>NC_136469.1:57617254-62617254 GCF_902686455.1 Sciurus vulgaris
AGGATTTCATTCTGTAAGTAAAGACACTTACTTATATAGACACTTATATAGACACTTAAAGCTATTCTAGAAACTTCATGAAAATAGTAATCATTTATTACACAGTAAGACATTGAGAAAATAATAGCTATGATATCTGTAAACAGTTCTTACTGAGTTACAGATGGAGTTTTGCTTAACTCTGTTAAACCAAACTAACACTATTTTAGAGAGAAAGAGATCATTTTAAGCATATCATACACTGGGCTTAATGACTATGAGAACTGTCTTTCCTAAAGGTCATTCTATTGATATACAGCTTAAGAACAGTTATTTAAAGTAGTATCTTATAGTTCAAAAAATTTGGAAAAATCACTATTACAGTATTTTTTGCTTTGCATTGAGGGGTCTCATACATGTTGTATTGAACATACAACCTGTGAGAAAAGGTTTAAAGAAATAATAAAAAAATGAGTACTTTTTCATAGTTAATAGAGCAGGCAGAAATATCACCCACACATGTGGACTTTAAAATACCTACTGTGATGGTGCGTATGAGCTTGTTTGGGTTTTACAAACATTTCTTGGTAGATGTTTTACTGAAATCCCAAAGTAACTTCTGATTTAAATTTTCCTTTTTAGCTACTTGTCAGAAATCATGGTAAGTATATTCACTTGTCCTAGCATTTACAGACTCAGTAAAAATGGGACTGGAGCCCTGTTGATGATATATATGACGTTAAGTTGGAGTTTGGATACCACTATTGTCATTGCTGCTTTTCAATAAACCACTTGGGAGTCATTGACCCTCCCAAAAATAAAATAAAATCCCATAGTAAATATTAAGCTTTCTTTTTTCTTTTAACAACTATGTGCTGTTTCCTAGTAGATTACCATAAACAAGTTGAAGAATAATATGCATTCTATAAAAAATGTCAGTGGATTAGATTGGGTTACATGTGCTCTACTTTCTTCCTACACTTCATATTCCATTCTTTTCACACAAGTATATTGTTCATATTTCCCATTAAATTCTTCTTACTGAAAATCTAATTTATGATTTATTTATCTTTGGTTTCACACAAATTCCATATGATTTCAGTTGTTCCAATTATGATTCTGCCTTCCATTTCAGGGTATTATAAAACTTGTGTAGAAGTTTTGGACATTTGTGTTCATCTGTTTTATCACCTGCTGGGGCATGAGTTATCCCTCTATTTTCTGTGAACAAGTTCAGCTCCAGTGAGACCTTGTTTTGTCTAAATACTTTACCCATTGAGTACATTGCTACCAAGGGGCTTCAGTCTTGAGTATTCATGATTTAGGGAAAGAGATTATTCCATTTTTCCCTTTTACAGGAAAATATCCTTTATCCATTGAACAAAAATGTGATTATAGTCAGAAATTGAATCCATGTGCATCCCCATAGAATTCTATAGTTGTTTTTTTCCAGATGAATCTAACTCCCATCAGAAGTGACTCTATGCTGCTCCACTATACATTGTTTCATCCAAATACAATATGCTGTAATCTAGGATAAAATATCAATTCACTTCTTTCATAATTGTTTTGGAGATAAAAATGTCTTATATATTTGTTACCATGTCACTTTAAAAAATCAAAATAGTTAAAAATATCTAAAATCACAATGTAAATACATTTCCCCATTTAATGTAAGCTTTTTCATGCATGCAGGAAGAGCTTTTTCTCTTTCTTTGATTGATTCCTTGGCTTTAATGCTTGCAATCATGTAATTTTTGTATATTGTAAGATTCTTTAGATTTATAAATACATTTTGTATATTACCAGAAGATAAACACTGGAGATAAATAATGAAAAATGTTAATGTATCAAATTTTAAAAAGAGCTGTGTTTTGCAATAGTTTAAAAACAATTAAATGGAAAATAGTTGGGTTTAGATGAGAAATCCTGCTCTGCCAGATCAATTCATAACCCCAAGGAAACAATATTGTTTTTGAAGTTGAATTCCCTGTCAGTAAAATGGAAGAAAATATACCTAATTCACACATATTAGTATAAGAATCTAATTTGAAAGTGCCTGGCCTAAACAATAATACTATATATGTATGTGTCAAGTAGTAATAAATCATCTGTGTATATAAATCATGCAAATATATATATATACACACACACACACACACACACACACACACACACACACACACACTTTAAACATATTGTTGAGGAAGAGTTGATATAATGAGACGCATGATACAAAATAAAAACAGGGTTTGACCCTTGTGCGGCCTAACTTTATATGAACAACAATAGATCAATAGAAAATCAGGTGTATGCATAATACTTCTTGTGAATATTCTCTATTCTTAATTAATTTTATCAAATCCTAAAACCTCCTGTAAAGAATTATTTTTTCCAAGTATGTAAATTTGGGTCTTGATGAAATTAGGCTTAAAATTCAGACCTGGCTGAGTTGCAAGGTTCTGCGTGTGGGAAGAAATGAAAAATTAAAGAAAGAACAAAAGAGGGTTGAGGGTTTATGTAGGACCTTTAGAGCTGCAGAGGAAGGACATTAAAACTTGAGAAGCTGGGAAAGAGGACAATTCTATAATAGCCACCATGGTGCATTTAAATGGATATTTCAGAGAGATTGCTAAATAGATTCAAAAACACAACTGAGATATATGAATTTGTAATGTACCCAATCAAGTGCAGTTATGTGACTTATTCTAGTTCCTCAATTCTAACAAATTATCAATATTGAGTGCAAGTTAGGATTCTAAAATTCACTGTAGTCTAGCCTATTAAAAATGCATACTAAAGACAGTAATTGGGCTATTTTTCTATGAATTCCATAATAATCTTTAAAAAATACCTAAATATATCAAGAATATGACCAATTATATTATTTGCAATGTGAAACCTAGTTAAGGATACCTTTGTGTAAGTGAGATCAAACAAGTCTTTAAACTAAACATGTGCCTTCTTCCCCATCACAGTGTAAATACGCACTGGGCACCTCCTGACTACCTGAGGGTGAGAGACGTGGACAGCCTATTACCCATTGTAAACATCAAGATTTATAAAAAAGAAAAGACTACAAATGCAAAGCAGGGTACACTACCATTTAAAATCAAATATATAATAATATTATATACTAATACAATGAAACCATCTACTTGAAAACAAAACAAAATACAGAAAGTACTAAGTGAAGCTGAGCACAATAGTTCATGCCTGTAACCCAGGTGACTTGGGAGGCTGAAGCAGGAGGATCCTGAGTTCAAACTCAGCCTGATCTGAGTTTGAACCCAGCTAGACTCTGTCTCTAATAAAATATAAAAAAGGGCTGGGAATATGGCTTGGTGGTTAAGTGTCCCTGGCTTCAACCTGTGGTACAAGAAGAAGAAGAAAAGAAAGAGAGAGAGAGAGAGAGAGAGAGAGAGAGAGAGAGAGAGAGAGAGAGAGAGTACTAAGTGAACGATGCCAAGAATGAGAGACTATTCACTGACCTAAACACAAGCTTAACTTCTGAACAAGAGGTTCTCAATGCTTAGTCAGTTATTGGTTTTTATCATTAATACTGTGAATGCTTTGATATCTACCCTGCCATATTGTCATTCCAACCCTTGACCATTTGGAAAAGATCAGGGTCTTTCAGTCAGACAATAGAGGGCCTCAGAATATTCACACACACATACAAACACACACTTGATCCCACTGTCCACAGGGAAAAAGAAAAATGTAGGGATAGTTCACGAGAGCAGGATGTCACAGGAATGCTACAGGTGTGAGTAATGAAACGTTCCCAAACAGGAGTGTCCTGAAAAGCCAGCTAGTGAAGGTACACAGAAAACTAATTTTCCTGTTTCTTAAATTTTCCTGAAGACTCTTTATGATTAAGATCTTATTAATATTTACCTAAAACTATATAAGCAAACATTGTAGAGAAAGAAGAAAGATATTTTCTGAAAACTGAATCTAAGATAAATGACTGTTGGTTCCTCAGTTCCATAGCCAGCCAACAGAGAAAAACATATTTTCCTTCTTTTTTTAAACATTCATGGAATCATTTTGTTAAGAGTTTAAATTGATGGGGATGGAGGCGATGATATACCTGAGACAAACAAGGAAATATTACTTACATTATTTTGCTTAAAATACACACTAATATTTATTATATGCTTTATCTTAAATCTCAAAGTACCTGTGTGTGTGTGTGTATGTGTGTGTGTGTGTGTTTGTGTGTGTAGCACTAAGTCACATTCCCAACCGGTCAAAGTACTTCTTAATCTAAGGCTAAGTTCCAGTTTACTTTCAATTTTTTACAAATTTTTTTAAAATTTAAAATATGTTTTTAAGTGAATTATATATTCACCAATATTGACAATTGTTATTTGAAATTGTCTGAGTCTTCCTGAAGAATTCTGTTAAGCAAATTGTGGTTCATGCCCAGTTGTGGATATGATACCAAATCTTTTGCCCTTTATCCATCAATCTTTCATATTAATTTTCAGAGAAGACATTGCCAGAACCTGAAAAATGAGTAGACATTTGAAAGATTCTATAGATTGTAGAAATACATAGTATTATCATCAAGCAATAGTACTGAAATTAATAAAGAAGTTATTTCATCTCACCCAGTCATAATGATAATTATCAAGAACACGAGTATAGTAAGTGTTGGTGAGGATGTGGGGAAAATGTACACTCAAACATTGTTGGTGAAATGGCAAATTAGTATAACCACTCTGAAAAGCAGTATAGATATTTCTCAAAAAACTAGGAATGGAGCCACCATATGATCCAGCTAGCCCACTGCTCACTATGTATCCCAAATATCTAAAATTAACATACTATAGGAATACAGCAACATCAATGTTTACAGAAATAATTCATGATAGCCAAGTTATAGAACCAACCAAGGTGTCCTTCAACAGATAAAAAAAAAAATGTGTTACATATACACAATGGAGTACTGCTAAAGCATAAAAAGAATAAAATTCTGGAATTTCCTGGTAAACTGATGGAACTGTAGACTATCATGCTAAGTGAAATAAACCAGACTCAGAAAGCCAAAGTTATGAAAGTTTTTCTCTGATTTATGAAAGTTAGTCCAAATTAAGGAGAAAGAGAGAAAGAAAAAAACAGGAAAAAAAGAGAGGGGAGGGAATTCCATCCAAATAGAAGAAAGATCAGTGGATTAGATGAAGGGAACTGAGGGGGAGAAAGAAGGGATGAAATAAGGCAACAACAGCAGAATGAGTCTGACCTGGTTTTCCTATGTTTGTATATGAATATGTCACAGTGAATCTCACCATCCTGTACATCCACAAGACACCAACTATAAAGAAGCCTAAAAGTAAATAGCAGAAAGATCAGTATAATAAAGAGAGGGGAACAGGGAGAGGGAGAAGGGGAGGGAAAGGACACCGCTGGGAACTGAATTAGAGCAAATTTTATTCCGTGCCTTCATAATTATGTCAAAATGAACCCTAATGTTATGTATAACTAAAAAGAACAATAAATAGAAGAGTGTAGGTGTTAGCTAGATAACTTTATCAAACTTGAAAAGTATTCACAATAAGAGGCTCTGTTCATGAATTATACATAAATTATTAACTTCTCAAAGGAAAGATGTCATAAAATTATTTAAGAATTGTGATTTTTAGACATCCTCCCCTTTCTCTTCACCCGCCTCCTCCAACTTTTTCTTTTCCTTTACCTAGCTAATGCTAAGATATGAATGCCCCTTGATTTATGAATACATGATAATATTATTTTCTGTATTTTTCTAAAAGCATAATGGCTTCTTCTATTCCCTTAATATTAAGTTATGACCCAATTCATTATATTGTAACTCCCTGTGAGTCTCTAAAATGAACATTACATTGATACAGGATTAGGAAGAATTGAACAAATAAGTAAATCAAGTGGAGGTAAAATGTATTTCAAGTTAAAAATAGATTTTTTTTTTCAATAAAAAGGTATGGTCCATTGGTGGCTGGTAAACTTGTAATTCGAATGATATCTGCCTTTTCAGTTCTTCTGAAATAATAGTTCACAGAATATTTGAATGCATATGAGAAAATCTTTGATTTATCAGAGTGTGCTAAATCAATGCAAATATTCTTAAAGAAACAATTAAATATTTTAACAGCAAAATGAGATCTCACAGTTTTCCTTTATTAGGTTTGGGTACATTCTTTAGTTATAACTACCATAATTTAGAATAGTGTCAACATCTGGTTATTGGGCATACCTTAACTAAGAAGATATGACTACTACTAGATTTGTTTTAAATAAAATTTATAATTAAAAGAAAAATTTATATGGCAAATAAATCATCATGAAACTATTTTTCCATGTGGGTCACAATCTAGCACTCATGTTTCCACTTTTTAACCACACATTTGCAAAAAGGCCTTTGATAGCTTGCAAAATTATTGCATTTAAAATTATCCATAGTCATTAACATATGCTTGTAAGATATGTCGAACCTTGGAGCAGCGACAGTCAGTCCCCTTCTCACTGCACAGCGTTCACAGATTGATGTCTATCCAGTCTATAACATGTACTGAAAACGTTCTGGTAAAATGTTTCAACTCATAAAGGCAGAATACATAACAATCATTTAACAAATTTCATAGAATAAAGGTCAAAAAGAACTCTGTGAAAAGGTGAATAGTCACCCAAAGAGCATGATAGTGATCAACTCATATCAATGCTGTTATTACAGAAACAAAGATATAAATAGCCAGGGGATGTAAGAGAAAAAAGAACTATTTCCCACATCTGGCAATTCCCACCTCCTACCCTTTTACTTCCTCATTATCTAGTATTGTATCACTATGGAGCATAGTGCTACATCTAGCATGGGCTACATCTAGCAAAAGGCTAGTCTTCACTGAGAACAGGAACTGAAGAATCACTCTGAAAATTAGGGTTTATCTTAGAAAGTAATTCTGGCTGCTGAAAGTTCTAGAAAAACTTTTAACTTTAGTCCATCAGTGACTAAAAATTAGAGGATAGGTAAAGAGTTGGAGACCAGGATGTGTTGAATAACAGTATTATGGGAAAATATCCAAGGCCAAATTGATTCCTTGACATACCTCAGATAGATGCCATGTTCCTCTGGTCAGTGACTACTTACAGTGGATAATTTTTAAATTTTCTTTTCATTGTTGGGGACTGAATTCAAGGGTCCTTTACCACTGAGCTACATCACCAGTCTTTTTTTTTTTTTTTCCTGAATTTTAAATTCTGAGACAGGGTCTTGCTAAGTTGCTGAGATTGGCTTCAAATGTGTGGTACTCCAGCCTCAGTCTTCAGAGTAGCTGGAACTATAAATTTGTTTTACCATGCCTGGTTATAGTAGATAAACTAGAAGGACTAGCTTAACGTTGACATTTTTGAGAATCACTAAAATCCTTCCAGGAGTGAAAATAATGCTCACTTCTAGGTTGAAGGACGTGGACTAAAAATTGTAATTTTTATTAATTCCATGACTACCTATTCTATAATTATTGTAAATATGGCGAGAAGGTCATTCTAGAGAATGGAGAATATCCAAGCTCACTTGTTAACTATTTTGTCATTTTTTGCAAATGGAAAAAAAGGCCATTGTTTGTCATTTCACTCTCTGGAAATTAAAAATGCCAGTGATTTTTAGAAGTCAATATTAGATTGTCTTAATCTGATCATCAGAATAAATACTGAAATGACCAGAATCTGCCTATAGTCTTTCAATGCTGTATATTAACTGCTCATTGACAATAAAATTATATCTGCTGTGTGACTCCAAAGATAAATTTTGATGTATTCATCGACATAATCATTGTCCTATTATATTTTCCCAAGAGCCATCAGAACTATAATTCACTTTCTGGAGCAAAATGTGCATATGTTTTTTTAAATACAGGAAAAAAAGATTGCTTTCTAAACTTTATTATGGGAACACAAAGTGTATTTTTTTTACTGAGATAAAATTTTCCCTTGGCATCATTCTTACAAAACTAGCATCCATTAAAGAATGTTCAGCATTTGTGGTTTCAACATAAATAATAAGAGAAAAATATTTAAGCAACATATTAACTTCTTATTGGGTAGGTTTTTTGAATTATTTTCAAAATGTATTCCTTTAACATAACACTGATCTGCTTTCATGTGCCTAAAACTATCTAGACTTTTAGAAACTAGTAAAGGTAATAACTTTATTTCCTTCTCACCATCTCTTTTCAATATCAAACGGGCTATATTGAAGTCAGAAAAAACAGGTTTAAAAACTGATGTTTAGTATTGGGAATCAAAGTTGGTTCATGGCAATGCTAGAACACATTGACTAATCTTGCAAAATGCTTCTTAAGACAATGGATAGCTCAGAACTAACAGGCACTACAAATTAGCTGTGAAATAATATCTTTTTTCAAAACAGCAATGTACATGTACACATGCATACACAAAATTACCTTATAAAATATAGAGTTTTAGAGGTAAAATAAGATAAAAAACCTTACCGAGAAGTCTTCAAAGATTTTCTTGAGTTCTTTGTGACCACACCTTTCAGCAATCTGTGCTGGGTCCCAACCATCCATATTTTTCATCTTAAATGCCCAGGTTGCTCCTGAACATTGAAGCAAATGAATAGCCAGGTTCTTTAAACCGAATTTTGCTGCACAGTGGAGAAGAGTTGGTAGTTGTTTGACATGAGTATCTGAAAGCACAATAAATAATAGGATTTAATATTTTTATTTTATCTCCAATTCCACAAAATAGTCAAACATAAAACTTTCCCCACAAGTATTTACTGCAAAGTAAGCAGTCTTATTAGTATCTAAGAATGCATCAGTGGTTTTAGCAGTTTAGTATCTTTCTCCTCTTTCTGTTCCTCATCTTAACATAAACTATCAGCATATGCTGCATGATCAGCATAATGCTGCATTCGTTTTCATGTGATAAGTTTAATGTAGAAAGCCACATCAACCTCTTAAACATAAAACAAAACAAAACAAAAACATTATGTTGTAATAACTCCTTCTGAATGTACTATGACAAAAGGTAAACATTAAACAATAAAATTCTATAAATTCATCTAAAAACCTGTTTTGTGTTTTCTACTGGCATGTCTAGTTTGCTTCCTTCTGGATTTAAAATGAACGTGGAATTCCAAGACATGTTATATTAGACTTCTACAAGAAATTTTTCTTTAAAAAAATGAATGCAACAGAAAATAAAGGTGAACACTTCTATAAGTAACATCAGTATTAATTTTCTATCAGAATTTTATAACTTTCATATCCATGTTTAGACTTTGAATTTCACAACTACTTTTAACTGTCAATTAGAAGATGTATTAATTGTGCATAACTATAAAAATTAATATAAGTAGCCATCTTATGGTATGTTCATGCAAGAATATGCCACAATGAATCTCATTTATATATACAATTGTAATGGACAATTGAAATAATAATAATAATAATAATAATAACAATAATAAAGGAAGATCAGCAGAATAGAGCAAATGGGTCAGGGGAGGGAAGAGAAAAGGGAAAGGAAAGTGAAGGTTCTGGGGAATGAGACTGATCAAATTATGTGCATGTACGATGTATGTTATGTGTATGACATAATGAATTCAACTATTAGGTATTATTACAATGCACCAATAAAAATATCAAAAATTAGTACTCAAAAAAGCAAAACATAAACTGATGATTATTTTTCTAAACTTTTAGTAGGTGATGTAAGGAATCTATGTTTATATTTCAACAATAAATGTACTTGCTCTTCCTTGTATGTTGTGCAGTGGATCAAAAATTATCAAATATTTTATGAAGATGAGTGAAAGCTGACATTACTTGGGGTATGTACCCACATTTCTATATAAAAATAATGTATTTTCTTGAAAAGAAGTAATTATTAATTAATAATGAATTATTATTTACTTAATAAATATTTGCACCAGAATGCATTATAGACATAAATTTTCTGCTACAGTTAAACCAAGTCAAAGTTAATAGAGAAAAACTGTATTATAATGTCAGATTTTTACATGCTCAATCATCTCACTCTTTGCTATATTATACAATATATTAAAAGTACCATTACCTTTCAGCTGGTACTTCATGGATTGTTCTTGCATGTTGTTATTCTGCTGAATTTTTAAGTCACTGTCAATGCAGCTTAGGCAATCTTTTCATTAAATTCATATTTAGCCATTAGGGGAATGAACTTAAACTTTTAAGCTCATCAACCTCTCCTGTAAGTACTTTCCTCAAGTTATAATATCAAATAAAATAATAAACTTCCTTAGTTATCTGTTTGTATAGACCCCAAACAGTAGCAAGCACTAATGAGCGGTCAAGGTTTTCTGGGATTCTTGTTCATCACACATAGTCTAAATGTATCTGTTAAAATTTGGTCAAATATTGAGCTGATTTCTCTTTGTTTCTCATCTGTACTATGTTCTCTTCATCTTGTTTCATCAGGGATGAATACAGTTATGAATTTTTTCCACCTAAAATTAGTTTATATAGGCTTCTTTTGTTAACATTTTTCTCCAGGGTTAAAAAAAATAACTGTGATTTTGAAGATCATCTTGTGTTTTTGTTACAGTGGGAAAAATAATCAGTTGTGATGTTGTACATCCTAATCAAGAATAGAGGTCCCATTAGTCTTAGCACTATTTCCTTCTTCTCTTAAATTCGCCTATTTACTGTACAGTTTATAGTCTTACTTGTTTGACTAAAACAATGTATTTCTTTAAAAGATACAAGAGCCTTTTAGAGTATACTTAATCTGCAGTCTATGTTTCATGAAACTTTTCATATCATTAAAGATACATCTGTTTTTATTATCCAGGTATAAACAGGAAAACCATAATTCACACTAAAATGTTAGAAATTTGCTTTTTTTTGGATAAAATAAAATTTTAGTTTTTATTTTCTGTCAAATGGTAATTTCAAAAAAAAAAAAAAAACAGAATAAAATGCCTGTGGGGAATTTATCAAGTAAATTTCAATTTTATCACTTATAAAAATAAACAGAGGAGCTGGCAGTAAAGAAATTCAATCATAAATTTGTTTGTGCAGAGCTGTCTCTAAATCATTCAGGGTAATAATCCCTTAAAAATGGTCAAAAACTAGATCAAGGTAGATAAACCAAAGCTTTCAAAATATTAAAGTATTGAAATGGAGTGATAAAATGGGAATATATGCAAGTTTAGAATATAATAAAGAGTTACAGTAATATGAATATGGGAGCTGACAGCACATGACTATATAATCCATTTCTACCAACAAATTACTCTCTGAAATGTTAAATATATATTCACTCAGAGAAGGATGATCAGGTGATCACTTTAAGACAAAACAATGAAGCATAAAATAAAGAGATTAAAAGTCAGGAAAAATTTTAATCCCAGCTCAGGAACTAAGTCTATGGCTCTTAAGAAATTTCCTTCATCTCGGGCCTCAGTTTCTTCACTCACAAAAGTAGAGGATTAGAATCAGAATTATAGGACTTCTGGTATTCTTCTGAGTTACATGCCACATCAAAGATGGTTTATGCCAGTGGACTCTCCAAGGGAGGTGTCCCTGGGTGTTACTCAAATACCAAGTAATGGAGTAGGAGATGGCATATGCAAAAGTTGAACAAAGATAATGATTTTCATTCGTTTGACAGTGCGATTTGAGATGTGATGATAGTATTTCTATGAATTTACAACAAAAAGCTTTCCTGGGCTTATGATTGTTTTGCTCTGTGACAGAAGGACTAATAAGCAACATGTGAGGTGTTGCTCTTTTCATTCAGTCAAAGTTGTAGAACTTCAAGAAACAAAAATAAACGTCCAAGGCTATTATATTTCCCAAGCCTTGACAATGTAATTGAGATGCACAAGGGAAATAATGGTTCATTAAAAACCCTGCGTTGCAGTTTTGTTCTCCCTGTGGAGTGAAAGTACACGAAGACATAAACATTTTACTATTCTCCTTAATTTTCTACTTACCTAATTATTCTTCGCAATTGAATTCTTGTTACCAAAATATTCTCTTAAATGTTTAAAAGTTAAATTATATTCACTTTGTCTCTGTCTTATTAATTCAAGAACATTTTATGAGATATTCTTCAACCTTTTTAACTGAGAAAGTGGAATATCTATTCTGCATTGTATTCATTACATATTAAATATACAATTATATTAATATCTTAGCTTCTTGATAAATAAGCTCAAAAAACACCTGTCATTATTTTAAATCCTAAACTTCTAGAACTTAGTAATTTATGAAAGGCAATAAAGAGTGGTGCTTAAATACTCTGGCTTTAGAAACAGATTGTTTGGATCAAATCTCAACTGTAGCATTTACTAATGGTGTAATTCAAACAAGCTACCTGAACTGTCTGTGCCTCAATTTTCTCAACCATAACTTCAGGTTTCTCAACCATAACATAATATTATCTATTCAATTTGCTGTTAAATGCTGATTAAATATTAATATGCCCAACATTTTCATCCATTATAAATAAGTCTGTTCATGCACATTATTTGATGATTCTGTTTTGAAAAAGATTTATTTGTAACTCCAACATCAATACTTAAGGTTATTTCTTGATCAACTGCATCCATGTGTGGAGCAATGAAAGTTTTAAATCCCTCAAAGCACAGGTTCCCAGTTGAGAATGAACAAAGTCTTCCTATTTTTAGCTCATATACTGTAAATGAGTGCCCTTTTTGTGTTCCATTTAGTGCCACAGTTTTTAGTTTCTGTGGATTTTGTTGGTGGTTTAGATGCTTAAAATGGTCCTCTACTACAGTGTTGAAGTGTTGTCTGAAGTCCCAAGTAGAAGAAAAGCATGATGAAGTTCATTCAGGCATAAATAATAGTACTATTAATGAATGAATTTTGACTCCACAGGATGTTTTAAATAAGGGTCTATAAACAAAAACATACATCAAACAAGGTTGGTTTCTATATTGACTGATTGATGAAAATATTGTGACCAGAAGCTTACCGAATTCAAACTCTAAATCTCTCCTAGGAGC
Source organism: Sciurus vulgaris (assembly GCF_902686455.1). Lineage (NCBI taxonomy): Eukaryota > Metazoa > Chordata > Mammalia > Rodentia > Sciuridae > Sciurus > Sciurus vulgaris. The sequence continues at coordinate 57,630,255 of NC_136469.1, forward strand.
AACGGTTCAGTATTCATTAATTTAATAGACTTATAGAACATAACTACTGTAAAACATGAGAATCACCTGCATTTTAAAGCAATCTACAGCCCCCTCTTCTGTTGTGGAGAGGGAGTTTAGGATTGGTTTCTCCTTGCAGCATGGCCAGTCATTTTCAGAGGTACCGAGTCTTTTTTTTTTTTTTTTTTTCCCTTTCCTTCACAAGCAGCCAGGGAGTCTCTGAGAGCAGCTACAGCTTCTTAGAATGGGAGTAGAAAAGGTGTGGGGCTGTAAGAAGAAGCTGTGAGCTTTCAATATCATGGTTTCCAAGGACTTCTCTTTGGCTGTCTCTGTGATCAGGATCTATTCAATTAAAATCTAAAGTAGACATGATTAGAACCCACTTCCACAGCCTCCCTGCAAGTAGAAAGAACAGGTGTAGGGCCTTGATACTCTGTTCTTTAACCAAACAACAGGAAAAAGTCTAAGATGAAGACAAATCCAAATTTTTTATTTTTTATTTTTGTTCTCAGTGTAACTTTCCTGTGTTTTTTAATTTAGATGAAATTTCTACCTTTTGTTGTAGCAGTTAAGTTTAAGATTTGAAAGTTTTGGAAAAGGGTTAAAAAGAGTTCTGAAAGACTGACATTCTGGCACACAATGGAGGATGTGACCTCAAATCCAAAAGGGGTTCATTGCTTACTGAACACTCTGGCAAATAGAATCTGTTGGGAGTGGTGACTGAATGATGGGTTTTGAAACTGTCCTGTGACAGAGGCTGTGCCCTTTGGGAATATTCTCCATGTGAGGGTACTGATTCCGTGCTAGCCACAGAGCCATTCAGTTCTTTTCTTTTTAGTTTATTTTAATTTTTTTATTTTACAGGCTGCATTTTGATTCATTGTACACAAATGGGGTACGTTTTATTTCTATGGTTGTACATGATTTAGATTCACACCATTTGTGTAATCATACATGTACATAGTGTCATAATGACTGTCACATTTCAACATCTTTCATACCCCAGTCCCCTCACCCCTGCCATTTCCCTCTATGTAACCCAAAATTCCTCCACTCTTCTCTTACCCCCCACCCCCATTATATATCATCATTCACTTATCAGGGAAAACATTCTGCCTTTGTATTTTTGGGATTGGCTTATTTCACTTAGCATGATATTCTCCAATTTCATTCATTTACCTGCAATTGTCATAATTTTATTCTTTTTTATGGCCAAATAATATTACATGGTGTATATATACCACAATTTCTTTATCTGTTGCATCTAGGTTGGTTCCACAATCTAGCTATTGTGAACTGAGCTACGATAAACACTGATGTGACTGCATTATTGTAGTATGCTAACTTTAAGTCCTTTGGGTATAAACCAAGGAGTGGGATAACTAGGTCAAAAGGTGGGTTCATTCCAAATTTTCTGAGGAATCTCCATACTGCTTTCCAGAGAGGCTGCACCAATTTGCAACTCCACCAGCAATGTACAAGTATGTCATTTTCCCCACATCCAAGTGACACCTATTATTGCTTGTGTTCTTGATAATAGCCATTCCAATTAGAGTTAGATGAAATCTTAGGGTGGTTTTAATTTGCATTTCTGTAATTACTAGGGATGATGACCACTTTTTCATATATTTGTTGATCACTTGTATATCTTCTTCTGTAAAGTGTCTGTTTGATTCCTTGGCCCATTTATGGATTGGATTCTTTGTATTTTTGGTGTAAAGTTTTGTAATTTCTTTATAAATTTTGGAGATTAGTGCTCTATCTGAAGTGCATGTGGAAAAGATTTTCTCCCACTCTGTAGGCTCTCTCTTCACATTCTTGATTGTATCCTTTGCTGAGAAAAAGCTTTTTAGTTTGAATTCATCTGGTTTATTGATCCTTGCCTTCATTTCTTGTGTTTTGAGAGTCTTGTTAAGGAAGCCTGGTCTTAAACCAACATGATGAAGATTCGGGCCTACTTTGTCTTCTATTAGGTGCAGGATCTCTGGTCTAATTCCTAAGTCCTTGATCCATTTTGAGTTGAGTTTTGTGCAGGGTGAGAGATAAAGGTTTAATTTCATTTCACTGCTTATGGATTTCCAGTTTTTCCCAGTCCCGTTTGTTGAACAGGCTCTTTTCTCCATTGTATGTTTTTGGCTCCTTTGTCTAATATGAGGTGACTATATTTATATGGGTTTGTCTCTGTGTCTTTTATTCTGTACCATTGGTCTACCTGTCTATTTTGATGACAATACCATGCCATTTTTATACTATTGCTCTGTAGTATAGTTTAAGGTCTGAAATTGTGATACTCCTGCTTCACTCTTCCTGCTCAGGATTGTTTTGGCTATTCTTGGTCTCTTATTCTTCCAGATGAAATTCACAATGGCTTTTTCTATTTCCATGAGGAACATCATTGTGATTTTAATTGGAATTGCATTGAATCTTTATAGTGCCTTTGGTAGGATGGGCATTTTAACAATATTAATTCTGCTTATCCAAGAACGTGGGAGATCTTTCCATCTTCTAAGGTTTTCATTAATTTCTTTCTTTAGTGTTCTGTAGTTTTTATTGTAAAGGACTTTACATCTTTTGTTAGATTGATTCGCAAGTATTTTATTTTTGTTGAGGCTATTGTCAATGGAGTATTTTTCCTAATTTCTCTTTCAGAGGATTCATCACTTATGAATAGAAACTCATTAGATTTATGCATATTGATTTTATATCCTGCTACTTTGCTGAATTCATTTATTAGTTCTAGAAGTTTTCTAGTGGAGGTTTTTGGATCCTCTAACTATAGAATCATGTTGTTGGCAAATAGTGATAGTTTGAGTTCTTCTTTTCCTATTTGCATGCTTTTAATTTCTTTGGTCTGTCTAATTGCTCTGGCTAGTGTCTCAAGGGCGATGTTGAATAGAAGTGGTGAAAGAGCTCATTCCTGTCTTGTTCCAGTTTTTAGAGGGAATGCTTTCAGTCTTTCTCCATTTAGAAGTGATGGGCGGTCATGGGTGGCCCAGGGTCTGTAAACCCCATTCAGTTCTTAATCTAGATTTCAGACAGCTCCCAGGGATAAAGGCTTTGAAGCACAGCGACATAACTACAATGCTTCATCAGCACTACTTCTGAGCCTACCTGTTTAACAGTAACTTTAGACGATGGACTTTCTGAGTGCTGCAGGAAGCTCTATGCATTGCAACAGGAAAATAGCTACGAGAATATCTAGCCCTGTAACTTTTTAGTGCACAAAGAACAATGCCTCTGTAATACTTTACTTATTGATTCTGATCCCTGTATAAATAAACTTGCTGAGCCCACTCTTTAGTCACTGTTTGTCCATTAGAGACCAGTATTCTACCTGATCCCAGCCTTTTATTCTTAATACCTGTGTATTTGTGTTTTTCTTAATGCCTCATTGCCCCTTGCCAATTCCTCGGTTCAGCTATTCAGGTTGCGGCGGAATCCATCCTAAATTTACTGGCAGTCATAACAGGAAGGGGAGAGAGGGGACAAAGATGAGAAGGAAGGGAAAGGGGAGAAAATGTGGTGGTTCATAAATAGTGGTAGGAATTTTAGGCACTTAGTGCCAGAATGAATGAGAGCAGAAGAGCAGAACATGCACTGGCAGATTGGAACAAAGCACTGATTCCAGAAAGGGAGCCTTTGGACATGCAGTGTGAATGGCTTTAATATTCCTTTTATATTTTTGTGGTGTTGGGGATCAAATCCAGGGCCACATGTACACTAGGCAAGTGCTCTGCCATTGAGCTTTATCACTAGCCCAAGGGCCTTCATCTCTAGGGCTGTCCACCAGGGATGGCCTAGGAGAAGACAGGCAATGTACAGAACAAGATTGCAGCAGGGCAAGAACCACAGTGAGCAGTCGGGGAACTCAGAGTCCGGAGGGAATTCTAGGAAACAAAGGGGCATGTTAAGTTCTTATTAGTAGTTCTTGGAATTTGGACCAACTAAAGTTAAATCTCAAAGCCTTTGAATATATGTGTCTACTATCTAGTTTTTACTATGAAATCCAGACAGTGATGAGGCAATAAGTGTTGGACTATTTCATGTTTAACCAGTTTATCCTGTTTGTACCATTAAACCATGGTTAAAACAAGAGACCTCTAAAAACTTTATTATTTATTTATTTATTTATTTTTGGTACCAAGCATTGAACTCAGAGGTGCTAACCCACTGTCCCCAGTTCTTTTTATATTTTATTTAGAGACAGGGTCTTGCTGAGCTGTTTAGGGTTTTGCTTAGTTGTGAGGCTGGCTTTGAACTCAAGATACTCCTGCCTCAGCCTCCCAAGCCTCTGGGATTATGCAACCTTTATTTTTATATAGATCTTATATGCTTTTATTCTGTGTTCATTTATAAAAATATCCTTCTGAAAATTTCAACTTTGTCTCTACTGAGTCTTGACAGCAAAGGAATCAAAAACTTAGAAAGAAACTGAAAAACAGGGAACAAAATGTGCAAAACTAGATGGGCCATGCCCCGCGAGTGCAGAGCCACTTCTTGCCCTTTATGTTATGCTCATGAAGAAGTCCAGTAAGTGTGCACCACCATGCACTAAATCAACTTTATAGGAAAGGGCGCTTGATTTTATTAGTGAGGAGTACTTTGTTTGAGAACTTCCTATTGTCTGGAACACCTGATTCATTTTTTTGAAACATATTAAATCATTTTGATAACAAAAATAAAAAATTCCAGGAGGAAAATCTGGATGGTTCTTGAATCAATAGAGGGACTTGGGACAACTTCAGATGTCTCTGGGGAGCACTATTCTATATAATATAGGAACAAAATGAACAAGGAATATTAGAGTGATTTGGATAACAACCAAGTGCCAGCCTGCCCTGCCAACTTCACACTTGCCAATATTTCTCTTATAGGCATATATTTATTTATTAATATCTGGGAAACATGCACTTATATTTTATTTATTTCTATCTTAAATATATATCATGTAATAACACATATATTCAAATACATATATACATATAGAGATTTATTCTATGTAATATTTATTAGTCTATACATCTATATGCACACATTGTACTGGTCCTCTTTCTCTGAAGAATCCTGACCATGGCAATGAGTGAAATGACTATGGGCTTTGGCAAATCATAATCTATAGGAACAAGTTATAAAAAGAAGTTCTACAACTTTGTGTCCCTTTCCTTCTCAGAAAGATGTCCTATGAGTCTTTAAAGCTGCAGATCTTTTATAACCAAAATCAAGAGAGTAAATGAGTCCTTTAGGAAGTGAAGGGGGTGTTTAGGAAATAGATTAATAATAAGGCTGAAGAGAGAAGTTTCTGAGCCTGTCAGGACTTTCAAAGGATAGACATTCAGGTTTAAGAGTCATTACTATATAACAACTGCAAAAGTAAGAGGAAGTTCCTTAAGTACTAACTTATGCAAAACATTAATAAAAAAAAGTCCATTTCTGTTGTGTGTGCTTGTTTGTGTATGACTAAAGCTAACCCATGCATGCATTTTTCTTATTAAAATGAACGGATGTTAGAGAGCCTATTTCCTATTATCAATTACTAATAGTATGTATATTTCTTTTCCTAACTCCTATGATGTAATTATAAAGGGTTATTAGTGTTGACCCTGAAAAACCTACAATTTCTGTGTTGGCTCAGGAAGGAAGAACATATGTGCCTTGATTACTTGAGCACAGACAGTTCAGTGCAGCATATTCAGAAAGCACTCATGCCGATTTCTCATTCTGCTAATGGCAGATGCCATGGACAAGAGGAAGAAAAAAAAAAAAAAAAGAAATGCAAAACCATGACAATCTAAATAGCTGCCTCATTCCACCAAAAAACCTTTTCATTTGTTGAGCTCAACTATTCCTAGTCTATAATTATCAAAGACCTGGGTTTTAATTTAGTCTGTGGTCAACTTGGTTGCCATTAATTAATGAATGTAGTAAATTTCTATCAAGTGCTAGAAACTTCTAGGCATTGGGAAGAAACCTTGAACCAAACAGGGCTTCTTCTTAAGGGCAGTATTTGCCCATAAAGATGAAGTGGGTGATGTGAAGGCAACCATGCATTTGAAATAAAAATCACTATTTTTCTAGGATTACAGAAAATAATAAAAAGAACATTTGAAGTTATTTCAAACTTATCTTCATAAATTATTCATTAAAACAGTATTTCATATGATTAGCAAAAAACCTTGTTATAACTTTTCCTCTAAATTTCAGATCATCTCCTCTGTGCCTCCTTCTGACTGCCCCTCTCTCCTGTGCTCCCATGATTCCCTGGACACACCACCCACCAGTGTCTGGGGCCACAGTGGCTCCATGGCTACAAAGTGGCCACTGGAGCTAGTCTTCCTGAATCTCACTTACCATCTGGGCAAGGTATGCAACTCCCCAAACTAAAACAGTACTGACCTCAGGATTTTGGGGAGGAACTAGATGGGTTAACCTGTGAAAGTGCTTCAGGTCCTATTTAACACAGAATTAGTAAATGCAAGTGTTAGCTACTAGTAGCATAGCAAACATTACATTAATAGCATTTAGTTTCGTGATTTTTTCCCCCTCTTTCCCTTTCTTTTCTCTTTCCAGAGGGCCTATGTGCCCTCTGAGAATAACAGCTATAATCTATAGATCCTACATTTCTCCACCTTCCCTCAGTATCAACAAGAGTACCTATGATGGAGCACAGCACATTTGTAAGAATTCATGAGGTTGTTTTTTTAAATACACAAAATACACATTTTTTAGATAAACAGTCCCTCTAAAACTACTTCAATTTGCATCCATAATTTTGATCCCAGGACAGAGAGTCATGGAATAAAATATATTCTGCTATTTCAACTTTGATATTACTTATGGTAATTTTACTTATGTACATAACAGTGGTGCTACCCATGCTGTTGTATTTACTTGGTGGTTCTCTGGGTGATTCACAGACCAGCAGAATCAGCATCATCTGAGAGTTTGTAAGTAATGTATATTTTTATGGCCACCCACACCTACTGTATTTGCAATCTGCAGGTGGGGCCCAGCAATGAGTTTTAATAAACCCTCCAGGTGATTTTTATGCCTGTTAAGGTTTGAGAATCACAGTATTAAGTACAATAAAAACCAGGGCTTTGTTCTCATAATTATACAAGAGTGAATAGCCAAGAAAATTGAGTTTAACATCATGAAGAGTAACAAAAAACTTCAAAGTATACCTGGTATGTCAAGGGTAAACTTTTTCAATCCATTCACAACTTTTGTAAGAATTTCCTTTATCTGTCATGGTTTACATAATTTTAAAATGGTGGTTACTTATTAATTTTTTGTGGTACTGGTGATTAAATTCAGTGTTTTATTTCCTTGGCTTTTTAAAATTTATTTTTCTTTTTTTGTAATGGTTTATGTATTTTAAAAGATATTCTCAGTGTAATCAATGGAGAAGACTCTAACAGAAGTAAAAATGGCATGCTAAATGATATTTATATTAATTTGTTTCTTAGAAAATTTATTCTCAGAACAACTTTAATAAATTCAATATTGTTAAAAAACAATAGTTCAAACATCACACATCACATTCCATTTTTTTTTTTTTTTTTTTTTTGTGGGGAAGGGTACAGGGGATTGAGCGCAGAGATGCTTAACAACTAATATTCCCAGCCCTTTTTCATTTTTTTTTTTAATTTTGAGACAGGATCTTCTAAGTTGCTTAGGTCCTTTGTAAGTTGGTGAGGCTGACCTCAAAGTTGTGATAGTACTGCCTGAGCCTCCCAAGCTGCTGGGATTACAGGTATGCACCACCACACCCGGCAACACATTGTATTTTTACAAAATTTTTATTTGGAGTTTGCAGAAAATGAAGATGTCAATACAAGCCCCCTTAGTTCTTTATCATGTGCCTGTTGACCCAGCTGTTCCCATACACATTGGATTCTTATCCACTGTTCTATTCCTTGTTTTTGACATAAGCCTGTTTATAATGTGTCCCATCGGTTTCTTATCATACATTTCCTAACATCTATGTATTTCAATTCAGTCTTCTTTATCTGATAGTTTATATGCCAAATTCAGAAAAATTTAATAGTAGAAGGGTACTTGCCAAATGAAATTGAAGTTCACTAATTAGACAATGAAGGCCAGGGTCAGTGAACTGAAACTTTATTCAGTCCTCTTCTGTTTCCTCCAGATAGGGTGTTTGTCATATATTAACATCTTGTGTTTTCTAAATCAGTCTGCATGCCCATCTACTTTTAGATATTTTGAGATTTTCTATAGGTTTTGGGAGTATGGTTAATCAAAACTTTTATCTTCCCGTATTCTCTCTGTAGACACTATGTATTGAAACCAAGTTTCAGGAGAAACCAAAAGAGCTATGTGATATTCTTGGTAAAAGAATTGAGGGTAACTGGATTCAAGGGGGTGCACTTTTGGCACTGAAATGGCTCTGTAAACCACAAGTTATTTCGTGGCCTTTTCCACTCCTATCCTCCTGAGTAGGGTGTGACACGATAGATGACTTCCTTCTCTTTGAAATGTTATCTTCACTTGGCTTTGAGACACCTTTTTCCTACATCAGTGACTGCTCCCTCTCAGTATCTTGAATGGAAACTTCTCTTCCAGATCTCTAAATATTGCAATATCCAGGGCCCAAACATTTCCTTGTGATATACTCTCTCCAGAGGGCTCTGATTCTGGTCATGGCTCTGAATATCACCCTAAACCTGGACTTTTGACTCACGTTTAACACCATCACTTAATTACTTCAAATTTACAGGTCCACACTAGAATTTTTGATCACATGCTCAAAACTGTGTCATTGCACTGATAAAACTGCCCTTACCATAGAAGCTATGTTTTGGCCAACAACACTGACGTTTATTTGCTTATTTTTATATACATGTATTAAGTTACTTATGCCAGAGTCTTCAATGTATTTCTCTCTGCTTCACTGGCAATCTATCAGTAAGTCCTGTCACCACTTTCAAATATCTACTGAGGACTGGCAAGTGCCAGTCTAATAAGAGATGTTAGATGTTACATCTAATAAGAGATGTAACATTGTGCATTTCTCTAAAAAGAAAGTTAATACAAATTTAGCAAGCAATTTTTACTTCTCTTATGGTCTTTACCATTGTCTCTATGGAGAAAATACCTTTACAATAGAAATCCACATACCCTAAGTTGTATCACCTACTCTGCTATCACCCAGGTGATGGCCACTAACACAACCCTGACACATAGAATGGCCTCCTATCCAGTGTCCCTGCTTCCATTTTCACACTCCTAAAATTTATTCTGCACAAAACAGTAAGAGTAATATTTTTAAAAGTATAAAATGGAGGGTAATGAGTCATATTTAAAATCCTTGCATGACCTCCCATCACCTGCCAACCATCTATTCTTTTAGTTCTATTTTTTTTCATAACTCATATCAGTATTTGCAATAAAGCTGCTCACTTGGTTGCTGTTGGGTAGTTAACTAACTCTGTTACCTCCACTGGAACAAAAGCTCCAAGAAGACAGATTTTTCCATATTGGCCACCAGTCTCTGGAGCACCTAGAAGAGTGCTTGGCAACTACTTTGTCCTTGTTACATAAATGAATGAATAAGATTGCTTAATAGAACCTTATTTTAGATCAAGGTTCTTTAAACTGGAAGAAAATGTTATTTTTGCAGGCTCATCTATAATTACAAAGCCCTCACTTATTACGGAATGCGTGCTGGGATGGCAATGGACATGGGCTGAATGAAGAAATTATGAGTGTTGTTAAAGTTGAAGGATAGATGATTGGTAAATAGCTGACCCTTCACATCTGGAGAAATAGGGTCATTGAAGAAACATTGTAAAACTGAAAAACAGTAGTATAATTCTGAAGAAATCTCATTTCTCAAGAGAAAAACCACTTTGAAAGATTCAGAGGGGCTGTTTTATTTTATTATTTGATCCAAATTGAACCACCAGTTCATGAAATTACCTTGAGAATATGCTAAAATTATCATTGGTAAGAGATGTGAAAATTTTGTTCTTGTGAATTGTGTTAACAAAAAATGAAGTGGAAAAAATCTATAATTTTACAGTCAATTTACATGCCAAATCTCCAACTTATTCAATTGCTACAAGTTTGGATGCTGTGTTATGTCCCTAATTTAGTATATTTACTTCACAGTAATGTGCTTGTTACTAATTTGAAGTGAGTTTATGTAATCATCTTTCCCCCTTCCTTCTATTACTTCTCTGGCTAGAATGAGGAATGATCTTGCCTATATTTTTCCTTTTATGTTGATTTCTTCATGACTTCTGACTTTTTTTCAGATAGTAAAAAATGCAAACTATAAAGGTTCATACAACTTCATGCTTTGCAATACTCACATTTTGACAAAAACATTTTAAAAATAAAATCTTCATAATGTTGATTCTTTTCTGTTCCCTGTTTTTCCTTCTTATTCAGGGAATTCGATTAGTTATTTTTCACTTGTTAAAATTTCTGTTTATAAAACTGTAATATAAAATATGTTTTTTGGGGGGGGGAACTAGGGATTGAACTCAGGGGCACTTGACCAGTAAATTACATTCCCTGCCCTATTTTGTATTTTATTTAGAGACAGGGTCTTATTGAGTTGCTTAACACCTGGCTTTTGCTGAGACTGTCTTTGAACTCAAAATCCTCCTCCTTCAGTCTCCTGAGCTGTTGGGATACAGGTGTGCACCATTGCACCCAGCTAAAATATGATTTTTAAATAAGATTTTTTTGGTATTAATAAAACAATAAGATAAAGGAATAAGTCTAACAACAGTTTTGAAGGTAATTCCATTGCCTTAGAAATTATTATACATATGCATAAGAATTCACATTCAGCAATGTTTATTATAGCATTAGTTTGCAATGATAAAAAATTTAGAAGCAACATTAATATCTATTAGAATAGAAACAATGTGGTATAATTACACAATACAGTGCTATAGAGCACACACATAAAAAAGATCTACATGTGTAAATATAAAAATACTGGCAAAAATAAATTGAAGAAAAGTTATGATACCATTTTCATAAAATTTACAAATTGTTGTGATGATATATATTTATTGTGGAAGCAGCACGTATGCTAAAAGGATGAAGAAATTTAATCATTAAGAAATTTAATTAAGCTGGGCCCAGTGGTGCACACCTGTAATCCCAGTGGCTCAGGAAGCTGAAGCAGGAGGATCCTGAGTTCAAAGCCAGCCTCAGGAAAAACAAGGTGCTAAGCATCTCATTGAGACCCTGCCTCTAAATAAAATACAAAATAGGTTTGGGGATGTGGCTCAGTAACTGAGTGCCCTTGAGTTCAATACCCTGTACAAAAAAACAAAACAAAACAAAAAAAAAAAAAACTGTAATTAGAGTAACAGTTACTTCACTAGTTTTCAAGTGAGAGTAATTACAGAGACAGAAATTCAACTAAATTTGTAATATTTTATTTCTTTTTGTTACTGGTGATTGAACCTGGGTTGCTTTACCACTGAGCCACATCCCATTCCTTTTTATTTTGAGACAGGGTTTCACTCAGGCTTTGAGGGTCTCACTAAATTTCTGAGACTGACATTGAATTTACAATTCTCCTGCCTCAGCCTCCTGACTTGTTGAGATTATAGGCACATGTGATCGGCTAATATTTCTTTAAAAAAAGGTCTCAAGCAAATATGGTAAAACGTTAAGATTTAAAAAATATAAGTAGTGGATATAGGGTACTTCAAAATTTATTCTCTTTATTTTTTAGCACTTTTAAATTATTCGATAATGTTAAAAAGACAATCCAATGAATATTTTAGTCTCCTCCACTTAGTAAGCAAATATGAACCCAAAAGTATTTTAAATTCAAGACAAATTTTATCACCATAGTGACCACTAAGCATTTATTGAATACTGGTTATATGCTACACATTTTTTTTAATTAATAAGTAATGCCCTGAGTTAATTCTTTCAGATCATATACTCTTCTTTCAGACTAAAACATTGCTACCTTTAGTAAATGAATATGTGCTTTAACATGATGTTCTAGAAATTGGCATGGGTTTAAAATGGGCTGGTTCTCCTTTCTGGGTGAAGATAGTTAATCTGAACAAAATCTACCTTCCCTTTTCCTAAACTAACTACCATGTATAGTAATTAAACCAGAAACTGCAGTCTCTTTAAAAATAAGCTAAACTGTAATATTTTTTCCTATCTATGTGGGGAGATTCTTTGCATCATCCATGTTTTGGAAGGACTTCTAAAAGAAGTGAAGAAAATTAATGGACCTGTTGTACTAAGATTTATGAGACCCTGCAGAAGGTTTGAAACAGAACAGGTGAAGCTACAGAGGGGCTAAAGCAATTATGTTGGCTGAGTGTTCTGTTCTGCCTCACGACATCAACTGAAAGGCATTCTAACTTTTTGGTGATGATGCAAACCATGTGTGCTGGTATTAAAACCTATAACTAAAACAGAAATTGCTTAAAATGATCCTCTTATTTCAAGTGATATAGTCTGATATTTTCTGTTCTAGTATCTCATATATATATATATATATCGGTAAACAACAAGGCCTTTCATAATCCCTTTTATTGATTTCACAATCCCCAAAGATTCATAAACTAGAAAGTTGTTCACAAAGTATTTGTGATTCTTGTGCTCAAAAGTCCTACATTACGTTAATATACGGAACTTATTTAGAAAGTTTATGTTCCTCTATGCCTACAAGAACTGTTTTCCTATGAAAAATTCCTGTCAATAGAAAATGCTATTTTAAAATCATTAATGATACATCACCAAGTCAGAAAACATTAAAGCAGATTTTTTTTTATTACTTAAGTATTTTGTCTTATCTCCACCTATCCCCAGGTTTTCCCGCCTAGAGTAAGATGTGAAAACATGTGTCAAATCAGGATGTTTGTGGTCTAGACAAGAGTGAAAATGACTAAGACAGAGTGTCATGGGAAGTATTTTACTTATAAATGGAGTGACAGGGAACTAAATCCAGAATATTTCAAAACAACTTTGAAAAGAAGAGAGGACGGGGCAATAAGAAGATAAAGAGTTTTGATTAATATAGCTCTTAACTCTACACTTTCAAAGAACCATAGGTAGGTCTGTGGGTAATTCATGACTCAGAGTAGGTCAACAATCAAGTTATACTTTGTTGATTCCTTATGGCTACAGTCGCCTCACAAGGTCTCAGCTTCCAATTTATTTCAGCTAATGTATAGAGAAATAAATAGTAAATATTTAATAAATAAACATGGCACCAAATAACCAGCCCTGCCACTAAGTAGACACCTGGAGTTATACCTGATACATTGTTTGCTGCATTTACTTCTCTGAATGAATCACTGGATTCCTCAACAATGCAGAATTTCCCCAAATTCCCACAATTATTTTATGTATAAAAATATATCAATCCTTATCTGTAATTTAACTTGAACATTATGAGGTATAGTTACAAGGTCCTATAGATCAGATATTCTGAAGCTGACATTGATCCAAGAACATAGGGTCAAGGGGGTAAGCAAAACATGAACAGAGTTATAGTCATGTCTGTCTTGCATACATTTTTATTATATTGTGTTATGTTATTTCATATTTCAATAGAAATTAGAGCCTAATATTTTGAGCATTATGTGGTTCTATTATAAGTTTAATATCATCAGCAATAAAACAATACACAGCAATAAGGTTTTTGGATGAATTATTACATTGAACTTTCCATTGTTTAAAATGTAATTGTGTTTTATAAAAAATTTTGTCAAATACAGAATTATCATTCAATTCTATTAATGGTTCAAAACTTTCATTGGCTACCAATGTTTTAACTTTTGTAAAGACAAATTAATAAGGCAATTTTAGTGATGTGTAGGATACTCAAACTTTGTTATTAAAATTGAAGCTTAATGTACATTAATATTCAAAACAAGGCATTTTTCCATCAACTTGAATAAATGAACATTCTAGTAATAAAAAATAAAAATCGGTATGAGGATGAATTGTTTTTTTCTGTTCTACAATATGTATCAATGAACTTCAGGTCTGATAAACTTTACTGTTCTTCAGAGTCACTTGAGAAACTTTAAAAACTACCAATACCTGCTACCTCCTCCCAGAATCTTTATTAAATGGTACAGGAAAGGGCTTAGGGTGGGGTCCTTCAAAAGCTCTGCAGTTAAGTTTAATAATCACTGATCGAAACCCTAGCTATTCAGATCTACGAAAGGTCTGAGGATCAGCAGTGGTGCACTTCACCTGTTAGAAAGACAGATACTTCAAATGTTTACCAGGCCTAATGTATCAGATCCATATTTTTGGCATTTCTGATTTAACCCACCCAGAATCCTTAATTATATATTATATAAAATAATGAATCAAAAATATTCCATTCTTTCTATGTTGGTCGGCTTCTGTTACTGTAGCCAAATACTGGAATAATGTAGTTAGAAAGAAGGAAGACTCATTTTGTATGACAGTTTTGGACAAGTCAGTCCATGTTTGGTTGGCTTCATTGGTTTGGACCTGTATAATGTACTGTATTGAGATAGTACATTATGGAAGGAGTGCATGTGGGAGAAATACTATTAACCTCATGACCAGGAAAGAAAGAGAGAGAGAGGGAGAGGAAGGGAATGAGGACACAATCCCTTTCACCTGCTTAGAATTTCCTTTTCCTTTTTCCTTTCTCATTGGGACCCTTTCCATAATTTAAGACTTAGGCAAAATATCACTGCCTTTTCTGAAGCATGCCCAAGAAACATTGCATCTCTACTCTAAAATTTTATTGTCAATATAACCACTTCCACAAAGTTTATTGCATTGCTTGCTTCTATTAATGCATGCATATTATTTTGCCCTCCAACTAAATTATTACTGTTTTAAGTGAGGAATTATGCCATGTTCCTTTTCTATCCTAACCTAATACTTCAAGTGAATTACATATTGTTAAAATGTACATGGGAAACAAAAATAAATCTTCACAAATCTCACAAGATTACTTATTTGAAACTAGCCAATCATTGACTTTTCCCCATAATGGACCCTCATCATTATTCAGCTTCTCACACATTTAGGTGAGTCACAATCAGCTATGCCCTAGGATGCTTATTCTTTTGTTACTGTTGCCCTACCAGGCTGATGAGAAAACCACTTTAAATAGCACAGAAACCCTACAGAAGAAAAGCCTGCTCATTAGTTCTTAATAGGCCACCACTAGACTTCTCATATTCTTTAGTTCCAAGCCTGTCTTATTCACTATTACATCTTAGTGTTTCACACATGCTGCCCATATAAATGAATTATAAATAGTATTTCAACAAGCTATGCAGGAACAAAAAATTCTAGCGTACACTACTAAACTCATGATAACATTTGGAAATATGATTTCTCATGAGTAGCTCCTATGTGTACTTTCTTGATACTTTTATGTTTTATTATCATACAAATAATACATAGTCATCATAGAAAATACAGGTTCAGTAAAAGGAAAAAATATGCATACGAAATCCCTAAAATGGCCTAACACAAGCATAACTAGTGTGAATAGTAGGTGCATGTCTGTTCACACATCAATTAAAATATATAAACAAATACGCTAAGTATGTAGATTTTTAAGCAAATGATCACACTCTAACTGCTACATGGTCTACTTTTATTCAATTAAGTATATGTGAAAACATTACTTCAGCCAGCAAATAAATTAATCATAAAATTAATTTCTGATGGTTGCATTAATGACATCAAATTTGCAAAATCACCTATCTTTGAATGAGGAAGCTATTTCCATTTGGTGGTGATTATAAACAATGACATGATGAATAGTATCCATGATAAATTTACTTATTCAAGCACTTCTTTAATAAAAATCAGGTAGTAAGATTGCTTACTTCAGAATTTTTAGGGCCTGTGATTTTAAAAAATGAACAAAAATGGAACTTCAGAAGTTTTCACTGTTTTTTCTTTTTACCAGGAATTAAGAGTTGTATAAAATTTAATCATTTAATCGACTAGCTATATCATGCATGTATAACATATTTTAGAATCATGAATAATAGTATATAATATAATGAATAATTGATGCATTTGGAAAATACTCACATTCCTTTTGAGGGTAAATTTCATTTTGAAGAGATTGGAATTCATAATATGATATCTCATTTTTGAATATGGATGTAAGAATGTCATCAAGCTCTTCAATGTCATTCTGGATTCAAAGGGAAAGAAAATTTTTCATTAGTTGAATTATTTACACAGAATTTTAATGCAAGATATATAGAAAGAACAGCTAGCATAAATACTGGGTAGTTTTTAGTAACAGTGATAACTCAATAACAGTGATAAAAATGATGCAAACCATGACCTGCCTAAAAAGAAATTATTAAAATAATAGAAAAACTGATATAAGAAATAAAAGTGTTTGCTTTTAGATTAGAAACTATATTTAAATATGAAATTTGAAACAGTATTACACTGAAATTTTTTCAACGAGAAATTCTGATAAAATATATATTTCATTAAGTAGTAAAATGATGAGTCTTATTCTTAAACTTAAGGGTCAGAAGTGGGATGGACTTAATAGAGAATATTATTTCTGTATCTTGGTGAGGCAGACTATTCATCTCAGCCTTCTTACCCCCTACGAGTAACTACACAGCTGCTCTATTTCCCTGACCAGATCCCTACATGGAAGAAGTCATGCAGTATTCAAGTGTTCCGCTGCCAATGAATTAACCTGTTACAAAGACCAGCATTCTTTTAAAATTGGGTTGTGCCACAAATAGATGTGAAATATCTAATGTATATATTTATTATAAATGAAGAAGTGGGTAAAGGGAATTTAAACATAAAAGAGCTAAGATTTCTATACTTTACCAAAAGTGGTAAAATGAGCATACGGAGGCTATGGTAAACCATGCATATATAATACAACAACTATTATTAAAAAGATGTATAAAAAAGTACCAAAACATACCAGTGATGAATTAAAATGGGGTAGTTTTTTTTTTTTTTTTTTTTTGAAGTTTAAGTATCATGCAGGAAGGCAAGAAAAACAGAGAAATTAATATAGAGGAAAAAATAAAATAAACAGAATAGTGATGAAAACTCTAATATATCAATTTTATATTGAATGTAAATGATGATGATGCTATAAAAGAGAAAGACAAAGTAGATTAAAAACCATGACCTAAATATATTCTCTTTTAAGAAACTCACTTTACATTAGCAAAGCAGAAATGTTGAAAATAAAAAGATTTATAAAAATATATATCATGCAAATATTATAAAGGAAAGCAAGAATGACTGTTTTAACATGAAATAAAGTACATATCAGAGCAAAGAAATTTATAGGAGACAAAAAGGGACATCATACAGTGATGTCTTGTTTCCACCAAGAAAACATAATAATACCAGTAGGCAGCAAAGAATAAGACTACAAATTATGTGAAGTCAAATTGAAAGAACTGGGAAGAGAAACAGTCAAATCCACAATGACAGCTGGAAATCCTAATCTCCCCTTTCAACAACTGATGCATAGACAAATTATCAAGAACATAAAAAATTCCAATACACATCTAATGATCAGCCAATTAGCATCTAATAATACTACATAATAATACATAGACCACTTGCCCAACAACAGCAGAATACCACATCTTTTGAAGGGTCCATGAAACCATACCACCCTGGAGCATATCCTGGGAGCTAAAACAAATATCCACAAATTTTAAATGATTTAAATCATAGTGTCTTTTCTTAGAGAGTGGAAGAAAATTAGAAACCTATAACAGAAAGATAATAGGAAAGTTTCCATATATTTAGAAACTAAACAACAGACTCACAGTAATCCATGAGTCAAAGACAAAGTCTCAACTGGATGATTTTTTATCCTGCTACTTTGTTGAATTTGTTTACCAGAGATAGAAGTTTTCTGGTAGAGTCAATAGGGTCTTCTAAGTACAGGATCATATCCTTTACCAATAGAGATCATTTAACTTCTTCCTTTCCTATTTCCACGTCTTGTATTCCTTCATCTTGCCTAATTGCTCTTACGAAAATTTCAAGTACTCTATCGAATAGGAGTGCTGAGAATAGAGACATTTGTCTTGTTCCTGATTTTAGAGTTTTTCTCATTCCGTATGATATTAGTTTGGGGTTTGTCATATACAGCCTTTATGTTGAAGTTAGTTCCTTTTATCCCTAGTATATTTAGGGTTTTTATCATGAAGTGTTGTGAAGTTTGTTAAAGGCTTTTTTCTGTATTTATCAAGATGATCATGTGATTTTTGTCCTTGATTCTATTTATGTGGTGTATTGACTTGTGAATGCTGAAGCATACTTGCATCTAGGGATGGAACCAATTTGATTATGATGGATAATATTTTTAATGTGTTGCTGAATTCAATTTGCAAGTACTTTGTTAAGAATTTTTGCATATATGTTCACAAGAGCCTCAAAAAGTAAAATGAAATGCATTAGGCATAAGTCTAATAAAGGAGATAAAAAATTCCTACAAAAAAATTTACAGAACACTGATGTTATTTTTTTTTTTTTTTTCAAAAGACTGTTTTATTTTAAACACACACAGAGCTGGATGCAAATGCCTTTTGACCGTGTGGCGGGCAAGATTGCACTGAGTGCTTACACTGATCATTTCTTCCTCTCCATGGAGTCCATGGTCGGGAAGTCTTGTGGAGCATGAGATGTGTCTTCCTTTACATCCCTGTTTGCAGTAGTCCTTTATGACAATAATTAGGTGACCAAGTTCTCCATAACTGTCCAGTGATTATTAAAGTCTCACAGCTGTTGGTTTTCCTATTGGTGTCTTACAACTGAGCATGTCTTGTAATTTGGTTGTGGCAGGTTCATTCACACCAAATATGTTTTCATTGTTTATCTTCTTTTTCTCTACCACACCGAGTCTCACAAAAGCTGCTAAGGCATTTTTCTGCACATCGGAAAATGAGTCCATCCACCACTTCTGAGTCTCCGGAGTCCACGTTCAGAATCACCTGGTCTCTAACAAGGCTGGCGAGGTTGGAATGCAGAAGAATGCTGGACTGGACAATTTCCGCAGCAGGTTCATTATCAGGTCACAGGAGGAACCCTCCAAACACCTGGGCCAAGCCCTTCAGCCACAGAGTCTTCTCCACCAGAGCATCAAAGTCCATAGATGGCCAGTTCTGAAGCAGCACTGCAACTGCCAAGATCCAGGAGCTCAGAACTAGGTTCTCGATTTGCAAATCTGCATTTTGCATGCAACTTCAGTGACAAAAGCATGCATGTCCTCAGACTGATTCTGCGGGATGTATCTTGGAACCAATTTACATGGGCTCTAACTCATCCTTCCAGCTGCCAGAGAGTGAAGCGATACAGGGTCTCTGAAGTACACGTGGATGCTTCCAAAGATTTCGGAGAGGATCTTTCTGGCTTTCAACAACCCAGTTGTAGATTCTTTTGGCTTCAGAACTCCTAAAAGTTCATATGCATAAAGAGTTTCTTCCAATATCTTATCATAACTGATGCTAATTGGGACAAGGTAGGTATCCAAAACTTCTCTTTTGAAAAACGGTTCCATCACAATATTCAGGAGACTAAATTTAGGAGTCAGTGTCTTGGCAGAGCAGCTCTTGTCCCTTCGAGGAAAAATTCAACAGGAGCATAACCATTCCGTAACATGGTTTTTACATATTCAGAGAACACAGCCCTGTAGAGTTTGTTGCCACCAAAGGTACGTCGCATGAAAAAGTCACCCGACCTCCTCAGCAGCTCCCCAACCACTCTCATTTCCGGGAAGTCCATTCCTGCTGCTGTAACAAGCACAGGTAAGTCATAGCTGTACAAAAGAAAGGAGAGCATCAGAAAGTCAATGTAACTCCGGTGACCAGGCAGCAGGACAACAGGGTGCTCCTGGATAGGGCATCGTAGCTGCTTAATGACATAATGAATTTCTTCAGAACTGAGAACACTGCATTTAATATCGCTTGGCTTGCACGGAGTAATTCCCTTAAAGACAAGAGGTGTGTAGCATTTCATTGCAAATTTCAAGTCACTGACATGTCTCCTCTCCTCTAAAATATCTTCAAAATCATCCCAGTTTTTAAGCTCTTTCACGTAGAGGAGCACGACAGCGCCGGAACTGGAGGAGCCCACCGAGAAGTAAGAGCTGGAAAATGAGTCCATCGACCTCTTCTGAGTCTCCGCAGTCCACGTTCAGAATCACTGGTCAAGCCGGGAGCATCCATGGCACGGCTGCCTTCCCTGGCCCGGCCTGGGCTCCTGCTACGTGGGGCGGTTCTGCCGCTGGGAGCGGTTCTTCCGCGCGGGGTCTGACCTCGCCCAGGCCTGGCGCCTCCATCTTGCCCAGGAGGGAAGCCGCGCCTGATGTTATGGTCTTGATCTGAGATGTTCCCCAAAAACTCTCCTGTGAGACAATGCAAGAAGGCTTGGAGGAAAAGTGATTGGGTTATAGCTTTAACCTAATCCATGAATTAATCCCTGATGATTAACTGAGTGGTAACTGGAGGCAGGTTGAGTGTGACTGGAGGAAGTGGTTCAATGGGAACATGACTATGGGGTATATATTTTGTATCCGGAGAGTGGAGTCTCTTTCTTTGCTCTCTGATCATCATGTGAGCTGCTTCCCTCTGCCACCCTTCCACCGTGATGTTCTGCCTCATCTCAAACCCCAAGGAATGGAGCTGGCCTTCTAAGGACTAAGAACTCTGAAACCCTGAACTCTCAAATAAACTTTTCCTCCCCTAAAAATTGTTCTTGTCAGATCTTTTAGTGACAGCAGAAAAAAAGCTGACTAAAACAACTGAAGAGAGAAATAGAAGAAAACACCATAAGATGGAAAGATCTCCACGTACATGAATAAGCATAAGTAACATAGTTAAAATGGCCATTAATACCAAAAGCAATCTGTAGATTCACTTCAATTCTCATCAAAATACCAATGACATTCTTCACAGACAATTCTAGAGAGCAAACAATCCTAAAATTTATACAGAATAACAAAGCATCCAGGATAACTAAAATAATTCTGAACAAGAGGAGCAATGCTGGAGGCAACACAATGCTCAGTTTCAAAATGGAACCATAGTAATAAAAACAGCATGACACTGGCATAAAAGCACATGTACACCTGTGGAATGGAACTAATGACACAGAGACAAGCCCACACGGATACAATGATATGATTCTTGATAAAGGGGCCAAAAACAAAAATGCCAGAGAAAATGCAACGTCTCCAACAAATGTTGCAGGGGAAGACTGGATATCCATATGTAGAAGAATGAGGCTAGATCTCTATTTCACTCTGCAGGAAAGTCAACTCAAAATGAACAAAAGCCTAGAAATTGGTCCAGAAACCTTGACACTTCTAGAAGAAAATAGGGTTAGCATATTCCAACATACAGGAACAGGAAACCCCTTCCTCAAGCTCAGAACTAATCAATAATTAATAAATAGGATGACATCAAATTAAAACAGCTTCTCTACAGCAAAAGAAACAATTAACTGTGGGAAAAGAGAGACTACATAATGGGAGAAAATCTTTGCCAGATACTTTTTCAATAAAGAATTAGTATCCAGAATATATAAAGAACCAACAAAACTCAATATCAAAAAATAAATAACAATCAAGAGTTGGATAAATGAACTGAAATTCTCTCTCTCTTCAGTCAGAATGGCAATCATCAAGAATAAAATAACAATAAATGCTGGTATGATGGAATGGAAAAAGAAACACTTATACACTGTGGGAATGTCAGGTATTACAACTACTAAGGAGATCGGAATGTCCTTCAAAATATTAAAGATGGTATCACTGTATAATCCATTTATACCATTTCTCCGTATTTATCCAAAGGAATTTAAAACAGCATACTTTAGGATGCATACATATCCATGTTTATCACAGCATAATTCACAATATGCAAGTAATAGGACAAATCCAAGTGCTTGTCAACAGATGAACATTTAAATACAATGTGATAAATACACATAAA
This sequence comes from Sciurus vulgaris, assembly GCF_902686455.1. NCBI lineage: Eukaryota > Metazoa > Chordata > Mammalia > Rodentia > Sciuridae > Sciurus > Sciurus vulgaris. The sequence continues at coordinate 57,652,229 of NC_136469.1, forward strand.
TACAATGCAGTTTTATTCAGTCATAAAGATGAACAAAGTTACGACATTTTCAGAAAAATGGGTGGAACTGGAGAACAGCACGTTAAGTGAAACAGCCAGACCCAATGCCATATATTTTCTCTGATACGTGGAAGCCAGTGGTAGGGAAAAAAAAAAAAAAAAAAAAGTGGTGAATGTCTCATAAAAGCAAAAGGGAGAGAGACCATTAAGGTAAAGGAAGAGAGGCTGGTTGTGGGAGGAGGAGAGAGTAAGGGAAAGTACTGGGCAGTGAAAATTGATGAAATTATATGTTACATTTATGTATGAACATGCCACAATGAAACACACCATTCAATATAATTAATATGCACCTGTAAAAATCTAAATAACAAAACCACTCAACTTAAGTGAAAGAAAACATACTAAAGTGAAGAAACTCAAAGTATAAAACAATAGAGAAAAATCAATGTAACAAAGAGGTAATTCTTTTAAAAGATCAATGAAGTTGTGAAGCTTCTAGAAAGACTGACAAAGAAAAAATAAATACGAAAAATTTCACGAACTAAACACAGGCTATATCACTACAGACCCTACAGATATCAAAAGCATAAAAGGGGTGTCCTGAAAACAACTATACATACAACAACATACACGAAATGGGTGAATTCCTTGAAAAACAATCAATAATAACATACAATTCTTCTCTTTTAACTATATATGAATGTAAAGGACATTACAGCAACATAATATACTGTACAAAGTTGGCAGTGCTTTAGAGCATTGACATGTGAAAGGATGCATAGCATTCACTGTTGGAAAAGTCTGTGTAACCAACAGACACAGAGAGTTTGAGTAGCAGCAATAATTGCCATGTGCTGAGCATTAATAATGTACTAGGCTTTATATGATTCATCTCTAATTTGTGTAACATCTGCAAAGTAAAGTATTTTTAAATGTTTACATTTATAGATGTGATAGTCAGGGTACCAAAAAAAATTTGGTAACATCCTGAATTATAGAGCTAATTAGTGGTAGAATAAGGATTTTTTTTTTTTATTGTAAACAAATGGGATACATGTTGCCTCTCTGTTTGTACATGGCGCAAAGGCATACCATTTGTGTAATCATAAATCCACATACAGTAATGTTGTTTGATTCATTCTGTTATTTTTTCCCTTCCCCCGACCCCTCCCACCCCTCTTTACCCTCTATACAGTACTTTCTTCCTCCATACTTGCCCCCCTCCCTAACCCTAACTCTAACCCTAACATTAACCCTTCCCTCCCCCCCTTTATGTGTCATCCTCCACTTATTAGCGATATCATTCGTCCCTTGGCTTTTTGAGATTGGCTTATCTCACTTAGCATGATATTCTCCAATTTCATCCATTTGCCTGCAAATGCCATAATTTTGTCATTCTTTATGGCTGAGTAATATTCCATTGTGTATATATACCACAGTTTCTTTATCCACTCATCAATTGAAGGGCATCTAGGTTGGTTCCATAGTCTGGCTATTGTGAATTGAGCAGCTATGAACATTGATGTGGCTGTATCTCTATAGTATGCTGATTTTAGATCCTTTGGGTATAGGCCAAGGAGTGGGATAGCTGGGTCAAATGGAGGGTCCATTCCAAGTTTTCTAAGGAATCTCCACACTGCTTTCCAGAGTGGCTGCACTAATTTGCAGCCCCACCAGCAATGTATGAGTGTACCTTTCTCCCCACATCCTCGCCAACACCTGTTGCTTGTATTTTTGATAATCGCCATTCTAATTGGGGTGAGATGGAATCTTAGGGTGGTTTTGATTTGCATTTCTCTTATTACTAGAGATGTTGAACATTTTTTCATATGTTTATTGATTGCTTGTACATCTTCTTCTGTGAAGTGTCTGTTCATTTCCTTAGCCCATTTGTTGATTGGATTATTTGTATTGTTGGTGTAGAGTTTTTTGAGTTCTTTATAGATTCTGGAGATTAGTGCTCTATCTGAAGTATGATTGGCAAAGATTTTCTCCCACATTGTAGGCTCTTTCTTCGCATTGCTGATAGTTTCCTTTGCTGAGAGAAAGCTTTTTAGTTTGAATCTATCCCAGTTATTGATTCTTGCTTTTATTTCTTGTGCTATGGGAGTCCTGTTGAGGAAGTCTGGTCCTAGGCCGACATGTTGAAGATCGGGACCTACTTTTTCTTCTATAATCTGCAGAGTCTCTGGTCTGATTCCAAGGTCCTTAATCCATTTTGAGTTGAGTTTTGTGCAGGGTGAGAGATATGGGTTTAGTTTCATTCTGTTGCATCGAAGAAAACCTTAGAAGATGGAAAGATCTCCCATGTTCTTGGATAGGCCGAATTAATATTGTCAAAATGGCCATACTACCAAAAGTGCTATACAGATTCAATGCAATCCCAATTAAAATCCCAATGACGTACCTTACAGAAATAGAGCAAGCAATCATGAAATTCATCTGGGAGAATAAGAAACCCAGAATAGCTAAAGCAATCCTTCGCAGGAAAAATGAAGCAGGGGGTATCGCAATACCCGAACTTCAACTTTATTACAAAGCAATAGTAACAAAGACGGCATGGTACTGGTACCAAAATAGACAGGTAGATAAATGGTACAGAATAGAGGACACGGACACAAACCCAAATAAATACAACTTTCTAATACTAGACAAAGGCGCCAAAAATATGCAATGGAGAAAAGATAGCCTCTTCAACAAATGGTGCTGGGAGAATTGGAAATCCATATGCAACAGAATGAAACTAGAATAAGGATTTTAACTTAGGACTTTACCCTCTGAACACATTACATTTAGTATACTGTATTTTAAACTATGGAGAAAGAAGTGAAGTATGAAATACTGTTTGAATAAAGTAAAGAATAAATCATAGTCCTCTGGTTTTAAGATGATCACTGTAGTTTCAAATATCATATTCACGTTAAGCCAGAAAGGGAGGAACATGGCATTGGTCGAGGGGACAACTGGAGTGGGGGCGGATACTGCCAAGCAGATCTATTCATATTCTTCTTAAAATCAGAAAAGCAGAAGCTCCAAAGACATCCCTGGTGTCTCATTTTTTAAAGTTCTCATAAGACCACATCTAGTTGCGAGGGTGTTGAAAAATGTAGAAATCTGGTCTTTCCAGCTGCAATAATGGAAGGAGGCAAGGAAAAGGGTTTTAGGTATTGATGTTGGATGAAGAAAACTGTAAGATCAGTCACAAAATATGAAAGAAATGAAAAAATGTTGAAGAGAAAGAGCAATAATAAAGAACCTTGATTAATAAGAGAAAAAATGTCCATGAAATTACCATAGGAGGTGTGTGCAATGTTCATACTAGGAGACACAACCATTTCAGTATTTGTAGTGAGGCAGGATATAGTGTTAAAAGTTGGTGCTGGTTAATAGAAAGGCACTACATATTGTATGCTTAAGATAAATGGCAAGGATCAGAGTATAGGTTAAAGTTTAAGTTGGAGATTCTTAAGAGAAAATCAGTGTATGTTTTATGTTTAAAATGAATGAGGAAAAGGCCTCTTGGATCTGTTCAAAGCAAGTAAGAAAACTTTAAACCAATGCAAGCAGGTCTGACCAAAACTCCTTACCTGAGAGGAATGGACAGCAGGGATCCTCATTTAAATGAATTGCCACTGGGAGACCTACATAATTGTAGGTACGTTTTGAACTGTTGTGCAAACATTACTAATTCTGTGCAAACTGGCACAGGTGCAAGCAAAGATTGTCCCATAACTTATGAATTTGTTAATTTCTAGCCCCCAAACATATATATATATCCTGCTATTCCTGAACTTCTTACTACTCTGGGTTTGGGGTAGCCACTTTGCTACAGGAAGCAATGGAATAAATAATTCTTTCTAACCCTGTCTTTGTTAGCCACATGATTTCTATCCTATATGAGCCAAAGGGACGGTCACAGTAGCATTTTGTTCTTTCAGATATTCGAAAGGAAATTTGATTGTTGGGCTGAAAACAACCTGGTTCTTCTTATTATAACAAATGGCTGTACTTATTTAAATTTCACTAGTAAAAGAAAGAAAAGTCACCTCGATTGTTCCATTGTTCATAATGTGTGCCATGAAACAGAGCCAAAATAGCCATTTGAAGTGGTATTTGATAAATAGTTTACATAACATATTTTAAACAACATTTCCTACTGCAGCTTGTAAAGGAAATGATAGATTAAGGAGCAAAGCAAATATTTTCTAGGGTTAGGGAAAGGTGTTCTTTCTTTTTCTTGTTCTTTTTTTTTTCTCTCTCTCTCTTTTGAGTGCTCTACAAGTACTCAAATCCAAGATGTTACTAAGTGAATTTAAAAGAATAATTTAAGTGAATAGGTCTATGATAATAGAAATATTTTCTTTGGTCAACTTCATTATTTCAAGTTTTTAAATATATATATTAGATGTTGATGGACCTTTATTTTATTCATTTATTTATATGCAATGCTGAGAATCAAAACCAGGGCCTCACACATGCTAGGCAAGTGCTCTACCACTGAGCCACAACCCCAGCCCTATTTTAAGTTTGAATGGATCATTTGTTAGAATTGCAACATCTGTGACCACCAATGTAGAAATACAAGAATTTAAACCAAGGCAACATAAGATTTATTTCAAATGATTTTATGTTTTATTAATTAGGTATTTATATAGTTATAGAATCTTATCCAATGACTTCAGAGTGATATTTTAACATAAAGAAAATCTGTTTTTGATATTTAAGAAACCTGTGTTTAAATGCCTGCTCCAGGACTTAGTAGTCATGCATTTTAATAATAATGCTTACAAGGCAGATTATTTAGGATAAATAAGTAACTATGTAATATATCCATAAATATTAATTCCCTTTTCTCTAAATACTGTGGTATGAGCTCTCAGATATAATAACTCATCGAATGCAATCCTTATGATCTAGAGAAAAGTATACAGGGCTATTAGTGAGGAAACTTGGCTTCTCACACTGGCTTTTCCACTGATGAAAAAGTCTATTTTTTCTTTCTAAATTTTAAATTAAATAACGCATAGCTTTTAAATTGTTTACAATGTAGGTTTTGCTAGGGCTGTACAGAGACCCAAAGTGACAGTGCCTTAAACAAGAGAGGATCCTGTTTCTTTTTACCATAAAGGAATTTGTCAGCTCAATGCTGATGTGGTGGCTCAGGTTGTGTGGATCTAGGTACCTTTTACCTTGTTTCACTGCTGTTGTGTCATCTTTATGGTCCAGGATGGTTCATCTAACACATCCATCACTGGAATTTTGTTAAAATTGCAGCCAATCAAAAGAAAAGTCAGGGAGGGGGAGAATATGACTCTACATGTCACTAAAGAACATGCTTGTAAATCTGCACCTACTGATTGCACATGATGCCATGCAATTGGACATCAGTTAGACAAATAGCTACACCAGATGCAAGGGACAAAGTGCAACATTTACCTGGTTACCCACGTGCCTAGACACATGGCTATTATCATGCAAGAATGGAAAAAGAAATATTGCAGGGCGACTAACAATTTTTGCATCTCCATCAATCATGCCAAATGCATAAACATCATAATTTATATAAAGGCAATCTGATAAAACTTTTTTTTAATTTAAATGCTTTTCTGGAGTATTGGTTGAAGCTTTATTGTGCTGAATTTTTCAACTTGACATCCTCCATATTACATTGTTAATTCAGTGTCAAAAACTCTAAGAGGTTTATTTTGGTCCAACTTGAAAAGATTTAATTTATTAAAAGATTTAGAGTGAGAGCCTTTCTGCACAGAACCAGCTCCAAGTCCCTGAGCCAGCGCATGGCGAGCTCTGAGCTCCTGCCCGCAGGTTGCTTCAGAGACCAGGACAGGGCAGCCAGGGACTTCCCCAAGCGGTCTGGCTCCCTCTGGCTGGAAGCACCTTTTTAGGCTAGCTTCTCGGAGCAGACCGCCCAGTGAGAGCCTTTCTACACAGAGCCAGCCACAAGTCCCCAAGCCAGCAGAGACCTCCGACCCACAAGCAACCTCTAGGACCATGGCAGGGCAGCCAGAGACCTCTCCAGGCGGCCCTGCCCCCTCAGGCTGCAGGCTTTATCCACGGGGTGATCCAAGATGGTGGACTAGAGGGTGACTGCATCTCCAGTCGCTCCAGAACCCAGGATTCAAGAAGGGAAGGCATTGAGAGACTTGGACTAAAATAGAGCCACGGGGTGAGTCTCTCCCACCTGGTGAAGCTGGTGGCAGCAGGCCCGGATTTGAGCGGATTATTAGAGTAGGGCAGGGCAAATAGAGTCTCCCCCAGGCAGCCCTGAGCACTCCAGTGGTGGGCTCCTCACACATGGCCAGCTTCTTGGAGCAGGCCCCCCAGTGAGAACCTTTCCACACAGATCCAGCTCCAAGCCCTGGAACCAGTAGCGGGCTAGGGGCAGCTTTCTTCAGAAGCACTGCATTATCAAGTTACTCCAAGACTTCAGGCTACTGAAGGCTGGGAGGTGATACACTGGAAATCTACAGGGACACTATAAGACAATAGAGGAAATCTGCAATATCACAGAATTCCATGGACATCTGACCAATATGAGAAAACAAGGGAAGAAAATGTCCCAAACAAACCTAGATACTATATCAATAAAACCCAATGACAGCACAGCAGAAGAAATGTCCGAAAGGGAGTTCAGAATGTACATAATTAAAACAATCAGGGAAGCAATCGAGGAGATGAAAGAGCAAATGCAGGCATTGAAGGAGGAGATGAAAGAGCAAATGCAGGCATTAAATGATCGCATCAATCAACAGTTAAAAGAGCAAATACGGAAGCAAGAGATCATTTCAATAGAGTTAGAGATACTGAAAAAAAAAAACAAACAGAAATCCTTGAAATGAAGGAAATAGTAAACCAAGTCAAATACTCCATAAAAAGCATAACCAATAGGATAGAACACAGGGAAGACAGAATATCAGATATTGAAGACAAAATATTTAATCTTTAAAACAAAGTTGACCAAACAGAAAAGATGGTAAGGAATCATGAACAGAATCTACAAGAACTATGGGATATCATGAAAAGGCCAAATTTAAGAATTATTGGGATTGAGGAAGGCTTAGAGAAACAAACCAAAGGAATGAACAATCTATTCAATGAAATAATATCAGAAAATTTCCCAAATCTGAAGAATGAAATGGAAAACCAAGTACCAGAGGCTTATAGGACTCCAAATACACAAAATTACAACAGTCCCACACCAAGGCACATTATAATGAAAATACCTAACATACAAAATAAAGAGAATTTTAAATGCCGTGAGAGAAAAGAATCAAATTACATTCAGGGGGAAACCAATAAGAATATCAGCAGATTTTTCAATCCAGACCCTAAAAGCTAGAAGGGCCTGGAACAACATTTACCAAGCCCTGAAAGAAAACGGATGCCAACCAAGAATCTTATACCATACCCAGGAAAACTTACTTTCAGATTTGACAATGAAATAAGATCCTTCCATGATAAACAAAAGCTAAAGGAATTTACAAAAAGAAAGCCAGCATTACAGAACATTCTCAGCAAAATATTCCATGAGGAAGAGATGAAAAACAACGATGCAAATTAACAACGGGAGGAACAAGCCTAAAGGAATAGCCAAATAAAGGAGAAACCAAATCATGTCAAAAAACAAAAATGAGTCAAATGACTAGTAATACAAATCATATCACAATAATAACCCTGAATGTTAATGGTCTGAACTCATCAATCAAAAGACATAGACTGGAAGATTGGATTAAAAAGAAAAATCCAACAATATGCTGTCTGCAACAGACTCATCTCATAGAAAGAGATACCCATAGACAAAAGGTGAAAGGATGGGAAAAAACATACCATGCACGCACACAGACACAGCAAAAAAGCTGGAGTATCCATCCTCATTTCAGATAATGTGGACTTCAAGCCAAAACTCGTCAGAAGGAATAAAAAAGGACATTACATACTGCTTAAAGGAAGCATAAATCAGCAAGACATAGCAATGATAAATATCTAGGACCCGAACATTGGCTCATCCATGTATGTCAAACAAATCCTTCTCAAGTCCAGAAATCAAATAGACCACAACACAATAATACCAGGCGATTTTAACACAACTCTCTCACCGCTGGATAGATCCTCCAAACAAAAATTGAATAAAGAAACCATAGATCTCAATAACACAATCAACAATTTAGACTTAACAGACTTATATAGAATATACCATCCAACAAAGAATGAATACACTTTCTTCTCAGCAACACATGGATCCTTCTCTAAAATAGACCATGTCTTATGCCACAAAGATACTGTTAGCAAATACAAGAGGATAGAGATACTACCTTGTACTCTATCAGATCATAATGGATTGAAATTAGAAATAAATGACAGAATAAAAAACAGAAATTTCTCCAAGACCTGCAGATTAAATAATACACTATTATATGATGAATGGATAACAGAAGACATAAGGAGGGAAATAAAAAAATTCTTAGAAGTAAATGAGAACAAAGACACATCATATCAAAAGCTCTGGGATAATGAAAGCAGTACTTAAAGGAAGATTTATTTCACGGGGCGCATTCAACAAAAGAAGTAGAAATCAACAAATAAATGACTTAACACTACAGCTCAAAGCCCTAGAAAAAGAAGAGCAGACCAACACCAATAGTAGTAGAAGACAGGAAATAGTTAAAATCAGAGCTGAAATCAACGAAATTGAAACAAAAGAAACAATCGGAAAAATTAACAAAATAAATAGTTGGTTCTTTGAAAAAATAAACAAAATTGATAAACCCTTAACCACACTAACTAAGAGAAAGAGGGAGAAAACTCAAATTACTAAAATTCGGAATGAACAAGGAAATATCACAACAGACATGAGTGAAATACAAAACATAATTAGAAGCTATTTTGAAAATCTATACTCCAACAAAACAGAAAACCTCAAAGACATCAACAAGTTTCTAGAGACATATGAATTACCTAAACTGAATGAGGAGGACATACACAACTTAAATAAATCAATTTCAAGCAATGAAATAGAAGAGGTCATCAAAAGCATACCAACAAAGAAAAGTCCAGGACCAGATGGGTTCTCAGCCGAGTTCTACAAAACCTTTAAAGAAGAGCTCACTCCAATACTCCTCAAAGTATTCCATAAAATAGAAGAGGAGGGAACCATCCCAAACTCATTCTATGAAGCCAATATCACACTGATACCTAAACCAGACAGAGACACTTCGAGGAAAGAAAACTTCAGACCAACATCCTTAATGAACATCAACGCAAAAATTCTCAACAAAATTTTAGCAAATCGCATACAAAAACATATTAAAAAGATAGCGCACCACAATCAAGTGGGTTTTATCCCAGGGATGAAAGGTTGGTTCAACATCTGGAAATCTATAAATGTCATTCACCATATCAACAGACTAAAAGTTAAGAATCACATGATTATATCAATAGATGCAGAAAAAGCATTTGATAAAATACAGCATCCCTTCATGATCAAAACACTAGAAAAAATTGGGGTAGTGGGAACATTCCTTAACATTGTAAAGGCCATCTACACTAAGCCCATGGCCAAAATCATTCTAAATGGTGAAAAACTGAAAGCATTCCCCCTAAAAACTGGAACAAGGCGGGGATGCCCTCTTTCACCACTTCTATTCAACATCGTTCTTGAGACTCTAGCCAGAGCAATTAGACAAACCAAAGAAATTAAAGGGATACGAATTGGAAAAGAAGAACTCAAACTATCCCTGTTCGCTGATGACATCATTATATATTTAGAAGAACCCGGAAATCCCACCAGGAAACTTTTAGAACTCATAAGTGAATTCAGTAAAGTAGCAGGTTACAAGATCAATGCTCATAAATCCAATGCATTTTTATACGTAAGTGATGAATCTTCAGAAAGAGAAATAAGGAAAACTACCCCATTCACAACAACATTGAAGAAAATAAAATAATTGGGAATCAATGTCACAAAAGAGGTGAAAGACCTTTATAATGAGAACTACAGAACACTAAAGAATGAAATTAAAGAAAACCTTAGAAGATGGAAAGATCTCCCATGTTCTTGGATAGGCAGAATTAATATTGTCAAAATGGCCATACTAACAAAAGTGCTATACAGATTCAATGCAATTCCAATTAAAATCCCAAAGATGTACCTTACAGAAATAGAGCAAGCAATTATGAAATTCATCTGGAAGAATAAGAAACCAAGAATAGCTAAAGCAATCCCCAATAGAAAGAGCGAAGCAGGGTATCGCAATACCAGATCTTCAACTCTATTACAAAGCAATAGTAACAAAAATGGCATGGTATTGGTACTAAAATATACAGGTAGATCAATGGTAGAATAGAGGACATGGACACAAACCCAAATAAATACAATTTTCTCATACTAGACAAAGGGGCCAAAAATATGCAATGGAGAAAAGATAGCCTCTTCAACAAATAGTGCTGGGAAAACTGGAAAACCATATGCAACAGAATGAAACTTAATCCCTATCTCTCACCCTGTACAAAACTCAACTCAAAATGGATCAAGGACCTCAGAATCGGACCAGAGACCCTGCATCTTACAGAAGAAAAAGTAGATCCAAACCTTCAATTGTTGGCTTAGGAGCAGACTTCCTTAATAGGACTCCCATAGCACAAGAAATAAAAGCAAGAATCAACAACTGGGATAGATTCAAACTAAAAAGCTTTCTCTCAGCAAAGGAAACTATCAGTAATGTGAAGAGAGAGCCTACAGAGTGGGAGAATATCTTTGCCACTCATACTTCAGACAGAGCCCTAATTTCCAGAATCTATAAAGAACTAAAAAATCTCTACACCAAGAATACAAATAATCCAATCAACAAATGGGCTAAGGAAATGAACAGACACTTCACAGAAGAAGATCTAAAAGCAATCAACAGGTATGTGAAAAAATGTTCAACATCTCTAGTAATAAGAGAAATGCAAATCAAAACTACACTAAGATTTCATCTCACCCCAATTAGAATGGCGATTATCAAGAACACAAGCAACAATAGGTGTTGGCGAGGATGTGGGGAAAAAGGTACAGTCATACATTGCTGGTGGGGTTGCAAATTAGTGCAGCCACTCTGGAAAGCAGTATGGAAATTCCTCAGAAAGCTTGGAATGGAACCACCCTTTGACCCAGCTATCCCACTCCTTGGCCTATACCCAAATGACTTAAAATCAGCATACTACAGAGATACAGCCACATCAATGTTCATAGCTGCTCAATTCACCATAACCAGATTGTGGTATCAACCTAGATGCCCTTCAGTTGATGAATGGATAAAGAAACTGTGGCATATATATACAATGGAATATTACTCCGCCATAAAGAATGATAAAATTATGGCATTTGCAGGCAAATGGATGAAATTGGAGAATATCATGGTACATGAGATGAGCAATCTCAAAAAACTAAAGGACGAATGATCTTGCTGATAAGCGGATGAGGACATATAATGGGGGGTAGGAGGGGTTAGCGTTAGGGTTAGGGTTAGGTTTAGGGTTAGGGATAAGGAGGGTGGTAAGAATGGAGGAAGGAAGGACTGTATAGAGGGAAAAGAGTGGTGGGAGGGGTGGTGGGAAGGTAACAAAAATAACAGAATGAATCAAAAAATGTTGCCCTATGTAAATTTATGATTTTTAATTAAAAAAAAAAAAAAAAAAGAGGAACACCCAGCAAGCTGTCCAGGCCATCAAGGGTATGCATATTAAAATATGCCACCAAAAAAAAAAAAAAAGAAATTTAATCTTCCTTAATATATGCATTCTTATCTGCAAACTATATTTCAATAGATACAACCATTGCTATACTTTAAGATCACCCAAGGAATATTTCCTTTTTAAAACATAAATTCTAGGTTCCCATTTCTGGGCCTCTGGAATTAATATCTGCAGCAGGGCCAAGCCTCAGGAACCTGGATTTCTTCAATGCCTTAGTTGGGTATTCTGCCTTGGACACCTAGTCATTAACTCCTCCTCTCACCTAACAAAGATGGCCTCAACTATGTGAATATTCATTTATTAAGAATTGACTATGTCTTTTAAATTAAACTAGACCTATAGAACTACTAGTTGTTGAATGTAAGTCACTTTCATGTCTATATTTTATCTCAAGCTTACATTACATTAAATAAAGTTTATGTAAAAGTTAAAATAAAAAGATTTAATTATATTAATGGCGAAATGGACTAAAAATCCAAAGTTTGTTTTATTGTGATAAGTGTAAATGAATCATAAGAACCATGACTTTTTTAAAGCTCACTTTCCAGTAACAATCATTTGTTAACAACTTATATTAAATATGTAATAAAATTCAACAGGAAATTTAAAACAAATATAACACTGAAATATTGTAAGAAATGTCTTTCAAAGAGGCTTATATGAACAATGCCATAATTTCATGAAATATTTTTGGAATTATTCTTTTGGTTTGTTTTGGGAGCACGTTTCCAAGCTATGTAACAGAAACTGTTTCACTGTTTATATTTATTGGATTCTTTCCTTTCCTTCTTTCATCGGTTTGCTCCTTCTGCTTCAGTCAGAAGCAACAATGCTTCAGTCAACAGTTCAATGACCACCTCAAAAATAGGGCTGTGCATGTGACCATAGCTATTGTAACAAAGGGCTCCAATTAGTGGGGCATTTGAGACTGGGTGAGAAAATTAATGTATACAATTCTTCTACCCTTTCATGCATTAACCCAATGAGATATTTATTTTGTTTTCATAAAGAAATGAAACCCAGTATTCAGTATAAATAATATGCCCCAATAAACAGAAGTTTAAGAAAGCAGTTATGTATTCATCAGTGTCTTGGTTTTAGAGATAAAATAGAGAACCAAACAGATAGTATCTTTGCCTTTATTGACCCTGAATCTCATGAGAGGAAGAGAGTTTGAGAAATAGCACATACATAGATGTCAAATCGGAAAGTAATTAGTATTATAAAGACATAGATCTGGAAAAACTTCACTAAGGTAGAGACACTAAGATTAAAATTTGGATAATGAATTAGGATTAATGAGGTGAAGAGATATGAGGAGTTAGGGGAGATTAGAAAGTGCTTTCATTAAAGAAAGGAACATGTGCAAAGACCGTGCAGTAGGCTGCATAACAGAGCCCAGGGAATAAAAACCCAGTGTACCTGGAGAGGAGAGAGGTTAATCTGGGTCAGTATTTACACTGCTATATTGTTCTTATTAAACATTTCTTTACTTAAATTGACACAATAATTGGAATCAAGTGAAATGTTGCAGTGAGAGAATTACATGTTCAGATCTTTCTTTTTGAAAGAATTTCTCAGACTATGAATTTGAGATAAATAGGAAGTGTGGAAGAACCGAAAATTAGGCTAACCATAATTTAAGCAAGAGAAAAATGGAGTGGAATAAAGTGTTAGAATCACAGAAAAAAGGAAAGATATGAACAATATTTAGTAAGTGAATGGGACATGGCTTAGGAGGGAGTGAATTTGGAGGGTGAGAGCATGAAAGGCATTGGGACTCCTGTTTGTAATTTGCTACCTAAGGTAGTAAAGTTCCTGAGACTAAAGAGCTGATCTCTGGGGAGAAAATTTCAGGAAGTAAAATTGTGCTTTCCAAAGATTTATTTTGCATATTCCCCCCATGTCTTCATTTGGTTTACTGTAGAAGTATAGTTCATCAGTGAAAAGAAAATTCAGTTTCTAAATTATATATCTACTATATTTCTGTATTTTTATTGATATTATGAGTGTTATCAGTAAAGGGGCCCAAAAACTGTGTGGTGACTTTTAGAAAGTGCAAACAAACATATTTTCCAGGATAATTTTTCAGTCTTTCAAAATGTTACTGATGATTAGAGGTTTGTTCCTATCAGAAACAGGTTTGCTAATTTTCTTTAATTATCTTATTATGAATGATATCCTTGAAGGACTATCATTAACTTGTGGGACTTCTGCTCTGTTTTTCTGGATTGCTGCAGTATGTCTCATGTGGTTAAAGATATCAAACTGGAGAACTAGGTGGTAAGAGCAGATTCTCATCTTGGTGGGGTCCATAGTGGCGGCAGCCACACCATACATAGTCATTCTCTGAAAGAGTGGTCAAAACCAACCAATGAGAAAGAGTGGTAATGTAAAAAGCAGGGAGAATCAGAAGACTTCTGGACCTCATGAATCAATTCAGCAAAGTAGCAGGGTACAGACTCACCACCCATACATCAATCACATTCCCATGCTTCAATGAGGAGTCTGATGAAAAAAGAAATTAGGAAAACTATCCCATTCATGATACTCTCAAATAATAATAATATACTTGGAATCAGCCTAACAAAAAGGTGAAAAACCTCTAGAATGAAAACTACAGAACACTAAAGAAAGAAGTTGAAGCAAACCTTAGAAGATGGAAAGACCTCCCATGCTCTTGGATAGGCAGAATTAATATTGTCACAATGGCCATACTACCAAAAGCGCTATACAGATTCAATGCAACTTCCATCAAAATTGAAATGACATTCTTCACAGAAATAGAAAAAGCAGTCATGAAACTCATTTGGATAAATAAGAGGCCTAGAAAAGCCAAAGCAATCCTTAGTGAGAAAAGCAAAGCAGGAGGCATCACAATACTGGACTTCAAATTATACTATCGAGCTATAGCAACAAAAATAGCATGGTACTGTCAACAAAACAGGAATAAAGGTCAATGGAATAAAACAGAAGACACAGTAAATATAGTTATCTCATACTAGACAAAGGTGCAAAAAACATGTGTTGGAGAACAAATAGCCTTTTTAACAGATGGTGCTGGGGGGACTGGAAATACATATGTGGTAGAATGAAATTTAAACCCTCTCACTCTGCACCAACCTCAATCCAAAGTGGATTAAAGACCTAGGAATTAGAACAGAAACCCTGTCCCTGCTAGAAGAAAACATAGGCTTAAACTGCAACATGTTTGCTCAGGAACTGACTTTCTTAACAAGACTTCTAAAGTGCAAGAAGTAAAATAAAAAATCAATAAATGGAATGGCATCCAATTAAAATCCTTCTTCACAACAAAGGAAATAAGAGCATGAAGAAAGAGCCAAAAGAATGGGAGAAAATATTTGCCACCTGCCTCTCAGCTCGAGCATTAATACTTGGGATATACAAAGAACTAATAAAATAAAATAAAATAAACAAGTAACAGTCAATAAATAGGCAAAAAAATTCTAAACAGACACTTCTCAAAAGGAAAATACAAATGATCAAAAATATATGAAAAAATGCTCAACATCTCTAGTGATTATAGAAATACAAATTAAAACTATACTGGATATTTCATCTCAATTCAGTCAGAATGGCAATTATCAAGAATACAAGTAACAATAAATGTTGGGGCGGATATGGGGCAAAAGGTACAGTCATACATTGTTGATGGAATTGAAAATTTGTGCAACCACTCTGGAAAGCAGTATGGAGATTCCTCAAAAATCTAGGAATGGAACCACAATATGAACCTAGTTTTTCTACTCCTTGCTATATACCCAAAGGATTTAAAATGAGCTTACTACAGTGACACAATGACATTAATGTTTACATCACCTCAATTCACAATAGCCAAGCTATTGATACAACCTAAGTGCCCTTCAACAGATGAATGGACAAAGAAAATGTGGTGTATATACACAATGGAGTATTAGCCATAAAAAGGAATGACTTTATGGAATTTGCTGGTAAATGGATAAAACTGGAGATTATCATGCTAAGTGAAATAAGCCAAAATTCAAAGGTCAAATGTTTCCTTTGATATACATAAGTTAATCTAAAACAAGTGGAGGAGATTACAAAAAAAACTAGAAGAAAGTTCAGTGGAGTTGACAAAGGGAAATGAGGGTAGGGAGGAGGGATGGGATAGGGAAAGATAGTGGAATGAATCTTACCTAACTGTCCAATGAACATATATGAATATACCACAGGGACTCTCACCATCATTCACATTCACAAGACACTAATGAAAAAAAAAAAATCTGTAAGTAAATAGCAGAAAGACCAGTAGAGCAGAGAAAAGGGAAAAAGGGGAAAGGAGGAGAGAAGGGAAAGGAGAAGTACTGGAAACTGAAGAAGAATGAATTATCCTCCTGCCTCAGCCTCCTAAGCTGTTGGGATTAGAGATATGCACTACTGCATCCATCCATGATTTTATAATGATGTCAAAATTAACCCTATTTTCATGTATAACTAAAAAGAACCCATAAAAAAGAAAGAAATATATGCTTAGTGTGGTATAAATAAAAATGGAGTATTTAATTCCAATTAGTAAGCAGAAGCCATAAGTTAAAAAGTCATCAGGAGGCTGAGCCAAACCCCCACACCAAGGTCAGAGACCAGTAGCTGCGTCTGCCTGCCCACCTGCCCCCCTACTGCTGAGGGACACTGGGCCTGCCTCTGTGCTAACTCAGTGTACCCTTGCTGGGGCTCTCCAGCTTCTTTGGAGGTTGTTGCAGGCATTTCAAATTATTCCTGAGGGCGAGGTCATCATCATTGGAAGGGCGGCTCCCTTACTGAGACACCAACAGGAGACTGGAGGCCCTTTGACAGGAACCTCTATTTACTCACTTATATCCTACACCCTTCCCCATCCTCTTGTTCACAACTAGAAATATTGTAAATAGTAATTGAACTGATCCTGTTTATTTTAAAAATGTTAAAGTCTTTATAGGGGCAATCTGGTTCAGGGCTACATTTTCTTTGTATTGGGTGCTATTGGTATTGATCTCCCCTTCAAAGGAGAGATAGTGAAAAACTGCAGGGTCAAAATAAGCCTGTAGGAGGCAACTTCAGTATCTCTGATCTTCAATGCTAGAGGGGAATATACAGAAACAATATGAAAAAACAGGAGAAGAAAGTGTCACTAACAAACCAAGATGCTATTGTGATAGACTCCAATGACAGCATGGCAGTAGAAATAACAGAAAAAGAGTTTAGAATCTGCATGATTAAAATGATCCATGAAACAAAAGACGAGATAAGAGAACAAATGAAGGCAATGAATGACCATACCAGTAGAGAGTTAAAAGAGCAAATGCAAGAAGCAAAAGGACACTTCAATAAAGAGATAGAGATTCTGAAGAAAAAACAAACAAACAAAACAACCCCAAATACTTGAAAGAAATGATAAACCAAATTAAAAACTCAATAGAGAGCATCAATACAGACTAGACCTCTTTGAAGACAGACTCTAAGACAATGAAGACAAAATATTCAATCTTGAAAATAAAGTTGAACAAACTGAGAAGATGTTAAGAAGTCATGAATGAAACCCTCAAGAATTATGGGATATCATGAAAAGACCGAATTTAAGAATTATTGGGATTGAGGAAGGCACAGAGACACAAACCAAAAGAATGAACAACCTGTTCAACAAAATAATATCAGAACATTTCCCAAAGCTGAAAAATGAAATGGACAATCAAATACAAGAGCTTACAGAATACCAGGTGCACAAAACTACAACAGATCCACACCAAGAGACATTATAATGAAAATACCTCACATTCAAAATAAAGATAGGATTTTAAAGGCTGCTGGAGAAAAGCATCAGGTTACATATAAGGGGAAACCAATACGGATAGCAGCAGATTTATCACCCCAGACTCTAAAAGCAAGAAGGGCCTGGAACAATATATTTCAAGCTCTGAAAGAACACAGATGCCAACCAAGAATACTATACCCAGCAAAACTAACCTGCAGATTTGACAATGAAATAAAATCTTAAACAAAAGTTAAAAGTTTAACTTTTAACAAAAATTAAAAGAATTTACAAATAGAAAAGTTAAAAGAATTTACAAATAGAAAGCCTGCCCTACAGAACATTCTCAGCAAAATATTTTGTGAGGAGGAAGTGAAAAACAACAATACAAGTCAGCAACAGGGGGAACTACCCTAAAGGAAAAGCCAATCAAAGGACAAGTAGAAAACCAAAAATAAGCCAAAATGGCCAGGAATACAAATCATATCTCAATAATAACATTGAATGTCAATGGCCTAAATTCAATAATCAAAAGACATAGACTAGCAGATTGGATTAAAAAGAAAGACGCAAAAATATGCTGCCTTCAAGAGACTCATCTCATAGAAAAAGACATCCACAGACTAAAGGTGAAAGGCTGGGGAAAAACATACTATGCACATGGATCCAGTGAAAAAGCAGGGGTCTCCATCCTCATATCAGATAAAGTGCACTTCAAACCTAAGTTAGTCAGAAGGATAAAGAAGGACTTTTCATACTGCTTAAGGGAAGCATAAAACAGCAAGATATAACAATTTTAAAAGTTTATGCCCCAAACAATGGAGCATCTACGTATATCAAATAAACCCTTCTCAATTTTAAGAATCAAATAGACCAAAACACTTTAATAGTGGGGGACTTCAACACACCACTCTCACCACTGGATAGATCCTCCTAACAAAAACTGAAAAAAGAAATTATAGAACTAAATAATACAATCAACGATATAGACTTAATGGATATTTACAGAGTATTTCATTCATCATCGAGCGAATATACTTTCTTCTCAGCAACTCTTGGATCCTTCCCCAAAATAGACCATATGCTATGCCACAAAAAAGCCATTAGTAAATACAAAAAAATAGAGATCCTACCCTGTATCCTATCAGACCATAATGGAATGCAATAAAAAATGAATGATAAAATAACAAACAAAAACTATTCATATACCTAGAGACTAAAATATATGCTACTGAATGATGCAATGATAACAGAAGACATCAGGGAAGAAATTTAAAAGTTCTTATAAGTAAATGAGAACAATGACACAACACATCAAAATCTCTGGGATACTATGAAAGCAGTACTAAGAGGAAAGTTCATTGCACTGAGCTCATAAATTAAAAAAATAAAAAGTCAACAACTAAATGACCTAACATTACACCTCAAAGCCCTAAAAAAAGAAGAACAGATCAACACCAAAAACAGTATAAGACAGGAAATAATTAAAATCAGAGCTGAAATCAATGAAATTGAAACAAGAGAAACAATTCAAAAAATTGACAAAACAAAAAGTTTGTGGTTTGGAAAAGTTAACAAAATTGATAAACCCCTAGCCACACTAACAAAGGAGAGAAAAAACTCAAATTACTAGAATTCGTGATGAAAATGGAAAGATCATGACACATACCATTGAAATACATAACATAATTAGAAGCTACTTTGAAAATCTATACTCCAACAAAATAGAAAATATTGAAGACATCGACAAATTTTTAGAAACATATGATCTTCTGAAACTGAATCAGAAAAACTTACACAATCTAAACAGATCAATTTCAAGCACTGAAATAGAAGACATCAAAAGCTTACCAACCAAGAAAAGCCCAGGACCAGATGGGTTCTCACCTAAATTCTACAAGACTTTTAAAGAAATACTGATACCAATACTCCTCAAAGTATTTCAGGAAGTAGAAAAGGAGGGAACCCTTCCAAGTTCATTCTATGAGGCTAGTATCACTCTTATACCAAAACCAGACAAAGACACATCAAACAAAGAAAACTTTATACCAATATCCCTGATGAACATAGATGCAAAAATCCTTAACAAAATACTGGCAAATCGCATACAAAAATATATTAAAAAGATAGTGCACCATGATCAAGTGGGGTTTGTCCCAGGAATGCAAGGTTGGTTCAACATCCGGAAATCAATAAATGTAATTCACCACATCAATAGAGCTAAAATTAAGAATCACATGATTATTTCAATTGATGTGGAGAAAGCATTTGATAAAATACAGCACACCTTCATGCTTAAAACACTAGAAAAAATAGGAATAGTAGGAACATACCTCAACATTGTAAAGGCTATCTATGCTTAAGCACACAGCCAACATCATTCTTAATGGAGACAAACAGAAAACATTTCCTCTAAAAACTGGAACAATACAGGGAAGCCCTCTTTCACCACTTCTATTCAATGTCATCTTTGAAACACTTGCCAGAGCAATTAGACAGATCAAAGAAATTAAGGGATACAAATAGGAAAAGAAGAATTCAAGCTGTCACTATTCGCTGATGACATGATCCTATATTTAGAAGATCCAAAAAATTCCACTAGTAAACTTCTAGAACTAATAAACGAATTCAGTAAAGTAGCAGGATATAAAATCAACATACATAAATCTAATGCATTTCTATTCATAAGTGATGAATCCTCTGAAAGAGAAATTAGGAAAACCACTCCATTCACAGTAGCCTCAAAAAAAAAATACTTGGGAATTAATCTAACAAAAGAGGTGAAAGATCTCTACAATGAAAACTACATAATATTAAAGAAAGAAACTGAAGAAAACCTTTGAAGATGGAAAGATCTCCCATGTACTTGGATAGGCAGATTTAGCATTGTCAAAATGGCCATTCTACCAAAGGCACTATACAGATTCAATGGAATTCCAATTAAAATCCCAATGATATTCTTCATAGAAATAGAGAAAGCAATCATTAACTTCATCTGGAAGAACAAGAGACCTCAAATAGCCAAAACAATCCTGAATAGAAAAAGTAAAACAGGAGGTATCACAATACCAGACATTAAACTATACTACAAAGTAATAGTAACAAAAACAGCATGGTATTGGCACCAAAATAGACAGGCAGACCAATGGTACAGAATAGAAGACACAGAGAAAAAACCATGTAAACACAGTCACCTCATACTAGACAAAGGAGCCAAAAACATACAATGGAGAAAAGATAGCCTGTTCAACAAATGGTGCTGGCAAAACTGGAAATCCATATGCAGTAAAAAGAAATTAAACCTCTATCTCTCACCCTGCACAAAACTCAACTCAAAATGGATCAAAGACATAGGAATTACACCAGACACCCTGCACCTAATAGAAGACAAAGTAGTCCCAAATCTTCATCATGTTGGCTTAGGATCAGACTTCCTCAGTAAGACTCCCAAAGCACAAGAAATCAAAGCAAGATTCAATGAATGGGATGGACTCAAACTATAAAGCTTTTTCTCAGCAAAGGATGCAATTAAGAATGTGAAGAAAGAGCCTACAGAGTGGGAGAAAATCTTTTCCACATGCACTTCAGATAGAGCACTAATCTCCAAAATTTATAAAGAACTTAGAAAACTTTACAACAAAAATATAAAGAATTCAATCAATAAATGGGCCAAGGAACCAAACAGACACTTTACAGAAGAAGACACACAGGCAATTAATAAATATATGAAAAAGTGTTCAACATCTCTGGTAATTAGAGAAATGAAAATTAAAACAACTCTAAGATTTCATCTTACTCCAATTAGAATGGTTTTTATCAATAACACAAACAATAATAGATGTTGGCATGGATGTGGGGAAAAAGGCACACTTTTACATTGCTGGTGGAGTTGCAAATTGGTGCAGCCATTCTGGAAAGCAGTATGGAGAATCCTAAGAAAACATAGAATGGACCCACCTTTTGATCCAGTTATCCCACTCCACGTTTTATACCCAAAGGTACTAAAATCAGAAACTACAGTAACACAGCCACATCAATGTTTATAGAAGCTCAGTTCACAATAAGTAGATTGTGAAACCAACCTAGATGCCCTCTAATAGATGAATGGATAAAGAAACTCTGGTATATATACACAATGGAATACTATTCAGCCATAAAGAAGAATAATATTATGGCATTTGCAAATAAATGGATGGAATTGGAGAATATTATGCAAAGTGAAATAAGCCTAGCCCAAAAAAACCAAAGGCTGAAAGTATTCCCTGATAAGTGGAGAATGATATATAATGGGGTTGGGGGAGTTGGGGAATGAGAGAATAATGGGGGAACTTTAGAATATGTAGAAGGTAATGAGAGGGAGTGGGGTATAAAAAATTTGGAATGAGGGAGACATCATTACCCTATGTACATGTATGATTACACAAATGGTATGAATCTACATTGTGTACAACCATAGAAATGAAATTATGTACCCCATTTGTGCACAATGAATCAAAATGCAGTCAGTAAAAAATTAAAAACTAAATAAAAATAATAATTAAAATATAAAAAACAAACACCTGATTTGATGATAACAGTCAAAGAAAAGAAAAAGTCATCAGTAAAATACATTTTGAACAGTATAAGCTAAAACATATGAAGTAATCACCATGCAAGTGCACTGAGACAGTTTCTAAGATAAAAAACTCCAAAGAACCAACAACCAACTGGATGGCTAGGTAACTGAACTCAGAAATGTTTATTTTCTCCTTATATGAGCTGCTATATCAGCTGTTTTTAAATAAATGGATTGATGTACTAAGTAGCATGTACCTGTTTGATTGAATTATTTGGAACTAAGGTATCATTCTTCAGTCTAAACTACCCCAATCAGGCATCATTAACCATCTTTATCTGTTTGGACAGATGGAGACATAGCACAAAAGCATAAAAATTTTACTAATTTTTTTTCAGTAAAATGTAAGTTTTAACAGTATTTGAAGTCTTTCATTAGTCCATTCTAACAAGGGAAAAAATGATATGAAAAGATAATTCTAGAATTAAATCTTCAAATTTTTATTTCTTTTGACTATGCTTTTACTACTAATTTCAGGTCTTTCACCAGAAATATGAAACAAGTAATGAAACTGATGGAGGACATATGAAATTCAAATGACTTCTGCATTCTCTAGAAAAGGGTTATAAACCCAAAGAAGAGTGAAAGAAAGGACATATAGATACAGAGTTGTAGAAGCCAAAAGAGCTTGGTGCTAGCATAAAAACAGACACAGAGGCCAATGGAACGGAACTGAGGTCAAATGAACCCTCACACACATAATAAATTCACTCTTGATGAAGGGGCCAAAAATATACATTGGAGATAGAACAGCCTCCTCAGTAAATGGTACTGGATGAGGGAATATCCACATACAGAAGAATGAAATCAGACCCCTACTTCTCACCACATATAAAAATTATTTCAAAATGGATCCAAGACCTAAATATAAGATGTGAAACTGTAAAACCACTAGAAGAAAACACACAAGCAGCACTTAAAGACAGCTGTATAGGCAATAGTTTAAAAAGGACCCTGAAAGCACAGGCAACAAAATAAAATAAAAAATGTGGAATCAAATCAAGCTAAGAAGCTTCTGCAGGGCAAAGGCAACAGTCAGCAGAGCAAACAGACTACCTGAGAAATGGAAGAAAATATTTACTTACCATTCATCTGACAAAGGACACCTAGCTAGAATATATAAGAAAGGAACTAAAAAAACTGAATAAGAAAATAATCTTATTGCCTGGTGCTATGCTGCATTCCTATAATCACAGCAGCTCAGGAGGCTGAGGCAGGAAGATTGCAAGTTTGAGGCCAGCCTCAGCAATTTAGAGAGGCCCTAACCAAATCAGTGAGATACTACTTTATAATAAAAAGGACAGGTGGGGGGGGGGTAATAGCTTAGTCGTAAAGTAACTCTGGGTTCAATCTCTCATTCCAAGAAAAGAAAATAATCATTAAAAATGGGCAAATGATCTGAACAGATATTACTATGGTCTGAACAGATATTTCTCAAAAGAAGATTTAACAAATGTCTAACAAGTATATGAAAACGTGCTCACGTCAAAACCACAGTAGGCTATTGTGTTAAGAGAAATAATCCAGGCACAGAAAGACAAACACACATTTTCTCTCATATGTGGGAGCTAGACCAAGTCAACCTGGATGTAGAACAGTGACTACCAGACATTAGAAAGAGTGTGAGTTGTGGGGTAGGGGGTGGGATGAAGGTAAACTGGATCATGGGCACCAACACGGGTACATGGAAGGAGTATGTTCTGGTGTTCCATAGCACAGTACAGTGACTGTAGTTCACAATAACCTATATATTATAAAGGAGTAGAAGAGGAGAGCTTGAAATCTATGACTTAAGGAACTGACACTGAGGACTGGGGCAGTAGATCAGTGACAGAGCACTTGCTCAGCATGTGCAAAGCTCTGGGTCCCGTCCCCAGTACCACAAAAAAAAAAAAAAAAAGGAAATGGAAATGCTAATCATATTGCTGTGATCGGTATAGAATGTAATATGTGTTAAAATATTTTACTCTGCACATTTGTACAATTAGTACATGTTAATAACAAAAGTGTACATGAAGAGCTCATATTTGCAAGTCAGTCCTCTTGAATGGAGAATGGCTGTAATTCCCAGTCTGTTTTTTTTTTTTCTTAATATAAACTTATTGGATAGTTGAGATGTAGATGACCGCAGAGAATCAGATTATAGATCCTTCCTTGTACACATAAGACAATCTTTTGGCACAGAGGAAACTGAGCTTCCCTGAAGTAAAGGAAGTGCTGATTTACTAGCTCCTGCCCCATCCAGAACTTATCCCATGATGCCACCATGCAGTGAAGCAAAAGGAAAGATAATCTGCAGTCTTTCAAAATGGAGGTAGATCTCAGATATTTTTTTAAACAATAAACACTTCCTAGTTATTCAGAAGAAAGGCAAGACAACTGTATGCTACTAAAAATCAACAGGGAAGTATGTTAATATGACTGAGGCATCCCATGTAGAAACACTCACAGCACAAGGTCTTCATTTTCCTAGTATAATGCACTCTGAGAGTTCATCACTTTATAGGCATCAGATTCATTTATTCAATTTTATAAATAAGTTGCAATATATTTTCGGAGCACAATTTCATTTCTCTCTCTTATTTCTATACCTAGTCTATAGTTTTTTCACTGATTTAGTCAAATAGCACTAGAAGAAAATCCTTCACTTGAATTTTCCTCACTGTTGGAAGCGATGAATATTAGTTGTGCCCCATATACCAGGAACTCAGCATGGGAAGGATAGTGATCATGCAAAGATGAAAAAGAAAAGGGAAGGGAATGACCTGTTCTAAACGAGGGGAGATAATAGGAGAATATAGAAATGTAAACAAACATAGGAATCAGAGAAGACAAGGAAGGGATGCTTTGTAGGAGCTGATAATGGAAAAGATGAGGGACCTGAGCAGAATCTTCCTATGTTGTGAGCCACTGAAAGTCTGTGGCGAGAGAAGTCTTAGAGAACCCTGGTGTTAGAGGAAAGCTTAGATACTAGATGCAGGTGTACCTCTTATCGAATAGGCCCTGAGGAAAAGAAGGGGAAGACTTGAGAACAACCAGGGCCTGAAAGGAAATGACAGAAAGGCCTAGGTGTTCCCAGGATCCCTCAGAGAAAAGGATCTCCTAAACAAATTTTTAAGGGAGACAACTACTAACACCTGAGTCTCAACTCAGTGAAGAAGTTAATCCTTAAGGGAACTGTTAATAGAAAGAAGCACACTAGGGAATTTCTTAGTGTGTTCTCTAAGTCAGCACCCTCTCTCATTCCAACCCCATTTGAGTCCACACTGTATTAAATACTTGTAGGCAGCGTATCAAAGACTGAATAAAACACACACCTTACTAAAAAAATTGAAGTATATATAACGTGAAGTTGAAAATAATATTTAAACATGTATAAAGTAAAACATGCCCTTTGACAAATATGTAACACAAAGGTACCATTTTACTAATAAGAATATAACTAAGAAGAATTAAGAAATATAACGAAGAAGAATTATTTGGTACATTTTAAAAACTTTTAGCAAATAGGATCCTAATATTTTGATTAATAATTGCCATGTTCTTTTAGCATTTTGACCTAATTTTGTTTTTATATTGTATCTAGTTGGTTCCTCTATAAAGTTAACAGTATTGTTGCCCCCAAGACAATTTTGTAAATAGGATGAAAATCTCAAAGGTTTTAATTATCTCAGTAAAATAGGAGTTACTAGTACTTCTAACACCAGCCCTTGAATTCTAATTATCATCCCAAATTGGGATTTGGATTTTTTTTTCATTTATATCTCTCATATTCTCTATTTTAAGTGATGATCTGGAAATTTCACCTTTATAGGCTATGTACTAGGATTTAGTATGTATCAAAAAAAAAAAAAAAAGATTTAGGAAGCAGTTAGGAAATTAAATTGGCTTAGGTAAATTGTTCTAAAATCTAATGGACATCATTAAAAATAAAATAAATGTAGATTTCTCATTATCATTTCTTTTTTCCAATTCACAGAGTGGCATTTCACTATATTTCACTACATGCCCAATAGCTTTTAAGTGATAGTATAAAGTCTTTTATTATAAACTCTAGAAATACTAAAAAATAAACTTCACAGTTTTCTCATTACTAATTCTTTCCTAAAATTCACACAATATTTATGTTATCATATACCAATGACTTTCAAATGACTACAGAAAAGATCTTGTTACTAATTTTAAGATTACCAAAAACACATCTACCATTAAAATTTACTGAAGAACTCAGGGTAGTTTTTAAAATATATTATCTCACCTAAGTAGGTAAGTGTTGAAAAATCTCAAATTTGTTAGTATATGTTCTGACAAATACACAATAACTATAGTAAATAAAACTACAATGTATGTTGTGTTTTGAAAAGATATGTTCAGTAGATCATTTACAAAATATCCAATTTTCCCAACTTAATTGACAGGGTAGGGCAGGAAAGAAACAATTACTGTAATGTTCTGTACTTAAAAAAAGAAAAACACAGCTTCTTACACATTCTTTAAATATACTCTACATGAGAGCAAAGCCAAATGACAAAAGGAAAAAAACAAGAGCCAACAAGGAGAACCGTGTGGGCTAGGACAACTTAAGGCCCCCCAATGACAACAGCAAAGCCTCCAGTCCCATCTTCAGTCCTGTACATTATGTGTCCTACATATAACATATGATACTGCGCATAAGGCATATAATGTATACTATGACCCCCAAGCTTGCTGGAGGGGATAAATCCTAATATGCAGCCATAATCTTTTCCACCTCTCATTTCTGACAGTGAGGGTGAAAATAAAACAGAATTTTCTAGTTATCTATAAAATGTGCAAAAAAAAAAAAAGTTCACCTTTGCTTCAGGCTGTAGAAGAAATCATGGCTTGCATATTATTGCATTCTGGAAAAATTGTCCAGGAGTCATGAATTACATTTAATTTTCACTATATCCAAAACATCCCCCACCAGAAAAACCAACACACACACACACAAAATGTAATTGAGAATTACTTTACATCCACACTGACTGAATAATGATAACAGAGTATATTACCTTTATTAATCTTTTTGTTATGAATAGAATTTTTAAGTAGAAGACAAAGTAGATTTGTCACAAGAAAATGAAACAATCTGTATTTCAAGCTACTAGTTTTGTACTTGCTTTGCAATTACAATATAGACATTTTGTCAAATGTCCTCAAGACTTCCCAGTTTGACAAATGGCATTTCACTCTCTGTCCTTTTCTAATACATTTTTACATTTTCCATTGTTCTAAAATATGGTGTTCATAAAGGAGAACTCTAATAGAAAAAAAAAGTGTGTCACAGGAAAATGTAACAAAGCTTCCAATCCAAACTAGCTTAAACATATAAAGCTTCATGACAAACTGTCAACCTCACTATCATGAACAGCTTTGTTATGAATCTTATAGGATATTTTATGGGAAATTTGTGATCACAGATACCACATCGATCAACCCAACAACCCGTTTCTTCACTTAGATTCCCTTATGCCTCCCTTCCTAACAAGGCAATTAAGCAAAATTAAAATTCTAATTATCAACTAACTAGAAAAAAGAAATGACTTTTTCACTCTGAAAATCTGATGTAATAATCACACAAAGGATAAAAGTTTTACATTAAGCCAGCTTTCTAGTAAAAGCAGGTCAAGTAACAAAAAATAAAATGCAGAAGTTAACGCTGATGGTTTAAGATTCCTCAAGTTGTGATTGTCACATTCTAACATCCACGAGGGTCAGACATTTGCAGAAAAAAGTCCCCAACAGGGGACCTTAAAGGAAATTAGGAATGCTTCACAAAATTATCATTGGTGAATAATACTTCATTACATGAGAGAAACAAACTGGGGATACTGGGGAAACAAACTTGGAGATACTTCTTTGCATGTCTCCTAGGAAATTTTACACTTTCTAGAATTCCTAATAAACACTGATCACATAAAACAAAAATTTTCACTTTCAAACAACAGTGGTAAGTGAAACTAAGAAAAATATATTGAGCCTGGAAATGTTCACATGAAAACAATTTCTAGGTTAACATAACATGCTCCCCTTTTGGTGGTATTTTGGTTTGTCTGAGTCCTTAACCTCAGTCAGATAGATGATCTGTGTGTTGTCCAGATCTGAATAAAGATGAAATTCATTTCCTAATAACTCTCTCTAATCTCTCTTTTTTTTGTCTGCTCTGCAACAGAGCTCATCACCACAGCCATGTTGTCATGGACAACTCTCTCCCATTGGCATTATCTGAAATGACTTGAACTGTAGGCAAAGGAATTTCCTGCATCTCTGTACTACAGAGGTTCACATCTTCCCTTTATATTGATCAGCAATTCATTCTTACTCGATCAACACTCAAATTTTATACTAAAGCAGGAATCCTCTTATCCTGCCTCAGCTTACCTTATAATTAGCTTCATGGAAAGGCTCACTTACCTTGCACAAACCCTCTCCTGGATCTGCTGCTCTGTGTGTGCATTCCACTGCCTTTGCTCTTGCATAGTATTTAATCTCTGCTGTGGCCTTAATGATTCCATCACAGTAGATACTGGCATTGACTGAGCCAGCAGGAAAATCTTATCAAAACACAAATAAGAGTTAGGAATGGGAATATATAACACATATATCATATTATTCTATATGTTAAAGAACATGAAAGAAGACTTTAAGACTTCATAACAATTTTCATGAAAATGATGTGCTCCCACAGCATTTCAGATACATCCGTGTTGAAACCTATCTTTTCTTTTGTGCGTTGCTCAAGTTGGCAATGCTCTGTGGGTGATGCTGCTGCCATAACTGTTTTTGTTGGACTACAAGCCTTTGAGACTAGTCTGAAGTTGACAGGAGATTTACAAGAGGAGATACACCATTTGCTGGAATGATCAAATCTACAATCTGTTTTCTGTCTTCTCTTCTTAACTGAACTATTTGCATTTTCACATTTGTGCCACTGACAGAGGGGAGAACACCTTCAACTTTTGTCCATACACTCAGTACTGAACCACATAATACATAATATGTGCGGCAGCGAAGACCATTTTCACAGACTAATCCCAAACTTGCTTTTTGGCAATTGCCACGCCAGTAAGCATGAGTATAGGTATCTGGAGATGAATTATCCTGGTCTAACCAGTGCACTGGGCATCTTCTGAGACTACCTTCTTATATTTCTTTTTTAAGTCAGCACAAATTTCTAATTTGAGCTGTTTCTCATTATTTGGTCAATAAACCAAGAAAAGTTTCTTTTTAGGGTTTACTTCTTTAACTAAGATTGCAGTTTTCTTGTTGTTCCTTATTTGCAGTGATGAGTAAAAGCTGTTATCTGGTCCTGTCAGCTGTGCTCAAATTTTGGTTGCTTCCTTCTCCCAGGACATTCCTTTCCCTACACTAATCATGTATAATTCTACATGACTAGAGGTTGAATATCCTGGTGTCAGAAACTTCTTAACATCACTTTTCCTCACCTTTTCATCTCTAGAAACAAGATCGATCTAGGATTCCCATATCATATCTTCCATTTTTTTGTGGGTTTTCTTTGGCATTTTGAACAACTGCAGTAAGCATGTTCACAAAATACTGAAACAATGTATTCTGTTGATGCACCTCCATGCCCAGAATTTTACTAATGTCTGTCACTTAAATTTTCTTATCTTTAGTACTTAGAAACCACAAAATGGAATTTTAGATTTAATTTTTTTAATTTAAAAGAACATATTATAGCGTGTTAAATTATAATAAAAGCAAAGCATTAAATCCTTTCTTCATACTTACTCATATTTTGGGGGGGGTAAGGATCTACAATCATCTTTACATGATTCTTTAGAATTTATAAAAGTGCAGCCATTCATTAAAAGCTAGGTACTTGTTACCAATCTTATGAAGAAAATTTTAATTTAATTATGGACAAGCTCTTCAAAATTGTATTTGGAAAGAGTAGTGCCGATTGAAATTACGGATTAGAATGAAAAACCCTGGGGAAAGCAAGGTTTAATGCCCTGATACTTAAACATGCTCTATATGTGCACAATCCATTCATCTGAAGCTGTTTGTTAGTAACAAATTATTCAAGGTGACTGGTAGACTCCCCTGTGAATTTTGCTGTATCATACCAACATAGTTAAAGTTATGTAAAAATCAGGGGCTCTTAATGAAAGAATAACAGTGTATAATCATTTCAATAGAAAATTTATGTTTTATTGTAACATAAGTAAATAAAATTTAGCTCTTTAAAGTTTTATTTTTAGGACAGTTCTTAAAAAGTTTTCATTCTGTCACAGAGATATTTCCTAAATTCTCTTAAAAAAATTGTTACTCAAAATGTGTGGGGTTTGGAATAAGTCATTAATTATAAAACCAATAGCCTTGAACAGGCTTGAATATTTAAAATTTCTTAAGGCTCAAGCATTAATTTTACTTTATCTCATGAAAAAGTTAGTGGAAAGTTATTCAGGAAAATTTTAAAGGCAACAAAAGCATCCTTAAGCTTAACTAGGTCAAGGAGCTGTGCTGTCCTCATTCTGTATTCTTGACAAGATAAAGACTTATAGTACAAAAGAAGAAGCTCTGTCTTCCTGAAGAAGTATTCACCCAGTAGAGTATGAAAGAGAAATCTGAACCCAAATCACCTGCGTTAAAGTGGTGATGGTAGTCCAGAGTTCCTGAAGTCAATAAAATGAGTTTCTATAGATTTGCAGAAGATGATTTTTTTAGATTTTTATTTTATTGTTGTAAATCATGAAAATGATTTTGAAGATGATCTTGACTTCACGTAATGGGAAAAAGATTAGTAGCTTTACCATGGAGAGTTATCCTACTGAAAGTTTGTCAGACAATGAATGAGAGATGCGTGCTGAGAAGATCTGCTTGGTAGTTCTTTGCTATAGAACACTTAAAACTCTAGTTTCTTTAGAGTCCAACATGAAAATGAATGAATTTGTTTTTGATATATAGATTAACTAGTTGGCTCAAAACTTTACCAGGGTGTTTACTGATAATGATGTTCTGTTAGTGCAAGCTTTCAAAGAAATGCCCTCTGAAGTATCACGTTTGCTGCACGTATTTTCATATCTGTCTAGTGGCAGTTACTAGATTAAAACCTAATTACTGTTTCCACCCATATATGTTTGTGGAATCATTTGGTTGGGAGACCCCCCTTAGCAGTATATTATTACATCCATCTTTTCATGAACACATCAATTTGGTTTTTTCATGAATTGGAACTGAACAACTTGAGCAGAATTTCATTTTAACATGGATTCACTATGACTATATTTTATAGCTTTACAAAAAAATTAAAAAAAAAAATAGAAACAGGGCCTGAAGTTGTAACTCAGTGGTAGAGTGCTTGCCTAGAATGTGTGAGGCACTGCATAGAAATAAATAAATAAAATAAAGATATTGTGTCCACTTAAAACTAAAAAAAAAAAAAAAAAAAAAAATTGAAAAAACAGAAACCAATTAATTTAAAGACTTAAATAGAAAAGAGTAAAAAAAAATCCTGCTGTTTACCATCAAGACTGGGGTAACAATTAACATCTAATACTGGAAGTGCACACAGATGGAGGTCAAGGTCATCAAACCAAACAAGCATGTGAGAGTCAACTATGAAGAGGTAAAAAGACCCACAAAGAAAGGAAAACAAGGAGCCCCTTCCCTTCATTGGATATAAATACAGAGAAGCAATGATAAAGGAATGCTATTTAAATTTCAAATCTCAAACTCTAAGCCATTTAATGTCTTTGTCTTTTTAAAATTATTAATATAAGATTTTCTAATTCCAGACTACAGATGGTAATTGAATATATTGACTTCTAATTTATACTGAGTAAAGTATGGCATAAAAAAGACTTTGATAACTTTCCCTTTCTCCATGATTCAATTGGTCATTCCTTCCAGATTAGGTACAAAGAGATGTAATTTAGGGAATATACAATCCAAAGATATTTCTGAATAGTAAAAATATTTTACATATTCTATAACAGCTGATATTTCACAAATCCATTAAGAGCTCTTTTGCTGGTGTTATTTTCACTATCTGAGAAACCATCTCACTTTGAGAGTCAATTTTAGTCCCATCCTTTATGATAAACAGCAAATGAACTCAACTAGTATTTCCATGAGATCTGTTTTGACTATTAGGATTAAATATAGGTGGTGTCAAAACCTTGGTCCTGCCTAAAATTAAATCTCAATGTAAAGTGTTCAAATCACAAATTGATCATAGAAATCTATTTATCAATGTTGTTTCTCTTAAGCATGTTTGGCATAATATTTGGCATATCCTGCAGTGTTTTTCTAGCTCTTTTAATGAAATAGAAATTTATAATTCATATTACCTTGAGTGAAGTTTCCTAATTAATAAAGGGAATCTATATTTCTCAGATACATTATGCATTCCTTTCAACCTTTAATTAGTCACTCTCCTGCTGTGCTCTTTTTTGTTTTTTATTTTTTTTTCCTGGCTGTGATACAGATACCAAAGGAATATTCTCTTCCTTTTGCACAGAAATTACCTAATATTTGGAGTCAAAAGATTTCACATAGGTTTTTATAGATTAGACATAAGTTAGAACTATAGTAACTTCAAATTACTTTAGTCCAAAGTTCTTGTCAGGGACAAACCTATGGATACCATGGGGAAGGTGTGTTTCTTGGAAAATGAAGTAATTATAGTTGTATCAAGTTATTGAGCTGAACAGAAAGGGGAGATGAGAAAAATAGAGGATATTTTCTCAAATGAAAAAATTAGGTTAAGATGTTGAAGTGGGTCACAGGTAAAGATGCTGCAAAGGAAAAATTATATTTTAGGATTTCCTGACAGGTCAGCATCATTGTACATGAACATATTTGTTTTTCTCTGCATTGTTACCACATGAAAATGGCTCTGTGTTAGCTTTTATGGAAGGCAGAAAATTAATGATTCAATATCTTTAAGGTATAGACCAATTCAGAACATCCCTTTCTTCTTGTGTGAGTTTTGGTAGCTTATGTCTTTCAAGGAATTTGCCCAAGGGTCTAAGATTTCAAACTTGGACTTTTATAGTGTTTGTAGTATCCTTTGCTATAATTGAAATGTTCCAGGAACAGTAGTAATGACCCCTATTTTATTTCTGATATTGGAAATTGTGGTTTTTCTTTCTTTCTTGGTTAGCCAGGCTAGAAGTTGATCAATTTTATGGATCTTTAAAAGAACTAACATTGAATTTTATTGATTTTACTTCATATTTTCATTTTTATTATTTTCTATTTTAATTTTTTAATAATTTATTTTATTCTGCTTGCTTTATGCCTAAATTGCTCATCTTCCTCTGTTTTCTTAAGGTAGAGGCATTTTTTAATTGATTTTAAATATTCTTATTTTCTACTACAGATGATCTATAAGAAATTTTCCTAACATTGTGTTCTCTGCATCTCACAAACTTGGGTAAGTTATATTTTAATGTATTTCAAATTGTTTTTTTATCTTTTCTTTTATTAAGTTTGCTTTTTCACCTCCAAATATTTGGGGAAGTTTCCAACTATCCTTCTGTTATTGATTTTGATTTTGTTTCTATTGAGGAAAACTTTGTGTCATTTCCATTTGTTTACATTGATCAAAATGATTTTTAAAAAGACTGGTATTCCTATAAGAGTTTTTCTTTTGTTTTTAACTGTCTGTGGTTTGTATAGAATACATCTAAATTAATTTTTTATATTTATCTTGTTTTGGGTTTTATGAACTCCATGAATTTGTGTTTTGGAGTCTGTCACTAATATTTGAATATTTTGTGTGCTGCATTTTGTCACATTTCTTATATTCCAATTTCATGTATGCTATACCTCTTAAAATTATCCCATATTTCTTGAATTGTCTGTCTCTTAAAAACATCTCTTTTCAATTTTTATATTTAATTTTGGGAAATTTCCATTGAGTTGATTTTAAGTTGTTTGCTTCCTTCCTTACCTATGTCCAGTTTACTAATGAGTCCATCAAAGTTACTTCTCATTTCTGATGCAGTGATTTCTACTTCTAGTATTTCCTTTTGGTCATTAGGATTTTTCTCTCTTTACATTATCCATATGTTCTTGCATTTGATAGCTTTTGTTTACAAATTAACATCTTAAATTTAGTTATTTAAAATTTCCTGTCTGGTAATTTCAACACCTGTGTCACATCTAAGTCTGGTCTGATGCTTAGTTTGTCTCTTTAAATTGTGTTTTATCTTGCCTTTGGCATGCCTTGTAATTTCAGGTTGAAAATCAGATCTATATCAGGTAACAACCACTAAAGTAAATAGTCTTGTAATGAAAAAAGGAATTGATCTCTATTTAATGGTGTTTTATGGCTGTAGGTGCCAGAGGCTTCCAATTTCTCTGCTATCCTTGATTTAGTCTCTCCTCTTGAGTTGGGCTTCCCTCAGCACTTCAACTGTAATCCATGACCATTATATGGGAATAATGTTGTAGTGCAGGATGGGAGGCATTTCATAGGCTTATGATTATGTCTCAGTCTTTAATATCTCTAATTTATTCATTTTTAAATATTTCTTGACAATGACATCACAAGTGTTTTTGCTGTAGCATAGCATTCCCTACTCCGCTTCAGGGGGACCTATAGACTATAGGAAGCTATGGTGGAATGATGCTTTCACCAGCTGGAAAAAAAAAAAAAAGCTCTGTACAGCTCTGGTGAAGTAGTTGCCACTACAGAGTAGGCATGGCAGTATTTGGCCAGATTTTTTTTAACTCTGATCTAGCCTGAGGATCTAAGGTCTCTTTCTCACATCTTCATTATGTGAACCTGGTGGGGGGATCCTGGAGGTAACACTCACAAAAGTATTGTGCCTCCTAAATCTACAGCCCCCAGGTATTTACTCTTTTTTTTAAATTACTTATTTATTTATTTATTTTTTTTACTTTTTGCAGACTGCATTTTGATTCATTGTACATAAATGGGGTACATCCTTTCATTTGTATGGTTGTACATGATGTAGATTCATATCATTCGTGTAATCACAAATGTACATAGGGTAATGATGTCTGCCTCATTCCACCATTTTTCATACCCCCCTCCCTCTCATTTCCTTCTACATAATCTAAAGTTCCTCCATTCTTCTCTCACTCCCCACTCCTCCACCCTAAAGTATTGCACATGTAACTTGCAGGAATTCATCAAAGTTAATGCTAAAGCACCAAAGTACTCCTACCAGTTTATGGCTCAGTGAATTCTATTTCAGGTAAGCAGATCTTAAAGGTCACTCCTTTGATGCCCCTCTTCCAGATTTTTGCATAACGCTTTGTCCTTGTTGGAGTTGAAAACACAGCACCTCAGATTATGATGCCTTAGTGTGCTGAGTACTTTGAATTGAAAGAAACTGGAAGAGCCTCAGAACTAAGGTCTGACCTTTTCCCATCCCACCACTTCCCACCCCTTTTTCTTACTTGAGAGAGTCACAGAACAGAATTTGCCTTCTCCAAGGTAGTTCCAACAACTAGAATATCTCTTCCAAAAAGCAAACCTTAATACTTTGAAAGGTTGCACTCTTCTCCCTTGGAGACCCTCATTACAGGGGTCTTAGTCCACACCTGGAAGAAGGGATGCTACACAGAGAGGCCAAGAAGAATCTGAACCCATAGTCTTGCCTGGGTTGCCTTTCTCAGTCGGTTTACCATTAGATCACATCTTTGGTCCCATTACAATTCTATACACTGTCCATTCCTCATTGAACCTAAACATAAAAATAATTTTCTCTGTGTCTTTGGGTCTTGTTTTTGAAGCTTCCAGCATCACATAAAACTTTGATTAAATGAATGTGCTATGCTTTGCTCATGTCAGTCTGTCTTTTGTTTTGGACATGTCAACTATGGCTCCTTTGATGGGTAAGCAGAGACACAGTGCCTTTCCACCCCTATGCCCTGCAACCTACTTTTCACATGGGTTCAAGGGTACTCCAATTTTAGTTTGCTCAGCTTTATCTTTATAAAAATGGGGAGTGAGAACTTCTAAGTTCTCTGCTTGATGAGGCTGAAACCATTAGTATGATATTGTTTGTAAAACTTTGGCTTTGAATAGGTAGCTGTGTTTGACTAGATCATGGTATAAAATGAAGTTCTTACTAGGGTTCAAAACATTTCAAAATCAGAGAAAGTAAGATTCTTGGTCTCTTCTGCTGAAGCATTTCCTGTCTATATTCCCACACAAATTCATGTAAAAATTGTGTATATTGTGGCATTGCAGCAATCACTTTGGAAGAAAATCCCTCATTAATCACTCATTAATTTCTACATATTGATAGAACAACTTGTAGAAATTTAACCAGGATAGCTAGCAAATAGTGATTTATTTATTGATTGAGGACATATTATTATTTTACCAAGTAGACAATATTATGCCCTTATGTATCTTGGGAGAGAAGGAAAATTAGTTTCCCATTTTTCTGATAAGCAATTTGAACTTTGGCATCTTTTTATCTTCTTCTTCTCTTTTTTATGTTAAACAGATATGATATTTGTACTTTCTTATGGGGCATGGTATTATAATTCAATAGATGTATTCAACGTGTAATGATCAAATCAGGGTAATTATCTTTTCTATGAGAAATAAATGATCATTTCTATGAGAAATTCTTCTCTAGTTATTTTGAAATATGTAATAATTGTGTGGACTCTATTTGCCCTATTATGCTAAAGAACACCAGAACTACTTCTCCTCATTTGAGTGAATGTCGGTACCCATTATCTGCCCTTTCTCTACCCCACCTCCTCCTCACCCTTCCTAGGCTTTATTGACCTCTGTTCTGCTCTATATTCCTATGTGCTCAACTTTTTTAGCTCATGTGATATTTGTCTTTTCACTTCCTTATTTCACTGAGCATAATGTTCTTCAGGTCGATTCATGTTGTTAAAATAACAGGATTTCAGATATTTTTAATGAATGAATAATATTTCATTGCACACATACATACAAATTGTGTGTGTGTGTGCATGTGCACACAGGCACCCCCATCCTGACTACTGTGAATAGTGCTGTAGAAGCCATGGTAGTGTAGGTATCTCTTTGATATAATGATTTCACTTCCTTTGGAAATAAACACCAAATTCCAGTTGTGGAATTGCCAGACCATATGCTATTCTACCTTCAGTTTCTTGATGAACCTTTATATTGTTTTCCATAATGGTTGTACCAAGTTTCCTTTCCATCAGAGGTCTACAAAGGTTCCCCTTTCTCCATACCCTTGCCAGCATTTGTTATCTTTTGTCTTTTTGATAATAGACATTCTAACTGGGGTGAGATGATAAATCATTATGGTTTGATGTACATTTCTCTCATGATGCAATGTGGAAAATTTTCATATACTTGCTGGTATCGTCTTCTTTTAAAAATTGTCATTTCAGATCTTCTCCCCACCCCCCATTTTTTGTGGTCTGGGGATTGAACCCAGGACCTCATGCACACTAGACATAGCACTCTACCACTGAGCCACATCCCCAGCTCCATTTCTTCAATATTTGGGGGGTGTGGTACCAGGAATTGAACTCAGGAGCACTTGACCACTGAGCCATATCCCCAGTCTCATTTTGTATTTTATTTAGAGACAGAGTCTTACTGAGTTGCTTAGTGCCTAGCTTTCGCTTGAGGCAAGGCTTTGAACTCATGATCCTCCTGCCTCAGCCTCCCAAGCTGCTGGGATTATAGGTGTGTGCCAGCAATCCTGGCATTTTCTTCAATTTTTAATAGGATTATTTTTCTTGTTGGAATTCCTTATATATTCTAGATCTTAATTCCTTCTGAGATGTATAGCTTGAAAATACTTTCTCCATTCTTTAGGTTGTTTCTTCACTGTTTGCTGTACAGAAGCTTCCTAGATTAATATAGTCCCATTTATCTAGTTTTGCTTTTGTTGCCTGTGTTTTGGGATCTTTAGTCTATCCCAATATCTTAAAGTATTTCCTTTGTGTTTCTGTCCAGTAATTTCAGTATTTCAGAAACTTTGACACATTTATTCATTACAATACTCTTAGCCATTAGGCACATTGTGCAAAAAACTTAGGTCGTGTGAATAATTTTATTTGACATCTTGATCTCTTACTTGGGAAATATTTAAGTACTTTTTAATTTACAATATTGACTTTTTTTCTGTAGTGATTTATTCTAACTAAATTTAATTTAAACTCTAAAAGTAATTAGTTAGAAATTATTGTTCATAAATCAGTTAAGAATGTGACATAAGGCCAGGCACAGTGGCACACACCTGTAATCCCAGTGACTTGGGAGGCACAAGCAGGCGGACCACAAGTTCAAGATGAGCTTTAGCAGTTTAACCAGGCTCTAAGCAACTTAGTGAGGCCCTAAGCAACTTAATGAGACTCTTTCTCAAAACAAAAAATAAAAAGGACTGGGAGTGTTGCTCAGTGGTTATGCACCCCTGGGTTCAATTGCCAGTACCAAAAAAAAAAATAAAATAAAATGAAAGAATGTGACTTAAGGAAGTAGGGGGCTTAGTGACAAGAAAGAAAAGAAAAAGAATTCTTTACAACCTCACTCCTGCACATGCTTGTCTTTGACAAGAAGCAGTGTCTGAAATGTTTATGAAGTCTTAGCATAAAGTCCTTCATTCTTATAATCCAACTTCAACCCAAGCTGTGCAAGGAAATCCAGATACATGTTTTGCCTAAAACACACAAAGGTTTGTGAATGTTCTATAAATGTTCTGTATAATAGTCACATTCTAAAAGGGGGGGAAAGAGGAGTTCAATATGTGTTTAACATACTTTTCAATTTTAAATATTCCTACCACAATTCCAAATTCATAAGGTTGAGCATATTTTCATTTCAAAATATGTTATGAAGTTTTATGAAGTAATTTTATTCTTCAATTATAAAAGAATATCATCAAATAAAAACTAGTAGTCTTAACATAATAAAACCAAAAATGATATATTACATTTTATTTTATTTACAATTACTGTGGCAAGTATGGTTATTCTGTCTGGAATTTTATATCTAATACAATTAAAAATGCTGTATGCAAATCTGGGTAATCAAATGATTAGCTTCATAAATAAAATAAGGAAATGATGCAAAGATTATATGTAGAAATGGTACCATGATTAGAAAACACTGAAAAAGAATTACATTTTTCAGAACAACCAAAAATGTATTCAGAGACTTGGTGAGGGTAGGTAAAAAGGAAAAGAAAACAGAAAATTCATTTTAACAAACCCAAATATCTGCTACTCTGAATGTTACAACAAAATAAATAAGTTTTGTTCCAAATTTATTAGTTGATGTATATTAATATGCTCTCTGTCGGCATTTAAAAATGTGTCATGTTACTGACTGTCATTTCACTACATGGTACACGATAGCATTTCTCATAATTTACACATTCTTACTTTTGCAAATTCAGATTAATAATAACATCCTTGGGTATGTGAAACTAAACACAGGAAACACCTGCAGAAAAATATTAGTTTCTGTAGGGAAGCAAAACCATTTATCATAAATTTAATGAAAGGAACCCAAAGTGATGTTTTATACTTATTAAAGCATAAAAATTCTTACCTAAAGCTTTCATACACCAGACTTTCTTATTCCAAAGGGTCGGCTGCGTTCTAATGTGCACATTGTTTGATATAAACTCAACCTCCACGGTTTCAGCAATTACTTCCTCTCTCAAAAGAATGAATATCTCACCAGGATTCTATAAGGTGAAAATGTAACACAGTTAAGTTTACCTTAACCAGAGAATCCATTACATTTATTAGTGATAAAGATCATACCCTATCATTGAGTGAGTCTTCAATCCTCTTTATATTTTCAGTTATATTCAGAAGTGAAATATGTAAAAGTGATGCTCCTACACTTTAAATTTATCAGTTTGGTATCTATCAAATGCTTCTTTTTCCCTCTCACCTCTTCCTGCTGTGGCTTACTGTCCATCATTTCACAGATAAGCATTGGACCATCAATCAACTTTTAACCAAATCCTTTTCCCATATCCCTTCAACTTACTAGAACTTGGTTTCTCTATCTATAAATAAGGTCTTAAGTTTCATGGTAAGACCTCTTACTATTTAAATATAATAGAAATTTTTAATGTCTAGTAATTTTATATTTTATATAGTAAACCATCTCTGATTATTCTTTATTTATATGAATATCTATAAAAGTTTCTGAGTTGACAAACAGTTATAAATCCACGAGTTTTGAGATTTCATTAAGTTGGAAAAGCTTACGTTGTATATGAGATAAAAGTATTATTGAAAGAACTCTTTTTTTGGATAAAAATATCCAGGAAATTACTAGCAATGAGAAAAATTGGAGTTAATACCAAAAAAAGGAAAGAATAAATATGTAGTGGATGTTCATTTTATATTAGGAATTATAGTAAGCATTTTTAAACAAAGCTATTTTCTTTAATCTCTTTTAATCATAACTTCACACACACACACACACACACACACACAAACAGAATTGGAGAAGTCTATTACTTTTCAGGAAGGTCAACAAACATATAGTTACATTTATAAGACTAATTTGTACTATCTAACTTCCAAATCCACACTATTCTTTGCATCATGCTAACCTTTTGAAAAATTAAAAAAATATATTATTTTCATGATTATATTGGATAACACTTTTCAAAAACTTTCTTCCAAGCCATACTAAATTTCAGTCTTATACTAAATAAAACAAGAACCTCATTTTTATATATTCTTATAAGTCATGTTTATCAGTCATTAATTTCAAAATTCTCTTATTTAAATGTTTTCTCCCTTAAGCATTAATCACACACCAGTAAAACTTACATCTTAATTATAACACTGAGTTTCTACATTGATGTTTCTATGTTGATGTTTCAAATAATTTCAGCTGACACACAAATACACTTCAGACATTTTTTTTTTAACCAAAGGCTACTCTCAATATTTGTCTGCAGGATATTTCAAACTAATTTTCCCCTCACCAACTAAACCACACATGAAGAAAAGGTCCCATCTCAGAAGAGTGAGCACCATTCCAAGGTTCCACCTATTTCTCTTGCCCACGTGGGCACCAGGGCAGGTTGGGAATGTGGGCCTCCATTCCTCACATCTGCAACCTCCTCCCTTCAGGGCCTCCCTTCTAGCACAGTCCTTAGTTCCTTTTGGTTTACTTGTCACTTCCCCTTGAATCTTTAGTTAAATAATGTCTTCTTATTTGCTGGGTCCCACTCCTCAGAAACTGCTGCTTCACAGCTCTTCAGAGCTGGTTTCCATGCTTAAGTCACTCCTTGTTGAACTTTGACTTTGCTCTTTTCAAACCTGGTAAGTGCACGTGTAGCCTCCAAATGCTTTATTCACACAACCAGCTCATTCTCATTCATGAGTGTCCACAGAGGCTCCTTCTTATGCATCAGATGCCCTCCTTAATAGAGGGCAGGACTCCACCTTTTGACAATTTCCAGAGATAAATTCTAAACAAAAGACAAGCATCCTGACTACTCCAAATGAGGGACTTACATCTTCATTTGTACCCAGAATTGGCTTCATGGGCCTATGACCTGAACAGTCACAGGGCCCCATGCTTAGAAGGCCTTGCCCTTGGTTTAATGCTCTGCTGTCACTCCCCTAAAATACTCAATAACTTGAACAAAGGCCTTGCATTTTCATTTTGCACTACAAATTAGGTAGCTGGTCCTGTTTGTGTTATTTAGTTCCTTTTCTCCTTCTGTCACCCTGTCTTTGGGCTCCTTGTCAAGGTCTAACTCAAGTTTCACCAGCTTTACAAAATACTCCCTGTGACTTCAGCCCACAGGAATTTTAGAACTTTCAAGGCACAGTGGCCAATGCCTATAATCCCAGCCACTTAGGAGACTGAGGCAGGAGGATTACAAGTTCAAGGTCGGCCTCAGTAACTTAGTGAGATCCAGTCTCAAAATAAAAATTAAAAAAAAAAAAATGAGGTGGGAGGATATGAGAGCATTTCATGTCCATGCCCCACATTTGGCTATGGCTAAGTCTTACCCTCCAGTCTTTTGTTCTTTATGTCTGTGTCATGGCTTCCCAGGTAGATCTTGAACGTCTTGAAGGTGTTTTTATTTTCTCACACCATTATATTATCTTGTAAGACTTAAGCAGATTAGAGATATTCTGTACATATTTCTTTAAATTAAGATGGAATAAATCTGTAAAAACATGAGATGTTGAAACT
This sequence comes from Sciurus vulgaris, assembly GCF_902686455.1. Taxonomy (NCBI): domain Eukaryota; kingdom Metazoa; phylum Chordata; class Mammalia; order Rodentia; family Sciuridae; genus Sciurus; species Sciurus vulgaris. The sequence continues at coordinate 57,694,538 of NC_136469.1, forward strand.
GTTCCTTACCACCCTCAGTATTCAGTTAAACTAACCCCTGTGTCTCCTACAATAGCCAGTCCCAGGAGGGAAGTCCTGACCTTGATAACATGGGTAGACTGAATTCAATGGAGAAAGTATTAGAACATTCAGATGGCTATAAGATTAATTTTATCAGTTATGAAGTTGCTGTCTTGCTATCGTTTTTTCAGACTGCTCTGCATGTGCCTTATTTGGGTCTGAGGTTGAGAGAGAATGGGTGAAGGGTGGCTACATAGATCACAGACTTAAACAAAAGGGTCAGCACACTTAGTCTACAAGGTAACAAGTAGCTAGTATGTTCCTGTTCTGAATGAATGGGTGTCTTTAGGCTTACGTGATATAGAAAGTCCTGTGGAAGGAGATTTTGACCCAGTGGACCATGTTAGCTTATGCTTTTGAGGTGACCAATGGCTCGATTTTTTTAAGATGTATTTTTTAATTTGTTCTAATTAGTTACACATAATAGTAGAGTGCATTTTGACACATTGTACACAAATGGAGCATAACTTCTCATTCCTCTGGCTATACACGGTGCTGAGTCACACCAGTAATGTAATCATGCATATATATATACATATATATATATGTATATATATCTAAATATATAGGGTAATAATGTCTGTCTCATTCTACTGTCCTTCCCATTCCTACCACCCCACCCCTCCCTCACTCCCTTCTGCACACTCCAAAATTCCTTCATTCTTCCCTATCCCTCCCTACTATGGATCAATATCCCCTTACTGGAGAAAACATTTGGCCCTTGGGTTTTGGGGATTGGCTTAGTTCCATCCATTTACTGGTAAATACTATAATTTCATTCTTCTTTAAAGCTGAGTAATATTCCATCGTGTACATATACCACATTTTCCTTATTCATTCATGTGTTGAAGGGCATCTAAGTTGGTTCCATAGTTTAGCTATTGTGAATTGAGCTGCTATAAACATTGATGTGGCTGCATCACTCTAGTATGGTGATTTTAAGTCCTTTAGGTATAAACCTAGGAGTGATATACCTGGGTCAAATGGTGGTTCCATTCCAGATTTTCTGAGGAATCTCCATGCTTCTTTCAATAATGGTTGCATTAATCTGCAGTCCCACCAGCAAGGTATGAGCATACCTTTTCCCCCACATCCTTGTCAATATTTATTATTGCTTGTATTCTTGATTATCGCTATTCTGACTGGAATGTGATGAAATCTTAGAGTAGTTTTGATTTGCATTTCTCTAATTGCTAGAGATGATGAACATTTTTTCATGTTTGTTCATCAACTCTACTTCTTCTGTGAAGTGTCTTCAGCTCCTTAGTGCATTTATTGAAATCAAATGAATTTCTATTCTTAAGTGATGAATCCACTGCAAAATAAATTAGGAAAACTACCCCATTCACAATAGCCTCAAAAAACAACAACAACAAACACCTGGGAATTAATCTAACCAAAGTGGTGAGAGAACTTCATAACAAAAACTACAAACACTAAAGAAAGAAATTAAAGAAGACCTTAGAAAGATCTCCCATGCTCTTAGAAAAGGCAGAATTAATATTGTAAAAATGGTCATACTGCTAAAAGTGTTATACAGATTTAAAGCAATTCCTATTAAAATCCCAATGACAGTCTTCATAGAAATATAAAAAGCAATGACAAAATTCATTTGGAAAAATAAAAGACCCAGAATAGCCAAAGCAATCCTTAGCAAGAAAAGTGAAGCAGAAGGCATCACAATACCAGATCTTAAACTATACTACAGAGCAATAGTAACAAAAACAGCATGGTATTTGCACCAAAATAGACAGGTAGACCAATAGTACAAAATAGAAGACACAGAAGCAAACCCACAAAATGCAATTATTTCATACTAGAAAGAGGTGCCAAAAACATACAATGGAGAAAAGATAGCCTGTTCAACAAATGGTGCTGGGAAAACTGAATATCTGTATGTAACAAAATAAAATTAGACCTCTGTTTCTCACCCTGCACAAAAATCAACTCAAAGTGGATCAAAGACTTAGGCACTAGAACAGAGACTCTGTGCTTAACAGAAGAAACCGTGGAACCAAATCTCCATTATGTCAGCTTAGGACCTGACTTCCCTAACAAGATTCCTAAAGTTCAAGAAGTAAAATTATGAATCAATAAATGGGATGGATTTAAACTAAAAAGCTTCTTCTCAGCAAAGGAGATAGTCAATAACATGAAGAGAGAGCCTGTAGAATGGGAGAAAATCTTTATCACATGAACCTCAGAAACAGCACTAATCTTCAGGGTATATAAAGAACTCAAAAAAAAAAAAAAAAAAAAAAAAAAAAAAAAAAACCCCAAAACAAATAACCCAACCAATGGCCTTTTCCTGTATTCATGACTGCTTCAATGGCCACTAGCTCAGCAAGCTAAGTACATAGGACTTCTTAAGGTAGGACTGTACAGGCTTATGCAGTTGACATGGATCTTGTCCATGATAGCAGAGTAGAATTATGGCAATGGTTTCAAATTTGACTGCTAATGCTCACCTTCAGAATCACCTGGAAAGCTTTTAAAACTGTCAGTGCCCAGGATGTAACTGAATATTTATATCTAGATGAATCTCTGAAAGTAGGAAATGGACATTATTATTTTTTAAAACTTTCCCTTGTAGCCAGGCAAAGTGGTGCATACCTGTAATCCCAGAGGTTCCAGAGGCTGAGGCAGGAGGATTTCAAGTTCAAAGGCAACCTCATCAACTTAGCAGGACCCTAAGCAACTTAGTGGGACCCTGTCTCTAAATAAAAAGTAAAATGGGCTGGGGATGTGGCTCAGTGTTTAACTGCCCCTGGTTTCAATCTCTGATAACCCCCCAAAAAAAGAAAAAAATTCCCCTTGTATTCTCTAATAGCTTCCCAGTAGTTTAAGAGTCATTTGACTAAAAGAAAGAGACGTCCTTTGCCTACTACAATACCTCCCCTCCCAAAGGACACCATGTCACAACACAGACATTTATTTTAGGTATTGACATACACAATCATCTTGTGTTGCCTTTACAGTACTTGTTGATTAAATCACAGGATCAGGCTTAAAGTTGAGGCTGGTTACCGTGAAAGGGTTTGTGATTTGCTGTCAGAATTAAGTGGGCAATGCTGATAGATTTTGTATATTATTTTAAGTTGAATTTGAGGCTAAAGAGTAAAGGGGAAGGAGATACTCTCTGAGACTCTTATGGTCCTTGAGAGTCTCATTCTTTCACAGGGGTCTCAGGACATTTCAACAGGTGTTAATTATGCAGTCTGTGATCTGCCCTGTAGGTTTAGAAACTCATTATGGTTTCAGTCACAGAGGTATGTCAGTGAACAAGTCATCTAAAATGAAGGCCTTCATTAGAGAAGATGCCATGCTCTAGGATGCATATAGAAAAACAATTTAATGAAATTAGTATAGGTACAATATTAATAAAGTCACTTATAAGGTTTTCTGTGATTGTGTTATGACTTCAAAATCTCAATTTGTTCAAGAAATCAAGGAGTGACTGGATTGGTTTTAAACATGCTTCAGTCTTATCATCAGAACAGTTGAAGTGGGAGAAGAAGATAACAATGGAACATGAATGGATTCTACTAAAGGAAGTAAAATATTTGGGGGCAGAAAGGCCAAGATCACAATGGGCAGTTTCTTCCAAAAGAAAGGGAAAATGACATATAAAACACTATCTATCGATCAAATGAGATAAAAAAAAAAAAAGAAGCTCCCCTTTGTCACTCATTAGGAAGGTGCTATTTCAGAATAGATAAAAAGGTCATTACCAAATCTGTGATGGGAGTTCACAGAAATGATAGGGGAAGTGAAGGTTCAGAGAGCAAAGCGCAGTACTTCTGAGGGGGGTGCCCAACACAGAGGATCCCTCTTACAGCTCTGGGTAATATTCGTAAAAAGAAGCGACTGGTATCACCATTAAAGACTAGGAAGTTCAAACAAGTGACTGACGGACATCTGGGCAGACTGCTGAGAAGCCTCTGACAGGAGCACTGAATTCTTGATGATGTTTGGTGGGAAAGTTTGAAGGTGATTCACTTAGTACAAGAAGGTGGATATCTTTCCTACTCTCTAAGACAGGATTTAACTTTAGTTGAGCAGTATAGGATTGACATTTTTAGACCAGAGAAGCCAGTGTCATCGGACCTGTTCTGTGCATTATAGAATGTTTTATAGCATCTTGGTGTTGCCCACAAGAAGCCACTAGCAATTCCCTGACTTGTGACAACCAAAAATGTCTACAGACTTGTAACATGCCCCATGGGTAAAAAGGAGGCAAAATCACCCTCAGCTGAGAATCACTCCTCTGAGGGAATTTTCCTGAGATAATTATGGAATCATGACTTTGGAATAATAGCATAAAGAAGAGAAGTTAGCAAATAATAGACCAGGTCCAGTTGTGACTTAAGTGGTATTTCAAAGAGAAAGCCTCTCAGGTGACTTTTTAATCAAGGAAATAGAATTGCAAAAACTGCATGAGAATTGTTTGAACAGTGGATGTATTTGACAGACCTAGAACTACTGATTTTAAATCATTCATGATCTGTTACCCTACAAGACAAAAGTCAAGAGGAATATGCTAGAAAAACAAATGTTCAGGCCAATAAACAAAGAAAACATTTTTAAAAAATAGTAAAATGAAACAAAATGTCACACTTCTACAGAAAGTTTTAAAAGGGTCCGAATTAAAAAACAGATTTAAACCAAAAACTTGTTTGGGTATTTCTCAGAGCGGCGGAGAATCACTTACATAAATAGAATACTAGAGACTTAGCTTCTCTAGCGTGTAGAAAAAATATTGAAAAGATAAAAACATTTTTTTTCTGCTTCTTTGAAAGATTTTCAAGGCCTAGGAAATTTTTAAACTCTGTGGAAAGGGAGAGTGCTGAGGGAAGTAGCAAGGTACCCAGGGCTACAGGCGGCAGCAGCGGTATCACCCACTGCTTCAGTTAACAATCCACCAAAGCTGGTCTCTAGAACAAGAGGGGACAGGGAGCAGAACTTCTCTGGGAGGCAGATCCACAATGCAATTCCACAGCCAGAAGCAGCAAGGGGAGGAAATTAAAGTCACTTCCAACTCAGAATGAAGATTAGGCCCCTGGGGAGAACTCATGTTCAAGTCAGCATGCTGGAAACACAACTACAAAGGGAAATTAATAGGTTTTGAAGAACCTGGGTGTGAATGAGGCACATCTCAAATAAGACCTGGTGACCAGCAGGAACAGTATTTTAAGTTTTTGGAGCTTGGGATGGCAAAGAAACCTCAACTATTGCTTCCTAGGTGAAGAGAGAGGACTCTGAAGTGGTCTTTATTCCCCCAGTAATTGGAAGAATTCTCAGAAACGAGTTGAAGTTCAAGGGTTGAGCTTTCTGACAGTTGGCATACATGGAGCATTACCCCAGCAAACCCAAAACATGATTTTACTTAGTTTGGTGCTAATGGTCTTTTCTGTGGTGCTTGGCAACAGTCAAAGGGATTCAGATTTTATTAACATCTATGCCGTGAGCACACAAGTTTTGCCTGAAATAATCGTTTTTGGTCAAAAGGATTAGATTATTTTGAAATTTTAGGGGTGGGCTCATGTTAAAATAATCTTGCATATTTCACTTTTAAGATTTTTTAAAAAGTGGAGTAACAAAGAGACATTTGATATTGAATTAATTTCGCTTCAGAGAGTCTTAAAGAATTGTATCCATGCCAATTAAAAAGGGGTCTATGACTCTGCTGTTGAACAACCTCTGTCCTCACCAGCTGTCTGCATAAGACAGCTCTGCCTTGAGGACAGTGAGGCTGGATTTTTGGACTTCACTTTCTTTGTGACTTTAGTAATAGGAGGGTTTTATAGTGCTCAAATTTTACTGTTGCAGATATTTTTAAAACAGCTATTTAGACTCACTTCCTAACTCCTGGTGAGCTATTTTTAGTCTCAGAAGATTATTTTTTTACTGCTTTGATTTCATCTACTTGAGAGTAGTTCACATTTATCTTTTATTATAGTTCTTTTCTGTTTCTTCCAACCCAATAGGAGCTAGTTTAGGTTATTTTGCCTCATCTCACTTTCTTAAATTCCTGAGTCTTTTAAATGCGCTGTAATTTCTCTTTGCCTGATTATCTGTGTCAGTTCCCTCAAACCTGTACAGTTGAAGTTCCTGGGGTCTCTAAGGTAATGTCAAAGCAGTTTTTGTTCCTCTAGAACTGGTAGCAGAGAAGCTTAAAACAGTAATTCTTCTGCTCAGGACTGCATTTTGGGTGGAATTTTGGGAATTAAGCTTAATCAACTCCATGGGATGTATAGCTTCCCCCACTGCAGGATCAGGGGACCCACTCAAAGTCATAAGTGAGCTGCTGCCCTTCTATCCTGAACAGCTACTAGCTTCCATCAGAGGGACCCTTTCCTGCAGCTCCTGTAAGGCTGCCCCAGGGTCTTTGGCTCGTTCCCCTCAGAGGCTGTAAACACTGAGGCCCAGCATCTTTCCTTTGTCAGAAAATTACACAGCCAGAAATTCAGTTCAAAGTGCTGCAAGTGACTTATTTTCTTGGTTCATTCCAAGGAAGGTTGAGGAGGAAGAAATGTCAGGAATAATCTTTCATATAGGGATCTTTCCAGAAATCTTCTCCAACCCTAGTTGTTCCCTGAAGGACCAGCACTTGGAGCTCTTACGACATTTCTGCTTAATAATGTTGGCCTTTAATACACATTTGTAATGGAAAATTTAGTGTTTCTAACATAATTATTTTTAAATTGTATTTAAGGGTATGAAGAGTATCTTTCCCTTTGGCAAAATAAAATTCGACTGTTAAGTAGCTTGATAATTGTTTGTGTATGTGTATGTAAAATTATATATCTATCTACAAGTAACACTGGATAAAATTCAACTTTCATATATTTTCCAATGTCCAGCTACTCAACAAATACATGTCAAATGCCTAATAATTGCAAGATATTGTTCCAGGTTCTGGGGACATAGCCATGAGCAAGGTAGACCAAAATGTTGTAGCTTACAGTCTAGTGAAATGCAGTATTTATTAAAGCAGCGGGTCCCTTAAATAAGACACAGTTACTGACCTCACATGGAATTTCAGCAGGAAGCACTACGACTGGTGGCATGGTGCTTCTTAAAGCTTTTAATGAATCTTCATCATCCTTCCTCTGATTTATTTCCCCAGAATGCATGACTTTTAGGTCTGTTGGAATGATGACTTCAAGGTAGTCTTCAGAATCTAAAGAAAATTTTGCAAGTATAGATTATATTATTTCATTCATTATTATAAAGACTAATTGACAATCAATAGATTTCATTCATACATGGGAAAAATAATTAAGCATATATCAATAAGTTAAATAATGTTCTCAGTTTAACTAATATTATAACCTTTATGACCAGACTAGATCAACTATATAATGTTATCCATTAGTTGTGTCTTAAAAAAATTCCAGCTACTATTTATTTATGTTTACTTAACAGTAAAATAATAAATCCAAAAAGCATTAAATAATTTCTTTTCTGTGTTATAAAGAAAATTATATTAAACTAGAAAATTTAAATCAGAAGAATTATTAACCTTGACTTATATTTCTAATTTAATAAGCTAAACTAATACTTCTACAAAATATTAGTTTAATACTGAAATACTAATGTTCATCAAAATGTTAATTTATTCTATGAAAATAAGTGTTCTATATCAAAAAGTTGTTTTTTAAAGTTGGTATTATTAAGGACACTGAATACACTAAATGTGAATTTAAGTCTCAAGAAAAGGGTAGAATAGTTGTTTTAACATGTAATAATTTTATTTTTAGTTTCAATCATTAAAATATTGTTATGTGTTGAAAAATATGTAGGAAGTAATGGACAATTTTTTATATATATTTTTTAAAATGTTTCTTTTGGACATAGAACTTATGTGGCTAAAGTTAATACTCTCAAAATGAGGTCACATGTGTAAACTCTTAGGCCCACCTCTAAGTATCCCTCAAATTCCCAAACAAGGAAACTATAAAAGGAAAAGCAAGGGTCAGTTTCTGACCCATAAAACTGGCCTGAGGCATAAGAATGCCTTGGTTTTCCGGGAGCCCACCTTGAACTCACAGGTAGGCCCTAGTGATTTCCTATTGAACATCAATACCTTCACAGTACCAGGCAAGGATATGTGGTGGATAAAGACAGGGTCAAAACCATTCTGCGAAAGCAGGATTACCCAAACCCACAGAAGGGCCAAACGGGCATCCTGGCTGCTGCGTCTTTACCAGTGCCAGCTTTACCAATAGCAAACTGAACCACTCCACCCAGTTTACCTGGGATTTTCCTGGTGCAGGCAATAAAATACCTTGTTGCAGGAATCCCCTGTGTCCCAAGAAAACTTGAACAGTTGACCCTCCTTGAAGTAGAGTAATTCTTATATCAAATCATGAAATTACCCTGCTTCCTGAAAGCAGAAAAACTATAGCAAAGCCCTCTTTTCTTGAACCCTCCCTCAAATCACGTAACACCAGCCTAAATCCTATAATCCTTTGTAATACTCTTTCACTGAGACATCCTATGGTTCCCCATAGTGTGCCTTTTCTTCATTGCAACAAACAAAACTCCAAATAGTTCAAGTCTGTTCCTGGTGGCCCTTGACTAAAGAGCAGCGACAATAAAAAGGAAGAAGAGTCAAAGTCAATAAAATCACACAGAGCTAGACTTTTATTCTCATTGTATCCAAACAAGTAAAATACACCAGTTCTCTACAGGTAAGATAGCAAGAAAAGGTGAGTAACAAAAGAGACAATTGTGTGATAAAGCTGTCTCGACACTTCATCTAGGAAGGAAAGTCATTTGCCGTTGTTGTTTTGCTTTGTTTTGTTTTTGTTTTATGATAGTTTCAGAATTAAGGCAAAAAAGCACATGGGATTCCCAGATTTCTTCCATTACTGGTCATGTTTGAAAATAAATGAAAATCAGCCTTTAGTGCTTCAACAATTTAAAATGCTTTCATAAGAATTCTCATTCTCTTTCTCCCTGCCCCTCCCTCTCTCCCCCTCTCTCTCTCTCTCTCTCTCTCTCTCTCTCTCCCTCTCTCTCTCTCTTCCCCACATATTCACTCAAACACAAATCAAAATGGTGGAAAGTTATATAAAACAAGCTTAATGATTTTGTGAATTGATAAAAGAACTAAGAAACTGTTTTTATTTAATATTCCTTAAAGCAAAAAAGGGTAAGTCATTCAACATAGCAGTATCTAAAATTTTCTGCAAATCCTCTGCAATATTAGGTTAAGAAGAACAATTTTATTTATCCTGAGGACATAATTAGGGATGTATGAAAAGATTTGTCTCTATGAATGTTCACAGAAGCACTGTTTATAATGCAGAAAATTGGAAGCAATCTAAGCAATAAGGGAACAGATTAAAATATTCCATGTGATAAAAGATGTTACTAATAAAAATTCCATCACAGAATATTTACCATCTAAGAGCAAGTTTTATAACTCAAAAAAAGGTCAATTGCATATTGTCAATTTAATAGGTTTCTGTTTTAATAAAGTGTATACAGAACTGTGCAGTACAAATTTATGGCATAATCGTGAATGAATGAATAAGAATAGACTAGCTATGTATATTCCAAATATAAAAAGTGGTTATTTTTAATCCATGAGTTATAGGGAACTTTTTTATACAAATGTGTATAAAATATTAATAATATAGTACATGTAAGGTCTATACTGATTTTTTATAATAAACATGTATTTATTTTAGAGGATAAACTATATATTTTCAAGTAGAGAATGATAGACAAAACACCTGTATCTATTCCCCTGTATGACATGTGGATGAAATAAAAGTAAAGATTATTTTAAAAATTATAAATATATTAGGACGCTAAAAACTGATAAATGGTATCATTCTATAAGAACAAATTTAAGAGTCCCTGAAAGATCAAAGTTAATCTGAAACTAGACAAGCAGAGGTACCAGAGCAGAAAAAACAGACCAAAACATGTTTGGAAAATGCAATTTCAAATATAATATTAAATTTTCAAAACTAATTTCTAAAATTAAAGAGACAACAAACTCAAAATTCAAGAGCAGAAAGAATTCTTGAGTAAAAGCTCAAGGTAATAAGTTAAAATCTCATTTGTAATCACTGAGATAACTGGCAATATCCTAACTGCTCCTGCTACCAAGCAAAAGGCAATTTGCTTTTGCCCTAAGAATAAAACTCTAGACTCTATAAACAATGTGAGCTAGGACTAGGAGCAGAATTGAGTCTGATGTATTTCCCAACATTCTCAAAGTCAGCAGAAAAAAGAAAAACAATAAAATGTACTTTAGCACTTTTCTATGGGTTAAATTTGTAAGCATTGGCTCTGTAGTGTGTGGGTGTCTTGATGAGGACACTTACAGGAGGAGCCACATGACAACTGATAGAATTAACTGATGGTGATTTTCTACTAAAAACATGAATTGTCACCGAAGACAGTCACTCTTTTGAACTCTATCACATGATAGAGACACATGAAAATCAACAAAGAGAAAAAATTGAAAAAAGATTTTGTTCAGTTAAATGACTCAAAAAGTGTTGACTATTGTGCTAGTCAGCTTTCCATTACTGTGACACAGTACCTGAGATATACAAGGAGGAAAGATTCATTTCGGCTCAGGGTTTCAGAGGTTTCAGTTCATGGCCACTTGGCTCTGTTGCCTTTGAGCCTGGGGTGACTCAGAATGTCATGGCAGGGATGCTGCTCAGCTTATAGCAATCAGTAAGCAAAGAGAGGGAAAGGGGTGGGGTCGGTCCCAATATCCCTTTTAAAGGCACACCCCAGTGACCTCCCACTACACCCCACATCATAAAGGTTCCTCTACCTCCCAGCAGTGACACTGGCAGGTGACCTAGACTTGAAAACATGAGCCTTTGAAGGACATTCCAGATTCAAACCTTTAACAGCTAAGAGGGAACAGGTTACCATGATAAAGTAGGAGAATAAAAACAAGAAGGAAAAAGGAAAGGATATGTGTTTAGGGTGGGTGGGAGGAGGCACTAAATTGAAATCTACCTGCATAGATTCACTATCTAACCTCTAACCCACATGGTATTCAGTGTACAGTGAACAGTAAAATGTGGGAGACTGGTCTCAGTTCTGGGACAGCTGACTCATCCCACCTTCTTCCAGTCTTATTAGAAACATTACTTCCTGTGTCATGACCCAAAAAGTGGTCAGGAAACACTACTTTGCAAATAGCATATGAAAGAAATCATATTATCACACATGATTACATTAAAGTGATCTAAGCAATTCTGAAGAGTGATATCAGAAACGAAGATGACTCTTCCCTTTTAAACTGAGAATTAGGGTGGGAGAAGCTACCTTAAGGCAAGTCATTTTTTTTTCTCATTTTCTCAATCAATAAAATTCCATTGTACACTTATTAAAAATGCAAAACATTAGAAAACAGGCATAAGGAAATAAAATCTCCTTTATGGATTAAAACATACAGTATGTCTTTAATTTTTAAAGCTATCCATTTGCCTTTTGAAACACAGCTTTTTTAATACTATCTATTTATTCTTAAAGTGTCAGTTTTAGTGTGGATTTATTAATATTTTGTACATAATTCTTTTCCAACTGATTAAATCTACCTCGAAGCAAAGACAGATTTTCTGAAAATTGACAAAACTATAAGAATTTTGGGAAAAAAGTGGATTATCTTATTTTTATCATATTTAGACTTATTTTGTTATAGTTATTTAATTTCAAAAAAGAAGTTATTCTTTAATGTTCAATGACTAAAATTCTAACACTAGTTAACAGGAAAACAAAAACACAAACAAACAAACAAAAACACTTGTCTACTTATGTGACTTTGAGGAAAGTACCAAGCACTAAGCTTCAATTTCTTCAGTCATGTGGTCTAATAAATAGTGTTTTCCTTGTTGGATTTTATTGATTACAGATGGTCCCCAACTGATTGTTCAACTTACATTTTTAATTTTATGATATGTTTTCATTGTTAACTGTAATTTTCAATTTTGATTTCTTCCGGGACTAGCAATACACTATATAATACTTTGGAAATACTGGACAGCAGCAGCAAGTGGCACTCCAAGTCAGCCAGAGAGTCACATGACTGATATTCTTGTGTACTGTGTTGCCAGCCTTTTTCGGATACAAGTATATTTGGTTATAAAACAGGTTCTGTGTTAGTCCACACTCAAGTGTGGACTAATGTATGTGTTCTGAGCATGTTTAAGTTGGGCTAGGCTAAGCTATGACATTAGGTAGGTTAGGCATATTAAATGTATTTTCAATTTACAATTTCTTCTCATGTGTTTGTCAAATTGTAATGCCCTCATAAGTCAAGGAGCATTTGTTATGTCAAATAGTACATCTAGGGCTGGGGATATAGCTCAGTTGGTAGAGTGCTTGCCTAGCAATCACTAAGGCCCTGGGTTCAATCCTCAGCACAGCAATAAATAAATAAATAAATAAATAAATAAATAAATAAATAAAACATCTATTGTGCAGGGTGAGTGATAGCGATGAAGTTTTATTCTTCTATGTATGGATTTCCAGTTTTCCCAGCATCATTTGTTGAAAAGGATATCTTTTCTTCAATGTGTTTTTGGCATCTTTGTCTCTCACTAGATAAATGTAATTATGTAGGCTTTTGCCTCTGCCTTCTATCCTATTCCATTGCTCTCCAGGTCCCAGTGCCAGTACTGTGCTGTTTTTATTATTGTAGTTCTGTAGTGTAATTTGAAGCCTAGCTTGTGATGCTTCCATCATCACTGTCTTTGCTCAGGCTTGCTTTTGCTGTTCTGGGTATCCTGTTTTTCCAAATGACTTTTAGAATTGCTTTTTCTAGTTCTGTGAAGAATGTCATTGGTATATTGGTGAGGACCTCATCAAATCTGTATAATGCTTTTGTAGTATGGACATTATGCCTGTATTAAATCTGCCTATCCAAGTTCATGGGAGGTCTTTCCATCTTCTAAGGTCTTCAATATCTTTCTTTAGTGTTCTATAGTTTTCATTGTATAAGTTCTTCACTTCCTTTGTTAGATTAATTACAAAGTATTTTGTTGTTGTTGTCATTGAGGTTCAAATCCATGGAATAGTTTTCCTAATTTTTTTTCCATAGGACTCCTTACTGGAGTATAGGAAAGTGATTGAGTTATACATGTTGATCTTATATCCTAATTTCTACATCTGTTTACCAGCTCTAGAAGTCTTCTGGTGAAGTTTTAGGGATCTTTTAAATACAGAATCATATTATCAGCAAACAGAGATCATTTGAGCTCTTCTTTTCTTATTCATATCCCTTCAATTTCCTTCTCTTGCCTGTTGCTCTGGCTAGAGTTTCAAGGACTATGTCAAATAGCAGTGGTGAGAGTGGGCATCCTAGTCTTGTTCCTGTTTTTAGAAGAAATGCTTTCAGTTTTTCTCCACTCAGTATGATGTTGGCCTTGGGTTTTTCATATGTAGCCTTTACAGTGTTGGGGTAAGTTCCTTTCATTCCTAGTTTTTCTAATGTTTTAAACATAAATTGGTGCTGTACTTTGTCAAATACTTTTTCTACCTCTATTGATATAATTACGTGATTCTTGTTCTTAACTCATTGGATCAAAGACCTCGGAATTAGACCAGAAACTCTGCAACAACTTGAAGAAAATGGAGGCCCAACTATCCAACATATTGATCTAGGAACTAACTTCCTTAATGAGATTCCTAAAGCCCAAGAAACAAAACAGAAAATCAATAAGTGGGATGGCATCAAATTAAAAAACTTCTGCATAGTAAACAACAAAGAGCAGGAAAAGAGAGCCTACAGAATGGGAGATCTATGCCACCTGCTTTTTCATAGGATATCAATATCCAGAATATATAAAGAACTAAAAAACTCAATTAATAAATGGGCAGAAGAACTATACAGACACCTCTCAAAAGAAGATATACAAATGGCTAACACATATCTTTTAAAAAATGTTCAACATCTCTAGTAATTAGGGAAGTTAAAAATCAAAACTACATTTAGATTTCATCTCACTCTAGTCAGAATGGCAATTATCACGAATACAAATAATAATAAGCATTGGCAAGGATGTGGGGCAAAAGGTACACTCATACCTTGCTGGTGGGATTGCAGATTAATGCAACACTGTGGAAAGAAGAATGGAGATTTCTCAAAAAATTGGAAATGGAACCACCATATGACCCAGTTATCCCACTTCTCAGCATATATATCCAAATGAACTAAAATCAGCACACTACAGGGACACAGACACATCAATGTTTATTGGAGTACAATTCACAATAACCAAGCTATGGGAACAACCTAAGTGCCCTTGAACTGATAAATGGGTAAAGAAAATGTTGTATATATACACATTGGAATATTACTCAGTCAAAAGGAAGAATGAAATTATGGTATTTGCTGGTAAATGGTGGAACTGGAGACTCTCATACTAAGTGAAATAAGCCAGACCCGAAAAGGCAAAGGTCGAATGTTTTCTCTGATTTGCAGAAAATAGTCCAAAATCAGGGAAGGAGAGAGAGAAAGAGAGAGAGAAGAAGAAAAAAACAGGAGAATGGGATTCCATCAAAATAGAAGAAAGATCACTGCAGTAGATGAAGGGGAATGAAGGGAAGGGAGGAAAACTGGGATAAGGGAAGATAGTGGAATGAATCTGACCTAACTCTCTTGTGCACAAATATGAATATAACACAGGGAATCACTGTGGTGTCTATTAACAAGACACTAATTTAAAAAGAACTATAAATAGCAGAAAGATCAGTAGAATTGAGGGAAGGGAACAAGGGGAAGAAGGAGGGGAGGAAAAGGGAAAGTACTGGAGATTGAAGTAGAAAAAATTATATTCCATGCTTTTATAATTATGTCAAAATGAATCCCCATGCTATATATAACTAAAAAGAACCAATAAAAAGAAAAAAAAAGAACACGAATTATGTGCTAATGTGCTGTCTAGAGGATACTCAATATCAATTTCGTTCTTTTTCATCTGATATCAAAATGAATAAAAACAATGGGTTTTATTTCAAAATATTCTAAATCGATCTCTCATTTTGTGTCTCTAACTATGACTTAAAAAATCTGCAACATTTCAAGGAAATTTTAATACTGAGCATCTTTGTCTCTGTCAAATTTATAATCTTGGTAAATGATTCTATGAAAACAGTTCTGCTGATTATACCTAAACAGTGCAGATTCTAGCATGCTTATGCTTTAAGGTCATATCAAAGGCCACAACACACTCCCCTCCCCTCAGGTAAGCACACAGCTATGTCTCCAAAAGTAAACTTGTGTCCTGAACAAAGAGATGTAATTTGTACACAAACTATTGGTCTAGGCACCAGCTTTCTTTTTATCTATTTATTTTGTGGTACTAGGGTTTGAACCCACAGACACTGTACCACTGAGCTACCTCCCCAGCCCTTCGTGTGTTTCATTTTGAGACACGGTCCCGCTGAATTGCCAATGCTGACCTTGAACTTCTAATCCTCCCGGAATCAGTGGGATTGCAGGGTGTGTCACCATGTCCAGCTGCACCTGCATTCTTAAACAACCTTTGCTTATGTAGTTCATACAAGGAACACAGAATAAGCAGTACTTTATTTAAGCCAACTTCCAAAGCAATAATAATAATTACAGCAACAAAACTTCTTACCTACTAAATAAATATAGGCAAACATATTTAGTATAGAATAGCAAGCATTCATCTTCAAAGAAAGAAGACAAATCTACGTTGTTTTAAAAGCCCTGTTTTCCTAACCACACACATTCGACCAGCTAAAGTTCTATAAAACGTTAGCATGAATAGAAAGCTATTCTTCACTCTGGGTACTTTTGTCTACTATTTTCAGTTTTAATAATTCCAAAGCAAAGTGTATGTGTGAGGAGTTTTTGGCTTTGTGGGGGGGGGGCTATGTTTTCCATCTTTTCTGGATTTCCATGCTGTTATGTTTACTATGTTTTCTCTTTTTGCTGACCCTTTCCCTCTCCTCCTTCCTTATCACCAGCAAATAACTCACTCCCCTTACCCACCCCGTAGTAATTAAAGTTGCCACACAGAAATGTTAGAATGTTGTGCAATTCAAGAGTGTGGTCCATGAAAACTGTGGCATTCAGGCCTCCCCAGATCAACTGAGGCAGAATCTGTATTTTCAAAGGATCCTCAGAGATATGAATCTATATAGATGTTTGAGAAGCAGTGTGTAATAACAATAATTACACCTTAATGTAATATCTTTCCATAACATTATCATAAGCATAGTCACTAACTGAAATTATATTATATTTTTACCTGTTTCCTTATTTCTTGTCCATCTTATTTAAAATATAAGCTTTTGAAGTTAGGAATTTTGTGTGTTTTCTTTGTTTTATTTTGTTTTTCCACCTCTATATCTCCAGTGTGTGTAATAGTGCCTGGCACAAACTAGAGGCTTAAAAGTATTTGTTTCCTAGCTTAGTAATTAGATAAATTTATGTGGAGCTAATTTTGGGGGGAGTGGGTGGGGAGATGGCTTGTATCTCAAAGCCAGTAATTTATTCTGTGTACCACATTCTTTGTCTGGTTGTCTTAATGAAGTACAACTTTACTTCAACCACTATAACCCTAAAAACAGGAACTGAACAAAGCTAGAGAAAGCCACCATAGCTGAGAAACAGCTAAGCATGCTAGTTGACATCCTGCATGTTTTCATTTTGAACTCTTTTTGAGAGTTGCTAACATGGTACAGTACTAGCATTACCATGTTCTTAGCAGCCAGCAGGTCTTGCAACTGAATACATATGAAGCACTGAGCTAAAGAAATTAAAAAGCCAGTTAATGAAACAAACCCAATTATATTCTCCAAGAAAGTTCAATATCTTATCAGTAACGATCCCTTTCAGTGACTTCCCACAGTGAAATATAATCAAGAGTTATTGAATAACATTTCAAACAAAAACTGAGCTCAGGCTTTCAATTATTCTCTTTCGTGGACAATGTAAAGTTTTGTATTCATTTTGGTTGCTAGTTTTTTAAATGGAGGCTAGAGGAGAAAGTTTGTGTATGTGCTGATCATTCTAACTCTGTTTTGAATTATACCTGATGACTTTTCTATTTGTCATCTTATGAATTCCATTGAAAAATACCTCCAGAATAATAAGGCACACTCAACCCATATACTCAACAACTTAGCAGTTCCTTTTTGTTATTCTTTCTTTATAAGTAAGAAAGAAAAAGCACAGACTGATCTGAATAGAGATTAATAAGAAACGGTTTGAGCACAGGTACATATGAAGTTGCAATTGTATGAGACAATAATTTTAGCTGAATAAAAAGTAGTGTGTGTAAAATATTATTTATTACATGCACATATTATACAGCATGTGACAAGAAAATCTCACTGTTAAGTCAGCAGTTATTATTTCTGAGAGATTGGAATAACATTCCTTTAAAATTTTTTCTTCATTCTTTCCAATTTACATTAGACTTTTAATAGTCCATAATATTTCTTTGCTAATCAGATAAGACTATCAAAAATCATTCATTTTTGTTGGACAAAAAGAATTCCATTTTCATAATTAAGTTTGTTCTTTACGTAAGTAATAGATTTTCAATATATACTATCAAACACACAAGTAAAGAAAAAGAAAAAGTAAGTCACTCATAATTCTGTCTCCTAGAAAATGACCACAACTACCTTTTTGGTATAATGTTTCTAGTTTCTGCTTGAGCATGCAAATGCACCTTTTATGAGAACTAAAACGAGATAATCTTATATATATTTATGATATTAGGTACAATAATTTTTTTCTAGTGATTTTTATAGTTTATCAAGATTTCCACATACTTTGTATTTTATTTTGAACATACACAAAAACTATAATAAATATCAGCTTAATGCTGCATTAAATTGAATTTCTGTCAATCATTCAAAACTATTTGTAGGCAGTTTTTAAATTCTTTGAGTCAGAAACTGGTCCTCCCCCATAAATTTTTCAAATAGAAACTTCTCTTTCTCTTCTAACAGTTTCAAAAAATATGAAGAAATACAGTACTCTGTATCCATAGGGAATCAATTTTTTAAAAAAGGGAATACAATTAGTCTAGGAATAAGGTAATAGAACCATAATAAAGTAGTAAATTCAACAGGAAAATCTTATAGTTTCTAAAGTAAATAAATAATGAGAACCTTCTGTCTCTTGGATAGAAAAAAAAAAACTTTAGTATTATTTAAAAAATGGTTGAAGCTTAATGTAATTTAGAGAATAGTTAGGTATTAATTCCATGAAGACATGTATGTGTGTACACACAAATCATATGTAGTGATTTGTGTATATTTGTTCATGTACAAAACATGTATTTATATAGATTATTTATCTCCATTTCCTGAGGATATGAGTACGAGACCATCACAGATACAAATTAGGTATATATGTTATATATACTATGTTCATGCTCTAAAGAAATCAGTAGAAACATATACTTACACGTACTTATCAAATATACATATTTTACAATATATATTTTATATGATATATATGTATAATTTAAATAGCTTATATATCATGAATATATATGATCATTTACATATATATATACATATGTATATATCCATATGTATATATATACATCTTCATGTACTAAAAACACTACTGCCACCTGTTAGATGTTAAAGTAAAGACACGAATTAGGCATTCAGGTTGGCCTCCTCAGAAGTGGGCTTGACACGTGAAATGGTGAATAGGAGAGAACTTTCTAGTCATTAGAACTATGATTTCATCACTCTTCAATCTCCATCAGACTGAGTCATTGCCTATATTGCTCATTATTGAACATGATAGGCATTCAATAATGACTTGTAAGATGAATAAACTATTATATTTCAGTTGGAAAGACATCAAGTAGATGAAGTTAAAATAAGTGGATTGAATGGAAAAGTGCCCAACCTATCTTTGGAAAGGGTCTATTCACAACTGTCATGAGACCCAGGGAATTAGTAGAGACCTGCATGTTCCCATTTCTGGCATTGCCTCCAGCACACTACAGGTCTATACGCATAACTATGGATGCTAGTGTGACAGTCCTCAGGAGGATACAAGGGGATATGCGTAGGATGTAGGAGCAAGGCCTGTAGGTTCAGCCCCACATGAACCTTGATGGGCATGAGCCCATCAAGCAGCTAGAACTCAGGCAGTGGCCTAGTCGCTCAGAGGGGAAGTTGGGAACATCTAGGAGGACATGAAAAGGACCTCTATAAACACAGACAAGAAAGAGAGTAGAAGGCAATATTGTCCGAGAGATTTTGCCTTTGAAAAGAATGAGAGATTGCTCATTGAATTCACCTATTAAGTGCCAATAGAATTGCTTTCTTTTATGTTATTTTTACTACCACGATTAAATGATTAAAAAGTAAAGTCATGAAATAAGTTAACAAAATAATATTACCCTTCACTTTGAATTCCATGCCCTTAACACTGGACTTGAGTTTCTCTTAAATCCTCAGTGAATAACTATTATCTTAGCAGGTGGCTCAAGCATCTGATCTTTTCCTTCCCTGTCAGTCTTAACTTACTGCCAGGAAGCTGGAATGTTTTAGTGATGATCACTTCCAGTTTGGCAAGTGAAAGGGAAAGCCATAATCAATTCATTATCTAAAAGGAAAATAATCTTAAGTAGGGATTTAATAAAAAATGAATACCCATGATTTTATAAACCAACCTCCTCAGGAATGCTAATAACAACTATTGAACATTTATTATATACCAAATATTATTCTTTGTGATATGCATATATTAACACATTTAATTACCAAATCTATAAGGTAGGTAATAGTATTATCCTCATTATATAGATTAATTCATTTATTCTTTGAACAAATTTACATCAGCAAACTATGTACAGGTGCTACTGTTCAGGATAAGAAGGATAGAATGGTTGAGGCTTCCTTCATAGAATTTGTAATCAAGTGGGTGGGGGTGGGCAGTAAGGGAAACAACCAATATGACTAAAATATAACATGCAAGAAATGATGGTGGAGTGGTAGGAAGAAAATCAAAGACCGGAAGACTGATAGGAAGTGAGAGGAAAGGTGTTGGGGCTGCTGATTTAAATGAGCAACGTAAGGTAATGCCTAGTAAATTAACTCTTCCAAGGCCACAGCTGGTTACTATAGAGTCAAGAGAGGGCCTAGATAGTCAGACTTCAGATAAGCTTGGTCAGTAGACTGTGCTGTTTCCCATCCACAGTTATATCCATGCACATAATTTATCACAGGAACGATCTGACAGAATCAAAGACAAACTTTTCAGAGCTGTTAAAAACAACATATGGCTGAAACCTCCAGAGAAAATGTCTACAACATTTATTATTGCCTAGCATATGATTATACCCTGTTTGACATTAAATTGATGTCTTAGTTACATTGCTAATTTCATTAGAAATGGTGGATTACATGTAAGTGAGCATGCATATCACTTCTCATTCTGACTGAATTATCTCACAAGAATGTTTTGTTACAAAAAGTTCTGGGTTGGGCAGGAGCAGGGGCATTGTATGTTGTCTGACTGGTTCTCACTGCCAGAGAAAATGGCCCTTCTTTATAGTGACAAATATGGAATCATTTCAATTGGTAAAGATAAGCCTTCTTAGTTCTTGGTTCATGAAACTAATGAATGTTAGAACGTAAATCTTGTTTCAAAATGTAAAAATAAAGGAATATTTCAATCATAAACAAACAAGGGAAGAGAAATGATGTGCTCTCCTGTGTAAGTACTAGCACTGCTCGAGAGCTAGACTTTGAAATGGAGAAGCCAATGCTTCTACTCATCTGGATTTTCCCAGATACCCCCACTTCCAGACCATGGATCCTACACAAACAGTGCAATGTCTAGGGGGTCCCAGTTTCACCATCTGTCAAATAAGGACGTTTGAGAAGATATGTGAGACTACTTTCTACTTTTAACTCCAGAACAAAGTGTATAAATCCTTCTTTAAAAGAAGGGTTTTTCACATTTCTTCTAGAAAGAACTAGAAAAATCCTCATATAAATTTTTACCTTCTTTCTTTTTTCATAATAGTTCATCTGTTTTCAGCTTATCTCTGACACACTTGATCTTGCTATGCCATTATACTACACAGTTGAGTGTAATAAGGTTATTATTACCATTTGAATCTATGCTTCCAGATGTTAGAGCTTTGTTTCATTATTTGAACTATTTGTTCCAAAATGGAATCTTTTATTAGAATGCAACATTGATTTTGAGATTTTCATTTTCTCATGGAACAGTGGTTAATATATTATTCCTTAGTCAAAGGCAAATTTTGACATCTTGGCTTATTATTTCAGGTTTTTAAAATATGTTAAAAATTATTCCAATATTTGTTGAAATATAGTCTATACTCGTCATTGTGCTTTGCTTTTTCTCTAATATAAATCAACCCAGGTGCCCTTCAAAAGATGAATGGATAAAGAAAATGTGGTATGTATACGGTTTTGCTCTTAAATTATTACATGTACATATTTAGTCAGTACTCCCTCAACTTTCAAATGCCTTACATTCTATACTATAAGAAATTAGCTATGGAATGAAATATGTCAGAATGTCAACAGTGTTTGCCTCTCAGTGTTACTATTCTAAGTGACATTATTCCACCTTCTTTTATATTTTTTGTACTATTCAGACTTTTTTAGACATGCATTATTTTTATAATGATAAAATAGAAAGCCTTCAATATTTTCATTTAGATTATAAAAGTTTTGTCCATTATTCAAAGATACTATAAATATTTTTGAGATCAAATACACTATGAAGTTAAATATTAGAAACTACATAATATTTATCTTAAAAAAAGATGGACAAAATGCAGTTGTATAGCTTGTTTTCCCTAACTTCTAAGATGCTTGAATGACTAAGCAACAATTACACATTAGACATAAACCACATCTAAAATTCTAAAAGAATTTCAATGAGACCATGGAGAAGATGGCGGACTAGAGGGTGGCTGCATTTCATGTTGCTCCAGGACTCAGGATCTAAAAGAGGAGATATTGAGAGACTTGGGACAAACTCAAAGCCACCGGGTGAGTCTCTCCCGTTGAGGACGCATCCCGGATGGGGCGGTAGTCCCGGAACGCAGGGAACTTTGTGAAGTAGAGTTGCCCAACGAGACACCCCTCCCCCCGCTGGAGCCGTGAACTAGGACAACTGGGAGCATCGCAGAGGAGGCCACTCAGCACAGCGCTGGGACTCGGGGCAACCCACCGAGGCTCTGGTGGCTGCCCAGAGGAGGAGGTGCGCGGAGAGCTGTTTGGACTCAGAGCGACCACTCCTGAACACTGGGTAGCTGCCTAGAGAAGGAGGAGGAGCGCGGTGGGTTGCTTGGACTCAGAGCACCCACCTCCAGACTATGAGCAGCTGCCCAGAGGAGGAGCTGTGCAGGGAGCTGTTTGGACTCAGAGTGACCACTCTGAACACCGGGGGGCTGCCTCGAGGAGGAGGAGGAGCACGGCGGGTCGCTTGGTCTCTGAGCGGCTGCACCAGTGCTCCGGGTGGCTGCCCGGAGGAGGAGGAGCACAGCAAGTCACTTGGACTCGGAGTGATTGTACCAGGGCTGTGAGCAGTCGTTGGGAGGAGGAGGTACGCAGTGAGTTGCTTGGACTCAGAATGAACACCGGGGGACTGCCTGGAGGAGGAGGAGGAGCGCGGCGGGTCTCTTGGTCTCTGAGTGGCCGCACCAGAGCTTCGGGAGGCTGCCTGGAGGAGGAAGTGTGCAGCGGGTTGCTTGGACTCAGAGCGACTGCTCCTGAACACCCAGGGGGCTGCCCCGAGGAGGAGGAGCACGGTAGGTCACTTGAACTCAGAGTGATTGTACCAGGGCTATGAGCAGTTGTTGGGAGGAGGAGGTACGCAGTGAGTTGCTTGGACTCCTAGAGACCACACTGGAACACCAGGTGACTGCCCAGAGGAAGAGTAGTGTGGCTGATCGCTGGGACTCGAAGTGACTGTACGGGGCTCCAGGTGGCTGCTCAGAGGAGGCGCCACATAGCCAGGCGATTAGGTGCAGAGCAGGGTCCCAGGACCTAGGTAGTGTCGTGGTGGAAGAGCCGCACAGAGACAAGCTGAGGGGCAGAGCAAAGTTTCCAGGACTGCGGGGAGATTCTCTGAGAAGAGGCAACATAAGGAGACTCCTCTGTGAAGGGTGAGGCTCCCAGACCCAGGAGGGAGGTCTGGGCCCCTGGGAACGTTGCAGAGGAAGGCAGCCCAGCCCAGGCTGTAGCTGTGGACTGAGGGGAACCTCTAGGATGGAAACTGACCAGCGAGACCTCCCCACCAAGTGAGTCTTTCCTACTGGGTGAGGTTTTCCCACAAGGACAGTAAAACCAGAGACACAGGCCCAAATAGGCCTTGCCTCAGCCCGCAGCCTAGTTCCCCTTTGGATGTCCATTTGTCAACTAGTGGAGGCACCTCTGCCCACTAGCAGGGAATATACCCAACTTGAAGGCCACCACCCCTAGAGAGGCAGCTTCCTGTGGAGCACTGCATTATCAACATCCTCCAAAACTTCAGGCTACTGAAGGCTAAAGGGGATATATTAGAAATCTTCAGGGACATTGTAAGTCAATAGAGGAAATCTGCAATATCTCAGCGGTCCACTGATACCTGAACAATATGAGAAAACAACGGAAGAAAATGTCCCGAACAAATCTAGATGTTACATCAATAAAATCCAATGACAGCATGGCAGAATAAATGACAGAAAGGGAGTTCAGAATGTACATAATTAAAATGATTAGGGAAGCAAACGAGGAGATGAAAGAGCAAATGCACGCACTGAATGATGAGAAGAAAGAGCAAATGCAGGCATTGAATGATCGCACGAATCAACAGTTAAAAGAGCAAATAAGGGAAGCGAAAGAACATTTCAATAAAGAGTTAGAGATACTGAAAAAAAAAAACCAAACAAATCCTTGAAATGAAGGAAACAATAAACCAAATTAAAAACTCCATAGAAAGCATAACCAATAGGATAGAACACCTGGAAGACAGAACCTCAGATATTGAAGAAAAATATTTAACCATGAAAAGAAAGTTGAACAAACAGAGAAGATGGTAAGAAATCATGAACAGAATCTACAAGAACTATGGGATATCATGAAAAGGCCAAATTTAAGAATTATTGGAATTAGGAATTTTTAGAGAAACAAACCAAAGGAATGAACAATCTATTCAATGAAAGAATATCAGAAAATTTCCTAAATCTGATGAATGAAATGGAAAATCAAGTTCAAGAGGCTTATAGGATTCCAAATACACAAAATTACAACAGACCCACACCAAGGCACATTATAATGAAAATACCTAACATACAAAATAAAGACAGAATTTTAAAGTCTGTGAGAGAAAAGAACCAAACTACATTCAAGGGGAAACCAATACGGATATCAGCAGATTTTTCAATCCAGACCCTAAAAGCTAGAAGGACCTGGAACAACATTTTTCAAGCCCTCAAAGAAAATGGATACCAACCAAGAATCTTATACCCAGCAAAACTTACCTTCAAATTTGACAATGAAATAAAATCCTTCCATGATAAACAAAAGCTAAAAGAATTTACAAAAAGAAAGCCAGCATTACAGAACATTCTCAGCAAAATATTCCATGAGGAAGAGATGAAAAACAAAGAAGCAAATCAGCAAAGAGGGAAATTATCCTAAAGGAATTGTTAAATAAAGGAAGAACCAAGTCATGTAAAAATAAATAAATAAATAAATTTTAAAAAATGAACCAAATGACCGGGAATACAAATAATATCTCAATAATAACCCTGAATGTTAATGGCCTGAACTCATCAATCAAAAGACATAGACTGGCAGATTGGATTAAAAAGAAAGATCCAACAATATGTTGCCTGCAAGAGACTCACCTCATAGAAAAAGATACCCATAGACTAAAGGTGAAAGGATGGGGAAAAACATACCATGCACATGGACTCAGCAAAAAAGCTGGGGTATCCATACTCATTTCAGATAATGTGGACTTCCAGCCAAAGTTAGTCAGAAGGGGTAAAGAAGGACATTTCATACTGCTTAAGGGAAGCATAAATCAGCAAGACACAACAGTCATAAACATCTATGCCCCAAACAGTGGCTCATCCATTTATGTCAAACAAATCCTTTTCAATTTCAGAAACCAAATAGACCATAACACAACAATACTAGGTGATTTCAACACACCTCTCTCACCACTGGACAGATCTTCCAAACAAATTTGAACAAAGAAGATTGTGTGATCTCAATAACACAATCAACAATTTAGAGTTAACAAACATTAATAGAATACACTATCCAATAAAGAGTGAATACACTTTCTTCTCAGCAGCACATGGATCCTTCTCTAAAATAGACCATATATTATGCCACAAAGCTAAGGTTAGCAAATACAAGAAGACAGAGACACTACCTTGTATTCTTTCAGATTATAATTGATTGAAATTAGAAATAAATGAAAGAGTAAAAAACAGAAACTACTCCAACACCTGGTGATTAAACAATATGTTATTATATGATGAATGGATAACAGAAGATATTAGGAAGGAAATTAAAAAATTCCTACAGGTAAATGAGAACAAAGAAACATCATATCAAAATCTGTGGGACACTGTGAAATCTGTACTTAGAGAAAAATTTATTTCATGGAGCTCATTCAATAAAAGAAGTAAAACTCAACAAATAAATGACAAGAAAAAGAACAGACCAACACAAAAAATAGTAGAAGACAGGAAATAGTTAAACTCAGAGCTGAAATCAACGAAATTGAAACAAAAGAAACAATACAAAAAATTGACAAAATAAATAGTTGGTTCTTCGAAAAAATAAACAAAATTGATAAACTTTTAGCCACACTAACAAAGAGAAGACGAGAGAAAACCCAAATCACTAAAATTTGGAATGAACAAGGAAATATCACAACAGACAGGATTGAAATACAAAACATAATTAGAAGCTATTTTGAAAATCTATACTCCAACAAAATAGAAAATTTTGAAGATATCAACAGGTTTCTAGAGACATATGAATTGCCTAAACTGAACGAGGAGGACATACACAATTTAAATAGACCAATTTCAAGTAATGAAACAGAAGAAGTCATCAAAAGCCTACCAACAAAGAAAAGTCCAGGACCAGATGGGTTCTCAGCTGAGTTCTACAAAACCTTTAAAGAAGAGCTCATTCCAATACTTCTCAAAGTATTCCATGAAATAGAAGAGGAGGGAACCCTCCCAAACTCATTCTATGAAGCCAATATTACCCTGATACGTAAACCAGACAGAGACACTTCGAGGAAAGAAAATTTCAGACCAATATCCTTAATGAACATTGACACAAAAATTCTCAACAAAATTTTAGCAAATTGTATACAAAAATATATTAAAAAGATAGTGCACCATGATGAAGTGGGTTTCGTCCCAGGGATGCAAGGTTGGTTCAACATCAGGAAATCAATAAATGTAATTCACCATATTAATAGACTTAAAGTCAAGAATCACATGATTATTTTGATAGATGCAGAAAAAGCATTTGATAAAATACAGCACCCCTTCATCCTCAAAACACTGGAAAAAATTGGGGTAGTGGGAACATTCCTGAACATTGTAAAGGCCATCTATGCTAAGCCCATGGCCAATATCATTCTAAATGGTGAAAAACTGAAAGCATTCCCCCTAAAAACTGGAACAAGGCAGGGATGCCCTCTTTCACCACTTCTATTCAATATCGTCCTTGAAACTCTAGCCAGAGCAATTAGACAGACCAAAGAAATTAAAGGGATATGAATTGGAAAAAAGGAACTCAAACTATTACTATTTGTTGATGATATGATTATATACTTAGAGGAACCAGGAAATTCCACAAGAAAACTTTTAGAACTCAAAGTGAATTCAGTAAAGTAGCAGGTTATAAGATCAATGCTCATAAATCCAATGCATTTTTATACATAACTGATGAATCTTCAGAAAGAGAAGTTAGGAAAACTACCCCATTCACAATAGTCTCAAAAAAAAAAAAAAAACTTGGGAATCAATCTCACAAAAGAGGTGAAAGACCTCTACAATGAGAACTACAGAACACTAAAGAAAGAAATTAAAGAAAACCTTAGAAGATGGAAAGATCTCCCATGTTCTTGGATAGGCAGAATTAATATTGTCAAAATGGCCATACTACCAAAAGTGCTATACAGATTCAATGCAATTCCAATTAAAATCCCAAAGATGTACCTTACAGAAATAGAGCAAGCAATTATGAAATTCATCTGGAAGAATAAGAAACCCAGAATAGCTAAACCAATCCTTGGCAGAAAGAGTGAAGCAGGGGGTATCGCAATACCAGATCTTCAACTCTCCTACAAAGCACTAGCAACAAAAACGGCATGGTATTGGTACCAAAATAGAAAGGTAGATCAATGGTGCAGAATAGAGGGCACAGACACAAACCCAAATAAATATAATTTTCTCATACTAGACAAAGGTGCTAAAAATATGCAATGGAGAAAAGATAGCCTCTTCAACAAATGGTGCTGGGAGAATTGGAAATCCATATCATATGCAACAGAATGAAACTAAACCCATATCTCTCACCGTGCATGAAACTAAACTCAAAATGTATTAAGGACCTTGGAATCAGATCAGAGACCCTGCATCTTGTAGAACAAAAAGTAGGTGCAGATCTTCAACAAGTCAGCTTAGGACCAGACTTCCTCAACAGGACTCCCATAGCACAAGAAATAAAAGCAAGAATCAATAACTGGGTTAGATTCAAACTAAAAATCTTTCTCTCAGCAAATGAAACTATCAGCAATGCGAAGAAAGAGCCTACAATGTGGGAGAAAATCTTTGCCAATCATACTTCAGATAGAGCCCTAACTCCAGAATGTATAAAGAACTCAAGAAACTCTACACCAAGAATGCAAATAACCCATTTGACAAATGGGCTAAGGAAATGAACAGACACTTCACAGACGATCTACAAGCAATCAACAAACATATGGAAAAATGTTCAACATCTCTAGTAATAAGAGAAATGCAAATCAAAACCACCCTAAGATTCCATCTCACCCCAATTAGAATGGCGGTTATCAAGAATACAAGCAACAATAGGTGTTGGCGAGGATGTGGGGAGAAAGGTACACTCATATATTGCTGGTGGGGCTGCAAATTAGTGCAGCCACTCTGGAAAGCAGTGTGGAGATTCCTCAGAAAGCTTGGAATGGAACCACCATTTGGCCCAGCTATCCCACTCCTTGGCCTATACCCAAAGGACTTAAAATCAGCATACTACAGAGATACAGGCCACATCAATGTTCATAGATGCTCAATTCACAATAGCCAGACTGTGGAACCAACCTAGATGCCCTTCAATTGATGAATGGATAAAGAAACTGTGGTATATATATATACAATGGAATATTACTCAGCCATAAAGAATGATAAAATATGGCATTTGCAGGCAAATGGCTGAAATTGGAGAATATCATGCTAAGTGAGATAAGCCAATCTCAAAAAACCAAAGAAGGAATGATCTCGCTGATAAGTGGATGATGACACATAATGGGTGGGAGAGGTTAGTGTTAGGGTTAGAGTTAGGGTTAGGGAGGGGGGCAAGAATGGAGGAAAGACTGTAGAGAGGGAAAAGAGGGGTGGGAGGGGTGGGGGGAAGGGAAAAATAACAGAATGAGTCAAACAACAGTACCCTATGTAAATTTATGATCACACAAATGGTATGCCTTTACTACATGTACGAACAGAGAAACAACATGTATCCCATTTGTTTTCAATAAAAAAAAACAGAATTTCAAGGAGTTGAAAAGAACTTCTACAGTTCAATGAAAAATTATTTTGTATATCATTGTGAGTAATGAATTGAGACAAATTCTTTTGCTTAAGAAGCTTCCAGATTCGTTAAAGGAATGCCAGAGCATTAGTTAAGACATCAGGTGGCTTTCAAGTAAGGCTGAAAAATAAATGTTCTCAATTTTCATAGTGTTAGAAAAACTGAATTCCTATAAGTTGCTTTCATAAGAAGTAATGTTAAATTAGTTAAACTTCCTCACATGGAAAGTTATTTAAGAAACTCATTGGTGTTAGTTACATCCCTACAATTACACTTTATAGTACTATAATACAATCAATACTACAAAAAATAATAAATATTATTTAAATAATAAATTTATTATTTATAATAAATATTATAAATAATAAAAAATATGGGGAGAGCTTAAGATAAGGATTTGTGTTGAATCCCATCTCTCTTAAAATACCTATTACAGTCCAAAGGATATGCAAAATGGACAACAATAATAATTTAATGGATAAATATAATTCTTAGCAAATTTGTCATTCCAACTCTGCTACTATTAATCTGCAAGTGAAAATTTTTGAAAATTTCAGCACTCCCCAAAGATAGTAATTTTAAGGTAGTAGTAAAAAATAATTTCAAATAACAATAGCTCATGAAAATTTAAAGTTAAAAATGTATATCCTTTGTATATGAATAGTATACTAAGTGAATTTCCATTCAGTGGTATCATAAAATGTCTGACTTCTAAAATATTCATTTATAAATCTAATTTAAACTGCCTATAGTTTTTCTGAGTGAAGAATAAAGTTAAAATATACAGCCTCTCATTCTATTCCCTATGTTATACATAAAATATCGTGAAACAATATTGGTACATTCTATGTTCGCTGTTAGCTGCTACGATATGATCTATCTTATTTTCCAGCATAAATACAAGTGTAGAGAAAAAAAAATGTTGTTACTGAAATTAATAAAATAAATTTAAAATGTCTGCTAGGGAAATAATTAATGAGACTAGGAAATGTATGATCATTAGCTAAGGAAAGGTATGTTCAAGCCAAACAGAGCTCATTGATAAAAATTTCCCTCTAATGACTCAATTACCACCTATGGGCAGAGTTCCTTGGACCATGAATGACAATTCTGTGGACTTTAGAATATCAACTGTTTTGGTATAGAATTCAGAGTCAGACATTTTCTCAATATAAGGCTATAATTTTGCTTTGTCACAGGTCTATACAGTTGGCCTTCTGTGATTTTTATAATTTCTACATCCATAAATTCAACTAACCATAAATCAAAAATATTTTTTAATTGTGTCTGTATTGAACACATATGGACCATTCCTCTCATCATGATTCCCTAAACAATACAGTATAAAAACTATTTACATTGCATTTACATTATTAGAAGTAATAATGTAAGTACATATTACATTAGAACATTAGAAGTACATATTAGAAGTAATCTAGAGATGATTAAACTGTTTGAGAGGATAGGTATAAGTTATATGCAAAGGTTGCATCATTTTATATAAGGAGTTTGAGCATCTTTGGATTTTGGTCATGGAGGACCTGAATCCAACACCCTGCAGATAACAAGCAATGGCTCCATGTAGTTTCTTCTCTAATATCAGAGTCTGTGTTTGGAAAAGTCTTGGAATGGTGCTATTAATACAGCAGATAACCATTTTGAATGTGAAATTTAAACATTAAAAAGAAGGATCACTTTTGACAAAAATGAAGAGAAACTCAGCTAAGAGGAGTTAAGATGTTTCGAATGTTGAGAATAACTAAGCAGTTAATGGCACAATGCTCCTGAGTAATAAAAGGGAAGTGGTAGAAATGTGGAAAAGAGGGCACCATGTTCATAATTTCAATTTCAATGTGATTAAAAGCTATTGAAAGTAAAGAGTGCTGTAGCCAACACAACTAAAAATATCCCAAACAACTGCCTTGGTTGTATTTTATTAGGAAGAAATAAATCACAATTTTATTCTAGTGTCTAGGACTAATAAATTACTATTAATAATTTTGGAATTTAAGTTTCATTCTCGATATATAATAACAAAAAAGTAGAAAAAAACAAAATAAAAATAACAAAAATAGAATTTAAAAAAATAAATTGATTAAAATAAACTCTTCAAAAGAAGTTGAATATGTGTCATAAATTGAGGGTAAGAACTTGAAACTTTAGTCCTCAGAGCCTCAGAAATAATTTGAACTACTTTATTAAATAATACAAACCACAGAAGTTCTTTGGGACAAAATGAAACCCTGTGTGAAGTATCAGATACCTGAACTCACATTCATAATTCAGACTTTTTGAGTAATATACTTTTCAAACAATCCATCATTTTAATTGGAATTCTGAAGTTATAATGAACTAATAGTTTCTTAGAGAAAGAAAAAAGAGCAGATATTCAATCCTTGAATGTTAAAGTTGGCAGCTAATAATTTTTAAACTTTAATAAATTCTAGAAGTACAAAAACCATTCTACTGGTCTTATACTAAGTTATCATTGCCCTTCATTGTTAGAATCGATTAATTGTTATCTTAATTAGTGAACCATCAAAGTAGGGGCTTTAATCCTACAGCAAATTTTAAAAATGCTTCACATAATATTTGATTATGAGAGCACTTTTCTGCTGCTATACAGTGTTTTGATTTTATTCTGCAGGAAATGTAGACATCCCTAAGCTAGTGTATGTTTTAGAAGAGTATAGGGGAAAGTAGCAGGTTGTCAGCTAGGACATTCTGGCAGTAGCCTATGAAAGAACAGATGAAGACCTCAGTAATGAGTGGAGAAAGTAGAAACATGTCTAAGGCAGAGAAATTACTTGCAGTGGGAGAGGGGAAGAGTTCTGTGATAGTTCTGGAGTGATGGGGGTAGTAGTGATGCCTTTAAAATATGAAACATATGAATAGGGCTACATTTTTCCATGGAGGCGAAGAAGAAAACTGACTTAGCAAATCTGGAGGTGAGAAATAAATGATGTGAACTCAAGGGGAAAAACTCCAGACTAGAACAGTGATTGATGGGGTCTGTGAGGTTGAAACAATTTTCACACTACACTAAGATATAATTTGTGTATTATGGTGCAAAAGCAATGAAGAGTAAAACAGTTGTCACCTCAGTATGAATAAAGGCAGTGGCACCAAACTGTGCTATTAACCATCATGCAAATGTGGTTAAAATAAATGTAGAGTTCATAAAATATTTTTCCATGTGAAGCAGTAAAAATATTTTTCTTAAATTTCTAGCATTGAATTTTTTTACAAGTTCATTTATGTTTAACTGAAATATACATGTTTAAAATGTAGATGTTTACATGTATAATTAGAGAAAGAGATGATCAGTAGATGATAGATAGATAGAACTGTTATGGTTTAGAAATGTGGTGTCCCTTAAAAGTTCACATGTAAGACAATGCAAAAACTTCCAGAAGTGAAATGATTAGATTATAAAAGCTGAAACCTAATCAGTGGATGAATCCATTAATATGGATTATCTGGGTGGTAACTACAGGCAGTTGTGGAGTAGCTAAAAGAGGTAGATCACTAGAGGAGTGCCTTTGGGATTTGTATTTTGTCCTGGTAAGCAGAGCTCTCTGTTTGCTCCCTGGTGGTCATGCCCTGAGCTGCTTTCTTTGACCATGCCTTTTCACCATGATGTTCTCCCTCATCTTGGGCCCAGAGCTCTGGAGTCAGTCATTTATAGACTGTGACTTCTGAAGCTGTAAGCCAAAATAAACCTTTCCTCCTTTATGTTCTTGTCAGATCCTTTGGTCACAGCAATTAAAAGTTGACAAAAACAATATCTACACCATAATTAAAATAATGAAAATATCATCTCCAAAATTTCTTCAAGCATGTTTCTAATTGCTCACTCCTTCCCTTTTGCACCATGCGCTGAACACCCCAGCAAACACTAAGATGTTTTCTGTCACTACATATTTCTGTATTTTCTGGCATCATACAGTATGTTCTTTTTACTTCTGACATCTTTTGCTCAGCTTAATTTTGAGGGGTCCATCCACATTTCCTTGTTAGTGCTGAGGAATATCTCACTGAACAGACATAATACAACTTGCTTACACATTTATCTGTTCATGAACATTTGGGTCATTCCCAGTTTTTATCTATTACAAGAAAAGCTTCTGTGAATATTAGTGTAATAATATGTGTTCATTTCTCTTGGGTACATAGTAATGAAATAACTGGATCATATGATTGGTATATGTTTAACTTTTTAAGAAATTATAATACATTTTTCTAAAATACTTGAACCATTTTACATTCCTACCAGGAATTTTGTCTGTTCCAGTTACTCAACACTTTTGCCATTCTAGTGGTTGGCTATCTTATAGTAGTTTAAATTTGTATAGTAACCAATTTTATAGTAGCTTAAATTTGTGATTTCTTAATGACTAATGTCATTGTGAAAATTCTCCTGTACTTCCTTGCATTCTGGCTATCTTGTTTGCTGAAGCATCTATTTAAATGTTTTGCCCAAATTTTTAAATTTAAATTGCTCAATTTCTTATTATTGTGGTTTGATAGTTATCTGTACATTCAGGATGCAAATTCTTTATGATTGACTTTTCTCTTCATTATGAGTAAAATGTTCCTACATCTTTGCATGGTGGACAGACATTATAAACTTTTATTATATTTCTGTAGATATTCATTATCTTTGTTCTGGGATGCAGTTACATTTCTTGAAAATAGTTTGATCCTTTTAAGGGTTGCTCTTACATTTTGTTTGGGAGCATCAGATCAGTCTTCAATTCTGGGTTAATTTTGCCCCCACTACCCAGGCAATACATTTTTGAGTATCGTACCTAATTCTTTTTGGATAATGAAGTTTTTCCACTCTTGCTGGTAGGGACATAAATGATTCCAAGACCCAAGTGAGCTTCTGAGATTGCTCCTCTGCTCCTGCAGGATGTCTCTTCCATTATTTTTTAGTTATTTCCTCATATGCATGCCTTAACAAGAACAGAATCCTAATAAGGGGACTCCTTTGCATTTACGCATACCCCTTCCCTGTACGGCTCTCTCCTCTCCAGCACCCTGCCTCCAAACTTTGGCTGCCTTAACCTCCCTATTCTCCACCTCCAACTCTTGAATTCTAGGAAACCCTGACTTCACCTGGGCTCTCCCTTCCTATGTCGCAAACCCTTAAGGTAATTAGATGGGGCAATTATAACACTCAACTTAGAATATTCCATCTCTCACAGATGACATTCCTGAACTGCCTGACGTACAGGATCTGAAAATGGTTTTTTCCTATATGCTGTCCATTTTGTTTAGGTCGGCTGAGTTCTAATTCTTCCACTTTGACAGGAAGGGAATGTCCAGTACATGATTTTTTAATATTTTGTGGGGCAACATGCAAAATGCATTTATACTAAATTTTGAAGTTCAGTCGCTGTCTTAAGGAAAATCACCCATGTAATTCTTTGAATTGCAGCTAAACAAGTTATTAGGGTTTCCCCCTTTGAAACAAAAGTCATACTTGAAAGAACAACACACAAAACCATGGTCATTTACTGGCAGACATTTTCTTGAAAGTGAAAGAAAGGAAATTGTCACTATAAGGAAAATTGACAACACTTTTTGCTATTGAGAAAATTTGCTTTTTCAAGCAAAAATAGAACTTTGGAAGACTTATATACCCTCCACAAACTTGAGCGTTTCCAAATATTCAGGACTTTACTTATTAGATCAATTATGAAATTAATGAATGGGACTTGGGAGTACTATATAATAAAATATATCAATAATGAGAATATTTTCATAGTTCAGTGAACCAATATTTTCCAATGACCAGTGTATAGTGTTACATAGTGATGCATGGGTGAAACTCATTGAAGTGCAAGATAAGCCAAAGAAGAGTGAGATGATATGATTTCTAGATTCCATATTTCAACTAAACTTTAAGAAACTATTATTCATTGAGTTTCAGTGTAGTATTAAAGAATACTCTTCTGTGACCATATTGTAGTGAGGCAGGATTTTATTCATGGACAACATGCCACAGAAGCCAGTATGGGACCCTAATTTGATGCCATTAAGCCATACAAAAAAGAGCTTTACAGAAGTGTAAACCAATGCCATTTTTTTACTCATTTATATTTGCTTTTAAAAATATAGTTCTTACAAAAACTTAACACCAATAAAACAAATAACACAAAAAATAACCCAATCAATAAATGGGCAAAGGAATTGAACAGGCACTTCACAGAAGAAATACAACCTGTCAACAAATATATGAAAAAAGTGTTCAGTATCTCTAGCAATTAGAGAAATGCAAATTAAAACTACACTGAGATGTCATCTCACTCTAGTCAGCATGCCAATTATCAAGAATAAAAGTAATAAATGTTGGCAAGGATGTGGGGGGAAAGTTACACTCATACATTGCTTGTGGGACTGAGAATTTGTTCAACCACTCTGGAAAGCAGTATGGAGATTTCTCAAAAAACTAGGAATGGAATCATCATATGACCTAGCTTTTCTACTCCTTGCTATATACCCAAAGGACTTGAAATCAGTATACTTCAGTGACACAGTCACATCAATGTTTATAGTATTGATCAAACTAGAGACTACCATGCTAAGGGAAATAAGCCAATTCCCCAAAACCAAAGACTGAATATTCTCTCTGATATGTGGATGCTAACTCACAATAAGCTGAAGGGATGGGAACAGAATAAAAGTTCATTGAATTAGACAAAGGAGAATGAAGGGAGGGGAGAAGAAATGGGACCTGAAAGACAGTAGATTGAATCATACATACCTTTCCTATGTTCATACATGAATACACAACCAGTGTAACTCATGTGCAATCATAAGAACAAAAAGTTACACTCCATGCATGTATGAAACGTCAAAATACATGTCATGTACAACTAAAAAGAACAAATAAAATATACTTATTTTGCAAATAACATAGCTCTTAACATATAAATATATGTTAATACATAACAGTTTTATTGTTCTTAAATGAAAAATTATTTTTTAAAATTTTGCACTTTATTTTCTGACATGAATAATATCAATAAGTTTAACTCTGAGGTTCTTAGTAACTTAGGAAAGTTATTTCGAGACAAATACTTGAGAAATGCTATTCTAGAGTTATAGATTTTGAAGTTTTCAGTTTAGAGAATAATGGTTTAAGCCACATTTAGGGAGAAAAACTTTTAATTGGAAAAAGAGGTCCAAAAGAACAGAAATCTGAGAGATGCTCTCACCTTCCTTCTCTCTCTGAACCTCTGTATGTTTTGTCCTTGAGCATTTTTCTAACTTGTTCTTCACAGACCATCTTGTTGCTGACTCCTTCATTCAGCCCTCATCATTTGTCTCCTACATCACTGCAATTTCTAACTCTTAGTGTGCATTAGGTGTAATTAAGCCATTATGTGCATGCCACAATGTTAGCTTCATCTTCTGAAGCCCCTGTCTGGTTATATCTCATTCATGTTTGAAAGGGCCTTATGGTCAATGTCTTGCAGTTGAAATTCCAACTCCACAGAAGCAAAAGGGCTTCAGCTTCCACCTAATGCAGGTTAGCTCTCCAGGCTCTATACACAAGAATACTACACAGGAATTCGACATTCTTATCATTCAAAACTTCATGTATTTGCCACAATGAAATAGATATTCCCTGACCTTACAGTATTTGTCCAGGTTGTCACACACTCTTAGAATAGAACAATTTAAATTAATAAGAACAAATAATTGAGCCTTCCTAGAACGATTTTTAATCATGCCATATTTTTGAGTACCAGAACTTAAATATAAGTAAATGTAATATAATGATAGTTATTCAAGTTTACTTCTAATCTGGGAAATAATTTTCTAACAAAAAATATTGGCCAGAAATCATCTAAACAGGATGCTTAAAGTGGTTGAGAAATATTTTTTGTTTGTTGTTTTCTGTAAAGTCTTCACTTTCTGTTCACTGCGGGGACTGAAGATCTGAATACAGTTGTAATGAACTGTAGTATTGAATTTCATTATTGCTATTTATTTAATTTACTTACAACCTGGGAGGTTGTAAATTTATTTATAACCATTTTTAAGCTATACTTTTATTTCAAAATATGGCCTATTCTATCCCAATCCTTTTTAGCTCACTAAGTTGGAGGAAAGGGCATTAGAAGAAAGAACATGCAGGAAAGGAAAAAGTAAACTTAATTTTTAAGAGTAGATTTTATGCCACCATTTCCTCCCAAACACATCCAACCTAAGGTCTGTGTACAGAGCAAGGGCAGACATCCTTTCAAAGGGGGTTTATTACTGGGAATACGGAACACTACAGTTTTATTTGTAATAACCTCTTCAGAAAGGTAACCCTAAGATGGTAATTTGCAGGGGAACCAGAATACTAATGTTACAACTTAATTAATATGCCATACTCCACGTATTTCTAACTTGCTGTTATTGCACACATAAATCAATACATTTTCTTATACAAGTTTCACTGCTGAAAAATTAGTCTTTCTTTGACATGACTTTGAACTCAACTACCTACAGCAGAGAACACAAGTGTCAACAAAATGTGAAAACTAATTAAATCACATCT
This sequence comes from Sciurus vulgaris, assembly GCF_902686455.1. NCBI lineage: Eukaryota > Metazoa > Chordata > Mammalia > Rodentia > Sciuridae > Sciurus > Sciurus vulgaris. The sequence goes on from NC_136469.1 coordinate 57,731,997, forward strand.
TTCTTGCAATGAAATGAGATTACTTATTATCTTTGTTAACTCACAGATAATGGGAAAAGTCAAGCATGGTCATTGTATATTCGAAAAATCTTTAAAGAATCATAGGGCATTTATTGTGAAAAAGTGATTAAGCCTCACTTCTAAAGAATTTCGCAGATAAATTGAAGTAGAACTTCTTATTTGATTAGAATATTTAAAAAGATATTTGCAGCATTTATGAATCACTTAAAAATTTTTAAGAAATTGGAATATACAATTTCACAGTGTCAATCCACTAAACACTTTTGGATGTTTAAGTTCAGAAGTGGATTAGTACAATAAAACTGAAGCATGAGAAGATAAAACGAAGTGAATAGGCAGTTTTTGTAGTTTTACCCAAAGAGTCATGAAAGCCCTGTCCAACAATGCATGCTGAAAATCTTGAAATTTCTAGTGGTTTAAAGCCCATGTTATACTTCTGACAACAATTTGATTCTCAGTTTTTAAAAGTTTCTACTAAACTCTCTATAGAAGCATAACAGAGCAGAGATTTAGAATCATTAGTCCTTTTATGTCAAACCTAAAATACTACAGATAATCATATTAATAATAATTGTCCTTGCATCAATGATCTGAATGTAAAGAAAGTGAATTTCTGAGGCCAAAACAAGAAGTAAGCCCAAATTCATATTGTTCAGGGAGTGCACCTGAACTCAGGGGCCTACACCTGCTCTGACCTAATATGATGATCCCTGCTAGTGCTGGGTTGTGAAGAGATCCATAGCCATTGGACAAGAGAGTCAGAGCCTGAGCAAAGGACAAGGTCGGACTAGAAGCCTTCCTAAAAATCAGGGACGCCCAAACCTGTATAAAGAAATTGTTTTACTCATAATTGGCTCTGAGTGGAAGACACAAGTAGAACGACCATCCCTTAAGACTTCCAAACTAAGAGTATTAATGAGGATTTAGGACCTGAAGTGATTTAAACACACACACACACACACACACACACAAATAAAAAAAAAACTCTCCAAAACTGCAAGTCAAAAATTTAAAGTGAGCGTAGATGTAGATGGAAATTCAACTTCCCAGCCAAAAAATATATCCAAATCTCCTCTTTAGCAAATGTATTGAAATCATGCCTCAAATTATTTCCACAGAAAAATGTCCATGTTATATCCCTCAGAGAATCAGGCCAGCAATAAACATATTACTATTTTCAGAAAGAAAAATTATAAACAAAGATAGGCTAATGAAAATATAAAAATGGAAAAAAAGATTGTGAAGAAATTGGAATACTAATATGGGCCAGGCTTTGATAAAACATCTAAATGGAACTATTGGAAATGAAAAATGTTACAGCATATAATAACCAGAAAAAGAAAATCATTTTCAATGGCAGATGAGAAATAGCAGGGAAAAAAAATCTGTATCTAAAAGATAGACATGAAGAAATTAAATACAATGAAGCAAGAGGGATTAAGGATGGTAGGTATGAAGGGGTGGGCAAGAGGTACAGAAAGGAGAGGGAGTAGGAGGAAGGTGTTACATGGACCTAATCATAGATCTAGGAGATGACTACAGGGAAGGAAAGGAGGAACACTACGGAAAGCGTAATGGCTCAGAGTTTTTCAGATTATCAAAATATATGAAATCTTAGACGTAAGAAACATGAGCAATTGCTTATCAGATAAATTTAAAATCAAGTATCTAGACACATCATTCTGAAACTAAAGAAACCCAAAGACAACATGGACATCTTAATATCAGTGAATGAGAAGACAGATCCCATACAGAGAAATGGTTGTCAACAAACTTTTCAATGGTAACAACAGAAATTAGAAAATAGAAAAATATTTTCAAGGACTGAGAAAAAGAATCAGACTTCTATCATCAGAGAACCTACTTTTCAATAAAGATGCAAATTATGACATTTTTGCCTAAATCAAAACTGAATTTAACAGAGTTCACCAAAGGGAATCTTGAATGATAAACTTCATGGAGAAAAAGACATTTTAAAAGGAATGTTTGAGATGCAAGAAAGTACAGTATACAAAAAAAATTGTAAATAATGTCATTTAAAGTAAACAAATATTGATTCTATAAAAATCAAAAGCATGAAAAAAGTAAGATGGAATAATTGTCCTATAAAATCAGTAAAGGAAATAATTAGTTATAGCATTATAAAACCTTTCAACTTTTCAAATGAAAAGAAAGGTAGTAGGCATAATGTTGATAATTTAACTGTGAAATTAAATATATTTCTTAAAATGTCTAGGCTATCACTGAAACAATGAAAGAGAATTCAAATAATAGGAGAACTCAAACCAAAAGAAGGCAAAAAAATATTAAAGGAAAAAATGGAATGTGGGGAAAGCACTAAGTAAGAGAGTAGTATGGAATACATAGATATCAGGCATCACAGACAATATAACTCGGTTAAATTATATATCTGATTATATATCTAAATCACTAACATTGTGAGACTGAATTTTTAAAACTAGGCTATCTTTATAGATACATCTAATATTGAAAGATAGGGCAAATATCAAGGTAGTTCAAAAATAAAAGATGTAAACATATACCTTATAAATAACAAGTTTAATCTAAAGGCCATGAAAAACCACGCACACTAAATGTGAAGAATGAGTATTTCTTTCAAGCACACATTGAACATTTATTAAATGGTAAAAAAAATAAATCAGGCCATAAAAAGAATGTCATAAATTTCAAATTACCTAAATAACAAAGGTCATATTCTCTGAGCATAAAACAAAATTTAGACGTCAATGACAAAAAATAAATTAACCCTCATGCTCTCTTTATTGAAAAGTTCTACAGAAAAAAAAAATCACAATAATTTTAGAAAACTTGTAGAATTAAATTGGAGAATTGGACTAAATTTGGGGGGTGTTGATGAAAAAGTACTTATGAAGAAATTATAGCCCTAAGTGTCTATTGTAAAAGGAAAATTGAAAAGTCTACATATCTAAGAGGTAAGCATTTTAAAAATCCAAAGGAAATATAAATAAAAAATATTAACTATATTATCAAAACTTTAGGAAAATAGAAAAGTATATAATAGAAAATATCTTTCAAAAATTCAAAAGGTTGTCCTCTGGAGGATGAGGGGAAGTAAATGAAATTGACATTTTTGAGATTAATTATTTAAAAAGGAAACTAATAAATGACTTTAGAAATTAAAAGAGGTACAAAATATCATTGCCTCACAGAAATGAAAAAGGGAAATTATAAATAATTTCATGCTAATAAATTTGAAAACAAGGAAAATTAACAAATTCCTAGGAAACTAAGTACCACAAATGACTCAAATATAAAATGTGAATGATTCCAAAACCTTTAAATATATTCAACTGGGACATTCAAAACAGGTAATTCACAATATTAAAGATAATTTAGAGTCCCAGTCTCACATTACCCACAAAATAAATTACAGATGGATGTCATTTGATAGGCTTTGTGGGCTCACTGACCAGCTCTGAGCAGACCGGCCACCAGAGCGCTTCCAGTGTCCACTGCTCCAAGTGAAAGCAAGGGAACAATACTTCTACAGTTTGTTTTGCTGTGTTGATTGTGCATTACTGTTTTTTCGTTATGTCTTTCTAGTAACTCTTCTGCATTGCTCATTACTCTTCATTTTAAGCTGCTTTGTTTAGATTTAATAAAATGAATGAACTAAAATCCTAGGTTCCAAAATATGAAAACAAAATCAAAATAGTAAGTTTCTTCATGAAAAAATTAGTAGGTTTTTCTTCCTCCCATCATCTGATGATGAAGAAAATATGAGAAAATCAGACTTATACAGAGATGTTGGCAAAGGTAACAGGTGTGGAGGGTAAAGCAGGGAGCCGGAGTCCTCCAGAAGCAAAAGGAGACAACTGAAGAACAAAAGGGAAGGAAGCACAGAGGCCCAGGAATGTACCACCCTCCCAGAGGATGTAACTGATTTTCTACTTAAAGGGAGGATGAAAGTTCACAATGCTGATAATCAAAACTGCCAGTTGATTTTATATAATGTTGAAGTCAGATATTGAAATTACATGTAAACAATGCTATATGAATCCCACAAAGTGGAAAGAATGGAAGGAGAAAATTAGGTAAGAAAACAAAAATAAATAAGAAAATAGAGGACAGAAGAAACGAAGAACTATTTGTCCAAGTGGTTGTAAAACACACAGACAAAAAAATATGGATTTGTATTACTGTCAATTTGAGAATTGGGGAGACAGGAAATGAACTGTTTTTAATTCTTTAAAAGGAAATAAAATAGATGAAACATGAATTTCTATTTAACTTTTTTAATATTAAAAGTTTTCTCTGGAGTCTTAATTATAAAACATCTTTCTCCTTCATTAAGTTTTATAAAATTTCCTCTGATCTTTCTTTGTCTATGTGAATATATTAAACAGTTAATTATTTTTATGACTTTCCTGGCATTTTTATTATTCTCTTTATCGCAGCATGTTTCTTCATAAAAGGTTTCCTTTTTCTTTGTATAATTTCTCTATGAGATGGGGGAAAGTAGAAAAGGGACAGTAAAGACTGAATTCCACATTTTTTGTCCTGTTTCATCCACTTTTTCCCAATTTTGAAAACCAGACTTTATATAATCGGCATGAATAACAATATGAAGCATAAAATAATGTAGCAGATGACTTAGGCAGTTTATTATAGCAAATGTATTATTGCATAGGCAACAGCAATTAGAATCAATTTCATCAAAGAATACAGTCCACATGTAAAAGTTATAATATCTATGGTTTAGAAATCACTTAAAGACTTTTATACAGGTTACATTCTTTTTTCTTTTTTTTATTTATTTATTTTTTAATATTTTATTGTAAACAAATGGGATACAAAGCAAATATGTCATATTTGAACATTCTTTTCCACACAAAATGGCCATATTTTCCATTTGATTCATCTGTTACTCTAAAAAATCAGTCCAAAACTTGAATGTGGGAAAATAAGTGTTAATAATATTCTCAAAAATAGTGCTGTGTTGTGAATTTTTTCTTATCAAATATGAAAAAGAATATCATTTGAAGATAGAGCAGAATACCATTTTCATAGATTCCAAAGGTGCTCATCACAAAACAAAACAACTAAAACACCAAAAGGTATTCAATATTATAGAGATACCATAATTTAAATGGCCAAAACAAACTGAATTCTTCAAAACTCAGAAATCATTTTAGGAGGAATCACCTAAGATTTGCCCATCAATCTTTTGTCTTGAGGAAAACGTGGGAATTATTTGTACTTTACATGCACTATATTGTAATTTTTAAAATAATGTTCCAATTGTAACAAGTTTTCTTTTCAAACAAAATTTAAAAACTTAATATATTTGAAGAATACTAAAAACAAACAGATAAGCAGAAACAAAGAGAAAACAAAATAACTCCATGGTACGTGGGACTACAAGTTAAAAGCATGTTGCAAGATTAGAGAAAATGGCAGATTAGGGGAAAGATGAAATTCCCAGCAGTTCCTTAGCACCTGTTTTAGTCAACTATTCTGCTGCTGAGACTAAAGAACCTAACCAGCACAATTGTATAGGGAGGAAAAGTTTATTTGGGGGCTCAAGGTTTCAGAGGTCTTAGTCCATGGACAGTCAGCTCCATTACTCAGGGCTCAAGGTAAGGTAAGATATCATGGTGGAAGAGTGTGGCAGAGGGAACCAGCTCACATGGTGATGAGGAAGCAGAGAGAGGTCTCTACTTATCAGATACATACATATACCCCAGAGCTACAACCTAAATCTCACCATCTCTAGCCACACCCTACCACATCAGTTACCATTCAGTTAATCCCTATCCAGGAATTAATTCACTGATTGGGTTGACTCTCAGAACCCAATCATTTCTCCTCTAACTTTCTTGCACTGACTCATACATGAGCTTTTTAGGGATAACTCACATCCAAACCATAACAGCACCAGATGTAAAACGTGGGATGACTACTCCTCAGCTAGATGAGTAACTAAAGGAACTCACTGAAATTCAATACTGGACAGTAAAAGAAAGCATAGAGACACAGAAATTTCTAAACTATGCACATAATAGAAGAAATGATGTTAGAGATGTGCCAGGTTGGCTGGCAGCAGTATGGCAGTCACAGCTGCTGATGGGAAGAGCAGGCAATGAGAGGGAAAGAATGGAAGGGTCAAAAAAATGGTTGGGGAACCTGTAGAATAGAGAGGGAGGCTGATCTTAGTGCACCTAGAGACAGTGTGGAAAGCTGTTAAGTGAAAAGCAACTAAAATCACTTGGCCACAGGTGGATAGTCTGGTGGGAACTGGGATCTCCATCATGGGAGTCATTTAAAAGCTCAAACAGAGACAGGAGACAGGGGACTCCTAAAGGAAGTTGACAGTGTAACCAACATTTATCTATTATAAACTGTAGAGTATGCTTGGACTAGTGTGACTGAAATAGATGCAAAGAAAATGTGTGCAGGCCATCCGAGCTAAGGATACCGAGGAGAGAGAACTCCCTTTATTGTTGGCACCTTATAAAAATTATTGGAAAGACGCCAACAAATGGCCATACAGGAGCATCTGCACTCCAAGGCTACTACTGGGAAATTAAAATACATAACAGTGAATGCAAATCCTGTGGAGGTTTTGACTCTGCACCTTAATAGTGAAATTTTCTACTTCTGACTGGAGTGAGTTTTAACTTGCATTTCTCTAATTGCTAATGATTGTGAAAAAAATTTTCATATACTTGTAACACAGTTCCTTCTCAAATTATTCCATGAAATTGAAAGAGAGGTAACACTCCCAAGTAATTCTATGAAACCAGTATAACTCTCATATGAAAACCAGACAAAGGCACATCAAGGACAGAAAACTACAGACCAATATCCCTGATGAACACAGATGCAAAAATGCTTAATGAAATATTAGAAAACTGCATTCAAAAACACATTATGAAGATAATACATCATGATCAAGAGGGTTTCATCCCAGGAATGCAAGGTCGATTTAACATGCACAAATCGATAAATGTAATTCACCACATAAGTAGAATTAAGAACAAGACTAATATGATCATCTCCACAGATTATAAAAAACCACCCATTCAGAACTGGGGACTCTAGGGACAGAAGGAACTTACCTCAACATTATAATGGCTATATATGACAAACCCAAGACAATATCATACAAAACAGAAAAAACTGAAAGCATTTACTATAAACTCAAGAACAAGACAAGGACATCCACTCTAACCACATATATTCAATATAATTCTCAAAACTCTAGCCAGAGCTATCAGACAAGAGAAAGAAATTAGGAAAAGAAGATGTCAAACTATCTCTATTTGCTGATGACATAATTTTCTATCCAGAAGACCCAAAATCTCCCCAGAAGACTTCTAGAGCTGATAAATACATTCAGTAAAGCAGCAACATACATGATAAACATTCATAAATTAATAGTTTTCCTATACTCCAATAGTGAATTTACTGAGAAAGAAGTCAGGAAAAACATTACATTCATAATAACCTCAAAAATATGAAATAAGTTATATTGGGAATTAATCTAAACACAAAGGTGAAAGATCTCTACAATAAAAAATATAGAACATGGAAAAAAGAAATTTAAGAACTTTGAAGATGGAAAGGCCTTTCATGTTTGTGGATAGACAGAATTAATACTGTCAAAATAGCCATACTACCAAAAGCATTATACAGTTCAAAATACCAAGAAAAATCTTCACAGTGCTAGAAAAAAAGTACTTAAAATCATTTGGAAGAATAAGGGACCCAGAATAGCCAAAGAAATTCTGAGCAAGAAGAACAATGCAGGAAACATCACTATACCTGATCTCATATTATACATCTGAGCTGTAGTAACATAAACAGCATGGCCAACCATAGAAACGAAATGATGTACCCCATTTATGTACAATGAATCAAAATGAAGTCTGTAAAAAATAAATAAGTAAATTAACCAGCATGTTATTGGCATCGAAATAGACATGAAGACCAATGGAATAGATGACATGAAGACAAACCCACATACTCACAATTGTCTGATACCTGATAAAGAAGCCAAAAATGTATGTTGGTAAAATGATCATCTTTTTAACAAATGGTGATGGGAAAATTGGATATCCATATATAGAAGATGAAAGTAGATTCACATCTCTTACCCTGCACAAAAATCAAATCAAAGTGCATCAAGGACTTGAGAATTAGACCAGAAATTTTGCAAGTACTACCCTACAGTCAACATTCCATCATACTGGTATATGCACTAACTTCCTTAACAAGTCCCCTAAAGTTCAAGAAATAGAACCATGAATCAACAATGGCAATACCACCAAATTAAAAAGCTTCCACACAGGAAAGGAAAGGATTAAGAGAGTGAAAAGTGAGCCAAATCTTTGACATCCACTACTCTATCAGGGAACCAATATCCAGAATATATAAAAGAACTGAAAAAACTTAACATAAAAAAGATCAATAAATGGGCAAAAGAAACAGTCACATCTCAAAAAAGAAACACAATGGCCAAAATATACCTGAAAAAATGTCCAACATCTCTAGCGATCAGAAAAATGCAAATCATAAGTACATTAAGATTTTATCTAATACCAGCCAGATTGGCAAAGAGGAATACAAATTATAATAGATGCTGGTGATGATGTGGAAAAAAAAAAACGTATAACCACTTTGGAAAGCAGTATGGAGATTCCTCAAAAAACTAGAAATGGAACCAACCATATGACCCAGCTATCCTACTCTTAGCTTTTTATCTGAAAGAACTAAAATGAGTACATTATAGTGATGAAGCCACATCAATGTTTATAGCAACACAACTCAAACAATAGTCAAATTATGGAACCAGCCCAGATGCCTTTCAATAGATGAATGGATTAAGAAAATGTAGCATGTATACACCATGGAGTTTTACTTAGCCATAAAGAAAAATGAAATGACAGCATTTGCTGGTAAATGGATGGAAATGAAGAACATTATGCCACATGAAATAAATCGGCTCAGGAAATCAAGGGTCAAACATTTTATATGTGGAAGCTGGAGTAAAATAAAGGAATAAAAGGGCTAAATTGGGTATCATAAAGATGTGGGAAGGACAGTTGAGTAGAAGAAGGAGAATGAGAGGGAAGGACTAGGGAAAGGGAATGTGAGGGAATTCGGAATGAATTTAACAAAATCCTGCTATATATCGATATAAGTGTATCACAGAGAATTTCACATTTATGCCTATGTAGAAGGTACCCATCAAAAGTAAATAAATGAGTAAAAGGAAGATCAGTAGAATGGGGAGAGAAGGGAAAGGCGGGGAAATGTGAAATGATATGAAGTAAATCAAATTCTGTTCATGTGTGATTTTTTCAAAGAACCCAACTACTATATATAACTGTAACACTCTAATAAAAAAAGAAAAGATAAAAACACTTGTTACTATGAATGAAATTTAAAATTGTAGCCTAACATTTTACTATGAATATTTAAAGTGTAGTGAATAACAATTATCTTTTTTACAAAATCGTGAACCACAAAATGAAAGATGTCAGGGAGTGACCAAGACAAGATTAAGAGATGAAAATGTTTTACAAAATGGTGTAATGGGAAAAAAAATTCAAGTACAATAAATATAAAAGGAAATTGGGAGTAACAAGGAGGAAGAGAGACTACAAAAAACATAAGAAGGTGGCAAGAATCAAACTGAACATGCAAAATAAATGTATTCGATATTAATAAAGAGTCAAAAAAGATTAGAGAGAAGTTGCAGAGTTAATCACAGGTAACAGAAATACAAATTACATAATAACCATAATAAAAAGACTGAGCAAATATTTAAGACATAAGGGAAGAAACTGTTCCTGAAACAAAAGAAGAATCAACATTTTGTGGAAGATTAAAAACAATATCAGAAGATATGTCCCTGGGTAAAATAATCCAGAGCAGTTAGCAATAAAATAATATTCTACTGAAATCACTAGACCTTATATATAAATAAAGAATCCCAGAGTCTTCTAGAAAATAAAAATTCTATAAGTTCTACCATGCTAGAAGAATGATGAACAAAACTAATGCCATCCTAAAACAGTACTTCAAGTGTAAGTATTGTTGAGGGACAAACACTTTGGAACATGTGAGAATTCAGAAACATTGTTTTCAAAGGACTTTTCTCAGGAATCTATTAGAGGTATGTTAGTTTTTCATGGCTGTGAAAAAATACCTGAGAGAAACAACTTAAAAGTAGAAAGATTAATTCTGACTCACAATTTCAGAGATGTCAATTCCTTGTCAGCTGGTGCAAATGTTTTGGGCTTGAATTGAGGCAGTACAATATGGGGGAAAGCTGCTTGAATCATGGCAGCCAGGAAGCAGATAGAGAACTCAGGCAAGAAGTCAGGGACAAGATACAGGCAACAAGGGCACTCCCCCAAGGACCCACTCCCTTCAACCACCTCCTGCAGTTTACACCACCTCCCAATTGTCCATTAAGCTATAAATGCATCAATGAATTAATCTATTGATGAAGTTAGAATCCCCATAATCCAATCACTTCCCAAAAGCCCCACCTCTGAATATTGCTGCAATGGTGACTGAGCCTTCAACACCTGATTCTTGGGGGGACTTTCCAGATCCAAACCACAAGAGGTGTCTTTCAAGACACCTCTTTTAATGACCAAGAGATCATTAAAAATACAGTAATGAAGGAAATCACTAACACCTTAAGTCCGGTGAGAAGCAGATCCTCTTCAGGGTAGTTTTCAGATGTCTGTGGCTCGGGACATCAAGACTGCAAACTCATGACATATCTTGATTGGGAACACTCTAGCTAAGACACTTCTTGATTCCTGATCAACATAAACTATTATATAATCCGTGTTTATGGTTTTAAGTTGCAAAGTTTTAGTGAAACTTGTTGTTCAACAACATAGACTAAAATGAGACTTGAAAGGTGTTGAATGTATAAAAGCTGCAATACTTCAAAATTAGAAGACATTTTTAAGGGAGTTGTTTTCCAACAGGATAAGAGTGAGGAATATTATGCTGCCCAAGGACAATGAGAAGAGAAGGGCTTCCTGCAAACCATTTGAGATTGATATGTGTTCCCTGTATTTAGAGAATACCAACCCTTAGGTTGGGCTTATGTTTGGAAATGACTCAAGGCAGCAGCCTGTGTCTGCATTGGTACGTTGAGGGCAGGATGGTGGTGGCTGGTTGAGGGGGTGACTTGCATGGTCATAATTTTTCAAAGCAAATGACAAGTGAAGTTTTTCACAAACTGATGTGAGACTGGAGGGGCAGACCCAGTCAGAACATATTTCAGAGTGATTTGGCAATGAAAACCACACAAGGAAGCCATACAGTCCAACAGTAAGAATCCATACAGATTGGATAACCTTAATTATGAGATTGGAGAAGATGCAACTTTTATTTTGTTAAGGAACTGCAGCAGAGACATTCTTAGTGAATAGGGGATCTCCCAAGGACCCAGAACTATGCTCCAAGAAAAAGACACAACTTCCCATAATCTGACAGGTCAATGTAAAATAATAGCTTCACCTTTTCTCTAAAGGAGATAAAATCATAGCTGTTGGACTGGGAGTTGAAGGCAATGTACAGGTTAAGAAAACAAAGGAAGCACCTGATCACAGAGCCCCCTCCACACCAAGCAGAATACAACTGTGGAAGGGAGTTGCAAACTTCAGAGTTTTGACTATTAAACAGTAATATACTTATTTGATGAACAGGACTTTGTGTTCCGTTCTTTCATGTAATGGATATGATCTTAAAATTAAATTTGCTATTTGCAATTGAATAGAGATAACAGTATTTCATTCTGTGATAACAGACATAATAAAATTATCAGCACAACAGAAGTTTTATAATTCTAACCCAGATCTTCAATCTTTGAATTATTCCTGATTGGTAACATTGTGAAGGTAGATAATACTAAGTCAAGTCTTACCCAGACTTCCAGAGCCAAAATGGCATGTAGCATAGCATACTATATGGCCCTGCCATGTTCTCATCCAAGCAGCCCTAAGGGACATATTTATAAGCCATTAAACCATTTTACGACAACTGATAAGTCTTGATTGGAATGAAACTAAAAATTAAGAACGCTTAATATGTTTTGTAGAAAGTACAACTTAAGTAATTTGGTTTCCATTTTTCTACTTTTTAGTCTAGCATCAGATGCTCATTGGTTTAGAAATAAAACTTTAAATTTGTAAATTTTAAAAAATAAACAAAATAAAAACAACAAATCAAGAAGATTTGTCAACACTACCTCTGAATATGATTTGCTTGATGACAGAAATGTAGTCTTCAGGCTCCTGCTCTGTTGAGATCTCCCATTTGCTTCCAGAGATATTTAATAATTTATATAGCTGATTTGAACTCTTCATCCCACAAAGCAGAGTAACTACACTTTCTGGTGAGTGAAGAACCTCTTCCAGAAACTGACGCTTCTTTGAAGTTAGGTCTTTAAGCAGACCATTTGATAATATCAAAAGTTTACATTTGTAAGTGTTTAAGCTTAGCAAGTCCAAATGCCGAAGAGAGAAACTCTCTAAGCAATATAACAGGATTGCTTCTCTTTCCACAACATGGAAAAATATTTCCCTCAAGTACAGAGCCCATTCCCTAGCATCTTCTTCATATATTATCATGATGTCTTTTGCATTTCCTAGAAAAAGAGAAAAAAATGTATTATTTTTTTTATATTTGAAATGCTAATAGCAGTTTATATTTTATTCTATAACCTGTCAATGTATTATTAGGCAATTATGCTAATTTGCTTATATCAGAGAACAACAATTCATATTATCCCTACCTTAATCACACAGGATTAAAGCTATATTGAGATGTAACAGAATTCATGCTTCGTGTAAGCCAGACTTATTCAATGTCTAGATGTTGATTTAGGCTACTCAACAGAAATAAGTGTGGGGTCTCATGGTAAAAGAATACTCTATGAGATTATGTGCACTGCACTCTTCCAATAACCACAAATTTTGCCACAAATGTTATGGTATTTCATTCCTTTGAACGGTGTTTCTATATAACAGTTTTTAAAAATAAGCCTTGCCTAATGAATGCAATTAATTTGAGAAAAAATTTTAAAAATTTCCATTAAAAGTCATTAAAATCTTTCTTTCAGGTAAAGATGGATCATAAAGTCAGATTACAAATTTCCTTCCACAAATCACCAACAAAGTACAAGTGTATTTAAAATAAAGAATTTCAGTAGCAGACACCAAACAAACGGGTATTCCCATGTCATAAACTAAAAACTTGATGCCAATAAAATAAGTTGAACATTCTGATACAACAGTACTAAGGCTAAGCTATTGATCACTCCCAACTAAAATCGATACAGAATTTGTCACCAAACCCTCAAGGTCCTCATGCATCTCTTCCCATCCGGCAACTGATCATAGGTTGTCTGGGGAAGAGAGGCTGCAGTCTGACAGGACCTGCCAGAACTGGGCTCAAAGCTGAGTTAAAGCAGTCAGACCTCCCAAACTCAACCATGCCTGAGGGCCGAAGAGACTGATATTGCAGAGGATACTCAACAGGGTCTCATAGAGACTTCCAGTCCAAATCTCTAACTAGAGCAGCCCATGAAAAATTTACCTTCTCTTCTCTTCTCCTAGGCCATAAAAAGATAAATTGGAGTATAGATTTTGTCTTTCAAACTGTAGTTTGGAGGGGAAAATAAAAAGTCCCAAATAAGATAAGGAGAAGAGGAATTTAAAGAAAATTTTGCTCAAATCTTATTAAGCAGATACACAGTCTAACCTGAGTTAGGAGGAAAATGAGCTAGCTGAAAGACAAGTACACAGTGGCAGTGAAGGAAAGAGATTGTGGTAAATGTGTTAACCATGCCAGTGATAACCATCATGGTAAAGAGTGACAAAGCAGGCAGTTGGTGAAAATCATCACATGAGGGGGAAAAACTCACTGATAATTTTTCCACCATATAAAACTAGATTAAATGAAACCAGAATGAAAACACGAGTTGACTTATTTTATAAAAAAAAAAAAAAAAAAAAAAAAAGGAGTAAGGAGACAAGTTGAGAGGCAGAACAAGACCACTGCTCAGATAAATTTTAAAAACGCAATAACTAGATTAGACAGAGATATTATGTTATTTTGTGACCTAAAACAAAGCTTGATGGTTGTTTTCATCTTAAAGAAGAAGGAGGAGGAAGAGGAGAAATCAACTTTGAAAAAATTGATGAATTTGAATGAGTCAAAAAAGGGAAGGATTCAATATATGAATAATTTACAAACCAAAATGTAGAGGATGTTTCAGTTAACTTTCTCGCTGTTGTGACTAAATGACCCAACCAGAACACTTTTAAGGGAGAAAAAGTTTATTTGAGGGCTCAGAGTTTGCTTTCAGAGGTCTAAATCCATAGACAGCAGGTTCCATTCCTTGGGACACGAGGTGGAGCAGAACATCATGGAGGAAGAGTGTGGCAGAGGGAAGCAGTTCACATGATGATCAGATATCAGAGAGACTCCACTCGCAAGATACAAAATACATATCCCAAAGCCATGCTGCCATGCTCACCTCCTCCAGCCACACCCTGCCAGCCTTCAGTTACCCCTCAGTTAATCCCAATCAGAGGACTAATTTACTGATTGGGTTAAGAGTCTCACATCCCATTCATTTCTTCTCTGAACCTTCTTGCATTGTCTCAAATGTGAGCTTTGGGGGCACCTCACATCCAATCCATAAGAGAGAACAAATGACACATTAAGATATTTTTAAATGTTCTATAATTATTTTAACAATTGAAAGAATCCTTGAAATAGAAAAGGTTACACACCAGCTTTGTGGCACAAACACATTCCAGGAAATATTATTATAGAAGGCATATCTTTTTTGCATTGCCCTTGGTTTAGTGATTATTATAAAACTTATTTGTATTTTCACAAAGGAAACTCAAGTCACCCACAATGAGAAACATATCATGTTGGTTTTGATCTTTTCCAAACAAAATTCAAGATCAGATTATCATGAATTATATAAAAGTTCTTACAAACTGATTTGTATAATCTATTAATATATAGAATGCCATATTATAAAACAATGAATAAGAGTGAACTACTACTGCATGCAATATGAATGAACCTAAAGATAACATTGAGTGAAAGAAGGATGTGTGTGCCACATGATTGTTATTTACATGAAGTTCAGAAGCAGACATACCTGATCCATATGATACAAATCAGAATATCTGAAGGTGGGATTAGTGGGATTAGCATGCATGAAGACACATGTCATAATCTGGGACATGTTCTCTGCCTTGATCTGGTAGACATAAAAGTGTACATATATCTGTAAATTTTAGAGTGTGCATGTCAACTAAACTGAAGAAAATAAGTAAATTAAAGGAGAGTAGCAGAAATAAGTTTCAGGATAGCAGCTGCTCAAGAGTTCTAGAGACTAGTAAGGATTTACAGGAGGTAAGTGGAGCATTTTCAGGAGATCCATTGGAAATAAATCCATTATAATATTATCACATATACTTATAATTCTGAGGAAAAATGCAAATGAAAATTTGACAGTTCTGATAGGATATTAAAAGTAAAAATAAAACATTATATTTTGCACATAAAATTAAAAAATTAAGTAAATACTAATTCCAAAAAAAGCTATAAAAAAGTAAGTGGAATAATTATACACTATTTGGATCAACAATGATGTAAATATGTACAAAATCATAAGGTAGAAACTTAGTGATTTAACTACAGGTTGAGATTAAAATATACTGGAGAATAAGAGAAGAATCAGATGGTATAGTTGATGTTAATTCTTATCTAACATTTCAAAAGATAGAAGTCATAGCTAATGGCTAAAATTAGTAAATCCAGAAATAACAGTACTGTTTGAAACATTACATAATGTATACATGTATCAAAACATCATATAGCACCAAATACACACACATATAATTTAGATGTTTGTGTATGAGTTTAAAAATAAATTTAACATTAGATATAGGAAAAAGGAACAGCAGTATAAATATAAACAGAATATAAAAGAAACATTTGGAGAATTATGGTTATTAGGTTCTTCTGGGGAGTGGAATGGTGTTTGAGGAGGAGGGCAGAGGACAACTGGATGTCATAATAAATGTTTATCATTGTTCCTTTGAAAGAAGCTGTAATCAAAATTTACATAATGGAAAATCCAGCCAAAAAATAGAAGAATTAGAGTAAAGTAAATGACAATGTAAAAATCTTGAAAAGTAACAGAGGGTGAATTGAATACCTGTACAAACGTAACATAGAGTACATACTGAGGCCATTATGGTTGTGATACAAAACACACATGTGAGAAATCTTGAGGAAATAAAAATAACTGTACAATGTAGAAACTGTCTTAGGGGTAAACAAAAATAAGAAAATCGCCTTTCACAGAATTTAGTCTGATAATGCCAAAAGTTGAAATGTAAATTTTTTAAAACGTGACCTCATTTTCTCAATTTCTTATGCATCATTTCTTTCCAAACAATAATAAATAGGTTAAAAAGTACTCAGAATGAAGACATTTTAATCAGGAAAGTAACATTTCCATCAATTTTACTCAACAACAATTTTTCATTTAAAAGTAACGTGAAGAGTTTGATCTTATATTTAATTAAAAATCACTCCCATTTATCAGACAAAAACATTGGCCTTTGTTTTTTGGGCTTGGCCTATTTCACTTAGCATGATATTTTTCCATCTTCATCCATTTACCAGCAAATGCCACAATTTTATTTTTCTTTATGGCTGAGTAATATTCCATTGTGTATATATACCACAGTTTCTTTATCCATTCATCAATTGAAGGGCATCTAGGTTGGTTCCACAGTCTGGCTATTGTGAACTGAGCAGCTATGAACATTGATGTGGCTGCATCACTATGGCACGCTGATTTTAAGTCCTTGGGTATAAACCAAGGAGTGGGATAGCTGGGTCAAATGGTGGGTCCATTCCAAGTTTTCTGAGGAATCTCCACACTGCTTGCCAGGGTGGTGGCACCAATTTGCAACCCCACCAGCAATGTATGAGTGTGCCTTTTCCCCCATATCCATGCCAACTGTTATTATTGCTTATGTTCTTAAAAATAACCATTCTGATTGGATTAGATGAAATCTTAGGGTGGTTTTAATTTGCATTTCTCTCTGATAAGTGGATGATGATATATAATGGTGGGAGTTGACAGGGGAAGAGAAGAATGAAGGAACTTTGAATAGTTTAGAGGAAAATGGGGTGGAAGTGGGTGAGGGATGGAAAGATAGAATGAAACAGGCAGTATTACCCTATGTATATGTATGAATGGTGTGAATCTACATTGTCCATAGAAGTTTCATAGAAATGAAAAGTTGTTCCCTATTTGTGTACAATGAATCAAAATGCAATCTATAAAAATAAAAATACTAATAAAAACAAAAATCACTCCCTCCTCTTTTTCTGGCTGGAACCATGGAAGGTGCCAGAGAGAAGAAAAAGGTTCCTGCTGTGTCAGAAACCCTTAAGAAAAAGCAAAGGAATTTCCCAGAGCTGATGGTAGAGCACTTGAGAAAGAAGTTTGTCCAAAAGATGCTTCAAAAGGCAAGGAGGAAAGTTATCTATGAAAAAGTCAAGCATTACCACAAGGAATACAGGCAGATGTACTGCACAGAGATTTGAATTGCAAGGATAGTAAGAAAATCCAGCAACTTCTGTGTACCTCAGAACCCAAATTAACATTTGTCATCAGAATCAGAGGTATCAATGATGTGAGCCCAAAGGTTTGTTAAGTGTTACAACTTCTTCACCTTCACCAGATCTTCAATGGCGCCTTCATTCAGCTCAACAAGACCTCAGTTAATGTGCTAAGAATCGTGTATTGCATGGGGGTACCCAAACCTGACAGTGAGTGAAGTAATCTACAAACTTAAATATGGCAAAAATCAATAAGAAATGAATTGCCCTGACAGATAAGGCTTTGATTGCCGGATATCTTAGTAAATACAGCATCAGCTCCATGGAGGATGTGATTCATGAGATCTACACTGTTGGAAATACTTCAAAGAAGCAAATAACTTCCTGTGGCCCTTCAAATTATCTTCTCCAAGTGGTGGGATGAAGAAAAAGAACACCCATTTTGTAGAAGGTGGAGATTCTGGCAACAGGGAGAACCAGACCAACAGGCTTATTAGAAGGATGAACTAAGATATTGACCATAATATTTTTGTAATCTGGTCAGTTAATAAAACAGCACTTGTTCTCAAAAAAAAAAAAAAAATCACTCCCTGACTATCTACACAAAGTAATTTCCAATTTCCTCAGTTGTTAGCAATGGTTGGTTATAAGAGTGATATATGATTTTCTTTTTTTACATCTTCCATATTACTTATGTTTTTTATTATAAACTTGTGTCATTTTGCCAAACAAAGTGATCATCTTTAAAAGTCATTTTGTATGGTTCCAAGGATATGAAAAACAATTGACCAAGATTCTTGTAATCCACGAGTCTGCTTTTCCTTAGGGATTCAGGATATGTATTCCAACACCACTGATACAGGGCAGTGAGCAGCATAATGATCTTGAGAACTTTGAATTTTTATTGAATTACTGGTTTTATGTATTTTTGTCTTTTCTCATTCTGCAAGTATTTCTCCAAAGGCAGATTATCTTTCAATTCATTGATTGCTACTCAATCTTACATAATTTTCTGAACCAATATTCAACAAATATTGAATACATTTATATGTAAAAAAAATGGAAATAAAAATCTGGCAAAAATTTCATAAGAATCACACACATATTGTGTGTGAATCATCAGCACAATTCTGTCACTGTGTAGTCTCAGTTTGGAGGCTATGCACTCCTCCAACAGACACAAATATGGTGTCATGATTCAGTATTTTTATGTTTGAGGAACTCTAGAGGGAAAGTTTTCTTTATATCATATATAGCCAGAGTAAGCAGCTCTATGATTATGAAATTATTGGAGTAAAATTTAACTAGCAATAATAAAAATATTGAGCACACTTAAACTAGGTTTCTATGTGTTTTACATAGGCCACTTCACTTAAGCCTCAAAATTACCTACTAAGTAGGTACTAATGTTTTTCCCATTTTACGAATGGGAAAACTGAAGTGCTTCTATACCAGAATTCCAGGGCAGACTGTCTGCTCCACTGCCTGTAATTCTAACAGCCAAGAACAGGATAACATTATTTAAAAGATTAAGATAGATTCTTGGTAGCAATATGGGTTAGAGTAGTCAATATTAAGCAGGTGATTTCATTTAAGTGTGTGAAGTGTGTGAAGGTTACTGGGAGTCTGGTTTCCTGTCCAGGAAAAAGAGGAAGGAAAGGGAACATATGCTGCACCTGAAGAGTATAGCTAAGGATTCACATAATTTACGTCTCTTTTTTATTAATTTTTTTTTAATTTTTACAGACTGCATTTTGATTCATTGTACACAAATGGGGTACATCTTTTCATTTCTATGGTTGTGCACAATGTAGATTCATACCATTTGTGTAATCATGAATGTACATAGGGTAATGATGTCTGTCTCATTCCAACATCTTTCATACCCCCCACTCCTCCCTCTCATTTCCCTCTATGTAATCTAAAGTTCATAATTTACTTCTTGACTCTAACATTCAAATCAATAAAATTATAGAATAAAATTGTAGAATAAGTTATGAGGACATATTAAATTACAGAAGGAGCATTCCTTTACCAGGTCAGGTATTGCAAGAGGCTAATAACTATAAGAAATCTGTTCCAGAGACAATCATAATCTGCCTTCAAAACTTCCCAAGAAAATTACACAGGTAGTCTTTCTCAATACCCTAAAGTCACTTTTACTTATGTTGAAAATTGAGCCTTCTTTTTACATTTGGATTCGATTTATACTTTGTTGATAACCTCTATCTGGCAATTTCCAAAATCCTGAAGATTGGCATTGAATGTCATTCCTTTTTTCTCTCCAAGTGAAATCATTTCAGTATGTTTGTCTTCAATTTTCTAAATCGCTATTTACGAAGAATTCACATACCAGGCATGTTGCTAAGCAGTGAATGTGTACTATTTCATTCATGCTCACATATATGTATGGACTTGGTCTTGTTATTCTTAATGTACTGATGGTTACACTGACCATCAGAGAAGTTCAGTAACTGTCACAGCCACAGAAATGATCATGATCTTCATGCTGCTTTCCATTGTTTTCATATGAAACCAAGTTCAATCAAGATAAAAAATTTAATACATACACACCCCTCCTACCACTTTTTGTTTCAGGACTGGGGATTGAACCCAGGATCTCTATCACTGGCCAAGATACTGAGCACTTTTAAAATTATGAGACTGAGTCTTGCCAGATTTCCCAGCTGGTCTCAAACTTGAGATCCTCCTGCCTCAGGCTCCCCAAAAGCTGGGATTACAGGTATGCACCACCACACCTGGCCTAAAGGCTCTTTCATAAACATGACTTTCTTTTTGTTTGACCTAGAAAAATAGAAACTTGTACTTGAGTAATATCTAGGCTGTAGACCCAATAGTAGTTAACTGTGAGTTCTCAATAGTAGCCTGTGGACTTGCAGTGCAATTTGTTTTATGCACTTGAATTAAATCAAGCCTAAATCACTACTCTTATCATTTAGGAAAGGTTATTATCATTAAGATTGACCAACTTTTATACATTGTGAAATAAAGCAATAAAGATGAGCCTGAAACATAGAAATATAAAATTTTCATTCCTGGAAAGCTACACTATGATAAAAGTACATTGCTATTTAAGATTCAATTAAGCTCAGCAAATAAATTATTTAAAATGTAGATCTTCAGTCTAGCAACATAAAGTAAATAATGGCATTATGGGATGGTTGTACGGGAACAGAATAAAACAATATTAATTTTTAGATATTTACTATAAAGTGTTCTTTGAGATTCAGCAAAATCTTATTTATTTATCTAACAAAACACTATAATGAATTTTTCTACTTGAAGGAAATTTGTATTAATAATTTATATTAATTGTTTTTACATAGAAAATAGATTATACTACATATTGTCAAAAGAATGAGGCCAAGCATAAACTAAAATCCTATTTTATATGCATAGCTTCCAATGGCAGATTTTCTTCTTTTTGCAAAAGATCCAACCTCATATCCAAGTTTTGATTGCGTATAATGGAAAAAGATTGCATGAAGTGTCTTTTCAATATTACATTTTTCTACTGGTAACCAAAGTAGAGAAGAATAAAAAGTAGAAAGTTATAAAAAAATAAGTTATAGTCATAATGAAGTCAATAGTGACTACATGAATTGATATAATTGCACACATATTTCATTACTTAAATCACACAGTAAATATAGTTGAATTGGTTTTATAGTCCAAATTTGTAATTATTTCTAGTACAACAGAAGAACAAAAATGGGGATTTTCTAAAGGTGTTAACATGGTGAAACATACTTTAACTCGCATTTCTTTTCCAGGAAAGCTGATTAATTTCACTTATTAATATTGACAAAAAGTGGCAAGACTTTCTTGTATAATCTGTATGTATCTGTGTAGTGGATGCTACTGATACTCATTCTGCATCTTCATGGACCACCAGCCATGACAACTTAGAGGTCAGTTACTAAGCACGCTGATCACATCTGCCCTCTGCCTTTTTTTCCTAAGAACTGAGAGCTTCTTCAGCCGTACACCTGCCAGCAGCTCAGAAACATTGGGAATTGCTGGGAATTGAGTGCACAGAGTGGAGAAAGGGGACTTCATCTAATGAGAAAAGGAAGTAAATGTGTAAATGACTGAGCTTCTCCATCCTGTCATGGATCAGGTTTGTTCTACATGTGCAAGGGTTCCAGTGATATTGCTATATTGCTCATTGCATTATCTGCTTATTTATAAACTCATCACTGACTTTTGTCTGTTTATTGTCTCACTCCCCTCTAAATAAATTACCTATACCCAAGTTCATTTCTCAGAGTCTTTTCATCAGAATTCTGTGCACACATTATTTAGTTTAGTTCTTCCTTTTAAATATAGGTAGATGTAAAAGCATAATTTTGAGCTTATGCTTTTCAGTCATGGTGAGGAATGGCCAGCAAAAATTATTTTTTATATAAATTCAGGACTTTCCCCTTTCTTGCTCTTTTTCAAAATGCAAACACTCCTAGAGCAAATACTCCATCTAGTTCAGTACAACTGTCCTCCTGCCCCTCTAAGCCACTTACTAGTGAGTTTGCCCACTTGCTAGCATGCTAACCCACTTAATCAGTAACTCATTTACCTTGAACTATTCAAAGTCCCCATGTTATAAATGGTTATTCTAACAGAACTGTAACTGAACCAAGAGCTCACTGTCCAGAATATAGATCAGTTAAATCCCTTTTATTCTCCATATTTCTAGAGTTTTTTGGGCACTGTCATTGTCAATTAAACACTCACTCAAAACCAGTGGAGTAGAATATTGAGGCTCCAACTGGTACTAATTGTTAACAGGTCATTTTAAAAAATTATAAAGTATAAGAGACTCCAGATCTGTGATGAGGTTTAGATGCTTCAAACTTACCTAGTGCAAGTTTGAGGAATTCTACTCCTGCAATATCCATATCCTTCCCCTGTTTTTATTGCCATTACTGTATAGATTATGGATGCTATTGAAACAGATGATAAAACAGCTTATTTTATGCTTTAAGAAAAGAATGCTATGATAAAATAAACTATAATAAACTACAAATTTTAAGATGAATTCTAATTTTAGAGAATTTAAATAGTAAAACCAAACAAAAAATAGAAACATTGTCAGAATCAAATTCAATAGGACTGCCATTTCACAAAGTCTCTTAAGTGCTTCTCATGTCACCCGCTCACCTTGAAGAATGCTTTCCTTAGAACCCAGTTACTTTCTGTGATCTCTGCAGATGGGTTCCTCTCCTAGAGACTGGACCCTATAGATTACAGTATGCAGGCTCCCATGGCTACGCTCCACAGAGAGCAACGCAGTGAAGGTCCAGCGCGCGGGTTTTGACAGTGTCTGCTTTCTCGTGTGGCCCCCTCTCTGAGGATTTTCTCTGGTGCTCCTGTTTTCATGCAGCTCCAGGCAACATCTTTTCACTTCTTCCCTCATGAACATAATAAAGGATTCCTACTGTTGTTAATCTGAATGCTTCATTATCCCTCCTTGGATTCTCCAGCCCTGCATATCTCAATAAATAATCCTTTTATTACATTTTTCAGTTAACATCTTTAATGGTGCCATCTGTTTTCTGTCAGGATCCTGATAAATAGAGGGCCAGAGAGTGCCCAAAGGAAACAGGCCCTGAAAGATGGATTTTAGAACTTGGGTTGCTCTCATAATTGTGGAGCATACAAGGAACTCACTGGTGGGGAAAACTGGTACGCCAGCAGTTTATGGCATGCAGAGGCACCCTAACGGTTTCACTGGTGATGATTTGGGATGGAGTGCCAGTGGAGGGAAATGTTCTAGGAGATCAAATGGCAGTGAAATTTAGTGGATACATGCAAAAGGGCTTACAGAAATGTGAGATGAGAGGGAGGAATAATGGCTGCTCAGACAGTTCAGACAGAATGTGCATGCAGAAAGAGAGCTACTACCAGTCCTTCCAGGATTCTTAAAACTTCTGTAAGAGCACTAGTTAGATAGGTGGGGAATCCTAAGACTTGAGACCAGAAGATTGAGGTTGAGATAAGAATGGGAAATTAGAAATTACAAATGCCCCCCTGCATCTTTAACAGAGGAAATCGGCATTTCCCTATAAAACTAGTGGACAAACAAAAACAAATGTTTTTGAAAACTTCTCCTGAGGTCATTACCTTACCAGTGAGGCCAACTCTTCTCAGTACTACAACCAATGACTAGAGTTAAATCCCACAAGGGAAAGGATGAACATTCTAGATAAACCATACTCATACTCAGAAATTGTTCCTGGGTCTTGCCAATGTGTATCACCATAAGTCTGAAAGAATGCATAATCAAGAGCAGGAATTGGCATGCAAACTTTCCCTACAAGACTAAACAGCAAATACTTCAGGCTTTGTGGGTCACATAGGATCTTTTCCTCTTCCTCTCCCTCTCCTCTTTTTCCTCCTTCCCTACCTCCTACTCCTCTTCCTCCATCTCTTCTACTTCTTCTTTGAAAACACTCTAAAAGTGTAAAAACCATTCTCAGCTCACAGGGGTACCCAAACAGGACACTGGCTGATTTTGTCTTTGGCTATATTTTGCTGACCTCCTCTCTGAAGTGTTTTGACAGTCCCTTCTTTGAGAATTAAAAAAAATTCATCCTGAAAAGCACTGTATTTGTTGTCTTTCCTCTGCAGCATGGAGATGATGATTAGGATTAGAACTTTGAATTGAATTTTGGATGTCAGTGGGGAATAATGAAGTCTGGATTGGTGGATTACAAATGGCAGCACTCAATCTTTGGAAACAATGTAAATAATCAGAAGAGTTTTTGACTTTAGGGATTGTGGTAGTAATTGATCTGGGATGTGTAGAATGAAATATATGTGTAGCCTATAAAGGGTGTATTTCATTTTGTAAACAAAAGTATTCTAGATCTGAGTGTAGACATAGACTTGAGGTGTTGTGTTGGAAAGTAGTTCAAATAGTTTAATTAGTTTACAGGTTCAGAGACCTTTGACTGAAGGGAATCAAGTCCTTCTGGCAAAGTATTTTTCTATGCTGCTAAATGTGAATATCACAATGTGGATACCTCTAAGTCTTCCCCAGGCTGACTGGCATCCATGTGTGGACTAGAAGAAAGAATACCCAGGAGTGAACTGTAGTGATAACTAGTTAAAGATCACAACTGACAGAAATTCCTAAAGACTCAAAATAGAACCATAGTATGGTGGTCAGAGTGAGAGAGTACAGAAGTCAGGTGTTTTGACAAATGACATCTTGCCATGCATATATATCTAATAGTGGTTCCAGTGAGTCCATGGAGATATCTTATGGGTATATTTAGAGCCCAGAATGTATAGTGGTGATACATGCACATATTAGATATCAGAATCCTTACAGACAATGATGAATATTATGATTGAAAGGGCAAAATATAAGTCTCTGGAACTGTTGCACATCATCCCCCTAAAAAACTGCATAACAAAACAGAAACCTACATTCCTGGGAGAATTAAAAAAGATCAGTACTACCAATAAAGAAATGAAAGATGTGATAGTGATCATTTATTCACAACTCTGTTTAATATACCAGTTTATTAAAACAAAAGCCGTAGTGTCTTGTAAAGTCACTACTGATTTTCATAAACATTATTCAGGTGTTGTTATTAACTGTCATTCTATGATACCTTTATTGGAGCAAATCAACCAGCCTATGGAAACTATAAACAGGTATTTATCGAGTAATTACTTTCTAATTTACTTCTTTCTAAACATAATAAGAAGCAATTTGCAGTTATTAGGCAGAGGTGGGAGTAAGTCCATCACTGACTTACCTCAAGACTATGCCACCTGTCATAATAAGATCTGAATATTTATTGACAATATTGATATAACAATAATACTGTTCATCCTTTTGTATGATACATAAAGTATGGAATTGATGAAATTAAGTTACTTGCTCGTAAGGAAATAGCATATGCCCTCAATGCCATATTATGATGCATTTATATCAGAGTGTGAAGGGTAAACCATGTTGGAACTTGCAGACCTACAATACTGGCAAACTTTCTAGTCATCCAATGGTTTGAGGCATATCAGGACACTCAGTATATGGAAAGACAAATTGCTGAGTCTCTTCACTTGATGGGCCTCTGCATTTTGAAGAAACATGCACATTGGGTTATTCTGACCCACTGAGCAGGTGGCCAGTAAGAATATCAGTTTTGAATACAACCCAGAGTAAGAAAGGGGTCTGCTACATAGTCAGGCTGCAGCATAACCTACCCTGTCATTGAAGCTTTATAATAATGCTTTATAGATATTTTGGCAACCCTCATTATGAGTCCCACAACACATACCCCTAAGATTTGAAGGAAGATCAGTCTTATTTTTTTTTTAATAACTCCTTTCTTTCTGAAAACTAACTTGTGAGTTATTATTGGGTCTTGATAGAAATTGTTTGCTTGTAGAATACAAAGTGTTTATGTAGTCTAGCTGGCCATTAATGTGCTAATGTTCTATGACACACCAAATTATAAACCTGACTGTAAGTAACCAGATTCCCTTAGAAAATGGATATGACATATAGAAAGCCAGAGTTAGGCAGTTCTAGATGGTACAAGCAAGTTCCACAAGGGTGTGGTTCAAACTCCCATGGCACTGAATCTTCCAGCTTCGCACCTCTCCCTCAGTGCATATCTGTAGCCTCATGGGGGGTTACCTAACCTATTGGCAGAGAAAAAGAAGTGTGGCATTGGCTTCTGGATGAGTTTGACAATATGCTGGCAACAGGCCACAGTGATGGACTGGGGTACTGCAGCCCCACTTGTTGGTGTCCCTGAAAGAAAATAGTGGTAGGGAATTCTTCTAGCTGACAGAAATTTGGGAAATACATGTGGTGTTTACTTTGATTTGAAGAAAAGAAACCTGAGCTAGGGATATACATTGAACAAAAGAAGAAGAAAGAGTGGAAAAGAATGTGCTTATTTTACTTCAGATTTGAATATACAAACCAGGTTACTAAATGAGAAAAAAAAAATCTAGGAAACATGATCCTATAAACTGTGTTCTTCTTTATAATGATTTCCTTATTTTTTTGTGGCATACATACAGGCAAATTAGATTTGAACTCCTGTGTCTCACTTTTCCTTTGTGAGTAATTGAATCTGTATAATAAGCCTTTGGTCACTTTGGTGATCAACAAAAGCTTACTGAAAATTTGCTACAGTTATAATTGAGGTCCTGCAATGGGATCAAAATTTTATAGGTTTTATACAGTTGTAGGAAAATTCATCTTGGAAATGCTTTGCCCTGTGGTAAAGCACTTTCCACAAACATCAAGTTAATTTCAAGGAAAAACATAATAAATATAATTACAGAAAACTTAGGGCAATAAGTGTAGATAATCTGAAGACAGAATATCATTATCAATATTATCCGTGAGCAGTCATGTCTGTTACTAGACTATATTTACATGACTGATTTGGTTTTTCAAACGTGTACATTTCTAAAAATTTCAAAGTATATACAATAAAAGTGAATTTTACTTAGATGTATTATCTGATATTCTTGACTTATAAAGCAAGAATCTGATAAAAATTAATAAAATTTTTAATATTTGCAAAAAAAAGCAAGTCCAGAGCTCCAATGGCAACTTCATAATGCAGTAACCAAAGAATAAAATAAAATTTTAAACCCTATTAATGTTTAAATTTCTATAGCTCCTAACTCTACAAATGCATAAAGTCAGAATTTGATAAAAACATATCAGTCAGTAGTAATTTCAGTACATCTATAATCTGAAAATTTAATCTTCTTTACATGACTTAGTATATATTAATTAGAATTAATTGAAAATCAAGATTATTTCCTGAAGAAATCACCACTGATGTTGTCATTAATGATAAACACAGGCTTTGGTATTTAGATCTCAAATGAAGTATGTTAAGATCCTGGGTGACATAATTCCAATTCATTTTGTAGTAGATCAGTAGTAGATCCTACTTCTCAACTTTTTACATTTCTAGTTTTAAATATCAGTATAAAATATATATTAGGAACCAAGATTCAGAATAAGTTTGTAATCAGGATCCCATTTCTTACCTGCAGCTACTTCATGAAATTTCCACAGCACACAAGAACATATGTTCTTGATAACTCTTGACCTGTGGTCCAAGACTTTTTATGCAGGGAGGGTAAAACTGTCTGTGAGATTTCATGTTACAAACTTCACTTTCTCAAAAATATAAGCCATATTAGCCAATATCAACTTCCTCAGCAATTAAGGCAATATTTGATTGCCCTCTCTGCCTTATTTTTTATATTTTTTAATATTGCTTAATAATTCAAATGTCAAAGAAGGATCGCTTTTTGCTCCATCCTCTCTCCTATCCCCAACATAATTCCCCAATTTTTTAACCGAAAAACATTTAATAATTGGTTGTGAATGTGCCATATTACAAGTAACATACACTGAAATTCCACTCAATAGTAATAATATGCAGAATACCTCACAAGAATATTAGTGCGTTTTATACTACGTATTATAGTTTTAAGAAAAGTAATTAACTCAAAAGTATAATTTTAAACTTAAGAAAACACAAACTAGAAAGTTTGAGAAACTATCCAAGACCAAAACAATATTAGACTGTAAAACTGAACTTAAATCCACATATATAGCCAAACTATTGTTTGGAGTATCAAACCATACTGCAAACAATAGTTTTGACAAAATGAAATAAATATGCACTTCCTTCCTTAGGGTTCTCAATGAATAACAGCATGTGAAAATTCATTCAGATTAAAAATAGTAACTTCTCGTCTTCTCTTTGTTAGAGTGGCTAAGGGTTTATCAATTTTGTTTATTTTTTCAAAGAACCAACTATTTATTTTGTCAATTTTTTGTATAGTTTCTTTTGTTTCAATTTCGTTGATTTCAGCTCTGAGTTTAACTATTTCCTGTCTTCTACTACTTTTGGTGTTGGTCTGTTCTTCTTTTTCTAGGGCTTTGAGCTGAAGTGTTAGGTTGTTTATTTGTTGATTTTTACTTCTTTTATTGAATGCGCTCCATGAAATAAATTTTCCTCTAAGTACTGCTTTCATAGTGTCCCAAAGATTTTGATATGATGTTTCTTTGTTCTCATTTACCTCTAGGAATTTTTTAATTTCCTTCCTAATATCTTCTGTTATCCATTCATCATGTAATAGCATATTGTTTAATCTCCAGGTGTTGGAGTAGCTTCTGTTTTTTACTCTTTCATTTATTTCTAACTTCAAACCATTATGATCTGATAGAATACAAGGTAGTGTCTCTATCTTCTTGTATTTGCTTACATTAGCTTTGTGGCATAATATATGGTCTATTTTAGAGAAGGATCCATGTGCTGCTGAGAAGAAAGTGTATTCACTCTTGGTTGGATGGTATATTCTATAAATGTCCATTAAGTCTAAATTATTGATTGTGTTATTGAGATCTATGGTTTCTTTGTTCAATTTTTGTTTGGAAGATCTGTCCAGTGGTGAGAGAGGCGTGAGAAAACCCAAATCACCAAAATTCGGAATGAACAAGGAAATATCACAACAGACACGATTGAAATACAAAACATAATTAGAAGCTATTTTGAAAATCTATATTCTAACCAAATAGAAAATTTCGAAGACATCGACAGGTTTCTAGAGACATATGAATTGCCTAAATTGAACGAGGAGGACATACAAAATTTAAATAGATCAATTTCAAGTAATGAAGTAGAAGAGGTCATCAAAAGCCTACCAACAAAGAAAAGTCCAGGACCAGATGGGTTCTCAGCCGAGTTCTACAAAATCTTTAAAGAAGAGCTCATTCCAATACTTCTCAAAGTATTCCATGAAATAGAAGAGGAGGGTACCCTCCCAAACTCATTCTATGAAACCAATATTACCCTGATACCCAAGCCAGACAGAGATAAATCGAGGAAAGAAAATTTCAGACCGATATCATTAATGAACATTGACACAAAAATTCTCAATAAAATTTTAGCAAATCGCATACAAAAATATATTAAAAAGATAGTGCACCACGATCAAGTGGGTTTTATCCCAGGGATGCAAGGTTGGTTCAACATCCAGAAATCAATAAATGTAATTCACCATATCAATAGACTTAAAGTCAAGAACCACATGATTATTTCAATAGATGCAGAAAAAGCATTTGATAAAATACAACACCCCTTCATGCTCAAAACACTAGAAAAAATAGGGATAGTGGGAACATTCCTTAACATTGTAAAGGCCATCTATGCTAAGCCCATGGCTAATATCATTCTAAACGGTGAAAAACTGAAAGCATTCCCCCTAAAAACTGGAACAAGACAGGGATGCCCTCTTTCACCACTCCTATTCAATATCGTTCTTGAGACTCTAGCCAGAGCAATTAGACAGACCAAGGAAATTAAAGGAATACGAATAGGAAAAGAAGAACTCAAACTATCCCTATTTGCGGATGATATGATTATATACTTAGAGGAACCAGGAAATTCCACCAGAAAACTGTTAGAACTCATAAGTGAATTCAGTAAAGTGGCAGGTTACAAGATCAATGCTCATAAATCCAATGCATTTTTATACATAAGTGAGGAATCCTCAGAAAGAGAAATTATGAAAACTACCCCATTCACCATAGCATCGAAAAAAATAAAATACTTGGGAATCAATCTCACAAAAGAGGTAAAAGACCTCTACAATGAGAACTACAGAACACTAAAGAAAGAAATCGAAGAAAACCTTAGAAGATGGAAAGATCTCCCATGTTCTTGGATAGGTCGAATTAATATTGTCAAAATGGCCATACTACCTAAAGTGCTATACAGATTCAATGCAATCCCAATTAAAATCCCAATGATGTACCTTACAGAAATAGAGCAAGCAATCATGAAATTCATCTGGAAGAATAAGAAACCCAGAATAGCTAAAGCAATCCTTCGCAGGAAAAATGAAGCAGGGGGTATCGCAATACCCGAACTTCAACTATATTACAAACAATAGTAACAAAGACGGCATGGTACTGGTACCAAAATAGACAGGTAGATCAATGGTACAGAATAGAGGACACGGACACAAACCCAAATAAATACAACTTTCTAATACTAGACAAAGGCACCAAAAATATGCAATGGAGAAAAGATAGCCTCTTCAACAAATGGTGCTGGGAGAATTGGAAATCCATATGCAACAGAATGAAACTAAACCCATATCTCTCACCCTGCAAAAAACTCAACTCAAAATGGATTAAGGACCTTGGAATCAGACCAGAGACTCTGCAGATTATAGAAGAAAAAGTAGGTCCCGATCTTCAACATGTCGGCCTAGGACCAGACTTCCTCAACAGGACTCCCATAGCACAAGAAATAAAAGCAAGAATCAATAACTGGGATAGATTCAAACTAAAAAGCTTTCTCTCAGCAAAGGAAACTATCAGTAATGTGAAGAAAGAGCCTACAGAGTGGGAGAATATCTTTGCCAATCATACTTCAGATAGAGCACTAATCTCCAGAATCTATAAAGAACTCAAAAAACTCTACACCAAGAATACAAATAATCCAATTGACAAATGGGCTAAGGAAATGAACAGACACTTCACAGAAGAAGATGTACAAGCAATCAATAAACATATGAAAAAATGTTCAACATCTCTAGTAATAAGAGAAATGCAAATCAAAACCACCCTAAGATTCCATCTCACCCCAATTAGAATGGCGATTATCAAAAATACAAGCAACAGGTGTTGGCGAGAATGTGGGGAGAAAGGTACACTCATACATTGCTGTTGGGGCTGCAAATTAGTGCAGCCACTCTGGAAAGCAGTGTGGAGATTCCTTAGAAAACTTGGAATGGACCCTCCATTTGACCCAGCTATCCCACTCCTTGGCCTATACCCAAAGGATCTAAAATCAGCATACTACAGAGATACAGCCACATCAATGTTCATAGCTGCTCAATTCACAATAGCCAGACTATGGAACCAACCTAGATGCCCTTCAATTGACGAGTGGATAAAGAAACTGTGGTATATATACACAATGGAATATTACTCAGCCATAAAGAATGACAAAATTATGGCATTTGCAGGCAAATGGATGAAATTGGAGAATATCATGCTAAGTGAGATAAGCCAATCTCAAAAAGACAAGGGACGAATGATATCGCTAATAAGTGGAGGATGACACATAAAGGGGGGGAGGGAAGGGTTAGTGTTAGGGTTAGAGTTAGGGTTAGGGAGGGGGGCAAGTATGGAGGAAGAAAGTACTGTATAGAGGGTAAAGAGGGGTGGGAGGGGTGGGGGAAGGGGAAAAAAATAACAGAATGAATCAAACAACATTACTCTATGTGGATTTATGATTACACAAATGGTATGCCTTTGCGTCATGTACAGAGAGGCAACATGTATCCCATTTGTTTACAATAAAATAAAAAAAAAATAGTAACTTCAATTTCAGTGGCAAATCTAATTTTGTGTCTTGGTTCTGAGCAAGAGAAGTCTGTGCTCACATTCTCTTCTTTCTTAATTCTCCCTCGCTCCCCAGTTGAACCTCTTCTTTCCAAATCACAAGATAGTGGCAGTGGTAGAAAAAAAGAGAGGATGGATAATCATCACCTGAGGGCTATGATCAAAACAGTTTGTTTTTTATTCCCGAATTCCTTTCATGAATTTTAGGATGATCTAATGGTGTAAATGGATTCTGTGTTACTAAAGTATACAAATCAAGTACATAGTGAACACATTGCACGTCCTTCAACTCCCAGAGCATCTTACAATTTACATTGGCAAGAATTTGATTATCTCTTTGACGCTAATGTCATCCAGGAGTTATTTTACTTGCAAAATTATGTATGCCACCATAAATGAATACATAAGTGATTAAAAACATACCATTAGCAAAACCCTAAACAGGAATTTCACTCAAAATTTACATTCAATTGTGAAAACTATAATATATATTGGAAAAAATTATGTACTAGAAAATATGTACATATTAAAACAAATAATAGAATATATATCTACTCTTCAGATATAAAACCAATAAGAGAACAGCACCCTGATATCTGTATTATTGGTAACCATTCTTGACCAGAAGGAAAATAGTAGACCTTCCTATCACCCACAGAAGCTCCCCAAGGCCTCCTGGGGCCATTTCTCACTATATACAAGACTTCTGTGTCGAGTTTAAAAGATAGCAATTGATCAAAACATTAGATAACTCTAGAACATTCTTCAACTTTTTAACGACACTTGATAAGAACTACATTGCTCCCATATTAACTCCCTTCTCTTCTCAAAGTGTGATCAAGGGCCTATCAAAATCACAACCACCTTTTGAAGCTTGATAGAATCTGAATTTTCCAGAATGAGGGCCCAAAAAGAATCATCATGCAACTAAGTGCTCCAGTGATTCTTAAGTGCATGCAAGATTGAGAAGCACTGTAGGGTTTTGTTTTTGTTTTTGTTTTTTAATACTGACAGTATTTCTAGTACCATAACTGACAATTAGAGTCACAGTTCTTAATTTCTGAAATTTTACTAATTATATATGTATATATAAAGAAAATGGAGATTTTTGGTTTTTGTATGAGGAAAAAATACATAGCTTATATTATTTAATAAACTAAATGCCTGTATGTAATTTATTCAATTCCCTAAAATCATTAACTTGTTCAAAATTTTGTTTGTTAAATGAGGGACAAATTACTCATTTATAAACAAAGGATGTTTGAAATTATGCACTTAAATATTGGATTATAATTCTGAAATGAATATTGTATTTATAATATTTATCTAAAATTATAAAAAGTAATGTAGATGGTGATTTGATGGAAATTTTATAATCTAATGAAGTTGTGAATAATATTTTTAAGTATTCCCTTTATATTAACTTTTACAAAGGTTATTATTTTACCATTAAATTCCCACATTCCGAGTAGACATCTTAGTAACATTACAACAGAATGGTAACATAGGTAAGAAAATTAATGTTCAAACTTTTTGGCTGCTGTTTTGTACAAGATTGAGTACTAAACTTTTCTGAACAGAAATAGTGAAGCATTGGAAATTCCTGATGAGCTTGTTTCATTAATATTTGACATTTGGAAGTACATGATATAATAAGATCTATGCAAATTTTTATGAATTTCAGGCAAAGAAATAAGATTTTAGAATATGAAGAACCAGAAAGAAATATTAAAATTATCTATGCTTTTTTCTTTCCTATTGAAATGAACAGGATACTGTCCATCACAAACTGAAGCACTATACTACATATAAGTTTTAAAGATAGAGCTACGCCAATAATATATAAAAGTAAATGTTTTCGATTTATTCTGAAATAATATTAGTAATTCACTTTAGTTATTGAATAGGATTTTTAATTATTTACACTTAAATACAATAGAGAGAAATAGTTTTCCAAATACAGTATGGAATTTTTCCCAAAATAAAACATTTTATTTGCGTTTTAAAAAATAAGATGGTATAAGCATTTAAAAATCTACCACTTGAACTTATATCCATGTAGTTTATAATTATCAGTTAAAAATCAGCAACAGATATATTCAGAAGTCCTTAATACTTTCAGACAGTCATAGTTAACCAAATAATCTTCCTTTCTACCTTTCTATAACCCTCATCCTCACTGCTCTAACAGTTTATAGTTCTTACCCATCATTTGGATTTTCAGATCATGGATTTTTGAAATTCAACAGGAGAATTTACTATAATCACCCATAAGTATTATAATGTTGACACAAATACCTTTATCAATTCCATTTATATCTTTGTTTACACATTTATTTAATAATCTTTTAATGATTAGTATTAAAAAAAAAACTACCATTCATACTTTAAGGGATAAAAAGATTAAAAAGCATAATTCCTACTTTGAAAGGGACTTACATATTATAAAAGGGAAATGGATTAGTATAAACCGCTTTAACACAGGTAGATTATTTTAATATCTCAGCAAGATCTAGGGTTGAGGAATCTTCTCATCTTATTTATTATAGTCAGTGTAAAAATATTGCCTTGAAAATATTAATAAACCCTTATGCATCATAAAATGCAGACTTGAACAATTTACAAAACAAAAATATCTAAATTTTAAAAAAGATCCCTGTTTGACAAATGTCCCTCTGTTTTTAAGGTTTGACATTTAAAAAACTAAAAGTTGTAACGTGAATTAATGTATAAATTACAATGAAATTATATGATAATAAAAACAATATGAGTTTTTTAATGTAAATACATATAATTCATGTCATAGAATTCATGACAAATATTATCAATATCTCTTTCTGGACAGAGCACTGTTGTATTATAATTTTATTCTTATATTATTGTCTATTCTTCAAATGTTCTACAATGCGCATACTTTCTTTGTGTAAGAAAATAACCTAAAACAATTGAGCTTTATGGTTCCATGCCTGACAAAACAGCTCTATTCCAATTATTTTATTATTAGGATAAAATGGTATCAAAATTATTTCTTACCCAGGTTAAAAATGGTTTATATCCTCAGATATTAAAACAAAGTAGGACCATAAAATATTACTACTGACCTTTTGAAAGTATTAGAATAATACTTCTACATCTAAATCAGTTGTCTCTCTCAGAATATGTTTGTCTTTGAGGGGTTGGTATGGAACAGGACTTTATTTAATAAATGCAGACAGCATCTAGCACTAAGACTAGTAGAAGTCTGACAGAACGTCTCAGGAACAGTCCTGAGTCTAGAGATAAAATATGAAACACATATGCCTGGCTTAGTTCTGGCACGGAGCAGTCACTGATAGCAATAGCAGGGAGGATGGCCATAATGATAACAGTAATAATAAAGGCTAACAAAGTAGTGAGACCTAACATATGCCAGTGACTGTCAGGATGTTTCACAAGCATTAGTGTATTTTGCCCTTGTAATGACCCTGTATTCTTCTTAGGTCATTTTGCACTCCTTACAAACCAGGAACTAAAAACATATATGCCTTACTAAGTTCACATTTGTACTGGTAAGAACTTTAATAGCAGTAGTATCCTGTAGTCGTATCAATGAGGATAATTAAACTGACAAAACCATTGATTGCAACTAAATAATAATAGGCATTTTCTTTTTTGTTTGGCTATGAAAACAACATGAATTCCATGAAGATGTTCCAATAATGAATATTTATTCATTATATATTATACTTATTCATACTTATTATGAATAATACTTATTTGTTATTATATCTTGTTAAAGATGACAACCTAAGGGGTGACATTGATGTATTCTTCGTATTTTATAAAAGCTTATGTTTTCATTGATATATCTTATTCTTTAGCTAGACTGTAGTATAGGAACACCTGTTGACTGGGGGCCTATCTGTAGTGTTCACCCTACCCTTCCCTTTTCTGAGCCACATGTGCTTAGTTGCTTATTACTGCTGTAAAACAGTACCAGAATTACAATAGTTTTAAAGCAACATAAGCTGGGTACAGTGGTGCAGGCCTATAATCCCAGTGACTCAGGAGGCTGAAACAGGAGGATCCTACATTCAAAGCCAGCCTCTGAAACTAAGTGAAGACCTAAGGAACTTAAGAAGATCCTGTCTCAAAATAAAAAATAAAAAGGACCAGGGAAGTGGCTCAGTGGTTAAGCAACCCTAGGTTCAATCTCCAGTACCAAATAATAATAGTAATAAAAATAATAATAGTAATAATAAAGCAATGTAAATCTACTATTTTAACATTTCTGGAAATTGGTAAAATGGGTTACACTAGGCAAAAATAGAGAGGTTGGCAGGGTTCATTTTGGAGGCTGTAGGGAACAATCTGTTTAACTGAATTCTCTATTTTCTAGAGGGCATGGCAGCCAGGGTTTGTGGCCCTATTCTCCATGTTCAAGCCAAAGATACTTCCCCAAGTCTTTCTCATGCTGCCACTTCTCTGGATCCTCCATCATCTGCCTCCTTCTAAGAACTCTGAGATTATACTGCACCCATCTAGAGAATCTATGATAATCTCCCCATCTCAAAATCAGCTAATTAGCAATCTTTGTGTGTGTATGTATGTGTTTATTTGCTCTAACTAGTTATACATGACAGTAGAATACATTTTGACACATCATACATAAATGGAGTATAACTTCTCATTTTTCTGGTTGTACTTGATGTAGAATCCCACCAGTAGTGTAGTCATATATGCACATAGGGTAATGTCTGATTCATTGTACTATTCTCTCTACCTCCATACCCCTTCCTCTCCCTTCACTTCCCTTTGCCTAATCCAAAGTATCTCTATTCTTCTACAGCACCTCCCCCTTATAGTAATTTACCATGTGCATATCAGAGAAAACATTTGTCCTTTGGTTTTTTGGGGGAGTGGCTTGTTTCACTTAGCATGATATTCTCTAGTTCCATCCATTTACCAGCAAATACCATAATTTCATTCTTCTTTAAGGCTGGGTAATATTCCAATGTGTATATATACCACATTTTCTTTATCCATTCATCTGTTGAAGGGCACCTGGTTTGGTTCCATGGTTTAACTATTGTGAGTTGAGCTGCTATAAACATTGATGTGGCTGAGTCACGGTAGTATGCTGATTTTAAGTCCTTTAATATAAACTGAGGAGTGAAATAAGTGGGTCAAATGGTTATTCCATTCCAAGTTTTCTGAGGCATTTCCATACTGTCTTCCATAGTGGTAGCACCATTTTGCAGTCACACCAGCAGTGTATGAGTGTAACTTTTTCCTTGCCAACACTTATTGCTTGTATTCTTAACAATTGGCATTCTGACTAGAGTGAGATGAAATCTTAGAGTAGGTTTTATTTGCATTTCTCTAACTAATTAGCAGTCTTAATCCCATCCAGAACCTTAATTTCCCTTTGCCATATAACCTGACACATTCAAAAGTTCAAAGAGTAGGACACAGAAGTTTTTGAGGAATTCTGCCTACCACAACATCTGAACACTGATTCCAACTCTAGTTCCTTCTCTCCTTGTCCTAAAGCCCTCTGATATAAAACAGATAGATGTGCATGACACTTTCTGTTTTTCTTCACACAGTATTCTTGGGATAATCCTAATTAAGTAGCTTAAATCAGAATCGCTTAGATTTCCCATCAAGTCAAAGAAAATGATACATTAGAAGAATTTTCTAAGACTCAATTAATGAGGGTTTGAAAATTCCTCTGAGGATGCAAAACATTACGCATATGTAAATTAGTAGCACTGAATTCTTAACTTTTCATTATTAACATTTTACGGTATATTTTAATCACATCTGCCTTACAGCTTTCGTGATTTTAAATACCTTATTGGAATCATTAAAGACATTTTTTTTAGCATTATATTTTAGATATTTCACTTTCTGTTACTTCATTCACCCTATGAACCTTGAAATAGGAAAACTATTTCTTTACTATTAGTTTAGAAACTGTGCTAGTAAAGAATGCTCAGGTAACAAAATAGTCTTTCATGCTACACCTTTTTCTAATAAAACGACTCCTATTGTATTTATTAGAAAAATAGAAACAAACACATGAACAGAATAACTTCCTGAAATGAGTATAGATACACATTTGTGTGAGAATGAAATGAGTTTATTTCAGAGAGACATACACTGAAAAAAAATGGGACAAGGTTTTAGATTTAGGCTGTCCTGGAATCAAAATCCAGCTCCATTATCCATTAGTTACATGACCTGGAAGGAATAATTTTCTTCTCTGTGCACACGTTCCCCACTTATGACACACGGATAACACCTCTTGGAAATTGGCTGTTGTGAGAATTAAAGGTGATAAATGTTTGTAGAGCATTTGTGGTTTCTGACACCTGTATGCACTAAGTGAAAGTTCACTCAACCTGTGGAAAGTGAAATCTGCATTTTCTAGTGGGTGGGGTGCAAATTCTTGGAAACACAGCAACAGGGAGTCAATGAGAAAGAAAATCAGTCCCCTTAGAATACCTCTCCAACAAGGACACTGTGGGAGCTCTTGGGACTCCATGAACCCCTGCACCATCAAAGAACAGTAAGCTAACATGCTTGGAGCCCATCCATGACTATAATTTTTTCAACACAGTTTTACTTTCAATCTGTACATCTGTATGGTCACCTTCCACTTATGGCATGTAGTAACAGTTTCTCACTTATGGTAGTGATATAAAACACTCCTTTAAAATATATTTAAGGTTAAAAAATCAATCTAAAAAAATTTTTTTAAACATGTGAACAGGCAAAAGAGTCAAAAATCAGGGAAGTTCTTTTAAGAATGATGAAAACTTGCAAAGCACATCTCAGGGAATTGTACTCATGACTGCTTTCTGAAAATGAGTGGCAACTTTCTGGAAGAGAGGTTGTGCTTCAGGACTCACTCCTCCAGTTAGACAATCAGCTGTTGTCTGTCCCTGCTAATTATTTCTCATGACTCCATTATTCAAACCTCTGCAAGCTTAGGGTTTTTGAGTCATCTGAGGTTAAGTTAAGGGGAAGATAAAATGAAATAGAGCTGCTGATCACTAGTTCACTTAAATACAGTGAACTATACCCACCTGAGGGCTATACCCACCTTTTGTGTATCCCTGAACCTAGCACAGGAGAAGAATAAATATTTTGAAGAATAAATGAATGCAGCACAAGTACCCCTGCATAGGATTACAGAGGCTTTAGTCCACCGTTTCTCAAGAATATCCTCAGTGCAAAAGTCTAGAGAAAATTTTATCATTTCAACAGTGTTATTCTTTTAAGACAAGAGATGTTAACTAAATAACTAACATGAATCAAGTATTCTCATGAGTAACAAATGTGATGCTCAGTATATACAACACCTTCTAGGTATCAACCGGGCTGCACGCTTGCAATATGTTAGGGTCAGTTAGTGACAGAGTCAGAATTTGATTTTGTGTTTAATTGACTTTGAATCTAGAGTCAAGAAAATTTATTTCCATACTATTGAAACATATTCAATCATTCTTTAGCTAATTAGTATAATTTCATATAGAAAATGATCTATTCTTTAATTGAATGAATTATTGGGAATTTTCCATATTTGAATGACACTTTATCAAAAAGTCATACAAATTAAGTATAAAGTGCATAAACAAATATTAAAGCTACAAAGCTGAACAAGTAAAGCTATGGAATGTAAGCACAGAAAAATTAAAACCAGAACTAAACAGACATGTTTTATTTATGCTTTTTTTTGTAATTGCATATTTTCAATTATGTTCATGTTTTACCTTAAAAAAATAAAGCGTATTAATCTCATAGATACACACACAGGTTATTTAGTTTAATTTGCTTTTAGATTTTAGTCGTCCTTCTCATCTTTATTTATCCTGGAAGATATTCCAAATTGCTACTCATTCTAAGTTCTATTAAGAGGTTATAGATATCTTAGTAAAAACCACAAGCCTATTTGTTATCTGATTAAAAGTTAATTTAATATCGATAAATGCTTTAAACTTATCTTTGTGTAAAAGACTCCATGAGTTCTCGTGGTTTTTTTTTTTTTTTTTCATAATCAAAGGAAGCTTTTCTGCAAACCCAATAACTTGAAAAAGATAGCAAAACTAAGGTTTTAATCCAAAATTAGATATAAGAATTTTAAGGACATTCAGAAATGCAGCATTCAGCATACCCCAGAAGAGGGACATTTGGAAGTGGCTATAGCTGTATCAATTTTCATAAACATTATTAGCTACCCCAATGTCACTCTTTGAAGTAGCTAATCAATCAATATCCATCAATGTATTTATCTCTGTTGAACTGATTTTAGGGTTTACCCCTTCCTTTAAAGAGCATCCAATCTATTGAATAATAAGAGACATTGTCATATTAATGCTGGTTCTACATTTTAAACTAGTCAACCTACAAAATGTAAAACTTATTCTCTGTTTAAATTACTTGCATTTATATAATTTGTTATTGTTTTTATAACTATTTATTTTTTATTTTTTATGAACTGCATTTTGATTTATTGTACACAAATGGGGTACATCATTTCATTTCTATGGTTGCACATGATGTAGATTCATACCATTCGTTGTTATCATACATGTACATAGGGTAATGATGTCTGTCTCATTCCACTATTTTTCATACCACCCCCCCCTCATTTCCTTCTGGAACTTTAGATTATGTTATTGTTTAAAGAAGAAAAATATTTCAACAAAAATTTGCTTGGATGACTCTTAGGAGTCAGTATGTTTGCTTCATATATGTGTTTTACTGACAAACATTTCTAACAAGAAAACAATCTGTTGGTGGTCCTTCTAGTCAAATTATTCTAAATTTTGGAATGTTTTAATGAATGAAATCTCAATAATTAAACAATGAGATGTCACATAACTTATCTGATTGTTGACATAGTGGCAGGTTTACATGGTCTAATAGGAAAATTCCTCTAGAATCATTTGATTTATTCAGATACATGTGCTATTTAAACCTCAACTGCATAAGCACACACACCCAAAATATTCTTATATTTAGAATTAATTGCACACTTTACTAGTTGCATTTCATTCACACACTTTATTTCTTTAATAGGTAGTCATCTTGGAATTTTTCTTGATCTTCTCTAGGCCACCACATGGTCATCCTACCTAAATAGCTGAAATCAACCAGAAAGGAACTAGAGAGAAGGGCACGCAGCCTAATTCAGCCTAACAATGCCATTTTTCATACTCTATTATCTCTCCAGTTTCTATTCTTATTTCCCTCTCTCTCACTCAATCAAAACAAGGCCATCAAGAAAAGACCAGCACTTTATTTACATTATGTGATACACAGTACTAAGGAAACAGCTAAAAGGGGTGGTACCAATCTTTGGATCAAAGAACCATCCACCAAAGAACTATCCGTCATTTAATAGGGATGACCATTCTGTGCAAAAGAAATTATTTCTCTGCCAGTGTTGAGCTCGCAATGCATCCATGGTTAAGTCTGCTGTGAAACAGTATGTTGGAGGAAATTGTTGATGCATGGTTAGTTGCAGAATTTCTTAGCTCACCTGAATATCCTAAAATGCATATTCAAAACTTATTTCACCACAGGAAACTTTTTCTAAGGAACATGTACACCACAGAATACAGTTTGGAGAATAGAGTACTAAAGGAATAAAGCCCTCCTAGAAGCACAAGTTCAAGTTCTTCAGGTATTGACCACAGGCAAGAAAATCAGGGGTCTCCCTTAGTCCTGTCTCACATGGGGACTCACCTACTCACCTGACAACTGCAATTACAAAGCCCCAAATCTGTTGCATGTTTTACTGTATCTTTCATCATTTATTGATGAAAACACAAGGTATACAGAGATCTTGTAACAAAGTTAGGAAAAGTACTACAACTACTAAGAGATGCATTTATGATATACACCAGATTAGAAAATAGTTCCAAGGGTCATAAGGTAATAAAAAACTACAAATAAACACAACAGACATTTTAATGACATCTATATTCTCCAGTGGAAAAGTAGAAAAGCAATATGTTTTAATTGGTAACTTCTCAGTAGACTGGTCCTCAATAAAAGAAATAGAAACGTTGTTCCTTTTTTCTTTTCATAACTTTAATTATTCCTAATTAAACATGCATTATTTAAAACTAGAAAGTTGCTTGGGAAAACCATATTATTCTGTTGGCCTTCAAAGATCTAGGTGGGATATTTTATACCTTATAAATGTATACCCTAAGGTATAAGCTCGGGCATCTTTTAAATAATTTTGAATATGTCAGTAGAGTTTTACCTGTTCAACTCTATTAAATAATACTTTTACCTGTATGATAATATTAGAAATGCCTTTGTCACAAAATTCATTAAGAGACTCCAAGTCAACTCCACTACAGTCCAATCATTTTGTATGTGTTGTCGTTTGTTTTGTTAGGGGGGAAATATGATATATTTGTGGAACATATTTTCTACAAGAATAAAG
Organism: Sciurus vulgaris; assembly: GCF_902686455.1. NCBI lineage: Eukaryota > Metazoa > Chordata > Mammalia > Rodentia > Sciuridae > Sciurus > Sciurus vulgaris. The sequence goes on from NC_136469.1 coordinate 57,774,590, forward strand.
AAATGGAAAAAATCCACATTCTTATTTAAAAATTATTTCTAAATTGAATTATATTATCAAAATGAGAAACTTTCCTTAACCATTAACTATTTTCCCTGAAGACAACTCATAATTTCACATGTAATACCATATAATTTGTTTTTATAGCAGATCATAGGTTTTATCAAGTTCAATTTGTAGCCAAGATACATATGTTTGAAAAATTATGGTGTTCAACATAGTGATGAGAAAATTAATCAGGAGAATATGAAAGAACATTTATATGAAGATCTCTGTCCAAATATTTATATATACATGACCCAGAAGTGCAATGAATTAGCTATGTAAACACATTCCTTTTGATAAACGTGAGAGTTGAATACCACCTCATGCAGAAGGTAGTAATATTTACTATGCATTCTCCAGACAATTTACATACAGAATTACATTGTACCTATAAAGTATATTATAACTATTTCAGATATAAAGAAATCAAATTTTAAAATAGTTAAATAATTTTCTCAAAGTCATATGAATCACAGATCCCATATGAATGAGTCGATATATAAAAATCTAGATATCAGTATAATCAGCCTACAGATGTAAATATTGGGGCTTTAGTAACCTTTTAAAATTAATTTAGTTATCTTTAAAAATATAAGGAACCGGGGGAGACTAGGAGATTAATTTGACTAGTCTATAATACAAAGGATAATCTTGACATAATTTACATTGCAATTCTATATGCCTATCCAAAGATATGTTTTTCAAATTCCTCAAAAAAGGCCCTAGATATTTTATTTTTGCACCTCATGCAATTTATATTAACTAATAAAAATTAGACTTTTTGGTTCTCATAATATCAATGCAGAGAAAATTTCCAATGAATGATAAAATGGAATGAATTTGGGGATAAAAATCTAACATGAAAAGACTCTTTAAATATGGAAAACAATATCTTGCTACATTTGTTCACAGAACCACATTGGAAAAGTTCAAAGTTCATGTGATTGATATTGGAAAAGTTCAACGTTCATGTGATTGTAACATGAATGAGTGGAAAGTTACCAACTTTCTCATTTGATTTAAGTAAACCAAGTTACTATATTATTTCTTCTGAGACCTATCACCTTTTATAAGACATAATTTTCTGCCCAAATTAATTCAGTACAAGATTTACTGGCATGTTAAAATTAATTCTCCCCAAATCAACATATAAACATAAGCAATGAACTAAAATATGTTTGTTTTTTTTGTTTTTGTTTTTGTTTTTTGGTTTTTTTGTTTTTTGTACAATAGGAGTGGCTAAGGAGCCAGAGCCAGATATTCTTGGGCACTTGACACTAATATGTTCCTGGTGTCAGCAGCTGATTCTCTTTCTTCTTGCTGATTTAGTTAGATCCCCTATTGGGTTAGTTAGCTAAATTGTTTCTGGTAGCCCAGCCTAGAGATTATTCCCATTTCCTTTACATCAACTATATAAAAACCTAATTCCCTTCATTAAATTTATTTCTGCTTAAAATCTATCACTGCTTTGTATTAAATGCCTCTAAACCATGTGTTAATAATCTCAATTTTTTCATGGGAAGAATTAGATAAAATAATCTTTGTATATAAGTGGAAGAATAGAAGATAAATGGTAGCCAAAAAAATTGTGAAAGATTGCTTGAAAGAACTTTCTTTAGAAGATATTGGCTTAGGAATAAACACATACACTAGCATAATATCATACGAATAGAAAATTCAGGATATATTAAACTTCCCTGCATAACAAAGAGGTTATATTCAAATCACTGGGGAGAGTGTGGTTCACTTAATAAATGCTGATTTCCTAACTAACTTCCTTTAGTTTAAAAAATTAAGTTGGATTCCTGTTTCATGCCATGTACAAAAAGAAATTTCAGGCACTTTAGCTATTCAAGCACAAAAATTAAAATCTCAGGAAAAAATGTAGAAAACTACATGTGTAACACAGTGGTTCTAAACTCCTTTAGTCAAGACAAGAAACAGAAAATATGAAAGAAAGAATAAGCATATTTAACACAATGAGTGTTTAAAAGTGTTCAGTGGCAAGAAATATGACAAAACTATCTGTGATAAGAAAAATACTTATGATGCATGATAGCCTAATTATTCAACATGTTAGTTGTCTTACAGTTTTTAAGACACAAATCATAATTTAAATGAGTAAATGATATGAATACATAATAGACAAAAGATCAAATCCAAATACCAAAGAAACATAAAAATACTCAGTTTCATGAGAAAAATGCTAATTAAAATAATAGCAAAATACTATACGAAAATACCTCTGATTGGAATTATGAACAATAGTTCTTTCTAAACTGCCAGAGTAATTGCTAATTTTGCTAGCATTTCTATGAGAATAATCTGATAATATATTCAATAATATATCGTTAGAGAGAAGAAAATTTTCTGATCTATTTCACTAGAATATTTTTCTGAAAGTTGAGAGCGGTGCTACCCAACAGAAATTTAGTACAAATAATAAATGCAAGTGACATATGTAGTTTACATTTCTAACAACCACACTGCAACACTAAGCTCTTTGAAATTAATTTAATTACTATCATTTATTATAACCCAACAAACAATAACATTTCAACAGTTATCACTGTAAAAATTATAGGGAGATTTTACTTTCAATTTTTGTGCTACAGGTTTTGTCCATCAACAGACAGAAAACATGTAAGATTATAATACTGAATCATAATAGAAAAATCTGTTTTCTGCATCCTTAATATAGGGTATGATTTGAGCTCACAATCTTTTATTGTCAAAATTTTATGTCAATAACTAATATGTAATAACCATTGCCTAAATTTGTAATATAGTCAGCTTGAATGTGCTTTTATTTAGCAATACTCAGTCTCTTGGATTCAGACAGTTGTATAGACTTTTTCATGGTTGAATTTTTAATCAAGTGATTATGATAGAAATAGAGATATATACTGATATATCTCAAAGTATATGGAAGGGTGGTGTTGTAATGTTGCGTGGATTCCAACTAATAAAAAGGGATGTTCTATAGAAAGTGGAGCTACATAATATTTTTACATTATGCCAATATTGTCACACAAAAAAATCAGTTATTTATTTTCCATTAAGAGCCATACCTCCTTCCCCTAAAAAATAAAAGGGGGAAGAAGGGCTCCAGAAACATAGAAGGAAAAAAAATTTAAAAAGGAGGAAGAACAATGAGACATAAATAAATGAACACACAAGATAAAAGTACACATAAAAATGGATTCTTAATGGAGTTTATGGAAGTCTCCTATGAAACTTTCATAGAGAGAAAAAAAAATCCCCTTTGATATGATCCCATAAGGTTTTTAGCACAATTATATTACTGCAGTACCACTGATCTTGAAAATAAAAATGAACAACTTTCGTCAAACCCAAGTTTCCTCCATCTACTCTTTTGACAGCCATGTGACCAAATGTGTCTACAGCATGTATACATCCTCCTCTACCTGGAACCTTCCCTTCATTCCCATCTGGCTAATCCCCTCTGCAGAGCTACTACTTCTCTTCCTAACGTCAACTCCAAGTTTCAGGATCCAGATCCACTGACTAAACTTCAGTTCTCAATTTGCCTTTTCTTCTTCTGGCCAGTTGACCACTCCAGCTTTCCTGAAATATTCTGTTTCTGAATTCTTGCTCTCGCACTCTTGGTTTCCTTCATTTCAATCTCTCTGAGTGAAACTTCTGTCTCTACCAACACAGAAACGCTTGCTTTCACCAGGTGCTGTGGTGCATGCCTGTTTTCCAAGTGGCTAGAGAGCCTCGGGTAGGGGATCAGTAGTTCAAAGCCAGCTTCCACAACTTAGCCAGGCCCTCAGCAATTTAGCCAGACCTTATCTCTAAAATATTAAAATAATATCTCTAAAATAATAAAATATTAAAAAGGTCTGGGGATGTGGCTCAGTGGTTAAGCATCACTGGGCTGAAATGCTCCTCAAGTGTTACTTCCAAAATGGAAATCCTGATCTTCTTTCATGATCTCTCAGTTTCTACCTGATTCCTCAATCCTTTCCACTGGAGTGAATGACAATTTCATGATCCTCCTGTTTTGTTGTGCCATAAGCGTAAGAGTTATTCTGCACATCCCATCCTCCCTAGGCCTCAGGTCTATTGTATCACACAAAGGTATGTAGGTAATGGGTTTTAATAAGTCATCCACTTCTTGCTGTATTTGATTGGCCAGTAAATTTCTGATTACCATCTCCCACTGCAGCACTCTTCCTTATGACAACAGCAGCTGATGCGCTGTTCTAAGAAAAAGTGAATCTGTCCTGCCACTGCTTAAAACTCTTCAAGATCTACCCATTATATAAAGGAAACTTTTTACATGGGTCTATGAAATTTTAGCTTTGGTTTGCCTTTCCAGTTCCTTTCTCTGCAAATCTCCCCCTTGTTGTTGTAACACGGTGAGTGTAACTTTGTCATACTGTAACCTTTGTTTTGTCACTCTCAGCCTCCTTCACCCCCATCATCGGTTGTACCTGAACTTATTAATTTATTGATATCTCTACAGTTTAGCAAGAACAAATTAAATGCTGATCTGTTTTTCAAGATGATCATAAATCCCTTTATCAAAATATTATTGCTTAATATGTATACTATATTTTCTGTTACAGAAAAATATGCTGTTAAAGGACTAAATCTCTGAAGTACAATACTTAAATCACTTCAGACTGATATTAATCCACTGGCATTGTATATAAAGTCTTCTTAATGGCCTGCCAGTGATGCCATTTTTCTTCATGAGCCAAGAGGAATGAGATAATTTCTAGTAAATTATGTTACATTTATATCTCCTCTTCCTCTTTTGCTATGATAAATGTCACAACCATTCTTTCACTTTGTATACTGAAATTTAAACAGACTTTAAAAATTTGCCAGAATCAGTAAGTAATAAATTTTTCAAACAAATGAAACTATTCTGTAAAAAGTAGAAAAATGTTATACTATTGTTATAACTTTATAACTACACAATTTGAAATTCTAAACATCTGAACGACTCACAATATTAACTTTTATGTAAATGTTTATCTTGTCAACTCTAGGCACTTGCGTTTCAAGCTTAAAAATAACTGCATGGACTTTCTTCAAACTCCAGTAATAAAGCCAGAAAACTCCAAATATTCTTACCTGGAGGACCACTGGACTTACTTATACTGTATCCCTAGTGCACAAAAGGAAGATACTTAATTCTCAGATTGCTTAATTTTCAGCGGAAGATACACCAGGACATCATTTTATCAAACGCAACAACTTTCTAAAAACAAGACACTTGTGGGAATGGAAGTGTGAGTTTTTGATAGATAAAGTATTCTAGCTCCGATACTCCTCCCACCCCTTCAAAGAGAAGGCAATTGTAATGATACCCTGGGCAGTTTCATTGCCAACAAACAAGCGCAACTGGGTCTTACATAGCCGGGCATTAGAACATCAAAAAATCCCCATTGCCCTCTTCTTTCAGACCGCCTCAATTCTTCCACCACTTATCCTTCTTCCATATAAGGCAACTGGCTGTCAACCTGTACTGAATATCAGATCAAATATTGATCCTCACCGACAACAATCTTATTACCCTTTTCTTCTTTTAAAAGAAAGATGAGCTTTCTGGGATCAACACGTCTATGTAAACTCATCTACAAGTCATAGGCTATTAAGCAGCCAGTTGGCCAGCTGTCTCTGAATCAAGCATCTATTCTCAGCCTACAAGTGGATTTCTGGGAATCTGAATGATTTATATGGTTGTACCCATTCTCTGTGGGTGTGGAATGACAGGTAAAGGAATGATCTCTAACCTACAGAAAAATGTCTAGAAGATGAAAGTTCTAAGCACTTATTGAAAAACAGTGAGAGAGAATTAAGGAAATTATCTCATTAAATTAAAACCAAAGTAGATGTTTGCCTCAATTTTATTTCACTTTTTCCATAGTGACCTAAGAATGCATTTATCCCCTAAGATTTTAAACTGCACTTATTAAGTTCAAATAAAGTGTATAAACCTTGGAGATTTTTCAGACATTAACAAGACATATTCTATAGTTGTAATTGTTTCTTCATTGTGCCCTCAAAAAAACATGGTAACTTAAATATTCCAACTTTAACAGTCTGAAAATTTTCATAGGTGAAAAAACATAATACATTATTAAATTATTAAATATTTTCACATAATTATACTGAAAATGGATTTCTCATAGAGAGTAGGAGCTACTCTTCTGATGTTCTCCCTTATCAAGGTAACATAATGTTCATTCATGTAAATTCAAAGTAGGAGCACAATTAATAAATGGTAGCTATTAAAAGAAGGTCAAACTTTCAAGTGCCCTTGACACTACTTTATTGCTCTGAACAAACACATAATTTATGGCTAAAAAAAAATGAGAATATTGATTTTGACCAAAGGATGAGAGTTTTTCCTCAGGGTCTATTAGATCAAAAGAAAGAGCATATCATGCTAAACCAATCCCCCCCAAAAAAGCCAATCCCCCAAAATCAAAGGCTGAATGCTTTCTCTGATATGTGGATGCTAATACCCAATAGGGGGAGCAGTGTGCTTGGGAAGAATAGAGTTACTTTAAATTAGGTAGAGGGGGGTGAAGGGAGGGGAGGGGGTATGGGGGTAGAATGGAGAGTACAATGAATCAGATATTATTACCCTACGTACATATATAACATACGACCTGTGAGATTCTACATCATGTACAATCAGAAGAATGAGAAATTAAACTTCATTAAATATGAAATAAAAATAAAGTGGTGGAGAAGGAGGCAGAGGAGGAGGCAGAGGAGCAGGAAGAGGAGGAGGAAGAGAAGGAGCATGAGAAGGAATAAAGTGAAAGGAATTTCAAGTCAGGAACTGTTCTTGTACTTTACAATATGTCTTTATAACGCAGGGCACATATACAAATGAGGCAATGAGAACTGCTCATATGGAAAAGTGGCAGAGGAGCTTAAAAGAAAGGAAAATATGACATACTGCATAATAAAACATAACTTATTTTAATAAAATTGATACAAAGAAAATTTTATAAATGTTATAAATGACTACAAGTCATTGAGGAATTACTTGTCATGATTACAAAGGAAAACTGTCTTTCTGAATTACTTCAGTGCAGAAAACTTGGAAACAACAAAGAAATTTGCATCCAGTGGTAAATGTCTAAGAAGTCCATTATTTTTCTCTAAGTGACAAACAAACCTAGGAGGGAAATAATTCCACACAATATCTGATATTTTTCACCACCTGGGCTCTCTCAATGTCTGCAGTAAAACTTAGATTCCATTCTTTATATTTAATAGAGAAAAGAATTACAAGGCAAATAATAGCATTTCTAAATAATGACTTCTGTAAATTCTTGCCCTTCCTATTCTTATTTCATAATTGTCACCAAAATCATTGTAAGGTATTTTATAATATGTGAAAAAATAATAAAATAGCAACTATAACATAGTTGATTAGGTAAAAATCATTAATGCTTCTTTTTTTTAAAGTAGGGATTGAACCCAGGGGTACTTTACCACTGAAGTACATCCCCAGCTCTTTTAATTCTTTTATTTTGAGACAGGGTCTCACTAAACTGACAATAGTCTTGCTAACTTTCTGAGTCTACCCTTGAACTTGCAAGCCACCTATCTCACATTGCCAAGTCACTGCAATTACAGGTGTGTGCCACCGAGGCCAGCTTTAACAGTCATTAAATCTTTAAGAACATGTGATTTCTATTTGAAAGGAATAATGCTCCTTACTTTAGATTGCAATATTTTTTAATCCAGCAGTAAATATTTTTGCAAAATAGGTTCTTCATCTAATAATATGAAGTATTCTATATTTTTGTTTAATATTTATTTTTTCAAACAGTGATACATTATCTAAATTGAGTTACACAATACTGTTTGATATGGGAAATAGATCACAGCCTCATTTTGTCCTGTTACATTCCTGATCTATTCTTTCCTGAAAATGCTTGCGTTTAGTACCCTTCTTATCAATCTGTCCTTAATTGTTCTCATTAAGGATACCTTTTCTTCTCCTCTCAGAATGGTACACCACATTTATCCCAAAGATATGACAGTATCTTTATACAGGAAGTCACATCCCCCAAAATGCTTTGATGTGGGAGCTTGATTGCTTTGTTTATTAAGTCACTTGTCAGCCAACATAAGGGAGTTTCTCAGTAAGAACATTACCTTTAATATGTAGATATGACACTATTGACCAATGACCTAAGAGTCAAAATAATAAAGTATATGAAGCAATGACTATTTATTATGGCACTCTGAGACGGACTTCAACTATATTTTCTCTTTTAATCTCTAACAACTTTCAAATATGTGCTATTGATCACCCAGGTTCTGCTTTTTAATTAACAACAGAGATGATGACAGATGTAGTTATTTACCTAAGATCATAGAGCAGATAAGCAGTGGAGCTGGAACTGGGCCAGGCTAGCCCCATCTGGAGCCCACCATTAGCTGAGGCCAGAGCACTGTGATGTCTACTCAGACCCATGTAGTAAAATTCCCTCTGCTAATTCAAGTGTAACACCAGATATGCTGAGGTTGAAGCCTGAAACTTTTAGCAATTATATTTCTGAATTGTTCCATCTTAAAGTAAAAATACTTTATAATCTCTCTTTTTAAAATTGCAGCAGAAGTGACCTAATCAGGATCTTTCCAGGCCAGCCAAAGGAAAGCAAGTTTTGACAGCCACCACTATATAACTAGAGTATTTTCTCAGGTAGGGCCAGCCTAGGATGTTGGCTATGTTGGAAGATTGGAGTTTAAAAAACAAAAACAAACAAAAAAACCTCAAATCTTCAAGGACTTCAAGATAGTGAAGAGAGCTAGGTATAAATATCCAACATATGGTAAGACAGAAATATATACTAGTTCTACTTCATGCTTTTTGTTGTCAAACGTCATTGTTTATTTTATTTTCATTTGAGGTATCAAATAATACCAATAAAAATATAAAAAGTATGGGGTAGGAAGTAATCTGGGCTTTACTAAATATTAATGCCTACTCCTAAAAGGCAGCAGCTAAATTTAATTTTTAAAAAAATCATTGGTTTTGCAATGAAATGGAGGAAGAATCACCCTGTTGGGTGGACAGTATCTAGTTAAACATAAGCCAGAAAACACAGTCTAATCAGAATTTTCATCCATTGTACTTCACCTTCATTGTGTTTCAATACTGCCTATTATATCTTTGCAGAACAAATTGATAGAGCTCTCTGATGGCAGTTCACACAGATGTGGTCACTACGAGTCTTTGAAGATGTGAAACCCTGTTTCCCACTTCCCACTCTCATTACTACTCTCCTGAGGAGATAAAAGGTAATCTTTAAATTGTTACTACTTAAGGGAAAAATCCTCTCTGGGTCTCAGTTTTGTTTTCTCTTAAATGGGGTCAGTGAACTAACATCTGACCCCCAGTTGCCACGTGAGACTAAACCCTACACTGAGAAGAGAGAGAGTTCTCATAGAAGAACTCTCCATTTAAAAAGTGGGGAAGATGAAAAGGAACTAGTTTTTTTAGAAGACTACACATTTAAATAAGATAGGCATGGGTTAATGTCAAAAGATCACTCATTACAAGAAAAGTTTCATTCCCCTTGACCAAATAAGGAAGTAACTGAAACAAGTGATAAATAGTAATTGAGAAGGAACAAAGGAGGTGGGGAAAATGATGGAGGAACAAGAATGATCAGTTAGACATAAAAGTTGTCTCCTATCACTCTCAAGCTTTTCTCCGTAGCAAGTGTCTCAGAGGGTTACTTGAGTATCAGGTGAAATGAAAGTCTTTTTCTAGGTAAACTGCTCAATTTAGAACATTAGAACAAAATTTGCCCTATTCTATTTGACTAAATTGTTAAACTGAAATTACAAAAGAGGTAAATCTGCTTAGGGCTCTAAGAAGTGGTCAGTTTATTTATGGAGGCTAGCAAAGGCTGCTCTACTGCCCTTCATGTTAACCACAGTACTCAAAAATATCAATGTCCGGTGCTTAAAATATTAATGTTTTTAGATATCATGGGCTCTAATTCCTTTTGTATCATTTTCTATTGCCACAAATATATTTTCCATTTTTACTGAAAAGCAAACTTTCAGATTTATTAAAATATACACTAGTGAAAAGAAGCAGAGACAAAATTACATTACCTAAAAATGCAAGTAAAGGATGAGGAATTTAATCCTGTTCAACAAATTAACAGAATTTCATTCAGAAACCGCATTTCTCACCATGAACCTCTCCAATATTAATACCCTAGTGAAGATTTTTTTTAAGTCTTTCCATATGGAGCACTCTTTATAATCAAAATACACTTTGCAAAGGCATTAGAAAATATTTCAGAAAGAAATACAATTGCCCTAACATGCATTTGAAAATATAAATCCATTTATATATTCAACCAAACTGCTTTCTCTTTACCCAGTTAGTAGCGGTGGTAGAGGTTCTATGTACAACCACCTGAGAGGCAAGTCACAGGGCATCCTAGCAATTTACCTAGCTGGGTTTTGTTCGGTAGAGTAGGTAAATGGGCGATTCTACAAACTGGAGGTTTTGCTGTTTGTAGAATTTTAAAATGGCCTAGAGCTTTAACAGACGTTGCAAAGTGATTTTAGAAACTTCAGGACACTGTTCCGACGCTCTGCAAAGTTTCAGCTCCTCAGAAGTTGCTTATGCTCCTGGTTGCCCGCTGGCCAGAAGTGGAAGCGCACTCCCACCTGCTGGGTGCAGACTCCCCATCCCAGAAGACAGGACAGAAGAAACCCCACTGGCTGCGCGGTGGCGGGAAGAATGGGGAACCTTCTCAGTGGCCCGAGGACAGTTATTGTCTAATGGTGGCCCTTGGTCTCCGCAAAGTACACAAAGTCCTCCCGGGCGGCCCCCCATCCAACCCGTCCGAACGCGAGAGCACCCACCTGTGGGCGCCAGGTCAGGGAAAGGCGGGTCCAGGCTCCCGCCTACCTTGCCGGGCGCTGCAGGCAGCATTGCAGCGACTGACCGAAGCCAGAGATGTGGGGACTGCAGCCCTCGCGGCCCGGCCTGGATCTCAAGGCCAGAGAGGCTCGGCGAGCTCAGCTCTTGGTCCGCGCGCTCCTGAGCCTGCGTCCCACCCGCGGCGGCTGTGGCCCGGGTCTCCGGAAACGCAGCGGGACTCAGACCACAGGCCAGGGCTGGGCTTTGCTGGCTGCCCCGAGGAAGTGAAACTGCTCAGGGGCTTGCTCTTTCATCGCGTTTTCAGAAGACTGCCTCGGTTTCTCGTGGTACTCTCTGGCTCCGTTTCCCTCCTCACCTTTTCACCGGGGGGGATTTTGAGGCTTATATTATCCGTGACTGTAGCTCTTCTTGCCCATTCTAGGGCTCCCACATTACCTCCACTGCTGGAAGAAATGAGGGGTGCCTAAGGTGGACATTTGTTGGAAAGGGGGAATGATCGCCAGGGGAATACATAGAGAAATAAATGTAATTTTTTCAAATACTTTATTTTACTCAGACTTTCTGGGCTTGGTTCATACATATGTTGTAAACTGATGTAAATCCCCTGTAAAACTTATTCCCTATCCTTTGCTCCAATTCAGAAATGGGCCAGTAGAAAATCTGTCATGGATTTAAATAATGGTGTTTATGGGGTGGGCCAGTGGTATAGCTCCATGATAGAGCACTTGCCTAGCATGCCCGACCCCTACGTTCCAAAGATGGAGAAATATCGAAGTCGTTGCCCCCAGAGTCTTAAAATAAATGTCTCTTCTCTCAAGAAACTTAAAACTAGGAATTTGTCTTTTGAAGTGGAAGATCAACTTGAAGATGTGGTAATAGAACAAGGTTGCGATGTCTCTCTTTCCCTTCTTATAAAAGAAACCTTAAAGGAAGGCTGGCTCAGCAACTATTTCTCTATACAAAGTTTTTTTTTTTTTAGGAATACTATAAATATCTAGTATCCAAAAAAAAAAAAAAGTGTTAGCTTTTCCCACATAGCCGGACTTGTTACCAGAACTTTATAACATAATGTAGAAAACTTGGAGAAATATATGAAATGCCAGAAATTTTTGAAAACCATTATAGATACACTTACTTACTATCTAATAGTTCTTCTAGCCTCCTAATTAATTTTTTTGTGAATTTGAAATATTAGAACAAAAGACTAGTTTGTGAAATGTTATGATATTATGATATTGGCCAATTTATTGTCTTCTCCATATGATTGTTTACCCAGAAACTTCAGTATAATAAAAACAAAGTTTGAATTGTAGACTATAAATAAACTTTTGGTCAGTAGTTTCCAAAATTAAATTCTTAGCATCAGCCTTAAATGAATTCATTGGGGGAAATAACATGCTAATTGGTGCATTTCCCAGTATTTCCCAGTGTACATAACTCTAACAATTGCTGCTTTGCCACTTACTTTTTTGTTTCTTTCCTTTTTTTTTTTTTTTTTTTTTTTTTTTGGAACTGGAAATTAAACTCAGGACCTTGAATGTGCTAGGCAAGTGATCTACCACTGAACTACAGCCCCACAACACAACAATAGCTACTTTGACCACCATAAAAACTCCTGCTATTGTTCCCCAATGAAGCATTCAAATCTTTGAAGGTTTTCATCAATGCACACACAAATTTACTAATAAAGAAAGTCTTTAAATGTCAAATTATATCTAGCATATGTATAGAACAGCCTTCTTGGAATGGCAGTCTGTGGCTACAATTGCTACCCTGACTCTACATTACTTACTATCTGGACTACTAGAGAAATTCTTAGCATTGCCAATCCTTACATATTTCATCTAAATGAGGAGATTAAAATAGTGATATTCAAGTCTCTGCCAGATATAAAATTTTATGACACCCTCTCCCATAAACACATATAGGAAATAGATTTACAATGCATAGGAAAACCAAGTACATTTTCGTATGCTCATTTTCACTGCTTATATCAATACAATCTTGATAAATGGAAAAAATGAAAGCTAAAATATGTTTAAAATTATGGACTGGTGTTTTAAAACTAATCTACTTCACAAGATTTTGTTAGAAAATCTTTAAAAATCTTCCACTTAAAGTTTAAAAATTAATCCTGCTTCATTTATTTATTTTTTTTACTTGAGAACTGAGTGAAAACAAATCTTGTTCAAATGTTATAAGGTAATGTGTCGCTCATTTATTTATTTATTTTTTGTTACTATTGATGTTAATAGCTACTTTTTTTAAGAAAAATATTTCATATGCCAAATCACTATGTAAGAGTTTCACAATGTTCATGGCATTTGGTTCTCAAAACAATGGGTTTTAACCATATTTCACAAATGAGGAATCTGGGTTTTAAGAGTTACAAGTGACAAAACTGGAAATCAATCCTAGAATTGAATCCAAAGCCTGCCTTCTTAATTATAACCCTTCCTTTCTTTTAGTCATGTAAGGCCATTGCCAATGGTTATATAGACATCATAGGCAAGGTTATACATATGCAAATACAGGGATCTCTTTATCCTTGGAAACCACAAATAGAACCAAATCCTACATATATTGTTCTGTCTTTATCATACAACCTATGATAAAGTGTAATTGATAAATGAGTCACAGAGATTAACAATAACCGATGATAAAATAGAACAACTACAATAATATAATACAAGTTATATGAATGTGAAATCTTTTATATTTCTGAAAGTTTTATTTGGGATTTTCAGATTATGGTTGAACAGGTGTAAGTGAAACCATGAACATGAAACTGTGGATAAGGAAGGGCTACTGCTTTGAAATATTGCTTTTGTTTTCCCACAGAGTTATAATTCCATGGAATGAAACATCAGTATCCTTAAAAATGGGCATGGATGGCACTCACAATGCATGATAACTTTGTCACTATTTGGCTGAGGCTACAGACAATCACACACACACACACACAAACACACACACACACACATTGATGTGGTAATCTAATTCTTATATTCTAAATTTCCCAATGCATTTTTGAATATATATTTTAGAAAAAGTTTCACTCATTTTTTTATCTCATTTTTCAGTGTCGAGCACATCTTTAATCAAAGTTGACTTTTATTTTTTTCCCTGACTTCTCCCTTAAGTAGATGATACTGTCTGAAATGTTGGGTTATCTCTTGGTTTGCATTTATTCTCAGGGAAGAGGCACTTAGTAATTCTCACAGTGAGAGGCTTTTTCAGTCGGAATGCCACCAGCAGCGTGTAATCGCAAGTTTCTGATTTTACCTCTGTTACAGAATGACAAAAAACTGCAAGCCACAGTTGGTTTCTTGTTTCTCAATATATCAAACTCTTGGAACCATTGACTTCTTCCCTTGCATTCTTTTTTCCAGCAGCACATTGACCGCTCCGGTATTATTACCCCACTCTGTGGAGATTATAAGGGCCTCATGCTGACTCCATGTTCCAATAATGGGAGAGCTGAAAGCAGTTCGCTGCAACCCTGTTGCAGTTGCCATGGCTGATTTCCTGTGCCTTTGTAAACTTGATGCTTTCACTCCTACTCTTGGCTGTATTTATGCTTTTAGATCCTGGATGCATTTAAAACAAAACTGGTTTCTTCCTAAAGCAACAATCCATTATAAAAGTGAAATGGTTTGTAACATCATAGCCCGTTTACGAATTGGAGAATTTTCTTCTTGATAAACATATCTAGATTTTAGACACCAAGTCATATTATTACCGTAGGGTGTGATACTTCTCATTCGCTAGTTGAAAACTGGACCAAATGCCAGGCACATTTGAAAAATTTCCCAGCCATAAGACTCTTTTATAAAAATGTTTGGTCATTGCTGGAAGGTTATATTCATTTTCTTATTCTTCCTGACATTTAAATGAATTCTGTAACACTACTCTATGTCATACCCTGTCTCCCATAGTGATGCCCACATTCCAATCTCCTGAACCTGGATATAGAGCACCATAGATAGAAGGTGAAATTAAGTTAAGGATCTTGAGAAAGGAAGATCAACTTGAATTACCCAGGTGGACCCAGTGTAATCAATCACGAGGGTACTTAGAAGACGGAGGCAGGAAACTCAGAGTGAGTAAGGAAACTTAGTAAGAAAGCAAATATCCAGTCAATGCTCTTTGAATAAGGAGGGAAGGACCACAAACCAGGTAATGCCAGTGGCCTCCAGGAGCTGAAAAGGGCAAAGAAATGTCAGGCCTGGCTGACCACATGACTGTTAGCCCATGGAGACTGATTTTAGACCTCTGACTTCCAGAATTTGGAATAAATCTGTGTTGTTTTAAGCTGTAATAATTTGTCATAGCAGCAATAGGAAACTAGCACATTTATCGTGATAAACTGGAGAGATTCCTTAGAAGGAAAATCGTTTTACATTCTTCTAAATAAACATATATTAAAGAATACTTAATTTCCTTTACCATTAATTTGCTGAGTGCCTGTGGAGCAGTATCTCATTGCTATTCAGTGGTTGCTGTAGCTCTTTGATATTCCTTCCTGCGGTGCTGTTTGCCTTATGTACTTGCATCTGTTCTCTAGTGACTGAATAGATGTGCTAATCTCTTTTCAATTAGATTGAGAATGACATGTAGAAGTAACCAAGTTTCTGCTTTTACTGTGGCCCACACCCCCACCACCTCTCCACCCACACCCCTGACTGTGCTAACAAGTGAAACTGAGTTTGCTCAAAGGCAACTTGCTTAATAGATATGAGTTTTAATAACCAATGCTATAAAAAAATTTGATGCCAAGAAATCTATTAATTTCTCCATTTCTCTTTTTGGTTGTTTTGGCTTTCTTTGTGAACTGTGTAATTTGCTTCAATTTCTATCCCATAATTATTGATTCAATTAGAGTTTCAGCTATATTCCCTAACCAAATAGAATGTTTTCCTTAGCATCTAATTCACCCTAGGTTTCTCGGGATAAGTACCAATGAGCTTCACCTCTCTATAAGATTAGTAAGTGAACATTGTTCTTAGGTTTTTATTATCCTTATTTAAAAAGAGTTCAGTAAAAAGAATTTAGCTTAGCCTCACACTGCCAGGGGCAAGGTACAGTGCTGGGCAGTGGGCACACAGGAATGAAAAGATAAGTCCCATACTTCTGAACTCAGTCTACCTTTTAAGTATTCTATTCCAGTTTTTGTGGAGAACTATATGTGATAAAATGATACTAAATGGTTCTATGATATTAAAACACTTTTGGACCATTAGAAGATTCAAGAGTATTCTCGTAAGTAATGTTATTGTGGGGGCAGATTACATTATGCATAATTCATAGTAAAGAGACATATTGAAATTGAGAGTGTTTTGAGCCAGAAGGCAATAACAGGAAGTGGTTGGAGAAAATTTTCAACAGGAAGAAAAGTAAAGATAATGTGTTTCAGTCAGTGGTGTAACTCTAATACTGAGCTCAAGGCAGTTCCAAGAACTGTGCCCCTTGACATGATCCAAGAATTGGAAGAGAATATAGAAGGTATTTTCCACACCAACCATACAATTTCATAGAGTAGTGAGTGGCCTGTTAACAATTTAGAAGAAAATGCAGACATTTATTTGAGGCTATAAAGTTAGCTTCAAAAGTCCAAATTATTTTGGACTGTGACCTGGAAAGTAACAAGTCTTTGCAGTCGATATTTCACTTATTCAGAAAAGAAAAAGAAGTTAGAATAAGATTCTTTCCAAAGAGCTCAAAAGGGGGGTCGAGGGGGATAAAAGCAGAAAAATGACAATTTTATGGTGAAAATTCTTACTAAAAATTGAGTTTTAATTCTCTAAATACAAATAACAGAAAAGTTTAAAACATGACAACAATGCCAAGAGAATAGCAACTCTTGTAGGTCTTCTAAAGTTCCTTCTGCTTCTTCTTAACACTACTTAGAATATATTCCCTACTCTCAGAAGGAACAGCTGTGTGTAACCAATTACTCTTTTGAAGAGGACACATATAAAACTCCTGCTGCCCTGTGTACCATCCACAGGAGAGGGCTCAATATTAGTCATTTTTCTATTGCTCTAATGAAATCCATGAGAATTGGTACTTTATAAACAAAAGAGGTTTGTTTGGTCCACAGTTTTAGAGACTAGAAATCCAAATAGCATTGCACTAGCATTGACACGGGTCCTTTGCCTGCAGGTATGGTACATCATACAGGTATGGATAGCATCATGACTGTGAATGAGTTAGAGATTACATGGTGAGATAGGAAATCAAAGCACTAGACCAGAACTCAAAGGGAAAAGGTCTTAAATATCTTAGGGAATCTTCTTAGTAAAGTAGATTTTGAATTTTCTATTTCCACAGGCAGATTATTTCCATAAAGAGATGAGGGAGACAGAATGAGGGATCAGTGTGAGATATTTTTGGGATTTTATTTAAATAACTTCACTGGTTATAGGGTTGTTTAAGGTTTTAAAGGAAGTCATGTATTAGTCTGAATTCTTTTGTATGCACATGATAGAAATTCAGTTCAAAGTTGCTCTTGTAAAATGGAGTATTTTAATGGATCACATAACTATGGACAGGGAATAACGTCAAAGCCTTGAAATAGAAGACTTGCTCACTCTTTTTTTTTTTCCCCTCAAACAACTCCCTCAAAAAGTTGAAAATGTGCTGAATTGAGGCCAACCAAGATAGATTTTGAGTTGTTCTTTCTCAGATCAAGTTTAAAAAATTATGAGGGAGAAATAATTAATAGCATTATTTAAATAGTCGAAAATATCCATGAACTGATGAATGGGGGAATGTACAACTCAAATGTCCATCATGGTGTAACCATACAATAAAATATTATGAAATAAAAAAGAATGAAGTATTGATACATGCTACAACATTGAAATATTTTGTAAATTTAAAGAAGCCAGTCATTTAAGATCATATATTCTATGATTCCACTTACATGAAATGTTTCAAACAGACAAATCTTAAGAGACAAAAAGTGGATATGTGATTGCCGAGGATTTGGGGTTTTAGATAGGCAGAGTGACTGCTAATGAGCATGTAGTTTATTTTGGGGGGGTTAATAAAAATGGTCTCAAATTAGATAACAGTAATGGTTGCAGGATTCTGTAAATATAATAATAATTGCTGATTTTAACAAGATCAAAGGGCGAATTTTATAGGATATGAATCATGTCTCAAAAAATGCTATAAAATTGATAAACAAGGGCTTTGATTGACCTAGATTAATTTAAAAGCCAGTCGTCTCAGTTGGGGGAGTAGAGTGTGGAGCATCCTAATTCATCTGGCTGGGTTAAAGTGCTTCTTTTGAGGCCAATCAATAATGGCTATTGGGGGACACAAATTCAGAGCAGGAGAAAAACATTTCCTAGTCAAAAGTGATCATTATTCCCAGATGGAAGAAAGAAGAGGCATAGGTAGATTATAAAATAGATGCTACAATAAGAGATCAGGTGGAAAAGCCACCTGATTACTATAAGAACTGATCTGACTCCACAGAGCTGTCCCAGGTAGTGCACACTGTGGCATATTGCACAACTACCACTTCCAGGATGTGGCACTAAGCTACAGCTACTGGAAATGTAGCTACTTGGCTAGGGACAACGCACAGCAGTGTTCTCTCCAAGAATTGCCTTTGGTCAAAAAAAGTTGCTTTGCTCAAGTGTGCTTACCTTTCTTACAAGGCATCCTGCACCCAAGGAGATGTTAATGTGGGAAAGCAACTGCCGTGTCCCTCCCCAGCTGAGACAAATCTGAAGGGTCATCCAGTTAAAGTCCCTCCTCCCAGCTAAAAGTATGGCCTGAAGTCTCTGTTGCAACTGCTTCTTGGTTCAATTTCTCCCTTTGCCTTACATTTGTTGTTCCTGAGAATATTTCTCAAACAGATTTCCTGCATGAAAATATCAGGATATTTTTCCCAGATAATTTGCAATAGTTGGTACCAGGGGTATTCCTCGGAAGCAGCCTCTACCATAAAATCGAGCAGGATCATACTCCTATCTCTTAGCATATGGTTTCGATATAATTAATCAATTATACTGAACTGGGTTGGGATGACAGTGGAAAGGAATGAACGAACAGGGTCATTGCTTAGGCATATGAGAATTTGGGGAATAGGAATGATAAGGACTATGGAACTGGATGACTATGATTTATTGGATTTATTTGATTTATTGGAGAAGGAAAACAAATTACTAATGGTGCTTAATCACTAACATAAGACAAACTGTGAAAGACAGAGGCCTCCTTGGCAGTATAAAGAATAAAGTGTCCTACATACCTTTTAATATGAAATAAAGGAACAGAAGTTTAAGTCCTTGAGAGTAGGAGCCTTTGTTGTTTGTTCGTTTTTCATTTTTTTGGATTTTCAACTTTAGCATTGGGTGTTAGTGCTAATAAACCTCAGTGTTACTGATGTACTTACAGAATGATATGTTAGCTATGACACCTACTTCTCTTCATTCAATAGAAGATAGTCTAGAGCAATGTAGTTATACAAGATCACATTTGCCACGAGGTTTAGTGAGTCTGCCTATTTCTGCATCAGCTGTGGTATTAATCATAGTTTCCATGGTTAGTGACAGATTTTGCACCTGAGTCTCCAGAGCATGGACACCTATCCTGGGTATGATAATGTGTACCAGCTAGTTATGATAATGGAACCAGCTGTTTGATTGGACCCTATACAAAGTGGGCCTTCAGAACACCCAGTGGGTAATCAAGGTGGGCCCTGTTCATCCACAGGCATTATTGCGTACAAACATCAGGAGTCCCCAAACTTCAAAACAACAGGCCTCCTTTTCTGAGAACAGGTGCTCCTTGGACAATACACTCCACAAAGGGAAGAGCTCAGGTTACCCTGACAAAAGATCAGTTGCTATAAATAATGCTCAGTCAGTTGTGGAGTACTTAAATGGTATTTATCCATGGGTTGGTGGGCATTGAAAAGTTACATGAAATGTTGATTTTTCCAAATTTCCAACAGTGTTTCACATCTTCTTTGTCACTGATGTTCTAACTCAGAAAGATACTAACATGTGGGCTACTGGGTGGTTATTGAATCTGATGCATAGCAGGGGCATCACACATAGATCTGAGCCATTGATGGAAGGGAGGTGGCAATAACGTTGACAATTGACCATGCCAGGACACCATGAGGCATGGCCAATACCCTCTGGCTCACATTTGACAAACCCCAAAACTGTCGGATAGCTAGAGGGGGCCATGGTTCTGATGTATTAACCTTTGCATTGTGTGGAGGTGAGTCACATGTAATATTTTATCTTAATTTTCCATCACATATAATTATCTCTTCTTGGGAATTTAGTTCCTTTTATTTTATTTATTTATTTATTTTTATCATATAATACATGATAATACCTCATTTCTAGCTCTGGGCAATGGTCTTATAAAAGATTTCTTGGAAGAATATGAAGAATTAGGCTTTTTGACTCTATCCCCACTCCAATGACCAAAACTTTACTACTAAACTTTGAAAACCAGTGCATTAAATTGAATCATAGACATATGGTCAACAGGAATTTTAGTGTGTATTGCTCTATTTATGGAATTGGTATCCACCTTCAGCATCAGTTCATAACAGGAAAGAATGTGTAGGTGTGATCAATACTTTAAGCCATATCAACATGGATTTTTTTATTTCTAATTAATGCTTTCAAACTATGATTGAAATATGGCTTTATGTATATATTTACCTATATGCGTGTATATATATATATATATATATATATATATATATAATTGAAATGTGGTGGAGTGACTCAATAAAAATTACTGAAATTTATGTGGAAAAAAAGTCACATGGTTTTAGTACTGTGTATCTGTAATTCTCTTCCAAAAGGTGTTGTAAAAAAGAATGAAATAATTTTATTTCATAGTATGCATCTTGCATTTCATGGTAAGAAAAACCAATTCCATGTTTGTAATACTTCCAGTTGGATTTAATAATTGAAAATTGTCCTTATGGTTACAAGAGGTTTAAGATGGTTTCAAATTAACACAAGAGGAAAATACACAGGAGAATATAACTGATAGCTAGACAGAGATGACTATTCTGCTCCTATAGATAACCCCATGGGAACCAGAAAATATTTCTGACAGATTGGTAAGTGGAAATTTTGCTTATATTCTCTTGAATTATGTATGCTAAAGTTCAAATCAGAGGACCAGTATAAGTAACATGTATTTAAAAAAAAAAAAAGAGTTTTGAACAATTCAGGCCAATCCTCACCCTGCTGGGCTACCTAAGATGTACTTGAGAAAGACAACCAACCCACCATCCACAGTCATCTTCCCTCCCACCCTATCTCCACCCGATGGTAAAAGGCAACTAAGAGGATGGAGTACTTTTCCTCCCTTTATTTTTTTCCAGCTGGGCCTCTTTTTCCTACCTTAAATTATGGGGAAAATCTCAATCACATCCATTCTCTACTAGTTGAAGGCAGGGTTTCTCTTGCCACTGATCTATCACTCAACCTGCAGAATAACTAAAGCTCCTGGGATGTACTGGAAACAAAAACGCATTGCAGTAATGGCAGTCTAGAGGAGGTAGCAAGGAAGCATTCTGAATTCCCTCTGTCACACAAGCAAATCTAGTTTTTGCAAAAGCTGACTGGTTGCCATGGAGCTTGAATAGTGTTCTAGTACTCCTCAGAAGAGTTCACTCTGTGATAGACCCTAGTCAAAAAAGATCACATGCAATGGACCACCTGCAGCAGGAGATGTCAAAGCTTATAGAAAAGTTCAAGCAGAATCAGATCTCCTCATCAGAGAACTGTACCATGGAGAGACCTCACAGAAGGGTTTCCCATAAGTCAACCAAGTATCTCTGTGGAAAGCCCATGACTGAATGCTGGCCATTGGCAACTAGAGAGTGTGGGTCATAAAGATTAGTCATAACCAACAGAGGGGTTTACCATGTCATCCAGTGAAGCACAGAAACATATTTCCTCTTACTATTTCCCTTATTTTTAAAACTGCATGTTTGACATTTGAACACACTTCTACCTTGTGACAAAGCTTACTTATTTTTTTACATTCGGCAGCATTCCAATTTTAATGTATCTATGCATCCGAATGTGTGTTTAGTGTTTTCATCTCCCCCACTCTATTAAAATCATTCAAAGGGACCTATCCTCTGTTTTTATCACCTATTATCATGTTAAAAAGAAAACTTATATTGTTCCCTAACAAATCTTTGTTTCTCATTCAGATTTTCTTGTTTCAGAGAACTAAATATCAAGAACGTTGTTACCTTGACTGAAAACTGAGTCATTTTGACTTTTTTTCTTTCACAAAACTCATTTGATTCATCAGAAATACTGTTATCTGTCAAAATTCAGCATGTCCAATGAGACTGGGAATATTAAAAATTAATTTTTACAACATATGAGTTAGATTTTTCAACAATCTAGTCAATACTGTTTCCTTCAACTTCTAAAGAACTCTGCAGGCAAAACATTTCTTAAAGTCAAGAACACAATGACTAATTTGAAAAAATTACAATGAAAAGAATTAAATGTTTCCTCTATGTTTGCAGTTATTTTTAAATTTATGCATGTTGTGTATATACCCCCACTGATCCATATCCATTGATCCATATCCATATGCATGTTGTGTATATACCCCATGATCCATATCATATGTGGTATCAATCACATGAGCACAAACCTACAAAAGACTTGTAACTGTTCTTCCTGCTTCTGGTTAGTCACTTACAATTCATTCTCCACATATAAGCTAAACATAAACCAATTCTGTCACTTTTTTGCTTAAGACAAAACAAAAACAGAAACAACAAAATATCAATGAAAAATCCAAACTCCAATGACTTGCACTACACTGGCAGTAAAATCCATGGTACTTCCATGGCTTACAGGGCCCACTAAGATCTGAGACCTGCCCATCACTCAAATATTATCTTTCTACCTTGCCTTCCTCTTAGCCCACTGGCCATATATGAACCTCTTTTCTTCACCTCAAGCATGCCATCTTGTTGCATCCAGAGACTTTATACTTGTTCTTCCTAAGTATTTGCAAGCTTTCATTTTCTTTTCGACTGTTTCAAATCTAATGTCACTTTTGCAAAAAGTTCTTTTTTCCCCATTTATCTAATGTCCACACTCCCATCACTCTCTGTAGTAGTTCATTTCAGGCCTATTGCCCTGACATTCCAGGAGCACCCAATGGAACAGGTTTACATTATAAAATGAAAGTTTAAAATACATAACTGTGGGACAACATGTGTTATACTAATAAGATAGACCCTTGGGAACCAAAAGTCTCCCACTTTGCTATGGTTTGAAATGACTCCAAAATTCATGTGTTGGAAATCAAATTCCAATGCAGCAGTGTGGAGAGGTGGGACCTTCAAGAGATGATTAGGTCATAAGGATGCTGCCCTCATGAATGAATTAATTCCATTATCATGGGTTCCTTTTATTAAAGGATGTGTCCCACCCCTTCTCTGTCATGAGGTGAGTCCCTCCACCATGTAATGACGACACCAAGAATGGCCTCCCCAGATGCAAGTCCCTCAGTCTCGGAGATACCTCAATCTCCACAATTGTGAATGTGAGTTAATAAATTCCTGTTCATCCTGAGTTACCTAGCCTGCACTATTTTGCCATAGCAGCACCACATACACTAAGACCCACCTCCAGCCTGAAATGGTATGAGGCAAAGAGCTTGCAGTTGTAAAGGCTCAGACCAATCCAATCATATAGCCTGAAGAACTCTACAAATATAGGCAATCTCTAAACAGAACAGGGGGGCATGAGGAGGCATATTCACTCACTACTTCATTTTATTTTTCATGCACTAATCAATAGCTTGCTACTACCTATTTGCCCATGAATCTGATTGTTGTCTGTATCCTGCACCATAATGTTAGCTCTAAGAAGGCAGAGGTATTTTGTTTTTGTTTTTTGCTTTTTGTTTTTTGTTTGTTTGTTTGATTACTCGTCCTGTCTCCCTCTTTTTTTCAGCATTCTTTTAGAATTGCATCTATCATGGATGTAGAGTGCTAAATAAAGTAAAATTTGGCTTTAGGGAGAAAATGGCATTTTATTCAATATCACATCATAGTTTAGATGCCCTGAATAATCCATAGATATATCAAGCAAAGTCCCAAAAAATAATAACCACATTTGACTTTTGTTTGCCTCAGTTAACTCCTGAGAAAAAGGGATTAAAGCAGCACACAATTAGGCATTTCTGGTCCCCTGACACCATAATATTTAGTAACACAATTTCATAAGCTGAGGTCCCCTAAAACTAAATTCAACATGTACTCATCAAATTTAAAAAAATAATAAAATATTTTTATTCTAGAAACAAAGATATCTCTTTTTATTGAGAAACGAATTCATCCATATTTCTAATATTTGCAGATATTTTCCCAACTTGGTAAGAATTCTCCTGTATTGAGACATGTTTCTCTGAAAGGTTTTAAACTGAGGAGTTTGTGTAGTTTAAATGGCATTGGACAGAGAATTGAGAGATCTGGGATTGATTTTTATTTTACTACTTATATTAGGGTTGATCTTGGTTTTGGGAATATTGTTTTACTTTAGCCAGAATTTCACTTTGTGTAAAACAAGATGCTTGGACCACAAGTATTCTACCTTCATTTATACTCTTAAAATCTATAACTAAAATGCAGAGCAGATGTCAAATTTGAAGATGGTGATGAAAAGTTAACAGGTCTACCTCTTCCAGTTGTACCTTAGCCAATGAATGCATCAAGAAAAGCAAGAAGCACACAAAACTCAGCTTCAAATAAAAGATGTATCTGCAAAACTCAAAACACATGTTGGTTCAGAGTTGTTTGGAAAAAAAGGTGGAGGAAAGATGTTTTTAGAAGTTGGTCATCAACAAATGAGAAGTTATTTTGTTTGTTTTTAGCATTTATTATTTTATTTGTTTTCATTTTTTTATTGTTTTCTGCTAATGCAGCTTCTATTTTTTATTTTTTTTATTGTAAACAAATGGAATACATTTTGATTCTCTGTACATGGAGTAAAGGCATACCATTCGTGTAATAATAAATTTACACAGGGCAATGTTGTTTGATTCATTCTGCCATTTTTCCCCCTTCCCCCACTCCCCACCCACCTCTCTTTTCCCTCTATACAGTCCCTCCTTCCTCCATTCTTGCCCCCCTCCCTAAGCCTAACCCTAAACCTAACCCTAACCCTTACGCTAACCCCCTCCCACCCCCCATTATGTGTCCTCATCCGCTTATCAGTGAGATCATTCATCCTTTGGTTTTTTGAGATGGCTTATCTCACTTAGCATGATATTATCAAATATCATCCATTTGCCCTCAAATGCCATAATTTTATCATTCTTTATGGATGAATAATATTCCATTGTATATATATGCCACAGTTTCTTTATCTATTTATCAATTGAAGGACATCTATGTTGGTTCCGCAATCTGGCTATGGTGAACTGAGCAGCAATGAACATACTTGTGGCTGTATCTCTGTAGTATGCTGATTTTAAGTCCTTTGGGTATAGGCCAAGGAGTGGGATAGCTGGGTCAAATGGTGGTTCCATTCCAAGCTTTCTGAGGAATCTCCATACTGCTTTCCAGAGTGGCTGCACTAATTTGCAACCCCACCAGCAATGTATGAGTGTACCTTTCTCCCCACATCCTCACCAACACCTATTGTTGCTTGTGTTCTTGATAATCGCCATTCTAATTGGGGTGAGATGAAATCTTAGGGTAGTTTTGATTTGCATTTCTCTTATTACTAGAGATGTTTAACACTTTTTCATATATCTGTTGATTGCTTGTACATCTTCTTCTGTGAAGTGTCTGTTCATTTCCTTAGCCCATTTGTTGATTGGATTATTTGTATTCTTGGTGTAGAGTGTTTTGAGTTCTTTATATATTCTGGAAATTAGCGTTCTATCTGAAGTATGAGTGGCAAAGATATTCTCCCACTCTGTAGGCTCTCTCTTCACATTACTGATAGTTTCCTTTGCTGAGAGAAAGCTTTTTAGTTTGAATCTATCCCAGTGGTTGATTCTAGCTTTTATTTCTTGTGCTATGGGAGTCCTGTTAAGGAAGTCTGATCCTAAGCCATCAAGTTGAAGATTTGGACTTACTTTTTCTTCTATAAGATGCAGGGTCTTTGGTCTAATTCTGAGGTCCTTGATCCATTTTGAGTTGAGATTTGTGCAGGGTGAGAGATAGGGGTTTAATTTCATTCTGTTGCATATGGTTTTCCAGTTTTCCCAGCACCATTTGTTGAAGAAGCTATCTTTTCTCCATTGCATATTTTTGGCACCTTGGTCTAGTATGAGAAAATTGTATTTATTTGAGTTTGTGTCCATGTCCTCTATTCTGTACCATTGATCTACCTGTCTATTTTGGTACCAATACCATGCCATTTTTGTTACTATTGCTTTGTAATAGAGTTGAAGATCTGGTATTGTGATACCCCTGCTTCGCTCTTCCTGCTAAGGATTGCTTTAGCTATTCTGGGTTTCTTATTCTTCCAGATGAATTTCATAATTGCTTGCTCTATTTCTGTAAGGTACATCATTGGGATTTTAATTGGAATTGCATTGAATCTGTATAGCACTTTTGGTAGTATGGCCATTTTGACAATATTAATTCTGCCTATTCAAGAACAGGGAAGATCTTTCCATCTTCTAAGGTTTTCTTTAATTTCTTTCTCTAGTGTTTTCATTTTTAAGAGGAAATATATTTCCCATTCCAAAATCCAAACGTACAAAATGAGAAGAACTAAAGAGCAGAGTAGATGGTTTCCTTTCACTTCTATGTCTTGACTACACAATTTTTCACCCTCCAAACAATTCTAGAATTATTCTGAGTCCTTCTAGAGAAAATATTTTTAAGATACAAGTATACATGGAACACAAACCTACTCTCATTTGCAACTGTAGGATGTAGGAGCATAGCTTAAAATAAACATTTCCCTGACATGAATAGGTTTGAAAAACAGAGGACACAGGTTCAAATATGGAGTTATTTAGGGAAACCACATTAAAAAAAAGTCTATTCCCAAGATAAATGGGAGAAGAAAAAATAAGACATACACAATATGAAAAGTTGTACCTAGATATCTCCCTAGTATTGGTTTGTAAGAAATGGAAGTTAATTCTGTGTCACTTAGAAAATGATCATTTATCAATATCAGAGACCATGCCCCTCCTCTAGTGAAATTCCTCAAATATCTGAACCAGAAAAATCACTTCATAAAAAGGTGAGCACATACCAAATGAAGAGAGATGGAAAAAACAAACAGAAACCAAAAGAGTTGGTGAAAACTCACTAGAAAAATATTACTAGGGAATAAATAAAACTTGAAATCATGAATCTTGCCATTTGTATTCCAGAAATTAACATAGCAAACCCCCCTACATATTAAGAGTACAAAGCATGGATATAAACCCTTAGGAAAAAGATATCAAAGTATAAGGAAATGTCAATACATATTTTTATGGAAAGGAAACAGGTAGGTGGAGAAAAGCAAATCATAATAAAAAATAAAATTAGAAGAAACACCACACACTATAAACTGCTAATAATAATGAAGGATCAAACAGGACAGAAAAAAGAAAAACAAACTCAACAGAACAGAAATAAAAAGTTAAGATATAAAATAAAACAGTTAGCTAGAGAAGCTGGAGGGAAAATACCTAATTATGGACATAAGTGGAGTTTCAGAGAAGAAAATTACTTACTGCTTCATTTTATTTTTCATGGTGCTTATCAATAGCTGGCTACTACCTATTTGCCTATGAATCTGATTATTTTCTGTAATAATCACTATTATAAGTAAACAAATAAATATTTAAAAAACCATTAAAGAAAATTTTCTAGTTTTCAAAGTTTGGAGCTACATGTTAAAATCAATACCATATCTTAGAATAATCAAACTTAATCATTTTATAACAAAGTTTTTAAACTTCAAGGACGAAAAATTATTCCTTTAAAGATTAATGTGGCGGGCGAGACCTGGGGCCCAGGGTTATACCACATGCATCCAAAATGGCGACTGGCAGAGAGCCAAAGGGCGTGCTGAAATGGGCCTTGAGAAAAACAGGAAGCCTTTACCATTGGCTGTATGATAATTAGCTCAGATGCTTAGCACTTGGACAGATATATCTTACATGTATGCTTGAGTGCGTGATCGCTTGACTTTTAAGAGGACTGGATGGACATATCTGATTACAATTGCTTATGCATGAGACTGCTTATATATTGAGGAATGGACGAAGGAAGGACTGTATAGAGGGAAAAGAGGGGTGGGTGGAGTGGGGGGAAAGGGGGAAAAATGGTAGAATGAATCAAACAACATTGCTGCATTATCAGAAAACAATAAAAAAATGAAAACAAATAATAAATGCTAAAAACAAACAAACAAAAAAACTTCTCATTTGTTGATGACCAACTTCTACAAACATCTTTCCTCCACCTTTTTTTCCAAACAACTATGAATCAACATGTGTTTTGGGTTTTGCAGATATCTTTTATTTGAAGCCACCGACCAGCGGGACAAACGACACATACTCTTCAGAAGTTCATGAAGCAGCTTCGCTTTATTCGGATAACACCCTCAATATATAAGCAGTCTCATACATAAGCAGTTGTAATCAGATATGTCCATCCAATCCTATTAAAGGTCAAGTGATCACGAGCTCAAGCTACATGTAAGATATATCTGTCCACTGTGCTAAGCAGCTGAACTAATTATCATACAGCCAATGGTAAAGGCTTCCTGTTTTTCTCAAGGCCCATTCAGCACGCCCTTTGGCTCTCTGCCAGTCGCCATTTTGGATGCATGTGGCATAACCCTGGGCCCCGGGTCTTGCCCGCTACAGATTAATACACATAAAAAGGGATGGGGATTACTAAAATTTGGAATGAACAAGGAAATATCACAACAGACACGAGTGAAATACAAAACATAATTAGAAGCTATTTTGAAAATCTATACTCCAACAAAACAGAAAACCTTGAAGACATCAACAAGTTTCTAGAGACATATGAATTACCTAAACTGAATGAGGAGGACATACACAACCTAAATAAATCAATTTCCAGCAATGAAATAGAAGAGGTCATCAAAAGCCTACCAACAAAGAAAAGTCCGGGACCAGATAGGTTCTCAGCCGTTCTACAAAACCTTTAAAGAAGAGCTCATTCCAATACTTCTCAAAGTATTCCATAAAATAGAAGAGGAGAGAACCCTCCCAAACTCATTCTATGAAGCCAATATCACACTGATACCTAAACCAGACAGAGACACATCAAGGAAAGAAAATTTCAGACCAATATCCTTAATAAACATCGACGCAAAAATTCTCAACAAAATTTTAGCAAATCGCATACAAAAATATATTAAAAAGATAGTGCACCACAATCAAGTGGGTTTTATCCCAGGGATGCAAGGTTGGTTCAACATCTGGAAATCAATAAATGTCATTCACCATATCAACAGACTAAAAGTTAAGATTCACATGATTATTTCAATAGATGCAGAAAAAGCATTTGATAAATACAGCATCTCTTCATGCTCAAAACACTAGAGAAAATTGGGGTAGTGGGAACATTCCTGAACATTGTAAAGGCCATCTATGCTAAGCCCATGGCTAATATCATTCTAAATGGTGAAAAACTGAAAGCATTCCCCCTAAAAACTGGAACAAGGCAGGGATGCCCTCTTTCACCACTTCTATTCAATATTATTCTTGAGACTCTAGCCAGAGCAATTAGACAGACCAAAGAAATTAAAGGGATACAAATTGGAAAAAAGGAACTCAAACTATCCCTGTTCGCTGATGACATGATTATATATTTAGAGGAACCTGGAAATTCCACCAGAAAACTCTTAGAACTCATAAGTGAATTCAGTAAAGTAGCAGGTTACAAGATCAATGCCCATAAATCCAATGCATTTTTATACATAAGTGATGAATCTTCAGAAAGAGAAGTTAGGAAAACTACCCCATTCACAATAGTCTCGAAAAAAATAAAATACTTGGGAATCAATCTCACAAAAGAGGTGAAAGACCTCTACAATGAGAACTACAGAACACTAAAGAAAGAAATTAAAGAAAACATTAGAAGATGGAAAGATCTCCCATGTTCATGAATAGGAAGAATTAATATTGTCAAAATGGCCATACTACCTAAAGTGCTATACAGATTCAATGCAATTCCAATTAAAATCCCAATGATGTACCTTACAGAAATAGAGCAAGCAATTATGAAATTCATCTGGAAGAATAAGAAACCCAGAATAGCTAAAGCAATCCTTAGCAGAAAGAGCAAAGCAGGGGGTATCGCAATACCAGATCTTCAACTCTATTACAAAGCAATAGTAACGAAAATGGCATGGTATTGGTACCAAAATAGACAGGTAGATCAATGGTACAGAATAGAGGACATGGACACAAACCCAAATAAATACAATTTTCTCATACTAGACAAAGGGGCCAAAAATATGCAATGGAGAAAAGATAGCCTCTTCAACAAATGGTGCTGGGAAAACTGGAAAACCATATGCAACAGAATGAAATTAATCCCTATCTCTCACCCTGCACAAATCTCAACTCAAAATGGATCAAGGACCTCAGAATCAGACCAGAGACCCTGCATCTTATAGAAGAAAAAGTAGGTCCAAACCTTCAACTTGTTGGCTTAGGATCAGACTTCCTTAACAGGACTCCCATAGCACAAGAAATAAAAGCTAGAATCAACCACTGGGATAGATTCAAACTAAAAAGCTTTCTCTCAGCAAAGGAAACTATCAGTAATGTGAAGAGAGAGCCTACAGAGTGGGAGAATATCTTTGCCACTCATACTTCAGATAGAGCACTAATTTCCAGAATATATAAAGAACTCAAAACACTCTACACCAAGAATACAAATAATCCAATCAACAAATGGACTAAGGAAATGAACAGACACTTCACAGAAGAAGATGTACAAGCAATCAACAGATATATGAAAAAATGTTAAACATCTCTGGTAATAAGAGAAATGCAAATCAAAACTACCCTAAGATTTCATCTCACCCCAAATAGAATGGCGGTTATCACAAGCAACAATAGGTGTTGGTGAGGATGTGGGAGAAAGGTACACTCATACATTGCTGGTGGGGTTGCAAATTAGTGCAGCCACTCTGGAAAGCAGTATGGAGATTCCTCAGAAAGCTTGGAATGGAACCACCATTTGGCCCAGCTATCCCACTCCATGGCCTATACCCAAAGGACTTAAAATCAGCATACTACAGAGATACAGCCACATCAATGTTCATAGCTGCTCAATTCACAATAGCCAGATTGTGGAACCAACCTAGATGCCCTTCAGTTGATGATTGGATAAAGAAACTGTGGCATATATATACAATGGAATATTACTTCGCCATGAAGAATGATAAAATTATGGCATTTGCAGGCAAATGGATGAAATTGGTGGATATCATGCTAAGTGAGATGAGCCAATCTCAAAAAACTAAAGGATGAATGATCTCTCTGATAAGCGGATGAGGCCATATAAGGGGGGGTAGGAGGGGTTAGCTTTAGGGTTAGGGTTAGGTTCAGGGTTAGGGATAAGTAGGGTGGTAAAAGTGGAGGAAGGAAGGACTGTATAGAGGGAAAAGAGGTGTGGGAGGGATGGGGGAAGGGAAAAAATTACAGAATGAATCAAACAATATTGCCCTATGTAAATTCATGATTTTTAATTAAAATAAATAAATAATAAAAAAATAAAATGTGACTATCAAGAAAAAAAAAAAAAAAAGGAATGGGGGATTCTAGGAGGCCCTTCCACCTTTCCTTCACAATATTAAACGTAAGAATAATGGAACTTTTAATTTTGACCCAAGAATATGATACGTTGTGATACTCTCTCTTAATATAAATGCAGAAAATAAATGTATTTCAAAATTAAAGAACTTGTTAGTAGTGCTCCACTGGAAAATTTTCTAGTTTTCAAAATTAGGAGCTACATGCCAAAATGAATACCATGTTGAATAATGAAAATCAATCATTTGATAACAAAGTTTTTAAACTTCAAGGACAAAAATTATTCCATTAAAGATTAATATATATAAAAAGGGATGGGGAATTCTAGGAGACCCTCCCACACTTCCTTCACAATATTAAATGTAAGAAAATAATGGAAAAATTTTAGACATATGATCCTGAATCAGGAGGACATACACTATTAAAACAGGTCGATTTCAAATACTGGAGTTGAAGAAGCCACCTAAAGACTATCAACCAAGAAAAACCCAGGACCAGATGAATTCTCAGCTGACTTCTTCAAAGAAGAACTAATACCAATACTCATCAAAGTATTCCATGAAATAGAAAAGGAGGGAACCCTTCCAAACTCATTCTATGAAGCTAGTATCACTCTGATACCAATACCAGACAAAGATGCATCAAATAAAAAATACTATAGACCAATATCCCTGATGAACATAGATGCAAAAATCCTTAACTGTGATGTGGCTGTGTCACTGAGTATGCTGATTTTAAGTCCTTTCAGTATAGACCAAAGAGGGGATAGCTGGGTCAATGGTGGTTCCCCAAGTTTTCTAAGGAATCTCCATAGTGGTTGCACCAATTTGCAGTCCCACCAGCTATGTATGAGTGTACCTTTTCTTTTACATCCTTGCCAACACTTATTGTTGCTAGCTTTCTTGATAATTGTTATTCAAACTGCAGAGAGATGAAATCATAGAGTTGTATTGATTTGCATTTCTCTAATTGTTAGAGATGAGCATTTTTTCATGTATTCATTGATTGATTGTACTTCTTCTGTGAAGTGTCTGTTCAGTTCCTTTGCCCATTTATTGATTGGGTTATTTATTTATAGCAGCCTAATTCACAAGAGTCAAACTATGGAACCAACCTAGACACCCTTCAGTAGATGAATGGATAAACAAACTGTGGAATATATATATACAAAGGAATATTACTCAACCTAAATGAAGGATAAAATTATGGCATTTGCAGGTAAATGGATGGAGTTGGCGAATATAATGCTAAGTGAAATTATCTAATTCTGAAAAAAAAAAAAAAGCCAAATGTTTTCTCTGGTATGTGGCTACTGATCCATATTGTAGTGGGAGGTGGGGGGCAAGGGAAGAATGGATGAAGTTTAGATTGGGCAGATTGGAATGAGGGGAGGGGATGGGGTTTGGAAATGGGTAATATGGTGAAATGAGACAGACATTATTACCCTATGTACATATATGATTGCACGAATGATGTGACTCTGCATCACGTGTAACCAAAGAAGTGAAAAGTTGTGTTCCATTTGTGTACAATGAGTCACAATGCTTTCTGCTGTCATGTATAACAAATTGGAACAAATTTTTAAAAATAGGAGAAAAAATAAATAAAGTCCCCCAAAAAATCCTTAACAAAATTCTCACTAATTCCATACAAAAACATATTGAAAACTGTACACCATGATCAAACGAGGTTTATCCCAGGGATACAAGGTTGGTTCAACATCCAGAAATCAATAAACATAACTCATCACATCAATAGACTTAAAGTTAAGAATCATATGATTATTTCAATACTGAGAAAGCATTTGATGAAAGACAACACTCCTTCATGCTCAAAACACTAGAAAAAAATAAGGATAGTAGGAACATACCTCAAAATTGTAAAGGCTATCTATGCTAAGCCCACAGTCAACATCATTCTTAATGGAGAAAAACTGAAAGCTTTTCCTCTAAAACCTGGATCAAGGCAGGAATGCCCTATTTCACACTTCTATTCAACATTGTCCTTGAAACACTAGCCAGAGCAATCAGACAAACCAAAAAAATTAAAGGGATACGAATAGTAAAAGAAGAACTCAAGATATCACTATTCGCCAACAACATGATTGTATATTTAAAGAATCCAAAAACACTCCACCAGAAAACTTTTAGAACTTATAAATGAATTCAGCAAAGTATCAGGACATAAAATCAACATCAATAAATCGAATGCATTTCTATTCATAAGTGATGAATCATCTGAAAGAGAAATAAGCCATTCACAACTGCCTCAAAAAATTAAAATACTTGGGATTCAATCTAACAAAAGAGGCGAAAGACCTCTAAAATGAAAACTACAAAACACTAAAGAAAGAAATTGAAAAAAACCCTAGAAGATGGAAAGATCTCCTATGTTCTTCAATAGGCAGAAGTAATGTTGTCAAAATTGCCATACTACTAAAGGCACTAAACAGATTCAATGCAATTTCAGTTAAAATTCCAATGATGTTCCTCATAGAAATAGAAAAAGCAATCATGAAATTCATCTGGAAGAATAAGAGACCTCAAATAGCCAAAGCAATCCTGAACAGGAAGAATGAAGCAAGAAGTATCAAAACAACAGACCTTAAACTATACTACAAAGCAATAGTACCAAAAATGGCATGGCATTTGCACCAAAAGAGACAGGTAGACCAATGGTACAGAATAGAAGACACGGAGACAAACCCACATAAATACAGTTACTTCAAAGTAGACAAAGGAGCCAAAAACATAAAACGGAGAAAAGATAACCTGTTCAACAAATAGTACTGGCAAAACTGGAAATCCATATGCAGTAAAATGAAATTAAACCTCTATCTCTCACCCTGCACAAAACTCAACTCAGAATGGATCAAGGACCTTGGAATTAGACCAGAGACCCTGAGCCTAACAGAAGACAAAGTAGGCCTGAATCTTCATCATGTTGACTTAGGATCAGCCTCCCTTAACAGGACTCCTAAAGTGCAAGAAATGAAAGCAAGGATCAACAAATGGGACGGATTCAAACTAAAAAGCTTTTTTTTCTCAGCAAAGGAAACAATCAATAATGTGAACAGAGAACCTACAGAGTGGGAGAAAATCTTTTCCACATGCACTTCAGATACAGCAGTAATCTCCAAAATTAATAAAGAACTTTCAGAAGTTTACACCAAAAATACAAAAAGCCCAATCAATAAATGGGCTAAGGAACTGGGCAGATATTTTAAAGAAGAAAATATACAGGTGATTAACAAAAATATGAAAAAGTGCTCAACATCTCTATAATTAGAGAAAGGCAAGTTAAAACAACTCTAAAATCTCATCTAACTCCAATTATAATGATTATTTTCAAGAACACAAGCAATAATACGTGTTAGTATGGATGTGGGGAAAAAGGCACACTTGTACATTACTGATGGAGTTGCAAATTGGTGCAGCCTTTCTGGAAAGTAGTATGGAAATTCCTCAGAAAACTTGGAATGGATGCACCTTTTCACCCAATTATCCCACTCCTCAGTTTATACCCAAAGGACTTAAAATTAGCATACTATGGTGATGCAACCACATCAATGTTTATAGCAGCTCAATTTACAATAGCCAGATTGTGGAACCAATCTAGAAGGCCTTCAACAGATGAATGGATAAAGAAACTGTGGTATATATACACAATGAAATATTATTGAGCCATAAATAAGAATAAAATTATGGCATCTGTTGGTAAATGGATGGAATTGGAGAATATCATGCTAAGTGAAATAAGCTAATCCCAAAAAATCAAAGTCCAAATATTATCTCTGATAAGAGGAAGATGATACATAATGGGGGTTGAGGAGAGGGGGGTAAGAGAAGAATGAAGGAACTTTGGATTATGTAGAGGGAAATGAGAGTGGAGAGGGGGCAGGGGTATGAAAGATGTTGGAATGAAACAGACAGCTTTACCCTACGTACGTGTTTGATTACACGAATGGTGTGAAACTGCATCGTGTATGACTATAGAAATAAAAAGTTGTACCCCATTTGTGTACAATGAATCAAAATGCAGTCTATAAAAATAAAAAATGAATAAACAATAAAAATTAAATTAAAAAAGTGAAGAAAGGAACTTTTGATTTTGAACCCAAAATATCATACATTGTGAAACTGTTCCTTAATATAAATGCAGCAAATACTTATCTTTCAAAATAAAAGAACGTGGTACTACTGCTCCACTGAACCCTTCTTGAAGAAACTAGGTGTGGATTAATTCTAGCTAAATAAGAGATAAATTAAATAATTTAAAGTAGTAAGCACTGCACTGATCCTGTTCAGCTGTAGGTCTAACACTAAAGCAAATATAAATGATATGCCTGACAATCAAGAAATGACATAATCAAGGGAAGTTTAGAGGTGAAAGAAGTAAGTCTAAATTGGATTCACCAAGAACTAGATGCTGGGGTAAGGATTAGAGATCAAGTAACTTTACAGAAGGAGGTGATTGCAGCACATATTGGTAGATAATGAGGATGTGAGATAGGTGAAGGAAGTTGTCATTAAAGGGGCATCATTGAATGATGGGCAACTGGGGCACAATCCAGTGGGACTACTCTAGAGTAGAGTGTAGAGAGAGTGTAGAGCAAGAATTAGGTATACCAGTCAAGGGCTAAGTAAGGGACCTGGAGTGTTTATCCACCAACATTTTTTCTGAATTGGTTGGGGAATATTAGTATCTTAGCACTGTTGGCAGCCAGCCTTTGCCAACAAATAAAAAACAGCCTTTGAGCAAAGTATACCAAGACTGTACCATTGACATGTAGGCACATGATTTAAGTACAAAGCAGATATGTTCATGGTAATAGCAGTATCATTAATGGTGGAAAGGTGTGTGTGTGTGAGTTGTGTGAGTGTGAGTGTGTGTTCATGTGTACTTGTAATTATTTCTTGATTTATAGTAACTGGAAGTCAAATAATATCATCTATGTTGATTTAAAATATGTTGTTTAAATGTTGCCAAAAAGAAAAATAAAATAATCACCTCAATTTAGTAGATTAAGAAGGAAGAGATATGAAAGAAAGGAGACATGGAAATTATATCCTTGCCAAAGGTCTAGAGGTACTACAATCTACCTATGCAGAGTATAAAAGTATGTAAACTTAATAATTAAAATATAAATCTTCCCATTTTTAGAGAAATAATGCAGATTGACTACAACATGAAAATTTTTTCAGAAACAAAATTATATAAAGAGAAAACAATAAAAATTTAAAATGACAGAATTAAAGTCAAGTCTTTCTATTAATAAAGGTAAAGGCAAAATAAATAAGCTTATTTATTTAAGGTAAACTACTGGAATGCAATAAAAATAAACTTTGTGCACAAGAGACAAATTGAAAAATTTGCAAAGGTCAAAAATTGAACCAAATTAAGAAGAAAGTGGGTTATTTTGTATTTTTATAATTGCTAGAGAAGTTGGACACTTTTTCATATATTTGTTGACCATCTGTATTTCTTATTCTGTGAAGTGCCTGTCCAGTTCTTTCACCCTACTTATTGATTGGGTTATTTTTTTGGTGTTAGGTTTTTTGAGTTCTTTGTATATCCTGGAGATTAATGCTCTATCTGAGGAGCATGTGGCAAAGATTTTGTTCCATTCTCTAGGTTCTTTCTTCACATTATTGATTGCTTCATTTGCTGGGAAGAAGCTTTTTAGTTTGATACCATTCCATCTATTGATTCTTGATTTTACTTCTTGTGCTTTAAGAATACAATTAATGATAAATGTTGGCGAGGATGTGGGGGAGAAAGTACACTCATACATTGCTGGTGGAATTGCAAGTTGGTGCAGCCACTCTGGAAAATAGTAGAGAGATTCCTCAGAAAACTTGGAATGGAACCACCATTTGTCCCTGTTATCTGACTCTTCAATGTATACCCAAAGACTTAAAATCGGTTTACTACAGTGACACAGTCACTTCAATGTTCAGAGCAGCTCAATTCACAATAACTAAGCTATAGAACCAACATAAGTGCCCCTCAACAGATGAATGGATTAAGAAAATGAGGTAAATATAAATAATGGAATATTACTCCACCATAAAAAGAATGACTTTTGCCATCAAAGGGATGGATCTGGAGACTAGCAAGCTAAAAGAAATAAGTCAATCCCAATAAACCAAAGGCCAAATATTCTCTCTGATATGTGGATGTGAACTTACAATAAGAGGGGAAGGGTTCAGTGGGGTAGACCAAGAGGAATGAAGGGAAAGGGTGGGGGATGGGAATAGGAAGGACAGTGGAATGAATCAGACATGACTTTCCTATGTTCATATGTGAATACACAACCAATGTAACTCCGCATCGTGTGCAATCACAAGAATGGGATCCTAATTAGAATGTTATACTCCATGTGTGTATAATATGTCAAAATACACTCTACTGTTATATATATTGTCCAAAGCTCAACTCAAATGGATCAAGGAGCTAGGAATTAGACCAGAGATCCTGCACCTAAGAGAAGAAAAAGTAGGTCCAAATCTTCATCCTTTCGGCTTAGGACCAGTCTTCCTTGACTCCCAAAGCACAAGAAATAAAAGCAGGAATCAATCATTGGGATAGGTTTAATCTAAAAAGCTTTCTCTCAGCAAAGGAAGCAATCAACAATGTGAAGAGAGAGCCTAGAGAGTGGGAGAAAATCTTTGACACACACACTTTAGATAGAGCACTAATCTCCAGAATCTGTGAAGAACTCAAATACCTTACACCAAGAATACAAATAATCCAGTCAACAAATGGGCAGACACTTCACTGAAGAAGATCTACAAGTGATCAACAGATATATAAAAAAATGTTCAACATCTCTAGTAATAAGAGAAATGCAAATCAAACTAACCTAAGATTTTATCTCACCCCAAATAGAATGTCTATTATCAAGAATGCCAGCATTAATAGGTGTTGGCCAGGATGTGGGGAAAAAGGTACACTCATACATTGCTGGTGGGGTTGCAAATTGGTGCAGCCACTCTGGATGGCAGTATGAAGATTCCTTTGAAAACTTAGAATAGAACCACTTTTTGACCCAGCTATCCCACTCCTTGGCCTATACTCAAAGGACATAAAATCAGCATACTACAGTGATGCAGTTACATCAATGTTTATAGTAGCTCAATTCACAATAACCAGATTGTGGAACCAGCGTAGAAGGCCAGATGAATGAATAAGTAAAATGTGGTATATATACACAATGGAATATTATTGAGCCATAAAGAATAATAAAATAAATGGCATTTGCAGGTAAATAGAGAATATCATGCTAAGTGAAATAAGCCAAACCCAAAACACCAAGGGTTGAATGATTTCTCTGATAAGTGGATGATGATACATAATGGGGGGTGATGGGGAGGCAAGAAATGGAGGAAGAATGGATTGTACAGAGGAAAAAGAGGGGTGGGGAGGGGATGGGGGAAGGAAAAATAATAGAATGAGACAAGCATCCTTATCCTATGTACATGCATGATTATGTAAATAGTGCAACTCTACTTCTTGTACACCCAGAGAAATGAAAGTTGTACCCATTTGTGTTCAATGAGTGAAATTTTTAAAAATTTAAAAATGATAAAAAAGAACAAACAAAACAATTTTTAAAGGAAAGTGAATAAGAAAGGAAGTATCCACCATCAGAAATAAGAACAAGAAATTAAAGTCGAAGAAAGTATAAAAAAGGAAATGATGATGATGATAACAGAAGTCAATTAACATAAAAGAAATTACAAGGGAAAAACTTCCCCATACTGAGGTTAAATTCTTTAAAAAACTAGTGAAAGTGATAGATTCTTAGCTTAAGAGATGAAGTAAACAATCATAGAACACAAATTATATAGTTCAGGAACAAAAAAAGGAATATTTATTAGGAATGCTAATATATTGGAAAGAAGGTCATGAAATAGAAGCAGGTAAATAATGCAAATGACAAATTCCTTGATCAGCACAGGCACATGGTCTTCCATATGGGGATAATTTGTGACAGTGGAATTTAAAAGGGAAGGGAAGGGAAAATGACCCACAGAACAAGTAAAGATTGCATGAGTCGAGAGAGCTCTTCTGAGGAAGGAGGAAAAGTGAGAATAAGAATTAGATACATTGAGAAAGAAAATTAAAAACCCTTTGCAGAAGAGGGAATGAAGTTGAGAGGCGTGATTTCTGAAGTCTGTTTCCTCTGTAAGAGGGAAGGTAGGATGATTATGAATGTGTAGAAAAATAAGTTATGAAGGTTTAGAAAAGCCAGGAAGGACATAGATGTGGGAGCAGAAGAGGGCGATGGAGCTCTGGGTGGTTTCCTGAGGAATAGCATGCAAAGTTTCATGCACAGGAGCACACAACACACACATCTGTTAGACAAAGCGTATGGTTCTCCCACAACTCCAGATTTCAGTGGTTTATCCTTAGCAAACAAACAGAGGTACCTATGATCTATTTTTACATACCTTAAAACATACCCTTATGGGAAAATTTAATGCCACAAATAACTGGATACTTAGAAACATTGAAAGGTGTTTGGAATTGCTGACAAAAAAGAAAAACAAATGACAAACTAGAAACAATTTGAAATTGTATCTCCCATATAATGTTTTTTAAAAATATACAAATAAAAAGTGTGATAGAAAAGAACAAAACACACCAAAATTTTAAGTGTTTATGACAGTTATTAAAGAGATTTCCGCTAATCTCTGTGCTTTCCAGTGTTTTCCAAAATTTCTGATTAGAGCACATGTTATTTTGATTAAATGATTTAAATACAAGTTAAGATTATGTTGAAGAAAAAAGGTCACAAATTTTAAATGTACTGAGTTTTTTAAAAGGATTTTTCCTTAAGAAATTTCAGAGAGCTTCCTCACTCTCTGATCCATATGGAAAAAAAACAAATAAATGAAAACTAAAATGTGTTCATGAAAAACCTGTTTTATTAAGTATCATTTGGGGCCGCTTCAACATCTGGAGTAGTATCAACTGGTCCATTATGACATAAAATGATGAATGAAACTGTTGTGGTGCTTGCTTAATGATGGGGCTACATTCTGAGCAATGTGTTCCTAGGTGATTTTCTCATTGGGAAGACATTGAAGATTGCACATGCACAACCCTAGATGGTGTCCTGTGCATACCCAGGATATATAGAGTAGCTATTCCTACAAACCATACACAGCTTACTGTTCTGAGTATGACAGGCGATTGCAACACAGAACATGCCCAAATAGAAAATGTGGAGTAAGGATATAGTGCCAAAGTTTTTTAAAAAATACTACATTTGTGTAGGTTACTTACCAAAATCTTAGTTTATAGGCCTAGGAGTTGCTCTGGGTGTCTGCAAGTGAGTGGTGGGTGAACATGAAGGCTGAGGACATTACAGGCTTTACAGACACTGCACTTAGACTACACTAAATTTATGGGAAAGAATTTCCTTCTTCACTAATAAATTAACCCTAGCTTACCAACCCATTCTTACATCCTAAACTTTTAAATTAAAAAAATTTTTGAGTCTTTCATAATTACCTGTAGCTTAAAACACACACTGTACTATTGTGCAAATATTTTTTCTTGATATCCTTATTCTATAAGCTTTTTCTGTCTTAAAATTTTATTTTATCTTTTTTACTTTTTGAAGTCTTTTGTGGAAAGCTCCAACATAAACATATGCAGTAGCCTCCATACACACAGGGTCAGGAGCCTGTGTCACTGATTTCCACCTCTACACCATCTCCCCCTGGAAGGTTTCCAGGGGCAACAACATGTATATAGCTGCATTTTTTATTAACAGTACCTTCTTCTGGAATACTGGATGCCTGAAGTTACTATCTGAGACTGTATTCCAGTTAACTTCTTTTTTTTATTAAGTAGCAGGAATACACTCAAAAATAATGTAAATTTATAGTATAACAAATACATAAACCAGTAGCAGTCATTTATTACCATTACCAAGTATTATGATACTTGTACATATTTATATGTGCTATACTAATGTGACTAGATTCATTTATATCAGCATCACCACAAATGTGATAATGTGTTGTGCTACCCCATTACCATGGCTACAACATCAGTAGATAGTAGGAGTTTTACAACTCCATTATAATCTTATGGGACCACTATTGTATATGCAGTTCATCATCAAATGGAACACTCTTTGGGGTGATGATTATATTTCTCTTCTATTTGATTTGAATCAGGGATAAATAACTGCATAACTAGCTGAATATTTCCATTTTGAATTTGATGATTGGTGCTGTAAATGTTTAAAAAGAGCTTACTCACTGGAAGTGTCTCAATCCAAATAATGCTTCCTCTTAATTTTGTAAGAGATATAATGTGCTTACTATAACACTTTCTGAAAAGACACTATTCAATAACCCCTTTAAAAATAACTACAAAAATTGCAAAAGACCCAACATTTTCCTAATACCCATTTAAAAACTAAAGATTCTTTGAATTTCTTCTTGTTCTTATTATTGATCTTAATAATTCCAACTATATCATAGGTAGAAAGTCCTTAGATAGGCAGACTCTTGTTTCAAGGATATATCTTTAGTGCCTAGAAGAGCAACTTTCCCAAATTAGGGATGAAAAATTGTTGAGTAAATGGAGTAATTTCAGTCATATAAATATTGGTACCTGCTTATAGTCTTCCCTCTCAGCATCCTGTCCCTAAGCTTTTCTCTCAGTTTTCTATTTTATATTAGCTCCAAACTTAAATAGCCATTTCTAATATCATTAAGGAGTTTCACTAAGAATAAAAATTAATAACAATGTTCTATGGTTTTTGTTTAAAAGAAACATGGGTTATTGAAGAGCCTGGCAGATACTCTGTGTATTGACAAAACTGTGAAAAAATATTTAACATTTTAAGTGCTAGTGAACACAACTTAAATTTAATTTTTGTAGAACATTCTGTTAAAACATTGCATAAAAGTGCACAGTGCACTTGGGTGATGATATTAGTAGTCTTCCCTGCAAAAAGATAAGGTAGGGAAATACATTTTTCTAAATCTTCATTCTTCCTTGGTTTAATTTTTGTTTCTAGCTCCAAATTGACCCCTGAAACACTGTCTTACCTTTAAAAAAATCCTTAACATTAAGAATCGGCCTCAATGACAGTTTTGAGTCCAGACCATTTCATTGCTGGCAATTGTCAGTATGCAGGACACACACATAATCTGGGAGAAAATAGCATACCTATTTTCTTTACATGATAACATCTTAATGTATTTTCTACTGAAAACTAACTTCAAGTAAAATGAGATGAATATTCTGTCTGAATATATAATGCATGAATGACTCTTTGAAAGAGATATAAATAATAGATCAACTCTCAGATATTGCTGCCATGTATTATTAATTAAAATATAAAGATCAGATCTACCCTGAAAAATACATCATGGTATCTAGGCTGCTATGTATCTTAACAGTGGGGATTAAATTTTATAGTCAATGAAATAGCCAATATCACATTCATGATGGCTCAAGGCCTTTGAATATTCCATTTCTTTTTAGTAATACTTGTATCTTTTTTTTAAAGATTAGTCTCAAAACTCACTTTTTCTGGTAGCATTTATCTCACTCTCTATGATAATGTTCTTGGACTGTCTTACCCAAATTTAATCACAGTATTTAAGTTATAAGATATCAAAGAAAAGATTGAATACCACTGCCCAAGGACTCTACGTTTCTTCTGGGGAAAACGAGTACTATTTTCAAAGAAATGAAAATGTTTTTTATAAAATCATAAGACCTGTGAAAATGCCTGAGAATCACAATTAGTGGTCATCACACAGTTTGCCATTAGAAATGAAAGATTCTGAATGCCTGCCCCAAAGTACCACCCTTGACCCCTGTGAACTGTGTGGTCCCTTCTCCTCCATCTTTGAACTCAGCACGCACCCTACCCTTGGGTTTCTTTCACCAGAAATTTCAGGATATATCTCCTGGTACAAACTCCTTGTTTAACTTTTTGAAGCTGCTTGCTCGGAACTCTCCTTTCAACCATGAATTCCCCCTTTCTTTCCTCTTCTGGACTCTGCCTATTATTTTTTTTTCTTGAATGTGAATTTTTGCTTTCATTCTCCTTTATTCCACCTTTTTCAGGTGTGAATTAATCCCATTGTAGATGTATGCCATTACAGATTCATAGACAGGCTTACTTTTCAGATTCCAGGCACAGGAACTGGGGTAGGTATCTCTTCTGCTTAGAGGCAGCTCTTTGAAGTGTCCAGATATCACTTTCCTCCCCTGCTCCAAGTCAGTGCCCTGTCCTTTTGTCCTTTAGTAAACAGTAACACCCAAAATACAAAGCAATGGAATGATAAATAATTCCACACATTTGATTATTACATTGAGCCAATTAAAATATTTATTTAATATTTGAAAATATTGAACCAGTTGTTTAACTGTGTATTTGAAATAGTGAATAAAATATATCCTAGTGGACCTAAAAACTCTCTCTAAAATTTGTTTTTCAGAATAAGATTAAAATTATT
Source organism: Sciurus vulgaris (assembly GCF_902686455.1). Taxonomy (NCBI): domain Eukaryota; kingdom Metazoa; phylum Chordata; class Mammalia; order Rodentia; family Sciuridae; genus Sciurus; species Sciurus vulgaris. The sequence goes on from NC_136469.1 coordinate 57,818,855, forward strand.
TGTATAAATGCAATAATATTTTAATGGTGAATATCTGTAAGCATAGAATTATGATGAGATATCAGAAGACCAATGATTCTACAGCTGCATTTCAGTGGAGACACCATTTCTACACAATGGGGGACAGCTGGACTATGCCTTGAAAGAGAATCAAGATTTTTCTGCGTAGTAATGGTGGTCAGAACATTTCAAAAGGAATGCCTGTTCAAAGGCACAGAGATATGGAAGTGTATGTGCGGAAATGATTTGGTCAGAGTAAGATGTTTCACTTGGGGCAGGACATTACGGTTAAAATTTGGTTATGAAAAGTCACCTGCTATAGAAAATTTAGACTTTATCATATAATTGATATGAGACTAAAGAAGGTATCAATATAGGAAAGTATGTGATTTGGAACATTTATATATGACTAGCAGAGGGAAAGATGAACAAGGAAGTCACTGCAATGATTCAGATGAGAGATGGTGAGTCAGTATTTACCCAGTTTCCCCAAACAGAAACATGAATTGTTCTCAATTTCTTCCTCTCCTTCACTGAAACCAACACCATGTTCTATCAAATCAACTCCTAAGTCAAACTTCAGTTCATCCTCTCTTTTAATTCCCTTTACCACATCACTGAAATATGGTGAAAAGCCAAATTCAAGTCCTGATTAAGAGTCCAAAGCATGCTGACAAATTGAGATAGGAACTTATTTGGGGTCCTATTTGCATCCTGGCTGGAGCCTGTGGTCCCTCATGACTGTAGGCTAAATCCAGTATGGTCTGCAGGCACTACTTTGTGCTGTAGCAACACTTGGGAAGGGCCTTATACTAGGGTAAGAGAGAGCAATGAGGAAGGATGTTTGTGGATCATTAGTGGAGATGAAGTGTGACTGCTGAAGCAGTCATGAAAATGGTCACATAAAGGACATGTGACAGAAAAGAGAAGCCTCAGGGAGTGTCTGGAGAAAGCAATACAGAATTAGATTTCGACAATAATTGGACACAAACAGATTAATAAAATCCAGAATCATGCACCAGGGAAATATGGTTGCATATAACTAGGATACTGTTTGAGATTATTATCACAGAATTAAGATAGAATTAAGGTAGAAGCCCTATTGGTGAACTGGAAGACAAGGTCACAATGAAGTAGGAAAATTTCCTCTGAAATTACTGCATCACTGGGTAGAAGTACCCACCAATGAAGATGACAGCAGGAACAAGCATTGAGTGTTAAGAAAAAAGACATAGGAAAAGAAAATAATGGAAACTCCTCAATGTCTAAGAACACGCCATAATGAAACAACTTTGTGAAGAGCATATCTAAACTTCCAGAGAGTAAGTCCTTACATTTTCTAGAATATAAGAGATGATAAAAGGAAGTAATAGTGTAGCTTTGGTCTTTATCTACCTGATTTGTGTAAAATGTCACTAATATTATGTTGATCCAATGTACTGTATTTTTAATGGATATAAATAATATTTTAAAACTGTAAAAAATATGATTCTAAATGCCTACTTTTTACCACTTTTTTTCCTCCTAACTTCTTAATTTTTCAACTATGTGTTTACCTACTATGAGATGTTGTTAAGGTCTAACCATTACGGTTAGAGAAGAAATAACTATACTTTCAACCAGCATCGTTCTCATTCAAAGTCTGCTTATTTAAGACCATTTATCTATGGTAACTATAATTTTCAACTCTTTGTTTTACAAGTAAATCTTTTAACAGTATTTCTGAATTCATTCACTAATGGCAAGAGAATTTTATAAGAAAGTAAACAGATAAGATAGAGACATATCCATAGCTGGAAATTCAATAATCAAAACAGGACAGGAGCAAAGGCCCAGCACATGGGCAAACACACATACTGTGGGAAAGGATGATTAAGAAGATATAAATCTCCACTTTGAGTTGATTTTGTGTAGCTTGAGAGGTGGGCTAGAAACAGGGAAACTGCTAAAACACAGGGTCAACAACACTAACGTATTGGCACAAGCACTGACTTCCTTAGTAAGACACTTAAAGCTCAAGAAGTAAAATCAAGAATCAGTAAGAGGAATGCCATTAAATTAAAAAGCAAAAAATGAATGGTGTGAAAAGTAGTCTTCTGAAAGGGGAAAATATATAAAGAACTCAAAAAACTTCATATTAAAAAACCAAAATTAAACAAAATCAATGAGTCTGTCAATAATGGGCAAGAAAATAGAAGTAGACATTTCTCAAAAGAAACACAAACTATAATGCACAAATTAAAAATGTATAGAAGGAAGACCAATAGAGTAGAGAAAGGGTATCAGAAGGAGGGAGGAGGGTAAGGAGGGGACTAAATAGTACTAGGGATTGAAGTGGAGCAAACTATGTTATATGCATTTATAAATATGTCAAAATGAACTCCACTATTATATATAACTATAATAGGCTTATAAAATGATATAGATATCATTTGCCTGCTTTTACTGATACTGTGTTTATCACAATTTTTAAACATATTGTTTGATATCTAAAATACATGAAAAAATGATTTGTTAGCCTCTAGAAATGACTCAGTGAAGGTTTGAGAAATACAAAATTTTATTTAAAACATGATTAAAAGCAGTTAAAGTTTAAATAACAATAATTTTAGGGAAGAAATGCACCATTTGTTATAGTTTTTATGTATTACTTCATTACGTCTGAAATAAATGTTCATTGAAATTGTTACAGATTTTTCTAATTAAAAAAAAAGAAAATATTCCTTATAGATTTAATATTGTGCAAATCTGAATAAGGAAATTAACGTTTTCATCTATGTAACATGATATAATTATTCATTAAGTGCTGCGAAAAATTAAAATTCTGTTCACTTGGACAGAAAATTACCAAGTCTCTTGTTCATTGTGAGTTAATTCTCAATATAGTATTTCACACTTCAGCACTAGTTTGAAGAAAAGTCTATAAATATGTTAAATCTTCATTAGTGGCAAAATGTATTACTGACTCCTTTTTGGGACCCCTCAGTTTATAGATTATCATAATGGACAATAAAATTATGGACCTATTACAGAGCCAGAAAAGGAGTCAGAAAAATAAAAATTTTAAATGAACTTTTAATGATATGTGCCTACTTTGTAAATATGTCAAATTGGAAGAAGTTCAATACAAATTTTATGTTAGTAATCTAAAAATTAGTTAGGTGTATACCTTTGATACAGGACTTCATCTGGAAGTATCAATTATAGAGGAAGCACTAGAAGAAAATGAAGGAAAATCAAGTGCAATTTTGAACACAATTTCTCCAAATATGTAATGGGTCTTTATGGTACCACTTCTCATATGAAATCCTAGAGATATGAAATATTGCTCAACTCACAGAGCCTCACAATTTACAGCAACTATTTTTCCTAACATTGAGAATCATTAATTCATCATTTGTACCATTCCATGTCTTCTCTCAAAAAAGCATGCCTGATCTCTAAAGGTGAGGAATGGAAGCAAATGAACCATCCTCTTAGGGTTCTTAGGGTTAGTGGCTTTACTATAAAAAAAAATTCTTGTCTTGAATGCTACTTTATAAATGAGATTTCTTAGACACAATATTGAATGTCTTAAATCTTTATTTCTTATCCATAAAATAGGTATCACTGAGTTTCTTGTCTAATACCAAAGATCCACTTTGAGCTGAGTTTTGGGGAGGGTAAGAGATAGGGGTTAAATTTTATTCTACTACATATGGATTTCCAATTTTCCCAGCACCATTTGTTGAAGAAGCTATCTTTTGTCCAATGTATGTTATTGACACCCTTGATTAGTGTGAGATAACTGTGTTATTGTGAGCTTGTCTCTGTGTTTTCTGTTCTGTTCCATTGGTGCTCATGCCCATTTTGGTGCCAATATTATGCTATATTTGTTACTATAACTCTGTAGTAAAATTTAATTTCTGGTATTGTGATGCCTCTTGCTTCGCCTTTCTTACTAAGGATTGCTTTGGCTATTCTGGGCCTTGTATTTTCCAAATGAATTTTACAACTGCTTGTTCTATTTCCATGAGGACCACCACTGGAATTTTGATGGGAATTGCATTAAATCTGTGTAGCATTTTTGGTAGTATAGACATTTTGACAATATTAATTCTGCACATCTAAGAACAGGGGAGATCATTTCTTCTTCTTAGGTCTTCCTCATTTTTTTTTCTTTATTGTTCAGGTATCACAGTACACCAGCACAGAATATGTGTGAGAAAAGAATGAGTTAAAAATGCACTTAAATCAATTGCCATAATTCCTGTATCAAGTAACCACTGTATACATCATAGTTATCGTAATTTTCATAAATTCAGAATACAATTTCTCCTAAACCATAAGAGTTAATAGGGATTTTTTACCTATAACTGTGATAATACCTTTAGAAATCATAGTATCTTCTAATGCCTGGTGCTTTTTCTCCAAATTTTGGGATTTGATGATTCATTAGCTGACCCTGTGTTTTTATTTAGGGGCACTTTCTAAAACTTCTCTTAAGTTTTTCTTATATCCCTATTAGGTTAAAAATTCTTTTAGTGCAGGTATGTCTCAAGTCCATAATAAAGTATATCTGAAATTCTCAATATTTACTCAAGGAATAAAATGAAATCTGTGATAATTTGATAGATATTGCTAAACAGTTCTTGGCAAAAGATCTGTGATAATTTGACAGATATTGCTAAACAGTTCTCGGCAACAGTTCAGTGTATGTTCACTCTACATTGAATACAGGAATAATTTTTTTTCTCATGTGTGTTTTTCTGTTTCTTGTTTTTTTTTTAATTCTAACATGTAAATAATGCTATTAGACTGAATTTGTTAAATAAATTTATTGGGCATAAACTGCACAAAATTTAATGGATTCAATGTAAGTACAAAGTTTGACCAGCTTTGACAAACATGTATACATCCATGTAAATATGACCAAAATCATCCTAAAGATTTCATGTGGCCTTTGCTGGTCAGTATACTCTTCTGGATTCATAAAACTACTGATATGTTTGTTTCATTGGAGATTAGTTTTGCCTTTCTTGAAGTTTCGTATAAATTGAAATATACTCTATGCCTTCCTTTGTGTCTGGCTTAGTATTCATATTTTGAGATTGTCCATGTTTTCATGTATGTCAATAATTTCTTCTTGTTGTGTCTGAGTAATTCCATCATTGTTTATCTACCCACTTGATAAACATGTAAGTCTCTTCCAGCTCTAGACTATAAGAAATAAAGTAGCTATGAATATTCATATGAAATCTTTGCATGGAGATGTACCTTAATTTCTACTGGGTCCAGCCTAGGAGTAGCATTATGGAGTTGCTTGGTACCTTTGCAGGTGACTACCAACTACATCCAAACAGGCTGTTCCATTTTACATTACCATTGGCAATATATGAGTATTACAACTGGTCAACGTATTCATGAAATCTGATACTATCAGATTTGAATTTAGTTGTTCTAATGAATATTGAGTGGCCTCTCACTTTGGTTTTAATTTTCATTTACTTGAATAATGATATTAGAATTTTTTTCATATTAATTGGCCAGTCATATATTTCCTCTTAAAGTATTCTTTAAATATATTGTTTATTATTTGACAATTGTTAAAACAATTGGGACTCATTTAACATTTGAATGTAATGCAATTTTAGTACATAATCAAATAATTTGAAAATTAAGGTTCGTAAAGCTTTAAAAAATTAAGTATAGAATATTTGATAATACCTGTTCAATTTAAGATAAAGAATCACACGATTCACTAAAATCATCTTTATTTGTTCTACCATAAAATTAATAAACTATTTAGTGATTTCAGGAAAGCTCATTGTATTCTTTAAAAGTAGAATTGATAAAAGTCCCATTTTCAGTATGGCAACATGAACCATGAGTAATTGAACAAAACACAAATTGAGATTGTCCAAAGTTTCCTGATAAAGTGACAGAAATAAGAAAAGACTCTGGTTACTATTCAGTATCAAAAGTGTTGTGGGAGGCAATTCCTCAAGGCACTTAGAGAAATCACATCTTGGGAAATGTGAATAGTGGTCCCCTATGGACTGTCCTTGTCACAGCCCACAGCAGGAAGTACAAGAGATTTTAAAACTCACAAGCTTCATGAATTATAAGTAGTCATTTATTCTGAATAGTATACCCTGATCAATAGTATGTGTCTAACACCCACTTGGAAAATAAAAATGGTTTAAGAACAAACAATGTAATAACTTGTAATCTTTATTGAAAGACATTATTTCAGCACTTATATAATTCTATTAAATAGCATGTCAGTATTTTATATTATTTTTCAATGCTTTCTATATTCTGGGGAGTTTAAAAATCATGTGTCATGTATTTTTGACAAATGTAAGTTCTTAGTACATAATTTCTGTCTCTAACTTCTTCTGTATACTGTCTCATGATAAAGGTACGCTGCTGTCTACAGCTCTGCTAACAAGAAAGGGTAGATTAGGATAATGTACAATTAATGGATTCTAAAGAGTTATGATCATGGGCATAAAATGGCAGGTAATCTTTAATACTGGGTGACTTTTAAGGTCGTTTATCTGAAGAGTATTAAAAAAGAATGTCTCGAATGTTTTCTACGATCAAAGTACTCTTATATATGATGTCATTTAGTCATAATGGTCTAGGATATAGACATTTTAAACAATATTTTTACAAGTGAAGAGGCTCCCAGAGACTATCCATCTTGGATTATTCAGGTAGAATGGAGTAAACTGGACGATAAACCTGGGTAGATCTCATGCCAGTGTGCTTTGCATTGCCTCTTGACTTCCCGCTAAAGAAAGTTAAGTGCCATTATAAGACAATGTTCCCCTAGCTAATATATTTGAGAAAGGGAATTTAAAAGTCATTGTCAATTATTTCTGACAATTACGTGGATATCAGAGTGACTGTATGCTTTTTTATCAGAGTATTTATCCCATTTTGTGTCACCATGTCTTTCCTTTCATTTGTTATTGTCACAAGATTAGCAGTTCTTTGAATGCAAAGACCGTGTCATTTTTTCCCCTTCTAACTACAGGATACAGCATATTCATTCTGTTCATAAATATTTATAACATACCTACTAAATGCTAGGAATTATATAAAGTACTTGGTCTTCAGGAAGAAGCAAGAAAGACTTGTTTCCTATGGGGTAGGATAGTCTGCTTGAATAATTGCTCTAGAAATATTTCAGAAGGACTGTATTTGCAAGGTGCAATTATTCTTTAATTTATTTACAGGATTTCTAGTTGTCTCATTTCAAGAAAGGTGATGATGAAGGTTAATTAAAAGCACAGGCATCAGAATACCCAGTATCTAGTAATGGTTTTGCTACATGTACCTTAGACTTGACAAGTAATGTCTTTAAACTTTATTTTCTTGTTTTCTGTAAGTCAAAAATATAATTGGAAATATGTGAAAAGCAAAAATTTTACCTTCCTAGTATTAGGAAGTGAATAAAAAATACCAAGCATTATTAGAGCTTTTTATTAGTGTCTGTCTGAGGATAATTTGACGATATCCATACCAATTTTAAACATAGTATTTGGTTTAACAAATTTGTGATATTCTGAAGAAAGAAGGGACAAGCACATAAAGATGCAGGTTAAAATGTTTGTTTGCAATTATACTTCTTTAAATGAAACAAACTCATTAAAAGAATCAAACACCCTTCATTAGGGATTGGTTAAGCAAATGTGAGTGAATTTCTATAGTACCAAGTAAGCACCTATTGAGAAAGTTGAATAAAATTATTATTAACAGAAAAGATATTGTTGATTAAGGGTGAATACGTTACGAGTAATTACACGCATTTGGCTTCACCTGTGAAAAACATACAGATATTTGCATAGAATCTAACTAGTAGTTTCTAGGATATCTCTGACCAGAGTTGTTTTACTTCTTAGGTTTCTGCGTTGTTTAAACATTGTAAAACAATGAGCAGATATTAAAATACAGATTCTAATTCATAACTATCTCCAGATACCATGGTAGAAATAAAATGAAATAGAATTTATAGAACACAGGGTAATGCAAAATACAAGTAGTCACTATTATAAGGTAGTACATAAGCCAGAAATTTTTGAGACTTGTGTTTCATTAAAAAAGAACTTGTAATGAGCTTAGAAAACAAGTCTGTATTCAATAGGGAAAGCTAAGTAGCTCTAATTAATAGAACTTCCACTTTGTGCGCAAAAAAAAGGAAAAGCAGGTATTTTTTCTTGTCATAAATTCCAGGACAACTTCAGAGATTTCCAGTCAATAGCAGCTCTTCATGATGGGGGCTTTGTCCTTTTCAGCAAATAGGTTTAAATCACCCAGAGATTTGTCTCTATCCAAGACATTCAGAAGGGAAAAGAACATGGACAAGCACATGGGGGAGGTTATTATAGGCCAGGCCAGCAGGTGGCATGAGTGACTTCTGTTCACATTTGTAGGTGGGAACATAGTCACATGGCTACATAACCAAGGATGCTAGGAAGAGTCAAGTAACTGTTGCTCAAGAAGATGGGGTGAGAGAGAATGTCAGTGAAAAGGTAGCAATCTTTGCCAGAGCTCCAACCAACAGAATCCATACATGCTTTTCTTCCATCATTTAGAATATATTTTCGCTTCTCAAAAGAGAATTGATTCCAGCCAGATATTCAGGTCACTGTATATCATTTACTACACTCCAGTAGGTCCAGGCATGGATTCTTGGTCTGATCAGTGTGAAGTATGAGGAAGATAAACACACAGAAGTTTTCCAAGGAAAGAATGAACCATGTACATCAATCTGATCTCCATACACCTACTAAGTAAGTATTGTGCAGGCTCCCTGCCAAAGGTTGCATTTGATGGCTTTAGGGTTACCTGACTATGGCACCACTGTCTGCTAGCAGGAAGAAAGAACATGGAGAAAGGGATATGAAAAGTATATATAGACCAGGCGTAGAGGTTGTGTATGCTACTTCTGCTGGTGCCATAGCAGCTAGAGCTTTGTTATGTGGCCTCAACTGACTGCTAGGAAAGCTGGCAACTTTAGCCTCACTAAAAGGACAGCAGAAATAAAAGAAAACATGATTTTGGTGTTATGTTGCATCTCTGCTACAGTAATCATCAAAGAAAAAAAAAGTTTGTCTTGCTTCCTTGTGCTTGTTTGTTTGTTTTGAGTTCATGGCTATTTGTTTGTAATCTACAGTAGATCCCAGAGATGAGATCGAAGAGTCTGTCTTCTGAGATGACTTGATTTTGCTCTTATTAAAAGGGAGAGGATACTGCTGCTTCGGACCACTTTCCTTTCCTTGAAGAGCCAAACTGCAAGGGAGTCTGAGGCTGAATTCCCCACCCAGCAGCTACTTGTCAGGAGTTTAGATGAGGGCACCTCCTTTACTGCTTATTCATTGGCCCAAGATCATTCCTTTAGTTTCAAATCACAGGAATATTTGGAGGGTGAGTCTGGAGATTATCTTTTCTTCTTGTAATGTGAACAGTGTACTAAGTATATTTCGTTCAGGAGTGGTTTTATAGTGGGAGGGACTTACATTTAAACTAATCTATCAGACAGCTAAAATTGTAGCTCCAAGGGAAGAATTTAGTTTCAATCTCTATGTTGAAATGTTCTTTTTAAATTTATTTTTAATCAACAAGCAAAAATTTTGTACTTTATGATGTACAAAATGAAATCAAGGTGTTTAACATATGCATTACTTCATACATTTACTTTTTGGTATTAGAACACTTAAAATCTATTCTTTTAGCAATTTTCAAGTGTATAATGTTTTGTTATTAATTATAGTTACCATTGTTGTTCAATAGATCTCTTGAACTTGTTCCTTCTGAAATTTTGTATACTTTGACTGACATCTCCCAATCCCTCCCACTTCTAGCCCTTGGTAGCCATCTTTTTACTGTTCCTGTGAATTGGAATATTTTAACTTCTGCATATGTGAGTTCATGAAGTTTATTTCTTTTTGTACTTAGTTTATTACAACCAAGATATGAAATCAACCTAAGTATTCGCCAACATAAAAAATATGTACACATACATTATGAAAAACTATTTTGCTTTTAAAGAGGAAAAAATTCCTGCCATTTTCAACAACATGGATGAATCTGGAAAACTCAATTTTTTAAAATATACTTTCTCTTTTTCTTCTCAAATAATTTTCAAGTTTTTTTCCTCACATCATATAATACAAAGCATATAACGATCCTTCAGCTTCTAAAGTTGAAGAAAACCCATAATTTTTATAATTTAGTCTCTTAAATATATTTTTTAAATTTACTACTTAGTACAGAAATTTTATACAATAAACAAATTTGAAAATAAAAACCAACAAAATACTTAGTGCACTAACCCCCTGTTTGATACATCTTCCAGAAGTTCCTGATGACATACAATTTCAAATATTTTAAAAATAAATAATAGATTTTGTACAGTAGGCTATACCTTTTCTGAGTTTACAAAATGTTTTAAAAATCTTTTAGCCTATTCAAGATTAAAGAGCATTACATGAGTATTGGCAAAAATGGAACTGTTTTAGGATTTTTCCCATTTTTTTTTCCCTGAAACTTAATGGTTTTTAAACTGCACCCTAGAGATCATAAAAAGTCCACTGAGGATGTTAAAAGGTAGCCAATGGCAAAATGGGCCTATGGCCAAATAAATCTGAAAAAAATCTTTCTACTATGGCTGTCTTTAAGAGCAAATGTTCATTAGCACACTGAAGTCTCAATATATTTTTTTATACTCTAAGGGCAAATATAAATTTTGAAATCTCCCGAACAGCAACTTGGCATTAACTTTTTTACTTGCTATGAAAAATTTTTAAGTTTTAATGGAAGATTATCACATGGACATTTTTGCCATAATCTAAAAATAATGATGTTTAATAAGAGGGCAACCACATGTGAGCACAGCTGCAACATCAGACAACTGAAGCATGGACATCCATTTGTGCACTGAACAGTGATGTAAAGCTGGATGGGTGGTAATAAGAACCAAGAAGAATTTGCCATCTAGAGAGGAAAACACCAGCATGAAATAGATTATATAGATGAAATATTCTAAGCTGAGTGTTGTTAAAATGTTCATTATCCTTGCTTTTTATTCTATCTTGATCAAAAATAAATTTGACCTTTCCCTGAGAAAAAATAAAACTGTGATTTAAATTACACAAGACATGTAGTTGACTCCAGTATTTGTAACTGATATTGATAGTTTTAGTATTTAGAGTTGCAAAAAACTGGAAGATTTAGGGTTCTCCAGAAGAACAGGACAGAAGAGGGATTTATAAGACTGGGGCATACAGGATTAGAGGTTGGATAGTCTCTTAATGGTTGTCTGCAGGCTTCAGAGCCAAGGAAACCTGTAGCTGCTCAGTCCAAGGAGTTGGAGGTCTCAGAACAAGAGGAACCAACAAAGAAAACCCATGCTAAGCCTAAAGGCTTGGAAGTTTCCTGGAGAATTGATGGTAAAAAATAAACAAACAAACAAACAAAAAACATGCTTAGGAATAGTCTAGCCTGGATGTATATGGGAACCCCACCTTCTTTTTCTGTTCCTTCCATCAGGCACCCAGCTTACTGGATGGTGCTGCACATGTTTAGGTTGATTCTTTCTCCCCTCAGTTTTCTGACCCACATGCCAATCATCTCCTGAAATACCTTCATGGACACAACCAGAAGTATACTTTACCAGTTTTCTAGTGTCCCTCAATCCGGTCAAGTTGACTATCAAGATTAACCATCACAAGAAGGTAATGCTCATCATTTCTAATGAAATAAATTATTGACTGTATTAGGAACTAATCATATTGAAACATGGAAAAACATAAGTCAGAAAAGTGAATTTGTAGTATATATGCAAGCACTATGCAAATAGGACACTGGCTCAAGAATTTGTTAGTGTGCCCTAATGGGAGACACAGCTCCACTATGGAGGTGGATGTAGCTCTTCCTGTCTTATACCAGGACTTCTCATCCTCAGCATCATTGACATTTTTAATAGGATAATTATTGTTGATGCAGCTCTCTTGTACATTGTTAGAAGTTTAACAGCACCTCAGGCTTCTAGTTACTAAACACCAGCAAGAATTCCCTCTTCCATGTATAAATATCCAAAATACTTTTTGATGTTGACAAATATCCCCTGGGAATGGGGGGGGGGGAATCTCTCCTGACTGAGAACTATGAGCTTATACCAATCACTAAAGAATTGAATGAAGTATATAACCAATGGTTCTGCTTTTGTGCTTATGAAGCCATCCACTGAGAGTGGATGAAGAGTCAATAGAATCAGACGACCTGGATTCACAGCCCACTTGTTCCATTTGGTAGCTACAGTGTGGTCAAGTTTCTTGACATGTCTCTGCTTTAGCTTATTTATTGATAAAATGGAAGAATGATAGCATCTATATCACAGGGTTGTAGAAAAAAAACAGACACAACCTTTGTAAAACACAACAGTTACTGCTTGGCAAATAATATTTGATTAATAATTTGCAACTGATAATAATAGTATAATTAAATTCACTTTTTCATGTTGTCTGCTAGACCATTGATTCTTTCCAGTGTACTTGACAATTATTTATTTATTTTTTATTAATTAACACATTGACAATCAGCTTTCCAAGTGAGTCTTCTGTGATTTTGGTGGGTGTAATCCAGAAGTCTTGGAGTTAGTCAACTGTTTGACATTTTCAGTGCTGAGATTCTGTAAAGCCCAGAAGACTCTGTATTGCCCTTGACCTATTAAAGGAAGTTTTTCAGGTATGAAGATGGTTTTAGGATAGTCATTCTTTCAGAGTTTCCTGATGATAACTAGTTTTGCCCTTGTTTAATTCCAACAAATTATTGTTCAATTGTATATAGTTCTAGTTATAATAACAACAACCAACATCCTCCCCTCCTGTGTAGTTATGTCATAATATGCACACAATTCACCTTCACCTGTAAAGTGAGAGTGTGGAGCTAAAGTGTGTTGAAACTCCCTCTCAGCACAAATGTAACCATGAATATTAATATTCATTAATAATTTTATCAACAGGTTAACTAGCCTATATTAAAGTTGGGCTGATCGTGGAAGTTAAGAGGGAGAAGTCCATTTTGATTGCATGGAAAATAAACCTGAGAAGGGCTTTGCAAGAGTGAACACACAGCATTAGGAACATAAGGAAACTGAAAAAAAGAAAACTTAAAATTCCTAACTTTGTGCAGGGTTTCCTCTGTCCACAAATATCTCTTCCAACTGTCTCCTAGCCATTCAGGATAGAGAAAGAGTCAAGCCCTCTGTACTGACATCACACCTTATTGACATTTAGAATTTTAAGAAATAGCCTTGCTGGAAGATAGGTGAGAGATAAACTTTCATTGTCTAAGGGAGCTAATAGAGGAGTCACCTCCTGAACTGACAGCCTAGTTTGAGTGACAAGGCTGTAAGGTTCCTCCTTCTTTCACCCAGTGACATGTTGACTTTACTAGCCCCACCACAGATCTTCAGGAAGAGGTAGAAGAATCTGTGTGTGCTGTCCTAGTTCAGTTGTGCTTCCATCCTGGTAAGAACACTCCCTCCTGGCTTTCCTTCGCAGCTTGATTATGCCATCTCCTCCAGGGCCCCAGTTGCACGGCTGATGCACTTTTCAAAATCCCAGACTACCATAAAACTTTTAAAGGAAGAAGTTAACAGATAAACAAAGCCATTGTGAGAAGAAATGTGTTTTATGAAACTATGGATACTTTCCTTCATAAAAGTAAAAATAATTCTGATGTTACACGCGAGGTGACTCCAGCCTTGGGGAGCAAAAAACATTGAAAAATGTGAATAATAAATACAGAAATTATTGGAAACATTGCTTCTATCTGGGCATTATAAAGTTAGCATTAAAAGGAATATTTGTCTTTCACATATACCATCTGCTTTCAGCAAAGTATGGAAGGAAACATGAGCCAGCTCTGTGTAATGAAATTGATTTTAGTTTTTCCACCAGCAAGTCTGTTTGATCTAGGATTAAAGCTGCACTCAATGGATTGGGTCTTTTCAATTTTTAACTATATCTTAAATTTTTGTTCTTACAAGTGACTTTAAAATAAAAACTTGGTCTTTAAATTTCTGAAACTGGGTGTTAGTCATTTGTTGAGAATAATTACATATTATATTCATGTTTTATTTCTAAATGGAAGTAGGAGGTTTAAATTTCCATGGGTGCCTACCCACTTTCCAGATAAAATGTATTAATTATTAGTGTTAGTTTGTGCAAATGGAAAGCTTTTCTTTTTCTTTCCCTCTGGTCTCTGAGGGGACCAGAAGTTCCTTCTGACAGGCACTGCGGTATGCAGTGTCAGGGAGGACTTGGTCTAAAATAAATTCAACATTCAATTTTACTCCCTTGGATTTAAATATGTTTGTTTAGTCATGAAAGAAGGAGTCTAACCTGCTCTCAAATGGAAAACAGATTATTTTATAAACTTTGACGCATTCCTGGCACATAGTATTTGTTCATGTGCTCATAGTATTTGTCATTAATAATTGATTGAATAACCTAGAATTTCCCTTTTATTAAATTCATCAGTCTTCATTTTATGTAGAAGGGAAAATAATGATTCCATTCTCTGATAGACTGTTCAGAAAACAATAGTACAAAAGGAAAAGGGGAAAAAAGAAAACAATAGTACACAAACATAGGAAAAACTTGATAACTAACTATTCATACATTTAAAAAATGCTATATGGGTCTCCTGTGTCCAATAGTGGCAAATGTCTCAACACCATTTCTTTTTAGAGGCCTCTAAACTCTACTGTGTAATTCCACACAAGTAGAATCTGTTGTAACCTGTTTCCTGAAAACACTTTAATGAATGATTTACCTTTAATTAAGCTGGAACATCAACCAGTATGGGGATAGCAGGAGCAAGCATAAGTGGAAGAGGGGAGTCTGAAGGATTGTGAGATTACGAAGCTTGACAGTAGAGTCACAAGCCGGGAGAGGGTACATATGAAAGGTTCAAGAGTTCAAATCATGGAGAATTGTGAAAGCTGAGTGCTAGAGCTTGAACTTGATTCCCTATCCAATAAAGTGCTGCTGTTCATATCTGAGCAGGGAATGTTCTGCCCAAGTCCCTGTGTTCTTTAGGAACACATCCACTATTACTGTAGAGTGTAGGATCAGCAGTTTTCTTATAATGGGGAAGCACGCAGGTGGTCTGGAGTGGGTGGATTTCTGAGATGTGTCTTATTCAAACGTAACTGAGAATGTGTATAAAAACTGGGAGACCGAGACAGGAGGAATGTGAGTTCAAAACCAGCCTCAGCAACTCATCGAGGCTCAAAGCAACTTAGCAAGACCCTGTCTCAAAATAAAATATAAAAAGGACTGGAGGGGCTGGGACTGTGTCTCAGTGGTAGAGCCCTTGCCTGGCATGTGTGAGGCACTGGGTTCGATTCTCAGCACCACATATAAATAAATAAATAAAATAAAGGTCCATTGACAACTAAAAACATATTTAAAAAAAAAGGACTGGAGATGTGGCTCAGTGGTTAAACGCCCCTGGGTTCAATTTCCAGGATCAAGCAAATGTTTTTAATAAATAAAATAAAATAATTTAAAAGTGAATTGATTTTGTCTAATGTAATATACAATTTGTTATTTGATGCAGCCCTTAATCTCAAGTGAAATATAAATTCCTAAAATTGATCATAAACTAGAAAAAAAAGTAAGAAAATATATATTGAAATGCTCTTAGAATGAGAGGAAAGTTATATTTCATCATTAAATGGACCTTAGCTGGACTTGAAAACCTCAAATTTGGGGATTAAAAAAAAAAAAAGAAAGAAAAGAAAAAAGAAAACAAACTCTTACAGTATTTTCCTTTTATGACGTCTTAAAGAAAAACTGTTTTAAAAAAACGTTGCGAGTAGTAAATTGTCCCTATAGCTTCTTTTATTTTTGTTTCCTGAACTAAATTCTTTAATGTTTACCAAAATGCTTTTCAGATCCATTAACATATCAGTATGTCAGATTCAAAAAATTTCTAAGTGTATAGTTTATGCTAATTTTCAAAACCTGTCGCATATTGAATCCTGTCAAGCCTTGAATTTCATGTTTTCTTCCAGGTAGTATAGGACAGTTATTTTGCTATTTTTGAGTTAGTTAGAATGCAGTTGACTTCAAAAACAAAAGACCCAAGAAAATACTTAAGGGTAGTAGCATAATATAGCATAAACATCACCAGAAGTCAAGAGAGTAAGGCAATCGAAAGATTTATTAATACAGTCATTCCACAATATCAATGTTTGCCCTCACTGCTTCACATCTTGAACTGAATAGCTAACTCTTTTGTGGTTGCAAGAAAGCTGCAGCAATTTGAAGCATCAGTTCCTTGCATAATATTTTCTCAAGGCCAGTAGGCAGAGAATATTTTCCTTTAGTCCCTCTTAAGAGTAAAGAAAACCTCCCAAAAGCCTCTGAGCAAACTTCTCTTTACATTTCACTGGGTGGAAGTACATTCCATCCACCTCCTTAATCCTAAACCCCTCATTTGAAAAGAGAAAAGGATTACTATTGAACAGCTATGTTAAACCAATGCAGATCCATACCCTGACAGCTGCTCCACATGCCATATATGAGCAAAATTGGGATTCTTTGTGAAAGGTCAATGGAGTCCAAAGGTACAAGGGATGACATTTGTACAACAATGAAGGGGCTGCAGAATGACAAGATCTGCATCAGTGCATGTATATTATGCACACACTGTAGTGTTTTCCACAATGATCAAGATTCTACTCATCAAATGTGATAAGGTTCTCAAGTTTAGACTATTTGAAGAAATTTAACATTATATAGCCTTAACAGGAAACACTGGGGTTTACATACTAACTCCTATATCTATATATCTTTCTTTCCTTCTTCCTTCCTTTCTCTCTCTCTCTCTTTCTTTCCTTCTTTCTGTTTTTATTGGTACTGGAGATTGAACCCAGAGATGCTTAACCACTAAGGAACATCCCCAGCCTTTAAAAAAATATTTTATTTAGAGACAAGGTCTGGCTAAGTTCTTAGGGCCTCACTAAATTGCTAAGTCTGGTTGTGAACTCGCCATCCTACTACCTCAGCTTCTGAAACCAGTGGGATTACAAGTGTGAGTCACAGTACCTATTTGTTACTTTAAATTGGACTTTTGAACAATTTGTTTCAAACTCCATTTCCCCAGCAGTTCATAGGTATATAATGTCTCATTTGAACTCCAAATGTGGCTAAAAAAATCAGTGTCACTTTCCTCGTCCCTCATTTGAAACAGTGTTTGAATTGTTTAAAGCAAAAGCACAAAGGGAAAAAAAAAAATCAATTTTGGTATCATTCCTCTTTTTCTAAGGTGGTGTGATTTGTTCCCCATAATTTTTATCATTATATCATATTTGTACATAATGGTGGGATTTATTGAACATATTCTTACATGCACATAATATAGCAATATAATTTGGTCAATATCATTCCCCAGTATTATTTATTTTGAAACAAAAATCAATAGTAATGATTTCAGACTTTATAAATGTATTGTAAATGTGTCTATCAAAAGAGAAAAAGCAAAAGCTTAGCTACACTTATCAGATATAACCAATTGATTAGGAAATAAAAGATTTGGGGTCAGAATGACACAGCAGGAATCTGGTGACTGAAGTGGGAGAGTATAGGCAATTGACATCATTGATATCATCAATATCTGATGGGTTCAGGCTCTGTAAACTAAAATAATCAAGCCTAATTTTTAAAAATTTCAACTGCTTTGCAATAAGTGTATCTCACACTATGCAAATGATCAATGAAAATAATTTTTTGAATAAGCAACCAAGAAAAGATTTTGGCCCACAGAAGTGAGTTGGGACCATTTTAAATATTGAAATCTACTGAATGCTGATGTATGTAAACCTCTGTAAGGCAATGGACCTGCTAGGTTAGATCCCAAGCATCACTGATTAAAAATAATCATTAGCTGTCAATTATGAAATAGAGTCTAGTAAATAATACATTCCTTTTAGTCAGAATTTACAGAAATAAATCCCCAGAGAAATAAATGGATATATTTACTTGTATAGTAGTTTTACCTGATATGCACAGATAGTGCAGTTTCTACATACTTACTCACTTTATTGGCAAAATAAAGGTGGGCATAATTATATAAGGTGGGCATGATTATTCTGCTTTCCAAATGAGGAATTGGGGCACAGAGGGTAATTAAATTGCTCAAGGTCAAAATGTTAGTATGCAACAGAGCCAGAAAAATTCCATAACCAAGTTTTTCATTTAATTATCTTGATGTCTGTTTCACAAATAGTTTATTTTGATGCACAATCCAGGATATAGAATTGTTCAAATCTAGTTATAAGAATGCTTTATAGAAATGTTATTTTCTTCTGAGATAAATGTACTGTAATAATGCCATACCATATGACCAAAACTAAAATTATTTTGTCAAATTTTGTTTTCAAAGTAGTCTTGATATTTTAAGAGTTCTTTTAAATTGTGAACATTTTAAGATTTATTATTGAATACACAAAGAATGAACAAATATATTCATAAGCTACAAGAGAAGATTTGTGTTTGTAATAATGCAGAGATGTTTGAACTAAACTTCTCACTGCATTTTTGAGCATATTAAACTATGTATTTCAGAACATATGCAATATTTTATATATAAAATACTCTTTTTAGTCAGGCACTTCAGTAAATATGGTGGGGGATAGAAGGAACAGAAGAGCAAAGACCCACAGATTTATTGTCTCAGGGAGTCAGAAGATGGCATTCAGAATTACCCAAGTCAATAGAAAGGGGTTGTGGGGGGCAGAGTTTGAGATAAATAAGTCACAAAAACAGAAGACCCAAAGTAATCTTCAAATATACTTTAAAAAATTCTTTGACTGACACCTAATATGCACTGTAGAAAGATGAATAGAACCTAGGCATTATAGGAAAAAGCACCAGCTAGAAGACTAAAAACACTGAGATTTATTTTTCTTGTCATTGTCTACAAAAGAGATAAATTTTGTATTGCTACCTGCTAGTGGAAAAATAAACCCTCATCAGAGAAAGAAAATAAAATCAACTATCTCTATAACATATCATCCCCAAATTCTAGAATATCTGTTTAATGTTTTTCAGAGAAATGTAGATAAAATAGAAAAGAAACACAGTGAAGGTAAAATCAGTCATTACAAAACAACTCAGAGAGAACCCAGTTTTCAGAATTAGCATCTATTATCTGTTGAATATCAGCAGCTGATGGCAACTACCAAAAAAAAAAAGTCTAAATTGAAATCTAACAAATAAAAAGTACAATGATGAAATAAAATTACAACACTTAATTTACTGGCAGATTGAAAATGACATAATAGATCATCAAAAGAAAAATTAATAGAAATTATTGAATCTGAAGAACTGAAAGAAAAATATTAAAACCTAAATTAACATATCTTCAATGATCTATAGGTATTATAAAGTGGTCTAATATATGTTTAACTGGAGTTTAAGGGGAAAAAAAGAGAGAGAAAATGACGTAGAAAAAAAACATTGCAGGAATAATGATTCAAATTCCCCAAATTTGATCAAAAGAAATATATTAAATACCTGAGAAATAAAGTGAGCTCTAAAATGGATAAATATGAAGATAATCATATGTTGGTACATCACAAAGTGCTGAAAACCAAACAAAAAGATCATCTCAGTAGCAGCCAGCAAATAATGACACATTTTATAAATGGTAACAGAGATAAAAATGGGCTATTTTAACAAGCTTAAACAACTTTTTTATTTAAAATTATTACCTAAAATATCCCTCAAAAATGATGGGTGAAACAAAGACATTTTTAGATAATAAAAAATTGGGAGAATTAATTGCTAGTTGATCTCTATGCTAAAGAAAATTCTTTAGGCTGAAAGAAAATAATGAAAAATGGAGAGTTGAGTTTATAGGAAGGAATAAAAAGCACAGGATATGATATATGAGAAAATATAGGGAATTCCACGATTATTTTTTCTTCTCATTATTCGTTAGAACATGTGTGACCCTTTAACACAAAAATTATGACATTTATTTGCATTTTTAAAACACAAAGATGTAACAATAGCATGAAAGACAGAGGTAAAGGCAACTGTATTGCTGAGTCCTATATGCCATGCAAAGTGGTATTATTAACTCTAGTTAGACTGCAACCGACTCTAAATTTACAGTAAGCTAAACTGTGTGGTACCGGAGTAGGAACAGAAACATAGATCAATTAAACAGGAGAGCTCAGCAAAAGACCCTCTCTCACCTGGTCATGAATATTGATGAATAACAAAACAACCGAATGAAAAGTCTTTTCAATAATTGTTACCAGTATGACTGGGTATGCATATATTTTTAAGAGGTAAACTTCAATGCCTAAGTTAGGAACAACACAAAAAATTAATTTGAAATGGGTCATTTATCTAGACTTAAAAGCTAATCTGTAAACCCATTAGAAGATAAAAATCTGAAAATATATTAACAACCTGAGGATAAGCACAAGTATGTTACAAAGGTCAAAGAAAGCAATTATCATAAAAGAAGAAAACAGTGAATTGAATTTCATCAAAACTTAAAACTTCTGCCAATCAATAAACACCATTAAGAAAAATCTCACAACTCAAAAATAAAAAAGATACAATAACCAAAATCGAAAGTTGGGAAGACATTTAAACAGACACTTCACACACACATACACAATAAGGTATTATAAACTCAGTAGCAAGCAAATGAAAAAGTACTGAACATGGTAAGTCAGAAAAGAAATGCAGCTAAACCACAAAGATTCAATAGTACACTTTTACTAAAATGGTTAAAAGTAAAGATTGACTACTCCAAGTATTGACGAAGTTATGTTAACAGAACTCTAAAACATTGACATGGAGTGTGAAATGGTACTATCTCTTTGCACAAAAAAATGAGAGTTCATTTTCTTTAAACGATAAAGTTTTAAAGTTATACTTACCTCAGAACCCATTGACTCTACTACTAGAAATGGGCACAACAGAAACAAATGTGTGTCTATAAATATTAGTATGAGATTGGTCACAGAAATTTTATCACAGAAGCTGGAAACTAGAAATATCCTAAATATGTATCATCATGAGACTGGATAAATTGTAGCATATTTTTATTGCAAAAATCACTCATGGATTTAAAAAAGTTACTGATGCAACAAGATACATGAATCTCAATACATTATACTGAATGAAAGAAGATATATTATATGCATACTTTTATACAGACAATAGGATACATTGGCCATAGAGAATATTTATAAATATTCTCTATAGAAATATTTAAATATTCTCTATGTAAATACATAAATATTCTCTATATGCATATACATATATATTCTGTAAAGCCATTTTATGACTGTAACCTAGAATCCTAGGATTGTATGCTATTTTTGTTTGTTTGCTTATTTTTTCAGTACTAGGTGCATGTTAGGCGAATACTCCACCTCTGAACTATATTCCCAGCCCTTAGAATTATATATGCAATAAAACTTCCTTTTAGAATAAGAGAAATATAAAGACTTTTTATAGAAGTGGTATCTATTCTGTGTTTGGGGAGAATTAAATAAAATTTGGAAGGCAAAATGCTCAGCACAGTGCCTGACACATATGAACCATCATTATTGATTTCATTATAACTATATGCTCTTATGCACAAATATTTATCTTCCTTAACAATTTTTATTTCCTGAAAAGTTAAATCAGTTTAGGGTTCTTGTTCTTTGGCAAAATAAGGAGCAAGTCTCAAAGCTAAAGAAATAAAATTTACAAATATGACTATATTAAAACCTAATTTATCCAAATGTACTATATTCAAAATGTCTATCTGCATGAAGTTCATCAAGTGAGAAGACATGGAATTTCTTTGAGCTGCCAATACTGATGCAAGTGAATCCATGCAGTAACCCATGTTGTCCAAGGAGAATCTCTTCCATCTTCTTTCACATCCTCTTAACCCATTTCGTATGGTTTGTAAAAGATGACTACTGATGTCTCATCTAATAGGAGCAAGAGGCAGACTCATATGATAATAGTGAAAAGAGTGGAAAGTGAGACTACAACCCCCGACAGACAAAAAACACAAAAATTCAGCATTCTGGGACAACAAAGACAGGGGCGTAAAGTCTGAACTACTTCATTAATGTCTGCACATGTCGTTGAATCACATAATTACAAGTTTTCTTAATGTTTAAGTGTGGTCCAAATAGTTTGTCTATTCCATTTTATAAAGTTTGACATCTAAGGGGGTTTAATTTTAAAATCATCATTTAAAGGGTTAAACCTTACTTATAAGAAAATCGATTGGTGGAAACTCCTATATTTAAGTTACCTTAAATAAAATAGTCTAGCATGGTTGGGTCCATTTTGACAATATTACAAGGGAAAGTCCAAATAATCAGCTGTCTTCTTTGTGCCATCTATAATGGCTCTCCTTGCATGTACGATTTTCATTAGTCCCTACATATGTTCCTAAAAGATCAGTAAGGTAGCTTCCAGGTTGAATTTTTCATAAAGATTGTTAGACTGAACTGCTGTGACTTCTTCACTTGTCTGCATCAAATTCAATGATGACAGACACCAACATCTGATTGTTTGTGGGTATCTGCAGTGGGATATATAGATATGTATTTTGCACATAAAAAAAATGTCCCCTGACTAGCAAGCACAGTGGTGCACACCTGTAATCCTAGCAGCTTGGGAGACTGAAGCAAGAGGATCACAAGTTCAAAGCCAGCCTTAGCAAAAATGAAACACTAAGCAACTCAGTGAGACCCCATCTCTAAATAAAATACAGAGTAGGGCTGAGGATGTGGATGTGTGGTCAAGTGCCCCTGAGTTCAATCCTTCATACTCTCCTGTCCCCCCGCCCCAACAAAAATGGCTCCTGACTAATGATGTCAGTACAACTTTCAATTTTTTAACTTTATGATGATGGAAAAGGTATACGTAACTCATTAGAAACTTTTCTTTGAATTTGAATCTTTTGCAGAGCTATCGGTACACAGTATGATATTCTTTCTTGACCCTGGGCAGTGGCAGCAAGCCTTACCTCCCAGGCACATTGTTGTGATCACAAGGGTGGACTCCATAGTGTGTGCTCTTGCTAAGCTGTGATGGTAGGAAGCTGAGTATTTTCCATTTATAATTTTTTCAACTTATGACGGGCTTATTATATCACAACCCCATCATAAGTTGAGGAGCATCTATACCTGTACATAGAGAGATGTGTTGTCTTAAAACTGCAGTGCCACACTGTATATCCAAAACCCATCACTCAATTCATAGTCAGCACTCAAACATCTGTTATGTGAGTAGGACAAACGTCATAGCATACTGTCTCATTTTGCATATTATGAATATTATAATTTCACTTCACAGTTTCTTTTTTTCAACTTGTTTAAAATTTCTTTGGAAGAGAATCAAACTCAGGATGAATTACATGAAGGGCACAAGCCATTTACTCTTTGAGAAATCCTGAAGTATATCTCTATGTTAAACCAGTTACATAGACTGCAATTGTTTTTTACCCTCTATTCCTCAGTACTGTTCAGCAAATAAGCATTGCTTTTGCCTTTCCATCCACAGAAACATGTTTACTGTATTACTCCTTGGAATAACGCAAGGAACCTATTTAGAAACAGTTCTATAGAGCTCTTGTCCCTGCATCTATTTTAAGGGTACTATTGAGGATACTGTTTATTACTTCCAACAGTGACCTTTTTATGAAGAACCTCAAGAGAAATCTTTGCCTGCTCTTAGAACCCAGAACAGATATTCAGTACTGACCCTGAGCAAACACTGTTTTGTGTTACTAACAAGGTTTCCTTTTGTGTGCACACTTCAGGAAATTACAGCTTTAGCTGGTGCTACGTTTGGGTTGTGTGTAGGCCCTTGAAGTTTTCATTGCACTTTTCTTCCTGGTTTCTCTTAACCTACATGCTAGTGTGCATTTGTTGGTTTGATCACTTTGATAATCTTTCACTCATTTCCAGTATATGCTCTTCATTCACATTCTATGCATCCCGCTAAAGTACCATCCTGTCTTTGAAGCAAGTTGGTTATAAGTATATATTCTCTCATTTTAATACTGCTGTTATTTAAACAAATTTTTGATGGTTATCCAGTTTGTACCAGGGATCCTATTTCAGCCACTGAAATAAAGCTGCAATTTGGGTGTTATATATTTTTACCGTGAAGAACCCGAGTGTCAGACATACTAAATAACTTGTCTGTGGATCAGAATCATGCCCTTGGTAGACAGAATCACAAAGTCCAGTCTCCTTGTCACTAAACCCACAGCTGGTTTTGGAATTAATTCAAATTCATTTTACATATGCATGATAAAATCAGGCATATCACAGAAATAGTTTACTTATGTTTTGAAATTCTTTTATGTCATGAGTGATTTGGCTTCTATTACTCTCGTATCTTAGTCACAGTGATCACCCTGGATGATTGATATCTTCTCAAACACCAAATAATGTGACTAAAATAACATATAGTCTACATTTTAGTATTCAATGTTTTTATGTCTATTGTTTCACATTTTCTTCATATTTCCTTGAATAAATACAAACAGGTATTATCCAATCCAGATAGCCCCTAATTTAAAAGGAAAGTCTCTATAAAAATCCAATTTAATTTATACCAATTTTCCCTGTGTAACAAGGTCGAAGAGTCACAACCGGTAGTGAACTCACCAATGCAGTGAATCTTAAACTTTGCTGCTCTTTTAATCAGCAGTCCTATCAGGTTATTCATTTATGTCTATTCTGCAGATAAGATGCAGAGAATTTGGTTTATTTCTTGTTTCATATAACATGACATTTCTGAACATAATTCATATTTAACATAAACAGCAGGCAGCCACCATCTGTTAGCATCGTAAATCAAATCACCACATCTTATGTATTTGCTGATTAAATAATGTTAAATGTAAAAAAAAAATAATCTTTACAGCATCTTTAAAATCTGAACATAGTTTAAATTGGCATTTTGCTGCCTATAGTTCCTATGCTAACACCATATAGTCTGAAAATAAAGTTTTGATGTCAAAGTTAAACTGAAAAATAGTCAAATGTGAAATTTAAGGATTCCACTAAAATCCTAAAATAGGTACAAATCATTATATGTACTCTAAAACTAAGCCAAGATTGAGGACAATCTGAATGTGCAGGTTGGCTTCTCTAG
This sequence comes from Sciurus vulgaris, assembly GCF_902686455.1. Taxonomy (NCBI): domain Eukaryota; kingdom Metazoa; phylum Chordata; class Mammalia; order Rodentia; family Sciuridae; genus Sciurus; species Sciurus vulgaris. Next base: position 57,844,066 of record NC_136469.1, read on the forward strand.
GAGCATATGCTGAGTTGCTAAGATTTGTCTTCAGGAAGTTTATTGCAAAGTGCTATGGGGAAGCAATTGAAGTAGAATTGAACAAAAGGAGACAGTAGGCCAAAATGAAGATGCCAAAATGAAGATGCCTTAAATTTCAGCTCCTCAAACTTTAATGCTAAAGTCTTTGTCGTATTTAGGAAAAATACAGTCAATCTTCCTAATCCATAGAGGATTGGTTCCAGGACCCCCAGGTGATTCTAAAATCTAAAATCCATGATTCTCTAGTTCCTTATATAAAATGTCATTACTATTCACTTATGCACATTACTATAACCTATGCACATACTTTCATATACCTGAAATCATCTTCAGATTATTTATACTTAATAAAATGAAATGATATATAAATAGACATTGTATTGTTTAGGGAATAATGATGAGTGAAGATTTTATGCATATTTAGTACAATTTAAAATTTTTAATGTTTTCAATCCATGGATAGTTGAACATAAGGGTGTAGAAACTGTGACTACAAAGGCCTGTCCTGGAGTGCTTAACTACTGAGCCATATCCCCAGCCCTAGAGGTACTCTTTAAGCTTTAGATTTGGGTAAGATAACATAAAGTACTTTGTTACATAAGTTAGGGATAATACTAAAATAATAAAGCTGTTATGTATAGTTTCTCAACAAAAAAAAAAAGGGAAATAAACAGAAAAAAGAAAAATATGGCAAACATAAAGCACTAAATACTATTGCAGAATCGATAGAGTGGCAATCATTGAGCGTATAAGTAACAATAAATGCTGGGAAGGATGTGGGGGAAGGTACACTTATATGTTGTTGGTGGGACTGAAAATTAGTACAAACACTTGGAAAATAGTATGGAGATTCCTCAAAAGACCAGAAATGGAATCATCATAAGATCCAGCCATCCTACTCCTTGGTATTCATCCAAAAGAACTAAAATCAGCTTACCTAGTAACACATGCATACCAATGTTCACAGCAGCACAATCCACAATAAATAAGTTATGGAACCAACCTAGGTGCCATAACAGATGGACGGATTGAGAAAATGTGGTATATGTACACAATGGAGCTTTAATCAACCATTTACTCATTTGCTGGTAAATGGGAGGAGACCTTTGTGCAAAATGAAAGTCAAGGGTTGAATGTTTTCTCTTACAGGCAGAAGCTAGAGAAAGAGAAAAATGAAGGAATAAAAAAATTGCAGAGATAGACCTCAATCTACCAATGATAATTTTTAGATGAACAGTATCTAAAATCCTTAATTTAAGAAATGGAAATTTAAAGTCTAAATAAAAAGAACAAATCAGCTGTGACTATCTATGGGTGACAAACATGGGCCATATAACTTTTTTAAAGATATAAAAATATCTGAATTTCCATAGAAATAGAATCATAAGCTGTATAGGCCTTGAATCAGCTTGAATCACATCTCTATACTTAGCATAATGTTTTCAAGGTTAATCCATGCCACAGCAGTATGTCAGTACTTCATTTCTTTTATTGCTGGATAGCATTGCAGTCTATGAATATGCCACATTTTAATTATAATTATTCATTATCAGTTCATGGTAATTTGGACTGTTTACACTTTTTGACTTTTATGAATAATACTCTTAACATTGATGAAGAGATTTTCATTATAGACACATACTTTCATTTCTTTTGGGTTTCTCCTCCTCCTCCTCCTCCTCCTCCTCCTTCTTTTTCTTCCTCTCCTCCTCCTCCTCCTCCTCCTCCTTCTTCTTCCTCTCCTACTCCTCTTCCTCCTTCTTCTTCTTCTTCTGGGAATAAATCCAGGTCCCGTGCATGCTAGGCATAGTACACACTACCGCTGAACTACATCTCCAAAATCTCCAACCAGTACCACCCCTTATTTTTTTCAGTACTGGGAATAATTCCAGTGTGCACTGTCCTATATCCCCAGCCCTTTTTATAGTTTTTAACTGAGTGTTTAATTCCTGTATTTCTGTCTTACTGTCTTCCTAGTAAGTATTTCTTGTAAACACTTTTGTAGGTGGCCGTCTAAACTTGTAATAGGTAATGTGTTCATTATTGTTCACTCCCAAATATTTTCTGTTTTAACTATCAATTTTGGTTTTCATCCTAGACTCAAGGAACTGAATTCCCACATCCTTGAAATGAGGTGTGGATATGTGACTTGATTTAACCAATAAAATGTAAGCAGAACCTGTATATGTCACTCCAAGAGACTGCCGTTAGAGCAAGCAGAGGACTCTCAGTCTGCATTGCTCTGGGCCAGAGATCAGCACTGTTGCAAAGTAGTCGTCCCCTTCTCATCCTGGGCCTTAGAGAAAGCGATGCAGAGCATAACCCTCAGTGGCCCACAGTAGGACTACAGCTTGAGTGAGAAACATAAGTTTGCTGTTTTAAGCTAGTAAAATTTCAGTTACTTGTGACTACATAGTAATCAGACTGTTGGCCACAAGGAGTACTTGCATACTGCAAAGGTGGCAGCAAAATAATTGTTGGTTCTCATTAATATAGTTAGAGAATCTATGACTCAAAACAATAATAAAAAATAGAACTCTAAAGAATTTGATGAAACAAGTATACATAAATACATTTATAAAAAGTTGTAGCTCTTTAATCCTTCAACAATTAGTAAACAAAATGTACATAAAGATTGCTTCCATTATATTAACAAGATATTAAATATGTTCAAATATCTTCAAATTTATTTATCAAGAAAAAATATGCAATTTATTGAGGACATAAAACATGCTGTATGAATCCATTTCCTAGAGAGGAAGACATGATCACAAAACTATCCAAAATTCAGCAAAGTAATATATGTACAGTAAGTACACACAATTCTGTTTTCAAAAATTCTACATTTTTCATCAGTCAAAATTAACTTAAGTTCCTAAATATATCTGCATCTCAAGAAAATTCTGGAAAGGAATTGTGAAGAACTTGCTGTATCATATTATAAAAAACGTTAGGAAGCTATCCTAATGAATAGATTATTAGAATAAGACGAAACCAGTAAATAATTGTGCCAGATTGGGGATGTATTATTTCATATATGCAACATTTTGAGTTAGCAACAACATTGTATCATTCCATATATGTTGCTGGGGCAGGTCCTGTGCATGTCAGTAATTAATTAAAGACTGAAAGAGGTTAAACCTTCACTTTATTCTGTTTTACAAATGAAATCCTTATGCCATATAAAAATTTAATTCCAGGAAAATTAAAGGTTTATATTCATTAAGTGAAATTTAAAATATATTGAATGGAGTAAAGTAGAATAGTTATATAATATCTATGTAGAGATGACTTTCCAAATAGAGCAAGAAATCCATATGCTGTCAAGAAATATGACACTGACCATGTCAGTCATAAGAAAGTGTCATAAAGAATGTTAAGAGGCAAAGGAATATGTCTGTACTTTCAAAAGATGTCTGATAAGAAAAATAAATAAATAAATAAAATGAAATATTTCTGCAGAAGAAGAAATTTAAGAAGAAGCAAGAGGAAGAACTGAAGTAAAAACTGGGAAAAAAAGAACAAAGCAAGGAAATGTGGTCTGACAGAGTAATAATCAGGAAAATGCAAATATCAATAAAGATGAGAAACCTTTTTCCACTTATCAGATTGGCAAAGGATAAAAAGTTTCATAACATCAAGTTCTGGCACGGTGGTAGGCCCGCTTATGTACTATTTGTGAAAATGTACTGATTGGTAGGGGCTTTTGAAGTATATTTTATATTAGCTTTAAATTTTTAAATATCCTTTGACTAAACAGTTTTCTTTCTATAAATCTATTCTCATTAGTGAGAGAGATATTTAGGGGGGTTTACATAGTACATTTTTTCATCTGTTGGGGAACAATAAAATAAATTAGTATACAACTGCAATATTGGAATGTTATACAGTGATTACACAAATTGTGTAGATCTGTTGGTGCTCAGCTGGAAAGATAATCATAACATACTAGCAAGTCAAAGAGATTAATAGCAAAGTCATACTCTCTTATTTTCATAAATACTTGTGTGTATATACATGTGTGTGTGTGTGTGTGTGTGTGTGTGTGTGTGTGTGTGTGTGCTTGTATATCAGAGGTATGTATCTGAGTAACTATGGAGAAACTAGAAAGCTAGCCTCAAAATCCCTGTAGTAATTGCTCTGGTTGGGTAGAACTGGATAATGTAGAAAAGGAAGACTTTTCTCTGCTTTTTTTAAGCTAATTTATTGAGTTATGATTGCCATATGATTTAATGTATGCCACTTGGTCAGTTTGGAGATAAGTGTATACATATGAAACCATCGACCATAATATTCTATGAGATAAGCCTATCTATCACCTCCAAAAGTTTCCTCCCTTTTATTATTATTGTCATTATCATTATTATTATTACTATTATTATGTGGTCTTGTTAATTTGTTAAAATGCTGTAAGTTTTCAGGTGGTTTCCCCTTTATGTTTGCAGAGAGATGTTATTCATTTTCAAACATTAAAAATTTCTGAAAATGAAAGTACAGAGTTGTGGGGACATTTGGATAGAAATGTAATTTTCTAGTGGGAAAGAGGAAACAGAGGACACTTTAGAACCAGTAGTAACAATAGTGAAAGCTGTACAAATCCAAAACCTTTTATCCAAATCCTCCAGCCAACTGTCTTTTAGAATGCAGAATATTTTCTTCTTATTCTATAAAGTTAATAAGGTGTGTTTATCTCAAAGGCCCTAAGTGAAGTGAAGTTTAGGCCAGTAGCCCAAAGGGACACATGTCTGTATTTCTGCAAAAAAAAAAAAAAAAAAAAAAAGTGAGAGATGTTGAACACTTTTTCATACATTTATTAATTGCCTGTATGTCTTCTGTAAGAAGAATAATATTATGGCATTTGCCAATAAATGGATGGAATTGGAGAATATCATGCTAAGTGAAATAAGCCAATCCCTGATAAGTGGATGATGATATTTAATAGATGTGGGGGGATGGGGAGTGAGAGAAGAATGGAGGAATTTTAGATTATGTAGAGGGAAATGAGAAGGAGGCGGGGGGGTATGAAAGATGGTGGAATGAGACAGACATCATTACCCTGTGTACATGTATGATTAAACAAATGGTATGAATCTACATTATGCACAACCTTAGAAATGAAAAGATGTACCCCATTTGTGTCCAATGAATCAAAATGCAGTCTGTAAAAAGTTTTTAAAAAGTGAAATGAAAGAAAAAAAAAAAGAATATGACTACTTATCCTGATATAAGGGTGAAAAATAGACTGGCATCAGTTCAGTTTTGCTCCAAAACTGTTTTCCAGAAAATTATTTAGGTTTACTGGGTCAGTTTTTTTAATTTTTGAAAAAAGGAGTAGTTTGGTTTTGTTTTGGTAAAAGATCGAGTAATGATCATGTTGTTTAAGAAAAAAGGCAAGAAATGAGAGAAATAAATAGAAAATGGAAAGTAAAAGGGAAGGGCAGGAAAGGGGGCAAGAAAGAAGGGAGCAGGGGAATACACAGTGAAGAAAGAGAAGGTGGGGTGAGAAGTGAGAACAAGGAGTGTCCCTATGTGCAATGCCACTGTAGCTCTTTGGAAGTAAAATGTGGCCTCAAATTGGGAAATAGTCTTCATAAGCGTAGAATCTGACAGAACTTTGCAAAATGGAATAGAAACACCAGAAACTGAAGTTAGGCATATTCATTAGGACATCGTAGTGATCTACATGTGAAATTATCAGACACTGAACTAAGGCAGGCGCGTTAGAAGTTGTGAGATAATTGTGAATTTGCACAATTTCATCACATGCTTTAAGATATTACCATATCTTAAGATATTACCATATCATGTTCCTTAATAATTCTGATTTATGATGAAGCTAATAATATTTTCTGATGTTGCAATGGCTCTATTTCAATATTGCTTGGCACTTTCTCATCTTTCATTAGCCTCTGAGCTGAGGACAGCTCTGAAGAAACTTGCCCAGGAGGCTTGTGGGCAACTCACTACACCTACACATCCCAGCGGAAGCCACTCACAGATGGCCAATTTCCCTCACAAATGTGATTATGTCAATCATCGATGAATTAAAACCAGATATTTTTCTTATGAAACCTTTGTCCTGAAATGACTCGCTCAGGAACACACAGTAAGTGCAAGATCTTTAACTGAAACCTCAACTCTTGGGTCAGGAGGCCCCTTTCACCAAAAGCAGTCCTTTCATCGTAACTGAAAATGAGAACAATGGGAAACTCTAACATAATGCACTGAGTTCTACAAGTGTACTATTTGTTTTATTCCTTTTTAAAATATTTTACTTTGTCTAGGCATACAATCTCAACTTTTTAAGAGGTCTCCTTTCAGTCAACAATGTAAAAGCAAATCAATATTGCACAGCTATCATTCATTAAGAAGTCTCTGACTAAGCACTCAGAAGATAACTACACATGGAAATAGATATCTACTGCACATTAGGAAAACTGAGCTCTACATATAAAGGACCAAAAAATGATTAAAACTGAGCACTAAAAGTGCTCTAAATTCATCTTCTTGGTCAGTGTTGCTTTGAGAGGTGACTTGATATTTAACAGTGTTTTGGAAAAAGATTAGAGGCTTATTAAACCACCCAAAGGGAGGAAAAGGCAATGCAGACACTTCATCAATTACTCATTCTTTTCTACTCTAAGTATTTCCAGATTCCTCAAACATTGTGAAGTTTTTTCTGCATTGCTGAAAATCTGAAAAGCTTTTACAAAGTCCTGGCTACAAATAACATTTACATTCAACCATAACATTATTTCCTCAGTTTAAGTCAATATTTAAGAACATAATGCACTGAGTTCTACAAGTGCATTACTCTATATGATAGTTGGTATTTGTGCATGTTTCAAATTTTAGAGTAAATAAATGAATACATTTCTTGAATAAGAGGGAACTAGACAGAGGCCATGATGTTTTAGGCATGACTTCAGATAGTTCACCATTCATACTCCTATATATTTAAATCCATGGGGTTCCTAAAAACCCATTCCAATTTCATACATTCTGTCTCAAAATGTTATAAAGGTTGAAGGAGTGAAATAACAACTACTTAGATGAAAATTGAAATTGTTCTGCAATTTGAACTGAAGGCCTATGACCCTCTTCCCTTCTTCTCAGGTTTTCCCTATGTCTTTGTTGGGAAAAGTCATCATAGTGTGTTATACTCAGAGTCACCATTACAAAGGTACCTTGAAGATGTTCAAAAAGAGAATTAGGAAGAACTCCTGTTGCAAGGTACAAAACCATCTTTAGCTTGCTTTAATAAAAAAGAAAGAATTTAAAATTAAAAGCTAAATAAAAATAATAATAGAAACAAAGTTATAGCAGAAAAAAAGAAAATTTATAAAAATAGAAGTTTCATGACAACTTATTGCAGAAATGACTTGAAAATGTGAACAAGAAATCCATCAGATGCTTTCTACTTTTGGTAAATTGCTCTCATCGCCTTGTCCTTTCCTTTTAGCTGACTTTTTTTTTTTTTCTGACTTTCATTCCATGTAATAGAGGAAGCACATGATGAGTTCTGAAGATTAGACTGCCCCTCAAAACAGTAACGAACTAGAGTTTGTTGTGCCATATTCAAAAACTGTTCTTAGACTGAAGCCATAGCTCAGTGGTAGAGCATGTGCTTACCATGCACAATGCCCTGAATTTGAACTTTGGTTCTATAAATAAATAAGCAAAATCATAGAGCGGAATTTAACAGGCCCAAGTCAAGTACATTCATTAAGCTATTAGTCAGAGAGGAATTGCTGTGAGAAACCACCACCATGGATGGAAAGTGAGGGAGAGGAAGCTCACTAAGAACATTATTTAATAAATATTCTACAAGGTGTCAATTCAAGCATTTTCCCAGATCTTTCATAGGCAAACACAGGTCCCAGAACTTCAACTATACTACAGAGCAATAGTAACAAAAATGGCAAGGTATTGGCACAAAAATAGACAGGTAGACCAATGGTACAGAATAGAGGACACAGAGACAAACCCCCATAAATGCATTTATCTCATACTTAGACAAAGGTATCAAAAACATACAATGGAAAAAAGATAGCCTGTTCAACAAATTGTACTAGCAAAACTGGAAATCCATATGCAGTAAAACGAAATTAAACCCCTATCTCTCGCCCTGTACAAAACTCAACTCAAAATGGATCAAAGACATAGGAATTAGACCCAGACACCCTGCACTTAATAGAAGAAAAGTAGGTCCAAATCTTCATCATTTCGGCCTAGGACCAGACTTCCTTAATGTGAGTCTGAAAGCACAAGAAATAAAAGCAGGAATCTATCATTGGGATGGATTCAAACTAAAAAGCTTTTTCTCAGCAAAGGAAACAGTCAACAATGTGAAGAGAGAGCCTATAGAGTGGGAGAAAATCTGCCACACGCACTTCAGATAGAGCTCTAATCTCCAGAATTTATAAAGAACTCAAAAAACTTTACACCAAGAATACAAATAACCCAATCAATAAATGGGCTAAGGAAATGAGCAGACACTTCACAGAAGAAGATCTAAAAGCAATCAACAGATATATGAAAAAATGTCCATACATGAAGTTCCAAGGATACCTTCACTTAATGTTGTGAGCAGATGCTCAGGATGGTCTGCAAAAGTCCCTGGTGCGCATGCTCTTGTGTAATCCTTCTTGAATGTAGGCTGAACCTAGTGACTTGTTTCTAACCCATTGACTATGGACAAAGGTGATGGTATGTTGCTCCCATGATGAGATTACAAACAATAGTGATTTCCATCTTGCCAAAAGCTCCTCTATTGCTGTCTTGATTTACACATTTTGACAAAGCAAGTTGCTATATTGCAGAAGCCCACATGGCAAGAAACTAAGGATAAGCTCTTGCCAATATCCAGCAGAAAACTCCATCCATTGGCACAAGAGAAAATGACTCCTCCAATGATCCCATGATCTTGGAAATCAATCCTCCCTCAGTCAAGTCTTGAGATGATATTGATATTCCTGTCAATAGCTTGATTGTAGACTATTAGAGTCTGAGACAGGCCCAGCTAAGCTGTGTTTAGATTCCTAACTCACAGGAGTTATGAAATATTAACTGTGTGTTGTTTTAAGTTGCCAAGTTTTGGATCCACTTTTTACGTTGCAATGTATCTATTGCTAAGATAACTGGTAAGGCAGTGAGCAATGTACCTATGTCATCTACAACTGCAAGTGTGTTCATCCCCAGTCTCATACAGAGATTGTCCAGAGTCATGAACTGATTCTTCATCCAAGAGCAATATTGCTCCTAGTGTGTGACCTCTGGATGACATCCATTCCTCCACTGATTTGATCGCTACTTAGTCCAGAGTGACTTCTCAAATGATAAACTTAACGGTTCACTTAACAGACATTTGTTAACAACGGATTACTTGACAAGCATTGTTCTAAGCAGCTTCAGTGTATCAGTGGGAAAAGGTACAAAGATTTTTGCCATTATTAATTTACATTCTGGCATAGGGAGATGAATTTTAAAAACTGAACATAATAGAATATGTATTTCATTAAGTGGCAAATGGATTTTTTTTGACATTTCAACATCCATAAAATCTAGGTACATCTAATAATTGGTAACATATCATGAACTCAAAACTGCTTTCTTAGTTGTGCAAAAAACAAAAGTACACCTTAAATTCCTGACAGAATTGTTTGAAATAGTATCAGTTAATTATAAGGTATATTGGAGGACATATGTGACATAAAGATAAAGGTAAGAAAGGTAAGAAAGGTAAGGGATACCAGAGCTAGAGAGAGATAGGAGAAGGTAGATTGTAACTGTTAAGTAAGTTGGTCTGGGTAGTCCTTACCCCAACTTATTTAAAAGCTAACATTTGAGCAAAATTTTGAAGATGTGAGGTGGGTAGCCAAGCAGATTCCTGGGGAGGAGAATGACAGCCAGAGATAGCAGTAGGGGAAAGCCCTCCAGAAGAAACCCAGGTGGCATTTCAAGAAAGCAACATCCCCTTGACTGGAATGCACTGAGCAAAATGGAGAAGAGGAGAAGACAGAGCAGGGATGGGACACCAATTAGGTGGGAAGGTGTAGATGGATGGAGGAGCTGGTTAAAGCCACTAAAAGACTTGAAAAGAGGAGTAAGAAGATCTGACTTAAGTTTTAAAGGAAGCACCCTGGTTAAAGGGTTGAGAAAGCTTTAAAAGAAGCACCCTGGTTAAAGGGTTGAGATTAGGTCAGATTGCAGTAAGGGTTCTGCTATTACTTTATGATTTGCATTGAAACCTAAAAATATTGAAAGATGAGTTCCTCTTTCTTTTGGTTCATCTCACTCTAATGTTGGTGGGAAATTTTTTAAAAGCCACATTTCCTGTTCATAGTTCATGTAAATAGGCCTAAGTTTTATTTTGATTTTTCATATAGTTAGAAAGGAATTAAAGATATTGAAATTTTCTGCTTACACATTTATTGAAGATGTATTAAAGATGAATACATCTTTAATAAATATGTAAACACGTAAAAGATCAAAAACCTTTATCTTTTCTTTCCTTAGTACATTTTATTGTGAATAAAAGAATTATGTAACATTTTTATTCTCCATGAATTGCAGGCTAACAAACCTCTTTTTGGTTGTATGCTATCTGTACACAGTATTACATGCCAATTGTTCTATATGAAAGCATAAAATCTAACGAGTTCATTCCTGTTAGATTCTGGTTTCCATTCTTTTTCCACACTTCCGATGATTTCTGCAGTTAAACTCATGGGTTTTTACTACCATTTTATAAGCTGTGTACTCTCTAAAATGTCCTAAATTCATATTTACATTTTAAGTGTCTTCTAAACATATCTACCAGTAAGTTTCGTGGAAACCACAAGCGTATTCTAGTTAGAAGCTTATTTAACACTGTCCACTACCAAACCTACTCCACTTTTATGCCCTGTTTTGTCAACCTCCTTTCCCCTATTCCTAATTGATAGGTCACTTACTAGATCCTAGTAATGACTGTAAATTTCTCCATCTCCACTATTATTACTTAGTTTATATCATTAGTCTTCTATAAGAAGATACATTTATAAGCCCTCTCAAAAAGATCTAAGTGTGAGTCCAGTTCTTTCTCTTACTTACTTTTTAAAAAAGAAAAAAAGTTAAAGAGATATTTGATCTGGTTCTTCATCAGCAAAGCAGAGATAAATATCAACATTATAAAGATTTTCTGAAAGTAACTTTCACTGTACTTTCTGCCTAGGAAAAGCTGAACAAATAGTTGCTATAATAGTATTATCGTTAATTATGCTTAAAGTAGATTTGAGATAGCAGTCTTTAGATTACAGAAGTAGAATTTTTTTTATTTTATAAAATGAAATTGTTTCACATATCCAGTGAAAAATTAAAATAATCTTTTAAAAGTCCCAATTAAATCATTGCTAGTCTCCACTTCCATTAACATTAAAAGTTCTTAATCACAGGAGAAGGAATAGGTGACTAGCAAAATACTCATTTCCTTAAATAATCGCTATATAAACCATTCTCCATTGTGTTAAGCATAATAATGTTCCGTCCCAATTATATCTATTAGCATAAATTGTAATCAAACTGGTTAGCCATTTACCAAAATATTAAGTAAATATCACATAGTCTCTGTTCCCCTCTATGAAGATCCTTGAATACATTTGTGCTTGTCCTTCCAGATGGTCTCTGGACTTCCACTGGGCGCTGGAGGTGTCATAAGGAACACCATCTCAATGACATGTGTGATAAAAAAGCTCAGAGAATGCAGATCAGTATAGTGGAAAAACTGAGAGTTTAGACCCCTGAATTACACTCACTAGCTTAAAAATCACAGATTTACCACTTACCTACTGGGAAACCATAGGCAGGTTAACAACCCCTGTGTCTGTAATGACACAACTTGATGATAGAACTGTTGTGAATATTAACTAACACTCTTAAAATCTTTAGCACAGGACCTCATTCTTAATAATCAGCCAACAAGCATTACATTTTTTTAATCACACTAGGGAGAAACAGAGAAAATATTAACTAATAAAGACTAGGATTTCAACAGTAATATATGTATTTATTTGAATACTTAAACATAAAATATTAAAATTATAATTTATTATTTGTAAATCAATATATAATTATAATTTGTATCTTATATTTATGTAAGTATAATAGAATTTAAATTATACATGTAAGCATAATTTAATTTATATTTATTCATATTTTATATTGTAAATTTTACTGGGGAACACCTCAGTTTAACAAATTGCTTCATTATCCTTTTCAATAATACTTTTTAAGCACTCCAAATAATTGGTGTTCCTTGGATTAAAATGTAAAAGTTGCTCTGTAAAAAGCATGAGAGAGACTGGATATTGAATCCTACAATTGCTACTTGCATTTGTTCCACATTGCAAGTTGAATTTTTCTTATCAGTTGTTTCTTAGTAAACACAGTAGCTCAAGGAACTGGTTGATTTCAAAGCATGCCACATAGCAGAAGTTCATATATGTTCTTTCCTTCTATCTTTCCTGTCCTCATTCACTCTTCAAGAGACATTCGAGGAGGAATGATAACCAGTTTGCAAGACTGGAGAGAAAGGGATTCAAGCACTCAGGAAGTTAGACTACCTTCAGCTTCCAACTGCGACATGCTGTGAACCCAGGATTCTAATTACAGAAGTGAGCGGGTGGAAGAGATCGGCCCACAGGCCCCCACACCAGATGCTAACCAGTGCTGGAGATTCTGTGCAAACCTAGTTTATGACAAAAAAAAAAAAAAAAAAGTTGAAGTCAGGAGGTTTTGATAACCACTATTTCCTATCTTGCTGATCATATCTTGTACTCTAATAATCTTGAGGAGAAAGAGATCAAGGATCTTCCTACTTCTTGGCCTGAGGATAGTCATGGCTGGAAGCTATAGATAAGTAAGCCTGCATGAAGACAAATATTCCTTTCTGACTCCTTGAATGTTTCTTCTTCCAGAAGGATAGAGCTCCAGCCCCTTAAAGGAAATAATACTTGAGACAAATCCTAGCATCTCTGTACCAGTTTCTGTGCAGTTCTTCAGGTTTCTCTTTTGCTACTCAATTTTCCAGCTCATCTTTTCTTCACAGTTGGAATGTGAACAGCCAAGCTTCAGAATGGGCTTCTAAGAGATATAAAGAAATTCATTTGAAGAAATTTGGTTTTAGATTGAAACATCTCTGTCAAAGCAAAAAGAAGTTCACCCATGGTCCAGTTCAGCTGCTTGGGAAATTAAACTGATTTGAATAAGGTCCTATTTAGCAAGGGTGTGGTAGGTGTTACTCTTGTCTTGTGTGCAAGTTTCAGCTTTGGAAGTTCACAGAATAAAATCAGGTACCAAGGATAGGGACCAGAGAGGTAGTCGGTATCTCAGGATCTATGTCCTTCTCTCTAGATTTCTAGTATACCTTGATTGAAAGAAAGGAGTTCTGGGAGTATGTGACATTGTCTACTAATGACAATATGTGCCTCTATTGAGAACAGTGCTGTCTTGTTACCTCAATTCAGGAAACTAAAGTCAAAAATACAAAAATGGAGGAAATGATAATCAAATTTCAGAATTCATTGGTTTAATTCTCATGCTAGATTTGCATTTTCCTGAAATTGTTTGGATGCCAGCTCTATAGTGAGATATCTGTCTAACACAAGGCTTTAGAGAACAGATGCAAAAGAGATTAGATTTTGCCTTAAAACAACTTGCCATTTGCATTTGGGGATTGAAAAGGGGAGGATTAAACTGTGGTATTGGCCTGTATAATACGCATTTATTTTCTCTTGAGATTTTTACTTATTTCCATTTATTCTCTCTAGTACAGTGCTATCCTTGCTTTTACCATGAATGGTTAATCTTATTCTCTATTAGAGTGAGTCCTTTTTGAAGTGCACAGCAGTGCATCTTCTGACAATAATGCTTAATACAAACACTGGCTTTTCTCATTATAAAGCACTCTGATGGGCTGATTAATTTTAGAAGTGCATGAAATGGATGCTCTCTATACTTGTCCAGATTCATTGTGATAACTAATGTCCACAGTTTCAATGAAGCCTTAGTGGAATTATTTCAATTGTCCAAATTCATATGTACAAAACTAAAATAGGAACAACATCACTGAATAAATTGATTCTGTACCCAATCATTATTTTATAACCAAAATACTGAAAATTTAATAAGAAAGGGAGTATCTGAGAGTGAACAAGTAAATGTGTTATGTGAACAATATAGCTTCTTGAAAAAAGTATAGTTTATAACTATAATAATAAAATAACCCTTCTACTAATTTAATAGGGAAGGGTTTTATCTTAATCTATTATTTAATATTTTTATTAGTATATATTGATTGTACATGTTAATGATTTTCAGTGTGATATTTACATATATACAGATAGTGTGCACTGATCAAACACAACCTCCCTTTTCCAACCCCTGTTCAAATCACTAGTAATCACTGTTCTACTTCCAGGTTCTCTTCTTTTAGCTTCCACATATGAGAGAGAACATGTGCCACTTGCATTTCTATGTCTGGCTTATTTCATTTCATGTCCTCCAGTTCCATCCATTTTGCAGCAAATGACAGAATTTTATTCTTCTTTATGGTTGAATAATATTCAGTTGGATATATACATACTACATTCTCTTTATCCAGTCATCTATTGATGGGCATCTAAGTGGGTTTTATCTTAACTTTTGTAAATAGTATTACAATAAACATGGATATTTTCTTTAGTTACATACCCAGAAGTAGGATAGCTGGATTATATGGTAAATCTATTTTTAGTTTTTTGAGAAATCTTCATACAGTTTTTCGTAATGGTCATACTAATTTACACTATCCCCAGTATTTGCTATTTGTTCTTTTTCTTCGCCCTTTCTTTTTTTCTCCTCCTTCTTGTTCTTTTTCCTCCTCTTCTGCCTCCTCTTTCTTCTTTTTTTTTTGGATAATAGCCATTCTAACTGGGGTGAGATTAATTCTGATTGTAGTATCAATTTGCATTTCTCTATAGGCCAATCTTGAAAATGTCACTTAATACTATTGAGTCTCATTTTCTTTTTCTGTAAAATGAGGAATTGTTACAGGTCATTTACAAGGTCCCTTTCAGATATGTAATGGTGATTCTCCATGTACATATTCCGTTATGAATAGATAACAAAGTATACTTATTATGAATAGCTATAATTAGTATTACTTTTTTGAGTACTCTAGACTAAATTTTTTCTCCAGTGTTTATTTTCTAGAATCTGCAATTACTATGAACATCCATAAGTAATCATTATTACCATCCTCACACATTGCCTCCTGTCAAAGCGGCCTTCACCTCTGATTACAAAAGACACATGTAGGAACCCCACTTATTGCACTCATAGACCAGAACCTGCATAGTGAAATGTCTCCTGTTCCTGCCAGTTTGCCTACTAACTCACCTGTAGGCCTTTCTTCATACAGTCCTTCCTTCAAGGGTCACTCCTAAAGTTTCTTCCAACCATGTCCTATGTCCCCTCCCTTATTTTTGCCCCTTTTCCCAGCTAGCTCTGACTCATGCCTTATGACTCATTTCAAGTTAGCTGGTATAGCACTCTAAATCTATCCCTATGGTTGTGCAACACACTGTAAACACCTCTTATGTGTTTGCTTCCCATTATACTGCCAATTTCATGGATCATATTGTCTTTTTTGTCCTTATACCTACCAATGCTCAACACAATGCCTAAAGCAAAATCCTAGTGAGAAAATGCTGCTAAATGTCTGGTACAGAGAGAACAGAAATAGGAGGGGTGAGGGGTGCGTACTGGACCATAGGGAGGTAAAAAGATAACAGAAGGGCAAGGTCAGTAGAAACATGTCAAGATCACAGGCTAAGGTATAGTCCTGTATCTATCAGTGCCTGGGCAATGTGCAATAAACAATCACATCTGAGGTTTATCATTCCCTGGGAAGTAGTTTCTAGAACAGGAATAGGGTGGGGTTCAGAGAACTTACTCAGCCTTATATAGCTTCAAAGAAACAAAAGCAAAAGCACTTAGAGACTGCTTTCTCTCACAAACCACCCAAACATTTACATCTTCAAATTTCAGAAGGGAAGGTGGGAGGGAAGGAGGAGTAAATATTTATTTGGGTGCTTATAGTTTGCCAGCCTCTGCAAAAAAATATTTTCAGAAGTGATCTTTTTAAAATGTAGATAAACCATTTTCTCATCATCTCCCTGACACATTAATGGTGTCAACGAACCTTGTATAGAACCAGTGACAAAACATCTAGTGAAAGGGAACTTTTCTGGAAATAAAAAGTTAAGGTTTATGTTAAGGCAAATCCCCTGGGGACATTGTATTGTATGGTATGAATATGTCACAACCAAAGTGTGACTGTTCCTGTTTCGTTAGGGCAGATGATTTGGCAGCTGGTTTTCTAAGAGGGTGAATGAATGTGCTGCAAATGAGTTAAAGCAAGAATAAAATGGACAAATATCAGCTCTACTGTTTTAACAAGAACTGCTGGTTTATCTAAATATCCAGCTGTGGAAAAAACAAATAGATGCTGTGAGCAAATGTATAACCCCTCCCCCAAACTGTGTCTGCACACCTACTAACAGGAATAAAGGAGGGAAGGAAGATGAGGATACTGGAATAGGACTTCTGCCTTGCAAGTAGCCACCTGCCCTTGGAGAAAAGCCACTCCTGCTTAGTGATAACTGGAGAAGGCTGATCTCATTTGTTTTTAATCCTGTCTGCCTGTGGCTATTTGAGACAGATATATTAAAAAATCTTGACTGCTTAAGACTGAAAATAGTAATTTGTTTCCCAAGAAGACACTGCAGTTGACGACTGTCTGTTCATTTTACATGTTTGATATATCTTCTTAGGTGTCTCCAGTGTTCTTCTGAGATTTGACAATACAAGTGGTGTTATCATATGGTCAGTTAACTTAAATTTAATTAATTTAAAATGAAGCAAAGCAAGCTTTAAATGAATGAGTCTAATATAGTAATATAAATATTCAAATATATAATCGTGTAGCATGTTCATAATCCTATGTCATTTCCTACGATACAATAATAGCAAGCACAAGTTTGCAGGTACCAGTATTCCTTCATCATGCCAATGAATGGGTTACCCTTATGGAGCATGGTTTGTTGAGATAGGCTAAATTGTAAAATGAAACTTAAGTAATATTACAAAGGTTAAATGCTCACCGTCTTTCTTGGTAATTCAGTAATAACAAATTGCAGAGCTTCTAATCGAAATATTTCATAGAAAGTGTCCTAGTCAACCACTGGATGTGTAATAAACCATGAACATTCAAAGCAGTGCTCAGGGAAATTACTGTTTTCTTCAACTTCTTCCTAGAACTGAGTCCATTTTCAGAATGATAGGGGAAAAAAAGAAAAGAAAAAAAAGAGTGACCAAGAAATTTAACAGTGATTCTATAAAATCTATCCCATAGTGGCCTCTATATACTGAATGAAACTGAGTTACAGTTGAGGTCATTTTCTAGCAACAATTGCACAAAAGTAATTTTCAAACTTGGAAAATGCTTTGGGCATTACTTTATAGATATTCAGGCGGCACAGATAACAAAATCAAGAGTAAAATTATGAGGAAAATAAGGAAAGATTCAAGTTCATAAATGTGCAAAGTTTGGCTGATGTAGAGGAAACTGGGAGTAGAATAACAGGTTATATTTTATAAAAAGCTGAAATAGAGAAGAAATGAATTATTTAGCTTGGTTCAAGGGAATAGAGCTAAATATGAAATTCAGAAAAGAAAATTTAGACTGTTAGGAGAAATATCCCAAAGAGACAAAAAGAAATGCCTTACTGGATGGGTTACTGTATTCCAGATAAGTCTTTGAAAAGAAGTCAGGCAAACCTATACTCCAGGATAATAGAAAAGTGATAATGTTAGAGTCAATTTTAGAGCAAGTCATACTCTTCCAAATGGGTTTGAAGACTTACTTTCTTCCAGCCTCTGTTAGGATAATTTGCTTGCATAAACTATAACAATAAATTTTTATTGAAAAGATAAAAATGCAAAAGTAACCTATTCAATAAGATATGTATAAAGAGAAAGTAAATAATAAAGAGCTGTGTTTTTATTCTTAAAAACAAAAGGAACAGACTTGTGAACACTCTTGAAACATATTTTCTGAATGTGCTGAAGTTGTAAACAGTCTGGTTACTGTAATAGGAGCATCTCCTGTTAGAGTCTAACACGACTTTTGCATCTGTTATGGTTTAGATATGAAGGGTCCCCCAAAACTCCTGTGTAAAGGCAGGAATGTTCAAAAGTAGCATGATTAGATTATTAGGTGGTAACTATTGTCCTAGTTTGAATGAACTGAATGGGTGGTAACTGTAGTTAGGTGGCTGGAGCAGGTGGGTCACAGGGAAGGGGCCATCTTCCCTGAGGGCCTTGCCCTTCCACTCTCTGCCTCCTGGTCCCCATGAATGGAACAGTGCTCTTCCACCAAACCTTTCCATCATGAAGTTGGGCCTCACCTTGGTCCCAGAGCAATGGGGTTAGCACAACATGGGCTGAATCTCTGAATCTCAGTAAGTTGTTCTTGTTGGGAATTTGGGTCACAGTGACAGAAAGTTGACTAAAACAGCATCCTATTAGAAAACATGTTTAGGCTACATGTCCACCAAGGCTGACAACTGCATGTATGAAACTGAAATGAAAACCTGGGTAAATTCTCTAGACATTTAGTACATATTTGCTTTTGATTAAAAAGAACCAAATTTGGGGCTGGGGTTGTGGCTCAGTGGTAGAGCGCTTGCCTAACTTGTGTGAGGCACTAGGTTTGATTCTCGGCACCACGTATAAATAAATTAATAAAATAAAGGTCTATCAACATCTCAAAAACTTTTTTTAAAAAGCACCAAATTCATAGGTCATGTATAAGGAATATATTATTAGCCTCCAGTGGCTTTGCTATATACAACACTTTCTGAATATGAATCATGAAGGTAGAGATTGCCTAAGTTGTTTTTTAAGCACTTTGAGGAGTCTTACCTAGCTCAAACCAGTTGAAACTACCAGTTCTTCACTTGGGCTTGTGCAGATGTCTTATGGGTGACCTTTGGATGTCAAGGACCAAACTTCACCCTTAGAACATGCTAACACCACCATTTTCTGGCATTTGACTTATGAAGAGCCAAGAAGTTTGAGTGTTTTTTATTAGACCACTGTTTACTTCACTTTTTTTTTTTTTTTTTTTTTTACCTTCAACCTTGGTTTTATGCTTTAGACCATGGTGCTTCTTTACTGCATTAAAAACAAAACAAAACAAAACAAAAAAAAACACTAACCCCTTTTCTAGGGAGGTGGATCTGAGACTCATTCTCCCATCTGCAAACTGGGGCCTTTGTGTATAAACTATCTTTTTCAAAACTTGTTTCAGTGAATTGTTTGAATTGATAATAGATAAATCATTTCACAAGTTCCTTAAGCACCTCTGAGAATGTTTCAGAAATCGTAGGTCTCTCTCTTGGTCCATTTGAGAGGGTCTCCATTTATTCTGTTGCCTGGTTAAACAGTAGATACCAGAGGTTCCAAGACAGGTCTCTACTGATCTCAGGGGACAAGGAAACTCTGCATCTTTTGTTTATTGTTTCTTACTTTCTGCTAAATATAGGAATATAATTTCTGATAACAGGAACCATCACCAATAGGTTAAATTATATTAGCCTGTGTGTTTTAAATGCCTACAACACATTCTCCTCAATCTTCCTAATGATGTTAGTTGCCCAAATTTACCAATCAGGAACTTGATTTTAAGTTCAGGAAAATTCTTTTCTTTTTTTTTTTTTTTTATTTCACTTTTTTTTTTATCTGTTGGTTTGTTCATTTGTTTTCTGAGTGCACTTAAACAGTATAAGACTAAAGCAAGATTAAAACCTGGCTGTACATTGCTCTACGTCATTCAGTTACACTTTTAAAGGTTATTCTTTGGTACTTACGGTGTTTCAAAATCTGTTCTCAATGTGTGGTTATACTGTCTTATTGCTCTCTACTATATGTCCCCATGTGAAATAGAATGAAGCACTTACTGTTCTACTTATATTTTTTGTACTTTCCTATATTTGCATCTTTGCACATACTGATCTTCCCCAACTCATTCCCCTGTCAAATGCTGTTCTTTAATATCTTTAATATCTAACCAAAATACTTCCTCTTCATATTGCTGTGTCTTATTCCCTATCAAGAAACATCTTTCTTTATTATTCTGTAAGTACAATAATTCTTCCTTTTTAAATAACATCCATCACTGTTGAACTGGTTTAAGCTATTTCTAACTCTTACATCTGGGTTTTGTCTCTACTAATGGTAGTATCCAGGTCTGATTTAATTTAGGTACCCATAAAGTATCAGGGATGAAATTACTTTTGTTGAGTGACTTAGGTAATGAATAAACCCAAAATGATCAATTTTGAAGTGAGTCTTGACATCCTCCTTCATCATCAGCATCATTGCCAAGTGGTATGTACAACATGAATTTCTTGAGTAGCAAGTAAAAAATACCTTGTAGATAGTTAGAGAGATTTCAAAACACTATTGAAGTATTTTCTTTTTGGAAAATCCCACACATTTCTTAGTTTGAAATAGCACCACATTTTAAGATAGTCAATGAGTTGTAAACTGTCAGAAACAGTGACATCTGGTGGTCCAATGGGGTTGTTCTGTGAAGGTGAATGACAAGAGACCATAGCCTACAATGTACATGAGTCTGAGACTAAAATCTCACATATACAGAGTTTTGGGAGTGCTATTTTCTAACATGGCTCTGATTTTATCCTACTTAGTTGAATATACTTCTGATGACTCTCCATGGTTAAGAAAATAAAATACTCCAAGTAGTGGATACAGATCAAAAGTGTGGAAAGGAATAAGATATTTAGATAGTTTAAAATATTTAAAAGTACTTAGTAATTTAAAAAGGAAAATTATAACTTTACAGTTTTTTTTTAAAGTATAACAGCAATGGGAAAAACTTTTCATGTGTTTCCTTCTGTGATGCCCTGAGAAGGTATAGCAACCCATACAGCAATTCTGACAAGAATCACTTTCCCAGATTTGATTACACAAACTGCAGACAAGGCAAATTGAGGAACATTCTACAGAACAGAAGCACTCTGCTCCTCAGAAATGTCAATGTCATGAAGGATTAAGGAAGACTAAGGAACAGTTCCAGATTAAAGGAGACAAAAGAGAAATAAAAACTAACAGGAAATGTGTAATCCTGAAAATTATTAGTAAAATAACAAAATTTGATTGAAATCTGAAAACAAGATGATAATATTGTGTCAATGTTAAATTTCCTAATTTTGATGATTATTATATGGTTATGAAAAAAAGAGAAACCGCAGATTTCAAAAGACCCCTCTTATTTTGAAAATCTCCTTAATTGAAAATGGAACCAACAAAAAAGTAATTAAAACAGTAATAATACCAACAGTGACAGATATTTATTGACTTCAATTTGCTTTCTTTTTTTTTGGCAAGGTTGGGGTGGCAGTTTTGGGGATTGAACTCAAGTGCACGTGACCACTGAGTCACTTCCCCAGCCCTATTTGCTTTTATTTAGAGACAGGGTCTCACTGAGTTGCTAAACCCCTAGCTTTGACTCAAGCTAGCTTTGAACTGGTCATCTTCCTGCCTCAGGCTCCTTTGCCACTGGGACTAGAGGTGAGCACCCCCCACCTGGCTCAAATTTGCATTTCTTAATGTGTTTCTCTTCACAGATGACTGTAAATCAGTTACTAGTATTATTCCAATTTGGGATGAGAAAACTAGAATTAGCCCCAAATCACAGGGAATAAATTGAAGACCAGGGCTTCCTGTCCAGGCATTTGAATCCTAAGTCACTGCTTTATATTTACATTTGCTATAGCTTTCAACTGCAGACACAAAACTTGTATCATTGGTTCAGCATTAAACCACTTAAGGTGTAAAGCAAAATAATGTACAAGAACATATTTAACATATTATTCTAGAATGGTCCACTAAGTCAGCCAGAACAGTTTTTATTGATACTTGAATTGCAAGAGCACCTGAATATCTGGAATTAGATAATAAATCCTGTATCTAGGAAAACATTTGTTGACTCAGTCAAAAAACAACCATGTTTCTATATTCTTATTCTTTGGTTTTATGGGTTTTGTTTTGTTTTGTTTTGTTTTGATGGTAGTACCTGGAGTCCCTTATTGAGGATATTTCAGAAATTAATGCAATGTTAAAGCTGAAAGGGCTTAAAGATACACATTTTCCCATATAGACTCTATTTCACAGGTTAGGCAACTAAGAACAGAAATATGCCACAGATTATAATCTATGCTTTCACATACAGGTTTGAATAGAAAATATATTAAAACTTCGAGGAAACATATAAAATAAAATGAAAAATTCAGCATGAATATAGGAGACATTTAAATTCAGAACTCCAGGTAAAGTATGTCAATAAGTATGGATTTGGCTGCCTGCACTGAAAAGCCAGCTGCCTACTTTTCCCTGGGAAATCACTGCATGCACACTTTGAGTCAATCATGGCTTTGCTGACTCATGATATAGACATTTATTATGGTTAATAAGTTGACAGAAAGATTTGAGATGCTTGATCAGATAAAAATCACATTCTAAGTACCATGCAGTCAGTAACTCAATGTAGGTATAAGATCCAAAATGAAAACCCACTGTTGAAATATGAGCCATACATTTTGATACACAACTAAAGCAAGATGTGTAGATACGTGAAAGGAACTGAACTCAAAATAAATCTCAGAATTCCCAAAGAATAGAAAGAGGTGGAGACCAAGAATCTCCATCATGCATGTACATGGCCTCCATAATCTGGGCTCTTATGCCTGCCTGAGAGCGCGAGTGAAGTGCTGGAGTACAGAATCTATGCCAGCTTAGTTGTCACATACTCCTGGACAGATGTAGCAGGAATCCCTGCTGTAGACAAGAAGCCACGTGTGCACCTTTGCAAGCAATTTCACAGCTGTAGCAATTTGTCTCTTCCCTTGACAGAATGAGAAGATTAGAGCAAAGAAGAACCAACAATCACAGGGAGAGCAGCTCTTCCAGGACTGACCTAGGGCATTTGCTTTTATAGGGTTCTAAGTTTGAATGTTGGGCACATGAGCTCACCAGTTCCAAAGGAAATTGTGTTCAAAGTGTGTCCCACGGGTGACTGAACGTGGCTCTTTTGTAGAGTTCTAGAGAGACCGAAGTATCTCTCTTCCTGGATTTTCTACATGTTGTTTTCTTTATCTGGAGCACACTTTCTTTTCCCCTTTTCCCCCCTCTACTGACTCCACCTCACTAATTTACCACTTAGATCTTGGTTCATGTATCATTGATCCTGCAAAGCTGAGTTAAATCAGCAATCTGTGGGAGTCCACACAGCACCCTGAATGCCCCAAATAGAGCATGTATTACACTGAATTTTGATTGTCAATTGCCTTAATTCTCTGAACAAGTATTATTTCAGCATCTGTGACATGAAAGACATTGTTTTAACAGGTAGGAAAGATATAACAATGAGCAGAAGGGTAATATGGAAAGGAACAATAACTAATACACATATATAAAGTTGAAGAATATATAAGGTGCTATGGAAATCACGGGGAAAAAAATTACAGGGCATAATGGATCATTAGAGATGGTTTCCCTTGTTGCTAAGATTTGATGGATAAATTGGAATTTATGAGATATAAGAATAGAAACTGCACACAGAGTATTATAAGTCTAGGTGTAAGAGTAGCAGGGTGAGCTGGAAAGTATAAGGAGATGATGCAACATATGAACAGGCTCTGTCTGAGACGGCAGAAAACAGCACTTTTCAGGACACGAAGAATCCATATATTCCAATATGTCTATCATGTTGGTCATTTTACTCCCAGTAAACCATAATGAACATTTAATACATAGCTCTTGCACGGACACACAAATGAATAAGTGCATTAATGAGCTAGGAAGAGTGTGCCTAAAAACAGAAGCAGGATGTATAGCAAAGTTTTATTTGGCAGCTGAAGAAACAGATTATTTTATTGGTTTTATTGTTCATGAAGTCCTGCAACTAAAAGACCCTCCAGATGCGACATGTCTATGATAATACTATTGCGCTCTATTATAGATTTTTGTTGATGAAACTTTTCCTTCTTCTCATTATGCTTTTTTTTAAATTCATTTTTATTGTGAACAAATCGCATACATCTTGTTTCTCAGTTTGTACATGAAGTAGAGGCATACCATTTTTGTAATCATACATTTACCTAGGGTAATAGTTATTGATTCATTCTGTTATTTTTTTTCCTACCCCCCACCCCTCCCACCCCTCTTTTCCCTCTATACAGTCCTTCCTTCCTCCATTCTTGCCCCCCTCTTACCCCCATAATGTGTCATCATCCGCTTATCAGCGAGATTGTTCGTCCTTTAGTTTTTTGAGATTGGCTTATGTCACTTAGCATGATATTCTCCAATTTCATCCATTTGCCTGCAAATGCCATAATTTCATCATTCTTTATGGCTGAGTAATATTCCATTGTATATATGTACCACAGTTTCTTTATCCATTCATCAATTGAAGGACATCTAGGTTGGTTCCACAATCTGGCTATTGTGAATTGAGCAGATATGAACATTGATGTGGCTGTATCTCTGCAATATAATGATTTTAAGTCATTTGGGTATACGCCAAGGAGTGAGATAGCTGGGTCAAATGGTGGGTCCATTCCAAGCTTTCTGAGGAATCTCCAACTACTTTCCAGAGTGGCTGCACTAATTTGCAACCCCACCAGCAATGTATGAGTGTACCTTTTACCCCACATCCTTGTCAACAACTATTGTTGCTAGTATTCTTAATAATCTCCATTTTAATTGGGGTGAGATGGAATCTAAGGGTAGTTTTGATTTGCATTTCTCTTATTACTAGAGATGTTGAACATTTTTTCATATATCTGTTGATTGCTTGTAGATCTTCTTCTATGAAGTGTCTGTTCATTTCCTTAGCCCATTTGTTGAGTGGGTTATTTGTATTATTGGTGTAGAGTGTTTTGAGTTCTTTATATATTCTAGAAATTATTGCTCTATCTGAAGTATGTGTGGCAAATATTTTCTCCCACTCTGTAGGTTCCCTCTTTGCATTGCTGACAGTTACCTTTGCTGAGAGAAAGCTATTTAGTTTGAATCTATCCCAGTTGTTGATTCTTGCTTTTATTTCTTGTGCTATGGGTGTCCTGTTGAGGAAGTCTGATCCTAAGCCGACATGTTGAAGATTTGAACCTACTTTTTTTTCTATAAGATGCAGGGTCTCCTGTCTGATTTCAAGGTCCTTGATCCATTTTGAGTTGAGTTTTGTGCAGGGTGAGAGAGAGGAGTTTAATTTCATTCTGTTGCATATGGATTTCCAGTTTTCCCAGCACCATTTGTTGAAGAGGCTATCTTTCCTTCATTGCATATTTTTGGCCCCTTTGTCTAGTATGAGAAAATTGTATTTATTTGGATTTGTGTCTGTGTCCTCTCTTCTGTACCATTGATCCACCTGTCTGTTTTGGTGCCAATACGATGCCATTTTTGTTACTATTGCTTTGTAGTATAGTTGAAGGTCTGGTATTGTGATACCCCCTGCTTCACTTTTCCTGCTAAGTACTGCTTTAGCTATTCTGGGTTTCTTATTCTTCCAGATGAATTTCATAATTGCTTGCTCTATTTCTGTAAGGTACTTCATTGGGATTTTAATTGGAATTGCATTGAATCTGTATAGCACTTTTGGTAGTGTGTCCATTTTGACAATATTAGTTCTGCCTATCCAAGAACAGGGGAGATCTTTCCATCTTCTAAGGTTTTCTTTCATTTCTTTCTTTAGTGTTCTGTAGTTCTCATTGTAGAGGTCTTTCACCTCTTTTGTTAGATTGATTCCCAAGTTTTTTTTTTTTTTTTCCAAAGCTATTGTGAATGGGGTAGTTTTCCTAACTTCTCTTTCTGAAGATTCATCACTTATGTACAAAAATGCTTTGGATTTATGAACATTGATCTTGTAACCTGCTACTTTACTGAATTCACTTATAAGTTCTAAGAGTTTTCTGGTGGAATTTCCTGGTTCCTCTAAATATATAATCATGTCATCAGCAAATAGGGATAGTTTGAGTTCTTCTTTTCCTATTCTTATCCCTTTAATTTCCTTGGTCTGTCTAATTGCTCTGGCTAGAGTTTCAAGGATATTGTTGAATAGAAGTGGTGAAAGAGGGCATCCCTGCCTTGTTCCAGTTTTTATGGGGAATGCTTTCAGTTTTTCACTATTTAAAATTATATTGACCATGGGTTTAGCATAGATGGCTATGCTGTTACTATGTTAAGGAATGTTCCCACTATCCCTATTTTTTCTTTTATTTTGAGCATAAAGGGATGCTGTATTTTATCGAATGCTTTTTCTGCATCTATCGAAATAATCATGTGAATCTTAACTTTTAGTCTGTTGATATGGTGAATGACATTTATTGAATTCCGGATGTTGAACCAACCTTGCATCCCTGGGATAAAACCCACTTGATCGTGGTGTACTATCTTTTTAATATATTTTTGTATGCGATTTGCTAAAATTTTGTTGAGAATTTTTGTGTCAATGTTCATTAAGGATATTGGTGTGAAATTTTCTTTCCTCGATGTGTCTCTGTCTGATTTAGGTATCAGCGTGATCTTGGCTTCATAGAATGAGTTTGTCAGGGTTTCCTCCTTTTCTATTTCATGAAATACTTTGAGGAATATTGGTATGAGCTCTTCCTTTAAAGGTTTTGTAGAACTCAGCTGAGAACCCATGTGCTCCCGGACTTTTCTTTGTTAGTAGGCTTTTGATGACCTCTTCTATTTCATTGCTTGAAATTGATTTATTTAAGTTGTGTATATCCTCCTCATTCAATTTAGGTAATTCATATGTCTCTAGCAACCTGTTGTTGTCTTCGAGATTTTCTATTTTGTTGGAGTATAGGTTTTCAAAATAGCTTCTAATTATGTTTTGTATTTCATTTGTGTCTGTTGTGATATTTTCTTTTTCATTTCGAATTTTAGTAATTTGAGTTTTCTCTCTCCTCTTTGTTAGTGTGGTAAAGGGTTTATCAATTTTGTTTATTTTTTCAAAGAACCAACTATTTATTTTGTCAATTTTTTCAATTGTTTCTTTTGTTTCAATATCGTTGATTTCAGCTCTGATTTTAAATATTTCCTGTCTTCTACTACCTTTGGTGTTGCTCTGTTCTTCTTTTTCTAGGACTTTGAGCTGCAGTGTTAGGTTGTTTGTTGATTTTTTTCTTCTTTTATTGAATGCACTCCAGGAAATAAATTTTCCTCTAAGTACTGCTTTCATAGTGTCCTAGAGATTTTGATATGAGGTTTCTTTGTTCTCATTTACCTCTAAGAATTTTTAAATTTTCTTCCTGATGTCTTCTGTTATCCATGCATCATACAATAGCATGTTATTTAATCTCCAGGTGTTGGAGTAGTTTCTGTTTTTTTACTCTGTCATTTCTTTCAATCCATTATGATCTGATAGAATACAAGGTAGTAACTCTATTTTCTTATACCTGCTAACATTAGCTTTGTGGCATAAAATATGGTCTATTTTAAGACGGATCTATGTGCTGCTGAGAAGAAAGTGTATTTGCTCTTTGTTGGATGGTATATTCTATAAATGTCTGTTAAGTCTAAATTATTGAGTGTGTTATTGAGATATATGGTTTCTTTGTTCAATTTATGTTTGGAATATCTGTCTACTGGGGAGAGAGGTGTGTTAAAGTCACCTAGTATTATTGTGTTGTGGCCTATTTGATTTCTGGCATTAAGAAGGATTTGTTTGATGTACACGGATGAGTCAGTGTTTGGGGTATAGATATTTATGATTGTTATGTCTTTCTGATTTATGCTTCCCTTAAGCAGTATGAAATGTCCTTCCTTATCCCTTCTGACTAACTTTGGCTGGAAGTCCACATTATCTGATATGAGGATGGATACTCCAGCTATTTTGCTGTGTCTTTGTGCATGGTATGTTTTCTCCCATCCTTTCACTTTTAGTCTGTGGATATCTGTTTCTATGAGTGAGTCTCTTGCAGGGAGCAAATTGTTGGATCTTTCTTTTAAATCCAATCTGCCAGTCTATGTCTTTTGATTGATGAGTTCAGGCCATTAACATTCAGGGTTATTATTGAGATATGATTTGTATTCCTGGTCATTTGTCTTTCTTTCTTTTTTTTTTTTTTTTTTTTTTTTTTGACATGACTTGGTTTCTCCTTTATTTGGCTATTCCTCTAGGGTAGTTCCTCCCTTTGCTGATTTACATCATTGTTTTTCATCTCTTCCTCATGGAATATTTTGCTGAGAATATTCTGTAATACCAGCTTTCTTTTTGTAAATTCTTTTAGCTTTTGTTTATCATGGAAGGATTTTATTTCATCATCAAATCTGAAGGTAAGTTTTGCTGGGTATAAGATTCTAGCTTGGCATCCATTTTCTTTCAGTGCTTGAAAAATTTTGTTCCAGGTCCTTCTAGCTTTTAGGGTCTGGATTGAAAAATCTGCTGATATCCCTATTGGTTTCCCCCTGAATGTAATTTGATTCTTTTCTCTCGCAGCCTTTAAAATTCTGTCTGTATTTTGTATGTTAGGTATTTTCACAATAATGTGCCTTGGTTTGGGTCTGTTGTAATTTTGTATATTTGAAGTCCTATTAGCCTCTTGTACTTGATTTTCCATTTCATTCTTCAGATTTGGGAAGTTTTCTGATATTATTTCATTGAATAGATTGTTCATTCCTTTGGTTTGTTTCTCTAAGCCTTCCTCAATCCCAATAATTCTTAAATTTGGCCTTTTCATGATATCCCCTAATTCTTGTAGATTCTGTTCATGATTTCTTACCATCTTCTCTGTTTGATCAACTTTGTTTTCAAGATTAAATGTTTTGTCTTCAATATCTGAGGTTCTGTTTCTAGGTGTTCTATCCTATTGTTTATGCTTTCTATGGAGTTTTTAATTTGGTTTATTGTTTCCTTTATTTCAAGAATTTCTGTTTGTTTTTTTTTCAATACCTCTAACTCTTTATTGAAATGATCTTTTGCTTCCTGTATTTTCTCTTTTAACTGTTGATTGGCACAATCATTCAATGCCTGCATTTGCTCTTTCATCTCCTCCTTCAATGCCTGCCTTTGCTCTTTCATCTCCTTGTTTGCTTCCCTGATCATTTTAATTATGTACATTCTGAACTCCCTTTCTGACATTTCTTCTTCCATGCTGTCATTGGATTTTATTGCTATATCATCTAGGCTTGTTTGGGTCATTTTCGTCCCTTATTTTCTCATATTGTTCAGGTATCTACCCTGAACCCTAGTAGTGAAACTCTGGGATATTGCAGATTTCTTCTATTGACTAATATTGTCTCTGTAAATTTCCAATAACTCATCTCTTAGCCTTCAGTAGCCTGAAGTCTTGGAGGAACTTGATAATGCATTGCTCCACTAGGAAGCTGCCCCTCTAGGTGTAGTGGCCTTCAGGTGGGGTATATTCTCTGTCAGTGGGCAGAGGCACCTCCAGTTGTTGACTGATGGCAGTCAAAGGGCGACTAGACTGCAGACTTGGGCACATCTGATCTGGGTCTGTGTCTCCGGTTCTACTGCCCTGGTGGGAAAGCCTCGCCCAGCAGGAAGACTTACCCGGTGGGGAAGTTTCGCTGGGCAGCTTTCCTCCAGGTAGTTTCCTTCGGTCCAGAACTGCGAACTGGACTGGCAAGCCCTCTTCTGTGATGTTCCCAGGAGTCCTGACCTACCGCCTGGGCTGGGGAGCCTGGCCCTGCAAGGGATTCCCTCGCTGAGCGGCCCTCCTCTGCCATGTTCCCTGGGGTCCAGAGCTACCGCCTGGGCATTGGACCCTCACTCTGCATCAAAGCCTCTCACTGTGCGGCCCTCCTCTACAATGTTCCCGGTTGACTGGGTACTCAGCTCCAGCAGGGGAGTCTCACTGGGCCACTCTACTCCACGAAGTTCCCTGTTTCGGGACTACTGCTCCATCCAGGGAGCCTGACGAGTGGGAGAGATTCACCCGGTGACTCTGAGTTGGTCCCGAGTCTCTTAATACCTCCTCTTCTTGACTCTTTGGTCTTGTTGAAGGTCCTCTAGCCTCCTTTAGGTGTCTCAGGAAGGGAGCTGCCCTTCCAATGATGATGGCCACGCCCTCAGGAATAATTCAAAATGCCTGCACCAGCCTATAATGAAGCCTCTGGCTAGCTCCGCGATGCAGGTGGGCTGGCTTGTCTGCCAACTTGCTCCACGATGGCGACAGACCTCCGGGTGTTGGTCAGGAGGGGTCGTTCAGTGTTGGCATCTGTCTTCGTCCTGGTGGCTGGGTGGGTTGGCTGCCTACCACCTAGCTCCGCAAGGTAGGCGGGTTGTGTGCCTGCCTGCTACAGGCGGCCTGACTCACCCGCCAGCTCGCTCAGCGACTGACCAACCAGTGATGGTGCTGTCCTGGGTGCCTCAGTATGCTTTTTGAGAAATAAAATCTGTTCTTAATTACCTATGTATTGTCACTAACTTGTACCTAGCAAAGGCAGGACTCAAGCACTTGTTCCACTGAACAATGCACTGTGAGACGGCAGTGATCACTCCCCTTTTGAGTACTATGGCACTTTGAATAGTTCCTTGTATTCAATAGACTACCAATAATGATTTGTAGAATTAAATTGAAACACTAGATTTTACTGTAACTTGTAAATTTTCTCTCCTCATAGAATGATATCACAAATCAGATTAATGTGAAGCACCAATATCTCTACTCTCTCAAATCTTACCTCTCAAGAGATCATTTCCTCCATTGATTTGAATTAGAGTTTAAAAACATGCTAACTAATTCAGCTAGCTGATTCAAAGCATCTGTTCCCAGTGAGATCTTAGGTTTTCTCTGATATCTAGTTGTGTTGTTGGAGATTTACATGAAGTTAAACATCGTTTTCTCACTTTATGCCCAGATTCACTTAATAGAGAATTCACCTTATCGTGATAGCATGGAAGGGGTTACATATAATCTACACCAAGGCTTTTTTCTAAGTCTTACCTCCGTATGTGATATAATTCCATCAATGATATTATGTTAGTATAATCATATAACCATATAGTATACACTATTAGATAATATATATTATATAACATGCACCCCTGTGCCTCAATACAGTATCATCATATATGACAAAATAAATCGTTAAACAGTGATAAAGCATATGTGAAACCAGACACTTAACTGCAAAGGCCAAAGCTTTATCTGTTATATACCAATGTGAAAAATCCTCAAAAGAGACCGAAATGAAATGAACTGATGAATATAAGAATAGGAAGAGTATAAGATGGCCTTCCAAAACCATTTGCATGGCTAAAGAATTCAGCTTGTGGAAACTGTGACAAGTAAAGTGTGAGCCACAGGCTGGGGAAGTCTGAGGAGGACCCTTTGGTTCACTGCTGTCATTGGAAGCTCTGCCATCACCATGATGGACCTGTCAATAAATCTCTTCCAGCATTGATGGTGAAGAAGTTTCCAACCTGTCTTAGCAATTCAAATACTGAGCATCCAAATAAGCAAAGGTAAAACAAACAGCACAAAATGAAAATAAATGTCCACTCCACTTGTAATTATAAAATCATATCAGTCTCCACACACCATGCACAAAATTTTAGTTAAGGTTTGTTCCAATGCTAATCCCAGTCTGGGAATAATATAACATACAATAACAGAATTTGCTTAGCAAATAATATTAACATATGAAGCATATGAAATATTTATACATATGTAGACCTTACTACAGAACAAAATGTTATACAGAAAGCAAATTCAAATGTATCAAGTTGAGCAAACAGGATGATCTAGGTTTCAATTTGTTTAATTGGAAAATTTTTTAAAAATTTAACTATTTGAAACCTTAGCGTATGTTAAAATATGGATAAGACTTCTTAAAATAAAATACTTCCCTTCAATTACTGTCTGTTCCCCTGCCTCTTGTTAATTGTTCTTTTGTTTTTGTTTAAAATACTTCATATTTTTTAAGTAGATAATCATATATTATATACTACCATATAATATATGTCATATATTATAACATGCCATGCCTGTGCCTCAATACAGCATCATAATATATGACAAAATAAATCATTAAACAGGGGTAACAAAGAATATGTGAAATCAGACACTTAACTGTAAGGGCCATATTTTTTATATTTTTGAAGTATTTTAAACACAATTTTCATATTTTTGAAGTATTTCAAACAAAAACAAAAGAATAATTAGAGTGAAACATATTATTACCTCATGTACACATGTGACTGCATGGTTGATATGATCCTACAATATGTATAAACAGAAAAATGAGAAGATATACTCCATTTATGTATGATTTATCAAAACACATAAATGAATTCTACTGTCATGTATAACTAATTAGAACAAATATAAAAATATAAAAAATACTTCATTTTTTAACCACCTTGTATTAGCCAGGGTAGTCTAGATTGTGCTGCAATTATAAACAACTTCAAATATTAGTGCTGCTATTTAAAAAGTTTTAGTTTTTTCACTGGCCTCTGTGCAGACCTGAGTAGCTCACAGGACCTTGCTGTGTTGGTTTTGAATTCTGGGTTGCCCTGATGCCTCCTTGCCCTGCTCGTCTCTGAGCAACACACAGGTGAAGGCTGGAGACCAGAACAGGGGCAAGTAAATGCCTCTTTCTGTAAGTGACACATATCTTTCCTGTCCACATTTCACAGGCCAAAGCAAATCACAAGGACTTGTGAAAATTTAACAACATAGAAAAGCAAAGTTTTCCAATGCTAGGAAATAAAGGAGAAATCCATGTTAGTGATTGCCTTCAACATTATTAAATGCTAAGTAGTCAAGGTAGTGGCTTTCCTAAAAATTGTACAAAATGCAGAATTTTTAAATGGGGCATTACTAAACTTGCTAGCCTTGAAAAAACTTTCAAAAATTTGTTTTTAAGAATATTCCTTGATCACATATAAATAACAAAAACTCAGGAAATTTCTTCTCATTCACAATTATATTTTTATAAAAATTATACTGTTTATTTCTAAATTAATTGATTTACTCATAAATGTTGCTATCTGGTACTATTGCTTCTATAACAAATACCCACAGAATTCCTCCCATACACATTAAATTCTATGACCACTAAACCAATCAAGACATACAGAAACAAAATACCACATGCCTATATTTTAAGTTATCCATATAATTTATTTAAATGTTGGAAGCATAGGAGTATTTGGAATCCATTGTTTTCAACACATTAGTTTTAGTTCAATAATTCAGCACATTTTACTGTGTGCTTATTACACAATTTCATTTAATAAATATCTAATTTTTACAGTAGGAATTTTAGAATGTGAAGAACACACTGCTTTTCATTACAGACAGGTTAAAAAATTAATTCTACAGTGTTTCAATAGTAGTAATACTTTAACTCAAGGTGAAAAAAATTGGAGAAATAAAGTGATTACTTGGCATACATAAGAAATCAAGGGAAAGGAAAAAGAACTAGCCCCAATCTAGTAGAACAAAGGGAGTTACTCCGTTTAAATACCTGCTTTACAAAATAATTTATTTCTTTTTAATTTTTACAGACTTCAATGATTTACTTGCTAATATACAAAAAAGAAATGCATAAGCTCAAAATTAAATTGTTGGGGCTGGAGTTATAGCTCAGTGGCAGAGCATTGCCTAACGTGTGAGGCACTGGGTTCTATCCTTAACACCACATAAAAATAAACAAGTAAAATAAAGGTATTCTGTTCATATACAACAACAAAAAAAATTTTTTTAAATTAAATTGGCAAGGTCTTTTCCCTTTCAAATCAAATGTTACCATGTATCTGAAAATCAAGCTTACTATAATATATCTAAAATTCATGTAAAATATTTTAAAATAATTTTTAGTGTATTTCTAAACATTATATCCAACAAAAATGAAGAAAAATCCTTCTGCAGAGATAAAAATGAAGCAGCTTCCTAAATCTAGAGTGGAAGGCCACCTCTACAGATAGTAGTCTCCATAGGGCATTTGCCCATTTCCAACAGCATGGAGTTGTAGTTTCAAAAATCATCTGGGAGATGGTGTTGTATTGGGAACTCAGCCATAAAATATAGAAGGTCTAATGTGCTATGTCCTCTGTGAAATGATAAGCTAAGAAAAAGAAAAAAAAAACTGCTTCATAAGGGAAATCAACAAGGAATTTGTCTGTAGTAATTTCACTTTGGGTGTGTGAGGTAGAAGAATGGAGTAGTGCATGAATTCTTTGAAATTTTACAAGTTAAAGTCAACCATTATGTCGTAATTATAGATCTGAACCTATGCCATCTGTGTGATCCTAAAAAAAGAAGTAAATGAGAGGGAGGGTGGTTACGAAAAATGGTGAATGAGACAGACATCATTACCCTATGTACATGTATGATTACATGATTACTGCATCGTGTACAACCATAGAAATGAAATGATGTACCCCATTTGTGTACAATGAATCAAAATGCAGTCTGTAAAAATTTTAGAAAAATCAATAATTAAATTAAAAAAAAAAAAAAACAACAAGGTGGCCCAAAGTGAGTACAAGGATATAGGGAATTATCAATTAATGCAAAATAAAATTTGTAAGAAAAAAATGGAGAAAACAATGGCAGGCAAGAAAAAAAGAAAGGATAAAATAAGATTACAGAAATAAATCCAAATATATCAGAGATCGTAAAGTGATATGAATATTTCAAGTAAGGAACTAAAATTCTCAGATATTTATAACAACCATTAGTATCAGAAAAAATGATATTTATACCACACATGTAAAATAACTTAATGAAGTAGATAACAAACATAAACACATAAAACAGAACAAAATAAATTTCAAAATCAAATAAGTAAAAGTTGTTTTTGGAGGAAAACATTAAAGTTGCTAAAAACTGAAAAATTTGGTGAATAAATTAAGGATGTAATAAATGCAGCAGGGTCTTAAAACAAAAGCACTGCAATAGATCTGAAAATTAGCAAGATATGGACAGATGCCTAGAAAAACATGATCTAATAAAAAGTAGTGAAAAAAATTTTAAAAACCTGAGTAATACCATAATAGATATGAATCAATATTTTTAAATGCTTCCATAATAAAAACAGCAGGCCCAAATGGATTTTGCAAACATATTCCACGACACATTCAAGGAATAAATAATTCCAATTTTACACCAATTATTGTTGGAATTAGAAGTAAAGGGAAACCACCCCACTTGTTTGTTTAGGCCAATATATCTGATTCAAAAACTGGAAGACAGTATAAGAAAAAATAGTTATAAAGCAATATTGCAAACACATCAGCAAAACAAATTCTATAGCATATATAATATATTGAAAGTGTTATGAAAAAATTGTTTAGGAATGAAAGGTTGGGTCAACCTTAGAAAAATATCTATGAAGGTAATCCATCACATGAACAACAGAAACACTATGTCATTATCTCCATCAATGGAGAAAAAGCATTTAATAAAATCCATCAACAATGTAGTGACCCTTGATTAGATGGGAACTAAGTCTGACAAAAATACAAAAGCAAAACTCAAACAGCAAATGTAATATAAATGGTGAAAGATTAAAATCATTTAATTTAAATTTATGATTAAATTTATGAATAAATAAATCAATATTGTACTAGAGGTCCCCTTGAGAATGATAAGGAAAAGAAAAGAAATGAATGTCATGAATATTGGAAAGGATTTTAAAATATCCAATTCTGAATCCCAGAGGACAAAAATTTTCATTCAGAAAACCTTAAAGATTATACAAATTATTAGAACTAATAATAACTTTTAGCAAGTTGTTGGATTAAAGATCAGTTATACAAAACTCAAATGCATTTTTATACAATAGTTACAGATATTTAGAAATGTGATTCTTAAAGACACCTTGCAAAATAGTGACACAATATAAAGTAATTAGGAATATTTGGGGGAGGGTGAAGCAATGAATTCACTCATTTATTTATTTATTGAAATTTTTTTAATGGATGAGAGCTTCATCAAGTAAATTATAGTACTTTATGATGTGGTATT
This sequence comes from Sciurus vulgaris, assembly GCF_902686455.1. Taxonomy (NCBI): domain Eukaryota; kingdom Metazoa; phylum Chordata; class Mammalia; order Rodentia; family Sciuridae; genus Sciurus; species Sciurus vulgaris. Next base: position 57,880,203 of record NC_136469.1, read on the forward strand.
AAAGATAATGCAAATGAACCACAAAAAATATTGTTCTTCTGAATGATGATATAATATCACAAAATTGTCAAATATTTCCAATATTTGGAATTATCCAATATTTGGAATTTTAATATGGGTTTTTGAGAAATTTTATAAGCTTATTCTAAAATTCATATGAAAAGTGAAGGATAAAATGATATTAAAACCTCCTGAAATAGGAAGAAAGGAGAATTTTCTCTATCAGATAATAAAACTTAATAAAAAGCTGTAGGAATTAAAATAATGTGATATCGGCATGGGAACAGATAATATTCTATGGAAACATGATAACATTATATGCCTATGGAGGACAGATGAAAAATTTGTGCTGAGACAACTGTGGAATTCCTGTAAAAAATAAATTTGGGTCCCTTTTCATACATGCAAAAATCAATCCCAGGTTGTTAATAAACTTATAAGTATATAAAATAGAATATCAATATAAACTTTGAGGAGGAAAGATATTTGTGAAGATTGTGCAAAGGACTTACTTACAACTTTGGAAGAATTTCTTAAAATTAGATTTAAACAAGACACAAAATATATATTCCTCAAAGGAAAAGTAAGATAAATTCAATCATATTAAATTAAGAACTTTTGTCCATTCATTCTTAGTCTACTTTTTCTATAATAATGTAGAATGACAAAACTGAATGACTTACAAACAGTAATTTTTTTTTTGCTCGTGGATCTGAGGGTTGGCTCTGCTTTAGGCTTCAGGTCAGCTGAGTTTAGTTTTAGACTTGGGATTAGGTTTATGCTGTTCCATGTGCGCTCCTTGGACCAGTGGCTAACCAGAGCATGTTCTTGTTGGCAATGGCAGGCACACAGAAAGTCAAGACAAGCCTCTAGAGCACATCTAATACCTCTGATTTTAATGCATCAGCTTATATCTCATTGGCCAAAGCAAGATAATTAACCAAGCCTAACATTAAGGTGGCAGGAGGTCACAGAATGTCCTACTCTCTTTGTTCTGGAGGTGAGGTACTAGTTACTTGGCAAGAGGTGTAAATGTGCCCCTTTATAAATTACAGAGGAGTGAAGCATTGCCACCAGTATTCCTCTTAACCATACATACTTGAAACCACATGAAGAGCAAGCCAAAATTTTAGTGAAGACATTTACTACATATAACAAATGGATTTACTTTCCAAGTACATAAATTTAGCTTATACACTGCTAATAAAAAAATACAATTTTAAAAGATCAAAAGAGAAAGAGAAAATTTACAGAAAATAACATATAAAACTGCAAATTTAATTAAAAAAAACCTCTCAACCGTATTTTGAAGAATTCAAAATAATAAAGCGTCATACCTTCATATTTGGAAAACTTAGTCTGACAATACTAAGTGTTGATAAGAATGTGAAGCAACTAGAACTTTTATATGCTACTTGTGGGAGTACAAGTTAGTACATTTTCACAATGGAAAACAATTCACATTATCTTGAAGGTATCACTAAACTGTATTAATTTCAATTAAATGTGTCTGAAAAATACAGAACCCACGTCATGCTCTAATTCTGTAAGATCATTTCTAAAGTTCCTTGGTTAAGGTGTTTATATTTTTGACCCAGCAGTTCTACACCAAAAACTTTTGCCCATATGCTCCAAAACATATACATTGTAGCATCTTTGTGAAAACAAACATCTGGAAACATCCTGTATGTCCATCAATCAGTGACCAGATCAATAAGTGTGATAGTCATAAAATAAAATCTTTACAGAAGTAAATAATGAATGAACTACATCTCTACATATGCACATGGATAGGTTAAAAAACATAACTGATTTTTTTATTAAAAGTGAATCTCAGAAAAATAATTAGAACAGAATTTCTGATTAAAATATAATTGAGCATTATGTCATTCAAGGGTTATTAAGACATAAAATTATAAAGAAAAGCAAAAAAATAATAAGCACAAGATTTAATGAGGATCACACAGGAGGTCTTGAAAACAGTGCTATGTTAAATTTTTAAAAACTATATCATGATGGGGCTGGGGTTGTGGCTCAGTGGTAGAACTTGCCTAGTATGTGTGAGACTCTGGGATCAATCCTCAGCACCACATGAAAATAAATAAATAAAACAAAGGTATTGTGTCTATCTACCACTAAAAAGAAAAAAAATTTTTAAATGCTATATCATGAATACATGGGTGCTTTTTATTAGTCTTTGCATCTTATATATACCAAGAGATTCCTCTAGTTGCTAATATCAAAAGATCATGTTGTCTCTCAAAGATAAAAAATTTAGAATACTTGATATTATTTTCTTGGGATTGCAGAATTGAAATGAAATACCTAATTGAGAAGTACCTATGGGCTGAAACTCAACTAAGGTTCTAGAAGTCACCACAGAGGGCTTCGTTCAAGTCTCCATAGGAAAAATACCTAGATAAATTTTCTATCCTGGACTGCATGTCTCCATGATGTACAGGACTGTCTGCATTGACCAATTTCTCTAAGAACCCCAACTCTATAAGTGATACTAGGACCACATAAATGGAACTCTTTAGTAAACTATAAAAATTAATGTAAATAATTCCTGGCATTTTCCTGAGCTTTTTGTTCCACTTTCCCATCTCTGGCATCACATTTCTTAACTTCACTTGTGATGTGCAACAACTCATGTCTAGAGAGAATAATGTAACAAACTATGTAACAAACTACTCCCCAACTGGATGCACCATGTAAATTGTCTCACCATCATTTCCTCTCAATGGCCACTCAGCAAGTTTCATAATGGTGTAATTGTAAAATCTTGTAAATCTCCATGATAGTCTCAACACAGGACCATTATTAAGTCATAATGACATGAACGTTTTGAAATACCAGAAATCTTGTCAGGTGCAAATTTCCAATGCTAAACTTATTGTTAAACCCGTTGCATTCAATTTGTTTAATACCTTTACAGTATTAAATAGACATTATTATTAAAGCAAACAAACTATAAAAGAAAAAAAACATTCCTCTGGCTTTCAGCAAAACTTTGCTTGAAAGAGAAGACTAAGAGGAGGACTTTGGTTAACATTGCCATGTTTGCAAATACTGTGCTCTATGGTCTCAGACACTATTATGTTTGCAACCCATGAATTATAGAATAGATTCCTGGCATTGTTGTCTGCATGACCTGATAAACACCAGTATTTCCATTTTAAGCTCTTTGGGGACAACATTAACAGAATTATCACTGAGTCTAGTGGTCTGAACCCATCTTCTTAATCCTAGTTAACTCATATATCTATTATATGATTAAGGTCCCAATGGGAAAAACAAAAGTTGAGAAGTCTTTCTCTGTGATGGATTAATTTCTGAATACATTATAGCTGATAATTCCTCTTCCCACTAATTAATAACATTAGAGTTTTCCTTGTTTCTCAGGGTGGGTTCCCTAGAAAAACTCCACATTAAATATCACCCTGCTTTAAAGAAACATCATTAACCAAGCAAACATTTCCATGTTGCTGAATAATTAAATCTGTCACATCACAACTGACATTTTCAAACATACTGGAAGATGCTACTCAGTAGAATTTGATTCAATGAACTCTTGGCATACATCTCCTGAGCCTTCTTTGAAAAGCAGAATATAAGAACCTGTAGCACTAATGGGTCTGTAATAGCAGTCATTTCAAGGAAAGGGCAGAACAGCATTACATTATTTGGAATAGTTTTCAGCTAAGGCATCCCTAGAGACTTGTAGGAAGAATAAGAAGCTATCGAAATCACAAATTTGACTTTTACAAGATCTCTGCTAGTCACTTGCCCACGTACCATGTGTTGTGTAGTTAGAACACTGTGGTAATTGATATTCCTATTTTTGCTGTGTTAAATTCACATTTTTCAGGACATCATAAATTTATGCAAGCATTCTGATACAATACAGCCACTGTATCTTGGAAGCAAACATTCAGACTAAATAAATTTTTATTAAAGTTTATTAAATTTCTTTCAACTCATTTTAATTTTGAACACTTAGATGAGTAAGCACAAGTAAATTTTATCTCTGATAGATGTTCAGAAATAGTCCATCTTTAAGAATATTGGGATATTATCTACAATTGATGCTAGATCAGGGAGGAAGGATAGAAGGATCTGTGATCGTTTATGTTCGCATTATGTTGTCTCCAAGTGGACAGTAACCTAAAAGGAAATTGATATGGAAGGCAGATCTTGTGGCTTTTGTATCTTCACTCTGATTGTTAAGCAAGCAGTTCAATAAATACTTCAATGCGTAGGTGAAGATTAACCAACTGATCCAGTGACAAATGTTCCATGCAATCCAAGGGATAAACTAGAAAACCCCTTATAGAATTGTCTAAGCCAACGATGTCCAAAGATAGGTTAAAGGGAAAAACATGTACAGGATATGAATGTCCTTTTGCATTTTTAAAAGGATAAAATTTTCAGAACCTTATGGAAATGCTACTCTTTCTAGGTACACGTTCATACTAAGAGCCCATATCCTTACCTTTAGACATCCAGATATGAAACCAATGTCAAAGTGAAGGACTGTTTATCAATATCAGTGTCAAGAAACAAGGCTCAACATGAGTTTAGTACAAGCTTACTTTTTTTTAAACAACTGAAATCAGTTCAGATTTATGTAAGCATTAAATGATCTTATAAGCAAGTGTATGCCATTCAGTTTTTAAATTTAGTAGAGTGAAGCAATTCTAAGAAAAATATATAACCTATCAAAACTGACATAAAGGAGTAGAAAATCTCAATAGTACCATAATCACTTTTTTAAAAATAGTTACTTGAGTATCTTTCCACATTAGAATTTGAAGCCTAGATTTTTTTAGATTTTACAAATACACATAAATCAGAAATAGAACAGCATTTTCTTAATAAGATTATAAATAGTAGAAATGGGTAACATTCTTTTGTTCCTGACCTCAAAAAGAAAACTTATATTGAAAAAAAATTTGGTGTTATCTAGATATTTAAGATTTGTACAATCTGTTGGGTATATGTATTTCCACATATATTCCCTAGAAGAATTCAAGACATGTCTCCTCAGAATTTACATACAAGAATAACAGCATTGTTCACAATGACAGCGTCCTCTTTAGCCATGCTTTTGGTAATATCCCAGATGCAATAAAAACTCATTGTTCATTAACAGAGACTTGAAACATATAGTAAATTTTGTGTAGCAAAGAAATGAACAAATTACAGCTATTTAAAACAATGGATACATTTTTAAATATAAAAGAAATACTTCAAAATATATGTACAGTATAATTCCATTTATTTTGAGAGTTCCCTGTACCTCAAACCTAACAGTCTCTGGGAAATCAGAATGGTGGAAAAATCAAGTGCACAGGCCCCAAGTTGGGGATGAGTGGGGGAGGAGCATGCTTTTTGTTTTTGAGGAAGGACAAGAAAGCTGTGTGACTGGTAAAGAGGAGGCAGAGGAAGAGCTGCAGGAGGGATTTGTAGGCTGTGATGAGAGCATGAGCTTTATTCAGGGAAGAAGAGCAAGTCAGCAGAGGCTTGCAATAAGAGTAAAATGATCTGAATTAAAATGTAAAAAAAAATGTATCAAGCATTGAAAACAATGATCAATTATTGAGTAAAAAGAATATACACTTTCCTCCCAGACTGCTTACAAAATCAAAATTAAATTTTGATAGTTGGAGAATTACTGAAATTCAAGTGAAGAGAGAATTCAGGTCACTCAAATTCTGTAGAAGTGGAAATGAAAGACTGGACCCTAAGGGTTATCTATACTCCAGATGAACCTAGTCCTAGCATATGAGAGCTGGCCCCAGGGGTCCTACAGATCCAGGATTGAACAGAGTATAAATTATTGGGGACTTATGCTCAGAAACAAGTTCCTGGGCAGCAAGACCAAGTACAGCCCCACAATTTGGATCAGAAATAGGGTGCTTATAAAGTGGTCAGGCAAAAGTGACTTCATTCTAGTCAGAAGGTACCTGGTTTGTTTCAAATTAATAGCAAAGACTTAAGTACATTCCTGGTGTGGATGGCACCAGGGTCCAATTTGTAAAGCACTCTAATGGCTTTGTTAATTGATAGTTTGCTGGGAAACTATTCAGGGAAAAATGACCAGGGTTACTCAGGGCCAAGGAGAGCAATTACAATTCAACATGACTGCAGTGTTTTCAAGCTGAATCCTTGTATCTGTTTTGTGTTTTTCCATCTGATGAACTCCTAAAGCATAAGAGTATCCTATGATGCTTTTGCAAGCTTTAAATTTGGATGCAATTGAATTTGAAGTTGGCTGTTGTTTTTATGTTTGTCTTCAAAGATATCTTGAGATAAAGGTCTGTTTACTTTCTTGGTAAAGGTTAGGCATAAGAAATATCACAAAAGAGATCAAGGGAGAATCCCAGAATGAAGCCAGCATCACTATATCTGTGAGAAATCCTAGTCTCCAGGCCAAGCTTTTTTTATTGAAAAAGAAAACTACGTATATTTATAATAAGCAAGGTTAGAATAGAGTAGAAATTCTTTCTTATATCTTTGTCCTAATTCTCTGTATGGTGTTAGGCAGTTTATGTGTCTTAAACTCCCACCTGGATAAAAGGATAATTGTTCTCATCTGCTTCACTGAGATGCTTGTGGAATGAATTTATTCATGAGTGAAGTATCTTGAAGATGAATGTACAGAGTAAATTCAATGCATTAGCAGGGATGTACATTATTATAACAAATAACAAAATCAGTACTACGGCATTTCGCTGTCAGTTTTCTCCTCCTGTAAGTGATTATATTGGATTTAAAGTAATAACACAATTGTTCAAAATAGAAATAAGTGTTACTATATGAGTATCAGTTGTATAAGGCTAATATCTGTCAAACAAGGTAAAATGTTTAAGGTGTTATAACCTCCAATGGGCTGGAGTAGTTTAAATGCATTATTATTAATAAAATAATAATGTTTAAGTACCAGTGTCAGAAATAATAGTTTAGGTCTATACTTATCTTAATTTTTGTGCTTATAATTCTATATTTTGCTTTATGGCATAAGAAGTCGTTGCAGTAAATTTCAGTACCCTAGCGAATTAAATAGTTCATATTTAGAGAAATAGCTTTTTATTAGGATAATACCCTGGTGGCTGCTTTCAGTATTTAAAAAAAAAAAGTTTTCATGAATTGTCTTAAAGGAGAATACAGAACGAAGAAAGTGTGTAGGGAGAAGAGAGATGATAAAATGATAAAAAGCCAAGAAGAACACAAGAAGGGTAAGTGAGGCAGGAGTGAGAGTGTTACAGCAAACACTTGGAAAGAAAATATGCCCAGCAACAAAGAAGCTGTGGTCAGAGGATCCCTTAGTAGTGGAAGCTCTGTGACTCTTTGAAGAAAATCTTACACTTCAAGTTGTTCTCTGCCATGTGACAGTACATGACTTCACCAGTAGCAAATATCCTGTCACTTCTTTGTATGTTGTCCCAAAAACAAAAGCAAAACAAGCATCCTGCAGTACTGGCGTGCGGTGTCTCCTGTATACTTTGGGTATTGCAGAGAAGGACTTGGGTTCCATGTTTGGGCTGACCACAGAGAACTCAGCTACAATCAAGGCTTTTGGCCATTTTGGATCCCACCAGTGTCATTAAATAAAAAATTCCATGTGTATAATACCCCAATTAAGTGTGATCAGAGGCTGAATATCATTGGTCCCTGGAGATATCTTCTTTAGGGAAAACAAGAAGGTAAACTTAAGTACATCCCCTGAAGAACCAACCAGATGATGGGCATACTTTTACTTAGAAAGCCCTAAAGTTATGGGCCTGGAGGCAGAAAAGGGACCCTTCCTGACCAGGTTGTTGATTTCTCAAAGTTTGGTAGTGACACATCCCTATGAAAGGTGATAAACATGAGGCAGAGGATTAATGACTTAATGTGCTATGTATGATTAATAATTATAAACCATATATCTGATAGAAGATTAAATGTACTAGATAATATGTGTATGATTGATTCATTATATGGGTAAATAATTAAATGTGTTACGTGCTTGAAATGGTTTAATATGTCTGTATGTATTCATGAGGATCATATTTAATGTGCAGTTAAACATTCATGTACTACATACAATCAAGTATATATAGTACTAGCACATTATAAATGGGCAAAGTCACATTATGCACAATGTACAAAGAGTATTTCAAGTTTATTTTCACTTTCTTAATACTGACATAGTACTGAAGAATGATTTATTTATCTCAAGTATAAAAAGGAATGTTGTTTAAGTCGAATTTCAGTTTTGGGCGACAGTGGTGGAGTAAAAGCCGTCTTTATTGACTAACCTGGAGAGAAGTACTCTTGTTTTTTTTTTTTTTGGTTTACAAGGCCAATACTACAAGGATTCTTTGCTTAAGAAGTTTATTCTTGATGAAACTTGTAAATGAGAAAATGTTGGATGGACACTTGTCCAGTAATAATAAAAGGGTGTTCTACTGGTTAATTTCAACTCAAGTGTGTTCAAGGCCAACAACTGGAATTCAGAATAAACACTAGTTAGTGGTCAAAATATTATGCTTCAATATTTGGATAAGTATTAGAATAATAGGTATAGTTAGGTTTGAAAATATAAGTGCTAAAATACCTCCTAGTAAAATTTATTAGGAATAGATCACAAGATTTTGTAGACAAATAGGAGTATTGTTCTGGTTTGACATGAGGTGGGATACAAAGCAGGTTTGTTGGAATATCATTTTCTCGATCTCTTAAATGGCCAAAAGAGAATAAGACTAGGGTAAGCAGAAGAAATGCTAAGAAAAGGAGTTCTGGAATATCTTTAATTGTAGTTTAATTGAGAAATTAATCTTCTGATCCAGAGGTTTCACTGTGTGCTGGTGCCTGAAAAGCATGCTCTCTCAACTGGCTGTAGAAAGCTTGAGGCAAGAGCCATTTTAGGGCCATCACACTGCAGTGATAACTGTAGGACTGGGGAGATCAGAAAAAGAAAAGAAGGGAAAACACTGCCACAATGTGCTGGCAGGTGCCTGTTATGTGGTCCAGGCCATGCCTGGTAAAACATGAGTGAAATAAGTGTGGACTAGACTGTACCAAGAGGGATTTGAACTGGAAGAGCAAAAGGGAGCCCTATATGCCTTTGTGTCTGCTGCTCACAAGACCAGATGAAGCAGGCCAGGAGTCTGAGCAGACAGGTGTGAATACACTCAGGGACTAAGCCAGAAAGGCTGTGCTTGTGGCAGCACTGAGTGGAGGATCAGCCTCCCTGCTCCAAGATTGGGTTCCTTAGGAGGCTCCTGAGAACCAGATCTGCATCAGAGATCCGTGGTGGTGAGTCAGACTAATTTCTCCAAAGCAAGCACTTCCCTGCAAAGTCCCTGAGGCTTTATTAGACCTAAGCCCCACCTGTGGAAACTCTCCTCACAGAACACTGTAGAAGCTATATCTTGGAAGTGCCCTAAAGTGATCTGAAAGGACAAAATGCCAAATGACAGTGCTTCCTAACTCATCCCACCTCATACTAGTGAGAAGGGAAGCTAGTCAAACAGGTTCAATATTCAAAGCTATCCACTGTCATCACTCCAATTCAGTCCTCAAAACATTAGCTAGAGTGATCAGGCAAGAAAAGGAAATCAAAGGGATATAAATAGAACAAGAGGAGATCAAACTATCTCTGTTTGCTGACAATCTGGTCTTATGTCTAGAAGACCCCAAAAACTCCAACAAAAGACTTCTAGAGCTTATAAATGAGTTTAGCAAAGTAGCAGGATACAAGAGCAACACCCATAAATCAGTATCTTTCCTATACTACAGTAGAGATTCAGCTGAGGAAGAAATCAGGAAAACCATTCCCTTTACAAAAACCTCAACAGAAAATAAAATAAAATGAAATAAAATAAAATACTTGGGAATCAATCTAATCAAGGAGATAAAGAAGCTCTACAATGAAAATTATAGAACACTGAAGAAAGAACTTGAAGAAGACCATAGAAGATGGAAAGATGTCCCATGTTCTTGAATAGGCAGAATTAATATTGTCAAAATGGCCACACTACCAAAAGAAACACACAAATTCAATGCGACTCCCATCATAATATCTATGACATTCTTCACAGAATTAGAAAAAAACAATTCTTGAATTTATTTGGAAGAAAAAGAGACCCAGAATAGCCAAAGCAATACTAGGCAAGAAAAGCAAAGTAGGAGGCATCACAATACCTGATCTGAAATTATTACTACAGAACCATAGTAATCAAAATCAGCATGGTATTGGCACTGAAGTAGACATGAAGACCAATGAAACAGAACAGAAGACATGGAGGCAGATCCACATACCTATATCAATCTGACATTTGGCAAAGATGCCAAAACATCTTGGAGAAAGACAGCCTTTTTAACAAACAGTGGTGGGAAAACTGAAAAGCTATATGTAGAAAAAATGAAATTAGACCCATATCTCTCATCCTGCACAAAACTCATGTGCAAATGGATCAGAGACTGTGAATTAACCAGTAACTTTACATCTGCTACAAGAAAACATAGGGTCAACACTACATCACATAGGTGCTGGCACCAACTTCCTTAACAAGCCCTCCATAGCACAACAAATGAAATCAAGAATCAGTAAGTGGGATGCCATTAAACTAAAGAGTTTCTGCACAGTTAAGGAAATGGGTAAGAGCATGAAGAGAAAGCCTACAGAATGGGAGAAAATCTTGGCCAGCTACCCCTCAGATAGGGGATTCATACCCAGAATATACAAGAACTCAAAAACTTAACACCAGAAAAGAAATAACTCAATCAATAAATGGACAAAAGCAACTGCTCTAAAAAAGAAACACAAATGACCAACAAATGTGTGAAAACATGTTCAACATCTCTAGTAATCAGGGAAAGGCAAATCAAATTACACTAAATGCCATAATTTATTCTTTTTATGAATGAGTAGAAACATATATATATATGAAATATATATATACCTATACATATTCCTTTTCATGTCACAAAAAGAATAAATTATGGCATTTGCCAGTAAATGAATGGAAATGGAAAATATGCTAAATGAAATAAACCAAACTCAGACACTGAAAGGTGAATGTTTTCTCTTATATGCAGAAGCTATAGTATAATACTGGAAAGGTGGAAGGAAGGATAGGACAACATAAAGAACCAATGAAATATAAATTAATAGACAAGCAAGAAGAAATGCAGTGGAGTAGAAAAAGGAAAATGGAAGAGAGAGACAGGATGGGGAGGGAAAAGAGGGAGGAAAGATGGGATCATGAACTGAAACTGATTTCATGCAAGTAGGAGTTTGTTGGGATGGACTCAACTATTATATATAACTAGAGTTCTAAGAAAATAATAATAATAAAAGAATTTGCTTCACTATTAAAGTGAAAATATTAAAGCAATGCACCCATAGTTTATGTCTTGGCAGACATGCCTGACAGAGTACATAATAACTATGCAGATACAATACTACACACAATACTATACAGTGAGTCTTTCCAGTTGTATGGCTAAAAAAAGCCCTGTCATGATTTTTAGGAATAGTCATGCTGAAATGTGCAATTGGGTTGATAGAGCAATGAACAAATGATAATTTGATTCAGTGGTTGGAATTTGTAAAATATTTGTCATTAAAGTTCTCATAGTTGATTTATAATGATGATCTTTCATATCAGTAATGATTATATTTTATATGAGAATTAGGACATATACTGTATTTCTACTATTATTGTTGTGGATTGTATAGAATTTTCTTCAAATCCTTCACCTATATATGGTGGTTTAGGGTGACTTATTAGTGATGCTGTCCACTGTGGAATTTAATTTATTTTGGTGCCTCCTCTTTGGGTGCTAATAGTGGTTTTAATTTACTTAGGAGAGGTAGGTGATATTTGGATATATATAAAAGCAATACTAAAGAATACCCTGAGGTTCTAGTTTGGTATTTGTGGTGTTTAATTATTGGGTTTTTAAAAAAATTATTTGTGATGATGTGAATGACAAGTTTTGATCATTATTGATTTGAAAATTTTACATATTTGGATATTTTTGAGGGGTAAAGAGATCGGTCTTCATAAAGAGAGTTGTAACAGAAGATGATATATTACAGAAGTTGATTAATGATGGTGACTGGTTGGCCTTTATTTATTAACATTTTTTTGAGATTATGTGAGGAAATTAGATTGTTAGAAGTATAGCTACTATTAGTGAAATGAAAAAAGAAAAGAAATATAATTCATTAGGCCTTTTTAGTTGGAGGTGGTCATTGAAACCATGATTTGAAAATGAGGAATATTTTGGGGGTATTACTCTTTCCAACCAAATTAACTCTGGAAAGTTGTAGTGTTTTTAGTTTCTTGAAAGATTATATATGGTAATAATCAGTAATTATGGGAAGAAACCTAGAGAATGTTAAATTTAAATATGTAGGTGAATGTTTCAAGTTGGGGATTGTGCATCATTAGGTTGAGTTCAGCTGCTATATAAAAACTGAGATAATTACAGTGAAAGTCTGAGGTAAAATGGCAGAGTTTTGGGAGAATAGTTTGGGAAGTAATGTTTTTGCAAATTTTTAAAAAGTCTAGAGACAATATTACTATTTGCAAGACATCTAATTACATTAATTAGGAAAGGGTTGTTTTCAATGATATGGATTAGAGTTGAAAATTGAGATTGTCCCGGAAGTGTGAGGAAATGATTCAAATACTACAGATGGCAGTTGGGGAGATAGTGATAAATGCAACTAAGAGGGCACAGGCAATGGTACAGATGTGCTTGTGAATTTGATCATTAAATCTAGAGCACTGTAAAGAAAGTCATGCCTATTAGTGCAAGCCTTCTGACCAATGTCAAAAAGTGGTAAAGGGTATAACTTTAAACAGGTCTCCTATTTTCAAATGTCATGTTTTCATTACTGCTATAAATAATAGATTCAGAGCATACAAATAGCTTTTAAAAAATTCTGTGTTGCAGATATGAAGAAATTCTAGGTGTAGTTGTTCATTGCCAACACTAACTATTAGGAGAACTTAATATGAGATGTAAAGTACAATGATTTTTTTTATGTCAAATTTATGTTAGTGTACAGTGTGCTGTGAAAAAAGTAGTAATATCACTTCGGCACACTGTTAGTGTTTTGTTGCCTTCTATTAGTGAGTAAAAACAAGTTAATGGGAATGTTCCCACTACAACTATTGTGCTAGAGTAAAGTGAAGCTGCCACTCTAGTGGTACCACTAGCTAATGGTACCACTAGCTGCCACTGCTAATGGTAGTTGATGGGTAAAGACCTAATTGGATGGATTTATCAGTTGCTGCCAGCAGAAACCTGAGAAGTGGGAGTTCATCAGCGTTGTCATTGAATATGCAAGGTTGTTGAAATTCTAATGTGTCCGAGTCTAATAAAAACCATGCCATTGGTTTTGCAAATCTGGTGCCTGCAATTCAATTACATAAAATTTCCTGGAAGGTTGCTGTATTCATATTTGCTCAGCCACATAATCATCAGTTAAGTAAAAATGATATTATTCCCACTCCTCCTCACTGATGAAGAGTTGAAAGAAACAGTTAATGTTTGGGTCTCAGCACATATATCATATTGAAAATTCTATAATCCATCATTTAATGAAAAGTGCTATTGGCACAAATGTAATTGAGATCATCTAAAGTTGAGTGTCAATTTTAAGGTTTGAATTAATGTTCAGTGTCAATTTGAAATGATAATTTCTAATCCTGAATAAATAAATATTATGGTTGGACTTAAGCTGACAGGAAAGCATGAGATAAAAGTATAATGAGAATAAGTAATATCTTTGTCATTATTAGTAATGGTTATGGTATTTGATAGGATTAAAATGATGAGTGGAAATACGAAGCAAATAAATTACTTTTATTTGAAGTTGTACCATTTTTTTGGCTCCTAAAACCAACATATTTCTTCTATCCTTTCAAAGTTAAGAAAGCCATATTGTTATATATAGTACACAAGTTAAATTTCACGTATTTTCTTAGGGAATAAGACGTCTTAAGATTCTGTTATTAGATTTGCATGCCATCTTTAATTTAATATATACATATTTAAGCACATGTGTCCTAGAATAATTTTGGAGTTAAATAATAGAAGTAGACAGGCAAATACTATTTCTCATGTGTGATACAGATTGATGCTGTGAATATTATATATAAATTCTCAATGTTTGACAATTGAAATATAGAGGGAGGATATGACTGTAATTAGTATATTAAGTCCTCCTAGAATAATAATAAAACTAGATCATGAAAATGAGCTATAATTACAAATGCTTCTCCAGGTAGGTTAATGGTCAGTGATAAGACCAGATCTTTTAGGCTAGCCAGCACTATCATTGTGCTAAAAAGAAAAACTTTGTGGTCTGTGAGCTTATAATATAGTTCAGTCATGAATTAATTCATACTTTGATTTTTTTAAAACAGAATAATATTGATTGGTTATTGGCAATTATTATAACTGTAGCTCCTATTAGTACTGAGGGTTGGATAGAATGGCTATAATTACTATCGTTGTGTGACTTATGGATGAATTTGCAATAAGTGACTGTTGTAAACAAATACAACTTATTATAGCTATTTTTCATAGAGATAATATAAGCAATGAGTAGACTATCTAGCCAGTTACAGGACTTAAAACATTACAATAATTTGTACTATATCATAATCTCCTAATTTTAGTAATATGGGTTCAAGATATGAATCAAGCAACTGGGGCTTCTATATGTGCTTTTGATCATCATAAATAGAGATTGTACAGAGGCACTTTTACTAAGAATTCTATTATACATGCTAATCGTAGGAGAACTTTTGATCAGGAGTATGATAGCATTTGAATTCAGTAGTAGTTATTAAAAAGTTTAATGAGCTTGTGGAATTTGGAATATAAATTAATGCTACAAGTAGAGATAATGAGTCAATCAGTGTATAGAATGGGAAGTAAAGTCCTGCATTTAATCATCCTGCTTGATTTCCTCATTAGGTAATAATAATAGTGGGGATTAATGTTGCGTCAAAGAGAATGTCTAACATTATTAGTTCGGTGGGCTCAATGTTATTTTTTAAGACTATTTGTAGAAAAATTAATATTGAAACATATCATTTTTGTGTGCATTTGATTCTTAGAGAGGTAATGTTGTTGGCTTACTGTAATTTTTAGAGAAAGTAGTCAGGTCATTAGTATTTAAAGGGGGGAGGTTGATAGAGAGTCAGAGAAAAAAGCCAGTGATAAATTTAGAAATTAGGCTATTTTTCTAAATTGATTTAATAGGAACAGGTTGATTAAACTAGAATAGTTATAGTTTTAGTAATCTGGATTGCTGAGTTTTTAGAGTATCATTTTACAAATACAAGTATAATTGTGGGTGTAATAATTTTTAGCACTGAAAGGGGTTTAAGCTCTGCATATAGTCTAGGTCATATGTATTAGATACAATTATTAGTAGTAATAAACTTTGCAGCTGTGAATATCAATAAATGACAGGTATTATGGTAGATGTGTTAATGTAGATATTTAAATGTATAAGGGTTCCTAGCATAAGTAATGAGAATATTATGTCTCCTAAATAAAGTAATAAAAACATTAGATGTCATTGGTGTAATAATATTCCTATTACAGATGTAATGTAGGCTAGAATGTTAATATAAATTCAATTAATATTGATAGTTATGAGATATTATAATGAGTCAAAATCATTTGTTTTAACATAATTACCATATAAATTCATCCTAATTCTTTTTTGATTCATTCATAAACTAGGTCTAGGGCTCAGCTGCTTAAATCAATGCTATAGTGAGTGTTGAATTTTAGGTTGTTTATTTGAGACGCTCATGATAATGATACTAGGAGGGCAATTTTTAGATCAAAAAATATGATAACTACTAGAAAAAATTTTATAAAGAATAGCAAGTGGGAAGATTCTGTGGGATCAAATTCATATTCATATGAACTTAATTTTTCTGGATAAATATTTAGTTATGGTAATCATGATGCTATGATCTCAAGTAGAAGTACCTGTGATATATTATTAAGATTAGTAGAAGGTTAATATTTGGGAGTGGTTGATACTGAACTTGATTGTACTGACTAAAGAACAGATTCACATCAATAAATAATGATTATACAGGAATTTCAGACAATATCAACAAATATCGGTATCAGGCAGTGGTTTCCAAACTGAACTGGTGGCTTCATGTGAAGTGAAATCTTAGGGGATATGTGAGCCAATTGATAAGGAAGAAAGAACCATGATATATGCAGTCCATGGAAGTCTACCTGCTATGAGAATGTAGAACCACAAACAGAGCTGGAAATGCTAAAGGATGTTTCAAAAATTTTGAGGTTCATAGTAATGTAAAATAAATGCCTAATATTATTGTAATAAAGGGGGGTTCAAAGTATATGTTTGCAGTTATCTTCTATTACGTTGTGCTGGGCTCACGTAATTGACACTCCAGCAAACCCATAGTACTCACGTATTATTAAACAGTGGTACTTCAAAAGGTGCTAAGTAAATCAATATAGGTTCATGGTCAGCAGCCTCCTAATTCTAGGATTGAGGCTGGGTTTGAATGATAAAAGGTCCAGGAAAAAAAACCTGAAAAGGAGAAAAAAATTTTTGAACAAGAAAATTATTCAATAATGTGGAGTTTTATTTTTTGGTTTTTGTTGTTGTTGTTTTTACAATCCATTGTGTGGTAACCTTGAATCTTGCCTTCATGGATCACATGGTGTCATTATTGAGTTATTAATGTATTATGTAATAGACCTGATGATAGTAAAGCAATTGAATGAAAGTGGAATCCTATCACTAAATTGGATGTTATGAGCAGGGCTGATAATGGCCCCATAAGTGGTCAGGGGCTCAGATTAACTATGTAGTGGGCAAAAGAGTCTGGTGGATCATTAAGTATTATTAGGCAAAGTCTAGCCAGAAGTGTGAAGATATACACTTGAATGAGGACTGGGCATATTCAAGGTTGGTGAGTGAGACTAAGATAATAAATGTGGTTAGGGCCATTGCAGGGTTAATAGATGTTAAAACTAATGTGGATCCACCAATTAAGTGTATAAGTACATGGCCAGTTGTAATATTGCCTGTTAATTATACGTCTAGGGCCATGGGTTGAATAAAAAAAAAAACAAAACAGTGTGTATAATTATGAGGAGTAGAACAGGTATTTGTTGTGGTAGGAAGTGGCCCAATGATGCTATTGGCTTGTGGCAGAAGCCACTAATTGATTTTTCTGCTTGTAAAAGAATGATCATACCTAAGTTTATTGATATTTGGGTAGTTAATGTAAATGAGTGGTAATAACCACAATAAATTTGTTGAACTAATAAATAATAAGTGAAATAACATTGGGGACCAAGTGTGTCCTCTGATATTATACATTATTATTTATTTTAGTATGACGTGCACTAGTTATTGAATAAAGGTTAATCAATTATTAATTTGACTGCAAGGAGTGGAAATAGGACGTTTAGAAATAAAACAATTGAAATAATAAGTAGTTCTACAATTGTAGGGGTAATGATAGAGTGAATGATTGAGGTAAATTTTTAGTCATTTTTACTTCTCAAGAGAATTCATGTTTTGATGGTTCAATATTCTTTGGTAATAAACTTAAAAATAGATATATATTAGGATTTTTGATATTAAAATAAGAAAAATTTTGCTAGGATTATTGAGATAATAGTAATAGATCATGTCAATGTATCTAGTTGTGGCATTTCAGGGAGATATTTTTACTCCGTCTTAAAAGGTTGGTGCCATCAAACTTGACGATAGCATTATAACATAGATGCTATTGTGTTTTCAAGATGTTTTAGTGGAACTAATTCAAGTACAATGTGTGCAAAGCTGTGGTTCAACTTATAAATTTTTCAGTGTTGTCCATACTACAGGCTTAGTCACAAGGTGCTAGGATTGCTTGAATTAAACACCCTGGAACAGCATTGATATTTAGGTCTAATAATAAAATGACTCATTAAGTATAATAATCTTTGGATGAGATGATATGTGAGTTGGTATTTCTGTAGGTCACTCTACTCAATTATCAACGTCAAGTAATAGTTCTTCTAGGTGAAGGTCTATTTATAGCAATTGTACAGTAATCAATATTTAGAGCTTTGCAATCTGTATATTCATGACTCTGATATCACGATGGTCTGCATCTTTTGCAGTTAGGGAAGAGTTAATTTTATCCATCATATTCAGGATACATAAAGAGAAAAAGCAATTAAGATTAAAATAATAGCAGATGAAATAGTTCATATTGTCTCTACTTCTTAGACACCTGTGGTACTTGTATAGGTTAATTTAGTTGTTGGTATTAATAAAATAATATAGAAGATTCAAGAGCTCATTAAAATATAATTATCAAATTGTGATGATAGAAGTGTGAAAGTTCTTGTATAATAGGTGATGCTACATTTTAAAATCCTAATTGGAATTGAAGTGCCATAAAAAGATAGAGGATTTAAAACTATAATTAATTTTGACAAAGTTATGTTATGCTGTTATTATTATCTCATTTGTTGAGAAAGTTATGATGATTATGGGACTGGCTTGAAAGCAGGTATAGGTGTTCAATCCTTTCTTTCTGAACTAGACTTTTATGTCAACAGGTTCTTTAAAGGTATGATATGGTTATGTGCAGAAGTAAAGTCATTCAAGATTTGTGGTTGAAAGTTCTATTGAGACTCCTCCTCTTAAAGCAAAGACTTGGCAGATTATGAAGACTATTAGCATCACTGCTGTTAGTGAAATAGTGAGTCTATAGATGATATGGTATTTCATGTGGTATATGCATTAGGATAGTCAGAGTATAGTTGTGGTGTACCTGATAAAACCAGAATATATTGTGGAAAGAAAGTTATCACCTATAAATATAATTGTAAAATAAATCTTTGCTTAGATTGAGTTGACTGTATAACCTGAAAATTATGGGAATCAAGGAAGGAATCCTCCTATAATTGAGAAGACTGCTCCTTTTGATATAACATAGTGAAAATGTTCTACAACATTTAGTCCTACCATAAACATTAGACAAAAAAGCCAATTGCTATTATGGCTCACATTATTCCTATATAACCAAATGGTTCTGTTCCAGAATTGTGGGTTAGAATGTGTGAGACAATCCCAAATCAGAGCAAGTGAAAAGACATACTTCTGAATAGCCAAAAAATAAGAACAGATATTGTAAAATTGGGTCTCTTCATCCAGTTGATTTGAAGAAAGTGGTATTAAGATCATAGTTTGTTCCCATTTTCTTGGATAGGGAGAATTAATATTGTTAAAATAGCCATATCACCAAAAGCAACCTACAGGTTCAATGCAATTCCCACCAAAATACCAGTGATATTCTTCTCAGGACAAGAAAAATAAACTCTAAAATTCATATAGAAGAATAAAAGACCCAGAGTAGCCAAAGCAATTGAAAGTAATAATGGCATCACTGGATGCATCATGATACCCAACTTTAATTTATACTACAGCATTATAAAAACAAAAACAGCATGGTACCCACATAGGACTTGACACAGAGACCAATGGAATAGAATAGAAGACACAGAGACAACTGCATAGATACAGTTATTTGATCCTTGACAAAGTTGCAAAAATGTTGGTTGGAGAAAAGATAGCCTTATTAGCAAATGATGCTGGGAAAATTGTATATCATCAGTATGTAGAAGAATAAAATCAGATCCCTCTCACCCTGCACCAAAAAAAAAAAAAAAAAAAAATCAACTCAAAGCAGATGAAATACCTAGAAATTAGACCAGAAACTCTGCATCTGCTAAAAGAAAATAAAGGGTCCACGTCCCCACTTGTAAGCTCAGGCAACAGCTTCCTCAATAAGACTCCTATAACTCAGGAAATAAAACCAAGAGTTTATAAATGGAATAGCATCAAATTAAAAAGCTTCCACACAGCAAAGGAAAAAATTAAGAGTATGAAGAAAGGCCTAGAAAATGGGAGAAAATCTTTGCCAGCTACTCCTTCAAGAGGAATAATAAAATCGATAGCTCCTAAAATTAAGAAACAGCAGCTAAATATAATGAGGAAATGATCAGATCTACAGAGGTTTCTAGTTAAAGTGGGTAAATGATTCATCTAGTGTAGACCAACTTTCATTGGGGAGGCAAGGAGAGGTGAAAATTATAATGCAATGAGTCAGAAATTTATACTGAATATCTGCACTGTCAATCATTAATAGAATTAATCAACTGCCAAATTCTCCAGTTTTAATTGGTATTATATTAATTATAAAAAAACTATTATAAGTATATGAACACTGATGATGATATGATAAACTTGATCATTACCTAATAAGGACCTTGGTTGGTCTAAGTTTGTTTAGATTAAAAAATTTAGAGTGATACATACCATTCTGTTTCTAACACCAAACAGTAAATACAATGTATCAATAATTATGTTTTTTTGAGAATAATCAAACATTAACAAACCTGGATAGAAGGGCTAATGGGCTGAGTAAGCATTATATTGTAAATGTAAAGACAGTTGAACCCCTTCAGTCAACACAAGCCGCAGAATATTACACTCGTCAAATTGAAATAAAAATGCAAATTGGAATAAGATATCCACAAATCACAGAAAAGATACTGGCCTTCCAGATCAGTGATGGAATAGGACCAGGACCATAAATCATAGTTTTGCAAACATTAAAGAATAAGTTGACCCCCACAATGCTGGATTTAACCTACCCAAAGAACTCTACCACCTATGCCTGATAGAAATTATTTTGAAACCAGTATTTTTTATTGGAATTATAGTGAAATACATAGTACTTACACAAATAGATACTAAACCTTTAAAAGTTCACTAGAAATATCTCTTGCTTTTAATTAGTAGATTTGTTTCTTCAAGTGCAAGATATTTCTGGGTGTATCAGTAAGCACATTGACTCTAATGTACAAATGACCATGATTCCTAGAAATACTGTTTCTCCAGATAATTGCACTCATCTGGGATCATGCTCTAAGCAGTGGAACATACGTATAAAAACAAAAATTAAAGTACCACTTTTAATAGTCTTAATTGGCAGGATCAAAATTTTTTTATATTTCATTATGTAGCGGCTTAATAGGTCTCCTACTGGGCAATATTGGAATTTGAGAGTGTAGTGACACATACCTGGTATTCTGTCTTCTGTGAACTGATGTTTACAGTGATTGGATCTGCTTTTCTATCACTAGAGAGAGGCCATAAGAAGAACTGTAAACTGCAGGTAGGGAAAAGGTGAATTTATAAAGAAGATAGAGTGGTTCAATAATAATTTCACCTACCCATTGATTTTTAAGAATTTATTTTACAAATCTAATATCAAGAAAAATGGAATGATTTCATCACCCATACCGCTTTAATAAACCATTGTTTCTTCTTCACGTGCATTAGAGTTTACTCCTCAATTTTTGTTGAGAACCTTCTCCATCCAGGTTTCCCTTCTAATCCTGATCTAGTCCATGCATACTTTTACATAGTAGTAATCTAATATATAGAATTATATTTTGCTTCCACTTAATATATCATAAACATTTTCATGTGCTACTATTTAGCTATCTTTCCACAAAAAAAATTAAATGAGCCAAGTGAGAGGTGACCGGGAAGTAAGCGTTTCCTGGAATTCACGGAAGGCATTATTGATGCCACGAGAGCCCTTCCCATTACTCCAAACTCTTTTACCTAGAAATTTTCCAAGGAACATCATCATTTGTGCCCAGTACAAGCATGAGGTAGT
Organism: Sciurus vulgaris; assembly: GCF_902686455.1. Lineage (NCBI taxonomy): Eukaryota > Metazoa > Chordata > Mammalia > Rodentia > Sciuridae > Sciurus > Sciurus vulgaris. The sequence goes on from NC_136469.1 coordinate 57,901,979, forward strand.
TTTTATTGGATTGGTGAGAGGCTAATAGCCCTCTGAGAATTCATTAGGTATAATTTATTTACATACTAGACCTCAGTATGTGTTCACAGTTGTTTTTCTAACTTCTCTTTATAAAATGGCGAAGACTCTGGTGAGAAGTCGTGTTTTGTTCCCAGTAAAGCATCTGGGGCTTGCACTCCTCCACAATCAGGTTCCAGGGAGTTTTAGAAACCAAAGAGAATGAGGGATTTCCCAGGCTGAGGCCTCTTCTGTGTAGTCCTGAGCTACTCAGGGCTGAGCTGCAATGTCTGCTGCCTTCACATGCAAGCAGGCTGCATAAAAACACAGGACTCCGAGGCACTGGGAAGTGAGCCCAGGGCAGGTGCAAAGAAACAGGGGATGCAGAACTCCAGACTGTCTTTGGAATTTATGATTGTTATGTCTTTCTGATTTATGCTTCCCTTAAGCAGTATGAAATGTCCTTCCTTATCCCTTCTGACTAACTTTGGCTGGAAGTCCACATTATCTGATATGAGGATGGATACTCCAGCTATTTTGCTGTGTCTTTGTGCATGGTATGTTTTCTCCCATCCTTTCACTTTTAGTCTGTGGATATCTGTTTCTATGAGTGAGTCTCTTGCAGGGAGCAAATTGTTGGATCTTTCTTTTAAATCCATTCTGCCAGTCTATGTCTTTGATTGATGAGTTCAGGCCATTAACATTCAGGGTTATTATTGAGATATGATTTGTATTCCTGGTCATGTTTCTTTCTTTCTTTTTTTTTTTTTTGACATGACTTGGTTTCTCCTTTATTTGGCTATTCCTCTAGGGTAGTTCCTCCCTTTGCTGATTTACATCATTGTTTTTCATCTCTTCCTCATGGAATATTTTGCTGAGAATATTCTGTAATACCGGCTTTCTTTTTGTAAATTCTTTTAGCTTTTGTTTATCATGGAAGGATTGTATTTCATCATCAAATCTGAAGGTAAGTTTTGCTGGGTATAAGATTCTAGCTTGGCATCCATTTTCTTCAGGGCTTGAAAAATTTTGTTCCAGTCCTTCTAGCTTTTAGGGTCTGGATTGAAAAAGCTGCTGATATCCCTATTGGTTCCCCCCTGAATGTAATTTGATTCTTTTCTCTCGCAGCTTTAAAATTCTGTCTGTATTTTGTATGTTAGGTATTTTCACAATAATGTGCCTTGGTTTTGGGTCTGTGTAATTTTGTATATGTTGAAGTCCGATTAGCCTCTTGTTACTTGATTTTCCATTTCATTCTTCAGATTTTGGAAGTTTCTGATATTATTTCATTGAATAGATGTTCATTCCTTTGGTTGTTTCTACTAAGCCTTCCTCAATCCCAATAATTCTTAAATTTGGCCTTTTCATGATATCCCCTAATTCTTGTAGATTCTGTTCATGATTTCTTACCATCTTCTCTGTTTGATCAACTTTGTTTTCAAGATTAAATGTTTTGTCTTCAATATCTGAGGTTCTGTTTCTAGGTGTTCTATCCTATTGTTTATGCTTTCTATGGAGTTTTTAATTTGGTTATTGTTCCTTTATTTCAAGAATTTCTGTTTGTTTTTTTTTCAATACCTCTAACTCTTTATTGAAATGATCTTTTGCTTCCTGTATTTTCTCTTTTAACTGTTGATTGGCACAATCATTCAATGCCTGCATTTGCTCTTTCATCTCCTCCTTCAATGCCTGCCTTTGCTCTTTCATCTCCTTGTTGCTTCCCTGATCATTTTAATTATGTACATTCTGAACTCCCTTTCTGACATTTCTTCTTCCATGCTGTCATTGGATTTTATTGCTATCATCTAGGCTTGTTTGGGTCATTTTCGTCCCTTATTTTCTCATATTGTTCAGGTATCTACCCTGAACCCTAGTAGTGAAACTCTGGGATATTGCAGATTCTTCTATTGACTAATATTGTCTCTGTAAATTTCCAATAACTCATCTCTTAGCCTTCAGTAGCCTGAAGTCTTGGAGGAACTTGATAATGCATTGCTCCACTAGGAAGCTGCCCCTCTAGGTGTAGTGGCCTTCAGGTGGGGTATATTCTCTGTCAGTGGGCAGAGGCACCTCCAGTTGTTGACTGATGGCAGTCAAAGGGCGGACTAGACTGCAGACTTGGGCACATCTGATCTGGGTCTGTGTCTCCGGTTCTACTGCCCTGGTGGGAAAGCCTCGCCCAGCAGGAAGACTTACCCGGTGGGGAAGTTTCGCTGGGCAGCTTTCCTCCAGGTAGTTTCCTTCGGTCCAGAACTGCGAACTGGACTGGCAAGCCCTCTTCTGTGATTTTCCCAGGAGTCACTGACCTACCGCCTGGGCTGGGGAGCCTGGCCCCTGCAAGGGATTCCCTCGCTGAGCGGCCCTCCTCTGCCATGTTCCCTGGGGTCCAGAGCTACCGCCTGGGCATTGGACCCTCACTCTGCATCAAAGCCTCTCACTGTGCGGCCCTCCTCTACAATGTTCCCGGTGACTGGGTACTCAGCTCCAGCAGGGGAGTCTCACTGGGCCACTCTACTCCACGAAGTTCCCTGTTTCGGGGACTACCTGCTCCATCCAGGGAGCCTGACGAGTGGGAGAGATTCACCGGTGACTCTGAGTTGGGTTCCGAGTCTCTTAATACCTCCTCTTCTTGACTCTTTGGTCTTGTTGAAGGTCCTCTAGCCTCCTTTAGGTGTCTCAGGAAGGGAGCTGCCCTTCCAATGATGATGGCCACGCCCTCAGGAATAATTCAAAATGCCTGCAACAGCCTATAATGAAGCCTTCTGGCTAGCTCCGCGATGCAGGTGGGCTGCTTGTCTGCCAACTTGCTCCACGATGGCGACAGGACCTCCGGGTGTTGGTCAGGAGGGGTCGTTCAGTGTTGGCATCTGTCTTCGTCCTGGTGGCTGGGTGGGTTGGCTGCCTACCACCTAGCTCCGCAAGGTAGGCGGGTTGTGTGCCTGCCTGCTACAGGCGGCCTGACTCACCCGCCAGCTCGCTCAGCGACTGACCAACCAGTGATGGTGCTGTCCTGGGTGCCTCAGTATGCTTTTTGAGAAATAAAATCTGTTCTTAATTACTATGTATTGTCACTAACTTGTACCTAGCAAAGGCAGGACTCAAGCACTTGTTTCCACTGAACAATGCACTGTGAGACGGCAGTGATCACTCCCCTTTTGAGTACTATGGCACTTTGAATAGTTCCTTGTATTCAATAGACTACCAATAATGATTTGTAGAATTAAATTTGAAACACTAGATTTTACTGTAACTTGTAAATTTTCTCTCCTCATAGAATGATATCACAAATCAGATTAATGTGAAGCACCAATATCTCTACTCTCTCAAATCTTACCTCTCAAGAGATCATTTCCTCCATGATTTGAATTAGAGTTTAAAAACATGCTAACTAATTCAGCTAGCTGATTCAAAGCATCTGTTCCCAGTGAGATCTTAGGTTTTCTCTGATATCTAGTTGTGTTGTTGGAGATTTACATGAAGTTAAACATCGTTTTCTCACTTTATGCCCAGATTCACTTAATAGAGAATTCACCTTATCGTTGATAGCATGGAAGGGGTTACATATAATCTACACCAAGGCTTTTTTCTAAGTCTTACCTCCGTATGTGACTATAATTCCATCAATGGATATATTGTAGTATAATCATATAACCATATAGTATACCACTATTAGATAATATATATTATATAACATGCACCCCTGTGCCTCAATACAGTATCATCATATGACAAAATAATCGTTAACAGTGATATAAAGCATATGTGAAACCAGACACTTAACTGCAAAGGCCAAAGCTTTATCTGTTAGTATACCAATGTGAAAAATCCTCAAAAGAGACCGAAATGAATGAACTGATGAATATAAGAATAGGAAGAGTATAAGATGGCCTTCCAAAACCATTTGCATGGCTAAAGAATTCAGCTGTGGAAACTGTGACAAGTAAAGTGTGAGCCACAGGCTGGGGAAGTCTGAGGAGGACCCTTTGGTCACTGCTGTCATTGGAAGCTCTGCCATCACCATGATGGACCTGGTCAATAATCTCTTCCAGCATTGATGGTGAAGAAGTTCCAACCTGTCTTAGCAATTCAAATACTGAGCATCCAAATAAGCAAAGGTAAAACAACAGCACAAACTGAAATAAATGTCCACTCCACTTGTAATTATACAATCATATCAGTCTCCACACACCATGCACAAATTTTAGTAAGGTTTGTTCAATGCTAATCCAGTCTGGGAATAATATAACATTACAATAACAGGAATTTGCTTAGCAAATAATATTAACATTGAAGCATATGAAATATTTATACATATGTAGACTTACTACAGAACAAAATGTATACAGAAAGCAAATTCAAATGTATCAAGTTGAGCAAACAGGATGATCTAGGTTTCAATTTGTTTAATGGAAAATTTTTTAAAAATTTAACTATTTGAAACCTTAGCGTATGTTAAATATGGATTAAGACTCTTAAAATAAAATACTTCCTTCAATTACTGTCTGTTCCCCTGCCTCTTGTTAATTGTTCTTTTGTTTTTGTTTAAAATACTTCCATATTTTTTAAGTAGATAATCATATATTATATACTACCATATAATATATGTCATATATTATAACATGCCATGCCTGTGCCTCAATACAGCATCATAATATATGACAAAATAAATCATTAACAGGGGTAACAAAGAATATGTGAAATCCAGACACTTAACTGTAAGGGCCATATTTTTTATATTTTTTGAAGTATTTTAAACACAATTTTCATATTTTTGAAGTATTTCAAACAAAAACAAAAGAATATTAGAGTGAAACATATTATTACCTCATGTACACATTGTGACTGCATGGTTGATATGATCCTACAATATGTATAAACAGAAAAAATGAGAAGTATACTCCATTTATGTATGATTTATCAAAACACATAAATGAATTCTACTGTCATGTATAACTAATTAGAACAAATATAAAAATATAAAAAATACTTCATTTTTTAACCACCTTGTATTAGCCAGGGTAGTCTAGATTGTGCTGCAATTATAAACAACTTCAAATATTAGTGCTGCTATTTAAAAAGTTTTAGTTTTTTCACTGGCCTCTGTGCAGGACCTGAGTAGCTCACAGGACCTTGCTGTGTTGGTTTTGAATTCTGGGTTGCCCTGATGCCTCCTTGCCCTGCTCGTCTCTGAGCAAACACACAGGTGAAGGCTGGAGACCAGAACAGGGGCAGTAAATGCCTCTTTCTGTAAGTGACACATATCTTTCCTGTCCACATTTCACAGGCCAAAGCAAATCACAAGGACTTGTGAAAATTTAACAACATAGAAAAGCAAAGTTTTCCCAATGCTAGGAAATAAAAGGAGAAATCCATGTTAGTGATTGCCTTCAACATTATTAAATGCTAAGTAGTCAAGTGTAGTGGCTTTCCTAAAAATTGTACAAAATGCAGAATTTTTAAATGGGGCATTACTAAACTTGCTAGCCTTGAAAAAACTTTCAAAAATTTGTTTTTAAGAATATTCCTTGATCACATATAAATAACAAAAACTCAGGAAATTTCTTCTCATTCACAATTATATTTTTATAAAAATTATACTGTTTATTTCTAAATTAATGATTTACTCATAAATGTTGCTATCTGGTACTATTGCTTCTATAACAAAATACCCACAGAATTCCTCCCATACACATTAAATTCTATGACCACTAAACCAATCAAGACATACAGAAACAAAATACCACATGCCTATATTTTAAGTTATCCATATAATTTATTTAAATGTTGGAAGCATAGGAGTATTTGGAATCCATTGTTTTCAACACATTAGTTTTAGTTCAATAATTCAGCACATTTTACTGTGTGCTTATTACACAATTTTCATTTAATAAATATCTAATTTTTACAGTAGGAATTTTAGAATGTGAAGAACACACTGCTTTTCATACAGACAGGTTAAAAATTAATTCTACAGTGTTTCAATAGTAGTCATACTTTAACTCAAGGTGCAAAAAAATTGGAGAAATAAAGTGATTACTTGGCATACATAGAAATCAAGGGAAGGAAAAAGAACTAGCCCCCATCTAGTAAACAAAGGGAGGTTACTCCGTTTAAATACCTGCTTTACAAAATAATTTATTTCTTTTTAATTTTTACAGACTTCAATGATTTACTTGCTAATATACAAAAAGAAATGCATAAGCTCAAAAATTAACTGTTGGGGCTGGAGTTATAGCTCAGTGGCAGAGCATTGCCTAACGTGTGAGGCACTGGGTTCTATCCTTAACACCACATAAAAATAAACAAGTAAAATAAAGGTATTCTGTTCTATATACCAACAAACAAAAAAATTTTTTTAAATAAATTGGCAAGGTCTTTTCCCTTTCAAATAAATGTTACCATGTATCTGAAAATCAGCTTACTATAATATATCTAAAATTCATGTAAAATATGTTAAATAATTTTTAGTGTATTCTAAACATTATATCCAACAAAATGAAGAAAAATCTTTCTGCAGAGATAAAAAATGAAGCAGCTTCTAAATCTAGAGTGGAAGGCCACCTCTACAGATAGTAGTCTCCATAGGGCATTTGCCATTTCCAACAGCATGGAGTTGTAGTTTCAAAAATCATCTGGGAGATGGTGTTGTATTGGGAACTCAGCCATAAAATATAGAAGGTCTAATGTGCTATGTCCTCTGTGAAATGATAAGCTAAGAAAAGAAAAAAAAACTGCTTCATAAGGGAAATCACAAGGAATTTGTCTGTAGTAATTTCACTTTGGGTGTGTGAGGTAGAAGAATGGAGTAGGTGCATGATTCTTTGAAATTTTACAAGTTAAAGTCAACCATTATGTCGTAATATAGATCTGAACCTATGCCATCTGTGTGATCCTAAAAAAAAGAAGGTAAATGAGAGGGAGGGTGGTTACGAAACAATGGTGAATGAGACAGACCTCATTACCCCTATGTACATGTATGATTAATGATTACTGCATCGTGTACAACCATAGAAATGAAATGATGTACCCCATTTGTGTACCAATGAATCAAAATGCAGTCCTGTAAAAATTTAGAAAATCAATAATTAAATTAAAAAAAAAAAAAAAACAACAAGGTGGCCCAAAGTGAGTACAAGGATATAGGGAATTATCAATTATGCAAAATAAATTGTAAGAAAAAAATGGAGAAAACAATGGCAGGCAAGAAAAAAGAAAGGATAAAATAAGATTACAGAAATAAATCCAAATATATCAGAGATCGTAAAGTGATATGAATATTTCAAGTAAGGAACTAAATTCTCAGATATTATAACAACCATTAGTATCAGAAAAAATGATATTTATACACACATGTAAAATAACTTAATGAAGTAGATAACAAACATAAACACATAAACAGAAACAAATAAATTTCAAAATCAAATAAGGTAAAAGTTGTTTTTGGAGGAAAACATTAAAGTTGCTAAAAACTGAAAAATTGGTGAATAAATTAAGGATGTAATAATGCAGCAGGGTCTTAAAACAAAAGCACTGCAATAGATCTGACAATTAGCAAGATATGGACAGTATGCCTAGAAAAACATGATCTAATAAAAAGTAGTGAAAAAATTTTAAAAACCTGAGTAATACCATAATAGATATGAATCAATATTTTTTAAATGCTTCCATAATAAAAACAGCAGGCCCAATGGATTTTGCAAACATATTCCACGACACATTCAAGGAATAAATAATTCCAATTTTACACCAATTATTGTTGGAATTAGAAGTAAAGGGAAACCACCCCACTTGTTTGTTTAGGCCAATATATCTGATTCAAAAACTGGAAGACAGTATAAGAAAAAATAGTTATAAAGCAATATTGCAAAACACATCAGCAAAACAAATTCTATAGCATATATAATATATTGAAGTGTTATGAAAAAATTGTTTAGGAATGAAAGGTGGGTCAACCTTAGAAAATATCTATGAAGGTAATCCATCACATGAACAACAGAAACACTATGTCATTATCTCCATCAATGGAGAAAAAGCATTTAATAAAATCCATCAACAATGTAGTGACCCTTGATTAGATGGGAACTAAGTCTGACAAAATACAAAGCAAAACTCAAACAGCAAATGTAATATAAATGGTGAAAGATTAAAATCATTTAATTTAAATTTATGATTAAATTTATGAATAAATAAATCAATATGTACTAGAGGTCCCCTTGAGAATGATAAGGAAAAGAAAAGAAATGAATGTCATGAATATTGGAAAGGATTTTAAAATATCCAATTCTGAATCCCAGAGGACAAAAATTTTCATTCAGAAAACCTTAAAGATTATACAAATTATTAGAACTAATAATAACTTTTAGCAAGTTGTTGGATTAAAGATCAGTTATACAAAAACTCAAATGCATTTTATACAATAGTTACAGATATTTAGAAATGTGATTCTAAAGACACCTTGCAAAATAGTGACACAATATAAAGTAATTAGGAATATTTGGGGGAGGGTGAAGCAATGAATTCACTCATTTATTTATTTATTGAAATTTTTTTAATGGATGAGAGCTTCATCAAGTAAATTATAGTACTTTATGATGTGGTATTAAAGATAATGCAAATGAACCACAAAAAATATTGTTCTTCTGAATGATGATATAATATCACAAAATTGTCAAATATTTCCAATATTTGGAATATCCAATATTTGGAATTTTAATATGGGTTTTTGAGAAATTTTATAAGCTTATTCTAAAATTCATATGAAAAGTGAAGGATAAAATGATATTAAAACCTCCTGAAATAGGAAGAAAGGAGAATTTTCTCTATCAGATAATAAAACTTAATAAAAAGCTGTAGGAATTAAAATAATGTGATATCGGCATGGGAACAGATAATATTCTATGGAAACATGATAACATTATATGCCTATGGAGGACAGATGAAAAATTTGTGCTGAGACAACTGTGGAATTCCTGTAAAAAATAAATTTGGGTCCCTTTTCATACATGCAAAAATCAATCCCAGGTTGTTAATAACTTATAAGTATATAAAATAGAATATCAATATAAACTTTGAGGAGGAAAGATATTGTGAAGATTGTGCAAAGGACTTACTTACAAACTTTGGAAGAATTTCTTAAAATTAGATTTAAACAAGACACAAAATATATATTCCTCAAAGGAAAAGTAAGATAAATTCAATCATATTAAATTAAGAACTTTTGTCCATTCATTCTTAGTCTACTTTTTCTATAATAATGTAGAATGACAAAACTGAATGACTTACAAACAGTAATTTTTTTTTTTTGCTCGTGGATCTGAGGGTTGGCTCTGCTTTAGGCTTCAGGTCAGCTGAGTTTAGTTTTAGACTTGGGATTAGGTTTATGCTGTTCCATGTGCGCTCCTTGGACCAGTGGCTAACCAGAGCATGTTCTTGTTGGCAATGGCAGGCACACAGAAAGTCAAGACAAGCCTCTAGAGCACATCTAATACCTCTGATTTTAATGCATCAGCTTATATCTCATTGGCCAAAGCAAGATAATTAACCAAGCCTAACATTAAGGTGGCAGGAGGTCACAGAATGTCCTACTCTCTTTGTTCTGGAGGTGAGGTACTAGTTACTTGGCAAGAGGTGTAAATGTGCCCCTTTATAAATTACAGAGGAGTGAAGCATTGCCACCAGTATTCCTCTTAACCATACATACTTGAAACCACATGAAGAGCAAGCCAAAATTTTAGTGAAGACATTACTACATATAACAAATGGATTTACTTTCCAAGTACATAAATTTAGCTTATACACTGCTAATAAAAAATACAATTTTAAAAGATCAAAAGAGAAGAGAAAATTTACAGAAAATAACATATAAAACTGCAAATTTAATTAAAAAAAACCTCTCAAACCGTATTTTGAAGAATTCAAAATAATAAAGCGTCATACCTTCATATTTGGAAAACTTAGTCTGACAATACTAAGTGTTGATAAGAATGTGAAGCAACTAGAACTTTTATATGCTACTTGTGGGAGTACAAGTTAGTACATTTTCACAATGGAAAACAATTCACATTATCTTGAAGGTATCACTAAACTGTATTAATTTCAATTAAATGTGTCTGAAAAATACAGAACCCACGTCATGCTCTAATTCTGTAAGATCATTTCTAAAGTTCCTTGGTTAAGGTGTTTATATTTTGACCCAGCAGTTCTACACCAAAAACTTTTGCCCATATGCTCCAAAACATATACATTGTAGCATCTTTGTGAAAACAAACATCTGGAAACATCCTGTATGTCCATCAATCAGTGACCAGATCAATAAGTGTGATAGTCATAAAATAAAATCTTTACAGAAGTAAATAATGAATGAACTACATCTCTACATATGCACATGGATAGGTTAAAAAACATAACTGATTTTTTTATTAAAAGTGAATCTCAGAAAAATAATTAGAACAGAATTTCTGATTAAAATATAATTGAGCATTATGTCATTCAAGGGTTATTAAGACATAAAATTATAAAGAAAAGCAAAAAAATAATAAGCACAAGATTTAATGAGGATCACACAGGAGGTCTTGAAAACAGTGCTATGTTAAATTTTTTAAAAACTATATCATGATGGGCTGGGGTTGTGGCTTCAGTGGTAGAACTTGCCTAGTATGGTGGAGACTCTGGGATCAATCCTCAGCACCACATGAAATAAATAAATAAAACAAAGGTATTGTGTCTATCTACCACTAAAAAGAAAAAAATTTTTAAATGCTATATCATGAATACATGGGTGCTTTTTATTAGTCTTTGCATCTTATATATACCAAGAGATTCCTCTAGTTGCTAATATCAAAAGATCATGTTGTCTCTCAAAGATAAAAAATTTAGAATACTTGATATTATTTTCTTGGGATTGCAGAATGAAATGAAATACCTAATTGAGAAGTACCTATGGGCTGAACTCAACTAAGGTTCTAGAAGTCACCACAGAGGGCTTCGTTCAAGTCTCCATAGGAAAAATACCTAGATAAATTTTCTATCCTGGACTGCATGTCTCCATGATGTACAGGACTGTCTGCATTGACCAATTTCTCTAAGAACCCCAACTCTATAAGTGATACTAGGACCACATAAATGGAACTCTTTAGTAAACTATAAAAATTAATGTAAATAATTCCTGGCATTTTCCTGAGCTTTTTGTTCCACTTTCCCATCTCTGGCATCACATTTCTTAACTTCACTTGTGATGTGCAACAACTCATGTCTAGAGAGAATAATGTAACAAACTATGTAACAAACTACTCCCCAACTGGATGCACCATGTAATTGTCTCACCATCATTTCCTCTCAATGGCCACTCAGCAAGTTTCATAATGGTGTAATTGTAAAATCTTGTAAATCTCCATGATAGTCTCAACACAGGACCATTATTAAGTCATAATGACATGAACGTTTTGAAATACCAGAAATCTTGTCAGGTGCAAATTTCCAATGCTAAACTTATTGTTAAACCCGTTGCATTCAATTTGTTTAATACCTTTACAGTATTAAATAGACATTATTATTAAAGCAAACAAACTATAAAAGAAAAAAAACATTCCTCTGGCTTTCAGCAAAACTTTGCTTGAAAGAGAAGACTAAGAGGAGGACTTTGGTTAACATTGCCATGTTTGCAAATACTGTGCTCTATGGTCTCAGACACTATTATGTTTGCAACCCATGAATTATAGAATAGATTCCTGGCATTGTTGTCTGCATGACCTGATAAACACCAGTATTTCCATTTTTAAGCTCTTTGGGGACAACATTAACAGAATTATCACTGAGTCTAGTGGTCTGAACCCATCTTCTTAATCCTAGTTAACTCATATATCTATTATATGATTAAGGTCCCAATGGGAAAAACAAAAGTTGAGAAGTCTTTCTCTGTGATGGATTAATTCTGAATACATTATAGCTGATAATTCCTCTTCCCACTAATTAATAACATTAGAGTTTTCCTTGTTTCTCAGGGTGGGTTCCCTAGAAAAACTCCACATTAAATATCACCCTGCTTTAAAGAAACATCATTAACCAAGCAAACATTTCCATGTTGCTGAATAATTAAATCTGTCACATCACAACTGACATTTTCAAACATACTGGAAGATGCTACTCAGTAGAATTTGATTCAATGAACTCTTGGCATACATCTCCTGAGCCTTCTTTGAAAAGCAGAATATAAGAACCTGTAGCACTAATGGGTCTGTAATAGCAGTCATTTCAAGGAAAGGGCAGAACAGCATTACATTATTTGGAATAGTTTTCAGCTAAGGCATCCCTAGAGACTTGTAGGAAGAATAAGAAGCTATCGAAATCACAAATTTGACTTTTACAAGATCTCTGCTAGTCACTTGCCCACGTACCATGTGTTGTGTAGTTAGAACACTGTGGTAATTGATATTCCTATTTTTGCTGTGTTAAATTCACATTTTTCAGGACATCATAAATTATGCAAGCATTCTGATACAATACAGCCACTGTATCTTGGAAGCAAACATTCAGACTAAATAAATTTTTATTAAAGTTTATTAAATTTCTTTCAACTCATTTTAATTTTGAACACTTAGATGAGTAAGCACAAGTAAATTTATCTCTGATAGATGTTCAGAAATAGTCCATCTTTAAGAATATTGGGATATTATCTACAATTGATGCTAGATCAGGGAGGAAGGATAGAAGGATCTGTGATCGTTTATGTTCGCATTATGTTGTCTCCAAGTGGACAGTAACCTAAAAGGAAAATTGATATGGAAGGCAGATCTTGTGGCTTTTGTATCTTCACTCTGATTGTTAAGCAAGCAGTTCAATAAATACTTCAATGCGTAGGTGAAGATTAACCAACTGATCCAGTGACAAATGTTCCATGCAATCCAAGGGATAAACTAGAAAACCCCTTATAGAATTGTCTAAGCCAACGATGTCCAAAGATAGGTTAAAGGGAAAAACATGTACAGGATATGAATGTCCTTTTGCATTTTTAAAGGATAAAATTTTCAGAACCTTATGGAAATGCTACTCTTCTAGGTACACGTTCATACTAAGAGCCCATATCCTTACCTTTAGACATCCAGATATGAAACCAATGTCAAAGTGAAGGACTGTTTATCAATATCAGTGTCAAGAAACAAGGCTCAACATGAGTTTAGTACAAGCTTACTTTTTTTTAAACAACTGAAATCAGTTCAGATTTATGTAAGCATTAAATGATCTTATAAGCAAGTGTATGCCATTCAGTTTTTTAAATTTAGTAGAGTGAAGCAATTCTAAGAAAAATATATAACCTATCAAAACTGACATAAAGGAGTAGAAAATCTCAATAGTACCATAATCACTTTTTTAAAAATAGTTACTTGAGTATCTTTCCACATTAGAATTTGAAGCCTAGATTTTTTTAGATTTTACAAATACACATAAATCAGAAATAGAACAGCATTTTCTTAATAAGATTATAAATAGTAGAAATGGGTAACATTCTTTTGTTCCTGACCTCAAAAAGAAAACTTATATTGAAAAAAATTTGGTGTTATCTAGATATTTAAGATTTGTACAATCTGTTGGGTATATGTATTTCCACATATATTCCCTAGAAGAATTCAAGACATGTCTCCTCAGAATTTACATACAAGAATAACAGCATTGTTCACAATGACAGCGTCCTCTTTAGCCATGCTTTTGGTAATATCCCAGATGCAATAAAACTCATTGTTCATTAACAGAGACTTGAAACATATAGTAAATTTTGTGTAGCAAAGAAATGAACAAATTACAGCTATTTAAAACAATGGATACATTTTTAAATATAAAAGAAATACTTCAAAATATATGTACAGTATAATTCCATTTATTTTTGAGAGTTCCCTGTACCTCAAACCTAACAGTCTCTGGGAAATCAGAATGGTGGAAAAATCAGTGCACAGGCCCCAAGTTGGGGATGAGTGGGGGAGGAGCATGCTTTTTGTTTTTGAGGAAGGACAAGAAAGCTGTGTGACTGGTAAAGAGGAGGCAGAGGAAGAGCTGCAGGAGGGATTTGTAGGCTGTGATGAGAGCATGAGCTTTATTCAGGGAAGAAGAGCAAGTCAGCAGAGGCTTGCAATAAGAGTAAAATGATCTGAATTAAAATGTAAAAAAAAATGTATCAAGCATTGAAAACAATGATCAATTATTGAGTAAAAAGAATATACACTTTCCTCCCAGACTGCTTACAAAATCAAAATTAAATTTTGATAGTTGGAGAATTACTGAAATTCAAGTGAAGAGAGAATTTCAGGTCACTCAAATTCTGTAGAAGTGGAAATGAAAGACTGGACCCTAAGGGTTATCTATACTCCAGATGAACCTAGTCCTAGCATATGAGAGCTGGCCCCAGGGGTCCTACAGATCCAGGATTGAACAGAGTATAAATTATTGGGGACTTATGCTCAGAAACAAGTTCCTGGGCAGCAAGACCAAGTACAGCCCCACAATTTGGATCAGAAATAGGGTGCTTATAAAGTGGTCAGGCAAAAGTGACTTCATTCTAGTCAGAAGGTACCTGGTTTGTTTCAAATTAATAGCAAAGACTTAAGTACATTCCTGGTGTGGATGGCACAGGGTCCAATTTGTAAAGCACTCTAATGGCTTTGTTAATTGATAGTTTGCTGGGAAACTATTCAGGGAAAAATGACCAGGGTTACTCAGGGCCAAGGAGAGCAATTACAATTCAACATGACTGCAGTGTTTTCAAGCTGAATCCTTGTATCTGTTTTGTGTTTTTCCATCTGATGAACTCCTAAAGCATAAGAGTATCCTATGATGCTTTTGCAAGCTTTAAATTTGGATGCCAATTGAATTTGAAGTTGGCTGTTGTTTTTTATGTTTGTCTTCAAAGATATCTTGAGATAAAGGTCTGTTTACTTTCTTGGTAAAGGTTAGGCATAAGAAATATCACAAAAGAGATCAAGGGAGAATCCCAGAATGAAGCCAGCATCACTATATCTGTGAGAAATCCTAGTCTCCAGGCCAAGCTTTTTTTATTGAAAAAGAAAACTACGTATATTTATAATAAGCAAGGTTAGAATAGAGTAGAAATTCTTTCTTATATCTTTGTCCTAATTCTCTGTATGGTGTTAGGCAGTTTATGTGTCTTAAACTCCCACCTGGATAAAAGGATAATTGTTCTCATCTGCTTCACTGAGATGCTTGTGGAAATGAATTTATTCATGAGTGAAGTATCTTGAAGATGAAATGTACAGAGTAAATTCAATGCATTAGCAGGGATTGTACATTATTATAACAAATAACAAAAATCAGTACTACGGCATTTCGCTGTCAGTTTTCTCCTCCTGTAAGTGATTATATTGGATTTAAAGTAATAACACAATTGTTCAAAATAGAAATAAGTTGTTACTTATATGAGTTATCAGTTGTTATAAAGGCTAATATCTGTCAAACAAGGTAAAATGTTTAAGGTGTTATACCTCCAATGGGCTGGAGTAGTTTAAATGCATTATTATTAATAAAATAATAATGTTTAAGTACCAGTGTCAGAAATAATAGTTTAGGTCTATACTTATCTTAATTTTTGTGCTTATAATTCTATATTTTGCTTTATGGCATAGAAGTCGTTGCAGTAAATTTCAGTACCCTAGCGAATTAAATAGTTCATATTTAGAGAAATAGCTTTTTATTTAGGATAATACCCTGGTGGCTGCTTTCAGTATTTAAAAAAAAAAAGTTTTCATGAATTGTCTTAAAGGAGAATACAGAACGAAGAAAGTGTGTAGGGAGAAGAGAGATGATAAAATGATAAAAAGCCAAGAAGAACACAAGAAGGGTAAGTGAGGCAGGAGTGAGAGTGTTACAGCAAACACTTGGAAAGAAAATATGCCCAGCAACAAAGAAGCTGTGGTCAGAGGATCCCTTAGTAGTGGGAAGCTCTGTGGACTCTTTGAAAGAAAAATCTTACACTTCAAGTTGTTTCTTCTGCCATGTGGACAGTACATGACTTCACCAGTAGCAAATATCCTGTCACTTTCTTTTGTATGTTGTCCAAAAACAAAGCAAACAAGCATCCTGCAGTACTGCGTGCTGGTGTCTCCTGTATACTTTGGGTATTGCAGAGAAGGACTTGGGTTCCATGTTTGGGCTGACCACAGAGAACTCAGCTACAATCAAGGCTTTTTGGCCATTTTGGATCCCACCAGTGTCATTAAATAAAAATTCCATGTGTATAATACCCCAATAAGTGTGATCAGAGGCTGAATATCATTGGTCCCTGGAGATATCTTCTTTAGGGAAAACAAGAAGGTAAACTAAGTACATCCCCTGAAGAACCAACCAGATGATGGGCATACTTTTACTTAGAAAGCCCTAAAGTTATGGGCCTGGAGGCAGAAAGGGACCCTTCCTGACCAGGTTGTTGATTTCTCAAAGTTTGGTAGTGACACATCCCTATGAAAGGTGATAAACATGAGGCAGAGGATTAATGACTTAATGTGCTATGTATGATTAATAATTATAAACCATATATCTGATAGAAGATTAAATGTACTAGATAAATGTGTATGATTGATTCATTATATGGGTAAATAATTAATGTGTTACGTGCTTGAAATGGTTTAATATGTCTGTATGTATTCATGAGGATCATATTTAATGTGCAGTTAAACATTCATGTACTACATACATCAAGTATATATAGTACTAGCACATTATAAATGGGCAAAGTCACATTATGCACAATGTACAAAGAGTATTTCAAGTTTATTTTCACTTTCTTAATACTGACATAGTACTGAAGAATGATTTATTTATCTCAAGTATAAAAAAGGAATGTTGTTTTAAGTCGAATTTCAGTTTTGGGCGACAGTGGTGGAGTAAAAGCCGTCTTTATTGACTAACCTGGAGAGAAGTACTCTTGTTTTTTTTTTTTTGGTTTACAAGGCCAATACTACAAGGATTCTTTGCTTAAGAAGTTTATTCTTGATGAAACTTGTAAATGAGAAAATGTTGGATGGACACTTGTCCAGTAATAATAAAAGGGTGTTCTACTGGTTAATTTCAACTCAAGTGTGTTCAAGGCCAACAACTGGAATTCAGAATAAACACTAGTTAGTGGTCAAAATATTATGCTTCAATATTTGGATAAGTATTAGAATAATAGGTATAGTTAGGTTTGAAAATATAAGTGCTAAAATACCTCCTAGTAAAATTTATTAGGAATAGATCACAAGATTTTGTAGACAAATAGGAAGTATTGTTCTGGTTTGACATGAGGTGGGATACAAAGCAGGTTTGTTGGAATATCATTTTCTCGATCTCTTAAATGGCCAAAAGAGAATAAGACTAGGGTAAGCAGAAGAAATGCTAAGAAAAGGAGTTCTGGAATATCTTTAATTGTAGTTTAATTGAGAAATTAATCTTCTGATCCAGAGGTTTCACTGTGTGCTGGTGCCTGAAAAGCATGCTCTCTCAACTGGCTGTAGAAAGCTTGAGGCAAGAGCCATTTTAGGGCCATCACACTGCAGTGATAACTGTAGGACTGGGGAGATCAGAAAAAGAAAAGAAGGGAAAACACTGCCACAATGTGCTGGCAGGTGCCTGTTATGTGGTCCAGGCCATGCCTGGTAAAACATGAGTGAAATAAGTGTGGACTAGACTGTACCAAGAGGGATTTGAACTGGAAGAGCAAAAGGGAGCCCTATATGCCTTTGTGTCTGCTGCTCACAAGACCAGATGAAGCAGGCCAGGAGTCTGAGCAGACAGGTGTGAATACACTCAGGGACTAAGCCCAGAAAGGCTGTGCTTGTGGGCAGCACTGAGTGGAGGATCAGCCTCCCTGCTCCAAGATTGGGTTCCTTAGGAGGCTCCTGAGAACCAGATCTGCATCAGAGATCCGTGGTGGTGAGTCAGACTAATTTCTCCAAAGCAAGCACTTCCCTGCAAAGTCCCTGAGGCTTTATTAGACCTAAGCCCCACCTGTGGAAACTCTCCTCACAGAACACTGTAGAAGCTATATCTTGGAAGTGCCCTAAAGTGATCTGAAAGGACAAAATGCCAAATGACAGTGCTTCCTAACTCATCCCACCTCATACTAGTGAGAAGGGAAGCTAGTCAAACAGGTTCAATATTCAAAGCTATCCACTGTCATCACTCCAATTCAGTCCTCAAACATTAGCTAGAGTGATCAGGCAAGAAAAGGAAATCAAAGGGATATAAATAGAACAAGAGGAGATCAAACTATCTCTGTTTGCTGACAATCTGGTCTTATGTCTAGAAGACCCCAAAACTCCAACAAAAGACTTCTAGAGCTTATAATGAGTTTAGCAAAGTAGCAGGATACAAGAGCAACACCCATAAATCAGTATCTTTCCTATACTACAGTAGAGATTCAGCTGAGGAAGAAATCAGGAAAACCATTCCCCTTTACAAAACCTCAACAGAAAATAAAATAAAATGAAATAAAATAAATACTTGGGAATCAATCTAATCAAGGAGATAAGAAGCTCTACAATGAAAATTATAGAACACTGAAGAAATAACTTGAAGAAGACCATAGAAGATGGAAAGATGTCCCATGTTCTTGAATAGGCAGAATTATATTGTCAAAATGGCCACACTACCAAAAGAAACACACCAAATTCAATGCGACTCCCATCATAATATCTATGACATTCTTTCACAGAATTAGAAAAAAACAATTCTTGAATTTATTTGGAAGAAAAAGAGACCCAGAATAGCCAAAGCAATACTAGGCAAGAAAAGCAAAGTAGGAGGCATCACAATACCTGATCTGAAATTATTACTACAGAACCATAGTAATCAAAATCAGCATGGTATTGGCACTGAAGTAGACATGAAGACCAATGAAACAGAACAGAAGACATGGAGGCAGATCCACATACCTATATCAATCTGACATTTGGCAAAGATGCCAAAAACATCTTGGAGAAAAGACAGCCTTTTTAACAAACAGTGGTGGGAAAACTGAAAAGCTATATGTAGAAAAAATGAAATTAGACCCATATCTCTCATCCTGCACAAAACTCATGTGCAAATGGATCAGAGACTTTGGAATTAAACCAGTAACTTTACATCTGCTACAAGAAAACATAGGGTCAACACTACATCACATAGGTGCTGGCACCAACTTCCTTAACAAGCCCTCCATAGCACAACAAATGAAATCAAGAATCAGTAAGTGGGATGCCATTAAACTAAAGAGTTTCTGCACAGTTAAGGAAATGGGTAAGAGCATGAAGAGAAAGCCTACAGAATGGGAGAAAATCTTGGCCAGCTACCCCTCAGATAGGGGATTCATACCCAGAATATACAAAGAACTCAAAAAACTTAACACCAGAAAAGAAATAACTCAATCAATAAATGGACAAAAGCAACTGCTCTAAAAAAGAAACACAAATGACCAACAAATGTGTGAAAACATGTTCAACATCTCTAGTAATCAGGGAAAGGCAAATCAAAATTACACTAAATGCCATAATTTATTCTTTTTATGAATGAGTAGAACATATATATATATGAAATATATATATACCTATACATATTCCTTTTCATGTCACAAAAAGAATAAAATTATGGCATTTGCCAGTAAATGAATGGAAATGGAAAATATGCTAAATGAAATAAACCAAACTCAGACACTGAAAGGTGAATGTTTTCTCTTATATGCAGAAGCTATAGTATAATACTGGAAAGGTGGAAGGAAGGATAGGACAACATAAAGAACCAATGAAATATAAATTAATAGACAAGCAAGAAGAAATGCAGTGGAGTAGAAAAAGGAAAATGGAAGAGAGAGGACAGGATGGGGAGGGAAAAGAGGGAGGAAAGATGGGGATCATGAACTGAAACTGATTTTCATGCAAGAGGAGTTTGTTGGGGATGGACTCAACTATTATATATAACTAGAGTTCTAAGAAAATAATAATAATAAAAGAATTTGCTTCACTATTAAAGTGAAAATATTAAAGCAATGCACCCATAGTTTATGTCTTGGCAGACATGCCTGACAGAGTACATAATAACTATGCAGATACAATACTACACACAATACTATACAGTGAGTCTTTCCAGTTGTATGGCTAAAAAAAGCCCTGTCATGATTTTAGGAATAGTCCATGCTGAAATGTGCAATTGGGTTGATAGAGCAATGAACAAATGATAATTTGATTCAGTGGTGGAATTTTAAAATATTTGTCATTAAAGTTCTCATAGTTGATTTATAATGATGATCTTTCATATCAGTAATGATTATATTTTATATGAGAATTAGGACATATACTGTATTTCTACTATTATTGTTGTGGATTGTATAGAATTTTCTTCAAATCCTTCACCTATATATGGTGGTTTAGGGTGACTTATTAGTGATGCTGTCCACTGTGGAATTTTAATTTATTTTGGTGCCTCCTCTTTGGTGCTAATAGTGGTTTTAATTTACTTAGGAGAGGTAGGTGATATTTGGATATATATAAAAGCAATACTAAAGAATACCCTGAGGTTCTAGTTTGGTATTTGTGGTGTTTAATTATTGGGTTTTTAAAAAAATTATTTGTGATGATGTGAATGACAAGTTTTGATCATTATTGATTTGAAAATTTTACATATTTGGATATTTTTGAGGGTAAAGAGATCGGTCTTCATAAAGAGAGTTGTAACAGAAGATGATATATTACAGAAGTTGATTAATGATGGTGACTGGTTGGCCTTTATTTATTAACATTTTTTTGAGATTATGTGAGGAAATTAGATTGTTAGAAGTATAGCTACTATTAGTGAAATGAAAAAAGAAAAGAAATATAATTTCATTAGGCCTTTTTAGTTGGAGGTGGTCATTGAAACCATGATTTGAAAATGAGGAATATTTTGGGGGTATTACTCTTTCCAACCAAATTAACTCTGGAAAAGTTGTAGTGTTTTAGTTTCTTGAAAGATTTATATATGGTAATAATCAGTAATTATGGGAAGAAACCTAGAGAATGTTAAATTTAAATATGTAGGTGAATGTTTCAAGTTGGGGATTGTGCATCATTAGGTTGAGTTCAGCTGCTATATAAAAACTGAGATAATTACAGTGAAAGTCTGAGGTAAAATGGCAGAGTTTTGGGAGAATAGTTTGGGAAGTAATGTTTTTGCAAATTTTTAAAAAGTCTAGAGACAATATTACTATTTGCAAGACATCTAATTACATTAATTAGGAAAGGGTTGTTTTCAATGATATGGATTAGAGTTGAAAATTGAGATTGTCCCGGAAGTGTGAGGAAATGATTCAAATACTACAGATGGCAGTTGGGGAGATAGTGATAAATGCAACTAAGAGGGCACAGGCAATGGTACAGAATGTGCTTGTGAATTTGATCATTAAATCTAGAGCACTGTAAAGAAAGTCATGCCTATTAGTGCAAGCCTTCTGACAATGTCAAAAAGTGGTAAAGGGTATAACTTTAAACAGGTCTCCTATTTTTCAAATGTCATGTTTTCATTACTGCTATAAATAATAGATTCAGAGCATACAAATAGCTTTTAAAAAATTCTGTGTTGCAGATATGAAGAAATTCTAGGTGTAGTTGTTCATTGCCAACACTAACTATTAGGAGAACTTAATATGAGATGTAAAGTACAATGATTTTTTTTTATGTCAAATTTATGTTAGTGTACAGTGTGCTGTGAAAAAGTAGTAATATCACTTCGGCACACTGTTAGTGTTTTGTTGCCTTCTATTAGTGAGTAAAACAAGTTAATGGGAATGTTCCCACTACAACTATTGTGCTAGAGTAAAGTGAAGCTGCCACTCTAGTGGTACCACTAGCTAATGGTACCACTAGCTGCCACTGCTAATGGTAGTTGATGGGTAAAGACCTAATTGGATGGATTTATCAGTTGCTGCCAGCAGAAACCTGAGAAGTGGGAGTCATCAGCGTTGTCATTGAATATGCAAGGTTGTTGAAATTCTAATGTGTCCGAGTCTAATAAAAACCATGCCATTGGTTTTGCAATCTGGTGCCTGCAATTCAATTACATAAATTTCCTGGAAGGTTGCTGTATTCATATTTGCTCAGCCACATAATCATCAGTTAAGTAAAAATGATATTATTCCCACTCCTCCTCACTGATGAAGAGTTGAAAGAAACAGTTAATGTTTGGGTCTCAGCACATATATCATATTGAAAATTCTATAATCCATCATTTAATGAAAAGTGCTATTGGCACAAATGTAATTGAGATCATCTAAAGTTGAGTGTCAATTTTAAGGTTTGAATTAATGTTCAGTGTCAATTTGAAATGATAATTTCTAATCCTGAATAAATAAATATTATGGTTGGACTTAAGCTGACAGGAAAGCATGAGATAAAAGTATAATGAGAATAAGTAATATCTTTGTCATTATTAGTAATGGTTATGGTATTTGATAGGATTAAAATGATGAGTGGAAATACGAAGCAAATAAATTACTTTTATTTGAAGTTGTACCATTTTTTTGGCTCCTAAAACCAACATATTTCTTCTATCCTTTCAAAGTTAAGAAAGCCATATTGTTATATATAGTACACAAGTTAAATTTCACGTATTTTCTTAGGGAATAAGACGTCTTAAGATTCTGTTATTAGATTTGCATGCCATCTTTAATTTAATATATACATATTTAAGCACATGTGTCCTAGAATAATTTTGGAGTTAAATAATAGAAGTAGACAGGCAAATACTATTTTCTCATGTGTGATACAGATTGATGCTGTGAATATTATATATAAATTCTCAATGTTTGACAATTGAAATATAGAGGGAGGATATGACTGTAATTAGTATATTAAGTCCTCCTAGAATAATAATAAAACTAGATCATGAAAATGAGCTATAATTACAAATGCTTCTCCAGGTAGGTTAATGGTCAGTGATAAGACCAGATCTTTTAGGCTAGCCAGCACTATCATTGTGCTAAAAAGAAAAACTTTGTGGTCTGTGAGCTTATAATATAGTTCAGTCATGAATTAATTCATACTTTGATTTTTTTAAAACAGAATAATATTGATTGGTTATTGGCAATTATTATAACTGTAGCTCCTATTAGTACTGAGGGTTGGATAGAATGGCTATAATTACTATCGTTGTGTGACTTATGGATGAATTTGCAATAAGTGACTGTTGTAAACAAATACAACTTATTATAGCTATTTTTCATAGAGATAATATAAGCAATGAGTAGACTATCTAGCCAGTTACAGGACTTAAAACATTACAATAATTTGTACTATATCATAATCTCCTAATTTTAGTAATATGGGTTCAAGATATGAATCAAGCAACTGGGGCTTCTATATGTGCTTTTGATCATCATAAATAGAGATTGTACAGAGGCACTTTTACTAAGAATTCTATTATACATGCTAATCGTAGGAGAACTTTTGATCAGGAGTATGATAGCATTTGAATTCAGTAGTAGTTATTAAAAAGTTTAATGAGCTTGTGGAATTTGGAATATAAATTAATGCTACAAGTAGAGATAATGAGTCAATCAGTGTATAGAATGGGAAGTAAAGTCCTGCATTTAATCATCCTGCTTGATTTCCTCATTAGGTAATAATAATAGTGGGGATTAATGTTGCGTCAAAGAGAATGTCTAACATTATTAGTTCGGTGGGCTCAATGTTATTTTTTAAGACTATTTGTAGAAAAATTAATATTGAAACATATCATTTTTGTGTGCATTTGATTCTTTAGAGAGGTAATGTTGTTGGCTTACTGTAATTTTTAGAGAAAGTAGTCAGGTCATTAGTATTTAAAGGGGGGAGGTTGATAGAGAGTCAGAGAAAAAAGCCAGTGATAAATTTAGAAATTAGGCTATTTTTCTAAATTGATTTAATAGGAACAGGTTGATTAAACTAGAATAGTTATAGTTTTAGTAATCTGGATTGCTGAGTTTTTAGAGTATCATTTTACAAATACAAGTATAATTGTGGGTGTAATAATTTTTAGCACTGAAAGGGGTTTAAGCTCTGCATATAGTCTAGGTCATATGTATTAGATACAATTATTAGTAGTAATAAACTTTGCAGCTGTGAATATCAATAAAATGACAGGTATTATGGTAGATGTGTTAATGTAGATATTTAAATGTATAAGGGTTCCTAGCATAAGTAATGAGAATATTATGTCTCCTAAATAAAGTAATAAAAACATTAGATGTCATTGGTGTAATAATATTCCTATTACAGATGTAATGTAGGCTAGAATGTTAATATAAATTCAATTAATATTGATAGTTATGAGATATTATAATGAGTCAAAATCATTTGTTTTAACATAATTACCATATTAAATTCATCCTAATTCTTTTTTGATTCATTCATAAACTAGGTCTAGGGCTCAGCTGCTTAAAATCAATGCTATAGTGAGTGTGAATTTTAGGTTGTTTATTTGAGACGCTCATGATAATGATACTAGGAGGGCAATTTTTAGATCAAAAAATATGATAACTACTAGAAAAAATTTTATAAAGAATAGCAAGTGGGAAGATTCTGTGGGATCAAATTCATATTCATATGAACTTAATTTTTCTGGATAAATATTTAGTTATGGTAATCATGATGCTATGATCTCAAGTAGAAGTACCTGTGATATATTATTAAGATTAGTAGAAGGTTAATTATTTGGGAGTGGTTGATACTGAACTTGATTGTACTGACTAAAGAACAGATTCACATCAATAAATAATGATATACAGGAATTTCAGACAATATCAACAAAATATCGGTATCAGGCAGTGGTTTCCAAACTGAACTGGTGGCTTCATGTGAAGTGAAATCTTAGGGGATATGTGAGCCAATTGATAAGGAAGAAAGAACCATGATATATGCAGTCCATGGAAGTCTACTGCTATGAAGAATGTAGAACCACAAACAGAGCTGGAAATGCTAAAGGATGTTTCAAAAATTTTGAGGTTCATAGTAATGTAAAATAAATGCCTAATATTATTGTAATAAAGGGGGTTCAAAGTATATGTTTGCAGTTATCTTCTATTACGTTGTGCTGGGCTCACGTAATTGACACTCCAGCAACCCATAGTACTCACGTATTATTAAACAGTGGTACTTCAAAGGTGCTAAGTAAATCAATATAGGTTCATGGTCAGCAGCCTCCTAATTCTAGGATTGAGGCTGGGTTTGAATGATAAAAGGTCCAGGAAAAAACCTGAAAAGGAGAAAAAAATTTTTGAACAAAGAAAATTATTCAATAATGTGGAGTTTTATTTTTTGGTTTTTGTTGTTGTTGTTTTAACAATCCATGTGTGGTAACCTTGAATCTGCCTTCATGGATCACATGGTGTCATTATTGATGTTATTAATGTATTATGTAATAGACCTGATGATAGTAAAGCAATTGAATGAAAGTGGAATCCTATCACTAAATTGGATGTTATGAGCAGGGCTGATAATGGCCCCATAAGTGGTCAGGGGCTCAGATTAACTATGTAGTGGGCAAAAGAGTCTGGTGGATCATTAAGTATTATTAGGCAAAGTCTAGCCAGAAGTGTGAAGATATACACTTGAATGAGGACTGGGCATATTCAAGGTTGGTGAGTGAGACTAAGATAATAAATGTGATTAGGGCCATTGCAGGGTTAATAGATGTTAAAACTAATGTGGATCCACCAATTAAGTGTATACAGTACATGGCCAGTTGTAATATTGCCTGTTAATTATATGTCTAGGGCCATGAGTTGAATAAAAAAACAAAACAAAACAGTGTGTATAATTATGAGGAGTAGAACAGGTATTTGTTGTGGTAGGAAGTGGCCCAATGATGCTATTGGCTTGTGGCAGAAGCCACTAATTGATTTTTCTGCTTGTAAAAGAATGATCATACCTAAGTTTATTGATATTTGGGTAGTTAATGTAAATGAGTGGTAATAACCACAATAAATTTGTTGAACTAATAAATAATAAGTGAAATAACATTGGGGACCAAGTGTGTCCTCTGATATTATACATTATTATTTATTTTAGTATGACGTGCACTAGTTATTGAATAAAGGTTAATCAATTATTAATTTGACTGCAAGGAGTGGAAATAGGACGTTTAGAAATAAAACAATTGAAATAATAAGTAGTTCTACAATTGTAGGGGTAATGATAGAAGTGAATGATTGAGGTAAATTTTTAGTCATTTTTACTTCTCAAGAGAATTCATGCTTTGATGGTTCAATATTCTTTGGTAATAAACTTAAAAATAGATATATATTAGGATTTTTGATATTAAAATAAGAAAAATTTTGCTAGGATTATTGAGATAATAGTAATAGATCATGTCAATGTATCTAGTTGTGGCATTTCAGGGAGATATTTTTACTCCGTCTTAAAAGGTTGGTGCCATCAAACTTGACGATAGCATTATAACATAGATGCTATTGTGTTTTCAAGATGTTTTAGTGGAACTAATTCAAGTACAATGTGTGCAAAGCTGTGGTTCAACTTATAAATTTTTCAGTGTTGTCCATACTACAGGCTTAGTCACAAGGGTGCTAGGATTGCTTGAATTAAACACCCTGGAACAGTATTGATATTTAGGTCTAATAATAAAATGACTCATTAAGTATAATACATCTTTGGATGAGATGATATGTGAGTTGGTGTTTCTGTAGGTCACTCTACTCAATTATCAACGTCAAGTAATAGTTCTTCTAGGTGAAGGTCTATTTATAGCAATTGTACAGTAATCAATATTTAGAGCTTTGCAATCTGTATATTCATGACTCTGATATCACCGATGGTCTGCATCTTTTGCAGTTAGGGAAGAGTTAATTTTATCCATCATATTCGGGATACATAAAGAGAGAAAAACAATTAAGATTAAAATAATAGCAGATGAAATAGTTCATATTGTCTCTACTTCTTAGACACCTGTGGTACTTGTATAGGTTAATTTAGTTGTTGGTATTAATAAAATAATATAGAAGATTCAAGAGCTCATTAAAATATAATTATCAAATTGTGATGATAGAAGTGTGAAAGTTCTTGTATAATAGGTGATGCTACATTTTAAAATCCTAATTGGAATTGAAGTGCCATAAAAAGATAGAGGATTTAAAACTATAATTAATTTTGACAAAGTTATGTTATGCTGTTATTATTATCTCATTTGTTGAGAAAGTTATGATGATTATGGGACTGGCTTGAAAGCAGGTATAGGTGTTCAAGTCCTTTCTTTCTGAACTAGACTTTTATGTCAACAGGTTCTTTAAAGGTATGATATGGTTATGTGCAGAAGTAAAGTCATTCAAGATTTGTGGTTGAAAGTTCTATTGAGACTCCTCCTCTTAAAGCAAAGACTTGGCAGATTATGAAGACTATTAGCATCACTGCTGTTAGTGAAATAGTGAGTCTATAGATGATATGGTATTTCATGTGGTATATGCATTAGGATAGTCAGAGTATAGTTGTGGTGTACCTGATAAAACCAGAATATATTGTGGAAAGAAAGTTATCACCTATAAATATAATTGTAAAATAAATCTTTGCTTAGATTGAGTTGACTGTATAACCTGAAAATTATGGGAATCAAGGAAGGAATCCTCCTATAATTGAGAAGACTGCTCCTTTTGATATAACATAGTGAAAATGTTCTACAACATTTAGTCCTACCATAAACATTAGACAAAAAAGCCAATTGCTATTATGGCTCACATTATTCCTATATAACCAAATGGTTCTGTTCCAGAATTGTGGGTTAGAATGTGTGAGACAATCCCAAATCAGAGCAAGTGAAAAGACATACTTCTGAATAGCCAAAAAATAAGAACAGATATTGTAAAATTGGGTCTCTTCATCCAGTTGATTTGAAGAAAGTGGTATTAAGATCATAGTTTGTTCCCATTTTCTTGGATAGGGAGAATTAATATTGTTAAAATAGCCATATCACCAAAAGCAACCTACAGGTTCAATGCAATTCCCACCAAAATACCAGTGATATTCTTCTCAGGACAAGAAAAATAAACTCTAAAATTCATATAGAAGAATAAAAGACCCAGAGTAGCCAAAGCAATTGAAAGTAATAATGGCATCACTGGATGCATCATGATACCCAACTTTAATTTATACTACAGCATTATAAAAACAAAAACAGCATGGTACCCACATAGGACTTGACACAGAGACCAACGGAATAGAATAGAAGACACAGAGACAACTGCATAGATACAGTTATTTGATCCTTGACAAAGTTGCAAAAATGTTGGTTGGAGAAAAGATAGCCTTATTAGCAAATGATGCTGGGAAAATTGTATATCATCAGTATGTAGAAGAATAAAATCAGATCCCTCTCACCCTGCACCAAAAAAAAAAAAAAAAAAATCAACTCAAAGCAGATGAAATACCTAGAAATTAGACCAGAAACTCTGCATCTGCTAAAAGAAAATAAAGGGTCCACGTCCCCACATGTAAGCTCAGGCAACAGCTTCCTCAATAAGACTCCTATAACTCAGGAAATAAAACCAAGAGTTTATAAATGGAATAGCATCAAATTAAAAAGCTTCCACACAGCAAAGGAAAAAATTAAGAGTATGAAGAAAGGCCTAGAAAATGGGAGAAAATCTTTGCCAGCTACTCCTTCAAGAGGAATAATAAAATCGATAGCTCCTAAAATTAAGAAACAGCAGCTAAATATAATGAGGAAATGATCAGATCTACAGAGGTTTCTAGTTAAAGTGGGTAAATGATTCATCTAGTGTAGGACCAACTTTCATTGGGGAGGCAAGGAGAGGTGAAAATTATAATGCAATGAGTCAGAAATTTATACTGAATATCTGCACTGTCAATCATTAATAGAATTAATCAACTGCCAAATTCTCCAGTTTTAATTGGTATTATATTAATTATAAAAAAACTATTATAAGTATATGAACACTGATGATGATATGATAAACTTGATCATTACCTAATAAGGACCTTGGTTGGTCTAAGTTTGTTTAGATTAAAAAATTTAGAGTGATACATACCATTCTGTTTCTAACACCAAACAGTAAATACAATGTATCAATAATTATGTTTTTTTGAGAATAATCAAACATTAACAAACCTGGATAGAAGGGCTAATGGGCTGAGTAAGCATTATATTGTAAATGTAAAGACAAGTTGAACCCCTTCAGTCAACACAAGCCGCAGAATATTACACTCGTCAAATTGAAATAAAAATGCAAATTGGAATAAGATATCCACAAATCACAGAAAAGATTCTGGCCTTCCAGATCAGTGATGGAATAGGACCAGGACCATAAATCATAGTTTTGCAAACATTAAAGAATAAGTTGACCCCCACAATGCTGGATTTAACCTACCCAAAGAACTCTACCACCTATGCCTGATAGAAATTATTTTGAAACCAGTATTTTTTATTGGAATTATATGTGAAATACATAGTACTTACACAAATAGATACTAAACCTTTAAAAGTTCACTAGAAATATCTCTTGCTTTTAATTAGTAGATTTGTTTCTTCAAGTGCAAGATATTTCTGGGTGTATCAGTAAGCACATTGACTCTAATGTACAAATGACCATGATTCCTAGAAATACTGTTTCTCCAGATAATTGCACTCATCTGGGATCATGCTCTAAGCAGTGGAACATACGTATAAAAACAAAAATTAAAGTACCACTTTTAATAGTCTTAATTGGCAGGATCAAAATTTTTTTATATTTCATTATGTAGCGGCTTATATAGGTCTCCTACTGGGCAATATTGGAATTTGAGAGTGTAGTGACACATACCTGGTATTCTGTCTTCTGTGAACTGATGTTTACAGTGATTGGATCTGCTTTTCTATCACTAGAGAGAGGCCATAAGAAGAACTGTAAACTGCAGGGAGGGAAAAGGTGAATTTATAAAGAAGATAGAGTGGTTCAATAATAATTTCACCTACCCAATTGATTTTTAAGAATTTATTTTACAAATCTAATATCAAAGAAAAATGGAATGATTTCATCACCCATACCGCTTTAATAAACCATTGTTTCTTCTTCACGTGCATTAGAGTTTACTCCTCAATTTTTGTTGAGAACCTTCTCCATCCAGGTTTCCCTTCTAATCCTGATCTAGTCCATGCATACTTTTACATAGTAGTAATCTAATATATATAGAATTATATTTTGCTTCCACTTAATATATCATAAACATTTTCATGTGCTACTATTTAGCTATCTTTCCACAAAAAAAATTAAATGAGCCAAGTGAGAGGTGACCGGGAAGTAAGCGTTTCCTGGAATTCACGGAAGGCATTATTGATGCCACGAGAGCCCTTCCCATTACTCCAAACTCTTTTACCTAGAAATTTTCCAAGGAACATCATCATTTGTGCCCAGTACAAGCATGAGGTAGTTTTTATTGGATTGGTGAGAGGCTAATAGCCCTCTGAGAATTCATTAGGTATAATTTATTTACATACTAGACCTCAGTATGTGTTCACAGTTGTTTTTCTAACTTCTCTTTATAAAATGGCGAAGACTCTGGTGAGAAGTCGTGTTTTGTTCCCAGTAAAGCATCTGGGGCTTGCACTCCTCCACAATCAGGTTCCAGGGAGTTTTAGAAACCAAAGAGAATGAGGGATTTCCCAGGCTGAGGCCTCTTCTGTGTAGTCCTGAGCTACTCAGGGCTGAGCTGCAATGTCTGCTGCCTTCACATGCAAGCAGGCTGCATAAAAACACAGGACTCCGAGGCACTGGGAAGTGAGCCCAAGGGCAGGTGCAAAGAAACAGGGGATGCAGAACTCCAGACTGTCTTTGGATCTGTCTGAAATAACATGACTCAAGCAGGAAGGTGGTCAAGCGGCACTGAAGCGCTCTTCTGACATTCCTAAAAATGGGGTGAAGACAAGCTAAAGTTTCCTAAATCAGACTCTGGGAAAAAGAAACATGTGCCATGCTGGGGCAAGGTGAAAGTGAAAAGCAGCCTTATCTACCAGCAAGAGTTCTCAGGAAACCATAGTGGTGTTCAAGAAATATGGAAAGAAGTTCAAGAATGGAGACCCAAGAGCATCGTGGATTCTGTGTGTATGATGTGGTAAAGTGCGCACAGGAAAAAGAGCAGTGTGTAAGGACGAAAGGGTTTGTTTCTCTTTCTCTTCCTTTTTCTTTTCTTTTTGACCGACGGCTTTTCTTGTGATGAAAGCCCATCAATGATAAATTTTACTTTCTTCATACTTTTGCCTAGTGCTGCTCTGAGCAGCTTCCCACCTTTGCCTCTCCACCACTGTGACCTGTGCTGCTTCTTTTGACGCTAATGATAAGGAGGACCATGTGTGGTACACAGGACTCTAAATACAGAACCCTCGTTTTCCAGGCCTCCTCTTGACCCCTGTTCCTACTATGCAAGAATGAGTCTTAGAACAGTGACCTTGATAAACTGTTAAAAAATTAGCAACAAGAGTTATTTATTAAAAGGTTTTATATACAGTCTCAGGTGCATTCAAATCCAAAAGCCTTATTTATACTGTTGACTCATATCTACCATTATAGGCTCTAGTTATCTATAAAAAGAAAAGCAAGACAAAGCAGTATAAAATTAAAAAGTCTCCTTTATTCTAGGACTGCTCAGATAATATAAACTGTTTTATGCACATTTCCTCATTATCAGAGGAAATTTGTAAAGAGGACACCCCAAGTTTCTGGACCTTGCTCTTATCCTCTTTTCTTTTCCCTCTTCTTTCCTCCCTTCTTTTCTCCCTTTTTCTTCCAGGCTCTACCTACTTAGATAACACACCAAGTATTTTTAAAACATAAACACAATCTATACACCTAGAACCTAAAAAACTATGGGAAACACTCCCAAGGCCTATCGTTTATGCTCTTACAATGAACTGAAACCGATAATTTAGTCTTAAAAGTTCTTGCAGAACAAAAGAATATCTTTAAAATAAAAAGAAAAATGACCAGTGATTTCCTCATGTGGCAAAAATAGGTTAAATAACTATAATTGGAATGAAGCAACAATTGAACAAGGAAATAAAGAGACAAACATCTACCTTGAGGGATTGCCAGTTCACATAAATTTCAAGAGAGATTTCACTGTTGCTTGGCAAATTTTTCTTCCTTGGAATTTCATAATCCATTTTCCTGAGTGGCTGCTCTGATCTTTCTGTCCTTATTGGCCCCATCCCACAGGCCCCAGGCCACCCCACTCCAGCCTGAGCAGGTAACTTGACTGGAGTGCCCAACACAGATCCCCTTCTTCGTCCTTTGCTCTTGGAACACTCTCATTCTATAGCACCTGCTCCTCCTTCATTGGGAAATTCCAGCACCTTTCTTGTGTTCTTCCTCCCTAGAATCTCCAGACTTTCCTTATCTGTGTGCTTTTTGCCTTTAATGGCTTTTCTTGTGACGAAAGTCCATCAATGATAAATTCTACTTTCTCCATAATTT
This sequence comes from Sciurus vulgaris, assembly GCF_902686455.1. Taxonomy (NCBI): domain Eukaryota; kingdom Metazoa; phylum Chordata; class Mammalia; order Rodentia; family Sciuridae; genus Sciurus; species Sciurus vulgaris. The sequence continues at coordinate 57,934,410 of NC_136469.1, forward strand.
TCTAATGCCTGGTCTCCCTCCACTACAATGTGAGTTCCATGGGGATAGTGGTTTTGATCACCGCCCTTTTTACTTCTACATTTTTAGCACAAAGAACAATGCTTAGAAAGAGAGCATTCACACAACAAATAGTTGTAGATTAAAGGAATGATGCAAGGTTCTGCCTGCCTTTCTTCCCACAACCCTCTTGTCTCACTGCTGGGAGAAAATATATCAAAGCCTAAATTATAATCTAAGAAATATCTGCCTAAAGCATCCATTCCAATTTTGTTGTTTGTTCATTTTTAGTAGTGGCTGGTCTGGGTTTCTGTGTGGTGTATATATCCACGGGGGGGTGGAAAATTCTATTTCCATATGTATTCATCCTGAGGATTAAAATGCAAGAGGGTTCTCTATAAATGAATTGCAAAATTTAAGTCTCACTTCAGAAATTCAATTGTGAAAGAAATTCAGGGTCTAGTTGAAGCCTTTTTACCTTAGAATGGAAAGAAGAACCTCATCTCAGCTGCCTGTGATTCCTTTTCTGAAATAGTGAGTGGAGAGAGGGTGGTAAATCAGACCACTAATTGTTCTGGGGAGTGGGGAAAATCCAAGTATTAATTAATACTTTTTCAGATGTCTACCATCTTGAAGGAACCTCAGGGATGGTCTCAGGTGAATTGAAGATGCATTCTTCCTCATTCCCATCCAAAGGGCCTATCAGGCTGCTCCCCACAGTCTCTCTCTGAATCTCTCCCTCCCTCCCTCTCTGTCTCTCTTTTTCTCTCTGTGTCTATCTCTCTGTCTCTGTCTCTTTCTTTCTCTCCATCCCTGTTTTTCAATCTTCCTACCTCATGTGTATCTTTTGTGATCTCACTGATAATCATTCTCTTCTGCTGTGTGCTGTAATACACACACACATCTGCCCTACACATCCACTCGGGCCTGTTCTCCCAGGGATCTTATTATCTCCTTGGACTCTACCTTGCAAAAAAAAAGAGCACAAGTACCCTTTGCAATCACATACCCCAAGTTTTCTCTAGGATCTAGTCCCTGCTGCCTAGTCTCAGTGGGCATGGAGCAGGGCTCAGGCCTCCCTGAGTGACACACCACAGCGACAGCCTCTCTTGCTTTGCTTTCAACTCTTCTCCTTGCCCCGCACACCTGAAGCCCCCAGCAGTCAGTCTGGTTCTGATTCATCAAGTATTTTCTGAGCCCCATTTCACGCCTGTCTCAAACTTTACTCCTGAACAGTACTTAGAGCAAGACTTGAAGACACAACTTCAAAGCATGGTGCCCATCTTCTGAAAACACCCCAGTGGTTTCCCACAGGACTGAGAGTAAAAATCAAATCCTTATGATGTTCTAGAAAGTTCCACGTATCTGATTCCTTATCATCTCCCTCAATGCTCTTCCTTTTTGCATACTCTGCCAAATACTTTCATCTTCAGCCTTGTTCCTGGACCACATTAGCATACTCCCATCTTGAGGTGTTCATACTGAGACCATTTCCGCCCCCCTAGAATACTTTTCTCTCCTATTATCTGGCTGACTCATTCTCTTCTTTCAAATATTGGTTTAGAGGAGACATTCTCACTGCAGATCACCCTGATAACTTCAATTAATGCTTCAACACCAGCACCATTTCTCTTTTCCCAGATTAATTTTAATGAGCGCTTATCACCTTCTTAAAAACATCATGTATCCTTTATGGATATGTTTATTGTCCTTCTTCCTGTACTACAATGTGAGTTCCATAGGATGGTGGTTTTTATCAATTCTACATTTTTAGCACAAAGAACAATGCTTAGAAGACAGCATTCACTCACACAACAAATATTTGTATATTAAAGGAATGGTGCATGATTCATTAGGAGATGGACTGAGAAGCAGATAATATGGCACTTTCCATTTGGTATCAGTAGAATGTTTTTACTGAATCATCTAAAAGGAAGCACAGCTCTTTGCTTGTGTCTCTACTCAGCAAGGTTCTGACTATTTCATAATATAATCTCCAGAAGAATTTTGGAAATGTTCATTTTTTTTTCCTTTCAGGAGGAATGTGGATCTTTTCCACCCAAAGATCTTTCATAATCTGACTCAGTAAGCCCCACCTTGCTGCTTTACCATAAAATCTTGGGGTTTCTTTTTCCTTTTTTTTTTTTTTTTTTTTTTTTTTTTTTTTTTTTTTTTTTGGTACCAGACCACTGAGCCACTTCCTCAGTCCATTCTTAATTTTTTTTTTTTTTTAATTTTAAGACAGGGTCTCACTAGGTTGCTTAGAGCCTTGCTAAGTTACTGAAGCTCACTTCGAACTTGCAATCCTCATGCCTCAGTATCCTGAGCTGCTGTGATTACAGGTATGTGCCACCAAGCCTGGCAAAATCCTAGGGTTTCTTTTTTTTTTTTATTTATTTTTTATTTTTTATTTTTTTTATTGTAAACAAATGGGATACATGTTGTTTCTCTGTTTGTACATGGCGTAAAGGCATACCATTTGTGCAATCATAAATTTACATAGAGTAATGTTGTTTGATTCATTCTGTTATTTTTTCCCTTCCCCCCACCCCTCCCACCCTTCCTTACCCTCCATACAGTAGTTCCTTCCTCCATACTTGCCCCCCTCCCCAACCCTAACTCTAACCCTAACACTAACCCCTCCCTCCCCCCCACCATGTGTCATCCTCCACTTATTAGTGATATCATTCGTCCTTTCGCATTTTGAGATTGGCTTATCTCACTTAGCATGATATTCTCCAATTTCATCCATTTGCCTGCAAATGCCATAATTTTATCATTCTTTATGGCTGAGTAATATTCCATTGTATATATATACCACAGTTTCTTTATCCACTCATCAATTGAAGGGCATCTAGGTTGGTTCCACAGTCTGGCTATAGTGAATTGAGCAGCTATGAACATTGATGTGGCTATATCTCTGTAGTATGCTGATTTTAAGTCCTTTGGGTATAGGCCAAGGAGTGGGATAGCTGGGTCAAATGGAGGGTCCATTCCAAGTTTTCTAAGGAATCTCCACACTGCTTTCCAGAGTGGCTGCACTAATTTGCAGCCCCACCAGCAATGTATGAGTGTACCTTTCTCCCCACATCCTCGCCAACACCTGTTGTTGCTCGTATTCTTGATAATCGCCATTCTAATTGGGGTGAGATGGAATCTTAGGGTGGTTTTGATTTGCATTTCTCTTATTACTAGAGATGTTGAACATTTTTCCATATGTTTGTTGATTGCTTGTAGATCTTCTGTGAAGTGTCTATTCATTTCCTTAGCCCATTTGTCGACTGGATTATTTGAATTCTTGGAGTAGAGTTTTTTGAGTTCTTTATAGATTCTGGAGATTAGTGCTCTATCTGAAGTATGATTGGCAAAGATATTCTCCCACTCTGTAGGCTCTTTCTTCGCATTGCTGATAGTTTCCTTTGCTGAGAGAAAGCTTTTTAGTTTGAATCTATCCCAGTGGTTGATTCTACCTTTTATTTCTTGTGCTATGGGAGTCCTGTTAAGGAAGTCTGACCCTAGACCAACAAGGTGAAGATTTGGACCTACTTTTTCTTCTATAATCTGCAGGGTCTCTGGTCTGATTACGAGGTCCTTAATCCATTTTGAGTTTAGTTTCGTGCATGGTGAGAGATATGGGTTTAGTTTCATTCTGTTGCATATGGATTTCCAATTCTCCCAGCACCATTTGTTGAAGAGGCTATCTTTTCTCCATTGCATATTTTTGGCCCCTTTGTCTAGTATGAGAAAATTGTATTTATTTGGGTTTGTGTCCGTGTCTTCTATTCTGTACCATTGATCTACCTTTCTATTTTGGTACCAATACCATGCCGTTTTTGTTACTATTGCTTTGTAGTAGAGTTGAAGATCTGGTATTGCAATACCCCCTGTTTCACTCTTCCTGCTAAGGATTGCTTTAGCTATTCTGGGTTTCTTATTCTTCCAGATGAATTTCATAATTGCTTGCTCTATTTCTGTAAGGTACACAATTGGGATTTTAATTGGAATTGCATTGAATTTGTATAGCACTTTTGGTAGTATGGCCATTTTGACAATAATAATTCTTCCTATCCAAGAACATGGGAGATCTTTCCATCTTCCAAGGTGTTCTTTAATTTCTTTCTTTAGTGTTGTATAGTTCTCATTGTAGAGGTCTTTCACCTCTTTTGTGAGATTGATTCCCAAGTATTTTATTTTTTTCGAGGCTATTGTGAATGGGGTAGTTTTCCTAATTTCTCTTTCTGAAGATTCATCACTTATGTATAAAAATGCGTTGGATTTATGGGCATTGATCTTGTAACCTGCTACTTTACTGAAATCACTTATGAGTTCTAAGAGTTTTCTGGTGGAATTTCCAGGTTCCTCTAAATATATAATCACGTCATCAGCGAACAGGGATAGTTTGAGTTCTTCTTTTCCAATTCGTATCCCTTTAATTTCTTTGGTTTGTCTAATTGCTCTGGCCAGAGTCTCAAGAACGATGTTGAATAGAAGTGGTGAAAGAGGGCATCCCTGCCTTGTTCCAGTTTTTAGGGGGAATGCTTTCAGTTTTTCACCATTTAGAATGATATTAGCCATGGGCTTAGCATAAATGGCCTTTACAATGTTAAGGAATGTTCCCACTATCCCTATTTTTTCTAGTGTTTTGAGCATGAAGGGGTGCTGTATTTTATCAAATGCTTTTTCTGCATCTATTGAAATAATCATGTGATTCTTGACTTTAAGCCTATTAATATGGTGAATTACGTTTATTGATTTCCTGATGTTGAACCAACCTTGCATCCCTGGGATGAAACCCACTTGATCATGGTGCACTATCTTTTTAATATGTTTTTGTATGCGATTTGCCAAAATTTTGTTGAGAATTTTTGCGTCGATGTTCATTAAGGATATTGGTCTGAAATTTTCTTTCCTTGATGAGTCTCTGTCTGGTTTAGGTATCAGTGTGATATTGGCTTCATAGAATGAGTTTGGGAGGGTTCCCTCCTCTTCTATTTTATGGAATACTTTGAGAAGTATTGGAATGAGCTCTTCTTTAAAGGTTTTGTAGAACTCGGCTGAGAACCCATCTGGTCCCGGACTTTTCTTTGTTGGTAGGCTCTTGATGACTTCTTCTATTTCAGTACTTGAAATTGGTCTATTTAAATTGTTTATGTCCTCCTCGTTCAGTTTAGGCAATTCATATGTCTCTAGAAACCTGTTGATGTCTTCGAAATTTTCTATTTTGTTGGAGTATAGATTTTCAAAATAGCTTCTAATTATGTTTTGTATTTCAATCCTGTCTGTTGTGATATTTCCTTGTTCATTCCGAATTTTAGTGATTTGGGTTTTCTCTCGTCTTCTCTTTGTTAGTGTGGCTAAAGGTTTATCAATTTTGTTTATTTTTTCGAAGAACCAACTATTTATTTTGTCAATTTTTTGTATTGTTTCTTTTGTTTCAATTTCATTGATTTCAGCTCTGAGTTTAACTATTTCCTGTCTTCTACTACTTTTGGTGCTGTTCTGTTCTTCTTTTTCTAGGGCTTTGAGCTGTAGTGTTAGGTCGTTTATTTGTTGAGTTTTACTTCTTTTATTAAATGCGCTCCATGAAATAAATTTCCCTCTAAGTACTGCTTTCATAGTGTCCCAGAGATTTTGATATGATGTTTCTTTGTTCTCATTTACCTCTAAGAATTTTTTAGTTTCCTTCCTAATATCTTCTGTTATCCATTCATCATATAATAGCATATTGTTTAATCTCCAGATGTTGGAATAGTTTCTGTGTTTTACTCTTTCATTTATTTCTAACTTCAATCCATTATGATCTGATAGAATACATGCTAGTGTCTCTATCTTCTTGTATTTGCTAACATTAGCTTTGTGGCATAATATATGGTCTATTTTAGAGAAGGATCCATGTGCTACTGAGAAGAAAGTGTATTCACTCTTGGTTGGATGGTATATTCTATAAATGTCCGTTAAGTCTAAATTATTGATTGTGTTATTGAGATCTATGGTTTCTTTGTTCAATTTTTGTCTGGAAGATCTGTCCAGTGGTGAGAGAGGCGTGTTAAAATCACCTAGTATTATTGTGTTATGGTCTATTTGGTTTCTGAAATTGAGAAGGATTTGTTTGACATACATAGATGAGCCACTGTTTGGGGCATAGATGTTTATGATTGTTATATCTTGCTGATTTATGCTTCCCTCAAGCAGTATGAAATGACATTCTTTATCCCTTCTGACTAACTTTGGCTTGAAGTCCACATTATCGGAAATGAGGATGGATACTCCAGCTTTTTTGCTGAGTCCATGTTTATGGTATGTTTTTCCCCATCCTTTCACCTTTAGTCTATGGGTATCTTTTTCTATGAGGTGAGTCTCTTGCAGGCAACATATTGTTGGATCTTTCTTTTTAATCCAGTCTGCCAGTCTATGTCTTTTGATTGATGAATTCAGGCCATTAACATTCTGGGTTATTATAGAGAAATGATTTGGTTTCCCGGTCATTTGGTTCATTTTTAAAATTTTGTTTATTTATTTGTTTGACACAACTTGTTTCCTCCTTTATTTGACAATTCCTTTAGGATAATTCTCCCTTTGCTGATTTGCTTCTTTGTTTTTCATCTCTTCCTCATGGAATATTTTGTTGAGAATGTTCTGTAATGCTGGCTTTCTTTTTGTAAATTCTTTTAGCTTTTGTTTATCATGGAAGGATTTTATTTCATCGTCAAATTTGAAGGTAAGTTTTGCTGGGTATAAGATTCTTGGTTGGCATCCATTTTCTTTCAGGGCTTGAAAAATGTTGTTCCAGGCCCTTCTAGCTTTTAGGGTCTGGATTGAAAAATCTGCTGATATGCGTATTGGTTTCCCCCTGAATGTAATTTGGTTCTTTTCTCTCACAGCCTTTAAAATTCTGTCTTTATTTTGTATGTTAGGTATTTTCATTATAATGTGCCTTGGTGTGGGTCTGTTGTAATTGTGTGTATTTGGCGTCCTATAAGCCTCTTGAACTTGATTTTCCATTTCATTCTTCAGATTTGGGAAATTTTCTGATATTATTTCATTGAATAAATTGTTCATTCCTTTGGCTTGTTTCTCTAGGCCTTCCTCAATCCCAATAATTCTTAAATTTGGCCTTTTCATGATATCCCATAGTTCTTGTAGATTCTGTTCATGATTTCTTACCATCTTCTCTGTTTGTTCAACTTTCTTTTCAAGGTTAAATATTTTGTCTTCAATGTCTGAGGTTCTGTCTTCCAGGTGTTCTATCCTATTGGATATGCTTTCTATGGAGTTCTTAATTTGGTTTATTGTTTCCTTCATGTCAAGGATTTCTGTTTGTTTTTTTTTCAATATCTCTAACTCTTTATTGAAATGATCTTTTGCTTCCTGTATTTGCTCTTTTAACTGTCGATTGGTACGATCATTCAATGCTTGCATTTGCTCTTTCATCTCATCGTTTCCTTCTCTGATCATTTTAATTATGTACATTCTGAACTCCTTTTCTGTCATTTCTTCTGCCATGCTGTCATTGGGTTTTATTGATGTAACATCTAGATTTGTTTGCAGCATTTTCTTTCCTTGTTTTGTCATATTGTTCAGGTATCAGTGGACCGCTGAGATATTGCAGATTTCCTCTATTGACGTACAATGTCCTTGAAGATTTCTATATATATCCCCCCTTAGCCTTCAGTAGGCTGAAGTCATGGAGGAAGTTGATAATGCGGTGCTCCACAAGGAAGCTGCCTCTCTAGGAGTGGTGGCCTTCAGGTGGGGTATAATCCCTGCTAGTGGGCAGAGGTGCCTCCACTTGTTAACCAATGGTCATCCAAAGGGGACCTAGGCTGCGGGCTGAGGCAAGGCCTGTTTGGGCCTGAGTCTCTGGTTTTACCGTCCTTGTGGGGAAACCTCACCCAGCAGGGAAGACTCACCCGGTGGGGAGGTCTCGCTGGTCAGTTCCCTCCTAGAGGTTCCCCTCAATTTACAGCTACCGCCTGGGCTGGGCTGCCTTCCTCTGCAAAGTTCCCAGGGGCCCGGCCCTACCTCCTGGGCCTGGGAGCCTCACCCTTCGCAGATGAATCTCCTTAGGCTGCCCCTCCTCAGAGAATTTGCCCACAGGCCTGGAACCTTCGCTCCGCCCTAATTCTGTCTCTGTGCGGCTCTTCCACCCAGAAGCCTCCTAGATCCTGGGACCCTGCTCTGCACCTAATCGCCTGGCTGTGTGGCCCCTCCTCTGAGCAGCCACCTGGGGCCCCGAACAATCGCTCTGAGTCCCAGAGACCCGCCACAGGCCTCTTCCTCCAGACAGCCGCCCAGTATGCCGGTGCGGTCACTAGGAGTCCAAGAAACTCACTTCGTGCCTCCTCCTCCCACCAACCACCCGTAGCCCGGGGCAATCAATCACTCCTTGTCGAAGTGACCCTCCCCGTTCCTCCTCCTTCTCCAGATAACCCCCCGGGTGTTCAGGAGCAGTCCCTCTGAGTGGCTCTGAATCCACGTGACCCGCTGCACGGGTCCTCTGGGCAACCGCCCGGAGCTCTGGTGCGGCCACTCAAGACCAAGCGTCCCACAACGCTTCTCCTCAGGCAGCCCCCCTGTGTTCAGGCACTGTCACTTTAAGACCAAACAACTCACCACTCGCCTTCTCCTCTGAGCAGCCGCCTGGAGCGCTAATGCAGTCACTGCGAGTCCAAACCACCCGCCGCGCTCCTCCTCCTCCTCCTCCTACTCCTCCGGGCAGGCCCCGGGGTTCAGAAGTGGTCAGAGTCCAAACAGCTCGCCATGCAGCCCCTTCTCTGGCAACCGCCTGTAGCTCTGGTGCAGTCACTCTGAATCCAAGCGGTCGCGCTCCTCTTCCTCCTCCTCGTCCTCAGGGCAGGCCCCGGGGTTCAGAAGCGTCGTTCTGAGTCCAAACAGCTCGCCGCGCGGCTTCTCCTCTGGTAACCGCCTGTAGCTCTGGTGCAGTCACTCCGAATCCAAGTGGCCACGCTCCTCCTCCTCCTCCTCAGGGCAGGCCCCGGTGTCCTGAGTCCACACAGCTCTCCTCGCCACTCCTCCCCTGGGCAGCCGCCGGAGCCCCAGTGGTTGCTCCGAGTCCCAGCGCTGTGCCGAGCGGCCTCCTTTACAGCGCTCCCAGCTGTCCGAGTTCACTGCTCCAGCGGGGGGAGGGGCGTCTCGCCGGCAGTTCTACTTCACAAAGTTTCCTGCGTTCCGGGACCACCGTCCCATCAGGGATGCCCCCCCAGGGGGTGAGAGTCACCCGGCTGCTTTGAGTTGGTCCCAAGCGTCTCAATATCTCCTCTTTTGAATCCTGAGTCCTGGAGCAACATGAAATGCAGTCACCCTCTAGGCCGCCATCTTGAAACTCCAATCCTAGGGTTTCTTGATGAGTATGATCCTCCTAAAAATATTAGAGTAACATTAGGAATAAATGACTGTCATTGAGCATCTTTTTATCTCTATATTGTACATAAACATGTGACTTGGAGAAAGGAAATAATGTTATTATGTTACAAAAGTAAGGTTCTCATAGCTCAAAAAAAATTTTTGAGATCCTTTGTTAGCTCTTGCAACTCCATGTAGACATCTATTCTGAAGACATAAAGCCTTTGTTCTCACTCACTTCTGTACTCCAGTAAGTTCACAAGGATCTCTGAGACTTAGGTTGCCTTCAACACATGGCAAACACCTGGCATGTCTTCAGTGCTAAATAAATATTTACTAAATTCAATGGAAATTCAAACCCAGATGATGCAGGGACATTATATTTGGCCTAAGAGTAATCCACAAAGGCCTTGTCATGGAATGCTTGCATATGTCTTGCATGATGCTTAATCACGGGAAATTTAAATATATGTTAGTCCCTGGACAAGATATACAAGGAAGAAAAATTTAAATATGGTACCATAATTTGAGATGCACCACTGTGTTATTGCTGAAATTTTCCATGAACAAAAGCCACAAAAATCCATACATTTTTTACCATCCCAGAAGCATCAATCCACAGCAATAAATTAAGAAGTAATATCTCTATGAAAAGGGTCAATGGAAAGGGTCCTTTATTACAGTTGCTACCAATACTCTCTGAAATAAAGAGTCCATTTCAAGGAACACAAGTGAATGAATATGTTATGTTGCCATAGAATCCACTTTGACAAATGTTGATGTGATTGACATCTTTCATGATCATTTGATAATGCCTGTTGCACAAAATTGGTTTTGTCATAGTAGAGTCACGTCAAGCCTACATACTATATCTGTACCATATCCAGCCCTATTAGAGGTCCTAAAACATTCTAAACTTCCAGAATACAAGAAAATCCTGGTAAATGCTTTGCTATAAATTTTAGTTTTACCTCCACAGTGACTTGAGTAATTTCCATCCTGGCTATCTGGAAATATGACTAGGCTTAAAGTGGTTTTTAAGTAAAATATCACACCAATTAAAATAATATTTCTAAGATCCATTTTGCATTTGTTTGGAAAACAAATACAATAAAACTAAAAGAGATTATTTGAGCTTCCATTTAATCCCTCACAATTTCATTGTAGTACGGACTCTTTTTCATGTCCACTGAGACAGATCCTCTCTGCCAGAGAATTGTTTCTGCTGTTTGTGGAACTTGGAAAATCGGGATTCCAGGGCTAATCACCTGCCTTGGCATTATAAGAGAAAAACAGTGTTTGTGTTCATTTCCCATTTTATATTCAAAGCCCATGAGCTTTTTTGGAGGGACTGTGTTCTACTCTCAGAAAGTCTGTTCACTCAGTTACTTCTGTATACTAATGAAAGTATTCAGCATGCTAATTCACATAGATGGAATATTTAAATTCTAAATGATAATGACCTGGTTCCTTATCAGAAAACTCTATTGAGGCAATAATAATGCACATAATTAGAAAAACATGAAAATGAGTTACCATATTCTGATAAATCTTCAAAGTAGTGAAGCAAAGCATCTTATCTATAAACTTCAAAGTACCTGACATAGAGGTTTTTTTAAAAGCTTTATCAAACAATGATAGGAAGCAAAATGATGGGACAAAAGAATTCTAAGTAAAATAATTCTAGGCCAGTACAGATAAATGCGATATCTCTAGAGATCAAATTACTTCATTATAAAACTTGTTTTTAAAATTGACTGTTTTTTAAAATAATTTCAGAAGTCTGAAGTTGTAGAGCAATGTAACTGTAAAAAGAGGTAATTGTTATCTTCTTCCAAAGTTCAAACTTCTTAGAAAGCTCAAAGCATAAATGACAAATATTGCCTATAGACTGAATTCAAAACATGATAAATTTTCCTTATAGTGCAAAAACTTTACATTTATACCTCCTTATTTGTCCATATCCATTTTAATTTTTAATTTTTTTAATTGTAGATAGACACAATACCTTTATTTTATTTATTTATTTTTTACGTGGTGTTGAGGATCAAACTCAGTGCCTCACACGTGCCAGGCCAGCATTTTACCCCTAAGCCACAGCCCCAACTCCCCATCCATTTTAAATCAAACAGAGTCAACATGGACAATTTCCCCATTAGCCTATTTTGCTTGACAGTGACAGTGACATGATGCAATCAGGTCCAGACATCACCACAAGCAAAACCCTTCCAGGAGAACCTCAGTTTGCTTCCAGAGAAGCAGTCTCCACAAGCCTAGGATATGAATGCAGTCTTTTCTGCTACAAGGTTTGTGGGACTAGAGCATGTCACAAAACATCTTGGCATTCTACCCAAGAAGCCAGCTCTTAAACAGCATTTCTTTATTACAGGTGTTGAAAGGCCCTACTCCCCAAACAGTAAACAGCAGTGATTCATTAGCAAGATGATGTAGACAAACACAACTGTGTGAATGGATTCTTCTGCTGCTGGAAGTTGTGGTCATGAATCATCGTTTCTCCTCACACTCCTCCCTTCTTCTCATTTTGGGTAGCTTCCCTTCTTGTAGGAAGACATGACGGGAAAGACTTTATAAACCAGAATTGGGAAATGATGCCCTTCGGCCCTGACTCAGAAATGTTATCTTAGGAATTTCACCTACCCACACTAATATTTTACAGTTGAGTTCAGCTTTTTCACTAACTTTGAGCAATCTGGTTTTCTAATTAACTTTTACACAAAATATAAAGAACTAAAATTACACAAACAGCTAGACCTAGGATGATTGGAGGTCCCTGTCCATAAAGCCTTGTCTCTTTAAAAATATATTTGTTCCAAAATCCAAAGATAAATTTTTGAATATGAAAATGTTCCTGTCTAAATACATGGATAGGGAGTTCTCCTAATTAATTGGACTAAATTGGAGAATTTTCCTTGAACAGTGCTTATACCAAGAAAAGGGAAAGAAAAGAGTCAAGAGTCTGGGAGAAGGGATCATAACAGGGATAGAAAAGAACTAAACTACCCCCAAACTTGCTCAGAACTATAACAAAAACCAGTATTTGCACCCTTAATCCCTAATTTTACAGGTTTTGGAAGGGCAGCTGCTATGTCTAACTTCAAGAACTAGGTCTCAACTATGCTCTTATCCAGTAGGCAATGTCATGAAGAGAGAAGGAAGGAGTTGAAAAGTTTATTTTGTTTGAATGAGACAGAGTTTTAGTTTTTGGTCTGTTTTGTTTTAACAGAAAGCTGTGTACCTAAACCAAATCTGAGGACAGGATGACAGCTGCAAGCCAGCGGAGAGACAATAAGGGGTTAGTGGGAATCATATTGCCTTGAGAGTCAGGAGGGCGTAGGTCTTAACCACAGCTGTACCACCAAGTGGTCATGCAGGAAAAATAGCCCTAGGGTTTGGCACCTTTAATAGCATCATTAGATTCCACAAGGCTTCTTATACACTTGGGAAAGAAGCAAGAGGAAAGCCGTGAAATTGACTCAGGTGAAATATGTCCTCTGTTAGACATCCACACTCAGACACCTAAGTGTGGTTAGAGAAAACAAGTTTAAGTCAAAGGTTACGAATAACAATGTCAATAATGTAAATTAATGACTGTTATTGATTATTTTGAGAGATACTCAAATTTTCTCATATTCTTTAAAAGCTTCATAAGTCAAAACATGTTTTCAAATGCAACTATGAAAAAAATAACCAATAACTACTATCACAATATCCAACGTGCCTTGAAATCATTATGATGTTTCTGAGATTTGAGATGACTTCAAATTTTTTTTTCATGGTAGTCACTACATAAATATCAATTAAGTAATATTATTTTTATCCTACAGATGAGGAACAAGTTTCAAAAACAGAAGGGAATTCTCTGAGATTGCAGTCATTGAGAGAGCTGGCACTAAACTATACCACAGCCTGTTCTTTTAAGAATTCTGCTCCTCTGCCCTCTGTCTGTGTTTAGCTCATCTAAAATAGTTCTATTTTTCAAGATTTAGTTCTATTTTTTTTCAAATGAAGGACACACTCATCTTGTTTTATGAAAAATCATGTCTAGAATATAAGCCTATTTCATTAACTTTTCTAGATTACCCACCAAGGAGCAGTTACCTTAAGTAAACAGCAGAATTTAATTTGCAAGGGAATCACAAATTTTATGAGATAAAGAATGATAAAACTATCAGATTTCTAAATATTTCACCAAATCTGGAGAGTTAACTTTCATTTGTTTTCTGTAAGATAGCAGAAATAACTGTTCTGAAAAATTAAAGAAAGGGGTTAAATACTATTTTCAGTTATTACAGCTTGCCAACAATTTATATTACAATTCAGAATAATGTTATGTTTGGTGTCTACACTCTAAGAAGCTTGCCCCATGTATGTAAGCACAGAGACTTAGATTTATCACAAATTTTATTTGTGAAACATAAGTTTTTACCACTCTTTTCCTAATCCACTTAGAAAATAATCTCTCTAACACACTTACCTGTCCCAACATACTGAGGGTCAATTGCTGTAATTACAACTTCAAATAGTCCTCTCTACTTAGAAAGGCTGCTGCACACATGAGTGACTCTAGAAGGTTAAAACAAAATACAAATATATATATAATATATAAGATTTAAAATTCCTTTAACCCCCAGATTTGTTGTACAAATCTGTGGTCTATGCAAAGCCAAGGTATTAGTTGAGTAAATGATATTTGAGCATTCCATATTTGTATTTCTTGATGTGTATAAAACTCAGAAACTAAATTACAAGAAACTCTGTAGTTGCAATCAGACTAAAGTAAACAAACATCACTAATATGAAAGCCAATTCAATACCTCAAACAAGAAAATGAAAGTAAAACAGTGTTTGAATTCACAGGATACTAATTCTAAAGAGAAAGTGTGATAGGATAAAAGAAGTTGACCTTTGAAATAGCAGAATAATACAGGTCCAGTTTGAGTTTTAAAATATCCTGACCTAAAACTCTGCTGGATTGTATCTCGAGTTACTTAACCTTTCCAAGTTTTCACTTCTACATAATAAAATAGAATTCTCAGTTTCAGAAATTTATAGAAATTAGAAATATTTCACGTAAAACAAGAGTTAATTTAGTTGCTTGTCTATTTCCTCACCAGTGTAATGCTTATTTAAAATAAATATGGCTAATATCAAATGACAGAATCTGTTATGGATCAACTTTATAAATCCTTAGCTGCTGGCAGGAATACTATGCAATGGTCCTTGGCTGGCGTTTCTAGCTGCTTTTCTGTGAGACACATAGTGAAGTGTGAAGTGCTAAATCTATGGCTTGTACCCTTTCATGGTCCAAGATTTCTCTTTCATTTGACATTTTAAAAAATTCCTAATTTCCAAAATATGTGAATCTTTCATAACTAACACCCTGTTATTTTCCCCTTAAGAGGGTGAATATTTCTAAGAGAAAATTAAAATTTCCATGAGCAAGACGTGAAAAATGTGTAAATGTATGTGCAAGCAGACTGCCTAAAATGGACCCCAGAATGAGATAGACATGCCAACCCAGACATGCTGGTGCTGTTCCTAACCAAACCTCTCCACCCGCAGAGTTATCCCAAAAAATATACAGGGTGATGGGGGAGGGAAAATGCATAATTCTTATGTGCAGCTTACTTCCCAAGGAGAAAAATGGGTGGAGATATGCATAACTAATTGCTGCTACCAAACTCACCCTCAAATTTCGTCATTCATCTCCCCATGGAACTAAGTATGAAAGAGAGTGGGTGGGCAGAGATCAGGAGAATTCCACTATTAAAAATTTAATGCATGAAAAAATATATGAAGAGTGGGCAAGAAGTTCTCCTCTATCCAATACTGGCAAGTTCACTAATGACTTATCAAATGGGACACATTTTAATTGATAAAGATGACAAGTAAAAATAAGAAAATTTCCATTTTTCAATTCCAAAATTTGCAACCTATCTGAAATAAATGCATTTAGTATGGCAGATGTTTGACATGATATTAGATTTAATAACAGTTATAGACATTATGATAATCACCACTACTATATATTGAGCCAGGCACCAAGTTATGTCCTGTATTTGTATCATTTAGCAGAAAGTCTCAGGGCAAGTATTATTTCATTAATCTCTCAGAGAATTTAAGTAGTTTGCATAAAATCACATAACTAGTACATAATAGGGCAGAAATTAAATCATAATCTGTCCAAACAAAGTCTGTGGTCCAAAATCTCGTGTATGCAAGCTTTTTGTTGTACTAGTTACCGTATTTCATCCCCTTACTTTTATTCTACTTCATGATGGATACAAAATCAGGTTACAATTTTTCTGATACTCAATTTATTTAAAAAAAAAAAAAACAGCTTGTGCATGTCAAAACTGGCAGGAAGAATCATCTTTGGTGAGCTCTCCTCTCAAGAATTAATAAAAACTGCCTCCAAAATCCAACATTTAAGCAGATCCTTCTGGAATTTATCCACTGTACTAAGTTGGATGTGCTCATTGTGACCAATCGCTGTCAGACTTGACATTTAGGTAGTACCCCTTGATGGTCTACCTCAGTTTCTTACAGTGTGGCTCTAATACTTGTCAAGAATAGGTCTGGTGTCTTTGTTAAACTAGGACAGCACAGCAGTCTGGGGCAAGGCCTTTCATTTTAGCACATGTGCTCATCTTGCAGTGTTTTCTATGGAGCAAGGGAGGATACTCCTGTCTCCAATTGTATGCTCAGCCCCAAGTGCCCCATAGGAACAGCACAGTTTTTCTCAGTGTTGTAAGTCTACATAATTTGTATTTTAACTTCTTCACTGCACAGCTCCTCCTTAAAACATAAATTAACCAATTAACTGTTGAATTCAAGCATTTTCCATTATAAGCCACTTAAGACACCTTCAGTCCCCCAACTCAGTTCAGGCACCAGCCCATCATTCTTCTCTTTTTATTTCTATTCTATCAGAAGTATTCTTACTGTCTCAACCAACCAGTCTTGTGAAGAGTTTTGTGATCTGACCTTATTCATAACTTTTCACTACCTTACAAAGCATTTCAGGTCTTGCATTCTTTCTGTCTAAAGACCTCTGTGCTCATAAAACAAATCTTTGTAGTTTCTTACTAAGAACTTTCTACTCCCCATAGCAATGAATGGGGAAAAAGGGCATCAAGTGACCTCCCCATGCTTAGTTACTATGTCCATAGACACTTGCATTATAAAAAAACTCACTTTTCTTTCTTATTTCCTTTTACCTCTTGAGCATTGTGTCACTTCATAGTAAGTGCACATCCAATTTCTCCTTAGTATTTCACATTAGTATTTCTCTTCTATGCAGGTGGAAAAGAGTATCATTTTCTAAAACCACCCCTAATATCTAGAACCTATTCTTTCTCAACTGCTGAGGAAATTGCCTCCTCCCTACTGTAACCTGAAGCACTCCTGAAACTGTATTTTCCCTGTTTGTATTTTTAGTTTGTACTCTTTAACATCCTCTTTCCTGGGAACACCCAATCCCTAACTACCATTATTTCTCTTTCTTGAATACATTGTCCATATCTATACATATGGCTTTCATATAGTCAGCTTTCCATTTTTTGTTATTTGTGTTCCATGCTCCCTAAAGGAAGCTACTCTCTTAAGGCCAAGAATGGCTTTCTTCTTGCCAAATCTAAAATTCTTTTCCCAGTACACTGTCTTCTGTTCCTTCTTAAAACAATTGGTGTCTGGTATAGATCCTCCGTTTACTCTTGCACCCTAGAAATTTGCCAGCTGACCTTCTTCTTCTATACTCTATTGGTGAGAAACGTCACCCACTTTGACAGGTTGAATGATACCTAATTCTCAAGTTCATATCTTAAACTCTGATTTCTCTGCCAAGTTGGAGCCTTTTCCCTGCCATCCACCTCACGGTTTGAATGCTGCAAACCACGCACTCTGTCTAAATTGAGTTCACAGACCTGACCCCGTTCCAGTTCCACACACTGCACTCATCTCATGAACTACTTTCAAACATCTTAGATTTATCTTTGATTCTTATCTTCTTTTCATTTCTTATATCCAGTCATCATACCCAGTAAACATATCCATCAAAACGTCTAAGATGTGTCCTTTCATTTCAATTCAAATGTTCACAGCTTCCTTCCTGAGTTATTGCAATGACTTCCTCACTACTCCATCTAATTTCAGTCCCTTTCATCTGCAGCATGGACACTGTGCTCAGTTTAGTTTTCTAATACATGATAGTCTTATTTCCAGCACTTATTTCCAGCACAAATCATTTTTTTTTTTTACCCTGGCTTTTGAGTCTGTAAAAAAGTGGTTCACTTACTTCAAACTTCTATTATTTTGAAACAAAAATTTCCACATGTTTTCTTACCACTTTTTCCATTTTTAACTTATTCCCCTGCCACCAGCAATATAAACAAGCTTTAACTTGTCTTCAAGATTTTTTGTAATTGTTTTCTTCAAGCTAAAATTAAATATTCAAATTCCATCCAAGAAAACATTTTTACCCCTAATGCCTCAGTCTCTTTCTAACTAACAATTGCTAATGATATCATATACTTTGATACCCATACCAGGGATGAATAACCCCTGAAAGAAATAGAACTATGATATTTGTTAACTTAATATATTCAGATCACTGTCCACTTAATTTACCATATATCCCATTTAATTTTTTATATTAGCTATTCAGATTTAATTATGAAAATTGACACGTCTGAGCACATTAGTGTTTATTCATCTCTTTATTTATGCTAAAGCATTTTGATTATATTAATTATAATGTCACTGGGTAGAAAGAGAGCAAAACAAAAACTAAGACAGTAAACAGTAAATACCTTGAATAATAAATTGTGAAATCAACAGGCTGCATTTAAATACATAAGACAATTAAATTTCAAAGATTGAAGGGAAGGAAATTCAGTAGCAATTTCTTGAGCTTTTACTATGACTGGTAGTCTAAAATCTTCAGTGAGAAGGAGTCCTTGACTTTGTGAGGCTGATAGTCAAATGAGGGGACTTATTTCTTTTGCAATGACACATCATCAATGTTTTTCCAAGTATTTAAAACTTGAACTAAATCAATTGTTGGGCAGAATTTTCTTTCAATGTCTTACTACAACATTATTTTAAGCTGTAAGTAACGATTACTTAATATTATGTGAATTCAATGTACCTTTATTTAACTTGCTATTTATAGGTAGATATAAAAATCAGTAATTGTGAAGTTACAAGATTTCTGTCCAGTGAAAAGATAACAAGTGTTACTGTTTTATATTCATAAAACATCATCATCATCTTCCTAGCTAACCTAGCTAGCTTCTTTTAATTGGAATTTCTTTAACTGCTTATCAATGCTACAATCCTTAAATACTCTTCTATGAGTTATTCCAATGGACAGAATGGACATGTGTTTGTTGTGTATATCTATGTGACAGTGAGAAATAAAACTGTTCTTTAATTGAACACTACAAGAAGGAGACATGCTTTTCTGTTTCTATGTCAAACATGGAAATCAGTTAAGAAAAAAGATCATAGCCTGGCTTAATGAAATATATATTTTGTATGAAGTGATTAAACTGTAAGCCAATGAAGATTATATTAATAAGACTGATAGCATGCTTATCAAGATTGTGTCAAAACCCTGGCTTCCATATGTCACTAATACCAAACTATTATATATCAACATTTCACAATCCCTGCCTTAGAAACTTCATCCCAAAATCACCCATCCCAGGACCTAAAATCTGAAATACAGACTTACTTAATGTTTTAGTTAGCTTTTGATACTCTGTGAACAAAACACCTGACAAGAACAACTAAGAGTAGGAAAAGTTCACTGGGGCTCTTGATTTCAGAGGTCTCAGTTCATAGATGGCTGACTCTATGGTTCCAGGCCTAAGGTGAGGGAACACATCATAGGGGAAGGGTGTGGTGGAGGGAAGCTGCTCTATTAACAGTGAGGGGGCAAAAAGAGAAGGAGGGAGGGAGGGAGGAAAAGAGAGAGGGGGAAGCATGGAAAAAACAACTCTTACAGGGCATGTTGCCAGTGACCCACCTCCTCCAGCCATACCCCACCTGCCAACAGTTACCTTTCTGTTAGACCATTGAAAGTAGGATGGGCTGATGAGGTTTCATCTCTCATACCTAGTCATTTCACCTCCAAACATCCCTGAATTAACACAAGAATTTGGGGGTAATACCTCATATCTAAACCATAACTCTTATCTATTTTGGAGACGCCACTGCTGAATTCTCTAAAATGTCACCAAACAATAATTTTTATAAAGCAAAACTTATTTGAACTTATTGCACTGAGGCAGAATACCACGATAGCAGTGTCTCAGAAGAGGGGAGGTAGGGGGAGATATTTCCAGTTTTGCAGTGAGGGAAAGGTCTTAAGTTGACCCTTCATAAGTAAATAGGTAAGCTGTTTGATCAGATGAGCTGTCTCAGAATAAAAAACAAAATTATTTGCATGAATTATCTGAAGCAATTATTGAAAGTTTTAGTATTTATAGTCTTATATTTCCTGAGTAAATATTACCCTACCCAAAGTCATATTGACCCAGGTCATCTCAAACCGTAATATACTTGGGGAGAAAAATAAATAAATAAATAAATAAATAAACTAAACTAAAACTAAAACCCAGAGCATTTTATTATTTTTTTATTATTTAGAGTGGCAGAATATGCCATCCCAAAATATGCCACAAGGACATAAGGATTATTTTGAACTGAGGGCAATTAAGAATAAACAAATATAAGAAAAACTTTCTGCCCTCCTAAGGGAAGGATATCCATTTACAAAGTTGTTCCCTTCCTGTCTCTGTCAGAAAGGACAGCAGTTAATCACCAGGGACCACTTCAGACCCCTATCAGCCCAAAGTGACACCAGAGGAACCTACACAGTGAAATTTACTACCAGCCTCCATCTACCATTACTTTCCATATATTTACCTTCCTACAGTTTATCCCCTGGGACTTAAAATCCTTCTGTTTTGTCACTTCTCTAAACATTTATTTTTCCTTTGCTAAGATGCTACATGAGCCCAAATTCTAATCAAACCCTGGAGTTCCTCATCTCTGAGTACTTCTGTGTATAACATGCATAATGCATATGCTAATAAACTTTCTTTTGTTTGTGTTTTCTTGATCATCTATATTTTTTTCCTTTAGTTTGATGTACGGTGCCCCAGTCAAAGAACCTAGAAAGGTAGCAGGTAAGAGGAATTTTAACTCTTCTATAATTATAAAATTTTATAATAAAATAATCAAGATATTATAGGTTTTGATAATCAACCCTCCATAATTATTTCTAGGGAGCCATAGTGATTTTAAAATAAAATTAGAACAGAACAGTAGCTTCCATTGATTGTTCCATATAACACCCAAAGAAGTAGAAATTTTTAACCTTCTTCAAAAAATTATTTCATATTTTAGAGATGATGAAAAATTGGTAACTTTGTAATATCACCTGAGTATGATTTTACAAAAATACTACAAATAAGATTCTTTGCCTGCAAATGCCATAATTTTATCATTCTTTATGGCTGAGTAATATTCCATTGTATATATATACCACAGCTTCTTTATCCACTCATCAATTGAAGGGCATCTAGGTTGGTTCCACAGTCTGGCTATTGTGAATTGAGCAGCTATGAACATTGATGTGGCTGTGTCTCTGTAGTATGCTGATTTTAAGTCCTTTGGGTATAGGCCAAGGAGTGGGATAGCTGGGTCAAATGGCGGGTCCATTCCAAGTTTTCTAAGGAATCTCCACACTGCTTTCCAGAGTGGCTGCACTAATTTGCAGCCCCACCAGCAATGTATGAGTGTACCTTTCTCCCCACATCCTCGCCAACACCTGTTGTTGCTCGTATTCTTGATAATCACCATTCTAATTGGGGTGAGATGGAATCTTAGGGTGGTTTTGATTTGCATTTCTCTTATTGCTAGAGATGTTGAACATTTTTCCATATGTTTGTTGATTGCTTGTAGATCTTCTTCTGTGAAGTGTCTATTCATTTCCTTAGCCCATTTGTCAACTGAATTATTTGAATTCTTGGAGTAAAGTTTTTTGAGTTCTTTATAGATTCTGGAGATTAGTGCTCTATCTGAAGTATGATTGGCAAAGAATTCTCCCATTCTGTAGGCTCTTTCTTCCCATTGCTGATAGTTTCCTTTGCTGAGAGAAAGCTTTTTAGTTTGAATCTATCCCAGTGGTTGATTCTAGCTTTTATTTCTTGTGCTATGGGAGTCCTGTTAAGGAAGTCTGATCCTAGACCAACAAGGTGAAGATTTGGACCTACTTTTTCTTCTATAATCTGCAGGGTCTCTGGTCTGATTCCAAGGTCCTTAATCCATTTTGAGTTTAGTTTTGTGCAGGGTGAGAGATATGGGTTTAGTTTCATTCTGTTGCATATGGATTTCCAATTCTCCCAGCACCATTTGTTGAAGAGGCTATCTTTTCTCCATTGCATATTTTTGGCACCTTTGTCTAGTATGAGAAAATTGTATTTATTTGGGTTTGTGTCCGTGTCCTCTAAATGGATGAAATTGGAGAATATCATGCTAAGTGAGATAAGCCAATCTCAAAAAGCCAAAGGACGAATGATATCGCTAATATGTGGAGGATGACACATAATGGGGGGGAGGGAAGGGTTAGTGTTAGGGTTAGAGTTAGGGTTAGGGAGGGGGGCAAGTATGGAGGAAGGAAGTACTGTATAGAGGGTAAAGAGGGGTGGGAGGGGCGGGGGGAAGGGAAAAAATAACAGAATGAATCAAACAACATTACTCTATGTAAATTTATGATTACACAAATGGTATGCCTTTACGCCATGTACAAACAGAGAAACAACATGTATCCCATTTGTTTACAATAAAAAAAAAAGATTCTTTGCATTATGTATAAGAAAAACAGTGAAGTTTGTTATTAAAATAATTTCATGAAAAATCACAAATAATTCCTTTCCATCTGAATTTGAGAACTGTTTTGAAAGGGTTCAAATTCTTATGTTATACAAAAACCACGAATTAGACTCAAGTAGAATAGGGTAAAAATAATCAACAGGGGAGATGGAACAATGACATCTTTCCAAAGCTGGAGGCAAATCCCTGGGCCTTAATAGCACTTTCTGCACAAAAGTCAGATTTTCAATCGAGGTTACTAACATCTTTGTAGATGCCTCTTCATAACTGTGGATAGCATTGCTGCACATCTCTTAAAAGGACCTGTGCCTTGTCTTTGTACAGCACAAACAGCATAGGAACTTATTTCTACACACCTGCAAGAAACTACATGTAAAAAGAGAAAGAGAAAACACATACCCCATAGAATTCCCCATTATTTATTTAACCTTATTAACTATGAATATAAAATATAACCACTGAGCATCAAGTACATCATGCATTGTCACCATATGGTCCTTTTCACCTATGACTCCAGAACGAACCCTCCAAAGTTCCTGCATCTGACCACCAATTCCCAACAACAAGCCAAAGTGTACACACAGGTCTGAATGTAGGTGCTGGCCTCACAACTCACCCAAAATATTCCTAATCTTCTTTCGGGATAATATTCAATCATTTTGCTTTCATAGATAGCCCTCACTCGCAGCTGCCTCTTTACTGCAGCAATAAGTGGGGGTTGCTGGAATAGGCACTCATCAGAGTTTCTAGGCCCTAGAAAGCGGAGTCCCCCTTCAATAGCATTGTGAGCCAGATATTTCCCACATACTCTTTGCCTGCACTCTGCTGTGATTTCACCAAGCAAGTTGCACGTTCTATGCACACGATTAATCAGCCAGTCACTTTCGGATCCAGGGTGCCACTGTGTCCTGTCTTCTCCACCCAAAGTATTCGTCGGATCCAGGTTACTACCTCATGGGAAGAGGGGTTAGAGGGCTTGTCACGATTAATGAAACCTGTCCTGATATAGTCCCCAATCTCCCTCTTCAGAGGATTTTGAAGCACAAGGAAGAAGTGTATAGTGTGTTGTGCTTACATTTAGCTTATCGAAATTCTTCAGCAACAAGGGCCAAGGGGATGTGTCCAACTGAGCCACTTTGGATTCTGGTTTGATAAGAAATTCTTTGGCATGTTGTATTTCAGCTACATCTTTTTGTAAGGACTTCCGGTCCTTTTTCTTCTTATGTTTCTTTGGTAAAACAACTACTTCTTCGTCCACCATTTGCACCGCACCATGTGCGTGCCGGGCAGGCCACCCCAGAGGCAACTTATAAAGTGCATAGTCAAAGAAAAAAGAATCAAAATTTTGAAATTGTTCTTGTTTCTTTCACATCATATACATGAATTATGTATAGATCTGTTTCCAGCTTGAGAACCTTAAGACATTCATGGATTTTTTTTTTAATCCCATTGTTTTGGTTTTAGTTTTGCTTTTATCTTTTCCCGTTAGAATTAGTCTGGAACCCGATTAGAAGAAATGAAGATTTTACTGGAATTTGAAATTTTTCAAAAAGGCACATAGGCATTTCAGAGTTTACAAAGGCTATAACAATAGCCATTTTCCTCCAGGTGCAACTCATGGTCAACTGTTCTTCAGAAAGGCAGCTTCATCTCTCAGTCCCCTAGGGGAACTTCATGCTCTGGGCTCTGCTTTCTTGCTGTGAGGAAATGTGGAAGCAAAACCCAGAGAGGCAGCAAATGACTTAGCATTTTTTTACTGAGAAGTGAATCACTTTAGTATGTCCTTTATAACAATGAACTGACTGCATATGGGAATACTCAATCAAGTCGGAGCAAAGGCTTAAAAATATTAAATTGAGCAGAAAGATGACAAGGAGTTGCATGACAAAATGGCTTACAAAAGAGACTTTCTATTATATATATACAGCAACAGCTTCATTTCTTACTTGCACCACCATTTGAGATGGAGTTTTAGAGCAGGAAATAGTCAGTACCAATGGCCACTTGGTAGAAAATTGTCCCATCTTACTCTGGGAATTTGCAGTCATGGATTTTCTTAAAATTCCAAGAGACCTGCATTCTCTTCACTCATTGTGAGATATGCATGAACCAGAGCAACTCTGAATCCATGATGCCTAAAAGCCACAGGACTTGGAAGAAATAAAAATAAAAAATAATCACTGTTGAGTTTGTTTATTGTTAATGTTTGCATATTACAAAATAAAAATCCACATATCTTGCATAGATAAGATTTTCTAAATAAGTAAATTACATAGTTTTTGAGTAAGTTTTCAACTTTTCATCACAATTTAGTTGAAAATACTTCTCAGATGATTATTTATTTTCTGTCTGTTTTAGTAGGCTGTTTTTGCTGCTGTGACTAAAGAATCCAACCAGAATAACTGTAAAGGAGGACAGGTTTATTTAAGGGCTCACAATGTCAGAGGTCTTAGTCCATGGAAGGCCGGCTTCATTTCTCAGTGCTGGAGGTAAAGCTGAACATCATGACTGGAGAGGGTGGCAGAGGGAAGCAGCCCACGTCAAGCTGATCATGAAGCAGAGAAAGAGAGAGACTCTACTTTCCGGATACAAATATATACCCCCAAACCACGCACCAATGCCTCACCTCCTCCAGGCACACCCCAGCTTTCAGTTACCACTCAATCCCATCAGATGATTAATTCACTGATTGTGTTAAGGTTCTTATAACCCAATCATTTCTTTTCTGAATCTTCTTGCGTTGTCACATGTAGTTTTGGGGGGACACATCACATCCAAACCATAACACTGTCTCACTAAACAAATTGGGCAACCTCTTCTAAGTGACAAAAGCAATAGTTATTAAACAGTGCTGGAAACTAAAACTACCTTTGGCACCACCAAGGAGGGCAGAATCATCCCTCTGAGCTGGGTCAAGCTGATGTAGGTTTATTTATTGTGATATTTCAATAATTTTCAATAATATTCTCTTTAGTCAGGAAGCTCTTCCCCCTCTGTCAGTTCTGTCCTTCATTTTTCTCTGAGTAGCACCTTTATAATCTTCAGCTAGTCAAAATTGTTAGTTACATTGTCACTTGAAGTAAAAATAAATAATTAATTAATTTTAAAAATCAAAAAAATTTAAAGAATTATGAATGAAAGACTGAAAGGCTCTTCTATGAATAGAGTCAAAAGGCCCATGAACTTAAGCCCAAGAACTATACCCAATGCAGGTCATTTTCTTTTCTGGTGTTTCATCTGTGTTCACTAGTTAAGTGATATTCCAGATAAATATGTTTCATATATATAATCTATTATTATCTTTATTTTTGGCAAGGCATAATCTGACATTTTCACTGCATTTTAAATTAGCATGTATATTCTTATGGCAGATTAAAACTCCTTTAAAAATCAGTGAATAGATTTTTTTATCAGAAAAAAAATTTTTTTTCTGTTGGTTTGCATAAGTATTTACTAAACGAATATATAGTATGTTGATTTGTGTGCGTGTGTGTGTGTGTGTGTGTGTGCGTGTGCATGTGTATCTGTCTATCTTTAACATGTTAGGGGAATTTTAATTAAAATATAATCATAGGAATTCCTTATTATTATCATTATGGCATTCATATTAATTAAAATGCATAACTAGTATTTTCTCTGTTCAATATCTTCCTGACAAAGAGATTTCTTATGTTACTTTTTCTGAATTCTCATCTCTATTTAGTTTCTTTACCAAATGTTCCTTGCAATTAAACACACACACACACACACACGCACCACAAACCTTAAAATGGGACCACTGTTGTCATGTAGGCCCTAAACACTCCAGGTGGTCACTCAAGGGAATGAACAATTCCTTCCTTCTGCCCCAGCACCCTGACCTACAAATACCAGGGAGGCTGACAGCAATAACCTCAGTGTAGGTGGTGGTGTTTATGAAGACATCACATGGAGACAGATGGCCACAACCTAATCTCTGATGACTCCTCAGCATGGCCTTGTCATCACCAGCTACACAGTTCCATTAATCTTATTTTGTGCACCAACTGTGCAGCATCTGATTTCTGGGACATTCACATATTCAATGAATTTCTCAGTTTCTCAGAAGAAACTCACAGTTGTATTCAGCCAATAATGGGTACCTGAGAAAATCTGAAGTTCAGAGATTCCTGTATTTTAAGAATTGACAAAAATTATCCTATCTTTATTATTTCATTTGTCAGACACCAGTCATGCATATCTAAAAATGTCTATCCAAAATATTCCTCAGGATGAGGGAAAAGAAAGAATGCATATTCTCATATTTGGAGATATATCAATCTTACTTAGTTTTTCTCTTTGTCCCTTATCAAAGAAAACCAATTCACTGAAATGTAAGAATTAACCATAAATATTTATCAAATGAATGAATGATAGGCTGATACTTGATCAAAACTTTAAGCAACTCTTTATTCAATTAGGCAGCGCTGAAGAACTACTAACAACCAAAAGTTGAGAACCTCATTGCTATTACCTGAAAGGTAAGGACCTGGGGCTCTGGCTTTGCCATTCTAGAGTCTAGATCTATTGTGAAGTAGACCACTACCAACATCATTTATAGAGCAGAGCCCATTTATCTTAATTGGCTTTGCTTTATCTACTCTCTAATCTCCATTTACATAATTTTAAATGTATTCTTTCCAAATTCTGGTAGAGTTAAGATGCTGTAATAAGAATTCACTCTCTCCCAACAAGCAGCTCGCCACACTCAGCTACTTTGGCTCTGCCAGGGCTCTGAGGAGTGAAAATGTAGGGAAACCCAGGGGAGTGCTAAACTCAGTCTTTCCTTCCAAAACATACTTGAATCATTGAGCAGAGCACCTGAACACTAAGTTAATTGATTCCATGTCTGTCGTTATTTATTAACTCTTAGGCATTTATCAAATGCTTCTTTCGGTTACTCACAATCTTGATGTTCTGAAGTAAGTGCTCTCTCCTAGCACATACTACTTTCATCCTTTAAATGGCCTCTGACTGCAAGGATTTATCCTTGTTTTTTCTGGCTCCCCACATTTTAGACAAGAAGAAGGAGATGGGTCAACTGAATTACATTCTCTTTCCTTCTAACCTGAAGATCCTGTTCTTCCTTAGCATTCTGCTTCCAAATCTCTCTTGAATTTTAAACTTTAAAGCACACTTTGCTATTCATACGGAAAGGAATAGTGCCCCAAATAATAACTCACTTGATGTACTAGGGAACCGCAACTTACCCACTTCCTGTCTCTTCACTGCTGCTTTGGAAACCAGCACAGGTAACGACATACTCAAGTCACAAGAAGGGCAGCCTCACCACATCAGCAATTCTGATGTCAGCGGTTCCAGCCAAGGGGCACTCCATGGGTAGTTTTATCCCTGGAATCTCCCAGAGATGAATGGTGGGGAGGTTCATCCTTCCACAATAGAGACACACCTTGCTTCTCTATTTTTATTTGGAATGTGGAATTAAAGAATGTTATTTTCAGGAAGGACCTGACAGTTTATTCAGTCCAACTCATTTCTTTTGGTATAAGCTTGTTTATTTTTAATATTCAAGT
Source organism: Sciurus vulgaris (assembly GCF_902686455.1). Taxonomy (NCBI): domain Eukaryota; kingdom Metazoa; phylum Chordata; class Mammalia; order Rodentia; family Sciuridae; genus Sciurus; species Sciurus vulgaris. The sequence continues at coordinate 57,962,246 of NC_136469.1, forward strand.
AATATATGGTAGAAAGAATGGAAATGTCAGTAAACAAAAAGAAAATATGCAGTCACCCTAAATTACATGCCTTAGAGGCATTTCTTTTTAAGAACCATCTTAGGTGTGTGCTTTTGTAGGCAAGTGGATATATATAATACATAGTTGACTCTCCTTATCTGTGAATTCAACCAACTCTGAATAAAAAATATTGCGGGGGGAATGATTCTGTATTGAACATGTACAGACTTATTTCTTGTCATTGCTTCCTAAACAATGGAAGAATTATTTACATAGGATTATATTGTAGCAGATATTATAAGTAATCAGACATGATTTAAAGTATGCATGAGGAAGTTCATATTTTATATGCAAATTTTGAATCCATGAATTTTGTACTTGTGGGGAAACTGAAATCATTCCTTAGTGGATTCCACATGCATTATAAAATATGTTGATGTATATAACTGTATGCATTATAAAATATTTTATTTTCCAAAAATGGGATCATAATATATGTATATTATGTAATATGATATATATTGTTATATATTCTAACACATATTAAACATTATTTTTAGTTCACTTAATCCCAGGTGTGCCACCACTCACTGTGAGTCAAGTTTCCTAATTCCTCTGTCTTAATTTCTTTGTCTACAAAATTTGGATTAAATATAGTCTTTATCTGACATACCTTTCACAAAATTTAAAAGAGGTTCATGTATGTGAAATATTTAAAATGGTACTCAATAACAGTATTATCATATTACTCTTTATACAGATTCTTATTATTTGTCATAAATACTATAACCAATCAATCCCTTCACTATGGAGATGAAAAATTTCAAACCCAGAATGATAATTGCCTTGACAACTTGACAATGATACTGCAGTGTCAGGACTTCCCCAGTACTGTCACTTCCTGCCGCCAACTGGACAGCTGGAAGAAAGAATTGACATGTAGAATGCTACTAGGTACAGGATCCTGTGCTAAGAAGCTTGCATCCATTAATTCACGGAATCCTGTATACAACCTTCAAAAGACAATTGATGTTACATTTCTAATCTTATCTATAAAGAAACTAGGATGTAAAAAATTTCCAAGTTACCAAACTTGCATAAAATTTCACAAGTAGCAAGCTGTAAAGCCACATTCAAATTTAGCTATTTCTGATTCCAAAGTCATTGCCTTCAAACACTATCCTATGCCTTATCACTGGAGGATTTCCTCATATTAATGGTAATGTACCAGTAAATCTCTAAAAGTCATTAAGATTCTAAAGGTCATTAAGACAGTCTATTTCCCTAATGATTTAATTCATTATAAAGGGACTTGAGAATCACAAAGAACGCAGTCACCTGACATTCAAAAATGTGACTCAATTCACCAAAGGGACTTGTACGACTTTGTACTCTCTGCCTTTCAGTTTCTCAGGCATATCTGCAGCATGACAACTCCCTCTGAGCCTATATCTCACTCAGTACACATTCTACCTTCCTTCTAAAAAATTCAGTTGCTTTCAATTGGGTTTTACAAATGCTTCAGTAATAGGAGTGCAATTTTGAGACCTCAGGTTCTTCTCAAATGGTCACAGAGGGATTAGGGTATTTGTCACACCTAAGCTCCCTTCATTCTCCTGAGGCTGTGGAATACATTTTCAGCATGTAGGAAAGAGCAGACATGCTGAAAAATGTTGAATAGATTTGTTTATGAGCCAGGACAGAAGGTCATATTTCCCCTTTTGAATAGGAAAGAATCCTAGGCAATCTTTTATGTTGAAATATGAAATTATTCTGTCCTTTCAATTCTTTGCTGCTTTTCACGTATTGCTCACTGGTGTCTCTTAGTGAGTCATGCCTGCAGCAATCTAAGGCTTGTCTTGCTTCATTGTAAACACCTGCTTTCTCATCAACTCAATTCATGAAAACTTCACTACAATATGTGTTTTACTGATTTTTTACATTCAGACAGAAACCATCACATGAACATCAAGAAAAATACAGCTACATATTTTACCCATAGACACATACACAGGAAACCTCAATGACTCAGTACTCAAGGGGAAAACTGGCCACTTGAGTATACATGTTTATTTCATAGACCAGTTACATAAAGTACACAGACTAGTTTATCTTTATATATAGACAGCTGCTTCCCTTGTTTAGCCAACTACATGTTTTTGCCAAAGCAAGTTCCTGACAGAAGATGCAAATATTCTATACAACACTTTGGGTAATGTGATGGTTAATTTTATGTCAATTTTCCTGAGCTAAAAGATGTCCAGATAGGGGATAAATTGTTATTTCTGGATATATCTTTGAGGGTATTTCCAGAAGAAATTAGACTGAGCAAAGACAATCACCCTCCCTAATGTAGATGAACAACGTCCAATCTGTTGAAAGTCCAGAAAGAATAAAAAGGGGAAGAAAAAGAAGTGAATATGCTTTCTCTGTCTGAGCTGGGACACCTACCTTCTCTTACCCAAGTGCATCAGCATTTTCCATTTTTAGGCCTTTGGATTTTGTCCTTGATTTATAACCATTGGCTTCCATGGTTGTCAGAACAGTGGTTTGGACTGGAATTACACTACTGGCTTTCATGGGTGGCCAGCTCTCAATGAGAAGATTGTGGGACTTCTCCATAATTAGGTGTATCAACCCTACGTAATATGTCTTTCTCTATAGATAACATATTTGTTCTGTCTCTCAAAAAAATCCTGACTAATGTAGGTAAATAATGGTGAGTAGGAAGAAGCAAATGAAATTATAAAGATTTATAAAATAAACAAAGTAACTATCATTCAGCATGGATCCAACAAATTAACTCCAGAATCAACCAACTTAAACTCTAAGGGTTAAGAGACAAGAGTATGCCAGAGTACAGTAGGAAGGCAGGTCAGGGAAATTAGGTACAGATAATATTATTTCTTCAAACTGTGAAGACTAGATAAATACAACTGTGTACGTAAGCACAGGTGTGTAAATGTAAATGATGCACATTCACAATGTTCAGGGTTGAACACACATACCAAACAAAAGCTAGTGAATTTTCCAATTACTTTTAACTATTGGAGATTCACATATTTCTTTGTAAATATGATGAAAGACGTAGATATTCTCCAGAGAACATACACAGAAGTGTTTACATCTCAAAATGCTACCACTGAAGTATCCTAGGGGACATAGACCTCCTAACTCCATCTAAGCAGTAGTAACAAGGAGCGTTAGGGTCCACAGACAAGGGGAAGGAACAAAGAACTCCCTTTAGGAAACCTTCTCCCAACAACTGCTAATCTTTCTCTAACCCTATTATGGGAATTAATATTCTTATTCCACACCACAAGCTTTTCCCATAGTCTATAAATTTTTAAAAACACTAAAATGTGCTAAAAAAATTGCTAGAGTACATTTTACAATATCCTCTGTGGTTCAATTAAATTCAACAAACATCTATTTTGAAATAACTAAGAAAGTTGTACTAAAGATTTTCCCAAATTATCCTAGTGCTATGTGTCCATGAAGCTGAGAATACATTTTTCCAATTTTGCCTTTATTTTTACACATATTTTCAAAGGTGTCTTTCTGTTGTTAGATATTTTCTGTTATAATTTTTCTACCATCCATTTAATCATTGAGATGTTCAGAAGATCTATTTTATAGCTCTCTTTTATCATTAGACTGTTACATCACATGAGACTAAAAACAACTAAAAACCTGTAACTGCAAGGGTATCTTACAATTTTGGATAATTAGAAAATTCTGAGTAGCTAAGACTCAGGGGCTAATTTGAGCAACTAAGCCTGCAACTAATTGTGTGATGATATATAAATCATTTAGCCTATCTAAACATCTATTCTCTTATCTGCAAACTGAGAAAGTTTCAAAGGAGGTCTCCATTTCCTTTTGCCACAAATTATGGTTACAGTTCAGTGACTGACCACTTGAAAGAAATCAGCTGAGTATAACTGCAACTCTACACTCTTTGCCTCCTCTTAGATTATACCAATGATGAGTTGGTAAACTCACAGGAGAGAAGCCCTGATTTGTGGCATGTGCCAATACCCATGGTGTAAATAGTTCACTGAATACAAAGTTCTGAAGAGATGTACATATTCAGCTCCCAGGGACTGATATAAACAGGCTACAGCACATCTCTGATTCAATTTTCTAGATCTAAGGCTTAGTTTCAAACTACAGTTGAAAAACATTCTTTATCACTTTAAAATGATATCTTAATAACAAACCTAACTGAAACTTTGCTGAGGAACATCTTCCTATTTGGAAGAAAAGATACATAGTACCCATTTGTTGTGGCCTTGGGGAAATAAAAGTGCAAACTAATATCCCTAAATGAAATGCACAAAACATCTCAGTTTCACTTGCCACTAAAGTAGGTTGCAAGTTTGCAAATTCTCATTCAACAATAGGACCTCAAGTGAGTACAACTGCAACTCTACACTCTCAGACTAGAAATATTTCTCTTAACATCATGATAGATTTACACAAAATAAGTTTGTGGAACAATCGAAATTTGGAAAAGTTTCAAATGAATAGTTTGATTGAACACATGCAGAAATCTACAGAAGACAGATCTTTCCCTGAAATTCATCACTCGAAAATTTCTTCTGTATTGAAAGATATTACCAGATCTTTATCATTTATAGCATCAGTCATATTGAGAGTATGGAAAAACTTTGAAGAAAATATATATAATTTTTTACACTGAGTACCCAGCAGAAAACTGACCCTTAGAAAAAAGGATTATCTGTAGACAGTGTATTCCCAAAAATGATCCCAGGAAACAGGCGTAGGAGATTGGAAAGAATGTCACACTGAAGGAAGGAAAATCAATATAGGGGAATTTTATCAACTTGGCTAATGCTGTAGGAAACTGAAACTCCAAATACTCAGCATACAGATTGTGCTTAGAATGTTCTGCCCTATACAATCTTCAAGAATACAAATAACAATAAATTCTGGCAAGGGGAAAGAAAAAGTTATACACTGTTAGTGGAACTGTAAAGTAGGAACAATCGCTATAGAAATCAGTATGGAGATTCTTCAAAAAACTAGGAATGGAAACACCATATGACCCAGGTATTCCACTCCTTGGTGTTTCTCCAAAGAATTAAAATCAGCATACTATAGTGATACATGTCTACCTACATTTATAGCAGCACAATTCCCAGTAGTAGAGTTATGAAACCAAGCTAGGTATTTGTCAGTAGATGAATGGATTAAAAAAAAGTGGTCTATATACACAACATAGTTTTGTTCAGCCACAAAGAATAAACATGTCAATTGTAGGAAAATGGATTAAATGAATTATGTTAAAAAAATAAGAGATTCAGAAAAACAAGGGTTATATTTTTTGCTCAGATGTGGAAGCTAGAGAGAAGAAAAGAGGGGAAAAAAATGGGGAGAATCTCATGAAACAGAAGAGAGTAAAGGAGGGCTGTGGGAGGCAGGAGGGGAAGGAAAGGAGAAAAGTTAGGGAATGAAATCGACCAAATCATGTCATATGCATACTTGAGTATGTTATAAGGAATCCCATTATTATGTGTAATTATAATGAACCAATAGAGAATTTTTAAAAGGTTATCTTCCTTACGGCTGAAATGAGCATTTATTCACATCTTTTCTACTACAAAGATTCACCTGGTTGCGAGGTAGGACTTTTTTTATTATTTTACTGAGATACAATTTGCACACTACGTACTGCAGCAGTTTTAATATGTATTATCTGATATGCATGCCCATGAACTATAACCACAATAACAATTTCAAACAATTCAGTTGCCCCCAAAATTTCCTCATGCCACTCTTCAGTTCTTCCTCCCTTTACTCATATCACCAGGCAACCACTGGCCAAACTTAAGGCAATCATTCATATTTACTGTTATCATTCATATTTATATTCGTGAATTATTATTGTAAAAATAGACAATGATTTGCCTAGAATTTGGGGGGGCAAAACAATCATTAGAAAATGTCATTTTTGAAGCTGGTGTATTCAACCCCCACTTTCAGCAAGCCACTAAGTTTTTCTATGGTGTAAGCTAGCATATAATAAAGCATGGACTTCGCAATTATTTAATTGCTCAGCTTTCTTTAACCTGATAGAGATTTTTAGCCCCCAAGAACAATAAAATCATAGGTTAAACATCTGCCTTTCACCTTAAAAACTACTTTAAGGGCAGTGTTACCTGCTACTATTTAAATTTATTGCACTTTTTATTTTTCTTACACTCTGAGGCAGTTTCAGGAAATGGTGGAATAATAATAAATAAATATGGTTGGTTGGTTGAAGATCATTTTGAAGCATTTTTAAATGAAAATAACTAACCTGAAGGAATAACTCTCCTGAGACATTAATAAAAAACCTGACACAGGCCAAATATTTAACTAATTTTAAGAATAGTTCTTTAAAGTGGTTATTCTGCACACATAAGGATAAAGATCTTGCTGAATGTTAAAAAATAAAATTAAAAGATATCAAATAAAAGCTATCCTAGTTAGGAATTTCAGATGAGGATTATTATGGTTTTTATGTGAGGTCTCCCCCAAAAGCTCATGTGTGAGACAATGCAAGAAGGTTGAGAGGAGAAATGATTGGGTTATGAGAGCATTAACCCAATCAGTGAATTAAGCACCTGATAGGACTAATTGGTAACTGAAGGCAGGTGGGGTGTGTCTGGAGGAGGTGGGATTGGGGGCGTGGCTTTGGGGTATATATTTGTATTTGGCAAGTGGAGATATCTCTTTCTCTCTCTGCTTTCTGATCATCACGTGAGCTGCTTCCCTCTTCCACATTCTTCCACCATGATGTCCTGCCTTACCTTGAGCCCAAAGGAATAGAGCCTGCTGTCTATGAACTAAGATCTCGGAAACCATGAACCCCCAAATAAACTTTTTCTTCCTAAAATTGTTCTAGTCAGATCTCTAAGTCACAGCAGCAAAAAAGCCTACCAAAACAAGGATGAATCAATATTCATAATCGTAAGAGTCCTTTGTAGGTTAAACAAGTGAAATGTGCATGATCTTATTTGATATGTTCTATATTTTAACTGGTTTTACAGTGAAGGAGGATTTCTGAGGCTGATATTTGAGATACTATAAATATTTATGAAAACTTCTCAACTGCCAAATGTATGCTTAGATGTATGTATTTGACATATTTGTATGTATCTGAACTAAACATCTTGCCTCTAGAAACTCATCTGTCTCCACAGCAAGAAAAGTCAATGCAGAGTATTTTAGGAATGAAGGTCTAACAGAAAGGTACGAGAGTGAGTGCATTTGGGACAAGGAAGAAAATAAGAATGAAAAGACAATTCATTGATTTAACCTATGTATTTCATGTCAGCATATCCTCTATCTTCTAATTAATAATCCAGGAGTTTGTATTAGAACTTTTACAATGTAAGTATACTTCAAAAACATTAAAAATATTTTTCAAGATATGTTTATAATGTGTATCCTCAAAGAAGAATCATGACCTGTTTATCATTAAAAAAGAATTGTTTCGTAATCAGACTTAGTCTTCTACAGTGTGTAAATTGCTTTCTGTATAACTTGGCTTTCTTGGTATACTTTCTTGGAACACTTTTTAAAAAAAGGTAAACAGTGAGTAGTAATTATATGCAAAATGTTCAATGAGGTATTTGTTTTCTTTTAAAATTGTTCTATTATAATTTATATATAGAATCATATATTAATCTATTAAAAGTTCACCAAATAAAACAAATACCTATACTTAATGCCCCAGTGAAAAATGCAAAATAGTTTATCATTTACATTGATTACTATCTCTTGATAATCTTACCCTTCTATTGTTATGTGTGTGCATTTTTAAAGTTTTTAGTAGTGCATTATAGTTATATATAATAATGGAATTTATTTTGATGGTGTCTGGATTTTATGTCCTTTCTTCTTCTGGGAGATAGACAATTCAGAATGCAGACTACACAAGACACTACAAAATTGTTCCCTTATGAAGAAATGGAACTGTAAACCAATTGCATATAGCATTACAGAGTGATTAACAATTCATCTTTAAAAGGAAAAGTAACTAGATTTGAATCCTACTTTTATTTTTGACTCTCTGTGGGACCATGGCAAGATTTCCTAACCTCCCTAAGCCTCCATTTCCACATATGGGTAAGGTTAATAAGGATAATATTCTCTTTCTTGCAGAGTTGCTGTAATATTCAATGAGATGACTAGGACCTGGCACAGGAAGGTAACATATGGGGCAGAGATCTTTGGTGGTTGATATTTTGCTGCTATTTCTATTATTATAGTAATACTAAGACCCTCCCACTTTAGGGGGAAGGGGAGAGTTAATTTATTAGATTAAAAAATATTTTAAGTTAAAATCCTCAAGGGATTTTTATCAAGGTTAATGTATGAAAAATACATGGCACCTTCCAGAACTTTGGATGACACTTAAGATGGTCTATCTTTGGCACCTTGAGACAAGCTGAGCCAGCTCCTCCCACACAGTGTCTTCCCTTATCTCTGCCTGCATGTTCTTGATACTTGCCGACATCCATCCATATGTCATCCTTCATCATAAACTTCCTACTCACTGCTGGGATTACACCCTTTCTTTATTCATATGCTTTCAAAATTCATGAAAACCCTCAAATCACTGTCAGAAGATGCAGGAAATCTTTTAGTCTGTTTGCTGCAAAAGTGGTGGGGGTTTTTTGTAACAAAATTTTTAAGAACTTGCAACTTCCAATATGTATTTTTAAGAAGAACCTTGTTAATTTATTTTGTCAACATCTTTATGAGGTAGATAAATATTGTAAGACTATTATCCAAAAGACCAAGAGTGAACCTAGGGATGCAAATACTTTACCAAGGTAACATGATTTTTCCTTTTCTCATTAACTACCCATGACAGGCTTGTCCTTAGGCATTTCAGGGCAGGCAAATCACAACCTTGTGGTGGTTTCCTCAAGGTGAACTTGTTTTAAGATAGCACAGTGAAACCTTGAAAGATTAAAGAAAAAAAGGGGAAACTGCAAATATCTTCTTATTTTCTAAATATTTGTTCATTGGGTGGTTTTATTCGTGAGAGTTTCTCAATATCACCTCTCAAGACTCTTTCTCTTATATTCTCACTGTTTCAATAATGCCACTCATACATCATTGTCTAATAATAGCAAAAAGTAATAATTATTTTTATTGGGTGCCTCCTCTTACCAGGCTATGTGCTAAATACAGAATACATGTTAACTCCTTTACAAGAAGAAACTCTACTGCGGAAGCTGCAGCAGGACAATCACTCCAGGCCAGGAGTTTGAGGCCAGCTTAGGAAACATAGTTTGACCCCATCTCAAAAAAAGAGAAGGAAGGAAGGAAAGAAAGAAGGGGAAATGGAATGCAAGGTAAGTCATTTGCTCAATGTTTACTTGTTAGGGAACAAGGATGGGCTGAGACAATCTGCTCATAGGGAATTCTTATACTCTGTTCATTTTAGTTTAATAAAATTCATTTGTACGTAATAGATTTAAACAAAATGCTCCTTCATAATCCTTTTCCACATGACATAACATAGTTGGGAAGGTAGACATACTCTGCAAGAGACACAGAAGGCTTGAGAACTTGTTTAAGTTGGATTAGAACTAAGATTTATCCTAGCATGAATTTCCTCACTTTCCACTGTACTAATATGACAAAATTATGGATTGTTAATTAGTCCATCATAGATATGATTATGATACAGTGATGATTCTGACAAATATTTCCTTTAAGGATTTCTTTCTAACTTTCTTAAAGGCAAAGAAAAAAGTGTCCGTCAAAGCAAATCCCGGGAAATACAGAAATACTTCCTTTCACCACAGATACTCAAGCCTACCATCAGTGCTAACTCTAAGTCTGAGACTCATAAACATCTAAAGTTGCAAATCCTTCAGACTCAGAATAGTTCTATGGGGCTCCTTATCACATACAATTTTGTACCAGGTCAGGAAGAAGCATGGGAGGCAAACAAAGGAATAAGTAAAGCATTTACTAAAAGATCCTAAACTGCAAGGAAATTAATGGTGTTTTTGTTTGTTTTTGTTTTGTTTTGTTTTGGCTTTGACTGAGAAAAGATGGGGAATCTATAGTGCTGATTTGTATATCAACCTCAGAGACAACTTTCTGTTTCTTGAAAGACAAAATGGAAAAAAAAATCATTGGGAAGCTTTCATTGAAATAGACATTGTGCTCTAGACTATTCACTGAAAATATAAATCTTTTTTTCAATATTTAAAAGATAACATCAAAATGATTATGGTTTCCCTTCTACTCTAAGTAGCAGTACTGGGATGTAAAGTAAAATCTAAACATTAAAATGTGGCAACACTTAAATAAAACAGATAATTGGGTACCACTCATGGTCCCAGCAGGAAACAGATGTTACCCTCCCCAGGGTTTAAGCTGTAAAGAAATAAATGAGGGGAGCATGCACGGAGTTGTAGTCAGGATTAAGGCAATCAATAAGGGAGGGTTAGTCACCCAGGAGCAGGCAGCAGGGGAAGCCTGAGGATGAAGGGCAGAACCACTCTACCAGTCATAGTTGAGGAATAAAACTTTCTTAAAAATAAACTTGCCAACACTGAGTCAGCTTGCTCAAAATTAAACATATTTTATTTATTTTCAGATTCACTCCTGCAAGGGACTATAAATGGAAATCTTGGATACTCCCGACTTCACCATAGAGACTCAATTCGTCTCAGTCCATCATCTTTTCACGTTCTGGCATGCCAATCATTCTGCTTGCCTTCTTTTTCCCCTTCATGGACAAAAATCAAACCCATTATCCTTCAGACACACTTAGATTTCTTGGTATCTGTTGGATTTATTAGAATCTCAGCCACCGATATTAGTTGCCACTCTTAACTGAAGTTGCTAACTTCTGTCACAGGCCAGAAAGGCACAAGGGACATACAGAATCATCTGTGACATACAAGCATGTGAGCAGAGAGCATTCTACACCTTCATCCATGAAGGACAAAATGATGGTTTCTGATTCTGCACTTCTTTATTGTAGTATTTTGCTTTCATGTGCTTGTCTTGACCTCCTGGTGAACTAGCACATCTTTATCTCTTGACTTGGGATTGGCCCATGCCTGGCCATGACCACTGATATGTTAGTATATATGAGATGAGCAGAAGCTGAAAATGTTCTTTCATGGCTGGGTGTGCTCTCTTACACTCCAGGGATCTGCCATGGGTAAAACATGCCCTGAGTAGCCTAGGTCCCTTCAGTCTACACCCCAGAGCAAATTCACTTGTTCACAGATCCTGGGGCCTGGGGCCTAAGTCCCTGCACTGGGAGTTCAGCCTAGTTCAACTAATGTGCATGAAAATACACACTTACTCTTTTAACACACTGAATATAAGGATAGTTAGATATGCAGCATTATTATTGTAATACCTGAGTGAATCATGGTATTGTCATACATATGGCTTTTACATTTGTGAAAGTTAAAAATGAACATTAACAATTACATAAGTTGTTTCACATACTTTTTCAATTAAATACCTAATGAGTACTTTTCTATTCTACAAAATTTTTATCTAATCTGTGTTCTTCGAATAATTAGCCGTAATGATTTTTAGCATAGTAAGTTTAAACAGTCAAACATTTTTTTAAAAAGTTTCTACATAATAGCTTAGTTGTTTATTTAAATTTTATCCAAATATTTGGTAGAAACTATGACAAATGATTTGACCTATATAATGAGTCTATAACAGGAATTTCATAAAAATTAACCTGTTATGTAAAAATAGTTTTCTTATAGAAATTGACATTAATAAATAAAATAGAACAAATATTAATTTTATTTGCACTATGATAAAGATCAGGGTAATGGTTCATATTGTTTAAAATCACAATTATCAAAGATTATAAATTGTCTGAGGATAAAAATTATTGGATACTGGATAAAAAATATTGTCTAACTACTTTACACATTTATATACTAAGTATATGGTTAAAATACCTATAGCATATAATGGAAGTACTTATGATTTTAGTTTAGTTTTGGGTTCTTTGCTTTCTTTCCTCTGATATTAGAATACCTAGAGGAACAGAAAAAATTGAAAATACAAGTAATTATAAGATGGATGTATTAGGTTGGCTTGCAGAAACTAGATGGTATTGCAATGACGTCTGCAGGTTGGAGAACCAGGGAAACCAATAGCGCTCAGTCCAAGAAACTGGAAGCCTCAGAACAAGAGGGACCAATGATGTAGACCCAGACAAAGGCTTGGAAAGTGTTGAAGTCCCCTGGAGCTGCACGTGTGAGTCCTGATTCAAACTATGGTGTGTTGTTCGTGGACTATGATAGCAGCAAAAAAGTAAATTTACTCAAAAAGACTCGCTTGCCTGTATGGAAGCTTCCCAGTTCTTCAGTTTTTTATTCTATCTATGTCCCCCTGCCTATTGGACATTGCTGCCCACACTCAGGGTGGGTCTTCCCCTCCCTTCAGTTTGCTGACCCACATGCCAGCCATTTCTGGAAACACCCTCATAGACGTGCCCAGAAGTGTGCTTTATCAATTTTCTAAGCATCTCTCAATCCAGTCAAGTTGATCAAGATTAATCATTTCAGTTGCATTCTGTGCTTCTTATTACTTAGCAATCAAGGTAATTATTTTAAAGTTGTTTTCCTTTGTACTATATTGCAGTATTTATAGTTTATTTTTCTATTCTTGGAAATTCATGAATTCTTTCATCCTAAACTTATATAAACCTTATTAGTCTCAATAGACCAAAACCTGAGCTATATTAAATTTAAGTGACTTTATAATCTAATTCACAAATTAGTTCTTGGAGATACTTTATTATATAACATTCTGCTTCTCTGCACAATAGTTCACATTACATATGGAATATTGTTATCACTCCCAGGCAGGCTAGGGAATTATTTTATAATTTATTATTTTATTTCTCTGTCATCCATTTGTATTATCTGGATAGCACTTGTTCTGTTAGATTGGGGGTCATACTAATGGCAAAATCTAAAGTTTATTGACCCTCTTTGTTGGCATGAGAAGATTTCCCTCACATCTAGACTTGAGTTGTTTGTATATTTCTATGGGGCTTCCTTACTTTACTAAGAAAGGAAAGAGAATTAACAAATTTTCAAAACCAAAGATTTACTGGTGGAACTACAGAAAAGTTAGCAGTTATCTTTGTCAATCCAAAAATACTTAGGATTAATCTTTAAACTTACACATAAAACAAGCAAAACTTTCTTTCATAAACTCTTTTTAAGACAATAAAACTACCACTTCCTACACATTAAAATAGCTAAAATTAAGAAGACTGGCAACACACAAATTTCACGTCTCAAGTGGAGCAACGGAAGTGCTCATAAATTTCTAGAGTGCGTATCAAATGGTACAACCACTTTGGAAACAGTGTCAGCTTCTTTTAAAGAAGATCTACCTACCCATTAATTTAGTAATTCTCCTTCAAAAGACTTACAAAACTGATGTTAAAATCTATCTGCAAAACACTGTCTATGGAAATGTTTCTGTCACTTTTAGTTTTAACAACCCCAAATTGGAATAGCTTGGAAATCTATCAACATAAAAATGCATGAATAAAACTGTGGTATAGTTATGTACTATGATGTTGTTCAGCAATGAAAAGAAATGAAGTACTAACATGACATGGATGAATCATGAAGAAACACACACACACACACACACACACACATGCCCTAATGTTCATTGATTAAAAAAAAACAAGAATAGAAAAAATTAACCTATAGAGATGGGAATCAGAGTTGATAAATGTGGTTGTTATTTTAGGTGTGGAGGAAATTTTTTGGAGTAATGGAATTATACTTTGTTTTATTTACATATATATATTTATTTGTCCAAATATATTAGGATTTATGAATTTTACCAAATGTAAATGCTCAGTTTTAAAAAAATCCATTATGAAAAATACAAAATTGAGAATATGGCTTGCTTACAAGAGAGGCAGCAAGATGGGATAGAGGAGAATCATTCAATGTCAATAGCACTCTGGCTTTTATAGTTTTAAATGAGGAGGTATGTTCACAGGTGTTTATTTTATTACTATGTTATATAAAATACACAAATTTTTTCTTCATAATTTAAATAGAAGTGTTTTATTTTTAGCATATCCCAATAATATATTAACTCTTCTCCTAATCAAATTATTGTGTTCACTAACATCAAATCAATAAAGATAGATTATACTAAAACATTTTAAGAATATTACATATGAACAGAAAAATTTTATAGGAAATTTAACCCATAAGAAAATAAATAGGGCTTCTTTTCAATTTGCTTATGGATTTGTTTGAATATATGTTACTTATCGCTGAAATTATTTGTCATATGGATGTATATAAGTAATGAGAATGGTTTACATAAATTAGTTAATGAAAATGGAAGAATTTGATATAGCAATGCCACTTAATTTGTTGAATACCATCAGATTTATGCATCATTAAACATGTAGACAGCATTCAACAAGAACACCTTTAATAATTTACTAGTGAGCAAGTCAATTCTTTTTTTTTGAAAGTAAAAATCATCTGATTCACCAAAGGATTTCTTACACAGTCATTGTGAATCATTCACTTTCTCGATTTATGGGGAATAAAAAAAAATCACACGCATGCACACACACACAAAAACAACATTTCACCAAGACTAACCAAATGACTACAAGTTTTACTTAGAGCTCTTTTGCTAGAATTATTGTTTTAGCATGTGTTTAGAAAGGTTTGGCAATGTCAAAGTATTCTTTTATATACTTTACAATTCATTATGTTTTAAGAAATTATTTAACTTGCAACTTAAATCTATGTTATTAAAAAATGTGGAATTGTAGATTTAGCTTGCTAAATTTCTAAAAATTTTGCTATAAATATAATATGTAAAGCCAATCCTCATTATCAATGAAACTTACTTTCAGTCAAATAAAGCATGATTTCATTTTTCAAGTAAAATAAACATTTAAATATATATCCCCATGAAGATCATCACTTCTGATTCCAACTCTAAGAAATATAGGTCAGGAAGAGAGACTAGAAATAGATGTCTGGGCAAAACACTTATCTATGCTTTTTCTGTTTAAGTCTCCCAGATTTCTGTTCCCAAGAATGCAGGTGAAAGAAAGGTATTTTTTTTCTTTTATAAAGTGTAGGAAAGATCATTTGTGTAAGGAAATATGAGAAAGAAAAACTGGCATGACTTTGACCAAGTTTAGAGATATTGATTTTAGAAATAGGATTTTCAGAAAAATTATTTTAGTAGATTTTGTAGGAATGCAGAGATCGAGGAGTTGATATCTTTAAAACTAGTGTGAATATGTTATTTATTAGTCAATCCAGAATACTTTGATAGTAAAAAGAGATGAGAGCAATAATTGGTCAGAAATGGCAGGCATAAACACAGATGGTGCTGGGCAAATGCAGACATATCTCATTCCCTCACTTGAAACTCTCTCAATGCCCAGGCTGCCTTTAAAAAGTCTTCAGGTACCTAAGGACAGTGTCATAGCACAAATTTTGTAATATTCCTTATAAAAAGACTCTCTATATGCTTTTATTGCACTAGTTTGAACAAATGAAGGATAGCAAGATAATGAAATGAATCTAAATCTTATAACTAGTAAATGATTTGAATCTAACTCTTATCAGTCAGCAAAGTTCTAAGACTGTGCCCTTTTATATTCTACTGTAAGGCTCTTAAGTGGTATCAGCAAACATGGCATGAAGTAAGGAAACTGAACCCTTTGTCAGTTTTCATTACAAAAGAATTATTTCTAGGGGCTGGGGATACAGCTCGGTTGGTAGAGTGCTTGCCTTGCAAGCACAAGGCCCTGGGTTCAAATCCCCAGCACCACAAAAAAAATTATTTTTCTGATTCATTCTTCTATTCATATTTTGTACTATTTATTCTATTTGGTTAATATACTCAGACTCTGATGTTACACTGATGTTACACTGGAACATCAAAAACTGCTTTAGTTCATGCTTACCACTGTGTTGAGCCATAGTTCTAACCCTTCACAAACAAAATAGGCTCAGAAAAGGGAAGTAATGTGATCAGGGTCACTTGCTGGAATGTGAGAAGGGCTAGGTTTAACCTACTTCTTTTGATTGCAAGTTCTCAGAAATGTGTAACGCCAATGCAGAAGTAAAACTAAAATGTAGATGATATTCTAGCAGTGCTATATGCTTTCCAATAGGCCTATAGCACACATAATTTCAAGTTCCCAAGAAATTCACAATGTAATATAATCAATAATATCATTAAAACATTTTTCCTAACCCAGTCTGATCATGAATACTGATAAATGAGACTTAAATGCTCATCTCTACCATAGAAGTGCTGCTAGTGTTTCTGGACTCAGAATGCCGCTGTTTGCAATTCACAGTATTTTGATTACCAAGAGCCCAAAAGCTCAGAGCAGCAATTTCATATTTGAAAACCAACTACAGTAGATTAAAGAATTAATGTTCCTTTATATAACAGTATCTCCAGAAAACATTTATAAAGAAAGTCATCTGGGTTGAGTTTCTGATGTATTTATGAATATAGTTGTTAATCACCACCTGTGAAAGAATTATCTTTAGAATCTAACTCCAAATTTTAATGCAATTAGATTTGCTAAGTGTCGCTGGCTCTTTGCGGTATCAAATCCACGGATATTTGTCACCGCCTGCAGCAACAATTTGCACGGGTCTTATGGGTGGTGGACTGGAAACTGAGCCACTTCTATCTCTGGGCTGCTTCCTTGCTTGCTTGTTTATAGAGGATAGAGGAAATGAGGCTTACTTGCTTTGAGAAGAGAGAGAGAGAGACTTTGCTTATCAGAGAGAGAGACTTTGCTTAAGAGAGAGAAACTTTGAGAGAAAGACAGGCTTTGCTTAGAGCTTAGAGGAAGAGAGACTTGCTACGCCTTGCTTAAGGTCTGCTGCTTCCTACTGGTGCGTCCTGCATCCTGTGAACTAAGGGTGTGTCTACCTAAGGTGCTTTAGTGATGCGTCTCAGTTCTCTGCTCTGTGATCTGCCTTCCGCCGCTTTCTGCTAGCTGCTGCTTCTATCTGCTAGCTGCTGCTGCTTCTTCTTCTTCCTTTCTGCTAATGGCTTCTCTGCACTTCTTTCTGCTAGCTGCTGTGTTGCTAGCTGCTGTGCATTGCGCTGTCTCGCTCCGCCTATGCTTATATCACCTCCAGGAGGTGGAGAGCAGGGCCACGCCTCTTACGCAAAGATTAGGCTGATACTAGATGTCCGAGCAGGCACAATTAGGAGTGCTTGAGAACACATGCGCATACACTGTGTGCAAATCACCTGAGTGTGCTTATGTCAATTAACCTCCTCGCTGCTGATGTGATCAGGCGCCATTCTGGCACGGTCAACATGGCACAGCCCCCAACAGCTAAGTCATTTAGCAAACTTTTCTTTGCATTGCCATTGATATATGTATTAAAAATAAAGATTCTGAAGTTCGTATATGTGTATATGTGTGTGTGTGTGTATACATATACACACAGTTATGTAATGTACAGAAAAGGATATGAAGGGTTGATTATATTGGTTTCCTCAAATATGAAACTCTATTGTCCTTTATAGCATTATATATCTCTGGCTGAATTTTTAGAAGAAATAGTGATGCATTATCACACACACACACACACACACACACACACAAACACTTTATTTAAAATCTCACATATGCACTATGTAAATACCCTAATATTCTGTACACCTTAATTTTTTTCCTTGGGATACAATACAAGGTGTCTACCATCAAGTTATTACCAAAATACTACACTGTAGCATGATATAAAATCAACTCATAACATTTTATGAAAAAAGATCGTTGTTGAATATAAAGTATTGATCTTTTTCCTCTTAGAAATTTCTTTCCCTACATTTGATCCAAACTAGTTATGTGGAAGTTAAGATCAATTAATTTGTGGTAATGTCACCTATCATGTTTAATTTTATGAAATTTTATAAGTGCAAAAGCAAATGCCACTGACTGCCAGATTAGTCTTCTAAAATACCACTGTATTATATCCTCTTGTTTCTTAAAAACTTGTTTTCCTACTTCCTACTATATATCAGTTATTTCCAAACTCCTTTTTAAATCCCAATTGTAATCTGCAGACCACATATTTCATCAGTTCCCAATGTTCACTCCCAGATATTGTCTCCATTTCCATCTCTATACCTTTTAGGAAAAGCAGGGGAAAGTGTCTGTGGGATATGAGAAAAATATAGCCAATATTCTAAAGTCTTTGTATTTCCTACCAACCATCTACCATGACCACAGACAGTCTCTTGACATACTTGTTTGGTTAGTAAACTGAAATGACAGGCAAACAGTCACACTCCATGACCAACTGGTGGGGTCTAACCCCATAGCTTCCTGCTGAGCTGGCCTAGACCACACATACGTCATGAGGACTCTTCTAAGACAGAGATTAAGGCATATAAAGAGGGAGGGAGATTCTTTTTAACCACACACACACACAAATGCATAGAATCTTTTAAGCTCAGAATACCAAAGATAAATCAATGAGCTGAATACAGAAAAGGCTTGCCACCCATGTGCTCTACTTCACCATCCTTTCTAAAGTAACATCAAAAGATCTGCCTTCTCTTACAAGGGCCAGTTTTCTTTTTTCCGTGGTACAAAAGCGATGGCCTTGAACAACCTCAAGAGGGAAGTACATATGGGCAATTCCTACCTTCCCCTTCGAGACAAATGAAACCACCACATGGAGAAAAATGTGGCCCCTCCTTCATTTGTTCATTTTCCTTGAATTTTCATTAAGTACTTCCTATGCAAGCAAGATGCCTTGCTCTAGACGTTTTGCATCCAGTAGTGTAGAAATAAACAAAGACCAGCCAAATGAAAAAGCAAAAGTTATTCATGCTGATCTTCCTATAGCAAGGACCAGTCACCACCACTTATGCTTTGGCAGAGACTCCAAGGCAGACAAGGAGAGGGAAAGTTTACTAGTGAAGAAGCAGGAAGGTTTCAGGCATACTTTGATTGGAGGGTACAGGACTGGGAAAGCTATAAGTGGGCTAGACTTAAGTTAGGTGTCCTTATGATTGATTTGGGGTACATATTTGGATTTCCCTGGCTGATCCTAAGTTGGAAGTGTTAGGTAACTACCTAGCCATGAATGGGTGAGCAGGGTAAAAGGACAATAAAGGCCCAGTAAAAGCCAGAGAGTATCTTATCTGACAGACAAGTCTCTGGAAGATTAGTGCCCCACCCCCACTAGTTACAACCTCCCCTAGCCATGGTTGCATTCCGTTAAGAAACACTATTCTTTTGAGATCATATCACGTCTTACTAGGTAACCTGGACCTTTCCTTATCAGGAAAACTATGTCAGAACTTCCAATCACCCTGAGAGCCCAAACATCGAGACCCTCATAAAACTTGATGGGGGCTATTCAAAGGGTAAGGGGTTAGGAAATTGAGGCAAAAGCAAAGCAACTTGGTGACAAATGCATTAGGGGGGATGGGAACTGTGACAAAACAAGGGACTCAATTTCCTTAAGACCCACTCTGACCACCACAACATTCTTTCTTGGATGTGGTCCATGCAGTTCTTATACTATCAATTGGAAGTCAGAAGTAGACCTGGGCAGGACTCTAATAACTTCCCTGAGACTCCCACCAAAACTGGGGGCAGGAGTGGCACACTGTAACTCCTCTCTGAGAGGACCCACACTCACCTTTGAGAGCATGCCTTTTCCCCTTTCCTATCTGTTCTAATGAACTCCTGCCTGTAACTCTGAGCAACATGTATGAAATCGTTCTGACTTGATCACAAAAACTTGAGGTTTGAAGGGTGGGGCAGGGGGTGTTAGCACTGCCTCAGTTTCCTGGAAAGTCCTAGCACAATAACAGAAACAGGGATAAAAATTCGAAGAGCTGTTAGTTATTAATCAAGTCCTGGTCATTTGGAGAGGATTGTTTCAGAAAGTTACTGTTTATCTTTCTGGGTTGTCACTAGAGATAATCATCTAACTTCCAGCAAGTCTGATTTACAGCAGGTTGACTTCCTGAGTTGTTCATAGTAAATATCCTTTGGTTTCCTGGGCAGATTGCTATAGGTTGTGTGTCAGTGTTATCTTTTTGTGTACCGTCTAGCCATCGTATTTCTAATCTTAGCGGTGAGCAACAACAAAACTTTCCTTGTAGAGTTTATATCCTACAAAGTGTCTCACAATGATTTCTCCTTTCTCTAGATAGTTTTTCCCATGTATTTTCAAACAGTCAGTAAATGACATTTGGTCCTTTTTAAAAGTATTGATAAATGTTATAACTCGAGACATTATTATACCTGCATATGTCCTATAAAACATTCATTCTCTCATTTAAAATATTGATAATCTAGTATGTGCCAAGAACTGTTATAGGCAGTGAAAATTTAATAGTGAACAAAGCTACGCTCTCAGTGATCTCTTATCTGGTTAGAGATATACAAATAATCATTGTAACTGACAAAATAATTTTTGGTTTGTTACATGGTGATAAATGCTATGAAAAGAAAAGAAAGAAATGGAAAGTGCCAGGGAGAAAGCACTCCTTTCAATTGTAAATAGCTTTAAATATGGTAGTCAAGATAGACATCTAGAAGATAGTGACATTTGAATAAAGGCATGAAGGTAAAGGATGTAGGAATGAGAATACTAAAAAAAAGAAGAAATAGGCAACACAATATCTTTAGGAACATTTCTAGTGTTTTCTTGAAACAGCAAGCAAGTCAGTGAGACTGGGAGAGAGCGAAAGAAGGCGAGTATGATAGTCAGCTTTTCATCATTGTGACAAAATACTAGAGGAAAACAACTTGTAGAACAAATTTTTTCTTTTTCTTTTAGTTGGTGCAATATAGTTGTACATAATAATGAGATTTATTGTTACATATTCATACATGCACAGAATATAACAATGTAATTTAACCAATATTTAACTCAGCAATTCCGTACTCCTTTCCCTCCTCCCACCCCGTGGTCCTTTTCCTCTACTAACCTCCCTTTGATTTTCATGAAATTCCCCACCCCCACCTTTCTTTTCCTTTTTCCACTCTATTTTTGCATATGAGAGAAAACATACAACCCTTGATCTCCTGAGATTGACCTATTTCACTTAACAAAATGGTCTCTAGTTCCAATTATTTTCCTGCAAATGACCTAAGTTCATTCTTCTTTATGGCTGAATAAAATTCCATTATGTATATATATCACATTTTCTTCATCCATTCTTCTGTTGATGGACGCCTAGACTGATTCCATAGTTTGGCTATTGTGAATTGTGCTGCTATAAACATGGGTATGCCCGCAACACTGTGGTATGATCACTTTAATTCTTTAGGGCAAATACCAAAGAGTGACATAACTGTGTCATATGGTCATTCCATGCCTGGACTGGACCCAAGGTTTCAGAGATCTCAGTTGATGGTTACTGACTCCATTGTTTGGGACCTCTAGTGAGGCAGCATATGATGGTAGAAGGGCATGGTGGAGCAAAGCTGTTCATCTCATGGTAGCCAGGAAGCAGAGAGAGAAAGTGGCTGAAGACAAGATATACCTTCCAGGGATGCCTTCAGTCGATTACTTCCTCCAATGAGGCTCCACCTCCTAGGTTTTCCACCACCTGTCAGTAAGGGCATCATATTATGAATCCATCAGTGGGTTAATCCACAGAGGTGAGAGGCAATCATTGTAATGTAATCAACCTCATGATCCAGTCTTATTCTCAAAGGCCCTAACTGTGAACATTGTTTCATTGAGGAACAAACCTCCACACATGAACCTTTGTAGGATGTTTATATCCAAACCGTAACACAAAGGAAAACTCAGAGATAACTCAAGACAGATCATTTATGTTCTTACATAGATCACTGTGGAGCCTCCAGTATATTACAAGGCATGAAGTGGAGAATCACTGTGGATTTTGAGCAGAGGAGTGGCATGATATGACACACAATTCATTGTTATCTTTCTATCTTCTACATAGAGAAGAAAGTAGTAGCGGGGAATGAGGGCAAGGGTGGAGAAAAGGAGATGAGTTAAGATTTTCCAGAAATCTAAGAAAAACATGAGGGTGACTTAGCCATAGGAGCAGCAAAGGCAGAAAGATGTAGTCAGTATTTGTGTACATGTTGTAATCAATATCTGTTAAGAGATCAAATTATTAAGCCAAGTCACTGGAGAATTATTTAAATATAGATAATAGAAGGCATCAAGGGAAATTAATAGCTCCTTGTGCTAAGCATATAGTATTTCTCTTCTTAAAAATTTAGTAATAATGATGTATTTGTTAACTGTGTTTAGATTCTAAGAGCATAATTGAACAAGAATCCTAATTTTCAGTTCACAATAACAAATCCATTCATGTTGAAATGAATATTGAATCCAACATATTGAAAATAAATCATGTCCTGCTAAGCACTGAAGCAGCAAACTTGGGATAGTGACAAGTCTGCCTTTTTGTTAGTACTTTAAAGGCCTTAACTAACCAGAAGAATAAGTCCACCCCTTTCACAGAAGATCTCTGAGCAGATTAAGGAAAAGTTCTTTGGACTCCTTGAGTAAATTCCTGGGGTGAATAAAATTACTTTAAATAACTAAACCTATAATTGGTCTCTACTTACAAATGGGAAAATGAGGCCTGAGATGATGGATATTTCTAGGAGACCTCATGGCCACTTCAGGATTCCCGTGGTTCTGCGGCCCTGTGTCATTAACTCTAAAGATCTTCTTCAGTACTTGCCCAGCCTTCATGATAGAAACTTTTCCCACCAAAACCAAGCTTTTAATTAAAAATAAAAGCTCTTCTCTACTGAAGCCTCATTAGGACTTGATAGAGATCATGAGGAGATAGAAATGTTAATTGCCCTAATGTAACCAACATACACTACAGACATATGTCAAAATATTATAATTATCACTAATACGTATAATCATTAAGCAATAACCAAATGATTACAGAGATGGAAATTTTGACTACCTTGATTTGGACTTTACACACTGTTTCTTTATATAAAATTATCACATTGTATCCCATAAGTTTGTATGATTAAAATTATAACTAGTGTTTGAAAAGTTACCTATTCTTTCTCTTTTTCTGTCACATTAACTTGTAATCTTTCCAATAGTGTATTCTTTATTTTATTTTTAATCACTTATTTATTTTTTTTTTAGTTATACTTAACATTATGATTTATTTTTACTTAATCATAAAAGCACAGAACAGAATTTACTCTAATTCAGTCCCCAGGACTAACTCTTTACCTTCCTTCCTCCCTCCCCCTCCTTTTTCCTATACTCTGCTGATCTTTCTGCTATTTACTTACAGTTTTTCTTTTTTAATTATTATCTTGTGGATATATGTAACAGTGAGATTCATTGTGATATATTTATATATGTACATGGGAAAGTTAGGTAAGTCTTCCTCCATTGTTCTTCCCTATCCCATCCCTAATCCCTCTCCCTCAATCACCTTCTATACTCCACTGACCTTTTTTCTATTTTAATGGAATAACCCCCCCCCCTTTTTTTTTTCTTTTTTTTCTTTTTTCCTATTTTTGACCACATACCAGAGAAATCATTTGATCTTTAACCTTCTGAGTCTGGCTTATTTCACTTAGCATGATAATCTCCACTTCCATCCATTTAAGTTAATTCTTTATGGCTAAGTAATACTCCACTGTGTTTATATACCACATTTTTTTTTTATCCATTCATCTGTTGAAGGGAAGCTAGGTTGGTTCTATAGCCTGCTAATTGTGAATTGTGCAACTATAAACATTGGTATGGGTGCATCCCTATAGTATGCTGACTTAGATCTTTTGGGTGTATACCAAGGTGTGGGATAGCTGGGTAATATAGTGGTTCCATTCCTGATTTGTGGTGAAGCTCCATATTGCTTTCAAGAATGTTGTGCTAATTTGCATTCCCACCAAAAATGTTTGGGGCATAAATATTTACAATCATTATGTCTTCTTGCTGAATGATTCAATTAACAAATATGAAGTGACTCTCTTTGTCTCTTTTGATTAATTTTGGATTGAAGACCTTTTTGTCATTTGAAAGCAGGTACCCTACTTGTTTATGGCTGTCATTTACACGGTATGTCTTTTAGCATCCTTTCACCTTCAGTCTGTGGATGACTTTGTCTATAAGGTGAGTCTCTTGCAAAGAACATATTGTTTGGAGGTTTCAAGATGGCGGCCTAGAGGGTGGCTGCATTTCATGTTGCTCCAGGACTCAGGATTCAAAAGAGGAGATATTGAGACACTTGGGACCAACTCAAAGCAGCCGGGTGACTCTCACCCGTTGGGAAGGCGTCCCGGATGGGACAGTGGTCCCGGAACTCAGGAAACTTTGTGAAGTAGAGCTGCCGGCGAGACGCCCCTCCCCCGCTGGAGCAGTGAACTCGGACAACTGGGAGCGCCGTAAAGGAGGCCGCTCGGCACAGCGCTGGGACTCGGAGCAACCACTGGGGCTCCGGTGGCTGCCCAGGGGAGGAGTGGCGAGGAGAGCTATGTGCACTCAGGACACCGGGGCCTGCCCTGAGGAGGAGACGGAGGAGCGTGGACACTTGGATTTGGAGTGACTGCACCAGAGCTACAGGCGGTTGCCAGAGGAGAAGCTCCGCGGCGAGCAGTTTGGACTCAGAACGACGCTTCTGAACCCCGGGGCCTGCCCTGAGGAAGAAGAGGAGGAAGAGGAGCGCGACCGCTTGGATTCAGAGTGACTGCACCAGAGCTACAAGTGGTTGCCAGAGGAGGGGCTGCGTGGTGAGCTGTTTGGACTCAGACCACTTCTGAACCTGCCCGGAGGAGAAGGAGGAGGAGGAGGAGGAGCGCGGCGGGTCGTTTGGACTCGCAGTAACTGCATTAGCACTCCAGGCGGCTGCTCAGAGGAGAAGGCGAGTGGTGAGTTATTTGGTCTTAAAGTGACAGCTCCTGAACACAGGGGGGCTGCCTGGAGGAGAAGCATGGTGGGTCACTTGGTCTTGAGTGGCCGCACCAGAGCTCCGGGCGGTTGCCCAGAGGACCCGTGCAGCGGGTCACGTGGATTCAGAGCCACTCAGAGCGACCGCTCCTGAACACCCGGGGGGTTATTGGGAGAAGGAGGAGGAACAGGGAGGGTCACTTCGACAAGGAGTGATTGATTGCCCAGGGCTACGGTTGGTTGGTGGGAGGTGGGGGCACACAGTGAGTTTCTTGGACTCCTAGTGACCGCACCAGAATACTGGGCGACTGTCTGGAGGAAGAGGCGTGTGGCGGGTCTCTGTGACTCAGAGCGATTGTACAGGGCCCCAGGTGGCTGCTCAGAGGAGGGGCCGCATAGCCAGGCGATTAGGTGCAGAGCAGGGTCCCAGGATCTAGGAGGCTTCTGGGTGGAAAAGCCACACAGAGACAGGCTTAGGGCGGAGCGAAGGTTCCAGGCCTGCGGGCAGATTCTCTGAGGAGGGGCAGCCTAAGGAGATTCATCTGCGAAGGGTGAGGCTCCCAGGCCCAGGAGGTAGGGCCGGGAACTTTGCAGAGGAAGGCAGCCCAGCCCAGGCGGTAGCTGTAAATTGAGGGGAAACTCTAGGAGGAAACTGACCAGCGAGACCTCCCCACCGGGTGAGTCTTCCCTGCCGGGTGAGGTTTCCCCACAAGGACGGTAAAACCAGAGACTCAGGCCCAAACAGGCCTTGCCTCAGCCCACAGCCTAGGTCCCCTTTGGATGACCATTGGTCAACAAGTGGAGGCACCTCTGCCCACTAGCAGGGAATATACCCCACCTGAAGGCCACCACTCCTAGAGAGGCAGCTTCCTTGTGGAGCACCACATTATCAACTTCCTCCAAGACTTCAGCCTACTGAAGGCTAAGGGGGGATATATATAGAAAACTTCAGGGACATTGTAAGTCAATAGAGAAAATCTGCAATATCTCAGCGGTCCACTGATACCTGAACAATATGACAAAACAAGGAAAGAAAATGCTGCAAACAAATCTAGATGTTACATCAATAAAACCCAATGATAGCATGGCAGAAGAAATGACAGAAAAGGAATTCAGAATGTACATAATTCAAATGATCAGAGAAGCAAACGATGAGATGAAAGAGCAAATGCAAGCATTGAATGATCGCACCAATCGACAGTTAAAAGAGCAAATACAGGAAGCAAAAGATCATTTCAATAAAGAGTTAGAGATATTGAAAAAAAACCAAACAGAAATCCTTGACATGAAGGAAACAATAAACCAAATTAAGAACTCCATAGAAAGCAAATCCAATAGGATAGAACACCTGGAAGACAGAACCTCAGACATTGAAGACAAAATATTTAACCTTGAAAACAAAGTTGAACAAACAGAGAAGATGGTAAGAAATCATGAACAGAATCTACAAGAGCTATGGGATATCATGAAAAGCCCAAATTTAAGAATTATTGGGATTGAGGAGGGCTTAGAGAAACAAGCCAAAGGAATGAACAATTTATTCAATGAAATAATATCAGAAAATTTCCCAAATCTGAAGAATGAAATGGAAAATCAAGTTCAAGAGGCTTATAGGACTCCAAATACACAAAATTACAACAGACCCACACCAAGGCACATTATAATGAAAATACCTAACATACAAAATAAAGACAGAATTTTAAAGGCTGTGAGAGAAAAGAACCAAATTACATTCAGGGGGAAACCAATACGCATATCAGCAGATTTTTCAATCCAGACCCTAAAAGCTAGAAGGGCCTGGAACAACATTTTTCAAGCCCTGAAAGAAAATGGATGCCAACCAAGAATCTTATACCCAGCAAAACTTACCTTCAAATTTGACGATGAAATAAAATTTTTCCATGATAAACAAAAGCTAAAAGAATTTACAAAAAGAAAGCCAGCATTACAGAACATTCTCAGCAAAATATTCCATGAGGAAGAGATGAAAAACAAAGAAGCAAATCAGCAAAGGGAGGAATTATCCTAAAGGAAATGTCAAATAAAGGAGGAAACAAGTTGTGTCAAACAAATAAATAAATAAAATTTAAAAAATGAACCAAATGACCGGGAAACCAAATCATATCTCTATAATAACCCTGAATGTTAATGGCCTGAATTCATCAATCAAAAGACATAGACTGGCAGATTGGATTAAAAAGAAGATTCAACAATATGTTGCCTGCAAGAGACTCACCTCATAGAAAAAAATACCCATAGACTAAAGGTGAAAGGATGGGGAAAAACATACCATGCACATGGACTCAGCAAAAAAGCTGGAGTATCCATCCTCATTTCAGATAATGTGGACTTCAAGCCAAAGTTAGTCAGAAGGGATAAAGAAGGTCATTTCATACTGCTTAAGGGAAGCATAAATCAGCAAGATATAACAATCATAAACATCTATGCCCCAAACAGTGGCTCATCCATGTATGTCAAACAAATCCTTCTCAATTTCAGAAACCAAATGGACCATAACACAATAATACTAGGTGAATTTAACACGCCTCTCTCACCACTGGACAGATCTTCCAGACAAAAATTGAACAAAGAAACCATAGATCTCAATAACACAATCAATAATTTAGACTTAATGGACATTTATAGAATATACCATCCAACGAAGAGCGAATACACTTTCTTCTCAGCAGCACATGGATCCTTCTCTAAAATAGACCATATATTATGCCACAAAGCTAATGTTAGCAAATACAAGAAGATGGAGACACTACCATGTATTCTATCAGATCATAATGGATTGAAGTTAGAAATAAATGAAAGAGTAAAACACAGAAACTATTCCAACATCTGGAGATTAAACAATATGCTATTATATGATGAATGGATAACAGAAGATATTAGGAAGGAAATTAAAAAATTCTTAGAGGTAAATGAGAACAAAGAAACATCATATCAAAATCTCTGGAACACTATGAAAGCAGTACTTAGAGGGAAATTTATTTCATGGAGCCCATTTAATAAAAGAAGTAAAACTCAACAAATAAACGACTTAACACTACAGCTCAAAGCCCTAGAAAAAGAAGAACAGAACAGCACCAAAAGTAGTAGAAGACAGGAAATAGTTAAACTCAGAGCTGAAATCAATGAAATTGAAACAAAAGAAACAATACAAAAAATTGACAAAATAAATAGTTGGTTCTTCGAAAAAATAAACAAAATGATAAACCTTTAGCCACACTAACAAAGAGAAGACGAGAGAAAACCCAAATCACTAAAATTCGGAATGAACAAGGAAAATCACAACAGACAGAATTGAAATACAAAACATAATTAGAAGCTATTTTGAAAATCTAAATACTCCAACAAAATAAAAAATTTCGAAGACATCAACAGGTTTCTAGAGACATATGAATTGCCTAAACTGAACGAGGAGGACATAAACAATTTAAATAGACCAATTTCAAGTACTGAAATAGAAGAAGTCATCAAAAGCCTACCAACAAAGAAAAGTCCGGGACCAGATGGGTTCTCAGCCGAGTTCTACAAAACCTTTAAAGAAGAGCTCATTCCAATACTTCTCAAAGTATTCCATAAAATAGAAGAGGAGGGAACCCACCCAAACTCATTCTATGAAGCCAATATCACCCTGATACCTAAACCAGACAGAGACTCATCAAGGAAAGAAAATTTCAGACCAATATCCTTAATGAACATCGATGCAAAAATTCTCAACAAAATTTTAGCAAATCGCATACAAAAACATATTAAAAAGATAGTGTACCATGATCAAGTTGGTTTCATCCCAGGGGTGCAAGGTTGGTTCAACATCAGGAAATCAATAAACGTAATTCACCATATCAATAGACTTAATGTCAAGATTCATATGATTATTTCAATAGATGCAGAAAAAGCATTTGATAAAATACAGCACCCCTTCATGCTCAAACCACTAGAAAAACTAGGGATAGTGGGAACATTCCTTAACATTGTAAAGGCCATTTATGCTAAGCCCATGGCTAATATCATTCTAAATGGTGAAAAACTGAAAGCATTCCCCCTAAAAACTGGAACAAGGCAGGGATGCCCTCTTTCACCACTTCTATTCGACACGTTTTTGAGACTCTGGCCAGAGCAATTAGACAAACCAAAGAGATTAAAGGGATACGAATTGGAAAAGAAGAACTCAAACTATCCCTGTTCGCTGATGACATGATTATATATTTAGAGGAACCTGGAAATTCCACCAGAAAACTCTTAGAACTCAGAAGTGAATTCAGTAAAGTAGCAGGTTACAAGATCAATGCCCATAAATCCAACGCATTTTTATACATAAGTGATGAATCTTCAGAAAGAGAAATTAGGAAAACTACCCCATTCACAATAGCCTCGAAAAAAATAAAATACTTGGGAATCAATCTCACAAAAGAGGTGAAAGACCTCTACAATGAGAACTATACAACACTAAAGAAAGAAATTAAAGAACACCTTGGAAGATGGAAAGATCTTCCATGTTCTTGATAGGATGAATTAATATTGTCAAAATGGCCATACTACCAAAAGTGCTATACAAATTCAATGCAATTCCAATTAAAATCCCAATTGTGTACCTTACAGAAATAGAGCAAGCAATTATGAAATTCATCTGGAAGAATAAGAAACCCAGAATAGCTAAAGCAATCCTTAGCAGGAAGAGTGAAACAGGGGGTATTGCAATACCAGATCTTCAACTCTACTACAAAGCAATAGTAACAAAAACGGCATGGTATTGGTACCAAAATAGAAAGGTAGATCAATGGTACAGAATAGAGGACACGGACACAAACCCAAATAAATACAATTTTCTCATACTAGACAAAGGGGCCAAAAATATGCAATGGAGAAAAGATAGCCTCTTCAACAAATGGTGCTGGGAGAATTGGAAATCCATATGCAACAGAATGAAACTAAACCCATATCTCTCACCATGCACGAAACTAAACTCAAAATGGATTAAGGACCTCGTAATCAGACCAGAGACCCTGCAGATTATAGAAGAAAAAGTATGTCCAGATCTTCAACATGTCGGCTTAGGACCAGACTTCCTTAACAGGACTCCCCTAGCACAAGAAATAAAAGCTAGAATCAACCACTGGGATAGATTCAAACTAAAAAGCTTTCTCTCAGCAAAGGAAACTATCAGTAATGTGAACAGAGCGCCTACAGAGTGGGAGAATATCTTTGCCAATCATACTTCAGGTAGAGCACTAATCTCCAGAATCTATAAAGAACTCAAAAAACTCTACTCCAAGAATTCAAATAATCCAGTCGACAAATGGGCTAAGGAAATGAATAGACACTTCACAGAAGAAGATCTACAAGCAATCAACAAACATATGGAAAAATGTTCAACATCTCTAGTAATAAGAGAAATGCAAATCAAAACTACCCTAAGATTCCATCTCACCCCAATTAGAATGGCGATTATCAAGAATACAAGCAACAATAGGTGTTGGCGAGGATGTGGGGAGAAAGGTACACTCATACTTTGCTGGTGGGGCTGCAAATTAGTGCAGCCACTCTGGAAAGCAGTGCGGAGATTCCTTAGAAAACTTGGAATGGAACCACCATTTGACCCAGCTATCCCACCCCTTGGCCTATACCCAAAGGACTTAAAATCAGCATACTACAGAGATACAGCCACATCAATGTTCATAGCTGCTCAATTCACAATAGCCAGACTGTGGAACCAACCTAGATGTCCTTCAATTGATGAGTGGATAAAGAAACTGTGGTATATATATACAATGGAATATTACTCAGCCATAAAGAATGATAAAATTATGGCATTTGCAGGCAAATGGATGAAATTGGAGAATATCATGCTAAGTGAGATAAGCCAATCTCAAAAAGCCAAAGGACAAATGATATCGCTAATAAGTGGATGATGACACATAATGGGGGGAGGGAAGGGTTAGTGTTAGGGTTAGAGTTAGGGTTAGGGAGGGGGGCAAGTATGGAGGAAGGAAGGACTGTATAGAGGGAAAAGTGGGGTGGGAGGGGTGGGGGGAAGGGAAAAGATAACAGAATGAATCAAACAACATTACTCTATGTAAATTTATGATTACACAAATGGTATGCCTTTACGCCATGTACAAACAGAGAAACAACATGTATCCCATTTGTTTACAATAAAAAAATACATTATTTTAAAAAAAAAAGAAAATATTTTGAATTCATTTAGTTCATATCTCAGAGCTCTCATATACTCCAGTGATTGTTAAATATGGTCCCTTGACATTACCCAGATATCTTGAATGTTCTGGTCATGGTCTCTTAACATATTTTCTTTATGTATGGTCAAATTTACTTTCAAGATTATATACTTCATCTTCAAGGCCTGAACACCTGTCTTCAAAGTGATCTAACCTATTGATGATGCTTTCCATTAAATTTTTAATTTGCCTAATTCAGCATTTCATTTCCAGGATATGGGTTTCTTTTTCAGAATCTCTCTTTACCAAAATGATATTTTATTTTCTATATTTTCTAACTTCATTCCTTATATCTTCTTTTAGCTCATTGAATATTTTAACTATGAACTCTTGAAACTCATTCTCTGACATTTTCTCCACTGTGGTGTACATGGAGTCAGTTGTTGAAGTGTTATGTGCTGTTTAGGGTGGTTAATTCCCTTGTCTTTTCATATTGCTGGTATGTCTACCCACCTATTGGGATGGTTATTACTTTTTCTTTTAAGCAAGGGACTGTTATTGAAGGTTCTTTTAAGAGAAATGTCCAGGTATTGAAACTTTAACTCAATATGTGAACTCTGCTGATCCCAATTTAAGGACAACTTCAGAGAAGCTGCTGAACCTTATTTACTACAACCACTTCATTGCCAAACAATATACTAGTAAACCTCACAAAAAGTGAGAACCTTGTTGATACTATTTTCCATAGTTCCTAGAGTCCAGGTATAAACTTGTAGTAAAATTCTGGAATAGGTAAAAAAAATAGTTATTAAATATTGTAAGAATTTTGTAACATTATATGTGGACTGAAAGAGAGAAGGGAGAAACATTGGTCGAAAGAGAGAAAAAAGGAAGAAAATTTAGAAAAGAAGAATACATGCCAAGGTAAAAGGAGAAAAAGATGGATGGGGGTATTGAGTTGGTAGCAGATAATGGGGGCGGGAGGTAGGTAAGAGGAACAAGTATAAATTAGGGCTAGGAAAACAGAGAGGAGGATTACAATCAATGCTTTAAACCATGAGGAGGCGCACATTCAAATGAGTTGGAGGTACAGTGTTGGCTATTAGTGCAACAGCTATCCATTAAGATGAAAAGTGGTATATATGATCAAAGTGGATGTTAAAGTTATTTATAATAAATTTTGCCAAGGTGAAGAGATTTCTTATTGAATCTTGGTTTGAATTTCATTAGGATTTGGGACATTTAGAAAATGTCCATCATTCTTTGGGTCTTGATCCTTCCAAAGGTGCTGGAGCACAAGAGCCACTCCCCAATTGCTAGAGACCTCCACCATTCCATTATGGTTTGTTAGCTCAGGGGCCTGAAGGCTGACTGCTCTGGGGTGTGGTATCTATTGGTTGTCTCTATTGTGTGCAGAAGTTCAGGATGTAGGGCTCTGGATGGTGGTTGTGATTGCCTTGTGTCTCTGTGTACCCACTCCCTCTATAGGATCTTTCTCAAGGTGACATAGAGCCCAGTGGCTATCTACAAGTATAGGTCCTGTGATTGTGAATTCTCTGTGGGTGATCTGTGGTACAGAAGCATTCCCCGTGGATGATGCAGCTCACTGTGTTATGTCCTTACTACTGAGTAAAGAGATTTAGCTTATAACCCATGTTCTAGCTTCCACTGCCTCAAAATGTGCATGGCAAGCACATCCTCCCTCTGCTTCTGTGACTGAGGCAATGTCCAGCCTGTGTCCAGCCTATGACTGGGCTGTCTTTGCTCTCCAATGTCTTGGACCCAGAAAACTTGCCACCTTGACCAACATCCCACTGACTGTGGTTGCAATCCAGGCACCTCCACTTTAAGCTTCCTGGGACATCCTGGTCTTTTACTAGCTGCTACCACAATCTGGGGACCATCCCTCTATGCTTGTGGATGGAGCTCCAGGCCCCTTTCTCTTGGATGGGTCCCACCTAAACTGCAACTGAGATCAGGGGAAAAGACCCTCTAAGCCTCCTATGTCTCAGACAACTCCCACCATGAAGTGCCTTTTGCCAGTCTCAGTGGCAGCTGTGATCCTGATGGCTTCCCTTTCCCCTGCTAAGGACCAAAAGTGCTTTCCTACTTGGATCTGAGCTCTTACTTTCTGCTACCAAGAAATATGGGGGTCCACTCCATCTTTGCTGGACCCCCCACCTTGGCTAGGTGGAAAGCTGGATTTGGTAAGCACTTCTTGGCAGGCGCTCCACCCCACTGCTCTTGTTTGCAGTGAGAGGGACGGGGTTACAGGAAATTTCAGCTGGTAGCAATCCCTCTGTGAGTTCTTTCTAGATCTTCTTAAGAGATCCCACTGTAGTGGAGCCCCCTTTGGTTTAATTTGTTGGTATCTGGAGGTGGGAAGATGCAGCGTTGGTTTAAAGGGTGAGCTGTGGACTCCACAAAATGGCTGCAGCTTTCTGTTGGTGATTTGTTTTAAACTGCTTGATGTGCTTCGAGAGCACCACTGCTCCCATCACACTTTAATTTGGTCTTTTTTATTTTTCCAGAGGTTATTAAGGGAGCGGTCTTTTGTGGTTTTTTACTTCCTCTTTCTCTTTCTGTTGCCCCCCTCTCCCCTTTCTCCACTCTGGTCTGGGTTCAAGGTTAGGGAACTTCACACTTATTTTCTACTCCAGTAACCAATCTTCAAGTCTTTCCAGATCTTGGACTTTGGAATGTTGGGTCTTAGAGCATTGATTCTGTTACCTACCTCTCAGATCAGCTGCTCCTTCCCTGCCTCCTTTTGTGTTGTAGGAAGCTAAGGAATCACAGTCTACCTCTGCTCAGTCACTTTCCATGTCTCTTCATCAACTTGTCTGTCTTCATGTGAGCCACAGTCCTTCTCAGAGAAGCTAAGCTTCCACTAATCTACTCTCTATTAGATTTCTACATTTCTTGCTTACTGTGTGGTTAGGGTAAAATTCCCATCTTTTTCTGCAATACTTACATATGGGCAATACAGAGTGTGAGTTCCTTTGGACCGACATAGTACATTCACTCTGTAAATTTTTTTTTTTTTTTTTTTTTTTTTTTTTTTTGGTACTGGAGATTGAACTCAGGGGCACCTAACCACTGAACAACATCCCCAGACCTTTTTTGTATTTTATTTAGATACAGGGTCTCACTGAATTACTTCAGGCCTCACTAAATTGCTGAGATAGGCTTTGTGCTGAGACCGGCTTTGAACTCACCATCCTTCTCCCTTAGCCTCACAAGCCACCGGGATTACAGGCATGTGCCACTACGCCCGGCTCCATTTTCACTCTGTAAACATTTATTGAATCTATAATATGCCAGTCACATTGGTAAAAACTGAAGGAACATAAATCATAGGTAATGTCTTCCCTAGAGGAACCTTCAGCCTGAGAACTGCTGTCACCTTCATGTCTGTATTCCTGACACCCTTGTATGGGTAATGAGAGTGAGTAGAAATGGAGACAGAATAGAGCAGCATGATCTAATGTTTGGCATGTGCTGGACATTTCATTTATCAACACTAAATTTCACAATCTTCAGCTATCTTTATTTCGTTAATGATAGTTATGAGAATTAATAAAAGTAGATTACCCAGGCTGCAAAGCTAATAAATAGCAAAACTGACATTCAAAGTCAAGTCTGATTCCAAAATCAATGAGTTTTCCACTAATTAAGCTTAATATGGACTTAATACATGGACTTATTTAAAAAATTGAGACTAAACAAAGTATGTTTCAGTGACCCATTATTTACTGACCTGAGAACTGACTTCTGTTATAAATCATCCACTTTATTCATATGCAACTTTGATTTGTCATTCTTGGTCACTGTGATCTTTGCTGTCTTCCGTATCAGTCCCAGAGCTGAATTCTCACAAATGCATTCTATCACAAATATATTTCAAGGTTTACCTGAGCATACATATTTGGGAAGCTGAAATCCAAGTAAAATGAAGTAGTTTGCTAAACGTCAGTCCTGAAGAATGTTCTGCTTCTCAATAAGTGTGGATTTGGCATGTTCTATGGTGCAAGGTTAAGTACTAGAGTATGTATAAACAACCTAAAAATCTTTAAAGGTAAATAAAATGTTTTCTCCAATAGTAAAATAATTTGCGTCAGGCTGTTTGACACAGGTGAGAATGGTAAGTAGCAAAGGAGACAGAGGTGATGTATCCAGGGGGAAACTGGAAGACCAACCCTAGGAAAAGTCAAGGAAAAACCCAACACACTGCCACAGCACATTGAAAAATCTCTAATCTCCTTCTCCCTTCAATTCCTAACACTGGGTCACTGGTGTCATACCTACCCTGTGACGAAGGCTCTATTCTTCACTGTGCAGAGAGCAGCTGGAGGAGGCATAAAGCAAGACAAAATCCCCATTGCAAAACTGAGCCCAAGATCCATTTCATCAACTTTTAATCTAAAGCCTCTTTCTGCCACATCGCAAAGTCTCCCTGGATAGTTTTATTAAATTAATTATCATTACAGCTCCTCATGCCAGCTGACTTCATGTTTTAAATATAGAAAAACTTTAATAAGGGTGAATGGTTTAATTACCCAAAACTAACCCTTAGAGTATTGTGCTGGCAAAAAGAATGCTTCACAACATCTTGGCTGCAAGGAAGTAGGAACAGTGGCTTCCTTTTCATCCCACTAACTTAGAACTTGACACACCACTTTCCAGCAGTTCTGACAATACTGATTTTGTCAGAATGGACCTTCTATAGGCTTTCTTTGCTAAAACCATTATGTGGACTCTACACTACTCTTTGTTATAATGAATATGTGCTTAGTGTCAGCTGCTGAAACTCATGGGTAAATATTATTCAGGTTCAATTCAGTTCATGTAATCCCCAAAGCAAAACCTTCTTCAGATTGGTTGTTTTACAAGCATTACAATAAGAATATCTCTTAACAATCTCTTAAAGGAATACTGATGCGAGTTTGGCTCCGTTAGTAGGATTTATCTGTACATTTAAGGGAAATCTTTAGTAAGAAAACCATTTACCTTCTGAAAATTAGAAGACATTCTATCCCAATATAGTTTTGATGAAATAGTTCTTTCCCTAATAATATAAAATGATAAGGAATTGCTTCCCAAATTCAACTTAACTGGAGTCAGTTATTTTTTAATATACTAAAAACTGGTTAATATTAGTGTATGAAAGAAAATGTATCATTGAAGAAGTACATTTCAACAAAATAATCTATAGCAATACAACAACATAGCAAAAGTACTAGGAAATTTGACTCCATTAATGTAGCAAAACTTAGGAAATTTGACTCCATTCCAACTAAAGTTATTGGTGGAAGAGCAACATGGTCAAAAAAGGGAAAAAGTGTCAGAAACTGCTTACTTTGAGACTGGTCCAAAACAGGCTTTAGTTTTTTGTTTTGTATCATGTGTGCTTTTTAGTGCTTAGGATTACGTAAATGTTTAAATGATTTTTTTATTCTAACTTCCTTTTATATTCATAATAAACATTTTTTGTATGTCTTATTTGTCTTTGTCATGGTATGCTACCTTAAGTTGTAGGGTATTTGAAAGAGGGTTCTGGCTAGACTCAGCAAGAGGCAAACTCAGGCTGCCATTTGCTAGATATCTTGGACCTACATTTTCTCTCTCACTTTCCCCATTCTTTTTTCACTCTGGGATAGAAATTGGACCAAGATTCTAGGTGGTGGGGAAGATTCAACAAATATGACACACCAATCCTTAGTATACACAGTTAGCACTCAATAAAATGTGTCAGTTATTAATGACACCAAACCTACTCTCTGACATATCTCTACTCAGACTCACTGTGTGGCTACAGATCCTATTCTACCTTTCACTTCAGGGTTTATAAAGTCTTTAAAGAAGCTCAGAAGAATCTTATATTTTTTTTTTTTCAGAAAGTTGATGGTTATTTTAACATGTTCTAGTACTGCTGCCTCTTCAAGAAAAAGGAGGCAACTGGAAGCTTCTAATTTTCTTCTGTCTTCAGTAAACCCTTGTGATGCTAAGATGCTTTGGTCAACATCAAATTAAACTGGGGAGCTAAAGTCTCTGCCCTGGAAGCAGAATCAGTCTACTACTTCAAAACACTGTAACAAACTTCTTTGAGATTCAGGACTCTCCATGCTCTCTGTAAGTATGACCCACTCCCACCTTAGCTAAAATAGTCTATTGTCTCCAGAATGTCAAGAGTCCTTTCAGAATATACCATCCAACCAAGAGTGAATACACTTTCTTCTCAGCAGCACATGGATCCTTCTCTAAAATAGACCATATATTATGCCACAAAGCTAATGTTAGCAAATACAAGAAGATGGAGACACTACCATGTATTCTATCAGATCATAATGGATTGAAGTTAGAAATAAATGAAAGAGTAAAACACAGAAACTATTCCAACATCTGGAGATTAAACAATATGCTATTATATGATGAATGGATAACAGAAGATATTAGGAAGGAAATTAAAAAATTCTTAGAGGTAAATGAGAACAAAGAAACATCATATCAAAATCTCTGGGACACTATGAAAGCAGTACTTAGAGGGAAATTTATTTCATGGAGCGCATTTAATAAAAGAAGTAAAACTCAACAAATAAACGACTTAACACTACAGCTCAAAGCCCTAGAAAAAGAAGAACAGAACAGCACCAAAAGTAGTAGAAGACAGGAAATAGTTAAACTCAGAGCTGAAATCAATGAAATTGAAACAAAAGAAACAATACAAAAAATTGACAAAATAAATAGTTGGATCTTCGAAAAAACAAACAAAATTGATAAACCTTTAGCCACACTAACAAAGAGAAGACGAGAGAAAACCCAAATCACTAAAATTCGGAATGAACAAGGAAATATCACAACAGACAGGATTGAAATACAAAACATAATTAGAAGCTATTTTGAAAATCTATACTCCAACAAAATAGAAAATTTCGAAGACATCAACAGGTTTCTAGAGACATATGAATTGCCTAAACTGAATGAGGAGGACATAAATAATTTAAATAGACCAATTTCAAGTACTGAAATAGAAGAAGTCATCAAAAGCCTACCAACAAAGAAAAGTCCGGGACCAGATGGGTTCTCAGCCGAGTTCTACAAAACCTTTAAAGAAGAGCTCATTCCAATACTTCTCAAAGTATTCCATAAAATAGAAGAGGAGGGAACCCACCCAAACTCATTCTATGAAGCCAATATCACACTGATACCTAAACCAGACAGAGACTCATCAAGGAAAGAAAATTTCAGACCAATATCCTTAATGAACATCGATGCAAAAATTCTCAACAAAATTTTAGCAAATCGCATACAAAAACATATTAAAAAGATAGTGCACCATGATCAAGTGGGTTTTATCCCAGGGATGCAAGGTTGGTTCAACATCAGGAAATCAATAAACGTAATTCACCATATTAATAGACTTAAAGTCAAGAATCACATGATTATTTCAATAGATGCAGAAAAAGCATTTGATAAAATACAGCACCCCTTCATGCTCAAAACACTAGAAAAAATAGGGATAGTGGGAACATTCCTTAACATTGTAAAGGCCATTTATGCTAAGCCCATGGCTAATATCATTCTAAATGGTGAAAAACTGAAAGCATTCCCCCTAAAAACTGGAACAAGGCAGGGATGCCCTCTTTCAACACTTCTATTCAACATCATTCTTGAGACTCTGGCCAGAGCAATTAGACAAACCAAAGAAATTAAAGGGATATGAATTGGAAAAGAAGAACTCAAACTATCCCTGTTAGCTGATGACATGATTATATATTTAGAGAAACCTGGAAATTCCACCAGAAAACTCTTAGAACTCATAAGTGAATTCAGTAAAGTAGCAGGTTACAAGATCAATGCCCACAAATCCAATGCATTTTTATACATAAGTGATGAATCTTCAGAAAGAGAAATTAGGAACACTACCCCATTCACAATAGCCTCGAAAAAAATAAAATACTTGGGAATCAATCTCACAAAAGAGGTGAAAGACCTCTACAATGAGAACTATACAACACTAAAGAAAGAAATTAAAGAACACCTTAGAAGATGGAAAGATCTTCCATGTTCTTGATAGGAAGAATTAATATTGTCAAAATGGCCATACTACCTAAAGTGCTATACAAATTCAATGCAATTCCAATTAAAATCCCAATGACGTACCTTACAGAAATAGAGCAAGCAATTATGAAATTTCATCTGGAAGAATAAGAAACCCAGAATAGCTAAAGCAATCCTTAGCAGGAAGAGTGAAACAGGGGGTATTGCAATACCAGATCTTCAACTCTACTACAAAGCAATAGTAACAAAACCGGCATGGTATTGGTACCAAAATAGAAAGGTAGATCAATGGTACAGAATAGAAGAC
The DNA here is from genome assembly GCF_902686455.1 of Sciurus vulgaris. Taxonomy (NCBI): domain Eukaryota; kingdom Metazoa; phylum Chordata; class Mammalia; order Rodentia; family Sciuridae; genus Sciurus; species Sciurus vulgaris. The sequence continues at coordinate 58,001,767 of NC_136469.1, forward strand.
ACGGACACAAACCCAAATAAATACAATTTTCTCATACTAGACAAAGGGGCCAAAAATATGCAATGGAGAAAAGATAACCTCTTCAACAAATGGTGCTGGGAGAATTGGAAATCCATATGCAACAGAGTGAAACTAAACCCATATCTCTCACCATGCACGAAATTAAACTCAAAATGGATTAAGGACCTCGGAATCAGACCAGAGACCCTGCAGGTTATAGAAGAAAAAGTAGGTCCAAATCTTCACCTTGTTGGTCTAGGATCAGACTTCCTTAACAGGACTCCCATAGCACAAGAAATAAAAGCTAGAATCAACCACTGGGATAGATTCAAACTAAAAAGCTTTCTCTCAGCAAAGGAAACTATCAGCAATGCGAAGAAAGAGCCTACAGAGTGGGAGAATATCTTTGCCAATCATACTTCAGATAGAGCACTAATCTCCAGAATCTATAAAGAACTCAAAAAACTCTACTCCAAGAATTCAAATAATCCAGTCGACAAATGGGCTAAGGAAATGAATAGACACTTCACAGAAGAAGATCTACAAGCAATCAACAAACATATGGAAAAATGTTCAACATCTCTAGTAATAAGAGAAATGCAAATCAAAACCACCCTAAGATTCCATCTCACCCCAATTAGAATGGCGATTATCAAGAATACGAGCAACAACAGGTGTTGGCGAGGATGTGGGGAGAAAGGTACACTCATACATTGCTGGTGGGACTGCAAATTAGTGCAGCCACTCTGGAAAGCAGTGTGGAGATTCCTTAGAAAACTTGGAATGGACCCTCCATTTGACCCAGCTATCCCACTCCTTGGCCTATACCCAAAGGACTTAAAATCAGCATACTACAGACATACAGCCACATCAATGTTCATAGCTGCTCAATTCACAATAGCCAGACTGTGGAACCAACCTAGATGCCCTTCAATTGATGAGTGGATAAAGAAACTGTGGTATATATATACAATGGAATATTACTCAGCCATAAAGAATGATAAAATTATGGCATTTGCAGGCAAATGGATGAAATTGGAGAGTATCATGCTAAGTGAGATAAGCCAATCTCAAAAAGCCAAAGGACGAATGATATCGCTAATAAGTGGAGGATGACACATAATGGGGGGGAGGGAAGGGTTAGTGTTAGGGTTAGAGTTAGGGTTAGGGAGGGGGGCAAGTATGGAGGAAGGAAGTACTGTATAGAGGGTAAAGAGGGGTGGGAGGGGTGGGGGGAAGGGAAAAAATAACAAAAAAAAAAGAAAAAAAAAAAAAAAAGAGTCCTTTCAGCCCTATTTTCCTGAATCTTTTAGCCCCTCTTTTCTCAACATTTGCCTTTGGAGTAGGATCTGTGTTTTTTTGTTTTTTGTTTTTTGTTTTTTTTTCTTTTTTGCAAAACCATAAGTTCTACTAAAGTATTTTTCTTCAAACAAAGAAGTTATTTTCCCAAATGTTGAAGTCTGCCAACAGTCTTGTTGGCAATAAGCACAACCTGTAGGCAAAGTTCAAATGGTGCATTTCTGACCCTGATATAATATGACAGGAATCCGTACAGTAAAGAAACTGCAAGAAGTGAGTTATCAATTGAATCCTGGGTTCTGGAAATATGACATCTGCAGTAAGACATGGCAGGTATGCACAGCTCAGGTGATGTGTGTGGAGAACTGGAAGCTATTTAGCACAGGGAGTGGACAGACTGCCACAGTCAAACAGGGTTGGCGAGGCAGGTAAGGGTCAGGTGGTAAAGGAATTCAGACTTACGTCATAATAAGGAATTCAGACTTTGTCCAGGAAACATGTCCTTCCAGACCAGGCTGTTGTTAAAAACCACCTGAGAACCTTTTAGTTTATTTCTTAAAATATAATTTCCCAAATCCCCTTCCAGAACTACTAAATCAGAATCTTCACAGGGAATGCTATAAACATTTTGAAAAAGTATTTCAAAGTAACTAATTAATTAATTTTGACAGTTTTGTGGTGGAATTGCAGACTGAGAGCATGATGTGGAAACAGCTCTGCACAAGTGTCCAATTAGGGGTATATAATGCTATAGCATTTAGCTGTAGAATAGAATTATTCTCTATTTATTTGGACCCTATTAATGATGATTTTCATAGCAAGTCTTTATCAATAGTTTATGTCACATATACATATGCATGTATACACAAAGGAAAGCTTGTTCTTCCTTTTGGCAAAAAAGACATAAAATAGAGTATGGGGAAAAGAGGCTAATACAGAGAATGAAGACCAATATAAAATAGAGAATACAACCAAGTATCATAACACTTCCACTGGTGTCTCATGGCCTATGACAGTGAATGAGTAAGACTCCTGTGGTTCTTATGAGATGCTGCTAGAGAATCCTGAAGAGAAAGATCCTACAATCCAAACAGGCTCTAGAGTCCGCTTTCTCATTAGAGAAATGGAGCTGATCCTAGATGATGAAGGTAGTGGGGATTGAAATTTATAGTACATTCAAAAGCTTAGAAATGAGCCACATATATAAATCTTCTCCTCCTTCTTCTGAGCTCTGGACATTCCATCTTTTGTAAAGTCCTGATGATTTGTCTCATACGTGTCTTCGTTGGGCTCACCTGCACCTTACACCCACTGCAGCTGCCCTAATTCAGGTTTTCATTCTCTCTTGCTTAGACAAAACCAAGTGTTCTTGCCATGCACATGGACTTCAGCCTCTTCCTGCTCTACCTGTACTTCCATTATAATGGTATCTGGAAAGGTGGACGCAGAGGCAATTTCCAAAGTTCAAGGCATCGTAGCACTTTGTGCTTAAAACTTTTAAATCACTTCAGATTTTTAGGTCAACCTGGTATAGAAGTCTGAGCTAGGCCAAGACAAGACTTTCTTCCATCCTGATGCGGCAATGAGGAGTGGAAACCTGAAGATCATACTCAGGCTACATCTAAGATTTCTTTACACAGAAGCAAATGAATCCTTCTGTGGTTTCTCCCCTGACACAGGGTTATGAAAGCTAGCAGCCACCACAGTTTCTCTGCTATTCTGGCCATGAGTTTTGGCTATGTCTGGGACCAAAGGACAGTTACTCACTTGTATCCTTATCTCATGTAGACTTTATTTGTTGTAAAACTGAAAAAGATTAAAATTGAAATAAATTTGAACATGATCTAAGTTCTGATTCTCATCATTCATCAAACCAAGAGCAGTCCTTTCTAGTCTGATCAAAGATCTTTATGCCCCAGAGCCTACTTACATTTATAGCTTCTCTCCCTTCCAAGTCTGCCGCACAGCACTTCAGGCACTCAAAGTCACTGACAATTCCCTCCAAATGCAATGCTTATGCAAGCCTCCTGCTCTGTGCTTACACTCTCCTCCTTCATCTAAATATAACCCAGCTCTAAGCTCAACTCAGGCAGACTCTTCCATGAAGACTCCACAGGTCCTGACCTCCCACTCTAGGCTGCAACAGGCCTGTTTCCAACCTGTTTCTACAACACCATAAAATAGTGCTCATCACATGCTGTTGAAGCCTTTCCTCACTGGAATACCCCCAATCCTCTAATATCCTTAAAAGTGGATATTTTCTTACCTTCCACTACCCATGCCTAACAGTACGCCTCACATATTGTCATGCTCGATGATTGCTTATTGCACTGACTTATGAACAATTTTTTTAAATGTTAGTGAAAGCAATTACAAGGTCAGATGCTGTGTTCCCTGTTAAGTTATATACACATTCACAATTTTCCCCAGGAAAAAAAAAATACAGCTACAGAAAAGGAGAAAAAAATCTATTTTTATTCACATTGAATTCTGGCTATCAACAAAATCACTACAAAGGGTTCATGATATAATGACAATGACGAAAACAACTACAAACTACTGTTTATTGAGGACCTCTTACATCAAGACTGGGGATTTTACATACTTACCTTTTTTTAAAGCTCATAGCTATATAAGCAAGTACTGTTATTACCCCCATTTTGCATGTGTGAAGCACAGAAAGATGATTCGTCCCCAACTACACAGCTACCACATCCACAAAATGTACTCTAGACATCTGTCAGCGCATTTTCCAAAGCAGTTACTATGGTGGAGATTGCAAAGCTGACTACACAGTAGTTCTTTAAGTCACATTTGGACTTTAGTGGAGAAACATTAGTGTATGTGAGGCCCATGCTATTCAAAATCCTCATGGCTTACTGTAGCAGCAGGTTTTATTTGTGATGAACTTGATATTCCTTGAAGATAGGAAGCACCAATAGCCATTTTGGCTTCCACTGGACTTAATGCAATTGTGAACACTCAGATTATTGAGATAAACTTATTACCTGATTGTTCCTTTGAAGATTTTTAATGAGAGATTCAGATATACCAGTTAGATCTCTCCTGGTGGAGGTGCCCATACTACATGCATTAATGGAAAACTATAGCGCATTTTTCTCTTCCAATTTTCTACTCACTCTTCATTCCTCCATACTGTTCCCTTGGCGTGTGGAACAGGCACCATGACTAGATGTTCCATTCTGCACTTTGGCTCAAATAGCATCATTCTCTCAGAGAAGAGTGGATTTTTCCAATTAAGGTTTGGACAAGTTACTGATATGTTTTACATAAGCCTCTAAAACTGTTATACTTAGCTGTTTCCCGATACGTTGGTCTTGGATAAATTTCACAATGCTTCAAAATATTGCTCCTTCTTCCTAATTTTCCAACCAAGTAGTTTCTATCCTATAGAGCTGACATCTAAAAACCTACAAAGCCCTGAAACTGTGCTAACAACTTATCTAGGTCTCAGAAATATTTGAAGATGCTTAAGAATAATAATAGAGAATAATTTTTAGCCTTTTTCTTTAATGAAGCATGTTCTAATTTTATTTCAAGCTATGAAATATTTCAAATACCCTCCCTCCTCCTCATTCACTCAGTGCCTAACATTGTACTTAATTGCAGACACTAAAGAACATCCAAGTCCTGTGGCTCTTGTTATAGTCCCAAGTAAATGGTGTTCATTTACTATGTATTGCCAGTGAGACCTCAGGTAATTTTTCCCCTATTGTGTTTTGAAAGGAAATGACTTTTGCATGTTGGATGTATAATTTCTGATATTTGCCTCCATTCATTTGAGAACAAACATAATGAGAGAGATTCCACTCTAATTTTCCAAAATAATAAAACCAAATTGTATTTGTTCTAAGATACAGTTATGTTGACTTGAAGACACACTACAATCCAAATATATCTGACTGATTTCATCTATCAAAAATTTATTTAAACCATGTAAAGTTAACATTGCATTTTCCTCTGGGATTTGAAGAAAAGCAGAATTTGGACCAAAGGACCAAAGCAAACATTTGGTCCTTTCTCACATCTATTAGACACCTTACTCTGGCTAATTAGGACAAATTGCAACTTTTACTAAATAATTTACATATAACACTATTAAGCTACTATAATTAAATTGGTTTATTGTGTGACAATGGGCAGGTTAACTCACCTCTTTGTGCTACAATATTCTCATGTGTAAAATTATGCAATTAATTAATCCATATAAGTAATATTTTAGTGATTTTGGTAAGAATTCAAAAGCAAATGGATATTTGGGATGCTAAAAGCAGGCTTTAAAATGACAACATTTTCTTTAGAGAAGCAGTGCTCTACAATGGAAAGATCATAGATTTTGTTATATGAAATTGACTCCCAAAGATTAAATTTACTAACTATATGAACTGTTTTGGGGTGGGGGACTGGGTACCAGGGATCAAACTCAGGGGCACTCAACCACTGAGCCACATCCCCAGCCCCATTTTGTATTTTATTTAGAGACACGGTCTCACTGAGTTGCTTAGTGCCTTGCTTCTGCTGAGGCTGACTTTGAACTTGCCATCCTCCTGGTTTAGCCTCCCAAATCGCTGGGATTACAGGCATGTGCCACTGTACCCAGCATTAACTATAGGATCTTGACCTCACTGGTAAAATAAAGAAATGAACTATGTATCTTGCCTAAAGGTGATAATATTTTAAAAACAGGACATAGAAATTACTGACATGTAATAGATGCTCAATACTTGTGGTTTCCTGGGTTATGACAGGGAGCTCTTTGCCTTTACTTCTACATTCTTTCACAGCTTCTCCCATGGTAGCAAAGTGTGTTTTACATCATAGCAACAGTTATAGTAAGAGACTGGTGAATGAGAGATGTCTCCCAAAAGTTCGTGTGAGACATCTCAATAATTTTCAGAGGCAAAATGATTACATATGAGAATTTTGACCTAATTGGTGGATTAATCTATTGATATGGATTAACTGGACAGTAACCGTACACAGGTAGGGTGTGGCTAAAGGAAGTAAGTCACTGGGGATGTGCCTTTGGAGGTTATATTTTGTTCCTGGTGAATGGAGCTCTCTCTCTCTCTCTCTTCTTTCTCTCTCTCTCCCTCTCTCTCCCTCTCTCTCTCTCTTTTACTGGTTGACATGTCCTGAGGTCCTTTCTCCACTGTGCCTTCTGCCATGATGTTCTACACCACCTCAGACCCACAGCTAATGAGTCAGTTGACCATGGACTGAATCTTTGAAACAAAGAACCAAAATCAACTTTTCCTCTTCTAGGTTGTTCTTGTCAGGTCTTTAGGTCACAGCATTAAAAAGCTGACTAAAGCATACTCTAGATGACCTCTTGTGAATTTAAACAGCCAAAGAAAACCCTGACTGACCATGCAAAATCACAACTCAAGGTATTAAAGATAGAGCTGGAATACAATCTTCTGGCTGTGACCTCCCAGGTCAACTTTGACCTGTTGACCATGACCACTTACAGAAGATGCAGAATGTAGGGAAACAAAGGAAAGAAGAGAAAATTCTAACAAAGGTAATGAACCTGTGAGACCTCATCTGAGGTCACTTTTGTTGGATTAATATGTGAACTGCTAGCAATGATTAAAATAACATTTTACATCACCCTCTTGAATTCAAATATTTATGTGATTTACTACTGATAAGATTATGCTTTTTCTTTACTGGATGGGCTGACAGAACTTTCTCAGCTTGGACAATGACCTGTCACTAAGGAGAGAAATAAAAAGAATGGTTTTATCTGTGACCATTGGAAATTGAGTCAATCATTTTTCATGCAGAGAGAAATGAAAAAAGGCCTATCTTTCTTATACGTTTGCTCTACATGTTGATTTGCTTTATATTTATCTATTCAACTGTTTTCACTTTAATTCTAAATAGCCAATTTGGCAGAATCACTTAAAAACTTAGCTATCAACTCAGACTCTCCATGCCCCAAAGAGAACCATTTTTCTTCACCAAACCTGGTCTGATACTAGTACTTCCCTCTCATCACTCAAGGAGAAAAAAATCCACATAATTATCTCTTATTGCTTGTTTCTCTCACACCTACATTCAACTTAACAGGAGCCCTGCCACCCAATTTCTATGGCGCATCCCTACATTTTGCGCCTCTCTCTGCCACACTATTTCCAAGGTCAGTCAAACTACCACACTCTGGCAATTCTTCACACCCATGTTTTATTCCCTTTTGTGTTGCTATAATAGAATGCCACATACTGGAAAATTTATCAAACCATGATTCTGGAATTTGAAAAGTTAATTATCAAGGTACCAACATCTGGTAAGGGCCTTCTTGATGCATTATCACATGGTAGAAGGACAAGAGAGAGATCAAAAAGGGGTCAAAATTGCCCTTTCATAATATCATTAATTCTACCTGTGAGGATGGAACCTTCGTGGCTTGAATACCTCTGAAATGTCCCGCTGATTAATAAGTGCTACAACAGTAATTAAATTTCAACATGAGTTTTGGACAGGAAAAATTTATAAAACATAACATTCCACATGAGAGTTTTTCCTTAAAAATGTAAATCAGATAGATCATGCTGCACCTATTTTAATGCAATTTCTATAGATGCCATCCAAATTAAAATAGAAATTCGATTTATAACCTAGAACTACAAAGTTTTATCACCTGCTGTCTCCTTGCCTGCTGGCCACAGTCACTCTCCTCTCCACCCACAAGTTTCAATCACTTCTTTTTCATTCTCAAAAGTACCATGTTCACTTCCGCTCCAAAGCAGAAGTGCTTGACTTGCCTACAGATACAGCTTTATGAATGTGTGACCTGGAGGTTGGGCTGTAGCCCAGTGGTACAGCTCTTGCCTAGCATGTGTGAGGCACTGAGTTTGATGCTCAGCACTGCATAAAAAGAAATAAAATAAAGATATCATATCCTTCTACCATAAAAACAACGACAAAAAAAGAATGGGTGACCTGAAAAGTCACAGAGGAGTCCCTGCTCAGAAAAAACCCATGCTTGGTTTAATGCTCTGACGTTGCCATCTGGAAATTTTAATAACCTTATTTCTTAACTTCCTTTTTGTAAATAAAGTCTAATGAGATGAAGGAGCACACGAGTGAGCATAGGAAATATACCTTAAGATTTCTATCACTCTTTACCTCCCTATTTGCATAGGGCATTGCAATGACCCATGAGTGCAGGATTCTGGTGGAAGTTCACCATGACTCAATGTGAGTCTGAGGTCAGCATGTGATGCTTAGATCTGAGTAAGCAGGGGCACTGACATCTCCGAGAAGTTACACTTCTCACAAGACCATGCTTCAAAACAGAAAGAAGGCAATTGTGTTCTGGAAAAAAAAATCAATGACCAAAAATTTCTATCATGACCTTTTTCACTGACCAGACTTCCTACAAATAAATAACCTCCTACACTGAAAATGAGGACATAGAAGAAAAGGGAAAGATAGGGAAATCTATAGTTCATTTTACTTTAATCTTTTGTTATTTTTTTTCCTTAGCCAAAGTAGAGAGTGAGATAGAATGAGTGAGAAGGGAAATAAAAACAGTTCAGTCAGTTTTGTTCAATGTTTCCACTGTTCTGGTAAGAATGAAATATACTTGTATGCACCAGCTACAGAATTTAAAATGGAGAAAAGATAGCCTCTTCAACAAATGGTGCTGGGAAAACTGGAAATCCATATGCAACAGAATGAAACTAACTCCCTATCTCTCACCGTGCACAAAACTCAACTCAAAATGGATCAAGGACCTTGGAATCAGACCAGAGACCCTGCATCTTACAGAAGAAAAAGTAGGTCCAAACATTCAACTTGTTGGCTTAGGATCAGACTTCCTTAACAGGACTCCCATAGCACAAGAAATAAAAACTAGAATCAACCACTGGGATAGATTCAAACTAAAAAGCTTTCTCTCAGCAAAGGAAACTATCAGTAATGTGAACAGAGCGCCTACAGAGTGGGAGAATATCTTTGCCACTCATGCTTCAGATAGAGTACTAATTTCCAGAATCTATAAAGAACTCAAAAAACTCTACACCAAGAATACAAATAATCCAATCAACAAATGGGCTAAGGAAATGAACAGACACTTCACAGAAGAAGATGTACAAGCAATCAACAGATATATGAAAAAAAGTTCAACATCTCTAGTAATAAGAGAAATGCAAATCAAAACTACCCTAAGATTTCATCTCACACCAATTAGAATGGTGATTATCAAGAACACAAGCAACAATAGGTGTTGGCGAGGATGTGGGGAAAAAGGTACACTCATACATTGCTGGTAGAGTTGCAAATTAGTGCAGCCACTCTGGAAAGCAGTATGGAGATTCTTCAGAAAGCTTGGAATGGACCCTCCATTTGACTCAGCTATCCCACTCCTTGGCCTATACCCAAATGACTTAAAATCAGCATACTACAGAGATACAGCCACATCAATGTTCATAGCTGCTCAATTCACTATAGCCAGATTGTGGAACCAACCTAGATGCCCTTCAGTTGATGAATGGATAAAGAAAATGTGGCATATTACTCCGCCATGAAGAATGATAAAATTATGGCATTTGCAGGCAAATGGATGAAATTGGAGAGTATCATGCTAAGTGAGATGAGCCAATCTCAAAAAACTAAAGGACGAATGATCTTGCTGATGAATGATCTCTCTGATAAGCGGTTGAGGACATATAAGGGGAGGTAGGAGGGGTTAGCGTTAGGGTTAGGATTAGGTTTAGGGTTAGGGATAAGGTGGGTGGTAAGAATGGAGAAAGGAAGGACTGTATAGAAGGAAAAGAGGGTTTGGAGGGGTGGGGGGGAAGGGAAAAAATAACAATGAATCAAACAATATTGCCCTATGTAAATTTATGATTTTCAATTAAAATAAAAAAATAAATAAAATAAAATAAAATGGCATAATTTCAATCATGCCTTACATGAGTTAATGGATTTTATTTTTGCATTTAAAACTAGTAGCACACGAACACCATAAGGAGTCCAAAGGAAGACCATACAATAAAGGGGAAAGCTTTATATTCTAGTCCCCTTACTACTTTATCTTTTTTGTTGTTGTTGTTTGTTTGTTTTTTGTTTTGTTTTGTTTTTGGAACAAGAAGGCCAACATTCCATTTTGCCTTTGGTCCTGAAAATTATGTGGTCAACTCTGCTTAGATGGAATGATCTTCCTCAGCACACACACCACAAAGCTGACTACTCACATAATTTATATCATATCAAATACCAACTTCTTAGAGGAGTCGCCTCTAAGCCACCAATCTTAATTAGTCATTGTGTACTCTCTAGAAAGCATCCTATCTCAAAAGTCTGAATAAAGTTGTATGAGAAGGTTTGTTCATGAACTTATGTCTGTTGGTCTGTGTCTTTCATCTGTGAATTAGGACTTTCTTTTCAACATTTAGTGCTGAGAACAGTAGATGACATTTATTAGATCTTCAGTTAATATTTGTGGAATGTGTGAATTAACAAAGTGATTACCATAGTATCCTACAAAAATAAAAATTTTAAAGTTACTATGTAATCTTTTTTTTAAAATTTATTTATTCTAATTAAAAAACATAAATTTACATAGGGCAATGTTGTTTGATTCATTCTGTTATTTTTTCCCTTCCCCCCCACCCCTCCTACCCCCCTTTTCCCTCTATACAGTCATTTCTTCCTCCATTCTTACCACTCTCCTTATCCCTAACCCTAACCCTAACCCTAACCCTAAGGCTAACCCCTCCTACCCCCCTTATATGTCCTCAACCGCTTATCAGAGAGATCATTCATCCTTTAGTTTTTTGAGATTGGCTCATCTCACTTAGCATGATACCCTCCAATTTCATCCATTTGCCTGCAAATGCCATGATTTTATCATTCTTCATGGCGGAGTAATATGCCACATTTTCTTTATCCATTCATCAACTGAAGGGCATCTAGGTTGGTTCCACAATCTGGCTATAGTGAATTGAGCAGCTATGAACATTGATGTGGCTGTATCTCTGTAGTATGCTGATTTTAAGTCATTTGGGTATAGGCCAAGGAGTGGGATAGCTGGGTCAAATGGTGGTTCCATTCCAAGCTTTCTGAGGAATCTCCATACTGCTTTCCAGAGTGGCTGCACTAATTTGCAACTCTACCAGCAATGTATGAGTGTACCTTTTTCCCCACATCCTCGCCAACACCTATTGTTGCTTGTGTTCTTGATAATCACCATTCTAATTGGTGTGAGATGAAATCTTAGGGTAGTTTTGATTTGCATTTCTCTTATTACTAGAGATGTTGAACTTTTTTTCATATATCTGTTGATTGCTTGTACATCTTCTTCTGTGAAGTGTCTGTTCATTTCCTTAGCCCATTTGTTGATTGGATTATTTGTATTCTTGGTGTAGAGTTTTTTGAGTTCTTTATAGATTCTGGAAATTAGTGCTCTATCTGAAGCATGAGTGGCAAAGATATTCTCCCACTCTGTAGGCGCTCTGTTCACATTACTGATAGTTTCCTTTGCTGAGAGAAAGCTTTTTAGTTTGAATCTATCCCAGTTGTTGATTCTAGCTTTTATTTCTTGTGCTATGGGAGTCCTGTTAAGGAAGTCTGATCCTAAGCCAACAAGTTGAATGTTTGGACCTACTTTGTCTTGTATAAGATGCAGGGTCTCTGGTCTGATTCCAAGGTCCTTGATCCATTTTGAGTTGAGTTTTGTGTAGGGTGAGAGATAGGGATTTAGTTTCATTCTGTTGCTATGTAATCTTAAAAACTCAGTACTTCCATCATTTAAAAATTTTTAGGAGGGGAAAAATGATTTTGAAACAAGGAAAACCACAGATTAATTTGGAAATTGGCAATATTCCATTTTCAGTATAATTTTATATTTTTGCTATAATTTGAGACCCAAAACTCAGATGTTAGTCTTACTCCCAGCTTGGTGCTCTTGGAAAGTAGTGGAAATATTTAAGAGATGGAGCCTATGGTTGGGGAATGCCTACAGTCCCAGTGACTCAGGAGGCTGAAGCAGGAGGATTCCACGTCTGAGGACAGCCTCAGAGAACCTTACCTACTTAGAGAGACTCTTTCTCAAATAAATAAATAAATAAATAGATAAATAGGACTTGGATCTAGCTCAGTAATAAAGTACCTCTGGGTTCAGTCCTCAGGACCAAAAAAGAGAGAGAGAGAGAAAGAGAGATGGGGCATAGTGGGAAGTTTTAGGTCAAGGTAAGGATTCCACTGTCATCAATTAACAATCACTCCAATAAACAGTTGAAAGAGCAACTGCAGGAAGCAAAATCATTTCAACAATAAGATAGAGATTCTAAAAAAAAAAGAAAAAGAATACCTTGAAATGAAGGAAACAGAAAACAAATAAAAACCTCAATGGAAAGCACAGTCTAGATCACTTGGAAGACAGAACCTCAGACAATGAAGACAAAATATTTAATCTTGAAAATAAAGTTCACCAAACAGAGAAGATGGTAAGAAATCATGAATGGAACCTCTAAGAACTATGGGATATCATGAAAAGACCAAATTTAAGGATTATTGGGATTGAGGAAGGCAAAGAGATACAAACCAAAGAATTGAACAACCTATTCAATGAAATAATATCAGAAAATTTCCCAAACCTGAATAATGAAATGAAAAATCAAATACATGAGGCTTATAGAACACCGAATACACAAAATTACAACAGATCCACAACAAGGCACATTATAACGAAAATGCCTAACATCCAAAATAAAGATAGTATTTTAAAGGCTGCAAGAGAAAAGCATCAGATTACATATGAGGGAAACCAGTACAGATATCAGCAGATTTCTCAGGCCAGACCGTAAAAGCTAGAAGGGGCTAGAAGAGCATATTTCAAACTCTGAAAGAACATGGTTGCCAACCAAGAATCTTATACCCAGCAATACTAACCTTCAGATTTAAAGATGAAATAAAATCCTTCCATGGTTAACAAAAGTTAAAACAATTCACAAATAGAAATCCTGCACTACAGAACTTTCTCAGCAAAATATTCCATGAGGAGTTAATGAAAAACAACAATATAGGTCAGCAAAGGGAGGAACTACCCTAAAGGAAAAGCCAATCAAAGGAGAAACCACATCAGTTAAAAACCAAAAATAAGTCAAAATGACTGGGAATACAAATCATATCACATTAATAACCTTGAATGATAAAGGCCTAAACTCAATAGTCAAAAGACATAGACTGGCATATTGGATTAAAAAGAAAGACCCAACAATATGCTTCCTTCAAAGAGACTCATCTCATAGAAAAAGACATCCACAGACTAAAGGTGAAAGGGTGGGAAAAAATATACCATGCACACAGACTCAGTAAAAAAGCAGGGGTTTCCATCCTTATAGCAGCTAAAGTGGACTACAAGTCAAAGTTAGTCAGAAGGGATAAAGAAGGACATTTCAGACTGCTTAAGGGAACCATAAATCAGGAAGATATAACAATCATAAATATTTATGCCCCAAACAATAGCACATCCATAAACATCAAACAAATCCTTCTCAATTCTAGGAATCAAACAGACCACAACACAATAATTCTGGTGACTTTAACACACCACTGTCAGAATGCATGAGAAAAAGCTTTCCCCTCCAGAGTCCTATCAAGAGAGTATATTAACTAACTGGATTTTTGCCAATGGAGAGAGAGAAAATGGTCTTTCATCTGCAGTTTTAATTTACATTTCCCTTTTTTAACGAGTGAAGTTAACTATCTTGTTGTTTATTAATAGAAAATTTCGTTTCCTTTTTCCATGTTTCAAAAGTGTTACAATTTTGTCAATTTTCATGTTAGGAAGGATAGTTCTTGTGATATGAGCTGTAAATATCTCCCTTAGTTGTCTTTTTTTGAAAGTTTGTTTATGATGCTTCTTTCCATAAAAAAATGATTTTTATGTAACAAAAAGTATACTAGTGAAATAATTTATGACTTGGAGATTTTGAATCATGAAAGGTTAGATAGTTTTTGCTAACTCCATTTGTAAAGAAAGAAATTTCAAGTTTTCTTATTTAATTGTTGTGCTAATTAAAAAATATCTCTGGTACATATGGAATTTATCATGGCATATAAAGTAAGGCAGGGATATTACTTACTTATCCATATAACATTTATTGACTACTTCTTTTTCCCAGTGATTTGAGACGATGTCCTCTTTCTACATTCAACTTCTATATGTATCTGAGTGTACTTTCTTCCGGGCATTCTGTTTTGCTAATAGACCAGTATGATACTCTTAAATTATTTAGGCTTTTAAAACTGACTTAATGTGTTTTAGTGCTGGTTCCACTTCTATGTTTATTTTTTTCACTAAATTTAGCATCAGGTGATATAGCTTAAAAAAATCAAGTTTTCACTGAGATTTTGTTAAATTTACAGATTAATTTACATAATAATATGGTCCTTCTATCTGTAGAAAGGTATTTTTTTCCTTCAGTTGTATTTTAATTTTTATTTTTAATAGGTCTCACATTTTATTGACAAACATATTAATATATTCTTTGTTGCTATTATATATGTATTTTCTTCCATTAAACCTTCCAAAAGATTATTTGAATATAAAAAATATCTGTCCATATTTGCAGATGAAATGGAAATACCAAGGAACTGACAACCATAAAAACTTCTAAAACTAACAAATTGGTTCATCAAGGTCACATGATGGAACATCACCATACAAAATTTAAGTATATTTCTATAATCTAGGAATGTACATGAAAGAACTAAAATTAGAAGTACAATGGCATTTACTGCTCAAAAGATTGAATTACTTAAGTGAAACCTAACAAAATACATAAAGAACATAAATACTGAAAGCAACAAAGTACTCATATAAGGAAATCAAAGCAGATCTATATAAACAGAGAGACATATTCCATTCATGTATTGGAAGACTGGACATAATGGAGATGTCAATTCTTCCTGAAACTGGTACACAGATATAACACAAATTCTATCAATATTTTAGCTAAGATGGATTTTAAAAATGGTTCTTTTGAAATTTATATAGAAAAGCAAACTAGTATAACTAAATTAATTTTAAAATCAATATTTAAAAGAGAATTAGAACAATGAAGAAGGAGGAATCCATCAACCCAATTTCAAATTAACTTTCTATCTATCATTAGCATAATCAAGACTGTGTAGTACTGACAAAGAATAAGCACATAGGTCAATGAAATGGAGTAGAGAATCCAGAAATAGACTCACAAAAGCACAGGTGTAGCAGTTAGGAAGATATCTGAATATCCTTGAATTGGCTATCCATATTTAATCCCTGGGGCATATTACATACTATAAGTTTACACAGCTTTGTAATAGGGGTTTTGAAAGTATGATTAAATTAAGGATCTTCAAAGAATAAGATTATCCTGAATTGTCTTAGGGGGCCAATGTCATCACAAAAGTGTTCTTGCAAGTGAAAGAGGAAAAGAGAAATTTCAGAGGTTGAGAAAATTTTGAAAATCATATGCAATCACTTCTTTTAAATCATAGTGAAATTTACCAGCTCAGGAATGGCAGTTTTCATTGCAAATAGAGCCATTAGATTCATTTCTAAGACAATTGGTAAGAGTGTTAGAAAGAATTCACACTTAAAAATTAAATCAAATGTAGAAAGTTGCAAATCCTTCTTTGATTTAATGGAGTCTTTGTTTTTGCATTATTAGGAAAAATAGCATGTCAAAAAGATATATAGCATTAGTCTCTGCAGAGCACGTTTACTCTTGATTTGCCCCCTTTACACACTAATTACAAACTAAAATGTAAAGAACATTTCCTTAATAAATGTTTATAGGCAAAAGACAAAACTTTCTGAATGACATGTCATACATAGTATGGTCTCCTAGACTTGTTAAGATGTTGAAACCAACAGGCTCCTAAATTAACAAGTGGGGGCAGGTTATCATAACCTTTTGAATTACAATTCAACATAGGTATCTCCCTCTTCCCATCCAAAGGCACATTAGAATTTGGGAGATACTGGTTTTATTGAAGAAAACCTCTCCAGGAGATTCTAATGCTCCTCCCCACCACACACATACAGTGAAGTAATCTCTTAATTTGCTTCTGGTTTTCAATCTTAAAAAATGCAGAACTCCTATGATCAATTAGTGCATGAGTCCACAAATTTTCCTGATGCATTTTTAATTTGGAGGCTCAGAAAATATAGATCCCTGGGTTCTACTCCCAGGTAGTTTGAATCCCTTGTCTTGGGGAATCTACAGTTCACAAATCACCCCCTACCTGTCCCAATGACTTTAGTGAAGATGGTTTAAAGAACACATTTTAATAACCATCAATCCCTGAATGGTCATTTCTAAGCATAGGAGATCATCAGAATTATCCAGGGTACTTTCAAGAACACGCATTCTTTTTTTGCTTTCTCTCCTTGAAGTTTAAATTCTGTCAATGTGATTGAGTGCAGGGATTGTGTGTGGCTGTTGATTCTATTTTTCACAAGTTTGCCATAGTACTTTTGACAGGAAACTAAGTTTGGGAACCACTGTCTAGAATATCTCATGAATTTCGTAAGGACATATTTTAGTCCTACGTTAGTCTCTACATTGTCTTTTGTAATAAATTTACTTGAAGAATGTTAATTGAGCACCCATCATGTGCCAGTCCAAGTTAGTGGGATACAGAGTGGCCCTGGAGATAGAGTGTGAACCAGTAGCCAGTTCTCAAATGAAAAATTACAATTGCAAGTGGTATGGTGCTTACTTAAATGGAGGTATTGCACAAGCTGCTCAATACAGTGACTCTCTATGATTAAAGATTTATCAGGAAATAGGAACAACTATTTAGAAAACCACTTCCTGCTCAACAAGGATGTGTAAAAAAAATGAAAGGAAAGGAATCATTATTGACTTTCCACCATATGGTATGAATTATATTAGGTGCTTTTCCTGTATCCCATTTAATCCCCTAACATCCCTGGAGATGGGTATTATCATTCCCTCTACCAATAGAGATTGAAGCTCATGATTCAATCCAGGTTTTCATCTAGAAAGTGTAAACTAGACAGTATCTAGCTCTGAATCTGTCTGAATCCAAAGCCAATGCACTTTCCTCTTCCACAGACTAATGCACACAAGGGGATGTTAATCTGGTGTATGCTATTTATAGACGGTATTTGTTCTTATTTCCCCTCGCCTGATTTACTGATAGGACATGTAAATTGATTGTGTGTGGCTGTTGCTTCTATTTTCACAAGTTTGCCATAGCACTTTTGATAGGAAACTAAGTTTGGGAACCACTGTCTAGAAGAACTCATGAATTTCATAAGGACAAATTTTAGTCCTACGTTAGCCTCTACATTGTCTTTTGTAATAAATTTACTTGAAGAATGTTAACTGAGCACCCATCATGTGTCAGTCATGTGCCTCCTTTCTCTGGATGGCTTAAAGTCTGGAGAATAATAAAGAAATATAGAAAATGAATAAAAATGAAGATTGATAGGTATATACACATGCACATGAAGGAACAATTAGATTGCTTCCAAGAGAAAAAGTGGAAATATTTTTTTAAATGTTATTTTTAATATTCTAAATAAAGGTCTAAGCAAGGTGCGGTGGTGCACACCTGTAATCCCAGTGACTCAGGAGACACAGGAGGATCAACAGTTCAAAGCCAGTCTCAGCAACAGCAAGGCCCTAAGCAACTCAGCGAGACTCTGTCTCTAAATAAAATACAAAATAGGGCTGGGGATGTGGCACAGTGATTGAGTATCCCTGAGTTCAATCCCCAGTACCAAAATAACAAAATAAAAATTAAAAAATAAAGGGTTAAGCATAAAAACATGCTGAAACTATTGCTCATCGTGAGATTGTGAAATGACTATGAATTTCACAAACCATGTTATACCTATCCTTGAACTGTTTTCTATCTCCACTCCTAAGTATATTCATATGCTTTCTTTGGGATAGAAGATGGGCTTCTCGATGAGCAAAATTCAATTGTGCAGTTGTAGTGAATGTGATACATATGTGTGTGTGTGTGTAATTGAGAGGATCATATCATTTTCTCATTTAATCAGCATTCTATAACACAGGGATGCCTCATTTCTCTGGGTGGCTTATAGCCTGGAGAATAATAAAGAAATATAGAAAAATGAATAAAAATGAAGATTGATAGGTGTATACACATGCACATGAAGGAACAGAACAACAATAAAAGATCTGATAGTTTGAAAGAAGACTCACCTAATTTTTACAAAAGTTATGTTGGTGTTGGAGGCTGCCATTATGTTTAATAAACTCTAGTTATAAAATGCAACACTCAATTCTGGTTGTACAGCAAATACATTGCATTTCATGCCTTTTCAAAGTTAGTCACAAAATGGTGCAAAAAGTCTAAATAAGATATTGATCCTTTTGAAAGCAACAAAATTTCAATGTCATTCAGCACTGAAATGTTCTGAAACATATGGGGAAAAATCCTAGTTCCCCGTGCTATCTTGGAAATAAAATGTAGTTCAGCAAAAGAGAGTTAATTACGTATTTAATTCTTCTATTGCTGGGGAAGGCATTCCATTTCATTTTCATCATGGCAAACTTACTTTCTAAATATTTTTATGATCATGTATGAATTTTTTATATTCAGTTAATACCTGAAAGAAAGAGCCTGAAGTAAAAATTTCCTAATAGAAAAATAATTTTTTTTCTTTTTGTTAAATATTATTTGTTGTTATTATTATTATTAATAATATTAGAACATTATAATTAAACATAGTAGCTAGGTTCATCCCCAAAAAAACATACATGTTGCTGGGTGTGGTGGCACACACCTATACTCCCAGCAGCTCAGGAGACTGAGGAAGGAGGACCTGGAGTTTGAACCCATTCTTAGTAAAGCAAGGTGCTAAGCAATTCAGTGAGACTCTGTCTCTAAATAAAATACAAAAGAGGACTGAGGATGTGACTCAGTGGTTGAGTGCCCCTGAGTTCAATCCCTGATACACCACCCCCAAATCATACTTGCAAGGCATATGACCCACTCCATTTTGGTCTCCATATATTAACTGTCTCTCCTTCCACTCATTCTCCACTCCACTGATCCTCCCCTTACTCTTCCTGATTGATGCTTTCCACACACACATAAAGATGAAAGTCTCTGTGGTATGTGTCTATATGCTCATAATGAGATTTTGTTAAATTCATTCCAATTTTCTCCCCTTCTCCATCCATCTTCCCTCCTCTCAATCTGTTTCTTCTGTTCTAGTGATCTTCCCCTATTTTTATGATCACTGACTCTACCCCTTTTTCCCCTTATTGAGCTTTAGCTTCCATACATGAGAGAAAATAGTCAATCCTTGATTTACTGTGTCTGGCTTATTTCACTCAGCATGGTGTTCTTCATTTTCATCAATTTACCTGCAAGTGCCATAATTTCATTTTTCTTTGTAGCTGAATAAAACACCATTGTGAATGTATACCTCATATTTATCTATTGACAGGCATCTGAGCTGAATCCACAAATTGGCTATTGTGAATTATGCTTTTGTAAATATTGAAGCAGTTTTATTGCTATCATATGCTGATTTTAATTCTTTTGGACAAATACCAAAGAGTGGGATAGCTGGGCTATAAGGTAGTTCCATTCCTAGTTTTTTGAGGAATCTCCTACTTCTTTCCAGAGTGGTTGTACCAATTTGCAGTCCCACAAGAAATAGACAAGTGTACCTTTTCCCCAACACCCTTTCCAGCTTTATTATTTGTATTCTTAATAATTATCATTCTGAATGGAGTGAGATGAAATCTCTAGTGCAGTTTTGATTTGTATTTCCCTGATTGCTAGAGATGTGGAACATCTTTTCATATATTTCTTGGCCATTGTCTTTCTTTTTTTAGAGAAATGTCTGTTTAGTTCTTTTGTCCATTGATAGATTGGGTTTTTTTTTGCTAATTTAGTGTTAAGCTTTTGAGTTCTTTATATATTCTAGGTATTAATCCCCTGTCAGAGAAGTAGCTGTCAAAGATATTCTCCTATCATGTAGCTTTCTCTTCACACTCTTTATCATTTCCTTCACTCTGCAGAAACTTTTTAATTTGATGGCATCCCACTCATTAATTCTTGAGCTTTAGAAGTTTTGATAGAAAGTCAGTTTCTGCACCAGTGTGATGGATGTTGGCCCTATGCTTTCTTCTAGCAGTTGGGAAGTTTCTGATCAAATTTCTAAGTCTTTGATCCACTTTGATTTGACTTTTGCACAGGATGAAAGATCCTTAAGGATCTAATGTCATTCTTCTGTATATGGATATCCACTTTTCCCTGAACCATTTGATAAAAAGACTGTTTCTCCAACATATATTTTTGGTACCATTATCAAGTATAAGATGACTGAAGTATGTGAGTTTGTGTGTATGCTTCTTTTCCTTTGCACATGTTTACTTTGATGCCAATCCCATACTTTTATTGTTACTATAGTGTCACGATCAGCACACCAAACTCTCGAGTCCAGCGAGAGGTGAAGGGGGATTGGAAAATAAATATTCATACACATAGATCTTGAAGATTAAACTGGAATCAGGTAGAGCTCTGCTCTCTGATGGAGATGCAGATCTAAAGAATTACACTGGCAATCTTTATTTATACATGTCTCATTATCAGGTTGAAGACTATGCAACCATTATTCTTTGTACTCAGGAAAGTTACAGAAACTAGGACATCTATGTAGCTTTTCTGCAGCAGCAATCCACAGTTGCAAATTGCAATGTTAGGAACTTTGTGTAACTCTTAAGAAAGTTCATTTTTTCAAGTTACTGTAAGGTGGGCAGGAACTGGAGAAGCAGAGCTGGTGAAACATTGTGGTTGTCTAGCATAAGAATTCCTTCCTTCCCAGTAGCTGTGAGCCTGAGATCAAGGTTAGAATGGATAGGACTCTTGCACAGAGCCTCCTCATGCAGGGCATTGCCACAGCAGCTAGGCATCCTGTGCCCTTGCACAGAAACATTCCTAAGCAACCGGCATGCCGCAGTCATGAGGGCAATATAAATTCTGTCTAACCAATAATACAGGAAAGGTCTTTTCATCTTCTAAGATCTTCTTCAATATCTTTATTCAGAGTTCTATAATTTTCATGTAGAGATCTTTCACCTCCTTGGTTAGATTAATTCCAAAGTGTTTTGTTTATTTTATTTTTTTTTTGAGGTTATTGTGAATAGAATGGTTTTTCTGATTTCTTTCTTAGCAGAATCACTGTTGGAATATAGAAAAGCTATGTATTTATGACTGTTGATCTTATGTCCTGCTACTTTGCTGAATTCATTTATAAGCTCTAGAAGTCTTCTGGTGGAATTTTTTGGGTCTTCCAGCTATTGGATCATGTTATCAGCAGAGATAATTTGCTTTCTTCTTTTCCTATTTGTATTTCTTCAATTTCCTTCTCTTGTCTGACTGCTCTAACTATATTAAATAGAAGTGGTTAGAGAGGACATCCTTGTCTTGTTCCTAATTTTAAAGGAAATGCTTTCAGGTGTTCTCCACTCAGTATACTGTTGGCTTTGGGTTTGTCACAGATAACCTTTATATTTAGGTAAGTTCCTTTTACCACTAGTTTCTAGAGTATTTTTAACATGTTTGGGGACTAGATCAAAGGTCTCTTCTGCATCTACTGAGATGATCATATGAGTTTTGTCCTTAATTCTATTTTGTGATGAATTACATTTACTGATTTGTGTACATTGAACTAATCTTGCATTCTTGAGATGAAAAATCATTTAATCATAGTATATTATTTTCTTGATGAGTTCTTTAATGTGTACTACTAATATTTCATTAAAGATTTTCACATCTATGTTATCAGGAATATTGGTCTGTAATTTACTCGATGTGCTTTTGTCTGGTTTTGTTGTCAGAGTAATATTGGCTCATAGAATGTATTTGAGAGTGTTCCCTCCCTTTCAATTTCATGGAATAATTTGGGAAAGACTTGTGTTAGTTCTTCTTTAAAGATTTGGTAGATCTCAGCTGAGAATCTGTCTGGTTCTGGGCTTTTCTTTTTTGGAAGTTTTTAATTGCTATTTTAATTTCATTACTTGATATTGGACTATTTGGTTTCTATATCTTCCTGCTTCAATTTTGGTGGATTACATATATCTAGAAACACTAGAAAAAAAAAAAAAAGGGATAGTGGGAACATTCCTTAACATTGTAAAGGCCATCTACGCTAAGCCCATGGCCAATATCATTCTAAATGGTGAAAAACTGAAAGCATTACCCCTAAAAACTGGAACAAGGCAGGGATACCCTCTTTCACCATTTCTATTCAACATTGTCCTTGAAACTCTAGCCAGAGCAATTAGACAAACCAAAGAAATTAAAGGGATACGAATTGGAAAAGAAGAACTCAAACTATCCCTGTTCGCTGATGACATGATTATATATTTAGAGGAACCTGGAAATTCCACCAGAAAACTCTTAGAACTCATAAGTGATTTCAGTAAAGTAGCAGGTTACAAGACCAATGCTCATAAATCCAATGCATTTTTATACATAAGTGATGAATCCTCAGAAAGAGAAGTTAGGAAATCTACCCCATTCACAATAGCCTTGAAGAAAATAAAATACTTGGGAATCAATCTAACAAAAGAGGTGAAAGAGCTCTACAATGAGAACTACAGAACTCTAAAGAAAGAAATTAAAGAAAACCTTAAAAGATGGAAAGATCTTCCATGTTCTTGGATAGGCAGAATTAATATTGTCACAATGGCCACACTACCAAAAGTGTTATACAGATTCAAAGCAATTCCAATTAAAATCCCAGTGACATACCTCACAGAAATAGAGCAAGCAATCATGCAATTCATCTGGAAAAATAAGAAACCCAGAATAGCCAAAGCAATCTTTAGCAGTAAGAGCGAAGCAGGGGTATCGCAATACCAGAACTTCAACTATACTACAAAGCAATAGTAACAATCAAGGCATGGTATTGGTACCAAAATAGACAGGTAGATCAATGGTACAGAATAGAGGACATGGACACAAACCCAAATAAATACAATTTTCTCATACTAGTCAAAGGTGCCAAAAATATGCAATGAAGAAAGATAGCCTCTTCAACAAATGGTGCTGGGAAAACTGGAAATCCATATGCAGCAGAATGAAACTAAACCCCTATCTCTCACCCTGCACAAAACTCAACTCAAAATGGACCATGGACCTCAGAATCCGACCATAGACCATGCATCTTATAGAAGAAAAAGTAGGTCCAAATGTTCAACTTGTCCGCTTAGGATCAGACTTCCTTAACAGGACTCCCATAGCAAAAGAAATAAAAGCAAGAATCAATAACTGGGATAGATTCAAACTAAGTAGCTTTCTCTCAGCAAAGAAAATTATCAGCAATGTGAAAAGAGAACCTACAGAGTGGGAGAAAATCTTTGCCAATCATACTTCAGATAGAGCACTAATTTCCAGAATATATAAAGAACTCAAAAAACTCTACACCAAGAATACAAATAACCCAATCAACAAAAGGGCTAAGGATATGAACAGACGCTTCACAGATGAAGATCTACAAGCAATCAACAGATACATGAAAAAATGTTCAACATCTCTAGTAATAAGAGAAATGCAAATCAAAACTACCCTAAGATTCCATCTCACCCCAATTAGAATGGTGATTATCAAGAATACTAACAACATCAGGTGTTGGGAAGGATGTGGGGAAAAAGGTACACTCATACATTCCTGTGGGGCTTTTAGTGCAGCCACTCTGGAAAGCAGTATGGAGATTCCTTAGAAAACTTGGAATGGACCCACCATTTGACCCAGCTATCCCACTCCTTGGCCTATACCCAAAGGACTTAAAATCAGCATACTACAGAGATACAGCCACATCAATTTTCATACTACTCAATTCACAATAACCAGATGGTGTAACCAACCTAGATGCCTTTTAATTGATAAATGGATAAAGAAACTGTGGTATATATATACAATGGAATATTACTCAGCCATAATGAACAATAAAATTATGGCATTTGCCGGCAAATAGATGAAATTGGAGAATATCATGCTATGTGAGATAAGCCAATCTCAAAAACAAAGATGAATGATCTCACTGATAAGCAGATGGTAATACATAATGTGGGGTGGGAGGGAGGCAAGAATGGAGGCAGGCAGGACTGTATAGAGGGAAAAGAGGGATGGGAGGGGTGGGGGGAAGGAAAAAATAACAGAATAAATCAAACATCATTACGTTATATAAATGTATGATTACACAAATGGTATGCCTCTACTTCACATACAGAGAAACAAGATACCCCATTTGTTTACAATGAAAAAAAGAAAAATTAAAATTAAAAAAAAGAATGCATATAATATGACCCTATCAAAGGCATATTCAATGTATGTGGTTTTTGGGGGGTAGGCTGGGAACATGTGATTTTTTATCACAATACCTCTAGATGAATTTTTTGCATACTAAAGTTTAGAAATTAATTGGCATTCTGTCTCAAATATTCTGATTTATTTTCCTTGTTAGTACTTGATTGTGAAGTGGGCATGATAAACAGTACTCGTGATTAAGATGTCACAGAAATAGGTTATAGAGACCTCTGGGAAGATATTCTTACTCATAAAATATCAAGCAGGCAAGAAAACCTATTCCCATGGCTGTGTATTGATATGTTATGCATAATTCCAAAAGGACTATAGTCATCTTAGCACCACAATGCATAATTATTACTTATGTATTGAAGTTGGTTGAGCTGAATAATTGTACCTAGTTTCTTGATGATGTCATGGAGCCAGGAAATAAAACAGATCTCGCATTGTACTTGTTCTAGACCTCCACTCTTTTATGAAATAATAAATAATTTTTATTATATAAAAAGTAGAAAAGTACTGTGCTAAGAATGCATACACATGCACACACGCACACACATACATACACACTATGTAATTATAAGTATGTATTTAAATATATATATTGCTAATATGATTTTAATGCAGTGTTTTGAAATAATTCTTTTATCTTTCAAAGCTTTTATATGTTTCTAATATTCTCAATAAATGGAGCAATGCTGTGAAAATCTTTTAATTGGAGACATTAAAATTCATCCTAAATGATAGAGGTTAGACAGTTTTCTTTATGTCTATTCACCAAATATATAGGATGAAGAATGGAACTGTCACAGATGTATTGCTTCTCAAGTTGTTTCTGCCAACTGAATTCAAGTCTTCATAGAGGGAAAAACAAACTGTCAGGGACCCTACAAAACCTTTTCTTATCCCTAGTGACAAAAGAAGACCTGAATAGACAATGCTTTTATTTTATTTTATTTTATTTTACTTTTTAGCGTGTACCATTATTTTCTGTGGAATATGTTAAATCTAAAAAAAAAAAAAATCATCAATCTGAAGGAATATGGCCTTCTGTGTAAAGTCATTTGTTGATATTTCCCAATGTCTGCTTTCAGATTTCTTCTACAAAAGAACTTCTACCTTGGTGAAGGATAAAGTGAGATCTGCCACATGGAGTTCCTTAGCTCAGGTTTTGCAGATCAAGGGTGACTTTCATACAAAATAACCCATCACGGGCAGCCATAGTTTAGGAATTTGATTTTTTAAAAATATATTATTTATAGAATTGAAAACTTTTAAAAGAAATAAAAATGATAGCAAAAATTCCTATATCTTGACACAAGATAAAAAAACAGCAGAAGGTGGAATTCCCCTCCACTGCGAAACTTGCAGCCATTCCCAGTGCTGCTGACAGAGGAGTCGTCAAGAAGGCCGCTTCTCTGGGGCTGGGGTTGTGGCTCGGTGGTGGAGTGCCCTCCCAGCACATGTGAGGCAGTGAGTTCCATCCTCAGCACCACGTAAAAATAAATAAATAAAATAAAGGTATGTGTCCATCTACAACTAAAAATATTTAAAAAAAAAAAAAAAAAAGAACTGGACTTCTCAGGCCTATTTGTCTTCTGCTCCAGCCTTCGCCACACACTTTCACTATCATCACCAATAACCAGAGCAATCTCTGTGATCTCAATGTCAAGCCAACACAATATCTAAAGAATAAGAAGAACAGAAGGATTCAGAATGACAGAGGAGCAGGCAGGGCCCAGCCAGGCCATGTAGTAGTGATAACAGTTAAAATGTCTTGAGCATTTTTATTCTTATTTTTGTTTTGCCAATTTTATTACTGTCTAACTCAACCTTCACATTCACATTGAGATAGTTATTCTTACCCCCTAAACTTATTCCCCACTAAACTGTTGGCAGAGCATTTTTCTCAGGGATGCAAAGATAGTGATTGACTTAAGTGAGACGGGATGTCTCGCTCTAAGAAAGACAATAATGATGCTGCTCTCATATGCTTAGTTGGAATGTTCGTTTTGATGGAAATTTCTGGAAGTCAAGTTCATTTAGAATCAGGTTGAAAAGATAGATGGGGGTCAGGTTAGCAAGATAAACTTTTATCTGCATCAGAAGCCCTAAGTCTCCTCAGCTAGACCCCCCCTTCCCATTCCTCCTAATTCTAGTTAAGTTAATAGATGTTTATTGGGTGCCACCCTGTGCCAGACACTTTATTAGATCCCTGCATAAGGAGGGAGATGGGCACCATCACAGATACTGGTAAAAGTTGAGGCTTTGCAATTGTCTATGTGAGAGGTTCCAAGGGCCAGCGCTAAGGACATATAGTCAGGACAGAAAGAGGGGATAAGACTTAAGAAATATTAAGGAGGCCTGACTAAATATATCCAATTTAGTGGGGGGAACAAAATATTCAAGAGTGAAACAGATTTTTAGCTTGGAGTACCTGACTGAATGCAGGGTATTATTCCCCCAAACAATGAGAAATACAGGGTGAGATATGTTTGGAGTTTGAGTTTATTTCTGGACTGTGAAAATGTCTGTGCAGACACATCTGGGTGAAGTGAAGCCAGCATTTCAGAAGTGAGATCATGGGTGGAGGCATATCTTAAGAATTATCAGCCTATATATAACATGATTGTTAAAACTCAGTCATCAGAAGCTCTGGCAAAATACCCCCACAACCTCATTGCCTGGGATAAGGGAGGTTCAGCAAGTTATAGGAATTCAGGGAATGCCTTGTTCTTGCTAACTTCAGGCAAAGCCTAAGTACCAGCTTTAACTAAATTATCCCACCATTGGCTTTTACACTTCAAATTACATAATTCACATATAGAGTATCATATATTTAAGTTTCCATTGATAGTGGCAAATTAACAAAATGATACTGGATAATTTCTAATTCATAATCAATTGCTTTTTAAAATACTTTACCAGTGGTACCTGAATATTGATTATGGAAAAGGCACACTTTACATTAGTTTTGTGCCTGACATCATGATACACACCTTTCAATAACATTATTTAATCTTCTCCCTAAATCTTTCAAGGTAGGCATAATTGTCAGTACTTTAGAAATAGAGAAACTGAGGAAAATTATTTAAATTGATATAAAAGTTCACTATTTATAGGCAAGATGCTTAAAAATAGCATTAGTAAAACAAATTTATATTTCTAGAACTCTTCTTAATTTTTTCAAACATGGATTCCAATGTTTATGTCTCACAGAACAAAATTTACTATATAATTCCTCAAAACATTTTTGTGTTAACTCAAATGTCAACTTCCCATCGATTCTATGTACTTCCCTCTCTCCCTCCAGTCCTCTCCATATATACACTGCTGTCTCTTCCAGTAGGTTCAAACTTCCTTAGCTTTCTCAAATGCAGAACTTTTCAGTTCAGCATCACTGTAGGTCTTCTTTCCCTTGTACACTGGCTTTTTAGCTGACAACTCATAGATGTGACACATCTCATTAAATGAGTCATCAAGCTCTCTACATGGTCCCTGAAGTCTCAGATCCTTGGATCCATCTCTTTAAATACATTCTTGTCTAATTGATTATTTCCCTGTTCCTTGTCATTTTACTACATCCGTATAAAAATGTCAGCTCTATCAGTCCAATGGCTCACTTGGTTTTTAAATAAAAACAACTTCTGAGTCCTACTGGAGAGAATCATACAATCCTATGGACTGGTTCTCTAACAATTTCATGGTCATCAATTTTCTTAGACCTTGAGTTCACAGTACTGTATTCTCATTGGGAAAAAATTTCTGTTAGAGTCCTTCCTTGTCTACTTCCCCTTTCACAAATTCTTCCTACAATTGGCCTACATAGTCATTAGTCCTTAGACCTCTGTCCTTGTACATCATCAGTCATGGTTCTCTCTCTAAAATGGCTAATCTCTCCACTGGGCACAGGATAGCACTTCCACCTCCACCACCCACACACTTAATAAACTTGCCCCATTAATTGTTCCCCCTTCTCCCATTACCTCACTCTCTTTTCCTTTTTCTTGTGCATAAAAATATGCTATTCTCTCCCAAATAAAAAAAAATATGTCTCTGGATGTTAAATCATCTCTAAATTTTTCTGTATCTCTCAAATTTCTTCTAAATCACACTTTTTGAAAAAGTGGTCTAGACTTTTGATTTCACCCCAGTGACTCTTAAACCCTATGCAGTCTAGTTTCAGTGCTCACTACATCAAGCAAAAGTGTATTTATCAAGAATTCTTTGTTCCTTTATACATTTGGGTTTGGTATGACTTATTCCACCAAAGCTTGAGTTACAATATGATTATAATTTTTTCTCTTAAAACTTGCTAAACCTATTATTGCTTCTTGTAAAAGAAATCTCAGTCAGAGGCAACATTTAAAAACCCAGACTATAAAATATAAAATCACATCCCATAATTCAGCTGGGTCTATATTAAAAGTCACCAGTTGGATTTTTTTTCCCCTGTAGGCTAGTCATACACTATTCTCCTTAACCCATATGTTGTACATACAACAATACAACAAGAAATATTTTCTATAGCATAAATTGTTTCTTTGGCTAGTTAAAAATAAATTGAGCCCTAGGTGATTAGTCACAATGCTGAGTAAGAAATTTAAATTTAAAATGGTTTATTAGGCTTCCAAGAAGAATGTGTGTCAATTATAATGTCTGCCATAATCAGAGTTGCTTTTCCAAATGTGTTGTCCTAATCTATGCACAAAGAGTCCCTCCTGGAAGTTTTCCTAAGTGACTTGTGTTTGCCTCTTTTGAGAGGGTTTCTCAATATTTCTTTTCATGGAAAAATGATCTACCAAAGGATGACAATTTAAACATTTGGAAGTCTCTAACAGTTATCCTAAAGACATAGGGTATGTTAGTGTGTGGCAGATAGGGGTCAGTTTGGTGTCTGTATAAGAAGCAGTAATCCAGAGGGACAGAGACTGTATTGGGAGTATAAATATCATTTAGCACAGTGAATAACCAATTTTTGTTCTTCAAACGGAGTAGTGGGTACTTTAAAACTAAATCAACTGAAGTTTTTATGAATTTCTATTGTTGCTTTCACTCTTGGACAAAATGGATATGTCTTAGCAACTGAATCTAAAGAATGACAGAAAAAGTAATGAACCTCTGACTAAATGTATTCTTGAGTCATGCCCTAATAATTTTCCAGACTTTACCTAAAATGGAAAAACTATGAATCAAAATCAAAAAAACAAATCCCTCTGGTGATAGTCATTGCACTCAACTAGACTGAAAAAGGAATATGCTTTTAATTTGAAAAATAATCAATCATTAAAAGATCATTCATATTTATCTATTTAATAGAAAGAAAAATTCTCCTTGATTCTTTAGTTTTTAAAAATATATATTAAGCTTGTTAGATGACAGACTCTGTAATTCTTTTTGAGTCATTTAAAATTGAGAGAACTTTGAGATGTATCTAATTATTCCTATGGTCTTTTCTGTTATATGGTAGAGGAGGAAACTTTTGTGTTACTTAATGATCATTTTAGGGAATCCACCACATAGGTAGAAAAGGCATCTTAATAGTTTTGCTTCACTGAATTTTATACATGCATTTGAGAAAGGTAAAATCAAGAATAGTCATTGGAGGATATAAGATGTAAGTCATTACATATCTAAAGACAAACAAAATCACCAGCAACATTTTTTTCAATTTTTATTGGTTCTTTTATACATGACAGTAGAATCCATTTTGATATAATTGAATAAGCATGGAACACATTTTAGCTAGGACCCCATTCTTATGGATGTACATGTCTGTGGCATTCACTGTGGTATATTCATATAAGTACATAAGAAAATTATTTCATATGTATTCCACTGTCTTTTCTTTTCCTATGCCCTTTCCCTTCCCACCAGCAACATTTTAAAAATTTACACATAAAATAAAATGTACAAGTTTGTAATGTTATTAGAAACTTAATTTATTTGTTGTTGATGTTTTCATAAGTAAAGAATTTTCAAAGACAATTCCACTTCCAACATTTTGTTCCCAGATCCATACATTCTAACTATTAAAAGACAGAGACACATACATTCTAACTATGGGAAGACAAAAACAAACTTCTGCATGTGTTCCACTGTGTAGAATAAAAGCCAGATCTTGAAAAAAGATATGTACTAGTTACCAATGCTACTGTCTATAAAGTTCATTTTTTTTACACTATCAAGTTGACTAGATAATATGGTATGGAGTAACTCTGTGAATTAAGCTTATGTGATATCCTTTCTTTGACATACAAGGATTTAGATAAGTAAACGAACAGTGCTGCTTATAACATTGTTCCAAATATATAGGTCAAACCTATCACAGAATATTTATCTACTCATAGGAGAGCTAACCATCAACCCTTGAGGATGGAAGCCATCCAGCAGCATCAAATAGCCACCATTTAGCTGTCTGTAACTCATGAAGATTAATTCCATATTTAAAAACAGCATTGGGCCTGCTTTTTGAAGACTTGCACACAGTAGTATAAGCAGAAGATCAGCCAGCAAAGTATAATAGGATATGATGGCCAGCAAAGTATAATAGGATAGTTCAACAAGTCCTAAACCATAGGCTTGTTTCACTGATGTGACAAGTCTTTGAAATTGCTTTCACATTCTGGCTTACTAAAGTTCTGGCTTACTAAAGCATTTAGAATACTTTCTATTTCTTGTTCATCAAATCGAGTTAGCAAAATACCATCAATATCATTGTTTATCAAGATAGTCTGTGAGATATCAAAATGACCAGGGTTTTTTCAGATGTTATTATGATAGAGAATAGGAGGGTCAAGATAGTCCAATGTAAAGTAGGAAGTCAACAGAGTAAGCTTGTACTGTAGTCCCTACCATGAAATGCAAATTGCTTCTGATTTCCCTGATTAAAATGCGAAAAAAAAAAAAGGATTACAGATCAATAGCTGCAGCAAGCTGTGTTTATTCGCTCTAGTATAAATAGCACATCTGGAAATGCAGCTGCAATTGGCATCATCACTGGGTAAGTTTGGGATAATTAGCTGTCACTTTCTACAACCCATCTGACGTGGCCCTGGCCAAATGAGTAAGTTTAAATAAGGACACAGTAGGAATCACCACCATCATGTCTCTCAAATATTTGATGATGATATTAATCTCTGAAGTTCCACAAAGGATAAGGTTATGATTTTTGTTTATTGTCTTTGCTAGAAGAACCAGGTTCTGGATTGATGTTGGTCTATCCTACTATGTAGTCCGCATCCCATGGATCAGAGGTTCTAATAGCTTTCTATAGTGTTTTCACTAGCATATTATATACATAATAATAGAGTTCATTTTGACATATTCATAAATGCATATAACCTAATCTGCTCCATGTCAAACCCCAGTAATTCTTCTTCCCCTCCACTCCTCCCTTCCCTGATTTTCTTCCTCTATTCTACTGATCTTCTTTCCATTTATTTATTTTTAATTAGTGGATTATAGTTGTACATAAAAGTGGAAGTATATCTGTCTCTCAATGCATCTTGAGACTTGGAAAAAGTTACCTGGATGTTCATGGTATGAACAGTCAAGTTTCCAAGAGGAAATAGCTAGCATACCCATGTTAGGATAATTGACGGAGTGTTTATTTACTAAGAAATATTTGCAAAAATAATGCAGGATGTAGTGGAACTCCAGGGGATAGTGCAGGAGCTGGCATCTAGAGCTGTCATACCTTGGCATGAAAGAATAAGAAGAAAGAGCAGATCTCAAAACCTAGAAGGAGGATATTGGGAGAAGATTTTAATTTGACAGCACCTACAGTTAAGGGACAGAGCCTTCCCAAAATAAACTTGAAGGAAGAGGCAGTGAAATAATTGCCCTATCCCCATCCCTCATGTTTTGTTGATACTCACTATTGACCAAACTCAAGTGGAAGCTAGAGGACAGAGTGGGACACCAATGTAGACCAGTGGTCAGACTTCTGGGGAAGAAGGCAGGGAAGAGTGGGTAAAGACCAGATCTGGAGAGGAAAAGAGATAAGGTCTGGCTCACTTGTATAAAGAGCCTTCTCCTGTGCTCTGTTTCAGCTCTGCTGGCAACTAGAATCATTGCCAGCAGCTTCTGTGAAATCCTCACACTTTCAGATTTCCTGCAAGAACCCTTTCTGATCTTTGCTTTTACAGCTTTTCCAATAGTTGTCTAAGCCTCAAATTCCTTGTATTAATTTTCCCTCTGCTTAATATACCTAGAGTGGTTTCCTCTTTCCCAACCAAAACTGAGGATCCAAGAACATTGCTTCCCTTAAAAGAAGGACTCCTTAGCCAAAAAGTAAGTGATCTCAGAGGAACAAATCCAACACATCTTCCCCCAATTCCTGTGGTCAGAAGGATGAAAGATCAACAAGAGGATTTTTTTTCTTTTGTTTCCTTGGAGAGCAATGATACTGAAAAAAAAAAAAAAAAGCTCAGGAGAAGTCTGCTATAACATTTAGCCAATTTAAGAACATAGCATGTTGAGACCAGCACAAATGTGTGTACATTAATGCTAACATAGAGATAGAATAGAGGCTTGTTAAAGCAAAATTCCTGTAAAATTCCTTTTTAGCTCTTCTTCTTTCTGGGCACTCAAATCTAGACTGCAGCAAATATGTAAGAAATAAACCAGGTTGTATTGTGCAGATACAGAGAATATTATTATTTCAATACAGATGAAAAATAACGACTGAAAATTTAAAATAAGAATCATCTGTAAGTCACTGTGCAGTTAGTATTTTCATAAATATAGACAACATAATGAGGATGTATCTTATGTTAATTTTGAGGAAAATTGTGACAACCTTTAATCCTATCTCTAGTTCAGTCCATTTTGTTTTTCTTCCTAAATCTGATTGTACTCATTAACTACATATTTCTTTTCACTAATTGGAATTCATATGTTGTTTCCTGATATAAAGACTTTGCTTTTGAATATTGCATACAGGTATTCAAAATTTACTTACAACCTCATCAACAGCTATAGGAATCAACTCTTGAGCACTTAGTTCTGTGCCAGCAATGTTTAAGTGGGATTTGAATTAACCCCACTCTCACAATGACTGAGTGGACTAGGTTTTTACTACTTCCAACTTATAGATGAGGAAATAGAGGCTTAAGGTTCACATCTAAATACATGAGTTGGAATAATAATGTTGGTCTGATTGTTCTTTAAGTCCTTGTTCTTTTTTTTTTTTTTGTATTGTAAAATGTACAGCATCTATTCACATACAGATAAAAAGTCACAAATTCTGCTAAAGAGTTCAACGAAAAAATACAGCTGCCCCCAACTAGTGTTATAAATACTTTCAAAAAAGCAGTAGAAATAAATACAGGATAGGGCCATGTAATATAAAATAGTCATCTCTACATATACTTTGTTAAATTTCTGATTTTTAACTCTTCCTGCACCTTTTACTTAAGTCCTTGTTCTTAACCTTCAAATTGTGCTCCTTCTTGCTGGGCAATGATTTTTCCTCCTAGTTTTTGCCATGGGCTTGTACTTTTGGTTCTCTCTCCTTTTTGATTTGAGAATTTTATTTCTTATTCCTGCATCTTATAGAAGAAAAAGTAGGTCCAAACCTTCAACTTGTTGGCTTAGGATCAGGCTTCCTTAACAGGACCCCCAGAGCACAAGAAATAAAAGCAAGAATCAACAACGGGGATAGATTCAAACTAAAAAGCTTTCTCTCAGCAAAGGAAACTATCAGTAACGTGAAGAGAGAGCCTACAGAGTGGGAGAATATCTTTGCCACTCATACTTCAGATAAAGCACTAATTTCTATAAAGAATTTAAAAAACTCTACACCAAGAATACAAATAATCCAATCAACAAAACGGCTAAGAAAATGAACAGACACTTCACAGAAGAAGATGTACAAGCAATCAACAGATATATGAACAAATGTTCAACATCTCTAGTAATAAGAGAAATGCAAATCAAAACTACCCTAAGATTTCATCTCACCCCAATTAGAATGGCAATTATCAAGAACACAAGCAACAATAGGTGTTGGCGAGGATATGGGGAGAAAGGTACACTCATATATTGCTGGTGGGGTTGCAAATTAGTGCAGCCACTCTGAAAAGCAGTATGAAGATTCTTCAGAAAGCTTGGAATGGAACCATTTGACCCAGCTATCCCACTCCTTGGCCCATACCCAAAGGAATTAAAATCAGCATACTACAGAGATACAGCCACATCAATGTTCATAGCTGCTCAATTCACCATAGCCAGATTGTGGAACCAATCTAGATGCCCTTCAGTTGATGAATGGATAAAGAAACTGTGGCATATATATACAATGGATTATTACTCTGCCATGAAGAATGATAAAATTATGGATTTGCAGGCAAATGGATGAAATTGGAGAATATCATGCTGAATGAGATAAGCCAATCTCAAAAAACTAAAGGACAAATGATCTCGCTGATAAGCAGATGAGGACATATAAGGGGGGGTAGGAGGGGTTAGCGTTATTACAGTTAGGGTTAGGTTTAGGGTTAGGGATAAGGAGGGTGGTAAAAATGGAAGAAGAAATGACTGTATAGAGGGAAAAGAGGGGTGGAAGGGGTGGGAGGGGTGGGAGGGGTGGGGGGAAGGGAAAAAATAACAGAATGAATCAAGCAACATTGCCCTATGTAAATTTATGATTTTTAATTTAAAAAAAAAGTGCATTATAATTATACAGAATATTGGGATTCATTTTGACATCATTATACAAGCATGAAATATAATTTGCTTCACATCAGTTCCCAGTATTTCCCCTTTTCCTTTTTTATTCCCTCCACTCTCCCCTATTACCCTTTCTCTACTGCTGGTCTTCCTTCTATTTATTTATAGCCTGTTTTTTTTTTTTGGTACTGGATGTTGAACTCAGGGGCACTGAACCACTGAGCCACATCCCTCTCCTAATTTTTATTTTATTTAAAGACAGGATCTCATGGAGTTGCTGTGTGCCTCACTTTTGCTGAGGCTAGCTTTGAACCTGTGATCCTTCTGTCTCAGCCTCCTGAGCTGCTGAGATTATAGGCATGTGCCACCATCTCTGACTACATATACCTTTTTCAATTAGTGTTTTATAGTGAAATTCACTGTAATATATTCATATATGTCCATGGGATAGTTTGGTCATTTCATTCCACCATTCCTCCCATTTGCCAACCTTCTCCTTCCCCCTCTATTTCCTTCCTCTGCTCCATTTATCTCTCTTCTATTTTCATGGAATCCTACCACCTTTTCCCCTGTTTTTTGTGTAGCTTCTACATATGAGAGAAAAACATTCAACCCTTGATTTTTTAAATCTGGTTATTTCACTTAGTATGATTTCCCCATTTCCATCCATTTAGCAGCAAATACAATAATTTCATTCTTCTTTATGGCTGAGTAAAACTTCATTGTATAAATATATCATAGTTTTAAAATCAGTTCATCTGTTGATGGACAGCTGAGCTGGTTCAATAGCTTGGTTATAGTGAATTGTGCTGCTATAAACATTAATGTACATATATCACTATAGTATGCTGATTTTAGTTCTTTTGGGTATATACCAAGAAGTGGTTGGTTGGGTAGTCCCTTTCCTAGTCTTTTGAGGAGTCTCTATACTGCTTTCCAGAATGGTTGTAATAATTTGCTGTCCCACTAACATATATGAGTGTACCTTTCTCCCTACATCCTTGCTGGCATTTATTATACTTGTACTCTTGATGATTGCCATTCTGACTGGAGTGAGATGAAATTACAATGTGGTTTTGATTTGCATTTCCCTGATTACTAGGACATTGGAGTCATGTCTTTTCATGTCTTATTCTATCTGTGCTACCGTGAGTGAAGGGGTTGTATTCTATCACTCTTGTCAAGAAGAATAACTTACTAATTGGGGTACAAGCTGGAAATTGTTCTATTAAGAGATGCCTGGATGCATTGCTCCCTCCTGTGTAGCATTGTGAAACTTCTCTGGAGACAGAACTATTTTATTCCTTCTTTTGAGGGATCCTTGAGCTAAGTTTGTCACTATCCAAATCTGTAACACCTTTTCTTGCAAGATCTACAGCCATATTGTACTTAGAAAGGACCTGTGAGTTCACAGTTGGCAATGACAACCAAAACCAGTTTAGACTTACATTATTCAAAGTCTTGTGACTCTTGTCTTATCTCATTCAATTCTAGAAGCTGCTTCCCTCCTCAATACTTGCTTTCCAGGAAGGGAGCACCTCTACATTTATATTTTGCTTTTCCTTCATTCACCACAGAGTAGTTACAACCTAAAATAAAAATAAAGGAAATCCAGCTACGAACACATACTATATTTTAGCAACTAAAAATATTTTTCACAGATTGCTCCTTTGATCCAACAATCTTTAAAATGTTTGGAAAAAAACACTAACTAAGCTTTGCTACATTAATATATATCCTACATGCTGATCCAAAGCACCTTCTTCCAAAGTCCTGAAACATTTAATGAGAGCTTTTAATCCCATTGAAAACCAAAGAAAAAAGGCTGGGCCATCATGCCACTTATCAGCAGAGGTGAAAATAAATGTGTTCTGAAGCATATCTAAAATCTGTTTGAGTGATTATCTGTATCCTTCTAATGGGGAGAGACACCCTTCCATTCCAGCCTACAGAAGGCTCATAGAGACAGGTTCTGCCGTTGCTTGTGTTGTCTTTCTTTAATGAGTTTAAATAAGTGCTTTATATAGAGGACTTTGACCACATTCTCCTCTAACTCATTTATAATCCTCTACAAGTACTGGAGAATGATGAAAAGTTCAAATTCAGGAATGACCCTGGTTAGACACACTTTGTTTAGTTCTCAGTTTTGGTTTAATCCATTGGGTCTTGAAAAAGAGATTTAACATAACCTTTTGGGGGAAACCAGTTTAAACAGGACTGTTCTTGCATGTTTTTCCATCCATCCCATATGCTGGTGAAGTTGTTAGAGACTGACATGTCTTGGTCTACTGGTCTGCAATGCAAACCTGGAGAATGAAATAAAGACAGCTCCTGTGCACATTTCTCTGGCTTCTTATCTGAGTCCATTTAAAGTTTAGATTGCTATGCTACACTTTTAAAAGGACAGTGACCTTAATTTCATACTTATTTAACAACTGCAGTTCAAACTCTAAACAAATTATATACAGGACAATATATCCTTACACTCAGAGAAATACTACCTATGCACTCAAACCCTCTTCCAAAGTGATCTGAAATGAAACTTTCCCAGTGACAAATAAATGGTGCTAGTAATGAGTTGAGAAGCTTTATAGCTTATTGGTCATTTTCTTGGTAATATCTCTGATCATTTCAAATACTCGCACACAAAATGAGTTTTCAAAATGGGAAATGGCATTGAACATTAAGGTAATGGATTCAAAAATTGAATGCCAGGTTTATATAATAAAATGGATCATTTCCAGTTGGTTTAAAACTCCACATTTAATGAAAGGATGTTCTTGAAGAAATAACCACAGTTATCAAGAGTTGCTAATCAATTATGCAAATATTTGTTCCCAAAGGTGATTAAAATCTAGTACAACTGTTTAATTCAGATGTGTAACTGAGAAAATTGAAGTTAATTGGAAACACCAAATTTTAAGGATTAAACTGATATAGTCCAGATGGTCCAGCTAACAGAAAAACTTCGTTAAAATTAAAAATGCCAAATAATTTCTTGTCTGAGAGGTAAAGCCATAAAAAGCTCTCTATATATTTGTGATATTTTTTTCAGAAAATACTATTAAGTTGAATGTATAGTGAGTGAATCATACCTTGATAATCAATAGTATAGAAAAACTAAGTAGATAGTCCATAGTCATAAATATTCAATAATATGTTTTGTACTTTCACTTGAATATGGATTTGACTTTTGAGAATTTACAGCACAATAAAATAATTTATATACTAGTATTTCAGAAGTCTTGATAATTCAGATCTAAGATGGGTCAAGTTTATCTTTGAACTACCCATATAATTTTACTGAACAAATTAAAGCTGTAAATAAAATTATAGAGAAATGCATAGCACCCTAAGATTCTTGATTTTAAGTGTTTTATAATTGCATTTACCTACAAGAAATTTATTGAGTACTCAGAATTTTGCACGCATTTTCTCATTTAATTTTCACAACCACTTTATGAAGAACACTCAATTCTATTAGAATATCCATTTCATACTTGAGGAAACTGATGACCATTCAGATAGTATCCAGTAAAGTTAAAATTTGAAGAGTTTTAGGCTCCAAACCTCTAGCATTATACCACATTCCTCCCTGGTGGACTCAGAAAAATAAGCAATGGTGATATGGAAATAGCAGAGGTGAGGGCTAATACAGGAATCTGTGAGTGAATTTTCCAATTGTTCAAACAATGTTATATCTGTGTAGGACCTGTCAGAGTACTTGCCCAACCTGCTCCTAGTGTGAGGACACTATTGTTCCAATAAAAACATCGCCTTGTTTTTTTGAGTGCTTACTCTATACCATGCATGATTTTTGGATACTTCACTGAACAGAACAGGCAAAGGTACCTATCTAGAAGGGGAAGAAATGCAGAAAAATATTAAGACAATAAATCAGACATGATATAGCAAGTTAGAAGGTGATAAGGGGGGAAAAGGAATCATGAAGGAAGTCAAGGAGTATGTGTGCTAGGGTAGGTCACACTTTAGGTGGCCAGGTTAGGAATTTTTTTGAACTGGGGATTAAATGCGGGACCTCGTGCATATAAGGCAACCTTGACCACTGAGTCACTTCCTCAGCCTTAAGCATACATTTGGTAAAAGCTTAAAGAAGGTAAAAAGCTGACTCAGTAACGTGAAGATCTCTTATAAGAGAAAAGCCAGTACAAAAGATGGGTTTAGGATATTGCTCATTAGCCAAAGGAACAAGGAAAAAGGATGATGTACAGGAAGTGGAGGTGGGACGGGGAAAGAAATAAGAGTGGAAAATGCTCATGGTGAGCAAGTAAGTCATGAAGGACCTTGCAGGCCCTTTAAGCAGAGGCATGGACTTTAAATTTTTCTGAAGGCAAAATGTAGAGGCATCAAAGAAATTTGAGCAAGGGGCAGCCTGATTTCCAAAAGATTGCTGTGGATGCTGTTTGAAAAACATTTATTGGGGGCAAGTAAAGAAGCAGAGGAAGAGTCACAGTAATTCCAAGCAAGAATTGATCATTGTTGTGACCACAGTAGTTGAGTGGTGATAGTGAAAACCAGCTGGGTTTTGCATTCACTTTCAGGGTAGATTCAACAGAATTTCATAATGGTGGAATGAGGATTGCAAGCAAAAGTAAGTTTAAAAAGAAGCAAAAAAGAAGTCAATGATGACTTCCAGTTTTGTTTTGTTGGGTTTTTGTTATGTTTGTTTGTTTTTGGCCTGAG
Source organism: Sciurus vulgaris (assembly GCF_902686455.1). Classification (NCBI taxonomy): domain Eukaryota; kingdom Metazoa; phylum Chordata; class Mammalia; order Rodentia; family Sciuridae; genus Sciurus; species Sciurus vulgaris. Next base: position 58,041,799 of record NC_136469.1, read on the forward strand.
AAAATGAAAGGAGTGGTTGTCAGACCTTAGATAAAACCTACGTCATGTGTGAGGAATTAGTCCTTCTGAGAAATCCTCAGAAAAATTGGTCCATAGTTCTCTATAATCCAAGAAATATTGTTTCTCTATTAAATATAATATTTGCTACAGTTTAATCTTAAATTTCTTCCAAAGGCCCATATATTAAAGACCTGGTCTCCAACTTAATGCTATTGAAAGGTGGCAGAAAATTTAAGAGTTGAGGCCCAATGCAAGATTTTCAGTCATTGGGCACATACCCTCAAAGGAAATTGTAGAACCTCTGTCTCTTCCTTTCTTTTTTCTTTTCCCTCCCAGACATGAGGTACACGTTTTTGCTCTATCACGTGCTCCTGCCATGATGCGCTGTCCTCATTTACAGTAATGAGACCAACTGATCATAAATGGAAACCTGTAAAACTGTGAAGAAAACAAACCTTTTCTTCTTATAAGTTGATTATCTCAGGTATTCATTATAGTGTCAGAAGCTGACTAATACAATATTGTTACTTATAATTAAATCATTTCTAAGAATTGAATTTTTAACATATATTCTTTCTAGGAGTTCCTGCTCCATGTTCTTTCTTATATAGTACTTTGTTGTGTTCTACAAGCAAACAGTGAGTGAACAGGCACTCCCTCTTAACAAGGAAGTTTAAAATCAGCATCATCATGCAGTTTTTAGTTCTTGGAACTACTATGATTTATTTACATGATTAACTAAATATAACATCATGGGCTGTTACCTTATTATTTGAAAGAATGGTAATCATATCCTTTTACTCGTATTCATCTTAACATCTATTCAACCCAACAACTTTGCAAGCAAATACAGTTTAACATTTTTACTTCCCTAAACTGCACATTTTATCATGTTCTAATTACTCCTTTTTCCTCTGTTGTTTTTCCCCTACTTGGAGCAAGTATGATATCATGCATGTATCCCATTTCAACTTTACTTTCCTAAGTGAATCAATATGGCTTGAGCTAGACGTGTAAGTATATGTCTTCTGCCTGTTTTCTCTGGAGATAACTCTGTGTCTTTGTGACCATCTTCTTTGACTGAATGAAAAGTGTTGGGGTGGTGGTTGAGAATGGGCTTACCTGATAAAGTCAAATATCATCCATCAATAAAAGTCATGCATTCGATCAGTCACTGTAATGGAACTTTTCCTTCTGTAGTTCTGTGAGAAATTTTCTTAATTATTTAAAACAATAGCATAAATTAAAACAGTTAAATTGACTCTCCTACCCTTGATTTCCACCCTTTACTAGAGTGCCTTATTATCTTTATCACTGAAAAGTCTTAAAAACTAAAATCAATCAGCATTTCTCAAACTCCTATGCAATTAGAGCTCTAAAGGCAAATTAGGTTCTATCAATTAAATGTAGTTAAGTACAATTTAGAAGCAGATGTATCTATAAAACCATCTTCTGTCTCTTTTCACAGTTTTCTGATGGTAAACAAGGTCAAGAAGTCAAGAACTTTTTCTTTCTTTTTTGGGGACGGGGAGGGTGACATACTGGGGATTGAACTCAGGGCCACTCCACCACTGAGCCACATCCCCAGCCCTATTTTGTATTTTATTTAAAGACAGCGTCTCACTGAATTGTTTAGCACCTCATTTTTGCTGAGGCTGGCTTTGAACTCGTGATCCTCCTGCCTCAGCTTACCGAACTGCTGGGATTACAGGCATGTGCCACCATGCCCAGCAAGAAGTCGGGTTTTTCTGCAGCAGTATTCCACCATCCATTCTCCAGAAGCCTGGATACAAAGGGGCAGTCTCAAAGGAAGAAATTTTTCTTGACTTTGGCTTTCTGATCCCTAAATCACAGATATAGCATATGGTTTTGAACTTAATGTTACCAGGGAAGCCACAAAAGTACAGAAGTGTTGCCAGGGCCTGTCAATTTTTAGGTATTCCTAGTGGTGCCTCTGAAGAGCCCATTGTTCTAGGTCAGTGAACCTGTGATGACTTACAAGTACAGAACTGGTTATATTAAATCCCTGCCTCCTTAAAATGGAGCAATTTCTGTTATCAGAATTAATACTGAGTGATGCATAATCACACTTGTGCAAAGATAATGTTCTTCATTGCAGCACTTTTGGTAATAGCAAAGGTTAAGGAGAAAAGACTGAATATCAATGAGTAGAGACTGGTTAAATAGATAACACTAGAGTCATAAAGATACATAGGGGAATTTTTATGTATCAATATGAGATAATCTTCAAGTCATATATTTTAAATGAAAGATGCCACAGGCAATGCATAATATATAGTTTGCTGTCGTTCATGAATAAGGGCAATTACAGGTATTGAAAAAGATAGAGATGTGAAAGAATATATAAGTGTATAAGAAATTAACAATGTTGTTCGATTCTGGGGAAAATAAAGTTAGTTGGAAATAGAATAACAAATTTTTCCTATGTATTTCTTTATATTTTTCAATTTTTAATCAAATTATAAGGAAGTGCATGACATCTGCACTCATCCTATAAGTTCTTGAGTATCTTTTCTCTAATATTTCCTTAACATTTCATGTCTTTCCTTGCCAATATTTTCTCACCTCCATCCTGCAGGCCAAGGATTAGGGAAGTGTTAAGAACCAAAGCCTCAGTAGAATAACAACTGAAAAATGTGAGAGAAAGACCAGTGCTCTATGTCCTGAGACTTAGTGTAAAGAACTGAAACAGAAAAGATGAATGTTTCATGAAAGTTCTTCCACCAAATATAGCCAAAATGAATGAAGAAAGAGATCCTGGAAGAAAAATCTGGGTGGGGTGACCATATTGTTATTGGATAAACAACCAAACACTCTGACACCTTAAGAATTATTATTAATTCTGTTTCTAATTCTTATTTTGTGGGCCACTATATTAGCCACTATTCCACACTAACTGTCCCATGAGATGACAATTTGCCTTCTTTGTCTCCCAAGAAGTTGTAATATTCACAATTGGCTAACATGGTATGTGATATATAGCTAAAGAGTTTTAAATTTAACAGTAGTTTAAAGTAGCAGATCAATGTTTTGTGCAGATTTTGCATCCTCCAAACTATGATGGATGCATTTATAAACAGAAATCAATAGCACCGTGAGCTAATTTATAAAACATTCTTATTATATGCTCAATTGAAATCAGACCAGAACTTAACAGCAGTTGAATAAATGATAGTGTCTAGAAAAATCTGGTAGATAATTGAGAATGTCATTATTGTACAATACACACAAAACCCACATGGATTTGAGTATGTTAAAAGTGAACAATAAAGTAGGCCATTGGATTCAGTCTCCTAATTTTAATAGTCATGTTCATAACAACAATAATATTCTATTTAACATATATGCTAGCATAGTGCTATTTTATTTCATCCTCATAAAATCCTATGTGGTACATGTTATTAATTGTACTTATGGGAAAACTAAGATTTATAAAGAGTAAATAAATTGCCTAAAGTTGCATAGCTACTGTTAGTAAATGACAATCCAACCTCCATTGGAGGCAAACTTTTAGGTGGTAGGCACATTTGTTTTGATTTGATGTGTTTTTCTTCCCTGTGCTAGAATGGTATGCCACAGGAGGTTCAGAGATTCCTTTTTATTCTTCAGGTCATCCTATAAAGAACAAATGGATAGAGTACATTTCCATGAAAATACTCTCCTGAGAGTGGAAATGTTTTTATCCCTACCTCTTAGCAGGTAAAAAATCAGGTTATATGAAAGTCCATCATAAATACACTATTTTTATACCTTATACTTAGAGTGTAGTGCCCACCTGGAAGAACATGTACATAAGAACGGTACATAATAGAGACACTGATAGCCATTTAGGGAGACAGTATGATGAGCCATTTGCAGGAAAAGCACTCCTACTTGGGATACTATCTAGGAAGAAAAATATAATCTAGGGCCAACATTCTTGGCAAGATTATATCACTTGGGAAGTTCCTGAACTTCTGGATATTTTGCAATTCCAACTAACATAGGAAGATACAGATATTTTTTCCCATTTCCCTTCATGGATGATGTAAGTCTTCACCTACTTAAAACACAGTTTACACATAGGATGCTTTCACTGCCTTTTAAGATTCTGGAAACTCCCACATAGCGGCAACTGTAAAAATTGGCTAAGAGAGTCACCCACCTCCTCTCCTCTCCCCCATACACAGTTACATGCAACCCACAGAGCTCTCATAAATCAACTGAAAATTAAAGTTCAAGCTTAAAGTTTGCATTGAGAAGTACTTCTTTTGGACTAGCAAGTAACTCAGAAATCTTCAGAAAATATAACAGCTTTCCTCAAAAACACTTGCTAGAAATTAAAGTTGAAACTCAAGAAATGTGATATCTCAAAGAATAGTCACCCAACAGTTGGCACCTTGCCTTCTTGCAGTTTTCCAGAATCAAAAGTAGAAGAAAGAGGCAGAAATTGTACCCAGGGAAAATGCTGCCTACAGGTTTAGTTCAAGGTAATAGCTTGGCATCCTGAATATTTCTTGGGCATGAACTCTGTGTTTTTAGGTTTCTTAACATGGAAGATGTGTCTTCATGATTCTTCCTTGCTTCCTTTTCAGGGTGGCTTTGATAATCAAAAGAGAATGTATAAATGAAGAGAAATTCACTGCTCATTATTTCTCCACTCTAAACTCAGATAGGCAGAGTGATGGGCCTTTGCCGGTGAGGAAGGAGAATGAATCTCTCCATAGGTTACCATCCTTCACCTAAGCCCAAAGAAAGCCGGTGAACCCTAACTCATTTCCACACCATTCTTAGTTCCTTCAAATAATTTGTTTTTTTGAGAGACATCACAGAATTTTCTGTGGATAGATCTTTTTTTCCCTTTGTGCTTATCAGTTCTTTAGAAAGCTAAAAGAAGCAGCGGCTAGACTGATGGAAGATGGCGAACTTGCCAACATTGCTAATGTGGTCACTCCTAGCATGTAGCCAAGTTGGTCTTCACAATTTCAATTATGTCCCATTCTTCCTTTCTACTATATATGGCAAGCTGTTTCTTAGAGATGAGAAAAAAAAATTGAGCCAAGAGCAACTAGACCAATTCATTATGATGCAGTCTTTATAGTTTACTAAAATCAACTACTATGGCATGTGCTTGTGTATGTAAATGTGTATATGTAGACTTACATGCATACATAAAGGAATATGTACACACATGTGGGACTGACAATTATCCCCTCAGTTATTTTATCCGTGTAGCTAACACCACCTCTAACACATCCCATAACCTGCTTGATCTTCACATGAAATGACTGAAGCCATTTAAATTCTGCTACTAAGGAAAATGAAAATTGATAGGAAATAAAAGTGACTGAAGTCCTCATGAGAAATGTGAGTCTCCTCTGCTTAAGTTCACAGAGCAGACGTAATCCTGAACTGGTGCCTACAGTTTGCTCACTCTTTTAGGACAAACCCCCACATCCTTCCAACAAATTCTGTTTCCCTAGAATTTGTCAAGTCATTTTTGTTGCTTGAAAACAGATCTATATATTCATACACATGAATAGATGTGCACACATGTCATGTATACCTGTCTGTCCTTACAGTGGAGAAGTGATGAAATTCTTAGCTCCAAGCAGCCAAGTGGAATTTAGCTGCAAATGGGGAAATGGTAATAGTTATTAAATTTTAAAATATATTTCAATGTCTTTAAGCATCAATTTCCTAATCTGAGAAATAAGTGCAATAATGTTATTTCAAAGATTTGTTACAAAGATTGTTATGGACTGAATATGTCCCCTTAAATTCATAAGTGGAAGCCCCGATCCCTGCAGTGACAGTAGTTGGAGATGAAGCCTTGGGAGGCAATTAGATTCAGATGCAGTCATGAGATTAGAGCTTCCATGATGGGAGCAGTGTCTTTGTTCAAACAGAGAGAACAGTGTGCTCTTTCTCTCCCTTGGCCATGTGAGGATACAGCTGGAAGGCAACTATCTGCAAGCCAATAAGAGAGCCCTTACAGGGAAGCAAATTGGACAATCCCTTGATCTGGAACTTCCCAGTCTCCAGAACTGTGAGAACGAACCTCCTGTTGGTTAATCCATGCATTCTGGTTTATTTTGTTTTAACAGCTGTTACGGTTTGGATCTGAAATGTCCCCCCCAAAAAACTCATGTGTTGAAGGCTTAGTTCCCAATGCAGTAGTGTTCAGAGGTGGGCCTTTGGAAGGGCTCTGATTTGTCATGGACTAATCCATTTAGCCTAATAGGTTTAAGGAGGGGTTTTGTTCTAAAGGTGAGCTCTCCTGCTTTGCTCAGGGCTGCTGTAAAGTAGAAGCTTCACTCTATCATACATGCCATGATTTTCTGTCTCATCCCAGGCCCAGAAACAACTGAGTCAAGTGACAATGAACTGAAACCTCGGAAATCTTGAGCCAAAATAAATCTTTTCTTGTGTAAATTGATTTTCTCATGTAGTTTGCCACAGTGACAGAAAACTAGCACAGCAGCCTATATAGAACAAAATAAGGATTGAGTGGAATAGCATGGTAGATTCTTCCTTCATACTGAAGTCACTTATTTCATAACTTTTTTGCAACATCATTGTTCTGTGCTTCCTTTATTTAGTCAACATTACACATCAATCTGAACAATGGTCACTCTTTCCTAACAGAATTGATATCTGTTCAAAGTTTAGACTTCAAAAAGAATAGTTTAATGATCTAATTAAATTACACTAGTTAGTTTTAACCATTTCATAGCCTCTATATAAAGTTATTTTCCTTAATTGTTTTGAATTTTGCACACACAGTTGGAATTATTCTTTAGATGACTCTAGCTTTTATTAAAAAGATAACAATTTCTGGATTAATTACTACCAAAAACAGTAATCTCTCAATATTCAGAGATATTATGGGTTCCTTTCTGTGTTTTATTTCCAACGTCCTTTCCATTTAGCCCCAACCATATACCCTACCCTCCATAACTCCAGTTCCCCTCAAGAATTCACACAAGGCCAATTGTAATAGGGCTTCTGATGTTGTTTCCAGCACATAGATGGGTCTATTCACGATGTCTGCTTAACTCTGAAAATATTTTTTACCCTCTTCTAGATAGTTGCCAAAAGATATTTCTGCCCAAAATCCTTGAGTCAGTGGCTCCACGGAGGCACAGTTTAATATGCCATATGAACTCATACAAGTTAATTGACACTTTTCAGCCCATGACTCACCATGTCTCATCAATTTACATGAATACACCTTTGTCAGTCTGTGAATTGAAAGGAATGATCAGTGTGTCAAGCAAAATATCAGATGATTTTATTTTAGTCTTTGTTTTCCTTCACATGGTTTCATCTACAATAAGTGACCAGTTTCATCACTTCTGTTGAAAGAATTATATAGAGTGACATTTCTCAAGTTCTTACCTCTAGGTTTTTTCTTTGCTGCCAGTTCTTTTTAGTTAATAAACTTGATTCTCTTCAAGTAGTTTTAGGTTAACAGCAAAGTTGAGTGGAAAGCACAAAGTGGTCCCAGGTAGCCCTGTTCCCACACATGCACAAGCTCAGCTTATGCAACACTATCACTCCACAGTGGAACATTTGTTACAGTTGATTAGCCTACTTGGAAATATCATTAGCAATAATCCAGAGCTCAACTTACCTTACCTATGGGTTTTGCAAAATGAATAATGGCATGTCTCCATCATTATAACATCATACAGAGTAATTTCCCTGCACTAAAAATATTCTTAATCTAAGACTCTTCATTTAATTGTATGCTATTACACTTACTTACATTTTTCATTTAATCTAACCCTAATCTTACTATTGCCAGAGTTTTACCTTTTTGTGACTATCATGTAGTTGATACCATACACTATGTAGTCTTTTCTGAACAACTTCTTTCATTTAATAATATGGGTTTAGGGTTTCTTCATGTTTTTCTCCATGACTTAATATTCATTTTAAGAATGATTATGCTACTTCATTAGGTATACCATAATTTACTTATCCACTCATTTACCTAAATGTATCTTGGTTATTTCAAAGTTTTGACAATTATGAATGAAGTTGCTATAAAAATCTGTGTGTAAGTTTTGTGTGGACAAAAGTTTCAAATCATCTGGGTAAACAGGAGAGTAATTGATGAACCTTAAAGAGCATGTTTAGTCTTATATGAAAATGCCAAACTGTCTCCCAAGCGAACTTGTCAATTTGCATTCCCACTAGCAATGAATGGAAGTTCCTGCTGATTCACATGCTTACCTGAATTGGGAGTTGTCAGTGTTTTGGATTTTGGTCATACTAATGGGTATGCAGTGGCATTTTGTTGTTGCTTTAGTGACACATGACACTGACCATCTTTTCATATCTTTTTTGCCATCTGTATATCTTCTTCTCTGACAAAGTTATCTGTTCAGGTGTCTTCCCAGTTTTAAATTGAATTGTAGGTTTTCTTGATTTTTGTTTATTTTGGATGATAGCCCTTTATCATATGTATTTTGCAAATATTTCCTATCAATCTATGATTTATCTCATAATTCTTTTGACATTGTCTTTTGCAAAATAGAGATGTATAAAGTTAATGAAGTCCAACTCATCAATTATTTCTTTTATGCATAGTGCCATTGGTACTGTATCTGAAAAGTTATATCCAAGGTCATCTAGGTTTTCTTTTATACTATTTTCTAAGAGAATTACATATTTGAATTTTACATATAGCTCTACACTCCATTTGGGGTTAATTTTTGTGAAGGAATAAGGTCTGAGCCTGAATCCACTTTTTTCATACGATGTGCAGTCACTGCAGCACCATCTAACACAAAGATCTTTGCTCCGTTGTATTGCCTTTGCAGCTTCATCAAGTTTCAGGATTCTATTTATATGTATCTAATCAAGGCTTTTTTTTCTGCTTGATCTATCTGGTTCTTTTTGTTGGTTTTGTTTTGTCAACACTATACTTTAGCTTTTAGCATGTCTTGAAGTTGTTTAGGATTAGTACTCTGACTTTGTACTTCTTTGGTATTGAGTTATTTATTCTGCATCTTTTACCTCTCCATATGTACATTACAATTAGTTTGTCAATATCCACAAAATAACTTCTTGGGAATTTGATTTGATTATGCTAAACCTATAAGTCTGGTTGAAAATAACTGCTACCTTGATGATACTGAGTCTTCTTATGTAATTAGTTAGAGTTACACCTAAGTGATTTTTTGGGGGGTGCTAACATAAATGGTAACATGTATAGAGCTGTAAATTCTATTTGTTTACTGATGATAATATATATGAAGTGATTGACTTTTGAATATTAACCTTTTGTCTTACAATCTCACTTATCAATTCCAGGAAGAGTTTTTGTCATTGTTGTTATTGTTTCTTTCAGACTTTTTACCTACACAATAATGTCATCTATAAGTAAAGACACTTTTGCTTTTTCCTTCCCAATCTGCACTTCTTTTCTTTTCCGTTCCTTTAATTTCATATTGCATTCATTAGCTAAGACTTCCAGGATCAAGCTGAAAAGCAAAAATAAAGAAGGGACACTCTTGACTTTTTGCTGATTTTACAGAAAGGTTTCACCACTTTACTTTCTTTCCTTCATATATAATATTAGCTAAATGTTCTTTGTAGACGTTCTCTATCAAAATGGATAAACTATCCTCTGTTCCTAGTTTACTGAAGGTTCTGAATGTGAATGGATGTTGAATTTTGTGTAATGTTTGGTCTGCATCTATTGATAAGATAATGTGGATTTTCTTCTTTAGCCTATCTATGTCATGGATTTTAATAATTGATTCTCCAGTGTTTAACTAGTCTTGTATACCTGGGATAAATTTTACCTGGACTGGTATATAATTTTTTTTACATATTGTTGAATTCTATTGGCTTATATTTTGGTGAGAATTTTGCATACATTCCTAAGAGATGATGATTTGTAATTTTCTTTCCTGTGATGTCTTTGTCTGATTTTGTCATTAGGATCATGCTGGTCTCAAGAAATTAGGAAGGAGTTCTTGTTGTTCTACCTTCTGGAAAATATTATAGAGAATTACTATACTTTCTTGCTTAAAATTTGTTACAGTTCATTGATGAATCAGTCTTGGCTTGCTGCTTTTGTTTTGAACATTATTATTTATTTTTTCAATTTCTTTAGCAGATGTAGGTTATTCAGATTGTGTTTTTCTTTTTTGTTTTGGCAGATTGTATCTACATGTAATTAGTTCATTTCATAAAGCGTAGGGGTGCCAGGCTAGCTCAGGTGCAAGTAAGGGCCACGGAGTCAAGACCCCCAGACTCCGGGATTTGGGTGGAAGCAGGCTTGTGGCAAGCAGCCTACAAACTCGTTTATCGCAGGAACAGGTATACATTTTATATGTTTCTTGCCCAATCACAATGTGCCATGGGGGATCAGACCACCAGGCTCCTACACAGGTTCCTTTGGTAACACTAGGTCAATTTGGGGCAGTTGTTTACTTTCCTAAGTGGGAGAAGTGGAATGCTCCTCTCCACAGGTTTACACACTTGAGACATTAACTGCTGCAAGCCAAGAACTAGGATTTCTCCCAACATTTCCCCCGTTTTTATTTAATTTGGACAAGGGATTCCTTCAAGAGGACCTGATTGACTTGAACCCTCGTGAATCTCTTGTTGAAAATGGACCATAAACATTTAAGAACTGAAGTATTATAAGGAAGAGTATGCAGGCTAATCCTAACATTACAGTAGGATTTAGCATATTAAGCAGGTTCTATTTAAAGGTAACAACGCAGACCTCTCCTGGGAGGGAGAAGGGGGCCACAGCTGATGTTCTAAAGTCCCAAGAAGTGAGTGCACCCTACATTCTTTATAGGTTAAGGTCTCTTTTGTTCTCCAGTTCTTTCCTCCTTATCTCTCCTTCTTGCCTATGTGATTAGGCCTAGTTTTGCAGGTGAGATGCATAAAGTGAGAAGCGAATGGGCAGGGGAAGGGCCAATGTGATTCAGCCAGGTAAATCTGGTAATCAATGGACTGTGCAGATCCTTGATATTCCATTCTCCCAGGGGCAGTCTCCAACTTCCAGAGGCAGATGGCTTTCATGGCCTCCATTTCCTCCATTTGACTTGATCCCCTATTTCTACACTAACTGCTTGTCCCCAATTCTGGCTTCAATAAAGGTTATCAAATTTGTGGGCATAGAGTTGTTTGTAGTATTCCCTTATTTTCTCTTTAATGTCCTTAGAAACCATACTGATATTCCCTCTTTCCTTTGTAATATTATTAATTTATGACTACTTTACTTTTTCTTAGTTAGCCTGGATGGAGACTGTCAATTTTATTTATATTAAAAAGAACCACCATTTTAATTTCATTGATTATTGATTTTCTGTTTCAAGTTCATTGATCTCTCCTCCAATTGTTATTTCTTTCCTTCTGCCTAATTTGGATTTGGTGTGACCTTCCATTCCTAGTTTTGTAAAATTGAAGTCTAAATGGTCTTTCTTCTCTAATGCAAATTGAACATCCTTGGTCTGAAACTCTGAAATCTTATATAGTTCAATATCTGAAACTTTTCAACAGCTCTTCGAGTACTCAATGCCACAAGTGGAAAATTTCCCACCTGACCTTGAGTGACAGGTCAGTCAAATACAGGTACACAACACAATTTATTCAACATACCCAAAGCAAATAGTCTCTCCCAACCCCACTTAGCCGCACGGCATGATTCCCTCCACACAAGCATGGGAGTGAAAAAGTACCACGTGTGCAGACTGGAGATGGCAATAACAGGTTTCCTCACAATGCTCACATGACAAAAAGACAAAGGTGCATTTTTAAAAGTGCTCAATGTGTGATTCTGTTGTTATTGTTTTTTTCTTATTCTCCCCTTTGTGTTATAAAGTTATTGAAATATAGAAAAGACCTACAAATACCCCTAGAGTAGAAATGATAAGAAAAAGAGGAAGCATTTATGTTTATCAAGAGCACAGAACTTCAAGCTGTGGGAGAAACTGGACATCAGTTTAAGTACAGAATGATTCACAGAAGAGCATAATGTTGGGATGAACACTGCCTGTGACCTACAAACTATTGAAGTTCTATGTGAAAGTAATGAACAGAAATTAATAAAAAATAGAAAAATACAACATTCAACCAAATATGAAAATCTCAGTTGTGCATTGAAAGATTAGCTCCCTCTGTGCTGCAGTGAACAATGATACTTAATGGTATTCTGATCTTGAAACAAGGAAAGATCTATCATGATGAACAGAAAATTTAAGGGAACTGTAAATATTCAACAGGTTGGTTGCAGAAATGTAAGAAAAGACGTAGCAATAAATATTTACAGATCTAAATGGCAATAAATCATTTGCTGGCCAAGAAGCAGCAGAGCAATGCATTTTTGAGTTTGCCAAGGTCATCTCTGATGAAAATCGGATGCCAGAACAAGTCTGTAATGCTGATGAAACATCACTGTTTTGGTGCTACTGTCTAAGGAAGACATTGACTATGGCTGATGAGACCACCCTTAGAAGAAAAAAGAATGCCAAGAACAGAATATATGGTGGGAGGACCTAATGCAGCAGGCATGCATAAAGTTAAACCTACTTTGACAGACAAAACCTCTTATCTTTGCTGTTGTAAAGGAGTGAATGTCTTACCAGCCCATTATTATGCTAATGAAAAGGTAAGGATCAACAGGAACATCTATTCTGATTGGTTTCACATACATTTAGTAAAACATTTCAAAAATATGTTCACTTCAGGGCAGATGGACTGGATAATGACTAAAGGACTTTGTTATTCCTTGAACCTCTGTTCATCTACCAGCTAAAATTCTCATCAAAATAAGGTTTATGTTATATACTTTCCCCTAAGTGTGACTTTAATAATTCATTCACATGGCCAGAGTATATTTAAATCAATGAGTGGTAAATGTAAACATTCTTATATGAACAGGTGTGGGTGTGGAAAGTTCTGAAAAGAAGTTCAGCATGAAGACTACTATATAGCCCATTACCAATGCTTGGGACTCAGTGACTAAAGCCACAGTTCTACATGCCTAGCACTGCCTCTAGTCTGCTCAGTGTTGATGATGGACAAGGTGATAACTTTCAAGGATTCTCTGAATCAGGTCTGAAAAGAAACATTGTCTTATCTCCTTACATATGCAAAAATATATCTCAGAGTACATCAGTAAGTTGAAAGAAGTGGATCTTGAAGACACTTTTAACATCAACAATGAGGCTCAGTTGTTCATTCATTGACTGATGAGGAAACCAAAAGATTCAATGGTTCTGAATCAAGGTGATCATGATAATAGTCATTAAGAAGATGATGTTATTAACACTGCAGAAAAGGTGCCCATAGTTGACATAGGTGTCAGTCTTTTGGTGAGCTCATGTCTCTCAACTGCGAACTTCATGTTTCCCAATATTTTCCCCCATTAAATGTAATGAGATGTCTGTATAGGGCTGGCTGTGTATATTTCTCTTTCCAGACATGAGATGCTGGAGGGAGCTAGAGTTGAGTGTTTCTCTTCTCCTACACAGGTTAGGTTTTTATTTTACCTAGGTTGGTCTCTGGTAAAATAATATCTCCCAAAGGCAGATCTTGTAAGAAAGGAATGCTCTGCCTTATTTCAGAATGGTTCCTTTTCCCTCCACCTGCGGGAAGAAGGAAGGCATTTTCCTCCAGGTTTTACTTCAAGGACTTGGCAGGGCTCCTGGCAGTAAAACTCACAAAAGTACACAAGCGTGAGGACCTCTCCCCATGACTGGTTCGCCCTGGAATTTTCATCTCTCAGGCTTGTCCGCACTGAGCCTCCAGCAATTCATCAATCACCGTTCTGGTTTTCTATCTCAGTTCTGGCTCCTATGGACACTTCTGCCCTGCATAAGCTGAGATTCTCCTTATCTGCCCATCTTTCCCTTTAGTTTGGAGGACAGTTTGCATGCTGGTTTCCCTTCTCTGATGGATGTGAGAAGAGCAGTTGATTTTCAGTTTGTTCAGCCTTTTGCTTAGTTAGGACAGAGGTGAAGACTTCTAGGTTTCTAAGACATACCTCACCCAAACCTGGAAGTCTTCTTGCTGTCTTTTTCAAAAAAGATCATATTAATTACTTTTTTATTGTGGTTGGTTGATTTTATTTAAGAATGGCAAAGATTAGTACTGGTGGAAGCAATGCAAATTAACAAAGGCAATTTGCCTCAAGTGAAGAATTGTGAAGTTTATCGTTAAATCAGAGTGGAGGTGGGAGAATAATAAGGCATGAATCATCACAAGGTCTATTAAATAAAAAGTTAGAAGGAAGTTGTTAATTCTTCAAGAGAAGAGTTACAAGAAGAATATGCTTTTGTTCCATACTCAGTCCTTTTTCTTTGACAAAAATAATCTCACCAGAGAAATGGGAAATTTCGTAGGCAACTCCTTTTGTTTCAAATTTATATTTAATAAATAACCTTTCTACTTACTATTTGTTTTACTGAATTTATCTATATAATCAACTCCCATAGCTGTACACAGCATGGGGGAAGTTCTCAATAAATATGTATTAATAGGAAAAAGGAACAAATATGTGTATAAAAATGTCCTTTGTTATGTCATTATTTATCATGTGGAATTTGAGTCAAAGAAAGAACTGAGTGAAATTTCTCATTGCTTAAAGTGAATAAAAGTATATGATACATGGCCTACAGTTTAAACTGAGTTTTTAAAAGGCATTTTGAGGGAATGAATGTCAAGGAGATTTTGGATCTTAAATGCTTGTATTAATAGAAGCTATTTACCACCCATTATTTTTAGAATATTATGAAAAGAAGCTAAAAAGAACTGATTGCTCCATACCAGATGGAAAAAAATACTTTAAGAAAAACATATAGTGTTGTTTTAATTTGCATTTCTTTAATTACTAGGGATGTTGGACACTTTTTCATATATTTGTTAATCACCTGTATATCTTCTGTAAAGTGTCTGTCCAGTTCCTTGGCTCATTTATTGATTGGATTTTTTATATTTTTGGTGTAAAGTTTTGTAAGTTCTTTATAGATTTTGGAGATTAGTGAGTGGTCTATCTGAAGTGTGTGTGGAAAAGATTTTCTCCCACTTTGTAGGCTCTCTTTTCACATTATTGATTGTATCCTTTGCTGAGAAAAACCTTTTTAGTTTGAGTCCATTCCATTTATTGATTTTTTTATTTCTTGTGCTTTGTGAGTCTTGTTAAGGAAGTCTGATCCTAAACCAACATAATGAAGATTTGGGCCTACTTCGTCTTCTATTTGGTGCAGGGTCTCTGGTCTAATTCCTAGATCCTTAATCCATTTTGAGTTGAGTTTTGTACAGGGTGAGAGAGAGAGGTTTAATTTCATTTAATTTCATTACTACATATGGATTTCCAGTTTCCCCAGCACCATTTGTTGAACAGGCTGTCTCTTCTCTATTGTATGTTTTTGGCTCCTTTGTCTACTAATGAGATGACTGTATTTATGGGAGTTCATCTCTGTGTCTTCTCTTCTGTACCATTGGTCTGCCTGTCTATTTTAGTGCCAATACCACGCCATTTTTGTTACTGTTTCTCTGTAGTATAGTTTAAGGTCTGATATTGTGATACCTCCTGCTTCACTTTTCCTGATCAGGATTGCTTTGGCTATTCGAGATCTCTTATTCTTCCAGATGAAGTTCATGATTGCTTTCTCTATTTCTATAAGGAATGTCATTGGAATTTTAATTGGAATCTCATTGAATCTGTATAGCACTTTTGGTAGTATGGCCATTTTGACAATATTAATTCTGCCTATCCAAGAACATGGGAGATCTTTCCATCTTCTAAGGTTTTCATTAATTTCTTTCTTTAGTGTTTCGTAGTTTTCATTGTAGAGGTCTTTCACCTCTTTTGTAAGATTAACTCCCAAGTATTTTATTTTAGAGAAGTGCAAATTAAAACAATCCTAAGATTTCATCTTACTCCAATTAGAATGGCTATTATCAAGAACACAAGCAATAATAGTATTGACGTGGACGTGGGGGAAAACGCACACTTTAACATTGCTGGTGCAGCCACTCTGGAAAGCTGTATGAAGACTCCTCAGAAAACTTGGAATGGACCCATCTTTTGATCCAGTTATCCCACTCCTCAGTTTATACCCAAAGAACTTAAAATCAGCATATTACAGTAACTCAGTCACAATTCACAATAGCTAGATTATGGAACCAACCTAGATGCCCTTCAATAAATAAGTGGTAAAGAAACTGTGGTATATATACTCAATGGAATATTATTCAACCATAAAGACGAATAAAATTATTGCATTTGCAGGTAAATGGATGGAGTTGGAGAATATCATACTAAGTGAAATAAGTCAATCCCAAAAAAACCAAAAGCTGAATGCTTTCCCTGATAAATGGATAATGATATATAATGGGAGTAGGGAGTGGGGGGTAAGAGAAGAATGGAGGAACTTTGGATTACATAGAGGGAAATGAGAGAGGGCAGGGAGACCTGAAAGATGGTGCAATGAGCCAGACATTTTTACCCTATGTACATGTATGATTACACAAATGATGTGAATCTACATTGTGTACAACCATAGAAACAAAAAGTTGTACCCCATTTGTGTACAATGAATCAAAATGCAGTCTGTAAAAATAAAAATAAAAAAAGAAAAACATGTAGATTGCAACTAAAGCAAAAACCTATTAAACTATTTCCATTTAAGTAAATGTTTTCATAGTAAGAAAGACATTGATAAATCTTGAGTTAAGGAAGAATTGCTTTGTATCAGTCCTTATGTTTTGTAAAGAATCTTACAATTCCTGATACCCAAAAAGGAGTTTATTCAGCCATTTTTTTTTCCCTTCCCCAGTGCTAGGAATTGAACCCAGGGCCTGTGCATACTAGGCCAGGTGTCTAAACTGAGCTATCATCCCAACCTTTGTTTATAAATCTTACCACAATTACATCAATCATTAGCTTATATCATACCAAATATTTTCCACAAAATGGGATTTATAAAGAAGATTCTTACTTTCTAATTTTCAAAATGGCAAAATAAGGATTCTCATGCAAATGCAAAATGAACACAAAGATTTTATTCAACTTGTTAATTAATGATGAAACCAGTATAATGTTATCACTAGGTCAAAGAGCATTCGAGAAACAAGTCATATAAGCAATTAAATATAAAATCATTAGAATAAAATAGCTGAGTTAGAAATAAAACCAGTTTTTGTTCCATATCCTTTGGGGTTGTCTCTTCCATAGGAAAGAAATTATTTGATCTATAAGTTGACCTGAGCCGCAAGAGAACTGTGGAGGAATCCAATTTAGAGAGTCCAAGCTAGAACTGATATGAGAGTATACACATTCATCTCTTTTGCTGATTTCTAAGATTTAGATGATTTTTCTGACAGCATTAATACGTCTTTAGTTATTAATCCTCTCTCACAACTACGTGGTTAATGAGATCAGTGCATATTTTTCCAGAGTTTCTTCTCATCTTAGCTTCTGTTTGAGGGAGTGGATTAAAAAATATAGTATCAGGAAAAAAATGAAAGTTCCTAATTTCTTATTCTTTATGCTTTAAAATATAATCTCTAGATTTCCAGTTTTAAGTTCCACGTGTAAGGGGCTTAGAAGTCACCGTGTGAGAATGGACATTCTCACATGAAAAATGGTTGAAAAAATTGCAAAATCAGCACTTCTTAGGTCCATGAGGAAGTGAGGTTACAGAATAAACCACTACACTAGATTTGCAGAGACAGAAAAATACAGAGAATCCAAATTGCTCGAACAGAAGCTTCCAATGGGAACTAGTACTTGGGTAGGAAATCCTGAAGTGTAATTAATGAGTCACTTGAGTCTAAGAGTTAAAACTCCAGGGGACCCATACTTTTGTGTATTTTGCCTCTAGGATCTAGACCAGGTCCTTGAAGTAAATACCAGAGAAAAATCCATTCACTTGCCTCAAACAAGATGAAGGAGAAATAAACCATTTTGAAATACACCAGAAAGTTCAGTTCTCTACAAGGTCTGCCCTGAGAAATTAATTACCAAAGTTGCCTCACTGTCATGAGGGAAGGGACATACCTAACTCCAGCCCATTCTAGTCATCCTATCCCACCAAAGGAAAGAGCAGAAACTTGAGGAACCCTCCTTGAGTCCACAGTCCTGTGGCACAAGCTCACTGAAAGTCTCAGGCCTGATTGTAGGATCACAAAATGCTTCTGGTCCCCAACCCTTACCAACATATCACCAAAGGTCTACTTACCTCAATTCCTTTTCCCTGATATATCATGTTTAGCTCACAAGCAAAAATGGCAAGGTATGCAGAAATGAAAACACAAACACACACACACACACACACACACGCAATTTGAAGAGACAACAAATATTAGAACCAGATGGGGGAGGGATAATAGATTTATCAGACAGGGAATTCAAAACTAATATGAAGAATAAACTAACTTCTCTGTGGATACAGTAGACAATAAGCAAGAGTAGATGGACAATGTAAACGGATGGAAATCCTAAGGTGGGGGGGGCAGAAAAAGAGAAGAAAAGCTGAAGATAAAATACACTAACAGAAATGAAGAATGCCTTTGATGGTTTTTTCAGTAGACTAGTCATGGCCAAGGAAAGAATCTTTGAGCTTGAGGAGAATAGCAGCAAAATTTCTAAATCAGAAAAGCAAACAGAACAAAGATTGATATAAAACATAAAATCCAAAAAATGTGCGGAAATTTAAAAATGTATAAGGCATAATGAAAATGCCAGAGAAGGAAAGAAAGAAAGAGAAATACTTGAAACATTCATACCAGTGAATTTTCTCTAAATTATTGTCAGACACAACCAAAGATACAGATGGTTCAGAAAATACCAAGCGTGATAAATGTAAAATCAAAAACAAAAATCAGTTGGGATATCATTTTCAAACTATAGAAAAATCAAAACTAAAGAAAAAAACTAAAAAGAAGTCAGAGGGAAATAATACAAGAACAAGAACAATGTCTCCTCAGAAACTTTGCAAGCAAGAAGCAAGAAATAATACACAGACTAGAATTCTGTGCCCTGTGAAATTATCCTTTGAAAGTGAAGGAAAAAAACTTTCTTGGACAAACATTTCAAAAAGTTTTAAAAGTATAACTGATATGCTAAGAGAAAACAGGACTGTAAAAATATTTAATTGAAACCATAAAAATTAGGAGAATTAATGATAATAAGGGCAACATTTAGAAAACAGTAATGTGGTTGATATTAATCCATCTATATGAATAATCAGTGATCTGAATATGCCATTCAAAGACAGAGATTACCAGACAGATCAAAAACCAAGACTCAGTCTAATAAAGTCTTCAAGAAACCCTGGACATGGTGCCAAATGTCTACAATCCCATTAATAAAGACATGTAGATTTTAAAAAATTTAAAAAGAAATCTTTATGTTATTTTCAGACAATAGGCTTCAAAACAAGAAAAGTGACCCAGGGAAAAAGAGGGACAACACAATTCTCTAAGAAGATGTACAGATCCTTAATGTATATGTCTGGAAAAATAGAGTATCATGTTACATGAGGCAACTATTAATATAACTACAACAGAAATAGATGAATCCTACATTTGATAGGAGAACTATGTAATCGTATATCAGAAATAAACATATCCACTAGGCAAAAAATCAGTAAGACATAGTTGGACATAATACTTTCAATTGATTGTATATAACTGACAACTGTAGACTTGGTCCAACAAAAGCTGAATACATATTCTCCTCAGGCAAGCACACAATAAAATACACATTAACAAGAACTCATAAAATATCTGTTTCCAGATCATAATGAAAATAATCTAGAAATCAATAACAGAAGGATACACGGACAAACCATAGATACAAGGATTAAACAACACATGGCTCAAAGAAGAAATCTCGAGAAAAAATTTTAAATATTTTGAACTGAAATTGAAAACATTTTGGAAGTCAGTTTGACAGTTACTTAAAAATTAGGCATATTCATATCATATGATTCAGCAGTTGTACATATTGAGTTAAAAACATATGCCCACATCCAAGGTGTCCATAGAAAGCTGAATAGGTAAACAGAGGTCTATCTGAAAATGGAATATTATTTAGCACTAAAAATAATGAACTATTAAGTCATGAAAAGACATGGAGGAAAGAAAAATGGATATTTGTAAATGAAAGAAGCCAATCTGAAAAGGCTATATAGTACATGATTCCAACTGCATGGCATTCTCGAAAAGCTGAAACTCTGAAGAAAGTAAAATGAGCACTGGTTTCCAGGAGTTAGGCAGGAAGGAAGGGGTGGACAGGCAGAGCACAGAGGATTTTTTAGGGCAGTGAAACCACTCTATGAACATCCGTCATTATGTGTTTCTGTGAACACACAATACCTACTGTTAGTCCTAATGAGAATTATGGACTTTAGTGATTATGATATGTCGGTGTAGGTTCATCAGTTGTAACAAATGTACCCTGGCGGAGAAGGTATTGACAATAGAGGAGGCTCTAATTGTGCAGAAAGAGGGGTATATGTGAAGTCTCTGTGCCTTCTTCTCAATTTTGCTGTGAATTTAACACTACACTAAGAAAGTAAATATTTAAATGTATATACATAAATGAATACAAATTTATAAATACAATATAGACATAAATAAACACATAAATTTCTACCTTAGTTATATATGTGTGTCTCTCACACATAAGCATGCACACACACACTCATAGTACAGAAGTTATAACAAAAACATCTGAAAGACAATCTCTTCTGCTATTATGCAGTCTTGTAGCTTATTATCTTTTGACTAAATTGGAATGAAGGAAATGCTGCATTGCCCAAGGAGTGATTTTATCAATCAGTTATCCTCCTTAAAACTAAAGAAAGCCACTTGGTGTGTTTTGGCTGTAAGGATGAAATATTCTTATGGCCACCTTGAGGATATATGCTAATTAGAATTGACAGATTGTCAAGACAAGGCATTACTGAGTATGAACTTCTGTCTTTCTCCTTCTCCCCCTCTGCTCCTTGCTTCTTCCCTTCCTTCTCATATTCTCATATAAGTTTTATTTCTTGGCATTTGTTTGCCATTGAGTTTAAGATCTGTTCTTCTCAAATAACCAATCAGAGGCCATTAACCTACCACATTCCACCTAAGTTTTACAGAATACCAGCACTGGTAGTAGGAAAAGCCCTTTGTACCATGAGAAGTTAGGGATCTTGGCCTACATGGAGTGCTTTGGTGCATTACCAGAATAATCTGTAGCTATTTGTGTGCATAAGAAACTTAGCATTACTTCCCTGAGGTGCAGAGGTAAAGCAAACTTTCCAATCGAGAAAGACGCTGGACATGGCAGTTCCTTTGACTGGTATATTCAATTTAAAAAATAAATAAATAAATAAATAAGGAATGTTTCTCACTCCTTGTTACATTCCACAAACTTAAAAACAATTTCTTATAATATGTATTCAATAGCTTTTATGTTTCCTTTCATTGTAAGTGAGAATACATATTCATATTAGAAAATATAGAAATTTTAGTTGAGTGGAGTCATAGCTTCTAATTCCCTCACACAGATCACTACAGTTGAAACCTTGATAACATATACAATGTGGCATATGTAAATAAAATTTGGATTTTATATGTCTGTATATAATACATCAATATTATATGTAACATATTAGACATTCCATGCTTTAATATATTTATATATAAGACTACAATTTTTAATCTGACACTGTTAATATGAAAGAATAAATGTTTTGCTATTATAAAAATAATAAATAATTGACAGATATATCTATACATTAATGATTATTTCCTTAGGCCTCGTTCATGAAAGTGCTAAGTCAAAAACAAATCTGTTTTTAGACTTTTTATACACTCTAGACGTATTGCCAAGTTACCAATCAAAAAGTTTTTGCCAATTCGTTAGCTGACAGAAAGTGCATAACAATGTTATTATTCATATATGATCAATTTTGTTTGAATTATTTGATCAAAACAATACAAAATATAAGTGGAAAACATATCATGATTAATATACATAAAAACACATTCAATTTTTTTCTGTTGTGAATTGCATAGGTATACCACCTTTTTGTATTTGATTTATAAAAGGCCTATTTATTATAATGATATTGATTCACTGCCTAACATTAATGCTGCAAGCATTCTTCACAATTTATTATTTTCCCTTTAACTTATTTATTGTAGGAATTTAAATTTTTATTTATTCAAATCTATTCTGATGTCAGTATTGTCTATATCAAGTTAAAGAAATACTCTTCTACCTTTGTGACTTTAATAGGAATCACTACTGGATTTTATCTCCTGTTTTTGACATCTATGAAAATCGTATTTTTCAGGGCTGGGGTTTTAGCTCAGTAGCAGTGTGCTTGCCTAGCATGAGCAAAGCCCTGAGTTTAATCCCCAGCATTGCAATAAAGAAATAACATCTTTCTTTAATTTATTAAGGTGATAAGTTAAATCAATACATGAAAAACTTTGCTAATATCTAATGTCTAAACACTTTGAGTTTTTAAAATATTTTATTATTAAAATGTTCAACCATACAAAAAGATGAAAAAAATAGTATAGTTGTTACCTAATGTCTCTATAGTAGTCACAGTTCTTCAGAGAAACAGTGCCTATAGGATGTGTGAGTGTGCATGTGTCCAAATGTGTAGAGACAGACAGACTTTATTTTTTAAAGAACTGTCTCACAAAACTGCAGAGGATTTGCAAGCCAAAAATCTGATGTGGAGACTGAAGATTCAGCAAAGAGCAGTAACAAAGAGTCTGAACAATTGACTACAGGAAACAATCTCTACAGGAAACACAGTTACAGAAAGAGGAAGAGGCAGAATCATGCATGGCTAGTTCTTTATCCCTCAATCACTGATTACTGAATTTACTCTCCATGAGAGGAATGAGCCAGACAGGAAAGGCCAATGGCGGTACGCTAGTGCGACTGAGCCTCCATTTGACCAAGACTACTAGTTGTCACAGATAACCATGCTCCTTTTTTTGACAGCATTTTAAAAATGCCCTAAGTCTTAGCTAGATAGAAAGATGACCAATTGGACATTTTAGTTCCTCAACCTTGCTTGCAAACTTGGCAGTGCCATGGAACTAATTGTGTCCAATGGAGTGAAAATAGAAGTGGCGTGTGCCACATTCCGCTCAAACCCTTGGATGTTTATTTACTCCACTGGCTGAGGGAAGATAAAACTGTGGACTTGAAGTTGTAGTAATCCAGAGAAGCAGCTTGGCTGTGTTCAGCTCTGCCCCACTCACGTCATTGTCTCTCAGGTTTTTTTGGGTATAGCTACTTAGCCTCAACCCTAGGTAACACAAAACAGGTACTTGAAGGTGGAGTCATGTCAGCATGTAAACCAAGAGCACTATATTAGCATTTGTTTTCAAGTAGTGATGGTAAAAATATTGTGTGATTAAAAGTTGATGATTTATTATGCTCTAATAAATTTTCATCTTTAGTAGATTGAAGGGGTATATTATATGCTTATCGAGTGTTTTAAGTTTTGCAGAACCTATTGATTTTTTTTAGTACCTTTCTACTTTCAATAAATTTCTACTCAGTCTAATCATAAGAGGTAGCTCCAAAAAACAGACATAGTTGGAGAAAAGTTCCAAACCTTTCTTCAGGACCTCAAATTAAGAGTTTTAATCAGACAATGGGAGGCGACCCAGCACCAAAAATCAATCTAAGGGTGTTGTATTCTTACTGAAACCCAAGTTTCTAAATGGCATTAAGGTACCAAAATAAAATTGAGGAAGAAAACGATGGGTCAGGCAAAAGGCAATTTAATAAAGGAAGAGAGCTGAAAGTCTTAGCAATTTTTCCAAAGGGCATCTTTGAACATATAGACCATGACCTTACTGGGTTGAAGAGGGCAGTTATATTACAAAAACTAATATTTCTGACCTTCAAAAGTATGCGACTATTTTACCCTCCAAAATGATCCCCTAGTGCCAAACCAAACTGTCAGGCAGCGGGTGGTGAAAGCTTTTCAACTTCCAGTACCACTTCTGATATGGGGCTATAAAAAGTAGTAACATTTGCCTTCAGAAGGCAAATCTAGAGGCCATACTGAATAATGGACAAGGGAGTTAGGTCCAGGCAGTGCTATCAATGTTAAAAGGAAGAACGTTCTCCATATTCAGAGTTGGCAGTCAGTGCAACTTTTATTCCAGCAAGATATAATTATGGTTATGGCTCAGTGCTGCTCTGGGCTTCCTATTCTTCCCTCTTTCATGTAAGAAATATTTAAGCTAGTTCCAACTAGTTCTGTATTGTGTTTCCAGAGAGGTGCACAGAACACATCAATCAGATCATAAATCACAGGGCAACAGGAATCAATACTTTGAGTTAGACACAAGCAATATTTGAGACTCTGGGTTGTCTCCCTTGAAGAGAAGTTGACTATGTTCCAGCTGTAGGAAGAAAGATCTTCCTGGAAATGTTAGAATGAAGTGGAGCAGACTCTGGTCTGAGAGCTGATTGTCCGTCACTACCCATTCATTAATTCTTAAATTTTAGGATTCCCAAATTATAGCAGATGATCATATCTATTAAAGATTTAAGTCCAAAATCTGTGAAGAATTTTTAAAAGTCAAAAGCACAAAGAAAGGACAAACTCAACAGAAAAACTGTGTTCTTCTAATTAAAGATGGCCAGGTGAACTCACGAATTACCATTGAACTCCCCTCCCACTCCTCATCTCACTCCTCTCAATGTGGAACAAGAATGAAGGGATTTTTACACAGAACAAAAACAAGTATGAATAACAAAGGCAGCAATAGTTTGAATAGAAGCCATGGTACTTTGGAAGCTGGACGCCACAGACAGTGATAATTGATACAATAAGCCCAAGTACTCCCAGTTCTAAGTAAGCAGTAGGGAAAAGCAGAAAAGGATCACTATTTATGCTACAAGAACCCCAAAAGGCTTAAGAATGATGGCAGAAAGTAGTTCAAGAGGTGAGACTATCGGTTGAGTTAAGAATGAAGGATTATTTAAAATCCAGTTTAGGAAACAATAGTCAGATGCAACAATTTTCTCTCATTTTATGCAGCCAAGCAACTGCTCCTAAACCCACTAACTACCCTGGGCTCCTCCCTACTTCCATCTTTTTATCTCCCACCAGGGCCTCCACTGAAGGTCTCTGGAGAGGTAAAGCACAAAGTATAGAGAGTAGGAAATACTACACAGTGTTGAGAGTGAAGTAACTCTACTAAAAGTAGGAGTATTATATATGAGTTTGTATCATGAGTTCTGAGAACTACTGATTGCTTTATACATGCAATTCTGGGTCTAATGATCCTACTATGTTCCAAGGTTGTATTTATTTGACTTGATAAACATGTTTGTGCACTTAAATATTTTCTTTTGACCCAAATGGAGTTGGCATTTATTTTTTCTTTCATATCTTGGTTTAATTGATTCATCTTTTTTAAAACTTAAAAACTTGGAATGGAACCATTTTATATATGATTTTATGTATGCTTTTTTATGTATTGTTTTTAACTTGGTCTTTTTAGATAAACATGACAGTAGAGTGTATTTTGACATTTTATACATACATGGAGTATAACATTCTAATTAGGCTCCCATTCTTACGGTTGTACATGATGTGGAGTTTCGCTGGTTATGTATTCATACATGAAGTTAGGTACCTTACACAATGTGCCGTACCAAGAGACACGATGCTGTTCTATCTCATCACTGTTTTTGTTTTTATTTTAAGAGGAAGAAAAGTTTACTTTGGCTCAGGTTGCAGAGGTTCAGACCATCGGTGTGCTGACTCCATAGCTTTGGGATGGAGGTGGGGCATAGTTGGAGGAATTAGGTAACCGGAAGCATGTTCTTAGATTATATTTTTTGTTTATTTGTTCTTAATAATTTTACATGACAGTAGAATATATTTTGACATATTATACATATATGGACTATAGTTTTCCCATCTTCTGGTTGTACATGATATAGAATTACACTGGTCGAATATTCATATATGCACATAGGAAAGTAATGTCCAATTCATTCTACTTCCTTTCCTATTCCCATTCTCCCTCCTTTCCCTTCAGTCCCCTTTGTCTAGTCCAAAGTACTTCTATTCTTCCCTACCACCTTCTTTATGGAGAGATACATCCATATATCAGAGGGAACATTTGCCTTTGATTTTGGGGGACTGGCTTAATTCACTTAGCATGAGTTTCCGGTTCCATCCATTTACCAGAAAATGCCCTAATTTTATTCTTCTTCATGGCTGAATAATATTCCACTGTGTATATGTACCACATTTTATTTATCCACTCATGTGTTAAAGGGTACCTAGGATGGTTCCATAGTATAGCTATTGTGAATTGAGCTGCTATAAACATTGATGTGACTGTGTTACTGTAGTATGCTGATTTTAAGTCCTCTGGGCATAAAACAAGGAGTGGGATAGCTGGGTCAAATGGTGGTTCCATTCCAGGTTTTCTGAGGAATCTCCAAACTCTTTCCAGAGTGGTGGCAACAATTCGCAGTCCCACCAGCAATGTATGAGCGTACCTCTTCCCAAACATCCTTGCCAACATTTATTGTTGCTTGTATTCTTGATAATTGCCATTCTGACTGGAGTGAGATGGAATCTCAGTTTAGTTCTGATTTGCATTTCTCTAATTGTTAGAGATGTTGAACATTTCTTCATATACTCATTGACCATCTGCATTTTTTCTTCTGCGAAGTGCCTGTTCAGTTCCTTAGTCCATTTAATGATTGGATTATTTGGGATTTTTGTCCACCAACCTCTTCTGATTTGTTAGGCCAGTGTGGGGTTTTAAATCCAGGTACTTGTTATTGCATATTTTCTTTTTACAATTGAGGTAGGAACTCAGTTTCAGAAAACAGTCTCAAAAGAGAAATGTCATGAACTGTTGGAACACAGAATGAATAATTCACAAGAACCCAGCCATGTCCCTGCCCAGTTTGCCCACTGACAGACAAAGCAACGAAACTGGAAGATAACCATAAGGCACCTGGAGGACCAAATCCTTTAGGGGTTATAATACATTAAAGATTTTTGTGACTGTGAAATGACCCTAACTTCATTATAATAATAATATGTACATCCCTAGTTGGAGATCTGGGATGTCAATGAAACATACAATGTCCATGATTAGAACAAACAAGGACAACATGTAAGCTCAAGAAAAACTGGCATGTAATTTTGTAACCCCATGCTGACTCTGACCCTAGTTAATCCCTCTAGTTACTTTCCATATCTGAACCACAGACAAAGACATGCCCCCCTGATCAGCCACACTCCCATTCTAAAGAATCTCTTTTCCTTTTATAATAAAACCCTTGCTCTCTTATTCTTACCTGACTTGTTCTTAAATTCCTTTCTGAAATGAGTCAAGAACTTAGAAGCTCCAATTAGAGGTCTCCTCTGCTTCTGGAGACTTCCTCAGACCACCTTATGGTGACATCAAGTATATTTTTATTTTGGGACTAATTTTTGTTGATTTTGATCACTTTTTAAACAGAAATGAATTATAATGATAGAACTTTTATATATTTAGTGAGCTTATCAGTCAGGAAACACCAATGACAACAAAAAAGAAACTGGTTTGCCTCAAGACACAAAGAATTTTATGTATGATATAAGGTGCACAGGTGAAGGATGAGTTCAGAAGCCAAGTAAAACGCAATTAAATAACCCAGAGATTAGGGAAAGTGAGGCTCAGCTACTATCCCTAGAATAAGGAGGAGGTCATACTAGCCTAGGTCAACCATAGTGTGTGGAGAAGAACATGGGCAGTAAAGGCTATGCTAATGAGTTTTCTAATGGAAAAGAGAGTTCCATTGGAAATTGGACTAAAGGCCATCTTTTTTATACCATGGCAAAGAATTTAAATGCATTTTGTCCACATCTTCAGACTTTTTGGGAGGCCGAACTTAAAGTTTATTGGGCAGAGAAAATTTTAGGACAGCAAAGCACTCAGGCTACATCATGGTTTTTACTGGATTCTTTTAGACACATTTACATGAGAATCAAGAACAAAATGAGCGAAGAAGAAAGATTTGGAAAATCTGCCATATGACCAGAAAAGAGAGCAAGTAAAGGTGTAAGGGTGCATTTACTAAGGAGATCAGCACCGTTAAAAAGAAACCAAGTCCTTTGTACCAGGACAACAGGAAAGATGCCTCAAGGGCATTTCAGCAAGGTCACAGTCAACACAAAATCAGAGCTGTAGAAATGCAAGTTTGTTTCAAAAATTTTATAGGGAAGAGCCTTTAGGAAAGAGAATACTGGGGCATTCTGCCCACCCAGAACTAATCAAGGCAACAAGACACTCAGACACCACAGCAGCCTTTTGTGGAGTCTCCATGGAGGTTTCAAAGGAAAGCTTGGAGGCCAGGCAGTGTGTTGCAGGTTCAGAGTCTGCAAATAGCCCCTGACAGGGCAATGCGTGAAGGTATGAGATGAAGTTGAAATTACAGAGAAGTCCCCAGGAAGTTAGAAATGCAAGAATGTAAAATATCTGTTTAGGGAAGCTGCAGGCAACATGCAAAATGTGGACAAGAGGTCATGTAGGCTAGAGCCACCACAGTCACGGGAGTAAAGCTGTTCAAGACTTTGGGAGCCCACATCGTATCACAGTGTGTCCCATTTTTCAGGCATGGAGATTTAGTCATTTAACATTTGCCCTGCTGGGTTTGTCTTCTTTTTCCAATCCTTCCTTATTATTCTCCTATATATTCCTGTGCCTGTTCCTTTAGCTTTATACAGTGGCTCACATCTGAGAGTTTTCCTTGTGTTTTGGTGGGGACTTTGGACTTAAGAGTTTTGAGCAATGCTGAAACAAGTAAGCCTTTGGAGAATCTTAAGGAAAGACTGAATCATTTTACTTTGTGAGATGGACATGAGCCACTGGAGACTGGGATGGAATGCTATAGGGCTTTGTCTTTCCACTGGCATTTACTATTAGACATAGAGGTACTAAGAGATGTACAGGTTAATTCCTAGACTACAGACATAATTCCAACTGTGCCCATATAAAAACAATCCAATGTTGCCTCTGTAATTGGGCTCAGCCAAACAAATTCCCTGTCTAAGGGCTCCACATGCTAAGGTGGTGGTTGAATTCCTACTTTAATAGAACCACTGTTCCTTCTCCTACTGGGGACATCCACAGTGGAATAAAGAACTCATGGCTACTTAAATCTTTTGGTGGAATCAATTCCTTGGTCAGTCATTGGAACCAGAAAGTGTTGCCTTTATTCTTCTCTAGAATTCTCTTTCCTATTATAACATTAGATTTGTTTATTATTCAAGTCCCTAAACTTTGATAACAGCTGTGCCTGCTCTGCTCATTTGTGGCATCTCAAATATCCAAATTAATTTTATACAAGCTACTGAGCAATCACAGTGCTTAACAGAAGCTCACTTTCATTCACAATCCCATACATATACATCTGTATTTCCCACTCTGTCTAAAAAACTTAGAGCAGAAATAATAGCCAACACCAGCCAGGCATGTTTACTTGTTTTGACTCACATATTAATGTCGTAGCTGAGGAACTAAAACCAAATGACTAGATGAAACATGTTAGTAAGTGATTGAACTGGGATTTCAACTTAGGAAGTCTAGGTCTCTAGTCTTTGCCCCTCACCACTACAGCCATTTGAATTCCTGTGGACTGATGTCTAATATGGTGTGTGGATAACAGTATCAAATTACTCAATGAAAAAGATACACAGCACCTGATCCCAGAGCAGATCCTCAATACCTTTCCTACTTGGTGACCACACATCTCAAAGTTGGTGAGGGTACACTGCCACTCTGAGGATGTGTGATTTCAAGGGATCAAAGTATCCTGCTGCTATGTGGCAGTTCCAATTTCACAAAATACGGAGTGCATTCAATGCTGGCCCACTATCCTCTGTCTTCTCTAATATACCAAGATATTGCAAAATCTTAAAAATCCTAGGTTGACTTGTATTATTCTCATTGTCTGTACATTTCTCAGACTATCCCTAAATCCTACACATGGAAAATCACCAGCACAATATGCAAAAGTAAAGAAAAATGGGAAGGAGGGAATGAATAAAAAATTTATGTTTCCATTTAAAGAAGTCTGGAAATTTTATGTCCCATGTTTTCTCTATCTTTCCTGTGTCTTGCCTGTTTTCTCATTTGAGCAATTCATAGAGAATGAAGAGAGCCTAGTGACAGAATGTATCATAGGCTAAAGCAAAATAAATTGTAAAATTTTACTACACAATTTTCAGAATTCAGATCAGTCCACAGGTTTCTAGCAAAGCAACATGAACATTTCATATAACTAATGAGTGAAAGAATTTCTTTATATTTTTACAATTCCTATGGGAAATCTTACAGGAATTGTAAATGTTCACTCAGCAGGGATAGATCCAGTGGAATATATGCCTAATCTAATGCTTATCTTTCACATTTCTCTGAGAAGGAAACCATTTTGAGAAAATAATGATATAGAAAATATCATGCAGTTTCTCAGCAATCATCCCTTCTATTTAGAGGGAAGAAGAACATTAAGTTTTTAACAAAATTGCAATATTCTCTAATTTCCTGTAATTCTTCACCCTGCCCTTCCTCTGGCAGGTGGTTTATGGCTGCAAGAAATGGTAGCAAGGCAGCAGTAATATGCCTTAAAGAATCTTTAAGTTAGCATTAATTTTTATTCAAGGAAAATAGATGCTTTTGAATAAGTATTAGGATATGTCTGGGAATAAGAGTTTTCACAGAAGGAAATGAAAGTTATAAAACATAGTAACAGTTCTTCTCTGCTATTTCCTGATAATGGCTTTATAGTATTATAGATGGGACTGGAGAGAAGATGAAAACTTGACAGACTATATAAATAATATGTGTATTTTTATTGACTCATTTCAGAAAGTCTATGGAAATGTTAGTATATTTATCAGAGTATTGATATTAGATGAGTATCATCAACATCTGCCATTTTCCACTTTCTTATGAAATACATACTTATTACAATGCTTAAGTTTTATTTGGCTACTTTCCAAACCCATAATATAGTTTTAATTTCTTACAAAATGTACTTACTTATATCCATAGTCTCCTAAGGAATTTAAAGCAGATTATAGAAATAGATAGAATACAAGATTTCATAGCCAAAACTTAACATCAGATGGGTCTTAACCATCAGTGGTAAGCATAATTGTTCTAGAATTCTGACAATGATTAAAGGAATAAACAAATAAGATTCAAGGAGCCAGCACTGGAAAATGGACAAGGGGCTATTCATCTCATAAAATTCAAGAAATACATCATTGGTGAGTCAAAAGCAGATATTTAAGGTGACTTAATTTTTTTTTTTAATTTCTGAGAAAGTAGTGCAATGTTCAAGGTAGTATGTTGAGGGTTTACTACGAAAATCTTAAACTCCTTAATAAAATTTTAGTAGCTTACCCAACAAAAACAGCTATACATACCCACCTTTAAGAGTTAACTATTAAAGTAATTGATATGCAAACATTACTTGAGAATGGAATCTATTAAATAAGTCATTACTGAATAAAGAACAATTACATAAATAAAATCTAAATGTCAAAGCTGAATATTTTAAAAATTAAATATTCATTTCCAACTTCAATAAAAGCAGTATTAAGATAAGGATGGAACAAGGTTTCACTAATATAACACAAAATATCTATATAAAAATAATAACCAAACTCTACATATAAGGAAACAATTAATGACTGTACAATTAAGACATACTAAAACAATGCTCACATATTTATTTAAAAGTTTTTAAATGATAGTCAATAAAATACTTCTGAATATAAAATAAGGAAACCAAATTGTCATCTACTGAGAAAAATCTAAGAACTAAGATTATTTTAAAATAGATTCCCGGTACCATCCAAAGAAATAAACAAGAAAAAGCAAATAACAAATGTATAAATAATTTCAGAAACACTAGTGAATGAAGTAAGTATTTTCAGATTTATAACAAAAAAATCATCTACCTATTATATCTGATATAATCAGCTGAAATTAGTTTTAAAAGGAATTTAATGAGATTTTTTATAAAATATTTTTTAAAATCAAAAGATCTTCTACATACCTGCAGTAATTAGGTATTAAGCATTACAGCGACATTCCCAGAAAAAAATATAGTTGTTGATTTCCATGCCCTTTCAAAATAACAGTAATTCAGATGATTAAGGCATTAATTTTTTATTAAAGCATTATATTTATACATAGTATTTGGGTTCCTTTTGGTACAATTATACATACAAGAAATTTCATTTCACCCCATTCATCCTCCTTGCCCCTTTTCTCTCTCCTCTACTGGTTTTCTTTTATGCCTTATTTATTTTTGATCAGTACTTTTACATATATATAAAGACATAAAGGAGATAGTCCTTTTGGTATAATTGTATATACATATTTGTATATGTATACATGTGTATTTGTGTGCATATATATATATATATATGATTCTGTTATATTCAGTCCATATCTTTCCCTTTCCCTTCCTTTCTCTCTCTCATTCCCCTATTTCTGCTCCACTGACCTTCCCTATATCTTACGATAGCGGATCACTTCCCCCACTGTAAGCATTAACGAGTGTGTGTGTGTTAGAGACAGGTTCTCACTGAGTTGCTTAGCTCCTCACCATTGCAGAGGCTGTCTTTGAACTCGTGATCCTTCTGCCTCAACCTCCAGAGCTGCTGGGATTGCAGGCACACACCACTGCTAACCTAGGACAAAGGGGATGTGACTAATGACAGATGACCATGGACAAAGAAAAGCACCATTCTAGAATCTGGAGAGCAGGTGACTCATGTAATACAAACATAAAAATTGAGTTCATCTGGGATAGGAAGCCAAGAAAGAAACCCCAGTATTGTATAAGGTCCCTCAAAAATTAAGACCTCAGGTGTCCCTGAAGGAGAAGGTGGAGGTAGAAGCAATAGCATCTCTGAATGAATTTCTATTAAGGGAGAAAGGTAAAATGTGAATCCCTGTACCCAGCTGCTAAACATAGAGAAAGGGACTCAGGAAAAGCAAAGGGAAGGCAAAGAGGCAAAGACACATTCAAAGGAAATACAATTAACAACCTCTGAGAAAGGTGTTTTTTTTTTTTTTTTAAGTTATTGTATTCTTGAATAAAAAATGATAATATTCAAATAGAATCATGCAAATTTACAATGTAAGCCAAGAGGAAAAATAAAATTGAGAAAAACTACAATAACCAATTTGTTATATTATTGAAATATAAATCAAGAAATAAAATCAGAATGAGCAGGACATGAAATTTGGGAAACATGGAATTCAGATGAGAGAGAACTCAGGAAACAGTGATGCAGGGGGTTCTCTGGATTACAATGTGGAAAGTCAAGATGACATAAGCACTATATATTAATTTAAACAAAAATGCGGTGATGAGATGGCACGTAAGAGACAGTACAATGTAAGTCCACGAAGACTGTCTGAAATCTACAGGTCAAAAGTAACAATATGATTCTAATTTAGAAGTATATTTAGAAGGAAAAAATAAAAAGCTAAAATATTGAAAATGGTTTCCTCTATGGTATAATGGTCAGGGTGAAGCTGAGTAGGGCAAAATGTTCTCATTTTTCAATATAAGCCTTGAAGAACTACTTGGTTTTTTAAGCTATATTTATGAAATACTTTGAATAATATTAGATTAAGCTAAAAATAAGAGATAAAAAGCTCTAGGTTCTCTCAACAGCAAGTGAGCAATATCTAATTCATGCACCTCCAAATTCTCATTTAAATAGTTATGAAATCATTTTTTTAAGATTTAAAATTTCAGTAACATTGGAAACTAAGTTGATCATAGCCACCCATTTTTGTGAAATTAGATAGCAAAGGTATTAGTCACAGATTGGAGTAAACTTGTGGGCAAATTTGGGAGGGGAGAACCCAGGAGAAGGTCCACATGGTGTGTGGAATTCCCTTCATTCATCAGCAAGGAAGGAACGTCTCTGAGCTGCTTTCCAGAGAGTAACAGTTCTGTCAAATTTCTCATCCCTATAATCTTTCCCTTTAATGACTTTTGGCATCAATTCTGGAAATATTTCCTGGTAAAAGTACTTGAGCTAAAAGCCACTTACATGTGGGAATTTGGTTGACCAAGATCTGTGGAATGGGCCACTTGGGAAATTTACAGTTCGGTTTGTTTTGAGGGCCTTTTTGATTCGTTCAGTTTTCAATTCACTATTTCTCGCAAGTAGTCACAAAAAGCTTAAGAATATTTTAAAAAGTAAAATGTATTTCTCACCAAAATAAGTTTATGAAATAAAACCAAGAGTTCCTTCTTCTGCCTAAAATATCCTTATTAAATACACACAAATAGCAGAAATCTGAACTTGGGTCTGAAACCACTGAACATTGCAACTACTCTCATACCATCCCCATTCTCTGTACTCCTCTGTTGGACTTTTTTCCTAGAATATTTACTATTAGTCCTAGCACACTATGCATTTTACTTATGTGTATTTAATCTCTATACCCTCTCCCTGAAACTAGAATAGAAGCCCCATAGAGATAAAGATTTGTTTTTGTTATAAGCTGCAACCAGCACAACCAAACTCTTGGGTCCAGCGAGGGGCAAAAGGAGATTGGAAAATAAAGATTCACAAACACAGATTTTGAAGATTAAACTGGGATCAGGTAGAGCTCTGCTCTCTGATGGAGTTGCAGATTTAAAGAGTTATGCCATCTATCTTTATTTATATATGTCTCATCAAGTTAAAGACATGCAACCATTATTCTTTGTACTCAGGAAAGTTACAGAAACTGGGACATCTGCATAGCTTTTCCACAGTTGCAATCCACAGTTGCAAAGTGCAATGTTAGGAGCTTTGTGTAGCTCTCAAGAAAGACCATTGTTTACTGGTACTGTAAAGCTGGCAGGAAGCCAGCTGCTGAAATATTGTGGTTGTCTAGCATAAAAGTTCCTTCCTTTCCAGGAGCTATGTGCCTGAGATCAAGGTCAGAGCTGATAGGACTCTTGCACAGAGCCTCCTCATGCAGGGCATTACCACAGCAGCTAAGCATCCTGTGCCCTTGCACAGAAACATTCCCAGGTACAGGGCATGTCACAGTCATGAGGTCATCAGAGACCCGCAGTGTCAGTCACTGCTCTCCCATCCTCTGTCACCACTCTCCACAGTTATGTTTTCACTGTTACAGCCAAATGGCTAGAAGAACGCCTGGCACATAGGAGGTAATGACAGTTGGTGAATGAATGAGAGAGTTCCAGCAGGCATCGTGTGGATAATTGGAAGGGCCAGGACCAACTACAACCCCAGTTCACAGAGATCAGGCTAGAAAGAACGCTCCTCATATAAAAATGAACAAACAGGAAAAAAAATAAGCCTATAAAAATTATTTATTGTTTTCTCTCATATGTGGAAGCTAGAGAGAAAAAAGGAAACGGGGGGTGAGGATCTCATGAAAATCAAAGGGAGAGAGTAAAGGAAAGGGACTGGGGGAGGAAAGGAGAGGGAAAGTGCTGGGGAGTGATATTGGCCAAATTTTATATTGTTATATTGTGTGCATGTATGAAAACATAATAACAAATCCCACCATTATGTGCAACTGTATCAATTAAAAAGTGAAAAGAGAAAAATTTGTATGCACCACATATTCCCAAGAAAAGAATATATCACCTGATAAAATATGATCCAGTGCTAATCCCTTAATTTTTATTTCACATTGTTTGAAAGAATTTTAGACTTTTTTGACATATGGATTTTTTTGTGTGTCCCATCTCATGTCTATACTTTAAATGGAAAATATAAATAAAATAATTTTTTTTCTTGAGGGACAGGATAGTTTATAATCTAGGAGATCCAGCATGTGGTAAGCATTTAAAAGATTTTACTCTATTTTAATAAGTAATGTATTCAAATAGTTCAATCTCAAAACCATACAAAGCGATACAAATGAAAATCTTGCTCCCACTCTTGTCACTATCTTCATCCTCCCTGCTTTCCCAATAATTGCTGCTGGTGCCTACCCTCCTCCTTCCAAATCCATTGCTTCCTCTTAGTATTTTCTTGTACCAGACAAGTAAGTAGCAAAGTAAATATGTCAATTCTATTTATCCTTTATCTCAGAACTTTTAAAATTTTAAATGTATATATATTTTTTGTGGGGTGGGTTAAGGGGTTTGCCTGGGACTAAATCCATGGCTCTTACCACTGAGCCACATCCCCAGCACTTTTTTTTTTTTCAATCATGAGACAGTGTCCCCAAGTTGCTTAGGGCCTGGATAAGCTGCTGAGGCTGTCATGAACTCTTGATCCTCCTGCCTCAGTCTCCTGAGCCACTGGGATTATAGGCAA
Source organism: Sciurus vulgaris (assembly GCF_902686455.1). Lineage (NCBI taxonomy): Eukaryota > Metazoa > Chordata > Mammalia > Rodentia > Sciuridae > Sciurus > Sciurus vulgaris. The sequence goes on from NC_136469.1 coordinate 58,078,164, forward strand.
GAGCCATCATGCCAGGCATGTAAATGTGCATTTTAAAATTTTTATTCTGTTTATGGTTTTTTTCTTCTTCAGGGCTTTTAAATAAGTAAATATCAAATCTCTTTTGCCTATCTCCTATAGTGAAAGTTTCTTTTTTAAAAAATCTCTCCTTTTCAGCCTCATTTTGTTTGCTTTTTATCACTAACCTGACTCTTTCTGCATATGTATTCTGTAGTGTTTATTTGCCCTTAGCATCCTTGAAATTTAGTCTTCATTCCTGAAATGGTTTTCTCATTTCCATATAATTTCTTTCCTGAATCCTGCCAGCTCTCATTTTTCCTCCTGTTTTCTGGCCTTTGGTTCACATTGTCTGGCCATGTATTCCACTGAATTCTTGTATTATTGCTTTCAGTCTTCCTTCACAGCTGCAATTACTTCATTACATTTCTCTTACTCAAGTTAGAATTAAGTTATTATGATCTGCCTTCAGGCGGTACTTTTTAAAAACATTTTCTTCATATGTAAAGAATTTTTTCTATTCTTCTATGTACAATTTGTTCATAATGTCATCATTTAGAAATTAGATTGATTCCTTCATAGAATTCATTTCTGAAAGAGTTGAATGTTCTTTAACCAGCTATTAGCAGGAGGTTCCTGGAATGGTGAGTAGGAGCCAAGATAGTTACCCAGGTCTCTCTGCTTGAGGAATCTCTTCATTTTTGACTGAAATATAACTCATCCGGGGAGGTGGGACCTAGAGAACTTTTGTTTAATGGATATAGAATTTGGGCTTTGCAAGATGAGTTCTGGAGATTAGATGCACAATAATGTGAACATTTTAACACTACTGAACTATGTGTAGAAAAAAAAATTGGTTAAGATAGCAAGTTGTTGTTGTTGTTGTTGTTGTTTCTTTACCACAATTAAAAAGGTTTTAGAGGGGGAAATGGCAGATTAGAGAAGATTGCTTTCCTGGTCGCTCCATGGCATGAAACTAGGATCTCAGACACACAGCTTCTCAACAAGGTGAGAGAGGAGATCTTTTCTGGGTAATAACTGGATATTCAAAACAGATCAGGGAATCAGGCAGTTTGATAGAACAAAAAGAGATCCCCAGGGCTGCTTGCTGCTCCTGGCAGCAGCACCGGTGGGTGAGATCTCTCCCACACTAAAATCGTGGAGTGATGCTTCGATTGAAAGAAACCCCCATTTAGGGAGGTCTGCAGTGTGTGTGGATACGGAGAGACCAGAGTTCAAAGTCACTGCATGACTTCCCTGAAGGGCGTTTTATGCAGCAACCACGTGTCGCTGGAAAGGGGAGGAAAATCCATCTCCCCTCTGCCCCAGCAGCCACCCTGGGAGAGTGGAGGAAGGAATCATTTTGAAGCACCGGCACAGAGGAGGGCAACTGGGGTCCCCAGTCCCCGACAGCTGTCCCTGGCCCGGAGAAAGGTCTGACAAGCCCACAGTACACGGCACTGTGTGTGTCTAAGAGACCAGAAGAAAATTTAAATGGGGCGGGGTTTATACAAGGGAAAACTGGTCAAGAAGACATACCCAGAGCCCCCTCCCGCTCCAGAACGGCTGCCTCTAAGACCGGCCGTGGAGAGGACAGGACGGCTGGAGAGACTCCCCAGAACTGGGAAGGGCGGGGAGAGACACGGAGCTTGGAGTCTGAAGGGAGAGTCCTGAAAACACGCAGTTCACGCGTGTCTGAGCGGAACAAGAATTGATCCCTCCACTGCACAAGTGAAACCAAGGGGTTTTTCCTGAAGCCATTCTTCCAGCTGGGCCCAACATCTGCTTGGCCGGGAGGTGCACCGATTTGAACTCTTCAGACCGGTCCGGGGAAGAGCTTGGAAGATAACAAAGCCTAAACCCCACCACAGGAGCCTGTGGGAGCGCCCATCACTCCCGCAACCCCGACTATCACACGTGAGAAGAATATTTGGAACTCCAGTGGAACCAAGTCCCTAATTTTTTCAGCAAGATACTCTTCTTTATTATTTTTTAATATTTACTTTTTTAATTTTATATTTTTTATTCACTGTTTGTGACCTGAATGGTTCATGGACCCTGATACATATACAGGCCTATGTATCTGTTTTTCATTTGTTTGTTTGGTTTTGGGTTTGGGTTTTTTGTTGTTGTTGTTGTTGTTGTTTATTTGTTTTTTATTGTTTGGTTGGCTGGTTGGTTCTTTTCTGTTTCTCATTACTAACATTTTTCTAAAGCAGTTATTGTAGATCAATAGTTTGAAGACTAAGATGTTTTGAATATAACAGTTTTGTTCTGGTATTCTTTTATTTTTACTATTAATATTTTAATTTTTATTCTGTACACTTTTTTCTCTCACTTACATGTTCCCTTGATCCTCTTGCCAATATTTACGGATCCTTTATCTTCTATTATCTCTCCCCTTCCTTCACAGACATCGTACCCTTCATTACTTCTTTTCTGTCCACGTTCACAACTTAAAATTATAAATCTGTAAGTAAACTTACTGTATTGATCATGGGAAAAAATTGATCAATAAATCATATCATCTCTGTTTATTGTAATAATTAACATAGTAGATACCAAAGCAGGAATTATTTGGTTTGATGTTGTAAATTTTTGCATTTGGTTGCTGTTATTATTGTCTTCCCCTAAGCTGTGAGCTACTGGAAACCTTCAGAGTCCCTATAAGTCAATAGGGGAGAAACTCTACTGCCTCAAAACCATACTGTCTAATGGGTAGACACACAAACGATATGAAAAAGCAAGGAAACAAATAGCCTCAAACAAACCACTGTACTTTGAAAACAATTCACCAACACCACACTGGAAGAAGTGACAGAGAAGAAGTTTATAATGTTCATAGTTAAATTGATTTGTGAGTTAAAAAATGACATACAGGAGAAAATACAGGAAGCTCACTTAAAAGATCACTTAAAAAATAAATAGAGAATCTGGAAGAAAAAAAAAGCAGAAAACATCAAAATGAAGGAATCAGTAAACCAAATTAAAAATTCATTGGAAAGCATCACAAGCAGACTAGACCAATTGGAAGACAGTTTCAGAAAATGAAAGAAAAAATATATAATCTAGAAATAATGTTGACCATGGAAGAAAAGATGTTAAAACAACATCAACAAACTTCCTAAGAAATATGGAATGCCATGAAAAGATCAAACTTAAGATTCATCAGAATAGACAAAGACGTGGATACAAACCAAATAATGCAAACTATTTTCAATGAAATAGTATCTGAGATTTTCCCAAACCTAAGAATGAAATGGAAAACCAAATTCAGGAAGTGTACAGGACTGCAAATATACAAAATAACAACATACCAACATCAAGGCACATTATTATGAAAATGCTCAACATACAGAATAAGAAAAGGATTTTGAAGCCTGCCAGAGAAAAATGAGAGATTACTTTTAGAAGGAAACCAATACAGATCTCAACCTAAACCCTTGAAGCTAGTGGTCATGGAATAATATATATAAGATCTTTCAACAAGAATACACTGCAAATTTGTTTCAGATTTGAATATGAAATTAAAACCTTCTATGATAAACAATAATTAAAAGAACCAAAAATCCTTCAATACAGAACATTCTCAGCAAATATTTTATGAAGAAGAAATGAAAAATAAAAGTGAAAACGAAAAAGGGAGAAACTACACTAAAGAAAAAGGTCAACCAAAGGAGAAACTAATTCAAATTAAATATCAGAAATAAGTCAAAATGACAGTTATAAAAATCATTTCTCATTAACACTGAATGTCCATGGCCTAAACCCATCAAAAGACATAGAATGGAAGATTGAATTAAAAAACAGGACCCAATATGGTGTCGCCAAGAGACTCATCTCATAGGCAAAAACATCCACAGACTGAAGGTAAAAGGATGGGAAAAAATTTATCATTCACCTGGATCATGTAAACAAGCAGGGATCTCTATCCTCATATCAGATAAAGTGGACTTCAAGCCAAAGTAAATCAGAAGGGACCAAGAAGGCCATGTCATCCTGCTTAAGGAAATAATACATCAACAAGACATAACAACATTAAATATTTATGCTCCAAATAATGGAGCACCTACATACATCAAACAAACCCTTCACAATTTCAAGAATCAAGTAGACCACAATACAGAAATACTGGTGACTTTAACACACCACTGTCACCACTCAATAGGTCTTCCAAACAAAAACTAAATAAAGAAACTACAGAACTAAAAAATACAACTAATAATTTAGAGTTAGCGAACATACATGGAATATTTCATCCATCAATAACTGAATACACTTTCTTTTCAGCAGCACATGGATCTTTCTCCAAAAGACCACAAAACAACTCTTAGCAAATCGAAATAATAATAATACCTTGCATTTTATCAGACCATCATGGGATGAAATTAGAAATCAATGATAAAAAGTAGAAGCTGCTGTAACACCTGTAGACTAAATAAAAACACTATTGAATGACCAATGACTAGCTGAAGAAATCAGACATGAAATATAAAAATATTTAGAGTTAAATGAAAATAGTGACACAACATATCAAGATCTCTGGAACAGTATGAAGTAGGACATAGAAAATTTAAACAGATCAATCTCAAGCAATGAAATTGAAGATGCCATCAAAATCCTACCAACAAAGAAAAGCCCAAGACCAGATGGGTTCTCATTCGAGCTCTACAAGATCTTCAAAGATGAACATACACCATTACTTCTCAAATTATTGCATAAAAGAGAAAAGAAGGGAATCCTTCCAAACTCATTCTATGAAGATAATATCACCCTGATACCAAACCAGACAAAGACATACCAAGGAAAGAAAACTTTAGACCAATATCCCTGACAAACATATATGCAAAAATCCTTAATAAAACACTGACATGAAAACCAATGGAACAGATTAGAGACACAGTCAAACCCACATAAATACAGTTATCTCATACTAGACAAAGGTGCCATAAACATACATTAGAAAAAAGACAGACTTTTCAACAAATTGTCCTGGGAAATCTGGAAATGTATGTGTAGTAGAATGAAAGTGTACCTCTATCTCTGTCCTGCACAAAACTCAACTCAAAGTGGATCAAGTACTTGGGTATTAGACCAGAGACTCTGTGCTTACTAAAAGAAAAAGTAGGCCCAACTCTCCACCATGTTGGCTTAGGAACCAACTTCCTCAATAAGACTCCTGAAGCACAAGAAATAAAATCAAGAAACAATAAATGGGATGACATGACACTAAAAAGTTTATTTACTACAAAGGATACAATCAAGAATATAAAGAGAGAGCCTAGAAAATGGGAGAAAATCTTTACCACCAGTACCTCAGATAGAACATTAATCTTCAGGATATTCAAAGAACTCAGAAAACTTAACAACAAAAATAAATAAATAAATAAGTATATAAATACATAATTAAATAACCCAATCAATAAATGAACTAAGAAACTGAACATGCACTTTACAGTAGAAAAAATGCAAATGGTCAACAAATACATGAAAAAATGTTCAACATCTCTAACAATTAAAGAAATTCAAATCAAAACTACACTGAGATTTCATCTCACCCCAGTCAGAATGGCAATTATCAAGAACACAAACAACAATAAATGTTGGCAAGGATGTGGGGAAACAGGTTCACTTATACGTTAATGGTAGGCCTGCAAATTGGTACAACCACTACAGAAAGCAATGTGGAGATTCCTCAGTAAACTTGGAATGGAACCACCATTTGACAAAGTTATCCCATTCCTCAGTTTATACTCAAAAGATTTAAAAGCAGCATACTGTGGTAAAGCAGCCACTTCAATATTTATAGCAGCTCAATTCACAATAGCCAAGCTATGGAACCAACTTAGGTGCCCTATAACAGATGAATGGATAAAGAAAATTTGGTATATATACATAATGTAATATTACTCAGCCATAAATAAGAATGAAATGATGACATTATCCAGTCAATGGATGGAACTGGAGACTATCATGCTAAGTGAAATAAGCCAGTTCCAAAAAGCCAAAGGCAAAATGTTCTCTCTGATATATGGATGCTAATTCACAACAGGGTTGGGGAAGATTAATAGTTTATTGGACTAGACAAAGGGGAATGAAGGGAAAGGAGGGGGAACCATAATATGAAAGACAGTAGAATGAATCGGACATAGGTTTCCTATCCCTACATATAAATACAGAACCAATGTAACTCCACATCATTTACAACTACAATATTGAGATCCTAATTGGAACAAGTTATACTTATTCTATGTATAATATTTCAAAATATATTCTACTAGTCATGTAAAAAAAATAAAAAATGGTAAAACAAAGTTTTAGTGTAATGTATATTATAAAATATAAATTAAATAATCTAATATATAATTTCACAGGACTTCTCTCTTCACTTTGGTTTCCTTTCATTCTTCCTGACTGATGTTATGAAGGCATACAGCTTCCCTTCAAATATATTCTCTTCTCTCCTAGAAGGAGCACTTTTGAAATCAGTCACTGTCATTTCTGAGTCTTTCTGTGGATGTCCATTCATTCTTTCTCTGTTTCCCCATGTGCTCACTACCTGCTAAATCTCAATTCTTCTTACAGAAATTCTGACTAAGAAAAAGGTATTCTCATTCTGAAAGTGAGTATTTGCTCACAGTCTCTAATATCTAACCACTATTTTTTTTTAGTAGTAGACATGAAGCACATATTTTATTTCCAAATACCAGGGATCTTTTGGCCATTATCTAAAATTCTACAGGAAACTCCAAGAGTGCTAAAGTTGCAATATATTGCAACTAGACTTACAGAAATCATATGCACATTTCTTTTCCACAGCAATTGAAGGTATGGCCATGATGTTATATTTGATGACCAGGCCTTCTTTAGGAGCTCATAAACTTAATCTATTTTTTGGCTTATATTTTAAGACAGAGAGAAAAATTAGAAGTAGTGAAAATTAGATGTAAGTTTCTGTGTAATCCTCTATCACATCCTATCATTTTTTTAAAAAAATTTTGTTTTTTTCAGTTACACATGACAGTAGATATATTGTATATACATGGAGTATAACTTCCCATTCTTGTGCTTATACATGATGTGGAGTTACACTGGCTATGTATTCATATATGAACATAGGAAAATTATGTCCAATTAATTCTACTGTCTTTCCTATTCTCATCTCCCCTTCCTTCCCTTTATTCCCCTTTGTCTAATCCAATGAATTTTATTCTTTCCTCCCGCCCCTTATTTGTGTTAGCATCCATATATCAGAGAGAACATTCTGCCTTTGGTTTTTTTGGGACTGACTTCACTTAGCATGATAGTCTCCAGTTCCATCCATTTTCCAGCAAATGCCATAATTTTATTCCTCTTCATGGCTGAACAATATATCATTGTGGGTATATACCACATTTTCTTTATCCATTCATCTTTTGAAGGGCTCTTGGGTTGGTTCCATACATTCAGTAGTATGAATCAAGCTGCTATAATCATTGATATGGCCATGACATTATAGTATGCTGATTTTAACTACTTGGAATATATATCAAGAAGTGGGATAACTGAGTCAAATAGTTCCATTCCAAATTTTCTGAGAAATCTCCATATTGCTTTCCAGAGTGGTTGCACCAATTTGCAGTCCCACCAGAAGTATATGAGAAATCACTACTTCTTCTTACCTTAAATTAGATTCTGAGGGAGGTGAAGTGAAGAAATAATAGGATCATGCAGGCTAAATTCAGTGAGTGAGTCCTCTTAGTGGGACATCAACAGACAATTTAAAAAATGAGGAGATAAAGGATGTATTTGGACAGAAATATAAGGTATCTATAAACTGTATTCAAACTTGATACAAATCCCTTATACTCCATGGGTATAGACTTATTGATTAGGTACAGAAGGAGTGTAGTTCTTCAAAACCTGAATTTTGAAGCAAGCTGCCAGGTTTGAGCATCAGCTTTTACCATTTACAAGGTACATGATTTTTCAGAAGTTACTTAATATTTCTGTGTCTTTGTTTTCATATGTATAGGATGGAAATACTAAAACCACTTACCTAACAGACTTATTGAAAGAGTTACATGATTTATTATGGTAAGCACCTAGAAGAAACGCTGTCATCATTAAATGATAATTGTTATTTGTCATTGTTATATGATGAAAATTTAAGTCTAAAAATTCATGGTTTTCAAATTATTATAAGCTATGAGACTTTGGTTCAAATGAACTGCCATACAGATGTCTAAATAATAAAACAGATGAAATTAGATGTTTTCATCTCTAATCTCTATTTCTAGCAACAAAGGATTTGCAAATCTTACTTTATATCTTTCCAACCCTTCCCAGCTGACCCCTTGGACAACATCAAGAAACCACAAAACTATGCAGCACAGTTTAAAATACTAATGAGCCCTTCCAAAGCTGTCATAGTTTGTGTACCTGTTGGGAGTTGTGGCTGGTAATAGAAATCTGACAACCCTGGTTTAAACACGTAGAGATTTCTTCTCTCACTTAGAAGTCCAGCAGTGGGTGGCTCAGCTCTGTGGAAGCTCTTCAACTCCATCAGTGTGGTTACACTCTGTCCTGGAGCTCAGTCATCATAGTCATGACCCAGACAGAGAACAGTATGATAGAGAAGGAGAAAAAAGAGCTTTCTAATGAATCTTGCCCAATACTTTCTTTTAACATTGCAACATTCATCCCTAGATAACAAAGAGTCTAGAAAATATCATCTTTAATTGGACATGAATCTACCTGGAATTATGTAAAGATTCTATTACTATTGCAGAAAAGATTGTGATATACAAACGAATCCCTGTCTATGTAATAATTTTAAAAATACTGTGTTTTATGACTAAAAGGATATTAAGGCTATCTTTTAGATCAAAGAATTGGGGAAGGAACAGTATATCAATCAAAATATGACTCAAATTGACTTTTAATCACCCTTAATTTTAACATGACTTCCATAAAAGTAAATTAATTCCTCTTGATATAAATAATTCTCAAGGGAAGTCTGCCAAATTAGTTTTAAAGCATTTTCTTCTTGGCCCCAGGAGTAAAATTATGTCTATATATATACAAAGTGAAGGTTAATTTATAGCTGAACATTATAAAAATCAGATATTATTATAAAATTATATATAGATATTATAAAATACATAATTCCTACATTAAATATACACTATGTCCAGCACTCATTTGCTATTTCTCTACTCCCCCCTTTATTAATCTGAGCCTCATTTCTTCATTTACATTATGAGTTATTTAAGGCAAATAATATCTAAAATTTCTTAAGACTTGAATATCGATAAGCTAATAAGAAAATCCTAGAAATTCAAACCATTTTAGAGAAGAGCTTCAGATGCCTTTAAAATTATGTATTAAACAGTTAACTTCAGGAATCTAAGCTTTTACTTTAAAAACAAAAAAGTAGACTAGAAGTACTATCTGGGAATGGCAAGAACTAATCAGTCACCAAATGTAAAGTTTTGGGAGTATATTTTGCCAAATGCCAAACTAAATTTATAGAACCAGAATGGAAAGGAAAAAATTTTTTCACTCTCACACAATTCATTTCACTTAACTCAGCTAAGTAGAAATTTTCAAATATTTGAATTCATTTGAGTCCCTACTATTTACAACACTACTACACTTTGCAGGACTTTATGGGAAATGCATATAAAAATAGAAGATGAAGAATCTGTTTCTGCCCTGAAGACAGCAAGCAAGGAGCATTAGGTCAACAGATATTCACATAGCATTTATCACATGTCCAGTCCCACCAAGAATTTGCTATTAAATGTTGATTCAGACTCAAGATTGATATCAAAACAGGTCTGTTCATCAAAAGTTATGCTCAGGACCCATATTCCTTGCACACACTGTGTTACATTACTACTCTAAACCCACGCTAAAACATTATCTACCATTATCTATCTCCTTGTTCTACAGGTCTTTTCAATATTTAAACCTAACTCAGTTTCTTTAAACTCAAGAAATCTCCAATGCTGTACAGAATAGATCCTCAGAGAGTGTTCATAGGATAATCATTGTTCTTACAAATGCCTAGAAGCAAAAGATCTTGTTAAAATAATTTCTCTTTAAAACACCTACAAAAACCAACCCCTAGCATTTTTAGGAAAGTCAAACTGGAAGAAAAAACAAAGCTTGCCTTAACGTTGGAGAAAACACACCAAATTTCAGTTTTAAAAAAAGCAAAATGAGAATTGAAACATTCATCAAGCTCAGTTTTCCAAGTCAAGAGATGGCAAACACAGTTTATGTGTTACACTAAACTTAATTTTTCTCATCATCTACTTTCTACAGCATCCTCTCTTCATTCCTTTCTCAATTTTGCCTTTTATTTCTAGTTTTCAGTGTCTATGAAGTAGAACACAGTTGGAATTGCCAGATACAGCATAGTCCATCTCAGATTTTGTATGAAATCCTTTTCTATGTATAATACCTAGAGGAGGCCTGGGAGATACCTTTATCATTGTCCTTTGACTCTTAACATGTATTTTATACATTAAAATAAACATTGAATCTCTGGCCATGTTTAGGATACATTTGTTTGTTTGTTTATTGTTAGAGGAACTAAGCAAGGATGTGATTTATTGCTGGTAAAGGGAAACAGAGCTAGAAGAAAGGAGGAATTGCCCTTATTCCAGAATAAAAAAAAAATCTCCCACAAAGAAAATTACTTGCTATCACTTGTGGTCATACACTTAAAAATCTAAAGGTCCAAGAAATGCCTTACTACCAACATTCATGGATAAGACATTAACATCTCAGTTTCCAGTCATACAAAACTAAGGAGAGTGAGTCTGTAGCAGAAACATATTAATGCATGTTTCTATCCAGAAACAGATTGTCTGAGAGCTCAGAACTAGTTTTTATTAAAATTTAATGTTAGAATTATGTTCTCATCTAGAGTTATAAGAAAAAAGTAAATTATCTTAGATACCAAAGAAATTACCCAAAGGAAGCAGTTAGCAATTCAGCAATGAGTATTGGAGCTAAAGCTCTGCATGTAGCAAATGGGTTGACAATGTAATACTGTTAAGTGAAGCTGAGGATACTACTGAATACGATTGAAATCAGTCTTAAAATGTAGGTGCTAAGGTGACTGAGAAAGGACTTTGAAGACTTTAATAACCAACTGGTTTAATAACCAATTATGTTTTGAAGAATAAAATCAGGTATGTAGAGTACGTTACATTATATGACTGTATAATAATACATAGCATAAACATGTTTCAATATAAAGCTTGTAATTTGGTTTATAAAGAGGTGAGGATTATGGCACCCTATAGTTAGAATTATATGCAGGGTTTCACTCTTTCTCCTGAGAGTGTGATTAAACATAATGAGATTATTTGGGACCAATAAAGTAGGAGCCAATAGAAAACCTAGATTCAGTGAAGAAAACAAAATGAAAAACTTCCATAAAAAAACCTAGGATACTGCATAGCAAGTCAGCATGGAAGGACTCTTGGCACTTCCAGCTAATTCAGTGAAATTGGGGAAAGAAAACCAGCTTAAAAAGTGCCTTTTTCAAGATTTCTTGTGTGAGAGATTAAAACACTCCTGCAGTTGTTCTTTTGTTTTGTTTGTGTTTGTTTTGCTCTGTTTTTACTTTTTTAAAAAAAAAAAAATTTGTTCTAATGAGTTATACATGACAGTATAATGCATTTTCATACTTTGCACACAAATGGAACACAACTTCTCATTCCTCTGGCTAAACATGGTGCAGAGTCACACGGATAGTGTAATCATACATGTATATCAGGTAAAATGTCCATCTCATTCCATTGTCCTTCCCACCTTCCACACCCCTGCCCTCCCCTCACTCTCCTCTTCATCAGTCCAAGTTCCTTCATTTTTCCCTACCTCCCACCCCCATTATAGGATCGGCATCCACTGATCAGAGAAAATATTCAGCCTTTGATTTTTAGGATGACTTATTTCACTTAGCATGATTTCTCAGCAAATGTCATACATTCTTCGTTAAGGTCAAGTAATATTCCATTGTGTATATATACCACATTTTCTTTATTCATCCTGTTTGAAAGACATCTAGGTTGGTTCCATAGTTTAGCTATATTAATTGAGTTGCTATAAAACATTGATGTGTTGCATCATTAGCATGCTGATTTTAAGACCTTGGTATAAACTGAGACTGGGATAACTGGATCAAATGATGGTTCCATTCCAAGTTTTCTAAGGAATCTCTATAATACTTTCCATTGTGTTTACACCAATTGACAATCCCACCAGCAATGCATGAGTATACGATTTTCCCACATCCTCACCAACACTTATTATTGCTTGTATTCTTGACAATTGCCATCCTGACTAGAGTGAGATGAAATCCTAGAGTAGTTTTGATTTACATTTCTCTAATTGCTAGAGATGGTGAACATTTTTTCATGTGTTTGTTGATTGTATTTCTTCTTCTGCAAAGTGTCTGTTCAGTTTCTTAGCCCATTTTTTGAATGGGTTATTTGGTTTATTGGTGTTAAGTTTTTTGAGTTCTTTATATATCCTATAGATTAAAGCTTTATCTGAGTTGAATGTGTTAAAGATTTTCTCTCAATCTATAGGCTCTCTCTTCTCATTATTGATTGTTTATTTTGCTGAGAAGAAACTTTTTAGTTTGAATTGAATTTGAATTTGGTTCTTTATTTAATGTCTTGCACTTTAGGAGTCTTGTTAAGGAAGTCAGGTCCTAGACCAAATGATGAAGATTCAGGCCTACTTTTTCTTCTATTGGGAACAGGGTCTCTATTTTAGTGCCTATGTCTTTGATTCACTTTCAGTTGAGTTTTGTACAGAGTGAGAGATAGAGGTTTAATTTCATTTTGTTACATATGGATTTCCAGTTTTCTCAGCATCATTTGTTAAAAAGGTTGGCTTTTTTCTAAATAGATGTTTTGACGCCTATGTCTAGTATGAGAACCATATTTATATGAATTTATCTCTGTGTCTTCTATTTTGTACCATTGGTCTACATGTCTCTTTTGGTACCAATACCATGCCATTTTTGTTACTATTGCTCCGTAGTATAGTTTAAGATCTGGTATTGTAATGCCTCCTGCTTCACTCTTCTTGCTAAGGATTGCCTTGATGATTCTGGGTCTCTTATTTTCCAAATGAATTTCACAATTGCTTTTTCTAGTTCCATAAAAAATGTCATTGGGATTATATTAGGAATTGCTCTGGCTAGAGTTTCAAGGACAATGTTGAATAGAAGTGATTAGAGAGGGCATCCCTGCCTTGTTCCAGTTTTTAGGGGGAATGCTTTCAGTTTTTCACCATTTAGAATGATATTGGCCATGGGCTTAGCATAGATGGCCTTTACAATGTTAAGGAATGTTCCTACTATCTGTATTTTTTCCAGTGTTTTGAGCATGAAGGAATGCTGTATTTCATCAAATGCTTTTTCTGCATCTATCGAAATAATCATGTGATTCTTCACTTTAAGTCTATTGATATGATGTAGCACGATATAAGATTAAGCTCACAAAGCCAATGCATTTTTATACATAAGTGATGAATCTTCAGAAAGAGAAGTTAGGAAAACTACCCCATTCACAAGAGATTTGAAAAAAATAAAATACTTGAGAATCAATCTAACGAAAGAGGGGAAAGACCTCTACAATGAGAACTACAAAACATTGTAGAAAAAATTAAAGAAAACCTTAGAAGATGGAAAAATCTCCCATGTCCTTGGATAGGCAGAATTAATATTGTCAAAATGGCCATAGTACCAAAAGTGCTATACAGATTCAATGCAATTCCAATGACATACCTTACAGAAACAGAGCAAGCAATCATGAAATTCATCTGGAAGAATAAGAAACCCAGAATAGATAAATCAATCCTTAGCAGGAAGAGTGAAGCAGGGGGTATCACAATACCAGACCTTCAACTACACTACAAAGCAATAGTAACAAAAAGAGCATGGTATTGCCACCAAAATAGACAGGTAGATCAATGGTTCAGAATAGAGGACATGGACACAAACCCAAATAAATACAATTTTCTCATACTAGACAAAGGTGCCAAAAATATGCAATGGAGAAAAGATAGCCTCTTCAACAAATGATGCTGGGAAAACTGGAAATCCATATGCAACAATGAAACTAAACCCCTATCTCTCACCCTGCACAAAAATCGACTCACAATAGATCAAGGACCTCAAAATCAGATCAGAGACCTTGCATCTTATAGAAGAAAAAGTAGGTCTGAATCTTCAACTTGTTGGCTTAGGATCAGACTTCCTTAACAGAACTTCCATAGAACAAGAAATAAAAGCAAGAATCAACAAATGGGATTGATTCAAACTAAGTAGCTTTCTCTCAGCAAAGGAAACTATCAGCAATGCGAAGAGAGAGCCTACAGAGTGGGAGAATATCTTTGCCACTCATACTTCAAATAGAACACTAATTTCCAGAATATATAAAGAACTCAAAAAAATCTACACCAAGAATACAAATAACTCAATCAACAAATGGGGTAAGGATATGAACAGACACTTTACAAGAAGATGTACAAGCAATCAACAGATATATGAAAAAATGTTCACCATCTCTAGTAATAAGAGAAATGCAAATCAAAACTACACTAAGATTCCATCTCACCCCAATTAGAATGGCGATTTTCAAGAATACAAGCAACAGTAGGTGTTGGAGAGAATGTGGGGAAAAAGGTACACTCATACATTGCTGGTGGGGCTGCAAATTAGTGCAGCCACTCTGGAAAGCAGTGTGGAGATTCCTTAGAAAACTTGGAATGGACCCACCATTTGACCCAGCTATCTCACTCCTCGGCCTATACCCAAAGGACTTAAAATCAGCATACTACAGAGATACAGCCACATCAATGTTCACAGCTGCTCAATCCACAATAGCCAGACTGTGGAACCAACCTAGTTGCCCTTCAGTTGATGAATGGATAAAGAAACTGTGGTATATATATACAATAAAATATTACTCAGCTATAAAGAATAATCAAATATGGCATTTGGAGGCAAATGGATGAAACTGGAGAATATCATGCTAAGTGAGATAAGCCAATCTCAAAAATCCAAAAGACGAATGATCTCACTGATAAGCAGATGATGACACATATAGAGGGTGGGAACGGGACAAGAATGGAGGAAGGAGGGACTGTATAGAGGGAAAAGAGGGGTGGGAGGGGTGGGGGGAGAAAAAGATAACAGAATGAATAAAAAACTATTACCCTAGGTAAATTTATGATTACACAAATGGTATGCTTCTACTTCACGTACAAACCAAGAAACAAGATGTATCCCATTTGTTTAAAATAAAAATGAATTTAAAAATAAATAAATAAAAGTGGGATTCAATTTCAAAAAAAAAAGTATATATTTTGTCTTCATTGCCTGAGGTTCTGTCTTCCAAGTGTTTTAGTCTTTTGGTGGTATTTTCCATTCGATTTTTTATTTGGCTTATTGTTTCTTTCATTTCGAAGTTTTCTGCTTGATTCCTTTTTATCATCTCTTTCTTTCACTTCCTATATATTCTCTCTGAAACCATCCTTTATTTTGAAGATCAGTCTAACTATGTACCTTCTAAACTCCTTCTCTGACATCTCTTCTACTGTATAATCTATGGATTCTGTTGTTGGAACATCTTGGTTTGTTTGAGATGCTTTGTTCCCTTGATTTTTCCAAGTTGTTTGTATGTCTTCCCATCTAGCAATACGGATCTGAAGCAGTACAGTTTCTACCCTGGAGTATTATAGTGTCCCTGAAGGCTTCCAGTACCTCATCTTTAAGGGGGGAGACCAATATTATGCTGCAAAAGGCAGGCAATGGTGGCAAATGAACAGACAGGAGTTGGGGAGAGCAGGGAATCAGTGGGAAGCTATGGCTGCCTCGCAAATAAACTATTTTCTCTACTTGAATCTGGAGTCAAGGAGCCATAAGGAATGCAACCTCCCTCTAGTTCACCATCTTGAATCCTGTTTTGCTTTTCTTTTGTGCTTGTGTGTATTCAAGACCCAATTGCCACATATGCTTTACTTATTCCTAGGTATGTAGGCATCTGTGTCATGCACCAATCTAGCCTCAAGAGTTAAACTGTGGCATGGACCTGTGGAAAACTCTGGGTTGTAATGTGAGGCATGGCTGTTGGTCTGTTGGTCTGTAGAGTAGAAAAAGCTGAAGAGTGCTTTCTTTTGAAATTCATAGTCTAAATTCTGTGACAAGGAGCAAGGCTGACAGGTTATAGAATTAGGACATGCCTGGGTGAGGTAGAAAGCTGCTGCCTGCAATGCCCCATCCCAACACAGTCCACACAGACCTGGCTATCTCCCCTGTGCCCATAGGTGTTTGAAGCATCTACAAACATGACCTGGGCACCTCCTAAACACCTCCTTCATCAAAGCATATGGAATGAGACTTTCAGAATGGGGACACAGGCAAGCCAGATGGGTACACAATTTCCATGGGTGATAGGTTGAACAAAAGAAGTCAGTGACTCCTACCATAGTCACACTCCCTGTCCCAGGTACAAAATACAGAGTTATTGAGGGTGAAAATAGCTCTGCAATGTATATTCCGGCAGCACTCACTAGCAGGCAAAGAGGGACAGAATTCAGCCTAAAAATTCTACTAACATGTGTGACCTGCATGATTTGGAACTGAGAACAGTCTGAATGGTAATTATGTCCCACAAACCTGTTTATAGCTGGTGTACCCTAAAACTGAAGCTCAAGTAGGCGGTGTCTCCATTTGATCACCTTAACAAGGAGAAACCTCAATCATTTCATTACTGGTATTATCTTTTTATAACCGTTGCTTTGTTGTTAGTATTAAGTGGTTTTGCTTTGTTTTCCCTCATTGATTGTTTTTTCATATTTTTGTCTAACTTTATGTATTTATTAGTTAGTTGAACTTTTCTAGATCTCTCTATTCATCTTTGTCCTTACATTAAATTTTATTTTTCTTTCCTCTTTCCCTCATTTCTTCCCCTTTCTTTCTTCCCTCTCTTTTCTTATCTTTCGAAAGAAAAACATTATTAACAACATCTTTCGTCTTCAGTCAGTAATGGTACAGAGATTATATTTAAATAAGTATTTTTATTATTATTATGCTGATATATATTTTGCTCCTTAAATAGCACTGTTACTGGTTGGTATTATTCCCTCCTAAAGTAATAGTGGTGGCTGAACATAGGATCAAGATTATGCCAAGATGGTGTCTTAATGATAAAATGTATCCCCCAGTCTAGGGCACATTGTAGAGATAATTAGTTACCAAAAAGACACACCACAGAGGGGAAGAAATCAACCAATGAGTAAACCTCAACAAAGAATAAGAGTAAATAAACCAACAATTCATGCCTAAAAGTACATCAACTCTCCAATAACTAAAGTCATAGATGCAAAAGTAGATGAAATATGAGAAAAAATAAAAATTGATTGTTAAAATGATGAATAAACTCAGGTGATACCAAAAAAAGCTGAATAAATTAAGGAAAATAACACAAGATATGAATGAGAAATTCAATAAAAAGAGATTCTGAAAAATAACCACAGAAATTTTGGAAAAGAAGATCCCAATTTTTCAGATGAAAAACTCAGTTGAGAGTCTAACCAATAGACAAGATTAAACAGAGAATGGAATTCCAGGACTTAAAGACAGGTGGTTATACTTGAATATTCAGAAAATAATTTTAAAATATAATAAAATATATCAAAATATGCAAGAAATCTTTTCACATTATTGATTGTATCCTTTGCTGAGAAACAACTTTTTAGTTTGAGTCCATCCCATTTATTGATTCTTGCTTTGATTTCTTGTGCTTTGGGAGTCTTGTTAAGGAAGTCTGGTCCTAAGCCAACATGATGAAAATTCAAGCCTGCTTTGTCTTCTGTGTGGTGCAGGGTCTCTGGTCTAATTCTTAAGTCCTTGATCCATTTTGAGTTGAGTTTTGTGAGGGTGAGAGAGAGAGGTTTAATTTTATTGTACTATATATGGATTTCCAGTTTTCCCAGCGCCATTTATTGAACAGGCTATCTTTTCTCCATTGTATGTTATTGGCTCCTCTGTCTAGTATGAGGTAACTGTATTTATGTGGATTTGTCTCTGTGTCTTCTGTTCTGCACTATTGGTCTATTTTGGTGCCAATACCATGCCATTTTTGTTACTATTGCTCTATAGTATAGTTTATGGTCTGGTATGTGATACCTCCTGCTTCACCTTTCCTGCTCAGGTTCAAGGTCTCTTATTCTTCCAGATGAAGTTCATAATGCTTTCTCTATTTCTATGAGGAATGTCATTGGCATTTAATTGGAATTGCATTGAATCTGTATAGTGCCTTTGGTAGAATGACCATTTTGAGAATATTAATTCTGCCTATCCAGGAACATGGGAGATCTTTCCATCTTTTAAGGTTTTCTTCAATTTCTTTAGTGCTCTGTAGTTTTCATTGTGGAAGTCTTTCACCTTTTTTGTTAGATTGATTCCCAAGTATTTTATTTTTTTTTTGAGGCTATTGTGAATGGAGTGGTTTTCCTAATTTCTCTTTCAGAGGATTCATCATTTATGAATAGAAATGCATAGAAATAGAAATTAGATTTATGCATATTGATTTTATATCCTACTAGTTTGCTGAATTCATTTATTAATTCTAGAAATTTTCTAGTGGAGGTTTTTGGATCCACTAAATGTAGAATCATGTCATTAGCAAATAGTGACAGCTTGAGTTCTTTTCCTATTCGTATTCCTTTAATTTCTTTAGTCTGAGCAAAGGATAAAATCAATAATGTGAAAAGAGAGCCTACAGAGTGGGAGAAAACCTTTTCCACAGGCACTTCAGACAGAGCACTCATCTCCAAAGTTTGTAAAGAACTTACAAAACTTTACACCAAAAATACAAAGAACCCAATCAATAAATGGGCCAAGGAACTGGACAGATACTTTACAGAAAAAGACATACAGGTGATTAATAAATATATGAAAAAGGGTTCAACATCTCTAGTAATTAGAGAAATGCAAATTTAAACAAATCTAAGATTTCATCTTACTCCAATCAGAATGGCTATTTTCTAGAACACACACAATAACAGATGTTGGCATGGATGTGGGGGGAAAGGTACACTTTTACATTGCTGGTGGAGTTGCAAATTGGTGCAGCCACTCTGGAAAGCAGTATGGAGATTCCTCAGAAAACTTGGAATGGACACACCTTTTGACCCAGTTATCACACTCTTCAGGACTTAAAATTAGCATACTACAGGAACACAGCCACATCAATGTTTATAGCAACTCAATTCACAATAGCGAGATTGTGGAACCAACATAGATGCCCTTCAACAGAGGAATGGATAAAGAAACTCTGGTATATATACAAAATGGAATATTATTCAGCCATAACTAAGGATAAAATTATGGCATTTGCAGGTAAATGGATGGAGTTGGAGAATATCATGCTAAGTGAAATAAGCCAATCCCAAAAAAACCAAAGGCCAAATGTTTTCCCTGATAAGTGGATGATGATATGTAATGGGGGTGAGGGGATGGGGGGTGAGAAAAGAATGGAGGAACTTTGAATTACATACAGGGAAATGAGAGGGAGAGGGGTATGAAATGGTGGAATGAGACAGATATCATTACCCTATGTACATGTATGATTACACGAATGGTATGAATCTGCATCATGTATAACCATAAAAACAAAATGATATACTCCATTTGTGTACAATGTATCAAAATGCAGTCTGTAAAAAAAATAATAATTAAATTAAAAAAAAGAATATGCAAGAACTCTATGACAACATTATGAGAACTAAAGTAACACAAGTCTTAAGAAAGCAGAAGAGTACAGGCTAATGGCATAAATATCCTGTTCAATAAAATACTAGCAGAAAATTTATCAAACCTCAAGATTAAGATAGATATTCAGATACTGAAAAGTATTCAGAGCCCCAAATAGACAAGACCAGAAGAGAACCAATCCATGATACCTTAGAGTGAAAATGCTAGTAATCCAGAAACAGGAAAGACTTTTAAAAACTGCAAGAAAGAAATACAAAGTCACTTATAAAAACAAAATAATCAGAATAACAGCAGATTTATCAACAGAAATTCTAAAGTCCAAGAGAGCTTAGAATGATGTATTTCAATCCTGGGAAGAAAATAACTGCCATCCCAGATTGTTATATTCAGCAATGCTATCTTTCAGAATCAAAGAAGAAATAAAAACCTTCCAAGATAAGTATAAAGGATTTCATGACCTCTAAGCCAGCATTGTTGAAGAGTAAAAGGAACTATACACAGAAAACAAGAAGATTTAAAACTAGCAAGCGAGCATAGGAAAGAATAGATTTCATTATGAAAGTAGATAAGCACTGAGACTTAAGAATAAATCAAACATTAGAAATAAAATGACAGGATATAATTCATACCTCTCTATAATAATATCAAATGTAGATGGACTTAATTCTCCAATTAAAAGACATAGACTAGCAAATTGGATTAAAAAAGAAGACTCAATGTTGTCTGAAAGAAACACAACTCAGTGGCAAAGCTATCCACATAATGAAAATGAAAGGAAGGAAAATGATATTCTATGCAAATGGAATATGAAAGCAGGCAGGTCTAGCTATTCTTATGTTTAACAAAGCAAACTTCACACCAGAATTAATCAGAAGAGACAAAGAAGGTAACTACATATTGGAAAAGGTAAAAATCCAACAAGAAGTTATAATGATTATATTTGTGCCATGAAATTCAGCACACCAAACTTCACAATGATATAAAGGGGCATATGGCCAAATAGAAAAATAGTGGGTGACTTAAATATGCCACTTTTACTAATAGATATATCATCCATACAGAAAATCAACAAAGATATTAGACTATACTTAGAATAAATGAATTTAGCATTCATTTATAAAATATTTCATCCCTAAACAGCTGAATGCACTGTCTTTTCAGCTGCTCACAAAACTTACTCAAAAATAGATAATATGTTAGGCCACCAATGAATTATTAGCAAATAAAACAATATTGAAGCAACTTTTTGCATCTTGTCAGATAATAATGGAATTAAATTAGCTTCAACAGCAAGAAAAATCATGGAAACTATATGAATACATGAAGATTAAATAACATAATTTTAATTGATGAATTGGTCACTGAAGAAATGGGGTAAGAAATTTAAAAGAGCTTAGAATTGTTGGGACTAATGACACGTTAACTAACTCAGGCTGACTCCTTACTTCCTGGCGAGTGAGCAAGATCAAGGCCTCAAAGGCAGTTTCAATAGTTAATGACGATAAATCGGACCACCTTCAGGGATTGGTTAACAACAGCTCCGCGAACGTGATCAGCTCGTGCTTGCCATATAGTCCTATGGGACTCTCACCTGCGTGAACCTCCCATGCCTTGCTGATCTTTAAGCTGATTGGTTCCCGCCTAGCCTCCACCCTACATAAAAGCTGTGTGACTTCCTTGGTAAATGAGATTCTTGCTGTGCCTCCTGCGCTGATAGACCTCCTGGCTGTGGTGTGTTTCCTTTGCCACTGACACTCATCATCCTGCTCGGCCCCGTATTCTCCTCAGGTGGGCTCTGAGGAGGTACATTGGACCTTGTTGCCCAACAGGGAGCAATATAGAATGAGATGATAATAAAATCACAACATACAAGAATATGTGAGAAGCCAGGAATGGTGGTGCATGTCTGTTATCACAGCAGCTTGGGAGTCCAAGGCAGGAGGACAGCAGGTTCGAAGCCAGCTTCATCAACTTAGTGAGACTATAAGCAAGCTAGTAAGACCCTGTCTCAAAATAAAAAATTAAAAGGGCTGGGGATGTGATTCAGTGGTTAAGCACCTTTAGGTTCAATCCCTGATACCAATAAATAAATAAATAAATAAATAAATAAATAAACAAACAAACAAGTATTCTTTAAAAATTGAAAGAAAAAAAAAGAATCTGTGATACATAAAGAAGGCAGTTCTGAGAAGGAATTAGCTATGGTTTGCATCTGAAATGTCCCCAGCAAGCTCATGTGTATAAAGCATGTCCCAAAGCAGCATGGTTCTTGAAGCATTTAGGCAATGATTTCATCAAAAGGGCTGTGACCTGACTGGTGCATTAATCCACTTGATGGATTATTCTCCTGAGAGCTGAATGGACTATTGAGAGGTGGAATTTAGGTGGAGAAAGTTGGGAAAAGATAAATCATTCTGTATTCTAGAATGTTTAATCTTTTCCCCAGCCCCTTCCTCTTTCTCTCAATCTTTGCTTCCTGACTGCCAAGTGCTGAGCAGATCATACATCACAAGCAAGTTTCATGCCAGGGATGGAAGGATGGGTCAACATTTGCAAATCAATAAAGGTAATACACCATTTAAATAGAATGAAGAGGACAACATCACATGATCATCTCAATAAATGCAGAAAAGCCTGTGACAGAATTCAACATCCTTTCATAATAAAAACCCTAAAGAAACCAAAGATAGAAGGAATTTACCTCCGTATCAAAAAGGCTATATACAACAAACTGAGAGCCAACATTATACTAACTGGCAAATGTTGAAAGCATTTTCTCTAAAACCAGGGATAAGACAAAGATGTGCATTCTCACTGCTTCTATTCAAATATTAGCCAGAGAAATTAGGCAAAAGAAAAAAAAAATAAAAGGTATACAAATAAGAAAGAAAGATCTTATCCCCATTTGCAAATGATATGATCCTATACGTAGAAAGTCCTAAAGGTTCCACCAGAAGGCAGCTAGCTCTGATAAATTCAGCAAAGTAGCAGGATAGAAAACCAACATATAGAGGGGAATCCAAGATGGCGTACTAGAGGGAGGCTGAGATCCTTGTCGCTCCGTAACTCCAATTTCAAGCAGAGGATATCTGTTTCTTGATTGCTCACTGTCAGGCACCTATCATCTGCCATTTGCCTGCCTCTGGCTGGTCCATCGCCTGCCTTACACCTATTCATCACCCAACACACAAGGTTCACCTCCCCATCATCCGACAACAGTCAGCAAACTGATCGCCAACCGCCAGTGGAGCACTAGCTCCCTGCTGCTGCCTAGAAGTTCTCTGTCACAGTACCTGCAGGTTTGATTACATGTGGCTGTCGCCATTTTGAGACAACAGCCAGGCCCCATAGGACCCCTGGATGGACTGACTGAGCCCTGTCTCCAGGATCCCTCAGGTCCACCAATCACTCCCTGCCGCTGGGACCCTCACATCAACTGACTGCTCCCTGCCGCCAGGACCCCCAGACCAACCGACTGCGCCCTATCACCTGGACCCCAGACTGACTGATTGCACCAGGCCTCCAGGATCCCACAACCACACCAAACACACCCTACCTCCAGGAGCCCTGCATGACCAACCACATCCCGCCTCCAGGACCTCCAGCTGACCAAGTCCACACCCTGAGCTGCAGCTCCCCATTCGCCAACACATTTTGAAGCCAGAGCGGCCATCTTGGATAATCCTGGAAGCTGTAACTCCGATCTTTAGGTGGGGCAAATCCCATCCTGAGCCACCTGCAGGAGACTTGAAGCTCATTGTCAGGTACCTCTCATGCATCAGGCTACTGAACACTGGGAGGTTTCATTACTATATGACTGTTATACTGTAGATTTACTTTTTTCTCCTTATACAAAAAATTTAAGTTTTTATTTCTTTACTTTTCTTCCTCTCTTTTCCTTATGTTTACCTGTTCCCTCAGAGTCTCTTTCTCCCATTTTTGCATGCTAACATCCAATTTCTTTTGATTACACTCTCACCCTTTCTATTATCTAGAACTTCTGTATAATCTTTTCATATCCCATTAACAGCCACATTCTACATCCCTATGCATCCTCTTTGTCCTCCATTAGAAATTGCAGACCTAATTGCAAATCTGTTTATTTTATTGAAGATAATATTTTAACTTATTCTCTTTATTATGAAAATATTGTTATTGTCCTCGTAGGGGATATCTGGTCTAGGATTGCATAGTGTATGAATTGGGCACTGCTAATATTGATCTCCCCTTAAAGAAAGGGTTTTGGAAACCTACAGGGCCACTATAAGCCTGTAAGGGGAAATCTGTAATACCCCAGATCTGCACTGCTAGAAGGGAAGATACATGAACAACATGAAAAAACAGGGAAGAAAATAATCCAAACAAATCTAGATTCTATATTAATAGAATCAAATGACAGTATGGTAGAAGAAATGTCAGAAAAGGACTTCAGATTATACATGATTAAGATAATTTGTGAAGCAAAGGATGAGATAAGACAGCAAATGCAGGCAATGAATGATAATACCAATAAGCTGAAAGAGCACCTGCAGGAAGCAAAAGATCATTTCAAAAAAGAGATAGAGATTCTCAAAAAAAAAAAAAAAAAAAAACGGAAATCCTTGAAATGAAGGAGAAAATAAACCAAATAAAAAACTCAATAGAAAGCATCACCAACAGACTAGACCACTTGGAAGACAGAACCTCAGACAATGAAGACAAAATATTTAATCTTGAAAATAAAGTCACCCACACAGAGAAGATGGTAAGAAATCATGAACAGAATCTCCAAGAACAATGGGGCATCATGAAAAGACGAAATTTAAGAATTATTGGGATTGAGGAAGGCACAGAGATACAAACCAAAGGAATGAACAACCTATTCAATGAAATAATATCAGAAAATTTCCCAAACCTGAAGAATGAAATGGAAAATCAAATAAAACAGACTTACAGAACACCAAATGCACAAAATCACAACAGACGCACACCAAGGCACATTATAATGAAAATGCATAACATTCAAAATAAAGATAGGATTTTGAAGGCCGTGAGAGAAAAGCATCAGATTACATATAGAGGTAGACCAATATGGATAGGAGCTGACCTCTCAACCCAGACTCTAAAAGCTAGAAGGGCCTGGACCAACATATTTCAAGCTCTGAAAGAACATGGTTGCCAACCAAGAATCATATACCCAGCAAAACTAACCTTCAGATTTGAAGATGAAATAAAATCCTTCCATGATAAACAAAAGTTAAAAAATTTACAAATAGAAAGCCTGCACTACAGAATGTTCTCAACAAAATATTCCATGAGGAGGAAATGAAAAACAACAATGGAGGTCAGCAAAGGGAGGAACTACCTTAGAGAAAAAACACTCCAAAGAGAAACCAAGCCAACTTAAAATCCAAAAATAAGAAAAATGACGGGGAATACAAATCATATCTCAATAATAACCCTGAACATTAATGGCCTAAACTCATCAATCAAAAGACATAGACTGGCAGGATGGAATAAAAAGAAAGACCCAACAATATGCTGCCTGCAAGAGACCCATGTCATAGAAAAAGACATCCACAGACTAAAGGTGAAAGAGTGGGAAAAAACCTACCACGCACATGGACTCAGTAAAAAAGCAGGGGTTTCCATCCTTATATCAGATAAAGTGGACTTCAAGCCAAAGTTAGTCAGAAGGGATAAAGAAGGATATTTCATACTGCTTAAGGGAACCATAAATCAGGAAGACATAATGATGTATATATTTATGCCCCAAACAATGGTGCATCACTGTACATCAAACAAATCCTTCTCAATTTCAGGAATCACATAGACCACAACACAATAATCTGGGTGACTTTAACACACCCCTGTCACCACTAGATAGATCTTCGAAACAAAAACCAACCAAAGAAACCATAGAACTCAATAACATAATCAATAACCTAGACTTAATAGGCATATATAGAATATTCCATCCGTCAACGAGTGGATTCACTTTCTTCTCAGCAGCACATGGAACCTTCTCGAAAATAGACCATATGGTATGCGACAAAGCAGCCCTTAGGAAATGCAAAAAAATAGAGATATTGCCTTGTGTTCTATCAGATCATAATGGACTGAGAGTAGAAATCAATGACAAAATAAAAAACAGAAATTACTCTAACTACTGGAGACTAAATAATATGCTATTGAATGAAACATGGATAACAGAAAACATCAGGGAGGAGATTAAAAAATTCTTAGAGGTCAATGAAAATGACGATACAACATATCAAAATCTCTGGAACACTATGAAAGTGGTACTAAGAGGAAAATTCATTGCATGGAGCACATTCCAGAAAAGAATGAAAAGTCAACAACTAAATGACCTAACATTACAGCTCAAAGCCCTAGAAAAAGAAGAACAGAATAACAGCAAAAGTAGTAGAAGACAGGAAATAATTAAAATCAGAGCTGAAATCAATGAAATTAAAACAAAAGAAACAATTCAAAAAATTGACAAAACAAAAAGTTGGTTCTTTGAGAAAGTAAACAAAATAGACAACCCCTTAGCCACACTAACAAAGAGGAGAGAGAAAACTCAAATTACTAAAATTCATGATGAAAAAGGAAATATCATGACAGACATCACTAAGATACATAACATAATTAGAAGCTACTTTGAAAATTTTATTCCAACAAAATAGAATCTACCGAAGACATTGACAAATTTCTAGAGACATATGCTCCTCCCAAACTGAACCAGGAGGACATACACAATTTAAACAGATCAATATCAAGCAATGAAATAGAAGAAGACATTAAAAACCTACCATCCAAGAAAAACCCAGGACCAGATGGATTCTCAGCCAAGTTCTACAAGACCTTCAAAGAAGATCTCATTCCAATACTTCTCAAATTATTCCAGGAAATAGAAAAAGAGGGTACCCTACTAACTCATTCTATGAAGATAATATCACCCTCATACCCAAACCAGGCAAAGACAATCAAGGAAAGAAAATTTTAGACCAATGTCCTTGATGAATATAGATGCAAAGATCTAAATATTGGCAAACCGTATCCAAAAGCATATTAAGAAAATCGTGCACCACGATCAAGTGGGACCATCCCTGGAATGCAAGGATGGTTTGACATCCATAAATCAATAAAAATAATCCATCATGTCAATAGACTGAAGGATAAGAATCATATGATTATTTCAATTGATGCAGAAAAAGCGTTCAACAAAATACAACACCACTTCATGCTCCAAACACTAGAAAAAATAGGGATAGTAGGAACATACCTGAACATTGTAAAGGCTATTTATGCTAAGCCCATGGCCAACATCATTCTTAATGGAGAAAAACTGAAACCATTCCCTTTAAAAATGGGAACAAGACAGGGATGTCCTCTTTCACCACTTCTATTCAACATTGTCCTTGAAACTCTAGCCAGAGCAATTAGGCAGACTAAAGAAATTAAAGGGATACAAATAGGAAAAGAGGAACGTAAGCTGTCACTATATGCTGATGACATGATTCTATATTTAGAGGATCCAAAAAACTGCTCCAGAAAACTTCTAGACCTCATCAATGAATTCAGCAAAATAGCAGGCTATAAAATCAACACACATCAATCTAAAGCTTTTTTATATGCAAGCGATGAAACATCTGAAAGGGAAATGAGGAAAACAACTCCATTTGCAATAGCCTCAAAAAATAAAATACTTTGGATCAATCTAACCCAAGAGGTAAAATTTCTCTACAATGAAAATTACAAAACTACAATGAAAAACTACTACAAAAAGAAATTGAGGAAGATCTTAGAATATGGAAAGATCTCCCATGTTCTTGGATAGGCAGAATTGATATTGTCAAAATGGCCGTACTACCAAAAGTGCTATAGAGATTCAATGCAATTCCAATTAAAATCCCAATGATGTACCTTACAGAAATAGAGCAAGCAATCATGAAATTCATCTGGAAGTATAAGGAAACCAGAATAGCTAAAACAATCCTTAGCAGAAAGAATGAAGCACGGTGTATCGCAATACCAGACCTTCAACTATACTACAAAGCAATAGTAACAAAAACGGCATAGTATTTGCACCAAAATAGACAGGGAGATCAATGATACAGAATAGAGGACATGGACACAAACCCAAATAATTACAATTTTATAATACAAGACAAAGGTGCCAAAAATATGCAATGGAGAAAAGATAGCCTCTTCAACAAATGGTGCTGGGAAAACTGGAAATCCATATGCAACAGAATGAAACTAAACCCCTATCTGTCACCCTGCA
Source organism: Sciurus vulgaris (assembly GCF_902686455.1). Lineage (NCBI taxonomy): Eukaryota > Metazoa > Chordata > Mammalia > Rodentia > Sciuridae > Sciurus > Sciurus vulgaris. The sequence goes on from NC_136469.1 coordinate 58,106,225, forward strand.
CAAAAATCAACTCACAATGGATCAAGGACCTTGAAATCAGACCAGAGACCTTTCATCTTATAGAAGAAAAAGTAGATCCAAATCTTCAACATGTTGGCTTAGGATCAGACTTCCTTAACAGGACTCCCATAGAACAAGAAATAGAAGCAAGAATCAACAAATGGGATTGATTCAAACTAAAAAAACTTTCTCTCAGCAAAGGAAACTATCAGCAATGTGAAGAGAGAGTCTACAGAGTGGGAGAAAATCTTTGCCACTCATACTTCAGATAGAGCACTAATTTCCAGAATATATAAAAACTCAAAAAACTCTACATGAAGAATACAAATAAACCAATCAACAAAACGGCTAAGGATATGAACAGACGCTTCACAGAAGAAGATCTACAAGCAATCAACAGATACATGAAAAATGTTCAACATCTCTAGTAATAAGAGAAATGCAAATCAAAACTACCCTAAGATTCCATCTCACCCCAATTAGAATGGTGATTATCAAGAATACTAACAACAACAGGTGTTGGGAAGGATGTGGGGAAAAAAGTACACTCATACATTCCCATGGGGCTTTTAGTGCAGCCACTCTGGAAAGCAGTGTGGAGATTCCTTAGAAAACTTGGAATGGACCCACCATTTGACCCAGCTATCCCACTCCTTGGCCTATACCCAAAGTACTTAAAATCTGCATACTACAGAGATACAGCCACATCAATGTTCATAGCTGCTCAATCCACAATAGCCAGACAGTGGAACCAACCTAGATGTCCTTCAATTGATGAATGGATAAAGAAACTGTGGTATATATATACAATGAAATATTACTCAGCCATAAAGAATAATAAAATCATGGCATTTGCAGGCAAATGGATGAAATTGGAGAATATCATGCTAAGTGAGATAAGCCAATCTCAAAAATCCAAAAGAGGAATGATCTCACTGATAAGCGAATGATGACACATAATGGGGGGTGGAAGGGGGGCAAGAATGGAGGAAGGAGGGACAGTATAGAGGGAAAAGAGGGGTGGGAGGGATGGGGGGAAGGAAAAAATAACAGAATGAATCAAACATCATTACCCTATGTAAATGTATGATTATGCAAATGGTATGCTGTTACTCCATGTACAAACAGAAACAACATGTATCCCATTTGTTTACAATAAAAAATTTTTAAAAAAAGAAAGAAAAACAAACTAAATTTGATTAATATAAAGGTATCAAGGTAATGGTGAAATGGTCACTCTTTGTATATTAAATGTGTTCATATTTTCCAGATATACATCTTTAAAGCAGGAAATTTATCAAGCTGCTATTCTCCAGAATAAACTTGTCTGTAATGAAAAAAAAAAAAAAAAAAGAAAACCAACATATAAATATCAATAGCTTTTCTACACATCTACAATAAGTCCACTGAAAAGGAAAAGAGGAAAACAATTCCATTCACATTAGCCTCAAAAGAAATTCCTAGAGCCAGGTGCCATGGCGCACACCTGTAATTCTAGCAGCTGGGGAGGCTGAGGCAGGAGGATTGCAAGTTCAAAGCCAGCCTCAGCAAAAGTGAGGCTGCTAAGCAATTCAGTGAGACTTTGTCTCTAAATAAAATATAAAAATATGGCTGGGGATATGGTTCAGTGATCAAGTGCTCCTGAATTCAATCCCAGGTACACAAGCTCCCCCTCCCCCCCCCCCAAAAAAAAAGAAATTCCTAAGATGCAAAAGACCTCTGGAATAAAAATGATAGAACACTGAAGAAAGAAATTTAGAAAACATTAAAAAGAAAGATCTCCCATATTCCTGCAAAGGCAGAATTAATATTGTTAAAATGGTCATACTACCAAAAGCAATCTACAGATTTAATGCTATTCCCATCCAATACTAATTGCATTCTTCACAGAAGTAGAAAAGATAATCCCACATTTCATGTGAAAGAACAAAAGACCCAGAATAGCCAGAAGAATCCTGAGTAAAATGAGAAATCCTAAAGGCATCACAGTACCCAATTTCAAGCTACACTGCAGAGCTGTAATAACAAAACAATATGCTATTGGCATAAAAACAAACATGTAGATCAATGGAACAGAACAGAAGATGCAGAGACAAACCAACATGGATACAGTGAGCTGATTCTCAACAAAGATGACGAAAGCATATACTGGAGAAAAAACAGCTTCTATAACCAATGGTGATAGGAAAACTTGACATGTACCAGAATCAAAGTGCATTTCTATCTCTCACCCTCTCCAAGAGTCCATTCAAAATGGGCCAAAGACACAGGGGTATAAGACAAGCTGAAAGCGCTATTAGAAAACATAGGGGAGACCCTCCAACATATGGGCACAGGCAGTGTAGCTTCTCAAATAGGACTCATAGCTCAGGAAACAAAATAGAGAATCGAAAACCAGGGTGGCATCAAATTAACAAGCTTCTGAACAGCAAATGAAACAATTAACAGAGTGAAAAGACAGCCTACACGATAGAAGGAAATCTTTGTCAGCTACTCTTTCAACAGAGGATTAAAATCGAGATATGCACAATAGCTAAACTATGGAACCAATGTAGATGCCCTTCAACAGATGAATGGATAAAGAAAATGTGGTATATATATATATGATAGACTATCACTCATCTTTAAAGAAGAATGAAATTCTGACATTTGCTTGTAAGTGGATGGAGTTAGAGAATATCATGCTAACTGAAATAAGTCAAACCCAAGAAACCAAAGACCAAATGTTTTCTCTGATACGCAGATGCTAATTCACAATAAAGGGCGGGGATAGGGAAGAATAGAGTTACTTTATATTAGGTAGAGGGGAGTGAAGGGAGGGGAGGGGATATGGGGATAGGAATGACAGTAGATTGAAACAGATATTATTACTTCATTTACATGCATGACTGATGTGATCTTGCAATATGTATAATCAGAAAAATGAGAGATTATACTCCATTTACGTATGATCTATCAAAATATATAAATGAATTCTACTGTCATGTACAACTAATTAGAACAAATAAAATAAAAAATTTAAAAAAGAAAAAAAAATCCAGATATGTAAAAGAATTCAAAAAGCTCTGCACTGGAAGAACAAACCATTCAATAAATGGGCAAATAAACAAAACAGAAACTTCTCAAAAGAAGTATCAATGGCCCAAAATTTTATTTTCAAAATGTTCAAAATCTTGGACATCCAGGAAATGCAAATCAAAACTACACTAAGATTCTATCTTATTCCAGTCAGAATGAGAACAATTAAGAATACAAATAATAATAAATGCTGGTGAGAATGTGGGGGAAAAGGAACTCTTATACACTGTTGGTGGGAATGTAAATTTGCAGAGCCACTATGGAAGGAAATATGAAGGTTCCTCAAAAGACTAAAAATGGAACCACCAGATGAACCATCTATGCCACTCCTCAGTATTTATTCTACAGAACTAAATTGAGCATATTACAGAGATGCCTACCTAAGTTTGTAGCAGCACAATTCACAATAGCCAAGTTATAGATGAAAAGATGAATGGATAAAGAAAATATTATACACATATATGATATTATATAATATATTATATATATAAAGGAGCTTTATTCAGACATAAAGAAAAATGAAGTTATGCCATTTGCAGGAAAATGACTGGGTCTGGAGAGCATTGTGTTAAGCAAAATAAGTCACTCTCAGACAGTTAAGTGTCATAGGTTTTCTCTCATACATGAAGCTAGAGAGGGAAAATAGGATGTCCTGAAAGTAGAAGGGATATCATTGGGGTAGTAGAAGAAGATAAGTAGGAGGAGTGACTGGAGGGGAAGGAGAAGTTATTGGGGAAATAAAATCAATCAAATCATGTCATATGCATGTGTGAATGCATCACAATGAAAATTACCATTCTATATCATTAAAATGTACCAATTAAAAAAAGAAAGAACAGAGGAAAGATTAACAGTTATTCTTTAGATTGAAGATCATATTCCAACATTATTCTAATTCTAAAATACAGACCCACAATAGGTAAAATATTTAAATATCTAGAAAAAGAATATATGGCTTATAACAATATCAGAAGACTACAATGTTACCAACAATGTCAATCAAGTATTCTAGAGTATCATGATGTATCTAAAGCATAACCTGGTAAGTGAAGCACTTGAGGAACCTGCTACCTGTTGCTTCTCTAGGAATTGCCAAAGAAGTACTTTGATAGAAGGGATTGACTTCCTAGGTCTGCCCTGAAGTCCAGTATAATCATCCTTCACCCGAGTCATTTCCATTATGATATGTCTCACTAATTAGTAAGGTTATTCCCTTTAGAATTCCTAGTGAAGGTCAAGCTTTCCTAAATATCTACTGGAGTTTCCTGGAAATAGCACTGGTCTTGGAATTAATCATCTTTATTTAGAATTCTGTTGGTCCTCTATTTACCTTGTGACTCAGGGAAGGTATTTGTGTAGTCCTGTGTCACTGCTGTGTCAATTTAACCTAAAGACAGGAATAATATCAAGTATTGTCCGGAGGCAATTGTTTCTATAAGAACTGGTAAGTGACTTGTAATAGGGGCCATGAACATTCCTTTTACATTCTAAATTAAAATTCCACAATTCATTTGAAGAAGGAGGATGTATTCATCCATTTTGTGTTGCTACAATGAAACACCTGAATAGTTAACTTTATGAAGTGGAAAATACTTTAATCCACAGTTATGGAGGTGAAAGCTTTAGGGTCAGGCAGCCCACTGGTTTGATCTCTACTGAAGCGGGCAGAGGGTGAAAAATCATGGCTAATGCATATGTAGGACCTAACAGTCACACCTCAGATTGGAAGAGAGGGAGACACACACACTCTTTATAGGGTCTCACAATCCTTCTAGGGGATACACTCCCAATAAACTAAGTACTGCTCACAAGGCTCTACCTCTTAAAGACCCACTACTAACCTGGGGACCAAGCCTTTAACATGATGGTCCCTTGACAGACACTTGTATCACACTGCACTATAGTAGATGGGGTGAAGAGAAGGAGATTCTTCATGTAAGACTCCTAATTCACTTTTTAGTTTTCTAAAATCAGACATATATGGACATTATGTTCTTGGGATAGAAAAATGTTTTTTTCCACTTGCGTCATAGAATCAGTTTTCTTCCAGGAATGCCTTTGGTGTTAAGGCCTGTTTATGTTAATAGGAGCTGGAAATATTGGGGAAAGTATGGTTTTAAATGGATCTAAGGTACTCAAATATATGCCTATCATTTGCTATCCAAGGTTTTTTACTTAAAGATTAGTTATAAAATGGTTACTTGAAGCAGAATTTTTTCTACAATTCTGGTAGAATAACAATATAACCATTTATATTTAGAAGTGACTATCACCCAAAGAATTTAGAATGCTATAAAGATAGCATGTCATCAAATACTCTTCATTTCCTTAGGGTATCCAAAATATCTCTTTTCTCCTAATGAGGGCAAGGAATGCAAGTCTTAAAAATTATTGAAATCAAATAGAATGACAGTAGTAAAGATGATAGTAGAAACCAGAGCTCTCATTTTCTCTTTATGTGTGTGTGTTTGTGAGAAAAAGTTCATATCTTTTTTTTCTGTTGTAACAAATGTAACGTAGAGAAATGCATCAAAAAAGACCAAAAAATGAAGAGCTTCCAAAAAGAAATGTAAAGGTAATACACAAGAATGACTAGGTTTCCATCAAAAGTTAACTCTCTTCTCTAGGCATTTTGTAGATTTTTAAACCAAATAACCAAAATAGGGAAGTTGGAGTTTTGAATATATAAAATAGCCTACAACATATATATATATATATATATATATATATATATATATATATATGTTTGTGTGTGTGTGATATTTTTTTTTCTTTTTTATAACTAAATAGATTGGATTTTAAAATTCCTACTGTATAAATTTTACTGATTGTGTTATGGGTTAAATAAAAATGACTTGTTTCTTCAAGGGATGATGAAAGTCATTTTGTAACATACATAATATGTTATAGTATACCTACTTATAAGTTGTAACAGGTCCTACACATGGAACTGTGAAAATAAATGGAAAAAAGATAAAAATACTATTTTTTTATATAGGCAATGATAACAAACCCTTAACAGCTGGGGGGAAAAGTGAGAGACAATGTTCAAAAGAGTGAAAAAAAGCAAAGTACAAGCTGACCAGAAAGCACATTGAAATGTTGAGAAAGAAGAAAAACTCTGATCTCAATGCATAGGAGAAATAATTCCTCAAGCCTGGATCATGACTACTGAAGTTCAGGTGCCCTAGGCAACTTAGCATGTGAATGACGGAGTATGCACTGGTCCTTATGGTATGTGTCCATAGCCAGTTCTTTAGCAGTAAGAAAACATGCAGAATGGAGCTAAAATTTGCACTGTAGATTCACTCTCATATGAAATCCTCCAAGGTGGCATTAAACACACATATCCAAAAGCCAGAGGAAATGTAAATGAAGCAGTAAAGACAAAATATTAGAGAAGGAGCAGTAAACATATTTGTACCATATGGAAAAAAATGGTTTCATTTGTCAGTAACAGGTGAGCTAGGTTCAACAACTTGCTAGAAGGAAATATCCCTGAGATTATAATAATACTGAAGTAAATTTAAGACTTTTTAGTATTTATTGTTAACCATATGTGTGCCCAAGGTCTTGCCTAAACTCACACAGCATGGCTCTGACACCTGTGTAATATACCCTGCAAAGATTCTCTGCACTCTAAAAATTGAGGAGGGCTGAACAATACTTGGAGTTTAGCCTTTAAGATCCCTGGCAGGAAAGAAGTAACACAACAGGGGTGATCAATGACAATTTAATGAAGGGACAATTTACAAGGTATAGGGAAGTTTAAAAGAAACCAAGAAGGTATGATGCAAAGTCCCAAAATTAAAATGAATGTAAATGTAAAGCCATTGCAACCCTTAGAGAAGTAAAGACATGCAAAACTAGCTAGATGCATGCTTGTCGAGCAAATTTTCATTTTTCAGCTATGGCCTTTTGTAGAGGAACAAAGTCACTGCAGGACCATATTAAGCAAAGATGGAGGGGAGTGTGACGAGGGATACATAGGCCAGGGCCTCTTTATTTTCCCATCCTCTGGTTTCCTGCCAAGGCCTCCCTTAGACTGAACTCAGCTGAAAACCAGAGGGAAATAGGCCCATTACTTCAGTCCTTAAAAGGCAGCCTCTAAGTGCACAGAACAAAACGAGAACAAAAGCATAAAGTGGATCCCAAGCATCAAATGAGAATATCCAGCACAACCTCAGCCCATTAGAAACCTCCTCAGAGTTGCTTCAGCAGTTTACTGAAAGTCAAGAGAACATTTGGGCAAAAACAACTCCACTTAGTGTATCATTTCTTTTCTGCATTGCTCATAACCAACCAATATCATGAAAAAGTGGAATTGTCAGTTTGCAATTGTAGAATGGTAAGTACATTTAAAAAAAAAAAAAAATGAGAGACCAAATGCTCCAAGAATGAGATGATGACTAAAAAGAATGAGGATTTTGCCATATGGATTGACAATTTCGTTTGCACTACAATCAAAACAATGATATTGAATGCAAATCTAGGGAGGAGACTGTGTAACAATGATACAGAATAGGCACAGCAAGACATTAACAAATGACAGCCCTGAATCTGCAGTAACAGAGGACATTGCAATAATCCCAATGCTGTTAGAAACCAAATAGTAACAAAAGGACTGTGAGGATATATCCAATTTAGCCAGATTTAGTGTTTGTAAAGTGATGAAGCTTTGAAACCAGTCTTCATGAAACAATATCAAAACACTGACTGAGCAGCAGAGAACAGTCTAGAAATCATTGGTGGTGATGTCGGGATGTGAAAACACTGAAACAATTAACACAAAGACATTTATAAATATGCAGTTCTTAATTTCACAAGTAATTGTTCCTATACCAAAAAAATATACATGAAAGTTAGGTTCAGATGATATGCGGGGTGAAAAGTAGAGTCTGATACAAAGACCAGTGTGGGTTAATGAATTAATAGTATAGTCACAAGTTAGAGGACACAACATAGCTAGGCTCCTAGCTAATTAAAGCTAGAATGCAAATAAGTTGAATATATTCCTCAATATTCTGTCTGTAAATTTCTGCTAAGTTCTGTGACTCTTTCCAGAAGCTAGTGGTAGAAGTGAATAGGCCATGCTCACTGCCCTTTTAGAGGTCATAGGACCAGTGGGGGAAAATAGACACATAGACCCTAGACCTTTGCTCTAAAAGTCCAATTGAATGAGCCTGTGATGAGATGGGAGGAGCATGAGAAATGACCAGAGTTGAGGATCATGGACACCTAAATAATATTCTGCCACTGTCAGCTTCCTCTGGTTCCCCAAAGGGAATTTAAATTCAAGGGAAACCATCTGATGAGGAAAAAACTTTACTGGAAGCTATGATAATCAAATACCAGTACACAACCCTAGAAGTGTATCCAAATTCAAGAGACTTCTTTTGCACAGCCTCAGCAAGCCCCAGTGTTGTTCTTTTACCTACAACTGATTTTCAGGGGGCGTCAGGGAGGCAGGGCAGTTAGCAACTCCCAAAGGGAAGGCAATCTCCATGCTTTTCCTAACACAGCTACATACCAGACAAAGAGAAGTAAACCATGCATGTGGGAAAGAACTGTACTGACAGGGACTCATGACATAAACTCCCTTTTTCCTCATCCTGATAAGATCACCCCATACTTCCATAATTGAACAAATAACCCCGTTTATGTGATCTATTACTGGGCAGCCAACTGCCCCCAAAATCTAATGGCTTGGAACACCATTGTCAGTTTCTCTCACAGTTCTGTAGTTGAGGTTCACTGGGCAATTCTCCTCCACTTGATAGTGGCTGGGACTGCAGTCATTTGAGGGCCCAACTGAGCTAGAAAACCAAAGATGGGCCACTCATGGCTGGCTCCAATGCAGACAATGTCCAGAAAACCTACATGCATCCTGTACCCTCTCCATGTGACTCAGGCATCTCACAGCAGGTCAGCATCTGAATTGGAAGCAGAAGCTTCCAGCAAGGCCTAGAACTAGCACAGGGTGGCTTCTAGCTCATTTTATTGATTAAGAAGTTACAGACTTGGCCTTGACTCAAGAGGAAATAACCGAAGCTGATACAGAACCCCCAGCTCTCTTTAGTTTCCTACAATCCTTGAACATAAAATATTCCCATTAGCTCTTCAAAAAATGAATTAAGGAAACAATGATGAGGGAATGTTGCAGATAGTACCTTGAGATCTCCCCAGAGGCAAGCATCTTTTCTCTAGGAAACTTGAATCACAATAGGTAATTTTATTTGGTCAATATTGTCAACTGGTAAGGGACTTGGGGAACAGCTGCTTAGTTGTTGACTGACTAAATTATAAATCAGAATTTGCAAGTGGCATCATACAGGAGAATAAAAAGGAGTCAAGAAGTACATGCTTAAAATGAGATGAATTTGGGGAAATAAGTTAAAGGAAACTGTTTCTAAGTCTGACCTCCCTGGAACCAGAAGGCACCGACATCATCCATAAAGTGGAACTGACTTGGGATTCAATAAAAACCCTAGGGAATTAATACAGTTTAGTATTTTTGGAGATTATGAAACTGGAATATGAATACAGCTAGTTCAGTTTCTTGTGATTTATATTGTTGTTCCTGCTGTGCTTCTCTATTTTCTCTGTCCCTTCAACCACACACACTATTGAATTTTTTAAATGATAATAAGAGATTTCTAAAAGTAACTGGAAAAATACTCTGTCTAATCAAACTAAACTCTACACAATATTATTACAAAATGGGAAGGAATGGAAACTGAAAGAAGTTGAGGAAACTAGCCAAATGTGTTTTCTTTCCATTTTAACTAAATTATTTTGCATTTTAAATTTGAGCTAACTTAAAAACACAAAAACAATTCTTACTATTTCCAACTCAGTTCAATGTTCTATATAATGCATCAAACAATTTTAAATGGTTTTTTTTTTTAATTTTCTACCTTTAAATGTATTTCTATTATTTTTGTCAGAGAGATTTTCTGGGGAAGCCTCCAATTTTATAATGGAGGTCAACAGGAAGATCAGCTTTCATGAGAAGAGGATTGCTTTCTTAGGCAATATTTACTTCACCAAGAGAGGTCCTTCTGTATTCTCTAGCTGACATTCATAGCTAGTAGCTGTTCTTTGTGACTACTTTTCAGCAATTACCTTAACATCAAATATTTGAGATTATTTTATTGGATAGGGAGAGAGAGAGACTGAAACAAATAATTTCTAATGACTGAAATAGGAGTAGTCAGGCAAAGTTCCAGAGAGAAGCCAAGACTATAACTGCCCAGTTCCCACTGACATCAGTGTGAGTAATAAAACTAAATCCTCTGGAGATACTTTGAAATTTTAGCCTGCAGTATCTTTGGAAATGTTTCACAGTGAAATTGTATTTCCAATTCCACAGCCAATAGTCCTTCTAACCAACTCCTTCCCCTTCTCCCAAACATGCAATAGCATCTAACTCTGGTCATTTACAGTGATCACTTCAATTTATATTAACTGTGCAGAGGGAAGAGGAAGTCAGGCAGCCACTTCTGATCTGCCAGTTTGAAATAGTGCTGCAACAGCTCTTTCTTTTGCCCAGTTGACAAAGGGGTTGTGCAAAGTCTTCACCAAGTTTTCTAGTCCTACCCAAAGAATGTTCAAAAAGGGACTGGGGCTGGGGACATGGCTCCATGATAGAGTGCTTGCCTAGCATGCATAAAGCCCTGGGTTCAAACCCCTACCACACAAATACACACAAAAAAGGATGTTCACTGGCACTACAGCAGTGTATTGATTCTTAAGACCTAACACATGCATCTCACTCTTCCTCCTAGACAAAGGAAGAAGGGAAAAATAGGAGAGGGAGTACATAAATGTGGTTTCTCCTCTCCCCCACACTTTCTCTCTTTATTGGTTTTAACCTTTTCCTAAAGGATCCAAACCACAACTCCCATAAAAGAATATGTGCTATGTGTTTATTTAATTTCCTAGTGCTTCTTTGTGCCTCATCTTCTGAGGCTGTATGCAGAGAATTTACCCTACAGGGTGATGGAGAGAATTAATAAATATGAAGTGCTTAGAAGTAGGCCTAACACATATCAAGCATTCAATCTGTTATCTGCAATTATAAATCTTTACACAGGATTTGGATTAATGTGAAGCATAGTCCTCTTCTGAACTGATCACTTATACCATACTCTCTCTCTCACCCACCCCATTTATATACGTGTAAAAATATTCAATCTTATACCCAGAATTCTAAAGTAGTAGGTAAGACAGCAGAGTTAGCACTATCAATGACTGACAGGATGATATTGTGTGAAAACCTCTTGGAAAAATACCTACCTCAAAAAATGCTGCTAATAATGATGGTTGTGGTGGAGGTAGTGAAAGGAGCTCACCTTTACTGAATACCACATATTGTCCAGGAATTCTGTTTTGCCTAATATATATATATATATTTTTTTAATTTATTTAAACTACACACTGGTCTTTTGACAGATGCTATGGATGTGGTTTGACTGTCTCCCAAGGGTTCATTTTGATGAAAGAGTTGATCCCTAGTATAATATTGTTAGGAGATGGTGGGACATTTGGGAAAAGGGCTTAGTCGTTAGGTCATTGATGGCATATGGTAGTTCTTCAGTGACATTAGTTCTCCAAACAAGGTTTTGTAAAGGAAACAAGCCTGGTGGCTCCCATCTTCTCTCTGCCTCCAGTTTGAGATATAATCACCTGCTTGCTTCCATGCATGCTCCTGATTTTGCACCTCTGCACATGAGGTGATACTGTCAAGGGCAGCTATTGCCAGAGAGACTGCATCATGCCATTTAGATTCTGAATCTCCAAAACCATAAGTTAAATGAACTTTTCTTTTTCATAAATAAATGATTTCAAGTATTTGTTATAGTAATGAATGCTATACAGTATAAATATTCCTCTATCATATGTATATGATATATATACATATATACATATATAAATATATATATAAAACTGACTCAGAAAGATTTTATACATTTCTCCTACCTCCCTGATTCTGCTACTTTCACAGTCAAGTTTATGAAGTGTTGTCTAATTATTTGTCTTTACTTCCTTAATAACACTGACTCATTAACCTCCTCAAGACTCACCTCAACACTGAAATGTATGTCCTCCTTCCTGCAAATCCAGTTAACCTTTTCCCACATTGTTTTACTTGATCTTTCTATCCAACCCAGCAACCATACCTTTGACCTTTCCCTCCTTAAAAATGGCCTCCATGTTTGGTTTCCAATGATACTACCTTCTCCTAGGCTTTATTCTACTTATTATCATCAATTTTAAATAGATTCCTATTCCTCTTCATCCTTTAAGATAATGAATTTTAAATATTTTGCTTGTGGGAAGACTATATCTATATCACAGATCTGTATTCAGATACCTATTTATACATTTCCCAAATAATAATTCTTTATTGTGTGCATTGTATTTGGATAACATTTGTTGTATTTGATCACTAATACTGTTAATCATAATGTGACAAACTCATTTCATGGTGTACAACGTTCTCATCATTCTACCTTAACATTGTTTCCTTTTTTCATGTGGTTCAAACAGATCCTGAAGCGACCAGTCTGCTTGGTCACAGCTTGCAATCTTGCATCACATACTAGCACACAGTGGTAGCAAGCCCAGGAGAATAAGCAATCGCTGTAGGCTCAGACACTTTGAAGAGAATTATAATTAAGTCCACAGAACGTTATTTTAAATGATGCTATACATATTGAAGAGGTTAAAAAATTTTGTTAAAATTTTTCCATCGAATGAATAAATGTGTGGGAATATTGGTTTTAAGTTGTTGGGAATAGACAAATTTGAATCAACAGAATCATGGAAGAACAAAATAGTCTTAAAAGTAGAGCAATACATGACACCAGTATTGTTTTCTAATTTAATATCCCAATACCTAAGTTAACTTCTATTAAGAAAGAAAGCAAACTGGCACATCTCTGTCATCACTTCAACGGTCCTTCATTCATTCCCTCAGTGATAGCTGTCCAGCATTTTCTATACACAAGGTGCTTGGGCTTGAGGCCACACCAGATACAAGATAAACTGCACTTGTCCTACAAAGGTCTTTGTGGTATTCATTTATTGCATTTGATGTTTTAACTAATGATGCTCATTTTGTAAGTATTTTCTTGTCTCACAAACGTTCATCGATGTATATGATCCATTAACTTTTCAATGAAAGGTCAACGTTTTTTAGTCATGCTATTCAGTTGTCACTAAACTAAAATCCACCAATTATTTTTATAGAACTTTTCTTTGTTTTTTTGTACAGTTTTCAAGTACTCTTCTAAGAAGCTATCCTTTAATATAAACAGTTAACATTTAGATTCCATATAGTTGAGGGGATTAGCTGGGATCAAGTTGTATTTTATATAGTGATATTAGCAACCACTAAATGCTAAAACTAGATAACAAAATCTCAATAAGTGGAATTTTGTCTATAAAGAGTTTCAACACATGTGGAAACTAATGCATTGTCCTAATTTTTGGGTTTCAGCTATCAGTGAACTATGGCCTCACAGACTAAACCCCACTTGTTTCTTGTTTTTGTAAATAAAATGTTATTGAAACACATACACACACACAAGATGTGCTTTTATAACTTAGCAAAATTCCTTACTTAGACAATAATCTGGGAGCTATTTATGTATTTTTTAATCCCTAAGAAAAGGAAAGATTGTGTTTTAAACTTCTCAGAGGCCTATCTGATGGCATTATTTTAATCTAGATTTCTTTTTTTTATAAGATTTTTATTTGTTTCTAATTTTGTTGTATATGAGAGAGTAGAATGCATTTATACATTTGATAGATCATATGTAAGCTCATTTTTACATTATACATTATGCATTTATACATTTTGATAGATCATACGTAATCTCATTTTTCTGATTATACATATTGTAGGATCATATCAGCCATGCAGGACATAGGAACATTTACATAAGTTAATCACACCGGATGTTAATAATATCTAGTTCTATGGGCAGTTTAGGAATGAATATGCCGTGAAAGTGGTGGCTGAGGAGAGAGTTCATGCTACACCATCAGCCAGGATTAAATACCAGGTTACAGCTTACCTCCAGAGGATTTCTCCTCAGTTTGGAATGGCAGCCCAGGTGGTAGAGATATACCCATCTCAGCCTATTCCAAGTAGAGTCTAAACACTAACACATGGCCTACAGCACAGCAATTCCACATTGAACACATATTCTTGCATATATACCTAGAAAAGCTTGGATGTGTAAGGTTGTCACACCAGCATTATTTGTAATAATGAAAAAGGTGGAAGGAACTCAAACACCCACACACATAGTACACACACACATGCACTCACAGCATAAAATTCTACTTGTGAATAATGAAGAATGAATAACTACATCTAATGCATAATTAGATGACACTGGAGCAACAAAAGCAAAATTCAAAGATACATGTACAGTGTGACATCACACAGGCAAATCTTAAAAGCACACAATGAGAATGTGATAAATTATGTTTCTTCTAGGGCGGAAGAAGAAGATGGACAAAAGGGAAAGAATTAGTTATTTAAGTATTTTTATGGACTGGAAGTATAAGGGACGTAAGCTTCCCATTTAACCTGGGTGGTAGGAGAACTAATGGAGTCTGAATTAGAACAGAATATATTCCATGCTTTTATAATTATGTCAAAATGGATTCTACTATTAAGTAAAACTAAAAAATAATAATACAAAGAAAGAAAATCTGGATGGTAGATTATTTGCATATTTTAGTTTATTCTCTGTAATTGTTCTTATAACTCAAATATTAGTGGTCTTTAGATGATTGTTTAAAAGGCAACGCAAGTGACATGTGACCAGAGACATTGGATGGTCTTCTTTCTTTGCATCAGCTGATGGGGCAGTGGAGATTTTGGGAGGTTTGTCCAATTTGCAGGCTACCTTCATTTGATAAGGTTATTCATGAAGCAGTGTGCACAGAAGCTGGCGTTTTGGTCTGGGTCACAGCCAAGAATGACTCTGCCCTGGACAGAAAATGGAAAAATCAAGGGAAACTGGAAAACAAAAAGGCTCACAAAAATAAAACCAATGTTTTTGACAGCAGTCTTAATTTCTTCCATGTCAAGCATGGGAAGTGAGACATTGTGCCACAGAAACCCTATCTTATGTGTTGATTCATTTTATCTTATGTCTAGGTTTGATATTATTATCACATTTTATACATTAGGGAGTTGAAGCACTAATACTAAGAGCGGAAACAGCAATTCATGTAGGAAAGGAAAAGGAAGAGAAGAGAGAAAGAAGAAAGTCCCTCCTCCCCAAATATTTCAGTAGAAATAAAGTCTGAAATATTTGGGGGGCAGGAACTTATGTAGATGACACTAACAAAATTTATTTTCTTTCTCCATCTCCAGATCTGGAAAAAGGTGGCCAACAGTGTCTCTCCCTAAGATTGGTAGAAACCATCCTTATGCAAACAACACTTTTGGTTCTATTTCAGAGCTTTATGTGTGTTTCTTATGTCTTTAAACTGAAAACAGAAGGCTAATAAATTCAAAATAACTCTGACCCAAAAAGAATAAAAATGATCCTCCAGAAATTTAAACCTATTTTCAGGGAAGTAAAAAGAAAACTGAACATAAACCAATACAATGAGAATTTCATTTTTACATATTATATTTGACATCCTAGTCTTATGAGGAAAAGTAATTTTGACATTTTTTAAATCAAAAGTTCACTTTAAAAGCTATAGTTGATTGGTATTTCATTTCTGCTATTCTCATGAGGCAGAATGCAATGTAGACCAAGACTGAATGACTGAAGGGTTTTGGGGAATACAATTATTTGGGTGATATGAAAGAGATATTAATGGGAAAACATAAATTATTTTGAGAACCAGTTCTAGTAAAACAAAACCATGAGTAATTTTAGATAATGAAAAATATTTAATTGAAACTATTTTAATTATAGAGAATTTATTATAATATTTGAAATTTGAGTATATTTTTGTTCTCAACAGTTGAAAATAAAATATCCTTGTATGGTAAAAATAAATGGCAAGCTGGAAGTACAGCTCAGTGGTGGGCTTCATGCTTAGCAGGTAGGAATCTCTGGGTTCAATCCCTAGTACCACAAAATAATAACAATAATAATAATACATGGCAACTTCTAAACCCCAGTGTGCTCCTCCCCCTGTGCCCCTGCCACAAGGAAGGGTCAAGGAAATGAATAAAAATAATTGAGACCTAAGTCACTCTCTAGCTAGAAAACAGGGAGTGAAGTTCTTTTAAAATTCTGCCAGGCCCCAAGGTAGAACTGAAAAGAAGTTTTATGATCCTTGGTGAAATTATGGAACCTAACTGCTCAAAGCTAATCACAAAAAGGACCTTTCTTCCATGAAGGTTTACAATGTGTTCTCATGATAGGAGCATTGGATTAAGCTGGGGAGCCAAGATAGAATAAATGTTATATATTGCAAAGGAGGCATTGGAAAAAATGCCAAATTCATAAAATACTTTAACTTTGAAAAAAATAATTTAACTGTCAGGCTTTCAATTATAGTGAAATGATAAAAAAAAAAAAAAAGCAATGAGAGGGATTGGTGAGGAAGAGGGGTTTTTGGAGCAAATTCTTTGGAGCTGTAGAGAGAATAAAATAATAAAACATAAAATAGTACTTTGAGGGATTTCAAATAAGAGACATCCATAAATACAAGAAGATTTTCACATAACCCATAAATCTGCTCCACAAAAGGATCAGTTTCAAATATCCACTAGAATCAGAGAGGTTAAGTCACTTCTTGCCTGTATAGTCAAAACAGGAACCTTTATACTCCCCTTCAATAATCCATCCCTCCTCCTTTATGCCCACTTCATCCTTAACCCCAGCTAAGACAAAAAGAAGCCATAATTGGGGATAGAAGTAAATAAGAAAAAAAGAATCAAATGAATATTCTCCCATCCCAGCAGCAATAGAATAACAATAAGGATTGATCATTGTTTTAGTCAGCTTTTTCACTGCTGTGACTAAAAGACCCAACCAGAACAATTTTAGAGAACAAAAATTTCATTTGGGGGTTCACAGTTTCAGAGGTCTCAATCCATAGGCAGCTACTCCATTTCTTGGGGCTTGAGGTACGACAGAACAACATGGTGGAAGAGTGTGGAGGAGGGAAGCAGCTTACATGATGTTCAGAAAGCAGAGAGAGAGAGAGACTCCTATTTCAGACACAAAATACATACCCCATAGCCACACCCCCAATGAACCACTTCCTCCAGCCCTACCCGACCTGACTCCAGTTACCACTCAATTATTCTCATTAGGGATTAATTCACTGATTACGTTAAGACCGTAACCCAATGATTTCTCCTTCAAACCTTCTTGCATTGTCTCACACATGTGATTTTGGGGACACAACACCTAAACCATAACAATCATCAAGTCACTATAGACCAGCAAAGACAAATGCCCTCTAATTTTCCCTAAATAACTGATAATATGGAAGCAGACTTCTTTATAGAACTCCAAATAAGTAACTCTCTGTTTTAACTTTATATATTCATATATAATAATTTTCATGTTTCAAGTTATATTTTAAAATCTATTTCATTTTCTCTTTACTGGATTCCTATATATCAGTCACCATCTCTATTAGGAAAATAATTCTTTTCTTACTCTCTATGTCAAGAGTAAAATGTTCACAATAGCTATCAAAAAGTATTTTCTGCCTATGACCTAGAATTAGAAATATAAGCTTGAAATTTGAAGAATCATTGCTACATTCTTTTATGCATACCATCTTTTATGCATAATAATCACAACTTGAATGTGAATATGAGCCATAGCAAAAGCAAAGGAGTCGAAGACCCTATTGCTTATAATATTAAGATGGGAAATCTGTTAAAAAATTTTCTTGTAGTACAATTTGTGAACTGTCACTTATAATTGCCAAATGATATAGTAATGTTGGCAATCTTTTTGTGGAGAACTTTGACTTCTTGTAAATTTAACTATTAGGATGCTAATTTTAGAAGAATTTATTAATTGGATTAATTAATGATTCAACTTGCTTTCCATCTCAGTTCAAATTATTTTACTTCTAGAAACAATATGTAATACTTACAACATAATTCCATTTTTTTAGAAAATGTTATCATTCTACAAATGCCACTAGGTTCAATTATCAAAATCCAAATAGTCTTTAAAAGAATATTTGTTTCTTATAATTGTGGTGTAATGATATTCATTTATTGCCTTAACTCATGACTGTTCAGTCAAAATTCATGGAGAATTTATCCATTCTGGCATTTTTACTTTATAGACCTTGTGTCAAATGACTACTTTGCATATATGAATTAATAATTCACTATGAGCAGGGCTTTGTTAAGCATTAGGCAATTAGCACTAACTTTTGCATCTTGCCTTCATCTAACAAATTTCATCTGCTAATAGTCCTGCAGAAGATTCAGATGGGTCATTGTAAAAAAGCTTTTTCTAGCTCATATGCCTTATAGAAATGAAAGTTTTCCTGAAATGAAGCACAGGAAACATGCCTTAGTTCACTTGTTAAGGCTATTAAAAAATACTTGAGAATGGATAATTTATAAATAATAGAAATTTATTTTCTCACAGTTCTGGAGACTGAGAAATCCAAGGCTGAGGCATCACCAGGTACCTCATCTGCTGAAAGCCAGGTCTCCCCCTCCGAGATGATGCTTTGAGTACTGTGTTCTCACAAGGACAAAGAGACAGAAGGCCAAGAAGAGATGAAATCTGTGTTCTCACAAGACAGAAGAGAGAGGAAAGAAAAAATAGGGCAAATGTTGTTGCATGAAATCTTAAGGGTCTTATTTATGAGGACTCTAACCTCATGCCTTAATCACCTCTAAAGTCCTAACTCTTAATTCTATGACATTGGCAATTGTGTTTCAACATATGAATCTTTGGGGGACATTCAGACCATACCAGAAGGATCTATTTTTAAAGTAAAAGATAACAAATATTTATAGTATGACCAAATACATTCTACTTTCATGTATATATAAAAAGAACATAATAAACAGTGTTAGGCTGGGAGATTTTGAAGGACTATGTGTGGGTTAGGGTTCTGCTAGTAGAAAGAGGGCCCAGCCAGCTGCAGAAAGCCCAGGTGGGTTTCCTATTACCTCTAAACACATCAACCTAAATCTTCAGTGCAATTAACTAATGAAATCATAAAAACTGCCTTCCACCAGGCACAATACAAGCTTTATCATCAGGATTCTTGCTAATTATAATGGAGTGAGTAGGCATCACATATGAGTAATTACAATCATTTAACAATAACTAAGCTGCAAACATGACTAGTCTTTTCAAGGCCCAAGAGAGTTTGAGAATAGCAAGCCAGAGCCTGCAAAGATGACACTCTCATGAAGATGTGACTTTTATAAAATAAATAATATTTTAAATAAAATTACTTTTAAATAACATTATTAGAAATGGATACAATTAAGAGATGAGGGATATAGGGCCTCTTTGTGTCTTATTCTGCAAGACCAAAGAACATTTTTTAAACATTGAATATTTCTGAATAAATGTCTGCTGTCGAGTAGCAATTCCTGCACATGTAGAATGCAAACATAATCTTGTTTCTGGATAATGGAGTGGAAAATGGACCCTTGAGGTCACAGGTAACCACAGCACCATAGTAATAAGTTGACTAAGAGGCCCCTAGGTCAGCAGTTCCCAACTGCAGATCTACAACAGGGAATGAAGCAAGGAAGGGATGAAGGGATGGAGGAAGGAAGGGAGAGAATTGAAGAAGGGAGGGAGGGAGGGGGAAATTACAACACACACACAAAGAAATCCAACACCTTGAGCAGCTGTCAGGAAATACCTCAAATAGAGGAATTCACACCAACAGAAATAAAATGATGAAATACACTGAAAAGGATTTTTAAAATTCAGAGGTAATGGAGGAAATAGTATCTTCGAAATAAAAATAGGAGATTATTTTCTTTAATGAGTAAGAATTTCGAAAGCTAACCTTTGGAAATCTTGGAAAGAAAACAACATAGTCACAAAATTAACTACAGAATTAGTGTATTTTAAATTTGAATAGAAGTCATCTAAAGCAAAGCAAAAAATGTGAAAAATGGAAAATCATGAAAAATTGATGCTGGAGATAGATGAATTAAAGTCAGTTAACTTTTAGGAGTTCCTAAAGGAAATAGGAAATTATTGAAAGAAATATTAGCTGTTAATTTTTCAAACTTGAAAAAAATGGAGGAATCCTTAGCTTAAAAGAAATGAGAGCTGGGCAGGATTTTTTTTCACACCTAGGTTTATTATAGTAAAATTATAGGACATGAAAAATACAGAAAAGATCTTAAGATCAGTTGAGAGAAAAGATATAGTACATATAAAAGAACAACCACCAGAAGGTCAGCAGTCTTCTGATGAGCAAGAGGTTGTCTCAGAATTGAAACCCTCTAAATAGCCCTTCTGCTTTAGGGCATGGTCCTGTTTCGGGTGCTGCCTGCCAAATAGAGTCTAAACTCAAATTCCCAGACACTCCCTTGAAGCTGGGCTTCAGTTATCTATATTTGACTCTATGAATCAGACACACCCATTTGAGACTTTAGTTTGAAAGTGAGCCAAGGGAAGAATTAGTCTGTTTGTGCAACTTCCACTTCTTCTGGCATGAGTAGTGACAGAGCAATTGGAACTTCGGTGGTAGCAGTGGAAGCAGGGGTGGTTTTCTACAATTGCAAGTTGGCCATCCTGGACGGGAGGAGCTGCTTTGGCCTTAATACATGCTGCAGCAATGGATAGCAGTTTGCAAATTCTCTGAGGTGGTTGTAGACATTTTTCTTTTTCAGCTTAGAACTGAGAATCAAGATTACGAATGGTGAGTCAAAAAATCGACAGACTTTATTAATACTCAAGTAAATAGTCTCTAAATAAAAATAATAACTTTTATGAATAAAGTAAGATTACATTAGATATCCTAGCAGTCCATGCTTTTACTTATCCTAGCAGAACATCATTAAATCCTCCTTAAGTTTCTAGGTCATACCAAGAATATTTAGTTGGGAACACAAACCATTGAATAGCCAGTAGTGCTCCCACACCCCCTCCCCTTTTTTCTCGCAAGACTAGTGATTGACCCACGGGTGATTTACCACTAAGCTATGTCCCCAGTCCTTCTTATTTATTTTGACATAGATCTCACTAAGTTACTGAGACTAGCTTCAGACTTACAATCCTCCTGCCTTAGGCTGCCAAGTCATTGGGATGACAAGTATGCTCCACTGTCAAAGTATTAAAATCTGCTTCCTCGAATAATTTTGATTGAATTTATTCTATAGAAAAATCTCCCACTTAGGGACAAACTGTGTCTTAAAATGCATTTAGAGCAGACATACAGAATTTGGATTACATATACCTTCAAAACTATTTTAAGTTAGCAGATGGTTTCCTGCTTTAACCCATATATGTCTGATATAATATATACCTAAAGACTACCATCCGGAGTAGGGGAAAAAAGTTAATTGAGAAAGAAACCAGGAAACATGGATAGTCAGTGACAATATCAAGCATGTTGAGGACACGGTCTGAATCATTGGGCTAAGCAAAATACATCTCTTGAATAAAAGGAATCCAAGCATTCTAAAAGATAAAATGTAGTGTTATTTTCTCTGAGGACTATAAACATCATTATAAATTTTAAGTAGTTGATGGAGAAACGTATTTTTCAAAAGTTAAAAATCACCCTAAGTAATAACACATTAAAAAAAAAAAAACCTCTTGTTAGCAGAAATGGCCACTGATTAGTAAATGCCAATAATTTTTCTAGGTACATATAAAGAATTAGTTCATAGAATTCATGCCATTTTTAATTGCTTTTAAATCTTTCCAATAATTGATGATGAACAAAAGCATGTGTATTCTGACAATTTCCTAAAAAAACTCCAATGAAATTTAATAAAAGAATACAAAGTAGGAAAAAACACCAAATAAGGAAAGTAGGTGAGATGCAAACAATAAAATTGCATACTTGTATCCATGAAGTAAGGTAAAAATAAATTTGGGTTAATGTAATTTAATGTAAGTTACAAATTTAATGTAAATTAAATTACATAGTTTGAACGTTTCTTTCAAAACACAAACTTTCAATTTATTTCAAATGAAGAAAATCCAGCTATTTGCTGTTGATGAGAAACACTTATTAGTATACAGAGAAAATAAATGTGGGTGTGATCAAGAAAATGTTGAATAAATGCTAACAAGAAGTGGAAACAGCCAGATTAATATTAAGCAGGGCTTAGAACAACAATAAATAAATAAATGAAAGCATTCAGCCTAGAAAAGAGTGATATATATATATTACACATATATCCCTTATAAATGTATATATATTATATATCCCTCTTTTCTAAGTTAAGTGCTTTTATTTATTGTATATATACACATAACATATATAACATATGTGTGTGTATATGTGTGTGTGTGTGTGTGTGTATATATATAATAAATAAGTCTTTTTATCCCAAGGAAAAAAAGTAAAGAATACTCCTAGAATATTACAAAGGAAGATAACAACATGATCACCATGTATTTTAGTATATGTGTTTCAGAATTTAAGAAACATCAACCAAAAACAAAGTGTAACATATAAAATGTAAAATTTAAATATACTATAAGTAAACTTAAATTGATTGACACATAAAACTCTGTCCCAAAAGCAGAGAATGCACATGTCCCAAGAACATGAGCTAGTAAATTTGGGAAAAGTATAGAAGAGAAAGGAAAAAAAAAATAGAAGTAACTAAGAGTTAAGGCTATGTATAATCAGTGATATACAGTAATAAAATGGACATAAACAAAACTAATGATGGAAGTTTAAAAGACTTAGAAGAGTTAAAAGCATAAAATATGCTATTTATGAAATACATATAAATAACTCATCCCCACGGAAGAAAACTCTAACATTGTGCCAGAATAAATAGTCTTAAGGATTTCTTCTATCAAGGACAAGTACTAGGAAAAGTCACTAGACAGTACTCTGAGACTTTTCTTGCCATTGGACTTTAGACATGACCAAATCCTCTAAGCAGACAGGAAATGACTATCAAGTCTCTTACATGGGGAAAATATCTGGTTTGCCATAGATTTCTCCACAACAACCTTCAACATCAGTAGATGGTGCAATGGCAATTAGAAGATCTTGAAGTTTGTCCCTAGAATTGCATGTCTATTCAAAGTGTCCTTTCTATGACACAGAAGCTTGAACGCAGTGAATTAAGGGAACGTTGTTTCAATGAGCCCCTTTGAGCAAACCAGTAGAGGCTGAAACTCAGCCAGCCAAGAGATACCCGAAGAAGCAGACACTGCCGAAGAGAACTGGTGTTGAACTCTGTCCTGAGACCAAAATAAACATAGGAATCAGGATGGCAAGGCAAAACATCATTTGTCCTATCAATGATAAAGGGTACAATTAAGAAATGTTTAGGTGGAGAAGGTGAAAGGTGACAGAGTCGGTAAAATGAGTTATGTGTAATGACTTGGAATCAAAAGATTAAAATAAAGTAGATTATTCAAGTAAGGGACACACAAACATACCTCTTTTCAAAAGTAAATGTCAGCAAAATTGTCTAATATTGGATGATGGAGCAAAATGAAAGAAATGAGGAGAAAAATGTGCCAATTTTTCAATAAGGACAATAGAAAGCTAATAGACAATTGCATGCACTTGTAATTTTGAAGGACACTGACATTCACATATATAAACCTATCAAAATGTAAGAATTATACATGAAAGTTTTTAAAAAGAAACACGACTATACAGTGTAACACTGATCAATTTAAGTTCACAAAGTTTTTTAAAGATTTAAAAAATAATACTGCATAGAAAAAAGTACAAAAACACAACCAAAAAACTTATGATTATTCTGAAGTGACTGACAACCTAAAGAAGAGATCTGCAATTCATGTTTCATATGTAAAACTAATATATAAATTTGAATTTCATATTTAAAACTAATATATGAAAAGCTCTGTTGACCAAGAAGAGGAAGAAAAACAATTAGTAAATATAGGCAAATGATACAAGAATAGAACAATTTGCATTAAGCAAATTTCAAATGAATCTTAAACATACGAAACAAAAACATAAAAATATAAAAGTAAAACATGAAAAGAAAATCTTAAACATATGAAAAAATAGTTTTAAAAATTGAGATTCATTGCTTTTTGCTCCCTGGCATTTGAAAAGTTTGATAACATACAATAACGTGAGGTAATAGAGAAACAGGATGTCCCATACATACATTCCTAGTAGGAATACAAAATGGAACAATTGCAGTAGAAGTCATTCTGCTATTGAAAGCATGACCAGTAGTCTCCCCTTCATCTGTAGTTTGGCTTTCCATGGTTTCAGTTACATGTAGTCACCCATGGTTCAAAAATACGAAATGGGAATTTCCAGCAATCAACAATTCCTGAGCTGCAATTGGTACACTGTTTTGCATAACTGCATGAAACCTTGTGCTGCCTCATCCCAGCCAGGCCAGGACATGAATCTTCCCTTGTTCAGTACATTCATACTGAATGCATTACCCATCTGTTAGCCGCTTGGTAGCCAACTCAATTATCAGATGGACTATTGCTTTTCATAGAGCTTATCTTCACAATCTTTATTTTAATAATTGCCCCAATGCCCAGTAGTAGTGACACTAGCTAATTCAAATATTGAACATTAATATGGCACAGAAACTCAGAAGAAAACAAATGACGAATTTGAATAATGATAAATTGAAGAATTTTTAATAATTATTTACAATGGTGTGGGGACAGTATAGGGAAACCCAAAGGAAAATTGAATACATGGTGCCTGGTAACACTCTGGCTGTAACTCCTCCTAATTTCAAAATTTGGGGGATGGAACTGTCAGAAGAACCTGAAAGAAGAAAGCACTGCGTAAGAGAAGAGCTGGAAAGAAGTGTCTATCTGTGCAGGGATGCAGGTAGCCTAGGATGACCTCACAGAGAGGATCCAGACAAACTAGCACCTTAACTCTCTACTCCTCCTCTGGACCCTTTTCTGGAGCTAACTGGAATTCAGAGGGCAAAGAAGCATGATTATGTAATTCATGGATGTCAGACTCTATAGGCATAAAGCATAGTGGAAGTACTGTAGAAGGACTAAGCAAGGGCAGAAAGAAGAGCAATTCTTTATCCTTTATACCAGTGTGAAAATCATGTCAGCAATTCAAGGCACGTACAAAATTCCTATCAACTACCATATCATTATTGAATGATGCCAATTTTTTTCATATCCCCCCATGAAACAATTTTTTATTTGTTCTAATTAGTTATGCATGATAGTAGCATGCATTTTGACACATCATACATAAGCGGAGTATAACTTCTCATTCTTTTGGTTGTACACGATGTAGAGTTACACTGGTCATGTAATCATATATGCACATAGGGTAGTAATGTCCAATTCATTCTACTACCATTCCTACACCCAAAGCCCCTCCCTTCCTTCATTCTCTGTCTAATCCAAAGTACCTCTATTCTCCCTAGCCTCCCCATTATTATGAATTAGCATGAAACAAAATTTTAACTATCCTCAGTGTTCTTAAGATATGGAATAAAATAAAAAAAGAGTTAAGTAACAAATATGAATCCTCTTATCATATGGATAAGACAAGACAAATGTTCTTATTTCCATAAAATATAACTGTTTATTGAAAGCTATATATTTTTACCAGTCTTCTCATTCCCAAACACAATGTCAAGTAATTTGGCTTGATGGATTTCTTTGCTGGGTTGAGTAATTCAAATTTTCATTATTTAGTAGAATCTAGTCCTTGGCTATCTTGTCTTTATGACAATAAGGCAGGATTTTTATTGACAAGAACTATGCAAAGACTAAAGTGAGATATCATGGTGAAACCTCAAGGTTCCAGATATAGTCCTACTTCTTCCAGTGTAGATCAACCACTAATTTCTCCCAATAATTGGGATCAAATTCCTGCATGACCATACCCATATGACTATTAGCATAATGGGCAGAAACTTCTGATTCTTCAAAATCATTATTTCCTTAAGTACTAGTTACTCTACTTCAACCATGCTTAAGGTCATAATGACAAGAAGTAAAATTCCTTAAACCTAGTTGTTAGATAGCATCATGAGTATGGCTCTTTACTGTCAAACCTTATTTCTAGCTAGGAGAGACTGCATGATAAACGGCCTGCTGTATTAAGGCATGTGCAATAATTTGGCAAGTTTTAACCAGTAGCATGAGCCATTAATAAGCCTCCAGTGAGCCATTGCACCATTCTATTAAGCCAACTGTTTTTATGTTGTGGTACATGGTAAGAGTAGTGAGTTTCATGGGACATAAGCTCATTGTTGTCCTGTGTGTTGCAATATATGTTCCTTAGTCAGAGGAATGTTTGTACAGGACATAATGGCATTTTGCCTGTTCACAAATGGAGGTGCTGAGAGAAGAATGAAGTCAAGGAAGGCCAATGTAAACCTGGAAAAACATGTCTATTTCCATGAGGAAAAGTTCTTCCCACTCTAATGAGAAGAGGCAAGCATAATCAATGGCTAATGTCTAGCTGTCACACTAGAGAAATGGTCTCATATTGAGAAGGCAGCATTGGTCTCTGATGCTGTCCATTTGGATCCTCAACAACAATGGAAGCAGTGAAATCACATTCGGTGAGAAGACCACAAGGTTGAACCTGTATGTAGCCTCCATCACTGCCATCAGAGGATGTTCATGGGTCATTATTCAATAATAGGGGAGTTGGAAGGGAGGAATAAGTCTGGTGGTCCATTTTCAGAATATTCAGCCTTAATTGGACCCAATTGTAGCCTTTCCCTTTTGCCCACCCTAATTCTAAAATTAGCCAATCACATAGATAGTAACCCCAAACTCCTCCAATCAGGGTGAAGGGCAGCACTGTGGTAGGTTAGAGATGTAAGCAGGTGGACTGCCCACCCAGACAAGCTTCCTAGCCAGAAGTAAAGGTTTGCCATGTCCACCCACATTCCAGCATGTGTTTGATTTCTTGTGGCACCTCATTATTTCTAACAAAGTGACATCAAGAAGTAAAGTCATTCTGTGATCTTAATTATTTGTAACATCTTACACTGTGAATAATTCTAGTGAACATAGTGTACACAGATATTTATGCATTTTCCTATTGCAAAAAAATTGTGACCATATGTATTTCTCCTACATTTCTGGTCAACCATTTTCCAGTGTTCTTGATTCCAGGTCACTAACCAATGGGGCAAACAATAGCTGATGCCTATAAACCAACATACAAACATACTTCAAACCCTTTCTCCTTCCATAAAACATAGACAACTAGATGTTCTGGTTCTATTGACTTGAAGGATTTGATTCTTTCAGAGCCACTCTTCCATGTGACACTCCCTTCCATGTGAAAATGACACACTGTGTAGCTCCATCCATAAACAAGGCCCTTTATTCTTTTCTTCCATTAACTGGAAACAGGGAACTCCCTGCGTAGCTGTAGGTGTGGACTCAAAAGGAAACAGTGAAGGAACAGATACAGCAGGGGTCCAAGTCATATGTTCATGCAGTTCACTATTAGACCTGCATAAGCAGTCATACAAACTGCTTCCACTTCATTATGAAATGCCGCTGTGAATGCAGTTTTTTGTTATAGTCGATCAGCTAAAACCCAGTTCATAAGAGCACAGGGTTGCTTGTTCCCTGATCAGGTGTTCTCTCTACCAAGGCTTGGTAGCAATCCAAGAGGAGCTACCTTTTCAATGGAAAATGGTTACTCCCCAAAGGAATCATAGACTTACTTTGAATCCCTATAGGTGTGCAATGTAATTATCTTTGACACTGTCTATTGACTTTATAGAGTATCTTTATCTCTAAATTTCCAACAAAATTGACATGTCTTAGGTTAAAAGAAGCAAGTTCCAGGACAGCATACCCCACTACCTGGGACTGCTACAGTGCCCTATCTATCTCCAGGTCACACCTGAATCCAAACACTATAATACACAGAAAATGGGTTGATTTTTTTTTTTTTAAGTTTTAAAATGTTATATGTTGCCTCCAAAATACAACAAGGTCCATGAAGTGGTGTGCCTCATTATTCATAATATTATAATATTCAGAACCATGTATTCCCAGTGAAAGCAAGAAACTTAGTTCCAGTGATATATATCCAACCTTACCCTAAGCTTTTACAGGCTTACCACCACAAATCCCCTTAAAATTGCTAGTGTCCTATAACTAATAATATTTGAGAGAAGAGAGTCCTTTAGACCCTCAAAGAAGTTGCAGTAGAGGGAGGTGAGTGTTGAACATATGTAAATCCACCACTGCATTTACAGGTTTCTACTGCTTGGGCTTTTTCCTCTGCAGAATGTCATGCCATGTCAAAGGAGTACTTGCCATGGGGGTGACTCTACTTACATGATATATCTAAAGAGACCAAATGCACAGGAACAGAAAGTACAATGGTGTTTATCAGGAACTGGGATGCAGAGAAAAATGTGTACAGTTTATTGGGTCTACAATTTGAGTTTTGCTAAATGAAAAAGTTCTGAAGATTTGTTTCACAACCATGTGACTATGTTGAATGCTACTGGATTGCCTACTTTAAAAAATGTTACATTGTACATTTTATGTTGCTTTTTACCACAGTAATAAATTAGAGAGAACTTGATTATTTTCACCATGTTAACATTATCAGAGGATTTAAACAATGCATACATATTGCCAGGGCTCTTTTTGATCATGATGAATGATATCCTATAATTTGGGGTATGTAATCTACTATCTCCTCAAGCAGATTTTGTACCTCTTGATCTAGGCTCTCTTGGAGTTTAACTCTCAAGGTTATGAGAGTTGATAAACATAAGCCAGAAAGAGAACTGGCATCAGCATGTGAGAAACACCCTCCCCAGAATCATTAAAAGGTTTTTCAGTGGAGGAGGGTTTGTTGCTTGGATGATAGGGAAGGTCTTTCTCTGCCTACATGAATATACCAAGAGAATATGAGGGTCTGATGTCCTCAGTTTCTCCCATGGCTGCTGCAATGTCCCATCTCTGTCTTGGGGAGTAAGTCCCTGTTACTTTCCCACATGTGTGTTTACTTTTAAATACTTTTGTGAACAGTGTTTGTTTCTACAATTCTGTAATCCTTATCAGATAGACCTTAGGCTTGAATCTGAACCACATCTGCCCTGAACCTGTAGGGATGAGAGAGAACTTCAGACCTCCAGAGCAGGACTGATAGTCTCCTTATTTGTTTCTAAATGTATATGGATAGCTTGCAATGTACCTTTTTACCCTATTACTTATCTAGGAATGTAAGAAGGAGTTACCTCTTTTATTTCTATTGTTTTTATAGAAAAGAAGTGCTACACTCTCCTAACCCTTACTACTTGATATGTGATCTCATGACAGTTGTATCAGTGTTACCTGAGAGCTACTTGGAAATGTAGCCTCTTACTGCCAGACTTGTCTTAGTAAAGGTATTTTAACAAGAATCTGCAATAGTTTATATAAACCTTAAAGTTTTGAGAAGGGTAGTTTGAAAAATGGTGATATTTCTGCGTCCGACAGATTTATCTGTGATTCATTTCTCCTGACAATAAAGTTATCTCTACACTACTTAATTTTATGGACAACTCGCCTTAGCTACCACTTTGACAGCCTGTTTTCTGGAACTACTTCTAGTGCCAGTTACTTGACCAGTAAGGGTGCTGGCAAGAAATAGAAGACACAATAAAGTATGATAATTTAAGGACAGTAATAAAAGAGTAATCTATAAGATGTGAGTAATGAAAAAATAATATATTTAAGACATGGTCATGTACATTTAGATAGTTCCTTTCTTTAAGAATTTAGCCTCATTTAGATTCTAAATGTTTCAAGTAATTTTTGTTACCTATTTTGTTTATGCCTCTAATTTATTTCTACCATTGAAGCAAGAAAACAAGAAATTGTACTAAAACAAGACAAAGTAAATTCAAATCAGAAAACAAAATGGAAAAGCAAGAAAGTAAGAAGTGAGTAAATGAGACTATTAAAAAATTCTCTGCTATATCCTTAGTACCAAATATGGCTATGAAACTTCTCAGAATGAACAAAGAAATGTGTACAAAGCTAAATCTGCAGGAGTAACAGCTTTTCCTACTTAAATACCAGAAATAAATACCTCTTTTTCAAAGAGAGAACACTATGTAACTTAGTGGTCACATTTCCTAACAATGAATTGACTTTGTAAAGACAACAGGAATTGAAAGTTTGTAAACTAAAAGGTCAAATTGGCATTGAAATTTTAAAGGCACCTTTTAGAATATAAATACTTTGTTCCAGTGTCAGATACTTACCAAGTCAAAAAACTAACCAAAAAATATGTAAATACAGATCCATAATCCCTTATCTTAAAATTTTATTGCAACATGTGTTTTGCAATTTAAATTTTTTCCAAATTTAGAAAGCTAATACAGGACACATGTATATATTAGGTAACACTCCAGTGATGCAGTGCATATTCAAACAGATTAATGCATCTGCAATGAAATACATGAATATTCACTTAAAGTGGGATAAGGATATCTATAATCTTTTAGTCCAGAATAATTTCAAATGAATCTGTACTAAATATGAAAGAACTTTGAGTTTTGGATATTTGACAGGGGTGGACTTTGGATTTTACAATTATTGTTAAGGGATTATGACTTTATATCACTTTATTTATTAACCTAAAATCAGTTGTACTTATTCATAAATTATTTGGCATGCAGTAGAGAAAATAATCCCATATGTTTTGAATACTTGCAATAAGTAATATGTTTACATTGTAGAATAAGATAATCATCCTTATAAGACTGAGGGGAAGACCTTCTGGCAATGTGTCAGAATTCAACAGCTAACTCCACTGGCTATAAGAAATCTTTCTTGCCATAGAGTGTGTGAAGGTATAGAAGGAGAGAGATTATCTTTCATTTTTAGATCTCTGGACAGAGAGGAGATGATATGAAAATGATACAATGATTACAGCATATCTTATGGTCCATGACTTTGAGGTAGATAAAGGAACTTGATTTCCATGGAGAGGGTCAAGTATTTACTAAGTGTAGAAGGATTAGTATAAAATTATTTATCAGATGAGAAACATGTGTTCACAACATATTTATAGGGAGTAAGTAATATGTTCTAACTACAGAAAAAATAGGTCTCTTGTTGGGACTAATGACACATTAACTAACTCAGGCTGACTCCTTATTTCCTGGCAGGTGAGCAAGATCAAGTCCTCAAAGGCAGTTTCAAAAGTTAATGATGATAAATCGGACCACTGTCAGGGATTGGTTAACAACAGTTCCGTGAACGTGATCAGCTCGTGCTTGCCATATAGTCCTATGGGACTCTCGCCTGCATGAACCCCCGTGCCTTGCTGACCTTCAAGCTGATTGGTTTCCACCTAGCCTTCACCCTACATAAAAGTTGTGTGACTTCCTCAATAAATGAGTTCCTGCTGTGACTGGTCTCCCTGACACGTCTGATTCTCCTCTGCCTGGAGGGCTGGGTGCAGGCAGTCAGTCAGCCCTACCTTTCCTGGTCTGGCCTTGTTGAGGAGTGCTCCCTTCCCTTGTCGCTGGTTGAGAAGAGCAAGGGGGCTAAAGACCCCAACAGTCTCTATAAACTGATCTTAATGAAATATAGACATGCAATTTAACCAAACAAGTACTCAAAAGAAAAACATAATGACTCTCACTAAGGTTAGGAAAGTAATGCATAAACAAACTTATTAAAAACATCAAACATAAATCATAGAGGTGAAGAATAAAATAACTGAACTGATAAGTTTGATAAAGGGTGTAACAGTGAACTAGATTAAGCAGAAGAGAGGATCAGAGAACTCAATAGCAGGCCATTAGAAAGCACAGAATCTGAAGAGGAAAGAAAAGAATGAATAAGTGTGAAGAAAGCTTAAGGGACTCATGGTGCCATCAAGTGAAACAATATGTACATTGTCAGAGTTCCAGAAGAAGGAGAGAGATGACTTACTAGAGAAATGATGGTTGAAAATGTCCTCATCTTAGGGAAGGAAATAAAAATTCAGATCCATATAGCACAAAGGACACTGTTAGTTATGATACATTCATAAACCTACACTGAGACATATTATACTCAAATTGTTAAAGATAAAAAGGGAATTTTTTGAATAAAGAAAGAGACAAGTGATTGTTACATAAAAGGGAACTTCTGTAACACTGTACCAATAAATAATACTACACCCACAAACATTTCATTTCATTCAAAAATAAAAGAGAAATATTTTCTCAAACAAAAACTAAGAAAATTTATCATAAACCTGCTTTACAAGAAATGCTTAAGGGAAATCTTCAAGTTGAAATGAAAAGATGCTAAATGGCAACATGAGGGCATAAGAAAACTTAAGTTCCCTTTTAGAGGAAAACATAATGGGCAACTATTTGACATTGGTCTCATAATGAACTTTTGGATATCGTATCAAAACATTAGGCACAAAAAGATATATGAAAAGGTATTCGAGTTCACTAATTATCAAATAGATGGAGGGATAATGAAATTGTGGCATATGATCACAATGAAATATTATTTAGCCTTAAAAATAGACATTGCCAATTGCAAAAACATGAATGCCACCAGGAAGACATTAAGCTAAGTAAAATAAGCCAAATGGAAAGAAATATACATGATCTACTTCATATGTGGAATCAAAAAATAATTTAAAATATATAGAAAGAGAAAATAAATAGAATAATGCTTACCCAGGCATATAGATAGAGGAAATGGAGAAAACTGGTCAAAGGGTCCAAACTTGCCATTATGCAGAAAGAATAGGTCTAGCAATTTAAAGTACAGCATAAGAACTGTAGTTAATAATATGGGCATTATAGAGGAGGGGCCACTCAGCGAGAGGCTTTGGCGCAGACCGAGGGTCCCAGGACCGGTGGCAGGACAGGACCACAGGCAGCTTTTCAAGGAGGGGCCACCCAGCGAGACGCTTTGGGCAGGGTGAGGCTCTCAGGCCCAGGCGGTAGTTCCAGACCCCAGGGAACATTGCAGAGCAGGGCTGCCCAGCCCAGGGGGTAGTTCTGAAATGAAGGGAACTTCGTGGAGGTCAGCTGCCCAGCGAGACATCCCCACCAGTTGAGTCCTCCCCGCCGAGTAAGGCATTCCCACCAGGGCAGTATAACCAGAGACACAGGCCCAGACTAGCCATGCCCCAGCCCACAGTCTATTCCCCCTTTTGACTGGCCATCAGTCAACAAGTGAGTCACTTCTGCAAACTAGCAGGGAATATAACCCACTGGAAAGCCACCTCCCCTACAGGGGCAGCTTCCTTGTGGAGCACTGCATTATCAAATGCCCTTAAGACTTCAGGCTACTGAAGGCTAGGAGGTGAGTTATTGGAAATCTACAGGGACACTGTAAGTCAATAGAGGAAATCTGCAATATCTCAGAGTTTCACTACTAGAGGGGTAGATAACTGACCAATGTGAGAAAACAAGGGAAGAAAATGTCCCAAACAAACCTAGATGCTACATCAATAAAATCCAATGACAGCATGGCAGAAGAAATGTCAGAAAGGGAGTTCAGAATGTACATAAATAAAATGATCAGAGACACAAACGATGAGATGAAAGACCAAATGCAGGCTTTGAAGGATTGCACCACTGAACAGTTAAAGGAGCAAATGCAGGAAGCAAAAGATAATTTCAATAAAGAGTTAGAGATACAGAAAAAAAAAAAAAAAACAGAAATCCTTGAAATGAAGGAAACAATAAACCAAATTAAAAACTCCATAGGAAGCAAAACCAATAGGATAGAACACCAGGAAGACAGAACCTCAGACATTGAAGACAAAATATTTAACCTTGAAAACAAGTTGACCAAACAGAGAAAATGGTAAGAAATCATGAACAGAATCTACAAGAATTATGGGATATCATGAAAAGGCCAAATTTAAGAATTATTGGGATTGACGAAGGCTTAGAAAAACAAACCAAAGGAATGAACAATGTATTCAATGAAATAATATCAGAAAATTTCCCAAATCTGAAGAATGAAATAGAAAATCAAATACAAGAGGCTTATAGGACTCCAAATATACAAAATTACAACAGACCCACACCAAGGCACATTATAATGAAAATACCTAACAAACAAAATAAAGACAGAATTTTAAAGGCTGTGAGAGAAAAGAATCAAATTACTTTCAGGGGGAAACCAATACAGATATCAGCAGATTTTTCAACCCAGACCCTAAGAGCTAGAAGGGCCTTTAACAACATTTTCAAGCTCTGAAATAAAATGGATGCCAACCTAGAATCTTATACCCAGCAAAACTTACTTTCAAATTTGACGACGAAATAAAATCCTTCCATGATAAACAAAGGCTAAAAGAATTTACCAAAATAAAGCCGGCACTACAGAACATTCTGAGCAAAATATTCCATGAGGAAGAGATGAAAAACAATGATGTAAATCAGCAAAGGGAGGAACTACCCTAAAGGAACAACCAAATAAAGGAGAAATAGAGACGTGTCAAAAAAAAAAAAAAAAAAAAAAAATGAGCCAAATGACCGGGAATACAAATCATATCTCAATAATAACCCTGAATGTTAATGACCTGAACTCATCAATCAAAAGACATGGACTGGCAGATTGGATTAAAAAGAAACATCCAACAATATGTTGCCTGCAAGAGACTCACCTCATAGAAAAAGATATCCATAGACTAAAGGTGAAAGGATGGGGAAAAACATACCATGCACATGGACTCAGGAAAAAAGCTGGGGTATCCATCCTCATATCAAATAATGTGGACTTCAAGCAAAAGTTAGTCAGAAGGGATAAAGAAGGACATTTCATACTGCTTAAGGGAAGCATAAATCAACAAGACTTAATAATCATAAATATCTATGCCCCAAACAGTGGCTCATCCATATATGTCAAACAAATCCTCAATTCCAGGAATCAAATAGACCACAACACAATAATACTAGGTGACTTTAACACACCTCTCTCCCCACTGGATAGATCTTCCAAACAAAAATTGAACAAAGAAACCATAGATCTTAATAACACAATCAATAATTTAGACTTAACAGACATTTATAGAATATACCATTCAACAAAGAGCAAATACACTTTCTTCTCAGCAGCACATGGATCCTTCTCTAAAATAGACCATATTCTATGCCACAAAGCTACTGTTAACAAATACAAGAAGATAGATATACTACCTTGTATTCTATCAGATCATAATGGATTGAAATTAGAATTAAATGACAGAATAAAAAAAACAGAAACTACTCCAACACCTAGAGATTAAACAATATGCTATTGAATGATGAATGCATAACAGAAGACATCAGGGGGGAAATAAAAAAATTCTTAGAGGTAAACGAGAACAAAGATACATCATATCAAAATCTCTGGGATACTATGAAAGCAGTACTTAGAGGAAGATTTATTTCATGGAGCGTATTCAATAAAAGAAGAAAAAATCAACAAAGAAATGACTTAACACTACAGCTCAAAGCCCTAGAAAAAGAAGAACAGAGCAACACCAAAAGTAGTAGAAGACAAGAAATAGTTAAAATCAGAGATGAAACCAATGAAATTGAAACAAAAGAAACAATCGAAAAAATTGACAAAATAAAAAGTCTGTTCTTTGAAAAAATAATCAAAATTGATAAACCCTTAACCACACTAACAAAAAGAAGGAGAGAGAAAAATCAAATTACTAAAATTTGGAATGAACAAGGAAATATCACGACAGACATGACTGAAATACAAAACATAATTAGAAACTATTTTGAAAATCTATACTCCAACAAAATAGAAAATCTCGAAGACATCAACAGGTTTCTAGAGACATTTGAGTCACCTAAACTGAACCAGGAGTACATACACATTTAAATAGATCAGTTTCAAGTAATGACATAGAAGAAGTGATCAAAACCCTACCAACAAAGAAAAGTCTGGGACCAGATGGGTTCTCAGCCAAGTTCTACAAAACCTTTAAAGAAGAGCTTATTCCAATATTTCTCAAAATATTCTGTGAAATAGAAGAGGAGGGAACCCTCCCAAACATTCTATGAAGATAATATCACCCTGATATCTAAACCAGACAGAGACACATCCAGGAAAGAAATTTTCAGACCAATGTCCTTAATGAATATTGACACAAAAACTTAATGAATATTGACACAAAATTTTAGCAAATCGCATGCAAAAATATATTAAAAAGATTGTGCACCATGATCAGGTGGGTTTTATCCCAAGGACGCAAGGCTGGTTCAACATTCAGAAATCAATAAATGTAATTCACCATATCAACAGACTTAAAGTCAAGAATCACATGAATATTTTGATAGATGCAGAAAAAGCATTTGATAAAATACAGCACCCCTTCATGCTCAAACCACTAGAAAAAATAGGGATAGTGGGAACATTCCTTAACATTGTAAAGGCCATCTATGCTAAGCCCAATGCCAATATCATTCTAAATGGTGAAAAACTGAAAGCATTCCCCCTAAAAACTGGAACAAGGCAGTGATGCCCTCTTTCACCACTTCTATTCAACATTGTCTTTGAAACTGTAGCCAGAGCCATTAGACAGACAGAGGAAATTAAAGGAATATGAATAGGAAAAGAAGAACTCAAACTATCCCTGTTTGCTGATGACATGATTAAATATTTAGAGGAACCAGGAAATTCCACCAGAAAATTTTTATAACTCATAAGTGAATTCAGTAAAGTAGCAGGATATAAGATCAATGCTCATAAATCCAATGCATTTTTATACATAAGTGATGAATCTTCAGAAAGAGAAGTTAGGAAAACTACCCTATTCACAATAGCTTCGAAAAAAAATAAAATACTTGGGAATCAATCTCACAAAAGAGGTGAAAGACCTCTACAATGAGAACTACAGAACACTAAAGAAAGAAATTAAAGAAAACCTTAAAAGATGGAAAGACCTCCCTTGTTCTTGGATAGGCAGAATTAATATGGTCAAAATGGTCATACTGGGGCTGGGGTTGTGACTTGGTGGTGGAGCGCTTGCCTAGCATGTATGAGACACTGGGTTCGGTCCTTAGCACCACATATAAATAAATGAATAAAATGAATGTATTTAAAAAATGGTCATACTACCAAAAGTGCTATGCAGATTCAATGCAATTCCAATTAAAATCCCAATGACATACCTCACAGAAATAGAGCAAGCAATCATGAAATTCATCTGTAAGAATAAGAAACCCAGAATAGCTAAAGCAATCCTTAGCAGAAAGAGCGAAGCAGGGTGTATCACAATACCAGATCTTCAACTCTATTACAAAGCAATAGTAACAAAAACGGCATGGTATTGGCACCAAAATAGACAGGTAGATCAATGGTACAGAATAGAGGACATGGACACAAACCCAAATAAACGCAGTTTTCTCATACTAGACAAAGGTGCCAAAAATATGCAATGAAGAAAAGATAGCCTCTTCAATAAATGGTGCTGGGAAAACTGGAAATCCATATGCAACAGAATGAAACTAAACCCCTATCTCTCACCCTGCACAAAAATCAACTCACAATGGATCAAGAACCTTGGAATCTGACCAGAGACCAAGCATCTTATAGAAGAAAAAGTAGATCCAAATCTTCAACATGTCAGCTTAGGATCAGACTTCCTTAACAGGTCTCCCATAGAACAAGAAATAAAAGCTAGAATCAACAAATGGGATAGATTCGAACTAAAAAACTTTCTCTCAGCAAAGGAAACTATCAGCAATGTGAAGAGAGAGTTTACAGAGTGGGAGAAAATCTTTGCCACTCATACTTCAGATAGAGCACTAATTTCCAGAATATATAAAAACTCAAAAAAACTCTACACCAAGAATACAAATAACCCACTCAACAAATGGGCCAAGG
This sequence comes from Sciurus vulgaris, assembly GCF_902686455.1. Classification (NCBI taxonomy): domain Eukaryota; kingdom Metazoa; phylum Chordata; class Mammalia; order Rodentia; family Sciuridae; genus Sciurus; species Sciurus vulgaris. The sequence goes on from NC_136469.1 coordinate 58,144,273, forward strand.
AAATGAACAGATACTTCACTGAAGGAGATCTACAAGCAATCGACAGATATATAAAAAGTGTTTAACATCTCTAGTAATATGAGAAATACACATCAAAACTACCCTAAGATTCCATCTCACCCCAATTAGAATGGCAATTATCAAGAATTCAAGCAACAATAGGTATTGGCGAGGATGTTGGGAAAAAGGTACACTCATACATTGCTGGTGGGGTTGTAAATTAGTGCAGCCACTCTGGAAAGCAGTGTGAAGATTCCTTAGAAAACTTGGAATGGAACCACCATTTGACCCTGTTATCCCACTCCTTGGCCTATACCCAAAGGACTTAAAATCAGCATACTACAGAGATACAGCCACATCAATTTTCATAGCTGCTCAATTCACTATAGCCAGAATGTAGAACCAACCTAGATGCCCTTCAATTGATGAATGGACAAAGAAACTGTGGTATATATATACAATGCAATATTACTCAGCTATAAAGAATAATAAAATTATGGCATTTGCAGGCAAATGGATGAAATTGGAGAACATCATGCTAAGTGAGATAAGACAATCTCAAAAAACCAAAGGATGAATGATCTCGCTGATAAGTCGATGATGACACATAACGGGGGGTGGGAGGGAGGCAAGGACGGAGGAAGGAGGGACTATATAGAGGGAAAAGAGGGGTGCGAGTGGTGGGGAAAGGAAAAAAATAACAGAATGAATCAAACACCATTACTCTATGTATACATATGATTACACAAATGGCATGCTTCTACCTCCTGTACAAACAGAGAAACAAGATGTATCCCATTTGTTTACAATAAAATAAATTTTTAAAAAGCAAAGATCAAACAATAATAATAATAATAACAACAACATGGGATTACATGTTGAAAATTTCCTGCAAGTCGATTTTAGGTGTTCTCATCACACACAGAGAAGAAGGTAATTATGGGAAATGATAGATTTGTTAGTTTGCTTGACTATAATTATTTCACTATGTATATGCATATCAATACGTGATACTGACCAGAAGTTCCATTACAATTGCTTCTCTGAAAAAATAAGGACAACTAGAATAAAGCAACTAGAATAAACAATTCCTTCCAGGGGATGAAGTAATAGTGAATCTAGAATTCTATACCCAGTAAAGGTATCTTTCAAATAAGATGATGAAATAAAAATTCTCCCAAAAGGAAACTCTTAAAGATGTATTTCAAACAAAAGAAATTCCCACATGGAAAGTCTTAAATTTAAAAACTAAGCAAGAGCAAAGAAGTTGTTGAATACAAAGGTAAAGGATATTATTCTGGCAATTGACTAAGTTTGATTATGAATTATATATTATACATTATACAATTATATATTATACAAGGATTTTATCATTATAAATTTTCCTAATTTTGCTAATTGTACTTTAGTATCAAAAAAATGCTGCTCTTCTTATGGAAAAGGTGATAAAATGTTTAGGAATAAAGGGCATGGAATTTATAACAGTCTCATAATTCAAGGAAAAAGAAAAAGCTACTATGATAATATACTCACAATGAATGAAACTAAAACTGAATAAAGTATATTCAGGATTTCTTTAATTCTATTCTGGCAATATTTCTGTAAGCCTGAAAGTATTTCAAAATAAAATGCTTCTAAAAGAGAAGCCCAAATTTACATAAACTTTTCTGAAAGACAGAATAAGAGTTAACACCCTCCTATTGTTAGTCATACTTCATAATTTAATGTTAGCATAATTTCAATCTGAAATTTTAGAAATGGAAGGAAGACAAAGGAAAATGACAGACCAACTCATGAATTTGAGGGAGGGAAAAAGTTTCTGAACAAATTATCAGCAAATGGAGTCTATAAATAGACAAAAGAAAAATGAATCATGAACAAATTGCATAGATCCCATGAGTCAAGGGTTAATATTTAAAAATCAATTAATGCAAGCCAGAGAAAAATCAAATGATCTTATCATTAGATAACAAAAATATAAAATTCAACATTGTTTCTTTATATCAATACTCAACAAGCTAAGAATAAAGAGAGAACTTGATCTGATAAAGAGTTTACAACAACCTACAGCAATCAGCAGAATTAATGGTGAAATATCAGGTTTTCCTTTGAGATTAGGAACAAGATAAGCATGACTGTTAGTGTGATTTCTATATTCTTTGCAAGTAGTGCTGGCCTGTATATAAACACTGTACTCATGCAATGAAATTACTAACACCCCGCTAGTGGCTAGTGTTAGTAGAATAAAATGAAGGGTGTAAGAATTAGAAAGAAAAGCAAAGCTGTCTATTTCAAGATACTACATACATACATATATATATACATGTACATATATACAAATATATGTATATATATACACACATATATATTTCAAGACATTATATACACATATGTATATTCTTTAAAATTAACAACGGAGTGAAAGTGATACCAATTCAATAAAAACTGACATTCAAATTTTGAATTTTGATCTTTTCTCAGAGGTACAATATGCAGCCTGACAGTGTCCCACAATGCCAGGCCTCATCTCCTAGTCAGCCACATTGATCAACAAGGTAAACAATCTATGCTCTACAGTGTACTGTGTTGCTAAATTATGATGTTAGGTAGGTTACAGCTTCAATTAGAATATTTTCAACTTTCGACGTTTTTATCAACATGCAACTCCATCACAAGGTAAGGAATGTCTGTATATATAAATTAAAATCTCCAAAATAAACTGCAGATAGATATTTGGTTTCCTAACACCTTACCAGATTTGTAAGATAAAAAAAAAAAAAAAAAAAAAAAAAAAAAAAAAATTAGCATGTAATACCAACTCTTTCTATACCAGCAAAAAGTGATTCAAAAATGAGGTTTAAAAGATAACATTCATCTTTACATTAAAGAAATACAGTATTTAAAAATAAATTTCATAAGAGAAGTGCAAAACTCAAATGGTGGAATTTTTACTGAGAAATACAATGTGCTAAATAAGTGGAGATATATCATAAACATGGGTTGGGAGACTTAATTATATAAAGCTGTTAAATCCCCTCGGATTGATCAACATGGTCAATGCAATCCACACCCAACTCCCAAGTCCCATTCTTAAATATTCACACCCACTGTGAAATTTAAGAATCTGATTCAAAAATTTATTCAAGGGCTGGGGCTGTAGCTCAGTGGAAGAGGGCCCAGGGCACCTTGATGGTGTGTTAACATTCACTTGTTAATTGGGGAGGCATTCACTTCCTAGATCCTCTGGCTGATATCGCCTTCCTATGGAGCACAGATTACTCAGGATAATTTTGTTCACTGCCCCCAGGTTAGGAACAGGGAAAGGGAGAAGAGGAAAAGGAAAACTTGTCTCTTTTAAAAATAATCCTCAGAGCTATATTCAAAAGGTGAAGTGGACCACTGCTACAGCCAAACAGTTGATTTTTGTAAGGTAGCTTGAGTAGGAACAAGAAAACAAAATAACACCAAAAGGAGACTGGTTTGACATCCTGTTCCTTCAGGTTACTTTCCTCTTTCAAGCAGAGGGGACTTCCTTATTGTGCTGGCCCAGGTTGGTTGGACCCTTTCCAAGTGATTGTAATGAATCTTCATTTTGAGGGGAAAAACTTGTCTTTGAGGGAATTTTCCTGCTTCCTTTAAGCTTCAGTTTGATGACCTAGCAGGAGTGACTACATTTTGATTAGAAATGTCAGAGGCCTAGTGTAGAAACTCAGTCCAAAACAACAGATGTCTCCTGTCATTTCTATACCTTCACCACATGTAAGTATCAATTCCAGAAGTAGAATAGACATCGATAGAAAACACATAAGTAAATAAACAAATAAAGTATGAACACAGGATATATCTTCAGCACTTCTGGGTAGAGAAGAATTTCTTAAGTACAAAAGCAATAAGCATAAAACAGAAAGCTTTATAATTTAGACTAAACATTAAGAACTTTATTCCTCAAAGCCACCTAAAAAGAGTGAAAAGTCAAAGTGGGAAAACATGTACAACATATACAACCTATTTATTTTTAGTTACCGAAATTATATTTCCCCCTGCCACAGAACACAATTTACATTTCTGTGACAACACTCCAACAAGTTGAAACACACAGAAGGAAACAGCCCAGGAAAGATAAAGAAATCCATCCAACAGAGATTTAATTATAAAAGCATTTAATTGCACCGGTAGCAATCATTACATGGTGGTTCATACTACATTAAAAGGAGGGCCTGTTAGGAGAGAGGGATTACCCCTGAACTGAAAGCCACTTATGGAGCACTGAACTGTTAGAAATTTGCATGTCTCATTTTTTTTTTTTTTTTTTTTTTTTTTTTCAGGGTCACACGACTTTAATGTAGTGCATTCGTGGAAAAGGCCAGCTTCAGCTCCCAGGCGTGCGCTTGTCCTCAGACTTTACTGTCTTGATTTAGAAGATTCGTACGTTGTGCCTAAACATTGTTCTATACGTTTCCATCCGTGTTCGGGAAAACTTTAAATTGCTATTTAAGCTACACCACAATGACTGGGCTACAGCTTTAGCTCATTGGCAATTTTGGAAGCAATATTTTTGAAAGCTCTGGATGTCCCTGATTTCCGCTTGAACAGGGCCCTGGTCAGAGACAAGTTGTCTCAGCAGCTCCCACATCCCCAACTCCCACCGCACCAGGCTCTCTGCGTGCTCGTCGCCTTGGATGCGGAAGACCAGGAAGAGTTCCCTCTGTTCCTAGTCGCAGCTACTGGCGTCCAGCTCTTTGCGGATTTCCCGCATCATGTCACCGGGATCCATGAAACTAGTGGTTTTCATACTCATTGCTCCTTCGTTCTTGTCCTTTTACTCAACGAAGACGCTGCGGCATCTTGTGAGTTTCGAAGTTAATTTACTAAAAAGATTAGTGGAGCCTGTGCTTGGAGTCTGGGACAGTGGCGTAGCTTCCTGGGACAGGCTGCGGGAGGCGGGGACCGCTGGATGTTGGAGCTCGCCTTTCCCGGGCTGGCGGTGAAAAGTGCCCCTCGGAGGCGGAGTCCGCCCGGGGGGCAGCACTGCTGACACTGCGGGTTGAAGCAGCTGGAGTTCTCTGATCAGGAGTGGTGCTGTTCTCCTGGCCATTCTGGATCACTGAATGTTCGCTGTGGTTCTCTCGCTACAAACCTGAGTATTCTGTCATGTCATCCCTCCAAATGCCGTGCCACTCCTGGGGACAGCGGGGCTTTTCTTGCATTCAGGAATATCCGCCTTGCTGGGATTACTTGCGTTCCCAAGCCCAGGACTGGTGGAGCAATTCCCTTCCTCCCACAGCACTGCCACCTGATTTCCGGGAGAAAATTCCATCTTCTTTGAGGTCACTATCTGTAGTGCTGGTCTCACTCCTCTTCGGAACTGCCACAACTGAAGGAATCTCTGGTCCAGCATGGTCACCGAACCGACTCTGCTGCTGGCTGGAAGAAACGTTTCTCTGCTCTTTGTGGTGAGACTGACCCGGGCTATTGCCGAGGTCACTGCTCGGCTGCACCTTGGCAAGTGAAAGGTTTCTAGAACCGGAGATGTCTAGCGTCGGTTCAACAAGGGGTTGAAGTTCATCTCCTCATGCCCTGTGTAGATCCACCTGTCCTTCATGATTTGCTCTAGAGTGCCTGGCTTAACTGGGTTTAGCACCAGGAAGCGTTTGAGAAGGTTTTCAGAGTCCGTGGACATGTGGAAAGGGATTCTGTATTTCCCTGGTAACACTGAGTTCCTTCAGATTTTGCTCTTCAAGGGAACTGACCCGCAGACTAGGGTGTATAGGATAACACTCCCAGACTCTGGACTTCCTGACCATTGGACTTCTTGCCCTGGAAGAGCCCTGGGGATCCAGTTTTGTGCCAAGAGTAAACTCACTGCTAAAGCCTTGAGTTCCCTGTGAAGCATCTGCTTTTGGTGGCAATACCGTACTGCAGACACCATCTATCTCAAGTTAGCTCATGCTTCTTCCTTCATTCTTCCATGTGCAACCAGTCAAATACTTCACTTCCCCTTGCATACTCCATGAGTGTTTTTTCTGTCAATGACTTCTAACAACTTCACTATGTTTGGATGATTTTAAATCTTCATTATTCTCACTTCTCTAAAGAGCTTTATTATTTTATTTATTATTTTTTTATTGCAACCTCTCTGCCTGTAAGGATGTGTCATGCCAATTTGACTTTTGCAAAGTTCCCCTCTCTGATCAATTTCAACAGTCTGTAGTATCTGATGTGAGGCTGCTCATCCACACAAGAAGCTATGGAGTTTCTACACCGCAGTCCAGAGCGCCCAGTGTGGAGGTGATTTCTTGTCACCAATCTCCATGTGAGGTGTGCGTGGTATGTACAAGGTTCTTCATCACTGAGTATCTTCACTGTCTTTTGATGATTTCACAGAAGAAAAAATAAACTCCTAAATCTACTCAACTAGCAAAGCTAATAGATGCCTGTGGGTACCACTAGCAGGCTTAGGAGAGGGAAGGGCAAGGCAAGGGAAGGGGAAACAAGGAAAGAGTTGGAGATAAGAGGTTATCAAACAGCCTCAAACGCCTTCCACAACAAAAGATGCTTGCCCAGTTTAAAATTATCCTTCTGAGTAAGTCTAAGAGAAGAAGGCAAATGAGGAGTGTTCTAGGTCTACTCATTTCCGAGATTCTCATTCTAGAATCTGCTATGCAGTCAATGCAGTCTTAAAGGCACTGACTGCATAAAGAATGGGGGTCCTAGTGGATGTCTTATTGTGCTTGGACTCTGCACCACTCGAGAGTGAAAATGATACTGCCCAGCCCTGAGTGACCAGCAGCAGCAGCCAAGATTTTGCCAGTTCTGCAGCCTTGGTCTAGATCCCTGGCCTGCCAGGACCATGCCCCCACGGGCCCCAGGGCTCATTCTCCCCTGCCAGTTGTGCTGTGGAGCTAGCTCCAAGGCCCCCACATAGTGCCCTTACCCTGTCTATTTTTATGTATCCAAAATACATAAAAATCAAACTGGAGAAAACAAATATCTAAATGAGTAAATGGGAGGAGAACATGAAAGACCGATTCACAAATGGGAAAATCTTAATTGCTACAACCATATAAATATGCTTAATTTCCCTGGTAATAGAAAACTGCAAATTAAAATAGCATGGTGGTATTTTTAAATTTCAAAATAATACATAAAATATATTTACCTTTATTTTGAAACTGTATGCATATATGTGCATAGTAGAAACATATGAACCATATTTCACCACATAATCATTGCAGATTGTATACCAAACTTTTTTGCAAGAAAGTGGTATGTGCCTATTATGTGTATCTTTTTAAAAAAATTGTGGAGATATTACTAAAAAGTAATTTATTACTAAACTATCTTTGGTGTAAGATTAGAATGCACAGAATAATCATAAATTTACATTAATGTGGTAAGATTGATTACTCTGAATATGGTATTTCTATTTAACCTATGATAAAGTTCAAAACAGAGAAAACTGTAATTATACATTTCTGATGCTACATAAAATCACCATTACTTGTAAAATCATTGTTGGGATACGTCCAGATACAAGGAACTCGAGGGAATTCCATTTCATTCTTCAAACAGTTCAGAATTGGAAAATTACTGCTTTTCCTATTTTGTTGTGATGGATTTGCTTCATTTTTGAACTGCTGACTCTTTTAGTCTAGGCTTGTCCCCTCACCAAGGTCCCCAGCATTCTCTCTGGTTATTTACTGCCTTCAACATTGGCTCTATGTAGATATGTCACCTCCATAATCATGGTCAGGTTTTGAATTTGTGCCCTTTCCTTTAAGATCATTACTTTAGCTTTCAATTTGGGGGTTGTGGGGAGAGGATTGTTACTATGTTTGGGGGATAGAAAAGGCAGATTTTAGTGACATACTATTCCACTGGCCCACTTCTGACTCAGGTGTCACGAAGTAGAAGTCCTTATTTGCATGGGAAAAAAATCACACGTAGGTAAAGTAATTGCTGCCAATGACATCTGTTCAAAGAATGAATGAGATGAGGGTTCCCTGTTCCAGTTTCACTGGCTGAAACTGATGATTATGTTCAAAACCTGTGTGAGGATCCCACATCCTGAAATCAATAGCGAGCGGTGATGCCTGGGTGCACTAGAAAAGAATTCGACAGCAAGTGGTTTGTTGGTTCTCCTTAAAGAGTAACCAAATGGCAGTCACCCAAGACTGAGAAACAAAAGTCAAAAGGATCTACAAATCAGAACAAACAAGGAAACCCTGTGGAGGTGGTGCCTGGAACCAGAGAAGCCCTCACTGCCTTTTGATAATTCGTTTACAATGCAGCCACCAGGGGAGACCAAATACTTGAAAACATATTGGCATTTATGATTGCCTGTTTGTCACGATGGTCTGAGAGCTGTCCTGTACGTACTGTCTCCTTCATTTCAGTTTCTCCTTCATTACCAGTTGGCCATTTAGATACCTGGTCATTCAAAACGACACAATAGTACATTGTTTTCTAGCTCAACACTCTTCCTGACAGAATTATTGAGGAAGCATTATGCAAATGTATTGTTTACTAAGTCATAAAACCATCTGGTCCTAGAGGTTCTTTTTTTTTTTTTTTTTTTTTTGTATCTGACTTCTGGAAACCAGCATGGGTTTGACTTCCTCTGTCCTTCCTATTCTAACTACCAAGCCACTGTTAACAAAAACACAGGCACTTTAAGATTCTCATTTTTGACTGAGTTTCCATCCTGATCTTTTCTATATTTAACTTTGTTCTATTTTCTGTAAGATCACCTTATCTGCAACATTTACATATCGCAATCCGTTTCTATATTTTCCTGTAGGTTTCTTTTGAAACCCTTCTGAGTATTTCCAGACTTAGTCAAATATTTATAAGTATATCTCAATGATACAAAGCACATTGCAGGAAGTCATAAAAACAACCTTGGTAATAAAACCTGAGGGCATGGCCATAACAGTCAGATGGCAGCATCTAGGTTTTCAAAATCCATCTGTGGTCCTATTCATATATCTACACATTTGCAATAACAGGTACCAGAAAACTAAGATTTTGTTGATTGAGTAAGTGGATTTAATTTCTGAGATCACTGCATAAAATTATATTCTTTAATTCTCATTTTCTATGAGACTTTTGGAATTTTTAACTTGTCATTGTTCTATAACATATCACTATTCCTCCAAATCAGCAATTTCTGCACTTGCTTTGGATATGGAACTGTATTTTTGTCCTCAGATCTTCTCCAACATCATCTCTGAAGGCCGATGGAAATCATAGTATGGAAGCTGAATGGTGCCTCTTATTAGGCATTAAAAACCAAAATTGAAGGCAGTTGTCAATTTGGAACAGTTGAGGCTACCCTCGGATCTTCTTACTATCTATCTACTATGAACGAGAGGCAAAAAGAAAATTATCTTGTCCAGTGATGTAGATGAGTCCCACCTGCCACAATATTTATTTCCTGTGACATATAAAATGCTACCAATGCCTGAGGGCTTTTTAAGATGATTGTAAACAATGTTAGATTCACTACATTGTCCAAGTACTATTAGAACAGGTTGAACCTTCTGAACGCCCAGATAGTTGCAAGTTAAAGTCAACCAGAAAAATAATTTTGATGGTGTTTTGAGATAATAAAGGGCAGATCATTTTGAACATAACATAAGCAGATGTTGTTTGATCATTACTTTTTTATGGTTCCCCTTGTTTGACCAGTTTGTCTAAATGAGCTTGGTTATTTGAAATCCCAAGTGCCTAATAATTTCTTAAATTGTACACCCTGTGCTCTGTACTATGCTTATTCTAAGAATTGCTTGTGAAAAAAATTAGGTATGAGAGTAATACAAAGAATATGTGAACTTTGGTTAATGTCAGAATCCTAGGAGTTGCCATCAGCTAAAAAAAGAACTGGTGGGAGGAGGATGTGGGTCCTCATGCTCAAAGACTTATAGTACTTTCTGGTATCCACATCCTGCCTGTGGCTAGATCAACCCAAGTACCACATCTTACTGTTTTCTTGAATGATAACACATCATTTGATATTGAAGAAGGGTCCTCTCTATCATTAAACCAGTGTTAACATTGTAGGTTAATAAAAACATGTAGGGCCATAGGAAACTTGGGGCTTGGAACTTCCTAAGCATTTCATATATATGTGAAAATGTTTGTGCCCCAGATATTAAATTGAATATTTTGAAAGATATCCTCTGCTATGGTTTGGATCTGGAATGCCCCCAGAAAAGATCTTGTATTGAAAGTATGATCACTGACCAGCAAGGTTCAGAGGTGAGACATAGGTAAAATTTAGGCCTCTAACATCATTAGTGGATTAATCCATTTACCGGGTAAACTGATAATTGAATGGACTGAATGGAGTGGAGTGAATTAAATGGAGTGGATAGTAACTGTAGGCAAGTGGGGCTTGGCTGAAAGAAGTAGGCAACTGAAGTAGTATTTTGGACTCTATCTGTCCTTGGCCTCTTTTTCTGTCCCTGGCCCCTTCCTCTTCATCTTCTCAGGTGCCATGAGCTAAGAAACTTTCCTCTGACCAGTGCTTCTGCCATGTTGTTCTGTTTTACTTTGGGCCCAGAACAAAGGAGTCATCTAAGCATGGACTGAGACCTCTGAAACCACAACCCCAATTAAACTTTTCCCTAAATTTTTCTTGTCAGGTATTTTGGTCACAGTGATGAAAAGCCAATATACCATCATAGAAGAGAATTTTAAAATGTATATAAATGTACAAAGAAGTAATTCAAAATGACTCTCACCGATATATTGAGATGAGTATTTTTTCTGCTAGTATATATGTATGTATGTGTGTGTATATACATGTTTAGGAATGATCTTAATTTTATAAATATTCCTCCTATATATTTATAGAATTAAAAACACATTATATAAAATAACAGGATCATATTAAATATCAACAATTTTATTCCTTAATTCAATTAATAATTATATTTTTCCATGTTAAGTGTTCTTTGAAAACACTTTGTACATTATTTCATCACATCAATGATTCTCGAACTTTGGTATGCATCAAAATTGCTTTGAAGGCTTTTTGAATGCTGGCAGCTACAAACTTGTTCACTATGTGATACAAACAATATCTTACAATTGGATATGTGCCTTGTTTTCATTTTTAGCATCATCTATGACAATTCTGAAATGTACTGCCTTTCCCTCTCTCCCTCCTTTCCTCCTTTCCTCCTTCTCTTCCTTTCTCTTTGCTTCTTCCTTTCTTTCATACTTTTCTTCATTTTTTATGTTTATATGATGTGAAATGAACTAATTACCCAGAACGATCATCAAACAATTATTCCTTTCCTATTAAAACATGCATGATTACTTTTAAAAGTCTATTTTCAAGCCGATACATTAGGTCTTGGTTGTATTTGTAGGAAATGTGAACTGATAAAAGATATCATGTTTATGAAAGCAGAACAGGAAACATATGTATGACAAGTAATGAGAAAACCAGAAATAAAGCCCTACTAATTGATGTCCTCTAATTTCAACATGTGTCTTGGCTTCAGCTTGTATTTCTAACCAGTTATTTATAGGGTTTCCTTGTTTTGATCATTGTCTTAAACATAATCTTCTCACAGAGACAACAACCAAAAAAGAAAGCTTTTATTTCTTTTGGCAAATATTGACAGTTGAGCATGTTTCCTGGAGTTTGGAGCAAATGGGAACTGTATTTAAAAATCCCACTGCATCACTGCGCAAAGTATATAATTTGTTGTCTGGCCTGACTTCTTTAGTCGCCATTAGTTTGACAAACACTATACTTTCCTTGGTTTATTATATTAAACCAGCCCTACAACCCTATAATATGTCAGAATTGCATTAAAAAGTACAACAGAGGGTAAAATAATCACTTTGCCTTTGCTTTGATAAAGTCAGGTTTTGTTTACAAATATAAAAGCCCCTCTCATAAGTACTTGTCAACAATTCTTTCCTATTACTATGGCTTCCTCCTTAAAAAGCATCTCAATTGCAATGCTAGCAGGAAAATATTACTATACCATCTAATCTCTGAGGTAATGACAATTATTCGGCACTTTTCAGTTAGCTTGTACTATCAGTGTAATTATCTTTAGAACACTGAGCCTCAATTGTTAGGATGGTAAAACTGAGGAGAAATACCAGAGCTCCAGATTTTAAACCAATGTAATGACCAATTTCCAGGCTTAGTGAATGAATGGCAAAGTAATAAAGTATTTTTATAGCATATTTTTCCTAAGAACTCACATCTCAAGAATTTTGAAATGAGGAATGCTTGTTATTAACAGAAACACATGTATAATTCAAAGTCAATTACATTTTTTAAATGCATTTAGCAGTTGTATCTGAGTGAGTTGGCTTTGGGCTTTTATTTTATTTTGCTTTCATTTCCAATAGTCTAGCACGACAGAGATTTGTGAGGATTCAGTTTGGGGTTTTGGAAAGTTATACCCAGATACTTCATTCCGCAGCTCTCGTCCACTTCTTTCCTTTTTCTGCCTCACACTTATTATAACATTACACCTGACACTCTGATTTTTTTCTCACCTACGTAGCTACTGTTACTGATCTGAATTAAAGATGATAACCATACTAGCCCTGTGCTGTCATTGCCTCTTTCTGGTTCCATCATGGGTACCACTAGTAAATCACATTTCTCTTTCTATTCACTTTATCTTTCACAACTATTCTAAAGGCAAGAAGATGACCAAACAGTTAAAAGGTCATTCCTAAATGGGCATAGTGGTGCCCACAATTCCAGAGACTCAGGAGGCTGAGGTAGGAGGATCACAAGTTTGAGACCAGTCTCAGCAAATCAGCAATACCTTAAGCAACATAGTAAAAGTCTGTTTCAAAATAAAATACAAAGAACAAAAGGACTGGGGATATAGTTCAGTGATAAAGCATCCTGGGTTTTTCAATCCCCAGTACAAAAAGAAGAGAGAGAGAGACAGACAGACAGAGAGAGAGAGAGAGAGAGAGAGAGAGAGAGGGAAAGAGGGAAAGAGAGAGAGAGAGAAGGACGAGGGGTAGGGAGAGAGGGAGGAAGGGAGAAAGGAAGGAGGAAAGGAAGGAAAGAAAAGTCATTTTTGAGCCTAACTGCTGACTGTGGCAAGTAATCTTGTGTATCATTCCCTTTCATCTGTAAGTGGACAGAAGGAAGTAACAATATCTACATCAAGAGTAGAAGGTATAAAAGAAGGATATGAGGAGCCTAGATTGAACAGCCAATCTGTTGCTGGTTACCAGCTGGCATTTACTAAAATAATGAAGCTTTCAGGATGCCTGATTGTTGATGTTAGGAAGCTGCACATGAGTTATTCTAGATTAAGTTAATCCCAAATGTGAGGTTCTTCTTGTTATATTCTGGAAAAATCAGACATAAAATTCCAACATCATTTTATGATGAATGGCACAGTATTTTCTACTCTTTCTAAGACTACATTAAATAATGACTGCTGTTGTATCCACTTAAGAATGATTTTTTTATCAGACCATCTTGTAAAATTCAAATGGAACATACAAGTTTAAAATTAAAATTTAATAATGTGGTGTGAAAACTTAATGTACACAATTTAGAACTACAAAATGCTTGTTTTCTCCCTAGAAGTTTTGAAATAATAAAATATGTGATCTATTACTAAAATATATACAGTCACCTTTTTTTTTTTCTTCCACAGGAAATAAGATTGAAAAGGAGAGAACATGTCCATATGGCAGCCACTTTTACAGAGTCCCCAGTATTCCTGGCACTGGCATTTCCACAGGGCTGGGACAGTGGACCAAATCCAGCACCTTGGGAATGTGCAAGAACACCTGGATTCCTCTGCTTTCTTTGACTTTCTACAGTGATCATCACTACTATGTTTCCAAGAGCCACATTGAGGTTTATGATAGGTAAGATGTTTGCATGTAGCTATATAGGGACAATTTCTCTGAGGAAGAAGCAACTGGGCACATCTAAAAGCATATGACTAGTGACCTCACAATATCAACTTCTAAATTCTCTATTAGATCCAGGGTTTTTCTGGTAACATGACATCAATGCATGCCAAGCTAAAATGAGTATTAATTACATTAGATAAAAACAAAGGCAAATTTTGTCCATTCTTTATGTTACACATCTTCCAAAGAAGGGTTCATTCTAGAAATTTAATCAGACCCAGTGAGGAAAGGGTCTCAAAACAATACCTAAATGAAAGCTGGTTTACAAATTGTCATGACATAATACTGTAACAAAAGGCTTCATCTGCTTATTCTCAAACACTGAAGTTATAATAAAGTAGCATATAAGTGGTGTTTAAAATTATGCATATGAACATCATTGCTCATTAGTCATTAAAAATGCAAATCAAAGGTATAATCATCCTACCTCACACCTACTGGGACAGGTGAAATTTTAAAAGATAGTTAAAAGTGTCATTGATTTCTAATTTCCAATTCAATAAGTAGAGAAATCCTCATTTCATCCATCTGAGTTCATTTTCTGTTGCTATAACAAAATACACAAGATAAGAAATTTATAGAGAAAATAGGTTTATTTTGCTTATAGTTCTGGAGGGTTGGTGATCTGAAAGTATACTGCTGACATTTTCTCAGCATCCAGGGAGGGTCTTCTTTCTGCATCACAATACAGTGGAGGGTATCACATAGTGAAACACAGGAAATAAGCCAGAAAGATCTCACTTTTTTAACAAAGCCACTCCCATAATAAATGTTAATCTGTTATTCCACAAATGGTGTTATGGTTTGGATACGAGATGTTCCCTAGAATTTCCTGTGTTAATGCAGGTATGTTGAGAGGTGAAGTGATTGGGTTGTGAGAGCTGTAACCTAATTGATTCAGTCTAGTTGGAATGAACTCACTGGGTGGTAACTTGTAGGCAGGTGAGGCATGGTAGAGGAGATGGGCCAATGGAGCATACTCCAGAAGGGCTTATCTTCCCTGTGCCTACCCCCTACTCTCTCTCTCTGCTCCCTAACTGCCATGAATGGAACAGGGTTGATCCACATGCTCTTCTGCCATAATAACTTGGTTCATCTCAGGTTCAGAGCAATGGAGTCAGCCCATATGGATGAAACTTCTGAACCAAAATAAACTTTTCCTCCTCCAAAGAGTTATTGTTGGGTATTTGGATCACGGCAATGCAAAAGCTGATGAACACAAAGGGATTAGTGTATTTGTAATGCAGAACCTTATGACCCAATCATCTCCCTCTTAAAGGTCCTACTATTTCACACTCCTGGACTGGGGACTCAATTTCCACCTTGTGGATTTGGGGGGAACACATTCAAACCATAGCACCATTATCAAAAGTAAGAAGCTTAACAATTTGAACAATCAACAACTGTTCTAGGATCGTAAAGGTAAACCTTTAAGTGCCATCATCCCAAATGTGGGACACATGTAAAATCTTAAATCAAGCAACAAATATATCATAATTTATGGTAACTGAGATGCCCTTCAACAGATGAATGGATAAAGAAACTGTGGTATGTGTACACAATGGAATATTATTCAAACATAAGAAGAATAAAATTATGGCATTTGCAGGTAAATGGATGGAGTTGGAGAATATCATGCTAAGTGAAATAAGCCAATCCCAATAAACCAAAGGCCGAATGATTTCTCTGTTATACAAGTGGATGATGATACATAATGGGGGTGGGGAGGAGGTAAGGGAAGAATGAAAGAAGGATGGATTTTGTAGAGGGAAATGAGGGATGGGGAGGAGGCGGGGGAAAGAAAGATAATACAATGAGATGGACATCATTACCCTATGTACATGTATGATCACACAAATGGTATGACTACTTCATGTACAACCAGAGAAACGATAATTGTACCCCATTTGTATACAATGAATCAACATTTTTTTAAAAGTTTACAATAAAAAAAAGTGAAAAAAAAGAAATGTTATATTTTTAAAGTTCTAGTCTTTTGAAAAAAGTGATAGGTAAATGATTAGAGCATTTGGAAAAATATATGGTAAAATATATAGTAAAGGATACAAAAACTTTAGATTATGATGCCTAAAATGTATAGTAAAGGACACATAAGTTCTAGATTATGATTTCTAATCTATTTAATATACCTATGACAATTTTGTGGAAATATTTGCAGAATTAAAAACTCAGAACAAGAGATAACAGTTATTTTCCCCATGAACCACCAATAAAGTAGAATTTAAAATTAAAAACACATTATCATTTTTATCACTTCCCCAAAATGAAATATTTAAGTGTAAATGGAGCAAAATATATACAAGATGTCTAAGAGAGATGAACTAGAAAACTCTGATAAATGATAGCAAAGAAAAACTAAATAAATGGAGAGATATTCCATGTGCATAGCTAAGAAGACAATATTGTATGAGGTCAGTTCTTCCCAAATTGACCTATAGCCTCAACACAATACAAATCAAAATCTCAGCAAGTTATTTTATGGATATTGGCAAACTGATTCTAATTTTATATGGAATAGAAAAAGACCCCAAATAATTACCCAATGTTGAAGAGGGAAAAATCAGATTGATGGACACTAACCAATTCCAAGACTTGTTATAAAGTTATAGTAATTGACAGTATGGTGTTGTTAAAATAGGGAAATCAGTAGGACAGAAAAGATCTATGCAAACAGTCACTTAATATTTCACAAAAGAGCAAAAGCAATATAATGAGCAAAGATTTCCAGCAAATTGTGCTGGAGAAATTGAACATCCACATGCAAGAAAATAAGTCTAGACCCATCAGAAAAATTAACAAAATAGAGCAGAGACCTGCATGTAAAATGCAAAACTATGAAATTCCTAGAAATGACTAGAAGACAAAATAGAATAAAATCTAGTTGTCCTTGGGGATGATGATGAGTTTTACATACGACACCAAAGGCATGAGTCAAGAAGAATTATCAAGAAATAATTGAGGGGAGGTTTCAAGATGGCGGCCTAGAGGGTGGCTGCATTTCATGTTGCTCCAGGACTCAGGATTCAAAAGAGGAGATATTGAGACACTAGGGACCAACTCAAAGCAGCCAGGTGACTCTCACCTGTTGGGAAGGCGTCGCGGATGGGACGGTGGTCCCGGAACGCAGGAAACTTTGTGAAGTAGAGCTGCCGGCGAGACACCCCTCCCCCCGCTGGAGCAGAGAACTCGGACAACTGGGAGCGCCGTAAAGGAGGCCACTCGGCACAGCGCTGGGACTCGGAGCAGCCACTGGGGCTCCGGCGGCTGCCCAGGGGAGGAGTGGCGAGGAGAGCTGTGTGGACTCAGAACACCAGGGCCTGCCCTGAGGAGGAGGAGAGGAGCGTGGCCACTTGGATTCAGAGTGACTGCACCAGAGCTACAGGCGGTTGCCAGAGGAGAAGCTCCGTGGCGAGCTGTTTGGACTCAGAACGACTGCTCTGAACATCGGGGCCTGCCCTGAGGAAAAAGAGGAGGAAGAGGAGCGCGGCCGCTTGGATTCAGAGTGACTACACCAGAGCTACAGGCGGTTGCCAGAGGAGGGGCTGCGTAGCGAGCTGTTTGGACTCAGACCACTTCTGAACCCCGGGGCCAGCCCGGAGGAGTAGGAGGAGGAGGAAGAGGAGCGCAGCGGGTCGTTTGGACTCACAGTGACTGCATTAGCACTCCAGGCGGCTGCTCAGAGGAGAAGGCGAGTGGTGAGTTGTTTGACCTTAAAGTGACAGCTCCTGAACACAGGGGGGCTGCCTGGAGGAGAAGCGTGGTGGGTCGCTTGGTCTTGAGTGGCCGCACCAGAGCTCCGGGCGGTTGCCCAGAGGACCCGTGCAGCGGGTCACGTGGATTCAGAGCCACTCAGAGCGACCGCTCCTGAACACCCGGGGGTTATCTGGAGAAGGAGGAGGAACGGGGAGGGTCACTTTGACTCGGAGTGATTGATTGCCCAGGGCTACGGGTGGTTGGTGGGAGGTGGAGGCACGCAGTGAGTTTCTTGGACTCCTAGTGACCGCACCGGAATACTGGGCAGCTGTCTGGAGGAAGAGGCATGTGGCGGGTCTCTGGGACTCAGAGCGATTGTACAGGGCCCCAGGTGGCTGCTCAGAGGAGGGGCCGCATAGCCAGGCGATTAGGTGCAGAGCAGGGTCCCAGGATCTAGGAGGCTTCTGGGTGGAAGAGCCGCACAGAGATAGGCTTAGGGCGGAGCGAAGGTTCCAGGCCTGCGGGCAGATTCTCTGAGGAGGGGCAGCCTAAGGAGATTCATCTGCGAAGGGTGAGGCTCCCAGGCTCAGGAGGTAGGGCCGGGCACCTGGGAACTTTGCAGAGGAAGGCAGCTCAGCCCAGGCGGTAGCTGTAATTGAGGGGAACCTCTAGGAGGGAACTGACCAGCGAGACCTCCCCACCAGGTGAGTCTTCCCTGCCGGGTGAGGTTTCCCCACAAGGACGGTAAAACCAGAGACTCAGGCCCAAACAGGCCTTGCCTCAGCCCACAGCCTAGGTCCCCTTTGGATGACCATTGGTCAACAAGTGGAGGCACCTCTGCCCACTAGCAGGGATTATACCCCACCTGAAGGCCACCACTCCTAGAGAGGGAGCTTCCTTGTGGAGCACCGCATTATCAACTTCCTCCAAGACTTCAGCCTACTGAAGGCTAAGGGGGGATATATATAGAAATCTTCAGGGACATTGTAAGTCAATAGAGGAAATCTGCAATATCTCAGCGGTCCACTGATACCTGAACAATATGAGAAAACAAGGAAAGAAAATGCTGCAAACAAATCTAGATGTTACATCAATAAAACCCAATGACAGCATGGCAGAAGAAATGACAGAAAAGGAGTTCAGAATGTACATAATAAAAAGGATCAGAGAAGCAAACGATGAGATGAAAGAGCAAATGCACGCACTGAATGATGAGATGAAAGAGCAAATGCAAGCATTGAATGATCGCACCAATCGACAATTAAAAGAGCAAATACAGGAAGCAAAAGATCATTTCAATAAAGAGTTAGAGATATTGAAAAAAAAACAAACAGAAATCCTTGACATGAAGGAAACAATAAACCAAATTAAGAACTCCATAGAAAGCATATCCAATAGGATAGAACACCTGGAAGACAGAACCTCAGACATTGAAGACAAAATATTTAACCTTGAAAACAAAGTTGAACAAACAGAGAAGATGGTAAGAAATCATGAACAGAATCTACAAGAATTATGGGATATCATGAAAAGGCCAAATTTAAGAATTATTGGGATTGAGGAAGGCCTAGAGAAACAAGCCAAAGGAATGAACAATTTATTCAATGAAATAATATCAGAAAATTTCCCAAATCTGAAGAATGAGATGGAAAATCAAGTTCAAAAGGCTTATAGGACTCCAAATACACAAAATTACAACAGACCCACACCAAGGCACATTATAATGAAAATACCGAACATACAAAATAAAGACAGAATTTTAAAGGCTGTGAGAGAAAAGAACCAAATTACATTCAGGGGGAAACCAATACGGATATCAGCAGATTTTTCAATCCAGACCCTAAAAGCTAGAAGGGCCTGGAACAACATTTTTCAAGCCCTGAAAGAAAATGGATGCCAACCAAGAATCTTATACCCAGCAAAACTTACCTTCAAATTTGACAATGAAATAAAATCCTTCCATGATAAACAAAAGCTAAAAGAATTTACAAAAAGAAAGCCAGCATTACAGAACATTCTCAGCAAAATATTCCATGAGGAAGAGATGAAAAACAAAGAAGCAAATCAGCAAAGGGAGGAATTATCCTAAAGGAATTGTCAAATAAAGGAGGAAACAAGTTGTGTCAAACAAATAAATAAATAAAATTTAAAAAATGAACCAAATGACCGGGAAACCAAATCATATCTCAATAATAACCCTGAATGTTAATGGCCTGAATTCATCAATCAAAAAACATAGACTGGCAGATTAGATTAAAAAGAAAGCTCCAACAATATGTTGCCTGCAAGAGACTCACCTCATAGAAAAAGATATCCATAGACTAAAGGTGAAAGGATGGGGAAAAACATACCATGCACATGGACTCAGCAAAAAAGCTGGAGTATCCATCCTCATTTCAGATAATGTGGACTTCAAGCCAAAGTTAGTCAGAAGGGATAAAGAAGGTCATTTCATACTGCTTAAGGGAAGCATAAATCAGCAAGATATAACAATCATAAACATCTATGCCCCAAACAGTGGCTCATTCATGTATGTCAAACAAATCCTTCTCAATTTCAGAAACCAAATAGACCATAACACAATAATATTAGGTGATTTTAACACGCCTCTCTCACCACTGGACATATCTTCCAGACAAAAATTGAACAAAGAAACCATAGATCTCAATAACACAATCAATAATTTAGACTTAACGGACATTTATAGAATATACCATCCAACCAAGAGTGAATACACTTTCTTCTCAGTAGCACATGGATCCTTCTCTAAAATAGACCATATATTATGCCACAAAGCTAATGTTAGCAAATACAAGAAGATAGAGACACTACCATGTATTCTATCAGATCATAATGGATTGAAGTTAGAAATAAATGAAAGAGTAAAACACAGAAACTATTCCAACATCTGGAGATTAAACAATATGCTATTATATGATGAATGGATAACAGAAGATATTAGGAAGGAAATTAAAAAATTCTTAGAGGTAAATGAGAACAAAGAAACATCATATCAAAATCTCTGGGACACTATGAAAGCAGTACTTAGAGGGAAATTTATTTCATGGAGCGCATTTAATAAAAGAAGTAAATCTCAACAAATAAACGACCTAACACTACAGTTCAAAGCCCTAGAAAAAGAAGAACAGAACAGCACCAAAAGTAGTAGAAGACAGGAAATAGTTAAACTCAGAGCTGAAATCAATGAAATTGAAACAAAAGAAACAATATAAAAAATTGACAAAATAAATAGTTGGTTCTTCGAAAAAATAAACAAAATTGATAAACCTTTAGCCACACTAACAAAGAGAAGATGAGAGAAAACCCAAATCACTAAAATTCGGAATGAACAAGGAAATATCACAACAGACAGGATTGAAATACAAAACATAATTAGAAGCTATTTTGAAAATCTATCCTCCAACAAAATAGAAAATTTTGAAGACATGAACAGGTTTCTAGAGACATATGAATTGCCTATACTGAACGAGGAGGACATACACAATTTAAATAGACCAATTTCAAGTACTGAAATAGAAGAAGTCATCAAAAGCCTACCAACAAAGAAAAGTCCGGGACCAGATGGGTTCTCAGCCGAGTTCTACAAAACCTTTAAAGAAGAGCTCATTCCAATACTTCTCAAAGTATTCCATAAAATAGAAGAGGAGGGAACCCTCCCAAACTCATTCAATGAAGCCAATATCACACTGATACCTAAACCAGACAGAGACTTATCAAGGAAAGAAAATTTCAGACCAATATCCTTAATGAACATCGACGCAAAAATGCTCAACAAAATTTTAGCAAATTGCATACAAAAACATATTAAAAAGATAGTGCACCATGATCAAGTGGGTTTCATCCCAGGGATGCAAGGTTGGTTCAACATCAGGAAATCAATAAACGTAATTCACCATATTAATAGATTTAAAGTCAAGAATCACATGATTATTTCAATAGATGCAGAAAAAGCATTTGATAAAATACAGCACCCCTTCATGCTCAAAACACTAGAAAAAATAGGGATAGTGGGAACATTCCTTAACATTGTAAAGGCCATTTATGCTAAGCCCATGGCTAATATCATTCTAAATGGTGAAAAACTGAAAGCATTCCCCCTAAAAACTGGAACAAGGCAGGGATGCCCTCTTTCACCACTTCTATTCAACATCGTTCTTGAGACTCTGGCCAGAGCGATTAGACAAACCAAAGAATTAAAGGGATATGAATTGGAAATGAAGAACTCAAACTATCCCTGTTCGCTGATGACATGATTATATATTTAGAGGAACCTGGAAATTCCACCAGAAAACTCTTAGAACTCATAAGTGAATTCAGTAAAGTAGCAGGTTACAAGATCAATGCCCATAAATCCAACGCATTTTTATACATAAGTGATGAATCTTCAGAAAGAGAAATTAGGAAAACTACCCCATTCACAATAGCCTCGAAAAAAATCAAATACTTGGGAATCAATCTCACAAAAGAGGTGAAAGACCTCTACAATGAGAATTATACAACACTAAAGAAAGAAATTAAAGAACGCCTTAGAAGATGGAAAGATCTCCCATGTTCTTGGATAGGCAGAATTAATATTGTCAAAATGGCCATACTACCAAAAGTGCTATACAGATTCAATGCAATCCCAATTAAAATCCCAATGACGTACCTTACAGAAATAGAGCAAGCAATCATGAAATTCATCTGGAAGAATAAGAAACCCAGAAGAGCTAAAGCAATCCTTAGCAGGAAGAGCGAAGCAGGGTGTATCGCAATACCCGATCTTCAACTCTACTACAATGCAATAGTAACAAAAACGGCATGGTATTGGTACCAAAATAGAAAGATAGATCAATGGTACAGAATAGAGGACACGGACACAAACCCAAATAAATACAATTTTCTCATACTAGACAAAGGTGCCAAAAATATGCAATGGAGAAAAGATAGCCTCTTCAACAAATGGTGCTGGGAGAATTGGAAATCCATATGCAACAGAATGAAACTAAACCCATATCTCTCACCATGCACGAAACTAAACTCAAAATGGATTAAGGACCTCAGAATCAGACCAGAGACCCTGCAGATTATAGAAGAAAAAGTAGGTCCAAATCTTCACCTTGTTGGTCTAGGATCAGACTTCCTTAACAGGACTCCCATAGCACAAGAAATAAAAGCTAGAATCAACCACTGGGATAGATTCAAACTTAAAAGCTTTCTCTCAGCAAAGGAAACTATCAGCAATGCGAAGAAAGAGCCTACAGAGTGGGAGAATATCTTTGCCAATCGTACTTCAGATAGAGCGCTAATCTCCAGAATCTATAAAGAACTCAAAAAACTCTACTCCAAGAATTCAAATAATCCAGTCGACAAATGGGCTAAGGAAATGAATAGACACTTCACAGAAGAAGATCTACAAGCAATCAACAAACATATGGAAAAATGTTCAAACTCTCTAGTAATAAGAGAAATGCAAATCAAAACCACCCTAAGATTCCATCTCATCCCAATTAGAATGGCAATTATCAAGAATACAAGCAACAACAGGTGTTGGCGAGGATGTGGGGAGAAAGGTACACTCATACATTGCTGGTTGGGCTGCAAATTAGTGCAGCCACTCTGGAAAGCAGTGTGGAGATTCCTTAGAAAACTTCGAATGGACCCTCCATTTGACCCAGCTGTCCCACTCCTTGGCCTATACCCAAAGGACTTAAAATCAGCATACTACAGAGATACAGCCACATCAATGTTCATAGCTGCTCAATTCACAATAGCCAGACTGTGGAACCAACCTAGATGCCCTTCAATTGATGAGTGGATAAAGAAGCTGTGGTATATATATACAATGGAATATTACTCAGCCATAAAGAATGATAAAATTATGGCATTTGAAGGCAAATGGATGAAATTGGAGAATATCATGCTAAGTGAGATAAGCCAATCTCAAAAAGCCAAAGGACGAATGATATCGCTAATAAGTGGAGGATGACACATAATGGGGGGGAGGGAAGGGTTAGTGTTAGGGTTAGAGTTAGGGTTAGGGAGGGGGGCAAGTATGGAGGAAGGAAGTACTGTATAGAGGGAAAAGAGGGGTGGGAGGGGTGGTAGGAAGGGAAAAATAACAGAATGAATCAAACAACATTGTTCTATGTAATTTTATGATTACACAAATGGTATGCCTTTACGCCATGTACAAACAGAGAAACAACATGTATCCCATTTGTTTACAATAAAAAAAAAATCAGAAGGAATAAAAATAAATAAATAAATAAATAAAGTGAAATAATTACATACCCATTAAAGTGGCCAAAACCAAAACACTGACATGATGAGTGTTGGTAAAGATACAGAACAACAAGAACACTCATTCATTTCTGGGAGAAATATAAAATAATACAGCCACTTTGAAATATACTTTGGCAGTTTCTTATAAAATTAAGCATATTCTTACCATGAAGTTCAATAACCACTCCTTGTTATTTGCCCAAAGGAGGAAAAAAAATGTCCATACCAAAAAAAAAAAAAAGAAGAAGAAGAAAAAAAAAAAAACAAAAAAAACACCTGCCTACTAATAGCAGCTTTAGTCATAATTGACAAGACTTGAAATTAGAAAAGATGTCCCTCAGTAAGTAAATGGATAAACTATATGACATCCAGATAATTGAGTTATTTGACTTGAAAAGAAGAGCTACTGAGCCACAAAAACACATACAAGAAACTTCACTGCATATTATTAAGAGAAAGAAGTCAGTATGACAAGGTTGCATACCATATGTTTCCAACTTCAAGACATTCCAGACCAGAAGAAACTATGAAAATAAATAAAAAGGATGAGTCATTTCCAGGGGTTAAAGAAAGGGAGGAATAAATACTCTGAGAGCAAAGGAATTTTAGGGCCTTGAGATTGTTCTGGGTGTTACTTCTGTGGAGGGTATATGCCAGAATTTTGCCAAAGCCCATGGAATGTACAACGCCTAGAACAAATCCTACTGTAAACCTTGCATTTTGGGCGAAAATAACATCAATGTATGCTACTGATCATATTGAATTTATCATTGCACTATACTATGTTTGTGGTGTGAAAGGTTGTGCATGTATGGGGACAGGGTGTTTTTGTAAACCCTTTGTGCTTCCTTCTGTATATTTGCTGTGAATTTAAATTACTCTAAAAAATTAAGCTTATTAATTTTTTAAAACAACATTGTTGCAGAGTATGTGGCAAAACTAGAAACTTTATATATTGCTGGTAGGAATGTAACAGAGCACCTTCTTTTGAAAACAATTTGGCAGTTCCTCATAATGTTAAATACAGGATTACTGTAGAAGGTACACAGAATAACAACCCCCCAAGCTGTACATGTACTAATCACCAGAATCTGTAAAAATGTTACCTTATATGACAAATAACACTTTGCAAATGTAATCAAGTTAAGATCATGAGAAGGGAAGATAGTCCTGGATTACCTGGGAGGGCTGCCATAATCACCAGTCCTTATAAAGGAAAGAGAGGTGCAAGAGAGTTAGTGAAACAGGTGTGTTGATGGAAGCAGAAGCTGCAGAAGGCAGAAAATGTGAAGTTGTTCTACTGCTGTCTTTTTTTTTTTTAATTTATTTTTATTGTAAACAAATGGGATTCATCTTGTTTCTCTGTACATGAAGTAGAGGCATACCATTTGTGTAATCATACATTTACCTAGGGTAATAGTTTTTGATTCATTCTGTTATTTTTTTCCTTCCCTTCCCTCCCCTCCTACCCCTCTTTTCCCTCTGTACGGTCCCTTCCACTGCTGTCTTTGAAGGCTGGGGACGGGTCTTGAGCCAAGGAATTCAGGTGACCTTTCAAAGCCAGAAAAGATCAGGGGAAAGGTTCTCTCTAGAGCTTCTAGAAAGGATGCAATCCTGGTCTCCAGAATTTCTGATGTTCAAAACTATAAACTAACAAATTTTTGGTGTTTTAAGCAGCCAAGTTTGTGGTGAATTTCTATAGCAACTACAGGAATCTAATTCACCATAAGACCATCAATTCTGCTCCTTGGTACATACTTAAAATAACTGAAAACATGTACACACCAAAAATAAAATATGAACGTTTATAGTGTTATTCATATTAGTCATGCCCATCAATGAAAGACTAGATAAACAAATGTGGTATATTCATACAATGAAATATTATTCAGGAATGAAAAAGAACTGAATGCTGATACATGCTCTAATATGGATGAGCCTTGACAGCAATGCTAAGAAGCCAGAATCAAAAAGCTACACATTTTATTATTCCATTTGCATGAAATGCCCAGAACATTCAAATCCATAAGGACAGAAATCAGATCAGTTTCTGTTAAGACAGTGGGGGAACAGAGAAGGGAATAGGAAGTGATGGCTACTGGGTGTAGGTTTATTTTGGGGTGTGCAGTGATGAAAACTTCCTACATTATGTGATAGTCATGATTGCACAATTTTGTATATATGTTTAAAAGGAGAAATTTTATGTGATATAAATTGTATGCCAATAAAACTACTATAAAAGTACAAATACCAGCCAGATATATCTGATACTTGACTATTTTATCTGAACATCATATATTAAATTCCAAAGAAGTAATACTTTTAGATGAGGTAGGATATGGTTTACAAATTATATTATCTTTGCCAGCTTCACATCATGGCATATGATATCTGGAAAGAACTATTGAAATAATTGTACTTAAATAAACCCTGGAGGCAAACTAAACCAATAACATTACAGCCCGACTGGGAACTACTGAGTTCCACCCTTGCTTGCCACTATACCATGCTTAAACTTTGGCAGCGATTGCCTTCATTGGAGCCAGGGAACTTGGTGAAAGGAGGCAGAAAACAGAATAGAATGGCGTTAGGTGACAAGTAAAGGAAAAATCAGGAGAAGCAGTAAAATAGATAAATAAATAAATAAATAAATAAATAAATAAATAAATAAATAAATGTTTACTGACCAATGTTCTAGTCATAGAACCAAAAGGACAAATGAACAGAAAAAAAAATAGCAGCTTAGATAAAAAGTACTGTGTAGGGACCACTGTACTGAGATGAACCAAACTATATTCATTTTATAGAACATCAGTGTTTCAATAATTGAAAAAAATTTTTGATACCATGGATTGAGCCCAAGGCCACTTAACCACTGAGCCACGTCCCCAGCCATTTTTTATATTTTATTAGAGACAGGGTCTTGCTGAGTTGCTTAGAGCCTCACTAAGTTGCTGAGGCTAGCATTGAACTCATGATCCTCCTGCCTCAGTCTCCCAAGTCACTGGGATTACAGGCGTGTGCCACCACACCCAGCTCTCCTGTGGGTTTTAAATGTTTGTCTTACCTCACACAGATTCCCAGATGCCACTCACAGTTACCCTGGTTCCTCACCAGGCCCCCTACTTTATCCTCCCACTCTCAATTTTTCTCTTTTCTCATTTCCCCTCCATTTTCAACCTCAGGAGACTCTTTTCAGTATTTTCAACATTTCCATCTTTTGAAATAAGTTGAGACTGGGCTTGTCTTTCCTGGACAAAGATAGTTATTCCCAGACACATACTACCTCCATATAAGTTAAACCAATTCCATTCCAGGAAGTTCTACCTATTTTGCTGTCACACTTATAGTCACAGGGGGAAAAAAATCCTCTACTTCCTGTGTCATGCATTGCTTCTGAGAAAATTAGGCAGCGGGCAAGGAAAAGTAAGAGAAATAAAATCAGGCTAAAATTTTCTAGAAAAACAGGATAATATTTTCCAGAGAAAGAAGAAATGTGAACATTTGAGAAGATATAATCTAAAAAACGTGATCAAATATGATGGTGGACTGGAAAAAATGGAAATGGAAGGAAAAGAATGAAAATAAAGATGAAGGCACGAGAAGAAAGAACATTTTAACATTTATATTGCCTCAAAAGATAATGTTTTAACCAATTCTCTAAGGATAATTTTTTTCCACAAAATCTTTCAAAAGTAATTTGGATATAGGTAAGTTGCAAGATGTCAAAGACCAAAACGTGTCTTCACATAAAATAAAAATATACTTTCTATCACGTAAAAAGATTCTCTACTTGCATTTATTCTTACTTTTTTTTTCTCTCCAGGATATAACTAAAATCCTCTAGAACATAATTCAGCTCAGAAATTTCAAAATATGTACTTCACTGATATTCCTTTGTTTTCTCTACAGAAGAAGAATAAAGCACATATGTTTTCTCTTTTAGGTCATCTTCATTGACCTAATAACTACACCATGCAATGAAAGTACCCCAATCTGTGAAGACAAAAATCTCAAACAAATGTGGAAGAGAAATTGCCTAACACTTTACCCTGCCATGTGGCAGGCACTAATGTTAGCTTTTCATGGCTGTGACCAAAATACCTGACAAGAATAACTTAGAGAAGGAAAAGTTAACTCTGCCTCAGTTTCAGAGATTCAGTCCACGGTGAGCCAACTTGACTGCTCTGTCTCTGAGATGAAGCAGAACATTGTGTGGAAGGTTATGGTAGAGGACAGTGGCTCAGTTCATGGCACCCAGGAAGCAGAGAGAGAGGAAGGAGCCAGCCAGGGACAAAATATAATGCCCAAGGGCTTGTTCCCAGTGACCTACTTCCTCCAACCATACCCCACCTGCCTACAGGTACCACCCAGTAATCCAACGTATTAATTCATCAAGTGGATTAATCCACTGACTAGATTACAGCTTCAAAATCTAACCATTCTGTATCGGAAATTTCTTGTATTACTACATGAGCATTTAGGGGGACATCTTATTCTCAACGATGTTTGTTCTTAATACCTGATTTTGGAAAAGTATTTGAAGTTGGGGATTCAGGAGTGCGGAAGTGTATGGAAGCTATCAAACAACCACTACTAAACAACTAAATACCTACCCAAAGATACATCATCAAATGGGGATCAGCCTTCTTATTCTTAATAAAGGAAGAAGCATTTGGGGCTGGGGGAGAAAAACAAAGCCTCACACCACCATACAAAGATAGGAAAAACCCTCTTACATGCTGAGATTAGGAGCATTAGTTGGTCAGGTAATAATTATAAGAAAGGTGAAAACAAAGAATCATATAAACATTATGTATATTCTCATAAATTATGAAGGTTCTGAGATTTTGTCCTTCCTGCAAACTAACAAGTTAACAAGAGGCCCCAGTGTGAGAGGAAGGAGCACTCAGACCACAGCATGCCCCACACACGCTCACGGGTCCTGCTCGCCTCATCCCAAGGAGTGACAAAGAGTAGCCTGGGAGGACGCTGCACAGGCAATGGATCCAGCCACACAGGCACAATCTCCAGCTTAGGACACGCAAACTTCCCCATCGCTGTCCCCAAGGAAGACACTAGCTTTACTGTCGATAATTCTCCCATCTGTGATGATTTCTTAAAAGTATGATCATTAGTCTTCTTGCAGGTGAATAACACTGTGTGTGCTTAGAATACTGTTGTGGTCTAATATATGAGGAACACACACCATTTTATTCAAAAATGTGGAAGTTTGAAGAATAAAGTGATTTGCAAAATACTCCAGCCACAAGCAGGATATCATCTACTTCTCCGTACCTTTTTGTCTTCAGATTACATTGTTATTATTCCATGCCTGCTAGAAACTTTCCTGAACAACTTCACTCTCATCAGTCTCCTATTAGAAAGAAAAAAAGGAAAAAAAAAAAAAAATCAATTTCTTGGTATTGAACTTCGTGGGCTCACACTACTGCTTTCACTATAGCTTGACCAACCAGAAATAGAAGACATCTTGCCTCTCACAGCCAGGTCACGGTAAGTCTTAAAATTCCTCTGCAAACTTTACTAGTTTTGTACATCAAAATGATCAATGCAGATCTCTAGAGTCTTTGATCACCAATCCATCTCCATATAACTTTTGAAGTACAAAGTAAGTCATTCATTTAGGAAGATTCTCTACATTTGCCACTGTCGACAATGTTAGATGCTAATTGATAATAATATGTCTTGGGTATTTTAATTAAATATTGTTACTGAATTTATTGGTACAGACTATCTCACTGTGATATGAGGAAAATCAATGAAAATGTCTAGACTTCAATAAGGAGAATACTTTGTGGTCAGAAGACTGTGATACTTTGTGGCCAGGCAGGTTACAATGTGCTGAAGAGGAATATTTATATAATGCAGGATGTAACTTTTGAGAGGGCCATTTGTTTGTTTTATTGCTACATGAAGCATACAAGTTAAATATTACTGGCTGTTTGAACCACTGGGTGAGACAACAGTTCTGCCTGGGTAGAAAAGATTTATGTACATTGTTACTGTGCACTGCTTTCACTGAGAGCAGTAAGGAGACTTGCTAACAGGGCATCAAACCTGCATATTTCAAAAACATTAAGTGCTGAAAATCATTTTTAAGACCCGGTTTTTTTTTTTTTTTTTTTTGAGAACTTGGCAAAATCTGAAAAAATCCCAATGGATTTATATTTTCTCATAGGGTTTTAGTTTCATTTTATTTCAATGAAATTTTAAATGGGTAGCATTTTGGAAATACCTGAAAATTTATGAAACCCACATATTTCATTAAAAATATGTGCATATGTGTATGATTCTGTGTGTGTGTATGTGTGTTTGTGTGTGTGAGAGAGAGAGAAAGAGGTGTTTATTAAGGTATTTTAAATTAACTTGTCATGTTTAAGCTATAAGCATTCTTTTCTGAAAAGAAAAAAAAACTTGAAAAAACAGAAAAAAATTAAGATTAATGAATTAAAAGAAGATAAATCCCAAGTTTTATTTTGTGATAATAGAAATTTATGTTCTTGAAAAGGAAGTCAAGTTATTCTAATAACAAATAATCATGAGGATGCATTAAATAATCTGTACAAATTTTCAGTAAAGAAACAAAAACAGAAGTCTTTCTTTTTCTTCCTCTTTCCCCAAGAGTATGATCCATATTCTGGTAGGGGATTTCAGAAATGTTTTTATCAATTTTTTCCTGCAACATGCATCAATACATTGATGAATCTGTTTAAAGGAATGAAAAGGAAAAAAAATCCAGAGAAGTGCTCCTCAGAGACAATCTTCATTTTCTTTAGCAGCTCATCGTATCAAAATATTGATTGGAGAGAAATCTCGCCTATGAATGAAATCAAAAACGCCAAAAGAAAGTGAATTAATTTGGGGAGAGAGAGGGGAAGTTTAGGAGATTTAACCCAAAGGCACTTTACCACTGAGCTATCTCTCCAGTCCTTTTTAATTTTTATTTTGAGACAGAGTCTCATTAAGTTGCTTGCTAAGTTGCTGAGACTGACTTACTTTTGGTCCTCCTGCCTCAACCTTCCCAGTCACTGGAATTACTGGCATGCACCACCATACCCAGCAAAAGTGAATTAATTTTAAATTATACTATGTTTCTTATATATCACTAAAACATTACCACCTTGACATTTCTGAAAATGACTATTGAAAGAATAGCTTTAGATTAATTATTTATCCTTTGGAACTTGGTCATAAAGTAAAGGAATTCCAGTTTCTTTGTATGAAAATATTTGATGTAAGTATTAATTATTTGGTAAATTTTCTCCTTACTCAGAGTCCTTTCTCAGCCACTTTCATTTGTTCTCTACTGTCTGACTTATTATTCTGATGTGCCCATAATTTCCTCGGCCTCTTTGTTTCTACATCCAGTGGGAAGAACAGATATGGCAAATGTAATGATAATAACAAAAAAGTGAAGATCAATATGCAGACAAAAAAAAGTTTATAAAGTTTTATTGTGTGTCAGTAATTCTTCTGGGTGCCTTGGAAATCTTTACTTATTTAGTTAGTGTTCACCAGAATCCAGTAAATTATATTCTATTTCTATCCACATTTTAAATATGAGAAAATCTATGAACAATCCCAAATGGCAGGCTTTCTAAGCTAAGTTGCATTGACACAATCTAGGCTTCCCCTCTTCTATGAATATACTCTGAGTCATTGTGCCTACTTAGCATAGCTTCTGGAAAGTTCACATACACAGCTATTTCTTCAACAGATTTCTATAGAGAACTGTAATATGGTGTAACTTGGAGTCTCAAACCATATAATCACCTTGGTATTAGCTTTAAGCTTATACACTCTCTTTTCTTTATTTACTGACCTTTCATGTCAGATCACCTTTCTTAAAATCCTGGACTCAGGATAAGGCCTTTCTTTGTGTCAGCCATCAAGATTCCTAATCAAGCCAAGTTAGCTGATCTCCCTCAGTGTTGGGCCAAACTTGTCAAGGTCACCCCATTGAGCTTGTTTTTCCTGGCACCTCCTGGTATGTTCTCCTCTGAGATGTGAGCAGTGGCCTTGCAATCAATATGGCTCATGAAGGGCAACAGCATCCAGAAGCTTCTCAGAAATGTACAGTCTTTAGTCCACTCTGAGGCCTGCAATACCTACATGCCCCGTGTTTGAGAAGCCTTACTGCAGGACATTGCCTATCCTTTGATGGTTGGAATTAAGTCTCCAACACTGTGGGCTTAAACTCTAGTGGGCATTGGAACCACTGAGAGGGTTTGTTAAAACACAGACTTCAGGATTTCACTTGAAGAGTGGGTCTGGGATACAGTGGACACCAAAATTTACATTTGTAACAAGTTCCCAGGTGGAGGCAAGGCTGCTGAGGTGGGGGTGACACTTTGAGATCTTACTGTTTAACCTCTGTCTGGATTCTTTCCTCTTCTGTACACAAAACTTTGATAGAAAATTGTGAATTCTTAACTACAGGTTTACCACCACCACCAACACACCAGTGAAGCTGGAAACTAAAAATCAATTGCAGTCTGATGAAAGCCATCATCTATTTGGTAGTAAGGGATGGATTTCTGAGATTGCTACCCTCACCCTAGTATATATACAAACATTGATTCCTCCAATATGTTAGCTTCATAGGATAATTTTACTACTTTATTTAACTGAAATGCTCATGATCACAGACAAGTTAGAACAAAATACATTTTGAAATTTCTATTATAAAACCTTCTAAATTAACAATAATGTGATAAAGAGGGACATTCTGGTAGGAAATCTATGGAATTACTGAAGAATCATGAAATAAAAGAAGAATTTGAAGTTGGAAAAGAAGCAGCTAGAGGATTACAAATTATCTGTCAGAATCTTAATTGGGGAGAGGTTAGGGAATGCAAAAACTTTATTCCCAGATTACTTTAGAAATAGATATTTGGAATTTCTAAATTCATAAAAATAAAACTACTTGTTATTCCAGAGAAAATAACTAATACAATATAAATAATTTACCTGAATGTCACTGACCTATATGATTAGAAAAATTCAAGGTGTGCAGTTGTGGAATATTTCCCAGAATGTTTAATACAGCTGGTGATTTTCCAATGTGATAATAACTTATAAAAAGGGTTCCAGAGGGAACACTGAGAAATAATGATTGCAAACTTTTTCTTCCATTTCAGAGGTTGTTAAAATTTAGAAGGAATTAAAACAAAGTATTGAAGCATAGAAAAATAAGATGAGTTGAATATATACGTGTGTATGTATATGTATGTATGAATATATATGTGTGTATGTATATATGTACATATAACATATATATACATGTACCACACACACACACACACACACAGACACATTTTATAAATTGTTTCAAGAGAACTGGAACTTATTTGAAGAATGGCAAGAAAGATGAGACTCAGTACTTATAAACTATCAAGATTTTCAGATATTTTCTGTATCAAACAGTATTAAAATAATTGAGTCACCAAGAGATCAGAGTGATTAGAATTATGGTTTTACAATGGTTTGGGGCAGAAAATACAGGATAATGATAAATAAACTCTTCTCTGAAGTGTTCTTTTATAGATTTATAAATAATTTGAAGGAAGCCATCCAGAGCCAAATTTCCAAGTCTATAAATGGTATAAACTTTTTATTGCAGTGAAATTGTAAGCTAACGGAGATGAACTGCAGAAATTTCTTTTGGTACGAGAGGGCATAAAAATGGCAAATGAGTTTCTGTATAACAAAATCCAGAAAGAAAGTTACTTATGGAAGGATAACCCAAACTTTACTTATGACTTAGCAGGAACTTGGAGCCAGCAACTATCCAGATAAAGGCCTAGGCATTCCTTATAAAGCCTTTCCTAAGGACATTGGTCCTCTCAGATATCTTCAGGAAAATATTCAAAAGCCAGTTATTCCTGAGAGAAAATTTAAAAAAAATTTTTTTGTTTGGGTATCGCACAGTCATAAACAAAGACAAAACAGAAACAAAACCCAATACTAGTAATCAGAAACTATTAAGTGGATGGCAGAATGTTGAATTAGATTAGAAGTAATAGATACAACATTTCCACTTGCAAAAATGAGCTACAGGCATGAGATGGTAGACTGTGAAATGTGAAATAGACAAATAATTGGAAAAAAAATATTTTACACAATGGGGAAATAAATGATTTACAATTTTATCCCGAGTGTTAGAACAAGCTTAAAAAAAACTCTAGAGGTGTTTGACAGCACCACCATGCAGTCACATATTAGGAAAAAATGAGGGTTAGGTTTAACAATGTCTTTGGAATGAAGGACAAAGCATGGCAGTCATGAACGATTAGTACATTTTCCTGGAGCCTTGTTTACTGACAAATTATTAGTCTTCATATACCTTACAAAGTATTTTCTTGTATTATTGTTTATACTGTTCTGTAAAGTAGCTCTCTTCCTGATAAATTAAAGAAATTCTCTTTATATCCGCCTCAGTCCTCTGCCCTGTCCTTTTGTATTTCTGCTTGTCTTTGTCTCTACAGTTCAACTACTTGTCTTCTCCCTGTGTCCCCCACCATGAAGTATTTTCTCTTATTTTAAGTCTCTTTTGTCACTTTCTATCATTTCTATTCTGATTCCTTCCATCTCCTATGTTCCATTCATACACCTTATTTCTAAATTTTATTATCTGACGTTTCAGAAATTGTAAGGAGGAGAAAAGATAAGAAAACAAAAAGAACTAGAGGAAAAGACAGGGAGGAATTTAAATTTGGGAGTGGAAGTGCATCCTTGACCACAGGGATGCACAGTGCCATGGTATTACAGCTCTTTCTCCCATTCCATGTAGTTCAGGGAGCTAGATAGCCAAGTGCTTGATCATGACTCCTTGAATTTTTCTTCCTAGAAAGGTGCAGAATCAAAAAGAATTAACAGCCAGGTGCAGTGGTGCATGCCTGTAATCCCAGCAGCTCAGGAGGCTGAGGATCTCGAGTTCAAAGCCAGCCTCAGCAAAAGCAAGGTGCTAAGCAACTCAGTGAGACCCTGTCTCTTAATAAAATACAAAATAGGTCTGGGGATGTGACTCAGTAATCAAATGTCGCTGAGTTCAATCCCTGGTACTCCTCCCTCCAAAAAAAAAAAAAAAAGAAAAAAGGAATAAACATAATTTTCTTAAAATACTATTAAAATATTACTTAATTTTTAATTACATTTCTCTGTAAGACAGCATTCTCTTCATGTAAGTCAACCAAATACTATATTGGATGTATACATTGGATGTAGAAACATGCGAATCCAGTTCTTTTCCATTAAGCTCAATGTTAAGAAGATACATGAAAGAATAAAAGAGACAACCTTCTTGATGTATGCTTGTTTATCCATTTATTTTGGAAAATATATTTAATTTTCATGAAAACATTTTTATATTAAAATGCTATGGGTTTGTTATAGTTACTATTCAATAAATTGATAAATAAAAACAAAATTTCTCAGTTTTAATTTATAAAATGGTAAACAATATTAACTAAACCCATGAAAGTAAAAGATTTTAAGTGTTCTCAATAATTTTGAAAGTATAATTTCTTTTTAAACTATACTTTGCTATCCTTTAATACTTTAAATGAAAACAATAGTCTGTTTAATATAGTAGAGATTAATTAAGCCAGTTTCTTAATTGAGTAATGTTTTGTACTTCTCAGCAGTGATCATCATCTATTAAAAAACCTAATTTATGGTTTTATACTGAAGAGTTGTGAAAAAGACAACCTTTCTTTCCAGGAACACTTTTTGTATTCAATGATGGAAACACACATACATCTCCATCCCCCCCCCACACCACTCTTGAGACAAATAAGTCAAAACCCTGGATAAACTTCTTTTTTTTGTACAAATGTTTGCATTTGCCAGTAACCAAAGGAAATTCCTACTATCTGCCAGAACAGAGAAATTGAGAGCTGGTGTTATGATCAGGCACCGGCAAGTTTGCAGTCACAGAGGTTTTGTGGGGCTGAGTAATCAAGAGGTGTGGCCTTTAAAGGTCACATAAAGCCCTGGGCATCCATGAGTCAATGATTTGTAATTAAGACTAACACAACTTCAACTTGAAGGATGTCACCCATGATGGAAATGTGAACTTCTTTAAATCTATACACTTGAATATGGATATGACAAAGAAACTTTAATACTTGGCCATAGATGGAACAAACAAACAAACAGACTGCTGAAACCATATCTAAATGTATGTTTTAAATTTATATTATTTTCATGGTCTGGAAAATTAATACAAAAGGTATTTCCCAAAATGGTAAGATTTCTAAGAAATTTGGCAGATGCAAATCTAAAACTGTTCTGTAGAGATAAATCATCAAGTCATCCTTCCAGGATTCTAACAGATAAAGGCCATTGAACATGATTTCACAGTCCAAAATTACAAAACACTTGAGGAAAATATCCACAATGAGCCAGAGCCAACAGAAAACAAATGGCAGTAATATACTCCTAATATATTCATATGAGAGACTTAAAAGATATGGCATAAAATACGATTGAAAATGATAGATGAGATGAAAGAAGCAATTAAACAAAGGAAAATACAATACTGTCCAAAAAGATTAGGCAGTTTAGAATAAAAATAAAGTGAGTTGTGAGAAATAAAAAAAATTGTAATAAATGATTTTTTTAAAGTACAGATGAGTATTAGGTTAAAAAACATATTGAGAGGAACCCAATAAGACAGAATATATACCTGGAGAAATTATTTAGAATATATCATAATAAGGAAAAATAAGTAGAAAAGGAAAAGATATAAAAAGTGACATGAAACTTAAAATCGAAAAAATATCCTGTATCTAATTATTCATACGAGAAAAGAGAAAACAATGAGAAAAGGAAACATCTATAGAGAGCATTTCCAAGAATTTTCTAGAAACAATGGAAGTCAAGATTTCTCAGATTCGGGATGGGGGTATAGCTCAGTTGGTAGAGTGCTTGCCTAGCATGCACAAGGTCCTGGGTTCAATTCCCAGCACCACCAAAAAAAAAAAAAAATCTCAGATTCAAGAAGCATAATGATTATAAATGTGGGATTGTAAAATCAAATTACTTAAACAATCTAAACATCTTCTAATGAAAGTGATGACAAAAAATTTAAGGACAGAAAAACAGAAAAGATTCTCCATAAACACATGATGAAGAAAATTGAATACAAAGTGAAGAAGTGGAAAACAATAAAGACCAGAGAGAAATAATTTGTAATTATGAATTTCAAAAGACATTGCATGTATCTAGATATAGCATGAATATATTTATCAATAAATACTGAAGTTTTTAAAAATGTTAGAATGCAAGGGTAATCTGAGTTAAGCAATTCAGAAGCCCTTTAATTGATGAGGAGTCTAGACTCGGTTATCTCTTTATAGCAACATTTAAAAGATAAACAAATTAAAGAATAGCTATAGAATATATAATTCCATAGTTTATATGAAGGGGAAAAAAGGGTAGGAGGATAAATAAAATGTGGCTAATCCAAAGGAAATTGAAATAAAACATAATGAATTTTTAGAAGGTAAGTACAAAGTAAAAGAATAGAAATAAATCATAGTATAAAACATCACAATAAATATAAATAAATGCTTAAAAATATAAAGCTGAAAAGATAATTTTTAAAAACATTTAAAAAATATAAAGTTAATCCTAAAAGGAAACTAGGGAAGCAATATTAAGACAAAAACACACATTCAGTCAAAAAGGATTTTAAAGATAAACACTGTCTCTATATTAAGAATTAATGAAAACTCAACAGAAAAATATAACAATGGAGATGTAGGAAAATGTATTTTAAAATATACATAGCAAACTGTGACAAATGACAATAAAGGACATGTCTGAGAAAATAACAAGTAAATCTGATTTAATGGAGATATATAGTCATACATACCTGAAATCAAAATCTAGAAAGTGCTATTTTTTAAGCACACATGAAACAATAACAAAAATA
The DNA here is from genome assembly GCF_902686455.1 of Sciurus vulgaris. NCBI lineage: Eukaryota > Metazoa > Chordata > Mammalia > Rodentia > Sciuridae > Sciurus > Sciurus vulgaris. The sequence continues at coordinate 58,182,161 of NC_136469.1, forward strand.
ACCAAAATATTCGGTCACAAAGATGGCTTTAAGTTTATATATGTGGATTGATATTAGATAATTCAGATAATCAATTTATATAATAATAATAGTTTTGCAATATTTTTAGGGAAGAAAAATTATATCACTTTCTCAATAGGTGAAGATTAAGAATTTGATCAAATTCAATATGTATTCTATATGTGAAAACATATAAAAATAAACTTTTAACAAACTAGAAATAGAAGGAAATTTTCATAACTTAATAGGCAGTATCTACCACATTTAACAGCATACATAATATTTAATGGTGTAATTTAGAAATTTTTTTGTAATCAGAAACAAAAAAAAATCTGCTTTCAATGATTCTATTTACATTCCCTCCGCCCCAGAGATTCTAGTCAATGTAGTGTAAGAACAAAATTAAAAACTAAGGCATACAGATTAAAAAGGAACTACAGTTTTCTCATTCACAGACATTATGCATTACATGTTTTTACAAACCATGTTTAGAAATTACTAGAACAGTAAGAAAGCTTAGTGAAGTTGCTTGATATAAGATCAAGATAAAAATTTAATCACAAGTTTCCAAGTAATAGTCTCTTGTATGAGACTAATCTTTTTGCTTATAACAATTATAAATTCTGGAATTTTTTTAAACATCTTTTGAAGAAAGATGAAAATTAGGAAAATTTAGAGAAATCTCAAAAGTTGAAAGAAGGAAGCTCAACTGGGGAAAATTAGCATTTATATGACTTTTTGCCTGAGAGAACTCCCCAATGCTCTCTATGCAGCATCTAGATCTAAATCAGAAAAAAACAGTCTCTGTTCTCCTGCAGTCTCTGTATGAAGGATCTGTCATTCCATGTACTTTAGGTTACTTGACTATCCTAAAATCCAAGCTTTGTGGCACGTTTGAGAAAAGTTACCTTATTGTAGTTTATCCTTTTCTTGGTGTTAGGGTGGAAGAAACAATTTTTCTACTTTCTATCTCTTAAGTAGAAACCCAAGTGTCTTGGGGTCCACTCCCCTTTTTAGTAAAACCATGTCTGATTGACAGCAGGGTGATTCTCAGTTCAATTCTTAACTAGCGATGGATTTCAGAGGTCAGCTGAAAGATTGCCCATAGATACTTTATATTTTGAAGTTGTTCCAATGGGAGGTTAGTTAATGTTTATTGCTGTATTCTGGTGGATGAATCTATAAGATTTTGCTGATTCTATGTTTAGGGGCATTTGAGTTGTTTTAATTGGCAAATGCAAGATAAGGTAGTCAAAAAAATGTGTTTGGACAAGTCTTTTAGTGCACAAGTGCACATGGTTCTTTTGAACAGAAACCTAAATGAAATTGCTGGTCTTCAGGAATGTGTCATTCAACTTTAGTACAAAATGCTGAGTAGTTCTCCAAAGTTCTTATATCAATCCTTTTTTGACTCTGTGGTTCACTCCACATCCTCTACAGGCATTATGAAACTTGATAATTTCACACCATCTTGTTAAGTGTAGAGAAATCTCACAATTACAATTTGAATTTTTGTTGGGACTTACACGGCCAAGAAGATTTTCATGTGTGCATTGCCCACTTGGCGATTTTAATTTTTCCAAGTGCCTGCCAGTTAATATCTCCTACCTATTTTTCTATTGTTTTGCCTAAATTTTTCTTACTACCTACATTTGTACCAAAAATCCAAAGCTACTCTTTGTCACTCTCTTAATAATATCTATCAATGAATATTTTAATGTTTTGCTACTTGTCAAGCCTGAATTGATTTTCTACGCTCACCAACCTCAAGAGATTTTACTATAATCTTCAAAGTTTACTGCTATTACTTGCTCATTTATATCTGCAAAACATATGGAATTGATTTTTCTGTCTCTTGTGAGGTAAGCATCAAATTCCTTCCCCCCACTCATATAGATTCAGTCAATCCATTACTATTTATTGAAAACATATCCTTTCTACATATCTCTTCGGTGTCATGTTTGAAGGAAGTCAAATGTGTAAATACTTGAAAGTTATTTTATGGACTCTCTTATCGGTTCTACTTGATGATTTGACTCTTAAATGGATTATTCACTCTCTAAATCACTATAGCTTTCTAAGTTTTGATATCCAATAATACAAGTCCTACTTTGTAATTCCCGTCAAGAATGTCTTGGCTATATAAGGAACTTTGAACTTCTATATAAATTTTGAATTCTACTTGCTAAGCTTCATTTTAAAATATTTTCTGGAGGACTGAGGTATTTCTCAGTAGTAGGACACTCGCCTGGCATGTGCAAGACCCTGAGTTCGAATTCCAGCACTATAAAAAAAAAAAAAAAAAAGAAACGAAAGAAAGAAAAGAAAAAAAGCATGGGTTATTGGTTTATTTTAAGAACTTTTTCCTTTGATTTTCAGGAAGTTTATTGTGATGTTTCTACATGTTATGTCCCATGTATTTATCTTGCTTTGTATTTATTATGCTTGATAAATATATTGCTGTGGAGTTGTCACCAGTTTTGCAAATTTTTCAGCAATTAATTCTACAAATATTGCTGTGTTTCTAATTTTCTCTCCTTTCCTTCTAGACCATGAACTGCTTATATGCTCATATATTGTCTATGTCTCCATAAGTCTCTTTTCTGTGTTTTCCCACATTTTTTCCCTTGGTACTTTAGCTCATTAATTTTCTTTTTATTTGTGCTATCTTCTGAGTTCTAAAATTTAAAAATTTAAAAATAGTGAATTGAGCAGCTATGAACATTGATGTGGCTGTATCTCTGTAGTATGCTGATTTTAAGTCCTTTGGGTATAGGCTGAGGAGTGGGATAGCTGGGTCAAATGGAGGGTCCATTCCAAGTTTTCTAAGGAATCTCCACACTGCTTTCCAGAGTGGCTGCACTAATTTGCAGCCCCACCAGCAATGTATGAGTGTACCTTTTTCCCCACATCCTCACCAACACCTATTGTTGCTTGTATTCTTGATAATCAAGAGTAGGGTAGTTTTGATTTGTATTTCTCTTATTACTAGATATGTTGAACATTTTGTCATATGTTTGTTGATTGCTTGTAGATCTTCTGTGAAGTGCCTGTTCATTTCCTTAGCCCATTTGTTGATTGGGTTATTTGTATTCTTGGTGTAGAGTTTTTTGAGTTCTTTATAAATTCTGGAAATTAGTGCTCTTTCTGAAGTATGAATGGCAAAGATTTTCTCCCACTCTGTAGGTTCTCTTTTCATATTGCTGATAATTTCCTTTGCTGAGAAAAAGCTTTTTAGTTTGAATCTATCCCAGTTATTGATTCTTGCTTTATTTCTTGTGCTATGGGAGTCCTGTTAAGGAAGTCTGATCGTAAGCCAACATGTTGAAGATTTGGACCTACTTTTTCTTCTATAAGATGAAGGGTCTCTGGTCTGATTTGGAGGTCCATGATCCATTTTGAGTTGCATTTTGTGCAGGGTGAGAGATAGGGGTTTAGTTTCATTCTTCTGCATATGGATTTCCAGTTTTCCCAGCACCATTTGTTGAACAGGCTGTCTTTTCTCCATTGCATATTTTTGGCACGTTTGGCTAGCATGAGAAAATTGTATTTATTTGGTTTTGTGTCTGTGTCCTCTATTCTGTACCATTGATCTACCTCTCTGTTTTGGTGCCAATACGATGCCGTTTTTGTTACTATTGCTTTGTGGTATAGCTGAAGTTCTGGTATTGCAATACCCCCTGTTTCATTCTTCTGGCTAAATTGCTTTAGCTATTCTGGGTTCCTTATTCTTCCAGGTGAATTTTATGATTGCTTGCTCTATTTCTGTAAGGTACATCATTGGGATTTTAATTGGAATTGCATTGAATCTGTATAGCACTTTTGGTAGTATGGCCATTTTGACAATATTAATCCTGCCTATCCAAGAACATGGGAGATCTTTCCATCTTCTAAGATCTTCCTCAATTTCTTTCTTCAATTTTTTGTAGTTCTCATTGTAGAGATCTTTTACCTCTTTGGTTAGATTGATTCCCAAGTATTTTATTCTTTTTGAGGCTATTGCAAATGGAATTGTTTTCCTTATTTCCCTTTCAGATGTTTCATCGCTTGTGTATAAAAATGCTTTAGATTTATGCATGTTGATTTTATAGCCTGCTATTTTGCTGAATTTATTGATGAGGTCTAGAAGTTTTCGGGAGGAGATTTTTGGATCCTTTAAATATAGAATCATGTCATCAGCAAATAGTGACAGTTTAAGTTCTTCCTATCCTATTCATATCCATTTAATTTCTTTAGTCTGTCTAATTGCTCTGGCTAGAGTTTCAAGGACAATGTTGAATAGAAGTGGTGAAAGAGGACATCCCTGTCTTGTTCCCGTTTTTAAAGGGAATGGTTTCAGTTTTTCTCCATTAAGAATGATATTGGCCATGGGCTTAGCATAAATAGCCTTTACAATGTTCAGGTATGTTCCTACTATCCCTATTTTTTCTAGTGTTTGGAGCATGAAGGGGTGTTGTATTTTGTCGAATGCTTTTTCTGCGTCAATTGAAATAACCATATGATTCTTATCCTTAAGTATATTGACATGATGGATTACGTTTATTGATTTACAGATGTTAAAACATCCTTGCATTCCAGGGATGAACCCCACTTGATCATGGTGCACAATTTTCTTAACATGTTTTTGGATACGGTTTGCCAATATTTTTAAAGGATCTTTGCATCCATATTCATCAAGGATATTGGTCTAAAATTTTCTTTCCTTGATGTGTCTTTGCCTGGTTTGGGTATGAGGGTGATATTATCTTCATAGAATGAGTTAGTAGGGTACCCTCCTTTTCTATTTCCTGGAATAATTTGAGAAGTATTGGAATAAGTTCTTCTTTGAAGGTCTTGTAGAACTTGGCTGAGAATCCGTCGGGTCCTGGGCTTTTCTTGGATGGTAGGTTTTTAATGGCTTCTTCTATTTCCCTGCATGATATTGATTTGTTTAAATTGTTTACGTCCTCCTGGTTCAGCTTGGGAGGAGCATATATCTCTAGAAATTTGTCAATGTCTTCTGTTGTTTCTATTTTGTTGGAATACAGATTTTCGAAGTAGCTTCTCATTATGTTATGTATCTCACTGGTGTCTGTCGTGATATTTCCTTTTTCATCATGAATTTTAGTAATTTGAGTTTTCTCTCTCCTTCTCTTTGTTAGTGTGGCTAAGGGTTTGTCTGTTTTGTTTACTTTCTCAAAGAACCAACTTTTTGTTTGTCAATTTTTTAAAGTTTTCTTTTGTTTCAATATCATTGATTTCAGCTCTGATTTTAATTATTTCCTGTCTTCTACTACTTTTGCTGTTCTTCTTTTTCTAGGGCTTTGAGCTGTAATGTTAGGTCATTTAGTTGTTGACTTTTCATTCTTTTCTGGAATGCGCTCCATGCAATGAATTTTCCTCTTAGTACCACTTTCATAGTGTCCCAGAGATTTTGATATGTTGTATTGTCATTCTCATTGACCTCTAAGAATTTTTTATCTCCTCCCTGATGTTTTCTGTTATCCATGTTTCATTCAATAGCATATTATTTAGTCTCCAGGTGTTGGAGTAATTTCTGTTTTTTTTATTTTGTCATTGATTTCTACTCTCAGTCCATTATGATCTGATAGAACACAAGGCAATATCTTTATTTTTTTTGCATTTCCTAAGGGCTGCTTCATGGCATAATATATGATCTATTTTCCAGAAGGTTCCATGTGCTGCTGAGAAGAAAGTGAATCCGCTCGTTGATGGATGGAATATTCTATATATGCCTATTAAGTCTAGGTTATTGATTGTGTTATTGAGTTCTATGGTTTCTTTGTTTGGTTTTTGTTTGGAAGATCTATCTAGTGGTGACAGGGGTGTGTTAAAGTCAGCCAGATTATTGTGTTGTGGTCTATTTGATTCCTGATATTGAGAAGGATTTGTTTGATGTACAGTGATGCACCATTATTTGGGGCATAAATATTTACTATCGTTATGTCTTCCTGATTTATGGTTCCCTTAAGCAGTATGAAATGTCCTTCTTTATCCCTTCTAAGTTTGGCTTAAAGTCCACTTTATCTGATATAAGGATGGAAACCCCCGCTTTTTTACTGAGTCCATGTGCATGGTAGGCTTTTTCCCATCCTTTTCACCTTTAGTCTGTGGATATCTTTTTCTATGAGATGAGTCTCTTGCAGGCAGTATATTGTTGGGTCTTTCTTTTTAATCCATTCTCCCAGTCTATGTCTTTTGATTGATTAGTTTAGGCCATTAACATTCAGGGTTATTATTGAGATATGATTTGTATTCCCAGTCATTTGGGCTTATTTTTGGTTTTTAATTTGGCTTGGTTTCTCCTTTGAGTGTTTTTTCTCTAAGATAGTTCCTCCCTTTGTTGACCTACATTGTTGTTTTTCATTTCCTCCTCATGGAATATTTTGTTGAGAACATTCTGTAGCGCAATAACTTTTGTTTATCATGGTAGGAGTTTATTTCATCTTCAAATCTGAAGATTAGTTTTGCTGGGTATATGATTCTTGGTTGGTAACCATGTTCTTTCAGAGCTTGAAATATGTTGGTCCAGGCCCTTCTAGCTTTTAGAGTCTGGGTTGAGAAGTCTGCTGCCATCTGTATTGGTTTCCCCCATATGTAATCTGATGCTTTTCTCTCGCAGCCTTCAAAATCCTATCTTTATTTTGAATGTTAGGCATTTTCATTATAATGTGCCTTGGTATGGACCTGTTGTGATTTTGTGCATTTGGTGTTCTGTAAGCCTCTTGTATTTTGTTTTCCATTTCATTCTTCAGGTTTGGGAAATTTTCTGATATTATTTCATTAAATAGTTTGTTCATTCCTTTTGTTTGTATCTCTGTGCCTTCCTCAATCCCAATAATCCTTAAATTTGGTCTTTTCATGATGTCCCATGGTTCATGGAGATTCTGTTCATGATTTCTTACCATCTTCTCTGTTTGGGCAACTTTATTTTCAAGATTAAATATTTTGTCTTCACTGTCTGAGGTTCTGTCTTCCAAGTGGTCTATTCTTTTGGTGATGCTTTCAATTGAGTTTTTTATTGGGTTGTTTCCCTCATTTCAAGGATTTCTGTTTGCTTTTTTTTTTTTTTTTTTTTTTTTTTTTTTTTTTTTTTTTTGAGAATCTCTATCTCTTTGTTGAAATGATCTTTTGCTTCCTGAATTTGCTCTTTCAGCTTATTGGTATTATCATTCATTGCCTGCATTTGCTGTCTTATCTCATCCTTTGCTTCGCAAATTATCTTAATCATGTATACTCTGAAGTCCTTTTCTGACATTTCTTCTACCATACTGTCATTTGATTCTATTAATATAGAATCTAGATTTGTTTGGATTATTTTCTTCCCTGTTTTTTCATGTTGTTCATGTATCTTCCCCTCTAGCAGTGCAGATCTGGGGTACTGCAAATTTCCCCTTACAGGCTTATAGTGGCCCTATAGGTTTACACAACCTTTTCTTTAAGGGGAGATCAATATTAGCAGTGCCCAATTCAGACACTATGCAATCCTAGACCAAATAGCCCCTATGAGGACAATAACAATATTGTCATAATAAACAGAATGAGTTCAAATATTATCTTCAGCAAAACAAACAGATTTGCAATAAGGTCTGCAGTTTCTAATGGAGTACAAAGAGGATGCAGAGGGATGTAGGATGTAGCTGTTAATGGAATAAGAAAAGAATATACAGAAGTTCTAGATAATAGAAAGGGTGAGAGTGTAATCAAAAGAATTTGGATTTTAGCATGCAAAAAGGAAGAAAGAGACTATGAGGGAACAGGTAAACAAAAGGAAAAGAGAGCAAAGAAATTAAAGAAATAAAAACTTAAACTTTTTTCATAAGGAGAAAAAAGAAAATCTACTGTATATCAGTCATATAGTATTCAAACCTTCCAGTCTTCAGTAGCCTGATGCATGAGAGGTACCTGACAATGAGCTTCAAGTCTCCTGCAGGTGGCTCAGGATGGGATTTGGCCCACCTAAAGATTGGAGCTATAGCTTCCAGGATTATCCAAGATGGCCACTCTGGCTTCCAAATGTGTTGGCAAATGGGGAGCTGCAGCTTGGGGAGTAGATGTTGTTGGCTGGAGGTCCTGGAGGCGGGGTGCAGTTGGTCAAGCAGGGGTCCTGGAGGTCAGGTGTGTTTGGTGTGGTTGCGGGATCCTGGAGGCCGGGTGGGAATCAGTCTGGGGTCCCGGTGATAGGGCCCAGTCGGTTGGTTTGGGGGTCCTGGCGGCAGGGAGCAGTCAGTTGATGTGAGGGCCCCAGAGGCAGGGAGTGGTCGGTCGGGCTGAGGGATCCTGGAGACAGGGCTCCTAGGTCCGGCCAGGGTTCCTATGGGGCCTGGCTGTTTCTCAAAATGGTGGCAGCCACGTGTAACCAAACCTGCAGGTACTGTCACAGTGAACTTCCAGGCAAGAGCAGGCAGATGGCGCTCTACTGGTGGTCGATGATCAGTTGGCTGATGATCGAGGTGAACCTCTTTCTGTGGGTGATGGATAAGTGTAAGGCAGGAAAATGGCAGATGATAGGCTCCTGACAGTGAGCAATCTGCACTCAAAAAAGGCATCGAGATACTGGCAGACTGCAGGTGATCACAGTAGACAAATGGAGTAAATAGCAGGGGATTGATAAGCAGCAAAAACTGCCTCACCAAGAAACAGATATCCTCTGCTTGAAACTGGAGTACCGAGCAACAAGGAACGCCGCCTTCCTCTAGTCTGCCATCTTGGATCTCCTTCTTATTATTTCCTGTTCTTATCTTAGTATGTTGTGTAAAAAACTTCCAGGACAATGTTGAAAAGCAGTGATGAGAAAGGATAGCCCTGCTTTATTCCTGATATTAGTGAAAAAGTCTTGAGTTCCTCATCACTAAGTGATGTCAGCTGCAGATCTATTGTAGCTCTTGTTGATTAAGATGAAGATTATTTATAATATTCCTGGTTCATTAAGAGTTTTTATTTTCTTTTATCATGAGTGGTATTCAATGAGTATGTTAAATTCTTTTCCTTCATCTATTGACATGATTGTATGATTGTTCCTATTTAGCCTGTTGGTGTGACAGATTACATTAAATGATTTTTGGATTTTAAATTAGCTTTGCATAAATGAGATAAGTCCCACTTGGCTGTGGTATATAATTCTTTTTATACATTATCAAATTTGATTTGCAAATTACATTTAGATTTTTACATCCATTATAAAGACAGATATTCTGTCGTTTCCTTACAATGTCTTCATCTGGTTTTGGCATTAGGGTCATTTGGTCCTCCTAGAATGAGTTATGAAATATTTCCTGTACTTGTAGCTTCTGAAAGACATATTAGAGAATTGATACGTTTTCTTCCTTAAATGGTTGGAACATTTCATCAACAAACCTATTTGAGCCTTCTAGGGGTCTGTCTGCAGTGTTAAACTTTCATACTCAGGAAATTTGTCAATTATAGTTCAGGTTTCTCTATTCTGGTGCTGCTTCCCATGGAGGCTTCTGCTCTGCTATTTTGTAATTTTCTGCATTCCTGTCTATCTCTCAAATTTTGGGGTGTTAGTTTGTCCTATGTTTTCATTTCTCTTTTGGATCCAGAAAGATTTGTTGAATTTTTAGTTTGTTGAGCTTTTTACTTGTTCGGATAGAGTGAAGATTTTTTAATTTTCTTATACATGCACAACTAAAAACTAGAAATCCATGCTTTAAAAAATGTTATTATAAATAAATTGATTTTATGCAGTATGTTTGAATTTTTTTACAGCTAGATATGAACAGAGGATGGTTTTATGACTTTCAGCTATAGACATATGTTTTCCTTTTTCCTTTAGGAAATGTAGAGGTGGATACTTACATAACTCCTAATCAAGGCAACAATCTATAAATAAAGAATGTAAAGTCTTTGCAGATTTTTAAATTAAGCATTCTTTACCCTTTGCATTTATAATACTGCAACATTAAATAGTTACAGTGATGACAATTTTTATTTAAGTAATACTCGGTTCAGTTTTGTAAGTTTGATTCCATTTCTGGTTAGCAGTCACTCCTCCAATGTACTCCTTCAGTCGTTCAATAAGAGAGTTTTTACCAGGGTCTCTTCTCTGTGGAGCATGTCATGCTTTAATTTTTCTCCCTCCCTCATCCTAAGGTCCACAGACTTCCTAAAGCTTTGCTCAGTTTCATGACTTCTTACTCACTTTCCATCTGGTTTCTCCTGCATTCTACTTCCATTACACTCATCTTCTTGGAATATGGAGAGAGGCTTATGATCTGGCAAATGCTCCTGGGCAACAACTAAGTCAGACATTGGTCTTATTTCAGTTCCTGTCTTCTCTCCCAGGTCTTAGCCTATGGGGTTCCTGCTTCTGTATTAGCTGTTCACAAGTTTCCAGGTTTTCTAGTTTTGTGTTGTTTTATTTTATTTTCTAAGGAACTTATACTAAAATAAAAACTCACACAATTGTAGGAGTAACTGGGGAACTTGGGTTCCAAAGAGAAAGATTAGAAATAGAGAAGTCACTGCCCAGTCCTCCTGATGGCCGGTCCTTCCATCTGCTGGAACTTGCAGTGCATAGGTGGAAAGGCTCTGAGGAATGCTGCTGCTTCTGGATCTCATGGCACACTTCCTATGACCAGAAAGAAGAGCTTCACATAGGAGGGAGAAGAACCGACAAGTTGGAAACCACCCATACATCGTGTTTGTTTCTTACCTTATCTAGTCATGAAAACCTCCAAAGAAAAATGGTAGCTGCTTTATGTCTGCCTTCCAAATGTCATATAAATTTCTCTTTTGTCTGACTATTGGAAATCATGTGGGGAAGGAGATTCTGGTAAGCGTATTTCTAGTACCAAACCACTAGCGATATGACAAGTGGTTTATTCAGAAAGAAACAAAATGGCCAGTAAACACAATAAAAGATACCAAAGTACACATTTACTCTGAAAAAATACGATTGGAAAACACAAGATACTATTTACATGCATCTGATTGGATAAAATAGAAATCGTTAATGAGGATCAAATATTCCTGGCAGAGTGTAAATTGGTTCAGTTGGGTTAAAAGGCAATTTGGAATATCAAATAACATTGAAAATGTGCCTAGTTTTCAAGCCAATGATTCTTCTGCTAGATATGTCCCGTTCACACATGTACACAAAGAGAAGTTTACCAAAATATTTATAGCATCATTGGCTTTAATAGCTAAATAAATAAATAAACCTTCAAAAGAAAATGAAATGTCTGGTAATGGGGCTCTAGATAAACATCTATTTATTCATAAAACAAAACTTATGCAATGTTTCAAATGAAAGAATAAGGGCTAAATATAGGAATATGAATAAATCTTAAAAACAATGTTGAAAAAGCAAGTTGCTAAAAAATATAGAGAGCATAGTAGCATTTCTATAATTTTTAAAATATGCAAAACAACATCAATATATTTATGGAATTCATACATATGTATTAGAAATATAAAATACTCAGAAGAGTGATGCCAAATTCAGGGGAATGTAATAAGGGAGAGTTCACAGGAGGCTGTGATTGTATTTGCAATAATTTATTTCCTATGTTTGGTATAGATGCATGGGTGCTTCTTTTGTTATCCCAATACCTTTTAGTTAGTCATCCTCCTGTGTACTCCTTCAGTCACTCAATAAAAACCAGAGTTTTAACTGGGATGCTTTCTCTGTGAAACACTCCATGCATTAATTTTTCTCCCTCCCTTATCCCAAGGTCCATAGACTGCCTAATGCTTTGCTTAGTTTCATGACCTCTTAGTCACTTTCCATCAGACTTCTCAACTCATCTTTCTGGGAATATGGAGAAAGGCTTATGATCTGGCAAATGCTTGGAGGCAAAAACTATGTCAGGCATTGGGCTCATTTTAGTTCATGTCTTCTCCATGGGAAACAGCACCAGGATATGAAAACCTGAACTGAAGTTGACAGACTCTTGAGTATGGACATTTAAAGTTCCAAATTTATTTCTTAATTGCTGAAAACAGAAACTTGATCTTGCAAAGTATCCTTAATTCCATCTATCCCCCAAAATAATCCCTTATCCTCACCTTTCCACATAACAGTACATCTTCCAAACTTTAATTTCTCTCCCCTCTTCATTCAAAGGTTTTTCTTTCTTTTTGTATAATATTAACTAGTTTTTGGGTATTTTATGGTTAAGACTGAACTCTTGCTTTAAATTAGAAAACACTATCTGTGAGTTTGATATTATTAAATATATTTGAACACATGTGATTTTATATTTGTTTTCCTTTACTTGAGTTGTATATTATTTTGGAATTACTTTAAGTAAAATATAAAGGACATTTACTCAAAAGATATAGAATTTATTCCTTATACAATAATCCCTTGGTACAGAAGAATGAATCAGACATAACTGTCCTACATTCATATATGAATACACAACCAATGTAACTCCACATCATATACAACCAGAAGAATGGGAAGTTATACTCCATGTATGTATAATATGTCAAAATACATTCTACTGTCATATATAACTAAAAAGCACAAGTAAAAAAAGTAGTCCCTTGGTATCCATGAGGGATCAATTTGAGGGCTTCCTCCTATACTAAAATCTGAAGAGGCTCAAGCTCCTTAACATACAATTGTTCAGTATTTGATATAACACATGCATGTCCTCCCATATTCTTTAAATCATCTCTAGATTTCTTATGATACCTGGTTCAATATACATGCTAAGTAATAGTTTTTGACTGTATTCTTCAGGGAATGTTGATGAGAAAAAATACATGCACATATTCAGTGCAGTCATAATTGCTTTCTAATTATTTTTTATCTGTATTAGTTGACTCTAAGGATAGGGAGGGCGATTGTATTTAAGAAACTGATAACATTTACTAGACTTCTGGGTGGAAGTTAGAAAGGCAGACTAACCTAGTAGGGCTGATACACTTGAGAAAGTCAGTTGGAGAAGGGGATATAATACAGAAGGGAAGAACAAATGGAGGGAGTCCAGCCTTTGGAACATACCAGAATGAAAAAGAAGGAGCGAAGGAGTTAATAAGAAGGCACATGTGGATTGTGTGAAATGGTCCTTCCTCAAAGCCCTTCAAAGTATTCAATATGTTCATTAAGTCATGAAGTGCTCATTAAGAGTGAAATTTTAAGGAAACAGTAAAGGTGTGTGTGGGGGGGTGTTCACCTGAGGGTGTAATATGCTCACTGGAACAGCCCACATGGATTAGGAGCTCAAAGGTAAAGAGAAGCATGAGGAAATGGCAGGGAAAGACTAGTTATACAGAGGGCTCAGAAGGGCCACCACCCCTGCAAGTGGACACCAGGTCACGGTCACTCAGATTTCCAAAGGATATAGAGCACCACTGTTGACAACAACACCACATTGAAACATATTTTAAACAGGCTGATCTTTTCCCATTCCTTTCAATACAGTTTGTAGGTGAAACTGAAATATAGTATTTGGTGTCAGAAAAGTAGATTCAGAGCAACAAAATTCAAATGATTAGTGTGTATATACACACTGCTTAGGCCTTAATGGAAGAAAAATGATAATATTTTCTTAGAGTAAAATGTGGATTAAAGTCAGATTAACTATAAATTTCATTTTTACAGTTAGATGTGTACAGAAAATAGATTGATGACTTCTGGGAAGTTGATGTATGTTTTTTCCCCTCCTCTTAGCAAATGTAGACATCAAAACTTAAGTAACTCCTAATCAAGGCAACAATCTGTAGATAAAGTATGTGATATTTTTGCAGATTTTAAAAAATTAAACATTGTTTACCCTTTGGATTTAATATATTTCAACATTAAGCATGTATTTTGATAATAATTTTCATTTAAACACATTCACTGCCTTGTATTTTTCTTGTGCACTAGTCATTAAAAATAATTTAACTTTATTTAAAATTTAAAAGTTTTATTTTAGAAAAATATATATGGTGGAGTTATAGAATAATATTCCTTTGATTTAAAATGGTATGAACTGAACAATACTGAAAGTATGGTTTTCTTGTTTTTAAGTAGTAAAATTTTACTGATTTTTGTTTTGTGCATGATATTTGTTGCTTTTAAATTTCTTGCTGGTATGCAAATGCTTTGAATTGCCTTATGCCCTTTGTGGTAAGAAAAGAAAGTTGGACCCAAAACTTCTCAGTTGTAATGAGTTATTTGCTAAGCAATAGAAATTTTAACCTTCTATCAGAAATTTCATTGATGGGAACAGTTGGAACAAGCCACCTCAGTGTTAGTGTTTTAAAGGGTGGAAGGCTCTAGAGTCAAGGCTTTGTGATTCAAAACCACTGTTGGTGTTTGTAAACCTGGTTCACTGCTTTAATCTCTGTGAGAATATTACCCTGCTCTCCTTTTAATGAGTTTGAGTGATTGAAGGGATTCAGAAGTGCAGAACTCCCAGCATAATGCCTAATGTCGTAAAAATCAACATTTACTAGGTCTTATTATTTTCCTTAAATTATGTAGGCTAAAAATAACCATCGCTTGGCTGGGGTTGTTGCTGGGTGGTACAGTGCTTGTCTAGCATGTGTGAGGCACTGGGTTCGATCCTCAGCATCACACAAATAAACAAACAACAAATGAACAAATAAATAAATAAAGGTATTGTGTCCATCCACAACTAAAAAAATTTTTAGAAAGGCCATCACAGATGCTACTTGCTGCTTAAGCTCAGGCCATTGCTGCTTGTCCTCAGGAGACAACTTGGGCAATAGAAGCATTACAGGGGCCAGGGCGGCTTGCAGACTACCTCCTTTGTGACTTGAACTTAGGTCTTCACACCTCATTTTGCTCATTTGCTAAATGGGAGTTTAGAGGAGAGGATTTCTTCCGTTCTAATCTAGTCCCAATAATCAATGATTTAGTATTCTTTCTTGAAAATACCTGTAGTATCCACTAGGAATATGTGAGGCACACATCAAAGTGTGGCTCAAGAGAGAAACACAAGTAGCTGAAAAGAAAGCTTCTCCTGACAAATTCACTCAGCAACAAAATTCAACAATACATTTTAATATAACTAAAAAAAAAAGTGAATTCTCAGTCCATTTATTCTTTAATTCCTGCACCCTTGTGAAAGCAGCGAATACTTACTCTGTAGGAGGTGCTAGAAATACAGAAATAAATATTTCCCCTCCACACAGTTAGTTGGGACAAGCATACAATCATACCATTGTGGAAAGGACCTGAGTGTTTATGAATATTTAGTTTATGTCCCATGTGGCACTGCAGAACTCTGGCAAGAGGACAGTCTCTATAGTCAATATTATTAAATTAATTGAGTAGTCATATGGAAAAAAGACCTTAACAATTTACAACCTTAATAAAAAATAAAAAAGAAAGCCAGGTACATTGCAGAATCAAATGTGAAATATAAAATAATAAAGCCTTTAAAAGATAACAAAACATCTTTATAAATGTGGAGCATACAAATATATCTTAAAATATAAAATGTGAGAGAAGACTGACAAATTGGACCACCTTAAAATTCTCAAAATATTTCCTTATCAAAATATAACACTAATGGAACAAAATGGTAAATTCCAGAAAAGAATTCATAAAGAAGTTCTAAAAATCAGTTAGAAAAAGATAATACAATGAAAATAAGGAAATGGCCTTAAAATAACCATTCACAAAAAAAAGGGAGATTAAAATGGTCATTAAGCATACAAAAAGGTGCTATCTATAATTGCAAATCAAGGAAATGCAAGGTAAAAACAATTTTGGCATATGTACAATGATATGCCATCAGAATGGCAAAAATAAAAGAGGGAACCAACCTATAGCACTGAGATGCCATAATGAAGAATCATGTGATGAGTCATCTTTGAAATGAGGCTTATGAACAGATAAAGCACAGCACACACCCAAGGCCCTCCCAGGCTGGGAAGGAGACCTGGCTACAAACACCTGGGACAGACCTTGGCTCTGAGTTGACTCACTGATTTCCTGTCTTAAGAATATTTTCACTTAAACCATAAATGGGTTAAATGCTATTTCTGTGACTTGAGAATTTCAGACAATGAAAAAGGGACATCAGTTGAGAATCAGAAATAGGGAAGGAGTGAAGCCATCTGCAAGTGAATTTGTAAAGGGGGTTAATTTGAAATTGTATGAGAAAAGATATGATTATATTTTTAACCCCCTTTCTTCAATGAGGTGATGTGGTTACTCACCTTTACCATCCCTCTATCCAAGTGGTTTTCAATCCTGACTAGCTGATGGTTTCAATGTCCTACCTGTAGCCCTCTAACCTGTTTTCCATCTCCATGCAAACAGCTCCCTATGTGTTTCCACCTGTATCTCTGTGAATCCAACACTTAGGTTATCTATGTATTATAATTACCTTGGGTATAGGAATATTTAGGTGAGCAGAAATTCTTAGTCCAGACCATAAGAAAATAAAGGAGAGTAAAGGAACTTAATGTTTTAATGACTGTGTGATTTGTTGTTTGTGTGTGTGTATGTGTGTGGGAGTGGCAGGAGGAGGAGAGACTTGCTTAAGGCAGGTCAACAGGCAGGATACCCAGGCAGGCATTGAAGCTGTGTGTTGAACCGGAATTCCTTCTCTTTTTGGAAACCTCTATTTTGCTCCTAAGGTCTTAAAATGATTGGATGAAGTCCTCCCATATTATTGAGGGTAGTCTACTTAAAATCAATTGATTATAGGTATTAGCCACATGTGTGAACTATCTTCTTAGCAACACCTTGATTAGTGGTTGATTAAATAACTGTAGCCTAGCCAAGTTGACACAAAAGACAAGCCATAACACTGTAGGACTAACAAAGTTAGAAGAGACACAATATATTTTGCTATGTCAAATTAATGCCAAGGTGATTTTTCACAGAAATTGCTTGATGCTGATGCTGCATAACAATAAATTTGCATGTTGTTAAATTAGTTATAGTAACTTCTTACAAAAGACTATGACTCACACAAATAAACAAGTCATATATCCCATATGTATATACACTTACATAAATACCTATATTTATATTTTTAGATAATTGGCTCATGACTTTGAAAAACAGAAAGGAACTTTGTGTTTTTACTTATAGAGAAGACACATTAAGGGCATTTTTTTCCAATCCGGTTTGTCAACTATTTGTCCAACACTGCTTTACCTGCAAAGGCACGGACATTTCAAGAGTAACGGAGAAGGACTTAGGAAGATGACAACAAATAGTAATAATACAAGGAATCTGGTGGGGCCCCAGGGCAGATGTCTTAATACCAAAACAGTCCCAGTGGAGTGTATCTGATTTACACGAGTAGAGACCATGCAAGAAGGATAGAAGGAAAGGTTTGATTCAGGAAGCAGATCAGGAGTCACTGTCATTCCAGGGCTATCTTGGCATGTAAAACAGATAAGAGACAACCCTGGTCACTGGGTGTCAAATAGTAGCCTGGAGGTCCCACAGGTTTCCATGGGTTATTTAGAAATCTGATTGACTTTGTTTCCTTTTGTAAATATTTGGTTTCCCTCTAATTTTGGACATGTGGGAAGATTATATACCCTTACCTTCCTTGAAATTAGGTGCGGTGAAGTGATGAGATTAGGTCAATGAAGTGTGAGTAGTCATTCATGAGTGACATGTGGGCAGAGGCCCTTCATTGCTGGGCCTCACCTCTCCAGCCCTCTCCGCTTCTGCAGGGTGACAGTGGAAACACCTGTTGATGTCTGTGCTATCTGATTGTGGCAGCTGGGATGCTAACTCAGCACAGGGAGGACGGCTGCCCTGGCAGGTTGCCCAGACCTGCAGAGGACTTCAAACTTCTGTTAAGCTACTGAGATCTTCAATTTTTACTGCGTGTTGTCGAAATCTTCCCGATGGTGACATGGAAACCAGCATGGAGCATATCTAATACCTCTGGAGTATTACCAAGACTCCCTAATCAGAGCCTATCTGTTGCCTGACTTTCTGTCCTTTCTCTTTCTCCATCCCTACTGATTAGTTCTTTTTATTCTTGCACTGGGTATGCTATAGAGACAACTGGATGGTCAAGGATGGAATCAGAAGGTAGTCATTTTTCTTAATGAAGAAAAGGATTTTCATAACCACCATAATCAGAAGGTGTCAACACTTGAAAATGAACAGAGGGTATGCTGTAAACATATTAGCTGCTTTTTTTTTTATCTTCCATTTGATTTAGGGAGGGCTCTTACTAAACATATAGTAAGGGGTTTAGTAAGGAACACAAAACACTCAAACCAGCTCTAGAAACATCCCTGTATGTAAGGATATGGAAGGAATTAATATATCCAGAAAAAATTAAACAACCAAGCGGCAAGAAGGACAAAAGGGAACACAGATTTTGGAGTTTCTCTTCCTCTTTTTCCCTCTGCTTCTGTGGACTCTGACCTATGGCTTCTCTGTGGAGAATGGCATCACCTGTTCATACAACTTGCACCAGTCCTGTCCCCATGGCCACTTCAGCCCCATTCTGCAATACCCTTCATTCAAACTTTCCTATGAATTTTAAGGTCATGCTTTTCATAGAGGACATCTGGTTAGCCTAAGTTACTTTTCCAAAATAGGTCAGGGAACTTAAGAGTCACCAGCCCTTAGGTATTCTCAAGTAAGATATTTACTCCAATCTCCCCTGAGGCCAGTGGTTGAACTTGTGACCAGATGATCAATCAGCAGGTGAGATGATGGGCCTTTTCCCTAAAATAGTGGTGCTGTCAGGACAGACACCCTGACACATATTCAGCACACTTTCCCTCAACAGTAATTCTTTGGGCTGGGCAATCAGGGACACCCCAAGAGAGAGAAGGAAATTCTCAAGAGGGACTGCTTTTAAACAACACAACTCCAATTCTACTCACTTCCTCCCTGAAAATTGCTGATGTCTGGCCTAACTTATCACCAGGGAATAGCTTAGATGTTGCAAACAATAGAACTCTTTGTGTATTTGAAGAAAGAGGAAATATGAGTAATACTGTGCTCTCCCTGGATCTATACAAGTAATTACTCTTACAGCAAGAGACACACCTCATGCTAACAACTAAACTCCTAAATTCTCATTCCATTTCTCATTCAGAGGGCCCAAGTCAACTGTCTTTATTCTATGAAGGTTAGTTTTATAACTTAAAAAAACCTAAACATAAAATTTAATTTTTTCCTACAAATACATTGAACTGCTTATTTCAACCATTGAGAAATCAGAAAACGAACTCAGACTTGCATTATAAAAGAATATTCATTTTTTCAATAAACATTTATTAGTCACCTAGTGTGCACCAAGCATATTGCAGACACTTTAGATTTAGGAATGAAATAGACCAGTCCTGTTCTCAAGGTTCTTATTTATCTAGTTACGAATAGACAAATACATCCCACTGATAATGTTAACTAGTCTAAACTACTAAAAGGAACTGAATGGATAGTGGCAGAGAACCTTGAGGTGCTATTTGAAGTAGGTATACAAGACTTCTTTGTGCAGCTCACCAATAATCTCCCCTTCTGTCAAGACCAATAGTCAATTTCCAGTTGTCATCTTACTCAATCTGTCAGTATTGTTGACACAATTTACTTCACTTGCCTGACTTCAGAGACATAACCAGAAGAAGCTATTCCCTTTCATGGGCTTTGCTGGTCCCCTCTTTTGTCCTTACCTGTTAACAGAAATAAAGCACAGCTGTCCCCATGGCTTCCTACTTCATGTGCCAGAGATGAGAAGCCCTCTTTCAAGTCCAGGGCATACCTGTCTACATGCCATGTCCACTTCCACATGTAAAATGCACCTCAACTTTGACATATCTAAGTTTAGTTCCTCTTTGTGAAATACACTCTTCATTTCCAATGTTTCCTTTCTCAATAAATGGTAACTTCTATCTTCCATTTGCTCACACCCAAAAGCTTGAAGCTTTTCTTGACCTCCTTGTGATTTTCCTATAACCTGTATTCAATCCATTTGCAAATCCTGTTAGGTCAACTTTTAAAATATACTTGGAAATGGATGTTTCTTACTACTCCCTTGTAAACTATATAATACAAGCCACCTTATTTGTAGCTTGGATTTTGACAGGAGTCTCTCAACTGGTCTTTCCATTTCTACCCTTTCTCCCTTCCCATCACTACATACATAGTTAATTCTTACAAAAAAAAAAAAAATGCTTGTTTTCTCTAAAACTGAGATATATCATAAAATCCCTCCCATTTCACCCAGAATAGAATTCAGTCTCTCCTATTGCATATACGGCTCTATATAATCTGAGTTTACATGATCTGACTTTACCTCATACCACTCTTTGTAGTTCACTCCAACAATACCAGCTCCCTTTGACATTTGGTAAAGATGCCAACCAGACTCTGCCCTCAGGGCCTTTGCATCTGCTGTTCCTTTTATCTGGAACTCACTTCTTCTGTGTAGCTGCATAGCCATCTTCACCACTTGGAGAATCTCTGTTCGAATATCAGCTTTTCAGAGAGCCCTTCTTTGTACAACATGTCTATCACAGCAAGTCAAGCACTGTGCGCTATGGTTATGTTCACCTCTCACTCCCCTGCCATGGCCTCTGTGTGTGTGTGTGTGTATTTATTCTGAAGTGCTATTTTCTATCATCTGTCTCTCTTTACTGGAATGTAAGTTTTATGAGGGTAGAGACTTTGGTTTTTCCGTATTACATTCCCAGGGCCCGATAGATATAGATATTCAATGAATTCCTATTGAATATATGCCTTCCACTAGCTATGAATATTAACAAAATAAAACTTTATTACTTAGAAGTAAATGGAAAGGTGGCTGGTCTGAGTGCAAAATTCCAATTAAGAGTAGAATATTTACTTGCAAATTTGTGAACTTTTAATCAGTAATGGCAAACTCTTTTTCTAATAAGGATAAATCTCTGCCTGCTTTGAAGGATAAAACTCATTTCTAATTATTTTCTGGTTTTGTGTATGTAAATCTGCTTTTAAAGGTCCAGAAAAAGTTCTTCTGAGTTGATTTATCAAGTCTCCTAAAATTTGACTGTAGTTTGATTAGTGACTCCTTTGCTATTATTTGTTAAAGTGTCCTCAAAGTACTTCAAATGTAAACTTCAGCTCATTTTAGGTCAAATATTCTGAAATTTTGAGTTTAGAAAAGCCAAAATACATAAAATTTTACAGCATATTTATCTCTTAGATTTTTAAAATATAATGGCAAATGTATAGCTATTCTTAATGGAAACATTTATGACAGCACAATTGATCTATTCATAATTTCAATGTCTAGAATGAAACAAATTAAAACTGTCTAGGAGAAAGAATTAATAACATTTCTGTCTAATGTGTGTGTGCATGTGTGTATGTGTTTTGGTCATACTGAGATCTTGAGAATAAAGATCCTGGTATTTAGCCTAGCATCTCAGTCTATAAATACCAACACATTATTTAAAAATTCATTCAACACTATTAGTTGAGCGCCTACTTTGTGCCAAGAACTTGGATATGCAATGAGGATACAAACATAAATAAAATGAATATTTGGTTATTAAATCCAAATGAACAATGATCATATTCTTATCAAATTTTATGTAAAGATATTTCTCCATATTAAACTTAGTATTCCATTTCAAAACCTTTAGTTTAATCCCTAATGGAAAAAATTATACTTATTCCTGAATATACTTGGTATAAAAATGTTTAATGTTCAGAAACAAATGGTCTAAATGAATTAAACTGCCTCTTCACAAAAAATAAGGCTCAAGAAAATTTCAAAAGATCAACAATACAAGATCAACAATATAAAACTCTTTTATTTGAACCTCAAATAAATCCATGTAATTAGTATATTTCATAGAGCCTCTATAGTAAGCAAGGAATCACACCACACAAATAAAAGGGTATGAACTTGATTTGAGAACATACATCAAATTCACACACATTCATGGCCCTTCCAGGACTGACTGTTTGCAGATCCTTCAACTTTGTATCCCACCACCTTAAGTGAGAATGTAGATCCAACTATCTGATATCTACCGGAGAAAAGCATGCCTCAGAAGACCTGTATTCAGAAGTTATAATTCAAGTCTAATATCCAAATGATTGTAAATCCATCTTAGAATCCAAGTCCAAAATTTTAAGTTATTCTCAGAATAGGATATAAAATATAATCTTTCTTTCCTCTCTTTTCTTTTCTCCTTCCTTCCTTCCTTTCTCTTTCTTTCTTTTCTTTCTTTCTTTCTTTCTTTCTTTCTTTCTTTCTTTCTTTCTTTCTTTCTTTCTTTCTTTCTTTCTTCCTTTCTTTTTTCTGTTTTGTTTTTTTCTCTGGATATAGCAGATCACTTAGTAAGCAAACCAAAATGTTTTTCATTTACTATGATTTGTACCAAAACTGTGTGAAGCATTTAAATGCACATGATTCCAAATCCACAATACCTGCCCTGTATTTATCTTCATTATTATTTTTGATGAAACTAATAGCAAAGTAGTTTGTTTTCTCCGCTAGCAGGAGGAAGTAGCTTCTTATACTTGTTTGTAAATATAGTATGTATATAATAGTTACATAGTAAGACTTCAAGATCCTTGAGTGAAAAAACAAATCATTAAATCATTCTTCATTCTATACTTTTATGCATCATCTAGTCCAGTACCTTGCACAAAACAGGTGTTCAAAACACAACTGGTAAATGAATAATTCATTCACAGAAAATTAAGATTTGATGTTCATGTATTAAAAGAATATTTTTAGTCTTCTGGTTGCTCTCTTACATAACAGTTACACAAGCTTTTGGGATTGAACCAAGGATTTTACTCTTTCAATTAACAAAATAAATGACTTTTGTATGCTGATATGATACAAAGGGTAGGTGGTAACCTACCCTAACATAATCTTCAAATTTCAGCGGAATGACACTAAAAAAGATTTTTTCTTTATAAGGTAAAGTGTAATGCAGATTTTCTTAGTAGGTGGGAAGCATTCCTTTAAAGACTGAGCTCTAACCACATGATATTCTGTGCCCCTAGGTCTTAGAAGCCCCTGCATGCAGCTAAAGGATAGGAGATGATAGACTGGAGAATGTATATCTACTGCTTAACTGCCTTGGCTAGCAAGTGACAGAACACTTCAGCCCACAGTGTGGATAATACCAAAACTAGTCACATTGAACCAGGGTCAGGCTGGGAAATGGAATCCCTAGCTGGGTAGATGCTAGAGAGAAACACTATGGAAAGGAAAGAACGTTTTTGGGAGTGGTGGTGGGGGGGAAGGGGAACAAAATGTTTTCTTTTGTTAACTTTTTATTTTCTTAATTTTTCTCCACAAGCAGAGGACATTTCCAAAGTCAGCTCATGGAAATTGAAGTAACTCCTTGAAAATGTAAATTCCAAAGGTAAGGTAATGCTATGCAAGTGGTAATAAGAATCTCTTGGGCAGTCTAACAGGATTTAAAAAAATAAGAAAGAATGGCAGTTGGACATCTAAATGAATATCTGAGTAAAAAAGATGATTTGGCTATCGGTTCAGTAGGCAAGATATATGGATATTGACTAGTTCCCAGTTAATAGCTGCTGTTAGTTTTCTGTAGAGCAGGATCCAATTTGTTTAAGAACTGTCTGTGTTGCAACAGTTGTGGAACCATACATATGCTTTAACAGTGCCTGATGATGTGTTGTGAAGTGATTATGATTCATAACTTTTTTTCCCCACACATACCTCTGCTAGGAGGTGTCCTAGACTTGTAGCGGACTGAAGGGTGTGACTGAAAGGTGTGCCTTTATTTCCTATCTCTCTCATAAGACTTCTCTATGCTGCTGACATTTTAAGTCTTCTGATGTTGGTTCAATGGCATTTTCCTATATTTGGTGAAAGTTAGTCCAAATAACAGTGGGAACTGCATCTGTTTGCAGCATGTGTGTGAGAATATCTTGCCCTTGGAAGTGAGCATCCCCGGACATGGTTTCCTGGTCTTTCCTGAAGCAGGCCTTCTTCACCCACAGGTCTTGGCATCCTTCCCTCTCTGTGTGCCATCTGGCCTGGGACCAACTTCTCAAATCTGCCTCAGCAACTAGCTCTGCTTGTGTCCAGGAGGCTGTTTGCAACAAACCCTTACTGAGGAGATTACTGTGACCTCTAGGAGTTCAGAATTTTATGTTCTCTGAAAGCTATGCTGGACTCTAGGCTTTACTGAAAGACAAGGACCATTTTTAAATTATAACACCCTCACATGCAGGCTCACAAATTACCTACCACAGTGTCTGGCATATAAACACAAGGAACACAATACATATTTATTGAATGAATTGTCTGCCTAATTACCACATACTAATCTGAGGTTGTAAACTGGCCAGCAGAATCTCACCCATTGGGTCCAGTGGCAGCCTCTCTGTGCTGCTGGGACACACCCCACATCCTGTCCCTTGGTTCAGAGGCCTCCCCAGAGGCTCACTACTTTCTAGTGTGTGTTCCTACTTCTTGCAGGTCATATTATCCCTTATGTTCCAGTACCATTAGTCCTAAAAATAAGTTATTAAAACTTAGTTTTCGAGTTTGAGCTTAATCTAATCCCTGTCGTCAAAACAGTTCTGCTGGCTCCATCTCCTGCCTTCCTAAACCTTTTACTAGACCCTTTATTGGACCCATAGTTCAATTCAGGAAATTGGGAAAACCTATTTGGAATTTGGAAATAAAACAGGAAGGACTGAGGGTGAGAAATTTGTTTAACTTTCTTCATAATTGCCCCCCAAATTCCAACCTCCTTGCTGGTCTTTGGAGCTGAGGTTGGTCAAAGAAAGGCTGAGATGACACCTGGCAGAGGGAAAACCACTTCTAAGATGTGTGGAGCAGCAGTCTGGTTCTGAAAGGAGCATTTGGGCTTCTAACACTCTGCACCCCAGTGTCTCGCATTCTCTCCTAAACTTTCCTTCCAACCTGAGATACCAGAGCGGGCAACTGCCTACAGCTCCAAGGCTTTGTGGGCATCCAGAGTACCAAGTGGATGATAGCAAAATTTATTGTTACCTGTACCAAACAGTGGCTGAGTGCCCTTGTGTGCAGAGGCAAAAGGAGACCTCTCCCAGGTTTCTCCCGCTCCCATATTTCTTGGTGGAGAACAGCAGGGTGACCCAGGATGGCTGAATGGCCCGGGGTCGCGCTGCTCCTGTTCCCACCCTCCCTGCTTTGCATCCCACAGCGCCAGACGCACTCAGCCAGGTCCCTGGTCCGCGACTTTTGACAGGGGTCCTCTCCTCTGAAGGTGTGCATGCACGGGTGGGAAAGAGTAACAGCTCCCATACCGCCAACACAAAAGTCCACTAGTAAATACAACCGTACACCCATCACAGGCGGAGCCCATCTCCGCAAGGTAAGTTGTTTATTCGTCGTCGTTTTGGCGTTTCTCCCTGGACAGCTGCGGCAGCGATAGCAGCTGCGCCGTGGGCCCCGAG
The DNA here is from genome assembly GCF_902686455.1 of Sciurus vulgaris. Taxonomy (NCBI): domain Eukaryota; kingdom Metazoa; phylum Chordata; class Mammalia; order Rodentia; family Sciuridae; genus Sciurus; species Sciurus vulgaris. The sequence continues at coordinate 58,207,506 of NC_136469.1, forward strand.
CTCCTCGCGCTCTTGCTTCCTCCGCCCTCTCTGGGTCGCCTCTCGCCCCCACCCACTTCACTCCTCTCCCCGCCTTCTCTTTGCCCTCTCGCAGGCCACGCACACAGCCGGAGACACCGTCCGTTCTTGGCTACTCACACTGCAGCTTAACCCAGTCGCCAAGGCGCGGGTGCCAAGGAGGCTCGGGGGTGTATGCGGATTCCAGGAGAGGAAGCCAAGTGGGGGTGGGGGTGGCATGGTAGAGACCCTCTCCTCCCAGCCACCACCCCTTGCCCATTCTCCTTCCCTAATCCTGGCCTGCAGCAACAGTGACACCTGAGCAGGGACTGGGCGGCGGAGGCGGCAGGCCCGCTGGACTGGCAGCTGGTGGAAAACAGAGCGAGGGGCGGGGACAGCGAGGAGGAACGGGGGGCGGGACGAACCCGGAGGCCGCCACCTGGCAGTGAGAGACGCAGGTCCTATCCAATGAGTGCACGGGGCTGCGACGTCGGGGCGGGAGGCCGGGGGCGGGCCCCGCGGGGAGGCGGAGGCTACCCAGGCGCTAGAGGCGGGGGCCGGGAGGAGGAAGGGGAGGAGGCGGGTGCGGTGGCGGTGGCCGGCGGAGGCGGTGGCGGAGGCGGCGGAGGAGGGTACGTTGTGCCCGGGACTGTGTGTGCCGAGCTCCGCGGCTGTGCCTGTGTGAGTGAAGGCGCGGTTGCGGGAGGCAGAGGCGAGCGCGGGCGAGACGGCAGCGGGACGTCTACCGCGGCCGCGGCACCGGCGGCTGCATCGGCGGCGCTCGGTGTGGGGAAGCAGCGGTGGCGGCGGCAGCAGCAGCGGCAGCGGCAGCAACAGCAACAGCGGCGGCCGCCTCAACGCCACCCGGGACGCCGAGGCGCGGCTGGTGGCACTGACATCCGCGGCCCTGCCTCTTCTCCCTCGCCCCCGGCCCTCCCCATGTGATCGGTCTTAATCCCGGCCGTGTGCGCGCGTGGGTCTCCATTCCGCGGTGCCCGGTCTCCGTGCCGGGGTGGGTGCTCGTGTGTGCGCTTCTCCCCATCCCCCTTCCCCAAGAATAAAAGAAGAACCGGGAGGCGTGCTCAGAAAATAAATAAATAACCACCACACACGCGCAGCCCGGAGCGAGTCGGCGGGGCTGGCGGCGGCAGTGGAGGAGGAGTGAAGGCGGCGGCGGCGGAGGAGGGACGCGCGGAGAAGGCAGTAACTTTAAAGCCAGCTCAGAGCCCAGACCTCCAGCCGAGCGGTTTGCAGCGCGGCGGCGGCGGCGTTGAGTGTCTAGCCCGCCGGTCCGGTCGGGGTGTGCAATCGGACGGACGAGCAGCGCGTCGCTGTCCCCCGGCGGCTGGAGATGTCCGAGCCCAAGGCAATTGATCCCAAGTTGTCGACAACCGACAGGGTGGTGAAAGGTAAGCGGAGCGCCACGGTCGCTCGGGTGCACCGTGTGCCGCAGGCGCCCGGGCGGCTCGCCTCCCTCCCCTCCCCCAGCCCAGGGTTCTCCTCTCCCTGCTCCAGCCACGGACCTTCTAGGATATTGTGCAACCCGCGAACCCCCTCCCCCGCGGCGCCCTTCCCCCACGCCTCCCTCTCAGCTCCACTTGGGGCATTTTTATTGACGGGGGCGTCAGTTGGCAAATGGCTGAGCCGCGGGGAGGCGGCGAAGGGGTGGCGGTGGCGGTGGCGGGAGGGGGCGCCCCGGGGGTGGTTGCTGGCAGGGTGTAGCTGCTATGACAGAAATAGGAAGTGGGTGGCTGCTCGCAGGCTTGCATGGGATCGGGTTTATGGTTTTCTTTTGCAGAGGGAGGGGTGATTTATGGCTTTTAAAAAATTAATATGGCATTTTTATGTGACCGTGGCTTTCCACCGACTACCTCGCCGGGGCAGGGTTCTCTCCGCGCTCCATTGCAGCAATTCCCTCCGCGCCCCTTCCCCCTCCCACTGGAAGGGCCTGCACAGGACTCGCGAGAGAGCGGGAGAGCGTGGGGGGAGCCTGGCGCTTCCTTCCGCGCGGGGCGGGGGTGGCCGCCAGCGGGAAGGTGGCCGAGGGGGCGCGTGGGGGCTCAGGAGGCCGGGAAAGACCCGAGAGCCCCCGCCGCTGCCGCCGCCGCCCCGGGATTCCCCCGTACTCCGGAGAACGACGCGAAAAGCCGTTCTCCAACCTCCCTTGCCACCCCTGACAGTCTGCTGTCGACCTGTCATTGCTCTTGAAGGGTTCCCCCTCGCGTGCACATCTCCCCTGGGGAACCTCATCCCGCTCATTTCCTCCATGCCCCTGTTACCCCCTTTGCAACGGGCTGTTTAATTCCTATTATGCCCCTTCTTCACCTCGGGATTTTATGTATACTCTCGGTGCAGGGATGGCTTTTTGGTTGCTTGCTGGTGAAGAGAAGGCGGGATGCCAGGGGTGAGGAAGGGGACAAACTGTGGTCGCTTTCGCTATCGCACCGCAGGGAGAGGGATCCCACCCTCTTCACCATGTTCTAAGGTGGAATGGGGGAGGAACCATCCTAGGAATCTTGCAAGGATGAGGCAACAGAGCAGATCCACCACGATTAAGTAGTGTCCCTTATTTGTGGGATCAGGACACCGAACAGAGCAGAGATGGACAGGGACTGTGTGCGGAATAGGCCTCTGAAATTGGAAACTTGTCCAGTGGTGTGGGGTGTGTGTGTGGTGTTGTGTTATGTGTAGAGATGTTATCTGATGGGGCCAGAGCATGCAACTGGAGTGCAAAGCAGTAAAGTCATTTGCACCATGAGCACTTAGGCTAAGTAACCCAGCAGCCTAAAGACTACATAAGTCCCCCTGGGGTTTCAGAAAAGATCCTTGTTTTTAAACTAATTGTTCATGTGTATGTGTGTGTGTGTGTGGGGGGGGTGCGTGTGAGGGGTGGGGGAGTGAAGGGGGAAATTTTGTTCTTTTTTTGAGAAAGAGAAATAAACTGTTTTCTTTTTTGATTATATTGGAATAATTCCTGCTTCCACGCAGGATTCACAGATCTATCAAAATAAGGAGGAAATAGTTTTGCAAAAATGATTCGAAATAGGACTACAGCAGATGCACAACTATGTTTTTTTTTTTTTTTTTCCTGCAGGCATGGATCCTTATGTAAACAGTCAATTCAAATTCATTACAAAGAACTGTTTTGTATTAAATATTTCTGTTGACATTTTCAAAAATTAAAACCTTTTACCTGAAATATCAGAAAATGACCAGTATCTCCCTAAAGTGTGAAGTTTAGGTATAGCTCCATTCTGTAGGTTAAGATCACTTAATCTCAAAACAATTAAGGTAAATTTACAGTTCAGTTAATAGCAGGAAATGTGTTGGCAATTTAAAAAAAACCACTCACTTATGATCACATTACTTTTTTAAAATCATGAAATATGGATTCCTAATGTAAACATAAAGTTGTTATCAAGTGACCGATTTGAAAATAATTGTTCATAATTCTGCCTTGGTGTCTTTGCCAATTAATATGGAAGAATCTATTTAATCATTCTATAGCTGTTTTACCTTGCTGGCCCCCCATACTATGTTACTATGATTTTTCATTATAAATACACACTTTTCCAATAATTCCAGACATGTAATCTACATATTTTTACAGAAGTGAAACGAAAATGTGCATAATAGGCTCCAAATATGAAAAGTTAATCTTGCATTTGTTTTGATAGGGATTCTGACGTAAATTTTAGATAAGGGATTTTGTTTATAGAAAAAACTTTTATTGATCTGAATTTTAAGGTATGCACACTGCTGATGTTTATTATGCTTTCTTGTTGACTATATTGTTGGCTTAAAAGGCATTATTCAAGATTGTAATCAGCATTTTGTCCTACGTGAAATTTTTGTGATTAGTTATTTGAGATAATCTGTTTGATCCTTTTGAATGTGTATGCTTAGTAAGGGGATAGTATATATCTACTGAATGGAAAACAAATTATCAAGTTTTTTTATGTTTACAAAAATTAGATAATATATAGTTCATGAAGCCATTATTTACACCACAATATTGCTAGAATTTCATTTCAGTTATCAGTCTTCAACACAGGACAATTATCCTTGAGGAAATACTTGTGCTACTTAGGTCTTCTCTCCTTTTACCAAGTATATATTGTAATATTTACTATGTATGCATACAGAAAAGAGAAACATTCAGCTCATTATTACCTCGGCATGTCCTGGTATTTGCTTACAGTTATCTTTATTGCTGTGATCTGACTTTTGTTGTGTAACAAATTGCTGTGTACAAATAAAGCTGTGCTTGTGGATTTGTCTGTGGTGATATGTTGACACCGCTCTTGATTTGCTCTTCCAGAATGCAACTTTAGAAAGGTAGGTTGAGTCTGAGTGTCAACTGTGTCATTTTTGAGGTTTGTAGAGTCTGCCAAAGTGTGTTCAGAGACCCTGATCCATTTTCTAAACCTTGTGAAAGGGAATGATGGACGTGGAAATGAGAAGCATTCATTTAGATTACCTCAAAACAAAAAAGTTACTAAAGTTAGTAAAACAGGTGTTATTTCATTTTGACTGTTCTTAGAAATAGTAAAACAGTATAAGAATTCAGAGAAAACATCTTGGTAAAGGTATTTGTCAGAAATCAGAACAATTTGAACCATTTGCCATTTTACATTATGTTTTAAAGGGAATATGTCATACTATAAGGCAAAAGACTGAGGGTATAATAGAAGAGTAACCATCTCCTTTTCCCAACCTCTAATATACCCTGTAGTTCGGTTTTCTCTGCACTGGTATTCCACAGGCCTTGTTCTAAACTTTGGGTTCTCTTCTTTGTTTTGTATCTCTTCCTGCCCAGAATGATTTGTTTAGCCCTGACATTCCAAATCTTTTGGCCATAGACCTTTGCTATGTTACAGTTAAAAATACCTGGAGGAAATTAAATTGTATATGATGATGAGTGTGTGACTTTGTTATGTATCTCTTTACATCTTTAGGTATTCTGTAATGGGCCCAGCTTAACTGATTTTAGTGGTAAAAATTTCAGATACCCTGGCAGGCAGATGAAGGATAACTTCCTGGGTAGAGTTCTGGAGAATCTCAAAAACTCTAGGCAGTACACTGTTGCGCTTTGTGTAAGGTTGCTTTGACCATGGGGAATCAGCTGTTTTTCTTGTGTACTGCCAGCTTATATACTTTTGGTGTAAACAGACACACATAGGACAATTCTGGAAAGGTATCTAAGGTCATGCAAGCAAGAAGTTGTAAGTAAAGTAAATTAATATTATATGAGGATTCAGGCTGGCCAGTATTTTCTAGCTGAGAGACCAGGAAAACTACTTAAAAAGAAAACAAGAATGTGGTACATCAGTTACAACTGTCATGTGTGGATCTGGAAATGGGGGATTAAGTAGTCAATAATGCTATTTCTTAGGGGTACATCAAGAAGAGCTCATTGTGACTTTAATTTACTGCATTTTACTACAACCAGTTGAGTTGCTTCATGTGTCTGGTTTCCCATTTGAGTATAATGAAACCTTATTAATTTAGTATGATTAATTTAAATTTATTATGATCAAACATCAGTGTTTGGTGGGTAAGTTTTACATCAGTACTGGATGTGAAGAAAGGGGTCTGCTAATCTAATTAACACATAGTGCCGTCAGAGATAATATACTTTAGAAAACAAATTCTTTTTTGGGATTTAGTGAACAGCATGCAAATTCATATTATTAGTTATAAATCAGGTTGATTTATTAATATTTCTTTTTGGACTTCTGTGAGGCAATTATACCATAAAGACATAACTTTTAAAACATAATCTTAAGGCTTAAGGCAACAACTGAGAGTTTAGGAAAATTCCACTGGTTCTAAGTGCTATCAATAAGAAGCATAAGAAGAATAATTTTTTTTTTGAAGTGTGGGGAAGAACCCTTACTTTTAATGGACAATGATTTTAAGACACCCTGTTAAAATGTGAAAAATTAGCACCTTAGAGTCTAGCTAGTGAGGTTTACTCTGACATTTGTTTATGTTAGTTGAAAAATGTGCCTTTTAAAATCTATTTGTTTATGACCTGTTTTGATTAGTAATTTTAGAGATATGAAGTATGACTTGGATATACTGTGCATTTATAACTTTTATAATTGGCCTCTTATGCTTTTCCTTATCTTTTTTGTGTCAGCCATGTGTAAAGTTGAAACTAATTATAAAACCAAATAAAGAATCCATTTAGAGTGACCTCATTGGAAAATAGCATTGTTCTAGAGATATTCTCCTTTTAGCAAATCCAGTTAAATTACCATTTTGAACGTTTTGTGAAATTGTATTGGACACCTCCAGAAATATGAAGAAAGGTGATGATTCATGATATGGAATTGGGGTAATTACCAAAAAATTACTTTGTCAGCTTTTTCAGCAACTTTCTGATATTGCATTCTTTGGCTGTTTAAAGATATGGTGAGAACTTGAGTTCCACTTTTGTGTCTTTTTAGGTTACGTATTATCACTTCACAGACTACTTTCCCCATACATAAAGGACAATGGTTATACCCACCACCATTCTGAAGACTAGAGGATCATCTAATGGGATATGGAAGTTTGAGTGGTTACAGTTGGTCTATTCCTTTGGGAGTGGTGATTCGGTCACTCCTCAGACAGAATTACAAATGACAGCATGTTATGTATTTTCAGGTCACTTGAGAATAGTAAGAACCAGTAATATTAAAAACCATGCAGGCCTTGGGTCTACAACAGAGGCTTATGATGATGCTTATTTGTATGTTTAAAGAAATGGAAATAGAATAGATAGAATTGGACAGGCAGGATTAGATTAAAGGTAAGTGTAAGCGAGTTTTTTCCTTGAACAGAGGCTCTGGCTTGAAAATATTTTTGTAAACTGACACCTCTTTTGGTGTGTTTTAAGTTGTTGTCACACTTTGCTTCCTATTTTATTTTACTAAACTACTAGCCATGTGAGTTTGATACATTTCTATGCCAGCAGAAGTATGATATTCTTGTGATGAATATTATAATTTGGTTTGATTTTTGGCATAAGGATCATTGAAGAAATACTGTTAGACATTGTTTTCTTTTCAGATTAATATACACAGAAGTAGAAACAGCATATTTATTTACTTTTATTTTGAAGAGTGTTGTTGTAAGCCTCTTAGTCTGTACCTCAGATGATGACCCACACTGTTGCACTGGTCTGAGGATTTTGTTAATTTCTAGTGATCAGTTGGGCAAAAATATCAACCAGTACTTCCTAGGTATTTCACTCCTTTTTACGATCCAATTGTCAGGTAGAAATGACAGACATCAAGACAGGATTTCAGTGTGTAACTTTAGTCTTCAGTACTCCTGACATTTTTCAACAATTTTAATTCATTTTATAATACTTCTGCCTCCTATGTGAAGCTATCGATTATATTTCATATAAGAAATAAAATTTTAAAATTGGGCTTTCTGAATAGTTGCTTGAATCAGATGTGCTATCAGCTTGAACGCCTAGATCCACTACTGAAATTTCAAATTAATTTTCACAAATGTGCACTCTGGTAGCAGATATTAAAAAAAATAAAAATACTGACTGAGGAAATGGCACCAAATTATTAAAATGTTGCATTTTTGGAATTAAGGTGAGATTTTTGAGACCATCAAAGAGGAGAATAGAACTTTTTTGCTTTTCTTCTTTTTATTCCCCTAACCCATGATTTTGATATACAGAAAAATATTCTACAACTGTGCTTTTAAAGATGGCCAGTTGGGTTTTCTGACAAACTCTGTTTTGCAACTGGGAATGTTGCATGTTTCTGCAAGAAAGAGTACAATAAACAAGTAGATATCAGGGATTTATAATAATGGCCTCTAGTTTATGACATACCACCTTACAGTATTTGTTAATTTCAGGTACTTTCTGCAGTTATGAAACCAGAAGAAGGATGTTTGGCCTTCAGTTTTATTTATATGAAGCAAAATTTAAAAAATAACATCAACTCTAAAATTTTAAGACTTAAAGAGAGTCTCTTCCTGTATTGCTCCAGTGTTTTTCTTCATTTTTGGTGGTGGTGGTGGGGGGGTGTTGCTAGTTCTTATTTAAAATGTTTGGTTATTTGTATGTAACAGAATATTTTGTAAATTCTAGTATGTCTGTTTCTAAACTATGTCTCTCAGGTTGCTGCACATTCTTGGAAGTGCTTAAAATGATTTGTTACTAAGCATATTTAAAGTTATAGTTTGGAAAATGTGATCCTTGAAATAGTGGTGTCTAGCTCAATGCCTTGCTTTTTATGCACTGAATTAATTTTTGTTGAATGATTTGGACATTGCAGAGTTATCTTCTGAAACAATAAATGGAGATAAGTTATGTGTTTATTTTGAGTGCATTGTATGAAGTTCTGATTCTTTGTAAATGGTTCTGTATGGTGACTGGTGAATGGACTGCTTCCTTCTCCAGCCTATCATGGAATGGACCTTGAGGAGGAGGTGTTAATAAGGTGACACAGTTAGGTTGAGGGTAATTTTGTTGGTCATTTGAACTGACTTTATGCCTGCTGAATTTAAAAGGTTAAATTCTTTTCACCTTAGCTTATTAGCTTGAACTTGAAAGCTTTCTTTCAGTTTTTGTTGTATTTCCCCTTAGGCTAATCAATTTTTGACAAGTGAGAAAAGATATGTTAATCACTCAGTGTTGGATTTATTGGGTGAGTTATATATTTTAATTATTTCCCAGACTTGGACTTGAACAGAAAATGATCTGGCATATTTCATGGAAAAAAAAAAAACCCAAAAATAAAAACCAGAAAACCCCAAATAAACAAAAACAAAAACAAAAAGAAAAAAAAGAAAAAAAATTTCTTTGTATACATCTCAATTTATTATTTTCTATAATGCTTTTGTAATACAGAAATGTTGCCTTTTCCCATATGATCTCGTACCCTCCTAAGGCCCCCAAAATGTCATTGGATCCTATCCAGGGTAAAGATATATGGGCTATGAGAAGTTTTTTTTTTAAAGTGCCACAACTCTGCTGACTCCTTATTTTCTCCCTAGTGGGCTTTGAGCCATCTGGTGACATTTGTTTTTAAACATCTTGTAAGCTATGCCATTTTATAAAATTCAGTTAAAGGAACAATACATTCTCTTAAAAGGATAGGTCCTGAGTCAGGATTTCAAATTTCTGTTATTTTTTTGTTTGCTTATTAACAAGGAAATTAAATTTTTTAAAAATGATACAGTCTTGGCTTGTTGGTTATTTTTGTATTAATGGTATTAAAGTACACACATACCTTTCCTGTGTGGGCTTGATTATTGAGGTAACAACAATTCTGTTCATTCAGTTCTTTGCATTCAGTCTTCAGTTCAGATGCCATCTACTCTGGGGTTTGCTTCTCCTGACATCTTTAGTTGAAGAAAAGAGAGTCAGCCTCTTCATTTCTCATAGGATATCTTGATAAGACAAGTTGCCCTGATGATTTGTTTACCTGTGTGCCTGTCTTCCCCAGTAAGTAGAAAGCCCTGGAGAGAGCAACCTAGTTCCATTTATCTAGCCCACTATAGATGAGGTGTTTGTTACCTGCTTGTTAAATGAATGAAGTAATAGGCAAAGGATAAGATAGACATTAAGGTTTTTTAACCCAGGGCAGTTTAACCACTGAGCCACATCCCCAACCCATTTTTAAAATTTTAAATTTTGAGACGAAGTCGCACTAAATTGCTGAGCCTGGCTTTGGGCTTCCAATCCTCCTGCCTTAGCCTTCTGAACCCCTGGGATTACAGGCATGCAGCACTGTGTCTGGCAAAGTTTTTAAATTATAGAGTTTCAGTTTGAAAATTTGTGGATCTTAAATCATGATCAACTTACAAACATCTGATGAATCTCTTGATTTGTGTTTTTAAAATGCTGTTTTATTAATTGGGCTTGTATAGTTTGTGCCCAGTAGTCAGCATATACAAGCATAATTGGTAGGAGTGACTTTCCCAGGGGAATGAGCAGTTTTTAGTGAACTCATGTAGTCAAAAGGTGTATAGGTTAATTTTCTCCAAGGTAGATGATGGCTTATTTCTCAGGAAGACTAGCGATTATATTAATTTGGGGGAGGGATAGGTGACAAGCAACTACAAAGTCTAGATTACACTTTACAATGTGCAAATGCAAATGAATAAAAGTTAATAAGTTTGGGAATTAGAACAGAGATGTAAGACACATCACACACCTAGATAGGAGGTGACTGAGTGTGTGTATACCAGTAATATACCTTCAGCCCCAGTGCATGAGTACAGACTGCTCATAGCTCTCCCCCATCTACCCAGTGACTGATGTCTAGAAAAGGTCAACTCCAGAATTCACACCCACCAGGAGGCAGCATACTGGGTACCTGCTCTCAGTTCTGTCCTTACTGATGACCACTGAAATTGTACTATCCCAGACTTGTCCACTGGCTTCTGTTTAAATTAGCAGTGCAGCTCAGACTTTCTGAACTCCATTTTCTTTTCATTCTGAAAGAATATTTCTCGTATTGAATGGTCTGGGACTGACTCTGTCTCCCTAGCACAGAATTATATTCAAGGTGTTAAAGACTGAGAAAAGTATAGTTTCATACATAAAATCTTTTTAAACTTCTGTTTGCATTCATTGACTAGGAATGAATCTCTGTTGCTTTCACCTCTGGTCAGAATTATTCCTGAATATTCCATTTCATATCACATGCCCCTCCAGAAATGTAAGGGTAAAGTTTAGGTGGAAAAAGTCTCTGTGATGATTAAAGAACTTTAAATTGTAACAGGAACTAGAGATTATATGGTCTGGATCTAAAAAGGCTGAGAGGTGGTTTAACTAAGATTGTGAATGTTGGAGGCCCTCTTTTTGTAGTAGTTAACACTTAGATGTTGTCTGTCGTTCCTGTCACTGAAGAAGAGAAAGCAGTTTTTGGAAGAATCAGAAATTTTGGTGGCATATTTAAAAAAAATTTAACCGAGTAGAAACATTTAATGAAGGAATGGATTTTTGTGGGGATCTTGTAAATGGAGAGAATAGATGATTCTCATTTATTTTAGTTGTAACTAACATTATGCTAAGGCATGGTCTAATTCTAACCTTATGAGATTTTTAAAGCTACAAGGAACTCTGGAAACCTAACATGACCATCTGGCCCACAACCAGTCCTCTGTGTGCTGGGGAGGATGATTAGGAGGGGTAAAGCAAACCTTTTATCTGTTATACCTGCTTATGTCTGTGCCTGTGCATGACAAATACAACTCCTGCAATTGAAAGTTGCACCAGAACTTTAGCTTAGGCCACTGTGGACCCCCTGTCTAGCCTCCCAGACAAAGGGCACTCCAGCCACTGCATGTGACGTATCTAGTGAGAGGGAGCTCTCCATTACCTAAGACCTTTTGCTCAAATCGGACATCTCTGCTTTCAAGAAATGTTTCCTTATCTTTGACTATAATCGGACTCTCCGAACACACATTTGTTGTTCTTAGAATTGCCTTATAGAGTTCCAGAGAATGAGGCTCCTCAGTTTTCCCTAAGAGAGCTCATTTGATATTAAAAACTGGTCTTTACTCTTAAGTCTTCTAGATGTTTTCTCCTTCAGGGTGGTTTTTTGGTCCTCTTGCATCCTAGAGGCCTTCCTTTAAATCCAAGTCAGGTTGTTTGGAACCCTTGAAAAAGGAAAAGTGGACAGAGGTTCATCTTGGCCAGTTTTCATCCATTGGACTTTGGCACCTGGGCCTCAATTCCTAGGGTTCATACCTTGCCCTTCTGTATCTTCATGCTGACTTTTAAGCTCTCTGGGACTCTGAAGTCTCTCAGAGGTGGGCCCAGTCATGATGCATCCCATGATGTCCCTTTGCTAGATGAGGATGGCTATTGCCATGATATTCTTCAATCTCATGCCTTTTCTATTTAAAAATTAAAAAAAAAAATTTCCTAGACCCTTACAGCTTCAAGGTGTCAAATACCTAATCCCTATTAATAGGAGCATCCCAGAAAACCTGGATAGCTCTTGAATTTTAATGTAACTGTCTAAGGTACAGTTTTCATATTTTATTTGTAATAGACACGATGATAGAATGGCGCCAAGATGGTGTTAGTGGGAGTAATCGAGAGGCTATGCTCACCTGTTTACTTTTCAAATCACATCACATCAGGAAGGCAAGTCAGCCTTGACCAAAGCAAAGCCTGCCCCTTCTGCCTGCTCTCACTTCTGCCTAGTCTTTGATGGTTGTTGATACAGAGCTTCTACAGTCATTGAATTTCATCAACCTAATGGATTCCTTTGTAATTTGATAATAAGTTTAAGTTTCACTGAGACTTGAAAAAGGCCAGTGGCTTCCAGCTATGGTATCACAACATTTCTGTATTAAACTCAACTTTGAGATGTTAACTTCTGATAACAGCATACAAAGTTTGCAAATGCCTAGCTTAATTAAAAAAATAATCTCCATATAAACTTCAGTGGATTTGAGTCCAGCCCCTCAATATTAATTTCCTTTTCATTCTGTATCTGACATGGTAGGTTTCATGCATAAGCTTCTATCTCCTTGCTTTTAAGAATATGACTTAAATCTCTATGGGTATTATACTTTCTTGTGTTTTCCTGAACCTTTTTTGATGACAATTCATTAGAATACAGATTCACCCATGCTAGTGTTTTGCGCAGGTAGAATATGTCATGCACCTCTCTGGAAAAGTCTGGGGCCTGCAATAGGAGAATGTGCCATTGTTAGTCAGGTCTGTAAATTGAGTAGATATTGAAACATTTAGATAGGTACCCTGGGCGACTTCAGAATGCTATCTGAAACTTCCCTCCTTGAACATCTCCTAGGGACTACTGTGTCTGAAATTTGGTTCTATAAAACACAGTTTAGTGAGATGACTGATTTAAATTTTCTTCCCTTTGGTATTGTTGAAACCAGGAACAGTCTTGTATCTCTGGAGAATTTTTAGAGTGTGAACTTTCATGCTTCATTTTAAAACCACATGACATATCTTTTATAATTATCACTCAGTTTTCTATACTGTCTTCCCCCCATCCCCAGTAAAATAAAATATCTCATTTTGTGAATAGATTAACCTGTTAAGTATAAAATGAGTTTAAAATTTTTTCCCATATCATCCATCCATCCATCCATCTGTTCATGTATGCATCAAAGTTTTGGTGCCTGCTCCTTGCCTGGGCTCTGCACTGTGTTCTTGGGCCCAATATAAAGTAGGTAATCTGAAGACAGTTGTCCAGCGTGGGAAGGCAAATGTGACTTTAACTTCGCAGTGTAAGTTGTAATTACTTCACTAGCAGAAGTTATAACATGCTGTGGGAAGGCAGAAATGAGACTGATTAACTTTTCCTAGACTTTACTTTCATTTTGGGCAAAGATATATTTAATATTAATATTCTCTGATTTACTATATATAGATAGAACATGGGACTTATTTTTAAATAAAGGTAGTATGAAAGGTGTCGCAAAGAATGATGAGTGTTTTTGTATCTGAAATTCTGTAGCTATGGTAAGGGACCTTTGAGTAGCATATAGTGAAATAGAATCACAGTCTGTCAATGGTGGAAGTGACTGTAAAAGTCAACTAGTTAAATTATATTTTAAAAAGGATATTCCTATTAGATGGTTGGAAGCCACTTATCACTACCCATCCCCCTCAAAAAAAAAATCCTGTGGTAGGAAAATAGCATCAGAGTGTCGAAAGAGCATTAGTTTACAACTTGATAAAACTTGCATTTAAACCTTCCATTCTCTTTATGCCATCTTGTGTGTCCATGGACAAATCATGTACCTGAAGCATTTGTCTTTCTGAAATTTAGAAAGGATAATGCTTATATTGCATCGAGAGGAATTGTATGTAAAATGCCTAGCCTAGTGTTAAGGAAGAGCCCTGAATATATTTGTGTTATTTTGTTGTTGGACAGCTCCTTTGAAAGCCAGGCTTTCTACTTCTAGAAGTAATTTGCTTTAAGGTATATACTTCCTCCTTTCCTGTCCACTGTCAATCCACTGTAATTTGGGGCCCTTTCCCATTTCACTGTGACACTTGGCAAATATTAGCAGTGGCTGTCCGGTTTCTGGTTCTGTGATCTTTGATATGATTGGTCACTTCCTCCTTGAAACATTGCCTTCACTGGGTTTGATGAATATTCTTTCTTTGGCTTGTTTGCCAGATCCTCTTAACCAGATCCTAAGTGCTGATGGTTCTGATTCCTGTGCAAGTTCTTCCAGGCATTCTTTGTCTTATGGGGTTGATTACAACTTGTAGACCGATGACTAGCACATCTTTAGTTTCAACCTAGTTTTTTCTCTGGAACTGTCTCTCAAACCCTACCACAGTTGCTGTGGATGAATATGATGAAAATAAAGTGTGGTATTTCTTCCCTCTTTTCTACCCTGTGTGATGTTGCCACCATAGGTCCCGTCAATTAAACATGTCACGCAGTTCAGGCCTTTTAAATACCACTTCACTTACTGACACAGCAGCCTCCCAACTTCAGTCTCTTTGCTTTTGGACTTATCTCTTCGCATGCATTAATTTTCTTGCCTTGTCATTATCGTGCTTTTTAAGTTCACCGTTCAGTTGTCCCATCTTTTTCTTACTGACTTGCAGGAATTCTTCATATATTTGAACCCACGGTATGAATTCTGAAAATATTTATTATAAAGCATGTGTCACTGTACTGCATTTAATACTCCAATATATTAGATTAAAAGTTATTGAGAGCCTAAAGGAGATTTTTATTTATATGTGTTCTGAATGTTTATCTGTGTTTGTAATAGAAGTTGATCGAAATGAATTAAACTTAAAAATCCAAACCAGACCTTCCATGCAACTTTTGTTTCTCTCCAATGTCAAACTTTATATATATATATACATATACATATATATATATTTAGTTATACACACACACACATATTTGTAGATGGACACAATACCTTTATTTTATTTATTTATTTTTATGTGTTGCTGAGAATTAAAACCAGTGCCTCACATGTGCTAAGCAAGTGCTCTACTACTGAGCTACAACTGCAGCCCTCCAATGTCAAACTTTTATGAACCCCTTATGCACAGCTCTCTGTGCTATCTCTTGTGTTTTGTACATGGTGCATCACCAATATTTGCAACACATTTTTCCTTCCTTAACTGAAATCTTGAGGGCAAGGTCTTATCCACTTGATCTCCCCAGTGCTTAGCCTGATGCTTGGCACATAATGCTGTTTGTTTTTTTTTTTTTAATGATAAATTAGAGAAGATATTCCCATATCTCACAAAAATGTAATGATATTGATAACATTTCCCCCCAGTATGATACATTTAAATTAATGTAGCCCAAATTGAATTACTTTTTAAAATATCCTTGATTTAAGAAATACCTTCCCTTCTTGGTCCCCTTGCCAGAAAATTTTCATAAGCCAGGTCTTCTTTACTATGAAGTTTGTATTTTATAATTCTAAACACAAAACTTTAATATCTCAGTTTGATTCAGTGCTATCTTTATCCTCTGATTTTTGTCTTTTTTTTTTGACTTAAAAAAATTCCAGATTTTTTCATCTCTTCATTTTCATTGTTTGCTCTCATTTATGTCTTAATAGATTTATCTAGTCATTTACCTGCCTAGCAAATTAATTTTTGGAGAAAATTTGGATGAGTGCACTCAAGCATTAACAGATCTTTATTTTAGGTTCTGTATATGTAACACAGGACAAATGACCACTTTTTTTTTAGTAAAAAGTTTATGGCTTCTATAGAAAAATAAAAGCAAAAAAAAGGCACTTGAACAATTGTTGCCCTTGGTGTTTTCTTTACCTGGTGGGTGTATCCTTCATGATTTTCTATAGCTCTGTTTTGTAATGAGAAAATTTTTTAAAAGATCCAGTTTCTTTGCCTACCTTGTGCTTTATTTTGATTTTTTTTTGTGATTTCCAAGAATTGGAAGAAATGCATATTCCAGACAATGATTAGAGAGTTCGTGTAGTTTTTATGGCATGTGATTTGTGTTGTATTGCTTCACACACACTTTTTTGTTTGTTTGTTTTTTGGTACCACTAATTGAACCCAGGGACGCTTAACCATTGAGCAACATCCCAGTTCTTTTTTATTTTTTATTTTGAGATAGGGTCTTGCTAAGTTGATGAGGGCCTTGCTTAGGTGCTGTGGTTGGCTTTGAACTTGTGATCCTCCTCCTCAGCCTCTCAGACTGCTGGGATTACAGGTGTGCACCACTGCACCCAGCTTCATGCTCATTTTTGAAGAAACCCTTTATTAATTTGTAGGCTGTTTTGCTTCTCTGTAGGACTTTGCTTAAAGTAATACATGAGTAATAAATAAAGGGCTTTGCATCTATTGAGCTTTCTATTCTAACAGTAATAATAACACTAAAGTCTGCATCTTACATGAGCATTATTTCATTTTAAGTACCTTGTTCAAGGTCACCTCATGAGTAAGTGGTGGATTGGGTATTTGGACTCCAGTGGTTTTGACTGTAAACCCTGGGCTTTCACTGCAGTAACACTAATTTGAGGGGCAGTTGACACAGACCCATTCATTAAGCAGTGTGAAATGATAGAAAAAGAGACTGTATTAGGAATTTGTTTTTATATAAAACACCAACTGCTGGAAATCATTTTGTGGAACATCAGTGGTCTTTTCTGTGGGAGAAAAATCTAGTGATTTAGTGGGACAAGTATTTTTGTCTCCTTTTAAAAATATGTAGCTGAGGCTTACATACAGTGGGACTGGACTGGAAACAGGACTTTCCTTGACATCAAGTGACCTTACCTTAGAGTTATAACACAAACTAATTTGAAACATAAAAAGAAGTGCTATGCTCAATTCCCAATAGCTAAACTATGGAACCAAAGTAGATGCCTTCAAAAGATGAATGGATAAAGAAAATATGGTACATATACTCAATGGAATATTACTGAGCCATAAAGAAAAATGAAATTATGGCATTTGCAGGTAAATGGATGGAACTATAGAATATCATGATAAGTGAAGTAAGCCAATCCCAAAAAACCAAAGACTGAATGTTTTCTCTGATAAGCCAGATTCTGATCCTAGTGGTGGGGCAGGGTATGGTAGGGAAGAATGAAGGAACTTTGGATTGTGCAGAGGGGAGTGAGAGGAAAGGTGGGGTGGTGGGGATGGGAAGGATGGTAGAATGAGACAGATATTTTTACCCTATATACACACGTATGATTACACTACTGGTGTGACTCAGCACCATGTATAGCCAGAGGAATGAGAAGTTCTGCTCCATTTGTGTACAGTGTGTGAAAATGCATTCGACTATCATGTCTAACCAATGAGAACAAATGAAAAAGCAGAGTCCAGGTTGGCTGTCTACAGAAAAATCAAAAATAAAAAGGAGTGCTGAATTACATGCAGGAGTCATTTTTATTGGACCTTGAATTTTGCCTCTAGGTTAAAACTATGGAAAATGAATCTAGTGCTACTTATTGCATGCTGCTGGCCTTCACTATAGAGACTGCTTTTTTATATTCATTTTCATATTTTTGTCTCTAAAGCAAATAAAGGAAGCCACACATAGCTAAAGTGAAAGCCACTTCAAGGAGATGTCACATGAAACAATTTGAGAAAGGAGTTATGTGGTTTCATTGTAATATCTTAGATGCAAATGTGAATTGTTTTGAGATCAGAATTTTTCATTTACCACTTTTAACTCTTCTGTACCATGATGAACATTTAAAGCTAGCCCAGTTGGAATTTCAAACTGAGTAAAAGAAATTCTTTGCAAGAAAAGGGTGGTGATTCAGAATTTTAATGCTTCTTCCTTGGCAGGTCTTCCATGGCAGGTGATTGGAGAAATTTGTCTTTTGTGCCCATGATGGATAAACATTTTTCTGAATCAGCTGAACCTGGTTTGACTGACTTTTGAGAAATCCTGTGGTTGAAGTAGTTGCAGGTCATAGCTGTAGGTGTAAGGGAAGATTTAGCACCCTGCTTGATTCTCTGGGTCTTTCAATTCAGGGAGCTGCAATTTCATACTGGGGCATCTTACTTTGCCTTGCTTCCTGATGAATGCCTCTGCGTGTGGGAAGATTTATTCCCTGCAGGAATCAGCATGGGTTCCTATTTTCTTTTTCTTGCTTTTTTCTCCCTGTGACATTTTTGTGAACCTGGGACTTCAATATGTCTTTTTTTTTTTTAAGTTGTTGTTTATAAAGGTGTTTGTTAACACATAGAAGAAAAAATTCAGATAACTTTGTTTTTTTAATAGGAATATAGCTAGGGTGTTTTATTGAAGGTTCTTGTTTTGCAAACTTATATTTACTGAAATGTAAGGTCTTTCATGGTCTGAAAAAATAATAAACATTATACTTTTCCTGCTATGTGTGTTTAATACTGAAGCCAGACTTTGCCTGAAATAAGTTTTACCTTATAAGGAAATTGATATTGAGATATGACTATGCCCAGTGTTTATTATTGCATACATAGATAATTTGAATGATGTAAGTACAGCAAATATCAGCTAAGTCTGTATCCAAATAGGAATAGCTAAGTAAAATAACCAATGCTTGAACATTTCAGTGGATCCATATATGAAGAAAGTATGAAAATATGTAAGACACAGATGTGAATACTACTTTTTAAAATGTGGACTTAATTTGTGTCTTGTGAGTGAAATTTTAAAGTAGGAGATTAACTTAAAGAGCATTTTTTTTTTTTGGAGAATTCCCCAGGTCAGTACTTCATGTTTTTACTCTTTCTTGACCTCATGAGGGAAACTGAATATTTGTACTACCTTCCAGGCTTCAGAGATTTTCTTATGGGAAAGGCATGCTGGAGTCCCATTCAGTTGCTGTATTTCATAAAAATTCAATTAATGTGAACAGAAGTAATCTTCTTATGCCATTCCTTGTACATATTAAAAAAAGGAAATGTACACAAATTTTGTTGTGTTTGTCTGCTGTTTTTAGTGATGTTTTCCTTTTCACTCTTATGCTAAGCTCTGTATTAGTATCATACATTGGTAGAATCATGCCCTTTCTTCTGAAGGTTTTCAGCTCTGAGGTTTTGTGAATGATTTATTTCCAGAATGATGAAATTATCAACAATAATGTATATTTTTAAATGATTATGTAATTTTGCTGCAGATAATAGAGAGTACCATCTGTTCTTATTTGGATTCTGTCCTATGGAGAGGTGCTTCCAGAAGTGATATTTTGGTTTGATGATTTGGCCTGTATTCAAGGTGTTGCTTTTCCCCCCAACTCATCCCCAGCTACTGCTCTGGGATTTTGGCAAATGAAGAGAGTGAGTGGGAGGAAAATCTATGTTACTTGTAGAGGATGTAATCATATATAGAAATCAGAAGTGATGCTTGTTTGCAGGTCACCCATAGTTGATCATGGTGTCAGGCCACTAGACTTTTCATGCATCGCAGTCAAGACATGGCATTCTGGGAGTTCATTGAGTGTTACTTATGGCCATTTCTGATGAAATCTGGTCCAGAACATTAAGAAAGAGGTAACAGGAAGAACAGAAATGGCATTGTCATAGCACATAGTCTTCATTCAAGACTCATCTGCTCCTTTTTTTGGAAGCACTTTATTTCTTTTTCTTCTTTTGCATTGGACTGATCTGGATTCAAATTAAGTTTATCTCTATAATGTGGCCTGTTTGGTGTCAGGCTTTTACACATTTCCTTTCATTCCCAAGGCAATCCTCTGAGATCATTTAGATGGGAACCCGTTCTGAAGTCTGTGAGTCAGAAGAGTTAAATGATGCTCATGATCACAGAGCTGTTCAGTGGTGAAGGTGGGATTAAAAAACAGAATGAAAGAAAAATTACAAATATCCTTAGAAGATAGGAGAAGAAGACAGTTAACCTATCCCACAGAGTAATTATGGAGGTTTTACTACATTTCCTTGTTTCTTTTTCTTTTTTTTCCCTTCCCCTCTCTTCTTCCCTTCCTCTCTTCCCTCTCCCCTTCTCTCTTGAAGTATTTTAAAATAAATCCCAGGCCTCATGTTATCAAATGCATGAACTTTGACTAGGGGGCTGATGTTTTATCTTTAAATGAAGTAGTCTAAGTATAGGCGAGCATGCCATATATAAAGATGGTGAACAGATAGAAGCCATATTTTTTAGTATATCAGGTTACATATCTGCATTCATTTTTCTTGATGACTTACTCATTAGTTGCTATCCATTGATTAATAAAATAGTAATGAGGGCAGAGGATGTAGCTCAGTGGTAAAACACTTGCCAAGTATGTGTGAAGTCCTGGATTCAATTCCCAGGACCTCTGAAAAAATAATTAGTAATGAGATAAATCATAGAGTGTTGAGTCTAGGATTGGAACTGTACCTCATGCTTAATGTATATCCATTTAGTGTACAAAACCCCATGTTGTATAATAATTTCTTGTGTGTTCAAGTTCCTTCTCAAAAATTGGTTATCTTTTAACATAAAAATATTCTACATGGCCTTGAATTTCACTGTGTTTTCCACTCTTTTTCACATTTAATACTGATTAGAATAATTTGTTGATGGAGAGACAGTGTTGTTGCTTAGGAGCGTGGTTTATAAACTGTAGTGTGGGCATTATCTGGGAGTAAGTTAGAAATACAGAATCTCAGGCCATACCCTCACCTTTTGAATTGAAATTTGCATTTTAAATGAGATTATTAGTTGATTTTTATGTTAATTAAAGTTTGAGAAGTACAGGGTGTAATTAAACAGTGCCCCACTAGCAGCTGTGCATTATAATCATTTGGAAAACTTTCCAGTTGCCAGTACCTAGCTCGGTCCCTAGACACTGGAAGTGGACTCACCAGGTGAGACCTCAGCATCTGTTTTATTTTTTCAAATTATAATTTCTAAATGATGCCCCAGCATTGACATTTTTAAGAAAGAATCTCACAGGTAATTCTTAAATGTGACCAGGCTTTAAAGTGCACAGTTTTAATAGGACTACACTGTCTTTCTATTCTATTTCATGTACTTAACTCTGAACAAAACATCTCATTTTGTAAATCATATACTGAAAATGATGCTGTATAGTAGTTGAAGATGAAGGAAATCCCAGGCTTGCATTCAGTCTTTTTGCTGGTGGTCACTGACTGACCAGAAAATGATTGCCTTTTTAAGGATTGAGCTTTACTGTTCTTTTCCTCCCTTAGCATTATGGAATGCACGTGCAACAAGAATTTATTGTCTATTTTTTAATGTCATGAGTTCCTTCAGATTAAAAGTTACACTGAGGGAGGAAGGCTATTAAGAAATACCAAATTGACAAACACCAGTTCAAGAGTTGTTAAATACATTCACATCATCACACGTCATAGAGGAGTTTAAGTATTTTTAATTTTTGTCCTTTTTTTCATAAGTGTATACATGGTTATGATTTAAAGTCAGTTCCAGATCTATACTTTGTGCATTCAGCTGCAGCTACTGAGTGCTTAGTGATGTAACTGAAGAAAGATGCAGGAGGGAATGGATTCATGGAGGTAAATGGAGTATCAATGTGCTGCTTGTCCTGAGCTGCCTATGGTGGAGTGTTTAGAACCAAATTAGTGAGCGGCATTGAGTTCTTGCTGTGATGTATTTCCTTTGTGACAATGGGAAAATTATGTGCCTTAGTTTCCTTAACTTAAAACAGAGATAATAATTGTATCTATCTGTAGAGTTTTAATGGGGAATAAATGAATTACTATAAGTGAAAAGCACTCAGAAGATTGCCTGGCACAAAGTCGATGCAGTAAGGATAACGAGTCAGTGCACATCTGAACACCTCACACACTTATTCCAAGGACAGATCCAATTTTCTTAACAAAAATTCTGTTTTAACCCACTGAAAAATTACTCAACTGTTAGATCTGTACTTTCATATATAGTATGGCATATTTAATAATTTTAAAATATCATTATATTATAAAGTTATAGAAGTATTTTGTAGCATTCACTTTGTGCCAGGAATTCTTCTAAGTGGTGAATGGGTTAATCAGTCCACTCTGACTGAAGAGGGGGTTAAAATGCTCATAACGTGAACATAATTAACCTGTTTCTTGAAGTAATTTATATTCCTCGCCTAAGAGGCAATGAAGAAATCCAAATTTTAGCCTTTAAAGTAATTGCCTTCCCCATAGCATGGTTGAGTTTTCTTAAGGTCCTTCATCTGATTAGCACTATTTTATAGTTTGGTTTTGTTGAGGAATAGTTACAGGTGTTTCAGTTTAGGCATGGATGAAAAATGGGCCAGACAGGTAAGGGGATGAACAAGAAAATACTAGAACCATCAAATACAAGTCCTTCACATTTGGTTCATTGCCTTTATTTCCCAGAAGGCAAAATTGTGACTAAAATGTGAATCTTTTAATGCTTTAATGAAACATACACGTTGTATTTTTAGTTTTTTATACTTTAATTAAATAAATACATTTTATGCACATATACACACATATGTAAATCACATGTATAAAAAGTATTGTAGAGGCAGTATTGAATATTTTTCTGTAATAAGATGTTTGTATCACTTTGATGTTTCTCCCTCAACTAGTTTATCTCTTTTTCTCAGGTGTCTTAGTTTGTTCAGGCTACTGTAACAAAATACCATAAACTGTATAGCTTATAAACAGCAGAAATTTGTTTCTCATAGTTCTGGAGGCTGGGAATTTCAGTATCAGAGTGTCAATTGAGTGTCTGGTGAGGATCCCCCACAGATGGAAGGGTGTTTTTGGATCTTTTATGGGTATTCACTGATCCCACAAAGGCTCTGCCTCCTAATGTTATGACCTTGAAGATTAGAATTTCAATATATGAATTTCAGGGGGACACAAGCTTCACAGACCACAGCACTAGAGCCTTGCATGCATTTTGGAGTAGACTATGGAATCCATTTTTTTTTTTTTCATGGGCAAGATTGGGCATGTTTTCATTGGCACGGAAAAAAATGCTTTGTGAAGAGGTTGACTATTATTTACTTAACATTTAACCAGAAAGCCTAAATATGTTCAAAAGAGCTCATTTACCAAGGATCCTGGGACAGAAGTCTTAGAGGACATGAGTCAAGGCTTTTTTTTTTTTTTTTTTTTCTTAATTGGGGCAGAGGAGAAGGGCAGCCTTCTGCAGAGGAAAAGACTGTAAATGGTCTTGTAGCCACCTCCTCTGCTGCCACAGCCACCTTGTGATGACTGTCTTCCTCATTCTTCACAGTATTGCTGCCAACAACCTTCTCGGCACATGAACGCTATCATTCGACTCTTCATTTTCTCATTTCTGTGTACAAGTCAGATTCCCTTCTCTCACACGGGAGGCTTGGTGCAGCCTTGGTACAAACTTTTGTTTGCTTGTTCACTGGTACTTAGTATGCTTGGAAGGATTCCTTGATTCATGCCAGAAGAAAGCAAATGAATCCTTTCATAGACAGCTTTTTTGGGAAGAAAATGTAAAGGCAGATAATTAAAGACAAACATCGTATTGTCAGCACTGAAGGTGGAGTGACATGTCCTCATTGGAGTGACTTTTGGTCTCTGCTAATACTTTTAAGCCTTTAGGGCAAGGATAGTTTTTCCTCGTTTTAATGTGTGGTACTGCATGCTAAGGTAGCACCCAGCACTGAATACTCTTATGTGTATTTCTTTACATAAATGTGTGGTTTCTGAACTGTCTTTTCCTTTAATAAGGTAACTTTGTAAGTCAGTTGTACCATCCTCTACTTTTTGGATTGGAGTTAAAGGTGCATAAAAAATAAACATGTATGGATGAGTTTATCTCTGTAAGTTTGCTTTCCTGGAGTTTGTTTATAATCATCTGTGAAATATAAGTGAGAAAACTGAATACAGTTTTGGATCACACAGAGCCCTGGTGGATATAAAAGCACAAATCATGTCTATTATATTAGGTAAGAATCTTTTGATAGGACAGTAATACAAATCTCAGCAAAAATTCCTTGCTTACAACTGAAACAGCACGGGATAGACATGGTTCATACACTCTGGTGTGACACTCTTCTCCCCTCTCCCCCTTGTGAAGACTTGCTGTTGTTGGCCTCATAGCCCTGAAATATTTCCCATTTGGGGGCAGCAATACCAACAAGGAGAGCCAGGCTTCTGTGGGCTTTTCATAGAGACCTCAGAATAAGCCTGACATATTCAGCAAAATCCATTTGCTCTGCCTGAAGAACCTGAGTGGATCACAGGCCCATTCTTGGACTCACAAATGAGTCCAGGTCTATTAGACCCACCTGTTTACAAACTCGTGACAGCCTAATTGCAAATCAGAATATTGCTTGTTGAGCTCAATTGAAATGAAGGAGCACCTGTGATTATTTCAAGCGTTTGTTAGATACTTGTAGCTTTAGGCTACAAGTTGTCCTTTTCTAATTGATTATTTTTTCCTAAGTACTGTGACTGGTTACCTAGAATCCAAGCCCCCTGCATTGTAGGAAACACCCTGAAATATTCACTGTGTGTGTGCCTGTATGTACATACACAGATGCTCCCCAGCTTATAGTCGGATTGTGCTCCCCCCACCATAAACATGTCATAAAGTCAAACTGTCATCACTTGAAAGCATCATGCTGGGCTTACTATGACTGCAGAGTTGATCGCTCCCCCAGAATTGCCTGGCTGGCTGGGAGCTGGATCTTTCTGCCACTGCTCAGCATCATTAGAGAGTATCCTGCTGTACCTCACTTTCCTGGGCAGATATAACTTAAAATTTGAAGTGAAGTCTTTACCGAATGCGGTGTGACTTTTGTACTCTAGTAATGTTGAAGATTTTTAAGTCAAGTCACTTTAAGTCAAGGACCATCAGAATACACCACTCAGGCTATCCTGTGATCGCTGATAGCTTTTAAAATACCGTATCTCTTTTGCATGTGTGTTTTTAAAATAAAATACTTAGGTGAGCAATGTAGTTTGATCACATTTTAGGGTAGCTATTTTGGGTAGCTTCTATGGAATGCCTCCCTAATGCTAATGCATGATCTCTAATGTAAACCTACAACATCACAATTTGGGAAAGGCTATTCTTGTATTTTTAAAAATTTTTTTTTTAGTTGTAGATGAACACAATATCTTTATTTATTCATTTATTATTTTTATGTGGTGCTGAGGGTCGAACCCAGTGCCTTACATGGCGAGGCAAGTGCTCTAGCATGAAGCTACAGCCCCAGCCCTCTTTTTTTTTTTTTTTTTTTTTTTTTTTTTTTTAAGAAAAATTTACAAAAAATTGTGTGTGAAGTCTTAGTAGTAGAGTAGAAGGGTATATGGTAGAAGGGTATTTCCTGATCTTATTCTTAGATTTAATGATTTTTGTTAATGTTTTGGGCTTCTTGTCCCTGTGTTCACTAACTCCTATGGAAATTGGGGACTGGGTGGAGGAGATTCAGATACTTGATATCTTACATAGTTCAAGATAATTCCAGGAAGCAGGTATTATTTCCACTTAAAGCGAAGAAACAGAGGTGCAGGAGCTAGCTACATGAACCCAACTGCTCAATACCTATGATCCCACAAAGACAATTGTACATAAGAGTTTTTGCTGGGTCTTCTGTCCAACTTTAGAAGGCTATTCATTTGTATTTAAAATAAGTTCATTGATATAAGCTTATCCCATTAATGTTTCACAACTTTCAGTAATTGATATTACACTTCTGTACCAAAACCTCCTCTAAATATCTCTGAATTGATTCTACACTCAAGTTATTCAACTAATTTGAGAAGTTTTTTTTCCTCCTTTGACCTGCTCCTTGCTGCAAGAGATGAAGAACTTTTATGGAAGTGCTGTCAATTTCATATCATCACCTAATGTGCTGCCTTTTAAAATTGATGATTCTGTTATAAAGGGGTGTTTCATTTGCTTCAGTGAAGTAATATGACTTGTAATGCGAACACTTTGGGTGCTCCTTAGTAGGACTTACTCATAGAACTTAGAGCCCTAGAAATTTATTGAAATTAGTGAACACTAATCACTGGCTTATGAATGATGTGAACCTTAAATCAGGTCCCTTCATTGATACATAGCCTTTCCATAGTGACATGCCAGATAGCCAGAAATAAGAATATAACCATCGTCACTTTTCAAATAGTGTACTACTAGTTTTTGAAAAGTGATAATGTCATTTGTTCCTCATTCTTGTTTTCGGAGGTGCACATTATTGAAGGAAGATCAGAGAACTTTCTCTACCATTCTTCTTTTTGAAAACCAGGCTGCATTTGTGAGTCTCATATAATTCTGAAAGAGAATTCTTTTAAGTGTTAGTGATTTTAAGAAATTCTTTAAATGGGTGTCTGCTTTTAAAGTCATTTTTTCCCCTTCTTTATTATGTTCTCATTTGCTACCAATTTGAAAGTTTTGAAATTTTTACTTAGGGAGTTGCTTGTTCAGCAAAAGTGGACTTGTCTGCCTTGAGAGGTGAGGAACCTGTGTAAGATGATTTAAGAACATAAAGGTTTAGAAAAAGTGAGAAACCAGTTATCACTGCACAGGTCCTAGATTTTAGGTCCTTTTATGCACAGTGACATGTGACTAATGTACTATCAGTAGTCTCTTGAATTTGTAGTGGGTTTAATGTTTGTATGGAAGCAGAATGCTGGCTCTCGAGTTAGAATCCAACAGAAGGTTTTAGAACCCAACTTTAGGAACCTATGGTATCTGAACCTCTTTCATCTTTAGTTACAAATGAATATTCTAATGACTGTTGGTGGAACATGTCTATTATATTACATACCTCCAGGCTTACTGGATATATTACAGAACAATTATTATAGTACTGTGTATGTATAGAATCCTAAAAATGCAATTTTAGTAAGATACTATGGCACCTAGATTAATGTTTTAAGATTGGCCAGGTGAGTCTCATGCCTGCTTCTTAGCAGTTTATCTGGAATCTAAGCATATCATTAATGAAGCCTGTTTGCTTATCACTTCCATGGTTTCTTTCTAAAATATTTCATTTATTCAAGGAAGAGTGAATATTTCTCTGTTTGCTCTCATGGGAAAGTCAATTTTTAAATTTTTTTTAGAAGGAAATATAATCTTGTAGTTCCTTTTATGAAGTATACTGTAAATTTAGTTTAGAGGGAAGTTAGGGCTGGGGTAGAGCTCAGTGGTAAAGTTCGTGCTTAGTGTGTGAGAGGCCCTGGGTTCATTGCCCATCACTGGAAAAAAAAAAAAATAGGAGGAACAGTTTAAGTGTAGGGGTTTTCAGGGTCCAAGCCTTTTAAGATCAAATGTTGGTTAGTTATTTTAGTAGTGAATTTTTTATGCTATTCAATGGTTTCGATTTTTCTGAATCTTTTTTAAAATACAAATTTCTGGGCTAGGGATAAAGCTCAGTGGTAGTGAGTATGTGCTTGGCAGGCAGAAGGGCTGGGTTCAGTCCCCAGTATAATGCGCATGTGTGCTGGGTTCAGTCCCCAGTATAATGCGTGTGTGTGTGCACGTGCGCGCGCACAAACACGCACACATACACACACACACACACACACAAATGCAAATCTGATATTCAAAAGCATACGTACTATCATTGTTTAGTCAGCCCTTTATTTTCCCAGAGTGCTTTGACATGTTATTTACTACATTACAACTTTTTTTTCCCCCAAAAGTAAAAAATAATAGGCAACACTTGTTCAGTTGTTTTATATGTTTAAGTTGTATTCCAACATATTTTTGTATGTTTTTCAATTAATATTTATTGACTATAATAACTCTAAGAAATATTATTAGCCCCATTTTATAGATAAAAAGACTGAATCACATAGTGAATAAGTTAACCAAGGTCACACAGCTTATAAATAGTAATGATGGGATTCCCAACCCAGTGATGAGTTTTAGAGCCCACTGTTAGCCATTATACAGCATTCCTCTGAAGAGAGTGAGAGATTGCTAGGGACTGCCATCAGTGGATCATAAAGTAGACCCAAGTCCACAAAACATCCAGCTTATTAAATGCTATTCTGAATATTGGAAAAAAGTGGACAAATGCCATTATGAGTATATTACTTAGCTTTTTATTACTGTAATGAAATACTTAACACAAGCCACTTATGAAGAAAAGAGGTTCACAGTTCTAGAATTTCGAAGTCCAAATGGCATAGAACAGCCTCTGTGGCTGTGTCACCTCATGGTGAATAGTAAAGACAGGAATGCATGCAGGACTAAGATTATATCTGGAATCAGGAGCACAGAGAACTGGGTGGAACCAGCCTGGCTCTTTCTATAACATCCTTCCTGGAGAATTTACGGGGTCACATGAGAACTACCTTCTGAGAGCATGCCCACAGAGATCTAAGGACCTCCTTCTAGACCCCATTTCTGAAAGGTTCCACCACCTCCTAATAATGGCCCTGGCAGATGAAAACCTCACTTAGGTGAACATTTGGGGAAACACAACCCATAGCACTCATTATCCAGATGCATTTGATATGACAAGTAATATTGTTATAGCAAACATAATTTGCTATATCATTATTTCTGTGTTTACTTTTGAGCCTTTTATTTTAATCATGACCCTTGGAAATCTGTCTAAATCTAAAGAGTGACGAAATATACTAAAACGCGTAAAATAGAAACATATGAAGAGAGTTTAAAAAGGCTGGGAATGTTTAGTCTAGCACTTAAGATTGTGAGGAGATAAGGAAATTTACCTGATAACTTTCAACAAATATATGAATTTTCCTATCTTGATTATGGATTGAATTAGTGGAAATGGCATCACTAGAGTGTGTGTGTGTGTGTGTGTGTGTGTGTGTGTGTATGTATAAACAAGAACTTACCCACACGTTTGAAGAAAACTGAGTTGAGGGGCCCTGAGACTGTGTTTAAGGACCAAAACATGACTTGGTTTCCTTTGCTGAGGACTGTTTGAGGATTGCTGTAAATGTTCATAAATCGTGGGGCAAAGATTAATCACTGAGGCACCTTTCATATTTAATCCTATCAACATTTGCATTTTCTCTTGTGTTCTCTATTTCATTCTTTGTTCATGACCTTTGCCTGTTAGGCAGAAGGATTTTAATGATTAGTAGTCCCTTAAACTCAGGGGCACACCCATCCGTAGGACTGCTCTTTATGATCATCTGATCCAAAGTCCTGCACTCTAACTCTGAAATAAGATTGCCATTGCTAAAACCAGTCCCATTGGATTTTTGTCTGATAGGCAATGTTTTCTTTTTCTCTCTCTTTCTTTTTTTTAATAATATAAATGTTGAAAATAACTTTCTCAAATATAAAGTCACGTTTATCCTTTTGGTTGCCTGTGATGAGATAAATCCAATGGGGTAATGTATTCTTCCTAAGAAATAACACTGAATCTGTCAGTCTCAATTACCTCTGATTTGTTTGAAAAATTGATAGTATTATGAATACATTAGGAATATATGCAAACTCCTGTGGCAGGTTCATCTAGTTGCATGTAAATGTCCACTCTTAGCTTCTATTTTAGTAATAGAAAACTCTAATTTTTAGCTTAGCACATTGCTTCCCAGCCAGTAAACCTGTATTTCCTGACCCACTTCATAATCAAGTGAATCCTTGTGAGAGATGCTGTCTAGTCGGGGAAAATTGAAATGCTGAGTGTTACTTCTGGAATGTGTCCTTAAAAGGAAGGAGTAACATACTGCTTTTCCTGATTCCCCCATTCTACTTCTTGGAACACAGATATGATGACTGGACCTCTGGCAGTCATTTTGGACTATGAGAATAAGAATCACACTCTGTAGAATATAGAGGAGTCTGGTAAGAGGATTTTGGATCTTTGTGGAATTGCCATACTAGGCTGAATTATCCACCTTAACTTATTTTCTGTGAAAGCTACACTTCTTATTTAAGCCATTGTTATTTTAATAGATACAATATCCTTCCCATACATAAAGACCAATGAATAGGATATTTCTTGTGTGATTTATTCTTATGGTCATATTTCTGTATCCTAATGAGTGACTCATACTCTTACATATAAATGTCAGTAAATAAAAAGACATGGAAAAATATTCAGAGGGGGAAGAACATGAACTTGATTTTGAATTTCATTGATTTTATAGTCTTGTGTAAAGGATTTAACCTAAGTCTCAGTTTTCTGTAAAATCAGAGTTGTAGTATGTTTTAGTCTGCTCTAACAAAATGTATTGTGCTATGTGACCTACACAGCACAGAAACTTACTTCTTACAGTTCTGGAGGCAAGAAAGTCTTGGTCACTTTGCCAGCATGGTCGACTTCTGGTGAAGGTCCTCTTCAGAGATGGGTGTTAATTTATCATAACATCTTGTGTTGGAAGGGCCATATAAGCTCCATTTAGTCCTTTAATAAGGCATCGTTCCCATTCATGAGTGCTCAACTTTCACGGCCCCATCTTCTCCCAGAGGTCTCATTTCTTGGTACTAGGATATTGTGAATTTTGGGGACATACACATTCAGACCATAGCATTGTATTTTCTAATTGTTATTAAATAAACTGTAGAGTTGGCCCTCTGTATCCATGGGTGATACCTTTCTGGTTCAGCTCACTGTAGATTGAAAATATTTAAAAAAAAGATTCAATCTGTGTTGAATTTGTTCAGATGATTTTTATGTCATTATCTCCCAAACAGTATAACAGCTGTTTACTTAGTGTTTACATTGTATGAGTAAGTAATCTAGAGATGATTTAAAGTTGACAAGAGGATGTGCATGAACCATGTGCAATGCTCCATCACTTATTTAAGGAACTTGAGCATCTGCAGGTTTGGTATGCTCAAGGGATTGTGGAACCAGTACACCATGGGTACCAAGGCACAACTATAAACCCTTTACTCAAAGCATAGCCAGGAGGAAGCTCAGCATTTATACTTGTTATTTCCTGTTTTTTCCTTATGTTAAAGTATCTGAGATCCTATCAAATTTTATTTTCTTTTAATGGCACAGAGGGAATAAAGAAGCCAGAAAATGCAACATGTTAAGGGTAGTGGTAGAGAAAATAGAGGAAAAACTTGTGCGAGGTAAGAGACCCCTCACCAGAGAATAGTCACAGGAAGTCACAGAAGACAAACAGGTGATTGAAGGAATTCAGTGCAACTGGAAATGAAAATTGAGTTTTCAGGGCCTGGTATTTATGTTTCGGGGTCTTATTTACAGAGAAACTTACAGTAATGATGTAATTAAGATTTCTCTCATTGTGTGCAATTATTGTTACTTACATGAAAGGAATCGACCAAAGCAAGAGCTAGTAGTTTCTAAGTGTGCTTTGAGAAAAACACACATGAAATCTATTGTTGGTCCACTTAGCACTTTTCATAAGGGAAGGAAATATACAATGATGCTTATACTGAAGGAAGGTGAGCATTCAGATATCTGGCAGAAACAGATTAGAGGAATATTTGGACTTTATTTCTATTTCCCTCTGTGTGGTTCAACTGAAAATGTATACATAAAAAGTCTCTTATAGGGATTACTTTTTTTTTCTTTTAAAATATATGGAGCTAGATTTTTTTCCATTAAATTATTTCAGATGTCTTATGGTGAGAGTCTTGTATGCTGTTACTGGCAGTTCTCATGGAGCAGCCAGCAACATAAGAGTTACTGTTTTGAAAATTAAATCTTTTGGCAACTTGACTGCTAACATCTCTTTAATTGAAATATGATAAATTAGAAGCCTAACTCCAGAACTTATTCTTTAAAATTAACATATGTTGAAATATCTATGGTAACGTTGCCAATAACAGGAGTCGGATAGCATAGTGCAAACATATTTTTGTAAATTTCTAATTCCCTTGAGTTTCTGGATTGCCTCCCAGTCTGAAATGTAGGATAGGTGATGAAATTGCTGGGCATTAAATGCATTTAAAAATTGCAAATGCATTCTATTTTCTCTTGCATTGATTGACAGACTCTGAGGAGTTTCCTGCTGTACAGTGATGTCTGTATTTTTCTAGTGTGTGCACCTCGATTGCAGTTCTCCTCAGAGAATAGTTTTTGAGATCAGTTCTCCCATTTTTTTTTCATGTGTTCATTAATCAGCTGGAGTTGACATTTAATTATTTCGACCCTCACTTTCACCACCATTATAAAGTTAGGTTTAATAGAGTTTTAAAACATCCAAACAACATGTATCTTACATCATCTTATTTTCATTTAAAATCTTGCTACCAAAAAAGCCAGAGTGGCCATTTGCTTATAATAAATCATGCCTTCCGCTAGGAATTTTTAGTCAGTTTAATGGGAATTCTGCGCAGACAGCTGTGCAGTCTGAATTGCCATGGCTTCTGAAAACGTTTTATATTTCAAGTACTACCAGCGTGGAGTGCTGATCAGGAGGCTGTTGGGGAGACACAGGACAGTTCATCATGGATCATAAAGTGAAATGAAGAGAAAGTTACATTAAATCCCCACATCTCTCTTGTTTTGAATGTCAGCTATACAAGTAGAATGTTAATGTTAGCTTTCAAAAAAATTGAGGCTTCTAAAACAATGTATCTTGATGAGAAGATGACTCTTCCTTTGCTTTAAGTCAGAATGTCAATGGATTGTCCCAGAGGTTAATTCTATATAGTATATCCTTCAAGAACTCAGAATTTATTGGTACTAAAAAATAAGAGATAGCCAGGTGCAGTGGCACACACCTGTAATCATGACAACTCAGGAGATTGAGGCAGGAGTATTCCAAGTTGGAGGCCATCCTCAGAAACTTAGTGCGACCCGTCTCAAAATGCAAAGTAAAAAGGGCTGGTATGTGCTCAGTGGTTCAAACCCAAGTACATCAAAAATAAATAGAATAAAACAAAATGAAATAGAGATGTTTGTCATAGAAAAATGCATTCCTATTGAGGGGATCTTTGGTAATGATGAAAGATGCAGATGAACGTAAATGGAAATACTTAAGAGATCTAGGTGAAGGATTTGTTAAGATTGGAAGAAGGAAAGGAAAGAAGAAGTCAACTTTTGAAAATTTGTCAATGTTTTTCTGAATAACTTTAAAAGTCCTATATTTTGGTGTACATTTTCAGATACTTTTTGTGTACTCCTTTTGTCTTGTATAGGCAGCATGTTAGGATGTCAAAGACTCTGGTTTTCCCTGCAACCTGTGGCTTGTCTGGTTCAGTGCCTGGTGGAAAGTGCTATGCTCTTCTGTTTTACATTCTGCTTGTCTTTTGTACTCTGTCCTTCACTGAATATTTGTCCCTTATAGCACTAATGTGTGCATTTTATTTTTTTTAATTAATAATCATTGTTTGAAATTTCTTCAGCCAGTTATGTACACCTTAGCTTTACTAAGGGACTTTTACTAGAGGAGATATTTTGATTAACTTTTTAATTGTCCATGAAACCAGTATGTTAACACAATGAATATCCTTTCAGCCAACGTAAGAAGGAAAGTAATTCATGAATGTTAGTTCCATAAATAGGATTCTAAATATTTTTATTTATAGCTAGTAATTGTCTTTTTTATTCTTACAGAAAATCCCTTCTTCCTTATGAATTCTTCTAGTAACTATTGAATTACAAAATAATGTTCTGAGTTCTAGCCTTCTATGTATGTCTTGTACCACAAAGTTCAAGTTGTAATTTATATGTATATAATCATATACCTTTATTTTTGTGTTTATAGTTGTGCCTTGATAGCCTAGGTATACTGGTTCTACAATCCCTTGAGCAGTATATGCATTGCACAGTAATATGCTAATACATGTTCATTTCCTTTATCTCATGTTCAGTTAAAATCAGAAGTATATATCATCTTTTTATACTTTAAAAAATACTTTTTATACTCCTGATTGTCTTTCTCAGCTACTTATAATTGAAGGAAATACTTCTCTATTCCACCTAGGAAAGTACTTAGAAAAGGAGATACTTCTGTATTCCACCTAGAAAAGCACTTAGAAAAGAGTAGACATTCATTAAATGTCATATTATTTTTTGTCTTAACATTTGCCTGGTATGTTGGGGGATACAGTAGTAAATGGTAGAGAACAGAGTCTGCGTAACTTGTAAGTGACTTTTCTGCATATCACCTACCATGAGTGGAAAAAGGTGAATTTAGAAATACTTCAATGGCTGGCATGAATGGTAGGTCAGGTGTGCATGTATGTGTGTTCATAACCAGGGCTTCCCCAGCAGAGAGATGGGAGCCTTGTGTGAGACTTGGTATCTTGTGTTGCAGGCTACCCAGTGACATGGATGTGGAACATGGGTTGGGGGAGAACACCCAGTAGAGAGCTCCAAGTCTTCAAGTAACTGACTCAATTTTTATGATTTTTAGATACTTCATTAGATAGTAGGGTGCAGACTTTCAAGTGCGTAGTTGTGAAGATTAAATTAGATAATAAATGAACTAGTCATAACGCCTTGTCACATGCAAAGTACTCAACTAATTTTAATTATTTTCCTCCTGGGACAAAGAGAAAAATGGTAGGAATATAGTACAAAAGCAAAATTAAACATCTGGTATTATGTTTTCATAACTTGTAAAAAGCTTAAACTGATCTCTTGAAATGTAAGCTATATTTGGGTTCACAGGCAAATAAGAAATGATGAATTATCTGTTTCCTTGCTGTGACTTATTAACAAGTGAGAATTGACTACTTATTAATTTTAAAATTAGTCTCCCTCATAAAGGAATTTTTAAAATAATTTTAGTCTTTGTTTAAAAACATTTTAATATTTTTCACTATTCATTTAGTATTATACTTTTTTACTCATTTCTTTAGGATGATGAATTTCAAATAATTTGCTGCTTCCATTTTAGATACATTAATTTAACTTTATCTTGACAAGTAAATCTATAATTTTTAAAAAAGTTTAATATACCTGAAATCAAAAAATGTTTATTCTTTCACTGTACTAAATTTTGTCATTGATTTTTCACACGTTATTCCCAAGCAGTTTTTCTTATGGAAGTACATATTATTAATTTTAAATTAAAACTAATTCCTTTTAAAATGGAGTTTATGTAATTTCCTTTTCTGTTCTTTGTAGGACCTAAGTATCACTCTTTTTGAAAAAGTTTGAGGGTTCTTGTGACTGTATTAGTAATTCCAGTGAACCTGGCATATCAATATTAAAATAAAGCATAATAATCATTAGTATTGGCTACTGAGAAATCAAGTTTTAAACTTAGGTCACATTTTATTTTTGTAGCACTGTACTAATAATGATGTATTTTTAAACATTCCAGGCTGTGAAAATAAACTTCTATGTAGAACAACAGGAAATTAATCATGGGAAGCTTTTCTTTTTACTTATTTAAATATGATAAGGAACAACTAGAGTTAGTGGGCGTGGTATCTTATGCCTCTAATCTTAGCTGCTTGGGAAGCTGAGTCAGGAGTATCCCAAGATCAAGGCTAGCTTGGGCAAAGTATCTCAAAATAAAAAATAAAATAGATTGGGATTAGCATAGTGGTAAAGTGCTCCTGGGTTCAATCTCTAGTACACATACACACTACTAGAGTTCACTAGTACAGCTGGCATATTTTTTTTCAACAAAAGTAATTGTTAGGGGCTGGGGTTGTAGCTCAGTGGTAGAGTACTTGCCTACCATGTGTGAGGCACTGAGTTTGATCCTCACTCAGCACCACCTAAAAATTAATAAATAAATTAAAGATATTGTGTCCATCTACAACTTAAAAAAAGTAGTTGTTAGGTAATTGGTTAATTTGCATACTCATCTTTTCATATGGCATGTTAATTATATCAAGCTTATTAAGACATGGGATGAAGACTTAGTTTGAATCATTAGAATGAATAAATACATGCTTTCTTTTAAAATAGGGTCAGGTATAGCATATTTTTAAAAAAATATTTATTTTTTCTCATTTAGACAGTGTAGAAATAGTCTACAGAAATACTTCTTTGCATTACACCTTAGAGGACAGGCTCTTTCTAGGTAAATTCTGACTGTTGACTGAAGACTACAAAAAAATAAAAAAATCAATCAACAGAATCAAGTCTGTTCTTATGCAGGTATATCTGGATTTAAAAAAAGAAATGTAGAATTAGAATTTTCCTTGGGCCTTACCTGTTGTGTGTGTGTGTGTGTGTGTGTGTGTGTGTGTGTGTGTGTTTCCCTCCCTTTCTTCTTCCTTTCACTCTTCCACACACCCACCCACCTGCCCTCTTTTCCCTTTTTCTTTTAGTTGTTCTCTTTTCAGGCAGGGCAATGGTTTTTTCTTTCTTGGTGATTGTAACTCCCATTGGCCATGTTTAAGAATGTCTTTCCTGAACTCTAGAAAAAGGTGCTTTTATGAGACCGTGATGTCCCCCTCCCTTCTTCACCTTTTGGGGTCAAATGTTTATAAGACATTACAACATAACTGTTTCAGAAGCCTGGTTGTCCACATTTCAGAAAGATTTTGTTTCTTATATTCTATTATTTATGGGTCATTGTCAAGTAGGAAGCTTTGTCATTTTATAATATCCCCAGGAATAAAGCCCCTTACAACTGGAAGCCACAGGAAGTACGATGATAACACCTGATGTGTAGTATCTTTTCTCCCTTTCTGTTCCTTCAGCTTTATAAATCATAGATGACAAAGGCCTTGTTCTCAGAGCACAGAAAGGGAATAACAGAGGAAGGGGGGCAGGGTTGGGGGAGCTCTTGATAGAAAACTCTAGCTTCCTTCTTCTGGGAAATAACTTCCTCTCACTAATGTAAAAGTTTAATCTCAAGTATGAATGTATATAAAAATTATTACTTCAGAAAATACTAATTTGCTAAAATCATGAAATATTTTGTGACTGCAGGATAAAGTAGGCTAATAAATTTACTTAAAGTAATTCTGGGATATTGCGTTAAAGGGGATCTTGTGAACATTCTATGTGCTAGGTATTGTGATAAAACTGTTAAGTATGCTGTACATTTTGAAGAGTGGTATTAACACAAACATTAAACTATCATAGGGAAGTTTGTCTTCTCCAGTTTTAAAATCTAGCATTATTTTGGCTCAGGTATTCTTATCTTGGAAGAAAATAATTAAAAAAAATTCAGTTGCATAGCATGAAGGTGTTTGCATGTGGAAAACACCAAAAAATCTTGATTAATTACTTTTAATTTCACATTCCAGACCAGACTTTTGGTGTATGAATCTTTAAGAGCACAAACCACAGTCCCTGCAACATGTAGACATGAGTCATTACAAGAGGTATTGTTAAATTGTTTGGGGATACGCCCAATAGATGAAAAGGCTAAAAAAATGTGTGAGATATAATTAGGAAATTCTCCCATGATTACTCAGTTACCATTGTGCTTTCTTTATCATTCATTATGTTTGGATAACAGATTCACGAGTTTCATAATAAGGAAGGATTCCTATTGTGAAGTTGCTGTTTGTGGTGATTCTAACTTAACATAGAACAAAAATACAAAAAGGATTTTTAAAATAGAGAAGTCTAGCTTTAAAAAAGCAGTGAATAGCTGGGTTTTAACCTTTTGGGTTATTTTGGCCTGTGAAAAATCACTAAACATAGTCATAGTATTTGCTCTGGAGAAGCCTTCACCTGGGAGCCAGCAAGTTCATCCAGTAGGTTTAGAAGTGTAAGAATGCTTCCACTAAGGAGAACATTTTATAATTGACAGTGCATTAACTTTTTAAACTTTGGGTACATGACCAGTTATAGCTGCATTTTAAAATAGAGATGTGTACCATTTGTTACATAAGCAAGAAGAGTAATTTGTTAGCAGAAAACTGTGTAAGAGAGTTAACTTCTCTGCCTTGTATGTATAGGATTTTGACAGGTGAAGATTGTTTTTCAGCTGATATACCAGCCAGCCATGATGATCTGTCTGGTTCCTTGGTTTGTGCTGCAAAAACCACATAAAACTGTTCTATCACAGAGGTAAAAGCCCCCAAACATTGGAAATGTGTTAATTATTCATTTTTGTTTCAACGTATCCTGTTTTACGTTCTTGTGGACCAGGAAAACTGAAACCATGATCACAGCACATAGCTGGAGACAAAAGTTTTATATGGTAGAGCTCTACCCTCAGACTTTAGATTTTCAATAGCACTGGAGTCATTTGTATAAATACAGCATGTCAATGGAATTTGCTGTTTTGATTTAAAATGAAATTAGGGCATCAGATTCTTTTAATTCCATTTTA
Source organism: Sciurus vulgaris (assembly GCF_902686455.1). Classification (NCBI taxonomy): domain Eukaryota; kingdom Metazoa; phylum Chordata; class Mammalia; order Rodentia; family Sciuridae; genus Sciurus; species Sciurus vulgaris. Next base: position 58,245,520 of record NC_136469.1, read on the forward strand.
TAGTCTTCATATACACACCATGATGTAAGTTTTATGGGTTTTGCTGGGAAACATCACTGAGTACAGAACGCTGATGACTGCGTTAGCACCACCAGCTTCAGGGCTTGAGAGAAGCAGTGATAAGGTGCGTCCACTGACACCTTCAAGGATGCTCCTGGAGCGTGTCTCATCCCTGTCCTGGTCTAACTCCCAGGCCTTGGATTTTCTGTGGCTGTCTGGCTTATCTGGTCTAATTTTCACAACTAATGTAGATGCCAATAAGTAAACAAAGCAAAAAAAGAAATCAGAGTACGAGTTCACACACCTACCAAGCTCCGTGGAGTTGGATTTGGTTCCTTTAGTCAGTCATTCTATAATACTAGATCAATTTCAGAATTACAGTAAAAGCAAAGCAAATGTGTAGCTCAGCTTGTTTATATTTTGTTTTGCTTCTGCTGAATGTTTCTCCTTTCAGGTCAGAATGAGTTTTTGTGTTCTACTGGAAGATTAAATAGTGAGGATGGTGATGGATGGACAGCCCATATTTACTTATTTAAAAAAAAAACATATTTATTTACTTTTCTCTTTAGCTCCTGTATTATTAGTTTCTTGGTAGGGATGTTCCTTTCACTCTCCCTTTGGCTCTGCCTTCAAGTGCTGTCTTCTCTTGGCTGCTTCTGAGCACTGTCATTTGTGGCTTTCTGGAGGGGACATGTTAGTGGTCAGGTGGAGGAGGCAGAGCACATTCCAGAAGTGTATTGGTAGGTGTTCAAGACAGAGCACTGATTCAGAAGCAAGTAGGGATGTGGGGTGAAAGTTGGCTACTAACTCAACCTTTACCTGAGGCAGTACACAGAAAAGTGCCTTCCCTAATTAGCTGCTCTAATATGCAATTAAATTAATGACAGCCAACCAATTTAGAGATTCCCTTCCATAGTAAGCTAACCAAACAATAGATGTTCTGTGGATTTGACAAAAAACTGTTTTCTTATAAATTGAGGAATTTATAGCCTTGCCTGTTGTGTTTGTGGTGGACTGCTTCTTTGTCTCATGAGAGTCAAGTGTGTGCTCCTTTTCAGCAGGTAAAATTCAAATTTTTTCCTCCTCTGGATGTCTGATTGCAAAATAAATAAATAAAATACATACATACATATATACATACATACATAATCTATTACTTATGTGTACCCTTCCAGCAAATCCTGTCCTTGTAAAGCATTGGGTAAAGCTTTGAAATTAACTGGTTAATTGGTAGTAATGTTCTCAAGTACTGAAGAGCATTGTATTTCCATCATTTGAGTCACTGAACAAGTGATCATTTTTGTAAATCATGGAAAACACTTAGAACACTGTTAGGCTAGATGTATTTTGATGTTATTTAAATGCCGTTAAAACATTTTTACGTTATAAGATGCTAGAAGAACATAGGTGTATGTTACAACCTTCATGATTGATTTTTTCACCCAACTTTGGATGACTTGTTTTCTCCCTTTGAGGTAGGAAAATTAGGATAAATGATTTTATTTTGAAATTTCCCTTGAGTAGGGAGTTTTGATAATACAAATCTCACTTTGTCCTATTCAGAGATTGCAGGTAGCTTTACTTTTTATGTGGGAAAAGGATGACTATTATAATTTCCCCTTTATATTTGTATTCTTATAGAAATATATTGTAGTCTTATTCATCACCTAACCTGGCTGCACAGGAAATCATTAAGAGAGACATTCATACCACATCTTAAATAATTGTTGGTTTTCTAGAAAACTTCAATTATGAAGTTTATAATTTAACTTAATTTAGTATCTTTTACTGAGGTCTGAAACACAATAATTCTGCAAGTAGTTTTCCATAAATAGTAACTCATGGGTCACACTGTGCAATACTTCTAGAGTTATGTAGAAAAGATTCACTCTATCTTTTCTGAAAAAGGTTGGAGGATGAGAATAAGAAAGAATAATACCTTTTATGGTCTCAGACATTTCAGTTTTCAGTTGCAAGCTTTAAAGTTCATTGTCATAAGCAAAACAGTTACCCTGGTTGAAAACTAGGCACTTTTTCTCCTCCACATGCCCAGAAACATTTTCAAACCATTTCAAACCACTGGGATCATTTGCTCTGATTTCAGATAAGCAAAATAAAATAAACAAACTGGTGCCCACATGGGAACTGATTCTTCTGTCTCTTGTTTTAGCCCTGCTAGGCCTGAATGTCTCCCTAGCATCCTTGAATGGGCCTTATTGTTTATTTATTGTGCTTTTCACAAGTGCTTGTAACTTCACCCTTGTTCTACTAATAACTTTCTTCTAAAGTGGGTTGACTTTTCAGTTAATTTTCAATGGCCTCAATGTTTTTGCTTAAATTGGGCCAGACTGACTGGCCTATTTAAAGTTAGGCAGTCTCATAAATTGTAGCATATAAAATAAAGAACATTTATTAGAGATTTTTGAATTTTTCTATATAAAAAAAAGTAAGGTCATATGAGAAATTTTTCTTCCACAGTTTTTAACTACATGTGTTGGTAAAATTAAATAATTGAATATAGAGTATAGAATGTATAGACTAGTAGTTGTAAATTTTAATTAAAACCTGTTAGCTGTGTGAATATGTATGTTTTTATTTATTTTTGAATATGATTCTATTTAAATTTTAACATGAAGGAATTTAGGAAGTTGTTTCTTAGCTTTCTTATCTACGTGAGCAAACATGAACACTTGGCACAGTGTTCTAGGTTCCAATTTTTATCGCATTAATTTTTAAAACTATAAGAATTTAGTCTGTAGAAATGAGACTACAGGGAAATATTGTCCTTATGTCAGAAATCAAAATTGACAAATGAAAGGACAGTATTGGTACAGAAACCAGCATCATTAGGCACAATCCAGAAGCAGTTTCCAGGACATAGTGAAATTTACTGAAATGATAAAACATTTCCATTAAATAGAAAAAAAATGTGGATATTTCAGCATATAATATGGCGTGGCTTCTAGCCATATTTGACACCACATATAAAAATCATTGTACATTTGTTAACAGGATAACTATAACTCAGACAATCTAAGTAAAAAATATTGGCAGAAAACATCTTCATGAGGTGTCTTTGTAAATATGCTGAGAAACTTTAATCTGTAGAGCAAAGATTAAAGGATTTAGTTTTATAAAAAATAAACATTCATGTTTTTGAGAAACACCAAAAAAAAAAAAAAAAAAACAGACCAAAACCTAGCAGGAAATAACTGTAACAAGTATGGTAGGCACAAGACTAATATGTAAAGAGTCTCAGGACATCAATAAAAAGGAAACAAAAGCTTGTTTGAAAGGGTTGAATAGTAGACAAAATGCAAATATAGTCAGTGAAGATATATAAATATGTTCAGTTTTATGAGTGGTCAGGAAATTAAAAAAATAGTTCTTTTCTTTCAGATTGGAAAACTTAAAGGACTTATAGCTAATGTTAGTAAGGTTATTTAAATAGTTGCTATTTCTGTATACTGTTGAGTTTGAATTTTTTATAGGTAAAATGTCCTTATTCTTTGTTTCAGTAATCCTATCCCTTCTAGAAATTTAGCCTACAGAAAATAATAACATAAAAGGATGTTTATTGATAACACATTGTAGGTTGTTAATACAAAGTAATTATTTAAAAGTGTATTTTTCTTGACTAAAAACCAGTGGAAAAAAATTGGGATAGATTTTGGTACATACAGACTAGAATATTATGTAAGTGTTTTTAAAATAATTGAATAGCTATGCACTTAGGAAAATGTGCATGTTTTCAGTAAACAAAGAAAATTGCAGGCATGCATATACATATAAACAGTCATGTATTTTATATTTTTTTAACAAATACCAGTTATCTGATAAAATGTGTATATTTGTGTATTTTTGTGCATATGTGGAAAAATATGGATATTTTCCTTTTTTAAGTTAGAACAATTGGAGTGGTGGAGGTAAAATAAATATGAGTATTAAATTTATGTTTTTGAAAGTATGAATAACATGTTAATCTTATTAGAGGGTGCTATGACAAGCTTTTATTACAGATCAAGAGTTTTTAATTACTCTCTGATAGCATGCTAATTTAGGAAAGTTTAATCTCACTTTTTTGATATGTAATACAGAGGTTTATAATAGTATATATCATTGCAGCTTGATCTCATGGTGTTAAGGCCAGAAGGGCCCTTAAAGATGAGGAAAACAGGGTCTTGTCCATGGTTGCATAGCTGGTTAATAACAGATGTGGGCCTTTAATTAAGCCACATGCCAGGGAGTTTTCTGGCACAAATAAATTAATGAATTCATATCCTTACTGTAAATCTAGGGTTCTTTCTATAGCATTTATACATTTTACTATTTTCCTATTATCATATATGCAACAAATTTTCATAAACCCAGGTAGTCTGTACCAATGAAATAACTATCTAAAAGAAAGAGTACCCTTTTAAGAAGCTGGGTAGTTTTTCCTCCACTTTTACTTTTTTTTCTTTCAACTGAAATTTCTTTATATCTGTAAACTGAATTAAATGGACCAATTGTTGTAGAAAACAAATACATTTACTTATTTGCATGCTTTATTTTAATTAGATCATTTTTTGGTGGTTTCTGTTAATTATATGATTTTAAAATATATGTGTATTTATACATGTTCTTTTTAAAAGAGAAACTTAATTGGAGTAAGCATTCTATTAAGTATGTACAAAAGTACAAAAAAGCCTACTTAAAATAGTAAACCATTCTTTAAATACCTTAGTAGGATTACTTTTATCAAGAGTGAGCATAGTTGCACTCTTTTGTTTGAGAATGATCTTGCAAACTGGGTGATTCGTAACACTAACTCCTTTGGAAACATTTGCATAGGAAGGGCCTCATATTTAGCAAGTAGTGAGGATCATGTTCTTTTTTTGATATTAAATAGTTTTTTGGTTTGGATAACACTGGGACATTTAAAGTCTTGAATACTGCCTTATATGTCATTAGAGAGTGTGAGTAAATATATTTATTGTTTTTAAAAATTATATTTTTTAAAATTTTTTACAGACTGTGTTTTGATTCATTGTACACAAATGGGGTACATCATTTCATTTCTATGGTTCTACATGATGTAGATTCATACCATTCATGTTATCATGCATATACATAGGGTAATGATGTCTGTCTCATTCCATGATTTTTTATACCCTCCTCCCTGTCATTTCCTTACGTATAGATGTATATATGTACTTTTTAAAAAGGTTGTGTAATGTGTAACTGCATTGAATTATGATTTGTTAAGGACATTTGAAATGCCTTAAAAGTAAAATCTTACATCTTGATTTGATTCCCAAAAGATCGATAAAAGTTTTAGTTTAGTACTTTTTCCATTATTAAAATTTTCTTCAACAAATTACATAATAGTGATAGAAAACACGATAATCTGAGTATAGAGAAGATTCAGAATTATTCAAAGATAAATTACTTTTGGGGAGTGGAGATAACATGCAATCTGGAATAACATTTATGACCCACTGTATGAAGTATTATTTGACTTGAAGTGATTTATAGCTCAGTGGTAGACTGCTTGTCTAGCATGTGTGAGGCACTAGGTACGATCCTCAGCACCACATAAAAATACATAAATAAAATAAAGGTATTGTGACCATCTACAACTAAAACAATATTTAAAAAAAAAGTAATGGGAAATGTTGCTTTATCACCATGGTAACAACACTAGTGCCATTTCACTAGTAGATTGTCATCACAGTTTATGTTTCTGACCTGATCTTTCTATTTTATGTGTCACAAAAGCTAAAACCAAGATGTATGACCTTGACAATCTGATCCAAATAAGTTTTCTGATTAATGTTTTATAATGCTGTGTTTTATAATATTTCTCATGTTTTATAATGCTACTGTGATTCACATTTCCTGGATACAAAGTGTTTACGGGGAGTTTGACTTGACAGCTTGAAATGTTTTATATTTTTGTGTACTAATTTCATTAGTTTGTATCTGTTAAATAAATTTGATAATATTGTAGCTTATTTGTCCTATGACCCAAATTATTTGTCTCTCTGAAATAGACTCTGTGTTAGTCTGTTATTAGTCTATTTACTTTTTTTTCCTTCCTCCCTAGGAGACTGTGTTTCTGGAGGGCAGAGACCATTATCTTAATCAGCTTTGCAAACTCTGTGCCAAACAGAGTTGGACACACAGAAGTATTCACTAAAAGTGTGTTGAAAGAATTCCTTTTAAAGTAACTGTAGGACTTTGCATAATACCAGTCTTTCATGATAAGGAGGACAGTGTAAATATATCTTTACCTACTAATGATTAAGACCTGACGAAAATAAGTTCAGTGTTTTGTAATGGAAATTATAAATGCATTGAGCAGTACCATTTACATGTTTGCTATAGTGGGTTATTAAGATAAAAAAAGAACAATTTTTTTTAGCATTTTAAAGAGAGGACAAAACTGACATTCTGATATATAAAATTTATTCATAAGCATGTTTATATCTCTATCAGAAGATTCTTGCTAGGTGTGATATTGACAACTTGTTACTAGAGTTGACCTTATAACCTCAAATAAAAAAAAAAAATACTTGCTTTAGTTTACTTTAAAAGGTTGTCTGAGACTGGTTCTGAAAGATGTTGGGCTGTACCTTAGGGACTCTTGTCAATCTGTGGGTGAACCTTTCTGTAATTCTGTCATAGAGGGAGCTGTCAGGCCCACTGTCTTGTGCTGATTCTAGGGTTTTTCTTGGGAAATACTAGAATTCTAGATCTTTGAAACTGAGAGGAACCTTTGGAGAAAACCTAGCAGGGGTTCAACAAAATATGAGTAGAGCCAGTTAGTTTAAGAGCTGGTTCCCTGATTCCAGGTCCTGTTGCTTCGTATCAAGTGTTCTCACCCTTGAAATAGTGGAGACAAATGTATAAACAGCTGAGCTACAAAAGGGGCAATGACATTAGGAAAAGCCATGAAAAAAAATACACAAAGCTAACTTCATGTTTTCATTTAAAAATGATAAAAATGATATGCAGCAAATCTCAGAATCTGAGATTCAGTGCAGGGCATTCTTTCTGCCTCGACTACTTCCTGTACAGGATAGTAGGGGATAAGTCTGCAGAGGCTTCTGCCATGACAGAAGGGGTGTCTGTGTCAGCAGCTGTCTGTGTTGGGGTTGGTGTGGCTGACCCTTTTCTGGAAATGGAGATAATTGTCCAGTCTGCCCTCTGTGGGGCTAACCTGTGGTTATGAAGAAACCATATGCCACCTTCTTTTCACTTTACTTACATGGATCTGCTGGTGCTGTCCTGCTCAAGCAGTGACCTCTACTGTGAGAGCCAGTTCGTCATGCTCATGTTGTAGTCTCTTAGAATGCAGTAAATGAGAAGGATCATGATTAGTTTTACCCTGTGCCATTGTTTTTGTATTTGAAATGGAGGTTTACTCTTGTACTTACTATGTATTAGGCAGAGAATTAAGTGAGATAATATTTATTAATCTGGGATGAATCCCATTGAAACTCTAAAGGAAACAGATGATTAAGGAGGCTGAGAGAATATGTCACTGGCTGGTATGATTGACAGAGGCAACTAAACTTCATTTAAGAGAAAAGCCAATAAGAAAAAAATTATTTGTTATTTTATTTGATACTACCTTTGAGCCAATGGTTTTTTGATTTGAGGATAATAAGGTCCTACAATGATATTCTCCATTTTACATATATTGAAATGTTTCAGAAACTCTCATTTATAATGTATGTTATTTCAACATATTCTTATTTAACTTCAAAACATTTCTTTGGTGCTTGACTGGCACCTGTGTATGGAGGGTGTAGCAGTTTTTACTGTGACTCATGAACTTCAGCTCTGTTTGTAAGTCTTCCTGACTTGTAGGTCTGGAACTTGTTATGTTATCATTTGTGCTCACATATGTATTAACATACACTTTTACACATCTGTAATAACAAGCCAGAAACATTTTCCTTGATCTGTTAAAAACAAAAATTGGGAAACAAAGAGTGACCTGATGAAAATACTCAAGAAAATCAGCCTGTGATAAAAACCCTTAAATAAAGTGACATGGCCACCAAAATTTATAGGACATATGAAATTTCATCTTTTAAGTAGAGAATGTACATACTCTCATTACCTTCTCGTATTTTTGAAGCGGATAACCCAAAGCAAAAAAAGATAAACTGGATTATCACAACCTGGAGTGTATTAAAAGTGGTTCATTCATCTTCATCTTGTGTGTCGGTCCTTCGGCCATTTGGCTTATATGAAGGTGGAGGAAGGTGAACCAATGGTAACCTCCGGGAGAGATGTGGACCGCGTTAGCCTCTGCATGAGAAAGAAACTTAAAAATTGTGCATATGTTAAACACCTGTGTTTAATTGTAGGTGCAAACAGTATCTCATAGGTAATGGTTAATTTCTTATCACCACTGTAAATGAGACACAGACAGCAATTTAGAATAACTTAAAGGCTTCTGTGATTGAAATCAACTGAATTTTTTTGATAAAATTACCCGCTTTTGTAAGAATGCTAATTCTTATTGAGATAAGGCAATTCCTTTTATTCTACCATGTTTGAATGTGTAAATATATATATATATATACACACATATATATATATACACACACACACACATATATATATTTAATGTTAGTGTGTCTCCTTGACACAATCTGCTTGAAAGATATGTGATATTCCTTTGAAAATAAAAACAAAACTCTTGCCTGCTTCCTAATCCATTAAATAGGAAAACTCACTGAGGGGGAGACATTTTTGAGGCCTTAACAGTGGGAAAGAAGTTTGAAGTGCAAAAGTTGTTGTCTTTGCTTCTCTGAAACATAAGGTCTCACTTTCTGGTGTGAATCAGTGACTTTTCTTCTTCCTTCCACTGGGGTTCAGAACCAGTCCTGAAGAGCACTCACATGGAGGCATAGAAACAGCTTAGAATGTTACGGTAGGCAGAGTCCAGAGGAGAAGTTATTTGTAGATTTGCTAATTATATGGTTAAATTTATGAGTGTTGACAGTAACAAGCTATAATTCAGACCCCAAAGACAAAAGTTTAGATGAAGAAACCAGCCAGGTCATCGTTGTGTTTTATTCTGTCTAGACGGTCTTAACTTATGAGGTCTAAAATGAGGTTTTGAATGAAGGTGTCCAGTTTTCCAAAAGGAAAGTTCAGGAAACGGTATTTAGAATCTTCTTTCCCCTCTGGTACTGGGATTGAACCCAGGGGTGCTTTACCACTGAACCACATGACCATGCCTTTTCATTTTTTGTTTTAAAACAGGATCTCACTAAGTTGCTGAGGCTGGCCTTGAATTTGCTGTTCTCCTGCCTCAGCCTCCTGCAGTGCTGGAATTACAGTCACATGCCACCACACCCAGCTAGAATCTTAAGTCTTAGGACATGCATGTGCTCAGTGATGGAGATTTTCCTCCTGTAAGCTTTATGTACAAATGGGAGAATAGATGCTTACTTTGAATCAACTGTTTTCCTGATTATTCATAAGATGTTTATACCACTACTGTCTAAGTGAATATTCTTTCAGACAAGAAAGAATTGTAACTGTGTATTGGTCCTGTATCCTATCTTTGTTTGATGATATCCTTGATCGTTATTTTATAGTTTGAGACCCTAGATGATTAGCAATTTTAATGTTATTCCCTTAGTAGTTTCCAGGGCGGGAGTCGGGGTAGCTTTGGTGATTTCCTTAGATAGTTTTAGTTGCTACAACTAAAGGTTGGGTATTGGTATTGATTGAGTGGAGACCAGAGATGCTGGTATCCTACAATGAATGGGATACCCTCTCCCCAACAAAGAATGATCTGGCACAAAATGTCAATAGTGCCAAGGTTGAGAAACCTTACCCTGGATAAATGGGCCTGTCTCTGCTTCTCTGTTGTAGTATGTAGTGTATTATTTTTTATCATTAAAATGCACAAAGCACACTCTTAGAATAAATAGTATTAAAGACTTTAATGAATCCCTCAATGAGACAAATTATTCAATTAGCTGCATATATGACAAATAGTATAACTTTTACTTGATACCTGGATGTCAAATTATAATACTGAATATACATGGGTAAGAAAACAGGTTTGGTAAAATTTAGTGTGTGTCCTACAGTTATATATTGCTAGAGCTACAAGGACCCTTAAAGCTCATCTAATTTGGTGACTCATAATTGGGGTGATGTGCTGGTAGGCATCAGTGTATCAGAATTAATTCAGGAGATTCCTTTCTCAAAAAGGAATGCTTGGAGTTCCACACCAGTCTTAGAACATGCAGGGCCCAAGGAGTTCTTTTATTATCTCACTCATTTTCCCAAAGTGATTCATATTACCTCTCCTCCCCTGAGTTTCTTCTTCATTTTACATGAAGACTTAAAGGTAGTGACATTCCCAGGGTAACATGGTTAACTGATAGCTGACCACTGTACTGAAAAAGCAGATCGTTCTATCTCTATTGCTTCAATAGTCTAGCTTTTGAAGTGTCGAAGTAATGTTTGTACTTTTATTCTCCTTACAGAATGCCCCCTAGGTGTCTGCCAGGCCCAGTGCTGGTGCCTGAGGATCCAGACAGTGTCCCTGCCCTCACTGAGTAAGAGAGAGCCAGAGAAGAAAACAAATCAACAAACAGGATACAAGTAAAGCTGTAGGAATATCCAAAACACGGGAACAGAAACACTGAAGAATCCCTTGATTCTGCTGAGACTGAAGGAGTGACTTGCCCAAGGTCACCTCAATGCATGACCCTGGTAGAGAGGAAGGCAGGGCTTAGCTCTCTGAATGTAGTTCTTTCTGGTGTCCCACTCTGTGCTAGCAGATATGCAGGTGGGAACAGCAGCTTCTTCTAGGTGGTGAAAAGGAAGGGATGCTTTAGAGGAGGAAACAACAAAGAAAACGTGAGGAAACAGAAGCCCTGCTGTGTGCCAGAGCCAGTGCTAGTGTCAGGGATGCAGTGTCCCTGCCCTCATGGAGCAGAGGGGAGGGGTTCCTTGGAGGCCTGGGCAGTGTTCCTGAACCTGCCTCATTTCTGGTCCTGGGCTCTGGGAGTCAGTAACTGCTGTTATGGAAAAGGAAAAGTGTGGAGAAAGGACTAAAGGGGCTTATGATATTGACTGGATGGGGCTGGAAGGTGAGGGAGGAGGGAACAGATGGGCTGTAGGATTAACACGGAGAAAAGGAAGGAGGACATGTCTCTGTGCTTCTCGCCCTTCCTGTCCTGAGCCTCAGAGTGCACTGGCCTGTAGACGGCATTGTGAGTGAGGAGTACATCTAGGCCAGCTTCCCAGAGCTGACTTCCCCTCTCCTGCATTTTGACTACAGCACCAGCATTATGGTAGTACCAAAATTTCAATATGACATGTTGAAATGGGGATGAGATTTGAACAAGATGACTAGCAAGTTCATTTTTCCAAAATTATCATAGCCCTGTAAATATCCACATAGATTTAGAATTTTAATTTAGATATTTTAAATAGTACATAACATGGTATTAGATTTTAGATTATCATACAGAAAAGTACTTCAATGCAAAATAGATTTAGTAGTCACCATATTTGAAAAACATTTTTTTCCTTCTTACATCATATCCACTCTTTAAGAATTTATGAAATTTTCTTCAGGAACATATTGTGCTGAAGCCCCCCATATCCTGTTTTTGTTTTGTTTTGTTTTTGTTTCTTCTTGTTTGCCATAACCTGAGGACTAAATGCTCTACTTAGTTCTATTTAGTCCATCTGTCTTTTAATTATTTTTTCTAAATTGAGATAAAAGCTTGTTTAAGGAGTATAGTGGCAAGAGATTATCTAGTTCATTGCCACAGCTTAAATGTCTTCTATATATGGTGCTCGAAAGGGAAACTTTGTGAAGGACTTATCCTCTTGGCTCCTTAAAGAAATCGGATGAGTGAAAACAAAGCAGGAAGTTGTTTGGACACACAAAGACTTGGCTGACTTCAAGGCTGTGAGGAGATTCGGGGTGATGCACGTGCTGATAGGTTAGGATGAGCTTTTCTGATAAACTTTAAGCTGTTCAAAGAAGAGAAAATTGGTATTGTGACTAAATGCAAGGAAACTTAACCAGTTTTACAAATAAAGGGCATTTACGATCTTTTCAAAAATTTGAGTATGAAACACTCATATCTGAATTTCATGAATATTTATTGGAGACTTACATGATAGAATTTTCAGAAGCTATCAAAGGGTTGGACAGTTCTGCCCTCAAAGATCTGACCACCTTTTAGGGCAGTGATGCCTTGCCCTTTGAGAGCTATGTGCATGAAGTTGATGCCATCAGTGGGGAGAGAGAAGGCATGAAAAGTTACAGACCATTCCAAAGGCACATTTGGTCTTTCCCATCCTTCATGCTACCATTGTCTTGCTTCAGTCAACCATTATGCTGCATTTACTATTTCAGATATTTATTCCAATGTTTCTTTTTTGAAATGTCATGGAGAACAAAGACTGTGCTTTATTAGTCTTATTCACAGTGCCTGACAATGCCTGCTAAATATTGGTTAGATTTAATGACTGAATAAATAATGATGGATTAAAGTGAAAGCTTTAAGAAGCAGATGGAGATATGGATGTGGATTGGTAGACAGGAAGACCTTACCTTGACTGAGACTAAGAGTGGAGAGTAGAGAAAACATTCCAAAGTGTGATGTGCTGGGAACATAATCTGCATTAACTTTATGTAATAAATTTGAATGCTTGTCAGCATAGACTCATTTCATTGGCTCGCAAGTAACAGAAAACCCAGCTCAGAGTGAATTAAACAATGTCACACAGCAACTCTTAACTTTTCCAAAAAAGAAATGACCCCAAAAAGAACTGTTAGAAGAAGCAAAGAAGGAAGTTATCTCAACCTCTGAAGAACCAACTTAGTTGACTTGGAAGCTCTTACTGCCTAAAGTAGCTCCATGCACATTCAGGGTCCAGAAAACTTCAGGTATTGGTTAAACCAGACAATCAAATGATGTAATTAGTGCTGGTTACTTAGCTCTCCTGGGTTCAGCCTGCCTTCATTCTGCCTTCCTAGCTATGATGGCTTTGTGCTCATGGCAGCAAAACAGCTATGGCAGCTCCAAGCCTTGTTTTGTGTTCCCAATACTAAATTTGGTGGAGCTTGCCTGCTCCCATGTCTCTTGTATTTGAATGGTTCTGATTTTATTTGCATATCTCAAAATTAATCATTCTACTCAGGGAGTTGGATGCGCTCTTTGGCTTTAGCCTATGCCATGAGCTCCTGTTTCTTAACTGCTCCAGGCCCTTTTCCAGGTGTTGGAGAGGATGTGTAAATTGTAGCCGCATACCTCCACCTTTACCTGGCACTCTTTTGGTTCCTTCTTTGTTTTATTCTTCTCACAAAATTCATGACCTTCTAACGTACTATGTCTTGCTCTTGTAGTGGATGGCCTGCCTGTCTCTGTTGGAATGTGAGCTTTCCAAGGAAAGGTGAAAAAAATTAAAAGGATTAAAAAATTTGGTGTTTGGTTCATTCTTCCATTCCCTTTGTCCAGCATATGTAGGTGTTCAGTGAATATCTGTTGACATGAAGTTAGAATAAGGAGAGAATTCCTTCCTTATGCTTATATTCACATGCAGGAGTACATATACAAAGTAAATGAGAAAATGCCAGGTATAGGTATATGTTAAAAATAAAAGAAGGTGAGGAGGAAAGCAAATATGGGGCTGATTTAGTTGGGATGACAATTCTATCCCAATTCAGCTGTTGACAGGAGAGGCCTGGATTATGGAAGAAGATTCCTGTGACTGCCCCAGAAAGATCAAACGGAGAGATGATAGAAATGATCTTCCTCATAGAGAGAGCTTATAGCTTCATCAAATTAGAAACACAGAAGTGCCCTTTAGAGAAAGCACTGTTTCTGGCACATATCATGAATTCCTGTTGACTTTTAACTTTATGTCACTCATCTCTTAAAACCAAAGTCACTTTTGGTTTCCATATTGCTTGGTACAGTGTTGGCATTGTTCAGTCTTGATTGTCCACACCTGGGTGGCACATTTCTGATGTCAGGCTAACACCTTGTACTCCCTCCACTGCAGTAGCATGATCTTAGGGTACACAAGCCCATTTTATTATTAGTCTTAAACATCATTAGGAAGGTAATCGGACACACACACACACACACACACACACACACACACACAGACATACATATACACACACTGGAATTATGTTCTGTTGTAGGAAATTTGTGAGACACAGTTAATCTAAAACTGAAAATATCTAGTGATATTGCTATATTGAGTGTACAATTGGAATCAAGTGATATTTGAATCAGATAGGTTCCTAGAAATCATATTATGAACTCATAGTTGATAACAGGACAGATTTACTTTTGTAAAATGGCAGTGTCAAAAATTACATGTATACACATAAACTTGTGTATATAAAAGATAAAAGGATATACACCAAATTGTAACTGTTCATAAGAGAGACATAAGCAGTTTTTGCAATCAGAAAAATATTGATTTTATTATGTACTCTGGGAGATGTGTCTTTGAAGTTTATCTGGAAGCATGCATTTTTTTTTAAATTCTAAAAGGTGAAAAAAAATTAAAAGGATTAAAAAATTGACCCTATAGCTGTTGTGATACTGAAATAAATACTGGGCATTTTGTTTTACTTTGCTACTCCTGGTTTTAAAAGCACGTATAAACATTTTATAAAGCTATGCCACACTCTAGTTACTGAAAATGTTTACAACCATTGACTGATTGATCCACCTGAGGATTAATTGCAAAGAAGTAATTCAGCTGAGTAAAGGAGTTATATTACCTGAAGTTATTATTGCAGGTTTAGCTACAAAAGGAGGGAAAAATTTGGAATCATCCTAGATATCTAGCAGTAGAACAATGGGAATCATGTTAATCCCCCTCAAATAAAAGTGACTCCATCTTATGCCCATTGTCTAAGAAGCCAGGTTAGCAATAAGCAAATGGATATATAGCTTAATAAATTTGTGGAATATTATGGAATTCTTGGTGATTATGACCACAAAAATATGCATATAGAAATGTATATGGTGATGTGTCAAATGAAAATGTAGAGTAAGAAACTTTCAAGCAAGCCACCATTACAATTGTGCAACTAATATTATTGTAAGAGATAAAGGAAATCTGCAAAATAAAAAGCACAATTTAGGTTTGAAGCCGTTTTTTGTTATAAACTTAATTTTCGTAGTTTGTTTAGTGTAGATATGTCTTTTAATAAAATTGGATTTTTATTAGATTCATAATGGGTTTATAAAAGTTTTTTTTTTTTTTTAATTAAGAAAGCAAAAGCTGATCTTTTTCCTTTCTTTTTTCCTGCACCATTGGAGAGGAGTAGATACTGTTGATGACCCTCACTTTCAGGATTTCCATGTTGCAACCATGTTGGGAGGAAATGCCTCAAATCAGAAATGAGAAGGATGAAGGCAAACAAAGCCTTGTTGTGTGTGTGTGTGTGTGTGTGTGTGTGTGGTGTATTCTAATGGGTTAAAGTATTGCCTTGGGTTATTTCTATCCTCAGAACAGTGTATAAACATTTTTTTTTTTTTGGAAAAAAACTAAAATATTTAGACAGCTGCTTCCTTTATTTTTAAAAAATATACAGATAATATTTTTACCACCTCACAGCTATCGTCATGCTTCTGTAACTGACATGCTTATTCCTGCTCTTGGTAGTACTACTTTGCTGCCAATCCCTTTCTTTCCTTTTAAAATCATTGTTACCCATGAACTCTTTGAATCTAGGGTACCTGAACAATCACGGTGATCTGGGAGTAATTAATTAATTTCGTATAAAGTTTTCCATTAGGTTTGTAGGTGATCTCCTTGTACTTTTTTTTTTTTTTTTGCATGGGTGACCATTATATTACTTTAGTAAAGTAAATGGACCTTATGTATAAGCTAAGACTTGTAAAAGGGCAGAATATTAATGTCCTTCACCTGTGACTCTACAACGTGCTGCGCACGCGCGCCCACACACGTATATTGTAAACAATCTGTTCATTTTGGTTTTTCAGCCAGATACCTGGCTGTTTTAGTGATTTGTTAGTTTAACTGATTAATTTTGCAGAGAAGTTTACTAATATAGCTCCTTGAGATAGAACCTGCACTTCCATCACCAAGAGTTGGGAGTAGTGTAAACCCTTGGCCTCCCAGTGATGTTTGCCTTCTTGGATTCCTTAGACTCCTATTTTAATAGCAGATTCTACTTTGGTTGCTGGCATGACTTGAAGCTGGCAGGACAAAGGACTTTTTTGAAGGTGACATCTCTTCAACCTGTCTGAATTCCACAATTGGGGCAAAGGAGGGCAGAAATAGAAAAGAGCTAAAAGTCATAGAAAACTAATTACTATTAGTTTTCCTTTTTTAAATTTTTATTTTTATGCCATGAAAACCAGCCATTTTGGAAGGCAGAAAAATAATTCTTTGTGAGTGCTGATTGAAATGGTGTACATCTCCCTTGCTCTGAATGTGGGAGAATGATGGGTCCTTGAAGTGTAGGACTCAGTACCCTTGAATAAAAGAAGACAGGCTCCTTGGGGTACCTGAACCCCATACCCCATGCTGAAAGTGTCTCTCTGTTTCCATATATATTTTTTTTAATTAATTTTTTTTTTTAATTAGAGTGCTTTGCTACTGTTTGATCAGAGATTGGTGTTTCCATGCTGAATATTTTCAAAACAAGAACTCTGTTAAAAAGGAAGGTCAACATTACTCTTTCCAACAGCTCTTTCTAACTCTGGCTCTTCTGGTGGTACCATATTAAATGTACATATTAAAAAGTTAAAAGTATATGTAAACATGAACATGACTTTTTCAGTTGTGACTCTCATGCTTAAAGTATGCTTAAAGTAATCAAAGATGTAAAGCTAGTGACTATTTAGGAGATTTTAAACTTTGCTAAAATAAGAAAATTAGCTAAGATATTTCTTCTTGTAGCTATTTTGTTTTTCTGTCAGTTACTCGGTTTGAGAAATGAGGTATGGATTTGAGAATGAACTTTTTATTTTATCTTTAAACATTAAATGCTGAGTAGGTACCTTGAAAGTGCTGATTTCTTTTCTTTTTTAAATATTTTTTTAGTTGTCAATGGATCTTTAATTTAATTTATTTATTTATAAGTGGTGCTGAGTATTGAACCCAGGGCCTCACGCATGCCAGGCAAGCACCCTGCCACTAAGCCTCAACTCCAGCCCCTGGTGTTCTTTTTCTTAAGACAAAAAATATTATACACACATGCACATTTTTTTCCTGTTGTATAATCTAAAACCTGCAGAGGAAAAAAATATGTGTTTTCCACTAGAAAAAAACGTTAACAGGGACTTTTCAAAGGTTCAAGTCCCAGCTGTTGAAAACTGATCCTGGGCTGCTGCAGCTAACCACTCTCCTGTGAGAGGCTGAACCCCGTCACAGGTGACAGCTGACCCACTTTCTCAGACCTTGTTAAAGGACCAGGCTGCTTTTTTAGGTCTTCATATTCCCTCATGATGGCTTCTCATGACCAGCTGTGACTGCTGGAGCCAAATCCTTAACACTTAATTTTTTATAGCTTTACTGTAACTAATCAGTTTTGGAGTAATGGTAAAAATGAACCTTCAGCAAATTCTGGTACATACAGTAGCCTGTAGTAGTATTTAGAGTTCCATGTTGAAATGAAGATAGGCCCAACAGATGCTGAGTTCAGTCATGGGTTCCTTCAACTATATAAGAAAGGGTTTTTTTTAATCAGTGGTTTGAATTTTATTAAAACAATAAACAACATAAATTTCACCTCTAAGATGGCATGGTTTTTTTTGTTTTTTTTACTTTCTAGGTAATTTTTCACTATAATAAATATTTCCAGGTGCAAAATATTATGACCTAAGTAATTTGTAACCCCCTCCATGGTGTATGCAAGTATTTTAAAAGAGTCAGGTGTCTGAGCAAAAGCCATTCCAAGATTGTGGTTGGCATTTGTATTCATTGGCCTCGAGATATATTTATTGGTTTTTAGGCATTTTCTCTAAAGAGCACATGATTTTGCAGTGCAATTTAGGTGTTTGCGATTCTGCTATTTTCCTCTTTGTTTTTGTTGTATAACCTTTTGGCCAAAACTTTCTGTGGAAAAACTACAGCAGGTTCTTGGGCTGTACTCCCTGGACCTGCTATGTGAAGGTTCGTTCTGGCATTGATTAATGGCATTGCTCAGAGCAACATCACTGATAAGTTAGGATCTCCTCTCGTTGACTTTGTAGGTCATTTTTGACCATCTTGGGAGAGTTGTTTCCCTGAGATAGGAATGACCCAACACCCATGTGGGTAGAAAGTCAGTGTAACAAATAAATGTTTAAATAGAAACACCCTGGTGATTGAAAGGGAAGGGAAGAGAAAGTAGTTTTAGTTAATTCTTTGACGTATGTATCTTTGTTTCAGAAGATATGGAACACTGGTTTGTGTGATGTAATAAAACCAGGGGTGGTCTTTTCTTGTTTACCCTTAAGAAAGAATAGCCATACAAAGAGATAGGTCTGCAAAGATTTGTTATGTGCAGGGGCCACAACTATTGTGCTCCATTTATTTATAGATTAGCCCTATCACATGCAAATCTATATGGGGGAAAAGTGCAAAGTAATTTATCTTTAATGGAAGTGGTGTTTGGGAGGTTATAAACTCCCAGCAGTTGAAGACATAGGACTTTAGTAAAGCAAGAAATATAAAAATAGTTTAAGAGGAAACCTTTATGTCAAAATTGATATTGCATAAATTTTAAATTGTATATTTACCTTAAAGAAACCTGTAAATTCTGTGGCTGAGTGGATGATTACAGATTTCACCACAGTTAGGTGTGAGACATTGAGTGAGTATAGGAATAGTGTCAGAATCCTTGTTCCTGTCAGTTCTGGGGTTTGTGTGCACACATGGTTTCCTTCCTTCCTTCCTTCCTTTTATCAGGAATCACATATTGCTTTATGAAGGTGCTGAAGGAACTTGCTGTAGTTAGTTTAAATCTATTGATGAATAGGTATGACATTTTAATCCACATATTTAAATGATGTGTGGTTCCTATTTGTTTAAAAGCAACTGAAGAAAAAACCTCCAGCTATCCAGATTCTAATCTGTACTGATGACTAATCATGTGGAAGGTTTGAACATAAAGGTCCTAGTAAAAAATAAAAATTACAATAACAAATGCATTTGTATGCTCCCTGATTTGAAAGTACAGAGTGTTTTCTGTGCCTTTTAGATATGAGGACTTATGACATTGAACTCAATGGTAAGCACAGCAAATGCACCTTCCAAAACAAACGGAAAAAAGAATGATGGGGGTGCAGAGTGGGAGGGATTCAGTGTAGAAACAGCTTAATGAGTAAATAACATTTTAACTTCATGTCTTGTTACTTGTGTAATCATGTGATTTGCAGAGTTACATTGTATATTACATTTTAGTTGGTATCCTATTTTTCTCGTGTTAAATAATCTATTAAACCAAATTTAAGTGCAACTCAGAAACAAAGCTAGTTATAAACTTTCTGGTTATTAATATCTTCTTGTGCAAAAAAATAGGAAATTGAATTAGATATTTGCTAAGGTTTTCTCAAGCTTTTAAATTCCACGTTTCTGTGACCCAGAAGGAGTCCAGGAGTGATGGGAATCATTTTTAAGTTTTAAAGTGAATTAACTCCATGGCTTAAAACTCTTGTGGGTATCCAGGCATCTTTTACAAGGTTTCCAAGAAGATGTCATTATTCCTTCAGACTGAGATGCTTATGGATGCAAATCAAAAACAAGACAAAAATAAATGCATAGAACAAAATAAATCTTGAGCCTAGCATTTTAAGGATAGAGGAGGTCTATCAGAGGGATCTGGTGGAGATGTCCTGCATGCTTGGCTTTTAACCTGGTGACCAGTAGTCATCATTGACTGAGCGCTTGAAATGTGACTGGCCCAACTGAGGAACTGGATTCTATATTTTTTCTTTAGTTTTAATTAATTTAAATTTATGTAGTTTTTAGTATTTAATGGAAAGGTAGGAATAAATGAGCTTATCAATCCTGAGAAGGAGCCAGGGTGGGTACCAGGACCCAGGACTGCTTTGGGTTCTACAGAAGCAGGTGGGTTCTTCAGAGCTGCTGTTACTGTGACTTATTAGTGGTACCCAGCCATTGTTTATCAGATCAAAACAATAACTTACAGGGAGAAAAAAATTTTGTATCTGCATGAATCTGGTGTCTGACTCAAATTCACCACCCATTGGGTTGCAGAATTGCTGTGGATCTGTGTGAGGAGCACTGATGACTGCCCAGGGCAGCAGGAAGTTTGAGTCCTGGCAGCTGTCTCAAGAGTTATCTATCACTTTACTTACAGGGAATCTTTTTTCCCTGAAAGCACTGATTTTCTAGGTTCAAAATACTTTTATTTGCTAATATACTTGCATTTTTCCTGACTTCCTTTTTTCATTGCAAATGTAAAATAATTCTACTCTGTTGAGTAAGAGTTCACTCATCAGGGGAGATTAATATTATAACATTGCACAGAAAGAAAACATAGAACACTACAGCTAAAAGAAACAATGAGTCACTTTAACTAGTGCTCTCTTTTTATACATGAGGAAACCAAGACTTGGAGATTGTGCTACCTCTAGTCAGGAAATCAGTTGTTAGGTTGGGGGCAGATACATGCTTTCATCTAGGACCATGTTGTCGAACAGCTAAATGTTAAAACTAAGTGTTTGGAAAGACAAATAGAACAAGATATAGCCCATGCTTGTATAATTGTAACAAAATGGATTCTACTGTCACATATAATGTAAGACCACCTATAAAATTAAAAAAAAAAAAAAAAAAACAGAAAAGATAACTTTTTGAAATTTGGGTCTTTTCCTGTAAATTTTTTTTTGTTTGTTGTTATTTTGCACAATGATAATCCTAAAAAATTATGATTAAACTTAGTAGTGTAGGCTTCAATTCTTTTTTTTAATTTTTTTATATTTATTTTTATTGTAAACAAATGGGATACATGTTGACTCTGTACATGGAGTAAAGGCATACCATTTGTGTAATCATACATTTACATAGGGTAATGTTGTTTGATTCATTCTGTTATTTTTTCCCTTCCCCCCGACCCCTCCCACCCCTCTTTTCCCTCTATACAGTCCCTCCTTCCTCCATTCTTGCCCCCCCCCATTATGTGTCATCATCCACTTATCAGCGAGATCATTCTTCCTTTGTTTTCTTGAGATTGGCATATCTCACTTAGCATGATATTCTCCAGTTTCATCCATTTACCTGCAAATGCCATAATTTTATTATTCGTTATGGCTGAGTAATGGGATACATGTTGACTCTGTACATGGAGTAAAGGCATACCATTTGTGTAATCATACATTTACATACATTTACAAAGAAACCACAGTTTCTTTATCCATTCATCAATTGAGGGGCATCTAGGTTGGTTCCACAATCTGGATATTGTGAATTGAGCAGCTATGAACTTTATGTGGTTGCATCTTTGTAGTATTCTGCTTTTAAGACCTTAGGGTATAGGCCGAGGAGTGGGATAGCTGGGTCAAATGGTGGTTCCATTCCAAGCTTTCTGAGGAATCTCCACACTGCTTTCCAGAGTGGCTGCACTAATTTGCAACCCCACCAGCAATGTATGAGTGTACCTTTTTCCCCACATCCTCTCTAACACCTATTGTTGCTTGTATTCTTGAAAATTGCCATTCTAATTGGGGTGAGATGGAATCTTAGGGTAGTTTTGATTTGCATTTCTCTTATTACTAGAGAAGTTGAATATTTTTTCATATGTTTGCTGATTGCTTGTAGATCTTCTTCTGTGAAGTGTCTGTTCATTTCCTTAGCCCATTTGTTGATTGGGTTGTTTGTATTCTTGGTGTAGAGTTTTTTGAGAATTAGATAGACCAAAGAAATTAAAGGGATATGAATAGGAAAAGAAGAACTCAAACTATCCCTATTTGCTAATGACATGATTATATATTTAGAGGAACTGGGAAATTCCACCAGAAAACTTTTAGAACTCATAAGTGAATTCAGTAAAGTAGCAGGATATAAGATCAATGCTCATAGATCCAATGCATTTTTATACATAAGTGATGAATCTTCAGAAAGAGAAGTTAGGAAAACTAACCCATTCACAGTAGCCTGGAGAAAAATAAAATACTTGGGAATCAATCTCACAAAAGAGGTGAAAGACCTCTACAATGAGAACTACAGAACACTAAAGAAAGAAATTAAAGAAAACCTTAGAAGATGGAAAGATCTCCCATGTTCTTGGATAGGCAGAATTAATATTGTCAAAATGGCCATACTACGAAAAGTGCTATATAAATTCAATGCAATTCCAATTAAAATCCCAATGACGTACCTTACAGAAATAGAGCAAGCAATCATGAAATTCATTTGGAAGAATAAGAGACCCAGAATAACTAAAGCAATCCTTAGCAGGAAGAGTGAAGCAGGGGGTATCGCAATACCAGACCTTCAACTATACTACAAAGCAATAGTAACAAAAACGGCATGGTATTGGTACCAAAATAGACAGGTAGATCAATGGTACAGAATAGAGGACATGGACACAAACCTAAATAAATACAATTTTCTCATACTAGACAAAGGTGCCAAAAATATACAATGGAGAAAGGATAGCCTCTTCAACAAATGGTGCTGGCAAAACTGGAAATCCATGTGCAGCAGAATGAAACTAAACCCCTATCTCTCACCCTGCACAAAACTCACCTCAAAATGGATCAAGGAACTCGGAATCAGACCAGAGACCCTTCATCTTATAGAAAAAAAAAAGGTCCAAATCTTCAATGTGTTGGCCCAGGATCAGACTTCCTTAACAGGACTCCCATAGCACAAGAAATAAAAGCAAGAATCAATAACTGGGATAGGTCAAACTAAAAAGCTTTCTCTCAGCAAAGGAAACTATCAGCAATGTGAAGAGAGAGCCTACAGAGTGGGAGAAAATTTTTGCCACCTATACTTCAGATAGAGCACTAAACTCCAGAATCTATAAAGACTTCAATTGTTAAGAGTTTGTTTTGTGTTGGGTGTGGAGTGCCATGTCATTACTCCCAGAGGTGAGGCAGGCTGAGGCAGGACGATTGAGGCAAGAATTCAAGGACAGCCTTGGCAACTATAGCAAGGCCCTAAGTAACTTAGCGAGACCCTGTCTCAAAATAAAAAAAATAAAAGCTGGGGATATGGCTCAGTGGTTGAATACCCCTGGGTTCAATCTTTAGTACCACCCCCTCCCCCTAAAAAAGGAGTTTGTTTTGTTTTTAATATTTTAAAGCACAAAGAAAGAACTTTGGTGAGAATTGGGTATATTTGTATCATGTGAATTTGTAAAATTGCTTTTTCTTATTTAACACATTTAAACCAAATAATACTTGACCTAGGTAAGTCTAGGATGAGTGGAAAAGCAAGGCACTCACTTACAATGCCTGCTGATGTTATCAAAGTTAGATTTCACATTGCAGTTGATGGGTTGGTTTAGTGTGTCCAGGACTTTCATGTGAGCAGGTTGTCTTCTGTCCCTTAGTTCTGTTCTGAAGTGTGAGGTGGGCAGTAGCCCTCCTTTGCTTCCTGTGACTCTTTAGGACCTGGAAGGGAAGTTTGCTAAGGTATTAAGCACTTTATATGTCTTAAGTTAATCCTAATAGCAGTCTTTGGATAACTGTTGACAGTAGAATTATTTGGGGTGCAAAATCAACAGGTGAATAGACCAGGGAGAAAATGTGAAGGATCCAGAATGAGTGTGAGTCAGACACTAGCTTCTCATGGGAGGGCAGGGCTGGAAGCCCAGAGATTCAAACCTATTAATTTCCAAGTTTTTAATTCTGTGAATGTTTCAATGAAATTGACACAGGTACATTAGAATAGGTTGAAAATCATCTTCTAGAGCTCATTACATTGATATTATGATTCTATTATTATACAATTACATATTATATACTAAAGTTTTTATAGGTATTCCACATCTGGGATGATGGGACAGAATGGATTAAACAAAACATGGTTGATGTGCTCCATATTCTCTCATTCAGAATAGGGCATCGGAAATTCAAGGCCTGATTTTCCATGTCTTTATATGAAATTGAATTGAGCATCCAGAAGAAGCTGTAGGCCCATATCTTACAGAATCAAGTCCTCCCCATCATCTCTCCCATCAGACTCCCTCAGCATCCTTTTGGAATTCACAGATTGGAGAGACACTGATGCTTTTTTCTATGTCCAGGAAGCTCTGGCTACAGCTGCCACCAGGTGGGTGTGAAGTGTTATCAGGGCTTAGACTGTCAAAAACACTCCCACTCGAAGTCGGTTTTAGCAGTTAAGCCAGATTTAAATGATTTTGCTAGTGGATTATCTGTACTAATATAGAATAACTGCAAGATACTTTTAAACTTGTCATGGATGGGAAGATAATAATATACTCTATAAGAACTCGCTATTTTCTGGAGAAGTTGCAGCAGGAATATCAAAGTATAATTATCAGTTATAGATATGGAAAATCCTATGAATGTGTGCTTCTAGGCTCCCTAGGGCCTGATTAAATGTGTGCTGAGTGCAGATTCTTCTGCTTGCATCCCTGGGTTTTGCATTTTGGAAACCTAATACAGAAGACAAATAGGACCCTTAAGTAGTAGCAAGCCTGCCTTTGTTCTGTAAAGACAAGAATTTTTTATGAATTTAGGGAAGATTATTTTTGCACTAAATAAAGTAAAAATGAAATTATGCAAGGAAGGGAAAAGGACAAGAAACTTAAACAGTAGTTTGTTTTCCTACTTGAGTTGGATCAGGTGTTTTACCACATTTTTATTAACATTTGGTTAATTGAAAAACGAGCTGTACTATAGCCTAAAATAAGAATTTCAGGAAGTTTTGGCAAGCTTTTTTACCCCCTTTTCAGTCATAGATAATTTCATTACAAAGTTTAAAAACAAACCAAATTAGCACACATAACACTTTTCACTCAGATGAGGGAGGGGGCGATGCATCTTCAGTAGATCTTACCCTTCTTACCTGCTCAAGCCCATTGCCCAGGAAGTCCCCCTCTTCTGAGTCACCGTTTCCTCCTTTACTGCATCACCCCATTAATAGAAAATGTGCTATAATTTTTACAGTCTTAAAATAGCAAACCCGTTCCTGAACCCGCATTCTTATTTAGCTACCTCTCCAAGAGTGAGACTTCCCCAGGGAGATGTCTACATTCTCTGTCTTTGATTCTTTCCCTCTGGAACTCTCCTTTAAGTAACTTCTAGGGCCTTAAGTCCAGCGACGGGCCCATGAGACTTGACTTAGGAGCAGAATTTAGCACCTTGACCACCCTGTCTTTCTGTGAGCACTTTCTTCCCTGGGGTAGCAGAACATCACACTCTTTCCCCTGCCTCCTGGGCCATGTTCCCTTCGTCAGTTTTTTCCCTGTGCGTTCTGCATCTCTCCAGGATCTAACCATTGGGATGCTCCTCTTCTCTTTTGTGTGTTACACACACGTGGGCCACTCTCCTCTCTTTTCCTATCATATATACACCCATGGTTCCTAATCTTTATCTGCAGTTTGAATCTTTCCCCAGAGGCACTGGTCTCATATTTCCAAATGCCTGCTTGGCAGCTCCATTTGCCTGTCTACATTAACTTGTTCACACCCAGACTCCTGCTTCCCCTTGTTCTTTCTGAGGAGCAGCACTAGTGTTCTCGAGGCTCCTCCAACATAGGCTCATGGCCTTCGCATGCCTGCCACACTCTGCTCCCGGATACCCAAATGGCTTGACTCCCCACCTCCTTAGGTTTTTGCTCAGAGAGCACTCTCAGGCCACCCACATTTTCTTCTGCATTTTCTCTATAATACTTATTTGACATGTACTATGTTCGGCTGTTGTCTGTTTTACATTCCAAGAATATATGCTCTAAAACAGTAATATTTTTGTCTATTTTACTCACTAATGTAGACCTTCTTCCTACAACAGGGCCTGATATGTAGTAGGAGCTCAGGTAATATTCACTGAGTGAAAGACTACACGATTTCTGTGGTGATGCTGCACTTTAATTCAGTTTTACCAATGGAACATCTGAAAGAGATTCATTTCAGTTCTCCTTTGAGGCTTCACTTTTGATTCCTTATTTCTTTGGGAGAAACAGCAGTCCCTAACTCCTAAGGGAAATATCTGTTGTGTGCCTTTTACTTCTGCAGCTGTCTCTGAACAAATTGCTCAGTCTAGCTGCTTCTTGGAATGAGTTTCTCCTCCTCTGAACTTCACTTGGCTTCTGTTCACAGAGCTTAGTTCTGCTTCCTGACCTCACAGAGCTTGCCCTTTTTATAGTAAAAAGCCTGTGGTGATGTCACTGGCTCAGCTGGTTTCAATCAGGCTGCTTGGTTGAGGCTGGTGAATGACTCTGCAAGCTCTTTTGCCTGACCACACTGGCCAGACTTATTCTGACACAAAAGGACACAATATATACAGCATGTTAACTGTATAGCATGAATTGCATGCAAGTCACAAGAATGATTTTTTAGCTCTTTACTAATGGAAGTTTGAAATGGTTGCTGGCTGTTCATATAAGCACAGCATAGTCAGGTATCTGGTGTTGCTGATCATCTGCTTTTCGGCACTTAAGCCTTTAGTACCGTCTCACACATTTTTGTTGCTTGCTACTTTATTGCTTTCTAAATGTCTTTCCCCAGATTTTTAATTAAGCTACCCACAACCCATTTCCCACCTTGAAACTCTGCTTTACACTTACTCATCCATTTGTTGCTCCTGGATCCATTTATTTTATTATTTGTTTCTTTTTGGCCTTGCTGTTTGTAAAATGAAATAGTATTGTGTTTTTCTTTTGGTTAAAATTTCTTCTGGTTTTTAGATTGACTTGAATTCCAGGTGCTCATCTTTACTATTAATCTTGGATCTCCTGCCACAATAGCTATTTTGACTTTAGAACATCGAAAAACTTTTCTTAGTGAGAAGGTGATTGACTTGGCATTCATGTTTTAGGAAGGTTATGCTCCTAAGACTGATGTAAGACATTTAAATACATTTTTTAGTTTGGAAAAAGAAAGCAGTAGTGGGAAACAACTCAGTTGTTTTCTTAAAACTGAGTCATATGTAGAAATGGTCCTGCATAGAATATAGTGTATGTGAAGAGTTGTGGCTACAGAATTCTTATGGTTAGAGCTCTGAAAGTTTTGATAACCTAGGGCATGGAGGGGGCTAGGTGTCCACAGGGGTGATGATTAAGGGGTTGGTAGAGAATATGTAAATGGTAGTGAAAAGGTGGAGGGGTGGGGTGCTTATGACCAGAGTGACAGTCTAATTTATTACCTAAACCAGGATGCTTTGAAAATGAAAGTTTGATAGCATAACCTGGGACTGCCCATGCCAACCCTACCTGTGACATTGCTAACACACATAAGAGTCATGGGTAGGCCTGATTGGCTTTCAGGTTGTTTGTCCTTAGGAAACACTGAAGCCCATTCTCCACCTTCATGGTACCCGCCATCTGCCAGTATGGTATGGTGGTGATTCCAGAGTGAGAGACTCAGGAATCACAGTGCAAGGATCCTGAGGTCACAATTGAGAACCGTATTTCTGAGCAGGTGCTATTTCTAAAACATGGCAGACGGTCAGGGTGTAGGGGACACCAATCTGTCTTTGGACAGTTAATGAACCTTGTTCTCAGGCAAAATTTGGAATAATGAGATAATAGTGTAGGACTGACAGATGCTAGGGAGAGTATCAATAGAGTAATCTAATTTTTTTTAGTTGAATGTATTTATGAGGTACAGTGTGATAATTCAATATATGTACTCAATATGTAATAATCAAGTCAGGGTAATTACAAAATAATCTTAAAATATTTTAAAACAGGCTTGCCTCATTCTAAGTTTATAATTTAAAAATTATATAAGGTTAAACAGTCTTAAGCTTATCCCAAAATATTAAATTTTAAATCTATAGTTAAAAGAACAGTTCTTAATTTTCTAGCAATGTCTTTTACTTCTTATTCATTTTTTATGTTTGCTGCTAAAAGTAAGAAGTAGGTCTCTCATCATGTAAAACAAATGGGTTTTTATATATTAGCTGGTTCAACATTGTGACTTGGAGAAAATATCTGGATTTATGTAGGATTTAAGAAAAATCAAGACAATCCTAGGAAGATTAAGAAAAGGACTTACAAGACTATGACAGTCATTGTCTTAATGTAATGATTCATTGCTTTGGTTTTTGTGGAAATTTCTTTTTAAGAATATTGTGAATCACGGAGACAGACAATTCAGAACACTCTTAAACCACTGGAAAATTGAAAAGGGAGACCTTGTTTGCAGTGATTTTCATGTAGGTACTTTGATAGGTACTTTGTAAATTCTGTGAACTTGATTTAGCTGAGAGTTGTTACTAGAACATGATGAAGGCAGTTACACATTCACTTGTCTGTTTAATTTTTTTGGTGAGCATTTTAGCAAGGTTGTGTACCTCTCCCTTATACAAACCATGGCTGATTTCTTTTTCTTTTCTCTCTTTGTCTAACAGGAATTGCATGCATATTTGAACTGACTGTGTACCCCTTTTTATCCTAAGTAATGGATGGACCCCTTAGGAAATAAATACCCTTAGAAACTCTTGTATATCAAGTTATCTAAATATTGATAATTAAATGCAAATGCGAGTCCTCTCAGGCACAACATTTTTGGCAAATGAAGTATTAGCTTTGTCATTAAAAATTGTACTCTTTAATATTTACCCAAATGAGTTGGACAGTTAGGTCCACACAAAAACATGCACATGAATATTTATAATACCTTTATAATTGCCAAAATGTGGACATAACCCAGATGTCCTTCAGTAAGTGAATGGATGAATGAAGGGTGGTCCATCCATATGATGGAACATTCAGAGATGAAAAGAAATGAGCTATTAAACTGTGCAAAGAAGTAGAGAAAACTTAGATTCCTATGACTGAGTGAAAGAAGGAAATCTGAAAAGGTTACAAAGTATGTGATTGATATGGTGTTCTGGAAAAGGATAGACTTCTGGAATACAATAAAAAGATCCGTGGTTCCCAGGAGCTCTAGGGGTAGGAAGAGTGATGGGGAGGGGATGGGGGAATCTGCAGAGCAGGAAGGCTAGTGGATGGAATACAAGATAGTTTTAGGACAGTGAAACTATTCTGTACGATAAATGTAATGGTGGATAGATCCTTCACGTATCCACCAACATCCACGAAATGTACAAAACTAAGATGTAACCACAATTAAATCAAGGACTTCAATTAATAGTGATATTGATATGACTCATGAGGTCTAACAAGTGTACCACTAATGGAGGATGTTAATACTACATGAAATTCTGTGTGGATATAGGGGTGTAAGGGAATACTACATTGTCTGTTCAAGTTTTTTGTAAACCTAAAACTGTTGTAATACACACACACACACACACACACACACACACAATCTTTCTCTCTCTCTCTCTCTCTGTGTATAAGGTATATATAGTGGGTATATATATAATTTTAATTTTAATATAGGTGATTAAATATCATTATATAAACCCTCAGGGCAAACCCTGTGTCCTGGTATGCAGTGGACACCTGAGAAGCATGTGGCACATCAGTATGTGAGGGGATGATTGGTGATAGTGTATATGATAGTGCTATGTAGTGCTATGTAAATCATGAACTCACTAATGTGGGGAAACATACTAATAAAGAAAAATGGCAAATATTGTGATCTTGAAAAAAATTCAGTGAAAACATTTGAGAAAGCATAAGAGGAGTTTGATTAAAGACTGAAATTCTTTTAAAAAGTTTAATCTTTAGAAAGAAACAACTGTTATAGTCTCCTTTAAATGAAAGTTGATAGTATGCTTTCTAGACTGTGTGAATTAGGAATGCCCTCTTGACTCAAATTACTGCTCCTTTTAACTTGTGTTCTTGAGGTTTCAGGTTATAAAGACTCTCAGAAGGGGCCCTTCTCTGAAGGTGTGGTTTCTTTCATTGCTTAGTATGGTTAGGTTTCCACAACCTTGGTACAAAACCTTGATGAGACGTAAATGTGACTTCTTTTCATAACAAGATTCCAGCAAAGAAGGTTGAAAGGCAATTTTAAAAAATAGAGGGATAGATGGACTAACATTTGCATAGTACTTTACAGTTTGGAGCCTTTAAAGTAACTTATTTTGCTAAATCCTGAGCAAATTTTGGATGACCTTAGTTCTTTAGTTTTACCTTCAGCATTATTAAGTGCAACAGCTATTTTTGCTGTTTTTCTTAAATAGACCTTTTGTATTTGGAAATAATTAAAGAAATAACTTTTTAATGACTAATCTTTGATAGAAGTATATTTTTCCCCAGACTTATATCTTCTTTGTGGTAGCCTATAGGAACATAGGAGGTAAAAGGTTGTAACATGTTGCTAGCTGTCATAGTTTGGATCTGGAATGTCCCTGAAAGGCCCATGTGTTAAGGTTTGATTCCCCAGCTTGGCACTATTGGGAGGCGGTGGAACCTTTAAGAAGTGGGACCTAGTGGGAGGTCTTCAGGTCATTATGCGTGGCCCTTGAAGGGGCTAGTGGGACCTGAGACCCTTTCTTTTTTGCTTCCCTTCCATGAGATCAGCGGTTTTGCTTCCACATACACTTCTGGTATGATGTGCTGTCTTCCCACAGGCCCAGAGCAATGGGGCCAATGGATCACGGACTGAAACTTCCAAAATGTGAATTAAAATAAATCCTCTCTTTGTATGTTGATTTATCTTAGTTGTTTGTCATGGTAATAGAAAGCTAACCCATCAACCGTATTTCTTCAGGATTGAATATTAAAGAAGATAAAATGTTCCATAGGTTATTTTTAAAAAGAACAGAACATCATGAGAATAGATAGGGAAAATGCTTATCTGTCATCCTGAGGCATTGGGAAGGTGTCTGATGAGAAGTGGCAACTGAACAGAGACCTGAAGTGTTGGTGGCTGTTAGCCAAATGAGGATCAGGTAAGAAAGTACGAGGAGTAGCCTATGCAGAAGCTGGGGTTAAGACTGCCAGATTGAAGAACATAAAGTTGTTCTTTGTGACTGGATGTACATACCATTAAGTGTGGGGATCATGAGGAAATAATGAGGCTAATCAGCACACAGGATCAGATGAAAGTGTTCCAAGTCATGCTAAGTCATTAACCTTTAGAACCCAATCACTGAAAATGATTGTATTATTTTTGAACTTTTGAACACCTTGTGATTAAGAAATAAAAATTATATATTAATTATTGAACGTTGCAGACTTTGTGATTGTTCACACACCTTATCTCATATAAATTGTCCTATTCCTTAAAATGACTTGGATTATAATTAAGAACTTGTGAGATTTGTAATAATACAAATGAAATTTCACTTTAGCTTGATTATTGGTATTTCATGAAATGAAACATTAAATGAAGTATATAGACTGTATTTGTGTGGATAGATTTGTGGAAGTTTGTTTTTGCACTGAAGGTTGAACCCAGGACTCTGTCGGTGCTAAGCAGGCTCTCTACCACTGAGCCACATCCCAGACCTGTGGGAGGTTTTAAAAGCAAAAAAACTCCAAAATTCTACGAATGTGAATAAACTGCATCAAGTATTCTTTTTATAGAATCCAAGACTTTTATGCGACAATATAGTACAGAATACTGAGGAAAGGATGAAAAGGAAAAAAAGAAGTAGGGAATATTTGTGAACTACATAAGAATCTCATTTTTAAAGAAGAAATTGGGAAATCAAATGTAAAGTTGGTTAGTATGAAGACTACTTTGCCCTAAATTACTAAACGATTCAATAAATCTTTGATCTAACTAGTTGGACTGAAATAATTAAAGATTAGTTAATTTTGGACATAATAGCAAAATAATAGCTGGGGTTTCCTTCAGTTTTTAATAAAGACTGCAAAATAGACTTAAGACCTAAACACATTGCCCATCTATCATGTTTTCCTTTTATCTACTCCATGCTATTTAGAGATTTATTCTGAATTTTCTTTATTGAAAAGTTTTCTTTTTTCCTGGTATCTTTTGTTTTAATTAAACAGTTTATTACTTTTTTTCTAAACTTGTTGTTTTTTGATATATATAATGGTAGGATGTATTTTGACATATTATACATACATGGGGTGTAGCCTGTTACAATTTTGATCCCATTCTTGTGGTTGAACATGATATGTATTGTACTGGTAGTGTATTCATATATGAGCACAGGAAAGTTACATCCAATTCTTTTTTCCAGGTGCCTAATTTATTAATTTGAAACATTAGTTGTAATAGACAATTACTCGTAATTGTGGACCTGGGATGTTTTCTTATTTTAATTTTAGTCTGAAGTGCTGACAGGTAATCATTTCTATAAAAATATATTTTTCTGAAAGAAAATTTCAAATTTTCTTTTAATTCATTCTTACCTTGGAGATTTTATATATTTTAAAGCTTATTTTTGAAAGGAGGCTATATAGAACTTCTCACACTTAGGATTCAGCTTCTTAAATATGAGTTTTCTTAATAAATAATTGTACTTATTTTTCTATACTAAAATAAAATCTAAGAGTGAAAATTTTTCTTAATTTCTTCAGGTAAGAGTATTAGAAACTCCGATATTCTTAACTGGGTATTAGGATGTTAAAAAACAATTCTTGATTTAGAAAATAACACCAATTTGAGTTTTCAAAACATTCTTTAATATATACTATGCTTAAATCTATTATCATTTGACAAATCATTGTAAAAATTTGCAAAATCTATTTGCTTTGAACTTAAAATGATCTTAAGATCTGATACTACTTCAGATGATCTAAAAACCAGGCTGGAAAATATTTTGGATGTCTGAAGCCAATTTATTTTCTCTTCTATTCCCTTTCCACTCTAGCTGCTAGCTGATCATTCCTACCTGGGAACAGTTTACTCATTGTTTGCCCCTTTCAAGTAACTCCTTTGCCCTTAGGAAATGTTTAAAAGCTTTTGGGTTACAAGGTGTTTTTCTATAAATAAAGTCCATGTGCTGTCAACAGAGTTTGCCATTAAACAGATTTGATACAGTCTACTCATGAAGATTATTTTTAACAATTACCTAATGCAGGTTCTGGTTCAACTATACAGATACTGACTCATCTAGTTTTATAAGATAGCCTTATTATTCACATTATGTAAGTGAGGAAACTGAGGCACAGAGCAGGTAAGTGGGGGAACTGGGATCAGAGCACAGGTTATCTGATTATATAATCTTTGGTTGGGTAGTGCCACTTCTCCAAACATAACAGAAGGATCAGTGCTAAAGAAAAACATGTAATGATCAGTAATGTTGAAGACATGCTTTACTTGGGTAAGCTTTATTGAATGGACAAATTGATGGGCTTATCCTGTACATTATACTACATATTCTGTATAGTTTAGGATGAGGCATGATATCTCTGGTAGTTACCCAGACTTTGGTGTGTAACAGAGGTAGGTTTATATCCTGATTGTCATTGAATTATGATTTTCATAATTGTTTATAATTCTAGGTCACATCTTTAAATATAAAATGGAGCTAATAGAATTTCATAAGATAGCTATGGGATTAAATGAGGATGTGGGTAACAGGACAAGTATATTGAAACTATGCAGTAAGTGGCATGTAGTATTAAGTGCTATAATTAGAATGATAGAGCTACAGGTCCTGTTGGAGAAGCCATGACTTCAGTCTTAAGTTACTACTAAGGATAGTGGGTAAGATATCCATAGGAAAGTGGTAAGATACTAACCTAACTTAAGGTATGGGGATTTGGGTGTCAGGGAAGCGAAACTAATAATAAAAAAAATTACTTTATTTCCAGCAATTGGGTTAATAATAATTGTTGTTATAATTGTTAGGAATGACTAAGAAAATAGCAGTGTATTTAAAATTTTGTTTTAAAAGATAAGTTGTGTCAATGAACAACATAGTCATTTGCTTAGTTTTTCTGATGTTTGTGTTTTGTGTCTCTGTGTGTGTGTGGGTGTGCTTAATTCTTTCCAATACATTTTTGGATCCACTTTGTTTGTGGTTTAGCTACACTGTCATTTCTGGGGGAGAAAACTTTCCTCTTAATGAAGAGCAGGAAGCTGTCCACTTCTGGTGGTGCTGACTCACTAGCAACAGGAAGACAAATGATTCCTGAAGATGGTAGGGAAAGGGTAAGATCCTCTTCCCACCCAGAGAAAAATTCAGGGCAAAATAATAAAGAATTTATGTGATGGATAAACACACTGTGGGTTAGAAGTTTTTGTCCTTATTTATTGCATTTTTATTTATATTCTTGCCCTACTGGCTTACCCAAGAGAAAGAAATTTCTGATTCTTTCTGCCTTTTAAAATTCCATTTCCTTTCTTTACTTATAGGGTACAAGAGGAATATCAAGTTTACACAAACAGCATTATGCTGAACTTCTGGTTGGTGATATGTACATGGAAAAGCAGATAATTTAACTTACCAATCATGTGAGGCACCAAAAAATTCATATTTTGGGTAAAAAAATGAATTTTGGAAAGGATTTCAGTTATACTAGATATGACTTTCTAGCTAAGTGCATGAATTCTTAATATTGTCAGTCATGAGTTTGTAGACTAAATGCTGCTTTTTAATTATTGAGTTTTAGAAAGCACATAGTCCTATAAAAGGAGACCCAGATGTATGAAGATAGTTTGGAGCATGGTGTCTCTGTGTGACATAGTAAGACTTAAGGAGCACTTGCATGAAGTGACAAGAAGGTTGCCAGTGACCTAAAGCAACTACTGTTTCAATGGTGGAATCACCCCATTTGTACACTCTTCAAATAAAGAATTCCTTCCATTTTTCAGGTTATAAAATGTATATCATTTTGCCTTCATTACGTTCATTTACTCACAGGATGATTTTTTGGGGGGTGGAGAATGAAGCTTGATATATGTAAAATGAGCAACTTTTATAGTGAATTTGATAGGATCATAGGTCTTTCCTGTTTTGGAAAAAGCAAGAACTTGGCAGTTTATATAATAACAGAGGTCCAGCTAAAAATCATTAGAATTGATTTTTACATTTAGCTTGTGGAACTATTCTTAAAAGTCCTTATAGTCACACTATATTTAATGTACTTTGGAGAACACACTTACCAAAAGAACTTTTATTCCATGATTTATTAGAATGCCAATGATAATGATAGTATAATTAAAAATAGATCTTAACAAATCATTAAGGCATATGCAGGAATCAGGGACTGGTCCAACCAGACTGTAAATTGAGAAATAAAACCAATTCAACATAAACAAAGTATAAAAGAAATTGAACAAGTCTTTATTACCAATATGAAACTGTGCTATTTCTAGGTGGTAAATCAAGAAACAACTTTTTGTATCTAAGTTTTATAGTGCAGATATATCCCAGATAATTGGTAGGCAGTTGTTTTGTGTCCCTAAACATATTTTTAGGAACTTATGACATTATGCAGCGGGCTGGCCTTTCCTTTGCACTCAATGTTGGAAGTAAACTTAGTTTGAGCACGCTTATCTAGTTACCTGATATATTGTGCCTTGTGATAGAGCAATAGATTGAGCTACCTATTTACAACAATTGATGAATATTTTACTTTCAAAGGGTACTTTCGGTTGTGTAGGTGCCATGCACATGCCTGAATTTATTCATGACTCTCATGAATACTTTTTTGGTAGCAATAGTTTAGTCACTTTTAGTAATACAGATGTGAAATTTTAAAAATGCTACAAAATGCTTCTTTCTCATTGCATCCTCTTGCAAATCGCTGTCTTTGTGCAATATTTCCAAAGAACTTGGATACAATGTATCATACCCAGAAGCATGTGAAGTATTTTTTCATTACCTTATCATATGGTATGTGTGCTCTTAACTCTGTTTGTAGGAACTTCTCCTAACATTGAATGGAATTCTCAGTAGACAACTCTGCCACAGAGATTACCATGGGGAAAATGAAAGTTTATGAAATGTTCACATGTTCCGGGAAAACTAGGACGAGCTCGTAGAGGCTATAAAAGCTTTCCTTCTATTGATGTTACATTTCTGGAGTGCTGCCATATTTGGAGTTTTATCCTACATGTACTTGTGTATTATCTTCCTCATGTTGTTCGTGTTTTGATGCTTAATTATACCATCGGTATACTGTGTGCATGTGTGTGTGTGTGTGTGTGCGTGTGTGTTCTTGTAGTACTAGGGATTGAACCTAGGGCTTAATGCACACTAGCCAAGCTCTCAACCACTGAGCTACATCCCTAGCCCCATGTACTGTATTTCACAGCTGTAAAACAAAGTGGATTATTACTACATTGCTTTTAATTGGTGTGAATATGAAACCAGTGAAGATTGTGATGATAGTGACATAACTGCTGCCAAGCTTCTGGAATATTATTCTTATCAGGGTATAAAGGAAATTATTTTTTACCACTGTTTACTAACCACTCAGACTATAATTTATTTATAATAAGATTTGTAATAGCCTGTTGTAGGCAATGGCTTGACAGATAGACCAAATGAGTATCACCGTATTTTAAGTGGAAGTAATAAGCACCCAAACTCTAGTACTGGCACTGGGAGATATAATTGAGATAAAAAGTGGAAGTATTTACTAATTATGACTTAGAAATTGCATTCATGGATGGAGAGAACAGTACAGTTTCTGGGTGATCCAGCATTTCTAGCTTGAGTGGAAAGAGTAGTGAGCTTGAGGACAAATTGGAATTCTGAGAGTTGGGAGAACAATTTAATTAGAGTATACCAAGAAAACCAGGAGGTGAGGTGATGGTGGGAAAGGAGCAATTAGAGTCATCGTAGGCCATCTTAGTTTTTAAGATATTCATGGGGAAAGGAAGCAATCACAAAGATACTGTATTGAGGTGGAACAGACAAGGGAAAAGATTTTTTTCTTTTTTACTTATCTTAAAAAAAAGCAAAAACCAAAAAACAAACAAACAATAATAGCAACTAAAAACATGGAGGAGACTGAGAGCTTTTGTAGGAAGAGAGAGAGAAAGGAGCCAGTCCACAGAAGAATCTGCAAATAGAAGAGAAATACTTGATAAGATAAGACAATAGACTTGAGTGGGCATTGAGGCAGTTTCAAAGGAAATAGGGGGAAGATGTGCCTTGACAAAGAGGGGGAATGCTTAGAATTCAGAATAAAGCTCTAAAGGAAAGGGACGGTGAGAGGCACAGGGAGTTTGGGGGAGGAGGGCAGCTGTGGTAACTCACAGCAGAGGGCCTCCAGCCTTTTGGGAAGGCTTTGAAGGCAGGTTCACCATGGCTCAAAGGTAACAAAAAAAAAAAAAAAACAAAAAAACCAAAAAAAAAAAAACCAAAAAAACAAAAAAACAAAAAAAAACCACTGACTTAGTTGGTGGCATGATCAGTGAAGTTGGTGACTGTCCTTGTGTAATCCATAGCAGTTTTCTCCTGGGCTGAACAAAAGTGTATGAACTTTGGGCAGCTAATGTTTATCAGGAAGTCCCAAGGGCCAATTCAGTTAAAAGAATCAAATGCCAAGACCGGGTTCATGAACACAACATCAAAATCAAATCGTGTTGTTACCCTTGGCTTTTTTCCCATAGCTGGTTAAGGAAGATATCTCGAATGCACATAAGTCTTGAACATTTGGTTCATAGTGCCTTAAATGTATGACTAATATTTGAAGCCTAATATGCTTCAGCAAACGTAAATGGTTTGCTGTCAGAATTAGTGTGGCTGGGTCTTTGGGTTCCTCTTCGTATTGTAGAAATAAGATGAGTTTGAAATTTTATCTTTAGTTCATGAATAGTTAAATGCAGATTAACTCTGGGTGTTGTTTTCTATCCAGTTTGCAGCTTTTTATGGTGCTGTTGACAAATCTAGGATACTGTTACAGCTGAAGATGTTTTCGTGTGTTTGAGTTTTAGCCTGTGGTCCTTTTGTCCCATAGTCACGTTGAGAACTGAGAGATCAGAATTTTCCTCCCAAGTTGCTGAAGGCTCACGTATCACTGTGCACCATGCTTATCATTGATATGGGGCAGGTTTGTCTTCTGTTTTCAGATTTCTCCCACTGATAATAACTGTGGGCAGGTGCTTTTGTAGAAAAGGAGTAATCTCTTTTTTCCTTTAGTTGACAGTGGACTAATGAGAATTTATAGAGTTTTTGTTTTTTATGTAATGATTTTAATTCAGGCCAGTGAATGCATTCGTGAAAAACGAGTAACTTACTTATTTCAACTAAAAAAGTTAAAAAAATTAAAAATATTTTGATACAAGTCAACAGTAACAGTGTATTAATACTGGAGTAAATAGCATTTTATTAAACTGTGATTATAAACTCCTATAGAATAAAAATCATATCTTGGATTCAATTTATTGAACATTTTAAATGATTTTGTCAATTTGAAATTCACTTTTGCTAGCGATGTAACTAAATTTTAGTTTTTAATTAGTGTATATTATTATTAAAATGAAGATACAGGAGAGAGAGTTATATTTTTACATGTGTTAATTTTTCCTTTAGAATAATGTATTGACACATATTCTGATAAATTATTAGTAGTAGTACTCTAAATGAGCCTGTAAAGAATTATATTAAGTAGTAAAGATTTATTTCTATAAAATATAATGTAAAACAAATTCTCCACTATATCAGATTATCTTCTAATTGTCTAAAATTTGAAGTTTGAAAATTTTTAAAGGAAACACAAGACCAATATTATTGTGTGTTAAATGATTAGACATGAGAATTATTTGTGTGCAGTGAAGTATACTTTACTGTGACTCTTAGATATGAAGAGTTATGAGCATTATCTCAGAATCATAGTACTTCAGTATCATGAGAGTTGATATACTATTAGCCAATGCTTACTGAATGCTTACTGTAGTCAGGTCCTTCCCCAAGTGCCTTTTTATTTATTAACTTAATTAAGATACCATAGAGTTAATCTTTCTTTTTAATGTCTGCTGGACACTTTAGCTAAAATTTGGAATTAAAATTAACACAATTCTTACCCCAGAGGAAATTCCATTATAGAGATGCAAATGAAAAAAAATAAAAAGGAATTTGGCAATAGTTATTAGTGGACACCTCTGGAAGATGACACTGAACATACTCACTGCAGTCCTGGAATGAATTTTGAACTTCGCGTCTGCCCTTTACCTGTCTGCTTAGGTGCTCTTCACCTGCTTTCCTTCTTTAATCATGATTATTTCACTGGAATCCTTCACTTCTAATGGTTCATTTGCCCCCTTTTTATTCCAGAGTTTTTATC
This sequence comes from Sciurus vulgaris, assembly GCF_902686455.1. Taxonomy (NCBI): domain Eukaryota; kingdom Metazoa; phylum Chordata; class Mammalia; order Rodentia; family Sciuridae; genus Sciurus; species Sciurus vulgaris. The sequence continues at coordinate 58,284,781 of NC_136469.1, forward strand.
AGTTCAAGCCCGAATGGTCTCTTGACCATTCACAGCACCTTTCTGTGATATTCCCAGTTCAGGCTCTCCCCACCCTAGTTTTCCCTTTTATTCCCTGGACTGGATCTGCAGACATGGGAAATTTTCCCAAGCACCTTGTCACTCTTTGGTTTAGTTGTAAGTTTAGCTAATTTAATTCAAGCTTCTGAATTAAATTAAAACCTTTTAATTTTCCTTTGTACCTTTTCATTCTTTCCTTCGTTTTCTGAGACTGAATTCCTGCCACATGGTATTGCAATTATTTACTCTCTCCCTTTTCTCATACCCTTTTCTTCTCATATTCCTGTTCTGTACCTTTGTCCATCTTGACTGCCTCCTCCCACCCCAGTTCTCTTAAGTCCTTCTTTTTTCTTCAAAGCACACCATCTTCAGAAAATATTGAGTCAATTAATTACCTAATAAGACATGAGAGTAAGATTTTAAAAGATTAGAGTATAATTTTATTTTATTTTTTTATCCGGCTATATCTTATTTAATTAAGTACAAAGACCTCTAGTTTCTAGGCATGTCACCTAGAGACCATTTACTTCACCCACTTCTCTATTTGGCCACCAGTCTTATCTCTTCTCTTTAGCAATGATGAGGCTGATTTCTTTTCCTTAGGGAAGAGAAATCCATGGTTTGTTGCCTTTGCCAATAACAAAAATATTGGAGAGCTGGGTGGTAAAGCTGTTACCTTGGGCATCTTTCGCATGAGTCGTGTCAAAAGAGCCAGGATGTCTCTCTTTGTTGGTAATCACACCAGTTCTTCCCAAGTTAGCACTCCTAGTTACCATACACAGGTTAACAGTGTCAAACTTGATGAAATTGGTAATCTTACCAGTCTCCAAATCAATCTGAATGGTGTCATTTCACCTTGATTGGGGATCAGGGTAGCGAATGGGTTCAAGCATTGTTAGTCACCAGATGAGGAATTCCTTTTGTGCCCACAAAGACCTTTCTCACTTTGCACAACTTGTACTTGGCCTCCTAATATGATGGACAGCAAAACAACCCTTGGTGTCATAGATCAGACTGAAATTCTCTCCAGTCTTATCAATGCTGATGACTTCCATAAAACTGGCAGGGTAGGTTATATCAGTTTGACTGCCATCAGTCTTAATGAAGTGCTGCATGCAAATCTTTTTTACTTCATCTCCTGTCAGGGTATACTTAAGTCTGGTCCTTAGAAAAATGATGAGAGTAAGACATTCTCTCAGCTTATGGGAACCAGTGGATGGACAAGGAGCAAACACACCAGTTGATTTATCCAGCGTTCAGTGCTTAGGAGCTGCTACCCGCTTCAGATGCTTCTTGGGACCATGAGTCATGGCTGCTCTAGGCACAGAAAGAGCTGGAGTGTAATTTTAGATGTTGGGTGGATCCAGCTGTTAGGCTGGTATTTGGTGTCAAAGACACATTTTTGGGGCAGTTCAGCAACCAAAGCATGCCATATAGAAGTAGTCTTGCATATTATTCCTTTGGTCAAAATCTCTTCGATTTTGCTTTACTTAAAGGTTGAAGTCTGAGCTCCCTTTATTCCTGGGTTCCTATTTGCTTCTCCATCAGGCTCACTGTTGCTTCAGAGGCTTTTGCACATGGAGGCTTTTATCTACCTGGAACACACTTTCCTCTACTTCTTTGTCAGATTAGGTGTCACCTCCTTTAGAAGCCATTGCCAAATTCTGTCACATCCTTCCTCCTCTGGTCTCAGTCTAGCATGGGCTTCATACATTTGTATTATTAAACTTCTTTCTTAAGACCCTCAAAGCAGAAGTCAAAGCACCATTACTGCCCTGTAATTATTTGACTGATGGATTGTCTTTCACAGTGGATTATGAGTACCTGGAGTATAGGGGCATTGTAATCTCAAGTATAAGACATGCTTCCTAGTATTCCATAGGCCCTGAATAAATATGGGTAGAAGAAGTCTTGTTCACATTTATGGATGATTTATATATGTTATGGGTTGAAGAAGTCTTTATTCACATTTATAAATGATTTATACATGTTATAGACTACATTGACTTGTGAAAATCCTTCGATTTGAAAGATGTAGAATTTTATTCAACTTTTAAATGGGCCATTAACTCATCCTATTTTTAATGTATATTCTGTGCAATACAGGAATTATTCACTACTATTTGTTTTTCTAACAGAAAAGCAACCAAGTTTCATTTATAGTGTCCTCCCACTGTGCATGAGGGTGTGGAAATTGGCACATACATATTATTTCATTCCTAGGTAACTAAAGAAGCCCCAGGACAGAGGAAGATTTATAAAATTTTTGTTGGATTTCATGTCATACCCCTATCATGTGGTCCAAATAGCTGTTCCTATTTGGACCACACTATGAGTCTGCAACCTCCAGGTGCTTGGTGTATTTGAAGATAGGAGTTAATTAGTCAGATTCTCTATATGAGAGAGGACAACATTAATAATCAATAATTATTGACCATTTACTATTTATTCTCTCCTTTTATACTTAAAGATACTCCAGGGAAGGTGAATATAGCAACTTCATGTTAGTCCCAACCTTGACTTTTTCTTGAGATTTTATTAGGTCATTCTTAGTTATAGGTTTTTAGTTTTATCCTTAAGTTGGAGTTGGTATAGACTGAGTTAATAACACCCTGACCTTAAATGAAGGAGAGTATGTAGTCACTCAGTGTATAATATAGAACTGATTTTTATAATGCATTAGTAACAATAACTATTACAAAGCCAGGACCACATTTGAATTCAGTAACTTTATTTAAAATGTACTTGCTAACCAGGCGTGGTAGTGCAGGCTCGTAACCCTAGGGTCTCTGGAGGTTGAGGCAGGAGAATCACAAGTTCAAAGCCAGCCTCAGCAACTTAGCAAGACCCCAAGCAATTTAGTGAGACCCTATATCAAAATTTTAAAAAATAAGAAAATGGTAGGGATGTGGCTTAGTGGTTAAGTGCCCTGAGTTCAATCCCTAGTACAAAAAAAAAAAAAAAAAAAAAAAGCATTTGCTTTATAATGCTGGCACTTACTTTTTTATAGTTCTCATGCCAAATATAAACCATAAAAGTGTAGAGATGTATGCAGCTTTTCCTTCTTTTCCTTTTCATCATTAGTAGCTTTACGTAGTTTACAACTTAAGGCAAAGAATAAGAGCCTGGAGACTGGCGATGATACTACTTTTGGGGAAAAGTAAATGGTGACAATAAGAAGCCTAGAAACAGGCTGGAATTATCATTATTATATCCAAGACAACTGGTGAGACGGTAAACCAGCTGAGGGATACAGTTATTTTGCTGGTTCCTTGTATATGTAAAATACACATAAAGTCAATTCAGGCATAGATAACATGCAATTCCACATTCCCTCTCCTATGATATCACAGGTGTAGTGTAGAAAATACAGTCTGTGTTTTTCTGAGCAGTACGTGCAAACTACCTTACTTTAGAAACATGCATCTATGTTGCTTTTCTTGTTTTGTTCACCTGCAGTTGCATACTACACAATTGGATCTTTCTTTAGTTGGTTAGCAAATGACTAATGGCGTTTGTGAAATAGTCCAATTCTATACTTTGGGGATTATATTAAATGGGTTATGTTTGGTTTGTATTTCTTGTTCATTTTGTGTGAATTTTATTTAGTTTATCACTCAGCTTTAGAACTTCGCTGCCTTTCATTCAACTTCTCCCTCAAAATGTTGACAAAAACAGACGGAGTGGTGAGGGAGGAAAAAAGTTTCTGTTTATATTTATTCCTATCTCCAAGTGATTCATGTTCAGGTATCCATTCCCTGAATCACCATTCGCCACACACCACTCCAGTTTCTTTATGCCCCATCCTCTTATGTGTGATGAAACTTACTGTTCCTTGCCATTCAGGCCAAATTAATAAGAAAAACTCAAGACTAAATATCTTGGAACATCTTGAACTAAGTAGACTGTAATGCATTATTGCATATGGCTGACATACAGTAGCTTATAAGAAAACCAAATCCAGTCCAGAGCTTAGGAAAAATAGTACATTTTTTTGTTCCTCTCCTGAATTGTCTTTTTAAAAATCATCTAGATCGAAGGTAAAGGCTCCCTCCAGCTCAGAGATAATTGTTTGATCTGCTCAGACACTTTTTTTTTTTTTTAAAACAGTTTGCTTTAGTTTCCATCATGGAGGATTCAGATTTCACATTAAAACCTGCCTTTCTGGCTGCATCCCTTCGTAAGGGTTTATGTTGACAGAACCCCATCTTGCCTCCTCTGTCCCCTCTTTCCTCCACAGTTTCTTTGCCTTCGTGGCTTCTATAGGCATATGGGTTTACTACTGTTTTTTGAGTGGTTAAATGAGATATGGGTTTAGTGATTATTTAAATTGAACAAACCATTGTGAAAAAATGAGGGTCACTGACCTGTGTGCTTATGCACCTGGGCATATGGAATCTTGATTAATATTGAGACTGAGTGAAAGAGGTCAGCATAATCTGAATTTTATGTGCTTTTGTACATTGCACATTCTTCTATGTTGTATAGCAATTATTTACTAGTTTATAAAATCTGGTATGTGAAGAATATTCAAGAGGAAATTTATTTTTCCTTTCTACATATGCCTCAGAAGTCATGTCAATTTTTGTTTCAAAGACTTTGAAAAAACTTAATTTGTGTTCAAATTAATACTCTAATCGTTCAAAGGCATCAATAAATGAGACTACTTTCTCATTTACTAATTAAGTGCTGAGTCATTAAGATAAAGAGAGGAAGACACAAATACTTGCAGAACATTATTGTTTAGACAAAAAGATATGGAAAGGATTCATGCTTCATTTGATTTAGGATGCAAAAATACTTTATATGAAGGTTTATTTTCACTTGCTTTGAAGTCTATATGTAAAGGCAGAATTGCTAATTACTATAAGTATCTGTAAATTGAGATAATCTTGTAAACATAGCTCTGAATGGAGACAATTCCAGTTATTTTTGTGTTATAACGATTGAAGCACTCTCCTTTCCACCTAAATGACCTGAGTTTCTAACTTGGTAAAGTGTGAAGAGTGATTTCAGGAAGAAAGCATAGCATTTCTGGATTTCTGTTCTACTTACATAAAACTTTGGTATGGTAATTTAATGGATATAATATAAAGTTAATGTGATTTAGATGATAATGTGGTTATTCCCTGTTTGGACAAAGAAATGAGCAATTTAATTAATGGATCCTATCAGTCTAGAGAGATGCTTCTAGTTATGACTAAGCAGCTCTGACATTTGTGTGTGTATGGGGGTAGGTATTGATATTTTGCCATCAATCATTGCAAAAATAAGAAACAAAGAAATCACTGAATGATATAAAAATAAAGATATGAAGTTGTTGGTGGATAATGACCCAGAATTTTAGAAAGCACCCTTCCTTGAGATTAGGAAGCACATCGTTTTTTTTCTTTGAGGCCCCATATTGCACTTTATGAAAGAAATATTCTAAGACTTTTAAAAAAATGAGATGTAACACACATTTTTCAGTGGGAGTCACAAGAATACCACTGTTGTCTTGGCCATACTCTTAAAAGTCTGACAGTTAATTTGAGATTGGGTCAAGGAATTAGTGTTTAGTATAAGTTCTTCAGGGAATTTAAATGTTCAATCAGGGTTAAGGACCACTGCACTATTTAAGCCATTTTTAAGTCTAAGGTTTTTGAGGTGGAAGAAAGAGTATACATTCCCACATACTGTACAGTAACTACTATTGCCCAGTTGTATCTGTTTGTCCTGGGTGTCATCTTGATAAGAGTGAGAGCTGAAGAAAATGAAAATATCTTGAAGAATATAAGGTTCCTCTTCTGCTTAAGTGTATTTTCCAACTGCATATGGAAAACACACAGGGTGATGGGGTGTTGTACACCATAAACAAATTAACTTGATATCTGCTGTCAATCCTGGTAGTGCATTCTCACATTTGATTCTCTCCTTTGCATATTCTTCTGTACCCTTCTCATTTGGGTTCCTCTGATTCCCCACTTCCCAAGAGAAGATACTAGGGCCCCCTTGGACAAGGATCATTATAGATTTTAATGCAGACTTTCTCCTCAGCAAAGTTCACTAACTAAGAAAGTAAGTGATCAGCTAGAAAGTTATTACAGTCAACGTTAGCCTTAGAAGGCATTGTGTCTAGCTGAAAGTGGCAGAGCATGCTGTAGACCTAGGAAAATCAAAATGAACATTGGGAGACCTGCATTGTAGTCTTGAATGTGTGGAGGTTTCCTAATTTCCTGACTGAGACATTTATTCACCTGTCTTTAAAATGAGAACCTCGAACTAGATAATTACTGAGTTTCCTTCTATCCTTACATTCAAAATGCTTCTTTATTATTAGTTTAAGAAGACATAAGCATCTACTTGTTGCTAAATACTGTTCCCAAAATAAAAGATTCACCAAACAAGTGAAAAAAAATGATTTTTAGATAATTTCATATATTCCCTAAATTTTGGAGTATTTTAACTGGGATTTGTCTCAGTATTATAAATTACGATCCCACTAGTCTAGAAATAGTTTATCTTAGGTGATGGAAGTCTGTGGATGTTTGGATATACTCTTATGATTTCACTTAAATTGCTTCTACAGAGTTCATATAAAAGTATCTTTACTAATTTGTAGAGTGATTATTAGTAAAATATGGAAATTGGCAGATTCCTCCTTTTTTTCTTTTTTTTTTTAAAGTAAATGTAAAATATGTTAAAAATTGGTCTTTGCATTCTACCTTAGTTCTGGTTAATATTTAACTGACTGAACAATTCTTAAAAATCTTTAAGATATGGGGAAGACCAGTGGAGTAGAAAGACATCTAGAGGCAAGGAGGAGGGACAGGAAAGGGGAAGAAATGGGGAATGAATTTAATAAAATCCTGCTGTGTGCATATATGAACGTACTACAGGGATTCCAAATTCATGGATACATAGAACACACTAATCAAAAATAAATAAATGAGTGAAAGGAAGATCAGTAGGGTAGAGGAAGGAGAATAGGGGGAGATGAGGGTGGAGAGCAGGGACTGAAATGAAGTAAATCAAATTCCATGCATATATGATTTTATCAAAATGAACTCAGCTGCTGTGTATAACTATAATGCTTTCATAAAAAAATCTTTGAGAGTAATTTTTTGTTGTTATATATGAAGGTTAATTACCTTCCTGAATATTTCATATTTAAATCCTATTGATAGATACAAGTAGAATTGATTAACTTAAAAAGTTTTGGAAAGAATAAGCATTAGTGCTTTATTTATTTATTTTTTTTCATAGCTTTTGGGGAGGCAGCTAATTATGTACTCACAGAATATCAGTATTTTTGAAATGAGATCTTTAGAAGAATTTGTAAGAAAATTCATGATTTTCTGATTATTAATTTGAGAATTTGCAGAGCCAATGATTATGTAGGGTTCTCTAAACTAATGTATAATGTAAATCTCTGACATATGCTTTGTAATGGAATCATTGATACTTTTGCAGACAATAAAATCTGATTACTTTAATGGAGTTATAATAATTTATAAAGGGTAGTGCTTGTTTTTATTTTTTTTCCAGATGGATATACTAAAAATTGCAATTTGGTGTTTGTAAATGCTTTTGGAGAAATGTAGTTGTTTGGGGACTTGCCTTTTTCTGAAACAGCTATAAACAATGTGGAAAATAAGATTGCATACATTGTCTTTTTATAAATACTAAGGAGTAAAGAAATTCTTACTGTGGCTTCATATTCAAGCATTTGATTTTGAAATGCTCAAGGCTAGAAGTGTTTGTTGCTGCATCCTTTTGTAGAATTTTCTGCAGTATCCCTTCACTTGGACTCAAAAGTGACTGCAGTCTTAAGGGAGTTGAATCGGGCCAACCACTGAAATGGCATGAGTCTTGACCTACCACCTGTTTTAATCTTGGTTAAGTGACTTAGGTTGTCAGACCTTAGCTCCATGATCTCTAAAGTGGAGATATTGGTGGTACCCATCTCATAGTTTTACGAGAATTCATTAAACCTGTATATGTAGATGATGTATAGCTAGGGACTGCTGTATAGTTAAATATTCAATAAAATTTAATGATAATGTTATCTTGCTTATGTGCTGTTGTTTTTCTTTTGCCTTTGGCTTGTGCTGTGTCTGTGAAAGTAATGTTTCCAGTTCTTCCCCTTCCCCAAGATCACAAGCATTCCCTGGGACAGTGAAAGTAATTAAGTGGTTTTCTTAACTTTAATGGATCTTCCCTTCTAGCTCCTTCCAGATAGAAGTAATGAGAAAGTAGGTGATGATGCTGACTAGAAACAGATTAGCATCTTTTGTAGGATAACTTACCTGATGATAATAATTGAGAAGTGATTGTAAAATTGTCACAGGGCAGTTTATGGAATGAATTGCTTTAGATGAGTGGAAGTTGTTGCTTTGGGGGAAGAGAAAGACAGTATGGTCTTAAATATTAGAGAGAGGTGGAAAGCTGCAGTGTGCTTTTGGCATCCTGTCTTGAGTTAACAATTTTGACTTGTCAGGGTTTTTTTTAAAATTTGATGAAAGACCATCTAAGATGAAGGCTTATTTAGATGATATAGTTATCATTCTAGAAAGATCCTGGGTAGTCCCGTATAGACTAGGAAAGTAAAAGATTTCCTGAGAAATGAGATATGCTATTTTGAGGAATGATTTTATCAGGACATTTAAATCATGTGGTAGACTTTGAATTCTGTCTTTTTGGATTATGAAGTGTTCTGTGAGGCTGGGAAGTAAACTGGATGTTAAGGAAGTTTTAAGTTATTACATTTCTGATGACACACATACATACACATACAGTGTTATTGTCGGCTTAGAATTACCTAAGGGAAAAATATAATGAAGAGACAATATGAAATCCAGTGAAGCCAAGGTCTTTACTGCACTAGTGGTTTTCACCTTTCTTCTTGGTACGATTTGCCCTGTCTTCAGATGCCTGTTCAGCTGAAGATGAGTCATTAAGAAAAACTGCATTTTACAATAATGCTTTCTAAACTGGTCAGCTAGCTAAAATTGACTGAGGCTGAAAACAGCAGTTTCTGCCTTGAAAGGATGGAATAATTAGTATTAAAATTGGTCAGGAAGTTTCTTATGCTCTTGGACTTGACAGCACTTAGCATTTTATTAGTGCACACTTTTTTTGAAACAGGTTACATGGATTTCATAGAGGCTCTCAGGGGCATGGAGCTAATGAAGTATACACATAATGCACCTGAGAGATGCAGTCTGAGAGAAGGGGGCATATGAAAGAAGATTTGCATACTTATTTTAACTTGCAGATCTCATGATCTGATGGAAGGTCAGCATCTTTTAGGATGACATTGTGGTTTCTATCCAAGGAACCTAAAACATTTTTCAGAATTTGTAAGTTGTTCTGAATACAGTGATTTCTGTGTAGCACTATGAATAACTCCAGCATTATAATGATATGCTTCATAATTTTAACCAGGTTACTTTTACATTTTGCCAGATACACTCTAGCACAAGTGCATTTGTTAAGGGAGTAGAGGATGCCTTCTTTTAACTCTCATGGAGGACAGTTCTCCTCTGGTACAACAAGCAAGGCCTGTGCAAAAGGATATGGCCCCCACTGTGGGAACTGGCCTGTGGACATGGAGGGGGTTTCAAGTCACTGAGATTTATTAATCTCCCTGATGATCCTGGTCAATATGGCATCCCAGCTTCTTGTGGATGTTTGCTGAATGAATGACTGTCTACCTGTCAACTGAACAGGAAGAAGGAAACCGTGAAAGGGCGGGGGCGGGGGCGGGGGAGCGGGAATGGCGCAGCAGTCAGATTCACATCAGCTGGGTTCACGACCTGCGTTTTTGACCAGTTTCCAAAGTCGCTTTTATCTCAAGGACACATGAGAGGAAACAGTTGGCATGTGGGGTGGTAGAGTGCAGTGACAGAAGAGAGGAACATACTTGCAGTGTTATTTTCCTCTGAGTGGAGAGAAGGAAGTGTTTGCAGTAATAAAGATATTTAAATATAAACTGAAGAAAACCTCGGGTTCTCGTTTTTTGTAAATGGGGAAACCCAGAACAGAGATGAAGTGATATAATCTGCTGTCTTGATGGAGTCAGTTGAAGATTTAAAAAAGGAATCCCGGTCTTTGGACTCTGGGCATATGATATATGCTCCTTTTAGCACTAGGGAGACTTGGGTGAAAATCCTCATTAGAGTGGTTTTGGGGTTTCTAGAATCAACAGTGTGCTTGTCTGAAGAGATATAATTTCTCATTGATTTTTCCCCCAAAAAAGGTAAATGGAAGATTTCATTGCCAAATTTGAGAGAAAAAACCAAGCTCACTATTTCTTACCATTTCTCCTTTCTAAGTTGCAGCTAAGAGATACTCACATGGCTCTTTGGGGGAAATATGAGGATGAGACCAGGAAATAGGTGGTGGTAGAGAAGTGGTTTTACTCAACACAATGTGAAGGAGAAAGAAAAAAGTTCAGAGGACCAAAAAATTCCCTAGGGAGAGAAGTATTTATGGTTTTGTGTTAAAGTCACAGCTTCTCATCAAAGCAGAGCTAATTAATTAATCAGCTCTGATTTAGATGATATTTACTGGGATTTTAGTGTCTGCAATACTGAGAAATTTGAAGGAATATTGAATTACCTTCTCATCCAAGAGGAAGACTAAAGTGGGACAATACAGGAACCCTCTTCTCTTCTTTTTCTTTTTGTATCTTTTGTTTGCTATTGGTTTATTGGTTCAGCAGGAAATTTGGGAAACTGGGAAATATGGGCCACAGTTCCTTCACTTCAGAAATAAAATTCATGTGGATAGTTCCTTGAGGTTCTACAATGTCCACTGTCTTCATGATGTCTTTAATGTACCACATTATAGGTATTTTTCCATAAATAATCTGAGAGCTTTGTATTTACACTCCAGATGTTATCTTCTTGGTTAAAATTGAAATTTTTTTCTCTACTGGGTTTGTATTGCTTCAAATGCTTTTATTACAACTGGGATCATGCCTTCTTTTTAAGGTATTATTATTATTAATTTATACATTAACTAGTTCTTTTAACGAATGTTGAATACATACTGCTTGGAGAAAATTTTATATTTTTCTGCCTCTGGACCAGTAGGACACAATTTTAGTAGCTTTGTTTTGAACAGTTTTATTTGTCAGGATGGTTTTTATTTTTGACCACTTTTTAGAAACTGATAAAGACATTCTAAATTGTGTAGATAGATGTTAGAGAAACAAATTGAAAATATTCTTCAGTACATTCTAAACACAAATAATGCATAATCAGAACCTCATGTTCTTAGATTAAAATAAGTAGTATGGTTATGGAAAGCATGAATGCATTTACATAGCTATTAATATTGTCTAATGTATTGGACCATATTATAAATAATTAATATTAATTAATATTATCTATAATGTATTATATCATGTTCTGTATGTTTCATGAGGAGGTACATTATTCATCATAATAAAAGTTAAAAATAGGTAGAATTATATAGAAGAGCAGGCAGCCTGCTAGAAACAATTCTATGTATTTTATATATTCCAGTTATTTTAATCATCAGAACATTCCTATTTGTTAAGAACTGCTAATGTATTAGACCAGTTGTCTCTGATTTCCACACTATAGATAAGTTTAACAGAACCCACAAACAATAAATATCTGTGGACCTCACAGCAAACTAATAATGGTTCCTGAATGTCAAGTAAAATGTCTGAGGATGTGCTCGTTGGATTGTGTTACTGGATATGGAACACAAAAAAATGTTTTGTTAGGGCAGATGGAGACCTGTAATTCTCTAACCCATTTCTTGATGCTTTTTCCCTTGGAAATGTTGTTATGCCTTACCTGAATTAAGCAGCTTTTTACTATGCATTCATACAGGAATAAGCAGGAAGACAACAAAACTAAAGAACCAGTAATCAATAGTAACATGGAAGTGTCTTTAGAGCTCATGGTAAGATACGGAAGCTGTGAATCTCAGAAAGATCAAGTGACCTATTTGAGGGCACATAGCATGGCTGGGATGGGCTCTGTGATCAGAAATATTTATATTCAAATCTAACCCCTTCCCTTTGTGAGTGACCCTAGCAAAGTTAAAATTTCAAAGCCTTCATTACTTCAAGTATAAAAAAATAATCAGTAACAAAACTTACTTTACCTTACTCACTTTAATGAGTACTAAATAAAATAATATACTTGATGGTATCTAGTACAATGCTTTGTTTCAGAGTTGGCATAATAAATGCCAATTTTCCTTTGTCCTCATTGTTACTCTTAGTCCCTGTGACTTAATCTGCTACCCTAGAAGAACAACCCTGAGATTATGATTGTACTCATGGGATCAGGCAATCCTGCTGGCAAACATTCCCCAAACACACAGCTGTTTCATAACAGGCCTATTGACTCCTTCCATCATTAAAATTCTGAAATTATCATAACTCAGTTGAACTGCATCAGACTTTTTAGTGATCATTTAAATGGAAATTTCTGTTTTAGATATGGTTTATTTAATATCAGTGAGTACTAACACTAGTGAGCAGGCAACCTTGCTAGACAAATATTTACCTTCAGTATTGACCGGTGATCATGTTTGCTATGCTTTGAAAGCACATGTAGTTACATTTCTAGCAGGTGGGCATTTGCAGTTTGTAGTAGTGTATGTGTGTGTGTGTGTGCACCAACCATCGTGTAATTAGCAACCTGTCGTAAATCATTCAAGTGACAATTTGCCAGAATGAACAATAGCCGAGATTGTGCATTGTTAACTTTAATACTGTAACCTGAAAGATAACATATTTTCTCCTAGTTGGTAGGAATCTATTCCAGCATTAGGTGATTTTAGAATAGTTAACTCTGTGGACTCTGACTAGTTGACAGCAGATGAAAACACAGTGTGGATGTTGTGCTAGTGACAGATTCTTTTTAATGATCTGTAAAGTGTGCCTTTATTCCATTAGAGATATATGTTTTCAATAAAAATCTTGATATGCAACAGTGGAAAATAGAAGATCAGTGCCATGTCTAAGGACAGAAAAGAACATAAACTGTTAACCATATTGGTAATTCATCAGTTCTTTGGCCATCTAATGACTAGAATGTAGAGAGGAAAATGATTTAAAATTATATTCATTATTCTACTTAAAAAACAGGAGGTAAGAGAAAAAGTAAACAGTGGATTTGAGGATAATGACTTCTTTATGTAGCATTAATACAATGCCAGCAGTAATTAAGTCACAAAACAGAAGGGCAAGATAAATAGGCTTAGAATGTTTCAGGACACCTCTGAACAAAGCAATTAAATACATGTGGCAGTCTACAGAAGTACATGTAAAAACAATTAAATAAATCTTTATTTAAGTTTGAGAAATTTCAGTCTCATATTCAGAAGATTAACAAATAATAACTGCTTTTACATTTGTAGATTTTAGTTTCTTTTGGGTCACAATTGTTTTGCTACTTTAAAGAATCATGGTTAATGTGATAAATGTGATAAAATATTGGGGAGGAAGGTCTGTGTCTTTATTTTCTATAACTTCTGTTGTCCTTCTGTAGAGCTTTGTATTTAATAAGTGAACTTCGTATTTAGTAGGTGAACTATCCATATAAACTGAAAAATGTAACAACTGAAAAAAATTTTTAAATGTAATTTCCACTCATAAGCAGCCAATATAACTTGGAGATATCATGTCTTTATCTTTCTTTCTTTTTAAATAAAGTGCTACTAGAGAATTCCTTTATGGTGAAATGGAAAAAAAAAAAAATATATATATATATATATATATATATATAAAACTGAGTTGGGAAGAATGGAAGGAAGAGACAGGAGAAGTCAGTACAAAGGTAAAATTTAGGTGTAAATGTTGAGTGCTGATTTTTGTACCCCAATGTGTTGACCCCTTCCTTTCTCCTCTCTGGCTTCTGGTTTTCTTTCCTTCTTTCTTCTCTTTTCTCTCTGTCCTCACCTTAGTCCCTTTCTTCCCTCCATTTGCCCTTCCCCTTCCTCTCCCCCTTCTCTTCCTCCATTTTTCCTTCCTTCTTATGCAGATATTCTGTCTCAAAGATTCATCAGAGTTAATAAGCATTTAAAGATCCTTGGGATTATTTGTTATTAAATATTGTAATGTGATGTGAGGTGGCTCTTATGTTTTTAGATGTGACATAACAACATGGAGAAAAATGAATGTTACGAACTGAGATAAAGAGAAGCAAGTCCAAGGAGGTTTGTTGAAAGAGATTTTAGAGGATAAGCCTCTGACTTTTGGCTTTGTCACATGTTAGGGCTGTAATTCCTTGGGCACAAGAACAAAATTGGAAGTCAGAAGGGATAGGCTTTCCCAGTTCAGTGTTTTCACTTGTTAAAATTGAAGGTTTCTGCTTTGCTAAAAAGAGAAGTGAAATAAACATTTTGCTGTATTACTTTACATCTCTGTTCTGATACTCTTGTTTTTTGTGTTCAGTACTTTGAGATAGTAGAAGATTCACTCATTCACATATTACTCATTTCCTGTTAATGACAGAAGGTTCAGGGTGGTTATGTGAAATGAAAGAGACAAAGGTTAATTGAATACATGGTTTGCCTTCAAGAATTTTCTAGTTTAGAGAGAGAATCAAGCCACTGGTTGGTTGAGTGACTGAAATGATTTATAGCAATCATAGTGGCTATAGGTGCAAAACTTGCAAAGACTCAAGATTTAATATTTTGAATAATCGAGGGAACAGCCAAATAATACTTTCCTTAAATTTGCTAAATGAAGGTGAGAAGGGGGCAAGAATGGAGGAAGGAGGGACTCTATAGAGGGATAAGAGGGATGGGAGAGGTGGGGGGGAGAAAAAAAAAAAACAACAGAATGAATCCAAAACTATTACCCTAGGTAATAGTTTGATTACACAAATGGCATGCCTCTACTTCATGTACAAATGTAGAAACAAGATGTATCCCATTTGTTTACAATAAAAATGAATTTTAAAAAAAAGTCCATTTAGACCATGTTCTCTCATTGACCACTTCTGTGTGAATGATGTCAGGGAATACTGTTCCAGTTTTGTAATAATATGAAGGTATAACTTGCTTCATAAATATAAAATATATCATTTTATTCATAGACATTGCCAAAAAACTATCAGTGTTAACTGTCATACTAATTAGCATTTGGGAGTTAAAAGAAAGTGATACAGCAATCACTAAATCAGTGACTCTTGCTGTTGTAAAAATTCAAAATGCAAGATGTGTTTTTTTAAATGGAAACTTCCCTAGTTATAGAATGGATATAGTTTATTTGCTGACCATGTGTGTAGAGCTAGTACATAAACTGAAATGAACTTGTGGATTATATCTGATAATTCTTTCATTATTCATTAAGAGCTTAATATATACAAGGTTTTTCCTGCTGAATACAAAGATGATTAATGGGCCTCACCCTTGACCTCACAGGTTCAGAGCCAGGCAGACATGTAAACTAATATATCTAGCACAGTTTTCTAAATTGTACCTGGAAGAACAAATTACTGGTAATTGGTGGGGATTGAGTAATTATGAGGCCACTTTGGATATAGGTCTTGAAGGACAGGTTGATTTGCCTGGCATGAGTTTAATAGTAAAATGCCTTATTTTTGTAGAAGTTAATTCTAGAGACAGGTTGGAGGTGAGGGGGCAAAGGGTGTTGATGGAGATAGAGTGTCTGCAGTTACTATAGTTTTCTAGGATATGTTCTTCACCATATCCCCACAGAGGAAACTGGGATCGATTTCTTTTTTTCTAAGGGTTGGTCTAAGAAAGAGGTGCTACTTTCTCCTCTTCCCTTCATATATGCACACGTTTCTGAGACTAATTCATTCACTGGAAGACCAAGAATAGCCTGAGTGGAGTGGGGAATGGGTAAAGCTTTTATTTATGCCATACATTATTACAATTGATTTTAATGTGTTAAATTAATCTGATAATCTGCAAATATGAAATTTAAAGTCTAAAGAGAAAATCAGATTGTCTTAGTAAATAGTCACCAAAAAAAAGTTTACCCTGTTTGTGACCTTGGAATTCTGTACTAGTATAAATGACAGCAAAATTTAAGAGTAAACTCATTTTGCATGATTAGATAGGGTGATGGTTCCAGGTGTGAGAGGTCAGAGGCCAAAAGAGGAAAGGTGTACAGAAAAGAGATGTGAAAATGCCAGACAGATGTCACATCTTGGGTTCAAGTACTGAAAATTATTATTGTTTCTGAAACCCATAAAGTCACATTTGGAATGCTACTTTAGGTTTCTAAGATTCAGGTACTACTCATGTAAATGGGACTTGGGGAATCACATTTTTAAAATGCAGATCTCGCTATCTAAGGCATGTATATACACTGTTAATGTGTATAACAGAGTCTTCCCCCTCTTTGTTTTATGGAAATTAAAATCAACAAGTAGTTGCCTTTCTACATCTGGCGATTTTTACATAAAAGAGGAAGGTTTGCAATTTTTTTCTGGTACTTATATATGTGCCTGTAACAATTTTATCTGTGTTCTCTAAACATGTGTAGCCAGAGAGTGTCAATTGGAAATCATAGACTTTTCTAGTCTATACATATCTATTAGAAATTAACTTCTAATGGTCTATTAGATATTATAGATGTATTTCATTCAATTTCCTTTTAGTATAGTGTAAAGAATATAGATACTAGAGTCAGAATTCCATTCAGATCCTGAGTTTGAATGTTGGTTCTGATACGTAAATACTGGGTGACTTTGGAGAAAGTTAATTATCTTCTGTGAAATGAATATAGTAGTAGTGTTTGTATTTTCAATCAGGGTCAACTTCACCATCACGCAGCATGGTCTGGTACTCAGAGTGTAGTTCTGTGTTTGGTATTTAATGTGCTCAACTTGTGTCTTTTGTTACCGTTTGTATCTAGAATGTCCTTCGAAAGCTCATGTATTGAAGGCATTTCCTCAGTGCAGCAATGTCCAGAAGTGGGACTTGGAAAGTGATTGGATTCTGGGAGCACTAAGCTCATCAGCGGTCTTATCCATTTGGTAGGTGAATGGACTACTGGAGGAGGTAGAAAACTGTAGGTAGGTAGGTCATGGTTGGTGGAAGCAGGTAAATGGGGGCATGCTCTTGTGGACTCTGCCTTGTCCTTGGCCCCTTCCTTCCTGTCCCTCAGCTTTCCATCTGCCAGGAGCTGAGCAGCTTCCCTCTGTCATGCCTTCCTGTCATGATCTTCTAACTTACCTCAGACCCAGAGCAAGGGAGCCTCTAAAACAATGAGTCAAAATAAAATATTTCCCCATCTAAGTTGATTAGTCAGGTATTTGGTCCCAGCAGTGACAAGTTGACTACACTCTTAACAGTTTTAACTTTGAATCTATGTTTTGTAATGAAGTCCTATAGGATAGTGAAGCATGGAGCCTCAGCTCCTTGTGACCCACTGGGTATTGCCTCCTTCTTAGGAGGGTTTCCAGGAGGCAGTTTCTCCTACTTCCTCCACCTCCTCTACCTCCAGCTGGAGTCTGACATGGGGGTTGGAGAATTAGCTAAGCCAGTGGTGCCTTTGCTGAGTTTTAGGTACAGGAGGGGCTTGCACTTTGAAGATCTGCCTTTGCCTTGCTTATGTGTTATGATATCATGGAGAAAATAAGTAGCCTTTCTTTCTGCATTTTTAATAAGGGACCCCATATTTTATTTAGCATTGGATTATGTAGCCAACCCTGGGAAGGGTTTTTACAGGATTGAAGAGCTGAGAGATGTAAACAGTTAGAGCTGTGCTGTCATAGAGTAAGTGTTGTAAAAAGGTGTGCCATTATAACTGTCTGGCAAGTTTACATATCTAGCCTGTCATCTAGTTAAGTCCCAAGTACTAGTTACTTATAAATATTATAATACATTTATAGAACAGAATGATTTCATAAAAGAGAAATAAATAATTAGTATCATTTCTTTGTACATATTGTCATAAGTAATATTGCAATAGGTTAGATATAGGTCATTTTAAAAAAAGTATAGCCTGTAATGGGTCATAAATTTATTAGGTCTAGTAACTATTTTAAAATTATTTTAATTTTGTATTTCCCACTTTATTAGATATAAAAAAAGTATTTTTAAAATAAGAGTTATATGGTTGTGCAGAGTGTTATTCTAAACCCACTTTTTGTTAAAATCCGATATGAAACCAGCATACAGCAGATTTTCTCCATTAACATACTTTATGTTCCATATATTATTCAGCTTTTTATCACTGTGATAAAACACCTGAGAAACTCAACTTAAAGGAGGAAAAATTTACTTTGGCTCACAGTTTCAGAGTTTTGTTCTGTGGTCACTTGGACCAATGGCTTTGGGCCTTTGGTGAAGAGGGATATCATGACAGGTAGCATACTCATGGTGTCCAAGAAGGAGGGAGGGAGGGGTGAAGGAGGAGAGAGAGAGAGAGAGAAAGAGAGAGAGAGACACGCACATGAGGGGGCCAGGAACAAATATTGCCATCGAAGTCCTGTCCCCTATGACTTACTTCCTCCTCACAGGCCCTAAAGGTTGCATCACCCTCCTAATAGCACCACAGATTGGCAACGAAGCTTTAAAAGCACATGACCTTTTGGAGCCTTTTCAGACCAAGTCTTACCACTGCTGTAATGCAAGTGAGCATAAATTCAGCCATAGTATTTATTCTTGATGTGTTTCTCATTGTCTGTCCTCCTGTTGTAAATGCAGTTCATTTTCTGTGACCTTTTTTTTAAGAATATATTTTCTTAATTCCTTTCCTTTTTTTTTGTTCAGAAAATATCTGTAGACTATTGTAGAAATGGATATTTTCTTTTGTTTTATTAAACGAAATGGAATTGAAACAAATTTATCGATAACTTTTTACGCTGAAAAATGCTCTGTATATGTTGAGAGAGTTCAAGAAAGGCCAGAATTTCTAGTCTCAACAATATCATTGCCTTTCTATAATCTTTGACTAATGCTCTGAATTTGACTAGATGTATAAAGAACAGATGGTGGGATGGTGTCAAATTGATGTTCACCATCTGCTTCTCACATATATAATTTGTAAGAATGTGTCTAAAAAATAATGTAACAGGGATCTTCCATTTTGTGGTTATTGGTCAGGGAAGCCATGCCATTTGGGATAATTGTATTTCAATATGAATAACTTCATCCAATAAACATAAGCAGAAAATGCTTCATGAGCTGTCTCAGTATGTGGCTGTGTCTGTTATTCACATGTGTACACATTGTTATCACTGGTTTTGGTCATCTCCTGACCAGTGTCCAGGAATCTTAGAAAGTGTATATATTAATGGTTGGTTGAGTTTACCCAATACTTTGACATATTATAAATTTCTTTACTCTGAACTGGTAGCAAGGATGCTTTCCCCCCAAGATTTAATTTAAGCTAGAATGGAAGGAGAGAGTTTTGGTTAAAAACACTTGTTTTTTATAGATTTATATACAACACAACATTAGAGGTTTCTGAATGAAGTTTGTGTCAGAATTGATCACAAACAAATCTGGCTAACCTATTACTGGAAAAGTGGACCCAAGTAGCTTACTCAGGGTTTTTTTTTTTGTTTTCTTTTGTTTTTAGTTTATTTTTTATTAGTTCATTTTAGTTATATTAATATTAGGATTAATATTAATATAAATTATAAAACACACAATATAATTTGCTCTAATTCAGTCCCTAGTACTTGTCTTCCTCTTCTCCCTCCCCTGTTCCCTTCCCTCTACTCCACTGATCTTTCTGCTCTTTATTATACTTTTTCTTTCTTTTTTTCTTTATGAAGAGTAAATGGAATGAATGGAGTGAATATATGTAAAGGTGAAATTCTCAGGGTTGGTTTTGTGGTCCCTTGGAGTGTTACCCCCTATGTTAGGCTTGTTAGTCCTTTGCTCCCTGTGTGGAAAGCATGTGTCTTAGCAAGTAGCAAACCCCTGGATCAGTAGCCGGTGGATGGGCATTGTGTTCGTCAGGTTTTCTTTGCTATGACCAAAATACCTGACATAAACAAAGGAGGAAAAGTTTATTTTGGCTCATGGTTTCAGAAGTTTCAGTCCATGGTCACTGGCTCCATTGCTTTGGGCCTGAGGTGAAGCAGAATATCATGCAGAAGGACCTGACAAACAAAAACCTTTTGGCTCATGGCAGCTGGGAAACAGAGAGAGATATGGGTAGGAGAGGGCAAGGGATATGGAGTACCCTTCCAGGGCATCCACCCTGTGACCTGCTTTCTCCATCTAAGTCCCATGTACCTATGGTGTCCGCCTCCTCCCAGTAGTTCATTTAGCTCTCAGTGGATTAATCCACTGATGAGGTCTGAGTCCTCATGATCCAGTCCCTTCTAAAATCCCCACATCTAATCATTGTTGCATTGGTGACCAAGCCTTCATCACATGAGTCTTTTGTGTATAATTCATATCCAAATCATAATAGCCATAGTGTTCACTCTGTTCACCTCACTCAGGTGATTTGTGTGGTCTTCGTGGTAGAGTGATATGGCATGAGAGCTACAGTCTGTCAAAAAAGGGAGATAGATTAGGACTGCTTTATAGGAGGGAAAAGAGATAGCAGGTGTTGAACTTCTGAGCCAGGCTGCAAAGGTATAAAGAATAAGTTATTTGTTTACAATAAAAATAAAAAAAAAAAGAATAAGTTAGTACTGAGAAAATTAATTGTTATTATTATCAGGTATCCTCAGGTATCCATGATGCAAAATTATACTTGGACCTATGTGAGTTCAATATATGGTGTTCAGAAGCTCTGGGAAGTTATAAATTCCATGCAGTATGTCTTTGTCTTCCTTCCTTCCCCTTCCTTCCTCCCTCCCTCCCTCCCTCCCTCCCTTCCTTCCCTCCTTCCTTCCTTCCTTCCTTCTTTCCTTCCTTCCCTCCCTCCCTCCTTCCCTCCTTCCTTCCTTCTTTCTTTTTTTGTAGATACATACAGTTGAAAGCAATTAGGTACAGAGATTTCCCACCAGAACCTTCTTTATCTGTTCCTTTGTAGTGTGTCTTAGTTTTTGTTGTTGAGTTATTGCCAACTTGGGAAAAATGACATAAAAATCAGAAAAAAAATAATAAGAAAAAGTGTTATTTTAGTTGAGTGGATGTTTCTGAGTTGCTGGAGAAATACCTGTTTAAGCCTTTGGTCCAGTAGGAGGTGTAAGATGTTGGCCTGTGACTGTCCTGTGACTCTCATTACCTTGACAGACTTCGGTACGTATGCTTGCTTAAAGGTAGAGTGGGAAAATCCTGTTTTACTCTTTTCTTTAGGAAATGGCAGAAGTCTCTTCCTGCTAGTTAAAATCAATGAAGCCCTTCATCTCTGAATTCTTGGGAAAGGAAGGAAGGAGGACATTAGAATATACTTTTATTGAAGCAGTAATTTGTTATTGTACACCTTTATGCATCTGGGACTTGAATGTTACATTTAATCTCTACAATTTTTTTTTCTAATATTCAGAAGCATTCTAGAGAATCCCTGTGGTTAACAATTATAGGACATTTAACAAATAGTTGTTGATTCTAAAGGGTGAAATTTCATAGTAATGTATTCCAAAGAACTAGTCCTTCATTGTTAGATACAGCTTAAAATTTTTCCCTGTTAAATTTAAGTAGATGTTTCCATTTACTTTTAGCAGCTAGAAATACTGTTCAGTCATATTTTTACACAGTAGCAAAATCTTTGGGGTTTTTTTTTTTTTTTTTGGTGGTACTGCAAAATGAACCAGGGCCTCACACATGGTAGGCAAGTGCTTTACTACCAAACTACATCCCTAGGCCTTTTTAAAAATTTTGTTTTGAGACAGAGTCTTGCTATGTTGCACTGGCGGACCTCAATGTTGGGATCCTCTTGGCTGAGCCTTCAGAGTAGCTGGAATTACAGGTGTGCACCCCTGCTGGTGTCAAACTTTGTAATTAGCAAACTATAAGCACAACTGTTTTGATAGGCACCCTTCATTTATAGTTCCAATGTTATAGTAAATTTATTTATCTTTGGAAGAATATTGACACAAAATATATATACATATATATTTGTAGATATCTGTGTTATAGATATGTATGTTACATTTCTTTTTCTGATAAATGAAACCTTAAAGGAGTTTCTCTAGATTTTCCATCACTTTGTTCGTCAACATTCTACATTTATATCCATAAAGACAAAATTTTGTGACACTGTGAGAACAAAGGGAATCATTGCCAGTTCTTTATATGTTAATATTAATGCATAATGAAGAAGTTAAATATGTGATAGGAGAATTTTCTTTGAGTTAAGGATAAGTGCAGTTTTTCTAATAAAATTGAAAGTATTCTTTCCTTATAGGCTGTAAAGACATTTTACTTGAGAAAAAGGAACAATGCTTTTTTTTTTTTTCCTTTTTTAATCATCATACCAAACTAATATTTCAGGAGAAAAGCCACTTGGCAACCACATTTGAGACATTTTATTTGCCTTTAAAATTTTTATTTTTCATTAACGTAACTATTAGAAGTCTTTTGTATCTACAAAGGAAAATACACTCACTCATTAACCCTATTAAAATTTTTGTGTTGGAAAAAAAATCTCACTTAAGGGAAAAAAGCTGAGGCTAATTAGTAGAATGGAAAGCTTTTTAAAAAAATCACTTAAGATTAGCCAGTTATGCTAATTTAATATTTAGGTGGCAGAAAGAACAGTTTTGAATTTATGAGATTCAAATAATTGGAATCAGTTTCAAAAGTATATGAGAAAAATATGTACTTTGAATTAAAAAACCACCAGCAAGTTAAGCTAACACCATGTCCTATCAGTTGTAGATAAGAAGGCTAGAAACCAGCCTGGTTAGGTAGCTCAGTTGGTAGAGTGTTTGCCTGGCAAGCGCAAGGCCCTGGGTTCAAGCCCCAGCACTACAAAAAAAAAAAAAGAGGCCAGAAACCTGTATTAATCGTAGTTATTATTTTTTTTATAATGATGGAAGCTCACATAAGTTTACCATTCTTCTGTGTACCATAATATTCTGTTAAATTTGTTTCTCATAGCCAACGTGAAATACTTACCATTATGTCCTTTTCACAGATGCAGAAAGTAAGACTTTAAGGATATAGTTATATCTAAAATATGACAGAGTAAGAAGCAGAGCTTGGACTGGAATCAAAAAGTCTGTCTGACTCTTCATCCTAGCCTTTCTCCCTCTGCCATATAAACTGTGTAACATTAGCCAAGGGCCTTACCTAGGGGACAGTCTCCTGATCTATCAAGTTTAGAATGATCCCTGTCAGAAATCTCACTAGTTCTCAAGTTCTAAGAACTCAGTTTTTCTCCTTTTACAAAAATGGATATCATAAAATACCATAGAGGTTACATATTAAATAACATCTCCAATAAATTTTTACCTTGATACCTTGTATAGCATTTCAGCATCAAAGTGTGTAGTCATCCAAAATCTAATGTCATGGCTGTTCAGATGTGCTTTAGCACTGGGAAAATTATGCAAATGCTTAGTTGGATGTAATTTATAAAAAATTAATTAGAAAACAGATTTGTTCATATTTTTATTAGATTCCAAGTGCATTGATAAGACCTTTAAAATATGATACCATATAAAAATAGTAACCTATATTTTGTGGTAATTAGCTATGTTATACAAAACATGACATAGGGAATGAGACAGAGAAGGTTGGCAATATAATGTTGTCATTTGTCCTACTTTGAAAACAAAAATAAATACATGTAAATATTTTAAAAGTGGGTAAAATGAAATTGAAAGCTAATGTCTGCTTTAGGTTTTAAGAACATGATATCACTATCATGTTCTTAAAACCCAAGTAGTTCTGATAACTGATGTGAGAATACCAAGAAGTATTTTGCCCTCTCACAAAATAATAACTCCTTAACTAATGTACTTGTTCTTTTTTTCTGTGTAACTTTGATATTTCATGAGGAATGAATACACTTACACACATACACACACACTTATCTTTCCTCTTACAGGGAATGAAAAGTTTCCAACAATCTCTTTCCAAGAAAATGTTTTGTACTTTTTAATGAATGGATTAGTATAAGGACAAATGATTAGTAAAGGCATTAAGAAACACTTAATATTATATGCCAAAAAATGTAAAGCTAAAGCTAAACTTGTGTTACCAGTGTTAGTAGTGCATTACGGTTATGTTCAATGTGGATGAAATGCAAAAGAGGAAATTTAAATCATCTTTGTAGTAATAATTGCATTCTTTTAATAAATTTTAAAATCCCCAAAAGCAGTCATTTAGAATTTTTCCTGTTAAGTATTGTTTAAAATTGAAGATTCTCTGATAGATGTCTTAAAAATACTTTAAAGGTTTGAATTACAAAGAAGAGTGCTAATGAGGAACAGACAGAAGAAAATTAATAGAACTCCACTAATTACAAATCAGAAAATTTTGTCAGTGTATAGCTGTTGGGTATCTCGATCTGCATTATTAATATCTTTGGGGGAAAAGGACAGATTAATGATTTGAAGTGCAAAAAGATAATCCAACCAGCATTGAGTTCATTATGTGTCCATCAGCTGGTATAAGTGGGGAAGAGAAAAATCCCTTCCCTAGAGCAATTACATGTATTGTGGAAGTTTAAGTTTAGTGTTTGGTAAAAGTGATGATACATGTGTCCATTTAAACATTTGAGAAATGAGAATACAGCTTAAATTTGGTGATACAGCTGATTTTCTCAAAAGACAGTAGTTTCCTTTTAATTTCAACAATTACCATTTATTCTTTACCAATTTTATTTTGTGTGCCTTGAAAGTACCATCCCTACTTGTAACAAGGATAACACAGGAAGGAATTTTAATCTGTAATTGAATGCACTTAGGTCTTTCTGGCTCTAAAGCTCAAGTTCTTTTTACATGACACAACCTTTGTAAGATTTTTTTTCCTGCAATTTGTATTGTAAAGGACCATAAAAAGATAGAGGCCTGAATAGGATGAGGCAGTTGGAAAGATTTCATAAATGAAGTGTGACTTGCACCAGTTTCTGGAGACTAGCAGAATTTAAAACTGTGTAGAAAAGAGGAGGCAGAGATGGGAAGAGTTGATGTATAACAACTAGGCTGAGAAAGAGATGAATGTACTTAGAAAGAGCAGAGATAAGGGAAAATGATGGGATGTAAAAATGGGTGGTAACCACTGGTCCACAGAATTGAAAGCTAGAAAAATAAGACATGATAATAGTGTTTCCAAATGGCTTTGTTAATGCATGCTTTGGGGGAGATCCCTTTTTCATATAAGTGTAGAATATGGTAGGCCAAAGGAAGGTAACAGATTTCCATACTTCAAGACTTTAGAGATTTTAATATGTTAATGTACATGGTGAAGTTTCAAGAACAAAACAGACCATAGCAAGCAGAATATGTTAAAACTAATTGGCTATAGTGTGTGTGTGTGTGTGTGTGTGTGTGTGTGTGTGTCTGTGTGTCTGTGATTTGTTTTATCTTGTTTTGGCAATAAGATTCACTTTTAAAATATTGTGATAGGAAATTAATAGCATCAATATAGGATTTAGAGGACCTAATGCAACAGTGTTTCAGGAAGATAAATTTTCTTAAGAGAAACTGGATAGGAACTGGAGTTGCGGCTCAGTGGTAGAGCCCTTGCCTGGCATGTGTGAGGCACTGGATTTGATCCTCAACACCACATAAAAGGAAATGAGAGGGAGGGAGTATGAAAAATGGTGGACTGAGACAGACATCATTACCCTATCTATGTACATGTATGATTACACAAATGGTATGAATCTACATTGTGTACAACCACAGAAACGAAATGATGTACCCCATTTGTGTACAAGGAATCAAAATGCAGTCTGTAAAAAATTAAAAACTAAATAAAAAATAAATAAAAAAAGGTATTGGGTCCATCTGCAACTAAATAAATAAATTTTAAAAAGTGAATATCAGAAAAGCAAATTAAAAAAAAGATAAACTGGATAAATAGAGAAAGAATAGTAGCTCTTGAAGTATTTTAGAGGAAGGTTGAAGCTTGGTCAAGGGTGGCAGCAATAACTTTGAAGGATAAGAGGTAAATTCAAGACCTTTTTCAAGAAGTCGGTTAATCAAATGAAAACCCTACATAATGTGGTGACATAGTGCATTAAATAAAATGATGGTAAAGTGCATGGTTTAGTGACTGAATGCATTTTTTATTTGTACTACTAAGGATAAAGAGGTGAAAAATCAGAAATAAGACCTAGGTGGTTCTATTCCAGGAGATTGAAAATTGGGTGGCATCACTAATGTAACTGGGCTAGCAGGGAAGAGCTGGTGTATATGAGAGAAATGGTGAGTTAGTGAGGTTCAGTGGTGGGAGGAGGGGACAGTGTGGAAGGTTCAGGGTTGAAAACGGTCCAGTGCAGTCTTCAGGCCTTCTGTTTTGTATAATCAGATTGCTTCTCTGTGTGATGGGAAGCCATTTTTCTAAAAAACATCCATTCAAATGAGTATGGAGAAGCTACTCAACAATCTCATATAATTTCTGTAGATTTTTTTTTGAAATATGTGGGCTGATGGTTATGATGGAGCTGATGGCTCAATTTCATAGGCAGAGTCAATTTTTCTCTTTTCTTTTTTGTTGGTGATGCATATAAAATTATAACATAGCTTGGAAATGATTTCAAATAGTCTCCTTTAAAGCAGTTTCTGACAGAGCCATATATTTGGCATCTCTAAACATTTCAGGGGCAGGTATTGTGGAGCTGAATAGAGGCCAGGGCTCTGAAGCCACCAGTTTGATTTAGGTATAAATTCCATATTAACCAGTTCCATATTTCACTAAATCATATATAACATAATCAAGGAAAGGCTGTCAAAATAGTTTGAACTTTTCTAAAATATAGAAACTGTCACATCAACTAACTGGTTCTGTTCTGAGTGTTTTGTTTTCATGTGCAGCTTTAGTGGGACTCTGTGAATGTGAGCTGTTGGCTTTTCTCTTGTCTGCATAGGGACAGCATGCCCTCAATTATACTGTTAGTCAGTCCTCATTAAGACTATCATGAGGAAATTATTTCTCACTCCTTTTTATTCCATGGACTTGATTAAAATCAGCATGTCATGTGCTCTCAGTAGAATGGATGCTCCTCGTGCTGAGTTTTTGGTATGTTGTTTTTGGGTTGTTCAACTTCCAGATTGAAGAGGTTAATTATCTAGGCTCTCCGATTCACTCTTCTTATTAATATCACAGACATGATTAAACAACAAAAATAGATCATATAAGTGTGGACCAACTTACTTCTGTGTGGTAAGGAATAGACGTTGGCACAGAATAAAGATAGTCATCTCATTGGAGGTTGCTCCTAGTGTGATTTTTCTATAAAAGATACTTTAAGAAACTGTATATAGGAAGCATGTTTTAAAATGACACTTTGGAATTAAAATTGAGTTGATTTTTAGAGATGAGTGACTGATTTATTCCTCTCATGTCTTAAGTATTACTAATATTTGGAAATTATTACAACCTTGCCTTTTGCCATGGGAAACCATCATACGACTCACTAAGAGCATACGATCCCACTCATGAGGTAGAACATTTTGGTCTTGTAAAAAATATACCAAACCTTATCATATAAGTTAAAATTATTCTATCCCTTTTTAAATTCAATTTTATTCATCAAGAATTAATAGTTTTGAACAAAGGTGTGTATTAGGAACATCTTTGTTTAGGAGTTAATGTAGGTTCAAAGAGAGGGTCAGAAAGATTAAATAACAACCCAAGACCATGCGGGCAGGTAGAAATAACTGGGATTTGAACTTAGGACATGCAACCCCAGCCAGGAATCCTTAACCCTTGCTCATCTTCACAGCCGCTTCTGTCAGTTGGTGTGCTATTTCTTTTACAGACAGTTCAGCATGGGCAATGCTTTTTGTATCCTTAGGTGTACAGATGAGAGCGTCAGGGAGGACCTGTGTTGCAGTGGGTGTGCACATGTGTTTTTGCGCGTCCACTTATGGGTGCTCGCATGTGCTGTGTATAGAAGTCAGGGAGCTGCCTGAAACTGTTTGACAAAGATGGGAGACAGGCAGTTTGAAAAAGTTGAGTAGAAGAGAAAATCAGAAGAGGTTTCAGCTAGTTGGTAGGTTAAGAAGAGTGGTATAGGAGAAATGGTTTTGCCCCATACATGTTCTCAGGTTTGGAAGCACTCTTGGTTTGGAGCCACTGTCATGGCTTCTCTGCTCCCTTGAACACAGTAATATTCCACTGTAGAGCTGCTGCCATGTTAGTGGGTAATAAAAGAGAGTCAGTGGCACCTTGAGCCCTTGTTCAAGGACCAGTTATGAAACGACGGGTTCAATTATGAAACAGATTTCATAATGTAAACAGATTTTTGAAAGTGACACATACAGGACAGCCTGGAAGTCTTGTGATTCTATGAGGCACGAAATGGGTGGAAAAATCCAATATTAGTATTTTTTTTTTTTTTTTTTTATTAAGCTTATGTGTTTCTCACTGAACAGTCTGAAGCACATGAAGTGATTAAACTTGACTTCTGTTTTCTGGCACTTGTATCCCCACAGTTTGACCCTTCCTATTTCTCTTCCGAACTTGTGTTCAACTAGTAGTTTATGAGTTTTCCATTGGAGATGAGTGGATTTAAAAAAAAATAGTTTTCCAGGTCATCTTGCATGCTTAATTAGATTTTTAAAATAACTGTTTTTTAAAAAGAGAGTAAGTGGTTAAGGCCAAGTCTTTAATTGCTTGTCTATTCCCATTCAGTGCCTAATATAATGCTTATTACCATCAGTGGTAAATAAATCATTAATGAGCTAATGACTGTTTATAAGCATTCGTATCATCTAGGTGTTTCTATCATGATTATTTAAGAATTTCAGTCGTAAGCATTTTCACATCTATAAAAAAATGTGCATTTATGAGTGTGTGTATGTGTATATATATAGAAGGGTATGTGTGTGCGTGTGTGTGTGCGTGTGTGTGTGTGTGTGTGTGTGTGTGTGTATGTATGTATTTTGCTGCTGCAGTTGAAGCTAGGGCCTCATGTATGCCAGGCAAGTGCTCTTCTGAGCTACACCCCCAGTTCTATGAGTATTTGAGGGTAGGGGAAGGATGTATTTGGAAGACACGCAGAATAGTGAAGAAGGTTATATATAATGATAGGATGCTGTATAATTGATATCTGCTGGCTCTAGAGTATAAAAGAATAGTGACTGTGAAGCATGGTTTATATACTTTACAATGATTCTGAAACAAATTTTATGTGAAAATCCCACTTTGGTCATGTGTTTTATATATATATATATTTATATGTATAAATTTATATATATTTATATATATATAAAAATAACCAATTTGCTCTCCAATACATTTATTGGTGAATTTATTTCATTTAAAAGCCTGGTCAATGGAGACAGAGGTTTTAGTTTTGAATTTCAAGTATTCCAGTTAGAATATGATTTGTGGTATATTTTTTAGCCTTATATTTGGAGTTAAGTAATTTCCCTTAATAAGCGAGGATTTATAGATGAAGTAGATAGTAATAGTTGATTTTACTTCATGAAGTTTTTGTCAGATTAATATTTTGGTTTTTTGCAACAGGGCCTGGCAAATAGTACCAACTAGGTTAGTATCAATGATTATTCTAAAGAACTAGAATAGTCCAGATTATGTTAACATAATATTAATATAACATGAAATGATTGGAATAATTAGTTCTCAGATTTTAAAAATATTTTTAAACTTCCGTTTGTTTACTCAACAAATATTTGTTGAGCACTTACTAATATTCGAGACACTATTGCAGCATTGTAGATGGAACAACTTTTCCTAGGGATGCACAGGTTTACTTCATTGAAAGAATTAAAACCTAGGTCTTTTTTTCCTCTTATCACACAGCTCCTCCTTGGAAGGATCTCTCTTATATTCTCATGTAATTTATTGTTGCCTCTGCAGATTTATTTGTGGATCACTTGGACCTAGGTTAATGGTTCACTTTGGTTTGGGTTCTTATACAGTTGGATCACTAACTCCATCCTTAGGTTTTTGCTTTTCAAAACTTTTAGACAGGTTTTCTGAATATTACCATATTTTGCATTTTTAAAAAACTAAAATGATTTGATTGTTTCACAAAGTGTTTTTATTATTTCTGATGTTTCTTTTTATTCTCTTTTGTCTTTGTCTAATCCAAATCCTAGTTTCTCTTATTTTTTGCCATCTGCTTATCTGTCTTCCCTGCATCCCAGATTTTAAATTCAAAGACTAGACTAACCTGTTTATTTTTCCATAAACACAAATAGAAATCTGAATAAGGAGGAGTGGGGAAAAAAAAAAGGAAAGCTGTCCATCAAACATGTAGTAGGTCTAATAGACCTGATTGAATTGATTACTCTAGCTGCTCACCCTGAGGAATAAAAAGTGTAAGGCACTCATCATTTAGTTATAAATTTATTCATTGCAAAGAGCCACATTCCTTAATTTTATGTAATTTATTAATTCCCAATAGCTGCTGCTGAAGCGTGTGGTCCCCCTTGGTATTATGTAGTGATGTCCTCTGAAGAAAAGAACTCAATTGTGTACATAAACTCTAAAGGGCCAAGATTTTCACAGCCTTCACAATCTTAACTGTTGTTTTGATCCTGTGTGTACCCTCACTCTTAAACATGCTTTTGTCTGCTGTATTTCTGAGCATAAGATTGTGTAGAACTGTAGAGTAAAATGATGTACAGTCTGGTTGTTCTGTGTTCCGATAGCCACCCCAAAAAGCAGTCATTGTAGTCTTCTTTTACCCTAAACCTCCATAAGCCATCTAGTCTAGATTGTATTTAATTAAGATCTGGCTGATGTTAGTGTACAGTAAAATGTGTTTGAGCCCACCCACCACCACAGGGAAGTTGCTTTTTAATTATTATGATGTCTGAGGAGTGAGATTTTTTGCTGCCTTGGCATGCTTGTGGAATCCTTGATGTAATTGATTACCTAAAGGGGTAAAGACTTTGACGAGTCAGTTTTAGTCAATGTTGGGCTGTGAGCTTTTCTACTTTGCTATCTGTTCGGTGTCAAAGGCCCAGGGAAGCCTTAATATGTCTTCATATTATCTCAGATGAGAGTTGGGAAGACAGAGAAAGTCATTAAAGAGAATCATCACTTTTAGCATTGTTACTATCTACTTGTGAGTTTGTATTAACCCAGGTTTGCCCCCTATTTATTTTTTTTTCCCATGAATTCTTTTTGCTTCTCAACTCTGATTATAAAATTTACTAATTCTTCTTTGGTCTTTCCCTACATTTGAGTAGGAATTTGTTTGGGATTTTCTTCTGTTTTTAAAGACAGAATTTTGAATTCATTTTGTTTGTTGGCACGGTTCTTTGCTTTAAATTAGACAATTAGATATCGAGATTATTGAGAATAAGGATGTAATCGACAGTGACATCAAAGCACTTTAGTGCTTTGGGTAATGAAATTAAACAAAATGTTAAAATTTTGTTGAAAGGTACAATTGAGTGAGATCATGACTTTTAAAAAATGATTTATTTGTTTGCTTCTGACAGAGTGAGATGTTTAAATGTGCATATAATAACATGTCAGTCAGGCAGCAGACTCTAAGGACCATATGCAGCCTCCTTGTTATTATTGGCAGAAATGCTTTTGTTTGAAGTTCTGCTCATGGGGTTCAACAACTCCCCACAATCTGTTTCCTGACCTTCAGTAAACTTTCTTTGAATAATAGTGTTTGTGGAAGGTGGAGTTTGATTTAATTGTCAGCGATAGGTGTGTGTATTTCAGTTATACTTGGAAGTACTGGCAAACAGAAGGATGGTTACATTAGATTCTTGATCCTAAAAATAATTATGAGTCATCAAAGTGCCAGTAAAGCAATAATTGTGTAAGACATTCAAAACATCTTAGGTCAGAGAGAGAATTAAGTCCCTGAGAAGGCTGGTTGAGAGATGGAAGATAGAGTATATTGAGAACATGATTCTAGTCTCTGGTGAGTCGAGGAGATTCTCTTTATATATCCATTAAAATTGAAGAGCTTCCCACAAACAATTAAGATTCTAGTTGTGGTCTGAGATAAATATTGATTTTTAAAGTAGAGAAACTATGATTTTTGAATCCCAGCTCTTTAAGCTATGCACTTTTGGACTCTAACCAGCCCCAGGGGAGTTCAGTAGTTTATTTGGAGGAAAGTAAGTTTGAATGTCTTTTCTGCACCTTCATTTTTAGTATTTTTCTTTAGTTTTTGATCTTGAGGCAAAACTTTTTTCTCTTATATATTCAATTTTTATCACTTTTATGTGATAAAATTAATGTTATACTAAAGAGTTTATGAACTACTTTTTAAATCATGAAAGATATTTTTTTCTTGAATTAAAATATTTTTATCTGTAAGTATATATTTATTAGGTCCATTTTTATGGAAATAATAGTTAAACATACACGTTCCAAAGGAATGGATTAATCCCAAATATTTATTTTTGTTTTATATCATATATTATTTTATCCATGAAAATGAAAGTAGTTTTCTTGAGAATATTATAGAATTAATGTCATTGTCTTCTTCACTGGTTCATGATCCAGTGGTCAAGATAATAAATCCTTTCAGATAAAATTTATTTTTGTTTTAAACTTAACATTAAATAAAATGAATAGTGAAATATATTGATATTATAATTTTAAAGTTTTTTCATCTTTATTATCAGTTTCACTAATGATTTATGTTTTGAAAATATATTTTTCTTTTGAAAGAAGGTTTTTATGAGTCTAGTGGCCATATCATTTATTTATTCTACAAGTGTTTGTGGGGTTCTATCTTATAAGGTTTTTGGGAAATAGTGCTAACATTTGTGAGAAGGAGTTTTGGGGAGAGCATTCCCAGGGTCAACACCCATGGCTAAAATGAGAGAGGATTTGGAAAGTGGGAATTCAACCTTGACAGTTATAGAGATAGGAGGTGGCTTTATAATTCCATAGTGAGCTTAGTAGCTTGGATGATTGCTTAAATTTGGAGTCATCCTGCACTGACCAGACAAGTAGTGTAGGTGGCACAGCTGTGAGCAGCCAGCAGCCAGCACTCCTGGAAGCTGAGGCAAGGAGAGCCTGGATTCTGAAAGGGAGTCTGGACAGCACACCACAGCATCCACTACAGTTACCCACTGACAGTCAGACTTTGATGTAGGCACTGGGGTCACTGTGATGAATGTCAGCAGACATGCTCTGTTCCTTCAAAAAGTTTATATCCAGTAGGGA
Organism: Sciurus vulgaris; assembly: GCF_902686455.1. Taxonomy (NCBI): domain Eukaryota; kingdom Metazoa; phylum Chordata; class Mammalia; order Rodentia; family Sciuridae; genus Sciurus; species Sciurus vulgaris. Next base: position 58,317,979 of record NC_136469.1, read on the forward strand.
AAACATGTTTAAAAAATTACACAAATAAAGCAACTTGTGGTTGTAATAGATGCTGGTATTAAGAAAAAGCCTGAATTGAGAAGCTAAAGGTCAGTTTTGAAGTCATAGACAAAATAACTTTATATATATCTGCATATATATGCCGTTCAAATTAATTCTTATGCAAGTTTATTACTGGTTTGCTTTCTCTAAGTTTATCACGCATTATATTTGTATGTTATTTTGTTGGACATTATTTAGTTATTCAGCATCTGAACCCTTTACTCCCAGAATGCTGGATAAATCTAATTCATAAGATTCAGTTGGAAAAATGATAATGTTATATTCACCCACTTTCTTGGAAAAGTGTTAGTATGAACACATTAGATCTTATTAAGTAGGAAGTCACAAATACAAGACTTGAGGTTCCAGGAGAAATTGTATTTTCAAAATAACGTAAAAAGTTTAGCCAATTAAAGGAGACTTTTTATAATAAAATGATAGCTACTACTTCTGATTATAAGAATTTAGTTGCAAAGATTTTTATGTAGATATTTTAATCATTTTAAGTCGACTAAGAATTTGGCACAGATCATATCATTTAATTTTTTTATAATATCTCTGTGAGATAAGTTGTATTAGTCCCCTTTTACAGGGATGAGGACACTAAAAGTAGACTCTTCTCAAACCTGGTGCACAGAAGAGCCAAGATTAAAAATTGATATTCTGAGTCCAGAGATTTTCTTAGGGACATATTATGTGTTTTTGAAAGAATGTGTTGGTAGTGCAAAAATCAGGTGACATAAAACATAAATGATCAGTAATTCAGGGGAAAGCAACAGCTGTAAAACGTGCCCCCTAGCCTCCTATAGATGGTGACATTTCATCAATAATTGAGGCCAAGGGTTGACTGTCTTCAGTTCTTATTCTCCACATGGCAAAGAGATGTTCTGTTGGTTCCTGTTGCTCCTGCATCTGAATCTTTTCCTACCTTCCCGTTGCACTTGAATATATCTTCTTTGCTCTGGTGCTTACTTCTCCAGCTGCAGATTGTGTCCCACCCCACCCTTCAACTTTGCTCAAGTCAACAAGGTTCTTTTCAGTTATTCTAAATGCTAATAAGCTTTTTCCTACCTCCAACTTTTACACTAGCTGTTGTCTATGCCTAGAATGTGCTTCCTTCTGCTTTTCACATGACTGAGTTTTTAATCATCCTTCAGATCTTGACTGAAATATCACTTCCTCAGCAGAGTCTGTTCTGACTGTACCACTGAAGGTGGTTTCCCTTTTTACTCTCTGTCTTCATACCTCATTTTCCACAGTGCTCACTATAACTTGTGATTACTTTGTTTATTCATTTGGTTGCTGTTACCTAGGCACTGTAGGATACTACAAACTCTGTGAGCGCAGGGCTGGTATTTATCTTATTGCTTGTTTTCTCGAAGTTTGGCCCAAAGCCTGACAGAACCTGTGTTCTGTATCATTTGAATGAATCATGAGCTGTGGTAATATAATGGTTCTTCCAGTCAAGCCATGGTAAATTTGACAATTTTCCTTGCTTTCCTTTTTAGGCTCTATAAATGTAGAAACAAATTTAAATTTAAATATAGAAAAAAATAAATAGAGAAAAAAATTGTAATTTTTTTGAAAGGTTATGTGGACCCTACACAGAATAAAGGTTTAAAAGAACTTATATTTTGTAAGAAGTTTGCACATTACTTTCTCTGACATTAGTGTAGGAAGCTAAATGTGAGATGAAACAATCTTAGGGTTGGCTATCAAATGGTTATACTCTGTTATTTGGGGTAAATATTAGTTATGTGAGAAAAGGGTACTTAAAAAAATTGATTCTTTCAACTAATTGTTGGGAAAAGCTGTAAAGTATTTATTATATGGGATTTTTCTAAAATACAAATGTGAATGGCCTTAACATGTTTTATTAATTTAACATGTTTACCTAGTATCTGTTTTATACCCAGTCATGTACATAGACAGTGGATATAGAGAAACAATTGATTTTTGTCCTCTTGAAATTTATTCTCTTATGAGGGAAGAATTGTATTAGCAATAATTTTCCATTGCACATCATTTTTCATTGATGCCATTACTAACACTGAAGCCAGTGCATATTGTTTGTGTTTGTGTGTGTGTGTGTTTATTCTGATGGTATTATTTATGTACAGATAGGTCTAGTGAACCATTCAAAAGTCTGTAGTGACCTGCATTGAAGATTACATGGCAGGAAAAATGGTCAACCTCAATACTACTCTTTGGGCCCAAATGAGATGCCTTAAAAAACCATTTTCATTTACATTTGTTCCTAAGGCAATTTGGCCTCACCCCAAATGAGGGATATGGCTTGGTATACAAAGTGTGTAGTTCCTTAAGATGTCTAAAGTATAAATTGGAAAGTTTAAAATCAGATATATCTTTTTGAAAAAAAAATATGAAAAAAAATTTTTTGAAAAAAAATAATTTTGAAGTAATGTCTCAAACATTATTTTTCATGCATTAATAATTTGCATCACAAAATGCCCACTCTTTCTTTTACATTCTGTAATATATATAGTAATATATGTATTAAAAAACTTATAAATGCAACCTATTTGCAATATTTATTCATTTTTCATATCTTTTCTAAGCATATTAGTCTTCCCTTTCATAATAATTTAAAAATACTATTCAGACTTTAGTTTATATTAATAAAATAAAAGAGTAAAGAACTTGATTTTCAGGCAAAAAGTTAATGACTAAGTTAAAGGAAGTCGTGTCCTGCTAACATTTATCTCTGTACATCTTTCACTTTGAACATGTAAATTTCTGTGCTTTAACTTCTGCCTTACCTTATGTTAAAAGGATGGACTTTCTGTAACTTCTGTTCATTTGCAAGCAATTCAGTCTCACTTCATTAGAAAAGAAAAAAAAAAGATTGTGGGGACTTAATCTAAAGCATTTAATTATAAAGATCAGGGAAGTCCAAGATTTGGACTTACTAAAGTTTTCATTTGTGTTAAATATATAAAAATATATAATGTTTGTTCATTTTATTTATTTTTCTTGACTTTTAAATTCACAAGGCCAGTTAACTTTATAATAGAAAATGAAAAGTAAACATTATAGGCTTAATTCTCTACACAAGTGGATTCTCAAACTTTTAGGATTTATTTGCATTTTACTGAACATATGCAAATAAAATAAGCATTATCCTGAGTTGATATAAGAAATCAATTCATTTCTTTGAAAACATTTATGACTTAGTTTACTATTATATAAAAAGTAACTGAGGATCAAATTTCATGCTGTGTCAAGTAGGGCTAGTAATTGTTCTCCATTTGTCTAGACCTTTTGGATTTTGCACTGAAATTCCTGAATCCAGTAAAAACTTCTTCCTCCATCCATGGTAAACCAGGATGCTTCATCACTCTGTTGTAACGTTTCTCTAAACAGCATGCTGTTCCATTCAGGTTTCTAGATAGTTATTGTTGTAGCTGTACATCTAAAAGTACTTTCTAATATGAAGTTTTTAGAAATTATTTTATACTTAATGTATATTGTCTTTTTATAGTTTTCCTATTAGTTAGGTGGCCTTTTATTTAAAAATAATTGCAAATAATTACAAAAAACAAGCCATCAATATCCAACTCTCATTTTGGTAGTTCACATGAAATTGAGTAATTTATTGGGGAATGGCAGCAAATGTCATGTCTACAGCATTGCATGGAAGTAGAATATGAGCCTATACAGAAACCCTTTAAATGAAGGTGAAGGAAATAGCTAGGTTTTATCTCACGGGTAAGCTTTATTACTTAATAGTATTTTAATAAATATAGTCAATGTGTATGACATTCTTCTATTGTTATTACTACTATTATGATTTTGTGATACTGGGGATGGAATCCAGGACCTTAAACATAGGAGACAAGCACTCTACCACTGAGCTATACACCCAGCCCCTCCATTTATTATTGATGATCTCTTTTTCTGTTGTTGGAGTACCAGAATACATACTATTCAATATATAATGACTTTTTGGAATAAATTAAAAATTGACTTTTGGAATAAATTAACAAAAATACCAGCATTTTAAAATTAAAGGCATAAATTTAGAAATCAAGCATGTCAGCAAGTAGGTTTTTTATAGAATTTGTAATATAATGCAATATTCCTTTCTTTGTGAAGGTGATCTGTGTTATGACCACTGAGCAAATTGAAAGACAAGCATATGAAATTCAGCACATGAGTTTTGAGTTTACATGTGATAAGTCATAAGATATTGAGACCAAATACTGACTCTCATGATGGAATCAGAGATAATCCACTCAGAGGACTCCCAACTAGATATAAAGCATTTCTGTTGTACATTTCTCAGGTATTTTATTTTTTGGTCTTAGTATTCTGAGTTTGAATGAATAGATAACTTTATTAATTATTTTTAAGAAAAAACTTTTCATCTTTGCTCGGTGGCCAAAAATTATTTCTTAAATTCTGGCAAGGTATATAAAAAATGTGTGCCATTGGTTCCAAGAGGAACCAAGTGGTTCAGTCAGCACAATTCATCATTACTCTACTGGAAAAAATAATTCAGTGAGCCTGCCCTGCTTGTGGTGAGTCAGTGGCATCATATTCATATACTGACAGCACTTTTTTCTTTTTAGGAATTACCCTCTCCATCCTGAGCCAAAATTCATAGCAGTGAGACTATATTAAGTATCAGCATTCTAAAGAGCAGAGGCTGATATGTTTATTAATTCATTCAAAAATGTCAGGTTAGAGCTTACCACCTTTTAGGTGCTGAGATGGTGACAGAGGTCAGTTTGATGAAGGTCTTCATCTTGGGGATCTTAGGAAATATACTGAAGTCATTTCTTCAGAGTAGAGATATGAGTTACAGGTAATATGCAGTGTGAATTCAGAGGTGGGAGTAAATACTCAAGTACTTCCTGGGAGCGACTTTTTTCCTTTGTTCCATTATTTGATTACCACTGTATTCTAGTAGGATTTTTTTTTTCCCACCAGGGATTGAACCCAGGACTGCTTAATCACTGAGTCTCTTCCCTAGCGTATTTTTATTTTTTAAATTCTGATACAGGGTCTCACTAAGTTGCTTAGGGCCTTTCTAAATTGCTGAGGCTGATTTTGAACTCACAATCCTCCTGCCTCAGCCTTCTAAGCCACTGGGATTACAGACATGCACCACAGTGCCTGGCTCTAGTAAGAATTTTTAAGTAGAAGATTTAATTATGGCTCTGATCTAATAGGCAAAAATTTATAGAATATATCTTTTAAGTTTCATGTTTAAGAGAATAAGATCTGTCTTGACATGCAGCTTACATCTTTTAAGTAAATCATAGTTCAGTGGATATATAACAGATATTTGCAGTGTTAAACTGCATAGGATATAGTTCCTTGCTTATGTTACATTTGTGCTTGAAACATCTAAATTAGTTCAAAACCTCAACACTGGATTTAGTTAGAATTGGAAAATGTCTACCACATTATCTCATGACTAAAGCTAGTCTTCATATGTCAAGCCAAAAAAAAAGTACAACTTCATGTGTTTTTTATTTTTTATTTTTTTTTGGATTTAAATAAACTTTTCCTAAGAATCTCATTTATGATCTCTGATTCTAAGTTGAATGGACTGGTAACTTTCTAGCTTATAGGTCGATCAAGGTATGGATTGTCATGGCCTGATAAATTAAAACTCTGCTGACTTTGGCATTTATTGTTTTGTTCTTACAGGATTCTCCCTCTAGACTAGAGCTCTGTGCCATCTTCAGTTGCTTGGAGCTTGGGAGACTTTTAAGCTCTGGGTAACACAACACTGTAAGATTTGTAAAGTGCAGAAGAACATTTGTAGAAAATAAGACTGGAGTGGAAAGGAATTATGGACAACAGAAGTATTCTATAGGAAATGATTTTAGGGAAGAGGAAATTTGGAAATTGAATATCTGGAAATTGTTTCTTATAAAATTATACATATCCATATGTACCTGGAATGACTTTGTGTTTTGAAAAAACTTCATGAAGCACAGGATATGAAGTATAAGGTTTTCCTAGATGAGAAGGTGGGGGAGGGAGATCAGTTTATAGAACACACAGAAGCCTTGAAAAGAGTGGGGAATATATTCATGGACAGGAGAAATTCTCACTTTGACTTAAGGGTAGGGTTATTTTGTGTAAGTGGAGGTAAGACAAGAGAACTGATGGGATCTTGTGTGTGAAACAGTTTACATGTTATCAGTATCTGATTTAGATTTCATTGATATGGGCAGAAGGGAGATCCTGGCTTTTTAGCTGTTGAGTACTGTTACATACAGATATTTATGTGACACAGAAAAGAATGGGCTTGGGTTGCCGCTGGTAGATAGGGCTGGAGGAGACAGGTAGGAGATTTCATCTATTTAGAAATGAACATTTTTTTCTATTTATTTCTGAAATGAGGTGTATCTTACAATTGGTGGCAAGTTATAAAATAATTGAGTTTATTTCTTTTGTATAGATAAATAAAATAATATATTTTAAAGTTAACAAATTCAAATAGAGGTGATATTGGTCTTAAAGTAGTACCTGGAAGTGGGGATAGAAAAAATTTAAGACTAGAGAATTAAAATCTGGCTGACATGTTAATTGTGTGTGTGACTTATATTAAAAGCTTCTGAAGATTTTTATGACAATGTTTAATATTTGTCAGGATTTATAATGAAATTCACTTTTATTAAATTATATTGATTTGAGTGATGAAAATCTTAATAAAAAGTTTTAATAAAAAACTTTTTATAATGAAGAAAGAACTGTATCTACCTATCTCTATACATCTCAAGACCAGTAATAGTTTCAAATACAGCCTTTTCTCCTATTGTCTCATTACCTGAGCTTTTTCTTCTATTCTTTCCTAGTTCTCAGTTTTTGTCCTAAAATAACTACCACTCAGCACTGTGTGCCTTTAAAACATTTTTTTTATTTGTTCTAATTAGTTACACATGACAGTAAAATGTGTTTTGACACAGCATACATGAATAGAGTATGACTTCTTATTCTTTTGGTTGTACCTGATGTAGAATCACACCGGTCGTGTAGTCATATGTGTACGTAGGGTAATGATGTTTGATTCATTCTATTAATCCTTCTTATCCCTATGTCCCCCTCTCCCTTCTCTCCCCTCTGCCTAATCCTAAGTACCTGTATTTATTCCTTCTTTTTCTGCCTCTCCCTTTGCCTGCTGTCCTTTTTACCCTATGCCTTGTGGACAACACTGGGAATAATACACAATACAGAAGGGAGCAATTAGCTCAATATTTGGCCAAGGGATTATCGTGGAGACTGAGTAACTTGTGACTAACTCCTCAGGGCTCAATTTATATTAATGCTGCCTTCAGATTCACTTTCTTCGCCTCATAGCATACTGCCAATCTCCATAGTTGTGTATTTAAGCTTTACTTTTTGAAAGAATGAATAGATCAAGTAGGAAAAAATACAGTTCTTGAAAGGTGCAATAGAAAGAGATGAAATAGAAAGAAATTGACACTTTTTTATTTTTTGCAAGAATGCTTATTTGATTCTTACATGCTTGTAACTGAATTCTGAAGAACAGTCATTTCTTTGCACAGAGGAATCAGCAGTTGCAAGATCCCTGAATACATAACTGACTTCCTAGATTTAGCCTAAAAGCTCTGGTTTTCTCAGCTTTGTAGTTGGATATTTGCAGTTCCATTCAAAGCTGCAAGATATTTTCTCCAAAATTTATTGCTTTTATGTATGTTTATGTGTAAAGTAATTAATAAAAATCTTTATTTTGAAATATTACCCTTTCGGTATTTTAAGGTATGCTTGTCCTTAGAAGTTATGCCTTAGGCTGAATTATTTTTTGTTTGGTTCCTAAAATTTTTTTATATGTTTTGTTCCACTCTGCAGTGCTTTGAAGACAAAGATTTATTTATTAGACTCATTTATCACTGTTTTTATATTACATTTTTTTTTTTTGCATACTCATATAAACCTAGCAGAAATGGCTCATTGTTGAGTGGAGTGGCAGGAGTTTAAATTCTGATGTTCCAATCAAAAATAAATTCTCCAAACAGTCCCTTGCATTTTGTTAGTTGGAAAATCAAAACTAACTATCTAATGGGACAGCACTGACTACATTTTACAGAAGTTGTCTTTTAGAGTTTTATATTTCCAGATCTTTTTCTAATTGAATGGGCCCTTTCTCAGTAGTATGTCACTGCCAAAGTATTTGCAGTTAATAAAGGAGAGTGTTTCACTAGGACTAGATTTCTCCTCTCCTAGGGTTGCCTGGCCCTATCCCTTTGCTAGAGTTTAAATCTTTGAGAGTAGACTTTTTGTGAATTTCAGTAAGTGCTTTGCAGTCACAAAAGCATCTTTAAAAGAAATCAAAAAAAGCTCCTTTGCCATGAGGATTTTTTTCAGATGTTTGTGGAGAGATTTTGTTTTGATTTCTCAGGAACTAAATTAAAGAGTCCCAAATTAGAACAATTTGAGAAGATAAAAATGTAAAATCCCTTTTTGCATATTGCCTTTAATCAAGTCTTTTTAATGTTATTTGTGTAGTTTTTAAGTTTCCATATCTCAGAATGAAATGGTTTATATATAAATTAAATTTGATTACTTTGTTAAGCTTTCCACAGATACTATGGCTGCTTTTCTCATATTTTGAATTGTGATTTAACTCTCCTAAGACTTTCCTCATATTAGCATTTCAATTATTTTCTCTGAGAAATGGAGAGTCTTATAGTTCTGCTTAGAGTCTCTGGAGGCCCTGAAAGATTCTCTTGTGGTGGTTTCCAAGAGAATTCCCTGTTTAGGTGGCTAACAGATTCATATCATGAAAAAGAGACAATGTGTTCTGACTCCTTTGAAGCACAAGTATTTTAACTATTTGTTCTCTAACTAGGAAAAGGAATTTGTGTTCATTTAAAATGATTTGTCACGTTAAATTTTATGCACTACATAGCTTAACCTTATTGGATCAAGTTTAGCTTGAATAAATGAGGAGAGAAGCCCCTCCTAATGATGCACTGGAGGATGAATGTCTGCTCACTTGCCTTGAACAGGTTTATGGTAGTAAATATATTTTGTTTTTTTTTTCTGTGTGAAAATGCCTCAGTGTGACTGAAACATGAGGCAGAGAAGTTAAAATTTATGTACTTGTTTATCCTTTTCTTTATTCCCTGTGTGAGTTCAACAATATTTAATGAGTGACCTTCTGTATGCCAGGGTATTAAGCTGAAGTTTTAGTGATAATGCAAAAGTGTGTCATGCTTTTCTTGCCTTATAGAATGAGAGACAGCTGAACTGTTGTACTGTTGTATATGATAGTCCTACTAATCCTACATATAAAACAAGAAGGGAGAAGTGATATAATATGAGAAAAATCAGGTGCCAGACAGAAAAGAAAGATGTAGTTAAATTATGTATAACCCAATGGATCTGTTAAGAAATTGATAAACATTCATTTTCCTAAGAAGAATTTAATTATGGTGTGTTTCCTTTTTCATAGTGTGTTGTCTCTATTAAATGATATCATTTATGTCTGTGGGTGTGTGTATGAATGTACAAATCGATAATACATCATGACCCTATGGACACCTGTGTTTTCAACATTAAACTGCATTTATTTATGTTTCAGAATACTTCCTTGAAGTAGACCCTGTCTTATTTAAAAAAAAAAAAAAATTTTGTACAGTATCTGCTGTATTATGTAAAGAATAATCTGCTTGAATGATAGACAGGCCAATGGTAGTAAATATGTTTTCTTTTCTCTGCTTAAAGTGATAATATTTTACTTTACTTCACTTGAAGTCATGATATATCATGATATCAATATTTCCCAAACATTTGTATCAGAAGATAACATGACGGCTGGAGTGCATGATCATGTACTTACATGGGAAAAATAGCTCTGAGAGACCTTCCTAATTGGAAACATATTTTGAAGTCTCAGTCTATATATGAAAAGAAAAAAATTTTATGCATCTGTGTTCAGATTTTCATCACTGTGACCAAAATACCTCATAAGAACAACTTAGAGGAGGAAAAATTCATTTTGGCTCACAGTTTCAGAGATTCAGTCTGTGGTTGGCCACTTCATTGCTCTGGGCCCAGGATGAGACAGGCCATCATGGTGGAAGGGCCTTGAGGAGAGACATGCGCAGCTTTTGGTGACCAGGAAGCAGAGAGAAGCGGGAGGACAGATGGGGAAGATGCACCCTTCTAGGGCATACACCTAATGACCCACGTCCTCTCCTCATGCCCCACTTGCCTGTGGTCACCCCCAGTCAGTCCCTTTAAGCTAGGATGGACGGATTAGGTCACAGCTCTCACAATTCAATTATTTCACCTCTGAACATTCCTGCATCAACACAGGAGCTTTGGGGGGACATCTTGTGTCTGAACTGTAACAATGTTGTTCTCCAATTATATGTTTTTGTTTAAAAAAAATACAAATAATGATCCTTTTCTGTAAAATCTGTGAGTAAAACTGATGCATAGGAAAGGCATGCTATGTTTCAAGAAGCCACATCCCCGTCCAGGCTGCATGTTTGCTACTTTAATTTAGTGATACTCTTAACTGGTGCTTTTACTGAGTTAGAACTTGTTTTGCTTTTGACAGCCTTTGACTCAGTTATCTAGCAAAACTCTTCGATGTATCAATAGTTTGCAGTCTCTAATTTTGGTCATTTGTATTATAAATATGCACCATGAATTTCAAGTTGCCTGGGTCATTGAAACACATGGCTGTCCCAAGTACAGACTGAGGTGTTAGGTGGTCCTAAGTTGGGAAATTTTGCCTAGGTGCTGGGTGTGGTAAGGACAAGTGCAGAGAAAGAATGGAGACAGGTGTGTGTGATGTGTGTATGTGAGTGTGAGGGAGAGTAATTTGGAACTGGAGAAGACTGCTAGAAGCTTGGAACCTCAGAAATTTAACAGACGTATCATGGACATGCAAAACTGACTCAACACAGTTCCCTTAACCATTTTTATATTCAAATCCTTCAAAGCTTAGGTCCTAAATCTATAAGGTTTTATCATGTAGAAAAAGCGTAATACTACTTTCATTTAGAATTTCAACATTTCAGGTATTTTAACATCAATATTATGACTGTAGAAGTTAACGATTTATTTTGCGTATTTTCTATTTGAAGGAAATATAGATTTTCTAATGTTCATCCCCATTTTTTTATTGCATATACTCAAACATAAATGTTCATCTTGAGGAGAAAAGTGAAAGCTTGAATGGCATTGTTTCAAGTGTTGATATTTTCATTTTTATGTAGTTGACAGTGCAGGTGCTGTTAAGTTTACATCTCTCAGAGATATTTAAGAAAATTAAATGGAGTCATTGTTTTCATAAGTATTTTGCTTATAATGTCTTGGAGTATTATATTTATATAATATATAAAGTTATCTCTATTGTTTCTATTTAAATTCTTTCTAACTGTCAAAAATGTACATATTGCTGGGCACGGCAGCACACGCCTGTGATCCCAGAAACTGTGTGGGGGAGGCAGGAGGATCTCGAGTTCAAAGCCAGTCTCAGCAAAAGCAAGATGCTAAGGAACTCAGTGAGACCCTGTCTCTAAGTAAAATACAAAATAGGGCTGGGGATGTGGCCCAGTGGTCAAGTGCCCCTGAGTTCAATCCCTGGTACCAAAAAAGTTAAATAAATGTATATATTTAACATTACTTTTAGAAACATTCCCAAACATATAAGAAAACTCTAATTTGCTGTTCTGTTACTGATAAAAACGTTCTGGAATGAATAAATTCTTTAATATTAAAAAGTTCTGTATTTCAAAGGCTTCCAGAGGGTTATGTGCAAAATGACCATTTTATCTGTGAATTGTATTCGAAGATCGTCTTTATTTAGATAGCCATGGCTATAGATGTGAGGTTGGTTCAGTTAAGGGTTACCCTTTTTACACTATTAGTTTATGTATTCAACAAATATTTACTGATCCCTTTTAAAAATGATAGTTGTTTTTCTAGGCACTGGTGAACAGCAGTAAGCGCATTTAACAAACATATTTGTGTTCTCATCAAATTTTTATTATAGGTGGGACGTGACAGAAAAAAGTTAAAAAGTTGATATATCAAATAGTGATTTTTTTGAAGCTAGAAAGAAAGATGGGGAGTGTTGGAAGTGTTCAGTTTAAAATAGGGCGGTTGGGGAAGGTGGCAGGGGTTGACATGAAGGAAGACCTAGAGGAGGTGAGGGAATAACTTGGTCTCTTGGGATAAAGGTTCAAGCCACAGAAAATCCTGCCTCCCTGAGAGACTCTGAGGAGTTGGATTAGCTGGTGCAGAGTGAATGAGGTGGGGACTGAGGAGAGGAAGAAGTCCAAAGAGGTGTCCCATGTGGGAGTCCAGGATGTCACGTGACATTGTGAGGGCATTGGCTTTATTCTGAGAAGCTGCTGAAAACCTTAAGCAGGAAATGTAACTGAAACACTCCAGCCATACTTTGTTCATTGAAACTCATTTGTAATATATACTGAAGAGCTTCCCCAAGTTTTTCCTTATTTATTCAGAACATTGAATTTCAGAAGACTTTGTATTTGTAGCAGTTGTTCCTCGAGTTGGCTACCGCAAATCTTTCACTGTCCAGTTTCAGGTGATTTCAAGTCTAGAACAGTCTATTAGTGTAGGAAGAAGACAGACTGCTGTTTTTCTCCTCAGGGCTTTTCGGTGACATTTTGAAATGGAAACACTGGGGTCATAAAGTGAGATTGTTGAAGTAATAGCTTTTAAAGGATGTTTTCAGACTAATAAACATTTCTTGCTTCAGTTTAATACACAAAAGAGGACATACACAGAAGAAAAAGTTGAGGGACTTGACCAATATTTTCCTGGAGTGGGAAAGAGAAATAGGGTCAAAGAGAATTAAAGAAGAAAAAATTCTGACCTTAAATAGAGACAAGCTGTCAGAAAACGCAAAAACTTAAATGCTTGGGAATCCTTGAAAGAAAATCCACTTGGTGAAGACTTACAGTTAGTGTCCATACATCCTGCTTTACTTTTCCTCCTGGACAATCCCAATTTATGCTTGTTGTCCCAGTAATTTATTCATAGCATCCTTTTCATTCCCCAAAGTGTCCTGGTTTAGACAATAAATTTGTGGTCACCTAACATATGGTTCCATAATTGTGCTTCATGGCTTTCATATGTTTTTTAAGTCATTTCAGATTTTGGTGTCTTCATGATTTTCATTTGATTTGTGGTAATATTAGAGTGAATTAGTTCCATAGTTTTGTTTTCTCTTTGAATTTTTCCCCCTATGGCAATGGTTTCATAGGTTTCTTTTTAGAGAGATGAGAGACTGTCCACTTTCTAGGTAATTCTGAAGAATATAATTTTTTTTTTAATTTTAAGGGATATGACATTGATTTTTATTTTCTCTAACATTTCTGCCTGTTGTAAGAAGCTATTTTAGATTGAGTTACATTTGTTGCTTTTGTATAATATAATTGCACATAAAATTATGATATTTGTGTATTGTATAAAAGCATTAGAGTTTGATTTATGGAAGGAGAGAAAATGAAAATTGTATTTTAAAGGGACTTTTCTGGAATGGATGCTTTCAAAAGTGTATCCAGTTTTGCTTTGCTAATGTATCAGCTACCTTTGAAACATCCCTATATTGTAAATATTTCTGTAACACTTTATGGGCATGTAATTGTGGAAATCAGATAAAGAGAACTAAATTGAGAGTCAGGAAACCTTACTTCTAGTTTTGTTTTCTTTTTTAAGTGCCATGATGGTTTTAAGGTCTTTGTTTAACCCATCTGTGCCTTAGGGCTTCTGGCCTACACTATGAGGCTACTGTATGAAGCTAGGAAACTAATATGTTTGGATAATTTTTATAAATAATAATTTCAATTTAAATCTAGGATTGCATCAAATCTGCAGAAACGAGGAAAGCCTTTATAAGAGAGTTATATTTCTTTCCTAAGGAAGTTCTGAACCAGTAAGTTAATTACCTCTTTCCCCTAGAGAGTAAATCAGCTAATTATAAAGAGAGAGCCAAGGTCAAATTTAAGCTAATCTTTTCATTAGTCTAGGAGACTACTTAGTTCATCCCTTGCAATTGGGAAAGCAGGAGTTAAATGTGAATAGTTTGATAGGTTCTGAAGTCTGGGCAAACAGATCTAAATAGATCTTTCATAATGACTTCATTTTTTCATTGAAAATAATGTGTATTCATAAGCTTTCAGCAATACCCAAACGTCTGTCTTTCACATATATATGCTTTGTTTATGAGAGCTAGTGACGTGCAGGATTGGCATGCATAATTAAATTTTAACTGTGTCTTTACAGCCAATCTAGCATGGTAACTGTGTTCCTTATAGGATATTGCTTAGCTTTCATCAGAGATTTTTGAACAAAAATGACTATGTTTAAATAGTTTAAAAAATATTCCTTTTTAATGAAAGTTCATTTGTATTTTTATTGTTTGATTAAGAGTAGATCTATATTCCATCCTTGTACAATTGGCCTGTCTTTGATACAAAGGATAGTTTTATGGACTACATTTTTATCAGTACTATGAATTGTCCATTCTGGACATGAGCCAGCAGATAGTCATGACCTTGGAGTAAAGTAACATTGGGAAAAATAATCATATTTCCATGTGCGATGTTGGGCAATGTGAAGAGGATGAGGTGTGCCCTTCCTCTATTGCACACTTACTTAAGCACAAAGGAATGAAAGAAGAATGAAGTTAACCTATTGTGTGATATCTTTTTTTTTTCTTTTTTTTTTTGGGAGAACAGGAAGCAATGGCTTCTAAACAGAACAATTATGGTTTAACACTGTTACTGAATGTGTTTTTAATGTGTGTTTGAGGCAAGATTGGGAATGGAAAGTTTTATAAGCTGGGATACTATTTCAGAATGAAAATGAATTCTGGTCCATTTATTATAATGAGGTGTATATATATATATATACATATATATATAATGAGGTATATATATACATATATATATAATGAGGTATATATATATATATATATATATATATATATATATGATGTCCTTTCTCTAATGCTAAATAAGAAGAAAACAAGTGAAATCAAAACGAGGAGGAGGAGGAGGAGTAGAGACAATGAACAAAAGTTCTTGGCCAACTGTGGTTCTTGGTGTTGCTTGTTCTTGGTTTGGTGTTTGTTGTACTGGTCCTGGTCCTTCTTGGTTCTGGAGTAGTGCTGGCAGTGGTCTTGGAAAAAGAATGGATTTACCTTTAAACATGATCTATAAGAATGAGGAAACAGATTTTTTTAACAGTGAACACCTCAGTAGGTAAAGATTTTGTCATTCTCAGAATTTCTTCCTTAGTATTATGTATCATTGAACCAAAAAGACAGGATGTCATATATCCTTGATGCAAGAGGGCATTATCTGAAAAATGTGTTGAATTGAGAAAATTAAAGCCAGAATGTATTTAAATATGAAACATTTTGTATATTTTAAAATAAATTTTTAGAATTTGCCTTACATTTTCATTCCATCAACTGAATGATGTTCAATATTAAAGAAGAAAATCCAAAGGTGTTAGTACTTTTGCTCTGCATTGTCCAGCAAATGCTCCTCTAAAACTAGATCTCTGTTAGTTTGGGATTAGAAGGTTAGTTTCAAGTATCTGTCCCATTCTGTTATTTAGAAAGAGAGTTTGCCCACATACTATTTATTTTTAATAGTAAGGTTTTAATGATAAGTTTGTCATGACTGGAGGACCCAGCTGTGTGCCTAACTCCAGAGCCTAGGAGTGCCAACTCCTCCTTTCTTGTTTGACTGGCCTTGTGAATAAAACAATAGAGATTCAAGGATATGTGGCAATGTGCTTGCCATAGGAGGTCCCATGTAGATGGAAATGGGGGGGTCTGAAAGATGGAGGAATGAGACAGACATCATTACACTGTGTACATGTATGATTACACATTGTGCACAACCATAGGAACGAAAGTGTACGCCATTTATGTACAATGAATCAAAATGCAGTCTGTAAAAATAAAAAAAGATTTAAAAATTAAGAAAAATTATTTTAGATATTTGATTCTTTAGAATTAAACAGTAAAGAAAGTAGCTTCCTATAATTCTTAAAAGTAATACACATCTACAGAGCAATGATTTCCCAAGTGGTCTTAAAAATACAATAAATGATTATGATCATTTAAAGTATTTTCAGAATTCACTTATAATCTAGATCCCTAAATTTAAATATGGGCTATTTTATATGTATTTATTAAAAAATGAGAAAAATCCAGTAGGAAAAATCTGAAAACAAAAATGAATTAAGGATTATTTGGATAATAATGTCTCCTGTTGGTTGGATAGCTCCTATTTTAAAATGTGTTTTGACAATGCTAAGTGCTGGGAGAGAGAGCATGTGTGAACTTTCAATCATCAGTAGTGAGTAGGACACGTATTTTTGTCCAAGGGAAATGTGTTTTGTTCATGAAGCAGTTTTTAAAAAGTAACTGGCTGATTCTGTTCTGTATTATTTTGTACAATCCATATGCTTTGGAATTGCACTTGTGATTATATACTGTGATGCGTCCATTCTGGTGACAGGCAATCATCCTTATCACTTGACATTTGGGAACTATGAAATGCGTTACATTTCTATCAATGTACTTACTTCTGATGATCGGTTCTTTTTTTTTTTAATGTGGTTTTTGTTAAAGTAGGACGCTTGGCATAATTTTTTACATTCATGTTTATTAGTAAAATGAGCATGAGACTTAAATTCCAATTTGAAATTGCAATTTTTTTTTCATCTGTGAAGGGATGCTGATTAGAATTTTTTTTTAATCCTCAAAATATGGTTTTTCTTTGAAATAAACCTTTAATTAATGTGACCTAGAATACCTCAGATCTTGATGGATTTGCAAAATCTTTAATAGTGAAATATGATATCATTTTACTAAGCCAATTTATGTGAACAGACTGATTTAGTTCTATTACACATAAGAGCTACAGAGGCTGCTGTGTATTTCATGTGATTTTATGTGAATCCCTTGAAAGTGGGACTGCGATGTGTTTTTCTTATGGTATTTGGATAATTTTCTCTCACAATACTTCACATTTCATAGAAGGTAAAATCACAATCGATGCTTCCTACCACTAAGTCACTAATGGAAAATGTAGGTGGAATTTGGACTCTATAGAAACAAGTCATCTGGAGGAATTTGGAAAGTGTTCTCTTAACAAATAGTAACGTGAGTGAATTTGACTTGGAATTGTTCAGTTCTACTTGACATTATTTTTTCCAGTTTTTTAATTTGTTCTTTTAGATACACATGACAGTACAGTGTATTTTGACATATTTTACACACATAGAATATAACTTATTCTACTTAGGATCCCATTGTTACAGTTATACTTGATGTGAAGTTTCACTGGTAGTACATTCATATATGAATATAGGAAAATTCTGTCCCATTCATTCTACTGTCTTTCCTTGATGTTATTGTTGATAATCAGAAATTTCCAGGTCACTGGAATTTCTGTCACAAGACTGGTGTGGAGTGATTCGAAACAGAATACTTGGACTTCTCATGGTTTAATCCAAGGAGGACAATCTGTTTCATACCTGCCATAATTTAAATGAATGATTATGTATGTGTGTGATTGTGTATGTGAGTGTGTACATGAGTTATTGATAGAGATTATGTAAGAGGGCCATTGGTCAACAGATGCTATCCTCAGGTAAAATGGGAAATTGGGGAGAAAAAATAATAGACATATTTCATTCTTATGTAATAGGTAAAAGGAAGAATTATTAATAAAAAAGGAGGGTTTCCATAATTCTGGTTGCATCCAGAAAAGTGTATTCTGCTTTGAGCATCAGAAAAACTAGCTCTTTTAAATTCAGACCTATTGATCTCCAGCTCAGAAGCTTTAGTAATTCTGTTAAATAAAATTTAGTGTCAAGAAATAGATTAAAATAGAAGTTGAAATGTTTTTGGTGAAAAAGGAATATATTACTTTCAAATTTCTCATGTGACTATCATTTTCACTGTTAATTAAAGGAAACAAGGTGAAAAGAAAAACAACAACAACAACAAACAGACAAACAAAAACACCAAAATCCCCAAGCACGCTGTCATGAAATTGTGAAAAACAAACCTTTGGGCCGGGCATGGTGGTGCAGGCCTGTAATCCCAGCAGCTTGGGAGGCTGAGGCAGGAGGGTTGCATGTTCGCAACCAGCCCAGCAAATCGATGAGGCTCAAAGCAACTTATTGAAACCCTGCTGCAAAAAAAACAAAATGAAACAAAACAAAACAAAACAAAAAAAAAACCACAGGATGTGGGGATGTGGTTAAATGTCCCTGGATTCAATCCCCAGTAACAAACAAACAAACAAAACGAAGCATTGGGTGGTCATACAATTATTTTATGAATATATTCTCTAAACTTTTCTGAGAGGATTTGAAAATATATGTCTGTTGTAAACATGAGGCCACTGAATAATGTGCTTTCATTTAGGGTCTGAATATTCATATGTATTTATAACTTAACTCTGTAACTGGAAACAAAACGTGCTTTTTTCCTGAGTGTGATCATCTGTTTTATACTTAATTGAAGCAAATTCTTCCAGTTTTCTGATTATAATGATGACATGGCATGCAAGAAACCAGAGCATGTTAATCAAACCTTATGATTAAGTATTTAACTTCATGGAAAATGATCATTATGGATGTTCAATAACATTCATTTGCTACATTACATGTGAAGTTAGTTCCATTCTTAATGCTATGAAGTCATGCATTTGTATATCTTGTTAATGAAGGAAATCTGGGACTGTTGATTTTGAGTTTGACTTATTTCGTTATGCAGTTTAAAGAATACATTTAAAAAATCAGTCTGCATTGTTACGTGGAATATAATTTGTTAAGCAGCCTCTCCCAAGTTGACAGTACTGAAGGCTGTAATATGTTTTGAATATTCATTTCATTGTAGGCATTGACTACTTTTAAGATTGCTTTAATTGAAGAAAAATAGAGCTTCTGGGAATAAAGTTTTTGTTTTTCACCACTGAAGGTTCAGAATAATGTGATTTAATTTCCCTTTGGAAATAACTTGTAAGTGACCTTTTCCTACAGACTGATCTACTCAAAGGTAGATGAAACAGAGTATGTACTGAGCTTAATGGTGAGATTTTATTATCACGATCTAATTATTTTTAAAGAAGAGATTAATTCCCTTTTGTCTTTGTCTTCACGCTAGTTCTTAATTTCATTTTCAAAATCTGATTCAGAAATTGTCTTATGAAAATAGTATTCTGGATCTTTTAGCTGATATGTATGTACAATATGCATAGTTCTGGAGAACACTTTGGGAGAGGAGACACTATTTTATTAAAATTCTGTACATGTCGCTCATGGTTGCATAGTCTCTTCAATGAAAATAGAGGAAGATTTGGGTTATAAATTTGGCGATGTCATTAAGGAAGTATGTGTTGGAATTGTCCCCCATATGTTTTATGAGTCTCACTGAGGCAGTGGTACTAGTATTTTAATGAAAGTGTCAGCAATACTCTACTGTGTGTAATTTAACTACTACATTTAGATATTTCCTTAAATATTCTATTCCTATTTTAGGCATTTCTATTAAGCGCTAGGTTGTGACTATTGTATTTGTGGATGCATTTGTAGTTACATTTCTTACTGTGGCATGTTTCCTTGTTTATTTTCTCCTTATTCTGTGAGCCCACATTATTAATGGATTTTTTAAAGGATTTAAAAAAATTGTTTTTAGTTGTATATGGACTCAATACCTCCTTTATTTTATGTTTTTATGTGGTGCTGAAGATGGAACCCAGTGCCGCATGCATGCTAGTCAAGTGCTCTACCACTGAGCTACAACTCCAGCCCCTATTAATGGATTTTAAACAATACTTTGAATATTATACTTCCTAGATGTAATGAGGAAATAGGAAACTTTTGAGTACAACACTATAAAATATGATATGTCAGACGTCTGCAGTGCAACTGAGGACCTCAACTGTGTCCTTCCCTTTCCTCATTCTCATGCTCTGGGGCAAAGTCGTGGTGTGATGTGAACTTCGGTTCCACAACACCCAGCTTTGTGTCTGGCACAGTGGGCACTTAGAGCAAGCTTTTGCAAATGAATGGACACACTCAAATCTAAATGTGGAGAACAAATAGAACAGAGAGATTCTTCTATTGGTGGCTGATTGCTTATGTCTGATCCAAGATTTTTTTTTTTATAAAACTTTTATGTCTGCTCATTTCAGTCATCAACACGTGTCCGTTTTCCCTTCATACCTTTTACTTCATTAGGTCTTGTTCTTTTTTCCCAGAGAGTAGTTCATTTTCCAGTTTATCTTCATCACTGAAATATTCTATTATTTCTGTTCCTGTCTTATCAGGATGTTGAATGAACTGTACTTTCCATTGTTTCCATGATTTTTTCCTTTGTTTTCTCTAAAGGAATTGTTTCTAGAAAGGAATTTAAACTTTGAGTGATTATTATTCAGCCTTCCTCGTCTTTGTGAAAATAGAAGTTGACCTTAGTATAGTCAAGCTCTATGGGAAAATTTGGGTGTAACAAAAAATTTCAAATGAAGGGGAAAAATTCAACCACAAGGATGGCAGAATGTGCTTGTTTTTCCACATTCTAACTCCAAAGGGAAAAAGAGTTATTCAATAATGTAATGTAATGTATGTCCCTCCCCTTACAGTAATAAACGTGACATAGGAAATGTGTGACAGTAGAAACAAATTGCTTTTTGATTTAACTTAGGATTGGATGAGTATATAATCCTATTTTTGGGGGGAGGGTGTACTAATAATTCAGAGACAAAGCCCAAATTTACATTAGCCAAGAGTTAAATTCCAATCATCCTTTACTAATTTAAAGACGTATACCTCTTTTCTGTTCATATTGAGAAGGGAAACTCGGGTATGTTCTTCTTTTTATTTTTTATTTTTATTTATTTATTTATTTATTTATTTATTTATTTATTTAGTGTTCTTTTTTAATTTTTTTTAATTGTAAACAAATGGGGTACATCTTGTTTCTCTGTACATTAAGTGGAGGCATACCATTTGTGTAAACATACATTTATATAGGGTAATGGTGTTTGATTCATTCTATTTTTTCCTTCCTCCCCCCCTCCCTCCCCTCTTTTCCCTCTATACTATCCCTCCTTCCTCCATTCTTGCCTCCCTCCCACCCCCCCATTATGTATCATTATCCGCTTATCAGTGAGATCATTGGTCCTTTGGTTTTTTTGAGATTGGCTTATCTCACTTAGCATGATGTTTTCCAATTTCATCCAATTGCCTGTAAATGCCATAATTTTATTATTCTTTATGGCTGAGTAATATTCCTTTGTGTATATATATATATGTACCACAGTTTTCTTAACTCCACTGAATAAGTTTTCCTCTTCCTTTTTCTTTCTCTTCCAACTTTCCCTTCATACTCTTTCTTTGCCTCTTCCTTTTCCTCTTTCTCCCCCACTTACTTTTCTTTGCATCAAGTCTAAGTAAGAATCCACTCTTTGGTGTGTTATGCCAGGTGGTTCACCCTCAAACAACAGAAAACAGAGGAGTAATGGAACCACTGTGTTTCTCTCTTTGTCCCATATCTTTTATTAAGATGTAGACCCTTTTAGCATCACTCAGAGCCTAGGACTGGCCTGTGTCTGGCCTGTGTCTACATAGTGCAGGAAGTAGAAAATGCCCTGGTTTGCTCCTTCAGTGATGTTAGGATTTTGGTTCTGTAGTTTCTAACTCATCCTTTTGTGCAACATCCATTTTATACAACTGACAGTACTTTTATACAACTGGGTGCATTTTTGCTGATTTTTGCTTTTGAAAATGTTCCCCTAAAACTGTAGTTTGGGGAATAACCTCCTAGGTTTTGTTAAATGGTGAAGTGGCTATCAGAGGTGAATACATGGCACCCTTGTATGGTTTCCATTTTGAAAATGGAATGGATCTAGAGACTGCTGGAACCCTTCACTCTTTCTTCAACAAAAGAACTGAGTCATTGAGAAATGAAATGAAAGGCCAAGCTTATGTAGCCAGTGAGTGGCTGATCCTTGCCCAAATCTCTCTGCTAACTTGAGGACTAGTAAATATTATACCACATTGTATCACTCACACAGCACATAAATCAAGTTAGATTTGTTAGTTTAAAAATCAAATAGGTTTCTGAAAGTTATTTAGAATACCAATTTTATTTAATAGATTAGGTGGTTTAGTGTGGCACATTGTGTAGAATTAAAACCAGACGTACCTGGGTGTACATCCAAACTCTGCCACTTAATGTTAGAGTGAACTTATACGAGGTAGTTGACCTCTTTTCCTTAATCTGTCAAATTGGAAAAATAAACTCTTACTTTATATGATTGTGATAGAGCCAGGTCTCAAATCCAAACACTCAAAACTCTAGATACCAGAGTAAAGTGCTCAGGGATAAATAAAATCCACAGAGAATGTCCAGTCTTATATTACACTTTACCGTAGATGATTTCTTAAATGAATTTTAGAAAAGTTACTAAGTGCTACCTCCATGTAATTCATTTGTGCTCTGAAATAGCATCTTTTACTTATATAATTTTTGGAAAATTTTTATTTTTTCTCATCATCAAAGGTATATTATTAATATTTGTATATGACTTCAGGAAAGGAATTTTTTTTACTAGCTTTTCTTTCAAAATGGTTTCTCATATGATTTAACCATAGATGTATGTAGTAATTTTATTTAATATTAAGAAGTAGGTTATTACAATCTATGGGACAGTTTTAATGGAATTTATCACTTTTAAGAAGTAGTTTTGGAGGACTTAAGTGGTTTTGTTATGCCAGACCCCAATCTGATGACACATTGGTGAAGTATGATTCATTACACCATGATTGAAAACAGCAAGTGAAGAAAATTCAGGATCCAAAATGCTCATTTGTTTTCACCACTAGTTCCTTATTTCATCATTAAAAATGAGAAGAAAACAGTTCATATAATTAAAGCTTTTGGGGTGGTAGCATATTACCATTTTTCCTTACATGGCTAAAAAATATTTTCAGATGAATATGTGTAGTACTGTGTAGTATATTGATAGCAAAATGTCTTTCCTCTGCATTCATCTGTAGGTCTGCCAAAAAAAAAATCACCCCAATAAGCAGCATAATTCTTAGATTCTTCTATTAATTTTGGCACAAGGTTTCAAGACTAAGGAATTTTCTTTTTGTTTTCAGCGTAGTCAAATAGTTGTTTAATAAAAGATGTTCTAAATTGGATTTCATGCAGTCTCTCATCTACTGAATGCATCTTCTATTTCTCTACCCCTTCATCCTCCTTTTATTGAACTCTGGTGATACTTACAGCATTAACCTTAAAGCGAACATTTTATGTTTCTAAATCTTTGCTAGGTAGCATTTATTTTTATATTATATAGTAAAGTATATTACACCTTGACAATAGATTAGCAATGTTTTAGAATCAACAGTATATCAACAATATGTGATTTCTTCAGCTTTATTGCATTATTGAATTAAAATTTTAAAATACTTAGATGAAATTGACAAGTTGATTTTACTTACTTAACATTCTAATCCTTAGTCCCCTTCGTAGTCTCCTAAGGGGACTAAGGATTACAATGGTAATCAAGTTCTTGTCTCTAGCATACATAATTGAACTTTTTACCCTCTTTTTATAGTTTACCTTTCTCTGCCAGAGGAAGGAAAGTGCTTGCACTGTAAAAGTTAAGAAAACATTATACTTTGCTTAATAGGTAACTGGATGGTTAATAGGTAGAAGAGAAAATA
Source organism: Sciurus vulgaris (assembly GCF_902686455.1). Taxonomy (NCBI): domain Eukaryota; kingdom Metazoa; phylum Chordata; class Mammalia; order Rodentia; family Sciuridae; genus Sciurus; species Sciurus vulgaris. The sequence continues at coordinate 58,341,778 of NC_136469.1, forward strand.
GAGACAACTTTTATTTGATTCCTTTTCTAGTATTATAAATGAGGAATTTGGAAGACATCAACATGATGCATATTAATTAAAATATTCTGTTTTATTAACAATGTTCAGTTATGTGTAAGTTTTTCTTAGCAAAAGAGGTCTTTATATGCTTTTACATTTTGCTTAGACTCTTGGCTAACTGAATAATTTTGTTTTAATTATACGGTGATTTGTATTTATTTAAAAAAATTAAGACCCATATTTTTCTTCTTAGCTTGAAATAACATTATATTTGGTAAGTGTAATAATAATATATTACATACTATTACACTAATAATTATAAGTATCATTATTATAAATAATTACATTTGTAAAATGACTTTCCCTCAGTGTACACTCAATCTAGTGAATATATACAGGACAAAATACTAAGAAAGGACAGGAGAGGAAGGGTACATAACTATACTGTTGGACCATAAGAATGAAAATGCTTGATTATTCCTACTAGGGGGAATAACTTGTGTTCTTCTAACATTTTGTCTCTTGCATGTTGGCTAAGGAATTATTTTAATGTAAATGAAAATGACACAAATGACTGTAAGGAAAATTAATATGGCAGATTATAGGCACATGACTGATTAGTGTGTCAGTGATTTTGGATTTGTCTTCAGTCAAGGATTATCAAAATGAGATTTTTTCATGATAAAATTTGGATATTTGCTTTCCATCACTGCTTATTTCAATGGAGTTTCCCAGGTGATTTTGGTGAGTAGTCACACCAACAAACCTTTGTGAATGACCCCAAAATGCATCAACTTGAGAAAGGAAACTGTCACAGATTACCCTGCTGTGGGAAGAGACACACTCTATAGTTTTGAGTTTTAAATTTTGCTTACTGAATATATAGGAGCAGATCTTCCCTGGAGACACTTTATCAATAACTAAAAACCAGCATGTCCTATTGTATGGCGGTCACCTCTCAATGCTGGCCTATAACAATTCTTGATCTTTTTCTTGGTAAGTCCCAACAAAGGAGGCGGCCATGTATTTCTGCTTCTTCTCCCATGTCACTCATCATTGATAACAGTAAACATTGATTGAATACTTGGTCCATGTTAGGCACTATTTTAAGTTTTTGCACAACATGTATTATTAAATCTTCACAAGGTCTTCGTGCCATTATCATCCCCATTTTATAGATGAGGACTCTCAGGTCACAGTGAGGTTAAATAAATCCCTGTATGATCCAGACCTATTAGGTAGACAAAAAAGTATGTGAACTCAGATAGTGGGAGTCTTAGATCCTTGGGGCAAGCGCAACTGCAGAACACCAACTTCTTTAACATAACCCCCAAATAAGAAGGAGCGAGCCTTATTTGAGAGCAAAAATCCTTTGTAATTAATTTGAGTAAACATGTAGTCACAGTCTTGCTTATCTCTGACTGACTGTTGAAAGTTTGGTCTGGCCCCCAGACACAAATGGAGAATTCCTACTTGGTTTTGAAAGTGGAGGGAGACAGGGAAGTTCCTGTATCTGTGGTAGCCTCTTCAATGTTAAAACCCAAAGCTTTTATTTCCTTTGGTTGGAATCCTTTACTTTCTTTCTTCCTTAATTAACTTTTAATGACAGGTAGTAACTAACTGCCTTTTACAACCCCAAATTTTTACAGGCATTTTCAGATTAATGTAGAAAGTTACCCCAAGGGCATGGAATCTCCAGTCCAGGGTCTTGGAGTATTACATCTTGACTTCACACCCTGGCTGTGTTATCTTTAACATGTAATGTAAACTCATCTTTCACACTTTCTTGGTCTATAAAATGCTGAACATTGAGGTACTATCATATATGATTATTGTGAAGATGGAATAAAAACATATGAAAATATTTCAAAAGTGTAACATCTGAATATTGTCTTAATGAAGTTTTTTTTAAATTTGAAAATCTTATATTCATAAAGTAGTTCTTTGTTCCGAATTATCATATTTTCCCCTGTCCAGTAATATAACAGTCAATTAAGAAAGCTACAATAGTTTTAAACTAGAATTAAATATTAGGGAACCACTTATCCATTATTGATTTGAAGATATCTAACACCATTTAGTACCTTCAGATCATATTTGACTTAAACTAGTGCTATATGGTTTTTGTTGTGCATTATTATATAAGCACTTTGACCTCATTTAACATAGATGTTCTGGACTTTATTTTCCCTTGAAAAAATTTTTTTAAATAAAACATCTATTAGCCAGCACTATGGTTGGGAGAAGCTTCTGTATGCATAAAATCTGATGTTCTTTGAAGACCTGCTCACCTCTGGGCTTCTATGTGAGTTGCCCCTTTGAACCTTCCAGTAAGGTCACATTATACTTTTAGTCAGAAGTTTCATATTTGCCAATGAGGACAAATAAAGTTTTGATTAGATAAGCATCTTGAGGCCATCCCTAATGCCAACTGGCAGATAAGTTCTTTCCTGTTAAGCCGGTTAGTGTATAAGCATTTACATAGTATGCAGGGTTTTGAGAAATAGATATGCCAAGTGTAATGAGGGTTTTTAAGAATACTACAGGGCTGGGGATATAGCTCAGTTGGTAGAGTGCTTGTCTTGCAAGCATGAGGCCCTGGGTTCAATCCCCAGCACCGCAAAAAAAAAAAAAAAAAGGATACTACAAAATACAGGCATTCTGAACAAAGGAAATCGTGTGGGAATTCACTGAAGTACAATAGTAATAAGTGTGTGTGTGCACACACACACACTTAAACATGAGTACTTCACACTAAATATTGTGCTAAGTGCTTATGCAAGTATGATCTTATGTAATCTTTTCAACGTTTTTTTGGGGTAAATATTTTATTATCTTCATTTTACAGGTAAGGAAACTAGTTTCATAAGAATTTTTTCTCAAGGACCCAGAGCTGTTAAAGAGAATGTGAAGATAGGCAATTCAGTAATTTGGAACTAATAACCACTACACTTTACTACATTTAGAGCCCAGATCCTGCTCCACGTTGCTGGAAATTGTTAACAGCAGGTTGGCTGAAAAGCTTTTTAAGGAGTAAAGGTAGGGGAGCAACACTTTAAACAAAATTATAAGCCTGTCTGAGAGGTAGCAGCTAGCATTGATGGAAAAATTTTGGATTTGGGGTGTGACCCAAGCTCAGTGGAAATACTTTGCAAGATTCATTTGCCTCCGGATTTACCCATCAGAAACCAAATTAAAACAAAACCAAAAAAAAAAAAACTTCTGCCATTTGCTAGCTGAATACTGAACCAGTTGATCCTTGAAATACTTTGGTTTCTTTCAAGATGGGAGAGATTAAGTAAGAAAATAAATGAACCAAGTAAGATGTTCAAGGAGCAAAGTGTGCATGCTGAATAAATACTATCGCATTTAGAAAATTGTGTTGAGGTGTGAATCATACATCATAACTCATCAGACAAATGTGTTTGGAGGAGAGCTATGTTCATTGTTCTAGGTAAGAAATGGTGAATTCTCAAGGAAAGTGCATTGTTCAGGGCATCTGGAGAACTAGGTGTGTGCTTAGGCTTTGACCTTCATTATCTTTGGATCCCTGGATGAGTCAGTGCTTAACCAGGAAGCAGTGTAGCAAGGGGTAAAAAGCCCCTGCTGTGAGCCCTGACTCTAATTATTTGCTTGCTGAACTTGATATAGTCATTTCACTTTTTTGTGCCTGAGATCTAGCATATGAAAAATAAAATATTACCCATATCATAGTCTTGGGAAGATTCAATATATTAGACATATAAAGTGTTTAGAATAGTTAACCTGATGTGTATTCAGTTCTGTGGAAGAACTAAGGATCAGTATTTTTATTATTTTATTGCTATTGTTGCTATTAATATTCCTCTAACCCTGAGACTTAGTTTTTTTTTTTTTGTTTGTTTGTTTTTTTTACTAGAATATTTGGGTGTTAAGTTGAATGATATTTAATAATATGGCTGCAGATTTGTATACATTTTTTTGAATTCAACATGGAAGCCATCTAATGCCTTGTGGAGTGTCCTGTATGTGAGAGTATGAAAATTAATAACGGCAGTGAGTACTTTGTATTTTAAAGACAGAGATAAATGTGAAGTAAAGAAAACTGAATTGGGTGACCAAAGGACATTTTATAGGTATTTGGTATTCAAGTATGTGGAGGATTTAAATGGAAAGCAGGCTTCTGCCCTTTTCAGCAGTTATGACATTTGAATACATTTGAATAGGAATGATTAGGAGGTTTTATGATGAAGGAGGTAAGCAAGATATTTGTTAATAATGAGGAATGCCTATGAAGCATTTATTCTGTTAATGTTATAGGCATTTTACAAATATTTGTTTAATGTTTAACTTATCAGTTGAAAATTGTAGCATAGAGAATTAAATAACCTGCTCAGGATGATGCAGTTTACCTAAGCAGTTTGGCTTCAGAATTTGTACTTTTACCTCCTTTACTTTGCCATCTCTGAAAGGCTTGAAAAAACCTATGATGTTTCAATTGCAAAACTAAGTTCCTGGGGATAGGTAGACCATAGAGCATGAGGATAAGGTGGATCAAGAGAAAGTACCTGAGGATGTGGAGAAATAGCCTGACCTTTACTGGAATAAACCAGACAACAGTGTAACTGGGAAAGTAGACTAGATGGTTACCATGGTAATGGTGAAAAAAGTATGGTGAAATGGACTTTAAGCTTCTTTGTGTCTTGCACTCTTGATATTCCGTTAAACTACAGTTTCTTTCCAGAAATTTGTGCAATATACAAAATTGCAATAAAATTTTTAAAAATCTCAGAGAACATTACTTATTTGATGCTTCACTCAGATTGCCTTTTTTCTTGTTTGTATTAATTGTGTGTTTGCAGAAAAGTCTACAATTTTCCTTTACTTGGTATTTGTTTTGTGTTCTAATGTTTTCTTGTAGTAATGGTGTTTTAAAATATTTCACTTTCTTTAGCTATCCATTCTTTGATCAGTAACTTTCACAAAATATAAGCTTGGCAGGTTCTTGATTACTTACTCGTCTTTGCATGCCAAATGTATAACTGCACATAAAGCAATGCTTGCAGTGAAATTATCAGTATTTCTGGTCCTTTGTTGCGTGAGTAGAAAAGTGGTGGCCGACTTGTGGTCAGTGGATAGTCTCTACCCATGAGCCTCAGAATTCTAGGTTTATTCACAAACACTCATTATTTGAATACTATATCTGGAATAAAAAATACTATATCTGGAAAAATTATTTGTGTTAAATGGAAGACATCAGTCTGGGTTTCCAAATGCACCTTAAAAGTCTGCTTGTAGAGAATCAGATCTGAGATTCTACTTTGCTTTCAGGACATACTTTTTCTGTCTCCTGAGCATGGAAACCCTCAGGGTAATTAGAGTCTAGTGGCATGGGAGTTGAGAAGAGTTTGGGTGAGTGATTATTGTTTGTCGTGTTTACCATTTGGTGTGAGAGTAATAATTGGGTCCCTCTTGACTGTGTGGGGAGTCAGTAGTGCCAATACCTATGAGAAATTGTCTAGTAAAACTCACATGCTATTTAGGATCTTTATCTATCTTTCTTTCTTTCTTTCTTTCTTTCTTTCTTTCTTTCTTTCTTTCTTTCTTTTCTTTCTTTTCTTTCTTTCTTTCTTTCTTTCTTTCTTTCTTTCTTTCTTTCTTTCTTTCTTTCTTTCTTTCTTTCTTTCTTTCTTTCTTTCTTTCTTTCTTCTTTCTCTTTTTCCTTTCTTTCCTTCCTTTCTTCCTCTCCTTAAATACAAAACTTGGCAATTTGGTAAGCTGAACTCAAATTTTTCTTCCTCAACTCATGAAAGTAATCAATTTTTCTTATTATTTTTAAAAGTTTTTCCCAAGTATTCACTATACTTCATAGTCCCCATTATGAATGTGAAAATTATCTCATTGTAATGGTAAATATTCCTTGAAATCATAATGTTATTGACAGTTTGGGAAAAGAAGCATATCAGGAAAGCAATTTTGTAACTTTCTACATTTCTATATTTTCTTGGATTTTAGGCTTACAAGGAAGATTGCATTGTTATTTATTTATTTATTTTTTTACTATTTAGATAATGGGTAGATTTTTCTTTCTCTAATACTTAATAAATGAGTGTACCCTACCTGTCATTTAAAAAGATATATACCTGATACATAGTGTATTAACAAATTGAAGAATATTTTGAATTTCATAATGAAAGAATAAATTCACAATTTTTTGGAATAAGGACCTTTTCCTGATTTGAATCTTAATTCCAAAAATAAAAGGATTGGCAATGTATTTAAACCTTTGTTCAGGAAAGCAGATAGTTTGCTGAAGATGAAATTATCACATAAGTAGAACTTCTCTTAAAAACAGTAAGTCATTTAAAATTCTGCTTAATGATAGTGTACATACATGTTTCCCTTTCTGTGAAGCAGAGTACATTGTCCAGTGAGTGATACGTTATAAGAGATAATTATGAAGTGTGGAATGTATATCATCGTGGACACTGTGGAAATGGCCTGACATCTCTTAGGGGAATTGGGAAATTTAGAATTCTATGCAGGTGTCAATCATGCCAGGCCCCCACTCCTTTCTATTTAGTGTGCTGAGCATGGCTCCATTCCTATCCTGTGGAATAAGGGGCATAGATTTTGTGGCAAGACCCTGTGCTTGGTGAGGATAATGGCAAGCAGAGCTCTGAATGAGGGGAGCAGCATTATGTGTTCAAGGGGCTGCAAAGTGAAACACACCCCAGTTGCTGGAGTAGCACATGTTGTTATGCCACCTGATTTTGTATTCATGTGTGATTACTTTTCACTGAACATTTCCTGTACCTAACTTTGCATTAGCCTTTCAATATTTCTACATTTAATAGTGCTGACTGCTTAAGTGGGAATTTCAAGGCAGTGAATGATTTTAAATGATAGGGTAATTTTTTTTTAAAAAATACTAAATGTTCATTCTACCAGTTCTGAATTCCACACATGTAATAAAGACTAAAAATTAATTTTATTAATTTTTTTAAAAGCACTGACAGTGATTTCGAAATAGCCCACCATCCTGCCTGGAGTGTCTTTAACTTGGATAATGAAAAATTTATGGAACGGAACTGAAACTTTTTTGGATGCTCTGAGGAACCATAACCCAGAGTCATATATCATGGAAATTGTGTTGTCCTGTTTGCCATTTTATATGTGCTTAGGATGAGCAAGATAAATCTTGGTTTTAGTTATTCTTGACAGCTGCATTTCACAGAACATCTTCCATTTGTGTCTACTGGTAAGATTTGGACTTAGTCTGACTGGTTGCAGATAGTTTGTCCTGCAGGCATCGGAGGCCTTTCTCCTCCTGAATTATCTATGACATGTAGAGGTACTAAGAGTGTTTCATAAAATCTGAGATGTTTGTTTTGAGTTTAACAATAAAAATTGTTTTCTATTGATGCATACTTTATTAAATGTTTATTAATAGAATGCCTATAAACTTGGAGAACATTTTGTCTAAAGGAAATATTTGAACTGTTCTTTGAAATTTAATGGGATAGTACTTTAGGAGCTTAAAGGCACTGAAGCCCTGTTGTCCTGATGTATTGTTATTGTGTTAATTTTTGTCATAAGTTACAACAGATTTTATCTGTGATTCTGCATTCATGTATGGGAATAGAATGATGTAGCACATCAAAAATTTTTGCAGTGACTTCTTCCTTTTTGCAGTGTTCTGTCTAGACATTGCTCATTTTTCTTTATTGTGTCTGTCTGTGTGTCATCTTGAGAGCAGGCCTCCAGCTCCCATCCCACTGTCTGGTATCTGTGGACTCTTTCCTGAACAGGTACTTTAAGAGACACTTACTAAAATAAGGTTTTAGTTTCTGAGTTATTGTGACAATAGGCTATCATTTTTATAATTATATACTTTTAGATCTGAACAAAGCCAGTTTTCTATTCCTGTTTCTTAGAATGCTTCTCATACCACACAGAAACTTTTCCCAAATTGTGAGCAAGTAGGAAGAGAAAAAAAAAATCCATTCGATCTTCATTCATTCAAAAACACATTGGCCAAATGTCTACCAAATACCAGGGCACTCGACTAGACAAAGACTAGAACTTGATTGTTAATTGTTATGTAAGTTTTTTTTTTTTTTTTTTTTTTTAAAGTAGTGATGATTGATTGGCTTATTGCTTAGTGTGAGATTTGGGATAACTTGTAAGTTTTTAATTGGAATTTTGATTCCAGTAATGTTTCCTTCATCATTTAAAATTTTTTTAGATGTTTAAGGTATGCCCTGCATATGGGTGTAAACTCTCTCTTAATAATGACTCTTCTAGAGAGAATGAATTACAGTCTGTTGCTGCTTTACTGTGAAATTGTCCATTTTCCATTTTTGATTAAGAAATGTATGTTTGATTTTAAATGAAAATTGACAATTGCATTTTAAGGCTAAATATAACAAGTGAAAATAAATTTTGAGAGGACCTGATTGTAGGTGATAGTCATTAAAACATTCCACTTTTTAAATATGTGGAAGTGTAAAATTGTGGTTTGGGTAGTACACATTGGGAGAGTTAGGGATTGGGGTCTCTTGAATATTCTGTATTATTTATATGAGTGAGTGTTTCTTAGACAAGGACCATAAAAAGCAGGTAACAAGTCTGGCCATTAGAATGAGACAAACAGTGTAAGCATTACTGAAGCCTAGAGAGGCCCAGTGGGCTCAAGTTCCTTGCAGACTGCTCTGGAGCCTACTGGGAGAAGGGAAGACAGAGCAGGGCCCCAGGGAATTAAAGCAAACCTGGAGATTTTGTTCCCTTCCTTCTCTCAGGGGGGTGACTCCTCTGAGGCAAAATATTTCGATCTATGCTTCTTTGTGGTACACAGATACAAGGTGCTGTATGCTAGTTTTTTTCTTTTTCTTATAAGTGATCACCCTTTGTATGCAAAAGTGGCAAGTTGGTAACTTTCCCACGTTGCCACTTAGGCTTCCATTATTTGGTATTATTTGGGACAAAGATTTGCCCTTTTATGGAGACCCTTTCAAAGAAGAGAAAGTTTAATCATTAAAATGATTCATGTATCTATAGGTGTTTTAATCATAGATGAAGGTGACTGTGGTAGGCACAGGTAGGCATGGGAAAACAGGTGACCATCTAGAGTTGAATTATGAATGTGAAAGAAGGAGTTATGTGTGGGCATAGATGGATTTTTTTTTTCTTATCCATTTACAGGTTTATCACTGAGGACAAAGAAGGCAGTATTCCATTTTGCAGGTTGTTATTTTTAATACAGAGGTTTCTAAAGTTCGTATAACAGAATTTCTAATAAAGTAAGTAGTTCAGCTCCAATGTAGATAAAGTTGTTCCTTACTTTAGTCTTACATTGTTGAGTTGAGGACTTCTGACTAGTATAGTGTGCCTTGGCTTAAACAAGGTTTTAGAATCCCTGTTAAGTCTTCATTTCTGCAGGGTAATTACCGTGTTTAAAGGGCCTTGCTTACTTGGGAAATAAATTATGCTTGTGTGACATATCCATCTTTGTTTCTTAATTTTAATCTCCTATGATGTTTTTCTCTACAAAAAAAGTGAAAATGTCCAAATCAAAACAAAAAAAATTAAAAAAATAAATAGAATCTCCTCTATTGAAATTCTTCCAATGAGAGAATTTTATGCATTACTGTGTTTTGTTCTAGAGATGACTGTAAATACTCTTTGCTGAAAATGTCACTATAGTCATTTCACACAGTATTGAGATCTATCAGTATAGCTGAAGTACTTCCTGATGTAACTGAATATATAGTTTTTAAAGTAAAAAGAAAAATTGTGAATTCCTAAAACAACAGCTCCTTAATTATATATTTAAAAATTTTAAGTATTTGACTTAAATTTTTGAATTAAAATATTTAATATTTAATTAAAATATTCAATAGTATTTAAACACTCAATAGTATTTAAAAATCAGTTGATGTACTTTTGCATTGCTCATGTCCATATATGAAACAATGACCACAATGTAATCACTGGACTTGTGGGTATAACATTCACATTTTAAAAATTAAAAAAATATTTTTTGAGTAATGCTGAAATATTTGGAAACTCTTAAGATAAAACTTTTGTCAAATAACCTTTCACGTTGAGTCACTATTACATAATTCATTATATAAGCCATTTGACATTGCAACGAAATGAATTACCCAAAATATCAAAAATTAAAGTAGTTTTCTGATAGAACTTCCCAAAACTGTGTTTGGAGGAGGTTGTAGACTGTTACCCTTCTTTTGTTCTTAGGTCCTTAGAGATAAAAGTACATGGTGACAGGAGAATAAAAAAAGCTGTATGTGGAAATGAAAAGAAGTACTGGATACAAATAAGCTTATTTAAATGAAAACTGTTTTTAAATTCAGATAACAAAAGAAGGTCTGATTATACTATTCAGGTACTCATTTTCTCTAATTGATCATTAATTCTATAGTAAATTGGTGTCTGATCTTTATTGAATGTTTGCTTGTAGCTTATAATACAGTTAAGTTCAATACATACTGTGCATGATATATATTCCATAAGCCAGAGAGCAAAAGAAAATTGTTCATTTCAATAAAAGCTTGGAGTCCAATAGTACCTTTTTATTAACAATTTGGGGTGTTCCATAAAATGATTGTCCTGTATTTGCATGTGAACATTCAGGAAAACCAAAGGAGGTATTTAATTTGCTAGTGAAATTATCAGGACGCATACTGTGTTTTTAATTGAATATATTTTAAAGCTTAGAGCCTGTATGGTAGCATTTAAAGGAGGTGAGTAGGGATATCTCTGCTCAGGATGGAAGGGGTCATCACAGCAGTAGGGAAAACACCAGCAAATTAGTAATTCAGGGTTTTATTCATTGATCTATGAAGACTCATTTTTTTTTAATCTTAAGTGGGACTGGATGTTTCTCTTTACAAGATTAACAGTCAACTACACTTAAGATGGGCATGCACATATTAATTTGACAGGTGTTAATATCTACAATGAAAATTAGACTTTCAAACAAGCAAGTGATGGATATCTGCAGGAGAGAAATGTGTCCCTGTGGCTCTTCTTAGAGAATAGCTGCAGTTTAGCTGTATTTCCCATGTGTGTTTTGCATACTTTGCATACAGATAGTCTGTGCGTGGATCAACTTTTATCTCCATACTGATATAATTTTAAAAATTTCTATATTTGGTATAAGTTAAACCAAATTTCTCAATATCAAAACACAAATAAAAATTTAGCAAAAAGTCGTTTACTTCCTTTTACATATTCCTTCACTTCCTTTAGAAGTAGGATCAGATTTCACATGTTGATGACTGATGGTGGAGCTACTTTTGTATATTTTAATATTTTAATTGGTATATTGTATCTTACAATAACTGAACTCAACAGAGTTCATTACATACCTTTACAACAGAATCTTCTCTTCTGGAGTCATCTAAAATTTATATATTTATTATACACTTTAAGAGAAATATGCAACTGGATCAAAGGATTTCTAGGAACCTAGATTTAATCTTAGGATGTATAAAGATGCTTTTATGAATAAAGATACTTTTTCCCCTTACTATTTACATTTTGTTTCATTATCTTTAAATTTGTTCTTCAATTTTATAGTCTATCATTTTGCCAAACTTTCTAAAGCAAAAACTAATAATTGTAGGACACAGTTAACTCTTCAAGAGTCTGTGTCAGCTTATGATTATTTTCTATCTCTCACTTTCCCCAGCCCTTCTTATGGTCTAGCATGGAATACAGTGCATAAATACTGGTAGGTGATCCATGATGGATTGATTAATTGATATGGTTTGATTAGAATAGAGGTTGGTGACATATCCAAATGTCCAGAAGGGAATAGATGGAGTGCCAATCTGAGGAGGTCAGGCCAGAATGTGTTTTGTGTCTGACATGTGATATCCTTAAGCTGTTTTCTTAACATGTGCTGACACAAGTATCTTTGACAGCCCTTGTGCAGAGTAGCCACATGAAATATGGGACAAGGGCTCTTCCTGTGCATGTCCTGATTACAGAAAGGGATAAATAAACGTGTCTGGACTTGCAAAGACATTGCATCTGCTTTGGTTGATTGACTGGCCTGAAGCCTGTTTGGGAGAAGATTAAATAGCTTGGCATTTGTATGCTTTTGCTTGGGGTATAGACCAGTGGGTCTCAAATTGGACTTCACATTAGTATTATCTGGGATTCTTTAAATATATTTTCATGCTTTAGTATTGCCTGTGATCCTTCAAAATATGCCAGTGCCTTAGTTCTACCCTAAACCAGTTAAATCAGAATCTCTAAAGTTAGGGAATGGGCACTGTTCTTTGTACAAGTGATTCTGGTGTGCAGCCAGTTTTGAGATAGTTTGAGTTTTTGTAGGAATGGAACAAAAATTAAAAGAAAGGCCAAGGAATATAATTTCCATTCACCTTGTTCTCATTTACTGAGAAGGAATGCAGAATCTAGAACACCATTGTCCAGTAATAGGAAGATTATGTCAAAAGAAGCACCTGTAGAGTTCTTATGCATTGAATTGTAGTAAAAGGACCACACGTAATTTTAAATGCTTAGTCATATTTTTAAAAAGTAACAAAAATAGGTGGAATTAACATGGAAACCAGCATTTGAGATGAAACTCAATTCTCTGCTTCTGTCAGCAGGTGGGATCTGTGTAAGTCTTGGGCCTCTGCAGCTGAGAAAACCCTTTTAAGTGTTAGCAGCTAATCACAGCAGGTGATGCCTGCTGGCATCCACTCTGAGGGTCACAGCTGGAGAAGTTGGATTCTTCTCTACTATTATCGAGTGGCATGTTGCAACTAGCTCTTAATGGTGGACTATGCCTTCCAGCAGCTCACCGCCAATTTTTTCTGGGTTCTTGTCTCACAAATTCAGAGTGAAATCCATGGCAATAATGGAAGGCGAGAGTGAAAGAGTGAAAGGAGTAGGATTTATTCAAGTGAGAAGGAAACAGACAGAACTCCCTCAGGGCAGGAGAGGAACTGATTGCAGGTTGCCATTTGAGTGTGCTAGTCTAGGGGTTGATAACAGCTCTTGGACTATGCTGTTGGTTCCGATTTATGCTAATCCAGTGTTGGAAAAATACTAACACTATTGGTTAGCCCTTGAGTCTGAATGTTCCTACAATCACCCTTTGGGCCAGCCCCAGCTTCCATTTTCCTTGCTGCTCATTTGCCTGAGCCAGACCACTGCTGGGCTGCAGGTCACTGTACCCTAGCTCACCATGCCTCAGACCTGTGAGGGGATGATGGCAGGCTTTGTACTGTTGCTGCCCATGCTCTCTGCCCATGCTCCAGTCTGCCCATTCCACCCCTGTCTCCACTTTTCCTGGGGATTAATGGGCCGCCTGCACAGCTTGGCAGCTGGGAAGCCAGGCTGAACAGGACAAAAACTTGAATTTAATTTCAGGAACAAATTATATCAAGTCTTCTAAATCCAGAGCTTATTGTTTATTGGTGACACATCTTGGCTTGGAATAGCTACTTTTCAAGTGCTAAACAGCCATGTTAGTACCATATTGAACAGTGCAGGGGTAGGTAATAGGGCAAACTCAGTAGTAGAGCAGGGGCTTACCATGCACAAGACCCTGGGTTCATCCCAAGTACTGACAAAATGAATAAATTAAACACAAAAACAAAACAATACAAGTTCCAGGATTGTGTTTGCATTCCTTGGGAATCATCAGTGGAGAGAAGCAAGGTGACCCAGACGTTTTAGACCCTTTTCTACTTTGGATATGCTTGAGTTTCCAGGTATGATATTGTTAGAGGAATAAAAGCAAAGGTTTAAAAAATATCACTTTGCTAAATATTCTTTTAAGTCCATTATTCCCTCTTGTCAGCATTTATGCTACTATTCCAGGCAGAGGTCAGGCACCAGGAATCCTGTTCCTCCTTGTGAGGAAGGTGTTACCATGACAATGACTCAGATGTTTCCTATTAAATATTGGGAATCCCTTTAATAGTGGTCGAACCAGCTGAGATTTGAAAAACAGAAATTCCATACCTGGATCTACACCAGGGTGGTAACAGAACACTTGTAGTTACTTTACCATATATTAGTTGTTTAAAACTCATTTAACCCAAACTCAGGAAGAGACCCCTGTATCTTTCCAAGGTATGGTCATCATCATCAGACAGACCCTCTTACTACTGGCTTTCCTAACTTGGCATGTGTTTCTCTCTGGTGAATGTATAACTGGCAACAGCTTCAATATTAGTTATATAGATGCCAATACTGGATATATGTGATTTTGGTATGTAATCTGGTAACTTTTCTCCATGTCAGATAGATGAATTCTAGTGTGTCAGGAAAGAGAAAAGCAGCAAAACCATATCCTTGACCATTGGAAATGAATATTCGCCAGATCTCCCCCGTCAGTGACAGAAGAACACTATGCTAGTCCATTGTATTATTTGCTTTTTAGAGCCATCTGTGATGTTTCCTGTTAGGAGTCAGTCAAGGACTTACATGTCCCAAATTATAGCTAATTTATTGTTGTATTAATTTGAGGGGAAAAAAAAGTGACACCAAGTGGGAATTGTGAGGTAGAGAAAGCTGAGAGTATTTTTATCTATTTATAGGATGCTTCTAAGAAGTCTTATAACACTATATTTTATACTTCACAGGCAATTTTAAGAAAATTGTTTTGGAAAGAGCCAGCTCAAATACAACAGCTATTTGAGACTTTAAAGCAGCATGTACAAACTCAATTTCTCTAGTTCTGGTCTGTATCAAGGAGAGCAACTTGTTATAAGACTTAGAGCAAAGGACGGGAGAGCAAATCCAATTTTATTATACGAAGCATAGACACTTTCACAACAAGTTAATGAAATTTTATAAATAAATAAATAAATAAGTAAGTAAGTAAATAAATAAATAAATAAATAAATAAATAAATGAAAAGCTTTCCAAGCACATTGGATTCTTTGGTCCAAATAGTTTTTGCTTAATATTTGGCACAGGCCTACATGTAGGACACTAGATGAACAGAGAAAGCAAATAAATGTGCCCTTTGTAAGGCTGGTATTTTCTTTATGAAGCCAAAAGGTGCACAGATACACAAATATTAGCCCACTCTTATTTTTGTCCCAGAAAACTTCTCTTTGGCTCTCAGAATCTCTGGGTTTGATCCTTGGCATCGTTGTTGCTCATCTTGGTTCCCTGCAGGCTTTGCCATCTGTCTAACTGGTACAGAGCCCAATCTCATCAGAATTCCTATCATCCAGTTGGAAATACAGCCCTCTGATTGGCCATTTTCCTTTCTGTTCTCATCCCTGTTTATTTGCAACCAGTTCCAACATCTCAGGGCAGGTAGCATTACCTTAGCCAGTTACCTTAGGATTAGCAATTACTGGAAGGAATAAAATCTGCATTGGAGGGTGGAGCATCTGTTATTGCAGTGATCTTGGCCTTGGGAGAGAGTCTAGGGACTTGGAGAATGTCTAATTCACAAAGGTGAGGCTCTCCCTGGGGTACTCTCTCTTTGCTTCTCACCTTAAATGCTGCAGCCTTTTGGGTTTAATCCTTTGATCTGTATGAAGTTTAATAAGGCCATTGAGTACAAGTGTGGCAGAAGCCACTACTTTTATTTGCCTGACAGTAAGCAGCCCTCTTACTGTCTGTGCTCCTGTGATTCTTGTCTGAAAATTTTGCTGAGCCATTTAAACCTTCAGAGTTGCCTAACTCACACCTTGGCAAATCATTTTTTTTTTTTTTTTCTAAATCAGCTGTTGCCCTGGCCCTAAGTGTGTTTTTGAAATTTCCTCCTCTCCATCCTCCATCTTGGTTTATGACCTGTAGCCTGAAGAATTTTAAAGAAGTGCCAGGTACGATATTTGTTGTTCTTAAAACTTACATAAAGACCTCAGTTCAAAGAAGTAATAACATGGCCAGAAATGTGTCCATGTTTTCTCATTACCCATATTAGTCACGACGGCAAGAAATAGCGGGACAGCACCAAAACAAAATGGACAAAATAACTCCCAAGTTTATTGACCTAATTTCCTTCTATTCTTTCCTCCTTATTTAAACCTTGAATTTTCTTCTGTTGAACACTATAGTTTGACATTATACATTTTGCTTTTATTTTATAAAGCAGCCCCAGGTAATTCTTGAAACTAAAGACTTTTTCTTAAAGCTATTTTATTTATAAGGGACATCTCTCAGTGTTTATTAGAATTTCAATTCCAAAAAAGGGGGTTAGTAATCACTTTTTAATTATTAAGCACTGTTTTATGTTCTTTCTGGAAAGCAGTTTAGTTTAGTTGCTAACCCAGTTATTCTGACTTCATACTGCCTGAGTTTAAACTCAGTGTGTCTGCACACTGGGTGATCATCTTGGGAAGATACTTAATATTTTTGAACCTCTAGTTTCTCCCCCACAGTAATGTTATGGGAACCAAATGAGTTTATACATATACATGTACATATACCTTACTCATTTTACAGCAGTACTACTGTGTCTGATTTTATTACCCAAACAATGCCTTGTAGAAAATAAATGCTCTGTAACTATTAGCTACTGCCATTACTATTTATTTATTATAAACATAATCCAACAGACATAATCCCTACTTTATGGTGAGGTAACTAAAGCCAAAAGTGGTCATTGAACTTGCCCAAGGTCATTGAACTGGGGAGTGTGCACTGCCAAGGTTTGCACCCACGTTCCTTTAACCATGAAAGCCTCCTGCTTACCTGCTGAGTCTGTCTCTGCTGCTTTATTTTGGCACCACAGTTACATAGATGTGGTTAAATTGTTAGGAAAATCACACTTGCAGCCATCCATAAAGGTTTGTTTCCTGATATTTTTTTTAAAGTAGTTACAGTTTCACTTGGATAACATATTTGTGCTATTAGATTGTGCAAAATTTTTTGGCACACGCCTACCTTCAGTCCTGCTCTTTTGAGACACTCTTTTAGAATGGGGAAGGGTCAGGTTTACTCCTTAATATAATGTTTCTTCTTGAGAAAGAACCTTCATGGATATGCTCCCAGGCACATGGGAAAATGCATGTGGCACTTGAAAGTTACATGAATCTATGTTTGTGCTCATTGCCAGATATTGCTCACAGATCTGAGTTTTCTCCAGTGTGAAATAGAGAAATGGTGAGTTTTTGAGAGGCTCCTTTGCCTTTTATCAGTTATTTAGCCACCACGATACCATCTTTGACATACTTCAGATGTCCTGGCACTGTATTGGAGTTTGGTGAATATGCTGTGACTGAATGAATGACTGAGTGGCTCACAGATGTTAGGATGATGGTAGCTACAAAAGAACTTCTCACTGTAAAGATGGGGTGGGATGGGTAGAAGAGGGAATGTTTGGTTCTGAGTCTGAGAAATAAGTGGATTTGTCTTTGTTATCATTTTCCTAATTACTTGTATATCCTCCCTGATGGACCCTTCTCTGGATCCTCAGGATAGCCCTTCAGTTCAAGGGCACACACTTGGCAAATACAAATCTTGATCTTCCTGTTTAGTTTTCAGTGCATTTGCTTCTTTCTGCTGTGATTCCTGCTCTCTTTTTAAACAGTCAGAGGATCAGTTAGCTCAGTGCTGGGTCAGGTTGGAGCAGCAAATCTGGTGGGGCTGCTATTTTCCGTTCCCTTAATCCTAGCAGAGGAGCCTGCTTCACAGTGGAGAACCATCTTTGATCTGGTCACTGAAGGGTGGATGCTTAGGAACTACTGTGTTTTGTGGAATAAGTTATTCCCTAACAGGACACTTCTCACTCTTTTAGAGAAAAACAAAACAAAACAAAACTCAGTCAGGATCTTTTATGTGCTAGAGATATGAATGAATGAATAAGAAACTGTAAATTTCCTTTCAGCAATCATGTAATATCTAGAATCAAAGGGAGAATGAAGTCTTTAATTCTTGATAGTGCTTGATCATATTTTAATGTGGGAACTTTAAAAATATGTCTCTAGGTGGTTAGAGACAGGGATGGATATTTCTTGCTTATGACTGAATCTTTTGTTGTTGAATTTCGGTTAATGTATAATTTGACTTTTTCCCTTTCAGCTGTTCCGTTTCCTCCAAGTCACCGGCTCACAGCAAAAGAAGTATTTGATAATGATGGAAAACCTCGTGTGGATATCTTAAAAGCACATCTCATGAAGGAGGGCAGGCTGGAAGAGAGTGTTGCATTGAGAATAATAACAGAGGGTGCTTCCATTCTTCGACAGGAAAAAAACTTGCTGGATATCGATGCACCAGTCACAGGTAAGTCCTGAGGATGGAGCCTGCCCACTTATGTCTACAATGAGTGTTCAAATACCTTACCATAATAATCTTTGGTGTTGAGTCTTCACTAAAGAACTAAGGACAGTATATCTGTAAAAATATTTTCTTGTTTTCCTGTACTAAGTACCTGAAATATTGTCATGTTCTAAAAAGTGGTGTGTAACTTAGAGATAGTGAAGATATTCTGTTATAATTAATTAAGAGTTGATACTCTCTGCCAGTGGAAACACGAACAGGCATTAAGCACACAGATTTATTCACTGGAAAGATTAGACTGAGTATCATAAACCTTCTAAGGTGGTTGACAAAGTGACCAAGTTAATGTAGTGGTTCTCAAAGTGTGATTCCCAGACTGACATCATCATTGCCGTCACCTGGAAACCTTGTAAAATGTAAACTCTCAGGACCTAGTTTCTAACTACTGAATCAGGCGAATCTGATTTGCTAGGGTGAGGCCCAAAAATCTGTATTCTGTCAGCTCCTCGGGGTGATTCTGATGGACAATAAAGTTTGCGAAGCCCTGGACTTTAAAAGAAGTCTGATTTTCTCTCTTTCCTATAGCGTTTTCTGCCTAGAAGATAAGTCTTTTTCTCTTTTTAATACATTTTTTTAGTTGTCGATGGACCTTTATTTTATTTATTTATTTATTATTGTTTTAAAAGATCTTTTTTAGTTGTAGATGGACACAGTATCTTTATTTTTAAATTTTATGTGGTGCTGACTATCAAACCCAGTGCCTCACATGGGCTAGGCAAGTGCTCTACCACTGAGCCACAACCACAGCCCTGGAAGATAAGTCTTTATTTTTTAACGTTTTTGTTCTGTTACTTCTCATGGACAGATACATGTTTCGTGTAAGTTTGCTTCTTTTAGGCCATGAAAGTTATATCTTACCAGAAAACAGCATCTAATCATCATAGAATTTTGATTTACTATGTGGAGTTTGTTGAACTTGCAGGTTTTCATTTTTAGATAAACTAAAAATGTTTATTTGGCCCTGAAATACTTTCATTTTGGCAAAGGGAAAACATGTAGACACAGAATATTGTTCTTGTCGAAAGAAAGGGGCCATTTGAAAGTATCTCATGTACACTACTGAGAGCTTCTTTCTTCTGAATCTTCATGTACTTATAATTTTGTTGTCCTTCATATGCATATTTGAGACTGCTAGGAGAAGAATAAGATGTCTTGAATATCAGACTGGACCATTCTTTATCAAAACGTCTCTAATAATTCCTATATCAAAGAAATTGGTATATTCACATATTATTTTTGATTGGCAATGCTATTTTTCTTGCTTTTAATTTAGAAAAAAATTGACCATGGGTGGAGGTAGGCAGCAGGAATCTGCTCTAGTAGTTTTAACCCATCTTTGGGCCATGGGCAACTAAATCAAGACATGAGCTAACACTGTGCCTGGCACTGGGAATCCCAATTGCATATTATACAGTCGAGTCACATTTTATCTCCAGCTCTTAGGACTGTGAAAATACTAGGGGAAAACATGCTTTACTTTCTTGTGTACCAAAATTCTAAATTTTTTTAAGTATCTAAATACTACTTAAGGGTCCACCTTGGGGGCTGGGGATGTAGCTCAGTGATAGAACACTTGTCTAGCTTGTGCCAGGCCCCGGGTTTGATCCCAGTATGGAGGGTGGGGAGAATCCACAGCAATGAATTCACACCTGTATATTAATAATAAAAGCATTAAATGACATCTTTATCATTAATCTTTAATTTTAATTATAATAAATGACATGCTATTTTATTTAGTTTACTTTTTCTTGACTTTATATGATAATGTGTGACTTCCAATGAAGAATTCATATTGAATTCACTAATGAGCCTAGTAGGTGTTAATGGAAGTGATAATTACAGCTAAAAGGAAACGTGTAAAATAGATATTCAGGGTAATATGTTTTCTGGAATGACTTAGTCATCTATTGTTTCATTAGACTCTGTCCTGAAGGAGCACATAGGGTGGATTTTGGAAGTCTATGGACTCCAGAAAGACCTTCATCACCAGACCCTTTCTAGCAAGATCCCAGACAACATGGTGATAAATTTCAGGGTATAGCTATAAAGATACTAAGGTAATCAGGAGTTAATTATGTATAACATTCAAAGAGAGGAGAAAAAAGCCTTTTTTATAGTGCAGGAGTAGCTACAGAGACATCATGGAATGTGTAGCGCCAGTGAAATAGACCCTCAGTAGGGGAAACTTTTCTTTAGAGGGTTGTTTACGTTTCCTGATGCAGGCATGGTCCTAAGGAGCCTATAGCAGATTATATGGTAGTGATGTCTTCATTCTTCTGGGAACATAAGATATGAAATAATAGTGACAGGGTGGACAAAAAAAATCATTTTAACATTCCAATCAAAGGGGAAGACATTTTCATGTTAAATTCACTGGAAGACCAGTATATAATCAAGGCTGCTGTCACAAAATACCATCAATGGGTTAGCTTATAAACCACAGATATCTGCTCCTCACAGTATTGGAGGTTGAGAAGTCTAAGAGCATGGTGCTAGCAAACTTAGTGTCTGGTGAGTACCTGTTCCCCGCTTCACAGAAGGTACCTTTTCTGTGTCCTCACAAGGGGAAGGGGAAGGATCTCTCTGCCCCTTTTATAAGGACACTATTCTCATGCACTAGAGTTCTGTCCTCCTGATCTTAATCACCACTGTAAGTTCCTACCTCCAAATACCTAACCACTGTGGATTAGATTTTAATGTAGGAATTCTGGGGCCACTCATTTTAGTAATTTAGTTTTGCAAACATTTACTGGACATCTGCCTGGTACAGGAGGTATGGTCTATATGCATGGGAATAAGACCAGGTTCTTGTCCTTCACGGATTCAAAATGTAACAGGTAAACCTGAAATAGGTTGCCCAAAGATAAGTCAGTCAAAGTATTGATTCAGTTAAAGAATATGACCTAGATTCTTTTCAAATTAAGAAGCATCCAAGTAAATATAGCTAATTTATTGCCAAAAAGGTTTTCTATCTTCTTAGAACCTAAGTTTTCCCTGAGAGTACTCGGTGATGATTATATTCTGTTTTTTTTTTTTTTTTTTTTTTTTTTTTTATTGTAAACAAATGGGATACATGTTGTTTCTCTGTTTGTACATGGCGTAAAGGCATACCATTTGTGTAATCATAAATTTACATAGAGCAATGTTGTTTGATTCATTCTGTTATTTTTTCCCTTCCCCCCACCCCTCCCACCCCTCTTTACCCTCTATACAGTAGATCCTTCCTCCATACTTGCCCCCCTCCCTAACCCTAACTCTAACCCTTCCCTCCCCCCCATTATGTGTCATCCTCCACTTATCAGCGATATCATTCGTCCTTTGGCTTTTTGAGATCGGCCTATCTCACTTAGCATGATATTCTCCAATTTCATCCATTTGCCTGCAAATGTCATAATTTTATCATTCTTTATGGCTGAGTAATATTCCATTGTATATATATACCACAGTTTCTTTATCCACTCATCAATTGAAGGGCATCTAGGTTGGTTCCACAGTCTGGCTATTGTGAATTGAGCAGCTATGAACATTGATGTGGCTGTATTTCTGTAGTATGCAGATTTTAAGTCCTTTGGGTATAGGCCAAGGAGTGGGATAGCTGGGTCAAATGGTGGTTCCATTCCAAGTTTTCTAAGGAATCTCCACACTGCTTTCCATAGTGGCTGCACTAATTTGCAGCCCCACCAGCAGTATATGAGTGTACCTTTCTCCCCACATCCTCGCCAACACCTGTTGTTGCTCGTATTCTTGATAATCGCCATTCTAATTGGGGTGAGATGGAATCTTAGGGTGGTTTTGATTTGCATTTCTCTTATTACTAGAGATGTTGAACATTTTTCCATATGTTTGTTGATTGCTTGTAGATCTTCTTCTGTGAAGTGTCTATTCATTTCCTTAGCCCATTTGTTGACTGGACTATTTGAATTCTTGGAGTAGAGTTTTTTGAGTTCTTTATAGATTCTGGAGATTAGTGCTCTATCTGAAGTATGATTGGCAAAGATATTCTCCCACTCTGTAGGCGCTCTGTTCACATTACTGATAGTTTCCTTTGCTGAGAGAAAGCTTTTTAGTTTGAATCTATCCCAGTGGTTGATTCTAGCTTTTATTTCTTGTGCTAGGGGAGTCCTGTTAAGGAAGTCTGGTCCTAAGCCGACATGTTGAAGATCTGGACATACTTTTTCTTCTATAATCTGCAGGGTCTCTGGTCTGATTCCGAGGTCCTTAATCAATTTTGAGTTTAGTTTCGTGCATGGTGAGAGATATGGGTTTAGTTTCATTCTGTTGCATATGGATTTCCAATTCTCCCAGCACCATTTGTTGAAGAGGCTATCTTTTCTCCATTGCATATTTTTGGCCCCTTTGTCTAGTATGAGAAAATTGTATTTATTTGGGTTTGTGTCCGTGTCCTCTATTCTGTACCATTTTTGAGTTTAAGAAAATTGTTAAATAGCTGAGATCCTAACTGACCTGAAGATGATTGAGAATTGAATGCATGATGTTTGAGATGTAGTCCTTGACTAGAATATTCAAGGTCCAGTTGGAGAGTCAGACACAATTTAATTTTTAAAGATCTGTATTGGAGGTGTCTGAGCACTGATGTGGGCAGAGAAAGGAATGTAGAGAGCCAAGAAAATATTGACATATTACTTGTTTAAATTGAATCATGTATTATGAGTAAAGTTTTAGTTTGTAAAGCTAAAACTGGGTGTCATGGTTCACCCCCGTAATCCAGCAACTCTGAAGGCTCAGGCAGGAGGATCCCAAGTGCAGGGCTACCCGGTTAACTTAGTGAGACCCTGTCTCAAAACAAAAAATAAAAAGGACTGCGGATGTATTTCAGTGGTATTGCATCCATGGCTTCTATCCCCAGTACCAAAAAACAACAACACAAAAAAAGCTTGGGAAGGACATCTTGATATATTGATATCAAGATATCCTTGATATATTGATATATTTTGTTTTGTTTTTGTTTTTGTTTTGCAAAGTGGCAAGACTTGTTCTTGGAGATTTGCTGTGGAAAGAAAGGATTTCAGGGTGTGTGAGAGATGGAGGGGCAGGCGAGTGAGGCCTAGGTTGGAAGGAAGGCCAGGGTCACATTCTAAAGCTCCGGAAGCAGTGGGCAGCCCATGCTTATGTGGGTCTTTGAGCAGGGGAGTTACATAATGAAGTTTGTGGCTAGGATAGCATCCTGGATGAGATAAAGTAGGGTGGGGTGGGGAGGAACTCTTGGGAGAGAGGCTGATTAGGAACCTTTCATACTCTGCCAGGGTAGTCATGATGACTTTGGCAGGGTCCAGGGATTGGATCCAACTTTTATGATATAGCCTATTAAATAAATGACTGTCAAAATTGATTTTAAAATATCTATTTTTTGAATTTTAAATATCAATATCTATTAAACATTTTTTGACTATGGTAAAATGGTTTATAGAGCGATCCAATTTACTACCTTTCCTCTTGAATTTCTCATATTTTCCTGTTTTCCCTTTGGCTTAGCAGGGAACATTCTGCTCATTTGTAAAGCAAAGGCAGACCAGGAGCTGAATAGTGATTTAGAACTCATTTTCTGCTCTCTGGGCCGAGGGGATAGGCCAGCATCCGCTGGGCAAACTGCTAATCTCTCCAGTTTGTCTGTTTCCTGCAGTGGGGGATTTGTCTCTGGGGCAGAAAAGGATTCCCTCAGTGGCTGGGCCTGCCATTTAGCATGTCAGGCAGTTGCCAGGAGAACCCTTTGGCTTTGTTCCTGGATGTGAGAGTGGACTGGTGGCCAAGTTTAAGGTCATGGCATTCCTTCCCTTACAGCAGCTGACGTCAATTAGGAGAATTCCCCTTGCCTCTGCTCTGGGGAGAGTTCAGCGGGGATTGGAATCTGATTGCAACCTAAAAGATCAGTGTTTATTCTTCTCATACTATCACTTGTCATTATGAGGCAGTGTGATCTTCGTTTATATGAGGATAAAATATTACTTTTGGGGCATTTTGCCCACTTGGAATTTTAGTGGCCAAATCTTTGGGGCCTGCCCTGCAGCCAGAGGCCTATTTTGGTACCTGGCCCACTGCTGGCAAGTCAGCATATTTCTGTCCCAGCCTGTGGCAGCAGCACATCATTTTGTTGTCCTTATTCTTTTTAATTTAGGCCATTTTTTTTTTTTTTAAGATAATGATGATAACAGGTCACTGCATGTGAGCCAGAGTCCTTTTCACTCATCCATTCATCTTGCTGGTCTTGCATGGTTGTTCTTAGGAAGCCCATTTTACAATTGAAAAAAAGGGAGACTCCACCAAAATTGATATTTCCAGCCTTGAGCCTGGATTAGAATTACCTGGAGGGCTTTGGAAAACATGGGTTGCTAGGTCTGACTGTTACTGTCTAACGGTACTGGGTTTGATGTCTCCATTCAGCAAAGAATTGAAGAACAGGACACAGAGAATAGCATGCAAACAGTAGGTTTATTGCAAAAGCAACAGAGATACAGAGATAGACTTCTCTGGAGAAAAGGGGACCCAGAGCTGGGAATCTAGTTGGGAGTTTTGGCCTGTTCTTTCTCTGGTCTGTGGAATTTCCTCCTTTCCTTATCTCCTCCCCAGTCCATGTTCTCCTCCCCAGTCCATGTTCTCCTCATTATTATTGATTGGTGCCCCTTCTGTCCATGCATCTGATTTAGTTTTTCTGTTGGATCCCCCCACCCACCACTTAGGAGCATGAATACAGAAGTGTCTGTCTGGCTGGGTCTTCTGCGTATGTTCATGAGTGCTTTCATCAAGCAGGAAGTTGACCTCATCAAAAGACGTCTTCATGCTCCTTTTTCTGGTCCTGTCCCTGACTTCCTCACTAGCCATTTTGCCCTGGCTGCCTAAACCCTTCTACATCTCCCTCATGACCTTCAGAGTTTTTGATTCCTTGGGTCTGGAGTAGGACCTAACAATTTAAATATCTAACAAATTCCCCAGTCATAATGATGCACTTGATCAGGGACTACACCGTGGGAACCAATGGTTTAAGTACTTGGACTGATGTTTCATAGGTAGTAAGGTGAAGACCTTGCTTTGGTCAGACATCATCTACTTTACTCATGCTCAGCTATTATACTACATTGTATACACTGTTCAACCAGGGTATTAAAGGATTGGAGTCATGTGCTTTCCCTTCGTTTGATGAGAATTTTTTCCTTACTCATTACTAAAGAAAGCATATTAACAATGCTGAAGCCAAAGGTTCTCAAGAAACGGAAGGGATAAATTATTTTGCCTGATGATTATAATTATTGTATTTTAAATTAAAATGTATTACTATAACACAAGGGGGCAAGGCAGAACAAAGGTGCTTAGCATATTTGGGGTGTAGAGTATTATCTATTTAGTTTTCCCCAGTAAAAAACATTCATAGGATTTTTCTTTATATGCTATCTCAGAGTTGAGCATCGCAAGCTACTACTGGGACAGTTTGTAAAGGGAAGAAAGAATGGCTGGGGATCAAAAGCATCTTTAAGTGAACTGGTGGGTAATGAACACCACTTTTGTGACTGAGCCATGGAAATTCACTGTGTGAATAAGTCAGTAATAATCTACTGACCTCAGTAAACATATACTACCAGTCACAGAACGTTTCTGATGATCATTGCAATTACACTGTAGTTACAAACACAAATATTCACAGATATTTTAGTTTAAAACTCAGTATACCATGGCTTTTTGAGTTTTTGGTGAGTTGTTACTTTTCACAAATAGAGAAGTGTTTGAGTGCTTCAGTAATGCAACCTCTGTAGTTGTTTTCATAGAAACATGAACACTCCCCCAAATTCTTTAAAATTTGAAAGGGATCACTTGCAGTGATAATAACTTTTTTTTTTAAAGAAAGTTAGATATATTAAAATCAGTACTACTGTGATTTTTAAGAGAAATGGTGTTTCAAATAAGTTGAAATGCCTATAGGTAAGGGAAGTTTGTTAGATACTCTAAAAGAAAGATGTAGATGTTTCCTTTTGTTTACCCAGATTATATCCATGTTTTCAATCTGATCTCATGTTCCAGATTCCCATTGGCTCCCTCTTGATGGGCTATAAAGAACACTGGTTGTGGACTGGTGCTAGTCCACGGATGAAGTTTTTACTAAGCCAGAATGGAATTATCTTTTTCATTTTCATGAGAATACTTTCTTTTTGTATATAAAACTATGGTGTAAGTAGATGGTAATTATTTTTAATGGCTTTTTGGTGGAAAGATTAATGATGTAATTGTTGTAGGTCATTGTTAAACTCTTTGTCACCAGTCACTGTTACAAACACTGTACTTTTTAATCCTTAGTGTTCACACAGCCCTATGAAAACAATAGTATTCTTGCCTCCATTTTAGGAGTGACGAAATTGAAGCTGAGTGAAATTGAGTATCCTTAGGATAGTTAACCAGGTAACAAGTGCCAGCACTGGGGTGAAGACTCAGGCAGTTCAGCTATTGTGTATTTGCATTTTATAAGTTCATGAATTCCTTAAGTCTGGAGTGGCCGTATATAGCATGACATTTAACTCTATTGCCCTGAACTATTTTTTTTTGTTGTTGTTGTTTATGTTATTGTCGCACTAAATGTTAAATATGTAGGACATGGATCTTGTGTTTTGGTATGTGGATGTTGTTCTCTTTCAGAATAGTTTTAATGTAAATGCATTGTTTTTACTTGCTGACTTGCACAAAGCAAATCATAATAATGATGTAATAGAAACCTCTAAGTTTGTGCGTGGGGGTGGGTGGGTGTTAGTCTTTTAAATAGCAGTTATCTTTTTAGTGTTCTCTTTTTCTGAAGTTGATTTTCCCTAATTCATTGATTTTTGGTCTGAGTGTAGTGTTTGACCCTGAGATACTGGATAAATAAAATACTCAGAAGTATTGTCAGAAGTCATTTCTCATAGAAGAATCTGTAGCTTAATTAGTTGAAGAGTAAGAGAAAGATCATGTTAACTTTTGAGGTAGCTGCTACTTCTTAAAATTGCTGTTTTGGTATGTAAAATGTGTTATTTAAGAACATTAATTGCTTTTATGCACATCTTGCTAATGGAAAGATGTATTACCTGAGAGAAGGCCTGTAGCTAGTTTATTCCTGTCTTTGCTTCTTTCTTGGAGGGCAAAAGCTCAGCCTTCTTCTGTATCTTGTCCAGATTGCCAGCAGCATCATTGAGTTACCCTTTTCTCATCAAGTAACGTGAAAGTTCATGGAATGGTTTGAGAACTAAGTCAGTCTGTTGAAGAGGAAGAGAAAAGACTCTCAAAAACAAAACAAAACAAAACAAAACAAAAAACCACCCAGTGTTGTTTTCTTCATATGAAATCCTAAAAGGTTTATGTAGCTAATTGTGTATATCTACCTGTGTGTGTGTGTGTGTGTGTGTGTGTGTGTGTGTGTGTGTAGGGAGAAATAAACAAAGTGGTAATAAGTCTCACTTTAAGTTGCTTTTATCATATGAATATAGCATTCATAGCATAATGTACTTTGTTAAAATAGAATGGTACTGATTATATGATAATAGAGAAACTATAAGAAATCCTGCTCTCAGGGGTCTTTATTCAAGTATTTGTTTTTAGAGATCTTGAAGAAACCACATTCTATTTTAATATTCTAAACATTTCCATGTCTGCTCATGTGGTTATTTTCTAATTCCAATTTATG
This sequence comes from Sciurus vulgaris, assembly GCF_902686455.1. Lineage (NCBI taxonomy): Eukaryota > Metazoa > Chordata > Mammalia > Rodentia > Sciuridae > Sciurus > Sciurus vulgaris. The sequence continues at coordinate 58,369,703 of NC_136469.1, forward strand.
GTATCATATAGTGCTTTTCTGTGATTAATTTCTGTTCGAATTTCGTATGGCTGGCGCTTGGTGTATCTGCCTGAGTCAGTAACCTTGTTTCATTGTGTTCCTGGAGAGCTCATGGTCTGGACACCATGGCTTTTGAACTTCAGAGTCACTAGTTGAATATGTCGGTGAAGTAAACCTGGCTTGTTTTATTCTTTCTGTAAACTCATCTCTTTAGTTTCTTTCTTAATGCTCTGTGCTTCTGTACTTTTTTTTTTTTTTAATTTACAATAAACAAACCTGTGTGCAAGAATAAATTGAGGATTAGTGGGAAGGAAGAGTGTACATAGGTATACAATTTTTATCTAAAATGATTAAGCATCCATTTTCTCTTTTGGCTCCATTTGTAATGAGTTCCTTTTTTCTTTCATAAAATTGATGTCAAGTTCACCATTTTATTCACATTGCCTTCTTTTTAAGATTCATGTTTTGTTAAATTCAAAAGAGCATTTTTAAAAGGACAGTATTATTATCGACTCCTCTGGATTTCATGATTAGTGTCAGACATTTTGATATTAAAAAATCCATTTGGAATTCTTGAACCTGATTCCATTTCAGAATCATTTATTAATGCTCAGGATTTCTGAATGTGTTGCCGGATTTAAGATGCCATCTGGTGGTATGCATTTGATACATCTAGTTGTACTTTTAACTTTCATCAGAGTTGTATGTCCTTTATTGCTAATGAAGAATATTTTTGAAATGACATGTAAGGACATATATTTAAATTTCAAACAATGGATCTTTTGTATCTTTCTTTATGTTTCTCAAAGTAGTAAACCTGTTTGGTTTGCCTTATTAGCATAATAATTTGGTTCTTTAGGAGAAAAATTATAATCAGGCTCTAATTTTAGGAACTCAGTTTTGCACATAGAAATGTATAGATATTCAGAATCAAAACCTAATCACATATGTTTTTTGTTTAGTTTTTAGAAAGTAAAATTTGATTATTTAGCTATCATTAAATAAGAGATTATTAGATGATCACAAACATGAAATAGAATTTACTCATTTGAAATACTTTTTGTCGTGTTTTAAACATTAAAGTCCACCTCCTTTGAAGGTATACTTCAGCTTAATCTTGACTACTTCTTTCTTTGCCTTCTACAAAAGAAAGCTGATTATAATTGTTAAATATATATCAAAGCTAGGTAAAAGTTAGTAAATTGTTTGCTTTGTTATATAAAATGTCTTGCAAATACAAAGTGTCAAAAATATATGGGTATTTTTATCCCCTACAGAAGAAATTGTGCCTGATTAGGTTTGTTTATTAAGGGCATGTGACATTGAACCAGTGTATAGATTCTTTTCCTCTTATAACCTGTTTAGCATCTCACATCTTAGTCAGACTTCTGGTCCAGCCAGTTTCCCTTAAAAAAAGTGACTAGAGTAAAAAGGGATGAGAATAGAAAGTGTGATATAATGCCGATTGTGCAAGTCATTTGAGGTATATCATCTAATAACACTGAAGACTTAATTTATGGTGTCTAAGTAAAAATCATTCACTAGCATTCTGGGTCTGCTACCTCCTAACTGTGTACCACTGTTCGACACTCAGTTTCCTCATTTGTTTAGTAGTTTTGGTTCCACACCTGTGACTCAGATGTGTAGTTCAATCCTGCATCCACACTGCTGGTAAAGTAAGTGCACCCCAAGTAGTAACTGTGTTGGTATGTTGTCATAATCAGTTTTTGCTGTGACTCTTAGTCTTGTAATGTAGCTTGGTTCTGTTTCCTTGTTTAGTGATTAGAACATAGAGAACTTGTATCTATATCATTTTGGACAGTATAGCAGAATTATGCAGGAAAAGACCTAGAGGACTGTGGAATGAAAGAAAGAGCTGACAGTTCCTCAGGCCCACAGCTATCCTCTACCCATCCTTTATTAATTCCAAATGAGCATAAATTTTATTTTTTAACTTTTTATTTGTTCTTTTTTAGATATACATGACAGTAGAGTGTATTTTATACATACATGGAGTATAACTTATTCTAATTAGAATCCCATTATTGTGCAGTTGTACATGATGTGGAGTTTCACTAGTGGGAAAAGAGCCTTAATTTTAATTAAATAAAATAAATTTTGTTTTCATGAAGTTTTCTCATACAGTACATGATTGAGAAAGAAGAAAATAAAAAAAATAGAAGGACTGTGAAATATAAGCTTAAAGATGTTTTTAAATTTCCTCCCTTGATGACTTCTGTTATCATTGCTTCATTCAGTAGCACAGTATTTAGTCTCCAGATGTAGGAATAGTTTTTGTTTTTTATTTCATCATTGATTTCTAATTGCATTCCATTTTGGTCTGATAGGATACAGGGTAGTGTCTCTATTTTTTTGTATTTACTAATGGCTTCTTTGTGGCATAGCATATGGTATATTTTGGAGAAGGATCCATGAGCTGCTGAGAAGAAAGTATATTCACTCAATGATGGATGAAATACTCTTATATGTCCATTAAGTCTATATTATTGATTGTATCATTTATAGTTTCTTTGTTCAGTTTTTGTTTGGAGGATTTATCCAGTGGTAAGAGCAGAGTGTTAAAGTCACCCACTATAGCTGGGAACATAGCTCAGTTGGTAGAGTGCTTGCCTCACAAGCACAAAGCCCTGGGTTCTAATCCCCAGCACTGCAAAAAAAAAAAAAAAAAGGAAAGAAAAAAAAATCATTCACTGTTATTGTGTTTTGGTCTATTTGATTCTTAAAATTGAGAAGGGTTTGTTTGATATACAATGCTCCATTGTTTGGGGTATAAATATTTAAAATCGTTATGTCTTTCTTGCTGGTATATGGTTCTCCGGAGCAGTATGAAATGTTGTTCTTTATCCCTTCTGAATAACTTAGGTTTGAAGTCCACTTTGTCTGATATGAGAATGGAGACCCCTGCGTTTTTACTGGGTTCATATGCGTGGTATGTTTTTCCTCATCCTTTCACCTTTAGTCTGTGAATGTCTTTTCCATGAAATGAGTCTCTTGAAGGCAACATATTATTGGTCTTTCTTTTTAATCCGATCTGCCAGTCTATGTCTTTTCATTAATGATTTTAGGCCATTAACATTCAGGGTTATTATTGAGATATGATTTGTATTCCTGATCATTTTGGCTTATTTTTGGTTTTTAACTTGACTTGGTTTCTGCTTTGATTAGCTTTTCCTTTAGGGTAGTTCTCCCTTTGTTGACTTGTACTGTTGTTTTTCATTTCCTCCTGATGAAATATTTTGCTGAGAATGTTCTGAAGTTCAGACTTTCAATTTGTAAATTCTTTTAACTTTAGTTTACCATGGAAAGGTCTTATTTCATCATCAAATCTGAACGTGAAAAGAGAGCCTCCAGAGTGGGAGAAAATCTTTTCCACATGCACTTAAGACAGAGCACTAATCTCCAAAATTTATAAAGAACTTACAAAACTGTATACCAAAAATACAAAGAACCCAGTCAATAAATGGGCCAAGGAAATGGACAGACACTTCACAGAAGAAGATATACAGGTGATTAATAAATATATGGAAAAGTGTTCAACATCTCTAGTAATTAGAGAAATGCAAATTAAAACAACTCTAAGATTTCATCTAACTCCATTTAGAATGTCTGTTATCAAGAACACAAACAATAATAGATGTTGGCGTGGGTGTGGGGAAAAAGACACACGTTTACATTGTTGGTGGAGTTGCAAATTGGTGCAGCCACTCTGGAAAGCAGTATGGAGAATCCTCAGAAAACTTGGAATGAAACCACCTTTTGACCCAGTTATCCCACTCCTCGGTTTATACCCAAAGGACTTAAAATTAGCATACTACAGTAATGCAGCCACATCGATGTTTATAGCAGTTCAGTTCACAGTAACTAGATTGTGGAACCAACCTAGATGCCCTTCAAGAGATGAATGGATAAAGAAACTGTGGTATATATACACAGTGGAATATTATTCAGCCATAATGAAGAATTATATTATGGCATTTGCAGATAAATGGATGGAATTGGAGAATATCATGCTAAGTGAAATAAGCCAATCCCAAAAAACCAAGAGCCGAAAGTTTTTCCCAATAAGTGGATGATGATATATAATGGATGTGGGGGGATGGGGAGTGAGAGAAGAATGGAGGAATTTTAGATTATGTAGAGAGAAATGAGAAGGAGGCGGGGTATGAAAGATGGTGGAATGAGACAGACATCATTACCCTATGTACATGTATGATTACACGAATGGTATGAATCTACATCATGCACAACCATAGAAATGAAATGGTGTACCCCATTTGTGTACAATGAATCAAAATGCAATCTGTAAAAATAAAAAAATAATCAAAAACATATTGGACATGAAGAAAAAAAGATTTTTTAATATAAATAATAAACTATGCAAGAGTGTGCCTTTCTTACAAATTGCTGTTGAAAATAATGATTCTTTTCATTGATGACAATTCCTCTGACACCAATACACTTTCATTTCTAATTTTTTTGATTGATTTTTTTAAATAACAGTTCATGGAACTACCAACAAAGTGTACATTACCTGAATTTTGCGTTTCCCAAGTAATATGCAACTGTAAGTTGCTTTCTGACATATAAGCAGAAAAATCTTGCAGGGATTTCCAGTGATTTCCCCCCCACCACCACACTAGTGACAAATCTATTTGAGAATATTTTGCTGTATATCATTCTGTCAGTCTTTCAACGGTTTTTAGAGAGCTCAGGCTATCTTTATAACAATTTCTTAGTATGTTTCAAGATATGTCAATAATTCTTTTAATAAGATAACACTAGCAAATATCAGAAGTTTAGATAGAGAAAATAAGAAATTGGAGGTTAAGGAGTCATCTGTCAAAATGTATTGGTCTCGAATATGCCTTTATTCTTTTGTATATAGTAAAGGAATATAAACCACTTTTGGATAGTTAGCTAAGTATTTCAGGTTCTATTTCAAGCAACAAATGAATCCAACAATAACTCTGGGAGGTAGATACTTTTTAATGTCTATTTTTAATATGAGAAAATTGAGGCATGGAGAGATTTACAGAGCTTTCTTAGGGTCACAGACCTGGCAAATCCACAATCTAGAGGGCTCTGGTCCTTCCATTATAGTATTATAGAAAGCCAAAAAATCTGCTTCAGAGCCCAGTGAAGCAGGCAGTTTGGCCCATAGACAGTTCATTAAAATATTCTCAAACAAGAAATTCTCTGGTATTCTTAACTAATGCTTTGAAGCAAGTATCTAATGACACTCATATTTATAAGCATCCAAATTATGCTCTCAGCCTTATGCAAATTATAGAGAAAGAAAGTACAATTCGCAAGGTGAAATAAAAACTAAAATATGTTGGAAGGCCAGATAATATTTATAAAAATGAATTCATAGTTTTTATTTTCTTTTCACTCCCCAGTGATCCTGAGTGTAAAATTAAGCTCTAGAATTTTTGCTTTGAAGTGACTAAAAAGTGTTAGAGATATGGGAATCATTTAAAAACAAACCTGAAAGCCTTTTAATACCCCTGTGTATGAAATTCAGTTTAAGGCCTCAGTTCCTATTGGCTCTTTAGTGAAGGATGAACTTTAAAATGAATTTCCTTTTTTTCCTTCTTCCTGTCCTCTAAAATTTCCATTAAACAGTATTTGTTGCAAAACCTTGATTAAAAATAACAAAATCTTATTTTTTAACAATTTATTATTTACCTTGTCACTTCTTGTCTAAAATTGGACCTTTTTGAGGAAAACTGACATGCAAGTACAATAGAACCAAAGGAAATTTCATGATAATATTTGGTTTCTATTTAAAAAGAAATTCTGGGTCTTCTTCTTGGCTTAACTGAGACATAGCTTCTACCCTTCTGCTTCTAGCTTCTTCTGTTTTTGTAAACCTGCCGCAGCTTCCCCTTGACTCTGATCCCAGTCTGGTGCTGGGGTGCCTAGGCCACAAGCCCTTGACTCCACCTGGATAGAAGTTCCTCCCTTAGGTCTCTTCCAACTCCAAGAGCTAAAAATGGTAATTAGCATTCTTTGTACTCTCATTACCCACCTTACAATGCATAACAGGTTGTATGGCCTCTATCATGCAACCTGGTGAGGTAGGTACTATTGTTATATCTTATTTTGGAGAGGAAATCTTTCCCAGAGAACTGTCAGATAAGCCACATTTGCGGTTTTAAATTTTCTAATAGCTACTTAAAATTTTTGAGACAGGTGAAATTCATTTAAAAAACATTTTAGCTTTAGTTATTTAAAACATTATTTTAATAGGTAGTCAATATAAAATTATTAATAAAATATTTCACATTCTCTTCTTAAAAACTCTGAATTGTTACATCTATTTTATACCTCTGGCATATTTCATTCTGATGAACTGTAATTTAAGTGTTCAGTAGTCAGTGTGGCTTTGGCTAGTGGGAGCAATATTGAACAGAAAAGTTTTAGATGAAGAAACTGTAGCTTGGCAAATTGCATGCTTAATATATATAACCTTGGTAATCTAACCCAGGAGCCTAGACTCACATTCAGATAACTGAGACTGGACCTTAAGCTCTCAGAAAGCACACTATACCATCTCAGGATCTAGATAGCTGGTTTTTTCTTTGAATTCACAATCAGATTCCTGCCAGATTCTTCAGTGGCTTTAACTGCCTGTGTCTCATCTAACCAGAATGATCAGTTTCTGTTTTCAACCTATTTTTTATTTCAGTTGAACCTGAGGTATTGTGTTCCCTAGTCTTTGATCACTTTCCCTTTTGAGTAATGGACATCCAATCACACCCCAGTGGAAGTCTATGGGAATCACTTCCCTACTTTATTCTAAGTTAGCTATTTCTGCCTTCCCATAATTGTTAGCTCATGACTCTACAGGGTGCACTATTTGCTATTTCAGTTTGGCACTGTTTCTAATTCTTCTGGTCTTTCCTCTCCAACACACTTTGTTTCATACTCCCAAGTGATCTTGCAAAAAAACCATCATATTAACTTCATTAAGGTGGGGATTTGATTACCATTTCATTGCTCAGAAACCATCTCTTCACAGTAATAATTCCAAATTATTGGGGAACAGTGGTCATAGGTAAGTGTATGGCAATATTTGAGGAACCAGGTAGGGTAGTACAATGGAATACTGAAGTAAGAGTGTTAAAAAAATGGAGAATGAATGTGATAGACTTGATTCAGAATGTGACCAACTTGTCAATTTGTCTTTAACACAATGTCAAATAGAAAAACTTACTCATTAACACAATGCAAATTTTTATAACATGCAATGTTCATAAATAAATTTGTTCGTAATTGCTTTTATATGTATCTATGATATTCATATAGTTTTGATTATGCTTAATGATAACATTCATAGATTTTAGGATGTCAGCAGAAAATTTTGACACTGTTCCATAGGGGACATTGTAAAGCACTGTTCTATAGAACTGAGTTGATTATACACCATCTGTTGTCTCCTCATTATATTCTCCCAGTACTTACCTTTCGTAAAGTGGTTGATACAGCTGCCCATCTGATGACTGCATTTCCTAGCCTCTTTTGTAGCTATATATAGCTAACTGACTAAGTTCTGATCCAGGGGGTCGAAGTAAAAGTGGTATGTCACTTCTAGATCATGCAGCCAAGAAGAAATGTAATGCCCTCTGTGTTTTGCTTTGCCCTTCTTGCCAATATACTAGCATGGCAGGAGCTGAAGATACCATCTCAGCCATGAGCGGGAAGTCGTATGTTGAATAGGGCGAAGTTCCAATGTAGAAGAGTCCTTGGCTCTCAATGCAGTGTTCATGCCACATTGGCTTAAATATTTACATTAAAAGAAATATTTTTCCTCATATTTAATCCATTGTTTTCTCATGTTTAAGACATTGTTACATCTGGATCTTTGTTTTAAGTTTGCATTCTAATTCCAAGTCTAGATCCATGATCTCCCCTGTTCCAACATAGCTACTGTGAAGCCCTGCAATGAACACTGTTCTTTTCCAAAGAGAAATTAATATATTGTCCTTTTAATGAACCTTGATTATATTTGTTTCTCTATTGTGAGGTACACTAGGGAAATTCCATTTACCTGAGGTATATGTTCTCTGGAATTTTTCTTTTCCCATTGATGTGAATATTGTGTCTTTTTCAAGAGAAGGCTCAAGTCTTAATGACCTCTGAAAAGATTTCCTTGGAAGAACTTTCTCTTCCCCTGTTCCCATAGCATTTTATTACATATGTCTGTTATTGAATGTTTGTCTTATAATATCTTGTCTCTCTTAATTAGTCTACAAATTCCCTGGGGGAAATTAGGACATCTAAAATTTCTCAAAAGCAGCCTTACTATTTATCCCAATGCCTGTCTGTATTAGGTACTTAATGATTATTTGATTTTGATTAACTATCAAGAAAAGCTTACTCATCATTTTAAAAATTAGAGGCATTGGAGATATTTATACATATTATTTTTGTCTAAAAAATGATTAAGGCTGCGTTCCGTCTTTTTCTACTTGCATTACTCTGGAAATAGAGTAAATCAGAGCATAGCTTCATATGATGACTTATATGTGACATTGCTCAGGCTAAAACTTACTTTTTTTTTTTTTTTTTCATACCAGGAATGGAACCCAGAGGCACTTAATCTTTGAGCCATATCCCCAGCCCATTTTATTTTTTTATTTTGAGACAGAGTCTTCTCTGAGTTGCTTAGAGTCTTAATAAATGACTGAGGATGGCTTCGAACCTGCAATACTCCTGCCTCAGCCTCTAGCCATTGTAATTACAGGTGTTCGCCACCATGAATCCTGCTTTTATTAAACACAAGACACACACAAACTATTGTCAATCCTCATTTTATTTTGACTTTGATAGGCTTCCTAATTGTCACAATTGCATTTCATAACATCTGTATTGTGCTTTGTAGCCTGTCTTACCCCATATATGTCTTATAATTTCTTACGTAAAGATTTGACAACTCAGTTGTGTGCCTCTCATGGGCAAATTTATAATTGCCAGACTTGATAGAGTCATAAAAATGTAAGAGATGCTATCTAATCTAATCATTTTATTGTAATGTATTTCTTCTTTTATATGTCAAAAAGCAACTTCTTAGTGTTTTTCTATTTTACATGTCAAATGTGATTTTTGAACAGCAAATGTGATGGGCTTTTCTCTGTATGTTTTCATCAGATTGTTTTAGGCACCAGTTTAGTAGTTATTTGAGGAAAATTGAAAATTGGAAAAATAATTTGCATAACAGAGGATTATCTAGTTTATTATTACTGAAATAAATTTTAAATATTTTTTATTCTTTTTGATTCTACTTTATAGAAGTTTCATTTATTTGGGATACATTATTTTACTTGAACTTTGTATGGTGGTTTTGTGGACTTGATTTGCAAAGTTTTCTCAGGTTTTTGGAGTATTATTTCCTCTGATGTTTAATTGCTTCTACTCAGTGATCTTCAATATATAACCATAGTATACCTGATAGAAGTTTGAAAAGCCGATATACCTCCCATCTTATTTTTTTCTACTTTAATATGTGACTATAAATTTGTGATAGTGCATCAATTTGAAAAGATTCTCAAAATAGCTAGTAAAGAAAAAAAATATATATTATTTTCAGTCCACATTCTGAAACATTAAACCAGAGCTATTGGAGCAATATTTATTTCAACATGATGTTGAGCTGCAATTCCATTTACCACTAATTTTGGTTGTGGGTTGCTCTTAAACTTTCAGTAGTAGAATATTGTAATTGAATTCATTATTCTATAGATTATTATTGTTGTGAGACAGATGCTAATTATTTCTTTGAAATAAAATGTCTGTAGTAATTCCCAGAGTAGTCAAGCTTCCAGAATTAGTTAAGGCATAGGTAAGTTTTTTACATAATACATAAGCAGGTAGACTTTTTAGTATGGACAACATGGAGAATAATTTAGATTTCAAACCAATACTCTTTAGAAAGTAAAAAGGTATGCTGGTAGTAATTACACTAGCACAACACACTTAGTTTAGGATCATCCCCATACAAACCAGTTTAAAATTATCCTAGAACTGTGTATTTAAGGCCCCTCATTCTGCCTCTGTTCATGTTCACCAAATATGATCACATGGTCTCAGTATTGGGCAAGACAAACATAAGTTTGGGAACATTAATTATGGTCTTATCATTTGTGGCTGACTGCAGAACAGTGTACCACTAGCACATATTAAGATGATCTGTACTAACAAGTGTGGGTGATCCTCATAGAAATAATTTGTGTGAATTTCAAGTGTTTATATTTAAATGAGTGATTTTCCAGGAATTGATACCATGAAACATAAATTCAGGTGATGGTCGAGTCAGTCAGTCAGATGTCAAAAATTATAACGAAGCAAAAGAGCTAGTTTTATAATGTTCTGTACACATGAAGAAATGCATAGGACAAGTAAACAATATAGATTGACACACTAAGCCTGATCCAAATATTTTTATGGTTTTCATTTTTCGAGCACTTACCCTGAAATAGGTGCTGTGCTAAGTACATATATACAGCAGTCGTGGGTGTCAGCATAATGGCAGTGATGTGAGAGATTTCTTCTTTACTTTTAACAGTGCAGCCTATGGCAGAAACAGATAGATTAGGATGAAAAGGTGGCAGTGGTCACTTCTGAGCTTGGCGCACACATCTCCTTCTATTGGCATGATTGTTTGTAGGGTGGAGTGGTTATAGAGGACAGTGCTCTCCGTTTCTTGTCCTTGGCAAGTTACCTAATTGAGACCAGTGCTGATTTGCTCAGGGACAATGTGAGTTGTTCCAGCAATGAATGAGTTCTGTTGTTGACTGAACAACTTCAGCCAAATGGAAGATTTCTTAAGATGGTATCTAAATGATTGGAATCTTACCCCCAAATGGAGTGAGATTGCAGATGGAATTTAGACCCAGATATGTTTTCTTTTTGTTTTTGTTTTTTTAAATTCTAAATAGACTTTCCCAAGAAGTGAGGTAATTTATAAGGGAACCTGTGATTTTCTGGATACCTCTGGCATGAGATGAACCAGAGGAAAAGAAGCATTAGAAATTTAGGATAGTGATGGTAGAGTAGGCCAGTCATATGTCAAAAATTAAAACAAAACAAAAATGCTAGTTTTATACCTTCCTCTATGCATGCAGAAATGGATAGGACAAAGGAACAACGTAGACTGACACACAGTGTTAGAGAGTTCAAGAGGGGGAAGAAAATTACTGAAAAGTAGATCAGATGTGATGGAAACCTTCATAAGTTCAGTTTGCCAAAAAGGCTCAGGTTCCATAGACAAAGTAAAAATCATTGAAGCTAGCCACCAGTGAGAGAAATAATTATGCGTTGGCTGAGAATGACCAAAGAATGCCAGTTTTGAGGATGAGGAGAGGATTCATCAGTTGTGATTCACGTGTGGTTGGGTCATATCTGAGGAAATAGGGACAATGGGGACATTTCTGTTCATATGAGTGCTTGGGGTCCTTTACCAGCTTGAAGATTTTATGATGGATTTAGAGACCACTAGGTAAATGTATGGTCAAATGCTGATTTCTAGAAAGGCAATGATGGTGAAATTACCATGGATATAGACATGACCTATTTGAGGATAGACTGTGATAGGTTGGGGATTGACTCACTGTAGGTAATTGTCCAGTTTGGAATGGTGGAAGGAGGGAGAGGAAGGACTGTACCTAAATAAGCATTTCATTTTGTCAAGGAACTGTGAGAAATACTAGACTTGGGAAAGGAGACATAGTCTGACCAGTTGAGGTAAAAGGACACATTGTGACTATCTGTTAGATAGAATAAATTATTTTAAGGATCAGTAATTATCATGATTTCAAATATATTATTAAAATGTAAAAGCAGGTTTTTTTGGAGCAGAATTTGATTTTCTAGTTATTTAATCAAAGCCTAATGTTAAAGATGTTTGGTATTCATTGTGTGATTGCCAAATATTGTAAAATATGAACAACATTTGTGTAGAAAGTAAAACTGGAACATGGATATATTCAATCCTGTGTTGTAGATTTATTTTATTATGTAGCATCTGCTTTCTATTGTATATGCAATGGGGATGTTGTAAGGGCAACCCTGTCACTTAGTGGAAAGATCACTGACTTAAGAATTAAGCAGAAATAGGTTTTAATTCAGGCTAACAAGTCACCTAACATGCCCCTGTACACTTCTCTGTGCATGTGTCTGATGCAGTCAAGCATCGCTTAGCAATGGGATGAATTCTGAGCGATGGTCATTAGGTGATTTTGTGTTTGTGTGAACACCATAGATTGTACTCACACAGTCTCAGACAGCTGTAACCTCATCATGCAATAGATTCTTATTGGGACCACCATCGTAGATGCAGTCTGTCATTGATGGAAGTGTCATTATGTGGCACATTATTATAATTTCTGCCTTAGAGTGTGGTAAGACTTCAAAGAAGGTTTGAAAAGTTTCTCACTCAACAATTGATATAGTAAGAACCCAATGAATAAAAGTTACCGTTTATTACTAGTAAAATTGATGCATGTACATATATACATATATATATGTGTGTGTGTATATATATATATATATATATAGATAGATACATATATATATACACCCAAGCCTTCTGTGAAAGAACAGACATATGTTTATATTTAGTGACCAGAAAAATAAATCATATTTCTCCTTACGTTGTTGCCTACTCTGGGTGATGCCAGTCATTGTCATGGAGATAATTTTTTTCTGATAAATTTAGTACTTATTTTCCATAAGAAAAATTAAACATTTGCTGATATATGCATTGCTTACTTCATATTTGCCCTTTTGAAATAAATAAAAAAATTATCAAAATAATTTATGATAAAAAATTAAAAACTTCAGCTCAGAGAATTTGTATCAACTTCTTGTTTTGTTGGATGTGCTTCCTTAGCACCTGAATTCCACTCTTCATCTGACTCCTTTATGAGTTTCTAAACATTTGTTTTGGTTCCGGGTAAAATGGTAGTTGTTTCATTGAGGGTCTTCTTATTGTTACTAAACTAAAAGTAAACCTTTCTCTGAGCTTTACAGGAGAAGGAAAATAAAAATATTGTTTGTGAAAACTGTCATCTAACAGAAGTAAGAGCAGTTGAGATGGGTGTGCTTCAGGGGTCCTGAGAGGTTGTGTGATTCTGACATTTTCTTTCTGCAACTCGTGAGATGATTCCAGATGATGTCACAGTCCTGTTCAGCTTTGATTCTCTAGATGTATTTCTTACTCAGAACATGTATCACATAGCTTCAAGGTGGCTATCTTCATAAGAAATTTGATTAGCCATATCAGGGTTTCCTTTTGTCATACTTCTGTGTCAAAATAAGAGACAACCTCAACTTTTGTTACTGCGTGATTCAACTTCCCACCACATCATGGTTTCCTGAATACCTCAGAACCATTTCTATATTTTTCTGAGTTCTTCAATATCCACAATGATTTATGTCATTAACATAACCTGTATTATTATCACAGAGACGTTCCACCCCTGTTTTTTTTTATCTTTAAAAGAGTTTTTTTTTTTTTTTCATCAGAATGCTTTTATTCTTTAAATATGTGTTCTTTCACATTCTTCTCACATAATAAGAAGTGGATCAACAGCATTTTAATTTGAATTATTTTTCTATATGACTATAGAAAAAGCAGAATGAAAAGAAAGTAGATTTATGAATTTTAAATAAAATATTCTAAGGTATCACATAGCTTCTGATGTTTTATTGGATGTTGATCATGTTTCACTGTATTTTTTTTTAAACAGGAGGATTTTATAGTAGTAGTACATAAGTAATGGTAATTAATTCAGTGAACGAGGCCATCGTTCTTCTGTCTTTTGATCTTAAGACTTAATCATTTGCCCCTCTGCATTGAATTATTTATTACTGTGCATTGTCACCTAATTTTGCTTATGGAAGAGACTTACTTGGCCACTATAGTTACTGGCCTTCCAGATCAGGAAGCCTAATGAAGTGGGAGTTGAGTTGACCTGAACTCGGGTCTCTTCTCTGCTCTCAAGGCTCCACATTCTGTCCCACTGCCCTTCTTTGCTCTGTGAACTACAAGGGTGATTTCACTTCTTTGGCATGTTCATGTTACTTTTTCAACTTAATTTATCTTGGCTTTATTAGAATATAATATATTTGTGCACAACTAATTCCTGAGAACACACACTAGCTCACTCTTCCCCACTAACCTTTAAATAAAATAATTCCCTAAGATACTTCTCATTTTGTCCTTGACCTAGCGCTTCTTCTGCTTCTTACATCATATTTGGCAGCAGGACAGAGGTAATGACCTGAGAGGCGTGATGTTTGTCCATTCCATGGCCATCCCTATTTAACTGCTGGGAAAGTTTCCCTCATCTTCCCCCATAATTACCTTTAAATGTCTTCAGCCTTGAGAAAATAGAATTTGTGGAGACCACATAATGCTAATGGGAGTCTACCACAGGTCTCCATTCTCTATTTCCTGTGGAAAATAGAGTGGTTTAAGTTTCTCAAACTCACTCTTCTATGTGATAGAACCAACTTTATTCATTCATTTATGCCTTAAGAGCAAACAACATTCTGCCCCACTCCTTGCTGTGTTTTCTTCCTGGCCATCCCCTCTCAATTTGAAAATAGAAAACATTTCATACACGAGAGACCATCATTTTTGCTGTTGCTTTCTCATCAAGCATTGAGAACAGATTCAAGTATGCATGTTTTTAATATCATGTAGAGCTGCAGAATTAAAAAAAAATCAAAGAGTTTATATCACAGAACTTTAACTCCCTTTGTTTCCTTAAATGCTCCTTCTTTAGTGAACACTAAATTAAAATCAGAAAAAAAAAAAAAAAAGCCTCAGACTGGAAAAACGTGTACGAAACCCAGCTCAAGCTGCAGAGGGAAGGAATAGGAACCTGCCACTGACCGACTGGAGGAGTGTGGACACAAGTCAGTCCAGCTCACTGCTCCTGTTTTCTCATGGATAAAAGGAGTCAGCCCACATGGTGCAGGATCACCCATCCAAGCCTTGGCTTTGGTTTCATTCACTTCCAGAACCTCCCACAGTGGGTCCCTATGTCCCTATTCAAGCTATCACCTTTCATGGTCTCTTTAATTTCTCAGAAGTAAGAACTTTCTCTCTTCCAGGGTCGTTTTGATTTCTGTTGCTTCAAAAGCAAGCATGGTTTCATTCCAGCTTTTCCTGGAAATTATTTTGTTTCCTTTCTCTAGTCTTTATTTTAATATTAGCTTTCAGGACATTTACATCTCCTTTTCTTCAACCAGAATGGATTATCTGAGATCTTTGTCATGTCGTCAAAGATTTTTCAGGATGTTACGTCTTTCCCTAGTCCTCCAGTGGTCCCCTGAGCTCCCCCTGTACACAGTATACCTTTTGTGGCTATGTGGCCTGGAGTCACAGTTCACAGACTGAAATCCCAGCTTTGTCTTTTCCTGGTTCTGTGACTATTCAAGATACTTGCGGTCTCTGTGTTTCATTGTGTTCCTGCAAGTGTTATCAGGATTAAGTGAGTTAGAATCTACAAAGCTCTAGGAGTCATGTCTGGTACACAGCACGCACTGTATGAGCCCTAGCTTTTGTATCATTACTACAGGCTCTGTTCCTTTTCCCACCCTGCTAGTTTTTATAGCCATCTGAGGGTCTTATCTTACTCAGACTCAGAATGCATGGCCTTTTATGTTCCTTTTAGATCAAAGAGTACACATTAATTGGTGCCCACTTGGGTACTTCAGATTTTATGTAATCTCATATTTAGGTTCACACACATGTACTCTAGATTCCTATTATCCTAAAAGTCATTCTTATAGTCCATAAAGCTCCCATACATTATTAGGAAATGTTTTAATTCAAGAAGATGTTTTAGAAAATCTTTAAGCCACATTATATGAATACATAAAAACAAGAGGATTTAAGTTCTCTTTTAAAATAAAACATACCTGAAGTCTGGATTTTTGGTGAATTATCCCCTAATCTAACTTTTGTGGTATCTTTTTTTTTTTTTTTTTTTTGGTACCAGGGATTGTATCCTGGGTGCTTAATCACTGAACCACATTCCCAACCCTTTTTTTTTTTTTTTTTTTTGGATACAGAGTCTCACTAAGTTGCTTAGGACCTTGCTAAGTTGCTGAGGCTGGCTTCAAACTTACATCCTCCAGCTTCAGCCTCCTGAAATTTTGTGAGATCTTAGAGGAAAAGATTAATCCAGCAAATGCTTTTGTTTCACTACCTTGAAAATAAGCCTTTTAGGTTCATGCTTCAAAAAGAGCTAAATAACTACTATTGAAGAAGGCGATCTAATTGATAAAAACATAAATATTGAATAGAGTGTAGAATATCTAGAAGTTTGAGAATGTAAAAGTCATTGACTGCAGTGATTTCCAAACTATTGATTAACAACTCGGGTCTTCCTTCAAATTAAATATTGTGCAAGACTTTAAATATGAAATAGAGAGGCCCTAGTCACCAACAGGATAAAGAAAAGTCCACATAAGAACAGATTTGAGAAACAGCTGCTCTGCCCAGTTTCTCATTCTATGAAGAAACTGAGGCTCAGAAAGTTATGTTTCATTACAAGGCCATTCTTCTATGTAAGCATGATTTTTATACTTAATTCCACTTTTGTGCCATGAAATTATTGTATCTAGAATTATTTGGAAGATCACGTGTGTAAGAAAGAGCTGGTGCTTTACGGTGGGTTGATCTAGGTTCAAATTCTGGGTCTGCCTGTTTTGTCACCTAATCATCTGAACATCTCTCCACCTTAGTTATTAGTGTTGACGTGATCATTGCTAATATTATTACATTAATTTAGCTAATTTTTAAACAAGGAATCTTTTTGACTGAAAAAATTAAAATCATTTGGATAGGAAGTGTCTTCACTGAACTGTTATTGAAAAATAAACATCTCTAAATCTGTACGTGTATCTGCATTGTTATCTCTGTCTGTGTAAATCTTAACACCACAGCTTTTCCTACTGCAGAAGAATATGGGTATGATGTAAATATAATAATATTCTTTTTTCACCTGTCAATAAAAATGTCTGTGGCTATAGCTGTCTATAACTGTAAAAGTCTCCTAGGGTTTCATTTTACTACTACCATTCAAGTTTGGATTTGTTTCCTTACACACTCAAGTTTGGAACCACCAGGTTGCAAACTCTTAAACATTCAAGCACTGCTTCTCCCTCCTCACACAGAGCTGAATACCTGGGCCTTCACACACCCATACCCTCCTCATAGGGATATAGCTGAGCCAACAGGACATGTTCACTTACAGCCTATGCCACCACCCATTAATGTTCCATTAGCCCCTAAAAACCAATGGAGTGCCCAGATTCTATCTTCTAAATCTTGTCCCCACTGTTACTCTGAGCAAATGTCTCTGCTCCTCCACTGAGAGGCAAAGGTAAGAGAGGAGAGTGAGGAGGGAGTGGACTGTGGAACTCAGTGTATATATGGACTATCATAAGTCCAGGAATGTGAAATTTAAATATGCAGGCAGGCAACAACTCTTTCATGGAAAGAAATCTGATGTGTGACTATTAGTGAGTTGATTTTTGTTAGAATTGTGAAAATAAAGTGGTGTTAAAATTTTGTAAACTTTTTATTTTATCAGGATCATTAAAAATGTATTAAAGAGATGCCATGGTTTTTAGAAATGAGAGCTTAGATACTTATGTTTAATATGTCTTTTGGGAATGAGAAAGCAAATGAACTCCTAGTTTAAGTCACAGCCTGTCCTGATTTAAAGATTAAATTCTTCCCCTACCTTCACATTAGTGAACTAGGTAATTTCATGGAAATAGGTCTAACCCTCCTAAGATTCTCTGTAGAAGGGGCTATACGAGCTCAGAAGGAATCTGAAATCAGGAAAGTTTACAAATTGTCCCTTTCAGAGTTTTAAAGGGAAAGGGAAGTGGGAATAACATTTTAGGGACATTTAGTCACAAGGGGACTAAGTGACTAATATAGAGTTAGTCACAGTCCTTACTAATTTATGTATGTTTTCATATTTAAAGCCCTTAAGAGCCCCACAATTCAGTAATTAATTTAGAACCAACTATATGCCAGACACTCTTCTAAGTGGTTGGAATATATCTATGAATAATCAGCATGATAGCGGTATATCTCTCTTCGTAAATGAGATAGCCAAAACCCAAGGAGGTTGAGAACTTGCACAAGGTATGAGGACGAGTGTTAGAAATGGGATTTGAACATAGGTCTCTTCAGTTTTACAGCCCTACTTTGGAAAATACAGCACGAATTGTTAGGCACAATTACGTTGAGGGTTTTCGCCTGCAAAATATGGCAAAAATACCTGTCCTGCCTGTTTGGGTTTGGGTTTGTGGTGTTTCTAAGTTTCTCTTCTGTTTCTCACTGCTCTCTGTAGTTAATTGATAGAGTATAAACACTCTATATTAATTCTGTTCACAAGTACGACTCTTCCAGTAGAAAATGCACATCTGTAGTCTCCATAGTGTTGTGCATTGAGCCAGCCAAATGAAACAAATATTTATAGAGTGCTCTTGGGCACTGTGTTAAATATGGGGTGCTATTGTAAACAAGATACATGCTTATTTTCTCTTGTCCTTTTTATCCTAACAGAAATAGATATTAAATTCATTACACAATTGATTATATTTGTGATGAGTATCAGAGGATAGAGAATCATTTGTGTCTTTTATACCTGTTCCTATTTACCAAACTAATTAATGAATTGATGGATAGTTAGAATAAATTCCTTTGCAAAATAGTGATAGAGAACAAGCAGTTGATCATCCTAGTGTCAGGGATTAAAGCCCAGCCCTGTGTTTACTGGCTTTGGTACTTTATAGAAGTCATTAAGCCTCTCTGTGTTCCATTTTCCTGTATGTTAGGGAAAATAACAGTCTTGTAAGGGCTGAATGAAGAACACTGGGAAACAGCTTAGAACAGTGCAAGACATAGTGTGCAGTAAGATTTAGTCATTATTATTTTTATTACAATTATCATGTAGAAGAAATTCTCAAGGAATTTTCTCTAACCTGTAGTATTCACCTATTAGCCTTATTTAAAGAGTTTGTTCAAATGAATGGTTCTTAAAGTGAGGTGTGCATCAGAACCAACTGTAGAGTTTTAAATAATACACATTTCCTAAGCATGTTTGTAGGAAATTCTTATTCAGTTTGAATTGAGCTCTGCTTTTCAGAAGCTTCCTAGAACATTCTGATGCAAACCTCAGAGGTAAAAGTGATGGTCTTCAGTGACGCAGGAAGGAGTTTTACACACATAGCAGGGCAAGACTGTGACTATTGACAAACTGCCCAGTGGACTTTCCTCTGTGTACCTACTTTGAAAGAGTATTGATAACTAATTGGAAAAATGTGATCAGTAATATAATGGACTATATTCCATTATAGTCTAGAAGGAATTCCGGAGATAAGCCAAACAACTCAGGTACTTTGCAGTATATTTTTGTATTTGCTCTGCTCTCTCTTGGTGGTTTTCTTTTTCCTTTCTTTTCTTCTTCCTTCTCCTTCCTCCTCCTCCTCCTCCTCTTCTTTTCCTCCTCCTCCTCCACCTCTTCCTCCTCCTCCTTCTCCTCCTCCTCCTTTCTTCTTCTTTTTTTGGTATAGGAGATTGAACTCAGGGCACTTTACCACTGAACTAACATCCCAGCCTTTTTTATTAAAAAAAAAATAATTTAAGACAGAGTTTAAGTTGCTAAAGAGCATCCTCAAATTTATGATCCTCCTGCCTCAGCCTTCCAAATTCCTGGGATTAAAGGCATATATCACCATGCCCAGTCTCTGTTGATGATTTTCAAAAGAAGTAGGAAGTTATTTTTTCCATTTTTCTGTATATCTTTATATACTTATGGAAAAAATAATTTCTTAATGGTTCAAATGATAGATTTTACATGATTTGTTGTAAGGTCACTATTATTTTATAATATCAATTGGCAATCCAGAGATGTTAAATTATTACATGAGCATTATTGAAAGTCACTTTCCTATCCTGTATTATGATCTGAACAGAGAGTGATGCAGATCAGGAAATACTAGCAAATCCAATAAATACTAAACTCTACATGAGAAATCATAGAAACAGGAGACTTTCTAGAATTGGTGGCAAAGCCAAAGAACATGATCTTGCCTAATAATTCATTTCCCAAATTTAAAATGTACTACATGGTACTCATTGTAAAAAGTGTTTTCTCTCTGGAATCTGCATGGACTCCCCAAATTGAAGAGGAGAAAAATCACCAGACTGTCTTAAAAACCTGGATTTTAAATGACTTCTGAATCAGCATTTCTTGAAGGTTCTTTTTTGAGATTACTGTAAGATTTCAAAGTATTATGTGTGAGAGGTAGCATTAAGAAAGGTATTTACTTCTGATACGTAGCATTTGCATGCTTAATTCCTGCCTTTTTAGCATTTTATAATCAAATAGAGGAACATAGTTATAGCAAAGTAAAAATCATCAAACCCACATGTAGACTGTTTTAGTCAGGTTTTTTTGCTGCTGTGACCAAAGGACCCGACGAGAACAATTAGAGGAGGAAAAGTTTATTTGGGAGCTCATGACTTAAGAGAACTTAGTTCATTGACAGCTGACTCATTCTTTGGGGCCCAAGGTGAGGCAGAAGATCATGACAGGAATGTGTGGTAAGGAAAGAAGCACAGGACATGATGATCAGGAAACAGAGAGAGAGAGCTCTACTCAAGAAGGACAAAATATAAACCCCAAAGGCACACCTCCAATGACCTACCTCCTCTAGCCACACCCTTCCTGCCAGTTAACCCCTATCAGGGGATTGATGCACTGATTAGATTAAGATTCTTGTAACTCAGTCATTTCACCTGTAAACTTTTTTGCATTGTCTCACACGTGAGCTTTTGGGGGCACCTCAGATCTAAACCATAACATAGGCATTTAGTAGCCACCTTTTCCTTTTTGCCTATTTTCTGTTATGTTGATCTCAAAGGATATTTAGCATGTAAGACATTACTGTGATTGCTTTTCACTTTAGTATTACAGTGAGAGGTTGATTGCTGCTCCCTGGAGCTGCTTGTGTCTGGGGGCAGGTCCAGCTCCTGATCACGTGACCTGGGACCTAATGAACAGAGCCCTCCTGGATGGTGATGGACACAGCATGCATGGTCCTTGAAGCAGCTCTGTGTGTGTTTGCTATTCCTTCTCCACTTCACTTTTACTCAGCACCTTCTCTAGGTAAAGCCTTGAGAAGGTACCCGTAAATTTCATCTTGCAGCTTTAGGATTAGGCAATATTCAGTTTCATAATTTACCTAGACATGATTCCCATACCAGATACTCATTTGATCTTCAGTGAAGAGGCAGGCCTACTTGTTGACCCTTGCAAATAGATAATTGCTGAACTGCTTATCTGTAGTTCTTTATTGTGATTAATTGCCCTTGTGGAAAAGTGAGCATCTCAATATCCTGTTTGCATTTGTTATTGAAATCCATAAAAAAGCTTTATCATTGTTTAATTTAGTACATATTGAAAATTCAGTGAATTGTGTAAAGGGAAGATAGCATTATCAAAAAGGAGTTCCCAGGGTTTACTGTTGCTCTTTCGGGAGGTGTGTCATCAGTGCCTGTGTACAATAGATGTCTCCAAAGCAGCAGACTTAGAGTTTCCAATGTAGTAAGGAGGTCCAACTTGCTGGACGCGTGGATATAATGGAGTGCTTCTGAAAACTCATTTTCAAGGAGTAGTGTTCATGGTCTTATAGAAGAGGTTTACTTTTACCGTGCCAGGTTTTTTTTTTTCCTCATCAGCTTTTGAGTCCTTCTCTTAGGGCCTCTTGACAAGTTGATATTCCCTCCTCCTTACAATACTTTGTCCACTTGGTTTTTAAGATGTGATGCTTTCCTAGTTTTCCCTTAGCTGATGGCCTTTTTATTTAGTGTCCTTGGCAGCTCTTCCTCCTCTAAGACTCCCCCAAGGTGTAATGCTCAGACACCTTCTCTCCTCTGACTATAGGTGCTCCCTTTTGACCTCTAGCCTGTTCTGCTCTCAAAATCATCTTTTGTCAGATGTACCCTAAACACCTGTCTCTCCAGCCCAGTCCTTCCCTTTAAATTCAGTCTCATATTTCTGTCTGCTCATCCTCATTTTCCTTGAGTAGGAGATATCTTAGATTCAAACCATGTCCACAGCCCCACTCCTGAAATTCCTTCATAAATCTGATCTTCCTACTCTTCTCCCATCTTGGAATATGACAATTGAGTTCCTGACATTGCGTTTTCTTTCACATCCTGTCTGAGAATTCTTATGGCTGTGTCTAGAAAGTATGCCCAGAATTTGAACATGTGTCATCTCTTCCACTTCTGCCCTGGTCCAGGCTACCTCAACTAGATTATTGCAGTGGCCTCTCCTTAAGTGTCCTCTAGCCCCTCCCTTCACATTGACTTATCAGTAGAGATGGCTACATGTAGGATCATGTAGAATCATCCTAACTAGAACCGTACAACCCTGTGCTCTAATGGCTTCCCTTCCGGCTAGAAAGGTTAGGACGACAACTCCTTGGATTCATCTAGGGCCTTTCCTAACTTGTCTCTTCTTCTGTTTCTATTCCTCTCTAATTTCATCTGTGTTTGCTGTCACCCTCATTTGTTCGCCTAGCCTCTTCCTCATTCATGTTCTGTACTCCTCAGTCTTTCTACCCAGATGGCTTTTCACCTGTGTGGTGTAGCCATGTGATCCCGAACTCCTTCATATCTTTGCCCAAAGTTATTTCTCAGTAACGCCTCACTGACTGCTCCGTATACAATTTTAGTTCCTCTCCCTCCAACACCAACTATTTCTCTGGTGCTTGCTTTCAGGCACACCTATACCTTCATTGCACTTATCATCCAACGATGCACTTTGCAGTGCAGTTTTTAATTTACTTATTGTCTGTCTTCCTTATTAGAATGTAAGCTCAAGGAGAACAGAGATGTTCACCTTTTCCTATTTCTTTCTCTCTTTTCACCCCATGCACTATTCTTAGTGTTTAGAATAATAGCTGACATATCTTAAGCACTTTATAAACACATGTTCATTCAATTAATAATGATTTAAATATTGCCTAAGCCCTTCTTTGGAGTTTTATACTGGGGCTTTCTACCTGAAGAAGTTTTTCTGATAACCATGTGACTGGGATTTAACCAAAAAGACACACTCCTTTGTGTGCTTCCCCAAACAATTTGTTCTTAAGGCACCTTAACCAAGAGCCTCTGCAGCAATGCCAGGAATCATCTTTGTCATTACTCTTTAATGACTGTGGCTTCTCAGTCTGACATAATAACGGACATCCACAGAATCTCTTGTTTCTCTTACCTAAAAGTATTTTTTATTTGTTCTACTTATTTCAATTAATGACACAAATGAATTCATTTGGAAGGATGGAGGTTTGAATTTTGACTTAAGGCAAATCATTGCTCACCTACTTTTCTCCTAAATTCAGGTCAAAATGTTCACTTGCAAGTAGAATTAAAAAGAAGAAGCAGAGAGACTGGCCGTGTGCTATTATGTCAGTTTTTTTTTTTTTTTTTTTTTTTTTAATTGTGTCATTGTTTTCTAATAATCTAGTTCTTGGTAACACCAATAGTACAAGGTGAAGAAATCAGTGTTTTGGCTTTGCTCAATGTCGGCAGCTTTCATACATTTTATATAATCAAAGAAACAGTGTAAGTAGCAACTAATAAATGTGTTCATGTTACTGAAATCCTTAGATTTGGACTCTGAGAGGTAGATGCCAACTCTAGCTCCCTCAAAGACAAAGAGTGCTGAGAGCAGGTGGGGCATAACTAGAACCCTGAGGGTGGTCTAGCTGTTGTCGCTATAAAAACGTCCTCAGAGAAGCCCAGGGCTGGGTGGCACAGGCACAGGAGGCTGATAGTTCTGCAGTACTGACTGCTCCAGATGGTTTTGCTTCTATCTGACTACCAGGGGTGTTGGAATCCTTGGAGGCGAAACTATATTATCCATATTTTAAATAATGAACTAGCTGCTTTTTGAATGATTACTTTTGTAGAAGGTAATAACTTTGATTAAGATCCAAAATAACAACAGGTAGCCTCCTCAGAAATGAACTATACAAATTGAAGTCTGTGTGTCAGGGCATGCCTCTGGCAAAGGTGACCTATGCAATGAGAAATTAAATTCAGGAAATTTGGTCTTCTTCCTTCCCACACTTAAAAAAAAAATATCTTTGGGGGAAAGAGAGTCTTCAGGAAAAAATATTCTAAGGCTTCAAGAGGAATTCGTTAAAATGAATAAACATGAAATGCCTGTATTGAAACTGATTTTTTAGACCTTTATTTTATTTATTTATTTGTACGTGGTGCTGAGGATCGAATCCAGTGCCTCACATGTGGCTAGGCAAGTGCTCTACCACTGAGCTACAACCCAGCCTGAAACTGATTTGCACAAAAATCCACTTGGTTTGGATGTTGAAGGAACTATTCTCTAGAAGGGCAGTCGTATGTTACTTTGGCACAGAAATGAGTCATCAGACATCACAGAATTATCTACCAGAGAAAACTTGAGTAATGGTTGAAGAAAAAGGAAGATCTTAACCTTTTGAACTTCACTGAGTCTGGAAGACATTAACATTGGTGTTAATTGCCTATAACAAGAGGAATTTCTTTGCTTAGAAATACTTTGTTAAGTTATCCAAATCATTGTTGTATATGTCTCCTCAAAAAATACTTTTGGGTCATATTGTAAATGCAAAGTCAAATTTATCTTTTTGAAATGTGCTAAGGGAATTTATATTGCACCTTCTACTGACTGTATTTTTATTACCTCACTGTAATTTGAAATTTTAACTAATTTAGCAAGCCTGTACTCTTCAAACTTTGCTCATTCCATCATTCTGTCATCCTGCCTTTATAAAATTAATGAGGTGAGATGTTTCCCTTTAACATAGAAATCGATTTTGCCGTTATTTAGAAATTTTTATGTATCTCTGGCCTTAGTCTCCTTACCAATAAAGCTAATGCCAGTATGTTAGTCAGGCTTTTTGTCACTGTGACAAAACACCTGAGAAAAACAACTTAGAATAGGAAAGATATTTTGCCTCATAGCTTCAGATGTTTCAGTTTTTGGTAAGCTGGCTTCATTACTTTTAGCCAGTGGCAAGACAGAAACATCATGGCAGAGCATGTGGCAGAAAAAAGATCCTCATCTCATGGCTGCTAGAGAGAGAGAGAGAGAGAGAGGAGAGAGAGAGAGAGAGAGAGAGAGAAGAGAGAGAGAGGAGAGGAGAGGAGAGGGAGAGAGAGAGAGATAGCGAGAGAAAGCAGAAAGAGAAGGAGAGAGAGAGAGAGAGAGAGAGAGAGAGAAGAGAGAGAGAGAGGGAGAAGAGATAGAGAGGGAGAGGCCAGAGGACAAGGTTGTGTACCTGTTGCAGAAGCATGCTCCATTTCCTGCTTCTTCCAGTTAAGCCCTACTTCCTATATTGTCTACCCCCACCCAGTGGTCCATTCAACTATGAATCCATCAGCTGTGTGGTTCATTTGGCTATGAATCCATCTATAGATTAATCATTAGATGAGGTTGTAGCCCTCATGATCCAGTCACTTTCCAAGAGTCCCACCTCTGAACACTGCTGCATTGGGGACCAGCCCTTCAATAGATGAACCTTTGGGATTCAAACTATAACAGACAGTATATTGAGTATGCTTCAATAATGTTATTTGAGAAATTCCTTTTTTTTTTTCATGACTCATTAAAGATTGCTCTGTACATGTATATGACCAGTTCTCTTGAGATGAGTTTTGTTGATGCATACTCCTAAGTTTCGTAATATTTGGACAGCTTAGACATTAATGAAGAAAACAATTTTAGATGCTAAAGGGTTTTTCTTCTTCTTTGGTAAAGCAACAAGAAAAGGATTTATGTTAAAATTTAAATGTTAAGAACATATCTGATCAACTAAATAGAAAAGGAGCTGTATGCAGCACTTCAAAGAGCTGATGTTCAATTCATGTTTCTGTGACTGTCTGAAAGATTATGTACATAATAATTGTCATAACAAATATTTTTTTGTTTGTAGAATAATTGTTTATTCCATTTATTAAAATGACATTATTTTACTCAAATGTTTGAAAGACTCTCCTTATGCAAAAGATAAATGTGAAATGTCTGTCTTTGATTACTTTTATTTTTAAATCCTGTACATCATACCTGAACCCTCAAAAGGAGAGCAAAGACATGTTTTCTATGCTAAGAGTCATGTGGCATGAAATAAGATAGTTTTTCTTTTGTTGAGTTTGTTTTGTTTTGTTTAGCTGCAAATTCTGCAAACAGATAACCATCTTGTAGGACTCACCTTTCAGGGATTACTGTACCAAATAGATTACTGGACAAATCTTCAAATCCTTCATACTCGAAGGAGGACTTTGACTCCCATAAAGTTATTCCTAATCACTAAATAATAGTAAAATGAGAATAAATTAAAAAAAAAACTTTGTATGTATAAATTCCTATATGTTTTCCACTGCTTTTAATTAATTTATTTGTTTAGGTAAAATGAAACTTGAATATTTATTAGCCCTGAATTAGGTTAAGTTATATAATATGCTGCACATAAATGAACAACATTTTTACCAATATTTTCTTTCACTCATATCAAAGTGGGTTTCAGTGGTCATTTATAAGTAGAAGAAATGAAGACTGAGATGTGGAATTACAAATACTAAAATCCTTTCATCTACCATCTTCTACCTAAGATCATGATAGAAATCTATTTATTTATGATAAATAGCTACTAGCTGAGCCTCTGGCACTAAAACTCAATATAGCACCTACGGAGCTATGCTAAAACAAATGGAATACTGTATTCTTTTTCTCTGCACTAGACTTAAAAACTGTATAAGGTCTGCTTGTACCCTTCTCTACATCTAAATTTAGCCAGAATATTTAAACTATAGCCTACCACCCCAGAGACAAGCCAGAAAAAGGAAGAGAATGTTGAACAAAATGTGTACCCCCATTGTCAAGTGCTGTTTCTCCGGAATCCAGCTCAGGCCTTTGACAAATGCAAGGAGTAGAGAGAAGGAGAAGAAGAATTGAGTGAGAATGTACACACCTCCTTGTCCAGAAGGTGTTGGGAAGAAAAGATGAGTGAATGCTAGCTTCATCTTCTTCAAAGCCTCCCAGACAGTGGCAGAGACCACACTTCTGCTCTGTGTTTTTGTGTAGTCTTTCAGCAAACTTCATAACCTGGACTTGCAGACATGTAGACTGTAACCTTGATTGTGTACTGACACCGCGGGAAATGCGGCAGATTAAGATCACTGGTCTCTCGTGGATGAAGTGCTGGGGACAAGAAATAGAAACACTAGACATTTATAACTGAAAGGAGATTTAAAAGGATGAATGAAATACCACCCAGATTCTTGGAAAACATGGAGAGTATCTATCAATCACGGTTTTTTGTTGTTGCTTTTGTTCACTATGCTGCTATGAACTAGAGTCTAGGAAACTACTGCTGCCATCCGCAATGCAGGAAACCCCTGCTCAGGCTGTAACTACTCTACAGCCCCTTAACTAGGGACTCCTATTGGAACATGGAATTGCCAGTCACTGAAAAGTAGTTATCAAAGCCCACAGCAGTAGCCAATTTGAGTGCTAGGGAAAAGATGACTTCTACCTCCTTTGACCTTCAAACATCACATATGTAAATCTTCCTGGAAGAACCTAAGCCTTATCTAGAAACCTGATGGCACAGAAATCTGGGAAATGTAGTTTTTAGACTTCCAGCTCCTGGTATACAGGGAGAGTATGTAAGAGGGTGGTAATGAATACTACCTGACAATAAAGGTTTGTTAAAGGTTTGCCTATTTTCTAAGTGAAGTGAAAGCCAAGTGAAAATTACTAAAGGGAGAGAATGGGTCAAATTTGCTAGTAAGAAACTTTAATCCCAGGGACAAGATATTATGAACTACATATAATCTGTGTATCTTTACTTGTGTCTGTGAACGCTACTTCTTTGGCTAAGATTTCATTTTCAAGGACTGGGCAGAAAGTCACATTTATTTTCCATAAGTCATCAAAGAAACAAGTCAATTTTATATGTAACTAATATATTTATATATCTTACTTTTTTTTAAAAAATGAAGTGTGCACTATCAACTTTCCTACAGAATATATAAATGTATGTATACCCAAGTTATTTACAGATTTTTGCTGGTGAAAAAATATGAACACTCCTGATTTAGGACACTGCCTATTATGGGATGCTGGCAAAGACACTGGCCTTCCCTGTTCTTTGGAAACAAATGAATTTTTTCTTACCTATCAATTGTTTCTGTTCATTTTCCTCTCTCTTTCAGGAATTTGCACCTGTACTTAAATTTGTTCAGAATCCCTCACCAAGTTTTTCAGGATCTACACTGTACCCACCTGTATGTGTTGAAAGAGATTTTTGGATTGTGTAAAATCGTAATTGTCAACTAAACATTTTTTTCTTAGTTCTGAATTTAAATGATTCTTGGGACTACAATTCTTCTAGAGCTTTGAATCCTTTCCCATTTGGCAGCAGATAGCTTACTGCCAACCCCTTGCCATCTGATAAATGTTCCCATAGCAACACTAAGGCAATCTGTTTAGTTTCATTAAATACGAAAATTATAGTCTGAGAAAAATGTATAATGTGCCATACCATATTATACTACCTAGTGAAATGATCTATGGGCAATTGAATTCATTGTGATGAGGGGGGAGGCTTTTAAAAATAATCAATATTGATTTATTATGTTTCTTTTTGTAAGGGAGACAAAGAAACCCTTGATCCTGAGTTGTCACTTTGAAGTTCAGTAATTGTTCAGATTTTATTTTGACATTAGCAGATCTAAGTTTCTGAGCTCATTTTTTTTTTTCTGTATTTCTAAAATCTGTCCCCTTTTTATCTATTTGGATACCTTTGCTGTCACACATATTCACAACAACATCTTCATTCATCTGACTTAAAAATATTTTTAAAAGAATAAATATACTCTTGATATACAAAACATAGAAATGGCTTTTTGACTTGTAAAAATCAAAAGCACATCAACATCTTTTTCTGAAGCACAATCATTGAAAGGTGTTTGCTGCTTAAGTGAGAGATCTGGTTGGGCCTGTTCTAAGCAACTCTAATGAAAATTCTACTTCACAGAAACCAATGAGGGGTCTATTAATAATCTCACAGAGTGTACTTTGCTTCCAGAGAATGCACCATAGTAATCCTGTAGTGAGATCTCTTTGTGCGTTTATCATGATTGGACTGCCATTTATTTTATTTAGACATAAATTTGAGATTATTATTTTTCAGGGGATTGATGAATATTAAGTAGAAGGAGACTAAAGAAATTACATTAGCTACTTCCCTGCTTCTTTAGATGAAAGGATTGGAGCAAAAGGGATAAGTTGTTTGCTCAAAGTCACCTAAACCTTGCTGGTGAGGATTAGAATTATTCATGATCAACAGTCCTTGTCAGTGGATTTGCCATGGTGAAATAAATATAGGTACTTCACAGTTTTGTTAGCTACTTCATCATTGCAGTCACTAGGAAAGTTTTTACCTATCACAATCAAATTTTATGACACATTGCAGTTCAAAATAGTGTGGATTATAGCAGGCATGCTCCAGCCACAACTTTTCTACTCTACTTTCTATTTTATATTCCATTTTCCTTCTTTAATTTCCCAAGGTAGTTTGACGCCTTCTCCTTTCATGATTATTATAATAATATGCACATTAATATTTTTGTGTAAGCTATTTTCTGTAAGATTCAACCAGAATATTATATACATAGCTTCAATTTTTGTAACTCTAAGAATAATACTGCCCCTAGCAGTGGCCCCATTTCTGTGTACAGATGGTTTTGATGTATATATTTCAGGTATCTAGAGCAAGCAGAAAGACGTAGTCCTGGTTGCTATCTATTTTAGAATTAGCCCTACATCCATAAATGTATATTGTTGAAACGTTTCTTCTGGAATTATTCAGTGCTTTAGTAAGACTTTTCTGTTAATTTTTAAAGTAATGAGGATACAGCACGTTGTGTAAGAATAAATTTAAGACTAGGGACATTATGAGGGCTTCTGAATCAGTTTTATTTAACAAAAATATGACTGTTCATTAGACCAATATTAACCAGTAATAAACAAAGCTCTTTTCCTGTTGACACCAAAAATACCAGTCCAGTTTACCTAATTGAAAAAAAACTTCAGGTAAAAACTGATTGCAAGCTTAAATCTGCTTTTGAATGGAAAGGTTGGATACTGTCAAATCCCTGTTATCTTCCTCTGAGATAAAGTAAATCAAGATGAAATCAGGGGCTGGCCACCGTTCTTGTCCTGGGGCAGGAGTGAAGGGCTGGAGGGCTCCTCAGTGGGCAGGTGGGGTGAGGAGAGGGAGCTGGTGAGGAGCTGCTTAGATCAGCACCACCTGATGTGGAGGAACAGTCTCTGCCAAGCCCTGGCTTTTAGAATCTGCCCCTTTTCTAGATCCAACTTCCCCCTCCTGATGAGCAACCTCTGGGCCCTGGGCCAGACTGCCAGGATTGATTCACATCTTGGCAGAATGTGTGACTTGCTACCTTCAGAATTTGGGCCTCTTACCTAAAACTCTCTGAAACTCAGTTTCTCATTTGCAGAAGGCAAACAATAATGCTACACATCCTTAGGGAACTGTGAGACTTAGTAAGCCAAACCCTGGAGTCTCCTAAGCGTGCCACTGTTTTCACCATTTAAGTTGCTTAAACATTTTGAGCCTTAGCTTTTCTCATTCACAAAATGGAGTATCATGAGCAGTGTGAAGATTAAATAAAATGAATGATATTGATTAAAAGTACTTAGCAAATGTTACTGAGATACGCATTAACTTTTAGATGATTAAAATACTCTGAATAACTTCATTAGACATTGCATCAAATGTGAAGAACAAAACTTTGTGTTTAGTAAATTGCATTTTATTCATGATGCATATAGGTTTCAATCTGGTTATTGAATATTGCAATTGGCTGATGTCTTACAGATACTGTTTTTTGAGTGCCAGCTATCAGCTGTCACAGCGACGGCCACAACTGAGGTCACTGAGACTCAGAAAACCGTGACTCATGATGTGGCACCAAGTTTTAACTGGTCCCATTGTTTCTTCTCAAACATTTCAATAAGATAGAGTGTAGAGTCTTAAACATTAAAACCAAAAAAAGAGACCCTTGCATACCTCTATTTTTCATTTGAACTGCAAAAATATCTTTTATATGCAACAAAATCCCTCTCATCTTAAATGCTGCTTTTTCTTGATGTACATTGCTGCAGCTTTTTCTCCTCATCAGGCTCCCGATTGTGATATATCTGAAAACTGTTTCCACATAACAAGTTCTCTGTTCACTGTGCGTCTCCCCTGGAGCTGCTGCCTCCCTGGGGAATACAGATGAGGCTGCCTCACTACCAGGAACAGGCAGGGAACTCAAGAAAATGACTCTTTGTCATTGTAAGTAATTTTCTGGTTCTGAAGTCTCAGGCTTCTGGTGAGTTATTCTTTCTCACCTTGTTGGTGATTTTCTAGCTTTAATTATTTCATGGAACAGTTGTCACTCTGAAACTTTTCCTTTAAAACAAAGACAGAAAATTAACATAGTAAGATTATTTCCACAGTGGCCTTTCTCTCTCAGTTACGATGCATATCAATAGGACATGATTATTTAAATGCAAGAAAGTTAAAGCATTATACCACTTTGGATACTAATTGAAAATAGATCTCAAAAACGGGAGTTTTTTTGCTCTTATCAGGGAACCTTTCGGGATTCATAAACCATTTTCTGAAATAAGAGGCAGAACCTATACAATTTTGATTTGGAAACCAAGTAATTAGAATGCTTCAAAGTCCTCAACATTAAAAAAGGGTTGACCAAAATCACACAGATCAATTCTCTTCATCCTGACAAGCATTCACTTAAGTCAACCTTCTGGGTGCCAGCTTTGTGCCCACAGACACCAGCTCCTTTTCTTTGTGTGGGGTCTCCTCTAGAATTTATTTCTACTGAAGGACCTGACATGCATCTTGTCTCTCAGACTTGAAATTTTAGAGACCTACTTCACTTCTTCTTTTCCCTCATCCACTTCTCTCATCACTTACTGACTCCTTTATTACTTTTGATGCCTTTTTATGTCTCTTTTCTCCTTAACTATTTCCACTTCCTTCTTGCTGACCCAGAGGCATTGAGTGTGGAAAGTACAAAAGGCCTTGACATTCCCAAGGGACTCATGTGTACAGCTTTAACATTTAAATCACCAATCCCATTACTCTCCGAAATTCATTGTTTATTTGTGCACCTGCAGTTAGGGTTTACTTGAGGGCACTTTGCATAAAGAAACATTTTTCATCATTTGGTGAGCTAGATTGAGTACAGGACCTGGGAGGCGAAAAACAGCTTCATGGAGAAGCAGAAACACGGTGCTGGCTAACAGCTTGCTTTCACAAACCGACCTCATAACTCTGTGCCCTAGAAAAATTAGAAATGAGAACATTTGGAGATCACTTGGGAAAAGCTGAAATTGTGAATGTTAAGTCTGATTGCTAAGGGGCTGTGGTATTTCCTGCCTGTTTTGCCTTTAGTTAGTCTCTTTCTCTTCTAATTCATTTTTTAAAAAAATCTGCTAGATTAATTTTTGCTAAAATGCCATTTTGCATTCCTCTTGCCTTGTTTAAAAATCTTCTGTGATCCACCATTAGTTTTACAAATCAGTTCAAAGGCCACAGTGAAGCTGGTTTTTCAGGCCCCCCACAGTCTGGCCCACACCCATCTATCCCCTGCTTTCCTTCATAAACACTGCAGACCTGGCTAAATTGATTTGTTCTTTGTCCCTGTAGTGTAATTTTTCCTATCTCTGTGACTTTTTCTGAATTTTCTTTAGAATAACATTCAGATCTAGTTCTTTTTCTTTAATGTCTTCCTGTGTTCAGGCCCTCTGGGCTTGACCTGGGGACCTGGGTGGTTGTAAAGGCCCTAGCAGTTGAAATGGGAGAGCACTCCATGTTCCTTAAAGAGGAACTCCAAAGTCATAAGCAAATGTCATTGCTTCCATTATTAATGCTTATTGACACAAAAAGGTAATTGAATTAGGACTGAGAGGTTGACCACATACTGAAAAGAACCATTCAAGTCAGTCCAGAATTGTTTATTTATTACCTTATTGCTTTAGCAAAGCCGGTTTCCCAGTTTAATGTGAAAAGCCATAATTGAATCAGAACAGATACAAGAATCAGATTGGTTGTGAAACCTCACTCTGCCCCTTCCTGAACATACTTTCATATCTCTAAGTGGGTATAATAATGGCACCTGCTTCCCTACCTGTAGGGTAGGTGTGAGGCTAAGAATGATGGTCAGCAATGGTTAGATCTTCATAAATATAATCCGTTATCTTTATTATTTTTAGTAGTATTGGTATTATAGATATCTTCCGTTGAATTTGGTATTTTGTCTCTCAGCATTTACCACATTTGATTTTGAGTTCAAAGGTATTTCCTGCTTTGTAAATGAAGTCTATTTCAAGGTAGAAGAAAAATTCATTTCATCTACCTTTACGCAGTAATGAGGCATTTAGCTCACTGAGGTAGTTATGTGCTTCCCAAAGTGGGAACTTACAACAAAGGAATCATTTATGCTTAACAATTCCTTATATTAGTCATGTAATTATCCCTTCTCTTAGAAGCCTGGGGCCAAATGGATCCATTCCCAGGAAAAAGAAACTATCTCTGCTGGCCTAACAAAGGTTTGAGTATAAAGGCCAGCCACCCTCTGAGCATTGCTACCTCCCTGATCTTGGAGCTCCTGCTTCTTCTGAGTAGGTGTGGATGTGGCATAAAAGCAGGGAGGAATTTTTCTCCTCCTGGAAGCCAATCTGAGGCCTCAGGTGCAGAAAGAAATGCCAGCTTAAGTTCTTCAATGGATGGAAAAGGGGCCCAATGAAACCACTTTACACGTATGAATCTACTTTCATTCATTTATGCATTCACCCACTCTTTAGTTCTTTGTTCAAGTCATCAATCATTTATTAAGTATACATCTGGTGACAAGCACTATATAGGTACTGGATACATCAAAAAGGAAAGAATGAGATTGATTCCTCTGTCTTGAGGTTAGGGAGTTTGTTTGTGTGTTTTAGCATAGTGAGTCAAATTAAATCTTAAAATATTCCTTCTGGGAATGAATATGTTCTGAAACAGATTTACATTTGCTAAGCTCCATGCCAAGTGGAAGAAATGGAATGCAGTGCTATTTAAAATTCATAAAATGGAAGCACTTGAGTAGCTGGAGATTTTATTATTGAGGTAAAGAATCCCAGTCATAGTTGGAGGCACAATGATTACGCAACTCTGGGGCAGATTCTAACAAGAAATTTCCAAAATCCAGTCACTCTGTATTACTTTTGTGATAAGATGTTGGAATTCATGTTACAACTAGGAGGTTTTATGATTTTTAGATGTGTTGAAAACATTTTTATTACCCCAAAGCACAGAATATTTTTTACCATTTATCCCACCAGTCTGGGAAAAGAACCATTTCCAAATTTCTGTGTAGAATAAGCCACATACTGCTCAATACTTGAGACTAATTTAAATTTTGAAATTGTTTGTAGGTTTGCCAGTCAGAATTGTTACTGGATATGCTACCTTGAATTTGAACTTTTTCTCTCCTTTACTCATTGGTAGTCTCTGAAGTCTGTACAGAACAGCAAGCACTGTTTCTGTACAGCAAACTTTCTCATTAACTCAGAGGACCTTCATGGTTGTTAAAACATTCTGAAAAAGAAATAATTTATATAGGAGGAAAATAAGGAGGCAGGCAAGAAGTATTTATGATATGGATGATATGCAAGGGATTGTGGCCCTTCCTGGAAAACCAGTTGGTTCATTGCTAGAGAGAACATTCACTCCTTGTGAATTGCATATTCTTTTTCTGTCTCAAATGTGGCCATGGGCTTTCTCTAACAACTTTTATCAAAGAGTAGCAGACAAGGCCTTGCATATTTTGGGGTCTGTTCTTATATTAAGAGTGAGTTGTGACGGATGTGGTGACTTCGCTGGAGTGTAACCGAGCACACTATGGTTTTCTGTAGTGTGGTTCTGAGAGTGGAATTTTCATGCTTCTTGTCATTGTTGACTTAAGCCCACCAGGAAGAGGTCCTCATAAAATGCCTTTTCTTCTTGGTAGATAAAATATGGGGGCTCCCTAATCAAGGAGAATGCCTATGTGAGTGCTAATAGGATCCTTAGTTTGGTATTCTAATTGGAAGCCCTAATTAAGCTCTGACAGAATCTTGTTCTGTTGATATTTTGACACCCTCTCTGTTGACCTGATTCTTTGTTCAAAGATCTTTTAACAGCTAAACAAATACATGTGTGGTGATGACTAAAATTTTATATTCCATGTTCCCAAGATACAATTCTGTTTTGCCATCAGTATATCTCCAGAAATCTTGAACTGCATGTGTGCAGTTGAAATGAATGTTATAAAAAAAAGAAGATGCAATAAACATGATAATTTATTTCTTGCTAATAGTTGAACTTAACAAGAGATGCTCCTTTCTTTGGTACAATAACATGCTTTGTTCAGGTACCATGCTGAGAAAAGCCTGAACCCTTTTTTTCCACATAATGCCTGTCTCATTCAGACCCACGCACAGAGTCATTTCTGCACATACAAGTCAGGCCACTGCCCCTGCATAAAACCTCTTAATAACTTCTCTTTGCCCTTTGGACAGAATCCAGCCACAGCTGGAAGGCTGAGGGTAGCTTTCTTCTCTAGGCTTTTCTGTGTCCTTTCCCCTGACACTACAGGCTCTGGTCTTACTAGATATGATCCTTTCATGGAACTTGTTAAGTTCCCCTTTAACCCAGATAAGTCTTATTTACCCTTTGGGTTTCAACTTAAATGTCACTCCTGCATGGAATCTTATCCACAAATGCATGCAATCTGCTGCCTACACACTCTTCCTTTTGGTGAGCCTAGTGCACTTAGATTTACTTTTAATCAAGCTTTCGGTCGTCTGCATTATCTGTGTTTCTTTCTAGACTGTGTTTATTTCTTGCAAGGACCATGTCTTTTTCTCTGCTTCTCTTTCCATTGTGTAATATTTTGCTTGCTTCATGGTAGGTTATCGTAAATATTTGTTGATTGACTGATCGATAAGAAGAAAAAGTTGTGCAAGAACTTAACCTCATGATAGAGAAATCTATTTCTAGTAAAATTAACTCTTGAGTTACATTATTGCATTTTATTGTATTTTTGCATAATCTAGATTAACAATGGTCTATCCTTTTACTTTAATATATAGAGAAACATTCTATAATCTTATAAAATAAAACATCTTCATTGAGTACTACTGCATCTGAATGTGATCAGTTGAACAGTTTGAACTGACAAGTTTTAAAGATAACTTATGAAAAGAAAAATCTTCAAATATCCAAAAGCATTCCAGAGGCATTATTTTACTTAGTTTTCATTATTCTCAGTTATTATCTATTTCTTACAGGTCCCATAAAAGCCTTGATTGATATATCCTAGAACAAAGTTCCAGTGTGTTTCCCAGGCATTAAAAGTGCATTTTTCTATCTATTTAATCATTGATCTATGTAGTCAGTACATTTTACTGAAAAAAGTGAATTAATTAACTTTAAAAGTCTTTAATACTAAATTATGAATATTTAGGAAAAAACTTAAAATACTGTCTTTGCTTTCTTGACATATTTGAAAAATATTATTAAATTCTGAATTTCAGCAGTTCCTTATTCACCATATTTCCAGTTATGAAATAATGAAGTTTGTATTCTATTTCAAGAACATAAGAATATTTGAATACATATAAAGCAATAGAAAAGTTAAGCTTAGCTTAAATTTGGGTATAATCTGTATCCCTTCCTTGGTTAAAAAAAAAAAAAAATCAGAGTAAATATTTCTAGTCAAAATGTGAACCTGTTGAGCCTCATCAAGATGAAATGTAAACAGATGACTATTTGTAAAGAACAATGATTATTCAACAATTATATTCAAATTCTAACCAAAGGTCCATAGCTGTGGCCCCTGAGCCTGCAATAAAATAGCACTCCAGCAAGAACTACTAATGTTAATGGGAACATCTTATGGTTAATGTTAAAAATAAAGTCTTTATTTTGAAATCTTATTAATTTGATTTTGAAATCAAATCACTCAACCTTTTTTTTTTTTTTTTTTTTTCATTTTAAACTAACTTGTTGACTGGGTAGAGTTTATAGCATAGAAGAGTAAGCCTGGAGGATACACCAAGGAAAAGGACACGGTGGGTCTCCCTGAGGCCTGGGACAGTATTGTTTTTTTCCCCAAATAATGTTGTATGTCTTGACAAGATCCAAAAATTAAATGAAAAATGAGCTAGTGTGTGAATGCCAAGGAGGAGCCATTTGTATGGATTTACAGACTCAGAATATACTCAAGAGCATTTAGTTTCTATTTTGCTTCTTTAGTACTTTATTCCTGCACAAAATGTCATACATAATGCTTTATTATAGCGATATTTTGACATAAGTCAAAATATACTTTGATTCTAGTAAGCTAATGAAAATAATGATGAATCATAACTATGCTATCACTCTGTTTCTTTATAGACTAACAATGATAACAGTAGTTCCATAAAGTACCTTTATTGCTCAACATAGTATAATACATGTTCTCTCAGTAACCGAGGCAAGAAGGGCAAGAGTTATTTTTTTTTTAATGGATGAGTGACAGAAAATTCTAAGAAAGGTTCGGAAAGTGCTATACCTGCTGTACCCAAGTTTTCTGTCTCCATGTTGAGTTCTCTTTACACTGCTGCCTAGAACTTATCAGAGTTTTGAAACACTGAGAAAACTCAAGAGTTAGCAGTAGTACAAGCACAGAGTTTGAAACAATCACCAATCAGACCTCAAAACCTAAGTAAGAACTCTAGAATAATCTACAAAGTACACTATATCTGCCAGTTCAGCATTCATAGATTCAAAGAACCATAGATCAAAAATATTCAGAAAAAAAAATTGAGTCTTAAAAACAAGTAAGGCTTTTTTTTTTTTTTTTTTTTTTGGTCTTGTCATTATTTCCTAAACAATGAAGTATAAGTTTGACATTATATTAGGTATTTTCTGCAATTAAAGGTGATTTATAGGATTGGAGAATGTTCATGTTATGTGCAAGTTTTACATAAAGGACTTAAGTATCTGTGGAGTTTCATACCCGGAATAAGTCCTGGAAGCAATCCCATGTGTATACTGAGGGATGAGCATAAAATTTTTTGGCCTTTCAATATATTTACTTATTTGTTTATTTTTAGATGTACATAACAAAGAGTGTATTTTAATAGTGAGGAGTTATATTCTGAATCTTGAAATTTCCTTTAAAGTTCTAATTATATATTTCTTCTTTTAAGTCTTAATAAAGTGAGGGGGGATGAAAGTAGGTACATTATTACTCCACCTAAACTATCAATAAGGTAGTATAGTCTGGATACCAAGAATAGACTGGAGTTTGGTGACCTGGTTTCAAATCCTGGCTTCACCATGGGTGATCCTGTGACTTTGGAACCATCACACTATCACTCTTAACCTAAGGTTACTCACCATTAAAAGAGAACAGGTGGTATGGGGGCAATAGAGTTATTGTTAAGGACCTAATCGGCTGGTGTGGCTCATTGTTCTCTCTCAGTAGCTAGCTCACTGGTATAATGACCTAATGAGATGACTGAACCTTGGGAGTACTGCTGATACTGCCATCACCTGTCATTTAAGATTTCAATTACAATTCAGTGATTGTGCTTGACAGTTAATCAGTTTGATAAATGTTTGAGAAATGCGAATGTTAGGCTTGGGATAGCTCTGTTTAGTTCTTCGCTATTGGTCAGGGAAAATCATGTCATTTGTGATATAGACCTCGTTATATTTGGATTCTGTGACACCTAATACTTAGGCGTTGTGAGAAACACCAGTGAAGACAAAACAAGCAAATATTTTCATTTTTTGGTTCTGATACCAGACCTATAACCTCCAGCAAAATTGTTTTCATTTATATTCATGTTTGATTTTCTTCTTTTCTTGGAGTTGAATTAATGCAGAATCTCAAAGGTGATTTTTCAGTTATGTGTATTAGAAAGCAGTTTCTTTTCTTACCTTCTGAATAACACATGCATTGATTTTTAACACGAGTTATATCTTCAGAAACAATGTTTTCTAACACATGAATTATGTAAGAAAGCGTGTGATACCCAAGCCATGTCTTGCTGGCATCACGTACAACTTTTTTTTTAGTTACTGGTGTTGCTGTGAAGGTTAAATGATGCAGTTCATATAAGGAAAGAGTGCCTCACATACGTAAGTGCTCAATGAATTTTATAATTATTCCTAATTTAATTTTATCTATTTCTGCCTTAAATACCTTTTGAAGAATTCAACAGTTTATTTCATGTTTGTTCCTGGTTTCAAAGCATTTCTTAGCATTTTGAACAGCAACATTTTTAAAAGCATCAATTTCTGTTGCTCTTTAAAATATAACAAGAAACCTCAATGCAAGACAAAAATTTTTAAATTTAGCTTTATTCATTAATGTAATATATTAGTAAAATAAGAACTATTGATGTGATATGTTGCTTTTTAAAATATATGAATATATTTTGCTTTAAAATATTGTTTTCCAATTTTGAATCTGGTAATAGAACATCCTGAGAGAGTTGCCAGCTTTATACCTTTTAACAATTAAATATACAAAATTCTAACAGACATGCTGACACCTTTGAAAGGATTGTCCATTCTTACCTTTTATCAGAGCCTTGTTCCCCTGTCCTTTCATGGGTCTGATGATGCACTTAACATCTGAGATACAAGACAGGCCCAGACCCCCCAAGAATCTCATGACCTTATAAAGTGCTTTTGAGGTTCAGGAGGCTGAGGCAGGAGGATCACAAGTTCAAAGTCAGCCTCAGCTACTTAGTGAGGCCATAAGCAACTTAGTGAGACCCTGTCTCTAAATAAAAGAGAAAATGGGCTGGGGATGTGGATTGGTGGCAAAGTACCCCTGGATTCAATTCCTGGTACCAATAAATAAATAGATAGATAGATAGATAACTATTAGAATCCAAATAGGTGTCAGTCCATCTGCTTGTTATCTTTACAATATGTATGCTAATTTAATTGGGAATTCAGTCAACAACTCTGAATTATTAATTCTGCTTTCTGAACAAGATAGCAAGTGATTAATATCTCTCAGAAATCCACTATTATAAGTATAAAACAAATTATGGTAATGTTTCTTTCCATGGCATCTTTAATTTCTGTATTTAGAAAGATAAATTGGCCTTCATGATCAAGACTTTTAATATATTAATAAACTGTCTAACTGGAGCAGGTGACCTAAGTGTTTAGAAATAATTCTACATGAAAAAGTCATATTGAGGAGCAATAAAATATCACAGATTTTAATGGAAGTACTTACCTTGATGTAATTAATAAAAACTATGTATATAATTTAAATAGTCATATGATTCATAAGTCATATTTACTGTTCCTAACATTTTGATTTCATATCTAGCTCAAAGGGAACATTTTTTCCATGGACATTTAAAAAGTTCTGTAAGACTTGATATGTTTGATAACATGATGAAATTTAATTTTTAGTGTATTTCAGTAATAATGCTACTTTTGGTGTATCCCAGGGAAAAAGGTTCTTCTCCTATTTACATTTTGGACAAGCATTGAGAACAGTATTTTGAGATGCAGTTGTTTTTGTGTTCAGTATGTACCAAACCAATGAAACTACCTGATGGCGTCTATTTCAGGCAGAAGAAAACAGACTATAGTTAAAGAAACCCAGTTATTTATTTGACTAGATTTTGGAAATACTAATTTTCCTCTTAATTACTAGGGACTTGTGACAACTTGGATAACTCATTTATTTAAAATTTTAGTTTCTAAAAGGATGGATGCTAGCTATTTTGCAATGCAGTCTGTTGAGAGCCATGGGAAGAACTGCAGCCTATATGAAGCATGATTTGGATCTGTAATTCTGTGTGTGTGTGTGTGTGTGTGTGTGTGTGTGTGTGTGTGTGTGTCTGTCTGTGCATGCACACACATGCATGCACGTGTGTACCTATGTGAGTATATAGGGGGAGGATGAAGTATAGGAGAGTGATAAGGTAAAAAAATGGAAACTGTTGCAAATTAATTGAGTACATTATGCTTTTCAAAGAACAGCTTTTGGAGAGAATCCAGATTGG
This sequence comes from Sciurus vulgaris, assembly GCF_902686455.1. Lineage (NCBI taxonomy): Eukaryota > Metazoa > Chordata > Mammalia > Rodentia > Sciuridae > Sciurus > Sciurus vulgaris. The sequence goes on from NC_136469.1 coordinate 58,410,985, forward strand.
TCCCATTTCAAATAGCAAAGGTAATAATATCTGTGAATTACCTGTATGCCAACATTCTTGTATTATATTTCAATGGACTCAGCTCTTTCTTTTTCCTTCGTGGTAATAGGAACTCTGTGTCTTTTTTTAGTTAGTGGCCTTTGATATGCTTAGATAAAAGGCATCCTTCTGAATTCTTTGATCGTATACTAGAGCTAGCTAGCAAACTCTCAACTCATGGTGTGTCTGAAAAATACTCATAGTCTCCAAATTTGTTTTAAATTGTTTAATAATGCCATGACTTTTTATAAAATTTAAAGGAAATTAAGCCAGGATTTAATTGCATGTTCTAAAGAAGAATTGTTAAAAATGGGAAATGATTCACCAGAAAAGAAAAACTCTGAATTCTAAGTCCATCACCTTATCAATCCTTGAAAATTCAGTATAGTACATTTAGCAGCAGAAAGTCCAATGGGAAGAGCCTAGACTTTGAGGCAAACCTGAGTTCAAGCCCCAACTCAACTACTTTCTATCTGTGTGCTCTGTACCCTTAACCTTTCTCTGTTTCAGTTTGCTAATCTGAAAATATGGGGATAAAAATAGTGCTTATCTCAGAAGGATATTGTACAAATTAAATACCACATATAAAGCATAGTACCTGGTAGTTAGTAAATATGAACACATTGTGGTTCCTTCACTAGTTTTTTTTTTAATTTTTTTGTTCTAATTAGTTGTACATGACAATAGAATGCATTTATACATTTTTTTATTGTAAACAAATGGGATACATGTTGTTTCTCTGTTTGTACATGGGCGTAAAGGCATACCATTTGTGTAATCATAAATTTACATAGGGTAATGTTGTTTGATTCATTCTGTTATTTTTTCCTTCCCCCCACCTCTCCCACCCCTCTTTTCCCTCTATACAGTCTTTCCTTCCTCCATTCTTGCCCCCCTCCCTAACCCTAATTCTAACCCTAACACTAACCCCTCACTCCCCCCATTATGTGTCATCATCCACTTATTAGCAATATCATTCGTCCTTTGGTTTTTTGAGATTGGCTTATCTCACTTAGCATGATATTCTCCAATTTCATCCATTTGCCTCCAAATGCCATAATTATATCATTCTTTATGGCTGAGTAATATTCCCATTGTAACATTTATACATTTTGATAGACCACACATAAATGGAGTATAATTTCTCATTTTCTGATTGCACATATTGTGTGCTCTAACTGTATGCCCTGAGTCACCTTACTTACTATACCCTTTGTAAACAGAGGACAGTATTGACATTCAGGATTCTTGTGAGAATTATGAATGACCTCAGAAGAGCCAGCAATATTCATCACCAAGTGTTGCCTTACTTAGAGTAGTACTTGGGGAATGGTAGCTTTACTGCAAACTCCTGCCTGATCTCTGCTGTTCTTGAAGTATATTTGGATGAAACAGAATAAGGATTTCGTGTCCTTTAAGAACTTCGTAGACTAGCAGAGACTAAATCACAGAAAACATAAACACAGGTGAGACTATTCCAGTTGTATGCATGAATGGAAAAAAAACTTTGTAAACTTAAGCACTCCTAAATTTAGATTCCTCTTAGTTAGCTCTGGACCAGGTTGAAGTTTGCAATGAAAATGTTTGTGAAAAGATTTTTTTTTTAACTAAATGAAATGTGAGACATTTCATCCTCAAAGGGGATGATTAGCATTTAAGATAATTTTTAATGACTTTAAGCTCAGTTTTTGTACAAAACAATTTTATATATATTCATCAAAGCTAAGACCTTCAATTCTTTATAGTTTATGGTAAGCGTGAACTTCAAAGAAATAGTGTATTCTTTACACTTATTTCTTTAAAAATGTTCTATGATTTTTTCCACTCATTTACATGGATTTTCTCACAGTTTGGACCAATTTTAAGTACTTTCCAGTAAAAATATGGTTAAATGTTCAGTAAGAAAAATGCATAACTAATCTAGAATGTTAAGTTCCTTAAGCTATTTTCTGAAAACATTAAATATGCAGCAGTTTTTATTTTTATTTATTTATTTTTTTTATTTTAATCTTTCTTTTCTTTCTTCTTTTTTTTTTTTTTTTCTTTTCTTTGGTACTGGGGATTAAACCCAGGGGTTCTTAACTATGGAGTTCATCTCCCTGGCCCTTTTCCCTTTTTTTATTTTCTTTAGATAGGATCTCTCTAAGTCACTGAGGCTGGCTTTGAACTCACTATCCTCCTACCTCAGCCGCCCACGTTTCTGGGTTTATAGGTGTGTACCACCACACTTGGTCATGCAGTAGTGTTTTTAAAAATGTATGCATCACAATCCATGAATCTTGAAAACACTTTTATATCAATCTAATATTATTATAATTTAATGAAAAAACTGGAAGAGTAAAGAAAATAGCATTTTATCATACAAAATAAGGGAAGTAGCCATAATTTTTTGTATTTGTATAGATGTATTTTTATAATAGCTTATGATTTAAACATATTTCTGAACTTAGCCTGTGAGCAAATAATTTTGGAAAACACTGCTTGTGGCACAGAACTTGCATAAAATTTCCCTTCTTCAGAGATAAAGGCATAGTAAAAATCCTGAGAGAGGGTCCCTGAAGTGTGAATGGTCAACCTCAGAGAATATTGAGAAGAATAGAGTGGATTAAATAGACTATTCATTCTCCCATTTAACTCAGAAATATTTATTGAGCATTTATATATTTCAGATCTATAAGCACAGACTTGGTAAATATGAGTATCCCTAATTTAAAAATATGAAATCTGGAAATAAGCCAAGCCCAAAAAACCAAAGGCCAAATGTTTTCCCTGATAAGGTGGAGGATGATATGTAATGGGGGTGGGGGTGGGGAATGAGAGAATAATAGGGAAACTTTAGAATATGTAGAAGAAAATGAGAGGGAGGGGTGTATGAAAAATGTTGGAATGAGATAGACATTATTACCCTATGTACTTGTATGATCACAGAAGAGGTATGAATCTACATTGTGAACAATCATAGAAATGAAATGATGTACCCCATTTGTGTACAATGAATCAAAATGCAGTCTGTAAAAAATTAAAAGCTAAATAAAAATTTTAAAAAATATGAAATCTGACATGCTCCCAAGTCCAAAACTCTTCGAATGCTTATATGATGGCAAAAAACTCCACACTTGACTTTATGTGACATGTTGCAGTCAAAATGTAGGCACACTGAAAATGATACATAAAATTTCCTGCAGACTCCATGTATGAGTTACATAAGAAACAAATGGATATCATGTCTGACTTGGGTCCATCCCCAAGATACCATATTCTGTGTATGCAGGTATTCCAAAAGCCAAAATCATTTCTGGTCCCAAACCATTTTAGATAAGGAGAGTAACTGGGGACTGAAGAAAGGAAGGCATTCAGAGTAGCCTGCTCTTCCGGGTAACTAGATTGAGAAATGTACCTTAGTATCTGGAGAGGACTTTGGAGACTTGGAAGACTTTGACTATGGAAGATGCTGCTTCTATTTTGAAGTTATATATTTTGAAACAAATAATTAGAGAAGAAGTTAGAAATATAAAAAAGAGTGTAAATAACATATGATGGAGCCCAATCCCTGAGGAAATAAGACTGAGATTGCAGGATATTTGTTAGTCTCAGGTAGGAATAAAGAACTGCTGAGATCAGACGGGAAGAACAAGTATTGGTGAAGACGAAAGGGTGAGGTAGGGAGTGGGGAACCAGGAGACAGAAAATGTGGATCCCAGCCTTTCTCTTTTTACTGATGTGGTAAAGATTAACTTCTGTGCTGAGTGTGAAGACTTAACACAAAACCTAGAGTTGACATACAAATCTGAAACGGTAACAGGTAACATGACCAGAGGCATGGTAACAAGCGTAGCAAGAGCAGGACTGGGGTCAAGGCACGTGGCCAGGTGTATTCAGGGAGAGCCACATCTCCTCTCCTTGCCCTGTCATCAAGTGTCAACATGATGCTCAGACTCCTGGGATCCCCACCTGCCTTTTGTGGGAAAACGGATTCTGCAGGATGACTTCTGAGTTCTTTCCAGTGTCAGTTCCCTTACCTGATTGTATGATGGAAGTTTTTCTTAAATATTTTTTAGTCTTTGAAATGCTCTAGGGGAGAGGGGTGACGGTGGAAGAAGGTTGAATGCACGTTGCTTTGTACAGCACAGGCCCTATAACGCATGGTCAATGAGGGACATCACTATCACAACCACTGTTCATTCTGAAAATCTATAATGTGTGTTGGGAGTATGTTAGTTCTCCTTCCTCTCTGTCTCCACTGCTCAGCTGATACCAATACCTTTGAGTCACCTCCATTTCATACACCAGGTCTTCTCAGTATATCAATGTCAGATATAGACAAGTAGTAATCCTGTTTGTTCTTGGGGTTAAATGTATAGCAAGCCAGTTTAGTATTTATCAGATGTCCTGCTTCTACATAGGTATTTGTAAACATATCCAGGATGGTGAAATCTCCCCTTTCTAACATGTTTTTGCTTCCGTCCCAATTTTTTTGATTAGTGCCTTAAATGTATTATCCGTTTTCTTAATCTGACCAGATAACATATAGTCATCCACAGCTTCTGTTTTCCTTTTGTTAATCCTGGTTTTCTCCTGTAAGTGATCTCAGGGACCCTGATCATCAGTACATCTCCCAGTCCTCCTCCACTGGCACGCTAAGGTCAGTGTTCTTGCTCCACACTACGTGGGATCTGCAAGGTGACACGCACTGTTTGTGTTATAACTACAAATTCAGCCTTTACATCACCCATCCTCACGTTCATTCAGTCATTCAGAGAGCTCTTTGAGACTGTCGCTGATAATATGTGTTGGAATGCAGGAATGAAGGAAATGACAGCTCTGTTCTCTTGAACTTGCGTTCTAGTAGAGACAGAAAAATTTCAAAAATACTTAATGTATGAGGTTATAATAAGTGCTTTGAAGAAGGATGATGAATGGAAGATGCAGAGTAGGGAATATAGGACAGAGAATTAGGGAAGGAAAGCCTCTCTGAGAAAATAACACTTGGGCATGGTCCTGAGTAGATCCAGGGAAGAACACAGTACAGAATTCTGTAGGCAGAGGAGTGCAAAGGCCCTGAGGTGGCTGCTGGTTTGGTAACCCTGGGAATGCAAGGCCACTATGGTTGAAGCAAAGTTAGCATCTAGGTGAGAGGGAAATTGAGGTTAGAGTATAGGGGATTGGGGACCAGATATTTAGGGCCTTGACTTGCTCAATTTAAATAGGAGGCCACTGAAGGGTTTTGAGCAAGGAAGTGAAATATTGGTCTTTTGACATTTTCAAATTGTATTATTTTTGTTTCCTTTATGGTTTAGGCTGTTTATTGAATCATAAACAACTAACCCAAATTAATATTCTATGAAAATATCCTACTGGTGAATGTTATGGATAATTTAAGCCTGGATATCCTCTACCCACTTTTATTTGCTTTATGTGGGTAGAATACTAGAAACAGATAATACTGTTTCTGTTTAATTTAATCATGTGCTTAAAAAGAAATATGTGTCTGTGGACACAAAGATAGCTAGACCCATAATTCCAGTGTTGTACACTTAATTGGAATGCTTTTGGAACATTGCATGATAATCCTGATGTCATTTCTCTTCGCCCATAATGTAGTTATTTATGACCTGGTCACAGATGTATTTGACTTTTACCAAAAATGGTTTCAAAAGAAAAGGGCAAACTATTTCTTCCTAAATAAAAACATGAGTTAGAATACGACTTCTATTTTTTTTTTTTTTGGCACCAGGAATTCAAACACAGGGGCCCTTTACTACGAGCTCTATCTCTAGCCCTTTCTTTTTAAAGAATTTATGATAATTATGATAATAATAATAATAATAATTATTATTATTATTATTATTTTGAAAAAGGGTCTGACTGAATTGCTGAGGGTCTTACTAAGCAGCTGAAATTGGTCTTGAACTTGGTGATCCTCCTGCCTCAGCCTCCTGAGTCACTGTGATTATAGGTGTGCACCACCACACTTGGCAGAACACATTATTTTCATGTTATTCTGAAGCACATAATTAATACATCTTATCCAAAGAGGATAACACTGAGGAAGGAGAGAAGAGGGAAAAGGAGAATGTCCCAGGGGTCCGGTAGTGCTTGATTCATCTTCCAAGTGCCACCAAGGAATGTTGTTCAAGTCTCCTAGCACTTCTTGACATTAGCCTAGTGAGGTATTTCATAGGGCACATTTGTTTCATTTGCTGAGATTTATGTTAAAAGGGTAGTTTTATGGAAATGAGAATATTATTAAGGCTTTAATGCTGAATTTTGCATTCATAACTCAGCATGGATATATGCTAAAATCCAACTTAATTCAAAAATAAATTGTAAAGAGAAATACAATGTGAGTTCCACTTTACTGAAGACAGACATTTTTGCAGGTAATCTCCTTCAGCAAACTGATAGAATGATTGGAAATGATCATTACCCTTTAAAAAGGCTCTTATGTTAATTAATTATTAGCTTGGAATGGGGGATTCTTACTCTTAATTGTTCACTTGTAGAAAGCAAACTAGTTTAGTAAAATAGGAAAGTAAATACTATGCAAAATTCATTGGAAAAGCAATGCAGAAGACAGCTTGTGACCAAAATCTATAATTACATTGTAACACTATATTGCCTGGTGGCTTAAAAGTTCCATAAGAGAAATTATTGTTATAGACTTTTGGGGAACAAATTATCTCATCCTATTTGTTTTAGTGTGTTTTTTCAAATAGTAGTAGTATTGGAAAAGATTTGTACTTAAAGCCAGTAGAAAACAAAATGAGAGTTCTCAAAGCCCTTTGTTATTTGTTCCACAACTATAGGATAAAAATAACCAAGCAAACAAGCAAACAGAGCAAAACCCACTTTAGGTAAGATTCATTCCAGTTTGTCAATGTAGCATGACTCCTATTTAGGTTCACTCTTTCCTGGTATGTATCTAAAGCATTTTTCTGAATTTGCCCTCTTCTTTTAGGGACCAAAATAAAATGTTTTAGAGCTTCAACAATGGGCAAAATGCCAGACATAATATTAGACACAATAGGGAACACAAAAAGACTTCCTTTGGCCCTCTGATTTCCTACTCAAATTTGGGAAGGTGAACATCACTGCACTAGGGCTTAAAAGAATCTTGGGGGGAGTAAGAGAAGAATGGAGGAACTTTGGATTATGTAGAAGGATATTAGAGGGAGGGCGGGTATGAAAAATGGTGGAATGAGAGAGACATCATTACCCTATGTATATGTATGATTACACGAATGGTATGAATCTATGTTGTGCACAACCATGGAAACGAAATGATGTAACCCATTTATGTACAATGAATCAAAATGTAGTCTGTAAAAATTAAAAAATAATAATTTAAAATAAAGAATATTGGGTCTGAGCCTGCCACTAATTTGTTCAATCACCCATAACAGGTGATCCTAAATCTAAGACTTAGTTTCCATTTATGTATAATACTTAGACTGTTTATCTCAACTAAAATACTTAGTTTGCTGGTTGTTATTTGAAGATTATTTGTGAAAGTTTTTTTTACATATGTAATTCTTTAAAAACATTTATATTATTCATGTCCTTTTCATTTTATATGATAGTATAATATAAAAAGCACTAACCATAAGTAAAGGTATATAAAGGTCTAGATGTAACCTCATATATATGTATCATAGAATCATAAGGTTCCATGCATAACCTTATATGTAACTATGGGTAAATGTGAATTTATTCTAAGTACAGAATGAGTGGTGACACAAGCTTACTAAGATTTTAGACAGGTGAGAGTGCAGATTGCAATGCTTTTGTTATAGTAATAGGTACCATTTACATAAACTTACCATGTGTCAGATAATGTGTTTGGTGATTAAATATAAAATCACATAATAATCCAATGATTATATGTATCATTCCCATTTTAGAGATGAGTACTCTAAAGATTGATGGGGTTTATTTACTAGTCCAAAAATTGTGCACTTAATGGCAGTAAAGCCAAGATTTGAATCAGCTAAATGAACAATGAAGCTCATGCACTTATTCACAACATCAGCTGCTTCTCCAAAGAGGCTGACTGGGACAGGGCTGGTGAGATGGAACAGGACAGAACCAGAGGAAAAATACAGCACTGCCATGATGGGAAATTTGGGTTTTGTCACAGGCAAAAGGCAACCATTATTTCTGCCCAGAGAAGTGTTATGACAAAATCAACACTTTAAGAAGATGAATAAGATCAACTTTATAGACATATAGCTACAATTGCTCATTATTAATGAACAATTTTATATCATACAGAAAAATGAAGACACAGTCCTTGCTTGGCTTTTGTTTGTTTTGCGGAAGGTTATTATGTTATTTTTTTTTTCTCTGAGGACTGACAGCTATGAGGTATAATGAGCTTTCCAAATTTATACGTGCTTACTCCAGCTTGTGGAGAGTTGTAAATTGCTCTCATTTTAATGACACATTTAGATTAGGAGGAAATGTTGGAGGAGGAGGGCAACACTGCCCTGACCAATTAAAGCTAATGTGGGATGATGGGCCTCTGAAAAGAATAAGATCAGCAACAGTGAAAAGGAAAAGTAGTCCATGGACAGACACTTAGACCAGGGCTGGTGGGAACCCTACTCCTCCAGTGAACACCAGTCTGCCTCTGCTCTAGGATGACTTAGTCTGTGCTTTGAGTGCTGGGGAGGGAGGGTGGTATCTAGGCAGTTTACAGAGGAGCTGCAGAAATGACTTGACCCTACCAGCACACCCAGCGGGGCAGTGATGCTGCAGAATGGCAAACCATTTCTCGGGCGCACAGACAGCCAGCTTTGTGATTCCTAATTAGTTGCATTTCAAGGCATGATCTTGATCATATCTTGAGTACTTCCACCCCTCTTGCCTTTTAAATTGCTTTGGAATGAAAGAAGCATACAGTCCGAAAGTTATTGAATAATCTTCTACTGCAGATAACAGCAGAAACTACCCTCCCTGGTATACTTTCCAGAATCCTCTCCATTAAACAAATGTTTATTAAACAAATATTATAAACATATATATATATTTTAAACAAATATTTACCCTCTTATGTAGATAAGGGGGTACATATTCAGAGAGACACTTTTCTTGTAGTTGAGGAAAATTGTAATAATCAAATAATACCGTATTTCCCCACTTCTCAGATGCATTTTTTTCTTGTGTTAACTCCTTTGAAAGTCGCCTGCAGTTCACATCGCTACAGTCATGATATGGTTACCATTGCCAGCTCTCATGTACAGACTTTGACATAACTATTTATATTGTTGAGTCTGAGTTACATGCATTGTTGGAACCACAAGTGTTGACTTTAATTGCTATTTACAGTGTCTTCAAGTAACTAACTGTTGTGGTACAGAAAGGCACAGAAATAGGGCAGTGAGGTATAATTTAATATTAGTAAAGAAATTGCTCCTTATTGATGGACTGCCTGCAATTTCCAGTTTTCACACAAAGCAAAAACCAAGAGCTTTACAGGAAGGACCTGAGATATAAAGATTACTGTAAGATGATGAAACCCATTATGTTTTCTTACTAACATACAAGCAGAGGATTGCCTATCATATATCAAATCACACAGTACATCAGTGAAACCTGGGTATACTACTGGAGTACTACTTTAAAAAACATGGAATCAGGAGCACTTTTGATAGTACAGATGATTATATTTGGTGAAAGAAGCAGCAGCAGTGATATTAATGTGAAAAATGATTCTGATGAATCAAATTCAGTGGTAAGAAGATTTAGAAATATTAATTCATGTTTTGTTCATAAAGTGTAATAAACAATTTAAGCAATAAGAAACCTTTTCATTGCTCCATTGTTTCCTTATATAGAGAAACTGATCGTGTATCTCACAATCAGTGGTATCCTGAGGTCATTGAAATGTGACCAGGCATGGTGTTGTACAACTGTACTCCTACCCAACAACTTGTGAGGCTGAAGCAGGGAGGATCACAAGTTCAAAGCCAGTCTCAGCATCTTAGTGAAACCCTAAGCAAGTTAGTTAGGGAAAAATAAAAAACAAAAAGGACTGGGGACATGGCTCAGTGGTGAAGAAAGAGGAAGAGGAAGAGGCGGAGGAATACGAGGGAGGAGGAGAAAGAAAAGATATATAATCGTGACAGTCACAATGCAACACACTTGTTTTCCTCCTACAATCACAAATGGTGAAACGTTATTATTTTGGTTTTTCAAATGGAAACACTCAAGTGAGGAACTCCATTCCTTATAGCTGGTTACTAGTTGTGCTGCCATCTAAGGCAGAGTTCAAACTGCTTTGTGGCAAATGAAGAGAATTATTAATCAAAAAGAAAAAAGATGGAGGGAAGACACGGGTACGATGAAATAACAACTTGATGTTTCACACTGAGCTTAAATATTTGTACTTGTGGGTGAGCTCATTACACCCCAGTGCCAGCTATTCCTTTGAATGATTTTCTTGTTAGAAATGAGTCTTTTTTTTTTTTTAAATTGGACTAATGAGGGCTTTCTTTTAACTTCATTTGCCTTTATTCTGCCCTCTAAAAAAAAAAAAAAAACAAACAAAATACTCCTGAAGCCTCATCTATGAAAACTTCTCTATTTGAGTACAGTTATGCTACCATTTATTTTGTTTTCCAGATCAAATAGTTCTTATTTAGAAAAAAGAAAACATGCTTTCAAGGCCTAAATAATGTTAATCCTACTTCCTGAGTATATTCTGTTTTATTGGTATGTGTTTAAAAATGCAGAGTACAGAATAAACTGTTGCCTTAAGGGGTTCAGCATGGACATGACACTCATTTTCCCTCAATTAAAACTTCCAGGGCCTTTTTAAGGTACTAGTTTTGAACTCAGCCTCCCTCGTCCTGATTTTTTTTTTTTTTTTTTTTTTTTTTGAGAAGGATTTTCATGTCAGCTCTTGGGGCAACTAATAGCCTAACTCTTACTAGGATACAGGGTCCACTAACTCTTACTAGGATACAGGGTCCACTGGAAAACTTAATAGCCTAGACCTAAGAGTATAGAGGATGTTTTGCCATAAAGACCTGGATCTTGTAATGAGTAAAGGTCCTGTATATGTGCATGGAGTGTAGGCCTAGGGGTGATATTGAGTTCGAATTCCAGTTCTGTTACTTAACCAGCTTGGATAATTCATTTACCTTTCCTAATACTCTGTCTAGAAAGTGATGATAAATAATAAGTACTTACCTTCTGTGGTTATTGAAAAGTTAATTGAACTAGTGCATCCAAAATGCTTAGAAACACTGCTTGATCTATTGTAAGAACTCAAAATGTTGTTGTTTAGTGTATATCAGTAAAACTCAAAAACTTGAAAAGTAAATCTGGTATCTCTGTTTCCTAGGGCTTTCGTAACAAAGAACAGCAAACCAGATTGCTTGAAACAATAGAAATTTATTGTCTCACAGTTCTGAAACTAGACTTCTGAAAGCAGAATGTTGGTGGGAACATCTTGCCTCCAGAAACTCTGGAGGGAGTGTGTCTTTCCTTGTCACTTCTAGCTCTTTGGAGCTATAGGCCTTCCTTGGCTTATGGCAGCAAAACCCCAATCTCTGCCTCCCATCTTTTCATGGCCTCCATGTCTTTGTGTTCAAGTTTTTTCTCTTCTTACAAGAGACATCAGATGTATTACATTAGGACCTATCCTAATGAAGTATGACCTCATGTTAACCTGATTGCATCTGCAAAGATCCTATTTCCAAATAAAGTCACATTCCTAGCTACAAGAGGACAGGACTTCAGGATATCTTTTGGGGGAACACAGATCAACCTATATAATTTGAGAACATGAGCATTCAAAATAGAAAAGCTGGATGTTCCAGACGCTAAGGGGGCTTGAAAGGTTGGAGATCTAAGAAAAGGTGATATTTTGAGGTTTGTCTGGTAAATAGGCCCTAGATGTTTCTTAGAATGAGTAATCTAACTGAAACCAAACCTCTGATAAGGGATATCAACAGTTTAGTCCCATGGGGGCAGGTGGTGGTTTGGGACTTGGTCCTAAATTCTAGAATAACTGCAATACTAAATAGTTTCCTGAGAAATAAGCTGTAGACCTACTATTGGCACCAAGGAGCCTATTCACTTTGGGAAGTACCTTTCCTCCAACATGGAATAAATAACCTCTTGACAGCTTTGTAGTTTTAAGATAGTTTTAAAACACCTTCATAAAAGCAGCATTGTAGGTTTTAGTTGTCTGACCAATTTTCAACACAGATAGATAACACTTTTGTAAGGAGATTTTGAAGTTTCCTAAGAATAACAATATCTTCTGGTTGAAGCACTTAACCAAGGTTTTGCTGTGGGTAGCCATTGAGTTTTATCTTTTCTTGAGAACTTTACTGGTGGATTAGTATAAGTGTTTTAGGTTTTTGTCGTGTTTAAAAATACTATGATCTGGGCATGGTAGAGCATGCCCGTAATCCCAGTGGCTTGGGAAGCTGAATCAGGATGGTAGCAAGGTCAAAGCCAGACTGAGCAGTTTAGCAAGGCCCTAAGCAATTTAGCCAGATGCTGTCTCAAAATAAAATATGAAAAGGGCTGGGGATGTGGCTCAGAAGTTAAGGACTGGTACCAGTCAATCCCTGGTACCAAAAATAAATGAAGAATAAAAATACCAAGAATAAAAGGTACATCACAAATAGTGGTTTACTACCAAATCTGCATCTGCACGTCAGTATTTCCAGAGTAAGCAGTCATGATTTCCCAAATAGGGGACTATGGCTTCAGATAATAAGCAATAATGGCTGAAATATTAATAAACTCATCTCTTTTGTGTCTTGGTCAGAAAGTCTTTTGTAAATACTGTATTAATGACAACTGTGGAAAGAGAAATATGGAAAGTGTACTTAACGTAGAATTTTTCTAATCCTTACAGGAATTTGAATCAACGAAGATTAGATCATTCCCTAAGTGGGTTTTTATATAGTTGTTTCTTTTCCAGTTTTCCATGCCTTTCTAACACTTGATCTTTGTATGAAAACTGTTGCCATATTCAGAGACATGAGTCATAGTACTTAAAATGTTTTCACCATATTTTAGACATCACAGGATATGGTAGAAGAGTAGTCTCTTGGCATCTGCAGTTTTTACATTCTATGCTTTGACCTTTCACAGTGGTTCATTACATGTATTAATTTAACTCATGCATTAGGCTAGCAGACCAACCCCTCAGCATCTGCATTTCATTATAGTTTTCTAAAAAGCATTGTGTGTGCATTTACCTGTGTATCTGTCTCCCTCTTCTTCCACCACTGTGTGGTACATGTGTGCATTTCCTCTGGGAAAAAAAAAAAAAAAAAACTAGAGAGTAGACTGTCGCATTCTTCACTGTAAATGAAGCCAGCTTAAACTCCATACAGAATCAAGATAAAGTATTATAAACTATTCCAATGAGTTTCCAGGTCTTGCCAGTATTGCTGAATTGGGTACTTAAACTCTTTCCAAAGCACTAAAATGACTACTGAAATGATCTTTATGATAATAAGTTCAAGAATTGCAACCTCCTAGTCTATTGCCTAGAATATTTCCCCCCATTCCTTCTCCTTTTGTTAAAAGACTTTATCCCTCTCCCAACAAGAAGCGGAAGTGGGTGTACATCTCAGAATTGGCAGAATAGACCTTTTCTTAACACAGGATTGATGTATGATTGAGCATGACTCTGTGAATGGACCAATCACAGCTGTTTCATGGCTAAGTTTTCCCGCAATTGGAAGTGGGGGAGGGGGCAACCCTTAAGTCAACGAACGAGGTGACAGGATGTGATTTGAAGGATACTTGTAGTTACGTCTGAAATACTTTCACTCTGCATGGTCTGAAAATAAGACCTGTGTGCAAAAGGAAGATGATATGAGAGTGAAAAACTAGGGAGGCTTTCTTTAATCTCAAATCCATGTGTGCCTGGATCCAGTACACGTATTGTTCTGCAACTTATGGAAAAAAATGCTTATTAATATTTCTGAATTGCAAGACTTGCAAAGATCTTGGGAGCAGATTCTTCCTGTGGCTTAAGGTTGGAAGATATGTCCTTCCACCTACATACTAATAAACATTTATACTTCTCTGTTTCATGTTGAGGCTTTGATGAATTGAATCTCTGTATTTTAATATACTTTGAAACTCTTTACTTCATTTTAAATGCATTTATTTGCAAACAGTGAAAAGAGTGTGTACATCAGTTAATAATTCAGAAAACTGGATATTTAGCTCTTTGTCCTTAATAATAAATATCAATTAAGGAACTCTGCAGTTTAAAAGCATGGTAATAAAAAATGTGTTACCCAACACCAGAATAGTAATTTCTGCATAATTTATTCATAAGTAATTTCTACTTTAAATATTTCTACAGTTTTTTCCTGATGTAAATACACTGTGTGAGAAGAGATGAATAAGAAAGTCTTGCACTTTGCACATACAGGTTTAAAATTGGGACTACTGGCTCATTATTACCTAACATTAAATAAAAGAAGGAAAAATGTAAAATATAATACACAAAACTTATTAATAGCACAGACTGATACTAGTGAGATTTTAATGTTGAAATTTTATGGTAATCATTTATAAGGGGGCAGTTCCAGTGAAGTGGAGCTGAAGAGGACTTGTGTTGAATTACTAACCTGTGCCAGTTAGGACAGCTTTATTGGATTTGAACTTCACAACTACTCTACATGGTAGATATTATTGTCCTTATTCCACACATTAGGAATTTGAGGCTTTAGAGAGGTAGAGTGACTTGCCAGAGGCAAGATAGAATCTTTCTCTTGCCCAGATTCCTTCCATGGCTCCTCTTTGGATAAAGTTCATACTTCCCAGGTTGAATGACAAGACCCTTATTATGTGTCCCTTGTTAATCTTTACAGCTACATCTCTTTTCATTCCCCACCTAGACTCTAAATTTACAGATCTTCTCTTACTTCCTATTATGCCATAGTTGTTTCTTCTGCTATGAGCAGTATTCTTATCCCTGCCATTCTGTGACTAATTCCTCCTTACTCTGTGGATTTCAGCTCCAATACCAAACCCTTCAGGAAATTTCTTAAAGTCCACCATGCCCATTGTATTGTTTATTCATTCAGATATTCAGCAAATATTTATTGAGGATTCTGTATATGGTAGGCACTATGCTAGGCATTAGAGATATAACAGTAAAAAGAGGGAGAAGAAAAGCTCTGCTTTTATATAGTTTTTACAGTATTATCACTTTTTTAAAATCAGATGTTATTTTATCAAAGCACTGCTTATGTCTAAATTGTTCTGTTACATTTCTGGGGCCTAATACAAAATGGGAAATTGTAAGAATGTCACAGGTACCTAATATTTATAGAGCCAAGTTACAAATGAATAATATTGTTTATTAATTTATAATTATCATGTAGATGCCTAAGAACATTCTGTTTGGACCCTGTTACCTTTTCACACTGCCACAGATTATAATTTATTGTCTTATGACTGTATTAATTCAGTGAACCTCCAGTCAGAATCACCACTGGATTCTCTGTAGAGCTGCAAGATTTATCTTCTTGAACATTGCTGAGATGGTGCTAGAAACACCTTGTTTTAGTCAGCTTTCTCACTACTGTGACTCAAAGATCTGACCTGAACAATTGTAGAGGAGGAAAAGTTATTTGAGGACTCACAGTTTCAAAGGTCTTAGTTCATAGAAGGTTGGCTCCATTCCTTGGGGCTCAAAGTGAGGCAGAACATCATGGTGGAAGAGTGTGGCAGAGGGAAGTAGGTTACACAATGATCAAGAAGCAGAGAGAGAGTCTCCACTTGCCAGATAGAATATATACACCAAAGCCATGCCAGGATTACCACCTTCTCCAGCCTCACACTAGCACTTCAGTTACCACTTAGTTCATACTTCCCAGGTTGAATGACAAGACCCTTATTATCTGTCCCTTGTTAATCTTTACAGCTACATCTCTTTTTACTTAGTTAATCCCTGTCAGGGGAGTAATTCACTGATTGGGTCAAGACTCTCACAACCCAATCATTTCTCCTCTACCTCTACCACACTCTACTCCTTACACACACACACATATGCATGCATGTACATATGCTTGTACACAGAGAGAAATCTTACGTGAAACCGAAGTACAAAAAAGAAAGAAGTAGATTTCCTGTAGTAATGACCCCAACACTCCTCATGCACCTCCAGGATTGCGGAAAACATTTGCAGCCATTGCAGGACTGCAGACACACTGGCCTTTGTTTGATCTTGCTGTTAATAAGCAAGGGGAAGGTTACAGTCAAGATGACTACAGAGAGAAAAATTGCTCACTCAGAAATTGAAGGAAAGTATCATACTTGCATGGCTACTCTGGCAAATAATTTAAGCCCCATGTTTTTATTTTTTGTTTGTTTGTTCTTGTTCTTTGATACCAGGGGTTAAACCAGATGTGCTCAACCACTGAGCCACATCCCCATCCCATTTTATTTTGAGACAGGGTCTCAGTAAGTTGCTTCAGACGTTACTAAATTGCTGGGGCTGGCTTCAAACTTGCCACCCTCCTGCCTCAGCCACCAGAGTTGCTGAGATTACTGCCCTGTGCTGTCACACCCAGAAAGCCCCATGGTTTTGACTTCTCCCACTTGCCAGGAAATATCTGTGGGGCCTGAGGAGTAGAGTCTGATATTCTCCCTTCCTCTGGCTGAGACATTTTAAGTACTAAAGAGCCCCTAGACACCCGCTACAGTCTCTTAGCCATCCACATTTCACGTCTTTGGGCCACAGTGAAAAAAATTGTGTGGTCAATGTCTGTGTCTTCTTTTTTAATGAAAGATAAGATCCACAGCAGTTAAATCGGTTGGAAGCCCCATTTGGTCCCTGTCCATGGGTGTAAGACTGGATATCCTAAGCATACTCTGTGTTTCTGAAGGGAATTTGTTGCATTTGTATTCCATCGTTATAAAATTACACATTTTAAAACGTTTTTATATTCATATAGGTGAGTCTTTTCATGAATTTGAAAAAATGACTTTTTAAATCTTTATAACACCTATCATATAAGAGATATTTAACAACAACCTACTCTTAAAACTGAATTAAATATTCTAATTTGTATTTATTTTTATCTAGGATTATAGAAATATTTTCTACTCTGTCATGAAATATGTAAAATTTCATGGCATAAAATAAATCAAGTATTCTTTAAAAATATATTTCATATATATGACTAGTAACAGATACTATTTTAAAAGATAATCTCAAATGTGTCAAGAACATTCAGAAACTTTGTTAATCATATATTAAACGGTGAATACACAAGATGCAAAGATCTCTGGAAATTCAATGAAGTGAATCTATGAGGAAATGTGACTTGAAATGATGAGGTGTTACGAAATAAGAGTTTTTCTTAGTGAAGAGCAGTTTAATCAGTTATCAAACATGTTTTTCAGTTATCAAACATGTTTTTCAATATTTATTTTGCAAAGGGATGGGATAAGAATTGATTGACAATTATGATTGGTCTTTTCAGCAATTCAAATATATAACAAACATTCATCATTTTTAATTGACAAAAATTAAACTAAATATGAAATTATGATTGCTAATGCATCATAAGTTATGATGCATTCTTAGCAGCTATTTTATATTTTCTAAACACCTGCATTAATTTGCCATGATCACTAAGTGTAATGCCCTGTATAACATGTTAGGCAAACATGTTTTTTGAATAATTTAATTAGATATTTGCTGTATATAAAGAAATGAGTCACATAAAACCTTATGTATGCTTAAATTGGAGACAAGCCCATATCTAAATGTAAAAAATATATGACTTCATAGATGCATGGATTAATATCAAATTAGGAAACTGTGACCCAGCTTTGTTTCATAGAAATAAATAAAAATGATGGTTCATATCACTGTAACATATACTAAGCTCCACAATTAATGTGCCTTCTTCAATTTAGTGAATATTAATCCTGACATGGAAATTTGAGATAATCTAATACAAGTTTCCAAATTTTAATTCAAAATTAAAAAAAATTACTAAAAGTATCTATAAACTATAATTTACCATTATTTTTAGAAAAAAAATATATATGCTGCTACCTCTGTTAAGAAATTACATGGGTGGTAAACACTCAGTGAAATGTCTTGCTCACATAAGAATAATGAAAGACCCAAGGATTGACCCCATAATTCCTGACTGTGAGCCAGAGCCCAGAAGTTTCATGTTTCAAGGTTTTATTCTTTTTAATTTCATATACTTAATAAGCTAAATATGTCTCGAATATCTATTTATTGAGATATAGAAAAGGAAACAAAAAATAAAGAAAATTAGTTAGAATTAAGAAACAGGGTATTGCTTTTGTCAGATTCATTTTTTTTAAGATAATACTTTTTCCTAACTACTTTTCAAATTAGTATGTTCTAAAATGTCTGAATTATTCATTTTTTTGTTGCATCTTTAACGTTTTTTTAAATTGACATAATTATACCTCTCTATGGAGTAAAGTGTCATATATTTTAAATAACTTGTCAATTCAGAATTAAGAATTCAATTTTTAAAAATGCTACATATGACAAGTAAACCTGTATATTTTTACTGAGGAAGTGGTAGCTATGATCTCTTTAATCCTATATCCTATCAGGACTTGTAAGTATTAGCATAGCACTTACTAACTTTGCTTATATACAAGTAGGCATAAAGAACTGACTACTTGAAAGTCATGTTTAGTTAAAAACTCACTAATATTCCCACTGCCTATAATTGCTGAATTAATAATGAATATGTGGTCTTAGAATTAACTGTCATTAACTTGCTTGCCTTGAGTTTTTAAAGTATTAAAAGCAACATAGTTCTGTAAATTGTCAAAAACTGCGGAGTATCATGACAAGAAGAAGGGATTACTTGTTTTTATCTTAGATTTTTTTAACAGAGTTTTCCAAAAATTTAAGAAGTGTATTATTTTTTAATTTTAATTTTTTGGTGAAATGTCTTATATATTTTCTATTTAATGTGTTACTTCCAGGTTTTAAAACATTTCCACCATCACACAGTCATAAACCAAAGTGGTCTTATAAATGAGCTATGCTAGAAAAAAAAAATGAGACTAACTGGAATCTCGTCATGGGCAACTCACTGAAAGACTGATCATATGGCTAAACCCATTGGGAGATAATTACTCCTAGAAAATGGAAATTGTAGAGCATAAGACCTAGTCCATTGTATTTCAGCCTTAACAGCTTTTAATACATAAAACAGCACACATTAGGTTAAAAAGTAAAACAAAAGAAAAACATAACAAACTTTATGTGTTTTTTTGATGGCTACTTTGAGTACAGATACATAGCTCTTGTAGAACATTCACCATCTTTCTTAGGAAGATAATCTCTGGGATGACTACCACGTCTGTCTATCACTTCATATTGTATCAATACACATCATGCACTAAGTCTTTTTCTCCTTCATGTTATTTTATTTTTTACAAAAATTCTATAATATAAGTTCTGTTATGATGAAGCAGATGAAGCAGTTGAGACCTCCTACGAAGAGTAAATATATTGTCCCAGTTACACAAGTGGTAATTTACGCAGCAAGATGGTCCAAGCCTAAAAAAATCAACTAAAAAAGATTAAAGCATGAATATGCAAAGGAGGGGATTGGGAAAAGCAAATTGGAAGAGTCCATGCATTCCTTAGTGAAACTGCTTCAGTGAGAACGAATAGGAAAGTAATTAAGAGAGAAGCTGCAGCTTATTGTCTAAGGCAAATCAAGAGGAATATACATGCAAAACACAAAGCCAATAGCAATTTTTATGCAGATGTTGCAAAAAATTCTGAGCTAAGAGGTGGATGAATGATAGCAAAACTTTGTTACAACATTTCTTCTGTGTCAGTTGTGTTTTAAGTACTTAACTGATATTATTTTGGTTTAGTTTTAATTCTTTGAGGAAGGTGCTATTTT
Organism: Sciurus vulgaris; assembly: GCF_902686455.1. Taxonomy (NCBI): domain Eukaryota; kingdom Metazoa; phylum Chordata; class Mammalia; order Rodentia; family Sciuridae; genus Sciurus; species Sciurus vulgaris. The sequence goes on from NC_136469.1 coordinate 58,430,943, forward strand.
GACAGTTATATTTATAAAGGAGGAAACAGATTCAGAGGAATTGTCTAACTTCTCCAGGGTCACTGGGCTGGAGTTTGGCTTGGGGACCACACCATCTAGCATCGGAGTCCCTGTTCCTAACCATTACACCATACTGCTTCTCCCAAAGATGAAATAACACATCCAGGACAAAGCAAAAAACTAGAACTGAGAGAATACCATTGCCAAACAAATAAATCCTTAGAAAGATAGCCTTGAAAGGTCCAAAATTGAAACACTACAATGTGGATGAGCACCTTAGACCTTGTAGCAGCAATAAGATTTAGTTCAGGGTCCTGCAGGGCATTCATGGGGGAAACCTAAGGTTAGTATTTTAGAGTGAAGAATATAATCAATTTTTTGGTAATATCAAGTATCTTCTATGTAGTAGCAAATTGATGTATGTTTGGTTAAAATTGTGTCAACTCAGTGTTCCTCGAATACTCTTGATTGACGATGACAATCACAGGCTTAGTGATCAGCATAATGTAAATAAATCTACTTATCAAATAACCAGTAGTTTTTAGGAATGATCAAATGTAGACAAATGGAAAGCAATGACCAAATTTAATTAACTAATGTTATTAGTGTTGTCCATACTTACTTATTGTTATTACTTATCACAATCATATAATTCCACAATGGCATTATGAACCTATAATAATTATGCATCTTTATTATAATCTAGATCTTGCTGAAATGGAAAAGTAGCAATAACAGATGGAACAAATGCATTATTGTTCAATAAATTAAATACCTCTGGTGAATAAAAATCTTCTAATGCATTCAGTCCATGAAGGAAACAAAAACTACAAAAGCAATCACAATGTCAAGAACACTCATCTCTAAGAAAAAAATAGCATAAACATAAGTTTCAATAATTTATTTTTCTGTTGATTAGGATATACTGTAGAAGTAACCGTTGTGTTGTAAATGCTTGCTCCTTCTATTAAATAATTTTAAAACAGACTATCCTAATTTCTTTCTTTCTGATTATGATTACATACTGAGATGTGAGAGATTAATGAAGCATTTAGTACTGGGCTGTTGGATGTTATTATCTATTGTAATCTATAGTATATTCTACTCTTAGTTTTCAGTTGCCCTGTTACATTTCTAATATATTAACATTGGCTCATCAATACTTTATCTTTGTAAAACAGCTTTATAAATACAAAAAAGATGAGATTTAAAATTTTTATTACTGATCTGCACTGATCCAGAATATTATGTATTTGATTTTATAGCCTTATTTTTTCCTCTTAAAATTCTTTTTAGTACATTTTAATTTGATTTAGATCCTTTTTAATATTTTTCTCTATCATCGAACCTGAGTGACCTGTTTAAGAATTTATCTTTTGTTTTCTATAAAATTCGTAGTACATGTTTAACAACTGAAAAATAGCATTTGTTGTGGGAAAATGGTAATTATTTTGAAGTACACTTCTTTAGTGAATTAGAATCTTGTTCTTTTGTTCTGCTTTAGTTTACAGTTGATCAGACTTCTGGTTATAACAAACTATAATATGATTCCCAAGTAGTCTTTATCTTTATTAATTACTTGACTTTAGATGTTCACACATTCTGCTAATGAACTGCACATACTGACTCCATGGTTTATACTTGAATTTATCATACACTGAAGTCTGCTTTAACTGGGATTACCAACAGGAGGAAACAGATGGGTACTTCAGTACCCTCTGTGGTTAACCTCCAACACAATGTCTGCAAACACACTCTCTCCCTGAAAAATTGCAAATTTGGGAAAAGAAAAAGTTGTGGGAGATAGAGTATTCAAAAATCAAACCAATATATTCAATAGGTTAATCCCCTCATATTGAGAAATAGACATAATGTTAGTTCCTTGACATTGAGGACTTTATTGTCCTGGGAAAATGTGGCTATTAGGGAAAAAAATATGGGGTTTAAGTCAAAGAAACTGAGTGTGGAGCAAAACTCAATAGTGAAAATGCTTAGCAACTCAGGAATGTCTTTTCTAAAGGAAAATCTGTAATCTCTTAGTTTAGTATGAACTGGAATAACTTGTAGAGGAAGTTATTTTACTTCATGCAAGACTTCCAAGATGATAAAACCAGTATTTTGGAGGAACTAAAAGGTCTTTACAGAAAAATAAATAATGAGTCAAAAATTAAAAGCACTTGACTTCTAAGTCATGGTACTGATACAATCTTGCCAAGCAATTTTTAAATCCTGTTCCATTAAAAATCTATTTTTCATTTATAATTTATTTTTTATTGTTTGATAGTTTCAGGGTTTTTCTTTTTTCTATTTTTTATTTTTTATAATTTATGTATTTATTTATTTTTTTAATTTTACAAACTGCATTTTGATTCATTGTGCACAAATGGGATACATCATTTAATTTCTATGGTTTTGCATGATGTAGATCATACCATTCGTGTAATCATACATGTACATAGGGTGATGATGTCTGTCTCGTTCCACCATCTTTCATACCCCCCTCCCACTCATTTCCCTTTACATAATCTAAAGTTCCTTCATTCTTCTCTGATCCCCCCCACCCCCATTATGTTTCATCATCCACTTAACAATTGTCTTCTCTATGTCTGGATATTCTAATTTGCATAAGGTTTCTTAAACCAGGAATAATATGACATTATAAAATTTTTGCTTAGGCTCAAAAACAAGTTAACTTAATGATATTTTTTGGTAGATTTCCTTTTATTTAGGTAATTAAGCAGGACCAAATGTGTAAGTCTGTACACTGAGTCCAAGCTATTGTGAATACTTTTATGTGAAAGCACATGTTTCATATTTTAGTTTTTATTCCCTTCTACTCAGCATGACAGTGGTATCAGAGCCCTTTTCAAGTTATCAAGTGCATAGCAATTTTACTGGGGCCTCATTCTAGTGTCCTTAGCCCTATATATTTTGGCTTATAATTTCTATTCCAGTAATTTCATTGCCAATAGGAACTTAAAAACAATAGAATGCTTTGAAAAATATTGTTATAATATGGATACTCTTATTTGCATGTTTACTAAGTTAATATACCTAACACACATATAATATAATTCAGATTCTTATTTGGACCATTTCTTCTCAGTGACCATAACATCATTCTCTGGTCAGTAGATGCATGGCAAATATTTGGTCCTAGGCATGGTTATCATTCTAACTTTTCATCCCTCCTTTGCCTGAGATTCTCTTCTTAAGGGTCTCTTTGCCCTCAACAGGCTGGTCATTATCTTCTCTACTTAAAAGTGGCTGATTTTAGAAACTCTTAAACTTGCCCTGTGATTCATTGCATATCACAAGAACTTGCTTAGCTGACTACAGAGACTCCCTTGTTTCTGCCCTGTTTGTTGTTTTTCTTTAGCACTACTTTGCTGTACTCTATAAAAGTCCTGAACTTCTGATTAATGACTCCTCAATAAATACACTTCCTCCTAGTCTTTAAATCATCCTTTGTGGTGAGTGGCTTTATACAAACACACAGAAACATTTATATCTATATTTCTATACATATAGACATGAACCCCCAAGCCTATGATTTCAAAGCTTAATAACCAGCTTTCTAGAAATGATATGTGGAGGCATGACTGTTGCCTTCTGTAAGAAATAAAAACCCATACTTTCTGTGTTTTATTTTTCTGTTTTCTACTTCAAAATTCAAAAGATTTCAACTTAGATTCAAAGTTTTAGCCCCATTCATGTGTGAAATCATTTCCAATAAAGTTTTATTTTAAGTGGGCCAAGAGTTTTGGAAGGAGGGAAGCCATATTAAAAGACAGTTATGCCAAAGTAATGATTGCTTAGATTATACTTAGTAGTTGAATATTTAGGCAGTATGTATGTATTGACCAACACTAAGAGAGAGGATAAAAGCATTGCAGGATGCTAGTTACCTGTGCCCTATTCAGTATATTCAGGATGTTAGATTAGCCATACTCAGAACTACTGAGTCACTCTACCCAGGGATTGTACCAAGACATTATTGACTATATTGCCACCTTCTCTCCAGATAGATTCAACTCTTCAGTGTATGTGTTAGTTCTTACTTCTCCTCTCAAAGACAAAGGGAGAAGTTCTCTCAGGGGAAGTAACCATCATATGTGGTATAGTAGGTTGATAGTGAATATAATTAGCAATGACTGAGAAAAAAATAACCTTTAATTTCAATATCTTTACCATATTAATTTTTCAAATGCCATGACTTTTAAAATTTCTTCCATAAATATGCACTATAACTGTTGAAGAAATAGGATGATTTTTGGTCTATTAATCTAAATGGAAGGATGTGTTCATAGGACATTATGAAGTTCTTTTTTCTATTATTGCTTGCTTTGAGATTCTATGTTTGTGATGCCTTTTACTTTATTTTAAATTTCAAGTTACATATAATAGATTATATTTATGTGACACAGTGTGATTTTTTGATTCATGTGTACATTGTTTAATGATTAAGCCAGGGAAATTAGCATGTAGTCACCTTAAACTTTTATTATTTCTCTGTAGTGAGCATATTCAAAATTCTCTCTTCTGGCTCTTTGCAAATATACAATGCATTATTGTTAACTGTAATCACTCAACTGTGCAGTGGAACACCAACATTTATTCATTTATTCATTTTAACGTAGCATTGTACCTGTTAACCAGCCTTTCTCATCATAGGTCAGTGCTGAACCCTAGCAGAGTAGTTGACTACCTTGCCCACTAGCAATGTTTGTTGGGAATGAGCAAAAATTAATGGGAAATATGGGAATGTGGTAAATGTTGATGAAGTGTGAGCTTGCCTTGAAGGTATAACAGAGCTTATCAAAACTTGTTTGACCTAAAGGTGCTGTCAAAACTAAGTGAAATAGAAGATTGTAGGACCTAGCTTCCTGGGGAACCTGGGGCATTCAGCTTGTCTCATCAGCTGGCATTGGGCATGTTGTCATTCTTTGGATATCACTGTGTTCAGTACTTCTAAAAGATGGAGGGTGGAGACCATGGTAAGTGGAAATCATAGCCAGGCAGCCTTCCTTCTATGTAACCATGATCCCACTCTCCATACTCTTGGGTACCTATGTATGGTGGCCATTTTCTTCCTGAAGTTCGATATCCGAAGAGTGACTTAAACTTCAGAATGTTAGGGTAAGTCTCTTAATTTACAGCTAAAATACACAAGGCCCAAGCAATAACTATGATCAGATGCTGCAAGAAATTCATTATCCTTCTTAGTTTAAACTCTCCCCCATAGACTCTATCAAATAATCACTCGATTATGATCATTTCACACAATAATAAAATCCTAATCTCACACTAACCTAGAATGAACATGGAAAGAGTTTGCCTTTCACATTTGTATCTCTTGCATATCTAACCCTTCTGAGCAGAACCACACAAACAGGCAGACTGAGCCTGTGTGTGCTGAGACAGATGCTCAAAGGTCCAGGTTTGTTTAGTCATACTGACTAGATAAGAATCATCTAAGAGCTTGTTAATAAATCTGCATCTTTGGAGATACTGATTCAGGGCCCAGGAATTTTTAGTTTCAAAACTCACCCAAGGGTATTCCAATATAGAACCAAGTAAGGAAACCACCATAAGATTCAAGGGTGTCCTGCACTTGTCCCCAGTCTTACTGCATGGGTTGTTGTAGCCTGTGATTTAAAGACTTAAAATAGCTACTCTCTCAGATTCTAAGTTGAAGGCCTCTGGCTTCCACCAAAGCAAATCCCACAAACTTGTTGTCATCTCTACCAATCCCAAGGGCACCTCACAATCTCTTAACTTCCTTATAAACAAATTTTCAAGTTAAGCATGGCAATGGGCTCAGTAGAGGAATCCTAGGACACTGTAGGTTATTGTGTGCCTACTGGGTACAAGTGCTGGAGTAATGTGAACAACACTGCAAGTCACCCATTCCAATGGAGGTTATTTTCCAATGGGAAGAGTCAGGGAAGAAACAGGTATACAAAATCATCTTGGTAATTTCTGATAATGAAAAGGGTGTAAGACAAAGCAATGTGTTGAAGGACAGTTGAGAGCAGAGGTAGCTCCTTTGTATAAAGTGATCAAGAAAGACTTTCTTGAGCATATGATAAGTATCTGAGACCTAAGTATTGAAGGGAGGCAGCCTGTGAACATCTGAGGAAGAAAGAAATTTGGCTTAAAAATTATAGTAAGTTGATCTTGAAAATCTTTACATGTCCTTGTAAAATACATTTTTCAGGCATGTTTTGAGTTTTTGTTTCCTTGGGTTGGGCTTCGCTTTTAAACAATAATTCTATGTGTCAATTATTTTCCTTTGTTAAACATTACTAAAAGTGGTTCTTACTATAAAAGCATGATTTTTGAATTGTGTGGTTGTTCTGAGGTAAAGTCTGTGATAATATTACAATTATACAAGTAACTGGATTGTAGGCTATTTGTTTTCCATGCCTGGTTTATAGTAATTGCTCTTTGCTGTTTTATGTCATCAAGCCAAGATTCAATAATTACAGTCATCTTGTAAATCATTGAGAAGATCTCTTATCACAAAATTATTATAAGACAGAAAAAAGAGCTTAATTTTCTGATTTTACAGAATTGTATTCATGATAATGTACTTCTATATTACAACAAAAGATAACCTTACAATATTTTCATGGTCTAGAGCGTATTTGTTTATTTTTTCTGGCTACCCAATTAAGCTATGTTGTCAATTGTTAAAATCTCTAATTCCTAACCTGCACTCCAGAACCTGAATGGATGTCCTGGTGTTTATGTCACTGACCTGGAGAAGTAAAAAGTGATTATTATGGAATTTTCAGCCATGGACAGCAATTGAAATGAAAGAGCCTGTAATCCCATAGACTCAGGAGGCTAAGACAGGAAGGAGGATCACAAATTCAAGTTCAGCCTCAGCAACTTAGTGAGGCCTTAAATAACTAAAAATAAATAAATAAATAAAAAGGACTGGGGATGTGACTCAGTGGTAAATGGCCCCTGGGCAAATCCCTGATTCAAAAAAGGAGAAACAGAGACAGACAGTCTCTCTCTCTCTCTCTCTCTCTCCCTCTCTCTCTCTCTCTCTCACACACACACACACACACACACACACACACACACACACACACATATACATGAGATGGGGGATAGAAGGGGAAGATGATTTGAAATGTCTTCAGAATACATTCCTTCCAACATTCCTTCCAACTACAAGTAGTAGAATCCCATTCCCTCTGGAATCTGGACATTTTATATGCATCTCTTTGGAAATGCCACTTGGTGTAAACTTTATCAATTTCTTATCAAATTCCAGGAACTATTCTTCTAAGCTGGTTACAATATTAGCACATCTAATACCTACAGGTAGACTGGTAAGGTAAGACACCAATACCACCCTATTCTATGAAATAAGTATGTTGCAGCTCGGAGGAAAGATCACTTTGTAAGCAGTGCAGCAGGGATTGGAGGCTGAATTATCTGTTTTCAGAGATCAGATCTTTAAGTACTACATCGTACTGCCTCAAAGGTTTTTTAACAGGACCATTTTCACTTATGGATATTTTAATAATAATAGTTAAATACTATTATTTAACTCACAGCCACCATAAATATTACAAATAATGTTTGAAGCCTGTGTCTCACCTTGTCATCTGGCTTCATGTTTTCCATGAACCTTGCCCCCTAATTGGCCATTATCCCTCTGATAGGGCTCCACTGTAGGAAGAGGGTCAGTGACAGGACAGGCTGGTGTCAGAGTCACAAGTGTTTACATTTGACAGGGCTGCAGATGAGCTGTCCGAGAACGTGATCTACTTCCTGCTTTTCTTCTTGACATTCCTTCCTTCACCCTCCTAACTTACTGGAGGGTATGAAGACAAATGATTTGCAGTCAAACACCTTCTGTCCATTGTAATTTTTGGTTTGAAACACACACAACAGGCATCAAATTTCCCACAGCTTAAAAGAAAGTAGTACTTGTGATAAGTAATCTATACCAATTATTTGTTTTAAAGAATAAATCAGATGAGTTATTTTATTATTTGTTAGCCAATAAGATTTAGTTTTACCTCCTTTAAAAATCACAGTAAAAGATAACCTAATTCAGTTTTTTAAATAGACATGTATTTTTATTATTTTAAGTTTTAAGTTTTTTTTTTTTTTTTTTCTTTCTGTTTCTGTAACTCCAAATGTAGCCATGAAAGTCTCCTCTAGAGGGGGCAGTGGCGTCTATACCTGGCAACTTTTGAACCATAATGCTCTTTATACTGTCCCTTTACTTAGGATATTGCATATAATATGTCAAGAAAAGACTTGATGTGTTGTATCTCAGAAATCATATTCCTCACTATTCTTCAGGATAAGGACCCATTTGCAAAATGCTCAACCCTAAGAATAAAACAAATGTATATATTTAAAAATAATCTTCTAACCTGTGATATTATTTTAAAAAGGGAAGAATATGTTTCTGATATTTCTACAGTGTATCTCTTCCTCAAGGAAGGGAAGAAGCTATGTGATTGTTATCCAAGAAAGGAGTGCCTTAGCAGTTACAGCTCCTTGTTACTTTCTTATGTTTTAGTGAACTAAGATTTTGAAGAAACACAGACTCTCTAAAATAGAGTCTACCTGTACCTGTTGCAGGCTTATAGAGCTATGGTCCTTATTAGCTGTCCTTAAGTGGTAAAATGGAATTTACACATTTTTGTTCATTTATTGTTTAACAGTTGTTCCAACTATGGATTCCTCAGGCTCATTCTTATTATTGTTCACTTCTGTCAAGTAAAAAATGAGGTTAAAATATTTCAGTGACTTTCTTATAATTGCAATATCTGGGATCATCCTTTGGTCTCTTGATTTCCTGTTCACTAATACATTCATTCTGTGAACCTCTTGGTACTGCATAAACCACCATATCATGTCCATCATTCATGTATGTTTTATATATATAGTATATATAATACACACACACAGACACACACACACACACACACACGCATTAAGGCTACTGCAGCATGGTGGTTGAGAAGAAAAGTTTGAATCAAATCTGAATTTAGGTGCTGGATTGTTCATTTTTAATGGGTACACTGTTTCCTTGGTGGTAACATTATCATAATGTTGATTTTTGAAGTCTTTGAAAGTAGCAAATGAAATACTAACTTCTGAATAAATGTTTTTTAATAAATGTTGTTTCAAGAATATTTGTTTAATAAAGGTGAGAAATTAAAGAAATATGAATTCCCACTAATTTTTGTACTTTTTAAAATATTTTCTAATATACGGTTTTCTTTTATTTAGACATCTGGTATTAGGACATATTTTATAAAAATACTGTTTTATAATTTGAATTTAATTGGAGTTTTTTTCTTAGTGGTATGTAAAATATATGTTGTAATTGATTACATTTTTATATTCAACAAAATATAGATTTTATGATACATTTCAAAATATAGATTTTATGATGTATTTCAAGATTTCTTTTTCTTTAAGAGGCAATGTGTAGTGGCTGTGCAGTCAGATCTCATTTGCAGGTTGTGCCAAATTCACAAATGTCTTTGCCCTATCTCTTAACTGCAAGATGAATACCATACCATGACATTGTTGAATTGAACTAGAAAATGTTAACAAAGTCTTGCTGGTGTTTCCTACAAAACTGTTAAGTGCATAACAGCAATAGCCGTTATTGTTATTATTATACATATTTTCCCAGTTAATTTGTAGTTAGTAGACCTGGATGGTAGAGCCAAAATTGCCACTAACTTACTTTTTTTGAACAGTGTATTTATCTTTTCTGTCTCATTTTCCTATTCTGCAAAATAATGTTTTTGCTAAAATTAGCTATAAATTAATTCTGGCTCTACAACTTTGTAATTTTATCATCTAATTCAGATTTTTCACCTAATGTGGCCATAAAATAAATTTTTCTTCTTTCTTTCAGTTTGCGGGGACATCCATGGACAATTCTTTGACTTGATGAAGCTCTTTGAAGTGGGAGGATCTCCTGCCAACACTCGCTACCTCTTCTTGGGGGACTATGTTGACAGAGGGTACTTTAGTATTGAAGTAAGTCCACATCACTTCTTTTTAGGCACTCAGTTATGCTTCCATATCTTCATAAAATAATAGCAATAAATGTCATTGCCTTAAAGAAATTTCTAATCTATAAGGAAGAAATTTTAGTAACTTAATGGACATATTACATATCCTGTTTTCAGTTGATCCTCATATGCTTTTTAATGTCAAAAAATGATTAATAGTAAGATTTTGCTTTTTGTACATTTTTATACTTGCAGAGTTGCAAAAATTTTACCTTAGTTTACAGCAAATAATTCTATTTCCCATTAAAAGTACTAATCAGGGTTGATAAACCAGAGATGTGTTAACATGTTTATTGCTTATCACTGTGAGACAGTAAGTTACCTTTGTAAGTTGATAACAAAGTGCATGTGTGTCTGCTTTTATGTGTGTGTCTATGTGAGAACACATATATTGCTGTATTTTGTCTGTTTTGGTACCTGTCATCTAACTAGGGTAATTTGTCAAACTCATTAATTAAAACAGAACAGATAACCTTTGAGTAGAGGTTCTTCCCCAGCCTCCCATCTGCATCTGCTTTACATGAGTAGAAATGACATTAAAAATCAAGGCAAGGACCTTGTTTCATTCATATTCTTCCTGGTGCCCTAATGTGGTGTCTCATACACAGTAAGAGCTCAACAAATGCTTATTGAAAGAAATGGTTTGATATAGAAATATATTTTTAAAAATCAGAGTGTGCTGACATTATATATGCTTAAAAAATTTAAAAAGAAAACAATTATTCTTAAAGAAATAAAGCAACAATATGAAGATCTCATATAAACATATATTCATAATCATATAAAAATGATTCTGTTTTAAAATTTTATTATCATATTTGATTTACTAAAGAAGTATTTAATGTTGAAAAACATCACCCTTAAATATTCTATTTTAAAATCATAGCAATTGTTTTTTGATTATTCAATTAACCTAAAGTCATCAATTCTCTTTGTCTATCACCATTTATATGTATAAATATATATGTATACACATACATATATATATGTACATATGTAAAAATATATGCATGGAATTAGAACTACAAAGAATGTAGAGAAATGTAGTATATATCCTTGATCTCTATGAACATAAGTCTATATAGGAACATATAAGTACAAAAATTATATAGAATCCAAAAATAGTGATCATCCATGGTTCAGTTATTTGAATGGGTTATTAAAAATTTTATGATAAAGGAGGCACAGAACATAAGCATTGTTGGGATATAGAAAAATGAGAAGATACTGGGAGCTCAGCTGGCTGAAGAAACTGAATCAAAAAACAAGTCAGATTTACCTGGGAGGGAGATTGAAGTCAGCAAAGCACAGGGAAAACCTCAGTGAACCTTATAAGCCTTGGTCATGTTCTTGAGCTACTTGATCAGCTTAACTTTGAGGGAAGGGTGTCTGAGGACAAATTTTGTAAAACTTATCTCTCACATTAGGGTAAAATCTACAAGGGCAGACAATAATAACAAGAAAATAAGACCCCCATATAATGGTAATTTGAGCAAGATAGAAGTTTATCTTTCTGGTAGAAGCTCATATGGAGACACAAGGACTTGTGCAGTCCCCCCCTTAGCTCCTTGGACCCAGCCTCTTTCAGCCTTGTTTCCCTGATGTTCATGGCCTCATTTTAAAGTTAACTTTGTGACCTAAGACAGCTATAGTGGCTTCATTCCTTCTGTCTCAACACTACCTTCAGCATGAATGAAAAGGAAGTGTGAGAAGGGTTTATCCTCTTGTTTAATGATGTTTTCCTGAAGTGGCACAGTTCCCTCGACTTGCTCCTGATAGATGGGAATTTGCTGATAGGACTATTGGAGATTCCAATGTGATTCCAGATTTCTGGGAAACTGAGAGTCAGAAACAGCAATGAGAGGTTAAGGTTTCTGCCATTTCCCTTCAAATAGGGCTTTGTAGAATCTAAGTAAATAGTAAAATAATAATAATAATAGCAATAATAATATTTTAGTAGTTCTTTTTCCTTTTGGTACTGGGGATTGAGCTCAGAGGCACTTAACCACTGAGCCACATCCCCTGCACATCAAATATAGAAATCAGGACATTTAAAAGTTTCAAGATACATATACTACCATATCCATCATCAAATGCTTCTCTAATTAAACTCCAAGGGTCTGAGAGTACAGCCCAAGGAACTCACCGCATACACACACAAAATGATAAAAAGTATCGAATGTAGAATTATCCATTTTGATTAGATGTGACCTTTGAGGGTGCTTTAGAATGGCTCGATGATATCATCATCGTATTAAAATAGAACAGACATTTATATAAAGTATACATACCAACAATACTTGGGGAGTATTTATTGTGGATTAAGAAAGTTGACGTTATTCACAGGCTGTAAATGCTGCTGTTTTAATGGTATAAATTCTCATTTATTCTTCAAGTTCTGAAAGGTACACCTAAATGCCTTCCTTTTAGAAGTGCCTAAACTGCGGTTTAGAGGGCCCCACACACCGGAAATACCAATGCTAGGATTCGAAACCTGTCCTTGTTCTACTACCCCACACCCTGGACATAACATATTCAGTGGATATACCACAGTGTAACACAAAAAATGCATATATCAGTATTGCAGAAATGGACACATGTCGTTACACTTACCCAGGCATGTACCAGCATGCATGCATATATAATCCCAAGGGCACAGCATTAAATAGAAAATATTCTCTATGAGAATGATATTGTTGGTTTAAGAAAAATCATAAAATAAGAGCTTAGTTTTCCAGTGTGTGTTATTCTAACAGGTTTTAAAAGGTTCTTGATTCATCTCAATAATTTACGACTCCACCACAGGCATTCTTTGGTTATCCTCTGAGTAAAAAGGACCACTTAAGTTTAATTTTTACCAAATCAGCTTTGAAGGGTAGGTTCAAATTTCTAGTAGTTTCTGTTGGGTATATTTACAGACTGGAGATAATGTACTCTGGGGAGCACAAATAGCTCATTTTATGCACTCTCCCCCTCCCAAACCTCCCCAATTTTCTCTTTGCCAAGATTAGAAATCATTTCCCACAAAGTTAGCCCCAAAACAAGCAAGCTTTTGAGTAGTGATGAAAGAGGTAATTTTGTTTTGAGTAATAATTTGTCTTACATCAAATATTCCTTATTTTGATGATTGCATTACACCACCTAATCTCTTTGATCAAGCATATGTGTATATATAGGTCCATGGTTGAGTGTGTTTCTCTGAGAACACAGGGAAAAATTCAGAATTGCAAACAGAGGCACACACAGCTGTTTCCTTCCAGGTCGTTCATCAGTCTCTCTTTCTAGCCCTTATGCAATACAGTGCCTTGGGCTTCACAGCAAGCTGGCTCCTCCTGTTCCACTTATATCCAGATCCTAACCCAGGCCTCAAACACATTTAAGGGTGAAAAGTTGTCCTGTTTATTAGCTGTGAACTTATAGACCAGAGTGAACCTCAGCAAGCCAGGCAATGTTCCATGCTTCTGGCTGAGACTAACGAGCATGCAGTACAGCAGGGGATGTTAGGTGACAAAGGGTTGTCACAGACATGAAGAAGAAATGGCTGGCTTTCTCCCCATAGCCAGTCATCATATAGGACGTTGCTGTTTCACTGCCACTTCTGTGTATGCGTGTCAGACCAGACAAATGATGTCTTAGAGAAGTCACTTAACATTTTATGAGTTTGGATCTTTTCCCAAACAACACACATCTTTGTCCAGTGATGGAGAGAGAGCCGTTTTGATTGGAATATCTCACAGCTCAGATAATAATAAGTTTAGGGAGCTGATTTATATACAGCTAAAGCTGCATGTTTTCTTTTTATTTACTTGCTTCTTCCTCCACATTATCCTTTACTCTTTTATGGGATTTTTCAAGAATACGGTTAAAAAGCCCAAATGACAAAGCAAGCCATCGCGCTGTTATTGTCAGTGCAACAATTTAATGAAGAAAATACCCTTAGTATTGCTTTGTTGGAGAAAATACAGAACAAGGAGAGAGCTATGTCTGTGACAGACATATAATCAAAAGATGGAGGATGCTTCATCTTTCATGTTGAGTGACTCAGCCTAACTTTAAATTGTAAATATTTGTTTAATCAAGGGTAAGAATGAAAAGATCGAGTTAAGTCGATGTGACTGCTACAGCTCATTTACATCTCACTACGCAAAAAAAGCCAGGTAACTTTGTGCTGTTTCCACCAGAGCAATTAATTCAGTGAAAATGTGTTCAGGTAATCGTCTTATACCACATGGACAAAAATAACCAGTTATTCAACTAATTTTTATTTCTCTGCTTCATTGATTATGATTTTTTTTTTTACAAGAGACTGTAGTGTTTTTCTTTTCAAAAACTAATGTCAACTTATAATTTTGTTTAGGATATTCAGCTTTCCAGAATGTTGGAGCTTTAAATGGCAAAACAGTTGCCAGCAAGAGAGTGTTGTGCTTGGCAGCTCTGTCCACCAGATGTGGAGGGCGAGGGCTGGCAGGGCTCCACTCCCCAGTCCACCCTTGCCCTTTCATTTGCTTTGCCACTTCTTCCATATTGCTGCATTTGTGGTTTAATTTAGTGTTTGGGAAGACACTTTATTCTTGCCACAGAGGAGGAGGAAATAAAATGTGAAAAGAGAACTTTCATTTTGGGAGCATCTGAAGCCAACAATTTGGAAATTGAGTTATTATCCTTATTTTTTCTTTTTTTTTTTTGCTTTCTTACTTTGTTTCTCTTTCCCTTCTTTTTTCTTCCCTCCCTACGTTCTTTTTCTTCTTCCTTTTTTCCTTTGCATTTGCATAGAGTTAACTTTTTCTTCATTTCCTACCATAGATAGGTATCGTGTACATTCATTAAATAATAAGGGAAATTAAATGTGTATTGCGTCACTAAAAAGCCATAAACAGACATGATTAAGAATATTTACAAAGCACACTTTTCTATTTCTCTTTGTTCAATTAGGAAAGAGCTTCAGTAAGAAGTGATTAAGATGAGAGGTGATAAAGTTATAAAGCCACATGATAATGTCAAAACAAGATCTTTAACAGATGGCCCAAAAGAAGATGTGGGTCCTGAAATGTGATTCATCTAGACTATTAGAGTTTAAAAAATGTAGTTTAGATTTCAAATGGAGAGATAATAGCTTTGTTTTAAAATAAATTGTTATAGGCAAAAGTAATCTAAAGGTCAAAATTTTGATTACATGTTCAAGAAGATACTGACTGGAAAGGGGCACAAAGGAGCCTTCTGGGTAGTGGAACATACCTGGATCTAGGTAACAGTTCTATGGAAGTATGTAAAAATTCATTATCCTATAATTTGGGATACATGTGCCTATCTATATAAAGTTATACTTTCATATAAAGAAATCTCTTTAAAAAAGTTGCCACAGTGCAGTCAAAGCTTGAAAATAAATTGCATTCAATTTAGCAATCTCAACATGTAAATATATATGTAATGTATATATATAAATATATACAATATATATTTATTATTGTTATTACTTTATTTTATTTGCCCAGGGATTGAACCCAGAGGCACTTTTCCACTAAAACACATCTCCAACCCTTTTCATTTTTTATGTTGAGACAGGGTCTATCTAAATTTTTTAGGGCCTTGCTAAGTTGCTGAGACTAGCCTCAAACTTATAATCCTCCTGCCTCAGCCTCCAGAGCCACTGGCATGCACCACAGGCCTGGCCTACATGTAAATATAGTTTAAAGTACTTTCCATATCCATTTCTATTCCAAATTAGAGATTTTAAGTTAATAACTTATTTGGAAATATATACATTATTCCAATTAAAATATAGCCTTTCACATTTTTAAATTGGAAACCATTCTTTCATTGACATTAATGATAGTTTATAAATATCTTCCCTGGAATGTGAGAAAAGTTTGAGTAATACAAGCATAACTTTTTAAAACATGTAAGTGGAGTTGTCAAACCTAATACACAACAAAACTCCTTAAGCCCCCATGCTATCCACTGAGATGACAGGGCACATTCAACAGTTGGTGATGCTTCAAACAACTCTCATATAGCCCATGGGGTCACCTCTTCAGAAGGACTCATATCATAGTCACATGTACTAAGCCAATAACTAAATTTGGAAAGTGGTAATTAGAAAATTAATCAAAGTAATAATTACATATAATTTAATGTTAATCTGTTATTTTTTCTTCAATCACATTTTCATTGTTGAAGACAATTTCATGTCTGAATGATGGCAATACACGCTTGCTTTGATAATTAGTATTTTCTTCAAATCTTGGGCTGTATATTCAAACATAACTAGTCTCCATTCATTTCATAAATTATCGTAGAACCTGATGGTAGTGATTATTCCTCACAGGTAGCACAGCAAATAAATTAACAGTAGTTTTCCCCTATAGACATTTTCGGGCATGCCTACTTTATGTTGGGAAGCTGATTGTCATTTGTATATTTTTGTCCCAAATTTTAGTAATCAGAATGACTTGCCTCAGGATTTCTGTGGTATCTTTTCCTTCTCAGCTTCAGTTTTAGAACATAAACTCCATGAGGATTCAGCAGCCTACTTGTTTTTCAAAGCAACTCCCTGAGAGTTGTTATGAATCAAGTTGAGGATAACAAACTTAATGTTAGTCCTTGAGTCCTCTGGTTAACTCTAGTTAATGCCCCTTCTAGGAAGAAGGTGGCACTGCAGGTTTGTTCCCCAGGTGGTGCCTGCACAGATGGCCATCATTGTCTCACAAAATGCAGTACCAAATAACTACTTTGAGAGTTTTAAGGTATATGAAATGTATTCTCTGTCAGTAGTATGTGTACTGAGATTCTCTGGTCATTGATTTAATAATATTTATATATACAACCAGATGGTAAAACTATATGCCTCCAAGGGAGGGGAAGGCGGGGGTTGGTGAAGGAGAGAGAAAGTAAGTGAAAACAGATGAAATCCACATCTTTTGGCTTGTCTGTATTGGTCTGCAAATCATGTCTTGCCCTTCCTTTCGGGTTCTTCCGTTTCTGTTACCTGATTTTTAAAAATAATTAAGATGTATAAATTGAAGTGTCTTTTTAAATGCATTGTTTGTTTGTTCATCACATCATCATCCTTCTTATACTCTTAGGCCAGTATATTTTCTTTCTAGTATATTTTGATTTAGGCTGCTTCCCGTTTCCCTGTGTTTCCACCTACCCCGCCTCCCTCACCTCCCACAGGTCACCTCGTTTCTTTCTATCAACCAGGTTCACTCTGTGGTTTCCTTATGGCCTGTGATCCTCAGTGCATGCATATTTCAAGTGTAGGTGAACCTTGGCTTTGTACCAGCTGGGTGTTTGTTATGATTGTCAGTATCCATCCTGATGAGTTCTAGGCTGGGGATCTTTGATCATGATAATACATTTGATTCTTATCTTCAGGATAGATAAGCAATAAAATGAATAAATATAATGAAAAATGTTGATGTTTATGTTATCTCTATTTTTCTCAGTGTGTGCTGTATTTGTGGGCCTTGAAAATTCTTTACCCCAAAACACTGTTTTTACTTCGTGGAAATCATGAATGTAGACATCTAACAGAGTATTTCACATTTAAACAAGAATGTAAGTATACTTTAAGTCTCTTCCTTTAATACTATATTAGTAAATAGTCATTTTAATCAATAACCAAGAGTACATGACAATATGATCCATTGCCTAACAGTCAAAAATTATAGGTGACTGTATTTCATGTCATTGCCCATGTGTTTCTAAGCTTGAACAATTATAGGAATTCAAAATTATTATTTTGAAATTGAAAATTCTCTAATTAATATTCAAATTAATATTTGAGTATATTTGAGAATTCAAATTAATATTTGGTATAGTTGATACTAAGAAGCAAGTGAATAATTTTCCTTTTTAAACCAGTTAAGTATGCTACTGTTTGAAACAATAATTCATACATCACTCAAAAAAGGCAAACGGAAGTCAAACAGAACCCCGTTCCTCTATTTTTTAACCTGATAGATACTAACCTCTGCTACACTTTGTAAAATGAAAGACAACTTCGTCCTTTAGACATGGATACTAGGAGCACAGAGTACATCATGTAATTTCATTTTCTTTCTCTCCATTTTTCCTATTGTTCACTGAAGCCTCAATTTCTGTCATGCGGTCATGTATTCGATGGAGCATGAAGACTTTTCTCAAAACATTAGATATAAATCAATAGGGGGGAAAGCAATATGCAGTGCGAGATGTACACCTTTAGAAAACTTGCCACCTGCGTTTCTATAAAATCATTCAAGAATATCAACCAGTTTTATGGGCATCTTTCTGTTGGTATTCCAGTTAAGTGTGCATTTTTGTGGTGATCGTTCTGCAGATAAATAGCCAGAATATATGTAAGAAGTCTTTGCTTTCCCCCCAAAAAAGTAATAAAAATTGTAAATGGATTAATGATAAAAATATAAAACACCATATTAAGATTAACATATAAATCTCTAAAAGTTGTACTTGATTCTGTTTCAGAATTTTGCCAAGTGTCATTTATGCTTATCTTATCATACTGGTAAGAAACTGTTAAAAAGACACAAAACTATTTCAATGCAATGATACTAGTGATGAAACCCTGAGGGTAAACATTTCCTTTTGGCCACATTTGAAAGGTAAAATAAAGTACTCGGAGCGCGTGTATGACGCCTGCATGGATGCCTTCGACTGCCTTCCCCTGGCTGCCCTGATGAACCAGCAGTTCCTGTGTGTACATGGTGGTTTGTCTCCAGAGATCAACACTCTAGACGACATCAGAAAAGTAAGTCCCATTATTTTCCAAGTGTGATCCTTCTGTGTGTTCCGGGAATAAGTAGAGGCATCATTTTCCCTGTATTTATCACTAACTTTATCTATTTGAATTAAAATGATTGAATGTGGTCACCAGTCTCCTCTTTGTATTAAATTTTTGCTCTTAGGAGAAAGTTATATTTGTACTTAGAAGAGTTTTCATCTCTAATCCTCAGGGTTTCTCTGTCCATGTGACATGTATCATTAGAACTATAAAATATTTCCCTTTAGATTTTTTCAAACAGTCATTGGATATTCATGATATATTATACTAGAAATGTTGCTTTGTCCTTGGGGAAAATACCACAAAGTTGATCTTTAAAATGTGTCCCTATTATGCCTTTGTCTCTACTATTTGTTACAATGTAAAACATTTAAGTAACAGACTAACTAAGGCAAAGATAATTTTCTATTGATTGTATTGAGAGCTATATGAAAAACAAGGGACTTTTTAAGAAGTTTTTTTTTTAACTTAATTAGCATTGGCTTTTACTATCGTTTTAGCTGGAATAAAAGGATAATTTCTATTGCATGTGGAAGTGTGTTGTGCTTCTTTCATGAGAAAATGTAATAATACAGCATAGTTTTACATAGTATAAGAATCTTTTATATCTTTGCTTATGTTTTTAGCATTGATGATTACAACAGTGAAAGAAAAAAATGAGAGTAATAAAACAACTCCACAAATTTTTTTGATGCTCAAATCCCCAAAGACAGAAAACAATATGTATCTTCTTATAGTATCTTAAAATAAAATTACCTGGAATTATTTTAAGGTATTTGTTTACACTAATATGTATGGCATTTTATATGTGATTAGAAGATTGTGTTCACCAGCAAGCTTCCATTTAGGAAATCTAAACTAAATTTTTGTATAATTTTTCTTCAAGAATTATGAATCTTTGAAAACCATATTTATTGTTGAACCTTCTACCCTCTACTTTTAGAGACCTAAGAAACTTTGTTGTACTTACATCAAAGAAGAAAAGTAAGGTGGAAATAATTCTAATTTTTTTTATTACTCTTCCCAGAATCTTTGCAAGAATAATTTGGTCACATTTTCCTAAATTACTGTAACTGAATCAGGATTTTGCTGAGTTTCATTATATGTCTTTAATGTTTACTTATTTAAGCCTTATGTGTTACAGATAGACTGTAGATCAAACAAGTGAGACGCTAATCTCAATGAGTACAGAATTTTTTGCTTAAATATTTACTTAAGAATGATAGTAGACACAACTCAAATTCTAACGCTGTGTATTATTACTTAAGTGGTGTTTGTACAAAGAATCCCTTGGTGTCACTTGTAGTCACTGCCACTTAATTAATTGTTATTTACATTTCCCTGTGTTTGGAAACTTCAGTGCTAAATCTCAGAAATCTATATATTGAACAACATTTATCAATTAATTCCATCAATTGCCTTAATATTAAATTAGTAAATAGTATTTTTCCATAGTGTTGAGTTGAGAAGGCAATCAAAGAACCATGTAAGCTTTTATCTTATTAATTACCTTATTGTCAGTTATTACAGTAAGTACAGAACATGGACTAAGTGGAATATAAATAGCTGTAGTTGTTCTGCTAACCTGTGATAGGCATCAGGGATGTGCACTTATGCTTTACTTGGATTTATCAAGTTTTATGGACTTACTTGGATGAGAAACTTTACCAAGTATGCTCCTAAGAGGGAGGATAAGTGAAAAATGTACTCAATATAGACCTTTCATTATTTGAACACAACTGATGTATAGATGTATAAAGTTCTCTACTGCCAAGAATAATTGAAAGGATATGGCTTTTGGGCTATTTTATTAAAGACAAGCCAAAAAACCCAAAAAACAAAAAAAGAAAATCTACAAACCTCTATGACACAAAAAATTGTCATTTCTATGTGATTCTCATTTGTTTTGTTTCTGCAGTAATTTTTCTTCATAAAACTCATCATGTTGAGGAAACAACTTATTAAATCAGGGACATATTTAGATATCATGAATCTCTTCTAACAGGACCTCAGTATTCTTTGAAAAGTTTATTGATTTTTAGAGAAAAATTATATTTAGGGTAGCAAATCATACAAATTTTTCCATCAGAAGATCTCCATCCTTAAGGTTGAAGATAATACTGTAAATTACACTGGATTTACTTTCTTATTAGGAAATACTTGATTGTTATTTTAAAAATGAAACACAGGTACATTAAATAAATGTTTTCTACTCTGCCTTTATAATTTTTATTAGACACTGTTACACATTTGCCTCTGGTCTTCTGAGCAATCCATCTTTGCTTTCTATTGAACGTACTATACAGAAATGTTGTTGAAAAGTAATCATGGAGTTCATGTATATGAAGTTCCTTTTTATATGAATTTAGTCAAATTCTTCCACAACCTGATGGACTGTTGAAATCAGTAACTCAAAGTTTCATGGTACATCGAATAGTTTAAAAAAAAAAAAAAAACACCTGCAATCTCCAGAATTTACCTTTTGGCATATTTCAGATATTCTATACAATTTTCATATATATCATTAAGCTCTAAACTTTGCCATAAAATGATTTTGTGGTTTGCATTTCACTAGTTTTTAATCACACTTAACTTTATTATGTATTTGCTTATTTTTAGTGTAGTTAATGTGAACTTTTAGAATGAACTTTATAATTTTTCCAGAATATTTTCTACATCAGGGTTGCTTTTCCAATCTATAATAGGGGATTCATATTGGTCTGAAAATCTTCCCTCCTCCACTGTTCTACCCCTAATGATAAATTATTATTATTATTTCTCTGTAAGAAATTCTGTGTTCCATGGAAAAGCATTCTTTTTCTTGGATGAATTGTTTCAAAGGCATAAGTTATTTAAATTTCTCAAACAAGCTTAAGTTTATACTGAATATTTTATGGCTTCATATAATGGTTGAAATATTGAAGACTCTTATTGAAGATTCTCACTAGATGTTGAAAATGTGAAATATTTCCTCTTTTTCTTTAGCTATCACTAAATACCAGTACATAGCAAAACCATTACTTCATCATCTTATATGATGTCCCAGGTGAAATAGAGAATTCACTGCTTATCAACTTGATGTTCAGCTGTTTCTCCTGGATTTTTCAAAATAGTCAAGTATTGAATCTGAAGTACATTCATTCTTAATGGGTTTTCATAACAGTTTTATGCATTTTTATTGCAGTTAAATTAGGACAAACTCAAGTAACACTGTTACAAAATTATTGGTAAAATGTTATTTCTGGTTATGTTATTCATACTTCCAAAATGCACCTTTTTAAATTGAAGTATGACTTTGCTAAACATTTATCACTGGAAAATGGATCTTAAATAAAGGATTCAGGTGAAACTGTAACATTTAGAACATGAACTAAAGAATGACCAGACAAATTGTAGAATGATTTGATTGCTTATCATTTCTTTTTTTTCCCTTCTCCTTAGTTGTATGCTTTAGACACCTAGATGGGCCCTAATGAGTGAATATCCATAATATTATATAGCAAGTAGCTCCTCTTAAAACAAAGCTTTCTGTTCCCCAAATTCTGTTGTTATATAAAATAATATAATAATATTACATTATATTTTATAATATAAAAATCATGTGTACCCCATCTGACTTCTCAATTGTTGTCTAATGGAGTCAGTAGGAAGAATCTCCCCAAAGATAATGACAGCTTCTCCTTCCACAGATGAAACAGAGTTAAAATCACATTAATTGGCAGTGGCTAAAACACTTGGATAAATAAAATAAGTAAGGAGAGGCAAGGATTAAAAGAGGAGAGGAGAAAGGGAAAAAGAAAGTGTAGGGACTTTTGAGGCAAGAGAAATGTAAAGGTAGCTATGAAGACAGAAAAGAAATGTGCTCACCTGTAGGAAGAAGGAAGGAGTCAGACATGGAGATGAAGAGTAGCAGAATGGGAAGGAAGAAGGAAGGAGAGCAGAGGGGAGGAGAGTAGTCGAGTTCACCTAGTGGGGAGAGGCAAGTGGATGTGGTTTCCTCTGTTTTCTGAAATTCAAGTTTCCAAAGATTAGTATTTTGCTCTGTCTTCTATTTTTCTTAGTTAGACCGATTCAAAGAACCACCTGCTTATGGACCCATGTGTGATATCCTGTGGTCAGACCCCCTGGAGGATTTTGGAAATGAGAAGACTCAGGAACATTTCACTCACAACACAGTCAGGGGATGTTCGTACTTCTACAGGTGAGGACCCAGGCTTGCTGGCTGGGACAGGTTTGCCTCATAAATGCTGGAATGTAGCAGCCATTGGATTCATTAACGATATTTATATACAGCTCCTTCAGGAAACCAGGATAAGCACAAAGTTCACTTTGATAGTTTGGCTTAAATGGGTTCTTAGCACTTTCAAAATGAAAATATAAATAAGTGAGTGAATAAATTGATGTGAAATATATATACACATATAATAAGTAACAATTTCTGTGAATCGGAAAGGTAGAAAAGATCATGTGATGTGAGAATGGAGAGGCTGCTAAAGAAGATTGTAGGATTCAGTAGAAAATTTGTTCTACTTTAAAGAACTACAGGAAAATAAAAAATCCATGACTGACCTTGAGTTTTAATTGAATTATGTAACCACATTTAAAAATTTTACCAGTTCTCATGACTTAAATCAGAAAAACAACTTTCTGTTGGTTAATTAAATTATATTCAAGTCATTCTTATATATAATTTAAGTTTGTCAGGCTTCCTGTATAAATTAAAATTAGCAGCTGTATAGGTACATGGAAATTTATTTTTAGCACCTTGATGACCAAGTTGAAAATATTTTCATAGTAATTTTTACATTTGCAGATCTCTGGGGCTTTACCCATTCCATAGCATTTCAAAACACTTTACAAAGAAATCTACTGAATAATTGGGTTTCTGCATGTGCTGTTTTCCTGACATGTCACCCCAATTTTAGCCTAGTACACATATCTGATTCTCCTCAGCTTCACTAGGATCCCCTGTCATTAGACTTGCAGCTTACATTAAAATTGCAAGAGGGAAATAGGTTCTGAAAAAGTTGAGAATTTAAATTATAAAGTATACCTACCTACCCACCCACTTACTTACTTACACTTTCTTTCCCTTCCTTCCTTCCTTCCTTCCTTCCTTCCTTCCTTCCTTCCTTCCTTCCTTCCTTCCTTCCTTCCTTCCTTCCTTCCTTCCATCTGTCCATCCATCAAATCTGTCATTCTCTAAAACTCGGGCTCAATTCCAATCAGGTAGCTAAGCTAATGGCAGGGCTGGAAGAATTCTGTAAAACACATCCAGTTGTGCACCTTCTGTCTTTAAATTAAGCAGATATCCTCTGTTTAACTTTGATCAGTTTATTCCATGATAGAACATTCTGTTTTACATATATATATATATATATATAATTTTATTATGAGGGAAAAGTTTCCTTTGTTCTTCTGTTGATGTGATTGAGAAATTAAGGGTGATAAGTAGAAAATCATACACCCTGTATAAATAAATGATTTTGTTATACATATTAATAGAGAAGTTTATTCTGAATTTATTTATCCAAAAGTTATAGTCCACCTCTATGTTTTGAAAATCTGAACACCAAGTCTATGGAGGCTGTTTTGAAGTAACATGTATAGTATTTCTGAAAAATCCTTCTCAGTAGTTAATTTAGGAGTGATCTTTTATTAAAGATGTTACTTGTAGAGAAAAGTTAAGTATGGTTGAAGTATATAAAAACCAAGTGTTCAATTTTCCAAACCTCATATTAAATTCCCAATCATATTGTAAATGTTTAAGTTACCTGTTTGATAACCACTAAGTTGTCCTTTATTAACATAATATTAAGCAAAATATAAACTCTTGATTTTCTTACAGTCATATTCCATTAATTCATAGTGTGGCATTCTACCATGAGTTTTCTGTATCAGCTATTCAAATAAATCCTTCTGAACAAAGTCCCATACTGAACTTACATGAAGTGTAGTATTTTTATTTTGTGAATGTGGACTCAAAAATGTGTTTAAGTCAGGAATAAAATCTATCAACTGGGTAAGTAGAGAATAAAGCATATTTTCAGAATTTTATTCTTCACAAAATGATTAAATCATCTCATAGGAGGTTCTTAACAGATATTAATTTAGCCATCACAAATACTGATTATTGTGAGGCTGAATATTTAAATCTGCAGCTTACAGACTCCACATATTTGCAGAAAAGTCTGGATTATGTTTTGTCTTAGGAAGAGAAAAATGTCTTTCCCATTCTCTTGGAGCCTCTTGGTCCTTTTGCCTTTAGTGCCATCTTGAAAGTATTGGAGGCCTCCTCTGAGGTGGTGGTTTATAAAATTCATTGAGATGGACACAAGTGAACCATGAAATTAGTAGAGAAACTTACCAATAATTACCAATTTGAGTTATTAGCAGTTGTTTAGATATACCATGCCCAGGTTTATTTTATGTGTTCATATATAGCTTGCATGTATAACTTAATATGACAACCTATCACTATCTAACATATTGTCTTGGTTATGATATAAGTTAAAAAATTATACAGAAAAATACATCAGAAGGAATTTATTAATGCTATCCATGAAACTTAGACAGAGTGATGGAGAGGAAAATAACCCATGGGAACTCTGTTTTTGCTCCAGTGCTACATTTATCTTTGTACTGTTAGAACAGAGTTTGCACACTCAGAAGCCTATAATGTTCAGGCAGGTAATTGAGGTTCTTGAGCAGGCCAAGTGTTAGCTTGAAGATCATGATATTGAAGGTAAAATGTTCACTTTCCTGTAAACAAAGGAAAACTGTTGGTAGGATTTGGTGCTTAGGTTGTCAATTTGTAGCTCTGCCTTGGATGAATCATGATAGCTTTTTGTTTGGGGTTTTCCTGCTTCTGAATGAGTGAGTTAAGTTCCTCTAAGCACTGAGTTTGAGGGACATATTGACAGACACTGTTACTATTTAAGGCTGCATTCGAAGCTCACTCTAATCACTTCTGATCTCTTCATCACAAATCTCCATCTCTTCACATGCAGCCTAACTACTCTGTAGCAGACCTTCTTATCAACTCCTTCCCTTTTGAAATCCTCAGGTTCTTCCTTTCCCATCTGACTTATTTCCTCTAATTTATCAGCAAATGCTCCCTCTTTCTTTGTCTTCTTCATACTTTTGACATGTCTTTTTTATTGACATTTTCCTCTAGGAACCTGGCTCACTTACCCAGCTCCACTGTAACTCTAAACTCTGTGGTTTGCTTATTTAATCTGTCTTGCCCTTCATCTCTTTATCTTCCTGAGCTGTTTGTCTGCTGTAACTAAGTGTTCCATTGTCCCCTTAACCTGCACTCACCTTGCTTGAAGTGGGTATTTACTTACTACGTGCTTAGTGCCCACAGAGATGCCTCAAGGATTTTTTGGTCCTTCTTTCCTTCCTATTCTAAGTTGAAGAAAATTGGGGCAGTTCTAGTCTGTAGAAAGCACAAATTTTGTGCTCTCAAATTTATCAGTATCCTCTCTCCCCCCACCCCCCATTTTGACTGTTCCATTCATGGGCATCCTTTATGATAATTCACTCACTCATTCAGTTCTTTAACAAACATTGGCAAGCACCTATTGCGTTATGACCTCTGCAAAGTTGTATAGATGCTCAGAGTCTCTGCCTTCAGGGGAATGATAGTCTTGTAGCAGAGAGCAATAAGCAAAAACAGACCAAGTGCGAGATGAATAGTACCATGACAGATATGCAGACCATTTCACATGTGCAAGTACACATACAGAGCTGGGGTCTTAACCCAAGGGCAGCGTGGATTAGGGCTCCAGGCACAGGAGTTACCACAGAGTTTGAAAGGATGAGTAGAATATATCCATCCAGTCATGGGGGGAGGCTCTTACAGGTCAGGAATGTGGGGGAGGTCTGCAAAGATGGCCACTTGAATTGTTTTACTACATTTCTGTTCCCAAATTATGTTTAGCTGCTTTGTTGTCCACTAATGCTGAACATTCATACAACTGAGCTGTTCTATTTCATATACAGTAAAAGTGTGTGCATAGGTACTGTACCAAGTGACATAAGATTATTCATAGCAGTGATAATCACAATAACCAGGGAATGAAAACAACCCAGCGTTCCACTTAGCAGCATGAATAATAAACTTTAATATGTATGTTAGACTGCACATAACATCATGGATGAGTGGCACAAGTATAATTATGAGCAAAAAAGACCAGGTACATGTTCTATGATTCCATCCAAATGAGCTCAACATCTGCAAAGGCTAATCTATAATGTTAAAAGCCAGATGATGAATACTTAGTAAGGAGGTGAGTATGAAGGAGCAATGAGTTTCTTGGGTTCACTTATGTTCCATGTCTATCTGAGAGCTAGTTGCCAGGGTGTTCACTCTGTAGAAGGTTATCAAGTTGTAATCTTTTGATTTGTGCCCTTTCTTGTATAGGTATTTTACTTGGATAAAAAGTTTGCCTTAGCGTACAGGTGTAGCTAAGTGGTAGAGTGCTTGCCCAGCACACACAAACCCTAGATTGAATCCCTAGCATCACAAAATAAAACAAAAAGTTTACCTTCAATAAAGATTGCTTGCCATTCCTGAGGCCGCCAGCAGCCAAGTGTGAGCTAGGACTTAAGCTCTGCAGAAGTCTTGCAGAAGAGTTGGAACCCTGGTGGGTAAAATCATATTAGTTGGAGAACCCTGGAGCAAAGAAGAAATGCAGCAAGTGCTAGATAAAGATAGATCTGACAGATTCTGGGAAGACCCAGGTCATCCAGGACTGAGTACCCGCCTTCGGCAGGCCCCAAGAAGCAGAGGCAGAGTGATAACTGGGTGGGGCTGGGAAAGGATGAGGACACCTAGGAAGTGCAGGCTGCCAACTGGGTACTTTGATAAGTGGTAGCAGTCTCCAGGCCTCTGCTTTGCTGAAGGCAGGAGAGAAACCCTTCGCTCCTCTAACCTGCTTAACTGGCTCTCTTGAGGCTACCTTCCCAACTGAGGTTGAGCTCTAATAAACTGACAGATTGTGGCCAAGCATTTAGGTGGGAAGAGCAGGAAGCAGTGCCCCTATTAGAAGGCACTCACTATCCCTGGAGGGTAGATGTGTGAACATAATTTGCATCACAGCATAAGTGATGCATTAGATATGTACATTATGGAAAGAGGATACAGCAGTCCTGCAGAGATTGGGATTGGGATGAGGGGGCTCGGAGTGAAGGCTTCTCAGGTGATCATTTCGCCAATACAGGGCAAAAGAGTTAACCTTTTAGGAGGTAAAAAATGCACATGGAGTGTCCACAAAGATATAACCATAAAAAAAAGCATTTTAATAATGCCTGCTGGCTGAGTCATAGAGTCTTCAACTGAGATTTAATTCGAAATTTAAAATACAGTTTAATATGCTGTAGAAAGAAAAAGAGGCAAATAAGCAGAACGTAGCTAATATAATGGAGCTATTTTCTCTAGTAACAACCCGGTTTTCTTGCTGGTTGTCACATTGTCTGTTTTTCCTACTTTACCTTTGTTCTTATTCAGTCCACATTCTATCTACCCCTTCTGGATAGGATTCTACCCCTTTTCCATCATCCACAAACATCATTTCCTTGAAGATCTCACACAAAGGAGATTTTTCACAGTTCCCTAATTAACTACAAAACTGCATGGTTTCTTGCTTCATAATGGTTGAATAAAACTTGTGCTATTTTATCTTATTCCTCAGTCATTTTTAAAAAAATTATAATGTTCTATATGTATTCCTACCTCGATTATAAACACCCTCAGGACAGAACCCTGGCTGACTTATCATTGCACCCCTCCCCTCCTTCTAAAAAATAGAACAAATCATTACTGGGTCTCTGATAAATTATTGGGTAATAAATGATTTTCCAACTCTCTCTGTGGTATTAAGGTATTCAAGACTCTACTTTTCTATCACATACACACACACACACACACACACACACACATATATAATATATATATGTATTTATATAAATATATGGCTTTTCAGGTTTGAATATTATGTGCTTTGTGATCATTTCCATTAAAAAATATAGAAATGTTATAGAATGTTTTGGTTGCTTTTCAATTACTATTTAAGATTTTAATGCATTCTAGGCAAGTACTTCACCAATAATGGGAATCTAGGGGATATACAATTATTTTTTTAAATTTAGTTAGGAAACTGTGGGTAATTCTTTAAAAGCTTGAGCATTTGACTATGCATGTTTTTAAATTTATAAAGTTTTTCTTCAAAATGAGTTCTTTCCATGTAAATAAGAGTGTCCCTCATGTAATAACTATTAATCAACAAATCACTGCTTAGTTAATTTTATGTTTTGTCAGATTTCCATTAAAAATCATATATTTTTCATGGGAAAAACACAGTCTAAATATATTATGGTGTCAAACTTAGCATGAATAGAATATTTAAAAATTATATTTTCATAAGAGTAGTGTAAGTTTTTCCAAAAAGGAGGAGTTGGGGAGAGTGTAACCAAGCCCTCCACCCAAAGGCAAGTGACAAACCTAGACAGGCAGTCCCCATCTAACAATGTAACAAGATAACACACTGTCTTATAAAGAGACAAATGTGGGAGAACTATAACGAGCTCAAGGGATGGGGGAGGAATATTTATTTAGAAGATACTCTATGATGCTCCTTAACTGGGCATTTAGAGTTAAATATATACCAAACCAACCTGCTATTTTTTAAAAAACAGCCGTTGTCTCTGAAATAAAGGTTTATTTTCCAACTTATCTGGAAAGAGTAAACACTCACCTTTTCTTTAAGTAGAACAGACTTTGAAGAAATGTGTTGTTCAGCTTCTGGTCTTAGGTACTGTATGGGCACATTCCCACATAGAGGCCCAGGCCACCTTCTCCAGTCTGTAAGTGTACTCCTGACCATCAGGTGGGTGGCTTATTGACCAGGTTGACCTGGGACGGCTAGGAAGGGGAGGCCTCATGGATGTCTCCTTTTTTTCTCTCTCTTGCAAAACACACACACACACAAACACACATATGAATGTGCACAGAAATTCTTTTCAGTATTTGATCCCATTTTTGTCAAGGAACTGAAACTTTCTTACAATCAATTGCTCTATGCCATCTTAGTGGTATTTTATTTCCTGTTGATCAGGGAATTTATACAAATGTATATAAAATACATCCATCTCCTTTTTTATGATAAATTATTTTATTAATATAAACAGCTAAAATATTACCCCAAAGTGCTATTTTTATAATGGATAAATGTAGCCTATTGTATATATAGTTTGGGTTTCAGTGAATATTTGCAGTTTGTTTATGAGTATTGGTTTTGAAGTGTAAAAAATTTGTTCATTTTGTAACACATTATTTCATTAAAAACTCTTGCAGAAGAAACACAGTGATTGTAAAATAGGTTTTTCAAGTTTTAATTTGTAGTTTCAATTTCACTTATAATGGAGTCCTTCAAGTTTGCAACTTTTAAGACAAACACAAGAATCGTTTGTTAGACATTTATACTAAGTCAAGATGTCAATGTGTTGAGATAAACTGCTCTTGATAATATGTCTGCCATAGGGAAAAACCTGTCATTAGCACCAAGAGGCTTGTTTCAGAAATGATGTACGTTGGATTATGCTTGATCAAACTGCCCTGGACATTAGAGGTAAATGTGGGACTCCTGATGACTTAATAACAGATACTTCTCTTTTCTTTCTGTCTCTGGCAGTTACCCAGCTGTTTGTGAATTCTTGCAGCACAATAACTTGTTATCTATACTCCGAGCCCATGAAGCCCAAGATGCAGGGTGAGTTGACTTGAGGGTTTGGGAAGACTGCCTTGCCCCTTTCTCAGAACTTCTCCTGTGCTCAGACGGTGCAGATTCCCTTTTTCCAAGCTCTGACTCCCAGACAGAATTAGATCTTAAAATGGTCTCTGACGAGATAGGTATGACAGAGTTCCAGGCGGTCAAGTCCCATTTAAAGTTCTTCAATCTTTAGTTTGAATAAGTCAATTTTCAGCTTTTCTGAAGTACTATAAGGGCATGCCCCCATCCCCTTATTTCTCAGTCTTCAAATTGAGTAAATTAGCAACTTCTTTTGAGTCTTGGTTGGCAACATGAATAAGAATCTCATGTAAATATTTAAAATATATTGCATGTTGTATTCTTGTTTTAAAGAATATAATTTCTGACCCCTGTAGCATTCTAAAGGAAAAAATATAGGGGCATTTAAACAAAGGGAAAAAAATCATATGTTCCAACCACATAATTACATAAAATTGATTTTGTATTGTTTGGTAAATTTTTAAACCATAGATCAATTTTCAGAGTTTAGAAAACTAAGTGTCAAGTATGTTTACTTCATCAGTTCATTAAATCTGCATGAGGGGGAAATTGACATAATAAATTTTAGGATTTGAGATTGTATACCCTTTTCCATTATGTTCCACTGAAAGGCATTGTTTGTTTGCCTTTAAATTATTAAGCACATATGTTCATATTCTGGATTTTGGATTTTACAACCTTTATGCTGAAATTGACAACATAGATACCTATGTTCCTAAGGAGACCCCCATCAAGCATGTGCCAGAAGCAAAGCAAAAACTAAATTCCTTTCAAAGTTAGCTTTTCTTTTGAAGCAGTTAGTCAGTAGAGAGGAGAAAGATCAATTATCTTGATAACTTGTAACCATTAGAATTTCAGAAGGTTGTCAATATTTTTGACATAAAATGGTCCAATAAATAGAGCAATATACAAAGACCACTTATAACCAGGCATTTTTCTATAAGTCTGCAGTATTGTATAAAGGTTATATATAAGCATTTTGCCTAGATTGAGTGATTTCAAAGAATATCTGATTAAATCTATGGAAATACCAATTGAGACTGTTTCTGTTTTAGAAGTTTATTTATTACCCATCTTTGCTGGTGTCTCCAGGTTAAAGATTATTGTCTCAGCAGAGTAATATTTAAGTAATCAGTAATAAAACAGAACAGCCATAAGAACTTTGGAAATAAACCAACAATCCAGTTGCCTTTTTCTACTGAAGCAAAACTTAATTCATAAAATAGCACTTTATTCCTCAAATAATCAAAAAAAATAGAGGACACTGAATCTTTTCCATCAGGGCCAAAAAGCATCTCATGAGTTGTATGAAATAGATTAAGGAATATCCATTTAGAAGCACTGCTATGGAACAAAATTTTATCATTTCCTCGGTGTCCTGCATTGGTTATTTCTGGCAGATGAACCACCATGTCTTACACAGCTGGGTTCTAAAAGTAGCTCAAATAGTACATTTGATAGGTAGGTAGCCATTTTAAAATTCATAAATTTAAACATTTTATTTTTTTTTCTTTTTGGAACTTCAGATATACTACCTATTTCAGAAGAAAACAAACTAGTAAAATCTTCTCTAAATATTCTAGAAGCATTTCATTTATGGAATGGAGTTTTGTCAAGGGGCAGATTATCAGTGTGAAAGACAGTGGTAACACTAAATCCTAGCACCTCAACTTTGTACACTGAAGCTGACTATGCATACCTGACAGCTAGAAACAAAACCTGGGTGACATACTCACGATTTTCCCGATAAGGAATTCATCAATTGCTCATTTTGAATAAAAATTACTATTGATATTAATTGATGCACTCAACATATTTTCAAGTAAGCAAATAAACTGTAGTTTTCCACAAAATTCTGCCCTCCTCTGAAGTTTGCTGAATTTAGAAGATGCCTATTTGGAAATAATACATGATCGTTGTTTTCATTGTCACTCCTGAAATGGATTGTAACAGACTTCAGAGAGAACATTTTATTTAGTGTTATGTAATTGAATTCTCTTTGAAAGACAGAACTTAATTCATTTAAATTTCTGTTTCCAAATCTGTAATTTAGTATCACCCTTTTTCCACCCTCGCCTTGTTTTAACTTGTATTTGTTGTTTTTAGGTATCGCATGTACAGGAAAAGCCAAACAACAGGCTTCCCTTCTCTAATTACAATTTTTTCAGCACCAAATTATTTAGATGTATACAATAACAAAGGTAAGCCTTTTAAAATTCTTCTTTCAGTCTTGTATAATATGTGCAATAAACCTTTAACCTGCCTTATTTTGGTTTGCTTATAAACGTTTTTAACCATTTATTTTTCCCTTACTTTTTCAATTTTTGTTTGATGCCAATTTTATGATTATACTTGAACATAAAGGTTGATTTGGTCAGTGGTGGGGCCCAGGCATTAGTACTATTAAAATATTTTCTAAGATATTTCTAAAGTCTCAAAACAGTACCAGCTGCTGCACAGGCAGTTAGAGACATTTTAAAAACAGTAATGCAAGGTAACCTAAAATTATGGTCACTAAAAAGAATGTGTATTTGAATAAGAATAGTGAGATCCTATGTACAAATAGTCAACAAAAAAGTATGCAGCTTAAAGAAACTATAGCCCCTTTCTAGGCAAGTACATGTTCAGTTCTTTAAAAAAAAAAAAAAATAAGAAAAAGTAAGCTTCAAGGTAAATATCATTTGCCAAATCTCCCCCTTTTTGGTATGCAGAATGAATCTCCATGGTTAATTGCCTTGCCTGAGGTCAGTCATTCAGGAAGTAATGAACTGGGATGAAACCTAACCTTCAGGTTCACTGACCTGTGCTTGCTTTCTGAAATTCCATATTCAGTATGCCTGGAGGTTGTGAGGGGTGACAGGGAAACAAGAGGACATTATTTACTTACTGTGGAAAAAAGAAGGAAAGCAAGGGATCCATTATTATTACCTTCTTTCCTTCAGGTAGTTTCTTGATTTGGAATCATAGTAGGTGTTACAGGTATGCCAGAATAGGTGCTCAGATGTGGAAGTGGCATGACCTCTAGTCAACATTGGTCTGCACATTACATAGGTATCAAGTCTGAGTATGACTTTCAGAGATAAGAGAAATGGAAACAAAAAGGGAAAAATCAACCAACCCTATGTGAGGTGAAATATAGCCCATGAAAAGCAGAAAAAGGTAGCCTAGTTTCTGAGTCAGTCTGAAAACTCCTGGAATTAGGAGCTGTTCCCATGCATAAGTCGGGTGTGATGGATACCTTCCTGTCCTCGGCCTGGTGTCTGGGATGCCTAATGGGGGCCTTCACCTCCAGTATGCCCAAGTGCCTGTTGAGTGTTCTGTCCTTAATAGGTTGTTGCCTCAGTTTCCCTGTGTTCCACTTTCCCCATCTAGTATTTCCCACTTCTTCCCTCTCAGAGACAGACCACGCCCGCCCTTCATATATTCTGGAGCTATCAGGGCTCTTCCTGCACAAGGCAAACCAGGAGTAATCACAGTGCTGCCCCAGCTCTCCTGTTCCTTCCTTCTCCCTCCACACACTTGCTCTTTCCTACTCATGGAGCCTGCAACCCTCCCACTCCCTTACCCCCAGCCCAGAGAGTGACATCTGCTCGGTGGAGCTTGCTCTCACTATAAAATCTTTTTCATGGCTATTTTGACAGTTTGGGCCCCCTTTTTTCTGTAGCCAGAAGCATAATCATCAGTAGACACAGTACAGTTCCTGTCACACTTGAGGGTGGTGGGGAGCACAAGACAATGCAGCGCTGCCTATTGTGGCAAGAAGTTTTCAAAGTCAAATAATATGTGTTCTCTGCATGCCAGGTGCTTGTAAGGCTGTTGACAAAGTAAGATTTCAGAGATTTACTAAAAATACAAGGCATAACATGATTTAGCTGAAACTAAGGCAGTCAATACCAAATACATTTGACAAGGGGTAATTTTCTAGAATGGTCAGAGAAGTCCTTGTGTAAGATAAGACAGGACCTGAATAATAAAGAGTGGCCTGTGTTTGATAGGAAAGAGGAAAACACAAAGTCAAAACGTGAAGTTCTTTGAAAGCAGCAAATATTTGTGTATAAAACCAATATCCAGGGTTCTCAGTCTTGCTCTAGAGAAGGCATCTGAGGTAGCACCAAGCAGAACAAATAAATTTAAAAATTAAAAAATAAATTAAAAGTTTAGAAAAAGAACTCAGTAGGTCATATTACACACCCCACACCATGATCCTATAATTTATCTTAAGTGTGTAAAATATGAACAAAGATTTTTATTATTCTGTGACATTTAAAATTTGTTCTATTAAACCTAGGGAAAGGAATGCCCAAAAAAGTTATGTTCTTTTCAGAGACTGATTGCTAAGTATCATGTACAAACAAGTTTTCTAGCAGTTCAACAAAAACAGAATAATAAAAATAAAGAAAATTGGCATTTTATTCCATAATAACCATCTTGCTTCTTTTTGTTCTTTCTAATTCTGGGTAACATGATTTTTCTTGAGACCAGAGCCACTTCTCACATATGGTGTATGTTCCCTCTTTGTATATGGTTCTGAGATAATGAGGTAGGAACTTAAAAAAAAAATTGGTATCAGTGCACAGCATCTTTGAGATTTTGTAGTTCCTTTATTCCTTTCTCTTGCTTTGGGGTAGAACAGTCTTTTAGGAAGGGGATAGAAGTGTTTCATTTAGGGAACCTTTTCATAAAAGAAGAATTTCTCCCAAGAGAACTGATAGGAAGGAGAAAAACATATTCTTTAGTTTGTGCATAATTTCAAAAGACTTTTGTGTAAATTTTCTGAAGCACTTTAAAGCTATTATGTTAACAGTGTGTACAGTATGTGGGAGTGAGAGTCAATTATTCACTGCTAAAATGAAGATTATTCTTTTTGAATAAAATCAATGTTAACTAGAATATTAAAAAGCAACACAATGAAATTGTGTTGTGATCTCCTCCAAAAAACAATTAATGGGAAAATAACACTGAAAAATCTCTGAGTTAACCATCTGATTCTTAGAGATGGATGACCATAAAGGACTCTGGAATTTTAACCTAATAGTTACAGTATGATTTGATTTGTAAAGCTCTTGCAGATTAAGACAGCAGTAATTCGGACAAAATAAAAGAATAAGAAAAATAGGTTTGTTCTGCCATCTTAAAATGAGTAATAATTGTGACCGGATGTATATTTAAATACCCAGTAGTTCTGGTTGGTAGTTCTTAATTGCCTATAGTTAAGAAGAAGTACTTGTGAAGTTTTGAGGACTGAGTGTTCCATCTCTTGGTGTAGCCCACATTAATTCAGTGCGTTCTTATCCTTTCCAGTCTGCCTTAACATAATTGTTTTCTTGCCAGTCTCCCTGCTTCTGTTTCCTCACTCCGAAAACTGCAAGATGCCAGGGCAAAAGATGTAGGTTTGAATCACAGTTGTGCCATTAAACAACTCATTTAAATTTATTGGCTGTGCAGTGTTATCTCTGTAAAATAAGGGAAAATGTTCTTTTGTGAATAATACATGCAATTGCTTTGAAACGAAATGCTGTGGCAATATTAAGATATTATTGTCATTGTATATGGTATGTTATTATTGTGCCACTCATTGGTTTAGGGCTTCCCAAAAGCTGAAAGAAAAATGCTGCTTCTCTTCAGCTTTTTATTTATCATTTAACTACATATTATTTTACCTACCTTCTGACCTCTCTCTTCACTTCTCTGAGTGAACCCTTTACTGTAGCCAACTTGCTCTGCTCATTTCCCTGAACAGCTTTTGACTTTCCATCTCTCCACATCTCAGCCCACATACTTCTTTCCATCTAAAATGCTTGGCTTGCACTTTTGCCCATCTAAGTAGACTAGACCCTTTCCATCTGTGTTTCCATGAAGACTTCCTTTGAATGTGTTCAGTAACTGTCATTTTCTCGTGTACATATCACATGTTTTTTAGTTGGCTTTCCTATATATTTCAGTTACATACCAGTCAGATTGTCAGTAGTTTGAAATAGGAAGCTTTTGAATTAACATTGTGCATGGTAAGTTAATGTTGTGAAGTCAGACTGCATACATTGTACCTGGTAGGCAGTCAATATGTGTATCAATTGGAGCATTTCTTTCTAGGAATTAATAGAAGACAGTGCCCAGTAGTGCCCTATCAATATTGACCCAGAGATTTTTTTATCTCACTTGAAATTACTGCTGCAATCAGTGCCAATGCCCTTTCCAAATTGGAGTTAAACATTTGCAGAGCCCTTTGAGCATTTGAATTGTTTTTCTTCTGTGAATCTGATCCCTAAAGGAAAAGTTATTTCCTAATTTCTTGAATACACCAGACATATGAAACATGAAGTAATGAAACCTAGCTTTATTTTTTCTTTCATAATTTGCCCCCTGGAAAAAATGACTTCAACCACATCCATACACTAATACAACCAACTTTTACAAAAAACTTGGTATATACCAAGCACCATGCTGGGTGTTGGGGATATAAATTAAACAAGACAGACATGGTCTTTGCCCTAGTGTGCTTCATAATCTGGTAATGTGATAGATATTAAATAAATAATTCAACCAACAAACATTTAAGTACATTTGGAAAATGCTACACAGAAAAGAGTAGCATGATAGGAGGTTGGAAATTAGTCTGTGGAGACAGAAAAACTTAACTGAGGAAGTGACATTTAACAGTACAATCACTTAGGATTGAGAAATACTGTGGCAGATGCAAACACTGCTTGAAAATTTAGTTTGTAAAACACTTTAATGAACCTCTGGAAAAATGTGTCTTATACCTAGATTAAAAAAAAAAAAAAAAAAGCAGGGCCTTTTTCTCTCTACAGAAACACCTGTGCTTTGAAAGGATCCAAAGTTTATTGCATAAGATTTCCATGTGGGGCAAGTTCTCTGTAATTCAGATGAGTTCTTGGGTGGGTGGGTAAGTGGATGAGTTAATGGATATATGGAATGTATTTAGATAAATATAATCACATATACCAGAGGTTTAAAACTCTGTTTCAGGAAAAGCTACTGACAGTAAAATTAAGGAAATGTATTAAATGAAACATATGAAACATATTTTGGGTTGAGAGGAAAATATAAGTGGCAGCCAAACTAATATAGCAATCAAGACCAAGATTAAAATGACAATCAAGGGAAAAATGAATTTAATATTAAAGTAGTTGGGAACAGAGAGCTAGAAAATTGGATTTAGAAGATGAACAAGAAGAACATCGTATACTAAAATTTTAAGATGCAAAAGTCTTTTTCTTTTTTTTTTTTTTTTTTGGTATGAGGGGTTGAACCCAGGGACATTTAACCACTGAACCACATCCCCAGCCCTTTGTATTTTTTCAATTTTGAGACAGGGTCTTGCTCAGTTGCTCAGGTTCTTTCTAAATTGCTGAGACTGGCTTCAAACTTTAGATCTTCCTGCTTCAGTCTACTGGGCCACTGGGATTACAAGTGTGTACCCCTGCACCCAGCTAAGTCTACCCTTTCTGATAGGGTAAAACCTATTGGGATATTTCAAATTTTTTCAATTAGACAACTTAGAATTGCTGATTTTGAAAAAAATTTTAAAAAGCATTTTTGTGTGTGTTCCCAAAATATGACATTTTCTGTAACCTTAAATATTTTCCAAGAAGATAACATTGATAAATAAAAATAATTCTTGCTTGGCAGAAAAATGCCATTATAATAATTGCTGATATCATGAACCAAGATAAGAATCTTATTGATGGTCATGATGTGAACATCTAGGAGCTGATGTACCATATTAGAAGCCAGCTTGCCTTGATCCTTGACTTAGAGCAGGAGCCCTCAGTGGCACTGTCTACACAGTTCAGAATGGCAGACCTGGGAAGCTCATTCCATACTACACCATGTTTTTCTTCCTGTAGGACCTTGATATCTGATGTCCTTCAGGTATAGGAGCCAAATTCAGAACCAGCTAGATCATATCCTTATCCTGGGTTTGAGATGAGGAGTCCCTGGAAGGAGAGTAGCACAGGGTCTAGGCATCCCTGAATCACATCTCTTATTTTACACATCAAAAAAAAAAAAAAAAAAAATCACTTTCCTACCAAGTTGAACCTTTTACAACAGTGGTCCTTTTTTACAGTGTCTGAAACCTGTGGAGCTTGATCATAATGTTTATCATTGATACCAACATTTTTAAAGCATTTTTATGTCCCTAAACCACAGCTGTAAATAGGCTCACTAGGTGTTTACACATTGGATAACATTGATCCAGAGATTTTTCCCCACGGCTGAAGTTTGCCCAGCCCTTAGTTTTTTCCCCACCGTCTCTAAAACTCTTCTTAATTGATTTTGCACAACTCTCTGCCTCAGATCACTTATTTAAATATAAAAAATTGTGAATGTATATTCATGGCAGTATTTTATTATTTGATATTTGCTGACAAATTGTAGACCAAGTTCTTTGCTTTATGTGTTTTTTTTTTTTTTTTTTTTGCTTTTGTGGTTTATTTTTTAATTTAAGCAAAACAACAAGTAAGATACTTTGCTTCAAAAATTCATTTTTTTGATTTCTTTAATAAACATTGTTATTCTTCAGCCCTAGAAGCATGTTACATTTCTACCAAGTAGAAAGATTATTTCCTCATAATGACTATTAAAACTGGGAGAATGTACGAAGAAACAGTGTGGAATGTAAGAATTCATTAGGGGCAAAGCAGAAACTTATGGACAAAACTTAGTGTTAGTTCTTTTATTATGAATATAAGAAGTTAATGTAGGCATTGAAAGCTGAATAGAGCTTGAGATTGGGAGGTTTTGACTGGTTTTTAGAGAAATCACCCCTCTGAGAAGAATGGATAGCATTCATCGAAGAGGTTTCAGCAGAATGCTCCTCACTAACTTGTATCCAGGGATCTTCAATATGTAGAATTCATCTCGCTGTGATTATTACCTTTTTTTTTCCCATTGTCGTTTTTATTGTCACTGTGAGGGATACAGCTGGATATATTTTTTTTAAATCTTAGGTTGGTAATGTATCTTGTAAATATTGATATCTCCCTTGACTTTGATAGCATTCTCTGCATATTCCATTTGCTTTATTCCTACAAATAGTCCATAATACCAATAATAACATTCTTTAGTACTTACCATGTGCAGACACTGCTGAGTTTTCTGTGTCTAAATGTATTTACTCTCTCAACGTCCCTTTGAATTACCTTATAATCTTGATTAGATAGATGGAAAACGAGGGCACAGAGGGGTTGCACATTGTCCCCAGAGTTCACAGAAGCTAGTCACAGATAGCACTGAGATTGAAACTCAGCCTGCTGCCTCCAGAGTCCACCTATTAACCTCTCTCTGCTCTTCTGACTCATCTTTGTTGTATGAAAGTCTCAGGGCAGTTTTCACAGGGAAAAGCTCTTCAAATCATTACTCTGTTGTGTTTAGGTGACTCTGTTCTTCAATGTGAAAAGAAAAGGTTTTGAAATGAAAAGTCGCTTATTATCACTTTAAAATTATATGAGTATTGTATATCCAAATATTTTCATTATTTTAAAAATGCAGTTAGAGTACCCTTTACATTTTTTCTAAAATAAATAATTCATTTCTCCTTTAAAGAGTATCCCCTCAAGCACTTACACTTGTGCCTCTGTTTATTCAGTTCCAATGTGTAAGTGTCACTGCCAAAGGCCACGTTTTATGTAGGTTAGTTTTAGGCCAGTATGTACTTGGTTTCATTTAAACATTTAATTAATGGAAAGAAAGGTAAAGTAGAAAATTACCCATTAGGATTTAATGTTTAAGAATTATTCTCACTGTATATTCTAACTGCATTAATCTACATGTAATCTATATACTTTTGCTTTAATAAATAACCTTCTTGGTTTCTTAAAAATCACCACCACGTGATTATAAAATCAGTCAGTGAAGTAACTGTGGACCTTCAACAAAGTAAGAACATGAGTTAAGTGCTTAGAATTAAAGTCTATAGGATTACTGAATTTCAGATCTCACAATTATGTGGGACCTTAACAGGAAACAGAGGCCCTACCTGGAGGCTGAAGCCTCCATACATTTTCACAAAGATTCACCATCAAGTGTCCTTTTGTCCCTTGAACAGGAACAACAACAGAATGCATCCTGAGTCATTGAAATCTTTTTTTTCTGTTAGCTCTGACGGTCAAAAGAGTCTTACAATGAACTGAAACCAGCTACTCTAGAAACCTAATGCTCTGCAAAGCATTTATAGGGGGCAACACTATAGAAGTAATGTTAAAGACTTGAACAACTACGCTGTCACTTGATATTCATTATATAGAAATTCTAGATCTGCCAAACTCTATTATTTCCATGAGAAACAATGTTGATAACAAATATATAGACATAGTACTAACTCAGTACCAAGAATATCTTAAGAGATATCAATCTAAAACCAATTCAAGCTACATCCAAGACTTAATACCAACTACAAGTTTAAAAGGTGGTTCTGTGATGGAGAAGAGGGAACTCTGATTTCCAGGTACCTCTTACTAGGGCACACTTACCCTTTCTTTAAATTTGGAGATGAAAGTATTACCTGCATTGAATAAGAGCAGGCCAGGGGCACAGTGCTTATTGTGACCTTGCATCTTCTCTGAAATCTTAAAGTTTCAGCCAAAGCTCTCTGGTTTTAGTCTGGGCTTACTTAGGCCCTTTTTGAGCATTATAATAATATGGATTAGAACATAAAACAATAGCCAACTGAAACTGGCAAGGAACTCATCAGTTATTCTTTCTTGTTAACAAAATACATGTACTGGAAGAAATTCAATTCTCTGTGAGATTTTAGTTGTAGTAATGATTCACACTGTTTGACTTGACTTGAGCTAAATCCCAGGATCACTTTTTGGTCCCAGATTCTCTGCATCCCAGGATATAGATGTGACCTATTAGGTGGGATTATAAAATGGCAAACTATCCAAAAAATAGACATCTCTTCCTTAAGGAATCTGAAACTGAGGCATTGCACCTCATATTTCTCAGATGACAAGTATTTCATCTGATCATATGTATTATCATGTGTATTGACTACATATATTATTAGATTTGATCTTTGTACTTAAGAAGTGAGAGATCAAGTTATTATCATTTCTATTTTACAAGTTGGGAAGGTAAAGCTTAAATAACATTCACATAATTGCTATGACAGAGCCAGTGTTATTTCATTCCCATTACATTCTCTTACAATTGGAAAACAAAGAGTGTAGTCTCTGAGGTGGCACAGTGCCTTCATTTTCTAAATTCCTTCATTTTCTAAATTCCTTCATTCTCCCTTCAGACTTCTCTTTCTACAGGGTGAGTTATATGTTTAGTATTCTGGTAAGATCATATTCTCTGTTTCTGAAAACTTCTTTGTCTTTTTTCCTACCTTTTTTCTTTCTTCTTTCTCTCACTCTTGTCGTTGCTTTGTTTCCTTTGCTTGATCTTTTCTTCAACTAACACCATGAGCATCAACTATATGTCAAATCTGGTATGTAACACTGTAAAAGCATCAAAGGGATTTATGCCTCTCCATCTGTTCCCTCATCTTCTTTTAACTACTCTACCCACAGTTCTATCTTTGAATAAGAACCTGATCTATAATATGCTAATGCTGTATTATTAAGAAGGGAAACACGTGTACTTGAATGTACACTGGACATGCTTGCACACACTAGCACATGTAATCATAGGATTGGCTGAAGTTATTTCCCAGAAATATTTAGTTCAGCCTCCCTTCTTCATGTAGGTAAGATATTATTACCCAAATTTTATGAGGGAGGCCTGTAAAAAAGTTAAAACTATTGTTGTAGGCATCATGAAGATGACTTACATAAGGATTGAGAGGACTTTCCCATCTGAGGAGTAAGAGATATTGGGCCAGGGCTAGATGTGGTCATAAAAGAATGGTACGTGGTGACATAAGTATACCCTTGACTCAAACAAATGTGTAGAATGTAGCTTCTCTGGCCACAAAAACAAACAACAGTAATTATGTGAAATGATGAAAATGTTATTTGATCATTACAGTTAACAGGGTACTCTTCATGTGTATCTTATAACATCATGCTATATACCTTAAATATACACAGTAAAATTTATTGTTCAAAAATCTTGCAGTTTCAAGTAAGATATATATTGTTGGTATCCACTAATAATAAATATCTACTTTATTAAAAATTTAGTCATTACATGGAACTTACTTAGAAGTTGCCTATGAAGAACTCTGTATTAGGTACTAAATCATGTAGTGTAAATGTTAAATTCCTCCTACTGAAGAATATCATTATGGTCAAATTACCTACAGATTGAAAATGTGAGATCTCTGTTGATAAATGACTCAAACACATGTTTTATGACTAATCCTATGAAGTATATGAGGTATACAGAAAAAATGAATTATAAGGGCAGTCTTTGCTCACCAAATACAGTAACTGTCATGAATTAGTAAATTGCCTTTTATTTAAGTCAGTAATAATAACAGTAATGCAAGAAATCATAGACTGTGTTCATGTGTCATAATGCATGCTACAAAAAGTATGCCTGTGTGAAGATATATTCTTCACATATGTGTGAAGAATATATATATATATTTACAGATTCTTAATGAAAATATTCTTAAATGAAAATTGTACCAACAAAGTAATCATTTTGAGAAAAAGATTTTTTTAAAACTGTATAGCTTGTCTCCCAGGATTCAAACCCCCTTTCATGCAGTGTACCAGCATAGAATATGAGTACATGCATCCTGCCTCAAGCTTTGTATCTGCCAAGCCCTGATACCTCTTTCTGATGCTAGGACTTTGCCAAAAGAACACATTGGTGCTGGTTTTTCTGCTAGGGCATCTGTGGGGGAAGGATGGGAAGGAGAACACATCCTAGATCTATTATGCAATTTTTTTTTCGCTATTTCTGGATGGATTATAATGTGATTCTAGAATGTCCCCATTTGGTTTCCTCTCATTTTTGTTTCTTTTCTGTCCCACTTTCTCATCTCTTGAAGATGAGAGTGAATGGTCAGTCACAGGTTAGCAAAAGAGTGACAGAAGTACTGACATTCAAGTCTTCTCTATCTTTTGACCTCTACTGTCTCCTATCTTAAAACAAGATTAGCAGCATTGGGAAGGTCCTGGGTGTGTTGGGAGCATTAATTCTAGACCAGGTTATTATTCAAATATGAAAACCTTGAGGTTTTTCAGAAGGAGAGTCGTGTATTCCTCTTGAAACCCACTTCAAAAGTGCTGAGCCCATATGTTGGTGAACTAAACAGTGCTTCGTGGTAGCAATATTTTGATGGCTTCCTTTAACTTTGATAATTTATTTTGATCTTTCCTTTCTTGCCATTTATTGCTTTGTCCTCAGCTTCCCTGTGTGGTAACAATTATGGAAAGATAATGACAAATGTTACCAGGTTCTTATGAAATAAAAGTTTTTATGCCTCATGAAATCTTCATATTTTAGAACAAGAGTCCCCCAACCATTTCTTTTTTACAGATTTGGTTGTGGTCTAGCAATTTAGTGCCTGAC
Source organism: Sciurus vulgaris (assembly GCF_902686455.1). Classification (NCBI taxonomy): domain Eukaryota; kingdom Metazoa; phylum Chordata; class Mammalia; order Rodentia; family Sciuridae; genus Sciurus; species Sciurus vulgaris. The sequence continues at coordinate 58,475,105 of NC_136469.1, forward strand.
TTTTTAGAGAGAACAACAGAATAAGGTACGAATTCTATTCCTTAGACTTCACTGTATACAGGAGCCCAGTGGTATTATTAATAGGAGAGGTGCAACATTCCTTTCACCCAAGTAGGAGTAGACTTTCACTACTGATTTTAAATCTACAGAAGCATGCCTTTGAAGATAGGGTTCTACAGGTACGTTAATGGGACAAGGAATTGCACAATTTTAAGATGTTAATTCAGACATGAGAAAAAGAACTACCAGGCAGGCCTCCAGATTCATGGGATTAGTGTTCATTCTATTACAACAATTTTTCTTCCAGTTGTTCTTCACACCTGCAGGTGCAACAGAAAAGTATTTGTTTCTGTGCTGTCTGGTCTGTTTTAAATTATGGTTAATAGCATAAGGCCCATATATACGTCACAGTCTCTCTCCAGACCTCTGATAAAAGTGTTAATGGCATGAGGTCATGTGAAGTTGCCAGCAGAATAGAAGAACTCCTTGTTAGTTGACTTTTTTTGCTTTTTTCTCTCTTTATTTCTCAGACAAGGCCTCAGGAGGTGGTCTTGAGTGATTCTCAAAGTACAACCGTTTGTATTATTTATATTGCACTGGGAATGGACGTCTTTCAAGTACTTCAGAGAAAAGCACACTATTAGGGCTCCAGTTGGGTTTTTTAATCCCAACAACAGTAGGAGGCGGGTGGCAGGGGCGGAGGATGTAGGAGGTGGAACATGAAATGTTAACTGTGAATTTCGTGACTGCAGATATTTGGGACTAATTTGGTTTAATTTTTTTCATGTGTTTTGGTGATATATAGCTATACAAAAATATAAAATTTAATGGATAACTTATTGTAAGGTTACTCAAAGAGCATTTTTGCATGAATACATTATATTTCTAAGAAAAAATATATTTTTGTGTATTTGGATTTTTAAGAAAAAGTTACTCTTTTTTAAACGTGGGGAAAGAAAAAGTTCTATTAATAATAACATGTAAAATTACTGAGAATATTAATCTGTCATTGTGTTAATGATGAGGTTTTTCTTTTAGAAGTTTGTTAGCAGCATTCAAATGGAAAAGAGATCATATAAATTCTAAAATATTATAAAAAATTATTCCTTATAATACATATGAGGGACCTGAGACCTAACTTAAGGACCTTAAGGGACCCTGGTTAGTAATTAGACAGAATCCATCTAGTAACCTGGACTCCTGGCCTTCCAGTTCAGTGCTCTTTTGTAAAAGAAGCTAAACAGGAAAGGAGAAAAATCTATGTCCAAAACATGATAGATATAGAATTATTTGTTGTTAGAGTGGGTACATATCATATACTAGAAAAAGCAGCAACTTTAGATTCAGGCCAAAACTGAGTTTTTCTGATTCCTATGCAGTGTGAATTTGGGAAATGAAATTTAATCTCTCTTTTGGCATATTTTCTAAATGCAGATGATAACTGCTTTTGAGAAATATTTGAAGATTTGTGATCAAGTTTGTAAAGGGCCAAATGTAGCACCTGGTATATAGTAGATGCTCAGTAAATGCAGCTACTTCTAAAATATATTATTTCTATTATCAGTAGGAAAAAATAAAACCTGAACACAGTATTTACTGTATCAGTAGATACTCAAATAAATTGTATTGAACCAGTATAGAATGAATAATCACTTTTATCTCACCAGCTATCAAACAGAACTTCTCTTTAATCGCTTGGACATGCCCCACCTTCATTTCTGAATGTCTACCCCATTTCACTCAAATATGTAATTTGCCAAAAACCAAAACCTCTTTAATTATGAATTCCACATTCAAAGTAAAATTAGTATAACAGTAGAACTAAAATCATACATTTATGATTTATAAAAGACAGCAGGAAATGGTGAAGGGAGTGAATTTGGTGTCAGGAAAAGCTGAGTTGAAGTGTGGGTGAGATCTGCCAGTTACTGGTTGCATGATCTTAAGCAAGGTTCTTCATTTGTCACCCCACTTCCTTTATCTGTGACATAAGAGACAGGCACCTCTACATCTCAGATTTATTATGAGGATTAAATGACAGTTTATAATAAAGCCTCTCTCTGTTCTTCAGGTCACTGTTCATTATAATACAGTCCTGCCTTGTTACCCACTAGTGATTGGTTCCGGGACCCTCTGTGGACACCCAAATCCACAGATGCTCAAATCCCTTATTATAGAATGGCATCATATTTGCATGCATCCTATGTGTATCCTCCTTTGTACTTTAAATCATCTCTATCACTTATTATACTTAATATAATGTAAGTGCCAGGTAAAGAGTTCTTATACTGAATTTCTTAGAGAATAATGACTAGGAAAAAAGTCCATACAGATGCAATTCAGACACAGTTGTTGTTGTTTTTCAAATATTTTCCATACAAGTCAAGACCCTGAATATAGAACCCTAGATACAGAGGACAGACTGTATTTCTTTTCTTTTCTTCCTGCCACATCACCAATGTTAATAAAAACATTAATAAACATGTTTTATTTACATATTAATAAAACTTAGAGGTGAAATTACTCTTTGAAAACTTAGCACCTTTAAAGATTCTTTTGAACGTATGAGGATGTTTACCTGCCGTAAATATGCAGTATTCAAAAGTAGTAGACCTTTTGCATGGAACTAGGACTGAGATAGAACTTGACAGACATTAGAAATACTTTGTCTTTCCCGTCCCAAAAATCAGAATAATAATAATTATATAATTATATAATTATATTATTATATAACTGATATAATAATTTGCCATAATTTTTTTCATTTTCCCTATTTTTAATACCATATCAATGTATCCCTAGGCCAAATGACATATAACATATAAATTATAGAATAATGTAAAAGAGAATCAATTCCAGAAATATATGCCGGATTCTTGGTTCCACAAGGAAAAGAGAATAACTCCCTTCATATTGATGTTGACTGTAGTAGCTGAATGTCTTTTTCCCAAAGTATCTGTGATTCTATGTTCCCTGGAACCATTGTCATCAACCAGGAATATAATTCAAAGCAAAGCCCTTATTGTTCACAAGTATGAGCTTGGTTAACTGGAAGCTACTGAAAACATTACCATGTCATCAGGCTGCTGTATGATGCATGTAGTAGCCAACTCACAGAAAACTATGTATCGTTGCCATACTCCATGCAGATCCAGCCCACCTGAAGGATTATGTGCACACTGGGCCTCAGTTTCACAGAGGCATTGCCAGTCTGGCAAGCATCCAAATCAGAGATGAAGAGGGTGATGAAAAGTACCAAGAAACTATCTCACATGAAAGAGGGTCAAAGGGATTCGGAATAGTTGACTTGAAAAATATTGTAGGAAAAATATCAAGATTTGTCTCTACCTTCTGAGCATTGGCACTGAGTGAGGTAGTACATGAGAAATAAAGACTATAAAGCCTGTTGTGTGGTACTAGTCCTTAAAGACAGTGGGAGAAGGAACATGGGTACATAAGAGACCTGTGATCAACGCCAAATGATAAATGCAGTATGGAGGTATCAGTCAAGTGCTTTTGGAATTCATCCACCAGAACAAACCAGAAAGGATTTCACTGAGAAGATAGGGTTGGGCCTGGCACCAAGCCATGGGGGAGAATTGGTCATTCAGAGGTTAAGGAAACATTCCAGATGGGAGAGCAAATTCATTTTTGAAATCACTATAAAAGGTACCGTTATGTAAGAAGTAATTAATGTACAATCTCAAGCTCAATACCTTTTTAATAATACCTTTTTAATAAGTAGATTTTCATGGCTATCTGTGTTCTATTACCTGTCATCTCATGCAGGTATCCTCATATAAAAGTCAACTTACAAATAAAAAATGAACTGATTTTTTAATATATTTAACCATTAAGCAAACAAAAAAGTTTATTTTACATCATGTAGGATCTGTTCATTACTCTATTTATGTAATCTAGTCATGTCATGATACAATGATAGAAGTAAAATATTGCCAACTCTCAGGTATGATAGGAGACTATCACTTTTAATTTTTAAAAGACTGTTATTCAGAAACATAAATATATTGATTCATATCTTTCGACCTGAGATTATCACACAAGTTAATATTGTCCAACCACAGAATGGATGGTTCTGTTAAAAAAGGTGGCTTTATCCTTACTGAAAGTCCTCACAGTGGTTCAGGATGGCTGTAGACTGAATTTCTGAACCCATTCAACAGTGGCCAGTTAACTAGTCGTGCCCTTAGAATCTCTCCAGCCAAAACATCTGAGTGTGTTTCTAACCCAACCACAGGAAGCTGAGTGAAGCATGCAGGTTTAATATTGCAAGTCATCCATGCTGTGTCTTTTTTCAGAAGTCAAGGGTAAAGTCAGCAGCGTATTATTTTAAGTGGGATTAAATCCAAAAACATTTTATTAAGTCAGAAAAGTAATCTAATTTAAACTATTTTGTACAACTATTATGAGTTCTGGACAAAAATGTATGTTGTGTTTTTTGGTTTTTGTTTTTTGTTTTTGTTTTTTTTTTTGAAGAGAAATTCAATTCAAATATTTGAGATTATTAAATTATTTCTAATTAACTTAGCTGTGCCACCTTTATTCTTGTCACCTTTATTCTTGGTATTAAATAAGAGTAGAATGTTCTTGGCTGCAAGAGGGGCTTGTTACAATTTCTGACAATATGTTATTAACTGTTTAATATTTGTCAAAGTATAATGCTGCCTCATATTTACTATTCACATATTGTGTGTTCACATTATAGTGCATAAAGCTTAAGTCCACAAATACTTTCAACACTCAGGATTGATTAAGGTGATTTGGTTTGAGAAAACTCAAATAATTGAGTTTTCTTGATCAACTAAACCATGTATAGAAGCAGAAGCGTGCTGTGAAGCTAACATCTTTTTTTCTGTCATTTTTAGCTGCAGTATTGAAGTATGAGAACAACGTTATGAATATCAGGCAATTCAACTGCTCTCCCCATCCATACTGGCTTCCGAATTTCATGGATGTGTTCACTTGGTCCCTGCCATTTGTTGGGGAAAAAGGTGTGTTGTGCAATCTTGAGAGGTTCAGAAACAGAAATCCTTTGGTCTAACCAGTAAAATGGCAAGCTATGCCATGAGAGAAGAGATTCAAAAGTGTGTCACTGTGTATATATCAACAATATATAATGAGTGGGTTAACAGGAAATGAGGAATGTATTAGGAGAATTCATAGGAATTCATAGGAATTCATTAGAATTCATTAGAAATATTAGGAGAATTCATAAAATCTCCTTAGAATAATATAACTTAAAAATAACAGATATATGTGTATCTTTAGCTGGTTTCAAGTAATAATGTCTCTCTTATTCCTTACTCCTTTGTACTGTAATTTCAAAAGAATATTTTATTTTAGAAATTACCTGTCAAATTAAAAGGTAAGGGTAGACATACTTTTGTTACATTTCTGATGTGAGTAATGATCATGGTACTGGTAACACTTAGTGGCTACCATATTTTGAAGGACAACTCATAAAACAACAACTAAAAGAGCAGTTCTGAGTGTTAACATGTTACAAGGTAGAAAACAGGGAGAGAAATTTGCATTTAAAAATTTGTGTATTACCTTGACTCGATTTTTCGGAAATTGACTTTTACTTTATTTCCTCCCTTCTTCTCTCTCTCTCTTTTCCTCCTCTCTGACTCCTGTCCTTCCTATCTTCCCCCTCTCCCTCCCTCCCTTTCTTCCTTCCTTCTTTCCTTTTTTGTTTTACTTTTATGTTTTGACTTAAACTGCAGAAAAAATTTCGAGGGAAGGCCTGCATCCATGAACTTTTAGTCAACAAGGGCTCATAGTGACAGACTATATCATTCCTAATGCCTCTTCTCATGTAGCTCATGAGAATACAAAGGGGTTTGTAATAAAGAGTTTCCACGTATTTCACAAAAATGGCATGCTGTGGGGAGGTTTTAGAGAAAAGCTATGCATTTTTCTGAAGCACCATAGTATTTGATTTTTTTTTTTCTTTTCAATGTCCAAGAACCAAATTGTGAGTGGTCAGTGAAGAAGTCTACCCTTTGGAAACCAAAATAAGTCACAAGTACTTTTTCATAGTGTCCCGCTAGTACTACATTGGATGCTTTCTTGCGTTCCTCAAATCGTAGCACAGGATAAAATTGTCTCTTGGATCCTCTGGAAATTAAAGCAACTTAAATTCTGATAACTACTGGGTGCCCTTGAATACACTTGAGTTGGATGATTTCTATTTACTATTCAAATTTTGAGCATGTATTATAAAACAACACACTGATTCTAAAACTGAAACTGCATTAACATTGGCTCTACTGAAGTTTTACTTCTTCAATTCAAGAACATTTTTAAAAATACCATATTACTTTTAAAAGTAGCTTTTCAAGAATTAGTGTGTGTCTCTTCATATGTCTGATAAAACTCAACTTTTCCAGGTTGGTGGCACACACATGTAATCCCAGTGAGTCAGGAAGCTGAGGCAGAGGATTGCAAATTGGAGATAAGACTGTCAATTTAGAGAGACCCTGTCTCAAAAAAGGCGGGAGCAGGGTGTGATCTGAGGATGTAGCTCGATGGTAAATCCCCCAGGCTCAATCCCCAGTAAAGTAAATAAATAAATAAATAGAAACTCAACCTAATTTCAAAAAATATTAAATGTAATACTAATTCACATTAGTTTAAGAATAATACAGCACTAATTTCCTGAGTATGTGTATAGTATTTTTATTTTAGTAAGCCTGTTGTAATCTATTTAATTAAATTTCTGATTAAACTATACCTACCTAAGTTATTTTAAATTCATTTTTGAATATTTTCTAACATTCTTCTTGAAGATATGTTTCCAAAATTAACTTCAAATGTATTAATTCATCAATCTACAAATGTTATTAAATACAAAACCACACACGTCATTGTACTAGGCTCTCTGGGGGAGTAAAAAATCTTAAAAAGTGAAATCTAACATTTACTTAGTCCCTATTGAACAGAAGTTTGTAATCTAATGTAGGTCATACAGAATCATTTTTCAAATAAATAAGAAATTCAAGAATAACCACTTGCTCCTTCACAGATTTGTATGCTATTCACATCCATATATTTGACTTATCCACTTTCTGTTGACCTTTGACTGATAAATATTACCAGTATATTTCATAGGGATGAGATAATAATTTGATAAACATACAGTCTACATAGAATCACAAAACCTCTTGTCTTTTATGATGTGGATTTTATATAATCTACTTTGCAGGAGATTTTGTACACTAAGAGATGTTATTACTGAACTTGCTGATTAACAATATCAGAGTAATAATTAAACTTAAAACAAAATCTGTATTTTCTTTTCTTTCCTATCCAGTGACTGAGATGCTGGTAAATGTCCTCAACATCTGCTCAGATGATGAATTGGGGTCAGAAGAAGATGGATTTGATGGTAAGAAGCCCAAGCCTTTGTACTAATGCTATTTGCCAGGTAATTCTTGGCAATTCATAATACTTGGCTCACCCTAATCATACATTTCTGGATTTTGATTATGTTTAAATCTCAACATACTATTGCAATTGAAAAATATAATTTTATTTTCTATTTTCTTTAAAAAAATGTAGGAAACAAAACCATGAGAGAATTGTCCCATTATTTTGAAGACATTGTTGAAATAGTAAACTGCTTTTAAAACCATCTGTCAGCTGGTACATCTATAATCCCAGCTACTCTGGAGGTTGAGACAGGAGGATTATAAGTTTGAGGCCAGACTCTCACAATGTAGTGAGACCCTATCTCAAAGTAAAGCATTGGAAAAGAAAAAGGATCGGGAATGTAGCTCATTGGTAAACCCTTGGTTTAATCTCCAGTATTGGTAAGAACCATCTTTCGGTAGCTCATGTTGCTAAATGACTTATTTTGGCTACTTAAAAAAAGATGTCATTCTTTATTTTCTGGCAGATATTACCATCAACTGGGCAATTTTTGACAATGTCCTTTAGTGGGATTGTTCCTGTCAGTTATTCACATTTTGATGTCTATGATAAAAGATGGCATTTACATATTAGCACTTATGTCAATCCCAATAATTTTTCTTATCTGTAATTATAAGTATGAAAAAACCATGAGAGGTTTTCCATTGTATTTGTTTTTAAAGATTCTATTTGGTATTCAGTTATCCTGAAAGAGTATACGTTTTCTACAAAAGATAAAGATCCACGAGTTTAAAAATGAAGGGAAAAAATTTCTCTGGGCCTTACAGAAGCACCCCGAAATGAATGGAAATAACCAACAATGTAGAGTTGGCTTGTGGGAGAGTGAATTTCATTTTCAAGAATATTTAGTAAGTTCCTCCTCTGTGTAGGGCACTCAGGGTTCTAGGATGCCTTCGAGACTATTTGTTAAAGAGGTTACAGTCTGGTTAAGGATGTGTAAACAGACCATGTCTATAAAATAGGACAAATAAAGTGAAGGTGGCAGAGGTAAACTAGATACTATGGTGAATTTAAACAGATAGCATGCCATTAAAAACTGCATGTAGGTAAAATGGAAAGAGAATGTGGCCCTTTCTGAAAGTTAGTATCAGAGTGACCTGATTTAATATTTACTTGGTCTTAATGCCAGTCAAAGCTTTAAATACAAAATACCGAAAGCTTCAGAAAAAAATAAAATAAAATAAAATCCATGCAGTTATATAAATACATCCTAAATAAATAAATAAATTTAATTCAATTTAAATTAAATTAAATAAACAAAATTAAATAAATAAAATTTAAAAATAAAATAAAAATTAAGTAAAATCCATGCAGTTATATATTCTATATACATAAATGCATATAAATTTTCAGTTTATTCCTAACATATCATACTTATCTTCCTTTCTGTAACTTTTCTTGTCTTCATTTTTTGTTCTCATGTACTATTTTTGAAGCATATACCACATTTCAAGGGATGTGCAATATAGGGAAGGAAAGAGGAAATGGAGATAAGAAATAAAGTTTTACTATATTAAAATTAATAATAAGTATAGTTGTAAAAACTTAAGCAAATCTGTTGATTTATTTTGAAATTTCTAGAAAATGAGTGGACATTTTGCATTTCATCTAGATTCTACATGTTTCATGTTTTAGCCAAGTTTGCTATAGTTACATTTGTAAAAAAATTTTTTATTTGTTCTTTTTATCTTTTTCCCAGATAGTGTTATCACATAAAAGATGATATTTTCACAGTGGCAGAAACTTTTTTCCTAAGGGAAGAACACTAACGTCAACATTTTTCAGTAGTTGCTGTTCACTGTTCCTTTTACCCTGTAAAGGTGGACAGGTGTGATAGCCCTGCTCACCATCATGAGGGTCACAGCCAACAGTCCTATAACAAAAGTCAGGTCAACAAAAGAAAATCATAACATATTTATTTAAGCAAAGTTTTGTGTTCCATGGGAGCCATCAGAAATAAAGACCCAGAAAGCCAAGGAAAAATGCCTGTTTTTAGGCTGAGGTCCAGTGAAGCATGGGCAGCATATAAAAATGTGACTGGACAAAAGGGTTTGGTCAAATGATAATGACAAAGGGGAAAACCTAACAGTCTACCTGTTCAGATTGTTCCTGGTTTCCTTTCTCCTGCATACATGGCAAGATCCCTTTGGAGTGAGGGTCTCCAAAGGAGAAAGGAGACAGTAAAATTGCTAGGTTTTATAGCTTGCCTTGGGGGAGAGCAGTCTGTTTTATATCTTCAGGGAAGAAAGGATGAGAGAGAGCAAGATGGGAGAAGGTCAGAAAGACCTTGATTCTGAGGCTCTTCCAGTGTCCCTCAGTTCAAAGTGGTTAGCCCACCAAGTTGCTTTACTTTGCAGTATTGTATTCTGAACACTGATATCCTCAAAATTAAGATTGTTTACCATTAATATAGGAATACTTCCCTGTTTTAGTCTGCTTTTTTGATGCTGTGACTAAAAGGATCTGATCAGAACAATTTTAGGAAGAAAAGTTTATTTGAGGGCTCACAGTTTCAGAGGTCAGTCCATAGAAGACTGGCTCAATTCCTTGGGGCTCGAGGCGAGACAGAACATCATGGTGGAAGAGTGTAGCAGAGGGAAGCAGCTTGCATCATCAGAGAGCAAAGAGAGAGATTCCACTATCCAGATACCCCAAAGCCACACCCAAATTCCCACCTCCTCCAGCTACAACCTTCCTGCCTCCAGTTAACACTCAGTTAATCCCATCAGGGATCAATTCACTGATTGGGTTAAGATTCTCAAAACCCAATCTTTTCTCCTCTGAACCTTCTTACATTGTCTCACATGTGAGCTTTTGGGGGACACCTCACTTCCAAACCATAACACTCCCCTAACAAATTTCCCATTTAGTCAAATCCATTGGCCAGTATTCCGAAATATAGGCAATAATAATGTAGAATAAGAATACATACGTATGTAGAACAAGAATATAAGAATATATATTTAAGAATATAATATATAAGAATATGTGTGCAGAATATATAGGTATGAAAAATAAGAATAAGAGTAATAATATAGTATAAGACTATGTAGGCCTACATATGTTTGTAATTATTTTTTAACCAATTCACTCAGTGAATATGTACTGACTATCTATTATGTGTCAGGTACTGCAGCTCCAAGTCCCTGTACATTTTAATGGCACAGGTTATTCCTGCAGATAAACATTACCAAGACTAGCTCTGTGTCTACTTCACTTCTAGTCATCTCTCTTTTCCTACCCTTTCAGTCACATACATGAAAGGATATACCTTGTGACTTACTCTGCTTTAAAATAAAATAATAATAATAATAATTACCTCCAATCAATGTTGCTCATCAGCTACTGTGACTTGAAATCTGTTAATTCTACTTATCTGAGTGTTATTTCCTTTTTCAAGACTCATGAAAGAATTGTTTCTTTCTAAGCACACTCCACTACCCAAAGATCTGAGGTCAGTCCTGCAGGGAAGTATGATTCTGCCCTATCCAAGTGCAGGGAGGCAAATGGTCCAGAGGATCTATCCCAGTCTTGCCAGCTGGGACACATGAGAACTATGTCCTTTACTTTTTTCAGCTTTCTTCAGTGGTCCATTTCTGTCAACTTAAATATCAGCAGTTCTTCCTCTTTCTGAACAGTTTCTCTTGCTTGAATACAGGTCATTTTCACTACTTGCATTTAGGATATGATTACTGTTTAAAAATTTTAAACAATATTAATACAGGATACTTAAAAATTATCAAAGTTCTACCTTTCTATATATAACAATTATCAGTTTGGGGATGAGAAGAAGGAGGCTTCTTAGGGAAGCTACATACTTTCTAGGACAGGTAGATGGCATTTTCTTGGTTTTCTGTCTCTTAGACATAGCATATTTTGTTTGACAAGTAGTATGTGATTTTTTTTATTCCCTATTTTCTTGTTTGAAATTTGTTGGTTTGTATCCCTTAGATAGTAAAGACACATTCCCTTGATCTCTTGTTTTATGTGTTCAGTGTATGTGTGTTATGGTGGGCAGAAAGAAAGAGACAATTGAAAAGAGAAGGTCTCTGACTGACTGGACTCTTCAGCATTTGCTAGCACTGCAGACCCTGGTTTCCATTGGAAACACTGAATTCAAGTTTCCCAGAAAAAGAACCTCAAGGAACTGAAAAAGAAAAACTACATTTAACAAGGACAGGCTCCATATGCATCTAAAAATATATTATGATTGAGAAGAAACTGTTTCTATGGGGAAAAAAAATCTTAGACTCTATTTTTGCCCTTTGTGAATTGTTTTCTCCTCTCTAAATAGAGTGATAATAGAACCCAAGACGCCTCTCTGTGAAATTTGGAAACTACTAGAAATAAAACATATAAAGAACATCCAGAATTTCCTAGCATTAGTACGATGTTATCTGCCAGCACTTAAATAGATGGCAGTTTAAGAGCATGTCCAGTTAAACTGTTAAGGATTTCCAGATCCTGAGTCTGAAATAGGTTAAAGTCAAGGCCAGCAGATGCTGCCCTCCGATTTCGAAGATAGGACCTCTAAATGAGATTGATATTTGAGCTTAAATCTTATAAATTTTCCCATTAAAGGGGGAAAAACACATTTTTTTAAATTAAAAGTGTATTCAGCTTAGTATATTGTACATTTTGAGGTGAGCAATGAGGAAGAGTCCCAGCACTTTATTCAACATCACAAAAATCTCTCAGTTACTTCGAAAGTACTCCAAGAACTCTTTGAGCTTCCCGCAAATCTGACTCCTTTTGGAAATACCATTTATTGAGAACATGTTTCAAAACACTTTTTTTTTGTAGTGTTATTTCCAACCTGACGATAAAGTTCTAGTTCTTCCACTCTGCCCTTCCTATGAGCAGTCTGCAGCCTGCCACCAGGGCCTGGTCCTCTGCTCCTGCCTACCAGGCTCCTCCTGTTAGCTGCACAGGTGCAAACAGGAGTCAGAGGACATCAAAGGACTTAATTAATGCTCTTCCTTAAGTTACTGCTTATTTTAAGTGGGGCCACCTCCTGGTGAGTCATTTATCAAGCCCTTCTCAAAAGTTGTCCCATATCTGATGTCAACTAAAAAGTCTAAGATAATAGTGCCTTTACAATCCATCTTTTTTTTATTAGGTTGACTTCTTACTGTCTGTAAGCCTATAGCAAATAGGGATTCTCCTCATTCCTCTCTGCATCTGTCAGCTTCCCTTTACATTTAACCAGCATGATATGTAAAGGTGACAACAACTAACATTTATGTGTTGGGCATCATTATAAGTTGTTTACACCTTAGTAATTTGACCTTTTTGGTCAATGAAAAATGGTAATTACTGTCATTTATTTTAAGCTTCTTAGATATTTTATTAGGCAACATATTATCTGTAATCTTCAAAGCAGGTTTTTTTTATTGTCCCTTTTTTACATCTGAAGTGAGACTCAGCAAATATAAAGCCTGAGTTCATAGAGCTGGTAAAGTAACAGAGCAGTTCAAGCTAACATCTGCCTGGTTCTCAGACTCTTGAGCTTTCTACCACCTGAGACTACAGAAACCAACCAGATGCAAAAAAAAAAAAAAAAGGCCTAGTAAACTAGTAATCAAACATAATATACTTTTTAGTCTGTTTTGTTAAATGTTTTGTAGAATATTATGTAAATACTTTTTAAAGAAATGAATTGTAGCACTATTCCTGGACATGAACCTCAGTGCATATGAAATAGGTTAATTCTACTTGTTCAACCTCAGCCTACTCCACGAAGTGTTTTATCATGTTAAAAATTTAGGTATATCTGAGCAGACAGAAAGTCCTCTGGCTCACACAGTCTTCTTCTACACTGAAACTGCATCATGATTCTCTCATTAGTTTCTGCCTTACAAATGAAGGAATTTGATAGAGAGTCGCTGTTTCAAATTGAGCTGTGGTTTTTTTTTTTTTTTTATGTTGAAAATAAAATGCAAAACTTCTGTTATCTTGTAAAGTTTGGAAGTAGTTTAATGCCAGTGAATGTCTTCTGCTGATCAAATTTATACATATTGGGGTCTTTGTTTCCTGTTTCCACTTCTGATTTTGGATGATAAAATCACCGTCTGGTTTCAATTTAGAGTTGTTGTTCACCAGGACATTTTAGAGAAGAAAGAAACACAAGTAGGTGAATCTCATTAGGTAGTTGATCCTCATTAATGAATAAGACTCATTTTAAACCAAGAAATAGGAAAAGATCCCAAAGTAGGGAAAAAGCTGACAAGAGTGAAGCCATCTTCATCACAAAGTTTCTTTATTTGTTTATAATTACAGTAAGGAAATCTGAATTAGCAGTAAGCATTAGAAACCTAGCAGTGATTTTGTGAGGAATATGTATTTATCTGGGACTTTGTTTTAGGTCCTAAAGTCATAGAATCTGAGACCAGTTTTTTTTTTTTTTTTTTAATAACATAAGTTATGTTTGAGACTTTGATATGTAATAAGTCTCACTAACCAAAAAAGGTTGTGGAGGTGAAACTAAAATCCTGCAGAATAAGGAAGGAAAGAAAAAAATAACAAAAGTAATATATTGCAAGCCAAATATAATTCAGGCTGCACTGGAAAGACAATATTGAGTTAGAATTTATGTCTCTGATTTCAACTAAAGAGCAAAACCACATGGTAGAACTCTTATCCTTTGTCCACATTTTTGTCTTTTCCTAATGTTAACCACAGGAAAGTTATTGAATATGGGATTGGAGCCGATTTTTGCAAGCCTTTGCAAAGCCATCTAACTCATATACAAGAAAATTACCTTGCTTTAAGTTATTAGGTAATTCTTCATATCTAATATCACAGATTCCAGAGTGTCTCACCATTTAGTTCTGTCTAGCTTTAAAAAGTCACAGAGAACTTTTTAAAGTACAACACTGAGAATTAGTAGGACTAACATGGCATCTTATTGGTGCATGATAAGTGCCTCTGCAGGGGTTTGGTTATGTTACCATAAGTAATAAGTACCAAAAGTATGTTTATTTGCCATGACAAATGTTTGACCTACTGAAAAAGCACTTAACACATTAACTCTCATGCAGAAATACGTGGGGACCCTAACAGTAAAGGGATTCCTGCCAAAATCAAGTAATTATCTTTGACAAATATTGACAACATCTAAATGTGATTGGTTAGTTTAAAAGTGTAAGTGGAGTGAATGAATTAAGGCTGAAAATTTTATCCCGGAATGTTCCCTCTGCTTTGTGCATCTGGAAGCACAAAGAGCTATTAGTTTAGAGCTCTTCTTGTGGCTATAGTTACTGCTTTCTCAGAGAAACTCATTTTATCATCCTGTATTTCAGGTTCCCAGTCTGAAAGAAACAAAAACAAAGTTTTATCCCCATGGTAATTGACAATTTAGTGGGAATATATTTAATTTTAAGTATTACTTATTGATTTTGTATTAACCGGGATCAAACCCAGATCTGTGTACCTGGTAGGCCAATATCACTGAACTAGACCCCCATCCCAGATAATATAATAAAATTTAATGTAGAAATAAAAATAGAGATATAGACACAAAATAACAATAATAAAAAAGCCCCCTGAGCAGCATGAAGGTGATCTGATTCTTATTTAGTCCATTTTTTTTTTTTTTTTTTTTTTTTTTTTGAGGAGGAGGAGGAAAAGTTTATTTGAGGGCTCACAGTTTAAGAGGTCTTATTTCATAGAAGGCCAACTCATTCCTTGGTACTCAAGGTAAGGCTGAACTTCGATGCCTAACCTGAAGTTGGTCAGGAGACAAACGGCATAATAAAAGCATTATTTGAGAAAATGCTGCCTGGAAAAATGCTTTATTCACATTCTTTGTTCAAATTCCATTGAAAAAAGGATGAGTAGAGATATGATTTAGGAACTCAATAAAATATCTCCAAGTGGAGGTGCCTAGAGCTGAACAAGGATGGACGTGAGAAAGAAATTCAAAAGGATCTGTTCAAAAAATGCTTTCTAAGGACTTCACAGCCTAAAACCCAAAGGACTTAGACAAAGAGCAATGGAAATGAGAGCCGATTTTGATGGTTCAAACCTATGTACCTAGGATAACATTTATGGAAAAACTGGTGAGTTTCAGGAAAAAGAGGAGTTGTTAGGGACATGAGTTTGTGTAGAAAGGATGAACATGTAACTCTGGAAGTGCCCAAACAACATTTGAAAATGGAGTCTTGGGAATTGGAAAAAATCTGGTCAGGTGACAGAGCCTTGGAATCAAACCATAACTAAATCTATTATGGGTGAATAGGTCTCCAAAATTGTGGATGTGTAGGGAAACATCCAAAAATTAAGGAGAAAAAAGACAAGCAAGTGAAAGAGAAAGTAGGATTGATCAGAGAAAATACACAAGAATCAGGAAAAAGTAGCAACTAAGGCAGCAGCTACTTAAAAAATTCTCACCCAATACAGAAAAAGGAATGTGATCTATAAGGATGACCAGAAAAGGAAATAGAAAGACAATGGCTATAGTTATCAGACATCAGGTTATTAAACCAGGCAAATAGCAAAATTTATTTTATTATTATGAAAGCAAAAAAAAATTGAAATCATCAGAAACAAGAAAATGAATCAGTAAAATTCAGAGTACCTCAATTTTAACATCACATATTTTTATTTTACATATTATATTTTTATTTCCATTTATTTATTAAAAATATTCACAGAGTGTCTTTTTTTTCTGTGTATTCAGTAGTGAAAAAAGCATGTGTAGTTCCTTCATCTGTTGTAGAGTCTAGGGGAACAAGAATTAGCCGATTTTAAACATTCTAGTCATATAGAAGATTTAGAATGTTTAGGGAGTGATTATGGTAAAATTGGGATAAAGTATTCGATAACTAAAAGAAGAAGATGGAGGACAACTTTTTTGGATTCATCTACTTCTGATAAGTCCAAGAAAAAAATATTTTTATATATTTTGCTGTTTTAGAAAATATGAACCTGTGAGAATTGCATATTCTATACTTTTTCCAAAAATTACACACAAAGATGTATTCAGTTTGCCAATCCTAGCTTCTCTTACCTTTTTACAATAAGTTTTCCTTGTGTAATTGAATAAGGGTTAAAGGAAAACATAAAAAGAAATATTTTACATTTTGTAAAAGACTGCATTTTTCTTAAGTCTTTTCTAATCATCTTCTCAGTTTATTGCTGACTTTTTTTTTTCAGTTGCCTGGTATTACATTGTTTAATGTAGAAACTAAATAATTTTTGTCAGTATAAATTTCTTATTTGTACTTTGTATTCTTTATAAGATAAATGACTACTTTTATTTTATAACACTTACCCCTTAAAAGGGAAACATATTGTTATAGCCAATATTGTTAAAACAGAAACATGCCTGGAAAACGCTTGGGCTTGGAATGGCAGTCATGTGATTCTCATCACAGTTGAGTCTACTGATGTTTGCAGCCTTGATTATCAAACAAGTTACCTATTCAACCATCGCGTTGTAATCCATTTCAAGTCTGGCCTGTCATTTTGTTTCAGTAGTGCAGGTGTTCAAAGTCCTGCTTTCTTTACATATTATACTGCCACTGCATTGTGCAAATGTGTTTCTTAATTACCTGGCATAATTTTCACATTGTGTAGAAGCTCAGACTTTGCAGAATAAGCTAAATATTAGAAAAAAGCCATATTCTTATTGCAGTTGATTTGTTTGCCTCGATTAGAATATTATTCCCAAAATTTTTTTAAAAAGCTTTGAAAATTCTACATATTTTATGCTGATCTCTATACATGGTATGATATACATGAACAACATAATGTAAGATAATTTAACCCTTTTAAATCAATTGACTTTTTTTAGCATTATAACCTTTCTTCAACTAATGATGGCACTAGCCAACATACTAAATATGAGCTATTGAATAGCTAAGCATAAATATATTTACAGTATTTAATGAGATAAGAAAACACATTGCATAATAAGGAAAATAAGCATGTATTTTATAAACCTTAATGCATTATTTATTTGAAGGACATCAAAACTGAGAGGTCTTTATTCTCAGTGAAGGCAAGGGCTTAGTATGTATATATTTCTCTGTGATTTAGGACAAGTTCTCTCATAAGTGTTGTGAAATAATGGGCATGTAAAGTTCTTCACAGCAGAAAGGATAAGGGTAAGGTCAGCTTTCTGAAAACTGATACCATCAGAAAAAAAGATCCATACTTCTCATATTTCTGGCAGCACATTCATCGTTCTCATCACAGTAAACTATATTCAAGGTCCAGGTTTTCAACCTGAAAATTGTACTTTTATGAGAATAATTAATAACTGATTGGACAACTGCAGAAGAGTTACGACTCCAGGTTTATGAAACATTCTCTTTAGAGTAATTGCTTGATTTGATGGCATGTTTAAAGGCTACACTAAAAAGTTGAAAGAAATGCTCAGGAAACTTCAATATTGAAAGTATTTTTCTATGAGATATTCTATTTTCACTCTTCAAAAAACACTATCTTATTTTTGCATCTTTATTCTTAGCTCATGAGAAGTTATAAAACTCTTTTCCCGTTTTTTCTCAGAACTCTATAGAGATAGATTATTTTTCACCAGTGCATCTTTTGGGGGTGATCTATTTTGTTCTGAAGGCACAGCCAGCAGCATCCTGGCTGCTGACATTCTCCCCTAATGATTTGCCATTGTCTGGACTTCATGTTTGGCCCAAAACACAAATCAGGCTCTATCTCAGGACTGTTTGATATTCATGAAGATCACATACTCAGTCATTTAATTTGCAGAGAGAAACGATTATTAGAAGAAGGGAAATATTCTATCTTCACAAGCATTTTCTTCTTAATAATAGCAAGTGTTTTTGAGTACTTACCATATACTAAAGCCTAATGCTTAAATGCCTTAGGAAATAGCACAGTACCTGGCACAGGTATCTGCTGGAGTTTGAGAATAAGAACACACCACTTATTTAATTCCTTCCAACCACCCATGAAATAGACCAGTTGCTCTGTTGCCTCACTGAATCCTAGCTCTGATCTTTCCTGTGGAGGACCCTGGAGGAATAACTTGACATTTCATTTCTGTTCCTTACCTTTTTTTTTTTTTTTACAATTACCCTTTGTAAAATGAAGACTCATAGTACCATCTTCACAGATTCTGTTCTGAGGATTATATGATATAATTCAAATAAAGTATGTAGAATGTTCCTCTTTTTATTGATAAGGGAGTGAGCCTTAATGAAGCTTAGTAACTTGCCCACAGTAGCTCAGCTAGTAATGGGAGAGTTGGGGCTCAAACCTAGGTCTTTTACTCTCGTGCAGAATTTCTTCGCCAATATACTGCTCTGGATCTCACATGCCCGTGTACTTATGTATGTTAAAAGAAGTGAATGAGTCAATTATGTATAGTCTGAAGCTTACAGAAGGGCCAGAAGACTTGAAAGCTATTGGTCTCTGGACAGTATTTTCCTAGACAAATATCCCTGGACATTTCAAATGTTTACCTCCGTGACTAACCAGAAAGTTTTTGATTGGCACATACATACCTTTATTCTAAGATAGTTGTATATTTAAGTGACATTGAAGTCTCCTTCTGCCTCTTTAAGTTGCTTCTGTGTGCCTGGGCACTGATCATTGAGCAGAACCTCGTGCTCATTTCCCTAGTTCTCCTCTTTCTACACAGCCTCTTTGCAATTTATGTATGTCAATAAAACAGCCCGCATGGGTTGTAATTGGCATCAGAAGATGCTGTCTACAAAGTGACTGTTTCAGATAGGCTCAGTACATGCCAGTGCCTGGGCCATTCTCTACTGTCAGATGAAGGAGTTGCATTTCTTTCTTCGTCTCTGCGTATGACATTTGCACTCTCCTATGGTACCTGACTAACTTTAAGTCCAAGGTTAAGAGCCTAGGGCAAACACACTATTTTGCCATGTCTGTACATTTATCCCTTTCTATTTGTATAATCAGAGATGGCATTTAAATATCATTGTACTGGATGAACTATAAATCCAGACAAGTACAGAATTAAGTTCTAGTCTACATACAGTCTTCTAGCACAATTAGGTCTACAAAAAATAACTTTTTAAACTATTACATCTTCATCTATATCCATAACTGTCTTTGATAGGTTAGACAGGCATTATGATTGTTTCTCTCTTAGAAAATAAATCTACACTTTTAACTTGATAATTATTATTTTGTTCTGTTTTGTTTTTGTCATTTTATAAAGCCGATTATTTTCTGCTGTGACAAAAGGGTAGATCCAAGTAGAATTTCACAGGCTATTAATTTCTCCCTTTGTAAATAGAAAGAATCTAAAATGTAATTTGTAAGGCATAGGCTGAATGTGACCATTTCTTGAAAAGTCAACAGACGTTTCCTAGTCTACTGTAGAGTCTTTAATTTTCAACCAAGTCAGAATTATACATATTGTCAATATCTGAAACTCTACTGGAGAGTCAAATGGGAACAACTCAGAGAACAATTTGCATGCAGTCAAATTAGAGTTCGGTAAATTAAAGTAGCTTTTAACTAAGTAGAAATTATTCAGATAATGACAGTAATTGGACACTTGAGCAGTCTGTATATTTCTAAGACTTTCCATTTAAAGAATTTCATTATATATCATGACCAGAGAGGTAGGGAAAAAACATAGTCTAGGCTGTCTTGGCCTTCCTTAAAAATTCATTACAAAGGATAGAATTTTTTATTTTTAAAAATTTATGTATTATAGAATCTTTGCTGCTTTCAAAATGGGATATAAGAGAGAATAGCCTTATGCCAAATATCATACCATTGTGGGTTCTGTGACATGCTGAGATTTTAGTTGAGTTAAAAAACATATGGAAGACATTCAGAATGTGTGGTTCAGAGTGGCTTGGAGTGAATAGCCATTATTCCAATTTTATCACTTATGGGTGAATAAATAGAGTTAGAATTGAAATCAGGAGGGTATTCTAAATATTTCAGGAAGTCATCCTCAAAAAGATAATTTTTACAGGGATTTTTAAAAAATTTGTTGTCCAGGAGTTATCTTTTCTGTACCTAAAGGGGTAATCTACACATGCACATAGGCAGCTGCTTGACTGGCAGTACTTAACAATCTCTTTAGATGAGATTTAACCAGCTCTGATCCTTCCTGGATGGCAACTCAGGACTTCCAAGTTTAGTCAAGATGATTTTCTGACAACTGTCACTTCTAGCAACTGAGTAACTGTTAATTCATAATCGAAAAGCATTTTGGGAGCTGGAATACTTGTACTGCTGGGATCACCCAGGGACACTTCAAGGGGAGCTTTAAGGGCTCCATCATCGCATCCTAAGCCTCCAGCATACTCTTCTTTAAAAGTGGTCAGCTTGAGTTTGTGCTTGAGGTGGAGATAGGAGGCCTCGGCACATCTTCCTTTCTCACTATCTCTTTCTAAGTCTTCCTTCTCCCATTTTAGCAGGAAGGCATAGGTATTCTTGAATGTAATCACTATGAACATTGCCTTGAGGTGCAACAGCCTTTAGGTACTGAATCAAGAGATGCTGGGGAAACAGTATCTAGGAAGCCTCTTCAATTAGTTGTAATTTCTCCCCACCCCTATCATTAAGAGATGCATTCCAATAAAACATTATTGCTGTGCATTTTAAATATATATAAATATTTTTCATATATTTGGGCTGTCTAGTTCAGTTATTAGCTAATAATAACTGAGCTATTTACTCCAAAGAAAATTTTGAACATTTAGAACCTATTGTCTCAGGAAATTTTTTTAAAATCATCTTTAAATTTCTAAACATATTTCCCACAGAAAATTATCATATAGTGCCAAAAACATTTTAAAGTTTAAATATGTAACATACTAGAGTAAAAATAGCAAAATACAAGTAGAAATACAATTTCCTAGAAGAAAGGAATAATATGAGATTTATAAATAATATTGAAGTTCTCATTCAGGAATGTTTCTTTAAATGGATGACTGTATTTCTAAAATTAAAATATGCCATTAGTAACAGTTAGTGGAGTTATTTCATTTTTAAATTACATTGTTTACAATATTATATTCTTTATACCTATTTAAAATTGGCATTGGGTAGAATGTTAAAGAATATGCTTTTGGAGCTACCTGAGTAAAAATTGTAATGGCTACAGTTTTTAAGTTGTTCTGTCATAGCCAACTCAGTTAGCCAGAGTTTATAGTGCTCTCCTTAAAGCCATGACTCAGGAGCCTGATGATGTAAGAAAATATAAAGTACTCATCACAACTCATAGCCAAGGAAAGAACTGAATGTCCAAATAACTTCTGCAAAGTATTCATTTGTTGGATATAGAAGCCCAAGTGTCTTTTTTAAAAATATTTTTTTAGTTGTCAATGGACCTTTATTTTATTTATGTATATGTGGTGCTCAGAATCAAACTCAGTGCCTCACACATACTAGGCAAGTGCTCTACCACTGAGCCACAACCCCAGCCCCGCAAGGTATCTTACTGTTGAACTAGGTCAAGAATGACCTTCCTCTCTGACAGGAAGCTAAGACATAGGGATCATAGTAAATGGTTTTACTCAAATCTGGGACAAACTCTTTCCCAAACAGGACTATCTGTGCATTCATAATTTTCATTGTCATCTGTAGAAAGGTCCAGAGTCCAGTTTTTTTAAGTTTCTTAAATGCACCTGAAGTCACATTATGTCCTTTTATTAAACTTTCTTCTTCAAGGATATTGATTTTGAATAGAAGCCAAATCCGTATTTGTCTTCAGTGTAACATAACAAAAGATAATTTCTTATCTCAATACCTTGTGGTTCATTCCATCAGTAGCCCCTATTCAAATTCAGTATTTGCTCTATTTAATAAAGAAGAAAATATGAAGATATTTTTAAACTCAGCTTACTAATAATGACCATGATACAATTTTACTTTTCAGTAAAAGAGTGTCCTGCTGAAATGAATAACTCTTAATGAATTTGGAGAAGTAGTGAGTAGTAAATTTTTTTTCTTAGAATTTAGATTAAAAATTTAAAGAAATTTGAAGTCTACCAGCAAATGCAGACTTCAAAATATATCTCTTCTCTGAAAAAGTATGAAATATTAGCATAAGCACATGTTTTTATATAACATTTTATTTAAATATACATGCTGTAGATACAATTGAACTAGTTGAAAATACTTTAAAGAGTTGAGCATGGTGATGTCCACCTGTAAACCCAGCAGCTCAAAAGCCTGAAACAAGAGAATCACAAGTGAGGCAATTTAGAGAGACCCTAAGCAGCTTAGTGAGACCCTCTCTCAAAATAAATATAAAGGGGAGAAGGACCAGAGGTCTGACTCAGAACCCCTGGGTTCAATCCTCAATTAAAAAAAAAAAAAAATCATTAAGGAAAGAAGAAGCCTACATAATAGCAAGAGATTTGAGGCCAATATAATAATGGTAATAATAATTTTAAAAGCAGCACTGTATATTTTAATAATATACAGAAAAATAGACTGGTGCAGTGTTGCACACCTGTAATCCCAGAAGTTTGGGAGGCTGAGGCAGGAGGATCATGAGTTCAAATCCAGCCTCAGCAAAAGCAAGGCACTAAGCAGCTAAGTGAGACCTGTCTCTAAATAAATACAAAATAGTGCTGGGGATGTGGCTCAGTGGTCAAGTGCCCTGATACCAAATAAATAAATAAATAAAAAGAAAAATATTCATATTTCATAAAATAATTTGAACATAAAATTTCCATGCATATGGTCAGCTTCATTCTTTACAATTGTAAAGATGTATTGAAACTAGTTAGACTCTTTTGTATTGGACTTATAAAACAAAACCCTCCCAGTTCAGTTCTCAGCAAGAGCCTGCAGAAGAGGGTGGTGAGAGGATGACTGCAGAGAGAAACTCTGTCATGCCTCCATCACCAAGCTTGTGCATCATCTCCCTCTCACTTGAAAGAAGGAATGGACATTGAGACCTCTTTTCCCAAAGCTCCACTCCCCCAGTAACTCAAAACCAAGTCTATTCCAATTATACTTTCATATTTCCACATTTTATTACAAAATGTTGCATACATATGGGTAAGTTGGAAAAACTTTATAGTCAGTAGCAAGGTAATGTACAACTAACACTTGACTATATTTGCTTGGTCATATATCTCTCTACCCATCCATCAATCCAACTATTTTTGTTTTGGTACCTGACAAAAATTTTTGAATATACTGTACATATGCCAATGTCTGAATTTCTTTATTTTCCTGTACAATTTTGCTGAAGCCTTTACAAGATAGTCTCAGGCCATTTTTTTATTTCCCTCTCATCAAACACTAACCCTGTGTACATAAACTTCACTTTCACCAGACTTCTCAACCATTGTTTGAACATATATGGGTTTTTGCTGCCTTCATGTGTTTCAAAATTCTCTCTGGGGAATGCTCCTTCTCCCTACTTTTAATGTTTATGTTTCCTTCAATAAGATCCTTCAGGATCTCTTGACCATCACCATTACTTTGAAAGTTCTTTTGTACACCTGCTTCCTGTGGCATACTGTTCAATGTTTAACAGCCCGTCCTCCCAGGGGAAAATGGCCTGGTTTACAGCATTTGCTGATTTCCATGATATCAATTCTCCTCCAGGCTGCTTTCAAGCTCCCCACATGAAGTTGGGGACATGGAGTTTAGAAGAGCTGCACTCAGTGTTCTGTTGCCAGCTGACTTCTGTCAGGTCCAAGGCATTGCTGCCCCTTCCTCTGGACATTTGTCCCTGTCTATTATCGTCCTTCCCATGATCTCCTAAAGCAGAGTCCATGCCTTATTCATATTTCAGTTGCTAGCCATGCTCACTATATGCTATCAAATTCATACGAATGCTTGAGGAATGAATGAATGATTGATTTGGATAAGAAGTTGTATTCAACATAGCACTTTCTTCACACTCCTAGTTCAGTTTAAACTAAGGAATTTATAGTAGTAGCTCCACAGCAGTAAATGTGAGCAGGGTGACAGAGCCAGCATCTGTAATATGCGGCAGATACCGGTGTTGTAGAAGTCTCTCTCACCATAGCACCTGGCCCTTCCTCTCCGCAGTGTTCTTTCCTGTTTCCTTCAGAGGCTGAAACCCACCCTGTGGGGATGCAGCACTCACTCAGCAGGGCAGTTGGCACAAAAACCTTTAAAACTTCAGGATTAGCCAGCAAGGTGCAGCGTTAAGGCCAGGAAGGACACATTGTTAAAAGCAAACTCTCGGTCTATGTATTAGCCTCCCTCACTTTAAGGAAAATAGAGTGTGCAGGTTTACTTAGATTCTGGAAATAGTAGCATCATGCCCCAGGCATAAAAGAGGATCAGAACTTAAAAGTTAAAAGGAGAAGCTAAAACAAAATAAAACAAAACAAAAAAAGAATGATAATTGTATGAATGAAAACACAAAATGAAATTTTTCTTAAAATTATTCTTTTCTTAGCATATGAAATATGGCCTTTCGGTTTTTGAACTTCCAAGTTACAATTAGAGATTATTTTCATTGAAAAAATAGTTACCTCAGTTTTTCTGTCAAAGGTATTTTATGTGTTGTCAGTACTTAATATACTGAATTTTAATTTGGGCTATGGTGGTACATTTCCACAACTTAATCAGAGCAGTACCAAGAATGTTTAATATGACATTCTGTTTACATGTTGCTGGTCATAAAATTCCAAAAACATGCTCTTCTTTTTGGTCTTTCTATTGAATTATGGGCTGTAAGCACTTGCCATGATGTCTAGAAAATACACACACACACACACACACACACACACACACAAAAAAAAAAAAAAAAAAAAAAAAACAGGAATAGCAATACTAAGTATACCAGGACATTTATATCTGAACTCCACTCTATCCTGCTACATTTACTCCTTTAAATTCAATTATGTATTAATCTGCATATTTTACTTGGATATGTTACATTTTTGTGAAGCTGCAAGTTTATAGTAGGAGTTTAATTTAGATTTGGATTATTTAGAAAATATTGAAGGTGATCCCTAGGATAAAACATTAAGAGACTAATCTTAATGACTTTTCTTATAATCCATGGTAAGATTAATTGACCTTTTGAGTGCCTATATTCTAATTTTATAAAACAGATAATAGAACATCTTACTTGAGTTATTGGGAAGTATTGAAGAACTTTTTTTTCATTAAGAAAAGTGTTATAATATGCTGCTATTCACCATTTTTTGTGGGGAGAACACAACTATGTATAGATAATAAAATATCTATTATATACTTTCCATTTGAACTGAAATTATAAGCAAGAGTATACTGGCTCTGTCAGAATGCTCAATTTGCACTTAAAATTTAGTATTTATTTGATCATTGTTCTGAGCATCAGCTCTCCCTAAGCTGGGAAGCAGAATTCTCTACATTTACCTTCTTTTCAACATAGATTCTTACTTTTCATTGCTCTATGGTTTCTTTAAGTTCCTCATTGGAAAATTTTCTGTGAGATCCTTCTTAACATATATTTTTCATTTATTTAAATTTGTTTTTCCCTTCTCATTTCACTTAAATGTATGCAATTTTATTTCCAGAAACTTTAACTATTCCTTGCTGCTTTTCTGGTTGTATTTCTAAATATAGTCACACTTTTTGGAATTCCCTCACATTTTCCATTTCTCATGTCTGTTGGATTGATTTCACAATCTGGCCATAGTGCTTTTTAAAAAAAAAAATAGCCAAGATCTCTTCCCTTGCTTAGCATGTCACAACCTCTAAGTTGGTTGGGTCAGCAGGGATGGGAAATACTAAAGAAAGAATAGTAATAGCACAATTTTAGACTGAGAACAGCACTGAGCTGAATAACTAAAAAAAATTTCATAGCACGATGACCGTAAGGACACTGTATGCATCTTTTTTTTTAAACACCTATTCATTACAAGTTGCTTCATCATTAATTGTTTAATATCTAGGTACAATGAATTCAACCTCTTAGATGATGTCTAGGGCAAAATTTATTGTTTAATAAATCTTAATTACAAATCATAGATAACAAATGTTGTTCAAGTCTCAGCATAAGGTTTAAAGTAAAAATCTTACACACACCATCAGTAGATAACGGATCAGTGAGCTCATAGTGAATGAGAAGCCCTGGTTCTTGTTTAGCATAGAGACTGAATAGGAGAATTGCTCTCTCTCACTTGGATTTAAATTTGTTCCAACCAGTTGCAAACAAAATAGCTGGCAAGGGTGAGTGCCATCCATTGGATATGTTGGGAGGTAAGAGGTAGCTGCCTTGTCTTAGCATCACCTTCAGAAATTAACCTACCAAGGCAAAGAAAGTGGTGCATTCTGTTTCCACTTTCTTGGAGTGGGGACAATAGCAGAGGCCTTTTCTCTAACCATTTAAAAATTGTATGTGTTGTTGCAAGTTTTCTTTCTTGTATAAATGTTAGCATGGTGATTAATTGTTTGGCTCTTATTAAAGATCGAAAATGTTTCCAAAGTGCAAAAAAAAAAAAAAAAACCCTCCATAAGAAATAGCAGAAATCTTTACTTCAAAAAAGGTCAGAAAATCTGTTCTTCTCTTGGACTGAAAGACCAAAAGATATACCAGTGTTCACCTGTAGACTTCAGTCTCAGCAAATTATGTGATTAAACTGTTCTTCCAAATTAGGAACATCCTGATCCTGTTTGAAAAGAATGTTTCACTATGTATCTGTTAGAGGCAATAGAAAGAAAGGCTATTTGCTTATATTAACACATTCTATAAAGTCCCATATAAAGTATTTGAAGGATTTCTTATTCTTTTCTACCTTGTTTTATAGTCTTAAGAGAGGTATTTTGTTTCTTACTCCAAACATATTTTGATAATTTAAGAAACATATAAAATGTCTTCGTTAAGGTTTATACCCAAAGGACTTAAAATCAGCATACTATAGTAACACAACCACATTAATGTTTATAGCAGCTTAGTTCACAATAACTAGATTGTGGAACCAGCCTAGATGTCCTTCAACAGATGAATGGATAAAAAAAACTGTGGTATATACACACAATGGAATATAATTCAACCATAAAGAATAATAATATTATGGCATTTGCAAATAAATGGATGAACTTGGAAAATATCATGCTAAGTGAAATAAGCCAATCCCCAAAAACCTAAGGCCGAATGTTTTCCCTGATAAGTGGAGAATGATATATAATGGGGGTCGGGGTGTGGGGAGTGAGAGAAGATTGGGGGAACTTTAGATTATGTGGGAGGGGATATGAAAATGGTAGAATGAGACAGACATCATTACCCTATGTACATGTATGATCACACAAACGATATGAATCTATATCATATACAACCATAGAAATGATATGATATACCCCATTTGTGTACAATGAAACAAAATACAGTCTGTAAAAATTAATAAAAAATAATAAACACAATGCACATCCTCACTTTAAAAAAAAGATCATATAGTATATTATGAAAACATGGTTAAAAAAAGAAAGCCCTTTTAATAACAATAACCTATGTAGATTAAGATAGATAGATAGATAGATAGATAGATAGATAGATAGATAGATAGATAGATAGATTGATAATTTGGAAAATGGAATAAGTTGGAAAACTTACCTGCACAGATCCATGTGTGACTTTTTAACATAGGTAGTGCCTCTGTCTCTCAGCTAAATTCAATTCAGCTTTCCACTTTTTCCTCTAGAGCTCTTGAACCAGCCAGAAGATGAAAGAGTATTAAGTGCTAAAACAAATGTTTTATGACCAGTAAATACTGTAAACAATCTTCCAAGGAGCATAGGGAATTCAGAGCCATTCTAGTTTGATCGCCTTGAGGGAGAGTTAAAAAAACAAAACAAATAAACAAACAAAAAAAAAACAACAGTCTCCTAAAGTAGCTTTCCCAGCAGGAGACTGGAATGAGTGGCAGATGCTGGGGACTCAACTCTTCCCTGCCACTGCAGGTAGAAGGGAACCAGAAGAGAAGGATAGGAACCTACCCTTATCTTCTCATGATATTTTTTCAATTAGCTTCTTGTTTTGTTTTGGTTTTAGGTATGCATGACAGTAGTGTGTATTTTAACTTATTATACATACATGGAGTGCAACCCATTCCACTTAGGATCCCATTTTTGTGATTGTATGTGATGTGGAATTACACTGATGCTATAGTCATATCTAAGCATAGGAAAGTTATGTCCCATTTGTTCTACTGTCGTTCCTGTTCCCATCTCCCCTCCCTTCCCTTCATTCCTTTTTTCTAACCCACTCAACTTCTATACTTTGCCTCCCTACCCTCTCTTATTATGTGTTGGCATCACATATCAGAGAAAACATTCCGCCTTTGGTTTTTGTGACTGTCTTATTTCATTTAGCATGATATTCCCCAGTTCTATCCATTTACTGGAAAATGCCATAATTTCATTCTTCTTCATGGCTGAGTAGCATTCCATGGTGTATATGTACCACTTTTTCTTTATCCATTCATCTGTTGAAGGGCACCTAGGTTGGCTCCATAGCTTGGCTAATTGTGAATTGAGCTGCTGTCTCTTTACCCACCCCAGACCCTTTGTATTTCTCAAAAGTTACTCTTTGGTATTTGGGGAGACTCCTCAAGAATCACATCCTGGTGTAAATGGCCAAAAGCAAATATTTTCAAATTTAACTTAAAGATGAATTCTCTTAAGGGAAAACAAAACAAAACTGATTTTGCTTACTATAGTCTGTTACATATATAGATTTACAAAATAAATGCATTTAGATCAATGTCATTGACTACTGAACTCTCTGTTTTAAAATATAGGAGCAACAGCTGCAGCCCGGAAGGAGGTGATAAGGAACAAGATCCGAGCAATAGGCAAAATGGCCAGAGTGTTCTCGGTTCTCAGGTGGGGTCATCTTTCCTCTGTTTCTGTTTTGAATTTTATTATGTGTCACTTAATAACTATTTTAACATTTTAATCTGGTAATTTAAACATTTTACTAATAAATATTTGCTTTTCTTTATTTTGCTCCTTTTAAACGGTAGTGTTGGTTCCTCACTGCTTTAGTTACATTGCAATCTAATAAATTATTTCTCTGAAGAAATTGTCTGTTATCCAGTTGCATCATACTTTATCCCTCTATTTGCTACAGGATTTTAAAACATTTATTTCACAATAGGTTGGTCATCTTGTGAAACAGGGAAAGTTATTATAATCTCTTTTATTTTTCATTCTGGTTTTGTGGTGAAAGATGAATTTATCCAAGAGCATTTCACTAGATTTCTAGGAAATGAGCATCAGCCACAAAGTTGTTCATGTGAATCCATATTATTCTCATTGATTATTAAAAGGGAAAAAAAGTTATTTAATGTTTTAACTCCTATATGCTAGTTTGTTTAAAGTAGATCATGAATCATGCTGTTATTATTAAGCATGGACTTTGAAAACAAGTATTTTCTTGAATGGAATTCACTACACTTAAATTTATTCCTAGATGATGTGCGGTAACTATATTTCTTTTAAAAAGATTACTGTAAAATGTGTGTTTACTGTGAGTATAGTCAATTCACATTTCTGCACATTAACAAGGAAACATAGAAATACTTTGGGAAATACTACATCTATATACTTTCATGTTCTAATTTTTGTCAAAATTTTCCCATAATTCTTATGAAAAAGCTATGCTGACTCTTTTAGTTTCTCCTCTTGCCATTTTTCTCTTAACTGTATGGCTTAATGCTGAAAGTAGGAAGCCTCAGGAGGGATCAAAAGCATTACCATCCTTTCTCAAACACACCCCAAAACAGGACAGCAGTAACTCAACAGCCAGTGTAATCATGAAAAGCCTGTTGATGCTGAGAACAGAGCATTCTTGCTCTGTTTAGAGCTTAAAGAATGAGACCACTGTTGCTGTAAAACTCTTCATATCTAACTAAACAGACTCATTCATTCAGGCAACAAATAAATATAATAAAACGTAAAACAATGATTATGAACCATAGAGAAAAAAATAAAGTGATATGGGGTATAGCAAGTGGGAGTACAAAATAAAGTGATATGGGGTATAGCAAGTGAGAGTACAAAATAAAGTGATATAGGGGGATAGCAAGTGTATTTTAGTGTGTGGCCAACAAGGAACTCTCTTGAGGAGAGGCCTCGGAGCAGCTGTGGGTGACCTTCATGAAGGAACGGGTTAAAGCAGTTCAGGACAAAGGGAACAGCAAGTGCAGAGACTCTTAAGTGGAACATGCCAGGAGTTTTAAGGACCAGCAAGAAGGCTTGGGCTTGAACAGCTAGCTATATGGAGAACAGAAGGTCAAGTGGGACCTCATCATAAATATTTGCTCACCTGTAGTGCCTTAGGTTTACCAATAAATGCTCTGACTTCTTTCTCTATCTAAAGTTTTTAGGAGAGGACATGAAAATGGCTCCGTCGTTTCCATGTGAAACTGCAGTTAGGAAAATGGAAGAAGCCTCACTTAATATAAAAAATCATTTTTATGTGAGTTTCTCATGTCCATGATGGTGGTAGAAGCAATGCTGTAGAATCATATAGATCTTAAAATTGGAAGATTCCTTCAGTCCCCTGAATATAATATAAGATATATTATAGGATATAATTATTCCTAGTTAAGTAATGGACTGTTCGAACCCTATGGTGATCAATGACTTAAGATTACAAATGTTAATAGGAAGTAATAAGGTGCCTGTTACTGCTTTCCTATTTAAAAAAAAAAAAAAAAAGTTTTTGTAGTGATATGCAGAGAGATCGTATCCAGAAAAAAAAAAAAGTAAACTGAGCTTAGTTAGTAATAATTGAGCATTAAAAGTGAATGATTTTGAGTTAAGCAGTCAAAGTTGGAATGGCAGACATGTAGGTTAATATAAGACTATGAAGTACTCGCTAAATATGTGAACAGATGCTCTGCTGTGGCGTTGGACGGGAGGGAGCCTGTTTCCTAAATGGAATGTTCATGAAGCGGTTGACCTTGGAGGAGGGCTGAGAAGGAGAGGCTGGGTTCCAGTGGGTGGGATTCGTGTGGTAAAGGTACTCCTGGAGGAGGAAAGGCAGGAGCACAGGCGTATGTGCTCAGAGCAGGGTCAGTGGCATCCTTTTGTAAAGTGCTTGCTAAATGGCAGGTGCCATGCCCCAAGTTAGGAACATTTAACGGCAGTCCACAAAGCAAGATTACAAGATTGAGGCGACCTCCCTTCAGGGAGGAAATTAAGAAAGGCTAAGCAACGTGTCATATGAGCAGAGAAGAGTCTTACTCAAAAGGGAACTATGTGGTTTAGTGTGATTACAAGTAATACTAGCAGTATAATGATGAATTCTAAGTAGGTAAAAGAGCCACATTACCAGACATGGAGATGAGTGAGGAATCTTGTGAAAAGTGAGTCTGAAAATGCATGAACGTTCAGATTCTTACAGGCCTTAGAAACCATGGTAACGTGTGTGATTTCCCTGTGTGTAGGCAATGAGGAGTCCTGGAATGGTTTTCCCGGGATGAGAGGCATGCTGTAACTCACGATTAGATATGTATGTAATGGCCGTGTGAAGGTTGGCTAGCAAGATGAGATATTGAAGCAAGAAACACTTTTAGGAAGCTACTGAAATAATCCAAGCAAAAAGTTAGACCAGGTTATGGGAGGAGGAATGCAAAAGAAGGGACATATATAAAGGAATTTGGAAAGTTAGATTTTATAAGCCTAGAACATGATGAATGAACATGGATAGTAGTCTGGATTGGTCAGGTATTGCTACTGAACACATACCTCATGTTTCAGAAATTTGCACCATTATAGGGGAACCAGAAAACTCTTTAAGCAGCCTTTGCAGATAAGGTATAGACAAGTTGCCTATCTATTTGTCTGCCTGTCTATTTATCTGCACATAACATATCTGTTTCAAATTGAATACCATGAGGAAGCAGCAAGGAGAGAAGATAATTGCTCTGTCAGGTGTGGAGTCTGAGAAGCCAGTCATGGAAGAGCACTGCCTCATTATTTGTGGGACTATCCACAGAGCATTAATGAGAGACTGGTTGTTGGCTGTCAGGATTAGTGGTAGCATTTGATGGAGTTGACTCCATATTGTAGATGGATCCTAGCTTTTGTACTGGTACAGAACGTACAGGTTCACTTTTCTGGATCTGTGAGTTTTCTAATATCCTTTTAGACATCTCTTTACTGTTAAAATTAGAGCAGATTCTGGTGTTTGTACAAGAACCTTTACCTAAGGAGTGATAAGAGAAAATATTCCAAGGAAATTCTATAGAGCTACTAGCCTATGTGATTACTAGAATGCTGCTATAGAAGAAAGGACAAGTATTTAAATATCTAACAGGTATTTGATGGGAGAACAGCAGTGAGTTGGATTTTGCAGAACATTCCTGCAGAAGCAGTTAGAAAGTCTGCCCTGGAGCTTCAGAGAGACTCGGGAGGTTGGGGGGCGGGGTTAGAAATACAGATGGAGGATTGAACGAGAGGAGAAAAGACTACATGGGTATACAGGAATGGTCTTGCTGAAGGGGAGAATGAAAGGCAGGAGCAAGAGACAAATCCTCAGACCAGTATTTTCCAGTAGAAATGTAAGACAAGCCACATGTTTCATCTTAAATATTCTAGAAGCCACAGTGAAAGGGATACAAAGTATTTAACACAAAGATTCAGAATTTAGTCATTTCAACACATAACCAGCATTACACTTATTAAAGAGCTATTTTCCATGCCTGTTTTTTTTTTCACTGAGTCTTTGGAACCTACGTGTAGTTTACACTTACAGCACATCTGAACTCGCACTAGCCATGTTTCTAGGGGTTAAGAGCTACGTGTGCCTGGGGCTGGAGATAAAAGAAAAAAGTCAGCCAACGGACTGAGAAGGAGGTAACAGACAAGAAATGTGTTATAAAACCTGGGTACAAGGAGCCTTTTCAGAGGAGAACATGGGCATCAGTGGCTATGCTGCAGAGAGAGCAGTAAAAATAAGAACGCAGCAAAGATGATTGGAATTCAGAAATGATGAAGCCTCCGAAAACTGAGGCGTGGCTTCCTGTGAGGCAGGAATGGGAGTCACAACTGAGGCAGGTGAGGAAGGTAGTTGAATGTCAAAGGCAAAGTGGGGGAGAAAGGAAGGAAGGAAAATGACCACCTTCTGCACCGGGGCTTTCACATGAAGTGTAACATTTAATCCTCAAACAAGTCCTATAATTACAGGTATGGTTTGATAGATAAGGAAACTGAAACCCAGAATAGTTAAACAACATCCTGACCTCATAGGACAGGATTTTAACCCGGGGGTGTCTGAGCCCAAAGGTATGATTTAAAAAAAAAAAAAAAAAAAAACAACAACAACAACAAAAAAACTCTACTTTTGACCCAAAAAGTTAAATTTTTGAAGAAAAAAATTTACTCCAGACTAAAGAAAATTTTTGTAGGTAAGAAGCTAGGAATTCACAGTTTTATCTTCTCTGAGCAGTGTAATGTAGGTTTTTATTGTTGGAGCTGTCCTGTTTTTAATTTGAGATTTGATACCAAGGTTATATGAATAGGAATAATAACCAGTCATGAGGTTAAGGTCTTATTCTGAATATGAATGTAGAGGAAAATGTAAAAATGTGTTCATTTCTGTGTAAGCACTCCTTAATTTTTTTTGAAATCTACTTAGCATTCAGGATGTTTCTTCTTTGTGTGGCCTCCAGTGGTTTGATTGCAGAGACCTGCAAATGTTGAAATACCTACATGAAAGTACACAACGATTGATTGACTGGCTCAACCGTAATACTTTTAAAAGAGACAGAGGGAGTGAACCACACAGACACCCAGGGGCACATGCCAAGCACATGCAGTGACCTGACCTGGGTGTTTGAGGGACCCTAAGAGAAGTGGGCAAAGTAGGAAATGCAGTCAGGGAGATGAATGAGAAGGGGAGAATGTATGTAGATGCCAGGTTTTTTAAAGGACCTGGTGGAACCTGCTAATGTTATACCTTTCAGCCTTTCTCAGAGAAGCCATTAGAGGTTTTGAGTAGAGGAGTGAGAGGATCTGGCTTTGGTATTAAGACTCCATGGAACTGCTGTACTGG
This sequence comes from Sciurus vulgaris, assembly GCF_902686455.1. Taxonomy (NCBI): domain Eukaryota; kingdom Metazoa; phylum Chordata; class Mammalia; order Rodentia; family Sciuridae; genus Sciurus; species Sciurus vulgaris. Next base: position 58,509,525 of record NC_136469.1, read on the forward strand.
AGTAGCTATGGGAGGTGGGGCAGGCATGTGACAAGGGTAGACCAGGAAGACCATTGAGAGGCTGCTGTAACCAGGCAAGAGACACTGTCATAGAAGACCACGTGGGTGATGCCATTTGTCCAAAATGTCCAGAGTAAATTGACCTGCAGAAAGTAGACTAGGAGTTACACAGGGCTAAAGGAAATGATAGCTAATGGACACATGGTCTCTTTTGTGGGTGATGAAATGTTCTAAAATTGATAATGGTGGTATGTACCGCTCTGTGAATAAGTAAAAAACTATTAAATGAATCATATACTGCAGATAGGTGAACTGTATGCTACATCAATTTTAACTCAATAAAGCTGTTTATAAAAGAGATGAAAGAGTAAGCTTATGAGGGGTGCTAAAATATTGGAAATATTTTAAAGGAAGAGCCATCAGGATTTATTGGTATAGAATAGCTGAGGTATTTGGATGAAAAAAGTTGCAGGGTGATCCTTTAAGTTCAAATAACTAAAAGATGAAATTTCCAATTTCTGAGTTGGCTACTGAAATGGAAGTAATTTCTTTTTTGGTCATGTTAGAAATCTTTGTAAAAATGTTGAGTAGCTATATATATTAACCATCATAAATATATGCATATTTATGTATTATAAACTTTTTCTGCTTATGTAGGATTGTAGTGTAGTCTATGTGGAAAGATGTGAGGTTATTTCTTTTTCGTGGTAATGTATTCATAAAATCTGTGAGTAAAAGTGATTAGTAGTGTTAAATGATGAATAAATATAATTAAAGTACTGATGTACTTATAATTATTTTAAAACAGTTGTCCTGGTGAATAATAAGATAATTTTATATTTATATTTGCAAAATCAGTGGAAAAGTAGTTAAAAAAGAAAAACTAAGAAGTGTTGCCATTTACTTTGTTGTCTAGTTGCTATTCTTTTGTTTTCCTCATGGAATGTCAAAATTCCTTAGTGATACACTGAAGTAATTCTTGGCTCTCTAATCCATCGTTCATTTTTTTTAAAATCTCTCACATATTCTGTTCTTTCCTTCCAATTCAAAACAGTTATTCTTACTGTTGCCAAACCGTGGCTGAAAAATTTCCACCTGCACTCTTCACAACTCCCTTTGAACATGTTTACTATTATCCTGGGAGATGCACAACAAATACTTTGCATTGTGATGCCTGATGACAAAGTCAGAATTATTTTCTGTATCTTCAGTAGTCGGAAGAGCTTATACTTCCACAATTGTACCATGTAGTTTTATCATTTGTAGAGCTTTACCTCAAAAATATGGTGTATTTTGAGTGAAACAAATGAACAAACAAAAACGCCCATAGGGCCAACCTAAGGGTCAATGTGGGTTCTCACCTGCACTCTTTCCCTTCCAGCCATTTCTTCTTTACAAGAGAACATACAAGTTAACACTCCTCTTTGTTTGTACCTTCCAGAGAAGAGAGTGAGAGTGTGCTGACGCTGAAAGGCTTGACCCCCACCGGCATGCTCCCCAGCGGAGTGCTTTCTGGAGGGAAGCAAACCCTGCAAAGCGGTAAGCAGGCCAGTGGTATGACCTTGAGTCTGGAGCATCACAGCCAGCTGTGCCACCAGAGCCCTGATTTACTCACTCATTTAAGCTCTGTCTTGGTCTTCAGTTCTTCTTGGCTGGAAGAAGGGCTGAAACCCCCACATCAGTTTGATCAGTCATGCCCACTATCATAGCACCCCCACTGACTGCAGTGCAGCCCTTACACCCCTTGCCTGTTCCTTCATGTACATAGAAATCCACATTTGCAGGCTGAGCCATATGCAGGCTCATTCAGTTTGCCCACATGCACAACAGGTTTGACCACTAGGAGCCAATCAATTGCTGAAAGTAAGTTTTTAATTACATTTTAAATAAATATCTGGTTATCTTTTTGATTAGTGAAATAAACACATGCACTCACAAATAGACATCTATAACTAGATTATATTGGACAATCTAAGAAGAATATAGAAAGGTTAATTTCATTATCCACTTCAATAGAAATTAGAAGTCTTTTGTGTCTTTGATTTATCTTTCCAAAATAAAAAGACACTGAGTAGAACCACATTTTATTTTTGAAAGAAATTATAACATTCCCTTTAAGAGAAAGATCCTATATGGAAATCATAGCTTTTTAGACCAGTGTTGTACAACAGAAATTTTGTGATCGAAAATTTCTTCATCTGTACAAAAGTCACGGGTAACTATAACTATTGAGCACTTGACATACAACTAGCACAACTAAAAAACTATTTTTAAATCATATCTAACTTTCATTAAATTTAATTTAAATATCTACATATGGCTAGTGGTAACCATGTTAGCATGGTGCTACGTACTCTTTTAATGTTAGGTTATGAATTTTAATTAGTATTATTGTTACTTTAGAATAAAATTTTAACAATGTGAAAATATTGGTATTAGATTTGACTTTCACAGAAAAAAGTTAAAATAAAAATACACTGTAAAATATTAAAATAATTTCAGCCTCACATTTTCCTGTGTCTTTCCCTGAATCTTTCTCATATTTTCTTTTCCATTCCTGTCCTTCATCTTAGAAGATTCAGGTACATTTACAGTTACATTATTTAGACAATGCTACATGAAGACTAATGATCAACTTCATGAATATGGTATTGCTAAATGATCACATCCTAGCAGCATCACAGTAGTTTATTACCAGGTGAATTTATTCCAAAATCACTCTGAATTTCCACAGAAATTTTAAAAATTTTCAATGAGGATAGGAAAATGCAAAGTACTAAAGTAAATTCTAGAAATTATTTATTTTAGCAGCTTTATAAAAACACAAAAGTTTTCCCACAAAAGCTCACTAAAACTTTAGCATAGATAAATCACTTAAGTGAACAAAATGCACCTCTACCTAATTGATTAAAATCTACAGTTTCTGGTAAGCACATTTTAAGACACACCAAGTGTATTATCAGAAACTATGGGCCTCATTTGCTTAGAAGAATGCATTTAATAGCGGGCAGTACATATTTCTAATACGTCAGTGCTGGTTTGGTTCCAGATTTTTTGTTTTCATTTTTAAACTTAAGTTACTTAAGTTCTTACTATTCCTTGTTTCTTTTCCACCTGCATTTTTAACTTCAGTTATTGTGTTTTCATTTCTTTTCTTTTCTTTTAAACCCATTGGTTTGTGTTATTCTGTGTTGAACTCACATACACACACTATCCAGATAGGCAAAAGACATGTGGGTTGGAAACCCATTTGTTCCTAGATTTTGAAAACTTAGTATGTATTGTAAACCACATACACTAATAAAACTTCAAAACCCATCGTCTGACACCCTTCTATTTGTCTAAAAGGGGTCTTTCTCAGTGCTTTGCTCTTCAGCTCTTCTCCTTGGCAACCATCCTCTATTTTTGCCATAAGGAATCTAGAATGCACCAGAAGGAAGTTAGAGTGCAGATTTGGCAGTTGCTCCAGTTGTAAAATCTTAAATTATAAGAAAAATGCAAATTAAAGTCAAGGGGTAAAACTTTAATATTAAACAGTTTGGGGTTACAGAGAAGTTTTGCATTTTAGCATTTAATTAGGGAAATGTCAACTAGCCTTAATAATTCAGAAAGACTCATATTCCTGTGAAAGTACAGACCTTATCATAAAAATTGCTCATAAAACAATGGACTATAAAAGTTCTGACTCTGAAATATGCTGTTTCAGTGTATTTTTAAGACATCTCCTATCTGAGGTTGCAATATGTAGGCTGCCTCTTCTTTCCAATGCAGATAGAAAGAATTCTTGCTGCTGCTGCCATGTTACCTCTTGGTTTTTAACACTTCAGGAGTTTCATTTCCAAAATTGATATTCCAATATGGAAAAGAAAACTGATTTTAAATTTTTCTGCCTGGCAAAAGTCCTAACTACTATTCCTTCCTTTCTCCTTCACCCGCTTGCCATTCCCCACCCACAAATGTTTGTATTTAAAGCATCACATGCATTGGGAACATAAACACATTGATTTTATCTTCCTTTAAATTTGCATCCTCTGCCTTGGCCTGACAGTAGGAAACAGTGCCATTTAATATTAAATAGTATGAATTATCTCACTGATATCATGGCTCTGCTTCAAGTTCTACCATTTTGTCTTGTCTTTTTAAGCAGTGAATCAGCAAGTAAAGCAAAGGTTTTTATAGTGTTCTGTGAGACAGAAACACATTTTAGATTACATAAGCCCTTATCAATTCAATCCAAGTGAAAGAAAACTTTTCTGAGTGTTTTCATAAAGGGTTACATTATTTTGTCATTGAATTACTGAGCAAACACCAAAGCAGTTCACTCAGATAGATATAGCCAACTCTTAAACTTATCATTTTTTGGTGGTGTTTTTTCCTTTCTTTTTAGCATTTCTGTTTTGTTGTCTGTGCCAGAATCCAGCATTTACAGGATCATTAGTTCTCTTAGCTCCTTTGATGGTCACTGATTTGTTCTTAGAGTTAAAAAAAAAATCCTCTGCTCATTTTTCTCATTCATTTTGCACCCCCTTTCTTCTCTTCAGCTACTGTTGAGGCTATTGAGGCTGATGAAGGTAAATTGGCCAGTCCCCTTTCTGTTGTACCTGCAACAGATAAGGGCTCTGCTGGGTGTATTCATTTTTTGCTGTAGCTTGTACAGAGTGTGTGGGTGTTGGGCTAACAGTTGTGGCTCAGTATTAACCAAAATGTTCTTGCTTTAAAGGGGAAAATGTCCTTCTATGGTTTGTTTGTTTGTTTTTTCCCTTAAAGCTATGTTTGACTTCTGTATACAATGAACCTAGTATAATCACAGAAAACAAAAGGAATATATATCTCAAATGATGTGGGGTGGGGGTTATGGCAGCTGTTTTGACAAATGACACATGAAACAGTATTCTTTGAGCTGAACCATGTCCCTCCCTCAAATCGCTTTCAGGCAGCACTGAAAAGGAGAAAATAAAGATAGTTTATTAATTTCCAGTCTTTTAGAAGTTTTTAGCCAAAAAAAAAAAAATCAAGTTCATTCGAATAGTGCTTTGTTATAGTTCAGTATTACTTTATGTCTCTGAAAATATTTCAACATGAGACAGATGTGTATGAGATAAAAGGTTCATTTAGCCTTATCAATTTTAACCTACTGGTATTTGTAGGATAATTAAGACCAGCAAAATATTATAAGGTGTCTAAATGCACTTAGTGGCTGTGGAAGTGGCCATTAACAAGAATAGTGAGTATCAAGCGATCACTTCATTCATTAACTTTCACTGAGTGTCTGCTTTGTGCCAGGCACCTTGCTAGGAGCTGCAGGGGAAATCAAGAATTGTAGCATTTCCAACTGTGTCCTAGCCCTGCTAAAGGACAGTAGAGGTGACCCCTATTTAACTGTTTTTGATGAAATCTTTTTAAAATATATGGTTATGAGAGAACGGTATATCAAAATAGTTTTTAATATTATATATGCCATATCCTCTGAAATTTTTATAAAGTATAATTTGAAGTTCCCCTTTAAAACAAAATTCTTCAGTTGTATTTTGTTCTTGCAAGATAACTTCTTATTTTTCCCAAAATTATGTGCATATGGTCCTTTGGTATGATGTGAAACGTGCCACTTTAGACTTACGATTTGTACGTGATTTGGATATGGTAGGGGAAATGACAGCACTGTAAGAGAAAATACAACTGCTTCCTAAATAGCAGTGACCAAACTGCTATTTATGTGGGAATTCTCTATTCCTCTTGGCAAATTCTAATCTGCAGTGTGCATTCTTGTTGATAGTTTGGCTGTTTTCTGTGGTTTCTGTGACTCTGTGTTGTGTTAAGTATACTACCAATGTAAATTGCTAATACCCATTGTCTGACCAGCAACTACAGCAGAGCACATTCTTCCATCCAGGATAGACAAAAATGATTGAAACGGAGCCCCATCCCAGAAACATCCGTTGTTCTAGCTAGATTTTTACTTCTATGCTCCCACCTTATTGGCTTTTAAAACCTAGAGATTCCACTTTGCCATGTAAATTAATAAAATCGCTTGATAAATTATAATGACAAATATTTTATTCTTTTTAATTATGATGAAATCATATTTAAAGAAGTTAGAAAAAGAGTAGGATACTACTTTGTGCTGTTATTTTGTCCCTCAAAATAATTGAGTTAGTTTTCAGGGTGGGTGCTCACTAAACAGCTCTATTATTTCACAATTTATTACTGAATTACAGAAGAATTAAGAAGCTTTGCTTTGGGCCTTGGTCTCTCCCCATTTCCCCATCTACTTCCTCTCACAGTTGACTAATCACCATTATGCTAACCTTTAAAATACAGAGGGGGAATAATCTATTTCTCATCATTATTGTAATGAGCTTTGTATATCTTTCTTTTAAGAATCCCATCCATACTGATGAAAGGTACTGCACACTCATGTAGGAGTGGCTGGCAGAGTTTCAGCTGGAAACTGCTTTTCTTTTTTTCCTAAATAAGGTGGGGAGGATAAAGGTACTCTGAAATGGTCCTTAATCCGCCTTGGAGATGCAGCCTTCTTCAGCACTGGTGATTGGCCCTTAAGTACCTGGCTTGCACTTCACAGGGAGTAAAGCAAACTGATGTCCTTGGTTCCACATTTGTGTATTTTATTTTCAGCTCACTGGTTGATGCAGCCATGGAAGAAAATCATTAAGTTTCTTATACAAATGCTTGACCTATTATCTTTGTAGCATACTGAGGGTCACTAGAAAACCAAATATCACGGTGCCCACTTTGAGAACTCTTATGTTTTAATTGCTAATAGGATCTAAACCAGTCCAATTCATTTTTGCTAAAAAGTATAAAAAAGAGGGTTTTCCCCCATTTTCTTCTTTAACCACCACTTATGTCTACGTTGATCTACTAAGAATGAGCTTTTCTTTGGACACCAGATGAACATCAGTTTGGCCTGTTCACTGCTGAAGGGCAGACAATACCTCTCTACTTAGTGACCTGATATGGATTTTTCTGGGTTTCTCTTACCGTGTCACCCACTCTATATGCTTCCAAAATTGAGTGGGGAAACAAGAGTTTATAACTTCTTCTGTTTTTCATGACACCGCTGAGTTGCTTGAGTTCTTTGTGTAATTCTGAGATAGCATGGAAATGCCCGAGTTGATTCCTTTTCTGGCTCCTTTGACCATCTGGTATAAGTCCATTGTTGGACTTCGAGGTATAGAAGACACAGTAATTTCACTGAATTTGCCATCACAAGCACAGTGGGACAGTAACAGTGGGGACATGCTGTGTCTCTCTAGGTCAGGGCCTTGTGGGTAACCATGCTAATGATGTGACCAGTTGATGCTGGCTCCAGAGGCCTGTCCCTAGAAGCAACTTTCCTCTTAACCCACTTTGGATTTCTTTGATCTAAACTTTCATGAAGACAAGAGAAATGCATATATCTTAATAACTTCAAGAGGACATTTTGGTTGGCAAGAGACATTGGCTGTTTTCAAACCTTTGGTTATCTCCAAGTATGGTAAGGAGTCTGTTGTGTTGTGTTCAGGTCCCGTCACGTTGGTCTCCACTAAAGGATTCCCACTCACCGCGAAGTCTCTAACATCACCTAATGCAACAGCTGTGCCCTTTGTTTGTCTCTGGCTAACCCTATTTCTCTTTTTTAATGATTTTCTATGTAGCTATCAAAGGATTTTCACCACAACATAAGATCACTAGCTTCGAGGAGGCCAAGGGCTTAGACCGAATTAATGAGAGGATGCCGCCTCGCAGAGATGCCATGCCCTCTGACGCCAACCTTAACTCCATCAACAAAGCTCTCGCCTCAGAGACTAACGGCACGGACAGCAATGGCAGTAATAGCAGCAATATTCAGTGACCACTTCCTGTTCACTTTTTTTTTTTTTTTTTTTTTTGAGCTGCAGGGCATGAGGGGGATTGCTGCATATCAGCAGTTGGATGTTCTTGCCTCTGATGGTAGCTTATTTGCTCTAGGGGCCAGGAATTGGATTCAGTTTACACTATCATTAAAAAGAGGGAGAGAGATAAACTATATTTTGGTGAGGGTGGTGATTAAACACCTCTTTTGGGTATGCCTTTTAAAAATGCTTATAGGGAAAAATTTAAAAGGAAGCCAATGCTAGTATATACTGCAATGTTAGGGGAATGAACATGTTTTCCTACTGCATTGGGGACTTCTAGATAGGTTAATGAAAGGCCTTTTATTCTGTTACTAGACATGAAAACTTTGTCTAATTTCTTACTCTATTGTACGTTTACAGTTGCAGCACTAAAAATGGATGACATCAAACATTTTTAACAAAAATGATGTACAAACTAAATAAGGACTATTTATTGATAATGTTTTGCTACTCTTGTCACATGGCTATAAACTGAATTAGGCAGTCTTAGAAAAAAAAAACAGAAAAAAGAAAAAAAAAAAAAGAATGTTGCAAATTTGTTAAAAATGCCAAAAAGGACAGTTTAATTTTGTACAGATTATGCTTACCTCAGGTTTCTTTAGTGTGCTTGAATGCCCTTCTTTCCATATAACACTTATCTTATTAATTTGGCAATGAATATCTTTTCTTTAAGTTTAAAAAAAAACTGGAATAATTACACCTATCTTTTTTTGCTGTTTATATTTAGGGGTTTTGTTGATAAATCAAGTCTTGGTTGTGGCTTGCTGAATTAAATATTTATGAGTGGTGCATTTTTAAGTATAGTGAACAAGACACCATATTAAGTACAGTGATAAAGCATCTATATTCTGTAAAAAAAAAAAATCTGCCTATGCATGTTTTTTAAGAAAAAAAAAATGGCTGTATCGGCCTGTATGGGACTGTAATGCGCTTAGTGGTCTGATATATACTGGAAATGTATGTATACTGGCGTACTTTATATTCTCTAAAATGCTTAATGCCTTTGAAATTTTGTAATCAAAAAGCTTTGGAAAAAATCTAAAGGGGAGAGTATTCTTAAAAGTTTTTAACATAAGCTTGTCAGTGCACATATAGATGGTTAGCATGTTTAGCAAACCTTGTGAAATTTAAATAAGTTTGTAGTTACATGTGAAACTCTAATGCATGGTAACTGTTAACGTCATAACGGTTTAGTTATTTCGTTCTGTTCTGTCATGTGCCACAAAATATGTACTTTTTTCACTTTTTTTCCCTTTGTATATCAGTTACGGGTTACAACTGGTTCATTCTGAAAACAACAACAACAACAACAACAAAAGTCCATTCATATTTTTTAACAATTGTATAAGTGCCCAAGTAATTCACTACAGCCTAAAGCCTGGCCTTTGTAATTTGATTTCTGAAATGTTGGCAATCAAAGCATGCACTTGTAACATGAAAAAGAAAAAGCATTTTATATTACTACTCAATAAAATGTGCATGAACTTAAAGAACTCTCACCCTTTCACTGAGTCTGCTGAAGGGATTTATGTGCACAGCCACCAGGGCGTCTTCCAGGTGCTGGGCCACCATCACCGGGCGCAGAGTTACCTGGGACAGGCTGCTTTCTAAGGGCCTCGTGACCTGAGGTGTGGTGCCTACTTCTGCTGTAAGAATCTTGGTGGATTTGTGTCTCAAATCAGATGAGAGAATTCTGTTTAATGAGCAAATGCCATCTTCTGGCTCCCTTGAATGTGGGAACCAGTCAAAAAGCCAGAGCATTCCTTTTTAATTGAAAAAATTACATCCATTTGTTATCAGGTTGTTTCAGTTGTATCAGCTGCCCTGTCTACTAAGGCAGAAGAACTAGGCTACTAAGTGCGTTTTCATCACAAGGGAGAGTTGCATTTGTATTGATATGAAACTTGTATTCCTTCCTGCGCTTCAACTAATATCAAATCACCTGAAGATTTAAGACACACCAAATATCAGTTTGTTTCTAACATTGTTCATGTTCAGTGCACTTTGTTTTATGTAATAAAGTATGCCTGTTATATGAAATAATAAGAATATGGCAATTAGTAATACAGTGTACCAAAACAAATATGTTCCAGATATATTCTCTGACAAAGACAATCTTATCTTTATTCTACTGAATTCAAACTTTTTTCCTGTGGATATTTTCCCCTCCTTAAAAAAAAAAAAAAAATGATTTCCAAGAAAAATATTTAGATGCAACTTACTAGAATGATGTGAAAGAAATGATAATTCTGGTACCAAGGAATTTATTTTCTTTCTTTTGGTTGCAGAGAAAATATCCTGACAAAAAGAAAAAAAAATTTTTTTTTTTTTTTTTTTTGGATTCCTTTCTTTTACAAATTGTGCTAAGGCAACTATGGCATAGAAATAAACATTTGACATTAAAATAAGCAGTTGATGTGAGTATTGCTTGGTCTTTCTGATAGTGGTTAGGAAAGTAATACTGTATATTCTTGCTTATGAATTTGGCCTATCAAAGAAATCAGTACAGAACTGAAGTTATTTCTTCAAAAACAACAGTACTTCCACAGTACTTCCAGATCTCAGTGATTTGGGGCTGGTGATACAGTTCAGTTGGGCTGGGGATATAGCTCATTTCATAGAGTGCTTGCCTGTCAAGCACAAGGCCCTGGATTCAATCCCCAGCACTGCAAAAAATAAAAAATTTTTAAAAATTAAAAAAAAAATACAGATCTCAGTGATTAGATCTATCTCACTTAACTTTGGGAAAAACTATTAAATTCTGGAATTCTTTATGCCAGTGAACCTTTGGCTGCACACATACTCTCTCTCCTCACAATCAGCTCCCAGCCCCCTGTCCTTTACCCATCCCCTGGGTGACTTTCCTCTTATAAGGTTTCCAACTCACTGCTAAATTTTCTTCTTATCTGTCCAGGATTAAGATCTTACTGACACTGGGTAAACCAATTTTATTTGCAGTAGGGCAGGGGGAGGCGGCTCTAAAGTACCCTGTACTTATATATTTTTTTAAACATAAAAGAAAAAAAATGTCTGGAGAGACTCTACTTGTGCAGTGAGAACTGAGTGGAATTTCTCTGTTTCTCTACGATGGCATGGGCAGGGTAGACAACAAAACAGAAAGTCTCTCATGGCATCATCCCTGAACATGGTTCCATGGTGATGCCAAAGCCCTCACAACCATTGTCCCAATATATTTGCTTTTCTGCTGCTCTTGCCATATCAATGTGAAATAGAACTTAGTGTGCATCCATTTTTTTGTGTGTGTGCAGAAACCAGGACCCTCAACATGAACTCTGCACCACAATTGGGACAGTGTGTGTGGTCTTACTTAAGTGTCTCACACTTTTACTTGACTGTTTCATGTCTCTCACTGGATCCTCCTAGCAGAGACTTTTTGTCTGCCTGAGTATCAACATTTCCCCAAGACTGGAAGCCCTTGAATGGAACAAATGTAAGATCCCCTAACATCTCCCTTGTTGTGTGACTATCTATTCATTCCAGGAACACTCTATTCATTCCATGAACATCAAGCTTCTCAATGTTCCTCTCACTCACTGTTCTAGATTCTTATTTACACACACACACACACACACACACGCATCTGGCAATCTTGACAGCCTGTCAGTTTTCATGATAATGTTAAATGTCAACATTCCACCCAGCAGTGAGTCAGTGTCTGGCTTAACACTGAGCAGCCATTTCCTCTGTTTCATGGATATTCTTTTTGGATATATTATACTGTAATGTTTAACCAGAAAAGCCCCTTTAATGTTAAATTCATTTTTTTCAACCAAAAAAATGCATGCATAGTAAAGAGAGGCAAAAAGTAAGGAAAGAAATACACCCATTTCTGGTGCCTGCATTTTCAAGAGGCAGCATCAACAAATTGGAATGCCATGTGGGAGAATTAGAGACCCAGCAGGAGAAAGAGTCTGTCTTAAGGAAAAACTGAAGACACTTGAAAAGGTGAACAGCAGGTGTTCTGACAGCTCTGAAATTGAGTGGTTACTTCAAAAGACATTCTCTGAATCCAAAAAATGTCTACTTCTGAGGTAGAAGTGGCTAAGAACAGTGTGAGTGCCTTGCCTGTATAGGGAGAGTTAAAACCAGGGCCAATTCAAGTCAGTGCCACAAATACCTCCTAACAGACACTGCATAGAAAGAGCCATATACTAGGCATGGTAGAGGGAACTGTCTTCAAAGAGGTTGAGTTAGATCATATCAAAATTACCCTTCAGTAAGATTCTAAATATCCATTCAAATACTCAGTTTTTGGAAGGACAAAACTTTGATTTGCAAACTGTTCCCTGGATGCTTATGTACATAGGAATCCAACCATGGGCTGAGCTCTGTGTATCAGTTAAAGTAGCTCTTTTGTGGATTTTCCATATTGTCTATATAAGATATCAACTGAGAAGTTTCTACTAGAACAGCAAAGCTTTAAATTGACCATTATAAACTATTAACTTAGAACAAAGTTGACTTAAACTCCACCCCTAAGACACTCTTGTCAAATTACACAGGTTAAGTATCTCTTATCCAAATGCTTAGAACTGGAAGTGTTTCAGATTTGGAAACAGTTACATAAAGTTTATCGCTGAGTGTCCCCTATCTGAAAATCTGAAACGCTCCAAAATCCAAAAATATTGAGTCTTAAAAACACTTAAGAAAGTTTCCTATTTTGTAGTTTTAAGATGGATGCTCAACCTGTATTTTCAAAAAATTTCATAGCATTAAAAGTTCCTCATTATCCTATGCATAGGTATGATTACACGAATGATATGAATCTACATCGAGTACAACCATAGAAATGAGATGATGTACCCCATTTGTGTACAATGAATCAAAATGCAGTCTGTAAAAAATTTAAAAAAAAATAATAAATTTATATCAAATGCTGGGGACATCTAGGTTTCCTCAAAATAGGTCCAGTTTATCTATAGGAATATGTCAACATTTTCAGGATGACATGTGAGGACATTCACCATCTGACACTTGCTTTTTGAATATATATTGAGTACAACTTACCTTAAAAAATGTACATATCTATAATGTATATGTGAATATATACTATATATGTTTGTTTATAATTTATATATTATATATATATATTGCAGATGGAAACTATAAGTCATTGTCAGCTACTAAAATCTTAGTAAGATAATTTATCACCATTCTGACAGTGCTGCTCAAATGCTAATAAAGATAGGTCTCTTTATCTAGAGAGCAGACTGCTGGAGCTTGGGGAGAAGGGATGGGAGTACTGGAGCTCAGGAAGGACCAACTGGGTGCCTTAATTATGTAGCTGTGCTAGGCAGGAGCCCAGGAGAGAACACAGCACAATGAAATTTAAGACACAATCTTAAATCTTACAAAATGCAACAGTGAAAACAAAGCAATGTTTGTGTCACACATGCTCACTTCTGTGGGATGTACTCTACACTGATTCTGATCTGGAATTAGACCTGAGTTGGAATTTTTCTAGCTCTCTACTTACCAGATTCCTGTTTGACTTTGAGAAGCTTAATAAGCTTTTTAAATACTTATTTTCTCCTTGATAAGAGATGGCTATAAGAGTAGTCAATTCATAAACTTTGCATGGCAATTGAAGGAAACAATGCAAATGAAGTGCTCAGCATGACACCTGGCACAAAATAAGCACTCAATAAACTTTAGTTATTGTGGTGGTATTCGGCAGCATGCTGAGTTACATGAGTCATATTTAAAATAAACATATTCCATAGCTACAGATTATGTGTGTATGAGTGTGATGGGCTGAGAGTATATATGTAGTCAGGAAAACCTACTAAAAGAAATGGCATTTGGTTTGACCCTTCCTAGGAAAATGAATTGGTAAGGAAAGGGAAGTTGGACAAACTGGGGATGGGCCAGTAGAGAGGGCACTTTCCGCCTGAGAGAAAACGCCATTCACCTTGGTTGAAGCATGGCAGGGAAGGGAGTAAGAGATGAGAATGATAAGCAAGGGTGCTGTCCAATCAGTTACGAGTATCAGAAAGTGAGCTACATGTAATCAAATACCTAACTGTGCTCCAACCACCAGGATATTTACAATTAGGTGACAAGGACATCTGGGAAGACATGGTCCCAGGATTAATTTGGTATATCAGTAGAATCATCAAGGACATAGCCTCTTTCCATCCTTCTCACACTATTCTGTTGGTTTCTGTTGCAAACAAACAAACAAACAAAAACAAAACAAAATGTCAGCTCCTGGAATCACTTGTTCATGCAATACAGTTTGATTACTGGAAAATAACACCAAAATATCTTATAAATAAAGCAAAGGTGAATTTATTGCTTGCTGCAGTAATGTAACCACTACCTTGGAAGAGGTGATGTAGTAAATCTAGATGGGTGGAAGGCAAAAGCAAAATATTTATGGCATTTGGTTTGCTTCCAGTGGGTTCTATGTAGGCATCTAATAAGGGCTGGAGAAAGTTTATGACTTTGTAGTTTAAAATCACAAAAAATAGCACAGGGATGGTTACGAAGTGTATTTTGAAGAGATGACAGTAAATATCTAGCTAAGAATCATAAACTTTCTCTCTCAAATTCTTTTAAGATATTTATGGTAATTGAAGCAAAAAAAATTATGAAATTATAAGATGCAGTTGCATGAAATTAAATATATAAAAGTAGAGACATATTGAGTTCACAGAAAACTCAGTATAGTTAGATGTCAATTCATCTCAGGTGAATCTATAGATTTAGTGCAATTCCATCCAAAATCCTAGCAGGATTTTCTTATAGATATAGAACAGCTTATTCTAAAATCTAATTTGGAAAATATAAAGGTGGAATAGCCAAAACAGTTTTGGTTCAATTCGTTGAACTCACACTACTCAATTTTTACATTTACTCTAAATCTCTACAACTCCACAGAGTGTAGTATTATTGAAAGGATAGAGACGTAAATTTATAAAACAGAGGAGAGTCCAAAAGTAGACTCATCCAAATGGTCAGTGGACAAATATGCAAAGACATTTCAATGCAGATAACTTTTTCAGCACATTATGCTGGAACAATTGGAGAGTCATCAGAAAACATGAATTCCATCCCTCCCTGACACCTCATACAAAAATTAAAATAAATACAGACAAATTAAAACACAAAAAGTAAAATCTTTAGATGAAAGCATAGAACAATATGTTTGTGACCTTGACTAGGTAGAGAGTTGACATTTATGACACCCGAACCATAAGCTATAAAAGAAAATTGTCAATAAGTTGGAATTCATCAAAATTACAATGTTTTGCTTTATAAAAGGCATTGTTATGAAAATGATAAAACATAATAGTCTGGGAGGAAATGTGTTCAAATCCCATCTATATCAAGGAATTTGTATACAGAATATGTAGAAATCTCTCTAAATTCGACACCAAATGAGCAAATTTAAAAATGAGCTACACATTGCAACAAACATCTTAAACAAGGCATACAGAGGATTGATAAGCATATATAAAGATGCTCAACATCATTACTCACTGAGGAAATACAAATGAAAGGCACAATGACATAACTTTACACACCTATTTCAGTGTGGGGGGAGGGACCCACATACAGCACAAAATAAAAAAACCGATAATACCAAAGGCTTAAAAGGATGCAGAGCAACCAGAACTTAGATGCATTCCTGGCAGAAATTCAAAAATGATACAACCACCCTAGAAAACAGTTTCTTACAAAGTTAAGCAGTTTCAGACAAAATTACCTTATGACCAAGTAATTCTACTCTTAGGTACAGAACCTTGTATATGAATGTTTATAGCTGTATTCTTAATTACCACAACGTGGAAATAATACTAATGCCCTCCAACAGACAAATGGATAAATGAACAGTAGTACAAGCCATTCAGTAGAATAGTATGTAGCAGCAAAATGAAACAGACTACATATTAAGGGTTGATTTGTGTTCCACAAAAAAAAAAAAAAAAAAAAAAAAAGTGTCAGAGTCACCACCCCTAGTATCTCAGAATGTGACTCTTATTTGGAAATAGGGCAATTGTAGATGTAATTAGTTGGAGTGGATGGACCCCTAATTCAATCTGCCTGATATCCTTATAAAAAAAAAGGACAGCTCTAGGAAAATTGGCACCATAGGGAGAACTTCAAGTGACTATGAAAGTGGAGATTGGGGTTATGCAGCTGTAAACCCATGCCCACAAACGAGTTCTGAAAACCACTGAAAGCTAGGAAGAAGCAAGAAAGGATTCCCTTATGGTTTTACAGGAAGTGTGCCACCCTTTACTTCAGATTTGAAGCCTTCAGTCCTGTAAGACAATACTTTTTTCTTATTTTAAGCTACCAGTTTGCAGTCCTTTGTTACAGCAGCCAACAGAAACTAATACATCGTTGGAATGTACAGTAACATAATGAATCAAAATGGGGGAGAAAGTATCAAGTATTGTGGAGAGTTGGAAGTTTTGCCTGCTTGAAAACTAATAATACAGTCTGCCACAGTATTACAGATGCCAACAGAAGACAGAGCAATTCCAGGTCAGAGACAAAAGAACAGCAAAGCACAGCACCAACAGCAGTGAGCTTCATGTTTTAATGGATTCCTCTAGCCCCACAATAAAAGCTGTCACAAGATGTGCAGAGAAACAATGGAGAATTGCCCCACAAAAGATGCCAGTCTCCAAAGATTTCATACAAGTGATTGCACTTATATGTCATGCTGGAAAAGGCAAATCTATTGTGACAGGTTACACAGATCGATGGTTCTCTGGGGTTAGGGCAGGGACAAGGGTCAAAGAAGATAAGGGAAATTTTGGTGTTATAGAATTATTCTGTGAACAAATTTCTCTGGTCATGTGTATCTATACAAGTATTAAAACACAGAACTGTACATAAAAATTAAGGCTAATATTACTGAAAGTAAATTAGAATATTAAAAAAACTAACAAAAATCAACCAGGCACAGTGGCACATATCTGTAATCCTGGCAATTTATGATGCTAAGGCAGGAGGATTGCAAGTTTGAGGTCAGCCTCAGCAATTTTTTTTCTTTAAAATATTTTTTTATTTTTATTTTTTACTGACTGCATTAAGAATTTGTCTCAAAATAAATAATAAAAAAGGACTGAGGCTCAATGGTAAATCACCCTTGGGTTATAGGGAAAGAAGAAAGGAAGGAAGGGAGGGAGGGAGGGGAGGGAGGGAGGGAGGAAAGCCGACTACTACTAAGCAAAGAATATTTATGATAAAACATTAGATCTTAAAGGTTTTCAAATTGCTGTTCTAAGCATTCTTTCAAGTCTAGGCCACCCACAATTTCTGCTTCCATTTAAGGGCTCAGTGATCAGAGCTAGACTGGTCTGAACCATTTACACAAACCCAGGAAAGTTCATGCACACAAGTCCACATGAAATACACACAATAAAGTCTTTGAGAATTAGAAGACAAACATTAGGTTTTTAATGTCTGGTTCTGACATTTGTTCAATTTGAGAGGAGTAAGTCTTCAGGGGAAATGGTTCTCCAATTGTGCCAACCTTCAATTACTTTCAAGTAACCAATTACATGATCTATTTCTTTAAAAGATAAAGTTTTGACCTGACCTCCTTGGCTGAATCAGAAGACCAGATTTTCCTGCCAACATGTAGGCATTTTTCATTTTAGAAATGAAATGGAATGCTATGTTACACCTGACCTCTTTTCCCATCACAAACCAGGCCATCTACACTGTGTTTTAATTTCTTTTCCAATATTCTTTTTCTCTTGTGAGGAACATTGCCACTTTAAACTCTCTCAGACTGTGTCCTAAGGCAGAGCTGATGCTTTGGGGAACTGGCTTAGAAGGTGGTTAATTAATTTAATCACAAATGCTTTAACTTCCTATTTCCAAGGCTTTTTTGTAGGAAATATCATAAGTACATTAAGCCCCTTAGATCAACAAATATAGTAACTGAAAAAAAAAAGATGGAATAGAGCTGTGTTTAATTTACCATGTAAGTGTAACAGTCTGTGACTTATTTTGCAACCACATCAATTAATTTCCTTAAGCCTTTGGTTCTTAAAAGAAGGAATAGAGAAAAATTAATTTTTCCACTGCACTTAAGGAAGTCACCTGAAATCAGAGTTAATTGTTCTTGCTTCCTGAGTCTTCTCAAATCTTCTAACACTTCTATTTCCTCTAGATTTTCTGTTGATGTCAGTTTTTTGTTAGTTGCTTGCAATCAGTTCTTCCCATAATTCTGCCACATCCAATCCCTACAAATGATGTACATACACTCCAGACTCACTGTCTATATCTCACCTGTTTATAGCCTTAAGTTGTTGACATAATGTTGTTTTCTTTTGTCATCCAATTTTTGGTTTTTTATTATATTTATATGCTCATGCCAGGTTGTTTTGCCATCAAACAGCACAAATTTTTGGCTATCAGAAATTTGGGTACTATTCCAACACAAATAATTTAGATGGCAGAATTTCTCATATGGCCCATTATATCTTGGCCATGTTTTAATTATGAGAAAAGTTTAGTAACTCAGTTATATGAATACCCACAGAAAAATAATGAAAATGGAACTCCAGGTCTAAGACTTTGCCTTTGAGTGTCATTGCTTTGAGGGAGAGACTGAAACAAGCACTTCTTGGCAGTGAATTGGAATACTTCTTTAGAAATTGAACTTGAAAGACTGGTGAATTCTTAGCAAAAATTCTAGCAAAAATCTACCGTCAGAACTAACAGTTGCTTCTTTCAGATTAATGTTGCTAATTCTGGACTTTGGAGGAGTAAGTCACTATAGTTTCTAAACTGTTAGTTTGGTGCATCTGTCTTACCTGCCTATTCAATGTTTATCAATGACTTCAAAGTTCCATCCTACTCAAACAGAACCTGTTGTCCTCACAGTCAACGTGTTTCACCATCTTCTCTCACCCTCAGCTCTAATAACCTGAATCACAGACCTTCTTATTGCCTTCTCAAGGAATCTCAAGGTCCTTCCCTGACACGGCCCTTCTCCAGCTGGCCTACTGCATTGCAAAAATTGTGTGATTCACACCTTTCCCCCTGACCATTGACCAGTTTTCTTTACAGAGTTGCTTCTATTCCAATAGAGATAAAAGTACCTTTTTTATTCAGCCAATTAGACTCTCAAGTTTGACCCTGTGTTCCCAATCAGATTTCACTTTAATTGATCAAATGTCATACAAAACCTAACTGGTTGCCAAATTTAAATATGCACATTAACATCTAAGCTATTTAAATAATACCTGAGCAGTTCTCAAACAGGGTACTAAATACATTTCTAAGGAATGAATGAGCGAATCACAAATGGTCTTTAGTATCTTATGGGAGTTATGTGATATACCAAAATGAATATATAGTTAATTTCCTAGAAACCTGAGTACGTACATAGCCTACCATGTAATAAATTAAAGAGACTTCTAGCCGATGAGTGGCCTCTGTGAAGGAAGGCAATGCTGGTCCTCCTGTCTGCTTATTAAGCATTAAAAAAAGTGGAGAGAGAGTGGCATAGGGGGAGAGAGAAGTTCTGGATAAGATTAACAGTAAATTGGGAATTATGAGAGAAAATATGGAATCTGATCCAAAAGAAGCCTCCAAAATAAATAATAAACTGAAACCACAGAGAGCTTACCTGGAGATCAGAAGGATAACCAGTAGCCCATGAGCAGCTGACAAATCCAGATCACTAGGAGCATCTACCATGACATGAGGGACAAATTCTCAGCTTGTGGAAATCATCAGAGGTCACTGGCATCTGCAACAGGGGAAGGGACACATGATGGGGTGCTGGGCTCTGAAAACTCTCCACAACTTGTGCTTCACCCCTTTTGCCTCACATTCCCCCATCCAGACACACCCTGCAAGAGTCAGCCAAGAAGGAAAAGAGGGTACAATGTTGGTATACAAGAGGAAAGTTATCTATAATCCATACATTTTATTGGGAAAGAAAGTAGTATTCATGCTCCAAGTCATCTGATAAGGTTGGAAAATAACAAACTGAGAAAGAATATTTGAATCTGAGAGGCCGAATTTAAGTTACTTGAAATTTGACCCACTTTGGAAGGTCTCCCTTATTTCACAAGGAAAGTTACACAGAAGTTCCTTTGGAGTCCAATTAAAAACAGGCAGACTTGAATCTCCTGTCTTTTGATACATCAGAAAAAAATCTGTAGGATTTCTCTGATTCTCACACTAAATTGAAGCAATAAGAATGCTAAATACACGTTAGGTGAAAGGGAAGTGGAAGGATGGGGAAGTAGTGCACTTAATCAATGGTTAGGAAGAAACCAGGTTAGACATGGAAGAGGACATAGTCTAGGTATTGACTAGTTTATAGTTATTTCCATGGTAGGTTTGGAAATTGCTTAATGCACCAGTCAGCAATTGGTTAGCAAAATTATCTCTTCAGAACCAAAGTGAAAAATGTGCTGTTTTACATTCTTAAAGTGTGAAGTGGAAAATGAACAAGCAATGTCTCTTTCTATATATATTTATAAATATAAGTGAGAAGTCCATGTAAACAAACTTGCTGTACTTGCTAAATATTCAGGAAGTAGGAACAATAAGGTGTCAGTTAAGGATGTATTAAGACTTCATTCTAAATATGGTCAGCTGCTCTTCTACATACTATTTTGTTTGGTCTGGATAGCAGTACCCATACTTCAGTACATCTTTCTATTCTCTCTCAATCTCAACAGCAATTGGAGGAAGCTATTTAATGAGGGATAACTCTCCCCTGACTCCTCTTCTCTCTCTTCATTTCCTCTCTTATTCTTTTTTCTCTCCTTTTCCTAACATCCCTTCCCTGCCCCTCTTTTCTCTTCTCCCATCCTCCTTTTTCCTATCTTATGTTGTCCTTAGTTCTGAGCACTACAAATGGTTCAATGGAAGAAAAAGATGTTTTTATTGATTTAGTGAATAGCTTCTGAGATCCATGGAGCTCCGGGAACTGAGTTAAGCTATATACTGGCTTCAGAGATGCACCTGGTTCCCTACCCTTGGAGTACTTGCAGTTTAGAGAACAGAGACAATCAGAGATAATAACAAAGTGAGATGCATGTCATGGTGGGTGTTCTGATAGAACAAGCCACTAGGGATCTCAGAGTAAGAGAACTTCTCCCAGTTCAAGGATGACTCTCTGCCATTTCCATGACAACATATAGAAACATGATCTGACTAGGACGGGAACTTTGGATTTTCAAAAATTCTATTGGACACTGATAATTGGCCAAAATTTTCCTGGCTATTAAATTTTTGAGCCTAAAGCATAGTTATAATGAAATTAACAAGGTGAATAAAAGATTCCTGAGTAACATTTATGCAATTCTGAGTAAAGTGCATATTATGTTTTAAAATTGTGAATAAAGAATAAGTTTTCTTTTGTTTCACTTAAACTTGGTGGTTTGGATTTTTTTTTTTTTCTTTCTCATATGGAAGACTGAATCCAGAGGCATTCTACCACTGAGCTACATCCCCAGCCATTCTTATTTTTTATTTTGAGACAGGGTCTCACTAAGTTGCCCAGGCTGTCCTGGAACTTGAAATCCTCCTGCCCCAGCCTCCTGAGTAGTTCAGATTACAGGTGTGTGTTACTGCACCAGCTGGTTTGGTTTTTGAAAACTAGGATTTCTTTGCTCAAGTTCATATCCTGGAGGGGAAAAAATGAGGGGGATGGATAAAACAAGCAAAGTTAAACCCAGTTACCTTTAGTAAAGCAAGCATTAAATATATAAAAGGGGAGAAAGGAATTTTAGTTTGGGTATCTAAACAGCAGAGCCTGTGAAAGAATCACTAATATAGATTAAACGTGGAAAATGCCTCAGAACTGCGTCTTTGAAAACCAGGAGCTAGGAATATTTATCCAACTATTCCCATTGTTTGAAGTCTGCACACTGTGTAGGTAAACTCTCCCAGGTCCTGCCCTGTATTTTGCATGTGGACTGTAAGAGTTCCAGTTGGGTCTAAGGATAGGGGCAGATTGCATAAAGATCTTCCCTTTGGAGCCAGACACTAAGAAGCGAAGGAAATGTTTCCTGAAGCTGCATTGAAACAGAAGGGCACAGGTAGAGGGGACCTGAGATACCCACGGCATTAACTGCAGATGGCATTTTAGAACTGCATTTCCTGATACTGAGCCAAAACAGGATTCAAATCTACAAGCAAGAAAAAATAAAATAGTAGAATATAAATCTCTCTGCTCAGTTGATCTTGTAAAATGGGTTTGGGGATAACAACTAGCTAATCATATATCCCCATACATTTTTTTGCCAAGTTGGGAAATATCCCAGAGACATCCCAATCAAGTATCAAATATCTTTGTACTCTTAGACTTCTTTTCTCTGTGCCTTAGTCCCATGGTTCCATGGTTTGATGCTGTTTATAGATGGATTGACACTATGAATAATGAAACAGATCAGAAGCTACAGACAGAGGCAACCAGGTAGATAGCACAGGCTTTGCCAAAGGAGTAAGTAAGGACAATATTATCTCTAGAGTTATGTTTTATTTTTATTTGAATAGTGTGTTCTAATCTACTGCTAGTATAGGGTCATGCTGTTTTTCTCTGAGGAACAGTGCTAGGTGTGCTTGTATCATTTCACACCTGGGCCAGGTATATTTTGACTAGTAGCTAGGATTTTTCCTGAAGTGATCTAAATGAGGCTGGCAGTCAGTGCCCTGCAATCAAATTCATAAGTATTTGATAGTCTTTTTTTTTATATGTGCCTATGTGATGAAAATATTTCACACTAATACTTGCAACTTACTTTTTGTGCAAAAATGTTAAGAACCAAAACATTAAGGTTAAGGCTATTTAGGATTCCATTATTCTAAGTTTTCTGTAAGTTCTGTGTCTCATAATTAAACTTCAGAAAATGTAGCATGACATATACATATATAAAAATATTTGGTTGATGAAAAAAGGCTAAAAGATTACTAAGTGAGATAAGAAGATAAAGTCAAGAAATTTCATTACCCAAATGAAATAACCAGGTTTTGCTATAACCTCCTAGACTTTTTCTATAGAAAACAAGTTAAATGTATATTATGTAACTTAAAAATAAGACATATATTATACGTGCTAATCTTTCTAAAAGGTACTTTTTCCTCTCAAAAATTTTTATGATCTTCCTTCTTTTCTAAAAAAAATATATCAACAGATTGCTTTCTGATAAATATGTTTTTATGTGACATATTGTTATAAATATTTTAAATCCATTATTTTTGGACATTTGGTGATTTCTAGTTGTCCCAATTATAATTTTTACTGTAAGGAACATCTTGGTACATACATCCAGGTTCATCTGTGGACAAATCTTGGTGAGATAATTTAATTGAAGTAGAATAGCTCAAAGATTATACACTTTTAATTACAGTTTAAATAGAAGTTATTGAGATTTTGCTTTCAATCTAATGGAGTAATAGGAACTGAATTTATCCTCCCACCTAAAACAATAAAAAGAATAAAATATATAAAGGAGTCATTCATAAGACACTGGACATGAAGCAAAAGGGGACCCTGATCCGTAAGAGAGGGAAGAAAACATGGTTGAGTCCTACAGCTGCCCTTGCTTACTTCCTCAAGAGACTACCCAGGTCATGGCATAGGGGTGGGACACCAACATGGAGTCTGACAGACACCTGGAGCTGTGAAGTTAGGGCTCTCTTATCCAGGAGAGCAAAGTACTTCATTTTCACAAGGCAGTGCCACAGAGGAGTGAGCTGCTCAAACAGAGAACTCCAGAAATCTTCAAAGAGTCCCTCTCAAATATTTGGCTGGGAATCTGCTCTTGGGTGCACATGAGGAAATCACCTGAGGCCAGGGAAAGAAACATTAGAAAGAACTGGAAGAACAGGGCCCAGTATAGAAATAGTGCCCATTTCTATGGGCCAGTTTAGAAAACCTCAGGATTTGTATGTACACTGGGTAGTGTGCACAGAAGAATCTTGCTTCAAGAATGTTAAACAATGGGCCTAAGACTGAGCTCTGCTCCAGAGTGTGTAGTATATCTTAAAAACAGGGATCATATGGTATCCAAGTAAATCAACCACATCCCAAAACAAAAGCTAAAGAATATTTATGGAAGCCAGACAGGCAGGAACACACACAGAATACCAAAATGTTCAAAAGTTCAGAAGTTAAGTGGAGTCATGGAAGATACATATAATTGAAGGGAAAAAAAAAAAAAAAAAAAAAGACAAAAGTTTTAGAAATAGAAACTACACTGTTAACATGAAAAAGTACAATGAATGGGATTAAAGATACATTACAGTGTAGAAGAAAATATTAGTTATCTTGAATTCATAATAATAGATTCTGCCCAAAATGAAACAATTCAAAAACAAAAACAGAAGGAATATCTGTGAGTGGTAGATGACGCAAGAGGCTCAATATATATGTAATTAGAATTCAAAAAGAAAGTGAAAGAGTAGTAGCAGACAGTAAAAAAATAAAGAAGAAAGAAAATTGGTTTGTACCAATTCTAAATTTGATTAAACTTACAAACCCAATGTGTAAGAAGCTTAACTATAAAATGAACTTCTTCCAAATGTTTAGAAGAATATTGCTGCTGTTTCAAATATAGCATGGAATTTGATGAACACCGGATTTGCTTATAAAACTTCTGGACAGGGCAATTCCCTAAAAACCTTGGATTTCTGTATTACTTGGCAATTATTTTAAATTGATAGGAAAGAGAGAAAACTAATCATCTGGGACAATGCATACATGCAGTGAATTGAGTACACTTTATTTAGAACCACATTGAAAATGCATATGTTTATTAAGAGAAACTTGCCTAATACTGAAGGTGGAAAACACAAATAAATGATGGTCCTTTTCCTTATTCTCCTCTTCTCTGATTCTTTGAACTCCACTTTATTTTGTATTTGGACACCATGAAATAAAATGCTACACAGAGATCTCTTTTTTACCTCCCTTTAGCTGTTTTTATGAAGGTGCTAACATATTTTTTAAAATCACTAAAGAAAGAACAAGGACCACTGTGACAGGAGTACTTGGAGCACAGCGTGGAGACAGCTGGAAACACTCTCTCCTCTTGAGCTTCATGAATCATGCCTGGAAAGTCATTACCCATTGCTTAACGCCCCTGGAAAAGACTCCACTGTGGTTTGCAGGGAAGTTACAGATAGCTCTAGAATCAGAGACATTAAAATCGACTTAATGTTCTTGGCATTTTAGCCTTGACAACACAGTAGGAATGACTTTAGAGTTCAAGAGGTTGCGAGTGAGTCCTATGAAGATACCATGGTGAATTAGGGATTGTGCTATTTGGTTGAGTGAAAGACCAAGAGACTAAGGGAAAGTGAGATGGTAAAGAGGGAAATAAAATACTTTGGGAATATTCATGCTCTAGCTACCTTCCTTTCTAATTTGTTTTTCTTTTAAAAGTATTTTTGTAATAGAAAATTTCAGATACAAATACAGAAAATATAGTATCCTAATTTATCTGTCACTCAGCTTAGAAATGGTCAATGTTTTATTGCACTAGAACATCTCAAACTTCAAAGAACATATGAAGCAAATCTAATGGTTAAATGCATTTTCTTATGGTACAAGCTTGATGTGAGATTTTCCATTTCTAATAATCTCCTGGATGATATGAATCCTGCTGGCTGGTGGATCACTCTTGGAGTTATATACCCCTACCTACTTCTACCCTTGCTCAATCTTTATTTTGAAGTCAACTCCGGATACCACGTACTTCATCTATAAATATTTCAACATATATCCCTAAAATATGAGTTAATTCTAAAAACAGCCACAATTCCATTCTTTTACTTTGGAAATTGATAATTTCTCAACACATTCAATGGCCAGCCATTATTCTCATTTCTCCTGCTGTCTCACAATTGTTTAGTCTCTTCTCCTACTTGTTTGAATTAGGTGAAAGAAGATCCATCCATTGCAATTAGTTAATGTTACGATTGATTGTTGCAATTGGTTGCTGGTTTGTGTGTGTGTGTGTGTGTGTGTGTGTTATTTTTAATTCCGTAGGATCTCTCACAGGTACATTCTCTTGCTCTTTTCTTTATTCTTGTTTTTGATTCATTTTTTTTGAAGGAATTGAAAATCTTTTTTTCTATAGACTTATTTCCAATAGTCTAAAATTTTCCTGATTATGTGGTTGTAATTAGTATAATCCTTGGTTTCTTCTAATTCCTATAAAAATGTAGCTATTTTGATATAAGAAATAAATATTTGGTTTCTGTCCCTGGTTCCTGACACAAAGCTGCTAAGACCCTTGTACTTTCCTGAGGGATCAAGATGCTACTAACATCTTTCCTTCTAATGCCTTTCCCTCCAGGTCCTGATACCAAGCTCCTACATTCCTTGGAATTTCCTTGGTTGTTGGAGTGTCTTTTGTTCTCATGAGCCAAATTTTGATGGACCTCTGGGGAGTCTCAGGATAGGAGACAGTGACTAAAACAAAATTAAGTCACAATTAGAAGCTGGGCACTTTCAGCCCCACCCTCCATTCTCCAGAGAGAGGAGAGGGGCTGGAGCTTGAGTAGGTAATCAAACATGCCCACCTCAGTGATAGATTTCCAGAAAATTTTCCTAAAGATGAGGTTCAGACAACTCTGGTTTGGCGAACAAATTCAAGTGTTGGAAGGGTGGCACACCGCAGCTTGATATGGACAGAAACTTGTGCCCAAGACCCTTCCAGTCCTTGCTTTAGGTACCTCTTCATCTAGCTACTCATCTGTATCCTTTAACATTTATCATATCCCTTGTAACAAACAAGTAAAGATGTTTCCTTGAGTTTTGTGTCATCATAGCAAACTATTAAACATGAGGAAGAAGTTTTGGAGATCCCTGATTTGTTGCCAAGTATGGATGACCTGTGTACCCACTACTTACCTGTGCCTGAAAGGGGTGGGAGACACTCCTACAGAGTCTATGCTAACAACATATAGTTAGCATCATCACTGAATTGTAGGATGCCTGTTGGTGGGGACCTTCTCCCATCACACACTGCCACAGTTAAAGAGGTTAAACTTCAAGGAATAGGGTAGAGATTTGGGAGCATAGGAAGCAAGACTATTATGCGAATGGAATTTATTAAGGTAAGCAAATATCTGATTGTCATGTTAGATGCTGTTATTGCTTACTCATTAAATAATTGGGGTTGGCAAAAGATGATAGTCCATCATTTCTTTATCATTTATTAGCTAGCAAATATTTATAAGGACAATCTTTCCTTATTAGGCTTTTATTTAGCCTATATATTTTTTTCCAGGAAAGAAAAATAAATGTGAGCCTTTTACTTTATCAGTTTTTAAATGAGCTGCTTTTGTTTGGTTGGGTTTGTTTTTTCAGTGTGAGGGAATATCATTGCAAACACATAGGCTTAATTATATTTGATAAGTTTTACTCCATTGTAGTCTCCTTACTGATGATCAAATGTTTGCCCATGGCCACCTTCTCAATTTAGGTCCTACACAGCTATTTTTACTAGCAAACAGATCCCCCCCCCCCCCCCCTCTCCAAAAAAAGCAAATTCATAAGATTTTAACAACAGGATTAGAATATTCTGAATATTTAGCAGTCAGCTCTAATGAGTCTCTGTGTGTTCTGGTTCCAGCACACCACTGTTCCTGAGACTTGTTGGCATAACATTCATATCTTTTAGTACCTCCTGCTATAACAAGAGATGATCCCTGGCTTGTTTTGTACATTTCCTGTTTTAGGTCTGGATGCAGCCATTTCTCTGAGCCACTCAGTTTTTTTTTTTTTTTTAGTGGAATATAGCAAATGCAGGCACCATGGAAGCACATCCGTGCTTTTGCTTCTAGACCATTCCAGAGATACATCTACAGCATTGTTTCTTTTCAAAGATAACCTACATATGAGCATATACAAATATTTCTGATTTATATCCAGGACTACAATGCTTTTACTTCACTTTATCTTTCATCTGTTCCTCTTTTCTTCCACAGAGAAAAATCCCAGTTCCTAATGAATCAACATAATCACCCATTTGATTTATGCCACAAGCCATGTGCAGTAATTTTAGAATAAGAATATCAACACTATCTCCGACAAAGTGGTTACTGAAAATATTTTAAGTTTTTGTGGTGGTGTTTTGATGCAGTCTTTTTCGTCTGATTGTGTATACCACAAGGAATATGCAATCAATTTACTGTGTTATAAAGTTCCTTGAAATAATCTCTTCCTTGAAGTTATGCTACCCACTTGGTAAACACTTAAGTTTTTTCTATTTCTTTTTTAAACCAATGTTGCAGTTGCTTTTTAGCACTGTTTTTTAAAATTTTTATGCTAAAATTATGTAAAATTTTCAAAGTCATTTTTGCAAAGCAAGATATATTCAAAGAAGTTTGTCTATGCCTTTTCTTTCCACCCTACTTCCTCCCTCCTCCACTGATACTATTCTTAATAAAGTTTTTGGGGTTTCCTCCCATTTAAAAATCATGTACATATGTGTGTGTTTACATGAACTATACCATGTACAATCTCCCCCTATTGTTCCTCACTTTACAGCCTGTGGAAGTCAACCTATGTGGTCTTTCTTTTCCTGTCTTGCCTGCAGCTCTACAGTCCCCCGTCATGTGGATGAAGCATTACTTAATCAACCTGTATCTCAGTGATGAATTTGTGGATTATTTCTAGTCTTTTGATATTGCAAACAGTGCTATCCTTGGGCTTTTGCCAGCATATTTTGAGGGTAGACACTTTGAAGAGGCTTTGCCATAGGGAAAAATAAATGTATATAAAAATTTTACTATCCATTCATCAATTAAAGGGCATCTAGGTTGGTGCCACGATCAAGCTATTATGAATTGAGCTATTATGAACATTGATGTGGCTGCATCATTGTAGTATGCTGATTTTAAGTCCTTTGGGTATAAACCGAAGGGTAGGATAGCTGGGTCCAAAGGTGAGTCCATTCCAAGTTTTCTAAGGAATCTCCACACAGTTGTACCCCATTTGTGTACAATGAATCAAAATAAATAAATAAATAAATAAATAAATAATTTTCCAATTAAAAAAAATTTTACTAATTACCTTTCTCTTGATCACCTGAAATGCAAAATACTGAGAATAATAGAAATTTTAAAACTCAATGTCATCAGTCATTTGTACTGATTTCTGAGTTTTATATCAGACTCCCTGACATTTACCAACCCTTAGAACTGGTAAGAAGTCTTTTTCACAACACTACTCCGTTCGGTTTTTCCCTAGAAACATTAAATTTGGGGGGAGGTTTTAATGTGGTCTAATTTATTTTAAAGATATATGTATAACATTGTAATATAAAATAAAATTTTCATAGTATTTTAGAGTTGACATTTGTTAAACATTTTTCTCATCAAAAAGAGGGGGAGAGAATAGATATTAATGAAATAATCAAGATTGCAATGTATATTACTGACAGAAATCAGAATTCAATCCAGGTCTCAGTCTCTACCAATTTCCTTTCATCTATCTCTGAGATTCTTAAATTGGTATGCCAGAGGATACATGATTTCAAGGAAATACTTCTTGTATATCCTTGGAACATGATTCTATGGTTAATAATTCAATTCCAGGCTAAGTCAACTTGATTTTTTAGGAAATAATATAAAACATTTTTGTATTTAAACAGGCAGATATTTTAAAGTAGAATGAAAAAAAATATGAATTTTTAATGATAAAATATGGCACACTGAAAGCCTTTCCCAGCATACCATCTAGTGCGTGATGTCCCTATATCTTGGGTGCCAGAGCATTCTCCTCTGCTGGAGGGCACCTGTGGAAAGTTCTGAGCAGACTTGCCCGGCCCTGTGCTGCCTTCTCCTTGGAGTTGCTGGGACTCATTCCCGTCAGTCCTGGTGCTCCCATCTTCACATGCTCCCTGGGTTAGGCCAGGTATGTGATTGAGGATGAGAACAAAAATGAGGAAGCTGCTGGTTTATCCTGACCCGAGAGATGATTTGGCCTCACTCCAATCCACAGTTAGGCAAAAGTAAAAGAGGAGTACTCTGTCTTCCTCACCTAGTTCTATGTGGCTCTCAAATATACTGGCGGGAAAGCGCCAAAAAGTCTCAGCTCCTGATGCTACTTACCAGGTAAATACATGACAAAAGGAAGGCAGGAATTGCCATAGAAAAGCCCTTTTTCAACTATTTTCAAGAGGAATTTGTATTCCTATTGGCTGTCACATAAGTGTCTGAAGGGAGAAAACAAAGACTAATTATGAAGAAAAGTTGCTATGGCCTAATGTTGTGGTTCAATCTCAATGCTTTTCCATTCCTTTGAGGGCCCATTAACTCATATCTTCAGAAGAATTATGAGAATTAACCTCTAAAATCAATGCAGAATGTGAAAATAAAGTATAGAAAAAATTACTATTTTAAGTTCCTTAAATCAATCCATGGTAGAATGTACACTGTTGTATGCATATTCTTCTATACAGTAAATTCTTTGCAAATCTAAAGACTGAACAAAAGGAAAAACTGTAGGTAGATGTCCAAGCATTCAACCCATTTTGTTTTGAAGTTAACTATTACGTTGAAAAGAAAGTTCTGTAGTTTGCTTATGGGTATTTATACCTTTCTTATTCAACCTTGCCAACCTTAAATATCAAGGACAAAGACATAAGCAGAGGACAGTTATTAAAAATAAAAGTCTATTCTTTTTGGTTGGTGTCAGTGTGTTTTGGTTATTGCATTTGTTAAATATAGAATCATAAGAATCAAATGAGATGCTGAAATTGTTGCTTACCATGCATAACATACTGGGTACTTTTAGTTATAGATCACAGGAAATGATGTTTACATTTTATAGTATTGTTTTTTCATATGATAAAATATTTTTACATATCTGAGTCGTCTTCCTAAGTTACTATGACTCAAACTAGATCCCAGAAAAGAGAAATGTGATTAAGTCAAATTAATTGAGCTGGCCCTGCCAATAAGCCCGAGGAGCATGTCTAGCTAATTAAGATCAAAAGTTCTGAGGATTGGCCCTAATGAATGATTTTAGAGACAAGGCTGTCCTCTTGCATGCAACTTCCTGCTAAGAATTTGCATGTTTGTGCTCTGGGAAGCAATAGTAGTTTTTGAGTTGGAAAGTTGCTTAAACCCTCACGCAACTTAGAAGCACAGCTAGTGGCTTAAAAGCAGTGGAAAAATAAGACTGGCTGGGAAAGGCTTTGGGGACATTTTTAATGTTTTTGACTCTTTTGCCGCAATATGCTTTTAGTTATTTGATCACCAAACTGTGCCCCTTTTTTTCCCACTGAAGAATATGCATAAAGTATCAGTTTGACTAGACTAACTATTTGGAGTTTTCAGGATACAAAGAGCAAAACACAGCAAACTGTCCACACTGGGCAAGGGATTGATGAGGCCATTTTTCATACCCCAAGACTTGATATTGATTCAAAAGCCTTTGGAAGACCATGGAATTGAGGAATTCATTTGGGAAAACTTGTGAAATTGTAAGTAAAGAGGACAATCACCTGGATACCACAGTCACTTCACACCACATGAGCTACCTAGGGTGGCGAGTAGGCACTATTCTGGTACAGTCTCACTGGGCAAGTGAGTGAGTGATTGGCAGCTGAGGGCACACGGAATTTGTGGACTGTTGCCCTTTACCACCAAACCCTCCCTCAATGCAGCCTAACAAAGTGTATCTCCCAACCAATGCACAGCATTCATCCTGAGAAGAATTCTGATAGATTTACTGCATTTTCTGTATTTCCCATATTTAGTGCCTCTTATGAACAGGCCCTTGGAAATAGCCTGACTGGCTCCTACATGGAGTGCAAAGCAAGATATAGGTATGAAGCAGGACCTGGGCATTTCAGTCACAACTGTTTTGAATTCCAGATCTCTGCCTCTAACAAGCTGTGTGCCTTTGAACAACTCACTTAGCTTTTATAACCCTTAGTTTTTTTATCTGTTGAATGGCAATAACCATCTATTTTAAAAGTTGATAAATATTGAAATGCAAAGATGAAATTCAAAAGGATTGCATTTATCTCTGGGGCCTAAAGTCTGTGTTACTTCAAGTAACTTACTTATTATAGTAAGTTAATGTAATTGCTGATATCAATAGTTTTTGATTTATACAAAAAGTAGTTTTATAAGGTTCAAGTCAATTTTGTGTGCAAAGAATAAGTAGAGATAAATATTGAACTGATAATTGGAACTTTGACCATGGAGCTAAAGTTGTGGCTCAGTGGTAGAGCACTTGCCTTGCCCGTGTTGAGGTCCTGGGTTAGATACTCAGCACCACATATTAATAGAATAAAATAAAAAATTCATTGACAACTAAAAAAATTTTTTTTTTTAATTTGGTCACATACCAATTCTATCTCATATCTTAAATTCTAATTAAAGATTAATTTCATAAAGATATGAATTCTACCTCATATCTTTTAGAATTAAAGATATGAATTCTATCTCATCTTTAATTGCCCACATATCTCAAGACAGTATATTACTAAATATACTTAGTATATTACTAAATGCTATGTTTGCATTCAAATGTTAGTTTCTTTAGAGGACAGTTTCTGTGCCTGTCTGCATTTACCCCTGAAAATAGGAACTCCTTAACATAAAAAGCTCGATATTGCTAAAAGTGTGAATTTTTGCTCATGAGCATTCTTAAAATTCCAAAAAGGACAAAAGAAAAGCAAATAAAAACATATTGCTATTTATTTGTATTATTGTACTTCATACTTTACCTTTACATATCCCTGTGTTTTTCCTAAGCAGGAACAACCAGGTCACCGCGTAGGTTGCAAAACAAACTACATGATCAACATATTGTTCAAAGCAGCTCAATTTCTAAAGCTCTTTCCATTGGAAGGAAAAGGGAAAGAGTGTGTGGTGTCATCTTTCGTGCTAACCTCAAAACACAGAGACTTTGGAAGACACACTAGGCATCTCATTCAGAGACTTTGGGCAAGAATCACAAAGCAATCGAGTTTGCCGCAAAAGCCAAAATGAGAGTCAGTTGTTTCTTCTTTCTTTGCCAATTCCAATGGCAGGCCCTGGTCTGCAGACTTCAGAATCTTAAAATGTCTTTCCAGCAAGGAATTGCTTCCATGTTTGTATTCTTTTTGATAAATCTGGATCTTTTCTCACAATGTCCTTCTTGCATCTTGTCCAGGAGCCCTTTCTGGTTTGGAAGTGTTTTGAGTTTCCTCTTAATGGAAACTAAACCCCCAATCTACACTCATCTAAATTTCTTCCTGCTTTCATACACCTTGGACCATGCCATGCCAAAAGAGAACAAAATCCATTCTGGCAAAGGCCATGAAATCAAATTGTTTATGAAACTTCATGTTCTAGAATGAGTAATTCAGAATTCCATTCTTAAATTTTTTGATATGCAAGCTAGAAAGAGATAGTCGCCCATGCAAAGAGCGTCTGTGAGTAACAAATCCTCAGGTGTACAATTGTAGTCTTGATGTTATTGTGATGCTCTTAGCGTCCAGATGTCTTTCTTCCCTATTATGTCCTAAAATGAGGAAGCCTAGGAATTTTTTTGTTTTGTTTTGTTTTGTTTTTTAACAAAAGATTTTTCTCTTTCCAGAAGTTGGAAGGAAAGTCTGGAGGATGAAGTCAGTCAGTCTTGGAGAGCATCTGTTCTCCTCCCTCAATAGGAACTGTGGAAACAAAGACAAAGGAAACAATTTCTGCCCAGAAGGAGTTCCTCAGTCAGTCAGAGAGGGAAAGCTAAAAACCTCGTTAAGTGGAATGCAATTGTGCCTTGGTTGCTATGGGAAATTTAAGGGAATTCACTAAAGGGTTGAAGGAAGAGACACTTTACTTATGTCCCACAAGAAGATCAGGAAACATCTGGACAAAAATGCAAATTAAAACATTTGTGACCTAGGAAAATGCATGTGCAAAAGCATAAGAGCTGGTATAAGGTACTGGTTCTCACACTTGGGAACCTAAGAAAAAAATTTAATACTACTGATGCCAGAGTTGGCATCCCTAGGAATTTGGATATAATTGGTATAGGGTTTGAGTTGGTCATTGGGATCTAGAGACACTCCCTCGGTCATTAGAAAGTGCTACTCAGGTTAAGAACCCGTCTTATAAATTGTCCTCTATCTTCAATGCAGAGTTTATGAGAAACAAGTACAGAACATTCTTCAGTAGGTGGAGATTGCTGTGTCATGCTCAGGTTTAATATCGAAGGCAACAGAATATTCCTTAGGGATTTGTGCATGTGGATGAAAAGGCAAAATTTGGATGTTAAAATGAGGACTTTGATAGGACAGACTATGAATGTGCCATTGTGAGTGCACATGTGGGTGGGGTGAGCATGGTGATGATGCTTGAAAAAGGAAATCGATTTCTTAGAGGGATCCTACCGGGAATCAGAAAGCTGAAGGTCATAGCAGGGCTCCATAGCTAGTGCCCGGGGATGAGCCTAGGACTTAGCATCTCCACGCCCCTGTCTTCCAGTGCTGCAACGTGAAGGAAAGCCTTCATCTGGATTACCTGGATAATCATCCCCGGGGCTTTCCTTCAATTTGCTTGTGGAGAAAAGTCCTCAGGGAACTGCTGCAGAGCTCAAAGCTAATCAGAGGGGCAAGCATCTTTTAATGAAGAAGAGAGGCAATTCAATGGACTTTTCCCTTTCCTTCCTTCCTTTTTGCAAGCCAAGGCACATTTCTTTGCTTTTACTACCCTTGCTCCCCTGAAACCTACAGTAATTTTTGAAAAAGTCATTTGCCTGAGTTCTCTGAACTTATCTTACTTTCTTACTGAAACCACCAACCAGTGGGGTGGAATCACCACTCTCCAAGGAGCTTGTCCTTGAGGCATATTTCTCTTGTCCCACTGAAGTTTTGATTTCTTCTGGTATAGTCCTTAAACCACGAAATAGCTTGTGAACTACCTATCAGAGTAAGCCTGGACAGAAGGGATGTAGCAATGGTCTCTGGCTAATTGGCAGGACGAGTTCTGGCTTATGTAACAGTTACCTCTGGCAATTTGTCCCAACACCCCTTTTGGCAGCAAAATACTGCAGTATTTTTAATGGTAGGAGTTTGGCCAGTTTTCAGCTAATCGGCCTTTGCATTTTGCTGGCTGCAATTAGAGTTACTGTTTCCTTCACCTTGTTTCCAGCCAGACCTGGTTCTGTAAATATGTCACTGGGGATTTGCATAGAGCTGTGTTCTGCCTCAGTGCCTTAAATCCATTATTTCAGTTCAAAAAGTCATTATAGCTCTATGCAAAGGGACCCCATGATGTATCTGACCTTAATCCCAGGTGTCAGCTGGACCTATAGAGGAGTTAGAATGGTTCCAGATTTTAATGACACTTTACAATTTGGAAAGAAGATTTTAGGATTGTTACCAAGTAGCCTCACTGTCTGTGCGGTCAGTCCATTAGGAGAGGCCTTACGTACCTCACCCCACTCATAACCAAGGTGTAGTCAGCTGCTGTCAAAGAGGCACAATGTTTCCCAAAGGAGTTTAAACAGGAGAAGGAGGTTCCATCTTTCAGAATTCAATGTCTCCTCTTTACCTTTATTAACCCTGTCAGTATCTGAAGTGGCTAATATTGACATGGATTAAAAACAGAACCTCTTTATTTACCTTTGCTGGACCTAGGCATTTTCTTTAAAACGGACTTTGTAGTGAAGAGAAAAACTAGGTGTATCATGCAAGAAACACCGTTTAAAAAATCATGAGTGTTGTTCTCTCCAAAGACTTCCTTAGTTTTGGTTTCTCTGAACGACTGAGATCAAGACAATGGTGGACCCTTGAGAAGTGTGAAAAAAGAACCCCACCCCCACTGCCCGGAGAGCTGGTGTGCCCACTCTGTGCTCCCTTTCACCATCTCCCTCACAGTTCAGAGTCCCAAGCAGTCACTTTTAAATTTTTCTCTAACACTGGAAATTTCCCTAAGTTATTGTATTTCCTAGGGATAAGGAAAAAAATAAAGAATCAATATGTATGTTTTGCTATGGTTTGATGTGGTCTTCCTGAAGTCCATGTGTTGGAAGCTTGGTCCTCAGTGTAGCAATGTGGGAGGTGACAGAATTCATAAGAGGTGGGTCCCACTGGGAAGTAATTGGGTCACTGGGAGCACTGGTCTCAGAAGAAATTAATGCTGTTCTCATGAGACCCTGCTTATTTCTCAAAGAAATTTTTTTGTTACTAAAAAAGAAAAGAAATAGTGGCCTCTTGCCACTCAGGCCTCCTCCCTCATCATCTTACTGGATATCTTGCCGAGATGCCATCCACTATTTGTCCCTTACCAGGAGCTGAATCAATGGACTGCCCCAAATCTCTTTGGTGGTACATGACCTGGGATCAGGTATTTTGTTATAACAATGAACATGGACTAATCTATGATGCTCTAGGTAATTTGGAACATATAAACATAATAGCCTTCACAGTGTCAAGGATAAATTTTGAATAGATATGTTTAGAAGTACTTCTTGTTCCAGAAAATAATAAATAATATATCTGACTGTCCCAGAATGACTCAAATGTGTTTCCTCTTCATGTTTTGATGATACTACTCTGCTTACTTCCAGTTAGGTAATGATAAACTATGTAACACCCATTAATCTCTTTTGTAAAAGGGAGGAGTCATTATTACCTCCTATGTCATCAGCAGCAATTCTGGAAGTTGGGAAGACAAAGAACAGTGGAAGGGTCCTGGGTCAAAGCTGCAGGAGATCCATCAGTTGTCCTCACTCTTCTGTATCTTGATCTTTATCCAAACAAGACTAAAGAACTAGTCAGCAGGACCACTTGAATTCATTATGATTAACTGATTCAGTCCTATTGCAGAGTTCAGCACTCTAAAGTGAGAATTTAAAAAAAAAAAACTAGATGTATATTTGTTCTGGCGCATATATGCAGTCCTGGTAAGCTGAAATTATAAAACTAAATAATTCATGAACATGCCTAATGTTTTATCTGGAACCAATGATTATTTTATTATCCAAATTTTAACCCTTGCAGTTCAAAAGGTAGATTGGTTTGGAAAAACTCAAAAGAAAACCAAATGAATTATGAAATCACAGAATAGTGGAAAATGTTATGTTGCTTTTTTTCTCCCCTTTAAGAATGAATTAAAAAAAGAAGAAGAAGAAGAAAAAAATTTTTTTGGCCAACAGCAAACATTTAATCAGCGCATCTGCAAAAAGTATACTGTAATTTGGTAAATTACCACCAAATAAAGATTCCTGTGGACATCACCAAGATAAAGAAATAGAATATTTCCAGGATCTTAGAAGACTTCCTGAAGCTATCTCTCAGTCACTAACTCCTTCTTTTTCTTTTTTAAATATTTTTTTTAAGGTGGAGATAGACACAATATCTGTATTTTGTTTATTTTTGTGTGGCGCTGAGGATGGAACCCAGTGCCTCACACGTGCCACGCGAGTGCTCTACCACTGAGCTGCAGGCCAAGCCTGACTAACTCCCTTCTTGAAGACGCTCTCTCCTTACTTCTACTATCACAGGTTGGTTTAAAATTTTGAATTTTGAATAAATAAAATGATATCGTACTTGTGTCTGTATTCTTTCCCTCGTAATTTGAGAATCATCCATAAAGTATTGTTCCACATAGCAATACACTATGCATTTGAAAAATATTTTTCATTGTAAAGGGACACAGAACCTTTATTTTATTTATTTATTTTTATGTGTGCTGAAGATTGAACCCAGTTCTTCAATGTGCTAGACAAGCACTCTACCACTGAGCTATGACACCAGCCCACTTTATGTATTTTTATTGCTATGCCATAGTTGATTGTTTGAGTATATTGCAAGCTATCTATTCCTTCTACTATCAGTGGGTTTTTCAATTATTTCCAGCTTAGGGCTATTGGAAGAGTGCTACAATATCCTTGTGCATAATATCCAAGGGTTACATTGCTGTGTCATACTATATGTATATTATAACCATTAATACTCCATCCAGAAATGTATAGGAACAGTCCAGTAACTCATTACCTATATATATATATTTTTTTTTCTTTTTTTTGTACCAGTGATTGAACCAAAGGGCACTTACCCACTGAGCAACATCCCCACCTCTTAATTTTTTAAGTTTCAGACAGGGTCTTGCTAGTTTCCTTATAGCCTCGCTAAGTTGCTGAGGCTAGCTTTGAACTCATGGTCCTCCAGTCTTAGCCTCCAGAGATGCTGGGATTATAGGTATGCACCACCATGTCATTCCCTTACTAATATTAAATAATTCAGAAACTATTTTCTACATCCTTCCAGTCTACTTAATTTTAACCATGTTCAAGTGTTTTTATGGTCATCTCATTAAGACTATTGAAAAACTGTAGCATATCATGTTAAGTGCAAAAAGCCAGTCCCCAAAAGTCAGGGGTCAAATGATTTCTCTGATATGTGGAAGCTAATTCAAAATAAGTGGGGATTAAGAAAAATAGCAAAGAAAGAGAGAGAAAGGGAAAAAATGACAGGGAATTTCACCAAAATAGAGGAAAGATCAGTAGAGTAGACAAAGGGAATTGAGGAGGAAGAAGGAGGGACAGGAAAATGAAAAAACAGTGAAATGAATCTGACCAAACTTTGGATAAATGTGTGCATGGGTATAGCATGGTGGGTCCCAGCATCAGGTGCAGCCACAGGACACTAATTAAAAACAACAAAAAAGTAAACTGTAAATGGAGTGAACTGGGATCTGTGGAGTGGAAAGAGGGGATGGGAGAGGGTCGGGGTAATGTTGAGGATGGGATTGCAGGGGTTGTATTGCATGCTTTTGTAATAATGTCAAGGTGTATCCTGGTGTTGTATGTAACTAAAAATAATAAATCTTTTTGAAAGAAAAATAATATTTGATCACTTTTTCATTTATTTATTGGCATTTGAATGTTCTTTCTTAAGAAGTTTCTATTCAAGTTCCTTGCTTCTCCTTCCATTGATTTTCTGTATTAAAAAAATGACTTAGAAAGTTTGTGAATATATTCTGGATATATAAGATAAAATCAATCTACCCTGGAATAGCAATTTTTTGTTTCATTTTGTTTTGTTGGTGTTAATGTAGTATATTGTATTTTTCTGGAATTTAATCAATTTAAATGTCCATTTGAAAATGTTTGTCATAATGTTATTTGTAATAACCTACTATCTTCATAATGATTTCATGATGACTATCCTCTTGATATTAATTTGTGACTTTTATATTGATCTATATTCCAAAGGTTTTATCAATGTTTTCAATAAACCAATATTCCTATTAATTTATCTTCTCTATTTTATATTTGTGTCTCTTTAAGTAATTCTTTTCTCTTGATTATTTTCATCAAACTAACTTCTTTGGATTGTTTTGTTTTTAAACATATTTTACAGGGGTATTTAGATCAGTGATCTTCTCATTCTCTTCTTTTTACAAATATCTAGTAAGACTTTAGCATTTCTTCCTTAGCATGACTTTATCTGTAGACAAGAACAAGTATTGTGTTATATTCTTACCTGAATGCTGCTTAAGAGCTATTGTAATTTCTTTTATGATGTATAGGTTATTAAAAATAGTTCTTTAAAACTTTTAACATTTAAAAACTTTATAGAGAATCTCCAGTGCAGGCCTGCCCCATGCAGATGTGCCCCACCCCAGCTCCCCATCTACCAATGAGTCGGGATGCGTCTGCCACCATTTTAGATTATCCCTGACACCAATGCCACCATCTTTAGTTGAGGAAGCTTCCATTATTGGACACCTGCTAGAGGCTAGAAGCTCATTATCAAGGTACCTACAGGTTAACCACTGCTGCTGCTACTAATTTGTGGATGTGGCTGCTTACATCCAGGGATAATAGACAGGACCTGCAACATCATCACCAAGGGTCCTGCAGGCTTGATTGCATGTGAGGTATCCCTGCTAGATGTGCACCATATTGCTGCAGAGGAAGGAGAGAGTCTTGCAAGGAGTTGGTAGGTGGGAAAAGAGTGTGAGGGCATCTTGATCCTAGCTCATCCAGCCAACCAGCCCAGGACCCATTGGGATCCCAGAGACAACTCAGGAGCACTTGTTGGGACCTGACATCAGCCTGGTCCATGACTCCAGTAAGTACATGGTTCTGCCAGTCTGGCAACCAACAGAGCCCTCAAGTTCTTCAATCCCTGGTCCTGGTCTCGAACCACCCCCTGGCCACCAACTGGCCCAGTGCCTGCAGATATAGGACTGGCACACAGCTTTCATCACCTGGTCCCTATTTGACCAATATAGAACATTTTTCCAAGATAGGCAAACAGGGTCTGGCAATCAGTCCTTAGGACCTCAAGGGAGAGAGATTCCTAATTGGGAAGATGAAAGGGCAGGGACAGGAGAGAAACAATTTAGATACTAAATTATAGGCCAGGAATTGTGGGGTCCACAAGTGAGGAAGGGACTAAGACCAGGCTCCTGTGTCACAGGAGTGGACCCCTAAAAAGAGTTCTGGGTTGCAGTTTTTCCAGAAGGACTGGCAATTGCTATACCCTGCCTCCAGGAGTCCTGTCTCTACATCTAGTCCTCCCACCTTAGTAACTGCCATCATCCTGAGGGTGGAGGTACCAGCAAACCCCAGACAACCCCGCCTATGAGAAGAGAAGGGAGACAGAAAAGATACTGAACTCCACCAGAAACAATCGTTCATTATTTCTTCAAGACTCTTTATTTTTTCTTTTCTTTTCTCCATTTTTTGCTCCTTTTTCTTTTTTTGTTTCCTGCTCCACATCCCCATCATTTTGAAATCAAGTCCCTATCATGTGTCAGGCTACTGAAGACTGGGTGGTTTGAATAGTACATTACTGTTTTGTTGTAGATTCTTTTTTATTTTTTATTTTTATTTTTTTACTTGCTGTCTATTTTCCTCTTTTTAATCATTTCCTCAGTGTCTTTTCCTTTTCTCCTGCTAACAACCAACTTAACCAACTTATTTTGATTCCACTTGCATTCTTCCTATGATCTAGTACCTCCATATTCTCACTTCTTACCTCATTAGCATTACATCCTACACTCCTCTCCCATCTCCTTTGTCCACCATTAGAAATTGTAGGTCTTATTGCAAACCTCTTGTTTATGCTGTGGATAAGAATCAAACATATTATCTCTGTTTATTATGACAATATGGTTAATGTCTTAAGAGGGGCTATTTGGTTTAAGGCTGCATATTGTTTGCATTGGGTGCTGTTAATACTTATCTCCCCCTTAAAGATGAGGTATTGGAAGCCTGCAGAGACACTATAAATCTCTAGATTGGAAACTGTAATACCTCAGATCTGCTAGAAGGGAAGACAAACAACATGAAAAAACAGGGGAAGAAAGTGCCCCAAACAAATCAAGATGCTATATTAATAGAATCCATTGACAGCACTATAGAAGAAATGTCAGAAAAGGAGTTCAGAATGTACACAACTAAAAAGATCCTTGATGTAAAGATAAGAGAACAAATGCAAGCATTAAGTGATCAATTCAATAAATAGTTAAAAGAGCAAATGCTGGAAGCAAAAGATCATTTCAATAAAGAGATAGAGATTCTGAAAAAAAGATTCTTGAAATAAAGGGAACAATAAAGCAAATTAAAAACTCAATAGAAAGATCACCAATAAACTAGATCACATGGAAGATAAAACCTCAGATATTGAAGACAAAATATTTAATCTTGAAAATAAAGTTGAGCATACAGAGAAGATGGTAATAAATAATGAAGAGAATCTCCAAGAATTATGGGATAACATGAAAAGACCAAATTTAAGAATTATTGGGATTGAGGAAGGCACAGAGATATAAATCAAAGGAATGAACAATCTATTCAATGAAATAATATCAGAAAATTTCCCAAACCTGAAGAATGAAATGGAAAATCAAATACAAGAGACTTACAGGACACCAAATATACAAATTACAACAGATCCACAACAAGGCACGTTATAATGAAAATGCCTGACATACAACATAAAGATAGAATTTTAAAGGCCATGAGAGAAAAGCATCAGATTATATATAGGGGGAAACCTACATGGATATTAGCAGATTTCTCAGTCCAAACCCTAAAAGTTTGGAGGTTCTGGAACAATATATACCAAGCTCTGAAAGAAAATGGATGCCAATCAAGAATATTATATCCAACAAAAATAACCTTCAGATTTGATGACCTTCCATGATTAACAAAATCCTTCCATGATAAACAAAAGTTAAAAGAATTTACAACTATAAATTTTGCACTATAGAACATTCTCAGCAAAATATTCCATGAGATCGGAACTATGGCTTCCAGGATTATCCAAGATGGCCACTCTGGCTTCCAAATGTGTTGGCAAATGGGGAGTTGCAACTCAGGGTGTGGGCGTGATTGGCTGGAGGTCCTGGAGGCAGGGTGTGGTTGGACAGGCAGGGGTCCTGGAGGTGGTTGGTCTGGTTTGGGATCCTGGAGGTGGGGTGCAATCAGTCGGTCTGGGGGTCCTGGTGATAGGGTGCAGCCACTTGGTCTGGTGGTCCTGGTGGCAGGGA
This sequence comes from Sciurus vulgaris, assembly GCF_902686455.1. Classification (NCBI taxonomy): domain Eukaryota; kingdom Metazoa; phylum Chordata; class Mammalia; order Rodentia; family Sciuridae; genus Sciurus; species Sciurus vulgaris. The sequence continues at coordinate 58,551,893 of NC_136469.1, forward strand.
GCAGTCACTCAATGTGAGGGCCCCGGAGGCAGGGAGTGATTGGTTGGGCTGAGGGATCCTGGAGACGGAGCTCAGTCAGTCCAAACAGGGGTCCTACAGGGCCTGACTGTTGTCTCAAATGGTGGCAGCCATGTGTACCCAAACCTGCAGGTACTGTGACAGTGAACTTCCAGGCAACAGCAGGAAGCTGGTGCTCCACTGGCGGTCTGCGGTCAGTTTGTTGAAAACTGTAAGACGATCGGGAGGTGAACCTCGGGTGGTAGATGATGGATAGGTGAAAGGAGGGTGATGGACAGGCAAGAGGCAGGCAAAAGGCAGATGATAGGTGCCATTTTTTTTTAAGTATTTTCATAATTTTTTTGTTTGTCGATGGACATTTATTTTATTTATTTATATGTGGTGTTGAGAATCAAACCCAGTGCCTCGCCAATGCTACCCAAGCACTCTACCACTGAGCTATGACCTAAGCCCAGCTTTGAAGATGAAATAAAATCCTTCCATGATAAACAAAAGTTAAAAGAATTTACAAATAGGAAGTCTGCGCCTCAGAATATTCTCAACAAAATATTCCATGAGGAGGAAATGAAAACCAACAATGCAGGTCAGCAAAGGGAGGAACTACCTTAAAGAAAAATCCATTCAAAGGAGAAACCAAGCCAAGTTAAAATCCAAAAATAAGCCCAAATGACTGGGAATACAAATCATATCTCAATAATAACCCTGAATGTTAATTGCCTAAACTCATCAATCAAAAGACATAGACTGGCAGAATGGATTAAAAAGAAAGACCCAACAATATGCTGCCTTCAAGAGACTCATCTCATAGAAAAAGACATCCACACACTGAAGGTGAAAGGATGGGAAAAAAAACCTACCATGCACACAAACTCAGTAAAAAAGCAGGGGTTTCCATCCTTATTTCAGATAAAGTGGACTTCAATCCAAAGTTAGTCAGAAGGGATAAAGGAGTACATTTCATACTGTTTAAAGGAACCTAAAACAGGAAGACATAACGATTGTAAATGTTTATGCCCAAACAATGGTGCATCCATGTACATCAAACAAATCCTTCTCAATTCCAGGAATCAAATAGACCACAACACAATAATTCTTGGTGAATTTAACAGACTGCTGTCATCACTGGATAGATCTTCCAAACAAAAACTAAACAAAGAAACCATAGAACTCAATAACACAATCAATAACCTAGACTTAACAGATGTATACAGAATATTCCATCCATCGACTAGCAAATTCACTTTCTTCTCAGTAGCACATGGAAACTTATCAAAAATAGACCATATGTTATGCCACAAAGCAGTCCTTAGGAAATGCAAAAATATAGAGATACTGCTTTGTGTTCTATCAGATCATAATGGACTAGAGTAGAAATCAATGACAGAATAAAAACCAGAAATTACTCCAACACCTGAAGACTAAATAATATGCTATTGAATGAAACATGGATAGCAGAAAACATCACGGAGAAGACAAAAAAAATTCTTAGAGGTCAATGAGAACGATGATACAACATATCAAAATCTCTGGGACACTATGGAAGCGGTACTAAAAGGGAAATCCATTGCATGGAGCACATTCCAGAAAAGAATGAAAAGTCAACAACTAAATGACCTAACATTACAGCTCAAAGCCCTAGAAAAAGAAGAACAAAATAATAACAAAAATAGTAGAAGATAGGAAATAAAATCAGAGCTGAAATCAATGAAATTGAAACAAAAGAAACAATTTAAAAAATTGACAAAACAAAAAGTTGGTTCTTTGAAAAAGTAAACAAAATAGACAAACCCTTAGCCACACTAACGAAGAGAAAGAGAGAGAAAACTCAAATTACTAAAATTTGTGATGAAAAAGGAAATATCACAACAAACTCCACTGAGATAACATAACATAATGAGAAGCTACTTTGAAAATCTATATTCCAACAAAATAGAAAATACCAAAGACATTGACAAATTTCTAGGGACATATGTTCATCCCAAACTGAACCAGGAGGACATACACGGTTTAAACAGATCAATATCAAGCAATGAAATAGAAGAAGCCATTAAAAATCTACCATCCAAGAAAAGCCCAGGACCAGATGGATTCTCAGCCGAGTTCTACGAGACCTTCAAAGAAGAACTTATTCCAATATTTCTCAAAGTATTCCACGAAATAGAAAAGAGGGTACCCTACCAAACTCATTCTATGAAGCTAATATCACACTCATACACAAACCAGGCAAAGACGCATCAAGGAAAGAAAATTTTAGACCAATATCCTTGATGAATATAACTGAAAAGATTCTTAACAAAATATTGGCAAACTGTATCCAAAAACATATTAAGAAAATTGTGCACCACGATCAAGTGGGGGTCCATCCCTGGAATGCAAGGATGGTTTAACATCCATAAATCAATAAATGTGATCCATCAAGTCAGTAGACTTAAGGATAAGAATCATATGGTTATTTCAGTTGATGCAGAAAAAGTGTTTGACAAAATACAACACCCCTTCATGCTCAAAACACTAGAAAAAATGGGGATAGTAGGAACATACCTCAACATTGTAAACGCTATTTATGCTAAGCCCTTGACCAACATCAGTCTTAATGGAGGAAAAACTGAAAGCATTCCCGTTAAAAACTGGAACAAGACAGGGATGTCCTCTTTCACCACTTCTATTCAACATTGTCTTTGAAATACTAGCCAGAGCAATTAGGCAGACTAAAGAAATTAAAGGGATACGAATAAGAAAAGAGGAACTTAAGTTGTCACTATTTGCTGATGACATGATTCTATATTTAGAGGATCCAAAAAACTCCTCCAGAAAACTTCGCAACCTCATCAATGAATTCAGTAAAATATCAGGCTATAAAATCAACACACATAAATCTAAAGCATTTTTATACGCAAGGGATGATACATCTGAAAGGGAAGTGAGGAAAACAACTACATTTGCAATATCCTCAAAAAAAAAAAAAATACTTGGGAATCAATCTAACCAAAGAGGTAAAAGATCTCTACAATGAAAACTACAAAACACTGAAGAAAGAAATTGAGGAAGACCTTAGAAGATGGAAAAATCTCCCATGCTCTTGATTAGGCAGAATTAATTTTGTCAAAATGGCCATACTACCAAAAGTGCTATACGGATTCAATGCAATTCCAATTAAAACCCAAGATGTACCTTACAGAAATAGAGCAAGCAATCATGAAATTCATCTGGAAGAATAAGAAACCCAGAATAGCTAAAGCAATCCTTAGCAGGAAGAATGAAAAAGGGTATCGCAATACTAGAACTTCAACTATACTACAAAGCAATACTAACAAAACGACATGGTATTGGTACCAAAATAGACAGGCAGATCAATGGTACAGAATAGAGAACATGGACACAAACCAAAATAAATACAATTTTCTCATACTAGACAAGGGTGCCAAAAATATGCAATGGAGAAAAGATAGCCTCTTCAACAAATGGTGCTGGCAAAACTAGAAATCCATATGCAGCAAAATGAAACTAAACCCTTATCTCTTACCCTTCACAAAACTCAACTCAAAATGGACCATAAACCTCAGAATCAGACCAGAGACCCTTATAGAAGAAAAAGTAGGTCCAAATCTTCAACATGATCTGCCATTTGCCTGCCTCTCACCTGTCCATCGCCTGCCTTACTCCTATCCATCACCCAATGCTCGAGGTTCACCTCCTGATTGTCCGACAACAGTCAGCAAACTGATGGCCAACCGCCAGTGGAGCACCAGCTGCCTGCTGCTGCCTGGAAGTTCACTGTTACAGTGCCTGCAGGTTTGATTACACGTGGCTGTGGCCATTTTGAGACAACAGCCAGGGCCCGTAGGACCCCTGGCCAGACTGACTGAGCCCCATCTCCAGGATCCCTTAGCCCGACCAATCACTCCCTGCCTCTGGGGCCCTCACATCAACTGACTGCTCCCTGCCTCCAGGACCCCCAGACCAACTAACTGCGCCTTATCACCAGGACCCCAGACCGACTGATTGCACAACCACACCAAACACACCGAACCTCCAGGAACCCTGCTGGACCAACTGCATCCCGTCTCCAGGACCTCCAGCTGACCACATCCACCCCTGAGCTGCAGCTCCCCATTTGCCAACACATTTCGAAGCCAGAGCGGTCATCTTGGATAATCCTGGAAGCCATAGCTCCGATCTTTGGGTGGGGCAAATCCCATCCTGCAACACCTGCTGGAGGCTTGAAGCTCATTGTCACATACCTCGCATGCATTAGGCTACTGAACACTGGGAGGTTTCATTAGTACATGACTATTATACAGTAGATTTTCTATTTTCTCCTTTTTAAAATAATTTGTTTTTATTTCTTTACTTTTCTTGCTCTCTTTTCCTTTTGTTTACCTGTTCCCTCAGAGTCTCTTTCTCCCTTTTTTGCATGCTAACATCCAATTTCTGTTGATTATACTCTCACCCTTTCTATTTTCTAGAACATCTGTATATTCTTTTCTTATCCAATTAACAGCCACATTCTACATCCCTCTGCATCCTCTTTGTCCTCCATTAGAAACTGCAGACCTTATTGCAAACCTGTTTGTTTTACTGAAGATAATATTTGAACTCATTTTGTTTATTATGACAATTTTGTTATTGTCCCCATAGGGGCTATTTGGTCTAGGATTGCATAGTGTATGAATTGGGCACTGCTAATATTGATCTCCCCTTAAAGAAAGGGTTTTGGAAACCTATAGGGCCACTATAAGGCTATAGGGGGAATTCTGTAATACCCCAGATCTGCACTGCTAGAGGGGAAGATACGTGAACAACGTGAAAAAACAAGGGAAGAAAATGATCCAAACAAATTAGATTCTATAGTAATAGAATCCAATGACAGTATGTTACAAGAAATGTCAGAAAAGGACTTCCAATTATACATGATTAAGATGATTCGCGAAGCAAAGGATGAGATAAGAGAGCAAATGCAGGCAATGAATGATAATACAAATAAGCTGAAAGAGCACCTGCACGAAGCAAAAGATCATTTCAACAAAGAGATAGAGATTCTAAAAAGAACCAAATGGAAATCCTTGAAATGAAGGAGACAATAAACTGAATAAAAAACTCAATGGAAAGCATCACCAAAAGACTAGACCACTTGGAAGACAGAACCTCAGACAATGAAGACAAAATATTTAATCTTGAATATAAAGTTGCCCAAGAGAGAAGATGGTAAGAAATCATGAACAGAATCTCCAGGAACTATGGGACATCATGAAAAGACCAAATTTAAGAATTATTGGGATTGAGGAAGGCACAGAGATACAAACCAAAGGAATGAACAACCTATTCAATGAAATGATATCAGAAAATTTCCCAAACCTGAAGAATGAAATGGAAAATCAAATACAAGAGGATTACAGAACACCAAATGCACAGAATCACAACAAATCCACACCAAGACACATTATAATAAAAATGCCTAACAGTCAAAATAAAGATAGGATTTTGAAGACCGCGAGAGAAAAGCATCAAATTGCATATAGGGGGAGACCAATACAGATAACAGCCAACTTCTCAACCCAGACTCTAAAAGCTAGAAGGGCCTGGACCAACATATTTCAAGCTCTGAAAGAACATGGTTGCCAACCAAGAATCCTATACCCAGCAAAACTAACCTTCAGATTTGAAGATGAAATAAAATCCTTCCATGATAAACAAAAGTTAAAAGAATTTATAAATAGAAAGCCTGAACTACAGAATGTTCTCAACAAAATATTCCATGAGGAGGAAATGAAAACCAACAATGCAGGTCAGCAAAGGGAGGAACTACCTTAAAGAAAAATCCATTCAAAGGAGAAACCAAGCCACTTAAAAACCAAAAATAAGCCAAATGACTGGGACTACAAATCATTTCTCAATAATAACCCTGAACGTTAATGGCCTAAACTCATCAATCAAAAGACATAGACTGGCAGAATGGATTAAAAAGAAAGACCCAACAATATGCTGCCTGCAAGAGACTCATCTCATAGAAAAAGATATTCACACACTGAAGGTGAAAGGATGGGAAAAAAACCTACCATGCACACAAACTCAGTAAAAAAGCAGGGGTTTCCATCCTTATTTCAGATAAAGTGGACTTCAATCCAAAGTTAGTCAGAAGGGATAAAGAAGGACATTTCATACTGCTTAAGGGAACCATAAATCAGGAAGACATAACGATAGTAAATATTTATGCCCCAAACAATCGTGCATCCCTTCACGATGCTTCAACATGTCAGCTTAGGATAAGACTTCCTTAACAGGACTCCCATAGCACAAGAAATAAAAGCAAGAATCAATAACTGGGATAGATTCAAACTGAAAAGCTTTCTCTCAGCAAACTATGAGCAATGTGAAGAGAGAGCCTACAGAGTGGGAGAAAATCTTAGCCACTCATACTTCAGATAGAGCACTACTTTCCAGAATATATAAAGAACTCAAAAACTCTACATCAAGAATACAAATTACCCAATCAACAAGTGGGCTAAGGAAATTAACAGATACTTCACAGAAGAAGATCTACAAGCAATCAACAGATATATGAAAAATGTTCAACATCTTTAGTAGTAAGAGAAATGCAAATCTAAACTACCCTAGGATTCCATCTCATCCCAATTAGAATGGCGATTATCAAGAATACAAGCAACAATATGTGTTGGCAAGGATGCGGGGAAAAAGGTACACTCATACATTGCTGGTGGGGTTGCAAATTAGTGCAGCCACTCTGGAAAGCAGTGTGGAGATTTCTTAGAAAACTTGGAATGGACCCACCATTTGACCCAGCTATCCCACTCCTCGGCCTATACCAAAAGGACTTAAAATCAGCATACTACAGAGATGCAGCCACATTATTGATAATAGCTGCTCAATTCACAATAGCCAGATTGTGGAACCAACCTAGATGTCCTTCAAAGGACGAATGGATGAAGAAACTGTGATGTACACACACACACACACACACACACACACACACACACACACACACATAATGGAATATTATTCAGTCATAAAGAATAATAAAATTATGGCATTTGCATGCAAATGGATGAAATTGGAGAATATCATGCTAAGTGAGATAAGCCAATCTCAAAATACCAAAGGACAAATGATCTTGCTGATAAGCAGATGATGACACATATAGGGGGTGGGAAGGGGGCAAGAGTGGAGGAAGGAGGGACTGTAGAGAGGAAAAGAGGGGTGGGAGGGGTTGGGGCAATGGAAAAAATAAGTGAATGAATCAAACACCATTACCCTATGTAAATGTATGATTACACAAATAGTATGCCGTTACTCCATGTACAAACAGAAACAACATGTATCCCATTTGTTTACAATAAAAATAAATTTAAAAAATAAAAAAGAAATGATAAGTTGTACCCCATTTGTGTACAATGAATCAAAATGTGTATAAAAATAAAAAATATTTTAATAAAAAATTTAAAAAATAATAATATTCCTTGATTAAATGACAATACCTGCTACAGTTATGCGAACTGCTGTAATGAATAAGACTTCAAATGTGTAATGGTTCAAGAATTAAAGAATTCAACTTAATCACATGACGTCCCAAAAAAGGAATTTTGACAGGAGTTTCTCTTTCAAACTGAGACTGGGGATTCAAGTTTCTTCCACGTGGGATTATTCCATCTCCCATCTTCCATGTTTACCACATTTCTGGGCTCATCTCTATGAAATCAGTGAAAAGAGAAAGGACATGGAAGATGATTCACATGTTCTTTCTGTGAATCTGGAACAGGAATATTCCACTGGACAGAACTTGGGTTGTGTCCACAGGAGGAGGAGGAGGAAGCAGATTTGATGAAGAGCTGGATAGACTCTGCTGTACTTCCTTAGAACATGGCCTCTGGTGCACACTATGAACTTTTAGTGAGTGAAAAACATGACTGAGTTGGTATGAACTCTCAAAGGTTAACCATTGATAAAGAACTGGCAAAATTATTTCCTTTTCTTGGACATAGCTTTCGGTCAATAATCTTCAACAAATACATTCTTTTTATTGATTTATTTTTGCACCTTAAAATTGCTAAACAAGTGCTCTACCACTGAGCTACACCTTCAGCTCTCAAATATATTCTTTAAAGAATAAAAATGATTCTTAAAATGAGATTGGAAAACTACTTTAAATGTCCTTTATTAATTTTCTTTAAAAGAGCTATGAATGAAATATCTCTCAGTAAATATTACAGACTTTGCAGGCTATATAGTCTCTGATGTCATATAGTCTCCATCACAATTACTCAATTGTGCTGTTTTAGTGTGAAAGCAGCTCTGGACAATAAACAAATGATCATGGCAGTGTTCCAATAAAACTTTATTTACAAACAGAGGCAATTGCCTGAATTTGGTCCATGATTGCCAACACCTGGTCTAGAATGTTCAGTATTTTCTAAAATGGTTACATTTTCTAATTTTATATTAGATGTTTATGACATTTATAAAGCTGTTTTCTCTTTACAGAGTTTGGAATTTCACTTTTGCTTTGATTTTTGGTGGGAAGAATGATCATGACCTGAGATAACTTTGACTAATACACAATGTCTTTTTCATTGGCATAAATGAAGCCATAAATTATAGTTGTGTTGTCATATTTTGTTAGACCACGGGCTTGTAAGTGCTATTGGTTTGCTCATAAAAGTGCTGGGACTAAGCTTTCAGGAACTTCTAAAGAAGGATTCACAGACTTTTCTTGTTAAATTTAATCTTTATTAAAACTTTAGTTGTGGAAAAAAAATATTCCATGAGGAGGAAACAAAAAAACATCAATGACAGTCAGCAAAGGGAGGAACTATCCTAAAGGAAAAGTCAATCAAAGAAGAAACCAAGTCAAGTTAAAAACCAAAAATAAGCCAAAATGACCAGGTATACAAATCATATCTCAATAATAACCTTGAATGTTAGTCACCTAAACTCATTAATTAAAAGACATAGACAGGTAGATTGTATTTAAAAAAACAAAAACCAATAATATGCTGCCTTCAAGAGACTCAACTCATAGGAAAAGATATCCATAGACTGAAGGTGAAAGGATAGGAAAAAACATATCACTCATGGACTCAGTAAAAAACGGGTTTCTATCTTCATATCAGATAAAGTGGACTTCAAGCCAAAGTTAGATGGGATAAAGAAGGACATTTCATACTGCTTAAGGGAACCATAAATCAACAAGACATAACAATCGTAAATAGTTATGCAACAAACAATGGAGCATCTGTTTGTCAAACAAAGCCTTCTCAATTTCAATCAAATGAACCACAACACAATAATACTGGGTGACTTTGATACACCTCTTTCAGCACTGGGTAGATCTTCCAAACAAAAACTGAACAAATAAATCATAGAATGCAATAATACAATCAATAACTTAGACTTAGCAGACATATATAGACTATTCCATCCATCAATGAATGAATACACTTTTTTTCTCAGCAGCACATGGAACCTTCTCTAAAATAGTCCGTATGTTATGCCACAAAGTAACTCTTAGAAAATACAAAAATAATAGAAATACTACCTTGCATTCTATCAAATCATAATGGAATGAAATTAGAAATCAATGATAAAATAAGAAATAGAAACTACAGAAACATCTGGAGACTAAATAAATGCTATTGAATGATGCATGGATAGCAGAAGACATCAGGGAAGAGATAAAAATTTCTTTAAGGTAAAAAAGAACACTGATACAACATATTAAAATCTCTGGGATACTATGAAGGCAGTACTAAGAGGAAAATTCATTGCATTGAGCTCATTCAATAAAGGAAAAAAAAGTCAACAAATAAATTACCTAACATTACACCTCAAAACCCTAGAAAAAGAACAGATCAGCACCAAAAGTGGTAGGAGAGGAAAAAAAATTAAAATCAGAACTGAAATCAATGAAATTGAAACAAGAAAAAAAAATTGAAAAACCTGACAAAGTTGGTTCTTTGAAAAAAATATACAAAATTGATAAACCTTTAGCCACACTTAACAAAGAAGAAAGAGAAAAATCAAAATTACTAAAATTGATGATAAAAAAGGAAATATCACAAAGGACACTATTGAAATACAAAAGATAAATAGAAGCTATTTTGAAAATCCATACTCCAACAGAAAATCTCAAAGACATCAACAAATTTCTAAAGACATATGATCCACCCAACTGAATCAGGAGTATATACACAATTAAAACAGATCAATTTCAAGCAAGGAAATAGAAGATGCCATCAAAAACCTACTAACCAAAAAAGCCTGAGAGCAGACAGATTCTCAGCTGAGTTCTACAAGACCTCAAAGAAGAACTAATACCAATACTCCTCAAAGTATTCCATGAAATAGAAAAGGAGGCAACCCTTCCAGACTCATTCTATGAAGTTAGTATCACCCTGATACCAAAACCAAAGACACATCAAATAAAGAAAATTTCAGACCAGTATCCCTGATGAACATAGATGCAAAAATTCTTTAAAGAATTCTGGCAAATTTCATACAAAAACTTATTTAAAAGATAGTGTACCATGATCAAGTGGGGTTCATCCCAGGAATGCAAGGTTGGTTCAACATCTGAAAATCAATAAATATAATTTATCACATCAATAGACTTAAAGTTAAGTATCATATGATCATTTAAAAGATGCTGAAAAAGTATTTCATAAAATACAGCACCCCTTTATGCACAAAACAGTAGAAAAACTAGGGAACATATCTCAACATTTTAAAGGCTATTTATGCTAAGCCCAAGACCAACATCATTCTAAATGGAGAAAAACTGAAAGTATTCTTTCTAAAAATTGGAACAAGACAGGGATATCCTCTTTTATCATTTCTATTCAACATCATCCTTGAAACTCTAGCCAGAGTAATTAGACAGACCAAAGAAATTAAAGGAATATGGATAAAAAGAAGAACTCAAACTATCACTATTTGTAGATGACATGATTCTATATTTAGAGGATCCCCAAAATTCCACCAGAAAACTTCTAGAACTAATAAATAAATTCAGCAAAATAGCAGGATGTAAAATCAACACTCATAAATCTAATTCATTTTATTCATAAGTGATGAATCCTCTGAAAGAGAAGTTAGGAAAACTATCCCATTCAAAATAGCCTAAAAAAAATAAAATATCAATCTAACAAAAGAAGTGAAAGACCTCCACAATGACAACTACAGAACACTAAAGTAGAAATTAAAGAAAACCTTAGAAGTTGGAAAGATCTCCCATGTTTTTGAATAGGCAGAGTAAATATTGTCAAAATGTCCATTCTACCAAAAGTGCTACACAGATTTAATGCAATTCCAATTAAAATCCCAATAATGTACCTCATGGAAATAGACAAAGCAATTGTGAAATTCATTGGGAAAAATAAGGGACTCAGAATATCCAAAGCAATCTTTAACAGGAAGAGTGAAGCAGGAGGCATCACAATACCAGACCTTAAACTATACAACAGAGCAATAATAACAAAAACAGCATAGTATTGGCACCAAAATAGACAGGCAGACCAATGATACAGAATAGAAGACACAGAGACAAAGCCACATAAATACAGTTGTATTTGTCAGTGTTCTCTAGAGGAATAGAATCAACAGGAAGTATGATTATAAAAAGGGGATTTATTAGATTGGTTTATACAACCAGAAACTGGATAGTCCACAATGGCCATCTGCAGCTGGAGAGGTGGAAGAACCAGCAGCAGTCCTAGACGCAGAAGCCCCAGAACAAGAAAGATCAACAGTGCTACCCTAGTCCTAGACCAAGGCTTCTGGAGAATCACTGGTAGAGTCCACTTTGGAAGTGTAAAGAAGTGAGAGTCTGATGTGTTCAGACAATAAAAGCAGCAATCAAGAACCCATTCAAGAAGATCCAAGTTTGCATCTGCATCTGCTTCCTTGTTCTTTCAGCTTTTATTGCATCCTATTGGTCGGCACTGCCGTGCTTAGGGAGGGCTCCCCTTCAGTTCCTATCCCACATTCCAATCATTCCTAGACACGCCCTCATGGACACACCCAGAAGCCTCTTAATCATGGGCATCTCTTAATCCAATCCAGTTGACAATTCAAATTAACCATTACAACAATTTTCTCATACTAGACAAAGGTGCCAAAAATATACAATGGAGAAAAGATAGCCTCTTCAACAAATGGTGCTGGGAAAACTGGAAATCCGTATGTTGCAAAATGAAACTAAACCCCTATCTCTCACCCAGTACTCAACTCAAAATGGATCGAGGACCTAGGAATTAGACCAGAGACCCAGTATCTTCGTACTGGACCTGTCTGTTTATCAGCAAATAAGAGAGGCAAAAAAATACCACCAAGCCATTCTCAGTATTTTCCGTGAGACCAGGTGAATCAAATGACAGTTTTCCTGGAATAGAATCCCTGAGCAGGTTGGGATTTCAGGACTCTCTTTACTCTTATGACTCCCAATTAATAAACATTCTTCACTCTGCTTCGCTCACTGAAATACTTGACTTTCTCATTTTTGTACATTCATATATACTGTGTTTCTGTTTAGAGCACCCTTCTCTACTTTTCTCTCTGGAAAATTCCCAATGATCATTCAAACCTGAGTCAGCTTGATTGTTGCCTCTTTAAGAAGATTCCCTGATCTCATTGTCTCACATCAGTATTGACCCCCTTCTCTATTTTTATAGATTTATGCAGCACTTCTCCTGGCATTTAATTCTTTGTGTTTATTTTTTTCTACCTATAATGACTCAATCCTTAAAAAAAAATAAAAAGCTTTTTTTGTACACCTATTACTAACACAGGACTTAGAACAGGACAAATTTAATAAATACTAGCTAAATGAAAAGTTTCTAATATTATCAATTTGGATGGTTCAACATCCAATTTATTCCTTTATCTGGATTAGGTATCTAGCAAACACTAGGTACTCAGATATTTGTTGGGGTAGTGAATCATATTAAGATTTGGGTAAATATTTACTTTATTCTGAAGGTGCAATTTTATTTCATTTATTTAAATAAAATGAACTTTCAAAGAATTAGCTCTTGTTTAGATTGAAGAAAGTTGAGGGGTTAGGTGAGAATAGAAAGATGAAATGATTTTGGAATAATCTTTCTGGAAATTAAACTTAAGTTCTTCTTCACAAAACCAAGATTAATTAAGGATGAAATCATTGGGGCATAGATCATTTGAGAAAAATTAGTTAGCTATAAGGTCTAATAAAACTGTCAAATGTCTAAATACAAAATTCATCTCAAACATTTAACTGGTGAGCCATGAAATTTGTATTTTTCAGATTTTTAAAAATTACAGAAAACCATGTCTACTCTACAGTACTCCATGGAAGCTTGACACTGTGCAAACTGGGCTCAATCGCCACGGAGCTATATATGGACACTTAATCCCCAGGGATTTGAAGAAGCAGGTTCTGCTCAGTCATTGAAAAATTATTGGCAAAACTTCTGGGACATATTTTTTATGCACATAAAAATTTTAGTTTCAGAGGTATATAATTGTAGGTTTTCATGACAGAATCTGTAGGTTGAATTACATTTTACTAAAATGTGCCAAGACGAGTTCTTAAACCTGGGCAAATGAAAATAACTGCTCTTCTGCTAATGAAGCTTGAAGTCATTTCTCAGGGGCTGAAATCAGGGCAGTTAACTGTTGTATATCCCAGTCAGCTTCAGCATGTGCAAGAAGGTTGAAATATACTCAGGTTTCCTTGCCCAATATATTTTTTAAAAGAATTTAAAATGAAGGCAAATGCAGAATTCACATATTGCATTTATTCCATAGCTGGTATAATGAAAGGGAAAACTTAAAAAAACTTTAAAACTTACACTATTGGGAAACTTAGACATGTAAATAATTTATGTTTAAAACTTGTAATCGGTACAGTTCAAGGGAAAATGATTGTGCGATTGTGCTTGAAATTTTTTGATATTAGGATATTAGGATATTTTGATATTAAGATATTATGATATCCTCTTTTATAGATATAACATTATAAACTACTACTGATTGGCCAGAACTGCATTCAAAAACTAATTAAATTCACAATCTGACAGTTTTGCATATTTGTAATAAAAAATAGTCTAGAAAACATGGTTTGCCACAGTAAAAATTAAATGATTTAAAACAAATACTAAATTCTGACTTATTTTTATTATTAAACATAGATTCTTGAGAAAAATCAAAAATTAAAAATAGTAACAAATTTAAAGCATTGTGGGAATTTACTAAGGAAGTTCTTAAACTGTTAAAGGAATTTATATTTTCAGATTGCCAACTCTTTATTATGCCCAATTTTATATAAAAAAATGTGGTTTTTTTTTTTCCTGATGGAGTTTCATCTCTTTTCTATGTTTATCAGTCAGGCAGGATTTGTATTTGGCTTACTAATGGAAAATGAGAGAAAAAGAAAAGAAAAGTGGATTTTAAAAATGTAGCCAGCGTATCAGCATAAAAAGTAATCGTGGTTCAGGAAGGGATTAGTGAAGGGTTAGTGAAAGACAGCACACACAGACAGGTTGAATTAGGATAAGTTGTAAAAAAAAGACAAAATCAGAAAATTGAACAGCTTGCTTTTTCCTAGCTGATCTTCCCAGTGTAATTTTAACTCATGCTGAGTGGGGCATGTCCACAGGAACAGGTGGGCAGAGTTGAGCTAAAACTACCAGAACTCTTCTGTGTGGCCCCAGGTCAGGAACTAACAGAGAACACCCAGGTATTATGAAGCATGAGTGGAAACCAGTTAATGTCTGAGAGTATAGGTTTGTGCTGGGAAATTCTCAGGGACTTCTGGTGCCTGAGGCACACAGTAGCTCTCTATCTAGGACTCATCAACCATTTCTGCTGTCCCTTCCAAGAAACCCATCTCCCAGACTCACCACCTGCTTGTCCTTGGTCTTGACTAGAACTGTCTTCTGTTGCAGCTATCTGAGGCCAGGGAAAGAGAGAGTGTCGTTACTGGGGCTCCACTACAGACACATTTTCCTATGGAGCGAGGCAAGAAAAGACACTTACATAGAGTTCCAACTCCCTCTGCCTGCCCACTGCTATGGGAGTGGCAATCCCAATGATGCCACCTTGATAGTGAGAACCTTCTAGTAATCATACCAGTGCTGCACAAAACCACTTCTTCTGTATGGCCACAATGGACATCCTACTGTTCCCCTTATTCCCTTTGAATTATATACAAGAATATTAAACACACCTATATCCAAAATGTAAATATTAGCTAGAAACCTATTTCAAGCCAAAATAAAAACATTTTTGAATCATCAAACAATTTGGAATTATATGTAGTGTCTTCCCCTATCTCGGCAGAAATGCCAGAATATGAATATATGTGTTATATACATGTATCTATTTTTATGTGCCTTCTTGTTCCCCAAGGCTGGCAAAAAATCTCAAAATATTGCTTTAGAGTTGTTCTTTTGGTTTTTTTCCACAGAGCATCTATTCGAGAGAATAAACTTGGCCATTTTCAAGCTGTGAGAATATGAAATGCATAAATTTCACTGCTAAAAAGTACTTTTTTGGAATATTTATGTAACTTAAAACAGATGCATCCACAAAGTTTACATATAGCAACACAGATTACCAAAGGAAGAGAGTCAGGTCTGGCATGGAGAAGATTTGGTATTTTTACTCTACAACTGGTTTCCAATGTGTAAAATTGGTGTTGGGGAATGGATGCAACAATTGGGCTCTGGACAAATTCCTATAAATTGTCACTAGATGAGCATCTGATGATGGAGCATTTCAGCTTTAGGTCTACAACTTGAGGAATACCTGTGTTTATTTTTAGATGGAAATGGAGATAAGCCAAAGGAGGTTTTCTACAAGGTTCTTCTCAACAGAGGTAACATGATCTAGTCTGAAATTTCACCAAGCTCAAAAGTTGAATTTTTCAGGTGTGGAATAGACACCCATAAGGAATACTGTTTTGGGTGTGAGCCGCTGGGTGGAGAGTTGTACCATTTATGGAATGAAAAGAGATGGGGGAGAAAGCCAGTGTGAGAGAGAAAATCTAGAGTTACTTTTTAAATTTCCTCAATTTGAGATACTGGTGTACTTTGAAACAAATTTGTTAGAAATCTGAATATTAGTCCTCAGGGATAGGGCTGGACTAGAAATTTAAGTTTAGTTGTAATGGGAAAATAGATGTTTAGATCTATGCAACTGACATAAAGAGTGATTAGGGAGGGAAAATAAGAAGCCACAAGAATGAGCTTGAAATCATCTAAAGTCTGGAGCTCAGGGAGAAAGAATTTCAAGAAAAGTCAGAGAGAGCAAGAAAGCAAGGAAGAGAGAGAGAGAGAGAGAGAGAGAGAGAGAGAGAGAGAGAGAGAGAGAGAGAGAGAGAGAGAGAGAGACTTTTCTCAAACATGGAAAATTCATTGGAACAATTTGAATTGAACACAAGTGGGAAAAGGAGGGCTTTGTGGGTAGGCTTCTGGAAACTGCACAAATAAAAGAGAAAACCCACAGATACAGAAGTAATGTCAGAAAAAATGTGAATGACAAAGAGGGATAAAAATATATAGAGAAAAAAAGAGGTCAGCACATGTGGAATGATAACAAAAGAAATATCTAATGATATGAATAATGATACTATTTCCTGAAATAAAGAACAACTGAAATCTGCAGATCTCTGAGCAAAATTAATACAGAACTGACAACAGAATTCTATATTTAGTCAAACTACTGAAATTCATGGGTAATGAAAGAACCCTGATGGACTTGCTGTGAAGATGAATACATGTCATTTGCACCTGGAATATAATGAACACTTGATAAACACTTCTGTGTTTATCTCCCTCCTCTTCTTCATGCATTATTGTTGCTGTTACCATGATCATTATTCACCCTTACCCCACCCTTAAATGCTGGTACTGTTGGTGACTGGATCTCTGGTCCTCTCTCCCCCCAGTATGTACCCTCTCCTCTGGCAATCTAATCTGTGCCCACAATTTCAGTTATATTCTCTTTACTGATGATTCCCACAGTCATATTCTTGCATCTTGGATGTCATCAAGGACCTCAAGTTCCAGTGCTGAAGATGCATTCACCCTCTTCTCCCCTGTGGCAATTCCCCTGCCATGTCTGCAAAGCCAGATCCTCTTCCAGCATTGCTGATCTTCACCAGTGGCACCCCAGCTCCCCTGTGCACAGGCCAGACTCTTACCCTAGCCTGTCTCGTTTACGCCCATGACCGCATCTGCTTCCATTCCCATGCCACAGTCCTCATACAGTGGTCAAAAGGACCTCAAAAATGTAAACCAGGTTATGAACAATCTGCAAACAATCTTCCAGTACTTTTCAATGTCACATAGAGCCAAGGGCTTTACCCTCCAGTATTTCTCTAACTCATTTCCACTGTTTTCCCTTTGCTCGCCCCGTGGTGGCTAAAGTGGTATATTTTTCTTTTCCTCAATCACAACACACAGATCCCACCTCAGATAACTCCTTGATTTCTCTACTTGGAAAGTCCTCCCCACACCATCCACATGCTTTCTTCCCTCAATTCATTTAGGTCTCTGGGCAAATGTTACCTAATTGCCTCATATCTTGGAGTTCTCCTTATTTTTTCTTATTTCCTTGTTTAAATACTTAGAAAACACATATGAAAATATGTAAGTATTTATGTATCTGTTTTCTGGCCTCTGTCTTGCTCCCTAAAACTGATTACATAATTTCTTTTCTTATTTTAATTATTTATTCTTGACTCGGGGCACATGATATTTACCTGAAATATTTTTTTTAAATTTCCACCTCAATACCCACCCTCTGCCCTTTTACTTGTTTAACTCCTTTTACTATTTTCACTTTAGCAGAGATGTCATTTCACTAGGGAAATTTTGCCTGATACCAATTCTTGCAGCATGCTTCATTTACACCTTCAAAAAATGTCCCCCTACATTCTTGGGACTCATCTATCTCTGTTGTTATGCACTTACTTGTGTCCATGATTTTTGGCCATCACTCCCACTAGTTTTCTGCACAACATTATGGTATCCTTCTTGTATAGTTCATTACCAGTATGTTCAAGAACTTAAAAGATTTGATTCAGGAGTAAATGTGCCCAGAAGCACAGACTCATGCATGTTTCAGCCGGTTCCATTACCAGTTATGGTATGGGCCTTGGTGTACTTGAGACTGTGCAGGTCCTTGCAGCTAAGAGACTCAGGTCTGACCCAGCTTATCATCCACCTGGGTGATCAAGGGTCAGCCTTCATCAATACTACCCTGATCAGAGCCAGCATAGCCTGGTGAAAGACCCCATTCGCTAGGAGAAGAAAAGGGTAGAAGGCACAAGACTTTGCCATGAAATGTCATGCTGGACTGGAAACCTAACACCTGACAAATCATAATGGCTCATCTCTAGGCCCACCCTTGGACAAAGTCTCTGGAACAGCTCCAGTGCCAGGGGAAGATATATGCCTCCAGTCTATTAGACTTCGAATTCAACTAGCATCCCTATGGCTTATTGTAGCAGTTTGGGACCATGGGTCTGAACATGATGATCAGCAACAGGCAGCCCATAGGAGTAAGAGCCTTGATCTTCACCTAGTGTTATATTAGTTATTTTTGTTATATTAGTCTTGGTGGTTGAACTCAGGGTCTGACACATCTTGGCCACAGATGTGATATAGGAGTCAGGGACTGGTCCATCCATGGTAACTTCTGCCCAAGACAGAAATTTGCAGTGCCTGATCACAGGTCAGTAATTTTGGACAAGGAATATAGCCTATCCTGGCCCCAGGGAGAGGAGTATGGCAGCAGACTACTCTCTTTAGTTACTCTCTTGTTTCTTTCTTAACAATGTGCCAACAGAGAAATACAGACACACCTAGGCTTGGACTGCCCTATAGTACTGAAACAGTGACAAGACATCAACAGCAGACCTGGCAAATCTGGGCACCATCTAATACTGAAAAGTGGAAGTAACTATAGGTTCAGAGAAAAAAGTAGACTGTTTATAATTTCTGGAAAGTCAGACACAAACAAAGTCAGAGTAAGAAGACTAGAATAAATCCCTGATCCTTCAATGCCCAGACAATGTCACACAACAACAAGCATTAAGAACTGTCAGGAAAATATGACCTCACCTGGCACTCAAAATAAAATTCTGAAAACTGACCTGGCAGTACTCAGTATGGAAAAAAGCTCTCGAGGGGTTTCAAGATGGCGGCCTAGAGGGTGGCTGCATTTCATGTTGCTCCAGGACTCAGGATTCAAAAGAGGAGATATTGAGACGCTTGGGACCAACTCAAAGCAGCCGGGTGACTCTCATCCCCTGGGGGGGCATCCCGGATGGGACGGTGGTCCTGGAACGCAGGAAACTTTGTGAAGTAGAACTGCCGGCGAGACGCCCCTCCCCCCGCTGGAGCAGTGAACGCAGACAGCTGGGAGCGCCGTAAAGGAGGCCGCTCGGCACAGCGCTGGGACTTGGAGCAACCACTGGGGCTCCGGCGGCTGTCCAGGGGAGGAGTGGCGAGGAGAACTGTGTGGACTCAGGACACCGGGGCCTGCCCTGAGGAGGAGGAGAGGAGCGTTGCCACTTGGATTCGGAGAGACTGCACCAGAGCTGCAGGCGGTTGCCAGAGGAGAAGCCGCGCGGCGAGCTGTTTGGAATCAGAACGACGCTTCTGAACACCGGGGCCTGCCCTGAGGACGAGGAGAAAGAAGAGGAGCGCGGCCGCTTGGATTCGGGTGACTACACCAGAGCTACAGGCGGTTGCCAGAGAAGGGGCTGCGTGGCGAGCTGTTTGGACTCTGACCACTTCTGAACGCCGGGGCCTGCCTGGAGGAGTAGGAGAAGGAGGAGGAGGAGCGCGGCAGGTCGTTTGGACTCGCAGTGACTGCATTAGCGCTCCAGGCGGCTGCTCAGAGGAGAAGGCGAGTGGTGAGTTGTTTGGTCTTAAAGTGACAGCTCCTGAACACAGGGGGGCTGCCTGGAGGAGAAGCGTGGTGGGACGCTTGGTCTTGAGTGGCCTCACCTGAGCTCCGGGCGGTGCCCAGAGGACCCGTGCAGCGGGTCACGTGGATTCAGAGCCACTCAGAGGGACTGTTCCTGAACACCCGGGGGGTTATCTGGAGAAGGAGGAGGAACGGGGAGGGTCACTTCGACTCGGAGTGATTGATTGCCCCGGGCTACGGGTGGTTGGTGGGAGGAGGAGGCACGAAGTGAGTTTCTTGGACTCCTAGTGACCGCACCGGCATACTGGGCGGCTGTCTGGAGGAAGAGGCCTGTGGCGGGTCTCTGGGACTCAGAGCGATTGTTCGGGGCCACAGGTGGCTGCTCAGAGGAGGGGCCACGCAGCCAGGCGATTAGGTGCAGAGCAGGGTCCCAGGATCTAGGAGGCTTCTGGGTGGAAGAGCCGCACAGAGACAGGCTTAGGGCAGAGCGAAGGTTCCAGGCCTGTGGGCAAATTCTCTGAGGAGGGGCAGCCTAAGGAGATTCATCTGCGAAGGGTGAGGCTCCCAGGCCCAGGAGGTAGGGCCGGGCCCCTGGAAACTTTGCAGAGGAAGGCAGCCCAGCCCAGGCAGTAGCTGTAAATTGAGGGGAACCTCTAGGAGGAAACTGACCAGCGAGACCTCCCCACTGGGTGAGTCTTCCCTGCCTGGTGAGGTTTCCCCACAAGGACGGTAAAACCAGAGACACAGGCCCAAACAGGCCTTGCCTCAGCCCACAGCCTAGGTCCTCTTTGGATGACCATTGGTCAACAAGTGGAGGCACCTCTGCCCACTAGCAGGGAATATACCCCACCTGAAGGCCACCACTCCTAGAGAGGCAGCTTCCTTGTGGAGCACCGCATTATCAACTTCCTCCAAGACTTCAGCCTACTGAAGGCTAAGAGGGGATATATATAGAAATCTTCAGGGACATTGTAAATCAACAGAGGACATCTGCAATATCTCAGCGGTCCACTGATACCTGAACAATATGAGAAAACAAGGAAAGAAAATGATGCAAACAAATCTAGATGTTACATCAATAAAACCCAATGACAGCATGGCAGAAGAAATGACAGAAAAGGAGTTCAGAATGTACATAATTAAAATGATCAGAGAAGCAAACGATGAGATGAAAGAGCAAATGCAAGCATTGAATGATCGCACCAATCGACAGTTAAAAGAGCAAATACAGGAAGCAAAAGATCATTTCAATAAAGAGTTAGAGATATTGAAAAAAAACCAAACAGAAATCCTTGACATGAAGGAAACAATAAACCAAATTAAGAACTCCATAGAAAGCATATCCAATAGGATAGAACACCTGGAAGACAGAACCTCAGACATTGAAGACAAAATATTTAACCTTGAAAACAAAGTTGAACAAACAGAGAAGATGGTAAGAAATCATGAACAGAATCTACAAGAACTATGGGATATCATGAAAAGGCCAAATTTAAGAATTATTGGGATTGAGGAAGGTCTAGAGAAACAAGCCAAAGGAATGAACAATTTATTCAATGAAATAATATCAGAAAATTTCCCAAATCTGAAGAATGAAATGGAAAATCAAGTTCAAGAGGCTTATAGGACTCCAAATACACAAAATTACAACAGACCCGCACCAAGGCACATTATAATGAAAATACCTAACATACAAAATAAAGACAGAATTTTAAAGGCTGTGAGAGAAAAGAACCAAATTACATTCAGGGGGAAACCAATACGCATATCAGCAGATTTTTCAATCCAGACCCTAAAAGCTAGAAGGGCCTGGAACAACATTTTTCAAGCCCTGAAAGAAAATGGATGCCAACCAAGAATCTTATACCCAGCAAAACTTACCTTCAAATTTGACGATGAAATAAAATCCTTCCATGATAAACAAAAGCTAAAAGAATTTACAAAAAGAAAGCCAGCATTACAGAACATTCTCAACAAAATATTCCATGAGGAAGAGATGAAAAACAAGGAAGCAAATCAGCAAAGGGAGGAATTATCCTAAAGGAAATGTCAAATAAAGGAGGAAACAAGTTGTGTCAAACAAATAAATAAACAAAATTTTAAAAATGAACCAAATGACCGGGAAACCAAATCATTTCTCTATAATAACCCTGAATGTTAATGGCCTGAATTCATCAATCAAAAGACATAGACTGGCAGACTGGATTAAAAAGAAAGATCCAACAATATGTTGCCTGCAAGAGACTCACCTCATAGAAAAAGATACCCACTTGATTAAAGTGAAAGGATGGGGAAAAACTATCATGCACATGGACTCAGCAAAAAAAGCTGAGTATCCACCTCATTTCCGATAATGTGGACTTCAAGCCAAAGTTAGTCAGAATGGATAAAGAAGGTCATTTCATACTGCTTAAGGGAAGCATAAATCAACAAGATATAACAATCATAAACATCTATGCCCCAAACAGTGGCTCATCTATGTATGTCAAACAAATCCTTCTCAATTTCAGAAACCAATAGACCCACAACACAATAATACTAGGGTGATTTTAAACACGCCGCTCTCACCACTGAGCAGATCTTCCAGACAAAAATTGAACAAAGAAACCATAGATTCTCAATAACACAATCATAATTAGACTTAACGGACATTTATTAGATATATACCATCCAACCAGAGTGAATACACTTTCTTCTCAGCAGCACATGGATCCTTCTCTAAAATAGACCATATAGTATGCCACAAAGCTAATGTTAGCAAATACAAGAAGATAGAGACACTAGCATGTATTTTATCAGATCATAATGGATTGAAGTTAGAAATAAATGAAAGAGTAAAACACAGAAACTATTCCAACATCTGGAGATTAAACAATATGCTATTATATGATGAATGGATAAC
The DNA here is from genome assembly GCF_902686455.1 of Sciurus vulgaris. Lineage (NCBI taxonomy): Eukaryota > Metazoa > Chordata > Mammalia > Rodentia > Sciuridae > Sciurus > Sciurus vulgaris. The sequence continues at coordinate 58,574,739 of NC_136469.1, forward strand.
AGAAGATATTAGGAAGGAAATTAAAAAATTCTTAGAGGTAAATGAGAACAAAGAAACATCATATCAAAATCTCTGGGACACTATGAAAGCAGGTACTTAGAGGGAAATTTATTTCATGGAGCGCATTTAATAAAGAAGTAAAACTCAACAAATAAACGACCTAACACTTACAGCTCAGAAGCCCTAGAAAAAGAAGAACAGAACAGCACCAAAAGTAGTAGAAGTACAGGAAATAGTTAAACTCAGAGCTGAAATCAATGAAATTGAAACAAAAGAAACAATACAAAAATTGACAAAATAAATAGTTGGTTCTTCGAAAAAATAAACAAAATTGATAAACCTTTAGCCACACTAACAAGAGAAGACGAGAGAAAACCCAAATCACTAAAATTCGGAATGAACAAGGAAATATCACAACAGACAGGATGGAAATACAAAAACATAATTAGAAGCTATTTTGAAAATCTATACTCCAACAAAATAGAAAATTTCGAAGACATCAACAGGTTCTAGAGACATATGAATTGCCTAAACTGAATGAGGAGGACATAAACAATTTAAATAGACCAATTTCAAGTACTGAATAGAAGAAGTCATCAAAAGCCTACCAACAAAGAAAAGTCCGGGACCAGATGGGTTCTCAGCCGAGTTCTACAAAACCTTTAAGGAAGAGCTCATTCCAAATACTTCTCAAAGTATTCCATAAAATAGAAGAGGAGGGAACCCTCCCAAACTCATTCTATGAAGCCAATATCACACTGATACCCTAAACCAGACAGAGACTCATCAAGGAAAGAAATTTCAGACCAATATCCTTAATGAAACATCGACGCAAAAATTCTCAACAAAATTTTAGCAAATCGCATACAAAAGCATATTAAAAAGATAGTGCACCATGATCAAGTGGGTTTCATCCCAGGGATGCAAGGTTGGTTCAACATCAGGAAATTCAATAAACGTAATTCACCATATTAATAGACTTAAGTCAAGAATCACATGATTATTTCAATAGATGCAGAAAAAGCATTTGATAAAATACAGCACCCCTTCATGCTCAAAACACTTAGAAAAATAGGGATAGTGGGAACATTCCTTAACATTGTAAAGGCCATTTATGCTAAGCCCATGGTTAATATCATTCTAAATGGTGAAAAACTGAAAGCATTCCCCCTAAAAACTGAACAAGGCAGGGATGCCCTCTTTCACCACTTCTATTCAACATCATCCTTGAAACTCTAGCCAGAGCAATTAGACAAACCAAAGAAATTAAAGGGATATGAATTGGAAAAGAAGAACTCAAACTATCCCTGTTCGCTGATGACATGATTATATATTAGAGGAACCTGGAAATTCCACCAGAAAACTCTTAGAACTCATAAAGTGATTTCAGTAAAGTTAGCAGGTACAAGATCAATGCCCATAAATCCAACGCATTTTTATACATAAGTGATGAATCTTCAGAAAGAGAAATTAGGAAAAACTACCCCATTCACAATAGCCTCGAAAAAAAAAAAAATACTTGGGAATCAATCTCACAAAAGAGGTGAAAGACCTCTACAATGAGAACTATACACACTAAAGAAAGAAATTAAAGAACACCTTAGAAGATGGAAAGATCTTCCATGTTCTTGGATAGAAAGAATTAATATTGGCAAAATGGCCATACTACCTAAAGTGCTATACAAATTCAATGCAATTCCAATTAAAATCCCAATTGTGTACGTTACAGAAATAGAGCAAGCAATTATGAAATTCATCTGGAAGAATAAGAAACCCAGAATAGCTAAAGCAATCCTTAGCAGGAAGAGTGAAACAGGGGGTATTGCAATACCAGATCTTCAACTCTACTACAAAGCAATAGTAACAAAACGCCATGGTATTGGTACCAAAACAGAAAGGTAGATCAATGGTACAGAATAGAGGACACGGACACAAACCCAAATAAATACAATTTTCTCATACTAGACAAAGGTGCCAAAAATATGCAATGGAGAAAAGATAGCCTCTTCAACAAATGGTGCTGGGAGAATTGGAAATCCATATGCAACAGAATGAAACTAAACCCATATCTCTCACCATGCCGAACTAAACTCAAAATGGATTAAGGACCTTGGAATCAGACCAGAGACCCTGCAGATTATAGAAGAAAAAAGTAGGTCCAAATCTTCACCTTGTTGGTCTAGGACCAGACTTCCTTAACAGGACTCCCATAGCACAAGAAATAAAAGCTAGAATCAACCACTGGGATAGATTCAAACTAAAAAGCTTTCTCTCAGCAAAGGAAACTATCAGCAATGCGAAGAAAGAGCCTACAGAGTGGGAGGATATCTTTGCCAATCATACTTCAGATAGAGCACTAATCTCCAGAATCTATAAAGAACTCAAAAAACTTTACTCCAAGAATTCAAATAATCCAGTCAACAAATGGGCTAAGGAAATGAATAGACACTTCACAGAAGAAGATCTACAAGCAATCAACAAACATATGGAAAAATGTTCAACATCTCTAGTAATAAGAGAATGCAAATCAAAACCACCCTAGATTCCATCTCAACCCCAATTAGAATGGCGATTATCAAGAATACGAGCAACAACAGGTGTTGGCGAGGATGTGGGGAGAAAGGTACACTCATACACTGCTGTGGGGGCTGCAAATTAGTGCAGCCACTCTGGAAAGCAGTGTGGAGATTCCTTAGAAAACTTGGAATGGAACCACCATTTGACCCAGCTATCCCACTCCTTGGCCTATACCCAAAGGACTTAAAATCTGCATACTACAGAGATACAGCCACATCAATGTTCATAGCTGCTCAATCACAATAGCCAGACTGTGGATCCAACCTAGATGCCCTTCAATTGATGAGTGGATAAAGAAACTGTGGTATATATATACAATGGAATATTACTCAGCCATAAAGAATGATAAAATTATGACATTTGCAGGCAAATGGATGAAATTGGAGAATATCATGCTAAGTGAGATAGGCCGATCTCAAAAAGCCAAAGGACGAATGATATCGCTGATAAGTGGAGGATGACACATAAAGGGGGGGAGGGAAGGGTTAGAGTTAGGGTTAGGGAGGGGGGCAAGTATGGAGGAAGGAACTACTGTATAGAGGGTAAAGAGGGGTGGGAGGGGTGGGGGGAAGGGAAAAAATAGCAGAATGAATCAAACAACATTGCTCTATGTAAATTTATGATTACACAAATGGTATGCCTTTATGCCATGTACAAACAGAGAAACAACATGTATCCCATTTGTTTACAATAAAAAAAAAAAAAAAAAGAAAAAAGCTCTCAAAGAATTGAAAACAGTTGTTTTAAGGAAACTCAATGAGCTTGAAGAAGATACTCAGAAATCTTTCAATATTCTAAAAAGTGAACTTAATAAAGAGATGGAAGCAATTTTTAAAATTTACTTTGCAAAATTAAAAACACTATAGAAGGTATCAAATAACAGGATAAATCAAACAGACGAAAGAGCTTGTGAGCTTAAATATGGTATTTGAGACTACAGTTTGAAGAGAAAAAAGAAAAAAAGAATGAAGAGGAATGAAGAAAGTTTATGGGAACTTAGAGACAATAATGAAAAAACAAATATGTAGGTTACTGGGATTGAAGAAGACTTGAGATTGTGAAAGGGGTATAAAGCTTATTCAAACAAACAAAAAAAAAATAAGAGGAAACTTTCCAAATCTAGAGAAAGATATGAAGATCCAAGCACAGGAAAGTTAAAGGTTAAAGGTCACCAGTAAACCATGTCTGCCCTAAGACATCTTACAGTCAAGAAAAAGAAAAAGTTCTCAAGGCTGCAAGATAAAAGCAACAAATGACACTTTGGGTGTCCCCCCCAAATTTGCTAACAGCCAGAGTGACATGAGATATTCACAGTATTGAAGTGGGACGGGGGTGGTGAAGTGTCAACTGGAAATACTGTATCCAGCAATGCTCACCTTAGAAATGAAGAAGAAATAAAGACTTTCCCAGACCAGCAAAATGGAGAGAAAACATGTCTGTTATGGTTTAGATATTAGGTTTCACCCAAAAGCTCATGTGTGAGAGAATATGAGAATGTTTAATCTAAGCAGCAAGTGAATCCCCTGATAGGAATTATCTGGATGGTAACTGTAGGTAGGTAGTTTGGCTGGAGGAGGTGGGTTCCTGGAGGTGTGCCTTTGGGGTTTACATTGTGTCCTTGTTGAGCAGAGCTCTCTCTCTGCTTCCTGGTGCCATGTCCTCAGCTGTTTTTCTCCACTACTCTTCTGCCATGATGTTCTGCCTCATTCCAGGCCCAGAAGAATGGAGCTGGTCATCTATGGACTGAGATCTCTGAAACTGTGAGCTCCAGATAAACTTTTCCTTCTCTAAAATTGTTCTTTTGGTCACAGCAATGAAAAAGTGGACTAAAACAACATCTATGAAAGAATATATCTCCACCAGACCAAGAAATGCTAAAAGAAGCTCTTCAAATTGAAAGGGAGATGTGAATGGGCAAGGAAAAAAAATAAACAAGTAAGTAAAAGTCTAACTGATAAGTTTAATTATACAGAGAACCCTGAAGACTCTAATAATGTAAGCATGGGTCATAAACCCTTCATATCTTTAGGATAAAGACTAAAAAGAAAAATAATAACTACACTAATAGGTTGATTGATGAGCAAGATATAAAGGTTTAAAGTGGAATATCAAAAATCAAAATTTGGAGATGAATGGAATGCATCTGGGAGTTTTCTTATGATTATATTTTCTCTTGTTTATTTTCTTATACTATGATCATGTTGTTACTGTCATTTAAAAATATTGTTATAATCAAATGACTTTTTATAAACATTACAGTAACCATGAACCAAAAAAATCTGTATTAGAAAAACAAAAAATAATAAGCAAGGAAACAAAACCAATGAGTAGGGTAATTCACTTAATCACCAAAGAAGAATATAACAGATGAACTCTCTTATAGTTCCACCTGTGCACTGAGCCTCTAAAACTGAGGAACTACAAAAAAAAAAAATAGTAAATAAATTACATAATATCTGTAGTAGGACCTTACCTATTGATAATTATATTAAATATATATGAATTAAATTCTCTAATCCCATTTCATCTCTAAGGACATATACATACTGAAAGTACAAACATGGAATAAAATATTTCATGCAAATGGAAGCTAAAAGAAAACAGAAATAGTCATTCTACTATCAGATACTATCAGATAAAATATACTTTAAATTAAAAGCAGTAAAGAAACAAGGAATGTCATTATGCAATGATAAAGAGTTGGATTCAGGAAGAGAAAAATAGCAATTCTCAATATTGGAGCACTCAAATATATTCTGCAAGTATTATAAAACCCAAAGGGCAATACAATAATAGTTGGGGACTTTAATATTATTTGGGGACTTTTAGCAATGGACAGATCATGCAGACAATAAAACCAACAAAGCAATGTCAGAGTTAAAATTCACCTTAGACAAATGGACCTAACAGGCATCTATAGCTGTTGAATACATCCAGGAACTGATGAATACACATTTTTCTCATGAACACACGGCGTATTCTCCTGAATATATCATATGTAATAAAGCAAGAAATGAATAAAAGATAAGCTTTGGAAACAATAAAAATAATTGGAAATTAGGTATCTTACTTTTCCTTTTTTTTAACTTCTCAAGGTACAACATTTTCCTTTTTTCTTATTTCTTTTAAATGATTTTATTAGTGCATTCTGGTTATACAAAATAGCGTGGTTCATGTTAACAAAATCATACATGCATGGAATATTATTTGCTTCATTTCATTCTCCAGTGCCTCCTTTTTCTCCTTTTCTCCCTCCCACTTCTCCCTTTCCTCTACTCTACTGGTCTTCCTTCTATTTATTTATTGTTTCTTTAAGTTGGGGCTTTATAGATGCACAAAAAGGTGAAATTCACTGTGGTATATTCATATATGTAACAGCATAATTTGGTCAATTTCATTCTACATTTCTTCCCTTTTCTCACCCTTCCTTCCTCTTCTTTAATCTCCTTCCTCTACTCCACCAATACCCTATTTTTGTGAGCTCTCTCCCCTGCTTTTCCCTTACTTTGCTCTAACTTCTGCATCTCGGAGAAAACATTCAATCCTTGATTTTCTGAAGCAGGCTTATTTCACTTAACATTATGTTCTCCTGTTCCATTCATTTACCAGAAAATGCCATACTTTTATTTTTCTCTGTGGCTGAGTTAAACTCCATTGTTATATATACCATGTTTTATCAATCCATCTTTTCATAATTGCATCTGTTGGCGGGCATCTGGACTGGTTTTGTAATAGATATTGTGCATTGCATGGTCATAAACATTGATGTACCTGTATTGCTATAGTACCCTGACTTTTTTTTTTTTTTTAATAAATACTAAGGAATAGGATAGCTGGAACTTATGATGACTCAATTTCTAGTCTTTTCAGTAATCTCCATACTGCTTTCCAATGTGGTTGCAGTAATTTGTAGTCCACCAATAATGCATAAGTGTATTATTTTTCCTTTTTTCCTTGCTGGCATTTTTTGTTATTCGTATTTTTGATGATTGTGGTTCTAACTGGAGTGAGATGAAATAATGTAGTTTTGACTTATATTTTCTTGATTGCTGGAGGCATTGAACATTTTTTCATATATACTTTTTGGCCATTAGTGTTTCTTTTCTTTAGAAATGTCTGTTTTTTCCTTTTCCAATTTACTGATTGTCTCATTTTTATTTGCTTGATTTTGGTACCAGTTTTATTGAAGTCAGGAGTACTTGACCACTGGGCCACATCCCCAACCCTATTTTGTATTTTATTTGGAGACAGGGTCTCATTGAGTTGCTTAGCACCTTGCTTTTGCTGAGCCTGGCTTTGAATTCAAAGTCCTCCTGCCTCGTCCTCCCAAGGTTGCAACTTACTTTTGAAGAATTGATGGAACAAAGAATATATCAAGAAGAAAATTTTAAAAATTTATGAAACAAAGTAAAATAAAGATACAACACACCAAAACCTATGAATACAACAAAAGCAATACTGATAGAAGTTTATAGAGGGAAAAGAGGGGTGGGGGGTGAGGGGGGAAGGGAAAAAATAACAGAATGAATCAAACACCATTACCCTATGTAAATGTATGATTACACAAATGGTATGCCTTTACTCCATGAGCAAACAGAGAAACAACATGTATCCCTTTGTTTACAATAAAAATAAATTAAAAAAAAAAACAAAAGGAACTACAGAATAAACCTACAAAAACAGAAACAAAACAAAACAAACTTCAAAGGTTTTCAGTAATTGTATTATATTGTTGTTGAAAGTTTTGCTATTATTATCCTAAAAAAAAAGAAGTTTATAGCAATCAATGTTAACATCAAAAAAGGAGATAAACCCTTAAATAGATTAAGAAAAGGAAAAAGAAGACTCAAAAAAAATTAAAGGAGAAAAGAGAAATTTTGCAATCGATACAGCAGAAGTACAAAAAGATCATTTATCAAGAACTATGTGCAAACAAACTGGATGATCTAGAAGAAATGGGTAAATTCCTGAACACATTCATCTTACCAAAATGGAATCATGAAGCAATAGAAAACTAATAACGAGTAACAAGATTAAATCATTAATAAAAAGCCTCTGGGAGAAAAGCTCTGGGCCAGATGGCTTCACTCTTGATTCTACCAAAAATTTAAAGAAGAACTTTACAGTTCTTCTTAAGTTATTCCAAAAAACAGAGGAAGAAGTATTCTTCCAAATACATTCTATGAGAGAAGCATTACCCTGATGCTAAAACCAGGTAAGAACACAAACAAAAAAGAAAAATACAGGTGAATATCCTCAACAAAAATCCTCAGTAAAATCATAGCAAGCAGATTTCAACAGCACATTAAAAAGTTACTCACCATGATCTAGTGGGATTCATCCCAGAGAGGCAATGTTGACTCAATATACACAAATTAGTAAACCTGGTATGCCATATTAACAGAATAAAGCAGAAAATGATGGTCATCTTAATTGATTAAGAAAAAAGCATTCATTAAAATTCAACATCTCTTCATGATAAAAAATGTTAAACTGATGAGGCAAGTAAAGAATGTCCCTCCACATAATAAATGCCACTTGTGTGTGATAAAGACTACAGCTAACATTATACTGCATGGGGAAAAACTGAAAGACTGCTAAGATCTAGAACAAGAAAAAGATGCCCATTTTCACCACTTTTATTCAACACAGTGTTGGAAGTCTGACACAGAGTAATTAGGCAAGAGGGAAAAAAAGGGGGACTCCAAATAGAGAAAGTTAAATTGTCACTGTTGCAGATAACATGATAATATCTGTAGAAAACCCAAAACACTCCACCAAAAAAGTATTCAAACTAATAAAGGAATTCAACAAAGTTGCAGGATACATCAACATTAAAAAAATCAGTAGAGTTACAATATGCTGATAACAAATGATCAGAAACAGACATCAAGAAAGCACTCCTATTTACATTAGCTAAAAAAAAAAAAAAAAAAAAAAGAAATAAAATACCTAGGAAAAATTAACCAAAGGGACATAAGATCTCTACAGTAAAATTTATAAAGCACTGATGAAAGAAATAGAAGAGGACACAAAAAAGTGGAATGACATTCTGTGCTCATGGTTGGAAGAGTTGATATTGTTAAGAGGTCCATGCTACCTGAAGTGGTCTGTTTACCTAGTGCAATCCTTACCAAAGTACAAATGGTGTTCTTTAAGGAAGTAGAAAAAACTCAATTATAAAATTTATGTGGGAACACACACACACACACACACACACACGATAGATAAAGATATTTGGAGTAAAAAAGAACAAGGCAGGAGATAGTACACTACTTGACTTACACTACAAAGCTGTAGTAATCAAAACAGTATGGAACCGGCATAAAAACAGACACTACACCAATGGAACAGGATAGAGAACCTAGAGGTAAACTTAGGCATCTCTAACCAATTGATTTTCAACAAAGTTCTAAGAATATGCATTAGAGAAAAGACTATATTATTAATAAATGGTAGTGGTAAAATTGGATATTCAGAAGTATGAAGCCAGATTCACTACAAAGATCAACTCGAATGCGTTCAATACTTAAATGTTAAGACCTAAAATTATTCAACTACTATCAGAAAACTAGGGAAAATGCCTTAGGACATTGGAGTGAGCAATATTTTTTTGACGAGTCCCCAAAACACAGGAAATGAGAGAATAATGGATGAATGAGATTGCCTCAAACTAAAAACTTCTTCACAGCACAGGAAACATTCAGTAAAGTGCAGAGATAACATTGAGAATGGGAGAAAATATGTACATCTGAAAAGGAAGTGATACACAGAATATATATGGAATTCCAAAATCTTCATAGATTAAAAAAAAAAAAAAAGAAAATCTAAAACAATCTGATTTAAATGTGGGCAGTAGATCTAAACAGATATTTCTCAAAAGAAGAAAAGCAAATGCCCTGTAGATACGTGAAAACAAGTTCAACATCACTAATCACCAGGGAAATACAAATCAAAATCATAATGATACCAGCTCACCACCCTAAGGATGGTTATTATAAAAATAAATAAATAAAAGATAAGTCCTGGCAAGGATATGGAGAAAAGAGAGCCCATGCACACTGTCCAGGGGATTGTAGATTAGTACCCATTATGGACCACAATGTGGAGGTTTGTTTGAGTCAGCTTCCCATTGCCGTGACCAAAATACGGGAGGAGAACAACTTGGAGGTTGAAAAGTTGATCGGGGGCTCAGTTTCAGAGGTTCAGTCCATGGTTTGCCACCTGCTTGCTCTGGGCCCTGGGTGAAGCAGAACATCATGTCAGAAGGGCCTGGTGGAGGAAAGCTGCTCATCCTGTGGCAGTGAGAAAGCAGATAGAGAGGGAGGACCAACAGGACAAGATACAATCCCCAAGTCACGTCCCCAGTGACCCAACAGCCACACCTCACTTGCCCACAAATACCACCAAGCACAGTCATCCTTTCAAATTATCAATCCATGAAATGGATTAATCCACTGATTAGGTTATGGCTCTCATCATCTTATTATTTCACCTCCTGCATTGATAAGAACTTTTGAGGGACTCCTCATATCCAAATTATAACAGAATTCCTCAAAAAATTAAAAATAGAACTACCATATGATCCAGCTATCCCACTACTAGGTATATATTCAACAGAAATAAAAACAGTACATCTAAGAAACATCTGTGCCCCCATGTTTATTGTAGTATTATTTATAATAGCTAAGAAATGGAAACAACTTAAGTGACTGTCGACTGATGAATGGATAAGAAATGAATGGATAAGAAAATGTGTTCCATATATACAATGGAATACTATTCAACCACAAAAAACCAAAATCCTGTCATTTATGATCATATGGAAGGAACTGGAGACCTTTATGTTAACTGAAAAAAGTCAGGTACAGAATGACAAGTTCCATGTGTTCTTACTCATGTGGAATCAAATAGAGTAGATCTCATAGAAGTTGAGAGTAGAATGGTCATTACCAGAGCCTGAGGGCAGCGTATGTGACCGTGGGGACAGCGGTGAGAGAGGTTGACCAGTGAGTCCTGTTACTGTGAGATAGGAGCGAGAGGCTCTTGGGAACTACTGCACAGTACGAGGAACTTGCATAACAATTGTGTACCGTACATTTCAAGAAGCAATAAGTAAAAAAGAGCATTTTGAAAGTTTTCATCACAAAGAAATGATAAAGGCTTGGGGAGAAAAATATGTTCAATCTTACTTAAACCTTATGTGAGATATATATATATATATAAAATATATATATATACATATATATATTATATATATATCAAACATTATGGGGTACCTCCATTAATAGGTGGTTTTATGTCTTTGTTAAAATTTTTTAAAAAATTAAAATCAAGATCACAAAATTAAGAAACCTAAACACAAAAATTTTAAGATACAGATTTTAATTTACTTTTAGAGTGTGATCATCACACTACATGTTCTTATAAAGTTTAAAATTTAAAACAAAACAAAAAAAAAATAGCAAAAGTTAATTACCTTTTAAACTGCAGAGAAAAGGCTCTATTTTCTTCTTCCATGAAACTCAGGGAGGTTGTGGGGGTCAGAGTGGAACCTTGGTTTGAGTCTTGTGCTGAGTGCTTCTGCATTACACCACAGCAGCTGTCAACAAAGTGTGACCCTTCAAATAGTACTTGAATTCTGACTCTTTTCTTCATTCTGAACACCTCTATTATAAGCAAGGGGAAATGCGAAACATACAAATGTAGGAATAATCGTGTCTTTCAAAGATATGGGCCTAATTTTCCATTGTACCTCCCTTTGGTTTCCAAAGTGATGGAGTAGTATTGCTCAAAAGCTAGAGCTGTCGTTCTGGTTTGGGGTCTACTCAATGGATGTTTATTTATCCAGAAGATTCACAGAATTTGTGACTTAACTGAGCTGCAACTAGCCCATGGAGTGTTTCTCTTTTTTGGGGTGCTGAAGACTTGGGCTGGGCACAGGGCTTGGTAAGTAAGATCTAGGATGCTCCCCAGCTTCTACTTACCCACTTCCCAGTGCCCTTGTACAGGCCCCCCGCAAACCAACTACAAGTGCTGAGTCAGTCTTGAGGTAACAGTAAAGTCTTAGTCCGTAAGTCATCTTGGTCTGTTCAGGCTACTGTTCAAGTATGGTTGTCCCTTGGTACTTCTAGGTCCAGAGGGGCACTCATGAGTAGACCACATTCTCTTCATCATATGTGGCACCACAGAAGTGCAGAGCTGTCTTATCTATGGAATCTTATGGGCCAGAAATTACCCAGGCTCACTTCTAGGAATCTTCATAGATGTAAAAAATGTGCTTGGAAATATCCTAGCTAAGTAATTCCTGCATGCCAGAGGACTTCACAGATAACCAATCAATTACCCATTTTGAACCTCACCCAGTTTATTATGGAAATTCTTTCCAGAGATCCCAAGATGGGTCTGCTGTAATTAGCATCAATCAGCCCATTTCTGAACAACTCACACATGTCTGCTTGCATGTGGGGAGAAGAGTGTCCCAGGAAAATGAATACCTAGGGAAAAACACCCACACCAGGGTTTGGGTTCTTTAATAAGAAAGTGATTGTCACATATGTGACAGTAGTGATCTGAGTTTGATTTGCCATTAACTGAATTGATCTTGGAAAAAAATCAATGTCTGATGCTAGGCAGAAATAGAATTATAAGTAAAACTAAAAGAGTATTTCCTTAAAACTTTATAAATTTAGGGCAATAGTTCAAAGGACATAAACATGGCTCTTTTGGTAGAATAGGACTTGGAGAGGAAAAAGGCAGAGTTTACCACATCGGTTAATGATATATCTTTGCATTGCTCTGAGCTGAGATTATATGCAAATGATGTGCAATCTTATGTGCAACTATGTGCTTTGCAAGTTGTCTTAGTCTGTTCAGATGTGGTAATAAAATGCTGTAACTGTGTAGCTTATAAACAATAGAAATTTGTTTCTCACTATTTCTGAGGGCGGGAAGTCCAAGATCAATGCACCAGCAGATTCAGTGTCTGAGGGCTCACTTTCTGGTTCATAAATAGTGGCTTCTCACTATATCCTCACATGGTGAAAGAGACAAAGGGTCTCTCTAGTGTGTCTTTTTACTTACTCCGTTTTTAAGGGCTTTGCCCTTATGACTTAATCACCCCGAAACGGTGGGCACTTGAGGACTTGAATTGCAGCATATGAATTTGGGAGGAAGGACACAGCATTCAGATCATGACCCAAGTTCTTACAAATGAATATGGCAAGGCATAAGGGAAAGGCAGTTGTGCTTCTCTGCTGAGCAAACGTCCTAGCTAATTAATTTGAGGAAGAGATGCAGCTGCCTTTGCCAGTCACAGATAATGCTGTCTTATCCCAGGAATATGAAGTTAATTTCCAGTCTCATGTGGTTACCTTATGCTTCTAATATAGGCACATTAAATACAAGTCACATGTTCACTTCTCTCCAAACATGAAACCATGGAAAATAAGGCTGATCAATCAGGAAACTCTTTCCAGAGAGAGAATGGGGCCTGAGAAGTCTCCCCAATACAGTGCTTCAGGAAGTGAGTAGAAACTCATTTGCAATCCATGTTCTGATGTATTTTGAAACAAAATATGCCATCTGGCAACACAAGTCTCCTTATTGGAAAGGAAAGTTAAGTCCCAGATCATCTTTTAATGCAGATGACCTGCTTAGTTTCAGTCAACAAATGAGAAACCCCTGCAGTAGAAATACTCTTTTCTGAACCTAAACCTTCTTCCAAATATAACTGAAAGTTGAAAGGTCCTATCCAGAGTGTTCAGATTTCATTTCTTAAAACATAAGACATCAAAAGTTTCCTCTAGCTTGCAGTTGCTAAATAGATACTTTTGCAAGAACACAAATCCAGTCACCTTTGACTTTCAGAAAGAGATTGAATAAAAAAGGATAGCATAAATTATGCATGTTAAATACAGTAGTGAAACAAATAAAGGACTTCTTCTCTCCATCCTTTTTAGATTCTTCTTAGAGGAAGTTCCATCCTTGGGTCCAACATATGCTTCATATATGTATATCATAAAGCAACCAGGAAAGGAAGTGGGTTTCTGTTCATGGAGGAGCATACACATCACTCTCTCTATGTGAATCATTCTAAGGTATTCAGATATTTAAAAAAATATTTTGTTTAGTGTGGAGTATAGTTTCCTATGGTTCATTCAGAAAGCCTATAGCCAGGACTAGGAGTACAGTTAGTGGTCGAGGACATGACTAGCATGCGTGAGGTCCTGGGTTTGATTCCCAGCATCAGAATGTACACATACAAGGCCACAACCAATGGCTGGTCAATGCAAACTCTGGACTCATCTGTCTATTATTTAAATAGTAGAGCTATGATATATATGTACATATCAGTACAGGAGAGAAACTGAGCAGCACAGAGTAATTAAGAACATAAGATTGAAATCAGACATCCCCTGGCACTCAGCGTGGAGTGATACTACTAACTACCAGCCTTGCTAAACTTCAGGTTCCTCCTCTGTGAAACGGGATTAAAATAATTATGTTATGATTTTGTTATGCAGATGAAACACCCATTTTACATGTATTTTAGGAAGGGTTGCCTGATTAAAATACACGATACTCAGTTAAAATGAATTTCAGATAAACAAGTTACTTTTTTAGTATAAGTGTATTCCACGCAATGTTTGGGACACACTTAATTGAAATGCTTATTTGTTGCTTCTTTTAAATCAGCTTTTTTTGCGGCTGTGACCAAAAGGTCTCACAAGAACTATGTAGAGGAGGAAATGTTTATTTAGGACTTGCAGTTTCAGAGATCTTAGGCACAATCAGATCCATTTCTCTGGGGCCCCCGGTGAGGTAGAACATCAAGGTGGAAGGGTGTGATGGAGGAAAGCAGCTCAGGACATGACACGCAGGACACACAAAGAGTTTTGTTCAACAAAGACAAAATATAGACCTCAAAGGCACACCCCCAGGCGTCCACCTCCTCCAGCCACACCCTATTTGCCTTTAGTAACTACTCAGTTAATCCCTTTCAGGAGATTAGTACACTGATTGGATCAAGGTTCTCAACCCAATCATTTCACCTCAAAACTTTCTTGCCTCATCTTACAAATGAGTTTTGGGGGATACTTCATATCTAAAATACAGCATTGTTCATCTATATTTTCAGTTGCTAAATATTGCAGTCCTGGTATTAGTGGATTAAGGGAAAGAACTTCTAACTCCTGGTGTTGTTGGTGCTGCATGGCTTTGGTGGACAACACCTGCTTACAGTGCCCAGGCCAGTGGCAGCAGTCATGAGCTGTCTTCATGAGGCCTTGATGAATTTAATGGCCTTGGCAGCACAAATATAGACAGGGATAAGCCAAGGAGTGGACCAAATGCAGAATCTAATAGCTAAATGTTCATGACATTAGACACTCAGAGGACATTCCCAAGACTGGGATCCTGGAAAGAAACGAGATTCCACTCAAGGGCTAAGGTAAAAAAAAGGTAAAAAAAAAAAAATACAGTGTGTAAATTAAAAAACTCTAGTTGATAATGCAGCCTGAAGAGACATGGGAACACAGGGAACAGAAGTGAACCCTAATTCTATGAATGACGTGGATGATTCAGAGTCTTGGTGAATATCAGCAACGAGCTCAAAGTAACCCTGAGTTTCTGCTGTGATTTAGAATGGTCAATCCATTGCTTTTTCCTGGTGAGAAAGCGAGTTCTCAAATCCAGGCTATGGAATGCTCTTGCCCCATGGAAAGCATTATGCATCATGCCTTGTTCCTTGGTATGTCCAGGGATCACACAGAATGAATCAATTCATTAACCCTATTTAATTTAAGATATTAAACTGATCCTTTATTCAAATAGGGTGGTTTCACATACTCAGCATAAGCTATTTGCTTGCAAGAGAAAAATGTTTCCCTTTAGCATGTAATTATATCCAAAAAGGTCAAAGTAAGTAACAGCTTTAGAACAGAAGCCACAAAGATGACATTAACAACCTGTCCAGGGAGAACCGGAGGGTCTGGCTGACACATTGTGTGCAAGATGACAGACAATCTGCATTGTTCAGTCTATGTGGTCAACACTGCCAGCCTACACACTCAGTGTGAACCACACAGCTTAGATTTTTAAAACTCTAATTCTACCTACAAAAAGGTGAATGGTCAGCCTGATTGGCTCCTAATGTGAGAAACAATGATGTTATTTTTCCAAAAATATAACAATCTGTAAAGAAAAAAACTTACACCCACAGGAAGTACTATTTTACTCTATTATTTTCCCTATTCTAGAGAACACTCAAAGGGCATAAAAGTTTCTAATTCCATGCTCTATGCCCATAGTCACTTTGGGGAAACTCTCCCAATCATGCTCAATGCCACTCTTTTTCCTAAAAGAGCTTCTCTTGACCCAGAGATAATTATAAGCATCAAAACCTGAACACCAGTTAAAAGCACTCACTCCAGACCTCTGGGGTTCCCTGAGAAAACTGTCCAGATAATATTTTTTCTTGTTAGTTTAAACTTCAGTCTACTTTTTTTCTAATGCTACGGTTTTGCCATGAGTTTACAGAGGAACGGAGAAGCCTCTAAGAGATAAAATGACCTCTTCCTGGTTGGGCAAATGCTGAGCATAGCAGGCGACATCTGTCAAGATATATTCTACCTTTCCAACCCAGATT
The DNA here is from genome assembly GCF_902686455.1 of Sciurus vulgaris. NCBI lineage: Eukaryota > Metazoa > Chordata > Mammalia > Rodentia > Sciuridae > Sciurus > Sciurus vulgaris. The sequence continues at coordinate 58,590,964 of NC_136469.1, forward strand.
GTTCCTTCTCAACTTCTCATTCAGCTCCTGCTCTTTAAGTTGATGCTTTTTCTCTCTACCTCCTAAAGTTCTATCATAGCAAACTGGGCTTTGGACTGAGGCTCTACAAACAGTCAGTTTTGTACCAGTGAGAAACATTGCAGTTTTCTTGGTTGTTATTGTGTTTTTTTTTTTTTTTTTTTTTTTTTGGGCAGGGGGAGGTTACCAGGGATTGAACTCAGGGACATTCGGCCACCTAGCCACATCCCCAGCCCTATTTTGTATTTTATTTAGAGACAGGGTCTCCCCGAGTTGCTTAGTGCCTCGCTTTTGCTGAGGCTGGCTTTGAACTCACCATCATCTTGTCTCAGTCTCTCAAGCTGCTGGGATTACAGGTGCATGCCACCATGCCTGCTAATATTGCAGTTTTGGAAGATATTTTTCTCTACTGTCCTTCATGAATGATGGGAAATACATTGGACACAAAAGTTGGGGCTCAACGCTTGTTTCCTTTTCCTAGAGCAGATACATATATATTTAACATTTGTGTTGTCACTCTGGTGGCATCTCCATTCCCTCATATATTATCATTTTTTCTTGCTAAGAAGCTTCAGAATTTTCCCTATAGCACTCCAAACATCCATTATCAGGTAATTAGAATTTCCCTGCTAAATACAATGGGTAAAGTCAGAATAATCTTTACTGTGAGAAAGTCACAATAGCTGATTCCCTCAAACTCTGGATTTTTGTTTTTAGATCCAATCACAATGAAAACAATGACAATGCACAGCAATAATAAGGACAAGCACTGTACTGGGCACTTCATTCATGTTCTCTATAACCCTTCTGTAGTCCCGGATGCATTTATAATGAGTTACCTGAGGTCCTCAAGGGCTGAACAACTTAGTTCAGGGCTCACAATTGGGACTGGGCAGCCCTGGATTCATACCTAGGGAAGTCTGGGTCCAAAGCTGTTCTAAATCATTCTGTTGCTTTAAATTATGGAAACTTTTCTTAGGAATAACTTGCACATTAATTTATTTTGTGTTTTTTCTTCCTCAAGTAAAGAATTCTGGGGTTGGTTCCCACTTGAGTCCAATATTTTTTCAACCCCCTGGTTGAATTAGGGCTTCCTGATTTGAATTAATAATACAAAAAATTGCTCTCCTTGAAATTTAATTATGTTCTTTTAAACTTGCTCCTTTCTTGATACAATACCCAGCCAACTCAGCCCTTTGACTCTATATCTAGCTAATATTGCACTTTTTATCTTGAAGAAAAAACAAAGGCAGGTATCTGTCACTGACTTGTCTCAAAGCACCTAATGGTGAAACTCTTCGAAGAATCGAGGACTAGACCTTGAGCCAGTCCATCCTTGAGACAATTCTTTGATTGTCATTTCCTCAGATGTTCATTTTTCTTAGCAGGTTACTAAAGATGGATCGTGACATTGTATGATATCTTAGGCATTAATATATTTACTATCAAAAGGAATATGGTCCAACAATTTGCTCATTATTGAAGCAAGAACTATAATGATGGATTACCTCTACAACTCAATTTCTTTATTTATAAAATAAGGAGTTTTCTAATATTTTAAAATATAAGATTCTCTACAGAAACTCCAAAATATAAAACTGATAAAAATGGAAACTATTGGCATCAGATCTGCTATTTTGCCACCACCATTATTCTGCCTCCCCCACACTACTTTATAACCCAGATCATTAGCCAGTAAACCTCCTCGCCAGCCATTGGTCTGCTGTTATTAGCCCAGGAAATTCCACCGCTTAAGAATAGCTCCCCCGCCATTTTTTCTCTCTCTCCTCCTGGCTTTCATTTTCTCTCTCCTCCTCATTCTTCCATGCACTCTCTCTCTCTCTCTCTCTGTCACACCCTGTGGGCAGACACTCTACCTGTCTGATTAATAAAATCTCTTGCGTGAGTTCCCACATCTGGAGTGGTTTCTGGGTGCTTTCAGAAACAGTGACTAAAAATCACAGCTAGGATGCACAGCCTTACCCAGGAGTCTCCAAGGCAAACTCTCCTAGTTGACTTTGGGCATAAAGACCTCTCCAGGATGCAGAGTGGCAACCAATGGACTAGGGTTTTTTTTTTTTTTAGTTGTCAATGGACCTTTTATTTTATTTATTTATTTTTATGTGGTGCTGAGGATTGAACCCAGGGCCTCACACATTCCAGGTAAGCGCTCTAACACTGAGTCACAACTCTGGCCCCTATATATTCTGGAAGGCCATCTGTAGCTCTGGCATTCAAATGCCCAAGGATTTCCATCCCTTCCATATGCCAGTCACATCAGTGTCACAGCAGAGTGTCCTGGGCCCTTTACAGTGAACAGACTGTAGCTCTTCATCCATCTCACCCAATCAAATGATGCTCCTACCATCTTGAATAACTTTTCTGGGGAAGTTCAAAGCTTGGACCTCTCCATAGCCACTGCTCCATTTCCTTTCTGAGAAGCTACTGCTGAACCCATCTTTATTCTTCTCAGTGCATGCAGAGGCCAGGACATTCATGTCCTTAAACAATTTTCAAAAAATATCTCTGCACAATGGAGTCTCAGTTGTTAGAGGAAGAAAACATATTATGTATTCACTTTCAATTCAGTCCTCCTAGTGGATCATAGCAATGATCCTTCAACAGAAGTGTGAGTTTTAATGCAAAAACAGCAACAAAAATAACACACACACAATGCAATGTGATCCATAGATAAGCCCTTATATGCTGATACTTTGTACATAGTTGCACCATTAGAAATGGGCTGTGAAATTATGTTATGGAATTACATTTGCATCTCAGTTCTGCCAGTTTATAAACTAGGAAAATATCCTTTCTGAGCATTAGTTTCCTTTTCTGCAGTGAATAATTCACAAGATTTTGTGAAAATTCATAAGCATAGCACACTTAATTTTCCACAAAGTGCCTGGCACATAATTAGGGTTTAATTAAATGGTAGCAATTTGCCTTTAAATGGAAAAGATAGAGATATGGACACTGGGCAAACATTGTGAATCCATCCTTTAGCCAAAGGCAGAAGGATAATTTCACTAGTGTTCAGCAGAAGAAATAACATGATTACTTTTCCTTCTTTTTAGTTAAATATTAACTAACACTATGGACATTATGCCATTTTAGTGCCAAAAAAACCAGGGTGGTCCTGAAAATTGTAAAATAGCAAATGATGTAATCTCCCTCAAACTGCATCACATTTAAATTCTCTTCTCAGAAAACAAAAGGGAAAAGGTCAGAAAGAAAAAAAAGGCTTGAAAAGCACAAAGAATCACATGTTTTCCCCAGTGTCATGTAATGGAGTTCAAACCATAAGTTATTTTTCTTTTCTTTCAGATAATTCCTCAACCAAAAATTATTAGAAGAATGCTGGAGAAATTTCTTGGTTTGGACACTATAATGTGGCAATTTCCTTTCTTTTTCAAAGTTCTGTTAATTTGCATTAAATTGTTTTCTTAGCAATTTTATCATAAGGAGGAGTCAGTGGGGGTGGAAATGCTATTTGGGGATAATCTTTCAAGAAAAATGATCCAAAATACTCCACAAAGATAAGCCAAAGAAAATAGCACTTGAAAGGTAAGAAGCTAGAGTGGTAGGTCATACAATTCATATTCCATGCACTAGGACCTTACTGATAAAAGCCAGAAGCATAAACAAATTATTCCTTTCACATGTTATCATTTGAAATATAATCTGTAATATTGTTTCCAGGATTATAGTTGAAGTGATCAGAGACAAACACCTAGAAAGGAAATTTACAGAAAAAACATTTACAAGCATGAACTCAAATACCTCACTTAAGAAAAACATAACAGGCTGATATTTTTTAAGCTCCAGGAATATGGTGTGTGTCTCTCTTTTGTAGCTAATTTGGACTGTACGTACATACAGAGCTATGTTTAAGCAAAACCAGTTACCATGGAGACACAGTACCCCTTCTAAATGTGGTATGTGATGTCTAATTTTTGTGTTAACTATTTGGCTGAAAATGAGGAGCAGCTTCCAAGCTATAGACAAATTGAAGAATATCATTCTAGGTTTCTTTACATTTTCCTCACCTATGTCCTGGTCAGTTTCTTCTCCATTTAGACCAAATATTTTCTTCCTCTATCTAACTAAGTTGACAATGTATTTTTTCCCTAAAATTTAACTGTGTATCTCTAAAAATAATGCATACAAGACAGCTATTTCTCCTCTTTAGGGTAGGTTAAACTTCAACATACAAAAAAAAAAAAAAAAGAGCAAATTCATTTTCAAAGAATTTCCTTGTTAGTTCTCATTAGAAGTGACATTTTCAAAATAAATCCCTAATATTAGAGCTTGTTGGTTTCTCTAATTTTAGTCTTTTCACTCCCACATCCAGTCACGAGTTTTGCATTTTAGAGTCATGCTCTCCAACTGAAGTATGGGGAAGCTGTTTTACATGAAAAAAGGTACGCAAGCACATGTCGAAATGAACAGGAAGGATCATTCCAATCTTTTAAAAGTATATTTAAAAAAAACCCATTATCTGATAAGTTTTTCCAATATTTATAAGAGCAAATGATACTCATGAGGTACATTTTCCATGACTTTGTGGTTAGGCACTTGCTCATTTGTTGGATCAACAGCAGGGGCATTTCCAGGTGAAATAAGAAAAAGGTCTAGAAAGGTCTAATTAGATCCTGAATGTCGCCAAGTCTTGGTTAACTATAGTCTAGTGAGCTGTGATTGCTTGGCCTTGATTTAAACATCTAACCTCCAACTGATCTTTCTTTTGAGTTATTTTCAGTGCCAAATCTATTAGTTGAATTTTTACCTCTTCTTCTCTTTTCCAAATTATAGTAAGTGGCCAAATAAATGAAGCTTACAAAAAGAATAATGAACAGAACAATTAAAATACTATACTTTATCTATAGACAAATCAAATAATTATGGTTGGAAAGAGGAAGACCAGTTGTATATCACTTCTGTGTGATGAATTCAGTCTGCTGATTCAAGCAGGTGTATGTTTTTGACACTGTAATGCATTTGGAGCTGTTGGAGGGGGAATAAAAGATTACATTTGGCCTTCTAAGTACTCACAATCTAAGGTATAAATAGAAATATACAGTTTGTAACTAGAATCAGTGAGTTATTAAGTGGTAATTGTGACTTTAACTTCTAAAATCCTGGTAGTCCATTTCTGTGAAAAGTGTAATTAGTTTGTTCACTATATAGTTGAGTCTTTGCATACCATAGGTAGTCATTTAATTTCTTACCTTGAAAGAATTCAGCATAGTTAAATTAAATGGTAGTAGAAAGTACAAATTCTGGTTCTGTATCAATGAACAAAGATAATCAATATAGTGTTAGATATATGAGATGTGCTGTGTGAGACCACGTGGCTACCCTATTTTTTTTTAATTGATCATGAAAATGTATAAGGTATGTATTTCATTTGCTTGCATAACTAAATGAGCATTTCCATAAAGAGCAAATGATATAAATATTTTGGTAATGTTTAAGAACCATTTCATTCCAATCATGGGGGCAATTCTAATCCTTGGGAAAATGAAACAAAGAGTTCCTTTCTCCTGCTCAGGCCTATGCATGGGGAAGGTTAGTTGAGGTTTGGTTGTATTCTTTAAAAATCCTCATCTTAAAATTATCGAGTGATTATGATCATTATAATCATGCAAATGATACAAAAGTTTATAAAATTTCCTCCCTTTCTGTCTTCATTCCTTATAATATGCAACCCACAAATACTTCTCCACCTCCACCACAGCTCAACTAACCACTCCAGAAAAACAATCACTGATAACAGTTTGTATTTTTTAAATGTTTTTTCTGCATGTGCAATCATGTATGCAAGCATATGCATCTTACCGCTACGATATACCAGGAGCACCCTAAAGAGTGGACCAGTATTCACACTTGTCTCTGGAGTCCAGAGGGAGAGGCGAAGCATTTCTTTGCTTTTAGTTTATTCACTCATCATATAGATCCCATGCTGGAGGTGATCCCAGCAATCTCTTCTCTTCCCACTCTGGTATCCTCTTTTTCTTCCTTCACAAGTGCTTGCTCATCCTGTTACTCCACCGAACATATGTTTCACCAAACATATCAATGCTCAAGCACCTGGGCACCACCTGGTGAAGGACAGGATCGGCTCCTTTATTTCTGAGTGGTACAGAGCTGGGGTCACTGGAGGGACTCAGAGTTTTCATAGGGAAATATCCACAAGCTAAACCAACCTTTTTTGGGGGGCTAATATTGATGATCTCTGTTAGCAAATGTGTATGTGCTATGCTATGAAATTGTCAGTCTCATCAAAGACCACTCTTCATTAATAGAGGAGAGAGGAGAAAAAGAATAAGAAAGGGAGGAGAATAACTCTAGGTGTTATCCAGAACCTTCTCTCTTTCACTGTTTCTTTTACTGGGTTTCTGTATTTTTCTCTTGCGTGCACACAGTTGAAAACTAATGGGTACATTCTACAGTGATTATTCTATATCTATTTTATGTAACAGTACATAATGGACATTACAAGTCAGGATATTTCAAATGGCACATGTATTTAATTTTATGAATATACTATTTTATTTACTTAACGAAATCCCTATTTTTGCCTTTTAGAGTCTTTCTTGTCTTTTAGTATTATAAAGAGCATTGCAAAGGAGTCTGCATAAGCATATCATACATATTTGAATATATATATATATATAGGATTAAATTTCTAGATATGGTATTGTTGGCTCAAAGTCACGTTCATTTAAAATTGTAATACATATTTTCATGGTACTAAATGATGCTGAGAGATTCTGAGAGCATCCTTAGTGTTGTTTTAAGAATGCTAACTCTAGTTATCAATGATCAGATTTATAATGATGTGATTTATACATTTGGAAAAGAAGATATAGAAATTAAACAGGGAAGAAATGAGTAACCCATCATTAGGAAATCGTGGATTCTTAGGTATAATTTTGTTTTTCGGATAATCATCTTGCTGACTTTATCCTGAAAGTTCTCCTCTTTTTTTGATCTTGATGCCATGCACTTTTAGTCCTATGTCATATTCATTTACAGACTATATCCATCTATCTACTTTACAAACTAATATGAGCACTTTGGAGCAAGATGTAGTTGGTTCCAACATTCAAGAAACAGCATTTTAAAGGAAAATGGTCATTAATAAGTCAATAAATATCAATTGCAGTTTAGTTGAGTGTCAGAAAGGAAAAACACTAGGTGCCATATGATCCTGTAATAGAGGAATGTAACTGAAAACACTTATTCTTTGAAAGTCAACTGCTGATTTCTCATTTCCACATTTTTAATAACTTTGGCACTTGGCTCCTTCCCTCACCATCCTCGTGGTGTTCTATCAACACCTACCACTGTAACCCCTTCCTTGACTTCTACACTCTATTCTATCTCACATCCTTTAGATCACTCACCACAATAACCTCATTTTAAAACTCCAAAATCCAGAATGATTTTACCACTATGGTCTCAAATTGTGATACTCTTCCTGTGACTGCTTTATTTTTTCACTTCAATTGAATCCCCCCCCACCACCAAATTTTGAATCTTCTTTGTAATTGCATAACTTTAATGACTGTTTAAATGTAATTGTTGTACATGCTATTATCTCATTGAATCTTTCCCTAAATCCTATGCAATAGTCACTACTATTGCTATTCTTTATTTAAAGTAGAGCAAATATTCTTAAAAAACAGACTTACTCAATGCCAGAAGTTAATTAAGTGACTTGAACGAGGTCTTATTTTACCCCACTACAGAAGCTCTTAGCCCAGGCATTATTCTGAATCAATCAATTGCTGGTCAGAGTATCTAAAAAAGAAGTTGATGATGAAATAAAGAAGTTAGAGCAAATGACAAAACAGAAGCAAAATTTTTACTGTGTGGACTATGAGAGTAAATAAAACTCTGTCAAAATCAAATGGATTTAAAACTTTCTTCCTTCCTCACCAGTGAAATCAAAGCTATTAGTACAGGGACCTATTAAGTGTTGCCAACACAATAGACATTTTTCCGTTTTCTATGTCAAATAAAGTTTGCTTGGCACTTTTGTCAAGTATCTTAGATAACACCCTCCTACTTAAATTTTCTGAGTGAATCCACCACTCACTCTACTTATTCTGCTTTATTTCCTTTTGGCTATACTGCATTAATGAAAGTTTGCTTGCTCTATTTCCACTGGGATTGGGCTCTTTTAGAGTAGAGACCTTAAGAATCTACTCACTGTTTTGTCACCCACCATGGGAACAGTGCCTGGAACACATTAAGGAGATACAACTTGAATACATTTTTGGACTTTATGGAAACTAAACTCTGATAGCCAGAAAAGCCAAGTCTAAGAAACTTCATCTAATTGTTTATTTTTCCATATCTGCTTATTTGTTGTTATTCATCTCATGAATTACTATTTTTTGAATCTAAACATGTGCCAAGGCACTGTGCTAAGCATCAAGAATGTAAAGAAAAATGATGGCATTGTCCTTATGTTATCAATAGAAGATATTAATTGATGGAAAGAAAACTAGCCAGAACATAATGCTTTATTATAAAGAAAAAATCAGCTCATAAGTATCTTGCTAAAACTGTAGGAGAGAAAGGCACTGAAAAAAATCTATAATAAAAAGATTAAAAAAAATGGAAATCAACTATTTCTCATTTATGCTGTATAAAATGTCATTGTCTAGTTTTTCTGTTTTGTAGTGTCTTTACTGTTTCATATTAGTGAATATTTTAAATATATTGTTTATTTAAGTTCTCAAAGATGTGAAAATTGGAAGAGTAGCTGGCAAAGATTTTCTCTCATTCTGTAGGTTTCGCTTCATGTTAGCAATTGTTTTCTTTGCTATGTAGAAGCTTTTTAATTTTATGGTATCCCACTTATTCATTCCTGGTTTTATTTTTTGAGTTCTAGGTGTTTTATTAAGGAATTTGGTGCTTGCTTTAATATGCTGCAATGTTGATCCTGTGTTTTCTTCTAGCAGTTTTTCTGGTCTAATTCCTAGGTCTTTGAAAAATAGTTGTTGTCCTTAGCAATTGGGAAATGCAAATCAAAACTACACTGAGATTTCATCTTACTCCAGTTAGAATGGCAATCTAACTGGATGAGGATGTGGGGAAAGTGGTCCACTTATTCATTGTTGGTGGGACTCAAAATTAGTATATCTACTTGGAAAAGCAGAATGAAGACTCCTCCAAAGAATAGGAATGGAACCACCACATGACCCATCTATCCCACTCCTTGGTATTTATCCAAAAAAACTAAAATCAGCATACTAAAATCAGTGATGCATTCATCCCAATCCATAATATATTCATACCGATGTTTAAAGCAGCTCAATTCGAAATAGCCAAGTAATGGAACCAGCCTAGGTAGCTGTCAACAGACAAATGGATAAAGAAGATGAGTTTTTCTCAGCTGTAATGAAGAATGAAATTATATCATTTGCTGCTAAATGGATGGAACATCATGTTAAGTGAAATAAGCAAGACTCAGAAAGTCAAGGATCAAATGTTTTCTCTCATATGTGGAAGCCAGAGTGAATTTAAAAAAAAAAAAAAGGAATTTAAAAAAGGAAGAATCTCACAAAAATAGAAGGGAGGTCAATATAGTAGAGGAAGGGGATCAAGAGGGAGTGAGGAAGGGAGTGCATGGGGATGTACTGAGGACTACTAAATTATGCTATGTCCATGTGCAAATATCCACAAGGCATCTTGTGTATATACATATGTACATATGTATGCATGTACATATATATAAAGATGTTTATAAAGATAATACACTAGTTAAAATGATGATGATGATGATGATGATGATAGAAGGGAGACCAGTAGAGAAAGAAATTGGATTGGGAGAGAGGGATGGAGGAAAAAGGAAGGTACTGGGGAAGGTGTTTGATCAAAGTCTGTTAGAGCATGTGGGAATACTGGCATATGGAATCACACTATTATGTATAATTATAATGCACAAATTAAAGCTTTTTTAAAAAAGTGTCAAAACCTTTTCTAGGGAATTTTATTGCCAAGAGTAAACTGTGATAAAGAATCAATAGACCCTCAAAAGCACATTGGCTCAAAACCAGTAGGTTTTTTTTTTTTTGGTTGTAGATAGATATAATACCCTTATTTTACTTATTTATTTTTATGTGGTGCTGAGGATCTAATCCAGTGCCTCTCATGTGCTCTACCAATGAGTCACACCCCCAGACCCCTTAGTAGGAGTTTTTCATTTATTGTTCAAGTATCGACTGAGTTTGGTATTCCTGATTACCTGCCATTCCCTTCTACATGGTTGCTCAGGGGAGCAGTTTCCTTCTGATTTTAGCTTTGCCTTGCTCTAAGCTAAAGGCTCAGGCCAGTGATTCTCCGAGTGTGAACCAGGGTCATCAGCATCACCTGGGACCTTATTAGAATGCAAACTCTCAAACCACCCTAGATATACAGAAGAGAAACTGGGGGTAGGATCCACCAAGCAGCAATTTTAAGGGCCCACAAGGTGACTATGAGGCATGAAGCACTACTCCAGGCTTACATCATACACATCATTTTGTCCCCAGAGTGGATGGGAAAGAGTTACACTTGTTTTTGGAAAGGTCCTAATCCAGGTTCGCACTAATTAGTTCCTCAATATGTTATTGTCTAAAAATCAGTAAGATGGCCAGAATCTCTCCCAGAGAAGTGTTACATGCTAATTCTCCTTCTCTGTGGGAGCATTGTGTGTTGGAGGTGAGATGTTGGTCTTATGGAACATTTGGAAACATGATGCTTAGGATTGGGTTGTAGATACCTACTGCACTTTGCAAAAGACCTGATGTGATTTAACAGATGCTGATGACATTTGGTGATAGAAAAAACTTTTCTTATATTTTAATGATTGCTCATAGGAGAGTATATTCTGTTTGAATAATATCATCTAAAGTGGAATGTGGGACAAATGACTCAACAATGAAGAATAATTACCTAAAAATTTTTTTTAAATGGAGCGGGAAGAGAACTTGCAGCAACTACCTAAGAATCCTAGGCAAGTCACTTTTTGCAGACGGATGGGGAAAGATGTGGAACTGATGCAAAACAACTTCAACTTGAACACACCTCAGAGTCATTTAGTGGGCTTGTTAAAACCCAGATTGCCTGATCCTGTCCCCAGAGTTGGGGCCTCAGTGGAAGGGGATAATTTGAGTTTTTAACTTCTCAGGTGATGCTGATGCTGTTGTTCAGGGTGCACATTCCAGCATCATTACCCAGGCATTGTAAAAAGGAGGTGTAAGAACACTGTATTTTGGGAAAATCCCTCTTGTCCTGGGGCTTTTAGGCAGGTGTTTCTGTGAAATACAGGTCAGAGAATTTTTGTTTTCCTGTCAAAGTGTGATGTGTGCTCCTGATTTGAGGATTGGAGACTAAGATGTTGGCTGCTTTCCAAAGGAAAACAAAAATTAACAACTTTGTACCTTTGGGGAATGTTTATTAATTCTCATTATACTAGTAGTTCCTCCTGTCGTGAGAATAAGGAGCTAAAGGCGAAACTCATTTCATTAATAATACAAATAATCTTTTCAGCACAACATAGTTTATTACTATTTATTCCTCTATTAGCCTACTCATCAGTGCTTTTTAACATTCTCAAACACATACCAAGATATACACACAGGTCCACCCCTGCACACACACACTGTTAATCTCTTTTGCCTTCAGAAAAAAAGGTTTGCTTTTAGGAAGCTACTAAGACATCAATCTTTACTATGTAAGATAAAACATTTAAGAACAAGTCATTATCCTACTTAGCTAATTTCTATAGAAGAACTTGCCTAATATGTATTTCCTGCAGCTTAGTGGAGTTTGTGAATTTGTTGAATCCAATTGTTCTTATCATTGTTGTTTCTGAATGAAGAATGCATTCTGAGTGCATGAATTATGTGACTACACATTGTGTACAACCTGAGAAATGAAAAGTTGTACTCCATTTGTGTACAATGAGTCAAAATGCATTCTGTTGTCAAGTATAACTAATTAGAACAAATAAAAAAATGAAAAAAAAAGTGTGTCCTGGCTAAAGCTCTGTATTTTGGCAAATTGCAAGAGGTATGTATTTTCCTTGTGTTTTAATGCATATACTCTCAACTGAATATCAGCAATTATACTGAGCAAAGTTTTGACAAGGTCCCTGCCCAGGGATTATAGAAAAGCCATTCCAGTAGAACTTAATTAACACAGGTTTAGAGTGGCTGAACTTGAACATTAATTGATTCTTTGGAGTACAATAGTATGTAGGAGAACAAAAGAAAGAACCCCTAGAAATGTTAGCATCTGTTATTTTGAAACACCCCCTGGTTTCAGTAAAAACTAATACCCTCTAGAAAAGAATGCTTGTTGATTGCTTTATAGAATGCTTGTTGATTGTTTTATGTCTTTGAATTGCAGTAATAGGATTGCTGGAGTCAGTCAGCTAAAGGCAGTGTGCATATACCCTGTGATTTAATATCTCTTTCCGTCCAGCTCTGTGGCTCTACTCTACCTACTTAGTGTTACATTTCTTTTACCTTCTCTGTGTTAAAAGAAGATGAAATTTAGCTCTTGTTTTATGTTGAAATAAGTTTGAAAATTTCTCCTTGGGGGCACTATTCTGTTCTTTTCTATTTAACACCTAGTAAAAAGTCATTGTTTCCTCAATTTCTAACAGCATAGGTTAGTTTGGCATGTTCTTAGCTTCATATACATGAAGTCATTTACTATTCATTTAGTGTGCATCTGAATTCTTTTTACTATCATAATTTCTATTTTTATCATTACAAATCCTCTAAACTTTAAATCAACCAAAAGAGTGCTAATTACACACATCACTAGTGTTACAGACAATGCAGTATACTAATCTTAGTTTTGTTCCTCTTTCATAGTTCCCCTAAAGTTTCATTTCCTATGTGTTTTTTAGTACACTGGGGTCTGTGATATACACTTAAGACCAATTTTAGGCTTTATAATGTAATTTGACAAGTACATTTTGATAAAGGGTTTATTGTTGTTATATCTTTGGTTCTGTCACATACTGTTGGGCATATATGTATGATTTATCTGGATACTCTGCAAGAAAGCATCTATGGTAAAATATGACTTTCTTTTAACATGATTTCCAGGAACACATTGGGATGAAATTGAAATGCAAATAAAATGAAATTGGAATTGTGATGAATTGAAAATGATGGTGAGTTCTCCATTTAGATTCAGGAAGTTCCTAGAAACAAAACTTCTGTTCTCTGCTTGGAGAGGAATCTGGCCACATAGGCTATTGCCAGACAGGACAAGTGATGGGGTTCTGTGCAGTCAGACATTGGGAGAAAATGGGAGCATTTGGTAGACAGCTTTCTTTTTTGGTTTGGAGACAAGTAAGTAATGATTAAAACAAACTGATGTTTCTCTATATTAATGAGTTCTTTGTTATAAAATATAAATTGGTCTTGTAAAATATAATTGTAATTATCAATTACCAATAACTCTGGAATGAAACTATTATTTCAATGAGTTATCGTTTTTATTTCTTTTTTTTTTTCAAAGTGAAAGTTTTGAGTTGAAAGTCTGGGTTTATTGTGTTCAGGCTATAATGAATGCCCAACCGTTACTTCTCTTTGTGGCAAAAGGAAGGATTGATTGGATGTCTCCTATCTTTGTGGCTGTCTCGAGGGCACACTTGCATAAGAAAAAACAAGCATATATCATTTTGTTCACCAGGGTGTAAACTGATCAACACAAACCTTCATAGTTCATGATGTGTCCCAAATCTTCCTGAAATATACTTTTTTTAAAAGGACACAAAGATGTTGTTGACTTTTGATTTCTGTTGAAAAACACACATCCTTGATTACACTCCCTTCTGTGATTATGAAATGTCCTGCACATTTTCCCAGATATGAAATTGTGTGGCCATCTTTAGTGCTGGCAAAGATGGGTGGGCTGGAAAGAAACAGGAAAGGGACTTTGCTAAAAGTGCAAAGCAGCCTTGAGACTTCATCCAAAGAGCCTAGAAAACAACATCTGAGCACAAACAAATATGTTATTAATGCAGTAAAGATAAAAAATAACATAAAAACCTTACATTATACATCACCTTAACACAGTCCTGCCTTAGTTTGCACAGGAGATTGGTTCTAGTACTCCTGCCAATACCAAAATCTACAGATGATCAAGGCCTTTATATAAAATGTCATTGTATTTGCACATTACCCACACTGTGCACCTTAAATCATCTCTACATCACTTGTGTTATCTAATTTAGTGTAAATACTAACTAGATGTTGTACTACATTGTCGATAAAATAATAACAAGCAAAAATTCCTTATGTGCTTAATATAATGTATTTTTTTCAAATATTTTTCATTCTCCATTGATGGAACCTCTATGGATATAAAGAGCCAACTGTACTTTATTTCACTCATGTAATTCCTATCCAACTGCCAATGTGCAGACCTCTGTGAATGTGGTCTTTGATAAGGAATGCTCTCACACATACAATAATGTATGTTTATTCTCAGATATCAGAATACATAATTAATAAAAAAAGGATACTGGAGATAGGTATGAAAATAACATAAAAAATTTAGAAAGCAGTATTTGTAAGATCACAGACCAAAAGAACTATACTATACATATACTATATTCTTGTCAGTACGATTTTTCTCATAATGATATGTGTTAACAATTCTGAAACTACTTTTGGTATATACTAAGATTATACATTTAAGTAAAATGTATTATAGATGAGATCAAGTTTTCTTATAGTTCAAGAAAAACTTTCCAAATAAGGAACAGAAAAAGTCTAGAATGATCTGTGATATTGGATTGATATTATAGGCACTGGCATGAACTTATGTTTAGTATAGTCATATAGATAGATACAGAGATAAGTATAGATGTATGTGCATTTGAGACCTACTGTATATACATATTTTCTAATTTCTCTCAACCACTGAAAGGGCTTAGAGGAGAGGAGAGTACAGTAGGGATGAGCAGACTTAATGCCCCCTTGGTTTTGGATTATTCAGGTTGATGAAGAAACAGTTGATTCCGTGGCTGGATTAGGGAAAACGCAAGAACCATGTAAAACATCTTTTATTTTTCAGGAAATAAGTAAATGATTAAAAAATAGTGAATCATGTTGAAAAGGGCATTGGGGCTAAACCGAAGGATATTTCTGTAGCCAAACCTGGACAATATGTACAAGAAAATATATGAGAATATTGAATTATAACCAATCCAGAATAAAATGGATATCCATAAATCTACATTGATAGAAATAATTACCAAACAAATAAATGGAGGAAAAGATGTGGCCGATTTAAGAGAAGAATTCCAATTCATGTATGTAGAAAGGATAAAGGAAATTTGGAAATATCGCTAGGCAAATGCAACATTAATCACTATGGGCAAAATCCTTAGAGGTTAGATAACAGTAGGTGGAAATTTGAAGAGAATCAGGATATTTGTATAAGTCCCAATGAATTTTACTCAATATACATTACAGTAAAAAAAGTTAAAAACACCAACTTAAGAAAAATTTCAATATCAACATCATTGTAATTAAAATATATCAACATCAGGCAAACTATAAATTCATATGGAAGCCATCCTGTCTATGGTATTCTTACCAAAAAATGTCTAACCTCAGACTAATTGTGAGAAAACATTAGTTAAACCCAAATTGCAAATATTCTAAATCAACAGTAGTACTCAAAGGTGCCACAGTCATGAAAGACATGGAAACAGGGGCAAGTGTCAGACTGGAGGAAACCAAGGAGATATGGTAATTACATGCAAAGTGGGGTCCTTATGTGTATTCCAGAACAGATAAGGACATCAGTGAACAAATTGGTGAAATTTGAATAAGATCCATAGCTTATTTATTCTTATGTACTAATGTTAGTTTTCAATTATACTTAAATTATATAAGACAATTAGAGTAAGCAATACCAAGAGCATATGAGTGGTCTATGAAGCCTTTTCTTTAAATTTAAGATTATATCAAAATAAAAAGTAATAAGATATAGTTTAAACCATATGAATACCACTAGTGAAAACACTTTTATATAAATCTTTATGACTTTCTGTATGTCATTCATCATTGTAATGATTTTTTATTGTCTCGTAGTCCTGAACTAGGTAAGTATTCAAAGACATTGGGTGTTTAATACACCTGAGTTACTTGAGTATGCAAGAGACACTCTAAGACTGAAGGAGGCACAATCTTAGGGGTGAAATGCTAGAAATGCAGGATATAGTGTATAATAATTTTATATATACTGATCATATCTTTTGTTTAATGGGTAAATATTAAGTTTGAGCCTCTTCTGTGTTATCAGCTCAGACCCTAAATAAAAATGTGTAACTTCAGTTGATTTGTGTCTTACATGTTTATTTTTCTTTTTAATATGTGGGCATTATATTTAAAGGAAGATTATATGAAAAAATACCAAATATGTTTGACTCTTAACTTCCTTTCTGAAAGTTCAGAAACAATTGGAAATTAAAAAGAAAAAAGAAAAAACAAACAAACAAACAAGAAACAGGAAAACAAATCTGTTACTGCTTCCAACAGCACTAGTTTCCAGAGGCCATAATCCAACCAGTGTAGAAATCTCTTGCCTAGATTCGACATGCAGAATTACCAGGTCCCCCTACCCAAATAGTATTTCTGATAAACTGAATATATTTTAAGAATCTGGTCAGCATTGTTGGAAATTACTAAACACAAAGTCAAAGCCAGAATTCTAATCACCTTTACCAATTCTTGAATTTAACACCGGTGCATAAAAGGGATGGAAAACAAGGTTATTTTCACTCTAGGAAAAGACTGATATACTGTTCTCTGTGTTATGAAATGTGGAAACACAAGACCCACATATTTAAGCATTGTAGAGATTAAAAATAGCCACCATAGCATATTTCTTGATTTTTCCCTTTGTTATCCATTCTATTCATATTGTTTAGGCTAAAGAATTACTGAACAGATGGACTATGTCCTGAAGGTCGGAAGAAAACCTAACAAATCAGTTGACAGCCAAATTGGTAGAGAAATACCCCATGTTGAAAAATCATTACTTTGAGAAAGACTTTTTCTCTAGAATTCATTGATATTTTAGGAACAGAACAACTGATTTCACCCAACTAATCCTTCAAGGAAAAGTAGATAAGTGAACTCGAAACTGTTAAAATAAACATAGCCTTACTGCTAATTATCATAAAACCACCAGTGAAATGCCACATCATCTACAACCACAAGAATGAGATCCTAAGTAGAATAAGTTATGCTCCATGCGTGTATACTACATCAAAATATACTCTACTGTCATGTATATCTAAAAAGAACAAATAAAAAAGTTAAAATTTTGTTCATTACAAAAGATAAAAATGAAGTAGTAAAGTTCAATTTAATCTCAACAAAACAAAACTAAACTAAACCATAAAACCATGCGGTTTTTGTCATAATAAATTGCTCTATGTCACCTTTCCTCCACTTGGACTTTTACATGTTCTTGAGTAACCTCGATGTTGGAGATATTTGTATCACCAATTTTTTTTTAACCTCCAACTTGTTTTACTATATCCTGGAAAACTCACCCTAATCACGTTTTAAAATGAGCTTTCTCAGTGGACAGAGTGTTTGCTGATTTTAATTCTGAAATACTTGAGTCTACTCTTTTTCCTTTGCTAATGTTCTTTTCTTCTAAGTATTAATACAGTGTCCTGAAGTAGTCCAATTCCCTTCCCTTAAATTCAAAACTAATTATATTATTTCTTTGTATCAAATCCTTTGATATGTCTCCATTTCCTACAAATTGAAAATCTAAGCTTCCTTGAATGACTTATAAATATTTCCACAATCTGGTCTCAACCTGCCTTGCCAACCTCACTTACACAAACTTTTTTTGGTATCCTATGTCATATGACACACACATATATATGGTCATATCTTTGCTCTTGTTCCTTCTGCCTGAATGGCCTTCTCTCTTATTGCACAATGTTAGTTTGCTGGTATTCTAATCATCCTTTCTATCTCAGTTCAAATATGTTTATACTCTGATGTGCTCCATTCTATTCTCACCTGGTTTGAATTAATCACTTCCTTATTTCTCTATTTAGTTACTACAGAAAGTATCATGAAGTCTGCCTATATACATTATGGATTCCTTGAAGGTAATTTTCATGTCTTACTCATGTTGATTCATTCAATTTTTTTGTATTTCATAGAAATGTAATGAATGTCAAATATATGTATGAGTGAATGAATGAATAGCAAAATTTGCAACTCTGGGTCTTAGGTATTCCTCAAGACTTAGAAAAATCTAGACTAAATCTACTGCTATGTGGGTGAGACTATTTTTCAGTCTAGGGGACTGCCCCTTGCACTGTGGATATCAAGCATGTGAGTGGTACTCTGAAGTTTATCATGACAATCTAAAACATTGCCACACATTTCCAAATGTTCCCTATCTCCCACAAAGGTGACATTACCCTAGTTGTAAATAATTGTCAACTTAACCTCATCACTGTGTTTAATGAGGGCCAAAGAGACTTATGTTTTTTATTTTATTTTATTTTCAAATTTTAATTCTTATTTTGAGATCTGTGATCTTGTGAGTTAAGGGTATAGGGTGAAATGATATTGTGTATTAATTACATGGCTTTCTTTCAATGTGCTGGCTCCACTTCTCTATGTTTTCCCCAAAGTTTTTATTTCCAACACTTAATCCTTATGTTAGTCAGCTTTTCCTTGTGTGTGTGTATCACCATGACAAAAATGTCTGAAAAGAACAACTTAAAGGAGGAAAGATTTACTTTGGCTTATGGTTTCAAGTCCATGGACCTTCAACTCCAGAGCTATGGTCTTGAGGTGAGGCAGAACAACATGATGGAAGTACACAGCAGAGGAAACCGGCTCAGCTAGTGGCAGCCAGGAAATAAAGAGACAGAGGAAAGGATCAGAGGAAAAATAAATCGTTCCATGGCACGCCCCCAGTGACCTATTTCCTCCAACTAGGTTCTACCTCCTAGTAGTCCATTCAGCCATCAGCTGATTAATCAATCCATGGATGAGACTGGAGTCCTCACGATTCAATCACTTCCCACAGGCCCACACTTGAACACATGATTCTTTAAAGGACATTCAAGTTCGAAACCACAGCAATCCTTTTGCTGCCCTTTGTTCCATAATAAGTATTATCCAGTCCCTATATACCAACTCCTTTTCTCAGTAAAAATGACCCAACTGGATGGTCTTCTTTCTCCTTCTTGGTATTCCATTGGAGAGCATCTCACTTTATTATAAAACAAATATTTCATGTCATGTTAATAGTCAAATCATATTTCTAAATTTCCTATGGGTCTTCTTAAATGTCACTTATAAATCCCTATTCTGTTTAGGGGTTCTTATGGCCTGAATGTTGATGCTTCCTTGAAATTCATGTACTGAAGCCCTAATTCCAAAGGCAGCTATCTGTGGAGATGGGGCCCCCAAGGAACTACCTAAAGTTGAATGAAGTCATAAAAGTAAGGCCCTCATCCTCCAGGATTAGTGTTCTTTTAAGAAGAGATATCAGATATCAGTCTGCTTTATCTTGCTCTATGGGCACATGGACTAAAGAAAGCCCAGGTGAGTGCCCAGTAAGATGGCAGCTCTCTACAAGCTAAGAGAAGATACCTCAGGATAGAACTTAATTTGTCTGTGCCTTGATCTTGTACTACCAGTATCCAGAACTGTGAGAAAGTAAGTTTCTGTTATTTAAGTTTTCCAGTCTGTGGTATTTTGTTATGGCAGCCTAAGAAGACTGCCACAGGATCATAATTTATTCCTTAGCTTGAGGCCTGAGATGACTGATGGGAAAATTCTGAACTAATTCCGATAACTAGGATGTTGCAGAACTACTATACTATTTAAGTAAAGTCTCAATCACCCTTCCTTCTCACTCAAGTTCTGTCAGTTTTGACTCACTTTCATGCCCCCAAGTTTATCTGTAAGTCACTAGTTAGTCCATTTACAAGTCCTTCCCATGTTGCTATTCTGTAGCATGTCTACGTCAGACCTCAACTGAGTATTCTGATACTGAAGTTTTCCTACTTCACAAAGTTGTGCTGAAAGTTTGGGTTTGCATAACCTGAGATGGTACTGCAGAACCTCTGTTTCTTTATAGGCATTATGCCACCTTGTATTTCATTTCCATTCCAAACCATAAATTAGGGCTTGATGTGAGTTGCTATTTTGAAATACACAAAGTTAAAGTATGACTTCAAAGCATGCTGAGAAGTCTGCTGGAATGGACTTGTAGGGCCTAGGTTGCTACTGATCAAGAGAAGGCATTTAGGCTACTGATCAAGGAACACATGTAACATCAGACACTGAGTGAATCCTGTGGGGATCTCTTGACTGACGGGTGCTTCCAAGATGCAGATTACATAAATATCTTGGTGTTCTAACAGAGAAAAAAGCTGCTGGGGACCTGAAAACTGTGAAGCAGGGAGTCATGAGGGTAAGATAGAGGAGTCTGGGATGAGAAAGTTAAGACCTAGACTGTGCTTTATGGAAGAAAGTATGAACAAGGAGTCACAGGAACTCATCACTCAGCAGAGCACTCTGATGACCAAGAAAGGGAACAACATATCCGAGCACTTAGGAGAATCAGAAAATTTAGTCACTCATTTGCTAATGACTCTGCTGGTGTCATAAGTGTTATGACAACTGGATGTGGTGGCACATGCCTGTACTCCCAGGGGCTTGGGAGGCTGAGGCAGGAGGATCACCTGTTAAGTCAGTCTCAGCAACTTAGTGAGGCCCTAAGCAACTCAGTGTGACACTGTCTCTAAATAAAATATAAAAAGGGCTGGACATGTGGTTCAGTGGTTAAGTTCCTGGTACCATAATAATAATAATAACATTAAATTTTAAAAATAAAATAAGTGGCAGATCTAAGAAGCCCTGTCTATGGTCTTGAAAATGTTGGTGGGTGTAAACACAAAGGCCCTTGTGATATCAAGAGCTGAATTTATACTCACCATATTAGGCCTTTCAGGGGAACCAACCTGAGAAAGTAAGAAGACCTTATCCACATAGGTGAACTGATGGAGCTCTGTAATGAGCACATGCTTGGGGCAGCCTGGCCGGATGTTACTGCCACCTCCAAGAGGCAGATGGCAGTGAGGAGTAGCTGGATGAACCATTTTGACCACTGCATCAAGCTCCATGTGTGGGTGTTTTGTATACAGCATCGTAGCAGGTAAAGTACTCCCCTCTGTTAGTGGGTCAATCTCTGTAGATAATCCACATTTTACTGCCTTCCTCCTGGAGGGTCTTG
Source organism: Sciurus vulgaris (assembly GCF_902686455.1). NCBI lineage: Eukaryota > Metazoa > Chordata > Mammalia > Rodentia > Sciuridae > Sciurus > Sciurus vulgaris. Next base: position 58,612,306 of record NC_136469.1, read on the forward strand.
TAGGCTGTCTCCCACTGGTTGCTGGATCTTTGGTCACAGAGGAGAAAGGCTTTGACTTGCTCTAAACATAAAATGGACTTACATATGTTGTCATCACTTAATCTCTAGCTCTTAAACCACTTTGGTAATTCTCATGCTTTGCCTACAGGCCACACCTCTCTCATGTTTTGTTCTGTTCAATCAATGTCACCACCATGGAACCTTTCTAGGTGGATTCCATTCAACTTAAATCATGTCGGTCTTCTCAGAACCTTGTATTTAAATATAGCTTTTATGCTTCTAACTGTGCCTTTGCCTTTATTTTCCTTTTGCTGTGCTCGTATGACTTGTGTGGATGCTTGCCTTTCCTTCTCCGACAGCAGTAGCAAGTGACAATTGAGACAATGCTGTCATCTATGGAGGTCTAACTGCGACTGTTTCCATGCTGCACATTTTAGAAGTAGCATTACTTTTGTTGAATCTTCATGGCAATCCTCTGAGTTACATAATTTAAAATTTATTTTCTCTGAAAAGTAATATGTTAATACATACACTTTGTAAAATGTTTAAAGAAAAAAAAAATGCTAAAACTGAAAGTGTCCCCTCCCCTTCTCTTCCTCATTGTCATCCCTGATGATGGCAGAATGTTTTACCTTCCAGATCCTCTGTGTGACTATGTGCCACATATATGTGCTCATACATGATTTCCTTTTTCAATTCTCAACATATCTTAGTATTAGCATGAGGAGGGAGGTAATGGAGGCTTGGAGAAATTAAAGAACTTTGCAGTATTGGGTAGTAGTTTCCATTGTGTGATAGGCTCTTAAGGCAGTGGAAATCTCTCTGTTGCACATTCAGTTCCAGTGCTTTCTGCTTTCATTTTATAGCTGTCCTATTCCAGAAGGTCAGTGCTTCTCAGGTGCTCACATTCTCAAAATCTCTTTTTAACATTTAAAAAAATTTTTAAATTATTTTTTAATTTAGTTTTTAATTGTTTACAGACTGCATTTTGATTCCTTGTATACAATGGGGTACATCATTTTGTTTTTATGGTTGTACACACTATAGATTCATACCATTTTTGTAATCATACATGTACAAAGGGTGATGATGTCTGTCTCATTCCACCATTTTTCATATCCCTCACCCTCTCATTTCCTTCTACATATTCTAAAGTTCCCCCATTCTTCTCTCACTCCCCATACCCCCACCCCCATTATATATCATTTTCCACTCATCAGGAAAACATTCAGCCTTTGGTTTTGGGGGTAGACTTATTTCACTTAGCATGATATTCTCAATTCCATTCATTTATTTGCAAATGTCATAATATTATTCTTCTTCATGGCTGAATAGTATTCCATTGTGTATATATACCACAGTTTCTTTATCCATTCATCTGTTGAAGGACATCTAGTTTGGTTTCACAATCTAGCTATTGTGAAGTGAGCTGTTATAAACATTGATGTGGCTGAGTTACTGTAGTTTGCTGATTTTAAGTCCTTTGGGTATAAACCAAGGAGTGGGTTAACTGGGTCAAAAGGTGGGTCCATTCCAAGTTTTCTGAGGATTCTCCATACTGCTTTCCAGAGTGGCTGCACCGATTTGCAACTCCACCAGCAATGTAAAAATGTGCCTTTTTCCCCACATCCACACCAACATCTCTTTGTCTGTGAGTCTGAGATTCAGTAGCCTACTTGATCCCTATACTTTGGCTCATGCTTGGATTTTGCTTTGCCTTATTTACCTGAAGGAACCCAAGCATCTTCCACCTGCTGATGGATATTCTGGTACAGCCTGTCCCTTTTGGAATTTTACTTGCTGTTGAATGTACTGAGTCACAGTTTTCAGAATTGACATTTGACTTATTGGAGCTGCCTTTTTATTGTCTTTTTCTTGTTTACTGTGGTGTATTAATTGTGCTAGGCTTCCTCCCAGCACTGACAGCTCAATTTCCTTTTCTCACTCCTTCTCTTGCCTCTCTATCTGTTATTTCACAGGTGAAATCCTGTTCCAGGTCCCATGCAGCATGCTCACACCACCCAAACCCTGCCTGCTTTCTTGAAGTGCTGTGCAATTTGTTATGACTTCAAAAGAACATTAGATCTGTCCTCAATGTAAAATGAGATTTCTGTATACCCCACTGAGAGAAAAATGAATATTATTATCAAGGCTTTAGAGTAAATGCAGAACAAATAAAGTGAACCAATGTTTAATGTATTTACTTCTCATTTCTTTAACATTTATGGAGCATTTGTTGCATTTAGGCTAACCAACAACATTTCCTATGTGCATTCTGAGCCTAATGGTTTCTTTTATTAGGCATAATACTTCTTGTTTTAAGATAAAAAGAATTTATCTGGAGATTAAGGGATTATTTTTGGTAACCTTTGAAACACTAATGAGGCTTTTCTAGTCTAGTAAATAGTCTCTTGTTACTTCTCAGCAACCCTTATTGGTCTTGCTTCCTCAAATTTCTAATTATTAACACTGATTTCTTAGTCACTGAGAATGGGACATGGGTGTCACTGTCCTTTATTGCTGTTGCCTGCAGCCTGGTCAAGTACTCCTAAGTGCTGCCTTGTTAATCGTCCAGACTTGAGTTCACCTCTTCCTTCACCAGTATCCTGGCTCAATGCTATGATATTCTTTTCCCATGAGCATTGCTTTGTTACATTATCCCTAAATTCAAAGCCTAAAATTCTTCCTTACTGTCTACTAGAGTTAAGTTCAGACGGATAAGAGTTGTGCAGTCTTTTCTCCCATGTAACCTGTCAGATTTATGAGACAAAATCCAATTTATGTTCCTTATTTACAGTTCAATTAACTTATTCCTGAGAAAACACAAGATCTCCTGATTTCAAGCTTTGCACTAGTTTCCTCCGAGGTCTGTACTTGAAGACTTACTCTACTCTAACTCTGTTCTGCTATTCAATGTTAGTCCCTTCTATTGCCCAACAAGAATCTCTTTACTTTCTTCTGAATTTGCAGTGCATCTTTCCACTATCCACCTTTGGTCATGCTCTACCCTCCCTTGCAACTTTATTTTTTTTTTTTTTCCTGATGAATGAGAAGGTGGTTGACTGTGCTGTCATCCTTGGCTTCTACCAGCTCATCTGGCACAATCATGGGAATTGCAAAGTGTGTTGCCATTCGATGGGTCAATCATGGAAAAGTACAGGTTTCCTCAAGCCACCTTATCTCCCTCCTAGGATCCTTGGCTTGATAACCGAGAAAGAGTAGGATTCTAGCCCTAATCCACTCCCTCCCTCACCCAGGTGCCTCCGTGGAGCATGCATGGTATAAAGCAGTCCTATTTAACCTGTCATTCCAGAGACAATTTTATTGATGTGGCTGGCAAGGAGATCTTATTTATTCTCTTTCAATCTTCAGTTAGCCTACTGAAAGCCAACACAAGGTTTGTGGGGCAGCTGATAGCTTACTTCCTGGATGAAGCCCCCCACAGTGCTCTCTTTGATGAATAGCAAATACACAATTGCCATCATAAAATTTAATTCTTGGTTATGATGTGTCTTAATTACCCAGAATTTCTTGGTTAGTGTTTGTCTTTTCTGATTAGATTTCCTACAGACTGAGATTATGACTTAGATCTTTTTTCCAGTTGATAATGTACTCAAAACAAAACTAAGCACATATATTATTTTGATAAATCCATGTTGCCATCATTTGATGGCAAGATACATTGTGTATCAATAAAAGAGAAAAATACTGAAAAGTGAACATAAGTTAGAATTAAATTTATTGAGATTTTAATTATATGCTACTCCTGTACACATATAAATGGAATATATAAGCTAAATACATTCATTAAAATATTCCTTGAACTTCTTCAGAGATTCTATTTTGAATAATTTTTCAACTTGGTTGTTGATGCTTGTATTTTCTAACAATTTTACTCTCAAGAGTGAAAGAGTGATGGCAATGTGGCAATTATTGGATATTTTCTTTCAGGACGCAGATACCCATTTTGCAAGTTTTGATACTGGATCTCTTTTTTCAATTGTATGATAGAAAGTTAATTAAACTCAGTAGCTAAGATATATTAATTCTTCAAAAGTTCTTAAGAGATTTTTATAGCCAAATGTCAAGGGGTTGTCGTTGTTCAGTTATGTTCCTGGAATACCAAAAACGATTGTGCATGCATAGGTAATTGCATTAATATCTTTACTGTACCCTGCTAACAGCAACAATAGGATGCCATTATTTCTTAGATTCATCCTTATTATACAGATGACAATAAGTGGATATATGTATCTAGTGATGAAGAAATATAGGAGTATTTGCTTAATTCATGTATTTTAGTGGATTAAAAGTGAACATCAATAATTTTTTAAAATGAGAAATGTGTATGAGGCAGAATTGTTTTGTAGAAAAATCACTGGACATGTATTACAAAGGTTATGACCCAGGTTTTGCCATTAAATCTTAGGCATCAGTTTCATTTCACCATCTGAATCTCTGTTTGTTTGAATGAGGGAAGTGACCTTGGTGATTTTCAGAGGCTCTTCAACACAATAGTCAGGGAACTCTAGAGCAAGAAGGCGGAAATTCCAAATCAAAGCCCAGATTCTTCTCTTGGACTACAATTGTGGCCTAGAGGTTTGAATTTGTTTGATGAAATCTGCCACAAGCCATGTGTGGTAAAGGCTGCACACATGGGGGATGATAGGATTCAATCCTTATCCATTTGAGAAGAAATTGTCCATATGCAAACTCTCCAGAGGGTGCAGAAAGAGAAAGTAATCACCGTGATTAACCTGAGAGTTCATCTGTACAGAAAGAGTTAGGCCCTTTGAGATCTCAATTTTTTCTCCTGAATATTGACAAAGGACAAGAGACATTCTGCTGGAAGGAAATTAGATTGCAAAATGGTTAATCCTCCCCAAATGGAAATCTGGTAAAGAATTTATATGTGGAGCCTGAAATATACACAGCAGAGCCAAGTGACTCAGTCAATTTAGAGAAGATCAAATTTTAATTAAATGCAACAGGAGAGAGAAACGAGGAGACATGTTTCTTGTTTTTCAAAGATAACATAGAACCACTATAAATGCCAAGCAATACGAGCAAATTTTTATTATTATGACCCTTTGTCCCCTTTCCTTTGTAGTTAGTTCTCAAAAAGTAAGCACTTCTTTTGTTTATTTTGTACATTATATTTGAAGTAAGTTGGCTTTTAAAAAGTAGTACAGCTAAGAGGATTTCATGTTTTGTTATATTTTATCTCACACATTAAACAAACAAACAATTGCAGTTTTGGAGTGGCCCTATGCTCAGGATCAGAGTGGCATTGTGTGATTTGGGGTTGCATAGCCCAAATAGTCTTGTGGCTTAAATGTGATAATAAATGGAAAGTCCTAAGCATAGATTGGTACTTAGAAAATTCTCTGTAACTGCTAGCTATTATAATCAGCAAATAGAGTATGAAGACCTAGTATCTGACTGTGGGAAGAGAAGGAAAATGGTTGCCGGGCTTGTGATAAGCAGAAGTCATGTATGCTTCTAATATGAAAATAAAATGTTAAAAGATATATAAAACTTTTTCTCTCAACATCATAGTTCAATCCAATTAGTCCTATGTGAAATACTCACTTAAGCAATGTTTAAAAGCTGTATAATATGGCATAATGTTTCTGACCACAAAAGGACATATTGGACAAACTTGTGTGAAGAACAAACAGTTTTGTGGTGGTAGATTTATGTGTCTAAAACTACAACCATTTTCTCCCAATTAATTAAGCTTTATCTATTCAGTGGGCTCTATTTTCCTTTTCAGAATCCTAAATGAAGGCAGAAGTTATTGCCTCAGTCTTTGAACAGTATCTGAAATGAAGAGTAATAGAATTTTTGTCATTGGACTTACAAGCGCCACTAGCCATGAATCTGATATTCTCTCTGGGAAGCCAAATCTAATGGTTTGGAAGCATCATAGAACCTGATCTTGCTCTGTTCCTCTTACTTTGCTTTGTAGCAGGTTCTACGGTATCAAGAGAAAAGTAAGCATTTAGGACAAATGCTGTCCCCACTTAATTCATTCATGGTTCTCACAAATTTAAAAGTCTTTGCTTTCAGGCTATTAAATAACTGAGATGCCATTTATAATATATTTACTAGAATAGTTCTAAAAAACAAGTCATTAGTCAACTACTTTGATATGGTTCTCTTAATCAAAGATTTATTGGGACAGTTTAGAAATAGTCAGATAAATGTTCTCCCTACCTGGGAGATGGGAGGCATAAGCAGTGCTCTGTGGAAGATTTATGCTGAATTGCTTTATGCTATCTTGCATTTGATTAACTTTTATCAACCAGAACAAAACCTCCTTCCCAATGCATCATTTATATGAACTTTATAAATGAGCCATCTTCTTATTGCCAACATAATTCATTGTGATATAGCCATTTAAAAGCCTCCATGAGATAAGCAATTAACAGAGGAGACTGTGTGTGTGTGCATTACCTCTGTAACAATTTTAACTGAAAAACTTGAGTTCACTACTCTGCAATGAGAACTGTAAGGATTCATATCAAGTGTTAAGCTTTCCTGAGATCAGGTAAAAGAGGTAAATGATTTCATTTGATCACTTTGATATCACAAATAGTTAACCAAGTCAAAGTGTGAAAAGAGCCTTTGGCCTACGTTAGGCGAAGTATCCAAAAGACAACATAAGTGTTCTACTCTGTATTTGTACATATTATATTTCCTCAATGTGATATTTCAAACAAATAAGACAGTGGCATTTTTAGGACTGAATGGTAAAATTTAAGTAAGTTGTGCTGAGTGCTCAATCATAACACTCAGAATTGATTTTTAATCCATTTTAATCCATCAAGAAAAACACTTTTTAATATGTTAAAAGGTCCTTTCTAGTGAGTGTGAGAATAGAAATATATTTTGAATATTGTCATTTTCCTTAATTAGTTACATTTCCTTAATGAAAATTATGAATATAACTATTTCATTTTTCTGCTTAAAAATAATTGGGTTTATGAAAACAAAGTAGAGATGGTTTTCAAGACTTTTTTTTAACTGTCCCCAAATGATTGATTGATAGTTTCAATCTTCTTGACATTTCTGTGGCCACAAGTTCTTTTCATATGCTTGTATAAAAGGATGTCAGGTATACTATTTCTTCTTGCTCCACCAAGCAGATGGTCTACTTTGCCTCTTCCCTATGTGTCCCAGGAGGCTGGTTTCTTTGAATGTCTTTGCCTCTTCTCTAAATTTTCCACTTCTGTCTACTTCCTGTTGGGCCCCAACAGGTTTACTTGACATTACTTAGGCAGATGTTCAGCCCACTAGTATGTAGCAGAGACATACACAATTAAAGTGAAAGGAATGTTTGTAGAAAGAAAATTGGCATTGTACATCAGTACTAGAATTCTTTCCTTACCCTTTAATGATGACATGAGGCATCTTGGGGAAGGTCACTTAGTTTTAATATGTCATTTTTCCTTATTTGTAAAACAACAGATTAGGCTATACTGTTGAACAACTTTCAATAATCTAAATTTGCATATTGATGTCACAAATAACTCATCGAAAAGCAAGGATTTTGACCTTTAAAATGTTTAGCTGTGCATTTTAGATACATGGATGCTAAGGACTTACAAATTTTATTATCACTAATATGTACATATGATATGTATTATATAATTTACTGAGTTTTCACGTTCACTGACATGTGGCTAGATTGGGCTTGCACATTATCATTTTCAAATTCAAAACATAGAAAAGAGGTAAGCCCATAATTTTTTTACCTGCTTAATTCTCCTAGATAGTCCTTGAACCTGTTTGATTAAAAAGAGTTTAGTGAAATTTCAGTTTTCCAGTACTTAAAATGCATGCAAAGAAAGATGGTAAGGATGAACCAAGACTAAATTCACACTCATACCTGATAAAATGAAACACTGTATGAATTTTATGAAGAAATAGTTAATATATGATACAGCAATAGTAACAGGAACATGACAAGAAACAAATGGAGTGAGCCCTATGATTGCTCCTTTGAACCAACATATGTGACTTTCTGTGTTAAAGCACAGTGAAGGAACCTCAGGCAGGGCCAGCACTGTCCCTGCATACAGGAGACATAACTGGAAGCCAGGGAGGCCAACAAGCTTCAATTTCCAAATCAGAATACCAGATTTAAAAAAAAAATAACAACTATACTATGCAGAGAGATTGTAACTCGAGAGATTTGGAGATTTCTTTCAAAAGTGGGAAAAAATTAAGCAAAATTTTATGAAATTTACAATAGTCCATAGATAAATATGAGTTTTTTACTTACAATATATCAGTCAGTTTGATCCTTAAAAGTCTTACACTAAAGCTTTGCTTTACATTTCATGCAAGACATGAAAGGATCAAACTATTTACAAATAACTTAATTTCATCCCACAACAATGTTTAGGATATTTTTGCACATACAAATATGACAATCTGCACCCCAAAAGTAAAATTCACAATGTTTATAAGTAAAAAGTTCCAGACATGCAAAGAAGCAGGAAAATAAAACCCACAATAAAGAGAAAAAACAACCCAGGAATTACACAGATGATAGAATTAGTAGATAAAACTAAAACTGTTTTTATGACAAGTTCAACAAGGTAGAGAAAGCATTGAACCTGTTAAATAGACAGTGTAAAAAATTTCTAAATCACAATGATAGAGAATGAAAATCTCAGACAAATGAGAACTATGTCTCAGACAAAAATGGTTGTAAATTCTTGTAATACATAGTAGTTATGATCACTGAGCTCGGGAATAATTGACATTCTATGGGAAATATAGGATGTCTTAGTCTGTTTGTTCTTCTATAACAAAATGCCAGAGGTTAAGTAATTCATGAAGTTTAGATATCTATTTCTTCACAGTTCTAGAGGCTGGGAAGTTTAAACTCAAGGGATCAGCAGTTTTGGTTTATGATAAGGGACCCAGTCTCTGCTTCTAAGTTACAGGTTCAGCATGTGTTCTCACATGGTGAAAGACAAGGGAATGTTAAAGGGGCTGAACTTATTCTCTGGTCCTTTTTATAAAGAAACTAATCTCATGCCTGAACGTGGGGGCCCTCAAGGACTATTACATCCTGAAGATTCCACCTCATCCTACTATCACATTGGGTTATCAGTTCCAGCATGTGAATTGAGGGGGAGGTATACATCCAAAATAGAGAATAGACTGAGGTTATTATGAGCTTCTGGTCTAAAAAATTTTCATCAATCAATCAGTGGGATTGGAGGCTGAGGCAGGAGAATGACCAGTTCGAGGTCAGCCTTAGAAACTTAGTGAGACCCTATAAATAATAAATAAATAAATAAATAAATAAATAAATAAATAAATAGGACTGGGGATGTGGCTCAGTGGTAAAGCACCTGGAGGTACAATTTCTAGTACAAAAATAAATAAAATATTTTCTCATGTTTGTTGACTGATCATTTCTGTGAAGTGTCTGTGTAGTTCCTTTGCCCACTTATTGATTGGGTTATTTGGTTTTTTGGCATTAAGTTTTTTGAGTTCTTTGTATATCCTGGAGATTAATGCTCTCTGTGATGTATAGGTGATAACAATTTTCTCCCATTCTGTAGGCTCTCTCTTCATGTTCTTGATTGTTTCCTTCACCGTGAAGAAGCTTTTTAGTTTGATATAGTCCCATTTATTGATTTTTGATTTCACTTCGTGTGCTTTAGGAATCTTGTTGAGAAATTTGGCTCTGAAGCCATCATGATGAAGATTTGGGCCTATTTTCTTTTAGTAGGTACAGTGTCTCTAGGTCCTTGAACCATGTAGAGTGGAGGATTGTGCAGGGTGAGAGATAGGGGTCTAATTTAATTTTGCCACATGTGAATTTCCAGTTTTCCCAGCACCATTTGTTTCCCCAATGTATGTTTATGGCACCTTTGTCTAGTATGAGATAACTGATTTCAACTCTGATTTTAATTATTTCCTGTCTTCTACTGCTTTTTGCATTAACTTGTTCTTTTTCTAAGGCATTCAGATGTAATGTTAGATTATTTATTTTTTGATTTCTATTCATTTTAATGAATGAACACAATGCAATGAACATTCCTCTTAGCACTGCCTTCATGGTGTCCCAGATATTTTGATATGTTGTGTTGCTATTCTCTTTTACTTCTAAATTTTTTTTATTTCATCCCTGATTACTTCAGCTATCGATTGGTCATTAATAACATATTATTTTGTCTCCATGTGTTAGAGTAGCTTGTACTTTTAATTTTATCATTAATTTCTGATTTCATTCCATTATGATCTGATAGGATGCAAGGTATTATCTCTATTTTTTGTATTTGCTATGTGTTGCTTTGTATCATAACATATGGTCAATTTTAGATCCATGTGTTATTGAGAAGAAAGTGTATTGAATCCTATCATTGGCGGATGAAATAGCCAAATAAGTCTGTTAAGTCTAAATTATTAATTGTATTTTTAGGGCTATAACTTCTTTATTTAGATTTTGTTTGAAGCATATATCCAGAGGTGAGGGAGGTTTGTTAAAGTCACCCAGTATTATTGTGCTTTGGTCTATTTGCTTCTTGAAATTGAGAAGGATTTGTTTGAGACACATAGATGCTCCATTGTTTGGGTCATAATTATTTATGATTGTTATGTCTTTTTCATACATAAGTCCCTTAAGCAGTATGAAATGTCCTTCTTTGTCCCTTCTTGTTAACTTTGGCTTGAAATCCACTTTATGTGATATTTGGATAGAAACTCTTGCTTGTTTACAAGATCAATGTAAATGATATGTTTTTTTCCCATTTTTTTTACTTTCAGTCTGTAGATGTCTTTGCCTAAGAGGTGAGTATGTGGGAGACAGCATATTGTAGGGTATTGTTTTTTTAATCCAATCTGCCAGTTTATGTCTTTTGATTGATGAGCTTAGGTCATTAACATTCAGGATTATTATTGAGAAATGATTTGCATCCCTGGTCATTCTGGCTTATTTTTGGTTTTTAACTTGACTTGGCTTCTCCTTTGATTGACTTTTCCTTGGTGTACTTCCTCCCTTTGCTGGTTTTCATGGTTTTTTTTCAATTCTTCTTCATGGAATATTTTGCTGGGAGTGTTCTTTAGTGCAGGCTTTCTAGTTGTGAATTCTTTTAACTTTTATCATGGAAGGTTTTTATTTCATCATCAATTATGAACCTCAATTTTGCTGGGTATTCTTTGCTGACATTCATTTTCTTTAAGAGGTTAGTATATATTTTTCTAAGACCTCCAAATTTTGAGAGGCTGAATTTAGATATCAGCTGTTTTTTATCCTGCTACTTTGCTGAATTCATTTATTAGTTCTAGAAGTTTTCTGGTGGAATTTTGGAGATCCTCTAAATATAGAATTATGTCATCAGCAAATAGTGATAGTTTGGATTCTTCTTTTCTTATTCTTATCCCTTTAATTTCTTTCATTTGTTTAATTGCTCTGGCTAGATTTCAAGGACTATGTTGAATAGGAGTGGTGAAAGAATGCATCCCTGTCTTGTTTCTCTTGTTCCATATTTTAGAATAAATGATTTCAATTTTTCTCCATTTAGAATGATGTTGAGCTTGGGCTTAGAATAGATAGCCTTTACATTATTGAGGAATGTTCCTACTATCTCTAGTTTTTCTACTGTTTTGAGCATGAAGGGATGCTGTATTTTATCAAATGCTTTTTCGGCATCTTTTGAAATGATCGTATGATTTTTAACTTTATGTTTATTGATATGATAAATTATATTAATTGGTTTCCAGATGTTGAACCAACCTTGCATCCCTGGGATGAACCCCACTTAATCATATTAATCTTTTAAATATGTTTTTGTACATGATTTGCCAAAATTTATTAAGGATTTTTGCATCTATGTTCATCAGGGATATAGTTCTGAAGTTTTCTTTCCTTCATGTGCCTTTGTCTGGTTTTGGTATCAGGGTGACACTAAATTCATAGAATGAGATTTGAAGGATTCCCTCATTTTCTATTTGCTGGAATACTTTGAGGATGATTGGTATTTGTTCTTCTTTGAAGGTCCTGTAGAACTCAGCTGAGAATCTGTGTGTCTTGGGCTTTTTAGTTAGTAGACTTTTGATGGCTTCTATTTCCTTGCTTGCAATTGATCGGTTTAAATTGTGTATGTCCTCCTGATTCAGTTGGGTGGATCATATGTCTCTAGAAATTTGTTGATGTCTTCAAGGAGTTCTATTTTATTAGAGCATTAGTTGTTTGAAAAATAGCTTCTAATTATCTTCTGTATTTCAATAGTGTCCATCATGATATTTCCTTTTTCATCATGAAGTTTAGTAATTTGTGTTTTTTCTCTCTCCTTCTTTTCATTGGTGTGGATAAGTGTTTATGAATTTTATTAATTTTTTCAAAGCACAAGAAGTAATATAAATCAATAAATGAATTCATTCAAACTAAGCAGCTTCTCCTTAGCAAATGAAAATCAATAAAATGAAGACAGAACCTACAGAGTGGGAAAAAATCTTCACCACATGGACCTCAGATACAGCACTAAGCTCCAGGATTTATAAAGAACTCAAAAAATCTTAACACTGACAATACAAATAACCCAATCAATAAATGGGCTATGTAACTGAGCAGACAATAAACAGAAAAACATACACAATCAATCAACAAATATATGAGAAAATGTTCAACATCACTAGTAATTAGAGAAATACAAATCAAAACTACTAAGAATTCATCTCATTCCAGTCAGAATGCCAATTATCAAGTATACAAGCAACAATAAGTGTTGGTAAGGATTTGGAGAAAAAGGTACACTCACACATTGCTGGTAGTATTGCAAATTGGCACATCCACTCTGGAAGGCAGTATGGATATTCTTTAGAAAACTTGGAGTGGAACCATAATTTGACTCAGCTATCCCACTTCACAGACTACACCCAAAGGTCTTAAAATCAGCATAGTACAGTGACCCAGACATATCAATGTTTATAGCAGCTCAATTCACAATAACTAGATTGTAGAACCAAACTAGATGCCCTTCAATAGATGAATGGATAAAGAGATTTTGGTATATGTACACAATGGAATATTACTCAGTTTTAAAGAAGAATAAATTTATGGCATTTGAATGGGGTGATCCAAGATGGTGGACTAGAGGGTGACTGCATCTTCTGTCGCTCCAGAACCCAGGATTCATGAAGGGGAGGCATTGAGAAACTCAGATTAAAATAGAACCATGGGGTGAGTCTCCCCCACCCTGTGAAGCTCGGCCCAGGTGGCAGGCCTGGATTCGGGGGGCTTATTAGAGTAGGGCAGGGCAGCTAGAGTCTTCTCCAGGCAGCCCTGGGCACTCCAGTGGTGGGCTTCTTCCACACTGCCAGCTTCTCGGAGCAGGCCCCGCAGTGAGAGCCTTTCCACACAGAGCCAGGTCCAAGACCTGGAACCAGTAGCGGGCTAGGGACAGCTTTCTTCAGAAGCACTGCATTATCAAGTTACTTCAAGACTTCAGGCTACTGAAGGCTGGGAGGTTATATACTGGAAATCTACAGGATGCTATAAGCCAATAGAGGAAATCTGCAATATCACAGAGTCCCACTGACATCTGACCAATATGAGAAAACAAGGGAAGAAAATGTCCCAAACAAACCTAGATACTATATCAATAAAACTCAATGACAGCACAGCAGAAAATATGTCAGAAAGGGAGTTCAGAATGTACATAATTAAAACAATCAGGGAAGCAAACAAGGAGATGAAAGAACAAATGCAGGCATTGAAGGAGGAGATGAAAGAGCAAAAGCTGGCATTAAATGATCGCATAAATCAACAGTTAAAAGAGCAAATATGGGAAGCAAGAGAACATTTCAATAAAGAGTTAGAGATACTGAAAAACAAACAAACAAACAAACAAACAAACAAACAAACAGAAATCCTTGAAATGAAGGAAATAATAAACCAAGTTAAAAATCCATAGAAAGCATAACCAATAGGATAGAACACCTGGAAGACAGAACCTCAGGTATTGAAGACAAAATATTTAATCTTGAAAACAAAGTTGAACAAATAGAGAAGAAGGTAAGAAATCATGAACAGAATCTACAAGAATTATGGGATATCATGAAGAGGCCAAATTTAAGAATTATTGGGATTGAGGAAGGCTTAGAGAAACAAACCAAAGGAATGACCAATCTATTCAATGAAATAATATCAAAAAATTCCCAAATCTGAAGAATGAAATGGAAATCCAAGTACAAGCGGCTTATAGGACTCCAAATATACAAAATTACAACAGACCCACATCAAGGCACATTATTATGAAAATACCTAACATACAAAATAAAGACAAAATTTTAAAGGACATGAGAAAAAGAATCAAATTACATTCAGGGGGAAACCAATAAGAGTATCAGCAGATTTTTCAATCCAGACCCTAAAAGTTAGAAGGGCCTGAAACAACATTTACCAAGCCCTGAAAGAAAATGGATGCCAACCAAGAATCTTATACCCAGCAAAATTTACTTTCAGATTTGATGAAGAAATAAGATCCTTCCATGATAAACAAAAGCTAAATGAATTTACAAAATGAAAGCCAGCATTACAGAACATTCTCAGCAAAATATTCCATGAGGAAGAGATGAAAAATAATGATGCAAATCAGCAAAGGGAGGAACTAGCCTAAAGGAATAGCCAAATAAAGGAGAAACCAAATCATGTCAAAAAACAAAAATGAGTCAAATGACTGGGAATACAAATCATATCACAATAATAATCCTAAATGTTAATGGCCTGAACTCATCAATCAAAAGACATAGACTGGCAGATTGGATTAAAAAGAAAAATCCAACAATATGCTGCCTGCAAGAGACTCATCTCATAGAAAGAGATACCCACAGACTAAAGGTGAAAGGATGGGAAAAAATATACCATGAACACGGACACAGCAAAAAAGCTGGAGTATTCAACCTCATTTCAGGTAATGTGGACTTCAAGCCAAAACTAGTCAGAAGGGATAAAGAAGGACATTACATACTGCTTAAGGGAAGCATAAATCAGCAAGACATAACAATCATAAATATCTATGCCCTGAACATTGGCTCATCCATGTACTTCAAACAAATCCTTCTTAATTCCAGAAATCAAATAGACCACAGCACAACAATACTAGGCGAATTTAACACACTTCTCTCACCGCTGGATAGATCGTCCAAACAAAAATTGAATAAAGAAATCATAGATCTCAATAACACAATCAAAAATTTAGACTTAATGGACATATATAGAATATACCATCCAACAAAGAATGAATACACTTTCTTCTCAGCAGCACATGGATCCTTCTCTAAAATAGATCATATTTTATGCCACAAAGCTACTGTTAGCAAATACAAGATGATACAGATACTACCTTGTATTCTATCAGATCATAATGGATTGAGATTAGAAATAAATGACAAAATAAAAAACAGAAACTTCTCCAATACCTGGAGATTAAATAATACACTATTATATGATGAATGGATAACAGAAGACATCAGGAGGGAAATAAAAAAATTCTTATAAGTAAACGAGAACAAAGACACATCATATCAAAATCTCTGGACCCTATGAAAGCAGTACTTAGAGGAGGATTTATTTCCTGGGGCGCATTCCACAAAAGAAGTAGAAATCAACAAATAAATGACTTAACACTACAGTTCAAAGCCATAGAAAAAGAAAAGCAGACCAACACCAAATGTAGTAGAAATAGTTAAATTTAGAGCCAAAAATCAAAGAAATTGAAAAAAAATAAACAATTGGAAAAATTAACAAACTAAATAGTTGATTCTTTGAAAAAATAAACAAAATTGATAAACCCTTAGCCACACTTACAAAGAGAAAGAGGGATAAAACACAATTTACTAAAATTTGGAATGAACAAGGGAATATCACAATAGACACGGGTGACATAATGAGAAGCTATTTTGAAAATCTATATTCCAACAAAAAAGAAAACCTCGAAGACATCACAAGTTTTGAGAGACATATGAATTACCTACACTGAATCAGGAGGATATACATAACTTAAATAAATCACTTTCAAGCAATGAAATAGAAGAGGTCATCAAAAGCCTACCAACAAAGAAAAGTCCGGGGCCAGAAGGGTTCTCAGCCGAGTTCTACAAAACCTTTAAAGAAGAGCTCATTCCAATACTCCTCAAAGTATTCCATGAAATAGAAGAGGAGAGAACCCTCCCAAACTCATTCTATGAAGCCAATATCACCCTGATACCTAAATCAGACAGAGACACATTGAGGAAAGAAAATTCAGACCAATATACTTAATGAACATCAATGCAAAAATTCTCAACAAAATTTTAGCAAATTGCATACAAAAATATATTAAAAAAATAGTGCACCACGATCAAGTGGGGTTTATCCCAAGGATGCAAGGTTGGTTCAACATCTGGAAATCAATAAATGTCATTCACCATGTCAACAAACTTGAAGTCAAGAATCATGATTATTTCGATAGATGCAGAAAAAGCATTCGATAAAATACAGCATCACTTCATGCTCAAAACACTACAAAAAATTGGGATAATGGGAACCTTCCTTAACATTGTAAAGGCCATCTACACTAAGCCCATGGCCAAAATCATTCTAAATGGTGAAAAACTGAAAACATTCCCTTTAAAAACAGGAACAAGGCAGGGATGCCCTCTTTCACCACTTCTATTCAACATCTGCCTTGAAACTCTAGCCAGAGCAATTAGACAAACCAAAGAAATTTAAGGGATACGAATCAGAAAAGAAGAACTCAAACTATCCCTGTTCGCTAATGACATGATTATATATTTAGAGCAACCTAGAAATTCCACCAGAAAACTTTTAGAACTCATAAGTGAATTCATAATGTAGCAGGTTACAAGATCAATGCTCATAAATCCAATGCATTTTTATACATAAGTGATGAATCTTCAGAAAGAGAAGTTAGGAAAACTACCCCATTCACAATCGCATTGAAAAAATAAAATACTTGGGAATCAATCGTACAAAAGAGGTGAAAGACCTCTACAGTGAGAACTACAGAACTCTAAAGAAAGAAATTAAAGAAAACCTTAGAAGATGGAAAGATCTCCCATGTTCTTGGATAGGCAGAATTAATATTGTCAAAATGGCCATACTACCAAAAGTGCTATACAGATTCAATGTGATTCCAATTAAAATCCCAATGATGTACCTTACAGAAATAGAGAAAGCAATTATGAAATTCATCTGGAAGAATAAGAAACCCAGAATAGGGCTGGGGAGATAGCTCAGTCGGTAGAATGTTTGCCATGCAAGCAGGAGGCCCTGGGTTCAATCCTCAACAACCCCCCCCCAAAAAAAAGAGAAAAAAAGAAACCAAGAATAGGTAAAGCAATTCTCAGTAGAAAGATGGAAGCAGGGGGTATCACAATACCAGATCGTCAACTCTACTACAAAGCAGTAGTAACAAAAACGGCATGGTACCAAAATAGATCAATGGTCCAGAATAGAGGACATGGACACAAACCCAAATAAATACAATTTTCTCATACTAGACAAAGGTGCCAAAAATATGCAATGGAGAAACGATAGCCTCTTCAACAAATGGTGCTGGGAAAACTGGAAAACCATATGCAACAGAATGAAATTAAACCCCTATCTCTCACCCTACACAAAACTCAACTCAAAATGGATCAAGGACCTTGGAATCAGACCAGAGACCCTGCATCTTATAGAAGAAAAAGTAGGTCCAATCCTTCAACTTGTTGGCTTAGGATCAGACTTCCTTAACAGGAATCCCATAGCACAAGAAATAAAAGCAAGAATCAACAACTGGGATAGATTCAAACTAAAAAGCTTTCTCTCAGCAAAGGAAACTATCAGCAATGTGAAGAGAGAGCCTACAGAGTGGGAGAAAATCTTTGCCACTCTTCAGATAGAGCACCAATTTCCAGAATCTATAAAGAACTCAAAAAACTCTACACCAAGAATACAAATAATCCAATCAACAAATGGGCTAAGGAAATGAACATACACTTCACAGAAGAAGATCTACAAGTAATCAACAAACATATGGAAAAATGTTCAACATCTCTAGTAATAAGAGAAATGCAAATCAAAACTACCCTAAGATTCCATCTCACCCCATTAGAATGGCGATTATCAAGAATACAAGCAACAATAGGTGTTGGTGAGAATGTGGGGAAAAGGTACACTCATACATTGCTGGTGGGGTTGCAAATTAGTGCAGCCACTCTGTAAAGCAGTATGGAGATTCCTCAGAAAGCTTGGAATGGAACCACCATTTGACCCAGCTATCCCACTCCTTGGTCTATACTCAAAGGACTTTAAAATCAGCATACTACAGAGAGACAGCCACATCAATGTTTATTGCTGCTCAATTCACAATAGCCAGATTGTGGAGCCAACCTAGATGTCCTTCAATTGATGAATGGATAAAGAAACAGTGGCATATATATACAATGGAATATTACTCAGCCATAAAGAATGACAAAATTATGGCATTTGCAGGCAAATGGATGAAATTGGAGAATATCATGCTAAGTGAGATAAGTCAATCTCAAAAAACCAAAGGATGAATGATCTCGCTGATAAGCAGCTGATGATATATAATGGGGGTTGGGAGGGGTTAGCGTTAGGGTTAGGGTTAGGGTTAAGGAGGATGGTAAGAATGGAGGAAGGAAGGACTGTATAGAGGGAAAAGATGGGTGGGATGGGTGGGTGGGAAGGAAAAAATAACAGAATGAATCAAACAAGCTTACCCTATGTAAATTTATGATTACACCAATAGTATGCCTTGACTCCATGTACAAACAGAGAACAAAATGTATCCCAATTGCCTACAATAAAAAACAAATTATGGCATTTGCAATTAAATAAATGGAGTTGAAGAATGTCATGCTAAGCAAGATAAATTGAACAAATTAAAAAATCCAAAATAAAAAATAAAAATACAGATAATTTAAGGAAAGGAATCAGCTGAGATCTGGATTGGTTTCTCCTTAAGTGTGACCTGTTATTTTTCTCTGGCAGCCTTTAAAATTCTATTCTTATTCTGTAAGTTGGGCATTTTCATAATAATGTGACTTTGTTCGTGTCTGTCATAATTTTGTATATTTGGAGTCCTGTCAGCCTCCTGTATCTGTTTTTGCCTTTCATTCTTTATATTTGGAAACTTTTGTATTACTTCATTGAAAAGATTGGGCCTTCTTTCATTTGTATTTCTGAGTCTTCATCTATCCAATAAATCTTATAATTGGTCTTTTTATATTATCCCATATTTCTTGGAAATTCTGTTTATGGTCTCCTGACATCTTTTCTCCGTGATCAACTTTGTTTTCAACATTATATATTTATCTTCAATGCCTGGGGTTCTCTCTTTCAAGTGCTCTAGTCTGTTGGTGGTACTTCCTATTGAATTTTTAATTTGGTCTATTGTTTCCTTCATTTCATGGATTTCGGCCTTGTTTTTATCAGAATCTCTGCCTCTTTAATGAAGTGATCTTTCACTTCCTGTATCTTTTCTCTGACTTCATTTCTTATACCACCCTTTACTTTTAACTATGTACATTCTCAATTTCTTTTCTGACATTTTTTCCACTGTGGTGTTGATGATGGATTCTGATATTGGAGTATCTTGGTTTGCTTGGGCAATTTGTTTCCTTGATTTTTATGTTAATTGTGTGTCTAGCCATCTAACATTATGGATGTGAGGCAGGAGAATTTCTACCCTGTGTACTTATAGTATTCCTGAAGGTTTCTAGTTCCTCAATGTTTAGGGGGAGACAGATATCAAACAATGCAAACAATATGCAGCATTCAACCCGATAGTTCTTGCTATGACATTTAAATGTTAATTGTCACAGTAAGCAGAGATATATGATCAGTAATTGTCTATAATAAAACAGTAAATTTGCAAAAAGTGTTTATAATTTCAAATGGTGAGCAGGGAAAGAAGAGAAATTATATAGGATGTGATGATTATGAGGGAGGAGTAGTGAGGATAGAAATAAAATTTTAAATGATGAGTGAAAGAAAGAACAATGATGATTTGCTGTTAGCTGAAGAAAAGAGAAAGAGAGTCAAGGGAAGCAGGTGAGAGAAAAAATACACAATGTAAATTTTCATAAAATTAAAAATAAAAATAGAAGAATACAAAATAAAACTGAATTATCCTAATCAGATATCTGAGTTCTCAAAAAAATTGATCCATGAAAAATAAGTAGTTTAAAAAATGCTAGATATGAGAAAGAATAAATAAATATGAGTATATATAAATGTCCATGGATCATTATGGTCACAAACAGAGAAATTAAAATAACAAGAAAAAGAAAAAATAAACCAGAAAAATTTCAAAAAGGAAGAGAGAAAAAAAATCTGAATAAAAAGTTAAAGAATTGTTTCTGTTGCAGTTCAAAAGGTTCTCAGTTTCTCTTCAGAAGTGTCATCTGGAGCATGATACTCCACCCTCTAGGTCCATTGCTGGAGTGAGAGAGGTAATCCCCTAGGTGGAATTCCTGGAGGCAGGGTTCAGGCTTAGGTGGGCTTCAGACCCTTAGATGAATGCCAATTGGTCTGGAGATTTTAAATCAGCACACCTGCAGGGCCCAGCAATTTCCAGTTCATGCTGGAAGACTGTATGTAGCCCAGGGATCTCCCGTGGGTTCGACTTGTGTGGTGGAGGAGCCAATTCTTTTCTTTTTTTATTTGTTGTTTTTAGACATACATGACAGTAGGGTGTATTTTGACATATTACACACTCATGGAGTATGTACATATGTGACCTATTACAGATTTGATCCCATTATTGTGGTTGATTGCGATGTGGAATTACACTAATGTAATGTGGAATTACATTGTTAAAACTGGATAATATCATGCTGAATGAAAAAAGTCCAGTCCCAAAAAACCAAAATGCAAACATGTTCTTTCTGATGTGGATGCTGAAGGGAGGCTAGGGAGGGGATGGATTGAGGAACCAATTCTTAGTTGACTACATCACCTGTGGACCCCCCATTTTCTGGTCGTGGTTTCAGTCTCCAAACTCAATCTCTCCTGCCTCTACCCTTTCAAAATCCCAGCTAGGTGTGTTTCTCCCAGCCAGTTCTGCAAATAACCAGATTGGATGTGGAGGAGAGGCAGGAGTGTTTCCATGACCAGTTATCCCTGTGTAAATGTCTTTCCACATTTGATTTTATCCTGGTCACTTAGGCACACTCTATGTCATGCAGTGTGTGTTTTAGGTGCCTATATTTTGGACAAAACTCAGGTTTGCCAGAAATCAGCTCCTTCAGTTGCTGACTCCTGTGCCACAGCTGAAAAATGGTTCCCTCCTTTATCCTCTGTAAGGTGCCAGGAGAGATAGTGGCTTCTTTCTTGCAGAAGGATATTGTGTAACACCACTTTCAGTTTGGTCAGGCAGTGTCTTTGATCTCTAAACTCTTCATACCCAGAAGTGCCTCAGGCCTCCTAAAAACGTGGGTTCCTTTAATTCTTTTATCCCTCCACTTTCCTCATGGAGGGGCCACTCTGGCTGTAGCAGCAGCTATGGCGCTCGGGAAGTCTTCCTTATTTCATATTATCTAACCTCCTGAGTCCCTGGATTTGCTTGAATGTCCAGTTTTAAATTCAGTAAAGCTCTTACCCCACTTTTTTTTTGTTCACCCGCCTTGCTGAGAAGCTACCTGTTTGCTTACTTGGTTTCACCCCATGGGGCAGCCAGGAAAGCTGGAAAACCTTATCTTCTAGCCAGCTTCTTCTCTCTCTTTTTCTTCTTCCTTATGCTCCTTGACTGTCAGGAGATAAGAGGTTTTTCTCTACTATACTCTTCTACCATGATCGTCTGCCTCTCTTCAGGCCCAGAGCAATGAAGCTGGACTACCATGGTTTCTCTGTAACCATGATACAAAGTAATTTTTAATACTTAGTGATTTGTATCAATTATTTTGGTCATGGTGATGAAAAACTGATTGACACAACTTATATCCAATCCTTAAAGGTAGAGAGCAAACATAATTTTATTAGAAAATAATAGTTGAAGTTTTCCATTTTTAAAAATTTATAAATCCACTGGTACGTGAAGCTCAAAATACAAAACAAAACAAAACAAAACAAAACAAACAAACAAAAAAACCCAACAAATCAAAACCCTATTAAATGATATGGATAAAAGTGCACCAAACCATGTTATAGTCAAACTACAAACTGCTCAAAATTAGTTTTAGAGACAAAATTATAAAAACAACCAGAAAAGAGTGAAGTGTTTGTAGAATATATTATGCATAGAAGAATAAAAATAAAGATATTAGAATATTTTCCATTAGAAATAATTCAAATCACAAAATGGGAACACAGGTCTTTCAGGTAATGAATGCTTAAAAATTTCTAACTTGGATTATGTGAACAAAGGAAAACCTCTCTTAAAAATAAAGGTTCATAAAAAACAGTTAAGACACAGAAGCACCAAAAAACATTCACCAAGTGGGAATGTGAAACAAAAAAATGTTAAAAGAAATCCTTCAGAGAAAAGAAAAATGATATACTATGTGGAAATCCAATTTGCATAAAGATAAATAGGTGTTCAAATAAGTTTACTTATCTAAATGTCTTTAAAAATGATCAGCATTAAAAATCAAAACTAATAACTATTTTGAGATTTATAATATGTAGACATAAAATATGTGGTAATAATAACAAAAAGGTGAGGAGATAAATAGGTTAAGATTCAGAATATATGAAAAAATATGGTATTGCTTGAGAATTGACTGTGATAAGTTGAAAATGTATACTATAAACCAGCAACCACTAAAATAACACAAAAAAGTTACAGCTGATTAACCAAGTCAAGAAGGAGGTAAATGGAGTTATTGATGTAATAATTATTAGACAAATAATCTAAGGAAAGTAAAAAAAAAGGAAATTTCATGATTGATTTCAATGTAAATGGACTAAAGTGAGGGTGAACTAATTTATTCTGTAAAAAAACCAGATAGTAAATATTCTAGGCATCATGGGTCATGTACATTGGAGATCTCTGTTACGTAATTTTCTTTGTTCTCTTTAACAAACTCTTAAAAATCTATAATCTATTTAAAAAATCTAAAGTATATAAAAATATACCTTTAGTTTGTCAAGTCATATGAAACATGCCAGTTGCCAAATTTGACCTATGAGCTAGTTTTTTGATCCATGGTCTAAACATACCAACCAAAATGTGGAGATTATCAGATTGGATATAAAACAAAAGGCTATTATAAGCTACCTAAAAAAACACATTTTGCATATAAAAACAAATAGGTTAAAGAGCAAAGGATAAGAAAATATACACTAAGTTGACTTCAGTAGAAAGCTGGAGTGTCTGTATTAATATTTGACAGAGTAGATATCAGAGAAAATGACTCATCAGTGATAAAGGATGTGGCTTGGTGATACAGTACTTGCTTAGCTTGCATGGGGCTCTGTGTTCCATCTCAGCTCAGCAACAGACGCACACATGCGCGTGCACACACACACACACACACACACACACACACACACACACAGAGCCAGGTATGGTGCTACACCCTTGCAATCTCAGCAACTGGGAAGGCTAAGGAAGGGGGATGACCAAGTTCCAGGCCAGTCTGGACAATTTAGCGAGACCCTGTATCAAAATAAAGAAAAGTATTATGGGCTAGGGATGCAGCTCTGGGGTAAAGTTCCCCCTATTTCAACCCCCAATACTGAAAATAGTGAAATAAATAAATAAATCCATTTTATAATGATAAATAAGTCCATTCACTTTTAGGTATTTGCATACCTAGTAAAGAATTTTAAATCTGTTAAGCAAAAACTGGTAAAACTGGTAAAAGCTGCAAATGGAAGTATTAGACATATACACAATTATAAACAGAAATTTCTCTATCCATTTCTTAGTACTTGATAGAATAATACAGAAAAATCCATAAGTACATAAGAGATTGGAACACCATTGTAAACAAACTTGACGGAGTTATGGAAAGCTCTACTAGCAATCACAGAAGACACATTCTTTCCAGTGCACATGGACTATGAACCAAGATAGACTATATTTGGTCTCAATAAAATTTAAAGTATTCAAGTCATACAAATTATGTTCTCTGACCACAAGGACTTAACAGGAAATCAATAATAGAAAGACATCTGCAAAATCCTGAAATATCTGAATATTATATAAACCAATTCTAAACAAACTGTGGATCAAAGAAGTTATCGAAATGAAAATTGGAACATTTTGAAAGGAGTGAAAATTAAAAACATATCATATGAATATATTCACTGCATAGTATTACTTAGTGGGATATTTGTAGAACAGTATTCTTATAATTAGCAAAGAAAAAGAGTTCTTCAATAAATAAACTTGGTTTCATCTTGAAACTGTAGTAGGAGAGGATCAAATGGAACCAAAATGGGCAAAAGAAAACAGATAATAAAAATTGGAATAGAAACCAATAAAATAGAAAACGGAATAATAGCAGAGAAAATCAATGAAACCAAAATTTGGCTCTTTAAGAAGTTTGAAAAAATGAATAAACTCCTAGACAGACTACTCAGGCAAAAAGAGATAATATATGAATTACTAACATCATGAATGAGAAAATGATAGCTCTATGAACTTACAGTATTTGTGGCTAATAGAGAATTAAATGAACATCTTTTTGTCAATATGTTCTACAACATGGACAAAATGGGTAAGTTCTTTGGAAGACACAAAACACCAAGGTTTCCTGAAGAATGAGTATATAATATAAATGTCTCTATGTCTCCACTTAATAAGTTGAAGCTTTCCTTAAAACCTATGTCGAAAGGAAACTCCAGACTACAAGGTAATATGAATTCTGCCAAACATAAAGGGTAAAATGACTACTCCTACACATCTTCAGATAATTGAGGAGGAAGAAATATTTACTACTGCTTTCTATGAAGCCAGTGTTACCATGATACCAAATCCAGAAAATGCACTGTAAGGATAGTAAAAAACAATATTTCACAAGAAGAAAATCTTCCCAACAAAATGTTAGCAAAACAAATCCAATAATATATAAAAGGGATAATGTATTATAATCAAGCAGATTTTATCCAAGAAATGCAAGATTAATTTAATATTTTAAAATCAGTGTAATTCATCATAAGAGACACACACACTCACACACCTAACACACAAAAAATTATACTTGAGAAGACCTCAATAGATATAAGAAAAGCAATACTAAAATTCAAAATCACATCAGATTAGGAATTTTTTGATCTGATAAGGAAACTTTAAAAAATCTATATTTAATATTAAAAAGATAAGACAGTTGAGTGTTTCTGAGGTTCTCTACTCTGATCAATGTGTTTCATATTTCACTTGAGGTTCTAGTCAAAATGGCAAGTAAAAGAAATTAAAAATTATTAATATTAGACAAGAAGAAACTGATCTTTATTTATTGATACTATGATCAGTATAGATAGTTTTATGGGATTTATGAAAAAGTTATAAGGATTGACAAATGAGTTTAGAACATTGCAGCACAGAAGATGAATATTCAAAAGTCAATTATGCTTGACTTATGTACACTAGCAATGAACAATTGCAAATTCAAAATTTAAAACACACCATTTATATAAAAATGTAAATAAATTATATAAAATAAATTATATAATTATATTATATAAAATTATATTATATATAATTATATTATATAAAATTATATAATTAATTATATAAAAATGTAAAACACACCATGCATATAAAAATGTATGAATATTACAAAATAAGTACAAGATCTACTTAGCAAAATATATAAAATATTTGAAGAGAAATGAGTGCCGTCTTAAATGAAGAGATGTGTTATGCCTCTGGATCATAAGACTCAGTATTGTTAAGATGTTAATTTCCCCCAAGCAATCTATAGATTGATTGTAATTATAATTCATATCCCAGAATAATAGTTGTATCATGCCATTATAAAATCTGATTCTAATATTCATGTGGAAAGGCAAAAGTACTAGTTTAGCCAAATTTAAGAAGCACAAAGTTACAACACTTAATAATATTGAATTCAAGATTTACTTGAATGCTGAAGTAATCAAGATAGATGGACAAATAGGTTATTTGAACAGAATAGAGTCCAGAAATAGACCTACATATACATGGTCAATTGATTTCATGTGAAGGTATAAAAGCACTTCTATGGGAAAAAGATAGTATTTTTAAAAAAATGATGTAGAAAAGTTGAATATAAATATGCCCCTCCCCTCTAGAAAAACATCTGTATCTCACTTCTCACACATTATATAAAAATTAATTCAACATGTGTGATACATACAGAATGAAATGCAAATCCTAAAACCACTAAATAGCTAGTGGAAAACTAGAGAAAAAAATCTTCGTGAACTTGGGTTTGGCAAAGATTTCTTAGATACAACATGAAAATAATAATTCACAGAATAAAAAATTGAGTAAATGGAACTTCATAACATTAAAAAGTTTCTCTTTAAAAAAATAACACCACCAAAAATACCAATAACCCAATCAAAAAATGGACTAATGAACTGAGCACACAATTCACAGAAGAAAATATACAATTGATCAACAGATACATGAAAAAACGTTCAACATCTTTAGTAATAGAGAAATGCAAATCAAAACTACCTTAACACTTCATCTCACTCCAATTAGAATGGCTATTATCAAGAATACAAGCAACAACAGGTTTTGGTGAGGATGTGGGGAAAAATGTACACTCATACATTGCTGTTGGTATTGCAAATTGGTGAAGGTACTCTGGAAAGCAGTATGGAGATTCCTCAGAAAACTTGGAATGGAACCACCATTTGACCCAGCTATTCCACTTCTCAGCCTATACCCAAAAGACTTCAAATCAGCATCTACAGTGATGCAGCCACATCAATGTTTATGGCAACTCAATTCACAATAGTTAAATTGTGGAACCAACATAGATGTCCTTCAGTAGATGAATACATAAAATGACTGTGGTATATATACACAATGGAATATTACTTAGCCTTATAGAAGAATAAAATTATGACATTTGGAGGTAAATGGATGGAGTTGGAGAATATCATGCTAAGTAAGATAAGCCAATATCAAAAAACCAAAAGCCAAGTGTTTTCTCTAATAAGTGGATGCTGATACCTAATGGGGGAGTTGGGTAAAGGAAGAATGGAGGAACTTTGGATTGTGTAGAGGGAAATGAGGGGAGGGGACGGGGCAGGGGGTAGGAAAGATGGTGGAATGAAACAGACATCATTACCCTATGTACATGTATGATTATATAAATGGTGTGACTCTACATCATGCACCACCAGAGAAATGAAAGGTTGTACTCCATTTGTGCACAATGAATTGAAATGCATTCTGCTGTCATGTGTGACTAAAGAGAACAAACGATAAAGAAAAAGAAAATGGACAAATTAGACAGTGTGAGAGAAGATTTGCAAATTGCATATGTGATGAGGGACTTTAAGTAAGAACACTTAAAGCTTGTTATAAGCAATTAAACAATTCTGTAAAGAACTAGTGAAGGAGTTGAATGGAACTATTGCCCAAAAAGATATATGGATGGCTAATAAATACAGGGAAAGGTTCTCAATAACAACAGTTCTTAAAGAAATGCAAATTAAGGTTGTAGAGTCTAAAATTAAAAAGTTTAAAAAATAAGTATAGCTGAAAAGTCTAATGTCAAATGTTGAGCAGTTAATGGAGGAAATTTTCTAATGCTGCTGGGAATCTAAAATCGTACAATCACTTTGGGAAACAGTTCTTAATTTCTTAAAATACAAAACCTACACCTACCATCTGATTCCATTCATTTTATGCCTATCATTTTATTCTAATCAAATTGAAACACAAATCCACAAAGAGTTTTATAAGATCGTTAATCTTGGTAATAGACAACCCCAATGATCATCAATAACTCAAGGGAAAATTGTGATATATTCATACAGTGGATTGCTACTCAGCAATGAAAAGAGTGAACAAAAGCATGTGTGAATCTCAAAATAATTACACTAGGTAAAATAAGTCAGATTTTAAAAAAGTAGTGTTATACATTCTACTTATACAAAATTCTAAGAAAATATGAGATAGGAGGAATTGGGAGGGATGGTGTTTGAATCAGGTTTCCATTGCTGTGACCAAAGGACCTGACAAGAATAAATTAGAGAAGAAATTGTTTATGTTGTTTCATGGTTTCAGAAGTTTAGTCTATGGTTGACAGACTCCACTGGGTCTAAGGTGAGGCAGAACTTCATGCAGAAGAATGTGGTAGAAGAAAGCAGGTCAGGACATGGAAACCAGGAAGAAGAGATACAATTTTGATCACCTGGGAAAATATATAAACCCCAAAGGCATGCCCCCAGGGACCTTCTTACTCTAGTCACATCATGCTTGACTGGAGTTACCACCCAATTAATTCATAGCATTGAATTAATCCACTGATTAGGTTAAAGTTCTAATCTAATCATTTCACCTCTGAACATTTTTGCATTGTATCTCACATTAGCTTTTGGGAGATACCACATATCTGAACCACAATGGTATGCTTTTGGTCCTCAAAAGTCCAGGGCCATCTCAAATTTCAAAATATATTTAGTTTGTTTGTAAGAATACCCATAGTCTTAACAGTTACAGAATTACCCAAAGTCCTAGTCCAAAATTCCATCTGAGATTCAAGAGAGACTCTTAGCTATAAGCCAAAATCAAAAGAAAGTTCCATATATCTAATACATAATGACACAGAGGAAACATTTCTATTCCACAAGGGAGAAATAGAGGCATAGAAAGAAAGGATGGGATCAAAGAAAGATGAAAATCCAAGTGAACAAACAAGGTCAACAGTTCCATGTTCAGTGTCTGGGGTGATGGCATCCTGATGTTCTTTTCAAAGGGCTTTGTAGCCCCTATGGCCTTGCTGGTTGCAGTCCACATTGCCTCTCTCTTGGTTTGTCTCTTCTCAATTCCTGAAGCTTTTCTTGGCATACATTTCATGTTACTGGCATCTCTTAATCTTGGGACCTTGCCAGTTCTTGAGATGTTTTCAAGCCATCTCTCTTAGCATCTCTTTGGTGGCTGTAATGCCTCCAACAACCACAACTTCCTTAGCCCCTGTCTTGTCTCCACTTTTCTGGTCTACCTGCAAGTTTTTCAAAATATCTGCTTTATTGCCTGCTCCTGATTATCACAGTAAAATTGGCTAAAAGTTGCCAGCAATATTCATGCCACTACCTGAATACTGTGCTGTCTTGAAATTTTCTCCACCAAATTTATTAATCTCTTTCTCTATATGTAGTAGTCTATATCCCCAGACCTTTTTTAAATTTTTATTTTAAGTCAGAGTCTCACTAAGTTGCCTAGGGTCTTCCAAAGTTGCTGAGGCTGACCTTGAATTTGTGATTCTCCTGCCTCAGACTCTTGAGCCACTGGGATTACGAACATGTGCCACCACACCCAGCTCATCCATCACTTTTTAGCCTCCCAGAAAGTCTCAGGACATGGGCAAATATAAACAATTTTGCCCATATTAACTTGAATGACCTCTAGTACAATTTCCAATATAGTATTCCTTCTCCTCTGGAAGCTCATGAGCTGTCTTTACTGTCCACACTATTGGCAGTGTGGTCCAGAATTGTCCATTAAGGTCCACTTACAACATTATGAAACTTCTCCAGCTTACATCTCTAAACTTCAAAATTTCTCTTACAAACTAGTGCCAAAGTCTTCTGAATCACATGGTCAGGTTAGTCACAGCAATGACCCCACCCAAGGTATGAATTTTCTGTTTAGTCAGATTTTCATTGCTGTGATCAACTTATAGAAGGAAAAGTTTATTTTAGCTATAGTTACAGAAGTTCAGTCTATGGTCAGCCAACTATAGTTCTGGGCCAGAGGTGAAGCAAAGCATCATGGCTGAAAGATGTGGTGGAAGGAAACAGTTCAGGACATGACAACCAGGAAGCAATAGCTCTGGTCACAATCTAAATCCCAAAGGCATGACCCCAGTAACCTATTTCCTCCATTCATACCCTATCTGCCTATCTACCCTCCAGTTAATCCACATCAGTGCACTAATAGCTTTACCACTGATAGGTAAAGCTCTCATAATCTAATCATTCACCTTTGAACATTCTTTCATTGTCTCACAAATGATCTTTTGGAAGACATCTCATATGTAAGCCATGAGATGGATATATTCATTCGTTATTGTGAAGTTTTGATGAGCATATACGTAGCTCAAGTGTCATCAAGTTGCCATGTTTTGCATGTTAATTACACCTCAGAAAAGCTGTATGTGTATATAGATAGAGAAATGAAGGAGGGAGAAAGAGAGAGAGAGAGAGAAAGAGAGAGAGAGGATTGGGAGTAGAATGAATCCCTTCCCCCTTGAAATGCATCTTATTGCAGATTTTAATGCACACTCCTAAAGTGCCCTTGAGTCAAAGCAGGAAAAAGCAAGTAATCCTGTTGAATTGTTTGTAGTTTTCTAAATACAGTGTGTAAAAGGCTTCAGAATGATGGATACTTTCTTGGTACTACTTTCTGTAATCCTGACAATAATCTTGTGATTTGGGCATCATTACATATACTTTGCAAATTAATTTATAGATATTGAGCTATTATTTTACTTGCATGAAGTCACTACTATTGCAATTGAGAACCAAGTATCCTGCTCTGCAGCACATGCTTACTCCACATCCTAAGCTAAACTCAGCAATCAAATCATTATGGTTTGGATATAAGGTGCCCCTGCAAAGCTCATGTCTGAGACAGTACAAGAACATTCAGAGGTGAAACAATGGAGTTATGGAACCTGACAGGGATTAACTGAGTGGTAACTGAAGGCAGGTAGAGTGTGACTGGAGGAGGTGGGTCATTGTGGGTGTGCCTTTGTGGTATATATTTTGTGTCTAGCAAGTGGAGTTTCTTTCTGCTCTCTGATCATCATGTGAGCTACTCAAGCCTCAAGGAATGGAACTAGCTGTCTATGGACTGAGACCTCTGAAACTGTGAGCCCTCAAAAAAGCTTTCCATCTTCTAAAATTGTTCTTTTTAGGACTTTCGGTCACAGCAGTGAAAAAGCTGACTAAAACATAGATGGTTTCAAAATAATGTGTTTCCCTGTCTCCTTTCCCTCATCCTTTCCCACATATAAGCTGTCTGTTCTTCAAACCCATTTAATTACATAGGAATGCAAAATTGCACTGTCATCTTTGCCAGTGAAACAACACCTGCTGCAAAATCCTTGAGTGTTTTTGCCAAGGGCCTACTCAAGTCATTGCCTTTTCTTCCACTGGTTAGAGTAGAGTGGCAGGCTTTCACTGTTATGTGTGGTTGCAGTCCCTCTTTGCCAAAAGGAAAATGCGGCCCCTCTTCCAGATATTGATACGTGACTTTAAGAGCATGAATGCTCCAAAGATCATGAGGTGAGGCCCCCTGTGTAAAGAACAGGAAGAAATCATAACCAATCTTTTGGGATTTCAGACCTTCACCAGTAAATTTTTTTAAGGTACCACCCACAATATATACATATTAATATACTTATGTATTATGTACAAGTTCTAATGATACATTATGAAACATAAAAATGCATCCTAAATATAATATAAAGGTAGAATAAACATTAATTTACAATTAATATTTTATTAAAGATGTGAAAAACAATAATTTGAGCATGAGGTGAATGATGTAATATTCTTCATTACTGAAAATGAAAATATAAATGTCTGGCTTAACCTATTATGATAGATGAAGTGAGAATAGGATTAAGTTTATTTCAATAAGAATTCATAATGCCTTTATACATCAAAATGTTGCTGTAGGAAAGAATATAAATTCAAATACAAGTGGTATATACTAATTGTACTTAATATAGCAATAACTTCTAATTATTGACTATGGAAATTTTTAAAAAATTTCTATCTCAATGTAAGTCAGTCATTTTGCTAAACTAATTGCATGAGGTGTTGCATTGTTAACTTTTTTCTTTTTTTTACAAATCATTTTAAAACCTTTCAGAACTTCATGTGGAATATTCTGTCAACATGTTCCTAAAAGTGTAGATGGTATTTTAAATGTGAGGCTCATCATTTTCAGAAAGAGAACTAATGAGGGGAAATGATTTCAAATGTCCATTTTCAAATATTCTCTCTGTAGCTCAGTTTTTAAAAATAAAACATTTAATTTTTTCATTCACTGTAAAAATGTGACCTTTACTTATAATGGATGGATTAAACATGTTTTTAAAAAATGTCTACATTATATTAATAGAACCTTTCTGAATAATAGAAGGAAAGCAAAAAGCAAACCTGGAATACTTTTTCTCTCTCTTAAAAAAAAATATATATATATATGTGTGTGTGTGTGTGTGTGTGTGTGTGTGTGTGTGTATATATATATATATATATAAACTTGCCTTCAAGTTCTGTAGTACTTACGTGTGCTCAACTACATGATTACAAGGAAATCTTTCTATGGAACAACATTTCCATGGTCATTCCATGTTTCATTACATCTATTGTAAAGATACAGTTTTATTTGAAAGTCTAACTTTATAAAATGAGTTTAATTTGTTTAATGACAAGCTTAGCATTAGCACTTCATGTGTTTCTTCAATTGGCTATTGCAATGACTTGTCAAATATGATGCAATGATTGAATTGCATGTTTGACTTTCTTGTGACCCTCTCCCAGGATCCTTTTTAGAACTACTACATCAGGGGTTAGTTTATGCACTATTTTTGCCCATAAATTATGGTTTCATATAAGTAGGCCACTTACTATTGAGAATATATCTTGTACAGTACATATATCATTTAATGTATCACAGATTGTAATTTTATGTGTATTTTTTTATTGAAAGAGAATATAGCAAATACCATATGCTGAGTATTGGAGAAATATTTACAATATGACCAGACAATATGACCAGGTAAAACTTCCCACATGGCTTAATTGGTTCTAATACCTGTTTCTTTTAATCTTTAGCAATTTTTTTGTGTCTTCAGAAAATATTTGTTAACAGAGGAATGAATATTGATTTGTCACAATATTGATTTGTTTACATTGCTCTGGTCAGTTTTTGAACAACAGAAAGATGTTTCCCAATGGTATATAGGTTTATTGTGCTTTGAAAGTAAGCAATTTCTGAAAGATGTATTTTAAATATACGATTATTGCTAGTGAATATTTATAAACTACTGGATGAAGATATTGTATGATTTTAAATATTGCTAAAATTATTCTGATGCATTTCACATTAGGAAGTTTCTTAGAAATTAGATAATGCAAGATTAGCCAGGTGTGGTGGCACATGCCTGTAATCCCAGCAGCTCAGGAGACTGAGGCAGGTGGATCACATGTTCAAAGTCAGTCTCAGAAACTTAGCTAGACCCTTTCTTTAAAAAAAGTTTAAAAGAGGGCTGGGGATGTGGCTCAGTGGTTAAGTGCCCCTGGGTTCAATCTCTGATCAAAAAGTGGGTGGAGGGGGGGGAGAAAGAAAAAAAATGTAACCTTAGCATTTTCTTCAATCAACTATTTCTTTTTAAGAATTTTTTAAAAGTACTATCTATTGATCAAGAGGTTAACTTAGTTTGAATTAGGCAGTATCTGTAAATGTACCTGTCTGAGCACTTGCTATTGACTATGTGAGGGCACTATTCTCAATCCTCCATCCCAGGTACTGCTACTCCTATCCTCTGGACTGAGGATAATAATAATAAATGCATTACATATTTTTCTTTAAATACAACTAGGTATAGATGAAAGTCCTACTCTTTTTTTTTTTTTTTTTTTTTACTTTCAACAGCATTTAATGCTTCACATTAGAAGCATACAAACCATTTTTGAGAGTATTTTCACACAGAAATCTTTGATTATCTAAGTAAAATAAGAGTAAAAGTTACAATTTCTGATTTGGAGAATGAATGGATGCCCTTAAATGGTAAAGTACAGAGAAAGCTTGCATTCTGACAGTTAAGAAAAATGTTGAGATAATGAAGGACATAGAAGACAATGGAATTATAAAGAATTGTTGAAGGTACATGATTTTCACTTAACTTCATTCATTTGCCTCTGAGAGAACTGAGTTGAAAATTAAGGGAAAGTGAAAAATCTGCTGAACCCTACATTTCATATTTAGAAAATTAAAGGAAAGTTAAAAAAAACCTTGCAGATCCCTTTAGAGATTATCTGTGCTGAAAAGATGTTTAATTAAAAGAATATCTGCATGCAACAACTACAAAGTGATTTAAAT
Source organism: Sciurus vulgaris (assembly GCF_902686455.1). Taxonomy (NCBI): domain Eukaryota; kingdom Metazoa; phylum Chordata; class Mammalia; order Rodentia; family Sciuridae; genus Sciurus; species Sciurus vulgaris. Next base: position 58,646,574 of record NC_136469.1, read on the forward strand.
GTCAAACTACTTTCCCTATGATAATATTAAAAGTCATTTAGTAAGCATCCAATAAGAGCAAAATAATAACCAAAGAGATTGGGAAGAGATTGGGAAGAGCAATAATATGTCCTATTACCTTTGCATCTATAGAAATGTTAAATCGTTTGAAATGGTTAACTTTGATGCTCAAGAATTTGACGAAATTATACACTATTTAGCTTCTGGTTGATTATGGGTTTGTATATCAGCAGTTTGATACAATTAAAAATGATGTAAATATTGAAAATATTGCATGAACTGAAATGTAAGAATGTACATACAAAGATAAACTTTATTTGCCTCAATTGCTTGTCAGAATTTCAGATTAACTTGGTTTTATATTAAACATTTCTACATAAACAAAGAAAGCTTTAAGAAAACAAATGAGAAATTGAGTCTTCATTAGCTTCCAACTGGGTCAGATAACCCAAGACAATTCTATTCTAACATATCCTCCTGCATTAAGAGGGGAGTTTGTAGACTGGCACATTGATGAATAATTAGAGATGAACACTGAAAATTCATATTCTAACATAATTGCTGTCTTAATACTGAAATTTAAGCATGCTTTCAAGGTGCATTTTTAGTGAATATGTCTGAAAAATTCATTTTTTATTCATTCTTCCGACCATCATAATATCAGCATATGGGTTTGCAACACCATGTCCATGATTATCCAAGTTATTCTTCATTGGTTTTAGAGTTTCTCTAGAGAGAATCTAACTATGAATTGTTTCTGTTTTGAAAAAATTCAGCTTAGGACTCGATGGATATTTCCAAACTTCCAATATAAAAAGTTTAGCTTTTTGAACAGTGTGTATTTCATTATTTCTATTATATTCTTTTGGAAGATGAACTAGATGTATCTTGAAAATTCTTTTCTACTCTTCATGTCTATTAACTTCCTCCAATATTTTTCTATTTTTCTGTGCCTCATTCAAAATAAATTTTACAAATCTTTTTTCCATTTCTATAATTCTTTTATCTATATCTAGTAAGCTATTTAACCTAAATTTAAGTTGTTTTTATTAGTTTTGATTTCTATATTTTTATTTCAAGAATTTATTTTTAGTTCTACTTAAAGTCTATCTGCTTTTTTCTCACATTATCCTATTCTTGCTTAGACTTCTATTCCTATTATTATAACACTTTAAACATACTTATTTTAATATCTCTTCCATTTTTTTTCTATTTGTTGTTTCTGTGGTTTGAATTTTTTTAGTTAGTCATAACATTTATGACTATGCTGTGTAGTTGATTGTTCCTTCTATCTTTTTGTAAGTTTGACTGTCAATCCTCTTTGGAAGAAATTATTTCTATGGAATATCTGCTTACATTCATATGAAGATATCTCTTTGGGATAGTTTTATGGTTGCTTTTTTCTGAACTCCAATTTTGCCAGTACTGAAGGGATTTTGCACTGAAAGATTGGGTTTTGAATTCCTTAGTTTTTTCTTCCCCCAACTCTCTATGGTAGTTGACTTTTTATGTTCTATGCCTAGGGTAGTGGTAGAGATTTTCCTAATCTCTGTTTCAATGATGGGTCAGTCTTTTTTAGTTCATGGCTCTATGAAAAGAGGTAAGAAACACACTCATGGTTAAAGAATGTGACTGTAATTCCTGTATCCATCAAGCATGAAATCCAGCTATCAAGTTAGATGGACCTTGGATTCCTGGCCTCTGATTTTAATGAACCATAAATAAGATATTTAATCCATATGAACCTCACTTTCCTCTTCTCTATAAAGAAGTAATGCTTCAAGAGTTGTAAAACTAAATAAGTTTATGGGTGTGAACAATTTGGCACAAAGTAGATAATCCTTTTAATTACACAATCATCTTTAAATTCCAGAAAGCCCGATAATTCTGAGTCAGGGACAGCATTTGTAGAAGTTGGTCTTGTTCAAAGAAGTATCTTTAGTTAAATTGTCAATCACAAAAACATTTCTGTAGATTTTTCTCTAGCACTTGTCTTAGCCTCTATCATTCACAATTCATCCTGTTCTCCACATGAAATTATGCTACTCAATTCCCAGTCCCAGCGACCTTATAATTTGTTTGTAATTGCTCACCTGCTTAATTGGTTGAAGTATTCCCTTTAATTCTTAACTCTGCAGACTGATGTTTGTAGGATGGGCTCTAAACAAACTCAGTAAAACAAAGTTTAATAGAAATAGTTATCACTTACTTATAACTTCTTATGTTCTGATCATGCTTTTGTTTGATATTTTCAACAATCTTATGATATAGGTTTTTATCCTATTTTACTGATAAAACTGTGTTTTACTAAGTTTGAGTTACATTCCCAAAGCCAAAATATGTTCATGCCCAAGTCAAGTATCCAGTTATATCACTGGCAATTCCCACTGGGATAGTCTATTTCTTCTCCTCTAAGGATCCCTTACTTTTGATGGTGAATGGTTATTGAGTACTATTTTGCCTTTGTTTCCTCATTTTTGGAGACTATCTTCATAGCCTGTGATGAATGTCAATGTAGGAGGAAATGTCATAGAGTAGATAAGCTTTTAAACCTAGAGCCTACTAATACAAAGAGCAGAGAGAAATGGTTTGTGAATGCTCATTTTATATATTCAGTAATGTTGCATATGGTTGATAATATACCTAAGATGTGTGTTCAACTCTTCTGTTCTTAATTGCCATCTCCCTTTAAGTGCTTCAATAGAGAAAGGCAGGTTAATAATTGCTGACCAGTTTGCTGGCTCTTATAACAGGTGGCTGCATAATATGTTCATGGGGTTGCAAAATGGAGTCAAATCGTTGTCAAAAACAGGTCCACTTTTTGGCATGTAAATGGACCTGATGGTGCTCAGTTAAATTGGTACCAAGAACAGAAAGGCCTGGTGATTTTCGTTGTTTGGAAGAAGTGAGACATGGCACGGTATCATGAAACAAATGCAGCACAACATGAAACAGGAGTGCTGTCAACTCAGTTGCTATTTATCAGTCCTGTTTCAACAGTCAAATAAAATCCAAATTTTACTTCTCCAACTCAAGTTATGATGCACTATTCCCAGTATATTTTCTTCAGTCATGCAGGACTCTTGTTTACCTATATGGAACACAAAGAAGAGGAGAAAAGAAATAAATATTGTGAAATAATCATGATTTCTGAGAGACATAGTGTTCCATTCCAGTCCCAGTTTGGCTGAGGTATCAGCCAAGACGTGAGAGGCTAGGATTAGGATGGGCAATACTATCTGAGACAATCTGTCCAGGAAAGAGTTAGAATGTGGACTGAAATCTCTTAGGCAGGGCCGAGAAGAGCCCCAGTGAGACCAATTATAAGCACTGAGTCTAAATTGCCAAAGGGGAGAAGACATAGCCTGCCAAGAGTTTAGTGTGAAAGGAGGATGGAGTGAGATTAAGAACAGGTCAGAAACATGAGGGAAGAGTCTAGGATAGTTTTCAAGAATGCCCTTAGAACATTCATGTACATCTATATCCATCTTTCAATCTGGGCATGGCATGTGAGATGTCAGTCTGGGTGGAAAAAAAAAAAAGCAGGAATGCATATATTGTTATTATTCCCTGGAAGAGATGTACACAAGTAGCTACTTGCAAGATGTAGTTGAAAGACATGTGATCAGAGGAATCGATTTTCTTTATGGATCTTTCCAGGCAAACTTGGCAATTTATCTTCGATTCCCTGCCCCTGTGTCTCTTGAAGAGTGTTAGAGACAAGCATCTCCTGATATACATGAAGAGGCTTTGTGTGAAGAAATAGGAAAACAGACTCCACCTGCAAAGATTAAAAATTTTGTGAATTTCTTTTTCTTTCTTTCTTTTCTTTTTGGTACCAGAGATTGAACCCAGGAGCACTTCACCCCTGAGCCACATCCACAGCACTTTTTATATTTTATTTAGAAACAGGGTCTCACTAAGTTTCTGAGGCTTGCTTTGAACTTGCAATTGTCTTGCCTTAGCCTCCCAAGTTTCTGAAGATATTTTAGAAGAGTGCTGACTAGGGAGATGTACTTGTGATTTCCTAATCTGCAGCTAATGTTTTACTATAGGACTTGGAACCAAGTGGCACTGGCCCCATCCATCCACCACACGTTTGTTTTACTCAAAAACATTATTGAGGCTGATTACGTAGTGCAAAGAACCCTTGGAGAGGGAAAATTTTGATAAGATAAACTAAAATTTTAAAAAAAAGTTTTAATATATATTCTAAGTGATCTCCCTCAGTAATGGAGAGTAAACATATGCCACTCTTCTTTCAAAGAAAAGTAATTTGAAAAGTGATGTTTGAGTTTCACAGTACTAGAAAACTGTTAAGAAATGGTTAATTATTGCAATTTATTTCATTTTGCACCTGTGGTTATTAATTTTTAATAATGCTTCATTGGTTACTTGGACACTTTCTTTTATGCCTTTTAATTCACATACAAATATTGGCTTGTCTCACTCTTGGTTACAGGGGTTGTCAGTCAGCATGTAGACAAGATACCTCATATGATGTATATACCTTGAGAGTGAACTGGATTTTTTCTTAATCCTACCTGGATCTCCTCAATTCTCCTCAATGAACGAGCATTACTATTGTAACCATAAAAACAGATGCTATAAAATTATTGCTTTGCAAAATAAATATTTTTTATTTGCTACCATAAGTATATCCTCAGTTTGTGGTAAATTTTCTCAGAATAAAAAGAGTTAATTCTTTCTCAAATATGCTCTGTATGTGACCATGAGCGTGTAAGGTAATGGGAGCCATGACATAGAGTTCAGGTTGACAGGGCAGACTCTGGTGTCAGAATGCCACATTTGACCTCATAACTTTAGAGTTTTTTTTTTCCCTCATCTGTAGAACTGGGAAAATAATAGTTTCTTCTTTGTGAAATTAAGTGAGACATGGTGCATACCACTTTTGCATACTACCTGGTACAAAATACTCTCTCACTTACTGTGATTGTTTTTGGTTTTACAGGAAAATATTTTGGAAGAGAAATCACAACAATAAAACTCTCAACCATCAGCTTTACTGAGAGGAAATTGCATAGTAGGAAACAAGAATCTTCTTACATTTATATGTGGTACTATATTATTTTTATTTTATGTATCTTTAACGTGATATTTTTTCTAACTTATTGATATAGATACTAAGGTTGGTGATGGCTAATATTTCTTCCTTTAAATGCATTTAATTTAAAAATATAAATTTCCTTTTAAGATATTGCTTTAGCTATATTCTAAAAGTTTTGCTATGTTGTATTATAATATTTATTTAATTCAAAATATTCTGTGATATTCATTGTGATTTCATCTTTGATTTATGATTTACTTATAAATGTATCTTTTTATTGCCTAAAGTCCACTTTATTTGATACTTTTTTGGGGGACAGGAAAGTCAATTCATTATGACAAAAATATTAATTAAACAAGAAAATACAAGTTTAATTTGATTCCCATATCAAGCAAGATGATAAAATTACAACATATGAACCATTACTCAACAGAACTAAAAAATCAGACAGAGCTGAAATCAGAATGAAATATTCTACTACTATCTTCAAATCTTGTTCTATCTTTGTCACTGGCAGAGACAAAAGTTGAGAAGTACACAGAATACTTGAAAATGATGTTGATTTAGTTAACATATATAAGACTCTGTCCAGCAATTACAGAGTACAGTTTCCAAAGGTACGTAGAATATTTACCCAGTCTTATTATACACTGAGCTATAAAGCAAGTCTGAATAAATTAAAACTATGCAACCTAGAATAATTTTAATCTAGTTTCTGAAAAACATTCCTGCACTATCCAGATGAAGTAGTACAGGCCTATGGTAGTTAAATTAAAGTTTTGTGCTGATCAGTCAAAACCTAGGACTAGGTCAGAAGGCTAAGAAGAATTTAGAAAAAGAAGTAATAGTATGGATCAACATGGCACCAAAGCCTAGGCAATTAATTTGGAAAGATACCCACAGGGAGGAAGAACTTGATGCTATGTTGAAGCCTGCCAGGATCATGTATAAGGCCATTGTCTTACTTTTCTATATAGGTGATTCTTTTATTAGCCATGCAAAAGAGAGAGGGTATGCTTTAAAACAAATTAAAAGTTACATCATCAAGAGTCCTTTTAGCTTCAGGATTGTTAGGTACAACAGACACCAGTATAATTTGCATTTCAGATAAATGAAATGATTTTAGTGTAAGTATGTCCTATGTAATATATGAGCTATACTTGAGGTAAGAAGCTTATTGTCTGAAATTCAAATTTAATTTGGTATCTTAAATTTTTATTTGCTGAATCTGGCTTTTTTATCTCAGCAGAAAGATGTCTTGAGGGAAAGCTGATGAATGGCGTGAACTCATCATGTGAACATTTGAGAGGCATTTTTAAGATTAGGGAGCTCATGGCCTGTTCAGAGGACAGGAGAATTTCTGTTTGGTTGCAGCTTAGCCAAAACAGGAGGAGGCACAGTGACAAGGAATAAGTCAAGATAGAGAGGGACAAAATCCTATTGTGATTTCACCCCAATGAAGGTATGAATGCTGTAATTATGTGAATGCTGTAATTACTCAAAAATTCACATTGCATAAGCGATAAATTAAGAGCTAAAGGGGGCAAGTAGAACTTAGAGATGAATAAAAATGACTGAATAAAGATTGATTATTTATCAATACAGTTTTTGTTGCTTAGGTCTGATTTCAAATTATGAATTCATGGGTGTTTAAACAGAAATGTTCCAGTTGCCATAACAACATTATAATACCTTATTATGTCACTTTTCAGTACATTGTTCAGAATATGACTACATTATTTTAAACTATGGTTGCCAAGAGAACCAAAATACTTCTCACATTTAAACAATATTGTGCTCACTTAGACAAAACACAAAATTATGATTTGGGTTTGCTATATAAATGTGTGAAATGGTAAAAAATATCATAAACACAAATGAATATTATTGAATTCAATCTCTGAGCGAAATTCAAAAGGCAAAACGATTTCTGTGAATTTGCTAGAAAGTTCTAAAACATTCTACTTCCCTCTAGAACTGCTCTGGCATCTTTTCTACTTTTTGCTGTTTGCCTGCTCCTGCCTATGTCTGTCAACAGCAGAACACTTTTTCATCTAATCTTACATTATGGTTTGATGTGTTTCAGTTATTTCTCAGAGTTAATAATAAAGATCTCCTTTTCAGAACAGAGGTTTTTATTCCCATATTAACCTAAATTATTTTAATAAAAATGCTACTTAAACATGCTCATACATGAGTCATATGTTAAAAGTAACACAAATTCATAAGTTATGAACTTAAAAATATATTTAAAATTAGCATAATTAATTTAAGGTGTTAGATTACATGGTTAGAATGAAAGTGTTATGTCTCTACTTGAAAGATAAATGCACTGAGGACTGCTAAGACATGAGCCCTCTAAATTATATGTGGCTCTATTACTGTGGATGATGCAGCAACTTGGTTTTTCTGTTTTCTGTTTTCAAACTACTGGAGAACTTATATTTGATTGGAGCATTGTTTTTTCATTTGTATTTACCTGGCAAAAATCTAACATAGTTTATCATGTTTAGTTCTGCTTTTTTTTCCTCCTCTTTGTGCCCACAACAATTAAAGTTACACTCCTTGGTGATAACATGAGAGCAAATTGGATATTAAAATCACATGAATGACATATGGCACAAGGTGGGCTACAAACAATGCAGTATGTTTATGTAAACATTTAATATCTATCCATTAAAGTAAAGACTATGTAGACTTGTGTAACAAAGATTACAGTTAAATAAAAGTCATTAGGCTTAAGGTAATAAAATTCTTCAGACTTTAAATGGCCTCTGAATGAAATGTCTAAGCTGGGAGCATTCTCCATGCAAAGCAGACATTAAAATATTGCCTCTACTTTGGCAATTTTGAGAATCTTGCAGCAAATAGCAGTAGCTCTCTGGTGATTTCATTTCCTGTTCTTAACTCTATACTCTCAAGACCTTTCCTTCTCAGTCTTCAGCCCCTCTGCTGTTGTTCCTTGTGATGTAGATAAAACCTCACTTCCTGGGTTGCCTTCTTGGCCTTCTGAAGGAGGAAGCCTGAAAGATGTCTTCTCCATTTGAAGAAAGGAGGAGCAAAACTGGACAGATTTGGGTACTGATACTTTTACTTCTTTTGAAATGTATCCATTTGACCAGGTATTTGAACTCATTCTGTCTTATGCAGACTGCATTATATTTCCAAAGAATTGCTCAAATTCCAAATTCTCTGTGAGTCTGAGACAATATAGGTGAAGACTATCCAGCTCCATCTCTGGATGCTGAGGCATCTGTTCTCTGCTCCTTGTCATTATTTATACCAACCTCATCTCTATTCCAGAGTAAAAGGGAGGTTTTTATCATACTGAAGAAAGAAACCCAAGGGCTATTTGAGTTGGACTTTTAACAAATCAAAATTAGTAAGAGTAGAATGAAAGACCGATGGTGAGTGAAGATAATAATAGTCTATTTGTGCAACATGAAATTATTGTGTTTTTCCAAGTCTGTGCCTTTAAAAGCATTCCATCCTTCCAGTGGTCCAGCCATTGGCATTCCTGAGGAACACTCTGTAAGTGATGATCACAGTTATTGCTCCCAAATTGACAAGCTCTTTGCTTTATTTTTGACCATAATTTCCTTTTGTGTTGAGTCTTTTGGAACCTCTCTGCCACATATATACCATCAATATGCTCATCCCAAGACAATGACATCACTTTTCTCAGACCTAGCTTCCCTTGGCTATAGGCCAGCCCCATTCTCATGGCAAATCAGACCTCAAATCCCCTGGATCCCACAGTCGCTATGCAAACCCTACCACCATCTCTCTCATACCCATCCTAGCCCTTGTGAAGGCAACTCTGTTCTAAGAGTCATGGTGTCTTTGTGGCTAAACCAATGGAGCAATTTGATATTTAAACCAAATAGACTTCAAAGTAAACTTATCATTTTCCTCTTTCAAATCTCCAAAGCCTAATGCTATGCCTGTTTTTAGTTTTGATTAACGATGCTAACACATACATAATCAAACAAGTTAGAGATTTTGATCTTTTTCAATTCTCTTACAATCCGCATTTAAAACCTATTTTTTTCCTGTTTGCTGTTACAGCAAACATCCTACAAGAAGTTTCTTATCCTCATTTTCTCTTGAAACCATTGGAGTCAAGCTTTTATGCCCATGATTCCTTTGAAATTCCTCCCATCAGGGTAACTAATAGCCTCCATATTGACCAGCACTCCTGCACTCAAGGTTTTGAGGTTGTGGCTGATCTCTGCCATTCCCCATGTATTAATTTTTTTTTTAAAATTTTTCTCTTGCCTAGGGGAGGTATACAGAGGTATTGACTTAGCTTTCCTTATTACTAGGTTTTGTAGCACAGACCATTGCAAGAGTTAATGACAGGAGGGAAAAGGCATCTCAATTATGTATTCAGGGACCAGAGATAAGACCATTGTTATTGTCCTTGAATCCTATGTCCTACTATGAGCCACACTCATTTGTTATTTACCATAACTCCGTTTACTAATGACCCCCATCTCTCCCCCACTCTAACAGGGGACCATAGCAGTATTATGCCCCTTCAGGAATCAGTGTTAATTTAGACCCTGTGCTCAGCAATCCCTAAAAGGTCCAAGTGTTTTTCCTTTCCTAGTTCATGGTTTCCTGAATAAATGGCTGTAGGACCTTTTGGTGTTTAAAAAAATAGGAGATTCAGTATTTCATATGCTTTTTGTGGTGTTTCTGCAATGTTATTATAAGGAACTAGCCTTTTGTTAATCAGTGGGGTCTGAGCCAGAATCCTGGCTGTATCCAAAAACTGGACAAAGGACCATGACTCTTTATTGGAGTAATTACCTTTAGACTTATAGCCATCAATCCTAGATTTCTTTTGATTATATAAATTAAGCAAGTTACCACTGGCTTCCTGTGCTTCTTGCCTCTAGCAATGATGCTCTATAAGCCATTTTAAATGTTCATTGTGTCAGGGACCCTGGCTAACACTCTGACCTTGTTGTTAGTTGTGATAATAGCACTCACTATGCTATTGACTGGTAAGTGCTACCACTTGGTCTCTCTTATTCCAGGTCCTATCACTCTCCTTACTGTCAATCCAGTTTCATGTACAGCATCTAGTATTCCAGGGGCCAGGTCCATGTACAGTATGCAGCTCTTGGCAATGAAAATTAGACAACACTTTGCAGCTTATTTTCCTCCCTTGGTAGACTTAGCTCACTGGTACCAGGATTTGACCTCCTTTATTGTCTAGTAGTCAGCCAGAGAAATAGACCTTGGGGGGGGGGGGAAGCACTGTTTTATAAGTTGCCTGCCTCAACTGAAACCTCTGCATAATCTGCAAGTAAGAAGAGACTACTATTTACTCAGAGTGACATGCGCCTACTTCAGGTCCAGTAGGTTCAGGAGAGGATGACTGTTCAACATTCCCCACTGTATTCTCATAGATATTCCGGTTCCATGTTTTACTGCCTTACTCTTTCCATAACAGATCCCTGGTCTTGGGTAAAGAGATCTTCCAGAAGTGAAAATGTTCCCTTCACTGAAGCTCAGCTACACTTTGAATCTAGCCCCTGGTCTTCAGCTCTATTTGTCCTTCAGTTTCAGATGTTAGAAACATTAAATATAACTAAAAGGGTACTTGAATTTTACATGTTGTCATGAACCAATGAATATTCATAGTAATCCTCTCATTAGCTCTCTCCAATGTACCAGTTGTGTTCAGTCACAGCCACCTCAGTTCATGTCCATAAAGGGAATGTCTCTGATACTTCTCCAGTGCCAGAGATATTATGTCAGTTAGTGGGCTTTCCACACATCTCTAACAGATCACCACAGAACTCCCCCTTATCTTTCTCTTTCATTGGATTATGAGTTCCACAGGAGTGAAGGCCTTCCTTGGGCAATTTTGTTCTCTCTTTTATTCCCACAGTTTAGAATCATGTCCAGTACAGAGCTGAAAATACTCTTTCAATTATCAGCTACTGTTCTTCCTTTTAAATATCTTTTAAATTGTATAAATTGTATTTTTCCTTCATTTCCATCATTTATTGACTGAATTGATGCTAAATTTTCTATTTAGTCCTCTTCTTGAGCTACATTCAAAACTAAACCTTGCAACACACAAGTTATTATTCAATACAATAATTTGGATCTTGTTAAAAGCTTTCTATGGATCTTAGTTACCTGTAAGATAACATTCTGATTCCTTGGTGTGAGATACAAATCCCTTCACAATTTGGCTTCCAGTTCCCTCACCTCCATGTTCTCCTGTTATTCTCCCCCATCCCACAGGAGCATAACAAACTCTTTTATCACTTAAGATTATTGAGAATGTTACTTCCTCCATTTGTTATACCTTTATCATTCTTCTCTACTTGTTAAATTTCAGACATCCATTAGGATCCATTAGGATCAAGTTCATGTGGTCTTCTTTAGCATGTTTTAAAATTATTTTAGGCAAATTAGTGGTTATTTTTTCTTGCTCCTGTGGCCTTTGGGATGTGTGTTCATTATAAGAGGTTGTACTACACACTTACCTTCAAGTTTCCTTCTTGGAACTGTTCATTCTCACTGAAGTGGTAAAAGACCTGATGGTGTATAGGTCACCCTTCTCTCCCCATGTTGCCTGGAAGAGATTATATGTTTATTAAATGGACGAGTGAATGATTTAATTAGGGGTCAAGTTTGTGCTGTCATTGTGCTAAAATCAGCATAAAAAAAGAACTAAGAGAGAAGTACCTACCTTTATAGAGTTCACATTCTTGGAATGAGTATCATTACGAGTTGAAAAAATTAAAGCATAAATATTTCAGTGACTGGCTACCCAGGAAACTGACTGAAAACTCATGCTTAGGATGCTTAGTTGACCTAATCACAACCTGTCAGAGAAAGTTTCTCCTTGGATTAATTTGTGGGTTTGTGGTATGTATGTGGGTGTGTATGTGAAATAAGATTATAAAACTCACAGCTGAACCATCTTCTATTCACATTTTTCCATTTTGCCTTTCTTCTGTGTTTTTCTACAGCATATACTTAACCCATTTAGAACAGAACACTATATTCACACATTACAGAAATGATTATCCTTTCAGTTGATTGAGAATTTTTACAGTGATCAAAGCAGATGTTGTTTAACTTATTTTTATGCATAATATTTTTTCCGTGTTGGTTTCCTAAAAATAAGATTCAGATAGTTCATGGTGATAACTGAAATTATAATTCATCTTTAAACTCAATAGTTCATGCTTCACATGATTAATTGTTTAATGCACAGCTGAAAATTCATCCTCCTGGGATAAGAAATTGGTGACATTACAGAGAGTTAATCTGAAAAGCATATGATGCCAGTTGTTAGCTAATTTCAGACAAGGTTGCATGGATAGATTCTGAAAGGAGAGTATTAGGTTAATGCAGTGTTGGTATGTAACTATATTTTTTTGCATTAGAGCAGATATAGATAAGTATTGAATTGAGATTTCTAGTACAACAAAAACGAAAGATAAATTTTCACAGAAATTGAGAGAGGACCAAGATGGCAAACTAGAGGGTGACTGCATCTCATGTCGCTCCAGAACTCAGGATTCAAGAAGAGGAGGAATTAAGAGACTCGGGACAAACTCAGAGCCTCCAGATGAGTCTCTCCCACTGGGCGAGGTTACACCTGACTGGGCAGCAAGCCCGGACCACAGGCAGATTCTCGGAGCAGAGCTGTCCAGCGGGATACTCCCTCCCAGTGCCAGGCTCCCTGATCCAGGCGGTAGTTCCGGACTGAAGGGAACTTCTCAGAGGAGAGTTGCCCAGTGAGACGTCCCCACCGGGTGAGTGTTCCCCGTTGGTGAGGCTTTCCCACCAGGGTGGCAGAACCAGAGACACAGGCCCAGACCATCTGTGCCCCAGCCCGCAGTCTAGTCCCCTTTTGGCTGACCATCAGTCAATAAGTGGAGCACCTTTGCCCACTAGCAGGGAATATACTAGTGGCCCACCTGAAGGCCACTACCCCTAGAGGGGTAGCTTCCTTGTGCAGCACTGTATTATCAAGTTCCTCCAAGCTTCAGGCTACTGAAGGCTAGGAGGTGAGTTATTGGAAATCTACAGAGTCACTAGAAGTCAATAGGGGAAATTTGCAATATCTCAGAGTTTCAAAACTACAGGGGAAGATACCTGAGTAATATGAGAAAACAAAGGAAGAAAATGTCCCAAACAAACCTAGATGCTACATCAATAAAATCCAATGACAGCACAGCAGAAGAAATGTCAGAAAGGGAGTTCAGAACGTACATAATTAAAATGATCAGAGAAGCAATGATGAGACGAAAGAGCAAATGCAGGCTTTGAATGATCACACCAATCAACAGTTAAAAGAACAAATGTGAGAAGCAAAAGATCATTTCAATAAAGAGTTAAAGAAACTGAAAAACAAACAAACAATCAGAAATCTTTGAAATGAAGGAAACAATAAACCAAATTAAAAACTCCATAGAAAGCATAACCAATAGGATAGAACAACTGGAAGACAGAACCTCAGACATTGAAGACAAAATATTTAACCTTGAAAACAAAGTTGAACAAACAGAGAAGATGGTAAGAAATCATGAACAGAATCTACAAGAATTATGGGATATCATGAAAATGTCGAATTTAAGAAGTATTGGGATTGAGGAAGGCACAGAGAAACAAATCAAAGGAATGAACAATCTATTCAATGAAATAATATCCGAAAATTTCCCAAATCTGCAGAATGAAATGGAAAACCAAGTACAAGAGGCTTATAGGACTCCAAATATACAAAATTACAACAGACTCACATCAAGGCACATTATAATGAAAATACCTAACATACAAAATAAAGACAGAATTCTAAAGGTTGCAAGAGAAAAAAATAATTACATTCGGAGGGAAACCAGTACCAATATCAGCAGATTTTTCAATCTAGACCCTAAAAGCTAGAAGGGCCTGGAACAACATTTACCAAGCCCTGAAAGAAAACAGATGCCAACCAAGAATCTTATACCCAGCAAAACTTACTTTCAGTTTTGACGAAGAAATAAAATCCTCGCAGTGACTGCATTAGAGCTCCAGGCGGCTGCTCAGAGTAGGAGGCGATTGGTGAGTTGTTTGGACTTAAAGCGACCGCTCCTGAACACAGGGGGGCCGCCTGAAGGAGAAGCGCAGTGGGTTGCCTGGTCTCGAGTGGCCGCACCAGAGCTCCGGGCGGCTGCCCAGAGGAGGCGTGCAGTGGGTCACGTGGATTCAGAGCCACTCAGAGCAACCGCTCCTGAACACCTGGGGGGTTACCTGGAGGAGGAGGAGGAATGGGGCGGGTCACTTTGACTCGGAGTAATTGCCCAGGGCTACAGGTGGTTGGTGGGAGGAGGAGGAACGCAGTGAGTTGCTTGGACTCCTAGTGACTGCACCGGAATACTGGGTGGCTGGCTGGAGGAAGAGGCGTGAGGCGGGTCTCTGGGACTCAGAGAGATTGTACGGGGCCCCAGATGGCTGCTCAGAGGAGGGGCCGCATAGCCAGGCGATTAGGTGCAGAGCAGGGTCCCAGGATCTAGGAGGCTTCTTGGTGGAAGAGCCACACAGAGACACACTTAGGGGCGGAGCGAAGGTTCCAGGACTTCAGGCAGATTCTCTGAGGAGGGGCAGCCTAAGGAGATTCATCTGCGAAGGGTGAGGCTCCCAGGCCCAGGAGGTAGGGCCAGGCCCCTGGGAACTTTGCAGAGGAAGGCAGCCCAGCCCAGGAGGTAGCTGTAAATTGAGGGGAACCTCTAGAAGGGGAACTGACCAGCGACACCTCCCCACCGGGTAAGTCTTCCTTGCCGGGTGAAGTTTCCCCACAAGGATGGTAAAACCAGAGACACAGGCCCAAACAGCCCTTGCCTCAGCCCGCAGCCTAGTTCCCCTTTGGATGACCATTGGTCAACAAGTGGAGGCACCTCTGCCCACTAGCAGGGAATATACCCCACCTGAAGGCCACCACTCCTAGAGAGGCAGCTTCCTTGTGGAGCACCGCATTATCAACTTCCTCCAAGACTTCAGCCTACTGAAGGCTAAGAGTGGATATATATAGAAATCTTCAGGGACATTGTAAGTCAATAGAGGAAATCTGCAATATCTCAGCGGTCCACTGATACCTGAACAATATGAGAAAACAAGGAAAGAAAATGCCGCAAACAAATCTAGATGTTACATCAATAAAACCCAATGACAGCATGGCAGAAGAAATGACAGAAAAGGAGTTCAGAATGTACATAATTAAAATGATCAGAGAAGCAAACGATGAGATGAAAGAGCAAATGCACACACTGGATGATGAGATGAAAGAGCAAATGCAGGCATTGAATGATCGCACCATCAACAGTTAAAAGAGCAAATACAGGAAGCAAAAGATCATTTCAATAAAGAGTTAGAGATATTGAAAAAACACCAAACAGAAATCCTTGACATGAAGGCAACAATAAACCAAGTTAAAAACTCCATAGAAAGCATAACCAATAGGATAGAACACCTGGAAGACAGAACCTCAGACATTGAAGACAAAATATTTAACCCTGAAAATAAAGTTGAACAAACAGAGAAGATGGTAAGAAATCATGAACAGAATCTACAAGAACTATGGGATATCATGAAAAGGCCAAATTTAAGAATTATTGGGATTGAGGAAGGCCTAGAGAAACAAACCAAAGGAATGAACAATCTATTCAATGAAATAATATCAGAAAATTTCCCAAATCTGAAGAATGAAATGGAAAATCAAGTTCAAGAGGCTTATAGGACTCCAAAGATACAAAATTACAACAGACCCACACCAAGGCACATTATAATGAAAATACCTAACATACAAAATAAAGACAGAATTTTAAAGACTGTGAGAGAAAAGAGCCAAATTACATTCAGGGGGAAACCAATACGGATATCAGCAGATTTTTCAATCCAGACCCTAAAAGCTAGAAGGGCCTGGAACAACATTTTTCAAGCCCTGAAAGAAAATGGATGCCAACCAAGAATCTTATACCCAACAATACCTACAGATTTCATGACAAAATAAAATCCTCCCATGATAAACAAAAGCTAAAAGAATTTACTAAAAGAAAGCCAGTATTACAGAACATTCTCAGCAAAATATTCCATGAGGAAGAGATGAGCAAAGCAATGATGTAAATCAGCAAAGGGAGGAAGTACTCTAAAGGAATAGCCAAATAAAGGAGAAACCAAGTCATGTCAAAAAAGTGAAAATGAGCCAAATGACCAGGAATACAAATCATATCTCTATAATAACCCTGAATGTTAATGGCCTGAATTCATCAATCAAAAGACATAGACTGGCAGAATGGATTAAAAAGAAAACTCCAATAATATGCTGCCTGCAAGAGACTCACCTCATAGAAAGAGATACACACAGACTAAAGGTGAAAGGATGGGAAAAAACATACCATGCACATGGACTCAGCAAAAAAGCTGGAGTATCCATCCTCATATCAGATAACGTGGACTTCAAGCCAAAGTTAGTCAGAAGGGTAAAGAAGGACATTTCACACTGCTTAAGGGAAGTATAAATCACCAAGACATAACCATCATAAATATCTATGCCCCAAACAGTGGCTAATGCTTGTATATGTCAAACAATCCTTCTCAATTCCAGGAAACAAATAAACCACAACACAATAATACTAGGTGACTTTAACACACCTCTCTCCCCACTGGACAGATCTTCCAAATAAAAATGAACAAAGAAACCATAGATCTAATAACACAATCAATAATTTCGACTTAAAAGACATTTATAGTATATACCATCCAACAAAGAGCAAATAGACTTTTTTCTCAGCAGCACATAGATCCTTCTCTAAAATAGACCATATATTATGTCACAAAGCTACTGTTAGCTAATACAAGAAGATAGAGATACTACCTTGTGTTCTATCAGACCATAATGGATTGAAATTAGAAATAAATGACAGAGTAAAAAACAAACTACTCCAAAACCTGGAGATTAAATAATACACTATTGAATGATGAATGGATAACAGAAGACATCAGGGGGGAAATAAAAAAATTTTTAGAGGTAAACAAGAACAAAGATACATCATATCAAAATCTCTGGGACACTATGAAAGCAGTTGTTAGAGGAAAATTTATTTCATGGAGCACATTCAATAAAAGAAGAAAAAAATCAACAAATAAACTACCTAACACTACAGCTAGTAGTGGGCTACTACTAAAAAAAGCCCTAGAAAAAGAAGAACAGAGCAACACCAAAAATAGTAGGGACAGGAAATAGTTAAATTCAGAGCTAAAATCAATGAAATTGAAACAAAAGAAAAAACTCACAAAATAAATAGTTGGTTCTTTGAAAATAAACAAAATTGATAAACCCTTAGCCACACTAACTAAGAAAGAGAAGGCAAGAGAAAACTAAAATTACAAAATTTGGAATGAACAAAGAAATATTACAACAGACATGACTGAAATACAAAACATAATTAGAAGCTATTTTGAAAATCTAAACTCCAACAAAATAGAAAATCTTAAAGACATCAACATGTTTATAGAGACATATGAATTACCTAAACTGAACCAGGAGAACATACACAATTTAAATACATTTCAAGTAATGAAATAGAAGAAGTCATCAAAAGCCTACGAACAAAGAAAAGTCCGGGACCAGATGGGTTCTCAGCCGAGTTCTACAAAACCTTTAAAGAAGAGCTCATTCCAATACTCCTCAAAGTATTCCATGAATTAGAAGAGGGGGGAACCCTCCCAAACTCATTCTATGAAGCCAATATCACCCTGATACCTAAACCAGACAGAGACACATCGAGGAAAGAAAATTTCAGACCAATATCCTTAATGAACGTCGACGCAAAAATTCTCAACAAAATTTTAGCAAATTGCATGCAAAAATATATTAAAACGATAGTGCACCATGATCAAGTGGGTTTTATCCCAGGGATGCAAGGTTGGTTCAACATCCGGAAATCAATAAATGTCATTCACCATATCAACAGACTAAAAGTTAAGAATCATATGATTATTTCGATAGATGCAGAAAAAGCATTCGATAAAATACAGCATCACTTCATGCTCAAAACACTACAAAAAATTGGGATAGTGGGAACCTTCCTTAACATTGTAAAGGCCATCTACGCTAAGCCCATGGCCAATATCATTCTAAATGGTGAAAAACTGAAAGCATTCCCCCTAAAAACTGGAATAAGGCAGGGATACCCTCTTTCACCACTTCTATTCAATATCGTCCTTGAAACTCTAGCCAGAGCAATTAGACAAACCAAAGAAATTAAAGGGATACGAATCGGCAATCAAGAACTCAAACGATCCCTTTTATCTAATGACATGATTATATATTTAGAGGAACCTGGAAATTCCACCAGAAAACTTTTAGAACTCATAAGTGAATTCATAATGTAGCAGGCTACAAGATCAATGCTCATAAATCCAATGCATTTTTATACATAAGTGATGAATCTTCAGAAAGAGAAGTTAGGAAAACTACCCCATTCACAATAGCCTCGAAAAAAATAAAATACTTGGGAATCAATCTCACAAAAGAGGTGAAAGACCTCTACAATGAGAACTACAGAACACTAAAGAAAGAAATTACAGAAAACCTTGGAAGATGGAAAGTTCTCCCATGTTCTTGGATAGGCAAATTAATATTGTCAAAATGGCCATACTACCTAAAGTGCTATACAGATTCAATGCAATTCCAATTTAAATCCCAATGATGTACCTTACAGAAATTGAGCAAGCAATTATGAAATTCATCTGGGAAGAATAAGAAACCCAGAATAGCTAAAGCAATCCTCAGTAGAAAGAGTGAAGCAGGGGGTATTGCAATACCAGATCTTCAACTCTACTACAAAGCAATAGTAACAAAAACAGCATCGTATTGGTACCAAAATAGACA
This sequence comes from Sciurus vulgaris, assembly GCF_902686455.1. Lineage (NCBI taxonomy): Eukaryota > Metazoa > Chordata > Mammalia > Rodentia > Sciuridae > Sciurus > Sciurus vulgaris. The sequence continues at coordinate 58,665,551 of NC_136469.1, forward strand.
GGTAGATCAATGGTACAGAATAGAGGACATAGACACTAACCCAAATAAATACAATTTTCTCATACTAGACAAAGATGCCAAAAATATGCAATGGAGAAAAGATAGCCTCTTTAACAAATGTGCTGGGAAAACTGGAAAACCATATGCAACATAATGAAATTAAATCCCTATCTCTCACCCTGCACAAAACTCAACTCACAATGGATCAAGGACCTCGGAATCAGACCAGAGTCCCTGCATCTATAAAAGAAAAAGTAGGTCCAAATCTTCAACATGTCAGCTTAGGATCATACTTCCTTAACAGGACTTCCATAGCACAAGAAATAAAAGCAAGAATCAACAACTGGGATAGATTCAAACTAAAAAGCTTTCTCTCAGCAAAGGAAACTATCAGTAATGTGAAGAGAGAGCCTACAGAGTGGGAGAATATCTTTGCCAATCATACTTCAGATAGAGCGCTAATCTCCAGAATCTATAAAGAACTCAAAAAACTCTACACCAAGAATACAAATAATCCAATCGACAAATGGGCTAAGGAAATGAACAGACACTTCACAGAAGAAGATTTACAAGCAATCAACAGATATATGAAAAATGTTCAACATCTCTAGTAATAAGAGAAATGCAAATCAAAACTACCCTAAGATTTCATCTCACCCCAATTAGAATGGCGATTATTAAGAACATAAGCAACAATAGGTGTTGGCAAGGATGTGGGGAAAAAGGTACACTCATACATTGCTGGTGGGGTTGTAAACTAGTGCAGCCACTCTGGAAAGCAGTATGGAGATTCCTCAGAAAGCTTGGAATGGAACCACCATTTGACCCAGCTATCCCACTCCTTGGCCTATACCCAAACGACTTAAAATCAGCATACTACAGAGAGACAGCCACATCAATGTTCATAGCTGCTCAATTCACTATAGCCAGATTGTGGAACCAACCCAGATGCCCTTCAGTTGATGAATGGATAAAGAAACTATGGCATATATATACAATGGAATATTACTCTGCCATGAGGAATGACAAAATTATGGCATTCGCAGGCAAATGGATGAAAGTGGAGGATATCATGGTAAGTGAGATAAGCCAATCTCAAAAAACTAAAGGCCGAATGATCTCGCTGATAAGCAGATGAGGACATATGGAGGGGGGGAGTAGGAGGGGTTAGTGTTAGGGTTAGGGTTAGGTTTAGGGTTAGGGATAAGGAGGGAGGTAAGAATGAGGAAGGAAGGAATGTATAGAGGGAAAAGAGGGGTGGAAGGGGAGGGGGGAAGGGAAAAAAATAACAAAATGAATCAAACAACATTGCCCTATGTAAATTTATGATTTTTAATTAAAATTTTAAAAAAATAAAAAAATTGTGTTTTATTAACAAAAATATAGCCACTGACCAAAAAAAAAAAAAAAAAAAAGAAACTGTGGCATAAATATACAATGGAATATTACTCCGCCATAAAGAATGATAAAATTATGGCATCTGCAGGCAAATGGATGAAATTGGTGAATATCATGCTAATTGAGATAAGCCAATCTCAAAAAGCCAAAGGACGAATGATATCACTAATAAGTGGAGGATGACACATAATGGGGGGGAGGGAAGGGTTAGTGTTAGGGTTAGAGTTAGGGTTAGGGAGGGGGGCAAGTATGGAGGAAGGAACTACTGTATAGAGGGTAAAGAGGGGTGGGAGGGGTGGGGGGAAGGGAAAAAATAACAGAATGAATCAAACAACATTGCTCTATGTAAATTTATGATTACACCAATGGTATGCCTTGACTCCATGTACAAACAGAGAAACAGCATGTATCCCATTTGTTTACAATAAAAAAAAAGCTAGATGACCTTCAACAGATGAATGAATAAAGAAACTGTGGTATATATACACAATGGAATATTATTCAGTCATAAAGAAAAAATAATACTATGGCATTTGCAGATAAATGGATGGAACTGGAAAATATCATGTTAAGTGAAATAAGCCCAAAAAACTAAAGGCCGAATGTTTTCCCTGATAAGTGGATGATGATACATAATGGGTGTTGGGGGTGGGGAGTAAGAGAAGAATGGAGGAACTTTAGATGACGTAGAGGGAAATGAGACGGGGGAGGTGAAGGGGGTATGAAAGATGGTGGAATGAGACAGACATCATTACTGTATGTACATGTATGATTAAACAAATTGTATGTATCTGCATGATGCACAACCATAGAAATGGAAAGTTGTATTCCATTTGTGTTTCCCAATGAATCAAAATGCAGTCTGTATAAACAGAAAACAAATTAAAAAAAATAAAATTGAAATTAAAATTAATAAAAAAGAAAGATAAATTTAAAATATACTGGGTGGGAGTTTTTTTTTTTTTGTCCAAGATTATCAACCATGATGTTTTCGGAGGTGGCAGCCTGTACTTTAGTTGTGTATAGATTCGATTTTCCTGAATTCAACAGCAGGGTGGTGCAGGAGAAGAGCGTTTTTGGGAAGAAGCTGTATGAACCCACTTTGCCATATATACTTTATTCGTGAATAACAACTCAGACCCTGCTTTTAAGTAAAAGGTTGAAGAAGTAAAATGATGTATGATTAGGTGTTAAAATACTTTTTAAAAGGTGCAATTTTAAAGAAGATTCTTGGGTTCATATTTTGAAACAATGTTTGGTTCACATCTTACTCAGTTTTCCCCTACTTCTTTCTCAAATTAAAAAATCTGCACCACTCCTAAAAATTAAGGCCACTGTCTATTGCTAAAATTTCAGGGAAATTTTCTATGAAAAATAAAGCCAATTCATCAGGATGGAGAAATCCATCAAATAAAATATTCTACCTAGAGAAGAGAAGGTAGCACCAGGTCGTGTACTTTTCCCACTGCTCACTTTGGTTTCAGGGCCTAAGGATCAATGTCTACCTAGAATCAAGGATATCAGTTGTGTAAATTCAAGATGTCTGCTTTTCATGAAAGAGTTCTATTCCTCCATCTTGTTACTTTATTCATGTAGGTTTTTCTATCTTTAAAGAGTCCTGGAAGAAAAGAGTGTATGCTGGGGATTTGATTTCAATGTATCCAAATTTTTCATCACAGGATCAGGGAGTGGAGACAAAAAGATGCTTAATATAAAAAATAAAATAAATGAATTCCTACTAAAACCATAGATTATTAATAGTATACAATGCCTCTATAGATAGAGATCAAAGATATTTAACTATCTCCACCTGGAGAAATATGGTATAACACTTTATCTGATCTTTATCTCTGGTTCTTGAGACGGACACTCTAAGTCCTTGGAAGACCCTGAGTGATAGAACTCTTTGATATTTATAGTGAGTCCTGATAGTTTATGCTAATGAGGTGACTCAGGATAGGTATAGACCGTGCCAGAAAGGTCAACCACAGGATTCGAGGGTAGAGTTTTGAGTTACTTCTATCAGCTGATCTCCCAACTTGAAGGAGAGAATGGAGAACTGAGTTATTTAATTCATCATGCTCATATTATGAAACCCTGATTAAAAACTCTGGACACTGAAGCTCAGTGGAACATGCAGTTGAAGCACTTGTATGGTCATAAGCTCTGATTCCCATGGGAAGGGGTATGGAATCTCTGCCTTCCTGCCTCCAGATGCAACCTATGTGTATCCTTTATAGCAAAACATAATGTAAGTATAGTACATTTCTGACTTCTTTGAGTTATTGTAGAAATGGACCTTGAGGGGGTCATAAGAATCACTGAAGATACACACCTGATTGGTCAGATGTGTAGGTGGCCTGAGAACTCTTAAAATATGGTTGATATCTGAAAAAAAAAAAAAAAGAAAGAAAAGTTTTGTGACTGTTCGAGCCTTTATCTCTGAAGTCTAATCCAAATTCTTGGTGGTTAGTGTTAGTTGGTGGTAAAACAGAACAAGAAGTAAAAAACAAAAAACAAAACCAAAAAGAAAGCAAAGGTTCATCCCTAGTCCTCGTTTGTTGGCAAATGATAAGTCTTTGCAGTTGACTCAGGGTCCTACGAACATCTTCCAGGCCCCAGTACTTCAGTGGGCTTTGGCAGGATATCCACCATATGTGTGTTCCTTTACCTCACAGACTTCTAGCTGTGGAAGGCAGCTCTGCACAGAATTGTGACAGGCCCATCTACTCCACCCCACCAAGGTCACTGAAGGCTTTCACATCCTTTAAGTGGGATAATGGTCAAGTATATATTGGGCACTGTTTCCCAAGGTTTTCTCACAGATTTGCCAATTGTGGTAACTGACTTGACGATACATCCTTTATCTCCTACTTTTCCTTACTGTATCTTCTCTCCTCTTCCACTGATGTTTCTTATAACTTCCAAACAAATTAATTGCCTTAGAATCTTTTCCCCTATAACCTGCTTTTGTGAGAACGAAAACTAGAGATTTTTCTTGACTAAGAATGACTGAGAGGACAAAATAACACAGGGTTCATCAAGAAAAGATTGTGTTGCTTTGGAATGGAAACAATATCCTAATAAGGAAATGAATAAGCATAATTTTTGGAAGTGTTTTCCTACAGAAACCCAAAGAGAATTTTGAAAACTGTTTGACAGCATCAACACAATCAAAGCTATATAATGTGAATTGACAACTATGAGCAGGTATGAGGTTACGAGAGTGTGGTGAAAATGAGAAATAAATTTAGTGAAATAAGGATAGAATTGCATATGTAATAAAAATTATTTATCGAAAAAAACTATATCAGTGATGTGAAGCTCAGATAAAAAGATAATCTCTAAGGCAGAAAAATGATATATGGAAAAAGGCAATATGACATAAAATTAAAAACTTAAGTAACATGACTCTCCAATATATATCTCAGCTTTGACAACTCTTGAGTTTGGGAGACATAGATGCAACTGGACATTGGACATTTCCATTTGACATTCACATTGAATCTTCAAATTCTAAATTTACCAGTTTTTCTTCAGCATTGCATATCTAAAGTTCTCTCTAAATAGTCTAATGTATCACATTTAATTGGAATTTTCTTTAATTACCTGTCATTTTTGCTTTTTAAATGAGATCATATATATTTTTCTTATCTCTGTCTATTTGTGTTTGTTGTTTGTTTATTTTTGTTCTTTATGCCTAGAATGATTCATGGAACTACTTGGTAAATAATTATGGAGTGGATGCTTGAATGAATGAAAGTTTCCTTGTGACTTAGGGAAGTCTGCTATATTCCTAAAGAAAGAAAAAATTAGACTAGAATCAATAGTCAAAGACAAAATTACCTGTGATAAAGGAGAAAAATCAGTGCATGCTGGTATAACAAGATAATATGAAATGTTTAATAGCATTTTTCTTGTCTGGAAATTGGTTTTTGAAACCTTCAGCTAAGAACAAGAGTCATTAAGAACAATACCAGCTTCAGAGGCTAGTCACTAACCAACAAGGCTTAATGAGGGGTTCATTTTACACGTTCAATGTCTATTCAATAAAACTTGAAAAGTGCTTAAATTTTACCCTGTCTCGCAACTTGTCTGTAAGAGCCAAGTTACAAAATTGTGCTATATTGCTGAAACTTTGATAAAGAGGTTAGGATGAAATGGCAAGTTGAAGAATCTGTTCAGGGGAGTAGGGTAGTCTGCACTCCCACACTTTGGTATAGCAATCTGAAAATCACATAGATAATACGTCTGGAAATTCTCAAGGAAAAAATCTCTCTTCTAGAGGAAAATAACAGAGCAGGTGAAGTGACACATTGTCCATCATAAGAGTACATCATAAGAGGTCAAGCTGAACTGTATCTTCCTCACCATGAAACTAGGTACAGGGATGTTTAATACCTGGGGATTAGTCTGAACTGGGGCAATAGAAAACCTGGAGTGGTTATAACACACAGCCTAGTGACCTGGAACCATATGTGGTCTAGTTAAAGGAAATTTTGGGAAGATGACTTAAGTAGAATAGGGTCTGATGACTTAGCTCAGCAAGCAAGGTAACTTGATGCTAGCAATTGATACTCAACTACAGTGTGCTGAGTTTTACCAGGGAGGTGTACTATCACCGAGACTTTTCTTCAGTAACCAGCATGTCCCCACCTACCATGGAAAAGAAGAAGATGGAATTTCTAGATGCGTTGATATTTCAGACATACAAGTAAGATGATGTATAACCCAATAATGGTAGCAGCCTGAAGTTTTGCCTTATACATATTGGATTTTTCTGTTCATTTGGGGCTGGTGTGCCTTTCAATTGCATTCAAACTAGGTGTAACCTATCTACTCAGAAAAGTGTAAGCTTTCGTACAAGTTTGACATAATATAGAAAATTTTTTATTTAAAAACCATTCATCACCTGGGCATGGCGGTGCATGTCTGTAATCTCAGCTACTCAGGAGGCTGAGGCAGGAGATCACAAGTTTGAGGCCAACCTCAGCAAATTAGTCCCTAGCAACTTAGTGAAATTCTGTCTCAAAATGAAAAATAAAAAAGGCTGAAGATGTTGCCCCTGGGTTAAATCCCCTGTGCCTAAATAAATACACAAACAAAGCCATTCATCAATCAGAAGAAAATTCCAGGTTGTATTTACCAATAAAGACTGTTAAACTTTACAAATAGTATTTAAACCTTTTAAAATAGAATTATATCAATCTTTTATCATCCAGTAGTAAAAGAAAAATTTGTTGATAAAATTCAAAAAAGGTTTTTAATGAAACATCAATTGATAAAATAAAGAGTTGGTTCTTTGAAAAGTTAAACAAGATAGATAAACGTTATCCAAACTAACCAAAAGAAAAAGAAGACCCATTAACAAAATCAGAGATAAAAGAGGAACTATCACCACAGACATTTACAAAATCCAGAGGCTCATTAGAACTATTTTGAAAATTTATACTTCAATAAACTACACAATCTTGATGATATCAGCGACTTTCTAGAAATTCTAGGAAGACAGTCAGGCAAGAGAAGGAAATTAATGGAATACAAATAGTAAAAGAAGTTAAATTATGTATTTGCTGATGACATTCATTGCTATGTTTATAAGACCTGAATAAACTACACAATCTTGATGATATCAGTGACTTTCTAGACACATATAACCTACTCAAAATGAATCAAAAAGATATTAAAAATGTAAAAAGACCAACATCAATTAATGAAATTGAAATAGCAATTAAAAATCTTTCAACAAAGAAAATCCCAGGACCTGATGGTAATCCTCCTCAAACTATTCCATGAAATGGAAAAGGAGGGAACACTGCTACATTCAATCTATGAAGTGAGTTTATCCTGATATCAAAATCAAACAAAGACACATCAGAGAAGGAAAACTACAGATCAATAACCCTAATGAAAACAGATGCAAAAATCCTTACTAAAGGCAAATCACATTCAAAAACACATTGAGAAGATAGTACACCATGATCAAGTGAGTTTCATCTCAGGAATGCAAGGTTAGTTCAACATATGCAAACCAATAAATGTAATACACTACATAAATATAATTAAGGACAAGAATAGTATGATTACCTCAATAGATGTAGAAAAAGCATTAGGCAAAGACTAGCATCCATTCATATTTAAAACACTAGAGAAACTAGAAATAGAAAGAACTTACATTAATATTGTAAGGGCTGTATGTGACAAAGCCAAGGCCAATATCATACTAAGCAGAAAAAATGAAAACATTGCCTCTAAAATCAGGAAGAAGACAAAGATTTCTACTCTCACCACTCCAATTCAATAAATTCCTGAAATTCTGAAATTCTAGGAAGAGCAATCAGGCAAGAGAAGGAAATTAATGGGATACAAATAGTAAAAAAAGTTAAATTATCTATTTGCTGATGACATTCATTGCTATGTTTAGAAAACCTGAAAAACTCCACTAGAAGACTTTTAAGAGCTGATAAACAGATTTAGAACAGTAGCAAGATAGATCAATAAACCTAAGATCAATCACTTTCCTACACTCCAATAATGAATCTACTGAGAAAGAAATCAGGTAAATTATTTCATTCAAAATAATCCCCAAAACATATTTGGGATTAAACCTAAAACTACCCTAAGATTCCATATCACCCCAATTAGAATGGTGATTATCAAGAGTACAAGCAACAATAGGTGTTGGTGAGGATGTGGGAAAAGTATATTCTTAAAAATGCTTATTGGAAAGAAAAAAAAAAGATTTTAAATAAATGACTTCAATTTCTACTCAAACTATTAAAAAAAGGAACAAGTGAAACTCAAGGTAGATAGAAAGAAAATAGCATCATATCAGAAAACAAATAAAAAATAGAAAAACAGTAAGGAAAACCAAAATAACCAAAAGCATTCATTTTTTTGAGATGGGAAACTTTCCATCCTCCAGTCTCAGCCTCTGGTGTAGCTGGAATTACAGGTGTGAGTCACCATGCCCAACTTCTCAAAGGCGTTTTTTTTAAGAAAATTAGCAAAATTGATAGAGCTTCAGATGTAGCTCAGTGGTAGAGCACTTGCTTAGCATATGTTAAACCCTGGACTCAATTCTCTATGAGAATATGAGATACCTATATCTATATCATCTATACCTACATCTAGATCTCCATCTATCTTATTTGTGTATATTTATATGTCAATATATAGATATAAATAGACCTCTAACCAAGATAAAAACAGAGAACATACAAATTATAAACATCAGAAAAAATAAAAAGTACTATTGTATATATTTTTCATTTTAATACACAACATGATAAAACTAAAAATACCTATACAGTAAGAAATAGATTGTCATTTTCTGGTAAATGGATGGAACTGGAAAATATCATGTTAATTGAAATAAGCCAGATCAGAAAGTTAAGAGTCTGATGTTTTCTGTCATACACAAAAACTCAAGAGAAAAAAGGAATTTAAATAATGACTTCATGAAAACAGAAGGAAGAGCAGTAGAGTAGAAGCACGGGACTAAGGAAGTGGGGGAGGAGGGGAGGGAAAGGGAAAAAACAGTAATTCAGTTGAAAAAAATCATACTAGGCGCATGTATGACTATATCACAATGCATTGCAATTTTATATATAACTATAATGCATCAATTAAAGAATGAATAAATGCATGGAAGACCACTAGAGTAGAAGAAGGGGGTTGTGGAGGAGGTTGGGGGCATAGAGGGAATTGAAATGGAGAAAGCTATGGTATCTGCATTTATGAATATGTCAAAATGAATCCCAGTATTCTGTATAACTATAATGCACCCTAAAATTAAAACATTTAAAAAATTTTAAAAATACAAAAAAGAAATAGATAACCTTAACAATCTTACATCAAATAAATTTAAAATAATGAACTTTCTAAAAATTAGAATAATTTATTTTTTTTATCAGTTCTAGGTTCACAGCAAAATTCAGAGGAATGTACAGTTTTCCCATATAATTTTCAACCCCACCCATGCATGATCAGCATCCTCCACCAAAGTGGGACAGTTGTTAAAATTCACAAACCTAAACTGTCATATCATTACCACAGAAAGTCCAATTTTATATCAGGGTTCACTCTTCATTCTTTGGACTTACACGTACCATGACAAGAATCCACTTTTAAAGCATTGTTCACAGTAGTTTCATTGCTTTGCTCCACCCATTTATTTTTCCTTCTCCTCCAGTGGAAGTCATAGTTATTATCTTCAGAGTAAATATTGCAAACTCTTCTAACTTAATACTAAGATAAGACTCAATTAAAATAGGCCAATATTTGAAAAAACAACTTGCCAGAAAATATACCGATGTAAAATAAATGTATAAAAGATGCTCATCCTCATTATGAATTAGAGAAAAGCAAGTGAAAATGACAATGAAATGATCTATTACTACCCACCCATTGAATTTTTCAAAAATAACAAGATGACCACATCAAATTTTGTGGAGATGTAAACCAACTGAGGCTTTTAATGACTCCATAGTGTTGCCTTGTGAAATTTTATTCTAGTAAAAATATCTTTTCACAAAAAAAGCTTCAAGCCTAAGTCGTTTCACCAATAGACCATATCAGACCATGAAGAAAGTGTTGATACCAATTCTGCACAAATTCTTCTGGAAAGCTGAAGAAGTCTGCTGCCATGCTTCTGCTTGTCATTGTACAGGAAGTTCTGTAAACTGCCGTAAGGCAAGAATAATAAATGAAAGACATTTGGATCGGAAAGGCAAGAGCAAAGCTGTCTTTATTTGTATATAACATAATTATCAGTGTAGAGCCTCTTATGTAATTGACAAAAATACCTTTTGGAAGTAAAATGTGAGTTTGATGAATTTTCAAGATATAAGGTCAGTATGCAAATTCAGTTACATTTCTATATACTAGCAGTAATCGCTAATCAAAATTTAAAAACAATTCTATTTGTAACATCCTTAATATTATATGCCAAACTTAAGAATAAGTTTTTTTACTATTGCATTTGAATTATGAAGAATAGGGTTTCATGGTAGCATAATCATTCATTCATATAATATAATTTGACTCATTTTACTACCAATTAACTTCACCTATTCTTCCCTTCTCCCTCTCCCTCACCCCTTTCTCTGTCTAGTGATCTCTCTTTACTTTCATGACATTCTTTTTATCTCATTTTTCCCCATCTAGTTTCCACGTATGAGAGAAAACATATGATACATGTGTTTGTTTGCTTTATTTCAATTAACATGATGCTTTCCCGTTCCACCCAAATGACAAAATTTAATTTTTATGACTGAATAAAACTCTATTCTGTTATATATACACATTTTCTTTATCCATTCATTTGTTGAAGGATACCTAGGCTGGTTCCATAACTTGGCTCTTGCAAATTGTGCTGTGATAAACATGGGTATGCATGTATTTCTAAAGTATGCTGACTTTAATTCTCTTGGATAAATACCAAGGAGAGGTATAGATAAATAGCAAGAATCATATAGGAGTTCTACTTCTAGTTTTGTGAGGAACTTCCATGACTGTACCAACTTACACTGTCCCACCAGTAGTGTATAACACTTCTTTTTCTCTGCCTCCTCACCAGCATTTATTGCTTTTTGCACTTGAAGTTTGCCATTTTAACTGGTATGAGATGGAATCCCAATGTAGCTTATAGCTAAAGATGTTGAACTTTTTTTTTCATATAATTTTTGGTTATTTCTACTCTTTTAGAGAAGTGTCTGTTCAGTTCATCTGAAAATTTATTGAAAAGATTTATTTTTTGTGTTGAGTTTATCGAGTTATTTATTTATTTTTTTTATTTTCGGTACTGGACATAAACTCAGGTCCTCACATATGCTATGCAATTGCTCTACCGCTGAACTCCAGCCCTGAGTTCTTTATATATCTAGATATTAATCCTCTGTTGGAAGAGATGACAATGATTTTTTCCCATCTGTAGGCTGTCTATTCACAGTGTTAATTGTTTGTTTTGCTGTGTAGGAGCTTTAGAATTTGATGCCATCCACAAATAGCAGTGTATCTACAATAGAGTATGTTGTGTTTTGGAACTTTAGTGTATCCCCAAAAGTTCATATGTTAGACAACACAGGAATGTTCAGAGGTGAAATGATTAGATTATGGGAGCAGTAATCTCATTAGTGGATTAATTCATTTTGGGGATTAACAATTTTAATTAATTACTGGATGGGACATGCCTGGAGGAAGTATATCACTGGGGCATGTCCTTGGACTGTATCTTGTCCCTGGCTCCTCCCCTCTCCTCCCTTCCCTCCCCTTCCCTCTTCTCTCCTCTCCTCTCCTCTCCTCTCCTCTCCTCTCCTTCTCTCTCTCTCTCTTTTCTGGGTTATTATGAGCTGAGCACTTTTGCTCTGCTCTGCTTTTCTGCCATGATGTTCTGCCTCACTTTAGGACCACAGCAATGGATAGAGCAATGAAGTTGGCCAACCATAGACAGAACTTCTGAAACTGTGAGCCAAAAAGAGACCTTTCCTCCTCTAAGTTGTTCACATAGGTACTTTGGTCACAGCAATGCAAAGCTGACTTACACATAATAACTCCTGGAAATAAAAAATGAAATATTGACGCATGCAACAGTATGGCTAAATCTCAAAATGTTAAAGTTGAGTGAAAGAAGTTGGACAATAAGAGTACACATTATATGATTACATTTTAATAAAAATTTCAGAAAATGCTAGCAAATACAAAGTGACAGAAAGTATATCAGTTTTTGCTTACCAATGGAAGGGGGAAAGGATTAGAGGGAAGAATTTTAATGTGTACTAACATTTTCTCTAGAAATAAAATCAAGTTACTGTTTAAAAATATGATTAATTTTTTATTAGGGAAGGGATAAACAGATTCAATATTTAATATATATCCAATAGAGTCATCTCTCTGTGTGTGGGAGGGTTATATAGCTATGAATTCACTCAACCACAGATAGAAAATATTCAGAAAAAATGTGTCTTTATTAACCTGTGTGGAATTTTGGAAGGGCATTATTCTCTGAACATTACAGTATAACAACTATTTATATAGCATTTATATTAGATATTACAAGTAAGATAAAGGTAATTTAAAGTACATGGGAGGATGTACATAATTTATAAGCAAATATTCCTCCATTTGTAATAAGGAACCAGAATGTCCCAAGGTTTTGGCATCAGCAGGAGATCCCAGCATCAGTCTCTTGTGGATACATTGAAACAACAGTACTAGTAGTTTGTTGTTTCACAATAAAAGTATTTTTCCAAGCTGGGCATGGTGGCACATGCCTATAATCCCAGTGACTCCAGGAGGCTAAGGCAGGAGGATCACAAGTTCAAAGCCAGCCTTAGCAACTTTGCAAAACCCTAAGCCACCCATGAGACCCTGTCTCAAAATGAAAATAAAAAGGGATGAGAATGTGGCTCAGTGGCTAAGTGCCCCTGGATTCAATTCCTAGCATCCAAAAAGTTATTTTTCTAAGTTGTATGGAGGCACCAATTACCCATCTGTCCAATTTTCCCGTGTTCTGTACAAATGCAATTTTGTGTGTGTATGGAATAATATGGACAAGTTTGGAGAGCACACAAGGAAAGTTACCAATCAAGTGTTAGCAACTGCAAGAATTTCCTCCCTCCTCCCTTTTTCCAATTGCCTCAACATTAAAAGAGATCTCCACTGAAAGAAAACCCCTCAAATGGCCATTAATAGATGAAGTTAATGTCACTAACTTCTAATGTTTGGAGTTAGAGTCACTAACTCCAAACCCCCTGAATTTCAAATTCTAAAATTGCAAATGTAGCTTAAAGAAAAGAAGATAGGGTGAGTGGGGATAAACTTTGAATTTCGAAGATGCAGAGTTAAAATAATCATTTTATATTTTAGTAAGCAAAATGAGACTTTCTAGAATATATGATATTTTATTGAGTCAAACCGAGATGCCAATTAGGAAACTAAGCACACAGGAGGGAAGACCAGTACTGCTGTGAAGAGAAGGTATCCATTATTGAATCAAAAGGACGCTTTGCATGTCTACAAACCGGGACAAACTTCCCAGTAAATGAATCATAGGGATTTAAAATAGGTTGCAAACTTCATTCAAAATTATTTTGGATACCCACACTAATACATCCTAGTGAAAATCTTAAATTATATAAACCAAAACCTGTGGGTGTCAGGGTGTAATCCCACTCCTCTCCCTGAACAATAGTTAGGTACAAAAGAACAAAATCAGACTTTTTCCTAACTTGTACATAGTAGTATATAGCAGATTTTAAGCTGCATTTTTAGGGTAAGACTGAGGACCCAATGATTTTGTACATAGCCAAGATGAGTGTCATGTAATAAACCAAAAGGCAAAATATTGCCATATATTTGGGTGGAATCAGTAAATGTGTTATTCACGAAAATTTCCAAAAAGTTATTTAAAGAAGCTACTCCAACCAGCAAAACCATGCATTAATATTAAAAATTTTAGAGCGGTGGTGTCATAAAGGGACTGCAGATGAGTAAAAATCCAATTGATACAGGTTAAATTCCAAATAATTATAATAACTGAGTAGCCTCGATTTAAAAATATACACAAAGATTAAGCATTTGTTATCTGTGCATTAGATTCAAAACTAAATCAGTGCTTCACAAATCATGTTGTGCAACAAACTAGTTTCTGAAGGAAGTTTCAGTAGTTACGTATTTTTAGAGTAGTCATCTATTTACTCCATCATCTTGGGTATTCGTACTGCAGTTTCAAGGTTTCAGAAGGTTTGCTTCAAACAACAAGTATAAATGGAAAGAATATTTTTCAGACTTGTTTGACCTTAGAAACTTTCTTGAAAAATAGTTATTTAAATGTTAAGGAATCCTTTCTGAAATAAGACATTTTAACAAAGACCAAAAAGTTATGGTTAGAAAAGAATAACTGCTCAATTAATTATTTTATTTTGGAGCAATCAAAAGTTGTTATTTAGTTCTTGATGAGTATTTAAGTAGACACATATATGACAAGGCAAATATTTATATACCCCATTTCAATAATGTGGGGATACTAAGATATTCATTCATTTTTTCATTTATAATTAATGATTTGATTTCCACCAGTCTTTTAGTGAGAGTTTCATTAACTCTGCCTGCAGTTTTCCTCAGTCCCAATTTGTCCATGAGGCCATCCATTTGCTCATAGTATTGAAGTGAGTTGGGATAAGGGACTCAGCCTACTTGCATTTACAAAAAAACAACTAGGAAAAGGAGATCTGGTAACCCTACTGCTGCCATGATTCATGTCCACGTCCTGCACAGATGATACAATTTGGCTAGTGGCTCTTGCATACACTTGCTTGTTCACAACCTTTCCATCAGTGCCAATGCATTTAGATTTTATGCTTAGTTGTTGGGCAAAACACTAATCATAGATATTGGAAAGTGCTTTCAGTTGATCTACACTGAATCCTAGAATAGCCTAGCCCTTCTCTGGTGTGATAATTTTATTATAGGTAGGTATAGACACCTTGGGGCAAATTGATGATTTACACTATTTTTTAACTTTGGAGAGCAAGAATTGGAAGACTTTTAATTTTCCAGAAGCCCTTGGGCCTCCTGTGCCAGCTGGTCACTCACTGACTAGCACTACTTACCACTGAGTCTTCAGCACATTATCTGATCAAGCAAAATGTCTTAATGTCTTTACTCCTGGCCCGGGATCCTGCCTATATCCTATTTATAACTAAAGGAGATTACTCATATTATTCTTTATGAAGTTTCAAAACTGATTTTTTTTGGCTGAACTTTTATCAAAAAGCAACATATATCTTTGCCAGCAAAAATAAATTTAATTTCCATAGGTAAATGCTCATAATTTCCTATTTTAGTGAAACTGTATTTATGTAGTATAACTAAACAGTACATATATGTGTAGATGGCATGAATACCAGGAGTTTATTCTCTCAGGAAAAATCTAATGGTATGATGGCCAGTGGATGCTGCATTGCACAGAATGCCATCAAGATTCCAGGTGGTTTCACTTGTCTGTGTCCCCAGTGAATGAAATGTCAGTCATGGTTGCAGCATGACAGTTGCAGCAGCTATCCATCATCATGTACTGCTGTCAGTCTGTTTAGAGGTGAGAAGTGGGAGGACCAGCCCCAGAGAAGTCTTTTCTATCTCATGCTTTATTTGGAGGATAGATTCTTTTCCAGAAGTTCTCCAGCAAATATTCCTTAGACTTCAGTGACCAGAGACATTTCACATAATCTCTTATGTCACACAAATCCCAGAATTATGTCACATGGCCACCCCAAGAAGAATTTTCCATATGGTCATCCCAAAACTGCATCATTTTGCCATCCCAGGATGGTGTTCCACGGCCACCAGAGATCTGTGTCTCTTTGCCACCCAAATACTATGATGCACAGCTAACAGAGAACAGTGTCACACAGCCACCCCAAACTTTGTCATTTTATCACCTATGAACTTTGTCACATGGTTGCTCTAGAATTGTGTCACATCATCACATTGCTGCTTCAGGACTCTGTCACACTGCATCTAACAACTGTGTCAAACTGTCATGACTGTCACATGGCCACCCTAAAACTGTGACACATCATTACCTCTGAAAGCTATGAATGTTGATAACTGACATTTTAGCTTCTCTTGTGGGAGGCAAGCTCTGCTTGCAGAGAAGAAAGGAGAGAAAATGTTCAACAAACACAAGATGGTCTACTACTAAAATGTGTGCAGCCACATGTGTGTGCATGTGTGAGTGTACTTGCATGTGTGTCTATGTGTTCAGAGCAAGAGCTGGAGAGAGAAATAAAGTACCTTAAGATTGAGGGACTCTAGTATGTCACAGGTTGAGCTGAATTATGCAATGTGCACAAGCTACATTACTGTCATAAGAAGAATGAATTTGCTGAAAGTGATGAGAGATATTAAAGGAGTAAGACAAAAAATAGGTAGCTACAAACTATATTTTCCATGTTCAATTTCTCTGTGCTTAGGTAGACTTCAAGTACTGTCAGAAAAAGTTCCTCAGCATTGTTCACCACCCCAGTGTGGAACTCCAGGAGTTAATTCCAGTGTCTAGGTTTTGTTCTTTCTCAAAAGGCAGAAGCAATATCCCATCATTTCACCCAGTAGGGAGCACAGCAAACAGAAGCTGTGGGTGCTTAGCCACCACACAAAGTTCTCTTGCTAATGTTGAAGGACATAGATTCTTCTTATATTCAAATTCTTTAAAAATGTTTTTGGGTGAGGGCTAGCCTATTAGCACAGAAATCAGGAAGCATTTTCCAGATGAGGCATCATGATGTAAACAGGCAAGAGTGAAGACCACTGTTATCAGAGCAACATCTCACTAGTAGCTCTAAGCAACCCTTAGAATATGTTCATTACCTACTTGACTGAAATTGACACTGGTGATCACAGTGTCCTTAACCTTCTTAAATAAATCAAGGGTTTTAATTGAAAGCATTAGTCAATATGCACTTCTTGTAATGCTTCCTAATTAATTGACCTGACTGGTATTTTGACTTAATTAAAACTTTTTTAAGTTCTTCTATTCATTCCTCCTTTTACTGTGTTTTTACTTTGGACATAAAACCTTAGGGGTTATTTGCTACTGTGGTTGCCTAATGATCGTGAAATAAAATACTTTCACTTAGCTACACAAAGAATGTAGGTACATGGTCTAAAGGCTGCTAAGAAGGTGGGATTAGTTTTTGTCAGTTGTGGTAAGTCATTCAGGATATCTTTGAAATGGCCACAGAGCTTTCTGACCACAGATCCTGGGATACACTGATCAAAGGACAGTGGAGGCTAAGGTGTTGCCTGCAGCCTCCCAACATCCAATGCTTTTGCAAGGCAGCTGAGCACAGCATTTGAGAAAATTACAGAGCAATGTTCCCGTGAAGAGCAGGAACCAGCCCTCCTCCCACTGCCTAATTCCAGGCTACAGCGCCCACCGTGTTCCCCTTCGTTTCTCTTCAATGACAACCTGACTCTCAAAAGTGTCACTAATAAGCCAGTTCCCAATTAGCTGTGGAGGTTTTTTCAGGGCTCTTGGCAATGTTCCTGCAGCTTCTGGGGGCTGTTACTGCCTACAAACAGAGGATCATTTCTGCTTTGCACAATTCAAAGGCGAGAGCTGCTGGGAAGGCAATGCTCTGGTTTCATTATTCCTTGCTAGCAGGAGAACAGAATACATTGCTTTTAATGTTCAAATATGTCATTTGAGAAAAAAATATAAGTCCTCCTGCCTGAACCAGCTCTCCATCACTTATTTGTGTAAGTGCGTGCACACATCCAACAGCCCACGATGTTCTCACAGACAAGTCCTCAGAAAATCCTGCATAGCAATTTAGAGACTGCAGGGTGTAATAAAGTTAAGGGTTTAGAATGAGTCGGAAAGAAAGGCAGCAGCGGTCTGCCATTTAGCTGTCGTTGAAACAGTGACAGTAGGGCCACTCTTGGAGTGCCTTTGTATCTGACTTGAACTCTAAGTGGCAAGGGCAGCTTCATTTGGGTATTTTAACAGGTGGAAAGCAGGCAGCCCCTGACCTCTTCCATGGCCCACTTTGCTGGAAGAAAGTTAATCACTGATTTGTGTGCTTTAGAATGTGCTGTCAGTTCTTGACTTTTTGGGGGGCATCTACGACCTCTAAATAAAGGATTGAGTTTTGTTTGTTTCCGGGCAGCACATACCTTAGCCCTCCCTGCCAGTGATGTCTGCACTCTCTGTGTGCACTCTCACCTCAGGCTCACAGGGGTTGCAGGTGGTTTATACCATGATTTCTGTTTCATAGATGATTTAGATATAGAGGGCCAATCACTGGTATAGTTTAATAACAAATCTAGTGAACTTTAAATCTCATGCTCTTGCTACTGTGTCCTTCATCCTAAACCAGGGATTGAATCGATAGAGAGTATTGAGGGAAAAAAGAAGAGAGGTTCTCATCATCACTTAGGACCCTTGACACTTTGTACACCAAGTTTTTTTTTTTTTTTTAATGCGTGCGTGTTTGTTTATATACAAGGGATTGAACCCAGAGGTGCTTAACCACTGAGTCATATTCCCAGCCCTTTATATTTCTTATTTAGAAACAGGGTGTTGCTAAATTGCTTAGGGCCTCACTAAGTTGCTGAAACTGGCCTTGAGATTCTGAACTTGAGATTCTCTGACCTCAGACTCCCAAGTTGCTGGGATTACAGGCATGCACCACCATGCCCAGTCTTAACATCAAGCTCTTAAGAATGGTATAACATGGTAAAGGTGGAATGACTTTTGCAATATTCTTGAATTTTATTGGAGTGAAATGAGAAGTGGACTGTAGAAAGAGAAATAATTTCCTAGCGAGGGGCTATTTACACATTCCTTGTCATTTATTCAACATTTAGTATGGGGCAAGCATTATGCTAAGGTCTTTCATGAATATCACTAGTAAGTACTTAACAGACATGTGCTGGATGCTGTTGGTTCTTCCCCTGTAAATGGAAAAGACTGACCATGACACCTGAGAGTGATACTTGAGTAACATTCTGTACATTTCCAGTTATTTATTTAATGTGAAGTTTGTGTATGTTTAGAGTGAAAGTTCTGTGAAGACAGTGGTCATTTGTTTGGTTCTCCTTTAAATCCTCGAGGGCTTAGGGTCTTCCTGATGGCAAGGTATGTGTATGTTCTGGTAGATTTCAGAAGGACTGTGGTCCCACTTGACCCAGAGTGAGTTCAGGGAAAGAGACAAATGGTAGGAGGATGGAGTAATACTTCCCTCCATTCATGCTTGCTGGTCAACTGATCTCCTACTAACTCAATCATGGGAATAGAGGACAGGATTAAATCTGCCTTTTATTTATATATATGTGTGTGTATACACACACACACACACACACACACACACATATATGTTTTGTTTTGTTTTTGCAGTGGAATTGAACCTAGGGCCATGTGTGTTAAGTAAGCATTCTACCACTGAGTCACACTTGAAACCCCCTTAATCTTTTTAAAACCTAGATAGTTTTGCCTTATTCTAGTGTCTTCTGTAGAAAATGGAGATGAAAATGAAGTATGAAACTAGAAAACAAGAAAAATGGTAACGTTCCCTTTTTTTGCAATCTTACACGGCTCAGCTCATTTTCCTTCAAAAAGTACCACCCCGACCAAGTTTATTCTTTTCTTTACTATGAAACAACAGGTTACAAAGACATGGAATCAGTTTGCAAATGAGTGTGTGTGTTGGGGGGTGGGGAGAAGGACAGTAGAATTTTGACTTTTGGCATGCTCTGACTTTTTTCATCTGCACACTTTCATCATTCCTTCTCATTTTGTCATTTGCAGAACTGAATGAAAAATTAGTGAAGGAGAGTGTCAGTCATTGACTTGCTCAATACTGATGCTGCACAACACCTAGATGTAGTGCTCTGGCCTCAAGGGATTAGCATCTGATAGATACTGGTTGCTGGAAATAAACTACTACTTGGGGTACCAGCCTGAATTTAGAACTCTTAAGGAGTTCCAAAGATGGTGATGATGTTGACGACAAAGACAACAGAGAGATACTCAAAAGGAAATGCAAGGGATTTCTACTTGTAGAGATCACAACATTTTCTATGAAAAACAAAACAACAAACAAACAAGCAAGCACACAAAGCAGGTGATATTTGGGCCAGTCTTGAAAGATTGATAGAATCTTTACAGTAATTCTCATTAGGAAAATCAGAATATCTATTTTGTTAATTCTGAGGGATGAACAGGAATTGACGATATTAAAGACTAAGAATTCAGGGGATCGATGTAAAGTAATAAGAACAATCTACATAGGACTTTTTAGGTGGGGTCTTAGCTGCCTTGCTGAGGAATTGGTTGGCCATGCAAATCCAGGAAAGGGTTTCACGCTGATGTATATTCCTGAGGTGGTGAGCCGGGCAGCCTAGATGAGGGAGAGGCAGAAAGTTAGGAGAGCAGGCACTAGAGTCTTTTAGTAAACACTTAATAGTGACATTAGTGGGCTGATGTGAGAGGGATTTCAAAAGATTAGTAAGTTTTAGTGCACATGGAAATGAATAAAAGGCAGAGAACGGGGGGGGGGGGAGATTAAATAGAAACTTGTCTTCTTGACTATGAGGTCTCATTATCTTTCCTGGTTGCTCTTGGGGATCCTGGTGTGTGTTGGGTAGGGTTGGTGGGGACAGGAAGGCATGTTCACAGTCACAGCAGTGTTCACAACCATGGAGGAAAAATCCTTGTTGTACACAGACCAGGAAGAGAGAGATGGGCTCATGTCACAAGATCTTTTGTCTACACAGAAAAATAACATCATGTACAAATAAAAACTGAGTATGCATCATAAAAACAAAGCAAATATGGCCTTTAGGATAACACTATTCATTTGGGAATGAGACTATTTTATTTATTCTTTTATCTTTATGCCCCTCACCTCAGTAATATAAACTAGTTAATTATATCTCTAGACAACTAGGGCACATATTATGCTTCAGTTGCTTACTGCTTTCCACCCTTTAAGTTTCCATAATGAACACTACATCAGGTACATAATTATATGGCACTGAATAATTGAGAGGAATTTTCAGATCTCTGTCATAGAGGTAACTTCAAAATTGACAATAATTTTATTTGGAATGTAGGTGGTATATTGAAAGATCATAATATCCTCACATAGATTTGCAGGAAAGTCAGTATTTCATTAATAGGTTAGGAAAAATCCTGGATTTGTGCAATTCCTTTCTCCAAGGAAAAGTACTTTCTGAACTTTAAGAATCCTTGTCATCCCCGTGAGGACTGTGTAGGCAAAGATTTTCTGTTTACAAGAGAGGGCAGTAGAAACCGAGCATGATTAAGGGTATGATTTTACCAGAATAAAATCAATTTCTGAATGCAACTTGGGAGAATCACATTGTTGTAGTTCTCTCCTATGTGGAACCCCTTTGCCTTAGGAACAGGAACAGGTGTGAAGAATGTTCACATTTAATTGGCTACATAATTTGTCAGAAGAAATGAATTTTCAGTTCCCTAAAGACTTGCAGCAGAGAGTGGGAAGCTGGCAGGGACTCACCTTTGAGCAGCCACCTCTCACTCCTCTGCCACCTGGGCCCACCACGGTGCCTCCCATATGTCCCTTTTCTGGGATGTCTTTCATAATTGATAGAAGAGTATTTTTGCTTTTTCTCTTTCTTCTACCTATATTTCATCTGTAAATAGAAATAGACAAGCAAAGGAAGTTTCATTTGTTAAATTTGACTATTTTTACTGGAGAGCTGCCTACACCCCTGCTTGCCTTTCTCTCTCTCTCTCTCTCTCTTTCCTTCCCTCCCTCCCTCCCTCCCTCCCTCCCTCTCTTCCTTCCTTCCTTCCTTCCTTCCTTCCTTCCTTCCTTCCTTCCTTCCTTCCTTCCTTCCTTCCTTCCTTCCTCCCTCCCTCCCTCCCTCCCTCCCTCTTTCTTTTCTCTCTCTCTCTTTCTCTCTTTGTTTCTTTCAGAAAAAATCCCTAAACAGGAAAGTTGTGCCAAAGCCCACTCAATCCAAATACAATTCAGATTGATACCCTAGAATCCTACGGACTTTGAAAATGTTTCTATGAAGATTTGTATTAAGTTACTGTTTCAGGAAGGAAGGGTGCCATTCTATTGTACATTCAGTGAGGTTGAATTAATTCTTCTGGGATACCTCATCAGACACTCAAAACATAACCTCACTGTTTGTTGCTATTCATTTTGGAGCCTGTCAGCCAAGTTTCAAGTCAATTGAAATCAGTTAAGTGCAGTTTTCAAATATTATTTCTTGGAAATCCTATTCCCCAGATTCAGAAATTATCTTATGGGTTTCTTTTTACCCAAAAGGGCAATTAAATGACCTGATCATAAATCTTTACTAATAAAACCTGAGACTATTTCTCATATTTAGAATGTGATAAAAGTGATAGGATTTTTGTTTTTGTACTCAAACCTTTTTTTCAGTACTAGAGATAGAACTCAGGGAACCCCTTTGCCCCTGAACTACATACCCAGTCACCACCTTTTTTGAGACAGGGATTCCCTAAGTTGCTGAGACTGACCCTGAACTTGACCTCAAATTTGAAATTCTCCTGCCTTAGCCTCTTGAGTCACTGGGAGTATATGTGCATACCACCATGCCTGGCTTTATTTTGTACTCTTTATTAGGTCTGTGTTTTATTGAGATGACAGTTGATTTTTGTTGGCTTTATTATTTCAAAAAGAATATTTCTTACATATTTTGATATGTCATAACACAATTACTCTGATTTATGATTCTTCTCAAAATTATTTTTATATAGGTATGAGAGGTACACCATGCTGTTTTGATATGCATATACATAGTGAAATGATTCATACATTTAAGTCAATTAACTTGCTCATCACCTTCCTTAGTGAACCACATTTTGTGTTTTTGGTGGAACAGAGCACCTAAAATCTGCTCTATTAGCAAACTTCCAGTATGAAATACAATATTGGTAACTTTAGTCTTCATGTTGTGCATTAGATCTGTAGACATATTCATCCTACAAAATTGCTGGTTTATACCTTTTTCTTACTCTCCCATTTTACTCCCTCTCCTGCCCTTGAAAACCATCATTCAATTCTGTTTCTTTGTGTTTGACTTTTTTTTAAAAAAAGAAGATTATAATTATAAAAAAAGATTATAGTATTTTTATTTCAGTGACTGGCTTATTTCACTGAGTATAATATCCTCCAGGTTCATCCATGTTGTCACAATGGCATTATACCCTCCTTTATAAGGCACGTATGTGTAGGTGTGTATGTGTGTGTATGAATATCCTGCCCATGCACACATTTGTATATATTTATACATACATATGTGCATACAATGTAATATCCTCACAATCTCCTTATATGTTCCTTCCACTACTTGGCTCTTGTGATGTGCTGCAATGAACATGGGAGTGCAGGTATGTCTTCCACATACTAACTTCATTTCTTTGAATATACACAAGCAGAGAAATTGCTGGGTTATATGTTAATTCTATTTTTGGAAAAATCACCATCGTGTTTTCCCTAGTGACTGAATGATGTACATTCCCACTCACAGTGTAGAAGCATTCTCTTTTTTTCCACACCCTCCCTCCTCTCAAAGTTTTTGACTTCTAATTTGTTTCACTTTTTTCTAATCCTTTTATGATAACAAAAGTTTAAAAATATTTAAAAATATTAATTTTTTTGGAAAATGTTATCTATCTCCCTCATTTTCAGATTCCCTTAAGCTAGCTGATGTCTTCTCCTTTGTTTCCTTTTTGCTCTTTATGTCCTTATTAGTGGCAAGTTTGAAGAACCTGAATCCCATCACTGGGCAGGGTTGCTGAAGAGCTTCAGTGGAAAAGAAAGGCACAGGTGGCTGGTGACCATTCTCAGTACAGACCTCTTTAGTCCCTTGAAGGGCAGGGATTGGGTGAGCAGTGCTTCCCCTTAACAAGCCTTGGATTCTACATGGAGCCTCACGCAGGCACTGTGGTGTCCTGTGCAAAACCTCTGGCCTTTTGGATCTACAGATTAATGAAGGTCAGGTGAGTTCCTAGGGAATGCAGTTTCTTACAGAAGTCAATCCACTCTGTGATCATAAAAAAAGCCAAGTAAAGCAGAATTACTCCAAAACCATGGGTGAGAAAAGACAACAGAAGAACACCGAGAAAACCATAAAAGCATCCAATATTCCTTCTCTTAGTTAGCATGGATGACTGTTAACTTCCATCCCAATAAGTTTTAGGCCTTTCTGTTTTATTTCATGTGACTCTAAGATAAAAAGTAAGATAACTAATCACAGAATCATCCCTACCTGGTGACAGCGCCAAAGCTGCTCTTTCCTTGAACTCAATGCAAAATCACTCAAAGCAAGCCTAAATCCTATAACAGAACTCTAACACTCATATGAACTCTTCCAGGGATTCCCATGAGCTATTGTCTTCCTTACTTCAATAAGAATTCATTAAGGTAATCTTGTTCAATTACAAGTATGTTCCTGGTGGTCTTTGACTGGTGGACATTGACCTATCTTATTTGTAATTACGCTGCATATAGAATTCCAGGTTAAAAAAAAAAAATCTGTCTTCAAGCTTGAAAAGTATTGCTCTACTTTGTGCAAGCTTCAGTCTTCCTGATGAAAAGTCTGGTGCCAGTCCATTTTTTGTTCAGTGATGTATGTTCAATTTCTTTAATTTTGGGGGGAAGAAGAATAACATTAGATAATATTTATTGAGTACTCATTATGTTCCAGGCATTAAATAATGCATTCTTTATGCCTTAGTATATTTAATCCTCAAAAAGCTAAATAGAGAGCTCCAACCTGAGCTTCAAACAAATAAAGTAACTGGCTCAAGGTCACACGGCTAGTTAGTGGCAGAACTGGACTTCAGCCCAGACCTGTTCTATTCTTAATCCCTAGGGCTGAACAATTATGCTAATGATACTTCAGGACTGTCTCATGAGCATCCTGGTATAAAGATTTACTTAGTGAAAAAGTCAAAACTAATGATTAAAATCAGAATTTGAAATTGGATATGGGTTTCATTGGCAGGCTATTCCCCACTTAAAATTTCCTCATGTTTAGCTGATTGTAATTCAACCTTGGGAAAGGAAGGCCAGCAGCAAGTCCAGAGAGGGTAGAAAAAGATGAGCTTCTCTCCACAAAAGAAAGTTGGAATCATATTAAACATTGACATTTCCAAAATATCATGCTAGACCACAAGATAAATTTGCATCATAAAAACCTAGAAATTTCATTTAGAATGGTCTAGGAATATCTATTTTTTTTGTATTTGAAATGCAAATATTTTATTATAACAAATGAGCTTGAAAAACTATGAAATGTGTAAAAGTTGGTATAATTAAAATACAAGTGGTCCACATAAGTACAGTGGAGTTGGAAAATGGATATTTGCCAAAACTTGATCTTTGATGGAGAAATCTCTGCGTCTGAAGTTCTCATCAGGGTTTCCAGGCATCTATCAGATCATGCAAAGCCAGAAAACTATAAGATTCTCATCAAAGTCTCTGCAACCTTAACTGACCTCTTTCCTCATTCCAAGATCCTTGGGTAGACTTCAGTTTTCAGTGCGTCTGTGAAAAGGATGGACAAGTGAGCAGGCTAGCTTTGGTGAAAACTCAGGGCTGCATGCAATATTTGTTCAAAGGAAGTCTCCCATAGCACCCAGACTTTGAATGTGTAATTATAACTGGTTTTACTGTGATCAAGAAGGAAAACAAAATGTGGTTTGGAAAAATGAATACTAGACCGAAGAACATGGAACTGTTCATTGACTGAGTATAACTCATCTCTTACAGAGTGATCAGAAACTGGAAGACAGTTTGTACTTTCCCATCACCTCTCATTCTCTAAGACTCTTTTCAGTGGTTGATTATGAAAGCTCTTATTGGTCTCCAGAGTGGGATACTGCTGCAGAAAACATATGTATTCATGCATGTGTGTGTGTGTGTGTTGCATGTTATGTGTATATGTGTAGGAGAGAGAGAAAAAGATAACAGAGAGGGATTGACTTCAGAGCACTCATTCTAATTTCACAATTGTCTGATATCTTTAAAAGGTGTTGTGAATGAGTGGAAGTAGATGAAGAAATGGAAATGGAGGTTAGGGTCAGAGCATCTTTGTGAGCATTGATTTTCTATATTTCCCAGAAAGAATATAGAAAAATTGTTATCTTCAACTAAATATACATACTGATTAATAAAACAAAGATACAAACTCTTTTCACATTACAGGCAGGTCAATCAATTCCATTGTAATAATGCACACTTTAGTGGAGACACAACATTCCTGAACAAGTCAGGGAATGGGTGGTGAGCAGCCTGCAACCTACACCATTCAGTTCTGTGGGAGGAAAACTCACAAGGATTGTTCTCTCTCCAGAAAAAAAAAAAAAAAAAAAAAAGAACATAGAAAAAAAAAAAAAACCCATAATCATTATTATATCTGCTAGGTCATTTAGGTTTCTGCATTACCAGGTTTCTTTTTGTTATCCTACAGTTTCTTTTTGTTATCCTACAGGCATCTTGAGATTTAAAAAAGAAAACATGATTTCCTTGAGAACAAAATCTCTGGATGATTCTAATCATTACACATCAATTTTACTAGAAATTTCTGAAGCAATGTGGTTAGAGCTCAGTATATTTAAATCCAGTGAGCCATTCATTCTCTTCAGTGATATGGTGGGACAAGGGAAAGGAAGGAGGAAAGGGAAGAGACTGGGATGGATTGCTGGGAGAGGAAAGGCTTGTTTAATTTCTCCAGACCAAAATTCTAATTTCCAAAAGACAAAATTAAAAAAAAAAAATTCACACTCACACACATCCTACCATTAATTAAACTTCAGACTTCTGCTAATTTTAACTGCCATCATCAACATGCCTTCTCTTGACCAAATCAAGACCCAAAAGCCAACAAAATGAACAGAGGAGTAATGTTCCATTATCTCAAATAATATCTAAATCTTTTTGCAAAATTAAGTAATAATTATTATTGCTCTGAGCATACTTACAGACTAAAATATTTCTGCTGCTATTCATTACTGTTTTTGATGTACTCAGGGTGAAAAATGGTTATTCCATTCTGTAACATGCAACAAGATCACTCTGTTGAAAGATGGTGCATTTTGTTCAACTTTTATTTTTTTTATTTTGTCTTGTTGTGGGGCTGGGGATCAAATCCAGGGTTTCTGCATGCTAGGCAAGTGTTTTAATACTGTTCTATATCCCTACCCTAGTGAACTGCTTGATTAAATTATTGCTGTGAGATTATTCACAAATTCCAGAAAAAAATTTCTTTAAACTCATCTTGATTCAATGGATTTTATTTTACAGCACAGGATGCCACTGGAAATCTTACCTCATTTCTTTATGGGATTTTCCTTTTAAATGTAGATGATGTGTCCAATAAAAAATCTACTAGTTGTAGAGTAGCAAGGTGTCTGATATCAGGAGGAGGAAAATCAGCCATCATTGCCAAGTTTAAATCTCACCTTAACATGAACTAGCTATCTGGTTAGGGCTTTAATTTCTATATCAATAAAACAATGCTGTCACTAAAACAAACCCCATCTAGTTATTAGAGAATTTACTGATCTAGAATTATTGGAGAACTTACTGATTGTCCACTAGATCTAAGTGCCTCAAAGTAAGTGGGCTATACATGCAATACAGAAAATAGAGACCCCTTTGGGCAGGTTCAGATTTTATTAATTCTCAGCCATTAGAACCTTAATAAATGTAGCACATATCTGTGGGTAAGTAACTCTGGATACTCCTGAAAGTGGACCATTTTCTTCTAAGCCCTATCTTCATGTATTCCTTAAACCTGGAGTTTACAATAGGGTCCCCTAAAATAGGGTCCCCTAATCTTCCTATGACTAACATGCATTATTCTTTCTGAACAGAGATTCATTAGGGAGATTCAAATTCTTGAGGTTCTTACCTTACTTAAAATGTGAATTTCTGTCAACTGCTAAAACAACAACTATCACATAAGAGACTGAAAATGCTTTTGTGAACTCTTTCAGATCAGAATATTCCTGATTATGGGCATAGCTGATAATGGCAAATTTTCAGTGGATCACTGAGATACCTCAGTTTGATCCCCCCCCCCCCCAGTATCAAAAATTAACAGAGAGGATACAGGCTTTCCAAGTTATGTTGCTCCAGGGAGCCTATGGCAATCTCTTGACTAGGTAGAGAGCTATTTGCTGGCCTAACACACAATAAGTATTAATTCCATTAAGTGTTTATTCCATCCTTGTAGCTTTTTGAACCTATTAATGTCTCCCTACCAGAAAATGCACACATTTCCTTTCTTATATGCCATATCATGTTATTGAGACCCCCTCTTTTCTACCTTCTAAGAATTTTCCGTAAAATATTACCAATCTGCCAGAAAATCCCTGGCAGTGTGCTTCCACAGAACCAAGACAGTTGAGACATGATGGATATTTAAAACTACTAGAAACCTAATTCTCCTCAACTCATTAGAAATCTGACGTCTCGCCTTGTTGGATAGAATTCACTGGAACTGGACAAGATAAAAGTACATTCACAAGTAACAAAAAACCAAAACATCCCCGAAGAGTGTCTTTTCTGTTTCATGCACTGTTAGAATCTAAGCATTGCAATATGCAGGCCTTCTTGCCGCTGAGTGAAACCTGTAAGAGAAAATTGGATTTCATTGAAGTATGAGGTGTTCCAAACACTCATTGCTTCTGTCTCACTTGAAAAACAGCTCCCTCACTGCTCAGAGATATATTAATATCCCTCCGCTGTCAGTTCTTTGGGTTGCAACTAAGCCAAGAATGAAATTCACTGCAAGTTGTAAGTAACGGAAGATCTTTGTCATAAATGCCAGAAGATTATTATGGGGAAAAGTTACATTTCATCAGCATTTTTCAAAGGTTGTTTCTTTTCATACTTTTCCCCTGAAATGAAAAGAATTTCATTTCTAGACTGGATGAAGTTCTGTACTTGCTTGGCCTAGGCTGAAACAGGAAGTCAAGCAAAAAAGTTGGAAAGAAAGTTTACCAAAATTTGGAACTTTTTTCCAGGGAAGGTAAAATCCAATGATCTGAGGTTTAGGGATGTTACATAATAACAAATAATGACTTTAAGACTTTGGGGGTTTACATTGTTTTGTCCCTTTTCAGATAGTGACAACTTTTGAGATACATCCAGAGTCTTAAAATTTACATTCCCATGACCAAATGTTGGCTATGCATAAAGTCTGCTCCCTGTTTTTAAAATCCTCAATTGCCCTTGGCATTTGTGTAGCATTTTCTTTCTTTAGTTGTCAACTTCTCTTCTTTGAATTCAAGGGAAGAGAGTGATAGGGAGAAAGTGATTGAGGAATTCCATGTCCTTAATTAAGATTATTGATTTAAACATGTTTTCTGTCTTCCATTGTTACCCTGGCCCTGTTGCTCATGCAGTTCCAGAGTAAGGTAGTCCAGCTAATATTAAGGTAGTCCAGCTTCTTTAGAGATAATAGAAGAGAACAGCTCTTTTTTACATGATAATTTAGCATTTGCTAATCTTCATGGTGCCTGAAAATTACTGAAGAAGTGAGTCTTTTATAATATAGTTTTAGTATACCTTGTATGATCACATGTAAATAGGAGTTTTTTTTTTTTTTTGGTGTGTGGGTGTGTGTGTGTACCAGAACATACCCACACCATGTTGACTTTCCTAGAGGAACCTTGTTCAGTCAATACAAAGTAAACATAATCAAGCTTTTCTCTTGATATAAATAAAAATGACATTCTCCTTCACTTTCTCAAGAAAAAAAAAACCTCTTGCCTCAAAATAGAAATTAAATACTTTGCACGTGATTTTTAACAACTACTATTCAATATTTAACCATTCTATATTGTGTTGGACTCATACTGTAATTGAGAAAGGATTTCTAACCTATACCTAGTAAACAGAAATGTTTGATCATGTGCAACTATAGAAATAAAATGATGTACCCCATTTATGTACAATGAATCAAAATGCAGTCTGTAAAAATAAAAAATAAAACAGAAATGTTCTCTTAGTAACTATTAATATTGTATTATTCACTAAGCAGGCCTGTGGAAATAGTATATGTTATGCAGAGTGAGCTACTTATTATTTGTTGTTTTACTTTTTATTAGCAGGTGAATTAAGTTTGCATCTACCACCCAAAGAACTCAAGGTCATTTTATATTCTAGTAAGACTTGTTGGATTATTTTTAAATAAGATTTTTGGATACATTTTTTCCTTCCCATTTCTATTGCATTTAACATTTGACCCATGATTTTTGTAACCTGCCATCTGATTTCCAAGATAGTGGTCCTTTTTCTCATTAATCTTCTTATACTATGACCAGATGCATTTTTCCAAAAGATTGTATTCACTATAATACCCCTGTTAAAAAAAGAAAGCAACAACTTGCAAATCTCTTCGATTACTTCTCATGGCTGTAGGATAAATTTCAGACTTCTTTAAAGTTCTTTTAAAATATGTTCACATAGATTTTTTTTTTTTTTGTAACTTATTTCTTTGGGGGATGAACTCTAATCAATTCAGTCTGGTTTTCTCACCAATTGGGGAATTTGTCTAACACATCAAAACGTGTATCTTTAACTATTGCTTTTTCCTGGTTTTATAAAACATTTCAAGATTATGTTCAGGCTTGTTTCTGCAAGTATTTAGGTGATAGAGCCATTGAATGGTAACACAGAGGATAAGTAAGCTTAAAAATGCATAAAGGGAGAAAGAATAAAATTTCTCATACAGAGAAGGCTAAATCTATAATCACTTGGGAAAAACATGGATACAGAGCCTGCAGAATGACTGCAATGACTTAGACAAAGAGTATGCAGAGCAAAAGTTGGGGGTTGCTATAGTTTGGATATTAAATGTTCCCCAAAGGCCATGTGTTAAAATCTGTGTTCCCAGATTGGTACTTATTGGGAGGTAATAAAATGATTAAAAGGTGGGATGTAGTAAAAGGTTTTGAGTTCATTGGAAGTATACACTTGGAGGATACTGAGGAGCCCCAGCTCATTCCTCACTTTCTTTTGCTTCCTCTTCATGAGATGTGAGCCACTTTGTTGTACCACGTGTTCCCACCATGATGAGCGTCTCACCACAGGCCCAAAGAAACAGCTAACTGACCGTGGAATGGAACCTCCAATAAACCACAAGTCAGTTATCTCAGATATTTTTTTATAGTGATGGAAAGCTGGCTAACATAGGGTGTTTGGTTTGTTTGAGCTGCCTTAACAAAGTATAACAAACTGAGTGGCTTACACAACAAAAGTTTCTTCTCTCACAGTTTTGATAGGCTAAACTGGTTCCTTCTGAGGCTGTGAGGGAAAAATCTGTTCCAGGTCTTTTTCCTTGGCTTGTCTGTATCTTTTCACTTTATCTTCCCTTTATGTGTGTGTGTGTCCAAATTTCCCTTTTACAAGGTCATCAATCATGTTAGACTAGGGTCCACCCTAATGACCTCATTTTAACTTGATTTCCTCTGTAAAAACCCTTCCAAGAAGGATATGTTCTAAAGTAGTGTGGGATAGGATTTCAACATACCTT
This sequence comes from Sciurus vulgaris, assembly GCF_902686455.1. Classification (NCBI taxonomy): domain Eukaryota; kingdom Metazoa; phylum Chordata; class Mammalia; order Rodentia; family Sciuridae; genus Sciurus; species Sciurus vulgaris. The sequence goes on from NC_136469.1 coordinate 58,697,024, forward strand.
TTTAATAGGATACAATTCAACTCTCAGTAGCAAAGGAAGTTGCTTTGGCTGGGAGATCTAGCAAAAAAAAAAAAAAAAAAAGTATAGTATAATTAACTCAATTTTAAATATTACATGAGCTTGTAAATAGGGTTGGAATAAATATTTTAGTAATAGGATAATTAATTAGGTTATAGCCTAATTTATAGCCAATTACAAGTTGTGTGTAAGCAGAATTGCACATAATAAAAGATAGATGTGGATATAAACACTAGAACTTCTGTTCACTAGCTAAGTGACATTAATGTCTTTCAGTTTTGGTTTCCATATCTGTGGCATGGGAATAATAATATACAAATTACAACAATGTTATAAATATATAATAAAAAATCAATTCATTGTAACTGGCATGTAGCAGGTCTTAATAAAGCATCATTCTCTACCACTGCATGTCAAAGAGTTCTCCCATTACTTTGAACTACAGTTTCCAGAATCACATTGCTCCAGTTTGTCTGTCATGGCTCTTCTCTCTCATGAAAAAGAGGTGAACATCTGGACCAAGTTTAGCTGGCTCACTGGACTGCCTGTGCTCTGGGCACAGGGTTAAGTGGCAATCAAGAAGCAATACTACACTTCTGAAAACAAATATGTGATCTGCTATCATCATCATATTATTATTATCCTTATCACCTCATTTTTTTTTTTTTTTTTTTTTTTTACCAGTAGTGGTGCTGGGGATTGAACCCAGGGCTTTATGCCTACTGGGCAAGCACTCTACCAACTGAGCTATATCCCCTCATCTGAGTTTTAAAAGAGTGAAATGGAAGGTCAGAGAGGTTAAGTAACTTGCTGAAGTGTTCTGAAAAACCTGCTTCAAACACTGATGACCCACTTGGGACACACACTCTGACATTTGCTGTGCTAAGCACCTAATTTGGCATGTCTGCTTGCCTCTGTAAATGGGAAAACAACTGGTAATGGTAAAAACAAATGGTAAATATTCTAGGGAAATGTATTCATCAGTCTTTCATCATGATGATGAGACAGTGAGGCCAGCTAACTTATAAAGGTTGATTTAGCTCATAGGTCTAGAGACCCAAGGCATGGTGCTGGTATCAGGGGGACTCTAGCGAAGACCTGGTGGTGGATCACAGTTGTGGGTGTGTGTGAGGGTAGATGAGATCACATCACAAGGAAGAAAGCAGAGAGTGACTCAGGGGTTTAATTCAGGCTATTATAATAACTTGCTCTTGAGAGAACTCAATCCAGGAAAACAGAATTCCCTGGTGAAGGCAGTGCCCAGTGACCTCCTATTGGGGCCTGTATCTAAACATTCCATTAGCTACCACATCACCACTCCCAGCAATAAGCTCCCAACACATGAAACTTTCAGGGACATAATGCATACAAACTATAAAGTAAATGTATTAAACATTAAAGATGAAGGCTTGCATTGCTTACCCTAAATATTTTTATTTTTCTTCAAAACCTGTAGGAGAATCTCTTTCACCTGCTGTAACTAATTGTGGGTATAATGTAACAGAACTAAGGAGTGATTATTCCATCACATCATAGCTTTTGCCCACATCAAGGCAAGGGGATTGACCAGGTGTGTCCACCAGAGGGTGGAAATATTGGAATGGGGAGAGATCTAGCATTCTGCATGTTTTAGGAACTCATGAAAAGAAATATTGAAATGTCACAGAAAGGCTAAGATAAATAAAACTGCATGAGGTATTGGTTTAAAAACTCTCTCTAAAAACCAAAAATATTCCTTAGTATATAACCACTGTAAATCATTGGAGGTAATAGGCATTGTGGGAAGTGGAAATGAGGGTTGAGAGTTGCTGGGGTTAGAGGATAAGTGAAGAACAGCTGTAATGATTGCCATAATTAAGATTCCCTGTTCTTGTTCTGAAAACTTACATTTCTCTGTTGCATCCACTGTTGAAGTTCTTACCTTGAATTTCAATAGTAAAAGAGTTTCTGTAAAAGTTTCATTTTAATTAAAGAAAATTAGATGACGCATGGAGAAAATAAGGCCACAACACAAGGTCCCTCGTGCAGGCTCCTTCATAGGTGTGGCTGTAAGAGCCAGGTGTGCAGAACAGCCTTTACCCTCCTCTGCCAGTGTGTGCTCAGGACTGCATTAATATTCTACTCTTTTTATGTAAAGACTGAGATTCAATCTCATATGAATCTTGAACAAGGGAAATCCTTCCTCTGTTCCCAGTTGTGGGTATCTAGGTGAGGGGCAGAAGGGTGCTCTCTAGACATCCTTGATGCTACCCTGCTGGGTAGTGGGCAGGTCTGGTAGTTAACTTCTCTGAGACCTAAACCAGAATTTACAGAAGCAGCAGCTGTGCCCATCTTGAGGCGGGTGGATTGCCCCTGTTTTATTTTCTTTCCCCAGTAATGACAAAGGCCTAATCTCTATAGTCTCTCATTTCATTAGCATCACTTGGGGGTGGGGGGTGGCCAGTACAGGTGTCAGGGAATTTTCCATCCTTGAGAGCTGGCTGTGAACCCACTCTTCCTGTTCTGTCACTTTTGTGTTAACCTGTAGACTGAACTTTGGCCAGATTTGACAATACATTTCTATCATATTTTAGTGTCTATTTTCTTTTCCTTTAATTCTATCTACTTTTTGATTCTACTAATAAGTGGAATGTTAAAATATCCTATTCCAATGCATTGCAGAGTGAAGGCAGAACAGACATGTATTAAAAACCTGTTGTGCACTAAGAATGACTCCAGGCCCTATTTGTGTGTGTGTGTGTGTGTGTGTGTGTGTGTGTGTGTGTGTGTGTGATTTTTATTTAATTTTTGAAACATCCCAAGAGAAACAGGCATTATTTTTGATAGTTTTTTTTAGTTGTTTATGGACCTTTATTCATTTCTTTATATGCAGTGCTAAGAATTGAACCCAGTGCCTCACATATCGAGGCAAGTGCTCTACCACTGAGCCACAACCCCAGCCCAGAAACAGGAATTATTCTTAACACTACAGTATGTGGAAACTGAAACAGAAATCAAGTATTGGCCATCACCATATAACCAATAAGAGGGGCAGAGGAATTTCAAATTCAGGTCTTCCTGATTCTAGGGCTCTTACTCTTTCCATTAACCCATGCCGGGTGGAAAGACATGGAACTGTGCTAAACAGTCTCCTTTTTTTTCTTTTGAAACTGATGAAACACGAATATTTTTGAGACATCCCCATCTGCAAATCTAAGCACTTCTTTTTCTCCTTAAAAGTTATCTTTGCACAATTTTTCATGAGGTGTTAAATCTCCATTTGCCATTTTATTTTATGTGTGAACAAATAAAGCCTCATGCATTAACATACCCTTTTCCTCCATTGCACTTAATGTTCAATTAGGGCAATTAACTCATCAAGATATGACGTTGGGTTTAATGTTGGCACTGTCTTCACCATGGATGTCACCGGTGTGCTTGCAGAAGCACTGAAGTTGGCTTAGATATTTTTAGCCCATTTTGGGATTTTTTTTAAACTGTATACTGTGGTAAGGTGGGAAGACACATTCACATTTCAGCTCTGTGGAGATGGAACTGGTGGTAATGAGTCTTTTGAAATTAACAAACTGAATGCTCCCCTTCACATGTATAAATATTCTTGGGATGTGCCTCGGGAGAGGGTTGTAAAGCAGAGAAAACCATCTTGCCCTCTGCTAGGGTTGTTTCACATGGATTTAACCAGGCTGAGATGTGAGCAGAAGGAGAAGCTCAGAGCCTGCAAAGTCCTGCTTCTTGACTTAGAAGCTGGAAAAATCATTTACACGAGCCATGTCAACCACTATCTGAGCCAAAGAATTAGGAAGACAAAGTAGTGACCTGGCAGGTCTGAAGGTACCAAACCTAGCATAGTGCTCCTGAGTGGACTGGAAGGAGAGCAGAGGTGATGGTGAACAGACCTTCACTCAGAGGCTGCAGTTGTTCTACTTATAGGTCACCTTCCATCCTTTGAAAATGTGACAGTCAGCCCTATTGATTTGTATTGCTGCGAGATGACAAGGATCTTTGAGAATTGAGGAACAGAGAGCTGCAATAGTTTTATGATGACTTTGGAGTGCAGAGGCCAATGTTCACACATTGTTTTATTCTGCTCTTGCCAAATCACTTCACTGATTCTTAGGAATCTCACTAATAAAATGCCTTTATTCCAGGGACACTAAAACTATACATTTGAAAGTGCTTCATTATCTGTAAAGTGCCATGCAAGCATTCATTGTTACAATAGGTATTGTATTTTACTTGAATGCAGAGTGTCTGTTCAATCAAGTGGAGACAGATGTGCCCTAATTCTTCAAGGTTATGGTTGGGAAAAAGTTCTGTGAGCCTTTTGAGCAAATAGCTGCCAGTATGAGCATGCACTTTGAGAACATTTCCTGATCTCTGCCCAGTCTCAAACTCGATTCTCAATTAGAGGTGTGAGAGGCCCATGGTGACTTCCCAAGAGCATTTCCAACCTCATTAGAGGCTCCGAACACACAATTCACTGGTTCAATACCCCATGGAGGGAGAAGTAAAACTGACAACAGATCTCAAAAAAAAAAAAAAAAAAAAAAAAAAAAAAAAAAAAAATCAATGACAAGTTCTGGAGGCAAAATTGTTTTCTTAATAAATTACCACTGCTCAAGAGCAACTGACGACAGCTGCGGGGAACTCCCAGGGTTGGTGACTGGTCTGATCATGCAATTGCTTCCTAATACAATCCAGTTCAGGTATTGCTAGGTTTCAGACTCATCCCCCTCTACTATTCACTGTTCTGCGGAATTTGTTTGGTGACTAAAACTATGACATTTTTTGTTTTTCACAGTGGAACTCGATTCCAGTATTGTTTAATGAATGAGAGCACTGGCTGCAAGGACCTAGAATAACTGTCCCCAATCATAGGCTGTGTGTCCTTAGGTAAACTGTTTAACCTCTTAAGTAAATTAATGATGGTAGATTAGTGACTGTAGCAAATATAAGCCAGAAACTGAACACAGGAGGGTTTTATTTCCTACCTATGTAAGACTGAAAATGATTATTCCTGTTCTGCCTGTGGCTTTCCTATAGAAAGAGATGAAGATTCCAGGCTCCTTCTATCTTCAAGCTCCTGCATCTCTAATGTATAGTCCTCAGGTGACTCTGGAGGAGGAAAGGCCATGAGCGATAGCACATCCTCCAGGGTACTAAGGGGCCAAGCCTGGAAGTAGTGTCATTTTTTCCTCACACATTCCACTCCACTCTGTTCTGTAGTCTAACCCATATGCAAGGGTGGCTACCCATCTGGTCTCTCTGTGTTCTTGGGAAAAGAGGAAACAGGTTTGGTGATTAGATGAGAGAGACAGACAAAAACAGCATCAAAAGTGGTGAGGCATATACATGATAATGTATGAGAAAGAAGCGCATAATTAATGCTAAAAAATTATGGAAAAATTATTACTATTAGTAATGGTTCCGATGAAATTTTTATAATAATTTACTATACTAGATGTCTAGATCAAAATCTGTCATAGTTTCTCAGTTGCCTAGGTGAGTATTATGCAGAAATAATCACAGACGCTCATCTTTATTAAGTATATCCTATGTCAGATTCAGAATTCACATTTACATTCATTTTCTCATTTAATCCTCATAAAACTCTCTGAGTTAGGTATGATATTATTATGTTTATTTACAAGGAAAAGAGGATTTGAGGAATTAAGGACCTTGTCCAGAGACGCCCAGTCAGTAAGTGCTGGAGCTGCATGTCAGCCCTCTCGCTCGGCTGGACTGACGCCCCCACTGCTTGGGAAACAAGGAAATGTGCTTCGTTTCTTGTTCAGGAATCTCAAAGCCAGAGATACTTTAAGTCAATTACAATTGTCCGCAAACATTTCTAACATCTATGTGGAAACAAAATAGAAAGCAAATCTAGGTCCCTGCTTCTTGGAATCTACACACTACAATGACACGGACAGAAACATGCCACTGAGAACATACTTTAAACATTTGCATTATGTGGAAGAGCTGTGGAAATTGTTTTTGATAGTTTGTCAATGTTTTCTCCTTCCCACCCCACCCTGCCATTAGCTTCTTTCTTTTTTCCTAATTCAAATATGGAGGGCTTTCTATTTAATTTCTTCAGTTTAAGATTGAGGCAAATTAGAAATCAGAGGTAGTTTCCTAATCTCTTGGGATTAAGCCCTTAAAGGTAGGTCGTTAAAGTAGACCTAAGTAAGGACAGATGAAATGTTCAGGACCAAGAGTAGACAGGAGTTAAAGTCCACCCAGAGTAGTAAAGAAAAGAAAAAAAGAAAAGAAAAGAAAAGAAAAGGATAAAACAACAATCCTGTGGGTTGCAAAGAGAAGATGGGAGGTAGGCATGAGAATAGGAGGTTTGATAGCTCCCAAGGAGAGGACTCTGGGATCCGTTTACTGGGTAGATTGCCAGAGAGGCAGCAGATTTGAATGAAAGCTTGTTGGAAGGCCTATGCAGATGAGATCATAGAAAGTCTTGCAAAGATTTCCTCTGTCTCAGGCTTGTAATAGAAATAACACATCTGAGTACCTCTCAAACTCTTAACTTACTGTTCGCTTGTGGATCTGATTAAATGCAAATGCTGATTCAGGAGGTCTGGGATGGAGCCTATGATTCTGCATTTTTATCTGGCTTCTAGATGGTGACAAAGTTGCCAACTTAGAACAGCAATGGCATGGAGTCACAGGATATGAAGGGGTCACATGGACAGGAATGAGAACCTAGGAGTTGTGTGTGAGCTGAATCATCCTCTGTAGACTGTTCAGATATTATCTGAGCAAATACCATCCATTGTTCTATCCTAGAGCCTACACAGAGGTCATGACTGCTAGAATCCTGAGTCTGACTGTTAGAATCCACACCCATGTGACTCACCCCTGTAGATACCATAAGGACATCTTCCTATGACACTCTGAAGTCCAAGCAAAGACACATAGAGCCTTGAAAACCTAGGGAGGTGGTGGAGATATGGATTTCCCCACCACTCATACTTATGAACCAATTCCCAAACTGTAGTAATTAATATATTTGTGAGGAGCAGTAGAAATGAAACATTTTCTATGGAGCTCAACAGACCAGGGTTTGTGCCATGGTTTTGCCAATTTGCCAGCTAGGTAGTTACAAGAATATCTTCATTTTCTTCATTGGTAAAATGGGGCTTTTCAGGAGGAGTAAATGAGGTATATACTAAGGTCTTTCTAAATGATTTGAGTGACAGCTGAATCAAGTAAGTGAGGGAATGAGTTGGGAGATACCCAAGGTCCTCTTAAAATAGTTCGGAAGAGGCTTTTTGACAACGTTGGTCTTTTACTTCAGGGGTATATTTAAGCAGTTTGTTTCCCAAGAAGTAGAACTCCTCTCATGCCTGATGATGCTCAGGGACATTTGGCACAACAACCTTGCAGAAGGTCAGTCACAAGCTCTCTTTTATCATCAGTGATTGGTTCTTCTCTGCCTTTACTTTTTTTTTTTTTGGTGTTGCTGGGGATTGAACTCAGGGCCTCACACATGTTAGGCAAGCCCTTTACCACTGAGCCACATCCCCAACCTTCTGCCTTTACTTTTAATTCTCAGTGTAGTCAACATTTTTTCTTGTAGTGACTTTGGTCTAACAGGAAGAAATTATTGAATATCAAGCATCTCTTATTAATCATATTTAAATAACTCAGATCTAAACAGACTTGCCAATAGTGTTTCTGGAATCTCTAGAACACATTTCCTTAATCCTGCTTCTCCTGTTTCTAGGGATATAGCACCTGGCTCAATAGATTCTGCCACATTTGGTATAGGAAAGCTGCATTTTGACAAATATGCATAACCACTGACATTTTAAAGAAAATATTCATAATTTTCTCATTAAATGAGAAGATTAAAAAGGTGACTGCAGGGATAGAAGCTGCAAAAAACATGGTTGCAGGGACGAGACAATGACTTGGTATTTCTAGTGGCATACAAATTCTCCTTTCTCAAGGGAGCCTAAGATTCTTGCAAGAACAAAATTAGGGAGTAGGCAAATGATTCTTATTTGTACCATGCTAGGGATGGGAAGAGTTTGAAGGTTTTTATTTATAACAAGAGCAGCAACTATACCAACAACAATCATTTACTATGTGTTAATCATGGGACAAACATATACTCATCTTTAAGTGCAATATCTAGTTCAGTTCCCTCTAAATTTGTGCAGAGATAGCCCTGCAGTCACATTACATTGCATCCGTGAAATATTTGTTAATTCACTCATTACTGTACTATTTAACTTAAGAATGTTGTTTGTAGCTGACACTCATTTGCTACTTAATCTATGAGAAATATAGTGCTATTATGTTGATTATCTCATTTATTCTTCCTACAAGTTATTAAACCATGAGCTCCATGTAGCTAGATATTTTTATCTTTGATTTTCACTATTGTATTATTAGCACTGAAAACATTTTGGGCCATGGAGTAGATGCTCAATAAATATTTGTTGAATGAATTGTGCATGAATATCATTATACCATTCTTTCTTTCCAAATGACAAATTAAAAGATTAGATAAGCTAAGACCACACAGCTAACGTGAAGATGTGAACCCAGTCCAACTCCAGTTTGTACTTTAGCTACTATTCCATACTTCTAGTTGCATAATTCTCGTAATTTTGTGCTGTGTAACTCCATGAGATTTAAAACTCAGTATGTCCAGGAATGCTGAGATGGTAATTGCATAACTGGTGCAACCAAAATCTTTGCAGTTTCTCTGTGATGTCTTCTGTGAGATCTTGAGTTTGGAATGATGTTTGGAAAGAGCAAGCGGCTAGATTTATGAAAAGGAAAAGAGAAAGATAATTGTGGCAGAGGCAAGTGAGGAAAAGGTGAACTGAAATTCAGAAACGGGGTTAGTGACCAGAATAATAGCAAGTTTGTCTAAAACAAGAGAGGAGCTCAAATGAGAGTAAGAGATAAGGAAACGTCATTGAAAATGGATGTGCTAATAAAGCACCTTATCGTTACTAAGAATTTAGAATGAGTACAAGGAATGATTGATGTCCCCTGCAGGTTTTTAGGTAGGAAAACTCTATTATAACAGTTTCATCACATATTTAAGGACAATGGTTTCTGTGGTTGTGTGGAGCCTAATTTTGAATGTTTAGATTAACATCTGGAAGGTTTTTGTGGTAGTTTGAAACCCAAGGTGATTACAATCTTCATAGCAATCTTGTCTTGAACACTGAAATGATCATGTCTGAGATATATTTCAGAAGCAAACAGCAAGAACTTTCCTTGGATTGGATATAGGTGAGAAAGTCAGATTTTTTAACATTAGTGTAATATTAGTGTTTTGTTATCTGAGCTCAAGGGGGAGAATGTATTCCTGAGTGAGGGTTAAATGAGTAGAAGGAGAGCAGTTTGACCGGTTATGGGTCACAGAACTGGAAAGAACTGTGGGTGGAACTGGCTCATTTGCTGGTTTTGTTTGGATACCACAGTGTTTAATTAATGTCAATGACTCTAACCAATTCACCAGAGGTTGCAGTACTCTGTGTCTTACTATAACCACATTACATAATAATTTTACCCACCTGGACTCAAAATGCATTTGACTTTTCCACCTCTGTTTTCCATATTCTCCTAGGTCCTGTTTCTGCAATTCTACAATACTTTCCTCCTAAATTGTAGCAGAATTAGAAAAATTGCCTTTCCCTTTCATCCTGTGACAGCATGGTTACATAGCTCCCACACACAGCTTTTGCAATTATGCAAACTTTTGGGAGCAGAAAAAAATAGTGTTGTTTCTATGTCAGTGTGTGGGCTATAGATGAACATGAGGAGTCTCTCGAAATGCAAGCAGAAAAGTGATAAATCGTTGGTTATGAGGTCTGAGTTAAGAGCAGTCTTCAAAGAAAACCTACTCTAGTGTACAGAAAGGCATGGAAAGAGGTAAGATCTGAGAACAGAATTTAATGTGGTTTTTATCAAGAAGAGTGTCACATTAGTGACTTGGTGTGGCTTATAGACTTCTCAGGCAAACTCTATAAAGTATCAGAGAAACAGACTAATTATTGTCCAGGAGAGGACCAGGAAAATCATGCTTCTTAGGCTGGGATTGTGGCTCAGTAGTAGAGTGCTTGCCTAGCATGTGGGTTTGATTCCCAGCACCACATAAAAATAAATAAATAAAGATATTGTGTTCATCTACAATTTAAAAAAATCATGCTTCTTTATACATAAATATATATTTTTTGAGTTGCCCATGGACCTTTATTTAATTTATTTATTTGTATATGGTGCTGAGAATTGAACCCAGGGCCTCATACATGCCAGTCAAGTGCTCTACAACTGAGCCACAACCCCAGCCCCACATCATGCTTCTTTTTCATCTGACTTAAGCTTCCAGTTATATGGCCCTATCTTGCTCTATCAAAGTGATGGGCAACAGGAAGCTGCTGTGGACTTCTTTAATCTGGAAGGTAAAATGACACAGTTTGAGGAAGACACAGAGAAACCAATATGAATACAATATTGACACAAGAAATGTGTCAGGCCAGTCATGGGAATATAACCCACATTTTGTCTCTTGAGGTAAGAGGTAGTCATTATTTTGAAAAGATTAATTCATTAAAATACATTTCCTTTTGAGAGAGTCTTGGTGTAGACTTTGTCTGAGTACCTAATTTCCTTTAAAAAAAAGAAAAGAAAAGAAAAGAAAAGAAAAAGGTGTAAAAGCTATGTTTCTTTTTTCTTTTCCAGATAAAATTCAGTCCATCTTTAACTGAATTTTGTAGCATTGAAGTCAGTTTAAGCCCTCCCCAGTCTCCTGTGTTGCATTACCAGCTACTGCATGGAACTCGAGTTCCTTATTTTAACCATTGCTTTCATTATCCAGAGAACAAGGTGAAACCACACTTTATAGCTTTGAACTATCTTCACAGAGACTACACAGCTTCAGGAATGCTGGCTTAGTGCAGGAAACCGTGAGTTCAAAGGAGTATAATTATTTGTACCAAGGCAATAAGATGGGAGTATACAATGCAATCAAAATTCTTTCAAAGTACCCAATTTAACTACTCAACTTTCTAATAGTCTGAATACTTAAGTGCTATAGCCTCAGTATTGTTTGAGGATCAAGGAAATTTTATTGGGAGGAAAATTATAGCTTTCTTTCTAGGACAACAAACATGATTTATTCAAGAAGAAAAAGGAACATAGGAGACCTTTCATTTGAAGATGATTTTAAATGATAGCATCTTAATTTGTGGATCTAGTGCTCTCTTATTTTTGAAATACAATCAACACATATTGAGAAGCTACAGTATATCCAATACCATGATTGGTACTTTGCTTATACAAAATAATTATTCTCTCAATAGCCCTGTGGAGTAGCTATCATTAGCACTGTTCTCATTTTAAGAACGAAAAAGCACTGAGACTTAAAGAAATTTGCCTGAGAGTTAGCAATGACAGTGGGAATTTAAACTCCAACTCTAATACTCATTCTATGAGGTACAGGTAAGCCATTCTCCAAAATCCTTGTGTTTCAGAGAGTTTTCAAGTAGTTTCACTGTTTAACAATTTCAACACACTAGATTTCTAACCATTTAACTAGTTTCTCTAGTTGTATATGATTCTGACTGTGCATGTGTGTCTTGCAGAGTTTGGGGAATGAAACTCTTTTGTGGAAACAAATAATCAATACTCTTTGGAAACATTTGCTTAATCATTATCTACTCCTCATTTAAAGATTTCAGTTATTAAATAAACTACTTTATAAAGTCAAAAAATACTTGTTGGTCTATTTCTAAATTGAATGCAACCAACCAATGTAGTTTAACCTCGTGCATGACTATTACGAAAGCCTTTTCACTTATTTATTAGCATCTTCTTTCCCCCAAAATATTTATGTATGCAGTTATCAGATTAATCTTTACAAAACTCACCCTCAATTTATACCTTCACTCAAAAATTTCCATGGTTAAAAATTTTTATTTCTGTACAAGACTCCTAACTTTCTCTCAAGTATTCTATTAGAAATATTTTTGCCTTTATTTTTTTGTTTAGCTTTCCTCCGTCTTCATTTCCTAAATAAGTAGTTTTTAACTTAGATCTAACTGGTATGGTAAAATAAATAAATAAATAAATCCAAAGACAAAAAATTCCATCATTCTTTTCATGGAACTCTAAGCAAAACTAAAAATTTTTGACTGTGAACATAAGTAGCAACAAACTACAATAATATTAAGAATACTAGGACTTTTCACTGATAGAAATAATATGTATATATAGATCATATTTTCTTTTTTCAGATATTTTAAAATACCATTTATACTATGTATGACTTTGTAATTATAGAAGTTATCACTAGAGCTTGTTACTACATGTGTTAATAAAGCATCTATTGCTATAACACACTTTTTTGTTTTAATATTTTGATAGCTTTGGTAGTTTAATATTTTGTTTTAATATTTTGTTATGTTTCAATATATCTTTTTTCCCTTATGGTCTTATGTAGTTTATGTTAGGTATTTAGAAAACATTGTTCTGAAATAGGGTTCATAGGTCTCACAAGGCTGCCAAAGTCTTCAATAACATAAAAAATGCTATGAGACCCTGCCATCAGGAGATCCACTTTTCTAGTGTCCCAAGATTGTATAGAGCAGAATTAACGGATAGTTGCAGGAGCATAAACAGAAAATGGGAGAGAGGCGGAGTGATGGGGGACGGAAAGCAGAGGCATGGAGGAAGGATAGTATCAAATGTGTAAACTGAGGTGGAGAAAGAGAAGGTGAAAGGTTAGGGACAGGGAGAAGGAGATAAGAAGTAAGAAAATAGGAGTGGAAAGACTTTTAGAAATCTTGGTTTTATGGCAAAAGGGATCATATTTAATACTGTTGGAAAAATGCTAAGAATAGCATCCCTTGTCATTTTAGTTTTTAAAAATTTTTTCTGGAATATTTTCTTTTAAAATATTAAAAAATGAACTACGAGGGCACTGGGATTTAATTGGGTTACAATTTTAGTGGTTTGTCCATAAAGATCTTAAAGAAAAAGTTAGGGCTGGGGAGATAGCTCAGTTGGTAGAGTGCTTGCCTCGCAAGCACAAGGCCCTGAGTTCAATCCCCAGCACCGCAAAAAAAAAGAAAAAGTTAGTTAATTATCCTGGTGTAAAAGGTCACCAAATTGTATCAATTCACCTTTTTGACGTTATATGACCTAAATATCAAACATCAGTCTCTCTGGAGTCAAGTCAGACTTTCACTATCCCTTGACCATTCCCAGTCACAGCCTATTGACACACCTCTGTGTTTTCTGTTTGTTGCCTGAATCACCTGATTTCAGCCCTTTCTATGTCCTTTCCAATGACCCAGACATGGCTCTTCTATGGCCATAAAATCTGCAATTATGTTATTGGCAAGCAAACTAATCTGGAAAGGATCAGATTGTAAATACTAGACCTCGAGGACTCACTTTAGTCTCTGTTGGACTAACAGACTCAGCTCTGTCCTAGCACAAAAGCAACCATAGAAAATACTCCTTCTGTATGAATGTGACTGTTTCAAATAAAATTCATCCACAAAAGTTCATGGTGGCCAGGACTGGGCCCAAATATTATTGTTTGCTGATTCCTGCTCCGTATCACAGCATCTCTTCCTTTCTCTGAACTCCATGAACAGCTGTTTTCATAAGTACACATTCAGTTTTTTTATAAGCTTATACTATTTGTTATAGTTTTACTATACATTTCTTCAGAGATTAATGTGGTAGTGTAGGCCTATTGTTGAAAAAAGTGAGTAAATTATTACATGTCAATCAGACAGAATGTGTTAGACCTACATGCATTCATATAAATGTTTCTGGTCTCCTATGTCTGTCAATAATTCAGTTTCAATCACATATAATTGCCAATTTGGAAAAACCAACCCTAAACCTGTTAAGTAACATTTAGAGCTTTACAAAATTACTGATATATTGATTTGAATTTCAAAGAAGAATTAATATCATTTACCTATGGTAAAGTAAATACCTTTTTGCCTATGGTAAAATATTTTTCTGCACCTTATATATGAATTTTAAAACTTACTAGCTGAAACTTAATGTTTCACTAAGGTATTTGAGTGAATTTCAGTGGATGTTTATTGCATATGCCATAAGTACTGATTACTTTTCAGAGAAATTAAGTTTGGGATCAAAAATGCTAAAGTTTGAGATCCATCAATTAAGTCTGTATCATTGAGTAAAACTACTTTTCTTTGATTATGGGTTAATACATGTATTCACTACCTTACAATGTATGGTGGAAAAATAAATGTGAAAGTGCTTTGTAATAAGTAAAGTGATATAAATGTCACTTATTGACAATGCTAAGTTGCAATGGGGATCTTTTATCAGTGTGTATATACTTACATATATACTACACACATATATATACACACATATATGTAAGCATATCAAGAAAAGTTTTAAATAACTGCTTCTAGTTAAAGAGAGTTTTTAACACCACTGTTTGGGCATTCTGGAAGCACTTAGTCCAAGTGAGAGAAAATCGTTGAAGATAAATGAAAAAAATCAAGGTCAAGACAAGAATTCACTCTCTTGCCCTTTATAATTTAAATAGATTCAAAAAAGGTGTCAAAAAAGGTAACCTCAGGTCTATGACTGCGCCTAAGTAGGATCTAGATTGAATGGACTAAATAGAAAACACTCTGGAAAGAGATAAGTGGAGTGGTGGGTGGAGACCTCAGATTAATGCAATAGATCATTTGAAAACAATCAGCAAAGACTGAAAAGAGGCTCAGCCCTTGCAAGCCTGAAGCTTGAGGGGCAAACTATAGCCAGGAAAAAAAATGAATCATGGAACTAAGTTTTTGTAGCCCATTTAATTTCAGAGGAAGAGGGCATTCCTGGGTAGGCCAGACCAGATAAAAGCATATTAACAGGTAGGGGGAGGAAGCTGGCACTGGACACTTCGGCAATCTTTATAGAAGTGGTATTCTACGATGGAGAAAGCAGGGTTTTGGAGCCAGACAATTAGTTTTTGAATCTCAGATTGTTGCTCTATTAATTATGTGATATCGATTTTCTCTACAAACATCTTGCTCTTTATCTGTAATTGTAAAAGAAAAAAGTACTCAATGTAGGGCTGGGCATGTAGGTTGCATGAAATAAAAATTAGTTTTCCTTAAGACAATCTGCACCTGGGACTTAAGATGGCAAATAATATTTACAACCTAATTTTTCTGGTTTGATGAAAATGCCTCAGATTTTGCTAGATTGGTGTATCATTTTCAAGTACACTTCAGGTGACTGGCTGAGTATTGTGTTTAGCTAGGAGGAATTAGATAGAATGATTACACATAAACTTTTAAAATTCTTAGTTTAAAAAATTTTTAATTATAGTCTGAGCAAGACTAATTTCTTGTTTTTAGGCAAATGTATTAACTTATGCATACAAACTACAGCCTATCAGATTCCCTTTCAAACACTTCCAATGATGGGCTTTGTATGGCAGCTATTTCCTGGATTGAATGTAAATTGAAAATTTGAAAACCTAGTGCGAGTGTGAGTGTTATGCAATAATTTCCATCTGTTGACTTAGAATTATATACATAGATTTCTAGTTCATTTTCCTTTCCTGTCTCCTAGACACCAAATATAAATAGACTTATTAGGATTAGCTTCTATATTTATTTCCTGCAGTTTTGAAAGTTTATTTTCCTTTTTTTTGTGACATCCTATTAATTCTATGAAGTTAATTATTAAATTAAAAATTATTAGGTTATTTTTTTCAAAGAATTTCTGTGTGATATTTTCCATTCTTTGAGGTATAGATGACTTTGTATTTTTTATGTGTAATGTACATTTATTTATACATGTAAAATATATAGTGTATAATATATTTTGTTTTATATATTATATACTGATCATATATAATATATATCTTATGTACTATATAATATATATTACATGATAATCATTATATAATATATATTATATTATTAGAAGATTAATAATATATATTACATATATATTACTTTACTAACTATCCTTCTATGTATTAATCTAATGTAATTGTTTTAATTGAAGACAATAACTCCACTTTAAGCAGAATGGAAGTTACCAGGGAATATCACACAACTCAGAATAATTGGGAGAGTTGAAGAAACTGGTTGTAAGCACTCAGGAATAATCTTAGAACTTTATTTCTGAACTGGACTGATATGGGAGTCATCACTGTCAACTTCAAATAATGCCAGCACACCTGAATATGGACGCCCGACTTTCTACTTTCAGTGGCTAACTTCCAAATCAGCATCTCAGCAGGTACATCTGATTGATTGAATTTAAGGTACATGACTGTACTCTACCTATAAAGAAACTTAGGAAATAGTATTTTTTCCTTAATTCTAATTTAAGGATCCAGAATTCAAAATATAGGGACTTATCAAAATGTACTGAGTTATTCAAGATTTGGAAGCACCCTGAATGACATTAGTCCGTGGGACTACACTTTGCCTTCTCAAGAATTGTGGAGAATGCTCTTTTAAATGTTCATTTGAAGGCTGATGACATTCTTATTTACATAGTTTTTTTTCCATTTTGTAACCCATAGAAACACTATGTGAACTCATTCAGGATTGGACTCTTCATCCTTCCCTGCTCCTCCTGGACCCATGGTTCTCATCATTGCCCTTTACCTTAGTCAGTTGCATCAATATTTACCAAGCATCTACCATTTCTTCTCTATTTAGTCACAAAGTTGTCATGTTTAAAAATTTGAAATAGGTATCAAATGCATCCACTGCCCAGTCAGAACTGTAGCCCAAGCTTGCAGTGTCTCCTTTCTGGACTACCTAACACCCTGCTTTTACCTCACATTATTTGTTAAGTTGATCCCTTCAGCAAACATGAGTTTCTCCTATTATATGTTTACATTACAATCTATATTTTTCTGTATAGCACTTTTCACAATTGTATTTTTCTATCATTGTAATAGAATGATTTTTTTGTCTTAAAATGCTTTTCTGAACTATAACTTGAAAGTAGGGACTATGATTTTCACTGGTAAGTTCCTTGCACATAACAGAGATGCTCAATAAATATTGGTTTAAAATACATAAATGGGTTTAACATTACAAAACTGTCTTTGAAAAATTGCAACAAGTATTTTTTGTTCTTTTTAGATATACATAACAGTAGAGTGTATTTTGACATATTATACACACATGGAGTGTAACTTATTCTAGTTAGGATCCTATTCTTGTGTGTGTGGATGCTGGCACAAATTTTTCAGCGACTTCTGGGCATGGTATGGAAGATTCTAGAGAATCTGTGCCCAGTGCTTGATCTTTTGGGGTAACATAATTTTTAAATATAACATCTATTCTCAAAAGAGGGGGGGAAAAGAAAGACATATTCCTTTCAGATGGACCAACATATGACCTTTTTTCATGAATGGGCCCGCTATGTCTACTTAACCCAGGAGTTAACTACAGCTGGAACTTTTATTCACTTTTCTCATTTATATATCCATATATCAACTGTGTATTAAGTAGGCAAGGTGCCAAAAGTGGGGAATACAAAGATGATTTGGAGAAATGGCTTTAACAATTTCTCTATAGGATTATGTAATAAATAAATTTCTAATGCAGAGTAAAATTAGAGACTTGATAGAATGACTACTTTTACTCACAGTCTGAAGATCATAGAAGGCTCAACATGAAGGACAATCAGAGTTTCGATAAAAGTATGAAGAAAACTGCTTCAGTCAATGAAAATAGAAAGAATATTTGTATTTTTTTCAAGTGGATAGAGATGGTTCTGTCTGCTAAGCAATTTGCAAAAAGCACAAAGACCAGGGATTCCCTATTCAGGTAAGGGTGAGAAGTTTGAACAATCTACCTGGAAGTGCTGTCCTACAGAGACCCCTTTTCACCCACTGATGATCAGTCTTTTGTTTGAAGTCATAAGACCAATTAGTGTCGATAAGTTTGTACTCTGTTAATTCTTGCAGACACCATTTCCTTTACTATACCCTACAGAATATGTAATATGGTTGGCCAAGAAAGGATGACATCTGTAGTCACTGAATATGTTACCTCCTTCCTAGAAAGACCTGTCACCTTCCCCATTCACATGGGGGCACACTCTGTAATGTCTCCTTTTAATGTAGCCCAGAGCAATATGGACTTGAAGCTTTTAATTTTTCTTTGTTTCTTCTCAAGTCTCTTACTAGCACAGAAGGGACAATGAAGGTCGAGTCAGACCCAAATAGAAATCTTGACTTGGCTACCTATGACTTTAGGAAGGTAATGTCTCCTCTCTTAGATGATTGCACTTGGAAAATGAAGATGTGGTATACTTCCTTACAGAGTTGGCAGGCATGATCAGATAAAAGCAGTGTAAGCAAATGTGCATACAGTAGGCAGTCAAGATATGTTTCTTATTTTCATGCTTTCCCTTACCAGATATGATAAACTATGTTGTAACCTAAGTAATAGATGGCTACCCTGGACCTAAGTTATTGCGTCTGCCCACTAGGTTTATGACAACCTTAGTGGCGCTTTGACAGTCAACATAACCTCAGTGTTCTAGATCTACCTGATTTCTGAAATTCAGGGTGCTGTGAGGAGCCATAGTTTTTAGAAAATGCCTGATTTTCAATCAGTACGATGAACTGTAAGGATGCAGATGAGGTCAACTTTGTGTTTGCCACCAGGTCACAAGTGTGTGTTTTTCTGTGAAACAGATAATATGCCAATAATGACATTTATATGCACACCTTTGTGCCTTCCTCAATGCTAAGCAAATGACTTTTGCTGTAGCTGAGAATTATACTAACCCTCCAATAAAACTAAGGTGTAAGAAAACAAAGACAAGCTGTGTTTTTTCTCCTTAGTGAACTTACGCTAGTAAATTCCTCTTTCCTGCCGTTCCCTTCTTCCTCTTTTGCATTTATGAGCAAGGAAAGAAAGACCCCTGCTTATTCCTTTTGAGATTATTATTCTAGCTTGCTAGGCACCTGCATCCTGCTGCTCCTTTGTGTAGAAGGCATTAAGTCTTTCTGTCTGTTTTACTTTAAGATGCTTAAGAGACATGTCAGCAGGATGTAATTACAAAAGACAAGAACAGCAGGGAAAATGCCAGACAATTACTAGGAGACACAGGGTAAAAACAAGGTTGAGACAAACTAGTTTATATGAGAAGAAATTCTGATTACCACCACAGTTATTATAGGCATTTAGTATTTATGGTGCACCAACGTGGAGTTACACACTATAAAGAACATAGAATTAGACTCTTTTCAAGCCAGGAAGTAATATTTCAAGAGCTGTGAGATTCCTGCAAAAGCTGCTAATTTCAGATGCTGCTCTCCTATGAAGAGGGCTGGAAATTTCTGATCCTGCGTAGATTTGGAGTTTTTATGAGGAAATAAAATAATTAACTTGGCAATGTGAATAACTTATAGTGAGCTCTCAATATGAGTTACTTACACAGAAAGGCGTAGATGGGCTTAATAATTCATAATGGCACTAGATACCCAAGTGGAGTTTCTGGCCTGCTTGATTTCCAGTAAAAAAAAAAAAAAAAAAAAAAAAAAAAATTAGTTGAATTCTTCAAATTGTGTCTAAGTTCCTGCAAGGTGCCCTATTTTAGGTTTTCTGGGGAAAACACAGAAGCAATTTTCAAATCACTCTAATAATATTATTGAATGTAAATATTTAACACTGGGTAGGTCAAATATCAGAAGTCCCTTGAAGGCAAAAAGCTTATTTTGTTTATCTATATAGTTCTCATATCTGAGAAAGTAGTTGGTAAATAATAGGTGCTGAAAGAGTGAGTTTAAAAAAAAATTAAAAAATTAAAACAACAGAAAATGTTAAAAAAATAAAACTAACAAAAGTTGTGTTTTGAATTTCCATAAAGAAAACAATTTAGGGGCTGGGGAGATAGTTCAGTTAGTAGAGTGCTTGCCTTGCAAGCACAAGGCCCTGGGTTCAATCCCCAGCACTGCAAAATAAATAAATAAATAATTAATTAATTAAAAAATAATTTAGAGGGAAAAAAATCCTTAAACTGTGACATGAATATCATAAAATCTAACTAATTCTTGGCATATGGCAATCATATGACATATAAGAGCCAAGGACTCATCTGTCTGTTACGCTGATTGTTAGCCCAACCCTTGTTGAGCTCAGTTAACTCACATTCACCTGGTTCCTGAACTGACTCTGACAAATGCTTTTTCAGACAGATAGAAGTCACCCTTTCAAGTATAGAAACAATTTTGGATGGCTATCTTTCCTAAGTATGCATATACCTTCTTTTTTTCCAAATCAGAGCATATTCTGTTCAGATTTGATCTGCACATTCTAGGAGTCATATTAGAAAACTGTCACAGATTTAGAAAATATCTTTCAGTAAGCTTCACAGCCTGGGACACAGATCCTGAGCCGGTCGCCTTCTTGTGATGCAACTGAAACATTTGTGAGTTCAGAATTCCAATCTGTTTATTCAGGTGATTTTGAAGGATACTTAACTAGATAGGGTGATAAATATACTTTATTTAATAAGTTTTTTCAACTCAATGTGTATGTTCAAGATAGTTTGGCCTCTATGTTCTTGTCCTAGCTCAGCAAAAGGCAGGCAGGCCTGTATTGAGGATCTTACTATGGGCTCCCTCAAAATGAAAAGAGAAAGGAGGGCGATCATCCAGTCATGTCATTACAAGAAACTGCCTTCCTCTCCACATCTTTGAATGAATCAAAAGTGACTGGAAAAGACAGGGGGTTGATCTAGCACAAACTTCTTTACCCTGGATAGTTAAACTAAAGTGAAACTCCTGAATGCTATTCTTTCAATTCTGCAGAGTCTATTCTGTTGGCTAGGATGGTCTAACCTTTGGAACATCCTCTTTGGGAATGGCACATCTTAGAAGAAGCAATTTAACGTAGTATTATAAATCTTGAAGATTTTCTTGAAATTTGTCAGGTTTTTGTTGTTACTGTTCTTGTTTGTTTGAAGACAAATTTGAATTTCTATACTTGCTCTTCATGTTAAAAACAGGGTAGAGTGACTAGTTTCTTTCTCTGCTTATGCATAAAAATGAAGAGGTGGTTCTTATTTTTCTGGACTAATTGAGAAGATGGAACTAAATGCTTCTACTGGCATTTGTGACATGACTTATCCTGAGCTTCTCCTCTTCCATTGTCTTCTACACTCACTGCTAGTCAAATGTAAATGTAAGTTCACACAAGGAACATTTCTCCCATTTGATGTCTTATCTATATCTGTTCTTCAAGTTGTCACCAAGACTAAAAGTTCCCCACTCCAATTAGCAGCTTTTTTTTTAGCATGATTTTCCCTCAGTGGGAGCCAGATTTCCTAGTTTTTTTCCTGAAATTGGATCATAACCTGAAATTTCTCTTTGCAAATGGGAAACTTGCAAAAGCAGATGTGGAACCCAAGTTACTTCCTTTACTTTTCAATGACTTCTTAGATTATGATTTACTGATGATGTAATATGAAGAAATAGAAAATATATTACTTTGAATACAATTTGGTGGAGAATAAACATTTCCTAATAAATTAGAACATAGACACTTAGGGAATTGGAAGAACAATTTCCACAGAATATGAAAATGTGTGAAAATTATTTTATTGCATTAGTTTCTACTGCTGCAGGATTTTGAATATTTGCCAACTGTGTGAATAATTAGTGTGGTTTAAAAGCCAAATATGTTGACTCAGTTGTATGCAAAAACCAAATGTATTGTACATGGCTTATTTCTTTTTATATTTTTACATAAAGTAAACATACCCCAATTGATGAAAATATTATTCTGTGGTCTGTCCCAAGGTAGTCCTGGACTCATAGAATCATAGATAATGCTTAGCTTTTCAATCTATAACTAATTAATAGTTGTGGCAGTCTTAGATGCCAACCTGCCTTAGAGCAGAGAAGTCTAGGTAATGGACATGAAATAAAAGCTAATTTAATTAGCTTTTGATACAAGTAAGACATGCATAAGGTTTTTGTTCCCTTCTCTTTGACAAAAGTAGAAGTGTTATGGTTTGGGTGTGAAGTGTTCCCCAAAAGCTTATGTGTGATACAATGCACTAAGGTTCAGTGGAGAAATGCTTGGGTTATAAGTCTTAAGCCAATCAGTGAATTAATCTCCTCATGGGGATTAACTGAGTGGTAACTGATGGAAGGTAGGGTGTGGGACTTGGTGGGGTATATAGTTTGTATCTGGAGAGGAGAAACTTGTTCTCTGTGCTTTCTGATCACCATGTGAGCTGTTTCCCTCTGCCACTCCTTTCCGCCATGATGTTCAGCCTCATCTCGAGCTCTGAGGAATGGAGCCTGCAGTCTAGGGATTGAGACCTCTGAAACTGTAAGGCTCCAAATAAACTCTTCCTCCTTTACAATTGTTCTGGTGGGGTCCTTTAGTCACACCACTGAAAAGGCTAAGACAGGAAGTAATATTGTTAATTCAAGACCCATAGCTATAATAATTGTGAGGATCATTTAGAAGTGCCAGAGGTGGCTGTTGATGCTCCTATTTCTTAATTCTCACATTCGATTGCTCAGGTGAACCATTCTAGTCTTCCTTCAGCAGAATTACTAACCCAAGCACTTCTGCAGATGCACTAGGGCATTTTCACCTACTGTTGATTCTTGGAAAACTCTACTGAATATAGTGAAATAAATCTGAGTATGCCCATGGTACTTGGATCCATGTCCTGAGAATGACCCTTGGTTCAGCCAAGAGGATATGCTTTGAGGCCGGGAATTCTATTCCAGGATCAGCCATATAATTCTTAACTTAGACCTCAGAAGGCAAGAATGGTTTTGCATTCCCTATTTCTCAAAAAGCAACATATATCTTTGCCAGCAAAAATAAATTTAATTTCCATAGGTAAATGCTCATAATTTCCTATTTTAGTGAAACTGTATTTATGTAGTATAACTAAACAGTACATATATGTGTAGATGGCATGAATACCAGGAGTTTATCTCTCAGGAAAAATCTAATGGTATGATGGCCAGTGGATGCTGCATTGCACAGAATGCCATCAAGATTCCAGGTGGTTTCACTTGTCTGTGTCCCCAGTGAATGAAATGTCAGTCATGGTTGCAGCATGACAGTTGCAGCAGCTATCCATCATCATGTACTGCTGTCAGTCTGTTTAGAGGTGAGAAGTGGGAGGACCAGCCCCAGAGAAGTCTTTTTCTATCTCATGCTTTATTTGGAGGATAGATTCTTTTCCAGAAGTTCTCCAGCAAATATTCCTTAGACTTCAGTGACCAGAGACATTTCACATAATCTCTTATGTCACACAAATCCCAGAATTATGTCACATGGCCACCCCAAGAAGAATTTTCCATATGGTCATCCCAAAACTGCATCATTTTGCCATCCCAGGATGGTGTTCCACGGCCACCAGAGATCTGTGTCTCTTTGCCACCCAAATACTATGATGCACAGCTAACAGAGAACAGTGTCACACAGCCACCCCAAACTTTGTCATTTTATCACCTATGAACTTTGTCACATGGTTGCTCTAGAATTGTGTCACATCATCACATTGCTGCTTCAGGACTCTGTCACACTGCATCTAACAACTGTGTCAAACTGTCATGACTGTCACATGGCCACCCTAAAACTGTGACACATCATTACCTCTGAAAGCTATGAATGTTGATAACTGACATTTTAGCTTCTCTTGTGGGAGGCAAGCTCTGCTTGCAGAGAAGAAAGGAGAGAAAATGTTCAACAAACACAAGATGGTCTACTACTAAAATGTGTGCAGCCACATGTGTGTGCATGTGTGAGTGTACTTGCATGTGTGTCTATGTGTTCAGAGCAAGAGCTGGAGAGAGAAATAAAGTACCTTAAGATTGAGGGACTCTAGTATGTCACAGGTTGAGCTGAATTATGCAATGTGCACAAGCTACATTACTGTCATAAGAAGAATGAATTTGCTGAAAGTGATGAGAGATATTAAAGGAGTAAGACAAAAAATAGGTAGCTACAAACTATATTTTCCATGTTCAATTTCTCTGTGCTTAGGTAGACTTCAAGTACTGTCAGAAAAAGTTCCTCAGCATTGTTCACCACCCCAGTGTGGAACTCCAGGAGTTAATTCCAGTGTCTAGGTTTTGTTCTTTCTCAAAAGGCAGAAGCAATATCCCATCATTTCACCCAGTAGGGAGCACAGCAAACAGAAGCTGTGGGTGCTTAGCCACCACACAAAGTTCTCTTGCTAATGTTGAAGGACATAGATTCTTCTTATATTCAAATTCTTTAAAAATGTTTTTGGGTGAGGGCTAGCCTATTAGCACAGAAATCAGGAAGCATTTTCCAGATGAGGCATCATGATGTAAACAGGCAAGAGTGAAGACCACTGTTATCAGAGCAACATCTCACTAGTAGCTCTAAGCAACCCTTAGAATATGTTCATTACCTACTTGACTGAAATTGACACTGGTGATCACAGTGTCCTTAACCTTCTTAAATAAATCAAGGGTTTTAATTGAAAGCATTAGTCAATATGCACTTCTTGTAATGCTTCCTAATTAATTGACCTGACTGGTATTTTGACTTAATTAAAACTTTTTTAAGTTCTTCTATTCATTCCTCCTTTTACTGTGTTTTTACTTTGGACATAAAACCTTAGGGGTTATTTGCTACTGTGGTTGCCTAATGATCGTGAAATAAAATACTTTCACTTAGCTACACAAAGAATGTAGGTACATGGTCTAAAGGCTGCTAAGAAGGTGGGATTAGTTTTTGTCAGTTGTGGTAAGTCATTCAGGATATCTTTGAAATGACCACAGAGCTTTCTGACCACAGATCCTGGGATACACTGATCAAAGGACAGTGGAGGCTAAGGTGTTGCCTGCAGCCTCCCAACATCCAATGCTTTTGCAAGGCAGCTGAGCACAGCATTTGAGAAAATTACAGAGCAATGTTCCCGTGAAGAGCAGGAACCAGCCCTCCTCCCACTGCCTAATTCCAGGCTACAGCGCCCACCGTGTTCCCCTTCGTTTCTCTTCAATGACAACCTGACTCTCAAAAGTGTCACTAATAAGCCAGTTCCCAATTAGCTGTGGAGGTTTTTTCAGGGCTCTTGGCAATGTTCCTGCAGCTTCTGGGGGCTGTTACTGCCTACAAACAGAGGATCATTTCTGCTTTGCACAATTCAAAGGCGAGAGCTGCTGGGAAGGCAATGCTCTGGTTTCATTATTCCTTGCTAGCAGGAGAACAGAATACATTGCTTTTAATGTTCAAATATGTCATTTGAGAAAAAAATATAAGTCCTCCTGCCTGAACCAGCTCTCCATCACTTATTTGTGTAAGTGCGTGCACACATCCAACAGCCCACGATGTTCTCACAGACAAGTCCTCAGAAAATCCTGCATAGCAATTTAGAGACTGCAGGGTGTAATAAAGTTAAGGGTTTAGAATGAGTCGGAAAGAAAGGCAGCAGCGGTCTGCCATTTAGCTGTCGTTGAAACAGTGACAGTAGGGCCACTCTTGGAGTGCCTTTGTATCTGACTTGAACTCTAAGTGGCAAGGGCAGCTTCATTTGGGTATTTTAACAGGTGGAAAGCAGGCAGCCCCTGACCTCTTCCATGGCCCACTTTGCTGGAAGAAAGTTAATCACTGATTTGTGTGCTTTAGAATGTGCTGTCAGTTCTTGACTTTTTGGGGGGCATCTACGACCTCTAAATAAAGGATTGAGTTTTGTTTGTTTCCGGGCAGCACATACCTTAGCCCTCCCTGCCAGTGATGTCTGCACTCTCTGTGTGCACTCTCACCTCAGGCTCACAGGGGTTGCAGGTGGTTTATACCATGATTTCTGTTTCATAGATGATTTAGATATAGAGGGCCAATCACTGGTATAGTTTAATAACAAATCTAGTGAACTTTAAATCTCATGCTCTTGCTACTGTGTCCTTCATCCTAAACCAGGGATTGAATCGATAGAGAGTATTGAGGGAAAAAAGAAGAGAGGTTCTCATCATCACTTAGGACCCTTGACACTTTGTACACCAAGTTTTTTTTTTTTTTTAATGCGTGCGTGTTTGTTTATATACAAGGGATTGAACCCAGAGGTGCTTAACCACTGAGTCATATTCCCAGCCCTTTATATTTCTTATTTAGAAACAGGGTGTTGCTAAATTGCTTAGGGCCTCACTAAGTTGCTGAAACTGGCCTTGAGATTCTGAACTTGAGATTCTCTGACCTCAGACTCCCAAGTTGCTGGGATTACAGGCATGCACCACCATGCCCAGTCTTAACATCAAGCTCTTAAGAATGGTATAACATGGTAAAGGTGGAATGACTTTTGCAATATTCTTGAATTTTATTGGAGTGAAATGAGAAGTGGACTGTAGAAAGAGAAATAATTTCCTAGCGAGGGGCTATTTACACTTCCTTGTCATTTATTCAACATTTAGTATGGGCAAGCATTATGCTAAGGTCTTTCATGAATATCACTAGTAAGTACTTAACAGACATGTGCTGGATGCTGTTGGTTCTTCCCCTGTAAATGGAAAAGACTGACCATGACACCTGAGAGTGATACTTGAGTAACATTCTGTACATTTCCAGTTATTTATTTAATGTGAAGTTTGTGTATGTTTAGAGTGAAAGTTCTGTGAAGACAGTGGTCATTTGTTTGGTTCTCCTTTAAATCCTCGAGGGCTTAGGGTCTTCCTGATGGCAAGGTATGTGTATGTTCTGGTAGATTTCAGAAGGACTGTGGTCCCACTTGACCCAGAGTGAGTTCAGGGAAAGAGACAAATGGTAGGAGGATGGAGTAATACTTCGCTCCATTCATGCTTGCTGGTCAACTGATCTCCTACTAACTCAATCATGGGAATAGAGGACAGGATTAAATCTGCCTTTTATTATATATAGTGTGTGTATACACACACACACACACACACACACACACATATGTTTTGTTTTGTTTTTGCAGTGGAATTGAACCTAGGGCCATGTGTGTTAAGTAAGCATTCTACCACTGAGTCACACTTGAAACCCCCTTAATCTTTTTAAAACCTAGATAGTTTTGCCTTATTCTAGTGTCTTCTGTAGAAAATGGAGATGAAAATGAAGTATGAAACTAGAAAACAAGAAAAATGGTAACGTTCCCTTTTTTTGCAATCTTACACGGCTCAGCTCATTTTCCTTCAAAAAGTACCACCCCGACCAAGTTTATTCTTTTCTTTACTATGAAACAACAGGTTACAAAGACATGGAATCAGTTTGCAAATGAGTGTGTGTGTTGGGGGGGTGGGGAGAAGGACAGTAGAATTTTGACTTTTGGCATGCTCTGACTTTTTTCATCTGCACGCTTTCATCATTCCTTCTCATTTTGTCATTTGCAGAACTGAATGAAAAATTAGTGAAGGAGAGTGTCAGTCATTGACTTGCTCAATACTGATGCTGCACAACACCTAGATGTAGTGCTCTGGCCTCAAGGGATTAGCATCTGATAGATACTGGTTGCTGGAAATAAACTACTACTTGGGGTACCAGCCTGAATTTAGAACTCTTAAGGAGTTCCAAAGATGGTGATGATGTTGACGACAAAGACAACAGAGAGATACTCAAAAGGAAATGCAAGGGATTTCTACTTGTAGAGATCACAACATTTTCTATGAAAAACAAAACAACAAACAAACAAGCAAGCACACAAAGCAGGTGATATTTGGGCCAGTCTTGAAAGATTGATAGAATCTTTACAGTAATTCTCATTAGGAAAATCAGAATATCTATTTTGTTAATTCTGAGGGATGAACAGGAATTGACGATATTAAAGACTAAGAATTCAGGGGATCGATGTAAAGTAATAAGAACAATCTACATAGGACTTTTTAGGTGGGGTCTTAGCTGCCTTGCTGAGGAATTGGTTGGCCATGCAAATCCAGGAAAGGGTTTCACGCTGATGTATATTCCTGAGGTGGTGAGCCGGGCAGCCTAGATGAGGGAGAGGCAGAAAGTTAGGAGAGCAGGCACTAGAGTCTTTTAGTAAACACTTAATAGTGACATTAGTGGGCTGATGTGAGAGGGATTTCAAAAGATTAGTAAGTTTTAGTGCACATGGAAATGAATAAAAGGCAGAGAACGGGGGGGAGATTAAATAGAAACTTGTCTTCTTGACTATGAGGTCTCATTATCTTTCCTGGTTGCTCTTGGGGATCCTGGTGTGTGTTGGGTAGGGTTGGTGGGGACAGGAAGGCATGTTCACAGTCACAGCAGTGTTCACAACCATGGAGGAAAAATCCTTGTTGTACACAGACCAGGAAGAGAGAGATGGGCTCATGTCACAAGATCTTTTGTCTACACAGAAAAATAACATCATGTACAAATAAAAACTGAGTATGCATCATAAAAACAAAGCAAATATGGCCTTTAGGATAACACTATTCATTTGGGAATGAGACTATTTCATTTATTCTTTTATCTTTATGCCCCTCACCTCAGTAATATAAACTAGTTAATTATATCTCTAGACAACTAGGGCACATATGCTTCAGTTGCTTACTGCTTTCTACCCTTTAAGTTTCCATAATGAACACTACGTCAGGTACATAATTATATGGCACTGAATAATTGAGAGGAATTTTCAGATCTCTGTCATAGAGGTAACTTCAAAATTGACAATATTTTATTTGGAATGTAGGTGGTATATTGAAAGATCATAATATCCTCACATAGATTTGCAGGAAAGTCAGTATTTCATTAATAGGTTAGGAAAAATCCTGGATTTGTGCAATTCCTTTCTCCAAGGAAAAGTACTTTCTGAACTTTAAGAATCCTTGTCATCCCCGTGAGGACTGTATAGGCAAAGATTTTCTGTTTACAAGAGAGGGCAGTAGAAACCGAGCATGATTAAGGGTATGATTTTACCAGAATAAAATCAATTTCTGAATGCAACTTGAGAATCACATTGTTGTAGTTCTCTCCTATGTGGAACCCCTTTGCCTTAGGAACAGGAACAGGTGTGAAGAATGTTCACATTTAATTGGCTACATAATTTGTCAGAAGAAATGAATTTTCAGTTCCCTAAAGACTTGCAGCAGAGAGTGGGAAGCTGGCAGGGACTCACCTTTGAGCAGCCACCTCTCACTCCTCTGCCACCTGGGCCCACCACGGTGCCTCCCATATGTCCCTTTTCTGGGATGTCTTTCATAATTGATAGAAGAGTATTTTTGCTTTTTCTCTTTCTTCTACCTATATTTCATCTGTAAATAGAAATAGACAAGCAAAGGAAGTTTCATTTGTTAAATTTGACTATTTTTACTGGAGAGCTGCCTACACCCCTGCTTGCCTTTCTCTCTCTCTCTCTCTCTTTCCTTCCCTCCCTCCCTCCCTCCCTCCCTCTCTTCCTTCCTTCCTTCCTTCCTTCCTTCCTTCCTTCCTTCCTTCCTTCCTTCCTTCCTTCCTTCCTTCCTTCCTTCCTCCCTCCCTCCCTCCCTCCCTCTTTCTTTTCTCTCTCTCTCTTTCTCTCTCTGTTTCTTTCAGAAAAAATCCCTAAACAGGAAAGTTGTGCCAAAGCCCACTCAATCCAAATACAATTCAGATTGATACCCTAGAATCCTACGGACTTTGAAAATGTTTCTATGAAGATTTGTATTAAGTTACTGTTTCAGGAAGGAAGGGTGCCATTCTATTGTACATTCAGTGAGGTTGAATTAATTCTTCTGGGATACCTCATCAGACACTCAAAACATAACCTCACTGTTTGTTGCTATTCATTTTGGAGCCTGTCAGCCAAGTTTCAAGTCAATTGAAATCAGTTAAGTGCAGTTTTCAAATATTATTTCTTGGAAATCCTATTCCCCAGATTCAGAAATTATCTTATGGGTTTCTTTTTACCCAAAAGGGCAATTAAATGACCTGATCATAAATCTTTACTAATAAAACCTGAGACTATTTCTCATATTTAGAATGTGATAAAAGTGATAGGATTTTTGTTTTTGTACTCAAACCTTTTTTTCAGTACTAGAGATAGAACTCAGGGAACCCCTTTGCCCCTGAACTACATACCCAGTCACCACCTTTTTGAGACAGGGATTCCCTAAGTTGCTGAGACTGACCCTGAACTTGACCTCAAATTTGAAATTCTCCTGCCTTAGCCTCTTGAGTCACTGGGAGTATATGTGCATACCACCATGCCTGGCTTTATTTTGTACTCTTTATTAGGTCTGTGTTTTATTGAGATGACAGTTGATTTTTGTTGGCTTTATTATTTCAAAAAGAATATTTCTTACATATTTTGATATGTCATAACACAATTACTCTGATTTATGATTCTTCTCAAAATTATTATTTATAGGTATGAGAGGTACACCATGCTGTTTTGATATGCATATACATAGTGAAATGATTCATACATTTAAGTCAATTAACTTGCTCATCACCTTCCTTAGTGAACCACATTTTGTGTTTTTGGTGGAACAGAGCACCTAAAATCTGCTCTATTAGCAAACTTCCAGTATGAAATACAATATTGGTAACTTTAGTCTTCATGTTGTGCATTAGATCTGTAGACATATTCATCCTACAAAATTGCTGGTTTATACCTTTTTCTTACTCTCCCATTTTACTCCCTCTCCTGCCCTTGAAAACCATCATTCAATTCTGTTTCTTTGTGTTTGACTTTTTTTAAAAAAAGAAGATTATAATTATAAAAAAAGATTATAGTATTTTTATTTCAGTGACTGGCTTATTTCACTGAGTATAATATCCTCCAGGTTCATCCATGTTGTCACAATGGCATTATACCCTCCTTTATAAGGCACGTATGTGTAGGTGTGTATGTGTGTATGAATATCCTGCCCATGCACACATTTGTATATATTTATACATACATATGTGCATACAATGTAATATCCTCACAATCTCCTTATATGTTCCTTCCACTACTTGGCTCTTGTGATGTGCTGCAATGAACATGGGAGTGCAGGTATGTCTTCCACATACTAACTTCATTTCTTTGAATATACACAAGCAGAGAAATTGCTGGGTTATATGTTAATTCTATTTTTGGAAAAATCACCATAGTGTTTTCCCTAGTGACTGAATGATGTACATTCCCACTCACAGTGTAGAAGCATTCTCTTTTTTTCCACACCCTCCCTCCTCTCAAAGTTTTTGACTTCTAATTTGTTTCACTTTTTTCTAATCCTTTTATGATAACAAAAGTTTAAAAATATTTAAAAATATTAATTTTTTTGGAAAATGTTATCTATCTCCCTCATTTTCAGATTCCCTTAAGCTAGCTGATGTCTTCTCCTTTGTTTCCTTTTTGCTCTTTATGTCCTTATTAGTGGCAAGTTTGAAGAACCTGAATCCCATCACTGGGCAGGGTTGCTGAAGAGCTTCAGTGGAAAAGAAAGGCACAGGTGGCTGGTGACCATTCTCAGTACAGACCTCTTTAGTCCCTTGAAGGGCAGGGATTGGGTGAGCAGTGCTTCCCCTTAACAAGCCTTGGATTCTACATGGAGCCTCACGCAGGCACTGTGGTGTCCTGTGCAAAACCTCTGGCCTTTTGGATCTACAGATTAATGAAGGTCAGGTGAGTTCCTAGGGAATGCAGTTTCTTACAGAAGTCAATCCACTCTGTGATCATAAAAAAAGCCAAGTAAAGCAGAATTACTCCAAAACCATGGGTGAGAAAAGACAACAGAAGACACCGAGAAAACCATAAAAGCATCCAATATTCCTTCTCTTAGTTAGCATGGATGACTGTTAACTTCCATCCCAATAAGTTTTAGGCCTTTCTGTTTTATTTCATGTGACTCTAAGATAAAAAGTAAGATAACTAATCACAGAATCATCCCTACCTGGTGACAGCGCCAAAGCTGCTCTTTCCTTGAACTCAATGCAAAATCACTCAAAGCAAGCCTAAATCCTATAACAGAACTCTAACACTCATATGAACTCTTCCAGGGATTCCCATGAGCTATTGTCTTCCTTACTTCAGTAAGAATTCATTAAGGTAATCTTGTTCAATTACAAGTATGTTCCTGGTGGTCTTTGGTGGACATTGACCTATCTTATTTGTAATTACGCTGCATATAGAATTCCAGGTTAAAAAAAAAAAAAATCTGTCTTCAAGCTTGAAAAGTATTGCTCTACTTTGTGCAAGCTTCAGTCTTCCTGATGAAAAGTCTGGTGCCAGTCCATTTTTTGTTCAGTGATGTATGTTCAATTTCTTTAATTTTGGGGGGAAGAAGAATAACATTAGATAATATTTATTGAGTACTCATTATGTTCCAGGCATTAAATAATGCATTCTTTATGCCTTAGTATATTTAATCCTCAAAAAGCTAAATAGAGAGCTCCAACCTGAGCTTCAAACAAATAAAGTAACTGGCTCAAGGTCACACGGCTAGTTAGTGGCAGAACTGGACTTCAGCCCAGACCTGTTCTATTCTTAATCCCTAGGGCTGAACAATTATGCTAATGATACTTCAGGACTGTCTCATGAGCATCCTGGTATAAAGATTTACTTAGTGAAAAAGTCAAAACTAATGATTAAAATCAGAATTTGAAATTGGATATGGGTTTCATTGGCAGGCTATTCCCCACTTAAAATTTCCTCATGTTTAGCTGATTGTAATTCAACCTTGGGAAAGGAAGGCCAGCAGCAAGTCCAGAGAGGGTAGAAAAAGATGAGCTTCTCTCCACAAAAGAAAGTTGGAATCATATTAAACATTGACATTTCCAAAATATCATGCTAGACCACAAGATAAATTTGCATCATAAAAACCTAGAAATTTCATTTAGAATGGTCTAGGAATATCTATTTTTTTTGTATTTGAAATGCAAATTTTATTATAACAAATGAGCTTGAAAAACTATGAAATGTGTAAAAGTTGGTATAATTAAAATACAAGTGGTCCACATAAGTACAGTGGAGTTGGAAAATGGATATTTGCCAAAACTTGATCTTTGATGGAGAAATCTCTGCGTCTGAAGTTCTCATCAGGGTTTCCAGGCATCTATCAGATCATGCAAAGCCAGAAAACTATAAGATTCTCATCAAAGTCTCTGCAACCTTAACTGACCTCTTTCCTCATTCCAAGATCCTTGGGTAGACTTCAGTTTTCAGTGCGTCTGTGAAAAGGATGGACAAGTGAGCAGGCTAGCTTTGGTGAAAACTCAGGGCTGCATGCAATATTTGTTCAAAGGAAGTCTCCCATAGCACCCAGACTTTGAATGTGTAATTATAACTGGTTTTACTGTGATCAAGAAGGAAAACAAAATGTGGTTTGGAAAAAGAATACTAGACCGAAGAACATGGAACTGTTCATTGACTGAGTATAACTCATCTCTTACAGAGTGATCAGAAACTGGAAGACAGTTTGTACTTTCCCATCACCTCTCATTCTCTGAGACTCTTTTCAGTGGTTGATTATGAAAGCTCTTATTGGTCTCCAGAGTGGGATACTGCTGCAGAAAACATATGTATTCATGCATGTGTGTGTGTGTGTGTGTGTTGCATGTTATGTGTATATGTGTAGGAGAGAGAGAAAAAGATAACAGAGAGGGATTGACTTCAGAGCACTCATTCCAATTTCACAATTGTCTGATATCTTTTAAAGGTGTTGTGAATGAGTGGAAGTAGATGAAGAAATGGAAATGGGGGTTAGGGTCAGAGCATCTTTATGAGCATTGATTTTCTATATTTCCCAGAAAGAATATAGAAAAATTGTTGATCTTCAACTAAATATACATACTGATTAATAAAACAAAGATACAAACTCTTTTCACATTACAGGCAGGTCAATCAATTCCATTGTAATAATGCACACTGTAGTGGAGACACAACATTCCTGAACAAGTCAGGGAATGGGTGGTGAGCAGCCTGCAACCTACACCATTCAGTTCTGTGGGAGGAAAACTCACAAGGATTGTTCTCTCTCCAGAAAAAAAAAAAAAAAAAAAAGAAGATAGAAAAAAAAAAAAAAAAAAAACCCATAATCATTATTATATCTGCTAGGTCATTTAGGTTTCTGCATTACCAGGTTTCTTTTTGTTATCCTACAGTTTCTTTTTGTTATCCTACAGGCATCTTGAGATTTAAAAAAGAAAACATGATTTCCTTGAGAACAAAATCTCTGGATGATTCTAATCATTACACATCAATTTTACTAGAAATTTCTGAAGCAATGTGGTTAGAGCTCAGTATATTTAAATCCAGTGGGCCATTCATTCTCTTCAGTGATATGGTGGGACAAGGGAAAGGAAGGAGGAAAGGGAAGAGACTGGGATGGATTGCTGGGAGAGGAAAGGCTTGTTTAATTTCTCCAGACCAAAATTCTAATTTCCAAAAGACAAAATTAAAAAAAAAAAATTCACACTCACACACATCCTATCATTAATTAAACTTCAGACTTCTGCTAATTTTAACTGCCATCATCAACATGTCTTCTCTTGACCAAATCAAGACCCAAAAGCCAACAAAATGAACAGAGGAGTAATGTTCCATTGTCTCAAATAATATCTAAATCTTTTTGCAAAATTAAGTAATAATTATTATTGCTCTGAGCATACTTACAGACTAAAATATTTCTGCTGCTATTCATTACTGTTTTTGATGTACTCAGGTGAAAAATGGTTATTCCATTCTGTAACATGCAACAAGATCACTCTGTTGAAAGATGGTGCATTTTGTTCAACTTTTATTTTTTTTTTTTGTCTTGTTGTGGGGCTGGGGATCAAATCCAGGGTTTCTGCATGCTAGGCAAGTGTTTTAATACTGTGCTATATCCCTACCCTAGTGAACTGCTTGATTAAATTATTGCTGTGAGATTATTCACAAATTCCAGAAAAAAATTTCTTTAAACTCATCTTGATTCAATGGATTTTATTTTACAGCACAGGATGCCACTGGAAATCTTACCTCATTTCTTTATGGGATTTTCCTTTTAAATGTAGATGATGTGTCCAATAAAAATCTACTAGTTGTAGAGTAGCAAGGTGTCTGATATCAGGAGGAGGAAAATCAGCCATCATTGCCAAGTTTAAATCTCACCTTAACATGAACTAGCTATCTGGTTAGGGCTTTAATTTCTATATCAAAAAACAATGCTGTCACTAAAACAAACCCCATCTAGTTATTAGAGAATTTACTGATCTAGAATTATTGGAGAACTTACTGATTGTCCATAGATCTAAGTGTCTCAAAGTAAGTGGGCTATACATGCAATACAGAAAATAGAGACCCCTTTGGGCAGGTTCAGATTTTATTAATTCTCAGCCATTAGAACCTTAATAAATGTAGCACATATCTGTGGGTAAGTAACTCTGGATACTCCTGAAAGTGGACCATTTTCTTCTAAGCCCTATCTTCATGTATTCCTTAAACCTGGAGTTTAAATAGGGTCCCCTAAAATAGGTCCCCTAATCTTCCTATGACTAACATGCATTATTCTTTCTGAACAGAGATTCATTAGGGAGATTCAAATTCTTGAGGTTCTTACCTTACTTAAAATGTGAATTTCTGTCAACTGCTAAAACAACAACTATCACATAAGAGACTGAAAATGCTTTTGTGAACTCTTTCAGATCAGAATATTCCTGATTATGGGCGTAGCTGACAATGGCAAATTTTCAGTGGATCACTGAGATACCTCAGTTTGATTCCACCCCCCCAGTATCAAAAATTAACAGAGAGGATACAGGCTTTCCGAGTTATGTTGCTCCAGGGAGCCTATGGCAATCTCTTGACTAGGTAGAGAGCTATTTGCTGGCCTAACACACAATAAGTATTAATTTCATTAAGTGTTTATTCCATCCTTGTAGCTTTTTGAACCTATTAATGTCTCCCTACCAGAAAATGCACACATTTCCTTTCTTATATGCCATATCATGTTATTGAGACCCCCTCTTTTCTACCTTCTAAGAATTTTCCGTAAAATTACCAATCTGCCAGAAAATCCCTGGCAGTGTGCTTCCACAGAACCAAGACAGTTGAGACATGATGGATATTTAAAACTACTAGAAACCTAATTCTCCTCAACTCATTAGAAATCTGACGTCTCGCCTTGTTGGATAGAATTCACTGGAACTGGACAAGATAAAAGTACATTCACAAGTAACAAAAAACCAAAACATCCCTGAAGAGTGTCTTTTCTGTTTCATGCACTGTTAGAATCTAAGCATTGCAATATGCAGGCCTTCTTGCCGCTGAGTGAAACCTGTAAGAGAAAATTGGATTTCATTGAAGTATGAGGTGTTCCAAACACTCATTGCTTCTGTCTCACTTGAAAAACAGCTCCCTCACTGCTCAGAGATATATTAATATCCCTCCGCTGTCAGTTCTTTGGGTTGCAACTAAGCCAAGAATGAAATTCACTGCAAGTTGTAAGTAACGGAAGATCTTTGTCATAAATGCCAGAAGATTATTATGGGGAAAAGTTACATTTCATCAGCATTTTTCAAAGGTTGTTTCTTTTCATACTTTTCCCCTGAAATGAAAAGAATTTCATTTCTAGACTGGATGAAGTTCTGTACTTGCTTGGCCTAGGCTGAAACAGGAAGTCAAGCAAAAAAGTTGGAAAGAAAGTTTACCAAAATTTGGAACTTTTTTCCAGGGAAGGTAAAATCCAATGATCTGAGGTTTAGGGATGTTACATAATAACAAATAATGACTTTAAGACTTTGGGGGTTTACATTGTTTTGTCCCTTTTCAGATAGTGACAACTTTTGAGATACATCCAGAGTCTTAAAATTTACATTCCCATGACCAAATGTTGGCTATGCATAAAGTCTGCTCCCTGTTTTTAAAATCCTCAATGCCCTTGGCATTTGTGTAGCATTTTCTTTCTTTAGTTGTCAACTTCTCTTCTTTGAATTCAAGGGAAGAGAGTGATAGGGAGAAAGTGATTGAGGAATTCCATGTCCTTAATTAAGATTATTGATTTAAACATGTTTTCTGTCTTCCATTGTTACCCTGGCCCTGTTGCTCATGCAGTTCCAGAGTAAGGTAGTCCAGCTAATATTAAGGTAGTCCAGCTTCTTTAGAGATAATAGAAGAGAACAGCTCTTTTTTACATGATAATTTAGCATTTGCTAATCTTCATGGTGCCTGAAAATTACTGAAGAAGTGAGTCTTTTATAATATAGTTTTAGTATACCTTGTATGATCACATGTAAATAGGAGTTTTTTTTTTTTTTGGTGTGTGTGTGTGTGTACCAGAACATACCCACACCATGTTGACTTTCCTAGAGGAACCTTGTTCAGTCAATACAAAGTAAACATAATCAAGCTTTTCTCTTGATATAAATAAAAATGACATTCTCCTTCACTTTCTCAAGAAAAAAAAAACCTCTTGCCTCAAAATAGAAATTAAATACTTTGCACGTGATTTTTAACAACTACTATTCAACATTTAACCATTCTATATTGTGTTGGACTCTACTGTAATTGAGAAAGGATTTCTAACCTATACCTAGTAAACAGAAATGTTTGATCATGTGCAACTATAGAAATAAAATGATGTACCCCATTTATGTACAATGAATCAAAATGCAGTCTGTAAAAATAAAAAATAAAACAGAAATGTTCTCTTAGTAACTATTAATATTGTATTATTCACTAAGCAGGCCTGTGGAAATAGTATATGTTATGCAGAGTAGCTACTTATTATTTGTTGTTTTACTTTTTATTAGCAGGTGAATTAAGTTTGCATCTACCACCCAAAGAACTCAAGGTCATTTTATATTCTAGTAAGACTTGTTGGATTATTTTTAAATAAGATTTTTGGATACATTTTTTCCTTCCCATTTCTATTGCATTTAACATTTGACCCATGATTTTTGTAACCTGCCATCTGATTTCCAAGATAGTGGTCCTTTTTCTCATCAATCTTCTTATACTATGACCAGATGCATTTTTCCAAAAGATTGTATTCACTATAATACCCCTGTTAAAAAAAGAAAGCAACAACTTGCAAATCTCTTCGATTACTTCTCATGGCTGTAGGATAAATTTCAGACTTCTTTAAAGTTCTTTTAAAATATGTTCACATAGATTTTTTTTTTTTGTAACTTATTTCTTTGGGGGATGAACTCTAATCAATTCAGTCTGGTTTTCTCACCAATTGGGGAATTTGTCTAACACATCAAAACGTGTATCTTTAACTATTGCTTTTTCCTGGTTTTATAAAACATTTCAAGATTATGTTCAGGCTTGTTTCTGCAAGTATTTAGGTGATAGAGCCATTGAATGGTAACACAGAGGATAAGTAAGCTTAAAAATGCATAAAGGGAGAAAGAATAAAATTTCTCATACAGAGAAGGCTAAATCTATAATCACTTGGGAAAAACATGGATACAGAGCCTGCAGAATGACTGCAATGACTTAGACAAAGAGTATGCAGAGCAAAAGTTGGGGGTTGCTATAGTTTGGATATTAAATGTTCCCCAAAGGCCATGTGTTAAAATCTGTGTTCCCAGATTGGTACTTATTGGGAGGTAATAAAATGATTAAAAGGTGGGATGTAGTAAGGTTTTGAGTTCATTGGAAGTATACACTTGGAGGATACTGAGGAGCCCCAGCCATTCCTCACTTTCTTTTGCTTCCTCTTCATGAGATGTGAGCCACTTTGTTGTACCACGTGTTCCCACCATGATGAGCGTCTCACCACAGGCCCAAAGAAACAGCTAACTGACCGTGGAATGGAACCTCCAATAAACCACAAGTCAGTTATCTCAGATATTTTTTTATAGTGATGGAAAGCTGGCTAACATAGGGTGTTTGGTTTGTTTGAGCTGCCTTAACAAAGTATAACAAACTGAGTGGCTTACACAACAAAAGTTTCTTCTCTCACAGTTTTGATAGGCTAAACTGGTTCCTTCTGAGGCTGTGAGGGAAAAATCTGTTCCAGGTCTTTTTCCTTGGCTTGTCTGTATCTTTTCACTTTATCTTCCCTTTATGTGTGTGTGTGTCCAAATTTCCCTTTTACAAGGTCATCAATCATGTTAGACTAGGGTCCACCCTAATGACCTCATTTTAACTTGATTTCCTCTGTAAAAACCCTTCCAAGAAGGATATGTTCTAAAGTACTGTGGGATAGGATTTCAACATACCTTTTTAATAGGATACAATTCAACTCTCAGTAGCAAAGGAAGTTGCTTTGGCTGGGAGATCTAGCAAAAAAAAAAAAAAAAAAAAAGTATAGTATAATTAACTCAATTTTAAATATTACATGAGCTTGTAAATAGGGTTGGAATAAATATTTTAGTAATAGGATAATTAATTAGGTTATAGCCTAATTTATAGCCAATTACAAGTTGTGTGTAAGCAGAATTGCACATAATAAAAGATAGATGTGGATATAAACACTAGAACTTCTGTTCACTAGCTAAGTGACATTAATGTCTTTCAGTTTTGGTTTCCATATCTGTGGCATGGGAATAATAATATACAAATTACAACAATGTTATAATATATAATAAAAAATCAATTCATTGTAACTGGCATGTAGCAGGTCTTAATAAAGCATCATTCTCTACCACTGCATGTCAAAGAGTTCTCCCATTACTTTGAACTACAGTTTCCAGAATCACATTGCTCCAGTTTGTCTGTCATGGCTCTTCTCTCTCATGAAAAAGAGGTGAACATCTGGACCAAGTTTAGCTGGCTCACTGGACTGCCTGTGCTCTGGGCACAGGGTTAAGTGGCAATCAAGAAGCAATACTACACTTCTGAAAACAAATATGTGATCTGCTATCATCATCATATTATTATTATCCTTATCACCTCATTTTTTTTTTTTTTTGTTGACCAGTAGTGGTGCTGGGGATTGAACCCAGGGCTTTATGCCTACTGGGCAAGCACTCTACCAACTGAGCTATATCCCCTCATCTGAGTTTTAAAAGAGTGAAATGGAAGGTCAGAGAGGTTAAGTAACTTGCTGAAGTGTTCTGAAAAACCTGCTTCAAACACTGATGACCCACTTGGGACACACACTCTGACATTTGCTGTGCTAAGCACCTAACTTGGCATGTCTGCTTGCCTCTGTAAATGGGAAAACAACTGGTAATGGTAAAAACAAATGGTAAATATTCTAGGGAATGTATTCATCAATCTTTCATCATGATGAGACAGTGAGGCCAGCTAACTTATAAAGGTTGATTTAGCTCATAGGTCTAGAGACCCAAGGCATGGTGCTGGTATCAGGGGG
Organism: Sciurus vulgaris; assembly: GCF_902686455.1. Lineage (NCBI taxonomy): Eukaryota > Metazoa > Chordata > Mammalia > Rodentia > Sciuridae > Sciurus > Sciurus vulgaris. The sequence goes on from NC_136469.1 coordinate 58,737,225, forward strand.
ACTCTAGTGAAGACCTGGTGGTGGATCACAGTTGTGGGTGTGTGTGAGGGTAGATGAGATCACATCACAAGGAAGAAAGCAGAGAGTGACTCAGGGGTTTAATTCAGGCTATTATAATAACTTGCTCTTGAGAGAACTCAATCCAGGAAACAGAATTCCCTGGTGAAGGCAGTGCCCAGTGACCTCCTATTGGGGCCTGTATCTAAACATTCCATTAGCTACCACATCACCACTCCCAGCAATAAGCTCCCAACACATGAAACTTTCAGGGACATAATGCATACAAACTATAAAGTAAATGTATTAAACATTAAAGATGAAGGCTTGCATTGCTTACCCTAAATATTTTTATTTTTCTTCAAAACCTGTAGGAGAATCTCTTTCACCTGCTGTAACTAATTGTGGGTATAATGTAACAGAACTAAGGAGTGATTATTCCATCACATCATAGCTTTTGCCCACATCAAGGCAAGGGGATTGACCAGGTGTGTCCACCAGAGGGTGGAAATATTGGAATGGGGAGAGATCTAGCATTCTGCATGTTTTAGGAACTCATGAAAAGAAATATTGAAATGTCACAGAAAGGCTAAGATAAATAAAACTGCATGAGGTATTGGTTTAAAAACTCTCTCTAAAAACCAAAAATATTCCTTAGTATATAACACTGTAAATCATTGGAGGTAATAGGCATTGTGGGAAGTGGAAATGAGGGTTGAGAGTTGCTGGGGTTAGAGGATAAGTGAAGAACAGCTGTAATGATTGCCATAATTAAGATTCCCTGTTCTTGTTCTGAAAACTTAAATTTCTCTGTTGCATCCACTGTTGAAGTTCTTACCTTGAATTTCAATAGTAAAAGAGTTTCTGTAAAAGTTTCATTTTAATTAAAGAAAATTAGATGACGCATGGAGAAAATAAGGCCACAACACAAGGTCCCTCCTGCAGGCTCCTTCATAGGTGTGGCTGTAGAGCCAGGTGTGCAGAACAGCCTTTACCCTCCTCTGCCAGTGTGTGCTCAGGACTGCATTAATATTCTACTCTTTTTATGTAAAGACTGAGGTCAATCTCATATGAATCTTGAACAAGGGAAATCCTTCCTCTGTTCCCAGTTGTGGGTATCTAGGTGAGGGGCAGAAGGGTACTCTCTAGACATCCTTGATGCTACCCTGCTGGGTAGTGGGCAGGTCTGGTAGTTAACTTCTCTGAGACCTAAACCAGAATTTACAGAAGCAGCAGCTGTGCCCATCTTGAGGCGGGTGGATTGCCCCTGTTTTATTTTCTTTCCCCAGTAATGACAAAGGCCTAATCTCTATAGTCTCTCATTTCATTAGCATCACTTGGGGGTGGGGGGTGGCCAGTACAGGTGTCAGGGAATTTTCCATCCTTGAGAGCTGGCTGTGAACCCACTCTTCCTGTTCTGTCACTTTTATGTTAACCTGTAGACTGAACTTTGGCCAGATTTGACAATACATTTCTATCATATTTTAGTGTCTATTTTCTTTTCCTTTAATTCTATCTACTTTTTGATTCTACTAATAAGTGGAATGTTAATATATCCTATTCCAATGCATTGCAGAGTGAAGGCAGAACAGACATGTATTAAAAACCTGTTGTGCACTAAGAATGACTCCAGGCCCTATTTGTGTGTGTGTGTGTGTGTGTGATTTTTATTTAATTTTTGAAACATCCCAAGAGAAACAGGCATTATTTTTGATAGTTTTTTTTAGTTGTTTATGGACCTTTATTCATTTCTTTATATGCAGTGCTAAGAATTGAACCCAGTGCCTCACATATCGAGGCAAGTGCTCTACCACTGAGCCACAACCCCAGCCCAGAAACAGGAATTATTCTTAACACTACAGTATGTGGAAACTGAAACAGAAATCAAGTATTGGCCATCACCATATAACCAATAAGAGGGGCAGAGGAATTTCAAATTCAGGTCTTCCTGATTCTAGGGCTCTTACTCTTTCCATTAACCCATGCTGGGTGGAAAGACATGGAACTGTGCTAAACAGTCTCCTTTTTTTTCTTTTGAAACTGATGAAGCATGAATATTTTTGAGACATCCCCATCTGCAAATCTAAGCACTTCTTTTTCTCCTTAAAAGTTATCTTTGCACAATTTTTCATGAGGTGTTAAATCTCCATTTGCCATTTATTTTATGTGTGAACAATAAAGCCTCATGCATTAACATACCCTTTTCCTCCATTGCACTTAATGTTCAATTAGGGCAATTAACTCATCAAGATATGACGTTGGGTTTAATGTTGGCACTGTCTTCACCCATGGATGTCACCGGTGTGCTTGCAGAAGCACTGAAGTTGGCTTAGATATTTTTAGCCCATTTGGGATTTTTTTTAAACTGTATACTGTGGTAAGGTGGGAAGACACATTCACATTTCAGCTCTGTGGAGATGGAACTGGTGGTAATGATCTTTTGAAATTAACAAACTGAATGCTCCCCTTCACATGTATAAATATTCTTGGGATGTGGCCTCGGGAGAGGGTTGTAAAGCAGAGAAACCATCTTGCCCTCTGCTAGGGGTTGTTTCACATGGATTTAAACCAGGCTTGAGATGTGAGCAGAAGGAGAAGCTCAGAGCCTGCAAAGTCCTGCTTCTTGACTTAGAAGCTGGAAAAATTCATTTACACGAGCCATGTCAACCACTATCTGAGCCAAAGAATTAGGAAGACAAAGTAGTGACCTGGCAGGTCCTGAAGGTACCAACCTAGCATAGTGCTCCTGAGTGGACTGGAAGGAGAGCAGAGGTGGATGGTGAACAGACCTTCACTCAGAGGCTGCAGTTGTTCTACTTATATGTCACCTTCCATCCTTTGAAAATGTGACAGTCAGCCCTATTGATTTGTATTGCTGCGAGATGACAGGATCTTTGAGAATTGAGGAACAGAGAGCTGCAATAGTTTTATGATGACTTTGGAGTGCAGAGGCCAATGTTCACACATTGTTTTATTCTGCTCGTGCCAAATCACTTCACTGATTCTTAGGAATCTCACTAATAAAATGCCTTATTCCAGGGACACTAAAACTATACATTTGAAAGTGCTTCATTATCTGTAAAGTGCCATGCAAGCATTCATTGTTACAATAGGTATTGTATTTTACTTGAATGCAGAGTGTCTGTTCAATCAAGTGGAGACAGATGTGCCCCTAATTCTTCAAGGTTATGGTTGGGAAAAAGTTCTGTGAGCCTTTTGAGCAAATAGCTGCCAGTATGAGCATGCACTTTGAGAACATTTCCTGATCTCTGCCCAGTCTCAAACTCGATTCTCCATTAGAGGTGTGAGAGGCCCATGGTGACTTCCCAAGAGCATTTCCAACCTCATTAGAGGCTCCGAACACACATTCACTGGTTCAATACCCCATGGAGGGAGAAGTAAAACTGACAACAGATCTCAAAAAAAAAAAAAAAAAAAAAAAAAAAAAAAAAAAAAAATCAATGACAAGTTCTGGAGGCAAAATTGTTTTCTTAATAAATTACCACTGCTCAAGAGCAACTGACGACAGCTGCGGGGAAACTCCCAGGGTTGGTGACTGGTCTGATCATGCAATTGCTTCCTAATACAATCCAGTTCAGGTATTGCTAGGTTTCAGACTCATCCCCCTCTACTATTCACTGTTCTGCGGAATTTGTTTGGTGACTAAAACTATGACATTTTTGTTTTTCACAGTGGAACTCGATTCCAGTATTGTTTAATGAATGAGAGCACTGGCTGCAAGGACCTAGAATAACTGTCCCCAATCATAGGCTGTGTGTCCTTAGGTAAACTTTTAACCTCTTAAGTAAATTAATGATGGTAGATTAGTGACTGTAGCAAATATAAGCCAGAAACTGAACACAGGAGGGTTTTATTTCCCTACCTATGTAAGACTGAAAATGATTATTCCTGTTCTGCCTGTGGCTTTCCTATAGAAAGAGATGAAGATTCCAGGCTCCTTCTATCTCAAGCTCCTGCATCTCTAATGTATAGTCCTCAGGTGACTCGGAGGAGGAAAGCCATGAGCGATAGCACATCCTCCAGGGTACTAAGGGGCCAAGCCTGGAAGTAGTGTCATTTTTCCTCACAACATTCCACTCCACTCTGTTCTGTAGTCTAACCCATATGCAAGGGTGGCTACCATCTGGTCTCTCTGTGTTCTTGGGAAAAGAGGAAACAGGTTTGGTGATTAGATGAGAGAGACAGACAAAAACAGCATCAAAAGTGGGTGAGGCATATACATGATAATGTATGAGAAAGAAGCGCATAATTAATGCTAAAAAATTATGGAAAAATTATTACTATTAGTAATGGTTCCGATGAAATTTTTATAAATAATTTACTATACTAGATGTCTAGATCAAAATCTGTCATAGTTTCTCAGTTGCCTAGGTGAGTATTATGCAGAAATAATCACAGACGCTCATCTTATTAAGTATATCCTATGTCAGATTCAGAATTCACATTTACATTCATTTCTCAGTTAATCCTCATAAAACTCTCTGAGTTAGGTATGATATTATTATGTTTATTTACAAGGAAAAGAAGGATTTGAGGAATTAAGGACCTTGTCCAGAGACGCCCAGTCAGTAAGTGCTGGAGCTGCATGTCAGCCCTCTCGCTCGGCTGGACTGACCGCCCCCCACTGCTTGGGAAACAAGGAAATGTGCTTCGTTTCTTGTTCAGGAATCTCAAAGCCAGAGATACTTTAAGTACAATTACAATTGTCCGCAAACATTTCTAACATCTATGTGGAAACAAAATAGAAAGCAAATCTAGGTCCCTGCTTCTTGGAATCTACACACTACAATGACACGGACAGAAACATGCCACTGAGAACATACTTTAAACATTTGCATTATGTGGAAGAGCGTGGAAATTGTTTTTGATAGTTTGTCAATGTTTTCTCCTTCCCACCCCACCTGCCATTAGCTTCTTTCTTTTTTCCTAATTCAAAATATGGAGGGCTTTCTATTTAATTTCTTCAGTTTAAGATTGAGGGCAAATTAGAAATCAGAGGTAGTTTCCTAATCTCTTGGGATTAAGCCCTTAAAGGTAGGTCGTTAAGTAGACCTAAGTAAGGACAGATGAAATGTTCAGGACCAAGAGTAGACAGGAGTTAAAGTCCACCCAGAGTAGTAAAGAAAAGAAAAAAAGAAAAGAAAGAAAAGAAAAGGATAAAACAACAATCCTGTGGGTTGCAAAGAGAAGATGGGAGGTAGGCATGAGAATAGGAGGTTTGATAGCTCCAAGGAGAGGACTCTGGGATCCGTTTACTGGGTAGATTGCCAGAGAGGGCAGCAGATTTGAATGAAAGCTTGTTGAAGGCCTATGCAGATGAGATCATAGAAAGTCTTGCAAAGATTTCCTCTGTCTCAGGCTTGTAATAGAAATAACACATCTGAGTACCTCTCAAACTCTTAACTTACTGTTCGCTTGTGGATCTGATTAAATGCAAATGCTGATTCAGGAGGTCTGTGGATGGAGCCTATGATTCTGCATTTTTATCTGGCTTCTAGATGGTGACAAAGTTGCCAACTTAGAACAGCAATGGCATGGAGTCACAGGATATGAAGGGGTCACATGGACAGGAATGAGAACCTAGGAGTTGTGTGTGAGCTGAATCATCCTCTGTAGACTGTTCAGATATTATCTGAGCAAAATACCATCCATTGTTCTATCCTAGAGCCTACACAGAGGTCATGACTGCTAGAATCCTGAGTCTGACTGTTAGAATCCACACCCATGTGGACTCACCCCTGTAGATACCATAAGGACATCTTCTATGACACTCTGAAGTCCAAGCAAAGACACATAGAGCCTTGAAAACCTAGGGAGGTGGTGGAGATATGGATTTCCCCACCACTCATACTTATGAACCAATTCCCAAACTGTAGTAATTAATATATTTGTGAGGAGCAGTAGAAATGAAACATTTTCTATGGAGCTCAACAGACCAGGGTTTGTGCCATGGTTTTGCCAATTTGCCAGCTAGGTAGTTACAAGAATATCTTCATTTTCTTCATTGGTAAAATGGGCTTTTCAGGAGGAGTAAATGAGGTATATACTAAGGTCTTTCTAAATGATTTGAGTGACAGCTGATCAAGTAAGTGAGGGAATGAGTTGGGAGATACCCAAGGTCCTCTTAAAATAGTTCGGAAGAGGCTTTTTGACAACGTTGGTCTTTTACTTCAGGGGTATATTTAAGCAGTTTGTTTCCCAAGAAGTAGAACTCCTCTCATGCCTGATGATGCTCAGGACATTTGGCACAACAACCTTGCAGAAGGTCAGTCACAAGCTCTCTTTTATCATCAGTGATTGGTTCTTCTCTGCCTTTACTTTTTTTTTTTTGGTGTTGCTGGGGATTGAACTCAGGGCCTCACACATGTTAGGCAAGCCCTTTACCACTGAGCCACATCCCCAACCTTCTGCCTTTACTTTTAATTCTCAGTGTAGTCAACATTTTTTCTTGTAGTGACTTTGGTCTAACAGGAAGAAATTATTGAATATCAAGCATCTCTTATTAATCATATTTAAATACTCAGATCTAAACAGACTTGCCAATAGTGTTTCTGGAATCTCTAGAACACATTTCCTTAATCCTGCTTCTCCTGTTTCTAGGGATATAGCACCTGGCTCAATAGATTCTGCCACATTTGGTATAGGAAAGCTGCATTTTGACAAATATGCATAACCACTGACATTTTAAAGAAAATATTCATAATTTTCTCATTAAATGAGAAGATTAAAAAGGTGACTGCAGGGATAGAAGCTGCAAAAAACATGGTTGCAGGGACGAGACAATGACTTGGTATTTCTAGTGGCATACAAATTCTCCTTTCTCAAGGGAGCCTAAGATTCTTGCAAGAACAAAATTAGGGAGTAGGCAAATGATTCTTATTTGTACCATGCTAGGGATGGGAAGAGTTTGAAGGTTTTTATTTATAACAAGAGCATCAACTATACCAACACATCATTTACTATGTGTTAATCATGGGACAAAACATATACTCATCTTTAAGTGCAATATCTAGTTCAGTTCCCTCTAAATTTGTGCAGAGATAGCCCTGCAGTCACATTACATTGCATCCGTGAAATATTTGTTAATTCACGTCATACTGTACTATTTAACTTAAGAATGTTGTTTGTAGCTGACACTCATTTGCTACTTAATCTATGAGAAATATAGTGCTATTATGTTGATTATCTCATTTATTCTTCCTACAAGTTATTAAACCATGAGCTCCATGTAGCTAGATATTTTTATCTTTGATTTTCACTATTGTATTATTAGCACTGAAAACATTTTGGGCCATGGAGTAGATGCTCAATAAATATTTGTTGAATGAATTGTGCATGAATATCATTATACCATTCTTTCTTTCCAAATGACAAAATTAAAAGATTAGATAAGCTAAGACCACACAGCTAACGTGAAGATGTGAACCCAGTCCAACTCCAGTTTGTACTTTAGCTACTATTCCATACTTCTAGTTGCATAATTCTCGTAATTTTGTGCTGTGTAACTCCATGAGATTTAAAACTCAGTATGTCCAGGAATGCTGAGATGGTAATTGCAATAACTGGTGCAACCAAAATCTTTGCAGTTTCTCTGTGATGTCTTCTGTGAGATCTTGAGTTTGGATGAATGTTTGGAAAGAGCAAGCGGCTAGATTTATGAAAAGGAAAAGAGAAAGATAATTGTGGCAGAGGCAAGTGAGGAAAAGGTGAACTGAAATTCAGAAACGGGGTTAGTGACCAGAATAATAGCAAGTTTGTCTAAAACAAGAGAGGAGCTCAAATGAGAGTAAGAGATAAGGAAACGTCATTGAAAATGGATGTGCTAATAAAGCACCTTATCGTTACTAAGAATTTAGAATGAGTACAAGGAATGATTGATGTCCCCTGCAGGTTTTTAGGTAGGAAAACTCTATTATAAACAGTTTCATCACATATTTAAGGACAATGGTTTCTGTGGTTGTGTGGAGCCTAATTTTGAATGTTTAGATTAACATCTGGAAGGTTTTTGTGGTAGTTGAAACCCAAGGTGATTACAATCTTCATAGCAATCTTGTCTTGAACACTGAAATGATCATGTCTGAGATATATTTCAGAAGCAAACAGCAAGAACTTTCCTTGGATTGGATATAGGTGAGAAAGTCAGATTTTTTAACATTAGTGTAATATTAGTGTTTTGTTATCTGAGCTCAAGGGGGAGAATGTATTCCTGAGTGAGGGTTAAATGAGTAGAAGGAGAGCAGTTTGACCGGTTATGGGTCACAGAACTGGAAAGAACTGTGGGTGGAACTGGCTCATTTGCTGGTTTTGTTTGGATACCACAGTGTTTAATTAATGTCAATGACTCTAACCAATTCACCAGAGGTTGCAGTACTCTGTTGTCTTACATATAACCACATTACATAATAATTTTACCCACCTGGACTCAAAATGCATTTGACTTTTCCACCTCTGTTTTCCATATTCTCCTAGGTCCTGTTTCTGCAATTCTACAATACTTTCCTCCTAAATTGTAGCAGAATTAGAAAAATTGCCTTTCCCTTTCATCCTGTGACAGCATGGTTACATAGCTCCCACACACAGCTTTTGCAATTATGCAAACTTTTGGGAGCAGAAAAAAATAGTGTTGTTTCTATGTCAGTGTGTGGGCTATAGATGAACATGAGGAGTCTCTCGAAATGCAAGCAGAAAAGTGATAAATCGTTGGTTATGAGGTCTGAGTTAAGAGCAGTCTTCAAAGAAAACCTACTCTAGTGTACAGAAAGGCATGGAAAGAGGTAAGATCTGAGAACAGAATTTAATGTGGTTTTTATCAAGAAGAGTGTCACATTAGTGACTTGGTGTGGCTTATAGACTTCTCAGGCAAACTCTATAAAGTATCAGAGAAACAGACTAATTATTGTCCAGGAGAGGACCAGGAAAAATCATGCTTCTTAGGCTGGGATTGTGGCTCAGTAGTAGAGTGCTTGCCTAGCATGTGGGTTTGATTCCCAGCACCACATAAAAATAAATAAATAAAGATATTGTGTTCATCTACAATTTAAAAAAATCATGCTTCTTTATACATAAATATATATTTTTTGAGTTGCCCATGGACCTTTATTTAATTTATTTATTTGTATATGGTGCTGAGAATTGAACCCAGGGCCTCATACATGCCAGTCAAGTGCTCTACAACTGAGCCACAACCCCAGCCCCACATCATGCTTCTTTTCATCTGACTTAAGCTTCCAGTTATATGGCCCTATCTTGCTCTATCAAAGTGATGGGCAACAGGAAGCTGCTGTGGACTTCTTTAATCTGGAAGGTAAAATGACACAGTTTGAGGAAGACACAGAGAAACCAATATGAATACAATATTGACACAAGAAATGTGTCAGGCCAGTCATGGGAATATAACCCACATTTTGTCTCTTGAGGTAAGAGGTAGTCATTATTTTGAAAAGATTAATTCATTAAAATACATTTCCTTTTGAGAGAGTCTTGGTGTAGACTTTGTCTGAGTACCTAATTTCCTTTAAAAAAAAGAAAAGAAAAGAAAAGAAAAGAAAAAGGTGTAAAAGCTATGTTTCTTTTTTCTTTTCCAGATAAAATTCAGTCCATCTTTAACTGAATTTTGTAGCATTGAAGTCAGTTTAAGCCCTCCCAGTCTCCTGTGTTGCATTACCAGCTACTGCATGGAACTCGAGTTCCTTATTTTAACCATTGCTTTCATTATCCAGAGAACAAGGTGAAACCACACTTTATAGCTTTGAACTATCTTCACAGAGACTACACAGCTTCAGGAATGCTGGCTTAGTGCAGGAAACCGTGAGTTCAAAGGAGTATAATTATTTTGTACCAAGGCAATAAGATGGGAGTATACAATGCAATCAAAATTCTTTCAAAGTACCCAATTTAACTACTCAACTTTCTAATAGTCTGAATACTTAAGTGCTATAGCCTCAGTATTGTTTGAGGATCAAGGAAATTTTATTGGGAGGAAAATTATAGCTTTCTTTCTAGGACAACAAACATGATTTATTCAAGAAGAAAAAGGAACATAGGAGACCTTTCATTTGAAGATGATTTTAAATGATAGCATCTTAATTTGTGGATCTAGTGCTCTCTTATTTTTGAAATACAATCAAACACATATTGAGAAGCTACAGTATATCCAATACCATGATTGGTACTTTGCTTATACAAAATAATTATTCTCTCAATAGCCCTGTGGAGTAGCTATCATTAGCACTGTTCTCATTTTAAGAACGAAAAAGCACTGAGACTTAAAGAAATTTGCCTGAGAGTTAGCAATGACAGTGGGAATTTAAACTCCAACTCTAATACTCATTCTATGAGGTACAGGTAAGCCATTCTCCAAAATCCTTGTGTTTTCAGAGAGTTTTCAAGTAGTTTCACTGTTTAACAATTTCAACACACTAGATTTCTAACCATTTTAACTAGTTTCTCTAGTTGTATATGATTCTGACTGTGCATGTGTGTCTTGCAGAGTTTGGGGAATGAAACTCTTTTGTGGAAACAAATAATCAATACTCTTTGGAAACATTTGCTTAATCATTATCTACTCCTCATTTAAAGATTTCAGTTATTAAATAAACTACTTTATAAAGTCAAAAAATACTTGTTGGTCTATTTCTAAATTGAATGCAACCAACCAATGTAGTTTAACCTCGTGCATGACTATTACGAAAGCCTTTCACTTATTTATTAGCATCTTCTTTCCCCCAAAATATTTATGTATGCAGTTATCAGATTAATCTTTACAAAACTCACCCTCAATTTATACCTTCACTCAAAAATTTCCATGGTTAAAAATTTTTATTTCTGTACAAGACTCCTAACTTTCTCTCAAGTATTCTATTAGAAATATTTTTGCCTTTATTTTTTTGTTTAGCTTCCTCCGTCTTCATTTCCTAAATAAGTAGTTTTAACTTAGATCTAACTGGTATGGTAAAATAAATAAATAAATAAATCCAAAGACAAAAAATTCCATCATTCTTTTCATGGACTCTAAGCAAAACTAAAAATTTTTGACTGTGAACATAAGTAGCAACAAACTACAATAATATTAAGAATACTAGGACTTTTCACTGATAGAAATAATATGTATATATAGATCATATTTTCTTTTTCAGATATTTTAAAATACCATTTATACTATGTATGACTTTGTAATTATAGAAGTTATCACTAGAGCTTGTTACTACATGTGTTAATAAAGCATCTATTGCTATAACACACTTTTTTGTTTAATATTTTGATAGCTTTGGTAGTTTAATATTTTGTTTTAATATTTTGTTATGTTTCAATATATCTTTTTTCCCTTATGGTCTTATGTAGTTTATGTTAGGTATTTAGAAAACATTGTTCTGAAATAGGGTTCATAGGTCTCACAAGGCTGCCAAAGTCTTCAATAACATAAAAAATGCTATGAGACCCTGCCATCAGGAGATCCACTTTTCTAGTGTCCCAAGATTGTATAGAGCAGAATTAACGGATAGTTGCAGGAGCATAAACAGAAAATGGGAGAGAGGCGGAGTGATGGGGGACGGAAAGCAGAGGCATGGAGGAAGGATAGTATCAAATGTGTAAACTGAGGTGGAGAAAGAGAAGGTGAAAGGTTAGGGACAGGGAGAAGGAGATAAGAAGTAAGAAATAGGAGTGGAAAGACTTTTAGAAATCTTGGTTTTATGGCAAAAGGGATCATATTTAATACTGTTGGAAAAAATGCTAAGAATAGCATCCCTTGTCATTTTAGTTTTTAAAAATTTTTTCTGGAATATTTTCTTTTAAAATATTAAAAATGAACTACGAGGGCACTGGGATTTAATTGGGTTACAATTTTAGTGGTTTGTCCATAAAGATCTTAAAGAAAAAGTTAGGGCTGGGGAGATAGCTCAGTTGGTAGAGTGCTTGCCTCGCAAGCACAAGGCCCTGAGTTCAATCCCCAGCACCGCAAAAAAAAAGAAAAAGTTAGTTAATTATCCTGGTGTAAAAGGTCACCAAATTGTATCAATTCACCTTTTTGACGTTATATGACCTAAATATCAAACATCAGTCTCTCTTGGAGTCAAGTCAGACTTTCACTATCCCTTGACCATTCCCAGTCACAGCCTATTGACACACCTCTGTGTTTTCTGTTTGTTGCCTGAATCACCTGATTTCAGCCCTTTCTATGTCCTTTCCAATGACCCAGACATGGCTCTTCTATGGCCATAAAATCTGCAATTATGTTATTGGCAAGCAAACTTAATCTGGAAAGGATCAGATTGTAAATACTAGACCTCGAGGACTCACTTTAGTCTCTGTTGGACTAACAGACTCAGCTCTGTCCTAGCACAAAAGCAACCATAGAAAATACTCCTTCTGTATGAATGTGACTGTTTCAAATAAAATTCATCCACAAAAGTTCATGGTGGCCAGACTGGGCCCAAATATTATTGTTTGCTGATTCCTGCTCCGTATCACAGCAATCTCTTCCTTTCTCTGAACTCCATGAACAGCTGTTTTCATAAGTACACATTCAGTTTTTTTATAAGCTTATACTATTTGTTATAGTTTTACTATACATTTCTTCAGAGATTAATGTGGTAGTGTAGGCCTATTGTTGAAAAAAGTGAGTAAATTATTACATGTCAATCAGACAGAATGTGTTAGACCTACATGCATTCATATAAATGTTTCTGGTCTCCTATGTCTGTCAATAATTCAGTTTCAATCACATATAATTGCCAATTTGGAAAAACCAACCCTAAACCTGTTAAGTAACATTTAGAGCTTTACAAAATTACTGATATTATTGATTTGAATTTCAAAGAAGAATTAATATCATTTTACCTATGGTAAAGTAAATACCTTTTTGCCTATGGTAAAATATTTTTCTGCACCTTATATATGAATTTTAAAACTTACTAGCTGAAACTTAATGTTTCACTAAGGTATTTGAGTGAATTTCAGTGGATGTTTTATTGCATATGCCATAAGTACTGATTACTTTTCAGAGAAATTAAGTTTGGGATCAAAAATGCTAAAGTTTGAGATCCATCAATTAAGTCTGTATCATTGAGTAAAACTACTTTTCTTTGATTATGGGTTAATACATGTATTCACTACCTTACAATGTATGGTGGAAAAATAAATGTGAAAGTGCTTTGTAATAAGTAAAGTGATATAAATGTCACTTATTGACAATGCTAAAGTTGCAATGGGGATCTTTTATTCAGTGTGTATATACTTACATATATACTTACACACATATATATACACACATATATGTAAGCATATCAAGAAAAGTTTTAAATAACTGCTTCTAGTTAAAGAGAGTTTTAACACCACTGTTTGGGCATTCTGGAAGCACTTAGTCCAAGTGAGAGAAAATCGTTGGAGATAAATGAAAAAAATCAAGGTCAAGACAAGAATTCACTCTCTTGCCCTTTATAATTTAAATAGATTCAAAAAAGGAGTCAAAAAAGGTAACCTCAGGTCTATGACTGCGCCTAAGTAGGATCTAGATTGAATGGACTAAATAGAAAACACTCTGGAAAGAGATAAGTGGAGTGGTGGGTGGAGACCTCAGATTAATGCAATAGATCATTTGAAAACAATCAGCAAAGACTGAAAAGAGGCTCAGCCCTTGCAAACCTGAAGCTTGAGGGGCAAACTATAGCCAGGAAAAAAAATGAATCATGGAACTAAGTTTTTGTAGCCCATTTAATTTTCAGAGGAAGAGGGCATTCCTGGGTAGGCCAGACCAGATAAAAAGCATATTAACAGGTAGGGGGAGGAAGCTGGCACTGGACACTTCGGCATCTTTATAGAAGTGGTATTCTACGATGGAGAAAGCAGGGTTTTGGAGCCAGACAATTAGTTTTTTGAATCTCAGATTTGTTGCTCTATTAATTATGTGATATCGATTTTCTCTACAAACATCTTGCTCTTTATCTGTAATTGTAAAAGAAAAAAAGTACTCAATGTAGGGCTGGGCATGTAGGTTGCATGAAATAAAAATTAGTTTTCCTTAAGACAATCTGCACCTGGACTTAAGATGGCAAAATAATATTTACAACCTAATTTTTCTGGTTTGATGAAAATGCCTCAGATTTTGCTAGATTGGTGTATCATTTTCAAGTACACTTCAGGTGACTGGCTGAGTATTGTGTTTAGCTAGGAGGAATTAGATAGAATGATTACACATAAACTTTTAAAATTCTTAGTTTAAAAAATTTTTAATTATAGTCTGAGCAAGACTAATTTCTTGTTTTTAGGCAAATGTATTAACTTATGCATACAAACTACAGCCTATCAGATTCCCTTTCAAACACTTCCAATGATGGGCTTTGTATGGCAGCTATTTCCTGGATTGAATGTAAATTGAAAATTTGAAAACCTAGTGCGAGTGTGAGTGTTATGCAATAATTTCCATCTGTTGACTTAGAATTATATACATAGATTTCTAGTTCATTTTCCTTTCCTGTCTCCTAGACACCAAATATAAATAGACTTATTAGGATTAGCTTCTATATTTATTTCCTGCAGTTTTGAAAGTTTATTTTCCTTTTTTTGTGACATCCTATTAATTCTATGAAGTTAATTATTAAATTAAAAATTATTAGGTTATTTTTTTCAAAGAATTTCTGTGTGATATTTTCCATTCTTTGAGGTATAGATGACTTTGTATTTTTTATGTGTAATGTACATTTATTTATACATGTAAAATATATAGTGTATAATATATTTTGTTTTATATATTATATACTGATCATATATAATATATATCTTATGTACTATATAATATATATTACATGATAATCATTATATAATATATATTATATTATTAGAAGATTAATAATATATTACATATATATTACTTTACTAACTATCCTTCTATGTATTAATCTAATGTAATTGTTTTAATTGAAGACAATAACTCCACTTTAAGCAGAATGGAAGTTACCAGGGAATATCACACAACTCAGAATAATTGGGAGAGTTGAAGAAACTGGTTGTAAGCACTCAGGAATAATCTTAGAACTTTATTTCTGAACTGGACTGATATGGGAGTCATCACTGTCAACTTCAAATAATGCCAGCACACCTGAATATGGACGCCCGACTTTCTACTTTCAGTGGCTAACTTCCAAATCAGCATCTCAGCAGGTACATCTGATTGATTGAATTTAAGGTACATGACTGTACTCTACCTATAAAGAAACTTAGGAAATAGTATTTTTTCCTTAATTCTAATTTAAGGATCCAGAATTCAAAATATAGGGACTTATCAAAATGTACTGAGTTATTCAAGATTTGGAAGCACCCTGAATGACATTAGTCCGTGGGACTACACTTTGCCTTCTCAAGAATTGTGGAGAATGCTCTTTTAAATGTTCATTTGAAGGCTGATGACATTCTTATTTACATAGTTTTTTTTCCATTTTGTAACCCATAGAAACACTATGTGAACTCATTCAGGATTGGACTCTTCATCCTTCCCTGCTCCTCCTGGACCCATGGTTCCTCATCATTGCCCTTTACCTTAGTCAGTTGCATCAATATTTACCAAGCATCTACCATTTCTTCTCTATTTAGTCACAAAGTTGTCATGTTTAAAAATTTGAAATAGGTATCAAATGCATCCACTGCCCAGTCAGAACTGTAGCCCAAGCTTGCAGTGTCTCCTTTCTGGACTACCTAACACCCTGCTTTTACCTCACATTATTTGTTAAGTTGATCCCTTCAGCAAACATGAGTTTCTCCTATTATATGTTTACATTACAATCTATATTTTTCTGTATAGCACTTTTCACAATTGTATTTTTCTATCATTGTAATAGAATGATTTTTTTGTCTTAAAATGCTTTTCTGAACTATAAACTTGAAAGTAGGGACTATGATTTTCACTGGTAAGTTCCTTGCACATAACAGAGATGCTCAATAAATATTGGTTTAAAATACATAAATGGGTTTAACATTACAAACTGTCTTTGAAAAATTGCACAAGTATTTTTTGTTCTTTTTAGATATACATAACAGTAGAGTGTATTTTGACATATTATACACACATGGAGTGTAACTTATTCTAGTTAGGATCCTATTCTTGTGTGTGTGGATGCTGGCACAAATTTTTCAGCGACTTCTGGGCATGGTATGGAAGATTCTAGAGAATCTGTGCCCAGTGCTTGATCTTTTGGGGTAACATAATTTTTAAATATAAACATCTATTCTCAAAAGAGGGGGGGAAAAGAAAGACATATTCCTTTCAGATGGACCAACATATGACCTTTTTTCATGAATGGGCCGCTATGTCTACTTAACCCAGAGTTAACTACAGCTGGAATTTTATTCACTTTTCTCATTTATATATCATATATCAACTGTGTATTAAGTAGGCAAGGTGCCAAAAGTGGGGAATACAAAGATGATTTGGAGAAATGGCTTTAACAATTTCTCTATAGGATTATGTAATAAATAATTTCTAATGCAGAGTAAATTAGAGACTTGATAGAATGACTACTTTTACTCACAGTCTGAAGATCATAGAAGGCTCAACATGAAGGACAATCAGAGTTTCGATAAAAGTATGAAAGAAAACTGCTTCAGTCAATGAAAATAGAAAGAATATTTGTATTTTTTCAAGTGGATAGAGATGGTTCTGTCTGCTAAGCAATTTGCAAAAAGCACAAAGACCAGGGATTCCCTATTCAGGTAAGGGTGAGAAGTTTGAACACTCTACATGGAAGTGCTGTCCTACAGAGACCCCTTTTCACCCACTGATGATCAGTCTTTTGTTTGAAGTCATAAGACCAATTAGTGTCGATAAGTTTGTACTCTGTTAATTCTTGCAGACACCATTTCCTTTACTATACCCTACAGAATATGTAATATGGTTGGCCAAGAAAGGATGACATCTGTAGTCACTGAATATGTTACCTCCTTCCTAGAAAGACCTGTCACCTTCCCCATCACATGGGGGCACACTCTGTATGTCTCCTTTTAATGTAGCCCAGAGCAATATGGACTTGAAGCTTTAATTTTTCTTTGTTTCTTCTCAAGTCTCTTACTAGCACAGAAGGGACAATGAAGGTCGAGTCAGACCCAAATAGAAATCTTGACTTGGCTACCTATGACTTTAGGAAGGTAATGTCTCCTCTCTTAGATGATTGCACTTGGAAAATGAAGATGGGTATACTTCCTTACAGAGTTGGCAGCATGATCAGATAAAGCAGTGTAAGCAAATGTGCATACAGTAGGCAGTCAAGATATGTTTCTTATTTTCATGCTTTCCCTTACCAGATATGATAACTATGTTGTAACCTAAGTAATAGATGGGCTACCCTGGACCTAAGTTATTGCGTCTGCCCACTAGGTTATGACAACCTTAGTGGCGCTTTGACAGTCAACATAACCTCAGTGTTCTTAGATCTACCTGATTTCTGAAATTCAGGGTGCTGTGAGAGCCATAGTTTTAGAAAATGCCTGATTTTCAATCAGTACGATGAACTGTAAGGATGCAGATGAGGTCAACTTTGTGTTTGCCACCAGGTCACAAGTGTGTGTTTTCTGTGAAACAGATAATATGCCAATAAATGACATTTATATGCACACCTTTGTGCCTTCCTCAATGCTAAGCAAATGACTTTTGCTGTAGCTGAGAATTATACTAACCCTTCCCAATAAAACTAAGGTGTAAGAAAACAAAGACAAGCTGTGTTTTTTCTCCTTAGTGAACTTACGCTAGTAAATTCCTCTTTCCTGCCTTCCCTTCTTCCCTCTTTTGCATTTATGAGCAAGGAAAGAAAGACCCTGCTTATTCCTTTTGAGATTATTATTCTAGCTGCTAGGCACCTGCATCCTGCTGCTCCTTTTGTGTAGAAGGCATTAAGTCTTTCTTCTGTTTACTTTAAGATGCTTTAAGAGACATGTCAGCAAGATGTAATTACAAAAGACAAGAACAGCAGGGAAAATGCCAGACAATTACTAGGAGACACAGGGTAAAAACAAGGTTGAGACAAACTAGTTTATATGAGAAGAAATTCTGATTACCACCACAGTTATTATAGGCATTTAGTATTTATGGTGCACCAACGTGGAGTTACACACTATAAAGAACATAGAATTAGACTCTTTTCAAGCCAGGAAGTAATATTTCAAGAGCTGTGAGATTCCTGCAAAAGCTGCTAATTTCAGATGCTGCTCTCCTATGAAGAGGGCTGGAAATTTCTGATCCTGCGTAGATTTGGAGTTTTTATGAGGAAATAAAATAATTAACTTGGCAATGTGAATAACTTATAGTGAGCTCTCAATATGAGTTACTTACACAGAAAGGTGTAGATGGGCTTAATAATTCATAATGGCACTAGATACCCAAGTGGAGTTTCTGGCCTGCTTGATTTCCAGTAAAAAAAAAAAAAAAAAAAAAAAAAAAAAAAAATTAGTTGAATTCTTCAAATTGTGTCTAAGTTCCTGCAAGGTGCCCTATTTTAGGTTTTCTGGGGAAAACACAGAAGCAATTTTCAAATCACTCTAATAATATTATTGAATGTAAATATTTAACACTGGGTAGGTCAAATATCAGAAGTCCCTTGAAGGCAAAAAGCTTATTTTGTTTATCTATATAGTTCTCATATCTGAGAAAGTAGTTGGTAAATAATAGGTGCTGAAAGAGTGAGTTTAAAAAAAAATTAAAAAATTAAAACAACAGAAAATGTTAAAAAAATAAAACTAACAAAAAGTTGTGTTTTGAATTTCCATAAAGAAAACAATTTAGGGGCTGGGGAGATAGTTCAGTTAGTAGAGTGCTTGCCTTGCAAGCACAAGGCCCTGGGTTCAATCCCCAGCACTGCAAAATAAATAAATAAATTAATTAATTAATTAAAAAATAATTTAGAGGGAAAAAAATCCTTAAACTGTGACATGAATATCATAAAATCTAACTAATTCTTGGCATATGGCAATCATATGACATATAAGAGCCAAGGACTCATCTGTCTGTTACGCTGATTGTTAGCCCAACCCTTGTTGAGCTCAGTTAACTCACATTCACCTGGTTCCTGAACTGACTCTGACAAATGCTTTTTCAGACAGATAGAAGTCACCCTTTCAAGTATAGAAACAATTTTGGATGGCTATCTTTCCTAAGTATGCATATACCTTCTTTTTTTCCAAATCAGAGCATATTCTGTTCAGATTTGATCTGCACATTCTAGGAGTCATATTAGAAAACTGTCACAGATTTAGAAAATATCTTTCAGTAAGCTTCACAGCCTGGGACACAGATCCTGAGCCGGTCGCCTTCTTGTGATGCAACTGAAACATTTGTGAGTTCAGAATTCCAATGTGTTTATTCAGGTGATTTTGAAGGATACTTAACTAGATAGGGTGATAAAATATACTTTATTTAATAAGTTTTTTCAACTCAATGTGTATGTTCAAGATAGTTTGGCCTCTATGTTCTTGTCCTAGCTCAGCAAAAGGCAGGCAGGCCTGTATTGAGGATCTTACTATGGGCTCCCTCAAAATGAAAAGAGAAAGGAGGGCGATCATCCAGTCATGTCATTACAAGAAACTGCCTTCCTCTCCACATCTTTGAATGAATCAAAAGTGACTGGAAAAGACAGGGGGTTGATCTAGCACAAACTTCTTTACCCTGGATAGTTAAACTAAAGTGAAACTCCTGAATGCTATTCTTTCAATTCTGCAGAGTCTATTCTGTTGGCTAGGATGGTCTAACCTTTGGAACATCCTCTTTGGGAATGGCACATCTTAGAAGAAGCAATTTAACGTAGTATTATAAATCTTGAAGATTTTCTTGAAATTTGTCAGGTTTTTGTTGTTACTGTTCTTGTTTGTTTGAAGACAAATTTGAATTTCTATACTTGCTCTTCATGTTAAAAACAGGGTAGAGTGACTAGTTTCTTTCTCTGCTTATGCATAAAAATGAAGAGGTGGTTCTTATTTTTCTGGACTAATTGAGAAGATGGAACTAAATGCTTCTACTGGCATTTGTGATATGACTTATCCTGAGCTTCTCCTCTTCCATTGTCTTCTACACTCACTGCTAGTCAAATGTAAATGTAAGTTCACACAAGGAACATTTCTCCCATTTGATGTCTTATCTATATCTGTTCTTCAAGTTGTCACCAAGACTAAAAGTTCCCCACTCCAATTAGCAGCTTTTTTTTTAGCATGATTTTTCCTCAGTGGGAGCCAGATTTCCTAGTTTTTTTCCTGAAATTGGATCATAACCCGAAATTTCTCTTTGCAAATGGGAAACTTGCAAAAGCAGATGTGGAACCCAAGTTACTTCCTTTACTTTTCAATGACTTCTTAGATTATGATTTACTGATGATGTAATATGAAGAAATAGAAAATATATTACTTTGAATACAATTTGGTGGAGAATAAACATTTCCTAATAAATTAGAACATAGACACTTAGGGAATTGGAAGAACAATTTCCACAGAATATGAAAATGTGTGAAAATTATTTTATTGCATTAGTTTCTACTGCTGCAGGATTTTGAATATTTGCCAACTGTGTGAATAATTAGTGTGGTTTAAAAGCCAAATATGTTGACTCAGTTGTATGCAAAAACCAAATGTATTGTACATGGCTTATTTCTTTTTATATTTTTACATAAAGTAAACATACCCCAATTGATGAAAATATTATTCTGTGGTCTGTCCCAAGGTAGTCCTGGACTCATAGAATCATAGATAATGCTTAGCTTTTCAATCTATAACTAATTAATAGTTGTGGCAGTCTTAGATGCCAACCTGCCTTAGAGCAGAGAAGTCTAGGTAATGGACATGAAATAAAAGCTAATTTAATTAGCTTTTGATACAAGTAAGACATGCATAAGGTTTTTGTTCCCTTCTCTTTGACAAAAGTAGAAGTGTTATGGTTTGGGTGTGAAGTGTTCCCCAAAAGCTTATGTGTGATACAATGCACTAAGGTTCAGTGGAGAAATGCTTGGGTTATAAGTCTTAAGCCAATCAGTGAATTAATCTCCTCATGGGGATTAACTGAGTGGTAACTGATGGAAGGTAGGGTGTGGGACTTGGTGGGGTATATAGTTTGTATCTGGAGAGGAGAAACTTGTTCTCTGTGCTTTCTGATCACCATGTGAGCTGTTTCCCTCTGCCACTCCTTTCCGCCATGATGTTCAGCCTTATCTCGAGCTCTGAGGAATGGAGCCTGCAGTCTAGGGATTGAGACCTCTGAAACTGTAAGGCTCCAAATAAACTCTTCCTCCTTTACAATTGTTCTGGTGGGGTCCTTTAGTCACACCACTGAAAAGGCTAAGACAGGAAGTAATATTGTTAATTCAAGACTCATAGCTATAATAATTGTGAGGATCATTTAGAAGTGCCAGAGGTGGCTGTTGATGCTCCTATTTCTTTATTCTCACATTCGATTGCTCAGGTGAACCATTCTAGTCTTCCTTCAGCAGAATTACTAACCCAAGCACTTCTGCAGATGCACTAGGGCATTTTCACCTACTGTTGATTCTTGGAAAACTCTACTGAATATAGTGAAATAAATCTGAGTATGCCCATGGTACTTGGATCCATGTCCTGAGAATGACCCTTGGTTCAGCCAAGAGGATATGCTTTGAGGCCGGGAATTCTATTCCAGGATCAGCCATATAATTCTTAACTTAGACCTCAGAAGGCAAGAATGGTTTTGCATTCCCTATTTCTATTTCTCCAGATAATTTGATGGTTGCACATAAAACTTAGGAAAACATAAAGCAAACATGGTATAAGGATAGAGTTTGAGAAACAAAAGCTATAACTGTCATCTTTAGAAATACACTATCTGATTTAGAGATGAATGTGAGAATCCAAGGTCATTGCCCCTTACATTGGGTGAAATCATTGGAATCAGTCGGACCTGTGCATTGGCTCTGCTGACTGCCAACTGATTAATCGTGGCCAAGTCACTAAATACTTCCACATCTTGGTGTCTTCACTATGTAACATAGAATGTATATAATAACACTAACCAGGAAGATTTATTGCTAACATTAAATGAAATAAAGTCTGGCCTGGGAATAAACTAGATACACAGCAAGCAAAGATTATTATTTTTCCATTAATATTAACAGTAGTGATAACGTTAAGAAAATAAACCCCTATCAAAATGTAAATAAATCTACTCTCCCTAAACCTGAGAATGCTGTTCAAATGGATATCTAAAGAATATCTGCAATATCTCTGGTGGAAACATCATATTTCAAAGCTTATGCCATTATGGGTAGTCTCATGGGACAGTAATCCACTTGAGAACCCAGTTTAGTCAAAAAGTCATTTCTGTGGATGTTTTAATCTTTTAAGTTGTTAATCATCTCTGCAGATAGGAAGCTTGTTGGAAAATTATTATCTTAATGGACATGTTTATTCTGCCATTCCAGGGCAGTTTCAGTGAACTATGAGATTTTAGAAATCACAAAAATAATAAAATATACATGTACTGGAGCTCTAAGCAGTAACTTTTACTAAAAAATCTAAGTAACTGCTTACTAACTAAGCTTGAAATTCTGTCAGAAAACAGGGGACATGAGCATTTCATTTCCTTTCTGACTCATTCAAAAGCATTATTTGTGGTTTTTCACCAGAATGCACCATCTAAACATGACCTCACTATACCTTTGGTAAAATTTTCTATTTGTGTTTTTTGTTTTTAGTCCAGTGTTTACATATATTCCATCTTTTTTCCCCTTTAGAGTCTTCCCTACCCATGAATAGTTCATAATTTCCCCTCCTATTTCTAGCTCCATCAGTTTCTCCTCCATTACCTCAGTTCTGAAACCCCAGACCCTCTGTTGTCAGCAAAGACCTGATATTAAGATTCAAGATTTACTATTCCACAGTAATAGTTTCATGTTTCACCCAACAATCACTTATTACCCTGAAATATAGAAGGAAAGTAGTGGCTAACATTTATATCTCAACTCCCCCTGATATCACTTAACCCTGGTGTACCAATGTCTTGTAAATACCTAGAGGAGTACATGATGTAACCAAAGCTGTCTTACCCACACCATCTCAGGGGATTGGTAGTTGGAAAGAGGATCTAGAAAAATGGAAGCATCACTTTAGTAAATCACAAGATATCTTCCTGGAATTTATTTCAGTTTAACATGTTCATATATACTTTTCTAGAAGAAGTAGAACTTTAGGTCATTTTAGTATCTCTAAGTATTTTGTTGGGGGGACTTACAGAATCTCTGTCCTCTCCAGTTCTGGTTAATTGTTAGAGTTTAACTACACAAAGCACAACTTTGCTAAACTGCTTTGCTCTGATCACATAGAGTAAGGCAGAAGGTATCAGGAACAGAACTGAAGACTCTTGATGTTTAGCAGCTTCCTCTAATTATTAAGCACACATTCTCTCTATTAGCTATACAGAAGGCATATCTGGTGTCACCAAGTATACCATGTTTTTCAGGCAGAAAATGTGCATTGTGGTTTCTCTCTCTCCATTGTCAGTGAGTACAGAGCTCAAGACTACAATTTTGAAAAAGAAAATGTTCAGAATGCCATGAAGTTTCTGCAGCTACTCCAGGCTTGGAGCCTTAGAGATTAAAGAGAGGAATCTGCTATGGTTAAATGAGCTTACTTACCAGCATGAGCTGATATTTTACTCTGTCTACTGGCACATCCTATGAAAATAAGAATCATTTGGACATGCAAATAATTTTTTAAAAATGTGTATATTATTTATGATTGATTTTAGGATGCTGCTCTCCATTTCCCATTGAATTCATCTTTTCAGTTAAAATAATCTGTGGCAGCAAGGCTGTGAGAAGTCACTGATTACAGGGTACAGTAACAATAATACCCCAGTTAGAGTCTGGTGGTTTGTTAGAACAGAGAACACCCTCAGCTTTGCTTTGAGCTATTAATTAACCAACCAGTCATTAACTGCTGCTAACAATTGATTTAGAAGGAATTATTGCCTAAATAGCAGGAGGTATTTAAGAGGAAAATAAATTAAAACAAAGAACTGCTGGATCCTGAGAAAAAATAGGAGTTCTTGAAATATAGAGAATAGTTACAAGGGCTCTGTAATTATCAAGTAATAAACAATCATTGAGAAGCACATCCCTTCATTTTATTTTATTTTATTCCAGAAATAGTGACAGTACATGTTATAATCAAGGCCCCTACTCTCTCCGCTCGTTCAATGATTCAAAACGAATGATGTTCTCAGAAGCATAACTGAAGTAGTAAACTGTCATTTTTAATAGGGTATCAAAATATTTACATGGATAACAGCTATACTATCTTGGCAACATGTTATGGAAATTTAATTTACAAGTAAACCAATTAAAACAAAAAAGTAACATATCTATTGCCCATGAAGTGAATTACACAATGCATTTACATTTAATACACAATTCCAAGGTCATGATTTTCACCTTTCATATGTTCTTGGTTTGGTTTATATTAAAAGCAATAGGTCCTCTTCAAGATTCTGCTTTTCCTATTACCTTGGAAATAGAGTTTGTAGTAGTTACTGGTTTTGATGTCAAGCAACAATGAGATAACCAAATGTAACAAAGAAACTTAAAAAAACATAGTTTTTGAATGAATGACTCTCCCTTTTACTAAACTCAATTTAGGAATTATAGTACAATAATCCCAATAATGATTTGCTTTTAAAATCTGAACAATGTCTACCTACCCCAGATTTCAAATTTATTGAGCATCTACTACATGTAAGAAACCAAAGACCTTCCCCTCTCCTGAACTGCTAACAAACCAAGTTCTTATAACAATTTAACTTGAAATCTAGATGCCAGGGCTCCCTAAACTTTAAGACACTTACTTAGTGCATTTATTTGGTAAGAAAAATAGGTCTCTTAAAATTTAGTTGTAACAGAACTTTAAGAGACAGCCTTCATGATACATTTTTAGAGCTTAAATGGTGATTTCCCTGGGGGGCATCCTTCTGGAGAAGCATTTTTAAAATTTGTGGTAGGATTTTTTGTGTACCACAATAATAGGGGTATTCTACTGGCATTTAGCAGACAGGAATTAGGTATATACTTATAAACATAAAGCATTTTTCTACACTTTAATACATGCTGAATTTTCCAGAAATGTAAACTCCACAAGAACTAAGAAAAGACGGTTCTTTCTTTTATTTGGAAATTTTGTTTACAAATCGTAGAAACTCACATTGTTGACAAGAATGCTATTGTGTTATCAGAGTTGCTGATACATACACCAGTTTCAGTTTGCATTTGTAGCTGTCAGAGTAACATGTACAGGTGGTCCTGTTTTCATGACACTGTGTCCTGAAACCTGTGGACAGCAAAGAAGCTGTGTCCTTGCTTACTTACTGCTTACTTTCAGTTACACAGTACCTCATCCCCTAAGGACCTTGATCTTAATGAAAGGATCTTGACAGTCTGAGGTTCCCTTAAGAGACTGACTTAAAAAAAACTAAATGTGCCATTAAAAGAATAAACAGAAAAAATTAAGGCATTATATAAAATTTCATTCATTAACAAAGCATATTAAAAATTCTTTTATTTTCCCCATCACATGCTCTTGATGTGTTGAAGTCAAATGATGATATATAATTGTGGAAGTCATAGGGCAATAATTTATTTATGTATGTTTGGGGTATTTCTTGATGTGACTTTTCTTATTACTATTTCTCCTGTTCATCATTAATTTGCCTACAGAAGGTATGGCATCCACAGTTATGAGGGTTAGTTTTGTGTGTGTGTCCTCTAGGAAGGTACTAAGGGGTAAGATAAACATTTCCACTTGTGAATACTGGGTAAAACAGACTGCTCTCTGTAGTGTGGACAAATCTCTCCCAATCAGTTGAAGGCTTGGAAAGAACAAAAGGACCTCCCCAATCGAGGGGACTCTCCAGCAGACTGTTTTAGAACTTAATCAGCACTCCCAGGCCTCCGGTCTGCTGGCCTTCAACAGCAAATTAGGATCTGCCAGGCTCTGTCACCCCAAGAGCCAACTCCTTATAATAAATCTCTTTATAATTCCTATTGCTTATGTCTCTCTGGAGAACCCTGACGAATCCAATACTATTAGTTAAGCTACAGTAGAGTCGACTTTCTTCTTTGCTTCTTTTTTCATTTGTTCGTTCCTTCCTTCCTGCTCTCCCTTTCATGTGTGGCTGTATGAATTGAGCCCATGTGTAAATTTCATGTGACCACCACCACAATCAGGATCCAGAATAGTTCTGCTGCAAAACTTTTCTTCAAGTTTTCCCTCAAGGAAGTCATACCCTTTACTCTGACCATTCCTTGCACCCACCAGTAATGAGGTCTCTGCTGAGGTTAATATAGATTTTTGCATTTTTAAGTTATGGCATATAAATTGGATCATATGTTATATAATCTTTTGACACTTTTACTCAAGATAATGCCTTTGAGATTCAATTGCATTGTTACAATGTATCAAAATAGTTTGTTTCTTTTCATTGCTGAGTAATATTCCATGGCAAGTCCCAGGTCTTTTCATGCATATGAAATTTAGTTTTACATTGCCATATGTTGGGAATTTAAAAGAAGAAGTATGTTTTCTGTGATACTTTGTTGATATTTGTATAGTACAAAAAGGGTGAATTATCTTGACATAAGAGTTGTAAGTAATAAGTAAGTCATTTGTGAAAAATAAACTGCTGCATTTTCTTTTAAGGCAAAATATATAATTATCTTGTTATTGCTACTTCAAACAATGTTATTTTCTCTTTATCAAATTAATAAGTCTCATCTTTCTTACATATTCTACCACTGATTTTGATTCAAGAAGCATCTCTGCACTTTCATTTTCTTCTACTTTGGTATTATATTGGTGTCTTCAAGGATAGGCATGACTGTACATTTACATATTGAAATACATTTTATTCTATTATAATATCAAATTACATATTACTTCATAACTTGATTTCCTTTTAATTATCTTTGTAATGGTTAGAGTATTGGTTTGAATTTTTAGAATGTTATGCATGTTGTTGGATCACAACATGTATGAATTTCAATTCAAATATTAAAGAATTAAATTTTCTCTTAGTGTTTTTTGTCACTGTGCCCAAACATCGGACAAGAGCAATTAGAGGAAGAAAAGGTTATTTTGGCTCATGGTTTCAGAGCTTCAGTACATGGTCAGCTGACTCCATTGCTTTGGGCCCAAGGTAGAGCAGAAGATCATGGAGGGGTGCTGCTCTGTTCATATCAGCCAGGAAGCTAAGAAAAAGGGGAGACAGGAAAGATGAACCTCTGAGTGCACATCCACAGGGACCCTTCTTCAGCCATGTCCCACCTTCCTGCATTTACCACCCATGTAAACTATAGTGGACTAATTAGAGTCTAGCTCTAATAGTGTAATCATTTCATCCCTGAATATCCTTATGTTTACAACAGCAACTTTGAGGGTACACCTCATATGCAAATCATAATATTTGCCACCATATATAGCATGTATTGTTTTATTTTTTACTATTTTTTCACTTTGACTATGAATATAGTTAAAACTTTTGCAATCACATACTAAATGCTTATATGTATTAGGAATTGTTTTATGTGTTTTATAGCTTCTTTATTTTCTTTAACTTCACCATCAAAGTGACTATTAAAGATAGCTTACATTACAAAGGTTAAGGATCCACAATATTATCAGTTTTAATAATCCTTACCTAATGATGGTACACATACTCTCAATAAACAGTTCCGGTAGCTATTTGTCATGGTTCACTTTTTGTTATAAGTCTGTAATAGTGTCTAGGCAATTTATTAATAACTCCACAGAATCATATGTCATATGCAATGAAATATTTCATGGTAATTTTTCTTGTTTACCACCTTGAAATCCTTATTGGAGCAGATGTTTAACTGTTCTCTGCTGGATCCCCTTGAGGACTTCCAACAGCCAGCATGCTTCACTCTTGGGCTAATGGCTCTCCCTGCTGACCAGATCTGCCAAAGTAGGTGCTGGGCAGGTTGCAAGTGCCAAGGAGGCGACACCTCTCGGGAGTAGCAACCTTGCCAGGGGTTGATGTGACTCTGAGAAATCTACACCAGCTCCCAGAGGTCTTAGTGAGACTCCACTTGTCATAGCAGTAAAACCTGTATGATCTTCCATTTATCATCAGCTTCTTTTTTTTTCTATCTCAATTCTCTGTTTCCCTACGGGGGCTTCCTGGGACCACTCCAATAATCTCAAACTATGTGAACTCATTTCCTCATCTTGGGTGAGACCAAGCTAAGATGGGTACCACTTAGATTAAGGCCTGGGTATAATAGGTGCTTAGAGGCTGTTGACTGTGATGGTCAAAAGCACACAGGGAAGAAAACTGACATTTTCCTGAGAAATATTGCTCACTGGGAGCACGTGGAACCATATTTTAGAGTTAATATTTTTTTCAGCACATCTAACACAGTAACTGCCTATAATTCAACAAAAATTTACTAATTTCTCATGATTTTACGTCAGATTATTTTCCTACCTCTTATATTTACTCCATCAACTGCCAAATTTTACTCTGAATTTTTAGCCTAAAAATGATGTACAGTGAAATGAATAATAATGACAATAACAATGGTAAATTTTTGTTTGTTCTAAGTAGTGACTTAAGTACTTTATACGAATTAACTCATTTAAGCACCATAATAAATTCTAAGAGCACAGAATTAGCATTGATCTTCCTTTTTTTTTTTTTGCAGTACTGGGGATTGAACCCAGGGCCTTATGCTTACAAGTCAAGCACTCTACCAACTGAGCTATCTCCCCAGCCCGAACTTCCATTATTTTGATTAAGAAAAAATGCATAAAGAAAACAAAATCATTATTATTATTAGATGTTGTATTTTAATATTTAGAAACCCAAAGGAGCAAATTTTGGAACTGCTAGATTTAATAAAATAATTTAGCAATGATGTCAGAAAAATATCACAGTAAACAAGAAAATTGGACAAGATTTATTCCCTCTTCTCCACAAAGGCTCCTTTAGAACTTATTCGACCATATTCTCCATCTCTCAACTATGAACACCTGAGCCAGGAAAACACTAGTCTGATGTCAGACAGGACTATTTTGAGAATTCAAGCCAAGAAACATGGAGACCATTTGTCAATTTGTAGTTGGAAGAGGAAAGCGTCAAGCCATGGGAACCAAATCAGGTCCAGCTGCAAGGTGGACATTATCATAATGAGTGGAAATCATGAGAAAGCCATTTAGCAGAGAAGGAGGAGAGAGAAATGAGTAGACAGTTGGCCTGAGATCTGACTGAAAGGAACCGCCCATGTTGATTTGGGGCAAAAATATTCCAGGAAGAATGAGAGCCAGGGCAGAGGTCCTGAGGCAGAGCAAACATGGTAAGGCATGCAGCACAGGAAGCAGGAGAGAGGGGCAGGGTCAGTGAGCATCAGGGCTACGGCCAAACCTCCCACAGACGGGAGACCTGGTGAGAGTTCTGGATTCCTACATTGGAAAGCCCTGCCCAGCCATTTGCTGCCTGCCTTTGAAGCTGTTCCTACTGGCCTGTTGAATGAAACCTCACCTTCTTTCAAACTCTCGTAGACATCCACCTCCAGCCATTGGCATATAAAGTCTGATTGCAGATGTTTGGGGAAAAGTATTCCTTCTATTGTCAAGGATGGTAAGTCTAAGATAAGAAGAGCGATGGACCTTCGCATCTCCATCAAATAGTAGCAGCAGGTGAACACGGTGCAGAGTTAACATTGACCATGACTCAACACAGGGAGCAATACTTGAAACTTCCCAGTCAGTCACCAAATTTGCTTACTGTGATCTCTCTGTAGATATTCAAACCCACATTGTGTGGCACCAGATTGTTCACCAAGGCTTCTCCTTGTCTAATTGTCCTGTCAGTGAAACCAATGCTGGGTTGGTAAATCTTTTGTTAGGGACTCGTGTGCTTAAGTGACTGGGAAATGTAGAGCACAACGTTGCAAATCCAGGCAAAGTTACACAGCCGTAACGGATCACTTCCTGAGCCCCTACGAGCCCCTAGGAGGGCAGAGGGAATGTGCTTCAGGTAGTGTAACATTTCTTGTTTAATTTTCAAACAAACCTATTTGATCACAGCAGTAGGTGGGGAAATTAATCACTCTGTCAGGGGGTTTGATTCTGAACCCATGTTCTAACTTAAAAGTTTTTATTTGTTCTTTTTAACTATACATGATAGTAGAATTTATTTTAACATAGTATATATACGTGGAGTAAAACTTCCTATTCTTGTGGTTGTATAAGATGTGGGATTACTCTGGTCATATATTCATATATGAACATAGAAGGTTGTGTCTGATTCACTCTGTCTCTAATCCCATCATCCCCTTCCCTTCATTCTCCTTTGTCTAATCCAAAGTACTTCTATTCTTCCCTCCCCTTCCTCCCCTTATTGTGCATTAACATCCTCATATCAGAGAGAACATTCAGCCTTTGGTTTTGGGGGATTGGCTTATTTCACTTAGCATGATAGTCTCCAGTTCCATCCATTTACCAACAAATGTCATAATTTCATTTTTCTTTCTGGGTGAGTAATACTCCATTGTGTCTATGTACCACATTTTCTTTATCCATTCATCAGTTGAAGGGTACCTAAGTTGGTTCCATAGCTTGGCTATTGTGAGTTGAGCTGCTCTGAACACCTATGTGGCTGCCTCACTATAGTATTCTGATTTTAAGTCCCTTGGGTATGAACCCAGGAGTGAGATAGCTGGGTCAAATGGTGGTTCCATTCCAAGTTTCCTAAGGAATCTCCATACTGCATTCCAGAATAGTTGCACCAATTTGCAGTCACACAAGCAATATATGAGCATACCTTTTCCCCCACATCCTTATCAACATTTATTGTTACTTGTATTCTTTTTAAATTTTTTTATTTTCTCTAATTAGTTGTGCATGACAGTAGAATGCATTATACCTTTTGATAGAGCGTATATAAATGGAGTGTAATTTCTCATTTTTCTGATTATACATATTGTGGGATCACATCAGTCATGCAGCCATATATGTACATAAGGTAATAATGTCTGTTTCACTCTACTGTCATTCCCATCCTCATACCCTCTCCTCTCTACCTAATATAAAGTAACTATTCTTCCCTATACTCCCCCCACCTTATCGTGAATTAGCATCTGCATATCAGAGAAAACATTGGGTCTTTGGTTTTTTTGGGTTTGGCTTATTTTGCTTAGCATGATATTCTCCAACTCCATCCATTTACCAGCAAATGCCATAATTTCATTCTTTAAAATTGAGTAATATACCACATTTTCTGTATCCATTCTTGTGTTGAATGGCATCTAGTTTGGTTTTATATTTTAGCTATTGTGATTTGAGTTGCTATGAACATTGATGTGGCTGCATCACTGTAGTATGTTGATTTTAAGTCCTTTGGGTATAGGCCAAGGAGTGGGATAGCTCTCCATACTGTTTTCCATATTGGTTGCACCATTTTTCATTCCTACCAGCAATGTATGAGTGTGCCTTTTTCCCTCCATCCACATCAACATTTATTGTGGCTTGGATTCTTGATAATTGCCATTATGATTGGAGTAAGATGAAATCTTAAGAGTAGTTTTTATTTGCATTGCTGTAATTGCTAGAGATGTTGAACATTTTTTCATATATTTGTTGATTGATTGTATATGGTTTTCTGTGAAGTGTCTGTTCAGTTCCTTAACCCAATTTATTGACTGGGCTGTTTGAGTTTTTTTTTGTTTTTGTTTTTGATGTTAAGTTTTTGAGTTCTTTATATATCCTAGAGATTAATGCTTTATCTGAGATGCAGGTGTCAAGAATTTCTCCCATTCTGTAGGCTCTCTGTGTATGTTCTTGATTGTTTCCTTTGTTGTGAAGAAGTTTTTAGTTTGGTACCTTTTCATTTATTGATTCTTGATTTTACTTCTTCTGCTTTAGGAGTCTTTTGAGACAGAGCCAACATGATGAAGATTTGGGCCTACTTCTTCTTCTGTTAGGTAAAGGGTCTCTGTTTTAAGGCCTAAGTCTTTAATCCATTTCAAGTTGCTTTTGTGCAGGGTGAGAGAAGGGGGTTAATTTCATTTTGCTATATATGGATTTCCAGTTTTCCCAGCACCATTTGTTGAAGAGGCTATCTTTTCTCCAGTGTATGTTTTTGGCACCTTTGTCTAGTATGAGATAACTATTTGTATGGGTTTGTCTCTGTGTCTTCTATTCCATACCATTGGTCTTCATGTCTGTTTTGGTGCCAATATCATGCTGATTTTGTTATTATAGTTCTGTAGTATAACTTAAGTTCTGGTACTATGAAAACAGTCATGAAATTTATTTGGAAAAATAAGACACCCAGAGTAGTCAAAGCAATCCTCAGTGAGAATACCAAACCAGGCTCTCAACCACCAAAGTGAAGCTGTTCCAGGAGTCTGGGTTTCAGAAGTAACTTTCCTTGTCCTTTTGTCCTCAGGCATAATAACACACTGGCATCACATTTTCTTGGTTCTGATTTTACTCCCTGGTTCTGATTTTACTCTTTGATAATGAAACCACTTCTGCAGGTGGGTGGGGTCTACATCAGGTGCAGGATTTTGCAGCTGGGCAAGCCTGTTTTAATGTTAGCAGCTATTCACAGCTGTGATGCCTTCTAGGGTAAGTTCCGAGGGTCACGGCAGGCAAAGCCAAATTCTTCTCTACTTCTGTCAAGTAGCATGTTGTAGCTCTTCATGGTGGGTGATGCCCTTCACTATTGCAATAGACCTCAGCAGCTCAACACCAATGTTTTTTTCTGGGTTCTTGTCTTGCAAATTTGAAGAATGAAATCCACAGATGAAGAGGAGTGAGTGTGAAAAGGTAGAATTTATTCAAACAGGAAAAGAGTCAGAACTCTTTTGGGGTGAGAGGGGTTGCTGCGTTGAGTGTGCTAGTCTAGGGGTTTATAGCACTTGGGTCAATCCTGTTGGTCCAAGTTTATGTTCATCACAGTTGGGAAAAGTGCCAATGCCATTGTTTAGCCCAGCAATCTTCATTCAGGTCTGCCCCAAATTTGTTTTCTTTGCACTATTGAGAAGAGGGAGGCTGAGGTCAGCCAATTTTGGATTTTTGCAGGGTTAGGCCTGTGTTGTTGTGTGGAGCTGGTGTCTGCAGTAGGCTGGGCAGATGGGCAGGTGGCTGCAGAGTGACAGGTCTGCATGCCTGGCTTGCCTTGGTCCAACTCAGTGCACCTCAGGCCCACACTGAATGACTACATGGCTTGGAGACCGGGGAGCCACATCAATAAGGCTAAATGTTTCAAAGTTATATAGATGAATTTGTCCATCAATCTTGCTCTTCCTGCGGCACCTTCAAATTTTTTTCATACTGAGAAATTTTAATACATTTCTCTGTGCTTAGTATTTACAAGTGGAGTGCCTATTATTATTTTTATTAAATTATTATCTTGTGTCAATATTTCTAAGTTTCTCAAGAAAAATACATGGAAAAGTTGTGTACAGTTTTCTATTTGAAAAGAAAAGAGTTAACCATCAGGCCTTTTGACAATGCCCATTTCTTTATTTCTTGAGTGTATCTTAAGTTCAGATAAAATATTTAGATATTTTATAGTAAATGGATTAATTATAGCTAAAACATCACCAAATAGGTTGCATCACAAAGTGCAAACTTGCTTTTTTGCCTTTGAAAATAGTAAGCAGTAAAAAAAAAAAAAAAAAAAAAAAAA
This sequence comes from Sciurus vulgaris, assembly GCF_902686455.1. Taxonomy (NCBI): domain Eukaryota; kingdom Metazoa; phylum Chordata; class Mammalia; order Rodentia; family Sciuridae; genus Sciurus; species Sciurus vulgaris. The sequence continues at coordinate 58,770,940 of NC_136469.1, forward strand.
GTAAGTTGTAAGGATAATTGCAAGAAAATTGAAAGTATTAAATAACAGTTGATTCACAAACAATAAAAACAATACCTCATCTAAGACTTTCTTTTATAAGATTCCTCATGGTTGGAACAGTTCCCGAGATTGCAATTAATCTTAGCTATACTCTCATTTAATATTGATTTCTTACTTATAATTATCTTATCTAACTTATGGTTTCAGATGGAAGTTGTGGTTTGGCAATCTTTTCTGCGGCCCAAGAGAACCTCCAAGGTATCATGATAATGGCTTAGGACATGGCTGTGTGGCTGCAGATGGCTGCAGATGGTCCTTGGGGAAGATTTAATCTGTGCCTTTCATACAAGGTCATCTAAACTACAGCTATTATGTGAAGCAAGCAGCTAGGAACATCAGTTTTATGAATATAAGGCAAATAATTTTTGTGTTGAAATATATAAATGTTGAGGTATGGTGAAGTAGAAAACGAGAGTGGCTCTAAGTTTTAAAAAATATAATATAGTCTTCTTAAACAACGTCACATTTGAATGCCTAGATTCAGATTTCAGTCTTCTCTGCCGTTTAGGAAGAAAGTGACCTTCCTTTCTAAGACCCCCAAATTAACCAGACTTCCATAGTTTGAATCCTGATTTTGTTCTTTCCTGACTCTGTGGGCATCTAGTGTTTCATTTCCCTCCTCTGTGTTGGGCATTGTTCTAGACCAGCCTCCCAGGCTTATTACCAGGATTGCCCCCTTAATGTTTGGAAAGTGTTGAGAACTCTTCCTAGTACTTAATAAGTTGTTATGGTTTGGATGTGCAGTGTCCCCCAGAGCTCCTGTGTTGGTGTAGAAGTGTTCAGAGACAAAGTGATTGTGAGAGCTGCAACCTACAGGCCCTCCTCATTTGAATGAACTGACTGGTGATATCTGCAGGCAGGTGGGCTGTGGCTGGAGGAGGTGGTCACTGGGGGCATGCCCTGGAAGGTTCCTCTTCCCTGAGGCCTTCCCCCAACCCCACTTCATGGCCCTGCCATGAGCTACGAAGTGTTCCTCCCCTGGGCCCTTTCTCCATGATGTGCCACCTCACCTCAGGTCCACTGTAATGGAGTTGGCCATCTATAGATGGAGACCCCTGAAACTGTGAATCCCAAATAAATGATTCCACCTCTCAGTTGTTCTTGATGGGAGTTTGGGTCATAGCGATGAAAAAGCTAACTAAAACATAAACACTATATAAGTGTATCCTAATTAAATTAAATTAAATTGAAGCTGCAGTAGAAGATTTTTAGAATTTCATTGCTATCACCTTGGAGAGGACTAGCTCTGGGATTGATTGGGTGTCATCTGAGATCCCATTTCTGGATAATCCTGCTTTGCTTTCCGTTTTTCTCCCTGGGGAACATATTTGTGACAGGATTTTATATGGCCACCCTCAACATGAACTTGAGTCCACCTTTTCATTTCAAATCCTGTGTACTTTCAGTTGACCCATGTGTTCCACAGGGTAAAATATGTCTCAGAGTATTGCTTCTCAAGTTTTTATGTGAATATAAACCGCATGGGGATGTTGTTTAAATATAGATTCTGATTCAGTAAATCTGAACTAGAGCTTCAGTTTCTGCATTTTCAAAGAGCTCCTAAGCCATGCCCTCGCTCCTTGTTCCAAAGAACACACTTTGAGTAGCAATGTCCAAGAGCATTTAATGTCTTAAAAAAAGATATTCTCTCTCTCTCTCTACACGTATGTGTATATATATATATATATAGAAATATATAATATATATAATATATAATATATATATATATAGAAAGGTAACTTCCCGGGATGTTTTATATAGGTATATATATATATATATATATATACTTATATATCTATAAATATATAGATATATTTGTATATATATTCATAGATAGATGGCACCAATTTAAATATGTTTCAACTTTGAGTTGAATACAAATTTAACTCAACATATACATTTATTTCACATATAAATTTATAAATTTAACTCAACATATAAATCTACTGCACAGTATTGTGTCTGAGAGAACACTCTCTGCTGCTCATTAATGTCTCCTGATTATGAAGAAACCATCCAGAATAAAACAGTGACATTTTGGATGTTCACCCATCTGCTACTTTTCAAGTATATTCTGCTAAGAGGTGAACAGAAAATTTCAAATGTTTCACCCCCAGGTTGAGATACTCCATGAAAATTCGACCCTGCAATCTTCAGAGAGCCTGCATCCCACAGTTGTAGGCAGAGAACCTTTGTGGACTCAGCAGCATATGGCAGCCCTGCAGGTGGTGCTCCAGGTGGGTGGGGAAAATGTGATTCTCTGACAGCCACCCACGGGCTTTGCCAACTTGAGGCAAGTCCTCAGCAGGAGTTGTAGGGTGGAGATGGGGTCTGGAGGCGAACTGGAGCAGGGACCCCCTTCCACGTGTGGTGTCAACATGGCAGCGTTCTGCCCACGACTGAATTATTAATACAATTTGAGGAGAACTGTTCACCGAGATTTTCCCTGTGGGAGACTCTTGGGAATACTTTTCCACCCTCGCCGCCCCCTTCCAGAGTTCTCTGAGAACACATCAAGAATGCTATGAGGTTAATGGTCCCATAAAGTCATCTTTAGTTTTTCAACTTTTAAAATTACATGCAATAATTGACTTTTTGGACATTTGTCAAGGGAAAAGGGGCCAACAACTTCTTCCCAGGAAGTTTTCTTCTTCCCTGGAAAAAACTAAAACCTTACCTCCAAAATAACAGTTTGCTCAAATACTTAAAAAATTTAATGTTACCCTGCAAAATTACAATTTACTCTTTTTTTTTTTTTTTTTTTTTTTTTAGGAAAAATAGAGATATAAAAATAAAATACAGAGTCCAAAAGCATGTAGTTGGGAATAGCATATCTCCTATACACAGGGGAAACTCTGGTGCACCTAACATAATGTTTTCCTGAGTTGGGGGCTTCTTGGGTCTTCCCACAGCAGCTGAATCCAGGGAGTAATAGTGAACACTGCCAAGCCATTCTTTATGAGGAGGTGCCCTGGGAGAACAGGCAGCTATGTCCAGCAGGTGCCATCTGCTACTCCTGGCAGTGACCAAGGCCACAGGTTGAAGTCCCTCAGCAACACCTTGGCTCCCACGGCCAGCACAGGTGGCTTGGCCACGGCTTCCTTTTCTATACCCTGTATTCCGAATGAATCCTGGAAGAACTTGATTCATACCTCACCATCTCTGACCATTTGTTCTTATGATTGTGGCTTTAAAATAATACAGAATATCATTCAAAGTGCAAGAGGCCATGACCAAAGAGACCAGAGCAAGCTCCAAACCCAAACCCCTCTGGCAGTTTGTAATACCAACCTCATTTGGGGATCTCTTCCCTGGGGCCATATTCCCTTCCCTGTATTTCACTTCACTGTACCCCCTTCTGCTTCTACCGTTTGCTTTCCTCCATTCCAGGTCCCACCTCCCCAAGAAATATTCGCCAATGTTGTACCTTTTCCTTAAACATCTCAGAGCCTTAAGTTGGTGTTCGATAATAATGATTCTGTAGGATGATGTCAGTGAACTTTCTCTGAATAAATTAAATGCTTAAATATTAATTTCTGTTGCTCTTGTTTGATTAGGAAGCAGTATATAGAAGAAATTCTTCTGAGAGCTGTAGTGATTCTGGAAATTTCCAAGAGAAGTTGTAGTCTCTAAATATGCTGCAGTCAGCTGGACCTTTTCATTTGATGATGAATATTCTGAAATAATTATATTTTCTTTGATTTGCCTCTCTCCTACCTTCCTGCTTTCTTTCCTGACTTTTCTTGTTTTTAATCTATCTTCTCTCTTCTCTCTCCTGTTTTTCCATTTTTCCAAACCATCTCATACCCTAATCTCTTGCTTTTTTTTTTTTTTTTTTCCCTCAGAGTAAGCATAGGGAAGATTTTTCTTAGTTTGGAGCAAGATTTTTATCAGTGGTTGAATGAGTTAGGGATTGAATGAGATTGTCTAAAGCAATCATAGTTTCTGTCTCTATGACTGCAGTCTTAATGAAGCTTGCCCAATATTTCTGACTCTCCATTCTGGAATGGTAGGATTGTACTTCTGAGGACACTTGTGTTTGGCCATGTGACCAGCTAGGTGAGAGCCGATGAGATGCATGACACTTCTAAGCAGTAACATCTAATTGCTCTTATGATATGATGCTCTTCAGAACTGGCAGCAATGAAAAATATATGTCATGCTACCTGCTCTATCAGTCTGGGCCCACGATTAATTACAAGGAGAAGACCTCCTAAGAGTCTAGTGAGGGATACAGATCATAAGAAAGAAAGAAATTTTAATTGCTTTAGGAAACTGAGATTTTCAAAGTTTTTGCACCACAGCCTAACCTGACTGATGCGTCTACTAAATGCCGAACATTTCTAGAGAAGAAAAGAAAGGAAAGAATGTGACCACTGTGTGTTTCTACTGGGCATTTTCATAACAACAAAGTATTAAATTATTCTTATTGTTGTCCCAAAGAATGAAAGGTATTGCCTTTAATATTTAAAAAAAAATTGATTTGTAGTACTATGTAGCCATTGCATTTTTAAATATAAGATTTTTTACACGGAGGTAATTAAGATAGTGAACAACACTTTCCATAGAAAGATCTAGATCAGTAAACATATGCTCTCATGGTAAGAATCTAAATCTCAACAGAAAATTTGAAATAAATGACTATCAAACATCTATTCATTGTTTAAATATTTATTGAGCATCTATTTATTTCCTGGGCAATTTAGCAAGACCCTGTCTCAAAAAAAAAAAAAAAAAGAAACAGAAATAAAAGGGCTAAAGATGAAGCTCGGTGGTAGAATTCCCAGTACCACCTACACAAAAATCTGCATTATAATGTGATTTACATATTTTAGCTTACTCTTCCTTTTATAAGCCAGTAACACTGGAACTGGTAGGATGCTGTAGAAGGAACTGAGATCTAAACCAAGAGTCAAGAGACCTAAAGACTCAGATCATAACTGCTGATTGTGAGATCCAGGGCCACTTTACTTCTCAGAACCTGGGTTCCTCTGTATTTAAGAGGAAGATATTGGACTCAACTACTGCCTGAAGGTTCAGCCTCAAAACAAGGAGAAGTAAGGGAAGAAATATCCTGGCCTCTCCCTTTTGCAGACTCACAGTACCCAGTCACTGCCAAACTCAACCAAAAGCAAGAAGATGGGGTGGCACTGACCCCAGAATTCAGCCTGCCAGGACAAGTTCAGGAGAAGAAACACAGAGAAAGACAACTGTAGTGGAGGAGAGAGAACAAAATAATCTGCTCAAATTTTGATATAAAGCAAGTTTTTATTCACAATTCTTTCTCCTTATTTGCAATTCAAATAAATTCCAGTGAAAGTTTTTCTCCAATATTCTTGTGCTGTTGACCTTGTATTTCTCAAAAAACACTTCAGTAGGGATAAAATAAACAATAATGCAAAAATTCAACTACATGTCTTTTTATTTCTTCTTTGCTAACATTACCACGTTTACTCCCTTTTGTTACCTAGCTCATGGATGAAGAATTCTTAGTCCTTTACCTTTCCAGTCTAGTTCATGAAACATTATTTTTATATGCCTCTTTAATTCCACTTTATTCATAATTCAGGCATCATTTCTAAGAACCTCTATAAACTAGTATCTTTAGAAAGCTCACTTCTGCTAGGGAAGAGAAAGACAACTTTGAAATGCAATTAGTTGCAAAACCAGCAAAGGTGACTGCCATTTATTCAGCTTAGATTATGACTTTGTCAAGTTTTGTGTGTATCTGGAACTGTGATGAAGTTCCAAATCTTGGGTTACGCATTTTGTTCACACCAGTAGGTGGCATGCATAAACACCATGCAGCCCAGCATCCATCTGCCTGGGAGTCCTTCTCCTGAAAGGTCTCTGCAGGCAGCAATCCAGGCTTCAACAGAGGCAGGTTTTGCAGAGAATTGCATTTATTTCTTCCTTTGATTCAACTCCTTTCACAGGTTTCTTCAGAACACCAGGTCACTATTAGCAGGTCAGATGAGACTCTCCTGCCAAGCAGGGTGCCACAAAAAAAAAAAAAAAAAAAAAAAAAATCTAGCTTTGAATGTGAGCCAAAAAAATCCAAGTGGAAACATAAATGTCAGAGGACTAGAGAGCAAATGCCAGGTGTGTCCATAGTTATCATTAGCATCCGTCTCTCATGTGCAGTAGCTTTATTCAAGCCGGCAGAAGATAAAGAAGTCCTTGTCAATAACATAAAGACTAATACAGAGCAAATATCACCTTTTCCCTGGATCAGCTCTGAAAAGGTATACACAAAGGGAATGACTTCTTTGCTGTGTGCTTTAGGAGGGGCGGAGGGACTATCACTGAGCTGCAGAGACAGATATTAAATTTGTACTCTCAGAGGGCAAAGGATGGGTCTCCACTTTGAATAAGCACACTGAAGTTGGCCTTTCAAAATATGCAATTGAGTGTGCTTCTGATTTTCCCCAGGGATGAAAGGCTTACTAAACATGAATCTTGAGATTTGACTTGTGCTCTACAGACATAATTGAGCTCAGAGCTGGGCCTTCTAAATCTCTGGGGAACCAATGGTGTTTGTGGCTTCCTCAGTAGAGATGCTAGACACACTTGCTCCTATTCTTATATAGGATGGTTATTGACCTTCAAGTGATAAGACTGAAAAATGACTCATTCTTATTTGTATTTTCAAATAATCTCTGCCTTTTGAAAAAAGTTCAATTTTGAAATGAGGACAGAATTATTCAGATTTGTTTTTTCCTCTGTGAGCAATTGTCAATGGTAGACTATCATGGAGGTGAAATGTTCAATAAAAAGACAATTGGAAAAGTATTTAAATGTGTGGCTATAAATGAGGATCCTCTCACTCCAATGGTAAGGTGGGTTAGCAGGCTGTCATGGTGCATAGCATCCTCTTATCTGAAGAGTGCAAACTCATAAATGTTCTCTCTCTGTTGGTCATTCTCCTCCCTCACCTCCTTCTCCTGCCCCACTTATTTTCTTCATCTCCACTCCCATAGACCTTGCTGTATCCTTTGCTAGGAATGGCTCTCTCCAGTCCTGCACTCATCCAAATTTCACTCATTTGAAGACTCAGTTCAAGACCCCTCATATTCATAAAAATTGTCCTGGCCACTGAAATCCACTGAATCTCTGAATTCTGTTTTAACTCTTAGTAGCACAGATATATCATCTAATATCATGTAACAGTAATTACATTATTTCCCTAATCTGCTGCTGGCTGCACCTTACTTAAGTATGTAACTATATTACTTTTACAATGCTACGGGAGGTAACCTGGCACAAGGCATACAGGCTGTTTACTTATTAATTACTTTTCTTTCCTCTGATTTTTATTTACTTATTTATTTGTTTGTTTTTTTACAGACTGCGTTCTGATTCACCGTACATAAATGGGGCACATCATTTTGTCTCCATGGCTCACACCATCTGCCCAATCATACATATACACAGGGTAATGACGTCTGTCTCATTCCACCATTTTTCATAGCCCCATTCCCTCTCATTTTCCTCTATGTAATCTAAAGTTCCTCCATTCTAAATTTTGTTTTTCAGAATTCCCACATGGTTATAGATTATCTGTTTAAAAACATAATTTTATTTTCCACTATATCTCTCTGTAATGATTGATGCTTCTATTTACCTGGGTCTTGCCTTTTAAAGAGCAATGGAAGGATAACTATTCAATAGGTTTCTTCTGTACTCATGTGTGTGTACGTGTGTGTGTGTGTGTGTGTGTGTGTGTGTGTGTGTGTGTGTGTGCAGGGAATGGGGAAAGAGGAAAACTCAAAGATTGTGTCATTGTTACTTGGATAAAGGCAGGTATACTGGTCATAAATGAAAGAGTTAAATTTGGAGGATCTACCATTAGCAGATAGAGTAACAATTGATAGAATAAAACTTCTTTTATTCTTATCAAAAAAGGGAAAAAAAACCACATTGTAGATAACAAAATAGCATTTTTACAAGTATGGCATTTTTAAGTTTTGAAATGAAATCTAATAAAATGAAACAGTGGAAAGAAATTAGAAAGTGGAAAATGAAAAGGTATCTACTTGACAGTCTTGTCTGACCCGCATTTTATAACCAGAGAAGTTGTACAAGCTCTCAGAAGACATGGAAGGATAGCATGGATGTTTTTAGGATTAGATTTATTTATACCAATTTATTAAAAATATATCAAGACATTTGGACTTAATGAATATAAAATACTAGTCATAAATACCTGGTAAAAGAGTTAGACTAATTTTGGAACTGAAGGGATAATTTTTTTTTGGTCATAAAATCCAAACATTGGATCCTAGTGGTTCACTGAATGAATTTAGGAAATCATAGAATCTAAAAAGGCCATCTTTTTCTCTGACCCTTGGAGTATTTCCATTCTATGTGACGGAATGTCTTATTCTGGCACACAGCTGTTAGATCAGTTACCTGACCCACCTAAGAAGAACATATATTTTCCTGTATCTGAATAAATCCCCTAGCTAAGTATACTTTCACCCACATGTCAATATGTGTCTCTCTGTATGTGTGTCAAGCTACACGATTTTCCCTTGGCATCTTGAAACTAAGTTTGAACTATTTCGAAAATTGCATAATTAATCATCCATAATTAGATACCTAGGTTATTGAGAATGTTTCTTCCTAGGCTGAAAGCTAACTTTGCAGATCCACAGAGAAGAATGTCTGTTCAGATATGTCATTTTAATAAGAAGAGCAGGGCTGCCATGAGCCTCTGTGGTGCCCCTGGTTAACTGAGAAAGGCACCATCTGTATGGTAGGGCCCTGCAGGCCACAGCGGGGCTCCTGCAAGGGTGGATTTTAGCCCCCACGCACTCCTGAAGTCTGGCACTGTTGTGTAATGGACAGATTGCAGTGGTATCTGGGAACTCTGAACATTAAGATATTAAAAGCCTAGCAGCACTGGAATAAATCAATAGGAGGCTTGCTTACATTTAACATCTGGGGACAAATATTAGTGATCAGTTAATAATCAACCTTATATTCTTTTTTTTTTTTTTTTTTTTTTTTTCCTGTACAGGGGATTGAACTCAGGGGCACTTGACCACTGAGCCACATCCAAGCACTATTTTGTATTTTATTCAGAGACAGGGTCTCACTGAGTTACTTAGCACCTCACTTTTGCTGAGGCTTTGACCTCGAGCTCCTCCTGCCTCAGTCTCCTGAGCTGTTGGGATTAGAGTTGTGTGCCACCACACCAGGCTATAATCAGCCCTATGTTCTTAAGGCCCTCGATGTGCACGGGAGACAGACGAAGGTGTTCTCTATCTTTTTCACCAGTGAAGAGGCGTCTCTGTTATGTTTTATTCATAGATCTTAAATTCTAAGATAATTCATCTAATAAAAGAAATTAATTAGTAACTATTTGTTTCCATATTCTTATCTTTTAAACAAATAGATAAAACTGTCAACAAAACTTCTGATCAGCTGGAGGAGTATTGTCATATTGGGTTCATGCAATTTTTAGATAAAGTAAACTTGCCCTTTTAGTTAATCTGTATACCCATGACCTAAGTAAATGTGTGATTTTCACACGACCTTTTACTTTTGATATTTATTTATATATCCTGAAGATATGAAATCTGACATTAGAAATCAGTGCTTTAACTGTGCCATGAGTGATCTGTTTCCCCCAAACTTATTCATTCCTCATTACTGATAACCTTGAATTACAGTATGGAAAATAAAAAGAGAAAAATATGGGGTTAGAGTAAGAAGGGAGGATCAATCCAAGTCTTTGATCTTCCAATGTGTAAAATTCTGATCCAATTCTGCCACCCAATTTAAAAAATTTATTTTATTTTTGACAAAAGTAGGCATTTCAACTCTATGCCAAAAATTGGATGCAAATAAGTCATGACTACTCTTTGCCCAAAGAAGGAAAAACTGAACATCTTCTCTGTTCATTTTTCATAAACTAGAAGGTATATGAAATGAGAGTTCCACTGTGTTCTAGTAAAATCATCAGGACCCTGAATGAGTTAATGAGGTTTAAAGACAGAGATGAATGCCTAGGAAAAAATTTTGAAAGCATGAAATATTATGACAGTGAATGTTATGAATTGGATATGAGATGTCCCTCAAACCCTCCTGTGTTAATGTAGGAATGTTCGGAGCAGACATGATCAGACTGTGAGAGCTGTAACCAAGTAAGTTCATTCTTGTTTGAATGAAGTAACTGGGTGGTAACTGGAGGCAGGTGGGGTGTGGGTGGAGGAGGTGGGTGCCTGGAGGTGTGACCTGCAAAGATTTTTTTCTTCCTGAAAGCCCCTTCCCCTCTTTCTGTCTCTGCTTCTTGGCTGCCAGGAAATGAACAGCTTTCATTCATTTTTCCCTTCCCCTTCCCCTTTGGCCTTGATGTTTTGTCTCATATTGGGTCTAGAGCTATGGATGTGGCCAATCCTGAGACTTTTGAAACCATGATCCCCAAATAAACTTCTCTCCCTCCAGGTTTGTCTGATATTTTGGTCACAGTGACATAAAACCAACTGAAACAGTAAATAAAACTGATATTTTAGTAGTACACATATGTTTTAAAATAAACATATTTACCTCTAGGACTTACATGTGGACATGAATACTCCACTCTAGAAATATAAGTAAGCATTCTACCAAAAAAATAAAAAAAAATTGGTGGGATGGAGGCTTTGTCCTAAATAGAAAGCAAAGACCTGGCTTTTGATGGCAGCTTCAGTGACTGATCATATTTTGTTCCATCTATTCAGGACAGAAATCAACAATACTCCCAGCTGGAGATTCCAGTACTCTATCAGTTCCTTGCTTCTGTGTACCCCTCCTGTGACTTCGGTGTGCTTGCTCCCTAGAGACTGGCACCTGTCACTCTTGGAGAACTGCCCTTGGGCTACTGGTGCCCTGGTGTCTGCATGTGCAGACAGCCAGTGCCCCAGGGGGTTCCATGCCCTCAAGGACTTCCCTTGGCAAGGACAGATAGGCATGGGTTATGAAATTCCAGCATTCTGTTCCAAGATGGGACAAAACCCATGGTATAATTTAGATGCCAGTGTTCCCCTGAGGTTCAGACTCTGCCCGAAATCGTGCCCTTGCCTGTCATCCCCTACTTCCCCCCTCCCTTCGAGAATTTTCTCCTGGGGGGGCGGGCGGCAGTTTTCTGACTGATTTACTTACACAGAAACCCTTGCCTTTTTTTCTTCTGGGGAACTTGACCAAAGACAATGTTCAAGTGTTCCTAGGGTGAAAACTTCACAGGCTGGTGAAGTTATATTATATGTTGGATATGTGCTAATTTCAAGATGATAATGAATATCACCCCTCCACACCCCAAGGGAGAACTGGAAGTCATGATTGTGTGTATCAAGACCTGAGAAATTGGAGGAAAATCAAGCTATTTTATTTTTTCTAATTAGAACCATAAGATATGGTGGTTTGTTTGTTTGGTACCGGGGATTGAACCCAGGGATGGCTAACCAGTGAACCACATCCCAGCCATTTTTATTTTGAGACAGGCCCTCTCCAAGTTGCTTAGTGCATTGCTAGATTTCTGAGGCTGGCTCAGAGTTTGCTATCCTTCTACCTCAGATTCCTGAGCAGCTGGGATTACAGGCATACTCTGCCATGCCCAGTAGTGGTATTATTATTTTTTAAATTATTTATTTATTTACTTAATTTTTTACAGACTGCATTTTGACTCATCATACACAAATGTGGTAGACTTCCCAATACACTGGTGAAAGGATTCAGCCACGGGGGCATCAATGACCGAAATTTATGAAATAAAGTACATCAGAGACTAAAGGGTCAAACTAGGGACAATTCAACAGTCCAAAAAACGTGATTGAGTTGGCAGATGCATAGTAAGCTGGGAACTGATCTTTCCTGGGAGACTGAACACTGGAGGTGGCACTTGGTTCTAGCCCCAGCTGAGTTTCTTCTTGTAGATTCCTGAGCAAACTGTTAGGCTCATTCTCTAGAATTCAACAACTGTCTGAGCATTTACATTGAATGATGCAAATAATTCCTTTCAGATTTCACTATTAAGATTCTGTTTACACGATCTAAATATTCAAAAGAAAACAGATAGCTCAATTTTCAAAATCTTGAAATTTAAAGTATCAGTTCCAAGTGAGTTCTATTTTCCTATACCTGAGAACATTTGGAGGACTTTCCAGAGCAGCAGCCAATGAAATGGCTAAGGATTCAGGAGAGGAGGAGAAAGGGAGTATTAAATGGCTAAGAAAAAGACTCCTGATAGCTCCCTGGGTAAGCTAAGCAGATTTTCATAGCTTTATCTCATTCTCACCTGGAATCTATCACCAGTTCAAAACTTTGGAAGACTGCAGACAAGAATGGCAAAGATGGAGTAAATTGGGAAAAAAATTACTCTAGGAACAATGGGAAAGAAACAAAAAGAATAAAATACAGAGGCTTTTTAATTTTAGTGAAAACAGATTCCTGGGCCTAGGGAGTCCTACCATTCTGTAATAGCTGTGGAAATGTCAAGAGTGTTTTATGTTCCCTGAGCTTTCCTTCACGAAAGGCATGTGCCCTACTGAAGGTTTAAGTACTCACTTTAGTATTATTGAACAATTTCACGAATCCTCAAATGTACACAACTGGGCTGGAGCCATTACAAGACGGAACATATCCTCAAAGCGCCAATGACAGTGTGGGCTGAGGTAACCCCGGGTGCTCAGCAGGTTTGTGGAAAAAAGAATTGCTCAGAACAGTCTACCTCTGCCCTTTTCCTTCAACATTTTAGGTTTGGCACAGGGGTCTATCCACAGGTGACATCATTCTGGAGAACAGATTTCCAGAAGTATGAGGAATTTTCTATCATTGCAATATTTACAATCAGAAATATTTACCCAAAACTGCGGATTATCTTCTTTGAGATACAACATGACTTTTCTGATATGAGAGCAATAATTAGAGGAAATCCAAGCCTTACTTTGTATCAACACTTTACTTTAAATCTGCATTTCAAAATGTACGTAATTCAGAAAGTACAAAATGAAAATTTCTCTCCTGCCTTTGTTTTAACCCACTATCATCTGCGGAGGATAACCAATGTTATCACTTTCTTGGTTTCTTTCAGATATTTTATGTAAGCAAATACTCTGTGATGTGTATATGTTTTGCAGGCTGTTATGTGTATTTGTTTTACTTAATACTAATTTTTTCAATTTATTTCTGAGAATTTATTTTCATTTTAAATATAGCAACTCTGTAGCTACCAGACCATATCCTTACAAATCTTAAAGAAGAGGAACACCAGAACTACGCATCATCATTTATTTGTTGTCTTTGACTTCCACTGTAATGCTAACCAAAAGGTTAATATTTTCAACTGTTTTATTAATTTCCTTCTTCTCTAGTGCATAGTACAGTGCCTGGAACATATAGATCCACAATAAATATTGGAATATAGTTAATAAAAAATAAGTTTAGATGTTATAACTAGTTTTACTCCATTATGTATATTTAAAAAAATTTTATTTATCCATATTCTATTCATGGACATTTAAGCAGTATGCATTTTTTTTTATTACAGACTCTGCTGGGCTAAATATTCTAGTATATTCATATCCCAGGAGTTAGTGCATTTTTATGGAAAATTCCTAAAATTAAAATTGAGGACTCAAAGAATGTACAAATGCAATCTTTAAAATTGATAGATAATATCAAATTGCTATCTGGAAGTATTTCTAAAGTCATACTTTCATCAGCAAAATAGCTATGTATAAGCAAAATTAAATGCTATTTATTCAAAGGAAAACATTAATTGAGCTTAAGTGAAAATGTTACTTTTCTCCTTTATAATAATTTAGACACTTAACTTTAAAGCTATAGCATTAACACATTTCATTCTTTGATTTTAGAAAATAACAACTCTAAAGTCTAAAACAAACATGAGTTTATTGAAATTTAAGAATTTTCACATGCTCTCCAGTTCCAGATATTTTTTGCCACAAGTTACAGGATTTCATTTTTTATGGCTGAAAAATATTTGTTCTTATTTTTTAAATTTTTAATTATTTTTAAAATTAGCTTTCAATTTTAACAGGCTGCATTTTGATTCATTGTACACAAGTGGGGTACATTATTTTGTTTGTATGGTTGTACACAATGTAATTCATACCATTCATGTAATCATATATATACATAGGGTAATGATGTCTGTCTCATTCCACCATTATTCATACCCCCCTCCATCTCATTTCCTTCTACATAATCTAAAGTTCCCCCTTTATTTTCTCACTCCCCACCTCCCCAACCCCATTATATATCATTTTCCACTTATCAGGGAGAATATTCGGCCTTTGTTTTTTTAGGATTGCTTATTTCACTGAGCATAATATTCTCCAATTCCATCCATTTATTTGCAAATGCCATAAAATTATTCTCCTTTATGGCTGAAATAATATTCCATTGTGTATATATACCAGAGTTTCTTTATCCATTCATCTGTGGAAGGGCATGTAAGTTGGTTCCACAATCTACCTATTGTGAACTGAGCTGCTTTAAACATTGATGTGACTGTGTTACTGCAGTATGCTAATTTTAAGTCCTCTGGGTATAAACTGAGGAGGGGATAACTGGGTCAAAAGTGGGCCCATTCCAAGTTTTCTGAGGATTCTCCATACTGCTTTCCAAAAGGGCTGCACCAATTTGCAACTCCACCAGCAATGTAAAAGTGTGCCTTTTCCCCCACATCCACGCCAACATCTATTATTGTTTGTGTTCTTGATAATAGCCATTCTAATTGGAGTTAGATGAAATCTAAGAGTTGTTTTAATTTGCATTTCTCTAATTACTAGAGATGTTGAACACTTTTCCATGTATTTATTAATGGCCTGTATGTCTTCTTGTAAAGTGTCTGTCCAGTTCCTTGGCCCATTTATTGATTGAGTTCTTTGTATTTTTGGTGTAAAGGTTTGTAAGTTCTTTATAACTTTTGGAGATGAGTGCTCTATCTGAAGTGAGTGTGGAAAGACTTTCTCCTACTCTGTAGGTTCTCTTTTCACATTATCGATTGTATCCTTTGCTGAGAAAAAGCTTTTCAGTTTGAGTCCATCCCATTTATTGATTCTTGCTTTGATTTCTTGTGCTTTGGGAGTCTTGTTGAGGAAGTCTGATCCTCAGCCAACATGATGAAGATTCCGGCCTACTTTGTCTTCTCTTAGGTGCAGGTCTCTGGTCTGATTCCTATGTCCTTGGTCCATTTTGAGTTGAGTTTTGGACAGGGTGAGAAATAGAGGTTTAATTTCATATTATTGCATATGGATTTCCAGTTTTGCCAGCACCATTTGTTGAACAGGCTATCGTTTCTCCATTGTATGTCCCTGGCTCCACTGTCAAGTATGAGGTGACTGTACTTATGAGGTTTTTGTCTCTGTGTCTACTATTCCATACCTTTGGTCTGCCTGTCTATTTTGGTGCCAATACCATGCTGCTTTTGTTACTATTGCTCTGTAATATAGTTTAATGCTTGGTATTGTGGTACAGCCGGTTTCTACTCAGGATTGTTTTGGGTATTTGAGGTCTCTTGTTCTTCCAGATGAAGTTCATGATTACTTTCTCTATTTCTATGAAGAATGTCATTGGGATTTTATTTGGAATTGCATTGAATCTCTATAGTGCCTTTGGTAGAATGGCCATTTTGACAATGTTAATTCTGCCTATCCAAGAACATGGGAGATCCTTCCATCTTCAAAGTTTTTCCTCAATTTCTCTCTTTAATGTTGTGTACTTTTCATTCACCTCTTTTGTTAGATTAATTCCCAAGTGTTTTTTTTTTTTTTTTTTGAGGCTATTGTGAATGGAGTGGTTTTCCTAATTTCTCTTTCAGAGGATTCATCACTTATGAGTAGAAATGCATTAGATTTATGTGTATTGATTTTTTTATATCCTGCTACCTTGCTGAATTAATTTATTAGTTCTAGAAATTTACTAGTCGAGCTTTTTGGCTCTTCTAAATATAGGATCATGTCATCAGCAAATAGTGACAGCATTAGTTCTTTATTCCCTATTTGTGCTCCTTTAATTTCTTTGGTCTGTCTAATTGCTCTGGCAAGTGTTTCAAGGACCATGTTGAACAGAAGTGGTGAAAGAGGGCATCCCTGTCTTGTTCAAGTTTTAGAGGGAATGCTTTCTGTTTTTCTCCATTAAGAATGATGTTGGCTTTGGGCTTAGCATAGATAGCCTTTACAATGTAGAGGTATGTTCCTACTATTCCCATATTTTCTAGTGTTTTAAGTATGAAGGGGTGCTGTATTTTATTAAATGCTTTCTTGGCATCTATTGAAATAATCATGTGATTCTTAACTTTAAGCCTATTGATGTGATGAATTACATTTATTGATTTCTAGATGTCGAACCAACCTTGCCTCCCTAGGATAAACCCCACTTGATCACGGTGCACTAACTTTTTAATACATTTTTGTATGCAATTTGCCAGTATTTTGTTAAGGAATTTTGTATCTATGTTCATCAGAGATATTGGTCTAAAGTTTTCTTTCCTTGTGAGTCTTTATCTGGTTTTGGTATCAGAGTGATACTAGCCTCATAGAATGAATTTGGAAGGGTTCCCTCCTTTTCTATTTCCTGAAATACTTGAGGAGTATTGGAATCAGTTCTTCTTTAAAGGTCTTGTAGAATTCAGTTGTGAATCCATGTGTTCCTGGGCTTTTCTTGTTTGGTAGGCTTTTGATGGCTTCTTCTATTTCGGTGCTTGAAATTTATGTGTTTAGATTGTGTTCATGGTCCTGATTCATTTCGGGAGGATCATGTCTCTAAAAATTTCTCAATGTCTTCGATATTTTCTATTTTTTTGGAGTATAGATTTTCAAAATAGCTTCTAATTATATTATGTATTTCAATGGTGTCTGTTGTGATCTTTCCTTTTTCATTACGAATTCTAGTAATTTGAGTTTTCTTTCTCCTCTTTGTTAGTGTGGCTAGGGGTTTATCAATTTTGCTTACTTTTTCAAAAGAACCAACTTCTTGTTTTGTCAATTTTTTGAATTGTTTCTTGTTTCAATTTCATTGATTTCAGCTGTGATTTCAATTATTTTCTGTCTTCTACTATTTTACACATTGATCTGTTCTTCTGTTGTAGGACTTTGAGATGTAATGTTAGGTCATTTAGTTGTTGAATTTTTATTTTTTGAATGTATGAGCTCAATGCAATGAACTTTCCTCTTAGTAATGCTTTCAGAAAGTCCCAGAGATTTTGATATGTTGTGTCATTGTTCTCATTTACTTCTAAGAACTTTTTTATTTCTTCTCTGAGGCCTTCTATGATCATTGCACCATAAAATAGCATATTATTTAGTCTCCAGGTGTATGAGTAGTTCTTGTTTTTTTTAATCATTCATTTCTAATTGCATTCTATTGTGGTCTGGGATACAAGGTAGGATCTCTATTGTTTTATATTTCTAATGGCTTTTTTTGTGGTATAGTATGTGGTCTATTTTGGAGAAGGATCCATGAGCTGCTGAGAAGAAAGTATATTCGCTCTAAGATGGATGAATACTCTAAATATCCATTAGGTCCACATCAATGAATGTATTATTTAGTTCTGTAGTTTCTATGTTCAGTTTTTGTTTGGAGGATCTACCCAGTGGTGAGAGTGGTGTGTTAAAGTCCCCCACCATAATGTGTTTTGGTGTACTTGATTATTAAAATTTAGAAGGGTTTGTTTGATATACATAGATGCTCCATTTTGGGGGGCATAAATATTTTAAATTGTTATATCTTGCTGTTTTATGCTTCCCTTAAGCAGTATGAAATGTCCTTCTTTTTCCCTTCTCACTAATTGAGGTTTGAAGTCCACTTTTATCTGGTATGAGGATTGTGACCCCTGATTTTTTACTGGGTCCGTGTGCATGGTATTTTTTTCCCAATTCTTTCACCTTTAGTCTGTGAGATGAGTCTCTTGATGGCAGCATATTGTTGGGTTTTTCTTTTTAATCCAATCTGCCAGTCTATGTCTTTTGATTATTGAGTTTAGGCCGTTAACATTCATGGTTTTTATTGCGATATGATTTATATTACTGGTCATTGTGCTTATTTATGGTGTTTTACTTGACTTGGTGTCTCCTTTGATTGGTTTTTCCTTTCAGGTAGGTCCTCCTTATGCTAACTTGTATTGTTCTTCACCTCCTCCTCATGAAATATTTTGTTGAGAATGTTCTGTAGGACAGGCTTTCTATTTGTAAATCCTTTTAACTTTTATTTGTCATGGAAGCATTTTATTTCATTGTCAAATCTAAATGTATTGTTTTCCCCTTATATGTAATCTGATGATTTTCTCTCGCAGCCTTTAAAATCCTATCTTTATTTTGTATTTGAGGTATTTTCATTATAATGTGTCTTGGTGTGGATCTGTTGTAATTTTGTGCACCTGGTGTTCTGTAAGCTTCTTGTATTTGATTTTCCATTTCAGTTTTCAGATTTGGGGCATTTTCTGATATTATTTCATTGAACAGGTTGTTCGTGCCTTTGGTTTGTATCTCTGTGCCTTCCTCAATCCCAATAATTCTTCAATTCAGTCTTTTCGTGATAACCCATGATTCTTGGAGTTTCCGTTCATGACTTCTTAACATCTCAGTTTGTTCAGCTTTATTTTCCAGATTAAATATTTTGTCCTTATTGTCTGGGATTCTGTATTCCATAAGACCTATTCTGTTGGTGATGCTTTCTATTGAGTTTTTAATTTGGTTTAATGTTTCTTTCATTTCAAGTATTTCTGTTTTTTTTTTTTTTTTTTTTTTTCTGTATCTCTTTATTGAATTGTCTTTTGCTTCCTGCATTTGCTCTTTTAACTGGTTACTGGAATGGTCATGCGTTTCCTTCATTTTATCTCTTATCTTGTCTTTTGCTTCACGAACCATTTTAATTAAGCAGATTATAAACTTTTTCTGTCATTTCTACTGCCATGCTGTCATTGGATTCTATCAAAATAGCATCTTGGTTTGCTAGGGACACTTTCTTCCTCTGTTTTTTTATATTGTTTCTGTATATTCCCCTTTAGCAGTGAAGAACAGAGATACTGAAGTCCCCCCACCCTACAGGCTTATTATGACCCTGCAGTTTTCTACTACCTCTTCTTTGACGGAGAGATCAATACCAGTAGCACTCAATACAGAGAATACATAGCCCTTAACCAGAGAACCCCTATAAAAACTTTGACATTATTTTGATGAACAGGATGAGTTCAATTATTATGTACAGTATTTCTAATTGTGAACAAGAGGATGGGGAAGGGTGTAGGATATAAGTGAGTAAATAGAAGTACTTGTCAAAGGGCCTCCAGTCTCCTGTAGGTGTCTCAGGAAGGGAGCTGCCCATCCAATGATGATGGCCACGCCCTCAGGAATAATTCAAAATGCCTGCACCAGCCTCCAAAGAAACTGGGGTGCCCCAGAAAGGGTGCACTGAGTCAGCACAGAAGCAGGTGCAGTGTCCCTCAGCAGTAGAGAGCAGGTAGGCAGGCTTAGCTACCGGCCTCCATCCTCAGTATGGGGGTGAGCTGGGAGATTCAGGCAGCATGACCACCTCGGTGTGGGGGGTCAGGCAGGCTCAATGATGGCTACTGAACTTGGAGTCCATTTACTAATTCTTGATATTACTTCCTGAGCTTTAGGAGTCTTCTTGAAGAATTTGTTGCCAACAAGTACGCTCCTTATTATTCCCTGTGAGAAAAGCTCTCCCTCAGGTGCGCAGATCGACCTTGCATGTGTGATCCTCCTGCCTTGGAGTCCAAGGAGAGAGAATAACAGCCCCTGATGGATTGAATGTGAGGTGACACCACCACCCCCGCCACACACACACACAGGCTCCCGAGCTAGTGCAGGGATGTTTATATGTGAAGTGATTGGGTGGGGAGAGCTGTGACCTTCAGCCCAGCCTAGGTGGAATGGACTGACGTGCTGGTTGCTCTAGGCAGGTGGGACATGGCCGCTTACTTTGGGCCAAGACTCACTGGGGTCATGTCCCCAACCTCACCCTCTCTCTGCCTCTGTCTCTGCCTCTTTGCTGCCCTGAGGAGAGAAGCTTTCCTCCCCTGGGCCCTTCCCCCAAGATGGGCTGCCTCTACTTGGGCCCAGAGCAGTAGAGTCAGCAATCGATGGACTGAGACCACTGAAACCTTGACTCCCAAGTGAACATTTCCCCCTCTAAGATTCTCCTGTTCAGAGTCTGGGGCACAACAGTGATAGAGTTAATGAAAGCACAGCCATAGGCCACTGTTCCCAGCTTGACAAATAGACTCGTGTGTGTGTGTGTGTGTGTGTGTGTGTGTGTGTGTGTGTGTGTGTTGCTGGGAAGCAAACCATGTCCTTGGGCATGCTGGAGAAGCACTCTTCAAGTTCACCTCCCATCCCTGTGGTTGGAGCCTCCTGGCCTGACCACGCCCTTGTGGAGTTGGTCCCCACTGGATGTGCCTGTGTGAGGGGAGTCCTTCAGGTCATCCTGAAGGACATTGGATCAGGTCCTCAGGTGTGATGAAGACAGAAAGATCTCTGGCAAAGCAAATCCGTGACAATGATAAAAGCCAGTGACACTTTTGTGTTCTACGAGATGTAAGAGACTGCTGTAGCAGAAAAGCCCAACTTTATTCTGCGGTACCCAACAAGGTGTGTCCACATTAACACTGTGACATCACTGACCGAGGGGGTGGGGCTGGAGAGGCACAGCAGCAGCATTCTCTACACTCGGGAAGCCTCCCTGCCACCGATTCCCATCAGGGTGCTGTTCCTATATGGTGGGAAATAGAAACCCCATGGGAAGCACAAAGAAATATCCATAGGACATACCCAACCTGAGGGGCAAGGGAGTTCAACTGTTTCACTATGAACATTCACCCAACAGGAGAGAAGGCAGTCGCGTATAATGACCGAAGTGGCACTCAACCAAATAGGGAGGAAGCCACACTGAACCCTGAGCCTACTCGGGTCCCTCAGGACCCTGTCTGTGGTAATCACATCCCAACCATGCCATTTCTGACCAGAGAGACCTTAATTCTTTGCTGGGGAGGTTTGAGCCTATGCGTGCCTTTGGGGGATAGAATTTAGTCCCCAACGCTCCCTGGTCCTACCTGTCTCAGAGCTATTTTTCAACAGGTGTTGAATTTTGACACGTAATTATTCTACAGGAATCCATACCATTACGTGTCTTTCCTGGCTTTTCAATAAAGTGCCTTGTAGAGAGCTATTTGTGTCCATAATCAGGATGGACTCTGGTCTGTCTGTTTCGGGTTTCTCTGATGGTTTTATTCTGGCAGCGTGTTTTCTGATTTGATGATGGGGTAATTCCAGCTCCACAACACACACTGGGGATGCTTCCCTGTGCTTCTGCTCCCTGGAAATGTTTGTATACAACTGGTGTTAATTCTTCAGAAATGTGGTAGTATTCTTCAGGGATATCATCTACACCTGAAGATCTTTTTGGAGCTCCTCATATTAGGAACTTTATTTCCTTGATATTCACTTGGCTTTTCGGTAAGTAGTAAGCCTGAGAGGGTTTAAGCTCTCCAGTGCCCAAAGCCCATGTGCCCACTCTCCATGACTTTTAGCAGTGACCAGGAGAAGATTTTGGTTTCGGAGGCTGCGGAGCATGCGGTGAAGCCCCCAGCCCCTGCTGCAAGCAGGCCCTCCCCTGCCCTCTGGCCCACCTCCTGCCTCCCTGTCCATGGGATTATGGAGGTGATGCCACAGAACACTCTGGAGTCTCCAAAACCTTTCCATATATGTCTTCTCTAACACAAGTGTCCCCCCCACCGCCCAAATCCCACCCAGAACAATCCTCAGGCAGGACCTGCAGATTGGGAAAGGGATTCTCTCGGCCAAAGCAGTGGAATCAGGTCTACAGTGGCTCAAGGAGAGAATCTGTCTACACTAAGGACAGGGGAGAGGGGCTCCATCTACCCTGGCTTGAGGTGCCCAAGTCTCTATCTACACTGAACATTGGCGGGAGGCCCAGTGGCACTGGCCCTGGCCTGGATGGCTGCTGGGCTCCTGCCTTTGCTCTGAGGACTCTCTCTGGTGTTGTTTTGTGTGTGTGATTTTTTTTTCTTCCTTTTAAAAATCTCTCTGTATTTTGTAATCTGCCTTTTTAAAACAAAGCAGAAGAAAACAATCTCTGGAATATCAATTTTATTATACAATTGGTGAAGAGGAGAAATTTCTCAGGAACCATCTCTGCCTTCCCAGAAGCACAGGAGGAAGGCCAGGGAAGAGCAGGGCAGGGGAAGTGTCCCAGGGGACAGAGTCTCTGATGTCTGTAGGTGGGGGCAGAGAGTCGTGGAGGGCGCAGACTGGAGTCCACGGAGGGGAAGCCAGGGCCAGCTGATGCACATCGTGGCTGAAGTGCTTTGAGTTCACTTGGGATGGGTGTCCACTCCACCAGGTTGGGATACTCGGAGCTCGGGGACTTCTTGCTGTCTGTTGGTCTGTCTGTCCCATCAGGTCACGTTCCCTGGAGCCACTGTGTGTGGGGACCTCCGGGGTCCGTGGCTGCCTTGCATGGGTGCCACTCTCCTTGCAGGGCTGGGCCAGCAAAAGCAAGGCACACAGCAGCAGAGTTTTCGAAGGAAGGTGGCCATCCTCCCAGTGACCCGCTTCCAGCCCCTGCTGCTGTCCGAGGATCGGCCAGAGGAGGAACCCTTGGAGGACGAGCTGGGGCCTTCTGCCACCTGTCTGCTAAGGCTGGGCCTGGGATGCTGGGGCCTGTGGGGCACAGGGCCTCGCTGGCAGGCTGGGCTGGGCGGGGCCGAGTGCACACGGAAGAAGTTCAGAGGGACAGCGGACCCGCTGTCACCTGCAGCGCCCTTCTGCCCCGCCGACCTGGCCTCAGCAGGCTGGTGCTGTTCACTGGGCACCAGAAGGACAGGCTCGCTGGTACACTTGTTGGCACGTGGGCTGGGGGCATCTGTGGGAGCCGGGAGAGGCGCGACCACCCGACGGCCCACAGGCCTGGCCTGGAGCTCGTGGCCCGCCCCCTGGGGTCCCTGGTGCTGGAGGAGGCGGTAGGTAGCCGCGGCCTCGTCCCACTTCCGCTTGTCCAGGGACACCCAGGCTTCGTAGGGGTCGAAGCCCATGTCCAGCATGATGGTCAGGATGGCGGGGTCGGGGCGTTTGGAGAGCGGCTGGCTGCCAGGGCTGGGTGGAGGCTGCTGGCCCAGGCTCATCCATGGGTGGCCCATTACCTGCTCGAGGGTGGGCCTCTGGGCCGGGTCCAGCGTCAGCATGCAATGGATGAGGCTGCGGGCCTCAGCGGACAGGCGCCTGGGGAGGGCATAGCGGCCCCGCAGGATCTGCTTCCGCAGGCTCTTGTCGGTGCACGCCCGGAACGGTTGCCTTCCCGTGAGCAGTTCAAAGAGCACGACTCCCAGGCTCCAGACGTCTGCCGGGGGCCCCTCAAAGTCCTGCCCCCGCACGAGCTCGGGGGCCCAGTACGGGAGCGTGCCCCAGGAGGTGCTGAGCCTCTGCCCCGGTGTGAAGGTGAGGCTCAGGCCAAAGTCGATGAGCTTCACGCTGCGGCCCTGGGTGTCCAGCACCAGATTTTCGGGCTTCAGGTCCAGATGCGCGATGCCCCTGTCATGGCAGTGGCGCACCGCACACACGACCTGGTAAAATAGCCTCCGGGCCTTCCCCTCCCTCAGGCCACCGGACATCAAGATGCAATGGGTCAGGTCGCCCCCACCTGCGCGCTCCATCACCATGTACATGTTGCACGGGGTCTCGATGACCTGGAAGAGCTGGATCACGTTCGGGTGTTCCAGGGCCATCAACCTCCGCGGTTCACACAGGACATGCTGGAGCGCCCTCTTCTTGGCCACGACTTTCACCGCCACCTCTGCCCCGGTGAGGAGATGGCGGGCCAGGAACACCTGGCTCAAGCCCCCCCGCCCGAGCTTCCTCACCACCTGGTAGTGGTCGGTGAGGGCCGCCTCATAGCAGGAGCTGGGCCCCTGCCGCTCTACTCTATGCTCTCTACTCTGACTGCCAACCATCCTAAAGCCGGAACACTGACGAAGGACGCTAGCTAAAAAAAAAATAACAAACACAAACAAAACACCAAAACCAACAACAAAAGACAAAAGACAAAACAAACAAACAAACCAAAGCCCAAATCAAAAAACCAACAGCCAATAAACCCCAACCACCAACCACCAACCACCAACCACCAGCCACCAACCACCGAATACCAACCACCAACCACCAAACGCACTAACTAGCTGGGAGTCCGACAGGTCACCACCAAGAGCTTCCTGTACTTATGGACGAAGAGCCCAGCCAGTCACCCACTTATATGGCCGCGGTGGCACAGCGCATCACAGTGGCTGCTTGTGAGGTCAGAGCATGAGATGACCCAGTCACCCGTGGGCACAGCCCCCACTGGCCTTCTCACTTTGGGGCCCCCAGGATCTTTGCCACTGTCATAATAAGAATAAGAAAGGACCCCAGAAGTGTTTTTCTTTCAGGGGATTATGGAGAATGAAAGTTATACATTTAGAGATTAGAACTGTGGCGTCCCCCAGTGGTCTTTTCACTTGGAGTCTGATGAGAATCCCTAGTCACTTGGGGCTCTTACTGGCCACCTCATCTCTACATGCAAAGTGTTCATTCAATTCCTACTTCTTCCGACTCAGAATGGTTGGCATCTAAAACATGGTAGCGCTTTGCTCGCATGGTGATGCTACCCCATAGTGCTCTGTCCCTCAAGTTGCTCTAGGGCTTGGCCAAGAGAGAGACCCTCCAGCATGTCCTGTGCGAACTGCAGAGGTTGATGGCCCTGGAATACTCGAATGGGATCCAGCTCTTCCAGGTCATCGAGATCCCACGCAACATGTACATGGTGATGGGGGGCGAAGGAGGGAGGAAGCGTTCATCAGCTTCTCCCCACAAAGTTTCGCACCAGATTTTACTCTAGAAACCCTGGCTTGCCAAAAGCAGTGGCTTGGAGGATCAAAGAAGACAGGATAAAATCCCAGGCCATGATTCCTAGAACCAGCAAACATGTCCTTCCCAAATGAGGAGGAAATGGAGGCCTTCCCAGATACCTGGGTCCCTTTGATATGCTATAACAAAGAACCTTGGACTGTGCCATTTATTCGCAATCCAAATCACATTCCCAGGGTTCTGGAGACTGGCAAGTCCCAGGTCAAGGCACCTTGTTGCTGTGTCCTTGCAGGATGGGAGAGTCAGGAGGCTTGAACTTATTCTCTCAAGCCCGGCTTTGTGTTGGTTTTGTTTTGTGTTTTTGGTTTTTTGACATACTGGCCATTAAAGCCAGGGCCTCAGGTGTGTCAGGCAAGTGCTCTATCACCCGGGATACTTCCACAGATTTTTATTTTCTGTTTTCTCTCTTATTATTTCCTTTGAGACAAGCTGTCCCTCAGGTGCTCAGGTCGGGCTTGCATGTGTGATCCTCCTGACTTGGAGTCCGAGTAGAGAGGATGATAGCCCGTGATGCTTTGAGTGTGACGTGCCCCCAACCGCCACCACAGATAAACAGGCTCCTGAGCTAGTGCAGGGATGTTTATAGGTGAAGTGATTGGGTGGGGAGAGCTGTGACCTTCAGCCCAGCCTAGGTGGAATGGACTGACGTGCTGGTTGCTCTAGGCAGGTGGGACATGGCCGCTTACTTTGGGCCGAGACTCACTGGGGTCATGTCCCCAACCTCACCCTCTCTCTGCCTCTGTCTCTGCCTCTTTGCTGCCCTGAGGAGAGAAGCTTTCCTCCCCTGGGCCCTTCCCCCAAGATGGGCTGCCTCTACTTGGGCCCAGAGCAGTAGAGTCAGCAATCGATGGACTGAGACCACTGAAACCTTGACTCCCAAGTGAACATTTCCCCCTCTAAGATTCTCCTGTTCAGAGTCTGGGGCACAACAGTGATAGAGTTAATGAATGCACAGCCATAGGCCACTGTTCCCAGCTTGACAAATAGACTCATGTGTGTGTGCGTGTGTGTGTGTGTGTGTGTGTGTTGCTGGGAAGCGAACCTTGTCCTTGGGCATGCTGGAGAAGCACTCTTTAAGTTCACCTCCCATCCCTGTGGTTGGAGCCTCCTGGCCTGACCACGCCCTTGTGGAGTTGGTCCCCACTGGATGTGCCTGTTTGAGGGGAGTCCTTCAGGTCATCCTGAAGGACATTGGATCAGGTCCTCAGGTGTGATGAAGACAGAAAGATCTCTGGCAAAGCAAATCCGTGACAATGATAAAAGCCAGTGACACTTTTGTGTTCTACAAGATGTAAGAGACTGCTGTAGCAGAAAAGCCCAACTTTATTCTGCGGTACCCAACAAGGTGTGTCCACATTAACACTGTGACATCACTGACCGAGGGGGTGGGGCTGGAGAGGCACAGCAGCAGCATTCTCTACACTCGGGAAGCCTCCCTGCCACCGATTCCCATCAGGGTGCTGTTCCTATATGGTGGGAAATAGAAACCCCATGGGAAGCACAAAGAAATATCCATAGGACATACCCAACCTGAGGGGCAAGGGAGTTCAACTGTTTCACTATGAACATTCACCCAGCAGGAGAGAAGGCAGTCGCGTATAATGACCGAAGTGGCACTCAACCAAATAGGGAGGAAGCCACACTGAACCCTGAGCCTACTCGGGTCCCTCAGGACCTCGTCTGTGGTAATCACATCCCAACCATGCCATTTCTGACCAGAGAGACCTTAATTCTTTGCTGGGGAGGTTTGAGCCTATATGTGTCTTTGGGGGATAGAATTTAGTCCCCAACGCTCCCTGGTCCTACCTGTCTCAGAGCTATTTTTCAACAGGTGTTGAATTTTGACACGTAATTATTCTACAGGAATCCATACCATCACGTGTCTTTCCTGGCTTTTCAATAAAGTGCCTTGTGGAGAGCTATTTGTGTCCATAATCAGGATGGACTCTGGTCTGTCTGTTTTGGGTTTCTCTGATGGTTTTATTCTGGCAGCGTCTTTTCTGATTTGATGATGGGGTAATTCCAGCTCCACAACACACACTGGGGATGCTTCCCTGTGCTTCTGCTCCCTGGAAATGTTTGTATACAACTGGTGTTAATTCTTCTTCAGAAGTGTGGTAGTATTCTCCAGGGATACCATCTATATATATCATTCTCCAGGGATATCACCTGAAAATCTTTTTGGAGCTCTTCATAGGAAAGTTCATAGGACCTTTATTTCCTTGATATTCACTTGGCTTTATTTAAGAAGCAAGCCTGAGAAGGTTTAAGCTCTCCTGTGCCCAAAGCCCATGAATTCACTCTCCATGACCTTTAGCAGTGACCAGGAGGAGATTTTGGTTTCAGAGGCTGCTGAGCATGCAGTGAAGCCCCAGCCTAGCTGGGTCAACTCTATCAATTATTTTTAAAATGTATTTTTGTTGGTACATTATAATTACATATAATGGTGGGATTCATTGCTCCAATATTCATACACACATGTGAATATAAAAATATGATTTGGTCAGTTTCACTCGCCAGTACTCCCCTTCCCTGCCCCTCCTCCTATTCCCTGTCCCCTTCCTCTATGATACTGATTTCCCTTCTATTTTCATGTATTTCTTCCCAGCCCCAGGTTTTTTTTTTTTTTTCCTTTTTCTTTTCTAGCTTCCACATATGAGAGGAAACATTTAACCCTTGACTTCCTGAGTTTGGCTTGCTTTGCTTTTCATAATGCTCTCAAGTTCCATCCAGTTTCCTGCAAATGCCATGATTTCATTCTTCTTTATGACAGAGTAAAACTCCACCATGTATACACACCACTCTTTGTTTTTTATAGTAGTCTGTCGAGAGACACCTAGGCTGGTTCTATAGTTTGTCTATTGTGAACTCTGCTGCTATAAATATGGATATGCCTGTACTGGTATAGTATGTTGATTTTAGTTCTTTAGGATAAATACCAAAGAATGGTATACTAGGTCATATGGTGGTTCCATTCCTACACTTTTGAGGAAACTCCAGACTAATTTCCATAGTGCTTGTACTAATTTATAATCCCATGCTATGGTGCAAAAATGTTCCTTTTCCTCCACATCCTCTCCAACATTTATTATTATTTGTATTTTTAATGGCTGCCTTTCTAACTGGTGTGAGATAAAATGTCAGTGTAGTTTTGATTCACATTTCCCTAATTACTAAAGATGTTGAACATTTTTTCATGTTTTTGGCCATTTGTATTTCTTCTTTTGGGAAATGTCTGCTTAGTTCCTTTGCCCATTTATTGTTTGGGTTGTTATTTGAAGGATAAATTTTTTGAGATCTTTATTTATTCTGGATATTAGTACTCTGCCTGAAGAAGATCTAAGATTTTATCTCATTCTTTAGGTACTTTCTTCACACTCTTGTATCCTTTGCTGTGCAGAAGCTTTTTAATTTGATGCCCTTCCATTTATTCTTTTTTTTTTTAGTTTATTTATTTATCTTTTAATTTTTTATAGACTGCATTTTGTTGCATTGTACAAAAATGGGGTACGTCATTTTGCTTCTGTTTTTATACAATATAGATTCATACCATTCATGTAATCATACATGTACATAGGGTAATGATGTCTGTCTTATTCCACCATTTTTCATAACCCCCTCCCTCTCATTTCCTTCTACATAATCTTAAGTTCCCCCTTTCTTCTCTCACTCCCCACCTCCCTACCCCCATTATATATCATTCTCCACTTATCAGGGAGAATATTCGGCCTTTGTTTTTTTAGGATTGCTTATTTCACTTAGCATAATATTCTCCAATCCCATCCCTTTATTTGCAAATGCCATAATATTATTCTCCTTTATGACTGAATAGTATTCCATTATGTATATACACCAGAGTTTCTTTATCCATTCATCTGTGGAAGGGCATGTAAGTTGGTTCCACAATCTACCTATTGTGAACTGAGCTGCTATAAACATTGATGTGGTTGTGTTACTGCAGTATGCTAATTTTAAGTCCTTTGGGTATAAACCGAGGAGTGGGATAACTGGGTCAAAAGGTGGGCCCATTCCAAGTTTTCTGAGGATTCTCCATACTGCTTTCCAAAAGGGCTGCACCAATTTGCAACTCCACCAGCAATGTAAAAGTGCGCCTTTTCCCCCACATCCACACCAACATCTATTATTGTTTGTGTTCTTGATAATAGCCATTCTAATTTGAGTAAGATGAAATCTTAGAGTTGTTTTAATTTGCATTTCTCTAATTACTAGAGATGTTGAACACTTTTTCATGTATTTATTAATGGCCTGTATGTCTTCTTGTAAAATGTCTGTCCAGTTCCTTGGCCCATTTATTGATTGGGTTCTTTGTATTTTTGGTGTAAAGGTTTGTAAGTTCTTTAAAAAATTTTGGAGATGAGTGCTCTATCTGAAGTGAGTGTGGAAAGACGTTCTCCCACTCTGTAGGTTCTCTTTTCACATTATTGATTGTATCCTTTGCTGAGAAAAAGCTTTTCAGTTTGAGTCCATCCCATTTATTGATTCTTGCTTTGATTTCTTGTGCTTTGGGAGTCTTCCTATGTCCTTGGTGCATTTTGAGTTGAGTTTTGGACAGGGTGAGAGATAGAGGTTTAATTTCATTTTACTGCATATGGATTTCCAGTTTTGCCAGCACCATTTGTTGAACAGGCTATCGTTTCTCCATTGTATGTCCCTGGCTCCACTGTCAAGTATGAGGTGACTGTACTTATGAGGTTTTGTCTCTGTGTCTACTATTCCATACCTTTGGTCTGCCTGTCTATTTTGGTGCCAAAACCATGCTGCTTTTTTTACTATTGCTCTGTAATATAGTTTAATGCTTGGTATTGTGGTACAGCCGGTTTCTACTCAGGATTGTTTTGGGTTTTTGAGGTCTCTTGTTCTTCCAGATGAAGTTCATGATTACTTTCTCTATTTCTATGAAGAATGTCTTTGGGATTTTAATTGGAATTGCACTGAATCTTTAGAAAGACTTCCTCAACAAGACTCCCAAAGCACAAGAAATCAAAGCAAGAATCAATAAATGGGATGGACTCAAACTGAAAAGCTTTTTCTCAGCAAAGGATACAATCAATAATGTGAAAAGAGAACCTACAGAGTGGGAGAACGTCTTTCCACACTCACTTCAGATAGAGCACTCATCTCCAAAATTTTTTAAAGAACTTACAAACCTTTACACCAAAAATACAAAGAACCCAATCAATAAATGGGCCAAGGAACTGGACAGACATTTTACAAGAAGACATACAGGCCATTAATAAATACATGAAAAAGTGTTCAACATCTCTAGTAATTAGAGAAATGCAAATTAAAACAACTCTAAGATTTCATCTTACTCAAATTAGAATGGCTATTATCAAGAACACAAACAATAATAGATGTTGGTGTGGATGTGGGGGAAAAGGCGCACTTTTACATTGCTGGTGGAGTTGCAAATTGGTGCAGCCCTTTTGGAAAGCAGTATGGAGAATCCTCAGAAAACTTGGAATGGGCCCACCTTTTGACCCAGTTATCCCACTCCTCGGTTTATACCCAAAGGACTTAAAATTAGCATACTGCAGTAACACAACCACATCAATGTTTATAGCAGCTCAGTTCACAATAGGTAGATTGTGGAACCAACTTACATGCCCTTCCACAGATGAATGGATAAAGAAACTCTGGTGTATATACATAATGGAATACTATTCAGTCATAAAGGAGAATAATATTATGGCATTTGCAAATAAAGGGATGGGATTGGAGAATATTATGCTAAGTGAAATAAGCAATCCTAAAAAAACAAAGGCCGAATATTCTCCCTGATAAGTGGAGAATGATATATAATGGGGGTAGGGAGGTGGGGAGTGAGAGAAGAAAGGGGGAACTTAAGATTATGTAGAAGGAAATGAGAGGGAGGGGGTTATGAAAAATGGTGGAATAAGACAGACATCATTACCCTATGTACATGTATGATTACATGAATGGTATGAATCTATATTGTATAAAAACAGAAGCAAAATGACGTACCCCATTTTTGTACAATGCAACAAAATGCAGTCTATAAAAAATTAAAAGATAAATAAATAAACTAAAAAAAAAAAGAATAAATGGAAGGGCATCAAATTAAAAAGCTTCTGCACAGCAAAGGATACAAGAGTGTGAAGAAAGTACCTAAAGAATGAGATAAAATCTTAGATCTTCTTCAGGCAGAGTACTAATATCCAGAATAAATAAAGATCTCAAAAAATTTATCCTTCAAATAACAACCCAAACAATAAATGGGCAAAGGAACTAAGCAGACATTTCCCAAAAGAAGAAATACAAATGGCCAAAAACATGAAAAAATGTTCAACATCTTTAGTAATTAGGGAAATGTGAATCAAAACTACACTGACATTTTATCTCACACCAGTTAGAAAGGCAGCCATTAAAAATACAAATAATAATAAATGTTGGAGAGGATGTGGAGGAAAAGGAACATTTTTGCACCATAGCATGGGATTATAAATTAGTACAAGCACTATGGAAATTAGTCTGGAGTTTCCTCAAAAGTGTAGGAATGGAACCACCATATGACCTAGTATACCATTCTTTGGTATTTATCCTAAAGAACTAAAATCAACATACTATACCAGTACAGGCATATCCATATTTATAGCAGCAGAGTTCACAATAGACAAACTATAGAACCAGCCTAGGTGTCTCTCGACAGACTACTATAAAAAACAAAGAGTGGTGTGTATACATGGTGGAGTTTTACTCTGTCATAAAGAAGAATGAAATCATGGCATTTGCAGGAAACTGGATGGAACTTGAGAGCATTATGAAAAGCAAAGCAAGCCAAACTCAGGAAGTCAAGGGTTAAATGTTTCCTCTCATATGTGGAAGCTAGAAAAGAAAAAGGAAAAAAAAAAAAAAACCTGGGGCTGGGAAGAAATACATGAAAATAGAAGGGAAATCAGTATCATAGAGGAAGGGGACAGGGAATAGGAGGAGGGGCAGGGAAGGGGAGTACTGGCGAGTGAAACTGACCAAATCATATTTTTATATTCACATGTGTGTATGAATATTGGAGCAATGAATCCCACCATTATATGTAATTATAATGTACCAACAAAAATACATTTTAAAAATAATTGATAGAGTTGACCCAGCTAGGCTGGGGCTTCACTGCATGCTCAGCAGCCTCTGAAACCAAAATCTCCTCCTGGTCACTGCTAAAGGTCATGGAGAGTGAATTCATGGGCTTTGGGCACAGGAGAGCTTAAACCTTCTCAGGCTTGCTTCTTAAATAAAGCCAAGTGAATATCAAGGAAATAAAGGTCCTATGAACTTTCCTATGAAGAGCTCCAAAAAGATTTTCAGGTGATATCCCTGGAGAATGATATATATAGATGGTATCCCTGGAGAATACTACCACACTTCTGAAGAAGAATTAACACCAGTTGTATACAAACATTTCCAGGGAGCAGAAGCACAGGGAAGCATCCCCAGTGTGTGTTGTGGAGCTGGAATTACCCCATCATCAAATCAGAAAAGACGCTGCCAGAATAAAACCATCAGAGAAACCCAAAACAGACAGACCAGAGTCCATCCTGATTATGGACACAAATAGCTCTCCACAAGGCACTTTATTGAAAAGCCAGGAAAGACACGTGATGGTATGGATTCCTGTAGAATAATTACGTGTCAAAATTCAACACCTGTTGAAAAATAGCTCTGAGACAGGTAGGACCAGGGAGCGTTGGGGACTAAATTCTATCCCCCAAAGACACATATAGGCTCAAACCTCCCCAGCAAAGAATTAAGGTCTCTCTGGTCAGAAATGGCATGGTTGGGATGTGATTACCACAGACGAGGTCCTGAGGGACCCGAGTAGGCTCAGGGTTCAGTGTGGCTTCCTCCCTATTTGGTTGAGTGCCACTTCGGTCATTATACGCGACTGCCTTCTCTCCTGCTGGGTGAATGTTCATAGTGAAACAGTTGAACTCCCTTGCCCCTCAGGTTGGGTATGTCCTATGGATATTTCTTTGTGCTTCCCATGGGGTTTCTATTTCCCACCATATAGGAACAGCACCCTGATGGGAATCGGTGGCAGGGAGGCTTCCCGAGTGTAGAGAATGCTGCTGCTGTGCCTCTCCAGCCCCACCCCCTCGGTCAGTGATGTCACAGTGTTAATGTGGACACACCTTGTTGGGTACCGCAGAATAAAGTTGGGCTTTTCTGCTACAGCAGTCTCTTACATCTTGTAGAACACAAAAGTGTCACTGGCTTTTATCATTGTCACGGATTTGCTTTGCCAGAGATCTTTCTGTCTTCATCACACCTGAGGACCTGATCCAATGTCCTTCAGGATGACCTGAAGGACTCCCCTCAAACAGGCACATCCAGTGGGGACCAACTCCACAAGGGCGTGGTCAGGCCAGGAGGCTCCAACCACAGGGATGGGAGGTGAACTTAAAGAGTGCTTCTCCAGCATGCCCAAGGACAAGGTTCGCTTCCCAGCAACACACACACACACACACACACACGCACACACACATGAGTCTATTTGTCAAGCTGGGAACAGTGGCCTATGGCTGTGCATTCATTAACTCTATCACTGTTGTGCCCCAGACTCTGAACAGGAGAATCTTAGAGGGGGAAATGTTCACTTGGGAGTCAAGGTTTCAGTGGTCTCAGTCCATCGATTGCTGACTCTACTGCTCTGGGCCCAAGTAGAGGCAGCCCATCTTGGGGGAAGGGCCCAGGGGAGGAAAGCTTCTCTCCTCAGGGCAGCAAAGAGGCAGAGACAGAGGCAGAGAGAGGGTGAGGTTGGGGACATGACCCCAGTGAGTCTCGGCCCAAAGTAAGCGGCCATGTCCCACCTGCCTAGAGCAACCAGCACGTCAGTCCATTCCACCTAGGCTGGGCTGAAGGTCACAGCTCTCCCCACCCAATCACTTCACCTATAAACATCCCTGCACTAGCTCAGGAGCCTGTTTATCTGTGGTGGCGGTTGGGGGCACGTCACACTCAAAGCATCACGGGCTATCATCCTCTCTACTCGGACTCCAAGTCAGGAGGATCACACATGCAAGCCCGACCTGAGCACCTGAGGGACAGCTTGTCTCAAAGGAAATAATAAGAGAGAAAACAGAAAATAAAAATCTGTGGAAGTATCCCGGGTGATAGAGCACTTGCCTGACACACCTGAGGCCCTGGCTTTAATGGCCAGTATGTCAAAAAACCAAAAACACAAAACAAAACCAACACAAAGCCGGGCTTGAGAGAATAAGTTCAAGCCTCCTGACTCTCCCATCCTGCAAGGACACAGCAACAAGGTGCCTTGACCTGGGACTTGCCAGTCTCCAGAACCCTGGGAATGTGATTTGGATTGCGAATAAATGGCACAGTCCAAGGTTCTTTGTTATAGCATATCAAAGGGACCCAGGTATCTGGGAAGGCCTCCATTTCCTCCTCATTTGGGAAGGACATGTTTGCTGGTTCTAGGAATCATGGCCTGGGATTTTATCCTGTCTTCTTTGATCCTCCAAGCCACTGCTTTTGGCAA
Source organism: Sciurus vulgaris (assembly GCF_902686455.1). Classification (NCBI taxonomy): domain Eukaryota; kingdom Metazoa; phylum Chordata; class Mammalia; order Rodentia; family Sciuridae; genus Sciurus; species Sciurus vulgaris. The sequence continues at coordinate 58,805,476 of NC_136469.1, forward strand.
GCCAGGGTTTCTAGAGTAAAATCTGGTGCGAAACTTTGTGGGGAGAAGCTGATGAACGCTTCCTCCCTCCTTCGCCCCCCATCACCATGTACATGTTGCGTGGGATCTCGATGACCTGGAAGAGCTGGATCCCATTCGAGTATTCCAGGGCCATCAACCTCTGCAGTTCGCACAGGACATGCTGGAGGGTCTCTCTCTTGGCCAAGCCCTAGAGCAACTTGAGGGACAGAGCACTATGGGGTAGCATCACCATGCGAGCAAAGCGCTACCATGTTTTAGATGCCAACCATTCTGAGTCGGAAGAAGTAGGAATTGAATGAACACTTTGCATGTAGAGATGAGGTGGCCAGTAAGAGCCCCAAGTGACTAGGGATTCTCATCAGACTCCAAGTGAAAAGACCACTGGGGGACGCCACAGTTCTAATCTCTAAATGTATAACTTTCATTCTCCATAATCCCCTGAAAGAAAAACACTTCTGGGGTCCTTTCTTATTCTTATTATGACAGTGGCAAAGATCCTGGGGGCCCCAAAGTGAGAAGGCCAGTGGGGGCTGTGCCCACGGGTGACTGGGTCATCTCATGCTCTGACCTCACAAGCAGCCACTGTGATGCGCTGTGCCACCGCGGCCATATAAGTGGGTGACTGGCTGGGCTCTTCGTCCATAAGTACAGGAAGCTCTTGGTGGTGACCTGTCGGACTCCCAGCTAGTTAGTGCGTTTGGTGGTTGGTGGTTGGTATTCGGTGGTTGGTGGCTGGTGGTTGGTGGTTGGTGGTTGGTGGTTGGGGTTTATTGGCTGTTGGTTTTTTGATTTGGGCTTTGGTTTGTTTGTTTGTTTTGTCTTTTGTCTTTTGTTGTTGGTTTTGGTGTTTTGTTTGTGTTTGTTATTTTTTTTTTAGCTAGCGTCCTTCGTCAGTGTTCCGGCTTTAGGATGGTTGGCAGTCAGAGTAGAGAGCATAGAGTAGAGCGGCAGGGGCCCAGCTCCTGCTATGAGGCGGCCCTCACCGACCACTACCAGGTGGTGAGGAAGCTCGGGCGGGGGGGCTTGAGCCAGGTGTTCCTGGCCCGCCATCTCCTCACCGGGGCAGAGGTGGCGGTGAAAGTCGTGGCCAAGAAGAGGGCGCTCCAGCATGTCCTGTGTGAACCGCGGAGGTTGATGGCCCTGGAACACCCGAACGTGATCCAGCTCTTCCAGGTCATCGAGACCCCGTGCAACATGTACATGGTGATGGAGCGCGCAGGTGGGGGCGACCTGACCCATTGCATCTTGATGTCCGGTGGCCTGAGGGAGGGGAAGGCCCGGAGGCTATTTTACCAGGTCGTGTGTGCGGTGCGCCACTGCCATGACAGGGGCATCGCGCATCTGGACCTGAAGCCCGAAAATCTGGTGCTGGACACCCAGGGCCGCAGCGTGAAGCTCATCGACTTTGGCCTGAGCCTCACCTTCACACCGGGGCAGAGGCTCAGCACCTCCTGGGGCACGCTCCCGTACTGGGCCCCCGAGCTCGTGCGGGGGCAGGACTTTGAGGGGCCCCCGGCAGACGTCTGGAGCCTGGGAGTCGTGCTCTTTGAACTGCTCACGGGAAGGCAACCGTTCCGGGCGTGCACCGACAAGAGCCTGCGGAAGCAGATCCTGCGGGGCCGCTATGCCCTCCCCAGGCGCCTGTCCGCTGAGGCCCGCAGCCTCATCCATTGCATGCTGACGCTGGACCCGGCCCAGAGGCCCACCCTCGAGCAGGTAATGGGCCACCCATGGATGAGCCTGGGCCAGCAGCCTCCACCCAGCCCTGGCAGCCAGCCGCTCTCCAAACGCCCCGACCCCGCCATCCTGACCATCATGCTGGACATGGGCTTCGACCCCTACGAAGCCTGGGTGTCCCTGGACAAGCGGAAGTGGGACGAGGCCGCGGCTACCTACCGCCTCCTCCAGCACCAGGGACCCCAGGGGGCGGGCCACGAGCTCCAGGCCAGGCCTGTGGGCCGTCGGGTGGTCGCGCCTCTCCCGGCTCCCACAGATGCCCCCAGCCCACGTGCCAACAAGTGTACCAGCGAGCCTGTCCTTCTGGTGCCCAGTGAACAGCACCAGCCTGCTGAGGCCAGGTCGGCGGGGCAGAAGGGCGCTGCAGGTGACAGCGGGTCCGCTGTCCCTCTGAACTTCTTCCGTGTGCACTCGGCCCCGCCCAGCCCAGCCTGCCAGCGAGGCCCTGTGCCCCACAGGCCCCAGCATCCCAGGCCCAGCCTTAGCAGACAGGTGGCAGAAGGCCCCAGCTCGTCCTCCAAGGGTTCCTCCTCTGGCCGATCCTCGGACAGCAGCAGGGGCTGGAAGCGGGTCACTGGGAGGATGGCCACCTTCCTTCGAAAACTCTGCTGCTGTGTGCCTTGCTTTTGCTGGCCCAGCCCTGCAAGGAGAGTGGCACCCATGCAAGGCAGCCACGGACCCCGGAGGTCCCCACACACAGTGGCTCCAGGGAACGTGACCTGATGGGACAGACAGACCAACAGACAGCAAGAAGTCCCCGAGCTCCGAGTATCCCAACCTGGTGGAGTGGACACCCATCCCAAGTGAACTCAAAGCACTTCAGCCACGATGTGCATCAGCTGGCCCTGGCTTCCCCTCCGTGGACTCCAGTCTGCGCCCTCCACGACTCTCTGCCCCCACCTACAGACATCAGAGACTCTGTCCCCTGGGACACTTCCCCTGCCCTGCTCTTCCCTGGCCTTCCTCCTGTGCTTCTGGGAAGGCAGAGATGGTTCCTGAGAAATTTCTCCTCTTCACCAATTGTATAATAAAATTGATATTCCAGAGATTGTTTTCTTCTGCTTTGTTTTAAAAAGGCAGATTACAAAATACAGAGAGATTTTTAAAAGGAAGAAAAAAAAATCACACACACAAAACAACACCAGAGAGAGTCCTCAGAGCAAAGGCAGGAGCCCAGCAGCCATCCAGGCCAGGGCCAGTGCCACTGGGCCTCCCGCCAATGTTCAGTGTAGATAGAGACTTGGGCACCTCAAGCCAGGGTAGATGGAGCCCCTCTCCCCTGTCCTTAGTGTAGACAGATTCTCTCCTTGAGCCACTGTAGACCTGATTCCACTGCTTTGGCCGAGAGAATCCCTTTCCCAATCTGCAGGTCCTGCCTGAGGATTGTTCTGGGTGGGATTTGGGCGGTGGGGGGGACACTTGTGTTAGAGAAGACATATATGGAAAGGTTTTGGAGACTCCAGAGTGTTCTGTGGCATCACCTCCATAATCCCATGGACAGGGAGGCAGGAGGTGGGCCAGAGGGCAGGGGAGGGCCTGCTTGCAGCAGGGGCTGGGGGCTTCACCGCATGCTCCGCAGCCTCCGAAACCAAAATCTTCTCCTGGTCACTGCTAAAAGTCATGGAGAGTGGGCACATGGGCTTTGGGCACTGGAGAGCTTAAACCCTCTCAGGCTTACTACTTACCGAAAAGCCAAGTGAATATCAAGGAAATAAAGTTCCTAATATGAGGAGCTCCAAAAAGATCTTCAGGTGTAGATGATATCCCTGAAGAATACTACCACATTTCTGAAGAATTAACACCAGTTGTATACAAACATTTCCAGGGAGCAGAAGCACAGGGAAGCATCCCCAGTGTGTGTTGTGGAGCTGGAATTACCCCATCATCAAATCAGAAAACACGCTGCCAGAATAAAACCATCAGAGAAACCCGAAACAGACAGACCAGAGTCCATCCTGATTATGGACACAAATAGCTCTCTACAAGGCACTTTATTGAAAAGCCAGGAAAGACACGTAATGGTATGGATTCCTGTAGAATAATTACGTGTCAAAATTCAACACCTGTTGAAAAATAGCTCTGAGACAGGTAGGACCAGGGAGCGTTGGGGACTAAATTCTATCCCCCAAAGGCACGCATAGGCTCAAACCTCCCCAGCAAAGAATTAAGGTCTCTCTGGTCAGAAATGGCATGGTTGGGATGTGATTACCACAGACAGGGTCCTGAGGGACCCGAGTAGGCTCAGGGTTCAGTGTGGCTTCCTCCCTATTTGGTTGAGTGCCACTTCGGTCATTATACGCGACTGCCTTCTCTCCTGTTGGGTGAATGTTCATAGTGAAACAGTTGAACTCCCTTGCCCCTCAGGTTGGGTATGTCCTATGGATATTTCTTTGTGCTTCCCATGGGGTTTCTATTTCCCACCATATAGGAACAGCACCCTGATGGGAATCGGTGGCAGGGAGGCTTCCCGAGTGTAGAGAATGCTGCTGCTGTGCCTCTCCAGCCCCACCCCCTCGGTCAGTGATGTCACAGTGTTAATGTGGACACACCTTGTTGGGTACCGCAGAATAAAGTTGGGCTTTTCTGCTACAGCAGTCTCTTACATCTCGTAGAACACAAAAGTGTCACTGGCTTTTATCATTGTCACGGATTTGCTTTGCCAGAGATCTTTCTGTCTTCATCACACCTGAGGACCTGATCCAATGTCCTTCAGGATGACCTGAAGGACTCCCCTCACACAGGCACATCCAGTGGGGACCAACTCCACAAGGGCGTGGTCAGGCCAGGAGGCTCCAACCACAGGGATGGGAGGTGAACTTGAAGAGTGCTTCTCCAGCATGCCCAAGGACATGGTTTGCTTCCCAGCAACACACACACACACACACACACACACACACACACACACACACACACGAGTCTATTTGTCAAGCTGGGAACAGTGGCCTATGGCTGTGCTTTCATTAACTCTATCACTGTTGTGCCCCAGACTCTGAACAGGAGAATCTTAGAGGGGGAAATGTTCACTTGGGAGTCAAGGTTTCAGTGGTCTCAGTCCATCGATTGCTGACTCTACTGCTCTGGGCCCAAGTAGAGGCAGCCCATCTTGGGGGAAGGGCCCAGGGGAGGAAAGCTTCTCTCCTCAGGGCAGCAAAGAGGCAGAGACAGAGGCAGAGAGAGGGTGAGGTTGGGGACATGACCCCAGTGAGTCTTGGCCCAAAGTAAGCGGCCATGTCCCACCTGCCTAGAGCAACCAGCACGTCAGTCCATTCCACCTAGGCTGGGCTGAAGGTCACAGCTCTCCCCACCCAATCACTTCACATATAAACATCCCTGCACTAGCTCGGGAGCCTGTGTGTGTGTGTGGCGGGGGTGGTGGTGTCACCTCACATTCAATCCATCAGGGGCTGTTATTCTCTCTCCTTGGACTCCAAGGCAGGAGGATCACACATGCAAGGTCGATCTGCGCACCTGAGGGAGAGCTTTTCTCACAGGGAATAATAAGGAGCGTACTTGTTGGCAACAAATTCTTCAAGAAGACTCCTAAAGCTCAGGAAGTAATATCAAGAATTAGTAAATGGACTCCAAGTTCAGTAGCCATCATTGAGCCTGCCTGACCCCCCACACCGAGGTGGTCATGCTGCCTGAATCTCCCAGCTCACCCCCATACTGAGGATGGAGGCCGGTAGCTAAGCCTGCCTACCTGCTCTCTACTGCTGAGGGACACTGCACCTGCTTCTGTGCTGACTCAGTGCACCCTTTCTGGGGCACCCCAGTTTCTTTGGAGGCTGGTGCAGGCATTTTGAATTATTCCTGAGGGCGTGGCCATCATCATTGGATGGGCAGCTCCCTTCCTGAGACACCTACAGGAGACTGGAGGCCCTTTGACAAGTACTTCTATTTACTCACTTATATCCTACACCCTTCCCCATCCTCTTGTTCACAATTAGAAATACTGTACATAATAATTGAACTCATCCTGTTCATCAAAATAATGTCAAAGTTTTTATAGGGGTTCTCTGGTTAAGGGCTATGTATTCTCTGTATTGAGTGCTACTGGTATTGATCTCTCCGTCAAAGAAGAGGTAGTAGAAAACTGCAGGGTCATAATAAGCCTGTAGGGTGGGGGGACTTCAGTATCTCTGTTCTTCACTGCTAAAGGGGAATATACAGAAACAATATAAAAAAACAGAGGAAGAAAGTGTCCCTAGCAAACCAAGATGCTATTTTGATAGAATCCAATGACAGCATGGCAGTAGAAATGACAGAAAAAGTTTATAATCTGCTTAATTAAAATGGTTCGTGAAGCAAAAGACAAGAGATAAAATGAAGGAAACGCATGACCATTCCAGTAACCAGTTAAAAGAGCAAATGCAGGAAGCAAAAGACAATTCAATAAAGAGATACAGAAAAAAAAAAAAAAAAAAAAAAAAAAAAACAGAAATACTTGAAATGAAAGAAACATTAAACCAAATTAAAAACTCAATAGAAAGCATCACCAACAGAATAGATCTCATGGAATACAGAATCCCAGACAATAAGGACAAAATATTTAATCTGGAAAATAAAGCTGAACAAACTGAGATGTTAAGAAGTCATGAACGGAAACTCCAAGAATCATGGGTTATCACGAAAAGACTGAATTGAAGAATTATTGGGATTGAGGAAGGCACAGAGATACAAACCAAAGGCACGAACAACCTGTTCAATGAAATAATATCAGAAAATGCCCCAAATCTGAAAACTGAAATGGAAAATCAAATACAAGAAGCTTACAGAACACCAGGTGCACAAAATTACAACAGATCCACACCAAGACACATTATAATGAAAATACCTCAAATACAAAATAAAGATAGGATTTTAAAGGCTGCGAGAGAAAATCATCAGATTACATATAAGGGGAAAACAATACATTTAGATTTGACAATGAAATAAAATGCTTCCATGACAAATAAAAGTTAAAAGGATTTACAAATAGAAAGCCTGTCCTACAGAACATTCTCAGCAAAATATTTCATGAGGAGGAGGTGAAGAACAATACAAGTCAGCATAAGGAGGACCTACCTGAAAGGAAAAACCAATGAAAGGAGACACCAAGTCAAGTAAAACACCATAAATAAGGCACAATGACCAGTAATATAAATCATATCGCAATAATAACCATGAACGTTAATGGCCTAAACTCAATAATCAAAAGACATAGACTGGCAGATTGGATTAAAAAGAAAAACCCAACAATATGCTGCCATCAAGAGACTCATCTCACAGACTAAAGGTGAAAGAATTGGGAAAAAAATACCATGCACACGGACCCAGTAAAAAATCAGGGGTCACAATCCTCATACCAGATAAAAGTGGACTTCAAACCTCAATTAGTGAGAAGGGAAAAAGAAGGACATTTCATACTGCTTAAGGGAAGCATAAAACAGCAAGATATAACAATTTAAAATATTTATGCCCCCCAAAATGGAGCATCTATGTATATCAAACAAACCCTTCTAAATTTTAATAATCAAGTACACCAAAACACATTATGGTGGGGGACTTTAACACACCACTCTCACCACTGGGTAGATCCTCCAAACAAAAACTGAACATAGAAACTACAGAACTAAATAATACATTCATTGATGTGGACCTAATGGATATTTAGAGTATTCATCCATCTTAGAGCGAATATACTTTCTTCTCAGCAGCTCATGGATCCTTCTCCAAAATAGACCACATACTATACCACAAAAAAAGCAATTAAAATTATTATTATTTTGTTCTGTAGTTTCTTTGTTTAGTTTTTGTTTTGAGAATCTATCCTGTGGTGCGAGCAGTGTGTTCATGTCCCCCAGTATTGATGTGTTTTGGTCTATTTGATTATTAAAATTTAGAAGGGTCTGATTGATATACATTGATGCTCCTTTATTTGGGGTAAATATTTTAAATTGTTATATCTTGCTCTTTTATCCTTCCTTTAAGCAGTATGAAATGTTTTTCTTTATCCCTTCTGAGTAATTGAGGTTTGAAGTCCACTTTTATCTGATATGAGAATGGTGACCCTGCTTTTTTACTGGGTCCATGTGTGTGGTTGGTTTTTTCCCATCCTTTCACCTTTCGTCTATGGGTATCTCTTTCTATGAGATGAGTCTCTTGATGCAGCATATTTTTGGGTCTTTCTTTTTAATCCAATATGCCAGTCTATGTCTTTTGATTATTGAGTTTAGGCCATTGACTTTCAGGGTTATTTTTGAGATGTGATTTGTATTCTTGGTCAGTTTGGCTTAGTTTTGGTTTTTTATCTGTTCTTTGAATGGCTTTTCCTTTAGAGTAGTTCCTCCCTATGCTGACTTGTATTGCTGCTTTTCACTTACTCCTCACAAAATATTTTGCTGAGAATGTTCTGTAGGGCATGCTTTCTATTTGTAAATTCTTGTAACTTTTGTTTATTGTGGAAAGATTTTATTTCATTGTCAATTCTGAAGGCTAGTTTTGCTGGGTATAGGATTCTTGGTTGGCTTCTGTGTTTTTCAGCGTTTGAAATATATTGTTCCAGGCCCTTGCTTTTAGAGTTTGGGCTGAGAAATCTGCTGATATCCGTATAGGTTTTTCCTTATATGTAATCCATTGGTTTTCTATCACAGCCTTTAAAATCCTATCTTTATTCTGTATGTGAGGTATTTTCATTATAATGTGTCTTGGTGTGGATCTGTTGTAGTTTTCTGTACCTGGTGTTCTGTAAGCCTCTTGTATTTGATTTTCCATTTCAGTTTTCAGATTTGGGGCATTTTCTGATATTATTTCATTGAACAGGTTGCTCATGCCTTTGGTTTGAATCTCTGTGCCTTCCTGAATCCCAATAATTCTTCAATTTTGCCTTTTCATGATATTCCATAATTCTTGGAGCTTCCGTTCATGACTTCTTAACATCTTCTCAATTTGTTCAACTTTATTTTCTTTCTTTCTTTCTTTCTTTCTTTCTTTCTTTCTTTCTTTCTTTCTTTCTTTCTTCCTTCCTTTCTTTCTTTCTTTCTTTCTTTTTTCTTTTCTTTTTCTTTTTTCTTTTCTTTTCTTTTTTTTTTTTTTTGTGGTGCTGGGGATTGAACCCAGGGCCTTGTGCTTACAAGGCAAGCACTATACCGACTGAGGTATCTCCCCAGCCCTCAACTTTATTTTCACAATAAATATTTTGTCTTCCTTGTCTGAGATTCTGTTTTCTATGAGGTCTATTCTGTTAGTGATGCTTTCTATTAAGTTTTTCACGTGGTTTTATGTTTCTTTCATTTCAATTATTTCTGTTTGTTTTTTCCCAGAATCTCTATCTTTTTATTGAAGTGTTCTTTTGCTTCTTGCTTTTGTTCTTTTAACTGACTACTGGAATGGTCAGGCATTGCCTGCATTTCCTCTCTTATCTCATCTTTTGCTTCACGGATCATTTTAATTATGCAGATTGTAAACTCCTTTTTCTGTCATTTCTACTGCTAGGCTGTCATTGGATTCTATCACAATAGCATCTTGGTTTGTTAGGGAGACTTTCTTCCCCTGTTTTTTCATTTGGTTTCTATATAATCCCCTCTAGCAGTGAAGATCAGACATACTGAAGTCCCCACCCCCACAGTCCATAGATAAACAGGATCAGTTTGATTAGTATTGTCATTAATTCTAGTTGTGAACAAGAGGATGGAGAAAGGGTGTAGGATGTGAGTAAATAGAAGTACCTATCAAAGGGCCTCCAGTCTCCTGTAGGTGTCTCAGGAAGGGAACTGCCCTTCCAATGATGATGGCCTTCTCCAGCCTCCAAAGAAGCTGGAAGCCCCAGTGAGGGTGTGCTGAGTTAGTACAGAGGCAGGCATAGTGTCCTTCAGCAGTAGGGTGGGTAGGCGGGCAAGCTCAGTTACCAGCCTCCGGCCTTGATGTGGGGTGGTGGGCTCCATAACTTCAATTTTTACAATAAAATTTTTATATAATTGAAAAATAAATGCATTGCATTTCAACAATAAAATGAGATGCTCAAAATATGAGCTGAAGAAAACGGATTTTTATTGATTATATTGATTGATGAAGAAATCTGAAAAGTCCAACTTTCTTTTTGGATAATTTCAGATTTTGGTGTAATCTAAGTTAAGCTAAATATATCCTAATTGTATTAATTATCCCAAAAATGCAGTTCACTGCAGTGTTAGATGCTTTTAAGAGTTCATTTCAAAAGAGGAGATTTTAGTCTTGTAAGCAATGACATGAAGGGATAAAATGAGTAAGCGCAAATGCATATATGTACGAATGCAAATCTTTTCCCCAAGATTACCTATCTTGTTTTAAGTAGATTAAAATATATAACCAACTGTCAGGAGGAAGTTGCCTTGGGAATGGAATTAGATGGGTGCAGAGTAAGACCTTCCATCAATCATCTCCTCACAGAAATACCAATTTGAACAGCTGTTCACGTACAAAACTGCCTTCACAAGAGTTAGAGAAACTGGGTAAGAGGACAGTACCAGGTTTTAGCATAATCATGAGAAAAGATGCATTTAGGGAGGCAGGAACAGGTTGCCTACATCACCTCTTGCCCAACTACAAACAGTGTGGTGAGACTCCTCCTGCTTGGAGGAGGGAGAGGTGGACAGTGTAAGCCTTAGACTTGAAGCCCATTACTATGCCCACTGTGTTGAAAGTCAGTGTCCACAAACTGCCAGGCTGTGTTAGCCTGATGGTAGAGGTACTGCCTTCACCACCCCACCCAACCTTAGGCAGCACAGCATAAAGGACAATCTACTACGGAGTAGGACAAGAAAATAAGCATGGAATTTTACCTTGGAATTCATTGATAGGGCAGATAAACTCAATACTGGGTGATCTCAGTGGCACCTGTCTCCAGGCCAAGGCAGAAAATTGGATGCACTCCAGTGCCAGACAGAGACCCATAGGACCTATCAGACAGACATATTCCATTCAGCATCACCCACTGCTGGTTTCAGCAATCTCAGGCCATGGGATACTGTAACAGCACAGATCTTGGTCCTACCCTTGTGCTGCACTAGTGTTGGTGGGACAAAGGATCTGGGGGGGCATGCAGTATTGTATTGTGGTATTGGTAGCCACAGGAATGTCCATCCCATCCCTCCCACAATGTCAGGAAGTACTACATGGAGAAAGTTATTGTCCTTTTGTGGGGAGAAAAAGGATTCAAGTACCAAACTGTTGCATAGGAGTCTAGGGACAGTACCTTTACAGTAAGTCTCAGTCCCCACTGGCAAAGTTCTGTGGCACTTGATCATAAGTTGGTGACTGTGGACAAGGTGTTTAGGTTTGCCCCAGGGCTTGTGGAGATGGACTACTCTTTTTAGGCACTGCCACAGTGAATTCTGAACAATACAGCAACAGATTTGAGACAAATGTGTACCTGGGGCACCCTCTAGTGCTGAAACAGTGACAACACATCACTCAATTCATGGCAAACTTGGACTTAGGGTATCATCTAGTGCTAAAGTAGAGGAAGTGCAGATGCTTAGAGAACGCAAACAGCCTGCTTGCAATTTGTGAAAAGGAAAGCATGAATAAAGCAGATTACAAAGACTGGAATAAACACCAAATTCTTCAGTGCACAGAGGTTGTCACACGCTAACAATCATAAAGAACTTTCAGGGAACTATGATGTTGCCTAACAGACAAAAAGAGATGCCAGAAACTGATGGTACAGCAATCAGCACGTGTACACTATTGTATGGAAAAGTTAAAACAGCTCTTCTAAGGAAACTTTACCAACTTCAAAAAAACATGGAGACATAATTCAGTACTTTATCAGAGAAAACAGAAAAATTGAAGGTATAATGACTATTAGCAAAAAGACAAAAGATAATAAGTGCTGGAGAACATGTGGAGAAAAGAGAACCCTTGTACACTGATGGTGGAAATGTAAATTTGTATGGCTATTAGGGAAATCAGCATGGAGTTTCCTCAATATATTAAAAATTAAGCTATCATATGATCTAGCAATGTTACTACTGGAAATATATCGGAAGCAAATCAAATCAATATATCAAAGAGACATCTACACTGCTGTGATCATTGCAGCACTATTCACAATAGCCAAGAAATTGAAACAACTAAGTGTCTATCAACTTATGAATGCATAAAGAAAATATGGTTCATACGCAAAATAGAACACTATTCAGCAATAAAAAAAAATGAAATCCAGTCAGTTGTAGCACCATGAATGGAATTGGAGGTCTTTATGTTAAGTGAAATAATCCAGGTACAGAAATACAAATACTGTGTAATTTCACTCATGTAGAATCTAAAAATTTGATCTCACAAAAGCTGAGAGTAAATTAGTGGTTACTAGAGGCTACAGAGTGCAGGGCTGGATTGAAAAAGGTTGATCAACTGGTACTAAATTATAGTCAGGAGAAATAAACCCTGGTGTTCTATTGCAGAGTAGGTATATATAGAGAATGATAATGTACTGTATTTTTTTCCATTTTTTAAAATTAAAAATCATAAATTTACATAGGGAAATGTTGTTTGATTCATTTTGTTATTTTTTCCCTTCAACCCACCCCTCCCACCCCTCTTTTCCCTCTATACAGTCCTTTCTTCCTCCATTCTTACCACCCTCCTTATCCCTAACCCTAAACTTAACCCTAACCCTAATGCTAACCCCCCTATTACCCCCCATTATATGTCCTCATCCGCTTATCAGCAAGATCATTTGTCCTTTAGTTTTTTGAGATAGGCTTATCTCACTTACCATGATATCCTCCAATTTCATCAATTTGCCTGCAAATGCCATAATTTTATCATTCTTTATGGCGGAGTAATATTCCATTGTATATATATGCCACAGTTTCGTCATCCATTCATCAACTGAAGGGCATCTGGGTTGGTTCCACAATCTGGCTATGGTGAATTGAGCAGCTATGAACATTGATGTGGCTGTCTCTCTGTAGTATGCTGATTTTAAGTCGTTTGGGTATAGGCCAAGGAGTGGGATAGCTGGGTCAAATGGTGGTTCCATTCGAAGCTTTCTGAGGAATCTCCATACTGCTTTCCAGAGTGGCTGCACTAATTTGCAACCCCACCAGCCTTGTATGAGTGTACCTTTTTCCCCACATCCTTGCCAACACCTATTGTTGCTTATGTTCTTGATAATCGCCATTCTAATTGGGGTGAGATGGAATCTTAGGGTAGTTTTCATTTGCATTTCTCTTATTACTAGAGATGTTGAACATTTTTTCATATAGCTGTTGATTGCTTGTATATCTTCTTCTGTGAAGTGTCTGTTCATTTCCTTAGCCCATTTGTTGATTGGATTATTTGTATTCTTGGTGTAGAGTTTTTTGAGTTCTTTATATATTATGGAAATTAGTGCTCTATCTGAAGTATGAGTGGCAAAGATATTCTACCACTCTGTAGGCTCTCTCTTCACATTACTGATAGTTTCCTTTGCTGAGAGAACGCTTTTTAGTTTGAATCTATCCCAGTGGTTGATTCTTGCTTTTATTTCTTGTGCTATGGGAGTCCTGTTAAGGAAGTCTGATCCTAAGCCAACAAGTTGAAGGTTTGGACCTACTTTTTCTTCTATAAGATGCAGGGTCTCTGGTCTGATTCCGAGGTCCTTGATCCATTTTGAGTTGAGTTTTGTGCAGAGTGAGAGATAGGGGTTTAATTTCATTCTGTTGCATATGGATTTCCAGTTTTCCCAGCACCATTTATTGAAGAGGCTATCTTTTCTCCATTGCATATTTTTGGCACCTTTATCTAGTATGAGAAAATTATATTTATTTGGGTTTGTGTCCATGTCCTCTCTTCTGTACCATTGATCTACCTGTCTATTTTGGTACCAATACCATGCCGTTTTTGTTACTGTTCCTTTGTAGTAGAGTTGAAGATCTGGTATTGCAATACCCCCTTCTTTGCTCTTTCTACTGAGGATTGCTTTAGCTATTCTGGGTTTCTTATTCTTCCAGATGAATTTCATAATTACTTGCTCTATTTCTGTAAGGTACATCATTGGGATTTTAATTGGAATTGCATTGAATCTGTATAGCACTTTTGGTAGTATGGCCATTTTGACAATATTAATTCTTCCTATCCATGAACATGGGAGATCTTTCCATCTTCTAAGGTTTTCGTTAATTTCTTTCTTTAGTGTTCTGTAGTTCTCATTGTAGAGGGCTTTCACCTCTTTTGTGAGATTGATTCCCAAGTATTTTATTTTCTTCGATGCTATTGTGAATGGGGTAGATTTCCTAATTTCTCTTTCTGAAGATTCATCACTTATATATAAAAATGCATTGGATTTATGAGCATTGATCTTGTAACCTGCTGCTTTACTGAATTCACTTATGAGTTCTAAGAGTTTTCTGGTGGAATTTCCAGGTTCCTCTAAATATATAATCATGTGATCAGCGAATAGGGATAGTTTGAGTTCTTCTTTTCCAATTCGTATCCCTTTAATTTCTTTGGTTTGTCTAATTGCTCTGGCTAGAGTCTCAAGAACGATGTTGAATAGAAGTGGTGAAAGAGGTCATCCCTGGCTTGTTCCAGTTTTTAGGGGGAATGCTTTCAGTTTTTCACCAATTAGAATGATATTGGCCATGGGCTTAGAGTAGATGGCCTTCACAATGTTAAGGAATATTCCCACTACCCCAATTTTTTCTAGTGTTTTGAGCATGAAGGGATGTTGTATTTTATCAAATGCTTTTTCTGCATCTATTGAAATAATCATGTGATTCTTAACTTTAAGTCTGTTGATATGGTGAATGAGATTTATTGATTTCCGGATGTTGAACCAACCTTGATCCCTGGGATAAAACCCACTTCATCGTAGTGCACTATCTTTTTAATATGTTTTTGTATGCAATTTTGTTGCTAAAATTTTGTTGAGAATTTTTGCGTCGATGTTCATTAAGGATATTGGTCTGAAATTTTCTTTCCTCGATGTGTCTCTGTCTGGTTTAGGTATCAGGGTGATATTGGCTTCATAGAATGAGTTTGGGAGGCTTCCCTCCTCTTCTATTTTATGGATTACTTTGAGAAGTATTGGAATAAACTCTTCTTTAACGATTTTGTAGAACTTGGCTGAGAACCCATCTGGTCCGGGACTTTTCTTTGTTGGTAGGCTTTTGATGACCTCTTCTATTTCATTGCTTGAAATTGATTTATTAAAGTTATGTATGTCCTCCTCATTCAGTTTAGATAATTCAGATATCTCTAGAAACTTGTTGATGTCTTCAAGGTTTTCTGTTTTGTTGGAGTATAGATTTTCAAAACAGCTTCTAATTATGTTTTGTATTTCACTCATGTCTGTTGTGATATTTCCTTGTTCATTCCGAATTTTAGTAATTTGAGTTTTCTCCCTCATTCTCTTTGTTAGTGTGGCTAAAGGTTTATCAATTTTATTTATTTTTTCAAAGAATCAACTATTTATTTTGTTAATTTTTCTGATTGTTTCTTTTGTTTCAATTTCGTTGATTTCGGCTATGATTTTAACTATTTCCTGTCTTCTACTACTTTTGGTGTTGGTCTGCTCTTCTTTTTCTAGGGCTTTGAGCTGTCGTGTTAAGTCATTTATTTGTTGATTTCTACTTCTTTTGTTGAATGCCCCCATGAAGTAAATCTTCCTCTAAGTACTGCTTTTGTAGTGTCCCAGAGATTTTGATATGATGTGTCTTTGTTCTCATTTACTTCTAAGAATTTTTTTATTTCCCTCCTGATGTCTTCTGTTATCCATTCATCATATAATAGCATATTATTTAATATCCAGGTATTGGAGAAGTTTCTGTTTTTTATTCTGTCATTTATTTCTAATTTCAATCCATTATGATCTGATAGAGTATCTATACAAGGTAGTATCTCTATCTTCTTGTATTTGCTAACACTAGCTTTGTGGCATAAAACATGGTCTATTTTAGAGAAGGATCCATGTGCTGCTGAGAAAGTGTATTCGTTCTTTGTTGGATGGTATATTCTATATGTCAGTTAAGTCTATATTGTTGATTGTGTTATTGAGATCTATCATTTCTTTATTCAATTTTTGTTTGGACGATCTGTCCAGCAGTGAGAGAGGTGTGTTAAAATCGCCTAGTACTATTGTGTTGTGGTCTATTTGATTTCTGGAATTAAGAAGGATTTGTTTGACGTACATGGATGAGCCAATGTTTGGGGCATAGATATTTATGATTGTTATGTCTTGCTGACTTATGCTTCCCTTAAGCAGTATGTAATGTCCTTCTTTATTCTTTCTGACTAGTTTTGGCTTGAAGTCCACATTATCTGAAATTAGGATGCATACTCCAGCTTTTTTGCTGTGTCTGTGTGCATGGTATACTTTTTCCCATTCTTTCACCTTTAGTCTGTGGGTATCTCTTTCTATGAGATGAGTCTCTTGCAGGCAGCATGTTGTTGGATTTTTCTTTTTAATCCAATCTGCCAGCCTATGTCTTTTGATCGATGAGTTCAGGCCATTCACATTCAGGGTTATTATTGTGATATGATTTGTATTCCCAATCATTTGACTCATTTTTGTTTTTTGACATGATTTTTTTTCTCCTTTATTTGGCTATTCCTTTAGGCCAGTTCCTCCCGTTGTTCATTTGCATCGCTGTTTTTCATCTATTCCTCATGGAATATTTTGCTGAGAATGTTCTGTAATGCCGGCTTTCTTTTTGTAAATTCCTTTAGCTTTTGTTTATCATGGAAGGATCTTATCTCATGGTCAAATCTGAAAGTAAGTTTTGCTGGGTATAAGATTCTTGGTTGGCATCTGTTTTCTTTCAGGGCTTGGTAAATGTTGTTCCAGGCCCTTCTAGCTTTTAGGGTCTGGATTGAAAAATCTGCTGATATTCTTATTGGTTTCCCCTGAATGTAATCTGATTCTTTTCTCTTGTGGCCTTTAAAATTCTGTCTTTATTTTGTATGTTAGTTATTTTCATAATAATTCTCCTTGGTGTGGGTCTGTTGTAATTTTGCATATTTGGAGTCCTATAAGCCTCTTGTACTTGGTCGTCCATTTCATTCTTCAGATTTGGGATATTTTCTGATATTATTTCTTTGAATAGATTGTTCATTCCTTTGATTTGTTTCTGTAAGCCTTCCTCAATCCCAATAATTCTTAAATTTGGCCTCTTCATGATATCCCATAATTCTTGTAGATTCTGTTCATGAGTTCTTACCATCTTTTCTGTTTGGTTAACCTTGTTTTCAAGATTAAATATTTTGTCTTCAGTATCTGAGGTTCTGTCTTCCAGGTGTTCTATGCTTTCTATGGAGTTTTTAACTTGGTTTATTGTTTCCTTCATTCCAAGGATTTCTGTTTTTTTTTTTTTTTTTTTTTTTTTTTTTTTTTTTTTTTTTTTTTTTTAGTATCTCTAACTCTTTATTGAAATGCTCTTTTGCTTCCCGTATTTGCTCTTTTAACTGTTGATTGGTGCGATCATTTAATGCCTGCATTTGCTCTTTCATCTCCTCGTTTGCTTCCCTGATTGTTTTAATTATGTACATTCTGAACTCCCTTTCTGACATTTCTTCTGCTGTGCTGTCATTGGATTTTATTGATATAGTATCTAGGTTTGTTTGGTACATTTTCTTCCCTTGTTTTCTCATATTGGTCAGATGTCAGTGGGACTCTGTGATATTACAGATTTCCTCTATTGGCTTAGTTCCTGTAGATTTCCAGTGTATCACCTCCCAGCCTTCAGTAGCCTGAAGTCTTGGAGGAACTTGATAATGCATTGCTTCCAAAGAATGCTGCCCCTAGCCCGCTACTGGTTCCAAGGATAGAGACTTGGAAAGGTCTCTGGCTGCCCTACCCCTGGTCCCAGAAGCTCTTGTTAGTAGGAGGTGTCCACTGGCTTGGGGACTTGTGGCTGGCTCTGTGTAGAAAGGCTCTCACTGGGCAGTCTGCTCTGAGAAGATAGCCTAGAAAGGCACTTCCTGCCGGAGGGGGCCAGGCTGTTTGGGGAAGTTCCTGCCTGGCCTGTGCTGGTCTCTGAAGCAACCTGCGCGCGGCCAGAGCTGGCCGCAGGGCGGGCCGGAGCTGGCCGCGCACTGGTTCTGTGCAGAAAGGCTCTCACCAGGAGCCTGCTCCAAGAAGCTGGAGGATCTGGCCCTGTGGGAGGAGCCCACCGCCAGAGTGCTCAGGGCTGCCAAGGGAAGACTATCTGCCCTGTTCTACTCTAATAAGCTGCCAGAATCAGGGCCTGACGCCCAGCTGAGCTTCACTGGGAGGGGGAGTCTCACCCCATGGTTCTATTTTAGTCCAAGACTCTCAATGCCTCCCCTTCTTGAATCGTGGGTTCTGGAGCTACTGGAGGTACAGTCACCTTCTAGTCCGACATCTTGGATCACCCCGTGGAAAAAGCCTGCAGCTGGAGGTGGGGCAAGGCCATCTGGAGAGGTCTCTGGCTGCCCAGCCCTGGTCCCAGAAGCTGCTTGTGGGTGTATTTTTCATAAAAGCTGGCCGAAAGGACTTTGATTTCACCAGAAAGAAATGATAATGATAAATGTTTGAGGATATAGATCAATTCATTTCAATATAATGCAATGTGTATATGTATCAAAACATTACAAGGTAACCCCTAAATATGTATAATTTTATATGTCAATTAAAAAATAAAAATACTATTAAGAAAGACAAAATAAATAATTACTCAGAGAAGAAATTTGTTGAGCATAATTCCCCTCCTGGTCCTCATACTCCAAGAAGAAACCAGTCTTGTTTTTAACCTGAAAATAAGGAGAAAATATATTATTCTCCTTTTGAGTAATGTGGGAATTGTGGGAACCAAGCGCTTGCTCATAATGCTTCATACTGCAATATTTCCTTTTTAATGGCATGTCACCAGGACACCAGAAGAGAACTAGTTTCTGCTTTGGATACAAGCTTTGAGCAGGAGAAATACTTACTCAGAGAACCTAGAACTGGTTTGAAATCTATTCATACAAAATATGAAAACTTGTTTAGTATGAAGAATCATTCAATAAATACATGTCAATTTTTATTTCTAGAGGTGCCAGAGCATTTAAAGAGGCTTCAGTGGAAATTTTAAAAAATAATTTTACAAGCTTCAATAAAGGGAAATCACCCTATCAATTTTTCTTTAATTTTGTAGATGTGTCTTCCTTAAAGGGAGGATTTTCTAATCATGAGTGAAGAGAAGAAGAAGAAGAAGAAGAAGGAGGAGGAGAAGGAGGAGGAGGAGGAGGAGGAGGAGGAGGAGAAGAAGAAAGAGAGAGAGAAACAGCACTTGAATGGTAGTAGGACTAGTCAGGCTCTTAATGTCTAGGGTCTAACAAACCAATGACATTTTTGAAGATAGAAAGTAGATGTTGGAAAGAAATCATGTGCCTAAATAGGCAAACCAGTGAATGGTTGTAACCAAGAGGTGGCTGGTTCAAAATGGCAACAAGTCACGTTTGAGGGTGACAATGGACCCCGGAGAGGTGTGGTGGATTTAGAAGGAAATTGTCTCAGAGGCTGAGGTAGAGAGGTATGATTATTGGTAAGAGCAAGGCAGGACCTAATTTTTAGAGAAACTGAATGACAGACTAAAGCAGAGATTTTTAGAAGTAAGAGTGCAGCACACTGAATATAAATAAAGTCAATCTCAGCAAAATTGTTTCTAACTGTGTGAGACTTTCTTTCTGCCTGTTATTATTGTCTCTCCTATTAATCATTCTTTTCCCTTCTCACCATCCCTTCTTCCTCCCTCTCCTTTCTTTCTCCTTCCTTCCTTCCTCCCTCTCTCTCTTTCTCTCTCTCTCTTCTTTCTTTTTCCACCTGCTCATGATACTGAAGCAGGGTCATGGACTCCATACATCTTCAAATGTCTGACTAAACCCACCATAGGTTGTCCTTCTTTTGATTCTGTCCAATCCTGACCCACCCAGGCTCAGCAAGTGGTTCTTTGGATGTTGGAGTCTAACCATGAATTTCAGATTTTGTTCTGGGTGATTTTTTTCTGGACTCACTATCCTTCACTGGTTTTTGGCTTAAGCAGCTCTAGATGTATCTCTCAATACAATCATAGCATCTCTCTTGACCTTACTCTCCAGACCCTCTCTTCCTCCCTATCACTCACCTAAAGCTAGAAGTTAAAATACTCAAAGATCAATATTGACTGCTATTCAGGCTCGAGGGAAATAGGACAAGCACCTAATTATAGTGTAATCCAGCAGTGGCATATATTGATGCTAATAATGGTGGTCATGATGTTGATGATTATAATGATGGCAACAATGTATCAGAATTTAATCACTGTGCTAAGTACTTTTAGCAGTTTCAAATTTATTCCTTACAAGGTCCCAGTGAGTTAGTTATGATATTTTTCCAATTTTACAAGAGAGAGAAAATGAGATAACTTGTCCAAAATCACAAAGGTAGCAATCCAGCATGCAAACCAGGCAGCCTGTCTCTGGGGCCACCATTTTTAACTGGGGCACTGGATCACAGCAATAGTAGAAGAAAACTTGACTTCGTGCTGATAACTTACTTAATGACCTAGATTTCTAAAATTAACTTCAGAGGAAAGAGGGTTGGCTTCAGAACTTGAGTGTAGAAGCTTCAAGCAACAGCTAGATACTGCTAACCTTTGATTTATCTCATCTGAGCCACCTGTTTTTTCTTGACTAGAAATGATGAGAAGGCTGCTGGTCAGTTTACAAGAAGCTTTATGGCACGTATTAGCCACTTAGAAAAATCCTTATTGGTCTCACAGAAGACAGTGTGTCAGGGGTTTGCTAGGTGTTAAGGATCCTGGTTCCTCTTAGACAAGCAGAAAAGCCACATTGCTCAACCTGCCCTGCAGTGATGTTGATTGGTGCTGCTGGAGGAGACAGAAGTGATGTGTACTACTCACAGGCGTGTTCTCTCAAATAACTTGAATGGTCTTGGCTTAAGCCCCCTCTGTCTCTCCCTCTCTCCTCCTTTTATATGACTGAAAAAGTAGAACTCCAAAATGACTTAACAGTGGAAGGAAGCTGGTTTCCTCAGTTATTCTCTCAGGGAAATCTCAGGAGAGAGCCTGACCTATATGGAATTGTGTCAAGAACAAGAAATAAACATTTCCTTCTCTTCTTTTCTTTCTTTCCCTCTTCTTCCTTCCTTCCCTCCTTCTCCCTCTCCTTCCCTTCCCTTCCCTTCCCTCCCTCCCTCCCTCCCTCCCTCCCTTCCTTCCTTCCTTCCTTCCTTCCTTCCTTCCTTCCTTCCTTCCTCTTGCATGTGTGAGGCCACTGAGATTAAGGTTTCTCATTAGAACAACCAATGTTAATTTGCCCTAATGAATACAGATAACGTATCAGGTACTTCACTGATATAAAAGGACTGTGTAATTTCTTAGATAAATCAATCACTTTCTGTTTGGGTCACCTTCTGCTTGGGTCTTGAGTACACAGTTACCTAGAGACTTAAAAAACCCAACAATTAACAAGAGAAACTGCTCCCACCCCCAATGATCCTTTTCCCAGGAATTGGGCCTATTTATACTCTGTGCTGCCTTATTTCTGGACAGAATTATGGAAATGACCAAGCTCAAAATAAATGATCCTGAGCATAAATGATGCTTTGTGCATTCAAAGCAGCAGCATAATCTTATGTTGGGTAACAACCCACTTTTGTCTTTGTATCTTGGTTCTATGATGGCTCATTTCTCTTATAGATCTGACTGGATGACTCAATTGATACAGAGCACCCAATGGCAGAATAACAGTAAGGACATTAATGGACAAATATTTTATATCTTGAGGTATTATGTCCATTAATGATAAAACTCTCAGGGACAAATGGTGAAGTAACAATGTATTATACACTGAGACATAAACCCTGGGTCTGAGACCAGGAACCAGGGTCACCGATGACTTTTTATTCAGTATACATGGAATTATCCTTGCAAATAATATGAGGTTAGAAGTTCCTATATTAGATAAAATGAACACAGAATTTTTAAGGAAAAAAATGGAAAACCCTCTACCCAGCCAGATGAAGCAAGGTTTTTTCCCTGAGATTCTTATATTACAGGTGTCACACCTAGACTTTTCTCTCATCTGAAACACCAAGAGTACTAATGGGTGGGGAGAAGGAAACCATTAAATGCCATGTAGAAATTTCTAGTTATCTTTCATTGGTATATTTTAAAGATAACTTACTCACAATGGAAAGAAAAGTCATTTTGTTTTAGTCACAAAGGATAAAGAGTTATTTATGTCTAAATTTAGACATGAATGCAAGTCAGTTGTACGATATAAGCACTTTCCCAGGCAAATAAATGGCTATAAGTAGAAAAAAAAGTCTTTTTCATTTCTTGATGAGTGCATTTCCTTTTTTCAACGTTAGCATCAGTGATAGGGTCAACAGAGTCTTACAGGGCAATAGTTCAGTGAACTGGAGATATAGTGTCTGTGTTTGATTGTCCTAAGAAAGAGGGCATTTGGTGGCATAAGGGACATAATGAATTGGAACTCTAAAAAATAGTGAAGCAAAAGCTTAAAGAAGTTAGTGGAAAAAAAATTAAACTCTTTAATTAACAATTGTGACTTAAGCTAGAGCATTCTCAGCAGAGATCCAGAAGCGCTGACCTGACATTTGCTTTATAATTTGTGATAGGTGGACAGTGCCCTTGGAAGAGCAGACTTCAAATATCAAAAGTGCAGATGTAATCAGCAAGTTTGAAGTTTTCATTGACTTACTATCAATATCTTACTATTTGCTATCTCAGTTTTAGCTACCAAGAGACAGATTTTCTTATTCTTTCTGACTTAACATTTACTCTGCATGTTGGGCATACAGAATTCCCTTCTATATCTTTCTGTGAATATACTGCTGTGTATTTGGCCATCATACTAATCACAGGCATTTAAATTGTCTTTAAATTCACTATTATAGAGACTCTCCTATTAGGCACTGTGTTCATATCTCCCTGTACACATGTTCAAGAGTTTCTTAAGAATATGTATTTAGAAACTCTGTACTGGGTTATAGGTATGTACATTTGCAACAAATTGGGTGAAAATTGGTTAAATTATATAAAACCATACTGAATATTGCAGAAAGTAAAGGAACAATTGACCTGTATAGCTGAGTCCATGCAGCTATACCGACATGCAGTAGATGGCACATGCCTTATCTATTACTGTACTAATTTGTCTCTTTCTTTCTTTGAAATTTTGGAAATACATCTATCAAAATAGATATAAGAAAACAACAGAAACCAAATGTGGTTTGAAAGTATTAATCCATAATTCTGGGGGTAGAAATACAGCTAAAATGTCAACAGTAAGTTGAACTTCTTAGATGCACAGGGAGGGATGAAACTTGCCATGCTTACCCAGAGAGGCTAAGGA
This sequence comes from Sciurus vulgaris, assembly GCF_902686455.1. Taxonomy (NCBI): domain Eukaryota; kingdom Metazoa; phylum Chordata; class Mammalia; order Rodentia; family Sciuridae; genus Sciurus; species Sciurus vulgaris. The sequence continues at coordinate 58,828,558 of NC_136469.1, forward strand.
TAAAGTGTGACATAGACATATGTAAGGAAAAGTGGAGAGAGCATCTCTGAATTGAAGTAGTCTGCCCCCACTTCAACATTCTACCTTACAGGTGAGTGTTTTCTGTGGGGTGGAAACACATGGAAAGTGAACCCGAGATATTGAAAGGCCCTTCCCTTACCTGTAAGCAACTGCTGTCTGGCTATGCCACTACTGGTGCAGTGCTGTGGTCACTACTGGTGAGGTTATACAGTGTCTTTGATTATATAAAACTTAAGATAAACTGAATTTGTAACTGAGCAGCACACAGATGTGTGATAGATTTCTTTTTTTACCCGATTTTTTCCTAATTGTGAGTCCATATGTGTAATGTATATATATATGTTCATTTACTTGTTATTTATGTGTCTATATGTGTTTACATAAATTCTTATAGTGAATTAGACCTTTTAATTCATTCTATTACAGTTTATAAAATTTTATTAATTTCATATAGCAGCCTAACTGTGTTTTTGTACATTATTCATTTTCTTAGCAAACTGTGAATTCTCATTTTGTTCTAACATTATTTTTGTAGATTCCCTTGTGATTTCTTCATAGATTGTCAAATGTTCTACTTTCAAAAGAAGTTTTATATTTTATTTTTAAGACATTTTTCTTTACTTGCTGCATAGGCTAGGATCAATATAATATGTAAAATTCAATTGACGAAAGTATTTTTATTTCTTTTCATTTAGATTATTCCTAAAACATCCTCACTGAGTGAGTTTACTGTAGGTTTTTAACAGATATTATCACAATAAGAGAACCCCTTTCCCTTTCTGGTATAATTATTGTATTGCTTTAAACTTAAGTGAATATTGCAGAAAACTTGTCCAGAATTCTTGAAATCTTCATATGGTTTATCACTTTTAATATGTTGATGTGGTTACATACAAAAGTGGATTTTTCTGATAGGGAGTCTTCTATACATTTTAGGAATAGTAACTGAAACCAGTTGTTATGGTTTGGATGTGATGTGTCCCCTAAAAGCCCATCTGTAAGACAATTCAAGAAGATTTAGGGGAGAAATGTTTGGGTTATAAGAGTCTTAACGCAATCAGTGAATTAATTCCCTAATAAGGATGAACTGAGTGGTAATTGAAGTGGTAGGGTGTGGCTAGAGGAGGTGGAAATTGGGTTGTAGCTTTGGGGTATACATTTCTATCTGGTAGAGAGTCTCTCTCTCTCTACTTTCTGATCATCATGTGAGCTGCTTCCCTCTGCCACACTCTTCCACCATGATGTTCAGGTTCACCTCAAGTCATGAGGAACGGAGTTGGCCTTCTGTGGACGAAGACTTCTGAATCTGTGAGCCCCTAAATAAACCTTTCCTCCTCTACAGTGGTTCTGATTGTGTCCTTAAGTCACAGTGGTGAAAAAGCTGTTAAAACAGAAATATATCCATTTTTTTGTGTTTGTTTAAATTTGCAAGGTAGTATTTTATAATTTTTGCCTCTATATTCATGTATGCAATGATTTATAATATTTTGTTCCATTATTACTCTTTGTTTTATCCTGTATCTTCTATCTTTTGCAAATATTTTTCCCAGACTGTGTACTGTCTTTTCATTCTTTTCATAGTCTTTCAAAGAGAGAGGAAAAAAAAAAATTCAGCTAATCAATTGCTTTCATGGACTGTGCCTTTGGTTTTGTATCCAGAAAATCATCTCTAACTCCAAAGTTTTTGAGATTTTTGTTTTCCTATTTTGTCTTCTAGGAGTTTAATAGTTTGACATTTTACATTCAGGTTTGTGATGCTGTTGAGTTGATTTTTGTGAAGAGTGTAAGATCTATGCCATAATTTATTTTCTTGCATGGAGATGTCCAGTTCCAGCCCCATTTTTTGAAATCACTATATTTTTCTCTCATGTATTGTTTATAATTCTGTTGTCAAAGGTCAGTCAAACATATTTCTATCAGTCTATTTCTGTGCTCGCTATTCTGCTCCATTAATCTGTCTGGTTTTTCGCCAATACCACACTATCTTCCATATTGTGGCTTTAGAATGAATCTTGAAATAAGGAATGCCAGTCCTCCAACTTTGTTCTTCTTTAATATTGTGTTGCACATTGTTTGTTTGACCTCCCCAAAGAACTTAGAATTGTTTTTTGATGTACATAAATCATTTTCTGGGATTTTGGTTGGGGTTGCATTGAATCTATACACCAGGTTGAGAAGAACTGACATCTTGACAATATTTAGTTTTTAATGAACATGAAATATTTAGTTACACATGGATTCGGAATATCTCTCCATTAATTTAGCTTGTTTGATTTCTTTTATCAGAGTTTTGTAGTTTTCCTCATGAAAATCTTGGACACTTTTTTTGATTTATACCTAAGTGTTTTATTTTGGAGGGTGCCAATGTAAAAGTACTGTCTTTAATTTCAAATTCTACTTGTTCTTTGCTGATATACTGGAAAGTGGTTGACTTTTGTATAATAACCCTTTGTTATGGTTTGGATATGAGGTGTCCCCTGAAAACTCACATGTGAGATGATGCAAGAAGGTTCAGAGGAGAAATGATTGTGTTTTGAGAATCTTAAACTAGCCAATGAATTAATCCCTGATGGAATTACTTTGTCAACTCAGGATGTGAACATATCTATTAGACTTATCAGTGTCGTATACTCTGCTTATCTGTTAATTATTAAGTTATTAGATGAACTGTTATGGTGTCATAGAGTTTGTTTATAAGTATTTCTTATTTTATTTAGTAATATTCCTAAAGCATAAAAAAGGTAATGTTATCAATTTAGATATGCCAAAAAGAAGCAAGGAAGTGTTTCCCTAAGTGAAAAGCTAAAATTATAAGATATTTTAAGATATAGGGACCACATTGATATGATTTTTATTTTAGTATATTGTTTTAATTCTTCTGTTTCATTATTAGTTATTATTATTTATTTTTTGCTGTGCTAATTTACAAGTTAAACTTTATAGTAGGTATGTATGCATAACAAAAATGGTATATGTAAACTTTGGTACTAACCAACAGTTTTAGGTATCCACTGGGGGTCTTGGGGGTTTATCCCTCTTAGATAAGAAAGGGTTACAGTACCTTTTTTCATCTGTTTTCTTGTCATATTGTGTTATCTCAGACTTCAAGTAAAATGTGAAAAGCAGCAGTAAGAGGGGGTTTTCTGTGCTTTGTTTCTGATATTAGGAATTTTTTTGTTGTTTCCTCTCACCATTGAATACAATATTAATTTGTTTTGTAGTTAGTCTTTTATCAAATTGAAGAAGTTTTCCTCCATTCCAAGTTTACTGAGATTTTATTATGAATGAATGTTGTTTTTGTTAAATGTTTTTCTGCATCTATTGATATGATCATGCGATTTTGTTTCTTTAACCCATTGTTGTTCCTGATTACATTGTATTTTGAATGTTGAACCATCCTTGACTATCTTTAATAAATCCCACTTTGTTATGGTACATGATTTTTTTGTACCTTATTTAATTTGATTTCCTAATATTGTGTTGAGGATTTTTGCATCTGTGTTCATGAGATACACTGAGTCTGTATATCTCTTATGAGATTTTTGTAGTTTTCTTTATTATAATATCTTTGGTTTTGATGTTAGAGTAATGCTGACCTCATGGAATAAATTAAGAAGCATTAAATTTATTTCTGTCTTAGGAGATGATAGAACATTGGAATAATTTCTTTTCATGTTTGATGGAATTCACTGATGAATTCACCATCTGGGCCTGGTGCATTGTGCTTTAAAAGGTTAATTATTAATTCAAATTCTTTACTAGATTGGACTATAGAGATTTTCTGTTTTCTCCCATTAAAGTTATGGCAGATTGAGTTTTTCAAGGAATTGGTTCATATCATCTGTTACCTGTTGGGGGCTGTGCCATGTTGGCAGCACCGGGATGGCGCCTGATCACATTGGCAGCGAGGAGGTTAATTGACATAAGCACACTCAGGTGATTTTCTCCTCCATGCACACAATGTATGCGCATGTGTTCTCGAGCACTAATTGCCTGCTTGGAGCGTCTCACCTAATCTTTGCGTAAGAGGCGTGGCCCTGCTCTCCACATCCTGGAGGTGATATAAGCGTAGGCAGAGCGAGACAGAGACACAGCAGCCATTAGAAGCAGCCAGAGGGAGCAGTAGCAGAAGACACGCGGCGCAGCAGTAGCTAGAGAAGACACACCACAGCAGCCATTAGCAAAAAAGCCAGAAGAAAGAACACAGCAGTGAGTAGGGGCAGCGGCGGAAGGCAGATCGTGGAACGGAGAACTGAGACGCATCACTAGGGCACCTTAGGTGGACGTATGCAGGACTTTAAGGCGTAGCGAGTTTCTCTCTTAAGCAAAGTCTCTCTCTCTGATAAGCAAGGTCTCTCTCTCTCCTCTCAAAGCAAGTAAACCTCATTTCCTCTATCCTCTATAAACAAGCAAGAAAGCAGTGCACCAAAGAGAAAGATAGAAGTGCCTCAGTTTCCACTCCACCACCCATAAGACCCGTGCAAGTTGTTGCTGCAGGCGGTGACAAATATCCATGGATTTTGGAACTGCAAAGAGCCAGCGACGGTTACCAAATTTGGGGGCATAGAGTTGGTTATAGTATTTCTTTTCTTTTTTCTTTTTTGAAAGCTATAAGTAAAATTGTCTTTATTTAGAAAACAATAATCTATGTTGAAAATCTGGTTGAATTTATAATAATGATACTAGAACTAATGAGTTTAAAGGGGTAGAATATGAGAATAATATGCAAAAATAAAATATTCTTTATGTCCATGAGAAAAAAGAAACTGAAATTTAAATAGGTTATTGTTTCAGTAACTTTTTTCATTGTTTGTTTTATTTATTTATACATAACAGCAGAATGCATTTTCATTTATCATATACAAATGGAGTACAACTGTTGATTTCTCTGGTTTTATACCATGTAGAATTGTGTACATTCATGTAATCATATATGTACATAGGATTAAAATGTCTGTCTCATTCCACCATCTTTCCTAATACTTGTCCCCTCCCCTCCCCTCGTTTCCCTTCTACACAATCCAGAGTTCCTCCATTCTTTCCTTACCCCCTTGCCCTGCCTGCTGTTATGTATCAGTGTCCATTTATCAGAGAAAACATTCAGTCTTTGGTTTTTTGGGATTGACTTATCTTGCTTAGCATGATATTCTCCAACTCCATTCATTTACTGCAAATGCCATAATTTTATTCTTCTTTATGGCTGAGTAATATTCCATTGTGTATATATACCAGTTTCACTCATCTATTGAATGGCATCTAGGTTGATTCTTATTGGAATAGCTTGGTTATTGTAAATTGAACTGCTATAAACATTGATGTTGCTGCGTCACTGTAGTATGCTGATTTTAAATCCTTTGGGTATAGACCAAGGAGTGGGATAGCTGGGTCAAATGGTGGTTCTATTCCAAGTTTCTAAGGAATCTCCATACTGCTTTCCAGAGTGGTTGCACCAACTTGCAATCCCACCAGCAATGTATGAGTGTGCTTTTTCCCCACATCCTGGCTACCACCTATTGTCTGTATTCTTGATAACAACCATTCTAATTGGAGTTAATTGAAATCTTAGGGTAGTTTTGATTTCCTTTTCTCTAATTACTAGATATGTTGAACATTTTTTCATATATTTGTTGATTGATTGTATATGTTTCTTTTGTGAAGTGTCTGCTGAGTTCCTTAGACCATTTATTGATTGGGTTATTTGTATTCTGGTGTTAAGTTTTTCTTTATTATCCTTTCAATGTGCCTGGAATCTGTAGTGATATCTCACATTTCATTTCTGATATTAATAATGTGTGTTGTCTCTCTTATTGCTTAGCTTGGATAAAAATTTATTCAATTTATTTATGTTTTCAAGGGATTTTTGTTTTATTGACTTTTTTCTGTATTGACTTCTTGTTTCCTATTGATTTCTACTCCATTTTTTTGTGATTAGTTAACTTCTGCTTACTTTTTATTTGATTTGCTTTCTTTTTATAGTTTCTAAGGGTAGAAGTTTTGAAGGTTGATTTTAGATCTTTTCTTTTCTAATTACTCATTCAATGCAGAAATTTTTCCTCTAAGCACTCCTCTTGCTGCATTCCACAATTCTTGAGAAATTGTGTTTCAGTTTTATATAGTTCAAAATATTTCTTAATATCCTTTGAGATTTCTTCTCTGACCTACATGTTATGTGTCATTTAATCTCCAAATATTTTGAGTTTTTATAGCTCTCTCTTATTGATTTCTGGTTTGTTCTGCTATAGTCTAATAGCAAAGCTTATGTGATTTTTATTCTTTTAAGTTTGCAAGATGTGTTTTATAGCCTGAAATAAAGTCTATCTTGGTGAATGTTGCAATATGAGAAAAACGTGTATTCAGACATTGTTGGATGGATTAGTCTATAAATGTCCTGTAAAACCAGTTTATTGTTGAGGCTATAGTTAAATGGTTTCTCCTGTGGATAAATCCTGTTAGGAAGAACAGGTCATTTTGCCATGTTTTAAAATAGTTTCTCTTTCCCTCTTTATTCAAAAGCATGAGACTTTTTTCCCCCCTAATCTTTACTGTGAGATCTAGGTATAGCTCCTGCAAGTAAAAGTCACAGAAGTTTGAGGGCCCCTAATGAATGGGACTCCCTGGAATTTTTCTCTCTCAGACTTACGTACACTGAGTCTTCAGCAATTTTTAATCACAACTGGTTGCCTTATGGGTCGCTGCTTTCCATGAAGTTTCTGCTTGGGTAAGTTGTAACTATCTGAATCCGCCTATTTCTCCAGTTTTGGAGACAGAAATTTGTACTGTAGCCTCAATTTTCTGTCAGATGTAACAATTGTTAATTTTTCAGTTTGTTCAGATTGTATTTGTGAGAATAGAGTCGTGAGTTTTAAAATTTTTATTTGTCAGACCGAAAACTGGAAGTCTTTAATTTTTGAAAAGTACAAAATCTTGGATAGTCTTTTTCATAGATAAAAAATAGTTCCTATATTTTCTTAAAGTTTTTAATAGTTATTAGTGAATTAAACTTACTACCCTATTTAAAAATTTCTGTGGCTGCCATCCTTGTATCTTCTGAATTATTTTTGGATTTAATGGTTTTTTTGCTTAATTAATTTTTACTCAAGGACAATGGGTGGTAAAATATTTTCATTTATTTTAATATCTATTTTCCTTGACTTTCTTTTTACATAACTCCAAAACACACAAGACTCCAAGTGCTTTCAAATTGTTGATAATCAATGTGTACAGTAACTCACATTAATTTTAATCAATCCATTGACCTAAAAACTGAGTCATTGACCACTAAGAGTTAAATTGCTTTGATTTAAATGACTTTACAATGGAGTTTATAATTGATGGTTGATATTTACTTTCCTCCAGAAAGTCAAAGATATTGCTCCATTTTATCTATCCATTTATTTCCTGCATGATATTAACCATATTTCAAATCTACTCATGATGCAGGAGGTGGTTTGATTTTTCTTGCTAGTCCTGGCTTCAAGCAGTAAACCTAGGTCTGGTCCTCATCTAACCTGGTGCCTTTCAGTATAAAGCCCCATAGACCAATGGTTTCTGCCATGCTTTCCATTTCTTTTTTTAATTTTAATTGTGTATATATTTCATAAATCATTTTTATATTTGTATCTTTTATTTAATTTTCTTTGGTCTTCCCATGTAATGGAAGCACAAGTTTACTTCAGTTTATTAATCCTGCAATAGCAGATATTAAATTATATTATTAAAGAGCATATGACTATGCTACACCTCTGCTCAAAATCCATTTTTGGCATTCCTTGAGAATGGTGTTAAGAAATTTTATTAAGGCACACAAACCCCTTCAAGTTCAGACTCCTGGCAAAGTTCGTAGCCTCTTCTCATACCATCCCTCATATCCATGCTTAACACCATCCCTCATATCCATGCAGTTCCTCCTTGGTCCTGTCCACAATGATGTCAAGTACCTGAACCTTGGCACATGTTCACATTCCTGCCCAGATCAACCTTCCGTTGTTTTCCTGGCCATTTTCTACTTCATCTTCTCTGAATTCTTCTAATTCTGTCAAGGAAATTCAAGCATTATTAACCCCTATGTACCTCTTATTTAAGACTGTTAGCACTAAGTTATTGTTTACAAATGTGTCAGTTTTAGTATTAGGACCTACACTGTCTAATGAAAATTTCTGTGGTATTGGGAATGTTCTGTCTGCGCTGTTCAATATGGTAACCACTAGCTATATTGTAATGGGTTTAATGTTACTTATGAATATTTAATTTTATTTAATTATTTAAAAGGTAGCATATGACTAGTGGCTACTATATTTGAAGTACCTACCAAGATTTTGAATTGTTTTGCAAGTAGAGAAGACAAGTTAGTGGTTTTCTTTGTGTGCACCATGACGACCCTGCATAGATACTGAATACTCAGTGGTTTAAATAAAGGAACAAACAAATGCTAGAAGATTGAAGACTGGGCAAATTAAGGGAGCACTTTACTTATTTAAGGAGAAAATAAGCTTTTATTCTTTAAACTACATCACCCATTTAGTTTTTCCATGGTTCTGAGACAAAAAGAAAAAAAAGTACAGAAATTAAAAATGAGTGACTTTGAAAGCCCAAGGAAATGTGGTTCAGGCAACAGAGAGATTATTTAATGTTGATTTTTGCCTTATTATGATTTTAGAAAAGGTCAGTACCAAATAGAAATGTAAGCTGATATTGTGGAGTTTCCTTGATTTAGAAACCTGACTCTTATTCAGGAAGACAAGCTGTTTTATATCCTCACATATAACATCAAATTTTTCTTCCTCAGTCATGATTAAAGAAGACCATTTTCTTCTAATTTCCTCACTAGAGAAATTGGAACTCCAATTTGACAATGGAACATGCACCCATGCACATACACACACATACACACACACACACACACACACACACACAATAAATAATCTGTTCTTTTCATCAATGTCCAGAAATCAAATGGGGAGAGTTAGTTTTTTCAAGAAAAATAATAAAAGTAAATTGACCTCTATGTCAAGGCCACAGTCTAATTGATACATTATGAACTTTTAATCATATGAGAATAGTAAGAGCAATATGGATTTGGTCTGGTAGCAATAGTATGCAGAAAAAATTATGTCAGTGGAGGTGAGCCAATGTGTCTAATCACTCTTTTGTTGTATTTGTATGTCTATATGCCTGCCTAACCATGAGCAGAGGTCCCATGGCTTACTTGTAATTTCATTGAGTGAGCATTCTCAATAGATCCAGATTTTCTTTATTAAAAGGAAATGAGGGAGTTTGAAAAATGGTGGAATGAGACAGACATCATTACCCTATGTACATGTATGATTACTTGAAAGGTATGAAACTACATCGTGTACAACCATAGAAGTGAAATGATGCACCCCATTTGTATACAATGAATCAAAATGCAGTCTGTAAAAAAATTAAAAATGAATAAATAATTTTTAAAAAAGGCTTAGAGTTTTAAAGAAGGCAAAAGCGCTAGAGAAATGTGAATGAACTCACTTCTCATGCTGTGACTTATTTTGTAACTCTGTTAGGTCATTTGCCTTTTCTCAATTTTTTTTTTGTTCACTGAATAGTTCAGTGTATCATTCAGAATGAGTTATGTTGCTTAACAAATCATCCTGGATCTTGGAGGTTTAATTCAAAAAAAGTTATTTCTTTTTTCTTTTTCTTTTTTTATTTGTTTTTGGCAGTGCTAGGAATTGAACCAAGGGCTTTGGTGCGTGCAAGACAAGCACTGTACCATCTGAGATGTATTCCCAGCCCTAAAAGTTATTTCTTGATTCCTCTTCACCTCCTGTGAGAGTGTTGAATCTGGTCAGTCACTTCCCTGTGATGCCCCAAGTACAACTGCTACATTACCTAAATAAATACACAGGACTTGGTGATGCATAAGTGTGAAAGATAGAAAGAAGTGCAAATGTATTGTGGACTTGGAAAGGGACAAGGAGGAAATATCTGTGAATAGTCCAGTGGCTACAGTAATTTGCAATAGATACTTCAGTGGGACATTAAAAGGCACTCCAAGAGGAAATGATATCATGGTGAAATAAATTTGGAAATTTTGGATTAAAAAATGTTTTTCATTTCCTCATTGTGAGATTGTTAGTATTTAATACTATAAAATAAATTATTTCAATTGTGGAATTTTTTTTAATGTTTTTGTTTGCCTTCACAGAGCATCTGGAAAAACATTGATTGCTGAATGTTGTTTCCAAGATGGGTTGGATGGTGCACTATCTGAACCCTTCCCCAATATATATAATTTCAGTTATTCATTTTTAAATAATAAAGATGTTGCTGGATTCAAGATGGCAGACTAGAGGGTGACTGCATCTCCCATCGCTCCAGAACTCAGGATTCAAGAAGGGGAGGTATTGAGAGACTCGGACCAACATAGAGCCACGGGGTGAGTCTCTGCCACGGGTGAAGCTTGACCAGGGCGGCAGGCCTGGACAGGGGCAGCTTCTCAGAGCAGGGCAGGGCAGCAAGAGTCTTCCCCAAGCAGCCCTGCTGTCTCCGGCGGCAGGCATGATCCACATCCAGCTTTTAGGAGCAAGCCCATCCAGTGAGAGCTTTTCCCCACAGAGCCAACCTCAAGCCCTGAACCCAGCAGTGGGCCCTGGCCTACAGGTGACTTCTGGGACCAAGGCAGGACAGAGAGAGGCATTCCTCTAGCAGCCCAGCTCCCTTAGGTGGGGGCAGGCCCTGTCTATAGCCAGCTTCTAGGAGCAGGAACGCCCAATGAGAGCATTTCCACGTAGAACCAGCCCCCAGCCCTGGACCCAGTAACGGGCTAGGGGCAATTTTCTTCGGAGGCACTGCATTATCAAGTTCCTCCAAGACTTCAGGCTTCTGAAGGCTGGGAGGTGATATACTGGAAATCCACAAGGACACTATAAGCCAATAGAGGAAATCTGCAATATCTCAGAGTCCCACTGATATCCTACCAATACGAGAAAACAAGGGAAGAAAATATGCCAAACAAACCTAGATACTATATCAATAAAACCCAATGACAGCACAGCAGAAGAAATGTCAGAAAGGGAGTTCAGAATGTACATAATTAAAACAATCAGGGAAGCAAACAAGGAGATGAAAGAGCAAATGCAGGCATTAAATGATTGCACCAATCAACAGTTAAAAGAGCTAATACGGGAAGCAAAACATCACTTCAATAAAGAGTTAGTGATACTGAAAAAAAAAAAAAAAACCAGAAATCCTTGAAATGAAGGAAACAATAAAGTTAGAAACTCCATAGAAAGCATAACCAACAGGATAGAACATCTGGAAGAGAGAACTTCAGACATTGAAGACAAAATATTTAATCTTGAAAACAAAATTGACCAAACAGAGAAGATGGTAATAAATCATGAACAGAATCTACAAGAATTATGGGATATCATGAAAAGGCCAAATTTAAGAATTATTTGGATTGAGGAAGGCTTAGAGAAACAAACCAAAGGAATGAACAATCTATTCAATGAAATAAGACCAGGAAATTTCCCAAATCTGAAGAATGAAATCGAAAATGAGGTGCAAGAGACTTATAGGACTCGAAATATACAAAATTACAACAGACCCACACCGAGGAACATTATTATGAAAATAACTAACATACAAAATAAAGACAGAATTTTAAAGGCCATGAGAGAAAAGAATCAAATTACATTCAGGGGGAAACCAATAAGAATATCAGCAGATTTTTCAATCCAGACCCTAAAAGCTAGAAGGGCCTGGAACAACATTTACCAAACACTGAAAGAAAATGGATGCCAACCAAGAATCTTATACCCAGCAAAACTTACTTTTAGTTTTGACGATGAAATAAAATCTTTCCATGAGAAACAAAAGCTAAAAGAATTTATAAAAAGAAAGCCGGCATTACAGAACATTCTCAGCAAAATATTCCATGAGGAATAGATGAAAAACAACGATGCAAATCAGCAATGGGAGGAACTAGCTTAAAGGAATAGCCAAATAAAGGAGAAAAAAAATCATGTCAAAAAACAAAAATGAGTCAAATGACTGGGAATACAAATCATATCCCAATAATAACCCTGAATGTTAATGGCCTGAACTCATCAATCAAAAGACATAGACTGGCAGATTGGATTAAAAAGAAAAATCCAACAATATACTGCCTGCAAGAGACTCATCTCATAGAAAGAGATACCCACAGACTAAAGGTGAAAGGATGGGAAAAAGTATACCATGCACATGGACTCAGCAAAAAAGCTGGAGTATCCATCCTCATTTCAGATAACGTAGACTTCAAGCCAAAACTAGTCAGAAGGGATAAAAAAGGACTTACATACTGCTTAAGGGAAGCATAAATCAGCAAGACATAACAATCATAAATATCTATGCCCCAAACATTGGCTCATCCATGTATGTCAAACAAATCCTTCTTAATTCCAGAAATCAAATAGACCACAACACAAAAATACTATGCAATTTTAAAACCCATCTCTCACCACTGGATAGATCTTCCAAACAAAAATTGAATAAAGAACCCATAGATCTAAATAACACAATCAATAATTTAGACTTAACAGGCATATATAGAATATACCATCCAACAAAGAATGAATACACTTTCTTCTCAGCAGCACATGGATCCTTCTCTAAAATAGATCATATTTTATGCCACAAAGCTACTGTTAGCAAATACAAGAAGATAGAGATATACCTTATATTTTATCAGATCATAATGGATTGAAATTAGAAATAAATGACAGAATAAAAAACAGAAACTTCTCCAATACCTGGAGATTAAATAATGTGCTATTATATGATGAATGGATAACAGAAGACATCAGGAAGGAAATTAAAAAATTCTTAGAAGTAAATGAGAACAAAGACACATCATATCAAAATCTCTGGGACACTATGAAAGCAGTACTTAGAGGAAGATTTATTTCATGGCGCGCATTCAACAAAAGAAGTAGAAATTAACAAATAAATGACTTAACACTACAGCTCAAAGCCCTAGAAAAAGAAGAGCAGACCAACACCAAAAGTAGTAGAAGACAGGAAATAGTTAAAATCAGAGCCGAAATCAACGAAATTGAAACAAAAGAACAATAGATAAATTAACAAAATAAATAGTTGGTTCTTTGAAAAAATAAACAAAATTGATAAACCCTTAGCCACACTAACAAAGAGAGAAAGAAAACTCAAATTACTAAAATTCAGAATGAACAAGGAAATATCACTACAGACACAAGTAAAATACAAAACATACTAGAAGCTATTTTGAAAATCTATACTCCAACAAAACAGAAAACCTTGAAGACATCAACAAGTTTCTAGAGACATATGAATTACCTAAACTGAACGAGGAAGACATAGACAACTTAAATAAGTCAATTTCAAGCAATGAAATAGAAGAGGTCATCAAAAGCCTACCAACAAAGAAAAGTCCGGGACCAGATGGGTTCTCAGCTGAGTTCTACAAAACCTTTAAAGAAGAGCTCTTTCCAATACTCCTCAAAGTATTCTATGAAGCCAATATCACCCTGATACCTAAACCAGACAGAGACACATTGAGGAAAGAAAATTTCAGATCAATATCCTTAATGAACATGGACACCAAACTTCTCAACAAAATTTTAGCAAATCGCATACAGAAATATATTAAACAGATAGTGCACCACGATCAAGTGGGTCTTATCCCAGGGATGCAAGGTTGGTTCAACATCCGGAAATCAATAAATATCATTCACCATATCAACAGACTTAAAGTTAAGAATCACATGATTATTTCAATAGATGCAGAAAAAGCATTTGATAAAATACAGCATCCCTTCATGCTCAAAACACTAGAAAAAATAGGGATAGTGGGAACATTCCTTAACATTGTGAAGGCCATCTACACTAAACCCATGGCCAATATCATTCTAAATGGTGAAAAATTGAAAGCATTCCCCCTAAAAACTGGAACAAGGCAGGGATGCCCTCTTTCACCACTTCTATTCAACATTGTCCTTGATAAAGAAAACATTGATAAAGAAACAGTGGTATATATATACAATGGAATATTACTCCGCCATAAAGAATGATAAAATTATGGCATTTGCAGGCAAATGGATCAAATTGGAGAATATCATGCTAAGTGAGATAAGCCAATCTCAAAAAAACCAAAGGATGAATGATCTCAATGAGAAGCAGATGATTACACATAATGGGGGGTTGGAGGGGTTAGTGTTAAGGTTAGGGTTAGGTTTAGGGTTAGGGTTAGGGAGGGTGGAAGAATGGAGGAAGGAAGGACTGTATAGAGGGAAAAGTGGGGTGGGAGAGGTGGGAGGGAAGGGAAAAAATAACAGAATGAATCAAACAACATTACCCTCTGTAAATTTATGATTACACAAATAATATGCCTTACTCCATGTACTGAGAAACGACATGTATCCCATTTGTTTACAATAAAAAAAATAATAAAGATGTTTGATATAGAGAGATAGTAGAAAACAACTTTTCTAAATAAGGTCTATGGATGTCTAAATGAAGCTTTTTTTTTTCCAGAAAAGTTACTAATTTTATTGATAATTTTAATGTCCACAGTAGAGAGTATACAATATGATTTTTTACAAATTTCTTTGAAGCTCTGAATTTCTATCCAAGGCTTTGCCCCAACCACTTGAATATGTTTCTAAGTTAAAGGTTTGGAGGAGATTCTCTTGCACAGAATACATTTGACTGATCTGGAGAAAAAAATAATGGTTTTAGTAATGGTTACATGGCATATTGAATGTGGAGTTGAAAGATTTATGGATAACAGATTTTCAAATATTTTTAATATCATAAAAACTTTTTATTAAAAATGCATGTTTTATTTCAAGCATGAAGAATTATCATGTGTGGTAATAAAAGCAAGGTTAAAGAATAAGAGGAGTCATTAATAGGAAGACATTCAAATAATGAGAATAAGGCAAATAACGAGAAGTGATGTTTGGAAGTCATTGTAATTAAAAGTATTACAACAGGAAGTCATCAATGAGGTGCTTATCCTGACCTGTGATTCAGTACCTTCACCTGTTAGGAAGACAGCTATGAGTCAAAAGCAGACTTGAAAGGTGGTGGATTAGAGGAAGAGTGCATTTTCCATTTTCTCCATGTCTTGAGATTCAAGCAGCCAAGAGAGAGAGAGAGAGAGAGAGAGAGAGAGAGAGAGAGAGAGAGAGAGAGAGAGAGAGGCAGGTGACTGAAGAAATTCACTAAAATTCAACACTTTAAAGTACAATGATCATAGAAACACAGAAATTCAGGAATTTTGACTATAAACATAGAATTAATATGTTGGCAATGTGCCAGTTTTGCTGACGGTGACAGGACTGCCAATTTACCACATGGGGCATTGAAACCATAGTCGGAAAGGGAGAAAAGCACTGCAAATAAATTTGGCATGGGAGAACCTGTGGAACAGAGAGGGAAGATGGTTTTAACTGACCCAGAGACACTGCACCAAGCTGAAGACTGAAAGTGCTCCATGTATGTCTACTGCCAACTGGCAGTGTTGAGGCAGGAGCTATTTTGAAGCAGCTTCAGGGCAGATTTCAAAGCTGGAGCCTGGGAGTTCATAAAAAGTGCTTCCAGGCTGTCTCAGCAAATGCCTAACATGGGGTCCAGGGTATGTCTGACTGAATGTGACTGAAGCAGGCACACTCCGGATTGTGCCCAGAGGTATCCAAGATGGGCACATGAAGGGAAGAGAGTCTTGCTTTCCCTGTGTTTCTGGTATCTCATGTGACCACCTGGATAGAGGCCAGAAATTGATTAGCAGGCACATTTGCACTTGGGCTCTGATCCTGGGCGGTCTAGATTCATGGGTGTGTGAGACCAGCAGAGGTTTAGTTCCCCATCCTATAAGTAGAATTTTCAGGATGTCTCTGAGACCCAGAATTCCAGCAGAGATCAGTATCTGCCCAGTAACAGAGGATGTGGATTTAATATCTTGGCGTAAATACCACCCAACCAAAGCTTCACAGGATGGCTAGAACTTCACATTTAGAGCTCTCTATCAGCCCTGCTCTGGGAGTACATCAGCCTAGTCTGTCCAGACAGAACTCCAAGCATCAGTACTCCCCAATCTATCATACCTTTTACTGTATAAAAGGGACTACAATAACTTCTATGTATGAAAGGAACATAGATGAATACCATAAGGGTTATATATTACAACCCCATAGTCAACATCATTCTGAATGGATAAAAGCTGAAGTTATTGCCTCTAAAGCTGGAACAAGACAAGGATATACATTTTCACCACTCCTATTCAATATATATCTTGAAACTTTAGCCAGAGTGATTAGACACAAGGAAATTAAAGGCATACAAATAGAAAAAGAAGTTAAACTATGTTTGTTGATTACATAATTCTATATTTAGAAGACCCAAGAAAAACTCCAGAAAACTTTTAGAGCTAATAAACAAATTCAGTGAAGTTGAAGGATACAAAATTGATACTCAAAAATTATTAGCTCTCCTATACTTTAATAATGTAACTGCAAAGTTAAGATATCAAGAAAACTATTTCACTCATGATAGTTTAAAAAATACTTGGGAATAAATCTAACTAAGAAGGTGAAAAACTTATATGATGAAAATTATAAGATACTGAAGAAATTGAAGGAGACCTTAGAAGATGGAAAGACCTACAAGGTTCATGGATAGGTATACAAATATTGTCAAAATCACCACATTAACAAAAGCAATCTACAGAGTTACTGCAATCCCCTTCAAAATATCTTTACCATTCATCATATAGTACTGGAAAAAAAAAGAAAACTGTCCTAAAATTTACATGAAAAAGTTAAATACCCAGAATAACCAAAGCAATCCTGAGCAACAAGAATGAGGTTGGAGGCATTATAATACCTGATCTCAATTTATACAACAGAGATATAGTAACAGAAACATCATGATATTGACATAAAAATAGATGATGGGATAGACAAGAAGACACAGTCAAATCCATATAAATACAGTATCTGATTCTTGACAAAACTACCAAAAATCACAAGTTGACAAAAATATAGTCTCTTTAACAAATGGTACAGGGAAAACTGGATAGCCATATTTTGAAGAATAAAACTAGATTCCTAACTCTCACCCCGAACAAAAATCAACTCAAAATGGATCCAAGAAAGACCTAGGAATTAGACCAGAAATAGTGAAAGTACTAGAAGAAAATATAGGTGCTCACATTGGTATGAGCACCAACTTCCTTAACAAGACTTCTAAAGCTCAAGAAATAAAATCAAGAACTACTTAGTGGTATAGTATTGAATTAAAAAACTTCTTCACAGCAAAGGAAACAAGAGGATAAAAAGATGCCTAGAGAAAGGGAGAAAGTCTTTGCCAGTTAGTCTTTTAACAGGAGATTAATACCCAAATATATGAAAAACTCAAAAAACCTAACACCACAAAAACTAATAACAATTTTCAAAAGAATAAATACAAATGGCCAACAAATATATAAAAAAATTCAAATATGATTTGTCAAGGAGATGCAAATCAACACTATACTGAGATTTCATCTCATCCAAATAAGAATGGACTTATCAATAATACAAAAATGATAATTGCCAGTAGGGATGGGGGAAGAAGGGTTCACTTATGTGTTGTTGGTGAGATTGCATACAACTGCTTTGGACAATGTATGGTGATTCCTCAAAAGACTAGGAATGGAACTACCATAAGAACCAGCTATCCCAATTCTTAATGCTTATCCAAAAGAACCAAAATCAGTATAGTAGAGTGATATATGTGTACCAATGTTTATAGCAGCATAATCCACAACGACCAAGTTATGGAACCAGCCTGGGTGTCTCTCTCTCTCTCTCTCTCTCTCTCTCTCTCTCTCTCTCTCTCTCTCTCTCTCTCTCGAGTTGCATTCAGAGAGTTGCATTCTCTCTCTCTCTAGAGAACAAAAATCTCTAGAGAGAGAGAGAGAGAGAGAGTTCTATTCAGCCATAAAGAAGAATGAAATTCTTTGCTGGTACATGGATGAAACTGGAGAACATCAAGCTAAGAGGAATAATGCAGGTTCACAAAGTCAAGAGTTGAATGTGTTCTCTCATTTGTAGAAGTTAGACAGAAAAACAAATTTTGTTTAAAAAAAGGGGATCTCATGGAAATAGATGAGACAGCAGAACAGAAGAACAAGACCAAGGGTGAGGAAGGAGGGGAGGCAATGGGGAAGAACTGAGGAATAAACTTGACTATATTATGCTATGTGCTTTTATGAGTATATCAACATTCATTCTAATTGCACATAAAATTAAATAAATTAATAAATAGAAAGAAGACCAGTAGAGTAGAGGAATGGAATTGGGGGATGGAAAAGGGAAAAAAGGGAGAGTACTGGGGATTGAAATAGAGAAAACTGTGTTACATGAACCTATGAATATGTGAAAATGAACCCCGTAATTTTGAACTAACTATAAAGCACTAAAAAAATGGAAAACAGGGTGTTTCTGTTGCAAGTTACAAAAAACTTTATGTGAGGAGACAAAATCCAAGTCACAAAACTACCAAAATAAGATTTGTAAATTCTTTTGTACTCAGTTCCAAATTGCTCTTATTTAACGAGGGCAGTTATTGGTTTCTAGCCACAGAGGACTAGCAGCTACATATGAGAGAATGAGAATTGCCAAGGAGGAATATGTACCATAAGCAGTAAAAACTGAAGAGTCCAGAGTGGAACTGAGTCATCTACTGAGTGAAATACTCAAGGGGAACAGCTTTATGAGATGATTCTGCTCAGGATACAATTAACACTTGAAAAATATCCCTGAACTAGCATAGTAATTCATATTGATGATGATCATCCTGAGTCATCAAAAAATGTTAATGATTTTCACTGTAGGAGCTGAGAATTGAGGGAACTGTGTTAGTATCTTTGAAAAGTCTTTCTACCAAAATTACAAAAAAAAAAAAAAACAAAAAAACAAGAAACTCAAACCAACAACAAAGTGCATAAAAGCTTGGATCCTAAGAAGCTGTCAAACTCAGTGTTCCAGAATGATCAATTTGCTATTGGTTTTTTTATTGCTCTTTATTTTGGTTCCAAAAAACAACCCCAACATCCTTTTGACCTATAGGTGGCGACATTGGTATTATTCAAGTCAAGTACAAAAACATGGGGCGATTAGAGCAATATAAATTGAAGGCTCAGTAAAGAAAATGATTGGCTCTGAAATCCAGGTTTGATGAGCATAAAATTATTTGAGAAAGGGTCAACTTGACAAACCTTGTGTAATTTAGGTCTTCCTTCCAAAATATCCCCATTGAATCATATATAAATAGGTTTGGAAAAAAATAAACCTCTTAATTATACATCTTGAAAAATGAGTCATAGTTTTATTATACTTTGTATTTTGTTTATATGTAGTGATTTTTAAAAATGTGAATAAAACTAGCTTTACACCTTTGTTTGCAATAAAGAATACTAGTGTAAATCTCAAATTACTTTGTCTAATCTACCGTCCTACCAATTGTGTCAGCAACTCTGTAGAGGCTTTAAGGCCCATTTCTGGATCCAGTGAGGCTCAGTCCCCAAACTACTCAAGCATTTTTGAGGTCCATTGAGATAATGATTATATACGACAGCTCATGAGATAGAAGAATGATCCCACCCTCCAGTGCAATGTGTTTTAACTCTTTTTAAGCTAAATCAGGGCTTCTTGTAGTTTATAAATCCATACACAATTGGTTCAATATAAAAATCTTGTGGCCTTTCTCTCCTATTCCTTCCTAAATTCTGATACTTCCTCTGGCGTGAAAAGCACAGGTTTTTTTTATTTTTTTGGGGGGGGGACTATTTGTGTCCCCTGAATCCTCCTTCCAATTTGTTTTTCTATAATTTGTATATAAATATTTCTAATTACAATACTAAATTATAATGTTGATTATGCAACAGTTTTCTCATTTATTCTAGAAACTCTGATGTACTCCACTTCTCCAAGTTAATCATCACAGCTCTGAGGAAAATCAATTTAAGTTGATAAAAAGTACTCTGAATAGAGAAAAGGTGTGTGTATATGTGAAAAAAGGTAGAGATAGAGACAGTGGCAGAGACAGACAGACAAAACAGAGACACAGTGGTGTGGCATAAGAGAAACACTAACAAAGTTTGAAAATTTTTAAGTAATAAATATAAATAGCATGTTTCTCTGACATTGCAGGCCTGAGATCCAATGCAATAACCAAAAGTCGCATGGTAATTAAATTTAAATTAAGTAAGATGAAAAATTCAGTTTCTTAATCACATGAGCCACATTTCAAACATCAAATGTCCACATCTGACTCTCCACTGTGTTGGCTAGTAAAGATACAAAACATGTTTATCATGGCCAAAAGTTCTGCAGCACAGCTCTCCTTCATATTAGAAGCTCTTTGAGTGTTGGTCCCCTATCTCCCTTAGCATCTACATAAAACCTTCCACGTAGGAGGAAACCAGAAAATAGTCACTGATTAAAACATATGAAATGGAAACTTTTTTAAAATGAAAAATTTTAGGAACTAATTTGGTTATTTGTTTCTTATTACTGATAATATATATAACATAGGTAATGTATATAATATGCTAATACATAATGTCTGTCTTCAGTGCTGCTTCTAGTCTCATCTCTGGCTTTTCTTTCTTATTCCTTACAAGGTCACCACAGCAAAGTCCTTTGTCCAGAGCTCTATTCTGCAAAGGGGTGACTTTGTCCCAACAATGCCTTTTCAGGCACACTCCAAAGATTGACCTGGCATCTGTTCCATGCTGTACTCTTTAATTAACATTAATTAATTCACTCCTTTTTGGGTTTTCAATTTGCCTAGATGAACCATTATAAATTAGAAAATGTAACATATTCAGGTTATAATTTAAAGGGCTCTCAGCTAATGGTTAATTAGCTTGATTCAGGAAGGATAAACCAAAAGAATGAATTTTTAATGCTAGTTTAAAGGACTTTAGTTGCTATGGGCAGAATGATTAAAATGCCACCGTTTGAAGTAGAAAAATTACAATGTAGCAATAGTGGCAACCAGAGATGATCAGTGTTGTAGGTTTTTTTTTTTTCATATTGTGTGTGTGTGTGTGTGTGTGTGTGTGTGTGCACGCGCCAAGATTATAAGTTACTCTAGCAACTGTTTGCAGAAATACCTGATGAATTTTGGAAGGTTATTTTGATCTGACCAAGATATATAGTTGGTTAACCCAAATACTCCTTTAAAAAAAATAAAAACAAGAAAACAAACAAACAAAAAAACCCACATAGATCCATCAATTTCTCCTCAGGAATGCAGTAAGACAGTAATATTTTATAATGAGATGTAATTTACCTGCATAATGCATTCATGACAAGCAACAGAGGGTTGGACAGTAGACCATCCTTCCATGCCTGCTTAGCACCCACTTGTACAACTCTTACTGTCCTTCACATTTTTCAAATGTAAAATCTGTAAGTTTTTTTTTTAACTATGTGTATCCCCAATTCTCAGACAGAACACTGAGGTACAAGGAGATTAATATACTCAAGGATCATACAGATGGTAGGGGCAGATCCCATAATTGAACCCAGGCAATCTGACTTCAGTAACTCTAGTCGATATTAATTCCAACTTAGTTAGCAGTTCAAGATGACCTTTCTGTTAACCCTAAATGTGCTGTTATCACCATCCAGAGATTATCATCAAAGAGGCCATCATTGTTGAGGGACACTAGAAAAGACAGTGAGAAGTGAGATGCTTCTGAAGATCACATACTCTGTATTTAAAGTAGAAAAGAGAAAACAGAGTAGGAATACCCAGTCCAGCTCCGACAGTGAGGAATGGAGTTTAGGAAAAATTTCAGGGTAGGTGAGATTTGAACTGAGATTTGTGTCTGAGGAGATTGCAAGTTTTCAAAATAGAGGCATGTGTGAAATTTTGCACTGGAAAATTCTTTGCTGTGGAGGGGACTGGCCTGTACATTTGAAAATCTTCAGCAGAAGCTCTGGCCTTTACCCACTGGAAGCTAGTAGTACCTTTCCCCAGGGTATCACAATAAAAAGTGTCTTAAGATATCACCTTGTGTCTCTTTTGGGAAAGAATTACTTTGAGTGGAGAAATAGGGGGAAAGGTAGTGGGAGCTGACGTGTGAGTGGAGAAGGAAAGAGCCTGTCAGGGAGACAGCACTGGGAACACGAGCTTGAATGAGAAGGAGCTGGCTACAGATAATATTTCTGGGGCCAGAGTGTGAGGTGCAGTGTGGCATGGTGTAGTTCTGAGATCATGGAGGAGAAACAGTGTGGTGACTTGGAGAGAACCAAGATAGCAAGCTCAGATGGACA
This sequence comes from Sciurus vulgaris, assembly GCF_902686455.1. Classification (NCBI taxonomy): domain Eukaryota; kingdom Metazoa; phylum Chordata; class Mammalia; order Rodentia; family Sciuridae; genus Sciurus; species Sciurus vulgaris. The sequence goes on from NC_136469.1 coordinate 58,850,910, forward strand.
GGAGATAGAACTAAGGGAGTCTGGGTCTCAACTTTAAGTAAGCCCTGCTGCCTCAGCAGCTGAGGGTAACCAATGCATGACTCCTTCCTCAGAGAGAAGGAGCCACACACTCCTGGAAGGCAGATGGAAGCTTCGGACTATCAGGCAGTGTTTTCCTAAGGGAGCCAGACATTGTCCAGCATGAGGAGGGAAGAATGGCATGGTTCTGAGTCTTTAAACTGTGCCCACCAAGAGCACGATGGGCAATCTTCAAGTCTGAGGGCACCAGTGGCTTCTGCAAGGCTTCATTGAGAACTGAGAATCTTTGAATATACTGCTCTACCTAAGATTTCCCAAAACAATAGATGCAAATTCTACTTAATGACTTGATTAAATCTTTTAGAATTTTAACCTTATTTATATTGCTTTCCATTGCAAGCTGAGAATAGAGGAAATTTCATTGAACTCCCCCCCACCTCCATTGGACTTTTTCTTGTTAAAATAATGGTGGTCATTGTGATCACTATGAAGGTGCTGCTAAAGGGTGATCTGATGGGCTCTAGATCTTTGAGTGGTTAAATGGGCCAGCTACTGCATTTGTGGTTTCCTTTTTGTTTCATTTTTATAGCTAGATGTCTGTTGTAGATTATCATAACATCCTCCTTTTGTTATCTTCTGCCATTTCAAAAATGTTGTTGGTCAACTTTTTCTTTTTTCCTGAGGAACATGATAACCCGGCTTGGTATATTTATGTCTAAAAAGATCTGATAAGTTCTAATAATATCAGAAACACTTATCCAGTGTTTAGTACATACCAGGCAATGACAGTGTTCTATGCTTTAATACATTTCTGTGTGGTAAGTGCTTCCATCTGAGTGAATGAAGTCTTTAGTATGTTAGTGATCTTTTCCTTTCACTTGGGAGTTCACTTCTATGTTCCGAAGAGTCAAAGTGTTAGAATTTTGACATTCAACTGAATGAGGTTTCATGTACATGTGATATCACCTTTAGATATTGGTAAACTCAGAAAGCAGTTTATACTTTAAGCAATCAAGAACTCTTCTTGACAAAGTAACTGGAAACAAAATGAGATTTTCATAAAGGAAAGTATATTAGGCCTAAGACTTACATACACATTCCATTTGAGACTCACGACCTTTTGACCTCTAAAGCAGGAAGCTATTCAGGCTCTCTTATCAAATGACTGAATCATACATGTTCACAAGCAGCCTCTGAGTCCAGATGGGACAAGAAATCCAGTTATTTGAAGAAAAAGACAAGTGCTTTAGGATGAATATGTTTAAAAGGCTTGGAAAGGAATGCTGGGAGGGCTGTCCTTTCTTCCTATGACACAGCACCACTTTGGGGAGGAAATCAAGAAAGGAAACTGGGCAATCATGATGATGAGTCATGAGGAAGGAGACAACAAGCTTTATGAAGCCAACAGCTGCAGAACAATGGGAACCATGAGAGGCTATTTTTGTTTGGCTTCAACAATTAGTTGAACCTGGTGGAACTGACAGTGTACTCTGCCGTCTCTCAATCTTCTTGTACTAAAAGTGGAAAGTTTCCATGCCAAAAAAATAGTTATCTCTTTCCTGCTTAAGAATGATTAAAATTCCACTCTGCTCTTTCATCTTCATCTGTTTATCTCAAAATTAATTTATTACAAATATAAAAATATTCAAACCTACAAAAATGACAAGTATCTGTTGTTGGGTTTCCACTGCTACTGTTTTGCTGTTGGTTGAGCTAATCTGGGCAATGTAATGTCTTGTGGGCCTCCCTTGGCAGTAGGTATGGAAAAGAATAGCCAAAGACCTTTGGAAGCAGATGGCTTGTGTAGCTACATTTATGCTTTTCTGTTTTTCCTTTTGTTTTTTAAATTCCAGATGGGACCATCACAAACATAAAATTCACCCAGGAAAGATTTGGTTACCCCTAAATTTTCCCCAGTACTTTTCAAACTTCCCCAAAGTAGAAGTATATGAAAACTTTACACTATAAATCAGGAAACAAAACTGTAGAATTGTGAAGCTTATGAGAAAACTATGAGCCTTTGATTAGTTGTTTCAGGTTTGAGGTACCTTCCCAGTCAATGGTGGTTTTTTGGAGCTTGAGGTTCTCCTAACTTAGGGAGATTGGATATATTTTCATAAGCTTAGAATACCCTTTTGAGTTGGAAGTCTCAAGGAAGCCTTCTAATTAAATGGGCACAGGTACTATGGAGGGACAGTAGAGGTGATTTTGCTATCTACTACTAATTAACCTACTACTAATTAATGCAGGAGGAAGATAGGCATCTTCAGGTGCATTCTCTTAAAGGGACTATCTCAGAATTCCAAAAGGGTGGAGACTACTGGAAAAATTGTAGGAGTCCTGACATGCCAGGGGTTAAAGGTGTGTGAATACATTAACTACATTGGATGAAGGTGTTTGAGAAGAGAGACAATGAAGACGGGGTGGAGGTGAGCAGGAAGAGCTCCCCCAAACTGCCCCTCATTCTTGTACCCTGTCTAACTCTTTCTACTCTTGCTTCTCACCACTGAGAGTGGGGTAAATTATTCTGGTTCCTTTCCTCAAATACACTGGTGTAGGCACAAAGATCGAGATTTTTTAGTGACCATTTCTTGTTTGGGAACTCAGCATTTATTCCATCTTTTCCTAGTCAGTATTCTTTCTTTTGGGCATATCATATTTTATCTCTTAAATATAGTCTGATGGTCTAGCCTGTGATCCATGCAATTTCCTGGAACTTTATTTTTGAGCAGAGTATCAAAAATACTTTATAAAGTTAGAGCTCATTCCCCTTGATAGTGGCACACTGAGAAATCTCGTTCATCAGTTTCTGCGACTTAGACTCCCTAGAGGTGTTTCATCCTTCATAGTCTGATTCTTTATTTGAGCTATTCCAATATAGTTCCTTTCTATTTGTGAATTTCTGCTACGATCATTTAAAGGATCATATTCCTAAACTACCCATTTATGCAGCCAAAATACAATTTTACTCAAAATATTTTGAGCTCATGCTGTTGGATGTAGTATTGATCTTTAGTGATTTTTGTGTATAAAAGAGAATGTGTGTGTGTGTGTGTGTGTGTGTATGTGTGTGCATGTGTAAGAGAGAGAGATGGAGAGCAAGTGACAGAATGCACATAAGTAGAAAATAGATGTTAGGAATCAGTTATTTCTGGACTAACAAAGTTGAAATTAGATAAAAATAAATGATATCTTATATTTTTTCTGATATTTAAATTGTCCCCATTTATTGCTTGCTTTGTTGTGGTCAGTACTCGTCCACAAGTATCTCTGCCAAACAACCTGCAAATCATTCCACCATTCCACAAAATCAATGAGTGTAACCGTAGATTTCAACAGGACAGACTATCAGAGTCAAATGTTTCAGACTTATGTGATTTGCCAATTATAAGTGATATAATTTAAATTTTAGCTCTTCCAGTAAAGTACTGGTAAGCTTACACCACTTACCACATTTTTTCCCACTTCCATTCCCATTTTTTACACTGTTTATACATTTTCAGATAACATTTTTCCTTTTACTTTATCCTTTTTAACAGGAGATCTCTTTGGAACCCTGACAAGATGTTGTAACTTATTTTTGTTACTTAGATTTGAATGAATTGAATTTCCCCAGTAGAATGTTAGCGGAGACTTTTGCCAAGATGAGTATGGAGAGCCAGGACAGTTTGCTTTTATCATAGGTCTATAGTGGAGTCTTGTCACCTGTCCTTTTTCTGTCCCTTTCTAACTTAATTTCGTTAGTTGGGTTTCCTCTCTTAATAGTTTCCCTAAGAGAAGCTTGTGTGAATGATGCTCCTTGATCTTGTGGATGGGCCTGATAAAGTAATATTTATCTATAGTTTTTTACCTGTGCAGGGCAGTCTGACCAGCTATAGAATTTTCACCTCACACTTGCCTTTCTTAAGTGTCTCCCTTTCTTTTCTTAGAAGTGCTTTTTCATTGTCTCCTGGAAAAAGATGGTGCCGGAAGTCTGACATGAGCTTGATTTTCTTTCACCTAAGTTATTTTGACTATTTGTTCCTGCTCCCCAGAGATCCTTCATCTTTAAAATTAAGTATGCTGTGGTTTATGTCTCAGTATTGACCATTATGTGTGAGGGTGTACCCCACCCCTGATTTATGGTTTCCTCTTCATCATAGATTCAAGCCTTCTCTTATGTAAGTCTCTTGAAATGTACATTTAAATATCAGTTCTTTCATTGCTTAGTTTTCTGTGACCTTCATACTATATGAATATTAGATATCTTTTGTCTGTGCTTTAAGTATCGTATTATCTCTAATTCTTTTTATATGCTTCATTTTTTCTGGTTTTGTTTCACAACTTATATCTGTATTTTTAAAAATATTTTTATTAATTTTTTATTTGTTCTAATTATTTTTTATTTTGTTTTCTGTGGTAGTAGTATCTCTTCTAATCTTGTAGTTTAATCTTTATTTCTGAAATAATCCTCTTTTCTTCCATTTTCCCCCTGAATTCTATTGGTTTTTACTCTACTGCCTCATGTCTAGATTTCAGCTTCTCTTGTGCAATCATAACATTCTGAGTCCTTGTATTTACTTCAGAGTTGGAATTGCTTCTATATTTAATGCTGAAAGGTTGTGTTGCAATTTTTATCTTTTTGTGTCAACATTTTTTGGTGACTTTTCTTTGCAAATAACTTTTTTTTTGCTATAATTCCCTATTTTTATAGTATCATTGAAAGGCTTATTATATTAGTTTCCTAGTGTTGCCATAAAATATCACAAAGTGAATGGCTTAAAACAGCAGAAATGTATTGTTTTCCAGTTCCAGAGACTGGGAGTATAAAGTCAAAATGTCAGTGGGGGCATGCTTGCTCTGAAACCTGTCAGGAGAATCCACCCTTGCCCATTTGTGGCTTCTAGTAGTTTCCAGCAATCCTTAGCCTGCATTCACTTGCAGATATCACTTCAGTCTCTGCTCCACTGTCACATGGCCTTCTCCTATCTTCATGTCTCTTCTCCACTTACGGGTATTATTGGATTAAATGTGCATCCTACTCCAGTCTGGCCTAATGATAATTAATTACATCTGTGACGACTACTCTATTTTCAAATAAGGTTACATTTCAAGTTATTGAGGATTAAGACTTCATCATACATTTTGTGGAGACATAATGGACCCCCTAATAAGATGTCATTGGGTGTTTTTGTTACTTATATTTTCCTGAACCAAATCTCCCAAATGAGATATCAGCAGGAGACTTTTGTGAGGGTTGGGAGTGTTGAGCCAGGAGAATTTGCCAAGAGTTCATGACTAAAGAGATGGACTGCTTCATTACAACATGACCCTCTGTGTGTCCTTGGCTCCTTTGCATGTTATGAGCCCATAGTTTCTTAGCATGGCTACCAAGAGTTCAGTCTCCTCCTTTGTCTTTTGAAAGATGGTGCTTTCTCAGCTCTCCCACTACCAGTGTCCAGGCACTTTGAGTTCCTGTGTAACAGGCAGGCAACAGCAACCATGCCCATTAGAACTCAGTCTTACCACTTACAAGGGACTTTGCCTTTGAGGATATCATATTTGCTACTCATTTTTGAGATCCACCCCTCTGGACTACCTTTATTGTCCAAGTTTTTCCCTACTATGCTGCTATCACCTTCCATGCAGATTTTGCCGGTTTTTCTTGCTTTTTGCCCATAAGTGCAATTTGTAGTTTAAAAAATTTCTTTTATTTTTTAAAATATACCTTTATTTTTGTTTTTATTTTTATGTGGTGCTGAGGATCGAACCAGGACCTCATGCATGCTAGGTGAGTGTGCTACCACTGAGCCACAACTCCAGCCCAGTTTTTAAATTTTCTGTCTCCTTCTTTTATGGAACATATAACTTATAGGGTCCCCCTTCCCCATCCTCTCCTTTTAACTGTTTTTTTCTTGAAAGAGAAGAGAGTAGCTTGGGCTGTAGTTAGTAGTTATTATTGCACAATAATAATAGCTTAGGAATTCTTGAATTGCTTTCTCTCAAGAGCAGGGGTAGCGAGCAACATGAAATCTTGCTTCTCTTCCCTTACTTACTTCCTCTTTCTCCCCTTCTGTTTTTTACTTTTTTTTTTTTTTTTGAAAAATGAGATGTTAAACTTAGAGACAGAGTTTCATTGCTTTAAATGAACCTGTCCATCAAACATTTCTGCATTATGGGAATGTTCTTTATTTGTGCTGTCCAATATGGTATCCACTGTCCATTGTGACCATTATGTACTTGAAATGTGGCAGAGTGCCTGCCAAACTGAAATTTTAATTTTATTTAATTAACAAATAACCATGTATGGTAAATGGTTTCTATTGAAAAATTCAGTTTTAAATAATGAAGAAGATGTGATAAGAAACAAAGCAAGAAAAGTAAAAAGTGGAAATCATAGTGCATAGTGCATGTGAGTGAATACAAGAGAAAGATGACTAATTGTGATTTTGGGGGTCTTTGCTATCTAATAGCAGAGGTAAAGTCTTCACCTCCCTTTCTCAACTGAAAGTAAAATTTCTGTTTCTTACTAAGGTTTTTGGCAAATATTTCCTTTTGGAGAATGAACAGCAACATTAAGTTATACTCCATGGTAGCTGTGAGATTATGCATTAGGGCTTGGTCATATTTAGGCTATAACATTGCTTGATTGTCATTATTAAAATCATATTGTTTCCTTGGAAACAATGCATGTGAGTGAGGAAGCAAGGTTTATGCATTGAACTCAAGTTTTCTAGGCTTGAACCAAGAAAATATAGATCAACAGAAAGGACTGAAGGCCTTGTGTAGTTTTGAATGCACAAATCACATCACACAAAAAATAACAGAATATAGCAGTGGTGTCTTAGAAAAAGGAGACTCAGGAGATAGGATTTACCATATTAAACACATAAGCAGGTATTTCTATCATTGTAAACACCTTGGATACAAAACTAATGTGTAGAACTCTATAGTTATTATAGTAATAATAATCTTTATTTCTTTTCTGGTCTTGGGTAAGTGGGGAATGATCTCTTAGTAGTGAGTGATGAGATCAAAAGGGTATCAAACTTTTAAAAATAGTCTGAAATGCATAATTACAGATGTAAATGGCACCCTAATTAAATACCTCACAAATACAATGTGTTACAGCCACTGATCCATGTATGTCACAGTGCATTTCATCAAATCTTGAAAATATGTTCAAGCCATGTGGTTTCTGCTTATTTTTGTGCATGCAGGATCTTCATTTACAGAGGTGTATTCATCTTAGCTTCCTCAATTTATTGCTAAAAATGTATGACCCCAATGTGACACATGGGTAAGTCATGTGACACGTGTGGTTTGCTACACATTGATACCATGCTTGTGCTGCCATTCACATTTGCAAAGAAAATCATGCCTGTATCTCATCAATCCTCTATTTTACGATACAAGTGTAATCCAATTGTTTTCCAATATATCATTATCTATTCACACATTTACACCCATACATGTAGATCAAAACAGGTAGCATTTTATGAAAATTGGGCAACTTTCACCAGTAAGTATACATTTTGGAATCTTTCCTTACCTCTGATTTACCAATGACCTTGTTTTTTTTTTTTTTTTTTTTTTTCCTATGGCAATGCCTTTGGTGATGACAGCCTCAAGTTCTTTGAAAAGATTAATTGGTTCATACCAAAGAAGTGCAGGAGAGAAATGACTACTGTTGATTCTGGTCATCCTCCTGCCCTGATCACCAGCTGATAAACCTAAGTGGCTCTATTAGCCACACACCGTTATAAAGTACCATTCACCCAGGCTGCTTGTATTCCTCCCCTAACTGCTCCAGCAGAAAGATTTATAAATCTTCACAGTAGTCTCAAACTGTGGAAGAAACAGATCATGGACCAAAGTTCACATCAGTTTTAGGCAGGTTCATGGTACTAAAGGTACTTTGATTTTATCTGAAAACTTGTTTCTAAGTGGTTTATCCATTTAAACTGTATTGAGACTCATAATTCTGAAACTTGTAACCAATGGAGTTTATATATCACAAATCCACAGATCCAAAAGCCCAAGTTCCAGTGGCATAATAAGTAAACAAATAGGATACAAATGTCATGCATAAGGTAAGGGGGACTGGCACAGGTTTCCTAGTAGGTTTGGTTCTGAATTTATTTTTTCAAACTTCTAAATAATGAGCAGTCAAGCAAAATGCACCCCAGTTTTGACATAAAAGCTCATTAATTCAGACATCATTGATGTGAATTTTTAAAAATATTCATTTAAAATTGGAGCCATGAGTTGCTTTCTCATGTTCTGGGAGACAGAAGTTAACGGAGCATTTTTGAAAAAAATGTGACAACTTACTTGAGCAATATTAAATAATGGTGAGGAAAAAAATTTCAAAAATAATTATACATGAATTGCAATCAACCTTTACTTGCATTAGAATTGGTCTGGAGTACCTCCACATACAAGGCTCATCATCTGTCTTGTTCCAGACCCACAGCATTGACATTCCATGGGCTACCAGCTTCTTCTCCAGCCTTTTCTGCCTGCTGGAGGCCTTGATTTATCGCCTTATTTCTAGCTCTTTGCTCCTGGATCAGCTTCTTGAGAGCCAGGTCCACCTTCCCCACCTCAACTCCCCCTTCACCCCTCAGCTCACTGCATCATGGTCTTATTCACCATTTCCCCCAGTTAAGCTGCAAACATTGTTACTGTCAAAAGCAGCATCTGTATCTAAGATTTTATATTATTAGACCTTTCCTCAATACCTCACACAACAGACTTAGAGAGACTTACAGATCCCAAATGAAACTTGATTTTTGTGAACTTTCATTGTTTGACTTAAATCCTTCCATGAATTCTCACTGCCTTTAGAGAAAAGTTCAAGGTTACCAGCCTAGTTTAGAGATACCCTTCATATTCAAGCTCTTCATTATTTCTTCTGTTCGCTTTGTTGCCACTCTCCTCCTCACAAGATCCTATCCCTCCTCAATCTTAAATTTAACCACTGAACTGAGACCATAGTAAGCCCATTTTGATTACTTGAATTTACTATGTTTTTACTTGAATATTTTCACTTTCTAAAACACTCTTTCCCTAACCTTTCTTAGCTCTCAGGTTTCAGCTTAGCCATCATTTCTTGCAGGAAATCTTCTCTTATATCCAAGTCCCAGTTCATGATCCTGTTTGTGTGTATCTATAGGACAATGCATTTTCCTTGCAGTGGCCTTCATGGGGTTAATAAGGTTGTGCTTCCAGGTTTTGTTATAACATCAAAGAAGAATTTTCACAGTTATCTAAAAAGACTACTTAAATATTCCTCCCTTCTCTAACTACCTATCTCTCATTATTATGGAAATTGGTTCATATATAGTTATGCAGACAAGAAGTCTGAAGTCAAGAAGTCTAAGAATCAGCAGAGCCAGTGATGTAAGTCCTGGCCCAAGCATGAAGGCCTGAGGACCTGGTGGTGGCGATGGCAGGGTTCAGAGTGGAAGTCCTAGTTTGAGTTGAAGAACCGGAAACACACCTGTCTGAGGTTGGAAGAAGAACGTCACAGTTCAAACAGATGTGTGAATTCACTTCTCTTCCTTTTGGTTCCATTTCAGACGTGTGAAGATTGGAGGTCCCTGCCACATTGGTGAGGGTGAAACTTATTTACCCCATTACTGGTTCAGATGGTAAACTCTTCTGTAAACACACTCACAAGGATGCCCAGAAATAGAACTTTACCAGCTAACAGTGCATCCCTTAGAGCAGTCAAGTTGACACATAAAATTAACCACCACAAGCTGCCTCACATGTATTATAATACACTGATTTTCAGAATACTCTAAATTCTCTTGTATCTTTTGGCCCATTAGTTATATAGAACAGTGTCCCTCATCCCCAAATCATTGGAGCTCTTTTAGATGTATTATGGGTATTGATTTCTAATTTATTTTCACTAAAGCAAATATTCAGTAATATTTCCATTGTCGAGATTTATTGAGGATTTATGAGGCATATCATCATCTTTATGAATCTATCCTGTGAATCTTAAAATAATTACTTTATACATTTGTTAAACATGTTTTTATATGCATATTAGTTAGGTGGGAGGGGTCAATGGTGTTCCAGTTTTCTTCAGATATCTTTACTGACTTTTTATTTAGTTGCTTTATTAATAAATATTTAATCCATCACTGTTCTACCAGTTACTTTGAGAAGGGTATTAAAGTCTACAATCATGATTAAGATTAGTTCATTTTTCTTTCTAAATACCTCAGTTTTATCTAAATTATAAAATTCTGTTCCCAGGCTCATATATGTCTATGGCATTTTTATTTCTTCTATTGTTATAAAATGTCCCACTTTATCTGGCAATACTCCTTGATGTCTGTTTTGTCTGTTATAGACACTCCATATTTCTTCTGCTTACAATTCAAATAGCATATATCATCCCATCCATTTCTTTCCAAGTAATTTTTATTTTACATTTAAGTTATATCTCTCCTAGATAATATAAAATGACATCTTGTTCTCATCCACTCTTACAAACATTGCTATTCAACTTGAAAAATTAATTAGCTTACATTCCTTCCCTTTTTAGTTAATAAAATTTTTTCTTAAATATTCCATTTCAGTTTCTATATTACCTTTTAACCTGCACATCTTGACATTTTTAAGTTATTGCTGTAAGAATTGCAATATGAATCCTAACCCATTGCATTATATTAAGAACTAATATAGTACAATGTAAATTATAAGAACTGCGTCACTGTGGAGTTTCACTTATGCTCTCATTTTTGTCCTGTTTTAAAATATATTATTCATATATATTACATCTGTATATGTTATAAACTCTACAGTAAAATATTTTAGATTTTCTCAGGTATATTTTTAAGATATTATGGAAAAAGTATATTGCTCTTCTTTAGATCAATGCCTCTATATGGTGTCATTTTTCTTCATTCCAGGATAATTTATTTAGCAATAAATGATCTCACAGATATATTATCTCAGAAACATGTATTTATATTGGCATTACGTTCAAAAGATATTTTTGCCAAATACAGAATTCAGGTTTGGCTGCTATTTTTTCTTTCCTATCATTCTTTAAAAATGTTCTAACAGTGTCTTGTAGACTTTATTCTTCCTGATAAGTCAGCCATCATTTTTATACTTTTCCTCTTTCATGAATAAATCATTTTTCTGACTGCTTTCAATATTTCACATCTTAAACATAATTCTTATTTTTGGTTTTCAGCAGTTTTTGATGTGTCATTGTTATTTCTTTGTTTTTAACTTGCTTGGCATTTATTAAAATTTTTGAATCTGCAAGTTGTTTATGATCAGATTTGGGGATTTCTGATGATCAATCCTTCAAATATTTTTTCTGTTCTGTTATCTCTCTTCCTTGTGTAACTGCAATTACACAGACACACACTACCATGTAAAACTGTACATTTATTTATTTTTTAATATTTTTATTAGTGCATTATAATTATACGTGATAGTGGGGTTCATTGTGACATATCCATATGTGCACATAATTTCCTCCAATTCATTCTCCAATGATACCCTTTCATTCCCTGTTCCCCTTCCTCTACCCTTCTGGTCTTCCTTTGATTTATTTACATGTATATGCATTTCTTCATTAGTGCATCAGAGTGTGTATGAAGTGGGATTCATTGTGGTGCACTCATACATGCAGAACATAAATCGACCCCCTTTATTCCCCAGCTCTTCCTTTTTCCTCCTTTGTATCCTCCCCTTGATCCCCCAATTGTCCTTTACTTATCTCTGTTCTATTTTCATAATTATACACAAACTTTTAGAAGCTTTTTTTTGTCCCTTGGACATTCAGGCTTTATTCTTTTTTGTTTGTTTGTTTGTTTTTAGTACCAGGAATTGAACCCAGGAGTGCTTAACCACTGAGCCACATTCCCAGATCCTTTTTGTACTTTATTAGAGACAGGGTCTTGCTGAGTTGCTAGGGCCTCATTAAGTTTCTGAGGCTGGCTTTGAACTCAAGATCCTCCGGCCTCAGGCTCCCAAGCCCCTGGGATTATAGGCATGCACCATTGTATCTGGCTTTATTCTTAATTTTTGACCTTTTTGATTTTGATAATCTGATTTATTCAGATTGATTCTATATTCAAATTTACTCACATTTTCATTTCAAAGAATGTAATTTTAATTTCTCAAATTTCCATTTGATTTATTTTTAAATCATTCTTATTCATTTGGTATAATTTTCTGTTTATTCATTGTGATCATCTTGCCCTAAGTTGATCCTTCAACAGATAATAACTATTTTAAAGTCCTTGTCTACTTATTCCAATATGTCAGAGCAGTTTTATTGAGCATTTTTTCTTGACTATGGATCATTTTCTGTTTTATTGCATGTCTAGCCATGTTTTATTATATGTTGAATATTATATGATCTATTTTAGATACTTTATATTCTGATTGCTGCCTCTAAAGAATGAAGATTTTTATATTAGCAAGCAATTAACTTTGCAACAAGACTCTGAAGTCTGCAACCCCTGCTGTAGGTAGGTTGAAACTTTGGCTCATTTCCCTTACCCTCTAGTGGTAGCCTTGAACCAATATTCTTCATGTCTCCTTCATGCATATGTAATTCAAGGTAGAGTCAAGGACCTGGGCAGAATTTACTGTATTTAAAACTTTTGTTCATTTCTTCATTTGCTTTCTAGCTACTTTGGCAGTTCCAAATTCAGTCCTCAGACTCATGAAGTCATTTTCCCACACAGAATGAACTGGGGTCTGCCAACAAGAGAGAAGCCACACACATGCAAGTCCACCTGACATGGCTTCCTTATTTCAAGATGAGTTTCTCTCTCCCCATCACTTTTTGATCACTCTTCAAAGCCTTCATACAATGGAAGCAGAACCATTAATAACTTTTAAGGTTTTTCTTTTTTTTTTTCTGAAATGGTAATTGAATTTGTTCAGACTTATTTGCTTAAAGGGAAAGAATTCCTTTTGAACGAAATCATGTTTAAGCATGTAAAACTCTATACGGTTTAGCCCCCTTTTATAGAGAGATGCTATGCCTCAGAGGGAAGTCATTCCCTGTGTTTTTGCCTTTCCGCAGATGAAATATTCATAGTTCTGTGGGACTAATCCATAGATAATCAGAGGTGACATTTGGAGTCTTTGCCATGTGCTTGGAACTATATTACATTCTTAATGTCCGTTACTCCATTTAATCCTTGAGTTCTCTAATGAGGTAAGTATTGCCATTGTCCTGATTGTGTAGATGAGGAAACTGAGGCCCAGTGAAGTCTGAGGAAGAACTATCACACCATTGATAGGTGGCAGACTTGGAGTTAAAACCCAAAATTTTGTCTTTAAAATTAACTCACAATCCTATCTGTATACTGCTTTCTTCTTATTGCAGGTGGCAGGGCCAGGGGTGTCTGGAAATTCCCTTTTCAGCAAACTTGGCAGTATGTGGTCTTTTTCTGAACTGAATGGTAATCCAAATTCCACATACCTTCTCTGTACCAGATACTTTAATTTGTTTATATACATGATCTCATTTAATTTTCATAACAGCACTGTGAGGCTCACATTGCAATTGCATTTTACAGTCAAGAAAATGGTGGCCTTCAGAGGTTAAAGAAAAAGCCCAAGGTAACCTTGATGGGAGTAGAACACAAAAATCCCAGGCCCTAATGTAGTTTGCACTGCCTCCTACTTGACAATACTGCCTCCTCCTCTGTCCCAGCCTCCTGTTCACATCTACCAAACCCATTTGTTATTCTCACTCCAGTTTAATGCAAATTATGGAAAGGCAGTGAAATGAGTTTCTGCTTCCTCTCCCCTCAACCACCCCCAATCAACTCAAAGTCCTATTATTTTAAAATGGGTGCTTGCTATATTCTTTAAGAGGCTCTTTCTTCCCTTTTACTTTTTGAACACTCATTTAACTTAAAAAAAAAAAAAGCTTGAGATATTTTCATATGCAAATGTCTTATTTCTCTCCATCACAACATTGGTTTTGCTTTTTCTAAAAACATGAGCAAATTCTCAAGTGGCTTTCAAGGACATGAATTATTTAATATTTTACATTAGTCTATCTCATTTGCTTCAGTGTCCTTGGGACATATTCACTTACACAGGAAAGATGTCAGGGGAAACATTTTAAAACTATAATAATAATAATGGCCAAATAGAAATCTGAAATCACTAAAAACAACCCTCTATTCTCAGATTGCATTAAAGTGCATGGAATATTTACCAAATTTTCATGAGGTTTTAACTTGGCTGAGCTTATTCAAAATGTCCAAATTACTTATTTGCATCCTGCTCTGAATAAACTGACTAGATTCAATTACCTGATACCTTGCTTTGAACCACAATAATCCAAGTCCCCAGTTAATATACTCCTTCTGTTGTTTCATTATCTCATTCTTCAAGAGTGGAATTATAAAATCAAGCTTTGAAACACATAAATCGACTTTCCTCATATGTGCAATAATGTTGAGTTAGGGCAATTTACTTGAAGTTGATTGGAGTTAATTAGGAACTTCCTACTCGTGTTCATTTAGCGCTCACTCCGGTTCCTGGTTTGTGCTCTGCCCAAGCAGTGCATCGTCATTTTCGGTTAAGCCCGGAGACTTAATTTCCCATGTGTGCCTTTCTCATCGCCACCTCAGGAACAGAGCACTGAAATTCCAGTCAGTTCAGTCTGTCATGGCAGATGATTTCCAAACCATCTGCTATCTCAGAAAACAATCCATCCTGACAAACCTCCCAGCCAAGTCAGAACTCTGATATTGTACTTGAAGTCTACATAAAGATTAATAACCTGCCATGGCTAGCTGTCAAGACTTTTGACTGAACGAAAACAGAGGCTCCAGATTGTACTATCTGGCAAGATGTTCTGAGCAATAAGGTGAACTCCTGCATTAATTCTTCTTCATTAGGAAGAGAAATGCCTGGAGAAATTATTAAAAAGACCTGTATCAGCCTATCTTAGGAGGACTGTTCAACAGGAATTACCCTTTATCTTTCAGCCTAGAGAATCTTGTCAGGCCTTAATTAAGTCATCCATTAGTCCACAAATGGACTATTTACCTGAGAGAGATAACAGTTGCCAGTCATGCTCCGTATGAAGTAGAGCCTTTAAAAAGTGTCTTTTTCTCTTTAATGGAATGAAATAGAGAATAATCTCCTTTGTTATATGTTTTCCTATGCTAGAATATGATATTATTTCTAGTCACCAGGACTAAGTTCTTTTTTTTTTTTTTTTGCTTTGCTTTGCTGGAATTAAACCCAGGCTTTTACAAGTATTGGGCAAGGGTCCTACCATTGAGCGGTGTCCCCAGTCCCAAAGATCTTTTTTTTTAAATTAATTATTTATTTTTTATTTTTTGATTCATTGTACACAAATGGAGCACATCATTTCATTTCTATGGTTGTACACAATGTGGATTCATACGATTTGTGTAATAATACATGTACATAGGGTAATGATGTCTGTCTCATTCCACCATTTTTCATACCCCCCATTTCCTTCTACATAATCTAAAGTTCCTCCTTCTCTCACTCCCCACCCTCCCCACCCCCATTATATATCATCCTCCACTTACCAGGGAAAATATTTGGCCTTTGGTTTTTTGGGATTGGCTTATTTCACTTAGAGTTGCAAATTGGTGCAGCCACTCTGGAAAGCAGTGTGGAGAGTCCTCAGAAAACTTGAAATGAACCCACCTTTTGACCCAGTTATTCCACTCCTTGGTTTATATCCAAAGGACTTAAAATTAGCATACTACAGTAATGCAGCCACATCAATGTTTGTAGCAGCTCAATTCACAATAGCCAGATTGTGGAACTAACCTAGATGCCCTTCAACAGATGAATGGATAAAGAAACTGTGGTATATATACACCATGGAATATTATTCAGTCATAAAGAAGAATAATACTGTGGCATTTGCAAATAAATGGATGGAATTGGAGAATATCATGCTAAGTGAAATAAATCAAAGATCTTTTTAAATCAATTTAAACTTTACCCTATGTACATGTATGATTACAGGAATGGTATGAATTTATATCATGCACAACCATAGAAATGAAATGATGTACCCTATTTGTGTACAATGAATCAAAATGCAGTCTGTAAAAATAAAAAAAAAAAAATCTAACCTGATCTCTCACTTCCCATAGGCCATTCCCACCTTTATTTTTATTGAAACCCTCTCTGCATTGCTCTCCTCTTCCCTAGCCTCCCTGCCCTCCCCTCCATCTTTCATATTCAATACTCATGTTATTAATTTTTGAAAACAAATCTATCCTTCCCTTAATATTCCCTTAAAAACCTCTGTTGACTCTCCTTTCCCTTAAATGAAGCTCAAAAGCTTTAAAATAGCATAAAATATTTAAATAGCATAAAAAGACTTTTATAATTTGAAGCAAATATGAATTTTGCATATTTCATTCTCAATGTCCAATCACCAAGGTACCTAGTGCCAGTACCTCACCAAAATCCTCACACTTTCCTGGCTCTCCCTGGTTTTTCTTTTCTCTGTATCTTCTACCTATTTTCCTACTGCCTGCATTCTTAAAAATTCATCTAATTAATTTTTCAAAATCCTTTGGTAATATATCAAAATACACTCTACTGTCATGTATATGTAAAAGGAACAAAATTTTTAAAAATCTGCAAAACTAAAAAAAAAAAAAAGAACTCATTTGATAGATATGCTTATGAAACCTTTCTGATTACTTATTTTTCAGTAACTCCATTTTCTGAACACCATAGCACTTTCTTCATTATTCCATAATGGTACTTCCCTGTTTTTTGTTATGGTAAGAAAAGCTAACAAGCACTTAGCATCCTCTAAGTAAACTCAAGGTACATTTAGATATGTATATAACATGACTTTGTTAAATTCATTTATATTTATTTCCCTTTCCCTTTTCCTTCCTCCCTCCCTCCCTTCTTTCTTTCCTCTCTCTCTCCTTCTCCTACTTCCACTGTACTGATCTTCCCTATATCTTTGTGATATTAATCGCCTCCTCAATCACCTTCTTTCTTTTATTTTGCTTCAGCTTCCACATATAAGAGAAAATATTTGATCCTTGAGTTTCTGAGTCTGGCTTATTTCCAATTATTTCTACCTGATTAATGTGTTCTTCAAAAAAAAACTTATATGAAATCCAAACAAATAAGACAGGTCGAAGAATTACTGAAGTTATTTGAAGTAAAAGATGAAAAAGGAGACCTGCTTATCTGGTCACATCTTCTTAAAGACTCCTGAAGCATCCCTGGGAAGAATCCTAAAACTCCAAGTCACAAGGTTTGAACTGATTCAGATCAATCTCTTTGTTTTGTTTATGGAGGAAACTAATATGGAGGGAGGTGAAGTACTTTGACAGCCACAGTTAGAAAGAAAACAACACTGCTGGATCTATTAGTTTTAATCTTTGAAAAAAAGTTTTAATGCATGAAAACCAAGCTTAAAGGATCAAGAGTAGCACTAGATGTCATACAGACTTTTAATAGCTGTATACAACACTCACAAACTACAAGGTGCCATACACGGCAAATAAAAGACCACTGTTATGGAGGCAATATAAAAAAGGCTTCTGCTGAAAGCTGGTTCTTAAGATACTACTAAAGAAGTTTTGGAAGACAGGAGGTGGTGAAAAAATTCAGATATAATGGGAATAAAAGATTTCTGACAAGGAAAGTCTCTGAGCTGGAGTGATAGCTTCTTTTAAGGACAAGGTTAAAGGAGCCATCTGTGAAAAGTCTGATGTACTTAAAATGGCACTACCTTTTGAACCAATCATTAGGAGACAATTTAACCATTCATTAGTAAAAAGGAGTCTTGAGTTTTGTGTAATTACAAATTTGAAGTTGAACCAGGCAGTTTAATGTCATTCCTGAGTACTGCTTCTTGGCTTTGCTGTCTTTGTAGAAAAGCATGTCACCGACCTGCTTACAATCCATCCATAGCCCTGCATTGCCTTAAGGATAAAAACTAAATTACTTAGAAGAACATAAAAGTCACACCTTCTTCACTTCTTCAATCTCATTTCTCTTAAAAATTTCATTTTCATTCCACATTAGGGCTGTGCTATTTGTACATTTCTGCTTCTCACAGTTTTGAAGCTTTGCAGTTGCTCTTTGCTGGGTGCAGTGTCCCCACCATAGTTTTAAAATGGTACCAAGTACTACCTTTCTCCTTAAAACTTACCAGCCCACACAACAAGCATCTCTCTTCAAAGCTGTACAGGGATTGGGTCATATGCTGTTGTATTGTCTGTATTTATCATAATACCTGACATCAGTTGGAGGCTCAGTAAATATTTTTAAATGGTCCAATAAGTGGATATATTGATATAATTTTGATGTCATCTGGATTCTATTTAATTCAAATAATGTGACTTTAGGAATGAAAAAAATCCTATTTATTTTTACATTTCCCCCTACTTGCCTGCCTGAAATATCTGTTATCTTTTCCTTGTGTTTCTTTTGTAGCATTAAATATGTTCTGAGGGTTGCACAAGGTGCATAAGTTATATTAAAAAGTGAATCACCCCTAAAAAATTCATTCCCAAGTGGTGAGCTCCTTAAGTTAAAATTTAATCCTATAAACTTTTTATATAAAGGGAATGAATTATTTGCTAGAAGTAAGATGTTGATTCCCAAATATCCAGTATTACTAAAAGGGAAGACAAGGGACTAGATTGGTAGATCAGTAATTTTGAGAAAGGTCAAAATGTATCACTACAGCAGGGAATTGTAGGCAGTTCAGAGCAGCATAAAGACTCAGGAGAGTAGGATCAGAAGAAGAGATAGGTGTTTGTAGAAGGGAAGAGAACAAAGAAAAAGGTTATTAGAAGATAGTGAACTCATGTATCAACTTATTTTCCACAAAATTTATGTGCTTTCTGATTTTAAAATAGCTCCCTTAGTAAAAGATGATATACAATTTTATCCCAACTACCTAAAATAATCTGAAGTCTATATAACACTAAAAATGAGATTCTTACAACAATAACTGATTTTTCTTGAAATATTAAACAAATACACAACCTGTTCATTATTGCTGGAATCAAAGGTAAGATTTAATTATGAATTAGTCAAATTCAGAATATCCTTAAGATTCATAACTAAAATATTCAATTACATATTTTAATTTACATATTAATCAAAATCATAGCTTTGAAAGTAACATTAAGATATTTGGCTTTGATAAGATCTATTATCATGCCTGACCTGAGAAACTGTCACAATAATAAAATGTAAGCCCTTATCAGAGGAGGAGCTGCGAAGACATGATAATTGGCACAACAGAAGAAAACATTACTTCCAGTTAATAACCAAATCAAATTAGACATGTCTCTTCTGGGAAAATAAATGGAATTAATTTGTCTATAAAATATTTTCATTCAGAACCAAAGCAAAATTGGATTCTATACTTTATACAATAAAAACAAAGGATTCATAAATGTTAAAAATGAAATAATAGACACAGGTGTAACTAGTAAATGCAAATAGAAAGAGAGCAATGATCACAGACTTAATGGCAAACAACCTAGGATTCAAGTCACTAGTTGCAAGAGCTATAGTAACAATGTTAATATCTATCATCTGATAGCCTAGCAAAACATTTTGTAGGGCAAAAATTTCAGGATATATTAGAAAACTTAAAAACACACACACACACACAAATGATAATATGTGGAAAGACATCCTTGACTTATATGAGAATCAAGAGTAGTTGAGTCATTAACCAAGGGGATCTGGCCTCAGGAATGCACAGCTCCTAAGACTGTTGGAGAATGCCTGAGTCCTGTGGTTATCCTGTGTTGGCTCACCACTGAAGTTCAAATACAGGCATTGGATGTGGGAGTGACCCACTAAATCCAATGGCTTGCTTACCTCTACCCTCATCCTGTTTTTCACAGAAGCAGCTCCTACTGGTACCTTTTGATCTGCACCAATATAAATAAAGCAAGCAGCGGGCTCCTTCCTTTGTTAGAGCCAGACCCTTCTGGACGGCTCAATTGGTCATGCCCCTGCTCTTAGGATAATTATGTCTTCTGTCATTATTTCTGATAACTAAATTTCTTAGCTTTTATTTTGCAGCCAGCCCATTTCTTCATAGGAACCTTTTCCCTCACCCTCATTAGATGTGTGGCAAGATTAATGAGGCTTTAATTCACTTCTCTCATTCCAAAACACCAAAAGTGGATAAATCACCAGAGGATCATTGTTTTGGGTGGTTCTGGTTGCCATTATTCAGCACCTGTTCCCTGACAATATGCCTTTGAATTTCTGTTACAATAGTACAATAACTATGAACAGTAGCATAAAATACAAATTTGGTTCTTAGCCCTTTCTTCTATGTCATAAAATGTGTTTTCATGGGTTCCTAGGACATTACAAGTACACATAATGATCAGTGTGATCAATTATGTTGCTTCTTTCAGGTTTGTTGGTCATTGGCCAGTAAGCATCTGTGATTTAGTTCATTTACAGATAGCAAATTTTACAGTTGAGTTGCCTTCTTTTCTCTCAGTGATAAGGCTACATGATAGTTACAAAAATAGATAATCAAAAGAGGGAATTAAACAACAAAGATGAGAGTGCAGAAATGAAATGTGATAAAAATTCAAAGGGAAATATGAATTGATGTAAGTGGGAGTTATGGAAGAAAGGGTTGACCTTGGGAATGTTGACATTTGTAGTTTGAGGGATTCTAGAATGCACAGCCAGAGGAACTTCATGAAGTCAGACATCGCCATAGATGAGGGAAATAAGGTTGTGGTGAGGATGAAGGAGTCCAGAGGAAATGATGCCAATGAAAATCTTCACATTGAAGAAAATCTCAGAGGCATTTTTATGGCGCCAGGAGCGTAAAGAATTGAATGTTGGAGGCTGATTCAAACTTAAACCGTGACAAGTCTTAGAAATAAATGCTCATTCTGTGAGCTGTAGGATGAAAATCGGTAAGCACTCTTGAAATTTCTCTTGATGTGTTCTTTTTACTAAGTAAAACACTTTAATTCTCAATGTTTTCAAGGTTTTAAATTATACTATACCAAAAGCATTTTACAATTTTTTTATTTCCCTATATATGTATAGCTTATAGTAAGAGAGTTTTTAATGTTTTGATGAAAAGCTTTTAAAGTCATTGAACGATGCAGTTTTTCCAGTTGATTCTTTAAAATGCTTTGTATGCTTTCAGATTGGGCAGTCATCTTTGAGGTCATGTACTGTACAAAGCAGGACCTAAAGGAAAGATTCAGAAACCTTAAATGACATAGTAGAAAGATAAAGATGATGAGCATGTGTTTTCAGGGGCCCATAGTACTTTATAAATACTGTTAAGTATTTTGAACTTCAAAAGAGTAAAAGTTCAATAAATTAAACAATATAAATGTTACAGGTAAAAGTCTTTGAACATTGTGGAATAAAACATGCAATCAATAACTAAATCAGAAGATAGGAAATGTAAAATGTCCATTTTAACAAATTTGGTTCAAAGGCAAAAATACAAAGAAAAAGAAATTATAGAATAAGATGAAAGCCATGAACAAAAGAGAGTTTTACAGTCATAATTTTTTTTATCAGTTAACAATAAAAGAATGGAAATATAACAGTTAATTGACTCTCAAATTTAGAAAAATTAAAATAAAAGAAAGAATATAAAACAGAAAATGTTAACGAATACAAGCCAAATTTGAATGATTAGAAAAATTCAATTAAATGATGGAACAAACATAAATAATTCAAGTAAGTAGTAACTAGCTAGTCTAATTACAATGTAACACTGGACAAATAAATAGAACAGGTATAACAGGGAATAAAACCTCATAAATTAAAGAAATAAAGTTTATAAGAAATTTTAAAAAATCTATGCACATATCTTGTTAATTTGGATGAAAGGGATAATTTTCTAAGAAACTATATTTTCAAGCTGACTCAGAAAAGAAACAATAAATATATATTTCCACAAATATATGCTGTTGTCAATGAGTTAATCTTCCAAAAGTTTCATGTCCAGTTGCTTTAGGAAATTTTACCGACTTTGGATGAATAATCAACTCCAAAGTCACTGAATCTTTTCTTGGTTGTGGAAACCAACCGAGAAATACTTTCTAGTACTTTTCAAAATGAAGTGCATATAGTTTGACAGCAAATCTGGAAAAGTCCATCATAAAGATTGCAAACTTTTTATGCTTATCAATTAAAAATTCAAAATAAAATAGAAAATAGAATGTAGCAGCACATATAAAGAGCAATAAAACTTGAATAAGAAGATTTTATTCTAGAGAAATAGGATGTTTGAATACAAGAAATCTATTATTCAATATGTTATGCTAAAATAACACAATTTTATTGTAGATACTAAAGATATTTGACCAAATTTAATTCATTTTGGTTAAGTTGGAATTATTATTAAATAGGAATTGGAGGATAATTATATGAGTTGTGTATGTGTGTGTGTGTGTGTGTGTGTGTGTATGTGTGTATGACTGTGTGTGTAAACAGTTTCAAAGTCAGCATCATACTTAAAAGAGAAATTCCCACAAAGTTATGAAAAACAGGCTATTAGCTATCCCTGCTACTATTTAACATTATATCAGTTGTAACCCAATGCAACCAGATCAGAAAAACATTTACAAATAAAAAATTGGAAAGGAGTTAAAATTGTAGCTATAACATGTGGCAGACGAGACCCAGGGCCCAGGGTTACGCCACATGCATCTAAGACAGCGACTGGCAGAGAGCCAAAGGGCGTGCTGAATGCGCCTTGAGAAAAACAGGAAGCGTTTACCATTGGCTGTATGATAATTAGTTCAGCTGCCTAGCGCGTGGACAGATATATCTTACGTGTATGCTTGAGCTCGTGATCGCTTGACCTTTAATAGGATGATGGACATATCTGATTACAATTGCTTATGCATGAGACTGCTTATATAGAGGGTATTATCTGAATAAAGCGAAGCTGCTTCATGAACTTCTGAAGCGAACGTGTCGTTTGTCCCACTGGGCGGTGGCAAGCAGCAATAATACGATGCATAATATGTTTGTGGAATATATAATGTATGATATATAATATATACATATATACATTGTATAGTATATAGACAAATTGCTGTAAAATTGGAAATGTAAAATAAATAAAAACCATTTAAAATAACAGGATTCTATAAAGTAGGAGATATTATAACTAATATTCACAAACAAATAATTTTCATATGTAAAAGCTACTAAATAGAAAATAAAATCAAGGAGAGAATCACAATAAAGAACACAAACACAAAAAACCTAGTAATTAACTTGATGAGAAACATGCAAAATTGTACATGAAAAAGTATCTAAAACATTCTTAAAACACACACATATGTGTTAAGCAAAAGAAACACATATGTTCCTTGTTTAGATTCAAAATTAAAGATGTTTGTTCTTCCTAAGTGAATATATTTAGTGTAAGTGCAATAAAAATACTAACTTTTCTGAATAGACAAGATGATTCTAAATTTCAAATACAAGAAGAAGAAGAAAAAAAACAAGACAAATAAAGGAAACTTTGAAAAGAAGTCCACATCAATGGAACAGAATAGGAAATCTAGAAATAGACACATACACGCATAAGAATTTATATATTACAAATGCTGCATTTTAAATCAGTGGGCTAAACCATGATTTAGTAAATAGAATCAAGGAAGGAACAATGCCTATTTTTGTGAATAACTTACAGAATGCATGAAATGCATAAAGATTTAAATGCAAAAAAGAGAAGTGATAAAAATGTAAAAGAAACCTGGGAAAATTATATTATAATCTAACATAAAGATAGAGAAAGTCAATTAAACTAAGATTTTAAGTTCAAGAGTCATAAAGAATAGATTGGCAAATTTTACTATATGAAAACAGAAATACTGTACATGGTGAAAAGCCTGCAATTAAAGATAAAGACAAATAACAAATTGGAAATTTGCAACTCATTCCAAAAGAAAAGAAACTAATAATTCCAGTAATAAATATCCCTTATATGTTAATATAATAAAAAATGTGATATTCCCAAAGAAAAAATAAGCTAAAAAAATGAATATACTATTTATTAGAAGATAAATGATAATAAAACCTACTATATAAAAGAGATGCTCAAGATTATTGATGATAATAAATGAAAATTAAAACTTCTTGGGTTCTTTCATATTGATAAAATCCTAAAGATGTTTTCTCTAAACACTCTTGTTGGCAAGAGTGTTAGGAAATAGAGACTCAAAGTGCTGATAAAATTACAAAATGGACTAAGCTTTGTAGAAAACAATTTGATACCTAACCTAAAAAGACACATGAATATTAAACCTTCCATTGATTTGTGAGAAATTATCCAAAATATCAAAAATATATACCTGCACTCCCAAAAATGATTTATGTAAAAGATTATTTATTTAGCATTGTCTGAAACAACAAAAGATTATAAATAAGTGTCAGTCATATTTCCGGATGGTACATGTACTGGTACAGCCGAAAGTACATTTCTTTGGATCTAAGAAAGAACTTGCCTTTCTACTGTAAGAATGCAATCACCTGACAGCCTCCGGCTCTCCCTGTCTTCAATATCCATCTCAGCATTCAAGTGGAGGCTACATTCTTCCCAGGAAGTCCAGAGCATAATTGGCCGGGCTCTAGGCCCAGCCATTTCTGACCAACATGATTCAGAGCTCCTTGTTTGGTTGGCCAAGAATTTGTCAGATCTGCCTGGCAAGCTAGACCCTCCTTGTCCAACCTCCACTTCCCTAGGACATATTATGCAATAAAAGTTTTACCCTCCTAACTCCATCTCTCTTGGTATCCTGAAGGACCCAACTGATCCCGGTCTGGAATACCCTGACACACAGGTTAAATACAGGGACACTTGTGTACAGAGTGGTGAATTAAGCCATCCCTAGGCATTCCAAAGTTGATTGAGTTAGAAATAGGGAAAAAAAAAAAAACACATTTACAATTTAATAAGTTTGTAATAGTTGCAGCTAGAGGTTGATTTAGAGTAGGCTGAGTATTCCTAATCTGAAACTCCCAAATTCCAGGTGCTCCTAAGCTTTTTAAACTTTGACATGACACCAAAAATAAAAAATTGCACACCTGCCCTCACATGATGGGTCTGTCAAAACACAAACACACTAAAAGTATTGCATAAAACTATCTTCAGGCTATGTGTATTAGGTGTGTACGAAACATAATGAATTTTGTGTGTAGACATAGATCTTATCCCCAAGATATCTCACTGTGTATGTGCCAACATTCCAAAATCTGAAACCCTTTCAGTCCCAAGTATTTCGGACAAGAAATATTCAACCTGTAACAGCAAAATAAATTTCAACTGGAAACAATGGAATTTAAGGAGTGTGAAAACAATAATCTGATATTCCGTAGTGTGGGGGTGGATTTCAAAATACTTGGGGATATGTTTGTATGCATAATAACTGACTTTAAGAGATTAGGGCACAAAACAATGTATGTTCATATTGATGGCCCTGAATCAATAAGAAAATTTCAACTAATTAACTTCCTCTTTATGATTACAAAAAATCATAAACTAAATTTTAGGCAGTATTTTTCCTTCTAAACTGTTTAAAATGTTAAAAGACATAGGGCTGGGATATGGCTCAGTTGGTAGAGTGCTTGCTTGTAAGCACAAGGCCCTGGGTTCCAATCCTCAGCACCGCAAAAAAAAAAAAAAAAAAAGTCATGATAGTTGCAAGATGATGTTTCTCTAATGGAATATGAGTTTATATGAACACTTTCACCAAGAATCATTCATTGGTATGTAAGACACTCTTTTACCATGTCTTTTAAGCACACCTTAAGATGCACATCATCTAGATTATAAAGAGGTAATCAATCTGAGAATATACTGTGTCAAGATCAAGGATGAAAATTCCTTGGTATGAAATGAAATCTGTGACCAAAAATTTGTTTTCATGGCAAAAAAAAAAAAAAAAAAAAATGTTTTCGGAGATAAAACACTTTCTGGTGAAAGAATGTGGTGAAAATAACCAAATTCGAGTCTCTAATGTTTGAGCAAGTCATGGAGCCCAGGGAAGCAAACGAGGGCATTAAGTATCGGGTTTTTATTGCAGCACTATTTAGTGAGCCATTAAGTCTGTTTATAATATGTTTCCCTAATGCTAGCTTTAGAGTGAAAGAAATTAAGCCCTTAGGTTTCTTGAGTTTGAGTGTTTACTTTTGTGAATACTCAGTAATTAAATAAGAGAATTTTTACATTTTCAAATACTTTGGTGGAATTGCTTATATATGAAACCTTTATCAGAAGCTCTACCCTGGACACCTATAGAGGAAATGCTGTGTGTGTGTGTGTGTGTGTGTGTGTGTGTGTGTGTGTGTGTGTGCGCGCGCAATAATCTTGGTTTAAGGTTATGCCTTTGCTTCATGTACATGGATATTGCACTGAAGCAGTTAGCAGAGCCCTAAAAGTGAACAATTTCTCTCAGGAAACTCTGTGTTAGAAACTTGGGATAAAGATGTAACTGAAACACCAGCCCTGTTCTCAAGCAACCTATAATTTAATTCAGAACATAGGTGCATATTAAATTATTGAAACGTGACATAAAATATGGAAATCATGAAACATGGTCAAGATATAAAGGAGTGAGAGAGTTTCCTTGTGGAGATGGTGGGAGGAAGTAGTGATGGGACGCTTGCCCAGAAGATTTAGAAGAGGAGGGACACTGAGGGTAGGTAAGTCCTTAATAAGAATTTGCCAGGTGAACAAACATGAAACACATTCTAGTCTGGGTTCTCTAAAACACAGGCCTGGGGAAAATCAGGGCCTATTTGGAGAAATGCAGACGTCATCGTGGGTAAAAATGACTTGGAAAGGAGCTGTGGTCAGAAGTCAGTCTGGAGGGACTTGTGGGATGTGCTAAGAGGCAAAGGAGGGAGTTGGGTTTTTACAACATTACTATTCTGATTATAGACAAACCAGCTCATCTTTCTGTTTTCCTGTTAGGAAGTATGACTAAATTCTGTGCTTTTATTATGAAAAATGTTTCTGATTATTTGGCAGGTATAATGTTTTAGTTTATAGTTCTTGATTAGAATTATTCTTGAACCGTTCTGTTTATTGGTTCTCTTATTATTTCTAGAGATACTTTATGAATTAATGAATTAACAGTGAGTATCTTAAAATACATTTCTCAATTTTAGTTGACCTTTATTTTTTATGTAAAATATTTAAAGATTCATGTAGTTAAATCTATTGTTCTTTCTTTATGTCTTGTATTGTTTAGAAATCCTTATTCATCCCCAAATTAAGTTTCTTGTAAGATTTATATTCTTGTTAATTATAGAACTTTAAGCAAAGAAGTAGCATGATTAGACTTCTACTCAAGAAAGGACACTAGTGGGAATATGATGGTTTTTTTTTATGTGTACCTATTCTCATTCTTCCAACTTTCCTTACTTTTCTTCATACATTACTCTTAGCTTGAGTGATTCATTCATCAATTCAAACTCCATTCAAGTTCATTATTATCTCAGCATCTCATCCCTGTTTCTATCCCTTTTGCAGCCCAGATTGCAAACATCAACTGCATCTCCTCTTGCTGCCTTTTTCTAACCTTTGCACAGGTCTTTAGTGCAAACATATCAACATGACTTGAGTTCATTCTCTACCACACATGCACATATGTTGACAGATGACTGAAGTATGTCTTGTTTTAAATAGGTCACAAGATGTGGATATCTCCTGACATCAGTTATGTATTTAACAAATCTTCAGGGGGAGTACCTTCCAGATACTGCCGTCTGTTATTTTTAAGGCTTTTGAGTTTATTGCCTGTGTTCCTGAAGACACTTTCAGGCAGGCAGTTTGGAAACAAGTGTTTACTGAGTGCCCACAGGGCCCAATGTACTAGTAGGTGCTTGTCGGTTGCTCTTTTTAAATTTTTTTTTTTAATCCACAATAAAATCTCTGGAAATAGAGAAGTTCTTCAGAGATGACAAGGATTGATAGAAACAACAAAAGTTAAAAATACATATCAGCAATAGGGCACAGTTAAAAGTAACAAACCTAAATGTTTAGCAGGAAATAAAGCATGCTGAAACTCCAAGGCAGAGCATCCTTGTCTCTTAAGCTTCGCTTCAGTTTAGTGCCTGAAACATCTATGTTCAAGTTCATCGTTTAAACCTACAAAGAAAGAGGGGTTCAAGAAAAATGACATTATTTCACCTCCCTTTTCATATCAAGCAAACCTCTTCCCTATTTACCTATATTTTTCACTTACGTTTCTTTTGTCAACTATCAAGACGATTTCTACACTTTCTTGTAAAGCCAATCTTGCCCTAGCTCTCAGGCCTTCCCTTGAACCACCTTCAGAGATCACATTTTCTCTTTCTTCCCTCCAGCTACTTTTCCTTTGGATTCCACCAATGTTGAATAATTTGCTTATAGTTGTGATTGTCCCCAGGTTCACACTGTTCTTCACAAGCTGTCCTCCTACAAATGTTTTCTGCAAACAGTTTTTTCACATTACTTAAGAATGTAAAATATTTCTCCATAGCCTTTCAAATCAGGTGTTATGGTGTTAGTGAAAAACTGTTGAGGTTTTATTGAAGACGTAGATTCCAAGTCATACCTAGTCCTCACACAGCTGCAACATTAGGGTAGCATAAGTGTTTCAGTTAGTATTATTTTAAGAATAAATATATATAAAAAGAGCATGAATATAACTCTCATTCTATTATATATATATATCTGTATGC
This sequence comes from Sciurus vulgaris, assembly GCF_902686455.1. Lineage (NCBI taxonomy): Eukaryota > Metazoa > Chordata > Mammalia > Rodentia > Sciuridae > Sciurus > Sciurus vulgaris. The sequence goes on from NC_136469.1 coordinate 58,879,659, forward strand.
TAATGATAATTTGTTTACTTTGACAAATAAATTCCTATCTAAATAATAAGGTAGCTATGTGAGATATTTCTTAGAATTGTTTTTTAGTTATTTAAACATAGAGATTGGAATAAAAGAATAAAGTAATGATCAATGTGTGTTTCATGATTCAGACAATCAATATGTTTTAGTTCAGGTACATTTATCCCAGATATTTCTGAAAAATCAAGTTCCAATCATCTTCTATTTTCTTCCATCTCCTGTAAACCGGGTCCTCATAGCCACATCCTTAGTGAAAAAAGACTGGTGTGACACAGAGGTAGGATATGTGCAGATAGTGAGTATTTGAGATAATGCAGCTGAATGGATTCGTAGAATCTACCATTGGATCAAGGTAATTCCCACCTCAACAATAAGCAAGGTGTTCTTCTAGGTCCTGGAAGGATAGCAAGCAGCAAAACCAGCAGCAACCTCTGGCTTAATGGAGGTTACATTCTAATGATGATGGAATTAATACATGAACATGACCTTGAAATCAACCCTTATCTACCCTAGATTTATTTTTAACTCAAGAATTTCAATTTTAATTTTTAAGGTTATTTTATTTCATTTTATCGGTCATTCTGTTCCACAGAACTTGATGGGGGACACTTCTAACTCATTGCAATTGATCTGTTTAATTTTTGGTCTCCAAGGACAGAGTTATGATTTATTTCCTTCTGTAAGCCCTGGGATTCTGAAGTAAACCAATTCACCAATGATTCTCATTTTTCATTTTCAAGAAAGGGAGTGGGTCATTCAAACGACCATTCTGTGAACAATGACTTGCTTCAAGTTTACTTATGAATTTGCTCTGACCCATTGTGGAGGCCAGATTGTTCCAACTGCTTCCTCTGCTGCTGTCTTCTTTTATCCATAATTAAGTAGGTACCCTATTCTATTGATACTATTTTCCACTTAACTGAGTGCTATGCTCTGAATGTTTTGTGTCACCCTATTTTAGTCAGCTTTTTCACTGCTGTGAATAAAAAAAACTTTCAAGAATAACTTTAGAGGAAGAAAAGTTTATTTGAGAGTTATTGATCTCAGAGATCTCAGTTCATCGACAGCCAGCTTGAGGTGAGGCAGAAGATCACGGCAGAAGAGTGTGGAGTAGGGAAGCCACTCACGTAATGATCAGGAAGCAGAGAGAGATTTTACTCACCGATACAAAATATATATACCCAAAGCCACACCCCCATTGCCCACCTCCTCCAGCCACAACCTACTTGCCTTCAGTTACCACTCTGTTAATCTCATCAGGAGATTAATTTACTGATTGGGTTAAGGCTGTCATAACCCAATCATTTCTTCTCTGAACCTTCTTGCATTGTCTCATATGTGAGCTTTTGAGGGATACCTCACCTCTAAACCATAACACACCCCAAAATTCATATATGAAACCTAATCATCCATGTGTTATGTTAGGAGGTGAGGCCTTTAGGAGGTGAGTAGGTCATGAGGGCAGAGCCCTCAGACATCAATACCAAGGCATCAGCCTGTTACTCCCTTGAGTATACAGTGAGAAGTTGCCATCTATGAACCAGAATGTTAGCCTTAGCCAGACACCTATTGGCAGAAACACGACTTTGGATTTCCCAGCCTCCAGAACTGTAAGAAGTGAATTTCTATACTTAATTCTCAAACTCCCTTATGTGTGACCTAGAGTGAATGCCAGTGGCATGAGTAATGGAACCATCTATAATCTCTGTCCTTAATTTTTGACATAGCACTCTGATAAGTAGGCCTCTTCCCCATTCATAGTGAAACGTGTGAGTGGTGGAGGGAAACTTTGTAAGGACTACTATAAATAATTCAAGATAGCTGAAAAGCCACTTAGCAGGAACAGCTAGAATACTAAAAGGGTTCAAACAAATGCCTCTTAAGTCCAATTAAGCACCTTCTCATAAACTTCTTTTAGACTTCTGAATCTTAGCAATTAATTTTTTAAGAAGACTTTCTCCCTCTATTAAAAAAAGCTTCTTTCCCTTTTCATAATTTATTTTTTAACCTTCTGTTTAAATTTCAGTAGTGATTTCCTGCTTATTTCTGAAAGTAAATGGGTACAGTAACTTTCTGTTTCCCAATATTTAGAGGAAGCATTTTTTTGTTCGCTTTTCCTTTTTGACTCCCCTTCCCTCCATTCAGTCCCCTCGCTACCACTCTTGAATTTCTGCACTTGTAAAAATCAGCTCACCAAGACAACAGTAACTATTCTCACTATATTTACAAATTTATTTAGCAGCCCTTTGAAATTACCACATTTCTCTTTAACAATTTAAAGTCACCATAGACACCTCATTTTCTGACCTTCAAAGTCACAAAATGTAGCAAAGAAAAATTAAACCTGTTTAACAACCCAATTTCTAAATCTAACCTGCTCATACTGGCATTCAAAGTCTTTCATAAGTTCTTCCAGCTCTATCTGTCTACCAACTTGCCCAGTTTATTCCTAGCCAGGCAATCACTTGAGTGTTCCCTACAATTGCCACTGTCATTATGACCTCATTATTATCTTGAATTGTCTGGTCTTCCACTAAATCTTTATGACTCCAATTACAATAACTACATGCACAGATGATGTTATTTCTCTACACATGTAAGTTTTAAGGGGAATAGAATAGGGAACACACTATGTACTTCTTTATATTCTTGAGGGTTTTAGCATAATGGCAGGGACATATAGTTAATATGTAAATTGTTTCTTTTTTAAATTTTGGTACCAGGAATTTAACTCAGGGACTCTTTACCACTGAGCCACTGCTCCAGTCCTTTTATAAAAAATATTATTATTATTTTTTTTTTATTTTGAGACAGGTTCTTGTTAAGTTGCTTAGGGCCTCGCTAAGTTGCTGAGGCTCACTTGCAATCCTCCTGTCTGAGCCTCCTGAGCTAGGATTATAGGTGTGAGCCACCATGCCCAGCTTGTAAATTGTTTTTTTTACAAATAGAAGAATTAGCTACTTTAATGACATCTTTTAAAAATCTGATGAGAGGCAGTTGCAGAATTTAGGTCATTTATAAAATGACAAACTAAAGTCACTAAGCAGAATTTAGGAAAGAAATGGTTCAGTCTTGTCAACTATGAAACACTTGAACAAATTATAGAGTTAAAGGCATGTAGCACTGTGAGGTTGCAAAGGTTGGGAAGAGTACATGGCATTCTACCTGCAGTGCTATTATGTCAGCAATTCTAAGAAACCAGTGCTTCTTTGAATAGTGTAGCACAACTGAGAAAATATATAAAATTTCAAAGCACTTAGCATCTTCGATTTTAACTTTTAAACAAGAAGGCTGGTGGGGGTGGGGAATGAGAGAATAATGGGGGAACTTTAGAATATGTAGAAGAAAATAGAGGGAGACGGGTAAGAAAAATGGTGGAATGAGACAGACATCATTACCCTATGTACATGTATGATTACACGAATGGTATGAATCTACATCATGTACAATCATAGAAACGAAATTATGCACCCCATTTGTGTACAATGAATCAAAATGCAGTCTGTAAACAATTAAAAGCTAAATAAAAAAAATAGAAAAGGGAAAAGTACACCATTCTTGAACATTTTAAGGAGAATTATTCTATATAAAATGAAAGACTGATAGTCTCTGTCATGTATTTCTCCTGCGTTCAAATCTTCAGAAATGCAAAATAATTCTTTAGGAATAAAAGAAAAGTCTGGAAATTGTCATGATTTACATTAGTGAAAGAGAAAAAAGTTGGACCCCCAAATGACTATCATTTTTTAAAATTAATTCTTCAAAGTCCTGCATGCTCTTCACACTTAGGATGCATCCCAATTCAGACTTGCTATACTTCAAGCACTTGAAAGCCACTGGTGGCTGATGGCTACTGTGTTGAACAGAACAAATTTAATATTATTGCTGAGCAGTAACCTTATATGCCAAAGAAGCATAATCCTCCTTGGAACTGGAGCCAGAGGGTCCAATCTTGGAGTGCAGGCATGATAAAAGAAAGTCAGTCCTGAAAAATCAAAGTAAATTCAAAATGACTCAGACATTTCACTAGTGTATCAAGACAGCCACAGAGGGGATCTGAACACTTAGGTTTCAGTACCGCTGGCTGAAATTTCCTTCCAAGGTCTAGCCACTTCCTTCAGATCCTGCACGTGGCTTTCCTTTCCTCCTCATTTCTTTACCTTCTTTCACCATGTGATCGTGGGAAACAGCCTAGCAACTTGGCTAATTCTTCCTTTCTTGCTGACTACCTTGGCGATTTCCCTCCTTTATTGTCGCATCACAAAAAAAGGCCAAAGACCCCGTCAGTCAGAACACTCCTGGGAAAGTAGGGAAGTGTCGGAAGAGGAAAGAGCTGATTTCGTTTCTTTGGGGCTGATTGCTCGCAGGAGTGGAAGGGTGGAAGGCACTGATTGTTCTCATGGCAGCCAACAGTGCCTGTTTGGCAGCGTCTTTTCTTTTTCTCCACTGAAATGCTGCTGGAGTGAAGTTGAGAGGCACAATTTCAATCAGGAAAAGAGTATTCACGTTCTTTATTCCTGTTCGGATAAGGAGTAAGAACAATGCAGAATGTAGTGCCCTGGATTTGCAGCAATGCTTCAGTCCACACAATGGGCAAATGCAATTTTGTTATTTTGCCTCTGATAGAAAATGCCTCTGTACTTTTCCCATGATCTAATCGGCAGTGAGGAAGGAGGCCAGAACTTTGCAATTTGTAAAAGAATAGAATTACAGTCCTTTGCTCCTCATCCTCAACACCAAGCAGCAGTCATTATTTTACTTTTTCATGGTCCTTAAAAGCAAATAGCAAAACACCCTTATGGAATCAAGGGCTCTGAATTAATTTCTGGGAGATACTTTTGATGTGTAAAATACACATATGATTACATGTTCAGCGAGCATTTAGTTATCCCCTTGCATGCTTTGACTCCTAAGGAATAAGGGCTTCTCTTTACCCTTCTACATTTCTTTTCTTTCTTTCTGTTTCCCTGTCAAAGAAAAAAATGATTTATCTTTCCATTTCAATTAAGCAACTTCTAGAGAAGCTTTCTGATCTTCAAACATGAAGCCAGGATGGAGCCCTTCCCTCTGGGCTCCAGCTGTAGAGCACACAGGGAAACTCTTAACACCATTACAGCACACACTGTTTTCATGGTTTCTTTGTGTCTTATTCATTTTTCTAACTCTGACGTGCAGCTCAATAACTGCCATACAGAAGGCCCTCCATAAATGTTTGTTCAAAGAATAAATGGCTCTCTTTCTCTAAGCCCCTGACACCCTTGTCTCAAGCTATCAATGTTTACCAAGGCTTTGGAAGTCAGCACTATTTAATAAAATAATTCATTATTTCTGATTCCTCCTGTGTCTTTCCAGTACCTATGAGTAAGGCTGTGGTCCAGATGCAGATGGGCAGTGATTTTAGATGGTAATCATTAAAAATATTAAGTTTAAAAGCCTGACTTCTAGAATATTTTTAATAGAGAAATATTATAACTTTGGGGGAAAAATGTTTTTTTTTTTTTTTTTCATTTTTCACCAAGGAAGGTAATTAACCAATGAGCAAAAGAGTAATATTCTCTATTTTAAGCATTATATAATCTCTCAATAAAGTAATAATTATCTTGATACAGGAATAATTAATTTATACATGTGTATATACATTATATATATTTGTTTCTCTTTAGAACTTGATGTCAGAAAAAAAGGAAAATATTTATACTTAGATGGATATTATAATATTTAGCAAACTAGAAAATTTAATTTTGTAATAATGAATAAAAGAGCAAGTTAACATATCAAAGAAACTTTCCTTATATACATTTACTTGAATTCTCCTTAAAAGGTTTTAGAAACATTCTTCTTTATATAGTCTAATAAATTAAGATGAAAAACAAATAAGCATATTACAATGAGTTGTCCCCAGAGGCTTGGGTAGGTGGCCTAATAGCAAATATCAGTTTCTTTCCCATGGTCCTCTCCCAGAAAAATAAATCAACTTTGGTCTTGGAAGACAGTCAAGACTGATATTAGTGTCAAAGCTGATTTCTACTTTTCCACATCATAGATGTTTCCAGAAGGATGCAGAAACAAGATACGCCTTAGTCAAAGCCTCCCTGGGCATTTTTACAGTGACCCAGTGGAGCAAATAATAAAGCCCCTCATTTGCAAGTCTAAGAGTCGTTTCCTCATTGCTGGTAACAGCCTGCATCTCCTGATAAGATTCCTATATCAAGTAATCTTCCTTGTCTATAATTTTTGTGACTTCTAAAAATGGATTGATGACATTCTGCCCTTGATCTATCAGGGAAGAACAAATTGACAACATTGCTGGTAGGTTTACATGCTGCATATTTTTTCCAAGCAATCACTCAATTTATGTAAGGTGGCTAAGCTCATCAACAAAACAGGATTCAATTTCAGGGCAGATTTTGTGGCAGAAAGTTTTCCTTGTTAAATTTATTTCTTTTTCTCATTTCCTGGAAATAGAGATGTGGGTATTATGTAGTAGAAAATGTGACTGATACAAAATGAGATTGTGTCATGTCAGAAATTGCAGGTTACCATGGTGCAGTAGAGTGAGAAAGACCACGTGAACTATGACTTTCTCATCTGATATTCTGGCTGCAGCAGAAATGGGTTTCGCAGGTGTACTTGGTTTTGGACAGAGTGCATTAGGCACTCAGGATAAACTATACCTTGGTCTTAGGAGTCATAGCATGTACAACTGATTCCCAGATGCCAACTATCTCTTCTTTGGGCGAAGAAAGCTTAACCTTATAATTTGTAACAATGAGAATCAGTTAAGTTTGAATTTGTAAGTGGGTCTTAGGGTGATTAACTCTTTTGATTTGCCTGAGCTGCTTCCAGTTTTAACACTGAAAGTTCCAGGAAACACTTCAGTCTGTCCCTGATAAACCAGAATAGTTGGTCACTCTAGTTGTAATGATGATTTTGTCTGTAATATTCTGGAGTCTCAATTACCTTTTCTTTCTTTCTTTTTTTTTTTTTTTTTTTTGTACCAGGGATTGAACCCAGGGCTGCTCAACCCACTAAGCCACATTCCCAACCCATTTTTTCTTTTTATATTTTAATTTGAAACAGGGTCTCACTAAGTTGCTTAGGGCCTCGCCAAGTTGTTGAGGCTGACTTTGAACTTGAGATCCTCCTACCTCAGCTTCCTGCCAATCATCTTTTCTTAACTGAATATGGAAATATGTTATTTACTCTCTTTACTTATTGAATATAGTTGGTGGAAATCTGATATTGGCATGAAGAACAGTGAGTGCCCAAGATCCTCCACATCTAATATGGTGTAAATATTAACTACCCTGGCAGAAAAAGACAGGGTAAAAGAACTCATACATTTTCTCATAGTAGTTTCAGACTCTGTCTGTGGTTCACAGCACTGACGTGGGTCTGTGGGGATGACTTGAATGAACCCTACGGTTGTGTGGTTCATAACTGTTAGAAGTCAAATGATGTAAAGAAATGAAAACTGAGTCTTTTCAGCCTTTTTCACATCAAAAGAGAGGATCTCAGGAGTTTTTCAATTCATGAAAAAAAAATTTAAGCATCTGACAAGTTTGTACTGCTAGAAAAGCAGGAACTCACACAGATACCCTTCAATGACAGCAGCTGTCCTCCTCCAGTGTGAGTGGTGTCCTCTAGCACCATAGCTTCTCCCTCTGATCAGGAATTGATTTTGGTCGAATGGGGACTTCCTTACCCAGCAGTCTACTCCCATATTTCACACCAGCTGAGTGAATTACAAAAAGTCAAACCTGCCTGTAACTGCCATTGGTTGCATTGTAATCTGTAATTCTGTGCCGTGTTGTAATTCTTCTGTAATTTAATTTGTTCTAATTTATTACTCTGTGCTATAAATTGTGTTGCAGAAATTCCATGGGAGAGGTGGAAGCTAGTTCCTAACTGAGATCATATCCTTCCTTAGCTACCTTCTGGATAAAACTTCCCTAAAGAATAGAGATTCATTCTCTGTTGAATCTCTGATGGCCTGAATAGTACCTAGAAAATGCAGCGCATTTAGTAAAACTTTTGTCAATGAACATATGAAGGATTTCTGGTAGGAACTGTAATTTGTACAAGCTTTGTGGAAAGCAATTTGGAACTATGCAAAAACAATTTATATATTTCTTATTTTATCATCCATTTATCATGAATTTTTAGGACACAAACTCTAAAAATAGTCAAAACAGGATTACAGAGAAATGTCAAAATAAGTTATGGTACCTCCTTCCTTAAAATGGAATTATTTCGCTGTTGAAACCATATATGATATAGGTAAAATATTGGTGGAAATACACCAGTAGAGACATTCTTGAGAGAAATTTTCAGTGTGTATTTAAACATTCATATGATTTATTATCCAGCAAATTTATTTCTATGAATATCACAAATCAACAAGAGACATGTGTGCAAATATAGATTGGAGGTGACATAGGAGCCCATCCCTCAGGGAAATACATCCCTTGGTGCTCCTAAAATAAACAACGCATCTGCACATTTGTGTTCTAACAATAGCGAGCTCAGGGGAGAAATTGGATTGAAATACTTCACTCCAAAGCTTTGCAATTCTACATAAAGAGCTCTAACTTGGACAATAATGATCCTACTAAAAACAATGACACTATAAAAATGTTAAACTTCTAGTTAATACAATTTAAAAATACTATCATAAAATATAGGTCCTATTCTTGAAATAAGAAGAATATGACTGCTAGGAAGGGGCATGAAGAAGAGGAGAGTTGAGTTAAAGAAACAAGGACAGAGAGATGTCTTCATAAGTTGCAGATGGAGAAACAATTTTGGGTTTTCAACAAAATGTAGAAATACTGGAGAAAGATTCCTCCAGCTCTTTGTCTTGTATTTGCTTATCTTTGTAAGGGTGGGACAAAACCATGCCAAAAGTACTTTCAAGACAGTGCCTTGTCAAAAAAAGTCAAATGGAGAAGCACTTGTGAATGGAGATTATGAATATAAATCTATGTGTGACTTGCTGCATTTGACTGTGTTGATGTGCTTTGCTTGTGTATATTGTTATTTGCTGATACAGTAGATTAACACATAGCACCTATAAATTCCACATTTTATGATGCACAAAAGTATATGCATATCCAAGGATATATTTCAAATGCATAATATGTGTATGTGTTTGTGTGCGTGTGTCTATGTATGAGGTAGATGATACCAGAGAATAAGAATGAAGGTAAGAATAAAATTAACCAAGAATAGATTCTGTATTACCCAATGATTACAGAATACTTTGAATAGATGTATATTATTAAAACTGCATTGTGGAAAAAATAAATCCAAAAAATAAATCCAAGAAAAAAAAGGATACTGTTCATTCTACATGTATTAGTACGCAAACGTAAGCATGAATATTGGTGAATGAAAAAAGTCATAAAGTACTTGTGTGTCTCTGAAGCATGTTTTTAATACATTAATGTGGTTAGATTTCAGCATAGTATTTCAAGTGATTTTTAAAACTTTTCTGCATCTTAAAATATCTTAAAATATTTTAGGACTGGGTAATCTTTTTTATAATCAAACAGGAAACAACCATTTTCATGTTTTAAAAAGTTAAAAACATTGAATTTCATATAAGATGTGAGTCAGTTATTTTGCTTGTGTAAAATATATTCAAATACAGTAAGATCCAACGTGAGAAAAATCAGCTCTCCCTGGAAAATAAGCAGCACTTAAATATTCTAATTAAAGTACCAGGGTGTTTCTTTTGGAAATATTGATGCTAATGTAGTTTTTCCATGAGAGAATCTTATATTGCAGTTTTCTACTTTACAATAATTTTCTTTTATGAAAAAAGAGTCTGAAAACTTATACAATGTGATTTATTGTATTTCAAAAAATGAAACTATTTATTTTGTTAAAAAATTGCTGTCTTTTGATATGTGGGGAATTTGGCACAAAGCTGGTAAATGAGTGAGGGGGCCAGTGGTTGCATTAGTGTATGAGCATGTATAGTGTCATGTTTTCTTTATTGAAAGAGAGCAAGTCATGAGAGTAGAATCTTGTTGTTAAAAAATAAAGCAAGAATCTGACTGAACTCAGGAACAGAAGAGCTGCAAGTTCTTCAAATTTTAAACTACCCACATGGGTATGTCAAGCCAACTGAAAAAAAAAAAAAAAAAAAAAAAAAAACAAAAAAACAAAAAAACAATGAAAGCATAGCTTGAAATTGCCTCCTGAAACTTTAACACCTTAGTGGTGGAGCAAAGATGGTGAACCTCTATAATCCCAGACCTCCTTAAAGAGCACCATTTATTTTATGAGGACACTGAACTAAATGGTAATATAAATGTAAAATGAGATTCCATGTGGTAAAGGGATCCATAACGTCCTGAGAGTCACTGTACTAGGTCTGATAGACCAGCTCTACATCTTACCAGCCCTGTACCTTGAATCGTCTCAGACATCAATGACATCACTTTGTTCACACAATGCTTCTTTCTCCACCACTTATTAGAACAAATGGTATAAATTATATGAAAATAGTAAAATGTTAATGCCTATTCAAATGTAATTTGTTATTTTTTAATATCCAAAATGAACTCAGTACCATATAAAGTGACAGAATGCATTTATTCAGTACTTAGATTTGCTAAAATGTAATTTCTAAAATGTAAAGCCGATGAGAGAATTTATGAAACAAAATCCTCAACAATGAAAACAGGAAAGTATGACCAATAAATAAAGAGAAAAGAGAAGACAATAGAAAACACTTTTGAAGGAGCTTGGATGGTCTTCTTAGCAACTATTTTAAATTAGCTATGATAATTATGTTCAAAGAACCAAAGGAGACCATTTTTAAAGGATTAAAGGAAAATGAAGATGATTCTTCATCAACTACAAAACATCTATAAAGAGAAATTATAAAGAAAAAAGCAAATGGAATATTTGGGATTGAAAAGTACAATAACCACTAGAGAATTTCAACAGTAGATTTGAACTGGAAGAAGAAAGTTTCGACGATCTCTAAGACAGAGCCACAGAGATTATACAATCTGAAGAACAGAGAGAGAAAGGAAGATGAAATAAAATTAACAGAGATTTGGAGACTTATGGTTACCAGGAAGCATACCAACATATGTGCAATTGGATTACTATAAGAAAAGAGAGAGAAATGAACAGAAAAAGTTTTTGAGAAACTAAAGGCCAAAACTTCCCAAATTTGATGACAAATATTATTTTTTTTTACAAAGCTCACCTATTTCTAACTAGGATAAACTCAGGAAGATCCAAACTCAGACACATCATAGTAGAAATGCTCAAAGTCAAACATAAAGAGAAAAACCTTGCAAACAGGAAGAGAAAAAAAATATCTCATCACATACAAGGGAACCTAATAAGATAATCCCTGATTGCTTACCAGAGACAATGAAAGCCAGAGGCAATTGGAAGGACATATTCAAAGTACTGAAAATTAAACTATCAACCAAGAGTCTTGTATTCATAAAAACTCCTACAAACATAAAGGCAAAGTAAAGACATCCTAAGATGAACAAACTGAGAGCACTGGTTGCCACAGGCTTATTTTAAGAAATATTAAAGGAAATTCTTCAGATGGAAGGCTACTGACACCAGACAGTAATTTCAGTAATTTGCATCATACAAAAATAAAAAAAAGGAAAAACATCATTATGCAGGTAAATAAAAGGGAAAATAAAATGAATATTTTTTCTTCTCTTTTTCTCTTGTTCAAGAAGGAACCATTGCTAGGAAAGTTACCTTAATCCTATAAACAGTTAAAATAATTGACAAAATTTAAGAAACATGAATTTTCAGACATTGGTCAAAGGACTGTCCACACTGTGATCCAGAAGAGAGTGGGAACCAACTGGTAAGTCCTGCAATTGCATGAATGTACTTCCTGAAAGCAGTATACAGAGCAAGGAGGAATTGAGAGGGAACCTAGTGGTTCACTGAATTGAAAAGACTGAGCTAGGGGCTGAGGAGATAGCTCACTTGGTAGAGTGCCTGCCTTGCAAGCAAAAGGCCCTGGGTTCAATCCCCAGTACCACAAAAAAAAAAAAAGAAAGAAAAAAAAAAGAAAAAAGAAAAGACTGAGCTAGCTTGCACAGTGGTGAGTGCCTGTAATCCCAGTGGCTTGGGCAGTTGAGGCAGGAGGATCATATGTTCAAGCCAGCCTCAGCAAAAGTGAGGTGCTAAGCAATTCAGTGAGAGCCTGTCTTTAAACAAAATATAAAATAGGACTGGGGATATGGCTTAGTGTCAAGTGCCCCTGAGTTCAATCCCCTATATACATCCCTCCCCAAAAAAAAAGAAAAAAAAAAGACTGAGCTCAACCAGAGTTTGGGGGCAGAACTTGAGAAGAATATCAAAGAGGGGAAAGCTGCGCCTACAGAACCCCTAGGATCTGCAGAGGAGTCCTACTGACTCTTTGTACTGACCTCTGTGTGATCAGGTGAAACTCTGCAAGGCTTGGGCAGAAAAAGGCAGCAGAAAGCAGTAAGTAAAACAATTTTCTTAGTTTACACTGAGAATAGTTTGTGTTCCCTCTAGCAATAGTTGAGAGACCTCATAATAAACAGGTCAACAGATATCATTTTCTTTTTTCTTTTCTTTTTTAAAATATCTTTTAGATGTTGCTAGATCTTTTTACTTATTCATTTATTTACATGTGGGGCTGAGAATCAAACCCAGTGCCTCACACATGCTAGGCAAGCACTCTACCACTGAGCCACTACCCCAGCTCCCAGATACCATTTTCAAAAGGGCAATTCATTCATAATAAGAATGTTATCCCCAGAAGAATAGCTGCATTGAAACAAACTATAAAAAGTAAATCTTTACAAAAGGGAATGAAGGGAAGGGAGGAAGGATGGGATGGGGAAAGGCAGTGGAATGAATCTGACATAACTTGTGTTTGTACACATACCACAGTGCATCTCAGCATCATGTACGTCCCAAGACTGCCATGATGCACAAAATAGCAGGATCAATATTTTAAAATCTAAAAAAAAAAAGTTAGTCTTGAAATAATGTAACTAATTCTAAGACAATTTAATTATTGCCAAAATAAAATTGATTACTCTTTGAAGGGAAACAAAATCCCTGATAAAATCAAATATTCCACAATGATGTAAAAGCAATCCTTGGTATCCATATAAAAGTTACCAGGCATGCAAAGAAGCAGAAGAGTACAAACTATAATTAGGAGAAAAAAAATCATCAATCAAAAAGAAGCAAGTAGTAGAATTGATAGAATTAGTCCACAAGGATATTGAAAGAACTGATAAAAACTGTTCAAATGCATTAAGTAAAGGAAAACATGGAAATATTAAGTAGAAGATTACAAAATATAAAAATCTGAAAGAAAATTTTGGAGATTAAAATTATGATATCTGAATGAAAAATGTATTAAATATATCAAATATCTGCCTTAAACAGATTTGAAATTTGAAATTTCTGTAATTTCAAATATCACAGAAAAAAATCATCAAACTTAGACAATTATGAATTACCAAAAATAAATTACAGATTAAAAAAAGATTGAAAATTAATGAAATGAGCCTTAAAGACCAATGATTATGGAATTAAAACAGACATAAAAAAACACATAACATATATTTCCATTTATATGAAATTCTAAACAAAGCAAGATTATAGTCCTAGAACACAAATCACTGGTTCCTTCAGCCTGAGAGAAGACTGAGAATGAACTGCAAAGGTTCACCAGAGAATGTTTTAGGGTGATGCAAATCTTTATTGTGGTGGATTTCATCAAACCAATCACTAAATGTGAATTATAGTGGGTATAAATTATGCAATAATAAAATGTATTTAAATTTGGTATAATGTTTAGTAGATTTCCAAAGATTTCCTCTCTTCTTTTGGAGAGAAAGAAGCCACAGCAATTCTTATATTATGGCAAAGATGAAAAGTTCTAGAAGAAAATAATGGAAGTATTTTCCCCTTAAAAAACAGAATCTCATTACATTCTGAACTTTGGAAAGACAACTTTCTTTTCTAGCTAAAAAAAAAAAAAAAAAAAAAAAAACAAAAAACAAAAAAACAAAAAAACACTTAAAAACCCCTAGGATTTCTTAATTGATTTGCTCTTTTATTTCAAAAATAATCTGTTAAATTAGGGAGAATTTACAATTTGATTCTTGAATCATTTAGCAATTCTTTTCATTTTCTTCAGAGAAGGAGCTCCCAGTATGAGTAAGAAAGTACTCAAATCTATCCAAGATATGGTTTTAATACCGATTTTGGCACTGAATTTACAGAGTCTGAATCCTTTCTATTCCTGCCTGTCTTATATTTCTAAATTGGTGATGGCAAACAAGAATAATAAGAGCCAGGAAAACCTGACCAGGCTTTGACTCCACATAAAATCCATCATCAGTTTTCCATTGTCATGAAGCTAGAGCTAAGATTTATTAATATGACATACACGGTGTGAATGGACTACTTGTTCACTAGCAAACCTCTATTTTCCCCCTTTCCTTTGTTCACATTGTGCTCTGGCCTAGTCACATCTGTCTCTGAGCCGCTGTCTAGAAGGTTTCTTTTCTACATCTTTGCCACTGTAATTCTTGCTCATGCTTCAAGTATTACGTTAATGTGGTTTTTTTTTTTTTTTTCATGGAACTTTCCTGATCCCCTGCTTAAATTGTTTTACCATGCTGCCCCACCGTAACTCCCTGCATTTTGTTATTTTAAGATTCATTACAGTCAATTCTCATTATTTATCGTAGTTATGCCCTAAGCCCTGAATTATCTAATACTATAATACTGATCCAAGAGGAAAGAGGCTGTCCCACTAACAGGTGCTAGAATTGAGATTCAAACTCAGTCTAACTGGCTCCAGTGCCAGAGCTTCTGGCTCTGCATTGTACTGCTGCCTGTTGTCTCCATTATGTGTTCATCCCCGAATGAGAGTTCAAAAAGGAAGGCAGTGCATCTCCTTGTTCAGCTTCAGCCAAGAACTTGTACATCTGGTAATTCCAATTGTCCACAGATCTTTGCAGGGTCACCACTGACCTTGAAAGCAGCAGGAATTAATCTGGAGTTAAAAATAAACTTCAGTAAGTAGGAGAATTCAGAAAAACAACATTTGAATAACGCTTGTCTTGCTCATCTGTAATCTCCCCTAGAGCTGGTACCATGTTTACCATGATGACCGTGGATTTGTTCACATACTTAGTAAATAGTTCTGGCTCATATCAGGCCTTCACTAAAGACAAATTGAGGGAAAGAATGAATGGACAAATTAATATATTAGAAATGTTCCTACACTTAGAACAAATAGGTTCTGAAAAGAGCTCACGCCAGTGTGGTGGGTCTTCATGGATAAATTTAACCTCTAGGTATCTGTGAAAGTTTGAGCTCCTATCTAATTTTCTCTCCATATAGTGATCCTTATTCACCCACAGATCCAGATTCCAAGTTAGGAACTCATCTCTGCCAATCATTTCTTCAAGAGCTGAGTCTTGTTTCTGTTTTACCTGATATAGCCTTTCTCCTCCACAATTCGTGACCCAGCTTCCTACCCATGCTAGTCGAAGTTCTTGAGTGCATAAAAACAGAAACTGACTCAGATTCATTTAAGTGGAAAAAGAATTTGTTAGAAGGTGTCAGATCACAAGAGTTACGAGGCGGGTGGATAAGGCAGCATGCATTTTAACTAAAGGGGTGAAAGCATGAAATTCTTTTACAGGGACTCTGCTTGGATACTACTGCAAGAGGCATCACTCTCACCACAAATCACTGTCACTCTGTTACTATTAGAGTCTTCACACCATTCCAACTACTTCAAAGAGTTCTATCTGCCTTGTACCTTGGTGTCTTTCCCTTGAGATCCACATGCCCAAGCTCTGGATGCCTAAAAGTAAGGAAAGAAAATACCTTCTCCTATTTGGCTTCTTTAGCAGGAGAAAAAAAGACATTGAAAATAAAGCATAGTCAATTCTGGGAAACAAAACCAACAAATAAATACACATGCAAACTCTAGGACCTCTTTGTTAGTTCTGAATATTTGTATCACCCCTATTAGGCTATATTGAAACCTAATAGACAATATGATAGTTTAAGGCGGTAGGTCTATTAATGAGGTCACGATGGCAGAAATTTCATGAACAGCATTAGTACCTTTATAAAACAGAACCCAGAGAGATATCTTGCTACTGCCATGTGAGGACATAGTGCAAATGCACCATCTATGAACCAAAAGTGGGTCTCACCAGACTCCAAATCTGCTGGCTTCTGTTCTTGGACTGCTCATCCTATAGAAATGTTACATAGAAATTTCTTTTGTTATTTTATGTGACACAGTTCATGGTATTTTGTTGGTGTAGCCTAAATGAACTAAAACACCCTCCCACCTGGAAATCTACAGTTTTAGAGTGCACTGAGTTTGTACCAGACATCTTAATGGCTTCTTATCCCTGATTTTCTTTTCTCTTCTCCCCTTCCAAAACAGGATCCTGTGATCCTTGCTTTGACAAAATTGGCTTGGATATTTGGTTCCTTAGTTGGTATAACAGATATTTTTAAATCAGGAAGCTGGTCCTAATCTAAACATAAAATAGATCTGCAGCACCCTATCATGCTCTCTGGTTTGCCACCTCCTGTTCCCCAACTTGGAACCCATATGAAGATGCTTCAGACAAACTCTGAGAGAGGAAAAACAGAGATGATCGCCTCTGTTCCATCACCATCAAATAAGTTAATCAACTTTTGTTGGCTCTTTAATCCTACTGTATGTTTTTGAAGGTTTTTGAAATCTTTTTGCAATGAATTTGAAAATGAATATTGATAATACAGAGTGATTAACTTCTATTTACAAGGTATAATTAAAATCTGAAATAAAAAGGCTTTCAACACTAAAATTTGCTTAAATTATTAAACAAGTGCTTTTCGATAGCACTCCTCTTTATTGTTTCTTACTTGTCTGTCTACCCCAGCAGGTCGCAGGTTCCATAAAGATAGAAACAGTGTACCTTTCTCACTCACCAATTTTCTCAGTACAGTGTTTAAAACAGCTCTTTATGATTACCAGTTCATAATCCTATTAGGGAAATACAGTAGATGCTCAATAAACATTTAATGAAATTAGCTAGAAAGAGAGGGAATAGAAATATGTGTAAAACAACACATGTAAAAATAAACTAAGAAGAAAATTGTTTTGCTGTTCAAAGAGATTTTTATTTATTTATCCATTTCGATATCAAATTGGATGGAAGAAAAATGTTATGGGTTTTTTATGCAAGTGAAAATTCTTTTACCCACCAAAGGAAGATAACAGACTCGAGTGAAAGGATGGGCAGACACCATTAAAAGAACTCTCTATAAAATGCAGCTGTTCTCAAGAATCACCTGGCCACATGCAGATCCTGGGATTCATTTCTCAGAATACTGAATTACTGGGTTGCAGCCCAGGCGTCTGTGGGTGGCAGGCCTTCAAACACTTCATGAAAAATAAGGCACCAAGGAGTGGCCAGCCAGACTGGAGATTGATTTTCTATGGCAGCCAGTAAGCTGCAAGTGTGGGGTATTGTAGCCTTGCTCCTTCACTTTTGGATTTCCAACTTATTTGTTTGTTTGTTTTCAGAAGAAAATGTTTTATTTCTCTCCCTTCCCAAAGCTGGAATTTTTTTTTTTTTTTTTTTTTTTAACAAAAAAGGAGCCTGGATCAGAATGCCCCCAACCTCTCTTTTGGGAGGAATTTCAAATGTCTCCAGCAAATGCTTAACCTATTTGGCATTCTATATAATGTCTTCCTTACAGTTTTTTTTTTTTTTTTTTTTTTCCTCTCTGTACTGTAAATCCTTGGCTACTGGGTACTGTTGGAACCTTAAATTGCTTGTGTGGGAGTTGAACAATTTCTACCTTAACCTTATGTTACTGTAGCATTTTGCATAATATATATAATTTTTAGTGAAAGCTTTTCATAAAACTGAACACTCCACAGGTATTCCGCCTACGTGACCATCTAATTTCATACCCCTGATGGATTTCCCTACAATGTTGCTAGGAGACCAAGACACTGCCTACAAAGGATGCAAGGTGTATCAACCATGTATCTGCTCCCCCAAATTCTCTAGCTTGTGGCAAATGCAACTTCTTTCAAATGCACTCTTTATAACAATACAAGTAACTGTGGTGCTCCTGAGAACACTGAGACAGAGGAGCTGTCCTCTTTGGAGCAACATCCTTATCTTGCATTTCTGCCTATTTTGTGAACACAGGGGCGGAGAGGTGCTATTCTCCTCCACTTGAGAATACAGCTGAGAGAAAGATTCAGGGCAAGAGTCAAGGATTGTGGGGAAATCAATCTCTCCCAATGTTTTCTGAAATTCACCTCTGGCACCTCTTTTGGAGTACACGATGTCTACCATGGTATACCAAGATTCTCTAATGATAGTAATTTCTACTCAAAGTTGGTAAAGTGATTAGCAAAGATCATTTTAGTAACTTTTACATTTTAAAAGTTATAGTAGTTTTTAATAATAGGTCTTGTTTATCATCAGATGAGACTGGAGAATATCAATGACATACCAGTGCAGAAATCCTTTAATAGTCAGGTACAGATAAAAGTGAGCGACTCTTGGGACCCTATTCTGGCCAAATATCACCGAGCTCTTTCATTGAGAAGAAACTTGCTTTTCTGAGTCCAGCCCTCTATTGCTTATTCTCTCCAAGCTCTCTTCTGTCTTGACATCCTCTTTTGACCATATTTTCTCTCTACTTCTGTATTTTCCTCTACCTGAAACTCTTTTCACCTGCTTACCCTTCAATGCCCCTTTCCGATGTCAGCTTTTTGTCCCTTAGCTGGGGACATGCTTGTTGAACAAATGTCTGAAGCGCCTTGTGCCTCATGCTCCAGCACACTGTCCTTTTAGTTCTGTCTTATTCTTGCCTTCCTCTACTTTCTGTCCATCATTCTAGGTAACTTGCAGGATTTTAGTTTTGTTTCATTTTCTTCCTCCCATATTTCTCAATTCTGAAGTAATCACTTACTTCCAAAGTTCATCTTTTCCTGATTACTTCCAAATCCAAATATTCAGTCTTTACCTCTCATTCCAGCTCCAGTCTTCTGTTTTATGCTGCCTTTAAATAGACAGCTGAACTTGAAGTTTCAGTTATCATTTCAAATTCTACTTGTATAAAACTAATGAAAAAACAAGTCTTTGATTTTAGGAGTCATAAATATTTGACTCTGGGAAAATTATTTACCTTCTCTGAGCCTTCATTTCCTTACTTATAAAATGTATATATTAATACTTGTCTTTTAATATTATTTAAAGAATTGAATTTATACATATATATAAATATACATTTATATATGTATATAGAGAGAAAGAAAGAACATTGCTTAATAATACTTGAGATACTCAGCAGCTAGCAATAAGCTATCATTAGTTTACATAATTATTAGAATAAATCATCTCCCCAACCTTATATACCTTCCCATCTTATTGTTATTTTTTATATCTAGGAACTTTCCTCCTTTAGTACACCTTTCAGATGTCAGCTCACTTGTCCCTTAGCTGTAGACAGTTTTCATAATCATTAGGCTCAATATCTTAGAGTTATTTTTCACCTCCATAAATGATTCAAGTTAGAGATCAAATCTTACTTCTTCCTTCAAACTCTGCCTCTAATTCGACATGTTGTATTTTCAATGCTGTTCTCATTCACCACCCTGATCCAAGCCCACAGACTTGGCCCTGTACCTTTTAACTGCTTCATGTCTGCCTCAAGTCTGTTTTGCTGTGCCTGTCGTCCCAGCTTCTCTTCCTAGAGAGTGCTATTTTACCAGTCTCCCTGGAAAAGCCTAATATCATTCCCAACAGAATCAAGGCCAACTGTATCCTTTCACTTTGGCTCTTCTCTCACCATCTACCCTATCCTCCTTGCAGATCACTCAGTCCTTTCTTCCCTCAGGCCTCTACCCACTATATGCTTCTGGATGGTCCTCGTTTTTTTTTTTTGCTGTTTATCATGCAGCTCCTTCTGCCTACAATGACTTCACAGTGCTTCTCTATCAAGCTCACATCTGCGTAGGTTTTTATTTTGTTGTTGTTGTTTTTGCGGTGCTGGGGATTGAATTCAAGGTCTTGAGCTTGACAGGTAAGCACTCTACCAACTGAGCTATATCCCCAGCCCTGTGTAGGTGTTTTACTCAACTTTTTGTCACTGAGAACAAAAGATCTGACAAGAACAACTAGATGACAAAAAAATTAAATTGGGGCTCACAGTTTTGGAGGTTCAGTCCATGGTCTACTGATTCTATTACTCTGAGCCCAAGCTGAGTTAAAACCTCAAGGTAGAAGGATATAACAGAGGAAAATGGTCAGTTCCTAAAAACCAGGAAACAGAGAGAACTCCTCTTTCCAGGAAAAAAGTAAAAACCCAAAAGGCACACCCCCAGTGACTTGCTTTACCCAGTCACACACTACATGCATATAGTTCTCACCCAACAGTAGTTATTTCAAATTATGAATCCATCAAATGGATTAATCCACAGATTAGGATATAGCTCTCATAATGTAATCACATCACCTCTGAACATTCCTGAATTATCTCACATATGAGCTTTTGCAGGGCAACTTATATTCAAACCATAGCAGTATGGATCCAAATTTCTGTATCTTTCTCCATCTACTATGCCTTCATGATCTAACACCACTTAGTTTCCATTTATAGTCAAAGGGGTTAATTTGACTTTGTTTCATGTGTAAATTTGCCCTAAGTTCCTTAAATATAGGAGCCTTATCTTCAATTTTTTCCCCTTTCCTGAGCTACACAATTCTGAATTTGTACATGCATTCTTAATTTGTATCATTTACTATAACTACTCTGAGTTGAAGTACTCCAGAGAGAAACTGAAAGCTACTAGATAGAACAATATGAAATTAATCAATATTTGACCAGTTTTGATATATATCTCAAACAATTTCATAAACTTAACATTCTGATCTTAGATAACTTGACAAAATAGCAGTGGACTGTGGACTCTATCGTGGCTTAGTAATTTCATGTTTCTGTTTCAGAAACCAAGAATAGTTTACTCTCTTCCTTCTGTCTCATCCCACACATGCAAGAAAGGATGTTTCCCACTGTTCTTTTACATGGTAGTCCACATTTGCTTTCTAAATGAGCTGGTGGATAAACTTATGTTCCATATTCGTTTTTGAAAGAGGAACTTCTATAATGTACAATGTAGTATTAATGCTAGAATCAGAAAGATTGGATCTCAGCTTCACAACTACTTTGTGAAATTTCAAGCAACTAATATAAACTTCCTGTTTGGTTACTTATCTGTCAAAAGAGGTGGATCACAGAAGTACTTGTTTCTCAAAGTTGGGGAATAATTAGGTGAATAAATCTCAATGAAAACCTTAAAATAGTGCTTGCATATAAAATGCAAAGAATAGATGAATGAATGTCAGTTAATTTTACTACTTTTAGTTTTACAAGAGTCTTTGATCTTCTAGTGATGTAGCCAAGTACTATTAAACATAATAATAGATTTATGTTTATGGTTAATAAATCATGTGTTGTTTTTCCTGGATTGTATATATTCACTTATTTTAGTGATGTTGAGGTTTCTTGATATTTCACATATATATGTATATAAATAGTAAATGAGCAGACTCTTTCTATAGATTAAATCATTATGATTTCATACATATTTTACTTCTGTGTAGATATGATCTCAAAGAAGCAAAGTTAACTGGGACCTCCATAACTCATTTTTAGAAATATCCTGAGCTTTTGAAATAGATCATTTTTCTTTCACATCTTTCCCATCTACTAGAAAAACATAAGATAAAGTTTAAAAAAATTATCCAAGCCTTGGCATCTTAGCAAGACCCTGTTTCAAAATGAAAACGACTGGGAATGTGGCTCAGTGCTAATGTTCTCCTAGGAGTTCAGTTCTCCATACCGAAAACAAAACTAAAAACAAAAAACTATTCAGTAAAGCCTAATTATTCTCAGCCTTTTTGTAAAATAAATAAATAAACTGAAACCATAATAGTGATCTATGGGTATGGATCATCATAAATGAGGAAATTGTATAGTTGAAAGATTTAACAATTTGAAAACACAGTTAAGTTGCCCAATATTTTTATAATAATTGTATTTATATAGAATTTATTCCTGAATGTCTCAGTGCATTTAAGGATTTAACACTTTACCAGGTCTAAGCCCTTTTAAAATACCTGATTAGGCTGGTATTACCTCTGTTGATTCATCTATTTATTAATTCAACAAATATTTGTGAAAGAATTACTAGTGGCTAAGCACATAGTAATCCATAGTTTACTCCAAACTAGAACTGCCGCTCTTGTCTAGGAAGACAATTTTGATTCTTTTTTATTAAAATGCATCCAAAAATCACAAAATAGTAAAAGGCAGACACTGGCTGAAAGGGGTGTAGGATCTTTTCATATCCCGTCTCATATGATGCCAGTGTACCCATTATATATGTCTACCCACTTAATGGTGATATGCTTTTATTTTAGGACCAGCAGGGTTCCAGAGCTGGCCCCACCTTGGCAAAGGGGAGGAAGACAGTGAGGTGGGGTGCCCCTTGGGTTGTCATACCCTTGTGAACCTAACTGAGCAGCCATTTCTTGGGACTGTTCTGGTTCCCTTTATTATATCTTCTTGGCAGAAGTTGTTTCTTGGTGATCTTCAGTCACAGCATTCTTACTTCAGCTGGTTCTGGCTTCTCTCTATTCAATCATGATTTCTCAGCAAAAGCACTTGAAACAGAGGTTTTAAATATACTACATAGCTCTTCCCTTGGTAGAATTTTTCATCTTGTTTTTTGGAAGAGACTCAGAAATCCAGAAATTTTCTTTGAGAATAATAGATAAAAGTCCTTTTATTCCATCTCTTCCAGAGAAAAGAAAAGAATAAGTGTTACATGGTGGCACCACTTAGGCCCCATAAGTGATTCTTTCCAAAGGTATTTCATAAAGCATAGTGAGATAGCAGATGAAAAAATAAAAACCTGAGTCAGCTAGATCTGGCAAATGCTGCAGATATCAAGGCAAATATCTGTTGTCAAGGAGTTTAGAGTCTGAAAAAACTATACTTTGTCCAAGTGCACAGAAAAGAGTGCAAAGCATTTCTGGGAAAGGAGAGAGTAATCAAAAGAAACTGAGGCTGAAAAAAGCCTGGTGTGTAAGGAATTCAAGAGGTTCCCCATGGCTGCATATGGAGTGACAAGGGAAAGAGGTTGGGTCCTTCAGGCACGGGAGCTGTGTCAGTGTCTGGGACATTAGCCTAAAGGCCAGCACAATCAGGGAAGGAGGAGGGAGACAGTAGATTTGTTTTTTGTTTGTTTTATCCAAATTGCTCAAGATGTGGGTGCTGAGGAAGCCTTGGAGGAGGACAGAACGGGTCTAAGGGAGTTCGTTTATAAGTTCACTGAATTGATCTTTATTGGGTTGGGATTTTGTGTGGTTATTTTTTTTTTGAAAAAAATCATTTTTTAAGACTTTGCCTTAATGTCTCTTCTCTATTCCTTTAATAATGCTTTCACTAAGAGCTTCCTTCTATTCTGTTCTTCAATTCTGCTTATCTTTCAGGACCTTGTGGAAAAAGCTTCTTTTAGAAAACCTTTTTTCATCTTACCATTCATATATAATCTTGTGCTACTTTCTATTTTATATTAATGTAGCACTTCATTGGTGTGACCTTTTAAGCACTAATAGATTACAGGCATAGCATGGTATAGTGAGTTCTTTGAAACCAGACAAAATTAGGTTCTAATTTGCAACTTCTTTGCCACTTAAACTAATGGAACTTCACTTTATTTATATGTATAATGGAAGAAACATAACTCTCCTATGACTATGGTAATTAAATGGTGAAATGTGTGTAAAGAATCTAACTTGTGAAAAATACAGTCTAGAGGCTGGAGCAGTGAACTCGGACAACTGGGAGCGCCGTAAAGGAGGCCGCTCGGCACAGCACTGGGACTCGGAGGAACCACTGGGGCTCTGGCGGCTGCCCAGGGGAGGAGTGGCGAGGAGAGCTGTGTGGACTCAGGACACCGGGGCCTGCCCTGAGGAGGAGGAGGAGGAGCGTGGCCACTTGGATTCGGAGTGACTGCACCAGAGCTACAGGCGGTTGCCAGAGGAGAAGCTGCGCGGCGAGCTGTTTGGACTCAGAACGACGCTTCTGAACACCGGGGCCTGCCATGAGGATGAGGAGGAGGAAGAGGAGCGTGGCCGCTTGGATTCAGACTACACCAGAGCTGCAGGCAGTTGCCAGAGAAGGGGCTGCGTGGCGAGCTGTTTGGACTCAGAACACTTCTGAACCCCGGGGCCTGCCCGGAGGAGTAGTAGGAGGAGGAGGAGGAGCGCGGCGGGTCGTTTGGACTCGCAGTGACTGCATTAGCGCTCCAGGCGGCTGCTCAGAGGAGAAGGCGAGTGGTGAGTTGTTTGGACTTAAAGTGACAGCGCCTGAACATAGGGGGGCTGCCTGGAGGAGAAGCGTGGTGGGTCGCTTGGTCTTGAGTGGCCACACCAGAGCTCCGGGCGGTTGCTCAGAGGACCCGTGCTGTGGGTCACATGGATTCAGAGCCACTCAGAGCGACCGCTCCTGAACACTCGGGGGGTTATCTGGAGAAGGAGGAGGAATGGGGAGGGTCACTTCGACTCGGAGTGATTGATTGCCCAGGGCTACGAGTGGTTGGTGGGAGGTGGAGGCACACAGTGAGTTTCTTGGACTCCTAGTGACCGCACCGGAATACTGGGCGGCTGTCTGGAGTAAGAGGTGTGTGGCGGGTCTCTGGGTCTCAGAGCAATTGTACGGGGCCCCAGGTGGCTGCTCAGAGGAGGGGCTGCATAGCCAGGCAATTAGGTGCAGAGCAGGGTCCCAGGATCTAGGAGGCTTCTTGGTGGAAGAGCCGCACAGAGACAGGCTTAGGGCGGAGCGAATGTTCCAGGCCTGCGGGCAGATTCTCTGGGGAGGGGCAGCCTAAGGAGATTCATCTGCCAAGGGTGAGGCTTCCAGGCCCAGGAGGTAGGGCCGGGCCCCTGGGAACTTTGCAGAGGAAGGCAGCCCAGCCCAGGCGGTAGCTGTAAATTGAAGGGAACCTCTAGGAGGGAACTGACCAGCGAGACCTCCCCACCGGGTGAGTCTTCCCTGCCGGGTGAGGTTTCCCCACAAGGACGGTAAAACTAGAGACTCAGGCCCAAACAGGCCTTGCCTCAGCCCGCAGCCTAGGTCCCCATTGGACGACCATTGGTTAACAAGTAGAGGCACCTCTGCCCACTAGCAGGGATTATACCCCACCTGAAGGCCACCACTCCTAGAGAGGCAGCTTCCTTGTGGAGCAACGCATTATCAACTTCCTCCAAGACTTCAGGCTACTGAAGGCTAAGGGGGGATATATATAGAAATCTTCAGGGACATTGTAAGTCAATAGAGGAAATCTGCAATATCTCAGCGGTCCACTGATACCTGAACAATATGAGAAAACAAAGAAAGAAAATGCTGCAAACAAATCTAGATGTTACATCAATAAAACCCAATGACAGCATGGCAAAAGAAATGACAGAAAAGGAGTTCAGAATGTTCATAATTAAAATGATCAGAGAAGCAAACGATGAGATGAAAGAGCAAATGCACACACTGAATGATGAGATGAAAGAGCAAATGCAAGCATTGAATGATCGCACCAATCGACAGTTAAAAGAGCAAATACAGGAAGCAAAAGATCATTTCAATAAAGAGTTAGAGATATTGAAAAAAAACCAAATAGAAATCTTTGACATGAAGGAAACAATAAACCAAATTAAGAACTCCATAGAAAGCATATCCAATAGGATAGAACACCTGGAAGACAGAACCTCAGACATTGAAGACAAAATATTTAACCTTGAAAACAAAGTTGACCAAACAGAGAAGATGGTAAGACATCATGAACAGAATCTACAAGAACTATGAGATATCATGAAAAGGCCAGATTTAAGAATTATTGAGATTGAGG
Source organism: Sciurus vulgaris (assembly GCF_902686455.1). Lineage (NCBI taxonomy): Eukaryota > Metazoa > Chordata > Mammalia > Rodentia > Sciuridae > Sciurus > Sciurus vulgaris. The sequence goes on from NC_136469.1 coordinate 58,905,685, forward strand.
AAGGCCTAGAGAAACAAGCCAAAGGAATGAACAATTTATTCAATGAAATAATATCAGAAAATTTCCCAAATTTGAAGAATGAAATGGAAAATCAAGTTCAAGAGGCTTATAGGACTCCAAATACACAAAATTACAACAGACCCACACCAAGGCACATTATAATGAAAATACCTAACATACAAAATAAAGACAGAATTTTAAAGGCTGTGAGAGAAAAGAACCAAATTATATTCAGGGGGAAACCAATACGGATATCAGCAGACTTTTCAATCCAGACCCTAAAAGCTAGAAGGGCCTGGAACAACATTTTTCAAGCCCTGAAAGAAAATGGATGCCAACCAAGAATCTTATACCCAGCAAAACTTACCTTCAAATTTGACGATGAAATAAAATCCTTCCATGATAAACAAAAGCTAAAAGAATTTACAAAAAGAAAGCCAGCATTACAGAACATTCTCAGCAAAATATTCCATGAGGAAGAGATGAAAAACAAAGAAGAAAATCAGCAAAGGGAGGAATTATCCTAAAGGAATTGTCAAATAAAGGAGGAAACAAGTTTTGTCAAACAAACAAATAAATAAAATTTAAAAAATGAATCAAATGACCGGGAAACCAAATCATATCTCTATAATAACCCTGAATGTTAATGGCCTGAATTCATCAATCAAAAGACATAGACTGGCAGATTGGATTAAAAAGAAAGATCCAACAATATGTTGCCTGCAAGAGACTCACCTCAAAGAAAAAGATACTCATAGACTAAAGGTGAAAGGATGGGGAAAAACATACCATGTACATGGACTCAGCAAAAAAGCTGGAGTATCCATCCTCATTTCTGATAATGAGGACTTCAAGCCAAAGTTAGTCAGAAGGGATAAAGAAGGTCATTTCATACTGCTTAAGGGAAGCATAAATCAGCAAGATATAACAATCATAAACATCTATGCCCCAAACAGTGGCTCATCTATGTATGTCAAACAAATCCTTCTCAATTTCAGAAACCAAATAGACCACAACACAATAATACTAGGTGATTTTAACACGCCTCTCTCACCACTGGACAGATCTTCCAGACAAAAATTGAACAAAGAAATCATAGATCTCAATAACACAATCAATACTTTAGACTTAACGGACATTTATAGAATATATCATCCAACCAAGAGCGAATACACTTTCTTCTCAGCAGCACATGGATCCTTCTCTAAAATAGACCATATATTATGCCACAAAGCTAATGTTAGCAAATACAAGAAGATAGAGACACTAGCATGTATTCTATCAGATCATAATGGATTGAAGTTAGAAATAAATGAAAGAGTAAAACACAGAAACTATTCCAACATCTGGAGATAAAACCATATGCTATTATATGATGAATGGATAACAGAAGATATTAGGAAGGAAATTAAAAAATTCTTAGAGGTAAATGAGAACAAAGAAACATCATATCAAAATCTCTGGGACACTATGAAAGCAGTACTTAGAGGGAAATTTATTTCATGGAGCGCATTTAATAAAAGAAGTAAAACTCAACAAATAAACGACCTAACACTACAGTTCAAAGCCCTAGAAAAAGAAGAACAGAACAGCACCAAAAGTAGTAGAAGACAGGAAATAGTTAAACTCAGAGCTGAAATCAATGAAATTGAAACAAAAGAAACAATACAAAAAATTGACAAAATAAATAGTTGGTTCTTCGAAAAAATAAACAAAATTGATAAACCTTTAGCCACACTAACAAAGAGAAGACGAGAGAAAACCCAAATCACTAAAATTCGGAATGAACAAGGAAATATCACAACAGACAGGATGGAAATACAAAACATAATTAGAAGCTATTTTGAAAATCTATACTCCAACAAAATAGAAAATTTCGAAGACATCAACAGGTTTCTAGAGACATATGAATTGCCTAAACTGAATGAGGAGGACATAAACAATTTAAATAGACCAATTTCAAGTACTGAAATAGAAGAAGTCATCAAAAGCCTTCCAACAAAGAAAAGTCCGGGACCAGATGGGTTCTCAGCCGAGTTCTACAAAAGCTTTAAAGAACAGCTCATTCCAATACTTCTCAAAGTATTCCATAAAATAGAAGAGGAGGGAACCCTCCCAAACTCATTCTATGAAGCCAATATCACACTGATACCTAAACCAGACAGAGACTCAGCAAGGAAAGAAAATTTCAGACCAATATCCTTAATGAACATCGACGCAAAAATTCTCAACAAAATTTTAGCAAATCGCATACAAAAACATATTAAAATGATAGTGCACCATGATCAAGTGGGCTTCATCCCAGGTATGCAAGGTTGGTTCAACATCAGGAAATCAATAAACGAATTCACCATATTAATAGACTTAAAGTCAAGAATCACATGATTATTTCAATAGATGCAGAAAAAGCATTTGATAAAATACAGCACCCCTTCATGCTCAAAACACTAAAAAAAATAGGGATAGTGGGAACATTCCTTAACATTGTAAAGGCCATTTATGCTAAGCCCATGGCTAATATCATTCTAAATGGTGAAAAACTGAAAGCATTCCCCCTAAAAACTGGAACAAGGCAGGGATGCCCTCTTTCACCACTTCTATTCAACATCGTTCTTGAGACTCTGGCCAGAGCAATTAGACAAACCAAAGAAATTAAAGGGATACGAATTGGAAAAGAAGAACTCAAATTATCTCTGTTCGCTGATGACATGATTATATATTTAGAGGAACCTGGAAATTCCACCAGAAAACTCTTAGAACTCATAAGTGAATTCAGTAAAGTAGCAGGTTACAAGATCAATGCCCATAAATCCAATGCATTTTTATACATAAGTGATGAATCTTCAGAAAGAGAAATTAGGAAAACTACCCCATTCACAATAGCCTCGAAAAAAATAAAATACTTGGGAATCAATCTCACAAAAGAGGTGAAAGACCTCTACAATGAGAAATACAGAACACTAAAGAAAGAAATTAAAGAACACCTTAGAAGATGGAAAGATCTTCCATGTTCTTGGATAGGAAGAATTAATATTGTCAAAATGGCCATACTACCTAAAGTGCTATACAAATTCAATGCAATTCCAATTAAAATCCCAATTGTGTGCCTTACAGAAATAGAGCAAGCAATTATGAAATTCATCTGGAAGAATAAGAAACCCAGAATAGCTAAAGCAATCCTTAGCAGGAAGAGTGAAACAGGGGGTATTGCAATACCAGATCTTCAACTCTACTACAAAGCAATAGTAACAAAAACGGCATGGTATTAGTACCAAAATAGACAGGTAGATCAATGGTACAGAATAGAGGACACGGACACAAACCCAAATAAATACAATTTTCTCATACTAGACAAAGGTGCCAAAAATATGCAATGGAGAAAAGATAGCCTCTTCAACAAATGGTGCTGGGAGAATTGGAAATTCATATGCAACAGAATGAAACTAAACCCATATCTCTCTCCATGCAGGAAACTAAACTCAAAATGCATTAAGGACCTCAGAATCAGACCAGAGACCCTGCAGATTATAGAAGAAAAAGTAGGTCCAAATCTTCACCTTGTTGGTCTAGGATCAGACTTCCTTAACAGGACTCCCATAGCACAAGAAATAAAAGCAAGAATCAACCACTGGGATAGATTCAAACTAAAAAGCTTTCTCTCAGCAAAGGAAAGTATCAGCAATGCGAAGAAAGAGCCTACAGAGTGGGAGAATATCTTTGCCAATCATACTTCAGATAGAGCGCTAATCTCCAGAATCTATAAAGAACTCAAAAAACTCTACTCCAAGAATTCAAATAATCCAGTGGACAAAAGGGCTAAGGAAATGCATAGACACTTCACAGAAGAAGATCTACAAGCAATCAACAAACATATGGAAAAATGTTCAACATCTCTAGTAATAAGAGAAATGCAAATCAAAACCACCCTAAGATTCCATCTCACCCCAATTAGAATGGCGATTATCAAGAATACGAGCAACAACAGGTGTTGGCGAGGATGTGGGGAGAAAGGTACACTCATACATTGCTGGTGGGACTGCAAATTAGTGCAGCCACTCTGGAAAGCAGTGTGGAGATTCCTTAGAAAACTCGGAATGGACCCTCCATTTGACCCAGTTATCCCACTCCTTGGCCTATACCCAAAGGACTTAAAATCAGCATACTACAGAGATACAGCCACATCAATGTTCATAGCTGCTCAATTCACAATAGCCAGACTGTGGAACCAACCTAGATGCCCTTCAATTGATGAGTGGATAAAGAAACTGTGGTATATATATATACAATGGAATATTACTCAGCCATAAAGAATGATAAAATTATGGCATTTGCAGGCAAATGGATGAAATTGGAGAATATCATGCTAAGTGAGATAAGCCAATCTCAAAAAGCCAAAGGACGAATGGTATCGCTAATAAGTGGAAGATGACACATAATGGGGGGGAGGGAAGGGTTAGTGTTAGGGTTAGAGTTAGGGTTAGGGAGGGGGGCAAGTATGGAGGAAGGAAGTACTGTATAGAGGGTAAGGAAGGGTGGGAGGGGTGGGGGGAAGGGAAAAATTAAGAAAAAAATTAAAAAAAAAGAATCTAACTTGTGAAATACAATGGTTTCTTAATAAACTGATTTCTTCTTTATCTTCCTCCTTGTGATTTTAAATTAATTGAAGGACTCTCTTTCTCAGCTGTGATCAGTTTGAGAGCCTTGCATACAATAGAAATAAATAATTGATGAGCAAATGTAAATTATGTCATATGCTCAGTCTTAATAAAGTGAATTACTTCATCCAGTTTTCATGGTGTTTAGAACTGGTAGCGTTCTCTTCTTGTATCCCATGGTGTTAGCTATGACTTTGCCCACATAAATTGAAATCAAAATTATTTTTTGGTGAGCCTGAAAAGGCCCTAGTAACTTTGAGGTTGGAATTTTGTTTCCCATTTTATTTCATATTCTTCAGACAATGATACATTGTTCTAGAGACTGATTGGATGTTTTTAATATCCATTGTCTTCGGGCACTCATTCATATTTTTCAGGTTCCTTGTGGTTTCTGAGAGACTTTATATGTAGTGAGAGGTGAGTTTTAAAGCATAAGTAAGACTTGTTGGTGCTGCACCAATCATGTTTACTAGTTTCTGTCTTTGTAGCCCAGAGTAATGAAGAAAATTGAATTATAATCCAGGATAAATAATCCTATGGGAAAGAATAACATGTTTTTCCTGTAAGTAGACTTAGCTTTGAAACATAAAATAAGTAAAAAGTGTGTGTAACATTAAAATCATTGGATTGTAACTTAATTTAAATGTAGTTGAAATATTTAATATAAACATTAAGTAAGCTATGTTGCTTAAGTGATGTCTACAGCATAGGTTGAGGAGCGAAGATTATCTCCCTGAAATCAAATAGTGGCACAAAGCACTCCTATGAAATTCTTTACTATTCAGGACAAATAAGCACTATTCAAAAGGAAATATTACTAAACTGAGCTACCTGAAAATTCAGACCTTCTATTAATCAACAGATACTGATAAAAACAGAAAGGAAAGATACAGGATGAAAAAAATACAAATTGTTCCAATAGAACAATGGGCATTTATTTGAATAAGACCACCAAGGAGAATATCCCAAAGGTTAGAAAACAAATTGTCTGGTGAATAAAAACCAATGAAAACATTTTCATGCTGTTTCTATGCATATTTTATAGCTCTGCTTAAATTAAAAGGTGGTTAACCCCATCATTCATCAGGAAGATGCAAACTAAGACCACAATATGATACCACAACAATTTGAACCCAATGTCTACAAGGATGTAGAGTAAGAGTACAAGTCTTGACCAGGTGGAGGACAACCAATGGGAAGGTAAAAACTGGCAAAACTTCTTGGAGAAAAATTTTGGGGAATATTTACTAACGCTAAATATATATGTACCTATGACCCATAAATTCCACTTTTGTGTATATATCCAACAGAATACATGTAGATGTTCATCAAAAGATAAGCATGTGAATGCATATAGAAGCACTATTCTTTAATAGTCTTATGAAAACAAAGAATATATCCATTAAGAGTAAAATGAATAAAGTGTGTTTATTCATACCATAGAGTATAACACACCTGAAAAACAAATTAACTAAAACAATATAGTGTAATATGGGTGAATCTCATAAACACAGTTTTGAGTGAAATAAAGACAGATGCAAGAGAGTTCACATTTATTCATTTACATATGAACAAAGCCAATCTTTGGTGTTAATGTTCACGATAGTAGTTATCTATGGTGGACGTCCATCCAGGAATGGGGAAAGACATTATTTTGAAGTGCTGGTAATGATTTATTCCCTAATCTTAGTGGTAGTAATAACAGTGTCTTCAATTTGTGTAAATTTGTCAAACCATACACTTATGTCTTGTGCACATTTTTGTATGCTTCAAAGTGTGCATAAATAAAATGATGACAATCGATAGGTCAAGGCTTAATAAGTCACTGTGGGAGAATGACCTGCCAGTGATAGTGTCATTATTAACAAACGATGCATCTCTGAAGTTTAGTTTGCATAATCCTTAGCACCAATGTGTGGACATAGAAAGACACAAAGCAGTCAAACAAGTGTCAAGTGCTTTGAACAGAATTGGAAAAATTGTCTGGTGAATAAAAACCAATGAAAACATTTTCATGCTGTTTCTATGCATATTTTATAGCTCTGCTTGAAATCAATATGAATTTTTAAAAAACTGTATTGGAAAGAAATTGTGTCTTCCTGTTTTGGAGTTAAGACCAATAAACAAATTGGAGTTTGACAATTTAAATATAGCCTTTATCAAACGTTTTGGGGTATCGAATAATTTAAAAATATTTTGGAAGACTATATATGTTATAAAAATACAGAAAGATGTTTTGTGTGGCAAAAGGGACTTGTGGATGTTTTATTCAATAAAAAGTAAAAGCAATAGTAATGACTATTTAATTTAAAATTTATATTGACTTTGTACTGGTCAAAATATACTATCTCTAAAGACCACAACACTTTTGAAATAATAGACTTTTATTTTCATGCAATTCTCCTACATTTTTATTGTCAATTTCTGCCCATCACATGATTGCTATTCTAGTCAAACTAATGTAAACTTCCAAACTCCCTCCATTCAGTATTATATCCTCCATTTAAAATCAGTGTTTCCTCCACTCAAGGTAGAATCATCTTAAGTGTTGGTTTCTTAGTAACTTGATTGAGATTTCCTTAAAATGAATCCCTCTAAGATAGGAAAATTATTTATTTTCTGTATCTGGAGATTTAACCAGTAAATCATAACATGTTTAGTGTGTTGTTCACTTTTGTAGCTATAGAACAGATTCCCCGGATGTGGTATAGTCCCTTAATAAATAATTGTTGAGTGAAATATTAACTTCCTAACATGCCTTCTGTCTCCTCTCTTTCAAGGAGACAACTTCATGGCTCTCTTAGTTGACTTCTCCACATTTACTCCATCTGTCTCTAACCTCCTCCTCCCCAGACTTTTGAAATCCATGGATTTTTCATTCATATTGTCTTCCTCTCCCCCCTAAACATATCTGAAAACTTTCAGAAATAGATTTGGAGTCACTACAAAATAATTGGGAACCACTGTCTAGAATAGATCCTCCACTTCTCTTACATAAGAAAAACTATAATTTTAAAATAGAAAATATGAATTTAGATTTATGACATCCAATTTCCATCATCCAGTATATATATCTATGTGCATATATACATAGATATGCATATATATATACATAGGGAGAGAGACCTATCTCTATAATAGATACAGATACAGATATAGAGATATAGATATAGAGATATAGATACAGATACAGATGTAGACATAGACATAGATATAGATATAGATATAGATATAGATATAGATATAGATATAGACATAGATATAGATGTATCCATCACTGGGGAATGTACTTCCTGAGCTGGTTCATCGCATTGTGGGTTAGCATTCGTCATCAACTCTTTTCAGCCTTCTGAAGTAATAGAAACAGTATTTTTACATGTGAATCTTTCAAATATCTTAAAGGACATGTATCCTTTCTCCAAAGCTCTATTTTCTTCAGTTCTTTTAAACATACATTTTATCACATTCCAAACAATTTCCTGTTTTGTATCGTCTCCTCTAGAACAAATCTAGGTCAGTGTCTGTCTTAAAATATTCTGCCCAGAACTGAATGTGGTACCCACATGTGGTCTGTCCTACACAGAACCCCATGGTTGATTCTGTCCCATGGCCTGGATTCTAAGCATTTTTAGTGCAGCTCAGGTTGCCACTGCCTCAGTACTATGCTTTACTGTTAGCAAACTTTGGTGACTGATTGGCTGTCCTCTTTTCTGATGGATTCCACCTTTAAGACCACTCCTTTTGTATCTCTTTTACAGGAAAAACTTGATTTTATTTTGTGGAATAGAGAAAAAGTGTTTTTCTTTCTTCCTGCCTTAGTTCCCTGAGATTCTTTGCCCACCCAGCTTTTCTCTCACTCTGCCAGGGGACAGTTGTCTGTGTTCAGGCATTAGCAACAATGCATAGGGACACACTAGAGCATCTAGTATTATTTTCATCCAAAGCTGTCCTCTCAATCTCATTACCATCATACTCAGCATCTATGTGGAATTGTAGACTCCTAAGACACTTTTCAATTATATTATTAGATAATTACATTTATTTTCTTCACTTTTCTATAAAATGTTTGAACTTGAACCTAAACTTGTACTTGGACAAATCTTTCAGAATTAAGCAACACTTTGTAAGGAATACTGAAGTCAATAGTGATAAGAAATAAAGTTATCAAGCAATGAACATTAGGAAGAGATATTATCTAGTGCAGTTATAATCAGAGCAGGAATTCCTCTCAATGTATTCATGCTATGTAGTCTTCCAGCTGCTGGTTGAAGAAATTCAACATCAGGAAGCTCACTGCTTTTTAGGGTGGCTTACTTAATTTTCAACCATGTCATCTTCAGGAACTTTCTTCAGCATAACATGAATCTATTACCTTTCCTGTAGCTTTCTACTGAAATTTTCTAGTTATGTCTTGCAGTCCAAAAAAAAAAAAAAAAAAAAAAGGATAGCTGGATAGCTTTCATAGAGATAGCGCTAAAAGTACAATTCACCATGAGTTTGTTTTTGGAGGGGTCATTTATAGTATAATAGTGTTAATTAATATTAAATATGTTGCTAATAGTACTATGTGTCATTTCCTTTGGCTATCACAGAACACTTAGGAATATTTTCAGGGATCATCATTCTACAGAGGAAGATCCAAGTGATGGTCAGAAGTTAAAGAGCTTGTAAGGGTCAAGTGCTCATCAATGACGAAGCTTGCTTTTAAACTCCATTATTTCCTGCAATGGAGCCAGAACGTTCAAATGCTGCACTCTACAATCTACAGTGAGAATTGCTTCCCAGGTTTCTCAATGCTGCATCTGCTCCCCTTTGAGTTTTATTTTTAATTTCAATTTTTAAATTTAAATTGTTTTAACTAATAAATGAAAATGAGATTATATGGGGTACCATGTGGTGTTTCAACATATGTATAAGGTAATTTCTAAATCAGGTTAAATATGCTTATCTGTACAAACACATCATTTTTCTATTGTGGAAGCATTCAAAAAATCCTTTCTTCTTGCTTTTTGAGATAGACAGTGCATTATCTGTTGTCCTCCTATAAGAAGCACACCAGAGCTTCTTGCTTCTTACTGTAACTTAGTACTCATGGATAAATCTTTCCATATCCCTCTCCCCACTTTCTTCAGCCTCTAGCAACTACCATTCTACTTTAAATTTCTGTGAGATAAACGTTTTCAAATTTCAAAAATGAGAAACATCATATGGTACTTATTTTTCTGTGCCTGACTTACTACCCTTAACATAGTTATCTCTGGTTCCATTCATGTTGCTGCAAATGACAGGATTTCATTCTTTTCAGGGTTGAGTAATATTCCATTATGCATATGTACCATATTTTCTTTATCCATTAATCAGTTGATGTACACTTAGATTGATTCCATTTCTTGAGTATTGTGAATGTGCTTCAATAATGATAGGAGTAAAGATGTCCCATGTTGGGGACTATGCCATGTTGACCACACCAGAATGGCCCCCGATCACATCAGCAGCGAGGAGGTTAATTGACATAAGCACACTCAGGTGATTTATAGTCCACGCACACAGTGTGTTCGCATGTGTTCTGGAGCACTCCTAATTGTGCCTGCTCGGACATCTAGAGTCTTGCTAATCTTTGCGTAAGAGGCGTGGCCCTGCTCTCTGCCTCCTGGAGGTGATATAAGCGTAGGCGGAGGGAGACAGCCACACACGGCAGCTAGCAGGCGCAGCAGTTAGTAGAAAGAAGAGCGGCAGCAGCTAGCAAAAAGATGGGCGGAGAAGCCATTAGCAGAAAGGAAGAAGAAGAAGCACAGCAGCTAGTAGATAGAAACAGCAGCTAGCAGAAAGCGGCAGAAGGCAGATCGCAGAGTGGAGAACCGAGATGCATCACTAAAGCACCTTAGGTAGATGCACCCTTAGTTCACAGGATGCAGGACGCACCAGTAAGAAGCAGTAGACCTTAAGTAAGGCATAACAAGTCTCTTTTCCTCTAAGCTCTAAGCAAAGCCTGTCCTTCTCTCAAAGTCTCTCTCTTAAGCAAAGTCTCTCTTTCTCTCTGATAAGCAAAGTCTTTCTCTCTCTCCTCTCAAAGCAAGTAAGCCTCATTTCCTCTATCCTCTATAAACAAACAAGAAAGAAAGCAGTGCACTAAAGAGAAAGATAGAAGTAGCTCAGTTTCCAGTCCACCACCCGTAAGACCCGTGCAAATTGTTACTGCAAGCGGTGACAAATATCCACGGATTTGGTACCGCAAAGAGCCAGCTACAGTCCCAAGGATATAATGATTTTACTTCCTTTTATATATAAACCTGATAGTGACATTGTTAGATCATATGGTAGTTCATTTTTTAATTTTGGGGGTAAGCTCCGTATTGTTTTCCATTATAGCTAAATTAATTTACACTACTACCAATTATGTGATCTCCTTTAAATGCCTTTGTTAGAGAATGTGACTTTTTAAATACAGTATTCACAACTGAATACAACACTCAAGGTTTCATGTTACCAGTTCTACATAAAATAAAACTTGGTTCCTTTGAACTAGATTTGATGGGCTAAGTATTGCAGCATAAGTTTCTAATAGCTTTTCCATTACCCAACTACACTCTGATTAAATACAATCTATAGCCATCTTCCTTTCAACTCAAAATTTCTCTTTTTTTAAAAACCAAGATTTTGCTTTAAGATAATATGTCCTTAGGTAATTTCACAAATTGACTTTTTTCCTCATAAATGCAAGACTTTCATTTATCGCTATTAAATTTCATATTTTGATTGTGGCCTGTTTTCCATCTTATGAAGACCTTTCAAAATCATACTTATCCACCATTATATTAATTCCCTTAAATTTTAATCAGCATGTACTGTATGTCATCAGCCTATTAATATTATTTACAAATTCAACATTAATGACTTTTTTCCAAGTTGTCAGTGGCCATCACTATTTAAATATATTTGTTCAATATTTCTTCATAATAAGTTCAACATTGATATTATCGACCTCAGGAATAGTTACTTCATAAACTACTGAATTCATATTTTTCATGCCTACATTATCTGTTTAATTCACCAGATCCCAAATTATATTAATTTGGACTATTATTATAATATGAACTTTTTAATTTAGAAGATAAATTGTAAAACATAAATTTTAAATACAGTTTCCATTATTCTCTACTCCGTGTATTGCTAACTAATGCTTCAGAGTAAAAATTCTTCCAGACTTCCTCTAATAAGTATGTAAAAATAATTTCCAATTACAAACATGCAATCTGTAAATTAATTGTTCTTCATTTTATAATTAATTGAAAAATAACCTTATGATCTCATTTACATTTTTAATTTGCTTTCAAATTCTATCTTCATACACGGTCCATAGTAAATAGATAACTTTATATCAAAGCTCTCAAGATTTCAGAAATTAAGAATTAGTGTAGCAAATTATGATAGAAATACAAAGAACTAGTGGGAAATTAATAGAGAAGTGATCTTAATGCCTGTCTTGCAATCCACTTGGAGAGCATTTCTCATTTGTTTTTTGTGATGTATGTATGTATATACAATACACATATATATCCATATAGGTAGATAGCTGATTTATAAACTGCCTATGTGAGTAATTTCATGGTAGTGGAGCTGTATGGGAGCATATTGTAGTCGTATATCAAACGAGAGTCCCAGGAGAACTTGACTGTAACTTAAACCTGAGTTATGTACTGATGATTCTTGAGGAGGACATGACCTCCACACTAGACAATCAAGACTTTGTTATTTTTATCTGAACTGCCAAGAAAAATCAATTACTTCCTTCAAAAACAAATTAAACAACAAACCTTTCCCAAGGAAGTTACACACATTTGTTTATGTAAGTTGATGTTATTTTTGTGTTCCCAAATACTTACTTTCTTAAGAATGCCTTGTAAGAAATGAGTCTAAAGAACAAGATTGTGATATTTTTAGAAAGATAGAAATTTAACAATAATCAATAGTCAAATTAAGTGTTCGAAAATATAAGTAGATTCCAACAGTCTACCTATTTAATGAGCTCCTAAATTGATTACAGTGGATCCTGTATTAAAAGGAAGATTCTCATGTTCATGATGTGTCATGAAGATTACAGTGATGATGATGAATATATGTGTGTGTTGCTGTATCAGAATATTCTAGAAAGTGTACCATCATATTCAATTTTAAAATATCTTCTGAGAAAATGTAGAAGTTTTATAAAAATATTTATCAGATGAACACATGTTTATGAAAAGAGTAAAGGCATCCAAAGATACAGTATTTCCTCTTAAGGAATTAAAAATTAGAATAGAGATATAAGAATATCAATAGTAAATATTAGGAAATACTATTGAAAACTCAGACTTTCTATGGAACATTAATGAAGACAGCAATTATATCAGTGAAGGAACAAAGACTTCTCTACTTTTACTGTTGTCAAACAAAGTTAATTTCTGTATAAAGTAGTTAAGTGGAATCTCTGTGGTTTTGACCTCTGGTAAACTGTAAGTCGTATTTTTTATTATTGCTACTTAATTTCTATCTTTTCTTTTAAAAGGTAAGGTGATTCAGAGAGTCCTGTACTAGCTGCACACTGAGTATGAATTCAATACTTGCCCTGAATTTCCAGAGACCTGTATTGCTCCTCCACAAGCAGATCCTGCTCTATCTTAAGGTTTATCAGGAAAGTCTTTGTTAACTGCCAGATGGTATGCTAACCTAAGGAAATGAGCCTTTAGCTACTGGAAATTCATCGTGCCAAGCACAACATTCCTAAATGCATATGGAAGAAGAAATCATTGTTTTGGGTCCACGGAGTCATCCAGAAGAGTTGCTGAGTCCTGGCATTCCAGCAGGGCCGAGGATGGTGAAGTGAGACAGGACTCAGGAGACCACTTGAAAGTATTTTTCCCTGCTTAATTAGGCAATAAAGATTTTCCAGGAAACGGTACTTTCATAGCGCAAGAAGGTACTTAATATTGCTGACCTAAGATACTGCAAACATAGGTGCATAGGGTTTTGTTTTCAAAATGAATTCCAACCTTCTTACCATCATCATCACTTAAGCCTCAACCCCAGCCTTTGTCCTCGCTCCTGAGTTACTTGCAACAGTTTTCTGCTCATTCTCTGTACAGTTATTTCTACACACAGAAGACAGAGAAATTATTTTAAAACGTAAGTCAAAGTGTGACAGTCTTCTGCTAAAACCCTATAGTGGCTCCCAACCTCACTCTAAGCAAAAATCGAAATCCTTAAACTGACCTTCGGGTTCTCACAGATGGCCTTCACTCAGTCCCACACCCCTGCTTTCCTTGTTGTACTTTGAATGTGAGCCTGATTGCATTAGAGGTCCCGAACCACACTGTCCCCTCTGCTCATCTAGATATTGACCTACTTCTGCTCTGCTTCTCTCCTCCTTTGAGCCTTTGTTAAGATATTTTCTCAACAAGATCTTCTTTGACCACCCCACATAAAATCACAACCCCCTTCCAACTCTAATTGTCCATCGTATGTCTATAATTCATTTTCTTCAATTTCAGAAAAGATATTATTATATAGTTTGTTTACTTTTGTATTATTCTCCCACTATCAAAATATAAATTCTATGAAGGTAGGTTTTTTTTGAGTTTTTTTTTTTTTTTGATACTGGGGACTGAATCCAGGGGTGCTTAACCACTGAGCAGCATCCCTGACCCCTTTTTAACGTTTTAGAGACAGGGTCTCACTAAGTTGCTTAGGGCCTCACTAAACTGCTGAGGCTCACTTCAAACTATTGATCCTCCCTCCTGCCTCAGCCTCCTGGGGCACTGAGATTACAAGTGTGCACCATCGAGCCAGGCAAGTTAGGAATTTTTTTCTAGAATGCCTGAGGTCCAGGGAACATTCTCAACAGATATTTGTTTAATAAATAGAATGAATAACTATGCCAAATATTAAGTCTTTCTAATATTGATGGATTTAAGAATGACATTGCAATCATAATGATAACCTTAATTCTAAAATCTGATAAAAATATTTGAACTGGCTCTTCCCTTCTAGCCAATGTCATAAGAATAAAGAAACTCATCTTAGTATGGCATTTTAGTTCTAAATCTGTTTTTACTGACGGTTGCGTTTTTCTTACCAATGCATCATATTGGGCTAATTTTAAGGCATATTCTTGTTAGAGACTCTGTCATAAGAATGTGCTATGTGCAGGTATGCGCAGTCAAAAGCAAAACTAAGTCACTTTCATAGAAACCTTTGTTACTCCAATGTGGCAGAGAAACTCTTTTTAGTGCTTTTTAATAGTTTTTCCAAAATGGACATTGGCAAATATGCCAGCATTCTCACCATGACTACAAGAAAAACACAGAGGAAAAAAGTGTACGTGGATAGAAGACTTGGAAAATGTGTGCTGCTGCAACACAGAGGAAGACAAATGAATTTTTGTCTCACTCTGAGCATTTGCTGGATCTTTCAAGTGTACCAAATTAATGGGAATAATTGGTTGATATGTATTGTGGGTAAACGGATTCACCATAAAAACCCATTAGAGAAAAGAAATGAAATAATTTGAATTCCTACTTAAGATATGTAACATGTGCTATCTACTACGATAAAAAGTAAGATATGATAATGTGACTTCATAATTAATGATTACAAACTGTCAAAATTAAATTCTCATATGAGTGATGACAAAAATAATCATATATAAATTTGTCAAACTTTCATTTTCCCATAAAACATTGCTATTTATTCTTACACTGAAGAGAGAAAAAAAAATTCCTTCAGGTAAGAAGTAAGAATTGGGTATATATAACACAGTTTCTTTATCCATTCATCTGTTGAAGGGCATCTAGGTTGGTTCCAAAATCTAGCTCTTGTGAATTGAGCTGCCATAAACATTGATGTGACTGCCTTACTGTAGTGTGCTGATTTTAAGTCCTTTGGTATAAACCAAGGATAACTGGTCAAAATGTGGATCCATTCCAAGCATTCTGAGGAATCTTCACACTGCTTTCCACAGTAGCTGCACCAGTTTGCAACTCTACCAGCAATGTAAAAGTGTGCCTTTTCCCCCACATCCTTGCCAACACCTATTATTGTTTGTGCTCTTGAGATTATTCAGTCATAAAGAAGAATAATATTATAGCATTTGCAGATAAATGGATAGAATTGGAGAATATCATGCTAAGTGAAATAAGCCAATCTCAAAAAAAAAAAAACAAAGGCTGAATGTTTTCCCTGATAAGTGAATGATGATATATAATGGGGATGGGGGTGGAGGTGAGAGAAGAATAGAGGAACTTTAGATAACATAGAGTGAAATGAGAAGGTGGGGTATGAAAAATAATGGAATGAGACAGCCATCATTACCCTATATACATGTATGATTAATGGATTGTATGAATCTGCATCATGCACAACCGTAGAAATGAAAAGATGTACCCCATTTGTGTACAATGAATCAAAATGCAGTCTGTAAAAAATTTTAAAAAAGAAATAACAATTGGGAATGCAATATATATGTATGCGAGTTTTTATTTCAAAAATAGGAATACCAAGTGGCAGCAATGTAGTATATTTCACATTTTAATTAGCATGTGATTTTATAATTTTAAAAGTTCTTATTTTCCTTATGAATGGCAATAATTTATTACCAAAAGTTTTATTTACATGCTTTCATTAAAATATTTGAATTTCTAGTCTTATTGATATTTCTTATACTTCATTAATACGTAAACTTGCTCCAGCATGATTTCTGATGACACAGATATTATCCTCTTTAAACAAAAATTAGAACAGTAAAGATCAAGATTGGTGGGGTGACACATCCCAGTGGCTTAGGAGGTTGAGGCAGGAGGATCTAGAATTCAAAGCCAGCCTCAGCAACTTGCCTCAGCAAGACTCTGTCTCTAAATAAAATATAAGAAAGGGTTGCGGATGTGGCTCAAGGGTAAAATGCCCCTAGATTTAATTCCTATTACCAATAAAAAAAAAAAAAAGGAAAGAAAGAAAATCAATGACCATTCATTGGTGCTCTACCAGGTGATGAATAGCTTGGTATTTTTACACATTTGATCACCTACAATCTCCCAAGGTAGATATTTCTATCCCAATATTACAAATGTAAACTCAAAATTTGAAGATGAAAAATCTAGGGAAGAGGAAGCAGAGACTTACATCAAATATAATGTTTATAACCTACATTCTTCCTCTTTGCCACAGCAACTTCCTCAAACTATGTATCTATGAATGAAAGTTATCCCAAGTAGGCATGACAGGAAAGGTGGCAAGCAATAGTGTGTATTAAATATTTATTCCAGGTCTGCTAGTGCATGCCTGTAATCCCTGCAACTTCAGAGGCTGAGGCAGGAGGATTGCAAGTTTGAAGCCAGCAATTTATCAAGGCCTTAAGGACTTGGTGAGACCCTGTTTCAAAACGAAACATAAAAAAGGGACTAGGGATGTGGTTCATTGGTGAGAGGCCCTGGCTTCAATCTCACATACCAAACAAAAACAAAAACAAAAACAAAAACAAAAAACAAAAAACAAAAACAAAATCCATTATGTGCAGACTTGTTTCAATGCTTTTATTGTATTATTTCAAATATCCCTTGACAAAAATTGAGAGGTGAGTATCACAAGCCCATTTATAGATAAGAAAACTCAGTTGAAAAAGGCACACTTGTACATTGCTGGTGAAGTTGCAAACTGGTACCACTACTATGGAAAGCAGTGTGGAGATTCCTCAGAAAATTTGGAATGGACCCACATTTTGACTGAGTTATCCCACTCCTCGGTTTATATCCGAAGGATTTAAAATTAGCATACTACAGTAATGCAGCCACATCAATGTTTATAGCAGCTCAATTCACAATAGCTAGATTGTAGAACCAACCTAGATGCCCTTCAACAGATGAATGGATAAAGAAACTATGGTACATATACACAATGGAATATTATCCCCATAAAGAAGAATAATATTATGACATTTGCAGATAAATGGATGGAATTGGAGAATATCATGCTAAGTGAAATAAAGCAATCCCCCCAAAATTAAAGATCAAATGTTTTCTCAAATAATGGGAAAAAGGTCAAATGTTTTTTCCCTTGATGATGATATATAATGGGGGAGGAGGGAGGGGGTGAGAGAAGAATTTTGGAACTTTAATTACCTAGAGGGAAATGAGAGGGAGGATGGGGTGGGGGTATGAAAGATGATGGAATGAGACAGACATCATTACCCTATGTACATGTATGATTATGTGAATGGTATGAATCTGTATTGTGCACAACCATAGAAACAAAAAGTTGTACCCTATTTGTGTACAATGAATCAAAACACGGTCTGTAAAAATAAAAAAAATAATTAATTAATTAAAAAAAGAAATAGGTTAAATATACACAGCTTCAAGTGTTTTAATAGGAATTTTCATTCAGATCTACTGCCCACAAATGGTATGGCATTACACCACACTAAAGCTCAATATGCCTAAGATAACAAATATACCTAAGAAATAAGTAAATGCCATTTAAGTATGGTATTGAATCTGTGCTTATTCTAACTCAGGGAGAAGTGTTTGAGTTCAAAATAGAAGTGAAATCAGAATTCTTAGTAATTATTCCTATAATTTTTTTCTGTAAACCATGATTCAGTCTATTGATAAGGCAAAACTGAAGATTTCTCTTGCTTTTTAAACAATTCTTGAATGTGTTCCCAATTCAGATCATTTACCAGTGAGAATTTAACACAAAATTCTTTTTCTAATTACTTGATATAATTTAATTACTTATATTGGAGTCTTTCTCCAAAATGTTTAAGATTTGTATTTGTTGGCAAGAAAAGAGAATGAAAGGAAATACTTAAGCTGAAAAAATCTTTACTTATATTGAAATATTGAAAACACTTTCTAGATTTGAAAATAATCTCCTGATAATATTTACTTTTTTTTTTCACTTATATAATTAAAGTCACCTATAATATTGACAGTAGTGGCTTAAATTGAGAAACTTTCAAAGTTTGGGATGCTGTATTATGCAATTATTTAATGAGAGAACCTGTACCTAGAATCATTCTTATACATGAGAGGGAAATGCTAAGGTTGATATGAGGATATTCACATGAAATTTCTGAGTTATTTGGGACTAAAATTAGGTAACTTTAAAAAAACAAAGCAATCAGGTTGAATCCACTTGAAACCAGGACTGAATTATAAATACAGTCTAAATTTTTCTTTCATGGACTAAAATAATGAAATTGATCATGACTCTAGTGGCCTTGGCTTTGTCAGGGATCCACACAAATCACCCTTGTCTCCTTCTACACATTCACTTCAATGATGTCCTGGACATCCTATTTTTCAAGAGAAATAAAGTACAGAGAAGAAAATATAAAAATGGTCAAGAATTCCTGAAGTCTCTATTATGATTCCCAAAGGTTTCATGAGGTGAATGAGATAAATTTTTCTGTCCTCAAAATTTCCAATCACAGACCAAGGATAGGGAAGTGACTGATACTTCTGTGTCATAGTTCCAAAAGAAAACTTATGTGTCACAAATTCTTATGCATGCATCAGAAATACCAAATACAGGGAAACTTCTGAATGGATGGAAATATTACTACCCAGAGACTTTATGCCAGTTTATAACTTCTCTATGAAATAACTATCGTCTTCAGAAACTTCAGCAATATTACAGAAAATTTGTAGTTCATTTGGACTTATGTTTCAAGTGCAATGATGGGGAGAATTAATTTTTTCAATGCTGTACAACCCAGGCCTGGCTCATAATAAGTTCATCTGTTTTTGTTCTGACAGAACACATTTCTATGTGGGACCTTGAAATGGAAATTTCTTGGGTTGGGAAGCATTCCAGGAAATACTTCCTTGCCTGTAAAAGACTATGTCTCACTTAATGAGTACTTTTTATGTGGGCAAAGAAGGTTATTGTTAGTTATTTTCCCCTTCAGGTCTAAGGATACTTCTGGAGTTTTAAAGTATAGAAAATAGTATACATATATATCTATATCCATAGCAAAAGTTGAATCACATACTGAATTATAATCCAAAGTTTTCAAATTGTGATTTTTTTATCTTTCGTTAATAAGAGATGAATTTGAATTTAATAAGTGAAAAAGGGACAAGGAATTGTAGAAATTATGACAGAACCCAGGAATATTTTAGTAGACATATTAATGTACTACTATAGTATTTTACATATAGAATATGAATTTAAAATAAGTCTTAACTTGGCATGTTACCAAGGACTGGTCTTCGTGTCTGACTCTTAGGACTATATAAGTGTAAATGCAGAAAGGCTATTTCCCCTGGGTGGCTAACTGAAATAGTGGCAAATGCCAAGGTTTTTTTCCCCCCATAGTTATTTTTAAAAATTAATTTCTTGTGGATATACACCCAGTGGTGAGATTAACTGTGGTATATTCATATGCATATGTAGGAAAGTTATGTCAGATTCATTGCACTGTCTTTTCTTTTCTCATTCCTCCTCCCTTCCCTTTATTCCCCTTTGTCTACTCCACTGAACTTTTATTTTTTATATCCCCCCTTCTTGTGGATTAGCTTCTTCATATCCGTAAAAACATTCTACCTTGGCTTCTGGGGACTGGCTTATTTCACTCAGCATGATAGTCTCCAGTTTTATCCATTTACTGGCAAATGTCATAAATTCACTTTTTTTATGGCTGAGAGTACTCCATTATGTATATATACTACACTTTCTTTATCCATTCATTTGTTGAAGGACACCTGGGTTGGTGCCTTAGCTTAGTTATTATAAATTATGCTGCTACAAACATTGATGTAGCTGCATTACTGTAATATGCTGATTTTAAATTCTTCGGACATATACTGAGGAGTGGGATAACTGGGTTAAATGGTGGCTTCATTCCTACTTTTTTGGAAAAATCTCCATACTGTTTTCCAGAGTGGTTGCACCAATTTGCAGTCCCACCAACACTGTATGAGTGCACCTTTTTTCCCCCACATCCTCCCAACATTTACTGTTCCTTTAATCTTAATAATTGCCATTCTTAGCATGACATGAAGTTTCAGTAGAGCTTTAATACCAAGATTTTAAGTAAGCCTTTTGATTTTTACTCATGCTTAGACTTTCTTCCAAAACAATGACATATCTTTCATGTGAGATCCAAATAAATTGACAAGTGACATGATTTAATACTTTCATTCTTGTAATTCTGTCTTGAATTTTGTGTTGTCATTGCTTCTTACATTTCCTCCTCTTTCAGAAAATAATATTGAGAACCAATTCTCATACATCAATCTGCCCAGGTGTCAAGTTGCTAGTATTCAAAGTCAATAAAGACATCATCAGTAATTCTAGTTTTAATAGTTGCATACCATCACAGCATACTCATCTAATCAGGTGTCCTAGGGTACACAAATGAAAGTGATAAGCTGCAAACATGTGGAGAAATCAAAACGAGACACAGATTGGGACACAGCAATGGAAAACCTATATTTCCAAAGAAAAAGTTGATGTTCAATCAACTCCTCTGTTGACAAGAGGAGAAGTGACTGAGTAGCTGACACAATGAGGCACTTTGTTCTCCCCAAGACTTCATCTGATGCAATCCTGTCACTGTCTGAGGTTTCATAACATGTCACAATGGAGGTGTCTAATTCTCAATACTTTCCTTCCAGATATTGCTGCCAGTTTGATTCATTAGCTCTTCTCGTTTGGGTTTAGAAACAACAATGAAGGAAAATACTTCTTATCTCTGTAATATCCCATCTGATCTCCTTCCTCCAGAACTGTCAATCTTGGAAACTGTCCCTTTACAACCATCTGCAATCTCATTTCCAACCTAATCTCGGTAACCAGGCTTATTTAACAAGTTTGTGTGGAGAAATATAACTCCCATACCTATGTAATCAGACTGTATATTCTCTCTGTTTGAAAAGTTTGTTTATGAAACCAAATTGAGTTGAAGAGTTGCATATCAAATCACTGTGCAAATAATTACTTGATTAATGAAAATAATATTCTTTAAATCATAATTATTAAATTCTCTTCATATGCAAAGGGAAATGAAGCCTATGGGATCAGTGCCCACCAACCTGCTAATGGAATGTTGGTGAGACCCTTTGTCTACCTCTTCCCAGAATGAAAGAGAGAAAGAAGGGTCAGATAACATCCCGAGTCATATTGAGTCCCCACGTTTACCAGTTCTGAGGACTTACTAACCACAGTTTCTTTGAGGCATTTCAATTTGGGGACAAGTTGTTTTTTATCATCTTATCAATTTTTTTTTCAAAGTCATACTCTTGCCATTAAGTAATATTTCAATGTTTACTTCTTGAATTCAAGCATAGGACAATACGAAAGGCAATTATTTCTTAAGCAAGTAGAAAACTGAAGAAAAATTTTGACCAAGGTTTTAAAGCTAAAAGATTTACCTGTAGCAGCTTTTTGATTTTTTTAACCACCATTACATTTTTCAGCTCTCTGTTGCCGATTTCTTATTCTTCCCACTTATATCCTAAGACAAATATTTAAAGTTATTTGGTTATTTCTACTAGTGAGCAAAGCAAACACCCAGAACCCCAGGTTAATCACTAGTTTTCCCAGAAGGTAGCTCCTCTGGGATGAGATGAGGCCTTGAAGCTAAGGAGGAAGTGAAAATCACTTTTCATTCAGAGTGAAAAGTTTGGCCATTCACAGACCACCGCAAAATGCAGTGGAACTTTCTCAAGGCTTTTGACCTTTTCTCAAAGCTTTGCCTTTAATCTTTATTTTATTATTCTATTTGCACTGTGCCCTTGTAAAGGACATTGATGCTCACTATAAAATGACAACCTCCTTTTCATGCCTTCATTCTAGATTTTCTTACTTTGTTACTTTTTCCATTTTTCCCCTTTTCCATTACAATGACTAGAAAATTCCATTTGCCTCCTTTCTAGTCAATAATCCCAGTTATAGGACCAATGTGCCAGGATCAATATTGTCATCTTCATACACAAAGAAAAGAAAAATATTCTTTTTATACCATTATTAGTTAAACATTTAACAATTAAAATCTTACCATAGAAAATACAATAATCATGAAAGAAAAGTTCATATTTGTGTGATACAATTTTGAAGCTATTTGTAGTTTCTCTTTGCTCATGTTAGAAAAATTTCAGGTATTTTTGAATGAGTGACACAGATTTTTTTTTTTTTCTCTAGCCCTTTATTATTACTATTTGGAAAGGATAACATCTCACAAAAAATTAAGTGGGTGGTTGCTTTGGCTGAGTGATTCCCGTTTGTCAGATCATGGGCAAGAATGTAGTTGAATTTAACCTTAGTTACCAAGGTTAGAGATAGATTAGATAAATGGGAAACAGCCACTCCTCCCATATCCTGCTAATGGAATGTAGGAAATGACTAAAATAGGGACCACAGGAAATTTACTGTTCAAGCATATCAAGGACTAGGTTCCACAGTACTCAAGGAAAAAAAAAAAAAGAAGAAGAAAAGAGAAAGAAAGAAACCTCAAGCCTTATTTTAAGAAAACTCTATTTTTAAAGATGGATTAAATGATTCTGGAATTTTTGAAAAACATTTTTTTCCAATTTGTATTTGTCATTGAGTAAATATCATATTCATCCAATGGAAACCTGTTATTTTGTTTTCTCAGTGCAAACAGAATTATTAAAATGCTGCTGACTTATTCCCCTGGTTGCTGCTTGGTAATTTGCTATTCGAAATCCATAAAAATGCATTTCCCAAAATTTTGTCCAAAAGCAGTGTTGTTTTAAATTTTAAACTGAAAAATGCATGGATTTGTGTGGTTTTGATTTTTTTTCTTTTGTTTTTGTATACCCAGCATGTCATGTTCTACTGAACACGCATACTGGTTTTGTTTTTAAAATAGTGGTAGAAAAAGAATAGAGGAGATTATGGTAATTTATAAATATTTAAGCCTATTAACTTGAAGTTTGCACATGTATACAACCATATGTCTCTTATGGACTCCCAAATTCCATTAATGTCAAAGAAAGAGTAGGCAAAGTCTTAGCCACAGAGAAGATTAAAGCAGGACCAGCTTCCTTGCTTGTCACTCACAGGCTGCTGTACTGATAAGGGGACTTGCCCTGGCACATCCCTTGAGAGCCAAGGAGCTGGGATGGTTCCTCATTCAGAATCTGTTTCCTTGTGCCCATCTGTAAAAATCCTTCTGCAGCAACAGAGGGATAATAGGAGTCCCTTTCTCCTTAAAAGAAAAAAAATTAAATATCAATTTCACCATTTTTAAGATTCTCTATATTCCCCTTGTACCCATAGTATCTATCAGTCATCATTACTTTTCTGTGTATGGTCCCCACGTCTTTCTTTTTTCATTCATTCATTCTTTCTTTCTTTCTTTTTTTTCCCGCAGGCCAAGGAGCAGTTCTTTAGGCACCAGCTATTATGATAATGACTGATTAACCACAATGGATGAAAAAATTCAAGTTTGTTCTTACTTGATTGATGAAGAAAGATGAATACAAAAGTTCTTTCTAAAGGGTGACAATAAAAAAAGGAGTTTGGGTATGTCCTGAATGATTCCTCTGTTTTGTACTCTATAGTACTGACACAAAAGCAGGGTGAGGGGACATCACTTCTGTGTTGCAAGCAAAAGCAGTCAGTGACAATGGAAAGGAACTTAGGAGAAACCCTTCCCTGTCTGTTACGCAGACAGAGTGGGACAGTCTGGTGACTGCAGTGATTCTCCCAGGTGTCTAGTCTCCACAGGGGTGGAGATGAAGTAAGAGATCTGTAGACACAGACATTTTTGTCACTTACTTACAAGGATGCTGTTAAAGGAAGAATTGAGGAATGTGTGCTGCTGATTGCAAATCAAATGCAGTACTGTTTTACTGCTATAGACTTCTACAATTGTCTGGTGAACAGAAAATTCTGGAATTAACTGCCAATCTCTTTCCCACATTGATCAACTGGAACTTTAAAAATTTCCTTTCAACATGTGTGGAATTCAAAATTATAGCACTTAGGAGTTCATACTTCATCTCTGATCTCTCTATTGCTC
The DNA here is from genome assembly GCF_902686455.1 of Sciurus vulgaris. Lineage (NCBI taxonomy): Eukaryota > Metazoa > Chordata > Mammalia > Rodentia > Sciuridae > Sciurus > Sciurus vulgaris. Next base: position 58,930,363 of record NC_136469.1, read on the forward strand.
CTTTCGCCCCTTCCTCTCCTGCTCCCCGTCTGTTTCCTAATTTTCTGAATGAAGCAGTATTGTCCTGATTCTGGACCTTGGTGGAGAATCATAAGGTGGCATGCAATTTAAGGTGGCAATCTTTTGTAGCTATTAAGGAATCTTGGCAAACACTCAGAGGACTCATTGAGCAGCTGTAAGTTAAAGAAGTATTATAATGGAAAAATAGGAAAAGAAAGAGAAATAGCAATAATCAAATGAAAATGTGTTCTACAGCACGCACAGTAAGATGGAAATCAAAACAATGTGATATAAGTTTTCACTCCATTATAGTTTTCTTACCTGAATAATAGGAACAAAAGTTAAGTATGTAATACCACCCATTATGGCAGCAGATGGGGAGATGTATCTAGTCACATGCCTCTTGATGGCCATTTGACACCATCTGTCAAAATTTAATCATAAATACTCTTGAACCCAATAGTACATTTCTGGGATTTTGTCTTAGATCTACTAATTTCAGCAGGAGAAGATATAAATGCAAGAATATTTAATGCAGCACTTTTATATTAATAAAAATATTGGGAAACTTCACTGCGCACCAAAGAGAACTAGATAAATAAATTTTGGCGTAGCTATTCATTGGATTTTATGATTTTGATATTATTTGCCATAGTTTTCATTGTAGAAAAATGTCAAAGTATGATTAGTGAAATGGACAGAAATACGCACATTAATAAAAGTTATACAAATACAAGAAAATGTCCTTAGTAACTCCTTCTGAGGAGCAAGAATGAAGGTCGGAAGCATTTGATTTTCTTATCTTGAGTATATATAAATTAAAAATTATACTTCTAAGTAAAGCAAATTATAAGAAACACTCATTTTTCCTATGATCAAATATTGCTTTCTGTTTTTTAAATTAACTTTTGAAGTGAATAATTTTCATATGCATTTCTTTATACTTAAAAATTCATGATATGGGTTACACAATAAATTGTATACTAAATGAAAATCTTTTGCAATCATAATAAATAATGACAAACTACCAACACAGGTCATGTGTAGGCCAGTGAGGCTCCTGGAGATGATGGATTCGCTAAAGCAAATCACCAGGCACTGCCCACAACTAGCTCCCCCAAAAGAACTAGGACTTTAGTAAAAATTTCCTCCAGCCACCATGCCACGAAGTTCCAAAGATCTCCTTTTCTCAATGCTTAACTAAGACTATTATATGCTTACAAAACACCAAATGAATTTGATTTAATAGTGCAACTTATTTTAGTTATTTGCCAACTGGGAGAAAATAATTATTTGATAATGCTTTTATTAAAAGGAAGATCTCTCTCTTTTCTACCTGTTTAGGAAAAGATAACTATAGTTAATGAAAATGATATCATACATTTGTATAAGATTCTTACCTTTAAAGTAGTGACAATCCACAAAATATTTCTAGGAATTCATTTCATCTACTAATGATACAGACTCTTCTTCCATGGAAACGTTTAGCTACATTTACAGAAAATAAATATCTCATACTCTTATAATCCCTTTAAGATACCTATGGTTTACAAAATTACATTTGATATCTTCTTTCAAAAAAAGTGAGATATTTCTTCATATATAAATGTAGATATCAATATATAGAGGTTTAAAATAGATTTCTATATCCACGGATCTATGTGTGTATCTCTGTATATGTAAAGAATGAGAGAAAGAGATGGAGAGTGTCTTGTGTTTTATCAAACAGAAGCACTGACGGAAAGGGAGAGAAAGGAGAAAGTGGAGGGAGAGAGAAAAAAGAAAGGAGAAAAAAGGAAAAGAAGAAAAAGAGAAAAAAGAAATCTAGAGAAAAAATAACTAAAAAGAAGGAAAGAAGGAGGTCAATACTTCCAAAAAAAGTAGAGTTACATTGGAAATGTACAGCTGAATTTTTAAAAGATAATTTCTTACTGCACACAGTGGCACATGCCTATAATTCCAGTGGCTCAGGAGGATTGAGGCAGCAAGACTGCAAGTTCAAGGCCAGCCTCAGCAACTTAGGCCCTAAGCAACTTATCAAGACCCTGTCCCCCTGCCAAAAAAAAAGAAAAAAAGAAAGAAAGAAAAGAAAATTTAAAAAGGAGGTAAAAGGGACTGGGGAGGTGATCCAGTGTTTTAGCTCCCCTGGGTTCAATTCCTGTTACCAAAAAACAGAAAAAGAAAAACAAAAAAATATATATTTATTTTATTTTATTGGTACATTATAATTATACATTACAGTGGGATTCATTATTCCATATTCACACCTGGACATAACATAATTTGATCAATCTCATTTTCTAGTACATTTTCTTTGTTTCCTCTCAGCTCTCTCCCTGATCTGCTTGCTCTTCTCTACTGATCTCCTTTCTATTATTATTATTATTATTATTATTATTATTAATTTAAAAAAAGATAATTTCATTTAAGCTATTGATGTTATTTGGGGTAAAGTGAAATCCAGAAGGTTTCCCTGAGATTATGAGAACTCAGGATAACATTGACAAAGACAAGAGATCCTAAATTTACCTCCCCACCCATAATTTTATGCTCTTTATGTTATGTATTATAATAGTCAAATATTAAAGAATGAAGTAAAAAGACAGCCCTATTCAAGCCACACCAGTGGCCAAGATTCTTAGTGTGCAGACAGATATACATTGTGTAACTCTACTCATTCAAACTTGCAACAGAGATTTTGGGTGTCTTTTATGGGAAGACATTGTCTGATTTCTGAGCATATAGCAGTTAAGAGATAAGTTCCCTACATTAATCAGATTTCAGTTGCTATAACAAAATGCCTGAGGCTGGGTACTTTATAAAGAAAATAGGTTTGATTAGCACATAGATTAAGTCATATCTGCTCCGCTTTGATAAAGATCCCCTTGGCTGCATCACATGGCAGATGGTATGAGGACAGGAGAGTGTGCAAGAGGAAGAGATTGCAGGGTGAAACAGGAAGTCTCCTTGAGGGCAAGCTCTTAATATTCAAATGACCTCCAAGTAGGCCTCATCTCTTACCAATCTCACTACCTCAACATCACCACACTGAGGACAAAGCTTCCAATATATTTTTGTATATTGGGGCATGGAGACAAACTAAAACTATAATCAAATGATAGTAGCCCCCTGTGTTCATGGTGTTTTAGTTACACAATTCCTGAGCTATTTGACAGAAACAGTGCTTGTTTTTAAATAACCATCAGAAAATCTTTCAGGCAGTTTTGCCTTCTGCTAACATTATTGATTACTATAAGAACACTAGTGAATCCTTATTGATACTAATTTCTTATAGTAACCTCAACTTGCCTTTTTCTACTACTAAAATGTCTTTTAAACACCTGAATATGGGATAGACTCATCTTCCCTTAAATTTATGTGTGTATAACATTAATTCATTAAATATTTTGCCTAAATACAATGTAAATGTTTATTTTATTTTTATTTAGACTCTTCTAGACCCAGAATGTGCAATGAAAATTTGGCAACAGGAGCTCACTGAATCCTGTCCAGATGGACAGAGCCATATATTGCAAAGGCCATCTGTAGTGCCATAGTGCCAATCTTTCTGTTTTACAAGGTGAACCCATCCTTACACTCTTTAGTATTGATTCTAAATCTGGTTTATCTGAGGTATCACTGAACATTATATTCTCTCTGGGTTAAAACACAAAGCTTCAAGTCCAGCATTCTGATAGCCTAAAACTATATCTATCTGGATTTGGGTAAATTTAGTATCTTTCTACTGGAAATTTTCAAGGCTGTCACCAGTTTAGGGAAAACAGAGAAAAGGAAACTTTCCAACACCAAAAACATATTTAGCATGAAAATATACAAATTCGCCCAATAGATAATTCTTTAATTCAACCCTCTTGCCTCTTATTCTATCAACATCTTAGTGGCCACCACCCTAACTTTTTATTTCAAAATGACTTTTACATTTTAAGACATTTTTAATTCTTCTGGTATCATTTGCAGGCCACTATTGACCAACGATTTGATTTGCAGACTCAATTTTCTCCTGAAAAAAAAGTGCTGAAAGAGAAATAAATGACTTATTCTGCAAGGTGCAGTAGGTGTCTAGTCTAAGTGTACCAAGAATGCAATTAAGAATAATGGCAAGGAAGTTTCCACACTCTACACTGGTTCTCTTTCTTCATAGGTTGACACAAGCTTCAGATGTGGGTCATTTTGTGTAAGATCAGCTGTATGGGGGGAAAGGGACTATTTGCTAGAGTTCTCAGAGGATTGCAATTTTCAATATGCAGTCAGGAAATTGCTCCGTGTGTGTGAAATTGAAATGTGGGATTGGGACTGAACCTTTAATATGAAAAATATGTGTCCAAAATTCTAACTAGGTGAGTTTTAACTATGATCCACTATTCATCTTGGTAAATTCTTCCATTTTTAAAATAGTAGATTCTTAAGTCCTTTTATTTAAGACATTTTATTTATCTCAGCAAACATTTGTTGAACATTTCGCTAGAACAAGACATTCTACTTTGTTCAGTAGAGGATTAAAATCAACAACCCTTTGGAACTAGCAGCTCAAGAATTTATTGAAAGAAATAGGCAATACGCAGACATTTCTGCACCTCAACCAAAAGACAAGCTCGTTGAATGCTAAAAGAGGAGCAAATAAATGTCACAGGAGAACAGAATGTAAGAAATTAAATTTGATTAGTAACATGAAGGATGGCTTAAAGACAGGGTATAATTTCAATGACCATAAAGCAAAGGTAACTTAGTCAGTGACCTCTACAGAAAGACTTGTGCAAATTTTTGAACAGGTAATACTGGCATCAATAATAAGAAAAATCTGAAAATATTTTTAATATTGAAACTAATTTGAAATGTGTATTTCTCTAATGTGCAAAATATTTTGATCAGTACTGTATGATGAGTAATTCTATGTGTCAACTTGACTGACCCAGATATTTGATCAAACATTATTCTTATTGTGTCTACAAAGGCACTTTTGGATGATATGAATATGAAAATAGAGTAAAGCATATTTTTCTTTGTAATTTGGGTTAGTCTCATCCAATCTGTTGAAGAGTTGAACAGAAAAAAGGGCTCATGCCTCTGGGAGTAAGAAGGAACTCCTTGTGATTCTACCAGCAAGGAAACTGGTATTTTCCAATCTTTGGACTTGGAATGACATGTTGACTCTTTTTGAGTCTCTAGGCAGCCAGCTTTTAGACCGTAACTCACTGACTTCTCCTGTTCCTAAAGCCTTTGAACCCAGCCTTAATTCTTTTTTTTTAATTATTTTTATTTAGCTTTTGATTTTTTATAGACTGCATTTTGATTCATTGTACACAAATGGGGTACATCATTTCGTTTCTATGGTTGTACACGATGTAGATTCATACCATTCGTGTAATCATACATGTACACAGGGCAATGATGTCTGACTCATTCCACCATTTTTCATACCCCCCTCCCTCTCATTTTCTTCTACATATTCTAAAGTTCCCCCATTATTCTCTCATTCCCTACCTCCACCCCCATTATATATCATCCTCCACTTATCAGGGAAATCATTCAGTCTTTGGATTTTTGGGCTTGGCTTATTTCACTTAACATGATATTCTCCAGTTCCATCCATTTATTTGCAAATGCCATAATATTATTCTTCTTTATAACTGAATAGTATCATTGACTCTACCAGTTTCTAGTTTGCTGATTACACATAGTTCTAGAGGATCAGAATTGTAAACGTAAGTTTTCTGAATTGGGTCCATTGTTTCTGGATTTGGTCATCTAATTTGATTAGATGCAAAGATACTAATAATTTTAATGAGTACTTCAAGCAGTAAAGTGGGCACTGATAATCTATAGTGTGATCTGACAATAGTGATACACAAAACATTGCCATTAGATACTCCTAACCCACCACTTATAAAAAGCAATGCTAAAATAGGAGCAAATAAATGTCACAGGAGAACAGAATGTAAGAAATTAAATTTGATTAGTAACATGAAGGATGGCTTAAAGACAGGGTATAATTTCAATGACCATAAAGCAAAGGTAACTTAGTCAGTGACCTCTACAGAAAGACTTGTGCAAATTTTTGAACAGGTAATACTGGCATCAATAATAAGAAAAATCTGAAAATATTTTTAATATTGAAACTAATTGCAAATGCCATAATATTATTCTTCTTTATAACTGAATAGTATCATTGACTCTACCAGTTTCTAGTTTGCTGATTGTGCATAGTTCTAGAGGATCAGAATATAATATATTATTATTATATGACTCTGCATATAATAATTTCAAACATTTTGGAAACTAATGAAGATAACAAGATTGAATGTTGCTACTATTGTCTTTGGAGAAAGTGGAGAAAGAAAAGGATGAGATTTGAACTCTCAACTCAAACACCATACATATGATATAAAAAAATTTTGTGTGTGGTCTCAAAGATCTCATCCTCTGTGCTTACAGGATTAATACTGTTGAAAATAAAATGCTCGATTTATCCTGAAACTGACTGAATTATAACACTATTGAACTCCCAGCCTCCCTGGGCATCTACTATTAAAGTGAGGGCTGTTATTGCCAAAAAGACCAAATGTAAGCCAGTGGAATTACCTCTACCTAGGAAGATAGTCAATCAGAAATTTTACTACTCATTATTGAAGAAAATTGCAAAGATTAGTGCCACAAAGAAGGATATGAAAAATGCAGAGATGGTGATTTCCTCCACATTCTCACTCGATATAGGTATTTTACCTGTGCAGAAGATAGGTATCTTGGAGAATAACATTGGATTATCTTAAGCTTGATGAGTTGGCAACCCTAATTGCAGATATGGTACAAGTTATAACTTTGCTGCTTGAACAAATTAATGCATTCCCTAAATTTTGTACAAATTTATCAATCTGAAAGTTGCTTTTTCTTCATCAGTGACAATAAAATACACCAGAATCTGTTTTTATCCAGAAAGGCCAACAAATAGACTTAAAGTGTCCTGCTTTAGGAACATTGTCAACTCTCCCCAGAATAATGTCACACATGAATTTGCAGGAACCACCCCCACACCCAATTTTATTAGGGTATTCTTGAACTTTGCAAAGATCTTCATTACATTTTCTTACCATCAAATATCTTACTGGTCTGTTACATTGGTGACATCTTCCTAATTGAACTTGGTAAGCTTGTAGCAAACTACTCTGGACTAATTGATGAGACATCTATGTGTCAGGGGGTAGAAAATAAATTTACTAAATGTCCAGGATACTCAGTGAAATTTCTAGGACTTTGGTGATGTGGAACATGTGAAAATATTCCATCTAAAGTGAAAATATTCCATCTAAAGTAAATGTAAACATTTGGCCTCTCTTATAACCCAAGATGAAACAGCATGCCCAGTGTGCCTTTTTTGATATTGGAGATGTGTTAATTAACTTTATGAGTCAACTCGAGTGTGCTAAGGGATACCTAGATGTCGAGTAAAACAATATTTCTGGGTGTGTCTATGAGGGAATTTCCATAAGAGGGAGACTGAATAAATGAGATTGACCTCACCATTGTGGATGGGAATCATCTAATACCTTGATGGCTTAATATAACAAAAAGGCAGAGAAAGCGTACAATAGTTCTCTGCTCGAACTGAGGCATTCATCTTCTCCTGCCCTTGAATACTGTCATTCCTGATTCTCAGGCCTTCAGATGCAAACTGGGTCTTGTGTCATTGGTTCTTCTATTTCTCCAACCATCTAATTTGGCCTAATACTACACTATAAACTTTCCAGGGCCTCCATATTGCAGACAGTATATCATGGGACTTTCCAGCCTCTCATCATAATCAATCTCTTCAGTGTCTCCTGTAGCCAGTATTCACAGGTCTGGGAATAAGAAGTGAAAGTGGGAATGGCACCATGCACTATTATCCCTAATTACCTGCTAGAAAAAAAAATTGGTTTTTGTCCTGTAATCTTATATTGAGCTTGTTTGAAGGTCTTAGTTCCAAAGAAAGGAATGCTTCTACCAGGAGACACAACAATGATTTAATTGAACTAGAAACTAAGAATGCCACCCATTAATTTCAACTTCTCATGTCTCTATAGCAACAGGATAAAAGGAGTTACCATGCTGACTGGAGTGACTGACCCCAATGACCACAGGTAAATTGGATACTGCTGTACAGTGGAGGTGAGGAAGAATTTGTGTGAAATACAGGAAATCCTTATGGTATAATTTTATATCATCATGACTGGTGATTAAGTTCAGTGGGAAAAAGTACAATACCCCAATGCAAGCAGGACTACCGACACAGACTCTTCAAGAATGAAGGTTTAATTGAATTATGTTATATGCTATGTTCTAATATGGCTCAATGAATTGCACTTTGTGTATAATTATAGTGCACCAATAAAAAGAGAATAAAATTTTGTGTCATACCATTCAGACTTTATGACCAGCTGATGTGCTTAGAAAAGGCAAAAGAAATACAGAATGGAAGAAGATACAAGTAAATTCCAGCTATGACCTATGTCAATTTATAGAAGTGAGGACTGTGCTTATCATGAGGATTTCCTTATTTTGTTGTGAAAATATTGTGTTTCTGCTTGTGCATAGCAAATATGTTTGCTGTCTTCTTTTATTCCTTCATTGTGTAATATGTATTGACTTTATACAAAAGTTTTAAAATTATTTTAAATTTTGTATCATAGTATTTAAGTTATAGGATACCAAAGTGAAGAGTAAGTATCATTTGAGAAATTTATCCCATCTCTTTGAATTTGTGAATTTTCTGTTGTAATCAGGATAATTGTATCATATTAGGTGAAAAATTACCTTGTTATTGTCTTTTCTTAGATGGTTATCATTCCCCATAACCAGGCAATCTGACTTCTTATAATAAATTACTCTAGGCAGATAGATGTAGAGAGATTTACAAAATAAATATTTATAAGTTAAACACACATATTTGTAGTAGACAGAATTTCTCAAAAATAATCAGTGAGATAGGTGGAATGACTAGATTGATCTATCTATCTATCTATCTATCTATCTATCTATCTATCTATCTATCTATCTATCATTTATCACTAATCACTCAATCCTTGGTGAATAAACCATTGGAACATAATTTTAACTAAATGAGCTAGTATGTAAGTATTAAACAAAGGTGTAGAGAGTAAAAATTACAATAAAGAACATGATGCTTCCTAAATTAAAGAAAGCCTGCATTATTTGTTTAGAATATAACCCCAAGTTAAAGAGTTTACATTACTTATTTATATAATCTAATCAATTCAAAGGCGATTAGTGATAACAGAAGATGGTGATCCGGACAGTAGAAATTAGAAGTAAAAATAATTTTTGAGAAAGTGTCATCCATATAAGACAGATAATTCAATGTGAGGAAAGAACCATAAGTTGGACAAATTTTTTAAAATGAACAGTTAGTCCTCAATTCTAAGTCACAGAAGAGATAATGATGTCATTAAAAGGGATTACAGAAATCAGGGCATGTTTAGATGAGAAAATGCATTTAGTGTGGAATTCACTGAGTGTGGTGGCTCAGTGGGACACCCAGGTGGAGTTGCCTGGTGTGTAGTCCAAAGTATGGAGACGCAGGTGTGGGAATTGTCCTCACAGAGGGGACAATTGAACTGCAGGTGCCCAGGAAGCCACAGAGAGCATTCCATCCTACTCCTCCAAGACAGTTATAGAAATTATTTCTGTGAAAACGTTTCTTTTCACATATATTGATGTGCATTTATAGACTTTTCATGTGTACTGATGAAAAAAGGTTGTGATTTAAAATATAAAATTGTTGACCTATAGAAACTTGCATTAAACAGTGATTTTTTTCCCCCTAAATATTTCATGAGCATCTTGCCTTTGAGAACTTTTGGCCAAATCTACGAATCTGGGTTAAGGCAATATTAAATAAAGCATGCTAAGTCTATATTTAGATAGCATGAATCAAGAATCCAGTTAAGAATATGGAAATAGTCCCCTTTGATGCTCAAGTTAATACTTTAATCAATTTTTTCCTATTTTTTGTGTATGAAACCCATCTAGCAAAATGCAGGTGAATTTTCAACAGAACAGGGATGCACATCAATTGAAGTTTCTTATTGCCTATATCATGATTCTCTTCAAAAAATGTTTGAAGAAAGATTCAGGAAAGCAAATCATTAGGATATGAATATCTATTTGATTATGCTGCAGCTTTGAAATGAGAAAACTTTCACTTCTCTTAAGGTATGTTGTGGATTTCAAATACAAAGCTGACTGAAAGAGATGAGAAGAAAAATCCAGTAGAACACAAGCTTTTGAAATGGAATAAGAGAAGTATTAAAGCTCTGTTGCTGGGTTTATCAAAATTATAATGAATTGAACTTTTCTATTTGTCTTGGTGAGATTTTGTATGGCATCGACAGTCCATCCCCAGCTGATAGATTCGTTATTTCCAATTGCTGATGTTAGTTCTTCTTTGGACATCTGGACTTTGTTATCTATGACGTTTCTCCCACATGACCTTTAAAACTGTGCACTCTGAAAAAGTACATGTTCTTTTGCTTAGTGTCCATAATCACTTCACCGGATAAACAGACCTGAGAAATTTAAGTTTCCCTTCCAAATCCCAGTTTACAGCCTGCTAAAATTGTGTTGCTATGGGCATTTTAAATCACTGAAACTACTTTAGTAAAGAACTCCAACTACTTTGGAAAAGAACTGAAAGTGAAGATAGGCTTTTATATGCATAGAGAAGAGGGTTACCTTAAGAGTTCTGTAGGTATAAGCCATACTTGATGTTTCAAATACTTGGGGGAATAATTTTTAAGAAAATAAAGGAGAACTAGTAGATATAATTTATTTAGACCTTTCAAGAGATTTTTCTGAATCACCACACTGGGGTATTAAAGAATTTTGACAAGTACAACATGAGAAAAAGATCACTATTATGGATTTTTAAAGTGGTTATAAAAGAATACTTGTAAAGTTGAAACTAAGTAGTCAATATTTAGGCCAGAAAGTTGCAGGCAACTTAAAGATCTTCCTTGAGGGTAGTATTAATAACTTGTAAGAAAAGATGAATAATGAGCTATTAAAACTGGTTCCTTGACACTTTGGTCTACTCACTGACAGTGAACTCTGATTTTGATGAAAAATAAAGTAAAATAAAAATTTACATGATGTTTAAAAATAATAACAGAGGAAGAAAGAAAATAGGATAAACTTTAAAGAATTTTTAGGTAATTACAGATTCAGGAAAGAAACCAGAAAGTCAAGTAGGACATACATACTTTAAAAGATTCAAATGTCTGGTAAATAATTAACTAGAATTCATGTCAGATAGCACTCAGAAGTTTTTGGGTGTGTAAATATAATTCACTTTTCTTATGGGCTACTTTGTATCCTCCCAAATTCATGTCTACACCCTAACTCCTAATACCTCAGAAAGTGACTGTATCTGGAGACAGAACTTACTTATTTATTTATTTTTATATATAACATTAGGATTCATTTTGACATAATTATAAAAGCATGGAATATAATTCACTCTAATTTAGTCTCCAGAACTTTCTGTTTGCCTCCCCTCCTCTTCTCCCTATTCCCTTCACTCTACTGGTCTTTCTGCGATTTACTTACAGTTTTTTGCTAGTTTGTTTGTTTTTATTTGGTGTCGGTGGTGTATACGATGGTGAGACTCACTGTGGTATATTCACATATGCAATAGGAAAGTTAGGTCAGATTCATTCCACTGCTCTTCCCTTCTTCCCTTTCCCTCAATCCCTTTCATTCAATCCATAGAAAAGAGGGAATCCCCCCTCTTTTTTTCCCTTTCTCTCTCTTTTATTTTTACCCCCTTATTTTGAACTGGCTCCTACATATCAGGGAAAACATTTGACCTTTGACCTTTTGGGTCTGCCTTATTTCCCTTAGCATGGTAGTGAAGACAGAACTTTTAAACAGATGGTTAAGTGAAAATGAGGCTGCTTGGGTGTACTATATTCCAGTCTGACTGGTGTCTCGTAAGAAGAAATTTGGACACATAGTAAAAAGGACTCAAGGGATGCACATTTGTAGAGAAAATAATATGGAAGGAACAACAAGGAGACCACCAGCAAGCCAGAGAGGATTTGGGAGAAACCAAGTCTGTCAGCAACTTGATCTTATCCTCTGGAACTGTGAGAAAATGTTTCCATTGTTGAGGATGCCTAGTCTGTGGTATTTTTTTATGGCAGCCTTAGCAAACTAATATGGATGTCAGCACCAGAAAGAGTGCTGCTGCTATAACAAATAAGGTTTCTTTGGTACAACTTAAAAAAAGCTTTGATTTCCTTAAAGAGATAGTTAGTAGATACATGAATGTTAAAGATGATCCTGCTGTTCCTCCTCAGATGGAAATGAGGAGCACGATACTGGGCATGGGAGAAAAGATAACTATATTTATAACTGACTAAGAATTTGGTTTAATTATGTTTTAGGGTTTTTGGGAGGCTATCATTTTTAAGTGTTAAACTTGGAAATTTAGTTAAGGAGATTTCTAAGCAAAGTAGTGGTATCTTGATTTCTCCTTTCTGCTGTAGTATTTGCAAGAGGAAAGAGAACAATGAAGGTATTGTCCAGCAAAATGTAACCCAAACCAGAAGATCTGGAAAATTCTCAGCCTGCCCATGTTAGCTGGGTGTGGTGACACACTCCTGTAATTCCTGTGACTCATGAGGCTGAGGCAGAAGGATTGCAAGTTCAAAGCCAGGCTTAATAACTTAGTGAGACCCTGTCTCAAAATAAAAAAATAAAAAGGTCTGGGGATGTGACTCACTGGTTAACCACCCCTGGGTTCATTCCCTTGTACAAAAAAAAAAAAAAAAAAAAAATGTAACCACATAGAGATGTGAGTCTTGAATATAGTCGGCCACTCAAGAAGAAGTGAGGAATCACAGAAACACACCCATCTGGGTCTAAAATAGAACTGAATTTGGAGATAATGCTAGATAGATGTTTGGGCATGGATTCTGCAGGATGGACAAGCAGAATTATGTGGCTGCAGATATTAATCATCATTCAGAAAAATTCTTACCCTATGTACATGTATGATTACATGAATGGTATGAATCTGCATTGAGCACAACCATGGAAACGAAATGATGTACCCCATTTGTGCGCAATGAATCAAAATGCAGTCTGTAAAAATTGTTTTTTAAAAATTAAAAAAAAAAAAAAAGAAAGAATGCTTCTGAGGACTACTTTCTTATTAGTGAGGGCTGCCACTCTCACTAAGGTTTTGGTAGATAAGATTGTCTCCTCAGGTAGAAAGAGCAGAATTGACACTCAGGGTCTCTGGGGTGGTGTTGTTACTTCAGTGGACCTAGAAGCTGGAGCCACCTCCTTGGTGAGACTGGAGAACAAATCTTCAAACTGACAATTATTCTCAAGTCTTAAAACCTGATGAAATTTGTCCTGCTAGTATTTGAATTTGCATAGCCCCTGTGACTCCTTTATTTCTGATTCTTCCTTTTCAGAATGGAAATCTTTATTCTGTGCCTATCTCACTATTATATTTTGGAAGTGGACAACTTGTCTGGTTTTGTAGATTCATAGTTAGAAAAGAATTTTGCCTCAGGATAAATCATACCTCCAGTCTTATTCATACTTTATTTATATGATATATAGAGCAGATTTGGAACATAGAGATGGTGCTGGAACTGGTTAAGGTTTTTGGACTGTTGGGATAGGGGTAAATGCATTTTTCACATGAGAGGACATCAATTTGGGAGTCCAGAGGGTATAGTACAATGAGCTGAACTGTGTCCTCCCCATTCATGATTTGAAGCTTTCCCCCAGAACCTCAAAACATGACTTTATTTATTTAAAAGATGTTTTTCAGTTGAAATGAGGCCATTGGAAAATTTTAATTCAATGCAATTATTATTCTTATAAACATGGAAAATTTAGGCATATGAAGAGATGCCCAGGATGCACACTCAGAAGAAGGAACCTGTGAAAAGAAGGGGCGAAGGATAGCATTTGCAAATGAAAGAGAGAAGCCTCAGATGAAATCAAATGACTCACACCTTGATCTTGGCCTCTAACTTCCAACACTGTGAGAAAACAAAGTTCTGTTCTTCGAGCCACCCAGTCTGTGGTACTTTGTTATGACCGCCCTAACAAACTAACCCAACATTCATGGGCAAAATGGGTCCTAGTTAATGGAGTCTTTCCACCTAGAAATGGTGCATAACTTTAAAAATACATGGAGCCTAGGCATAGCCCTTTTCAATCGGCTTCAGCTTCCACAGGCTTTCTGTCTTACGAGTGACCATCCTATCTTTAAACCTGTGAAAACATTGATTCCCCTCCCTATTTAAATCTGAGAATTTTCAATGTGCTCTTTAGCTACTTTTTACTATCGCTCTTGTATCTAAACTCCCTTTTCAAGACAGCAGTCACAGTACATTTGGCAATCAGAACCTCTCAACTAAAATAATGTCCGCTTTGAAGGGTTTTCTGAGACAATTTCTTCCCATTCCCTTTGAAATTATTGTACACAGATCTCTATATGCATTTTTGGTTAATTATTCTTTCCAATTAAAGCAGTAGTAATAAGTGCATTTTCAAGAAAATCTGAAAACATTTTTAAAAACTAAGAAAAAATACAAGCGTTATCATTCTTACATTGTAGAGTTAGTTAAACAGTAGTAATGTCAGGTGAGGATTTTCCCTAAATGTTCATTTTCAGTTAACATAATTGTGCTCATGTTAACCGAGTTGTATACAATGATTTCATATTTAAAATAAAATTGCATCAAACAATACAAACTTTATGCAAAAAATTAGAAAAATATTGAAAAAAACCTACAAAGAAAACTGAGAATTCTGAAAAGACAAATGAAAAGACTATTATGTTTTTATTGCATCACCTAATACTCTTTACTTTTTTCATATTTGAGTTTATGAATACAAATATTAACTAGAAATGAATAAAAATAGTCAATGTTTCTAGATAAAAATAATACAAGGAGAGATTTATTAACATTATCAACCATTGTGTTTTTCAGCTTCTACAAATTAAATAGCAAAACATATACATAAAAACATTCGGGAAGTTTAGTATGATTTTTGAAATGTACCGAAAAGTATTACTGAGTTTCTGAGCCATAAAAACATCTATTGCTTTTCTCTTCATTCTTTATTTTTAAGGGACAAAAGGGGAGCATTTTGTTTATTATTCCATGTACTGTGTCCCAAGAGTATAAATAATGTCTTTCTGGAGAAAGGCTCATTCACACACACACACACACACACACACACACACACACACACCAATATCAATAATTATTTAAATATCTTAAAATACAGCAGAAACTTCTTATCAACTACAGGCTAAAAGAGATTTCACTTTGGCAACTGTAAACTAATTAGGACCAAATTCTCATGCTGAACACAACTAAAAGAAATGGAGGAAATGTTAAAACAAAAGATCTAAAACAAAATCAACAACAAGAAACCTAACAACATATTACATTTGGCCATTGAGATTTTGGGAAATTTCCCCATCTAAACCTGAGAAGAAGACAAGAAGCTAGAGAGGAAAGCCTAAAACTCAAATCCACTTGCCCTGAAGGTCATTTATCCAATGGGAAGTAGCAGCTGTGCAGCTGCAGTATGGTTTTAGTGACTCAGTAGATTTCTGGGGGAAAAAATGAAGCCCAGGGATTACCAAAGTAAGGGTTTTTAAACTCCCTTATACATTCACTTTGAAATAAGACCCTAAAGGGCTATATCCTTATAGGAAGAGTGAACCAGAAGTAAACCAACCTTTTTGCCAGGTAACTAGAGTCACTTGGTTACCACAGCATGGAAGCCAGACATAGTTGATCCTAGATTGGTACCCTCTCAAAGGCCTGGAAAAACTCACAAAAAACTTCTCCAGAGAGTTATGTAATTATCCTAAACCTCAAATGATTCCTCCAAATAACTTTCCAAATAATTTTTTATCAAAGATAATCAAGTACACATGGGAAAGAGGGCATCGACTGTGAATAAGATCAGAAAAAAAAGGCAATAAAATAAAAGCACAAGCACGTCTATTGAAATTATCTAACACATAGTATTAAGTAATCATACTTCTTATTTAAAATAAAATAAAAGAGTTGAAGAAATGGCATGAGCAAGTAATGAAATACAGTGTTCCAGGACATCCCCTTACAGAAATATCAATTTAAACAACTGTGCACACTTGCAAATGTCTTTGCAAGAGCTAAGAATTATAAGTGAAAGAGTATAGTACCCAGGTGTAGCACAAAACTGAGGAAAGTTATACTGGAAAACTAAGGACAGTTTCACATTTTTTCTGTGCTAAACTTCGCCCAAGTCTTCCCAGTATGAAGAAGATACCGTCTATGTCAGGGAATGAGAGTGAATTTAGAGCCTGGATTCACTGGAGATCCCAGCACAAGTCCTACCTCAGTGAACCTGGGCACCAGTCTGGCCCAGCAGCCCCAGACTCCAAAAGATTGAGAATCCAGGCCTTCCCCATTGAACCTGGTTCAAGAACAACTCCTATAGAAAGGTACAAGGTTAGTCCCCATGAAATCATGTCTGAGGGCTATGCCCACAGACATTAACTTCAGGCCCACATCAATCGACATAGTGAGGCTGAATGCATTATTGTTCTTAAAAAGATCCAAATATATGTTACTTACAAAAGATTCACTTCAGGCTTAAATTCTCACATAGGCCAAACATGAGAGACTAGAAAAAGATATTCTATGCAAATGGAACCCAAAAGAGAGCCAAGGTAATGATGATACCTATAGCAAACAAAATAGACTTTCAGTGAAAAATTGTGACAAGACACTAAAAACGCCAGTATATAATGATAAAGTTAATTCATCAAGAGAATATAGCAATTGTAAATATATATGGTACTCAACATTGGAGCACCAAAATATATAAAGCAAATATTAACAGAAGTCAAGGGAGACATGGATAGCAATACATTAATAGGAGGGGATGTCAATACTCATTTTCAACAAAAGGTAACTCATCCAAACAATATCAACAAGGAAATAGGAAATTTAAACAATACTGTAGACCAATTGAACATTATAGATATGAACAGAAAATTCATCCAACAACACTGAATATGCATTGTCAAGTGTGCATGGAACATTTTGCTTGATATCTCATTTATTAAGCCACAAAACAAGTCTGAAGAAATTTAAGAAGATTGCCATTATATCAAGTACTTCACTGACTACAATGATTTGAAACTAGAAATCAATAACAGGAGGAAAATTAGAAAATGTACAAATACATTAAGCAAAATGTTTTTGAACAACCAATGGATCAAAAATAAATCCAAAGAGAAATTTTAAAAAAATTGAGGGAGATGAAAATGGAAACATGACATACCAAAATTCATGAGATGTAGTAAAAGCAATTCTAAGAGGGAATTTTATAGTGATAAACACATAATAAGAAAAAAGGATGATCACATAAACAACTTAATTTTGTGCATCAAGGACTTATAAAAGGACAAACTAACCTCAAAGTGAGTAGAAGGAAATAGTAAAGATCAGAGCAGAAATAAGTAAAACAGAGAGTAGAAAACAATAGAAAATATTAAACTGAGGTTGATTATTTGAAATAGTAAACAAAAAAAACCTTAAGCTACACTAAGGAAAAAGGAGAGAAGACAAGTTACAAATGAAAGAGGCATAACAACTGATACTACAAAAATACAGTCACAAGAACTATGAATAATTATCAATAATTGAATATATCAATAATTGTATACTCTAGTATAAAAAAATAAATTTCTAGAAACATAAAACCTACACAACAGAATCAAGAAGAAATAGAAAATCTAAAATGATCAATAATAAGTAGCAACACTGAATTAATAATAAAAAATCTCCCAACAAAGAAAAGCCCAAGGACCATATGACTTCATGCTAAATTGTCCCAAACATTTAAAAAATTAACACTAATCCTTCTCAAACTCTTCTTGAAAATCGAAGAGAAGTGAACACTTCCAAACTCATTTTATAAGGCCAGCATTTCCCTGATACCAAAGTCAGACAAGGACAGTATGAGAAAAGAAAATTGTATTCCTTTGTCCCTGATGAACATAGATGCCAAAATTCTTGATAAAATACTAGCAAACAAATTTAACAATACATTAAAATGATTGTATACCACATCAAGGGAAGTTTATACTAAGGATGCAAAGATGATTCAATTTATTCAAACCAAACCGTATGATACACCACATTGACAGAATGAAGGATTAAAATTGTATGAACGTCTTAATAGATGTGGGAAGAGCATCTGATGAAGTTTAATGACCTTTTGTGATGATAAAAACTCTCAACATGATAGGTATGAACAGAATGAATCTCAAAAAATAAAGGGCGTCTATGACATCCCCACAGCTAACAACATCCTCAATGGTAAAAAAAAAAAAAAAAAAAAAAAAAAAAACTGAAAGCTTTTTCTTTAAGGTTGAAAGAGTGGAATAGGGGAGAAGGGTACTCATTCTCACCATTTCTATATAATGTAGTACTGGAAATTCTATCCAGAGCAATTAGGTGAGAAAAAGAAATAAGAGTATCTCAATAGGAAAGGAAGAAGTAAATTGTTTCTATTTGCAGATGATATGTTCTTATCTTTACAGTAAAACCTAAACACTTCATGCACACACACACACACACACACACACACACACACACACACACAAAACCCTGTTAAAATGAAGTTGCAGGAGACAAAATTAATGTACAAAAATCAAGACCATTACTTGAAATTGGTTATTTAAACTGTGTATGTCCTCCTCATTCAGTTTAGGCAATTCGTATGTCTCTAGAAACCTGTTGATGTCTTCAAAATTTTCTATTTTGCTGGAGAATAGATTTTCAAAATAGCTTCTAATTATGTTTTGTATTTCAATCCTGTCTGTTGTGATATTTCCTTGTTCATTCTGAATTTTAGTGATTTGGGTTTTCTCTCATCTTCACTTTGTTAGTGAGGCTAAAGGTTTATCAATTTTGTTTAATTTTTCAAAGAACCAACTATTTATTTTGTCAATTTTTTGTATTGTTTCTTTTGTTTCAATTTCATTGATTTCAGCTCTGAGTATAACTATTTCCTGTCGTCTACTACTTTTGGTGTTGCTCTGTTCTTCTTTTTCTAGGGCTTTGAGCTGTAGTGTTAGGTTGTTTATTTGTTGAGTTTTACTTCTTTTATTGAATGCGCTCCATGAAATAAATTTTCCTCTAAGTACTGCTTTCATAGTGTCCCAGAGATTTTGATATGATGTTTCTTTGTTCTCATTTACCTCTAAGAATTTTTTAAATTTCCTTCCTAATATCTTCTGTTATCCATTCATCATATAATAGCATATTGTTTAATCTCTAGGTGTTGGAGTAGTTTCTGTTTTTTACTCTCATTTATTTCTAATTTCAATTCATTATGATCTTATAGAATACAAGGTAGTGTCTCTATCTTCTTGTATTTGCTAACATTAGCTTTGTGGCATAATATATGGTCTATTTTAGAGAAGGATCCATGTGCTGCTGAGAAGAAAGTGTATTCACTCTTGGTTGGATGGTATATTCTATAAATGTCTGTTAAGTCTAAATTATTGATTGTGTTATTGAGATCTATGGTTTCTTTGTTCAATTTTTGTTTGGAAGATCTGTCCAGTGGTGAGAGAGGCGTGTTAAAATCACCTAGTATTATTGTGTTATGGTCCATTTGGTTTCTGAAATTGAGAAGGATTTGTTTGACATACATGGATGAGCCACTGTTTGGGGCATAGATGTTTATGATTGTTATGTCCTTCTGATTTTTGCTTCCCTTAAGCAGTATGAAATGTCCTTCTTTATCCCTTCTGATTAACTTTGGCTTGAAGTCCACATTATCTGAAATGATGATGGATACCCCAGCTTTTTTGCTGAGTCCATGTGCATGATATGTTTTTTCCCCATCCTTTCATCTTTAGTCTATGGGTATCTCTTTCTATGAGGTGAGTCTCTTGCAGGCAACATATTGTTGGATCTTTTTTTTAATCCAATCTGCCAGTCTATGTCTTTTGATAGATGAGTTCAGGCCATTAACATTCAGCTCAAAACACTAGAAAAAACAGGGATAGTGGGAACATTCCTTAACATTGTCAAGGCCATCTATGCTAAGCCCACGGCTGATATCATTCTAAATGGTGAAAAACTGAAAGCATTCCCCCTAAAAACTGGAACAAGGCAGGAATGCCCTCTTTCACCACTTCTATTCAATATTGTCCTTGAAACTCTAGCCAGAGCAATTAGACAGACCAAAGAAATTAAAGAGATACGAATAGGAAAGGAAGAACTCAAACTATCCCTATTTGCTGATGATATGATTATATACTTAGAGGAACCAGGAAATTCCACCAGAAAACTTTTAGAACTCATGAATGAATTCAGTAAAGTAGCAGGTTACAAGATCAATGCCCATAAATCCAACTAGAAAATAAATTTAATTAAGGAAGAGAAAGAAATGTACATTGAAAAGTATAAAACATTGATGAAAGAAATTAAAGACAAAATATATGGAAAGATCTTCCTAGTTCACATACTTAAATAATTATTATTATTAAAATATCTATACTATATAAAGCAATTTATAGGTTCAATTCAATTCCTGTCAAAATTTGAATGACATTTTTCACAGAAAATTCTGAACTTCATACAGAACCAAAAAAGACCCTGAATAATGAAAGTAATAGTAAGCAAAATTTAAAATTGGAATCATCACAATACATGGTTTCAAAATATACCAGCAAGCTATGGAAATCAGGAGTGTGGTGTTCACATGAAAAAAACATGTAGATGAATAAAATAAAATTGAAAGTCCAGAAATAAATGTACATGTTTAAGGGTCATTAGCCTTTGAAATATGGCAAGAGCACAAAATGAAGAAAGGAGAGTGTCTTTAATAAATGGCAATAAGAAAACTGGATATCTGTATGTAGAAGAATGAAATTAGATCCTTATGTCACCCCAAGTACAAAAATCAGTTCCAAATGAAGTAAATCTTAAATTTAAGAGCTAAAACTAAAACTTCTAAGAGAAAACACAGGGAAATTGTCATGACATTGGCTTGGAGTATGATACCAATAGCTCAGGCAAATAAAAACAACATTAAAAAAAAAAAGGATTACATGAAACTAAAATGTTTCTGCACAGCAAAGGAAATAATTCCCAGAGTAAAGAAACAACCTATGGGATGATAGAAGCATATGCAAAACATACATCTGAGAAGAATTTAATACTCAAAATATATTAGGAATTCAATTCAAAAGAACCTGATACACAAAATAGGCAAATTATCCAAAAAGACATTTTTCCAAGGAAGACATACAAATGACCAATAGGTATATGAAAAACAGCTCAATATCACTAATCATCAGGGAAATTAAAACCTAAACTAAAATAAAATGCCATTTCACATTTGTTAGAAGAGCTATTACCAAAAAAACCCAAAAGATAATAAGAGACTGTAAGGATGTGAGGAAAAGGGAACCAAAGTTGAAGGGAACGTAAATTAGCATAGCCATATGGAAAACAGTGTGGATGTTCCTAAAAAACTAAAAATAGAGTTACCTTATGATCCAACAATCCCACTTCTTGGTATATAGCCAAAGGAAAGGAAATCAGCATCTAGAATGTGCATCTGCACTCCCATGTTTATTGCAGTATAGATTCAGCCTGTCTGTTAATGAATGGATACATTGACAATTGGTCAAACATATATTCTTAATGCCTACACACACACACACACATTTTGCCTTAAGAAGAAAATCTTGTCATTTGCACCAGCATAGGTGAAGCTGGGAGGGCATTATGCTAAGTGAAATAAGTCAGCAGGGAAATAAAAACATTGTATGATCTCATTCTAAAATAATCAAGATCACAGAAACAGAGAATAGCAGGCTGGTTTCCAGGAGAAAGTGGGAAGATGTGGTGAAAAGGTACATAATTTCAGCTCTGAAAAATGTATAAATTTAGGGATATAAGTGTACAAGATAGTGACTATAATTAATAACACTGTATTGTATGCTGGAAATTTGCTAAGTGTGCAGATCTTAAATATAATCAACAAACACATATTCACACAAAGATAACTATGGAAGGTGATAGGTATGTTAGTTAACCTGATTGTGGTACTAATTTCATAACTATACATATATCAAGATATTACTTTGCACACCATAAATATAAGCAATTTTAATTTGTCCACCTCAATAAAGCTGAAAAAATAGAAAAAGAATTAATTGAACCAATGATCACCATTGATAAACTAGTAATTTTGAAAAATCTTACAGCACTCCATCAGCACTTTTGACTTTTATTCTTGTACCAACTATTGGTTGGTACAAGGAAAATTTTGTTTGAAAAACATATTAATATTGAAAAAATTAAAATTAAGAGCACTTGAAACTACAGGGTTTGAAGACATAAAAGGTGATAGCAATTTTTTTCAGAACAATTTTTTTCAGAACAATGAAGTCGTCCCTGTATCTGCTGAATGGTGTCTTGCTTGGTTTCTGAACATCATATGAGCTGTTTCCCTCCATCACACACTTTCATCATGATATTCTGCCTCACTTTGAGCCTCAAGGAATGGAGATGGCCTTCAGTGGACTGACACCTCTGAAACTGTGAGCTCCCAAATAATTTTTTTTCTTAAAATTGTTCTTTTCAGATCTTTTAGTTACAGCTGCAAAAAAAAGTTGACTAAAACAAAAATTGGTACCAGGAGTGGGGTTGTTGCTCTGGCTAATCCAATCTTGTGGTTCAGAAGCTTTTGGAGTTTTTTGGAATTTTAGGGAGGAATTTTGAGATGCTTAACAGTGCAAGCTGGAAATGCTTTATATTGTTTTGAGAGGAGCTTAATGGCCAATTCTGGTGGAAGTTCAGAAAACCAGAATGACAATAGGATCATGGACAGTGAAAACAGGGCTCAAGAGGAATCAGAGAAGGAGGACTGTATTAGAATTTGGAGTAAAGGCAATTTGTGTTATGTTCTGGCTGAGAAGGAGTCTGCATTTGCCCATGTTCTGAGAATTTCTGTGAGGTTGATTTTAAAAGTGATGAACTTCTTAATCTGGTGGAAGAAATTTCTAGGTAGCACACATTCAGGTGATGGTATGGATATTGTTGGTGGCTTTCAGCCAAGTTAATTGTGATAGTCAGGAGCAGAAAACAGAGCTGAAAGATTTGAAAAACTTGGACTTGAAAGATGGGAGTTAAACTGGTGCTAAGAAAGTTGTAGTTGTCAAAGACTTTACTGCCACTAAAGAAATGCTAAAGACTTTGCCCAAAAACAATAAGAAAAATGGCTTGAGGGTATCTCAGATATTGACAAGATCATATTCATCTCAGACTCATGGAAGTAAAGGTAAAAATTCTCTTGAGAAGAGACCAGTGGAATAACCTTCTTGCACAAGGGGGCCTAGGAAGTTTTTTCAAGACACTCAACTACCCAGGCACCCAAAGACTGCTGCAGTCAGTGTCCCTGGAGGCTTGGCGACTGCTAGAGATAACAGACCTTGGCATCAACCATGTGGTACTGGTTCTGAAGGAACGTAGGATGATGGAGTTAGGGAATCATGGAAGCTTCCACCAAGATTTCAAAAGAAGGCCTGGAAGGCCAGGAAAAGTACAAGAGGGTCAGAGACACTGTGGGCAACCCCTGAGAAGGGTGATGCATGGAGATATTAGGAGGAAGCCAAAGCTGCAGTGGAAACCCCCCAAGATTAAGAAATACCAGTACAAAGGATTTTCCACTGAAGAAGGCTGCAGGAATCAAGCTAAGCCAAAAAAATGCCACTTGGACTGCAACCTACAAGGCCACAGGGGTGGAGCTACAGAAGTCCTCTGAACAGAACATCACCATGCCATGTACCACAGATGCAGGACATGGAACTGCAGGACTTGTGTGCCCAGCTGGATTTCAGTCTTGCTTTGGTCCCATCCCTTCTTCCAATATCTCTACTTTTCTGAATGGAAATATTTACTATGTACCTTTATATATTGGATACTTGTAAATTACTTTTGATTTTCACAGGCGCTCACAATGAGAACTTTCCCTGAGTCTCAGAGGAGACATTGGACTTGAACGTTTGGGCAATCTTAGAATTGTTGAGACTGTGGAAACTCCTGAAAATGGAAAAAATGTATTTTTCACTGTGATATGGTCATGTTCTTTTGAGGATCAGGGGCAGAGTATTATGGGTTGATCTGAGTGTCCCCCAAAAGCTTATTTGTGAGTCAATACAAGAACATTCAGAGGTGAAATGATTGGGTTATGAAAGCCTTAACCCAATCAGTACATTAATCCTCTGATAAGGATTAACCGGGTGGTAACTGAAGTTGGGTAGGGTGTGGCTGGAAGAGTTGGCTCACTGGAGCTGTGCCTTCGGGGTATGCATTTGGTGAGCTGAGCTTACTGTGCCTCTCTCTCTCTCTCCTCTCTCTCTCTGCTCTCTGATCACCATGTGAACCATTTCCCTCCTCCACATCAGAGCACCATGATGCTCTGCCTTACTTTGAACCACAAGGAATGGAGCTGGTTGTCTATGGATTCAGAACCATGAGCCACCAAATAATATTTTCCTCCTCTTAAATTTTTCTTGTCCAGTCTTTTTGGTCACAGCAGTGAAAAACCTGACTAAAACAATCTCCTTAGCCAAACAACCCTTATCACTGGAATTAGGCACTGAGCCTGCTTATCCCTAAGTCTTGGGTTTCAGTTTTCTGCTTGCCTATGGAATTATTCAAACAAGCATATACTTCTACAGGAAGCAAAGAGCACCTCACTCTATTCTGACTACAAAGCCTGTCTCCCTCAGCCCCTGCTCCTTCTGTCTGTTTGAGGGCAGCCTCTATGAAGCCCTACATATCATGTGATGCCCTCCTTCTCTGGACTTTGAGTATATGTGAGTAATAACTATTGTCAATTATATCAGTCCAGTGTCAGATGCCTTGTATTCAGCCATCCCATAACTGGAGGGCAAGGAATCCCTCCTTTGCCAGCAGGGTAAAGAAGAGGTCCTCAAAATAGCAAGCACTTGTCTGATTTGCTCACCATTATATTCCCAGCACCTAGTGTAATGACTGGTATATCCAGCTCTATAAACATTTATTGAATTTAAAAATTAAGCAAATATCTACTTCTTTTTTTTTTTAACATGTGGCCAATTTTTAATTTTAACTGTTTATTTGAACTCTTGGAAATTGTTTTCAGGGATAGTTCATACAGTGTTTAATTCTTATTAGGAGCTAATTATTCTCACACCTCAAATTTTTATGTTCACTGAATCCTATGTTTCTCCTAATTCTTGAATAATGGCTCATTGTCTTTTTGTGTCACAATTTTTGCCCATTTTTATTAAGGTATAACCTGGTTCTATAATTCAGTTTGGGTTCAGTTTTTCTAACTAGCATCTTTACAGTTTTAGACATTTTACAATTAGATTAAAATCTTTTTCAGTTCAAACAGAACTTCATGAATTTTTTTCCATAAAGACAATTGAGTAGACATTGGTGGTTGTCTACTCACATCTCTTTCATGCCTCTCCATCTACCTATTTTACAGAGACATGAATTTGTTCAGGCACACTCTTCTTGGGTTAAATAAGTTATGACAATCATTCCCCTTAGAAATTGTTGGTTTTTGAAGGAGAATAAAGTGCACGTGATCTAATCCTGGTTCACAAAATGCTTGGGTAAGTGTGGTGAGAAGTTCTGGGATTGATTCTGTGTCTGCAGTGGATGCATGAGGAATCTCTTCCATTTTGTCTTTTTGACCCAGTGTACATGTTTATTGATGAAGATGGCAGTTGGACTACAAATAAAACAAGATGGCAAGTGAAAGAGTGGAAAAGATTTGAGCCTTGATGTTATTGGAAGCCCTAAAGTACACAGTCTAAGATCCACCTTACTTCTGGGTACTTTTTATCATAACACCTAAGCTACTGTGAATTTTTATTGCTGTAGATGTTGTCTATGTTACTTGTAGCCTAAAGCATCAAAGTAAAATACGTGATTTACAAGCTTTCCTGGTGTCTTCTTAATGAATGCCAACCAATGCTAGGCTAAATTTCTTATCTCTATTTCTATGTCAATTGCAGTCCTTTCCAGGTTCTCTTTAATAGATATTGCACCCATTCTCCAGTTGCTACAAGTATTGGCTACAAACAAATAAGAGTTATTTCTTCCTCAGAATCAACCTTAGCTCACCCAAAAAAAGCACAGGACATATTTGAGATTGCAAAATTAAGCCTCTGTGCCTAAAGGTGGGATATACATCATTGATCTTGCAGAGTTCCCTGTAGGGTACATCAAACTAAGCTTGAACTAACATCTTTAACTAAGATCTTTGCCTACTTCCTGCACTTTGTACTGCTGTATACACTCCCTCCTGAATTTAATATGAAAGTATATCTTTAATGAATCACTTATATAAGAATCCCCCATCTCAGATTATCTTTTTAGAGAACCCCACCTAAGACATCTATTTATCAATTTAACTTTTTTTGTAGCTGAGATAACTCACAAAAGTACATTGTATTTTTCACTGTTTCGCACAGTAGAAACACCTCTTTAGTTCGTCAGTGCTGGAGGTGTTCATATGACCTGATTCGGTGAAAAAATTAGTTGCAGCGACATATCATTTCTGAGCAGAGCATTTAAGAGACTTGCTTTCCACCAGCCCTCCTGTACTTTGCAATAAGAACTGCATGTTCTTCATAGGGTGATGTTTTTAGCTTAGACAGTTAATAAGATGTGTGGAGTAGATTTGAATTCAATCAGTTCAGTCCAGGCAAGCCAAATACAATCACAACAGCCACAAATGTTGTGAGTAAGGAAATAAATGTTGTGGTTATAAGCTGTTAACTTTTGGGGGTTTGTGTTTTTGCACAAAAATCGGACACAGATTGATTCTTTAACTTTTTGTAACACTGATTCTGCGATATTTTCATTTATTTTTGTTGCAGTTCTTCCTGTTTCTCCCACCTCTTCTTTTATTTCATATTTAAGTTTACTAAAAGTTGTTTCATTTCTTGATTTTTCACTGTCTTTGCATTGCTTCTATGGGTTAGTGTGGTTGGGGGGACCAAAGTGAACGTGAAGTTTATGCTACCTTCCCTGCTTTGTTTTTAAACCAAAAGATTGTGTCTTCTAACAGTTTCTACAAAACTCGTGGCAGGCAACCCTGTTACCACTCGCAAGCAGGTGAAACCTCAGATGCTTTCCAGTTTTTGACAATTTTTCCACCTAGTATGATTCATGTTGGTTAATTATCATGTGTAGCCACAGGATATTCATTCCTAGGTCGGCCATAACAAATATCCCAAATTGGAGAGTCTAAAGCAACAGAAACATATTCTCTCATACTTCTGGAGTCTAAAAGTCAGAAATTGAGTTCCCAGTGAGGCATTCTCTCTCAGAAGGCATTGGAGGAGAACCAGTGCTTCTTTGACTCTTCCAGCTTCTGGGTGTTTTGCTGGAAGTCCTTAATATTCTTGGCTTGCACGATATGTCACTCCAGTTGCACAAACTTTTCCTCTTTCGGTGTCTTTTGCACCAGCTTCTCCCTGCAGATGCCTTGTTCTCCTCTTCATCAGCCATATTGCTTTAGATGTTCTCTCCCTATGACCTCCTGTTATCTTAACTAATTATATTTGAAACCTATTTCAAGAGAAGGTCACATTCTGAGATACTAGGGGTTAGGACTTCAACAATTCAAAAGTGGGTCACAATTAAACCCATGTGAGTATCACATATAAGTCAGCTTAGTCTGATTTTATTGGTGCAGAATTTAAATTTTTTTCCTATTCACACGGCTTTAGCAATAGAAATAATAATGAGAAAACCTGCAGTTCATTTGTACGTGGCATTTGCTATTCCAGAAGTTACTACTCTTTCTGTTCCCACTTATGGTGATTTAATGGAGGCGAGCCTATACCTACCAGTTGAAATGAAACTCCACAATTTTCCTTCCATTTACCTCTTGATGAATGGGATTATTTTCCCCTTGGGAGGAAGGAAATGCCAGTGAGAAAATAGAATGAAACAAGGGAGGAAGGAAAATAAAAAACTTTCAAAAAAGCAGTACCTGTAAGATCATTTCCAGACTGTTAAACACTTACATGTCTAAACCGGAGAGCAGATAGGTAGTAGGAAGAGCTACACTAAGGTAAGCAGAATGGATGTTCCAGAAGAATAATACTTTCCCTTTTTTATGCTTTCCAATTTATATTCATCTGCTTTATTTTTACTTGTAATTCTTTCTCCCATTTTCCAATCATGGCTTTTGGCAGGAATATGACTTTTAGCTCTTTATTTCTATAGATGTCCATAGGTCATATTGGGATTATTAGACAAAATTTTTGAAACAGGAAGCATTTTAAATTTAAATGACTACCTTTGCTTACAAAATTAAATTATAGCTCATTATTAGTAGGTTGAAAAAAAGATTCTTCTAGATATAATTTCAAATTACTTTTCTACTCATGTTATTTAATCTTACTACATTAAACTAACAGGAGAAGTTGCATCTGTAATCAAGAGAGTGTAGAAATCCTAAATAATTTATAACTTTTTCTATTGCCATTCACTGAGCTAGGTAACTACTTTATATACACTATTTCAATTAATCTTCAAACTAGCCTAAGAGAAAAGTATAGTCTTCATTAAACAGAATGAAACTGAGAACAGACAAAGTGAATCATATTTTAAAGAACAATTTAACCAGTAATCAGTGGAGGCAAAATTTTGCTTTGTTGCAATTCTGAACCAATAATATTAACCACAAATTATATTTTTCCTCAATTTTAGGAAGTCAAGAGAAAGTTATAAACTCAGACTCAAAAAAAAAAAAAACTCACTTAGATATTTTAAGGTCTGTTTTGTGGAAGGTTAATGTATTCATTTCCTTTTGCTGCTGTAAGAAATTATCACAAACATGGTAGCTTAAAACAACAAAAGGATATTATTGTCCTATGGGTCAGAAATCTGAAACAGATTTCACTGGGCTGAAACAAAGACTTAAGCAGAGGTCCATATCTTCTGGAAGTTTCAGGCAGAATCAGTATTTTTTTTTTTTTTCTTTTTTTGCCTTTCCCAGCTTCTAGAGCTCACCTATGTTCCTTGGCTTGTGGTTCTATTGCAGCTTCAAATACAGTAGGGACTCATTAAGTCTTTCTTGTGCTATATATCACTCTAATAGCAACTCTCTTTCTATTCCTTTCACTTTTTAAGGACTCTTGTGATTATGTTGGGCTTCTTTGTACAAGCCACAATAAACTCCCTTCTCAAAGGCTACATGGTTAGCAACATTAATTGTATGTCAATTTCAATTCCCCATTGGCATAGAACAAAACTGAGACATGGGATGCAGATATCTTTGTGGGGAGCATGATTCTGCCTATCTCAGACAGGATAAGTGTCTTTATAATGCTGATGCCCACAGTTAGGCATTAATCTAATACCGAGTAGAACTCTCCCAGCAAATGAAAGTAACAGGAGTCTAATTCCTGATTGAAAAGTCCAGAAAAACATTTACATGGTTTATGAGTCTCAGACAAGTAAGTAAAGAGTTTAGTGAGGGAATCTAATGATGAATTACAAATCAGGAGACCAAGGTATTATTCCTAACATAGGATTAAGTCAAGGAGACGAGAGAAAGCAGCTCTAAAAAGCTTAACAATCTCAAAACAGCCCACAGATCATTCCAAGCAACATGGCTCAAGGCAGCAAGATCAATTCCCTCTCCTTCACCTTCTGCTAGAAATAGTATTTTTAATATTCGTTCATATTCAGTCAGAATAGTCGAAGGAAGTAGGTATTTCAAGTGGACTGTGAAATGGATAGCATTTTCTTCTGTTTAGAATGTTTTCCATTTTTCAAAGTCAACTGCAAATGCCAAACTTACCTTGATGCCTATCCAGATTCTCTCATCAGGAATGATTGCTCCTTCTTAGGTTGCTAAGGTGTCTACTGTGTGCATCACCGTAGCACACAACATTCCCTATCTTTTTTAATCCACAGTATTTGTGGGTATATACCATTTAGCTGACTGATATTTATTAGGCTGCTTAGTAAAGCATCACAAGCTTGTGATTTTAAACAACAGAAATTTATCCTTTTATGGTTCTGGAGGCTTGAATTCTGACATCAAGGTGTTGGCCGGACGGTATTCTCTCCAGGGTGTCTTAGACTTTGGAGTGAACATAGCCCTGCCCAAGGAAGGTAGATCATTCCTTGCTTTTCCATATCTGGTAGTCCCAGACATTTCTTTTGTTGGAGGCAGTGTAACACTTACCTTTTCCTGTCTTTGTATGACCATCTTTCCTCTATGTGGATTTATGTTCCAACTTCACTCTTATAAGGACACTAATTATATTAAATTAAGTAGATGTTATAGTTTGGATTTTGAATGTCCCCCGCAAGCCCATATGTTAAAGACTGGGTCCTAGAGTGGTGCAATTGGAAGTGGTGGAACTTTAATAGGTGGGGTCTCACTGGAGGTTTCTAGGTCATTGAGTACATGTCCTCCAAGGGAACTGTGGAATACTGGCTCTCTCCTTTTCTTTTGTTCTTGGCTATGAAGTGAGTTTTGCTCTACTGTACATGTTCCTACTAGACTGAGCTACTCTTACCACCAACACCAACTGAGCATGAAACTAGGAAACTTTTGAAACTGAGCCAAATAAAACTTTTCTCTTTGTAAATTGATTATCTCAACTATTTGTATATTAAAGTGACTGGAAAACTGACTAAAACCAGGAGGTACTGAGAACATAGGGGAAATGCACTCAATGCACACACACACACATGCATGTAGTAGTGTATACTCAAAGATGTTCATATATCTATAAACATTCTAGTTGAGGGAATTTTTGAAATAATAACTCTATATTCCAACAGCATGTGCCAAGTAACGTGAATGAGAATGCGTGTATGCCACTTTTATTATTAGATTAGAAGTTCACTATAGTGATTAAACAAGTATTAGTAAAGTTGTGAGATTTTAAGATGTTTAATGAATGAATGTTTCTCAAATTTTATGCCATACATTGAAAGAGACACTTTATAAATTAAAAAATTTAAATTAGTCTTCAATTTAGATGGTTTTGGATAGATATATAATTGCATGTATGTATATGTGTGTATATATGAATACATTCAATGTTAATGGATGTTCTGTCATTCTATATAGACAAATAGTACATACTTGTTTTAACTATCACATTATTAATTGTTTGAAAAGAAAGCAGGTTGTCCATTTCATATTTATGAAATGATATCCTTAGATAAGCATGTAGAATTCTCTGCTCATCAGAGTATGCCTTTCAATAAAGAATATTTACCTTAAAAATTATAGTTTTTCTTTATAGTTTCATTGGGAAAAGTTAACATTCATTATTCATAAATATGCAAAAAGGAGAACACATAAAATATTGTATTGTGTACTTGTTTTTCAATTTTATAACTAGTGACAAATCATCTAGCCACATAAACTATCATGTACTATTTTTTTTATTGTTTGTGTGTTTACCAAAACTGAGGCACAGTCTAAACATAACAGTCCACTGTAGCACTAGAGAAGGTTGCAGAAACATAGCCCCAATTTTGATGGCTCTGTGGAGACAACAGTGTCCCAAACAGAACTTGAGGTGACTTCTTGTTAGCAAGGTAGCCAACCTGGTTCTGAATTAAGAATATTTTCTTTCCCTCTTGCTTTGCACTTCCTTGCTTTGCTTCATTTGCCTTTGGTTAGAACATTTGCTTTACCTTTGCCAAAGTACTGTCGCTTTTGGTATAAATCAGAAGGTAGAGGATGTGGTTATACAGATTTGGGACTCCCATAGTGGCAGCTACCCCATGATGCAGTCTGTTAACAGGTGAGTCAGCACTGGAGAACAAATGGTTTATTGTGTCTTGGCACTCATGGCCATATCCTTGACCTGCCAAGTCAAAATCTCACTGAGTAATTAAGGGAATCTCATAATGTTTCTTAAGTCCCTTCTTTGGCAGACATCATACAGTCTATGCCATTTTGCATGACATAGATGGAAAAGTGGGAAAAACATAGGTAAGCCAGAAGCAATAATAGCAGATGGGTTGTGTTAGTTAGTGAAGAAGATGAATCAGAGGACCAAAGCAGCAATGGAGAGGTCTACTTTCAATAAAATGTTCAAAAGCTGCAATTGGTAGCCCTTTGGGTTATGTTGATACAGGCTTAATGTTAATGAACTAAGACTAGGGTATTGACATGGTGGTCATGATGGCTCCCAAAGGCCCAAGGCTAGATTAGTCTAGACAGTTCTGAGTGTCACACAGATATACAGGTAGAGCAAGAATTGTATTTAACAGTTTGAAACATCATGCAACTGTGATGGAATAGAAGAGAGAGAGAGAGAGAGAGATGCCATGTTCTCCATAGGAGGTCAGGGATTTACATTAGTGGTACAAGGGATGATGATCCAAGCATTGGGAAAGATGTTTGTACATTTATCTATGTTTACAAAGTAGAAGAAGTATTAAAACCTAATAAATAAGTTAATAATCTGTTGATTTTGTCTTTTAAAAAATGTATTTAACACATTATAATTCAATTACTGGTTTTATTTTCTGGTAGGATATTGAGCAAAACTTATCTTTATTCATTTGTTACTTTGAGTATTTGAAATGAAATTATGTTCTTCTTGATCCAGTTCTTTGTGATTGCAGAAAATATTCTCAAGACAATTCTCAAAAATTTGATTCTAATGATAAATCAGAAAAGAAACTGCTCATCAACTGCATTTTGGCATTAAAGAGTCATCATTACATTTTCAAAGGCATGCAAATATTTAAGAGGGAAAATGTTTGACATAGTAGCTCCCCCTTTCTGAGGAATGAATGCTTTTGGGCTCTTGAAATTGTGAATCTCCAAGGGAAATTCAAAGTAGTTGTTGGTTATTAAATAAAGTAGTTGATTTTATTCATGTACTATGTGAGCGGTTGAAGGAGAACCATCTTTACATAACTGTTATGTATAATCATAACATATTATACCTCTCCAAAAACAAAAATATTTCAGCCAAATTATGTCAGATATTAACAATTTGCATCCACCAATAATGGAATAGTCACAATGAATCATTCTGTTTTCTCCCTTCTTTCTCTCCTTTATTTCAATGAATGTTAACTGAGTTTATAGTAAATGCCAGGATCGATTGCTAGATACTAGATGCTATAGAAAGAATTATGAAAACCAAAGTGGATAACCACAAAGAATTTACAATCAAGTGAGGAACAAAATGTAATACAGGAGATAGAAATCAGATATTGCAATGCAAGATCTGATAAAGTGTTACCCCAAGTGCTATCAGTGCAAGGGACACATTGCTTCTGCCAGAAGGAAAGTAAGTGAAGATGTATTTATTGAAGGTTTTCCAAAAAACCCCACTTGAATTACAATTGAAGAGAACTTGTGATACGAAGGAGAGGTAGCTAATAACACTACCCAATGAGGATTAACAGGGAAAAAGATTACAAAGCAATAGAAATCCCATTGTGCTCCAAAATCCAAAGACATTTAGTATTTGGGGTGAAGAACGAAAGGGGAGTGAAGGAAAAAAGAGATACAACTGGAGAGAGAGGTGGTGGGCAGATAACCAAGTGTTTTGGATTTTGTGCTAGGAAAATCCTTCTCCCAAAGGCCATAAAGAGGGGAAAGTGGAAGATTTATAGCACAGAGGTGGGCCTGTAATGTGTAGCATTTGGTATGGTCTTTCCTCCTCAGATCAATCTGTTTTCAGGAACAGTAGCCCTTTTTAAATGTGTGACTCTGCCCTTCCCCGTCACCACCATAAATTGATGTATCAAAGGTGTCCTCTATTCGAAGTTGAAGCAATCAAATTATCTCCATTAGGAACTTGGCTTTCTGAGTAAGATACTATGCTCTATGTAGGCTGAAAGATGCAAGCTATGGGGTGGTCATGTGTTTGGAAAAGCAGAAGAAGATGCATAAGTATAACCATTCAAAGGGAAGAATTTTTGCTAAGAAAATTAAGCCTGAGATTAAGACTAAGTTGTGAATATCAACTTGGAAAAATGAAAAAAGGTGTATATTGATTGATACATAGAAAGTATCAAGGATGCTGTCAGGGTGTGGGCTGAGAAGCCAAACTTTGAGCCAAATTCCAACATATTCAGTGCAATCAGACAAAACTAGCAGGTGATTGCATAGAGGTAGACATGGATACATTGATATAACCAACACCCTTAAAAATAGTTTTTGGTAGAAACTAGTAATAAATGCATCAAAACAGCCATGGAAAACAAGAGAAATGAGAAAATGATGGGCTAAAAAAGGAGTGTATACTCATACATTGCTGGTGGAGCTGCAAATTAGTGCAGCCACTCTGGAAAGCATTGTGGAGATTCCTTAGAAAACTTGGAATGAACCACTGTTTGACCCAGCTATCCCACTCCTTGGCCTATACCCAAAGGACTTAAAAGCAGCATACTACAGAGATACAGCCACATCAATGTTCATAGCTGCTCAATTCACAATAGCCAGACTGTGGAACCAACCTAGATGCCCTTCAATTGATGAGTGGATAAAGAAGCTGTGGTATATATATACAATGGAATATTACTCAGCCATAAAGAATGACAAAATTATGGCATTTGCAGGCAAATGGATGAAATTGGAGAATATCATGCTAAGTGAGATAAGTCAATCTCAAATAACTAAAGGATGGATGATCTCGCTGATAAGCAGATGATGACACATAATGGGGGGGGTGGAAGGGGGGCAAGAATGGAGGAAGGAAGGACTGTATAGAGGGATAAGAGGGGTGGGAGGGGTGGGGGGAAGAAAAAAATAACAGAATGAATCAAAAACTATTACCCTAGTGTAATAATCTACACTAGTGTATTACCCTAGTGTAATAGTATAATGTATGATTACAAAAATGGTATGCCTCTACTTCATGTATGAACAGAGAAACAAGATGTATCCCATTTGTTTACAATAAAAATGAATTAAAAAAATAAAATAAAAATAAAATTTTAAAAAAGGAGTGTATAGGTATAATTATAGGAAGAGCCAACGTTTTGTTTGGTTTTGTTTTAATGCCAAGTGTTGCATAGAATAAAGTTTGAAAATGACAAATTTTCATTTACATATTATGAAAGCAATATGTGCTGGAATAAAAGTTTTAGGGGGCACAGTGGAGAAGGATGAGGAGAAAGCAGAAACACAAAATTGGATGGGAGAGAGGAAGTGTTGCATGGATGTCTTTGAGTCCAACTCTACCTTTGGAATGAGGGGAAGAGACTATCACAGTCACACTTAAACTCTTAAGTTGCCAGCAAAGTATAAGTTACTACAAAGTAATATTAGGCGACTGTCAAGCCAGGGTATGGTCCAATTTCAATGCTAGACAACTTGTCTCACAATGTATGAGAAGCTGTTGAGGCAATAAGATTGTGTCTTCTTACAGGCCAGTCTCCTGAACAAGTAATGAGTATTTTGCCTGTAATCTCAACGATGAATCATTTTGGAGCAAACTTGTTTCTCTGGTCTTTGGCTACATGTTGAATCAGAAATCCAATTTGTGCTGATAAATATGTTGACACCCACCTTGACTCATTGGTTTTTCTGTTTGGAAGAATAGATTAAATCTGAGGACTCATACAAGTTACTAACATTAGATTCCTTCTGAAATGGTTGATTATGTCTAAACAAATATTAGTGTCATTTCTGTTCAAAACTTCTTGTGTGAATACACAGTAGGATTTTTGATAGTAAAAAAATCTTAGTTACTATTAGCTGAATATTTTTCAACACTAGTAAAGAGTTTATAACATGATCTCATTCAGTTCTCCTAAAAAACAATGAATGTAGGTGTATTATACCTATCATATTAGTAAGTGGAGGTCTTGAAAATTTTATAAATTTCCCAGGTTCTGACTGTTAATGGGTAAACAGTTTCCATAGTTTCATAGTTCATGACTTTTTGCAGAATAGCCTTGAATTAACAAGAGATATTTATTCATCTTACATATATTTATAATATACATGCATATATAAATATTATACATATGTATGTATATAGAATTGATAATTTAGGATGCATCTTCCAGAAGCTATTCTTCATTTTTTCCAGATACTATATCTGAAATTTTATAAAGTTGTCACTTTGCTGTAGGTATGGCTTATAACATGTGATCCTAGGGGTTAAATGTGCAGAGTTTTCTACAGATGAGGTTAATCATATTAATAATCAGCTGTATTTTGAAATTTAAATAATAAATAATAAAAGTATGTTGAATACTATTACTAAATTATATTTTATATTTAACTTTGAAGTAAAATGTAGGTGGAGGTTTTAAGAAATAGGTTGTCTTTCTTACCAATTTTTACCAATGTTTAATCTCCTTTTAGTTTAATTATGGTCTCAAACAGAACACGATGATGTCAATCTGAAATTTTCCTTAAGGTCAAAATTTTATCTAGGACATTAAAATGCCTCAAGCTTCAACCTGGCTGTTCTGTCAATTTGGTACCTTAAAGCCTTGCAGATAGCTTGAATTTAACATATTTTCTCTTTAATGCTAAATACTTAATCTTTTGTAACATAAGAAGAAAAGTGAAGGTGCTAATTAACTTTCTTGAAACTACTTTAAGCTTTTTAATTCTGTTACATCTTCCCTGATTTTTTATAGGAGAGGGGAAAAAGTTGCAGGATGATTTAGCAGAATGCTTAAAATAGTAGTCTTTTCCTTATTAAGAGTTGCTTGCTTTTCCAGACAGTCTGAGACTGTTCAAATGCCTATGGTGTTTTTTCTCCTATCTTTGACTGTTTTTGTAATTGCCTTCTACTGTGGGGCCTTTGAATTCATTCTTATAGAGGCAAGTCCCATTTTTCTTAGACTATGACATAACCTAACCTTAAATTTGTTTGATTCAAAACATCACAAGTTTTCAAAACAAATCTTCAATAATATAATTTTTCCACAGTGTCTAATGAGTTCCTGGTAAAGTCATAATTCCAAATTCAAACTCTCTGAAGTTATTATTTTTTAAGACTACTTTAAATTATCTTAGTTTACCAACATGGAGTTCCAACTGTAGTCTCTTGGTTTTAAATGCATTCTTGTCATTCTAAGGGATTCCTACACATCTCTAAAAACAATTGAGAATTTTTTGGTCATTTATGTTGTTTCTTATATTTTTCTCTCATTTAAATGCAATACTGAATATTATGCCTGAGAATCTTTCTTGGTTTCATGACTTGAATCAACTTAAGAAATGATTCCCATATTACATTATGAATCCATTATCATTTTTTAAAATCTAAATTATTTTCCTCTAATTATTACTCCTGAGTTCCTAATTCTCAATGTCTACCATGTCCATTTCCTTTAAAATCAATGAGCTGGTGAATCATACAAGTATTTTCCCTTTTATATAGATATTTGAGAATCATGTAGTCACAGCTGTTATTTAAATTTCAATACTTTCTTAAGGCATAAAGAAAATAATTAGGTTATGTTCCTGTCAAATTTTGAAAAATCAGATTTTTTTTTCATCTACACAGAGAACTAAGTTCAAAGAGAGAGAGCTAGCTCATCCTAAGATCCTCTAGCTTCAAAATAAATAAATGAACAAACATCATGGAATGGAATATTTGTCCCTATAGTCCTTTTTTAAAATGTATTAATTGGTGTCCAAAATGCAACATGCTGTTGCTGAAAAAACTGGATACAGAAATTTTTATTCAGAGGAGGAAAAGAGCCCAGTTTTTTTTTTCTTCCTCTTGCTCTTTTAATTCAAGTTATACTTCTCCCTCTATAGGATTTTCTTCTTTATATTTGTTTGATGAATTTTATTTTTTAAATTAAAAAAAATTAGTTGTAGATGGACACAATACCTTTTTTTATTTTTTTAATGTGTTACTGAGGACAAAACCAAGTGCCTCACACATGCTAGGCAAGCTCTCTACCGCTGAACTACAACTGCAGTCCCCTATTTATTTGATTAATTTAAATTGACAGATAACACTTTTATGTTTTTATCTTTCAATGTGATCTTTTGAAATACATATACAGGGTGGACTGATTAAGTCTAGCTAATTAATAGCTAGCATTTTTTTTGTAGAAAAAGTAAATAACATCCACATCACATTTTTAAAAGAATACAGTACATTGCCATTGATCTTACTATAGTTATGTAATCTTTGACCAACATCTCATCCTCTTCTTCCCACATACCACTCCAGTGGTTATAATGTAACCACCATTATCGTTTCTTCTGCTATGAGATTAACTTTCTTAGATGCCACATATGAGTGAAATTTTGTGACATTCACCTTCCTTTTTCTGTATCATTTAGCTTCAAATAAATGTCCTCTAGATTCACCCATGTTGTGACAAGTGACAGGATTTCATCCTTTCATATGGATGTATAGTATTCGACCTCTGGTAGATAGACACTCCTATATATACTTGGGGTTATACCTCAATAAGTCAGCATATTAGTCAGCTTTTCATGGCGGTGACCAAAATACCTGACAAGAACAATTTATAGTAGGAAAAGTTTATTCTGGGCTCACACTCTTAGAAGTCTCAGTCCATGGTCAGCTGACTCTATAACTCTGGTCCAGAGGTCAGGTGGAGCATCATGGCAGAAGGGCATTGCTGAAGAAGGCTGCACACTTCACAGTAGCAAGGAAGCTGACTAAAGGAGTCAGAGACAAAATACATAATCCCCAAAGTATGTCCCAATGACCCACTTACACAAACCATACCCCACCTGCCTACCATTACCACTTAGTAATTCATTCAAATTTCAATCCTTCAAAAGGTTTAATCCACTATCTAGGTTATGATTTTCATAATGTAATCATTTCATCTCCCACATTAACAAAGAAACTTTTGGGGGGCACCTCATGTCCAAACCTAAACAATAAGTTTAAATGTAACACGTGAAAACTGCATTTAATCCCCTCCCCACCACCATGTGCCGCTCCTGCCCCACCGATACTTGGA
Source organism: Sciurus vulgaris (assembly GCF_902686455.1). Lineage (NCBI taxonomy): Eukaryota > Metazoa > Chordata > Mammalia > Rodentia > Sciuridae > Sciurus > Sciurus vulgaris. The sequence goes on from NC_136469.1 coordinate 58,969,437, forward strand.
CCTCCCGTGCCTGCACCCATGGGCTCTATCTACCAATGCAGGCTTCCCAGCTGCCTCCATCTTGGGACCCTGCAGCCACCACCATAGCCCCCTCAACATTGTAGCCTCCACTCCACCTTGAGACACCAGACAGGGCCAGGAGGCAGTTGTCTGTCAAAGCACAGCACGCCATAGCCCTGCATCTCTGAATAGGCTTCCCAATGCCACCACACTACCTGCCCTCTCTGTCCCATCTCTGAAAGCAGCCGCCTCCATCTTGGAACACCTCTGCTGCTATCTTGGGTTACCTCTCTGCCACCATCACCATCTTTTTTCTTTTTTTAAGGTGTTTTTAAGTTTATTTTCCATCTTTTAAAATCAGTGGCAAACTCATTGAGGACTAACAGTTAAATATACATATAGAGGCATTTCTCCTTGCATAAATCTGCCCACTTCCAGGTGGAAGACGGATACAGGAGTTGGTCGATTTTCTTAAGGCATCTATCTATCCTACCCACCATAGTCCTCACTCCAGATTCAGTACAAGAATGCTGAGGGAAGAATTCAGAAGGGGGAGGGTCACAGGTTCATGGGCGTTCCTCTACCATCACTGGAAGTCAGAAACTGAAAGCAAAACCTCCTTCAAAAATACTCAGTCTAGCCCTCTGTGCCTTCCAAAGCTCAATCCTCTCATTTTGTATTGTTAGAGTCTTAGTTGTGTGGAATTCCACTTGGTAACCGCTATGTTTATTCTTTCAGAAGGGTCATCGTATCCCATGTGTAGAAAACTGGTATAGAATGTACTACTCCACATTCCTTCTTTCCAACCTGTACTCCTTCCTTTTGATGGAAAGTTCCCTCACCATAACAATCTAGGATAAGAACTAAGCTCAGATGGAGTCTAAGTGTGAGGATTCCCCTAGAGGGATGAGCTAGAGTCACTGCCCTCAGCCAAATCATCTCCAAATTCCTGTCCACTGCTGGAGTCTGTGGAGTCACTTCTTTCAGCCTCTTGGAACTCTTCTTTCTTGTTCTCTTTTGATCCCCATGAGGGATTATAGGTGTTAATTTATCAACATCTGAGCAGTCTCTGGCGGATTACTCCCTGGAGACTTCACCTCCTGTTTCTCTTCCAGGTCTTCTTGCAGACCCTCAGATGATGGGAACCACTGGTCTATTTGTCTGAACTTGGGGTTTGGTCCTCCAGTCCTGGTTATGTTCTTGTGCTTTCCATAGCTTGTCTCTTTGTATGCCTTATACGCCTTAGGTGACAAAGTCCTGAGCCAGAGGTCCAGGTCCACCCTATACTGTTGCTGCAGCTCCTCAGCCTGTCTCTTATACTGTTCCTTCAGGCTCTGTGGAACTCGCTGCCAGAGTCTCCCAATCTCTACCATTCGCTCCCTCAGGGGCAAATGTGTAGATCCCTACTTGACCATACATCTTCATGAAATTTATGATATGCATTCATTGGTGGCTTCATGGGCTCTCCCGGAAATTTCACTTTCAAAAATTCATTGATTTCCTGGAGAGTTGTCTTATTTTTCACACTTCTTTCTATATTCTTTAGGGTTTCAGTTTGGCACCTCTTGTAGATGTGAGATGTCTTGGAGACCTGGGCTACATCAGGGTGATTTTCTCTGAATTGAGCCAGTTTTTTTCTCAAACTCCTGTTTCTTCTTCTGGAAATCGTCAATATATTTTTGTTTTATATGTTCTGGAAGTTTCTTGTATTTCTCAGACAGGACCTTGGTCAACTCCATGTTATTCATTTCAGGGTGTACTTGTAAATACTGGGCCTGCTTTTCCTTGTAGAAGTGAATATAAGTAGTCAGGGGTTTTGTGGGGAAGTCTGGATGTTTCTCCCATTTTTTGCCTTTCATGGGATTTTTAACATACTCTTTGGCTTCCAAAACTAATTCTTTCAATGTACGCAACTTCCTCATTTTGGAAAACATCTCTACTCATTTGTCTTTGCACATTTCTGCAGAGAAATGACTAAAGCTATTTTTTCTCAATCCAGATGTGACAGGGTTGTCTTAAAAGTTTCTCTGTCATTATGTGGGACATTATTCTCCATATTTTCCATTAATCTCAGGATGATTTTGTGTGACCAGTGGCCTTGGGTGTGATGTGATGCCATTTTGAGATTTCTGTCTGGGCTACTGAAAATTCTCAGTTGTACAAATACCTCAGTAGGAGTGCAAATTCCTTTAGTCTCCCAAAGCAACAGATAGATGATTTCGAGAAGTCCTGCAGTACGTGTGATACTGTACTTCTGAAAATTCTATAATTGGACTTTTCAGTGCTTGCAGGAAAATCCTTCCAAGTGGCTCGGGGTTCTGTGTCTTCTGTGCTCTCTGGATGGCAGCTGTAACCTCCTACACCATCACCATCTTTAGTTGGGGAAGCTTCCATCTTGGGACACCGGTGGGACCTGGAAGCTCAACACAAAGCTACCTACAGGTTTACTGCTGCTGCCACCACCACCAACTAGGGAAGTAGCTGCTTCCATCTAGGGTCAATAGCCAGACCTGGATGATCATCACCAAGGTCCCTGCAAGCTTGGTTACACCTGAGGTCTCCCTGTTAGATGTGCTAATAGTCACCATCCTGCTGCAGAAGCAGGAGAGAGCCTTGCATGGTGTTGGTAAGTTGGAAGATGGTGTGAGGGTATCTTGATCCCAGCTTGCCCAGCCAATGAGCCTGGGACCCACTGGGTTCCCAGGGCCAACTCAAGCAGCACTTGCTGGGACCCAACACCAGCTCAGTCCCCAACTCCCTCCATAATCCAGCATCTACCAATCACCTGGTCCTTACAGTTTGGCAATCAACAGGGCCCTCCAGCTCCTCAACCTCCAGTCTCCCAACACTTCCCAGCCACAAACATGACCCAGGACTTGCAGCTATGTGACCAGCCCACAGCTCTGAACGTCTGGTCCTGAGCTGCCTGATACAGAACTGCTCTGCACAACAGGCCCACAGGTCCTGGTGCTCAGACTTGGAACCTCTCTAGAGAGAAGTTTCTGATAGGGAAGTTAAATGGTGGGGGCAGGAGAGACATAGTTTAGAGACTAAATTAGAAACCAGGAATTGTGGGGTCCACAGGTAATATGAAGGGCTAAGACCTGGCTCTTGCCTCATACAGTGGACCCATAAGGAGAGTCCTGGGGTGTAGTCCTCCAATATGACCAGCAATTGCTATATCCTGCCTCTAGGAATTATGTCTCCAAGATAAACCCTCCCACCCTAGTAACCCTCACCATCCTGAGGATGGAGATACCAGCAAACTCCAGGCAACCCCACCTACTGGATAAGAAGGGAGCAGAGAAGATATTGAACTCCAACAGACACAATTATATAATTTTCCTTTGAGATATTTTTTGCCTTCTTTCTTTTCCCATTCTCACATCCCCAACATTTTTGAAGCCAGGAACTTCTCATTTTTCAGGCATAAGGCTGCTGAGGACTGGGATGTCTGAATAGTATATTACAGTTTTGTTGTATTTTCTTTTATTTTAAATTTATTTTTTTCTTTTTTTTTCATCTTTTACTCTCTTTATTTTCTCCTCACTTACCTGTTTCACAGTCTCTTTCTCTCTTTTCTCCTGTTAATAGCCAACATCTTTTGATTCCTCTTTCATTCCTCCTATGATTTAATACCTCTATAGTCTCACCTCCTACCTCATAAACATCACATCCTACCTTCCTACTTCTTTTTCCACCATTAGAAACTGTAGACCCTTTTCAAAACCTACTGTTTACTGTTTTCAAAACCTACTGTTTATGTAGATAATAATTGAACACATTATTTCTGTTTATTGTGATAAAACTGTAAACATCTTGATAGGAGATATTTGGCTGAAGGCTGCATGTTGTTTGCATTGGGTCCTCTTAATATTGATCTCCTCTTAAAGGCAAGATATTGGAAAACTACAGGGATACTATAAGACAATAGGGGAACTATAATACATCAGATCTGCACTGCTACAAGGGAAAACACAAACAACATGAAAAAACAAGGGAAGAAAGTGCGCCAAACAAACCAAGATACTACAATAAGAGAACCCATTGACAACACAGTAGAAGAAATGTCGGAAAAGGAGTTCATAATATACATAGTTAAAATAATCTGCAACGTAAAGGATGATGTAAGAGTGCAAATGAAGCCAATAAAACTTCAGCAAATACAGGTAGCAAAAGATTACTTCAACAAAGAAACAGAGATGCAGAAAAAATACAAAACCAGAAATCCTTGAAATGAAGGAATCAATAAACCAAATTAAAAATTCAAAAATTCAATAGAAATCATCACCAACAGATTAGATTACTTGGAAGACAGAACCTCAGGCAATGAAGTCAAAATATATAATCTTGAAAGCACAGTTGACCAAGGAGAGAAGATGTTAAGAAACCATGAACAGAACCTTCAAGAATTATGGGATAACATCAGAAGAACAAATTTAAGATTTATTGGGATACAGGAAGGCACACACATACAAATCAAAGGAATGCACAATCTTTTCAATGAAACAATATCAGAAATTTTTCAAAAACCTGAAGAATGAAGTGGAAAATCAAATACCAGAAGTTTACAGGATACCAGATGCACAAAATTACAACAGATCCACACCAAGACACGTTATAATGAAAATGCCCAACATACAAAATAAAGATAGAATTATGAAGGCCACAAGAGAGAAGTGTCAGATTACATATTTGGGGAAACCAATTCAGGTATCAGCAGGTTTCTCAACCCAGACCCTAAAAGCTAGAAGGTCCTGGTATATACCAAGTTCTGAAAGAAAATGGATGCCAACCAAAAATATTATATCCAGCAAAATTAAGTTTCAGATCCGATGACAAAATTAAAACCTTCCATGATAAACAAAAAAGAATTTGCAACTAGAAACCCTATACTATAGAACACTCTCAGCAAGATATTCCATGAAGAAGAAATGAAAAACAGCAATGAAAGTCAGCAAAGGAAAGAACTATCCTAAAGGAAAAGCCAATTGAAGGAGAAACCAAATTGAGTTTGAAACAAAAAATATACCAAATGACCTGGAATACAAATGATATCTCAATAATAACCCTGAACGTTAATGGCCTAAATTCATTAATCAGAAGACACAGACAGGTAGATTGGATTTTAAAAAAGGATCCAACAATACACTGCCTTCAAGAAACTTGTCTCATAGGAAAATACATCACAGACTGAAGGTGAAAGATGGGAAGAAAACATATCTCTCCATGGACTGCATAAACAAGCAGGGGTTTACATCCTTATATGAGATAAAGTGGACTTCAAACCAAAATTAGTCAGAAGGGACAAAGAAGGACACTTCATACTGCTTAAGGGATTCATACAGCAAAAAGACATAACAATCATAAGTATATATGCTTTAAACAGTAGAATATCTACATACATCAAACAAACCCTTCTCAATTTCAAAAATGAAATAGACCACAACACAATAATACTGGATAACTTTACCACACCTCTTTCACCACTGGATAGATCTTCCAAACAAAAGTTAAACAAAGAAACTCAGAACTCAATAATACAATCAATATTTTAGGCTCAACAGACATATATAGACTATTTCATCCATCAAAATGAGCAAATACACTTTTTTTCTCAGTCAGCAGCACATGGATCCTTCTCTAAAATAGACCATATTTTATGCCACAAAACAACTCTTAGCAAATACAAAAAATTAGAGATACTACCCTGCATTCTATCACATCATAATGAAATGAAATTAGAAGTAAAGGATAAAATAAAAATAGAAGCTACTCCAACAGCTGGAGATTAAAAAACATGCTATTGAATGACAAATGAATAGTAGAAGACATCAGAGAGGAGATTAAAAAAATTCTTAGAAGTAAATGAGAACAGTGATACAATGTATCAAAATCTTTGGGACACTATGAGGGCAGTGCTAAGAGGAAAGTTCATTGCATTGAGATTATATATTAAAAGAATAAAAGTCAACAAATAAATGACCTATTATATGTTAAAGCCCTAAAATAAGAAGAACAAATCAACACCAAATATAGTAGGAGAGAGGAAATAATTAAAATCAGAACTAAATCAATGAAATTGAAACAAAAGAAACAATTGAAAAAATTGACAAAACAAAAACTTGGTTCTTTGAAAAAATTAATAAAATTTATAAACCCTTAGCCACACTAAGAGAAGAAGAAAGAAAACTCAAATTACTAAAATTCATGATGAAAAAGGAAATATCATGGTGGACCCTATTGAAATACAGAAGATAATTAGAAACTATTTTGAAAATTTATACTCCAATAAAATAGAACAGCTTGAAGACATCAACAAATTTCTAGAGACATATGATCAACCCAAACTGATTTAAACAGATCAATTTCAAGCAAGAAAATAGAAGATGCCATCAAAAGTCTACCAACCAAGTAAAGCTCAGGAACAGATGGATTCTCAGCAGAGTTCCACAAGACCTTCAAAGAAGAATTCACACTAATGCTTCTTAAATTATTCCATGAAATAAAAAAGGAGAGAATCCTTCCAAACTCATTTTATGTGGCTAGTATCACCCTTATACCAAAACCAGACAAGGACACATCAAGGGAAAAACACTTCATACCAATATCCCTGATGAACATAGATGTAAAAATTCTCAATAAAATTCTGGCAAATCACATAAAAACATATTAAAAAGATAGTGCACCATGATCAAGTGGGGTTCATCCCAGGGATGCAAATTTAGTTCATCATACAGAAATCAATAAACATAATACATCACATTAATAGATTTAAAAAGATAAAAATCATATGATCATCTCAATAGATACAGAAAAAGCATCTGACAAAATACAGCACCTCTTCATGTTCAAAACACTGGACAAACTAGGGATAGTAGGAACATACTTCAATATTGTAAAAGCTAGCTATGCTAAACCCAAGGCCAACATCATTCTAAAAGATGGAGAAAAGCTGAAAGCATTCCCTATAAAAAAAATGGAACAAGACAGGGATATCCTCCTTCACCACTTCTATTCAACATTGTCCTTGAAACTCTAACAAGAGCCATTAGATGACATAATTTAATGGGATATGAATAGAAAATGAAGAACTCAAACTATCACTATTTTCCAATGACATGATTCTATATTTAGAGGATCCAAAAAATTCCATCAGAAAACTTCTAGAACTAATAAATGAATTCAGCAAAGTAGCGGGATATAAAATAAACACCCCTAAGTCAAATGTATACATTAGAGATGAATCCTCTGAAAGAGAAATTAGGAAAACTACCCCATTCACAAGAGCCTAAAAAGAAAATAAAATGCCTGGGAATCAATGTAACAAAAGGGGTTAAAGACCTCTACAATGAAAACTACGAAATGCTAAAAAAAGAAATTAAAGATCTTAGAAGATCAAAAGATATCCCATGTTCTTGGATAGGCAGAATTAACATTGTCAAAATGGCCACACTATCAAATGTGTCATATAAACTTAATGTGATTCCTGTTAAAACCTCAATGACATTCTTCATAGCATGAGAAAAACCAATCATGAAATTTATCTGGAAAAATAAGAGACCCAGAACAGCCAAAGCAATACTTAGCAAGAAGAGTGCAGCAGGGGGTATCACAACAGCAGACCTTAAACTATATACAGAGCAATTATAACAAAAACGGCATGGTACTGACACCAAAACAGACATGTAGACAAAAGGTGCAGAATAGAAGACACATACAAATCCACATAAATACACTCATCTCATACTAGACAAAGGTGCCATAAATACACATTGGAGAAAGGAAAACTCAAATTACGAAACTATAATGGCCTCTTCAACAAATGATGCTGGGAAAACTGGAAATCCATGTGTGGCAAAATGAAATGAGACCCCTATCTCTCACCCTGCACAAAAATCAATTCAAAGTGAATCAAGGACCTAGGAATTAGACCAAATACCCTGCATCTAATAGAAGAAAAAGTAGACCCAAATCTTTATCAGGTCAGCTTAGGACCTGACTTCCTTAACAAGACCCCTAAAACACAAGAGTAAAATCAAGAATCAATAAAAGGAATAGAATCAAACTAAAATGCTTTCTCTCAGCAAAAGAAGCAATTAATAACATGAAGAGAGAGCCTACAGAAGGGAGAAAATCTTTATCACATGCACTTGAGATAGAACACTAATTTCTAGGATATGTAAAGAACTGAAAAAACAACACCAAAGAAACAAAAGACCCAATCAAAAAATGGACTAAAGAACTGAACAGACACTTCACAGAAGATATACAATTGATCAACAAATATATGAAAAAAATGCTCAATACCTCTAGCAATTGAAGAAATGTAAATCAAAACTATTGTAAGATTTCATTTCACTCCAGTCAGAATGGCAATTATCAAGAATAGAAGCAACAGTAAGTGTTGGCGAGGATGTGGGGGAAAAGGTACACTCATACATTGCTAGGGGGACTAAAAATTGGTACAACCACTCTGGAAAGCAGTATGAAGATTCTTTCATAACTGGGGATAGAACTACCATTTGACCCGGTCATCCCACTCCTCAGTCTATACCCAAAAGACTTAAAATCAACATAATACGGTAACACAGCCACATCAATGTTATAGCAGCTCTGTTCACAATAGCTAAACTGTGGAACCAACCTAGACGCCCTTCAAAAGATAAATGGATAAAGAAACTGTGATATATATATATATATATATATATATACATATATATATAAACATATATATATATAAATAATGGAATTTTACTCAGACTTAGAATGAAATTATGGCATTTGCAAGTAAATGAATGGAGTTTGCAAATATCATGATAAGCAAATAAAGCCAATCCCCAAAAAACAGACCGAATATTCTCCCTGATAAGTGGAGAATGATAAATAATGGGGGTGGGGAGGTGGGGAGTGAGAGAAGAAAGGGGGAACGTCAGATTATGTAGAAGGAAATGAGAGGGAGAGGGTATGAAAAATGGTGGAATAAGACAGACATCATTACCCTATGTACATGTATGATTACATGAATGGTATGAATCTACATTGTGTACAGCCATACAAATGAAATGATGTACCTCATTTGTGTACAATGAATCAAAATGCAGTCTGTAAAAAATTAAAAAATAAATAAATGAATAAATAAATAAATAAAAATTCAAAAAAGAAAAAAGAATTAAATGGAAGGGCATCAAATTAAAAAGCTTATGCACAGCAAAGGAAATAAGAGTGTGAAGAAAGTACCTAAAGAATGAGATAAAATCTTATATCTTCTTCTGGTAGAGTACTAATATCCAGAATAAATAAAGATCTCAAAAAATTTATCCTTCAAATAACAACCAAATCAATAAATGGGCAAAGGAACTAAGCAGATATTTCTCAAAAGAAGAAATACAAATGGCTGAAAAATGTGAAAAAAATGTTCAACATCTTTAGCAATTAGGAAAATGCAAATCAAAACTACATTGACATTTTATCTCACACCAGTTAGAAGGGCAGCCATTAAAAATACAAACAAAAATAAATGTTGGAGAGGATATGGAGGAAAAGGAACATTTTTAAACCATTGGGTGGGATTAGAAATTAGTACAAACACTATGGAAATTAGCCCGGAGTTTCCTCAAAAGAGTAGGAATAGAACCACCATATGACCTAGTTATACCAGTCCTTGGTATTTATCCTAAGGAACTAAAATCAACATACTGTAGCAATACAGGCATATCCATATTTGTAGCAGCAGAGTTCACAATAGACAAACTATAGAACCAGCCTAGGTGTCTCTCGACAGACTACTATAAAAAACAAAGAGTAGTGTGTATACATGATGGGGTTTTAGTCAGTCAAAAAGAACAAAATTATGGCATTTGCAGGAAACTGGAGGGAACTTGAGAGCATTATGAAAAGCAAAGCAAGCCAAACTCAGAGTGTCAAGGGTTGTATGTTTTCTCTCATATGTGGAAGCTAGAAAATAAAAATTAAAAAAAAAAAAGAGGGACTAGGAAGAAGATGCAAGAAAATAGAAGGGAAATCAGTAGCATACGAGGGAGTAGGAGGAGGGACAGGAAAGAGGGTACTGGGGAATGAAAGTGACCTAATCATATTTTTATATTCATGTGTGTGTATGTTGGAGGAATGAATCCCACCATGATATATAATTATAACGTACCAACAAAAATGTTTTTAAAAAGTTATTGATATAGTTGACCCAGCTAGGTTGTCACACTCTTGTAATCCCAGCTACTCAGGAGGCTGAGACAGGAAGATTGTAAGTTCAAGGCCAGCCTGGTCAACTTAGTAAGACCCTGTCTCAAAGGAAAAAAAAAGAAGGAAAGAAAGAAAAAAAGGGTGGAAAAAATCTGAGCCTACTGTCTGAATGAAATTTTTATCAGTCTAAGGTGAAGGACAAGTTGCTTTCCAGGGTCCTTCTAACACTACGAGGTTCACCCCTGACAGTGTTTAAGGAGGACAGCTTGGTTAGTGACTTCATTCTCTAATCCTCCCTTTTGAATCTGACCTTTCTCTGCTGTTTTCTAAAGTCCTTTGCCCGTTTGCTTAGTTTTTCTTTTTCCTTCTTTCTTTTATTTTTGTTGTTGTTGAATTGTACAAGTCCTGTATATATTTTAGATATTAGTCTCTTATTAGGAATATGGTTTGCAAATATTTCCTCTCATTCCATAGGCTGTCTTTTCACTCTGTTATTGGCTTCCTTTGCTGTGTAGCATTTTTGGTTTGATGTAATTCCACTTGCCTATGTTTGCTTGTGTTGCTTGTGCTTTTGGTGGGATAGCCAAGAAACCATCACTATCCCCAGTGGTATGAAGTTTTTTTTAATGTTTTCTCTTAGGTGTTATGTAGTTCCAGGTCTTACATTTAAATATTTAATCCATTTTTAAGCCAATATTTTGTATGGTATAACATATGAATATAATCTCATTCTTTGTCATGTGGGTATCAAGTTTTTCCAACAACATCATTGAAAAGACTGCCCTTTATTTATTGTAAGTTCTTGGCACCCTTGTTGACTGTATATACATGGGTTTATATCTGGGCTCTGTATTCTGTTCCATCAACCTAAATGTCAGTTTTGTGCCATTAATGTATTGTTGTAGTTACTACAGATTTGAAATACATTTTAAAATTAGGAACTCTGATACCTCTAGTTTTGTTCTCCTTTCTCAGGATTCCTTTGATTATTCACAATCCCATGTAAATTTTAGGATTACATTTGTTTTCTGTAAAAATAATAATAATAATAATAATAACAAATTGTTGGAATTTAGACAGAAATTACACAGAATCTATAGATTTATTTGAATACTGTGGACATTTTGGAAAGGCTTTCAATCCATGAGCATGAATGTCTTTCCTTTTATTTGTGTGTGTTAAAATGTATTTCATCAACAATTTGCAGTTTTCAGTGTACAAGTTTTTTATTTCCTTGATTAAGTTTATTAGTATATTATTCTATTTGGTGCTATTACAGTAAGATTATTTGCTTAATTTCTTTTTACATAGTTCATTATTAGTGTATGGAATGCCAATAATTTTTGTATATTGATTTTGTATCTTGCAAATTGACTATTTGTTTAAACACATTTTTTTGCTGTTGTTGTTGTGTGTGTAGTATTTAGCATTTTTCAGATATGTTTACATTATCTACAAACAAGTAATTTTCTTCTTCTATTAAAAAAAAAAAAAGAATTAAGGTCTCTCTGGTCAGAATGGAATGGTTGGGATGTGATTACCACAGATGGGGTCCTAAGGGACCCGAACAGGCTCAGGGTTCAGTGTGGCTTGCTTTCCTATGAGGAGGCCAGGGCAAGTTTGGTTCAGTGCCACTTCAGTCGTTATATGACGGCCTTCTCTCCTGCTGGGTGAATGTTCATAGTGAAACAGTTGAACTCCCTTGCCCCTCAGGTTGGGTATGTCCTATGGACATTTCTTTGTGCTTCCCATGGGGTTTCTATTACCCACGATATAGGAACAGCACCCTGATGGGAATCGGTGGCAGGGAGGCTTCCCGAGTGTAGAGAATGCTGCTGCTGTGCCTCTCCAGCCCCACCCCCTCGGTCAGTGATGTCACAGTGTTAATGTGGACACACCTTGTTGGGTACCACAGAATAAAGTTGGACTTTTCTGCTACAGCAGTCTCTTACATCTCGTAGAAAACAAAAGTGTCACTGGCTTTTATCATTGTCACGGATTTGCTTTGCCTAGAGATCTTTCTGTCTTCATCACACCTGAGGACCTGATCCAATGTCCTTCAGGATGACCTGAAGGACTCCCCTCACACAGGCACATCCAGTGGGGACCAACTCCACAAGGGCGTGGTCAGGCCAGGAGGCTCCAACCACAGGGATGGGAGGTGAACTTGAAGAGTGCTTCTCCAGCATGCCCAAGGTCAATGTTCACTTCCCAGCAACACACACACACACACACACACACACACACACACACGCAAGCACAAACACACACGAGTCTATTTGTCAAGCTGGGAACAATGGCCTATGGCTGTGCGTTCACTAACTTTATCATCACTGTGGCTCAGACTCTGAATAAGAGAATCTTAGAGGGGAAATGTTCACTTGGGAGTCAAGGTTTCAGTGGTCTCAGCACATGGATTGCTGACTCTATTAGTCTGGGCCCAAGTAGAGGCAGCCCATTGTGGGGGAAGGGCCCAGGGGAGGAAAGCTTCTCTCCTCAGGGCAGCAAAGAGGCAGAGACAGAGGCAGAGAGAGGGTGAGGTTGGGGACATGACCCCAGTGAGTCTCAGCCCAAAGTAAGCGGCCATGACCCACCTGCCTAGAGCAACCAGCGAGTCAGTCCATTCTACCTAGGCTGGGCTGAAGGTCACAGCTCTCCCCACCCAATCACTTCACATATAAACATCCTTGCACTGTTCCGTCCAGTGGAACCATCGCGGAGAAAGGAGACACCACCAATCTTTAGTTTGATGAGATTTATTGCGTCCTCCCTGTTTCTCTGTCTCCTGCCTTCTTCTTTCTCCTTCTCTCTCCCTGCCTCTCCTCCCCTCTCCCACGCTCCTAGCTTATCAACCAATTATAGCATAGCTTTCTCTCACGCAGGAGAGCGTGTAGGGGAATGTCAGCATAACACTATATAAATCACCAGCTGTTCATGCGCACGGCATGATTTTAGATAGCCAATCCTTGAGCCTCGCATTAACACGTCATAAGTCTCCAAGGAACTAGTAACAGCAAACAACCTTTAGATACTCCCTCATTTTGCAGCAAGCACCCTTTGGCTCACTGCCAGGCACCATCTTGTCCAAGACAGCCCTCAACACTCCACTAGCTCGGGAGCCTGTGTGTGTGTGTGGCTGAGGCGGTGGGGACACCTTGCACTCAAAGCATCACGGGCTATGATCCTCTCTACTTGGACTCCAAGTCAGCAGGATCACACATGCAAGCCCGACCTGAGCACCTGAGGGACAGCTTGTCTCAAAGGAAATAATAAGAGGGAAAACAAAAAATAAAAAAAATCTGTGCAAGTACCTCAGAGACAGAGCACTCGCCTGACACAACCAAGGCCCTGACTTTGATGGACAGTACGTCAAAACACCAAAAAATACAAAACAAAACCAACCCAAAGCAGGGCTTGAGAGAATGAGTTCAAGCCTCCTGCCTCTCCCATCCTGCAAGGACACAGCAACAAGGTGCGTTGACCTGGGACTTGCCAGTCTCCAGAACCCTGGGAATGTGATTTATATTGCGAATAAATGGCACAGCCTAAGGTTCTTTTTACAGCATAAGGAAGGGACCCAGGTATCTGAGAAGACCTCCATTTCCTCCCCATTTTGGAAGGACACGATTATTGGTTCTTGGTTTGGGTATTTTATCCTTTCTTACTTTGATCCTCTCAGTCACCACTTTTGGCAACCCAGAGTTTCTAGAGTGAAATCCAGTGAGAACCTTTGTGGGGAGTAGCTGATGAATGCTCCCTCCCTCTCGACAGGTGTTAATGCCAAGCCCTAGAGCATCTTAGAGGACAGAGCATTATGGGGTAATATCGCCATGCGAGCAAAGCGCTACCATGCTTTGGATGCCAACCATTCTGAGTCGGAAGAAGTAGGAATTGAATGAACACTTTGCATGTAGAGATGAGGTGGCCAGTAAGAGCCCCAAGTGACTAGGGATTCTCATCAGACTCCAAGTGAAAAGACCACTGGGGGACGCCACAGTTCTAATCTCTAAATGTATAACTTTCATTCTCCATAATCCCCTGAAAGAAAAACACTTCTGGGGTCCTTTCTTATTCTTATTATGACAGTGGCAAAGATCCTGGGGGCCCCAAAGTGAGAAGGCCAGTGGGGGCTGTGCCCACGGGTGACTGGGTCATCTCATGCTCTGACCTCACAAGCAGCCACTGTGATGCGCTGTGCCACCGCGGCCATATAAGTGGGTGACTGGCTGGGCTCTTCGTCCATAAGTACAGGAAGCTCTTGGTGGTGACCTGTCGGACTCCCAGCTAGTTAGTGCGTTTGGTGGTTGGTGGTTGGTATTCGGTGGTTGGTGGCTGGTGGTTGGTGGTTGGTGGTTGGTGGTTGGGGTTTATTGGCTGTTGGTTTTTTGATTTGGGCTTTGGTTTGTTTGTTTGTTTTGTCTTTTGTCTTTTGTTGTTGGTTTTGGTGTTTTGTTTGTGTTTGTTATTTTTTTTTTAGCTAGCGTCCTTCGTCAGTGTTCCGGCTTTAGGATGGTTGGCAGTCAGAGTAGAGAGCATAGAGTAGAGCGGCAGGGGCCCAGCTACTGCTATGAGGCGGCCCTCACCGACCACTACCAGGTGGTGAGGAAGCTCGGGCGGGGGGGCTTGAGCCAGGTGTTCCTGGCCCGCCATCTCCTCACCGGGGCAGAGGTGGCGGTGAAAGTCGTGGCCAAGAAGAGGGCGCTCCAGCATGTCCTGTGTGAACCGCGGAGGTTGATGGCCCTGGAACACCCGAACGTGATCCAGCTCTTCCAGGTCATCGAGACCCCGCGCAACATGTACATGGTGATGGAGCGCGCAGGTGGGGGCGACCTGACCCATTGCATCTTGATGTCCGGTGGCCTGAGGGAGGGGAAGGCCCGGAGGCTATTTTACCAGGTCGTGTGTGCGGTGCGCCACTGCCATGACAGGGGCATCGCGCATCTGGACCTGAAGCCCGAAAATCTGGTGCTGGACACCCAGGGCCGCAGCGTGAAGCTCATCGACTTTGGCCTGAGCCTCACCTTCACGCCGGGGCAGAGGCTCAGCACCTCCTGGGGCACGCTCCCGTACTGGGCCCCCGAGCTCGTGCGGGGGCAGGACTTTGAGGGGCCCCCGGCAGACGTCTGGAGCCTGGGAGTCGTGCTCTTTGAACTGCTCACGGGAAGGCAACCGTTCCGGGCGTGCACCGACAAGAGCCTGCGGAAGCAGATCCTGCGGGGCCGCTATGCCCTCCCCAGGCGCCTGTCCGCTGAAGCCCGCAGCCTCATCCATTGCATGCTGACGCTGGACCCGGCCCAGAGGCCCACCCTCGAGCAGGTAATGGGCCACCCATGGATGAGCCTGGGCCAGCAGCCTCCACCCAGCCCTGGCAGCCAGCCGCTCCCCAAACGCCCCGACCCCGCCATCCTGACCATCATGCTGGACATGGGCTTCGACCCCTACGAAGCCTGGGTGTCCCTGGACAAGCGGAAGTGGGACGAGGCCGCGGCTACCTACCGCCTCCTCCAGCACCAGGGACCCCAGGGGGCGGGCCACGAGCTCCAGGCCAGGCCTGTGGGCCGTCGGGTGGTCGCGCCTCTCCCGGCTCCCACAGATGCCCCCAGCCCACGTGCCAACAAGTGTACCAGCGAGCCTGTCCTTCTGGTGCCCAGTGAACAGCACCAGCCTGCTGAGGCCAGGTCAGCGGGGCAGAAGGGCGTTGCAGGTGACAGCGGGTCCGTTGTCCCTCTGAATTTCTTCCGTGTGCACTCGGCCCCGCCCAGCCCAGCCTGCCAGCGAGGCCCTGTGCCCCACAGGCCCCAGCATCCCAGGCCCAGCCTTAGCAGACAGGTGGCAGAAGGCCCCAGCTCGTCCTCCAAGGGTTCCTCCTCTGGCCGATCCTCGGACAGCAGCAGGGGCTGGAAGCGGGTCACTGGGAGGATGGCAACCTTCCTTCGAAAACTCTGCTGCTGTGTGCCTTGCTTTTGCTGGCCCAGCCCTGCAAGGAGAGTGGCACCCATGCAAGGCAGCCACGGACCCCGGAGGTCCCCACACACAGTGGCTCCAGGGAACGTGACCTGATGGGACAGACAGACCAACAGACAGCAAGAAGTCCCCGAGCTCCAAGTATCCCAACCTGGTGGAGTGGACACCCATCCCAAGTGAACTCAAAGCACTTCAGCCACAATGGGCATCAGCTGGCCCTGGCTTCCCCTCCGTGGACTCCAGTCTGCGCCCTCCACGACTCTCTGCCCCCACCTACAGACATCAGAGACTCTGTCCCCTGGGACACTTCCCCTGCCCTGCTCTTCCCTGGCCTTCCTCCTGTGCTTCTGGGAAGGCAGAGATGGTTCCTGAGAAATTTCTCCTCTTCACCAATTATATAATAAAATTGATATTCCAGAGATTGTTTTCTTTTGCTTTGTTTTAAAAAGGCAGATTACAAAATACAGAGAGATTTTTAAAAGGAAAAAAAAAATCACACACACAAAACAACACCAGAGTGAGTCCTCAGAGCAAAGGCAGGAGCCCAGCAGCCATCCAGGCCAGGGCCAGTGCCACTGGGCCTCCCGCCAATGTTCAGTGTAGATAGAGACTTGGGCACCTCAAGCCAGGGTAGATGGAACCCCTCTCCCCTGTCCTTAATGTAGACAGATTCTCTCCTTGAGATACTGTAGACCTGATTCCACTGCTTTGGTCGAGAGAATCCCTTTCCCAATCTGCAGGTCCTGCCTGAGGATCGTTCTGGGTGGGATTTGGGGGGGGGGGGGCACTTGTGTTAGAGAAGACATATACGGAAAGGTTTTGGAGACTCCAGAGTGTTCTGTGGCATCACCTCCATAATCCCATGGACAGGGAGGCAGGAGGTGGGCCAGAGGGCAGGGGAGGGCCTGCTTGCAGCAGGGGCTGGGGGCTTCACCACATGCTCCGCAGCCTCCGAAACCAAAATCTTCTTCTGGTCACTGCTAAAAGTCATGGAGAGTGGGCACATGGGCTTTGGGCACTGGAGAGCTTAAACCCTCTCAGGCTTACTACTTACCGAAAAGCCAAGTGAATATCAAGGAAATAAAGTTCCTAATATGAGGAGCTCCAAAAAGATCTTCAGGTGTAGATGATATCCCTGAAGAATAGTACCACATTTCTGAAGAAGAATTAACACCAGTTGTATACAAACATTTCCAGGGAGCAGAAGCACAGGGAAGCATTCCCAGTGTGTTTTGTGGAGCTGGAATTACCCCATCATCAAATCAGAAAAGACGCTGCCAGAATAAAACATCAGAGAAACCCAAAACAGACAGACCAGAGTCCATCCTGAATATGGACACAAATAGCTCTCTACAAGGCACTTTATTGAAAAGCCAGGAAAGACACGTGATGGTATGGATTCCTGTAGAATAATTACCTGTCAAAATTCAACACCTGTTGAAAAATAGCTCTGAGACAGGTAGGACCAGGGAGTGTTGGGGACTAAATTCTATCCCCCAAAGACACAAATAGGCTCAAACCTCCCCAGCAAAGAATTAAGGTCTCTCTGGTCAGAAATGGCATGGTTGGGATGTGATTACCACAGACAGGGTCCTGAGGGACCCGAGTAGGCTCAGGGTTCAGTGTGGCTTCCTCCCTATTTGGTTGAGTGCCACTTCGGTCATTATACGCGACTGCCTTCTCTCCTGTTGGGTGAATGTTCATAGTGAAACAGTTGAACTCCCTTGCCCCTCAGGTTGGGTATGTCCTATGGATATTTCTTTGTGCTTCCCATGGGGTTTCTATTTCCCACCATATAGGAACAGCACCCTGATGGGAATCAGTGGCAGGGAGGCTTCCCGAGTGTAGAGAATGCTGCTGCTGTGCCTCTCCAGCCCCACCCCCTCGGTCAGTGATGTCACAGTGTTAATGTGGACACACCTTGTTGGGTACCACAGAATAAAGTTGGGCTTTTCTGCTACAGCAGTGTCTTACATCTCGTAGAACACAAAAGTGTCACTGGCTTTTATCATTGTCACGGATTTGCTTTTCCAGAGATCTTTCTGTCTTCATCACACCTGAGGACCTGATCCAATGTCCTTCAGGATGACCTGAAGGACTCCCCTCACACAGGCACATCCAGTGGGGACCAACTCCACAAGGGCGTGGTCAGGCCAGGAGGCTCCAACCACAGGGATGGGAGGTGAACTTGAAGAGTGCTTCTCCAGCATGCCCAAGGACAAGGTTCGCTTCCCAGCAACACACACACACACACACACACACACACACACACACACACACAGGAGTCTATTTGTCAAGCTGGGAACAGTGGCCTATGGCTGTGCATTCATTAACTCTATCACTGTTGTGCCCCAGACTCTGAACAGGAGAATCTTAGAGGGGAAATGTTCACTTGGGAGTCAAGGTTTCAGTGGTCTCAGTCCATCGATTGCTGACTCTACTGCTCTGGGCCCAAGTAGAGGCAGCCCATCTTGGGGGAAGGGCCCAGGGGAGGAAAGCTTCTCTCCTCAGGGCAGCAAAGAGGCAGAGACAGAGGCAGAGAGAGGGGGAAATTGGGGACATGACCCCAGTGAGTCTCAGCCAAAAGTAAGCGGCCATGTCCCTCCTGCCTAGAGCAACCAGCAAGTCAGTCCATTCCACCTAGGCTGGGCTGAAGGTCACAGCTCTCCCCACCCAATCACTTCACCTATAAACATCCCTGCACTAGCTCGGGAGCCTGTGTGTGTGTGGCGGAGGTGGTGGTGTCACCTCACATTCAATCCATCATGGGCTGTTATTCTCTCTCCTTGGACTCCAAGGCAGGAGGATCACACATGCAAGGTTGATCTGAGCACCTGAGGGAGAGCTTTTCTCACAGGAAATAATAAGGAGCCTACTTGCTGGCAACAACTTCCTCAAGAAGACTCCTAAAGCTCAGGAAGTAATATCAAGAATTAATAAATGGACTCCAAGTTCAGTAGCCATCACTGAGCCTGCCTGACCCCCCACACCGAGGTGGTCATGCTGCCTGAATCTCCCAGCTCACCCCCATACTGAGGATGGAGGCCGGTAGCTAAGCCTGCCTACCTGCTCTCTACTGCTGAGGGACACTGCACCTGCTTCTGTGCTGACTCAGTGCACCCTTTCTGGGGCACCCCAGTTTCTTTGGAGGCTGGTGCAGGCATTTTGAATTATTCCTGAGGGCGTGGCCATCATCATTGGATGGGGAGCTCCCTTCCTGAGACACCTACAAGAGACTGGAGGCCCTTTGACAAGTACCTCTATTTACTCACTTATATCCTACACCCTTCCCCATCCTCTTGTTCACAATTAGAAATACTGTACATAATAATTGAACTCATCCTGTTCATCAAAATAATGTCAAAGTTTTTATAGGGGTTCTCTGGTTAAGGGCTATGTATTCTCTGTATTGAGTGCTACTGGTATTGATCTCTCCTTCAAAGAAGAGGTAGTAGAAAACTGCAGGGTCATAATAAGCCTGTGGGGTGGGGGGAGTTCAGTATCTCTGTTCTTCACTGCTAAAGGGGAATATACAGAAACAATATAAAAAAACAGAGGAAGAAAGTGTCCCTAGCAAACCAAGATGCTATTTTGATAGAATCCAATGACAGCATGGCAGTAGAAATGACAGAAAAAGTTTATAATCTGCTTAATTAAAATGGTTCGTGAAGCAAAAGACAAGATAAGAGATAAAATGAAGGAAACGCATGACCATTCCAGTAACCAGTTAAAAGAGCAAATGCAGGAAGCAAAAGACAATTCGATAAAGAGATACAGAAAAACAAACAAACAAACAAACAGAAATACTTGAAATGAAAGAAACATTAAACCAAATTAAAAACTCAATAGAAAGCATCACCAACAGAATAGATCTTATGGAATACAGAATCCCAGACAATAAAGACAAAATATTTAATCTTGAAAATAAAGCTGAACAAACTGAGATGTTAAGAAGTCATGAACGGAAACTCCAAGAATCATGGGTTATCACGAAAAGACTGAATTGAAGAATTATTGGGATTGAGGAAGGCACAGAGATACAAACCAAAGGCACGAACAACCTGTTCAATGAAATAATATCAGAAAATGCCCCAAATCTGAAAACTGAAATGGAAAATCAAATACAAGAGGCTTACAGAACACCAGGTGCACAAAATTACAACAGATCCACACCAAGACACATTATAATGAAAATACCTCAAATACAAAATAAAGATAGGATTTTAAAGGCTGCGAGAGAATATCATCAGATTACATATAAGGGGAAAACAATACATTTAGATTTGACAATGAAATAAAATGCTTCCATGACAAATAAAAGTTAAAAGGATTTACAAATAGAAAGCCTGTCCTACAGAACATTCTCAACAAAATATTTCATGAGGAAGAGGTGAAGAACAATACAAGTTAGCATAAGGAGGACCTACCCAAAAGGAAAAACCAATCAAAGGAGACACCAAGTCAAGTAAAACACCATAAATAAGGCACAATGACCAGTAATATAAATCATCTCGCAATAAAAACCATGAATGTTAACGGCCTAAACTCAATAATCAAAAGACATAGACTGGCAGATTGGATTAAAAAGAAAAACCCAACAATATGCTGCCATCAAGAGACTCATCTCACAGACTAAAGGTGAAAGAATTGGGAAAAAAATACCATGCACACGGACCCAGTAAAAAATCAGGGGTCACAATCCTCATACCAGATAAAAGTGGACTTCAAACCTCAATTAGTGAGAAGGGAAAAAGAAGGACATTTCATACTGCTTAAGGGAAGCATAAAACAGCAAGATATAACAATTTAAAATATTTATGCCCCCCAAAATGGAGCATCTATGTATATCAAACAAACCCTTCTAAATTTTAATAATCAAGTACACCAAAACACATTATGGTGGGGGACTTTAACACACCACTCTCACCACTGGGTAGATCCTCCAAACAAAAACTGAACATAGAAACTACAGAACTAAATAATACATTCATTGATGTGGACCTAATGGATATTTAGAGTATTCATCCATCTTAGAGCGAATATACTTTCTTCTCAGCAGCTCATGGATCCTTCTCCAAAATAGACCACATACTATACCACAAAAAAAGCCATTAGAAATATAAAACAATAGAGATCCTACCCTGTATCCCAGACCATAATAGAATGCAATTAGAAATGAATGATAAAAAAACAAGAACTACTCATACACCTGGAGACTATATAATATGCTATTTTATGGTGCAATGATAACAGAAGACCTCAGAGAAGAAATAAAAAAGTTCTTAGAAGTAAATGAGAACAATGACACAACATATCAAAATCTCTGGGACATTCTGAAAGTATTACTAAGAGGAAAGTTCATTTCATTGAGCTCATACATTCAAAAAATAAAAATTCAACAACTAAATGACCTAACATTACATCTCAAAGTCCTACAAACAGAAGAACAGATCAACGTGAAAAATAGTAGAAGACAGAAAATAATTAAAATCACAGCTGAAATCAATGAAATTGAAACAAGAAACAATTCAAAAAATTGACAAAACAAGAAGTTGGTTCTTTTGAAAAAGTAAGCAAAATTGATAAACCCCTAGCCACACTAACAAAGAGGAGAAAGAAAACTCAAATTACTAGAATTCGTAATGAAAAAGGAAAGATCACAACAGACACCATTGAAATACATAATATAATTAGAAGCTATTTTGAAAATCTATACTCCAAAAAAATAGAAAATATCAAAGACATTGAGAAATTTTTAGAGACATGATCCTCCCAAAATGAATCAGGACCACGAACACAATCTAAACACATAAATTTCAAGCACCGAAATAGAAGAAGCCATCAAAAGCCTACCAAACAAGAAAAGCCCAGGAACACATGGATTCACAGCTGAATTCTACAAGACCTTTAAAGAAGAACTGATTCCAATACTCCTCAAAGTATTTCAGGAAATAGAAAAGGAGGGAACCCTTCCAAATTCATTCTATGAGGCTAGTATCACTCTGATACCAAAACCAGATAAAGACTTACAAGGAAAGAAAACTTTAGACCAATATCTCTGATGAACATAGATACAAAATTCCTTAACAAAATACTGGCAAATTGCATACAAAAATGTATTAAAAAGTGGGGTTTATCCCAGGGAGGCAAGGTTGGTTCGACATCTAGAAATCAATAAATGTAATTCATCACATCAATAGGCTTAAAGTTAAGAATCACTTGATTATTTCAATAGATACCAAGAAAGCATTTGATAAAATACAGCACCCCTTCATACTTAAAACACTAGAAAATATGGGAATAGTAGGAACATACCTCTACATTGTAAAGGCTATCTATGCTAAACCCACAGCCAACATCATTCTTACTGGAGAAAAACTGAAAGCATTCCCTCTAAAAACTGAAACAAGACAGGGATGCCCTCTTTCACCACTTCTGTTCAACATGGTCCTTGAAACACTTGCCAGAGCAATTAGACAGACCAAAGAAATTAAAGGAGCACAAATAGGGAATAAAGAACTAATGCTGTCACTATTTGCTGATGACATGATCCTATATTTAGAAGAGCCAAAAACTCGACTAGTAAATTTCTAGAATAAATGAATTCAGCAAAGTAACAGGATATAAAATCAATACACATAAATCTAATGCATTTCTATTCATAAGTGATGAATCCTCTGAAAGAAAAATTAGGAAAACCACTCCATACACAATAGCCTCAAAAAAATAAAATACTTGGGAATTAATCTAACAAA
The DNA here is from genome assembly GCF_902686455.1 of Sciurus vulgaris. Classification (NCBI taxonomy): domain Eukaryota; kingdom Metazoa; phylum Chordata; class Mammalia; order Rodentia; family Sciuridae; genus Sciurus; species Sciurus vulgaris. Next base: position 58,992,356 of record NC_136469.1, read on the forward strand.
GGAGGTGAAAGACCTCTACAATGAAAAGTACAGAACATTAAAGAAAGAAATTGAAGAAAATCTTAGAAGATGGAAGATCTCCCATGTTCTTGGATAGGCAGAATTAACATTGTCAAAATGGCCTTTCTACCAAAGGTGCTATACAGATTCAATGCAATTTCAATTAAAATCCCAATGACATTCCTCATAGAAATAGAGAAAGCAGTCATGAACTTCATCTGGAAGAACAAGAAACCTCAAATAGCCAAAACAATCCTGAGTAGAAACAGCAGGTATCACAATACCATACATTAAACTATACTACAGAGCAATAGTAACAAAACCAGCATGGTACTGGCACCAAAATAGACAGGCAGACCAAAGGTATGGAATAGTAGACACAGAGACAAAACCACATAAATACAGTCACCTCATACTTGACAGTGGAGCCAGGGACATACAATGGAGAAACGATAGCCTGTTCAACAAATGGTGCTGGCAAAACTGGAAATACATATGCAGTAAAATGAAATTAAATCTCTATCTCTCACCCTGTACAACACTCAACTCAAAATGGATCAAGGACATAGGAGTTAGACCAGAGACCCTGCACCTGAGAGAAGTCAAAGTAGGACCGAATCTTCCTCATGTTGGCTGAGGATCAGACTTCCTCAACAAGACTCCCAAAGCACAAGAAATCAAAGCAAGAATCAATAAATGGGATGGACTCAAACTAAAAAGCTTTTTCTCAGCAAAGGATACAATCAGTAATGTGAAAAGAGAACCTACAGTGTGGGAGAAAATCTTTTCCACACTCACTTCAGATAGAGCACTTATAAAGCAAAGTTTATAGAGCACTTATAGAGCAAAGTTTATAAAGAACTTACAAAACTTTATACCAAAAATACAAAGAACCCAAACAATAAATGGGTCAAGGAACTGGACAGACACTTTACAGAAGAAGACATACAGGTCATTAATAAATACATGAAAAAGTGTTCAACATCTCTAGTAATTAGAGAAATGCAAATTAAAACAACTCTAAGATTTCATCCTACTCCAATTAGAATGGCTATTATCAAGAACACAAACAATAATAGATGTTGGTGTGGATGTGGGGAAAATGGTACACTTTTACATTGCTGGTGGAGTTGCAAATTGATGCAGCCCCTCTGGAAAGCAGTAGGGAGAATCCTCAGAAAACTTGGAATGGGCCCACCTTTTGACCCAGTTATCCCACTCCTCGGTTTATACCCAAAGGACTTAAAATTAGCATACTACAGTAACACCGCCACGTCAATATTTATAGCAGCTCAGTTCACAATAGGTAGATTGTGCAACCAACCTAGATGCCCTTTGACAGATGAATGGATAAAAAAACTGTGGTATATATATACAATGGAATATTATTCAGCCATAAAGGAGAATAATATTATGGCATTTGCAAATAAATGGGTGGAATTGGAGAATATCATTCTAAGTGAAATAAGTGAATCCTAAAAAACTAAAGGCTGAATATTCTCCTTGATAAGTGGAGAATGATAAATAATGGGGGTGGGGAGGTGGGGTGTGAGAGAAGATAGGGGGAACTTTAGATTATGTAGAAGGAATTGAGAGGGAGGGGTTATGAAAAATGTTGGAATGAGGCAGACATCATTACCCTATGTACATGTATGATTACATGAATGGTATGAATCTACATTTTGTACAAACATAGAAATGAATGATGTACCCCATTTGTGTACAATGAATCAGAATGCAGTCTGTAAAAAATTAAAAGCTAAATAAAAAAATAATTAAAATTAAAAAACAGAACACAAAATATTTTTCAGCCATAAAAAATGAAATCATGTATCTTGTGGCAAAAAAATATATGGAACTGGAGAGCATGGTGTTAAGCAAAATAAACCAGGTACATAAAGAAAAAAAAAGAATCGAAGTTGTGAAAATTCTTAAACTTCAATAAACTAACATTTGTTTTAGACTTTAGAGTTATTATTCTCTAAAATCAAAGAATGAAATGTGTTAATGCTATAGTCTTAAAGTTAAGTCTCTAACTTACTATAATGGAGAAAAGCAACATATTTTCATTTAAGCTCAATTAATGTTTTCCTTTGAATAAATTGCATTTAATTTTGCTTATACATAGCTATTTTACTGATGAAAGTATGACTTTAGTAATACTTCAAGATAGCAATTTGATATTATCTATCAAAATTCAAAGTGCAGTTTCTGTAGAACGCGTATTGCTTTTGCACCCTTGTAAAGCTGAATCATCTTAAACTGTGATATAATCCATTTAATTATCCACTCATTTTAATTGGCTCTTTTTAGTTATATGTGACAGTAGAATCCATTTTGATGTAATTATACAAACACAGAATATATCTTGCTCTAATTCCGTCCCCAGTAGCTCTCTTTCCCACTCCCCAACTCTTTGCTCCCTTTCTCCTACTGATCTTTCTGCCATTTACATTGTTATTTTTAAATTAATTTCTTGAGGATGTGCACAATGGTGAGATTCATGGTGGTATACTCATACATGTACACAAGAAAGTTGTATCCGATTCATTCCACTGTCTTTCCTTTTCCCATTCCCCCTCCCTTCAGTTTCCTTTGTCTCCTCCACTGAACTTCTTTTATTGTTTTAATCTATCGCTTCCCTCATTGTGGGTTAGTTTCCACATGTCAGTGGAAACATTTGAGCTTTGTTTTATGGGGATTGACTTATTTCACTTAACATTCACTGCAAAGTCACTTTAGTGCCTCCCTGGTGACTTAGCCCACTTCTGCAATCTTCAAACAACAGTGTTTTAAGACAAGGGAAATAAAAGTAGGCCAAGCTTGGTTAGCTTTCCTCAGACTTCACACGACCCCTCTTGGCCTATAGACTAATGAGGGAGACTGAGGGGTAATAGCCTCTATCTTTTCATTTGTATTAGTCCATCAGGTTGTTGCAACAAAATACTTAACAGTGGAATATTTACAAATACTGGGGAAGTGTTCCTTACTGTTCTCGAGACTGGCAAGTCCTAGATCAAGGAATGAGTAGTTCTGGTGTCTGGTGAGTACCTGTTCCTCAAAGATGGAAACTATGTATCCTCACCTGAGAGAAGTGGGGAAACAGTTTCATCGGGGTCTCTTTTACAAGGTCACTAATCCCCTTCATAGAACTCTACCCCAATGACTTGGTGACTTAATCACTTCCTAAATGCACCACCTCTTAATACTATTGCATTAGAGACTAGGTGTCAATATATAAATTTGGGGGATGAGAATAAACAGACCAGATCATTATTTATTAAGTTTCTTAACTCTTTTCTAGTGCCCCAGTTCTATAGAATTGAGCTCTTGTCTTATCCTTCTGTCTTTCCAGAAAGTAAAGCATTGTCCCTGGGTCATGTGCTACCAGATCTGTCCAAAGGTCATTTTGTATTCACACCACTCTGTTTATGAAATGCTGACTTGAGGTCATGCTTTAACTCATTAGATCCTTGCTTGAATCCAATGTTCTCTAAAAATGACTTTCTGACTGTTCATTACCTTTGCTCACCTCTCAGATCAGACTGGTCTCCCAGGCCTGACTATCCTCCCTCTGATACATTTTTGGGGCTGTGCAAGAATCATTTTGAAGTTCTAGTCACAATATATGTTGCTAATCATATAGTGAATGACTAGTTGTTTCTTTTAAACAAGAGAATACGAGAAAATGGTACCTAAAATAAGAACTGTAAGCTCCAATCAGAATTCCTATACAATAAAAATTAGGTAGTTTAAAAGAGAAAGAAAATGTAGCATTTAATAGCAATATATTCTTCAAAATGATACAATAGTAAGGGTGAATGTTGATGAGCATAGTGAAGTGAAATATAACCTATATACTTACATAGCTTTAATTTGAGACTTACTAGGGAGTGAACAATTTGAAAGAATATATTGCCTAGTTATCACTTATTGAAAATTATAAGATTAATTGAACTGGAACTTGAACAGATATTTGTATGCCCACATTTACAACAGCATTTTTCACACTATCCAAAAGGTAGAAGTAACCCATGTCCATATTATGCCATAGCACACATATGGCATAAACACACAACAGGATTATGATTCTATCTTAAAAAAGGAAGGATATTCTCACACATGCTACATGAATGCGGCTCAGTGATGTCATGCTAAGTGAAATAAACACTCACCAAAGAGGCAATGGTGTCTGCTTCCATTTATATGAAGTTTCTAGTGTGACCATACTCATGAAGACAGAAAACAGAAAGGTGGTTTCCAAGGCCTAGAAGAAGAATATGGATACAGAATTTCAGTGTTAGAAGATGAAAATGTTCTGGAGATGGATAGTGGTGATGGTCATAAAATATGATGCTTATTTCAAATGCAACTAAACTATGTACTTAAAATAGTTAAAATGTCAAAAGAACAAAAAGACAGGGTGAGAGATATGGGTTTAGTTTCATTCTGTTGCATATGGATTTCCAATTCTCCCAGCACCATTTGTTGAAGAGGCTATCTTTTCTCCATTGCATATTTTGGCGCCTTTGTCTAGTATTAGAAAGTTGTATTTATTTGGGTTTGTGTCCGTGTCCTCTATTCTGTACCATTGATCTACCTGTCTATTTTGGTACCAGTACCATGCCGTCTTTGTTACTATTGCTTTGTAATAAAGTTGAAGTTCGGGTATTGTGATACCCCCTGCTTCATTTTTCCTGCAAAGGATTGCTTTAGCTATCTGGGTTTCTATTCTTCCAGATGAATTTCATGATTGCTTGCTCTATTTCTGTAAGGTATGTCATTGGGATTTTAATTGGGATTGCATTGAATCTGTATAGCACTTTTGGTAGTATGGCCATTTTGACAATATTAATTCGGCCTATCCAAGAACATGGGAGATCTTTCCATCTTCTAAGGTTTTCTTCGATTTCTTTCTTTAGTGTTCTGTAGTTCTCATTGTAGAGGTCTTTTACCTCTTTTGTGAGATTGATTCCCAAGTATTTTATTTTTTTCGATGCTATGGTGAATGGGGTAGTTTTCATAATTTCTCTTTCTGAGGATTCCTCACTTATGTATAAAAATGCATTGGATTGGATTTATGAGCATTGATCTTGTAACCTGCCACTTTACTGAATTCACTTATGAGTTCTAACAGTTTTCTGGTGGAATTTCCTGGTTCCTCTAAGTATATAATCATATCATCCGCAAATAGGGATAGTTTGAGTTCTTCTTTTCCTATTCGTATTCCTTTAATTTCCTTGGTCTGTCTAATTGCTCTGGCTCAACTCAAAATGGATTAAGGACCTTGGAATCAGACCAGAGACTCTGCAGATTATAGAAGAAAAAGTAGGTCCCAATCTTCAACATGTTGGCCTAGGACCAGACTTCCTCAACAGGACTCCCATAGCACAAGAAATAAAAGCAAGAATCAATAACTGGGATAGATTCAAACTAAAAAGCTTTCTCTCAGCAAAGGAAACTATCAGTAATGTGAAGAAAGAGCCTACAGAGTGGGAGAATATCTTTGCCAATCATACTTCAGATAGAGCACTAATCTCCAGAATCTATAAAGAACTCAAAAAACTCTACACCAAGAATACAAATAATCCAATCGACAAATGGGCTAAGGAAATGAACAGACACTTCACAGAAGAAGATGTACAAGCAATCAATAACATATGGAAAAAATGTTCAACATCTCTAGTAATAAGAGAATGCAAATCAAAACCCACCCTAAGATTCCATCTCACCCCAATTAGAATGGCGATTATCAAAAATACAAGCAACAGGTGTTGGCGAGGATGTGGGGAGAAAGGTACACTCACACATTGCTGGTGGGGCTTCAAATTAGTGCAGCCACTCTGGAAAGCAGTGTGGAGATTCCTTAGAAAACTTGGAAGGACCCTCCATTTGACCCAGCTATCCACTCCTTGGCCTATACCCAAAGGATCTAAAATCAGCATACTACAGAGATACAGCCACATCAATGTTCATAGCTGCTCAATTCACAATAGCCAGACTATGGAACCAACCTAGATGCCCTTCAATTTGACGAGTGGATAAAGAAACTGTGGTATATATACACAATGGAATATTACTCAGCCAAAAGAATGACAAAATTATGGCATTTGCAGGCAAATGGATGAAATTGGAGAATATCATGCTAAGTGAGATAAGCCAATCTCAAAAGACAAGGGCGATGATATCGCTAATAAGTTGGAGGATGACACATAATGGGGGGAGGGAAGGGTTAGTGTTAGGGTTAGAGTTAGGGTTAGGGAGGGGGGCAAGTATGGAGGAAGAAAGTATTGTATAGAGGGTAAAGAGGGGTGGGAGGGGTGGGGGGAAGGGGGAAAAATAACAGAATGAATCAAACAACATTACTGTATGTGGATTTATGATTACACAAATGGTATGCCTTTGCGCCATGTACAAACAGAGAGGCAGAGAGGCAACATGTATCCCATTTGTTTACAATAAAAAAAAAAAAAAAAAAGAACAAAAAGGCACACCTCAGGCTCAGAGAAAATATGTTCAAGAGACAAATATAATAAATAACTGTTATCCAAAATATATAAAGAACTCTTAAATTTCAACAGAAAGAAAATGAAGAAATCAAATTAAAAGGTCAAAAGGCCTGAACGAACATTTCATCAAAGAAGAGATACAGATGGCAAATAAGCACATGTACAATGCCCACTATTATATATTATTAGGAAATTTTCAAGTTAAAACAACAAGGAGATACCACTACATACCTTTTAAGGATGAGCAAAAGACAAAACACGGACACCAGATGCTTGTGAGGAATGGAATGTTAGGAGCTCTCGTTCATTGCTGGTGAGAACATGAAATGGTACAGCTACTTGGAAGACAGTCTAGGAATTTCTTACAAAGTTAAACATACTCTCTGACTTAATCTAGTCATTGCACTCCTTTGTATTTACTCAAATGAACTGAAAATTTATGCTTACACATCCTGCACATAATGTTTATGCCAGCTTAACTTATAATTGCCAAACATCGAAAGTAACAAAAATATCCTGCAGAAGGTGAGTGGATAAACTGGGGTTCATCCAAACAATGAAATAATATTAAGTGCTAAAAGTAAATAGGCTATCAAGTTATGAAAAGTCATGGAGAAAATGTGATTTACAAAGTGAAAGAGACCAATCCAAAAACTACGTATTGTATAATTATAACTGTATGATATTATAGAAAATTTCAACACACTGAGACAATTAAAAGTTTAGTTATTACCAGGAATAAGTGGGGAATGGAATATCAACAGTCAGGGCACAGAGGATTTTTCAGGACACAGAAACTAGTTTGTATGATACCATAAAGGTATATGCATGTTGTTGTACATTTGTCCAAACTTGTTGAATATACAGCACCAGGAATGAAACCTAATGTAAACTATGGCACTTGGGTAATAATAATGTGTCCCTGTAGGTTCACTGATTCTCACAAATGTACTATTGTCATACAAAATGTTGGCTGTGCTGTGAACTGGTAGGGTTTATGTGAAAACTGTACTTTTTGCTCTATTCTTCTGTGAACCTAAAACTGCTCTTAAAATAAAGTTTATTGATTTTAAAATGGTCAAAATTGTAAAATTTGTGTTATATGTATTTTATGACAATAAAAAATACATAGAAGTGGTCATTTTAGTTGTGAAGATGTTTAAAAACTTTTGTTTTTAAAATGAAGGAAAATCATCATGGAATGAGTCCCTGTGAAATCAATTATCTTTTGAAATCAGTGAAGCATGGGGACATGATTTAGTTGGAAAATAATGCCTTAGGACTATACTGTACCCATAAATATGTCCACAGAGGAGTCGTTTACAACATTTTAATGAGCAATAAAATCAATAGCAATCAAATAATAATAAAAACATTTACACTTCTTCAAAATTCACATGAAATTAGTCATTGCATACTAGGAAACTTGGATCATAAAATTTTGAGATTATTTCTTACTTTGGGGATGTTTTCATTGCTTGCCCCATTTTTTCATTACCAATTGCTCCTTTGTTATCCAGAAGATACCCAATTGGATTTTGAAAGGAGTCTACTATGAAGAAATGATTTTAAAGTGTTCTTAATAATTAGTTTTTCAATAAGAGATCATTCCAGTTTGGTCATCCAAGGATATTCAATACCTACATTTGTACATAAAATCACGCTAACTCTTTTTAAATGATAATTTATAGACTAACCTTTTTCAAACCCATCATAACCACTTTTGCTTAAAAGCTTTAATTGTTCCTTATTCAATTCTGAAATAAATGATTGATAATTTAGTTTTGTTCCATCATTTTTCTCCTTATAGTCATACCTTCAACATCAGTGGATAATTGTCCTCATCAAAAATTAATTCATTCTAATTCAAGGCTTATGCTCAGGTTATTACTTCTCTCTGAAACGCATTTCCCCATTTCTTTACTTATCCAGATAATATCAAGTCTCAACTAACAAAGTATCCAGCTGTGCACTTGAGACAATATTTGGTGCTAGAATAAGCATCCCACCATTGATGATTTTAAAAAAACCAAAAAACTGAATAGACTGTAAAACACAACGGTTTGAAGTATTGGAGCATAATCTAGAAGGATTTGAGGAGCTATAATACAGGAAGAAGGAGAGAAAAAAGGATCAAGCTGATCTGCTGGTACTCTATCTGCCAGCCTAAACAAAGCAAAAACAAATCCAAATGAATCCAAAAGAAAGATAAAATGACAAACCTTTTTAGATGAAAATAACATCTATAGCCTCCATAATTTTTCATCCACCATTCTCATATACAATACAAAGTATGAGACATACAAAAAATAAAGAAAATAAAAGGCAGGTAACCAAAACATAACAGGAAAGTAACAGATGATAGAAATGTATCCACAGAATGATACATCTAATGAAGATTAGATATGGAGTTTAAAATCATTATGATTTATAAACTCAAAATTTAGAGAACAGTATGTAGAATTTTAGCAATGTTCTAAAAACAGAGAAATAGGAATCCTACAACTAAAAATACAATAACTGAATTAAATACAATATGACTTCAGTGATTGATTTGACAGTCAATTAGACATAACTAAAAAGAAGATTTGTGAATTGGAAAATAGGTCAATAGGAAGTATTCAAATTAATTCATAGAAAAAATGATGAAAAGCACAGGAGTATAAAAAATATATGGGATATGATTTTAGAAATCTAACATGTAAAAATGGAAAGAGGAAATGGGAGAGTCAATATTTAAGGAAATTCTGGCTCAAGGTTTCTTATAACTAATGTAATACAAAATATTATGATCCAAGGAGCTCTCTCTGTTTCCCTACATTCTAACGTATTAGAGGCCAGATGGTAGATGCAACTTCTAGTATGGTGTAACCTTGGCTGTGGTGAAGAAAGATTGTTTTGTTTTGTTGTAAAGTGGCTTCAGTACATAATTGTGCATTCCAGCAGACAATGCCAAGCTTGTGTGAAAGAATTCCTCCTTGTAAGAATACATCACTGCCCTCTCTAATGTGAAAATAATTAGGTAAAAGTGAACTGCCACTATGTGACTGGTCAGTCTCCCTGAGGAATGGAGCCACACTGAGTGCTCAATGTTGATCTCTGCTGCAGATGAAATATTCCACAGGGCAGTAGTTGGGTCAGTCTTGACAGGGGATAGTTTGTGTTTCAGGTCCATGCACACTCCACAACCCTAACTCCTCCATTGCTCTGGATCATGCTTCTGTGGGCACTGAGTAGTTTCTAAAGAATCTCACATTAAAGGTAGGATCTTAAGGGTCTTTGATTAAAAACTAAGAAATCTGTTAAGATTTAATACATAAGGAGGGCTATAGAATGTTTTTTAAGAGAAGCAACAAGAAAGTAAGAACTCCACCACAGAAAAAAACAAGCTGGGACTAGTGTAAAGGAGATGAAATTTAGGGTTAGGAGACCCAATGATTATAGCTTTAATTGAGGCATAATGAGGCCCAAATTTGACCAACATCAATGAAAAAAGTGGACTGAAAGAAGATACCTGGTTTAGGGATTGACTGGGTGGAAGCAAGGATAAAGGATATGTCGTCTTTGACATGTCCATCTTAAATTATAGAAATGGGAGCAAAGCCATTTTTGAATGTCAATCACATTGAGTTGCAGCGATTTGAATAGCAGCATAGAGATAAAGTCAGCAGGTAGGTTAAATGCATATGTGCATACATTTATGTGCATACACATATGTATGCCTGTGTACATATAGTCGATGCAGACACAAAGACACCCAGATCACCTTTCAAGCATGGAGTGAGCATATGGCGATAAGCCAGCATCCTGCTACCTCTCCCATGATATCTGTTTCAGCTTCAGAGAAGTCCTTTGCCTGAGGTCACCTTCCTACCAAAGAAGCCTGTATCCACTTACTAAATGACGCAGGCGGCGTATAAGTTCTGGCCATAACTACCTGTGGTACAAGATTCTACTGAACAACACTTGTTTCAGAGCTCCCCAAAAGCTTGGCCTTTTTCTCTACCCAAATCTATTTTTTTCCTTCATCTTTTATACAGTCATTGGTCCTTCCTAAATACTGCATCCAAACTGTGCTGCAGAATGTTTCTGGAAACCTAATCTGGGATAGCAGCAATGTATCATTCTGAATTCTTTGGGATGCAAACAATGACTAACCAACCAAATTTATCTTTATAAAATGTATTGAAGTACAGCATTTACAGAACTGACAAGTAAGTAACTCAATTATATCAACATAACCTCAAGTTTAATCTTTTCATTCTTTTTCTTAAAACTTTGTCCTTTCTTCTCAGATTTGTCTCCTCATCAAAAGATAGGTGTCATCTGAGTGCCTTGGCACATGTCTGTAATCCTAGCTCTTCAGAAGGTTAAGGTAAGAGGATTGCAAGTTTGAGTCCAGCTGGGCAACTTAGCAAAACCCTGTCTCAAAATAAAATAAAAATGGCTGGAGATGTATCTCCATGTTATAGTGTCCTGGGTTCAATCCCCAGTACCCATAACCCCTCATACAAGATGGGTGTCACAAATCCAGGTGGCACATCCTCACAACTAAGACCAAAAACAGATTGACAGTTTCATGTTGACATATGGTTTCTTTGCTTCTAATTGTTGAAGAAATCCACGTTCCGGTAGCTGAGTTTTGTCACCTCATAGCTTATACAGACACTGGGATAGCAGTTTCTGGACTATTCAGGTCCTATAAGAAGACAATTTGCTAACAATTATATATTTTGGAAAAGAAGAATATATTGGTTAAGGAACTATCTATACCTGTCATACAAAGATCTGAATTTGATTCCATAGATGTGGTTATGAAAGATATATTATTTCATTATTATCTTTATATCAGCTTGCATTAGACTTATAAAGTCATATTTCTGTACATAAGAGGTAATTTAACCATAGTCATAAATCTGTGGGTGCAAAGGTTCTGCGATATTATTTGATGGCTGCGATGATTAATTGTAGTGTCAACTTGACTGAATTAAAGAATATTTAGGGCTGGGGTTGTAGCTCAGTGGTAGAGCACTTGCCTAGCACATGTGGGCCACTGGGTTTGATTCTTAGCACTGCATATAAATAAATAAAATAAAGGTATCTTGTCCATGTACAACAACAAAAAAAATATTTAAAACAGAAGAAGATTTAGAAACCTGGAAAAACATTATTTTGGGATATGTCTGAAAGGGTATTTCCTGAGGAGTTTGGTATGTAAGTAAGAGTGAAACAGGTGGGAACACCCGCCCTTTAAGTGGGCAAACACCATCCAATTTGCTAGGAATGAAAAGAGAATGCAGACAAAAGTTGAACTACTCTCTTCCATCCCCAGATCTGGGACAGGTTTATCTCCTGCCTTAGACGTCAAAGTTCACCCTTGCAGGGTGTGTGGTGATGTACACCTGGAATCCCAGCAGCTCTGGAGTCTGAGGCAGGAGGATCCCAAGTTCAAGACCAACCTCTGCAACTTAGTGAGACCGTCTTAAAATAAAAAAATAATAAGGGCTGGGGACGTAGCTCACTGACAAAGTGCCTTTGGCTTCAATCCCCACTACTACCTCCCCCACCTCCCTAAAAAATTTCAGATTCTCTTTTCCTTGGGCTCTAATATTTTACCAGCATCTCCCCTTCCACTCCAGTTTCCTGGGCTTTTGACCTTGAACAAAAATTACACACCAGCTTTCCTGGTTCTGAGGACTTTGGGTTTGGACTGAACCATATCACCAGTATACCAGGGTCTTCACCTTGCCCATGATCTGTCAAGGACTTTTTTTCCGGCTGCAATCATATGAGTTAACTCTCTCTCTCCCTCTCATCTACCTCTATACATATCCTATTTGTTCTGTCCCTCTGGAGAAACTTGACTGATCCAATGATAAAGCATCAAGGAAAATCCTGCAGACATCTACTAATACTGGTTTCCACTGAAGCCTCCTTTTTTGCAATGCACATGGTAGCTTCAGGTCTGTTTCACTGTTTGTGCCACCACTCAAGCATGCCAGTTGATGGAGAAGTTAAACCTTGGCAGCATGGGTACCACAGCCTTAAGCACACCATTCCTCCAAGTTGTCCTCTTCAAAGCTCTGCCATTGCTTCGCTAAGTTTCAGCTTGAACTTTATGCCCCATAAAAATCCTTGAGATGAGGAAATGCTTAGGGCCTGATTACTGCTTAGAATTAAGAGAAGGGAAAATTTGAAGATCAAAACACAAAAGAACAAAAACATATCCTGACCCCCCGCACATAGAGTTGCCAGAATTAGCAAATTAAAATACAGGAAGCCCAGTTAAATTTGAGTGGCAGATAAACAATGAACATGTTTTTAGTAAAAGTGTGCCCTGCACACACACGAGAAAGGGTTTTGACAAGTATAATTGTGAATGTTGGATCAAAGCTCTGAAGGGAGGTTGCTATTGAAATATAGATTTCAGCAAGTTCAAACTGAAATTTATGTTAAAACTGAAATTTATGAGTCACTGAAACCGTCTTTTTACACAAAAAAATGTAAACTTCAAGGGATAGGATGTACCTAGAGAAAGAAATACTCATTATATTCTCCTTAGTTTTTGAAATGAGGCAAGATATATACACAATCTCAATACATAAGCGTGGGATTAAAAAAAAATAATCAAATTGGTGTGGAAGAATAAATTGGCAGTTGAGTAGCTAATATGGCAATTTCTTTTTAAATTTTGTTTTTCTGCTGAAGTACTGTATTCTGTATCTCCAATTTTCACTACCTATTTAGGTTATGCTATAGAGACATGTACAGTAGTTGTGAAATCTTTCACAAATTTTTTAAATTAGAGAGATTCATATTTATATTCCATTTTTATGGTTATTCAATGTGTCCATACATGTGACCTGGACATTATATTGGTAAAAGATTCTCATAGGTGAATAATTAGAAAAATTAATTTTATATATCAATGTCTATTTCTAGATATTCTCAAATGGTGTGTAATTTCAATAAAGACTTAAACCTCAAACTATTTCAAAATCTACACAATAGAGACGCTGTTTGATGATTTTTATGGGTAAGTTAAATTGGTCATACTCTTCGCATAGGGATTCTTGGGCAACTGTTGTCTACAAATAAACATTAGTTTTCTAAAAATACCCAATTTTAGAAAGTATAACCTTAATTGCATTAGATCTAGCGTGCTCTTGATATAACCTGTATAACTGGCTTTCCCATGGAATAATCAAGAACACAGAGAACTGGTCAGAAGTATCTCAGAGAGGACACCTTCACCCAGCCATGATTAAACCACAGCTTGGAGACAGAATTGCAGAAAATAACAGTCCTCCCTATCCTTGCTTCCAGAGGCCAAGGAAATGTCAGGTCCCATGTAGCATTCAGAAAGGTTCAGCCCTGGCTTTCTCCACAGAACTATATTCAGATGTAGGACTTTTATTATTCAGTTATTTTTTAAAATTATTATTATATGTATTTTTATTTGTTGATGGACCTTTGTTTTACTGATTTATTTAAATGCAGTGCTGAGAATCAAAACCAGTGCCTCACACATGCTAGGAAAGTGCTCTACCACTGAGCCACAACTCCAGCCTGCAACCATTCAGTTATTTTAGATTCATCTTAGCTTGTAACATTTTCAGACAATAAGAATACCTTATGTCTAAATAGCCAGCAGAAATGATTTTGAAATGAAGAGGAGGAAGTTTCCTTGGATCAGAAAGATTATGCAGTAACTTCAGAGATGATTATTATTCCATCTGTTGATGCAATTATGGAAATTCTGGCTGAGACCATGAATCTTGTGCACTGTGCTGTCCCTTCACTCGCCCAAAGACGGAGGGCTGCCAGCTATGCAAAGTATTGGAAACAGATGAAAGCAAAACACTGACCTTGAAGTTCTGTTTGGGAGTTCTTAACCCTTTTTATATACATGGTGTTAGAGTATTCAGGCATATTTATTCAGACTTGCAAAGCTCTTTGAATATATTTAACTGAATTTTATTTTTTAAATTCTCCCTGAACTCTATTGCATGGCACCCAAAGAAACTGACAAAGCTCAGAGAAGAGAAAATGAAAAGCAGCAGTAAATTTAACTGGAAAAAAAAATTGGATATCATATGCACTTGGCAACTTAAGCAACTGAGAAAGATGTAAGTGGACCAATACTCATGTTACAGTCAAAACCAAAAACAATTATTGTTAAGAGAAACAGTAGCATAAAGGAATCAGTACTCAGTTCTTATGATATAAATTTGATTTTTGCAGTAAAGGTGTTCTGGGTTGTAAGAAGTGTTACTACTTTTTAAAAAGACAGCTTTAAGATATTGATTCTTTTTTTTTTTTTTTGGTTTTTTGGGTTTGGTTTATTTCACTTAGCATGATATTCTGTAACTCCATCCATTTACCAGCAAATGCCATAATTTCATTCTTCTTTAAAGCTGAGCAATATTCCATTATATATATATATATATAATCTATTCATAAATATATATATATACTTTATCTATTCATATATATATATATATATTTCTTTATTCATCTGTTGAAGAGTACCTAGGTTGGTTCCAATGTTTTCTTCTTTTTTTTTTTTAATTGTAAACAAATGGGATATATTTTGATTCTCTGTACATAGAGTCAAGGCATACCATTCATGTAATCATAAATTTACACAGGGCAATGTTGTTTGATTCATTCTGCCATTTTACCCCCTTCTCCCCCACTCCACCCACCCCTCTTTTCCCTCTATACAGTCCTTCCTTCCTCCATTCTTGCCCCCTTCCCTAACCCTAACCCTAACCCTAACCCTAACGCTAACCCCTCCCACCCCCCATTATATGTCATCATCCGCTTATCAGCGAGATCATTCGTCCTTTGGTTTTTTGAGATCGGCTTATCTCACTTAGCATGATATTCTCCAATTTCATCCATTTGCCTGAAAATGCCATAATTTTATCATTCTTTATGGCTGAGTAATATTCCATTGTATATATATGCCACAGTTTCTTTATCCATTCATCAACTGAAGGGCATATAGGTTGGTTCCACAATCTGGCTGTGGTGAATTGAGCAGCAATGAACATTGATGTGGCTGTATTTCTGTAGTATGCTGATTTTAAGTCCTTTGGGTATAGGCCAAGGGCTTCCACTCCTTGATTCATTTTTAACACAAAAGATCAAGTCTGAAACTATCACTTTAGGACATCAAATTTCTCTAGAAAATTAAAAAAAAAATGTTATGTGGATGTTTCCAACCCTCAGAAAGTTTTGGCACCTCAAGAAAGCAGTCTGGGTTTCTAAGATGCTTCTACTGAAATGCTTGGGCTGTCCTAAGGTATATTTTTCTTCCCCCTGCATGTTTTTGTGAGATAGGATATTTTCTTACTTAAAATAACTCTGTGGGTAATA
Source organism: Sciurus vulgaris (assembly GCF_902686455.1). Taxonomy (NCBI): domain Eukaryota; kingdom Metazoa; phylum Chordata; class Mammalia; order Rodentia; family Sciuridae; genus Sciurus; species Sciurus vulgaris. Next base: position 59,008,249 of record NC_136469.1, read on the forward strand.
GTATATGCCCCTTCAGACACTGACCGTGAGGTGCTGTCATTTCTGTGATTCAGCTTCTCTAGTGAGCAATAAGACCCAGCCCGATGTTGTGAAAGAGGAAAACAAATCCTCTGTGCATCAGAAGTTATTGCAATACCTTTGAATGTGAAATGACTCATGTCAGCCTTGAGACAGTCTTGAGTAGATTCCTTCATGTTATTGTCTGCTGAAGCTATTTATTACCTAGAAGTTTTCTTAATCACTTCTCACTTAAAATTCTTCCCACCTCCCCAGGAAGCCAACCTGAGGACAGATATATGTCCATGGAAGTTGAAAATAAATGGTGGATTCCAGTGTGCACTGTTATAAATCCAGTGGGATCAGTTTTTACATAACATATACCCCAGTCGAAGCTCTTCAGAGCAGTATGCTTCCTTAGCTCAAATTGGGAAGAAGGGAAGTTTTATGAATTTTCTTTACAAATTGGTTTCTTTCATTGTTCTATGTAAAGTCTAACCCTAATTCAGGTTTGAGAAATTAAATTGGCCTCACTAATCCAAAGCCTAATAAAGTCAGAGTGAGCTGTACAGAATTAGACTGCAGGCCAGTAAGTCTAATATATTAAACCAAAAATTTGAGTATGAATAAATTCCTCTCAATGGCACAATATTTTTTCAATGCTAGATGTGTTTTTTTATATGTGGAATATCATTATGATTTGGCAATATTGATAGTATTGTGCAAACTTTCAATAATTTCGAGTAAATGAATCTTCAAAATGGTTTCCTCCTTCCTAAGTAGTCAGTCCCACAATATTATAGAATGACTTTTGTTGGACCTGGATGCCAGATGCAATGGTTGTTTAACTGATCCTTGGTCCCAGGAGGTCAAAACAGTGGGGGCATTAAGTCTCTCTGCAGGGTCAATTTCCTCAGGACTGCCTCTTGCTCTTTTTGTTTCAGTTTTTATTGTCTTAAATGTGCAAGTCTGGGCAACATTCTCCCAGGACTTCTCTTTTTTGTGAATATCTGTAGTAAACAAGAAATAAGACTGGTCTATAAGTGATATAAGTGGCATTAGTTGAGCCTTTTCATCATCTTGTGAATATTTATTGATGACCTACCCACATTGTGCCACTATACTAGTCACTCTTGAACAAGTCATAAAAGTGAAACAAAATCCCTGATGGAAGAAATCAGACAATAAACAAATAGAAATGCATAAGATATTTAGTTCATAAGAGGTAGTTATACCCATAGTAAAAGAATAGGAGTGCTCAGAGTATCTAGAGAGTGCATGAAGAAACTACAATTTTTAAATAAAGTGATTGTGAAAGGCCTTACTTATTAAAGTGAAGTGTTTGATCAAAAACTCAGGTGGGGAAGAAAATTTTTCAGTTATCTAAGAGGAGAACATATCAGGCAGAAAGAATAGCAAATGCAAATGCCCTGAGGCCAGAGTACGTCCAGCTGGTTTGAGAAACAATGAAGAGCTTTGTGGTGTTGGAAAGAAGTGTGCAAGAAGAGTGTGGTGTGTGGTCAAGGAAGACATCAGGGAGAGAGAGAAGGCCTGATCAAGCAGGACCTCTTAGCGATGCAAAGAATCTGGGCTACACTGAGAGAGATGGGTATTTGTCCATACGATCTGGCTTACATTTTAGCAGCATCAATCCTGCTGCTAAGTCCACAATTGACTACACAGGGGCAAGGGTGGGATCAGGGGAGACCAATTTATAAAACCATGATAATAGCCAAACTGTCAAGACCATGACTGCCACTTGGCCTAGGGTGGTGGTAGTGTGGCTGGAATTTGCAGCTTGATTACATAGAAAAAGTGAGAGAAAGAGAGGAGTCGAAGATAGCACCACATTTTTGATCTGAGTAACAGGAAAAATAGACTTTCCACTTATTGAGTTTAGGGAAGAATGCAAGCTACTGAAATCCTTCGAACTTGTTCATTGGCCTTGGGCCAAGAGAACATCATCCAGAGAAACAACCCTTGATTTTATTTACTTTCTCCACTTCCCAAGGGGTTGGATTTTTTAAAACCCTCAAGCCACTGTATCAAAAAGTCTACCCGTATTTTAAAGCCTTATAACTCAGAGCGTGGACACTCAGTCTCATATTTTTACCAATATGATTATTTTGCAACATTTCACAAACAGAATGAAAGTCTGTGTGTTCAGTGTGTTTCTGAGGTTGTTTAATTATCTTAATGTCTAAAAGGGGCACTCATCAGATTCACCCTTGAGAATATCACTTTGCCCCCAGCAGAAGGCATTTTGGGTGCTTGACTCATTTATGTGGATGATTTTAACAACACTATTGTTTCCATTTGGACTCTTGTTTATTTTGAGCCTCATGACAGATGAGCTCACCCAGATCTTAAAATGCAAAATTAAGGTTGTGTCAGACTATAATTTTATGCTAACTTTGTTTATCCCCCTCTTCAATTACTGAAGTTACCACCCTAATCCCTGGAAAATAACTGGAGACAATGTTTGTTTTGTAGCAAATTAAAAGCTGACGTCCTGGTTCTCCCTGAGCATGACTATGTGTACAGCAATTGAATTACATTGGAAGTACACATTATGGTGTCGAAAATTTTTCTTTATTCTCTGAGATTTCTTTCATGTTTGGAAAAAGCAAGGGAAAGTGATAAACATCTTCTAAAAGTGGAAAATGTCAAACCCCAAGCTACTGAGACATAAGGCACTTCCATAATATTTACATAAAGTCTAATCATGTCTCCTGTCCTACAGAGAGAGCTGAGAGTAGGAGGAAGGGAAGAGTCAAGCTATTACCTTTCATTGGGTTATAGAAGGGACTGTTCCCGGGCCTCTATCTTTAGGCAATGTAGTAAACCATGATTATGAGTGTGGCTAGGAAAACATTTTAAATGTGGAATAAGGTAAGACATAAGACCAAGAATGTCTACTTTATGAACTCTGTGGGTTTTATTTTCAGCATCTGTAAAGCCGTAGTCCTTTATAAACAGAACAAAGTGGTCAATTTTCAGTTTTCACAGGGACTGTGCTAGCACAATGGTACCAAGGGCTTCGTTTGGGAACAAAGTCATTAAAAATAACTACGTACAGAGAACTCAGTCATAAATAATGTGCCATGAAAGAGCTAAAGACTCCAAGGCAATTCACTTCTGTGTGTTTAAAAATCTGCTTCAGACTGCCTACCCCTAAGTATTGTAAATCCCCAAGGATTCCTCTGATTCTCTCCTCTTCCATTTTGCTTTTCTTCCTCTCCCTCCTCCCTTCGCATCCTGTCATTCTTTCTTAAAATGCTGGTAGTTTGTCAGTCATTCAGACAATCAGCTGGAGAATGAGAGAAACAAACATTCCCTCGGTCCCTGGTCTGCTCACTTGGGCACTGCATTGAGATAAACCTTCCTGTGTTTTCTCCCCCGTTATAAACTTTACTGTCTTGCAAACTGTTTCTACCAGATTTCACTAGGATCAGAATGTTAAAGAAAAACAGGGAAACTGACATCACTTGGACACCAGAAATAAAAAGACCATTCAAGATTTTCATTCACTTCTTTCCTTCTTTTTCCTCTTCCTCAAATACTGTGATTTTTAATTACTTATGGCTTCCTCTTTGACTTCTCTCTTCCTCCATTTCATCCAATTATGCAGGAAATTCTGTTCTCTCATTCATGTACATACAATGACCTCTTCTTACCACCACCACAGGCCCAGCCTTTTTACACTCTGAAGACTTAGTATAGTTTGTGCTCTGTAAGGCTAAAAGTTTTTCTTCTAGAAATACTTTCCTGATTCTCTGCCCTTTTCAAATGTAATTAACTGCCCCTACTTCATTGGCCCCAACTTCATGTTATCATGGAAAATATGATATCACATATCATAAGAAAAATGTGTTAATGGACTAAATACACACACATGCAACTGCCTGTCTTCTCTGATTAGATGAGTGCCAAGAAAGTAGTTATCTTGCTTACCTGGTCTCCAGTGCTGAGCACAGTAGGTACTTAAAAGATCTTTGAATGAATGTGTATATTGTATACCAGACAATTTACTCATACATAGGTTAGAATATTTCATCTTTAAACAGTGTAATGTTGGTTTGCTTCTTTTGCCCTTCACTCTTTTTTGGAAGGTTTTTAGAATTTTATTTTATGTACAAAGAGCTAGCACGTTCTCTCATTCTCTTTCCTTAAGTGGCTGTCTTGGGCAATCCATTTGAGGAAGATCATTTAGTCTAACTTAATGAAGTCTACATCCTTCACGTACTGACAGAAATGCTGCCGGCACAGACTGAGGCCATATTTCCAGATTAGACCATGCAGGTTTGAGTAGATGCGGCAAAAGTGAGAACCCTGGCTAGATTTTCTTACATGGCTCCAATAGAGCTGTTGGTGACCCATCTTGCTTTCAAGGGTGCAACAGGGAAAAAGACTGTCCTTCACTTTGTTATAAAGGATAAGACTGAAATGCAGAGGATGTAATGGTGGGAAATCATGTGTAACTTCTAGTACTAAATGTAGTTTGTCTATCGTGCCAGGCTAGCTCAGATGCTGGTAAGGACACAGAGTCGAGACCCAGACTCCGGGAGTTGGGTGAAAGCAGGCTTGTGGTGAGCAGCCTGCACAAGTCTGCACACCATTTATTGCTGGGACTGATATACATTTCGTATGTTTCTTGCCCAATCACAATGTGCCATGGGGGATCAGACCACCAGGTTCCTATACGGGTTCCCTTAGTGACACTGAGTCAACTTGGGGCAATTGTTTACTTTACTAGGCGACCAGAGCTGAATGCTCCTCTCCACAGGTTTTCCTATCCGGTGTGAATGTGCAAAGGTTTTCTTTCCACAATTGAGACATTCACTGCTGCCAGCCAAGAACTAGGATTTCTCCCAACAATGTACAGGATTCAAATGTCATGAAGGAAGAGCTCAGTGGTACTTCAATTTCAGTGTGTGTCACAATCGTCAGTGTGACACTGAAGCAAAATCCTGGGCCACATCCTTAGAGTTTCTGATTCAGTATGTCTGTGGGACCCAATCATTAGGATTTTCAACAAGATACCAGATAATGATGAGAACCTAGTGTAATGGCTGACAGATCTGACTTCATGAGAATGTTTTAGGCCAGACTCTAAGGGAAATGACTAAACAGACTCCATTTTGCTCTGAGACTCCATGTTATGTAGGAAATAATCTTCTCCCATGGGACACCCACCTCTGTACCCATCCTCAGTTACTTAGTGTGACATGTTTAGCAATATAAAATGACAATTCTTATGTAATGAAAAATTGCTCTCTTTTTATCTCTATTGCTCTTAATCAATGCACCATGTAAACGGTAATTGTGTGAATGTTAATAACCATTCTTTAGTTTGTACCTAGGTAAGGGTCATTTTGACCCACTTACCCCTCTGTTGATGATCTCATGATGTTAGTTTGTAATTTCGAATCATAGCGACAGACACTTATGATTGATGTGATTTTTGGTATAAGAACCCCTACAACCCTATGGTCAGGGCTGTTCTCCCAATAGCCATTTTTTGGGGCATTGTGTGAGACAGTCAGCCAGTTGGCTTAATAAAGACTCAAATTTGGACTTCTCAGTGGTGATCGGTCTGTTCTTAAGTTATGCCCAATAACACTAGGACCACAGTATGAGGAGCACTGCCTTCCATCATCTCTGAGTCCTCATCTGTGAGTAGCTGCATTCTAGCTAAATTCTGGATGAATGGAATTTGTAAAGGCATCTAAGAGCTTATATATCAAGATCGTCAGTAAATCAAATAGCATTTACATTCTATTATCTGTCTACCTATCTACCTATCTGTCTCTTCATTCATCCATCTCTTCACCTAACTGATTTTTCAGGTGTTTATAGATGCAATTCTGGTTACTAAACTACAAACGAGGAATTTCTGAATTTATGAGACATATTTATTATGTGAGTTCTCCTCTTCCATGGACATTAGAACTACAATTGCGGTCATATGTAGAGACGCATGCTTAACATTATAAAGGGAAGTTATCATAAAGTGCTAGAGCTTGAACGTTACCCCCCAAACTCATGCCAAAATGTAACTGTCACTGACAGTATTGAGAGGTGGGACCTTTCAGAAGTAACTAGGTTACAAGGGCTTCACCTTCATATATGGAATAATGCCATTGGCACAGGAGCGTGCTAATTATGATGGAAGTGGCCTTGTTAGAAAGGAGACTTCTCAAACATGCTCTCTTACTCACTCCACCCTCCTCACCTGCTCTCCAGTGTGACTTGACTCTTATTAAAGAGCCCCCAGCCTCCCTGTGAGAAGTATGATTTTTTTTATGTATAATTTAGACCATTTGTGAGATTTGTGAGATTCTGATATTCTGTTATGATAGCAGGAAAAGGATTAAAATGTAAGGTTATAGGCACAGATTAGTCTTAAGCCCAGTGAGGGGCCATGGACACCTGGGCATAATGTGGATTTGTGGGCACGCAGGGCCAGGGGAGGCTGAAGAAAACCAGGTAAGGACCCCTGATTTGAATATTCTAAAGAGGGAGGACTGATGCAGCAACATCTCAGATAAGGTTAGAAGTTAAACAGGTCAAGGGTAAGAGTGGATGCAGTAGCCTCCAGGAACACTCTTTATGGAAGAAGAAGCAAGATGGCAGAGAGAGGAGGTCATGTTCTGGGCCATTCCGTGACATGAAACCAAGAAAGTAGATAGGCAGCTTCTCCTCAAGGTTGGTGAACAAAAAAAAAAAAAAAAAAAAAAAAAAAAAAAAAAAGGTCGGGGGACTTTACTGGAATTTAAAATGGGACATTCAAAGTAGACTGGGGACATAGGAGGTTGGATATCATAAAATAAGGAAAAAAAATCCCCAGCAGCATAGCCAAGGCTGGGCCAGAAGCACCAACCAGAGTGGTCCTTCCCTGAGCATAGCGGAGGGATAAGGTAATTAAAGGAACCCCCTTTTTTGGGAGGCCCGAAGTGTGTCTGGGTATTGAGCATTTAGAGACCAGGGACAATGCCCAACAAACTAAAAGGCGCTGCCTCATATCTGTGTGCTGGGAGAGAAGTCACCATCTCTCCAGGTAGCGTGCAGAGGACAAAGGGAAGTACCTTTGCAGACCTGCTGGGAGAGATGCATCAGGCTAGGAATTGGGAAAGGTCTGGGGCAGGAGAGATTGTTTGGAGACTGAACCCAAGACCAGGAAACATGGGGTCTGCAGGTGACATAGGGGATTAAGAGTTGACTCTTCCACCACATGAGTGGAACCCAGGGGAGAATCCAGGGATATAGTCTTCCAGCATGGCCAACAAGTACTGGGCACTGGAGATATGCTGATTTAAATTCTCCAGACCAACTGGCCTTCAGTGAAGAGCCTGGAGCCTGCCTGTGCCTAAACCCTGCCTCTAGGACTCCGCTCCTAGGATTACCTATCTCACTCCAGCAATCCAGAGGGTGGGGTGACGCTCTCCAGGTGACCCCACCTAAAGCTAAAAAGAAGAGAAGTTGAGAGACTATTTCAAACCCCAACAGAAAGAGTTCTTTAACTTTTCATCAAGTTTTTTTTCTTTCTTTTTAATTCTTTTTCTTTGTTTAATTATGACCTTGGTGGTACATGGACATTTGTACATTTTCGTATTTGCTTTTTCTCATTTCTAGCATTTTTTTAAAGCCAGTTATTTTTCATGGATTGGTTTATTGTGAACTAGGATGTTTGATTAATATATTTTAGTTTTGTTTTGTATTCCTTTTTTCATATTTTTAATTTTTTAAAAATTTTGACTTTATATATATACATTTTTTTCTCCTATTTCCCTCGATTCTCTCTTTTCTTCTTTTAACAGTCAATCTCTGTTGTTCTCTCTTTCACTCTTCCTTTAATATTTTACTTCTTTCTTCTTTCCTCCTCCCTCATAATCAACACATCTTATATCACTTCTGTTCTCTACCTGTCTACCATTTGAAATTATAAACCCTTTTAAAAACTTGTTTTTATTGTAGGCAATAACTGATTATATCATTTCTCTTTATTGTGATAACATTGTAGATGTCATGGTAGGAACTGTTTGGCTTAATACTGTATATTGTTTGCATTGGTTGCTGTTACTATTCATTTCCCCCTAAACAGTGAGATATTAGAAATCCTCAGGGACACTATAAATCCACACAGCAGGAAACACTACTGCCTTAGATCCATACTGTTAGATGTATAGACACACAAACAACATGAAAATGCAAGGGAACAAATCACCCAAACAAAGATACTCCAAAAACAGAATCCATCAACACCACAGTGGAAGAAATATCAGAAGCATTTTAGAATGCACATTTTAGAACTGATCTGTGAAGTAAAGAACTGTCTAAGGAATGAAATCAGAGAGAAAATATATGAAGTGAAAGATCACTTCAATAAAGAGGTAGAGATTCTGAACAAAAACAAAAGCAGAAATCCTTGAAATGAAGGCAGCAGCAAACTAAATTAAAAATTCAATAGGAAGCATCACCAAAAGACTAGACCACTTGGAAGACAGAACCTCAGGCAATGAGGACAAAATATATAATCTTGAAAAAGTAAGTTACAATAATTGGATAAACTTATGGCTCTACTTTATGGTGTATAACTATGCAGTAAATAAAAAGGATGTGGTTAAATAAATTCATGGTGGTAAAGATCAGATGTTGAGTGAATATAGTAGATTATTAAAAAATTAATGTGCATGTTCATAGAATTCACAGAAAATTGTCCAAATCCAAACACACACACACACACACACACACACACACACGAAAAAATAGAATAGAATTTATGCTTCTGTGGTATCTTAATAGATGATTTCTTCCTCTACTCTTTATCCCTTCATATTTCTTCTCTTTTCCTTCTTTATGTTTGTACCTTTTAAGTTTTGTACGATAATTATATTTTATTCTTTGCCATAATTTGAATATTTGTGTCCTAGGCAAAATTCATATTGGAATTCAATCTTTGTCTAGTCCATTTTGTGCTTCCATAACAGAATACCTGAAAATAGATAATTTATAAAGGACAGAAATTTGCTTCTCATAGTTATAGGGACTGAGAAGACCAAGATCAAGATGCTAGCATATGATGAGGGTGCTCTTCCCTCACAAGACAGAAGAGCGGAAAGAAGGCAAACCCATTCCCACAAAACCCCCATTAACCCTTCCTAAGCACCTCCCACAGAACACCTTGTTGAATTAGGGATTAGGCTTCTCACACATGAATTTTTGGAGGATGAATTCAGACCACAGCAGTGCCCTGTGTGACATAGAAAAGAGGTGGGTCTTTGAAAGGTGATTATGCCATGAGGGTTCCACCCTTGTGAATATAAGTACCAGTAAAAGAGCAGCAGACAACTTGCTGGGTCCTTTTGGCCTTCTGCCTTGTGCCATGTAAGGATGCAGGAGCAAGGCACCATCTTGGAAGCACTAAGCAACCCTCACCTGATGCTGAATATCAGTGCCTTGACCTTGGGCTTCCCTACCTCTGGAACTGTAATAAATTTATGTTCCTTATAAATTATCCAGTCTAAGATATTTTGTTCTATCTGCACGAATGGACTAAGACACTCGTGAAATAAATACGGACCCCAGATGACAGGAAGCACCTTTCCATACACACTCTGTGTGTTGACTATGATTGCTCCTTGGCCTAAAACACTCTAGAAAGACTTTGGCTTTGGGAACTTGAATGCAGTACAGCTCTTCCGACTCCACTCTGGCCTTGTCTTCTTGAAGTCATCGGAGCTGGATGATTTTGTTCAGAAGGACCCAACATAGATTAATCCAGCTTATTCAACCTGGTACTAACATTCCCCACCACATCCTTATAATTATTTCTTCTGTCCATAACCATCTCTTTCCCAGTATTTGTATGACTTACTTCTTTACTTCTATCAAAAATCACTGATCAAACAAAATCTTCCAAGAGCAATTTTCTGACAGTCATACCTAACACAGGACCCCGTGGTTCTCTTTCCTTTTATCTTGCAGTCTTTTTATTCACAACACATATCATAGGTGGTGTCCAACAAATATTATTGGACATATAAATGAATTTGCTTCTCATCACAACTTTACAAAGTAGGTACTGGCACAATACCTATTTTCAAGGCGTAGAGAGAATTAAATACATTGCCCTTTTGAAATAAGTTATCAGTGTACCTGTTCTTGGCCACTATATATCAGGATGTTCTTTTATCAACTAGTTAGTGTCTATTGTCTCAATGTTAAAAACAGGCACTTGGAAGAGCAGAGATGGATAGATAGTAAAATATTGCCGATAATGAAATGTCCAGACACATGACAGATTACTAAGGGTACAAGTTTGAAAAATGATGTGTACTTCCAAGCTATCATCAAGCAATTGAAAATACCTTCTTTTATGAGAAGGTCAAGATGGTTTTATTTTAAGATCTGTACTTACTGGCAAAATTGATTGCAGTATGTGCAGGGAGAAATATTTTGTTAGCTCCTATCTCTGACAGAAAGTAGAAAAAGGAAACACTGAAAATAGGAAAATATGTGTGGTATCTATAGAAAAGGCAGATGCATAACTTACTGAGCAGCTGAAGAATTAAACCAGAGGTATGCTTTGGTTCTCTTTACAGGTCTACTCATTTCCCTTCAATTTTTTCTCTATTTTATCATGCAGGATGTGTATCTGGGACCTTTGCTCAGTCCTTATGCCTGAGTTACAAAATGTCATTGGCAATGCTCTTTTAAGAACTTAAAATCAGGTGGTCACGCAAAGGACCCAAAGAATGGGAATCTGGAACAGAGTTGGTTTGGCTATTCTTACAGCAACTGTGGGCCTGTTTGGAGTCAGTAATATTAGAGACACATTGCAGTTAAAAGCATGTAGAGTAAATATTACTGTTTTGGATGAATGTCATAATTTAGGAGCCTTCTGTGTTCACTCCAGACTGCCTCTGGATACTATGAACAAAGCCTTTGCTTCAAGCTCCATAATACTCTGACCATAATGTAGGCATAAATATTGAAGGAAGATTTATTTGCATCCTATGGCCAAATTTCCCTTTTAGTTTCTCTTCCTTGATAGAGAAAAAGAAAAATCAAACAAAATTTTAAGAATATGTCATTACATCTTCATAGCTATTGAAGATAAACTAAGGAGACCTAAGATAACATACCAAAAATTTATAGGTCAGGATTCAAAATAGTGGGTTAGAGGCACCCAGACTTATACATCTCTAGAGGTAGACTCAAAACAATTGGAAAGCAGCTGAATGACTTTGGGAGAATGTTTAAGATCAATAGTGAACAGAAAGAGACTTGGAGAAACATAGAAATTTTTGAAAGTGCAGCGGAGAGTGAACCAGAGTGTCCCAGTCCCAATTACACAGCAGAACAGCAAAGGAGAGGGATAGAGGTGAAAGGGAGAGTCCCAGTGTGCACTAGCAGCACAGGAATTAGCACCTTGCAGAAATAATCAAAAGAGACAATAGACTTAAGATGTGCATAGCAAATTTGCTCTGGAGAAGTTCTCTGCACTTACCAGCATATTCTCATGGTTCTGTAAAATGGAACCAGTGTGAAAAGGTCTCAGCTTATGGCTCCAGGAATCAAAGGTTCCTGCATTTTCCAATCTCTGGATCTTCATGGCAGTATTACTGCACTAATTTAGTGGGTGGCTTCCTTGAGAGTCATTTGGGGCCCAGGTGAGAAATTTTGACACAAAACCTCCGAGAATTCTACATGCTGGGGAACTGGACTGATTCATACAAGGAAATGAAGATACTCCCCCTTTAAAATTGGAAGTTTGATAATCCAGATGGAGTCCAGGAAAGGACACCAAATTCATGAGTTGTGAATTTCACTGGGCCTACCACCATCCTCCACAGCATAGATAGCTGTGACTCCATGGCATCTCCCTACACATGGAATGTGCAGCACAAAAAGTGCCAAAGTCCTTGACACGCGGCATCATCGGCATCAGCCTCACACTCAAGAGGATAGCCCAAATAGCTCCAGAGTAAATCTTTGCCTGGGGACCTCTGATTCTCAGCTTGGTTCTGTTTGGTGGTAGGGCAGCTGAGAGGTATTCTAACTGACTCTGGGCACAATTCACTCAGTCTGGTGTGATAAGCACAGCCAAGGACAGAATAAGGTGGTAAATAACATCTAGCCTTTGTTCTCTCCAAGGGCAACATGGCCTAGGAAGACAGAAAAACAATTTCTGTTCAGCACAGGTTGTGATCACCCTCTGTTTCCCTCAAAACTGAGCACCTTGAAAGAAGAAATTTTTGTTTTGGACTGTCTATTTTTGCTATTGCTGTTTTGGTTTACATATATATATATTTTTCTCTATCTCACTTCTCCTCTAACAATATGTGTTTTTCTTTTGTTGTTTCTTCTTTTTCTCTTTACTTTTCCTTTTTTCACATTTTTGGCTTTCTCTTTTTTTAAAATCACTTTAACTTTTTTTTTTCCATTTTTCTTTTTCATCCTTTTTCACCTTTATTTATTTATTTATTTATTTTTGTTAACCTTATTTTTATTATTAAAAATAATATTACTAGGCGGGCTTGGTGGTACAGGCCTGTCATCTTAGAAACTTCAGAGCCTGAGGCTGGAAGATTGCAAATTCAAGGCTAGCCTCTGCAACTTAGTGAGGCCATCTTAAAATAAAAATGAAAAGGGCTGGGGACATGGCTTAGAAGTAAAATGACCCAGGATTCAATCCTTAGGACAACAATAATGATAATGTTAATAATAATAATAAACAAAAATGAAATAACTAGATAATATAACTAACATTTTAGTTTATTCTGTGTTATTTTTGCCCTTTTACCCTGTTGGTGTGTGGTTGGTTTTTATTGTTTTGTTTGACTTCTACTTTATTTCTTCATCTGGTTTGTTGTTGTTTCTTATTGTTGTTTGTTTTCTTCTTTCTATTCAATGCTAGGATTTGAGTCTGGCACTTTAAGCACTCGGGTGGGTGCTTTGCCACTAAGAAATATTTCCAAGTCAGCTCAGAGCATCTGCCTCTTACTCCAGATATGACCTACCATCTTTTGAACCTTGATGGATATTTCAGTTTAAAGGCTAGGGAAGACAAAAACTCTGAGCCACAGACTCAGCTCAACTACACGTGCGTGAATGAGAGTGGGTGAAGTCCTGCTCTTAGACATTCACCACCATAGCAACAGCAGAGAGAAATGACACAATGGTTATTGACACTCTGTCCATGAGGGCCCTCATCTTAGGTGGCTCCCACACCTACTGGCCTGTAGGAGTAATCACAGAGAGTATACTCCATGTATTCCAAGGTCTACCCTACACCTGCCTGAACTACTAGAGGCACCCCACTTTTGCAAGATCTACAGAGAAAATGGGTGTCTCAGGCTCTGATGCAGTATGCATTGCATCGAAACCCTCTAATCACAGCTAAAGAAGCTACAGAAAAGCTACACAATGAGGTTCAATTACAATTAAATTAAACACTAAACAACAGCTCAATGTATCAAGGCACATCATCCAGAGGAGGCTGGTTACTAACAAGACCGTCACAAAAAAGTGGATATAGATGCATAAATCTAAACGTAGAAATAAAGGAAATGTGTACAAAAGGCAAAATGACAGCTCTTAAAGCTTATTGCTTTCTAGCAACTGATTCCAAAGATATCAAAGTGAGTTGATGAAATGCTAGAAAATTAATTCAAAATAATGATTTTTTAAAAATTTCAATGAACTCCAAGAGAATACAAATAAATAACTGAATAAATTAAGGAAGACAATGCAGGATATAAATAATACAATAGAGAGAGAGATTTTTTTTAAAAGAAACTAACAGAAGTGTTAGAAATGAATAGCTCCACATGTCCAATTAAAAACTTAATTGTGAGTCTCACCAATAGATTGGATTAAGTGGAAGAAAGAATATTAGGACTTGAAGAAAAGTCTAAAGAATTATCAAATTCATACAGTAATGAAAAAAATGAAGAGCTCGCATAAGATCACTGGGACACTATTAAAAGATAAAAAAGTACACAAAATTGGAATACACAAGAGAAAAGAGCTATAGGCTGAAAATAATAGCAGAAAATTTCCCAAATCTTGGGAAAGACCTGGATATCCAGGTACAGGAGGCATTTAGAACCCCAAGTAGACATGATCAAGAAAAAACTCTCCATGACATATTAAACAACCAAAGGTTCAGAGCCCAGAAAATACATGAAAAGCAGCAAGATATAAGTGCGAAATCATGAATTATCAATCATGAATCATGAATTATTCTGAAATCTATGTTTATCAGAATAAACATAGATTTCAAAGAAGAAACCCTAAATGCCAGAATAGAAACCCTATGCCAGAATAGTATGAAATAATGTATTTCAAATCCTGAAAGAAAATACTTGATAACCTAGATTACTATACCCAGCAAAGTTATCCTTCAGAATTGAAGAACAAATGAGGACCTTTACATGATAAGTGTAAACATAAAGATCTCATGACCACTAAAGCAGTATTACAGAAGGCATATAAAGGAATTCTATACTCAGAAGAGGAAGAAAGACAAATATAACAATGAAAGCACAGGGAAGAGAAATATCTCACTAGAAAAGTAGATAAGAATGAGAATTAGCAATAAATCAAACATTACTAGAAAATTCTCAAACTGTAACATTAATAATACAGGAAGAAATGAACATAGAATATTTAAGACAAAAGGAAGAAAACTAACAAAATGACAGAAACAAATACAGATCATGCAATGATAACTCTGAAAGTCAATGATCATAATTCTGTTCGAAAGATGAAGAGTGGCTGAGCGATTAAAAAAAATCAACAATATGCTGCTTGCAAGAAATTCGTCTTACCAGCACAGCTGCCATATGAAAAATGAAAGTGAAAGGATAGGAAATGCTATTCCAAGGAAATGGAATCCAAAAAAAACAGGAGTAACTATACTCATAACTGACAAAATGTACTTCAAGCCAAAATTTGTTAGAAAAGACAATGGAGGTCAATACATACTGGTAAAGGGAATACTTCATCAAAAAGATATAATGATTACAAACTTTTATGCACTGAATATTGCACATATAATTTATAAAACAAACACTACAGGTTATAAAGGAGATATATGCCCCAATACAATAATACTGGGGGACTTCAATACCTCTTACACACCAGCAGACTAAAAGTAAAAAAAGAAACATAGTAAATTAAATTACAGTACAGATAAAATGGACTTAGACTTCTGCACAACATTCCATCTAACAACTGCAGAATACACCTTCTTTACTTTTGCACATGTAACTTTTTAAAAATTGGTCATATAAGACTGCAATCCTGATCAGAAGTTACACTACATGCATATATAATATGTCAAAATCCAACATGCCATCACGTATATCTAAAAAGATCAACAACAAAAATGCACCCTGCAAAAATTAAAATGGTCAAATCGAGTCTTAAAAATTAAAATAAAAGAATTAATTTCTTCCATCTTACCAGATCATAATGAAGAAAGAAAATTATCAACAAGAAAAACTGCAGAAATCATTGAAACACATGGAGCTTAAACAATACACTGCTGAATCAACAGTGGATCCTTGAAAAAATTGGGGTGAAGGGGGACTTAAACATTCCTAGAATTAAATGAAAATGAAAATGAAACATACCAGAACTTGGGAGATGCAACCAAACCAGTACAAAGAGGGAAGCTCATTTCTATGAGTACACATATTAAAAACAGATCTCAAAAAAAAAATAAGCTAATGAGGTGTCTCAAGTTCTCATGGAAATAAGAACAAACTCAAACCAAAACCAGTAGAAGTAAAGAAATGTAAAGATTTGGGCAGAAATATGTGAAATAAAGACTAAAAAAACAACATAAGGGATTAATAAAATGAAGAGTTGATTCTTTGAAAACATAAGATTGACAAATTCTTAGCTAAACTAACCAAATGAAAGTGAGAGAAGACACCTAAAAATAAAATTAGAGATAAAAAGGGGGATAATACAACAGAAACCACTGAAGTTCATGGGACCATTAAAGAATATTATCAACAATTTTAAACTGGAAAATCTTAAAAAAAAAAAAAAAAAAAAAAACAGACAAATTTATAGGCACACATGAACTACCAAAATTGAACAAAAAAGTTATTTTTTAAAAACTGCCAGTAACAAGAATTGGTTTGAACCAATTATTCAAAAGCCTTCCCTCAAAAAAATAAAGAAAAAAGGAAAAAAAAAAAAGCCCAGAATTGATCAGTTTCACTGCTGAATTACACAAGACTTTTAAACAACTAATGTCAATGATCCTTAAACTATTTCATAAAATAGAAGGGGGAAGAACCCTTCCAAACTCATTCTGTGAAGTCAGTATTACCCCGCTACCAAAACCTGATTAAGGACACAGAGAAAAGGGAAAATATTAAACAATATCCTTGATGAACATAAATACAAAAAAACTTTCAAACCCCTTTTGTGATTGAATTCAAAATCACATTAAAAAGATCATTCACCATGATGAAGTTGACTTCATTTCAGGAATACAAGGATGGTTCAATATACACAAGTCAGTAAACATAATTTGGTATATAAATAGAATCAAGGGTGAAAAATCACATGATCATTTCAGTAAATGCAAAGAAGACCTTTAGTAAAAATTGATATCTCTTTATGTTAAAATCCCTGAATAAATTAGTAGTAAAATGGTCATACCTCAAAATAATAAAGTTTACATATGAAAAACCCAAAGCCAGTGCCATACATGTAAGAAAAAAATTCTGTAAGCACTTTCTCCAAAACCTAGAATACAAGAGTGTACCTCTCTTATTCACTCTAGTAGTTGAAATTCATGCTGAGCAATAAACAAGAAATGAAAGGGATACAAATAGGAAAGGAGAAAGTCAAATTATCTCTGTTTGCAAATGATTTGATTCTGTATTTGGAATATTCTAAAGCCTCCACCAAAAGACTCTTAAGAACTGATAAATTCATCAAAGTAGAAAGATACAAAATTAACACACAAGAATCAGTAGCTTTTCTAGTTACCAATAATAAACTTTCTGAGGAAGAAATCAGAAAAGAAATTCCACTCACAATTAATCTAAAAAAATAAATTATAAAATCAAATAAATACCTAGGAATAAATCTATCCAAGGAAGTATAAGACTTCTACTATGACAATTATGTCCTTCAACAGATGAATGGATAAAGAAAATGTGGGATAAATATACAAAGAAATATTACTCAGTCATAAAGAAGAATGAAATTATGGCATTTACTGGCAAATAGATGGAACTGAAGAATATCGTGATAAGTGAAATAAGGCAGTCCCCCAAAAAACCAACGGTCAAATGTCCTCTCTGATATGTGGATTCTAACCCACAAGAGAGAGTGGGGAGGAAAAGAATATAAGGCTATTGGATTAGACAACGGGGACTGAAAAGAAGGGAGTAGGGAGGGGAAGAGGAAGGACAGAAAAATTAATCAAACATAACTTACCTTTCTAGACTTGTATTTGAATACACAACTAGGGTTACTACACCTCATATACAACCACAAGAACAGGATCCTAAAAAAAAAAAAAAAATAGGATCCTAATTAGAATAAGTTACACTCCATGTATATATTATATGCCAAAATACATTCTACTGTCATGTATATCTAAACAGAGCAAAGAAAATGAAAAAAATTTTGAAGATGAAGAAGTAAATTAAAGACAACTAGAGAATGAAAGACTTCCCATGTTCAAGCATGGAGAGAATTAAAATGTCTGTACTTCTATAGGGTCTTTGAAATCTCCATCAATATGCCAATGACATTCTTTGCAGAACTAGGAAAAAAAAATCCTAAGATTTATATGGAAACATAAAAAACCCTGAAGGGCCAAAGCAATCCTGAGCAAAAAAGAGCCACGAGCAAGACATCACAATACCTGATTTTTAAATACAACAGAGTCATAGTAACAAAAACAACATTACATTGGCCAAAAGCAGACACATAGACTAATGGAACACAATAGAGGACCAGAAACAAATCCATGAATCTATAGCCAACTGATTCTTGACAAAAGTCCCCAAACATACGCAAACATACAGTGGAGAAAAGACAACCTCTTCATCAGATGGTGCTGGGAAAGAGGGGCCTCCACATGTGGAAGGTTGAAACTAGATCCCCATCTCTCACGCTGTAAAAAATCAACTCAAAATGGATCAAAGATCTCAATATAAGAACTGAAGCTTTGAAACTAGGAGAAAAAAAAATATGGGAAACCCTTTGAGATTTTGGCCCAGGCAACTATTTCCTGAATAAAACCACAGTGGCTCAGGAAATAATAGCAAGAGTGACAAATGGGATTACATAAGGTTAAAAGACCTCTGCATACAAAAGTAACAATCAACAAAGGGAAGAGACAATCTATAGAACAGAAGGAAATATTGGCCAGCTATTAATCTGATAGAGGATTAACATTCAGAAAAAATGAAGATCACAAAAAACAACAACAGAAAAAGTAATCAAGTCAAAAATTGGACGAATCTAGACAGTCATTTTTCAAAAAAAGTGTAAATGGCCAATGAATATATTTAAAATTTCTCCATATATTTATTCATCAGGGAAATGCAAATCAAAACTACGTGATTCTATCCCATCCCTGTCAAAATGGCCATTACTAAAAGAAAACATAACAAATGCTAGTGAGGAGTGTGAAAACAAGGGACCTTTATTTATACACTGTTGGTTGAAATACAGATTTGTAGATTCACTGGAAAATAGTGTGAAAGTTTCCTCACAAAACTAAAAATAGACCCCCCACATGATCCAGCAATTTCACTTCTAGATATTTATCCAAAGCAATACAAAAGAGATAAAGTCCATACCCATGTTTATTGTGGCATTATTCACAAGAGCCAACTATAGAATTAGCCTGGGTACCTGTCAGCAGATGAATGGAAAAATAAAATATGGTATATAAACACAATAGAGTACTACTCTGTCATAAAGAAGATTGAAATCATATCATTTGCAGGAAATGGAGGGAACTGGAGGATATCATATTAAGCAAAATACATCAGACATGTTTTCTCTCATATGTGGAAATTAAAAAAAAAAAAAAAAAAGACCTGAAATTAAGAGGAACTATTAAGGTAAGGAAAGGGAAGAAGAGGACAGGGTAAATTAGGGCAGAGAAGAAGAGAGGGTAGACATGATCAAAGTACCATATACTAATGAATGAAATGTCACAGTGAGACCCATCAACTTGTACAATTAGTATATGGATATTAATAATAAAATGAGGTTAGAGTTTTTGGATGCCTAAACAAAATAGGACGTAAAATATTTAAGTATATAATTTAAGATCATCCTAAAATTATATATTTCAACCTATGTATTTAGAGGGAGTACTAAATGCAAGAAATTGAGAAAATTGTTTCCATTTATTCTTAAGGGATTTGACAATAAGTTGAGATTTAGTCAATGAAGAAATGATTTACAAAACCACAAATGCACAAGGAAAAAAAAAAAAAACCTTTGTGGTGATAAATGAACTACTCAACCATAGAACAAAGACTGAAACAAATGTTAAGATCATGAACTCAAGACCAAATGTAAATATTACAGTCTTCACTGTTAGATAATTTCCCAAATTAGAAGAGCAAATATTCTGATCTCTTTAACAAATAAAAGCAGGGGAGAGGTAAATGCAGTCAAGAATTTTTAAACCTATGAAATTAGAGAATCTAAAATAATTTAAGAGGAAGAATTCAATAAATCAATAAATGCAATTAGGGTAAACTCACAGAGTGCATAAAAACACTAATTGTCTGGATTACAAAGAAAAAATTCTATGCCAAACAAAAGAAAGTCATGCGAAGTGAATGCTAACGAAAACAAAGCCAGGTGCCCAGTTAATATGAGACAAGATGTCTCTATGAAGAAAGGAGGATGGCAGAGAGCTTCCCTCTTTCCCAGCTCCCTTGCAGGTTTTGTACTCAGATTAATTCACCAGAGAATAGTAATAAAAATAACGGAAAAGCTTAACACTGAAACACACACACACACACACACACACACATACACACACCACACACTTGTTCATAGTTACAGAATACATTTCTGTAGGGTTACTCAAGGAGGAGGAGTAGGTTGCAGGGGGAGAGGGATACTGGGGGAAACTCTTCATTGAATATCATTTACTATGAGTGGGAAAATAATACAACTGAATAAAATTAAAGGTGCTATCTCATTTTGCTAAGGGATATCTTCGCTATACAAAGATTGAAGAAATCACATCTTCTTTCAAACCACAAGACACCTCTGTAGCAGGAATGAACTGGCAGATGAGTGAGTACAGAAGAGAATGTTATCATGGGCCAAATCTCTGAGTGCTACTGAGGCCCCACAGAGAGAGACTGTATGTAAATCACCCAGATCATCAGGGCCCTCCAGCTTGGGGTAGAACCCCAGGCAGTCAGCCATCAGCTAGGAGAGATGTCACCTCTACACGTAGACATGTGTCTATCATAAAAGCTGATGGAACTTCAGTGTCAGGGACCCTCCCTACCCAGGACTCTGGGAAGGTGGGGGAGTTATAGGGAATTTAGAGCATTCTAGGAGGCGAGGGAAAGCCAGATCACACTTAAAGGACATTTTATACAAATTTCTCAAGTTACTCCAAAGTCCTGAATCTCTAAGGATTCAGCAACCGTGTTTTTTATATGTCTCCTCAAAGAAAGATTCACTTTTTTGTCCTTAATCTAGTGGGGATGCTCTAATAGAATACCATAAACTGGGTGACTTACATGTAATATAATTTTATTTGTTATAGTTCTATAGGCTGGAAGTGCATGGTTAGGTTCTGATGAGAGTTCTCTTCCAGGTTCATGGACGTCTCCTTGCTGTGGCACCACATGGCAGAAAGGGCAAGGGAGCTCTTTGAATCTTTTATGAAGGCACTGATCTCACTCATGAGGCTCCACCTTTACACTCTAATCACTTACCAAAGACCTCACCTCCAAATATCTTCAATTCAGGAGTAGGTTTCAATACATGTATTGTCAGGGAACACGAACATTCGGTCTATAATATTCCACCCCTACAAACTTATGTCCTCACATGCAAAAATACATTCATTCTATCTGATAGCTCCTGAAGTTTTAACTCATTCCAGTGTCAACTTAAAAGTCAGAAGTATAATGTCTCATCTAATTATCATCTGAATGAAACACAGGTGAGAGTCAAGGTATGATGCTTTCTGAGGCAAATTCCCCCACAGCTGTGAACCTATAAAACCAAGCATGCTATGTGCTTCCAAAATACAATGGTGGAATAGGCATAGGAGATACATTCTCATTCCAAAAGAGAGAAAGGAAAGAAGAAAGGAATTACAGGTCCAGAGTAAGTCCAAATCCAACAGTGCAGATTCCATTAGGTCTAAGGTGTCAGAGTAATCATCTTTGGCTTGATCCTCTGCCTTTAAGACTTTCAGAGTCCACTGGGTGGAGGTTCTGCCCTGCAGTCCACCTTGCAGGTGTTGTACCTCCAGCTCTGCAGGGTGGCATTGCCCCCGTGACTCTCAGAAGAGGCCACCTTTGGAAAGCAAGACCATGGTTCCACCTTTTGAAAACAAAAAGGAAGCTGGACCCAGTGGCGCCCTCCTGAAATCCCAGCAGCTCTGGAGGTGGAGGCAGGAGGATCGCAAGTTCAAAGCCAGCCTCGGAAACTTAGCAAGACCCTGTCTCACAAATAAATAAATAAATAAATAAATCTGGTTGGGAGTTTGGCTCAGTGGTTAAGCACCCTGGGATTCAATCTCTGTTACAAAAAAAGAGAGAAGAAAATTGTGTCATCCCCAATGATTTTTGAATTGACTTAGGAGTTATTCTTCCCTTGTTTGGAAGAATAGCACATTCTTGGCCAAATAGCTCTATAGCTTTCTCCTGTAAAACCCTAGAAGTCGGAAAGCACTCCTTCATTGCTTTCCACCTCCTTCCCCTTTAGTTCCAACTGGTAGTTTTCCTGCTGCAGTGGCTAAGTCCAATTATCTCTTACATTGTTAGAGCTGCTGTAACAAAAATATCAGGGGAGACATATGAACAACAGGAGTTTATTTCTGACAGTTTTGGCAGTTGGGAAATCCTACATCAAGGTGACAGCAGATTTGCGGTTTGACGAGGTCCCACTTCCTGCTTTGTAGATGACCATTTTAATACTGCAGTCTAATATGAGAGAAGCAGCTCTTTGGGGACTCTCTTATTAAGGACATGAATCTCATTTATGAGCACTCTCCCCTCCCTACCTAATAACCTCCAATTGGCCCCACCTTCAAATACCATCACATTGAAGATTAGGCTTCAATGTATGAATGTGGGGGTGGCACAAACTTTCATTTCATAGCATGACTCGTACTCTATATTTTGTATTTTATTAAAAATATTCATATAATATTCAGTCTCCACAAAAACCTAGATTTGTCCTTGCCTGTAATATTACAGTTTGCTGATGCCATACAGTCAGCAATATAGACCTAATTTAGGCACCATCTTTCCCTCTCACTGTCTTAGTCTAGCATATTAGAAGCAGCTCTGGGAGAACAAATAATGCCCAGGTGTGGTGGCAGACATTCTGAGCCCAGAGACTTTGGACCCAGTGATTTTCTGCCCCTTGGGCAGCAGAAAGTTCTCCAGTGTACTGAAAGCATTGAGAGCAACCATTGGCCAGAGAATCCTTCAGGCCTCTAGGATGACCTGGACTTTCTCCTCCATCAGCCAGCATCTAGGATACTTAGGACCTATGGGAATCCCCCCCACCCCCACATATCAGGCAGGTGTTCCTGTCGATTTGAGCAGGTGGGAGCATTGGGTCTGGGCAGGGAATGATGGAACATCAATTAAAGAAAGACATTGTACTCCGGGCTAGTGAGAATTAGCCATACTACTTATATTGACTCTGAAATTTCATTAAGCATGTTAAATTGAATCAAGGCATCTCCATTGCTGCATTGCAGCTTACCAGACATATGGAAGGAAACAATGGCATAATGGGGTTTCCAAATACCCCAAGAATAACTCTTTTATACCAATTTCCTGGAATTTTTTTTCACTTTCATACTATTTTTCTTTCTTCAAATTCCATACATTTCCCCAACCAGAGAGTCACTCTTCTGTAATGATTAGTCTAGTCTTAGTCACTGTCTTCCTTTTAGGCCCTAGGATACAAAAATCAAATCAACTTGTTCACATCTCACAGCTGCTCTACAACAGCAGGAAGGGTCTGAATGTGTCATTAGTTTAGGTGAAGGAAAATTAATTGAAATAAGAAAGAAAACCATGAGCAGTTCAAGTTCAATCATTGTTTTATAATGATGTGCCTCAGTAGGAGAATAATCATGGTGAGGCTTTTGATTATTGATTAATTATAATGAACATTTGAAAAATTTTTCTTCCTATAATTTGACTTTCAGAGAGGAAATATTTTAAAATCATAGAAAACTTTAGATTAATAAGTCTTTACCAGTTTATTATTATTGACTTCTTGGGAGATAAGAAACATAGACTAGGTAATGCTGATTTTAGCTTTTTTTTGAAACAGTGGCTTAGGAATTTGTGAGAAATTATTGTTTTCTCTAAGCTTTTCCTTTTTCACCCCTGGTTTTCATCTCACCATTGAACTGCTGATTGTTCCGTTGAAAGGTAAGTATCTGGGCAACAACAAATTCCCTTAGTACCAACTCAGGAAGGATAACTCTTGTGTTATATCACATGAAGTCAAAGCATGCCCCTCCTGTCCCCAACTACCTATTGCCCATTCCAGAGGTGAATTCATTGAGAGGTGAACACAACTGAAGCTTTGTGGTTCCTCCTAGGGCACCTCAAAAGACTAGGGAGGGGTTCTGACATAGTCATATATTGATGCAAAATGTGGAATTTTCACAGATTTCCCAAATAAGATTCTAAATAATCCCAGTTTTTTATACAATATTACTATTGATTTATCTGTATTTTTATATAGGAAATAGCATTACAAGTTTTATCATAGGAAGAGATGATAAGTGTATGCAAATTAATGTAGGAAAGAATTATATAAATGTATCTATTTGCTAACTTAAGAATCATGTTAATTTTCTAGGTTTTCGTGATGCTTGTAGTATTGGACTTTTTAAAATGTGCAATTTATTATCATTTCTTATTTCTAAATATTTACTTCTGTATCTAATTTTATAGTGGTAAAATTTTTCTCCTTTTCTTGAAGAGGCCTTCTTAACTGCCTAAGTGTCAGATACTACAAAATCAGGATTCAATTGATCAAATTTTTCTGTTGTATAGAACAGTGATTGGGAGTTAGAAACCTGTCAGACAGCCCTAGTTCAAATCTTGACCCTGCAACTTTTCTATCTGTATGACCTTGGACAGTTTCCTCAAATTCTCTAAGTTTCAACTGTTAAATTGGTATACTACTACTATCTACCTCATAAGATCAAGAGAATAATACAATAAATGATACCATGTTATATGAAAGTAGTTGAGACAGTTCCTGAACAGCTGTCAAACAAGTTTCCTAGTCATATGAAACCCAAAGAAAACTACATTCTTTCCCTCAAACTGACTCCTTCCTTTACCACCTTCATCTAGTACTAATAGTAATCCAGCTGATCAAAAAAAAAAAGAGTGTCATAACTCTGAATCTAATTCCTTTAATCAACTCTATTGTCTTTACTTTCAAAATATGTCCCCCTGTATCAATTCCTCACCACCTCCACCTTTACTGCCACAATCCAAACCCTAGTGTATCTGCTATAAAACGCTAACAATCTTCATCTGGTCATCCTGTTCCTCATTTGACCCCTTTGTTTTATATGTCTTTCCAGAATCAATGCATTGAAATCTTAATCCCCAATGTCTCATTTAGAGATAGGACCTTTGGAGATTATTAGGTTATGAGGGTGGAACCTTTAATGAATGGGATTGGTGCCCTTGTAAAAGACCCAGAGAGCTCTGCGGTATTTCTGGATGTGAAGACACAGCAAGAAAACAGATTAAGGAACAGATCTCACCAGACAAGAATCTGTTAGCATGTTGGAGTAGGACTTCTCACCTTGCATAATTGTGAGAAATAAGTGTGTGTTGTTTACATCACCTAGTCATGGCAGCCCGAGAAGACTAAGACAACCCTTCTCCAACCTCAGCCTCAATCTCTCAGGCCCTCTTTGATGCTTCTAAGACATTGACTGGCCCCTTCCTTTCTCTTCTGAAGTTTCACTTGTCTCCTCATAACCCCACTCTTCCAATTTGCTCCCACTGATAGCTTTCTGTTCTTTTCTTCATTGGAGAAATCTGACATGACTCATAGTCTGTTTCTCCAACTCCACACTCAAAGATTCAATCTGGAACCTAGTTCTTGTCTTCTTGGCTTTCACCAATGCCCCATGCAATGCAAACCTCTAATTTAATCATTTTGCTTCATGCTGACTTGTGCCTTTGGTCTCTGGTTGAACTTTATCACTTAGAAACTGACATACTTTCTAAATAATAAATTCTAACATCCCATTCTGTAAAAAAATTGCTTACATTTTCCATCTCTCACTCCTCCCACTATTTTTTTCTTTGCCCCCACTGGGTCTTCTAGTCCTTGTACCTTTGCCTTTTGTCTCAGTCTCTCCAACCCCTAAGGAGTTGCTTTCTTCCTACCCAATCTATATTACATGACACATCACAGTGACTTTTATTTGGACCAGTGTTCTGTTTAGGGGGCAAGGAGGTGTTATTAAATCAATATATCTGTCTACTTCCTTGTCCTTGGTAGCTAAGCAATAGTGGAGGAAATAATATAATCATGTAGATGGAGCCACTACAAAGAAAGTTTCTTCAGTTGGTAAATCTTTTGGCTTATGAGATGTCTCTGGTTAATTTTGCAATTCCCCATGGTAATTATTAAAAACCTTAAGCATTGCATTCAAGCCATTATCATTTTGGTTTTCTTTCATGATCTAACACTTAAAATGTTTCCACAATAAAATAATAATAATAATAAAGATTTAAAATTGGATATCATTAATTCATTCAATAGATAGTTTTAAAATATATTCTATTTCCTGGACACTGTTCATGGCACTCAGGCTATATCTCTAAGGTAAGCCAAGTCCCTTCTTCATCTTGTGGTGTGTGTGTGTGTTACTACAGACTGAACCCAGGATTGCTCTACCATGGAGCTACATCCCCAGCAACCTCTGCCCTTTTTGGTTTATTTGCTTGAGAAAAGACCTTGGTAAGTTGCTGAGCTGGCCTTGAACTTGCAGTCCTTCTGCCTCAGCCTCCTGAGTTGCTGGCTATTCTCATCTTTAACTTCCACTTTCTGTTCAAATATATTCAGAAAATATCCAGCAAACATGTTAAACTGCATTCTTCATACCAGAGAATTTTTCTTGTATGAAAGAAATTCAATAACAAAAAGGATATATATATATAAAAAAAAAAACTTCCTTCACGAAGTTTTCATTTTAAAGAGGGAATGGAAAAAAAGGGTAAAATTAATTTTAAAGTATGTATATATTTTCTCTCTCTATATATATATACATATTCATATATATATATATATATATGTGCCTATTTTTATATGTGATTATGCATATATCATCACAGTAAGCAGGTTAAGGAGGATAGAAAGTGGTTGAGGCTTAGAATGTAAAGCCAGTAAAATTCCCTTTCATTTATCTTAACAACTTTTAGAAATCACATACAGCTCATAAAGAATGGAAATGGGACAACTGAGTGCCAGATTCTGTACCCACAGAGAGAGATGATTGGAACATAATAATCAGCTGAAAAGAGGAAAGATCTACTGATGTATCTCTTTCCTCTTTTGCACAAAGGTTAATACTAACAGTAATGTTCTAAGGTTCCAGACTATGAGTTCTCAGGTTAACAAACCTACCAAAAGTTTCAGGTTTAAATAAATTTAATGATCCCTAAAATTAGTATTGACCTCACAGAAATTTCTAAAGCCTCCCCCATCTATGGCCATCTGCATCTCCTTCTCCAGCTTTCTATGCCACTGGTAAGAGAACACAACCATCTGCCTTTAACAAGTACACTCAGCTGCCTTACAGACAGATTTCCACAAATTTCTATTAAAAAAAGAGAAAGAGAGAGAGAAGGAAATGGAGAGCAATGGATTTAGTATTTTTTTCCGACACCCATCTGTTTCTTCACTAAATATCTTCAGCATATATTTATTGCACTATTATTCCAACTAAAAACAAATTTTTCCCTTTGTACACTTGTAAGTTTTTTTTAAGTGTTATTTCTCATAAAGTTATCCATACATAGGGAAGCGTATAGTAGAATTACATTGATCTTTGGACTCCTGGAATCCATTCAACCTTTGCTTACAAAGCCCTAGTTTTCCCTGAAGAACCATGCCTTCCTCAACCCTCAACACCTGGCTTACAGTGGAGCTCACTCAAGTCTCAGCTACAATATAGACCTGTAATACAGAATGGACAGGTAAAAACCTGCTTCAATTTGGGATGAAGCTTGTATGCTCTAGTCAGCTTCTATAATGTCCATTGGAATTGAATTTAGGCTGCTGAGAGAAAACTGCTCCCTCCAACCAAGTGTTGGTGAAGATGAGGTGAAAATAGAACTCTCAAAATCTATTGGTCGAATGTAAAATGGTGCAACCTCTTTAGAAAGCTGTACATTTTTAGAAGTGTTAAACATAGACCTATACAACTGAGACATTCTACCTCTAGCAAATCAAAGTTTTTATTATTTAAAACATTGTATTATTTAAAACATTTTGATTTATTATTATTCAATAATGTGTACACAAATCTTACCACCTTTATTTACAAGAATCTCCAAACAGAAAACTATCTAAATGTCTGCCAGTATATGAATAGATAACCAAAACGCAGTATATACACTTAAAGGAAAACACTTAACAATGAAAAGAATGAGCTAAGAATGAGCTTCTTATGGATGTGACACAATGAATGAGCCTTTAAATCTTATGTTCAGCTACAAATAGACACAAAGAATGCACACTATTCAAATTCATTTATTTAAAATTCTGGAAAAAGGATGCTAATCTATTGTGACAAAAACCTTATTGGTTGTTTCCCGGAACTGAGGTAATAGATCCTACCTGCTGCAGAGGGGAAAGAAGAATCTACTGAGACCTGTAGGAATGTTTGTTTATCCATGATGATGGTAGATTCAAAGCAGTTGCAACTGTTAACATCGATTAAGTTATGAATAGATGCAAACAAATTATACCTTGATAAAGTAGAGCTCAAAAAAATTAAATAAAAATCACAATCAATCTGAAATCAATTTGTTTTTTAGTTACAATAAGGTAATAATTCTAAGTAACCCTTTGTCTAAGTTCTAGACAAATTCTTCAATTACATTGCACTCTATGTGAAAGATAATTCAGGGATCTCCTGGTGATATATTTGGCTCCCAACTCTGGAACTTACTACAGATGATTGTTTTGAGAATAACTCCTCCACTGTTGGAGATAATTTGTGCTCATTGAGGACACTTTGATGTGTGATGTACTGGTAAGTGTTCAACATTTGGTTTCCCTGAAGAACACCTTTGATTTGTTTCCCTTTCTGATTTCTTTCATACTACTGTATCTTTCAGACCAATCTGAAGCTACTAAGACAATGTCAAACAAGGATTTGGGGAGAGATATTTGCAATATCCCCTTGTGAGTCCTTGTGAGCCTACACAGGACACTGTTGGATTATCCAGTGTTGAGCAGGGTCACTCAATTCCTATAGCCCTGGATTCCTACAATTGCACATTATGCTTGAATAAACATGATCACAGAATATAAAGTTCAGGAAACAAAACTTCAATCACTTCAGTTCATCAAATTATTATCTAAACTTTCAGAGTTTATTCTTTGGAAGCATTCTTGTGTCATTTTTCTGTTGTTAAAATGCATTAAAAAATGCAATGGAAAATTTTTAATCCCATTTTTATATTACATTTAATTAGTTTGTTGTCATATATGTAGCTACATGTACAAGTTCAATCATAGAACACTTTTACATCTATGTTTATTTTTTGTATTATTATTTATTTAATTTTGTATTATTAAAGATAATTTTGTTTTATGGTAGAGGGGTGTTAAAAAACTCACTCTAGGTAACCAGATACGCCAAAAAGGCCACTGAATAGATTAATTATGTAAGCATGGAAATTTCAGAAAGAAACAAAATCATAATTTTAAATGTGGATTTCAAGTGTGACAGTCTAATATAAAAATAAAAGTCACACTTAGCAGTATGAAGTATTTCTAATTCACACACAATTCATTCTTCCACCTAAAACACAAACTGGAATGAAAGTTGTTACTGGTGTCTTAATCACACTGCCATGAAAACTTCTTTGGTATCTATTTTTCAGTTTCATCTTCAATAAAAAATACGTTATCATAGATAATACCTATATTTTGTGGATTCAAAATTCTAAGATAGAAATGGATATTATCACTTTCATGGCACTGACAAATTTGTAGCAATAAAAGGTAAGATGTTTAAGAAACAGAATTGGGAAAGGCATATCAAATCTTGCACCTGTCTCCATAGAAGCCCTGAATGATTATTTAACCTATAGGATCACCTGATCATTCCAACATTTTTGTTTCCAAACTTAAAAAAATAAAATTAAAAATTGCATATTGAAAACCCTTTTACTGGAATCTAATAACCATAGATAATACTATGTGGATCACTATGTTAATCACTTTACAAGTGTCACCTCACCTACCTTATATAGCTCCCAATTCTAATGTCTCCATTTTACAGATGACAAAACCGAGGCACACAAAATTGAAATAATTTGTTCATAGTCACAATGTTAATGAGTGGAAACAGAAAGCTAAAACCTACATCTCTGTTACTTTAAAGCTCATGTTAATTCCAATGCTAATAATTCTTGTTAATATACAGTATTAAATATTAAAGCACATAAATAATTTCTATTTCAATTTGATTCTGTGTTTAGTCCCAAGGCTTCCTGGTAAGAATTTCAAAAACTTAGAAATGGAAATTATAAATAAAAGGGGGTTTGGCATTTGCTCTAATTCCCATCAAAATTTCTATCCTCCCCCAAACAGGCCTCTGAACTCAGAAGCAAGTATGTTTATAATTATTGTGACTGTTCTTTTTATCTCTCTCCAGTTAATCAGTATATGACAACTTACTTTAAAAGTGTCATTTCTTTTGAGTGTAAAGAGCAGATCTGCCATGGCCATCAATGCAGAAAACCATCAGTATGATAAAAATAAACCAAAACCATTCATCTCCTCAGTGAATTTGGCTAAAAAGAAAGAAAAAGACATTGCAGATCGGTTTTCTCGTTAAAGCAAGTGGAGGCCGTGTGCCTCAAGTTTGAATGAGGTCCCTAAGCTACTTCACAGGTAGATAAGGAAAAGCATGGTGAAGACAGAGGCTGGGCTTCCGGGCTGAATTAAAGTGGTTATAGAAAATGTATCTGTCACACTAAGATAGTGTTTTTATGCATATAAACTTGAACTCAAAGTAAGAAAATACGTCTTTTTTTACTGAAAAAGAGAAACGTGCAAGCAATATTTATTTGAATGTTAAGCAGCTCTGAAGATCTTTCATACAAGAGCGAAAAACGCTGGATATTAAATGCTGGGCAGTGGCTCTAGTTTTAGCGTTTATTAGCTAAGAGATCTGGGCTAATCCCTTAATTTCTCTTGGCTTCAGGTTTTCATCTCTAAAATGGTGATAATACAGAGTTCTGTTGGCTTAGTGGCCTGGAAAGCACTATACAAATGTTAGTAATGATAATAGCTCTTCTTCGTCATTTCAATACTTGCTGTTCCCTGTTTCCCTGCTCCTAGGAAGTTTATGTTCTTTATGACAAAAATCCCCTATGTCTCCTCCTCTTTAACCATCATTTGAATCAATCGGTCTCTCCACATATGCATTTATTTATTTGATATTGCCTAATATGTCTGTCTTCTTTCTTATCTATCTTAAATATGTCTCTTTAAGTACACCCCTCTGCTCAGACACTGAGATTGTGGTATACTTACTTTTTCACACATTCATCTCTCCCAACATACTGAGAGCATCTAAAAACGGGGACTGTCCTCTTAATATTCTACCCTTATTCCCTTTGTGCAATGTCTGCCAGCAACTATTTATATTGAATTCCACAACCTACCATGCATTTTAGTTACCAACTAAATGTTAAGCACACTGTTAGTGGCTAGGGATCTCATGCTGGTTCAGGAAGTATCTTTTCCCCCACAGACTCAGTCTATTGGGGATGAGGGGACACATGGAAAAGTCGCTGGTGGATGGGGCCTGTGCGGAGGGCACCCGCATGGGGCGAGCTGGGAGCGCAGAGGGGCCCCTTCCGCGACCTCCAGCAGCCGACACAGTTCACCCTCAAGGTCCGCTGGTCCGCTCCTCTAGGAGCTGGAATTTTATTGCTTGTCTTGTGCTTTCTGCTCACAACTCTCTATCTTATATCTGAATTTCTTTCCTAAAGGTGAAGGTGATCTTTTTGTTCTATTTATTTCAATTTCAGTTATCAACGAAAAAAGCAATCTTTTTTGAACGTAAGGTAGTCTAAACACGAAGTCCTATCCTCTTTAGATAAAACATTTTACAGCTAACCCTGAGACACGTTTAGTACCCAGTGAATTGAGAGAATAAGAATTTTCATAAAGCAATAGGAAAAAAATCCAACGACACTCATACATAGAATTTTTTCTATTTGAAGTGTTTGCAGTAGATGCCTGTCCAGCCTTTCCCTTAAATTCGATGATGTTTTCTCTTGTTAACACATACAACAACAGAGAGCGCACACTTGGAGAGGCTACCATTCTTTTTTTTTTAGATACATCTAACTCTTCTAAAGATTCATTCTACTAAAGAAAACAAATTAACTTTCTCTGAGATTACTAGAAAAAGTTCTCACACTTCTTTTACCTAATAAATTTCCCTTTACTTAAAGGTTATCCCTATAATCCTGTAAATATTTTCTTTAGGAGAAATGTTCCAGTTTAACTGTAACCCACAATACATGCTGTTCATCATTTGTTAATTCAACAGATATTTACTGAGTGCCACTTCAAAATATTCATTGATCCTTCAGCTCTTTGTACCTCTTTTGGGTGGACATTTTATGAGAATATTCCACTTAAACTATTTTTTGTGTAGTCATGTCAATGCATACAAATGAGTCTGAGATTGCTTTATCTTCATGAAAAACCATTTTATACTGCTGTCTATAATTGGATCTGTAATAGCTAAAACTTTCTGAGATATTTTTAATGAAGAAATGTTGAGCCACAAATCTTCCTTTTTTTGCTAGTATTCAATTTTTGAAACTAAGTATAAGATTTACCCTGTTAGATTTCATGTGTTTATTTGACCTTTCCAAATGTCTTATTTTTATTCGGAAATTCAATGTATTAGCTACTCATCATTTTCTGCACTTAAAACTTTCCTTAATAGGCTTTCATGTCTTCATTGATGATGTCATCTAAAATGTTTAATTAGAGGGCCACCAACAGATCCTGGTGGCATACCACTGGATTTTTTTTCCAGTAATCTTTTGGAGAATTTTCAACCAGCAGCAACACATAAACTCATTGTATCAATAAACATTAAGACATCAAAAATACTTGTTCAAAAATGTTTGTGCTACTTGGTGAAATACTTCT
Organism: Sciurus vulgaris; assembly: GCF_902686455.1. Taxonomy (NCBI): domain Eukaryota; kingdom Metazoa; phylum Chordata; class Mammalia; order Rodentia; family Sciuridae; genus Sciurus; species Sciurus vulgaris. The sequence goes on from NC_136469.1 coordinate 59,040,937, forward strand.
TGAATCAGAATCATTGTTGTTCAGGTTAAATGTGATATGGATTTTTGGAAATTGCGTAGCTTGCTAATGATTAATTCTTATTTGTAAGTGTTCATACATCATTGGTAAAAATCTGTTCTTTAATACACATTGGACTTGCTTAGTTATAGTTTCTGGAATATATGTGTGCATTTTCCCCTTTGAATAAGCAAGCATTTGTAATTTTGTGGTGTTTTAATACTCTTCAGATTTCTAATTTTGCAAAATATTGACAGATGTTTTGCATCATGCTTGCAATTGTTTTTGTGTCCTCAGATGCAATCTGTATGAACTTCTGGTTTCTACTTTAAAGAGAGCCTTATAGTAGAAAATAAAAATACAGAGCTTCTGGAGCTCAGCAGGCATAGGTTGCCATTCCAGTGTTTACAGTGAATATGCTTTGTGTCCTTGAGCAACTTTATGTTCTTCTCTAAGACTGTATTTCCTTTACAATAATAGTAATAGTGTCATTCTGACTAAAGGTACTCTTATATATTGCTGGTGGGACGCCAAATTGGTGTAACCACTGTGGAAAGCAGTATGGAGATTCCTCAGAAAATTGGAATGGAACCATTTGCTCCAGTTATCCCACTCCTTGGTTTACACCCAAAGGATCTAAAATCAGTATACTACAGTGATGCAGCCACATCAATGTTTATAGCAGCTCAATTCACAATAGCTATGCTTTGGAAGCAACCTGGGTGTCCTTCAATGGATGAATGGATAAAGAATATGTAGTATATATACACAATGGAATATTACTCAGCCATAAAGACGAATAAAAGTCTGGCATTTGCTGGCAAATGGATGGAACTGAAGAACATCATGCTAAGTAAAATAAACCAATCCCAAAAAACCAAAGACCAAATATTCTCTCTGATATTGAATGCTAACCCACAATAAGGGAGGATGGCAAGGGGAAGAATAGAAGTCCATTGGATTAGATAAAAGGAAATGAAGAGAAGGGAGGGAGGAAGGGAATAGGAAGGACAGTAGAAGTAATTGGACATAACTTTCCTAGTCTTGTATTTGAACACATGACCAGGGTAACTCTGCATCATGTACAACCATAGGAATAAGCTTTTAATTAGAATGAGTTATACTGCATATATGTATAATCTACCAACATACATTCTACTTTCATGTGAAACTAAAAAGAACAAGTAAAACTTTTTAAAAAGTAATAGTGTTTTTAGAGCCCTAGGAATACATGAGATGTGTGTATAAAATTTCACTGGGTGTACAATGCTCTTGAACAAAGAGACTTATTTAACTTCTTCATTGATACATACCCAGAGCTTATGAGAGTATGTGAAGAAAGTTTCCTAAAAGCAATTGCTGAATAAATTCATGGCATGTGATAGATGCCAATAAATGTTGTTTTAACTTCTCCTTCCCGACCTACCTTGATCCTAATTTCTTCTTGGCAGAGCATTACCCTGTGTACTTTGAAGACCATTGTCTTTCATGTGGAAAGTAGAAGTAAAATAAAGGTCAGCTTTTTCTTTCTTATTATTTTAACATCCCAGTCTATGTTCCAAAACTAATTCTTCCTGATACTCTTTTTATCTACACAGTAGAAAAGGAGAGAAATGTTTGTTGTTCTAAGTCTATTTGAAAACCTAACTTATTCTGAGTTTTAGTATTTTCATAATGAATTTCTGGCTGGAATACTTCTTAATATTCTTCCTACACAGTGTGTCTCTTGCATCATTTCTGATTTCTTAATGTCAACCACTTCTTCTTCTTTTATGGGATTATTTATGTTTGAATAGACAGCATTTATTTACTTAAGAGATTTTTATACTTCTTGTGATTCTAATCTTTTTCAAAATTACCCTCTTATTTAAGTTTCTAAATATGGACTCATGTTTTCTATGAATATTTTCAGGCTGTTTTCCTAAAGATAGGCTATATCCTGGGTATATCTTTCCTTTGATTTTATGCCAAAGTTTATACATAGAAAATCAGTTCTTCATTTCATTTCAATAGTGTTCAAAGTGGCAATCTCAGTAGTTGCTTCTAGAAAATGAATTTATTGATGAGGAAAGTCAATAGTGTTTCATATCTTCTACTTTAAGAAGAACAAAGTTTCCAGAGACATTTTTCAATATAAAGATTTCAATACCATTTGGTATTTTGCATATATGAACTATATCCTTGTGATCCCTATATTTTAATTGCATTATCCAAATCTACCCACTTTCTCCAACTAGGCTCCAGCTTGTGAAGATTTTATCATCTCATTAGTTAGGGACCGAGCCTTTAACACATGAGTCTTTGAAGGATATTCCAGGTTCAAACTGTTATAACCACTATAATTTTTTTTTCAATACCAGAAATAAAACCAGAATTTTCCTTGATTATTCTGGGATATTGGGTCTTTCACAAGAACCAAGATTTCCAAGGCAGTTTCTTGACACCTATAATGGAATGTTCTTTGGAACTAGACATGTCTGAACTTGAATTCTAACCTTTCTACTCATTAGTCACTTCCCATTGATCAACTTGCTTAAATTCTCTGAATCTCAATATCTTCATCATTAAAATGGATAAAATAGACCAGATTTTCTGGTTGGTTTAGAAGGAACTGAGAGCATGTATATAACACCTGATATCCTTTCAAGGAATGATATCTATTCCCTCTATTTCATCTTTGACTTGCTTTCTTCTTTTGAACAAATTAATTCCAATTTGGGGTGCTTTTGTGAGTCAAGTCTTTCTGCTTGCTTATTTTCTCTCATCAGTGCATTGAAAAACTGGGATCAAAATCTTCCATGTCTTCCTTTTATAGGGAAACCAATTTCACTGTTTACAATAGTGATCTTCAATATAAGAAGAATTTTAGACCATGCTTCCTGAATGTTATTGAAGAATTCAATGCTCCTTGGTTTCCCTTGGTCTCAGTTGGTTTTCCTGCATTTTCTTCTTCCTTCCTCCCTCCCTCCCTCCGTCTGTCTCTCTCTCTCTCTCTCTCTCTCTCTCTCTCTCTTTCTTCCTTTCTTTCTTTCTTTTTTTACAGTTCCCTGTTAATGTAGCAAACTATTTATTGACAGTGGGTTCTGAGGGCATTGCTTATAACTATGTTGTTCTTTATATATTCAGCTAGTTCTAACTATTATCAATTACTTTGATAAATGCCCAATATCTATTGCTCAGAGTCCTTTAGTAATAGTAATCATGAAAGCATGGTTAACTTTTTTCTTGCTATTATTTTGGTTATATCATCTAAAATGTGTAAAATGAATCATTTAATTAATTTGAATTCTAGTTTTAACTCATTTGACATTTTAGTTTTCAGAAAGTATAATGTTAATATTATACTACTGTTTATTTTACATTGACATTTGTTCACCTTTTTGAAGTATATCTTCTATGTTAATTATTATTTTCCATGTACAATTTTTGATTTATACTTGGGGTAATGGGCATTGTATTTTTACATCTTAGTTTTGAGTTTGTCATTTTTACCCCATACTGTTAAAAAAGGAAAAAGGAAAACAAACTAGAGAAATTTCTTTAATAATCTACACCATGGGTTATAGCTTCCAGTCAGAACATAGAATAAATGTGGAGAGAGTGCTGAGACACTCAGGACTGCAACTTCCTCACTGCTCAATTTGGTCATCCAGGCCTGGAAGAACAAGCCCTTCCTGACCAAAGAAAGGGAGATGAGATGTGCATCTGGGTATACAGTGAGTGGATTTCTCAGTCTTCTGGAAAATTAAAGCTTGACCCAAACATACACTTCTGTTTTGTTTCCTTTGAGACAGCCAAGAGTATGAGATAATAACTCCAGGCATCTCAAATAGCAGGAGATGCCAAAGCTGATGCATTGTTTCCTATTTCATATGCTCAGGACAGGATGCTTAGCCCATAAACACATTTAGGGAGCTTTATAGGACATAAAATCACTTACGTAGCATTATCAGTCTCCATTTTTAACTCCTTTCCAAATTAATTTTTATGACTTCTCAGAGAGTCTTTTCAATTCCCTACACAGATCATGAAATTTTGATTAAACATTTAATGAGCTTCTTTGCATGGATCTGTCTTATTTCCCAAGCCCCTCCATGCTACCATGTCTACTCAACACAGTGGCCCTTCTCTAAAATAACTATTGAAAGAAACCTACTCTCCTTTTATAGTTCTATAACATGCAGTCTTTTCAGTATTGGCCTCCTTAATTATAGAATTTTTAAAATATTTATTTATTAATCCATTAATCCATTACTGACAGTCAACTATGTGTCTGTCACTGTGCCAGGTGTTAGAAAAGACAGAATTGAATAAAAATGATGGAATTTGCTCTCAAATAATTCATGGTATATTTGGAGACAACAAAAAAGCTATTAACAATATTTAAGTGAGATGAAAAGCAATTTCTATTAAATATCTGGTACATTGGTATTTTCTGGTTCATTATTTTTTTAGGATAGTATAGATAAAGAGATAAAGACTCACTCAAAAATCTTAATTTTTCCATTCAGTGAAAACAATGAAATTAGCCTAAATATGATGTGACCCTCAGGCCCTTCTACTAGTAAAACATAGCATATTTTATAAATATGCAATCCTTCCATAGCATCTGAGGGCAACTGGGTTTTAGACCACCCAGTCCCCATGAATTCCAAAATCTGAGGATGCTCAACTCCCTTATACACGATGTTGTAGTATGTGCATATAACAAACATATCCTCTCATATAATTTAAATCATCATTAAATTACTTGTAATTACTAATGCAACTAAATGCTGTGAAAATAGCTGTTACATTGTATTGTTGAGGGAATAATGACAAAGAAAAAAGTCTGCATATGTTCAGTATAGATGCAATTTTTTTCTTGAACATTTTCAATTCTTTGTTAGTTGAATCTGCAAATGTAGAACTTGCAGATAAGGAGGGCCAATTGTGTATGTGCAAAAAACATTGTTTTGTATTATTATTATGGTAATAGCTATTAATATGTATCTGGTATTCAATTTCATAAGCATATACCGCAGTTCATAATGTTTGAATAGTATATGATAATTATGAAAAAAATTAAAAATTGATGATGTAACAATAGAAAATAAAAGTACAGTTAGGAATGAGTCACTAATTCTGCCTGGGACTGAGGATATAGGGAAAATTTGATAAGAAAGTCACAATTATATTGATATGCAAAGAATACATAGATGAGAGAGGGAGATCAGCAAGATCAGGAACAGAATGGAGAGCAAACACTCAGTCATTAGAAAGATCATATGCAACAAAGCAAGTGGAAGCCATACCAAATTTGTGGGCTAGAAAAGAATTGGTATTTGCTAAATTTATAGAACGTTTATTAAGCAGTCCTTAGAGGGTAGAATATGAACTTTTTTTTTTTTTTTTTCAGCAGAGCCACACAAAAGTTATAGAATTGGTTGGATATTGTTGAGTAACTGGTTATTACTGTGACCTTGGAGGAGAAAGTGGCTGAAACTAAGGGGCCAACTAAGATATTTTTTCAATACTTCACATCTGAGAAAGCAGTGTCTATGTCATAGAAAAAGACATTCACAGATCAAAGGTGAAAGGATGGGGAAAAACATACCATGCACATGGACTCAGTAAAGAAGCAGGGTCTCCATCCTCATATCAGATAAAGGGGACTTCAAACCTAAGTTAGTCCCATAGGATAAAGAAGAACATTTCATACTGCTCCAGGGAAACATAGACCAGCAAAACATAACGATTTTGAATATTTATGCCCCAAACAATGGAGCATCTATGTACATCAAATAAACCCTTCTGAATTTTAAGAATCAAATAGACCAAAACACAATAGTGGGTGACTTTAACACACCGCTCTCACCACTGGACCTAACATTACAACTCAAAGCTCTAGAAAAACAAGAACAGGTCAACACCAAAAATAGTACAAGACAGGAAATAATTAAAATCAGAGCTGCAATCAATGATATTGAAACAAGAGAAACAATTTTAAAAATTGACAAACAAATTTTGGTTCTTTGAAAAAGTAAACAAAATTGATAAACCCTTAGCCACACTAACAAAGAGAAGAAGAAAGAAAACTCAAATTACTACAATTCACAATGAAAAAGGAAAGATCACAACAGACACCATTGAAATACATAACATAATTAGAAGCTACTTTGAAAATCTATACTCCAACAAAATAGAAAATATCAAAGACATCATATGGAGACTTATGATCCACCCAAATTTAATCAAGAAGATGTACACAATTTAAACAGATCAATTTAAAGCAATGGAATAGAAGAAGCCATCAAAAGCCTACCAACAAAGAAAAGTCCAGTACTAGATGAATTCTCAGGCGAGTTCTACAAGATCTTTAAAGAAGAACTAATACCAATACTCCAAAAAGTATTCCAGGAAATAGAAAAGGAGGGAACCATTCCAAATTCATTCTATGAAGCTAGTATAACACTGATACCAAAACCAAAGATGCATTAAGGAAAGAAAACTTTAGACCAATATCCCTGATGAACATAGATGCAAAAGTACTTAACAAAATTTTAGCAAATTGCATACAAAAACATATTAAAAAGATAGTGCACCATGATCAAGTGGGGTTTATCCCTGGGATGCAAGATTGGTTCAATGTCCAGAAATCAATGAATGTAATTCATCACATTAATAGACTTAATGTTAAGAATCATATGATTATTTGAATAGATGCTAAGAAAGCATTTGATAAAATATAGCAGCCCTTCATGCTTAAAACACTAGAAAAAATAGGGATAGTAGGAACATACCTCAACATTATAAAGGCTATCTGTGCTAAGCCCTTGGCCAACATCATTCTAAACAAAGGAAAACTGAAAGCATTTCCTCTAAAAACTGGAACAAGGCAAGGATGCCCTCTTTCACCACTTCTGTCAAATATTGTCCTTGAAACACTAGCCAGAGCAATTAGACTAAAGAAAGAAATTGAAGGGGTATGAACAGGAAAAGAAGAACCCAAACTGTCACTATTTGCTGATGATATGATTCTATATTTAGAGGATCCACAAAATTCCACCAGAAAACATCTAAAATTAATAAATGAATTCAGCAAAGTAGCAGGATATAAAGTCAATACCCATAAATCTAATGCTTTTATATTCATAAGTGATGAATCCTCTGAAAGAGAAATTAGGAAAACCACTCCATTCATAATAGCCTCAAAATAAATAAAATACTTGGGAATTTTATTTATTTTGTTTATTTATTGAGGCAAAAGACCTCTACAATGAAAACTATAGAACACTAAAGAAAGAAATTGAAGAAAACCTTAGAAGATGGAAAGATCCCCCATGGTCTTAGATAGGCAGAATTAATATTGTCAAAATGGCCATTCTACCAAAGGCGCTATACAGATTCAATGCAATTCCAATTAAAATCCCAATGACATTCCTCATAAAAATAGAAAAAACAATCAAGAAGTTCATCTGGAAGAATACAAGGCTTCATATAGCTGAGACAATCCTTAGCAGGAAAAGGGAAGCAGGAGGTATCACAATACCAGATCTTAAACTGTACTACAGAGCAATAGTAACAAAAATGGCATGGTATTGGCACCAAAATTGACAGATAGACCAATGGTACAGAATAGAAGACACAGAGACGAAACCACATAAACACAGTTACCTCATACTAAAGGAGCCAAAAACATACAATGGAGAAAAAATAACCTGTTCAACAAATAGTGCTGGACAAACTCAGATCCACATGTAGTAAAATGAAATTAAACCCCTATCTCTTATTCAAAATGGATCAAGGACTTAGGAATTAGACCAGAGCCTGCACCAAATAGAAATAAAGTAGGCCCAAATCTTCCTCATGTTGGTTTAGGATCAGACTTCCTTAACAAGACTCAGAAAGCACAAGAAATCAAAGAATCAATAAATGGAATGGACTCCAACTAAAAAGGTTTTTCTCAGCAAAGGATACAATCAATAATGTGAAAAGAGAGCCCACAGAGCACTTATCAGATAGAGCACTTATCTCCAAAATTTATAAAGAATTTACAAAACTTTACACCCAAAATACAAAGAACCCAATCAATAAATGGGCCAAGGAACTGGACAGATACTTTACAGAAGACATATAGGCAATTAATAAATATATGAAAAAATTCAACATCTCTAGTAATTAGAGAAATGCAAATTAAAACAACTCTAAGATTTCATCTCACTCCAATTAGAATGGTTATTATCAAGAACACAAACAATAACAGATGTTGGCGTGGATGTGGGGAAAAAGGTACACTTTTACATTGCTGGTGGAGTTGCAAATTAGTGCAGCCACTCTGGAAAGTAGTGTGGAGAGTCCTCAGAAAACTTGGAATGGGCCCACCTTTTGACCCAGTTATCCCACTCCTCAGTGTATACCCAAAGGTCTTAAAATTAGCATACTACAGTAATGCAGCCATATCAATGTTTATAGCAGCTCAATTCACAATAGCTAGATTGTGGAACCAAACTAGATGCCCTTCAACAGATGAATGGATAAAGAAACTGTGGTATAGATACACAATGGAATATTATTCAGCCATAAAGAAGAATAATATTATGGCATCTGCAGATAAATGGATGGAATTGGAGAACATCATGCAAAGTGAAATAAGCCAATCCCAAATAACCAAAGGCTGAATGTTTTTCCTGTTTAGTGGATGATGATATATAATGGGTGTGGTGGGGTGGGGAGGGAGAGAAGAATGGAGAAACTTTAGATTACATAATGAGAGGGAGGAGGGGGCAGGGGTATGAAAGATGATGGAGTGAGACAGACATCATTATCCTATGTACATATATGATTACACAAATGGTATGAATCTACATCATGCACAACAATAGAAACAAAATAATGTACCCCATTTGTGTACAATGAGCCAAAATGCAGCCTGTAAAAAATAAAAATAATGTAAAAATTTAAAAAAAAATTTATAAATATAAATATAAAAGCTCAAAAGATAGTTTAAGGTTACATACAATGGTTATTCTGCTGTGATTATAGTAAAATTTGTGCCTAAAACTGATGATAGAAAGTTGATGGTAGGCCAAAAATAATTCTTCACTAACATACTATATTAATTGTCTTAAGCCAAATTTGTTTTTGATAAATCAAATTATTTCAAGTATCTTATTCAAATAATTCAGCATTGAAGTTAGTGTACAATTGGTTTAGGAATAGGCCAGATTAATGAATTTTCTTCACCTCAGTGTCTCATTTATAAAGTATTTGTAACAATATTTATTTTATTGAATTAAAATTTTCAAAAAAATTATAAAATAAGGAAAAAACTACCTAAATAAATTATGTCTGCAAGAGATCCATTTTAAATTAAAAATATGTCTGTATTGAAAATAAGGTTGGAAATACATATGCTATATAAATAGTAAGCATACAAAATCTACACTGACTATATTAATATTCAGATAAATTCAAGAGAAAAAGCTTGCCACAAATAAATAGGAATATAGTATAATTACAAAATAATCAGTTCTTCATAAAGATATTATACTTATAGTCATGCAAAAAACTAAAAATTAAAAACATAGAGATAAATCCATAATCATATAGGAATATTTTAATATTCATCTCACCAATTAATAGGATAAGCAAACATCATGAAGAACATAGAAACCTTGACATCATTACCAACTACCTTACTGGCATATAGGACTAGGCTTGACCCCAAAACTTCAGAGCACACATTATTTTCAAATGGGCTAGCTTATTCACTAAATTACATCATATACTGGGTCACAAAATAAGTATCAATAACTTCAAAAATGAAACTATTCCGAATATGTTCTCTGAATATGGAAAAATTAAACAAAAATCTAGTAACAAAATTATTAAAATTCAATAGCATATCTAATAGAATCCCAGGTATTTTGAAAGTAAATAACACTTCTAAATGAGTCCAAGAGTCAAAGAAGAATTCACAGAAGACTTGGAAATACTGTGAACTGCATGATAAAAAAATACACCAGAATATCTGGGGTGAGTTTTTGAAAATAAGAAAGGTTTAAAATTAATGTTGTAAGTGTCTATTTTAAGAAGTGAGAAAATTATGGAGAAGGAAGTACATAATAAAGAAATAAGGGAAATTTAGAAAGAACAGAGTGGAGAAAATTAACAAAGTTGAAAACTGGTTCTTTGGAAGAGTAAAATTTTTTAAAACTCTATCAGGATTGATCAAGAAATGAAAACACACACTAATTACCCATAGCTATAATAAAAAGGACAGTATCTGTACATATTTTGTAGACATTAAGCAGATAATAAAGGAATATTAGGAATAATTTAGGTCAATAAATTTGACAACCTAGGCAAAATGAACAAACTGCTTAAAAACCACAATTTTTCAAACCTGATTAAAGAAATAAAAACAGTAAAGGATTTTATATACCTATAAAGGGATTATTTTTGTAAAAATTCATAAAGTGCCAAAAATAAAATTTTAAATCCAGATGGTTTCATTGATATTTTTTAACAAACATTTGAAGAAGAAATATCAAACCGATGCAAACTTTTTTGGAAAATATAGGAGGAGGGATCATATCCAAACCTGTTTTCTGTAACATTGTTAGCCCTGTCCACTAAACTTGATGAAGATTCTAGAATAGAAAGCTAAAGTCTATCATCTATCATAAACAAGGTGACAAAATTCTTAATAGTAGTAAAATGCAGAGTTGGCTTAACAGTAAAATATCAGCCAATGTAATTTATCATACTAGGGGATTAAAAGAAAAAGACTCAAAAAATGGAGTGAAAGTTTCTTACAAAGTTTAAAATATATTAATCAAAGTTGGAATTTAAAGAGAACCTTTACCAAAAATTCCTATACCACATCATTTTTCATGACAAAAGAATGCATTTCCCCCTAAGATTTTAAGAGTTAAAACTCTACCAGATACCATGATTATTTATGTAGAAAATCTTAAGAAACTGACAAAAGAGATTCACAGAACTAAGATCAATTTTAACAAAGTCACAGAATGTAAAGTCAATATTAAAAATCAATATTATGGTAGAAGCAGTAAATTGAGAAGAAAGATTTTAAATTTACTTATGGTAGTATAAAAATATAAAATACTTAGAATTAAATCTAACAAACGAGGTCAAAACATTCCACAGTAAAAATAATAAAACATTTGTAAAAAAATTAAAGAAGTTCTGAAAAATATAGATGAACCACCATCATAGATGGAAAAAACTATTAAGAATTTTATTCTACATGTATTAATTCAACTCAATCTCAACCAATTTCTGATAGACTCTTTTTTAAAGATTCGAAACTTAATTTTAAATTTATTTACAATGTGAAGGATATTGAATATGCAAAGCAATTTTTAAAACCTTAAGTCCAAGTTGGAAAAACTTCACTACATTATTTCAAAACTTTTAGCATAAAAGAAGGTGGTCAGTGGAACAGAAAAGTTATTTGATTTCCAACAAAGGTTCCAAGACCATTCAATTTAAATGTGAAAGAAAAGTCTTTTCAACAGCATAGAGAAAAACAAATTTCAATAACTGCACACCACTCCCTACAAATGTTCAGATGAATTAAGTTTCTTGAAAAACTTTATTTCATGAACTTAGAGTGGGTATGGTTTCATTTAAGATGCTGGGCAAAATTAATCATTATGAAAAAGAGTCATTAAGTCAGGACTGAGAAAAAATATTTTCAGTGTGCATATCCAGATAAAGTCTCAGATCAATCATGATCATATAAAAAGATACCTACAAATCAATATTTAAAAAACAAGCAACTGCATTTTTAGAATGAACAAAAGAAAATCGTTTCAGTTGTTTATCACTGAGTAATGAACCACCCCAAGCTTAATGATTTAATACCCAATCATCGTATTTTAAATTTGACTCACAAATCTGTAATTTGGGCTAGGCTCAGCAGGGCCAGGATGTATCTGCTTAATATGGCAACAGCTCATAGATGAAGATGGAGGGTAACTCAAAGCCTGGAAGATGGAATCATCTGGAAATTTACTCATTTAAATGTCTGGAAGTTGTTTATGAATGGAGATGGGTAACTCTTCGTGCACTGTTATCCATAACACACCACACACAGCCTGTTCATGTGGCTGCTTGGCTTCCTTATTGCAGAGTAGTTGGTTTCTAAGAGTAAGCATCTCAGGAAAAAGTGGCAGTTTCAAGCTTATTAAACTCTAGTTTAAAAAAATCAGTTCAATGTTTCTTCTGCCATATTGGATTGGTCAAGTTGTCACAGAGCCTAAGCTCAATTACTTTATGGAAGAAGTGTAAAAGAATGTGGCAGGTGAAACCCAGGGCCCAGGGTTACGCCACATGCATCTAAAGATGGCGACTGGCAGAGAGCAAAGGGTGTCCTGATTATGCCTGGAGAAAGGCAGGAAGCGTTTACAATTGGCTGTATGATAATCCATTCAGCCGCCTAGTGCGTGGACAGATATACTTTACATGTATGCTTGAGCGAGTGATCACTTGACCTTTAACAGGATTGGATGGACATATCTGGTTACAATTGCTTATGCATGAGACTGCTTATATATTGAAGGTGTTATCTGAATAAAGGGGGAAGCTGCTTCATGAACTTCTGAAGAGTAGGTGTCTTTTGTCCCGCTGGTCAGGCCGAAAGAGCAAGAAGCAGCAGTGAGCTGCTTGAAGCAACCTGGGCAAGAAGCGGCGGTTTTCGGTAAAAGAATCCTTAACCATGTTTTAAAATTGCCAAAGTCATTCTTTTGTCACACGATATTTCTATTTCTTTCTCATCTGAAACTTTTCATCTTCTTCTAAAGAAAATCCCTCCACTATCTCAACAATTACATAGTCAGAATCAATTTCCAAGGACAGAATCTTGTCATGTGTACCAGATACCAGTACAGACAAGGCCAATTTGTTAACTCTTTACACATGGTCCTTTCAATAAAAAAAATATATATATAGGTGAACTTAAGATTATGCTACATGTCCCAGACATCTAACATACACTAGTGAAAGGGGCTATTGACACATTAAAAAATTATGGGGGTGGGTTATATATATTAGTCACTGGTTTGTAGCAATATGAAATACATCTGGGTACATGTACTTGACACCTTCATAATTAGGGTCAAGAGCCATTTTCTAAAAATGTCTCCCTGTAGCTCATGGCTTCATACTTTTACTGTTTGAAAGTGACTAATAAGCATCACCTTCCTGAGAGCTTAACAAAGGTTCTTAAACTACTAACCTAAGCCAGGCATCACAGTGCACATCTATAATGCAGTCTCTCTGGAGGTTGAGTCAGAAGCATCACAAGTTTAAGGCCAACCTGGGTTAATTAGCAAGACCCTGTCTCAAAAATAAAATTTAAAAAGGGCTGGAGGTGGTACAGTACTTGCCTTCGGTTCAATCCCTAATACCACAAACAAACGAACAACAACAACAACAAAAAAATACTCACTACACTGTATATTTTTGCCTTAAAATTTTTACCTTACTTTAGGAATCATCTGTCATCTGGAGAGGAAAAAAAATGAGTGATTGTTTCATTTTCAAATCTAGCTAGTCCTGGTTCTTTTATGTTTAATGTTTCATTTCTTAATTCTTCTCCTTCTTGCTTTTTATCAGAGACAAGAAGAAGAGTAAATCAGGTAGCCCTAGAAATCAGTCAGTAGACCATGCTCTGTGGGATGGCACCTATTCTCATTATAGAACACGTTCTTTCACACTGCAGTGACACAGTTCAGTAGTTATGACAGAGACTTTAGGGCATGTGTATGTTTTCTAAAACAGTGTTCTCTAGAGGAGCAGAGCCAATAGAATGAATATAGATGAGGGAATTTATCAAACTGGTTACATACCTGATCGGAGCTGCATAGTCCTGCAATGGCCATCTGCAGGCTGGGGAGTCAAGGAAGCCCAGTCTAAGAAGCTGAAAGTGTCAGAACAAGAGGGACCAACAATATATCCTCAATCTGAGATTGAAGGCTAGAAGCACCCTGGAGAGTTATTGGTGAAAGTTTACCTTCAAAGGCTGAAAAATCTGGAGTGCAATGTCCATGGACAAGGCCTGTAGCAAAAAAAAAAAAAAAAAAAAAAAAAAAAAAAAAATGCACCTGCTCAGGAAGAATCGAGCTTGTGCAAGCATGAACTCCTTCTTCCTCTTTTCTGTTCTATCCAGGTCCCCAGCTTATTGGATGGTGCCATCTACATTCTCGCTGTGTCTTCCCCACTTAGATCGCTGACCCACATCACAATTGTTTCTGGAAACACACCCAAAAGTGTACTTGACCAATTTTCTAGGCATCTCTCAATTCACTCAACTTGACTCTCAAGATTAACCTGCACAAATCCATAAATTAAAATATTCACTTTCTGGCCCTTTAAAGAAGATCTTGTTGACCACTCATAAACTAATTATGGTTTAATCTAATATATTTAGTGAATTTGATGTATTTTCTACATCGTCACAGAGGTTGGTTTTGTAACTTATCTCACATGTTGCAATAATACATTGCAAGGGTAACCTTTGCTTCAGATTTCAATATTTTCTTCACATTACATAACTTTAAAAGGTTCACTGACAGCCTTCTAGATTTTCTTAGGTTTTTCTTGAAATCCTTAGGATTTTTTCTAGTACCTTTGACTTTCTCACATTATTCATCACAAACCCATGCCACATGTTTTAGTTTTTTTATGCAACAAACAAAACCTGTTCATGTACTTTTGTGTGTGTTTGCAATTTTATTTTTATGTATATATTATTTTTTTCATTGTTGGCAACCAAAATTATATTATATTTTACTTTTTATTTGCAAAATAAAAAGTATTAATAAAATAAATCTGCTGCAGTGTACTGTATGATAAATGAGAGAATGAACAATTGCAATAAAAGCCTTTCACCAATCTACTCTCTGAGCCTGACAGCAGGACTATTCAATCTGTTTTACAAAATATTACATCATCAAACCCAACACTTACCCAATTTTCCACTGACCATCATATCAGGTCTTACTTTTTTTCAACAATATAGATAATTATTTTAAAAATAAATAATCTAGATATTGTAATTAAAAGGTATAAGTGTTCAACATGTGTCAAAAGTAAAGAATAATTATATGCTCCATACATATGTCACTCTTTAAATATCAATACACCAATAGGTTAAAAGCAAAAGAAAGGGAAAATAAGCATAAGAAATCTGAAGTAGAGCTATTACTATAAAATAAATTTCAAGAAAAAGTATTTTCAGAAATAAAGGGGAATATTTCATAACCATAATAGCGTAACTTCTTCAAGAAAGTATAACAGTCCTTATGAGTATGTGCTTAACAACAAAATTTAAAAATAAAGGAAGTAAAAATTAATAAAACTAGAAAGACAAATCCACAATCATATTTGGGGATTTAAAGTTCCCTCACTCTGTTGGAAGGAATAATGATATAGAAGGATTAATGACATTATGGGCCACCTGGACCTACTTGTTTATTATAGAGAAATATACACAAAAATGACAAGTAGAAAATTAATAAAGATAACTATATTCAGTCATAAAATAAGCTTTGAGAAATTTTAAATGTGAAATGATGCAGACTGTGTTTCCTGCATGATTTGTTACATTACATTAGAAATCAATCACTTTAAGATGTATAGAATCCTACCCTGACATCTCAACTACTTCAAAATTAAACAGCACACTTATAAATATCTCACAGAGCAGAGAAGAAAGAATAAGAAAAGTAAATAAAAAGTGCTTCCATCTAAATAAATAACAGCTAACACTATCAGACTCTCTGGGACAAGATAGTACTCAGATGCACACTTATAACTTAAGAGTATTTGTATCAGAAAGAAGTTAGATTAACAATTGAATTATTTTCAAATTAGGTATTAGGAAGGAAAAAAATAAGAGTAGGAACAGGAATATGTGAAATATAAAAGAAATAAAACAGCTAAAATTTCATAAAAAAATCTAACACATCTAATCAAGAAAAAAAAAACAAGAAAAAATATCAATGGAAAGGAAGTTATCAAAACAATACTACAGATGCTAAAAATGTAGTAAGGTAATATTACAGTTATATAATTACAATTATATAGCTTATATTACTTTTGTTTTAGAGGATAGAAACCCCTGCTTTTTTATGCGATCCATGTGAGTGATATGTTTTTTTGCATCCTTTCACCTTGAGTCTGTGGATGTCTCTGCTTATGAGGTGAGTCTCTTGGAGGCAGCATATTGTTGGGTCCTGTTACTTTTTTTTTTAATTGTAAACAAATGGGATACATGTTGTTTCTCTATTTGTACATGGAGTCAAGGCATACCATTTGTGTAATCATAAATTTACAAAGGGTAAGGTTTTTTGATTCATTCTGTTATTTTTCCCTTCACCCCACCCCTCCCACCCCTCTTGTCCCTCTATGCAGTCTTTCCTTCCTCCATTCTTACAACCCTCCTTATCCCTAACCCTAAACCTAACCCTAACCCTAACGCTAACCCCGCCCACCCCCCCCCATTATATGTCCTCATCCGCTTATCAGAGAGATCATTTGTCCTTTAATTTTTTGAGATAGGCTTATCTCACTTGCCATGATATTCTCCAATTTCATCCATTTGACTGCAAATGCCATAATTTCATCATTCTTCAGGGTGGAGTAATATTCCATTATATACAAGCCACAGTTTCTTTATCCATTCATCGACTGAAGGACATATAGGTTGGTTCCACAATCTGGCTATGGTGAATTGAGCAGCAATGAACATTGATGTGGCTGTATCTCTGTAGTATGCTGACTTTAAGTCCTTTGGGTATAGGCCATGGAGTGGGATAGCTGGGTCAAATGGTGGTTCCATTCCAAGCTTTCTGAGGAATCTCATACTGCCTTCCAGAGTGGCTGCACTAATTTGCAACCCCACCAGCAATGTATGAGTGTACCTTTTTCCCCATATCCTCACCAACCCCTATTGTAGCTTGAGCACTTGATAATCACCATTCTAATTGGGGTGAGATGAAATCTTAGGGTAGTTTTGATTTGCATTTCTCTTATTACTAGAGATGTTGAACATTTTTTCATATAGCTGTTGATTGCTTGAACATCTTTTTCTGTGAAGTGTCTGTTCATTTCCTTAGCCCATTTGTTGATTGGGTTATTTGTATTCTTGGTGTAGAGTTTTTTGAGTTCTTTATAGATTCTGGAAATTAGTGCTCTATCTGAAGTATGAGTGGCAAAGATATTCTCCCACTCTGTAGGTTCTGTATTCACATTGCTGATAGTTTCCTTTGCTGAGAGAAAGCTATTTAGTCTATCCCAGTTATTGATTCTTGCTTTTATTTCTTGTGCTATGGGAGTCCTGCTAAGGAAGTCTGATCCTAAGCCAACAAGTTGAAGATTTGGACCTACTTTTTTTTCTATAAGATGCAGGGTCTCTGGTCTGATTCTGAGGTCCTTGATCCATTTTGAGTTGAGTTTTGTGCAGGGTGAGAGATAGGGGTTTAATTTCATTCTGTTGCATATGGTTTTCCACTTTTCCCAGCACCATTTGTTGAAGAGGCTATCGTTTCTCCCTTGCATATTTTTGGCACCTTTGTCTAGTATGAGAAAATTGTATTTATTTGGGTTTGTGTCCATGTCCTCTATTCTGTACCATTGATCTACCTGTCTATTTTGGTACCAATACCATGCCATTTTTGTTACTATTGCTTTGTAATAGAGTTGAAGATCTGGTATTGCGATACGCCCTGCTTCGCTCTTTCTACTGAAGATTGCTTTAGCTATTCTGGGTTTCTTATTCTTCCCAGATGAATTTCATAATTGCTTGCTCTATTTCTGTAAGGGACATCATTGGGATTTTAATTGGAATTGCATTGAATCTGTATAGCACTTTTGGTAGTATGGCCATTTTGACAATATTAATTCTGCCTATCCAAGAACATGGGAGATCTTTCCATCTTCTAAGGTTTTCTTTAATTTCTTTCTTTAGTGTTCTGTAGTTCTCATTGTAGAGGTCTTTCACTTCTTTTGTGAGATTGATTCCCAAGTATTGCATTTTTTTTGATGCTATTGTGAATGGGGTAGTTTTCCTAATTTCTCTTTCTGAAGAATCATCACTTATGCATAAAAATGCATTGGATTTATGAGCATTGATCTTGTAACCTGCTACTTTACTGAATTCCCTTATGAGTTCTACAAGTTTTCTGATGGAATTTCCTGGTTACTCTAAATATATAATCATGTCATCAGCGAACAGGGATAATTTGAGTTCATCTTTTCCTATTCGTATCCCTTTAATTTCTTTGGTTTGTCTAATTGCTCTGACTAGAGTCTCAAGGCAGATGTTGAATAGAAGTGATGAAAGAGGGCATCCCTGCTTGTTCCAGTTTTTAGGGGGAATGCTTTCAGTTTTTCACCATTTAGAATGATATTGGCCATGGGCTTAGCGTAGATGGCCTTTACAATGTTAAGGAATGTTCCCACTATCCCTATTTTTTCTAGTGTTTTGTGCATGAAGTGATGCTGTATTTTATCGAATGCTTTGTCTGCATCTATTGAAATAATCATGTGATTCTTAACTTTAAGTCTGTTGATATGGTGAATGACATTTATTGATTTCTGGATGTTGAACCAACCTTGCATCCCTGGAATAAAACCCACTTGATTGTGGTGCACTATCTTTTTAATATATTTTTGTATGCGATTTGCTAAAATTTTGTTGAGAATTTTCACGTCGATGTTCATTAAGGATATCGGTCTGAAATTTTCTTTCCTCGATGTGTCTCTGTCTGGTTTAGGTATCAGGCTGATGTTGGCTTCATAGAATGAGTTTTGGATTGTTCCCTCCTCTTCTATTTCATGGAATACTTTGAGGAGTATTGGAATGAGCTCTTCTTTAAAGGTTTTGTGGAACTCGGCTGAGAACCCATCTGGTTCTGAACTTTTCTTTCTTGGTAGGCTTTTGATGACCTCTTCTATTTCATTGCTTGAAATTGATTTATGTAAGTTGTGTATATCCTCCTCGTTCAGTTAAGGTAATTCATATGTCTCTAGAAACTTGTTGATGTCTTCGAGGTTTTCTGTTTTGTTGGAGTGTAGATTTTCAAAATCGCTTCTAATTATGTTTTGTATTTCACTCGTGTCTGTTGTGATATTTCCTTGTTCATTCCGAATTTTAGTAATTTGAGTTTTCTCCCTCTTTCTCTTTGTTAGTG
This sequence comes from Sciurus vulgaris, assembly GCF_902686455.1. Lineage (NCBI taxonomy): Eukaryota > Metazoa > Chordata > Mammalia > Rodentia > Sciuridae > Sciurus > Sciurus vulgaris. Next base: position 59,060,139 of record NC_136469.1, read on the forward strand.
TGGCTAAGGGTTTATCAATTTTGTTTATTTTTTCAAAGAACCAACTATTTTGTTAATTTTTCCGACTGTTTCTTTTGTTTCAATTTCGTTGATTTCGACTCTGATTTGAACTATTTCCTGTCTTCTACTTCTTTTGGTGTTGGTCTGCTCTTCTTTTTCTAGGGCTTTGAGCTGTAGTGTTAAGTCATTTATTTGTTGATTTCTACTTCTTCTTTTGAATGTGCCCCATGAAATACATCTTCCTCTCAGTATTGCTTTCATACTGTTCCAGAGGTTTTGACATGATGTGTCTTTGTTCTCGTTTACTTCTAAGAATTTTTTTATTTCCATTCTGATGTCTTCTGTTATCCATTCATTATATAATAGTGTATTATTTAATCCCCAGGTATTGGAGAAGTTTCTGATTTTTATTCTGTCATTTATTTTTAATTTCAATTATTTCTAATTATTCTGTCATTTATTTCTAATTTCAAACCATAATTTTAATTATGATCTGATAGAATACAAGGTAGTATCTCTATCTTCTTGTATTTGCTTACAGTAGCTTTGTGGCATAAGACATGGTCTATTTTAGAGAAGGATCCATGTGCTGCTGACAAGAAAGTGTATTCATTCATTGTGAATGGTATATTCTATATATGTCCATTAAGTCTAAATTGTTGATTGTGTTATTGAGATCTATGGTTTCTTTGTTCATTTTTTGTTTGGAAGATCTATCCAGTGGTGAGAGAGGTGTGTTAAAATCGCCTAGTATTATTATGTTGTGATCTATTTGATTTCTGGAATTGAAAAGGATTTGTTTGACGTATATGGATGAGCCAATTTTCGGGGCATAGATATTTATGATTGTTATGTCTTGCTGATTTATGCTTCCCTTAAGCAGTATGTAATGTCCTTCTTTATCCCTTCTGACTAGTTTTGGCTTGAAGTCCACATTATCTGAAATGAGGATGGATACTCCAGCTTTTTTGCTCTGTCCATGTGCATGGTATGTTTTTTCCTATGCTTTCACCTTTAGTCTATGGGTATCTCTTTCTATGAGATGAGTCTCTTGCAGGCAGCATATTGTTGGTTTTTCTTTTTAGTCCAATCTGCCAGTCTATGTCTTTTGATTGATGAGTTCACAATTAACATTCAGGGTTATTATTGTGATATGATTTGTATTCCCAGTCATTTGACTCATTTTTGTTTTTTGACATGATTTTTTTTCTCCTTTATTTGGCTATTCCTTTAGGCTAGTTCCTCCCGTTGCTGATTTGCATCATTGTTTTTCATCTTTTCTTCATGGAATATTTTGCTGAGAATGTTCTGTAATGCCGGCTTTCTTTTTGTAAATTCCTTTAGCTTTTGTTTATCATGGAAGGATCTTATTTCGTTGTCAAATCTGAAAGTAAGTTTTGCTGGGTATAAGATTCTTAGTTGGCATTCATTTTCTTTCAGGACTTGGTAAATTTGTTCCAGGCCCTTCTAGCTTTTAGGATCTAGATTGAAAAATCTGCTAATATTCTTATTGGTTTCCCCCTGAAAGTAATTTGATTCTTTTCTCTGGCAGCCTTTAAAATTCTGTCTTTATTTTTTTCTATTAGGTATTTTCATAATAATGTGCCTTGGTGTGGGTCTGTTGTAAGTTTGTATATTTGGAGTCCTATAAGCCTCTTGTACTTGGTTTTCCATTTCATTCTTCAGATTTGGGAAATTTTCTGATATTATTTCATTGAATAGATTGTTCATTCCTTTGGTTTGTTTCTCTAAGCCTTCCTCAATTCCAATAGTTCTTAAATTTGGCCTTTTCATGATATCCCATAATTCATGTAGATTCTGTTCATGATTTCTTACCATCTTCTGTGTTTGGTCAACTTTGTTTTCAAGATTAAATATTTCATCCTCAATGTCTGAGGTTCTGTCTTCCAGGTGTTCTACCCTATTGGTTATGCTTTCTATGGAGTTTTTAACTTGGTTTATTGTTTCCTTCATTTCAAGGATTTCTGTTTGTTTGTTTGTTCTTTTTTTCAGTATCTCTAACTCTTTATTGAAATGATCTCTTGCTTCCCGTATTTGCTCTTTTAACTGTTGATTGGTGCGATCGTTTAATGCCTGCATTTGCTCTTTCATCTCCTCCTTCAATGCCTGCATTTGCTCTTTCATCTCCTCATTTGCTTCCCTGATTGTTTTAATTATGTACATTCTGAACTCCCTTTCTGACATTTCTTCTGCTGTGCTGTCATTGGTTTTTATTGTTATAGTATCTAGGTTTGTTTGGGACATTTTCTTCCCTTGTTTTCTCATATTGGCCAGATGTCAGTGGGACTCTGAGATACTGCAGATTTCCTCTATTGACGTATAGTGTCCCTATAGATTTCCAGTGTATCACCTCCCTGCCTTCAGTAGCCTGATATCTTGGAGTAACTTGATAATGCAGTGCTTCTAAAGTAAGCTGCTCCTAGCCCACTACTGGTTCCAGGGCTTGGAGCTTGCTCTGTGTGGAAAGGCTCTCACTGGATGACCTGCTCCCAGAAGCTGGCCACGTGGGAGGAGCCCACTGCCAGAGTGAGCAGGGCTACCTGGGGTAGACTCTAGCTGCCTTGCCCTGCTCTGAATAGCCATCCCAATCCTTGCCTGCCGCCCAGGCCAAGCTTCACCCAGTGGGGGAGACTCACCCCGTGGCTCTATTTTTGACCGAGTCTCTCAATGCCTCCCCATCTTGAATCCTGCGTTCTGGAGTGACTGGAGATGCATTCACCCTCTAGTCTGCCATCTTGGATCCCACTGTGAAAAGAGCCTGCGGACTGAGGGGGCAGGGCCGCTGAAAGAAGTCTCTGGCTGCCCTGTCCTGGTCCCAGAGGCTGCCTGCGGGTCAGAGCTCTCCGCTGGCTCGGGGACTTGTGGCTGGTTCTGTGTAGAAAGGCTCTCACTGGGCAGTCTGCTCCGAGAAGCTAGTCTTGAAAGGCGCCTCCCACCGGAGGGAGCCAGGCTGCTTGGGGAAGTCCCTGGCTGCCCTGTCCTGGTCCCTGAAGCTGCCTGCAGACTGGAGCTCCCCTTGCTGGCTCAGGGACTTGGTGCTGGTTCTGTGCAGAAAGGCTCTCCCTGGGGGGCCTGCTCCAAGAAGCTGGAGAAGCTGGCCATGTGGGAGGAGCCCACTGCCGGAGTCTGGTTCCTGTTTCTTAATCCAATCTGCCAGTCCATGTCTTTTGATTGATGAGGTTAGGCCATTAATGTTCATGGTTATTGTTGAGATATCATTTGTGTTCCCAGTCATTGTGATTTATTTCTAGCTTTTAATTTGAATTAATTTCTCCTTTGATTGACTATTCCTTTATGTAGTTCCTCCCTTTGCTGGTTTTCACTTTTTCTTTTCATTTTATCTTCTTGGAATATTTTGTTGAGAATTTTCTGAAGTATAATCTTTCTGGTTGTGATTCTTATAATTTTTTTAATCATGGAAGGTTTTTATTTTGTTTTCAGATCTGAAGTTTAATTTTGCAGGACATAGGATTCTTTGTTGGCATCCATTTTCTTTCATAGCTTGGGATATGTTATTCCACAACCTGCTAGCTTTGAGGATCAAATAATCTGAGATCTGAATTGGTTTCCCCCTATATGTAACCTGAAATTTTTTTCTCTTGCAGCCTTTAAAATTTTATCCTTATTCTGTATTCTAAGCATTTTCATTATAATGTGCCTTTATGTGGGCCTGTTGTAATTTTGCACATTTGAGGCCCTGTAAGCCTCTTGTATTTAAGTTTCCATTTTGTTCTTTAGTTTTGGAAAATTTTCTAATATTATTTCATTGAAAAGATTGTGCATTCCTTTGGTTTGTATCTCTATGCCTTCATCCACTCTGATAAATCTTAAATTTGGTATTTTCATGTTATTCCATAATACTCAGAAGTTCTGTTCATGGTCTTAACATCTTGTCTCTGTGGTCAACTCTATTTTGAAGATTATATATTTTGTCTTCATTGCCTGAGGTTCTGTCTTACAAGTGGTCTAGTCTGTTGGTGATAATTCCTATTGAATTTTTAATTTTGTTTATTTTTTCCTTCATTTTGAGGATTTCGAGTTCTTTTATACATAATCTCTACCTCTTTATTGAAGTGATCTTTTACTACTTGTATTTGCTCTTACATTATTCTTTAATTCACAGATCAGTTTAACTGAGTGCATTCTAAACTCCTTCTCTGACACTTCTACTGTGGTATCAAAGGATTCTGTTATTAGGGTATCTTGCTTTACTTGAGAAGATTTGTTCCCTTGTTTTTCCTTGTTGTTTGTGTGTCCATCTAAGAGTATGGATCTGAGGCAGAAGAGTTTCTACACTGTGGACTTATAGTGTCCCTGAAGGTTTCTAGTACCCCACTTAGGGAGAAGCTTCCTGCCTACTTTCTTAGTTTCACACCATGGAGCAGCCAGAAACTCAACTTCCTCAATTCTGCGATCTTGGATCTCTCCTGTTCTTCTTTTTAATGCTGCACACACAAAACAAACAAACAAACTAGCAAACAAACAAACAAACCAAAAAACACCTCAGAGAGAAGTGCATTATTAGGTCAACAAGCATTTATTTTGCTCATGAATTCACAATCTGGATAAAGTTCAGTGGAGAAAAATTATCTTTGATGATTGGGCATTAGCTAGGACAATTCAAATGGGTCTTAATTATACACTTCCAAGATGGTGCATTCACATCATGAATGTTGGTATTGGCAGTGGGTTCCTATCATAAGGACTCTCCACAGGGTGGTGTGGGTTTTCTAACTGTGTGATGACTGGGTTTCAAAAGAGACATCTTTAGAGAAGTAGATATAGCAATCACCTTTAATAATCTAACCTCTGAAGTCAGATAGTAAGACTTTCACAACAAACTGTTAGCCCAGGCAATCACAAAACGTGTCCCTTTTAAAATGAAGTGACATACATTCCACCAAATAATGGTAGAAATATCAAGAATGCATTATAAGAGAAACAAATGTTATAGAAGATATTATTGTATCTATTATTATTATTATTATTATGGAAAATACAACAGCTACTGACTTGAGCAGTTTTTTCACAAAAGAAGACATAGAGATGACAAATAAGTACCCCCCAAAAGTGTTCATTATTCATCTAAAGGAAAATTCATAATAAAACCATGAGACACTGCTTCACATCCACACTATTTCATTGCTATTTTACTGGCCAAAATTAAAAAGGCTGATAACACCACTAAATGTAACAAGAAAATGGAGAAACTGAACTCTCACTTATTGCTGGTGAGAGCATATTATGATATAACTGCTTTGGAAAACTGGTAATTTCTTGGAAAGTTATCAACAATTCTCTACCTAGATATTTACTGAAGATTAATGCAACATTTTCCACTAATGCCTTTTTTAAGAATATACTTTTTTTACAGATGCTTTATTCACAATAGCATTAATAGAAACAAGTTAAATGTCCACTTACAGGAAATGAATGAACAGTGGTGTGTTTATATATGGAATGCTATTCATCAATAAAAGAGCAAACTATTGAAATCTGAAACAATATGAGGTGAATCTCAAAAGCAACTTAAGGGAAAAGACACAAACGAGTATTTAGTATTTGCTTCAATTTATATTAAATTCAAGACTGACCAACTGAAATTGTTTATGGTAGAAATTAGAACAGCAGTTCCCTAGGGGATGAAAATAAATTCAAGGTGAAACAGGAAGCCTTCTAGGATGGTGACTATATGTTGATCAGAGTGGTAGTTATCTGGATGCATACATTCTTAACTGTTACCTTTTTAAAACAGTTTTAAAAATGCAATGATTTGGGGCTGGGATTGTGGCTCAGTGGTAGAGCACTTGCCTAGAATGTGTGAGACACTGGATTCGAACCTCAGCACAACCTAAAAGTAAAAATTAAATAAAATAGTTATTGTGTCCATCTATAATTAAAATAATGCAATGATTTGTGTATATGTTTGTGTATTTCAATAGTTATACTATCATTTCAAAGACCTTTAAGGAAAATTTGAGACTGATATGTGAGTTTTCTTTAGGAAAAAATGTGGATGATACCCATCCTGCCTATCGCCCTGATCTGGCTGAAGAGATCTATGGATATTCTTGGATTATTTGTGGCAGTTCTATATGATTAAATCTGTTGTCAATGTCTAGTCTCTAAATTTTGAACTCTGAGCATTTCAACACTAATTAAATTCCTTGACACTGAAATCCCAGATTTACCAATATTAGCACTTTTCAAACTTTAGTAGACCCAGGAAACTTATCAAACTTCAAATCCTGATTCCAGTGTTCTGGGATGAGATCTGCAAGTCTATACTTCTAACAAGCTCCCAGGTGATGCTGAAGCTGCTGGTCCATGAACTACACAGAGTTGCAAAGCTCCCGTTCACACTGATGTGACTTTCCTCTTGGACCCTCATTGCCCTGTGCTGCCTCAGGCAGAATCTTCCCCAGTTTCTGGCACCTTGAATACAAACTATGTTACCACCACCAGACCACTTCCTATACTGGGACATCCCCAAGTCCAGCGGAAGGGTGTTTGTTAGTTAATCACTGTGCACACAGAAAGTATGTGAGTATCTCATTTATCTGTGTAATAAGCTTTTTCACTTCCATTAATTTTTCAAACAACTAAAATTTTCTCTAATCTATATTTAATATTATTTTTGTGTATCTAAGTCTCTATAAGCTTTATTTTACTTCCCTCAAGACCTAAACAGAAAATAGTAAAAATGATTGAGTCTTTCATTATTAACTGAGGGACAGTATTAGTCTGTAATGCAGCGATACCCTCTGGAGCTATTGAGAACTGTTTATCCCTATCTAAAGAGAGCCTAGACTGCAATTCTTTCCTTGCTTCTGTGTGCTTTTGGAAATGGCTTTTGTTTTTCTAATTCCCTAACAGACTTAGCTGTTAGTTCTTATTATTAGACTTCAGCTTGCTTTGCTCTAGCAGGCATTATTCCCTCTTCTAATTGCTGTTTCAATTCAATTATAAAAATTAAAAATTAATAACCAGGCAATAGTAGGATAAGCTCATTTAAAATAAAAATGAAAAGACTCTTGAATGAGGATATATAACTTTCTACTTTAGGAACTTGCAGGAGCTTTGGTTTTCAACTTTCACTAATTTGGTAACTTAAAGGCAAAAGTTGCTTTTTATAAAAAATTATGGGTGATGTTATACAACAATGTTTGCCTATGCTTGGTGTATTAAAACTTCAATAGAGTCAGCTGTGAAGTTTATTAAAATTTAAGATTCCAGGACCTCAGTCTTAGAGATGCTTTCATATTAGTCCCTGAGAATTGTGCATTTTAGTAAACACATCAGGGATTTCTTATACCCAGGAAATATGGAAAAACACTATTACTGTGTAAGTACCATTAATAGTTAAAAATTATGGTGCCTTCTTTAAAATCTCATTAGAATATGTCCTTTCTCTTCATGATTCTGTCATTATGGCTAGGTTTAACTTTCCATGCTGAACTAGAAGACTTGTTTATTTCAATTTGGAAGCTCCTTATCGCTTAGTGACTCAACCTTTTCCATTTCTTGGGAATGGAAAATTAGATGGAAATGCACTAACTTACAGAGCAGAACTCCAAGCCTGGTCTGTGATCTCCAAACTTAAATGCTCTCTGAATAGAGCATTTAAACTGTGAGTTCACCTGTGTGCCAACAAATATAAGTTATAAATGAAGTGAGAAAGAGAAAAAGAGAGAGAGTGAGAACGAGAGCATGAGAGAGAGAGAAAGAGATTTAAAGTCTGATCTTAAGCACCCCTTATAATGTGAAAACAATTTCCTTTATTCAAAATATACAATATACATCTAACAAATAGTAACTCCCACCTGGATCTTAAAAAGCTCTCTAAAAATGACATCACAAATATTTATCTAAAGATTCATAAGTCACAAAAAGAGGTACAAGATTTCATTTATGACAGAACAATGGAGAAAAAAGATGCCTCTGAGATAAATTCTTTAAGAAAAGAACTCCCACTCCCATGCCAATAAGCTTATTGTGAATCAACTGAGGACTATAGAAGAAAACCACATATTCATGGTCAACGTGGTATCTTCTATTGTGAAGATTTCCCAGTACATTTTATCTAGCACTGGACTTTTAACCCTCTATAACAATTCACTCATTCAACAAATATTTTTTTAAGCTTCTAAGAGTCAGGCATTTTGCTAGCTTCTTGGGACACAGTGGTAAAAAATAAATAAAAGCAGATGACAAGCTCCTCACTTGGGGAACTCTAAATTCTAGTGGGAAATACAGACAATAAGGCAAAAAACTAAAAAAAGTATATAATATGGTAGGTAATTATAAATACTAAGGAGAAAAGGAAGGAGATAAGAAGTATTGATAGTACTGCTGAGATCTTAGTGTGGCCACCTAAGCCTTCTCTAAGAGACATCTTTAAGCAATTCCTAGGAAATCTGGAGAAAATGGTCACATGAATTTCTTGAGAAAGGGTCCTCTATGCAGTGCAGAGAAAGTAGTAGGGGTTAATGGTACTGGGTAATGACTGGTGTTTTCATCAAAGGTTGGAGCTGAGTAAACAAGGAGGAAAGAAGGAGGAGAGGAACTCAAGGAGACAGGAAGGGAAAGAATTAAATAATGTCATGCCTCACAGGTCCTAATGAGAATTGTTTAACTTGTACTCTGACTGAGATGGGCAGGTGCTGGTGAGTTGATCAGAGTGATAGGATTGGACTTGTGTTTAACAGGATCACTCTGATGCTATGAGAACAAACTGGAGAAAGGTGAAGGTAAAGCAGTGTGAATGGGTTGAAGGAAATTACAATCAGCTAAGCTAAAGATGAAAATATTTTCAATTTTCTGCACTATAAACCAACTCCCAGCAAATCCTACTATTTACTCTTCACTGACAGTGTAGTGCATTAGGTGATTTGGAGAAATTGGTTGGGAATTCCTTCACCATTCCACCATAAATATCTTCAAATCCACAACTGCCTTCAACTTCTCTTCCTTTCTTCTTATCGCAATGGAGAAAGTTATTAGATTCTAATGAAAGATACACAGTAAAATGAATGGAGTGAGAATATTGGCTCTAGAAATAGATGCTTAAAATAAAGTTCCGTCTCTTCCACCTAAAGTCTTTGTCAGGAAAAAATTGTTTAGTAGTTCTGTGCCTTGATTTCTTCATCTGCAACTTGAGAACAATGTTAAGAACTACTTTAACAGACAGTGTGGAGACAAAATAAAATTATATATATATATATATATATATATATATATATATATATATATATGCCCTTTCCATACTTGAAAATCTTACCCCAATGAAATTCTTTAACATTTTCTTCTCAACCTGATACTTCTTGTCAATAATGAAACATATTTAGGTCTTCTTAATCTTAAAACAGAAAAAAAATATATCTAGGCTTCTCTGGACCCATGCTTATTTTTGCTATAATCTGGTTAGCCTGACACACAGGTTAAATTACTGATGACTTATGTGAGAGGAAAAGAAAAGGAAGGCAAGGAACCATGTCGCACAACACCAAATGAGGTGTCAACAAACAGCTACCTCTTCACTGTAAGCTCTAAATTGTGTAGCAAATTTGACTGTTTAACATTTTCAGTTTTTCCAGGAAAGCAAATGTCTCCCTAGTAACCCTGGAGAGGAAGAAAGAAGGAGGAATTGATTTGTGTAACTTCCTCCTCGTTCTTCTTTTCTCCTGGGTGATATGTGGTCTTCGAGGAGTTAACTTCTGTGTTCTTTTGAGTTTTGTGGTCTGGTACTTTTGGATGTCAGATTCCACAATGGAATCTGTCAGTGTGGTGTGTGGTTGTAATTCATCTAAGCTCAGAAGTGACGCAAAAAGCCAAAAAATCCAGGAGTGCAGCTGGGCAGCTTGGCTGCATAAAAGTAGCCAGGAGGAAGGCCTGGTGTTCCCAGGGCAATTTGAGACCAGACAATGAACCAGTGTTGACCAAACAGAGTTTGTTGGCCTCTAGTGGGGCCAAAGCTCTTGGAGATAGGCAATGCCAAAGAAATATGATGAGTCACGTACTATCTGTGGCTGATACAGCACAACAGTTGCTTCAAGTTTACTCTTGCCTCTTCAGCTCTTTACAAACTTTGTACATACTCTGCTGCTACTTTTTCACATCGTAGTAACTAAAACTTTGTTATTACACTGATCTTAAATCTTACACTCAAAGGCTCCTGGTGCAGCCATTTGTGGGATCCCTGTTCCCAACAACAACATATTTTAAGGCTTATCTTATTTGACTTCTCAGAATTATTTGATGTAAATTTATGAATTTCTTCTCTAGGCATTCTCTGCTCTTAGCTTACAAGATAGGCATTTTGTTTTTCTGATTTTCCTTCTGTCTTTCTAGTTGCTTCTTTCCCATTTTTTTTTCTGTCAATCCTCTTGCATATCAGTGATCCTCATGGTTAGATTGAGGCTCTTTCACTCCTCTCTTTACATGTTCTTTGTTAATAACTTATCTAGTCCAAAGTTTTAGTTATCATATATAATTCAGAGCTACCTCCCTGGAAACAATATTTTTGACATAATTCTCTATTCTGAGCCTCACTTCAAATGTGTACAGACTATTTATTGTATTTTGTATCCTTGTAAATAATTCAGACTCAACATGCACAAACTTTAATCTGTGTTCAGCCCCACAAAGCAGCTCCTTCTCTAGTTCCCCTTCTAAGTACACAATCCAATCACCCATCTGGTCGATCACACAGATCACTTTGAGGATCATCCTTGACTTCCATACTTCTATCTCTCTTTCTCTGCCCATGTGCAAATAACTACCAAGTTTTGTAAACTTCACTTTCAAAATCTGTTTTGAATTTATTGAGTTCAGTCCATTTCTTTCCTAGGTCAAGCCATCTTTTACTGGGACTAAAACCGTAATCTTACAATCCCTCTCATGGGCTTCTCCATTCTATTTGCCATAAAAGTACTCTTTAAAAAAATATTTCCTAGAGCCCACACCCACCTCCCCGTAATTATTCTCCTCTTTTCTCTCCCCAGTTGAGCACATAATATATGTACTTAAATTTACATTTCCTCAGTTTTCCATTGGATCATTTTTACACACTCCAAAAATAGTCCATACCCTAGCAATTTATTTTGTCTTCTGATTTCTCCTAATTAAACTTTTCCTCAGAATAGTTCCCAATCTTCTAATCAGTCATCAACCCATTCCAATATGTCTTCCACTCGCAGGACCTGTTGAGAACAGCATGCATATAATCCTACAGCCCCCCATTTGCAAGTCCACAGGGAATTTTGAAGGCCGCTTCTTACTTAACCTTGTAACAGCATTCCATAGTGTGGGTACTGTCAGCGTTTTTCTCTTTTCTCTGTCAAGAGAGTTTAACCCTATCTTTCTGGAAGTTCTTTTTGTCTCTGTAGACTCCTCATATTTCACTCAGCAACTAAATGCTGGAATCACTTTAGGTCCTTTCCTCCTGGGAAATTTTATCCCTTGTTACTACATTACAATGTCACACAAGGTTATACTAAATTCACATTTCCATCTCATGCTTTTATTTTCTATTTTTAGCCAGAAATATGTATGTGGCTACTTGCATCTCCTTTTGAATATCTCAAAAGAACCTGAAACTCAGTATCTCCAAAACCATACTTATGAGCTGACTCTGGAAACCTTGTGCATTTGTATTGTTCTTTATCACTGTGAATGACAGCATCGTTTGAATTTTGCAAGTCAGATATAGCAACATCTCATTCTCCTTCCATTACTTCCATCCATCATCGAGTGCTCTCAATATTACCTTCCCAGAATCTCCTTAATCAATTCATTTCTCTTCATGTCTACTACGTTCACTCTAGTTCAAGTTTCCCATTATTTCACGTCTGGACTTTTTCCATAACTTTCTTATTAGACTACCACATTTGCTCTTGCCTCTGTCAAATCCATTCTCATATAGAGATAAGGTGATCTTGTCAAAATGCAAATCTGTAGTTATTCTCTTGAGATAAAAGCTTAAATTCTTAACATAACCCACACACCTCTGCATCCTTCACCCCAACCTTCTTTACAACAGACAGATTTCCACCCTGGCATTCACTTTCCACACACATTACCCTCCTTCTGTCCCAGGTCTCATTTGCCCCAAAGTCTTTGAGGGTTTTGTTGTTGGCGGTGTTGCTTTAGTTTTGAATTGTATTTGTTTCCTTTTTCCTGCCTGGAAGGATCAACCATTCTTCTTTTGGTTAGTTAACTATTAAGCATCCTTCAGGTTAAAACATAATTCACTTTTCCAGGGAAGACTAGGCATATCTTCCTAACTAGACAAAAATCTCCCACCAATACAAATTTTACTAAACCAAAGTTATGAATATTTTCTCATAACATATCCTATCAATTGGAAGTTGAAATTTGACATTTTCTATGCATTATTGATTAATATATTCCCCTGGCTACAACCTCCCTACTAATTTGTCAGCTTCATGAGAACTGTGCTAGTGCTCACCATTCTGTCCCTATGTTTAGGACAGTACTAAGTGTATATCAGACACTCAGTATTTGTTGAAAAACAAATAAATGAATATACATGACATAATGCTTGGAAGATTCTCTCTTCTGGAAGATTGAGATATGACTGGAAACTTCAAAATATGAGCATGTCTAATGCCTTCCTCACAATTGTAAATTCATCATACTGGTTAAAAGCTGAACTGCAAAGGCAGGTTTCCTGGGATTCAAATCTGACTCTATCACCTAATATGTGTGCAAGTTTTACACATCATTTAAGCTCTCTGTGTTTTGGTTTTTGACAAATGGGACTGATAATCATACTATTGCATCTAATGCTTATGAAGATAATATGAATAAATGAAAATAAGTGGCTTAGCATGCCTGTCACATAGAAAGTGGTCATTATGACTATTATAATCACTGACTTCATTTCATCATGTTTCCCTCCTTTTCCACCCATGGGTCTCTCTGTTGGATAGTTAGATTCCATCTCCACTGTGACCATCGTGGCAAATGCATTCTCTTGAACCATTTTTTCCCCCTGAGGAATGTGTGCCCATCAAGTTTATTTTGGTTTTTGTCATTTTACCAAAACTGTGTTTTCAAAGAAAATTGTCTAGAGTTCAAAGTAACCTACCTGCTTCATTGGCTTCAACCCCACTTCCTCTCCTTTCTGGAGTGGAAGTCTACCCTTGATTATTTTTCCTAGACTTAACCCATCACCCTTCCCCATGCATGATTTCCTGGTATCTGAAGTCCAGTGTTCCTCCAGCAGTTTTTCTCCTGAGTCACAACCATTTTAGTCTTCTTGGCCTCTGTTTCCTAAGAATTGTAATTAAAAAAGAAAAGGAAAAAAAAAAAAGAAAAGGAAAGAAAAAGAAAATTCCAATTTTCAGCATTGGCAACTCATTTTTCCTGCCTAGATTATTTCTCTAAAGTCTCTGGACCCTTATAGTAAAATTCAAGGCAGACTCCTGCACCACCTGATCTTGTCTACTTTTCTAATCTCATAATGTGCTACCTCCTTCTCACTCAGTTTTCTTTAGCCACAGTGACTAATTTCCTCTAACTTGAATGTAACAGTGTTTCTCTGGATCACAGTCTTGACAATTTTGCAGCTCCGTTTGCCTACATCAGACTCTCTCATTCTCTGAGTATAGATTTAACTCTATTCCTCAGAGAATTCTCAGTTACTAGAATTAAGTTCCCTTTTTATGTATCTCCATTGCATAATATATATTTTTCTTACAAATCTCATCACAAGTATATGAAATAATAATTTTAATAATTAAATCCTTGTAATTACATTTCTGTATTTTTAAATCAATAAATATTGCTAATTAAATAATAAATTAAGATTTATCTTCACATTTATCTTCACATAAATACTACAAGGACAGGTATTATGTGGGTCTTGTCATTGTTCTATACCTAGTTCTTAGACCAGTAAGTGACTCATAATAGGTAATCAATAGGTATTTGCTGAATGAATGATAATTTAATCTTTATAGTATTCTCTTGCATTTTGTTTGATTCCAGTTTTAACTCCCAAATCATCCACAAGTTTCAATTCCACCTACTTCTTGAGTACGGAGTTCATTTTGTGATACTGACTTTGAATCTATTGTGATTATAGTCCTGCTCTCTCCTGTTAGGGTCTGGGAGGCATAAGAGAGTAACGAGAACAGCACTGGATCAAGGGCAGGGAGGCTAGTTGGAACCTGACAGTGACCTACTTAGCTTCAGAGTCAGCACTGGATTAAGAGAGAACTTCTCAAGTTTCTTTCAGTGTGAAATAATCCAGTTGAATGATTTCCCTTTGTTTCAAAAACTACACAGACAATCTAGTCATTAGTTTTATAGATTTAGTTATAGTATCTATTCATCTGATGAATGGTATCATTTTTTGTGGTTTTTCTCTGAAAGAACTGAACATTCTTTTCTGTGTGGTTTTGAGTTGTTTACCTAGTTAGCATCTGCAGCATAAATAATCAAGAACAACTGCTCAGGAATACAAGAGGAGTTTCAAGATTGCTTTCAGAAACACAGGATAAACCTTGTTTAGAGATACAGAGTCAAAAGAAGGATGAAATTGCCAAGTTCATTTAGAGTCAGCAGAGGGGAGGTATTATTTGTCCTTATGTGGAGACAAGAAAACCAAATCCACTGCAGCATTTTATCACTGCGGTTGACTGATGTCCTATGCAAATTACAACGTTGAATGTGTTTGTTCTGGGCTCTGCAGCATAAGTCTGGACAGCCTCCACAGCCTCTGTGTGCGTGCACAGCACATGTGTGCAAGAGAGAGAAGAGGTTTAATAAAGGCAGATTTCTGCTGCAGTTTCACGCTACTCTACACGGTTTTGGAAACTGATGTTAGAGCTACTTTATTTCTTAGTTGAATATTTTAGACATTTTAATTTTCCTGACAGAAAAGAGTAAGGGAACAATATGCCCTGCTTATTACTTGATACATCTGATGATTAGAGGAATTATCCAGGAACTAGCTTCTGAGTCCATACCTTTCAGACATTGTTTCACTTCCACAGCCCACAAAATTCTAGTATCAAGGGTCATAAAACACATTGATATCATAACCATGCCCAACCCAAGGCTAATCAGTGCAGTGAGCAGTAGACATGCCCCTGAAAGCACTAGGGCCCCCAACAGCCAGCCATAACTAGATACATAGAAACGACTGTTCACCACATAAACATACACCACCAAACCCTGACTAAATTCCCTCATTTCTCCTTAGACATACATCATAATATCCTTTTCTAATGCTATCCAGCAGGGGAAAGGAGACGATGGAAAAAGAGATAGTAACCTCAACTGACTTCAGTTAGAGCATCTTCCTTTAACATTCACAATAAAAACAGATGACTAAATGAATGCATTGCCTGGTCCCACCCAGATCAACTTGGAATGAACAACTGTAAATGAAAGACTCTGAAGCATAAATCGCATTAGCTTTGTGGTAATTCTGTCTCTGCCCTTAGATCTGTCTCTGGTGAAGTTTCATCCATCAATATATGTTTTTGTTGTTGTTGTTGTTTGTTTGTTTGTTTTTTTGTACAAATTGAGACTGGAGGAGGCCACAAAGGTGGAGAGGAAGTCTGGTCTCTGGCCAAATAGAGACCTGGCTTGTCCTCTTAAAGGGCCATCAGTCCTGATCCTCATATTTTGTTGTCTAGATCTTTTAACTCCTGGAAGGCCAAAGAAAATAAAATTATACTTGGGATAGCAAGTGCCTCTGTTTTTTATTATTTCCATTGAGAAGCAAATCAACATGAGGAACAGCTCTAATATTCCTTTTGGGTGGTTATTTTTTCTATGCACAAAATGATAGCTACCATAATAAAAGCATGTCTATTAAAAACAACAAATTTAAATAGGCTCTGATTTCTTCTCACATCTTTAATAACATCTTCCCAATATTTATGTTGCTGCTTTAGTCATAGTCTTTATCTTCCAAAAATATCTAATTATTGTATTCATAAAGTAAATAACTTAATTCTATAAAACAATTACTGGGCTTAGCCTCAGGTCTAACTCTGGACACATTCCCCAAGCACACGTGTTACTGAACTGCAGCTCTGGGCTTCACAAAAGAGCTGAGTCTGCAGTTAGTGGGGCCTCATTTTCTCTATTAAATAAAATCACTCAGCCGGCATGTGAGTAAACAGGAGCGTTTCCTTTTCTCCACTCCTCACCGAAATTCCCATACTTACCGATGTGCTAGGAAGGATGTATGGGGAGCAGGCTCCTGGCTTCTGGGATATTGATGGAATCCCTTGTTTTCAAGCAGATCTAGAATGGCAAATATATAATGAAATATCCTGAGGACAACTACGTTGATTCTCATCATGTGCAAGGATCTTGGTTCTTAGTTGCTGATTCACAAGTCTTAGGTTCTAAAGAGTTCAAATTCAGAAAAACCTAAGAAAAACAAATAAACAAAACGAAATCCATGAAAATAAAAAAATCTATAAGTGTGCTTCCAAAACTCTGGTATGCATAAGAATTACCTAGGTGAGCGTCTCAATAAATAAGTTTTTAATCCCATTTGTAGAGATTTCAACTAGTCAAACCCCTTGGAGATTAACCTATGTCCTTTATTTTTGAATAAGCACTTCACCTTTATGTTTGCAATTTCCTGCCACACTTACAGAAGCATTGTTTTGTAGTATTTCTAAACACAGGTTGACAAACTCTGACTCTTGATAGCTATTACTTAGATTAGCATTAAACTGAGTTAGAGCAAAAAGTCAGTCCTAGTGTATAAACATTGGACATAGTCTCTTCTTTGTCTTTTCATATCTAAAAGTCCTTTCTATTTTTTAAAATTTTTGTTTCTTCGTTTAATTTCTGGTGTTGTAATCCACTTTAAAATTTTAAAGTACTGAATTCATTTGTTTTTCAGACACTAACACTGATTGACATCAAACAACATTACTATATGTAAATTTATGATTATACAAATGGTATGTCTTTAACCCATGTACAAACAGACAAACAACATGTATCCCATTTGTTTACAATAAAAAAAAAGAAGATATATAAAAGGCCAATAGGCATATGAAAAGATAAAAAAAAAAAAAAGATAAGGAATTGGTGTAGATAAATCTTGCTCTTTTCAATGACTGTGAGTAATTTTTCTAAATCACTACCTTATAATTTTTCTCTTTTCTTGACTTTTTCTCCCTAATATAGTATAGATTATCCTCCAAAAATTACTCAAAAGAAGGTAAGCAATCCAGTACAACAAAAAATGTCACTAAATTTCACCGTGTCTAACCTACTGGGGGAAATTTACACAAAATATTAGAAACGTCATCTATTAAAAATTCAGTGCTCCTTAGTTCAGAATCATTGTCAACTATGGCTTTCTAGAATTGTATCCTGAAAGCACAGAAGGAGGAGGTTGCCAGTAGAAATTGGTGGATAAAGTATCTTTTTTGTAATGTAAAATGTTGCATGCTCATTGCATAGACCACTATTGATATTTGTAAGTGTTAATAAAAGCATAAAGCAAAAATTATCATTCTCTAGAAATAAAAGATTTAACACATCAGAGATTTGATGGAATGATGTGTAAAGAAAAACTAAAAACAATTATCATTGAGTGATCATTATAGTTTATCATAACAGGAAAGAAATATTAAAGAAAACTATCAACTTTTTCATTTGGTTCAGAATCCAAGGCTTAGATAGCTATCCCTGATATTTAAAAAGTTATTTTGGGAAAAAAATGAAGAAAAGAAAGCAATATGTCCTATATAGGTGCAGTGGATAATGAAATTCAGGAATTTCTGTGACAGAAGCAATAAAAATAAATATAGAGATGTCATCTGGGTTGGGTCATGATGGATGATGGATTAGTGTCTGCCTTTTAATTTAATATGCTCAGAAATGCAAGTTTATCAGATCTGGAGAATTAAATCAAGCTCATCATATTCAAAAGACTGGTAGAAACACAAATATTAACTTATTAATTTGAATAGAGCATAATTACTCCTAAGGTGCTGAGATACTGCCTGACCTGTGGGTCAGCATATTATTTTTCTCAGAGGAGAATTCTAGTTAGGTGCAAACTTTTAATTAGAAGACTGTTTGGAGAGCCTGCAAACAAACGTGGCATAATTAAATAATTGGATAGAAACCTCTTCAAATGGAATTATACCCTGGTCACTGTGTCTCAAACAAGTTTTCACAAAATACGTCAGTTAAATAGGAAGGGAAAACTTCTTTTAAGACCACTTATCAAATTACTATTTCTTCAAGAATTGAAAGTATACTCCTGGTCTATAAATCAGATCAAATTCAACAGGAGATTCATGAATGATTATCAAAGCTCAATTGGAATGTTTAGAATTTAATGGTTCAAAATCATAAAAACTAGTTATGCCTTCCCAAGTATAGTCTCTTGATCAAGCCAGGTTTAGTTATGCATTTGACCATATGTTATGGTTTGAATGTGAGGTGTCCCCCAAAAGCTCACATGGGAGACAATGCAGGAAGGTTCAGAGGAGAAATCATGGGGTTGTAAGAGTCTTAACCCAATCAGTGAATTAATACCTGATGGGATTAACTGAAGTGGTTGGGTGTGGTAGGAATTGGGGCATGGTTATGGGGTATATATTTTGAATCAGGAGAGTGGAGTCTCTCTCTGCTTCCTGATCACCAATGATGTTAACTGCTTCCCTCCACTACCCTCTCACGCCATGATGTTGAGCCTCACCTTGAGCATGGAGCAATGGAGCCAACTTTCAATGAACTAAGACCTCTGAAACTGTGAGCCCTCAAATAAACCTTTCCTCTTTTACAGTTGTGCTAGTCAGGTCATTTAGTCACCGCAGCGAAAAAGCTGACTAAAACACCATATAAGTGGAATTTACATTTTAATTGAAAGTGGTAAAATATTTGTAAAAGTGCATTTTGAGAAATTATTGTTGCTGCTTTTTAAAATTTGAATATGCTGATGTTAAAATAGCTGTACAGTAGTCAATTAGAAGCATTTATTGTATCTTAAAGTGAAGATTTTCTGGGTGGATGCTGACAGTGAGGACCAGGAAATGCAGCTGCTTCCTTTTAAATGGTAGCAAACACCCATTAAAAAATAATTTTCATAATGATCCAAGCTAGTAATTATTAACTAGCGTGACCACCAGACATACCAGTGAATGTTCCCCCGACATGCATATGCCTAGTCCCCACCCTGTACTTCCTATATTTTATGAGTGAGGCTTAAATATACATATATGATTTTTTGAAAAGCTCCATGATGATTCTGATGCTAACATTTGAGGACAAACATGGGCAATACTGCCAGTGTTATATAGCATCAGGCCAATCCAGGATATCAGAATCCAAAACCTCATAAGACAGGAAATTTGGATTTTATGATTGGAAATGTGCTCAGAAAAAGCACTCATCTGCTTGTGAAAGTCATTACTATGTCATTTCCTCTGACCAAAGGCTGGATTTGGAAGGATGGGTCGGATTGATTCCAGTTGTTGTTCATCCAAGATATTTTTATGTTTAGTTACATATATGGGGTGGGAAAATATTAAGCCAGTGCTTGTTTAATGAAGTTGAAAACATTAGTAAACAATTCAATTTGGTGATGAAATGGAAATGATTTATTTTGAGAAGCTTGGTGAGAAAACCATTTGCACTTTGCTAAAATGGTTTGTGTTCTGGTAAGTCAAAGAATTTGATAATAGCCATGTTCTTAATTACTAACACCCTATTCCTAAAACTATTCATATTACTTTATGAAACCATTTACTAATTTTAAGAAATCTTTAAGTACAGTATCTTATTTTTACATAGAAATGTATATGTTTAGAATCCTTCCCTTCAAATCATCCTCAATGTTTAATATAAAATCAGCTTTTCAGTTGAAGAAGTAAGAATTGTCATTACCATTTTATAGATGAGTAAAGTAAGGCTTGGAGAAAAAGTTATTTCTATTCTATTGTCATGTAATAGAACTGGAATGTAAGGAGCATCAATTGCATCAGGTAATTTGCGTACACGAATCTCATGTATTATTCTTACAGCACTATTATGGTTTGGGTGTGTGTTGAATATCTCTGAGGGATCCATTGTGATTGAGGCTTGGTCTGCAGGGTGGTGGGATTGGGCAGTGCTATGGAAACTTTAAGAGAT
This sequence comes from Sciurus vulgaris, assembly GCF_902686455.1. Lineage (NCBI taxonomy): Eukaryota > Metazoa > Chordata > Mammalia > Rodentia > Sciuridae > Sciurus > Sciurus vulgaris. The sequence continues at coordinate 59,080,311 of NC_136469.1, forward strand.
GGAGTCTAATAAGAGTTCATGAGGTCATTAAGGGTATAAAGTAGTTCAGTTTCCATAGCTTGGTAATTCTCAGGCAACCTCTTTGGGAGAGGTTTGTTATAAAAAGGAGTGAGTCTGGTCTTTCCTGTTCTGTTTGACTCTGCTCCCACCAATACATGCCCCCACCAACACAGTCTGCCATGATATGGTCCAAGGGAAAGACGAATTAATTAATTCATAACTGCCATCTAAATAACTGTGAGCTGGTGTCAGGTATTCATTATAGTAGTGCAAAACTGATAAATATAAGTTCAATGGAAAAAAAAATCTAACAATTGGAGGGTTTTATTAGCTTCCCCTCATTCACAGAGAGAAAGTAGCAAAGCCAGGACTCCTTGCTCTCATGAAATGAGGACATCTATAGATTTATGAAGACTGGATTTGACTCCTCCCCTCTCTATGCACCCACTGGATTACTGAGAATCTATGTTTGAGTGTGAGACCTCAGCCAAGTTGCTGGGATTCTAAGTTCACCCAGATATTGAGATAAAGCTGGCAGAATATAAATCTTGGATGTGAAACAGAAGGTCAAAGACTGAAAGACCTCTATAATAAAAATTATGTAATACTAAAGAAAGAAACTGAAGAAGATCTCTAGAAGATAGAAAGACCTCCACATTCATAGATTGGGAAAATTAATATTTTTGAGATGACCAAACTACCTAAAACAATCTATAGATTCAAAGTAATTCCCCCAAAATACAAGTGACATTCTTTGATGAACCAGAAAAAATAATCCTAAAATTCATATGGAAGCACAAAAAACCCTGAAGATCCTGAGGAAAAGAACTGTGCAAGAGACACCATGATATCTGATTTCAAAATATATGACAGAGCAGCAGTAAGAAAATCAACATGGTATCGGCAAGAAATTAGACATGCATATCAATTGAATAGACTAAAGCACTCAGAAGCAAATCCATCCATCCACAGCTAACTGATTCTCAACAAAGGTGTCAAATACATACATTGGAGAAAAGATAACCTTTCAGCAAATGGTGCTGAGAAAACTAAAAATTCACCTGTAGAAGATTGAAACGAGACCCCCATCTCTCACTCTGCACAAAATCAACTCAAAATGTATCAAAGATCTCAATGTAAGACCTGAAACTTGGGAACTACCAGAGAAAACATAGCGGAAACATCAAATATTGGCTGAGGCAGCTATTACCTGATTAGGACTCCAGAAGCTCAGGAAACAAAAGCAAGAATTGACAAGCTAAAAAGCTTTTTATCAAGCTAAAAAGTTTAGCACAGCAAAGGAATCAATCAACAGAGAGACGAGACAATCTACAGAATGGAAGAAAATCTTTGCCACCTCTTCATCTGACAGAGGATTGATATCCAAAATATATAAAGAACTCAAAAAGTGCAACATCAAAAAAGTATTCCCATCAAAAATTTGGCAAATAACCTGAAAAGACACTTCTCCAAAGAAGAAATGCGAATGACCAATGAATATATGGAAAGCGCTCAATATCTTTATCCATTTTACTTCAGTTAGAATGACTATTGTAAAAAAAAAAAAAAGTGCTGCCAGGGATATCAGAAAAAGGATCCCTCATATGCACGGTTAGTGAGAATGTATAGCCACCATGGAAAACAGTATGGAAGCTTCTGGAAGCTTCCTCACAAAACTAAAAAAAAAAAAAAAAAAAAAAAAAAAACAAAACAAAAAAACAAAACTACCATATCATATGACAGAGCTATTCCACATCTGGGTATTTATCCAAAGGAAATGAAGTTGGCGCACAGAAGAGATACCTGCATGCCCATGTGTTTTGTGGGACTACTCGCAATAACCACAACATGGAATATGCCTGGGTGCCTGTAAACAGAAAAATAAGTAAAAGAAAATATGACATATATACACAATGGCATATTAGCAATAAAGAAGAATGAAATCATCCCATTTTCAGGAAAATGGCTAGAATTGGAGGACGTGATATTAAACAAAATAAGTTATACACAGAAGGATAATTATGGCATGTTTTCTTCATGTGGAATCTAAACAAGTAAAATAAAGAAAGAAAAGATAGACGGGAATAGAGGAAGGGAGAGAGGAGAGTTAGGGGAGGGCGAAGAGGGTAGAAGGGAGGAACGACAGGATCGTCATCAATTTGTACAATTAATATACATTAACATTTGTAGTAGAAAAATAGAAGATACAAAGGAAACTTCAAATAGAAGAATATTTTCACCACACAAAAAAAATGTGACTGGTGTGTTAATTACCCTGAATCGATCACTACAGAATGAATGAATGAACCATCATATCATACCCCATAAATATGTACAACTATTATTTGTTCATAAAATTTTTTAAAAGACAAATTGTTTTCTGAAATAAGTATTTTCTCATTTCTGAGATATTGTGTTGTTAGGATTCCTCCATATGCATGTCATCTTGAATCAAGAGACACAAATTTAGGGATTCATGTGAAGTGAGAGAACTACCTTCATAGGTTGAGAAGTTAAATTGGAATGGACAATTGGGAATGTGAGAGACAAATGCTTTGGAAGCTCAAGAATCAGCTTGTCATGATGTCTCCTTTCCTTCTGGGTAATAATGAACTAGCACTGGCCCTGGTGTTATGTGTGGATATAATACAAGCCTATTTTTCTAATAGGCTTGGTCAAATGACAGCGGCCCCCCTGCGGATGATGCTCACTTCCATTTTGGCTCTGTAGGCAGAGTACTTAATATCTTTTGTACCATGGGTTTCACAGTATCTGCTTCTTTTCAACTCTGCTCCCAATACCTTCAGAAGATCGTCCAATTCTCATCTAATCTGAAAGTAATAAGGATAAACTATTAGGTTCTATCTCTACCAAAGAAAGTACATGATACTGAAAGTACCTTGAAGTGGAAAATGGAACAAATTTCTTATAAAAGTTGGAAGTCTATTATATCTGTTTCTAACAAGGCAGAATATCTCAAAATGTGGGTGTCTGTTTCTCAATATATGGATGTCTACTTTACTAAATATATGCCTTAATTCACTTTGTAGATATTTTACCCCATTCATTACATCAAAAATATGATAAACACACCTATATCTAATCTCTACACATATGCATACACACAATTGAGCCCATATGTTCACATCTGTCTCTCTCTATATATATGCATATATACATACATATCAATAATACACATTTTTGTGTCTATATGTTCTACTGTGTGCCATTGATCTCTCTGTCTCGTCTGTAATCAGTAATGTTTTCATTGATTCTTTTAACTAAAAAACGCTTTCTGATCTAGTGAGGCAAAACTTACCACTTTTTATTACTCCTGTTTTTTTTTTTTTTTTTTTAATCTGCTTAGCCACTTTAAAATACACTTTCTTAGTTTTGGTTTCTTTCTCTTTCTTCTTTCCTCTACAAGTCCTTTATCTTTTTTTTATTATTAAAAATCTTAAATTTACATAGGGCAATGTTGTTTGATTCATTCTGTTATTTTTTCCCTTCCCCCCCACCCCTCCCACCCCTCTTTTCCCTCTATACAGTCCTTCCTTCCTCCATTCTTACCACCCTCCTTATCCCTAACCCTAAACCTGAACCCTAACCCTAACGCTAACCCTTCCTACCCCCCATTATATGTCCTCATCCGCTTATCAGCAAGATCCTTTATCTTTTAAATAGCCTAAATATCTATAATTAAGCAATCTTGGAATGGGTTTCTAGTGTGCCTCATAAAAGTACACAGCAGTCAGGGCTGAGAAAGCCAAGTGCCTTTAGATCCCCTAGAACTGATCGTGACCAGCATCAGTGGTGACTCTGTATGCCGAGGGCTTCGACGTTCAGCAGGGGGCAGGAAGTGAGGCAATGCATGTTTGACTGTACTTTCACACAACCACACCCAAATTTATTTCTGGAAAGTACATGTGACATCTATTTACTTACATTGCTATCATTATATTCTTCAGGATATGCCAAATAAAGTGATAATCCCAAGGGTGGTCTGTTTTATTCAATCAATTTGTATAGAGGGTATAATCAAATCTAAATGCCCACGATAGAAGCATAGCTCTTCTGAGACTTGGCATAACTTAGGATGAAGCATGCTGGTGTTTTCAGGGGTTTTGAGCCATGACTGCTCTTGTGTGGAGTCCTTTCCAGCATGGTTCAGCAATGAGATGTGTTACTTCCTTATCAACAGGTAAAGGTCTAATTTTTGAATAGTTTCTTGGTGGGGTAGATGAATCTACACTGACCCATCATACTCTTATCCAGTAGACCTCAAGTCTAACCATCTATAAAATGGTGTTTGGTCAAGATTAGATATGAAGTCTGTGGGTAAGGAAACGTAAAGTTATCGTCACACACCATAGTTGCATCCAGGGTGATGGCAGTTTTATCACCATGTTTCAGTCAGTCATCACTGACATGAAGGAGATTCCTGCTATACAGATCATCTTGTGTGGTTGGCCTTGTCTGCAAGAATCCATTTCTCCCAGCCTCCTTGGTCTGCTACAATGGCATTCTATCTAGTGCCATTCCAATCCCATCCCCTGTATTCATGGGGTATTATAAATATTTTTTTCCTTTTCATCAAAGCCCACTAATAAAAACAGTGGACATCCACACATCTTACTTACACAACTTAAATAACTTGTGAAACCTCTCTGGACAGTCTAAAGACATCTCCTTGCTTACTCAAGGGCAGATCATGACCTATGAAATAAGATTTTGCACTTAAGGTAGTCTTCACTGGTCTAGCTTTCAGGTGGGAAAGAGAGGCCAACATTTGATTCCTGGTGGGTTTTGCTCTAAAGTTTAGCCTTTAGGAAGTTAAAGCTTTTTTATTCATACTGAGTAGCTGCTTAATGAGGTCCCTTGATTACCACTCCAAAATGTTCTTTCAAAACAAAAGTTAGAAAGCTCTCTGATCCATTCTCAAGAAGAATCTGTTTCTGTGCAAAACCCATCCTGACCTTTTTGTTGAAGAAGGACAAAATAATGTAGTAACAAAAACACAAGTGGCTGCCAAAGGAAGAGAGAGAGAAAAAAAAAGAGTTCCTGTAAGGGACTGAAACAATAAATCTCCTCTCTGCTGAACTCCCAAAGGGAGTGTGTGTATTTCCTCCTGTTCTTTATCAGAGTCCCCAAAATAAGTAGGAATGGGCAGTGACTGCTCACATTCAGCACACCTTTTCCATTTGCTAATAAGGCCCCGACAGGCTGAGAGGAAATTTTCCCTGCCTTACTCTGGAGAGAGGAGCCACTGAGACGATCCACGGGCACCATGCAACTGCTTCAAGTGACCACTCTCTTTCTTCTGTTCAGTCTTTGCAGCTGTGAAAACAACACAGGTACCACTTTCTGTTATTCTTCTGATGGTGTGGATGAGAAATAAGCTCTTAGCCTTAGTTTATCTTCAGGGAGCTTCTCCTGAAACTTCGATGCAGCAATTCTTTTGCTGAATTGAGTGTGTGGACATTGACTTGCAAGGCATGGAGATAGCGCCATAGGGAGAACATTTGCTTTCACTGAAGGGAAACATTTTCTGATGCAAAGGACTTGAAGTGCTTGAGAAACCGTAAAGGCACTGGAAATATACAGCCCTTGTTAGAAAATAAAAATCTGGGAACAAAATGCTGCCTAAAATGCACCACTTCTCAAAAACGTATTCCTTTTAGACGTAAGTCCAGAAACAATAAAACTGCTGTGAATGGCTGAAAGGTTAATGATAGGGAATATTGTGTTACAGATGTTATCCTCTATTAGTCCCAACTGTCTATCAGCTCTGACCTACTGAGAAGTCAAGTACAGCTGCCTAGGGAAGTGAATCTTAGTATCTCAAAGGGGTGGGATGAGAGAGGGAGAGTCATTTAAATTACAGATTATAGAGTTCTGTTACAGAAATCCGCACATATCAAAACATACACACACAAAACGCCTTGCATAATATTTCAAGGATTTGTAAACACAAAATCCCTGTCAGTTAACTGTAAGTTAAGAAACTCACATAAAGGATATATATGTACCTACATAATCCCTGAATATATTAATGACCAGTTGCAAAAAAATGATTATGTTTGACTCTTAACCCTCCTTGAGTAATTCAATTTAATTCAAATTAAATTTAATCAATATTTATTAAGCTTCTACCCTATATTTGGCAGTGAAAGGAATGTAAAAATGAGTAAGACGCCCTTGCCACAGAGGTAAATGTACCAATGAGAGAAATAAACAAAAGTGATTCTAATACAAGATAGGCTTAATAAGTGTAAAACCCAAACTATCATAAAAGAACACTGTTGTAAAGATTGATTCTGATCCTGAGAAGCTCTAAGGACAAAATGTCCAAAAACTCAGTTCTAATTTTATTTTGTCCAGGCTCCTTTCAAAAGTTTCCTGCCTACAAAATTCTGATTTACAGGGATAATGTAGGAAGAAAAAAGCACACTTCTCTTTGAGCAACATTTTGTCAGTAATTTTTCAAAGTATCTAAGTAAAGTTAGGACAAAGTCCACAACATAGTAAGAATCAAGTAGCTTGTTTACCATGTGATTCAGAGTTTCTGGGGTCAAGTTGCAGCAGGTATCAAGGCCAGAATATTTAACTTAGAAGAGTAATTAAGAATTTGACTTTTTAAAATAAAGAATATATATGAGGTGTCACAGAAATCAGTGCAGTAGTGGATGAGTAACTTCAGTATGCATGAGAAAGATGCACAAGAATCCCAATGCCATGAAAAGCACTGTTCACAAATATATGCCAGGTTAATATAAACTGGGAAAGTCTGTGTTAGGCCGCTGGCAGTTCCAGGTCTGCAAGCATCAGCGAGTACAGCATTTTGCCAGCATTGTTAAACTCAGAATGGATTACACGTCTTTCTGAAAACAAAGTGGAGTAAGATCGATAGAATTAGCTTCCAAAACTTGTCTATAAAGAAGATATGAAGGTGAAGGACAATGCAGAATGGCCTGGCAGACTTTTCCTATTATGGTGGCTTTGGGAGAATGCCAACATCCTTTAGCTCTTCGGTAACGAGCCCAGCCTTTCTTGAACAGTGTCATCTTGCTAATGAACTGTTAACCCAAGGAAGATCGTTTCCCATTTGTGCACACACAATACTTACATGATGACTCTCTCTCTCCATTTCTGCCAACAAGCCTACTTGTTATAACTAAGGGCCAGTGGCTGTAACATCTAAAAACAAAGCAAAGTAACAACAAAGACTGCTTCAATTATCTGAGGAAAGGAACTTATAACATAGGAGCAGACATCGACCATCAAAGTGGTGCCTAGAAGGAACTGAAAGAGACTTTCCCATCTATGCTTAAGACTCTGCTGCACCTGGCTTGGCCTGCTTTGTTTCCTTCACAGATCAGGCACAGGAAGTGAAGCATTTCCTAGGCTGATCTAGTAAGTTCTTTCCTTAATCCTCCGTGCCAGGAACACACTGATTCCAGAGCTTCACATGTTCCCCAAACTTAGCATGATTAACACATTTTAAGGTGTGGGGAGACATTTCATCTGCCTGAAATTCATAAGTTGTCAAGCAGATCCTTGCTTTTTTGCAAAGTCATTTATTTCTAAATAATGATCTTTTAGAGAAATTGACTTGCTTTCCTTTCTGATGTTTTTATCAGTCTCAGATTAAATAAGGGCAATATAGACTTTCGTGTTGTCAAAATCAAGGGATTCTTTCTACATCACATGAGTGACTTTTATTACTTGGTTGGTGGTATAATATTTTACAATGTCCAATTTGGAAAGCTTTTCTTTTGAAATATGTATGGGGGTTTCCTGAAAGGAAACTCATTTTTTTCCTAGGGTTCTCTAAATGATACTTAAAACTGAACAGACACCCTACAGTGGCTTTTAAGCTCCTGTGACTTTTAAGTCTAGATCGATGAGCTTTTGACTGTCAGGACTGAGAAGTTAAAGGAAGAAGGATTCCAAGCAAAAGAAAGTCCTGAAAACGATATGTATTTACTCTTCAGATGCCATTTGCTTTTAAACTTTACATTAATTCAGGGTTGGAAAAATTTAGGCGTTTTCAGACAGGAATAGATCCCCCTTTATTGGTATCTAAAGGAGGATTTAATTGCTTGGAGAAGTTCATTAGTGACTGAACATTCAATTTCATGAAACAAAAATTGATTGAACATACTGTAAGCAAATTCTACACTGAATGATCTGGATTTATACAAATCATCCTTTGCCCTAGAAGTGGGAAAGGGAAGAGGATGGGTCAGATTTCATTATATTAAAGGTCTTAAGAGGTAAATAAAGAATACTGTGGAAAATTTACAACTAGTTTAGTGTGTGATATAGGCATATCAGACAAGTCTTCACCTAAAACTATAAATTTTGAGCTTTGATGAACAGAATTTCTTGAACAGGAACATTTAAACATGAGAGTATTCTAGACTGAAAATATAGGGAGACATGCTGGGCATAGCTAAGGATTTCCTGAGTATTAGGAAATAAGTTTGGAAAGATAGCATTAGGAGATATTGAATACCAGGAAGAGAAATATTGATTCATATTGCTGGGAGTATAGCTCAGTAGAGCATATTTAGCACGTGTGCTGCCCTAGGTTTAATCCTCAGCACCACCAGAAAAGAAATATTGCATAGAGTTGATTAATTTAGAACCTATAAATGTGTTTGAGCATGGGAATTATATGATTGGAAATAAAAATTAGGAAGATCAATCTATCAGAAGAGTACAGTCTATACGATTGTAGTCAAGAGAGATAAAAGGTAAAGAAATTAGTTTGTCATTGAAAGTCTGAGAGTCTGACAATAAAATGAAAAGGAGGGTCTGGTAAGAGGTTTAAGGAAATAGAAAATATGTGAATTAATTTATTATTTACACTGCCAATGATAGAGAAGGCTGAAACATAAAAGTGAGATTATTTTAATATTAGAAATAGGCAAATGGCTTTGGAGCAGAGGAAAGAAAGGAGATGGCTTAGTGAAGGAGTGATTTTGATTTTGAACATGGTGACTTTAAAATACTGATAAAATACGCAAGTTGAGCTTTGTGATAGTAAAAATTATCTGGTAGGTAGTTGGGACATCCCTGGTTTTGGATGTAGGAGGTAATGGGGAAGGGTTGAATGTTCTTTTGTTGTGAATCCAGAGTTATTAGTCCTGCTCATTGTAGCATTAATAAGAAAGGTAATCTATTTGCTTTTCTTCTCAATGCCTATATTTTTAACTTTCTTATGGCACTTATTTTCCAATTCCATCAGTTATTCGTGTGTCTTAGTTCTATTACCAGATTTTAAGTACCGTGAAGGAAGGAGCCATACTAACATAGCCACATTATTATTTTCATCTTGAATTCTTTCCCATGACAATGACTTTTCAGCTTACTACTTTGTCCTTGTGAAAAGTTATGGATAGGTGTGAATTATATAACATAACATTGGTATAAGTGGATTATTTTGATTCAAAGTTATGAAAGTGATAACCAAATACAAGGGCATATTGTCAAAATTAGTTCTCAAATCTTGGCAGAAGAAAACACAATAATATTAGATGAACACCTAGTTTCAGGTAATAGTAATTTTACAACAAATCTGAAAAAAGCAATTTTTTTTTGTGACTAACCTTTGAGAGGGAAAATATCTAAATAGAATTGACTCTATTCTCTGTTTAGGATATTAAATACTTAATGTAACCCTATCAAATAGTTAGAAATATTCAGGGAGACACCATATTCTCAACCAACTTCTTAAAACATAGAATGGCCTTTGTTGAAAGCAAAATTCACAAAAAGAGAAGTTGGAAGAAAGTTAAAGAAATACAGCACATCATTATTTCATGTGTTATTTTAGGTGACATAAGTTGGCTGCTTTAAAACAGGTCATTTTGTTTAGTACTTCTGTTTAGTTTAATCTACTTCAATATCTCTTACCTGAATTGGGTGACCTATATGGTAGGAAGAGTAAACTAATATGGAACAAATCCAGTGGGAAAAGTATTTAATCTCAAGCCATTTTTTAAGCTTTCTTTCTTCACTAACTCATTTTTCAATGGTTCCTACCTAAAAATAAAAGTAAAAAATAAAAATTCCTATTTTCAGAAGATTCATAGCAGTTATCAGAAATAAATTCACTGGCAATTTTATCTTATGGACTATAATTATTCAGAAAATTGGGAGAAAATGATAAGCATTTGAGGGTTTCAGAAAGTTTAGAAATTAATAGATGACTTACTAGAAAGTTTTTAACTTACTAGATAATTATCCATCCTTTCCTTTTTAACTTAATAGATAATTTCCTTTTTACTTACTAGATAATTGTCCATCCTTTCCTTTTCATTGGTGAAGGGCATTTCAAACTTCAGGTACATGTTTTAACTTTTGCATAGTTATCAATCCAAATTACTTATAATCTTTTTTTCTTTGGTAATCACTTTTCAAACTCTTCTCCATCTTCAAGACCAGTTTGAGTGCACATTTCTAAACACTGAATGTCAAACCAGGAATTTACAATGACATTCAATTCCTGTACAACTTTTCCTGCTTCTGGATTCCTATGGATCGCTGCAGTTCTGTTGGGTTAGGCTAGCAATGCCTGTTGAGTGTTTTAGTGGCAGCTCTCTCAGTTAGTACACAAGATTCATTTTGTTCTGTTGCCCACAACAGCAGTATCAACATGAGAAACATTAATGGTGTCAGTTAAATCTAGAAAGGCCACTATATGGTTCCCAAATGTTGGGCAACCATTAAAAAAAAATGTTTTCTAAACTTGAATAGAGGTTTCAAATCTTGGAGATGATCATAACTGGTCTATAAATAGAAGCAGTCACCATGTGAGCTCTAGACATCTGCTCTGTCTTTCCTAACATCTTTTCTAGCCTGTGTACTCCAGCATCCAGCCACACACAGGTGTAGCAAGACAGCAAACTGCCTCACTTTCATGCATATTTCTTTCTCTCATGTGCTATTCTGGTACCAATGTATGTTTCAGAATCCCACCTGGCACTGTTAGATGTTTGAGCTTCAAGTGCAGAAGCATTAACATCCTATGAACAGCTCTTGACTCAGGGGTGAGTGGAACTAGCAAATAAATGCTTTCCTCTTCTATCCCGCTCTGGTTTTACTGTCTTAGTCCTCTCTCCCTTTCCCAAGGGTCATGTTCTTTCAAAAACTGCACCTTTGTTCTTGCCTCAGGCTCTGCTTTCTGCAGAACTCTAGGATTTATTATTTTTCTTGATGGAAACATTTTGGTTTGGGTGATAGTGTATACCTAGGTATAGATTAATTACAGTTTCTCCAACATTTTCATTAATATGCACTATCCTTTCTCTCTACTTAAAAGCAAACAAACAAATAAACAAAAAGTGTTAATCAATCATCAGCTAAATAAACTCAATAGTATTCCAAGCAGGGCCTGTTATAAGACAATCATTTACCTGCTTGCATATACTCAGTAATTAATTATTCTGTAAGGTTAGTAGTCAAAAATGTCAATGTCATTGATTCTACTGAACTGTGGACTACTCTTTAGTCTGTTTAATCAGTCATATTCAGTATTAATTGTGCCAAATACCAGAAGGAGACCACAATTGGGTCTGGCCCAAATTAGCCCAAAGAAATATTGCTTCAACATCTACAATCATCTGCCATTTCCTGTGCCAGGCACTTTGCACACATTACTTTCATCATAACATTTCAAGGTCATCTGTATCATTCCCATTTTACTTATTAAGAAATAGAGGCTTGGAAATGGAGTTAAGCTATACTGGGGTCATATGGAGTTAAGATCAAACCAAGACTCTGCTCTTCAAAACCTTTCCCTACAGTTCACTATCTTCCAATATAGTGACACTTCAGGAAGTTGAGTTTTCTCATCAGAACAACTGATGTTAGAGAGCTGCCACCTGAGCCCTTTAGAACCCCACTGCTGCTGTCCCACAACACTTACAGCACCCTTACAGAGTGACGATGATTTCCTGATATCCTGGGTTCAATTCATTCTTAGTGAACCCTTTGGAAGGAGCTATAGGCATTTGTCTCCCTGCCCATTATATTGGTTAAAGTAAAATGTGCTTGTCTCTAAATGTTCATGAATTTAGAGACATTGGAATACCTTAGTGGAAAGAACTTGGCCTCAATGTTAAAACTAAGTGTGGCTTTAGCTTCTTAGTATGCTGTAATTGGCCAACACATTAAATCCTTCTTAGCCTCAGTTTCTGTAACTACAAATGAAAAAAGAGATATATGTTGACATAGCATTGGCTGTGAGAAAAAAAAATTTTAAATGCTGTGTAAATCACAAATTCCTATTAAAATAATATTATTATGTTAACCAACATCTAAATCACAGAATAAGTAGAAAGCCATTTCATCAATTTCAGAATTCTTTCTTACTAGCTGGTTCTGTCTTTTTGCCATTTCTCTTTTAGCCATAATACCATTACATATATATTTTGTGTGTGTGTCTGTTCACATCCAAATGGCCGTGTGTTGAAATAATGCTTGACTTATAAAAAATCACACACAAAACACAGAAAACATTTGTATCACACATTGAATTTATTTTTAACTGAAGTGGGAAAAGAAATCTTTTTCTGTTGTATGAACTGTGAAATCGCCCTCCTAGGGTATTCAGCAAGTGTGAGGACACAAATGTGGAGCTCCTGGACACTCTCCCCAGGGTACAGAGGCCACTTCTGCATTTGTCAGCTCAAAGTCATTGTGACAACTCCTCTATCCAGCCACAAGACCTCCTGGTTATGTCCATTCCTGAAAATCTAATTTTAACTAATTTGAAGATTTATTAATAGCAAGTGCATTATTGAGGTTAGAATAATTAAATCATTTGGATCAATAAGCATTTTATTGTTTTTCTTCTTTCCCTTTCATTTTCTGACAGTTTCATTTATTTGGTTCAAGTCTCATGTCAACCGAAGTCTGAAATTCTATAGGTTCACAGAATCCAAGAAAAGCTACAAAGCTATCAACCATTTAAATATCTTTTACTAGGATCTGTTAGCACCTACTGATATAAATCTCTTGAGAGCCAGGACAATGTATAATTGACCTTGTCCCCCCCCCCCCAGGACCTATTTTTGAAACAGAAGTAATATTTAGTAAATAACCTTTATTTTAATTCGGAGAACTGCATTTCTTCAAAAGTCAGCAGGACTGAAAAATACCTAAAGTATTCCTGGATTTGTTTTCAGTTACTTGAGGGCAACATTTATTTTTATCCTTGGCCTATGTAATGGAGAATCTGTGAAAGTCACTTTGGGAAACATTGTTGTTAAACTTAAATTCAATTGGCTTCATGAAGCTATCCTACCATCTTATTTTGTATAAATAATAGAGACTGCCCACCTCCATATTATAAAAACTGTCTAAATCATACCAGAATGGCATGACTGTCTGAACACATGTGTTGAATCACTGTTGCTCACAAGAAAAAAATCTTATCCTACACTTCTATGCCTCATTCACCAGGCCATTCTGAACCATTTATGTTAGATTAGTCCCACCCTTGCTAGGTCAAATTATGAAAATTCAGTTGTAAACACACATAGATTACATAGTTCACATCTCCAACTCTAAAGTTCAGTATATAGAGTAATTAACTTCATTCTAATATTTTGTGCAAGTAAATGCATCAAAGAGTTCAGTTCTCAAGTTCTTAAAATTTCATAGCTCTATAAGTGATCAAAATGCTGTTTAGTGGTAGAGAGTAAACTGTCCTCTGAGCCAAGAGCCTTTATTTTAGCTACCAGGGACCACAGACTTGCTATGGGACTGAGGCAAGCAAAGTATTTGTTCTCTCAAGACTTTAACTTGCACAACTATAAAGTGAATGTGGCTTCCCTAATTAATAGTAGGGGATTTTTTTCTCCAGATCTACAATTTTATGCTTTTACTGTAACAAACAATTTCTATACATTGTGCCCTGAGTTGTCTTGTTCCATTTTCATCCTGGTATTCCTAGGCTCATTCTGAAGCAAAGTGTTGATTCTGTTCCCCAGAATTTACTTCCTTTGGGGATTTTTGACAATATCTTTTTGGTGTCTCCAAGGTCAATTCTCTGCCATGAGAGACATTTCTCACAGCACACATCTCACAAGAAAGCATTCTTTCCATTTTTCCATACTGCACTATTTGTATGAAATTTAGAAATTTTGTTGGGAGTGTGGCTAGAAAAGAAATTTCAGTGGAGAGAGGGGAGGAGGGAGAGAAACTCCTTCATCCAGAAAAAGTAAAAAGAAAAAAAAAATGAGGTTAAAAGAATAGAAGAAAGGGACAAGAGTCTGGGAGGAAGAGAGAACCTGTTTGAGGGGGCTAGGATGGGGAGATAGAGAGACTTACCTAATGCTCTAATGGTCTGGGAAGAGCATTCTCTGTTCCCCACACCACCTGTTGCCCACTCTTATGGGACTGGTAGCCAGTGGGATTCCTTCTTAACATCAAACTTCTTAGTCGGGCATGGTTGTGCACTCCTGTAATTCCAGAGACTCTGGAGGCTGAGGCAGGAGGATCACAAGTTCCAGGCCACCCTCAGCAATTTCTTAAGGCCTTAAGCAACTTAGCGAGACTCTGTCTCAAAATGAAAAATTAAAAAGAATTGCGGATGTGGCTCAGTGGTTAAGCACCCTTGGATTCAATCTCTGGTACCAAAAACAACAGCAACAAAAACAAGCAAAAAAAATATTAAAGTTCTTGTGGTCTTTCCTCCCTCTCTGCATTCTTTTCATTTGTAGAATGTTCTCTTCACTGTCCCATTCTCACAAGGTAAGATAAGGTGTTAACTTTTAAGGAATGGGTTTGAGTCGTCTGATCTCAGGGAAAATTTTGGTATAAGCTGAGTGCAATCTATTTTTTTTTTTTTTTTTGCCTGTACTAGTTTATGATAATAGGAAATAATACTTGGCCAGGACAAATACTGTTTGAACTACTGAACTCTCCCTAGGCACGTAGGCTTCAATTTCAGCCAGTTTGAGAATTCTTACTCTTTCCTCGCTGCTGACTCTAAGATCTCACTCCTGCTTTCATCAACACTGATAGGCCCTGGACCACTACCATAGGGGCTGCTCAAGAAATTCTGCCACTTTCAACAATAATTTGATTAGCAAACAGTTACAGTATTCCCTTCAAAGTTTAGAACATATGTTGACTATGAAGATAAGTTTAATATTTTCCAACACAAGATATCTGATACAACTAAACCAGCGATGAGAAGGAATTTATTGTTCACATTAAAAATAAAGAAATATAAGAAGTCCAAAATAAGCCCAATAGAGGGATGAGAGAAAATAACAAAAATAAGAGCATAAGTTAATCGAATGGAAGGGAAATATATAGGGCAAAGAATATCTGCACATAATAATAAGATCACTAAAACTATGACAATGTGAATCAGGAGAAAAAATATAAATAAATAAAAAGGAAATATGACTGCAGATTCTGCTAAAATTTAATGAGTGAATATAATGAAAATATGCCAATAATTTTGGAAATTTATATACAATAAATACATTCCAAGAAAATATAGCCTATCAAAACTGACTCAATAAGAAATACAAAATTTTCATAGATCTTTATTAACAAAATTAACTCAGTAATTAATCTTCCCACAGAGAAAATTCCCAGTCCACTTAGTGTCTCTAGAAAGTTAAACAAAACATTCAAATAATAAATCCAGTTTTACATAAAATCAGAGAATAAAAATAGAGATTAAAAACTTAACAGAATATTATAAAAAGAGAAATATTGTAGGCCAATTTTATTTTTAAACGTTTGTGAAATATTTGTAGAAAGGTACTCCATCATAACCAATTGAAATTAATTAGCAAAGTGAGTTTGGTCTGAAACTAGAGAAATAATCAATACAACTCTCTACATTGATAGAATAAAGAGAAAGATATATGATCTTCTCAGTGGATGCAGAAAAATCACTTCTAAAATTTCAATATTTACTTTTGATAAAACTACTAAGGTAACTGAAATAATAAGGCAATTTTCCTAATCTAATGAAGTAACTTCAAAAACTTAGAGCAATCATCATGAATAATTGTGAGTTGTTAGCTTTCCTTTGAGAGTAGAAAAACAAAGCAATCTTGCCTAGCAATGTTATTTTTATAAAAACATGCTAATATCCTAGCTAGTGTTAACAAAGAAGAAAATAAATATTATGAGAATTGGAAAGGAAAAAAAAACTAACATTATTTGTAGATGATATGATGTGATTGTATAAGTAGAAAATCCAGAAGAATTTATTGCCAAGTTATTCATCAATGTTTCTGTGTATAAGATTCATGTAAAGTTATTGTATTTTTATCAATGAAATGTGTATTTTAAAAAATTTAACAATATGCCATCTAAAGAAACATCAAAAAGTCAAGTACCTGTAAATATTCTAGTAAGAGAGGTGAATAATACTTTACTGAGTGACATTAAAAAAAACCTGAAATATTACAAAAACATACTATGTTCATTGATTGGACAAACAAGTATGTGGAATAAGAAGTTTATTATAAATTTTATGTGGAAATGCATAAAATCAAGATAACCTTAGTAATTGAAAGTAAAACAAGAAATGAGGCCTATTTCACTTATGAGGTCCCATAATTAAGTATAGTAATTAAAACTGTCAAACAAGTTCATAGTAGACAACAAGCAACAAGCAACAATGGGGTCAATGCCACATAGATCAATGTAACGGGTAGAGAGCTTTGAAACAGACCTATAGCTATATAGATGTTTCATATGAAACAAAGGTGGCACAACATACCAGTGGGAAAGAAGGGGCATTTTTAATAAATGCTGCTGGGAACATTGAGTAATTACAGGGAAAAAATTAAATTGAATTCCTATACATCACAACATACAAAGTCAATTTTAGGTGAATCACTGACTTAAATGTAGAAAGCAAGTATTTAAAACATTAAGAAGAGTTTAGGAGACTATGTTCATAATCTTAATCTAGGAAGATACACAAAAAACACTAACCAAAAAAGACTTGCAATTGATTTCATTTGAACTAATTACACCATTTTTCAGAAGACCAAGTAGCAAAATGGAAAAGACAGTCATAAAAAATGGAAGACACTTATTATTCTATAACCGATCAAAAATAGACTCGTCTACAATACACAAAGAAAATACAAACCAGGAAAAGATTAAAACCAACCAACCAAAAAAAAAAAATTGACGACTTTAAATAGGTATTGCACTTTTACACAAGAATAAAAACACAAATATGTTCATAGTCGTATTTTTTAGAATTGTCAAAAATAAGTGATAGCTCAAATGTTTTTCAATTGCCAAATACACAAATAAATTATGGTTCAGTCAGTGAATTTTATACACCAATGTAAATGAACATACTGTAGCTATCATAAAGAAATGAAAAAATATAAATACACTAAGCAAATCACAAACATACATACAATGTGTTTCCATTTACATAAAGTTAAAAACAGCTAAATCTAAACTCTACCATATTCAAATGTACAGAGAGTGTGTCTATAAAATAAGGCTAAGATGATTATTACGTGAGATTGGCAGTTACTTCTGTATAAAGTGACCACAAAGGGGATAATTCATAAGAGTGTATTCCCAAGGAGATCCTGCAACTGCCAGTAATATTCTGTTTTTAAATGTGGGTCACAGTTACACCAGGTTTTGACTAAGATTTATTCATTATATGTATATCATATGTGTATTTCCATTTTTGCCTTTTAAAATTGTAATAAAAGTTGGGAAAAAGTGAATAAAATGCAAATTCTGTGTTTAGAATTTTTAAATTGAAGCAGGAATATATTTAAAGGAAAATAAGTCATCCTTTTGGGTAAAGAAGATAACTCTTTCAGGTCTTCAGGGTGATTACTACTTAACCAAGCCTGAATGCATTTCATCAGGAAACCTTATGAAATATCAAGAAAAGAAGGCTATGGAGAGAAATGTCTGAAGCCTTCTGAAGTGTTTTTGACAAGAACAAACTCTTTGGCAAATAAATCTCTATTATCATTACTCCAGCCCTATTTGTGGATTCTCTATATCCCCATATCTCTTAGTGTAAATCAGCTGTGAATAAAAAATATGCATTGCAAACTTCAAAGCTTTAACTTAGCCATTATCGATTTCCTCTCAATCCCACTCTGTTATTTTTCTGAATTCTCTTTTCTCATTAAGCCTTACTTGTTTAGGGTCAGAAACATTCCATTAAGTCTCACCTCTGCGCAGGCTTGCCCACTTGTGAGATAGCTTTCTGCAAGATGTCACTGCCTCCAATTATTTCAGCAGTTAGAGACAACCATCTTAAACTACTTATACAGTGGTGGATATGTCTGTCATCTTTCTGGATTGAAGATTGATGCTGAGGATTTATGGCTATCTGTGTCCCCCAAGATTCCTCATCTCCATGGGGTCTTTATCACCCGCCTGGGAGTTATCTTCTGAAGTCCAGATTCCAGCTTGAGTGCTGTGCTTCCTGGTAGCAAAGAAAGGCTATTATTAGTTGGAACATTGTTTAAATTCTCCTGAGGACTTTTAATTCCATTTAAGTTTGACTTTTTTCAGCCCCTATCTAATTCTGTGGTGGAAATATTTTTTTAAAGTTTTTAACCATTTTAAGAACTGATGAAACATTTAATAAAAGCACTTCTTAGCAAAGCCATGTGCTTTGTTTTCTAGTGAATCATTTCAATATGGAAGTATATTTGACTTCATAATTTAATAAAAGTTAATGCCACATTTGTGTATCAATTGAGTGTTTATAGAGTGATTTTACATATGTCATCCCTACAAAACCCTAAAAGCCAGGCAAAATGGGACATGTTAACTTTTCAATTTGTAATAGTTTAAAATACTTATGAAAATTTAGAAAACATATGAATGGAATTAAATGTTATAGGGTGCTCAAAGTGATGGCTAAATTTGTATTAATAAATAATAACATTTAAAAATCGAACTTCAAAGCTTAACAAGGGAATATTTTTTTTATTCTGCAACTTAAAAAAAATTGAATATTGACTTCCAAAGCCTATTAACCACTGAAAAAATATTCTCTGCACACAAATGTACACTTGGGGACATTAAAAACATCTTCAGGAGTCTAACTGCAAAAAGTATGAAATATTAGTGCCATGATTGCAAGGTATATACATGTATTACTTGAATTGACAAGGGAAATAAGTAATCAACGTTTATGCCATCACCTACCAAAGCCCTAGTCTACAGTAGGCATTCAGTAATTATGTGAAAAATACTCATTATAGACTCAATTGTGGGGTTTGGGAATTGTCTGTATAGGAATGCTAGGGATAAAAGAGTCATTGTAGATTAAACTAATCAATAAGCCTTCCATGCAGGTGGTAGTACAACTTGAGCTTCAACAAAAGAAAAAGTACCCATATTCTCTAGGAACTTTATTAAATAAAAAAGAGAGAGAAACAACATGAGCATAGATATAGAATAGCGAATTAAAGTGCCATATTTAAAGGAAAATAAGTAAACATCTTTTGGAGAGAAATGAGAGTGAATGGTTTCAAATTGTAAATAAAACTCCAAAGTTTCTTCTATAATACTGAAATTCATTTTTTAAAATTTTAATAATCTCTTTAAGATCTAGTGATCTCTTGGGAGCTTGTTTGGAGGTTCTAGCAAGAGAGTGCAGCTATCCTTATACGCTTGACAGAAGAACGATCCTCCTCTGTCAGGGAAAGTCGTCCTCTTCCACCGAGCACAGCTTCCTGAGGGACACACATGGAGCAGTGAGGGCGGAAGGGGACACCTGCCTAGCCAGCCAGATCAGCCAAATCAACCCTGGAGATCAATGGGGTGACTTAGACAACTGGATAAAGAAACAGTGGTATATATACAATATGGAATATTAGTCATAAAGAAGAATAAAATTATGGCATTTGCAGCTAAATGGATGGAGTTGGAGAATATCATGCTAAGTGAGATAAGCCAGTCCCAAAAAAACAACAGCTGAATGTTTTCTGATAAGTGGATGATGATACATAAAGGTGGGAAAGGTGGTAAGGAAAGAATGGAGGAAGGATGGATTGTATATAGGGAAATGACGGGTGGGGAAGGAAAGATAATGGAATGATTACACAAATGGTGTGACTCTACTTTGGATACAACCTGAGAAATGGAAAGTTGTACCCCATATGTGTACAATGAATCAAAAAAAAAAAAATCTAATGATCTGACTGTAATCTAGCATATTTTAAATGTATCAATCAGTCTTCAAGATGGTCTCTAGTGGTCCTTGGCTTCTTGTAGTCATGCCTTTGGATAGACCATTCCCACACTTACTCAGGGCTTAATTGTGTGACTAATGGAATATGGTGCAGGTGTTATTTTCAAAATTAGGTAGTAAAAGACATGTGGTTTCTACTGTGGTCTCTTATATTGAATCTTTCTCTGGGGGGGAAGCCAGATGTAGTGTTGTGAGAACAACTGGCCAGTTTTAGGAAGATAACCTCTGGAGACAAACTGTCTTCACCTCCAGCCAGTACCGAACTTGCCAGCCACTGAGTGAGCCACAATGTAAGTGGATTTTCTGGACCCATCTAACCTCTAGCTGACCTCTGACTCCAAGCCAGAATTGCTGAAAGTTGCTCTCAAATTACTGCTCTACATATGCAAAATAATAAATGATTATCAAGACCCATGTTTAGGAATGATTTATTTTGCAATCAGGTGATAGCCAATATCATCATCAATTAAAATTTGTAATACATTTAAGTTTTTGAAACATTTGACATTCAGATGATTTGAAATAGAACACCTTGTATCAATGTAATTTTTCAAGTTGCAGGGCAAATTGTTTCAAGTTACATTCACAATAAATTTTTAATTTATATTGACTAAATTTAATTGAACCATTATTTAGTTGCCCCATAATAATGCTAAAAATATCTTTAGAATTATATTTCTTGCCTATTTAATTTAATTTCCTCTAATTTGCCATTGAAGAAACAATATAGAATCAGAATGACACTTTATCAGCTTTTTTTATAATACATTAGTATTAAAACTAGCAATATATGTTATAAGAAAACATTTACCCTTTGTTTTTTAATTTTTTTTATTTTTACAGACTACATTTTGATTCATTGTACACAAATGGGGTATCTATTCATTTCTGTGGTCGTGCATGATGTAGATTCATACCATTTGTGTAATCATGCATGTACCTAGGGTAATGATGTCTGTCTCACTCCACCGTCTTTCATACCCCCAGCCCATCTTCCCTATCACTTCCCTCTACATAATCTAAAGTTCCTCCATTCTTCTCTCACTCCCCAGCCCCCTATGTTATTCCAACATAGAAAATTAAAAATTTTAGATGCTGTAATTATGAAAGATATCGTGTTATTTTCATGGCAGATGTATTTTACTAATGGGTTTCATTTGCAAATCCAATTTACATCTTTATCCATGTTAGTTCCTCTTCTTAGACAATGTTGCCCTTGTTTAAAATTCATAGACTAAAATTGAACTCATGTAATAATAAAAACCCAACCATTATTTAAATAACTAACAATAGGTACTAATTTTTTTTTCTAGAGAAATTTTCTTTTTTGGGGAGGTTAAATTTTTCTTAAATTTGTTCTTTTTAGATATACATAACAATGGAGTGTATGACTTATTCTAATTAGAATCCTATTCTTGTGGTTGTACATGATGTGGAGTCACACTGGTCATGTATTCATATATGAACACAGGAAAGTTATGTCCAATTCATTCTATTGTCTTTCCTATTCCCATCCTTCTCCCTTCCCTTCATTCCCCTTTGTCAAATCCACTGAATTTCTATTCTTCCCTCCCCACTCCCATAGTGTGTGTTATCATCTGCATATCAGAGAGAACACTTGGCCTTTGTTTTTTTGGGATTTGCTTATTTCACTTAGCATTGATAGTCTCCACATTCATCCATTTACCAGCAAAAGTCATAAAGTCATTCTTTTTATGGCCCAGTAATATTCCATTGTGTGTGTGTATATATATATATATACTTTTTAATTCTTATATATCATGAGCTTATGAATAGCTTATGAATATACCTTTGAATATAAGATTTTAAAATAATATATTACTTGTTCATTTCCAAACTTGGGTTTTCCTTTGACCTTCTATCCTTTCCTAATACATTTGTTCTTATACTATTTTATTAAATTGGTATATTTTTGGCTTTTGTTCTTTTGTTTTTGACTTTATATTTATTCCTTCTAAACATCCTACAAATCAATAATTTCTCTAATTATTTCTCTTATTTTTATACTGACACATTGTTATTCAAGGTATTTAAAAGGCACTTCAGTTTGCTGTCCTTTAAAACCTTGATTTGAATTATTTTTTCAACCGTAAAGTTCAGATTTTTCTGAAATGTTGTGCACAGTCTTTTCCAAGTTGCTGTCATTTACAAGCTTATAGTCTAGTCTGCTCTGTTATTAGTAAAGTCATACAAAATAAAATTCAAAAGACTTAGCCTAACTAAATCATTGTAGGCCCTGTGGTTACTGTTTACACACAATATTTTCTCCACATAGGTATTTGAGATATTTAATGGTTATCAATCACCTACTCAGCCCTTACTTTCTATCTATATTATCAGTCCCTAAAACAATGCTAAGCTTTGGAATCTTTTGGCTTTCAGTCTTAAAGAAAGTTGTAATAATGCATGCTAGAATGAAAAAACCAAGGAAGGAGAGAAAACAAAATGGAATGGATTTGGTTTTCCGTCTTATGGGGACGCTGTAATTTGGTGCATTATGATGTCCTTCATGAGAGATCTGGTGACCTTAAGAGGCTTTACCTAGAGCAATATTTCCAGTGTGTATAAATGTATACAGTTGGTGACACTTAAGGTCATTCAGGCAAAAATGTCCATAGAATTAAATAACATTTATTAAAATCTCTTTTATTCTCTGGTTTCCTAGGAGAGAACATGTATGCTTGGTGTTTTTGTGTTTTTGTCATGCCCCAACACTTACTGATTTATTTTTTAGTATTTAAAGAGCAGGACTCATGCATGAAACCATCATGGTTAACGGTCCATCAAGAATCCAGTGATTATTTTCCATAGTATTTATTTTTCTGGTTATTTCTCTGAAGACCAACAATAGTATTTTAAGTTGCATTAATATCATAATATTCAAATCTTCTAAAGTGAGTTGAATTTTTTAAAACTTAAAAAATATTTAAGTGGATTTTTTTTAAAAAAGATTAAGAAGATAATAGTAGATACAGGATTTGAAATAACTCATAAAGGTGGTCCAGGAATGAACGAAACTTTAAACATACATTTCTGCAGCTTAATTCTTAAGAAACAAGTTTGGCATTTCCTTTTCTTTTACCAGCTCTTTCTTCTCACCAAGAGATTGCTGAAATGAATAAGAGTTCTGAGGATACTTTGATAATTAGTAAATGACTCTTCTGAACTTATCAAATGCATTTTACCTCAACCTTTATGAACAGGAGGATATGAAGAGTAATGTTTTCAAATGTTACAGTCTCGCTAGAGATAAGAAAAATGCCAAGAACACAGGAAATGCCTCATGAATTATTCCCAGATTTTCAAGTGATCCCATATTTTTAAAAATATCATAAATCCAAATTTATCCTGCATCCAACACTATTAAGGTCACAAAATAACAGAGATATGTTTACAAATAATAATTAAAGGTAAGGAATGATGATTAGCAAATCAGTTAAATCCAGACATTTTATTAAGTATGACATTCAATAGTAAAGCATAGGCTCAATATAAATTCATTGGCATTCTGTTTTAGTGGGTGATAATTCTACTTTAAAAGTTAGAATAATTGCAACATTATGAAAACTCTGTTCATTTGTGCAGAACTTACTCATTTTTAGCATTTAATAAATATTAAAAGACTAAAGTCAAGTACTGAACTGGTAGCAGAAGATACATTCTACATAGACATATGTTAATACTATCTCTTAAAATTGTTTGAAAATTTGATCATTTATTATATATTTTCATAGCTCTAAATTCATAAATATTTGATGATATAGAGTGTCATATTTCTGAGGTCTAGACAAAGGAGATTAATTGTAAACTGACAGCAATATGAAATTACATCTTTTGGCAGGTACTATGTTTCAGGGATACTACTTTTAAATGACTAGAGTTACTTGAATTTATTGAGAAGCAAATATATACAGTAACTTCTTGCTCTCTTATTTATAACTGTTACTATTTCACGAAGTTAAATGTAATTTTCCTGGTGTGAATTTGTCTTAAAGATAAAAAAAAAATCAATTCACAAAAGTTATCTCTGATCTACTGGTAGTTTTCAAACTTACAATCCTAGAAAACACTTTAGTACCTAGTATTGGTGCTAGTTCAGATTGATGTGATTATAGATGCTTCAGTCTATTTGTTCTGATTATTCTGCCATATTTGTAAAGCTTTATAGCCAATACTGTCTGGAATAATGTGCTACAGAAAATTGTACAATTATCCTCTGTTTGATAAACATGATTATGACCCAGCAATTTGATTCTGAGTTTAGTAAATGATATTCAGTGAAATAAAAAACTATATTACATAATTCAAATATCACCCATGTATCTCCACCTGTTAATATCATAATGTGATCAGATTTAAGACTTATTCTGAAGTCATTAATTGAATACTGGGGAAAATGGCTCAAATTTTTGGGATTCCCTTTGGCAGAGGAAGGTTTGGATTCTCTTGTTTGCCTTTCTTCTCAACTTTAGAATCCATTGAATCTTGTAGTTCTTCTGGTTATTTACAACAACTTTTTAACTTTTATTTATTACAGTAGAAACCCATAGATTTCTTAAAAATAGTAGCATATATGTGAAAATCAATTTACCAGCATACAGACAATAATAATGTGAAAATGAATTCTAAGATATCTGGTAGAAATTCTTCTGATCTCAATAGTGCTATACCACAGTAAGATAACAGTCAGAGGAGGGCTTACAGAACTACAGTATGTAGCAACTTTCTTTCACCATATAAAACCAACTTCTAAGTTTTCTTTTTTCTGCCCTTGCATTAGCAAGAACCAAACTGTAGTCCCCCTTTCCTTCAGGCATGCCTGAAAAAATCCATTTAACAATTCTTGAGTGGTATTTGCAGACTTAAGTGAAGGAATAGAGTTTACATCAGAGATGGGAATACTCAAGAGTTTTTGATGCCCTTGTTCTCAAGTCTTTTGGGTGTGCCTTCTTTTTATGACCTTTCCTCTCTTTCTTTCCCCCTCAGGGGTTAAAAGAAAAAAAAAAAATATATATATATATATATATATATATATATAGTTTTATTTTTCTTAGAGCAATTAGTTGCCTCTAGCCCTTTCTCTTACACTGAGTCCTGAACATCCTTTTAAGTTTTCAAAGCTTTCTCTTGCAAGGGTACACCTGACCATGTGTTCTTAGATGAGTGTCGTTTTTACTCTAGTTATTGTCTTGACATTTAGGAAGAGATCGTGGAGTGGTTCATTTTTCTAATTAAAACTGACAGGCAATATGGATCAATGGGGTATGACTTTTAAATAACTAGGTGTCCCTGAGTTGATTGAGAAGCAAAAGTATACGGAAGGATTTCCAGTCCTCCACTGTCAGCAAAGTACATACTTGCCAACCAGACTTTGAGAGCGTATTCTGTAAGTACGCCTATTGCCTACTACTAAATAAAAAAAATCTGCCGTAATGTTCAGTGCAGGCTCTTTCTTTCTCCAAATGCTGCATCTGTCCCACAACACACAGAGCTATTTTTAAAAGATCTAGATGTAATTAACTTACCATAAGTAATTCCTTTGATGGCATACTAATGGAAAAGTTCAAAATATTTTTAATTTGGAAAGTATACCATAAAAAAGCTAATCTCTAACATCTAAAAGTAGAAAATCATGAATTATCTGTTCTTGGATAAATACAGGATGTGCTTCCTGCTGAGCATGTGGTTCAGAACAGTTTTTCCATCTCTGATGTGGAGAAATTGTGGAGGAACAAATTCAGAGAGAGAAAAGCTGTCTGGTCCTAGCATTTAAAATTGGCATATATTGGAATCAAAGGGCTATAAATACTTTGCTCTATAGGTATTTGCTTATTTTTTTAATTAAAAAATATGAGTCATGGATATTTAAAGATATTCCCTGACAATTTGCAGGAAATGAATAACATCTCAAATTCTGACTCAGTCCTGTGATTCTATATAAAGTTTTGAGAGAAATTAAACTTTACTATTATTGATAAATTGATTGAAGATCCATAAGGAAGATGTCCTCCAACTTTCTGAAGACAAAAACACAATTTACATGAAAAAATTTGAATCCCCCTCTGTAATATTATTGCATTCACACATTGATGAAAGAGAAATAACTTGTTACTAAATATTTAGCAATTTTTAAAAATTTTAAAAATTTATTCTAATTAGTTATTCATGATAGTAGAATGCATTTATGCACTTTGATTTATCATACATAAAAGGGGTAAATGGGGTATAATTTTTCATTTTTCTAATTGTACATGTTGTAGAATCACATCAGTCATACAATCATATACGTATATAAGGTAATAATGTCTGTTTCACTCTATTGTCGTTCCTATCCCCATATCCCCTCCCCTTGACCTAAATTAAAGTAATTCTGTTTTTCTCTAGCACCAACCCCCCATTGTGAATTAGCATCCACATATCAGAGAAAACATTCAGTTTTTGAGTTTTGGGGGTTTGACTTCTTTTGATTAGCATGATATTCTCCAACTCCTTCCATTTACCTGCAAATGCCATAATTTCATCCTTCTTTAAAGATGAGTAATATGCCATCAAATATATATATATATACCACATTTTCTTTTTCCATTCAAATATTGAAGGGCACCTGGGTTGTTTTCATATTTTAGCTGTTGTGAATTGAGCTGCTGTAACATTGGTGTGGCCGAGTCACTGTAGTATGCTAACTTTAAGTCCTTTGGGTATAAATCAAGGAAGAAGATAGCTGGGTCAAATAGAGGTTCCATTCCAAGTTTTCTGGGGAATCTTCATACTGCTTTCCATTTTAAAATGTAGTTTTATCACAGTAGAAAAAAAAATTGTTGCATATATGTGTGAATCAATTAACCAGCATACAGACAATAATACTGTGAAAATGAATGAAAGATCCCTGCTACAAATTGCAGATCCCAATAGTGCAATACCCAGTAAATTAACAATCAATATAGAACTTATAGAACTACTATATGTAGCAATTCTTTCTTTCACTGTATAATACCAACTTTTAAGTTTTCTTTTTTCTATCCTGCAATCCTTTTTTCTACTATTATAATCACAATTTCTTGGAAGGAATGGTATAAAGATCTTAGAAAAGGGGATAATGAAATCAAGTTATAAAATCTAGCAAAGTGGTCATTAAAGTGAGGTCATAATTAGGAGAATCAGATTACATTTGAGAAGTTTTTCTCAGAGAACTTATACTGGCCTGAACCTATTGCCTGTGTTGAAGATAACTTGATCACTAGTTCACAGGATATATGGGGCAATACTATATATTGAGTAATTTGGTAGAACTCTAAAATGGACTCAATTTTTATTAAGGATAAGTTCGAGTATAACCAACAAGTTAGTTGTACTGCTTATTTTTTTAAATATTTTATACTTCAGATCTGCATAAAACTCTATAAAGTATATTTCTAGAAAACTAAAAACTGAAGTTTCATTAGTTAGTTTTTCATCACTATAATAAAATACCTGAGGCAGCTGATATATAAACAGAAAATGGGGGGTTTCAAGATGGCAGCCTAGAGGGTGGCTGCATTTCATGTTGCTCCAGGACTCAGGATTCAAAAGAGGAGATATTGAGAGATTTGGGACCAACTCAAAGCAGCCGGGTGAGTCTCTCCCGTTGGGGAGGCGTCCCGGATGGGGCAGTAGACCCGGAACGCAGGGAACTTTGTGAAGTAGAGTTGCCGGCGAGACACCCCTCCCCCGCTGGAGCAGTGAACTCGGACAACTGGGAGCGCCGTAAAGGAGGCCGCTCGGCACAGCGCTGGGACTCAGAGCAACCACTGGGGCTCCGGGCGGCTGCCCAGAGGAGGAGCGGAGAGGAGAGCTGTGTGGACTCAGAACACCGGGGCCTGCCCTGAGGAGGAGGAGGAGGAGCGTGGCCACTTGGATTCGGAGTGACTGCACCAGAGCTACAGGCGGTTGCCAGAGGAGGGGCTGCGTGGTGAGCTCTTTGGACTCAGAACACTTCTGAACACTGGGGCCTGCCCTGATGAGTAGGAGGAGGAGGAGGAGCACGGCGGGTCGTTTGGACTTGCAGTGACTGTGTTAGAGCTCCAGGCGGCTGCTCAGAGGAGGAGGCGATTGGTGAGTTGTTTGACTTAAAGCAACCGCTCCTGAACACAGGGGGGCTGCCTGGAGGAGAAGCGCGGTGGGTCGCTTGGTCTCGAGTGGCTGCACCAGAGCTCCGGGCGGTTGCACAGAGGACGCGTGCAGCGGGTCATGTGGATTCAGAGCCACTCAGAGAGACCGCTCCTGAACACCCGGGGGGTTACCTGGAGGAGGAGGAGGAACGGGGAGGGTCACTTCGACTTGGAGTGATTGATTGCCCAGGGCTACGGGTGGGTGGTGGGAGGATGAAGCACACAGTGAGTTGCTTGGACTCCTAGTGACCGCACCAGAATACTGGGTGGCTGTCTGGAGGAACAGGCATGTGGCGGGTCTCTGGGACTCAGAGCGATTGTACGGGGCTCCAGGTGGCTGCTCAGAAGAGGGGCTGCATAGCCAGATGATTAGGTGCAGAGCAGGGTCCCAGGATCTAGGAGGCTTCTGGGTGGAAGAGCCACACAGAGACACGCTTAAGGATGGAGCGAAGGTTCCAGGACTGCGGGCAGATTCTCTGAGGAGGGGCAGCCTAAGGAGATTCATCTGCGAAGGGTGAGGCTCCCAGGCCCAGGAGGTAGGGCTGGGCGCCTGGGAACTTTGCAGAAGAAGGCAGCCCAGCCCAGGCGGTAGCTGTAAATTGAGGGGAACCTCTAGGAGGGAACTGACCAGCGAGACCTCCCCACTGATTGTGGGTGAGGTTTCCCCACAAGGACGGTAAAACAAGAGACACAGGCCCAAACAGGCCTTGCCTCAGCCCGCAGCCTAGTTCCCCTTTGGATGACCATTGGTCAACAAGTGGAGGCACCTCTGCCCACTAGCAGGAAATATACTCCACCTGAAGGCCACCACTCAGAGAGGCAGCTTCCTTGTGGAGCACCGCATTATCAACTTCCTCCAAGACTTCAGCCTACTGAAGGCTAAGGGGGGATATATATAGACATCTTCAGGGACATTGTAAGTCAATAGAGGAAATCTGCAATATCTCAGCAGCCCACTGATACTTGAACAATATGAGATAACAAGGAAAGAAAATGCTGCAAACAAATCTAGATGTTACATCAATAAAACCCAATGAAAGCATGGCAGAAGAAATGACAGAAAAGGAGTTCAGAATGTACATAATTAAAATGATCAGGGAAGCAAACGATGAGATGAAAGAGCAAATGAACGCACTGAATGATGAGATGAAAGAGCAAATGCAGGCATTGAATGATCGCACCAATCGACAGTTAAAAGAGCAAATACAGGAAGCAAAAGATCATTTCAATAAAGAGTTAGAGATATTGAAAAAAAAACCAAACAGAAATCCTTGACATGAAGGAAACAATAAACCAAATTAAGAACTCCATAGAAAGCATATCCAGTAGGATAGAACACCTGGAAGACAGAACCTCAGACATTGAAGACCAAATATTTAACCTTGAAAACAAAGTTGAACAAACAGAAAAGATGGTAAGAAGTCATGAACAGAATCTACAAGAACTATGGGATACCATGAAAAGGCCAAATTTAAGAATTATTGGGATTGAGGAAGGCCTAGAGAAACAAACCAAAGGAAGGAACAATCTATTCAAGGAAATAATATCAGAAAATTTCCCAAATCTGAAGAATGAATTGGAAAATCAAGTTCAAGAGGCTTATAGGACTCCAAATACACAAAATTACAACAGACCTACACCAAGGCACATTATAATGAAAATACCTAACATACAAAATAAAGACAGAATTTTAAAGACTGTGAGAGAAAAGAACCAAATTACATTCAGGGGGAAACCAATAAGAATATCAGCAGATTTTTCAATCCAGACCCTAAAAGCTAGAAGGGCCTGGAACAACATTTTTCAAGCCCTGAAAGAAAATGGATGCCAACCAAGAATCTTATACCCAGCAAAACTTACCTTCAAATTTGACGATGAAATAAAATTCTTCCATGATAAACAAAAGCTAAAAGAATTTACAAAAAGAAAGCCAGCATTACAGAACATTCTCAGCAAAATATTCCATGAG
The DNA here is from genome assembly GCF_902686455.1 of Sciurus vulgaris. NCBI lineage: Eukaryota > Metazoa > Chordata > Mammalia > Rodentia > Sciuridae > Sciurus > Sciurus vulgaris. The sequence continues at coordinate 59,110,693 of NC_136469.1, forward strand.
GAAGAGATGAAAAACAAAGAAGCAAATCAGCAAAGGGAGGAATTATCCTAAAGGAATTGTCAAATAAAGGAGGAACCAAGTTGTGTCAAACAAATGAATAAATAAAATTTAAAAAATGAACCAAATGACCGGGAAACCAAATCATATCTCAATAATAACTCTGAATGTTAAGGCCTGAATTCATCAATCAAAAAACATAGACTGGCAGATTGGATTAAAAAGAGAGATCCAACAATATGTTGCCTACAAGAGACTCACCTCATAGAAAAAGATACCCATAGACTAAAGGTGAAAGGATGGGGAAAAACATACCATGCACATGGACTCAGCAAAAAACCTGGAGTATCCATCCTCATTTCAGATAATGTGGACTTCAAGCCAAAGTTAGTCAGAAGGGATAAAGAAGGTCATTTCATACTGCTTAAGGGAAGCATGAATCAGCAAGATATAACAATCATAAACATCTATGCCCCAAACAGTGGCTCAGCCATGTATGTCAAACAAATCCTTCTCAATTTCAGAAACCAAATAGACCATAACACAATAATACTAGGTGATTTTAACATGCCTCTCTCACCACTGGACAGATCTTCCAGACAAAAATTGAACAAAGAAACCATAGATCTCAATAACACAATCAATAATTTAGACTTAATGGACATTTATAGAATATACCATCCAACCAAGAGCGAATACACTTTCTTCTCAGCAGCACATGGATCCTTCTCTAAAATAGACCATATATTATGCCACAAAGCTAATGTTAGCAAATACAAGAAGATAGAGACACTACCTTGTATTCTATCAGATCATAATGGATTGAAGTTAGAAATAAATGAAAGAGTAAAACACAGAAACAATTCCAACATCTGGAGATTAAACAATATGCTATTATATGATGAATGGATAACAGAAGATATTAGGAAGGAAATTAAAAAATTCTTAGAGGTAAATGAGAACAAAGAAACATCATATCAAAATCTCTGGGACACTATGAAAAAAGTACTTAGAGGGAAATTTATTTCATGGAGCGCATTTAATAAAAGAAGTAAAACTCAACAAATAAATGACCTAACACTACAGCTCAAAGCCCTAGAAAAAGAAGAACAGACCAGCACCAAAAGTAGTAAAAGACAGGAAATAGTTATACTCAGAGCTGAAATCAATGAAATTGAAACAAAAGAAACAATACAAAAAATTGACAAAATAAATAGTTGGTTCTTTGAAAAAATAAACAAAATTGATAAACCTTTAGCCACACTAAGAAAGAGAAGACGAGAGAAAACTCAAATCACTAAAATTTGGAATGAACAAGGAAATATCACAACAGACACGATTGAAATACAAAACATAATTAGAAGCTATTTTGAAAATCTATACTCCAACAAAACAGAAAACCTCGAAGACATCAACAGGTTTCTAGAGACATATGAATTGCCTAAACTGAACGAGAAGGACATACACAATTTAAATAGACCAATTTCAAGTACTGAAATAGAAGAAGTCATCAAAAGCCTACCAACAAAGAAAAGTCCAGGACCAGATGGGTTCTCAGCCGAGTTCTACAAAACCTTTAAAGAACAGCTCATTCCAATACTTCTCAAAGTATTCCATAAAATAGAAGAGGAGGGAACCCTCCCAAACTCATTCTATGAAGCCAATATCACACTGATACCTAAACCAGACAGAGACTCATCAAGGAAAGAAAATTTCAGACCAATATCCTTAATGAACATCGACGCAAAAATTCTCAACAAAATTTTAGCAAATCGCATGCAAAAACATATTAAAAAGATAGTGCACCATGATCAAGTGGGTTTCATCCCAGGGATGCAAGGTTGGTTCAACATCAGGAAATCAATAAATGTCATTCACCATATCAATAGACTTAAAGTCAAGAATCACATGATTATTTCAATCGATGCAGAAAAAGCATTTGATAAAATACAGCACCCCTTCATGCTCAAAACACTAGAAAAAATAGGGATAGTGGGAACATTCCTTAACATTGTAAAGGCCATTTATGCTAAGCCCATGGCTAATATCATTCTAAATGGTGAAAAACTGAAAGCATTCCCCCTAAAAACTGGAACAAGGCAGGGATGCCCTCTTTCACCACTTCTATTCAACATCGTTCTTGAGACTCTAGCCAGAGTAATTAGACAAACCAAAGAAATTAAAGGGATACGAATTGGAAAAGAAGAACTCAAAACTATCCCTGTTTGCTGATGACATGATTATATATTTAGAGGAACCTGGAAATTCAACCAGAAAATTCTTAGAACTCATAAGTGAATTCAGTAAAGTGGCAGGTTACAAGATCAATGCTCATAAATCCAATGCATTTTTATACATAAGTGATGGATCTTCAGAAAGAGAAATTAGGAAAACTACCCCATTTACAATAGCATCAAAAAAAAAATAAAATACTTGGGAATCAATCTCACAAAAGAAGTGAAAGACCTCTACAATGAGAACTATACAACACTAAAGAAAGAAATTGAAGAACACCTTAGAAGTTGGAAAGCTCTTCCATGTTCTTGGATAGGAAGAATTAATATTGTCAAAATGGCCATACTACCTAAAGAGCTATACCGATTCAATGCAATTCCAATTAAAATCCCAAAGACATACCTTACAGAAATAGAGCAAGCAATTATGAAATTCATCTGGAAGAATAAGAAACCCAGAATAGCTAAAGCAATCCTTAGCAGGAAGAGTGAAACAGGGGGTATTGCAATACCAGATCTTCAACTCTACTACAAAGCAATAGTAACAAAAACAGCATGGTATTGGTACCAAAATAGACAGGTAGATCAATGGTACAGAATAGAGGACACGGACACAAACCCAAATAAATACAATTTTCTCATACTAGACAAAGGTGCCAAAAATATGCAATGGAGAAAACATAGCCTCTTCAACAAATGGTGCTGGGAGAATTGGAAATCCATATGCAACAGAATGAAACTAAACCCATATCTCTCACCATGCACGAAACTAAACTCAAAATGGATTAAGGACCTCGGAATCAGACCAGAGACCCTGCAGGTTATAGAAGAAAAAGTAGGTCCAGATCATCAACATGTCGGCTTAGGACCAGACTTCCTTAACAGGACTCCCATAGCACAAGAAATAAAAGCAAGAATCAATAACTGGGATAGATTCAAACTAAAAAGCTTTCTCTCAGCAAAGGAAACTATCAGCAATGCGAAGAAAGAGCCTACAGAGTGGGAGAATATCTTTGCCAATCATAGTTCAGATAGAGCACTAATCTCCAGAATCTATAAAGAACTCAAAAAACTCTACTCCAAGAATTCAAATAATCCAGTTGACAAATGGGCTAGGAAATGAATAGACACTGAATTTCTAGGAAATGAATAGACACTTCACAGAAGAAGATCTACAAGCAATCAACAAACATATGGAAAAATGTTCAACATCTCTAGTAAGAAGAGAAATGCAAATCAAAACTACCCTAAGATTCCATCTCACCCCAATTAGAATGGCAATTATCAAGAATACGAGCAACAACAGGTGTTGGCGAGGATGTGGGGAGAAAGGTACACTCATACATTGCTGGTGGGGTTGCAAATTAGTGCAGCCACTCTGGAAAGCAGTGTGGAGATTCCTTGGAAAACTTGGAATGGATCCACCATTTGACCCAGCTATACCACTCCTTGGCCTATACCCAAAGGACTTAAAATCAGCATACTACAGAGATACAGCCACATCAATGTTCATAGCTACTCAATTCACAATAGCCAGACTGTGGAACCAACCTAGATGCCCTTCAACTGATGAGTGGATAAAGAACCTGTGGTCTATATATACAATGGAATATTACTCAGCCATAAAGAATGATAAAATTATGGCATTTGCAGGCAAATGGATGAAATTGGAGAATATCATGCTAAGTGATATAAGCCAATCTCAAAAACCCAAAGGATGAATGATATGGCTAATAAATGGATGATGACACATAATGTGGGGAGGGAATGGTTAGTGTTAGGGTTAGAGTTAGGGTTAGGGAGGGGGGCAAGTATGGAGGAAGGAAGCACTGTATAGAGGGAAAAGAGGGGTGGGAGGGGGTGGGGGGAAGGGAAAAATAACAGAATGAATCAAACAACATTACTCTATGTAAATTTATGATTACACAAATGGTATGCCTTTACTCCATGTACAAACAGAGAAACAACATCTATCCCATTTGTTTACAATAACATAAAATAAAATAAAAAATAAAAAAAACAGAAGATGTTTAGTCTGTGCAGTTTTGGTGGTTCAAGGGCATGGTATAGATATCAGTTCAGTTACTAGCTGTGTCATTCTGAGGTATATAGCAAATTAAGAGCATAAGCAGTAGCAAATAATTACATTTTAAACCAAGAGCAGAGAAAGGGCGAGTCTAAGTTCAGTCTTTGATAACATGAGAACTATCCTCTGAGCACAAACTCACAATGATCTAAGGATCTTTCACTAGGCCACACTTACTAAAGTTTCCTCTATCACCCAATAGCACCACCCTAAGAACAAGATTTAAGCCCAATAGACCTTTTGGAGATGTTCAAAATAGCAGGGGTTAGAGAGATTAAGTACTTTGCTTAGGGTCCTATAGCTGTTTTGTGATGGGGTTGGAACTCAAACTGGGTAATATGGACCATTTGCACATTAGGCTTGTTTTCTTGGTAATAACTTTTTAAGTGTCGTCTATTCATAGATGACATATAAAGATAAATATAAATGAATAAAGTGCTGAGAAATTCACTGCTAGCTATATGGAAACCTCTTGTATGGGATGCATTTCTTATCTCTTGTTGTTCTCAGAACTTATCTTTAATTTTTTTTAGTTCAATTATATGTGTCTTAGTGAATTTCCCTTTGTGTCAAATTTGATTTAAACCTCTGAACTTGCTCTACCTGGACATTGGTGTCTACCTACAGATCGTGGAAGTTTTCATTCACTATTTAGGTAAATATGCTTTCTGGTCCTTCTTCTGTTTAAATTCATTTATGTAGGCATTGCATTTCTCAATGATGTATAATAATTTCTGCAGACTTTCTTCATTCATTTTTATTCTTTTATCTTTTTACTCCTCTAATTGGACAATGTCACATGTTTTGTTTTTGAACTCACTGATTTTTTTGTTCAGTTTGACTGAACCCAATGTTAAAGCTTCCTGGTACGTTTTTCAGTTGAGTCATAATGCTATTCATTCCTGGGGTATCTATTTGGATTGTTGTTGTTGCTGCTGCTGCTATTCCTATTTCTTTGTTAAAATTCTCATTTTGTGCATAGGTTTATAAATATCATTTTGTGCACTGTTTTCTAAATATTGTTTAATTTTTTATCTATTCTTGTAGTTCACTGACCTTTAGATTAATTGTTCTGAACTATTTTTCTGCCATTTCATATTTATTCCTTTCTTTGGAGTTCACAGTTGAAGATTTGTTTTCTTGTCTTGTGTTTTTGAGGTACTATGATTACCTGAACTTTTATAATCCTTGTGTCCTTGCCTTAGTGTCTATGAATCTGAGCAGCCAGCCACCTGTCCTGGCTTTATAGGTTTTCTTTGGCAGGGGTAGATAAGTGCTATTTAGTTTATCCTGTGATTCTGGATGGACCAGAGAGCAACAACTCTGGATGAGCAAAGTTTGTTCTCCAGTCCTCTGGATGCCTAAGCTGCTGCTTTTGCTCTAAGTTTGAGGAGGGAAGCAGGCCAGGTGCTGTTTTCCAATGAAGCCACTGGTTAAGTTTTGAGTTGTTGGATGGATGCTATAATTCCTTCATGTCGGACCAGGCCACAGGGTATATGCCAGGACAGGTACTTTTGCTACATGAATTAAGGAGTGAGACAAGCTTCTGGTATGTCCTCAAACTTTGGTGGAATTGTTGACTAGCCTGGATAGCAGCGGCTTTGCTCAGTAGAAATGCATAGTGGAGGTTTGTCTCTCTGCTTACATAGGATTTTGGAGTGGGCTTTGAGGTTGCACTGAGTACTGTTTTAGTTCCTAACTGTGGCTGATCTAGCCCCTGCTCTTTGCCAAAATTTGCTATGGTGGCAGGCTCCCTCCCCAGATAGGGTCTTGGGGAGATGGGCTTAAAGTCACCTGGAACACTGAGGATGGCACAGCTAGCTCCTTGGAAAAGGACTAGTAATTAAAGCAGATTGTACTGGCATAAAAATAGACTCATCAAAAAGTGGAACAGAACATAGCATCCAGAAATGAACACAGATGCCACGGTCAATTCATTTTCAATAAAGATGCCAAGCATGCACATTGGGAAAAGGGTAGTTTCATCAATAAATGGTGGTGGGAAAACTAGATGTTTATAGGGAAAGAATAAAATTGGAACTTTGTCTTATGCTATACACAAAAATCAACTTGAAACTGATTAATGAGTTCTGAAACTGTGTAACTACTAGAAGAGAGAATCCAGGGAGAACTATGGGATAATGATGTGGTCAATGATTTATACACACACACACACACACACACACACACACACACATACATATTTAAACCCAAAAATGAAGGCAACAACAACAAATAGACAAATGGGATCACATCAAAATAAACAGCTTCTACACAGCAAAGAAGATAGATAAATGATGAAAAGATAAAGACAACAGACAATACTGGGGAAAAATGTATAAGCTTTATATCTGATAAAGGGTTAATATCCAATAAACGCAATGAACTTAATTCTATATAAAGAAAAAAAGTCATCTGATTAAAATATGGGCAGGGGACCTGAATAGACACGTCTCAAAAGAAAACAAATTAAAATAGTCAAAGAACATATGAAAAAAATGCTCAACTTCACCAATAACTAGAGAAATGAAAAACTAAACCACACTTCATACTTGTTAGAATGGTTGCTATTAAAAAGACAAACGTGTTGAAAAGGATGTGGAGAAAAGAAAACATTAGTACTCTATTGAAGGGAATAAAAACTAGTATAGTCATTATAAAACACAGTACAGAGGTTCCTCAAAAAGCTGAAATGATACTATCATAAGATCCAGCAAACTGGCTACTGAACATATATCCAAAGGAATTGAATCAGTAGGCCAAAGAGACCCCTGCGTATTGTGTGCTTATTGCATAGTTATTCACAGTGGCCAAGTTATATAATCAACCCAAGTGTCCATCAGCGGATGAATGAATACAAAAATTGTGGAATATAAACACACAGAAATGCTACTCAGTCTTAAAAATGAAATAAATTTCGTCACTTGAATCAACATGACTGGAATGGAAGAACATTATGCTAACTGAAGAAATTCAGGCCCAGAAAAAACAAACACTGCATAATCTCACATACATGTGGAATCTAAAACAATCATACTCAAAGCAGATAGAATGGTTGCTTGGGAAATGGAGAGATAATGTCAAAGATCACAAAGTTTCAATAAAACAGGAAGAATGAGATACTTTTATGTGCCATATTTTACACAGTGTCATGAGCACACTAATGTACACTTTAAAATAACTAAGAGTAAATTTCAATATTTTTACCACAAAATATTTGAGGTGATGAATATCTTAATGAGTTTTATTTAATTATTTCACACTGTTTTCTAAATCATAACATCAATTTTGCTCACCATAAATACATTCAACTGTAATTTGTCAACTTGTAATTCGAGCAAGAAAGGATTCTGATTTTTCAGAAGACAGCAACAACTTATTTCAATCTTACCCTTTAATAACTAAAAGTAGTCTTTCAGCTGATATAAATTAAAGCACATTTTAATAACTAGATAATTTTTCTTTACATTTAGAGAAAATAAAAGAATGTGATTGACAAGACATCTCAAATTCAGCCAAATATCATTTTCAAGCCTTGAATCTTGTCATTTCATGTGTGTAAGTCACTATTTCAAACTAATGCGATCCACTAATAAACAGTGACTAGTGGGGCGGTCCATGTCTCTGGGGAAATGCTCAGGAGAGTCCACACTTGCAGATTCAAGACTTCAAGTGGCTACATTCTAAGTTCAGAGGAAAGATGGAAGTAGCATTTGAGAATAGAAACTGCAGTCACTTCTACCATTACCTCCCCTGGTCCCAGAGAAGGGACAGAGTACTGCCGCTCCTCCAGGAACTGAAAGGTCAACCAGACTGATCCCTTTTCTAAAGTCAAGAAATGATCCCCAAGACTTGCCAGTGGAGTTTACTGGTGCCCTCAGAGCATGCTGAGCTCAGCATCTTGTTTCCTTGGCAAATTCCTTCTGAGCCACAGAAGCACAGTTTATCTTGGGACTCAGAGCACTGCATGGAGGAAGGAATCTTAGGACAATTGTCTAAAACCCCAGCAGGATTCCCGGGTTTTTCCTTTTCCTCTCAGTCCCACTCGTATAAATTTTAAACATAACCTTTTTCTTATAACTTGAGGAGTTGAAATTCATTTGTCATACCTTGGATATAATATAAAATTTCTCCTTACAGTGAAGCCCAAACCTAAAGATAGTTCATTATCATGGAACATTATCTTTAAAGAGTCACCAGTTTGTGAAGAAAAAATAATCAGGATTGCCCCATAATATTGAACACGACCCCTGGGTGAGTAGAGGCAATGCGCCCTGTACCCTCCAACCCTCTGTCAGCCAGAACTCCTCTGACTCTCAGGTCCATTTTGCAGATATTGTTGTTTTCTGTTTAACAAACTCACCAATGTAGTGCTGCCTTCCTGTTCTCCCCAGAGGGGCCAGGTGGCAGAGACACCTGTCCACGCTCAGAGCCTGCCAGGCTTGGCACTCCCTCCCCACCTCACAGATGGCTGGAAACCTGAGGAGAGGCCTCATTTGAGTGCAGATTTTCCCCACGAATATGAATATTTTTCTCTCTATGAGAGACAAGATTTTCTTGTTACTTATCCCCCAAAATCATTTCACATGGGTAATTTGAGCATTCTCAAAACTTTGTTTTCCATAGTGTTTTTTAGCTTTAATGAAAATGTACTTTAAATTTAAAATCTTGTTTTGAAGAGTTGCGACTAGTTTTGACGTTTCATCAAAAATGAGATTTTCCTGTTCTCCTCTCCCAAAAGATCAGGCCTCTAAGTGTCTAACATCTCACAGATAGCTCAGAGGACATGTGCATTCCACCTGCCCAAACAGCAGAGATGGAATCAAAAACGGATTTTTATATATCATATAATAAAGATTACTAAAGTGGAAATCAAGCAGACTTTTCTACTAATTGGTGCTATGATCCTTCGAAACTACCTTAAATTTATACATTTTCTAAGGAGAAAAACTGAAAGATTGTGTTATATCAGGATATCAAAAAAATTCTTTTCAGGAAGCAAGGTCTATCTTCTTTGGAAGTGAATTTCTAGTGGACTTTAGATGTAGACTTGATAGAGGAGAGATACTGTCCAAAGAAAGAAAGACAACTGGAAAGAGAGTTACTCATCATAAAGATGAATAAAATTCTAACTCTTCGATACTATTTGTGTTTCACAGAAATGTAAGTACAAACCATAACTAAAAGGGAATAACCAACTTGATCATTTGAAGACAGGAGAAAATATATGTGGCTTCCAGCTATAAGCTGGAAGTATCAAAGACAAGACACTTGTGAAAGGTCCTATAAGGTATTACATCTGAACAGTTGGGAATTTTATACCTTGAACATCAGAGGATGCAGAACTATTTCAGGATCTATGAAAATACCTTAATAAATCTATCATATAACTTTCATAATTAGAATATATATGTATAATGCATATTATATATTTCAAAAAGCTAGAAAAGAAAATCAACCAAACACAAAAGGAATTCTCTAAAAAGGCAGATAATTCTTCACCCTTTGATAGCACGGAAATTAGTACCACAGTGTCCCTTGAGCTCTCCAAGTCTGAATGTGTGCGTGGGGGGTGGGCGGTGGAATCAGGACAGTATGCCATCTGCTTCTCTTACAACATCCCAAGAACAGCACTATCTGGTTTAGCACAGCAAAGTCATGAGGCTCAGATTGCCTTGTTAAATTTATCTTTAATCACTTTGGAGATAAAGAGAGGTAAAAATGTTATCTCACCATAAACTACAATGAGAAAAAACTTCAGAATAAAGTCATTTTTCTCACTAATTTATTATGAGATGAAATCAAACCTAAAGGGAATCTACAGATACTACAGTAAAAGAATAACTGGTGATATCTTGCATCATGGTCATGAACCTTCAACCATATTGCTTGGAATAATTCTTTTCCACTACATCATAAGAGAAAGTTTCCAGTAATGGAATTTTCAAACTGAAAAAGCCACTATGTTTATTTTTCATATTGAAATAGTTTTAGTCAATGTGAAACTTCCTTCAAAGCTCTCAGTCTAATATTGAAACATTTGTGTGTGTGTGTGTGTGTGTGTGTGTGTGTGTATACCAAACTTACAAGTAGCAACATGAAATGCTCGCCTTGTTAAAGAAAAAAAATAGTGAGGGATTTTGTCTATTTCCTCATTATGAGTGCATAAGGGCAAAGTGTCTCCACATCTAGTCACTTCCTCCCTTTTTATATCACTGCCAAAGACAAAAAGCAGGTGGAACTGGGGTATGTAGCTTTGCAAAATACCACCTTCCCATGACCAGATAATGGTTGAGGGTATATTCTCTTGAGTCAAGTCTGTCTAAATTAATATTTCGCCTATATCACTTTCCAGTGCACAAGGTAGGCAAAATGTTTATCCTTTTTGAGCCTCAGTGGCTTTGTCCGTAAAATGGTGATCACAAGAGTGTGAACCTCCTAGTGTCTTTACTGTGATTGAATTAAATAATCCACAGAATGTGATTACACTGAATCTGGCTGGCATTTTTAATACCTTGAGTTGTTGTCAGTCCTTGCCAAAAAGAGAGCATGCTTTCTGCTGAACTAACTTAAGAATTAATGATGGAGGTGTAATGAGTGCTGATGGATTATACATTTACTCAGGAGAAATCGGTGGCCAAATATGTTTGAGAAGGTTAGGAGGAACAGTCTCAATCTTACCACATCAGTGATAAAGAAATTTGCCTACTCTCAGTTTGTATCAAGTCATTTTATGGTTGTGAACTTATTATCAGATGAAGATTTCAGGAGGGCAGGGGACTTGGTAAATATAAAAATGAGGACTTGCAGTTTGATTCAACTGGTGTCTTCCCATTCTTTGCCCCACTCATTTCCCCATCGTTTTTCCTACATGAGAATTTCTGTCACTTTCCATGACTCCCAGTGACTTGTTAAAATCCAGAGACCCAAGCTTGGTGTTCATGGCCCTCTGAAATCTGGCTCTAGTATATTTTTAGACAATGTCCTCCACCATGTTTTTCCATTGCTCTGTGCAAAACAGTCAAACAGAACTATTTTCATTCATCTCAAATACCTCTTGTTTTCCCACTCCAGAGTTCCGCTCATGCCCTTTTCTCTGCCTGGGTGAACATATGGCAAGTTTATTGGGGATCTAGCTCCCATGTTAATTCTCTCATGAGGGTAGTCATCTTTTGTCTTATAAACTTTTGCCCAATTTATTGTTTGTCTAGCAGCTTCCAAATTTTTAACTTGAGGCACAATAAGAGTGCATTTTGCATTGGCACACATTTCATGCAGTTACACACATGCACATCCTTACACAAAAACCTCATGAAATGATACTTACCCTTGTTATTCACAATACTACTCTAATATTGTCTCTCTTGGCAAAAATACACTAGGAAAGGATTTAAGTGGAAAAAAGAGGCTTCATTCCAAAAAATAGAAAACAGCTCACAAAACAGGGAGACACATCCTTTGGTACAAAATGAAAAAGTAATCTGGAAGAATGAAGGGAGTGGCTTTCTTATATAAGGAAAGTTCCCAACCAGGTTCCTGCTCTTGGGGAAATGAGGGAGGTTAATCTGTGGGAAGGCTCAGTCTTGGTTGATTGGTTGAGGATGACAATTCATTGGTCAGGTCAGGGTGGTAAAATGAGACTTTTGGGGCATTGTTTACTTTGGAGCATAGAGTAGATGTGACGGGCAACACACACACACACACACACACACATCAGCGACTATCAGGCTCTTTTCTAAATTTAGGCCCAAGTAACCACTTGGGATCCTTCTTGAAAACTGAAGTTTTCTTAACTTTCATATCTCTTTTCTTTGTCATTTGAGAACATTTCTAACTGCAATCACTTACAGAGATTTAATTGCCCTTAATTGTATCATCACCTGCAGCTTGAGAAACACTCATCTACCCAACCATACAGGATGCCTGACATTATTTGTTATGCATGGCCATTGTGTTCCCCACTAGATGACAGCTACTTCAGGCTGACACTAAGTGGGATGTCTTGGAGTCTTTTACTATGTCTAATCATGATTCTCATTAATCTTGGTCCAACACCTATTGTGGAAGAGAGAAAAGGAAAGAAAGAAGAGAGGGGACAATAGAAGGAAGGAAATAAGGAAGGAAGGAAGGACCCATCATTGAAGATATTGATTATGTTCAGAAATTAATATTGTTATTCTTGGATAGGCAGAGTCAATATTATCAAAATGGCCATACAGATTTAATGCGATTTTCATAAAGATTCCAATGATGTTCTTCACAGAAATAGAAAAAGAAATCATAAAATTCACGTGGAAAAATAAGAGACCCAGAATAGCCAAAGCAATCCTTAGTGCAAAAAGTGATGTAAAAGGCATCACAATACAGACCTTAATTTATACTACAGAGCTATAGTAATGAAAGCAGCATGGCATTAACACCAAAACAGACATGAAGACCAATGATACAGAATAGAAGACACAGAGACACACCCTCATAAATACAGTTATCTCATCCTGGACAAAGATGCCATAAACATATATTGGAGGAAAGATAGCCTTTTCAACAAACAGTGCTGGGAAAACTGGAAATCCATATGAAAAAGAATGAAATTGAACCCCTATATCTCACCCTGCACAAAAATGTAAGTGGATCAAGGACCTAGACATTAGATCAGAGACTTTGCTCTTAGAAGAAGAAAAAGTAGGCCCAACTCTCCAACATGTCAGCTTAGGAACTGAATTCCTCAACAAGACTCCCAAAGCACAAGAAGCAAAAACAATAATCAATAAATAGGATGATATCAAACTGAAAATCTTCTTCACAGCAAAGAAAATAATCAAGAACATGTACAAAAATCTTACAGAATGGGAGAAAATCTTTACCACCAATATCTCAGATAAGGCATTAATTTCCAGGATATACAAAGAACTCAAAAAACTTAACACTAGAAAAATAAATAACCCAATCAATAAATGGGCTAAGGAACTGAACAGACATTTCACATATGACTAGTCAAAAAATATATGAAAAAAATCTTCTACATCTCTAGCAATTAGAGAATGAAAATGAAAACTATACTGAAATTCCATCTCACTACAGTCAAAATGGTAATTATAAAGAATATGAGTAACAATAAATGTCGGCAAGGATGTGGGGAGAATGGTATTCTCATACATTGTTGGTGGGACTGCAAATTGGTACAACCACTCTAGGAAGCACTATGGAGATTCCTTAGAAAACTTGGAATGGAACCACCATTTGATCCAGTTAACCCACTCCTTATTCTATACCCAAAGGACCTAAAAACAGCACACTACAGTGACACAGCCACATCAATGTTTATAGCAGCTCAACTCACAATAGCCAATCTATGGAAACAACCTAGATGTCCTTCAACAGATGAATGAATAAAGAAAATGTGGTTTATATACACAATGGAATATTACTCAGTCATAAAGAAGAATGAAATGATGGCATTTGCTGGTAAATGGATGAAACTAGAGAATATCATGCTGAGTGAAATAAACCAATCCCAAAAATCCAAAGGCCTAATGTTCTCTCTGATTTGTGGATGCTAACCCCAAACAAGGAAGGTTGGGGAGGGGAATAATAGAAATCCATTGGATTTCTAGATAAAGGGAAACAGGGAAGGGAAGCAGGAGGGGAATAGAAAGGACAGTAGAATTAATATGAGTCATAACTTTCCTAGCCTTATATTTGACTACACAACAAGAGTAAGTCTATATCATGTACAATCACAAGAGTGGGATTCTAAATAGAATGTTATATTCTATGTATATGTAATTTGTCAACACATTCTACTGTCATGTATAACTAAAAAGAACAAATTTTAAAAGTCAAAAGAAGAAAAAAAAAGATTGTTACTCTTTGGAAGTCAATAGATGGGGATCCTTCAAGCTATTACAGGTTAATTTTCCAAGCTAAGTGGTATGCTTCTTAGAATAATTTTTATCAACTTCACTATATATTTAGAAAGCAGTGTTATGAAATGGAATTTAGGACTAAAGGAAAGAGTTAGAACAAAATGGTTAATAAAGAACAGGTAAGCATGTATGGGCTGTGTTGCAGCTCCTTGCTGAATATTGGGTGGTGAGGAGGGAAAGACCCGGGGTGTGAAGTGCACTTCCAGAGAGGAAAAACAAGCCTTTAACTTGATGTCCATAAAGTATGTGAAAATGTGTATATGCTGAACACATCTCCATGTGCTGAATATATCAAGCCATTTCTGTTTACTGTGTCTATAAACAAAGTCAGTGCTAAGAGCTAACACTTTCCAGTACCTCAGGGTTATAAAATGAAACAAAAAGAATACTGGATCTCATGACATCTGAGACATTGTCTTTTGTTGACATGCCAGATATTGGCTTTTCTCAGATTCCAAGAGGAAAGTTTTAATTATAATTTAAATCTGAGAACTGATACAAATGAGATACGTTCACTGTTACGAACTGGAAGAGTTTGACTGGAATAGGAACCTAAGCCTTTATTATTTAAAGTCCATTCTCTGAACTAACATACTCTTCTATTCTGTTCTATAATGCTACACTATTGTATGTAGACCAGGTAATCACATGGAAAGCAATGCCTTCCATAGATTAAATGCTTTTTCCAAATCTTTTATAGACATTAGTTTGTACATTTTGATCTTTAATATAGCAGTAATTGTCCAGAGATGAGATCAATAACATCCAGGATTAAACAATTATATCAATGATAATAAATTATAATAATTTTGTGTGAAGCAAATCTTTTTTAATTATTTTTTTTTTATTTTTACAGATTGCATTTTGATTCATCGTACATCTTTTTGTTTCTATGGTTGTGCACAATGTACATTCACATGGTTCATGTAATCATACATGTACATAGAGTAATGATGTCTGTCTCATTCCACCATCTTTCATACCCCAGCCCCTCCTCCCTCTCATTTCCCTCTATGTAATCTAGTCACTGAGAGTTAAATGCTGCATATTTCACCTTGAAACAACAATAATGAAGTGATGATTTTGCCAACTCCAGCTGTTAAAAAATCAGTTTCTTTATATAGTTCAATGAATGATTAAGAATTATTATTAAAAAGAAATATGCTGGGCATGGTGGTGCATGCCTATAATCCAGTGGCTCGGGAGGCTGAGGCAGGAGGGATGGAGAGCTCGAAGCCAAACTCGGTAATGGCAAGGCACTAAGCAAGTCAGTGAGACCCTGTCTCTAAATAAAATACAAAATAGGGCTAGGGGTGTGGCTCAGTGGTCAAGTGCCCCTGAGTTCAATTCCTGGCAAGAAAACGAACAGAAATATATAATGTGGATTACAATTTATTGCCTTCATTTCCATGCCTCTGGCTGCACATGAATGTTTGAAATTTAGAGAAATAAACAATTTGAAAATGCACATTTATAGAGGCTCCATCCTCCCAAATTTAGATATGTTATAATTGTTGAATTTCTTTAAAGATTATTAAGTTTATTGTCTTTCTTTAGGCCTTATCTCTCCTCCCTTATATAATACTTTTATATCTTATACTGTTTCTATGTACATATGTGTGTACAGATTGTATGTAAAGAGTATAAGTATATATAATATTGACATTTTACTACTTAATAACTTAAATGTACTATCAAAATATGTAGTAAAACATTCATTGCCCAGAGATTGCCCATTTAATTATTTCCTCTGGCAAGTTTAGTTTAGTTAGCTTAAAAATAGTCTTAAATTTCAAATTTGTACTTCTATTCCTCATTATTTTCAGATATTATATATAAGAGCAGGACCACATACTGACCCTGCATATCATCCTGAAAAGTCATACCATTAATGTAAGTCAGGTATATGTAAATTGAAAAGTAAATACTGAGTTCATTCAACCAGAAAATTAGTTTTGAATCCTTGTCATACTGACTGGATTATCAGAGCACATATTGTTTACTGTACTTAGTTTAAATATACTAGTCTGTTGATTGGCAAAATAAATGTAAATGTTAGTACTACTTTAGCATAATTTACTTTTTTCCAGATGTTTCAACTACATTTACTACTGCATCATCATCAACAGTGTCTACAAAGGAAAAACCTGTACTAACAGCAAAAACAGTGTCGCCACCAAATTCTGATACTGAATTATCCGCTGAAACATCTCTTAATGGTAAGATTAACTCTTAGTGCAATTTAGTTAAACAAAATTAGGAGAATCTTTATAATTTAACACTAGAAAATAATTTAAGATCTTATATTGGATTGTTATAAATATATATGCTATTTCACTATTTTGAAATCATATTATTGTGGCTTGCATACTGAATCCTAAAATCACCGTAGACTTCTTTGCCAATGTTCTTTTAGATCATTCCTGTTTGAGAATGATCCTTTTGTGAATGTTACATGTAACATTTTCCTTTTAGAAAAGAAAAAAATTAACTAAGCTATAAAAAAGTTTTTCTGATATTCTAGTTCTCCACTTATGCACAATAGCCAACAAGGTAGAACTATATTAATAACAGATTGATTTTGTGGATTGTACTGTGCTGGTAATAGATTTAATTTGTAGGTCTCAGTAGCAATGCCATCATCATTATTGTTACTGTACTGAGTGATAACAACTATTCCAAATTTTTGGCTAGGTATTAAAGGAAATTACCATATCATCCAAAAATTAGTAGAGTCATTAGAATCATTCAATAAATAACCCAAGAGGTTGTCTAAGCAAATGAGTTCTGCATTGTCCACTCCATTTGCACAAAAAGTGAGGTATATTCGGGTTTAGTAATCAATAAAGGAAAAAAAAAAAAAAAAAAAACAGAATTGTTAGTTGGTTGCCTAAAGGCAAAAACTCTTGTTAGAATACTAAGGTCACAGAAAGACTAAAAAAATCAAATACCCTGAATAAATGAAATCCCTGCCTGTTTTCCTCTCCTCTTTATCACTCCTTAATTTTATTCTAAGGCCAAGCTCAAACCCAGGCAAACTAATGAAGGCTAGTTCACTGGGTTGAATGGGGTGGTGATTCTCAGATGTAAAGGATATCATAATCAAAGTCTACCATTGCCGCAGTGTTTGATTTTAAGACAAAAGCCAGACAATCCTCCTAGAACTTCTCCACAAGCCAGGAGAAAATATGCACAATGGGGACAGCATGTGCATATTACCAGATTTTATTTCAACCCATATTTCTAACCAAGGAAAACTCCAAATGACACAATTACAAAGCCATGGCCTACAAACCTCTAGCCAACTCCTGCACACTGTGTATTTTAATTTGATTTTTAAAAATTTTCTAGTCCCATGTTCTCAGTTTTCAAGGACTTTTATAAAGTATAATTGTTTCCTTGTCTTTTTTATGAGTTTCCAACTGAGTCCTAGGTAAAAAAAAAAAATTGGCCCTAATTTGGTAAAAACATATTATTTTTGCCATTAGTAATATCCCCCAAAAGGTGAATGCTGATGTTGCATGCAGACCCCAAAATTTAAAGTTCCACAATTTTCCTTAACTACATTGAACTTGTGCTTTCTTGATGGGTGGACTCCTAGCCCTACCTGTAAGGATGGGTAGTGAATAACAGTATCCAAATAATAACACGAACCTTGAATATTATGTTAAGAGACCGTGCAAGGGTGGAGATGGGAGCTCAATGAAGCAGTTCAGGCAGAGTGGTAATTTGTGATACTAGGAATGCATCTTAACTTGTTGAGTTGGAAGTGTTATCTCACATCTCTTCATGTCAGGGCATAAATGAACATGTTTCTGGCAACTCTACCATTGGTGGCTTCTGTATTGGGATACTGAAGCTCTCTTCTATGAAGCACTTGAACTTATCTGTACATCTCACACATACACACACTCTCTCTCTCTCTCTCTCTCTCTCTCTCTCTCTCCTGCTAATTCCTTTATTTTTTCGATACATTCAAAGATGTTTATTACCCAATTGCATCCTACTTTGTGATCTTCAAAGGTTCTCCAGATAAATTTTAAATTATTCACATTCAATTGTAAAATCTTAATAGATCAGAAAATGTTTACCTTTTATTTTTATTAAAAAAATGTTTAGATACACTAAACATCTCAAATTAATATCTTTCTAGATTTTACCACATTTACTTCAGTTTTATTTTTCTTTCTCCTTTCTTCTTTCTTTACTTTCCTTTTTTTTTTTTTTTTTTTTTTTGACTACCAAAGTATTAGGAAGGGAAGCTAGACTTCTTGTTGTATTTCCTTTAACACACTAAATATGCATCTCAAAAAAATATGGACAACTTGTTACCAAGTTACAATGCAATTATCAACCCCCCAAATTAACAATCATACCTTATATCACCTAATATCCATTTAGAGAAGTTTTAATGGTTATAATCTGGTAACCACGATGCAGCAGTGAGAAAGCTAAGGGAGGAAAGTAACTCTATCCTGGGATTGCTAATGAGACCAGCTGAGAGAGTGAGGAGGAAGGAAAGGAGCCTGCAGGAGAGGCTGGCTCTGGGGTCCACAACTGCTTGGACCCTGTATGAAAAAAAGAAAGCCTGACCTGGTGGTGGGGCTGAGTGGAGCCATGAGACAGCATGGGGAGAGGGGAAATGTGGTGTTAGAAGAGGACGGGGGAACAACACTGGAGAAGGAAGACCGAAGGGAATGTTGTTGGTCTGGTCTGCTTGATCACTGTCGTGTACTAAGGGTAGCCTGGGCTCTTAAAGGTTGTGCAGTCAACACACAGGAATGAAGATGATGAAAATCTTGCTTGAATTTTCATATTCTAAGCAGTGTGTCAGTGTATTTGACTTCCAATTTCAGGACTATAAGAAGTTTAAGTTTCAAGGAGTTTTATACATTGTTCCATCTTTCAAAATGACCATTTTAAAAATATATAATAATACCAAAAAGTTGTACCCATAGTGAAGCAGTTCTTTATTCTCTTTCCTCATGGACAACATGGTCCTCAGTCTTAGCCACAATAAATTCTTTTCACACACACACACTTTATATATGTATTTATTCATATATTTATGTATAATAAAATATTTTCTAAATATATATGTGTATACATATATATATGACATGCCAAAGCTGCTTTATTTTCATTTTTTAAGCTTTTCAACCAAATTTTCTTTGTTTAAAATTAAAAGTGCTTACAGTCTTTATGTCTATCTATAGCACATACATGTTCTTTCTCTGACCAATGACAGAAATTCTATCATCAGAAAAGTTTTTAAAAAAGTGAAACTTAGATGAGAATTCTTCTTGTAGCCACATAGTTACAGTGGCAGAACTGATTGATAGAGCTTTGCCTGGAGCAGGTTTTTTTTCAGACATGACCCAATTAAAGAGATGGGACTTGACGTATATGTACATAGAGTGCAATGTACATTTTGTGCAAAGGCCAAATGTCCAGAGTTAAAAACCAGCCTTTGGCAGACACTGCATGTCACCATCATACAACTTCAAGTGTATAGGAATAGATTTTAATTTTTTGTGCCTGAACTATGATTGTTACTCAGATTGATTCAAAAACTTTTAGTATTTGAATATTTTTAACAAGTTTAATGATATTGCATGAATAAAAATTTCTTGGCACTGATACTTAAAACTTCTGATATTCAATGGGTGCCCAAATTTATGGTCAGTAGAGATACCATTTTTGGGTCATCACGTTAAGTGTTGGACGTGGTGATGTCTAAGTGCCGTGTCCTCTGTGTAGGAAATGAATATACAAAACTCTAACAGACTTAAAAAGCGTTTTTGTGAATTTTCTTGTATGAATAGTTGGGAATAGAAAGGGCTTGGGTATCTCATTTTTTCCCCATAGTCTTTCTCCTTTCATCCATTCTTTCTATTGTTTTATTTAAGCTTTTGCTTATTTAAGTTATTGTTTTATTTAAGTTTTAATTGAAAATGAACTATTTGAGATATTTTTATACATGATTCTTTGGTTTCTCCCTTTTCACAGAATTTTAGAGTGATAAAGTTGACATTTTACTTAAGTTTATCCTTACAAAACGTGAACTGTTTACAAATTAGATATTTTCTTGAAGTATTTGTGGTCTGAGCTGAATTTAACCCAGCTCTCAAAGGTTATTTTGGGAAATGCTATAAATGTTAAGTTTACAAAAAAAATTTACTAGTAGATTTATGAGATTCTAAAGACTTAATCTAAATACTGTTGACTTAAAATAATACAATATTCCTAAAAATATATGTTTATCCTGCTTGTTCAATATTTCTATTAACTTGTCTCTTTCTCTGATCAACTACTTGAAAGTAGTTAATCATTGCTTTGAACATAAAGTTAAAAGAAATCCGTTATCATTAGTGTTTTAGTCAGCTTTTTTGTAGCTGTGACCAAAAGACCTGACAGGAATAATTTTAGAGGAGGAAAAGTTTACTTGAGGGCCCTCGGTTTCTCAGTCCACAGATGGCCAGTTCCATTCCTGGGCCCTGAAGTGAGGCAGAACACTGCCGCGAAGTGTTTGGCAGGGGAAAGCAGCTTGGAGCATGGTACCAGGAAGCAGAAAGACAGCTCTGCTCAGCGCAGACAAAATATAAACCCCAAAGGCATGCGCCCAGGGACCCTCCTCCTCCAGCAACACCCTACCTGCCTACAGTTACCACAAAATTAACCCCTACCAAGAAATTATTGCACTGATTTGGTTAATCCTCTCATAACTCATTCATTTCAGCACTGAATTTCTTGCTTTGTCTTACACGTGAGCTTTTGGGGGATACATAATCTAAACCGTAACAATTAAGTTACTGTAACATTTTACTCACAATAATCTGCATTTATACTTCAGAATTTTAACATATGTAGCACATAAGGGAATTTGACTATAACATATATGTAAAATACTTATTCATATTCATAAATCAGCAATAAATCTAAAATTGTTTCAAACACACACAAAAAAGCTAAGTATGTGAGGTAAAAGATGTTAATTAGCTTTATTGTGGTAATAATTTTAGAGCATATATATATAAAACATCACATTGTACATTTTAAATATGTATAATTTTTATTTGTTAATTGTATCTCTAAAGCAGATACTTGTGTGTCTCACAAGCAGATAACTTGTGTTTATGTTATAAATATTGTTACACTGGTTATATAATGATAGCAGCATGATCACAAGATCACTGTTCACACACAGTTTATATACATTCATTGTTATTATTATGTATGCCCTAAAGTGTTAGTAAAAGACAATAGAAAGGTAATTTTTAAAATTCCATTCATCCTGTTATTGGTACCAGAAAACCCAAGAGTAGGGATGAAATGAAAATAAAGGCACCACGTGTGGCTAGAGGGACACTTTATTTATATAGTTATACCTTATTTTGAAGATGTTAGCATCACGTGAATGGGCAATGCAAAATCTCAAACCTATCTTTTAGGAATAAGGTTTCCTTTATTGGTTTCTTCTCTTAAAATATAGTCACATAAGATTCTAAGGTTTTTAGAAAGTCCTAAGTGCTGAGGCACTCTCCACTTTGCAATATAATTCACAGAATCTGCCTGTGACCGCCACTTTCCATTGCTATAGTAATCTGTATTCCCTAGTCCTGAGAAGAGTGAACAGTGAACCAAGACTCCCCTATCTGCCTAGAAGTTTGTCCACAGCAATCCTCCACAATTCTGATCTTCCTCTTGTGGTTCCTTGGTAGTCTTCAGTCAATTTACCTTTGAAACTCCCTGCTGGACTAGGATTTCAAAGCATTAGACTAACTGTGCAGCATTATGTTCTTCCTCCAAATGCGGCATTAATAAATACAAGAACAGGATTGTAGCTGTGTTATGGTGAATATGGAACCGGTGCTCTAACTACAAAAGGGCATTAAGGAAGAAGAGACTGTAACTGCAGTGTGTATCACACTGAGGAGTTGACTACTTAAGGCAGGTCCATGTGTTTGCAGACCCTCACATCCTCAGTGCCCCTTTATTTGAAACAATGTTACTAAATGCTAAGAATATTCTTGCTATTACTTAAAAAGAGACCAAAAGTTGGATTCTGTATTCCAAGGGTCTAGGAGGGGGCCTAGCACAGAACAGGTATTCAAAGAACATCATGAACAAATTAATTATAGGAGTTCGAAAGTTACTTTATACCTTATGTTCTTTTGGAATTTTCATTAACATAACTGAATTAACAAAACGGAATGTAATTCTGAAAAACAAATCATGATATTCCTAGATCCTGTTGGCCAGGTGATTCCCCCTCCCCACAACAGGGAAAAATAAAACAGTTTTAAATTGCTAAAGTTTATAGTTCTTGCAACATATTTTCACATATTTAGTGATATCAAAGAAACAATCTGTCAAGGAAATTTACTATTTGGATCTGTCATACAAGGTGTGTGAGTGTAAAATCAGGCCATCCAAGCATTTAATAATGAACATTCCTCTTTGGACAAAAGGAGGTGGAAAATGGAAAAAGGAAAGGTAGACAAAGGTTTACCCTAGTACCTTTACATAGGGATTCCAGTCCACCTCCAAATTTGGTTTACTATTACTTATGCCTTGACAGGTGAAATGAGATTGTGATTAATAATAATTTCATCTACCTTATCAAACTAGGAACAACCAACAGTGAATTATCAAACACATCTCTGGTGCCAGAAACTGTTACTTCATTAACAACAGCTAAAAGCGAAGGTGAGTATTGATTAGTTTTGCCAACATCTTAAGAAATATATATATTCATATGTATATATAATTCATACATATAATTCACATAACTGTCACTTTTTTAAACTGTGCAATTTAATGGATTTTAGAATATTGACAATAGTGTGCCATCTTCCAATCTATGAGCATGGGATGACTTTTCAGTTCTCTAAATCTTTCAATGTTTGTAGTTTTCAGTGTAAAAGACTTGGACTTCTTACTCAATGTTTTGCTTTTATAAGTGAATTATTTTGCCTAATTTTAATTTTGGATTTTTCTTGACTACTCTATACAAATAGCTTATTTTTGTAAATTAATGTGTTTTGATATTTTGTTGAACTTATTTATTGTTTCCAGTTTGTGTGGAGAGATGTGCACATGTGCATGTGTATTCCTTAAGATTTTCTATATGATACAATATGATGTCATCTGCATAATAGGAAGTTTTATTTCTTTCTTTCCAGTGTAGGTGCTTTTTTCTATTGTATTTTATTGCCTATTTGTGCTAGTTGGAACCTACAGTATGATGTTGCACAGAAGGAGTGAAAGTGGACATCTTTGTATTCCTAATTTTAAGGGAAAGCTGTCAGCATTTCACTAATAAATATGGTGGTAGTTAAGGGTTTTTTCATAGACATCCTTTATCAGGATGAGGAAGTTCCCTCCTATTACTAGTTTATTGAGTGCCTCATCATGAAAAGATAGATTTTTAAAATGCCTTTTCTAGTTATATTGAGATTTCAGTATATTAAGATTACAATGTGATTTTGATTCTATATTTTGTTAACATGGCATATAACATTGCTTTTTGTATGTTGAACCAACCTTGCATTCCTGATATAAATTCAATTGATCATGGTGTATAATTCTTTTCATGTGCTGCTAGATTTGTATCATTTTTTAAAAGATTTTTGTGTTCTATATTTATGAGATATGAATTTTCTTTGTAATTTTCTTATGATTCTTTAGTTTTGATAGTGGAGTAATACTAGCCTCCTAGGATTAGTAGGAAAGTGTTCCCTCCTCTACTAAGTTTTGTAAGAGTTTGTTATATTCTTCATTAAGATTCTTCATGTGTGGACAAGCAAGGTTACCAGTTGAGAAGACTCACTATTAAATCAGGCCACTATTGTCCAAGTTTTTTAATCCGCATAAATAGTTCTACATAAAATCTTGTGAAAAACCCCCAAATACCAATATTTCAAATAAATAAAAGTTAAACAATTTTGTGCAAAGCAGTGTGGGAGTGAGAGAGTTTGAAGTGGCAAGGTGAACTTCTAACCATTTTTCTCTTTTACTACCAAAGGTAGCTCTTAAGATTTCCCCACTGAACCTGGGATAAACAGGACTTCATGAACACAATTATAATTATCAGGATAAAATATATTTAAATTCGGTTCAGAGTAAAACAAAAAATGAATATGCATTCTACAAGTAGAAAACAAAGTTCTCTTTTTCAACCACCACACTGAATGTAACCTCACTGGTAATAACTGAGAAACTACAGTTTTCAAAAGAGGTGTTACAACATTGCAGAAGCTTTACAGGTCCCCAGAAGCACTGTTGGTTACCTCTGTGTAAGACCTCATGGGTAAACAGGATCAATATACCTGAGAAATGAGGGGGAAGAAAACCTTATTAATATTAGATCTGACTCCAGGACACACTATTTTTTTTTTTTTATTTTTACAGAATGCATTTTGATTCTTTGTACACAGATGGGATACAACTTTTCATTTCTGTGGTTGTACATGCTAGAGATTCACACCATTTGTGTAATCATACATGTACATGGGGTAATGATGTTTGTCTCATTCCACTATCTTTCCTTCCCCCACTCCCTCCCCTCCCCTCCCCTCTTTTCTCTCTACACAATCCAACACTCCTCTATTCTTCCCTTACCCTCTTTCCCCCACCCCTGTTACCATTATGTATCAGCATCCACTTATCAGAGAAACATTCAAACTTTGGTTTTTGGGGATTGGCTTATTTCACTTAGCATGATATTCTCCAATTCCATCCATTTACCTGCAAATGCTATAATTTTATTCTTCTTTATGACTGAATAATAATCCATTATAGATAGATAGATAGATAGATAGATAGATAGATAGATAGATAGATAGATAGTAACCACAGTAGTTTCTTTACCCATTCATCTGTTGAAGGGCATCTAGGTTGGTTTCACAATCTAGCTATTGTGAATTGAGCTGCTATGAATATTGATGTGGCTGCATCACTGTAGTATGCTGATTTTAAGTCCTTTGGGTATAAACCTAGGTGTGGGATAACTGAGTCAAATGATGGGTCCATTCCAAGTTTTCTGAGGAATCTCCATACTGCTTTCCATAGTCGTTGCACCAATTTGCAGCTCCATTAGCATGTATGAGTGTGCTTTTTTTCCCCACATCCTCACCAACACCTATTATTGCTTGTATTCTTGATAATAGCCATTCTAATTGGAGTGAGATGAAATCTTCGGGTGGTTTTGATTTGCATTTCTCTAATAAGGAGATGTTGAACACTTTTTCATATATTTGTTAATCACCTGTATATCTTCTTCTGTAAAGTGTCTGTCCAGTTCCTTGGCCCATTTATTGATTGGGTTCTTTGTATTTTTAGTGTAAAGTTTTTTAAGTTCTTTATAAATTTTGGAGATTAGTGCTGTATCCGAAGTGCATGTGGAAAAGATTTTCTCCCACTCTGTAGGCTCTCTTTTCACATTATTGTTTCCTTTGATGAGAAGAGTTTTAGTTTGAATCCTTCCTGTTTATTGATTCTTGATTTCATTTCTTATGCTCTAGGAGTATTGTTAAGGAAGTCTGATCCTAAGCCAACATGATGAAGATTTTCTTTTGTTTGGTGCAGGGTCTCTGGTCTAATTCCTTGATCCATTCTGAGTTGAGTTTTGTGCAGGGTGAGGGATAGGGGTTTAATTTCACTTTACTGCATATGGATTTCCAGTTTTCCCAGCAAGAAACAATATTAAAATAGTCTTTAAGGAGAGGAAAGTCAAGATCTATGTAGGGATGAAGTCTCTAAGTAAGAGCAGAGGGAGTTTTAAAAAATTATCAAATTCTAAATCCCTCTGAGGCCACCAAACTATTCCAACTCATTTGATTTCTGGTGTTTATATTCAGGTGGTCACTCTATGCAGGTATAACTTTATTCCTGGCTTGGGAATTGTTCCAAATTTCTGTAAGAACATACATTGCTAAACAGAGTTAGAAAATAGATAGATCTGTAGGTACCTAATTTCACAGTTAGCCTAGCCCTAAACAGTAGGAAGCTCTTAGAGATCCGCTCCCTGGGGTACTAGCATCTTTTGGGTCTTGCAATAGTAAGACCATTGCTACACATGCAGTCCAGGGGCCTTAATGAATCCCTTACCCAGCGTCTAAGTGATATAAAAATAAAAAGAAAATAAAAAACTCATATAGAAATAAAGCTCTCTCTCCTTTTTTCTCTCCAATGAAAAGTTCAAATCCTACCCACCTTATTTTCTTCCTCTACTGTTCTTTTGTTCTTTTTCAGAATCCTTGGGACTCCACTATAGCCTGGCTCCATTATCTGAGTTCCCCTTCCCTAGGAGCAAAATACTGGAGCAAAAGACAACTTAAGTTCTTCTTGGATAGTTCAGGGCATTGCTCTGTGTTGCTTTGCTCCATCCCACACCCCCTTTGGACCTAACATTGAAATTTATTTACAATCTGGAATATTTCACTCCAAGGAGAAAGATTATAAGAATCTGAGCAAAATCTTCAAGTCTTTGCCAATCCTTAGAAGCTTCTTCTTGGGGCCATTGGTATGAACATTTAGGCTCCTTGCAATCTTACTATGAGGGGCTCTTTAATATAATCCTAGAAATTACTGAAATGAATCAAGACATTGATTAAGTTTATCCTACTTTGTCATGAGTACAGAATTTATATGGAGCACTCATTGTAAACAGTCTTTGATAAGAGAGGTATTGAGGTACTGGGGTTTACATTAGAGCAAGATATATTCTATGCTTGTATTATGATGTCAAAATAGATTCTGCTGTCATGTAAAACTGAAAGGTACCAATTTTATAAAATAAAATAGAGGTACTTGTTATTAAAAAAAACCAAAACAACTACTTACTTCCTTTTTTAGGGTTTACTATGCAAATATCATAGATTTTTAAAAATGAGCTGTCCTAAATAAAATCCATTAAAAAACTTAATTTATGAGTCTCTAAATTAACTCTACAAGCAATTTTTAAAAATGTTATCATATATACTTAAGACAAACAACATGGTATTGTAGGCAATATGGAGTAAAATGATTACTATCTATAGTGAAGCAAATTAACATATCTATTTTCTCACAGGAAAAACAGGGAAAAACTACTCATTTAACAGAAATCCCTAATTTAATGTAACTTTATTAACTGTAGTTCTCATGGTGTACATTGGATCTCTATACATCTGCTACTTTGTATGTTCTAATCTACATCTCCCTGTTCCTCATCTCATCCTGGTAACTACTGCTTTATTCTCCATCTCTATGCATTTGGTTTGTTTTTAAAGATTTTTGCATGTAAGTGAGATGGTGCAGTATTTGCCTGGCTTATTTCATTTAGCACAATGTCCTTCAGGTTCAACCATGTTCTTTTTAGACATTAAAGTGTATTTCATTGTGTACACATACCATAGTTTCTTTGTCCATTCCTCCATAGATGGACACTCGAGTTGCTCATATCTTGGTTATTGAGAATAATGCTTCATTTAATACAATAGCTCAAAGATGTACAAATTGATTATTTCATTTCTTTTGGGTACATTATTTTGCAGTAATGAAAATTAAACCCAAGGTTTTGCACCTGCTAGGCAAGCACTCTATCACTGAGCTACAACCCCAGTCATATTTTTAATTTATTTAGAAATCTCCAGACTATTTCCCAACAGGGCACAAGGGTTCTCATTTCTCCACATCCTCACACCAATATCTTGACTTTTTGATAATAACCATCCTAATGCATGTGAGTTGATATCTAGTAGTGGTTTCTACATAGCATTTTCCTGATGTTGAGCACCTTTTCATGTATCTATTGGCTATCCATAAGTCTTCTTTTAAGGAATATTCATTTATGTCCTTTAGCCATTTTTTTAATTTTTAATGTTTTACTGCTGTGTAGTTGCATGAGTTGGATATTATCAGATAGTCAATTGCAAATGATTTTCCCCATTAGACAACAGGATGCCATCTAATTTTGTTGTTTCCTCTGCTCTACAGGAGCATTTTAGTTTGATATAGTCTCATGTGTTAATTTTTGCTTTTACAGCTTGAGCATTCACTGTGATATCCAAAATGTTATTGCCACAGTCAATATGGAGTTTCCCCCAAAGTTCTTTAGTAGGAGTTTTATGGTTTCAGTCTTTTATCAATTTTGAGTTTATTTTTGTGTATAATGGGTCTGATTTAATTATTTTGCATGTGGAAATCTGGTTTTCTCAAAATCAATTATTGAAGAGAACATTCTTTTCACACTGTGACCACTTGGTGTCCTTGTCAAAAATTAGTTAACATCCAAAAAATTAGTTGATCCAAATTGTGTGTTTTGATTTATTTCAGTTCTCTCTATTCTGTTCCACTGGTATATGTTTGCATTTTTATGTCAGTACCCTGCTGTTTTGGCTACTATAGCTTTGTAATATAATTTAAAATCAGGAAGTGTGATTCTTCCAACTTTGTTTTTCTTTCTTTTTCTTTCTCAGAATTATTTATGTTATTTAGAGTATTTTGTGCTTCCATACAAAGTTTAGAATTTTTTTCCTAATTCTTTGTTTAATGCCTTTGGGATTTTAATAGGATTGCATTGATTTTGTTTGGATACCATGAACATTTTAACAATGTTAATTATTCTGATCCATGACCATTTTATGTATCTCGTTCACTTTCTTCCATCAATTTTTTTGCATTATCAAAGTACATAGGTCTTTCACCTTCTTGATTAAATTTCTTTTTAAGTACTTTAAAAAACATAAAAGCAAATATTGCACCACAATACTAGTATTCTGTAGGATTTATTTTAATAAATGCTAGCTTTGTCAAAAAATTAACATAATCCCTATGCTATAGCATGTTTTAGTAAATTCTAACTTTGTCAAAAAGTCTCTTACCCCTTATTCTAATAAGGACCAAATTTTTTTGTTGTGGCATTCTATAAAGTACTTTAATTAAAATCACACAGTTCCAAAGGAATAAAGCTACTGATCTTCCTTCCTGTACAATTTAAGTCCATAAGGCATTCCTTTCAAGTCAATCCAGTATGACCACTCATTAAATTCCTAAAATAATTCATGTCACCATGCCTTATAAAGTTAGTTTCTAAAAATATACAAAATTAATCCCACATTAGTAATTACAAGATAATTATATGCCATCCCTTCCTCCTCTCTCTTCTTCAGCTGAGCCCTAAGATTTGGTTTTCTTTAAGGGAATGGTTGAAATCAAGGTTTCTTCTCGCCCTTATAATCTAGTAGTAATATGACTCTTTCAAGAATCTCTTCTATTAAATTGTCCTTATTCCAACTTAGATATAGCTAAAAATTTATTATGTTTTGTATGTCATGTATCCCAGCTAAACCAAAATCTAAAACTTAAAGGAACATGAATTTCAAAACCACATGTTTTCAAAAATAAGGCCAATATTGTCTTGATGTTGACATTATCTTATAAATTATAATGCAAGTCGAAACCACAATAAAAGATTACTTTCTCTCAATAAGAATGGTTTTTGTGAGAAAAATAAATAAAAGCCAAATGATGTGGGGGGAAAGGAACTTTTATATACTTCAAGGGAAATGTAAAATAGCACAGCAATTATGGAAAACAATATGGAAAAATAGAACTACCTTATTCAGCAGTCTACTGTATATTTATTCCAAAGGAAATGTAATTGTCTATTGAAGGCATCTACACTCCAACTGAAGCACTATTCACGATAACCTAGAAATGTAAACCACCAAAGTGTCCATCCACTGATGAATGAATAAAGAAAAGAGGGTAGGAAGGTATGCACAATGGAGCACTACTGAACTGTAAAATAATGAAATCCTGTCCTGTCACTTAATGACATCATGGATGGAACTGGAGATAATTATGTTAAATGAAATAAGCCAAGCACTTGTCTTTCTTTCTGTACCATGTGATCTTACTCGTATGTGGAAAATAAAAAAGTTGATCTCACAGAAGTTGAGATTAGAATGGTGTTCATCAGAGGCTGGGGAGAGTAGGGAAGAATGAGGTAGGGGGAATTGACTAAAGAGTTTTAAGTTATAATTAAGTAGAAGTAATAAGTTCTGGAGTGCTTTTGAACAACAGAAGAATGCTAGCTAACAATGAGGTACTGTATATTTTAAAAAGTTAGAGAAAAGAATTTTAGAAGTTTTTGACCATAAATAAAAGATAAATGTTTGAAGAGATAGGTATGTTTATGTACTTCTCCCTTCATCTGTTGTTAGGCACATAAGCTGATTTCAAACCTTAGCTACGGTGAAGAGTGTCACAATAAAAAAGGGCATACAGGTATCTCTGGTATGTTTATTTTGTTTCTTTTGAATAAGTACCTAGAAATGGTATAACTGGATCAGATAGTAGACCCATTTTTTAGTTTTTTTTTGAAGAACCTCCATACTGTTCTCCATAATGGCTATCCTAATTAGCATTCCTATCATCAGTGGATAAGAGTTCTTTCTATAGAGTTCTTTTAGTCCCTTCATTCTTGACAACATTTTTTGTTGGGTTTTGACATTCTAACTGGGTTGAGATGGTATCTAATAGTAGATTTGCATTTCCTCAGTGGCTAATGACATTGAACATTTTAATGTATTTGCTGATTATTTGTATTTCTTCTTTTGGGGAGTGTCTATTCAGATCATTACTTTCTCAGTAGAAACTTCCAGTTTTCTATGTGTAGAATCTGCAAATGGGATAATTTGACTTTCTCACTTTTTTTTTTTCCTTTTATTTCTTTCTCTTGCCTAATTCCTCTGGTTAAAACTTCTGGTACTATATTGAGTGAAAGCTGTGCAAATGGACACTCTTGTCTTGTTCTTCATCTAGAGGAAATGTTTTCAATTTTTCCCCATTTGGTATATTGCCCGTGGGTTTTACTCTGTTGAGCTATGATCCTTCTATATCTAGTTTGTTCAGGGCTTTTGTCATGAAGGGATAATGAATTTTATCCAGTGCTTTTTCCTCATCTACTGAGATGATCCTGTGACTGTCCTCAGGCTTGGATGTGATATATTACATTTATTGATTTGCATATATCAAACTATCCTTGCATTCTTAGGATGAAACCAACTGGATACTGATGAATTGGCTTTTTGATGCGCTGTTGAATTTAATTTACAAGTATTTTATTGAGAATTTTATACCTTTCATAAGGAATATTGGTCTATAATTTTTTATTGTTATGTCATTCGCTGGTTTTGGTAGCTGAGTTCTATTGAATTCACACATTGACGTGAGAGGGGTTCCCTTCATTGCAATTCTTTGTAATAGTGTAATGAAAATTAGATTAGTTCTTCTTTAAAAGTTTGGTAAAATACATAAGTAAAACCATCCAGTCCTGGACTTGTCTTTGTGAAGAGACATTCTACTACTAATTTAATCTCATTCCTTTTTATTGACCTATCCAGGTTTTTTTATGTCCTTGTGGCTTGATTTTGATAGATCATATGTGTCCAGAAATTTTTGAAGCTTTTCTGGTTTTTCCAATTTGTTAACATATAGTTTCTCTTAATAAAGATCCTTTGTGTTTCTGTGGTGTTGGCTATAGTGACTCCCCTTGCATCTCTAGTTATATTTATTTCAGTCTTCTCTCTTTTTGTCTTTCTCCCTCATGGTTAGTCTAACTAAAGGTTTTGTTGATATTATTTACTTCTGCCAAAAAAAAAAACTCTGTGTTTTGTTAATCTTTTATTTGATTATTCAGTCTCTGTTTTATTTCTGCTCCAATCTTTATTTCCTTCTACTAATTTGTTTTGTTCTTGCTTTTCAAAATTACTGAGATGTAGCATTGAATATTTTATCTGAAATCTCTTTTCTTATGTAAACACTTTGCTATAGACTTCCCTCATCTTTTTTTTTCTGTGCATCCCACAGGTTTTGGTATAATGTTTCCATTTTCATTTATTTTGAGAAATTTACAAATTTTTTTCTCACTTCTTCAATGAGCTTCTTCTCTTTGTTTAAAAGTTCATTTTTCAATATCAGTGAATTTGTATAATTTCCTAAATTTCTTTTGTTGTTGACTTTATTTATATTCCATTGTACTTAGAAAAGATAAATGATTATAACTTTTCAAATTTGTTAAGCCTAATTTTGTGAAATCATATATGGTTTGCTCTAGAGAAGGTTCTACATGTGCTGATGAAAAGAATTTATATTCTGCTGCTACTGGATGAAATGTTCCCTAAATATTTGTTAAGTTCATTTTATCTATCATATAGTTTAATCCTGATGTTTCATGGTCGATATTTTGTCTATAATCTGTCCATTGATGAAAGTGGGGTATTGAAATTCCCCACTATTATCATATTGGAACCAATCTCTCCCTCTAGGCCTAATAATGTTTGTTTTATAAAGTTGGATGCTCCAACATTAGACACATGTAGATTTACAAATACTCTATCTTCTTCTTGAGTTGACTCTTTATACTTTTTGTCTTAAAAACCTAATCTCTCAGACATAAGAATACCTATTCCTCTTCTTTTACCTTTCAATTTACTAGGAGTCTCATTTTTCTTCTTTCATGTTCATGTTACGTGCATCTTTACTAATAAAGTGAGTTTTTTTTTTAATCTCCCGAGTTAATTTATTTATTTATTTTTTTACTGCAAACAAATGGGATACATGTTGTTTCTCTGTTTGTACATGGAGTCAAGGCATACCATTTGTGTATTCATAAATTTACATAGGGTAATGTTGTTTGATTTATTCTGTTATTTTTTCCTTCCCCCCACCCCTCCCATCCCTCTTTTCCCTCTATACAGTCCTTCCTTCCTCCACTCTTGCTACCCTCCTTAACCCTAACCCTAAACTTAACCCTAACCCTAACGCTAACCCCTCCCACCCCTCATTATATGTCTTCATCCACTTATCAGCGAGATCACTCGTCCCTTGGTTTTTTGAGATTGGCTTATCTCACTTAGCATGATATTCTCCAATTTCATCCATTTGCCTGCAAATGCCATAATTTTATCATTCTTTATGACTGAGTAATATTCCATTGTGTGTGTGTATATATATATATATATATATATATATATATAGTGTATATATAGTGTATATATATAGTGTATATATATATAGTGTGTGTGTATATATATATATATATATATATATATATATACATACCACAGTTTCTTTATCCATTCATCAATTGAAGGGTATCTAGATTGGTTCCACAATCTGGCTATGGTGAATTGAGCATGGTGAATTGAGCAGCAATGAACATTGATGTGGCTGTATTTCTGTAGTATGTTGATTTTAAGTCCTTTGGGTATAGGCCAAGGAGTGGGATAGCTGAGTCAAATGGTGGTTTCATTCCAAGCTTTCTGAGGAATCTCCATACTGCTTTCCAGAGTGGCTGCACTAATTTGCAACCCCACCAGCAATGTATGAGTGTACCTTTTTCCCCACATCCTCACCAACACCTATTGTTGCTTGATAATTGCCATTCTAATTGGGGTGAGATGGAATCTTAGGGTAGTTTTGATTTGCATTTCTCTCTTACTAGAGATATTGAACATTTTTTCATATATCTGTTGATTGCTTGTAGATCTTCTTCTGTGAAGTGTCTGTTCATTTCCTTAGCCCATTTGTTGAATGGATTATTTGTATTCTTGGAGTAGAGTGTTTTGAGTTCTTTATACATTCTGGAACTTAGTGCTCTATCTGAAGTATGATTGGCAAAGATATTCTCCCACTCTGTAGGCTCTCTCTTCACATTACAGATAGTTTCCTTTGCTGAGAGAAAGCTATTTAGTTTGAATCTATCCCAATTGTTGATTCTTGCTTTTATTTCTTGTGCTATGGGAGTCCTGTTAAGGAAGTCTGATCCTAAGCCAACAAGTTGACAATTTGGACCTACTTTTTCTTGTATAAGATGCAGGGTCTCTGGTCTAATTCCGAGGTCCTTGATCCATTTTGAGTTGAGTTTTGTGCATGGTGAGAGATAGGGGTTTAATTTCATTCTGTTGCATATGGTTTTCCACTTTTCCCAGCACCATTTGTTGAAGAGGCTATCTTTTCTCCATTGCATATTTTTGGCACCTTTATCTAGTATGAGAAAATTGTATTTATTTGGGTTTGTGTCCATGTCCTCTATTCTGTACCATTGATCTACCTGTCTATTTTGGTACCAATACCATGCCGTTTTTGTTACTATTGCTTTGTAGTAGAGTTGAAGATCTGGTATTGTGATACCCTTGCTTCGGTCTTTCTGCTGAGGATTGCTTTAGCTCTTCTGGGTTTCTTATTCTTCCAGATGAATTTCATAATTGCTTGCTCTATTTCTGTAAGGTACGTCATTGGGATTTTAATTGGAATTGCATTGAATCTGTATATCACTTTTGGTAGTATGGCCATTTTGACAATATTAATTCTTCCTCTCCAAGAACATGGAAGATCTTTCCAACTTCTAAGGTGTTCTTTAATTTCTTTCTTTGTGTTCTGTACTTCTCATTGTAGAGGTCTTTCACCTCTTTTGTGAGATTGATTCCCAAGTATTTTATTTTTTTCCAGGCTATTGTGAATGGGATAGTTTTCCTAATTTCTGTTTCTGAAGATTCATCACTTATGTATAAAAATGCATTGGATTTATGAGCATTGATCTGCTACTTTACTGAATTCACTTATGAGTTCTAAGAGTTTTCTGGTGGAATTTCCTGGTTACTCTAAATATATAATCAAGTCATCAGTGAACAGGGATAGTTTGGGTTCTTCTTTTCCTATTCGAATCCCTTTAATTTCTTTGGTTTGTCTAATTGCTCTGGCTAGAGTTTCAAGGACGATATTGAATAGAAGTGGTGAAAGAGGGCATCCCTGCCTTGTTCCAGTTTTTAGGGGGAATCCTTTCAGTTTTTCACCATTTAGAATGATATTGTCCATGGGGTTAGCGTAGATGGCCTTTACAGTGTTAAGGAATGTTCCCACTATCCCAATTTTTTTCTAGTGTTTTGAGCATGAAGGGATGCTGTATTTTATCAAATGCTTTTTCTGCATCTATCGAAATAATCATGTGATTCTTAACTTTTAGTCTGTTGATATGGTGAATGACATTTATTGATTTCCGGATGTTGAACCAACCTTGCATCCCTGAGATAAAACCCACTTGATCGTGGTGCACTATCTTTTTAAATGAAGTGAGTTTTTTGTAGGCAACATATTGTTGGAGTCAGTCTATATCTTTTAATTGAATCATTTGGTCAATTTACATTCATGTCCTTATCATTAATTGTTACTGACAGGTTAAGAACTTATTCCTGCTATTTCGTTGATTTACTTCTTGCCATTTTGATTATTCTTTGTTCTTTTCTTCCTCTCTGGTTCATTTTTGTGTTTAATGGTTTACTCTATTGATAATATTTGAATCTCTCTATATCTTTTTTTTCTAGTGAGATTAATGTTTTCATATGCATTCATGGTTGTAGTTGTTTTACTTTCACTTCTTGATGAGGGGGTCCCTTAAGAATGTTTTGAAAGGTTGGCATGGTGGTCATGATTTCCCCAATTTTGCTTGTCTCGAAAGGTCTTTATTCTTCATTTCTGAAGGATAGCCTTGCTAGGTATAATGATAATCTTGACTGGCAGTTACTTGTTTTTTAGCATTTGGAATATATTACTCCATTTCTCAGTACATGCTGAGAAATCTGCTGTTGTTGTAAAAAAGATACCCCAAAATGTGACTTGATACTTTTCTCTTGTGGATTTTAGAATTTCTTTGCCTTGTGATTTTAAGTGTTTGATTATAATATGCTATGGTGAAGATCTTTTCTGATCAGTTTTATTTGGTGTTCTATAAACCTCTTATACACGAATGACCATACTTTCCTAAGATTAGGAAAATTTTCTGCTATTTTATTGAATAAGATTTATATGCCCTTGATATTTTCTCCTCTCCTTTGGGTATTTCCCCCCCCCCCCCAAAACACAGTTGTTTATTTAATGGTGGGATGTTTGAAAAGACCTATATTTAAGTTCAGATATTCTTTCTTCTTGATCTAGTCTGTTGTTGAGGGTTTCAGCTGAATTTTTAAGAAGGTCTTTATTATTGAGCTCTTTATATCTGAGATTTCTATTTGATTCCTTTTCAAAAATATCTATTCACCAAGTTTCTCATTCATATCCTACATTTATATCCTGTCTTCCTAACTTCATTTAATTTTTTAATCTGTATTCTTTTGGTTCTCATTGATGTTTTGATTTTTTTTAGATGTCGATAGACCTTTATTTTGTTCATGTATTTGTGGTGCTGAGAATCAAACCTATTCCCTCAAACATGCTAAGCAAACTCTACCACTGAGCCACAACCCCAGGCCTCTCAATGATTTTTATAATCATTCTTTTAAAACACTTTTCCATCATTTCATCTATTGCTAGAGTTAATATGCACTTTTTGAGGAATATTACATTGTTTATTCCATATTTCTTGGGCCCCTACATTGATATTTATGTATCTGATAGATCAGTCAGTTATCTCTACCATTTTTATGAGGTGACTATCTTAATCAGTAGTTTCCTTCTGATGATATATTTGGGTGTGTTGTTTTATAATGAAATGTATACTTTATTTCTAGGTGGGCACCAAAGGGTAGTCTCTCTGTAGTTTCTTTGCCTCTTATCAATGACTTTGGGCACAGTATGTACCATGGTTGAGTCACAAAGTCACCCTGTCCTGAGGGGCCTTCCAGAGTGGATGCACTCTAGCAGTTCAGGCAGATGTGGTACTAACATCAGTGGGCGTGTGGAAATCACTGTTTGGTTACTCCTATAATAGAAATGGCAGCCCCTATTGGGCAACGAAGGCTTCCTTAAATACAGTTGTGGTGACCTCTGACCAGTCTCGTACAGGCCCAAGTGCTGCATGAGGAGAAGTGGTGGTGGGATTCGCAGTATCCTCTCCATATAATTATTTAAACCATGGGATATTTTTCTAATATTTAAATTTTCACTAAGTCGAAGAATTTTATCTAAAAATTTCTAAAGAGGAACTTCTATTTAATGGTTCCCAAGCATATGTGGGAGTTCCAGTGGCAAGCAAAATCTTTACCCACAAGTGCTCCCACATTCTCAAGCGTTGAGTTTCTGCACCTTGGGTGGCCTTTCCTTCTTCGGTACTATTATGAACATCAGTGTCTGCTCTGCTGCTACATTCCAACCTGCCACTACTTGATCAAATATTTCCTTCTTGATTTATACTTCAAGATATCTCTGAAGTTTGTGCCCATTTCCACTCATTTTTTTTTATGCTAAGAATGT
Source organism: Sciurus vulgaris (assembly GCF_902686455.1). Classification (NCBI taxonomy): domain Eukaryota; kingdom Metazoa; phylum Chordata; class Mammalia; order Rodentia; family Sciuridae; genus Sciurus; species Sciurus vulgaris. The sequence goes on from NC_136469.1 coordinate 59,148,174, forward strand.
AGTTGATGTTTGAATTTATTTCAGTTTTGTTTGCCTATCAGCTCCTGAAGTATTTTTACCCAAGGATTTTTTTATCTACTACTTATGAGGTCTTAAAAATTTTCATTTCTCCAGCATGATTCCCTCAATGGCACTAATATTTTTCATTATTCTGTAGATGCTTGTTGCCCTAGATTAGAAGCTGGTACTTCTGGAAGAAACTAGCAATTCATGCTCCATCCTACTCTATGATAGGAACATACTAAACTGCTTTTTCTCCCATCTCCTAACATTGTATCTAGTTAAATGGTTACTAATTGTCATTTTTTTTTTACTGTCCCCTTGTTTCCTATACTAGATTTTGAGGAATGAAGAGCATCATTTTTATATTTACACAAATAATGTTTTCATTCCTTTTTGAAAGTCTTAATTTGATCTTAATTCTTTTTTTTTTTTCAAAAAAGTAACTAAGTATAATTAAAAATATATTTTATCTGCTTCCTGCTATCCCTCCTCAGGGTATTCTACCCACCTGAAAGTCTCTCTGAGTCAGCATGAGAACCGTGATACAACTTTTAACTACTACTGCTTCCTTACCACCTCCTTTCCAACATAGTTATTAACTTTTATATTATACAGGCTTTGACTCAGGTCATGGCTCTTTCCTATTACAAGTTATGTGATTATGGTGAGATTACTTAATTTCTCTCTGTCTCATAAGTATAATGATAATGATGTGATCACTTACAAGATTATGTTGATGATCATATAAAATGACCGATAGCAAGTACTTAGAAAAGACTAATGCCACTCCACTTTTCTTAGAAATAATTATCTAGATCATCTAAAGGTAAACATTAGAATGCTGTATTTCTAAATCTTGGTCAGAATCTTTCAGAGGTTAATCCTCAAGTTGTAACTGGATTTTAATGTGAATATTAATAAGACTAGATAGTGATTTGTTGTATTCTGGATGGATTTTCATTTTCTTCTTTTTCTGCACAATTAGAAACCACAACCCAGAATGTCACAAAGAGTGAGCTCATCACTACCAAAGGAACAGTGACAAACCCTCCACTTTCAAATGCTACTTCAACGACACAAAGTTCTCAGAATGAAAGTAAGTATAAAGATTTGTGCTAATGTCTAAACTTCTGTATTAGATAAGACTACTCTCAGAATGTCTCCTATCCCACAACTGCCAAGGAAACATGCCCCATATATTTTCTCTTCTAGTCTCCATCAAATAATATCATTTGACTACCTTGTTTTTTACAGTGACACTCTATCCTGCTCTAGCCACAAATGGATAGGAAGATCAATATCAGTTTTGGTAGTAATTCATTATATCACCTAATACAAAAGGAAGAGTTAAACCTGCAAATTGGATGTGGATAAAATGAGAACATTCTTAGAAAGGAAGAAATTGCTACAATTGACTCAAGAAGACATGCAAGTCTGAAAAGCCATAAAACAACAACAACAACAACAAAATTAAAATAGAAATTGTTCTTGGGAAAAAATATTCCCATGAACAAATCCCCAAGTCAACTACAACTCCAGGAAGAATCCATTTGTGAATTCAAGAACTGACAACAATTCTTTCCAAACTCTCAGAAAATAGAAGAGGGAACACTGCACATGTAATTCTGAGACCAATATTACACTTCTACTAAAACTAGAAAAGAATGAAAATGAAAATAAATAAGAGTACAAACCAATATTTTTCATGAGCACAAATGTAAATATCCTTAATAAGATGATAGCAAACTAATTCAGAAATACTTAAAAAAGAATGTGAAACATGAACAACAGGGACTTATTCCATAAATACAAGATCGACTATATATGTAAAGATTAAATCGTCTAATATACCATATTAGCAGAACTAGTACATGCAAAAAGAGCACCTGACAAAATGTACTGACACTCATGATAAAAATTCTCAGTGAACAAGTAAAAAATGGAACTTCCTAAACAAAAAATGTGATAGTCAGCTTTTCATTGCTGCAACCAAAATACCCAATAAGAACAACTTAGAGGAGGAAAAGTTTATTTGGGCTCACAGTTTCAGAGGTCCAGCCCATGGTCAGCTGACTCCGTTTGACTCTGGACCTGAGATGAGTCGGAGCATCATGGAGGAATGATGTGGCAAAGGAATGTCACTTCACTCATGGCAGCCCAGAAGGGGAGAGGAAGGGGAGAGGAGGGAGTGGAGACAGCAAAGAGCCAAGGGCGAAATATAAACCCCACAGGCATGCCTACAGGGATCTAATTCCTCTAATCAAACCCTACTGGCTAACAGTTACCAACCAGTACAGTAGTCTTTTTAAATTATTAATTCATCAGATGTATTGATCCACTGAGTAGGTTACAGCTCTCATGATCTAATCATTTGACCTCTGAAGTGTGCACGCATTGTCTCATGCATGTGCTTTTGGAAGATGCCTCATATCCAAACCATAACAAAAGGCATCTACAAAAGCCCACAGCAAACATCATCCCGAAGAGTAAAAGACTTAATGTTTTCTCCTTAAGATCTGGTACAGAGCACAGATGTTTGCTCTTATCACAGTTATTCAACATTATAATGCGAGGTTCTAGACAGTACATACATAGATGGATAAAGGATGACTAAATAGATGGTCCATAGCTCCATCCTGTGAAATAGGAAGAAATACAATTTTATTCACAGACTGTACAATCATCTATGTCAAAATTTTAAAGAATTCACACACACACACAAAAAAAAACTCCTAGAAAAATAAAGATTAGATCATATCGCAGGATTCCAAATACTTAAAAATTATATTTTTGTATGTTAGCAATGGCAATCAAAATAAAATAAAGGAAGTAATTCCATGTACAAGAGCATTAAAATTACAAAATATTTAGGAATAAATTTAACGATAGCAATGCAAGATTTGTTCATTAAAGTACACAACATTTTGGTGAGCAATCAAATACCTAAATATTTATATATTTATGTTTTAAATGGTAGTTCTTCCTAAATTGATGAATAATTCCTTACTATTTTCAATGTAGTCGCTTTCAGAATCACAGTAGTTCTTGTTTCAAAATTGATGAGCTCATCCAGAAATTGGTATGCAAATGAAAATAGTTTAGAAAAGCAAAATGCTTTTTAAAAAGAAGCTTAAAGTTGGAGATTTCACACAATCCAATTTAAAAACTTACTATAAAGCTATAATTGTGAAATTTAAAATATTTTTTTCAGTGAATGAAGTCATACACAAAATGTGACATAGTATAATCTTGTTTATATTAAACATACAGAAAGGAATTTTTAATAAAAATTTATTTTTAACTGATACACAAAAACAAAAATTACGGATTATACATATTTATGGAGTACCATGTGACTTTTATTTTTATTTATTTTTTTTTATCTTTTTGCGGTGCTGGGGATTGAACCTGAGGCCTTGTGCTTGACAGGCAAGCACTCTACGCACTGAGCTATATCCCCAGCCTACCATGTGACATTTTGATACCTATGTACATTATATAATGCTTAAATCAGGGTATATTCATCTGTTTCTTCAAACATTTATTATTTCTTTATGCTAAAAACATCCATCAAGTGTTTTGAAATGTATGTTATTTTTATATATCATCACCCAACTGTGCAACAGCATTCCAGAACTTCTTACTCCTTTCTCACTATAACTAAGTACCCTTTGCTCAATTCCCCCCCCCCCCCCCCTTTCTCCACCTCACTCTCCCCAGTCACTGGTAAACACTATTTTAATCTCAACTCCAATGAAACTGACCTTTTTCCACTACACGAGTGAGATCACATGGTACTACTTGTCTTTCCATGCCTGACTTTTTAACTTCACATGATTATTTTCAGTTCCATCCATCTTGCAAATGATAGAGTTTCATCCTGTTTTGTAGCTGAACAGTACTCCACTGTGCATATGTACCACATTGACTATCTTCTCATCACTTAATGAAAGTTGTTTCCATTTCTTAGCCATTAAGAATAATATGGCAACAAACATGGGAGAGCAAATGTCCTTTCACATATTGATTTCATTTCCTTTGGCTATACACCCAGAAGTGGGATTGCTGGATTATGTGGTAGTTCTATTTTTAATATTTTTGTTTTTTATTTTTACAGACTGCATTTTGATTCATTGTACACAAATGGGGTACAACTTTTCTTTTCTATGGTTATACATGATGTAGATTCATATCATTTGTTTAATAATACATGTACATAGGGTAATGATGTCTGTCTCATTCCACCATTTTTTATACCTCCCTCCCTCTCATTTACTTCTACATAATCTAAAGTTCCCCCTTTCTTCTCTTACTCCCCGCCTCCCCACCCCCATTATATATCATTATCCACTTATCAGGGAAAACATTCGGCCTTTGGTTTTCTGCGATTGGCTTGTTTCACTTAGCATGATATTCTCTAATTCCATTTTTGATGAATCTTTATATGATTTTCCATAATGAATATATTAATGTACATTTCCATGAACAAAGTACAAAAGTTCCTTTTTCTCCATATCCTCAGCAACACTTTTTATTTTCTGTCATTTTGGTAATGACTCTTCTTTATGGAGTGAGATGATAACTCACTGTGGTTTCAATTTGCCTTCCCTTAATGATTAGTGAGATGTAACATTCTTTTCATATATCTTTGGCCTATTTTTATGTCTTTTTGTGAAAAATGTCTGTTTAGGTCTGTTGCTCATTTTAAACCAAATTATTGGTGAAAGGACATTTTTATAAGAACAAAAGTTAGTGATTTAGTGATTGCCTGCAGCTGGAGGTGGGAAGTAATATTGAAAAGCCAAAGTTTCAAGGGAGTTTGTCATGTTGATGAAAATGTTCTGAAACTGGAGTACAGTGATGTTGCATAACTCTGTAAATTTACTAAAAATATTAGTTGTATACTTAAAATGAGTTAATTTAGATATTATTTAGTAGTTAAACTGTACCTTGATAAAGATTTGTTTAAAAACAAAAGGAAAAGGTGATGAGCATGACCAATCAGATTTTCTTTCGAATAATTTGAACTAGAAACCTCAAACAAACAAAACAATTTAGCCAGGGGCAGTAAAGCTGTGAAATTTTGGTACAGAAAGTCTGAGAGAATTATGGTAAATCATATGCATGTTTATAGCATAAGAAATAAGACATTAGGAGCAACTGGAATTGGAAGAGAAAGATGGAGAGTTTGTGGGCAAATGGAGAGACCCACATGAGGAAAAAAAAAAATGAGAAAAGTTAGTTTTCACGAGGGCCAGGGAGAGTGGCAGAAACTTGACCTCCCATAATTTCTGGTACCAAGTTCCAATCCATACATATCCCCTCATCAAGCACTTCCCACATTTTACATCCATGATTTAAACAATATACATATTAGTCTAAATATCCTGAATAAAAAAGCTAGCAATCAGGCATGATAGCTATACCAGACACCATTCATGATAACTAATAGATATATTTTTGACTTATCCATATCCTTCATAAGAGGTAATGGCAGATGACTCATAGTCTCTAAGTGTCTTCCTAGGAGATCTTTAAGGTTAAAAATAAATAAATAAATAAATAAATAAATAAATAAATAAATAAATAAATAAAAACTAGTGGGAATTATGGAGTTTCAAGATCCAAAAGTTTGTCTGGAGGTAATTTCACACCATAATTATAAACTACTAATTCTTTTTTAACAAATTAGTCATCCCATAGAAAATTTAAAGAGTAGGATCTTCTCATCTGAATAACATTTCCTTTGTAAGCCTATTTTGGCTTCTGATAAGTAGAACCTATTTTGTAGACAATATATGTCTGAGAGGAACCGTCAGTAAACCATAACTCAAGCACCTCAAAACAAGACTGCTCCTAAAATAAACAAAAATATAATTATGGATGTTTCTACAAAGTGTGGACCAGTTTATGAGAGATTGAACTCAAGTAGTTTGTACTTTGTGCTAAATATTTGCCTATTCTGTGACCGATGATGAGGAAGATGTCTCTGGAGGATTGTGGTTCATTAAATCAGTACTTACACAAAAGTATGTGTTCACTCCCAGGAATCACTAAGGACTCTTAATTTCACTTTGATTCATGGAGTATAATGTCCTCCTCTACATCTCAGCTGAGGGAATATTGTATTTACTTAGCTTCTAAATGTAGTTTGAAATGACTTTCTTCACATAGTTAAAAATGCATCAAAGACATTCATTCTTTAAAAATGAAACACACTAGAAAACAAGATAATGAAATGAGGGTATGTATGTATTGTTGTCTTTTGAATTTGTCATTTGATTAACCAGTTCTATATTAAGTCCTTTAGATATTTATTATAAATACCTAACAAATTACTTACATGCTTTGACAGACATTGTTTCCTAACTCCCTTGTTCTTCAAGGTGCTTTCTGCCCAGCTTGTACACTACATGATTAATGAGTTTGTGCACATTTTCTTTTGCCAAGTGATGAAAACAGGATGCCTCCCACATTGCTGGTGAGCAGAGCATGAATTCCTTCATACCATTCATATACACACACACATATCCAGAACTAAAGACGGACGGAGAACAAGACAATCTACTAAGGTCAAACAGCTGAAGATTCCTCTCCCTTTTAAACCTTTGGGGAGTGGTTCCTTGGGTAATGAATATCAAATGAAGGCATTATGGGTCATCTCAACACTGGAGCAGATGCAGGTTTGATTTCTAGTACAAGCATTTGCTTGTTTGCTGCTTCACTCTCTAGAAAGGTGGAGGCCAGATCAAAAAGAATTTTGTCCTTAAAACATTTCTCCAGTCTTTTCCCATTCTTTTATTGTCATATATATTTCTCCTATTTTATTTTTTGTTATGTTTTAGAATATAAATTCCTAAAATCACAGAATTATGATAGAATTCCTCATTAATACATACCTCTGATATTATAGTTACAGAAATATGGGCATGTTGAATTCATTTATTCACTTAAAAGTCTCTGGAAGGTCATCTGTATACCTGGCATCATTCTAGTTTGTGGGAAATAGTTACATATTACACAGAGAAATCTTCATGACATTAGATTTGGTAATAAATTCTTGGATAAAACATCAAAACACGGGCAACAAAGCAGAAATAGACAAATGGGAATATGAAATTTAAAACCTTCTGTGCAGCAAAGGAAATGATTAATAGACTGTAAAGGTAACCTGTAGAATTAAAGGAAATACTTGCAAACAATATAAATGATAAGGGGTTAACATCTAGACTATACACAGACCAAGTACAACTCAGCAACAACTAAGAACAACCCAGTTAAAGAATTGGATGAGGGACTTAACTAGATATTTTTCCAAAGAAGATATAAAAATTGACAACAAGCATAGACAGAGATGCTTAATCATCAGAAAAATGCAAATCAAAACTACAGTGAGATATTACCTCCACCATTAGAATGGCCACTATCAAAAGTAAATAAATAACAAGTATTGAAAAGGATATGGAGAAATTGGAATCCTGAACACTACTAATAGCAACGTAAAGTGATGGAGCCCCTCAAGAAAACACTATGAAAATCCCTCAAAATATTTAAAAGACAATTACCTTATTCTGCAATCTCACATCTGGGTATATATAAAAAAATTTGAAAACAGAATCTTGAAGAGATATTTGCATACTCACATTTGCTGCAATATTATTTACAATAGCCAAGGGGAGAAAACAAACTGAAAGTCCAGAACCAGATTAACAAAAAAAGAAAAGGTGGTATATATACAATGACAATTTTTATGCAGCCTTAAAAAAGAAAATCTTGCTACATGCATGAGTAAATCTTGAAGATGTTATGCTATGTAAAATAAAAACAAAGATGGTTACAAAAATACAAATACTTCATGATTTCATTTATATGTAGCACTAAAACAGTGAAATTTTAAGTTAAATTCTTTTATTTTCTGCCAAATTCTTTCTTTAGGATTGCTATTTTATTATTGCCCTTTCTGTTACACAGGATGTACACATCAGGTATTAAAATGTGCAATACATTCTACAACTGAGCACCACTTTCTGTAATTGAACAGGCAAAGAAATTACACTGAATATGAGCAACTGGCAGTACTTTTTTGGAAAAACAAGTGATTAAAATGAGTTTAAATTGATTAACACTATTAAATCACATATAATATTTGATACTACATGATTCAATATAGATATATTATACAATTATATAAAATGTGTTAACATCAAAGAATATAACCAAAATTAAGATAGCAAACAAAACCTATATTTTTTTTTCTGTACAGGAAATACATACTTTTGAAGTATGCATGTAACTGCCCATTCTTTTAAAGATAATCTACTGTATGCAAAGTTATCAACCTCCAGAAAAGGTTAAATTTTAAGAAATAGAAAGTAGAATGGTGGATGCCAGGGGCTGGGTGAATGGAGCAAAAGAGAATTGTTCAATGGATGTGAGCAATGAAATGCTCCAGAGATTTGTTGTATAGCAGCATGTATTTAGTTATCAGTACTATACTGCATGCTTAAAAATCCTTAGGTGATAAATTTACATTTGCACTTTTTACTACAGTAATGAAAAAATTAGCCAGTAAGTGGACTGAAAATCAATCAATCCTGGATATGTATATAATTCCAAAATTCCCTCTTATTCATATATATATATATATATATATATACACACACATATATAAATAACAAAAATTGAAAGACTAAGATTTAACAAGGTAGTATAGATTATGCAATCAAATTCCTGAGGGAAGTAAGAGATTGGCAGAGATAGTTTGGCATTAGAAACAAGTTTCTTCTAGAATAATCTGCCAATTCCCAATGGGCTGATGAGAATCCAGAATTTGAAAGCAGATTTTAACTGACCATTTCTCAAGGTTAAATAGACTAAAAATGTGGAGTTCAAAATGTATGCAGACAAGGGACTCTGATGAACCTTTAATGAGTAGGAATACCAAACAGCTAGGTAAAGTTCTGTCTGTCTGAAACAGAAAGACCTCTATTCCTGGATTCATGGATTAGGGTACCCCAGAATAGCCAGTGAACTCCAGCAACAAACACTTCCTATCTAGATGAAGAAAAATCCCAGATCTCAAATTGAATCTACAATATTTTTAAATACTTTACTTTGCATTAAATAAAAACCAACTAGACAGTATGAGAAATATAACCATTTGATTAAAAACTGTGAGGAAAAAGACAATAGATAACAGAAACAAAGATATGTGACATATATTAAATTTATTAGATATTCATAATATGTTCAAAGGAAAAAAGAGGAGATTGCTGATTTCCCAGAGGTGAGAAAATCAAAAAACTAGGACACAATGGAAATTTTAGAGTTAAAACTAAAAGTTTAATCTAAAACCTCAATGGATGAGCTTAATAGTAGAGACAGGTGACACAAAATCAGTATGCTAGAAATAGGTGAGAAAAAAAAGTCCAGAGAAAGAAATGTAATATAACAATTTTTAAAAATGATTAATCAATTCAAAATAAAGCTAATTTTTAGAACATAAATACATTGTAGGTAGAAAAAATAAAAAGCAAAGAATAAGATAACAAAATACAACCACAGATGTAGTGACAAAAACATCATGGTATTGGCATCAAAATAGACATGAAGACCAATGGAACAGAATAGGAGACACAGAGAGAAACCCACATACCTGCAGTCATCAGATACTTGAGAAAGGCACCAAAAATATATTTTGGAAAAAAAAACAGTCTTTTAAACAAATGACTTAAAAAGGAGAAAATTTAACAAATGGGAAAGCTGAATAGCCATATATAGAAGAATGAAACTAAGTTTCTATCTCTTGCACTGCACAAAAGTCAATCAAAGTGGACCAAACATTTAGGAATTAGATCAGAAAACTTGCAAGTGCTTGAAGGAAGCAGGGTCAACACTTGATCACATAGGTGCTGGCCCCCACTTCCTTAACAAGATATCCAAAGCAGTCTTAAAATAAAATGAGGAATCAGTAAGTGGGATGCCATCAAACTAAAAAGCTTCTGCACAACAAAGGAAATGATAGAATGAAGAGAGAGCCTACAGAATGGGAGAAAATCTTTGCCAGTTACTCCTCCAATAGGGGACCACTATCCAGAATACATAAAGAACTCAAAAAATTTAACACCATAAAAACAAACAACCCAGTCAATATATGGGCAAAAGAACAGAAACTTCTCAAAAGAAGAAACACAAATGGCCAGCAAATATATGAAAAAATGTTCAACATCTTTAGCAATCAGGGAAATGCAAATCAAAACTACACTAAGATTTTATCTGACTCTAGTCAGAAAGGGAATAATCAAGAATACAAACAATAAATGCTGGTGAGGATGTGGGGGAAAAGGTACACTTGTACATTGTTGGTGGGACTGCAGACTAGTAGAACCACTCTAAAAAGCAGTGTGGAATTGTCTTTAAAAACTAGGCCACCACATAAGCCAGCTATACCTCTTCTTGGTATTTTCCCAAAAGAACTAAAATTAGCACACTATAGCAATATGGCCACCTCAGTATTTATAGCAGCACAGTTCACAATAGCTAAATTATGGAATTCACCCAGGTTCCCATCAATAGATGAATGGATTAAGAAATTGTGGTACATATACACAATGGATTTCCACTCAGGTATAAAGAAGAATGAATTATGGCATTTCCTGGTAAATGGATGGAAATCATGCTAAGTGAAATAAGCCAAACCCCAAGTTTAAATGTTTTCTCTCATATACAAAAGATAGAGTTAAATAAAAGAAAGAAGGAGGGCAAGAAAGAGCAACATAAATATATGGAGAAGGTCAGTAATGTAGAAGAAGAAAATAGAAAGGCAGAGTGGAGGGATGGGAAAGGAAATGTAATATGGAACAAATTTTTTAAAAATTATGTGCATATATAAATATCCCACAGGTAATTTCACCTTTATGCATAAGTAAAAACAAAACAAAACAAAACAAAACAAATATGAATAAATAGACATATGAAAGTAAGTCTAGAAGAATAGAGGAAAGAGAATGAGGAGGGGAGGGAGGACAGGAGGAAAAAGGGGGATGGAAAAGGAGGAATCATAAACTGGAGTTGAATTCCATACGTGTATGAGTTTGTCAGGATGAGCCCTACTACTATGTATAACCATGTATAACTGTAATAAAAAATAAAAAAAAATCAATGGTCCAAATTCCAAATTAAAAAAAGACAAAGCTTGGCAGAAACACAGACACACATGACCCTATATTATGTTGCTTACAAGACACACAGTAGTTGACATCACAGGGATGAAAAAAATATATACTCCAAAAACTGTAATTAAATAAAAAAGGTAAAGATATATTAATATCATGACTTGGGAGGTTCAAGCAAGAGGATCACAAGTTCAAAACCAGTCTCAGTGAATTATTGAGACACTACGCAACTTAGTGAGACCCTGTCTCAAAATAAATTTTTTTTCAAAAATGGGCTGGAGATATGGCTCAGTGGTTCAGCATCCCTGGGTTTGATCCCCAATATGAGAAAATAACATCAGAAAAAGTAGAGTTAAGGCAAAAAAGTAAATGGAGATAAACAGGACAATTTCATAGTACCAAACTACTTGAATATTCCAGGAAAGCAAATTAATATTTATGTATATTATAGCATAGCTTGAAAATGTATAAAATAAAAATTTAATGCAAAAGACAAACCCACAATTCTAATGAATATTTACCTGTCTTAGTAGTTGACAAAACAACCAAATCAGTAATGAAATACAGAATATATCTAAATAACCAACCAAATCTAATGGCCAAATGGGAAATATTTCTTTTCAACTACAGAAAGAAAATTGTTTTCAAATACATAAGGATTCTTTGTTATAATTATATACTGTGTCATAAAACAAATCAATACATTTTAAATAACTTTATTTTATTTTTTAATTTGTTCTAACTAGTTATACATGATAGTAGAATACATTTTGACACATGGTTCACAAGTGAATCACAACTTCTTCCCTTGACTGAATATGGTGCAGAGTCACAATGTAGTATAATCATGCATGTATATAGGGTAAAAATGCCCATCTCATTCCACCATCACACCACCTCCCCTCCCCTTACTCCCCTCTACATAATCCAAAGTTGCTTCATTCTTCCCCACCCACACCACCCCCATTATGGATTAGCATTTACTTATCAGAGAAAATACTCCATCTTTGGTTTGGGGGTTTGACTTACTATGCTTAGCATAATAGTCTCCAGCTCCATCCATTTACCTACAAATGCCATCATTTAATTCTTTTTTAAAGCTCAGTAATATTCCATTGTGTATATGTACTACATCTTCTTTATCCATTCATCTGTTGAAGGGCATCTACATTGATTCCATAGCTTGGCTATTGTGAATTGAGCTGCTATAAACATTGATATGGCTGCATCACTGTAGTATGCTGATTTTAAGTCCTTTGGGTATGAACTGAAGAATGGGATAACTGGGTCAAATGGTGTTTCCATTTCAAGTTTTATGAGGAATCTCCATACTGCTTTCCATAGTGGTTGCACCAATTGGCAGTCCCACCAGCAATGTATGAGTGTACCTTATTCCCCACATTCTTGCCAACACTTATTGTTGATTGTATTCATGATAATTGCCATTGTGATTGGAGTGAGATGAAATCTTAGTTTTGATTTGCATTTCTATAATCATTAGAGATGTTGAACATTTTTTATATATTTCTTGATTGATTGTATTTCTTCTTCTGTGAACTGCCTGCTCAGTTCTTTAGCCCCTTTATTGATTGGGTTATTTGTTTCTTTGGTGTTAAGTTTTTTGAGTTCTTTATGAATTCTGGAGATTAGTACTCTGAGGTGCATATGGTAAAGATTTCCTCCCATTCTGTAGGCTCTCTCTTCACACATTTTTTATTGTTTCCTTTGCTGAAAAGAAGCTTTTTAGTTTGAAATCATCCCATTTATAATTCTTGATTTTACTTCTTGAGCTTTAGGAGTCTTGTTAACAAAGAAGTCAGTTGCTAAGTCAACATGGTAGAGATTTGGGCCTACCTTCTCTTCTACTAGGCATGGGTCTCTGTTCTAGTGCCAAAGTCTTTGGTCCACTGAGTTGGTTTTTGTGCAGGGTGAGAGACAGAGTTTTAATTTCATTTTGCTACATATGGATTTCCAGTTTTCCCAGCACCCTTTGTTGAATAGGCTATCTTTTCTCCAATGTATGTTTTTGGCATCTTTGTCTGATATTTATGTGGGTTTGTCTCTCTGTGTTCTCTTTTGTACCATTGATCTACCTGTCTATTTTGGTGCCAATATCATGCTGTTTTTCATTACTATTGCTCTGTAGTATAGTTTAAGATCTGGTATTGTGATGCTTCCTGCTTCACTCTTCTTGCTAAGGATTGCTTTGGCTATTCTGGGTCTCTTGTTTTTCCAAATGAATTTCATGTTTGCTTTTTCTAGTTCTATGAAGAATATCATTGGGATTTTAATAGTAAATGCCTTAAATTTATACAACACATTTGGTAGAATAGCCATTTTGACAATATTAATTCTGCCTATCCAAGAACATGAGAGATCTTTTCATCTTCTAAGATCTTCTTCAATTTTCAATTTCTTTAGTGTTCTGTAGTTTTCATTGTAAAGGTCTTTCACCTCTTTTGTTAGGTGACTCCCAAGCTTTTTTTTTTTATTTTTGAGGCTATTGTAAATGTGATAGTTTTCCTAATTTATCTTGCATTGGATTCATTACTGATGTATAGAGTTGCTTTTGATTTATGGGTATTTATTTTATATCCTGCTACTTTGCTGAATTCATTTATTAGTTCTAGAAGTTTTCTGATGTATAAAATCATGTCTTTGGCAAATAGTGATAGTTCAAGTTCTTCCTTTCCTATTTGTATCCCTCTAATTTCTTTATTCTGTCTAATTTCTCTGGCTAGAGTTTCAAGGACTATGCTAAATAGAAGTGGCGAAAGAGGGCATCCCTGTCTTCTTCTAGTTTTTAGGGGGAATGCTTTCAATTTTTCTTCATTTAGAGAAAATGTTGACCTTGGGCTTAGCATAGTTAGCTTTCACAATGTTGAGTTATGTTCCTACTATCCCTGGTTTGTCTAGTGTTTTGAACTTAAAGAGATGCTGTAGTTTGTCAAATGCTTTTTCTGCATCTATTGAGATGAACATATGATTCTTAACTTTAAGTCTATTGATGTGATGTATTATGTTTATTGATTTCTGTGATGAACCAACTTTGCATCCCTGGGTTGAACCCCACATGATTGTGGTGTACTATCCTTTAACATGTTTTTTATATGATTTGCCAGAATTTTGATGACAATTTTTGCATCTATGTTCATCGAGGGTATTGGAAAGGAGTTTTCTTCCCTTGATGTGTATTTGTCTGGTTTTAGTATCAGGGTGATACTAGTCATACAGAATGAGTTTGGAATGGTTCCCTCCTTTTCTATGTCATGGAATACTTTAAGAAGAATTGGTGTTAGCTCTTTGATGATCTTGTAGAACTCAGCTAAGAATCCATCTGGTCCTGGTTTTTTCTTGGTTGGAAAGCTTTTGATGGTGTCTTCTATTTAATTGCTTGAAATTGACCAGTTTAAATTGTGTATGTCCTCCTGATGCAGTTTGAGTAGATTGTAGTTCTCTAGAAATTTGTTTTTTTAGATTTTCTATTTTATTTGAGCAAAAATTTTCAATATTGTTTCTAATTATTTTCTGTATTTCTGTAGTGTCTGTCATGATATTTCCTTTTTCATCACAAATTCTAGTAATTTGAGTTTTTTCTCTTTCTTGTCACTAGTGCAGCTAAGGGTTTATCAATTTTACTTATTTTTTCAAAGAACCAACTTTTTGCTTTGTCAACTTTTTTGACTTTTTTGAATTTTTTTGCTTCAATTTCATTGATTTCAGCTCTGATTTTTAGTTATTTCCTGTCTTCTGCTTTTGGTATTGATTTGTTCTTTTTTCTAGGGCTTTGAATAATGTTAGGTCATTTATTTGTTGAATTTTTATTCTTTTATGAATGAGCTCAATGCAATGAACTTTCCTCTTAGTACTGCCTTCATAGTGTCCCAGAGATTTTTGATATGTTGTATCAGTATTCTCATTTACCTCTAAGTATTTGTTTATTTTCTCCCTGATTTCTTCTGTTAGCCATTTGTCATTCAATACATGTTATTTAGTCTCTAGGTGGTGGAGTAGCTTCTATTTTCATTTTATTATTGATTTTGAGTTTCATTCTCTTATGATCTGATAGAATGCAGGGTAGTATCTCTATTTTTTGTTTTTGCTAAGAGTTGTTTTGTGAAATAACATATGGTCTATTTTAGAGAAAGACTTGTGTGCTGCTGAGAAGAAAGTATATTCATTTGATGAATGAAATATTCTATATATGTCTGTTAAGTCTAAATAATTGATTGTATTATTTGGTTCTATAGTTTCTTCATTTAGTTTTTGTTTGGAAGATCTATCCAGTGATAAGAGAGGTTGGTAAAGTCACCCAGTATTATTGTGTTGTGGACTATTCGATTCTTGAAATTGAGAAGAGTTTGTTTGATGTATGTAGATGCTTTATTGTTTAGGGCATATATATTTATGATTGTTTTATCTTGTTGATACATGATTCTCTTCAGCAGTATGATGTGTTCTCCTTTATCCCTTCTGACTAACATTGGTTTGAAGTCTACTTTGTCTGATATGAGGATGGAAATCCCTGCTTATTTACACAGTCCATGTGAGTGATGATGTTCCAACTTTTCATCTTCAGTGTGTGGATGTCTTTTCTTGGAGGCAAGTCTCTTGAAGACAGCATATTGTCGGTTCCTTTTTCTTTTTAAATCTAATCTGCCAGTCCGTGTCTTTTTTTTTTTTAATTATTCATTTTTATTGTAAACATCTTATTTCCCTGTTTGTACCTGAAGTAGAGGCATACCATTTTTGTAATCATACATTTACCTAGGGTAACAGTTTTTGATTCATTCTGTTATTTTTTTCCTCCCCCCACCCCTGCCACCCCTCTTATCCCTCTATAGAGTCCCTCCTTTCTCCATTCTTCCCACCCCCTATATATGTCATCATCTGCTTATCAGTGAGATCATTCATCCTTTAGTTTTCTGAGATTGGCTTATCTCACTTAGCATGATATTCTCCAGTTTCATCCATTTCCCTGCAAATGCCATAATTTTATCATTCTTTTATTGTAAACAAATGGGATACATGTTGTTTATCTGTTTGTACATGGAGCAAAGGCATACCATTTGTGTAATCATAAATTTACATAGGGTAATGTTGTTTGATTCATTCTGTTATTTATTTTTCCTACCCCCCCACCCCTCCGACCCCTCTTTTCGCTCTATACAGTCCTTCCTTCCTCTATTCTTGCCCCCTCCTTACCCCTAACCCTAACCCTAACACTAACCCTAATGCTAACCCCTCCCACCCCCCATTATGTGTCATCATCCCATCATCCGCATATCAGCGAGATCATTCGTCCATTTTTTTCTTTTTTATTTTTATGTTGTTTGATTCATTCTGATATTTTTCCCTTCCCCCCACCCCTCCCACCCCTCTTTTCCTTCTATACAGAGCTTCCTTCCTCCATACTTGCCCCCCTCCCTAACCCTAACTCTAACCCTAACACTAACCCTTCCCTCCCCCCCATTATGTGTCATCCTCCACTTATTAGCGATATCATTCGTCCTTTGGCTTTTTGAGATTGGCTTATCTCACTTAGCATGATATTCTCCAATTTCATCCATTTGCCTGCAAATGCCATAATTTTATCATTCTTTATGGCTGAGTAATATTCCATTGTATATATATACCACAGCTTCTTTATCCACTCATCAATTGAAGGGCATCTAGGTTGGTTCCACAGTCTGGCTATTGTGAATTGAGCAGCTATGAACATTGATGTGGCTGTATCTCTGTAGTATGCTGCTTTTAAGTCCTTTGGGTATAGGCCAAGGAGTGGGATAGCTGGGTCAAATGGAGGGTCCATTCCAAGTTTTCTAAGGAATCTCCACACTGCTTTCCAGAGTGGCTGCACTAATTTGCAGTCCCACCAGCAATGTATGAGTGTACCTTTCTCCCCACATCTTCGCCAACACCTGTTGTTGCTCTTATTCTTGATAATCGCCATTCTAATTGGGGTGAGATGGAATCTTAGGGTGGTTTTGATTTGCATTTCTCTTATTACTAGAGATGTTGAGCATTTTTCCATATGTTTGTTGATTGCTTGTAGATCTTCTTCTGTGAAGTGTCTGTTCATTTCCTTAGCCCATTTGTCGAATGGATTATTTGAATTCTTGGAGTAGAGTTTTTTGAGTTCTTTATAGATTCTGGAGATTAGTGCTCTATCTGAAGTATGATTGGCAAAGATATTCTCCCACTCTGTAGGCTCTTTCTTCGCATTGCTGATAGTTTCCTTTGCTGAGAGAAAGCTTTTTAGTTTGAATCTATCCCAGTTATTGATTCTTGCTTTTATTTCTTGTGCTATGGGAGTCCTGTTAAGGAAGTCTGGTCCTAAGCCGACATGTTGATGATCTGGACCTACTTTTTCTTCTATAAGATGCAGGGTCTCTGGTCTGATTCCGAGGTCCTTAATCCATTTTGAGTTTAGTTTCATGCATGGTGAGAGATATGGGTATAGTTTCATTCTGTTGCATATGGATTTCCAATTCTCCCAGCACCATTTGTTGAAGAGGCTATTGTTTCTCCATTGCATATTTTTGGCACCTTTGTCTAGTATGAGAAAATTGTATTTATTTGGGTTTGTGTCCGTGTCCTCTATTCTGTACCATTGATCTACCTGTCTATTTTGGTACCAATACCATGCTGTTTTTGTTACTATTGCTTTGTAGTAGAGTTGAAGATCTGGTATTGCAATACCCCCTGTTTCACTCTTCCTGCTAAGGATTGCTTTAGCTATTCTGGGTTTCTTATTCTTTCAGATGAATTTCATAATTGCTTGCTCTATTTCTGTAAGGTATGTCATTGGGATTTTAATTGGAATTGCATTGAATTTGTATAGCACTTTAGGTAGTATGGCCATTTTGACAATATTACTTCTTCCTATCCAAGAACATGGAAGATCTTTCCATCTTCTAAGGTGTTCTTTAATTTCTTTCTTTAGTGTTGTATAGTTCTCATTGTAGAGGTCTTTCACTTCTTTTGTGAGATTGATTCCCAAGTATTTTATTTTTTTTGATGCTATTGTGAATGGGGTAGTTTTCCTAATTTCTCTTTCTGAAGATTCATCACTTATGTATAAAAATGCATTGGATTTATGAGCATTCATCTTGTAACCTGCTACTTTACTGAATTCACCTATGTGTTCTAAGAGTTTTCTGGTAGAATTTCCAGGTTTCTCTAAATATATAATCATGTCATCAGCGAACAGGGATAGTTTGAGTTCTTCTTTTCCAATTCGTATCCCTTTAATTTCTTTGGTTTGTCTAATTGCTCTGGCTAGAGTCTCAAGAACGATATTGAATAGAAGTGGTGAAAGAGGGCATCCCTGCCTTGTTCCAGTTTTTAGGGGGAATGCTTTCAGTTTTTCACCATTTAGAATGATATTAGCCATGGGCTTAGCATAAATGGCCTTTACAATGTTAAGGAATGTTCCCACTATCCCTATTTTTTCTAGTGTTTTGAGCATGAAGGGGTGCTGTATTTTATCAAATGCTTTTTCTGCATCGATTGAAATAATCATGTGATTCTTGAATTTAAGTCTATTGATATGGTGAATGACATTTATTGATTTCCGGATGTTGAACCAACCTTGCATCCCTGGGATGAAACCCACTTGATCATGGTGCATTATCTTTTTAATATGTTTTTGCATACGATTTGCTAAAATTTTGTTGAGAATTTTTGCGTCGATGTTCATTAAGGATATTGGTCTGAAATTTTCTTTCCTTGATGAGTCTCTGTCTGGTTTAGGTATCAGTGTGATATTGGCTTCATAGAATGAGTTTGGGAGGGTTCCCTCCTCTGCTGTTTTATGGAATACTTTGAGAAGTATTGGAAAGAGCTCTTCTTTAAAGGTTTTGTAGAACTCGGCTGAGAACCCATCTGGTCCCGGACTTTTCTTTGTTGGTAGGCTTTTGATGACTTCTATTTCAGTACTTGAAATTGGTCTATTTAAATTGTTTATGTCCTCCTCATTCAGTTTAGGCAATTCATATGTCTCTAGAAACCTGTTGATGTCTTCGAAATTTTCTATTTTGTTGGAGTATAGATTTTCAAAATAGCTTCTAATTATGTTTTGTATTTCAATCCTGTCTGTTGTGATATTTCCTTGTTCATTATGAATTTTAGTGATTTGGGGTTTCTCTCGTGTTCTCTTTGTTAGTGTGGCTAAAGGTTTATCAATTTTGTTTATTTTTTCGAAGAACCAACTATTTATTTTTTCAATTTTTTGTATTGTTTCTTTTGTTTCAATTTCATTGATTTCAGCTCTGAGTTTAACTATTTCCTGTCTTCTACTACTCTTGGTGCTGTTCTGTTCTTCTTTTTCTAGGGCTTTGAGCTGTAGTGTTAGGTCGTTTATTTGTTGAGTTTTACTTCTTTTATTAAATGCGCTCCATGAAATAAATTTCCCTCTAAGTACTGCTTTCATAGTGTCCCAGAGATTTTGATATGATGTTTCTTTGTTCTCATTTACCTCTAAGAATTTTTTAATTTCCTTCCTAATATCTTCTGTTATCCATTCATCATATAATAGCATATTGTTTAATCTCCAGATGTTTGAATAGTTTCTGTGTTTTACTCTTTCATTTATTTCTAACTTCAATCCATTATGATCTGATAGAATACATGCTAGTGTCTCTATCTTCTTGTATTTGCTAACATTAGCTTTGTGGCATAACATATGGTCTATTTAAGAGAAGGATCCATGTGCTGCTGAGAAGAAAGTGTATTCACTCTTGGTTGGATGGTATATTCTATACATGTCTGTTAAGTCTAAATTATTGATTGTGTTATTGAGATCTATGTTTTCTTTGTTCAATTTTTGTCTGGAAGATCTGTCCAGTGGTGAGAGAGGCGTGTTAAAATCACCTAGTATTATTGTGTTATGGTCTATTTGGTTTCTGAAATTAAGAAGGATTTGTTAGACATACATGGATGAGCCACTGTTTGGGGCATAGATGTTTATGACTGTTATGTCTTGCTGATTTATGCTTCCCTTAAGCAGTATGAAATGACCTTCTTTATCCCTTCTGACTAATTTTGTCTTGAAGTCCACATTATCTGAAATGAGAATGGATACTCCAGCTTTTTTGCTGAGTCCATATGCATGGTATGTTTTTCCCCATCCTTTCACCTTTAGTCTATAGGTATCTTTTTCTATGAGGTGAGTGTGTTGCAGGCAACATATTGTTGGATCTCTCTTTTTAATCCAATCTGCCAGTCTGTCTTTTGATTGATGAATACAGGCCATTAACATTCAGGGTTACTATTGAGATATGATTTGGATTCCCAGTCATTTGGTTCATTTTTAAATTTTATTTATTTATTTGTTTGACACAACTTGGCTCCTCCTTTATTTGACAATTCCTTTAGGATAATTCCTACCTTTGCTGATTTGCTTTCTTGTTTTTCATCTCTTCCTCATGGAATATTTTGCTGAGATGTTCTGTAATGCTGGCTTCCCTTTTGTAAATTCTTTTAGCTTTTGTTTATCATGGAAGGATTTCATTTCATCATCAAATTTGAAGGTAAGTTTGCTGGGTATAAGATTCTTGGTTGGCATCCATTTTCTTTCAGGGCTTGGTTAATGTTGTTCCAGGCCCTTCTAGCTTTAGAGTCTGGACTGTAAAATCTGCTGATATCCATATTGGTTTCCCCCTGAATATAATTTGGTTCTTTTCTCTCACAGCCTTTAAAATTCTGTCTTTATTTTGTATGTTAGACATTTTCATTATAATGTGCCTTGGTGTGGGTCTGTTGTAATTTTGTGTATTTGGAATCCTATAAGCCTCTTGAACTTGATTTTCCAATTCATTCTTCAGATTTGGGAAATTTTCTGATATTATTTCATTGAATAGATTGTTCATTCCTTTGGTTTGTTTCTCTAAGCCTTCCTCAATCCCAATAATTCTTAAATTTGGCCTTTTCATGATATCCCATAGTTCTTGTAGATTCTGTTCATGATTTCTTACCATCTTTTCTGTTTGTTCAACTTTGTTTTCAAGGTTAAATATTTTGTCTTCTATGTCTGAGGTTCTGTCTTCCAGGTGTTCTATCCTACTGGATATGCTTTCTATGGAGTTCTTAATTTGGTTTATTGTTTCCTTCATGTCAAGGATTTCTGTTTGGTTTTTTTTCAATATCTCTAACTCTTTATTGAAATGATCTTTTGCTTCCTGTATTTGCTCTTTTAACTGTCGATTGGTGCGATCATTCAATGCCTGCATTTGCTCTTTCATCTCATCGTTTGCTTCCCTGATCATTTTAATTATGTACAATCTGAACTCCTTTTCTGTCATTTCTTTTGCCATGCTCTCATTGGGTTTTATTGATGTAACATCTAGATTTGTTTGCAGCATTTTCTTTCCTTGTTTTCTCATATTGTTCAGGTATCAGTGGACCGCTGAGATATTGCAGATTTCCTTTATTGACTTACAATATCCCTGAAGATTTCTATATATATCCCCTCTTAGCCTTCAGTAGGCTGAAGTCTTGGAGGAAGTTGATAATGCGGTGCTCCACAAGGAAGCTGCCTCTCTAGGAGTGGTGGCTTTCAGGTGGGGTATTTTCCCTGCTGGTGGGCAGCGGTGTCTCCACTTGTTGACCAAAGGGGAACTAGGTTGCAGGCTGAGGCAAGGCCTTTTTGGGCCTGTGTCTCTGGTTTTACCGTCCTTGTGAGGAAACCTCACCCGACAGGTAAGACTCACCCGGTGGGGAGGTCTCGCTGGTCAGTTCCCGTCTTAGAGGTTCCCCTCAATTTACAGCTACCGCCTGGGCTGGGCTGCCTTCCTCTGCAAAGTTCCCAGGGGCCTGGCCCTACCTCCTGGACCTGGGAGCCTCACCCTTCGCAGATGAATCTCCTTAGGCTGCCCCTCCTCAGAGAATCTGCCCACAGGCCTGGAACCTTCGCTCCGCCCCTAAGCCTGTCTCTGTGCGGCTCTTCCACCAAGAAGCCTCCTAGATCCTGGGACCCTGCTCTGCACCTAATCGCCTGGCTATGCGGCCCCTCCTCTGAGCAGCCACCTGGGGCCCCGTACAATCGTTCTGAGTCCCAGAGACCCGCCACACGCCTCTTCCTCCAGACAGCCGCCCAGTATTCCGGTGCGGTCACTAGGAGTCCAAGCAACTCACTGCGTGCCTCCTCCTCCCACCGACCACCCGTAGCCCGGGGCAATCAATCACTCCGAGTCAAAATGACCCTCCCTGTTCCTCCTCTTCCTCCAGGTAACCCCCCGGGTGTTCAGGAGCGGTCACTCTGAGTGGCTCTGAATCCACGTGACCTGCTGCACGCGTCCTCTGGGCAGCTGCCTGGAGCTCTGGTGCGGCCACTGGAGACAAAGCGACCCACCGCGCTTCTCCTCCAGGCAGCCCCCCTGTGTTCAGGAGCGGTCGCTTTAAGTCCAAACAACTCACCACTCACCTTCTCCTCTGAGCAGCCACCTGGAGCGCTAATGCAGTTACTGCGTGTCCAAACGACCCGCCGCGCTCCTCCTCCTCCTACTCCTTCGGGCAGGCCCGGTGTTCAGAAGTGGTCTGAGTCCAAACAGCTCGCCATGCAGCCCCTCCTCTGGCAACCGCCTGTAGCTCTGGTGCAGTCACTCTGAATCCAAGCGGTCGCGCTCCTCCTCATCCTCCTCCTCAGGGCAGGCCCCGGTGTCCTGAGTCCACACAGCTCTCCTCGCCGCTCATCTCCTGGGCAGCCACCGGAGCCCCAGTGGTTGCTCCAAGTCCCAGCGCTGTGCTGAGCCGCCTCCTCTCCAATGCTCCCAGTTGTCTGAGTTCACTGCTCCAGCGGGGGGAGGGGTGTCTTGCCAGTAGCTCTACTTCACAAGTTCCCTGCGTTCCGGGACTACCGCCCCATCCAGGACGCCTCCCCAATGGGAGAGACTCACCCGGCTGCTTTGAGTTGTTCCCAAGTTTCTCAATATCTCCTCCTTTGAATCCTGAATCATGGAGCAATATGAAATGCAGCCACCCTCTAGGCCGCCATCTTGAAAACCCTCTCATTCATCCTTTAGTTTTTTGAGATTGGCTTATCTCACTTAGCATGATATTCTCTAATTTCATCCATTTGCCTGCAAATGCCATAATTTTATCATTCTTTATGGCTGAGTAATATTCCATTGTGTATATATATATGACACAGTTTCTTTATCCATTCATCAATTGAAGGACATCTAGGTTGGTTCCACAATCTGGCTATGGTGAATTGAGCAGCAATGAACATTGATGTGGCTGTATCTCTGTAGTATGCTGCTTTTAAGTTCTTGGGGTATAGGCCAAGGAGTGGGATAGCTGAGTCAAATGGTGGTTTCATTCCAAGCTTTCTGAGGAATCTCCATACTGCTTTCCAGAGTGGCTACACTAATTTGCAACCCCACCAGCAACGTATGAGTGTACCTTTTTCCCCACATCCTCGCCAACACCTATTGTTGCTTGTTTTCTTGATAATTGCCATTCTAATTGGGGTGAGATGGAATCTTAGGGTGCTTTTGATTTGCATTTCTCTTCTTACTAGAGATGTTGAACATTTTTTCATATATCTGTTGATTGCTTGTAGATCTTCTTCTGTGAAATGTCTGTTCATTTCCTTAGCCCATTTGTTGAATGGATTATTTGTATTCTTGGTGTAGAGTTTTTTGAGTTCTTTATAGATTCTAGAACTTAGTGCTCTATCTGAAGTATGAGTGGCAAAGATATTCTCCCACTCTGTAGGCTCGCTCTTTGCATTGCTGATAGTTTCCTTTGCTGAGATAAAGCTATTTAGTTTGAATCTGTCCCAGTTATTCATTCTTGCTTTTATTTCTTGTGCTATGGGAGTCCTGTTAAGGAAGTCTGATCCTAAGCTGACATGTTGAAGATTTGGACCTACTTTTTCTTCCATAAGATGCAGGGTCTCTGGTCTAATTCCGAGGTCCTTAATCCATTTTCAGTTGAGTTTTGTGCAGGGTGAGAGATATGGGTTTAGTTTCATTCTGTTGCATATGGATTTCCAGTTTCCCAGCATCATTTGTTGAAGAGGCTATCGTTTCTCCATTGCATATTTTTGGCCCCTTTATCTAGTATGAGAAAATTGTATTTATTTGGGTTTGTGTCCATGTCCTCTATTCTGTACCATTGATCTACCTGTCTATTTTGGTACCAATACCATGCTGTTTTTGTTACTATTGCTTTGTACTATAGTTGAAGGTTTGGTATTGTGATACCCCCTTCTTCACCTTCATGATGAGATTGCTTTAGCTCTTCTGGGTTTCTTATTCTTCCAGATGACTTTTATGATTGCTTGCTCTATTTCTGTAAGGTATATCATTGGGATTTTAATTGGAATTACATTGAATCTGTATATCACTTTTGGTAGTATGGCCATTTTGACAATATTAGTTCTACCTATCCAGGAACATGGGAGATCTTTCCATCTTCTAAGGTTTTCTTTAATTTCTTTCTCTAGTGTTCTGTAGTTCTATTGTAGAGGTCTTTCACCTCTTTTGTGATTCCCAACTATTTTATTTTTTCGATGCTATTGTGAATGGGGTAGTTTTCCTAATTTCTCTTTCTGAAGATTCATCACTTATGTATAAAAATGCATTGGATTTATGAGCATTGATCTTGTAACCTGCTACTTTACTGAATTCACTTCTGAGTTCTAAAAGTTTTCTGGTGGAATTTCCAGGTTCCTATAAATATATAATCATGTCATCAGCGAACAGGGATAGTTTGAGTTCTTCTTTTCCTATTCATATGGCTTTAATTTCCTTGGTCTGTCTAATTGCTCTGGCCAGAATTTCAAGGACAATGTTGTATAGAAGTGGTGAAAGAGGGCATCCCGGCCTTGTTCCAGGTTTTAGGCGGAATGCTTTCAGTTTTTCACCATTTAGAATGATATTGGCCAAGGGTTTAGCAGAGAGCTTTTGCAATGTTAAGGAATGTTCCCACTATCCCTATTTTTTCCAGTGTTTTGAGCATGAAGGGATGCTGTATTTTATTCAATTCTTTTTCTGCATCTATCGAAATAATCATGTGATTCTTTAAGTCTATTGATATGGTGAATTACATTTATTGATTTCTGGATGTTGAACCAACCTTGCATCCCTGGGATAAACCCCACTTGATCGTAGTGCACTATCTTTTTAATATGTTTTATTATGTGATTTGCTAAGATTTTGCTAAGAATTTTCGCATCAAGTTCATTAAGGATATTGGCCTGAAATTTTCTTTCCTCAATGTGTCTCTGTCTGGTTTAGGTATCAGGGTGATATTGGCTTCATAGAATGAGTTTGGGAAGGTTCCCTCCTCTTCTATTTCATGGAATACTTTGAGGAGTATTGGAATGAGCTCTTCTTTAAAGTTTTTGTAGAACTCGGCTGAGAACCCATCTGGTCCCGGACTTTTCTTTGTTGGTAGGCTTTTGATGACTTCTTCTATTTCATTACTTGAAATTGGTCTATTTAAATAGTGTATGTCCTCCTGATTCAGTTTAGGTAATTCATATGTCTCTAGAAACCTGTTGATATCTTGGAGATTTTCTATTTTGTTGGAGTATAGATTTTCAAAATAGCTTCTAATATGTTTTGTATTTCAATCGTGTCTGTTGTGATATTTCCTTGTTCATTCCAAATTTTAAAGTAATTTGGGTTTTCTCTATTCTTTTTGTTAGTGTGGCTAAGGGTTTATCAATTTTGTTTATTTTTTCAAAGAATCAACTATTTATTTTGTCAATTTTTTGTATTGTTTCTTTTGTTTCAATTTCATTGATTTCAGCTCTGATTATTTAACTATTTCCTGTCTTCTGCTTTTGGTGTTTCTCTGTTCTTCTTTTTCTAGGGCTTTGAGCCATAGTGTTAGGTTATTTATTTGTTGATTTTTTCTTCTTTTATTGAATGCACTCCATGAAATAAATTGTCCTCTAAGAACTGCTTTCATAGTGTCCCGGAGATTTTGATATGTTGTTTCTTTGTTCTCATTTGCCTCTAAGAATATTTTAATTTCCTTCCTGATATCTTCTGTTATCCATTCATCATACAATAGCACATTATTTAATCTCCAGTTGTTGGAGTAGTTTCTGTTTTTTATTCTGTCATTTATTTCTAATTTCAATCCATTATAATCTGATAGAATATAAGGTAGTATCTCTATTTTCTTGTATTTGCTAACAGTAGCTTTGTGGCATAATATATGGTGTATTTTAGAGAAGGGTCCATGTGCTGCTGAGAAGAATGTGTATTTGCTCTTTGTTGGATGGTATATTCCATAAATGTCCATTAAGTCTAAATTAGTGATTGTGTTATTGAGATCTATTGTTTCTTTGTTCAATTTTTGTTTGGAGGATCTGTCCAGTGGTGAGAAAGGTGTGTTAAAAAACACCTAGTATTATTGTGTTGTGTTCTATTTGATTTCTGGCATTGAGAAGGATTCATTTTACGTATATGGATAAGCCACTATTTGGGGCATAGATATTTATGATTGTTGTCTTGCTGATTTATGCTTCCCTTAAGCAGTATGAAATGTCCTTCTTATCCATTCTGACTAACTTTGGCTTGAAGTCCACATTATCTCATATGAGGATGGATACCTCGGCTTTGTTCCTGTGTCCATGTGCATGGTATGTTTTTTCTCATCCTTTCACCTTTAGTCTGTGGGTATCTCTTTCTATGAAATGAGTCTCTTGCAGGCAGCAAATTGTTGGATCTTTCTTTTTAATCCAATCTTCCAGTCTATGTCTTTTGATTGATGAGTTCAGGCCATTAACATTCAGGGTGATTATGAAGATATGATTTGTATTCCTGGTCATTTGACTCTTTTTTTTTTTTTTACACGACTTGATTTCTCCTTTATTTGGTTGTTCCTTTAGGGTAGTTCCTCCCTTTGCTGATTTACATAATTTTTTTCATCTCTTCCTCATGGAATATTTTGCTGAGAATGTTCTGTAATGCCAACTTTCTGTTTGTAAATTCTTTTAGCTTTTGTTTATCATGGAAAGATTTTATTTTGTTGTCAAATCTGAAGGTAAGTTTTGCTGGGTATAAGTTTCTTGGTTGGCATCTGTTTTCTTTCAGGGATTGGTAAGTGTTGTTCCAGGCCCTTCTAGCTTTTAGGGTCTGGATTGAAAAATCTGCTGACATCTTATTGGTTTCCCCCTGAATGTAATTTGTTTCTTTTCTCTCACAGCCTTTAAAATTCTGCCTTTATTTTGTATGTTAGGTATTTTCATTATAATGTGCCTTGGTGTGGGTCTGTTGTAATTTTGTGTATTTGGAGTCCTATGAGACTCTTGTACTTGATTTTCCATTTCATTCTTCAGATTTGGGAAATTTTCTGATATTATTTCATTGGATAGATTGTTCATTCCTTTGGTTTGTTTCTCTAAGCCTTCCTCAATCCCGATGATTCTTGAATTTGGCTTTTTCATGATATCCCATAGTTCTTGTAGATTCTGTTCATGATTTCTTACCATCTTCTCTGTTTGGTCTACTTTGTTTTCAAGATTAAATATTTTGTCTTCGATATCTGAGGTTCTGTCTTCCCATTGTTCTGTCCTATTGGTTATATTTTCTATGGAGTTTTTAAGTTGGTTTATTGTTTCCTTCATTTCAAGGATTTCTGTTTGTTTTTTTCTCCAATATCTCTAACTCTTTATTGAAATGATCTTTTCCTTCCTGTATTTGCTCTTTTAACTGTTGATTGGTGTGATCATTCAATGCCTGCATTTGCCCTTTCATCTCCTCATTTGCTTCCCTGATTGTTTTGATTATGTACATTCTGAACTCCCTTTCTGACATTTCTTCTTCCATGCTGTCATTGGGTATTATTGATGTAACATCTAGGTTTGTTTGGAACATTTTCTTCCCTTGTTTTCTCATATTGTTCAGGTATCTACCCCTTTAATAGTGAAACTCTGGGATATTGCAAACTTCCTCTATTGATTAATATTGTCTCTGTAGATTTCCAATAACTCACCTCTTAGCCTTCAGTAGCCTGAAGTCTTGGAGGAACTTGATAATGTGGTGCTCCACTAGGAAGCTGGCCTTCTAGAGGTGGTGGCCTTCAGGTGGGGTATATTCCCCGGTGGCTGTGAGTTGGTCCCGAGTCTCTCAATACCTCCTCTTCTTGGCTCCTGGGTCTTGTCAATGGTCCTCTAGCCTCCTGTAGGTGTCTCAGGAAGGGAGCTGCCCTTCCAATAATGATGGCCACGCCCTCAGGAGTAATTCAAAATGCCTGCACTAGCCTATAAAGAAGCCTCTGGCTAACTCTGTGATGGCGACAAACCTCAGCGTGGTGGTTGGGCGGGGTTGTTCAGTGGTGGTGTCTGTCTTTGGCTTGGTGGTTGGGCGAGTTGGCTACCCGCCGCCCCGCTCCACAAGGCAGGCAGGTTGGGTGCCCACCTGCTACCTCTGCGATGCAAACGGCCTGACTCTCCCGCCAGCTAGCTCCGCGACTGCGACCTACCAGTGATGGCACTGACCTAGGTGCAGGGGTCAGGCCCAGTCCGTGTCTTTTGATTGGTGAGTTTAGACCATTAACATTCAGGGTTATTGAGATACAATTTGTATTCCTGGTCATTTTGGTTTATTTTTGAATTTTAACTTGACTTAGTTTTTCCTTTGATTGACCTTTCCTTTAGTGTAGTTCCTCCCTTTGCTGGTTTTATTTTCTTTTCGTTTTTCATTTCCTCCTCAGGGAATATTTTGCTGAGAATGTTCTGTAGTGCAGACTTTCTAGTTGTGAATTCTTTAAATTTAATTTATCATGGAAGGTTTTTATTTCATCTTCAAATCTGAAGGTTAGTTTTGCTTGATATTAAATTCTTGCTTGGCTTCCATCTTCTTTCAGAGCTTGACATATGTTGTTCCAGGACCTCCCAGTGTTGAGAATCTCAGTTGAGAAATCAGCCTAAATCTGAATTGGTTTCCCTCTACATGTAATCAGTCTTGCAGAATTTTAAATTTTATCCTTATTCTGTTTTAGTATTCTCATTACAATGTGCCTTGGTGTGGGTCTGCTGTAATGTTGTACATTTGGGATCCTGTAAGCTTCCTATGGTTGATTTTCCATTTCATTCTTTAGATTTGGGAAGTTTTCTGATACTATGTCATTGAAAAGATTGTGCATTCCTTTGGTTTGTATCTCCATGCCTTGGTCTATTCCAATAGATCTTAAATTTGGTCTTTTCATATTATCCCATATTTCTTGGAAGTTCCGTTCATGGTTTCTTACCATCTACTTTGTGCAGTCAACTTTATTTTCATGAGTATATATTTTGTCTTCATTGCCTGAGATTCTTCCTTCCAAGTGGTCTACTCTGTTGGTAATACTTTCCATGGAATTTTTAACTTGGTTTATTGTTTTCTTCATTTTGAGGATTTCTGCTTGATTCCTTTTTATCATCTCTGCCTCTTTATTAAAGTCATCTTTCACTCCCTGTATTTTCGCTCAGATACCATCCTTTATTTCAAAGATCAATCTAACTATGTACCTCCTAAACTCCTTCTCTGACATTTCACTGTGTTGTCTATGGATTCTATTGTTGGAATATCTTGGTTTGTTTGAGGCACTTTGTTTCCTTGTTTTTTCATTTTGTTTGTGTGTCTTGTCATCTAGTGGTATGGATCTGAGGCAGTACAGTTTCTACCCTGATGTCTTATAGTGATCCTGAAAGCTTGCAGTACCTCACCTTTAAGGGAGAGAACAATATTAACAGCACCTAATGCAAACAATATACAACCCTAAACCAAATAGCTCCTATTATGGTGTCTACAGTTTTGTCACAATAAACAGAAATGATTTGTTCAATTATTGTCTACAATATAAATAGCAAGTTTGATAAAAGGGTTTACTGTTTCAAATGATGGACAAAGAAGGAACAGTACTGTACCATGTAATGGTTATAACAGAGAAGGAGAGAAGATAGAGGTAAAACTTTATGGTAAGAGGGTCAGGGCAATTAATAGAGGTTGGCTGTTAGTATGAAGTGAGAAAGAGAATTCAGGGAGACAGAGAAGTGAGAGAAAAAAATACATACAGATTTTTTTAAAGCAAAAATATAAGAATACACAACAAAACTGTAATATAATATTCAGACATCCCATTCCTCAATAAATTGATGCTTAAGAATATTTGGATTCAAAGATTGTAGAAATATGAGAAAGGGGGAAAAAAGGGAATGTTTCCATGGAAAATTGAATGATTGCTTCCATTGACTTTCAAAAATTTCTGAGCTTCGCTTCTCTGCTGATAGGTGGCATTGTCTGAGGTACGATGGTAGCTTCAGTCTGGTAGTTCCAACACCAGTTGGCTGGGCAAGCAGATAGCAAGATGCCCTCATACCCTTTTCCAGTCTTCCCACCCATTGTAGCCAACCCTTTCCATCCCCGTGCCCTTCAGGACTCACTAAGCTGGAGAGAGCCTGGTTTTCTCCAATTTCTCCAACTTGAGCTCCCCACAGTCCCTGGCTTTCCACAAGCTTGCCAGGTTCACACTTGCCCACACAGACCCAGCTGTAATCTGAGGGACCTGGCTTCAGATTCCCCAGGCTCTGCCTTGGTGCAGTCCCAGGATCTCAATGCCATTCCAACTTGCAGAGAGACCACCAGGGATGTGCTCACACAGAGAGCAATCCTGTAAAGAGACAACCAGATGGTGGCCAGTAGCACACCTAGCAGGAAGATCTCAGGTGCAGCCAGACCTGCAGGTACCCCAATAATATGTCTCCGGGCCCTGTCCAGTGTCCCCAGACTGAGGCAGCTGTGTCCTAGATGGCAGCGGTGGTGGCAGCAAACCTGTGGGCCCCTTGGCCCTGGACTCTCAGGCCCTGGCGGGTGTTCCAAGTTGGTGGCAGCCACATGTAACCAAACCTGCAGGTACCCTAACAATGGACTTCCAGGCAGCAATGGGCACAGGTGTTCTGTGAGTAGTCTGAGGGCAGTCTGTGGGCAAATGGCAGGCACTCAGCAGGTGGAAGTCAGGCAGTCGGTGATAGGCAGGCAAAAGGTGGGTGAACAGGCAACCATTGGGAGGTCAGTGGAGGTCAGTGAGAGACCTGCAGAACTAATAAGACAGTGTCTTCCCAGAAATTCTGGATCTGCAGGACCAAGAGGCTATATGCAAGGCCCTCCAGAAGATTCTGAAACAGGTGGTTCACAAAGCACCGTGAGAAACACTGCAGCTAGTGCTCAGTTCAAAAGCTGAGAGACACGCAGACCAATAAACACAGCTCCTACCTCTTGTGTAGGCCGCTAGCCAGGTCTTCACTGGGCCTAGGTTCAGGGTCCCCAGAAAACTGCATCCTTGTTCACTGCTTCACGACCAATCCAACAGGGCCTAGATCTGCAGTGCTGCTAGGACCTCTTGGTTGGCAGAGGGTCAGTCTGAGCACCTAGGTGATTGTTTGTGCACCTGGTCATACATATCTAAATAACCTTCTTAAATGTGTGCATTATCATGGTTTAAGCTAGGCTTATAGTGAAATAATTAAATGTAAAATGCACAGATTAGGGAGGAAAAATAATAGTTAAAACTTATTTAGCTCAACAATCATCTCAAGCAGTTAGGAGAAAATAAAGAGAACAGAAGGAAGGAAGTCATAAACATACACTTAGATGCTAATGAATTAAAAGCAAACATGATACAGAAGTCCAACAGATTAAAATTGTCTGCTTTTGAACATTAAAATGTAGTGATAGAAATTAGGAGGAAAAAAGTAAAACAGAGAGATGACAGGTTTGGGATAAAACTGAAGTATCTACAAGCTGAAGGTCCAAGGTGCCCAATGTGCATGCAATTGAGGTTCCAGAGAAGTGAGACGGGTAGACAGAAAAATGTTTCAGAAGTTTTTCCCAAACATGATAAAAACTGTAAAGCCACAGATTCAGGGAATGCGATGGCCCTAAATTGAAGAAACAGGAAGGAAACCACACCAAAGCACATGATAATCAAATCATGGGAAACTAGAGATAAAGGGAAAATCTTGAAAGATGTTGGAAAAAATGACATGGCCTAGGGAAGGAATAATAAAATGACAGCAGAGTCTCATCAGGAATAGTGCATTCCAGAAACAATGAAGCAACATCTTTAGAACTGGAAGGGGAAAGAGCTGTCACCCTAGAATTCTATAACAATTTTTTTTTCAGACATATAAAAGTTGAGAAAATTCATTATCAGTAAAGACAATTAAGAAGAGAAAACTATCACCAGATGGAAATCTGGATCTAAATAAAGATAAGAAAAGCACTGGAAATGGCAAATATAGAAATAAAGAGAAAAAACTTTTATCTAATTTTTAGTCTTTTCAAAAGATAATGTATTATTAAAGAAAAAATAACAAATGTGTATTGAAGGTTTAAAATAAATGTTAAAGTAAAATATACAAAAATAGCATCAATGCTAAAATGAGAGAAAGGCAAATAAATATCAGTAGAGAAAAGGAATCAAGGAGTAGGAGGAAGGAAGGTGGGGGGGGTACTTGGGAGTGTTATTGGCCAAATTATATTGTTATGTTCTGTGCATGTATGAATATGTAATAACAGATCCCATCCATATGTACAACTATAAAGTACCAATAAAAATGTGGGAAAAAAAGACAATAAGGGAAGGAAAAGGAAATGGATAATAGATTGTAAATTAAAATAATAATCATCAGGATCATGTTTTTCAAACCAACTATAATGATAATCACATAAAATGAAATGGCTTAAACATTCTATTATAAATCTTTGTGTGATTAGATCAAAAGTTGGTCCAACTATATGCAGTATTCAGAAAATCCACTTTAAATATAAATTGGTTAACAGCAAAGGATGAGGGAAAATATACATTACTAAAAATAATTAAAAGAAAGCTAAAGTGGCTATGGTAGAATCAGATAAAGGGAAATTTCACAAGAAGGACTTTTGTCAGGAATAAAGATCATTTCAACCTGACTTTCAAATCAGTGTAACATACTGAGTCCTTAAATATTATTTTATGGAAAAATCTAAACTTTGACATCTTTGATGACAGTCATCTGGTATTCTCACAGTAAGCAGAAAAAGAGAAGAAAAATATATGCTTAACAAAAGGGAACAGTGAGTACATTTAGACCATTTAGAGTAGAAATCTCACAGAACCTCAGTGAAATATATTGGTCTTGTGTTCTTGCTAACCTAATGAATGTGCCACTATCTACGTTAAGAAGTCAAGATTATCTATTCTATTCACTTTGTTAATACCACGAAACCCCTAAATTATTTTCTATTTATGATTGTCCAAATTTTAGATGATTATCACTCAAGCAAAGAGTGTGGGTTGTAAAATAAAACCTAAAATTCTTGAATTTTTAAAATTTTTTAAATTTTATTTGTTCTAATTAGTTGTACATGACAGTAGAATGAAATTTGAAACCTAAGGCATGTGTTGGAAATAAAGAAGGGTATAACAGAATACTGAAATTTAGGATGCATAGTTACTATTCAAAAGTAATTTACAAACTTGTTAAGAATGACAGTCATTTATAAATAAATGATATTTAAAACTGCCAAATTATCCACAGAAGTTGGCTGAGTATAGAAATCAGAAATGTAAATAGACATGCCAAACTGAAATATTATTACAAATAAATTTGTGTTCAGAGAGAAATTTTAAAAAGTGCATATTGAGACTACATGTACTATATTACACGATGAAAAACTTCCACTCAGGTTTTAATAGCTGGTTGATAATTAACAAATGTGATGCTATAAATGCTTTATCAAGTATAAATCAATGGAATAATTTTCAGTAGGAAATCAATATCACTGTGGTGCTTTCATAAATAAAACCATCCACGAAGACCCTCATTTTACTATGCATGTGTAAATTTTGTCTGTGGACACTTAAGTCGAATGAAGGTGTGAAACTTTCTGCTTTCTTCTTTCACAAGCCTGTGCAACATCCCTCTTCTTTGTATCCAAATGAGGGAAATTTCTTTCTTGATTCCAATGAAATATTTTGCAACTCTTTGAACTCTAGTGAGGAGAGGCTCATACTCTCCTGAATATGATAAACCACATTACTAGTTTGGTGAGGTTGATGTAAAAATCCCACAAACTAATTGATTTAAACAACAGAAATGTATGCTTTCACTATTCTCGTGTCCAGGAGTCTAAAACCAAGGTGCTGGTAAAGTTGGTTCTGAAGGCTCTCAGGCACAATCTATCCCCTGCCTCTCCTCACTTCTGGAACTGCCAGCAATTCTTGGCTGTAGATACATCACTTTCAACTCTGCCTCTTCCTTCACAGGACCTTTTTCCTTTGTGTGTCTACATAGAGCTTTCTCCTCTTTGTCTCCTATTCTGTATCTTCTCCTCTTCTTATGAAGCTGTCAGATTTCAAGTCCTCCCTAATCTAGAATGATTCCCATCTCAAGATCCTTAACTTCGATTGCCTCTTCAAAGACCCTTTTCCCAAATAAAGTCACAGGTTCCATATCCACTAATCTTTCAGGAGGTCGACCATTAAACCCCCTATCTTCCAGGCCCATGCATTAATCCTCATTACACCTAGATTTCTTCATTCATGCATTTATCATCGTCTATATGCAGAGCTAACTTGTTGGGCACATGCGCGTGATTCAAAGGAAACACCATTCACATGAGTCCCCAACTCAATATGAAAACTATGGAGGGATAGAGTATGAAACTAGTAATCTTCAAGTTACCAATTTTGGTTAATGATTTAAAATGTGGCATCCTCTTTGACTTTTCTTTTTTTGTTTCCTGTGCACATTCTGTTGGTTTCTGAGGAAAGAAGAGAAAGGATAGAAGAGACGGAGGGAAGAAAGTTATATTATACAGGTACATGTCAATCCAGTGTCTATGACCAGATTCAAAGCAGACATCCTGTACATGGCATGAAATCATGAGGGAAGTGGAATGATTGCCATCTCTCATTTTAGTGAATTTTGTCTAGGCTGAGGAAAGAATGTGGAATGAGATTGTAGATAGACAGTATATTGAGATGGGCAGAATTCCAAAACCGAGCACTACTAATACAAATACTTGGACAGAGATGCCTCTAGGGATTTGCCATGTCAGAGCTTCTGCTGGCACAGTATATACAGTATTGCAGACTCGAAACTTGAAGAGAGATCTAACTTTCGTTAAATAAAAATAATATTTGTAAATAGCCCATAGGTTATTAAGCAGGAGTTAGCAACATTTGTACATAATGAATAGACTAACTTTTTGCATAATTGATCCTAGGTTAATATTGAGTTTATTTCTATACAAAAGATAGATAATTTTGCAATAACTGAGGCCACCTTTTAGATATGCTACTGGCTGAATCTGAGAAGGGCCTACACCTAAGACTTTGCTCTTCAAGGTACCACACCCTTCAAAAAAAAAATTGGTCTCTACAATCACACCAAGAAGTAGTTGACTTATTGCTTATGAATAATTATTCCAAAGACAGATTGCTTAGGTTTGAAAATAAAGTACAATCATTTATTTGTGCTGTGGCCTTTGGTCAGCTACTTAACTTCTTTGAGCCTCAATGTGCTCATATGCAAAATAGGTAATAAGATCACACCCTCACAGGATCCTAATCAAAATTAAAAGAGATGGAACATATGAAGCATAGAACAGTGTCTGCCAAGTAAACACTTAACAAATTTTAGCTATTATTTTATGAATAGAAATCCTTAAAATCCAGGCAAAGTTGGTATTTATGATTCCAATTGCACAAATAGGGAACAAGGTTTAGGGAAAAAAATGATTTTAGCCAAGATCGAATTTAAAACATGACACTCAAACCCTGTTCTCATCTCTAACCCCATAAACTCTTCACTCTATCACACTCCTTTTTGTATCAACTATTTATAAACAGCATCTAGAGAAATTAGAAAAGAACTAATTTTTAATTGGGGACATTATGCACTTGACAAGTTGATGTTCAGTAAATATAAAACAACCATTAGAGTGAGGCAGGGGATGAGGAAGGGAAGAGGGGAAGGAAAGGAAGAGCTGGGGATTGGAATGGTACAAACTGTGATATACTTATGAAGATGCCAAAATGAACCCCATTATTATGCATAACTGCAGCACACTAATAAAATAAAGAAATATAAGACAACATATTGACAGAAGAATGAATGAATGCAAACCTGCAGTTCTACCCAGGTGGTCCTCTCACTAATCGCCCACTGTGCCAGATTTGCTTTGTCTTTGTGGTTTTTCATCTGCCACCTCATTTATGCAACCCTTATTCTATTTTCCCTTCTTTGCTTTAATTGTTGATTCAAACCTTATATATCCAAAGGCCTCTATAATATTTTACTTCAATATTTCCCATAACTTCAAAAATGTTGCCAGAGATGTATACCAACTGAGTTATTATTTAGCATTTATCCTTAAATGATGCACTTTTTAATTTGAGATTTTGTTTGAAAAGGAAACTGCCTAAGTGAAAAACCAGCTTCAGCACAAATGAGCAGTAACCATAAAAACCACTGGATCATAAGCAAAATAAAATTCTAGCTACATTTTGTTGCTTGCCAAAGTTGCTTAGCTTGAAACTTACTTATTCTTATTTAAAAAATAAATCAAGATAAGCACATGCTACATATGTGCATAAAATTGGAATTCTGAAATCTTCTCATTGTAATAACCTTATAAAACTGAAAAGGAAACTTTTTCATTGAATGTTTTAATCACGTCACTGTAGAGGATCTCTTACAGTGCTATCATGCTTGCCTTTGGAAGATGTTAAATTATCTGACTGCCCACTCAGTCTCAATATTCCCCTTGTGAACTACACCATTTATTGATACCACTTATTTAGGGACTTAAATATAACCTTTCTCATATGCTGTTTAGTGAATTTATATCATGTCATGTGGGCAGATCCCAGAGGAGTCCTCAGCCTAAGTCTTAATTACGTCATGGTTTAATCAAACCAGAAACAATCTCATATGCAATGTCTCAGCCAATGTCATATGGAATAATAATAAACAAAATTTGAGTTGGTCATAATAAATTATTTCTGGTGAATCAATAAGGAATGACATGTAGGAATAGCTATATATATCCTTTATCTTGCATTTGTTAATGATATTGACATGTTCCATGTGTAACTCTCATTTATTGGCTAGAAATACAATGGCCTTTATGAGATAAGACAATTTAGCACAGTTATTTGTTGTATTGCTATTAAAGCTTTCTAATTTAAAAGATGTTTGAGTAAAGTCTAGCCTTGGATTAATGTGATCAGCATTTCAAAGTTCATTTATAGTTTACAAGACTTCAGTTTCATGTTAGAAAATCAAACTTAACAAATACATTTTAAGTGGCCAACTACCCTGGCTAAGGTTTGGTCTTCAATAAACATCTAAGTTTGAGAATGGTTCACAGAAGCACACTACAATCATTCACTCCTTGACTTTTCTCATTTCCTCTATAGATCTAAGCTTTGCCTTTTCTCAGGGCAGATGTATATCCTAAGAATTATAATTAAAAACCAGGAATAATTGCAAATGCCTTCACATTTAATTAATCCTCACAACCATATTTCATAGAATTAACTTCTACTAAACTTTGACATTCACAAAACTGAGTCTAAGTTTGAAATAGTTGTATTCATTTGAAAACACTTTATGTTCTTTAAAACATCTCCCTAATACAGGGAGGTAAGGAGGTATATATTCCATTCTTGATTAAATATTGGAGATTTGCAGAATTTTGTCCCCAGAATAATTTATTGTATATAGACATACATACACACATATACATACATACACACATATATGCACTTTTAGGACACTCAATAGAATTGAATTTATATGGGGTTTAAGATTCAGCTGTCTTAAGACTAGTTATATTACTTGGATATTTTATGTTCCTGTAAAATTATTATGCATTTTGAAGGCTAAAAAATCCAAATAAATATAAGCAGAAGTTTTTTTTATTCATATGCAAGCTTAAATTTTTTTCATTTTCAAATAGCTCTGTCAGGAAGAAAGGTTGTGACCTGATATTAATAAAAGGAACAAAGGGTTTTGATTTTCTTTATATTCTAATCCTCCAGTAGCTAATAAATATTTTAACTGTGTCTTTCAAATGCAGCATTATGCCATGTTCAAGATTATTTTAATTAGTTATCAAAGTAAGAATTAATTATATAAGCTTTTTATTTGGAGCAATTTAAAAGAAGTAAAACCATCTATTTTAGTGAAAGAAGATGAATTTGGAAGCAACAGGGCTGAATTACAATCTTGGTTCTGCCTTTGAGGAAGTGATGTCATTTCAGCTAGTATTTTCAGATCTTTAAATGGAAATAATAGCTGTTTTAGTCAGCTTTTTCTCTGTTCTGACTATAAGACCCAACCAGAACAATTTTAGAGGAGGAAAAGTCTATTTGAGGGTCACGGTTTCAGAAGTCTTAATCCATAGAAGGCTGGCTCCATTCCTCAGGGATAAAGGACAGAACACAACACCATGGTGGAAGAGTGTGGCAGAGGGAGGCAGCTTACATGACGATCAGGAAGCAGAAGAGATTTCACGCTCCAAATACAAAATATATACCCCCTAGGCACATCTCCAATGAACCACTTCTTCCAACCATACCTCACCTGCCTCCAGTTACCACTCAATTAATCCCATCAGTGATTAATTCACTGATTGTGTTAAGAGTAGAGCCCAATCATTTCTCCTCCAAACCTTCTTGCATTGTCTCACAAATGAGTTTTTGGGGGATACCACATCTAAATCATAACAATAGCTCTCATTAATATCAATGCATAATATATGGAAGTGATCATACAAAAGTTGCTTTAAAATGTTCTCTCTCATTATCCAACTGGAAATTTAAAATGAAGTATTGATTTTACCTTCAAAGTTGAATTCAGGTGGGTAGAATTAGTCTTGTTCATTGTTGTCTATCTCCTGGAGACCTACTCTGCCACATCCTGATGACAGGCACTGGAATCACTGCTCTTAAGAAGTGAAATCTGGGAGATTCAAGATGGCGGACTAGAGGGTGGCTGCGT
This sequence comes from Sciurus vulgaris, assembly GCF_902686455.1. NCBI lineage: Eukaryota > Metazoa > Chordata > Mammalia > Rodentia > Sciuridae > Sciurus > Sciurus vulgaris. Next base: position 59,187,348 of record NC_136469.1, read on the forward strand.
TTCGTGTTGCTCCAGGACTCAGGACTCAAGAAGAGGAGATATAGAGAGCCTTGGGACCAACTCAAACCAGCCGGGCGAGAATCTCCCACTGGGCAGACGTCCCAGACGGGGCAGGAGCCCTGGACGGGGCGGTAGCCCCAAAAGCAGGGATCTTTGCAAAGTAGAACGGCCGCGAGGCGCCCCTCCCCCTGCCGGAGCTGTGATCACAGACAGCTGGGAGCATTGAAGAGGGGGCTGCCCAGAGGAGAAGGAGAAATACGGGTTCGGCACGTCGCTTGGAATTGGATCAGCTGCGCCAGGGCTCCGGGCGGCTATCCGGAGGAGCAGCGTGGGTTCAGGACTCAAGAAAAGGAGATATTGAGAGACTTGGGACCAACTCAAAGAAGCCGGGTGAGTGTTTCCCACTGGGCAGGCGGACAGGGCGGTAGCCCCCGGACAGGGCGGTAGCCCCGAAAGCAGGGATCGTTGCAAAGTAGAACTGCCGGCGAGGCGCCCCTCCCCCCGCCGGAGCAGTGATCGCAGACAGCTGGGAGCATTGGAGAGGTGGCTGTTCACCACAGCGCTTAGACTCGGCGCAACCCACCCGCGCTCTGGGAGGCTGCCCAAAGGAGAAGGTGCTTGGTGAGCTGTTTGGACTGAACGTGACCACCCCTGAACACAGGGGGCTGCCCAGAGGAGAAGGAGAAATACGGGCTCGGCACGTCGCTTGGAATTGGAACAGCTGCGCCAGGGCTCTGGGCGGCTATCTGGTGGAACAGCGTGGTGAGTGGTTTGGTCCCAGCGCATCCGCTCCTGAACATAGGGGGTTGTCTGGAGAAGGAGGAGGAGCACGGCGGGGTGCTTGGGCTCGAAGTGACTGCACCAGGGCTACGGGAGGCAGTCGGGACAAGAAGGTGCACAGTGAGTTCTTGGGACTCGTGACGCACCAGATCTCTGGGTAACTGCCTGGTGGAGAAAGTGGTGCGTGGTGGGTCACTTGGTCTTAGAGCGACGGCACGGAACAACAGGTGGCTGCCGGAGGAAAAGGCGTGTGGCGGGTCACTGGGACTCGGAGCGATTGTAAGGGGCTCCAGGTGGCTGCTCAGAGGAGGGGCCGCATAGCCAGGTGAAAAGTGCAGAGCAGGGTCCTAGACGGCTTCTCGGTGGAAGGGCCCCACAGACAAACTGAGGGGCGGAGCGAAGGCTCCAGGACTGCAGGCAGCTTCTCTGAGGAGAGGCAGCCGAAAGAGATTCGTTTGCGAAGGGTGAGGCTTCCAGGCCCAGGAGGTAGGTCCGGGTCCCTGGGATCATTGCAGAAGAAGGCTGCCCAGCCCAGGCGGTAGTTGTGAATTGAACGGAACCTCTGGGAGGAAAACCGACCAGCGAGACCTCCCCACCAGGTGACTCCTCCCTGTTGGGTGAAGTTCTCCCAAAAGGACCGTAAAATCAGAGACACAGGCCCAAACTGGTCTTGCATCAGCCCACAACCTACTTCCCTTCTGGATGACCATTCATCAGCAAGTGAAGGTACCTCTGCCCACTAGCAGGGAATATACCCCACCAGAAGGCCACCACCCCTAGGGAGTCAGCTCCCTTGTGGAGCACTGCATTATCAACTTCCTCCAAGATTTCAGGCTACTGAAGACTAAGAGGGGATATAATAGAAATCTTCAGGGATATTATAAGACAATAGAGGAAATCTGCAATATCACAGCGGTCAACTGATACCTGAACAATATGAGAAAACAAGGAAAGAAAATGCTGCAAACAAATCTAGATGTTACATCAATGAAACCCAACGACAGCATGGCAGAAGAAATGACAGAAAGGGAATTCAGAATGTACATAATTAAAACAATCAGGGAAGCAAATGACGAGATGCAAGAGCAAATGCAGGCACTGAATGATCGCACCAATCGACAGTTAAAAGAGCAAATACAGGAAGCAAAAGATCACTTCAATAAAGAGTTAGAGATATTGAAAAAAAACCAAACAGAAATCCTTGAAATGAAGGAAACAATAAACCAAATTAAGAACTCCATAGAAAGCATAACCAATAGAATAGAACACCTGGAAGACAGAACATCAGACATTGAAGATAAAATATTTAACCTTGAAAACAAAGTTGAACAAACAGAGAAGATGGTAAGAAATCATGAACAGAATCTCCAAGAACTATGGGATATCATGAAGAGACCAAATTTGAGAATTATTGGAATTGAGGAAGGCTTAGAGAAACAGACCAAAGGAATGAACAATCTATTCAATGAAATACTATCAGAAAATTTCCCAAATCTGAAGAATGAAATGGAAGATCAAGTACAAGAGGCTTATAGGACTCCAAATATAAAAAATTACAACAGACCCACACCAAGGCACATTATAATGAAAATGCCCAACATACAAAATAAAGACAGAATTTTAAAGGCCGCAAGAGAGAGGAATCAAATTACATTCAGGGGGAAACCAATAAGGATATCAGCAGATTTTTCAATCCAGACCCTAAAAGCTAGAAGGGCCTGGAACAACATTTTTCAAGCCCTGAAAGAAAATGGATGCCAACCAAGAATCTTATACCCAGCAAAACTTACCTTCAAATTTGATGATGAAATAAAATCCTTCCATGATAAACAAAAGCTAAAAGAATTTACAAAAAGAAAGCCAGCATTACAGAACATTCTCAGCAAAATATTCCATGAGGAAGAGATGAAAAACAAAGAAACAAATCAGCAATGGGAGGAACCATCCTAAAGGAATTGTCAAATAAAGGAAGAACCAAGTCGTCTCAAAATAAATAAATAAATAAATAAATAAATAAATAAATATATAAATAAATAAAATGAACCAAATGACCGGGAATACTAATCATATCTCAATAATAACCCTGAATATTAATGGCCTGAACTCATCAATCAAAAGACATAGACTGGCAGATTGGATCAAAAAGAAAGATCCAACAATATGTTGCCTGCAAGAGACTCACCTCGTAGAAAGAGATACACATAGACTAAAGGTGAAAGGATGGGGGAAAACATATCATGCACATGGACTCAGCAAAAAAGCTGGGGTATCCATCCTCATTAAAGATAAGGTGGACTTCAAGTCAAAACTAGTCAAAAGGGATAAAGAAGGACATTACATACTGCTTAAGGGAACCATAAATCAGCAAGACATAACAATCATAAACATCTATGCCCCAAACAGTGGCTCATCCATGTATGTCAAACAAATCCTTCTCAATTTCAGAAACCAAATAGACCATAACACAATAATACTAGGTGATTTTAACACGCCTCTCTCACCACTGGACAGATCTTCCAAACAAAAATTGAACAAAGAAACCATAGATCTCAATAACACAATCAATAATTTAGACTTAACGGACATTTATAGAATATACCATCCAACCAAGAGCGAATACACTTTCTTCTCAGCAGCACATGGATCCTTCTCGAAAATAGACCATATATTATGCCACAAAGCTAATGTAAGCAAATACAAGAAGATAGAGACACTACCTTGTATTCTATCAGATCATAATGGTTTGAAGTTAGAAATAAATGAAAGAGTAAAAAACAGAAGCTACTCCAACACCTGGAGATTAAACAATATGCTATTACATGATGAATGGATAACAGAAGATATTAGGAAGGAAATTAAAAAATTCCTAGAGGTAAATGAGAACAAAGAAACATCATATCAAAATCTTTGGGACACTATGAAAGCAGTACTTAGAGGAAAATTTATTTCATGGAGCGCATTCAATAAAAGAAGTAAAAATCAACAAATAAACAACCTAACACTTCAGCTCAAAGCCCTAGAAAAAGAAGAACAGACCAACACCAAAAGTAGTAGAAGACAGGAAATAGTTAAACTCAGAGCTGAAATCAACGAAATTGAAACAAAAGAAACTATACAAAAAATTGACAAAATAAATAGTTGGTTCTTTGAAAAAATAAACAAAATTGATAAACCCTTAGCCACTCTAACAAAGAGAAGACGAGAGAAAACCCAAATCACCAAAATTCGGAATGAACAAGGAAATATCACAACAGACACGATTGAAATACAAAACATAATTAGAAGCTATTTTGAAAATCTATATTCTAACCAAATAGAAAATTTCGAAGACATCAACAGGTTTCTAGAGACATATGAATTGCCTAAATTGAGCGAGGAGGACATACAAAATTTAAATAGATCAATTTCAAGTAATGAAGTAGAAGAGGTCATCAAAAGCCTACCAACAAAGAAAAGTCCAGGACCAGACGGGTTCTCAGCTGAGTTCTACAAAATCTTTAAAGAAGAGCTCATTCCAATACTTCTCAAAGTATTCCATGAAATAGAAGAGGAGGGTACCCTCCCAAACTCATTCTATGAAACCAATATTACCTTGATACCCAAGCCAGACAGAGATAAATCGAGGAAAGAAAATTTCAGACCAATATCATTAATGAACATTGACGCAAAAATTCTCAATAAAATTTTAGCAAATCGCATACAAAAATATATTAAAAAGATAGTGCACCACGATCAAGTGGGTTTTATCCCAGGGATGCAAGGTTGGTTCAACATCCGGAAATCAATAAATGTAATTCACCATATCAATAGACTTAAAGTCAAGAACCACATGATTATTTCAATAGATGCAGAAAAAGCATTTGATAAAATACAACACCTCTTCATGCTCAAAACACTAGAAAAAATAGGGATAGTGGGAACATTCCTTAACATTGTAAAGGCCATCTATGCTAAGCCCATGGCTAATATCATTCTAAACGGTGAAAAACTGAAAGCATTCCCCCTCAAAACTGGAACAAGACAGGGATGCCCTCTTTCACCACTCCTATTCAATATCGTTCTTGAGACTCTAGCCAGAGCAATTAGACAGACCAAGGAAATTAAAGGAATACGAATAGGAAAAGAAGAACTCAAACTATCCCTATTTGCGGATGATATGATTATATACTTAGAGGAACCAGGAAATTCCACCAGAAAACTGTTAGAACTCATAAGTGAATTCAGTAAAGTGGCAGGTTACAAGATCAATGCTCATAAATCCAATGCATTTTTATACATAAGTGAGGAATCCTCAGAAAGAGAAATTATGAAAACCACCCCATTCACCATAGCATCGAAAAAAATAAAATACTTGGGAATCAATCTCACAAAAGAAGTAAAAGACCTCTACAATGAGAACTACAGAACACTGAAGAAAGAAATCGAAGAAAACCTTAGAAGATGGAAAGATCTCCCATGTTCTTGGATAGGCCGAACTAATATTGTCAAAATGGCCATACTTCCAAAAGTGCTATACAGATTCAATGCAATCCCAATTAAAATTCCAATGACGTACCTTACAGAAATAGAGCAAGCAATCATGAAATTCATCTGGAAGAATAAGAAACCCAGAATAGCTAAAGCAATCCTTCGCAGGAAAAATGAAGCAGGGGGTATCGCAATACCCGAACTTCAACTTTATTACAAAGCAATAGTAACAAAGACGGCATGGTACTGGTACCAAAATAGACAGGTAGATCAATGGTACAGAATAGAGGACACGGACACAAACCCAAATAAATACAACTTTCTAATACTTGACAAAGGTGCCAAAAATATGCAATGGAGAAATGATAGCCTCTTCAACAAATGGTGCTGGGAGAATTGGAAATCCATATGCAACAGAATGAAACTAAACCCATATCTCTCACCCTGCACAAAACTCAACTCAAAATGGATTAAGGACCTTGGAATCAGACCAGAGACTCTGCAGATTATAGAAGAAAAAGTAGGTCCCGATCTTCAACATGTCGGGCTAGGACCAGACTTCCTCAATAGGATTCCCATAGCACAAGAAATAAAAGCAAGAATCAATAACTGGGATAGATTCAAACTAAAAAGCTTTCTCTCAGCAAAGGAAACTATCAGTAATGTGAAGAAAGAACCTACAGAGTGGGAGACTATCTTTGCCAATCATACTTCAGATAGAGCACTAATCTCCAGAATCTATAAAGAACTCAAACAACTCTACATCAAGAATACAAATAATCCAATCGACAAATGGGCTAAGGAAATGAACAGACACTTCACAGAAGAAGATGTACAAGCAATCAATAAACATATGAAAAAATGTTCAACATCTCTAGTAATAAGAGAAATGCAAATCAAAACCACCCTAAGATTCCATCTCACCCCAATTAGAATGGCGATTATCAAAAATACAAGCAACAGGTGTTGGCGAGGATGTGGGGAGAAAGGTACACTCATACATTGCTGGTGGGGCTGCAAATTAGTGCAGCCACTCTGGAAAGCAGTGTGGAGATTCCTTAGAAAACTTGGAATGGACCCTCCATTTGACCCAGCTATCCCACTCCTTGGCCTATACCCAAAGGATCTAAAATCAGCATACTACAGAGATACAGCCACATCAATGTTCATAGCTGCTCAATTCACAATAGCCAGACTATGGAACCAACCTAGATGCCCTTCAATTGACGAGTGGATAAAGAAACTGTGGTATATATACACAATGGAATATTACTCAGCCATAAAGAATGACAAAATTATGGCATTTGCAGGCAAATGGATGAAATTGGAGAATATCATGCTAAGTGAGATAAGCCAATCTCAAAAAGACAAGGGACGAATGATATTGCTAATAAGTGGAGGATGACACATAATGGGGGGGAGGGAAGGGTTAGTGTTAGGGTTAGAGTTAGGGTTAGGGAGGGGGGCAAGTATGGAGGAAGAAAGTACTGTATAGAGGGTAAAGAGGGGTGGGAGGGGTGGGGGGAAGGGGAAAAAATAACAGAATGAATCAAACAACATTATTGTATGTGGATTTATGATTACACAAATGGTATGCCTTTGCGCCATGTACAAAGAGAGAGACAACATGTATCCCATTTGTTTACAATAAAAAAAAAAAAAAGAAGTGAAATCTATTCCCATAAAGCTACATTCCAGCAGACAATAAAACAATGATGTTTTTAAAGAATAAAGTAAATATCACTGTAGTAATAAAGGTGCTGTAAGCAAATGTTGCAGATTGATGGACTGATAGGAAAAGGATTGGACACAATTTAGGTAAGGTTGTTGATTAGAATTCTCTGAGTGGTGACATCTGAGAAGAAATTGTGAAAGGAAGAAAGAAGCTGGGGCAGTCCTGAAAGAACACCAAGGCAGGAGGGCCCGAGGAGAAATCTGGCATGGGAAGAGCCCAGTGCCCTTAATCTACTTCTGCTGAGCCCCCAAATGGAACAGGGTTAGGGGGCTGAATGGTTGAGGAATTGAGGAACTAGTTAGGGAGCCTCACATCCTATAAAGACTCTACCAGCCATAGTAAGGAAAGGGACAGGAAGCCATTGAGGCAAACTGTAATTTTAAAATATTTTTCTAGGTAGTTACTGTGGGTACTGAAGGGAGACATATGGATACTAGAAGAATAGGAGCAGAGCAGGGGGTAAGATATGCCTGAATTTGGAATGTATTTTGAAGCTGGAGCTGATTGGGATTTAAAAAAATCATAACAAAAACATAAAAAAAAAGGAGATTCAAGAATAACTACTAATATTTTGCCTTGTGCAACTGGAAGACACTGATCCAAGAGGGTGGGGGGGAAGGGTGGATTTGAGTATGCCAGTCAAGAGTTCTGTTTGAAGCATGTTGAAATTGAGGTGCTGATATAGACAGTCAAGTGACTCTACAAAAGAGGCAAGTAGGTATTTTTTTTAAGTATCATTATTAGGCTTCCATTTGTTACAAAGTTATTTTCTGTATTTTCATGTGGCAAATCCTGGTCATGCTTCATATACTTAAAGTTGTAAACATGATCTTTGATTAGACTTAATTTAATTTAATTAATTTCTTAAATTAATTTCCTTCCAGAAAGCTCTCCCTGGACTATATTTACCACAAATTAATTCCCTTATTTCCAAAGTATCTATCTGAACCTTCTGGCACCTTCCCCAGGTCATAAGATGAATCATGTCTAAGTAGAATTGCAACACACAGCAGCCATATCCAAGAAGCACCTTCCAAAGTGTTTGTCATTCTGTGCATAATCTCCAGGTGTGTGAAATTGTTCTAGATGCTCTAAAACAAGATTTGGTAAACTATGGCCTTCATGCCAAATCCAGCCCCTGCTGTGTATTGCTAAATAAAGTTTTTTTTTGGACCACAGCCTTACCCATTCTTTAACTATCATGTGTATCTGCATTCACACAAAAAGGCAGAACTGGGTAGATACAAGAGAACATATGGTCCAGAAAGCCTAAAAATATTTGACACTTAAAAAAAAGTTGGTTGACCCCTGTTCCAAGGCTTCCTCTAATCATGCAGTTTCATGATTTTATGATTTGAGGGAAAGTGAATCCAAATGAGCTAAGATCTATGTCTATTTACCAGTTGAATACTTGTAAAAGCAGAAATGATCGTCAGCATTCAATTTTTAGTAATTTTTTTTTCTTTCCTTTAAAGCTGAGAGCCAGAGTTCATTCAAAACATCAGCAATACCAGGTAAGTTAACTTTGTCTTCTCTGAGTACATTGATATGAAAAATTCCAAGAATAAGACAAAGTAGACTAATCAGCTTGAGGGAGCAGTGAAATGGTACAGGGAGAAAACATTACAGGCAACAAAAATATTTAGGGATTTAACTTGGATTTTAAAAAAAGAAAAACAAATGCAGACCAGATGAACATACAGACTTGCCTGAGGTGGATGGAGCCAGCCCCAGTGAGTGAGCAGTCTGTGGAATTGTCCTGTCAAGTCTCACAGTTCTTGGTTTGTTTCTGGGGTGAAGGTTCCTTTTCCAGAACCAGAACATCAGCTCCACACTTTCTGACAGTCTTGCTCTGGCATCCAAAAACTGATGGTGTAAACCACAGTTAGCAATCTAAAATGTTTGCAGTCCAAGAATTGCTCTTGTTTTACCATCCCTTAGTTTTACCCTGAATGAATTTTGGATGATGAAGTAACAGAAATGGAAAAAGACTGGGCAGGGAAATATAGTAAGATTGATTCTTTTTGTTTTTAACTTTTAATTATATGGGAATTTTCCTACATCCTACCTGGTACTTACACAAATGACAAATCACAGTTCCTCAATCCTGGTCACCTTTTCTGCATATAAAATAAAAATGTAAAATCTAGAGGATCATGTAACTTTTTAAAAAAAATCAGAAAAAATTACAAGCAATTCTAATACCATTTTCATACAAAATGTCTTAAATTAGCCTAATTTCCATCCCCCTTTTCAAAATATTATTATGATTTTAACTTAATTTTTATCTTGCTGCTACATAATATAACTCACTAGTAAAGGAGTCATTTGCATTATCAATTCTGTTTATTTTATCTCACCACCATATTCTTATCCTATCCATCATCAGGGTCTAGAAATCTGCATGCACTAGGGAAAACAAGGCAGGACAAAAGAGAAAAGCAGAGCCTCCAGCAGAGAGGGCTGAAGCAGTTCTGAGAGGACCCTTCCCCACTGTTCCTGGGTTAACTGAGAAGAGGTCAAAAGATGAAGGGGACTGGAAATTGCCAGATTGTCAGTCTCTTTTAAGTAGGAGCTGAAGCATCCTTCATTTTGTTTAGAAGAGTTTTATTTACAGAATGCCAGCTCTAACTATAATTGGTTTTGGATGGAATAAAAAGCACATTTAGTTCATTTCAATTTTTTGAGCTATGTAAACTAGTTCTCCTAAAACATAGGAGACAAACCATCAATTTGAATAGCAGATGAGAAAGAAATGAGACTGTTAGAAGACAAAAGAAAAGTCATGCTCATTTCTTTATACTCAAACTTCAGATATATGCTGTGGTTAAATCTAATCCAGATTCATATTCCCCCAAAAGATGAATTAGCAAGTTTATTAAGAGGGAATATCCTGTTATTACTTTATACATTGGTTGAAAACTCTATTTTTCAGATGAAAGACTTCTTTTGACTTGTGTATGTCATAAAATATATTAAGATGTAAAATTTGTGAAATATTCATCAAAAAATTAGCAGACTTATTACTAAAAACAATAAGTATTTAAGTACCATTTGATAAAAAATATTTTAGCTAGAAGTTCATATGAAATTCTAGACCAAAGGATTCCTAGTATAGATTCCCTTCTATAAATATGAGCTAATAGATAGTCTTTGAATATATTATATGTAGTCCTCAGATTTGATATTTCTTTCATATTATGCATCTAGCTTTAATTTCCTTAAAAATTGCCTTTAAATCATCTACTTCAGAGATTATTACTTCAGGTTGTAGATATTGATGATTATTATACATAGAATCTTTTTTGAGGTATTAGGCATAAGTAAAATGTGAATTACAAGCAACTACACATAGATAATATGTTTTAACATTATATAAATACAAACAAAAGATACTGAAGTTATGTGGAAATGATCCATCAAGGTCTGCAGACATGTTTTTTTGTTCCATTCAATGGGTGGCATGCAGCAGGTACCTATGTTTAACAATGCTTAACTTGAGAGATTTATGCTCAGTCTCTAAAGCATATGGGAAAGTCAAACTTCAACTTCCCAGTGTATCATATATGCTAGGGCTTACAATTTAGTTGATACCCTGATAAATACACAAAATGATATATTCAATCAACCACTGTTAACCAAGGCATTCAATAAATATTCATTCTGGTCCTATTACATGTAGCACTAAGAATTATGAGAAATATATGAAGTCTGCCTGTCATTACAAGGTTACTTAGGGAAACTAGTCAATATTATACATAACTAATAATTCTATTTGTCATATAGCTATAATATAATGTGTCCTAAGTGAGCTTCAGACTACCTTATACAAGGGCAAGGGAGAGATTTTTTTATTTTCCTTTTGCTTAATTTGTGGTAAAATTTGAATGAAGAAAAGCACTTTAAGATGCAGAAAGGATTCATGAAAAAAGTATCTCTCATTGCCATATTATTATACCTACTTATTTTCCTGAACTCAGAGGTAATGAAGAGATAGAAAGACCCAATAGAAAGCAATGTGGGGTTGTTTATTCCCTAGAGATGTGGACAGACATCACATCCCCATTACAATGTTAAGCAATGCTGGAATTCACTTTTTGTTAGCCTTATTATTTTCCCATAGACAAGCAGGAATATTAACTTGTCCTTGAGGCTGGGTACTATAGTGCACACCTACAATCCCAGCTACTGGAGAGACTGAGACAGGAGAATTGCATGCTCAAGACCTGTCTGGGCAACTTAGCAAGACCCTGTCTCAAAATGAAAATAAAAGAAACAGGGCTGGGGATGTAGCTCAGTGGTAGAGCACTTGTCTAGCACATGCAAGTTCCTTGTTTTGATCCCCAATACTACAAAAAGTAAAAAATAATGATAATAAATAACTGGGCCTTGAAATGAGTGTTTTGATTTATAAGAGACCTCAGCCCTATGCAGAAATGTGTTAATATATCTCAGTGTATTGGGAAAAGCATAAACCATTGATCCTTAAGGTTTTAGACAATACAACTTCATGAGCTAATGTTCTCCAGATAAATGGACCCAATGGGATGTGCGTGCGTAGAGGGAGATTTATTATAAACAATGGGCGCAAACAAATTTGGAAGCCCGAAGCCTGAGAAATCCCAATCTGCAGTTGGCAAACTGAAGTCCCAGGCAAGCTGCCGATATACATTCAGGCAAAGTCCAAAGGTCTGAGAACCAGGTGTACTGATGATATAGTTTTAGCTCTAAAGTTGGTAGACTCAAGACACAAGGAGAGCCAGGGTTTCAGTGTGAATCCTAAGGTAGGGGAAAATCAGCATCCCCACTCGAGGCAGTCAGGCAAGAGGAGTTCCCTCTATGTCTACGTAGGACATCAACTGGTTGGACAAGACAAGGTTCACCAGTTCACCACACTAGGGAGGCTTCCCTCAGTCTCCCAATTCAAAGGTTAACCTCAGCTAAAAACACCTCATGGATACACTCAGCATAATGTCTGGTCCAGTACTGGACACCCTGTAGCCCAGTCAAATGGATACACAAAAGTAGCCATCACAGCATTCCTATAGTGACTAGTACAACTTGTGAAAGATCGTATCATAGCTATCTTATATTTTCTTTAGCCGTATCACAGAACCTCAGTTACATTGTGGATATTCAGTTTTATAGGAAAGCAAAACCAGCTGACGTGACCAATTCCACCAAACCTGAGCACCGGCCCTTAGAAAGGAGGACATTGCATCTTGTCTGAGCATATCCATTGTGCTCCATGCTCTGTTTCTGGATGTTGGTTGCTATCTCTAGGAGTGCACATGAAGTGAAGCATGAATCATTAGGCAGGGCTTGCTTATCTAAGATTTCTAACTTTGAATGACAGAATCTTGACATTGTTGTTCAGGTAAGACTCACTTAAGCTAGAAATATACCTATAGAAAAGTAATATCTAGGGTTTTTTTTAACTTAAGATTTTAGGTGCCTAAAAATAAATTGAGAATAAAAGAACTCACTTATGAAACAAAAGACATGTCAAGGTTTATGTGGTGGGGTTTGGCATAAACTTCCTTCCACTTAAGAAATCGTACATATCCTATGTACGATTTGCTAAGTGGTTTCTTGTCTAGTTCAGAAATCTGATGAGTCTCAAAGAGGCAATCTGCACTATTCTTACACCACTCTAGCCTACACTGAAAGGTCATACAAACACTTTAGGAATCAAAATATTTTGATAGTGTTGCCCGGGGCTGAGCTCCTCCAACAAAATCCACGGTACACTTTATTCAATGAATTAGGAGTGATTCTCCCTGTCTCCTTTTATCTGTCTGCATGGTTTGGTTTGACTGTTGAAGGAAAGAGGTGTTCATATGCCTTCATGTGAAGAATACCTTCTTCACTGGGGTCTCCATTGAAAATAGGTTATATTTCATAAAACAAAAGAAAAAGAAACATGTCCTTCTAACTCATTCCTATTTTAGGGCAGCAGCTTAGGTAACATGGACTTATGGTTGACAGCACAGACTTCATAGCCTGTGTTGGAATTCTAGCTCTACTGTGTGACTTTTTTCTTGAATTGTTCTAATTCCTTATACATGTGAGTAGAATGCATTTTAACACATTGTACACAAATGGAGCACAACTTCTCCTCCCTCTGGCTGAATATGGTGCAGAGTCACACCAGTAGTGTAATCATACATGTATATATGGTACCAGTGTCCACCCCATTTCACTGTTCTTCCCATCTCCACATCTTCTCCCCTATTCTCACTCCCCTCTGCACAATCCAAAATGCTTTCATTCTTCCCTACCCACCCTCCCATTACAGATTAGTATCCACTTATCAGAGAAAACATCCAGCCTTTGGTTTTTTGGGTTTGACTTATTATGCTTAGTATGATATTCTCCATTTCCATCTATTTACCTGCAAATGCCATAATTTCATTCTTCTTCAAGGCTCAGTAATATTCCATTGTGGGTATGTGCCACATTTTCTTTATCCATTCATCTGTTGAAGGGCACCTAGGTTGATTCCATGGCTTGGCTATTGTGAATTGGGTTGCTATAAACATTGATGTGACCGAGTCACCACTGTAGTATGCAGATGGTAAGTCCTTTGGGTATGAACTGAGGAGTGGGATAACTGGGTCAAATGGTGGTTCCATTTCAAGTTTTCTGAGGAATCTCCACACTGCTTTCCAGAGTGTTTGCACCTATTTATAGTCCCACCAGCAATATGCGAGTGTACCTTTTCCCCCACATCCTAGCCAACATTTATTGTTGCTTATATTCTTGATAACTGTCATTCTGACTGGAGTGAAATGAAATCTTAGAATAGTTTTGATTTGCATTTCTTTAATTGCTAGAGATGTTGAACGTTTTTTCATATATTTCTTGATCGGTTGTATATCTTTTTCTCTGAAGTGTCTGTTCAGTTCCTTAGCCCATTTATTAATTGGGTTATTTGTTTCTTTGGTGTTAAGTTTTTTGAGTTTTTATATAGCCTAGAGTTTAGTGCTGTATCTGATGTGTGTATGGTAAAGATTTTCTCCCACTCCATAGACTCTCTCTTCATGTTATTGATTATTTCCTTTGCTGAGAAAAAGCTTTTTAGTTTGAGTCCATCCCATTTATCGATTCTTAATTTTACTTCTTGCACTTTAGGAGTCTTATTAAGGAGGTCAGATCCAAAGCCAGCATGATGAAGATTTGGACTTACTTTTTCTTCTATTAGGCAAGGGTCTCTGATCTAATTCGTAGGTCCTTGATCCACTTTGAGTTGACTTCTGCTTAAGCTGAGAGATAGGGATTTCATTTCATTTTGCTATATATGGATTTCCAGTTTTCTCAGCACTGTTTATTGAAGAGGCTATCTTTTCTTCAATTTATGTTTTAGTCCCTTTGTCTAGTATGAAATAACTGTATTTATGTGGGCTTGTCTCTGTGTCTTCTATTTTGTGCCACTGGTCTACCTGTCTATTTTGGTGCCAATACCATGCTGTTTTTGTTGCTATAGCTCTGTAGTATATTTCAAGATTTGCTATTCTGATACCTTCTGTTTCACTCTTCTTGCTAAGGATTGCTTTGGCTATTCTTGGTCTCTTATTTTTCCAAATGAATTTCATGATGGCTTTTTCTAGTTCTATGAAGAATGTCATTGGTATTTTAATAGGAATTTCATTAAATCAGTATAAAACTTTTGGTAGTATGACCATTTTGACAATATTAATTCTGTCTATCCAAGAGTGCTGTGTGACTTTTGACAAACTACTTAATCTCTTTGGATTTCAGCTCCCACTTTGTAAAATGCAAATAATGATAAATTGAGATAATATTTGTAAAATAATTAAAATAATATGACTATAGTGCCCATAAGAGTTTGAAAATAAAATCTTTTACAAATATTTTCATGTCCATGTTTATGTTGAGGAAGAGAGTAAGAACATCCTAAACCTTTCAGAATTATAAGAACAAATTTCACTGATCTCATGAATAGTTATGCCATAAACAAGTAAGATGAACTAACTTAAAATCTGTTCTCTGAGTCACAGTCTCTCTCATCTTTAAAACACGAGATTAAAAAGGTTTGCTTAAGCATAAAATAAATTAGGACATATGCAAGTAATTAGCATAATGGCTCATTCATTATGCATTATATATAATTTTCTGGAAATTAATAACTATTCAAGTTGAAAAAGAAAGACATATCCTCTTTCCTCAACATACTTTTCTAGAGTCATCTAAAGTAAATAAATCTCTATTTGCAGTGATTACTTTGTAAATGGATGGTATTTCCTCAGGTTCATCCCATTCATGGCCCAAAGCAAAGTGAAGGAAATTTGAGATAGAACAGGTTTTGGTTTTTTTTTTTGTTTTTTTTTTTTTTTCACATTGCCATAGAGTGTAACTAGTTCACAAAGGTAAAGTCTAATGAGAGTAAAAATTACCATTCACCTATTGAAGGCAGAAAAACTCCTGTTTGATAATTTGCCTGTTAAGTGAACAGAAAGTACCAGTTATGGGTGAACATACATACTGTCTATGACAAAATAAGGAACCCTCACAAGAATCTAAAATCTTACAACTCAAAGAGAATTCAGGGGTCATGTCAGCATATTCTCTGCCCCAGACAGAATTCTCCCAACTGCTCTCCTGGCGTTCATTGCCTGTATCACTTATGTTCCTGTTACTTTTATAACAGACCATTTATTTTCCATGAGATGAAGAAAGCCCAGAGTAGACACCAGCAACTGTATAAATACTGGGGACTCATCCTGAGAAGGAGCCTGCTTGTATCTTCCACTTGAATATGTTCTGATTTCCTATTTCTGTTTTATTCCTTGAGGGCATATATCATTGCTTCAGCTTCTTAAATCCTTTTTGTTAAGAGGGGTTTATATGTGAGATTTAATAAACAATAACAGAATCTTGTTTTGATCCTTGGCTTACTCTATGCTTGATCTTTATCCCTATCTCACATTGATCGATTGGGGGTGTGATTCTCACTTCCCCTACTGAAATGCAAGCTTCCTACATGCAAGAACTGCCTTTTGTACTCTCCTGTATTTCCCTCAATAGCTAGTGTGTCCGGTCCAGAGTAGCTCTCTATTTTGTCTGTGTTAATATTGAAGAAATATAAAATCAATAAAATGATAATTTTAAATATGCACTAGATCTAATATTAAGATAGAAAAGATAATTTCATGAATTCATGGTGTCTCTAGCAGTAGTCACTTCTGCTGTCAAAAACTTTGTTTATCCATTCAACAAACTCCAACGGACCCTACTTCTGGACCTAGCTCTAGCATTTGGGAAACATCAATGAGCATAATAAAGATCCTTGACCTTGAGATTCTTATGCTCTTGTAGGTAAGACAAACTATATTCACTAAAAACAATGACTAAATACAGAGTTAGATCACAGGCGGCAAGTGCTTAGAGAAAAAGAAAATGCAAGTGTAAAAGCAGTGTGGGAGGGAGGGACCCCAGGTCTGCAGGGACCAGTCTGCAGGACTGAGAAAGTGGTCAATGCAAAACAGCCTGTAAGGGGTTAAAGTCAACATGAGAAGGAAGCCAGGCACCCAATGTGCAGGAGAAGCGCCTCCAGGCAGAGCTGGAACTGGAGGAGAGGCTTGGCATGGCTAAGGGACAGGACCCAGTAAGTGGGCAGAGTCCAGGCAGGGGGTCATCAGGCAGATTTCTGAAGTGAGAGACTATGGTAACATAGACCAGGATGATGGCAGGGTGTGTGGCATGAAATCTCCAAATTCTGATTATATTTTGGGGATGGAGTCAATGGATATTCCTGGTGATTGTGGGTGGGAGAGTCTAGAAAAAGGCGCGTCTGAACAGGTCTTTGGCCTGAGCAATAGGAATGTACCAATGCTTTCCAGTAGAATGGGAAAGCTGAAGGTAATGAAGGTCAAGTGTGGATACTGAAAATAAAATGTCTATTATTTGTTAAGGATTTGTTCTCTGGATTTATAAACCTGGAGTTTAGGAAAGAAATTTAGGTGGGAAGCATCAGCAGGATGATCATTGGCGTTGGTGTTCTATTTATCCCTGGGCATTGAATGAAATCATCACATGAGGGAGTAGAATTATAGACAAGGACAAGAACTAAGACCTGGGTGCACTTCAAGATTATAATTTAGAGAGAAAAGGAGGAAGCAACCAATAAGACCAAGAAGTGTAAGCCATAGAAAGAACAGTGGGGCGTGCTCTCAGAAACCATATAAAGAATATGTTTCAGAGAGGAAGGCATGGTTTATTGTGACAAGTGGTGAAAAGTTCTGTTTGAAAATGGGATGTGAATCCATCAAGTTGCTAAAAGAGCAGTTCTAATTATTTTTTTAATAATGTATTCTTTTATTGTAAACAAATGGGATACATGTTGTTTCTCTGTTTGTACATGGCGTAAAGGCATACCATTTGTGTAATCATAAATTTACATAGAGTAATGTTGTTTGATTCATTCTGTTATTTTTTCCCTTCCCCCCACCTCTCCCACCCCTCTTTTCCCTCTATACAGTCCTTCCTTCCTCTATACTTGCCCCCACTCCCTAACCCTAACTCTAACCCTAACACTAAACCTACCCTCCCCCCATTATATGTCATCATCCACTTATTAGCGATATCATTCGTCCTTTGGCTTTTTGAGATTGGCTTATCTCACTTAGCATGATATTCTCCAATTTCATTCATTTGCCTGCAAATGCCATAATTTTATCATTCTTTATGGCTGAGTAATATTCCATTGTATATATATATATACCACAGCTTCTTTATCCATTCATCAATTGCAGGGCATCTAGGTTGGTTCCACAATCTGGCTATTGTGAATTGAGCAGCTATGAACATTGATGTGGCTGTATCTCTATAGTATGCTGAATTTAAGTCCTTTGGGTATAGGCCAAGGAATGGGATAGCTGGGTCAAATGGTGGTTCCATTCCAAGTTTTCTAAGGAATCTCCACACTGCTTTCCAGAGTGGCTGCACTAATTTGCAGCCCCACCAGCAATGTAAGAGTGTACCTTTCTCCCCACGTCCTCGCCAACACCTGTTGTTGCATGTATTCTTGATAATCGCCATTCTAATTGGGGTGAGATGGAATCTTAGGGTGGTTTTGATTTGCATTTCTCTTATTACTAGAGATGGTGAACATTTTTCCATATGTTTGTTGATTGCTTGTAGATCTTCTTCTGTGAAGTGTCTATTCATTTCCTTAGCCCATTTGTTGACTGGATTATTTGAATTCTTGGAGTAGAGTTTTTTGAGTTCTTTATAGATTCTGGAGATTAGTGCTCTATCTGAAGTATGATTGGCAAAGATATTCTCCCACTCTGTAGGCTCTTTCTTCGCATTGCTGATAGTTTCCTTTGCTGAGAGAAAGCTTTTTAGTTTGAATCTATCCCAGTTATTGATTCTTGCTTTTATTTCTTGTGCTATGGGAGTCCTGTTAAGGAAGTCTGGTCCTAAGCCGACATGTTGAGGATTTGGACCTACTTTTTCTTCTATAAGATGCAGGGTCTCTGGTCTGATTCCGAGGTCCTTAATCCATTTTGAGTTTAGTTTCGTGCATGGTGAGAGATATGGGTTTAGTTTCATTCTGTGGCATATGGATTTCCAATTCTCCCAGCAAAATTTGTTGAAGAGGCTATGTTTTCTCCATTGCATATTTTTGGCACCTTTGTCTAGTATGAGAAAATTGTATTTATTTGGGTTTGTGTCCGTGTCCTCTATTCTGTACCATTGATCTACCTTTCTATTTTGGTACCAATACCATGCCGTTTTTGTTACTACTGCTTTGTAGTAGAGTTGAAGATCTGGTATTGCAATACCCCCTGTTTCACTCTTCCTGCTAAGGATTGCTTTAGCTATTCTGGGTTTCTTATTCTTCCAGATGAATTTCATAATTGCTTGCTCTATTTCTGTAAGGTTCGTCATTGGGATTTTAATTGGAATTGCATTGAATTTGTATAGCACTTTAGGTAGTATGGCCATTTTGACAATATTAATTCTTCCTATCCAAAAACATGGAAGATCTTTCCATCTTCTAAGGTGTTCTTTAATTTCTTTCTTTAGTGTTCTGTACTTCTCATTGTAGAGGTCTTTCCCCTCTTTTGTGAGATTGATTCCCAAGTATTTTATTTTTTCGAGGCTATTGTGAATGGGATAGTTTTCCTAATTTCTCTTTCTGAAGATTCATCACTTGTGTATAAAAATGCGTTGGATTTATGAGCATTGATCTTGTAACCTGCTACTTTACTGAATTCACGTATGAGTTCTAAAAGTTTTCTGGTGGAATTTGCAGGTTCCTCTAAATATATAACCATGTCATCAGCGAACAGGGATAGTTTGAGTTCTTCTTTTCCAATTCATATCCCTTTAATTTCTTTGGTTTGTCTAATTGCTCTGGCTAGAGTTTCAAGGACGATGTTGAATAGAAGTTGTGAAAGAGGACATCCCTGCCTTGTTCCAGTTTTTAAGGAGAATGCTTTCAGTTTTTCACCATTTAGAATGATATTAGCCATGGACTTAGCATAAATGGCCTTTACAATGTTAAGGAATGTTCCCACTATCCCTATTTTTTCTAGTGTTTTGAGCATGAAGGGATGCTGTATTTTATCAAATGCATTTTCTGCATCTATTGAAATAATCATGTGATTCTTGACTTTAAGTCTATTGATATGGTGAATGACATTTATTGATTTCCGGATGTTGAACCAACCTTGCATCCCTGGGATGAAACCCACTTGATCATGGTGCACTGTCTTTTTAATATGTTTTTGCATGCGATTTGCTAAAATTTTGTTGAGAATTTTTGCGTCGATGTTCATTAAGGATATTGGTCTGAAATTTTCTTTCCTTGATGAGTCTCTGTCTGGTTTAGGTATCAGTGTGATATTGGCTTCATAGAATGAGTTTGGGAGGGTTCCCTCCTCTTCTATTTTATGGAATACTTTGAGAAGTATTGGAATGGGCTCTTCTTTAAAGGTTTTGTAGAACTCGGCTGAGAACCCATCTGGTCCCGGACTTTTCTTTGTTGGTAGGCTTTTGATGACTTCTTCTATTTCAGTACTTGAAATTGGTCTATTTAAATTGTGTATGTCCTCCTCATTCAGTTTAGGCAATTCGTATGTCTCTAGAAACCTGTTGATGTCTTCGAAATTTTCTATTTTGTTGGAGTATAGATTTTCAAAATAGCTTCTAATTATGTTTTGTATTTCAATCCTGTCTGTTGTGATATTTCCTTGTTCATTACGAATTTTAGTGATTTGGGTTTTCTCTCGTGTTCTCTTTGTTAGTGTGGCTAAAGGTTTATCAATTTTGTTTATTTTTTCGAAGAACCAACTATTTATTTTGTCAATTTTTTGTATTGTTTCTTTTGTTTCAATTTCATTGATTTCAGCTCTGAGTTTAACTATTTCCTGTCTTCTACTACTTTTGATGCTGGTCTGTTCTTCTTTTTCTAGGGCTTTGAGCTGTAGTATTAAGTCGTTTATTTGTTGAGTTTTACTTCTTTTATGAAATGCGCTCCATGAAATAAATATCCCTCTAAGTACTGCTTTCATAGTGTCCCAGAGATTTTGATATGATGTTTCTTTGTTCTCATTTACCTCTAAGAATTTTTTAATTTCCTTCCTAATATCTTCTGTTATCCATTCACCATATAATAGCATATTGTTTAATCTCCAGATGTTGGAATAGTTTCTGTGTTTTACTCTTTCATTTATTTCTAACTTCAATTCATTATGATCTGATAGAATACAAGGCAGTGTCTCTATCTTCTTGTATTTGCTAACATTAGCTTTGTGGCATAATATACGGTCTATTTTAGAGAAGGATCCATGTGCTGCTGAGAAGAAAGTGTATTCACTCTTGGTTGGATGGTATATTCTATAAATGTCTGTTAAGTCTAAATTATTGATTGTGTTATTGAGATCTATGGTTTCTTTGTTCAATTTTTGTTTGGAAGATCTGTCCAGTGGTGAGAGAGGCGTGTTAAAATCACCTAGTATTATTGTGTTATGGTCTATTTGGTTTCTGAAATTGAGAAGGATTTGTTAGACATACATGGATGAGCCACTGTTAGGCGCATAGATGTTTATGATTGTTATATCTTGCTGATTTATGCTTCCCTTAAGCAGTATGAAATGACCTTCTTTATCCCTTCTGACTAACTTTGGCTTGAAGTCCACATTATCGGAAATGAGGATGGATACTCCAGCTTTTTTGCTGAGTCCATGTGCATGGTATGTTTTTCCCCATCCTTTCACCTTTAGTCTATGAGTATCTTTTTCTATGAGGTGAGTCTCTTGTAGGCAACATATTGTTGGATCCTTCTTTTTAATCCAATCTGCCAGTCTATGTCTTTTGATTGATGAATTCAGGCCATTAACATTCAGGGTTATTATTGAGATATGATTTGGTTTCCCAGTCATATGGTTCATTTTTAAATTTTATTTATTTATTTATTTGACACAACTTGGTTCCTCCTTTATTTGACAATTCCTTTAGGATAATTCCTCCCTTTGCTGATTTGCTTCTTTGTTTTTCATCTCTTCCTCATGGAATATTTTGCTGAGAATGTTCTGTAATGCTGGCTTTCTGTTTGTAAATTCTTTTAGCTTTTGTTTATCTTGGAAGGATTTTATTTCATCGTCAAATTTGAAGGTAAGTTTGCTGGGTATAAGATTCTTGGTTGGCATCCATTTTCTTTCAGGGCTTGAAAAATGTTGTTCCAGGCCCTTCTAGCTTTTAGGGTCTGGATTGAAAAGTCTGCTGATATCCGTATTGGTTTCCCCCTGAATGTAATTTGGTTCTTTTCTCTCACAGCCTTTAAAATTCTGTCTTCATTTTGTATGTTAGGTACTTTCATTATAATGTGCCTTGGTGTGGGTCTGTTGTAATTTTGTATATTTGGAATCCTATAAGCCTCTTGAACTTGATTTTCCATTTCATTCTTCAGATTTGGGAAATTTTCTGATATTATTTCATTGAATAGATTGTTCATTCCTTTGGTTTGTTTCTCTAAGCCTTCCTCAATCCCAATAATTCTTACACTTGGCCTTTTCATGATATCCCATAGTTCTTGTAGATTCTGTTAATGATTTCTTACCATCTTTTCTGTTTGTTCAACTTTGTTTTCAAGGTTAAATATTTTGTCTTCAATGTCTGAGGTTCTGTCTTCCAGGTGTTCTATCCTACTGGATATGCTTTCTATGGAGTTCTTAATTTGGTTTATTGTTTCCTTCATTTCAAGGATTTCTGTTTGGTTTTTTTTTCAATATCTCTAACTCTTTATTGAAATGATCTTTTGCTTCCCGTATTTGCTCTTTTAACTGTCGATTGGTGCGATCATTCAATGCCTGCATTTGCTCTTTCATCTCATCATTCAGTGCGTGCATTTGCTCTTTCATCTCATCATTTAGTGTGTGCATTTGCTCTTTCATCTCCTCGTTTGCTTCCCTGATCATTTTAATTATATACATTCTGAACTCCTTTTCTGTCATTTCTTCTGCCATGCTGTCGTTGCGTTTTATTGATGTAACATCTAGATTTGTTTGCGGCATTTTCTTTCCTTGTTTTCTCATATTATTCAGGTATCAGTGGACCGCTGAGATATTGCAGATTTCCTCTATTGACTTACAATGTCCTTGAAGATGTCTATATATATCCCCTCTTAGCCTTCAGTAGGCTGAAGTCTTGGAGGAAGTTGATAATGCGGTGCTCCACAAGGAAGCTGCCTCTCTAGGGGTGGTGGCCTTCAGGTGGGGTATATTCCCTGCTAGTGGGCAGAGGTGCCTCCACTTGTTGACCAGTGGTCGTCTAAAGGGGAAGTAGGCTGCGGGCTGAGGCAAGGCCTTTTTGGGCCTGTGTCTCTGGTTTTACCGTCCTTGTGGTGAAACCTCACCCGGCAGGGAAGACTCACCCAGTGGGGAGGTCTCTCTGGTCAGTTCCCCTCCTAGAGGTTCCCCTCAATTTACAGCTACCGCCTGGGCTGGGCTGCCTTCCTCTGCAAAGTTCCCAGGGGTCCAGCCCTACCTCCTGGGCCTGGGAGCCTCACCCTTCGCAGATGAATCTCCTTAGGCTGCCCCTCCTCAGAGAATCTGCCCCCAGGCCTGGAACCTTCGCTCCGCCCTAAGTGTGTCTCTGTGCAGCTCTTCCACCAAGAAGCCTCCTAGATCCTGGGACCCTGCTCTGCACCTAATCACCTGGCTATGCGGCCCCTCCTCTGAGCAGCCACCTGGGGGCCCGTACAATTGCTCTGTGTCCCAGAGACCCGCCACACGCCTCTTCCTCCAGACAGCCACCCAGTATTCCGGTGCGGTCACTAGGAGTCCAAGCAACTTACTGTGTGCCTCCTCCTCCCACCAACCGCCCGTAGCCCTGGGCAATCACTCCGAGTCCAAGTGACCCTCCCTGTTCCTCCTCCTCCTCCAGGTAACCCCCCGGGTGTTCAGGAGCGGTCGCTCTGAGTGGCTCTGAATCCACGTAACCCTCTGCACACCTCCTCTGGGCAGCCGCCTGGCCCTCTGGTGCGGCCTCTCGAGACCAAGCGATCCACCACGCTCCTCCTCCAGGCAGCCCCCCTGTGTTCAGGAGTGGTCGCTTTAAGTCCAAACAACTCACCACTCGCCTTCTCCTCTGAGCAGCTGCCTGGAGCTCTAATGCAGTCACTGCGAGTCCAAATGACCTGCTGCGCTCCTCCTCCTCCTCCTCCTACTCCTCCGGGCAGGCCCCGGTGTTCAGAAGTGGTCTGAGTCCAAACAGCTCGCTGCACCGCTTCTCCTCTGGCAACCGCCTGTAGCTCTGGTGTAGTCACTCCGAATCCAAGCGGCCACACTCCTCCTCCTCCTCCTCAGGGCAGGAGTGTTCAGAAGTGGTCGCTCTGAGTCCAAACAGCTCTCCTTGCCGCTCCTCCCCTGGGCAGCCGCCGGAGCCCCAGTGGTTGCTCCGAGTCCCAGCACTGTGCTGAGCGGCCTCCTCTCCGACACTCCCAGTTGTCTGAGTTCACTGCTCCAGCAGGCGAAGGGGCGTCTTGCCAGCAGCTCTAGTTCACAAAGTTCCCTGCGTTCCGGGACTACCGCCTCATCCGGGACGCCTCCCCAATGGGAAAGACTCACCCGGCTGCTTTGAGTTGATCCCAAGTCTCTCAATATCTCCTCTTTTGACTCCTGAGTCCTGAAGCAACATGAAATGCAGCCACCCTCTAGGCCGCCATCTTGAAAAACCCCTAATTATTTATAAATAATGTTAAACAATTAATAATTGCTCAATTCAATGGAATTGAATCCTTCCAGCACATACACACAAAATGCCTGTACTCCCAAAGGAAGTATGGGCAACACAAGAGAAATAAAAATAAAACACACAGATTTATTTTCTTTCTTATGTAGAATATTTTGTTCTCTATTGCTTTACACGATTATCTCCCAGTGATGTCTGCCTATCTCATATGCCTTCTTCTACTTTTCAAATTCTAATTATCAGATTGAATAACTCGGCCATATTATGTGGGTTTATATGTTAGTGTTGTGTTAACATGAAATCGTTCTAGGAATCGCAAGTGTGTTTTCTCTTTTTCCTTTTTTTTTTTTTTTTTTTGATGTCATGTTGTTACCAGGGATTGAACTCAGGGTGCTTAACCACTGAGCTACATGCCCAGCCCCTTTTTCTATTTTTAATTTTTGAGACATGGTCTTGCTACGTTACTTAGGGCCTCGCTAAGTTGCTGAGGTTGGCTTTCAACTTGTAATCCTCTTGCCTTGGCCTCCCGAGTCACTGGAATCATAGGAATCACCTCACCCAGCAGCGATTATGTTCTCTAAAAACCACTCGTATATGTACTGGACATACAGTGATGAAACAATTAAAATCAAGTGTTCTGGGAAACCTGACTCAAGGACTCCCATAGAGTCTTTCTTAGAGGGAATGCCACCAACTTTATAGTACAGTCCCAGCTACAAATCCAGTGGTGAGACGTCAGCCCAGGTCAGAACAGAAAATGGAGGCTATGCCTTAAAAATCAGCCATGTAGGCTTGGGGGCATTGAAGTGAGTAAGGGGGAATACTGTACACATTTTAATTCATACTGTGCAAGTGATCAATGACTTAAACAAAGAACTGGAAGGAATGAGCTCTGTATGCTTTTTATATCCCAGAGAGGGAATGTGCACAGTGGAGAAAGCATTGGACCAGCAGTCAGGAGAGCCAGGTGTTAGTTATGGCTTAATCACTGTTGCTGCAAGATCTTTACAAGCTTTTTAAACCCCTCCAAGCCTCAGTTTCATCACATGCAAAATTAAGAGTTCAGAAAAGTCAGGGCTGGCAAATGTGTGTCCAGATGCTGCCACTCAACTCCTCGTGAGGACAGCCTCTGCAATGTCACATTGTTCTCAGGTGTGGTTTCACAATATTTCTGCACACAGCTTGCCACACAATCCCTGCTGATGCATTGAGACTGGCATTTAAAATGAAAATGCTGTGCCATTCTGTGTCCAAGATCACACACCTCAAGCAAGTGTGAGTGAGTCTTTGGCTTGATAAGATACCCTCAGATAAAAATGTGTGTTCACTAATAAATCAGCCTCTAGCATCTAGGACAAGATCTAGTGCATAGAAGTTTCTCAACAAATATTCATAAAATAGATAGTGGCTGAACTTGAGAGCTTGATTAAGCATTTTACATACATTACCTTTTTATTTTCATAATGTTTTTATGAGGCATGTACTTCTTTTGTCTTCATTTTATTAATAAGAAAAAAAACAAAACCTATAGGTGTTAAGAAATAGACATAATGTACACATAATTCATGTATATATATGTATGTACATGTGCTGCTACATATGTAAGTTAAAATATATATTTGAATAAAGTGATCTACAGGTTTGGGGTTCAGATATCGTTCTCTGAATGTATGGTGATATTCTTGACCAGAATGACTGCAAGTCCTTACAATGAAGGACTTGAGCCCCAAACTACCATGTCTCATTAACCAAAAGAAAGAGAAAGAATAAAATATTCAAGGTTACTTGGCTGTAAACAACAGAAATTTGACTCTGGCTAGCATAAGTTAAATAAAATTTTTTTTAATTAAAAGTCTACTGGAGAGCTTACAAAAGAAGTATAGAGCCCAGCTAATTTCAAGGATTCCCATAGATAGTTCTTTCAGAGTTTTACCTTGGGAATAATTCAGAATCTCTATACTCAAATTCTTAGGGAAGGAATTTAGTCATATAGCAACCTGAGGTCAGAATAAGAAGGGGCATCCCTTATGATGATGTAAAAAGGAGGAAGACTGCTTCCCCACAGGAAAAGTTAGGTTCCTCAAAGAAGGAAAACATAAAAGGTTTTTTAAAGCAATGTCCAAGTCTTCTGATTACAGTTGAAAATTCCTGAGGCTCCATTTCTGCCCCCATTAGACAGCGATCTTTTAAACAGATGCAAATGGAGCCTGCTTTAGTTTGAATCATCAGAGAAGCAGAGTTCAAGATGAAGTTAAATATACAAGAATTTTATTGGAGAAAATGCCTGTGAAAGAAAATGGCAAGGGCACCGAGAGAGGCTGGAGAGCTGTCAGTCAGGGGAGAAAGTCTGACATGGTGGGAGGGAAAGAAGGAGGGCTGTGGGGGAGCATTTGAGGTTGCCATGCTCTAAGGAAGGTTCAGGAAGGCCAGCAGGGAATCCTCCAACCCAAGTCCAGTCTTCCAGTAACAGGCCTGCAAGAGTGTCCTTACCAGGTCCACTCACTGACTGGAAGCAGCCATGGGAGACATGGCCCCAGGACAAACCCAGGGAAGGATTCCAGAAAGCGAGTGGAGACACTTGGTCACTTACATGTGTAGTTGGAGTTTTGTGAGGCACATTCTCAAGGTAACCACAGGTGTCCCCAGGACATCAGTAAACTTTCCTGTTCTTAATACTCCCAATGACTTATCAGAATTGGTTGTAGAGCAAGGGTCAAATATATACCACTGTGAGACACAGATGGGGTAAATTTGGATACGTGATAGTTCAACATATTTGATGTTAAGTACTCCACCTCAGGCAGCTTGCTCCGAGTCTGACCTGAACTTTGCAATCTAGATTTAAAGTAAGACACAATATATCCATAATTCAATAATCACCACAATCACCAATTCAATAATTGCAAATCTATGTCATTTAAGAGTTCCTCCAATTCCTAAGTGGAGCAAAGAAAGAGCTGAAAACAGAAACATCTGAAGAATCTAGTTCACATATTTTTAAACTTAGAATTTTGAGAAAATTAGACAAACTGACTTGGTTGAATGATTCAACTTTCTAGGGGCATAATAATAATATATTATAATATCACATAATAATATATAATATATAATAATATATATACTATCACATAATATAACGTGTATGTATTAGCATCAATTACTCTTCTAGGCAGTTTAAATATATTTCAACTCATTTAATCTTTGCAGCAAAAACATGATGTGAAACTATTATAATCCCCATTATTGTCTGTGGAAAATCAGGTTCAAAGAGGTCAAGCAACTTGCCCAGGTTTCTGTAGGAAGTAAGTTCTGCAGTCAGATTAAACCTGTATACTCTATTTTCAGAATCCTGCTCTCTACTGCTCCCCTATGCTGCTCCTGTACTTTTCTGACAGTGCTATTTGGTTAGTAATGTTTGAACAAAATGCATGGAGATCATCAGAACATGGCATGAATCCTATCAGAGTCACAGAAAGAACGAGTTTAGGCTCAGAATTTGTGAATTTACCCAAGAACCACAATGTCAACAATATAATCATGCTGAAGATAGGGTTTCTCAAATTGTAGATCACTAATGGAAATTACAATCAATATTTTAAAAACCAAAATAAAGAATTATAGATAATAGAGATAAATGGCATGCACGTATGTGCATGTAGGCCTATGTGTATTGGATTCAGAAATGATGCCTTTTTTTTTTTTTGTTATAGATGAACACAGTACATTTATTTTATTTATTTTTATGTGGTGTTGAGAATCGAACCCAGTGCCTCACATATGCCAGTTGAGCGCTCTACCACTGAGCCACAACCCCAGCCCCAGAAATGAGGTCCTCTTAAAAATTTTTATTGGTCCTTTATAGTTATATATAACATTAACATTCATTTTCACATAATTTTAAAAAGTTGGAATATAATTTGCTCTCATTCAGTCTGCCATATTTCCCCTTTTCCTCGCCTCCTCCCTGCCCCTGTACCTTTACCTCTACTCTACTGATCTTTCAGAAATGATTTCTCAACTGAGGGTTGAGCTAAATGAAAAAAAATTTCTGAAAGTTTCCATTTCAGGAGCCACTAAATCCTTCCAATAGGAAGGTTAGCTCTTCTGCTTGTTTGCGGTCATTAGCAATTACCCTAGCTTAGACAACCAGCATGCTCTAGGTGGGAAAGCTTGGGCTTCATCTGAAACAGACAGATTATACTAAAGTGAGGCTGCCACTTAGCTTGCTTAAGAGAAGGAAATAGAATAGGATATGGAGTCTTAGAAATTAATCCTTGGGAAATCCCAGGAGGATGAAGACCATTGGTTATTTAATCAGCCATCTTGTCCTCTACCAACACAACTGAAAGAGTGCTGCTCACTAAAGCACTTGACACTGGGAAAAGCAGCTTAAAGTACCGAGGTTTCAGATAGTTCCCACTCTTTCATCTGACGTTCCTTTTTCTGCCTGCTTAGTGCACTAGCCTGACATTTTTCTTTGTTCTTATGGGCATATATCTAGCTTCCTCCCACAGATCTCTTACATGGCAAGAATGGTACAGGCTCTAAACGTTATTCTTCCCCCACAGATGTCAAAAACGCATGAGCATGCAGTGCGTGCTGGGCTGTGGGTGGCAAAGAGGAAAGCGCTAAGGAAGGCAATCCTAGAGATACCAATTTCTTTGATACAATTATACAATGATTTCAATATTCCAAAGATACCATAATCATAAGAGATGCCTCCTAGCCCTTGGCCACATGCTATTCGGTGCCTGCGACTGCCAAAGCTCCATAGGGAGTGTGGCAGAGTCGTGGCCTTTGCACTCCAGGAACTTGCATCTGAGTGGAAGGCAAGGCAAACAGGTGTGATAATAAGAGGGTCTTCATTCCACAAGCGGCAAGTGACTTTCAAAACATTTTCTAAATGCAAATTACATTTTATTTATAATACACAAAAATAAATGCTATGAGCTCATAAAACATTTAATTATTTGTATTTCCTTCAAATGTTTTGATACATAGATTTTAAATAAAACTTTTGAATAATTTATGGTTAGTCCTTTCGATTGAAGGTGGCAAATGTTAAGCAAATGAAGAATAATGATAAAATCTTAATAACATTTTCCATGGGGACAAAAAAAAAAAGAGAGAGAATAAATAGTAGTGGGAATACAACCCTGCAATGGTTTTTCCTAGAAGAATCACATGGTGCATTTGCTGAGCTTTAGGAATGAAAACAGAGGAGTCTTCTTTGATTTTACCCCATGGTTCGAACCAAAGCCTCAATTGCACAATATTCTTTAGCTTTTTAGAAATACTATAAAGCCTGAAGTCCTGTGCATTTGTGTCTATTTTAAGTATATGTGTTAGAGAAAAATCACTATCTTCAAAAATGATGATTTATGAAATTTGAATAGTCTTCTTGCATAGATTTCCGTCTCACGAGAATCTCATAGAGTAAGCTAGACAATCTCTAGCTTACAGTGAGAAACTTACTAAAGTTTTCTTGGCCAGTTCTTAAAGATGTGATATCAAGATTATATGAATTTAAGTTTAATCATCTTTCCAGGAGGAATGTATAAATTTATGGTTTAGTATTACAATGTAGGTATGCTATTATTCAGCAATAAGCTTTTTCAGAACTTCAGAAATGCAGTTTGAATCTTCAAAGAAATGCAATATGAAGACAATATTATATTCTAACTCTGGATTTGTAATTTTTCTACAGTTAGCACTCAAAAACCAGATGCATCACCTTCTAAAACCACTATACTATCCTCAACATCAATAACATCTTCAAGCTACATCTCTCCACAAGGTATGATTTCTATGTGTCTGAGTGGAATATTGTCCTGCTTGACCCTTCCTCAGCAATGAAATCCTACCAATCTTGATTCTCCAAGCAGAGCTCTTGCAAAATGAGAGAACTTATTTTCACTTGCAGCATGACACCTAACAAACCGTAGCTGTTTTCCTTAAATGTGGGTGGAGGGAGGATCATGAAGATTGGCACACATTAACCAAAGGTGAATTGTCTTTTTTCTTTTTTATTAAAATAATAGGCACTGAGGATGAAAAATATGCAAACTCTTCATCAACCAGTTCCTCTTATTCCAGTGAGTAACACACACATCTCTATTCAGGGCAGTAGATATGCAGAATGTTGGAATGTGCGCAATTCAGGGGAAGGGATTCGATGATGACATTTTTTTCTCAACTTTATTGAACTTCAGCTGCCTGCTTTGAGAATTTACCACAGGTATGATCTTAGTTAGTAGACCTTGGCAATTTTTTTCTTACTTTGTGCTAAGAAGTTACCATCAAGGAGCAAAGATGACTTTATGGAACTTGTTTCAGACGAGTCAAAATTCAATAGGAAGAGATCCCCATACAAAGCAGTTGTGGCCAGATCATCATGTTGTGTGCCTTGGATATACTCCAGATTCATTTTCCAATTAAATATTTTAAATAAATAAATAAATAATCCCCAAAGTGGATTTTTCACCTTAACAGAACTTTGTGTTAAAAAAGACCTTTAAGACACATTCCATTTTAGTTAAAACATATGTATGTTATAGAACATATAAATGTATGCTAGGACTGAATACAGAATACTTAATAATTTCCTCAGCAATTAAGCATAAGATGAATATACAAGAAGCTGGAATCATAAAAGTTATCTTAGGTTTGAGTAAAGCCACTTCATTAAGTAAGCTAGCATAGAAATTACAGAGCTGCTGATTCACAGTCTCTTTCTTTGGGGAAGCAATAATGACCTCTCTTAAAGCCTAGTGAGAAATCAAAAGAATGTACTTAAAACAAATATTTAATTCTGACAGTGGAAGTGTAAACCACCCTACAATAGAACTATTCTCACCCCTTGATAAATATATGAGGATCCCATACATAAGTAGATGGGAAGACCTAACTAAAAAGGAGTTTAGCTCCCATCTCTCTTGTTGTGTTCCTTTGACAGCATGTTTCATTTCAACCCTGTTCTCTTAAGGTGAGAAATGGCTGTCAGAAAAGGAGGCAGATAACTTTGTAAAATCAAAACTACTCTTAAAAACACAACAGGAAAAACACACCCTAAGTCACCTTAGCAACATCATGCCCCCAAACAAACACACACAGGCACCTCTCTTGAATCATGTCTTGCAGTTTTTAAGAATCACACCCAATGTGATATCTACTTGTGTTATTTTATGCCTTTGCTAGTTTCAGGACAATATTATAGAAAGGGTACATGTGGGTTTTTTTAGTAAGACTAGAGCAGTCCCAAGTGAAATAGATTTTTTTTTTCCCCAAGTAACTTTGTTACAAAGTACTTAGGAATACAATGAGTGAATGCGATTTTAACTATAATCTATAGGACATCTTCTGCCTCTCCAATCTTCCATCTCTTTATTCCCTCAGTCACCAGGAAGACAGGGGATCATCTCTCTTAGGTTTAGAAGTTTGTTTCAGAAGGGCTACAAGACTGACATCAAGTGGATGTGTCAGTAATGACAACTGGAGCAAAACTCAGGAAGCAGATAAATTCTCTTTATCTGAAATATAGTATTTTTAACAGAATGAAGTTTAAAGGAGAAATCATGCGTGCTTTTGCTCAGTTAGCAACTTATCTATGTGAAATCCAGAAGCTACTCTAATTCACAATGTCTCTAACACTTTTCAGGTATTATTTTGCCAGTGGTTATTGCTTTGATTGTTATAACACTTTCAGTATTTGTTGTGGTGGGTTTGTATCGAATGTGCTGGAAGACAGACCCAGGTAGGTACAGTGCTTTTTTTTTTATTTTGTTTGCCTTAAAGGATAATGAATTTATAATTGCATAGTCTAAACTTGAACTTAGATTCAAGGAGAGAGAAGTCATATAGATTAAAGTATTGTTTGACCACAAAGATAGAGGGAAAGAGGCAGAAAAACCCATTGAATGCCAGTGACTTAAAGGAATGGAGATTAACCACTGTTGGTAGACATTAAATATAGAGAAATTCTGGATAATAAAATAGCCTCATTTTGTGGAGAGTCAAGGGAATGTGGTGGTAAAGGGGGCATAAAATAGCATATCTGGTCTATAGCAAGTTTTTATTTTTTCCATTTGAACATAATAGATAATAAAGGGAGGTCTTGCTAACTTTAGGAGACCAAAAGCTTAAGAATAGTGTTTTGTGATTTATGCATTACTAGAGACTTAGCCTCTCCTTCCAGTGAAGGTATCTACCTCAATTGTGTTTTATTTCCTATTTAAATAAATTTTCTATTTTAGAATAGATTTAACTTACAGATAACTTGCAAAGATGAGGAGTCCCCATATATCATACATCTAACTTCCCCTATTATTATGTCCATAAAGTATATTTGTCACAATTAACCAATATTCAGAAATTATTTTCAACTAAATTCTTACTGAATTTATATTTCTTTCCATTTTTATTCCATTATTTTTCTGTTCCAAGGACTTTGGTTCTCTCTCTCTCTTTTTTTTTTTTTTTCTTTTCTTCAACATCTGCTAACTTCCCACTGGCTCCCAAGGCTCAGCTGTCCCCTACGTCACCCTAACTCCATCAATCTTCCCATTCCAGACTCTTCCTCTGATGATATGCAGTGTTATGCATCTATGCCACATCCACACTATCCCTTGTACTGGAATGTCCACCTACCTCTTCTCTTTTATGATCTAGCTCCAATTTGTCCTATAGTGTCCAGTTCAAATGTAAAGTTACTTGTATTTTATAGCATACCACCATAGAATGAATTGTCCCTTTAATTTTAGTTCTACAATGTTGATGATATCAATCATCATATAATGGCATAGTTACTTTCTTACATTCCTCCTCTCCTGAGAGTCAGACAATCCCTCTAAGTCAGAAACCACATTGTCCACATTGCACTATAGTATATAAGACCCTTATTACATGCTTTCGAGTTAAATTTTTGAATGTCCAGTAAAATAGAATCTTGCCTTTCCCCACCTTGATTCAAAATGTTTCACGAACAAAATTCTATCCAAGTCCCAGGAACTATTAAAATGTAAAAAAGCACTAGTTTTTATAAAGTATATAAGCTGCACTATTCTTTGTTCACTTCGTGGACAGTGTGCCCCCAGGACACTAATGAATGCCGTACAGGCCAGCCACCAAGTGTGTGTCTCACAGGCTGTTGGTGCATGAACATGAAAGCACAGGAAAGTTAGGAGACCAAGATTCAAGACTGCAATGTTCATTTCAATTCTTGGTGAAAAATAAGAAAACAAATCAATGTCTTGTCATTTGGGAGTGAGTGCATAAACTTAATAATGCTTGAAATATGTTTTCTTACAGTTTTCAGAGAGGAGATAGCATTTTTATAAATAAACTTAATTTTTCTAAGTTTTTTAACCACCAATACCCATTTTTATAATAAATCTGCCTGAATTTGAAGGTTGTGGGTGTAACTCATATGAGATAGGTAAAAATTAGTATGCTAACTCCTTTGGTAAAAATATCCTATATTAAAAAATTGTTTGAATAGGACAATTTCAAAATATGTATTTGAAAAGTGGAAGTTTTCTATTAAAGAGAACTCTGTAGATATATAAAATTCTCACCATTATGAAGAGATATTCTGAAGACATATGATTTCTCTGAAACGAAGTTTGGCAATTATAAAATTAGCCAAGTCTGTTTGGTTACTGTTAACTTTGTTTTCCAAACAGAATTTACAGCATTGTTATCATTAAATTAGCACCATTAAACACCCGCAGTTAATCGCTTTTCAAGTATGTGGGTGAGACTTCATTAAGTTCAGAAAAGTAAACTACTCCACTCTCTGGAAGACAACATGAATCAGAGATTTCAGCTTGAAATTAAATTTATCTGGATAATGTTGACAGTGGCTAAGCTTTAACCCAAGTAAGCAGGTGGATATGCAGAAACAGTTGACGTGCATCTATCTGTCAGTGAACCCATCATTACAGTTCTCCAAGAAAAAAATATTAGAATAGGCATACAAAAATCATCAACTCATTTTGAAATGGGCTATGAGATCACAGGTGATATTGTCTATGACACAGGGGTTTAAAAATGCTGTTAGAGCCTTTCTGATGGAAAGAAGAGCAGGTTAGATGGCACTGGTGAGGAGCATACAGCGCCACAGATTAGATGGCAGGGATTAAGAATTATGATTAGGTGTCGTAGACAAAATGTTAAAGGAAGTTAAAGTCTTTGTAAAGACACAATGGTCGAAATGGACATCATTATATTAAAAAAGCATATCCCAATGATAAGAACTGAATTAGATCTAAAAGGAAGTCCAAGAGACAGGAGGTAAGTAGAAAGAAATACGATCAGGAGCATGACAAAGAAGATTTAAATAGTCATATTAAATAGCCCAATGCAAGTGTTGACCAACACCTACTCCAGAAAGGGGCGTCCTTATGCAGAAGGGCTCATTCTGAATTCTCGCTCTGAACCCAAGGTGTTTCCTCCCAGACACTAATGAAGCAGCTTGGCAGAGTGTGCAAAAAATCCATTGCTGTTAGTAATCCTGATGACATTTTGCTGGGCACTTTAGAAAGATTAAATGAGTGGTGCTAAGATGCAATTAGAAACAATACCTATATTGTATCGCACCATGAATATAGTGATTTGTGTCCCAGGAATGAGCAGTATATAAAGGAAAGTAGAAAATTCAATTCTCTGGTATAAAAAGGTAATTGAGGAGAAGTTTCTCAAATATAGCACAATGAACAGAATTGTCTAGAGTGGGATGTACAAAAATGGACAGTATTTCTCAAAGTAATGTGAAACTATAATATCAAAATTAGTCCAGAACTAAGTTTACTGTAGTGAATCTAATTAGGTCAACCCCAGGAGTGTCAGAATGAGTATAAACCATACTCAAGCAACAAAAGAAATTAAAAACTGGCTTCAGAAAGAGAGTTTGAGCAAAAAGCTAGGGGTCTGAGGCTTCTGGTAGCCAAGCTCCTTGCAACTCTAATAACACCTGTCTCCTCTCCTAGGCACACCGGAAAATGGGAATGATCAGTAAGTAAGGCCACATTACTATATTTTTTTTTTTCCTTAGAAGCTCTGATCCTACCATTTGCTTAAGGAAAATGCCTGATCCTCTACTTATGTAAGGCCCCCAAAAAGGAAACCCCAACTCTGTCCCATGGATGGACGGCAACCCCAATCAACCGCAGGAGGCGTCACTTGATGCAAACCGCAAGAGGTGTTTATTCCAGCGCGCTGGGACCCAACTCCAGGAGTCGAGTCCCTAGCAGAAAATCTTGTAGGTTTATAAAGGCAGAAACCACACATCGGGAGGGGTCACACATGAAAGGGGGAAAAGGGGGAACAAAGCTGCCAGGAAATTTCAAAGGGGGTCTGGGTTTGCTGACAACATGTTTCACAATGTTTTACAACAGGGTGTAGATTCTGGTCAATAGTTTCTGGTAATCCTACTGTTTGAGCACTATCTGGCTATCAGGCTCAATTTACTCTTTTACTCTCTGTTTGGGGCTGTTTCCTGGAACAGCTTTAAGGGCTTTGTTCCCATTACTGGGAGGGAAACCTTAGGGAGTTGAGATAAAAAAGACAGCTTAAAAAAATGTCCATTCTTTCACTTACATTTTTTGTGTTATTTTCTTTAAAAAACAAAAAATAGAGCACCATATATCAAGTACAGGATTTAAGTATTTGTCAGAGCTCTATTGAACAGAGAAAATCCAAAAACTAAAAAAGAAGATTGTTCTTAAGTATGGATAAAGTGGACAAAGGAGAAATAAAAAAAGACAAAAAAAGAGAAGAATGAATATTACCATGAGGGAATGAAGCATAGAAAACATACATAGAGTTTTAAAATAGTTTTCCCAGGGAAGTTCTCTGCCTCTTTATCCCAGTTAGGGACAAATTGTGATTACACCTTGAGCCATCTTAGAGTGACTTCCCCTCAGCAGTAGATGATTATTCTACTTTGGCTCCATTAATGGAGCAAACAAAGCCATTGTCAGCAATCCAGGCAACTGTTAACAACCCAGGTGCTACAAAGAGACACTATGAATTGTTATCATGTTGAAAACAAATTCTGTGGTTTTCTTTGTTGACCTGCATCTGTAGCCTGCATTTATGTAAGTGGTTTTATGTTTCATCGGGTGTGTACACTGCAAATAATATCCCTTGGTCCCTTACCCATCTGAATTAAAAGTGGAGCTTCTTCAGCTGTCTGGAGAAGGAACTAAGGTTTGAAACTTCTTGGAATCTGGGGAGCAATAAGTGGGAACTCTTGGTTGAAATAGGCAGTTCAGGCTATACTGCAGTATCTCAGGACCTCATGACAAGGAACATCCCCCAAATTCAGCATCAGTCCAAAAGGTTTGGAAACATTTCTGCATTCTGTGTCTTTCCTCTCATATTCAGAACTGGAAACATGTGCAATGTGAGAGTGCTCCATGTCATCCATATTGAGGTGTAATTGAGGTGATAAGCACCACTGTAACAGAGTGATGGGGATTTACCAGCTTGAGCCCAGAACTGGACAGTACTAAAAAGAGTGCATGAGTATTTGTATGTGAAAAAACAGTTTTGCTGTAGAACTGCATAATGAGGTATCAATGTGCGTGTCTTTTCTTCCTCTTGTATGTGTCACATTTACTTCCTTGCGTAGATATACAATGCTCATGACTGTGGTACTAACTTAGTGTTTTCTATTTCAAATAGACCTCAGTCTGATAAAGAAAGTGTGAAGCTGCTCACTGTTAAGACAATTTCTAATGAGTCTGGTAAGTTCCCAGTCAGATGAAAAAAATGGT
The DNA here is from genome assembly GCF_902686455.1 of Sciurus vulgaris. Taxonomy (NCBI): domain Eukaryota; kingdom Metazoa; phylum Chordata; class Mammalia; order Rodentia; family Sciuridae; genus Sciurus; species Sciurus vulgaris. The sequence continues at coordinate 59,224,329 of NC_136469.1, forward strand.
TATTTTGAAATCTAACTATAACTTTGAATTTTGTTCATGTGAAACAAAGAACATAACTTCTTTAGAAATAGTCAATTAATAACTCTCAATAAATATAAATTTCTTGTAGGAAGGAAAGATATGCCCTAGAAATATCATTTTCATAAGATTGTTGAGACTATCTGGACATTAGAGCTTGCTTTTTATAAATGGCCATCTATTGAATGGGTGGTGACTGGACATACTTCCTGTTCTACAGGAATAGTAAAAGGAATATTAAGTTTACTAGTAGTTTTGTTATTATAACTGTTGTTTTATTTTTGGTAATGGCTGCCTGTAGTCAATTGGAAACAACATAAATTAATCAATTAAAATGTAAATCATATTCCATATCATTATATATAATTTTAATTGAGCTTCCAAATAAAGACAAAGCACAATTTCTCATTGATAAAAATCAGCTTCCTTTTGTAATTTCTTAGTTACATATATTTGATTTGAAATACAGCAGTCTTTCAAAATATAGATAAGATTCATGTGTTAAATTTTTACCGAGAACAATTAAAAAATGAGGTGCTAGTTAACTCTTAAAAATAAAAAAGCACAAATTTCTTTTTGTTTTGAGTAGACCAGATATTAAAAAACTGAAAGCACAAAACAGATAAAGTAAAAGCAGTTTTATAAGTCTTACAAAATAATCCATGTAGCTCTAACTTAAACATCAAGTTATATTAATACATTTACCATATTTAGTCCTTCAAATTTTATCTCTAACAAATAGTTACAGAATACATGTTATATTAAGTGAGAGTTACAGAATGGTAAACTGCATTGTAAATATTTCTTGTAGTTAAAAACAATTTGGTAAAACAAAAAGCTAACAGTATTGTCCCAAATCAAGAGCAAGATAGCAAAGTCTGAATGTAGTTCCAATTTCACGCAGGGCATTCAAACCAGAACAAAGGACACCAGGCAAACAGAGGACTTAAAAAGCCAGAGCCCCGGAGCTTCCACAGATATGCCCAACCCCTCAAGAGAGCCATTTTCTTTTAAGAGAGACCTTTTTCATTGCTGTATCTATTCTACTCTTTGATACTCACATTTCCTTTATCTCTTTCCTATTCTCTCTCTCAGGAGTAGTCCCATGTAATGGTGCAAAGGAGTAAAATTTATCCAACAGAATAGTTGGAAGTCACTCTCACCTTTCTTTAAGGCCCAGAGACAATGCTACATAAGTTAGCTCCCACTTTCATAGTCCATGCAGCTTTTCATGGAACAGGTCCTGGTGAGATAGTTAAGTTGACCCTTGACCCTCTGAACTTCCTTTTCTTCCTAAAAATGTAGTCAGGTTACAGGTCTAAGGAGAAAGTATCAACATGGAAATAATAAGATGCATTCTTTAGTTCTTTTAAACAAGTACAATTTAGGTATCATACTGCCTTCAACAAAATAAACTCTCAAAGATCAATCCAATTAATTACCATAGGAAATAGCTGGTAAGAGGTCAAAACTGAAATTAGTGATTCAGAGCAGATTTCAATCGCCCAGAATTGATGACTTAGAACACAATGATCTCTAAAAGGTCCTTGGACTATCATAATTTTTATTACAACTTATCACTACCAAGACTTAAAGATCTTTAAACATTCCCAGGTAAATCTCTTTACACTGTTTTTCAAAACCTTTTCACATGTTTTCTTGATAAAATTATGCTCACCACACTTAACAGAAGTTACTTATTAAAATAATTTTTACTTATCTCAGCCCAATAATGACATTTTTTCTAAAATAGAAATGGAACAAAAATTCTGAAATGACTTGGTTTAAGTTCATGAGGTTAGCCCAATTTTTCTGCTATCACCTACATAAACATCTTTTTAAAATACAGAAAATAATTTGATGAATAAATATCTAATCTGGAATCAATCAGAATTGATGATTATTGTAAGGGATCCCATGGAAACCACACTGGACACGGGAAATCACATAAGGGAGTTTATTAAGCAGAGTGTCTCTCTGCAGGGTAAGAGAGAAAATGAGAGGAAAAGAAAGGGAACGAGAAAGGGCGCATGCAAGAAAGAGTGTGAAAGCCAGGAGGATAGAGAAAGTGAGGAGGAGAGAGAGAAAGATGAGGAAAGATGGCGAGGTAGCTACAGTAAAGCAGTTGAATTCCACAGAGCTAACAGGGGACCAATAACAGAGAAGGATACTTGCAAGCTGACTGATGAACCAATAGCTAGCTAGGATGTTCACAGATTGACAGTAGTTGGGAGGCAGGGAAAATGGCTGCACCGGAAAGGTCAGGGGGAGCAGCTTTGTAGATTACAATTATTATAATTTATAATATTTGTTTCAAGGTCTAAGAAATAAAGTGTTAATGTGCATAAGTGGGTAGCTCTTTGAAATGTGAACTTCAGTGGCCATAATAATTCTTTGGAACCCTCATTTATTCAATATAGAAACTCTGGACTTTACCTCAACGTGAACTGTGTCATTTTAGAGGCCAAAAAACAATATTTCCAAGGAAACCGACCTCTGCTGCAACCCACTCTCAGGGAAAATGCTAGTGGATGCTAAATTTTCTGGGTTTCTAGAAGCCTCCATGAACAACAACTTCTAGTCTAACTAGAAGTCATACTTTCTGCTTCCTTTAAATATATTCTCTTTCAAGCAGCATTTTCTACTGAAAATGTAGCCTATACATGTTGAAATTCAGAGTTTTCTTAACTATGAAAGTCAGAATAACCTACAAGAATAATAAGAACATGCTTTCAGAAGAATCTGGGCACTAAATGTGGCAGATCAAGGGATCCATTATGGGAACACATATGATTCCACTTGGCTTTAGTGAGAAATGTTGCCAAGTTAAACATCACCATGGTTGATTTCAAAATAAATGTGTGACATGATGCATTTTAAACATGATTCTCATGCCACATCTCAGAGAGTTAATATACATTATTTCACTTTTAATATGTGAGGCTTTAAGAATTATCAAGAAAAGTGCTTGAACTAATCAGAGAATACATAACTACACAAAAGAAAGAAAACACAATCATTGAATTTGTTATTAAAAACTAGGTCCTTGTCCCCTATGCCAATCCAATAATGAGGTCACGGTTTGGGGAAAAAGGACAAAGAAGTTTTGTTGCTTTGCTAGTAAAGGAAAAGCACAGGGGACTCCTGTCCCAGAAACTTTGATTCTCCCCATCAAGGGGAACAGGAGGTTTTCTAAGAGGTGATGCAAAGGCTACATTCCATGTGTTCTCTGTCCTGAGTTATAATTCACTTGGGGAGATAGTCATTTCTTAGATCTTCTGGGGCCATCCCCAAGTCTGAATTACTTTTTGTTCCTGTGGTCTTGAAAATCAGGACAGGGTCCTTGTTTCCCCAATGTTAAAGATTAGACACCCATGAAACACTGAGGCAAGGGTAGAAAGCAAGTTTTATTTAAGGGATAGAAAAGAAACGAACTTCTCTGGAGAAGAGAAAGGAACCCAGAGCTAGTATCTGTGGGAGGGAGTGTTAGCACAAGAAAACCAAAATGGGTGCAAACTTCACAGGTCAGCACCGCCTTTATTCAGCAGTGAAGAGATGCATCTGGTGGACCCACTTTCCTGATAGAAAATGAGCCACTGGTCAAAAGGAGAAATCTGTGTTTATATATGTTACACAGAGAGGTGACTTAATTATTGACAGAGCATGTTGGTTTGGGCACTCAGGAAACAGGCTTGTGGGAATTCGAAATTTGTTTTTACTGGGCAATGTTTTCATTTGGGGAAGAATGGGGGCGACTAGGGTCAGCATCCAGTGCTTATCTCTTTCCCTTCAGGGTCCCATTGTACTGTCACTGGGAAAGGATATATTTGAGAAGGATCAATGCTTTGGTTTCCTCCCAGAGACTGCCATTCTAGGCTTGCTGGATATCTCCTTCCCAGGGAGTGTCTTGTCATTGGATGATGTTTGCTTCCTTCCTAGGGATTGTCCTGTTACTGGGAAAGAATGTATTGGGAAAGGATCAATGTTATCAATGTGTAGACTTCTTCACTCACTCTTCGTGAGCCACACTAGTTTGGGGCTTGTCATTTTTCATATCTTACAGGTGTCTCTTGCCCCTTTATAGATTTTAGGTTTCCTTTCTTCTCATGCCCCTCCTCCTCTTATCTTGCCTACATGACCAAAAGGCAGGAAAAGAACAGCCCAGGGGGTACTCATTAGCAACTTCTTGCACTGGGAGGAGTAAGTCCCTGGAGGTGTAGGTAACTTTGATAACAATTAGAGAGGAGGGGGAAGTGCTCAGGAGGTGTTAGCATTTTATTTCCTTTTCTTCGAATTAGCTCCCATCTTACCAATGTTATCATCTATCATCTAAACTGACCACTTGCCCTTTGTCACCGTCTCAGTGGGTGTGGCTCAAGGACAGATAATTCTGCCTAGGATGGGGAATAAAAATAATCCTCTTTCCCCAGAGATTAGGGAAGGGGAGATATTAGAGAAGAAAAGAGAGAAAGAAAGAGAAAGAAACATGTTCCTTTTAAAAAATAAGTCATGAGGGCCTAGCAGCAAGGGCTATATCCAAAGCATAAAATAGACCACTGTTATAAACTTAGTTTCAAAACATTACTTTATTTTGAACCAAGTGGAGCAAGGAAATGCAGATTGGAATGCATTATAATATTCCTCTGCTTAGAAAGCTCTGACAAATTCTTATTACCTGAGAGTAAGTTAAAGCCCTTAGCACATTGACAAGGTCCCCCATGATGTGCTCACTCTCTCTAGTTCAGTTTTTGAACTACTTAGTAATGTATGTTCTCCAAACTTCATTCACCCTCTTTCTTCATTGACTCCTAGCCCTTTTGCAGGAATGAGGAGACAGTCCCTTGCTCCCCTTTGGGATTCTCCCCTCCCATCCTGGCCATTATGGTAACCACACACTATCAATGTATCACCATCACACTAATGCCAATTAGCATATTATGGTAATTACCCATTGAACACACTTTTTAACTTTTTTGCTTATTTATTTTTAAAAATGTCTATTATAACAAGAAATGAACAAAAAAGTTGAAAATGGGTAAAGCATTCACAGATGTGTAAAGCCATATGAAGATTCATCTTCCATCTTTTTAACTCTTCACTGACTCCAGCTCCAGAATTCAAAACTTCCTTAACTGTCCCAGTTTTCAAGGTCTTTTCTTCCTAATTTTGCAAATTAACATGTTTTACTGACATACGATATTTTTTTGTGTTTTAAACTACCACTTAATATTTAACCACATTATACATAATTGAAAATAGAAGCAAAGAGAATACAAAAGAATCTTAAGTGATCCTTGATACAACCACTGTTGGCATTTGGTTATTTTTCTTTTCAACTATTTGTTCTCCAGTGTGTTTCACCTGCTGTACCAATGCATTGGTATTGTAACTGCTATTGAAATCATACTGTTATTGAAGCTTTTTCACATTGTCTACTCCTGATTAGAACTTGAAGGGAGATATTAAGAACTGTAATAATTTTCACGTGAATTGATTCACGTGACTTCTGGCAGATAGTGGAGGTTACATGAAAGCTCATTTTGTTTACATTTCATGCTTGTACTTCATAGCCATGGTTTCTAGCAGGTACTGTACCTTTTACAAACTAATAATAGTTAGCAAAAGGTTGTGAAGGGGGGCTGTGAGGGCATTAACACTGCACTAGCCTCTCTCAGAGCATAACGCCCAATTTGTTCTCCTCATAAGTCTCTGGCACTATTTATTACTGCCATGACCACGCATGTGACCAGTATCCACAAAATCTCCAGAAGACATTTTCTTAACCACTATCAGATAAAAACTGGAGCAAAATGAAGAAATTTATCATAAAATTTGGAGATATTCACCTATATTCCTTCTATGGAGTGTAGCTGACATCATTACTTGATTCTGCCTGAAGGATATGGACAATGTGAAATACATTAGTCACAAATTCAGTGGTATATAAAAAACATGTTTGGGGTTTCTCAGCTTCCCATCATCCTGGGTTAATATATTTATCACTGGTAGATGGTAGAATATCATTGCAATTTTGAGTAAGGTTGCCTCTACTCTCCTATATGTCACCAATGTGTTAGTGCTAGCCTATAAATTCATTTTCTCAAAACTCTTCAGTGAATTATTTAAACAGAAGGACCCTAGAATTTCTTCCTGATAAAATGGCACTTTGGATGTATGACATGGGTTTGCTCAGGCAAAACCAGCTCATACAATAAGCAAAAATCAATGAGACATTCCCCCAGGGTGTCTCTGTTGTTATGATCTCCCAATTGACACTTCCCTTCCCAGCAAGTTAGTTAGAACTACTCCTTTAGGGTGAAAATGGATGATGGTCAAAGAAAGCTCATAAATCTTGGTGAATAATTTCCAGGCAATTCCAAGAGGCAAATTGTGGCTCTAATGGTAAACTTGCAGGAGAATTGAACTTTCCTTGAAAAAACAAAACAAAACAAGAAAACAAGCCAAGAAACTCTATTTTCATCTTTATCACTCTTGGAGCACATAGATCAAAACCTATCTTCCATTTTTAGGTGAGCACTCTGCACAAGGAAAAACCAAGAACTGACAGCTGATAAATCCCCCTACGCCTGGGCAATAAATATGTAAGTTTCCTAATTCCATTCACTGTGTTACTCATTAATATCTGTTATCGTAACCCTGTTGTACCTTGGATTATTTTCAAAGACTTTTAAAACCTGAAAAGTTAATGGTTTGTGTCAGTGAAATCATCATTGTCTATTTGTTTCAAAACAAACTCTAAGAAAAGTTGCCAGAAAAATGAATGTCTTGATAGTTGTAGAAGATTTTTCCAATTTACCTACCTATCTATGGAAAAACACAATTCATTGTTCCTGCCTGTTGATAATATTTCCTTATAAATGCAGTCTGAGCCTACCTTAGTCAGTAAATAGACCCAAAGAGTAGCAGTTATACAAGGTTCTATAGCTTAAAGATGACCCACAGGACCCAAATGACAATGTTTGAAAATTTGCAGTTTATTGCAGGAAAAGGATTCAGAATAGAAGCTGTGTTAAAGATATGCATCACAGTCATAGGCTGGCTCAGAATCAGGGATGCACAGAAGCTGGGTAGAAGTCCAGATCTCTTCCCTCTCTAGGGACTGTACCAACCTGCACTTTCTCTCTCAATCCACAAATTATGAATTTGCACACAAAACACTTTGAACAAGGTGACCAAAAACACAGCCTGAGTTGAGGATTCTTATACCCAGCTGATCATGCAGACACATTGGGCATATTTTTGCTTTATAACCAGCTGAATGACAGAATCCTCCTAATGTTTCAACTAAACCAGATGCAAATGATCAATCTCACTATAATAATTGTTAATCAATGAACAACAGAACTCTTTCAAAACTGTGGTTACATGCAACGTTGTTACTTAGTATGCTGCATGCCTTGACTGGGATCCAGTGCAATGAAGATACTTTTCCTGTTTTAATAAAACAGCTCAGGTCAATTTCAGGTCTGCTCTGGAATTGCTCAATATGGGATTGTCTTAAATTTTCCTAGAAGCAGGTCAGGAGATTTTCTTCTGATGATAATTTAATTTTTAAAAGAAGCAATGATTACATGGTGTCACAATTAATGTTTGATGCTTTATAGAACCTAAAGAAGAATATATCCTTTGGAATAAACAATACACAAAATCAAAAGAACCACTACATACATGCCCATATCTGGCCTGACCACAATACTAGTCACTCTGGGTAAAGTGTGTGGAGTGAAGAATATCATTGATGTGTCCACTGCCTATTAGACTACCCACCTACTAATATGGTGTTATTACAGACACTTAGCAATTGCTGTTTAAAAATAGGTGCCTTCCATGGTTGGCTGAGAACAGCAGAATATAGAGATAGAGATTGCCATCCAAATGCACACATCACTATTGGAATTTCGTCCCTCTATAACCAGCAATTAGATGTAGATTAGAATGAGAGGAATCTGAGAGTTCTTATTGATTCTTTTATAATGGACATGTCCAGGTGCCAATTTTGAGAAGCCAGGTATTGAAACTCGTGGGCTGGCCCTCACTCATATAAGGGAAATGTCCTTGCAGACCAGCTATGATTTCTTCACAATCCTGTGACTAGTGAAGGGATGCCTTCTTGATTATCAATACTCAAAGTGTAGAAATTAATTGTCTATCTTGAAGGCAAACAAACTGTCCTCTGTTAAGCTGGAAAAGAAAAAGAAGGAAAATGTATACAGAAGCCAAGGCATAGAGTTGACCCAAAAAAAAATTTAACAAAAGGAATTATTGTCCCAGTCCCATTCATTTCCATTTTTTTGTACTTTAAAAAATATTCCTAAAAACTGAAAGCATTTCCTCTAAAATCAGGGACAAAACAAGAACATCCACTCTCACTACTCCTATTCAATATAGTTTTTGAAACTCTAGCCCAGAATAATCAGGCAAGAAAAGAAAAATTAAAGGAATACCAATAGGAAAGAAAGTCAGATTATCCCTGATTCCTGATAACATGATCCCATATCTAGAAGACCCAAAAAACTCCACCAGAAGACTTCTAGACCTGATACAAATTTAGCAAAGTAGCATAATATAAGATGAACATACGTGTATCAATAGCTTTCCTATACTCCAATAATGAATCTGTTGAGAAAGAAATCATGAAAACTACCCCATTCATAATAACTTCAAACAAAAACAAACAAAAACTTGGGAATAATTCTAAGCAAGGAGGCGAAAGACCCCTACAATGAAAACTATGTAACACTAAATAAAGAAGTAAAGATGACCTTAGAAGATGGAATGACATCCCATGTTTTTGGATAGGAAGAACTAATATTATCAAAATGATCACACCACCAAAAGTGCTATACAGATTCAATGCAATCCCCATTAAAATATCAATGACATTCTTCACAGAACCAGAGAAAAATGCTCTAAAATTCATTTGAGAGAGTAAAAGACCCAGAATAGTCAAAACAATACTAAGCAATAAGAGTGATGCTGAGACATCTCAATAATCTCACGTTATACTAGAGACCTATAGTAATAAAATACATTGTTTTCATCAAAACAGACATGAAGAACAATGGAATAGAATGGAAGATACAGAGACGAACTCACATAGATAGTCATATGGTACTTGATAAAGATGCCAAAAACATGTTAGAAAATAGATAATCTTTTTAACAAATGGTGCTGGGGAACCCATACATCCACATGTAAAAGAATGAAACTAGATCTTATCTTTCACACTGCACAAAAATAAATCCAAAGTTGATCAAAGACCTAGGAATTAAACCAGAAGCTTTGCAAGTGCTAAAAGAAAATATAGACTCAGTACTCCAACCTATTGGCACAGGCTCTAATTCTATAAAAGCTAAATTTTAAACACACACACACACACACAAGAATCAGTAAGTAGGAAGCCATCAAATTAAAAAGCTTCTTTACAGCAAAGGAAACAAGAGCATGAAGAGAGAGCCTACAGAATGGGAGAAAATTTTCCAGCTATTACTTCAGTAGGGGATAAATATCCATAATATACAAAGAACTCAAAAAACTTAACACATACACACACACAAATCAATAAATGGTCAAAAGAACTAAATAGACATTTCTCAAAAGAAGAACCAAAAATAACCAACAAATATATGAAAAAAATTTCAACATACCTAGCAATCAGAAGAATGCAGATTAAAACTACATTGGGATTTCACCTTACTCCAGTTAGAATGGCAATCATCAAGAAAATGCACAAAAATAAATGCTAGCAAATATATTGGGGGAAAGGTACTCTCATACATTGGTAGACTGCAAATTTATACCACCACTTTGGAAAGCACTATAGAGATTACTGAAAAGACTAGGAATGGAACCACCATATGACTCAGCTATCTAACTCCTTGGTATTTGTTTTAGTCAACTTGTTTGCTGCTGTGACCAAAGGACTTGCCAACAGCAATTTTAGAGGAGAAAACATTCATTTGGAGCTCACAGTTTCAGAGATCTTAGTCCAAAGATGGCTGACTTCATTCCTTGGGGCCTGAGGTTTGGCATAAAATCATGGTAGAAATGTGTGGCAGAGGAAAGCTGCTTAGGACATCACACCAGGAAGCAGAGAGAGAGAGAAAGAATGAATATATGAATATGCTCCCCTCACCATGGACAAAATATAAGCCCCAAAGGCTCCAATGACCCACCTCCTCCAGCCACACCCTACCTGCCTATAGTTACCACCCAGTTAATCCCTATGGGCAATTAATGTGTTGATTAGGTTAAGACTTGCATAACCCAACGATTTCACCTCTAAACTTTCCTCATTGTCTCACACATGAGTTTTTGGGTAAACTTCATAGCTAAACCACAACAATATTTATCCAAAACAATTAAAATCAGCATGCCATAGTGATATGACCGCATCAATATTTATGGCAGCACAATTCACATAACCAAGTTATGAAACCAACAGGTATCTGTTAACAGATGAACAGATAAAGAAAATGTGGTACATATATACAATGAAGAATGAAATTATGGCATTTCTGGTAAATGGATGGACCTGGAGAACATCATGCTAACTGAAATAAGTCAGACTCAGAAAGTCAAGGGTCAGATGTTTTCTCTCATAGGCACAAACTACAGCAAAATAAGAAGGGAAATAACGGGGGGTTATTCCATGAAAATAGAAGGGAGATCAATGGAATGGAGGAAGGGATTGAGGGGGAAGGAGGAGAGATGAAAAAAGTGAGAAACTATAAAATGAAATTGACCAAATTATGCCATATATATATATATATATATATATGGATATACTACTGTGGATTTGACCTTATGTATGCATATAACTTAAAAAGCTATGAATAAGTAAAAGGACGACCAGTAGAATAGAGGAAGGAGAGTAAAGGGACTAAGGAGAGGAAGGAAAGAAGTACCAGAGACTGAAATAGAGCAAGCCATATTCAATACACATATTCTTATGTCAAAATGAACCCATTATGTATAAATATAGTACACTAATAAAATATTCCTGGCTTCTAATTTCATGTCTTTTGATTTGCAAAATCAAAAGGTGTATAACTTTTGTTGCTCCTCTGTGTCATCTTGGAATGACATAACCATGTTCTGTACAGTAAATTCTACTATTTGCCTTACTTTTTCTTCAATACATACTTCTATTACTATAGTGGGAACTTAATTACAAGTAAGTAATTACTTTCTAGGTTGTCAGCTAGAAAACATAATCAGAGATTGAAAATAATTAAGAATATATTCATCAGGCCTAGAATATTTAGGGATGGAAGTTAAGAAATCTTTGAATATATATTCAACAGCAAACAATAATATAGAAATACTCACCTATGTTAAAAATTTCCATTTCAAAACAAGATTTTAGATATATTTAATGCTTTTTGCTTCATATATTGATCAGTTATTTTATGCGGAAGATTTTATTTCATATGATTTGGCAGGGCAGATAGGAATTCCAAAATCTTTATGAGCTATGGTCCTTGAATTCTGCAAATCATTATCCACTGGGAGCATGAAATTTTGCACAAGAAGAAAACAATTAGAGAAAAAAGTTAAATCTACATAAACATGATTGCTGCTGACTCATCAATTCAAATTTGTCCTAAAATCTCTGCTACTTTTTTCTCAATAGGAAGGTTTATAGGGCTTCCAGAAAACATTATCTTTCACTGCAAATTTATTGCTATATTCAGAGACCATAATTTTGTTCAGAATAAGAAAATAATTGTTTTAATGTATACTTACGCTCTATAATTCACTTTGGTACCAGTTATGAGAACAAAAGTGTTTCCACCCTCAAAATAGCTGGTAACACCCTTGAAAGAGCAAGTTGTGCCAAAATACCTTGTGATAAGTTTTGAAGGCCCTTCAAATCAAAGATACAAAATATAGTTACTATATGCATTTCTATCCCTATTAGTGTTCATCTACAGGAAAAATGTTTTATCTTTCTCTGAGATGAATTCTATTATGAGAAGGAGTGGCAAGGAGGACATAGCTAAAAGATACCATTTGCTGCTACATAAAACTTCTGCTAAGACTAGAGTTTCTAAATATAAATGTGGACCAAAGTACACTCCTTCCTTATTGGTGCCAGTAAGTGGTCTGAACAAACATGTTAACTGTCAGTGTGTGGTGGTGACATTAGTTAATAATCTCTACTTGTGGGAAAAAATGTTACAAAGAACTAAACATAAAAAGTGAAAGAGAACAAAAAAAATTAAGTATGATTTATTGAGTCTGATTGACTAAAAATTTTTAAAAACATAAAATAATAAAATTCAGTGAAGCTTTCTGCACAGAACTAGCTCCAAGCCCAGGAGCCAGTACAGTGAGCTCCAGCCCACAGGCAGCTTCAGGGACCAGAACAGGGCAGCCAGAGACTACTCCAGGCGGCCCTGCCCCCTCTGGCTGCAGGCTCTTTCCATGGGGCGATCCAAGATGGCAGAATAGAGGGTGACTGCATCTCCAGTTGCTCCAGAACCCAGGATTCAAGAAGGGGAGGCATTGAGAGAGTTGGACTAAAATAGAGCCACGGGGTGAGTCTCCCCCACAGGGTGAAGCTCGGCCTGGGAGGCAGGCACTGATAGGGGCTGCTTATCAGACTAGGGCAGGGCAGCTAGAGTCTTCCCCAGGCAGCCCTTCTCACTCCCACAGTGGGCTCCTCCCACACGCCAGATTCTCGGAGCAGGCCGCCCAGTGAGAGCCTTTCCGCACAGAGCCAGCCCCAAGCCGTGGAACCAGTAGCGGGCTAGGGGCAGATTTCTTCGGAAGCACTGCATTATCAAGTTCCTCCAACACTTCAGGCTACTGAAGGCTGGGAGGTGATACACTGGAAATCTACAGGGACACTATAAGTCAATAGAGAAAATCTGCAATAATTCAGAGTCCCACTGATATCTGACCAATATGAGAAAACAAGGGAAGAAAATGTCCCAAATAAACCTAGATACTATATCAACAAAACCTAATGACAGCACAGCAGAAGAAATGTCAGAAAGGGAGTTCAGAATGTACATAATTAAAACAATCAGGGAAGCAAACGAGGAAATGAAAGAGCAAATGAGGGCATTGAAGGAGGAGATGAAACAGCAACTGCAGGATTAAATGATTGCACCAATCAACAGTTAACAGACCAAATACGGGAAGCAAGAGATCACTTCAATAAACAGTTAGACATACTGAAAAACAAAACAAAACAAAACCAGAAATCCTGGAAATGAAGGAAACAATAAACCAAGTTAAAAACTCCATAGAAAGCATAACCAATAGGATAGAACACCTGGAAGACAGAACCTCAGACACTGAAGACAAAAGATTTAATTTTGAAAACAAAGTTGACCAAACAGAAAAGATGGTAAGAAATCATGAACAGAATCTACAAGAATTATGGGATATCATGAAAAGGCCAAATTTAAGAATTATTGGGATTGAGGAAGGCTTAGAGAAACAAACCAAAGGAATGAACAATCTATCCAATGAAATAATATCAGAAAATTTCCCAATCTGAAGAATTAAATGGAAAACCAAGTACAAGAGGCTTATAGGACTCCAAATATACAAAATTACAACAGACCCACACCAAGGCACATTATTATGAAAATACTTAACACACAGAATAAAGACAGAATTTTAAAGGCCGAGAGAAAAGAATCAAATTACATTCAGGGGAAACCAATAAGAATATCAGCAGATTTTTCAATCCAGACCCTAAAAGCTAGAAGGGCCTGGAACAACATTTACCAAGCCCTGAAAGAAAACGACTGCCAACAAAGAATCTATACCCAGCAAAACTTACTTTCAGATTTGACAATGAAATAAGATCCTTCCATGATAAACAAAAGCTAAAGGAATTTACAAAAAGAAAGCCAGCATTGCAGAACATTCTCAGCAAAATATTCCATGAGGAAGAGATGAAAAATAACAATGCAAATCAGCAACGGGAGGAACTAGCCTAAAGGAATAGCCAAATGAAGGAGAAACCAAATCATGTCAAAAAACAAAAATGAGTCAAATGACTGGGAATACAAATCATATCACAATAATAACCATGAATGATAATGGCCTGAACTCATCAATCAAAAGACATAGACTGGCAGATTGGATTAAAAAGAAAAATCCAACAATATGCTGTCTGCAAGAGATTCATCTCATAGAAAGAGATACCCATAGACTAAAGGTGAAAGGATAGGAAAAAATATACCATGCACATGGACACAGCAAAAAGCTGGAGTATCCATCCTCATTTCAGATAATGTGGACTTCAAGCCAAAACTAGTCAGAAGGGATAAAGAAGGACATTACATACTGCTTAAGGGAAGCATAAATCAGCAAGACATAACAATCATAAATATCTATGACCCGAATATTGGCTCATCCATGTACATCAAACAAATCCTTCTCAATTCCAGAAATCAAATAGACCACAACACAATAACACTAGGCGATATTAACACACCTCTCTCACCACTGGATAGATCTTCCAAAAAAAATTGAATAAAGAAACCATAGATCTCAATAACACAATCAACAATTTAGACTTAACCGACAGATATAGAATATACCATGCAACAAAGAACGAATACACTTTCTTCTCAGCAGCACATGGATCCTTCTCTAAAACAGACCATATTCTATGCCACAAAGACAATGTTAACAAATACAAGAAGATAGAGATACTACCTTGTACTCTATCAGACTATAATGGATTGAAATTAGAAATAAATGACAGAATAAAAAACAGAAACTGCTCCAATACTTGGAGATTAAATAATACACTATTATATGATGAATGGATAACAGAAGACATCAGGAGGAAAATAAAAAAATTCTTAGAAGTAAATGAGAACAAAGACACATCATATCAAAATCTCTGGGACACTATGAAAGCAGTACTTAGAGGAAGATTTATTTCATGGGGCGCATTCAACAAAAGAAGTAGAAATCAACAAATAAACGACGTAACACTACAGCTCAAAGCCCTAGAAAAAGAACAGAGCAACACCAAAAGTAGTAGAAGACAGGAAATAGTTAAAATCAGAGCCGAAATCAAAGAAATTGAAACAAAAGAAACAATCGGAAAAATTAACAAAATAAATAGTTGGTTCTTTGAAAAAATAAACAAAATTGATAAACCCTTAGCCACACTAACAAAGAGAAAGAGGGAGAAAACTCAAATTACTAAAATTCGGAATGAACAAGGAAATATCACAACAGACACGAGTGAAATACAAAACATAATTAGAAGCTATTTTGAAAATCTATACTCCAACAAAACAGAAAACCTTGAAGAAATCAACAAGTTTCTAGAGATGTATGAATTACCTAAACTGAATCAGGGGGACATACACAACTTAAATAAATCAAATTCAAGCAATGGAATAGAAGAGGTCATCAAAAGCCTACCAACAAAGAAAAGTCCAGGACCAGATGGGTTCTCAGACAAGTTCTACAAAACCTTTAAGAAGAGCTCATTCCAATACTCCTCGAAGTATTCTATCAAATAGAAGAGAGGGAACTCTCCCAAACTCACTCTATGAAGCCAATATCACCCTTATATCTAAACCAGACAGACACACATCGAGGAAAGAAAATTTCAGATCAATATCCTTAATGAACATCAATGTGAAAATTCTCAACAAAATTTCAGCAAATCGCATACAAAGATATATTAAAAAGATAGTGCACCACAATCAAGTGGATTTTATCCCAGGGATGCAAGGTTGGTTCAACATCCAGAAATCAATAAATGTCATTCACCATATCAACAGACTTAACGTTAAGAATCACATGATTATTTCAATAGATGCAGAAAAAGCATTGGATAAAAACAGCATCCCTTCATGCTCAAAACACTAGAAAAAATTGGGGTAGTGGGAACATTCCTTAACATTGTAAAGGTCATCTACACTAAGCCCGTGCCAGTATCATTCTAAATGGTGAAAAACTGAAAGCATTCCCCCTAAAAACTGGAACAAGCCAGGGATGCCCTCTTTCACCACTTCTATTCAACATCGTCCTTGAGACTCTAGCCAGAGAAATTAGACAAACCAAAGAAATTAAAGGGATATGAATTGGAAAAGAAGAACTCAAACTATCCCTGTTCGCTGATGACATGATTATATATTTAGAAGAACCTGGAAATTCCACCAGAAAACTCTTAGAACTCATAAGTGAATTCAGTAAAATAGCCACATTACAAGATCAATGCTCATAAATCCAATGCATTCTTATACATAAATGTTGAATCTTCAGAAAGAGAAATTAGGAAAACTACCCCATTCACAATAGCATCAAAAAAAAAAAATACTTGGGAATCAATCTCACAAAAGAGGTGAAACACCTCTACAATGAGAACTACAGAACACTAAAGAAAGAAATTAAAGAAAACCTTAGAAGATGGAAAGATCTCCCATGTTCTTGGATAGGCAGAATTAATATTGTCAAAATGGCCATACTACCAAAAGTGCTATACAGATTCAATGCAATACCAATTAAAATCCCAATGATGTACCTTACAGAAATAGAGCAAGCAATTATGAAATTCATCTGGAAGAATAAGAAACCCAGAATAGCTAAAGCAATCCTCAGTAGAAAGAGTGAAGCAGGGGGTATCGCAATACCAGATCTTCAACTCTACTACAAAGCAATAGTAACAAAAACGGCATGGTATTGGTACCAAAATAGACAGGTAGATCAATGGTACAGAATAGAGGACACGGACACAAACCCAAATAAATACAATTTTCTCATACTAGACAAAGGTGCCAAAAATATGCAATGGAGAAAAGATAGCCTCTTCAACACATGGTGCTGGGAAAACTGGAAATCCATATGCAACAGAATGAAACTAAATCCCTATCTCTCACCCTGCACAAAACTCAAGGATCAAGGACCTCGGAATCAGACCAGAGACCCTGCATCTTATAGAAGAAAAAGTAGGCCCAAACCTTCAACTTGTTGGCTTAGGATCAGACTTCCTTAACAGGACTCCCATAGCACAAGAAATAAAAGCGAGAATCAACCACTGGGATAGATTCAAACTAAAAAGCTTTCTCTCAGCAAAGGAAACTATCAGTAATGTGAAGAGAGAGCCTACAGAGTGGTAGAATATCTTTGCCACTCATACTTCAGATAGAGCACTAATTTCCCGAATCTATAAAGAACTCAAAAAACTCTACACCAAGAATACAAATAATCCAATCCACAAATGGGCTAAGGAAATGAACAGACATTTCACAGAAGAAGATATACAAGCAATCAACAGATATATGAGAAAATGTTCAACATCTCTAGTAATAAGAGAAATGCAAATCAAAACTACCCTAAGATTTCATCTCACCCCAATTAGATTGGCTATTATCAAGAACACAAGCAACAATAGGTGTTGGCGAGGATGTGGGGAAAAAGGTACACTCATACATTGCTGGTGGGGTTGCAAATTAGTGCAGCCACTCTGGAAAGCAGTATGGAGATTCCTCAGAAAGCTTGAAATGGAACCACCATTTGACCCAGCTATCCCACTCCTTGGCCTATACCCAAAGGACTTAAAATCAACATACTACAGAGATACAGCCACATCAATGTTCACTGCTGCTCAATTCACCATAGCCAGATTATGAAACCAACCTAGATGCCCTTCTGTTGATGAATGGATAAAGAAACTGTGGCATATATATATACAGTGGAATATTACTCTGCCATGAAGAATGATAAAATTATGGCATTTGCAGGTAAATGGATGAAATTGGAGAATATTATGCAAAGTGAGATAAGCCAATCTCAAAAAACTGAAGGACGAATGATCTCGCTGATAAGCGGATGAGTACATATAATGGGGGGTGGGAGGGGTTAGCGTTAGGGTTAGGGATAAGGAGGGTGGTAAGAATGGAGGAAGGAAGGACTATATAGAGAGAAAAGTGGGTTGGGAGGGGAGAGGGGGAAGGTAAAAAATAATAGAATGAATCAAACAACATTTTTCTATGTAAATTTATGATTACACAAATGGTATGCCTTGACTCCATGTACAAATAGAGAAACAACATGTATCCCATTTGTTTACAATAAAAAAAAATTCAGTGAAAACGAGAGGAATTCTAATGTATCATGATCTAAGACTTCTGAATACAAAAAATTACCATAAAAAAAAACATAATACTGCCCAGTGTGGGCGTGCACACCTATTATCCCAGCGACTCGGGAGGCTGAGGCAGGAGGATCACAAGTTTAAAGCCAGCTTTAGCAACTTAGCAAGGCCCTAACCAATTTAGGGAAACACACTCTCAAAATCAACAATAAGAAGGGCTGGGGATGTGGCTCATTGGTTAAGTGCCCCTGGGTTCAATCCCTAACACCAAAACAAAGCAAAACAAAAGAACACAGAAAACAAATTTGGAAAGATATATGTGGCAAACAAAAGGTTAATGTCTTAAATATACAAAGAAATTTATACAAGTTGGGAAATAACAGAAAAATAAGGAAAAACCATGTACAGCAATTCATAGACAGGGCAATAGAAATGGTAATATTAAACTGTGGAAGAGTTGCTTCACTAGTAGTAATAAAAAAATGTGAATTGAGAACAAAAGTAAATAACTTGTGCATTTATTTCAGCTTTTCTCTCCCCAATTTTTAAAAACTGTACTCTGAAACAAATAATTTCATATACTCTGCACTTTAAAGTGAAAATTGGACTAATCTTTTGAAAAGCAGTTGGTAGTGTTCACTCAGAAACCCAAAGGTTCACAATTGTCACCTAGTAACTTCATTTGGGGGCAATTTTTTTATAAGGATATTGTTTCAAATGAAGTAAAGATTAATACACAAATACTGATAGCAAATAATTAGAAATAGCATCAATGTCCAAAGACATAGAAATTATAAAATAAATTATGCTATGTCGACATTATAGAGCTATCAAAGGTAGTCAAGATAATTTTTAATAGCATGGTGGATATAGAGTTAAATGGGAAAAATAATTTCACAACTGAATGGAATGCAATCTGAATGCTCCATGGGCAATTCTGTGCTGGGGGCACCCTTTGCCACCTGCCCACTCCTTCACCAACAGGTCTCATGTCCCTGCTGTTCCAGGACACCTGCTAGACTGAACAGAAAGGAACTTTCAGAGCAGTGAGGAGCTGAGCCACTGGAAGTCTAGCAGCTTGTAGGAAGGTGCCATCACATGGCTCTTGGACAGTGGGGACTGTTAGCCCCTTCTATTTTTCTCCCAGATTCAATTCACAGTATTTCTGTAATTTTCTAAATGGCACCCTGATAATTTAAAAGCATCTTTGTGAACTCCCAGAGGGTCTTAACATGTTTTTCAATTATTTTTCTTTCATTTTCAAAATGAAATAACAGACACTAAAAGGAAAACATCATGGGTAAAGATATATTTTCCAATCCTGCTCTAAAACCTTGAATGAGTGTCTTGATAGTGTTTTGCACTAGCTTCCACATCTATAAAACAAGGACAAAATGACCTTTCCACCTATGTCATTGTGATTCTTTATATATGAAGTATTATCATTAGTGTTAAAGAAATCTATCATGAAATTTATCATTAAATAATCATTTATTTATTACAGAAATCACAAATTTTCAAAATTTGTATAGAATCCAGTGATCAATGAGTCCTGTTTCATCAGTGTTGAAGCCAGCATACTGACTCCTAAAGGAATTATAATGTGAAAGTAATAAAATACTGATATTAGTACAGAGAAATTGAAACTGTCAACTAATGAAAAAAGTTATTAATGAAGCAAGATCCATTTCTTGAAAAATACTGTCAATGTGAAATACATGCTCATGAGATTCCAGTTTGTTTCTATAAAGATTGCTGATCTTTGATAAAATGTTTATAACAATAATTATGAGCACTATCTTATTCACACAAATCCAGGCATCTACCTGGGTGAACTGTGCTGTAAACTGTGGCTTCACTTGGAAGCTCGTCTACATAGGTATGGCTCAGTTTTAACCAAATTGACAAGAACTTACTCCTTGCAATCCTCATGAAGGTTATACAGTGACAGGTCACAGTGACTGCATCCCCTTAATGATAGCACATAGTGACTGTATCCCCTCATGAG
Source organism: Sciurus vulgaris (assembly GCF_902686455.1). NCBI lineage: Eukaryota > Metazoa > Chordata > Mammalia > Rodentia > Sciuridae > Sciurus > Sciurus vulgaris. The sequence goes on from NC_136469.1 coordinate 59,244,464, forward strand.
AGGGGACAGTAAATGCATCCCCTTAGTGATAGGGGGTAGACTTTATTCAGAAGAGGAGTATAATGACATTTGCGCTTGAGATTCACCACTACTTGGTGTGGACGTCTACTAATTCAAGAGGCACTAGAGTGGAAGCAGAAAAGTCAAAGGTTATTGCAATATTCCACTGGAAAATGACAAGGACTTGAACCAGGGCTGCAACTGTAGGAGGGATGGAGATGAAGAGGCAGAAAAAAATAGAGAACTGCCTGGAAGATAAAAATATCAAGATGTGGTGAGGGATTGGATCTGGGCAGTGAAGAATGAGGAAGAATTAGACTATGGACAATGCGCACATCATCCTGGATGAATCATGGAGGTAACAGCAAAGATTGGGATTGTGACATAGAAGGAAACAGAGATGGGGGACAATAGAGTCGTTTTGCATTAAGAAAGTTAAACTTGAAGTACCTGTGAGACATTCAAGTAACCTTACTAACCTTACTGTGTGTGGAAAATTCAGCTATTCACGAACATTTCTTATCAAGATATGTTCTTCACTGCCATCATTATTTCTACTTTGCTATGTTGGAATCTGAGCTTGTGTTGTTGTTCTTATCCATAGGCTTAATCTTCAGCTTCTATGCTCCAGAGATGGAAAAGAAGAAAGTCCTGCAGAATCACTCCTCACCTTCAGTCTTGCTCTCCAGTCTGCACCAGTTGCCTGTCCTAGCAAAATCATGTAGGATGGCATGCAATAATTTGATAGAATCAAGAATTCTGGGCCTCTCCTATCCTTTGAGATGTAGACAAGCATATTCTTTCTATTTATAAGACATTCCTAGGACAGCAAAATTTAGGAGGGGCCTTTGTAAGCAGTGAACCTGGCAGCCCAGGCCGTTGGCTCCCTGAGGACATGTCCTTCCCTGGAATTTAAAGTTTCCAGGGGTGATAGTTTTTATTCATGGAAACTTTCCTACTTTTTTAATGTTCTTATATTACTTAGTGTTTGTATTTATTGTTTTCTACTATATTAATGCAGGGAAAATTTGCAAGTTTGGTATTGAATATTAAGTAGAAATCATACCATGCCAAGTTGTACAGATAGGTATTTTATTCATATTTTAATGTGTTACTTTTAATAAATAATTACTGTAAATCAACATACAAAAAAAATAAATGTGACTGTGAAAATGGTAATGATATTGTCCTCCCATAATTATGAATATTTTTGGATTGATTTCTTTAATAGGAGAACTCATTAGAATTTCAGAAAGGCATCTATAATAACCTGAGGAAAGGACAGCGAATTCATGTGTCAGACCCTGTTTGGGAGACCAGCAGTTTTCCACTTCTTTTATCTTTCTAATTGAATTCACACTATGGGACAAGGATGTAAGGGCATTTATGACACTCTGTCCTGCATTCATTAGAAATAACAGGATCAAGATATTTTTCATTTATCTATTTAGTTGATAACATTTGTGTATTTTTTATTTCTTTTACAAATGTAATGATTTATTCTGCACTCATTGCGAAAACTCTGCTTTGTAGAAAGCCACCACATAAATACATAATTGGGATATTATTTTTCAGTGTATCACTTTCCTCAAAATCCTGTATGACTTTAGCTGCCTCCCCATCAGGAGCAAACCCTTCTGTTGAAAGCTGACTGATCGACCTTGACCATTTCCTGGACACATCAGATCAAAATGTCAAGTTGGATGAGGTTCGGTGGAAAGCTTTGGCACTAACAAGCTGCAGTTGTCAGCTCTTTAACTTCCATGATTTCTTAAGCTGATGTCAATGCTAAATTATCTAATGATCTGAGAGTAAGATGGAATGCCAGGTATAAAACTGCCTTTAAAATTTTCCTTTGTTGCAATGTATTTTAAAACTTTGTATTTTAGGGGTTGTATAATCATCTTGATTTTAGCTTCCTGATGTTTGGACTATTTCCAGTCAAGGACACCAGGCAAGCACATCTATATTTCTGGTGAATGTCCCTTTATGTTTCTGTGAGAAGGATGGAAACTAGAAAATAAGAGGAGAAGGAAAAGAGGAAAGATCTCCACTGCATGTGCTTTTACTTTGGGCTGCCTTGTGCACGATTAATTCTAATTTAGGAGTCTCTAAAGGAGTGAAACATTTAGAGACTTCACAATCAGGGAGTGTTTGTCTTCATATGGAAAATAGCCCAATGTCCATAGACCACTCCAGTGAGCTCCCCAGCAAAAGCCTGTCACACAGAATGTCTTACACAGAATCCTTCTCTTTCACAGTTTAAAGTACCACAAGTGAGCTGACTTCTAGAAAAAACCATTTTCTCTAACTTTCATGACCATTGTTAGAAAATGTTTACCAGAATCAGGAAGAGGGAAAGCTTTTTAATGGTCTTGAAAGAATTAAATTCATCCCAGTTCAAGAACTGTACATAATGAAAATACTTGATATTAACTAAAGCAGTAAGTCTTGAAAAAGGTCAAAGTGACAGGATTGAAGAATTTAGGGAGATATGCATGGAATTTTGTAACATCATTCTCAAAGATATTCTCAGATTTTGGCAATTTTATAAACCCACTTAAACTTCTATTGAGATAGGATATTTTGTTTGCTGGTCAAAATTGTCATTAGACTTTTTTTCAAATTAGATGATCTACTTTTAATGCCTGACTTATTGTGAGCTTTTTAATCTGATATACAGTTCAAATGTCACTGCAGCAAAGGAAAATATGTATTTAGATCAAAGGCAAGACTTTCTATGTGGTTGTTCTGCATGACAATGTGAATATAATTTAAGTCTACCAATAGTCTGAACATAAACAAGAGCTAATTAACTGGCAGTGTTGTCATCTGAGAATAAGTGGATGTTGGCTGACACACAAGCTATGATCAGCCAGCAGAGAAAGACTTCTAAATTCCCCTTGCTGAGCTGAAATATTCCATTACATATGGCTGACAAATCTGTTCTATTTCTTGTCTATGTGCCACATTTAAGTTTACAAGGACCAACTTAGGACATAGTTGAAACTTTGATACTTCAACAACAAACACACTAACTTTGTCTGATTCTTCTCAATTGAGATTATTTATTGTCATTAAGTTTTGATGAGGCTTTGAGCCAGGGATGTAGCTCAGTGGTAGAGCATATGCCTAGCATGTGCAATCCTGGGTTTAATCCCCAGTACCAAAAAAAAAAAAAAAAAAAAAAGAAACAAACTAAAAACAACAATGAAAAATATCTTTCTGGTCTCTAAAATGAAAACAAAGTTTATTTTAAAAGTTGTATTTTGAGTAACTATACAATCAGTTTTCTATTTCACCAGGTTCTAGTATCTACTGATTTGACCAATCTCATATAAGAAATAATTGGAAAAAGAAAATTGTGTCTGTACTGAATATGTACAGATTCTTTTGTCACTATTTACTAAATATATGGTATAATAACTATACAACATTTACATTGTATTAGAAATCATCGGTAATCTGGAGTTGACTTAAAGTATGTGGGAGGACATGTGTAGGTTGTATGCAAAAACTATATAATTTTATTAAAGACCTGAGCTCCATAGATGTTGGTACCTATGCAGGATCCTGAAACTAATTCCCCATGGTGTGGAGGGACTACTGTTGTCTCAAGATTATGAAACTGTTTATTAGTACTTGTCACCATAACAAATACCTGAGATAAATCAACTTATAAAGAGAAAAGGCTATTTTGGGTAATAGTTTTGAAGGTTCCAGCCTATGGTCAACTGGTACCATTGCTTTTGGGCCTGTGGCAAGGCAGCACATCATGGTGGAGCAAAATCACTCCCTTCATGGCTAGGAAGCTAGAGAAAGACAAGAGCCTAGAGTCCCACAGACCTCTTCAAAGTCCACCCCCAGGGATCCCAAGACCTCCCAGTGGGCCCTTCACTTCAAGTTATCATTTCCAGACCAACCTTCTAACACATGAATCTTTGGGGGATACTCTGGATCCTAATCATAGCAGTGTTGGTATTAAAGATCTCCATAATTGTGATTAATCGAGCCCATATTAGTTGCTTTGAACTGAGAATTTGGTGTGGATTCTCCACTGAACTTTTCTTTAAAACTCCCCAGAAGGCCAACAGAACATTTTATATTCCACTAAATCAGTATACTTTGTCCTTGCTTTCAGAAGATGTGTCCTGTAGGCTTGCATATGCCTGTTCTCTGCTCTATGATACCTTTTAAAGGAAAAACTGTTTTGATAAATAATGAAAAAGCATTCATCCCTTCATCAATATTAGATTCCTTAACTTGAAGTCAGAAATTCTACCAAAGTCAAGATGTTTTGTTGGTGTTCCGGGGATGTTTTAATAATTTGGAGGTTGCTAAGGACTTCTTTGACATTTAGAAATAAATACAAATATAAGACTATTTTGAATGTTGTAAATCATACTGTCTTAAAAAAAAGGAAGAAAGTTTCTACCAAAGTAACAAAGAGAAATGTCTCTAGTTCACTGACACCAATCCAGTATTCCCTACGTACCAAGTACTGTGCTAGAAACTTCACCATTACAATTTCTGTTCATCGTAATAATAGCAAGAAATAATTTCTAATATTATATGAGCAGCATCTCCACTTAAAAATGTGAAAATTGACACAGATCCTTAATTAAGTAAACAGAAAAAAATTTAGGTTCCAACCTATTCCCCAGTTTCCCAATCCCTGGTCTTCATCACTATATTAATTAGTCTTTCTAGCTGCAGTTCGCTTATATAGAGGAAGGAGTGAAAGCATAAAGCTTCTGGTCACAATTAAAAACAGGGAACAGAATTATCATAGCCCTAATAACAAATAAGAAAACAGAACAACTATTTCTGACAGTGGACAACAGGTAGGGCTAAGCTAGGATTCATGAGCATAGAGAAACAAAAAAAAGATGGACCTTTCAAATCCCTGACTTTGGCATAGTCCAAACCAGCTGCATTGAGGATGGTTCCTAACAAGAACCTAATAGTCACTCTGAGCCGTGGTTGGAATAAGTGGGCTCAAGGGCCTGGAATTTGGGGAGCCCAGAGAAAGGCTTCCAAAAAAATCTGCATATAGGAAACTATATCTGTTAATAATGGGAGAGTAAGCTATGACTACACTATGGTAAAACTTCATGAGGCCAGACAAATAACTAGGAAAGAATGATTGGTGAATTTCTAGACCTCTTACAGAGCAAAAATATTCAAGATTTGAAATTGAAAATCTTTATGGTTTATCTTGATGAATGACCCCAGAATGGTCACACCTTTAGTAGTGTTAAAATATGGCTGAAGTAAAGACTCTAAATAAGCCACAACCCAGCCTAAATGCAAGTCTTGAAAGAATTAAGCTAATCTACTAAGCATTTAATGGCCTTCCAGAACCAAGTCTGACAATCTTTTATAAAGACAAAATACAACATAGCACCTCAACAACATGAAAGTCCAAATAGCATCATCTAATCTAAATTACATCATGCTCCCAAAGAAATAAGTTGTGAACCAGAACCATTAAAAAATTAGTCAATAAAGATAGACTCAGAAATGACAAAAAACAATCGGACATTTCACAACTAATACCTTGATAACAAAACTAATCACAGACATTTAAAAAAGGAAAAGAAAAAAAAAATTGCCTATAGGCAAATAATCCTCATGAACATAGACACCCAAATCATTAACTAAGTATTAGCAAGGCAAAAATAGCAAATTTTAAAAAATAAAAAAATAAAAATAAAATAAAATAAAAAAATAAAAAATAATAAGTGAGATCAATTCCAGGAATTCAGATCATCTAGGATTTGAACATCAGTCATCAACATATTAGCAGAATAAAGGAGGAAATGTTATGCTTATCTAAAAAAATATAGACTATACATTTGAATAAATTCATTATTCACTTATGATAAAAATCTCTTATCACACTATAACTAAAATCAACTTTCTTAACCTGATAAGGTGTGTTTATGAAAACCCTAAAGCTAACTCTTACATAAATGTAAAAATTTAAATTGTTTCCCCTTAAATCAGAAACACAGTGAGCATATATGTTCTTACCTCTTGCATTCAGCATTGTTCTTGGGGTACAGGGGTGTTCTAGCCAATGCAATAATACAAGAAAAAAGGACATGCAGCCTGAAAAGAAAATTGAAAGAATCAGGCACATAGTTTTTAAACTCAACAAAAAAATCTCCTTGAATTAATATGTGAATGTATTATAGTTGTAGGATAGAAGCCAAAATACAAAGTCAACTGATAACTTTTACCATTAAGAAAAAACCAGAACTTGAAACTAAAGAATATTTCCTAGAATAATTTCAATAAATATAAAGTACTTAGGCACAAATTTTATAAATATGCTCACTCCTTGCTCACTTAAAACTGTTCAACTTCTGAGAAAATAAAGAACAGTAGATCAAGGATTAAAGGAGTCAATATTGCTAAGATGTACTCTTAAACTGATCTAAGTTTTCATTTAGATCCCAATTCACATTCAGTATTCCTTTTTGTAGAAATCAATAAGATTTTCTAAACCTTATGCATTTATGTGGAAATGCACAATATTTTGAATAGGTAATTTATAAACAAAAAGCAGGAAGTTGGAGGATTCACACTGCCATATTTACAGACTCACTATAAATCTAAATTAATAGAGCATGATACTGATTTTCAAAAAAGAGTCATAATCTGGAAAAAAAGAGATTCCAGAAATAAACAAATAAGTCCTTTCCCCATAATCATCCCCATATATGGCTGATTTATTTCTTTACAAAGGAGCCATAGAATTCAATGCAGAAGAGAGTCCTTCCAACAAATGACCCTAGTACAGTTAGATAGCCATGTGCAGAAGAGAAAAAAAACCTCAACACTTAACACTAAACACAAAAGTAACTCAAAATATATCATAAACCTTAACATGAACTCCAGATCTGTAACATTTGCCTTCTTATGAGGCAGTAAAGATTTCCTAGATAGGACACAAAATACCAAAACTAAAGACAAAATAATGATTAAAACTTTATCAAAACTAAAATCTTAACAAACACATTTTTAAAATAACTAAGATCTTCTGGTGTTCAAATGATGACTAATAAATTGAAAATGCAAGTCCAAAGAATAGATGAAATTGTTTACAATAAGTATGTCTGACAAATGACTTGGATCTAGAATGTGCATTTGATGAAACTTAAGAAATTGGTTCACTGAAAAACGGGAAATATCTGAACAATTTACAAAACAAGGTGTATGATTTGCCAAAACCATTGACACTTTAAGTTCACTTGAAACAACAGTTCTATCATTTATTCTTCAGAAGGATGTAATTTTCAAACAACAATGAAAAACACTACTACAAAAATGGTCAAAATTATAAAGGACAGTATAGCAAGCATTGGTGGGAATATGGAGAAACTAGAACTTTCATACATTTCTAATAGTAATACAAACTCATGATCATTTAGAAAACAATTTTGTAGGATTTTTTTTTTTTTAGTTAAGCAGATACCTCTCATATGTACATCATTCCTACTATAGGAATTTATCTAAAAGAAATAAAAACATATTCATAGAAGCTCTAGTTGCAGTGGTGAAAATCTATAAACGATAAAATGAAACAAACAATTGATATAACCCCCAAAATGAAGGAGTTTCAAAAACATTATGCCTTATTCACAGAAAAGTCAGAGAGATTAGAATAAATGTTTCATAACTCCATTACATGAAATATTAGAAATCAGATGAGTGGCTACCTGGAGCCCAGGATTGAAGGAAATTATCAGGGAAGAAGCACAGAGGACTGTAGGGGATGATGATATTCTGTAGTTTGATATTGGTGTTGGTTACATGGGTATACACGTTTATATACACACTTGCCAAAACTCAAGTTATGCATTTAAAATGGATGTATTTTATTAAATATGTATATATAATTGACTTTAAAATGTCAAACACTTAAGAAGGGGAGTCAGATTGCTGATTTTCTTTTACAGGCTGAACTGTTGCCTCCAAAATCTGTGTATTAAAGCCCTACAAAAAAAAAAAAAAAAAAAACAAGTTCTACCTCCTAGTACCCCAGAATGTGTTTGTATTGGAGATTGGAAGTTTGAAAATGTTATTAAGAGTAAACGAGGTCATTGGGGTGTGAGCCAACCCAGTATCACTAGTGTCATTATAAGATGAGAAGAGTAGAATGAACACACAGAGAGAGACAGAGAGAGGGGGTGGGGGAGAGAGAGAGGGAGAGGGAGAGGGAGAAGACCGTGTATAGACATGGGTAAAAAGGAAGCCAAGGGAAAAAACAGGCCTCAGAATGAAACCAACCTACTAACTCCTCAATCTTAGATTTTGAGGAAATAAATTTCTATTGTTTAAGCTATGCCCTCTGTGGTACTTTGTTAATAGTAGCCCTAGCAAACTAGTACATTTCTACAGTGTTACTGAGATAATTAAATGAGGTTATAAATATTGAGGACATATCAAATATCAACATTCCCTTCCTTAGTATTATCAGCGACTAGGAAAACCTATATTCAAGATTAGTTGGTAAGCCTGAGTTTCTTCTCAAATAACTGGAAAATTTTCCAAAACCTTCTATTGTACCACTAGCCTAGATCCATTTAAATTTTTAAGCATAATGATTCTAGTACCACCTATGAATATAAGTGAATTTTAACATGTTAACATTTGTTTGGAAAGCTGTTAAAACATTTAAATGCTTCCATACAGAATAGTACAGAAATGCATCCATAGTTATTTAGCAACACATAAGCCCATTCCCTGCCCGATGCCCTCCTGGTCACTCCCCTGAGACCCTCAGACTTCTTCAGGACACAGCACCTAAACGGATACACACCTGGCAAAAGTGGAAGTATGTGTTCTGATAAATCGAAGCCCTTTGCCACACTTTGGATTAGGTACTCTGAATATCACTGATATCTCAGGGTGTGAAGAGGAAGACAATAAGAAAATAAGGATGAGAAAGCATTTTTAAAATTATGGATTTTTTTTAATATCTAGAAAATGTTCATTTTATTGACTAAAGGTAAAAAACAATCTCTTTGATTTAAGCACACTTAATACAGGATAATGTTTGCAATTGTTTTCAATTATAAAACCCACCTGTTCATCCAAATTTAGGGTCATGCTTTCATTGGTCTTCTCCAATTTCGGGTGTTGTGGATGTCTATATACCCAGATATTAGCCAAAACCGTGTGTGTGTGTGTGTGTGTGTGTGTGTGTGTTACAATAAAGAGATAAAGAGCAAGGGTTCTTTGATGTACTGGTAATATATTATAAAAGGGACTTTTGCCATGTTGCAATATAATATAATAATGCTTTCTTCATTTAAATTTTAAGGGTAAGCACCATGCAGGACTTACAGTATTTGTCTTGGAACCAAAACTAAAACAAATGAGAGCATTATAAACAAAAACTACCAGCCACTGCATTGCCATTCATGTTGCAATGTCAGTGTCTAATTACTTCAAACAGCTTAGATGATTTGATGGTTTTGGAAGAAGCACCAGTGAGGTTTCCTCTGGCTTTGCAGTAAAATCCACTCTGCTGGGTTCAGAACCACTGTCTGTGGAGTGTGCTACAAGAGGCTGGTTTTAATCAATATCACTATTATCTAAGAATTATAGTTCAGAAATATACTGAAGTTTTCTTTGGCACCTTAGAATAATGTGCTCAGTCTCAGCTCCATCCTGTCGTGGTGATGTGGCCCACTCCTTACACAGTTGGCATGACTTTCTTTCAAAAGAAGTTCTGACAGCTGAACTTCCCACTCCAGAGGTTCAGAATATGAGGTATGGAATTTAAATCAAACTATCTAGAAAGACAAGTGTGGGAAGCTCTCAAAGGCTGAAATTTTAAGAAATGTGCATGAGAAAAGAACAGAAATTGAGATCATCTCTTTATATCACATGCTAATAGTTATTTTCAGGATCATGTCATCATCATCATCATCATCGTCATGAACAGTTTCATCACTTCTTACTAACCCAAGTTATTGTCTTATGAACAGGGGTTACAAAAAGACGTTACAAGTGATAATTTCCTCCCAAAATTTACTGTCCAGCATGGAAGATGAGGCATATACCTTAAATATACCTTAAGAAGGTGTTTTTTTTTTTTTTTTTTTTTTTTTTTTTTTTTTACTTCCTGCTGATATGAGTAGGGGAATTGAAGAGATTAAATAGAAAACTAAAAGAGAAGTGCTGTTGCTTACTCTCCAACCTACATATAGCATTGCACACAGGAATCCTGTAACAAGGATCTCTGAATCGGTTTGACATGAGCTCAAGTCCAAGTCCAATCAGTTATTCCCTCAATTCTAAAACAGCCATATTAAGGATTTGGGATTAAGTAAAATAATGCATAAAAATAATTTAGAACAATGTATAGCATATAAGCCATGCCCTAAAAACAAGAACTTCAAAACAAAAAAATTAAACTTGGCAGAGAAGTAATACAGACAGTGAAGTTGGAACATAAATAGAAGTCACAGCCTAGAAAAGTCTGGGCTGGGCTCTTTTTTCTGTAGATATTAAATAGACTCAATGTTTTTCAGCATAATATCTTATGAAAACAAGAAACAGAAGAAGAAAGATACAACAGAAGACCTTTTCTGTTTTTCTCTTTTAACGTAGAAAAGAAGGAAAAATGCAGTCAATATTTCCAGAAGAATGCATGCAGTATGGATGTTTAAAATAGCCTCTGTTAGAGGCACCGTTTAATGTCACAGAATTATATTTCCTTCTCTCGGCCTGTTTTGAGACATAATTTTTAGCCACTTAATAATTACATATCCACACTGGATTCACAAGTTTCAGTCAAAGGATGGTTTCTCCTTTAATTGTTTCAAAGGTCTCATATTTTCTGGAACTTATCCCATTCTACTGATATTTTAAGAAGGGTAGGTTTTAAAAAATTAATTCTTCCAGGATTAATGTTGACATCTGTGCTTTGAAATGACCTACACTTCTTTTATCAGAAGATGATTGACAGGAATAAAAACCAATTACTATTTGTACTTTCCCATTATGGGTATTAGAAAGCAGATTTTCATTCTTCTCTAAAAGAAATTATCAAGTGCTGTGTAAACAAAATAAAAATTTCCATGCACATGCAAGCTAAAATTAATGCATCTTGTACTGTTATCATCTTAATCTCAAATTACATGTTGTCATAGAATAACATAAAACTTGTTATACCATATCTAGTACAGCATATCAAGTCCACAAGAAGGAAACCTCAGCAAAATTATCCAAAGACCCTCTGTGAGAATGAACCTCACTAACAGACTCTACAAATAATACTTTTAAATTTTTTGCACTACTGTAACATGTATTTATAAGTTCTTAATTTTGAAATCATACAGCACACAGAACTTAAGGTTAAACCAAAAATGTTAAAAATCTTTGAGGATATATAAAAAAAATAATGGTACAATCCAATGGAACTATGGGAGGAATAGGAGGAGAAGAGGTGCAAGACACAATAGGTATGCTGAAGCCTTTGTTTTATAAAAGAAACAAAACATACTGTGTAAGTTAATGAAAATGATACACTTAATAGTTTATTTTAACTTAAAATAAAAGCAATGAAAAACATTAAATATTAATATAGGTTTATAACTTGAATGGTGAGAGAAAAGAAAGTATGAAATAGACAAATTCCATTCATAAGAGTGAGTTGATAGCTGCTATGTTAAACAGTTATGAAAAAGATATATGTATATTATTTTTAACTATAGTGATAAGTCCTGGAAGAACTGAAAGCAGAAGTAGTCAAGGTCATTATCCCTGGCTGGTAATCAGGAGTGAGGGTTGCTTTGGTTGTTAAGACCTCTACTATGTAAATACTACATATCTATTTTCCCCTTAAAATATTACAAATATACATGCAATTTTATTGTCTGTACATAACTGAAAATTAAGAAAATCAGCACTTTACATACATGGAGCAATACAAAAAATATTTTATGGATCATTCTGACAATTATAAGTCATTGTAAGTTGTAATTATGGAATTATAATTCCTTTTGCCACAGGAACTAGTAGATATATTGGGTTGCTATAATTAAATTTCCCCCCTTCTTATAGATATGGTAACACATTATTGGCTCCCAGACAGATAATTAGTGGAAAACATATGGAAAGTTTGTACATGGCCAAGTAAGAACTTTAAAACAAGTCTCTGACTTCTAGTTCAAAGTCATTCCACTGGAGAGGCTGGAATTTTGACTTTCCTTAGACTTCAGTGATATATTAGTCCTCTATCCTCCCCTGGAATGTGATCTTGACTGCTGGGTTATAAAAAAATCCCCATCGGTCACTGAATTCTTAAGAGCAGATTTCTTACCCACTTTTTATCTTCTTGAGAGGGAGGAAAAAAGTCTAATAGGTACATGTGTTAGTCAGCTTTTCATCTCTGTGACAAAATATCTAAGGTTCACAACATATCAGAAGGAAATATCTATTTTTTTTTTTTTTTTTGACTCACAGTTTCAGAGGTTGGCCTTGTCAGATTGGACCTGTGGTGCCATAATATATCATGGTGGAAACACACGGCAGGTAATGACTGCCCATTTCACAGTGGTCAGGAAGCAAAAGAGAAAGAGGTCGGGGCCTAGGGCACCACTCTTCCTTCCCAAGTGCACGTCCCCAAAGATCTAACGACCTTCCTCTGCGGCCACCTCCTGAAGATTTCACCTCCTCTCAACAGCACCACAGTGGGCCACCCAATATTTAACATATGGGCCATTGGGAAATGTTTCTAATCCAAATGACAGCACTACATATTTGAAGATATTTGTTATCAGATTTTGGAGGGCTAATAGAATTAAGTTCTAGTGTTTGAGTGTCTATTCACATCTAGGCAGATTTCAAAATTCTACAATAATTTTCCAAAGCAGTGTTATTCAGGAGAAATAAACATGAGTTACAAATATAATTTTGCATTTTCTACTAGCCACATCAAAAATTAGAAATGTGCAATTAATTTTAGTCAAATGTCCTTAATATCATCATATCATTTCAACATGTATATAAAAATGTATGTATTTAACAGGTATATAAAAATCAAAATATTTCAAAATTAGGAGATACTTATGAACCATCTCAATTAGAGTAGCCACATTTTAAATACTTAATAGCCCCTGTGTTTAATGACTACCATATTGGACAGCACAAGTTTATAGATTCTAGAGACCCCTGTCCTCAGATTTTTGTAAACCTAATATCCCAAACTTGAAAGGCAGAGGAAAGAAACAGCTATACTTTAAAACATCAAATATTGAAGAAGCAATTTCAGTGATGGAACTCAACTATTAGACCATCCATTTAATTCCTCAAAAATGTGTTGTCTGTATCATTTTACAAAGGAAAACTATCTTATATTATAAATCAGTTGTCCTACTAAATATTCCCACTCTCCAGTTTTTTTAAGGAATTAAAATTAGATTTTTAAATCTAATATCTTGCATATGAACCCAGTTGGTATTTTCCCTTGGTATCAACAGTGAGATAACTATCAAGAATATAGTTAAGATAAGGTAATATTATTTTCAGCTTTTGCATGTTGAAAATTCATAGAGAAACGGCCTGTGATCTAACAGACATCATCATTCTCTGGTCTTCCACTACCAATGCTTCCTTGAGGCTCTTTTCTAACAAAATTGTTTACATCAGAGTGAACTGAAATAAACTTAAGACAGAAAAAATTATCTATTGGTAATGATGTGAAAATCAAGGCTATGTCCTAAAGTTCCCAATCTATAACATATATATATAAAGAGTTACTAGGTGAGTAGATGCATCTGCTTTAGTAAGCAAAAGAACAATCATTCTTTGCTAAGTTAATAACATTTACTGTCACAACTAGAAGGTGAATTTCAGGCAGCTCAGCATATTAGCTGAACATTATCCATAACAAAATAAAGTACACACACTCACAAAACCCTCCTTACCCATTATATTAGATGTGAAATCATTATCTTAGCAAATACAATTTAATTGCAAAACAGTAAATAATCTCACCAAATAAAAATTTATTCAGTGCTTTGACACATATTTACATGCAAATTTAGTAGTTTCATCAGAATACCATTTTACTGAAGCACCTTTACTATTAAAAAATAAAAATCATCTGATCTTGAATTTTTTAAATCAAAATTGCCTCTTCCAAATCAAATGCTATAGAAATTACCTGGTTACACTCCAGTACCTATACACAACCTGCAATAAACTCTGCAAAGAATGAAGTATTCTCCTTCTGAGCGACAATGCTGGTCAGGCTGTTATTCATTTATTCATTCACTATTCGATGACATTTTCTGCATTCAGTCATTTGTGTCTCCATTGCATTTTGGTATTCTGTACTCAATCATCTGTATTTCCATTGAATCTGTAACTCTTGTCAGAGCTTATGTCATAGTGAACATAAACTTAAGTAATTAAAAAGTCATTTCAAACTATATCTCATGTACCTCTGTTCTTTCCATTACATTTCTCAACATGTGAGGGGGGTTTCCTGATCATAACAACATGTTCTGAAATCCCCCTTTTTTCCCCTTTCTTCTTATACTGAAAGGATTGTTCTTAAATCCCCTCCAAAGGTTCTCTGAGGAATTCCTCATTAAGCTCTAACTCAAAGCTTCTCTTCCTTCTCTCCTTATTTTAATTCTCTATTACAAAATTACAAAAAAAAAAAAAAAAAAAACAAGTTAGAAGGCAGAAACCCCCAAAGAAACTGAGTAAAGGGAAAGAAAAGAAACGGCAAAACTTTAATCTTCTTTTAAAAGAAGGGAAAGAAGATGGGGACATTTGTAACTCAAAAGGTTTTTGCCCCACTACATGTGCAATTCAGTAAACATTTAGTACCTAGAAATAGGTAGCACAGAAGTAAAAATGAAACCAAAATCCCCGTATTAATGGACTCCAATATAGTATTGTGTGTGTGTGTGTATTTCAGGGGGTGTTATTAAAATAATTCCATTTAAATTTTATTACTATCTTTTGGGCATGGTGGCACACACCTATAATCCCAGCAGCTCAGGAGACTGAGGCAGGAAGAATGCAAGGTCCAGGACAGCCTCAGCAACTTTAGTGAGGTCCTAAGCATCTTAGACCCTGAGGAAGGGCCAGGAATATAGCTCCGTAGTAAATTGCCCCTGGGTTAAATCCCCAGTACTCCTCCCAAAAATGAATAAATTAGCATCTGAACTAAGATAATTAAAGGAAGAAGAAAGGGATACTTGATAGAATTCTATGATCTGAGATATAAAAAATGAGCAAAGGGATACATCCTAAATGTTTCCCAGATGGTCCATTTAGATGAATGGTTGAATCAATTTAAGAAACAGGGAAGAAAGAAGAAAGAGAGGAAGAGTGAGGGAGGAAATAAAGGGAGGGATTCAGGATGGAGGACTAAGAGTGAATCTGATGTTTGATTTCGAAGAAACAGAGCTTGCAACGCCTGGGTTATTTACACATTCCCATCCATGGGAATGCAGAGGGAATTAAAAATGTGGGTCTCTGGAAATACAGTCTTGTGTCATTGGCATATATGTGGTGGCTGAAGAGTAGGAATACTCTGTCACTGGAAGGGTTCACACAGTGAGAATAAAACAGGGAAAAGCATCAACACTTAAATGATAGGCAGAGGGAAAATCAAAATTGAATGAAATAAGGATAGAAAAGAACCAAGAGAAAGAATTGATGAAGGTGAGCGCTATCTCAATAGAATGCTCTATTCCTGATAGTCAAATATGTGAGTTCCATTTCAACCAATAAATCATATCCATTCCTCCATAACTCTACTCCAGGTGTGAGTCCACTGTATATTGAACTTGAAATACAGAAGACTTGAAGTTGTCCTGTGCTTTCTCAAGTCTGTACTTTGAATCATTTAAAATGAAATATCCTCTGTATAATACTTGGAACTCACTGGAGAGAGATCTACAGTAAATTAATGCAGTTTGGCATAAAGATGCATTTTCAACAACTTTGGAAAAGAGCCAACATTCAAGGATGACTAGAAATGAACTGCATGTCCTAGGTTGGCACTTTCCTGACGGGAAATATTTGATGTTTGTAGATTTAGACCAGAAAAAAAAAAAAAAAAAATACATTTAAGTTTGTGGTTTTTCATGGCTGAGGAAAGCTAAGTATACCTAACTTCTTTAAGAAATGAAGGAAGACAAAACAAAAAAATAGAACATGGAGATGAAAGACGAATGGGTCTCACTAAGTTACTGAAGCTGGCTTTGAACTTGTGATCCTCCTGCCTCAGTATCCTGAGCTTCTGGCACTGTCAAATTCTTAATCACAGACTGGTCCCTTGTACCATGGCCAGAGGCAGGTATCTACTAACTGGAATAATGATGCATTCCTATCTTTAAGAGAGCCTTTTCTTACTTTGAGCTTGGGGTGACTTACTAACTAGAAGATATGACAACAGAGCAAAATTTTGTATATCTCTACCAACAAGCCACCTAAACATCAATATAAATAAAATTTTAAGAACATTTTTGGGTACACTATAGTTTTTTAAATTTAAATATAAAAGTTATCATTTTAGAATTACTTGAGGATGGATATGGAGATATGTATACACATATATATACATATTATAATAGATATATAATCACCTTCTAAAAGGTAGTAAGGTCTTGAAATTGGATGCTACTTCTAAATGACAGTATGAAAAAACTAACTTTAGACAATCTAGATTGTTCCAAGGGGCATATGCATATGTTGAAAGAAATTAATCTAAGATTGCCAGGATGGAATTTTATTTTTAATAAAATGGTAGAGCTTTGGCATGGTCATAATGGGATATATTTTAAGAGATAAAACTTGCATTTTGAATAAGAGTGAATATCTTTTCTTTATGGTTTACTAAAGGAGTCATTACCAACAGAAGTCTCAGATCCTCCTTGCGTGGACCCATTCCCCCTCTAAATCCCTTAGTTAAGTGCAGGTTTCCACTTTACCATTACTGTCCAGGTTACTGGCCCTGAGCACATCACTCTTTTGACATCAGCTCAGAGTCCCTGAAAGTCTGGGATAATGTTTCCCTGATGGCTTTATTAGTAGCTCCATTTTTTCCCTTCTCTGAGCTTTCTTAACTCATACTTCAATCTCATCTGCACTCATCTTCTCTTGAATTGGAGTCAGGGTTTCCAGCCATTACTCCAAGACATACCAAACAAATGCTGAGGCAGCAACATGGATCCAATTCTGGCCCCGTGTATTTGTGATCACACACACATACACAACCACCTCTTCCCGTAAGAGCACAGTGATTTTCTCAGCACTCTCTCTCCTAACCTATCAACTACAACTTTAAGTCCATCTTCTTGAAGAAAGTTTTGCCTGGTTATTCAGCCCTCGTCCACATACCTGTCTCACCACCTAAACTTCCATAGCTTCCCCAGTCGATGTCACTCTGTCCTATGGTCAACTGCCCTTCTGGAATCTAGCACTACCCATGCATTCCAGGTGAAAGTTAGCCTTAGCAATCCACAGGCAACTGCATTTTAAGATCCCACCAATTTGGCCACCTCTTCTTCTCAGTCACAATTAACAACATGCAGTTCTCTGACTATTCTATCTTTTCTAGAAACATTCCTCCCTCTACCGCTCCATCTCTAACTCTTAATCTTTATGGTTTCCTCTAACGATTCATAACATAACTTAAATGTCACTCCTGTGTATCACATATCAGATTTTATATAATTATTTTTTATATCTTACAATGCTTTGTAATTATTTTTTAATGTCGAGTTACTGCCAAACTTCTACACTCCTTGGGGCAGGAGATGATCCTATCATGACATAGTGACAGCCATAAATAGGCATTCAATATATTTGTGGGGTAGACAATTGAGCTTAGTACAATTTGGGGCAAATCAAAGTTTCCAAATCAAGTTATTTACCTTTGTTATGTGATTGAAATATTACTATATGGGAAAGAAAGAAACTTGGCACTAAGATTTAATGAAGCCAACTATAAATAGGGAAGCTTAGTTTAAAATTTTGCCCAGTATATTGCCCTGATTCAGTTTTTCCCAAAGTCCCAATAATGTAACGGTTGTGGTGTTTATGCATTTATTAAATATACTATGTATTGAGCACCTAGGATATTCTAGGCATTGTGAATATAAGAAGTAAAATGGTAAGAGATGAATAGTTACTGGCCACCCTGGGGATCAAAGAAAAAAGATGAATAAGCACACAATTGTCTAAAATTAGAATTAAAATGATGAAACAGTACTGGAAAACACAGTCACTGCCCCACACTTACTTTGCTTCTGAAAAGAAAACAAACCTGTTGTTCTGCAAATGCTAGTTAATAAGACTATCTTTTTCTTTTCTCCCTGTTTATCCCACTCAGAAAGAGGATATGAATTAACTAAAATATTCCATGTGAATCTGCTGCTGGATGGATTTTTACTTTTTTTTCTTTTTTATTAATTTTTTATTTATTCTAATTAGTTATACATTATAGTAGAATGCATTTATGCATTTTGATAGATCATACATAAATGGAGTATATTTTTTCATTTTCTGCTTGTACACATTAGGATCACATTGGTCATGTAGTCATATACATACATGAGGGAATACTGTCTATTTCACTCTACTATCCTACTACTCCCAGACCCCTTCCCCTCCCATCACTCCCCTCTATCTAAAGTAGCTCTATTCTTCTCTAGCGCTCTCCCCCTATTGTGAAATAGCATCCACACATCAGAGAAAATATTTGACCTTGGGTTTTGGGGGTTTGGCTTCTTTCACTTGACATATTCTCCAACTCCATGGATCTTACTTTTTGAGGCAGGCACCTTTCCCACCCAACCCCAGGGCATCACACCTCTTTCTACATTGACAAAGGGGCTTCCATACTCAGAAAACAACTGGCCAGAATGTAGAAACAGGTCTTAAATGCATTTTCTTTTATTGGTGCAGTATGGTCATAGTTAATGGTGGAATTCATCAAGCCGTATTTGTACATGCACATAACAGGACCAGGATATTCTGAGGACTATTCTCTTCCGTTTGTGGCACTGATTCGAATTGTTACAGAAGGAACTGAGATGGGGTTGTCACAAGAGTGAAACTCAATATGGTTGTATTGGGTAAAAACCAGTCAAATTCCAGAAACCAAAATGAACTCATATACTAATTTGCTCTCTTGCCATGTATGTGAGAAGATTAAACACTGGATGACCAGTGAGATGAAAGGCAATCCTTAAATTCTGTTTGTAAACACCAGGTGCAGATCTTTTCCTTCAAGGAGAAGTTGACTACATGTTCCCGGAAGGCTAGGAAGAGAAGCTGTAGGGGAACAGAGTATGAGAATGAAGATCCAGAAAAAGAACATAGATGTAAAGCTGATTTATCATGAGAATCAGCACATAAGCTTAGAAAAGAGTGTGACCCCTTTGACACAGAAAACCCCTAAGCAAGGCACAGGTCAAGCATCAATGACACCCCTGAGGGCCAGTGTTTCAGGATCCTAAGGAACCAAATACAATGGAGGAATTAAATTCTTTTTTTGGTTCCAGGGATTGAATCCGGGGATACTTAACCATCAAGCCATATCCCAAGCCCTTTTTATTTTTTTATTTTGGGACAGGAGCTCGCTGAGTTGCTGAGGGCCTCACTAAGTTGCTAGAGTGACTTTGATTTTGTGATCCTCCTGCCTGGCCTCCCACGCTGGTGGGATTACAGGTGCACACCACCACACTGTACTCAGCCTAAATTCTCTTTTGAAAAAGCAAAGAGAGTAAATAAGAGAAAGAAGATGAATAAAACAATGAATGAGAACATGTCTAGAATAAATACATAATTTGTATTTTTAATAAGAAAAGAAAAATCTAAGTGACCCACATTTACTTAACAAGAAATTTAAGCTGGGCATGGTGGTGCACATGTGTAATCCCAGTAGCTCGGGAGGCTGAGGCAGGAGGATCACAAATTCAAAGCCAGCCTCAGCAACTTAGGGAGGTCTGAAGCAACTTAGCAAGACTCTGTCTCAAAATAAAAAATAAAATGGGCTGGGGATGTGATTCAGTGGTTAAAGCGTCACTGGGATGGATGAACCCAAAGTTCCACATCAGCCATGCTAATGATGAAGATGAACATGAACATTGCTGTCTTCCAGTCAGTACACAATTCTCCTAAATACCTTGGGGAAATGGGTAATATGGTTTGAGGGAGGACTCCTTAACCAAAACTATCTAGTAGCCAATCTTTCTGAAAGTTAACTTCTTCATCTGTAATTATCTGAGTCCCCTCATTAAGAGGCTATAGTAGTCAGCTTGAGCTGCCATAATAAAATACCACAGATTGAGTGTCTCAAACATCAAAAATTTAATTTCTCATAATTCTGAATTTCCAAGAGCTGAGGCCTTTCTCCTTGGCTTTCAGATGGCTGCCTACCTGCTGCCCCTTCACGGTGTCTTTTCTCCATGTGCACACACCCCTGTGTTTCTTTCTATATGTGCTAATCTCCTCTTTTCGGCAAGACCTCAATCAGGTTAGATTATGACCACATAACGGTCCCAATATATTTCTAAGGGCTCCAACTCCAGGTACAGTTATATCCAAGAAACTCTGAGGACATTGACATATGAACTGGGGGAGGATACAGTCCAGTTCCAACCAGATACTTTCCAACACCTCATTATAGATGTATATAGCAGGAGTTTGAGATCTCCAGGTGCTTAACTGAGGACCTATTTTATAACCATCTATATACAAGTATAAACAAGTTTCCTCAAATTTCCTCTTCTAAAAAATGAAGGAATTCGACTAGATAAAATTTGTGGTATTTTCATAAAATGAGGATCCTAAATCATTGTGTATACATATGATTAGATGTTATAGTGAGAGGGCAAAAGGCTGCAGAAGAAATGCCAAAACACTAAAGAAAGAGATGCTGACCTCACATCAGCAAAGCCCCAGTACTCTCAGCACTCCAGTCCCACAGAGGCAGGCAGCAGATAGAGCAGAGGGTGTGACAGCTGCCTCTTGACCCCTAGAGCTGTCAAGGAGCCTTCTGGGAACACTCAGATGTGGACTTAGCATTCTTCACAGACACACTAAGCACGAAATGTCATAGCTATTTACCTGCCTTCCTAAAACTTGCTTAGAACTTTGCAGGTGTATTTATGTAGTTTACAGCATTTACCTGGCCACTGTCATGTCCGTTGTTTCATTTTTATAAACTTTTAATATCACTATAAACAAGTTGTGTCTTAAAATCATTCTGGCTCTGCAACAGTCACAATACAGTCATTTGGGCCTATGTGTATAAATACTCGAAGAAGAGATATAAAATATGCAAGAGGGCTGGGGATATAGTCAGTTGGTAGAGTGCTTGCCTTGCATGCATAAGGCCCTAGGTTCAATCCCCAGCCCAAAAAGTAATAAAAAAAAAATATATATATATATATATACACACACACACACACACACACACATACACATATACAAGAAGTCCCCAGAGACAATAAAGGAATAATCTTTGCAAGAAATATACCATCACCAATGGTCTTGATTGTACATTTGATAGTTTGTTGCACAAAAAAATACCTAAGGAAGTTTTAAAAATAATCCAAAAGAGGAGAAAAAACTTGAAAAATTTTTACAAATGCATCAATTTATCTCATTTTTTCTTTTTTTATATGTAGAAGAGTGACATGATTTAAAAAAAAGCTATAAGACTAAATGAGATTTTTCTAATAAATATAGAATTAAAACTAAGTGATAAAACAAGCATCCTGTCATAGTTTTATCAGTAGGCATTCCAACACCCCCTGGGGGGATAAATGAAAGAATGAATTGTCTTCTAATAAAAGCCTCTCAGACTCAATTATATGTGATATCTACTGAGCTCCTACTATCTTTTAGGCACACAGTAAGCACTGAGAATAAAGAGTGAATTTTGCCTCCGCCCCTTCAAACCTTTCACAATCTTGCACACATAGTTACTAAAAAATATAGTAAGCAAATGAAGTATAAGAAAGATGATAGCTCCAGAGGAGAAAATAGAGGGCGTAATTGGAGCATCCCTCAGAGGAGCCTAATCTCATCTGGGGGCTGGTGGAAACCCTACTGGAGGAAGTAAGGCTTAAGTCAAGAGAATGAGAAGGTGTCAGCCCAGGGGTGAAGAAATAATGTCCCCAAGAGAAAAGAGTAGCATCTGCAAATTAATGAAAGTGAAGACAAAATGGCTAACTGATAGAACCAAGAAAAGTCCAGAACAAGTGAAGGAGAGAAAAGGGGAGGCATAGCAGCGCAGGAACTGGATCAGGGCATGAGTCCTGGTCTTCCCAGGTTACCAGGTGGTGGGTTGATGCATTCAGAGTGGCGGCTCGAGGGCAGTTGTGTCCAACTCTTGCAGCTTTGCTTGTAGGTTGTAGGAATTTCCTCTGCGTCTTTTTTTAGTAAGCCATCGGGGATGTTTTGCAATTTCCTCTCACATGCTGAGGTGCTCTGTTTCAAGTACTCCAACTTAATCTAGCAGTTTTAGAAACTTGCTGTCCAATTGATGCATCAAAATTCCAACACTTATGGTAATAGTAGTTTATACATCTGTCTACTTTGAGTCTAGACTTCTCAGTCAGTATCCTATTATCCTCCAGTTGGATAGTATCTGAATGAGATGTATTTGCAAGAAGTAGCCATAAAATGTAGTGGAAATTATTTTTAGCCAATCAGATTAATGAATGTGTGCTATTGAATAGTGTGTGTTCCTAAGAACTTTAAAATACCATATACATTATCAACATTAACTCTTCACACCTATGTACATTTCTGTGTTGGCTAATTAATCCATTTTCATATATTTCCAGTCCACATAAGAAGATAATACAAAAACATTAACAGCAACTGAGCCCCTAACAAACCTCAGATATATTAAGGTCTTTATACTGACTGATTGGGCCTTCTAAGGCCCTCATGGATAAGTCCTATTACCATTGATGTTTTGTAGCTAAATAGAAAACTAGGCTTAGAGAGATCAGGTAAATGTCCTAGGGTCAGCAAATCTGTTCAACTTCTTAGAAGCAAAATGGAATCTATATTTCTTTTGCAAACACTAATATAGTACTTATGCCAGGCACTGTTCTACACTCCTCATTTAATCTTTCTTGTGACTCTGTGGGGCAGACACAGAGAGATTCAGTCACTTATCACACCAGAGACAAACCAGGATTCAAATCCTGATCATCTTACCCCAGAGCCCTCACCCTAAATTCTATGTCCCAGTTTTCTGAAGTCAGAAGTCTAGCTGGCAATTTTAACTTTATGAATTGTCAGCTTTAAAGCCATGGTAGAATTGTTTGGTTAGAATTAAATTCTGACCTTATTTGCTACAGGATATAGTGAAGATCAAATGAGATGGTTAACATTTCATTATTATTTTAGTAGTTATCATGATAATGGATATTCTACTGATTCATAACTATTATTATCACCACCAATGATTTATGTTTATGTTATGCTACGTTGTCATTAATTTGGTGGTTGACTGTCAAAACTATGAGTGGTTCATTAAAGGCATTATACATTGTCACCATTTTTAACCCATTCATCCAATCATCCCACATATGGAACAACTATAAAAACTGAAATACAGTATATAATGTTATATGATTATATGATATGTAGTATAATTATGTTATAAGAATAAACATAATTATAATTATAATGTAATATTAATAAATTTTAATTAATATAGCATATATAAGCTACAGATAATGATTTCCAACCTATTTTAATGCACTTGTGTTAATTTTACTGAAATATTTGCAGTATTATAAACCTGGGACTTAATGGGTTAAGGAGCTGTCCGTGAATGAAGTTTATCACCTATGACATATTGTGTAGGCTTTGCTACCTCAGTCTTCAAC
This sequence comes from Sciurus vulgaris, assembly GCF_902686455.1. Taxonomy (NCBI): domain Eukaryota; kingdom Metazoa; phylum Chordata; class Mammalia; order Rodentia; family Sciuridae; genus Sciurus; species Sciurus vulgaris. The sequence goes on from NC_136469.1 coordinate 59,268,370, forward strand.
AAGAACAAAGTGGACAGGAAGGACAAAGAGAACAGGGTGAAGTGCCAAACAATAAAGGGATGGCTTGGAAATCTATCCTGGGTCACAGGTAGGGGCAAGTTTGATGGTGCCACCATCCTGCACTGTTGTCCATGAACTGAGGTCATTCTCTTTTCATTCTGTTTGAAACAACAGGTGCCAAAGGCAATTGGAATAAACCCAGTGCCCTAAATCCTATCCTGGAGAATGGTACAATCTAAATGTAATATCCAAGCAAGGATATAAATAAATAACAGCAAAGCAGATAAAACATCAATTACAAAATCCCGATGTCCCCACCAATTGAGGAAGTGTAATTGGGGAAGGTAAACCTTCCCATTTCACTTGCGGCAGTAGAGTCTTTGTCCACTTGATTTACTCACCTGCCATCTGAATTTGTTTCGGATCAGGAGACCCTCATGAGCTTTCCTTCTTTTTTTCCCAACCCTATGTCTCTGGGGAAACTTGAGGGTATTTTTCTGCCTAAAGTCAAAACCTCAGATGTCTGCATGCAACATTTTTTTTCCCTCATCTGTTCCCACTTCAAAATGCTTTAATCCCTAAAAAATGTGTGTTGCCATGGTGACTCTTATTGTAGTTGCTAGAAGCTTTTGTAAGATGCAGCCAGCCTCTTTGTTATATTTCAGTTTTTTAAATTTCTAGCAACAAGAAAACTGAAACTTCATTTGCTAGAATAGAAAGTGAAGTGCTGAGCAGTTTGAAAGCAAAATGAAAGGGTGTTGGGGAGTGTGTACTGAGGGACACTCACAAGATTCCCAGGGAAGGGGACCTCAAAAGCTGACTACAGGGTGAGACATTTCTACAGCACAATGCCAATGCAGAACACAAATCCTGTTTCTTTTAGCTTCAGTGATCTTCTCAGTTTGCAGGAACCTAAGTAAATGACATTTAAAAAGTCAATCAAAGGAAATATATTCTTGAAAGACCAAGGATCAGTAAACTACAACTGGTAAACCAACTATATCCTGCCTCACTTTTTTAAATAAAGTTTTATTACAACACAGTCATGTCCATCCATGTATGTATTGCCTGAGGGTGCTTTTGCAATATGATAGCAGAATTTAGCAGTTGTGACAAACCATGTAGCCCATGTAGAACAAAATCTTTGCTATTGTCCTTTATGGTAAATGTTAGCTGACCCCTGCTCCAGAGCGACACAGAGGCAATGGAGGTGAGGAAACAGAATGGCTAAGCACAGGAAGGAATTCCATTTGAATTTGGTTTTCATCAGTGTGTTATTCACATTCATATTTAAAGCTCTTTACTTAGTCATGTGAGTATGTAACCCCTTCCTGGGTTAGTTCAGGTCCTCCTAGGAGCAGGTGTCAAGACAGCATTAGAACTGTAAGAAATCTACAGAAAAAATCCCTGTGAGAGGCAAATGTGTGTGTGTGTGTGTGTGTGTGTGTGTGTGTGTGTGTAGGAGGAGGGGCAAGTTTGTCCCTGTGGAAAGGAAAACAAACTTAAATAAGGTTGGTAGAAAAAGTCGCCCTGAAGTTCAGCTCTCAAAGTTTTGACCAAGCCTACGAGAGTCTGCAAGGGGGTGACTCATGAAAGGAGTCCCAGAAGAAGTCCTTGGAAAGGGCCAGACTTTTCTCCACACTACATGGCCCTGCCTAAACACAGTAATGGATTTGGAAGGCAGTGGAACCATCTATTAACTATTCTCCCCAGAGCAGATCCAAGCAGTATATTTTCACAGCCTTGTCCCCATACCTGCCATGCTCCTAATTCAAGATTACCATATTTTCAACCTGCCCACAGTGTTTGAGAGGCCATTCAAAGCACTATGCTAAGTATTGTGATGGAAAAAAGGAAGGATATAAAGGGTAAAAAAAATGTGAAGGATAAAAATAATCACTTCATTTAAAGCAGGAGGAATGTAACTTTGAAATTGTTGACCAAGGGCTGATAATCTCTTAATTTTTCCTTGCAACTGTTTGTAAGGTCATGGACTGTGAGTCAGACACACATTAACTTGAAAAACCCTCTATCTAACTGTTATAAGCTCTCTGACTAGACAGGTCACAGAAGAAATGTTCTGGATGATGTCCCAGTCCCCTGGACGTCCTCGCTCCTCAGCTGTACAGATAGAATGCACATTGACAAGAGTAAAAATATACACATGAAGTGGAGCATATGCCAATCTGCTTCAGTTACCCATCATTGTTCCTTTTTATAGTGGGAACACGCAGTGATAAGAAGGGAGTTCAAAAAGATGAAGCTCTATGCTCAGTCCTCATTTTAGGCTGTGTGACTTTGTACAATGCAAATGTTTGACATTCTTCACTCCCTCTGCCCAACCTCCTTTTGTTAAAATTTGATTAAGGAGCCACCATGGTCACTAACAGAACAGTGAAAACAATATAAATTCATGTCATCCCAAGAGTGCCAAAATGTTGTTAAATAAATCAGTGAATGAATTAGGGTTGATATTCATCAAGTATTTTTGCTGTCCTATTCAAGTTACTTAAAAGGATGACCTGGAATCTCAAGAGCTTATTGACTATTGTTTTAAAGCAAAATTCCTCCAGGTCACACTGCAGTTTCAGAATTAGATGACACTCATTTTCCACGAAGGAATATCAGCAGATTAGCTTCCTTTATTGCCTTTCTAATTGGCATCCTGGAGATCAAACAGAGCAAGATACTTGTCCATCTTGAACCCATGTCATCCTTTCTCATGCTTGTGTGTTTCATGGCCATTTCAAATGCTCTGTCATCTTTTATCCTTTCCTCCAATTATAATTTGAATTAGGAGGAAGATAGGGAAAAGGACAAATAACGTTCTACTCCCCAAAAGTTAAAAGCCAGTATCTTCCAAGTCCTCCTCCCTCTACTCTATAATTTACTTGCCTTAGCAACAACTTTTCTAAGAATGGCTTGCTGGTGGAAATTTTCACTAATTCTATAACAGAAAGAGAAACCCAATGTCCAGACTTTAATATATAAGCCATTATGGAGAATATAGTAAGAATTACATTAATGAGCACTGTATTTGCAGATATATTTTTAAGGACAAGCATTCATACCTTATGTAAGACCCAGAACTGGCTGATGATACTAATTTTGTAAAAATGCTTCTGAAGTTAAGCCTCCCACAATCTCACCACCCACAGCACCCATCCCAGGAAGAGCAAGGGTGTGGAATTCAAATTTGCTGAAGGTAAATAAGACATGAATAATTTTAAAAGTTCATAATTAAAACTAATAAATTATCAAAGCTGCCAATGTATTTGTAAATGTAACCTTAACATATTTGCTGTTCTTTCTTCAGTTCTATGTTAGAAATATATATAAACAGATTTCCATATATATATGTATATATACATATATATGAAAATATATTTACCCTGTGCTCAGCTTAGTCTCATTATATTTACCCTGTGCTCAGCTTAGTCTCATTTTAGGTAAGTGGTTTCCAAACACTTAGTTACTAAATGAACTTTTAATTATTTTTCTTCTGTGTCTCTTGTTTTGAAATGTTATATTTCCATTTCTATTCAAGAAACGTAACTGTCCATCAGAACGTCCAATTGATTAGTAAGAGTTAATCAGTATGAGTTGATCTAATTTGCGCTTGAAAACAAGAGCTAAGATTTTAGCCAGCCACTAGAATATCTTTATTGTCAGTAGGTACACAGGTTCCATAAGGTTTCTTCAAAAAACAATAATGAACATTGCCTGCAGGTCTCCATCACTAACTTCCCAAATCCCCGAAGATAGAGGGACACAGTAGACAAATATTGCTCAGAGATAGTGGAACTGTGTTTCTCAACCTTTTTTTTTTTTCACCCCAGTAGCCAGGAGATACAACCCACTCTTACAAATAACTATTGATCATAGTGGCAGAGTCTATACATTCTGCTCCCCAACCCTCAACCCTGAGCAAGAATGCTACAATCTTGGGGAGAAAGCAGGGTCTGTTGAGAGGAAGGAACGCAGCGTTTGAAAAAATGTCACAGGTAATTCTAAAATAACTTCTTTAGCTGGAAATGACTAGTGGAAATTACATAATCCCTGAAGAAAAAGGAAGTTTACTCAGTTACAAAAATCGAACTGTTTTCTGTGAACTTTAGGTTATAGCTGGAATAATAGGGAGATTTTTAGGACCTGGAATATTTTCAATAGTCTTAATGTATTTTGGAACAGCAAAGTAGTATCTTTAGTCACTTTTAAAACCCAATCTCTCTGAGAAGAATACAGTGCTGCCTCAGAATTCCTAAAGACAGAGTTTGGTGAGTAGAACATCTGCCTCATTAATGAGCACACAGATGTGACTCAATACTTTCAAAAAATACAGGAAAGGGGGCTTTCAGGAACTGTGGCCAAATTATACCAGAATTCCCTCATATACTCCTTTCATTTCAGTTCCTGGGTGGCCTTTTGCTTTGGAAGAAGCTATTTTGAGTTTCAGATGCTAAGATAAAACAACACGAGGATACTCACTGAATGTGGGAGGCAAAACTTATTGTCCCCTTCCCTACAATGGTGAAAATGCCTCCCACACTCCCAAAACCGACATTCCACATGAAACGACAAATCTGAAATCCACCATCTATTTTGGAAATGGTAGTCCTGGATGTGCACGAAGTTGATTTTGTTGAACTTTAGATCTGCCAAAGTCTTCCTCATATATTCCAGGGAGCTTATTATTTAGCTTTACTCAAAGTACTCGGACACCTTGAATACATTAGAGTAGTAGTCCCCATAGCTTTATCTTTCAAAAGATTTTGAGCTAGAGTTTTGGCTAATTTTATTTTCCAGTAGAAGTCCAACCCTGCCAGGATTCCAAAATTGGAAGTATTCCCAAAACCAAGTCTATTTATTTTTAATGCATTATCTTTCACAGTAGAATTTTGCCAAATAAGAGAATTGTGCACATTTTTAACCCTATAACTCATGGAATCAAATAGTTGATAATTTTCACTGAAGGGGATAAGAAGGTAGATATAGCACAGAAGAGGCCAAATAATAAATAGAAAGTTCTATAAAACAAAAATAATACTGATTTTCAAATAGTTCCTATATTATCCTATATGCTTAAATTTACTTCTAAATTAAAAAGGACTATCACTGAAATAACCTATCAACTGGGCTTCTTTACTTTGGAATTTTCCAGAAAAACAATTGTCTTAGTTTTCTATTGCTATGATATAATGCCTGAGGTAAATAAATTTAAAGAAGGAAAGGTCTATTTTAGCTCAGAATTTTCATCCATGGTTATTTGACCCTATTGCTCTTGGGCCTGTGGTAAGTCAGCACATCATGAAGGTAGGTACACAGCAGAGGAAACTTATTTACCTCACAGTAGCCTGGAAACAAAGAGAAAGGAAGAGACCACAGCCCCAGTAGCCCCAATATTAGGGGTATTGGCATGCCCCCAATACCTATCTCCCTTCCACTAGGTTCCAGCTCCTAAATGTCTACCACCTCCCATTAGCACTTTATGCTGGCAACCAAGCCTTTAACACATGAGTTTGGGGAAAACACTTCAGATCCAAACTATAACAATGGTGTAATTATTTAGAAACATATTAGACTATTAGATTCACTGAACAGGAAACCTAGGACCTTAAAACTTCATTAATCTGAAACTCTCGATTTATACATGAGCACACTGAGACACTGACTGGTCCACTGCACATTTCAGTTTGTACAAATGGCAGGCCCAGGTCTTGAGATTTAGCTTCTTCCCATTAAAATACCTAATTAAATCAAAAAGCATTCAAGGTGGGCACAGTGGTGCATTCCTGTAATTCCAGCAGCTCGGGAGGCTGAGGCAGGAGAATTGCAAAGTTCAAAGTCAGCCTCAGCAACTTAGCAAGATGCTGTCCCAAACTAAAAATTTTAAAAAAGGACTGGGGGTGTGGCTCAGCTTTGAGCACCCCTGAATTCAGTCCCTGGTACCAAAAGAAAAAAAAAAATATGCATTCGATCCTTTCTCAAAAAGTGTGAGGGTAGAATTTGGAGCAGTTTTATCTGAGCTCTGGAGAGTTCTGAAGCACAGGAAGTAGTGAGATAAAATGAACTGTTTTTTATGTCGGGCCCCTAAATGCAGGACAAAACTTGAACTAATCAAAACAAAGTACAATAATTATGTATAATGAAACTCAATAGAAAGCAAAGTATCAATTATTTGCTGTTTAATAAAAGACTGGTGTGCTACATTATAGAGTGAAAATGTAATTGTTTTGTCTGATTGCATGATACTGTTCTCTCACCATAAAAAGACAGTATTGAGTTCCCTTTAAATCAAACAATTTTTACAAAATTTCTGTTTATGAATATATTTTAGAAATTTACTAAAATTTCATAAAACTGGTTTTGTTTATTGACATATCACATGAACTTACAGTATAATTGTGTTCAAGTTTCTGACCATCCCTAATTTAGTCAACTTTTCACTGCAATGACCAAAAGACCTCACAAGAACAAGTCAGAGAAGGAAAAATTCATTTGGGATTCATGGTTTCAGAGATATCAGTCCATAGATTGCTGACTCCATTGCTCCTGATTGACAGGGAAGCAGAACATCTTGGTGGAATAGTCGGGGGGAAAGCAGTTGGGAACATGGCAACAGGAAGCAGAGAAAGACTAAGCTCAGCTCACAAAATATATACCCCAAAGGCATGGCCCCAGGTACCTACTTCCTCTAGCCTAGAGTCACCACTCAGTTAATCCCTGTCAGGAGATTAATTCACTGATTAAATTAAGGTTCACATAACCCGATCATTTCACCTCTAAACTTTATTATATTGTCTCACACATGAACTTTTAGGAAACACTTAATATCTGAACCATAACAATCCCCCAATGAATGGTACCTCATTCAAATATAGAGAGATAAACTTCTAGCACATTTTTTGCAGTGGGGCCAGGGGTTACTGGGGATTGAAGCCAGGGTTGCTTTGCCACTAAGCTACATCCCCAGTCCCCTTTTATTTATTTATTTATTTATTTTTGAGACAAGATATTGCTAAGTTGCTAACAGTCTTGCTAAGTTGTTGAGGCTGGCCTTGAATTTGAGATCCTCCTGCTTCAACTTTCTGAGTCTCTGGGATTACAGGCATGTTGCACCAAGCCCAGTTTCTAGCACTTTAAAAAGAGAAGAGCACTTGCAACATTGTGTTGAATTTGGTTTTATTAGAATGTATTCAATATGAACCTCATAATGACCCTAACTATTTTACTATCATTATTCACAAAATCTACTATAATATCTCAAAATATTCTATATCTCCAACAATTTTTATCAAAATTATCTGAATTCAATTCTTTTATTTCTAAATTCAGAAGATTATATATAGATTTTAGATTAATGTAGTCTTCCCAATGCAGAAATTATCAGAAAAGTAAGTCAAAACATGTATTGGGGTGGAGTCTGTTGCTATTTTCTGAAGGCAGTGATGACTTATGTGGAAGAGAAATTTAATTGCCCTCCAAAATTGCCAGGGTATAGAGATAATTTTGAGAAGTGGCTTCACTGACATAGAGTACATTCTCCAGCCTCCCTCTCAGTTAGGTCAAAGTGTAAACTATTCCTTATTATTGGATCACTACATTCATGGGAAATAACTTCTCATGTTGAGCTACTAAATTGCGGTGGTTTTATTTTTGCAGCAGCTGAGCCTGATATAGACCATAAAATATCACTTTGCCTACCAATTATTTTCATGAACACAAACGTTGTTTGCTGCTGAATACATTGTACTGTAAAGTGTACAGGCATTGCAATTCCGCTTCTGAAGTATTGCCTTATGCAGCAGGATTTGCTACATTCAGCTGAATGAATTATCAAAGTGATGAGGCTGACTTTTATGCTGGTGGCAGAACTTTGAAGTTCTTGCTCAAATCTTTAGAAAAGCATCATTATTTTTCTCTTCAATCAAACCCAGGTAGGTACAATCCTTAACTTTCCTCTCTTCCTCCCTTTCATGCTCCTTTTGCTACCTACACCACTCTGATACTGTTAATATTACAGAGATTTCTAACTGAACAGCTTAATTTTTTAGCTGCAATTTTTGTAGTAATTAATTCAGTATTTTTTTCTTTTCTCATGAATTACTAACAATTGAAAAAGCAAGTAATAGTTTGGCTTTTATTTATGATTATGTTGTGTGTTCCACTGCATTTAAAACATAGGAAACAGAACTGTCACTGATGTCACCTATTGGAAAATATGACTGTGGTGGTTGATCATTTAATGGAGGCAATAAGTAGGCTGCCTTGGAAACTGGAGTAACTTTTTCATGTTATAAAGATTACAAATCAAATTTCCTTTGTACATATTCAGCACAAGTTAAGATTTATGCCTTTAATAAAGCAGAGCAGTGATCTGGTTGCATATCCGAAAACTGACAATGTGCAGAATTTTCCCTATGGGTGCCATTTGCCTGCAAACCATAAGAGTAGAAGGTTGCATGGTCCCAGTAGAATAAAAACATTTTCCAGAATCCTGCTGGGTAAGTCAACAGTGAAATGGACTTATAATGAGGCACTGAGTAGTTAGAAACTCTGTTATCACTTAGTGATCATTTCTATCTGCAAACATTTGTTGTTGGCTAAGTGCTTTCATACTTATTGATAATATCTTTACCATTTGAACATAATCTGGCTTCTTTATATTCTTGAATTCCATCTGGAAGAGGGTTTCTACACAGTTCTTCTAATCAGTATTACTGTTCCCACCACCCACAGCTACATGTTCCCAGAGGGATGTAAGGCCCCAAATTTCTCAAGGTAGATTATAAGATCCTCAGTGATCTAGTAAAAATGTGCTTTTCTAGCTCTCTCAAACTGCCATTCTTTCCCATCATGCCACTGGAACATACATATACATGCATACATCTCTACCCTCCAACCACACAAACTGTCAGGACCTCCTGTATACATTTTGTATAGGGTTACTTTAGTTCTCAGGTTGAGTATCATTTCCTCCAGAGAGCCTTCTCTCATAGGTTCAATTCCCTAAGAAGAACACAGAGATTACTCTGCCACAGGATTCTTAAAGAGTATTCACAGAATCAGTATCTGCAGGAGGAAAAGAAAGAAAACAAGATTGGGTGGAAGTAAAAGTCTAGATGAGATGAAATTTGAATAGCAATCAGCTGACTCCATAGAGAATCTTGAAGCTGATCATTAAGCACTGCCCTAAGTTGGGGATAGAAGGTCCAGGAATTCTATCCCATGTTCATCAGGTGGATATAGCATACAAAAGAAAGAATCATGACCTTGAGTGAGGCAGATGTCATCATCCAAGGTGGCACCTGAAGGAGACCTGGAGCTGAAGCTCACTGCCAGGCAGACTCTTAACAGATGAGGAAATAAGTCCTTTCTTCTGGAAGGGGGATCTAGGAAATATATTACAGCATCCACTAGTCTGCCCTTTGCTCCACTCAGATCCACTTCTTTTTATAAACTGAAAAATACTTTTTATCAAAATTTATAGCTGGGTGTGATGGTGCATGCCTATGATCCCAGCAGCTTGGGAGGCTGAGGCAGGAGGATCAGAAATTCCAGGCTAGCCTCAGCAACTTAGAGAGGCTCTAAGGAACTTATTGAAACCCTGTCTCAAAATTTAAAAATAAAATAAAAAGGCCTAGGGATGTGGCTCAGTGGCTAAGTACCCCTTGGTTCAACACCTGGGACAAAAAAAAAAAAAAAAAAAAAAAAAAAAAAAATTACCTAAAGCAAAAAAAACATTTTGTAGCAAAAATGTATGGCCTTAGATAAATGATCTAGGACTATATCACCAAAAGTTAGAAGATAAATAATTTCAAAGATTGGCCCAAAAATTGGGCAAAAAGTTTCAGAATCAAATTATTCAGAACTTAGGAAAACAGTTAAAGGTTTACAGTAGTCAAGGACACAGTCAAGAAAAAGGCAAGGAGAGGTGGTTTGTGGTACTTTAACTTTCCCTCATCCAACGGCAGCTCACTGACTTTCCTAAAGAAGGCAGCCAACATTTCTGATGTGAGGAACTGGTACTGGAGGGAGCCGACTGGACTGTGTTCAAGGGAATTGTGTTTGTGTGTTTTGAGTTGCCTGCAGCCCCTGAAGAGTGACACAAGGGGCTTGCCTTTGTCTCATCTAATTCAGGACTTTCTCCGAATGGAAAACTGGCAGATGCAGAGGTCATTTTTTTGAAAGGCAAATGAACAAACCACTGCCACCTGTGACAAAAGACAATAGTCAGAACACATAATAGACATGCCAGATCCTAGGGGCAAAGCTGTGGGAAAGATGTTAAAGAGAGAGAGAAAACAAACCCAGGAGACAGAGTGTGTTGGGGTGGGGAAGAACCAATTTTGATCATGAAAAACTGACATCATTCCAGATATAATAGACAAATTTTTAAAAGTGTAGATACAAATAAATTCCTCAAACACGTCATCAGGATAGACATAGTGAATAAATAAGTACATACCTACAGAAATAAAATGCCTGAATAAGTTTTCATTTTAAATTAATCAAGTCCATAATTTAAAAACTTTCAACCAGAATATTCCAGGTCTTAATTATTTCACTACTAGGTTCAACCAAACATTTAAGAAAGAATAGCTCTAATTGTATAAGAATCCTTCCAGATTATTGAAAAAGTGTTTTAATTCTCAACTGATTCAATGGATTTGAAGAACATAGTCTGGATAGAAAATTCTAATGATGGCAGTGAAACACAAGAAAATTATAGACCAATCTCACTCATAAACAAAGATGCAAAAAATTCTAAACAAAATATTAGCATCTCAGAAGCAGTAATATATGAAAATAATATTATTTTATACCAAGTTTTGTTGTTTTTGTTGTTGTTGTTGTTGGTACTGGGGATTCGACTCAGGTGCACTCAACCACCAAGCCACATCCCCAGCCCTATTTTTTGTATTTTATTTAGAGACACGGTCTCACAGAGTTGCTTAGCACCTCATCATTGCTGAGGCTGTCTTTGAACTCTCAATCCTCCTGTCTCAGCCTCCTGAGCCACTGGGAATACAGGCATGTGCTGCCATGCCCAGCATGACCAAGTTTTTTATTTATATGTGTATGCATTATAAATTTGTTTCCAAACTTGAAAATAAATTAATGTAAGCTCAGTAAGTCATGTGACCAGCAGATAGACAAATCATCATGTCCAAACTAGTAGATGCAAATAAATGATTAAAAAATAGGAACTTAAAAAAAACCTTGATAAATCCAAGAAGACAGAATTGAGTGGAGGAGAGGAAAGCATTAAATGGAGGGAAAAAGCACAAGATGAGATTGTAAATGATTGTAAAAGTAATTTCAAATATGCCCATAATTACCTGTAAGTGATTTAACTTGCCAAGTAAAACAGTTTAGTTGGATTAGAAAACACTGACAAACTGAAAAATAATAGTAAAATCACAAGCACAGAATTTAAAGATAATAATAATAATTAGAAACAGAAACAATAAAAATTGCTGCCTCTGGGGAACTGCACTAGAAGTCAGGAGCCGTGGGGATAAGAGTTTCCTTCCAATTTCCTTTTGACTTGAAATTTTTTAAAAAATGTTTCAACACTACTATCAAGAGAATAAAAATTACGGATAAAACAAGATAAATGATTGTTATAGTGTGGATCTTATGTGTTCCCCAAAGGTCCATTTGGTGAAGTTGATCCTCAGCATGGTGCTAGTGGAAAAGTGCTGGCACCTTTAAGAGATGGGGTCTAATGAGAGATCTTAGGTCACTGGGGTGTGTCTTTAAAGGAGATTATGGGACCTGACCTCTTCCAAGACCTGGCCCTGAGGTAAGTGGTTTTGCTCCATCATGCCCTCCCACCATGATGTGCTGCCTCACTACAAGCCCAAACCAACAGCGTCAACCAGTCATGGACTGAGATTTCCAAAATAATGAGCCAGAACAAACAATACGTTTTCTCTTTATATTTGATTTTCTCATGTATTTATAACAGTAATGGAAGACTGACTAGAAATTATTTTAAACAAAAATGAATGGCTTAATATAGCTCATATTCTCTAAGTGCTTTTTATATACATTAATTCATTAAATGTTCACAACCTATAAGGTAGCTGCTAAAATTACTTCCATTTCATAAATTAGGAACTGAGAGGAGGGACTGGTAACTTATCCAAATTCACCCAGGTCACAAAAGGTGCAGCTGGTTTTGAACATAGGTAGGATGGCTGAAAATTGCATCCTTTGATTATAAAGGTTAATTGGGGTCCAGTTATAAAGGTTAAGGGGAGAACAATAAAGAGGCAAGCACACAGGATGGTGAAGAGCAAGAAGTGGCCCCCGTGGGAAAGCCAGTCCAGTTTATTATCTATCCCAGGGTGATATCAACTTACACTAGTTTACAGTGTAAACTAGTACAGTTAGCTTTGCACATGTGCAGATCACATAACTTGCTTACTTCTCAGAGTCCACTGGTACTAAATGTTATTATAATAAGACAATGTCTCCAGGTCTCAAGGACAGAGGAGTCGCAGAGCATCTCTAAGTCATTCACACAGAAGGTCTAATTGTCCTGAGGAGTTTGTGGGACTCGAAGGGCTTTCGCTTCTCTGTACATTGACTGGCCTGAAATCCCTACATTTCATCTTTCTTCCAAGTATTAAATATAAATTTCAGAGTATATTGATTGCACTAAGGTTAAAAGCAGCATTATCTAAAGTTTGAAAACTAAAAAAAGTCATCCATAATCTCCTCATTCTAATACAACCCCTATTATATAATTTCATCTTACACACTAAGTTTGTAGTGAATATTATAGTACATATTCTCTACCTGGATTTTATAAGTTAACAAATTAAAACCATTCTTCCATTTTTTATATAGTCACCAAAATAATTCAGTTTAATGGCTTCATATTATTCAATTCTGTAGATGGAATAATTCACTTATCTGCTTTTATTATACACCACAGGTTTCATTTATTATTATTGTACATTAGACTGCATCCATTATTTTCCCATTGTGTATATAGATAAATCTACCCTTAACATCTTCATGAACACAGCTTTTACCATCTTGCTTATTTCTTAGGAAATATATCTAAAGTGGAATTATTGAGTAATTAAAGTGAATATATGATGTACTTTTTTTCTTTAAAACACCTAAAATGTGCTGAATTTTTTCCTAAACAAATGTGCTACTAAGTCATTAATCCTTAAATTCAGTAATAAACTGCACCTTACCTTTTAAGTTTTCTTTTACAGTAGGTCCCTGGGCTCTGTGCATGGGTAGCCCACCTTTCACTAGGTAACCTTATTAAAAATCCTAATCTTCCCTCTTTGAATCTGACAATAATGTTCTCAAGTCTCTTTATTTGGCACATGGGCTTTAAACATGAAACACTACATTTTCTGCCAGCAGGACAGAATCCCTTTGTTTTGCCAAAGGAAGATTAAAACTGATGATTTTAATTGTTTCAAGCAGAATCTGCGGAAAGGTTTCCTAGCCACAGCTGGATCAAGCAAAGTCACCATGAAACTATACCATTTTAATTGTATTTCCTCTGCTCTGAAAGCTAAAAAGCTAAAGCTCCAGAAAGCTAGGCATTTGAACTAATTTTTTTAATGTACTGGATTACTGAACCATCACAAACCCTTTCACATAATAAGCAACTTGTTACTGAGTCTAGGATTTTGTGAAACAACAGAGAAGACAATTTTAGGCCTGGAAATGAACATAAAAGCATTCATCTGCCCAACTCCTTAATTTAAAGATGAGGAAAACAGGCCCAGAAGGTCTGAAATGCCTTTCCTAAATATCCACAAATGATGAATGACTAGGAGGCTACAGCTCTCTCCTCACTCCTGCGTTCTCTGTGCCTACCAAGGCATGAGACTTGGTACCAAGGAAGTCTGGGAAGACCTAAATCTGAAAAAAGAAGTTCCCTTGACCATAGGAGGCAGGCCCCAACTTGTACCATATAACATGTGTAGTATCGAACAGAAATGTGAAGAAAGGAGAAAAGGTCTGTTGATGTCTTTGTCATTATACCAAGAGCATATGGCCATGGTATTTATTTCAGTCAATGTGGTAGCATCACCCAGTATAAAATGAAAGATAACTGGTATTTCTCAAATACTTAAGAATCACAATTAAACCCTTTTAAATGATAATTTTGTTTCAAAGAAACAATTTATTAATGTAAGTATTGGCTGAATCTAAACTTTAATTTACTAAAAGCTGTATACTGAAGCAAGTCTTCATCTCTGAGAATAGAGATGTCCAGAAGCTATACCATCACTGTGAAACAGTGTTGCATAGTTATAGCATGGACCAAAGACATCTGCTTCACCTGGGAGCTTATTAAAATATAAAATTTCAGCCCCACCTAGACCTAACTGCAAGAGCCCAAGAATCTATGTTTTAACAAGATCTCCAGGTGATTCCCATGCATGCTGACATATAAGAAGCAATGTTCTAATAGGTTTTCAACCTTTTATGCACACTGGGATCAAATGGGCAACTTTAAAAAAATGCTAATTCCTGAATTCCAACCCAGATTCATACTTTACTTGGTCTGAGTACAGTTTAGACATCATCATGCCTGTGAATCAATAGTCGGACAATTTATTTGGAATATTTAATTTGGCTCTTTTTACTCAAAGTTATTGAAAATACACCTCATCCTATTAAGCTCCCCCAAGGTTTAAAATAGGAGTCTACAATGTGATGGGTTACAAATATAATCCATTGGAATGTAGAAATAAAATATTATAATTTCCATTTCACATATTTTAAATTTCAACATTTTAAGTTAATTTCACTATGTTTATTGTCTCCATAAAATATCAATATACAATTATAGGTATAAATTTTGTAAATGTTATTATAAGTACGGAGGATGCATATTAAATTTTTGTATCAAAGTTTATGATCTAGAATAATGAATTTCAAACTTAAGTGTGCATAAGAATCACCTGGGAAGCTTCCTTAAAAATGCAGATTTCTGGGGCCCATGTACCTGAGATAAATTCTATTAGCCTAAGTGTGGGCCCAGGAATCCCATGCTTAAGTGCTCCATAGGCCACTCCCTAAGAGGTACTGGGTTAGACTCAGATGCTGTTATGGTTAGAGCAAAAATAGAACTCCCTGGAAAGGCAGAAGCCCCATTTGAGGCCTCAGTGGGCAGTTGTGCCTCAATGGAATACGCATGTTCAAAGGCACAAACCTCAGCTTTGAAGATGTCACCACACTTAACAAAAGATTTGTTTCTTGGGCTAGCACTGGTTACAAAGACAGCCGTGCAACCAGGAATATTAACAGATAGATTTACAATGAGATATATAACTTTTTCGATAAGAGTTCTTAATTCCCAATGCATTATACCCCTGCAGAAAACCATGTGGGATGCCAAATTATTATCAAATTTGTTTCTTTAGCCTGGAATCAAAGTAAAGCAAAATAATTATAATTAGAAGTTGTAATAGTTTTTTGCCTTCAAACTATGCTAGGTGACACACTGCCATGAAGAGGTGGAAATTGAGCTAAATATACATATAAATGATGTAAACTTACAAATTAAAAGGTGAAGATTATCAAAATGTATGTAAACAAAACCAATTCTATGCTTCCTCTAAAAAACTCATTTGTAAATAGTTTAAAAGTAAAAAGATGTAATAAAGGAGCCATGGTAATATTAGCCAAAAGAAAGCTGATGCAGTTATTTTATATCTGACACAGTAGATTTCAGAGCAAAGGATATTTGGGGAGATAAAAGGGATTCATTTGTAAGAGTGGGGTCAATTATTCAAGAGGACCAAGCAACCTTAACATTTATACCTCTAACTACAGAATTTAAATTAAAATAAAGCAAAAACTGATGGATCTGCAAAGAGACATAAACAAACCTACCCTTAGAACCTGACTTAGGCAATGCAGGACTTCCTCGCCTGAACCAAGGGAAATCAATACACCAAACAAATGGATGAATCTCAAAAGATGTAATACTGTGTGAAAAAAAAAAAATCTAGACAAAATATAATACCTATTATATTATTATATTTACTAATCTTTCTAGTAAAGAAATACAGATCAATGAGGGCAGAAAGCATATTATTGCCTTGGAAATTTCATTATCTTGATTTGGGTTACCCTTCCACAAGCATGTCCTAATGTCACAAGGTATCAAATTGTAGCTTTTAAACCTACTCAGATTACTACTTGTTAATCATACTTTAATAATTGTTAGAGGAAAAAAAGTCACTCTTGACCCAGCAAACCACCCCCAGCAGCCTCTAGCCATGTCAGAATTACAGAGTAGGCAACTCGTCAGGGTCTGTTTTTAAAGGCGGTAGTATCTTTTGTAAAAGACATATACTATTCTGATCAATAAAGGCCTAATATTTTAATGTGTTAATTTTCAGCTGCAGTGGAAGGGAGTTTGCTTTTAGATAAAGATTTATACCTAAATACAGAATACGACTACACAGTTTCCATTTTCTGAATTTCTCCCATTCTTGGAATCTTTGGTCTAATACTTCATTTTCTCTAATATAAAAGACAAATTTTACCAAATGATACCTTTATTCACCCTAGATAATTTATAAGACTTAAAATTATTAATCTTCTAGAGGAATTTGTTTTTGGTTTGAATTTAAAATAAGACTTCAATCCAAAGAAATGAACTTCTTTTTATGGTATTTCAGTCATCACAAATTAGATGAGAAGTAATTAGGGTTAGCAGAATTTCGAATTCATTCTCTAACACTACCATAAACAGAGTTGTTCTTGTGCCTACTAGCATAATTTCTACTTTTGGTATCTCAAAGGAAAATCAATAACTTTATTTTCTTTGAAGTTCCTCTTTTTTCACTCTTAATCCTTGTGGTTGGACCAATCCATACTCCAGCTTTAAGACTATGAATAAGGTCTTAAATTTCTTCTCAGAAAGAATTAACTAGCACAAGAATCTCCCTATTATTTTAACAACTTCTAAATCCAGACAAATAATGACTTAACCCAACTTCAGACAATAGACAATACAGAACTTTTATCTCTCAAAGGAAGAAAGTAAACAAAATAGAAGCCCTGTGATTGTTCCTGTTTAGTGCCTAGAGTTGTTTTGCTGGCCAGAGTCTAGGCAGGGGAAATCACGATATTTCAGAAAACTGGACAATTGAGAAGACAGAGATTGGATATCAGGAGAGCTGAGACAACTAGAATTTTGTTGGGCAGAATATTAAAGAAGTTGCTATGCAGGGATGTGCACAGGAGTATCTGTAAGTTTCTGATTACTGATCCATACTCAGTAAGAGGCAGGGGAAGAAAGTACCAGAAATCAAAAGATAAAACAATCTACAGAATTCAGACCCACCAGGGATAGATAATTTTCATTTTTACCAGTCATACTGGAGATGTGCTAATATGGGAGACATGAGGTAGATTCTTTCAAACGACATTCCTTCCTGTGGTAGCTAAATAAGCTCTAGGCCAAAATTGTTACAGATCTACTTCATAATTGAGTTTAAAAGCAAGCTTTTAAAAAATGCACTTAAGGTAATTAGTTGCATTTTAAACAAAATCTCATAATCCTTAAAAGAGGATAACAAAATCCAGTACTCAACAATGTGATATTTTTACAGCTCAGCACCCAATTAAAAGTTAACAGGGAGCCAAAAAAACAAAAAGCAGGCAAACATGAACTTTAACCAAGAAAATATATCATCCCTTAGAGAAATACCCAGAAAAAACAGCAGAACTAGCAAATAGGAAAAATAATCAAGCTATTATAAATGTCCTAATGTTCAAGAAAGCAGAAGAAAAAATGGTCATATTGATTTGAAAAATATATATATTTATTTTTTTGCAAAATAAATATATATGTCTCTAATAAACATATATGTCTCCAAGTGGTATTTTGAAGATAAAATATGTATCTTAAATAAAAAATACACTAGGCAAGAGTAACAGCAAATGAAATGCCACAGGAGAAAAAGTTAATTGAATTTAAAGACATAGCAAATGAAGCAAAAAAAAATAATTAATACATCATAGTGGAACAAAAATTAGAAAGCAAAATGTACACGGAAATTTTTGAAAGAAAGGAAGGTCAGAAAAATATTTGACCAAGTAATAGACAAAATGTTTCTCAATTTTATGTTAAATACAATCCCACAGATTCAAGAAGCTTTGTGAACTCAAAACAAAACAAATATGAAGGAAAACACATAAACACAAATCACAACCAAATTAATAACAATAGTGAAACAGAGTAAATCTTAAAAACAATCAAAGGAAAAAGGGGATACATTCCATAGAGAGAAATAAATATAAGAATAACAGCAAGTTTACCATCAAGACATAAGGGGGGGTGGGAGGGGTCAGTGTTAGGGTTAGGGTTAGGGTTAGGGAGGGGGGCAAGAATGGAGGAAGGAAGGACTGTATAGAGGGAAAAGAGGGGTGTGAGGGGTGGGGGGGAAGGGAAAAAAATAACAAAATGAATCAAACAACATTACCCTATGTAAATTTATGATTATACAAATGGTATGCCTTTAACCCATGTACAAACAGACAAACAACATGTATCCCATTTGTTTACAATTAAAAAAAAAAAAGACAATGGTATGCTGGAAAACAACGGACAACTGAAAGAAAAAGTTCTGTTAAGCCAAAATAAACTATTGTCTTAGTTCAGCCCCCTCAGGTTGCTATAACAGAAAATCTTAGATAAAATAATTTATAAATAACAAAAATATAATATTCACATTTGTGTAAGCTGAGAAGTCCACAGTCAGGGTACCAACAGATTTGCTGTCTGGCAAGAGCCTGTTCCTCATAGATGGCACTTTCTCTGTCCTTATGCATAGACGGGGCAAGTAGGCTCTTTCGAGTCTCTTATAAGAGCAAATTTTTGGTTTGAATCTTAAATGTCTCCCAAAGGTCATCTGCAGAAGACTTGGTCCCGAGTGGCACTATTAGGAGGTGGCAGAACCTTTAGAAGGTGAGGCCTCGTGGAGAGAAGTTGGGTCACCCAGGTGTTCCCTTGAAGGGGTTGCTGGAATTCTAGGTTATTCCTCTCTCTTTGCTTTCTGAATACCATGAAGCAAGCAGCTCTCTGCCATGTGCTCCCAGCCATGACATTCTGTCTTGCAAAGGCTCAAAAGCAATGGCGCAAACTGATTATGGGCTGAAACCAGGAGCCAGAATAAATCTTTCCTCCTTAAAAGTCAATTATCTGATGTATTTTCTCAGAGAGATGTAAAGTTGACTAACAGGCATTCTGTGGCTCTACCCTCATAACATAAGTACCCCCGAATCCTCTTCCGTTAATATTATCACATTGGGGGTTAAGTTCCAACACACGAATTAGGGCAGGGGTGGGCACCAGCATTCATATCATAACATATATCTGACAAAAATCCTTTTCAAAACTGAAAGTGGAATAAAGTGCAATAAAAACTTTTTCAGACAAAAATGAAGAATTAATTGCCATAAGAAATTCATTACAAGATTTTTATAAAATTAAAGTTCTTCAGTCAAAAAGAAAATGATGCCCGATGGAAACTTGAATTAACATAAAGAAATTAAAGTCATTAGAAATATTAAATATGCACATAATTAGAAAAGACATTTTGCCACTTAACTCCCTATATGATAGGTATTATTATCCTATTTTGTGGATAAGAAAACTGAGGATAAGAGATACTAAAGAGTTTTCCCAGCATTGTACAACTATCAAATACTAGAGCAGGGACCTAGGCTTATATAATACCAAATTTAATGTCCATAATCATTATTGAAGGGAAAAGAGAACACAACATAGATCTATACTCTTAGACTTTTCTACCTTCCGAAGTAAAGCATGACACAACAGCCAGGACAACTCCCGGGTTCTTATTATGTATATTAAAAAAAAAAAAAAAAAAAAAGCTTAAAATAAAATCACATGATATTTGCTCTAAAACTTTAGTACACAAAACTACAGTACAGTCATACAAATTGCTGTTGGTTACTATAAACTCACATATTTACAAGGCTTTTAAAAATTAATTGTATCAATAAGAATACAGATTGAAAAAATAATTGCAATACTAATAAAAACAAATCAAGAACAATAGATTCTTTTGATTTAAATCAGGTCACATGCACAAACAAGCTTACACAAACGCAATCATTTGAGATGCCCTGTATGGATTGTGACATGAAAAACATTCAACAAGCAGGAGCCTCATTAAATATGGTTAGGGAGAAAAAGACTATAGTATATTATCTTAGATGCAGACACCTGACCAAGTTAGTTTACTGCTATATTCTCAGCAGCATAATCATTTGAATGTCATTGTTATGCACAGGAAAAGCTTTAAGTTTAGCTGTACTGTGGCCATTATGCAAATAAAGTCCTAGCCCAGTTTGCACAATTGGATATGCCAGCCATGTTTAAAAAGCTTACTAAATCATTCTACAAAAAATACAAACCAAGTATAACTGATGGAGGAAAGTTACCAAAAAAACTAATGGCCAAGGCCAACACAGCAAAATATCCAAATGGTAGAAATATATTTTCTTTAAATGAATGATCAAATTGAAAATCATTGGAAAAAGCAAAAGATACTACTAACGTGATAGAATAGAAAATACCAGTTCTTTTTTAGACGTTGTTTTAGTCAGTTATATCACTGGTGTGACTAAATGACCCAACCAGCACAACTGTAAAGGAGGAAAGGTTTATTTGAGGGCTCATGGTTTCAGAGGTCTGTAGATGTTCAGAGACGGGTTTGCTGAGGGTGAGGACGAACGATGCCTACCCTACCTAGCCTTACCCAGCGTGCTTACTCAGGCATCGGAGATCGAGCTCTGAAGACACGGATCTAATATTATTTAGGGTTGCACAGGACATATATAGACACATTATCCAATCAGGTTAACACGCTTGTTAAAGTGTAACAGTCAGCCTATAGGTGAAACTATATGTCAAGGGTCGAGGTAGTGTAAACAAACCAAGCATGCCTAAGCAATTCTGCCCAGCGACAGGTCTGAGACAAAGGACTGGGGGAATGGCAAACTCCTGCACACAGCATGAGGCAAGGCAGTGCGGTCAGCGAGCTCACATCACAGCTTTCTAGGATGCATGACAGAATGAGGCCTCCCTTCAGCTCCTAGCTCAACCTCAACAGCTGCAAAGACCTTCATTTCATGGCAAGTCTTTACCATTACCTCAGTTTCTCTGTCCAGACTGTTTGGCTGACTTAGACCATAGTGTCAGCGACTGCTGTCAGATAAGCTTGAGGAATGTTCCCTACAAGGTCTTAGTCCATAGAAGGTTGGCTGTATTCCTCGGGGCTCATGGCAGATGAGTATGGTGGAAGGAAGCAGCTTACAGGTTGGTCAGGAAGCAAAGAGAGAGAGTCTCCCCTCTCCGGATACAAAATATATGCCCCAAAGTCACACCCCAGTTCCATTCTCCTCCATTCACACCCTGCCACTTCAATTAATCCCATCGGGTATTAATTTACTGATTGGGTTGACACTTACAACCCAATCATTTCTCCTCTGAACCTTCCTGCATTGTCTCACATGTGAGCTTTTGGGGGACACCTCACATCCAAACCATAACAGGTGTCTCTGACCTGAAGAAGCCAATCTATTATACCTTTGAAGCAAAGGACTTATTTTTTTTCACATTTGGAATATTAGAACCTTCTCTCAGAAATTCTATATTTTAGATTCTAAGAGAATATTCATTTTCCAAGGCATTGGTTTTTGATGTATTCAACTCATTAAGAATCAAGAACCACATTTTTATGCATAATCAAATGATAAGACCAGCTTCCATTCTTGAATATTTTGTATGTTGCAGACATTGTTGTGTTGGTAAGATTCATTTAATCCTCACATAGCTTTATGAAGTCAACAGTATTAGTATATCCATTTATAGATAAGAAAACTGAAGTCCTGAGAGGCTAAATTGCTCCAAGTCACACAATTGTCAGATACAGGGGCAGAATTTTAGCCTAAATAGCCTGGTTAGGGAATGCACAATTTATCATATGGTGCAACCTCCACTTTAGATGTGATCCTGTGAATGTATATGTGCATTATATGTATGTGGTGTGTTATGAGTATGTGAGATCTTTTATATTTAAAAAAAATATTTCTTAGCATTTACCATCTGTCATGCAGAGGCTCTGCCCAAGAATCGAAGCTCGAGGATTCGGTAATTGAAAGAAGATGCAAGGCATGGTGAGAATATTGTTCATCCCTTATTTAGAGGCAGCCATAGCCATTAGCCAGCGCCCCAGGCCATTTTCATGGGCTCCTTTTATATTTTTCTATACAACTGAAACAAAGAAAGCACACTGCCAACAGGTTACATAAGGGAGAATGGGCATACTCACAAGTTGATGCTTATGATCTAGAGTCCATAAGCTCAATCATGGTGTTTCTGGCCTTGACTAACAATGACATCACCAGTTCCCAGTCCTGGATACATACTAAAAACATAACAAAACCCCCCAGAAGTCTGGGCAAGGGGGGCTAACTACAGCCATTTGGGGCCCTGCCCCAAAACCATCTTAACCATTTTTAAGCGTACAGTTCAGAGGCGTGAAGTACATTCACACTGCAGTGCAACATCACCATCACCCATCCCCAGAACTCTGTCTTGTAAAACAAATTCTATAATCACTAAACAGTAGCTTCTTATGCCCTTTCCCTACCCTCAGCCCCTGAGAAGCACCATTTTACTTTCTCTTTGTTTGAATTTAATTACTCCAGATAATTCATTTAGTTGAATTTATACAGTATTTGTCTTCTATTTATTGGTTTTATTCACTCATCATAATGTCCTCACGGTTCATCTCTATTGTAGTATGTGACAGATTTCCTTCTTTTTAAAAGTTGAGCAATGTATATTACATTGTGTACATAGAAACTCATTTTGTTTATCCATTCATTTATCTCTCTAGAGTTGGGTTGTTTTCATATTGACAATTGTGAATAGTGCAGCTGCAAACATGTGCACAAATACCTCTTTGAAACCTTGTTTTCAATTATTTTGGGTGTATGCTCACAAGAAGAACTGCTGGTCATGTGGTAATTCAATTTTTAATTCTTTGAGGACCCATCTTTCTCTTTTCTATAGCAATGACATCATTTTATATTCCCACCAATGACACACAAGAATTCCATTTCCCTGTCTCCTCGTTAAACTTTATATTTTATGTTTTGACCATAGTAGCCAGCCGCCTTAATGATTGGCAGGTGGGGCTTGTGTTTTAAGTTCTTGGGAGTTTCCTGCTTCTGTGCTCTAAGTTACAACATATGCTATAGAGTTTATCTCTCTTTTTATGTTCGCCATGACTGTGTCCTCCATTAACAAAGGATGTAATAGACCGAAAGACATAATTTGTATCAAATGATCCCTCAGACATGTGACCTCATGTTTTATACATGTGACCCTCTTCTGAGGACCAGTGAATTGCTCCCAAACTACAGAATGATTAGCTGTCAATGAGATGTTTTGATGAAAAAAATAAATAAATGAAGATGGTCCTAAAGAGTCTCTAACCAAGTTTTCTTTCTCAATTTCTATCTCTGGGTTTCTGTCTCTGTGGGCTATCTTCTTCTGGAGGATTAAATTTATAAAATTTGAACCTAATAGTCAATTCTTAAAGGAAGGGAAGTAAAAGAAATAAAAACAGATGAATATCTGAGACAACACAGAATATTTGCAGGTACCACCTCTGGAAAGTTTGATCACCAGTCAGATCATTGGAGCTACTCTGTTTTCCCTAGTGGTGCTTTAATTTTGGGGACACCTGGATTTTCCATTGGATGTTACATGTTCTTCACCACACCTTCCCCATAACCACCATGACCTTTGTACCCTGCACATGTCTCTGCTCTTTGCAACCTGAAAATGTCTATCATTAATTTCTTTTGTTGTTGTTCTCTTTAGATATACATGACAGTAGAGTGTATTTTGACATATTATACATACATGGAGTGTAACTTCCCATTTTTGTGTTGTACATGTTTTAAACAAAGACATATGCTTACCAAAATTAAATAACATTTCCATTTTATAATAGTATTACTGATATTTTTAAATTAGTGAGATACTTCTTTGCACAGTTATGTTCCATTTTTTGTTGTATTTAGATGCATGTCTTAAGATTTCTTTTATGTTAGGAGGAATAATCAGAAAGAAGTTATCAGTGCAAAGGGACTGAGAAGAAAATGAAAACAGGGTGCCTGACACGAGATTAGAATTACAGAAAGCAAATAGAAAATTTCCAAAATGAATACATTCACAAACATTAATCACCACATACTCTCCCCAATTAAAAAAAAATCAAGAAAAGCATTTTCTTATATTCAACTCTAAGATTCAATATTGAGTCATTTCAGTAATTCAAATTCAATCTGAGGAACAATCTAAAGGGAACTGATAATAAGGGGAACACACCACTTTCTGTCTTTGTTTTTTAATTAGTGTGTATAAAAGTTAAAAGATATAGTTTCCTTTAATTCACAACCTCCCCCCCCCACACACACACACAGATATTCTGGGTAATTTGTTACTGTAGCATGGTCCTCATAATTAATTCAACCTATTTAAACTGAGAAACAAATGTGCTACTAAATGAGACTCCTTCATCTAGTAATGTAAAAACAATAATGATAATAATAACTGGTCCTAAGCCAGTAGCATGAACAAGTAGCCTGGAAGTCAAACTATACTAACATTAAAATCAAAATTAAAATATCACACTACTAAAATGTATAGAAACCACCAGCCCCTGGAGGAGACCAGAAAATTTAAACTACAGCTAGATTTCCAAATCTTAGTAGAAGTGACTCATGTTCCCTCTAGTAAGAGTGTGAACCATACTAATAAACTAAATACCAACAATTTTGACCCCAAACAGGAGGAATAAAATCAAAGCATAGAAAAGTCACCAAAGCTCTTCCTAACTAGGCTGAAAAGCAAAAGATGTTGAGCCTTAATGTTCTCAGGTTATTCAAACGACTTAAACTGAGGTGTGGAGGAGAGGGAGGAAATATCAATATAAATATCAACTGATCATAAGCATAACATCTTCCTGGTTTTAACAAATACATTCTGATTCATGTCATTTGCTGCATGATTATCATACCAGCCACTTTGTATCCATTATCTAATTTAATCTCTACAACAAACCCAAATAGTAAGAATTATATTCTACATTTTACACATGAAGTTCAGTTATTTGACCAAAGATACAAGCTAGGTGACAGAGTAGGTATCTAAATATCCATTTCACCTAACACCAAAACCCATGTTTGTTTTTCCAGTTTATGACATTATTCTTCAGAGTAGATACTAAATACATACTAAAAAATAATTTAACAAACATCTGTTGAGGGAAATAGGCCAGAAGTTCCAGTCATAAATGTCATATGTTCTTGAAAGAGGCAATATATGTTTCTATGTATTTTGATTCCTGGCTTAATGTTTGTAAACATGAATTTATAGGCAAATAGATTCTACTATTTCTTCACACATATTCTGTCTTCAGCATTTAAAAATTCCTTTACTTCTTTGTCTTACTTTCCCTCGACAAACTGCTAATTTCCTTGTCTAGACCCCAGACTCTCCTTTCCTAGACAGCCATAACCTCCTTCCTGCCAGTCTCCCAGCACCATGGCCAAAGCTATTTTCCATGCCTGCCGCGTTCATGATGTACTTTAATATGAAATCCCTGAGGTTTCTCAGGGCTCTACTAATTATGTAACTGTGGGTCCTTCCCTTCAGAAGCTCACCCCACCCCACCTGTCTGTTCCCGCTACTACTGTAACCCAGCTGTTTTATATATTATGTATTATGGAGGGCATGCTACACCCTTCGTCCTAGACAAGCTGGCTCCTTTACATTCCCCTTCATCTCAAAGGTTCATGCAGACTGTGCCAAGTCATATTTGCAAAACTGGCTGCCAAGGAAGAACTGCAAGTTAGCAAAGGTTTTTCTTGACTCTCCTGAAGTCTTTTGAACAGATAGCTTCACTGTTTACTCCAGAGGATCCCTCTTTACCGTATTACTGAATTTGGCAACCAGAATGAAGCTGAAAGGCCATTCCAAATGGATTTGCTAAATCAGCCTTTCGTCTTAGGTAGACAGCTAACACTGTGTTCTAGCAAGAGGAATACTCCAGTTACAATAGAAGCTGGCCTTTGATTTGCCCTTCTCCCTATTATCACTATTCCTTCTTGTTTTCAAATCTATACTTCAAAGATAGAGCACTCACTTCTGTTGAGGACTGGAAGAGGTACTTCTCTCAATCGGATGATGTTCTTTTCTATTCACCACCACGCCTTGCCCAAACTGCAGAAGGTTTGTTAATTTGTGCCACATGACTGTTAATGTGACAGCCAGGGACACCACCTCAACTACACTCAGCAGTTCACAATTGGAATCACTTTACAATGTGTGTTAGGATACTTAGAGTATCTCTCGTGCTTTTTTCTGGGACTGCAATTTGCAAAGCCACTGTAAGCCAGAAGCTGCCAATGTCCATATTTGTCACTTTGTGGAAAGACTTGCTTGAAAAAGAAGGCAATGTAAAGTGGAGCCAAGAGGAGGAGAGAGCCCTGCCAACATCATGGGAGCTCTTGGATTTAGTCGTGCCTAAAGAAAAACCATCCCTTGGACTTTCTAGAGATGCAGGCCAATAAATCTCTATGCCTTTTTTAGCTTAAGCGAGGGTAGTTAGAATATTTTTATCATTTGCAATTGCTTGAGCTCTAAATAATAAACAGTGTGTAGTTGAGAGGAAAGATGGCTGTGTGAGCTGTATTTCACAATAGGAAACAGATGGTACTCTCAAATGGATGATTTTAGAAAAACTTTTAAAATTAGGTTCTGTTTACAAAGGTGTAGGCAGGGTGGGCCAGAAGCATAGGGTTGTGAATCAATCCAGGATTGGTTATAGTCTTTTTATAATCACCTTTAGCCTTGGAAAGACAAGGGAGGAAACACTTACCAGAACATGAAAGACTCATGCAGAAAAAATGACCTTGAGAAAAAAAACAAAAAACAAAAAAAACAGTGATGTTGAGTTAAGGGACACACATAGGTTAACATGAACTCACAGGAAAAAGATCAGGGGAGCATACACACTGATCTGTCTAGTCATCGTCTGCTGCCTGAATCCCTATTGGCTATATTCAACTGAAAGTCAGAGAAGCCTATGATGTAATCCACACAAGTCCATCTCCTGGGGAAGATAGCCAGGTTTAGAACAGTGAAAATTGATCTACACTTTCAAGTGAAAGATATTCAGCACAGCCCACATGTCTTCACCATTCACTCTTGCCCTTTATCCAATTGAAAAACACATGTACTCATCTCCAGAGACATATTGAGACCTATGGTATTTTGTATCACCATGGAGTGGTGCAGCTCCATCATTCTGTCTCCTGTCTTTCAAGGTCACCACTGAGTGTGATTTCTGTGCAAGTTCTGTACTTCCTCAGCAGGTTCCAGAAGAGCATGGAGATCTTTCTATAATCGAGGCCCATGCTTTTGTTTCCACAATACCAGTCACGCGAACGCCCCATGAAGTCATAGCTGTGAATGAGGAAAAGATGACAAGGCAGTAGAAGCAGGTACAATGAGTCTGAGCCACCTGCTCCCACACTTCATAAATATGCTCAGGATTGGACTTGTGTCTAGTACTTCAGTTTCATAACATAATATTGTTGTTTATACCCAATGCTAAATTCTATGGATCAGATGATATTTCATAGACAATGGAAAGTTCAAGTTGTATAGTCTTTCTATTTCTCATGGTCAAGTACCTAGCATCAAGCCAGAAGCAGCTTTTCAAATAGAAAATTGTTGTCAGTAAAGAAGGGCATGGACTTATTCCAGAACCCCAGGCATGAAATGTTGATTTTCTGTTTGGATTTGCCAGAGATCTGAAAAGCATTTGTCTGTTATAGATACTTTCTTTATTAGTAAGATTCCTACATTATGAGGCCCAGAAAGCAAAGCAGCCTGCATTCACAGCCCAGACATGACACAGAGCCCATTTTCCTACAAGTCCAATTCAAAAATTTTTGACTTTATAAATTATCAATAAATTAAAGAATATACCTAAATGCATACGTTATCTACAAAATCCTAACTAATCTAAGTGCACAATTTTTTTGAGGTGTTGGGTATTATGTAACGTTTAGCAACTCAAAGATATCACATTAGGCCTGCTGACACACTCGTATTTCAGACCTTACCATTTTACTTTCTCTGGCCTTTTAGAATGCATCTATTTTATTAAAATATCTTGTTACTTGTTACTTCTTGTTTATCAGACCCAGTTAACATAATGCAATCATTACATTATAGATTAATGAGGTGTTCAGTAAAATAACAAAATGATGTTGGTTGATCTAGTTTATACCATAATGCAGAGAGTCACCAGAGCTCTTGAGCAAAACTGTAATGGTGTATTGTAGTCCCTGCCATGTAATTGCAAACTGCCTCTCAATTTCCCTTACTGATTAAAATAACTCACACCACAGTTGTATGTGTAATCACCACATGATTAAGGTGGCTATCATCTACTAATATTCCCATAACACATCTCTTTTCCATGAACCAAATAGGAATGTTAAAAATGTAAGTAAGGCTGGGCACAGTGTTGCACACCTGTAATTTCAGTGGCTTGGGAGGCTGAGGCAGGAGGATTGCAAGTTCAAGTCCAGCCTCAGCAAAAAGCAAGGTGTTAAGCAACTCAGTGAGACACTGTTTCTAAATAAAATACAAAATAGGGCTAGGTGTGTGGCTCAATGGTCAAGTGCCCCTGAGTTCAATCCCCAGTACCTCTCCTCAAAATGTAAGTATATTCATCATTTTATTTCATCAAAGGTTTGGTAGTGAAACAAATCTCTGCAATACTCCCAATAATAAGACCTTGCTTTGGCTCTGTTTTATCGGGGAAGTAGAGAGGAGAAGGGTTGGAGGGAGTCTCAAGAGTTTTCTACTATAACATACTGCAATTCATAGATCAGGACATCAATATAGGAATTTTGGTTTTATTAAATGCATTAATTCTCAGAACTTTTTAGATAAGAAATTAATTGTCATATTTATTCCCAGTCCCCAAAGAGCTACTACCAGATTTGAGTCAAGATTCTATCTGTTCCCTGGCTTCTGTAAGACTCAAGACCCTGATCATTAGGACACAGAGTTATTCTATATCTCTATCTCATAACCTTCAGGAAGTCCAGACATTTAGCTTTCTTTCAGGGCACAGACATCATAATAAATGCCTTCAGATCAACTCTGGGAAAGTCTTGAGGAATTATTTATAGAATTGATAGGTCCATATTACAATGTCTTTTCTCAAAAGGACCTAGACTACATCTCACTTAGAGAATTAAAGAGCTTGAACAAATTTAGATTAAGAAATTTGATAGAGGGCATGGATTCCTTCAAGGACTTCAGTTGGGTTTCTGTACTGTGGATCACACAATTTTCTACTTATATATATCAAACACTCCTTTAGAAGACTCCTATGTATTTATTTCTAGCAATTCAATGATCAATTAAGCATTGTCACAGATCAAAATACTATCATTACCATTCCAACTCTATGACTTATTATAGTAAGAGCACTCACCTTTGACCATTGTCTGCTACTAAATGTCCTCTATAAGTCTAAGAGTCACACTGCTCACATTGAAACCAATGATCTCCATTACACTGCACTAGCCCCTCCATCATATCTGATGTAAAAGAATCCACCAGAGAACACTTAAAGAAAACTGGTGTCCCTCACAATAATGCATTTAATGCTTTGGTGAATTCTGGGTCCTTTGGGCCCTCCTAAAGGATATGACTAGGGAGTTGCTAAACAGTTCTGTTTAAAATGTATTCATTCAAATATTCTCATCTTCCTAAGCCTTCAAACTTTTCCTTCTCCATATACCAGGCAAGTTCCACACCTGAGTCCAGAATTCAATGAACAAACATAGCACATTACCAGTAATTTTCTAAGGCCCTGGAGATGGACTTTTTAATAAACTATAGACTTCTAGGTCAGTGTGACTATGTCAATGTCTTGCCCTGCTTAATTCTCGTACTTCCGTTCCCTATTCTAAAATATTTAGAAATTTACTCCCACACCATGTTCCCAGGTGCCTGCTGATACAGACTGGTCAATTTCTCTGTCCTCTTGAATATGCCTTTTCCTCATGGAAGCATATTTGAACGTCTCATATCATACTAGGATATATTGGAAAATGACTCTCATTTTAGGTCTAAAACAAACGAGAGTTGGTGAAGTTGGGTCTTGAAGAAAATCAGTACCAGTTTGAATCAACAGTCTTAGAATCAACCACTGAAAAGCTTCCATGCAGAAGAGAACTTCTTGGAGAAGCAAGTTGGGTAGAGATTCCTCCCCAAGAAAGAGAATTCGGAGCATTGAAATTCTCATCCTTGTCTATGTCTGCTCAGATTTTCCAATCCCCTGCCTCAGGGTGGAACGCCTTCCTTTCTAGTTTTTTTAGATGAGAAATCTGGAAGACTTGAGCATTTAATTGACACTACAGTTCCACATCTCTTATAATCAGTCCTCAGCTGGTACCTCAGTCAACCATGTCCTGCAACAGTAGAAGATGAGGAATTCCCTCATTGCTGCCATGGAATTCTTCTCCACGGACATTAGGTAAATTTGTATCTCTTAATTTCTCTTTTCCCTAAGTAAGCTCTTGAGGGAAAGAAGAAGCCAGCTTAGTCCATTATCTTTATAATCTCTAGTTGCCACTTTGATCTCCTCATACTCTTCTCCATCTGCATATCATTCTACACTACCATCAGTGGTGATTTAGGTGATATCAATTTCTTTCCATGCCATAGATGACCTATTCCAAACTTCCCCTGACAAGATGATTATCCTGTATTCCATGAATGTAGGAAAGACAATCCCAGAATTCCTTTTCTATGTCCAGTTTTCTATGACCACTTCCAATCACAATAAATTCTAAATATGATTCCAACTATGGTATTATTCAGGGTCACAACAGGAAGAAAAATACGTATTCGAATTAGGACAAATCAAAGTAGGCTTATTTAAAAGGGACAATTTACCAAGATGGTGTTTAGGGAAACCACATGTGAGAGTACTTTATTCCAGGTTGTTACAACCCACAGTTCAGAAATTTTGAGTATCTAGAAGTTAAGAGATAAGAAGGTGATTTTTGCAGGTTCTAACAAAAAACATTCCAATCCAGGAAAAGGGAACAAGAAGTACAGAGACCTAAGAATCCAAAGGAAGAACAACTAGGACAGTCCCTTGAACAGAGTAAGAGGAAGTCTCTTAGGAAAGAGGACAAAGAGGGAAGAGAGGTTGTTGATAGTGTGACAATTGTGGGGTTTTTGTTTTTACTGTCTGTTATGTAGGAAAATTTCAGAAATTTCAAGCAGATTAACGACCCAATTTGACTTCCATTTTAAAAGAATCACACAGGAACCTTTGGGAACAACAGACATGAAGACTAGTTGGAAAGTAATCCCCATGAAAGGTGATGGAGGCTTGGACCAGCAAGGTGGTGGTGGAGGTAGATCCCACCTACATTTTGAAAACTGAACCTGACAGGAATTGCTGAGGAGTTGAATATGAGCTGTGAGATAAGAAGGAATAAAGAGTAAAGTTGGGGACTGAACAGATTAAGAAGAATTTGCCATTGACAGTCTTGGAGAAGATTTTGAAAAAAGTTTTGGTGGGGAAAAATAGGAATTTCTGTTTTGAGCATGTTAGACTTGTGCTTTTAGAAAGCCAGGTGGAGTTGTGAAATAGGTAACTAGATACGTAGACTGAAGTTCAGGGGGAAAGGTCTGGTTCAGATATGTGATACAGGAACATCAGCTCATGAATGGCATTGTAAGCCAGCACTAGATGAGATAACCCCGGAGTGGATAACAATATGGAAGAGAACAAGCAATTTCAAATATGAACTGGCCTCCAAGCAAATTTCATCCTAAAATGATTATTCTGAGGACTTTTAAAATTGTGGAAGGTCCAGAGACTATTCTATTTCTCAGTGGAACTACATAAAGTTCTGATTTAAGGCTGCCAACTGTCATGGGCAAGTCAATAAAGAAGAGCATGGATGCGAGAGAAAGCACAATCTCTTTAGACTTGTATTTCTTCATTCCCTCAGGTTTCACTCATTTGAAATGTGCCAGAAAGTACTTAGGACAAGCTTCATCAGAGACTCCAGAACATGAATGGTGCACAGCCAGCTCTTAGACCTTTTGGAGGAAAAACTTTGGCCAGCTGAATCCAAATTAATTTCTTAAGGGTTTTTCTGAGCAATTCTTTAGAGACAATACGGAAAAGAATTTAATATGCATCCATCATAGACAGTAGCAATGCTTGTAGTTTGTCCCCTAGTAAAATCACCAAGACCCAAAGCAGACTTGATGCTTCTGAATAAAAATTTATGCCCAGTAGCCATCAGTAGTGCCTTTGATGATATCCCCCAAGGGGATCCAAACCGTGAGCCCTTCAATCAATCCAGCATTCTGACTTGCATGTCAAAAACTTGCTCCTTAACAAATGGCTTCAACATATTTTTTATTGTTGGTAATCTCAATGCCCCATGACACTTCTGCCCTGGTGCTTACCCTAGTTTTTTCTAGAAGATAACAAGCTATGGATATTAAATGATTTGTCAAGTCACAGAGCAAGTCAGAAATCGGCTCTCTGATTCCAGCCCTGAATTTACTGCCTTGCTTTTTTATTTTTATTTTTTTCACTTTAGTTCAACAAAGGATCTCTTTAAAATTACACACAGTCACCAGCAAATGTCAGTTTTAGATGCACTAATAAAACTGGGAACAGCTTGGAAGCCAATATTATTTTGAACCCTATTCCCAGTAGTCCTTCAAGTCTTCAAATTTTGAGTATTACATTCCAAATTTTGAAAGATAATGGAGAAAGAGGACAGAAATAAACCCTGGCTGCAACTAAAATTAATTTTTAAAGTATAGCAAGCAATATACAGTTGTTAAATCCTTTACCAAGGACTGTCAGGACATATATATTATTTCATGACCCTTTAAAAATAACCATTTTTATTTTGCTGACTTGGTTGCGTCTCACAGGAATGTGGACAACACTGAACGAGGCAAGTGAAGAACTTCCAGCGTCATGTTCCTCATGGTGGGCCTGTGCCTAACGTGGGGCAAAACTCAGTTTCCTTACTAGTAAAGCTGAGAGGTAACATTTGCTCTGCTTACCTTATAATTGGTCATGAAGATCAGATACATTATTTCAGGTTAAAGTGTACGCACTAAACAAATAATAATAAAAATAAAGGTAGTAATAGATAATATTAAATAGTACCTTGGACTAGGTACTATTCTAAATACTTGTCTCTAAATCTTCAAAGCAGCCCCCATAGCACATCAGAGTATTATGTTATCTCCAATAATCCATTTCTTAGCTAACATATTTAAGTGCTAGATATACACAGCTCTTGATGATATTCTTACATGGATATTAAAAATGGATCACAAACCACTTTCTCAACCACCTATTAACCTTTGCCTTGCTAAGTGATGAGCCAATTCTAAGGAGGCCGTGAAAAGCATCACAGCCTCAAATCCACAAGTGAGGTGTGACTGAAACTGTGGAAGCCCTAGAATTCCACACAGGGATTTAGGTTTCAAAGTAGCAGTGTAATTAAGGTAGAAGTAGGTACTAGAGTGTGCTGGTGAAGAAACTGGTTTTGAAACAATGTTTGCATAGCAATCATAGTGCATTTTTGTCTAATGAATAATGCATGTATAATATATGCAATGCATGTAAATATATGCACTGTCTACATAATATATAATGCAAATTATTGTAGCCAAAAAATGTTAAATGCTTTTGTTTACACTTTGTAGAAGGTGAGAAAAAAGTGAGAAGTGTCCATATCAAAGTATATGTTTGGGAGATGAGAGCAAACAGCTATTTTAGGGAGATTCAGTGTGACTCCACCTACTGCCTAGCGTAACTAGTGAGTGGGAATTTGTTCATGCAGGTGAGGTGCAGCTACAGGCCTCAGGTTTCCCTTTCCTGTATTTTCTCTCTCCTTTCATTTGTTTATTTTGTTTTTGGGTTTTGGTGTAGGGGATAAAACCCAGGGCTTCTTGCAACTGAGCACATGCTCTACTACTGAGCTACGCCACCCGCTGATTTCTCCTTTCTAATCACTTTTATTTTTTTAAAATTTTTTATTTATTTATTTTAATTAAAAATCATAAATATACATAGGGCAATCTTGTTTTGATTCATTCTGTTATTTTTTCCCTTCCCCTCACCCCTCTACCCCTCTTCTCCCTCTATACAGTCCTTCCTTCCTCCATTCTTACCACCCTCCTTATCCCTAACCCTAAACCTAACCCAAACCCTAACGCTAACCCCTCCTACCCCCCATTATATGTCCTCATCCGCTTATCAGCGAGATCATTTGTCCTTTAGTTTTTTGAGATTGGCTTATCTCACTTTGCATGATATCCTCTAATTTCATCCATTTGCCTGCAAATGCCATAATTTTATCATTCTTCATGGTGGAGTAATATTCCATTGTCTATATATGCCACAGTTTCTTTATCCATTCATCAACTGAAGGGCATCTAGGTTGGTTCCACAATCTAGCTATAGTGAATTGAGCAGCTATGAACATTGATGTGGCTGTATCTCTGTAGTATGCTGATTTTAAGTCCTTTGGGTATAGGCCAAGGAGTGGGATAGCTGGGTCAAATGGTGGTTCCATTCCAAGCTTTCTGAGGAATCTCCATACTGCTTTCCAGAGTGGCTGCACTAATTTGCAACCCCACCAGCAATGTATGAGTGTACCTTTTTCCCCACATCCTCGCCAACACCTATTGTTGCTTGTGTTCTTCATAATCGCCAATCTAATTGGGGTGAGATGAAATCTTAGGGTAGTTTTGATTTGCATTTCTCTTATTACTAGAGATGTTGAACATTTTCTCATATATCTGTTGATTGCTTGTAGATCTTCTTCTGTGAAGTGTCTGTTCATTTCCTTAGCCCATTTGTGGATTGGATTATTTGTATTCTTGGTGTAGAGTTTTTTGAGTTCTTTATAGATTCGGGATACTAGCGCTCTATCTGAAGTATGAGTGGCAAAGATATTCTCCCACTCTGTAGGCTCTCTCTTCACATTACTGATAGTTTCCTTTGCTGAGAGAAAACTTTTCAGTTTGAATCTATCCCAGTGGTTGAGTCTAGCTTTTATTTCTTGTGCTATGGGAGTCCTGTTAAGGAAGTCTGATCCTAAGCCAACAAGTTGAAGGTTTGGACCTACTTTTTCTTCTATAAGATGCAGGGTCTCTGGTCTGATTCCGAGGTCCTTGATCCTTGAGTTTTGTGCAGGGTGAGAGATAGGGATTTAGTTTCATTCTGTTGCATATGGATTTCCAATTCTCCCAGCACCATTTGTTGAAGAGGCTATCTTTTCTCCATTGCATATTTTTGGCACCTTTGTCTAGTATGAGAAAATTGTATTTATTTGGGTTTGTGTCCGTGTCCTCTATTCTGTACCATTGATCTACCTGTCTATTTTGGTATCAATACCATGCCATTTTTGTTACTATTGCTTTGTAATAGAGTTGAAGATCTGGTATGGCAATAACCCCTGCTTCACTCTTTCTACTGAGGATTGCTTTAGCTATTCTGGGTTTCTTATTCTTCCAGATGAATTTCATAATTGCTTGCTCTATTTCTGTAAGGTATACCATTGGGATTTTAATTGGAATTGCATTGAATCTGTATATCACTTTTGGTAGTATGGCCATTTTGACAATATTAATTCTGCCTATCCAAGAACATGGGAGATCTTTCCATCTTCTAAGGTTATCTTTAATTTCTTTCTTTAGTGTTCTGTGATTCTCATTGTAGAGGTCTTTCACCTCTTTTGTGAGATTGATTCCCAAGTATTTTATTTTTTTCGATGCTATGGTGAATGGGGTAGTTTTCCTAATTTCTCTTTCTGAAGATTCGTCACTTATGTATAAAAAATGCATTGGATTTATGAGCATTGATCTTGTAACCTGCTATTTTACTGAATTGACTTATGAGTTCTAAGAGTTTTCTGGTGGAATTTCCAGGTTCCTCTAAATATATAATCATGTCATCAGTGAACAGGGATAGTTTGAGTTCCTCTTTTCCAATTCGTATCCCTTTTATTTCTTTGGTTTGTCTAATTGCTCAGGCTAGAGTATCAAGAGCGATATTGAATAGAAGTGGTGAAAGAGGGCATCCCTGTCTTGTTCCAATTTTTAGGGGGAATGCTTTCAGTTTTTCACCATTTAGAATGATATTGGCCATGGGCTTAGTGTAGATGGCCTTTACAATGTTAAGGAGTGTTCCCACTATCCCTATTTTTTCTGGTGTTTTGAGCATGAAGGGATGCTGTATTTTATCAAATGCTTCTTCTGCATCTATTGAAATAATCTTGTGATTCTTAACTTTTAGTCTGTTGATATGGTGAATGACATTTATTGATTTCCAGATGTTGAACCAACCTTGCATCCCTGGGATAAAACCCACTTGATTGTGGTGCACTATCTTTTTAATATATTTTTGTATGCAATTTGCTAAAATTTTGTTGAGAATTTTTGCGTCGATGTTCATTAAGGATATTGGTCTGAAATTTTCTTTCCTTGATGTGTCTCTGTCTGGTTTAGGTATCAGGGTGATATTGGCTTCGTAGAATGAGTTTGAGAGGGTTCCCTCCTCTTCTATTTTATGGAATACTTTGAGAAGTATTGGAATGAGCTCTTCTTTAAAGGTTTTGTAGAACGCGACTGAGAACCCATCTGGTCCTGGACTTTTCTTTGTTGGTAGGCTTTTGATGACCTCTTCTATTTCATTGCTTGAAATTGATTTATTTAAGTTGTGTATGTCCTCCTCGTTACGTTTAGCTAATTCATATGTCTCTAGAAACTTGTTGATGTCTTCAAGGTTTTCTGTTTTGTTGGAGTATAGATTTTCAAAATAGCTTCTAATTATGTTTTGTATTTCACTCGTGTCTGTTGTGATATTTCCTTGTTCATTCCGAATTTTAGTAATTTGAGTTTTCTCCCTCTTTCTCTTTGTTAGTGTGGCTAAGGGTTTATCAATTGTGTTTATTTTTTCAAAGAACCAACTATTTATTTTGTTAATTTTTCCAATTGTTTCTTTTGTTTCAATTTCATTGATTTCGGCTCTGATTTTAACTATTTCCTGTCTTCTACTACTTTTGGTGTTGCTCTGTTCTTTTTCTAGGGCTTTGAGCTGTAGTGTTACGTCGTTTATTTGTTGATTTCTACTTCTTTTGTTGAATGCGCCCCATGAAATAAATCTTCCTCTAAGTACTGCTTTCATAGTACTTAGAGATTTTGTACTTAGTACAAAATTTTGTACTTAGTACAAAATCTCCCAGAGATTTTGATATGATGTATCTTTGTTCTCGTTTACTTCTAAGAATTTTTTTATTTTCCTCCTGATGTCTTCTGTTATCCATTCATCATATAATAGTGTATTATTTAATCTCCAAGTATTGGAGCAGTTTCTGTTTTTTATTCTGTCATTTATTTCTAATTTCAATCCATTATAGTCTGATAGAGTACAAGGTAGTATCTCTATCTTCTTGTATTTGTTAACATTGGCTTTGTGGCATAGAATATGGTCTGTTTTAGAGAAGGATCCATGTGCTGCTGAGAAGAAAGTGTATTCGTTCTTTGTTGCATGGTATATTCTATATCTGTCGGTTAAGTCTAAATTGTTGATTGTGTTATTGAGATCTATGGTTTCTTTATTCAATTTTTGTTTGGACGATCTATCCAGCGGTGAGAGAGGTGTGTTAAAATCGCCTAGGATTATTGTGTTGTGGTCTATTTGATTTCTGGAATTGAGAAGGATTTGTTTGATGTACATGGATGAGCCAATGTTCAGGGCATAGATATTTATGATTGTTATGTCTTGCTGATTTATGCTTCCCTTAAGCAGTATGTAATGTCCTTCTTTATCCCTTCTGACTAGTTTTGGCTTGAAGTCCACATTATCTGAAATGAGGATGGATACTCCAGCTTTTTTGCTGTGTCCATGTGCATGGTATGTTTTTTCCCATCCTTTCACCTTTAGTCTATGGGTATCTCTTTCTATGAGATGAGTCTCTTGCAGGCAGCAAATTGTTGGATTTTTCTTTTTAATCCAATCTGCCAGTCTATGTCTTTTGAATGATGAGTTCAGGCCATTAACATTCAGGGTTATTATTGTGATATGATTTGTATTCCTAGTCATTTGACTCATTTTTGTTTTTTGACATGATTTGGTTTCTCCTTTATTTGGCTATTCCTTTAGGCTAGTTCCTCCCGTTGCCGATTTGCATCGTTGTTTTTCATCTCTTCCTCATGGAATATTTTGCTGAGAATGTTCTGCAATGCTGGCTTTCTTTTTGTAAATTCCTTTAGCTTTTGTTTATCATGGAAGGATCTTATTTCATCGTCAAATCTGAAAGTAAGTTTTGCTGGGTATAAGATTCTTGGTTGGCATCTGTTTTCTTTCAGGGCTTGGTAAATGTTGTTCCAGGCCCTTCTAGCTTTTAGGGTCTGGAGTGAAAAATCTGCTGATATTCTTATTGGTTTCCCCCGAATGTAATTTGATTATTTTCTCTCATGGCATTTAAAATTCTGTCTTTATTTTGTATGTTAGGTATTTTCATTATAATGTGCCTTGGTGTGGATCTGTTGTAATTTTGTATATTTGGAGTCCTATAAGCCTCTTGTACTTGGTTTTCCATTTAATTCTTCAGATTTGGGAAATTTTCTGATATTATTTCATTGAATAGATTGTTCATTCCTTTGGTTTGTCTCTAAGCCTTCCTCAATCCCAATAATTCTTAAATTTGGCCTTTTCATGATATCCCATAATTCTTATAGATTCTATTCATGATTTCTTATCATCTTCTCTGTTTGGTCAACTTTGTTTTCAAGATTAAATATTTTGTCTTCAATATCTGAGGTTCTGTCTTCCATGTGTTCTAGCCTATTGGTTATGCTTTCTATGGAGTTTTTAACTTGGTTTATTGTTTCCTTCATTTCAAGGATTTCTGTTTGTTTGTTTTATTTTTTCAGTATCTCTAACTCTTTATTGAAATGATCTCTTCCTCCCCGTATTTGGTCTTTTAACTGTTGATTGGTGCGATCATTTAATGCCTTCCTTTGCTCTTTCATCTCCTCGTTTGCTTCCCTTATTGTTTTAATTATGTACATTCTGAACTCCCTTTCTGACATTTCTTCTGTTGTGCTGTCATTGGTTTTTATTGATATAGTATCTAGGTTTGTTTGGGACATTTTCTTCCCTTGTTTTCTCATATTGGTCAGATGTCAGTGGGACTTGGTGATATTGCAGAATTCTTCTATTGGCTTATATTGTCCCTGTAGATTTCCAGTGTATCACCTTTCTGCCTTCAGTAGCCTGAAGTCTTGGAGTAACTTGATAATGCAGTGCTTCCAAGAAAAGCTGCCCCTAGCCCGCTACTGGTTCCAGGACTTGGAGCTGGCTCTGTGTGGAAAGGCTCTCATTGGGTGGTCTGCTCTGAGAAGCTAGCCTGGAAAGATGCTTACCGCCAGAGGTGGCTGGGCTGCGGGCTGCTTGGGGAAGTGCCTGGCTGCCCTGTCCTGGTCCCTGAAGCAACCTGTGGGCAGGAACTCGCCGCCCTGGTTCAGGGACTTGAAGCTTGTTTCTGTGCAGAAAGGCTCTCACTGGGGGGCCTGCTCTGAGATGCTGGAGAATCTGGCCCTGCGGGAGGAGCCCACCACCGGAGTGCTCAGGGCCGCCTGGGGAAGACTGTAGCTGCCCTATCCTACTCTAATAAGCCACCCGAATTCGGGCCTGCTGCCCAGGCAGTGCTTCACTGGGTGGGGGAGACTCACCCCGAGGCTCTATTTTAGTCCGAGTCTCTCAATGCCTCCCCCTCTTGAATCCTGTGTTCTGGAGCCATTGGAGATGCAGTCACCCTCTAGTCCGCCATCTTGGATCGCCCCGTGGAAAAAACCTGCGGCCAGGGGGGCGGGGGGGGTCTGCCTGGAGAGGTCTCTGGCTGCCTTGCCCTGGTCCCAGTGGCTGCTTGCAGGCCGGAGGTCACCGCTGGCTTGAGGACTTGTGGCTGGCTCTGTGTAGAAAGGCTCTCCCTGGGCAGTCTGCTCCGAGAACCTAGCCTGGAAAGGCGCTTCCCACTGGAGGGGGCTGGGCTGTGGGCTGCTTGGGGAAGTCCCTGGCTGCCCTGTCCTGGTCCCTAAGCAACCTGCGGGCAGGAACTCACCGCCCTGGTTCAGGGATTTGAAGCTTGGTTCTGTGCAGAAAGGCTCTCACTGGGGGGCCTGGTTCGAGATGCTGGAGAATTTGGCCCTGTGGGAGGAGCCCACCCCCGGAGTGCTCACAGCCGCCTGGGGAGGCTCTAATCACTTTTATACTCTACCTTCAATCTTCTTTCATTTCCATTGCTCTCCCCTACTCTTGAACTCTTTCTTCTTCTCTCAGTGCCAGCCTCTTTCTACAGTTTCCTCATTGCCCTCCCTCCCCTGCCTCCCCTCCTTTTTTCTCTTTCTCCACTGGCTTCCACCTTTTCTTCATCCTATTTTTTTATTTGGGCCCCTGCCACAACCTGCTAGCCCAGCAGTCCATTTCCTCCTAATGGAGGGATGCTTCCTCCTACTCTACCTGTGTATTGCCAGAGCCTCCCCTGCTGCCACAAGCTAATTAGATGCTTATTAGGAAAGGCTTGTTTAACTGCAACCATAATACCAAGCCTGCTGCCAAAATTCCCCCACATCATCCCACTCCACACAGCTTACTAAACTGTTCCATCCCAATGTTGTCATGGACCGCCTATGTCCTCTCCATGTCTCTCTGATATAGAGCGCCAGCCAGCCTCGATGCCTCCAGGAGCCTAACCTCTTGCAGACATCTCTGACCCAGTTCATCTCTGACCTGGTCCTGCCACTCCACCCCATACCTTCTAGTCCTGTGTGTCCCCAAGTTACCCACATCCTCTGAACACAGACTTGCCCAAGTTAAAACTTCATTTTAGAAAACACAGGTAAGAAAACAGAAACTGGCAAAACGGGATGGGGAGGATAAGGGCTTACGTGTGGCTCTAGAAACTAAGAGGACCACAAATAGAAGGGATTGACATAGGCTTAAATGGTCAGAGAAACTTCATGAGAAGATAGAACTTGAAATCACATTCAAATGGGTAAAATTAAGCAGAAAAATTAAGAATCTTTTATAAACAAAAAGTTCTATATTGCTAGAGGATGAATTTTGAGGCAAGGAATCAAGGAAGATTATGAGAGCAATTCATGGACAGCTTTGCATGTTATGTTAAGAAGGAAAAGTCCAAAGACCAGGGAGAAGAGACTGGTACAAAAGGGCTTGTCTGGCTTAGCTTGAGCTCAGCAGGAAACTGGGAGGCAGATTCCCAACAGGGCATGAGGAGGTCTACATGTGAACATGTGGGTACAAAGGGGTCTACATCAGGCACTCGAGGCTCAAAGGATCAGAGCAATTCCTGTCCCAGAAGAACAGAGTTTCTTCTCTAACTGCCAAACATCATGCATCTTGGTGCATGGCAAGGATAGTACTAAGTCCACAGCATTCAGTACTTCTTGCCGATTGACTGAACTGGGACATGTAGATGCTAACAATGAACACACCTCATCGGCTAAAGAATAAAGTTCACATGCATATATACTTGTGATGCCCAGATTCTGAAAAGTCTTGGAGGGCTTAGAAGTTTCATTTTCTTTGTTTGTTTGTTTGTTATGGGAAAAAAGAAGTCGATCTGACATAAGGAAAATAAAAGCCAGGACATAGAATTCTAGACTAAAACTTCTACTACCATTTCTAGTTCAAGAAATGTTTTAGTTCCAGGCACATCACATTGCCTTAGGTCAAATGTATAAAAATTTAAATTTTTAATAAGAAATACATTGAATGAGAGTATGTTTTATAATTGTTTTCACTGTATGATTTCTTTATAAATTACATTACCACTGTCATCTGATTGATTTGCAAGCATCTAGCATAGGTGCCATTTTTCAAGAACACAACAATAGCATGAAAGTACCCTGTACTCATGTCTTTCCATGTAGTAGGTAAGAAGACAACCACTTTCACCCTAAACCTCAGAGTTATTTTAAATTATAGGTAATGAAAAGCCCCAGCTACCTTGAACTCATCAGTCACAGTAGTGCTACATGAGTGTCAGGCCCATCCATTTTGAAGAGTGCCTCCTTTTCTGCAACCTAACAGCTGACCTAAGAAGAGGAAAAATTGATTAGACCTAAGTCAGGGTCACTATGGTAGTCTGTAGGTTCCAAAATTTCTTGTTTAGATTGAGAATGCAGAACTGTCCCTGCTAATGTAGGTATCAATAGAACAACAAAAACAACAGCCATGCAAGGTTTGTTGGATTCCTCCTGTAGGAATGTGGACTGAGGAAAGATTAGATTAGTCTGTGTTCTACAAAGAATAAGAATCAGTAACTCCCTATATTAATCAGAAATTTTTTAGTTTCAAGTAACAGGAACTCTCCCCAACTAGCTGGACCAATATCTACTGAGGTTTCTCACAGATTTGAAGCTATAGGAACACAGATCTCAGAACGCATTATTGCCTGGATTCTCTTTGCCTCTCCTTCTCCACTACTTCTTTGTCTTTTTTTCACTCCTTCTCAATCTCCTCGCTCCTCTGAGAATGAAAGAGACAAACCTAGACCATTTTCTTCTGCTTTTGCTTTATATTGCAAATAGATCTTTGCTGTTTTAGAAAAATAATCACTTTCCAGAGAAATTTATGCTTCCCAATTTCACAAATACAGCCAAAATGAATTTCCCTTTCCCACCATCTACCTGCCAATATTGGCAAAGGGTTTTGTGGGTTCGTCTTGGGTCATGATTCTCCACCTGGAAGCTTCAATGTGGCCTAGGGTGTCAGGTAACAGAACAGTCCAAGCCTGAGTCACATTCCCATCATGACTACAGGAAAGTAGCTGGGGGGATGTTATCTCTTGGAGACCAGATACATTGATTGAAAATATGTCCAGAACCACGTGAAATTTGGGGAGAAAGATGATTTCCCAAAAAAAGGAACTTCGGGCCAACAACAACAACAACAAAAAAAAGCATGTCTATTGCTATTGCCATTGCTTTATAGTCCCCTGTATGTTTGCCTTTTTCCTTCATATAAATAAAATTGCATTTAAAAATATTTTTTAATTTTTGCATTCTTTTGTTCCGTGAGTATTTGGTTCAACTCCATCCTTGAGATAAGTGTATCTCTGGCTGATGTGTAAGGTGCAGCTAGCAAAAGAGCATTGTGAATTACATTCATTATTTGAATCAAAGCAATTGGTGTACCTGCCAAACAAGTACCATGACACAGATGGCAGCATGGAAGATTATAGGAACATGGGCATTAAAACTGGGCTCTGCCTCTTATTAGGTGGTGACCTTAAACAAGTGGTTTAATGTCTCTGAGCTGCTTTCACATTATAAATGATAGTAATACTCATCTCCCAGGATTTTTGTCAGTGTGTGGGGATACAAACAGAATATTTTGCATAGTACCTATAACACAGTGCTTAGAAGATATTGCTCTTTTGTCCTTAACACCTATAAACCCACTATCCAAACTTTCTCTCTCTGTGTTGTACAGTTCCAGTGGAAAGATTTACAGGAAACATTGGCTACAGTCATCCCTGACACATATGACCTCCCAGCATTCTGAGAAGCAATCAAATGGAAATCATGATAACGGTAAGAAAGAGCCAGATGACCCTGTGCATCTAGAAGGTGTTTTCCAGAGAGTAAAGACAGCCTGAGCACCAGAATCACTTCAGCAACCTCTGAGCAGAGGGAAAAGAGAACAGATATCATATTATAAAGTTTGCACAGCTTAAATGTCTCCTCCCAGAGAGGCCTCCACTGACCCTCTGACTTAAAAAAGACCTTGATTATCTACTGCTCTATCCTCAGGACCCAAAAGAGTCCCTTGCCAGTAACTGACACTCAATAAATATATGTTGAATAAAAGGAAGAGGAGGAAGAAAGAAATGTTCTTGATTCAGGTCAGAAAGCCAGCAAGAATGAAGTATAAAAGGAAGACCATATTTTACAGAGTATTTCTCAGCTGGTGAGTCATTGACTTGCTTTGCTGACTGTTTAATTTTTAAGGGTGAGGATG
Source organism: Sciurus vulgaris (assembly GCF_902686455.1). Classification (NCBI taxonomy): domain Eukaryota; kingdom Metazoa; phylum Chordata; class Mammalia; order Rodentia; family Sciuridae; genus Sciurus; species Sciurus vulgaris. The sequence continues at coordinate 59,312,631 of NC_136469.1, forward strand.
TGATAAAAGGCCAGTTCTAGCCATGAAGGAAGTAATCAGTAGGTAGCATTTAAAAGCAAATTTATTACAGTAATAGTTAAACTGCACAACTGCATCCAGTGAATGCTTATTTCAGTTCCAAAAAGGTTGTGCCCTGTGGCTAGGATAATTGAGGTCTCTCATCTCTTAGTAGAAAATTATCCCAAGACCATTTGCTTAGTGCCTGCTATGGACAAGAGAGTATTTAACTTTTATACTGGGAAGTAATTATGTTGTACCACCTTACACATGAAAAGCTGAGACCCATAGAGGGAAAACAACTTGTCTAAGTTCACATAGTTGGAAAGCAGTCTGACGTTTAAACCCAAAGTCATCCGATTTAAAGCCTAGACAATCTTCCTTTGTGAAATATATAGACACACTGCCTCTATGAAATACATTGTTCAAAAATTCCCAAATACATGAAATGTTTAAATACATGAAAAACGTTCAACATCTTTAGAAATTAGGGAAATACAAATCAAAACTATATTGAGGTTTCATCTGACTGTAGTTAGAATGGCAGCCATCAAGAATACAAATAATAATAAATGCTGGAGAGGATATGGGAAAAAGGAATAATGTTATACTGTTAGAATGGTAAATTGGTACAACCTCTATGGAAATCAGCATGGAGTTTCCTCAAAAGACCAGAAATGGAACCACCATACGACCCTGCTATTCTATTTGTTGGTATATGTCATAAAGAATTAGAGGCAGTGTACTATAGTGATACATGCATACCCATGTATACAGCAGCACAAACCACAATAGCCAAGTTATGAAACCAGCCTAGGTGCCCAACAACAGATGAATAGGTAAAGAAAATGTGGAATATATACACAATGGAGTTTTATTCAGTCATAAAGCATAGTGAAATTATATCAATTGCAGGAAAATGGATAGAACTTAAAACCATTATATTAAGTCAAATAATAAGAGAAAATAAAAAAGTCAAGTGTTACACATTTTCTCTCATATGTGGAAGCTAGAGAGGAAAAAGGAAAAGAAAGGTGTGTGGGGAGGGGATCTGATGAAAATAGAAGGGGAACCAGTAGAACAAAGGAAGGAGTCCAGGGGAAGTGAGAAGCAAAGGAAAGAGGAAGTACTGAGCAGCAAAATGACCAAATTATATTGTTATATCGTGTGCATACATAAATATGTAACAATGAATTCCACTGTTAATATAATTATAATGCACCAAAAAATAAATTTAAAAAAAAGAAATATTGTTCATGCAAACCTATAAACGACCTTATTGAATATTAAGAACTTTATCAAGCCTCTATATGTAGCATTATTGAAAAGTTTCTCTTAAAATGAAATGCTTTCATTTTAATCCTGTTTCTAATGGAGTTCTATTATAACATTCAAAGTACATTTTCATGGAACAGTGGGGCCCAGGGCATAATAGAAACATTCTTACTCAAATAGAACTCTTTAAAAAATCATGTTCCAGATAAAGTTAATGTATAATGATAAAATATTCATGTAAACCAAGCCACACATTTCAAACCAAGCACAGAAGTCATATTTATGTCTGACAACAGCTCAACGTCTAAAACCAAAAACAAATGGCAGAATGTCATTGCCTTAAAGTTACTCCTCTGCCTCTGGATTTTTTTTTTTTTTTTTTTTTTTTTGGCTCATTCTCACTGAAGCACAACTCAGCTTATTTATTTCTAGAAGCCAGCAGCTTCTCCATGTGCAGAGGCAGAATTTAGTAACAGAGAATTTTAAAATAAGTTGAAAGAAACCTAATGAGGAAATTGATTTCTAGAAACATACAGCCAACAGCATCTGAAATGTAACTCCTCGGAGTCCCCAGGCAACACACCAGGTTTTCTCTTTATTTTATAAATTCATACAGTCATTGCATTTTAATGCCCAAAAGCAAGTGGAAACTTCCGCTTCTTGATTTTGATGCATACTGAAGATCTGGATAAATTAAGTAAGTCATCCAGTATGGCATAGCTTGTTAGAGCCTTCTGTGTCTCTTTGTAAGATTCACTTTTACAAGCCAAAAACTGTATTTCAAATATAGCAGGCTATGCTAACAAATTAGAGAACCACTATAAATTCAGTAATGATTACCTTTTTATCAAATCGTTAAAATGAAATGTTATCTAATTTTTAAAAATTCCTTTTGTAGATATGTGAACTGTTTACAATAAAAATATTTTGTGAATCTACAAATTAATAAATTGAAGTTAAAGCTAAGCAGTCCAGCTCATACTTGCAAAATTCAACAGTAGAATTTAGAGCAATCTACTTTATACCCAGATAGGATGAAAGAGACTGGGGCAGAGGATTCAGAACAGCTAGGATATTATTAGCAAAATATTTCTTTAATAGAAGTGTGCCAATTGGCACAGGATACACAGGAACCAATTTGGAGTGGAAAACAAGAAAGGATCAAAGTGCCATGGAAAGTAGGAGCGAATGAGGAGCTGAGAGATGAATCCATGCAGCCTAACTCATTTTCCTGTCTTGGCAGCCCTTCAGGACCAGCAGAACACGGTTCTGTCAATGGATATGTTCAGCAAGGATTTAAAAAATAAAACACTTCTACAGCCCTGCCAAGCTACATTAGAAAAAAAAAAAATTTAAAAACCACTGACAATACTCTCGGGGATGTGAGGTTCCAAGAGTCAGGAAAGCACAGCCCTGAGGTTTCTGCTTAGTACCTTCTTCCTTTTGCAGTATTTCCCGCACAGCCCTTTCACACAGATAGAGCAGGAGGATCACAGAGTAACTGATACATTCTACACCAAGTTTCTTATATTTTGAAAGACTTTTTAAAAATCACTGGCAGCATTTTTTATTATTTTAATCATTTGCGATTTCATGTTGAAGTTTGTGACACAAGTCCATTTTCCATTTTTGTTGCCAGTAATAGAACCTGGTAAGCTGCCTCTCTGAACTAGTTCTGCACTATTTCTCCCCACTATCTATAATGTGACCTAGTTTTGATGAGAGGAAAGAGTTCACAATCCTTAAGTACAGCTGCTGTGGGTGGAGCTCTTTGCCAGACATGCGAAGCTCCTGACCCTCATGAAAAGTCAAGATGGATAGGTTAAGTGTCTGGTCCTTAGAGTAGCAGAGTCTTAGAAATAGGGGAAGGTTTCTTGGAGTCAAATTAAAAGGAGAATGCTGCCACCTCCTGATCAGGTTAGCAGAATGGGAGGCGAGACACTGGACATAGGGGTGACATTGGGGCCCTGCAATACCATTCACTTGACTTATGAATCTCACTGAATATTAATCCTAGCATCTAAATGTGGGAATACAGATTAATATTTTGAGACTACTGTTTGATAGGAAAATGCGAAGAAAGCCCCAGAAAGAATGTCTGTAAACTATAATCTGACATACGAAGATCAGTTACTACTGTTACCAAACAAAATAATTTCCTTTGTATACCCACACACACACATACACACACAAGATGCAGGCAGAATAATCCCAGCTACTTCATTACTTTAGTATATTTCTATTTCCATGCTTCACATAATTTGTTATTCTATTAGTGTGATACATCCAGTCAGTCTAGTAAGGCATGCAGTGAATTAGTCTTTGATGAAGGTAGCTGAAGCGTGACATCACTGGGACACAGGGAAAACATCATGAAGCCTCCTACCATGTTCCACTGGTTACAGAGTTTGGAAGTGAAGGTAGGTGGAGGAGATATTGGGAGAGTCCAAGTCATCACCTTAGTGCTATAATATCCATTTTAAAAGAGAGCATTTATATAAAATTTAAAAAAATGTGATATAATTTCATTTATATGAGGTACCTGGAATAGTCAGATTCATAGAACAGAAAGTAGAATGGTGGCTGCCAGGAAATCAAGAATTATCATTGAATGGGTTCAGAGTTTCAGTTTGGGATGATGTAAAGTTCAAGAGAGGAATAGCCGTGATGGTGGTACCGCAATATGGATGAGTTCAATGCCAAAGAAGTGTATGCTTAGAAATGGCAAAATTGATAAATTTTATTTGCACTACATATTATCACTATTTTTGAAAAAGAAAGTTTTGCATCATATGATTTAGCCACTTGACATTGAATCACTGATTTGATTGAGGTTTTATTAAAAAAAATGATGAGTATACAGTATTTAGTGATATATATCAAGTCCTATCATAAAGTCACTAAGGAAAGCAAAATACTTGTTGATGAAGATCTTTTATTCCAAGTTACTGCTGGATTTGGCATGCAGTCAGAGGCACATTTAAAAACTAAAATGCTTGGATTTATCAAATTCTCCATATTTTACTAAAACCTGGCTTTACCACATCTAAGTACAATCTGTCCCCTTGAAAGAAGTGGAGACAATTTCATCACCTATAACTGAGTTCCAACTACTATAAAATTCATGGGGGAAAAGGAAAGTCATTAGTAGGATGAATAAAACAATTTGGGACCCAAAGCAAAAATACCACTTATGCCACATTGCTTATAGCCAAGATAAATACATGCACAAAAAACTCATAAATCCAGTGAAAATTTTGGTATTCACAGTAAAGGAAAAAGCCAAGGGTTTTGGGGTATATAAAATGCTAATCAACACAGAGCAAATTTTAAAACCAAATGCAGAAAATGATTAAGTTTGTACTATCATCTCTGGAAATTAGAAGATAGATAAAAAGTCATTCTTCCTGCTATTCAAAGAGATATGACAATTTTTTTGAGTTGATATCATTTTTTTCAAAGCAAAATAAAAAACTGGATCTGATGAAATTATAGGTGTGGTGTCCTAATTGAAAGGAGTGAGGGGAGACAAAGGAAACTGATTCAGATAAAGTCAATTCCTTTAAAAGGAGTCACTCAGTAAGTGTTTCTAAAAGCAAACTCATTCCTGACCTGACAGTCATCACAGTAGATTTTGTGAAGTACTATAAATCTCCAAATGTCCTTACTAAAGTCAGAGTGTTTCTCCTGCAAGATACTGAGTTCATGAAAGTATAACTGTTTACTTCAATGTCAACAACTGCCTTAACATTTTTTCTTCTTAATGAATAATACCCACTGATATACCTCTATTAATTTAATCTCCAAAGGAAGCAAAGGAGTGTTAGGGGATTGTTTCATTCAATCCCCTAACACTCCTTACCAAATTCTGAAAGAAGAAATTGTATCTCTGAGACCTTGGAGCTTTTACAGCATCTTGGAACACGGAGAATAATTAAGATTCGTCAAGGCTCATGGGACCTGAAAGCTTTGGAGCAGTCTCCTTGGGAGCAGTTTGATTTCCTGCAATTCTTCACAGCACACACATCTCCACCATCTAAAGTCTCTTTCCTTGTTCCCTTTACCCCCTACTCAACAAACATGGTAGCTTGGTCTCAGAGGTATAAAATTTCATTTCTTTCCTAATCTTCTTCCTCCAAGTTGATACCCTTTTCTGCTTTGTTATTAAGGAACCTATGCCAGTGCAAGTTCTCTGGTTGTTTCTTGTTTGTTATTTCACATTGGGAATTGGATTTATTGATCCAGTGACTACCTGAAAAGCCAAACAAAAGGCAAAAGGTCCATTAGTTTTCTATTTTCTTCTCAAATAACTAGAGATTGCTTTTCCTTCCATTAAGAATTTTAAAATAAAAAATCATTCCACCTTATTTATTATTTTACTAGAATAAAATCATGTCTGAATTACTTTGTGTATACTTAGTCTTAGTTTTCACAATTGCTGATTATTACACTTGGTCAAAATTATGTGCATGGCATTATGTCTTAGGAGAGATACACAGGCTCTCACACACACAGGCATGAACACACGTAATCATGTTCGTATGCATGCTACACACCCAACTTTGTTTTGAGACTTTATCATGCCCTCAGAAAATTCTAGTAGACTTTCCCATAAATTGAACTCTAGTAACTTATGCTTAATAAAAGACAATATAAACATGCATCTGCAAAGTGTTTTGAACTCACTTGTGGGGCATTCTCAATCACAAACAACCATATTCTCTTTCAGCATTTGTTGTTAAAATGTGCAATAGTAGCAGATGCAACACACAAAACCTAAAGGAATGAGAATTTTTGGCTCACGTAAAGAGTAAACAGATTTTTCAAACATATTATTTCTCAAAGAAGTAACATGGAATGTGAGAAATGACTGGAAAGAAGCATGGTTATTAATGTACTTTCTTTTTCAAAATCCTGAAAACCAGCCATATGGTCTACATTATGAATATGCAGATGGTCTCAATGCAGTTATTTTTTCTCTAATTAAAACCATCAGGGTAAAATAATGCAGTAGTTTGGAAAGCTGGTTCAGCTGGGTCTCTTTCTTCCCTTCTCTAAAAGTGCACCAAGGCCTCTACATGTTTATATAATTTGGGGATTCTTGCTGTTAAATGAAAAACAGACACAAGCAAAGCAGCAGGTAGCATTATTATTGTGGTCCTCATGGTAAATTCTGCACTTGAAGAAAAGGCATCTCACAGATGAATTTCTCTTAGGTACTTTTGCATAGAACCCACCTTTAGCATTTCATAAGCCATAACCTCTCTGAATTCAGGATGTCCGCTGTATCTGTCCTTGATCCAACACTGATGTTGAAATCAAGTGTATCAAGTTAATCTGTCAGCCTGCCTACATGAATGGCTGCTATAAGCTGAGTATGTCAACTGGGACTGGGTAAGTTGCTCAAGGTAGAGACTTGAAATTCTTTTATAAGGTGCTATACACTCCTCTTTGAGGACACATTGGGAACAACCATGGGTGAAAAGTCTTTGAACAACTAGTCTTATTTGTTCTTCATATGCAAAAAAACTCCAACAAAATAATAACTCCAACAAAACAGTCCTGTTTCAGATTCTTTCTCTTTCACCTGTTTCAGTGATCGTAGAACTACTTGATTTTTTAAGGCATTGTTAGGAAGGCAACCTGAGCTGGAGAAACTAGCCTTATGAAGGTGGGCTTAAGGGTAAGCTAATATAGTTACCTTTATTAATATCATTGTTCTGATAAAAACCTTTTTCCCTTAGCACATATGGATATTAGGAAATTGGGTACTCAGTTCTAAAAGGAATAGTTGAGGGGGGAGCTATAGGAGGGAAATGAATGAGTAGTGAAGATGCCATTCTTTGTGCTATTTTAGAACCTAGCTTTCTTTAATCTACCCAACTTGAATAACTGAACTCATCAGTGCTACAGATTTGGCTGCCAGAAGACAATGACAGCCACAGAACATGGGGGCAGGGTGAACAAATATGCATTCACCTGGAAGGTGGTCTTCCATATGGGAATTCTGAGTCATTCAATGCAAAAGATATTTTTATTAAATTGACTCTTATTTGTTTATTATTAATAAACAGATAATTTTTTTTCAGTGTTTGGTATCAAGTTTAGGGCCTCATATATTCTGGGCAAGTGCTCTGTCACTGAACTGCATCCCCAGGCCTAAACAGAGAATCTTGAAGAAGTGACTTCTGAAGTGTGGATACCACCTACTTTGAGTCTCTGAGTCCAGTGAGAGGCCTTGAGAAGCTGGGACACAGACCTCTGAGAATGGGTGTCTCTAACTGAGTCTCTAACTGAGCACAATAGAAAAAAACTTTAAAAAGAGTAAGAAAGGAAAGAATGTTTTTAAATAACCATCAAAAGTAAATTTTTCAACGATTCTACCTAAATGTGGCATAATGACAAGTCCAAATCTTGGGGGGAAACAAAAGAAAAGACTGATATTTTTGCCAGAAAACAGAAGAAAAGTAAAATCTCTGCATAGTGAAGGTTTCTTCCCCTTTCCTAATACATATGTGCTATGGTTCAGATATGAGCTGTCCCCAAAAGCTTTTGTGTGAGGCAACACAAAAATGTTCCAAAGTCAAGTGATTTGATTATAAGCATTTTAACCTAATCAGTGGGTTAATCTTTGGGGTTTATATTTTGTCCCTGGTAAGTAAAGCTCTCTCCCCCTGCTTCCTGGTTGCCATATCCTGAGCTGCCTTCCTCTACCATGCCCTTTCACCATGATGTTCTGCCTTATCTTGGGCCCTGAGCATGCACTTATCCTCTGAAACTATGAGCCCCAGATAAGCATTTCCTCCTCTAAGTTGCTCTTGTCAGGTGTTTTGATCACAGCAACGGAAAAGCTGACAATGCACATATGGACAATTTGTAGACTGCACTGAAAATATATATCACATAAATCCTCATAATATTTTCAGGGCAAATTGAAGCTACATAGGTTATAAGATCTATATGAAAAGGTCATGCTAGTTGAGTCTTCTGAAGGATCTTCTGACCATCAGAGGATTTGCATCAAGTGCTAGGGTAGCTGCCACAGATCCAGCTGGGAAGAGAGAGGCCAAGTCGTTCTCAAATATCTCCTGGTTTCTTACTGCTTTGGGAGTTATTAAACTTTCACTTTCAACACACCTTTCTACACCTGGTGATTCTGAAGCTGGGGCTCTTCAATCCACAGTTCTGCTTTGCCATCTGGGTCCCTCCTAGACTTTACCAGTAGGAGTCAAATGGAAGAGGGGAAGGCCAGAAGAGGAGGAGAGGATTTGCTCCTACCGTTCTGCCACCTGTATATCTTTTCTTTCCAGTTCCTTGGGGCTTTGGCTTCTACCTAACATCACCTAGCAATACTGCCTTTGCCAAGCAATGTCAGTTCCTTCCAGTAGCAAAAGTTTGAAGTCTAACACTCACAGACCTGAGGTATCACCTGAGAGATTCTAGAACCAGTGTCCTCATTTCCCTTTTCAAGACCCCTGCTCCAGTTGGTCAACACCCATTCTCAGAGGTCTGTGTCCCAGCTTCTCAAGGCCTCTCACTGGACTCAGAGACTCAAAGTAGGTGGTATCCACACTTCAGAAGTCACTTCTTCAAGATTCTCTGTTTAGGCCTGGGGATGCAGTTCAGTGACAGAGCACTTGCCTAGAATACATGAGGCCCTAAACTTGATACCCAACACTGAAAAAAAAAATTATCTGTTTATTAATCTCAACTTCTTCCCTCTGTTCCCACCTCCCTAAGGCATAAGCATCCAATTTGTATATCATATTTATTCTCCCCAATAATCAATTTAAACAGAAAAAAAATCTAACACATGGAAACTACTGAACATTTTTAAGATTTCTAAAAATCCTTAGCAAGTTGGAACTCAAATCTTGTAGCAATAAGTGTTGCTTTCAATAATCATTTCCCCTCCTATTGCATCACCTCTCTTGACCTCATTTAAAAGTATAAAAGGGAGTACATAAAGACATTTCTTTGGGCAGCAGAGACTAACAGAGGGGCTATTAGCCATTAACTTGAAGTTCCTTAAGGAGATAGCCCTTTAGTCAAGCATTCTTCACTGAAGACTGCAGAACAGAGCATCCTCAAGTCTCCATTATTAAAAATTAAAACTATTTTATTCAGTAATGGGAAAGAAAAGCATCAAACACCTGTGCCTTAGCTATTGTATGCTGGAGCACAGCTACTCTATAGCTCCCAAACTTTTGTCACTGTGCCTAAGTATTTGATCCCACCCTACATCTACTATATATTGAACCCTTGCTATGCATCAGGTCCTGTGGTAAGCATTTTAACACAGATGCTCTTATTTAACCTCATATGTACTCCAAAATGGTATTGTTATGCCTGCATTACTTATCAAGGAATTGAGGCTCAAATTGGCTAAGAAATACATGTATGCCCATGCATGATAGTAACTCTAGATAACACAACAAAATACTTGTCTTGATTTCTTCTAGAAACAAAAGCCAATTCTCCTAGGTGTTTTTATATCATTTCTAGAGATAGTTATTAAATTAATCTTTGGGACAATTGTTTACCTTGGAGTTGAATTAATAGACCACTAGAGATTCTTTCTTTAGGGTGGTATCGTGCCTGGATAAGTAGTGATCTCTTAGGGTATAACCTGACTAGATTAACCTCTAATCCTCCATTAGCTTCTTGGTTCATACACTTAGATGATAGCTCTTAAAAACATAAATTTTAACCAGTTAGGAATATACCTGTAATCCCGCAGTCTGAGGAAGCTAAGGCAGAAGGATCACAAGTTCAATGCCAACCTGACCAAATTAATGAGACTCCATTTCAAAATAAAATAAAAAGGGCTGAAGATTTAGTTCAGTGGTACAGAATCCCTGGGTTTAATCTCCTGTGTTGTAAAATAAATAAATAAATAAATAAATGATACTTTTTATAAAAGAAGACTGCATTAGAGATCTCCATGAACTGATTTAATCATTAAACCCAGTGTACCTCTGAAGAACATCATGCATCAGATAGATCTAGACAAACTCTGTCCATTATGCAGATATTCTCAGGTATCTGGCTATCTGATGTCATATAGATAGGCTGTCGGAATATTGGCATAACTTCTTTGGCTTTTAGTTTGGTATTTGGCATCAGGCTTATGCTTTTCCACACAACTATTTGCCAGGCTCCTTAGCCATGCCACGATTTTCATGGCTTAAAAATAATACATAAACGTGTGTAAATTCCATTGCCTCGTACTTTCTTCTTGCCTACGGCAGTTCCTATGAATTCAGGATCCACAATTTTCTTTCTGTGTGTAAATATATTAAATACAAAGGTAAACATATGGTTTGGGAGTTGCCTCTATAAATAAGCATGGAAAATATAAGTGGAAAGTTTTAATGGTACTGAATGATCTGGTTAAAAAAAAGGAGGTTGTCCCTTTGAAAAAGTAATAGGGCAGCTATACCTCTGCAGAATTCCAAAACCACAAATCTACTTAAAACCCCAAGTGGAAAAATCTACATGCCAATCCAGCACAATGAGTACAATTTGGACCCTTTCTTTAGTAAACACATATGATTTAGAAATGTAAAGATAAAGGGAAAAAACTGCAGAATTTCAGAACTCAGGAAAAATGCCCATGAAAGCTAGTCTTATTATGCAGACTGATGGCAAGTAACAGGATCATTAAAACCAGCTCATGCATGCAGGAGGCCTTGTTTCCTGAAGAACTGTAAATAATATCAATCTGATGGAGCTCAGCATTAGGTTGAGTCAGCAAACACTTCTGCTCACTGTTCACCTATTAATTGTACATATTTGCACTTCTTTAACATCAGCAAACCTCTCAGTCTAGAGTGACTTTCTGAGATATGCAGCTCTATTCACACTTCAATGAGACACTGAAGTTCCCTAAAAGCCCATGCTCTATATTATCTGAAATATTTTTAATGCAGTGACTCTATGTCTAATCACTTCATATACTCTACTCACATTTATGAGCAAGACCATTAGTGTTTTAATCTGTTAACCCTTTATTATAGCCTTGCTAAAGAACTCTTTCACTACCATTAATAACTCCCCTGCAGAAATACTTTTTTGAAGTGGATATGCCTGTATAACATCTTAGCCATATAACTAATGCTCAATAATGTGCCAAAGAGCATGTGTAGGAGAGGTTGTAGGATGGGAGTGAGGGGAGCGAAGAGAGGGCTCTAGAATAACTACCTGTATCAGTATAGCATTTATTATGTCCCAGGTTCTGATCTAAGCACTTTAAATGTTACTTCATTCAGTCTTTACAGCACCCCTAGGAAGTAAGTACTATTATTATCCCCATTTTACAGTCAGTCTAACAAAAAGAGGGTTAAAGTAACTTGCCCCACTTCACGCAACTGGGTAGTAAAGCTGTGATTCAAACTCAGGCATGCTCTGAATTGTAATGTCATATGGCCTCTTGTTAAAAACAAGAATCCTTTGAAAGGATGAATGATTCTTCTTGACTTCCTGAGCATTTTAGTAACTTGGGCAAGGTCTAAAGTAGAGGGTAACATTCCAGCCAGTAGTAGGTCTAAAATGAATGACTAGGTTCTTGACTTCCAAAGGACAAATTGGCTCTAGTCAAGTAAGAGACATGCAGATCTCTTCTCGTGCAAGGGTAAACCATATACAAAACTGGGAATCTAAAGATAAATTTTAAAATTCTCCCCCTCCCCCACACTGTCCTTAATTCCCCACAACTTTATTTTCTCTGCACCCAGTGCCTTTGCTCTTCCCACCATCTCTCAGATCTTCTCCCAGCAGCTGAGATGACACACACAAGCCCACTTCAGAATTGCTAATCACTCTGTATCTTTATACACCTCCCTCTTCTCCAGGCAAAGTCGACCTGAGTGACATCGACTTCCTTAGGAATGTTCTCTACTCTCTTTCAGACAGGAAATATGGCAGCTTGTCTGCCATGTGTCAAGGTGTTAGTGAAAGCAGTAGCATATCAAGGAAGGAATCAACCTGGCTAAGACATCATTGTGGGAGAGGGTCTGCCAACTGGTTCTGCCCACCAGTTAAGCCCAGAATCCTAACAGCAATAAACAGGAGGGCTCTATTAAAATCTGTAGATTCTCTTTCTCTTGAACTTAGTAAGAAAAGTAACATTGATTAGTCTAAGAAGATTGAAACTAAACTAGAATTAAATATACTTTGTTTTACTATATAGTTGACTTAGGCATAAGTGTGTTTAGCAGATTATAAAGAATGCACAGTGGGGGTTTTTATGTAGAGTTCCAGTTCCTCATCACCAAGGGTCACTGAAAACCCTTCGTCAGCTTTGGTTGAGAGAATGATTTCTGTTCAGATGGGACCTGGATTCATATTTACCTTGTATTGTCACATCTTGCATATCTTCCACACAATGTCACCTACTCCTTTTCTATACCACTCTGCTACGAGGGTGAGCACATTCTTATATCTATCCATATTTACTCAAAGTTCAGATTTTAATAGCAATATTTTTGCCAGTCTTATTGCTAGGAAGTTTTATTTACCTCCAGTATACAATCCTTGAGTCACCTACTTTCCCCAGGAATCTTGCATGTGAGATTGCAAGCTCACACATGTCTACAATCTCCCAACCACTCTTCTTTGCTTCCATGAGTTCATCCTGATCAACACTACCATTGTCCGGAGGTGGTGGTGGGAATAGCAGTCCATTTGTTTTGAAAAGAATAGAAACTTTCAGTGTCAAGTAATTTTACAAAAACTGGACTGCTCTCTACAGCAGAAATGCTAAAACGATAGGAGTTCTATTATGATGTTATCAAACTTCACAAGGCTACAATTTAACATGGACCCCTGAAATCTTGATTTCATGTACAATTGCCTCCTTAAAATTCCACTTGGATACTTAAAAGGCACTCAAAATGACATTTCAAACAAAAGGTTCTTGAATTCTACCTTATTCCAAAAGACTGGTTTCTGCTGCAATTTGCCCCAGCTCAGTAAAATGACGGAGACATTCAACCAGTGACTGAAATAAAAGACGTAGGAGATGGCATAGTTTTCTCCCTTTACCACTTTCCACATCCAATTCATTAATAGGAGTTGTAGAATCAGCCTCCAAAATATTTACCACCCATCTCCCTTCTCTCCTTTTCTGCAGCTACCACTGATGTTCCAGCCACTGTCACCAGGCCAGCACTGTGTGATGACCTCCCAACTGTTCTTCCTACTACTGCATCTATACCAACTACAGATAATTCTTATCAAAATGAGTAATGTTTGTATAAATGAATCATATCACTTGACTACCCTGGCTACAACCCTTGAATAAATTCAGACTTCTATCATTACCCATAAACCCTACGTAGACTTACTTCTTCCCCTTTTCCCTGTTCAACTCTTTCTCAAACTCTAAAGACGAACAAACAAGCTCCTCTCCTCCCTGTCCCTTAGCACTTTCAAAAGGTGACACCTTGTCATTCTTTAAGTCTCAGTTTAACTATCACCCATTTCCATGCCCTGTCATCTAAAGTGACCTGGCCAGACTTGGTGACATTACCCCAGCTGTTCCTTTCACTGCTTTTTCATTGGCTGGTTTATATTTGCTCTTTTGGTTGTCAGCATGTTTTCACATCTAGAACAAAAGCTCCATGAAGTCAACCTCGCCTGATTCCTGTATCACTCCAGCACCCAACACAGAGCAATGCCAGCTACAGGGTAGTCTCTCTTAAATATTGATGATATTGAGTGACCATCGATTTAGAATTGGCTCTGCCACTTACTGAGTCACTGTTCTAAAGTTACACACTCTCCATTACCTTGGTTTCCCCATCTATAAAATGAGGACAACGATGGTATGTATCTCATCTGGATTATTTTGTTTTTCTTTTTCTTACCAATATTTTTTTTGTTTATTGTAGAAGTAAACTGTTTAATATCAGACAGATGAACATTTGTGATGATGACAGTGATTTGTTCTCCAAATATATAAATGCCTGTTATTAAAACAAAGAAGATTCTTTTACATGCTCACATATTTGCTCTTCCACACTTTTGGAAACTGAGTGCATTTTTGGAAACTGCTTTTATTTAGCACATAAAGTTTTCAAAGTTTCTTGGCTCTTACCTGACCCTAGATACCTGACATCTGTCAATATTGCTTCTTTTTTTTTAATTTATTTTTATTTTAAACAAATGGGATACATCTTATTTCTCTGTACATGAAGTAGAGGCATACCAATTGTGTAATCATACATTTACATAAGGTAATAGTTTTTGATTTATTCTGTTATTTTTTTCTTTCCACTCTCCCCTCTCACCCCTCCTTTCCCTCTATAAAATCCCTCCTTCCTCCATTCTTGCCCCCTTCCCACCCCCTATTATGTGTCATCAGCTTCTTATCAGTGAGATCATTCGTCCTTTGGTTTTTTGAGATTGGCTTATCTTACTTAGCATGATATTCTCCAATTTCATCCATTTGCCTGCAAATGCCATAATTTTATTAATCTTTATGGCTGAGTAATATTCCATTGTGTGTGCATATATATATATGTTTCTTTATCCATTCATCAATTGAGGGGCATCTATGTTGGTTCCACAATCTGGCCATTGTGAATTGAACAGCTATGAACATTGAAGTGGCTGCATCTCTGTAGTATGCTGATTTCAAGTACTTTGGGTATAGGCCAAGGAGTGGGATAGCTGGGTCAAATGGTGGTTTCATTCCAAGTTTTCTAAGGAATCTCCACACTGCTTTTCAGAGTGGTTGCACTAATTTGCAACCCCAGCAGCAATGTATAAATGTACCTTTCCCCACATGCTCGACAATACCTATTGTTGCTTGTATTCTTCTTGATTGCCATTCTAATTGGGGCTAGATGGATTCTTAGGGTAGTTTTGATTTGCATTTCTCTTATCACTAGAGATGTTGAACATTTTTTTCATGTATCTGTTGATTGCTTGTACATCTTCTTCTGTGAAGTATCTGTTCATTTCCTTAGCCCATTTGTTGATTGGGTTATTTGTATTCTTGGTGTGGAGTTTGTTGACTTCTTTATATATTCTGGAAATTAGCATTCTGTCTGAAGTATGAGTGGCAAAGATATTCTCCCACTCTGTAGGCTCTCTCTTCACATTACTGATAGTTTCCTTTGTTGAGAGAAAGCTTTTTAGTTTGAATCTATCCCAGTTATTGATTCTTGCTTTTATTTCTTTTGCAATGGGAGTCCTGTTAAGTAAGTCTGATCCTAAGCCAACATGTTGAAGATTTGGACCTACTTTCTCTTCTATAAGATGCAGGGTCTCTGGTCTGATTCCAAGGTCCTTGATCAGTGTGACTTGGTTTTTGTGCAGGGTGAGAGATAGGGATTTAGTTTCATTCTGTTGCATATGGATTTCCAGTTTTCCCAGCACCATTTGTTGAAGAGGCTATCTTTTCTCCATTGCATATTTTTGGCACCTTTGTCTAGTATGAGAAAATTGTATTTATTTGGGTTTGTGTCCATGTCCTCTATTCTGTACCATTGATCTACCTGTCTATTTTGGTACTAATACCATGCCGTTTTTGTTACTATTGCTTTGTAGTAGAGTTGAAGGTCTGGTACTGCAATACCCGCTACTTCGCTCCTCCTGCTAAGATTGCTTTAGCTATTCTGGATTTCTTATTCTTCCAGATGAATTTCACGATTGCTTGCTCTATTTCTGTAAGGTACATCATTGGGATTTTAATTGGAATTGCATTGAATCTGTATAGCACTTTAGGTAGTATGGCCATTTTGGCAATATTAATTCTGCCTATCCAAGAACATGGGAGATCTTTCCATCTTCTAAGGTTTTCTTTAATTTCTTTCTTTAGTGTTCTGTAGTTCTCATTGTAGAGGTCTTTCACCTCTTTTGTGAGATTGATTCCCAAGTATTTTATTTTTTTCGATGCTATTGTGAATGGGGTAGTTTTCCTAACTTCTCTTTCTGAGGATTCATCAATTATGTATAAAAATGCATTAGATTTATGAGCATTGATCTTGTAACCTGCTACTTTACTGAATTCACGTATGAGTTCTAACAGTGTTCTGGTGGAATTTCCCAGTTCCTCTAAATATATAATCATGTCATCAGCAGATAGGGATAGTTTGAGTTCTTCTTTTCCTATTCCTATCCCTTTAATTTCTTTGGTCTGTCTAATTGCTCTGGCTAGAGTTTCAAGGACAATGTTGAATAGAAGTGGTGAAAGAGGGCATCCCTGCCTTGTCCCAGTTTTTAGGGGGAATGCTTTCCGTTTTTCACCACTTAGAATGATATTGACCAAGGGTTTAGCAGAGAGCTTTTGCAATGTTAAGGAATGCTCCAACTATCCCTATTTTTTCTAGTGTTTTGAGCATGAAGGATGCTGTATTTTATCAAATGCTTTTTCTGCATCTATCGAAATAATCATGTGATTCTTGACTTTAAGTCTATTTATATGGTGAATTACATTTATTGATTTCCAGATGTTGAACCAAACTTGCATCCCTGGGATAAACCCCACTTGATAGTGGTGCACTATCTTTTAAATATATTTTTGTATGCAATTTGCTAAAATTTTGTTGAGAATTTCTGCTATTTTCATTAAGGATATTGGTGTGAAATTTTCTTTCCTCGATGTGTCTCTATCTGGTTTAGGTATCAGGGTGATATTGCCTTCATAAAGTGAGTTTGGGAGGGTTCCCTCCTCTTCTATTTTATGGAATACTTTGAGAAGTATTGGAATGAGCTCTTCTTTAAAGGTTTTGTAGAACTCGGCTGAGAACCCATCTGGTCCCAGACTTTTCTTTGTTGGTAGGCTTTTGATGACTTCTTCTATTTCATTACTTGAAATTGATCTATTAAATTGTGTATGTTCCCCTGGTTCAGTTTAGGTAATTCATGTCTCTAGAAACCTGTTGATGTCTCCGAGATTTTCTATTTTGTTGGAGTATAGATTTTCAAAATAGCTTCTAATTATGTTTTGTATTTCAATCGTGTCTGTTGTGATATTTCCTTGTTCATTCCGAATTTTAGTAATTTGAGTTTTCTCTCTCCTTCTCTTTGTTAGTTAGTGTGGCTAAGGGTTTATCAATTTTGTTTATTTTTTCAAAGAACTAACTATTTATTTTGTCGATTTTTTTGATTGTTTCTTTTGTTTCAATTTCGTTGATTTTGGCTCTGATTTTAACTATTTCCTGTCTTCTACTACTTTTGGTGTTGCTCTGTTCTTCTTTTTCTAGGGCTTTGAGCTCTAGTGTTAGGTCATTTATTTGTTGATTTTTTCTTCTTTTATTGAATGCACTCCATGAAATAAATCTTCCTCTAAGTACTGCTTTCATAGTGTTCCAGAGATTTTCATATGATATATCTTTGTTCTTGTTTACCTCTAAGAATTTTTTATTTCCCTCCTGATGTCTTCTATTATCTGTTCATCATATAATAGCATATTATTTAACCTCCAGGTGTTGAGTAGTTTCTGTTTTTTATTCTGTCATTTATTTCTAATTTGAATCCATTATGATCTGATAGAATACAAAGTAGTATCTCTATCTTCTTGTATTTGTTAACAGTAGCTTTGTGGCATAGAATATGGTCTGTTTTAGAGAAGGATCCATGTGCTGCTGAGAAGAAAGTGTATTCACTCTTCGTTGGATGGTATATTCTATATATTTCTGTTAAGTCTAAATTATTGATTGTGTTATCGAGATCTATGCTTTCTTTGTTCGATTTGTGTTTGGAAGATCTGTCCAGTGGTGAGAGATGTGTGTTAAAATCACCTAGTATTATTGTGTTGTGATCTATTTGATTTCTGGAATTGAGAAGGATTGAGAAACATTGAGGAGCCACTGTTTGGGGCATAGATGTTTATGATTGTTATATCTTGCTGATTTATGCTTCCCTTAAGCAGTATGAAATGTCCTTCTTTTATTCCTTTTGACTAACTTTGGCTTGAAGTCCACATTACCTGATATGAGGATGGATACTCTGGCTTTTTGCTGAGTCCATGTGCATGGTATGTTTTTCCCCATCCTTTCACCTTCGGTCTGTGGGTTTCTCTTTCTATGAGATGAGTCTCTTGCAGGCAGCATATTGTTGTATCTTTCTTTTTAATTCAATCTGTCAGTCTATATCTTTTGATTGATGAGTTCAGGCCATTAACATTCAGGATTATTATTGAGATATGATTTGTATTCCTGGTAATTTTGGCTTATTTTTGGTTTTTGACATGACTTGGTTTCTCCTTTATTTGTTTGTTCCTTTAGGGTACTTCCTCCCTTTGCTGATTTACATCGTTGTATTTCATCTCTTCCTCATGGAATATTTTGCTGAGAATGTTCTGTAGTGCCGGCTTTCTTTTTGTAAATTCCTTTAGCTTTTGTTTATCATGGAAGGATTTTATTTTGTCGTCAAATCTGAAGGTAAGTTTTGCTGGGTATAAGATTCTTTGTTGGCATCTGTTTTCTTTCAGAGCCTGAAAAATGTCGTTCCAGGCCCTTCTAGCTTTTAGGATCTGGGTTGAAAAATCTGCTGATATCCGTATTGGACCGCTGAATGTAATTTGATTCTTTTCTCTCGCAGCCTTTAAAATTCTCTTTATTTTGTATGTTAGGTATTTTCATTATAATGTGCCTTGGTGTGGGTCTATTGTAATTTTTGTATATTTGGAGTCCTCTTGTACTTGATTTTCTTCACTCTTCAGATTTGGGAAAATTTTTGATATTATTTAATTGAACAGCTTGTTCATTCCTTTGGTTTATTTCTCTAAGTCTTCCTCAATCCCGATGATTCTTAAATTTGGCCTTTTCATGATATCCCATAATTCTCATAGATTCTGTTCATGATTTCTTACCATCTTCTCTGTTTGGTCAACTTTGTTTTCAAGATTAAATCTTTTGTCTTCAATGTCTTAGGTTCTGTTTTCCAGGTGTTCTATCCTATTGGTTATGCTTTCTATAGAGTTTTTAATTTGGTTTATTGTTTCCTTCATTTCAAGGATTTCCGTTTGGTTGTTTTTTTTGTTTTTGTTTTGTTTTGTTTTGTTTTAGTATCTCTAACTCTTTATTGAAATGATCTTTTGCTTTCCGCAGTTGCTCTTTTAACTGTTGATTGGTGCGATCATTCAAAGCCTGCATTTGCTCTTTCATCTCATTGTTTGCTTCTCTGATCATTTTATTTATGTACATTCTGAACTCCCTTTCTGACATTTCTTCCGTCATACTGTCATTGGATTTTATTGATGTAGCATCTAGATTTGTTTGGGATATTTTCTTCCCTTGTTTTCTCATATTGCTCAGGTATCTATCCCTCTAGTAGTGAAACTCTGAGATATTGCAGATTTCCTTTATTGACTTATAGTGTCCCTGTAGATTTCCAATAACTCACCTCCTAGCCTTCAGTAGTCTGAAGTCTTGGAGGAACTTGATAATGCAGTGATACACAAGGAAACTGTCCCTCTAGGGGTGGTGACCTTCAGGTGGGGTGTATTTCCTGCTAGTGGGAAGAGGCGCCGCCACTTGTTGAAAGGGGGACTAGACTATGGACTGGGGCATGGCTGGTCTGGGACTGTGTCTCTGGTTCTACCACCCTGGTGGTAAAGCCCAATGGGGAAGACTCACCTAGTGGGGACGTCTCGCTGGGCAGCTGTCCTCTGAGAAGTTCTCTTTGGTCCAGAACTACCACCTAGGCTGGGTAGCCCTCCTCTGCGATGTTTCCAGGGATCTGGACCTAGCTCCTCGGACAGGGAGCCTCACCCTGCATTTGAGACTCTCGCTGGGCAGTCCTCCTCTGTGACGTTCCCTGGGGCCCAGAACTACCACCTGGTCTGGGGGGCCTGGCCTTGCGAGGGACTCGCTCTCTCTACACAGCCCTCCTCTACAACGTTCCCTCGGGACTGGACCTACTGCCCAGGCCTGGGACCCTCACTCTGCACCAGAGCCTCTCTCTGTGCGGCTCTCCTCTACAATGCTCCCGGTTATCTGGGTTAACAGCTCCAACTGGGGAGTCTCACTGGCAACTCTACTCCACGAAGTTCCCTGAGTTCCGGGATTACCGACCTGTCCAGAGAGCCTTGCCCAGTGGGAGCGACTCACCCAGAGGCTCTGAGTTGGTCCCAAGTCTCTCAATACCTCCTCTTCTTGACTCCTGAGTCCTGTCAAAGGGCCTTCAGTTTCCTGTAGGTGTCTCAGGAAGGGAGCTGCCCTTCTGATGATGAAGGCCACACCCTCAGGAATGATTCAAAATGCCTGCACCAGCCTCCAAAGAAGCTGGGGAGCCCCAGCGAGGGTGCGCTGAGTCAGCACAGAGACAAGTGCAGTGTCCCTCAGCAGTAGGGGGGCAGGCCAGCTAGCTCCGCCCCATGGCATCCGACCTTGTGGGAGTCAGCGGGCTGGCTAGCCTCATCTGGGTTATTTTGAAGGGTAACTAAAATAATGTGTAAAGCACTCACAGGCAAACTGAAGTATGTATTACTGTTATTTAAAAAATAAGTGAGCCACATCTTGGAAGCTTCATTACCAAGTGGTCACTACCAGGAAACAAATGAAATTTATAGAGGCTTTACGAAGTTACTTTAACAATAAAACTCTAATGAGGGGCATATTTGAATGCATAGCAAATGGTGGGTGAAATTCATGTAATTAGGGAGCTGTGTAGATTCCATCAAACTCTTCTTCAGGACTTGCTTCTCTAAGGACAGAGCCGAAACTAACTCTACAAGTCTGAACACAGTATTTGCTTACAACTATGGCCATTTAACCACTCAGCCTCCATTCTTCATATAAATGGAAAATAGGAGCAATATGAAATTAAAACAGTAACATAGAAATACCTAAGTTGGAAAGTGAGATTCAGACGACTTGTGTAAAAATACATTTGCCCACATGAAGAGTAGCCAGGAGTTGGAACTGGGGATAGTGCATTTTCATTTACCCTCGATTCATTCATTCATTGAGTCTCTCCTAGCTAGGTGCTAGGAAAGTCATAGATACTGGGGGCAACTGGGCACATTGAGAATAAAACAGAACCCTGCTCTAGAGGATCCTTGAGCATGGAGGGAAGGTCACCAATGACCAAGTCACCAATGACCACACCAGAAGTTATGCAAAAGCTCCTGGGGTTGATGACCAAATCAATCATTGACTGGAATAGGTAGGGGGCCAATCCAGGAGGCTTCCTGAACTCCTCATTGACTCTGACCCAGAGACTGGTCTTGTGGTCAGGAGCACTTCCAAGAGATCAGGAACTCTCTGAAACTAATCTGGAGTTTTGGCTCTATTCGAGGTACACCTAAGCTGGCCCTGAGACATTCAAACCTCAAAGAAACTCAAACTGCATGCATTATATTCCAACTTGTAAGCTGACCCTAGGGCCATCTGTGCTTCTCGGAAGTTCTCTAAATTGGAGGTCTAGAGCCAGGATAAACCACTAAGTTTTCTTGGAATGCCTACTACCCCTGCAATCACCTTTTATCTGCCTGCAGAAATTTTATGCTTTGCTCAATGCCCACTCTAAATCTCTTTTCCTCCAAATCCCCTTCAAGTCTCCTGTCTGGGTTCATCTTCTTCCACTAACCACACTCTGCTCCTGATTCATTGGTTTTTAAAGTCACAAAATCCATCATATTTGTTTCATTCAGTTTTGTTTTTTTTTCTGCTTTTTCTTTAATGCATTACTCAGAGTGGATGCTCTAGCCCCAGTTCTAGACTTATACTCCTGAAACCAAAACCCTAAAAGTGGAATGAATATGGTATTTGAAATGAAACAGGTCTAATAATTGGGAGAAAAGAAGAAAGGGGGCAGAACACAAATATATCTTTATAGTGTGATAAAGTAACCCAGAGAAGGATTTTCCCCCAACTCTGGCACCATAATCTGCCTATAATTCTTTCCACAGGGTGCTTGACTGACTGGACACAAGGGTGACTTAATCAACATTCTCTTTGAAAAAGCAAGTAGTATTCAGTGAGTCATTCATAGATGGCATGAAGTTATTTTCAAAAACAGGTCAGATCCTAAGGAGAACACAAATGGAGTAGGGAATCAATAAAACATATGCCGTTTATAAGCTGAATAACCTTAGAAACAATTTCCCGCAACTCTCAGACCCTCAGGATCTTTACCGCAAAACAGAGATAATGAAGTTTTCTTCCAGAGAACTAAGTGAGGATACAGATGGGCTTTATGTGAAAATGCTTGACGTACTAGGAACTCAAATTTGGGTCTCTGTTCCCCTTGCCACCACATTTAGCTGGTTTCTTATTCATTAACTTTTTATCTAATAGATATTTATTACACACCTGCCACATGCTGAGAACTCTGAGCACAACAGCAGATAAGAAACAATGGTGTCTGTATTCGTGGTTGATATGATGTATATTTAGCAAATAGCAGCACAATTAAATAATCACTGCTGTGACATGCTCTGAAAGAAGAACTGTAGAAGACTCAGTGAATAACAAAGAACTTGCATTAGTCTCCTGGGGTTGGTTAGGAAGGACTTCAGGAATGGGAATACATGCATGTGGGAAGAAGACGTTTTGGGACACAATGCTTCCTGGATAACTGTTGTCCAGCCAAGGAACTTCTTAAGATCGGTACAGCTCAGGTGAAGGGGTGTTCAGGGCTGCAGTACATTCAGAGGAAGAAACAGGAATGAGCATGATAACAATAGCAAAGTCTCTAAATTACAAAGGGAAGATGAGATATGACTGTTGGGTCTTGTCCCAGTGCAATCCTGAAATTAAAAAAAAAAAAAAAATGCTATTGAGATGCAATCCTACCTTTGAAGTGCTAATCAATTAGATTTTTCCCTAAATTTTCCCTGTTGTCCCTCCTGTGCTTTTTACCTCCTTCAACCTCACCCCAATCCCTAGGAAGCTTAAAATCCTTGCCTTAACGGATGATTATAACAGAAAGCAAAGGAAAGAAAGACTCTTCTTGGATATTATTCTCAAAGTCTTAAGCCTTTAGGTGCAGGAAACACTTTTGACACTTTTGTTTGGGAGCAAGGGATTATGGGAGTGTTGAGTTTCCCAAATCAGAAGGACCAAGGAAGGCAGAGTTATACACAATGCCTTTGCCTCTACTTCAGACATAGAAAATATCCCACTGGCTGGGGACAAAGAAAAAGGTAAAACAATTATGGTACAAATAGTGGTGAATCTCGAGGGACTACTTCTCTCCCTGAAATGCAGCCAACTATGAAAAAGGTATGAAAATTACAAAAACAGAAGACTCTCTCCCTTCTGAGAGCCACAGGGGAGTTCCTGGCTGAATGACTGGCCCAGGTTCTCACAGTGAGTCTCACATACCCTGTGTGAGCTGGCCTGATGCTGCCTGTGCTCCCACACTGTGCTGGCAGCAGGAACAGAGCCACTGGAGCCCACGGGGCTAGGCCTAGACCTAAGGGGCCTCAAGGTGAGAAGTCCTATGAGCAAATGTCCAAGTCGAAACAGGATGATAGACATCTGGAAGCTTCCCTTTGAGGTACTTGTACAGGCAACATTTCAGAACCACCAGGACATTGAAGACCCTTCAATCCATTGAAGATGGATGGAATTCAAATAATACTACCTCCCTGGAATGGGCCCTAGAGATAAAAATTGGTTTTTGCATAAAAATGAAGTTATGTTTTCATACCTTAGTTTGTGAACTAAGATTCATTTGTGTCTACTGTACCTGATTGCTACCAGTTCTTAGATGTCAGATTTGCTTTTCTGTAGCCAAAGCTGTTCCTGTACTTCTTTATTCCAGGTTTAAATTTCTGCACTTACATTAAGCCCCAGGATCACTGGGGACCTTTTTCCTTTTTTTAAAGGGAAGTCAAATTATTACAAATTTCACTGTTATTATTGTGAACCTAAGCATCCTGCTGTGAAGTGGCCTCCATTCGATAGGCTGCAAAGAAGATTAAAAGGACAGCAATTATGATCTTCCTCAGATGCAGGAATTGAGCTCAAGCCCCAGCAACTGAAATCTGTATGTCCCCGTGCTGGCCAAGCTTTTAGCAGTTCTGCCTGAAGTCTCTCTTTGAAGTGTGTCCAAATGGGACTTTAAAACACAAATGCTAGCTGCTCACACTCTCTCCTCTAGGACCAGGAAACATGCTCTTGTTTAATGGTGTCTCATCTAAGGTGGTTTTTAGCTTTTAAATAAAAGAGATTACTCACACTTCAAAGCTAGTTGTTCCTTGGCAAAGGGTAACACAAATTCTTGGGGAAAGAGAGAAAGAATGAAAAATTCTGAGTCTTTTAGTTCCCTCTGGAGTTCCCTTTTTCTTTAGGTCATTTTCACCAATTAGCCCCCAAAGATCCTTGCTGACAGTAATTTACAGATGAAAATCCAGACCAAATGAGCCCCAGCTGTAGGGCAAAGGCTTCCATGGTAAAGCCGGGAACAGATCAGGAGCTGGCTCAAAAAATACACTAAGTATGGGAATTCAGCTAAGGAACCTCAAGGATGTTTAGGCTCCAGGGAGTAAGTTCTGAGTCACCACAGGGGTTTACTGTCTTGCTGTCTCTTCCCCACACACTGCCCCCGCCCACGCCCCCGCCCGGCCCCAGCCTGATCCTGGCTTCTTGCTTCAGCTTTCTACATGCTCCATTGAATCCCTTGGCCTTCAAGGGTTAGGGATAAGGAGGGTGGTAAGAATGGAGGAAGAAAGGAATGTATAGAGGGAAAAGAGGGGTGGGAGGGGAGGGGAGAAGGGGAAAAAATAACAAAATGAATCAAACAACATTGCCCTATGTAAATTTATGATTTTTAATTAAAATTTTTTAAAAAAAGTGAAAAAAAAAAAAAAAAAGACTGAGCACAGGTTCACAGGTTTAAAAGTTGAGACTCACTCCAGGGTCTGTTTCTGCCTACCCCCTACCATCTGGATGGATGCATCACTATTTCGTTCTTATGAAAAGAAGAGAGGGAAAGTCACAGAAAGAACTTGGAAGGCAAATTCAAGAAATAGAACAATGAACTTCACAAATGGCGAGTGCTTTCAGAGTATGTCCTAAGTAGGGATGTGCATTTTCGTGAAAAATTTTAATTTTAATAGAATGCTACATTTTGTATGCTTTTTAAAATGACTGGTTAGTCCCATCATGATTAGCTTTTTGTCACTTAAGAGAATCATGTTCTTCAGATGATTTTTGCCAGGACTTAATATTCACAGAAATGATATCATCTTTAAGGTAACTGAGAACAGGTAAATGAATTTCCTTAAGTAGCAAAGTGACCACAAGGTACTTGCAGAACCTGCAGAAAATTAGAGAGAAGAGTTTTTATAAAATCAAATAGTCATAGTGTTTATATCCTGCCTATGTTAGTGGGGCAGCCATAACAAAATACCATAGATCAGATGACTTAAACAGAAATTTATTGTCTCAGTTCTGGAGCCTGAGGCTAAGATCCAAGGGTCCACAGGTTTGGTTTCTCCTCAGTTCTCTCTCCTTGGTTTATAGATGGCCATCTTCTCCCGGTGTCCTTGTGTGGTCTTCCTCTGTGAACACACATCCTTGGTGTCTCTCTGTGTCTCCCAGTTTTGTCTTCTGATAAGAACACCAGTTAGACTGGATAATGATCCACCCTAATGGTCTCATTTTAATGTAATCACCTCTCTAACTTACCTCCAAGTATAATCATATTTTGAGATAACAGAGGGACACAATTCAGGTCATAACATTGTCTGACACTTTTATTTAATCCCGCTGGATACTATAGCCAGAATCTGCATGATAAGATCTTAAAAGAAAGTGGATCCTATAGGTAACAATATCCAAATAATGAACAATCACAATTTTTAATGAATACGTTCCACCTTGTCAAGATTTTAAGTCTAATCTGTCTTTATTTGCTGTTCCCTTGGACCAAGAACAAAAAGAGAAAACATAAAATTCTCCAACTTGGAAGTCTTCCATTGTGAACTTAAGGTTTGTACTCATACCCCAGTCCATACTTTGAAACCCTCACACAGCTCCCTATCTGTGTTTGTGGTTGGAGATAGGTAGTAATCAAGGCTAAAGGACTGGGAGGGGCCTTGATATGGTGGGTATGTTCAGGCTCTGTTGCTTTTAACCAACAGGCTCTGTCTCCCTCTGGTGTAAGAACCAGAATTAGGGAATCTCTGGTACAAGCAGCTGGGGAGGAGTGAATGGGGAAGAAAGGGCAGGTGGAGTCTTTGCTGTCCTTCTTCCTCCACCATCTCTCCAGAATTCTCTCACTGCCAAAGAGTGGAGATTCCTGACTTTGATTTCTTGAAGTAAAGCATGCTGTGACTCTTGCACTTTCCATCCAATGAAATAGATTTATATAAGCTAATATTTTGAACCAGATACTATGTCAAGCACTAAGTGTGATATAGAACTGAGTTCAAATAAGGCTCTGATCTCAAAGAGCTCTCAGTCTTGGTGGGGAGGGACTTCATAATGATAACGAACTAACTACAATATAAGGAAGAATAGGATTAGTGTAACGAGAGATCAAAAGAAATCCTTGATATATGCAGCCAGGAGAGATCATCTATTGTGAAGGTATCAGAAAAAGGTTCACAGGAAATCTGGAAAAAAGACTTTGATAAATATGTAAGATTTTGATACAGAAGTTGGGAAACCCAATGAGCATTTCATGAGAAAAGAAAAAAATCATACTGAGGTTAGCACAACCAGGAAACATGGAAGGGAGCATAGTATATATAGTCTGACTATCAGTAAATTTTAATTCGAGGTTTTTAGAAAAGATGTTAGACTGTCTTAGTTTTATTTTATAAAGATTAATCTATCAGAAATATATTCACTGGGTTGGAACTGGAGTCTGGAGGAAGTGATTCTGGATTAGAAGTGATAATAGCAGCCTCAGCAGACTTAACAGAGGGCAGAAAATGGGAAGAAGAACAGAGGATTTTATAGAAGGAGGGGAGCTATAGGGAGTGCAGATAGTTGTCAAAGATGACCCCAGTTGATCTCTCTCCTCCCGTACAAGCTTGCTATTCCTTACTCCAAGAGATGCTATGTTTCCCCTCCCTTTGAATATAGGCTGGTCTTGAGACTTACCCTGGTAAGTAAATTGTGAGCAAAGTAACATTTTAGACTTCTTGAGAGATCTCCTTCTGAACCCATCTGCCATAAAGTGAAGAACTCTGGGCCAAGCCACTGAAGGATTATCAGTCAGACCCTGAGAAGGAGAGATATCCTGGAGGCCCCTCAGATAAGTGAAGTTCCCAGGTGGGGCCAGCAGAACAACTGCCTTACTGATTCCCATTCAACCCAGAGGATTGTGAGAAATAATAAATCATTGTAATTTTTGGAGGGCTTGCTACTCAGCAATAGACAGAAAGTCGAGCAAAATGGAAAAAGAAAGGTGATGCTAAAACTACATGATAACCAACCATTTAGAAAGCACTACAGAGATTCCTTAGAAAACTTGGAATAGAATCACCATTTGACCCAGTTATCCTGCTCCTCAGTTTATACCCAAAGGACTTGAAATCAGCATACTATAGTGACACAACCACATCAATGTTCATAACAATTCAATTCACAACAGCTATGCTATGGAACCAGCCTAGGTGCCTTTCAACAGATGAATGAATAAAGAAAATGTAGTACATATAAACAATGGAATATTACCCAGTCATAAAGAAGAATGAAATTATGGCATTTGCTGGTAAATGGATGGAACTGGAGACTAAGTGAAATAAGCCAATCCCAAAAAAACAAAAGCCAACTGTTCGCTCTGATATGTGGATGTTAACACACAATAAGGGAAGGGGAGAGAGAAGAATAGAAGTACATTGGATTAAAGGGGAATAAGGGAAGAAAGGGGGAATGGGAATGGGAAGGAGTAGAATGAAACAGACATAACCGTCCTGTGTTCACATATGAATACACAACCGGTGTAACTCCACAATATGTACAACCGCAAGAACAGGAAGTAATACTCCATGTATGTATAATATGTCAAAATACATTCTACCCTCATATATATCTAAAAAGACTAAATTTAAAAAGCTACATAAGATTTCATGTAAGCATTCACATTGAAACTTATATTTTTAAATGGCAAGGACAACCCAACCAGAAGAAGTATATAAATGCTTCCTTCTAAGCATAAGCTACAAAATAAATAAGGATGGGATGTCACTATAATGGAGAAAATCGAATCGTTGAATTGCATATAATAAACCTGACCTTATGACTGGCTTAATGAAAGGTGGTTTGTGAGCTCATAGAAAGGGCTCCTTGGCAGCTAACCTGGGCTCATCTAATAGAACAGTGCCAGACTGACTTCTTTTTCTTTTCTTGGCAAAATAAAAGACTGAAAAGCAGCAAAATCCTGTAGGAATAATACACTTGGATTTCAGTAAAGCATTTGAAAAATTATTCAGTAACAATTTTGTGGGCAAGATTAAGAAATAGCTGGCTTAAGTAGATCCTGTTGTTGTGGGAAGGAAGGTTTGTAATAGTTTGGCACAGTTCTTATCCTGGACCTTGTCCAGGACTATATTTTATCAATACCTTAACGATTTTTTAATTGTCAATTTTCTAGACAATGAAAAACTATGAGGGTTTACTGAAATACTGGATGAGATCTTGATATGAATAAGAGATCCAAATTAAATGGTATAATTTAATCAAAAAAGTCATTCATATAGGTTTAAATAAAAGAATTGAGCAGATTTTGTTTCAGCAGGACTTGTGTGAAAAAAAATGAAGCAAAATAGTTTGTGGTTTGGCTGACAGCAGACTCAATATGAGTCATGTATCATTTAACCCTGGGAATTAATAATCTCTTTGACTATACTGCTGAATGTGTAAGTTCAGACAAAGGAAAAATATGGTTCTCCACATTAAAGGACTGCTGGTCCAAGTATATCTGGAATATTGTGTTTAATTTCGAGCAAAGGGGAAAGTCAAGGTAGCGGAGATACTGCAAGTTATGTGTTATGCAAGATGTTTGGTGCTATACAGTGCACTGTGCCTGCTAAACCCACCACCACTACAGATAACAATGCTGGTTTGTCCATGGTCCCCATCTGATTGCTTGTTCCACTTCCCCTTCTCTGCTTCATGATCTTCGAATCTTCTGCACCTATAATAGTTCTTCTCCTGGTAAATAACTTATTTATTTATCATGTATTTTCTAGGAAACTTTTCCAAGTACTTTGGGTATCAGAGAATATAACAAACAAAAAATTCCCTGCCATTATAAAGATAACATTCTAGAAGAAAGTGAAGGGCCAGAAACAATGTTATTAATGAGAAAATGTTATGGTATGTTAAAAGTTGATAAATGCTGGGGGAGGGCAGAAAATGATTTAAGGGTACTGGGAAAAAGCAGGCAGCATTTGCAATTTTAAGTGGTAGTGACAGGCCCGGCCTCTTTGAGAAGGTGATGTGTGAAGAGTCATACAGAAGACCCGTGGTACAGCAGCCTATCACAGTGGGAGCACGTGCAGAGAAAACCCATTCAACCTCATTGTCACGACACCACAATGAAAGAAGAGGAAGGAATTGGGGTCTGTTCTGAGGACTTGCCCTAATGACCGGAAGTCTTTCCACCAAACCCCACTTCTTAAAATTTCCACGCTTCTCACTAATGCTAAGCTGGGAATGAAGATTTTACCACATGGGCCTTTGGGGACACTCCAGATCCGAACTGTAGCAGAGATAAAGAATTCACTCCCTGGACACAGGAGAGTGCAAGCCCTGAGTGCTATGTGCCAGAAAGGATAGCAGGAAATGAGCTCAGGAAGCTAATGATGCCCACGGAGGACCTTGGAGTTTACTCTACTTAAGGGGGGAATCCATGAAAATGTCTTAAGCAGAGAAGCAACATGATCTGACTTAATTTGAAAGGATCACTCTAGCTTCTGTGGGAAGCACAGATTCTGGAGAAGCGAGATTGGAGCCAAGGTATCAAGGAGAAGGCAGCCATGGTGATGAGCCATGGTGCCAGGCACGCCAGCACAGGAGCAGCGTGGGGGTGGGAAGGTTAAACAAGCAGGACCTCCCCAACATCCAGATGTAAGAGAGAAAAGAGAGTTGAGACTAATTAAGGTCTCCGCTTGAGCAGCTCAAAGGAGCTGCCATCAATTGAAATGAGCTTTGGGGAGGAAGATCAAATGAGTATAGATAAAGTTGGAGATGTGCTGGACCTTCAGATGGAAATTTGAAATACAGAGTTCACTATATGAGATCGACGAGATCGGACTACAGATAGAAATGCAGAAGTCCTTTGAATCCATGTGACCTTCTGAGCCTTACAATTGAATTATAGCATCAAGGACGTGAGTGCAGACAGCAAAGTGAAGGAGATCAAGGTTGTACTCTGGAGGTCTCTGACAAGAGGAAGTCAAGGCAAAGAGAAAGAAGCAGCAAAATAGAAAAGGGGAGTCTAACGTGTTAGACATCCCCTGGGAGAGGGCCATGCCATCTAGGCTAAGTTAAGAAAGTTTCAGAGGAAACAGGGTGATCATCTGTGTCAACTGCTGCTGAGAGGTCACGTACAATGAGCACTGAGAAGAGACTACTGTCCCTAGCAGTGTGGAGGTTAATAATTACCTTGATGAGAGCAATCTCAGTAATGTGGTCAGGGACAAAGGCACATTGGAGTGAACTGGAAAACAAATAGGAAGAAAGAATGTTTGAATTGTGCTACAAAGAGCCAATAGTTCGAAGAAATGGGATCGAGGGAAGTTTTTTTTTTTTTTTTTGTTTTGTTTTTTTTTTCTTTATGGTACTGGGGAGTGAACCTAGGGGCATTTTATCACTGAGCTACATACCCAGACTTTCTAAATTTTTTTTTTTTTTTTTTTATAATTTGAGACAGGGACTCACTAAGTTGCTAAAGCTAATCTGGAACTTGTGATCGTCCTATCTCAGTCTCCTGAGTTGCTGGAATAAAAGATATGAGACACAGAACAGCCAACAAGGGAAGATTTTTTTTCTTAATGAGACCATTTACAGAATGTATGGTTGCATGATTTTATTCAATGGAATAAAATTTTGAGAACATGAGAGAGAGAAAAAGGATTGCTAGAGTGAAATTCTTTGATAGATAAGAATGGAAGTGATGCAGCAAAAAGTGGAGAGAATAGTAGTGGTTAAGGGCACAGAAATGCACCTGTAGAAGCAGGTGGGAAGAAGGCTATGGATGGTACAGATGCTCAATGATTAGATGGGATGGTTGGAGTACAGAAAGCTCCATTTTGGTTGCTTCTGTCTTCCTAACATCCAGCTCTGATTCATTCCTACATTATGATATGAATCCTCTCAACTCTAATGCTGTCAGCATTACAGGAAAATGCTGTTACCCAGCTAGACTGAAGACCCAACACCTTCTTCACACGGATCCTTCAGCTCAACATCCTTGCTGCTCTATCCCAGCCAACATAAGAGAGGTCCAAAACATATGTACATTCTAGAGAAGAGAAAATGCAAAAAGGAAAAACACTAGCTGAATTTTAGTATTTGCAGTGTTGGTACATTGGGGAAATTTAGCAAGTAGAATAAATGTAGAAAACCCAACTGTGAAGTTAAAAATATATTGCTCTGTCAGTCATAGTGGCCCATGCCTATAATCCCAGCGGCTCCAGAGGCTGAGATAGGAGAATCTTGAGTTCGAAGCCAGCCTCAGCAACTTAGGAAGGCACTAAGCAACTCAGCGAAACCCTGTCTCTAAATAAAATCTAAAAAGTTCTGGGGGTGTGGCTCAGTAGTTAAGCACCCTGGGTTCAATTCCTGGTACCAAAAATTACTAACTCTTCTTATCTGTCAGAACTTGGAAAAGTAAGTTAACCTGCCTGACCCCATTTCCTCATCTGTAGATAAAAGAACTATATACATCTCCTTCCGTTTCTTCTGGCCTCCAAAACACAGAGATTTACGCTCCTCCCATAACCCAGTGGACGTTCAAAGATACCTACGTACTACGTCCTATGGGATGCATCTCATGGGGGAACACCATGAGGTGTCAAAGCATAGGCAAATCAGAGCTTCCTTCCACAGTGAAGCCACCAAACTGAAGTAATCGCCAAGGGCTCCTCCGTCTGGCTCCATGCTTGCCTTCACAACTGCCCTTTACTCCAGTCCCTACTCTAGCTATTTCCTGGCCAGGCCTATTCCTGAGTGGTTATAGGAAATGAGCATCCATTGATGTCTGAACCCACAGCCTCTGCATTTTTCTCTTCCTTCTCTTCCCCACCCTCACTTTCTCTAAGGATGAGAGTGGCCTATCATTCCACCACTACTCATAGGATGACTTACCATATCATTCTGGCTACGCTGCCAGGGCAGATATGAAAAACAATCACCAAGACATCCACATGATTCGAGACTCCACCTTCCTCAATAGTCTGAGGCTATGTGACTCCTGTAAATAACTCAGTTTCTACACAATTTTTTGTTTTTTGTAATACGAATTATGATGGGAGAATGAACCTAGAAAAACTCCTAAAGCTAACTCATCTGATTAGCCCTAGTTATTAATTAAAATGCAGCAATATTAATAATGGTCCATGGTCTTAACTCTGCTAGCCCCACATCAAAACAGCATTTGGATTCTTTATATATACGTAGCAGAGATGCAAAGGTGTTGATTACTGAGGGTGACAGAATCAAAGATGACCTTCTGGGAAATAGCTCCTCCACCTTCCCAAATACTACACTATTAATTACAGTTATTTAGGTTAAAGCTTTATGTCTCCAAATGGCCTCCACTAAGAAGAAAAAGCACAACCCCAGGAAAAAAAGCAATTAAGATGACCACTCCTAGGAATATATTTCAGTGATTAGATGATCGAATCAGCAGTCTGCCACTATGTCATGAGTTACCACGTGAGGGTGTGATAATACATACAACATTTTCAAGAAGATGGAAAGTTCAGGAACCTGAAATAAAATGTGAGAAGCTGCAGTTGGAAGGGATCTAAGGTCCAAAGCGACAAAGGCCTGTGATAAAGGAGGTGAGGTAAAATCTTGTTTTCTAGGATTTGGAAAGATGAGACTCCATCAGTGAACTCCATAATTCCAATTTACTGTGTAGAGAGAATGTTTGACAATGATAAGATGGCTGAGAAATAGAAAATAAAGGACTGGAAGAAAATGCCTTCCCTGATATAAATAAGATCATCAGAGGATTGGACTTAATTAGTAATTTAATAAATGCCTGGAAAAGAATGATGTCCTAAACTCTTCAAAATTGAGAAAGGCCCTAAGATCTTATGGTAAATGCAAGTTGACAGACTGGTTTGGCTGAGAAATGAAAGAAAATCAATATTCCAGATGAAATCACTTGGATTAGTACTGCTCTAAGAGAGGCAGGATACATCTTCACAGGAATTAATGACATTTTACACCAGGGTGTTTAATGCTGTCTTTCCCTGGGCAATCTCATGCATCCTTGTGACTTCTCCCAAGTGCTGTGTCTGTGATTCCTGCAGCTACCCTCAGGTTCGTGATGAACCATTAGGTGACCATTTCTCTGCCACAGTGTCCCAGGATCTTAGTGTACTGAAGTGTGAAGCCAAAGGAAGAGAAATGATGGTATTCTGACTTATTCTTGACTTATCCTTGGGGAAAACATCATATGAGCAATCAATTTTACCTTTGGAGCAGCCCTTGGCCAAACTTCCAAAGTAATGGGCATTTTATCTGTGAACCCTGGAAGGGTAGGGAAGGGAACAGACAAGAAGCAGCACAGTCTTTCAGTTATGGTTGTGAACATTGGCTAGTGAGGTGTCTCCAAGGTCCAGAAACTGAGAAAGAAGACTAATAGGTCATGATCTAAACAAGAATGATTTTATGTAAATATACAGCTAACAAATAAAGCATGTAGTAAACTCATTTCAAACCAGGCAGCATAAGAAAGTTTAAAATTTTAACCTCTCAATTATAAAGGTTTTTTTTTTCTTTCTTTCAAATAATTGTTACTGTTATTCTGATTTCCTTTTTTTAATTGAGGAGAACTTTGAACTTACATTCTGTTTATGAATTTTTATAAACTCCTGACCTTATAACAGTAAACAGCTTTTATTTAACCAATGCTTAACTGCTTCTGTGAAATATCAGACACTAATGTACCTATTTGCATTTAACCAAGGAGTAGGCATTAATTTTCCCTCTTACACTCTTAATTACCTCTGAAAGCTCCAAACACCTCCTCACCAGCCAGCTCTGACAGCATTTGCCACGGAAATGCCTGACATTCCTCTCATCAGGTTTACTCTTCCCCCAAACTCCAACTTTATCCTTCTCTTTCTGTTCCAATCACTCTCCCTACATAATGTCCAAATTGCACCCTTACACAGATGACGCCCAAATATGGAAGTCACACCAGGATTCCCATTCTTCTTCTGTCCCTCACAGCCAATTGCCTCTGAACATTTCCCACTGGACAGCCCATCTGATTTAGAAAGAATTTATCATATTGAGTCCAAAATAAGTTCTTGCATGATAGCATCTTCCAAGATAATCCTTTTTGAAATCCTATCTTTGAATCAGCACAAAGTAAATTTTCATGACATTTTTTTTCTTCTTTCCCAATCACTCTTGCATAAGCCTCCAACTTTTCAGTTACATAGACCCTGCCCATGTGGAGGCTCTTGTTTCTCTCATTAGGACTATCATTATCATAGTCTAACTGGTTTTCCGACCTCCTGAATCTGTCCCTTTCTAAATACTTACCCCTCTGTTCTCAGATTAATTTTCTTTCCCATTCCTACTAAAGTTCCCACACATAAAATTATATCAGCACCCATCTTTCCTGCTACTGGGAGGTTTTCTCCTGCTACCATTCCATCCCATCTTTATCCACTGAAATAATGACTACCAAAGTATCAGCGAGCATGCACTAAATTATGCTGTAGTCACAATCTCAAAATAGCAATGGCTTTCAACAAAGGAGTAGTTCTTGTTTATAATACCAGTTCTTTGGGAATAGGCTGGATCTTTCCTCCATATTGTGTTCATTTGAGATACTGAGGTAGGAAAGAAGAAATTAAGAAAGAAGGAAAGAAAGAGAGAGAGAGAGAGAGAGAGAGAGAGAGAGAGAGAGAGAGGAAGGAAAGAAGGAAGGATGGAAGAAAGAAAAAAAAAAGAAAAATAGGTTGAAAGGAGACATAAAGAACAAGGAAATGAAATTTTAACTTCAGGTTCCACATGGCTTTGTAGCCCTGTCAATCCCTAAGCCAGTCTCTTCCAGGCCTGTTACCCCCAAATTTCTGGGAAATATGTAAATCTTAGAGTTAACCATAAATTCACTCACTTATGATAATTACCTTGTGCAATGTTAATTAAGCCACCAATAAACAGATTAAGCAAGGAGAGATATATTGAAAGAAACCTATAATTTAGGGAACTTTGC
The DNA here is from genome assembly GCF_902686455.1 of Sciurus vulgaris. NCBI lineage: Eukaryota > Metazoa > Chordata > Mammalia > Rodentia > Sciuridae > Sciurus > Sciurus vulgaris. The sequence continues at coordinate 59,348,229 of NC_136469.1, forward strand.
AGCATTATCTATTGATCAAGTAATAGAGAACTCATTAGCCTATGGATCCTGAGAACTACTAGATAACCATAAACTATCTTGTGATTACCAAACTGATGTCAATTCCACATACCTTTCCAAGCCCACCTCTTACTGAATGTCCTTTAAAAGAGGATCAATGAACCCCCAAATGTGTTTCTTCCTTAAGATAACCTGCATTCTCCTTGAATGTACATTGCTTTCCCAAGTTAATCTGTGCCTCAACTTACAGCTGCTGAAATTCTTTTCCTTCATATACACCAAGTTCCCTACTGGTCCTGAGCTGAGATTCCCCCTCCACCTGTGAATTCCTAATACCTTCTTCTAATGACATTATCTCTGATAACAATCCAAGGTGAAGGAGGCCCTGCCTGGAACCTGATGATCTTGTTAAAAAAAAAAAAAAAAAAGGAAAAGATTGATGCCAAAATCACCCAATGTCTCCATAAGAGTCCACCCATATTTCTTTGGTCAAAGAAAGTCAAATGGCCAAGCCTGGCATGAGTGGGGCTGCAGATGTAATTCTTCCACATGGAAGGTCCCAAGAGAGAGCATCAGCAAATGTTGAACAAATACACAATCTACCACACCATCATTGAAGGCACAGTATAATATATTTCCTGTGTTTTGACTAATTTTTTCAACCAGGTATGTCAACCTCAGCATCATGCACATTCTTGACAAGATAATACTTTGTTATAGGCAGCTGTCTGTGTATTACAGGCTCTTAAGCAGCATCCCTGGCCTCTCTTACAGGTGCCAGTAACTCCACACACATTTACCCAATCAAAATGACAGACAAAAATGGCTCCAGACCTTGGGAAATGTTTGCTAGAGTGGCAAAATCATCTCCAATTAAAAAAACCACACCTCTAGTCTATGAGTCCTTAAAGAATAGGAACAATATCTTAGCATTTATGGTATCTCCATGGTATCAATTAGTCTAAATGGTTTAATATTTGTTATTCAATGGAATGGGAATCATAAAACAAAACTTCCTTACTCAAAATCAAGGGCAATATTTATTCCTCAGGTCTCTTTTGCAAAATTCATGAATTTAAGTGACAAAGAACTAAGTTTAAATCTTGGTTTGACTGTTTTATAAAAATATGAAAAAGTTGCTTAACCTCTTTAAGCCTCAGTCTTTTCATCTTCGGAATGGGGACAGTAGTATCTCCCTTGCAGTTTTCTGTTAATGAATCAATGCATATTTCTCACCATATGGTATGTGCTCAATAAATGGTAGCAAGCAGCAGCAGTAGTAACACTTTCTCCATTATACATGAAAGATGAGATGTTTAAAAAACTGCCCATTTACAAAGAAATGCCAAAAGTTACTCCCAGAAAGAGAGCATTATGGGCCCACAAAACATTGCCTGTGTTTGTTTCTCCATAACTAAGACTTGTTGTCAAGAAACTTGAGCTCTGTGGATTTGCCATAAAACACATAAGCTTGGATATGAGCAACAGGTTTTTGTGGCACTTTCCTGGATGTCAGCAGAATCTCACAAATCAGGCAAGCAAAGTGCAAAACATATGCCCTCAGCAACTTGCCAAAAACCAATAAAAGGAACTAGTAGTAGAGCCAAAATCAAGGAGGCAGGCAGGGGCAGCTTAGGCTGCAAACCTTCATAAATTCACACAAAAATGCCCTTCATTTTATTAAGAGCCTAAATGAAACCATTTCAAATGATGAAAAGAACCTTCATATAGCTACCTACCATAGTCGAGAACATCAAAATGACAAATCTCTTCAGCATTTTTTTAATCCAGTCATTTGGAACAGGATATGTTGACAAGTCAGTGGTTTTGTGGTTAAGAAATGTAACTCAGCATCGTCAAACTGGCCTTTTTTAGGAGACTGGCATATTGCGACATTATCAAGACACACAGCATTTTATATCCAGGTGCAAAGTACTTCTTTTGTTTTCTGGTTAAGAAGTTCATGGCATTGCAACCATGGCAAATTTTAAATACACAAAAGAGAAAGAAAGTATTTCCAAAACATTGAACTATAAATTCTATTTTCAAATTAACACCACTCACTGTCCAGCAAAATTAAACGGGAAGGATTTGTGGCTTTGTACGTTTGATTTTTGTCTTTTTCTTTCTCTGATTTTTTTTTTTTTTTAACAACTCTGTGAGACTTTCAAATTGGTAGAAAGATTTAGACCTCAAAGCCCTGGAGACAAAAATGCTTCCCAGCACTAGCAGCAACAGTAAAGAGCTTGTGTTCCATTGGAACTCAGATTTCAATCCAAAGACAGTTGTGATTCAGCCTTTTTCTTCAGTGAAGTTGGGGTCAGCCAGCTCGAAAGATTAAGCTTGTTGACCCTGTACATCAACACTCAGAAATCCGCTGCACCACAGGAGTTTGGATCCCAGGCGGCCTAGGGGTAGTGTAATGGGATCTCCTCCTGAGCAACACAGGGCTAAGCACCATGCACCACACACCCCATCCCCCAGGTATCTGCCTGCCATCTGGCCCCAAAGGTCCACTCCTTGCAAGCAGTGTTGTAGTAACCAAAGGACTTTTCAGCAACAACACACTCTCAACTCATGCTCTCAGCTCTAAAATGTATTTCCTTCACTTGCAACATTCCTAACCCTGATGTGGAAGTCTGGCTTAATGAGCCCCAAAGGGCGGCCTCTACAGAGCTTACTGAATTCTAATGAGATGATTAAACCAGATAGCAAAAAAAAAAAAAAAAAAAAAAAAAATCTTTATTTGTGCAAACAAAACAAAGATTGGTATTATATTATGTGCAACTAAAATTCTACAAGCAAAACATTCCCAAACACTGCAAAATAATAAGTGAAAGGCTTAGTTCCAAACTTAGGAGTACTTGCTTTGGTCAAGGTACTGGGGCTATCATACAATATTTTGAAGGACTGAGAGAGAATAAAGACAGAGATCCTCATTCATGCATGCAGTTCGTCAGTACATATTTCTTCAGTGCCCACTTTCTGCTGGTAATTGTTCTGCACATCCAATAGTGGTAAGTGATTACAATAATGAATATGTATGTCTATAATTAGTCTAAAAATATACAGGGTTGTCAGTCTTTGTTTTTCATGTTTATTTTCCCTGATAGCATCATTCTATCATAGGTAAACAGCTAGAAACATACACTTTCTTGTTCATGTTATATACCTTCCAACTGGAAATATTCACAAAGTAGAATAAGAGTTATTTTTCATTAAATCTTTTTGACATACAGAGCAAAAGAAAAAGCCCGTCAGGCTGCCCATGTCTTCAACACTAAAGCATGTTGCATAAGAAAAAACTGTTTAAACCAAGGTAAAAAGAATTGGAATTTAGTGCTTTGCCATTTCAGAAGACTTTTAGGGAAAACGGAACAAATTTCAGTTGTTGAAAAATTTTCTTAGAACATTGAGACTAAAAGATTTAAAGAAAATATTTTTAAAAGGGGGAAATTTAGTAAACACTTTTCTTCCCTGAAAAAAAAAAAAATCCATAACATTTTTGTTCAAAGTTGTCCCATTTTTTTCTGTACAAATATTTTAAAGATTGCTTAAATTACCTTCTATCTTTTTAATTTTTTCTTTTGCTTATCTTTTTTGCCAAATCCTTATCTTTTGTTCTCTTTGAGAAGAAGACTGCCGATATTTTAGATAAGGAAGTAAATTAGGGTCAGTTTTTGCCTCTTCCTCCTTTCTTCTCTCTTTATTTCTAATTGATTTCTTTAGGGGAATCAATGGATGCTATTTCTACTCCCAGAACAGATTATTGGCTAGCCAGGGCTAACCAAAGTATCACAGAGCAATGCTGGGCTACTTTGCACAATGGCAAACACCAGGTGGAAAATTGAAACAATCAAACATCAGAAAATTTACTGGATAATTATTTCACTTCAACAAAGTATTTGAATTACTAAAAATGAAAGTGTTTGCTTTTCACCTGAATAAGGATTTTTAATCATAGTTTTGGGCTGTAGAAATAAAATCTTGGTGAACCCACAACTAAACATAAGTAAATCAAGGTTGATTGGGACAACAGCGTTACATCAGAGACCTGAGATGCAAGGACAAATGTGACAAATCTCCACCCTTGAGGTATTCAGTCATGCTTTCCTCTACCCTACACATGATTGACAATTTTCAAGTTCACACACACACACACACACACACACACACACAGCAAGATGTGCTTTAGTCAAATGTCAAGAAAAGAATATCATGTTATTAAATTTAGTGAAAATTTCTATCATAAAAGGTACCAAAGTACCTTTTGAACTGCATGTCAGCCAGTGGGGACAAAATTCACTTTAAAATAAATCAACACAATTACACTTGTCGCTTAGTTTTATTGACCCCAAAATTCACTCGAACAATGAGCACCAGAAAGTTCTACAAGGAAGAACCTGCATCCATTTCTGGGAGTCTGAGGGACTTGAGTGCAAACCTGAAGCAGACCAGTGCTGAAATCTGAGCTCTGTGTCACAGATCCCTGGGCTGATGAGAGTCAATGTTAAGTGATATAGGAAGCCAGGTGCAGTCTCAGGGAAAGGAGCTGACAGCAACAAGACTGGGGGAAACCAGGCTGCAAATTAAGGTTAGGACTCAGAAATTCCAGGAGGAAAATGCAAGAAGGAGGTGAAGGCAGGTGAGGCAGATGATGGTGAATACTGAAGAAGGAAGCTGTTAACATGATACAAATGTCACAGGGGCAGCAAGTGCTGCATTCCTAGAGACATCAGAGATGGAGGTTCCAAGTTAACTCCACTGAGTGATAAGAACACAGCCCTCAATCCCTGACAGCCCAGCATCTCAAATGAGTCAAAGAGCCAGCAGGGCTCAATCTGCAGTGGCAGACTTTCAGTGCAGCTCCATAAGCCTTATCCTAAACCTCTGGGTCGAGTGTGCCTGGATGTTCAGAAGTTTTAGGTATCAAAAATCATTCAACAACTTGTACATATCTCAAAAGGAATTACGCTGAGTGAAAAATGCCGATCACAAGAGGTTGCATAATGTATGATTCTATTTATCCAGTGATGTTGAAATGATAAAATTACAGAGATGGCGAACAGATTAGTGGTTGCCAGGGGATAGAGAGAAGGACATTGAGGAAGGTGGTTATATCTCTAACAGGAATCCTTGTGATGAAACTACTGGGGCATTGATTGTAAGAATTGGATCTACCTGTGACAAAACTGCACAGAAATTAATGTACCAAGAAAAACACAGACACCAAAATGAGTGAATGTAAATTTGGCAAAATTCAAACAAGGTAAATGAATTGTCTCAATGTCAGTTCCCTAGCTATGATATTGTACAATAGTTAGAGAAATGTTACCTTTGGGAGATACTGGGTAAAGGGTACCCTGAAAATCTCTCTATACTATTTTGTACAATTGTATATGAATCTACAAATCTATCCAAATACATATATTTAAAATGAAACACTCAAATAGCAACAACATGTATTTTTGCTTTTCACTTAGCAGTGAAAACATATTAATATTTCTTCAGCAAAACTTGTGACTATTCAAAGTGAAATACAGGTTATAGTCTCCCATTAGTATGGGTCAGATATTGTGGCCACATGAATTCAAGTTTAATCAGATTTTGCTGCCAAATCAGCCATGAAAACACTTTAGTTTTTCAAAAGCTTTTTGTATTTTGGAAGTACAAATGAAGAATTCTAAACACAAGCTCTGCTCTGGCCACCTAGAAGAAGGCACAGGTGGACAGCACTGATAGACCTTTCTGATAGCTCCTGTTTCTACATCTTTATTTCATATTAGCAGGAAAAAAGTCATGAATTTCAATTTCTTTTAGTACAAGACTTCAGTCATGGATGTTTTTGTACATCCTTTTGAGATGTTATCCAACAATACCTAGAATGGACTTCGATGGAGGGAGGTTGTGGACAGAAAACCAGTATCAGCATGGAACCAGGACACTTCCTTGGCTTCTCCTAGAGTTTCTCTGTAGTTCCACTTTGTGGTTGTTTGGGAATAAATTTTCAAAACATTAGAAGTTCTTCAATGTGAAAATTGTGTGTGTGTGTGTGTGTGTGTGTGTGTGTATACACACACACACATACACATATCATCTTTATATATGCATTAATTTAGAATTTACTAGTTGACATTATCTTATTTACATTATATACTTCTCTATTGCTTTTTGCTAAGGTGGAAGATAGAGATTTTATCCTTCCGAAATATTTAATAAAGGTCAAAATGCAGATACTTTATGAGCATACAAATTTTCAGCCCTAAATGAATCTGAATCCAGGTTAGGTGAAGTGCACACCTATACTCCCAGCTACTCCATAGTCTGGAATCATGAGTGCAAGGCCAGTCTGTACAATGTAGTGAGACTGCCTTGATTAAAAGGAGTGGGGAGAGGGGAGCTGGTGGTGTGTAGCCCATTGATAGAAGCCCTGGGTTCCATCCCCATTTCCAGTGTTATACACTGATAATATATCTAAATCCAAACAATATGAAAGATCTCTAATTCATTCACCTTTATTTAAGTCTCAGGAATTATTCTATGTTATTCTCTACACCATAATCAGAATTATTCTATTGAGTATAAAGGAAATTACGCCCCTCTCTTTTGATCTCCTGAGTTCCTATAGACGAGCATCCAAGTTGCTTGTCTTCAGTGACCTGGTGTAAAGGTTTGGATTTGAGGTTTCCTCCAAAAGCTCACATGTGAGACAATGCAAGAAGGTTCAGAGGAGAAATGATTGGGTTATGAGAGTCTTAACCAATAAGTGAATTACTTCCCTGATGGGATTAACTGAGTGATAACTGAAGGCAAGTGAGGTGTGGCTGCAGAAGGTTGGTCCTTGGTGTTGTGCCTTTGGGGTATATATATGTTGTATCTGGTGAGTGGAGTCTCTCTCTCTCTCTCTGCTTCCCAACTATCATGTGAGCTGCTTCTTTCTACCACAATGTTCCACTATGATGTTTCGCTTCACTTCAAGTCCTGAGGAATGGAACCAGCTGTCTGTGGACTGAGACCTCTGAAACCATGAACCCTCAAATAAGTTTTTCCTCCTCTACAATTGTTCTGGTTGAGTCTTTCAGTCACAGCAATAAAAAAGCTGACTAAAACACCTGGCCACAGATGATGACATTTTAGAGTCACATTTCTTTCCGTTTTGACCATTCTGGGGTATGGCCTTGGCACATTAATTACTTCCAGATTTCTAAATTGGTTATGCTTTCTCACCTTCCTGCCTTTGCACATGTTCTTCCTGTGGTATGGAATACCGTCTCTTCCTGGCCAACTCCTATTATCCTGCAAGGTAACTTTCTCTTCTAGAAGCTCTGAGATCTTCTCACCTCTCTATCCAACTTGGTCTGGACTAGACTTATCCAAGCATTTCAGGCCACCTTATACCCTCTGCACCCTCTTCTAGAGAACTGATCTTTTCTCCTTCCCCAAAGCTTAGCACAGCCTAGCACCAAGTAGCTAATCAATCAATAAACAGTATTTATTTGATTAATGGCTAAATAAATTATTGAATATATACATCACTCAAAAATTCAAATAAAATATCATGTAGCTTATTAGTTATAAGACTAGCAAATTATTTAATTTTTGCATAAGTTTCCTCATATCTATAATGAGAATAATAGTTTCCTTATCACTTAGACTAAATCTGCTCTCACATATAAAAGAGTCATAACTAGGCTAAATGTATAGGGAGCACTCTACAAATATGAGAGTAACAAAGTGAGGTATACATTTGGAGAATTTCTAAAAATACTTTCTTATTCAATGAACCAAGGAAAGTCACAAAAGGATTTTAAGCAACAAAATAATAAATTCAGATTTGCTTCAAGAAGACAATTCTGTTGGCAGACTTAGGGAAGATGGGAAGTAAAGACATAAGGCATAGTTGAGAAGCTGTTGCAACAAGTCAGATAAACCTTGATCAAGACCCAGTAACCAATTAGATGGAGAGAATTGTTAAGGGGAAGAAGTTAAAGATAAATTTAAAACCTTGCATTTTAAGGAAAATGGATGGAACTAGAGACCATCATGTTAATCAAAATAAGTCAAACTGAGAAGGTTAATGGTCATATGTTTTCTCTCATATGCAGAAGCTAGAGAGGAAAACAGATGGACCTCCAAAAATCAAAGGGAAATCAGTAGAGAAAAGGAACAAAACTGTGGGAGGCAAGGGGGGAGGGGTAAAATGCTGGGGAGTGATATTGGCCAAATTATATATTGTATGCATGGTATGAATATCTAACAACAAATCCCATCAATATGTACAACTATAATGCACCAATAAAAAAATGAGGAAATAAATAAATAGAAATTGGAGACTTGGTACTGGGTAATGATAAAATGAGGAACCAGATAATGTTGAAATTCAATTTAGGATATTGTTTTGAGGCCTTCAGAAAATTCACATGACAATGTTTCATACTAAATCTTTATGAATAAATATAGAATTATATGTAAATTTATAAATAGGAAACAGTGTCCATAGACAGTTGAAAGTGCGAGTCTGGAGGTAATAGGAAGATTGGGACTAGAGTTCAAACTGGGAAAAATTTAACCTGTTAGAGTTCATCCTTGAGCCTGAGAAGAGTCAAGACTACTAAGGGTGAGCAGATAGGACAGGAGAAAACCAGCGGAGGACCAGTCCATGGTGAAAATCTGCCAATGGTCTTTACTCTCCCAACCTAATGATGTGAATTTAGAAGGCTTGCCTGGGACTATCTGGCAGATCCCACACAGATCTCTTAGAAATCAATGTACAGTTCTTTGGCAATGTTTAATGGGTTTGCACTGGAGATAATGTGAATCACATAGGACATTAATATCAAACTTCCAGAGCCAGAGCAAGAAAAGTCAAGTAGGCATTCTCCAACATTGACACTGTGGAGCCTGGGAAAAGCAACAAGGAGCCTCTGTGACATTCTCCTTAGGGTGGTTCCGGTGTAATTGAAACCACAATTGGTTCAAGGCTATTTGAAAGGAATAAGAAAGGAAAGAAGGAGGGAGGAGAATGAAGGAAAGAAGGAAGCATAACATAGGAAGAAAGGAAGGATAGAAAGAAGAAAAAAGTCCAGTTCATAAATGACCCCGAAAGTTAACAGAACAATTCTCAGGACACAGAAATTGTCCCTTATAAAGATACTTCTGAGATTCCATTTATGATTTACTAAAAGATATTCACAGAAAGAGAAGTGGAGCTAAAGAAACAGAAAAGAGGGAGCAAGGTTTTCATATGTAAAACAAAGGAAAAATAGAAAAGTTTGAAAGAGTGAAAAGAATGGTGTAATTGTGTCACTTGCTTCAATTAAGTCTCAAAAAATATCTTAATTTATTCTACATCTGTGTCCCACAAAAAATAAGTGCTCAGTTCCCTGTTCAACTGGGTAAATGATAAAGCAGGTGTCTTCTCCTGTTTGTGAACTACAGGTCTTATTTCTGGTGGATGTTGGACCTTATATGGTCCATTGACATTTTGATTCAATTTTAGGTAGAAAGAAGTAAACGTTATTACATATGTATAATTTACAAGAGAAAGAGAGTGCCCAGAGTTTGGAAGTCAGGTGAGGTGGCACTCACCAGTAATCCTAGCTACTCTGGTGGCTGAGGCAGAAGGATCGCAAGTTTGAGGCCAACCTGGGCAACATAGTGAGACCCTGTCTCAGATTCACATTTTTTTAGAAAGAACTTGGGATATGGCTCAGTAATAGAGTGCTGGGTAGAACTCACTAGTGTGAGATCCTGCTGGGACTAATGACACGTTAACTAACTCAGGCTGACTCCTTACTTCCTGGTGGGTGAGCAAGATCAAGGCCTCAAAGGCAGTTTCAATAGTTAATGACGATAAATCGGACCACCGTCAGGGATTGGTTAACAACAGTTCCGCGAACGTGATCAGCTCATGCTTGCCATATAGTCCTATGGGACTCTCACCTGCGTGAACCCCCTGTGCCTTGCTGACCTTTAAGCTGATTGGTTTCCACCTAGCCTTCACCCTACATAAAAGCTGTGTGACTTCCTCAATAAACGAGTTCCTACTGTGACTGGTCTCCTTGACATGTCTGATTGTCCTCCGCCCGGAAGGCTGGGTGCCGGCGGTCAGTTGGCCCTACCTTTCCTGGTCTGGCCTTGTTGGGGAGTGCTCCCTTCCCTTGTCGCTGGTTGAGAAGAGCAAGGGGGCTAAAGACCTCAACAAGATCCTGGGTTTGATCTCCAGCACAACACACACAAAAGAAAAAAAATATGTTGTATACTTCGATTATTTTCAATTTTTATTTGTCCATTGTTCACCAATAAAGATGAATAAATGGATAATACCTAATTACAACAGATAGCTTCTATTTTCAGTTGTCTTCAAAAAATGATTTTAATAATAATGACTGTCCTTTGTTCCAAGACAAAATTTATTTTAACTTTTTTCTGCCCTCTTCATTGTGAATAGCAATTCATAGTATGAAAAAAAAGTTAAGATGAGAGATTTATTAGATGCTTTACTATATCTCCAGAGGCTATCACAAGGTCATTCTAGAGTTAACCAAAACACCTAAACTTCTTTTGTGAATCCCAGAATGAAATGAGATCAGGACATTTGCCATCGAGTTGTGGTTATCCCATTGCCACGTGTGAGTCAGGAAGAGTAAACACTACACCTTTCTGAGGTTTATTCTCCTTATCCGGTAAATGGAGATAAATGTTCCTACTATCCCACCACCAACTGTCAGGTCTAAATGAGTTGATGTGAAAAATGTTTTCAAACTAAGACATAGTAAAGAAGCATTATTAACAGCTAAAGTTTATATCAATGAAATGGTTTATGAATATCATACATCAAAGTGTATTAAAAATATTGTTTTTCTTGTTTTTCACAGATCTGTAATCATATACAGTATTTACAGGTCCTCAGGTAAGCAGAATATTCAATTAATCATTGAGAATTGGCTCTCCAATAATTGTATAATTGGTGATTCTTTTTTAAAAAATATTTATATATATTTTAGTGGTCGGTGGACCCAGTACCTTTATTTTATTTTTATGTGGTGCTGAGGATCAAACACAGGGCCTCACACATGCTAGGTGAGTGATCTACCACCGAGCCACAACCCCAGCCCAAATTGCTGATTCTTTTGGATATTTTATGACCTCTATTTGAAGAAATTATGCCTTATTGTTTATTCATTCACAAATCAAGTATTTAATGAGCCAACTGCCAAGTGTCAGGCATTGTACTAAGTGCTGAGGAACACTGGTGAGCAGCACAGTCACATTCCCTCCTCTCCTGGAATTCCCAGACTTACAGTAACACAGATGTAAGATTCCTTCCTGGGTGGAAAGAGAGCTCAACTGTATTAACTTATAATAAAATTTCCAGAAGCCAGAGCTGAATAAGCTATGTATTGCTAAGAATTGCATTCAGCTGCAGATGATAGAAACCAGATGACAGTAGCTTGAACATACCAGGGTGCTATTCTTTTAAACAAAATTATATACAAAGGTAAGTAGTTCAGAGCTTGAAGGATAACACAACCAGGTTCTCACAACTAGGTCCTCTGCTTCCCAATTGCACTCACATCCAACCTCAAAGTCATAAGACGGTTCTCGAAGTTCCAGACATCGTGTCTACTTTCCAGCAAGAACTAAAAAGGCAAAGGGGAAAATGTGCAAAATTCCCCACCCAGTGGCCATTTATTGGTCATCCTGTTAAGAAAGAAGGGGAAATAGATATTGGAGAGTGTCATCAGCTTGCTATGTCATTAACAGAGCAAACACATTTGTTTCTCTCCACAAAGTTAGAATGTATTGAATAACAAATTCATAGGCTACACCACTTGTATCAGTGGCAGTTCACTGAACACTTGTTGGTCACCTGTTATTCATCAGCTGGGAAGTCACAGTTCTTTTATTTCAGTCTTAATTTCTTATATCTGTAACACCCAAATCACACATCACACAGGAAGGCTAAAAAAGGGCTAAGGCAGCCACAGGGGTTCAGGAGGCTGAACTGAAAGCAAAGGTAGAGAACAGATACAAATGCCAAGAGTCACTGTGGGTGATCAATTAAGATGAGGAACCAACCAAAGAACTTGCAGCAGAAACTTATTCAGGGTCAAAGTGAAAGTTGGTTTCAAAGTGTCAGCTTGAAGCAGTCAGCTTGTGATGTCAACTTAGAGTGGGCCCTGTGGGGTTGTCACAGGCAGGAGAAACCGTGTTTCACAAGAGCCCGAGGATGAATATTCAAAGTTTATCAATTTGGAGATTTTCCTGGGCAAGGCTAAGGACAAGTGACCAGCTGAAGGGATCAAGGTGTAGCTGTGGCCAGATTTGGAGAGTCCTTCTTTTATGGGTCTTGAGTGAAGGGGCTGCTTCATTCGGTAGTCTGGTATGTTCAATAAATTCTTGGGCCTTTTTCTATATGAGTTGGATATCGCCATGCATTCATGACCTTCTGATTAATCTGATAAATCCACAGGTAGTCATTTTTATTAGTAAAATTAATTTATTTATCAGTTTGTGTCCTATGGTTGTTCTAAGCAGTTGGTGATTGTTTATTTGTACATACAAGGTATAGAGTCATTCTACCTCAGTCCTTAAACCCAAAATGGAGTAGCTTATGGCAAATAACTGCTTTACAAAGTAGAGTAACTCGGGTTTAGGCATTGTCTGAAATTTACTTGTCTACACATCATGGAGTAACTCTGAGCAGAACACAGCCTGCTGTCCACAGAGAGACAGAAGTCTCCCTCAAAGTTCAGGAATTAAAAGCCAGATTATTCACTGGGTTTCTATCCTGTCAGTACAAAATAGAAGGGGGCAAATTACATCTTTCAAAAGAGGAAGCAGGAATAAAAAACAGAAGAGGATGATGTTATATGGGAGGCTTAGATTATAACAATGTCAATCCTTCATGTGGCAGAGAAGGGCTAGCAAGGTTGCTGACTCTCTCCTCCCACGTCGCTGGCCAGCCACGCTAATTATATAGCATACAATAAATATGTGTTGAATGAATTTGGCACACTTTCTCACTGAAACTGGTCTCACCCTTGGAATCCTTCAAACACTGGTCTCTAGCAGCCATTACCAATCAACCACAGATGTGAAGAGAATGGAAACAAATCTGCCACCTGCATGCTGGAGCCAAATTGGCCTAGGCTCCGCAACTGGTGGGCACCTTGCAAATATGATTTTTTATTTCAATTCTTTCTTACTACTTAGTCAAGTTGTTGGTTTTTTTTTTTTTTTTTTTTTTTTTAAGGAGAAAATAATGCCAACAGGGCTATAAATAAATAAAGAATTTTTCCCTTTCTCCACAGACTATACAATGAAATAACAATAGTATACATCTAAGAATGAAATATGGTGCGAAAAACAGGATTCCATGTGAAAAAATCCCAAATAAATTAAAACTTGGCCAACTATGAAAATGGCTGCCTCCTCACATGCAGTTTCTCCTGGTATAGAAAGACCAAGATTTCTTTACAACCAGAAAACCTGATTTACCATTCATTTCAGGTAAATGACAGTCTGTTGAAAATGATTCGCTGAGGAGAGAAAAAAAAAAAGGAAAGTCACCCAAAAGCTTCAGAAATATTACAGACAGCATTCACTCCGTTCACATTCATTAAGTGCCTTCGAGGTGCATAGTAGGTCCAATATTGCCAGGATAATCAAAACTGACATTGTCTTTACCTAACAGGGAAGTGAGGAAGATAGACATTGATCAAATTATCACATCAATGATTATCTATGAACAAACTGAATTAAGAACACTGAAAAAAGGGGGCACAGTACTGTGAGATCCTAGAACAACAATGAACATTTACTAAGGCATCACAGGAATGTGCATGTGTGCCAGGGCAGGTAGGAGAGGACCAGAGTACCCGACCAAGCAGTACATTCCAGGGCCCCCAGGCAGGAAGCGGCACAGCAAGTCTAACAAGCTCCCAAGCCTGTGTGGCTAGGGAGAGGATCGGGTGGCAAGTGGTTCAAAGTGAGGCTGAGAAAAGAGAGCCCCGGCCTTGAGGCCCACGGACATGTTTACGTTTTCCTCTTTACTGTCTCAGGAACCTACGAAAGGACCTTGAGAAACAGGTGATGCCACCGCGTGGGTGCCGTGGAGTTCTGTGTGACTTGGTCCTGAGAGAACACTGCAGCATCCTCTTGCTGAACTGGGATTACTAGAAACATCAAACGAGCAAACAGAACAAACCAAGGAGGGAAGAATTTTGTCTGAGAAAGCATTCTGGCATGAGCATGGATAATGATATTTGCTATAGACAAAATTTCCTACTTGAGAGACAAATTCGAACAACACAAACAGAAATGTAGAGGACAGACTGGATACAAAATGCATTTAGGTAGTAAAAGGTGGGGGGTTATGGAGGGAAGAATCTAGAGTGACTATAGTTTTCTGGTCTGGAGACGTGGGTAGGTGGTGTTGCTGTTTCCTGTGGTCAGGAAGGTGGGAGGGATGTGATTAATTCAGCTAGACATATTAATTTGAAAATATTCATGAGAAAGAAATCAACATAAGTCTGTACCTCAGAGGAAATTTCATAGATAGAAAGATATTTACAAGTGATGAATATAAAGATAAGACTTGAAATTGTAAGTTAATATTAACAATGACAATAAAAATGCCTGGGTAGATCTTCAACAATCATACAATTAGACTCCTCCTTTTAGAAATAGATTACCCAGGTCACATAGTGAGGTTTGTCTGTCCCATGCCCACAGCCATTGCTAATGTTGGGAGAAATCCTACTTCTTGGCTGGCAGCAGTGAATGTCTCAGGTGTATAAGGAAAACCTTTGCACATTTAGGCCCAACAGGAAAACCTGCGGAGAGGAGTGTTCCACTCTGACCACCTAGGAAAGTATGCAACTCCCCCAAATTGACTCAGTGTTACCAAGGGAACCCATATAGGAGCCTGGTGGTCTGATCCCCCGTGGCGCAGTGTGATTTGGCAAGAAACCTATAAAATGTATAGCTGTTCCTGCAATACACGAGTTTGCAGGCTGCTTACCACAAGCCTGCTCCCACCCAACTATCAGAGTCTGGGTCTTGACTCTGTGCCCTTACCCCGCGTCTGAGCTAGCCCGGCACAAGAGAAACTATATGCTGGGATCCATTTAGTGATTCTGGTCACTCCTCCCAGGTCTCCCAAAAATCATGCCAATGTACTGGAAGCACAGGAGTCACTGTAAGGATGAGCACTTCGTCTCCATAGCCCTCTCGGCTGGCAGGCTCCGTTTCCTTAACCTGGCTTCCTGCGACCCCATTTCCTCAAAATGTCCCCTCAACAGGTCCTTTGCATCTCTTCCAGGATGTGACTTTTCTCTTCTCCCTTCTGTCCAGCCACACTGGGTGCATCAGTGTCCCTTTAAGAGGAAGAAGCCTCTCCAACCCTGGAGCCTCCCCAAGAGCCCTACATTGCCTTGACTCCACTTGGCTATTTGTTAACGTACTTGCAACTGAACACAGCCAGACACAAAGCTTTAGCAAGTCTTACCACAACATTTCAATGAAAGTATTGGGCACACCTGATTCTTTCAGACCACAAAAGTCAAAATATCAGATATTGTGTTGAATAATTAATACCTTAGACTTACTGACATTTCGTCTATAAAACAGGAATTTTCTTCTCTTCTGGCATCTGTGTTTGAATTAAATGCCAAAGAGGTCATGACATAAGCCAGAAAGAGTTTTGACAAACTATTACCACTGTATCAATAACACCATTGCTGAAATAAGTCAGGGAAATTAAATCACATTCAATTAAAAAAAAAAAACTCAGATTGGGGTGCCTCTGAAATATTCCTCAGAGGGGAAAAAATAACACACACACACAAACCATCCAGGCTTAAAGTTCACTCATTGTCAGCATCATGTCTGCAAAGTTTTCACTTGAAAGGTAGCAGGAATAACCCAAAGTGTCTTTTCTTGTGTGCAAGTAATTTTTGTCAATAAGCAAACTGGGTTTTCAGTCTGTTCGCCCTCCCGCAGCCTGACTTACCAAGTCTAAAATCACTGGCTCCTTTGACCACTCCCACCCTGCCACTTTATTCCTTTGGGCTATGAACTTCACATTGACTCTAGCTTTGATAAATGCCCCCTTCGACCCTACTCATCCACCTTTAAAACAATTTAATCACTCTGTTTTTAGGCATTCTAAATAACCCACATTCTGTTCATTACTGAGTGACTCCCAAACACATCTTTGCCCTCTTTTCCTGCTCTCCCAAACTAATAGCTCGAAGTATTTCTTTGACAAAATATATCGAAATGACTTTTCCATATGTGACAAGATATTCTGAATGACCCCGAAAGAGACAATGATCTATGAAAATGCAAAATCATCATGTGTGTGTTAAAGAGCCTTTATTCGAGAACTAGAATGACTATTATTAATAACAATAATTTCAGAATAATCGACATGGCTCTAAAATCATTTTTTCTCTATAAAGCCTGCTGTAAATTACAATATGCTTTTGTTTAACTTAACTAAAACACCATCAACTGGAATTTCCCCAAGCAAAATACCAAAATTTTACAAAACAAAAGCAATAAAGAAAAGTAAAGCACCATTTCTTCAGTCCCTAACTTGGATAAAAAACAAGCAATGTAAATGTTGATTTTTCTCCTGTACAGTCATCCTGTAAAGTTGGTGTTATTGGCCATGTTTTGTAAGACTCAGATATATTAAGAGGTGACCAAAGGTCACAGAGCTAATAAATGACAGTGGAAGTATGAATTTGATTCTCTCAAAAGCTAACACTGAGGCCCTTTCAACTAAGCTCACTACTTCCCAAAGGTGCCAAGCATCTTTGAGGAAAAGGGAAGGAAGAATTTGAAAAGAAATGACACTAGGGTATTGTTCTCTGCTAACAAACAGCATGAAAGACAAACCTAAAAGATCACACATTTTACAAATTTAAACGTGACTCAAAGCAATGTGTTCATCCTGCTTTAGTAATTAGAAGATGTCTAAAAATGTAACATATATCTCTGCCAAAAGCAGATATGTGAGTTGCATAGTTTTTTTTAAAAAGTCATTATACATCAACCTCACAGTTACAGATGATCAATGCAGATCTCAAGCCATGCAAGTTGATGGAGGAAATCAATGTAATTCAATTAAGTCCCAAGATGTTTCAGTTTGTTTGAGTTCATTTTCTTGACTGTGTGTAGACATTTTGAACACATTTTATCAAGTCCTAAAGAAAAAAAAATTTTTTTTATTTCAGAAAATGTGTGGAATGAGATGGAGAGATGGAAGGAAAAGTCAGGACATTCAAATGTGAAGCAAGCCAGTGTTGTGGTGTAGACACATTTTGTATACCAACCTCTACAATGGAGAACAAAGAATTCCTTGTCTAGAAGGGCATCTGGCCTAATGGACCTTAAAGAAGAACTGAATTATTTCTCTTGGGCATGTCTTGTTTTTTGCTGAGTTATCTTGCACAATCAGGAGTTAAGCCACTGAATTTAAGATTAATTTTGTCATGAATCTCAAGATCACTACACTCACACTTTTTTCCTCCTCACATTCTAACTTTGTACTGAGAAACATAAATATTAGCACACTCATAAAAATGCCTTGCCCAGGATAAATAGAAACATGTTTATATAATAGCCTCCATGGTACCTTAAACAAATAATAGGAGACTTGATACAAAAGGGACACTGAGCATCTTTAATAAGAATTAAAATTTCTCTCATGGAATTACTTACCACTTTCTTAATTGGCTGGATTTATCCTACTAGGTCAAGTTGTATGTTTGAATGATTTCCTGTGACTCTTCAGAGGGACACTTCAGTAACAAGATCCTGTGTGTGTCATTTTATATTTGGTGAGAAAATTGTTCGAGCTCTAATTATATTATAAAGGAAACAGCTTCATTAACCAAAGTGGCAGAAATAACAAAAGCATCTAATGCTTATTCCACCTGGACGTTTCACAAAGCTCAATGACTCTTCCTATTCAAAATGCCTCTCTTGTGAATTTATTAAAATGAGCTTTCAACAAAGCCACTGACTGGAGAGAAGATAGACTCAGCTGTGCTAAGACCCGATTTCCTCTGAGTACCAAATAGCTTCATAAATATTTCAGTATGGGGGAGGGGGGAGAAAGCATTGAAAATTAGAAACTATGGTAGTCTGTAGGTGTCAAAATAGTCAGAAAGATTTAAGTTAATTCAAATGTATAGATCTCCTACTGTATACCAGGATATCATCAGTGCTAGTGACTCAAAAACAGTTTTGACCTCTGGAGACTTCATGAAGCTAGTTGATGAGATAGACATAGGAATAAACAGCCTAGAGGTGTGGTGGTTAGCATCCTGGAAGGGGCATAGAGGACTAAATAAAAGCAACAACATACCTCTTTTGAGCTTCTGCCATCCGTCCCTTTGCTTGCTAAGTGTGGTCTATGTTATCTTCACATTCATTGATGTGCTCGGGTGTTATGAAGTGCAGTGAGTTAGTACCTGCTACGTACTAGGCCCTATACCAAGCCCTGGACAAACGGTGGACAAGAAAGAGCAAGATTTCCCTTTCATGGAATTTCCATTTTCTTGGGAGGAAATAGAAAACCAGAAAAATAACTAAATTATGTAACTTAGAAAGGTATACAGTCCATAGAGAAAATTAAAACAAAATATAAAGGGGGAGAGATGCACAATTATAAATGGAGTGGTCACTAACATCTGAGCAAAAACTTGAAGGAAGCAGGAAACTAGCCCCAGAGGCAGTGAGGCAGCTAGTTGGTCACACTAAGACAATCAGAAGTTTCCACAGTGTGGAAGAAAACTATACCATGGAAATGAGGAAGATGGCCACACTGTGGAAGTGACAGAACCAGAAACATGGAGGAAGTGAACGAGTTAGCCACAATGAAAAGTGAAGAGTTATCCTGTCCTATGTAAAGGAGGGAGCAGGCCAGGCTGAGGAAGGGAAGGAGAGACCATATGCAGAAGTTAAAGAGCTGCCATACTAAGAAAATGCAAAATCTGGCCATACTGAAGATATGAAGGCCCAGCCATGCTCAAAAAGTGAAGAAGCAGGACACACCCACTAACCCAGGGAAAGGGCTAGCTGTACTGAGGAGGGAGGGAGAGAGTTACATTAAATACGAGGCAAAAGAATATTCTAATACAGATGATCGTAAATACAAATACTATGAGGCAAAGCATGCCCAGCAGGTTTACAGAAAACAAGGAATGCATGAAATAATGCCATTTTTATAAAATTATATGGTGTATGAACAAAAAGTATGAAAATATTCACTGAGACAGTGATGATGATTTATCTCCAAATTGTGAGATTTCAGTTACTGTTTATCTTCGTCTTCAGATTTCCTGATTTGTCTAAATTGTTTTTAATAGAAATATTTTTTATAAACAGAAAAATGTGCTTTACTTTATGAAAAAATGTTGAATTAGCATACATTTATATAAGTATTTAGTGATTTAACAAAGCCTGTTGGATTCTTCTTCCATCCATTTAACCCAAGTAACAAACACCCTAGTTTTAGTGATCACATTGCTAACTAGCAAGTACTTGGGCAGACTGTTAGTACAAGAGGAGGTTTTTCCCATGGTCTGCAAGTGAAAGGTTTGTGAATGATTCTAAAGAACTGGCTTTAAAAAAGAGTCCTCCACGGGCTGTCTCTGTTCTTCATACCACTAGCCTAGAGTAAGAAATAATCGCTGGTACACAGATACCTTCTTGGAACATAAGGATGAGACTCTTGTCCTAGAGCTGTCAGGGAAATTTCATGAACTACTCTACCAGTCCATGACTCCCATTTTCTTATTGTTTCATAGCAAAAATAAAATCTTGTGTACTTATGCCACTTTTATTTTTGTGGTTCTTTGACACATAGATATACTCAATCCTGGCTAACATCATACACAAAGCACAAAGCAGGGCCCAAGCCATGTCTTCTTAGTCCATGTTTACCACTCCTTCCATTATGCCACAATGGCCTTTGCAACAAGGACGCAGGTCTTAGAAGAGCAGGCACATGAGCTGAGTCTTGGAGGTTGGATCAGAACTGGAACAGTCGTATAAAACCATATGCTAGAGGCAACATTTGAAAGGTTGTAGATTAACTAGAAGCAATTAGAAATATTAGAAAACCAAACTGACATTTGAAAACCAAACTGCTTTTAGTATCAAGAATACCCAAAATGAATGGAATTGGAGAATATCATGCTTAGTGAAATAAGCCAATCCAAAAAAAAAAAAAAAACCAAAGGCTGAATGTTTTCCCTGAGAAGTGAATGATAATACATACTGGGGGTGGGAGTGGGGCATGAGAGAAGAATGGAGGAACTTTAGATTGCATAGAGAGAAATGAGAGGGAGAAGGGTTGGGGGTATGAAAGATGGTGAAATGAGACAGACATCATTACCCTATGTACACATATGATTACACAAATGGTATGAATCTACATCATGCACAACCATAGAAACGAAAGTGTACCCCATTTGTGTACAATGAATCAAAATGCAGCCTGTAAAAATAAAAATAAAAATAGAATACCCAATTAAAAAAAAACAAATATAATCAATAATAGCAGAAAAGTTATAAAATATCTACCTAGGAATAAATAGAAGAAAAGGTGCAGACTTACAAGAAGAAAACCATAAAACTTTAATGAATGAATTCAATGGCCTGAAGAGAAGGTCTAATAATGCTTCTTACCTGGAAAGTAACCACCAGAGAAAAGACTTGAATATCATAAAAACAAGAATTCAAGACCTTTCCCTATAATAACAAAAAGACACTTAAAAATTAGGGTACTTATAGATGTGTAATCCTGATGCCAAAATTAACCAATAGATTCAAGAAAAAGAATTCAGCTCAGAAACAGATCCCAATATATATGGATATTTTGTATGTGATAAAGTTATCATTTCAAATTAGTGGGGAAATCATGGATTATTTAACCAATGATATTAGAAAACTACATCTATATCAAAAGATAAAATAATATTAGGTACCTCACCACAAATATTAGAATAAATTTTAGGATGCTTGTTCTAAAGGTAAAAAGAACCAAAACTCAAAAGCACTAAGAAAATGTAGGAAAAATTTATAACTGGAAGTTGAATGCTTCCCAAGCAAGACAAGAAACCCAGAAGTCATAAAGGGAAAAGAAATTGAAAGAAAGGTTACATGATCTTTAAATCTGCATGACCAAGTTTCCATAAATAAAGTCAAAGGACTAAGAGCAAAATGAATAATAGGTTTGAATGTTGACTCAAAAATAACTAATTTTCCTAATGTACGTGGTGTCTTCAAATCTATAAGGAAAAGACAAAGGTAGGCAATATATACATACAATTCTCAGAAAAATCCTCAAACTTACCAGCCAATATTCAAGGCATGAAAATGAAAACAATATATCATGCATTACCTAGTGAATGGGCCCAACACTGACAGCTTGATAATAACCAGTGTTGAGGTGTAAGCTGAATGTCTCCTGGGCTTTATTCTCCTCTCTGCTCAATGCCCTAGGGGAAGCTCTGGGTGCTCCATCAATAAACTCTCCTGCCCTCTGGCTTCTCTATGGATTTTACCAAAGAGGAGCAAGAGCAGCTCAGCAGGAGGCTGGAGGATTACTTGCCCCTTCCCCTTTACAAACCCAAAGACTTTGCACCGTGTCTTGTAATTTCCCTACTCACACACACCTGCATAGGAGCCCATAAAGCCCTCCAGTTTGAGAGCACCATTTGTCCCTGCCAGAGGGGGTGAAAAGAGAATGTCATTTACAGATCCTTCTGACAGAAGTTTGATGTACAATGCACTCATTGAAAACATTGGTCATTATCATTTGACTCAGGGATGCCGTGTTTAGGTATTTGTCCTTCTGAAATACATCACAAGATTCTCTGTAACAGGAGAAAAATGAAACGTTGCCAAACACTCACCTATATGTAAATAGTTAAATAAGCTATAATACATCTATACTATTAAAAACTATGCCAGTATTGTTAGAATAAATAGCTTCATTCTGCTGCACAGAGTTATGACTCAGAGTTATGACTACGTCATAATTCTATATCCACTCTACTGTTGGTGAGCATTTGGATGGTTTCCAGGTATAGGATTTTACAAATAGCACTATTTTGAACATGTGTAGACATATGTTTTGATGAATTTTTGATGAATGTATGTACATATTTCTGTGGGTGTACTTCTACAGGTGGGATCATTGGATCACAGGGAATATGTGCTCAGATTTGGTAGATGCTTCCTGTGGAAGTCATGGAAATGACTGCTCAGATATGATGCTATGGGAAGTACAGATGATTGGCAGTCCCAGATGCTGGCCATCTGGACTCATCACCAGGCCTGCACCAAGGCCACACTGAACCAAAACTGCTCCCAGCCAATAACTGAACACAAAGTGGGTACAAAAGCAAGCCCGTTCCTGAGGGACACAGTGTTAATATAATTGGCAACTTTGGTTCAAGGACTCTAACTTCATGGCTTAAAGTTTCTTGGAACTGTGCTACCGGTTGAGACTCTTCTTAGCCACTTCTCCTTCTTCCTCCTCTCCTTTCTCAGTCATCAGACCAGCACTATGCTGTGAAGTCTCTCCTTGCCCACTCATGCTCCCTCTTTCCCTCCCAAAATAAGTCTCCCGTATGTCTATTCTTGTCTTGTCCTCTACGTCTCAGAGGCTCAAACTATCAGACATTCCCTAACAGTTTTGCAAAATGTTCAGAATCACTGTCCCATCAGCAATTTATGAGTTCCAGTAATTCCAGATCCATACCAATACCAATGTTATTTTGTGACCTTTTTGTTTTAATCCAGCATTTGCAGTGGAATCACATTGTGGTTTGTTTTCTTGCCTCCATGATGACTAATGACATGTAACTCTTCTCATGTATTGAAATGTTTTTGAAAGTCCTCTATTGTGAAATACCTGTTCAGGCCTATTTGCCTAATTTTCTGTAAAGTTGTCTGTCTTTTTCTTTGTAATTTTAGGAGTTATTTTTATACTCTAAATATGAGTCATGTATCAGGTATAGGCACTGAAAATATCTTCTCCCATTCTGTGGGTTGCCTTTTTGGTCCTTTTAATGTTAACTTTTGTTGAACAGAAGTTACAACTTCATGCAAGAATATGGGTGAATCTCAAACATAATATTGAACCACAAAGTTACACCAGATACAAAAGTGCACATAATACATGATTCCATTTTGGACAAAGAGCAAAAGAAGTAAAATCAATCTAGGTGTTAGAAGGCAGGAGAGTAACTGCCTTTACTGTGAAGGTGGTGAGTTAATGAATGGAAGAGGGGGCACAAGAGGAATTTCAGAGGTGCTGGTAGGTTTCTATTTCTTGATGCTGGTTACATAGGTATGATCACTTTATAAAAATGCATCAAAGTATATATTAGTGATTGATGCCATCTTTGTGTATATATGTGATTCTTCATTAAAAACTTTCAACAAATAGGGCTCTGTGTCTGCTCAAGGGTGAAAAATGTGTCCTTATAATATGGTTGAGTGAAATAGACATGTCACAGACCCTATATAAATGCCATTATTCTATTTACTTACAAACATTTATATATGTGCAGAGAGGAACAAAAACCAGAATGAAGCAACACTAAACTTAATCTTAGCCTCGGGAGCTTTCTTAGCCTCGGGAGCTTTCTTATTCTAATTTAGTGACCATTTTGTGACATTCAAACTCAAGCAGAAGTGGTCATCAGAGTCTCCACAGCTACAAAACTTACAGTATGCAGTTAAATTCAGGGTCATTAAGCAAAATAAATTTTCAAAGAATACTTTTTACTTGAAGAATTACAAAATTGCGTAAAAAGAAAGAAATCCTTCTTTTAAGGTGGTCTGCCTCGGAATAGGTAATCTAGGAAATTATGTGTTCCTAAAGAGTGAGATATTCGACTGGGGCTCCGGCGGCTGCCCGGGGGAGGAGTGGCGGGGAGAACTGTGTGGACTCAGGACACCGGGGCCTGCCCTGAGGAGGAGGAGAGGAGCGTGGCCACTTGGATTCCGAGAGACTGCGCCAGAGCTGCAGGCGGTTGCCAGAGGAGAAGCCGCACGGCGAGCTGTTTGGAATCAGAACGACGCTTCTGAACACCGGGGCCTGCCCTGAGGACAAGGAGGAAGAGGAGCGGCCGCTTGGATTCGGGTGACTATACGGGAACTACAGGCGGTTGCCAGAGAAGGGGCTGCGTGGCGAGCTGTTTGGACCCTGACCACTTCTGAACCCCGGGGCCTGCCCGGAGGAGTAGGAGAAGGAGGAGAAGGAGCTCGGCGGGTCCTTTGGACTCGCAGTGACTGCATTAGCGCTCCAGGCGGCTGCTCAGAGGAGAAGGCGAGTGGTGAGTTATTTGGTCTTAAAGTGACAGCTCCTGAACACAGGGGGGCTGCCTGGAGGAGAAGCGTGGTGGGACGCTTGGTCTTGAGGGACCACACCAGAGCTCCGGGCGGTGGCCCAGAGGACCCGTGCAGCGGGTCACGTGGATTCAGAGCCACTCAGAGGGACTGCTCCTGAACACCCGGGGGGTTATCTGGAGAAGGAGGAGGAACGGGCAGGGTCACTTCGACTCGGAGTGATTGATTGCCCCGGGCTACGGGTGGTTGGTGGGAGGAGGAGGCACGAAGTGAGTTTCTTGGACTCCTAGTGACCGCACCGGCATACTGGGCGGCTGTCTGGAGGAAGAGACCTGTGGCGGGTCTCTGGGACTCAGAGCGATTGTTCGGGGCCACAGGTGGTTGCTCAGAGGAGGGGCCACGCAGCCAGGCGATTAGGTGCAGAACAGGGTCCCAGGATCTAGGAGGCTTCTGGGTGGAAGAGCCGCACAGAGACAGGCTTAGGGCGGAGCGAAGGTTCCAGGCCTATGGGCAAATTCTCTGAGGAGGGGCAGCCTAAGGAGATTCATCTGCGAAGGGTGAGGCTCCCAGGCCCAGGAGGTAGGGCCGGGCCCCTGGAAACTTTGCAGAGGAAGGCAGCCCAGCCCAGGCAGTAGCTGTAAATTGAGGGGAACCTCTAGGAGGAAACTGACCAGCGAGACCTCCCCACCGGGTGAGTCTTCCCTGCTGGGTGAGGTTTCCCACAAGGACGGTAAAACCAGAGGCTCAGGCCCAAACAGGCCTTGCCTCAGCCCACAGCCTAGGTCCCCTTTGGATGACCATAGGTCAACAAGTGGAGGCACCTCTGCCCACTAGCAGGGAATATACCCCACCTGAAGGCCACCACTCCTAGAGAGGCAGCTTCCTTGTGGAGCACCGCATTATCAACCTCCTCCAAGACTTCAGCCTACTGAAGGCTAAGAGGGGATATATATATAGAAATCTTCAGGGTCATTGTAAATCAACAGAGGAAATCTGCAATATCTCAGCGGTCCACTGATATCTGAACAACATGAGAAAACAAGGAAAGAAAATGCTGCAAACAAATCTAGATGTTACATCAATAAAACCCAATGACAGCATGGCAGAAGAAATGACAGAAAAGGAGTTCAGAATGTACATAATTAAAATGATCAGAGAAGCAAACGAGGAGATGAAAGAGCAAATGCAAGCATTGAATGATGAGATGAAAGAGCAAATGCAAGCATTGATTGATCGCACCAATCGACAGTTAAAAGAGCAAATACAGGAAGCAAAAGATCATTTCAATAAAGAGTTAGAGATATTGAAAAAAAACCAAACAGAAATCCTTGACATGAAGGAAACAATAAACCAAATTAAGAACTCCATAGAAAGCATATCCAATAGGATAGAACACCTGGAAGACAGAACCTCAGACATTGAAGACAAAATATTTAACCTTGAAAACAAAGCTGAACAAACAGAGAAGATGGTAAGAAATCATGAGCAGAATCTACAAGAACTATGGGATATCATGAAAAGGCCAAATTTAAGAATTATTGGGATTGAGGAAGGCCTAGAGAAACAAGCCAAAGGAATGAACAACCTATTCAATGAAATAATATCAGAAAATTTCCCAAATCTGAAGAATGAAATGGAAAATCAAGTTCAAGAGGCTTACAGGACTCCAAATACACAAAATTACAACAGACCCACACCAAGGCACATTATAATGAAAATACCTAACATACAAAATAAAGACAGAATTTTAAAGGCTGTGAGAGAAAAGAACCAAATTACATTCAGGGGGAAACCAATACGCATATCAGCAGATTTTTCAATCCAGACCCTAAAAGCTAGAAGGTCCTGGAACAACATTTTTCAAGCCCTGAAAGAAAATGGATGCCAACCAAGAATCTTATACCCAGCAAAACTTACCTTCAAATTTGACGATGAAATAAAATCCTTCCATGATAAACAAAAGCTAAAAGAATTTACAAAAAGAAAGCCAGCATTACAGAACATTCTCAACAAAATATTCCATGAGGAAGAGATGAAAAACAAAGAAGCAAATCAGCAAAGGGAGGAACTATCCTAAAGGAATTGTCAAATAAAGGAGGAAACAAGTTGTGTCAAACAAATAAATAAACAAAATTTTAAAAATGAACCAAATGACCGGGAAACCAAATCATTTCTCTATAATAACCCTGAACGTTAATGGCCTGAATTCATCAATCAAAAGACATAGACTGGCAGACTGGATTAAAAAGAAAGATCCAACAATATGTTGCCTGCAAGAGACTCACCTCATAGAAAAAGATACCCATAGATTAAAGGTGAAAGGATGGGGAAAAACATACCATGCACATGGACTCAGCAAAAAAGCTGGAGTATCCATCCTCATTTCCGATAATGTGGACTTCAAGCCAAAGTTAGTCAGAAGGGATAAAGAAGGTCATTTCATACTGCTTAAGGGAAGCATAAATCAGCAAGATATAACAATCATAAACATCTATGCCCCAAACAGTGGCTCATCTATGTATGTCAAACAAATCCTTCTCAATTTCAGAAACCAAATAGACCACAACACAATAATACTAGGTGATTTTAACACGCCGCTCTCACCACTGGACAGATCTTCCAGACAAAAATTGAGCAAAGAAACCATAGATCTCAACAACACAATCAATAATTTAGACTTAACGGACATTTATAGAATATTCCATCCAACCAAGAGTGAATACACTTTCTTCTCAGCAGCACATGGATCCTTCTCTAAAATAGACCATATATTATGCCACAAAGCTAATGTTAGCAAATACAAGAAGATAGAGACACTAGCATGTATTCTATCAGATCATAATGGATTGAAGTTAGAAATAAATGAAAGAGTAAAACACAGAAACTATTCCAACATCTGGAGATTAAACAATATGCTATTATATGATGAATGGATAACAGAAGATATTAGGAAGGAAATTAAAAAATTCTTAGAGGTAAATGAGAACAAAGAAACATCATATCAAAACCTCTGGGACACTATGAAAGCAGTACTTAGAGGGAAATTTATTTCATGGAGCGCATTTAATAAAAGAAGTAAAACTCAACAAATAAACAACCTAACACTACAGCTCAAAGCCTTAGAAAAAGAAGAACAGAACAGCACCAAAAGTAGTAGAAGACAGGAAATTGTTAAACTCAGAGCTGAAATCAATGAAATTGAAACAAAAGAAACAATACAAAAAATTGACAAAATAAATAGTTGGTTCTTCGAAAAAATAAACAAAATTGATAAACCTTTAGCCACACTAACAAAGAGAAGACGAGAGAAAACCCAAATCACTAAAATTCGGAATGAACAAGGAAATATCACTACAGACAGGATGGAAATACAAAACATAAT
This sequence comes from Sciurus vulgaris, assembly GCF_902686455.1. Classification (NCBI taxonomy): domain Eukaryota; kingdom Metazoa; phylum Chordata; class Mammalia; order Rodentia; family Sciuridae; genus Sciurus; species Sciurus vulgaris. Next base: position 59,375,998 of record NC_136469.1, read on the forward strand.
TAGAAGCTATTTTGAAAATCTATACTCCAACAAAATAGAAAATTTCGAAGACATCAACAGGTTTCTAGAGACATATGAATTGCCTAAACTGAATGAGGAGGACATAAACAATTTAAATAGACCAATTTCAAGTACTGAAATAGAAGAAGTCATCAAAAGCCTACCAACAAAGAAAAGTCCGGGACCAGATGGGTTCTCAGCCGAGTTCTACAAAACCTTTAAGGAAGAGCTCATTCCAATACTTCTCAAAGTATTCCATAAAATAGAAGAGGAGGGAACCCTCCCAAACTCATTCTATGAAGCCAATATCACACTGATACCTAAACCAGACAGAGACTCATCAAGGAAAGAAAATTTCAGACCAATATCCTTAATGAACATCGACGCAAAAATTCTCAACAAAATTTTAGCAAATCGCATACAAAAACATATTAAAAAGATAGTGCACCATGATCAAGTGGGTTTCATCCCAGGGATGCAAGGTTGGTTCAACATCAGGAAATCAATAAACGTAATTCACCATATTAATAGACTTAAAGTCAAGAATCACATGATTATTTCAATAGATGCAGAAAAAGCATTTGATAAAATACAGCACCCCTTCATGCTCAAAACACTAGAAAAAATAGGGATAGTGGGAACATTCCTTAATATTGTAAAGGCCATTTATGCTAAGCCCATGGCTAATATCATTCTAAATGGTGAAAAACTGAAAGCATTCCCCCTAAAAACTGGAACAAGGCAGGGATGCCCTCTTTCACCACTTCTATTCAACATCGTTCTTGAGACTCTGGCCAGAGCAATTAGACAAACCAAAGAAATTAAAGGGATACGAATTGGAAAAGAAGAACTCAAACTATCCCTGTTCGCTGATGACATGATTATATATTTAGAGGAACCTGGAAATTCCACCAGAAAACTCTTAGAACTCATAAGTGATTTCAGTAAAGTAGCAGGTTACAAGATCAATGCCCATAAATCCAACGCATTTTTATACATAAGTGATGAATCTTCAGAAAGAGAAATTAGGAAAACTACCCCATTCACAATAGCCTCGAAAAAAATCAAATACTTGGGAATCAATCTCACAAAAGAGGTGAAAGACCTCTACAATGAGAACTATACAACACTAAAGAAAGAAATTAAAGAACACCTTAGAAGATGGAAAGATCTTCCATGTTCTTGGATAGGAAGAATTAATATTGTCAAAATGGCCATACTACCTAAAGTGCTATACAAATTCAATGCAATTCCAATTAAAATCCCAATGACGTACCTTACAGAAATAGAGCAGGCAATTATGAAATTCATCTGGAAGAATAAGAAACCCAGAATAGCTAAAGCAATCCTTAGCAGGAAGAGTGAAACAGGGGGTATTGCAATACCAGATCTTCAACTCTACTACAAAGCAATAGTAACAAAAACGGCATGGTATTGGTACCAAAATAGAAAGGTAGATCAATGGTACAGAATAGAGGACACGGACACAAACCCAAATAAATACAATTTTCTCATACTAGACAAAGGGGCCAAAAATATGCAATGGAGAAAAGATAGCCTCTTCAACAAATGGTGCTGGGAGAATTGGAAATCCATATGCAACAGAATGAAACTAAACCCATATCTCTCACCATGCACGAAACTAAACTCAAAATGGATTAAGGACCTCGGAATCAGACCAGAGACCCTGCAGATTATAGAAGAAAAAGTAGGTCCAAATCTTCATCTTGTTGGTCTAGGACCAGACTTCCTTAACAGGACTCCCATAGCACAAGAAATAAAAGCTAGAATCAACCACTGGGATAGATTCAAACTAAAAAGCTTTCTCTCAGCAAAGGAAACTATCAGCAACGCGAAGAAAGAGCCTACAGAGTGGGAGAATATCTTTGCCAATCATACTTCAGATAGAGCACTAATCTCCAGAATCTATAAAGAACTCAAAAAACTCTACTCCAAGAATTCAAACAGTCCAGTCAACAAATGGGCTAAGGAAATGAATAGACACTTCACAGAAGAAGATCTACAAGCAATCAACAAACATATGGAAAAATGTTCAACATCTCTAGTAATAAGAGAAATGCAAATCAAAACCACCCTAAGGTTCCATCTCACCCCAATTAGAATGGCGATTATCAAGAATACGAGCAACAACAGGTGTTGGCGAGGATGTGGGGAGAAAGGTACACTCATACACTGCTGGTGGGGCTGCAAATTAGTGCAGCCGCTATGGAAAGCAGTATGGAGATTCCTTAGAAAACTTGGAATGGAACCACCATTTGACCCAGCTATCCCACTCCTTGGCCTATACCCAAAGGACTTAAAATCTGCATACTACAGAAATACAGCCACATCAATGTTCATAGCTGCTCAATTCACAATAGCCAGACTGTGGAACCAACCTAGATGCCCTTCAATTGATGAGTGGATAAAGAAACTGTGGTATATATATACTATGGAATATTACTCAGCCATAAAGAATGATAAAATTATGACTTTTGCAGGCAAATGGATGAAATTGGAGAATATCATGCTAAGTGAGATAAGCCAATCTCAAAAAGCCAAAGGACGAATGATATCGCTAATAAGTGGAGGTTGACACATAATGGGGGGGGAGGGAAGGGTTAGAGTTAGGGTTAGGGAGGGGGGCAAGTATGGAGGAAGGAACTACTGTATAGAGGGTAAAGAGGGGTGGGAGGGGTGGGGGGAAGGGAAAAAAATAACAGAATGAATCAAACAACATTGCTCTATGTAAATTTATGATTACACAAATGGTATGCCTTTACGCCATGTACAAACAGAGAAACAACATGTATCCCATTTGTTTAAAAAAAAAAAAAAAAAAAAAAAAAAAAAAAGATTGAGATATTCTTGGAATAAGAAGACTCCTAGCAGGAAAAGAACAAGTTCTTCTTCATCAGTCAGCTTCTCCATGACCTGGATTACACTTACTTATGCAGCACAAGATGAATGTTTTACTTCTTTCATTTTAACTTCCCAAATCCTACCCGTTGCTCATGGCTTAGCAAGTACTTCTCACTTCAAGGAGTACCCCAGGGCCATACCAGTGGGTGAGGCTCTCCAAAGTTTTTGACTACACAGTTCTTACCTAGTCCTTCATCATGTGGACTTTTCTTGCCTTTCTGGTTATTTAATTCATGAAAAAATGGTACTTCTGCCCTCAACTAGAGGTAATTATTATTTATATAGCATCTGGCTTTAACTTCTCATTTAATAAGAAAGAAATCCATGTGCACACAATTAGTGGAAAACAAAGTAAAATCCCTTGCTCACTACATCAAAGTCAAGCAGTAGAACAGCTGGATAACCAGTAGTAGACTTGAACTCTTAGCATCAGAATCCACTTAGAGCTCTATCTTTTCTCAAGGCCGTGATTGGGAGAACTGACTTTGAGACTTAATTTTTAGTGGATGAATTTCTCATAATGGTAAGAGTTTCAATCAATTGTGCTGACATGCCAAAAGACCAAATAGCCCTAAAAAAAAAAAAAATTGTCTTGTGAACTGTGCCTTTTCATTAGTCTATGAATGATAAGAACGCCACAGAATGGATCCACAGAAAACAAAATCATTCCATTAAGAGAATTCATCAAGCCAGTGACTTGGCTTCGTACTGATAAAAATAAAGAAAATAGATTAAATCTTTTTTTATTTTCTAATTACTAACATTGGTGCCATGCAAATTAATCTTAAAACTGATCTCACTCTTAGTATATCTTCTGGGTATATAAGATTTATTGGGTTCTCCTCCAGCCACAAAGGAATGCATGAAAGTGGCATGTCTTGGTTATACACAATCTCCAGTCTGACAAAGAGTTCTTGGTGCAGATCCTTCCACCCAACATGATCAAGATCAAGTTCAGATTCAGAGTTCAGTGTGCATATTGAGTTCAGTGTTCCTACAACCTGTTTTCCCTTTATTTATAATCACTTAATCTTGACTTTATATTTTTATACTATCATTTTTATTATTCATATTCATGTTTTAAGACACTTCAAATCTTTGTGGAATTTTTGATGAATATGTATATAAATAGGCATGGAGGTAGAAGTCATAAATTCAGCTTGCAGACAACCAAAAAGTGAATGTTTAATTTAAATTTTATTGGTTTATTTTAAAGCACTGTTTTAATTGTATTAGAAACATGACGATAAATGTAATTTTATTATCAACTTAGACAAACCACCAAAATGATTCTGATCATCTAAAGCAAGAGCCCATCTATATTTTAGGACTATGAAAGAACACTTTGTTGGAGATCAAAGGTAGAAAACCAACTACATCTTCAACACAAATTGTTATGCATATTTCCATATTAGTCTCCTATGAAAATTTTTAGCAATCTCCTATAAAAATATTTTTAGAAAATAAATACATATTTTTTATTACTAATGACTATAAGACCCTTGACTCTCATAGGCATAAAAAAACAAAAAATGTATATGCATATGTGCACAAGTGTACATATTTAGAGTAAATTACATTGCAAGGTGTACACATAAATTACTAAAGAATTCAAAAAAACCCTCTTCTTTACCCACTCTGAAAATATGTAAGCCACCTTTTGTTTTGATTGAAACCATTATTAGCTCCATGACGTGCCGTCTGAGGTTCTGTTGATCTCAAAATCTTCTTAGACTATCTTAAATTATCTAGTACCTTTGGCTGAAAGAGGCTGTTCCTACCATTTTGAGTGATAAGTACATACAAGTGACAAGGATCATTCTGTTGTCCTGCAAACCTTGCTGCATGAAAGCCCTTGAACCTCTTCTATGCAATTCATCCTGGGATGGTGAGGTATTATTCCTGAGGTCATAAATGGACAGCTCAATTGGCTTATAGAAACCTGAAATCTTATGCTGTTTTAACTGAGCATATCTCTGACCTTATTGTTGGAAGTAAGCCTTACTTGACATTTGATATTAATTGCAAACACTGAAGAAACAGCTCAGTGAGCTGGAATTGTCATCTGTGACCAATCAAGTCTCACTGGACACAACCACTGCTCAGTAGAGCTTTAACTTGTGCTGAGTTGTCACACCTGTCAGCCAGCTTGCACATCTTTCCAAGGACTTGCTAGGGTTTTTTTTCCTCCCTGTCTAAAACTGCAACATATGTTAGCAATATTCATTGACAGGTTTCAACAGTATGTTTTCCCCTACTCGAGCTGTTAGTTCAGTTGTCAAATACAGGAATTTCTTTTTAGTCTTCAAAGAATTCAGAACCACTGGCAGAACTAGGAGAAAATAGCAAAGCATATTGTCAGTGTATCCATCAAGATTTCCCAATTATTGTTTAACTGTTTATCACACTGCCTTCCTTCGCCCCATCTCTCAAGTAAGTGAAGCAGTGAGGAAAGGTACGTGGACTTGACAGATACAGATGTCTGGAAAACACCAAGATAGATGAAGTGGTGTTTGAGCAGAAATGAATTTTAAATTGTCCAGTTAATTAGAGCTAGTAAATTTCATGGTTCATACAAGTCCCTTAGGTGACCCCCATAATACTTCTGAGCTCTACCCAAGAGACCAGCAAGGGTGGCTGTTGAGCATAGCAGCACAAAGTAGGAAAGATGCTAAGGACTAAGTGAGCTTGGAAATGCTCCCCAAGAGGCCTTCTTCAAATTATTAAAGCCAAGAAAAGCAAATGCAAGTAATGGTGAAAAATACTGCATTTAAGGGCTAGATACAAGAGAAAACTTTGAAAGATTGGTATTGAAGAAAACTGTGAGATTGGATAAAAGCAGGTTGTCAAATATTTAAAGCCATAAGTGCTGGACATGAGGCTCATTATTCTTTTAAATGGTTCCTGAGACCTATCTTTGGAATGATGTCTTCAATCAAAGTATGTATAGTATTCAGAAGAATCACAGTGGTGCAGGGGGATAGGAGAGGCAATATCCAGGGACTCCAGCAGAGCCCCATTCAAGAGGAATAATTTTTATTGTTTAAAAGATTATAAATAGCTATTTGCTAAAGAGGACTTTCTCTTGTTTGGGGCCTGATGAAGCCTCGGTCTGTAATGCATCCAGAGCAGTGTTGAGGCCCTGCAGTTCTGCCACTCCTGGGTCCAAAGAGGACTGAGATTCAGAGGACTGTGTCTGTTGGTACAGGCTTCCCACTGCAGATGCTTCAACATACACTTGTCTAGAACAGAGCACTACTGATCATGAGCAAGGCATTTAGAGAAGCCCACCTACATTGAATCAATAGCAGGAGAAAGAATGGGCACTTCATTAGTAATAGCCTTTTCATGTCCTGAGAGAAGCAAGGCAGATTTCTTCACAAAGTAAAAAGTTGAGGGTGTTTTTTTTTTTTTTTTCCTTTTTATAAAACTTTCAAAGCCAAAAATTGAGTTTAATGAATAGCAGTTATTTGTATAAGTTACTAAGAGTGTAATTTACTTCTTAGACAAAACTAAAAGATAGAAACCTGAACCCATCATTATTAAAAAAAAAATCTGTTATTGATCCATAGAGTTCACAAAAAAACAAAAAACAAACAAAACAAAATAAAACAAAAATCTGGGAATCATATTAGGCTGAATCCTTCAAGGAATGTTGTAATCGAATAAATCTTTCTTGGTACATCTGTGTCATGTTCTTTGCAAAGCATTTATTGCCCATATCTACTATCAAGATCCATCTGAAATAGAATGAGTGAAGCTGATCTCTCAGTGAATGATTGCACTGGCCCAGATCCCTAGGATCCTGTATCTGGCCAGTCCTGAAGCCACATACCATCAGCCTGGTCACACCTGGCAGGCTAACAGAGCATGCTTCCTTCACACAGGGCACGGCTGCAAACCCTCAAGGACAGCATACCCCATTCCAGTTCCAGCCCTAGCTCTGAAATGTATCTGCCATCGGAGTTTGAGAGGCAGCATGACTAAGGTTCATGAGGAGGCCACAAGTTATGATGGGAAAAAGAACTGAATTTGGAAACAGAAGGCAAAGATTCTCATTCCATTTCTAGACCATATAAGTTATATGCATTCAAGAAAATCTCTCTAAGTCTCTGTCCTCAGGTTCTCATTTGTAAATTTGTAAATTTCCAGATTTTTTGAGGCTCCAATAAAATATGTAAAAGTACTTTGTAAACAATGAAACAATATACACATGTAAGAAAATACAGGTAATTAGTAATTAAAACAATATTTTCTGATCACAGGATGTCAACTATTGAACCTACTCCCATAGAGTTACATCAACTGACCCTAAAGAGGTCAATTAAACAAAGACCCTGGTCTCCTTGGTCAGAAGTGCTTTAGCAGAATGCTTACTCTTCCAACATGTTTTTTACTGTCTTGAGAGTTCAATGTACACTCAAGTCATGTAATGTGCTAAAGGTTTTGAATCCACATCAATTTATCCATATTCACATTTTTCTCATAACCAGGTGAGCAGAATAAGAATGACAAAAATGAATGCTGTCCCCTTGACAATTTCTGATTGCAAAGGCCTTTTTCAGTCACATTTAATGGTAGACAATGAATCTTGAAACAAAGAACCCTCATTTCACCTTCCCTGGGAAAACAGGTGAGTGATATTGATCAATGAGGCACATTTATAACCCAAACTAAAGTTGATGTGGGAAGACTCCCAGACTAGGGGTCAGGAAACCAGCACTCTGGACCCAACTGTGCACCTTACATTGACCTGATGCCAAACTTCTTTGGGATCTGTTTTTCCACTTCTTGAGTACAGGAAAGAGGGCAGTTAGAGTTCAACAGTTCCTAGCTCTTTTGTGTCACAGGCCTCTTCAAATTTAAAAAATCACATCCACCATATGAAGAATTTTTAATATTATCTCTATCTTAGTAGGTCACTAAAGCTCAGACTATTTAAGTAACACAAAATAGCACCCAAATTCAGGAAATTTAAAGCACCACATAGACCATCTGCAGAAGATTTCAAATCAAGAATTTCTGAGTTAAAGCATATAATCTTCCTACCTATAAATTTCTTATCTAAAATGGAGGGCAACTGTTCCCTTTTGGATCACATAGAACTATGGCATGATGTCACTTATTTCCTTCGAACAACAAATTGAAGATTACCTACAAATGGATATTCAACACTGTGTCCCAGGGAGACAGTAGCACCCCAGCATCATTGCAAGTAAAACTAATATCTCTAAATAATAGAAATAAGTTCATTTCATCCTGATGAAACTCAGAAGACTGCTGACAGGAGAACCTAAATTTTCCTTCAGATCATTCTCTTCCCAAATACAAACTATACCAAATGGTTTTATCCAAGAACCATGGACTCTGACCATTCTAAAACTTTCTTCCAAAAGAGAACAGCTTTTCAAACCCAAATCAGTATCAACCAAATGCCACAATGGAATCAAAACATTTTAGACATCCAAGTTGTCCAAAGATTTTGTTTCTGTGTCCTCCTTCCATTTTTTAGAAGATTACTGAATATTGTGATCTATCAAAATATTGAATTAGACTAAGAAGATCAAGACATAAAATCCAGGAAGTCAGAGCTGAAACACAAGAGATGACCTCTTTGAGTGACCACAAAAGTGAGCTCAAGGTCATAGCTAAGCAGGAAGGAGGGTGTGTGGAAAATAAAATATACAAAGCCATTAGAAGGTACAAGAAATCTTAGCCAGAAATTTGGGAAAAGTCAAGCAAAAGAAAAAAAGAGGTAGTGAATTCATAGTAAGAATAAAAAATAAAAGTTTACACTAGAAATTTACTTGACAGTAAATATTTACAAGGTCAAACAATGAAAACCCTAAATACAGATTTAACCATAAAGCTATTTTGCAAGATTTTAGAAAAACGTGTATGTGTGTGTGTGTCTGTGTGTGTGTGTGAGAGAGAGAGAGAGAGAGAGAGAGAGAGAGAGAGAGAGAGAGGAGGGAGGGAGGAAGAGGAAGGGAGAGAGAGAAGAGGGATACAAGAGAAATCTCATCTTGTTTTAGTCAGTTTTTTTACCACTGCAACCAAAAGACATAACAAGAAGAATCTGTAGAGAAAAAGTTTATTTTGGGGCTCAATGTTTCAGAGGTCTCAGTCCATAGAAGGCTGGCTCCATTTCTCAAGGCTTAAGGTGAGGTAGACCATCATGGTGGAAGGATGTGGCAGAGGAAAGCAGCTGGTAACATGGCACCAGGAAGCAGAGAAAGAAGGTTCTGCTCAACTGGGACAAAATATATATCCCAAAGGCAAGTTGAGACTCTCATAACCCCATCATTTCTAAACCTTGCATTGTCTCACATGTGAGCTTTTAGAACACATCTTCTACAGTTAATAGGTAACATCTAAAACATAAAATATGATAAAATAGTAATATATGCATACTATTAGAAAAATGTAGGTAATTACTGGAATCAAGAGCTGAAAGAGTTGAAAATGATTGTACTAGGGGAGTAAAAAGTAGGCTGTTCAGCAAATAAGGCAAACTTTGTATCATTTGACTTTGAAAATTATGTACACTAAGTGCTTCGGTAAAAATTAAACATCAATAAGAAAAAAAAGAATATAAAGCAGACAACATTCACATTTGCTTCACTCTGGGATAGAGTAAATAAGGTCACTGTTCTTCCCTTCAGATTCTGAGGAGGCTCTGCCCCTACCCAATGTCATCTTTATATAACCTCTCCCTGAACCCCCCAGTAGGTTCCTGAAGTATTGGAACTGAACCTGCTTTCCTTGCCTTTCATTATTTGTCTTTAGTTGTGACTGAGAGGTAACATGAGAGCTTCCAGGCAGGAGATAGCATCATTGTGTTTTAAGTAATCTTTGATTCAGTGACTCAGCGCAGTTAGTGCAACACTGTTGAGTCAAGGTCAGCTACTCCAAGCTCTGCTTTTGTCTTCTCAAGTTCCGTGGTTGGGGCTTTCAAAGCCGGCACTCATTACACTGCTGGGTTGCAAGGTATGCAATTCACACAACTTCACTAAACTGAAAACAATGGCCTATAAATCAGGAAATCCTGACTAGAGATATATTGAAAATGTGTGATTCCCCACAATGCATTTTGTTGTTGAAAGGGAATGTCCTGCATTAGTACTGGCTACCTGAGGTTTAGACACACTCCTAGGTGCTGACATTCTCTCTTCTGCCTTTGCCAAGGTAACTGATTGCTTCTACCTCAGAAAGACAGCAAAGAGCAGCCAGACTGGTCTCTTGGCATGATCATAGATAGTTTCTTTCCCCTCAGTGGCTACAATAGTACTGGACTTGGGTGTGTAACTACTGAAACCAGAGCAAGAAGCTTTATTTTAAGAGCAATCACTTAGTTTCTCCAACTGCAGACAACCACCATGGCAAGCATCTCAGAAATTCACATTTTTGAACACTCAAGAAACTGAGGAAGACAGTGCTGGTGGTTTGTTCTCATTTTCACTAGGAAAACAGCCAAAGTACAAATTCTATTAAAATGCATGAACTTCCAGGTCAATTTTTTTCTAGTTTTCAAAACATATATATACACATATTCCAAAGCTGAAATGAATTGTTTAAGATAACCCACCACCCATCTAATGCATATTTTCCACTCTGTGCCAATTATATACAACCTCAAGAGAAGGGTATCTTACTTCTTCCAAAAGCAGCCTGATCCTATACACTATGGAGTTAGAAAGGTCTCTTATCTCTGTCTTGGTGACTTTCACCCTGTAAGTCTTTACATCCTTTGGAACCATAAAAACAAAAACAAATGCAACCTCTTTTCCACATTTTAGTTCTCAAAATATTTACTGACAACTTTCCAATAGTCCTTTTCATCTACCTTGCCACCCCAAGTTTCATCAGCTCTTCTCATTCACCATAGCCCTAATTATGTTTACTGTAAAGAGCAGTGTTGCATGGGGCTTTGGGCAGGAGCTTTGAATCAGAAAAACCTTTATTCCAATCTTACATACATTCTGAATGTATATGACTGAGATCACATAAAGTCTACATGCTCTTCAGTCTAATCTATAAAAATTACAATAGCAACACTTACCTCTTCATGAGATGAGCGAAGGCATATCAAGTTGCCTGAACTGAAATAAATACCAAGGAAATACTCCATAGCTGCTGTGTTGGGCGAGCGTGAATGTGTTACAGTTTGTCTATGCCCTGAAAAGTGAAACATCCAGGTCTCAGCAGACTCCTCCAAGCATGACCTGAACAGCACTGAGATATCACAATTTTGGCCCACTGGGCAGAGCCTCCATGATTGTCAGACCTCTGTCACTTCTTTACTCACACCTTTTTCATGCAAAAGGGTTTAATTTTTGTGAAACCCACACATGAGCCTCTCCAACTATCCAGATGTGGCCCTGAGCTAGGATACAAATGAAACACTGGACTATGCTTTTAATTCCAAAGACTCTCTTTATGGCCCTTACTTGCAAATGGTTTTCTCTAGCATGAAGATGAAAGGGAAAGAAGACTAAAAACTGTTATAATCTCTTTGCTAGCACATTACCAACAACTTAAGATGTGTCCAGATGCCAACACAACCAAGAAAGTAAGACTCTGAATATGTAAAAGTGCAGGAGTTACAGATTAGACAGCAAAGTGAATGCGGATTGGTCCCCACATTTATTTGGTTGTCAAAGGAAATCTGTTTGAAGGACTCCTGGTTATCTTTAGGGAAAAAAAATTAAAATTGAATTTAGTTTAATTTTAAAAATGTCAATAATGACAGTTATCAAACAACCAAATAAATGAACTGGGTCAGGATAAGATCTCTCAGAGAAGAGAAATTCATCAGGTTTCTGAGCTTTAGAAGTAAGTTAATAATAGTGTCACTTTTTATTATTCTTGCTAAATGTATAGACGTGTAAACACATAGCTGTTATAGCTATTCTTGCTCAGCGGGGAAGAGGAATGGATAACTGAGATAATGTATATGCTAATTTCTTCCCTTATGATACCATTTTCCTATATATTTGTGTCTTATAACATCATGTTGTATACCTTAAGTACATAAAATAAAATTTATTTTTTAAAAAATAGATATAAAAAGAGAAAAATAAAAGGAAGTAGAAACCACAGCAAAGTTGGCAAGGGATCAAAAGCCTCACTGTGATTAGGATAAGCGTCAGTGATAAATAAACTGTATTAATTGAATGAATTGTTAAATATGACAGTCTTTTGTTTGTTTTTTTCAAGAAAATTAGAAAAAAATATAAAAAGATAGAAAGAACATAAAAATTTTCTCATAACACTATGACCAGAGATAATTGCTACTTAAAAGTTCAATGTAGAAGGACAAAAACTGCATTTTCTCAATTGTTTGAGGAATCTTAAAAAATGGAACTCATATAAGCAAAGACTAGCATGGTGTTTCCCAGGATCTGGGGTGGAAGGAAGAGTACAAAGTTACAGTTAAAAAGAATAAATGACAAGTATTTGAGAGAATGAATATGTTAATCAACTTGACCCAGTCATTGCACACGTTATATCAGCACAATGTGTCCCATAAGTATGTACAACTATAATTTGTCCACACAATTAATTAACTAAAATTATAAAAAGGGAAAGTCCAGGATAAACACCTAAGTAAAACTCTGTGAATATGAGGCATTTTTATACCATTTCAAAAGGAGCAGCTTGAAAAATTAGAATATATGCTACCTTCTTTTGAACCATCATTGAAAAAATCACAGAGAGTATAAGAGTTACCTCTGGGATATGGTAGTCAGAGTGATACCAAAAGCTTGGTCCTTGTCCCTGGTGCTGATCCAGATAAGGTGGACAAGCTTTTTAGAGACAGGAAGCAGAAGTTTTAATGATTTGCTAGCATATGAGAAGAATAACAGACTAGAGTCTCAATGGAGGAATCAAAGATCTTTTTAAAGGGAAATTCAGGGACTGGGCAGGTGTGCCTGTCAGTGGACAGAATTCACATCCAGATTGTGCCTTGGATACTCCTTGCTCAGACCTGCCTGCACCGGTTCCCAGGTCTGGACTCCATTCTTCTGGTCAGTGAGCTGAAGGACAAGATAACCCAGCCTAGGATGAGAAGAATGTTAATCTTACTTCTGCAGTTAAGAGTAGGAGAAGGAGAAGAGGAGGGAAAAGAAGAAGAAAAGAGCACTAAACATGGATTCCTGTTCTACTTAGTTTCTCCTAATAATTATATCAAACCAATGATTCGAGACACAAAGAAAGTGCAAGAAAAGAATGATTTTTTTCCAAGTGTTCTCAGACACAAAAACTATAACTTTGTCAAAATCAGGCAAAGCATGTTAGCCTGCCCTTTGTTTGAAAGAGGAGTCAATGTCCACCTGACTGTGAAATTTTAATTATCGATTAGCGGCTGGGTTCTGAAGAAAAGAAAAACTGATGTGGCCAACAAAATCAGTTTGCTGCAAAGGATCTTACTATCTGGTAAACTTGAATTTTTAATGTATATAGAAATTCTGAGAAGAGAGATGTATGCTTAACGAAAAACACAATTTTAAAAAAGTGGAAATAAAATCATTTCAGAGAAACTAAATTCTCAAGTCAAAAGAGCTAAAGATAATAACAAGAACATTTTAAGTTAGATTTAAAGCAGGTAGAATCAGGAATGAAAAATATCCCCAACTGCAAAAAAAAAAAAAAAAAAAATGTGTTAACAGATGTCCAAATGACGACAGAATGAAGTCTTTTCTTTGAGTTCATCTTTCCCGTAGAGAAGAACAGTCTTGAGACTAGAAAGCATAGATGGTCACACAAGTTCCTTCCAACCCGAACAGAAGGGATTCCAGGGACGTTTCACTCTTCAGCAGATTGCTTGAATTTGGGTAAATATCACCAGACATATGATTTCAAATCCAAAAAACTTCTTGGAAGTTTATTAGCTAAGAGACAACTTTTCACAGAACAGTGTACCTGATATCAAAAGACTTAAAAACATTATATTAGGAATATGGATATATGTACCCACAATAAAATGCAAATATGCAAAAATTACATTCCTACCTACAACTGGAAATAAAAACCTTAAATTCCACAGGCCAATGTTGGGGGGAATAACCTGCACTATTTTAACAGTAGTCATTTTTTTTCTCAAATATCTGAAATAACAGATTACTTTAAATTATACCATGTATTTAATTTTTCAGACTATTTGTTTAAGAGTAAAGATGTTCAAAACTTTTTCACTCAAAAAAAATCAATGATCCCCATATTACTCAATGGTCTGTAATTCCCTGAGTGTTTCCTTAGAATTAAATGATAAGCAAACCCAAACACTAAGCTTATAAAAGATACCAGGATAAGTATAATGATAATTCATGTTACAGGAAAGCAATTTACAATGTTTAAGTGATATTATGTTAAATTTGTGACATTTTGAAATTGATTTTAAATTAATATTAATATTGATTTTAAATTAATTTGTTTTTTATAAATTGAAAACCAGTCATACCCCTTCTCCATACACATTAGGAAGAAAAACAGATAGAGAAGGAAGCTCTTGAATGACTGAGCAGATTATCTTCTAAATGCAATATTAAGTCATTATATTTGATTAAGGTTTAAATTGTATAGTACATTGCTATGTTTTTTGTTAATTTATAAATAGGTATTTTGGAAGAAGGCCAATTATTATGGATATAATACTTGCATTTTTATATTGTACATTCTAATTGTGAGTGATCTTTATTTGTGAATATGCTGTCTCTGGTTCTGCCCACTCACAAAAATCTTGATTCAAATTGTCAGCTATTTCAGTCGTATAATGGCTTTTTATCTGAACCTGCGGACATGACCTAAAATTGCTGAAAAAATAAACCCATTCCCTGAAAAAAGAACTGGATACAGTTTATGATAGAGATTCTTTATGCATAAATTATATAAACATGTAGATTCAAAGGATAAGTCTAAGAACACAAATTCAAATTTTCACATTTCTGTTTTTCTCTAAAATTACCTGGGAAGACCCTCAGTTCCAACCGGGGCTTCTCTCCATTCTGGTTTAGTTGTGTTCTTCAAGTGTTCTCTGGACTTCTCTTCTGCATGCCACGTGTTTCCTTGTCTCTGCACTGAACATTTCTTCCCTATTGTCTCTGCTATCATACTTTCTGTAGGTTCCCTTAGGCACACTATTTAACAAATCTATATAAAAGTGAACTGCCTCAAATACATGCTACCACATTCAGTATATCTGCTTTATTATCCTAGGCTTGGCTTGTAATATTTGCCTGACTCTGAAGTTCTTTTTTGAGCTATAATGCTGGCCATCCTACCCCAGGGTTCAGTACAAGAAAGCCATGAGAATTTCTAGGCAACATTATCAAACACCTCATACCCCATAATGTGTAGATTTTAAACGTCCCTGTACATTTTCCCTTGGATTTATATTACAATTGCATTTTTAACAGCAGTAGTTTTTGCATTTATTACTTCCTGCTTTGGATGAATTGCTTGGATTTTAGTATTTTATTATTATTATCCTTCTAAATATCTTAAACTTTTGTAGTTACATGAGTGCATTGCCTTTAGTGAGTCAAATTGGACTCTAGAACTTAAAGAAGATATATTTAATGAGATTAGGAAAAATTTGCTTGATGACACTTCACAGTCTAATAATTAAGACTTTTATTCCTCTGTAAAATGTAATAATAATTTCTCTATGATACAGTGAATTTTTCACAAAAAAAGGAGCACTGTCTATTCTGCTTCTACATAAACACATTTTAAAAGGTTAAAAAAAATAGAAAAATAAACATTTCATTTCCATAAGATGGCCACTGAAACCAACAACACATTATGAATGTCAAAGCTAATTGTCCCATATGTTCTTATCTCATAAAAGGATGTGGCTTCCTTTCATGAGGGCTCTTGTTGACAAGCCTCTGGCCAGTTTAACCTGAACAAAGGAGAGGGAGAGTCCAGAATTTCCATTGCCATGCCAGATATGCTACCTCTGGAGCCTCAGGTCAAAGAGAGATGCAGAGAAAATGCCATTTGCTTGTGTCAGTTCATATCTCCTGAGGTACTATATTCATGCACTCAATAAGAAATAAACAATCTCTTATTTTGTACTGGGTACTGACCTCTCTACTCAAGAGTATTCGAGGAGATAGTCTCCTCCTTCCAGGAGCTCACAGGCTATTAGGGAAAAGTAGGTATGCACAAATTATCCTAATAATAAGGAAGAGAGAATGACTGTTTAACCTAAATAAGGAACAGGGAGAGACTCGGAAGTTCATTCAGGAATGAGGCAGAAATTTGCAAATCCAGGTACCAATGTCAAGGTGAGCCATGGTGGAGGCAATGGGTATATCCAGGGAGGAAAAGGAAAGAAAAGGTTTGTAAAGGCAAAATGAAGAGGAACATAAGTTGTTTTGGAACAATAATCCTTGGTGGACAGGGACTAATAACAAAGGTAGCATCCATCCAAAGTGAATAGGCAGCTGCTAAACAGATGTTCTCATAGTGATTGCAAGGTCATGGTTCTCTGTGCCGGGCAGTTCTCAGGTAGAATCTCTTGATTAAGTCCTATTATCAAGCAAACTGCATGAAGAACCTCCATGGTTGAACTTCTGATTCCATTTGTTTGGGTTTTGACATAAGAGAATCCATTTTGGTGGTGACAGCTTTTATGGCTGCCACAGAAGCAGTACCAACAGTGACACTGGAGGAGTTCCAAGGAAGACTTTGACATGTGGGAAGGATTTTAGAAGACAATGGTTTGTGGGTTGAGCCTCCAAGAATGAGTCTGTTGTCTCTCGGTAGACATGAGGACCATGGCTTTTACCAGTGGATAGTGAAATAAAGATGTAAACCTGCTTATAGCATAGACATTACCAAATCAGAAAATAGGGACAGGAGAGCAGAGGGGAATGGAACAGCTGAGAGAAGGGACTAAGTGCTGCCCAACAGGGGCAGGGTGGGATGTACTGCTCTCCACCCAGCTCTGCTCTGCATCTTGAGACTTTCTCAGGAAACCGGAACTGTTCTCAAAAACTGCACAAATAAGGAAAATAGGTTTGTTCAACAAACAATAATGTAGATTCTTTAAGAACATAGTCCCCCAGAACAGGGAAAGCTTACTGCAAAAGTGTGCAGTGCCTTTCTGCTATATTAGTTGGAGTTGGCTGATTTAAGAATCTGTGCCTCATTAAAAGTAGAAACGTAAACAACATCAAACAAAATTTACATGAAATGTTTTATTCAGCTGAGTTCCCCTGAAATTCAAATTGGCTAGATAAAAACAAAAACCATGGAAGACTGTTAACAAAGTCAAATTTCCCTAAGATCCCTGCCTATGTCAGCCATAATTTTGCAGTAGGGCCATCAGCTAGAATAGAGAGCCACTGACATCTTCTTCCAGTTCAATCCCACCATTTACAGCAGAGATAATCTGTGACAATTAAGACTTTAAAGGATTTACTCCAAGGAATCTAGAGATTTGCATACATTATCATTTAGAAATAAGCCTGCGATTAATGTGAAAGGAAAGGAAAATTTTCTGTCAAAAAGGAAAGAGAGAGGTAGTTTAGTCCATGGTGACTCTATGACACTACCACTCTATTTTATAACTCTGAAACAGGACTTCCTCAGAGACACTTGAGGACATTAGGCATGAACATACCGACCATCCGCTGATCGCTGAGTGCCATTGTTGTTTTATGTTCATTATTCACTAGCAAGTTATTTTCTGGGCCCTTTCATTTGGGGAAGGATTTAAACAGCACCACACTTCTAGAATCATCACTATGCAATATTGGTTAAGGGGCTTTTAATGGAAGGAACTCTCTATTGGGACCATCCATACAAAACAACTTAACTCCATAAAGCCCTGGTCCAAAAAACATTGGTATTCAAAGGAAAAGCACAGAATCAAAAAAATCCAAGAGGAGAAAGGGGCATCATAACAGAGCGGGAGCTCGAAAAGGGGTATTTATCCTATTGGGATAATAGGAAAAGGGAAAAGATGAAGTAAATGCTAGTTCTATTTCACCAAATTTGCATTCTGAGAAAAAGTGTCCATCATCTTTTATAAAACTGTTTAGGTAAATACAAAATTACTTTGTGGTGAACTTCAAGTATAGATCAGGAAAAAAAATATTTTAAAATGAGGATGCCAGTAAGAAGCCCTTTATATTTTCACCTGTTTTCAGAAAAAGGAAAAAAAGAAACCTTTTTTAAAGGTACACTCACCATTAATCATTCATACTTTCCTGAAGTAAACAGACCAGCAGGGAACCACAGATCCAGAATACTCATCAGTGACTTGGGGAAGGATAGTAACATAAAGGACAGGATTCAGTAATAAATCTACTGCCAAAAAATGGCAAATTTAAGCCTATTGAAATTTAAGTCTTTTAAAAGACAACAAACAATCAAGTCAACTATCAATTTTAAAAGAGTTTATTGGGCACTTTTTACTTACCAGACCATGTTGGGACCATATGGAGTCTGATAAGAAATTGAGTGAGTACCTATTTTTAGAGGCTCTCCAACTTGAGTTTGGGGGTGGGGATGAAGACAGGTAAATTAAATAATTACAACAAAATATGGTAAATACTACAAAGAGTGCAAATTAAATTCTGGCAAGGTCTAGGTGTCAGGAAACCTATTTCTATTTCTTTTATTCTCTCCCATAGATCAAAATCTTTAGAATTCTTTTCTCATCCATCACATGCCAAGGTAGACCTAGTGTTATCCTGGATATTATGAAAGACATCAATTACCATGAAAAGCAGAAAGTCAGAGTATCCTCCTTTTAAGTATGAATGCAAGAATATGATTTCTTTGCTGGCATTGGTTCAGCTTTTCCTAAAATGATAAACCCTTAGCCAAGCTAACAAAGAGAGAGAGAAAACTCAAATTACTAAAATTCAAGATGAAAAAGAAAATATCAAAACAGACACTACTGAAATACAGATGATTATCAGAACCTATTTTGAAAATTTATATTCTAATAAAATAGAAAATCTTGAAGACATCAAAAAATTTCTAGAGAGATATGACCTATCCAAATTGAATTAGGAGGACATAGAAAACTCAAACAGATCAATTTTAAGTAATTAAATTGACGATGTCATCAAAAGCCTACCAAGAAAGAAAAGCCCAGGACAAATGGATTCTCAGCCGAATTATACCAGACCTTCAAAAAAGAACTAACACCAATCCATCTTAAATTAATTCATGCAATGGAAAAGGAGGGAACCCTTACAAACTCATTCTATAAAGCTAGAATCACCCTAATACCAAAATCAGACAAAGACACATCAAGGAAAGAAAATTTCAGACCATCATGAACTTAGATGCAAAAATTCTTAATAAAATACTGGCAAATTGCAAACATAAACATATTAAAAAGAAAATGCACCACGATCAAGTGTGGTTCATCCCAGGGTTGCTTCAACATATGGAACTCAATAAATGTAATTCATCACATCAACAGACTTAAAGACAAGAATCATGGTTATCTCAATAGATGCAGAAAAAGCATTTGACAAAATATAACACCCATTCATGTTCAACACACTAAAAAATTAGGGATAGTATGAAAATAACTCAACAATATAAAAGCTCTATATGTTAAACCAAAGGCCAACATCATTCTAAACAGAGAAAAATTGAAAACATTCCCTCTAAAAACTGGAACAAGAGAGGAATGCCCTCTTTCACAGTTTCTATTAAACATAATTCTGTAAACTCTAACCAGCAAAATTAGACAAAAGAAAGAAATTAAAGGGATACAAATAGGAAACGAAGAACTCAAACTATCCCTATTTGCTAATGACATGATTTCATATTTAGAAGACCAAAAAACTCCACCAGAAAACTTCTTGAACTCATAAATGAATTAAGCAAAGTAGCAGGATATAAAATTAACATCCATAAATCAATTGTGTTCCTAGACATCAGTGATGAATGAACTGAAAGAGAAATTAGGAAAACTATCCCATTCAAAGAAAATAAAATACTTGGGAATCAATCTAACAAAAGAGGTAAAATACCTCTACAATGATAACTACAGAACACTAAAGACAGAAATTGAAGAATACCTAAAAAATGGAAAAATCTACATGTTCCTGGATAGGCAGAGTTAATATTGTCAAAATGTCCATACTAACCAAAGTGTTATACAGAGTTAATGCAATTCCTATTAAAGTTCCAATGACATTCTTCATAGAAATAGAAAAAACAGTCATGAAATTCATTTGGAAAAAAAAGAGACCCAGAATAGCCAAAGCAATCCTCAGCAAAAAAAAGTAAAGCAGGAGACATCATAATAGCAGACCCTAATTTATACTACAGGGTCATAATAACAAAAATGGCATGATTATTGGCACCAAAATAGACATGAAGACCAGTGGTACAGAACAGAAGACACAGACAAATCCACACAAATGCAGTTATCTCATACTAGATAAAGGTGTCATAAACATGCATAGGAGAAAAGATAGCCTCTTCAACAAATGGCTGGGAAAACTGGAAATGCATACGTAGCAAAATGAAATTAAACCCCTATCTCTCACCCTGCACAAAAATCAAGGACATAGGCATCAGACCAGAAACCCAAATCATGTTGGCTTAGGAACTGAACTCCTCAACAAGACTCCTAAAGCACATGAAGTAAAATCAAGAACCAATAAATGGGATTTTATCAAACTAAAAAATTTCTTCACAGCAAAAGAAACAATCAAGAACATGAAGAGAGAGTCTACAGAATGGAAGAAAATCTTTGCTATCTGCACCTCAGATAAAGCATTAATCTCTACAATATATAAAGAACTCAAAAAACTCAACACCAAAAAAAAAAAAAAATTCAATAAATGGGCAAAGGAACTGAACAGACTCATCACAGAAGGAGAAATATGAATGGTCAACAAATACGTGGAAAACTGTTCAACATCACTGGCAATTTGAGAAATGCAAATTAAAACTACACTGAGATTTCATCTCACTCCAGTCAGAATGGCAATTATCAAGAATACAAGTCATAACAAATGTCGGTGAGGATGTGGGGGAAAAGGTGCAGTCATACATTGCTGGTGGGGCTGCGAATTAGTGCAACCACTCTAGAAAGCAGTATAGAGATTCCTCAGAAAACTTGGAAAGGAACCGCCATTTGACCCAGCTATCTCACTCCTCCTTTTATACCCAAAGGACTTACAATCAGGATCCTAGAGTCATGCAGCCTCAGCAATGTTCACAGCTGCCCAATTCACAATAGCTAAGCTATGAAACCAACCTATGTGTCTCTGAACAGATGAATGGATAAGGAAATGTAAAAATACACAATGGAATATTACTCAGCCATAAGGAAGAATGAAATTATGTCATTTGCCAGTAAATGTATGGAACTGGAGACTCTCATGCTAAGTGAAATAAGCCAATCCCAAAAAACCAAAGGCTGAATGTTCTCTCTGATATGCAGATGCTGAATCACAATAAGCAGGGGAGTAGGGTGGAGTGGAGGTTCACTGCCTTACACAGGGGAAAGTGGGGGGAAGGGAGGGCAAATGGGAATGGGAAAGACAGTAGAATGAGTTGGACATAACTTGCCTATGTTCTTATATGAATACATGACCAGTGTAACACACCTGGTTCCTATCAGCTTAAAGCAATTTCTCTCCAAAAATGTGTTTGTGCTCAGACTGTGCACTTAACCTAACCTATTATTTCCAAAACACTTTGGGGGCAGCTTCTCATCTCTATTCCTTTGCTCTTACCTTTTCTAATCCTGAGAATGCCCTCCTTGTCTGCCCTTTCTCCCTGTTTCACCTATACTCACCTAGAAGGACTTAGTCAAATGCCATCTTCTACATGGAGCTTCTTAGTGCCTTCTGCTGTGTTTATTTTTCTTGTATTTCCTTTTGACTTCTATCCCAGTTACAGGTAATACAAAAGTACAAACTGGGAAGAAATGTGACCTACGTTTACCTTCTCTAGGCGTGAGCTCTTAAGTTTAGGGTCTATGACTTCCACATACTTGTACATATAATGCACCGGCCCCTTATAGGTATTCAAAAATCTCTTTTGCATGAGTGAATAAATGAAGGATGCATGGCTCAAAGTCACCATAGGCAGTATCACACTGCAAGAGAGGAGCAGACATAACCATCTCTTTTTTAGGAAGCCACCTTCATTCACTTTCAGTAACATCCCAGAGGCCTAAAAAAGTTATTGAACCATGAGCTGGCTTCCAGATGACCTACATTTTAAGCTTCAGATCACTGAACCAGTTCACAAATTGGATTGGTAAAACGGTGTTAAAACATGATCCTCAAGGCAAGCCTCCTTGGAAGAAATTTTACTGGATATGATAAGAATTACTGCGTTCATGACTTCATTTAGAATTCTTTTACCAAGCAATTAAAGAAGTATCTGAGAGGAAACAAGAATGAGCATGATCATTTCCTCCCTGCTCTGCCTCTGCACCTCATACTGCTTTGTCCACGAGGTCTTTTCTGATACACTGGTTAATACTGTACACAGCTCAGGAAGAAAGCTGCTCAGCACAAGGTGGGGTCTGGAAACAGAGAGAGATGGAAGGGAGGGGTCACAGGGAGGATGAACCCTCCCAGGGCCCATCCCCAGTGACCTACTTCCTTCAGTCATGTCCCATCTGTCTCTGGTCACTACTCAGTCAGTCTATTCAAACTGGGACGGGCTGATAGGTTGCA
Organism: Sciurus vulgaris; assembly: GCF_902686455.1. NCBI lineage: Eukaryota > Metazoa > Chordata > Mammalia > Rodentia > Sciuridae > Sciurus > Sciurus vulgaris. Next base: position 59,398,605 of record NC_136469.1, read on the forward strand.
GCTCTCCTAATCCAATCATTTTACCTCTTAATATTCCTTTGAGGAGATGCATCCAATCCAAACCATGACAATGACTCTCTCGGGAGTAAGTTTAGATCAGTCATAGTTTTCTCAACAACATGCCACCAAAAGCAAATGAAAAGAAGGAAAAACAAGTACATCTTACTAATATCAATCATCTCTCACAGCAGAATTTCTGAGTGCTATTTGACAAAGGTTCTGCCTTGACACTTCCACCCTGTGGGAAAGAATGAAAGAAGACAGGAAAAGAAAAGGAGAAACCTCTTTGCTACACCACATATCATGCACTCTGTTCTTTCAGAAGTGGGGAAACAGAACTCCTCAGCCACAAGCACCCAAGAACTGTACCATCCTTCCAATAAGTGATTTAAATCAGAACAACTTTCACTTCCAACATCTCTGAGAGAAAGACCAAGCTCTATGCCCTCAGGTAGTGATAGGAGATGGAGATGCTATATCTTATTTGTTCTGAAGTGACTTTTGTTTGTTCATAAGCATAAAAAAAAAAAACCAAAAAACAAAAAAAAAAAACTTGTCCAGGTCGAGTGGAGGGGAGGAGGAGTAGAAAGATATGTTAAGAAATCGTACAGCCTTCAATCTCAAGTCTTGCCTGAAAAAATTGTTTCACAAAGGCTGTTTTTGCCTTTAAATAGTTTTGCAAGTCACATTTCACGACAACACTATCTAGAAAAACGCACTGTGTGCCCAAGCCACCAGCAAGAAATCAAAACACCCACTACAAATATCAGGGTGAATCAGATTCCACCAGGGAAAGTAAACTCCCCAGGAGCGGGCTGGGACATTTCAGGAAGCACTGGTTCTCTCAGGGCGTTACGGGGTACATCATTTGATGTGCAGAGGGTTAGGAGATCTCCAGCACACATCTACACAGGCACACACCCACAGCACAACTAAACCAGGAGCTCATTTTCATGAATCCACAGAAGGGATATAAAAAACAGAGGCAGGAGGTTGGTCTAAATCGAATATATGTTTCTGCCGTGATTTTAAAAACCTTGTGCTTCCCAGGATTTTTCAGCCCCTTACAACGAGTCTCCCTCACCTCTTGCATATTTTTGGTTTTAAATGTACTTTTAGTGAAAAACCACTCGCATCTCTAAGACCACACACTCCGGAGATCAGAAAGTTATTTTCAATTAAAATCGGTCCTGAGAATGTTTGGTGTAACCTCCACTACTCTTTTGCTTTGAGACTATGATGGTTTTTAGCAAAAACAGGATGGGAAAAAGAGAGAAATCAAAAGTATTTTGACATCACCATTTTCAGAGCCACCGCTGAGTGATAAAGGAGCACATGTATATATGGAAAAAAAGTCAAACTAGACACAATAGCTTTCTTCCTAAATAAGCTAATGCACACTAGAGATAAATAATATTTAAAATATTTTCCTAAAGGCTAACTAACTGCCAGGTTGAATAAATTTTGAATAAACAATTACATATTTCTCTACAGGAAGGCGAAATTTGAGTTAGACTTCAAAGGAAATCAGATATGTAGCTGATATGAAGGAAAAGGAAAGAATGAAGTTTAAACTAATATCTTTATAACTGGAAAATAAATTCCAAAGTTTACAATAAATATTTAAGTCTACACAATCTTTTTAAAAATCAAATGTATTTGGCACCTTGTCTAGTATGAGATAACTGTATTTATGTGGGTTTGTCTGTCTTCTAATCGGTACCATTGGTCTGCCTGTCTAATTTGATACCAATACAATGCTGTTTTTGTTACTATTGCTCTGTAGTATAGTTGAAGGTCTGGTATTGTGATACCTCCTGCTTTACTTTTCTTGCTGAGGATTGCTTCGGCTACTCTGGGTCTCTTCTTCCAAGTGAATTTCATGATTGCTTTCTCTATTTCTATAAGGTATGCCATTGGAATTTTAATTGGAATTGCATTGAATTTGTATAGGGCTTTTGGTAGTATGGCCATTTTGACAATATTAATTCTGCCTATCCAAGAACATGGGAGATCTTTTCATCTTCTAAGGTTTTCTTTAATTTCTTTCTTTAGTGTTCTGTAGTTCTCATTGTAGAGGTCTTTCACCTCCTTTGATAGATTGATTCCCAAGTATTTTATTTTTTTTGAGGCTATTGTGAATGGAGTGGGTTTCCTAATTTCTCTTTCAGAGGATTCATCACTTATAAATAGAAATGCATTAGATTTATGAGTGTCAATATTATATCCTACTACTTTACTGAATTCATTTATGAGTTCTAGAATTTTTCTGGTGGAATTTTTTGGCTGCTCTAAATATAGAACCATGTTATAGGCAAATAGTGATAGTTCAAGTTCTTCTTTCCTATTCACATCCCTTTAATTTCTTTCTTTTGTCTAATTGCTCTGGCTACAGTTTCAAGGATGATGTTGAATAGATGGTGAAAGAGGGCATCCCTACAATGAAGAAAAGATAGCCTCTTCAACAAAGGGTGCTGGGAAAACTGGAAATCCATATTCAGCAAAATTAAACTAAACCCCTATCTCTCACCCTGCACAAAACTCAAATCAAAATGGACCAAGGACCTAGGAATTTTGCCAGAGACCCTGCCCCAAATAGAAGAAAAAGTAGGTCCAAATCGTCATCATGTCAGCTTAGGACCAGATTTCCTTAACATGAATCCCAAAGCACAAGAAATAAAAGCAGGAATCAATAATTGGGATAGATTCAAACTAAAAAGCTTTTTGTCAGCAAATGAAACAATCAACAATGTGAAAAGAGAGCCTACAGAGTGGGAGAAAATCTTTGCCACACACACTTCAGATAGAGCACTAATCTCCAGAATATATAAAGAACTCAAAATCTTTACACCAAGAATACAAATAACCCAATCAATAAATGGGCTAAGGAACTGAGCAGACAATTCACAGAAGAAGACGTACAAGCAATCAACAGATATATGAAAAAATGTTCAACATCTCTAGTAATAAGAGAAATGCAAATCAAAACTACCCTAAGATTTCATCTCACCCCAATTAAAATGTCTATTATCAAGAATATAAGCAACAACAGGTGTTGGCAAGGATGTGGGGAAAAAGGTACACTCATACATTGCTGGTGGGGTTGCAAATTGGTGCAGCCACTCTGGAAAGCAGTGTGGAGGATTCTCAGAAAGCTTGGAATGGAACCACCATTTGACCCAGCTATTCCACTCCTTGGCCTAGACCCAAAGGACTTAAAATCAGCATACTACAGTGATGCAACTACATCAATGTTTATAGCAGCTCAATTCACAATAGCTAGATTGTGGAGCCAACTTAGATGCCCTTCAATAGATGAATGGGTAAAGAAACTGTGGTATATATACACAATGGAATATTATTCAGCCATAAAGAAGAAAAAATTATGGCATTCCCAGGTAAATGGATGGAGTTGGAGAATATTATGCTAAGTGAAATAAGCCAATCCCAAAAAACCAAAGGCTGAGTGATTTCTCTGATAAATGGATGAAGATACATAATGGGGTGGTGGGAGGCAAGAATGGAAGAAAGATAGATTATACAGAAGAAAATAGGAGTGGGGAGGGGGTGGGGGAAGGAAAAATAATAGAATGAGACAAACATCATTACCCGATGTACATGTATGATTATGCAAATTATGTGACTCTACTTCATGTACTATCAGAGAAACTACAGTTATACACTATTTGTGTACAATGAATCAAAATTTAAAAAAAAAAAATCACTTCTCAGGGCTGGGGTTGTAGCTCAGTGGTGGAGCATTTTCCTTATGTGTGTGAGGCACTGGTTTCGATCCTCAGCATCACATAAAAAATTAATTAAAATAAAGGCATTGTGTCCATCTACAATAAAAATAATTTTAAAGTAAAAAAAAAAAGGACCTCTGAAACTATGAGCCCAAAATTAAACTTTTAGTCCTCTAAGTTGCTCTTGTTTGGCATTTGATCACAGTAGAAAAGTTGACTAATAAAATAGGGTTGGATACTATCTGAGATTTTAAGCATCCACAGGAGGTCTTAGAAAATATCCCCTGTGGATCATTAGAACTCATGTATTTATTTTGTTATTCTTTATTTTGAAAACTTCTAAATTGCTTAAATTATAATTGCTCAAAAATATCCTAAAGAAAAGGGAAAACATTCACAAAATGAGTTTAGCTATATGTGGAACCAGCAATTATTTAAAGGATGTGAAACAAATGGCCTATAAAGGTCTTCTCCATGTGTTTGTGGAAATATTTTAACTTTCTGCCTTCTAGGCTAAGGCATTATATTTCCATGTGAGAAAAAATACAAACAATCTAAGGTGTTAACAGGAATTATAGGATTCTCGGTATGTAGTCCACTCTTTGTTGCCAAAAATAAGAGCACTGAGGGACCAGAACCAAGCTAAGCAATTTTTGGAAGGAGGTTTGAAATAAATGGGTAGGGCCTGGAGTGTGAGCTCATGCAGATGAGGGCAAACCTTTCATAAAACTAGGAAGCCACGTCTTTCAGGCTAAGTACATCAGAAAGCCAGAACACAGGAGTAACCAGTGTGGAAATGAGTTTAAAGAGTAAGTGCCGAAGGTCACTGAATATAAAGTTCATTTACCTTGTGATTTTACCCAAGGCTTTCTCTATTCAGATGCTTAATGAAATATTTATTGAATAATGTTGCCGTATGCAAGAAGACGACTGACCTTATCTTTTGACTTCAAAGTGAACAAGCACCAACCAACAGCTTAGTTGAACTCTGCAATATCTCCAGGGTTTCCATATGACTATGGAGAGTCAACTGTGTTATGTCAGATGGAAGCTCTCCTTCTAGAAAAGGAGACAAAGTCCAAGGGAACTAACTAACCTAGCTTTACAGAGTCAGCTTTTAGAAAAACAATATCGAATGCTGGATTTCTTCCAAACTGAAGCAAATTGGTTACTTAGTTACTGAGTCAACTAGTCCTGTTAGGTGGTCAATCATTGATTTCTTCTCTTTTCTCTCTCAATAATTGTGAATGGTAAGTCCAGTGTATAAGACAGTAAGTATGTTAGCTCAGTTGGCACAAAGCTGCCTTGACTCTCTGGACCCCTTTACAAACCCTAGGAATAAATGAAAGATTCATGATGATGGGAACTCCCTTGTTTTTATCTACACTTGATCTAAGCCACAATCTAGAATTCAGTAAGGTATAGTTTCTCCTTTTTTCCATGTTAAGATGGTTGACAATAAAATGAGGTCATAGGAGATATCCCTTAACTTTGAATAAACAAACCAAAATAAAGTATTTGTTGCATTACTGATGTGAAGGTCAGAGCTCCTGAGCAGGTTCTCCAGCCCACCAAGACAAGATTTCCATTTCCTTCCAGAAGAGCCTCCTGTGATAATTCTTTGAAGTCATCTAAAGAAACTTTTATCCCATATAAACTCACCACCTAAGTAGGTTTACTCTTCAAATGACAGCTTTTAAAAAGGCAAATTTATCTTTCAAGACACTTTTTTTGAAAGCAATGCATAATCTAAAATATTATTTATAAGAGGAAGAAGAATCATTTCTAATCTAAACTGCATCAGATCTGTAAATTCTCTGAAATTCAACTAAATAAAGCAAGGAAGGGATTGGAGTTTAGGCCATTCCATAGGGTTTTCACCAACCCACATCACTATAAGCAACACCTCTGTGGGTTCTATCTAATCTATATAAATTGGATTTACAATACTGGAATAGAATTCCAACAAGGAAATATTCCTGTTATTATTGGGCTAATAAAGAAAAAAAAAAAAAAATTACCTGCTGGACTATAGATAAAGCCCAGAAGCCCAGATCCTCTACCACTGATCTATATCCCCATCCCTAAAAAAGCAGTTCTGCCGTATTCAAAGGTAGAAATTCATGCTTGAGATGCTGGGTCAGACTGAGAATTTTTCAAGACACAGTAAGTCACAATGCTCATCAATGAATGTACCCAATTCCACTCAAAAAATGTTGAGTTATAAAGTTCAGTGTTATGAAAAATATTTGTAGACATCAATTCTGAGCAAGGGTTCCCTCATAAAGAGTATTAATTCTTGGCCTTACATGTCTTTGAAAGAAGTCATCACTGACCTACCTTTGAAGAGACATGTTGCTTGCTGTTTTCCTATAGCAGTCATATATTTGTGTTGAGCAACTGTCTTGTGATGGTTAACTTTATATGTCAACTTGAGTGCGCTAAGGGATGCCGAGATAGCTGGTAAAGTATGATTTATGAGTGTCTGCGAGAGTATTTTCAGAAGAGACTAGCATTTGAATTGGTAGACTGAGTAAAGAAGATCCACTTAACTATTGTGGGCAGGAATCATTCATTGTGTTTAGGGCTAAAATAGAAAAAAAAAAAGTGGAGAAAATGTGGATTCTCACTCTCTTGGAGTTGGACCATCTCTCCATCTCTTTTCTCCTTTCTTAGACATCAGAGTCCCAGGTTCTCAGGCCTTCAGTCTTAGTCTGGGACTTACACCATCAATTTCCCTGATTCTCCTGACTTTATACTCCTAGCTTTACTGGTTCTCCGACCTGCAGATAGCATGTTGTGGGACTTCTCAGACTCCATAATAGCCTGAGCCAATAATCATAATATACATATTATATTTCATACAGCATATAAAATACGATGTATTTTGTACTAGATTATTGTGCTGTACCTTTGCAACATAATAGGATACACCATTGTCTTTTCTAATTCAAAGATAAAAATGTATTTCAGTAAACTATACTCAATGAGTGTAGTTTGTCAGAATAATATATACCTTCTTTTTTTCCATTCTCATTCCCTTAATTACCTCCACCAACAACCTTCCTCTATTCACATAATACACTCCAGTTATTGTGAACACCATTCCTGAAACCAACCATACATAAATTAACAATCCTAGCTCTACCTGATCTGAGGCAAGTCTCTAAACTATCTGTGCTCCAGATTCCTCAACCTCTCAAATGATGCTCATCCTCTGTGTCAAACACTAAGCTTAGTACCTCTCACTTACTAAATACCCCCCAAAATGCTAATTATTGTTAGCAGTATCAAATCTTCTGCCTATAACTCTCATTCCACTCTTCACCCATTGTATATACCCTGTTTCTACATAACTTTCAAATATTGGCTTAAAAAGAAAACCTTTCCAGACTAACCCATCCCTAACTGAGGTAATACTCCTTCCACTGGTACTACCATAGTCTCTGCACATCCCTAATCAAAGGACAAAAAAATCGCTTGCTGTGATTCCTCATTTGTAGTCCATATTCTCCCACTAAACTCTGAACTCTATGAAGACAAGTTCTGCATCCGTACAGCTCCCATTTTATCCCCATCTTCTTTTTTAAAATGTTCTTTTTAGTTACACATGACATTATAATGTATTTTGTCATATTATACATACATGGAGTACAACTTCCCATTTTTCTGGTTTTACATGATGTGGAGTTAAACAGGTCATGTATTCATGTGTAAACATAGGAAACTATAATGATTCATTCTATCATTCCTATTCCCATGCCCCCTCTCTTCCTCCCATTCCTCTTTATCTAATCCAAAGTACTTCTATTTTTCCCAAAACCTCCCCTTATTGTGAGTTAGCATCCAAATATCAGAGAGAATATTCAATCTTTGGATTTTGGGGATTGGCTCATTTCACTTAACATGAGAGTCTCCAGTTCCATCCATTTACTGGAAAATGCAATAATTTTATTTCTCCTTATGGCTAACTAATATTTCATTGTGTATATATACCATAATTTCTTTATCCATTCATCTGTTGAAGGGCACCTAGACTGATTCCATAGTTTAGCTATTGTAAGTTGAGCCACTATAAACATTGATGTGGCTGCGTCACTGTAGTAGGTTGATTTTAAGTCCTTTGAATATAAACTGAGGAGTGGGATAACTGGGTCAAATGGTGGTTCCATTCCAAGTTTTCTGAGAAATCTCCATACTGCTTTCCAGAGTGTTTGCATCAGTTTGCATTTCCACCAGCAATGTATGAGTGTACCTTTTCCCCCACATCCTTGCCAATATTTATTGTGACACGTACTCTTGATAATTGCCATTCTCACTGGAGTAAGATGAACTCTCACTGTAGGTTTTGTTTGTTTGTTTGTTTGTTTGTTTTTGGTACTTGGAATTGAACTCAGGGCCGCTTAACCACTGAGCCACATCCCCAATCCTTTATTATATTTTGTTAGAGACAGGGTCTTACTGAGTTCTTAGGGCCTCACTAATTTGCTGTTGCTGGCTTTGAACTTGGGATCCTCCTACCTCATCAGGTAGATTTTTTTATTTTTCTTTTGGGGGCGGGCAGGACCTACCAGGAATTGAACTCAAGGGCACTCGACAACTGAGCCACATCCTCAGCCCTATTTTTTATTTTATTTAGAGACAGGGTCTCACAGAGTTGTTTAGCGCCTCTCCATTGCTGGGGCTGGCTTTGAACTCACGATCTTTCTGTCTAAGTCTCTCAAGGTCTGCACCATCACACCCAGCATCACCACAGTTTTAATTTGCATTTCTCTAACTGCTAAATATGGTGAACATTTTTTCGTATATTTATTGACAAATCATTTTTCTTCTGTGAAGTTCCTGTTCAGTTCCTTAGTCCATTTATTGATTTATCCCCAGTTTATAATATAGCACTTGCCACATGTTATACTCTACAATATAGGGCAAGAAAACCGGCACTTCAACTTGAAATACATCTATATCTTCTTGTTAGAGGGAGAAAATTTGTTTCTTTTTTAACATACACATGATCTCTTCTTTTGTATGCTAAATTAGCAGCACCTTTCTATCCTCCAAAACTAATGATGCTGCTGGAAGTGATAAAATCATAGCAGTTGTTTGAAAACAAGTTGAAAAAATATTTTAAATGGAAGCCACTAGAATTGTAAATTCCTTAATGATCTTTTTCCTTTGTAAGCCTCAGCAGATAAGTCTGTTTCTGTGCCCCCAAATTTGGACTGTATGTTCCGTAGCTTCATGTTCTGATGAATTTGCTTTGCTTTATTTACTGAAGTATATTTAGTTGGGTTTACTTTGAAAAATGAGAGCCAGAGAATTAGAAAACACCTGAAGTATTGTTTAACATTGAATTCTTTACTTACATTTATCACGTTTAATCTTTAAAGGCTACGTAACAAACACCTGGGATGAAGCTCAGTGGCAGAGTGCTCACCTAGCATGAACAAGTCCCTCTTGATCAATTCCCAGTTCTACAAAAAATAAATAAATAAAAACCTAGTAACTGAAATATCTTTTCTATTAAATTCTTCTCCTTTTTTCATGTTACAGTTAAGTGTGAATTCTAACATTTCACGAAATTTTGGTTTGTTCCATCCAGTTCATTATAATTACAAAAGTATTTTCATTAGGACAAAGGTGATTTATGAAAATTCTAAATTTGAATGATAAATTGCTATGGTTGTAATTATCTAGCTCTGTTACAGTATTATGTTCTTTTAATATGCATCAAGATTGTGAAGTGCTTTCTTGGTCATTATAAAATGTTTACATAAATACACAGTAAGTGATTATAGTTATAAGGCTCACAAGTGATGAATAGTGAGTAATGACATTAATTATTAGGGATTCAGTTATTTATTCAGTCAATAGTAACATCTATTAGGTGTCAGACATGGTGCAGAGTAAAGCATATATAATGGTAAACAACACAGACATGGTCTCTTGCAACAAGATGAATACTTTAAAGAAATAAATATTGAATACATTTTCAATTATAAATGGCAATAAAATCTATGAAGAAAAAGACACTAAGAGAGTTAATTACAGAGGCTACTAATTTAGATTAGGACATTGGGAAAGTACTTTTTAAGAATGTGATATTTTAGATTACTCCTAAAAATTAACACATACTACCCAAAGTCTTCCAGAAAACACTATAAAATCATTTAATATGCTGGCATCATCCTGATACCCAAGCCAGACAAAGATATTTCAAGAAGGAAGGAGGGAGGGAGAAAAAGGGGGTGGGAAGGAAAGTGAAGGAAGGGAAGAAAGAAAGAACAGAGAACCAGGAAACACCCAAAATATTGACATTGAATTCTTTATTTCAATTTAATCTTTAAGAGTTAAGTACCTAAAAAATCATTTTGACTAAATTATTTTTTCCATGCTAAGGCTAAGTACAAGTTCTAATATTCCACAAGATGTGGAAGGAAGAAAGGAAGGAAGGGAGGGAGGGAGGGAGGGAGGGAGGGAAGGAAGGAAGGAAGGAAGGAAGGAAGGAAGGAAGGAAGGAAGGAAGGAAGGAAGGAAGGAAGGAAGGAAGGAAAGAAGGAAGGAAAGAAAGAAAGAAGGAAGTGCCAAACAATATTACTTAAGAAATAGAAGCAAAAGCCCACAACAAAATATTAGCAAGTGGAACTGAGGAATATCAAAAGGGTAGCACATTAGGAGCAAATACACCAGGAAATGTAAAGCTGATTCCACATGTTTAAATCAATAGATATTCAACATATCATCAAATGAAAGAAGAAAACCATATAATGATCTCAAAAGATGTAGGGAAAGTATTTAACAAAAAATTAACACCCGATCGTGATAAAGCCACTGAGCGAAGAGTTGTACAGAACTTTCTCAACTTGATAGAAAGCATCTTTACACACCTGCAGCCAACCTTGCAGATGATGATGGAAGACTGAAAACTTTCCCCTGAATGTGGAAACAAGGCCCAGAGGTTCTCACTCACCACTCACCTTCAACACTGAGGTCCTTGTCAGAACAATAAAGGAAAAATACAGGCATTCAGGTTGCAATGAATGGACTAAAACCAAAACTGTCTTTATTTTCAGGCTGTTTGTGGAGAAAATCTCAAAGAATTTACAAATATATATATATTTGGTATATATATATATATATATATATATATATATATATATATATATCAAGTAGAATATATATATATATATATATATATATATATATATATATATACCAAGTAGAATTAATAGGTGACTTTAGCAAGAATAAAAGAAACCAAGTCCATTATTTTTTTGTATTTTGCATTTTTGTATTTCTAAATCGTATTTCTATATTTCCACTGCATTTCTACATGCTAGCAATGAACAAATGGAAACTGGAACTTTTAAATAGCATCAAAACACAATACCTCACTATAAATAGAATAAGATAGATGCAGGTTTTGTATGCTAAAATTGATAAACCTCTAATGAAACAAAGCAAAGACCTAAACAGAGATTTACATCATGTTCATTGTTGGAAAACTGAATAGGGTTAAGATGCAAATTTCCCTCAAACATATCTGGATTCAGTGCAATTCATTCAAATTCCAGCAGACGTTTTCTTTTGAACCCCACAAGCTGATTATAAATTCATACGAAAATGCATAAGAATCATAAAGTCAACATACTCTGAAAAGATAACATTTAAAAAACTCACATTACTTGATTTCAAGACCCATAAGACAGTGTAATACTGGAAAATTTTTAACAAATGATGCCAGAACAATTAAACATCTACATGGAAAACAGAAATTATTATTCCTTGTGGGTAGATGCCCCAAACTGTACAATCCCCATGAAGGATAATTTATCACAATCTATCAAAAATATATTTTGTATATTTGTCATTTGATCAGAAATCCTTCCTATGAGAATTTATCACATAGATGTACCTGCCCACACCCAAAGTGACTCATTTATAAAATCCATCACTGTACACAGCACAGTATGCAATTGCAAAAATCTGTAAATAACCAAACCGTCTCTATATAACTTATTGGTTAAATAAATATCTATAAAGCAGAACACTGTATAGTTGAGGGTGGAAAAAAGAGCAAAAGACAAAGCTATATGTCCATATAAAAATATCTCTAAGACATATCATTAGTGCCCAAAGGCAATGTGGAGAACAAAAACATAAAATTTCTCTTTAGAATAAAAAAGGGCGAAATGGAACTATATGTGAAAATATATATAAATTTATATTTGTGCTTGTATTTCTATAAAGAAATTTTAAAAGAAAACATAAAAACTAGTAAATGTGGTAACCTGAGGGGTGACTTTCATATGTGAACGTCAGGAGGAATGTGCTTTTAAAGTTATGTGACTTGTCTTTTTAGTTCCATTTTTCACCTTAAAACTTAGCTACAAATTCAATGTCAATTCTTCTTTACTAATTTTATTTTATTTTAAGTTTTCTGGACCTGCTTCAGTAATACTTTCCCTGGACTACTTAAGAATAAAAGTAAAAAGATCATTATATTCAAACTGACTTTTATCATTATATTTGTTAGATTCTACCTATTAGTTGACTATAAGGGTTATGCCTTTATAATATCTATCTATATTTTTCTAATATAGAAAATACAAAAATATTTATGATTTATGGAATTTTCATAGCAACTATTTAAATACAGAACTCATTAAAAGCATTTTTAAAGAAGTACTTTACATATAAATTTCTTTAGAGAAAAACTCAAATATGTGTAGAACTTCTGAATTGACTACAGATACTAAAAGTAGAGCACTCTTTTGATTACCCATGATACTAAGAATAAAACCAACAACTATCCTAAAAATAAAAAATAAAAATAAAAAAAATCTTTCACTTGATGGATTATTTACTGCTGTAGAGTTTTGTGCATTCAGATGAACAAATTCATATTCCTGTGTGTGTTTAGAATGATCACCTTTAAGTGAACTTTTAAAATATATTGGTTACATTGCCTGAAATTTAAACCATATTCTATCAAATGATCTACCATATTACAGATAAAAAAAATGAGATTCAGAGGATTTAAGTTAATTTCACAATCACAAGCATAATATTTCAAAAACCAACTCAATGTTTTAAAATATATTGTGTGATATATTACAACAGAAGAAATTAATATACATCTAACTGTATTTATCTGCTCTAGTAAATTTAAAAGTATTACTTCCTTTCTTCCAAATTAGTTGTTTCCAAGTTACAGCTTTCTCAGACCTATTAGTTTAAACATATCTAAGAGGTGAGGTACTGGGCATTGAACCCAGGAACATTTTATCACTGAGTTATATCCTCAGTCCTTTTAATTTCTTATTTTGAGAAAAGGTCTTGCTTAAATTCTGAGGCTGGCCTCCAACTTGTAATCCTCCTGCCACAGCCTCCTGAGTATTTGGGATTATAGGTGTGTGCCACCATACCTAGCAATTAGACCCATTCTAAAGACTATCTGTAGAATCTTGTATCTACTGAAAACTTAACATTCGTTGATTCATTTCTTTTCCCGAGCAACCCCACAGGTTTGCATCATGAAGTAATGCGTGATTTTGCCAAGACACAATCATGAATGTCAAATGCTATACACGGCCAGTTCACCAGAATGATACTTGGCTGGTACAGGAAGGAGGACTGGTAAAGGACACAACACTTACATAAGCACAGTTTCTTATCTTCATACATATCAAGAATTCCAGAGAAGTGAAATGCCATCAAGGTATTCTCGAGTTTGGGACTTTCAAAGGTTTTAAGATGTATCCCTAGAAAAATGTCAAAAGACCAGCTCTACATTCCTGTCATTCTCTGGTAATGGGCACCTGAATTGTAAATCTTTCCATAACTAAGGAAAAGCAGATATCGTGCACATTTAAACTTATTAGTTTTCTTTATTTAAAAAGAGATAATACAGAGCATTGTTTATGACAAGAACAAAATGATACAACTATTTTAAGAGACAAGTCACTATGGTAACAAATTCTCTGATTAAATTTAGAGAGGCAATGCCTTCTGCTACTGGAAGTTTCAGTTGTAACAGCAGGTATTACATATTATTTTGTATTGGGTCCTGTTTTTATTTTATATTAGATAAGTGTCCATGTTACCTTACTTAATGTGAAATCCTATATCCTAATACAGAATAACTCATATTGCATACTTACTATTAAATGGAAAACTTATTGGTTGGGGCATCCTCAAAGACAAACATGATGATAATATATCTCATCTAGAATGTTAATGGAGAAAAACACGTATCTTGAAACAAGTGGGAGATTCTATAGACAATAATTTCAATTGTCTATAAATTTCATTAGCATATATAACTGCATTTAACACCAATGTGATTTTTCACCCACATTATTTTTTTACATATCATTAGGAGTTCTCTTTCCTGGTTTCTCATGCAGTGATGGATGTCTTATAATAAAAAAAGTCCTTCATAATCAGTAGCAAATATTTTCCAGATTTCCTGCAAACATGGAAGACCATAAATTTTGTTCTACATTAACAATACTTCCCCAACCCCTTTTAGCCCTTTTAGCACTGAACTAGAGAACTATAGTTTTAGAGCAATAATTATAACAATAACAATAACATCACTAAGTCCTTGCATTATACCAGGACCTGTATGTCACAAAGTATGTCACAAAGGCACCAAATTCACAAATTTGGCACAATCACGGAAAGTCATAGGTGATATTCATTTATGTAGCTCATATTTGTTTATAAAGAAGAGATACTATTTAGCATTGAATAAAAGAAATTATCTTAATCCTCATAATAATGCTGTGAGTCTCCAGAGGTACCTTGGATATTGTACAGATCAACTTCCATGTCTTGTGAATCCTTCCTGAATCCATTGCGCAGATTAAGAAGCACAGCAATTTTTCCTCAGGTGTCATAGTTTCTAAAATTAAATAAGCAATGCACTGAATGTAAATGCATTAATAAACATTCAGGAACAATGGCTCATATTGGATAGAGTGAGAAAATCGACTGGAGAAACACATAATAAATATTCAACGTTCCAAATTGTGAATTCACAAGACACCAGCATTTTGTATAACTATGCATTAAAGTACCATTTTTGTATTTTGTTTTTGTGATATCCCTGCCGTTCTGAATTTATACTTTATGTAAGCAATGATACTAAGAATACCATGCTTATACATGAGGAGCTTGAAACTTACATATTTGCATCATGTACATCAGATAAAACTACAGTTGTCATTTTTTTAAAAACAATTTTTTGTTGTTAATCGACCTTTATTTTACTTAAATGCAGTGCTGAGGATCAAATCCAGAGACTCACACATGCTGGGCAAGCGATCTACCACTGAGCCACAACCCAGCCCATTATCACTTGTTACCGCTATTTTTCTTTTAGTAAATTGGTAGATGAGTAAATTGTAGTAATGAAAAAGTAGGCATGCTTAAGTTGAAAATCCTTGCTTATGATTTTGGTAGATTGCTATAATATATTGGTGTATGAAAGGCAAGCGAATTATTTAGCTAAGTAGATTTTCTATTCATACATAACTATTATCTTTAGTAAATGCTCCCATATTTTTGTAATATTAGAGTGAAACAACAATAAAACATACTTTATCACTGCATCTGGTAAATACTTGAAGTACCCCAAAGTGATGAATTTTCAGTTATAAAGTAACTGTCCCCACAATATTTAAAAAAAAAACAAAACAAAACCCTATAGACTAAGTATGTCATCTCACGTCCAGACTTAAGGAACTTAGTTTTCCCTAATTGTCTTCTATGCTTCATTTTTTTCAAATCAGTTGTTTAACTTTCAAAGATGAATTCCCCTGAAAGAATGAATTTCTTTACCATTTTAAATAGATAAAAAAAAAAAAAAAGACAATCTCTGCCAATTCTTCCAGGTATGTGTTCTACATCAATCATTCCTTATGCACTAGAACTCCTAAGAGTAAGGCTCATTCAGTCAAAAAAGAATAATTGTTGAAGTATTCTGAACACAGGTAAATTGTTTTCTGCAGCAAAATCCCAAAGGGTGTTGCAAAATTTCTGTTAGTCAGGTAAGCCAAGACTAACTACTGCTTTCTCAAAGTTCCCATGATATTTCTGGCCCTGTGGGAGTACTTAGTTTCTGAATTATGACAAATACCCTGAGGATATTGAAATGGCTAATTTCTTTATTTCACTAGTGTAGTTTCAGATCACTTAATTCCTTGGAGGAAGGTAAAATGGAACATTATTAACCCATTAAGTCCAATTTTTTCAATTCTGGGAATATTTCAATGAAATTGACATGGGTACATTTTTAGTAGGTTGGAAATCTAGTTATATCCTTTATATAATTTTAATATACATATGAAATATATTTTTTCAAATGCTCTAATCATTCAATACTTTTCTCAAAAGAACAGAATACTAAAACCAATATTTATTTCAAAAGTTACCATGAGTGATATACTTGCTGTTCAATTTAAGTTTTTATACATGTGGCACTTCTGCAATGGTGGAACACAACAGGTTAATATTGCTGCACACATAAGGACAGGAGGTTCTGTGCCCAGGGGAAGACTACTCAGCAGTGGGCATCAGACACCTAAACAGGAGTCCACCCATCCGTCCTGAATACACTAGCCACAGAAACTGTTTTTTAATTGGCTTCAATGGACTTGTTTATTTTCCACTTTTGTTATTGAAATAGAAGTGGAAATCTGCTTTCAAAGACCAGCCTATCAGCATCTCCTTCCTTAGCTGGCCTGACCTTCAGGCGGTGCAGCTGCCTCAGTCAAGTTAAAAATGGACTGTCAAGCTGGCTTTAATTTGGGCTGCTCTGCCTGCGAATGTCCTCCCACTGATCTGTTTATCACACCCTCCTTATCCCTTCTGTTGTTTTTCTAACTAAATTTTTAGCCTGGACAGCTGATCCTGCCTTTCCAGGCCCTAACCTGCAGATCCTTCCACATGTAATCCTAAGAACCGGGCAGCCAACACAAGGTTCCCTACTTGCAGAAATGCCCTTCTCCCTCCAGGCATCTCCATCTCACTGGGAAAGCCTGACCCCAACAAATCAAATGCTACTGGGACACCAAAGCGGGAAATGGAGTGGATTAGTAACTTGGGAAGAAAAAAAATATTTGGCTTCTTGCTTGTGGGTGTGCAAGGATATAGTCTCTTCACAGGACTCCTCTGTTCCTCCGTGTGCTCAGGTTCAGTACTGTGCTCCAGGCCTCATAGGGATTATCCCTAGCAAGATATAAAAACTCCATTCTCAATTCAATCCAACCCCTTCAAGGCTGCCAAAGCCCAAGTTCCTCCCAACAGCGCCCTCCTGAAACTTCTGCCTCTGGGAATGGCAATTGCTTCCAACAATCGGGCTGGTGGAAGAGACAGCCACGATCCCACTAATGGTTTTGTTTAGTTTCTTGGCAAACAAGCCCGCAATTCATGCTCTGCCTTCTGGGGCCAGGTCTAATAGAAGAGTGCCAGACTCACCCTTCCCACGGAGAAAACGCGTTAGTCACAGACATAGCAACAGGAAGGATGCCCAGGGATTCCGCAGAGCAATCAGGGGTTGGGATCCTTTCTAAAACGCTGGAAACTTTTTCTAGATATGACCACCTGAAGGAAGGGAAAATATAGAAACCCTGGGACGCAGAGTAAACTGGATTAAAAGCCTCTGGCAAGGGCTTAAAACCCTTGGTAGCAGAGTTGACTGGACTAAACGCCATTATATGTGCATAAATGATGCTCATTGAATATCAACTTAAAGCTCAGGATGATACAGCAAAGCCAGGGTAGTGAGGGTGTGAAAGCGCGCTCGCCTGGGCAGGGGTCGCACCGAAAGAATCCAGGTTAGTGGCGGATAAGACCACCTGCGGGAGCGGACGTCTTGCACGGGGAATTAAGGTCACGGTGACCCGTGGCCTACCCAGGAAGCAGCAGGTGTCTACTCAACCCTAAGCTTAGCCTCTCCATTCCCAGTGTCTCGCCCTGGGTCCCCAGAAGCCAGGGTTGAAATGCGACCTGACCCAGGAGAGGCGGGGCGGGGCGCGGGCCGAGCCCGGCGCGCAGGTGGGCGGGCCCGGCCAGCGGAAGCCGGCTGGACCTATAAAGTGCCGGCTGCCCCAGAGGCGAGGCTGCTTAGTGGAGCCTGCGCTGGGTGGGCGGGGTGGTGAACAACTGCACAGATCGCTGCTTGGGTCGGCGGGTCACTGCAAGGGAAAGGGCTTCTGAGGCGTGTCCCTGCCTCTGTTTACCCTTCAGCTTAGCGGACGAGCAGGTCCGCCCCAGTGAACTCCCGGCAGGTGAGCGACCAGGTGATTCGGGAGGAGGAGGCACGGACGGGGATAGCCCCGTGGGGAAGTAACTTGCAAGTTCTACTACTTTTTTTTAAGTTAGTTTCAGGTCGTGGCTGTAGTTGGCGTCTCCGCTCCCAGGGTTTTGTAAACTTGAGGTGCGGAGGCTGGTTCCTCTCTTGGTAAATGCGTGTCTGGGCTAATTCGCTCTGGCGACACCGGGCATTTTATTTAGGAGCCTCTGCACGTCTTGCTGCTCTTACAAATCTGTTTTCTCCTATTTTCCAGCGCCCCGGAAAGGCCGTTCTGCCCCACGAGGGAAACAGAGCCGTTGACCATGGTTGCAACTGGCAGTTTGAGCAGTAAGAATCCGGCCAGCATTTCAGAGTTGCTGGACCGTGGCTATCACCCGGAGAGCCTGCTAAATGGTGAGTTTCCCAGCTACCCTCCGCTCTGTCCTCCAAAAATCGCAGCCCCGCGGTAGATCCGGACCGCAGACACGCGACTTCACCCTGTTTCTCAAATGTATAGGATGCCACAAAATCCTCCTGAGATCCCTTCCCCCCAAACTTTCTAGCATCATCTGTCCAATAGAAGAAAACGTAGGAAAAATAAAATACTGGAGGACTGTATCGTTCTAGTCCGCTGCTAACAGGCTCCTGGGGATTAAGTTCTTTTTGTGAAGTTAAGTGTACAGCCACGTGTGTTTTAACAAATGCATTTATTTGTGTAACCAATATAATCACACCCCTGAAATTCCATGTGCCCATTTGCCATCAATTTCTGCTCTCCTGTGTCTCCAGGGAACCATTCATCTGCTTTTTGTCACTCTAAGTTAGTTTTGCTCTTAGAGTTTCAGATAAATGGAGTAATACAACATGCATCTTTTGTATCTGGTTTCTTTTCCACATCCCAGTATTTTTCCATGTCTTTGCTATGTCCATGTGTTCCTTTTTATTATTGAGTAACATTCTATTTGTAGATGTACCCATTATTCCATTTTTAATGTCAGAAGGAAAGTTTACAGCAGCAGTGGTGCTAGACTTTTGGCATTTACAACTATAAACAGCAGTTTGTAAGTTAACATACTGCCCTGCCACCAAAAAGCAGTGTGACCATAGATAAATTGCCTAAGCTCTTTGACCCTTTCTCAATTAGAAGGTTAAATTAGTTGATGACCTAGTTTTATAAGACCAAAACTCTCAAATGCTCTATCTTCAATAGAGATAAAATATGGAGTCTTTATCATTTGGAATTATT
Source organism: Sciurus vulgaris (assembly GCF_902686455.1). Classification (NCBI taxonomy): domain Eukaryota; kingdom Metazoa; phylum Chordata; class Mammalia; order Rodentia; family Sciuridae; genus Sciurus; species Sciurus vulgaris. The sequence continues at coordinate 59,417,896 of NC_136469.1, forward strand.
AGTTATTAAAAAATAAGCATATAGATGAAGTAGAGACAGGAAAATGCAGTAACCAATGAAAGCAAAATATGCTTAGGGAGGGAAGCAGGCAGGGCATCTGCCTATGCCCTGGTCTGGTGACTGTGTGTGTGGTGTGGCATCCTGCCAAGTGGTAGGATTAATTTGGGAGGTAGGTGACCAAATGCAGAGCTATCTTTTTCCTTTGAGCAAATCTAATTTTGTTTTCCTAGGACTATTTTGTTTTGCTTGGCTAAGAAAAACTACCCAGCCAGTTATAAATAACCCCGTGAACCTCAAAGGTCTTCTCTGAGCAATCAAAGAGCTTGAAGCTAAAATTGGTTCTACAGGCCATTCCAGTAAAGCCTTGTAAAGAAAAACACAAATTTGATAGATCTTTGATACAGTTCATCAAGCTCATGATGGACTCATTTAAGAAAAATAGCAAAAGGATCTGTATTTCACAATACCTATATTCCTAAGAGTTAGCAAGCAAGATTCCCTTAGTCAAAAACAAAAGTCAAAACCCTTTTTCTTCCAGAAGTAATGTGTGTTCTCTATAAAATAAAATTGGAAAAACACCATAAGCAAATAAACAAAAGGGGAAAAAATCAGTAGTAATCTTGAATAACCACAAATATTTTTTGATGCAGTCTTTAAGATTGTGTGCATACACACACCTATTCATGGAAAATGGTTATATCCTATTCACCTTATTAATCAAAACCTTTATTTTATAGATGAAATAAGAGACAAATGACTTGCTGTTTTACCTAGCTAGTTAACAGCAAAATGAGTTCAGCTGATACCCAGAAAATACTAGAAAAGATAAATAGGGTACATAAAAGTAAACAGTATTGCTATCTTGGAGTGTTTTTCCTACTCCTAGGTTTCTTTTTTTCCTCCTTTATCTAAAACTTTAATTTCCTACAGATTTTGACTACTGGGATTATGTTGTTCCTGAACCCAACTTCAATGAGGTGATATTTGAGGAGACAACCTGCCAGAATTTGGTTAAAATGCTAGAGAACTGTCTGTCCAAATCAAAGCAAACCAAACTCGGTTGCTCAAAAGTCCTTGTCCCTGAGAAGCTGACCCAGAGAATTGCTCAAGATGTCCTGCGGCTTTCTTCCACAGAACCCTGTGGGCTTCGAGGCTGTGTGATGCACGTGAACTTGGAAATTGAAAATGTATGTAAAAAGCTGGATAGGATTGTGTGTGATGCTAGTGTGGTGCCTACTTTTGAGCTGACCCTTGTGTTTAAGCAGGAGAACTGCACATGGACTAGCTTCAGGGACTTCTTTAGTAGAGGTCGCTTCTCATCTGGCCTTAGGCGAACTCTGATCCTCAGTTCAGGATTTCGACTTGTTAAGAAAAAACTTTACTCTCTGATTGGAACCACAGTCATTGAAGAGTACTAAGAAGGAGCCGTTTTTAAAGGTTCTTTTGTGATTGATAAAACTTTGCAGCTACTCAGTTAAAGTCATTCATAGTTTGCCCTGCCTGCCCTCACAAGAACCCCCAAATGTAGAACATCATCTTTCTGTGTTTCTCATTCATAGCAACGCCAGCTAACGGGCTGGTTTTGTGGCTTTTGAGAAATAACCCAAGAGAGTGCACATTTTTTGCTTTTATCACATTTCTTACAGAATGGAATGGAGTGGAATAAGGAAGAAAGAAAAACAGCCTGCTTCAGTTTTATATTTGATTCCACAACTTTGTGCAGGTAGCCTTGATAATAGGCCCTATAAACCAGATTTGCTGGTTTGACTTTCTTATGGCTTTTTTTCTTCTGAGTTTTTAAAGTGGTCTTTTCAATCAAAGAATCATACTAAATGATGTTCAGCCCATCAAAACATCCGGCATCCAGCTCTGTCCACCAATTTTCTGCTAATTTCCTACTAAACTTTGAAGACAAGAGGGTAACGTTAAATGGGTGAACTTAATTCAAACCCCACCATTACATCTGAGTGAATAAGAAATGTCTCAGAGACAACAGAAATGCTTCACTGCTTCTTGGTGTCTTGGTGTCCTCCTAACTCCTCTGTTATAGACGAAAAACTTGGGCTGCATTTCTAGTAACCACAGTATTACTCTAAATGACTTTATGGTATAACAGAAGCTCAGTTTTCCTAGTTCTCAAGTATTGAATGTGGTCTTTAAAATAGAAAAATGGAACGTTAAACTTTTTGTGTATGTGGTTGATTCCATTGAGCACCTAAAGAATACCCACATATAACAATGGGAAAGAAATGTTTAGATTCAGATGCATTCAGATTCATGTGTTAAGAGCTGCTTCTCAGTGTTGCATATGCCTAATCTCAGATGAACCATCTCACCTGTCAGTGTTATCTCATCTCTGGCCATTTCTGGGAATTGAGCTCTCTCTTCTTAACCTCAGTGGTCAATGGAGATTGTACACACTAACACTTGTAATTATCAAGATGTTTATATTTACAGAGTCTGTTTTTGCTAAGGTTATCTGGTTTATTCTGCAGACTAGAGAATGAAAATCACACACCCAGCTCCCTTTCACCATTGGTACCTGTCCCTAGGGAATAATAAAGGCCTTATTTTTTTGTCTCTTTCCAACTGACTAGATCATTTATATTTCTTTTTTTATGTTAATGGGAGAATTAAGCCTCCACATGACAAAGTTCAGTTCAACAAGGTCTTCACATTCTTTCTGTGGCTCATGGATAAGGAGCTTATTCAGGTCTTCTGAGCAAGCTGTTAGCACCACTTCACATTCCCTGAAACCAGGGCGGTAGGGACAGATGTCTTCATACTGGTGTTACAAAAACAAGTATGATCCTGTTACTGATCTTTAGAGGTGACCTAAAATGTCACTGTTCAAATGAGCAGGTGTTCTAACTAATTGAACTCTACGAATGCTTGCAAAGATACCACAAAGCCATTTTCATAGGACTGGGCCAGTAGACAATCAATGTTTTGCATGTTTGTTGTTGTTCAGGGCTCAAAAGGTCACTGTGGTTCTGTAGCTGTATTAGAGTCGTTGCCACTGTTTTGTTAAGGCCACTCAGGCATGGATGTAGAACTGTTATCCTTTTTCCACTAACAGTTTTCGTTCAGTCTTTTGCTTGTTAATGCTTACAAAATGGTAATGGCTTATTGGAGGCTCTTAAATTAATATTCCTGTTAAAGGAAATTAAAGTTTGTCTATTTTTGACAATAAAGTATTATATATTTTTAATTATCTTGTCCCCTTTGTCTTTTCTGAGTTTTTGCAATGATCGCTCTAATATATTTGACAGTATTTGGAGGAAGATAACAGAACAGTTATTTTCTTTTTTATGAAGCCAACGTATATGCTCAGTTATCATATTCCAATTGTATTTATTGCATGTGCTTTTGTATCAATAAAGACTGGTTTGCTTCATAATTTTTCAACTTTTTCATAATACTTTTTACGGGAAGACATGAATAATTTGAACTTCCTTGGCAACTGCCTTTTTAAAAGAAAAGTCCCAAAACTCAGTGTGTTAAGAGTTATAAGTTTTCCAGTGGCCAAACACAGATATATCAAATTATATGACCAATGTACATAATCATTTTTATCAGTATATTCTATTTGAATACCCTTTCTCATTCCTTAATATTCTTCATCTTGAATTTTTCATCTTTTTCACCTATTTTTTCTGTCTCCTCAAATTTATGGTCATTGACTCAGATTTCTCAACTAGAGAATCAACATTTAACAAGATTTACTAAGTGCTGGGTATTGTTTGAGGTTCTTTGCAAAAATTATGTATTCCTCATCAATCCTGTGAAACGGGACTTCTGTCATCTCCATCCTATCAAGACCAGACACAGACAGGTCCAGTGGTTTGCTTAAAGACACAAGTTACACAGCAGAGAAAGAGTGTAAAACCAAGCCAAGTCCATAGGCCACACTCTTGGTTTTACCACTACCTCGTGCTGCCTCCAGATGTACAAGGCAGCACAAAGGTACTATCCATTTTTATTTTTTTTTTTTTTTTTTTTTTTTGGTACCAGATTTGAACTCAGGGGCACTCACACACTAAGCCACATTCCCAGCCCAATTTTATATTTTATTTAGAGACAGGGTCTCACTGAGTTGCTTAGTGCCTTGATTTTGCTAGGGCCGGCATTGAACTCACAATCCTCCTGCCTCAGCCTCCCCAGACGCTGGGATTACAGGCATGTGCCACCACTCCCAGCCAGCCATTCAATTTTTTAAGAAAGAATACTCAATGTGGTTTCTGATCATGTAGGGAAAAAGAAAACTATCGACAATATTCACTATTCATTGAAATAGGACTATGCTCAGACTTTTAAAAAACTGTCCTCATGTGGAAAAGACACACGTTTTAAACCTAGCGTCTTTGCTCCTATCTCATACAGCTGGACTGGTAACTTTCATGGTTTCTAACAAAGATGTGTTCTATCCCCTATATGAATGAGAAATAAACCATTATATGCTCCTGAGAAAATTTGATCTCCTGAGTATGTTTCACCAGTGACATAGTCTATATCCTCACAAAGTTGCCTTCAAATCATTAGTGCATAGATTCAGGAGATTGAACTCATATATAGATCTATAGATGTATATGATCCATACCTAGATTGATATCTTTGATCAGTTATGCACAGTCCTCAATTATCTATATAAATTTAAACAAGTGATAATGATAATAATACAAGTGATAATGATAACAATAATACTATTTTAAACTCCAATAATACTATTTTAAAGATTGATGACAGATGAGAAGGAAAAGGTACATGGTGACATGCCAGAAGGGAGGAACTGATATGTATGGACTCCTATCTAGACCCTGTCATTGATTATATACAAAATACTGCATCGCATCCTTTGCATCTGCCCCAGACAATAGAAAAGAGATTCTGAAGGATCTTATGGGAAATTTAGGAGTCACATATGATGACACCCACAACTCCTATCTACATCCATGTAGAACTCTGCCCCCTTTGAATTATAGGAGGAACATGGTGCAGGAGATGGGCTTGATGAACTGCTGACACAGGGAGAGACAGGGTAGCCAATGAAACACAGTAAAGAACCCAGACACAGACTGTACATATATGGACTACTGATTGATGGCAGAGCTGGCACTTTGGATCAATGGGCAAAAAGGGGCGCTTTCAATAATAGGTGCTGTAACAATGAGTTATGTGCAAAACTTGAAATTGGATGCAGATATATTGACCTACAAAAATCAATTCTGGGTTGAATGAAGAATTAAATTAGAAGGAAATTTTAGAATACAATAGAACTTTTATGATTTCCACATGGGGAAAAATTTTTAAATCAGATGCAAATGTGCACTTTTGTCTATCAAATTATCCTATAAAGAGCATGAAAATAAAATTCATGAATTAGAAGAAAGTATCATGTAACTGAGAGAGTTAAGAACCAGAATACACCAAGAATTCTCTCTGAGAGATAGGGAAAACACAAAGGCAAACATGCAAAAGCCTGAATAGGCCCTTCATAGAATAATAAGTCCGTTTGACTGAAAAACATGAAAAACATCCCCAATCTAGCTAGTACAAAGAAATACAAATCAAAGGCATAGGATATGACTGGATACACATCTGATCATGTAGGGAAAATGAGAAAACTATTGACATTATTCACTATTCATTGAATTAGGACTATGCTCAGACTTTTAAAAAACTATCCTCATGTGGAAAAGACACGTTTCAAACCTAGCGCCTTTGCTCCTATCTCATACAACTGGACTGGTAACTTTTTCATGGATACACATGCATATTGATTAAAAAAAAACTGATAATTCTATAAGTTGGAGAAGCTATTGGGGAAAGAACTCACTTCAATACACACACACACACATTATGGCATTCTGTAAAAGTGATGACAAGCTTATCTTCTGAACCAGCAATCCTCTTAGTTATTGAACAGTGTTTTTCAAACTCTTTTGCTTATTGCACATCTAAGACATTTTGTGAAAGTGTATCCTGTGCCATTTTTAAATTGCCATCCAAATTTTTCACTCTAATTTTAAAAAGTTCCAAATGATGTAAGCTCCAGTATGTGGTAAATACTGACCTTTTAAAATAAAACTATTACATCATATTGTTAAGTGTTTCCAATGGGATGTAAATAGCATAGTAATTTGATACTTACCCACATCAAATTAGAAAATGCTAAAATAAGGTCTTCAACAGAATGACATATTTTTCAGTGTTACTTTATCCCTGTATCTTCTCAGAGTTGTTTTTATACTGAATTTTCCTTTAATGTAATATATTTTAAACCTGTAATATATTTTAAATCTGAAAATCTTTGATGACTATTTCTTCTCCAAATAAAAATCAGGTTATAAATTCATATTTAAACGTTTCAAATGTTTCAAACCAATTTGTGATTGAGTTCATCTTATAATGGCGTACAATGATCAAAACAGCCTTAAGTACAATTTCCAATTTTATGAATACTATTAAACACTAAAATAATAAAATGATAATAATCTCTCTCTCTCTCTCTCTCTTTTTTTTTTTTTTTTTTTTTTTTTTTTTTAGTACTTGGGATTGAATCCAGGGGTGCTTAAACACTGAGCCACATCCCCAGCCCTTTTTATTTTCTTATTTTGACACAGAGCCTTGCTAAATTGCTTAGGATCTCACTAAGTTGCCAAAGCTGACTTTGAACTTGTGATTCTCCTGCTTCAGCCTCCTCAGGCTCTGAGATTACAGGCATTCACCACATGCCCAGATAATAAGCTATCTTTTAAGGAGATGGATAACTCTCTATTTATTTGTGAATAAATATTGTTTTTTGCTAGTATGAAATTCAAAAACTTTTCTATTTTTTCTTTTGTCTGCAACCAATCTCCAAAAACATGCTGAAGTATTAGGGCTTAAGACTTCAAACATAAGAATTTTGATTGGACACAATTAAGACAGAACAGTAGGCATTCAAATAATTAATTTTCTCAATACCATTCTAGAATGATAATTCAAACTGTTCTTTGTTCAGTACTCTAGAATGTTTTCCATTCCTAAATGAAGCATTATAGTAAGATTCACCAAGAGGAAAAGAATGTGTTACATAAAGTTGGGGAAGAAGATTGTTATATAAATAGAAAATCAGTATCTGCATTTTGGGAAAGTTTCACAGAGATCAATTTTACAGAGAAGCAAAGGGTTGGGAAATTGGTTCCCCTAAACAATTAGTGCTCCATACCATATGGAAAACACTTGCAAGCCCCTGTCCCAGGTTCCCAGTTTACTGCCCTTTATTCCTGCACTGATGTTCTAGGAGATTCCCACAGAACTTCAGCATCACAATGTTCAAAAAAGCAAGGTGGAAGCAACATGTTTCCCCAACCACTGTAGAATGGACGGATAAATCGTGACATGTTTATAAACAGAATGCCAAACAGAAACGAAAATGGGTGGGGTTTTCATTATAAAGGACCTGGATGAATCTTGAGGTCATAATATTGAGTATAAAAAGAAGTCATAAAAAAACAATATGCAGGCTCTTTTTTGTTTATGTTATAAGCAAAAAACTTGGAAATCTAAAATGTTTAGGGACATAAATATACATGACATCAATTTAAAAATCTGGTGATTAATAAGCACTAATTAAGCACTAATTTTAGAATAGTGGGTACATGCCATGAGATAGGAAGTGTGTGAGAATAATGAGGGGTTCACAGAAAGCATGAAAAGTAGTAGTCGTGATCTCCTTAAATTTGGAGGTGGGCACACTCATGTTATTGAATGTTGACTCCTTATACTTTCCATATATTTGATAAACCTCTTTTTACTGACTTAATAGTTAAGGCAACACTTAAAAATTTTTAAAAGCTGAGGGCAACTGAAACCAAATGAAATTCAACCTATATCTCTACTTAAAATTTTTTTGTACTTACAAAGTATGTTTTCATTAAACTTGCTCTGAGAAACAAAAAATGCTGTTAATTTATTTGGGTCACTAACTGTTCCCAGCATTTTGAGCAAACTGCAACAATTATTATAGCCTACTTTCAATTATATGCACCATGGAGCAGAGTCATAAAATAAATTATAAGAAACAACATAAAATGCAAAAATCATTAGCACTTGGCTATTGGCTACATGTTATTAATCTTGCAACAGATTTACCTTTGAGGAAGTTAATATAAAGAGGTTTTTACTGTCTTGAGTACCCATTATCTGCAAAATTATGACAGATCATACTGAGGAAAGCAGATGAGGTAGAAGAGGCTGCTATGAAACTTGATCATCTAGGTGAGTAAGATTTGATCTTAATCATTTACATGATAAATATTAGTTAATGATTTACAAAAACTTCAATTCATCCAAAACATGATGAAGGAAAAGCAAAAGCAAAAGTTGATTCATATAAATCAAATTATAGCCTGAATGACTGTATGACAAAGAATTAAAAGTTGCCTAAACTCATTTCAAGGTAAAACTCCAAACTCAAGCCCTTCAATATTTTGTAATGTCCTATCTGTAGTATCAGTATAAAGATACTGAGTCAACTACTATTGTGCTTCAGATAATTCTGTATCACAAAATTTAAATGGAATTTTCTGCATATCATAGATAATGAAGTATGAAGCAGCAGAACAAAACATGAAGGGAATTAAGTCTGGTGTTGGGATCTCTTAAGGACCTAAAATTAATTCTATTTTCAAAGTAGCGTGTTTATCTACTACAGTATCATGGAGATATGTAGAACACCAAAGTCCTCTTTTTACTGACTTAATAGTTAAGGCAACACTTAAAATTTTTTAAAAGCTGAGGGCAACTGAAACCAAATGAAATTCAACCTATATCTCTATTTAAAATTTTTTTGTACACCAAAGTCCTAAGTCAGAAACAAAGGATTTTATTGCTCATGTATAGCAAAGCAATATGAAAAGGGTATTTCCATCAATACCCTCTTCCCTTTGTGTCTCACAAGAGCAAGGGGGTTGAGCCCAGACTGATGCATATAGATTGTATTACAGGAGAGGAACCCTGAGTTTATGGAAGCCAAATAGTTTATAATGCATACCTTTGCTCAGTGGGAGACACTACCCATCTCCCACAGTTATTCACTATAAAAAATCCCTCAAAAGATATTCCATAATAAAAGGCAATCGCTACCTCCCTTACAAAGCATGCAGAAGCATGAGATCCACAGAGAATTACTTCCCAACAGCCAGTATTGAGAAGTAGATCTGAAAAAATGCTCACAAAGCAAGGATAATAAACAGGTGATTTCTTTATTTGTTTTTTATCTTCAAATCTGAGCACAGATATTATAACTATATTTTATACTACTTCCTCTATTGTTTTTTTTATAATCTTAAAACTATTTTGTTAATATTTCACCCTTCTTAAAAATAATGCTAGCCAGGCATGGTGGTGCATGCCTATGATCCCAGTGGCTGGGGAGGCTGAAGTAGGAGGATCACAGGTTCCAAGTCAGCTTCAGCAACTTAGTGAGGCTGTAAGCAACCTAATGAGACCCTGTCTCAAAATGGGTTGGGGATGTGGCTCAGTGGTTAAGTATCCTTGAGTATGATCCCTGGTACCAAAATAATAATAATAACAATAATAATAAGAGGCAACAATTTCTAATAGGTTTAGCAGGATTAAATAAATTCTCCCATTAACTTCCCAGAGCACATCATGTCTCTGGGAACTTATGACCTCATTAGGACAGAAGATAATCAAAATACTCAGGAAATGTAGATAAAAAATCACTATAGACTACCTCTATTTTATAAACATTTTGCTTTACAAAGATATTATATGCTCATAAAGGACACTAGGATTGTCTCACCCAACACTAATTCTAGCCTTATCCTGGTATGACTTGCTGTACTGCATAATCTGCAGCTTTAATTCTGACAATAAGATCCATTTGTAACTAAGAAAATCAGATTTTTAGAAACTCTTTTACTCTCACAAATTATGGCAGAAGCAATACATTTCTAAGTTCTGTAACTTGATGATCATGGCAGAGATTAAAGTTTCCTGAAGGTCTCAGGTGTGCAGTATGGCTTTGGGGAACAAACACTAAAACTGAAATTTGGAACAGGTTAGCAAATGGAAGCACTTATAACACTTATTTGCACTTGGATAATAAAGTTTTCACAGTATGGGATTGTACCATGCATCAGCAAGATAGTTACCACCCCCGACCTCTGCCCTCTAAATACCAACAGTATACCTACCTAAGGGGTAGGAGGAGAAGGGAAGGGAAGGGAAAAGTAAAGAAAAAAAAAAGCAAGCCTCTCATTTTGCAAATTCCTCTTGGATGTATCTTGCCCCCACTAAAGAGAACTCCAGGCCTAGGAGTTTCTAAAACCTTTTCAGTGGACCCTTTGAATTGTGAAGTCTCCTTTAACAAATCCCCATGTGATGGAATTAGCTAGAATAATCTCCATTGTCTGAAATTTAGAAACTTAATCAAACCAGTGTTATAATTACTACCTCCTGAGACATTTTCCCTCACTTATCTAATTCCCCTCATCATTAATAACAACTTCATGCTTTGGAAGATACAAAGTGATTTCACATGAACTTCTTGTCCTTGAGAAATCTCTCTACTTTAGGGAAAGGTGTATATTGGTCCTTTTCTATAGGTCAATAACTACTCTGTGAGAACTGACAAGAGTCCATGGAGAGTGTAGCAACCATGTTTTAAAGACATGATGACAGGCTCAGATGGGGAGCTCATTGCAGCAATGAGCTGTTAAGTCCTTAGACAAGCAGAGGTGATAGCAGAAGTTATGGGGAATCTAGAATGGATAATAAAAAAGAATGTTATCAGTCGTGTCTTTAAGACATGTCTTTAGTACACGTGGCACAATGGCCATGCTGTACTTTATGCCATTAACCTTTCTCTTGTCCATTTTCCCAAGTCATACCAAAATTTTGAGCTGCACCCAAAATTGTTATAAGACATATATGGATTCAAGTGGCCTAAGCAATGGGCTGGGGTGCATGCTGCAGTGTGCCACTCAGACCCTCTTGATGTCTGAGGCCAGCAGGACTTCAACTGTTGGAAATGTCAATGGAGACTGCTCAAGCTTAAGTTTCAAATTATCCATGTCAACTCAGACCCTGTGTTAGTCAATCTTCTCCAGAGGATGTTTTTGTATGTGTGGGTATACATGCATGTATACACACACACACACACACACACACACACACACACACACACACACATACACACACTATCTATCTATCTATCTATCTATCTATCTATCTATATATATATATATATATATAGAGAGAGAGAGAGAGAGAGAGAGAGAGAGAGAGAGAGAGAGAAATTGAGATTTACTTTAGGGTATTGGTTCGTGCAGTTGTAGAAGCTTGGTAAAACCATAATCTTCAGGGTAGACCAGCAGGCTGAAGATCAGGAAAGAGTGGCATTGCAAGTCCAAAAATAGTCTGCTGAAAGAATTCCTTCTTGCATAGGGGAAGTTGGTCTTCATTCTCTTTAGTCTTTCTATTCATAGAATGACTCCCACTCACATTATGAAGAATAATTTGCTTTACTAAAAATCCAACTATTTAAAAGTTACTTTCATTCAAAAACAAAGTCACCACTAACAACAAAATACCTTTATGGAAACATTCAAAATAATGTTTGACCAAATAGTTAGGCACTATGGCCCAATCAAGTTGACACATAACCATGATAAATTCAATATCCAAATGATCTTGAAATTATGCGTTCTCCATTGTATACCTACCCCAACAAAAACCCATCAATCACTTCGGAGAAGTACTAGAGAAATTGTTATTGTATACTTTTGCCATGGAATTGTTGAGTATTTCCCCACAGGATATTGATCTCTTCTGTAGTATAAGGTTCCATTCTAAAAATTGGCCTAGCTCTGGAAACTGAGTTGAGGATATGACTTCAGCTGAGAGAGCCTCCTGCAGACAGAATCAGGGGACAGTTTCAGCCACCAGCCCCCCTGACAGCTGGGGAGATAAGTGCTCCAGACCTGGATGGTACACCATGACTTCCATTATAACCACAAATAATTTAAGGGTGACTATAGATAGAGGAAAGTGAGAAGTGAAGATCTGGTTGAAATGATGGGAAGGAGACAAATCTGAAAATGCTTTAAATTCTTAATTATCAGAGATGGTCTTAATGTTCTTGAGCTCATGTGAAGTAATTCTGATATAAACACAAGTCTAAGTAACATATCAGGATCTATAATTAAACAAAGGAAATGCTTACCAATAGAAAGGGATTTACTAGATTTCATGTATTTGTCATGGGTGGAGAGAACAATGAGAAAATTCTGACCTGATTCATTGAAAATGACATCAGAATAACTCCCTAAATGGCAATACTAACTGCCTAAACTTTTGCACGCCCTAGACTTCTTTACTTTTGAGCTTAGGTTTTATGATAAACAACCAGACCATGATAAAACTGATTATTTCATAATCAGTACTCCAAATGGGAAAAGTCCCAGTTAAACTACAGATCCCAAATAACATATTATTGTTTGTAGCACCCTATAAGATGACCTTTCCCAGTTTTTTGGGGGAGTATTTTATTGCTGAGTTGCAGAATTACTCATGTGCACTGTAAAAGTCAAACTTTAAGGCTGATCTTGAGTCAAAGCCTTGGAAAATATTGCTTTAGTTCTTCATGATGATCAACCAAGGCTGCTGTGCATTCAAATCCTTCTACCTCTCAACATTTAAGTCATTGCAAGAGTAGAGTGTTATTAATTTAGAAAAGACTTGTTATTGTTGAAAAATAATGTTGTGTTTGAATGTTCATATACATATTCTTTTTATTGCTTATCTGTATATATTGTATTTGTCTTTAATAAGCAAAGGAAGTAATAGTGAGTCCAGTTCAATGTTGATGAAAATTATGAAGTTCCCATCCTCAGAGATGTAACTAGAAGAGCAATGAATAAGGCTGTCATAGAAGAAAAGTATTTCTGGAATCCTAGAATTACCATTATGAGTTGGTTTATCTTTATTACTCTGAAATTACAGAGTATTACAACAAATTGCACAGTTTACAACAAATCTTTTATGATAGTTTTATAATGCATCTTTTCTATACTTTATTTCAACAAGGAAATATTAAGTTCCCTCTGTAAAAAATTCAGGACTAGACTGCATTAGTCGGTTTTTGTTACTATGGTCAAAATGACTGACAAGAATAATTCAGAAAAAAGAAAAGTTTATTTCGGGCTCGTAATCTCAGAGGTCTCATCTGTGGTCAGTCAACTCCATTATTCTGAGCCTGAGAAAAGGAAGAACATCGTGGCAGAAGTTCATGGAAGCCAAAAAGCAGAGAGAGAGAGAGAGAGAGAGAGAGAGAGAGAGAGAGAGAGAGAAAGGGTTCAGAGACTAAACCCTTCTAGGGCATACCTGCAATGACCTACTTCTTCCAACCAGGGATCCACTCAAGTACCAGTGGATTAATTACCAGCATATGGATTAATTCACTGTTGAGGTCAGAGCCCTAGTCATTACCTAAGAGCCCCACCTCCAAACTCTTCTGTGTTGGAGACCATGCCTTCAACGTATGAGCTTTGGAGGACATTCCAGATCCAAACCATGACATCCCACCCCTGACCCCAAAAGCTCATGACCCTCTCACATTACACATTATTTAGACCATTTCCAAGAGTCCGAGTTCAAAGTCTCTTCTGAGACAAGGCAAACTCTTAGCGGTGAACTCCTTTAAAAATAAAAAAGCAAGTTACATACTTCCAGTGTATCATGACACAGAGTAAACTCTCCCATTCCAAAAGGGAGCAATAGGGGCATAGAAAAAAGAGACAGGACCAAAATAAGACAAAAATCCAGCAAGGAAAACACGTCCCTGTGCTCCATGTCTGGCATATGGAGCACACGGTAGTAAGATGTGAGCCCCAAAGGGCTTGAGCAGCCTCATCCTTATGGTCTTACCTTCCACAGCCCACATGGCCTCTCCCTTAGACTGCATTTGTCTGCAGCCAGCAACTTTCCCGGCAGACATCCCACATTCCCAGCATCTCTTAATTCCAGGGGTCTCTACTGCAGCTGTGACTTCATGCTCACAGCTGCACATATCACCCTCCCAGCAGAGCCCACAGAAACTCTGACCCTGCTACACTTGGTCTGGCTTCAGGCCTCCCTTTGAAATCTCAGTGGAAGTCATCAAGACACCCTAACTCCAGCATCCTGGATGTCTGCAAAACCAGCATCATAAGGACAATGCCAAGGCTTGCTGTCAGCTGGAGCTGCAGCCAGACTCCCTTGGACCATGCCTGCTGTGGCCTCTGTGTACCTGGGTGGCTGAGCACAGTGAAACAAAACTGAGGGACAGTGCTTTCTAGACATCCCTGTGTGAGCAGGGTGGCCATGGTCTCTGAAAGGAGTTTTAACTTTTGCATCCTTGAAGTTGACATGAATGTTTTCTTGCTGACTTCTCAGATCCTTTCAAGGCATATTTCCTATTGTCTCCTGTACAAAGTACTTCGCTTCTCTTTAGTGAAGATAATCTGTTCAGTAGCTATACCTCCCTTGGCCCCCCATTTATGTGTGCTTCATCTCTGAACAAACTGCAAGTTTTTCAAATTTTTTCATTCTCTGTTTTGCTTCTGATTCTCAGAGTAAACCTGTATATAAGCTTCCAGAAATACCCATGCCACTGCATGAATACCGTGCTGCCCTAAAATTTTCTCTACCAGATTAATTATTCCATCACCTTTAAATTCAGCCTCACAGTCTTGGAATGTGGACAAAATGTACACAAGTACTTGACCAGGATGTAATATGAAGAGTATCTAATCTGGTTCCCAGCAGAATCCTCATTCACACCTGAAACCTCATGAGCACCCTTCTTACTGTCCACACTCTTATTGGCATTCAGGTCCACCAGAAGCACCCACACAGCATTTTACAATGTCTCTTTACTGTATCTCCAAACTTTTCCCAACTCCTCCAGCAAATCAGTTTCAAAATCTTCTGAACCATTTGGTCAGAGCAACAACCGCACTTCTCAGAACCAATTTCCACATTAGTCAGTTTTTCATTGTGACCAAAATACAATTTAAGGAAGGAAAATACTGTGACAGGAACAATGTAAAAATTGGGCATGGGGCTGGGGATATAGCTCAGTTGGTAGAATGCTTGCCTTGCATGCACAAGGCCCTGGGTTCAATTTCCAGCACCACAAAAAAACCTGTAATCCTGGTGGCTCAAGAGGCTGAGGTAGGAGGATCACAAATTCAAAACCAGCCTCAGTAAAAGGGAGGCACTAAGCAATTCAGTGAGACCTTGTCTCACTGAATAGGACTAGAGATGTGACTCAGTGGTCAAGTGCCCCTGAGTTCAATCCCGGGTACAAACAACAACAACAAAAAAATTTAAAGAAAATTTAAGGAAGGAAAGTATTTTGGGCTTATGGTTTCAGAGGTCTTAGTCCATGCTTTGCCAATTTTAGTGCTCTGGGCCTGAGGCAAGATAGAACATCATGACAGAAGTGCATGGCAGAGAAAAACTTGTAACAGCCAGAAAACAAAGAAGATAGAGAGAGGGAGCAGAGAGAGAAGGGGCTTGAGAATAGAAGACCCTTCTGGTGCAAGCCCCCAAGGACCTACTTCCTCCAACTTAGTCCCACCTTCCCGTGTTCTGTTCAGCTACCAATGGATTAATCCAGCAAGTGGATCAATTCACTGATGAAGTCAGAGCCCTAATCATTGCCTAAAAGTCCCACCTTTAAACCTTGCTATACTGGGGATCATGATTCCAATATGTAAGATTTTGGGGACATTCCAGATCCAAAACAGAGCATAAATCAAGAAAGCAAATGTAAAATAATAAAGAGAAACTAAGGGATCTAATTGCATGTGAAAATTCTGTTGACAAGCCTTTCTCCATCATATCTATTTATTCTACATCCATCTGAAACCTAATTCCAAAGAATTGGCTATTTTAATTTGTAAAGCAGTTTAAAAACTCACTTCCCCTGTTTATATCATTTAAACAGAATGACTATGTCATTATATCTTATTTAATAATATACTATAAGAAACATGAATAAGCCCTTTAAACAGGCTGGCTGAGCTCATCACTGTTGTGAGTGAATGAAATGAAGTGTGAGAGTGCCTGCCTTAGAAAGGACTTTTGTACCTAAAACCAGACAGAGTAAAGCATCCTTGTACAGATCAGGGTAACTGAAATAAAAAAAGTGACATAGTCTAAATAATTAATTAAAGAGTGGGGATCTAACTAAAGGCAACATTATGTTAATATAAAAATAAATGTAAAAAATAATGTAAAAAGAAAGTGTGATTATTCTAAGCCAAAGTAAGGCAGAGTTTCCCTGACTTGCATATTACAAGACTTACCTGGGTCACATAAAAAGTTTCTCTTGGATTTGATATGACTGTGCAGGTGAGGGAATTACCCATGCTTCTGTTTGTCCTAACACAGCTTTCCTAAAATCTCCCTTTCTGCTAAACTGTACTCAAAAAATAACACTGTTACAATGGAGTTCCAGAGGAGGTGTGATACCTTAATTTTCTTGATTGAAAGAGAAAACGTGAAACAAGAAGAAAAGAGAAGGCAGAGATAAAGAAACAATGACCAAAGCCATCAACTCTGAAACATAAAATAGATGCAGCCCCTGATTATCAAGGGAAAAAAATGCTCATAAACACTAACATTAAACCAGCAGTTCCATAATATATGGATCTTCATGAAACATACTATATAATGCTCAAATGTTACGTCATTCAAAGGCATCAGGTTAGTCTCTACTGAGCTAGGAACACGGTTTTAAGTTTCACTTTTAAAAATACAAATGATAGTAATAAAAAAAAACTAATTACAGAAAAAATAAGATTGGGATCAGTCACTCAAAACCTGTGTAATGTCACCAGAGCCCTAACCTTATACGTGTAGCCTGAAGCTAATTTTATTTTTATTTTTTTAAATTTATTTGTTCTTTATAGTTATACATGACAGTAGAATATATTTTGACATCATAAATACATGGAGTATAACTTCCCATACTTGTGGTTGTACATGTTGTAGAGTTACACTGATTGTGTATTCATATACGAACAAGGAAATTATGTAGAATTCATTCTATTGTCTTTCCCATTCCTTCTCCCCTCCCTAACCCCCATTCCAATCTGGTGAACCTCCACCCACCCCTACCCTCCACCCACCTTTTGTGAGTCAGCATCCACATATTAGAACATTCAGTCTTTAGTTTTGGGTGATTGGCTTATTTCACTTAGCATAAGAGTTTTCAGTTCCATCCACTTACTGGAAAATGCCATAATTTTATTCTTCTTTATGGCTGACTAATATTCCATTGTGTGTATGTACAACATTTTATTTATACATTCATCTGTTGAAGGGCACCTAGGTTGGTTCCATAGTTTAGCTCTTGTGAATTGAGCTGCTATGAATATTGATATGGCTGCATCACTACAGAATGCTGATTTTAAGTCCTTTGGGGATATGCTAAGGATTGGAATAACTAGGTCAAATGGTGGTTCCATTCCAAGTTTTCTGAGAAATCTCCATAATGCTTTCCTGAGTGGTTGCACAAATTTGCAGTCCTACCAGCAATGTATGAATGTACTTTTCCCCCCACATGCTCATTAATATTTAATGTGACTTGAACTCTTGATAATTACCATTCTGACTAGAGTGAGATGAAATCTCAGTGTAGTTTTAATTTGCATTTCTCTAATTGCCAGTGATGCTGAACATTTTTTCATATATTTATTGACCATTCATATGTCATCTTCTGTGATGTGTCTATTCAGTTCCTTTGCCCATCGATTGAATGAGTTATTTGGGTTTTTTTTTTGTTTTGTTTTGTTTTGTTTTGTTTTGGTGTTAAGTTTTTTGACTTCTTTATATATTCTAAAGATTAATGCTCTGTCTGAAGCAGGTGGCAAAGATTTTCTCCCATTCTGTAGGCTCTCTCTTTGTGTTCTTGATTGTTCTCTTTGCTGTGAAGAAGCTTTTTAGTTTGAAAAAAATTCCATTTATTAATTTGATTTTACTTTTTGAGCTTTAGGAGTCTTGTTGAGGAATTCAATTCCTAAACCAACATGATGGAGATTTGGGCCTACTTTTTCTTCTAATAGGCACAGGGTCTCTGGTGTAATTCCTCGGTCCCTGATTTGCTTTGAGTTGAGCTTTGTGCAAGGTGAGAGAGAGGGGTCTAATTTCATTTTGCCACATATGGATTTCCAGTTTTCCCAGCACCATTTGTTGAAGAGGCTATCTTTTCTCCAATTTATGTTTATGACACCTTTTTCTAGTATAAAATAACTGTATTTTTGTGGGTTTATCTCTGCACCATTGGTCTTCATGTCTGTTTTGGTGCCAAGACCATGCCGTTTTTGTTACTATTGCTCTGTAGTATACTTTAAGGTCTGGTATTGTGATGCCTCCTTCTTTACTTTTCTTGCTGAGGATTACTTTGGCTATTCTGGGTCTCTTAATTTTTCAAACGAATTTCATGACTGCTTTTCTATTTCTATGAAGAATGTCATTAGAACCTTAATAGAAATTGCATTAACTCTGTATAGCACTTTTGGTAGTATGACCATTTTGGCAATATTAATTCTGCCTATCCAACATGGGAGATCTTTTCATCTTCTAAGGTCTTCCTAAAGCTAATTTTACACACTACTTTTCAAAATTTTGTGCATAAAACAAAGTTTCATATGTTCCTTTGTGGCATCATGGTGGTGCTCAAAAAAATCTAGATTTTGGAGCACTTTGGATTTTAGATTTTCAGATTAGGGATGCTTGATCTACATTAGCACCTTTTTCTTATTTAATATCTTTTGAGGTGATGGATGTTATAGAAACTCTGGTTTTAGAGGTAATGGATTTAGAATGGATATGCTCATGACTTCAGGAATGTAAGTTAAAGTAGCCTTCATAAGGGAATTTTTTGTTTTGTTGGTTTTTGGTATTGGGGATTGAATCTAGGGGTGCTTTACCACTGAGCTACATCCCCAGCTCTTTTTATTTTTTTATTTTCAGAAAGGTCTCCCTAAAGCAGGTGTACTAGTTCCTGGTACTAGTACACCTGACATGCAGTAGGCATGCAGTGGGCATTGTCAAAGTCAGGAGCACCATCCACCCATCAGCCCTGTGCTTGAGGAGTGACACATCCACACAACAGATACAGGAATTTGCAAATGTCTCATTCACTCTTGGGGTTTGTTTGTTGTTGTTTTTTCAACTTCTGTTCCCTGAAATTCCCTGTAGACTCTGAGCCCAATTGTTAAAAGATACCTAGATAAGTAAAAATGTATGATATGCAATAAATTCTCATCAGCCTTTAAAAAAAAAAAATGAAAGGTCTCCCTAAGTTAATTAAGGTCTCATTAAATTTCTGAGTCTGGCCTCAAAGTTGTGACCATCCTGCTTCAGCCTCCCAAGTCACTGGGATTACAGACATGCTATAAGGGAATGCTTAGAATAAAGATGCTCGAAACATTCACACTTTTTAAACTAGTGACTTCTTCACAAGTATCCTACTGTTGCTGCTGGCACCATTGCCAATGCCCACTGGTAAGCTGTTTGCCAAGTGAATGTGCACGTGAATTCCACACAGTCCTGCTTCTTCAATATTCTATCCTTCAGGTTAAGATCTGGAAGGCCCATTTCACAATACAATGTATCATGAACATTTTGCATGTGTTGCTTGGTAATCTTCATAGCCCAATAAACAAGGTATAATTTCTATGTTTTGCTAAGGAACAAACCTCAAAGAGATACTTAACCTGTTCAAAGTTTCACAGTTGAGAAACCCAAAAGCAAGCCACTGATTTTTCTGTGGTTCAGGAAGGCCAGGCCAGCAAATCTAGCCATGTGGAGCCAAGGCTTAACTGTAGAGAGGACCAAGTACAAACATCAAGTTCTTAAAGGAGGGTAGACTGACTATGCAGTTTAGTGTTCAATTTAGGTGAAGTTAGGAGAAGAGGGAGGCTGGTCAGCAGCAAAACTTTCTTCGGGCTGGTGTAATGTTATGGTTTAGATATGACGTATCCCTCAAAAGCTCATGCATGAGACAATACATAGTAAAATGATTAGATTATGGGAGTCGTGACCTAATCAGTGGATTAATCCCCTGATATTGATTAAATGTGTGGTAATTGAAGGCGGGTAGGATGTGGCTGAAAAAGACAGGTTACTTGGGGCCTGCCTGTGGGGGTTATATTCCATCCCTGTTGAGCAGTGCACTCTCTCTCTCTCTCTCTGTCTGCTTCCTGATTGTCATGTCCTGAGCTGCTTTCCTCCACCATGTCCTTCCACCATGTCCTTCCACCATGATGTTCTGACTCACCTTAGGCTCAGATCTATGGCGTGAGCCAACCATGGACCAAACCTTTGAATCCATGAGATCAACTTTTCCTCCTTTAAGCTGTTCTTGTGGAAACTTTGAGTCACAGTGTTGAAAAACTGAGTAAAATGTGCACGTGAAGCATATAGTGAAGTGAAGTTGGCTCAGAGTCAAACATGGGGCAGAGAGTGGATCAGTGTCTCTACCAAGTAAGTGTTTTTCACAGTTCAGTTCCAGTCTGAGAAGGTCTGAAATGGTAGTGTCAGCTGAGCTTTAAAGAAAGGAAGTTTCACAAATCTGGAGCCAAATGCTTGGGTTTGAATCCCTGATTCAGCATTAATTTAATGTGTGGCATTGGTTAAGTTTCTTGTCCTCAGTTCCCTTGTCTGCAAAAACCAAGTCTAATACCTAGGTCCTAGAGTTATTCTGAGGATTAAATGACTTGGCAGATGTAAAGTGCTTGGAACTCTGTGGACCAAAATCTTAGTGGTCTTTACTACTTACTTTTAAACTTGGCCTTTTCAGGTTAATAGATCCTGGTCTCACACAGAGACGAAATTGGCCAGAGAGAATAACTTGAAAGCTCACAAAGTCACGAAGGGGCTAAATTCCCGCCAAGTGCCCTGAATACCAGGTGTGGACACAACAGACTATTTTAGGATCCCACTCACCAAATACCCTGCCAACCACGCTTTCACAGGTTCAAGGACTTGGCAGGAAGCAGCCCACAGGTGGCAGGCCTTTAGATCTCTCCACAGGGTAGGCCAGAGATTGACAGATTCTCCAACAAGAGACCAGTCATCTTGAATTTGATTTAAGGTGAAATTCTAGAATGCATGACTAAAGTAATTACTAGCCCTCAGATGAGAAAGATGTGAGGACTAGGAGCCAACTTACATTCATTACCATTCATTCGTAACAGACTAACTTTTTTTTATCAGCTCCCTAGATCCTAAATTTAAGTAAAGGAATATGACAGCTGACTTCAAATAATTGAAATGCTGTTGTGTATATGTTTAAAGATTGCATATGTTCAATAAGATCCTAAGATCCAAGAGATTAAATCAATTGAAAAACACATTTCAGTCCAATAATGATAATGAAACCTTTCTAACAGTCTAAACCAGAGGGTTACGTACTGCCTACCAATGAGTTGGATTAACCATTCTGCAATCTCTTGTTTTGATCACAAATAGTCACACTTCAAGCTGCTCTGCAGGTTGTACTTTCACAATTTGTTCAGTTGTGCTCAATGGCCCACAAACTTTCACATTAAAATCCAAATCCCTATCTTTTTTTGGAAATTCTGACTGTGCACAGCCCAGTCTGCATGTAGTAACAACATGCTGTCTCTGGATGGAAGTCCCCACCTATGAATGTATACATGCGTTCCAGCCACCTGGAATGTCACTAGTTTATATCACCTGCCTGGAAGGAATTCTATATTGCAGATAATTTTCTTAATAGATGCAAAGAAAAGTTTCCTTCTATCATGAAGAGTCTCTGATTCTCAAATCCCTTGAGTCTCAAAGTTATTCAACAATCTGCAATTTTTTTTTTTTTTTTTTTTTTTTTTTTTTTTTTTGCTGGTAGTTACGAGGTTAACAGGACCTGTGAATTCTTTTCAATAAGAATCCGTCACTATTCTCTGCTTTAAACATATGTCCCATTTGGCAGCTTCAGGCAGCAGCTGCAGTGCTTCTCCCTCTCAAATTTCAAAGTAACTTCAAGAATAAGGACAGGAAATGCAAGTGCTTCCACAAGAATCTTTTCATGCACTCCTGTGGCTGATAAATGTATGTCGAAGAGTAAATGATCACAATGACTACCTGTTTTTAAGGGACTTCCATCATATACTCAATTGCTCCAACTAAATATATTGAATTTTGTGATATTCAGCTACCTCAAATCTCTTTCCACTTTGCAGACTTTATTGATCTATACTCTCCGGAACAAAAAGAATATGAAGGTAACAGTTTAACAGTTACAGCACATTATGCTATTATCATAAATTAGAAAAATAGAACCATAGCAGCATTATTAAAAATGAAATGGGGGATTCAAGATGGCGGACTAGAGGGTGGCTGCGTTTCGTGTTGCTCCAGGACTCAGGACTCAAGAAGAGGAGATATAGAGAGCCTTGGGACCAACTCAAAGCAGCCGGGCGAGAGTCCCCCACTGGGCAGGCGTCCCGGACGGGGCAGGAGTCCTGGACGGGGCGGTAGCCCCGAAAGCAGGGATCTTTGCAAAGTAGAACGGCCGGCGAGGCGCCCCTCCCCCCGCCGGAGCAGTGATCGCAGACAGCTGGGAGCATTGAAGAGGGGGCTGCCCAGAGGAGAAGGAGAAATACGGGCTCGGCACGTCGCTTGGAATTGGATCAGCTGCGCCAGGGCTCCGGGCGGCTATCCGGAGGAGCAGCGTGGACGCAGGACTCAAGAAAAGGAGATATTGAGAGACTTGGGACCAACTCAAAGCAGCCGGGTGAGTGTTTCCCACTGGGCAGGCATCCCAGACGGGGCGGTAGCCCCCGGACAGGGCGGTAGCCCCGAAAGCAGGGATCTTTGCAAAGTAGAACTGCCGGCGAGGCGCCCCTCCCCCCCGCCGGAGCAGTGACCGCACACAGCTGGGAGCATTGGAGAGGTGGCTGTTCACCACAGCGCTTGGACTTGGCGCAACCCACCCGCGCTCTGGGAGGCTGCCCAAAGGAGAAGGTGCTTGGTGAGCTGTTTGGACTGAACATGACCACCCCTGAACACAGGGGGCTGCCGAGAGGTGAAGGAGAAATACGGGCTCGGCACGTCGCTTGGAATTGGAGCAGCTGCGCCAGGGCTCTGGGCGGCTATCCGGTGGAACAGCGTGGTGAGTGGTTTGGTCCCAGAGCATCCGCTCCTGAACATAGGGGGGTTGTCTGGAGAAGAAGGAGGAGCGCGGCGGGGTGCTTGGGCTCGAAGTGACTGTACCAGGGCTACGGGAGGCAGTCAGGACAAGAAGGTGCACAGTGAGTTCTTGGGACTCGTGACGCACCAGATCTCTGGGTGACTGCCTGGTGGAGAAAGTGGTGCGTGGTGGGTCACTTGGTCTTAGAGCGACCGCACAGAACAACAGGTGGCTGCCGGAGGAAAAGGCGTGTGGCGGGTCACTGGGACTCGGAGCGATTGTAAGGGGCTCCAGGTGGCTGCTCTGAGGAGGGGCCGCATAGCCAGGCGAAAAGTGCAGAGCAGGGACCTAGACGGCTTCTTGGTGGAAGGGCCCCACAGACAAACTGAGGGGCGGAGCGAAGGCTCCAGGACTGCAGGCAGCTTCTCTGAGGAGAGGCAGCCGAAGGAGATTCGTTTGCGAAGGGTGAGGCTTCCAGGCCCAGGAGGTAGGTCCGGGTCCCTGGGAACATTGCAGAAGAAGGCTGCCCAGCCCAGGCAGTAGTTGTGAATTGAACGGAACCTCTGGGAGGAAAACCGACCAGCAAGACCTCCCCACCGGGTGACTCCTCCCTGTTGGGTGAGGTTCTCCCAAAAGGACCGTAAAATCAGAGACACAGGCCCAAACTGGTCTTGCATCAGCCCACAACCTACTTCCCTTCTGGATGACCATTCATCAGCAAGTGAAGGTACCTCTGCCCACTAGCAGGGAATATACCCCACCAGAAGGCCACCACCCCTAGGGAGTCAGCTCCCTTGTGGAGCACTGCATTATCAACTTCCTCCAAGATTTCAGGCTACTGAAGACTAAGAGGGGATATAATAGAAATCTTCAGGGATATTATAAGACAATAGAGGAAATCTGCAATATCACAGCGGTCAACTGATACCTGAACAATATGAGAAAACAAGGAAAGAAAATGCTGCAAACAAATCTAGATGTTACATCAATGAAACCCAACGACAGCATGGCAGAAGAAATGACAGAAAGGGAGTTCAGAATGTACATAATTAAAATGCTCAGGGAAGCAAATGACGAGATGCAAGAGCAAATGCAGGCACTGAATGATCGCACCAATCGACAGTTAAAAGAGCAAATACAGGAAGCAAAAGATCACTTCAATAAAGAGTTAGAGATATTGAAAAAAACCAAACAGAAATCCTTGAAATGAAGGAAACAATAAACCAAATTAAGAACTCCATAGAAAGCATAACCAATAGAATAGAACACCTGGAAGACAGAACATCAGACATTGAAGATAAAATATTTAACCTTGAAAACAAAGTTGAACAAACAGAGAAGATGGTAAGAAATCATGAACAGAATCTCCAAGAACTATGGGATATCATGAAGAGGCCAAATTTGAGAATTATTGGAATTGAGGAAGGCTTAGAGAAACAGACCAAAGGAATGAACAATCTATTCAATGAAATACTATCAGAAAATTTCCCAAATCTGAAGAATGAAATGGAAGATCAAGTACAAGAGGCTTATAGGACTCCAAATATACAAAATTACAACAGACCCACACCAAGGCACATTATAATGAAAATGCCCAACATACAAAATAAAGACAGAATTTTAAAGGCCGCAAGAGAGAGGAATCAAATTACATTCAGGGGGAAACCAATACGGATATCAGCAGATTTTTCAATCCAGACCCTAAAAGCTAGAAGGGCCTGGAACAACATTTTTCAAGCCCTGAAAGAAAATGGATGCCAACCAAGAATCTTATACCCAGCAAAACTTACCTTCAAATTTGATGATGAAATAAAATCCTTCCATGATAAACAAAAGCTAAAAGAATTTACAAAAAGAAAGCCAGCATTACAGAACATTCTCAGCAAAATATTCCATGAGGAAGAGATGAAAAACAATGAAACAAATCAGCAATGGGAGGAACTATCCTAAAGGAATTGTCAAATAAAGGAAGAACCAAGTCGTCTCAAAATAAATAAATAAATAAATAAATAAAATGAACCAAATGACCGGGAATACTAATCATATCTCAATAATAACCCTGAATATTAATGGCCTGAACTCATCAATCAAAAGACATAGACTGGCAGATTGGATCAAAAAGAAAGATCCAACAATATGTTGCCTGCAAGAGACTCACCTCGTAGAAAGAGATACACATAGACTAAAGGTGAAAGGATGGGGGAAAACATATCATGCACATGGACTCAGCAAAAAAGCTGGGGTATCCATCCTCATTTCAGATAAGGTGGACTTCAAGTCAAAACTAGTCAAAAGGGATAAAGAAGGACATTACATACTGCTTAAGGGAACCATAAATCAGCAAGACATAACAATCATAAACATCTATGCCCCAAACAGTGGCTCATCCATGTATGTCAAACAAATCCTTCTCAATTTCAGAAACCAAATAGACCATAACACAATAATACTAGGTGATTTTAACACGCCTCTCTCACCACTGGACAGATCTTCCAGACAAAAATTGAACAAAGAAACCATAGATCTCAATAACACAATCAATAATTTAGACTTAACGGACATTTATAGAATATACCATCCAACCAAGAGCGAATACACTTTCTTCTCAGCAGCACATGGATCCTTCTCTAAAATAGACCATATATTATGCCACAAAGCTAATGTAAGCAAATACAAGAAGATACACTACCTTGTATTCTATCAGATCATAATGGTTTGAAGTTAGAAATAAATGAAAGAGTAAAAAACAGAAGCTACTCCAACACCTGGAGATTAAACAATATGCTATTACATGATGAATGGATAACAGAAGATATTAGGAAGGAAATTAAAAAATTCCTAGAGGTAAATGAGAACAAAGAAACATCATATCAAAATCTTTGGGACACTATGAAAGCAGTACTTAGAGGAAAATTTATTTCATGGAGCGCATTCAATAAAAGAAGTAAAAATCAACAAATAAACAACCTAACACTTCAGCTCAAAGCCCTAGAAAAAGAAGAACAGACCAACACCAAAAGTAGTAGAAGACAGGAAATAGTTAAACTCAGAGCTGAAATCAACGAAATTGAAACAAAAGAAACTATACAAAAAATTGACAAAATAAATAGTTGGTTCTTTGAAAAAATAAACAAAATTGATAAACCCTTAGCCACTCTAACAAAGAGAAGACGAGAGAAAACCCAAATCACCAAAATTCGGAATGAACAAGGAAATATCACAACAGACACGATTGAAATACAAAACATAATTAGAAGCTATTTTGAAAATCTATATTCTAACCAAATAGAAAATTTCGAAGACATCAACAGGTTTCTAGAGACATATGAATTGCCTAAATTGAACGAGGAGGACATACAAAATTTAAATAGATCAATTTCAAGTAATGAAGTAGAAGAGGTCATCAAAAGCCTACCAACAAAGAAAAGTCCAGGACCAGATGGGTTCTCAGCCGAGTTCTACAAAATCTTTAAAGAAGAGCTCATTCCAATACTTCTCAAAGTATTCCATGAAATAGAAGAGGAGGGTACCCTCCCAAACTCATTCTATGAAACCAAAATTACCCTGATACCCAAGCCAGACAGAGATAAATCGAGGAAAGAAAATTTCAGACCGATATCATTAATGAACATTGACGCAAAAATTCTCAATAAAATTTTAGCAAATCGCATACAAAAATATATTAAAAAGATAGTGCACCATGATCAAGTGGGTTTTATCCCAGGGATGCAAGGTTGGTTCAACATCCGGAAATCAATAAATGTAATTCACCATATCAATAGACTTAAAGTCAAGAACCACATGATTATTTCAATAGATGCAGAAAAAGCATTTGATAAAATACAGCACCCCTTCATGCTCAAAACACTAGAAAAAATAGGGATAGTGGGAACATTCCTTAACATTGTAAAGGCCATCTATGCTAAGCCCATGGCTAATATCATTCTAAACGGTGAAAAACTGAAAGCATTCCACCTAAAAACTGGAACAAGACAGGGATGCCCTCTTTCACCACTCCTATTCAATATCGTTCTTGAGACTCTAGCCAGAGCAATTAGACAGACCAAGGAAATTTAAAGGAATACGAATTGGAAAAGAAGAACTCAAACTATCCCTATTTGCGGATGATATGATTATATACTTAGAGGAACCAGGAAATTCCACCAGAAAACTCTTAGAACTCATAAGTGAATTCAGTAAAGTGGCAGGTTACAAGATCAATGCTCATAAATCCAATGCATTTTTATACATAAGTGAGGAATCCTCAGAAAGAGAAATTATGAAAACCACCCCATTCACCATAGCATCGAAAAAAATAAAATACTTGAGAATCAATCTCACAAAAGAGGTAAAAGACCTCTACAATGAGAACTACAGAACACTAAAGAAAGAAATCGAAGAAAACCTTAGAAGATGGAAAGATCTCCCATGTTCTTGGATAGGCCGAATTAATATTGTCAAAATGGCCATACTACCAAAAGTGCTATACAGATTCAATGCAATCCCAATTAAAATCCCAATGACGTACCTTACAGAAATAGAGCAAGCCATCATGAAATTCATCTGGAAGAATAAGAAACCCAGAATAGCTAAAGCAATCCTTCGCAGGAAAAATGAAGCAGGGGGTATCGCAATACCCGAACTTCAACTTTATTACAAAGCAATAGTAACAAAGACGGCATGGTACTGGTACCAAAATAGACAGGTAGATCAATGGTACAGAATAGAGGACACGGACACAAACCCAAATAAATACAACTTTCTAATACTAGACAAAGGCGCCAAAAATATGCAATGGAGAAAAGATAGCCTCTTCAACAAATGGTGCTGGGAGAATTGGAAATCCATATGCAACAGAATGAAACTAAACCCATATCTCTCACCCTGCACAAAACTCAACTCAAAATGGATTAAGGACCTTGGAATCAGACCAGAGACTCTGCAGATTATAGAAGAAAAAGTAGGTCCCGATCTTCAACATGTCGGCCTAGGACCAGACTTCCTCAACAGGACTCCCATAGCACAAGAAATAAAAGCAAGAATCAATAACTGGGATAGATTCAAACTAAAAAGCTTTCTCTCAGCAAAGGAAACTATCAGTAATGTGAAGAAAGAGCCTACAGAGTGGGAGAATATCTTTGCCAATCATACTTCAGATAGAGCACTAATCTCCAGAATCTATAAGGAACTCAAAAAACTCTACACCAACAATACAAATAATCCAATCGACAAATGGGCTAAGGAAATGAACAGACACTTCACAGAGGAAGATGTACAAGCAATCAATAAACATATGAAAAAATGTTCAACATCTCTAGTAATAAGAGAAATGCAAATCAAAACCACCCTAAGATTCCATCTCACCCCAATTAGAATGGCGATTATCAAAAATACAAGCAACAGGTGTTGGCGAGGATGTGGGGAGAAAGGTACACTCATACATTGCTGGTGGGGCTGCAAATTAGTGCAGCCACTCTGGAAAGCAGTGTGGAGATTCCTTAGAAAACTTGGAATGGACCCTCCATTTGACCCAGCTATCCCACTCCTTGGCCTATACCCAAAGGATCTAAAATCAGCATACTACAGAGATACAGCCACATCAATGTTCATAGCTGCTCAATTCACAATAGCCAGACTATGGAACCAACCTAGATGCCCTTCAATTGACGAGTGGATAAAGAAACTGTGGTATATATACACAATGGAATATTACTCAGCCATAAAGAATGACAAAATTATTGCATTTGCAGGCAAATGGATGAAATTGGAGAATATCATGCTAAGTGAGATAAGCCAATCTCAAAAAGACAAGGGACGAATGATATCGCTAATAAGTGGAGGATGACACATAATGTGGGGGAGGGAAGGGTTAGTGTTAGGGTTAGAGTTAGGGTTAGGGAGGGGGGCAAGTATGGAGGAAGAAAGTACTGTATAGAGGGTAAAGAGGGGTGGGAGGGGTGGGGGGAAGGGGAAAAAATAACAGAATGAATCAAACAACATTACTGTATGTGGATTTATGATTACACAAATGGTACGCCTTTGCGCCATGTACAAACAGAGAGGCAACATGTATCCCATTTGTTTACAATAAAAAAAAAATGAAATGGTGAGGAATAGGAATAGGAAAGACAGTAGAATGAATCTGACATGACTTTCTTATATTCATATATGAAATACAACCAGTGAAACACCACATCATGTACAACCACAAGAATGGGATCCTAATTAGAGTAAGTTATACTCCATGTGTGTATATGTCAAAATGCACTCTACTGTCATGTATATCTAAAAAGAACTAATTTTTTAAAAAAAGCTTGAAGAAAAAATGAAATGGCGATAAAACAAACAAACAAAACCTAGACTGGGTTTTTGAGTATTTTGGTAAAGGAAATAAGGCTGTTTTTGCAGAAGCTAAAAGTGTTGGCTAAAACTTGAATGCAATGTGGGAGGTGGTTTCTAAATATAATGTAAATTAATCCTCCTGGTCATTAGGTATCATGCAGTCTCACTGTCAAAACTCAGAAACAAGAAAGTCTCAGTAAAAATGTGAAGTTGGTTAGTTTTTGTAAATGTGCCTGCTAAATATAATTGAGGAAAATACTCATTTCTGCAATCAGTATAAATAAGAAAACAGTAAATTATAACTTGAAGGAATGTGAGCTACCTGATGTTTTAAAAAGTGAAAACCCCAATTCTAATGTTTTTGTTTAAAAATGTCCAGAAATGCTTATTGTATTTCCTTTATTTCTTTTATTTTGAATTTTTGCTATTAATTTCTATCACAAATTTTTGTTTCTATTATTATGAATTTGAATTCTACTGAAAACTTTTGGGAAAAAATGCTTTGAGAGATTTGTAGGATTTCCTGATTAAGAAAAAGAACACACTACTTAAAACACCTCTAGCTTTCTCAAATATTTCTCTCTCTATTTTAAATGAATAATGCCTACGAAACTATTTGGCTTAGATATATTTGGTTTGAAGGCATTGCTAATGTGGTTACCCCTCACTGAGTTTAATTTTTTGTGAATAAAATGCAAAGGAACTTAAAAATGACCACAACCTGGACACTCAACTCTGCCTTTATCACAATTGATGTCTCTGAGGTTGGTGTTTTACATTCATCAATAATTGTGTGCCTGTAAGACAGGCAGGACCTGGGGAGGAACAGGTGGAGTTCTGACATTGGACAAATGAGTTTGAATGTTCCAGACACAAAAATAAGTACAACCCTTACCCGAAGAAACCTAGAATGTGTGTTACAGTGGAATGATATGGTGATAGGACAAGAATACCTTTGAAATCACACAGACCTCAAGTTAAATCCTAATTCGGGTATTAACAAAATGATCTTCTTTTAGGTATAAGAGAATTCTCCTGATAATGGAGCACAGGAAACCTGGCTTGACAAACAGTTCCATGGGGAAAAAAAAAAAAACTTGTCTATCATGTCTTCTCTGTGCTCTATAGTCTTAACATTGGCAATCGGCAGAGAAAAGTTAAGAGATGTTTAATTTGAAGAAAGGACCATCTTTGGCTATCTGAATGACTTTCAGATAGAACATAAGATCAATAACCTGCTTTTTTGTGGGAAAAGCAGATTTTGTGAACAGGCATCTCTTTCAGGGGAACAGAACACTTGGTAGCAATCCAAACTGCCTGGTAAGACTTCACAAGGAAGTGAGTCCTTTCTAGAAAGAAAGGCCAGAGGCCCCTCAAGCAGAGACTCGGTGGATGGTATTACTGAAGGTGGGTCTTGGATTTCTTTAACTTTTGAGGACCCCTCAAATTCTAAGATTCAATTGATTTTATCATTTTAAATGTTGTTTTGTAAAAGTACTGGTAGTATACATTCTTTTCTTACTCATATCTGCTTCAGAATGTTTTCCCTACTTTTATCTTTTCCTTTATTGTTGTGTTAGAATTCAACTTGCATCACTTTCTTTTTACCATTGCTATCCTATTTAATCTATTATTTTGGTACACATAGGAGTAAGAAGTTATTCTCCCTAAAATATGTACCTGTATGAATCTAAAATTGCATGTGTTACTCCATTTCCATGACTACCTGAAAAACTGGAAGAAAAAAAAGATATACCTACATAAGTGAATTTTAGAAAAATGATGACTGTTTATGACACAGTCAAAAGCAGAGGGCCTTAGAGGGGTAAGGGGTATTGTGCTAGAGGTGTGGTCTCCTATTCAATCACCTGACTGTCCCGAAAGGCAGAAATTACTATACCTTCTCCATATACGAACCTGAGGTTCAACTGAGTTAGATAACCTGCTAGAAGTCAAACGTCTTCGAAAACTGACCTTGAACTTACACTAAGTGAAAAGCTATAGGGTTATAGCACACTGCTTCCAAATTAAGAAATAAGACATCTCAAAATTATGCATGTGAGAAGGTTACAAGATAAGTACAAAAATGTCGTGTGGCAGAGCTAAACGGCAATGGTATTAGTAGGCATCACCAAGTCTCAGAACTAGTTCCTTTAAAACAACTGAAAATAGCTGGTTAGAAAAACTGAATTGCTAATGTAGCAAGAGCTCAAATCTATGAGCTCTTTTTTTCAAAGAGGTATTTACTAGAACATGTGACATGGTGTTGACATATTTAAAGCACCAGGCAAGACTGACTGATTAAATTAGTGAGCAAACGAGAAAAATTACATAAAAAACAAAAGATGGAGTCATAATGATAGTATAACTGTAAGGCCCCCCAAAAGGAAACCCCAACTCTGTCCCACGGATCGACGGCAACCCCAATCAACCGCAGGAGGCGTCACTTGATGCAAACCGCAAGAGGTGTTTATTCCAGCGCACTGGGACCCGACTGGTGACTCACGCAGGAGTCAAGGAGTCGAGTCCCAAGCAAAAAATCTTGTAGGTTTATAAAGGCAGAGACCACACATCGGGAGGGGTCGCACATGAAAGGGAAAAGGGGAACAAAGCTGCCGGGAAATTCCAAAGGGGGTCTGGGTTTGCTGATAACATACAACATGTTTCACAATGTTTTACAACAGGGTGTAGATTCTGGTGTCTTAACTGCCTGAATACTATCTTGCTCCAATTACTCTTTTACTCTCTGTTTGGGGCTGTTTCCTGGAACAGCTTTAAGGGCTTTGTTCCCGTCACTGAGAGGGAGACCTTAGGGAGTTGAGATAAAATAGACAGATTAAAAAAAATGTCCATTCTTTCATTACAAATATTAATCTGTGCAGAATTTAAAGCATCTTTTATTTGCCAATGTATAGAACTTCATAATTCATTCATTTTTATTTTACATTTCCTCAGTGCCAGGTGCTGTGCTCAGTACTTCACATGGATTTCTCAGTTATTGTTTATAAAGAAATCCTTTGACTGGAGGTGAGGAGCACAAATTTTATGTCAGACTGTGTGGATCTAACTCAGTACTTTCTAACTGTGTCACATTGGGAAAGATGATTAACCTTTCTATGCTTAGTTTTC
The DNA here is from genome assembly GCF_902686455.1 of Sciurus vulgaris. Classification (NCBI taxonomy): domain Eukaryota; kingdom Metazoa; phylum Chordata; class Mammalia; order Rodentia; family Sciuridae; genus Sciurus; species Sciurus vulgaris. The sequence goes on from NC_136469.1 coordinate 59,450,585, forward strand.
TAATATGCTAAATGGGATAAATTTCCTCTTAGATCAGAGCTTGGCATTGAGAAAGGAAAAGAAGTGTCTGCTGTTATCATTCGAATCTAGGGCCAGGCTGCCTCAGTTCTAATCATACCTTTACCTTTAATTATGTGATCATGAATCAGTAACTTAGTCCTTTAGAGACACAATTGTGCCATCTGCAATCAGAAATAACAAAAAAAATTCATGAGACCATTTATCAATTAAATAAGTTAATATACAAGTGTACAGAACAGGACCTGGCATATAAAGAATAATAACTGTTGATTATTATAATCCTATTTTATAGATCTGGAAACTGAGGCTTAGTAAAGCTAAGTGAGCAACCCAGACTACCTACCGTGTGTGTGTGTGTGTGACTCAAAACCAGACAGACTGACTCTAGCAGCCTAACCCATTTTCTGTATCCTCAAGAAAAATGTTGAAATTTTAAATAAATTCTACCTAGCAATAATATTTTAGATTATGCCCTAAATATTCTTGATGTATCTTTAGATGAGATTTATATGTTAGATTCCAAGCAGTCATTTTTTTCTAATCAGTCATCAACATGGGCACCCCTGAGTCTTAAAGGCAACATCATAAAATGCTCAAGAAGACTTCCATTTTATGCACTATTAACAGTTTGCATGGCTACTGTCATAAATAAATAAAAAGAAAAAATAAAAAAATAGGTGGTATGGGTGTTCTCAGAGAAACTTTTTCCTCACTCCTTGTGCTCAAATTCCAACCACATCAAGTCTCTTTAAATCCTCTCATCCTAATTTTCTTCTATCTGGTCATGAAAAACAATGGACCTGCCCAGAATAAAACACAGTGCATTAGAAAAAGGTGGAGTTAGATCACCACTGGTACATTAAGAGATATTATTTTGTGGCGATTAAAGCAATGTCCTTAGTTTCTGCCTTTAAAGTCCTTTGTAGCTTTTCTTTACCGATTTGAGCTTTGAGGTTTCTTCTTCTAGGGAAGGAAAGAATGCACTCTGATTCTCAGAGCTGACTTTCACGACCTCCTCAGGAGAGTCAGGCTGTCAGGAGAGAGAGATGTCTCCATCACGCAGCTCCACTTTAGGCACAGGAAAGGCAGCAGATCACAGAACTCACAGTACGATTAAGGAGGTGGAATCTGCCCTTCCAGTCAAGAAAAAGAGAAGAACACAAACAGGTAAGATGTGTGGGTCCTGCTCTGCTATCTCAGAGGCCAAGATCTAGACACGTGTATTAGATCTGGGGGAATGCCTATAAAACTCAGGGATTTTGTCCTACTCCATGTTAGGGGTGGTGAAGACTGTAAAAGTTGTAGTAGAGTGTCATCAGGAAGAAAGAGGGTCTTAGTCAAGTTCTCCAAAAATGGATGTTCCCACTGTTACTGGAGTTCTAGATTGGAGGTCTGACTCTTGGGATCCAACAAATCAATTCGGCTACTCACTCCAAAAACCAAACAGAAAAACGAATGGTGAAAAGCACAATAGGAACTTTAATCAGTGTAGCTACACTGGGAAAACAAAGGGACGTATGTCCTTAGCCCTCTCGTAGAGGGGCTGACTATGACCTTGAGGTTTTACACAAAGGGGAACAAGGACAAGGGGTCTGTGTCGCTGGAGGCTTTTCATAGCTGTCCAAGCAGGCAATCTTGATCAGGTGTGGTCTGCTATCATTATCTCAGGATTGGTCAGGCAGGGTCTCCTTAGGGATAAGTAAGTTGCTTTTGCCTGGGGCTCACTTTGATTCATCACAAGTGTTTATCCATCAAACCTGTTGTTCCTGGAATCCAAGGTGACTCAGGGCAAAGGAGTCAGTGCAAAATGGAGGCAGAGATGACAAGTTTTTAATCCTGCTTTTTAACCACCCATTGGACATTTGCAGGCAAAGTTAAGAGTCTAAGTCCTTGTTATACCTCTTGTTTGACCCCAAGGCAGCACAGAGAATTCTGCTTATAGTCTTGGGTCACTAGGAAGTCAACAAGGTGGGAGTAAAGTGTTTCCAGGACTGAAGAGATGTCACTGACATCTTAAGACTAATAAGCAAAGACAGATGCATGGCCCTGACCCTAAATTTATAGGGAACAGACAACAATCTCAGCCCGTGAATCTAACAAGATCACCAACAGCATAGATAAACAAGATGCATTTCCATAAGGACCAGGGACAACATACAATTTTGAAAATAAACCTGAGGAATGGTGACATTACAAAATACATATTTGGCCTACTTCCATGTCTGCTGGCACACAACTCTTAAAATCCTTGGAATCTTCCAAGTGATACTATCTTTTGATATGTTAATGAGGTAACTGATGACTGGAAGCTGATCACCAGTGGTCAATAATTTAATCAAAGACACCTACGTAACAGAGCCTCCAACGAACCCCAACAAGACAGAGTTTAGCGAGCTTCCTCCTTGCTGAGCAGGTGGTGGCTGGAGAACGGCACCCTCAGAGAGCACACGGAAGCTCCGCGCTCCTCCACCTCACCCACACACCTCTGCTGTACCTGTTGTAATGTCCTCTGTCAACTGGTAGGTGTGTTTCCCTGAGTTCTCTCTGTTGCTCTAGCAAATTAGTCGAGGTCAAGGAGTGGGTGGTAGGAACACTAATTTATAGCCAGTAGGTCAGAAGCACAGGTGAACAGAGCGAAATAAACAAATAAACAAACAAACAATCCTGGGACTCACATATGAAGTAAGGGTAGGCAGGGTCAGTCTTGAGCCCTCAGCCTGTGGGAGCTGATGATATCTTCAGGTAGACAGTTATCACAATTGACTTGAATAATTCAGTTGGAATCACCCAGCTGATATCCACAGCTACAGCAGGGCTTGCTTGCTGGGTGGGGAAACCCCATACACACCTAGACTGTTGTCAAAGTAGAGGAGAAATTGAGTTTGAGTTTGCTTTTTGTAGACAGCGATTCCTTCACTTCACCACAGGATCCCCCTCTCCAAGACACTCAGACACTAGTTTGGGGAGGAGTAAGTTGAGAAAAATAAAACCAAATACTGGCATTTAAGCCAAAAAACACTGGGTTGCCTCTTACGGTTTGGATCTTTAATATTCTCCAAGGGCCCATGTGCTGAGGCTGGTCTCTAGCCTGTGGCACTACTGGAAAGAGGTGAAACCTGTAGAAAGTGGGGCGTAGTTGAAGGAAGTTAGGTCTTTGGAGTCATGCCCTTAAAGGAGATATTGGTATCTTGTCCCCCTCCGCCTTTTTTTTTTTAAACCAGGGATTGAACCCAGAGGTGCTTAACACCTAAGCCACATCCCCACATCCCCAGACCCCTTTTTTTATTTTTTTATTTTTTTATTTTGAGACAAGTTTTCCACTAAGTGGCTTAGGCCTCACTAAGTTGCCAAGGCCAACTTTGAACTTGTGATCCTCCTGCCTCAGCCTCCCCAGTCACCAGAATTATAGGCATGCTCCACTACATCCAGCTCCCTTCCTGTCTCTCTCTGTCGTTGTCCAGCTGCCATGAGGTGAACAATCTCCTTTGTCATATACTTCTGCCATGATATTCTGCTGCATCACAGGCCCAAAGCAGCAGGGCCAAGTGACCATAGACTGAAACCTCCGAAACCCAATAAACCCTGCACCAAAATAATCCTCCCCCTCTTATAAGTTGATTACCTGGGGAATTTTCCATAGCAATGAAAAACTGGCTAACACATTGCTGACATTATTAGATTAGACTAAAATTATTGAATCACAATAGATTATTATGCCCTCCTACTCATAAATTAGGAACTTAAAAGAGACTGCAATATAAACTGCATAAAATCATCCATTTTATGGTATATATAAAACTTCTGACCCTCTCCCTACTACTAGATTGCCTTCTTTGGAGAGCAACCAATAGTTTCTAGAAATTTTATTAACACAAAAGTCAGCATGAACAAAATAGTAAGCATTAATTGTTAGAACCCTTATATCTTATCTAATACAAATGCTAAGGACACTCAGAAGTAAAAACAAATATACATTAAATGTTAACTACGTGCCAGTCAATGGGTCGTATACGATGTCAGTTAAGTCCCAATGATAGTAGGTACGAATACAAGACCACATTTATAATAGAAGAAACCAAGGACAATGAGATTAAATAATTTCACCTAGGTCAATAGATAAAGGACTAGAACCTAAGGGCATTTTACTCTAGAGTCTGAGTTCTTTTTTTTTTTCTTTTATTGTAAACAAATGGGATACATTTTGATTCTCTGTACATGGAGTAAAGGCATACCATTAAGGTAATCATAAATTTACACAGGGCAATGTTCTTTGATTCATTCTGCCATTTTTCCCCTTTCCCCCCACCTCTCTTTTCCCTCTATACAGTCCTTCCTTCCTCCATTCTTACCCCCTCCCTAACCCTAACCCTAAATCTAACCTTAACCCTAACGCTAACCCCTCCCACCCCCCATTATATGTCATCATCCGCTTATCAGCAAGATCATTCGTCCTTTGGTTTTTTGAGATTGACTTATCTCATTTAGCATGTATTCCCCAATTTCATCCATTTGCCTGCAAATGCCATAATTTTATCATTCTTCATGGCGGAGTAATATTCCATTGTATATATGTGCCACAGTTTCTTTACCCATTCATCAATTGAAGGACGTCTAGGTTGGTTCCACAATCTGGCTATGGTGAATTGAGCAGCAATGAACATTGATGTGGCTGTATCTCTGCAGTATGCTGATTTTAAGTCCTTTGGGTATAGACCAAGGAGTGGGAGAGCTGGGTCAAATGATGGTTCCATTCCAAGCATTCTGAGGAATCTCCATACTGCTTTCCAGAGCGGCTACACTAATTTGCAGTCCCACCAGCAATGTATGAGTGTACCTTTTCCCCCACATCCTCACCAACACCTGTTGTTGCTTGTATTCTTGATAATCGCCATTCTAATTGGGGTGAGATGGAATCTTAGGGTAGTTTTGATTTGCATGTCTCTTATTACTAGAGATGCTGAACATTTTTTCATATATTTCTTGATTGCTTGTACATCTTCTCCTGTGAAGTGTCTATTTCCTTTGCCCATTTGTTGATTGGGTTATTTGTATTCTTGGTGTAGAGTTTTTTGAGTTCTTTATAGATTCTGGAAACTAGCGCTCTATCTGAAGTATGAGTGACAAAGATATTCTCCCACTCTGTAGGCTCTCTCTTCACATTACTGATAGTTTCCTTTGCTAAGAGAAAGCTTTTTACTTTGAATCTATCTCAATTGTTGATTCTTGCTTTTATTTCTTGTGCTACGGGAGTCTGGTTAAGGAAGTCTGATCCTAAGCCAACAAGGTGAAGGTTTGGACCTACTTTTTCTTCTATAAGATGCAGGGTCTCTGGTCTGATTCCGAGGTCCTTGATCCATTTTGAGTTGAGTTTTGTGCAGGGTGAGAGATAGGAGTTTAATTTCATTCTGTTGCATATGGTTTTACAGATTTCCCAGCACCATTTGTAGAAGAGGCTATCTTTTCTCCATTGCATATTTTTGGCACCTTTGTCTAGTATGAGAAAATTGTATTTATTTGGGTTTGTGCCCATGTTCTCTATTCTGTACCATTGATCTACCTGTCTATTTTGGGACCAATACCATGCCATTTTTGTTCCTATTGCTTTGTAATAGAGTTGAAGATCTGGTATTGCGATACCCCCTGCTTTGCTCTTTCTACAAAGGATTGCTTTAGCTATTCTGGGTTTCTTATTCTTCCAGATGAATTTCATAATTGCTTTCGCTATTTCTGTAAGGTACATCATTGGGATTTTAATTGGAATTGCATTGAATCTGTATAGCACTTTGGTAGTGTGGCCATTTTGACAATATTCATTCTGCCTATCCAAGAACATGGGAGATCTTTCCATCTTCTAAGGTTTTCTTTAATTTCTTTCTTTAGTGTTCTGTAGTTCTCATTGTAGAGGTCTTTCACCTCTTTTGTGAGATTGATTCCCAAGTATTTTATTTTTTTCGATGCTATTATGAATGGGGTAGATTTCCTAATTTCTCTTTCTGAAGATTCATCACTTATGTATAAAAATGCATTGGATTTATGAGCATTGATCTTGTAACCTGCTACTTTACTATTGAGTTCTAAGAGTTTTCTGGTGTAATTTCCAGGTTCCTCTAAATATATAATCATATCATCAGCGAACAGGGATAGTTTGAGTTCTTCTTTTCCAATTCATATCCCTTTAATTTCTTTGGTTTGTCTAATTGCTCTGGCTAGAGTTTCAAAGACGATGTTGAATAGAAATGGTGAGAGAGGGCATCCCTGGCTTGTTCCAGTTTTTAGGGGGAATGCTTTCAGTTTTTCACCATTTAGAATGATATTGGCCATGGGCTTAGTGTAGATGTCCTTTACAATGTTAAGGAATGTTCCCACTATCCCTATTTTTTCTAGTGTTTTGAGCATGAAGTGATGCTGTATTTTATTGAATGCTTTTTCTGCATCTATTGAAATAATCATGAGATTCTTAACTTTAAGTCTGTTGATATGGTGAATGACATTTGTTGATTTCCGGATGTTGAACCAACCTTGCATCCCTGGGATAAACCCCACTTGATCGTGGTGCGCTATCTTTTTAATATATTTTCATATGCGATTTGCTAAAATTTTGTTGAGAATTTTTGCATCGATGTTCATTAATGATATTGGTCTGAAATTTTCTTTCCTCGATGTGTCTCTGTCTTTTTTAGATATCAGGGTGATATTGGCTTCATAGAATGAGTTAAGGAGGGTTCCCTCCTCTTCTATTTCATGGAATACATTGAGGAAAATTGGAATGAGCTCTTCTTTGAAGGTTTTGTAGAACTTGTCTGAGAACCCATCTGGTCCTGGACTTTTCTTTGTTGGTAGGCTTTTGATAATCTCTTCTATTTCATTGCTTGAAATTGATTTATTTAAGTTGTGTATGTCCTCCTCGTTACGTTTAGCTAATTCATATGTCTCTAGAAACTTGTTGATGTCTTCAAGGTTTTCTGTTTTGTTGGAATATAGATTTTCAAAATAGCTTCTAATTATGTTTTGTATTTCACTCGTGTCTGTTGTGATATTTCCTTGTTCATTCCGAATTTTAGTAATTTGAGTTTTCTCCCTCTTTCTCTTTGTTAGTGTGGCTAAGGGTTTATCAATTTTGTTTATTTTTTCAAAGAACCAACTATTTATTTTGTTAATTTTTCCGATTGTTTCTTTTGTTTCAATTTTGTTGATTTTGGCTCTGAATTTAACTATTTCCTGTCTTCTACTACTTTTAGTGTTGCTCTGCTCTTCTATTTTTAGGGCTTTGAGCTGTAGTGTTAAGTTATTTATTTGTTGATTTTTACTTCTTTTTTTGAATGTGCCCCATGAAATAAATCTTCCTCTAAGTACTGCTTTCATAGTGTCCCAGAGATTTTGATATGTGTCTTTGTTCTCATTTACTTCTAAGAATTGTTTTATTTCCCTCCTGATGTCTTCTGTTATCCATTCATCATATAATAGTGTATTATTTAATCTCCAAGTATTGGAGAAGTTTCTGTTTTTTATTCTGTCATTTATTTCTAATTTCAATCCATTATGATCTGATAGAATACAAGGTACTAGCTCTATCTTCTTGTATTTGCTAACAGTAGCTTTGTGGCATAAAATATGGTCTATTTTAGAGAAGGATCCATGTGCTGCTGAGAAGAAAGTGTATTCATTCTTTGTTGGATGGTATATTCTATATATTTCCATTAAGTCCAAATTATTGATTGTGTTATTGAGATCTATGGTTTCTTTATTCAATTTTTGTTTGGAAGATCTATCCAGTGGTGAGAGAGGTGTGTTATTATTGTGTTGTGGTCTATTTGATTTCTGGAATTGAGAAGGATTTGTTTGATGTACATGAATGAGCCAATGTTCAGGGCATAGATATTTATGATTGTTATACCTTGCTGATTTATGCTTCCCTTAAGCAGTATGTAATGTCCTTCTTTATCCCTTCTGACTAGTTTTGGCTTGAAGTCCACATTATCTGAAATGAGGATGGATACTCCAGCTTTTTTGCTGTGTCCATGTGCATGGTATGTTTTTTCCCATCCTTTCACCTTTAGTCTATGGGTATCTCTTTCTATGAGATGAGTCTCTTGCAGGCAGCAAATTGTTGGATTTTTCTTTTTAATCCAATCTGCCAGTCTATGTCTTTTGATTGATGAGTTCAGGCCATTAACATTCAGGGTTATTATTGTGATATGATTTGTATTCCTAGTCATTTGACTCATTTTTGTTTTTTGACATGATTTGGTTTCTCCTTTATTTGGCTATTCCTTTAGGCTAGTTCCTCCCGTTGCTGATTTGCATCGTTGTTTTTCATCTTTTCCTCATGGAATATTTTGCTGAGAATGTTCTGTAATGCCGGCTTCTTTTTGTAAATTCTTTTAGGTTTTATTTATCATGGAAGGATTTTATTTCATTGTCAAATCTGAAAGTAAGTTTTGCTTTGTATAAGATTCTTGGTTGGCATCCGTTTTCTTTCAGGGCTTGGTAAATGTTTTTCCAGGCCCTTCTAGCTTTTAGGGTCTGGATTGAAAAATCTGCTAATATTCTTATTGGTTTCCCCCTGAATGTAATTTGATTCTTTTCTCTTGTGGCCTTTCAAATTCTATCTTTATTTTGTATGTTAGGTATTTTCATAATAATGTACCTTGGTGTGGATCTGTTGTAATTTTATATATTTGGAGTCCTATAAGCCTCTTGTACTTGGTTTTCCATTTCATTCTTCAGATTTGGGAAATTTTCTGATATTATTTCATTGAATAGATTGTTCATTCCTTTGGTTTGTTTCTCTAAGCCTTCCTCAATCCCAATAATTCTTAAATTTGGCCTTTTCATGATATCCCATAATTCTTGTAGATTCTGTTCATGATTTCTTACCATCTTCTCTGTTTGGTCAACTTTATTTTCAAGATTAAATATTTTTTCTTCAATGTCTGAGGTTCTATCTTCCAGGTGTTCTATCCTATTGGTTATGCTTTCTATGGAGTTTTTAACTTGGTTTATTGTTTCCTTCATTTCAAGGATTTCTGTTTTTTTGTTTTCAGTATCTCTAACTCTTTATTGAAATGATCTCTTGCTCCCCGTATTTGGTCTTTTAACTGTTTATTGGTGTGATCATTTAATGCCTGCATTTGCTCTTTCATCTCCTCATTTGCTTCTCTGATTGTTTTAATTATGTACATTCTGAACTCCCTTTCTGACATTTCTTCTGCTGTGCTGTCATTGGGTTTTATTGATATAGTATCTAGGTTTGTTTGGGACATTTTCTTCCCTTGTTTTCTCATATTGGTCAGATATCAGTGGGACTCTGAGATATTGCAGATTTCCTCTTTGGCTTATAGTGTTCCTGTAGATTTCCAGTGTATCACCTCCCAGCGTTCAGTAGCCTGAAGTCTTGGAGAAACTTGATAATGCAGTGCTTCCGAAGAAAGCTGCCCCTAGCCGGCTACTGGTTCCAGGGCTTGGGGCTGACTCTGTGCGGAAAGGCTCTCACTGGGTGGCCTGCTCCAAAACCTAAAAGAATTTACAAAAAGCTGGCTGTGGAAGGAGCCCGCCGCCGGAGGGGGCAGGGCTGCCTGGGGAAGACTATAGCTGCCCTGCCCTGCTCTGAGCCGCCCCTATCCCGGCCTGCCGCCCAGCTGAGCTTCACCCAGTGGGAGTGACTCACCCCAGGGCTCTGTGTTAGTCCAAGTCTCTCATTGCCTCCCCTTCTTGAATCCTGGGTTCTGGAGCGACAGGAGATGCAGTCACCCTCTAGTCCGCCATCTTGAATCCTCCTAGAGTCTGAGTTCTTAACTGCTATACAATCTACTTTTGAATATGAGAGCAGGACCATTATGCCTGTATTATATTAATATTGTGTTACGGAAGAGATCTAAGAAGATCCTTACAACATGGATATAAGAATTCAGAGTTTCTACAGCTGGAAATAAAAATAAGGTAGGAGTGATGAGTGAGTATGATTTCAAATTCATTCCAAGAAATGTATTTTAACAAGAACAATGTGTTTCTTTTTTAAAAATAAGTATAAAAAGGCAAAGCTTTTTATTCCACTAAAGAAAGTGGGTAATTTTTAAAAATAAATATTTCAAAGTGAGTGGGAGGCAGGAAAGAAAGAAAGAAGAAAGGGAGGGAGAAAAGGAAGGAGAAGTTTCTGGAGAAGAACCCTAGATTTCATATGACATTTCAATTCAACTTTGACACATCAGATAGGATGTGTCTGAGGTTACAAAGTTGCAGAATCAATTTGATACCAAGATTCTTCTACCAGAAATGGAAAGTAGATATTCACTTAAATAAACAAATAGAAATAACTTTATGAAACATATGCAAAAGAATACTTTTTGAACAAATCATGTAACATTTTTATGAAAGCATATTGCTACATATTTGTTATTTCTAAATTTTATCCTATTTCTCATTTCTATGTATCTTGCAAATAGTGTGCATTTTTTAATATTTGTTGAATGAATAAGTAATGAAAAGTTTGGATTTAATTTTTTATTCTCATTTTTTAATATAAAATTTGCTAACGGTATATGTTTTTGCCTCAGGAAATTCTTTTTTACAGTGAAAAATAGATCATCATTTTCTTTTAGTATTAAAACTTGTGTGAAACTTGCAATCTGTCAAACCATTAAAATTTCATATCTTAAAATTTGTTTCAGTTAATCTGCTTCCACAATAGGCCAAAAACATAGACCAAAAATAAAATCAGTTTAGGATCTAGATGAATAATTTTAAAGTTATGGCATTTGGCCCCCGGAGATCCCTGAGATATTTTCAGGGGTGTAAGAGATTAGAGTCAATTTTATAACAATTCTACAATGTTAGCGACTTTTTTTTTTTTTTGGAGTGTTGACATTTGTACTGTTGGTGCAAAAGCAGTGGTGGGAGAAACTGCTGGTGCTCACACATGACAAGTTGGTGGCACTCAATGCACTTACAGTTACCTGCAATAGAAATAATTATGATGAAACCAATAAGTGGAGGTTTCCCTTAATCTTCATAAAGTAGTGAAAATATTAATTTTATTAAATTTAAAAGTTTAATTACATGCATTTTCTATATGTTGTGTGAAGAAATAGGAAGTATGGGTACCACATTCTGCTGCACGCCAAAGCACACTGCTGGTCTCGAGACAAGCCTCTAGCTGTTGTTCAAGTTGTGGTCTGAATTAGCTGCTTTCTTCGTGGAATATCAGTTTTACTGACAATTCCAATTGTGGTTATTTCAGACTTGGATATTTGGCAGATATTTTCTCAAAAATGAACAAAGTAAGCCTATTGCTTTAAGGAAAACAACTGATAGGATGTACTGCCAATGACTGGATTTGGTATTCAGCAAAACTTAGAATTTTGAAAACTCAGAGCTCTGAGGTTGACAGTTTCCAGTACCAAAAGACTTTTCCAATGGGTTCTGTGATGATGATGTTCATAAATGTGATATCTTCCCATTGCATAATAAAAGAAGTCAACATCTGGAAAATAGGCATAACTCAGTTAACCAATAGTTCTCAAATAACCCAAGCATGATGTTATCTACCAGGTGTGGTTAAAAGATCCAATCATATTGCAAGACAGACAAAAGGATGTTAATGGAATTTTAATGTAACAATATAGAAAAGTTAATTGATAAGGCTTAATTGCATTTAAACTTTAAGAAACTACCATTTGCCTAGTTGCAGTTCAATATCCAATATCCAGATTACCCACAGTTTTCTTCACATAGTTACATACTCACCAAAATAACAAACAGACTAAATTCAGAAGCAGATGTGATAATCCACCTGTCTTGAACTAAGATATTAAAGAGATTCAAAATTGGGAAACAATGCAGCCTTTCTCACTAACTTGTCTTTTTTATTTTAGAAAAGGTGAATTTTCAAAGTCCATAGATGATATAATTTTAAAAATAGGAAATTTTATTGTATTTTTTATTGTTTCTTCTATAACTTGAACTAACACATCTGAAAATAAAATAACAAAAAAATTAACAACCCACCAATGTTTTAGTTAAAATAGAACTCCAGATTATTTGTAGTTCTCTGAAATCTAATTTATATCTGCATAGTATTCAAATTAAAGATATGATTTTCTGTAAAAAGAGTGCTGATACCATATGTTTAAATTATGAGTAATATTTAGCATTATTTGAAATAAAAAAAAGAAATGGGTGCCAAATAATTTGGAAATAAAGTTGATCAAACCATTTAAAAAGTGTATTTTTTAGTAAAAATATTATTTCCATTAACATGCAAATGGCTTAAATTCAGAAACTCAAAGGTTGAATGTTTTCTTTAATATGGGAAAGCTTCAGTGAAATAAAGAAAAGGGAGAGGTAAGGCTAGGATAACCTAAAGATAAGGGAAGATCAGCAATGCAGAAGAAGATCAAGAGGCAGAGTGGAGGGATGAGTGAGGGGAGGTGATGCAGAATGAGTTCTTAAAAATCATGTATATGACAGGGAACCTCACCTTTATGCCTAGGTAGAAAGAGCCATCAAACATAAAGAAATAGATGAGCAAAGGAAGACTAGTAGAGTAGAGGAAGGAGAATGGGAAAGGAAGGGAAAATGGGGAGGGTACCCAGATGGGGGGATATTGTGAACTGAAATCAAATCCCATGCATGTGTGAGTTTATCAAGGATGAACCCAACCACTAAGTATAACTATGCAGCTCTAATTTAAATACATATATATATGTACATATATAGGACACTATAAATGCTCAAAAAATATGCAACTGGCTTATTATCTTAACACTTCAAATGAATCATATTTTTTCCAGTTGCTCAGTTTTAATTTCTAAAGTAGTAAATCTTCATAGACAAAAGCTATTTAAGCAAAAATCTTCAGGGAACATCAATGATTTTTAAATGCTAAGTAGCTCTGAGAGCACAAAGTTTGAGAACTGCCAATCCAAATAGCACCAAATATTAAAATATTTAAACACAAAATAAACTATTCATTACATTTGCATCAACTAGCCACATCTTGGACTCTAAACCCAGCCTACAAAGTTTCTTGATGATGTTGCCCACATGCCAAGAGGATTTTCAGCCCTTTGCCATGATCAGACTCTAAAGACAAAATTACAGCTGTTAGGACTATAAACACCTTTCAAAATACAAAATGTCCAATTCAGCCTAGCTCTACCAGGCAGAACTAGAATTAGAAATAAATTTGAGAGGTAGAAGGAAGAGAGAATTCAAACTCACAAACCAAATAATTGATCTCTCCAATTATTTGCTTCATATATATTCTTTCTAAAATTATCTATGCATCAAATAAAATATAACAAAACTTGCATTTATTAAATGGTGGAGTTTCATTCACATTGAAAATGACAGGAAGCAAAGAGTACCTGCTGTCCTCTGCCTTTCTGCTGGTGTCGAGGATGTTGGCAGCCCCCAGATGATGGATGCTATGGGAACAAGCAGGTTTCAGCAGCTCCCGCCAGGGCCCTCCCTGTTCCAGAGGGATGACTTATGCACTGCAAAGCTAATGAATGTCACAACTAAAGCTGCGGCAAACAGTGCTCTGAGTTTAAGCTACAATTAATTATTTGGGGGTACTTTCTGGCATTCTTTCAAAACAGATGACTAAGAAAAGCCAGACTTTTAGTTCAGGTCAGAATATTTTTCTAAAGCAATCATTTCAGACCTTAGCAGTGATACATATACCTTTCTCTCTTTTTTAAAATTTTTAAATTTTATTTGTTCTAATTAGTTAAGACAGTAGCGTGTATTTATACATTTTGATAGATCATACATAGAGTATAATCTCTCATTTTTCTGATTATACATATTGCAAGATCACATCAGTCATGTACATGTACACGTACATGAGGTAATAATGTCTGTTTCACTCTACTATCGTTCCTTCCCCCATACCCCTCTCCCTCCCTTCACTCCCCTCTACCTAATGGAAGTAAATAGATGCACACACCAAAAGCACAAATTTAAAACAATTCAGGCCTAAATACTCCATATTCACGTGAAATTCCCAAATAATCAAGGCAGTTTGAAATTGCTCTAGGGTATCATTCAGGGAACCAGCATTGGGAGATAACTGAAATACCTGGCATAATTTTCTCCTGTCTGCAAGCTCAAATCATAATCAAGAGGCTATCATTCTTACCCAAATCATCAATGAAAAAGAAAAGCATCTTTTTTGTTTAGTGTTGTGGGGAGACATAAAGAAATAGAGTGGTGGAGAAGAGGCTTCAGAATATCTCTTGATCTGGTGCAAAAAGCAGCAAAATTTGCTTTCACCATGAAGACCATATATCACATGATATACAACATGCTTCCTGAGCTTTCCCTTACACTGGGTTACATAACCATCCAACTGAACTTTGTGATGGATGGGTGTTTCGGGCTATCTCAAATAGCAACATTGTTCAGTCTTATGACCCAATTCAGTTATCACAGGAACTCTAAACTCCAAACTGCAGCATTGCATCAATTATTAAAGAGAACTTTTCTAAAAACAGATTCCATTGTTAGAAGCTTTCTGACCAGAAGTTAAAATCAAATGAGGAAGCACTTTGGATTACTGGATGAAAACATAATTAAACACCAAATTTATGTCAAATACATGCCAACTGGTTATGAAGACCCTGCAAGAACGTAGAAAAGGCCCTTAAATAAGACAAAGAAGTGTAATCCCAAGTGATCCACACTAATTTATATCTGCTTATAATTTTTAAAAACCATTCTTAGGAAAAAGTAGAAAGGAGTTAGTTATGATACAGATAAAATGTTGAAAATTTTGTACTTTTTTCATCTTTTTTCTGTTTCCCAATTTCTTGTTATTGTGTTAGCACTGCTTTCATATTTAAAAGAAATAAATGCAGTAAATCTGAAAAGAAATGCACTGGTTAAAAGATAAGATTGGTAGAGGTTAAGAGATAAGATTGAACTTCATCCCAACCAGGGAAGAAGGCTGAGTTGGGAGAACAATAGTTGATGATCGGGTGACTGGGGCAACTCCAGGTTGACCTCCTGGTCCCAAAAAGAGCAGATGACAATGAGCATTTGCTTCTCTACCCTTGAAACTCTTAGAAATAGACCTCACTGGACTCTGTCCCTTCCCTTGCTGGTTTCCTAAGAAAATATAGAATGTTCAGAGAAGAAAAAAGACAGGACTCATGGCTCATTCTGCAATCTAGTCACTTTTTTTTTGCACGATAGATTGAACCTCGGGGGCTTAACCACTGAACCACATCCACAACCCTTTTCATTTTTTTTTTTTTATTTTGAGACTGTCTCACTTAAGTTGCTTAGGGTCTCAATAAATTGCTGAGGCTGGCTTTGAACTTGCAATCCTCCTGCCTCAGCCTCCCAAACTGCTGGGATTACAGTCATGAGCCACCACACCTGGCTCTAGTCACCTTTTAAAACCTGAGTTCAAGTTGTCCCAGGCTCACTTCACCCTACCCTCTCTTCATCACCTCCGCTAAGAAACAGTAGCTCTCCTTCCACTGACTGGAGCCAATTAAACAAACGCCCCCCCCCCCCCCAATTGCATCCACAAACAATCACGATACAGCACAGAAAGGTTAAAATTCAAATACCTAGGTAGATTTATGCCTCTAGGCAGAGGGAGATCATCATCCAGAGGGGAAATGATGAACGCGAGACAGAAAAGTCAGGGCCTGTAAAGACACGTTTCCCGACTGCCATCATCATACCTAAGCTCCTTCCTGTTTACAGTATGCGGTGTTGCAGACAGACAAATGGAAGTTGCACTAAAGTATTCTATTCATCCAGACAGAACAGACACAGGGGCCCCAGTTACAGCCTGAATTATGTGTGCTTTGAGATTTGGACGTGCCAAGGCATATCCTGAGGTAGAGCAGAGCCACCATAATGGGAGCTGCATGAAAAACACAGGAGCATGTGAGAAATAACTTATCCTAAAGGAAGAGTTACTCCAGAACATAAACTTGACCCCGTGTAGATACCTTAACTCAGAGAGTGAAGGAATTAATTAACCAGCAGAGCATGATACTGGGGTAGCCCATGATTGAGTCCCAGGTAGCAGGTCATGCAGGCAATGCTGAAAAAGTACATAAAAATCTCCAAAAGCTTTAAGACCACAGGACAGCACCTCTGAAGAACCTGTGGCTCGTGAGCAAGACAGGGCTCTCCCCGTTCCAACAGAAAACCCCCCAGAGTCTGCGTGAATATGATGTGCAGGCATCTGTCATATACCATGCTCTCCAGGTGCCAGTGACTTATCATGGACCACAGCTCTGGTGCAGCCTGACCTCAGAAGCTAGAAACAGAGACCACGTCAGCAGAGCAGCCCTGGGTAAGGAATTATTTTTTTCTCATTGAAGCACAGGGAAAGAGAAACTAAAGCAAGATCTTGTAGTGTTGGACATCAGCATGATGTCGAAACTGGAATCCTTTCAGTTTGGTTCAGTACCATCACTGTAGGTATCCATGAGAAATGACGGTGACATGAGCGCAGAGGAAGCCCTTCGTCGTCTGTGCCCACCACTGCTCTGCGATATGTGCACAGAGAAGAATGCATACACATAATCCATTTATTCCACAGTTTTAAAAATACTATTAAGAAGGTCTGTGCTCAGTATTCAGTAGTGAGGAAGTGAGGTGTGACTCCTGATCACAAGATGCTAACTGCTATGTCACAATGTGTTCATCCAGGAGTAGGCACCTGATACCCCACGTGGAGAACAGGCTGTGCCCTGCTCTGAGTTGCTCCATGATGAATAGAACATCCGTGTTCAGGCTGTGACTCTCTCTGAAATACTCCATTGTGTGCAGATGTGATTTGCCATGAGTTACTCTGTTTTGAGAACAGATGCCAAGGTAGAATGAGTCTACACCTTGTCTGTACAAGTAAATAACCACCATCTGCATGGCAGAACCATAAGGAACAAACTGATAAATTAATTAATCGTGTCAATGAAAATGACCACTTGTGGACTTAACAGATTCATCAGAAGCACACGGATACATGGGCATATGAACCTCATATCAGATAATCAGGTGCGTGAGCTTATTAGACCAGACCACAAAATGATGTAAAACCCTCACCTGAGATCTTCAAAAGGAGGAGCTCCCCATGACTGCTTGAGGCAGCATTCATGCCAATCCATCATATGACTGTCCAGTGAGTGCATCAGGAGGTCTGCAGGTAATGAACCTCTGACTCTGTCCCCAGATTTCAGTTCAGCTTGATTCCCCTGCTTGGCCCTGACCCACTTCCAAACTGCCTGTCTTAGGGACCCTGGCCTACAATAAGTTTCACATTCTCATAGCTCTGCTGTTCTTGGTTGGTTCCTGGTTTATAATCTAATCTGACCACAGTGACTTCTGCATTTGTGTCTACTCTCTGCCTTTGCTCTTAGTGTAGCCTTCTGGAACCTGTGGCTGCTTAGCCCTTTCTGTAATATATTTATATATCTATACATATTTAAATATATATTTATTTATTATATGTATATATGCTATATTATATTATATATTATATGTGTGTGTGTGTATATATATATATATAAAGTGCATTGTGTGACTTGACTATTGTAGATATTAGTAATGACGATCAGAATAAAAGAAACTGCAATTACCCATTATAAATACCAAGTGACCCAAAAGTACTCAGCGAATTGCAATCATGAAAGTCATGTAGCTTGTGAAGTTGTTCGATAAATTCTGATATTGTGGAAAGACACAAACATATTTGGTCTATATTAAAGGTGTAGCTTGCTTAGACACCCCAGTTGGACCAATTGAATACTCCTCCATACACGCAGTTGATTGCCCCAGTGAAGAGCACCTGACCATGCAGGATCAATGAGACCCTTGCCTACAAAGTCTGCAGTTGAGAGAGTTAGCAGTCTCTTTTGAGTGACTAAATTACAAAATACAAAGATTAGAAACTATCAACATCTGGATTGGAAAGGAAGAGGGAGCTCATCTGAAGGAAGAGATAAGAAGAATACAGATGCAATAAGAGAAAGGAGGAGATTCCTCTCAGGGTTAAATTCCCCAACTCGGGTGGGCTCCTGAGACCACTGCAACCCTGCCAGGGGATTTCTTCAACCAACCAAGGTGAAATTAAACCAGGTTTTTGTCTCTTAAAACCAAAGACTCCTGACACATTAACTGTCAGTGTGAATAGTGGCAGTAATTGAAAGTGCTCTCATAAGCCTGGTGGAGAATTGAAGTTCTCAGCAACAGACACTGCAGGAAGGTAGAGTGAGAGCAAAAGAGGAAGAAATGGTGACATGTTATAGCTAGAAAGGGTTGATTAGCAAGCTTAAACAAAGCATGCCTTGGGAGTGTCCAGAAATAACAGGGTGAGGGAAGATTCTGCAAGAAGCAGTTGAACTAATGAAATAGTCTGTTAGTGCTGATAGAGTCTGTGTTTAGCTCTCAACTGGTGTGGCCTGCAGAATCAGAGGTTACTAGCATAGGAAACAGCAAGATTGCTTTACACAATTTGTAAAATTTCTATTTGTTACTTATTATAACACTGGTAATTCATTTTAAAGATGCTTCATTCACCTAAGTTTTATTCATAAAAGCACTGTATTTTTCTAACCAAAGTTTGGAATGAACTAGATAAAGCCTTTTTCTCTCTTTTCCAGTCCTCCTAAGGGATGTCTGTCTCCTAATTAATTATCTTGCCATTTTTCTCTTCTAAAACAGAGTTACAATCTGATAAAGGACAGTAGCTAGAAACTCTTGGAAAGGCTCACAAACCCACAACCACAATGGTGTCTGTATCGGACAATCAAAGGTTTTTCTCTCCATTTCCATTTTAATATTTCCCCATCTGCTAGACCTCTAAAGCAGATCCAGCTGCTTTTCTTGACACCTGTCGTGTTTACTTAGAACCTGTTTTTACCAGAATCATTTCAACACAATAAAAATACCAGATCTGGTTTCCATGGGCTTTTCAGAGAAGACAATAAACAACAGTGGAGAAATAAATGGGAGAGAGAGATTGCCAGGCGTACAAAGCAATATGAGTCAATTATCAGACTGTGTAGACGATGTTTTCTGGCAATCAAAAGCTACAAAAATTTCTTTTATTAATTTTGGCTTAATTTCCCATCTTCCATCTTCATAGAATAGTGCTATGAAATTAAAAGTAACTCCTGTTTTTGTGTGAAAGCCAATGTCTGCAATTAACTAACCCACTCTGGACCTTGTCGGATAAAAAAAGTAAGCACATGTGCTTTGTGTGTAAAGCATAATTACTCATGCATACACACATTTCATTTTCTTAAAGACAGCAAACAGCAAGCTACCATATACGTCTTGCTGTGCACCGGGGATTCATTATTATTTTAACTATTTGTTTTCACTTAACTCTTCTTCTTGTTCAACTGAATAGGGTTTATTGATAATTTGAGATTACAGTTTAGTAGTCACTTTAATTTTGGTCACAAAAGCAACTGTGAAATCAGATTGAAAGAAACAACTTTTTTTTTTTCTTTTTATTTATCTGTTGGAAGCAAAAATGAACACTGTCTTTTTCCCAAACCGAGTTTAGATTTTAATGAGTAGAGTGCAAGTTTCAATACCTTGTTCATCCTAACAGAAATGCATCTGTTCAGAAAGTGATTAAAATCCAAAAAAGCCCAAGGGCTTCCGTGGCATAAACACAGCTTGGGCTGTAGAGATCTTGGCTCTGGGACTGAGCCAAACCTTCCAGAGTGCTGGCAGAAACCCCACTCAGTATCTCCCTCCAGACCAAAGGGAGAAGTAGTAAACAAACCCATCAATCACCAGCAACTGGGAAGTGCTGAGAGCCATAAGTTTCAGCCACCAATATAGAAAAGAAACTGATAAATTACCATCCAACACCCCTTCTGCTAAGCACATACAGATTCTTTTTTAGCTGTGGACTTGCTGTAAGTTTGGAATATAGAGTATTAAGAAGAAGGAAGACAAAGGCCTGAACTATAAATGGAGGAATACCATGAGTGGTATTTATTTTGTTTGCTTATTTAGTACAGCTTACCATATCTGCTTTTAGTTTTGAACTTAAATCCTTACTACATTTTTCTAGAATATTTATAATTTCAAGGAGATGCACTTAGCTTTCAATCACCCGAGATACAAGGATCAAATGGTCATTTGTTCATTTATCCTTTCTTTTAAATGTATTTATCAAACACCTTCTAGATTCTTGGTACCATTTGTACTCTGGGGGAATACAAGAGGAATAAAAAATAGAGACATAAAAGGCAGCCTCTTCTTTCAAAATCTCATACTCTAAACATAGCGGCAGAAAAATCTGTGTATATACAGTCATCCCTCCTTATCGGAAGGTTCTGCATCTGCAGATTAACTAACAGAAACTCAAAAACAATCAGGAATGAAAATTGCATCTGTACTGAACAAGTACAGATTTCTTCTTGTTGTTTTTCCTTAAGTAATACAGCATACAAGTATTTACATAGCATTTACATCGTATTACATGATATAAATAATTGAGAGATAATTTAAATTATCTGGGAGGATGTGCTCAAGTGATATGCAAATACCACTGCATTTTATATAAAGGATCTAAGCATCTACAGATTTTGGAATCCATAGAGGTCCTGGAATCCATCACCCTTGGATATTGAGGGATGGCTGCATATTAACATTTAAAAATAGTACAGTATAAATCATGGGCAAGAGAGTTCCCCAAAACTAAAAGGTTATTCTTCTTGCGGTTAATAATTATGCCCAGTGGATAGTAGTTGTACCACTTGTGATTCTTTCTTCCTTACCTAAAACCCCATGAGGTTTTATTGAACTGTTTTTAAAATTCTTTAAAGTTAACTTCTTATGGGTATCAAATACTCATAAGATCAAGCACTCACTCCCTGAAAAGCACTGGGTATGGTCTATGTGGCCTGTGTTTGGCTAATGGAAAAGCGGATGGGTATAAGAACAGATGAGGTCTGCTCCTGTATGAGGACACAGAAAGACCAAGGCGTCAAATTCCTAAGCCACAGAACAATAACTCTTTATGTGGTCCAACATTGGATCACCTATGATGCTTTTTTAAAAAATTGCAATCCTAGACCCCATCTCAGAGTGATTAATTCAGAACATCTGGAGATGAGGCTAGAATCTCAGATTTTTTTAAGCTCCTGAGATGATTTATCAATATGATGGTGGGGTTTGCAAAACACTGCCACAGGCATAATCACAATCATTAGATCCTTCACAGGTCCTTTAATTTGAGCAATGAAAATTCCCAACACATCTTCAAAGGTTTGCTGATTGTAAGTAATTCGCTATGTTTAACTAGGTTACTGTTACATGCAGAATGATTGCAGAGTGCTGTCAATCATTGAAGGATATCAATCAAAACTATTATTTCCTGTTCTTTTAAAAACTTGTCTATTCATACCAATTAGTTATTAACAATAAAACTATGTCACATATATAAAAGAATGATAATCATTCATTCTCTGTAGCATAGGGCACAGATACAAGCTCATCTTAAACTAAAATCATTGCATGTTCACTTAAAATGATTGTAAGAACGAAACACATCACTGTGATGCCCAGTATAAGTTGCTACCTGATCCACCAAGACTTAGTCCTGGTTGGGTATGGTGGTGCCCACCTGTAATCCCAGGCACTCAGGAGGCTGAGGCAGGTTCAAAGCCAGCCTCAGCAACTCAGGGAGGCCCTAAGCAATTTAACAAGACCATGTCTCAAAATTTTTAAATTTAAAGGTCTGGGGGTGTGGCTCAGTGGTTAAGTGCCCCCAGTGCAAGAGGAAAAAAGAGTCCTGCCTCATTTTGACCCTCAAAATAATACAAGATGCTGCAGGAAGGTTGGTGACTGAGGCTCCAGATCAAGGTCATGAAGTTCAGTCTTCTCACCTTTTCCTGTCTACAGAGACTAAGGATGAGGGAAGGTTAGCAAAAGCCCAGACTATGTTATACTGCTCCTAACAGGCCTGCATAGTAATAAAGAGAATAGTGTGCCCAAAGTCCTTTTGTTCCTTATGCAGCTGCAGTAATTACCAAGCTGGCTGCACATCCAGTTGCCCAGGGAACCTGCTCAGGGCCATACATGCTCAGGCCTCATTTCCCAAAACTGTGGTTTAAGCATCTAACAGGACCCAGGAATCTGTATTTTTAATGATGCCCTCCAGGAAATTCTTTCACGGCCAGTCTAGGTACCCTGTCACAGAGCCGTTATCTTATAATACCCAAGGCTTGCGATTTATCAAGATGATAGCTGGAATACCTTTCAAATGTTATCTAATAACAAGACAGCTTAGAATGAAAGATCCCTTTCACTCTTTAATAAGGAGATTGATTGCACCCTAGGTTTTCAGTTTTATTTTTCTTTGTATTACTTTTCATAAACTGGCATTATTTTACGCATTTACTTGCTTATTTTTAAAAATATTGTTGGTTTTCCTTATTAAAAGGAACATTCCACAAGGGCAGAAAATTTGCCTATTTTGTCACCAATATCTCCCCAGATTTTAGAACAATTCTTAGTATATACAAGTTACTTAATAAATAATGAGTAAAGGAGAACATGAATAAATGAATGAGTGAATATTTAGGGCATAAGCAGACAAAAAAGTTGATAAATTCACAAGGAAGGGAAACTACTTATCAAAGCAGGGGCATGAAATCCTCACCATATCTTAATTTAAATGGAGTTTGTTTTTTATCAGTTTCAAAATATGTAAAAGAATTACTAACCCAGTCAGCAATTTCCCTAAAATTTGAGAAAATTGAACTCATTTTCTAAATCTGTTAAGCAAACATTAATGTCCAGTAAACCTGACTTTATATGATCTTCCTCACTAAATAAATACTATAAATAACTACATCATGAAATTTCCTCTCATATTGGATTTTAATGTTGTACTCAGACTTTCCCATACTGATGTATTACATGGGAGTTTTTTCATAATAATAATTTTATAGTAAGATTTGTATGGGATAAAAAGCCTCTGTTGGACTTTTCTGATTTTTATTTTATATAACTCTATTATTCTGGCCAGGTATGTTAGCTACCCAACTGCCATTGTCAAAAAGGATATTAGTCCAGGCTCAGTGGCACACACCTGTAATCCCAGTGGCTCAGGAGGCTAAGGTAGATCATGAGTTCATGCCAGCCTCAGAAAAAGCGAGGTGCTAAACAACTCAGTGAGATTCTGTCTCTAAATAAAATACAAAATAGGACTGTGGATGTGGCTCAGTGTTCAAGTGCCCCTGAGTTCAATCCTCAGAACCCTTCCCCCAAAAAGGATATTAGGATGAATGACATATTTGTCTAGAAAAAAATGAGGAGATTTTAGAGTATCAGCAACTGGGTTAGGGGTGATGACATAAGAAAATACTCCATCATTTTACACATGGGAGGCAAAGTTTTAATAAATCACCATATTCTAGATGTCACCAATAGAGTAAGAATGACTCGGTACAATTTTGCATGCCTATAAACTCAAATATTTGGGAGGTTGAGGCAGAAGGATCCCAAGTTCAAGGACAACTTAGAGCAAACTTAGTGAGACCCTGTCTTAAAATAAAAAATAAAATGGACTGGGATGTAGTTCAGTGGTAAAGTGCCCCTGGGTTCAACCCCCAGTACCAAAAAAAGAGTTAAGAATGCACATTGTTCTTCCTTTTGTTCACAGCTGTATGACCCTCTCTCCCCACTTTGCCATGGTTTTCTTTATTAAAAGGAACATTCCACAAGGGCATGAGGGCAGATGAGCCCTGGAGAGCAATACTAAGGAACAAAAATGACAGGCTTTGTCTAAGTTGGATTAACCATTGTGAATATTTGGGGGGGGGGGGGGGGGGGGGCGGGTACCAGGAATCAACTCAGGCACTCAAACACTGAGCCACATCCCTAGCCCTATTTTGTATTCTGTTTACAGATAGGGTCTCACTGAGTTGCCTAGCACCTTGCTTTTACTGAGACTGGCTTTGATCTCTTGATCCTCCTGCCTCAGACTCCTGAGCCACAGGGATTACAGGTGTGTGCCATCAAGCCTGGCCCATTGTGAATGGTTTTAAGAAAAGAGTTTAAGTAGTACAACATGAGTTCAAGTAAATGGATTAATTTCCTCCAGATTTCTTCCATGTTCTATCATTCAATATAAGGATTCATCCTGAAATGAGTTGGTGTAAACATTACACTCAGATCAATCTTTCAGGGTGACTATACATCTATGTCCTAGAGCCTTTATATTGGCCCTGTCCCTTCCCATCCTAGTTTCTTGTACCCAAATAATATTTGAACCCAATAAAAGCAAACAAGGAGGATCCACTGATTACAGCCTTTTCCTTCAGCCCACAGCTGGCAGAGACCCAGAAGAAGACTCTGTTTCAAGGGTGGAGCTAACTGAGATCTAACCTGATCCAAAGAAACCTAACAGTTGAGGTGTGAAAACCCCTGCTCCTGTGGCATAATTCAACCTGCATCAGACAATATTAGTTTACTCTATCAGGCAAAAGTCATAATAATATTAAAATAATAACTAACATTTATTTATTCACTTATTTATTTATTTTGTGGTGCTGGGGATTTGAACCCAGGGCCTTGTGCTTGCAAAACAAGCATTCTACCAACTGAGCTATATCCCCAGCCCCAACTAATATTTATTGAACACTTGCTATGTTCAGGAAGTATTCTACAGATTTTACATGCATCATTTACTTCATTTTTAAAGACAAGCCTATGAACTAAGTATCCTTTTATCTCTATTCAATAAATGAGGAAACTGAGGCACATAGAGGCAAATTGATTTGCCCAATAAGAAACAAAGGCAGGATTGGGACTTGATCTGGATGTAGAACATATTCTATACAATACTTCCTCTTACTATACAGTACCTCAAGAGTTTAAAATTGGGATCACTGTGTTTTGTGGGCCTACTGACTTGCACTGGGGTGAGAGTTAGTGAAGAACTTGCTGGAGAAGATTTTGTAAGAACTATCACCAAAGGAAATGTTGCTGGGTAGAATATGAGAGTAATCCAAATTTAAGACCCTCAGGCAGTAGGGGACTAATAAATATAGATTTCCTGAACTTAGATGAGATAAATAGAGCATTGGTTGCATGTAGTCAGAGGAAGAAGTCAGACAGGATTGTCTATGAGAGAGAAATAAATGCAGTCAGGAGTACCATCATTTGAACTGGAACTGGAATGTTAAGTAAGTCATAATCCAGAGATGCTATGCTCCCAGAATATTCTCCAGTGTTCCCTTAGGAAGATGAGCAAAGCACAGACCAAAAACTGACCTTGAGGTAGAAGAAAGCTACATAAAACTTTGTCTAGTGATAACACAAGCATTCTATCTGATTATATCATATTTATTCTGATAATCTTTGAGGGCCAAGGTTAAATAGTAGTATAGACATTCTCCAACAGAGTCGGGATGATTTTTGTTTAAAATCCCACTTGGAATTACAAAACTGACCAAGTTCTCTATAATAATGGAAAGGAGGGGAGACTGGAAGAACTACTTACAAAAATGATCCTTTTATGACACTATAAAGCAAAGCAGTGGGTATGAGTACAAGCATCTCCAGCAGAAAACTCGCCCTAGATCTGCCCCGTGAATATCGAGACATTTTAAGATCATCCACACTAAGGACAAAAGTCCCCCCACTCAGCATGACTTCATACCTGCCAATCCCTAAAGCCTCACAGCATGTTGGAAACATAATTTTTCTCCAAACTCAACACTCATGTTTTTCAGAAACAATGTATTTTAAAGCATGTAGCTCCGTGTGTGTGTGTGTGTGTGTGTGTGTGTGTGTGTGTGTGTGTGTGTAATAGATACAAAATTTGTATCTATATGTGATACAGTACCTAGGACAATCATTAAGAAGACTGTGGGTCTGGGGATATAGCTCAGTTGGTAGAGTGCTTGCCTCGCAAATACAAGGCCCTGGGTTCAAATCCCCAGTGCTGCCAAAAAAAAGAAAGAAAACTGTACAAAGAAATACTATCAAAAGCACTATAGACTTATCAAAGTAATTTTTAATGTTGTTTTAAAAATATAAATATTATGTTTAAAAATGTTTATTTCAAGTATAAAAAGTAACATTAAGACATTATGCAAAATTGTGTTCAGTTTAAAAAGTGTAAAGCAGGACTTCTGTTGGGGAGTGCTATTGGCCAAATGATATATTGTTATTTTGTGTGCATGTACGAATATAACAACAAATCCCATCATTATGTACAACTATAATGTGCCAATAAAAAAATGTAGAAGAAAGAAAACTAAAAAAAAAAAAAAAAAAAAGACTTCTGAAAGTTTACAATTAGGTATGAAATACTTAAGAATAATTTTTGACATTTTTAGTGGGCATTTTTGAAAAATAAGTGCCCACAGAATATTTACTAAGATACACTAGATTTTGAGCCCTAAAAAAAATAATGAAAAAATAAAGGAATTGAGTAGGACATTGTGGTCTATAATCTCAGTGACTCAAATGCTGAGGCAGGATACTCAAGTTCAAGGTCAGCCCGAGTAATTTAATAAGATCGTATCTTAAAATTTAAAAGGTGGGGGGAGGGCACCTGGGAATATAACTCAGTGATGGGAAGCTTGTCTAACATGTGTGATGTCCAAGTTCAATCCTGAGTGTGCACACACACACAAACATCAAGATTTTAAATACTACAGTTTATTCAATAACCACAATAGAAATAAGTAGGAGAAAAATAACAACAAAAATCTCCAAACATTTGGAAATTAAGTAACACACTTTTAAATAGTGCATGGATCAAACTGAAAATCTGAGGAGAAATTTAAAAATATGCTGAACAGAACGAAAATGTTAAGATATCAAAGTTTGGGACATAACTAAAGCAGAGCACTAGATGCATGCATTAGAAAAGAGCAAAGCTCCCAAATCAATGACCAGAACCTCTACCTTAAGAACTGAGGAAAAGAAGACCAAAATAAGCCAAAAGAGAAGAGTGCATATGATAAAGGTAGGAAGTCAGTGACACTAAAATAGAAAAACAAGTGAAAACATCAATGAAACAAAAAGATGGCTCTTTGAAAGATGAATCAAATTGATGGAAGCGTGAAGGTGTTCAGAAATGGCTGAATTCAAGATGTGTTTTAAAGGTGAGGGCTTGATGGAGGACATGAGGAAAGAGAGGAATTGAAGATCAGGTTTTTGTCACAGCAATGAGAATGAGTGAGAAAGCAGCAGATGAACAGAAAAAAAAAGGTCAAGAGTTCTGTTGAAATTTCTATTAGACACTTAAGAGGTAATTTTAAGTGGAAAGTAGAATATCATGCTGTCACTTGGAAGATAAACCAAGACTGGAGAGGCTACCTTGGGACTTGTCAGCATGTAAGACGTAAAACACTTGGTTGAGAAAAATCAGAAAAAGCTGGTCTATGGAGAAAAGATGCTGACCTCCTTCTGATCCCTGGGGCTCTCCAGACACAGGAATGAGGAGAGGTGTCATCAAGGAGATCAAATAAGGGCAGGCAGATAGCTAAAAGGAAAACCAGGAAGGTGAGGTGTCACAAAGCTAAGTGAAGAATTTCAAAGAAGAAACCATCAGATCTACAGAAATTCTGCTTAGTAGTAGAAGATGAGGTTTAAAAACTGATCCCTGGATTTGGAAATATGCAAGTCATCAGTAACTTTGAAAAGAATAGTTTTGATGGTCTGGAAGGTCGAAACCTAAGTGGAGTGAATTCAAGAAAGAATCAGGCATAATGAGTACTTAAAGAAAAAAGAAATCGTTTAGCACCTTTGGTAGTGTGTGGGATCTACAAAAGGTCCATGTGTTTCTGGGAGTTTTATATATGTTGAGGGGAATGACCCAGTAGAGAGGAGAATATTGATGATACAAGAGGAAAGGGTAGAGAAAGAATAAGTGCTAGAGTTAATTACATGGATAGAAAAATGGCCAAAGGATTGAATACTTTGGGCAAAGGTCTTGGTCCTAGACAGAAGCAAGACATTATCATTATAAGAAAATGACAGGGAGAGCATATAGATGCAGATGCAAGGGAATAAATGGGAGGTGGGAGAAGCTGACATTATCTTCTGGCAAATTCTATATTTACAATGAAATAGAAGTGAGGAAATGGGAAGGAGGAACCAAATTTCCACAAGCAGGAAACTGCAAAGGGGAAAATGCAAAATAGTTTTCTAAACAAATGGGAAAGTGACTGAAAGTGGGAGTGTGGTAGGACTGACAGATAATGTTCCTGATGTGGTTGTAAATAAAAGGTAGAAATGGCCAGATTTATTTTGTATTTTTCTCCAGCTTAAGTTTCTATGCGCACATGTAGGCATGGAGTAGATCGAGAGTAGCTTGTAACCAGTGTGGGAGTTTTATAAGCAGCATAGGGATGTAGAATGTGGCTGTTAATGGGATAAGAAAAGAATATACAGAAGTTCTAGAAAATAGAAAGGGTGAGAGTGTAATCAAAAGAAATCGGATGTTAGCATGCAAAAAAGGGAAAGAGACTCTGAGGGAACAGGTAAACAAAAGGAAAAGAAAGCAAGAAAAGTAAAGAAATAAAAAACTTAAATTTTTTTAAAAAGGAGAAAAAAGAAAATCTACTGTATAACAGTCATATACTAATGAAACCTCCCAGTGTTCAGTAGCCTGATGCATGAGAGGTACCTGACAATGAGCTTCAAGCCTCCAGCAGGTGTCACAGGATGGGATTTTCCCCACCCAAAGATCAGAGCTATGGCTTCCAGGATTACCCAAGATGGCCACTCTGGCTTCCAAATGTGTTGGCAAATGGGGAGCTGCAGCTCAGGGGTGGATGTGGTCAGCTGGAGGTCCTGGAGACGGAATGCACTTGGTCCAGCAGGGGTCCTGGAGGTCCGGTGTGTTTGGTGTGGTTGTGGGATCCTGGAGGCTGGGTGCAATCAGTCGGTCTGGGATCCTGGTGATAGGGCACAGTCAGTTGGTCTGGGGGTCCTGGTGGCAGGGAGCAGTCAGTCAATGTGACGGCCCCAGAGGCAGGGAATGATCGGTGGGGCTGAGGAATTCTGGAGATGGGGTTCAGTCAGTTCGGCCAGGGGTCCTAAGGGGCCTGACTGTTGTCTCAAAATGGCTGCAGACACATGTAATCAAACCTGCAGGTACTGTAACAGTGAACTTCCAGGCAGCAGCAGGCAGCTGGTGCTCCACTGGAGGTTGGTGATCAGTTTGCTGACTGTTGTCGGACAATTGGGAGGTGAACCTCGTGTGTTGGGTGATGGATAGGAGTAAGGCAGGCGATGGACAGGCAAGAGGCAGGCAAATGGCGGATGATAGACGCCTGACAGTGAGCAATCTGCTCTCAAAAGAGGCGTGGATATGCTGGCAGACTGCAGGTCATCACAGCAGACAAATGGGTAAACAGCAGGGTATCAATAAGCAGCAAAAACTGCCTCACCAAGAAACAGATATCCTCTGCTTGAAACCGGCATTATGGAGTGGCAAGGAACGCAGCCTCCCTCTAGTCCGCCATCTTGGATCTCCCTCTTATAAGCAGCATAGAGTGGAGGGAGAATGGAGCCAGGGAGTGAGGGTTTATGTGGAAGAGTGATTATACAGAGGCCCAGGAATGATCATAGACTTTATGCTAGATAAATAGAAAACAGAAAACAGAGGAGGATAGAGAGAATGGTGGGATTTGTGGATTGGACATGGTGTTGAAATGGAAAGCCAACTGGAAAGAAAGGAGTTGATAGCAGACACAATATGGAATGTTTGAAATCATCTTGGTTATTGGTTCTGACAGTTTTTAAATCATTGATAATAAAAGATCTAGGTATGGTAGAGGGTGCCTGAAGAAAGGTGGAATAAAAAAGCATTAAGGGACAAGAATGTTAAATGGACCATCTACATGACTGATGAAATCATCAAGAATAAAGACAGGTGGCCATGAACAGTTTCTGAAATCTCCAATGAATGAAAATGAAAAGAATATTGATGAATAAGTTTGATCACAACCACAATTACCATGAAAGATTTTAACATGTCTGTCTCAAAACTTGAGAAAGCAAGCAGGGAAAAACGTAACTAAGGCTATAAAGAAATGAAATTCATGGTAAATAAGCCTACTTCCATAGAAATATCTGGAGCTCTGTACAGTAATAACAAAGAAAAACCATTGTTCTCTTGTATCAAGTGTTTTATAAGTGAATCATGTACTTAACACAAAGAAATTCTTCTGAAAATTACAATCAATGAAAGGATTAAAATGTCTTCTTTAAATGAGAAAAAAAGCATTTGTTCCAATTCAACCAATATTTGTCAATGTTCAAAATAAGCAGGCACTTTAAAACTACCTGAATATTATAGAAAATGTACCTGAAACTAAATCAAATTTTTATATTGTGTTAGTCAGGTTTCCATCTCGATTTAAAAAAAAAAAGATACTGGGAATAAGTCAATTCTTAATTAGGAAGGTTAATTTTCGTTTGTGGTTTCAGAGACTTCAGCCTATGATTATTTGACCCTGTTGCTTGGGGCCTGTGGTAAGGCACTATGTCATGGTGGGAACACATGACTGAAGAGTCCCATTTACCTATGACAACCAGGAAGCAAAAAGAAAGAGGAAGAACTCAGAATCTCAATATTTCCCTCAAGGACACACCCCCAATAACCTAATTTCCCAGCTCCTCAAGCTACATCCTAATAGCATCAGATTGTCAAACAAGTCTTTAACACCTGGTCCTTTGGGGACATTCAAAATCCAAACTACAGAACATGTTAATAGCTCTTCCATTGGTATCAGGATGAAAAATGCACACTCTGATATAAAATAGTTTCTGGAGCAATTTTCGCCTCTCCAGGAGACATTACCTGACTTTCCTAACAAAAGTTCTTTGTAATAATTAAACTTTAGATTGAGAAACTACTGAAAATAGATGATTGGTTTATAAACTTAAAAGCAGAAAATTATATGTGCCAGACAAAGGAAACATGTGTAGTATGACTTCATATCTATTAAACTATAGTAGATAAAAGGAAGAGAACGCTTAACAGCTTAAAGTGTCTCAGCAAGATCCCAAGATTGTGTATAGAAAGAGCCAAGTGTCTAGGCTGAGGTTACAGCTCAGTAGAACAATGCTTGCCTAGCATGCATGAGGTCCTGGGTTTGAATTTTAGTAAGCAAAATAAATAAATGGTAAAAAGGAAAAGAAAAAGTATCAAAATAATGGGACCAAGGATAGAAAATAGTGGAAGGTATCCCTATCCCCATTTTTCAGATGAATATACTGAGAGATTAATAGCTTTCATGAACCCAATAGCACGAAAACCCCACTCTAACCACTCTCTGCAATGCCTTTTTGACAACTGAGAATCACAATGGCAACTTTGGAGGAAATAAAAAGAAATATGCAAATTAAAGCTTTTGGCTTGATTGAAGAGGGAGAAAAATGAGATTGATTGATTCAATTGGGAAAGAAACAATTCCATTATTTTTCTCCTTATATCTTGAAGGTAACATAGGGGACACATATGGCAGACTAGAGAAAGGCCACAGTTTTCAGTCTCCTATAACTTGAAATTAAAGTAGCGGGAATATTTCTTCTCAACGAAATGGGTATTTGAGGGAATTCACTGAAATTCAATATTGGACAGAGACTCGGACCCAGATATTCTGGGTTTTGAAAGAAGGCTAAGAAAGAGTACATGGTCATCAAGCCAGTAGCAGGACTAAATCACCACAGAGAGGAGTGGGTAACACACACACACACACACACACACACACACACACGCACACACACACACAAAACCACAGGGTACAATTTGGCATGGAAATACCTGGAAAGTAGAAAGCATTCTAAACTTGGCTGACTCAGAGGCTACACAACAATCTGATGGTTGAAAAGCATTCCATGTTTCTCAATTTGTACATGGAGAGTTGAGGCAGGGAGCCATCTTGTGGAAGTCATGCTGGAGCTTGCTGCTGTGGGAACCCAGAAGATCATAGCAAATACTGCCATACTTCCCAGCTGGTGACAAACCTACCATGTGGCCTAGGTTGCATGCAGGAGAAAATGAATAAAATAGGCACATTTTGATATCCAGGAGAGATGATATCCAGGAGGAATCAGGTCAGAGAAGAATAATAGGGCAACTCACTTTCCCTTTGAGTCTGGTGGCTTTTATAATCATTTGAAGAGGGTTGGGAAACTGAAGAAACAGGCATGATTACATTTGGGGATAAAGCCTTGAAAAATCAGAGTTGTGGGTGGTGGGAGGTGCAGGAACTGCTGTTGGTTATCCCACCCTACCAGTAGAATTCTCAGTAGGGACCTGAGATCCAGATACATCACCAGCTGCTTTGTGGCATAGCATATGGTCTATTTTAGAGAAGGATCCATGTACTGCTGAAAAGAAAGTGTAGTCACCTAATAATGGATGAAATACTCTATATATGTCCATTAAGTCTAAATCATTGACTGTATTATTTAATTCTACAATTTCTTTGTTTAGTTTTTTTGGAAGAGCTACCCAGTGGTAAGAGAGGTGTTAAAGTTACCCAATATTATTGTGTCATGGTCCGTTTGCTTCTTGAAATAGAGAAGGGTTTGTTTGATGTACGTAGATGCTCCATTGTTTGGGGCATATATATTTACAACTGTTATGTCTTGTTGGTGTATGATTTCTTTAAGCAGTATGAAATGTCCTTCTTTATCCCTTCTTACTAACTTTGGTGTGAAGTCCACTTTGTCTGACATGAGGATAGATACTCCTGCTTGTTTATGCAGTCCATGTGAGTGATATGTTTTTTCCCAACCTTTCATCTTCAGTCTGTGGATTTCTTTTCCTAGGAGATGAGTATCTTGAAGACAACATATTGTTGGGTCTTTGTTTAATCCAATCTGCCACTCTGTCTTTTGATTGATGAGTTTAGGTCACTAACATTCAGGATTATTATTGAGATATGATTTGTACTCCCTGTCATTTTGGTTTATTTTTGGTTTTTAACTGGACTTAGTTTCTCCTTTGATTGACTTTTCCTTTAGTGTAGTTCCTCCCTTGGATGGTTTATTTTCTTTTCAATTTCCTCCTCATAGAATATTTTTCTGAGAATGTTCTACAGTGTAGCCTTTCTAGTTGTGAATTCTTTTAACTTTTGTTTATCATGGAAGGTTTTTATTTCACCTTCAAATCTGAAGTTTAATTTTGCTGCATATAAAATTCTTGGTTGGCATCCATTTTCTTTCAGATCTTGACATATGTTGTTCCAGGACCTCCTGGCATTGAGGGTCTCAGTTGAGAAATAAGCTAAGATCTGAATTGGTTTCCCTCTACATGTAATCGGATACATTTCTCTCACAGCCTTTAAAATTTTATCCTCATTCTGTATGTTAGTCATTCTCATTATAATGTGCCTTGGCGTGGGTCTCCCGTAATTTTGTACATTTGGGGTCCTATAAGCCTCTTGTAGTTGATTTTCCATTTCATTCTTTAGATTTGGGAAGTTTTCTGATATTATGACATCGAAAAGATTGTGCATTCATTTGGTTTGTATCTCCACAACTTGTATTTATTATATTCTGATAAATCTTAAATTTGGTCTTTTCATGTTATCCCATAGTTCTTGGAAATTCTGTTCATTGTTTCTTACCATCTTCTCTGTACAGTCAACTTTATTTTCAAGAGAATATATTTTGTCCTCATTGTCTGAGGTTCTATCTTCCAAGTGGTCTAGTCTGTTGGTGATACCTTCCATTGAATTTTTAATTTGGTTTATTGTTTCCTTCATTTTGAGGATTTCTACTTGATTCCTTTTTATAATTGCTGCCTCTTTACTGACCCAGACTGGTCCATACAAACGCAGCTGTAATCTGATGGACCTGTGCTTCAACTTCACCAGGCCCTGTCTGGCTTGCTGCAGTCCCAAGGTTTCAATGTTCTTTCAACTTGCAGAGAGACCACCAGGGATATGCTCACACAAAGAAGCGACACTTCAAAGAGGTCGCCAGATGGCAGCCACTACCACACAGAGCAGAAAGACCTCAGGTACAACCAGACCTGCAGGTACCCCAATACGTCTCCAGGCCCTGGCCTGAGTACCCAGACCAAGGTGGCCATGCCCCAGGATGGTGGCAGTCACAGCAGCAAACCTGCAGACCCTAGTGGGTGTCCCAAGATGGCGGCAGCTCAGTGTAACCAAACGTGTGGGTACTGTGACAATGGATTTCCAAGCAACAGCAGGTGATCTGCTGGCAGTCTGTGGGTGGTCTGCAGGCTAACAGTGGACAATCAGCAAATGGATGTCAGCTGGTGGGCGATGGGTAAGTGATAGGCAGGCAATGGGCAGGCAAGAGGTGGGCAAATGGGCAAATGACGGATGAGTGGCAGCGGTCAATCAGTGATCCACACTCAAAAGGCAAGCAATATGCTGGCAGTCAAGGGGTGATCATGGTGGACATATGGGGTAAACAGCAGGGGATTAGTGGGCAGCACTCTGCCTTGCAGAGAAACAGTATTTCCTCTGCTTGAATCCTGAGTTATGGAGCCACAGGAGTGCAGCCTCCCTCTAGTCCACCATCTCAGATCTCTCTTCAACAGGAAATTTTAATGATAGTAAATAATTATGATCCAAATATTGGTGCACCCAATTACATAAAACAAACACTTTTTGACATAAAAGCTTAGACCTTAATAAAATAATACTGGTGATTTTAATACATCTCTCTCAGTAACAAATAGGTCATCAAGTCATAAAATGAATAAAGTCACAACTGAATTGAATAATACTATAAATCAGAAGGATTTAACAGACATTTTACAGAATATTTCATCCAGCAACAACTGAATACACTTTCCTTTTTGTTACCTGTGGAACTTTCTCCAATATACATCCTATTTTAGGCCATAAAGTAAGTTTCAACAAATACAAAAAGTTAAAGTGAGTCCATGCATTCTATCAGATTGTAATGCATCAAAATTAGAAATCAACAGCAAGAAAAACTAAAGAAACTTCATTCAAATGTGAAGATTGAAAAATGCATTTTGCTTTTCAGTTTTTTATTATTATTGCAGTTTTATAGTTATACATAGTGGTTGGGCTCATTCCAACAATTTCATACATGCACAGAAATTGAGGAAAACACATTTTTTAATGATGATTGAGTCATCTAAAAACATTAGATGAGAAATTGTAAAATTCTCAGAATCAAACAAGATTATAAACACTACATACCAAAATCTCAGGGACACAGCAAAGGTACTTCTAAGAGGAAAGTTTATAGCTATGAATGCTTACATTTAAAAATGAGAAAGATCTCAAGCAAATAACTTAATGATGTATTTCAAAGTCTTATAGAAACAAGAACCAAAAAACCGTAGAACAAAAGAAATAGTAAAGGTCTCAGCTGAAATTAATTAGAGAATAAAGGAACAAAAAAAGAGAATGATAAAAATTGGTTCTTTGAAAACATAAGATTGATAAACACTTCCAAACTCATTCTATGGAGCTAGTATAAACTTGATACCAAAAAAAGAAAAGGACATTTCAATGAAAGGAAACAACAGACCAATACCCTTGAAGAACATAGATGCAAAAATTCTTAATAAATATCAGTAAATTGAATTCAACAACCAATTAAGAAGACTGAACATTATGATAAAGTTGGTTTTATTTCACAAATGCAAGGATGGTTTGACATATGCAAATTATTAAGGTAATACACCACATAAATAGAATCAAGCTAAAAAAAAATCACATGATCTTCTCAATAGATGCAGAAAAAGCCTTTGACAAAATTCAATGCCTATTAATGGTTAAAACCATGAAGACACTAGGGATAGAAGGAATTTGCCTTAACATTATAAAGGCTACATATGACAAGCCCAGAGCCAATATCATACTGAGTGGGGGAAGGGGGAATTCAAAGTATTTTCCCTAAAATCAGGAATAAGGCAATGATGCCCACTTTCACCACTCCTATTCAATATGACCCTTGAAACTATAGCCAGAGCAGTTCAGCAAGAGAAGGAAATAAAAGGAATACAAAAGGAAAAGCAAGAAGCTGAATTGCCTGTTTGCAGATGATATGATCTTATACTTAGATGATCCCAAAATCTCCAACAGATTTCTAAGCCGATAAACAAATTCTGCAAATTATTCAGATACAAAATCAACACATGAAATCAATAAGTTTTCTATACTTCAGTGATGAATCTGCTGAAAAGAAATCAGAAAAAAAATTCCATTAACAATAGTTTCAAAAAAATAGATCACAACACTTAGAAATAAATATAATCAATGAGGTAAACAACCTCTAAAAGGGAAATTACAAAATGTTCAGAATAGGAATCAAAGAAGACACCAGGATATGGGACGATCTTCCATGTTCATGTATAGTCAGAATTAAGTTTTCTTAAAAAATGGCCATGCCCAAAATGATCTACAGATTCAAGGCAATCCCCAACAAAATACTAGTGGTTCTTCTTAGATCTAGAAAAAGAAATTCTAAAATTTCTTTTAAAGAATAAAAAAATAAAAAACCCAGAATAAAAGACCCAGAATAGCTAAAGCAATTCTAATCAAAAAGAGTAAAGCTGTAGGCATTACGATACCCAACTTCAAATCATACAACAGAGCCATAGTAACAAAACAACTTCATACTGGCTTAAAAATAGACAAGGAGTTAATGGAACAGAATAGAAGGCATAAACAAATCCACACAGCTATAATTGTCTGATTCCTAACAAAAGTGCTGAAAACTTATGTAGAAGAAAAGATGGCCTATTTAATAAGTGGTGCTGGAAAAACTGGATATCCATATGTAAAAGACTGAAACTAAATCTCACCCTGTACAAAAGTCAATTCAGAATGGATCAAATACTTAGTAATATGACCAGAAACTTTGTAACTGCTAGAAGAGAACAAAGGGGTAACCTCCAAAATAGGCATAGGCAATGACTTCCTGAATAGGACTCCTACCGCTCAGGAAATAATACCAAGAATCAATAAATAGAATGACATCAAACATAAAGCTTCACAGCAAAGGAAACAACAGCCTGAAGGAAAACCTAGAGAATGAGAGAAAATCTTTGCCAGATAAAATCTTAGCCATTAACTCTTCCCATAAGGAATACATAAACTCAACACTAAAATAATAATAATAATAATAATAACCTATTCAATAAATGGGTAAATGAACTGAACAGGTGCTTCTCAAAAGAGAAAGTATAAGCCAGGTGCAGTGGTGCATGCTTATAATCCCAGTGGCTCAAGAGACTGAGGCAAGAGGATCACAAGTTCAAAACCAGCCTCAGCAACTTAACGAGGCCCTAAGCAACTTAGCAAGATCCTGTCTCAAAATAAAAAATAAAAAATGGGCTGGGGATGTGGCTGAGTTGTTAAGCATTCCTGGTTCAATCACCGGTACCATGAAAAGAAAAAGTACAAATGGCCAACAGCCAAAAATTAAATGAAAAAAAAAAATTCAACATCAATAGCCATAAGGGAAATGCAAATCAAAACTACACAGAGATATCATCTCACTCTAGTTAGGATGGCAGTCTTCAAGAATAAATAGCAATAAATGCTGGCAAGGATGTAGGGGTAAAAGGAACTCTATGCACTGTTGGTAGGAATGTGAATTAGTACAGCCACTAAGGAAGTCAGTATGTATGGTGATTCCTCATAGAACTAGGAATGGAAACACCAAATGACTAGCTATACAACTCCTGTGTATTTAGCCCTAAGAATTAAGGTCAGCATACTATATAAATATATGCATAACCATGTTTATAGCAGCACAATGTAAAATACCAAAGTCATGGATCCAGCCTAGGCCTCTCTACACAGATGAATGTATAAAGAAAATGTGGTATGTATCCACAACGGAGTTTCATTCAGTCATAAAGAAGAATTAAATTATGTCATTTGTAGGAAAATGAATGAAACTGGAGGACATCATATTAAGCAAAATCAGAAAGTCAAGGGTAATATGTTTTCTCTCATATATGGAAGCTATAGATTAGAAAAAAAGGGGGGTGAGGATGGAGGGAATGAGGATCTCATGAAACAGAAGGGAGATCCCTGAAGTAGAGAAAGGGGATAGGGGAGGGAGGAATGGAGGGAAAGGGGAGATAACAATTTGAAATTGATCAAATTATGTTACACGCATGTACAAATATGCTACAATGAAACTCACTATTCTGTGTAATTATTATGCTATAATATAATATAAAAATAAATAATTTTTTAAGATAATCTGGAGCACCAAGGGGTCAAATTGTGAATTCTAAAAGCCAAGTTTACAGAAAATATATCACTCTTACATAGGATGTAAGGAAGAATGCTAAAAAAAATTATATGGAAGGTAAGGTAATTTGTCACAATATTCATATTAGGGGTAAAAACAGATGCTTCATCTTATATTTGACTTCATTTATTTAACTGTTCCCTGCTTATTTCCACTAAAGAAAGCTAAAATTTTATAGACCCCAAATATCATACTATATGATATGTATGGTAATTTACAATAGAAATTGCTTTAAATTTAATTGGTACTTTGCCCAAGTCATCTTAAATACAATACAGACATTTTATTGCCCTGAAACTTTGGTTCATTTACTTCCATATTTGTACTTTCTGAATGTTGCACAATGATTATTATTATTAACAAATATTACAATAATAATAATAGCAACCACACCACTTGTGGGATTTTAAGAAACAGTGAATGAATTTGAAGAATTCTTTGAATGACTTAGATAAAAGAAACTGTAGAAATATAAACTGTGATCATTCCATCTACTTCAAATAAATTATTCTTATTTGAGTGGTGCCATTAATATAGATATGAACTGTAAATTGGTGCAATCACTCAGGAAAGCAGTATGGGGAATCCTCAGAAAACTTGGAATGGAACCACCATTTGACCCAGTTATCCCACTCCTCAGTTTTTACCCAAAGGACTTAAAATTAGCATACTATAGTGACACAGCCACATTAATGTGTAAAGCAGCTCAATTCACAATAGCTAAACTATGGAGCCAACCTAGATGCCCTTCAACAGATGAATAGATAAAGAAAATGTGGTATATATACACAATGGAATATTAGTCAACCATAAAGAAGAATTAAATTCTTGCAACAAGATTTGCAAAATTTGTTGCATTTGCTGGTAAATGGATAGAACTGGAGACTATCATGCTAAGTGAAATAAGCCAGTCCCCACCCCCAAAAAAAAGGCCAAATGTTCTCTCTGATACTCCAATACTATCACACAATAAGGGGTAGGGGGAGAATAGAAGTTCATTGGATTAGAGAAAAGATGAAGGGAAGGAAGAGTGGATGGGAATAGGAAAGACAGTAGAATGAATCAGACATAACTTTCCTATGTTCATATATGAATATATGACCAGTGTAATGCCATATCATGTACAGCTATAAGAATGGGAAGTTATACTCCATATATGTATAATGTACAATATATCAAAATGCACCCTACCGCCATGTATATCTAAAAAACAAATTAAAAATACATAGATATGGTACTTTGAAACAGCCAAAAGATAATATATCCTTGTCCCTCAAAACAATTACTAATCCTAGCGGGGCACAATGGCACATGCCTGTAATCCTAGCAACTTGGGAGGCTGAGGCAGGAGGATTGCAATTTCAAAGCCAGCCTCAGCAATTTAGCAAGGTCATCAGCAACTTAGTGAGACCCTGTCTCAAAATAAAATATAAAAAAGGACTGGGGATGTGGCTCAGTGGGTAAGTGCACCTGGGTTCAATCCCTGGTACCACAAACAACAACAACAACAACAACAACAACAAAATTAATCCCTCAAAAATGTTAATAAAAAGGACCCTATATTAATACCTGTTTATCAACTCTAAGATTTACTGTCTTTAAAACAGAAAGGTATTCTGAGTATGATAAGGACAGTTATGTTTGACTAATACTACAATGATTTTCAGCACTACAAATTTCCCTAAACCACTTAGACCATGTACTCCAGCGGGTGAGTTGAGGAATCTATACAAAGTTACGCTGTATATGCCAGTTTTTATTGCAAGAACAAACAGCAGCCTACAGCAAACACCTATTTATTCCTCATGTTACTCATAGACTCTAACCGGCTGGGCCCCGTTCAACTCAGCTGGGCTCAGCAGGCCTCACATATCTCATTCCCAAGTCGATTCTGAAGGAGTCACTGTTATCTGAGAGATGAAATTCTCATGATAAAAGACAAGAGGCAGAAGGGTCAACATGAAGCACCCAATTGCACTTTAGCTAACATTAGATGAGATGACTATCATATCCACTTACATCTCATCAACCCTAGCATGGGACAGAGAGAAAACAATGGGGAATAATCCAGCTTAATAATAACAACACTATACAGAAATGGTGTCTCTCACCCATCCCCAGCCATTTTTCAGGCATAGCAGGAGTCAGAGCTGGATATTGCACTCTGACAGCTTCCTCTTGTAGAACGGCAAGCAGTTATTTATAATGCTGTGCGAATGCTTTAGGACTACTGCGGTGAACCCAGGACTACTTCCTCAAGACATCCTTCTTACTGGCAGCCTTGGAAACTTTAAGGAAGATGTGTCATCCAAATTCACACAGATTGCTGTGACAACCCAAATCTCCTATGGTTGGTACAAAGATTCAACCATACAAAGACCGTAGGATACACTACTTCCATCCACCAGTATGCATTTTATTTTTTAAATCCTACATGTGAATTAGATGTGGGAGTTTTTATTACAGTAATTTTAATTTCTTCTTCAAACCACATGATATCCATATTAAAGTAATAAACACTCAGATAATAAGCACTCATGTATAAAGTATAAGCCTTTTACACAAAGCTGTCATAAAGACTATTGGCTTAAGAATTGATTTTTCTCTCCTCAAAATGTACTTAATAAGAATTTTCGCAGCATGTATTATATACTAGATGCTAAGGATTTTACATATATTAGCTTATTTAATCCTTATGACAACACTGTAAAATAAGTACTATCATTATCTTTCTTGTTTCATAAGAGAGAAAACTGAGGAGAAGACATGTAAATAACTTTCTCAAGAAGACATGGAAGAGCTGGAATTCAAATTGCTTTTATCATTACAATATGATGCCTTTTCCCCTTCACACAGAATTGTGTCTATTCCATGAAACCCTGAATTTAATTTCTTTAAGCAAAGCCCTAATTTACTGTAATGTTTTAAACGTTAAACTTCTTAGACACCTCATTAAAATAATCTATGTAGTATAATGGATTTTATAGTTGTATCACACTTCACAAAAACCATGCTGATTTGAGGATATTAAAAAGGACTTGCTCAAGTCATACACCCAGCAAGTGGCTTTTAGAACTTCTTGAAGACATGAATCTATATTAACTCATGTGTGAATTACCCAGTTCTCCTTCCATTCTATCTGAGGCAAGGAATGCCCTTACTTTATATGTCATCTTTAATTTGAACCAACAGTTCCTCAATCGAAGACCCATTTCTATTTTACCATCTGGCATTTGCTAAAATTTTTCCTTTCTTTTTTTTCTCTTTTTAAATGTATGACTCAAAGCTAATATTTTTATAAAGATAATAGTTTCAAGCAAATGAAATCCTCATATGTCAACATCCTGTTTGTATTAGTCAGTTTTCCATCACTGTGACAAAATACCTGAGGAAAAATAAACTTAGAGAAGGAATGGTTTATTTTGGCTCAGAGTCCCAGGTTTTAGTCCATGATGAACTGGCACCATTGCTTCTAGGCTTATGATGAGGAGGAAAATCATGGTGGGAAGCACAAGATAGAGCAAATCTGCTCATCTCATTGTGACTGGGAAGAAAAATAGAAAGACAGGAAAAGGCTAGGGTTCCAATACCCCTTCAAGGGCATGCCCCTAGTGACCTAATTTTCCCCAACAGGCCTCACATCCTAAAATTTCCCCCACCTCCCAGTAGAGCCACAGACTGTCAATAAAGCCTTTAGCATACAGACCTTTGAAGGATATTAAAGATTCAAACCATAACATGATTAAAAATTATAGTTTCAAATTTTCTTCTTAAAACTTTCTTGTACAAGTTGATGTAAGTAATTTTTTAAAGTATAATTACAATTATGAAATGGGATAACTCCATGGGTGAGGGAGTTAACAAACTGTAAAACTGAAAAGAAACAGCAGGGAAGGAAAAAAAGGAGAATAAGCACAAATATAGCTAGTTAAGCAGTAGCCTCTCCACTTCAATCCTATGTAACCAAGAACTGGCTATGTAACTAATATGGTCAGTGATTTTTCTTGGCAATGATGTGATCAAGTTACCAACAATACATGTATATTATATTTTCAGCATTATGTCACTTTTAATGCAAATCATGATTTCAATCAATAAAGCCTATCTTTCTTTGGCAGGACAAAGCTTTGTGACCTTGGAACCCAAGGACAGTGAACCACACCTCTGCTGCTGTTTCATTGATGCCCTCTGCTCCCATTCTGACCTGCCCTCCTCAGCAGAGCCCGAGGAAACTCCTCATGAATAGTGCGAAGTTGATTAGGATTTTTGTTGACTTTTTGTTTTCTTTCCTATGTGGGAGATTTTTGTTGTTGTTGTTCTCTTAAAAGACATCACTGTCTTCCTGGAGACAAAGCAGGTTAACAATTTTATTTTAGATATGTATTCTGTGTGAATCAATTGCTCCTTTGTAAGGAAATAATAAATAACCATTTCCAACACAATCTGCTAGGAACATGTTTACATGCTAATATATATGAGTAAGTTGTATAAGACAGAATTATTTCTGGTGTACTGGCAAAATAATCATATATTATTCATATAACAACAGATGTCTTTATCATAGATATTTTCTGAAAGCACTTTATCTTGTTTATAAGTCTTATGAATTTACATGCACTAGAAATTCTAGGATAATATCTTCTATCATACTTGTAGTAATCAATGGTGGCTACCATCTATGGAATATTTATGATTTGGCAAACACAAGTGCATTTGTCCCAACAACCCTGTAAGGCAGGATTATCTCCATTTTACTTGAGAAAACTGAGGCTAAAGCCTGTACTCAGGAGGCTGAGGCAGGAGGATCGCAAGTTCAAGGCAGCCTAAGCAATTTAGCAAGGCCCCAAGCAACTTAGAGAGACCCATCTCAGAATAAAAAAAAATAGAAAGGTCTGGGGATGTGGTTTAATGGTTAAGTGACCCTGGGTTCAATTCCTGGTACCAGGAAAAAAGAAAAAATCTGAGCTAATGTCACAGAGAGTGGTGTTGCCTGGACTTAGACCCTGGTCTGGCTGACTTGGTAACCTGTTCTCCTCATCACTGCACCGCAGGCTCTGCTGCAGACACGGAGGCTAGGCTGTAGAAACAGGTGATCTCTGCTTTACGGTCTTTGGTGTGAAAAATAGAAATGTGCTTCTATTAGATTTACTAATAGAGGTTTCTGTCTTTATAAACACTAGTGTAATTCCCCCAAATCAAATAAGATTTAATAAGGATCATAGATATAGATGAGATGGTCTGGTCTGCTGTCTCCCATTAAAATGTCCATGAAGATAAAAAAGAGAGACAAGAATTAACAACAGAAGAAAAAAAAAAATGATGTTCCAAATTTTCCAGGCAATTTCCCTTAAATGTTTTGTCAGTGAGGATAGATTAGAAAGCAAATGATTGGAATCTGCACCATAGCAATCTGATTTAGAATTGAACCAAAATATGTGTTCTCCCTCCCCCCATATCTCTGTCTCTCTCTCTCTGTCTCTCTCTCTCTGTTTCTCTCTCACACATACACACACACACACACACACACACACTCAAAGACCAACTCATTTGACTCATTTCCTCCTTGTTCACCTAAACCCAGAATATAGTGGCTGGAAATCTTTTTTTAAAATGGGGGAAGGGGGGAAAAGAATTATTTCAGAGG
Organism: Sciurus vulgaris; assembly: GCF_902686455.1. Classification (NCBI taxonomy): domain Eukaryota; kingdom Metazoa; phylum Chordata; class Mammalia; order Rodentia; family Sciuridae; genus Sciurus; species Sciurus vulgaris. Next base: position 59,494,506 of record NC_136469.1, read on the forward strand.
TAACTGAGCTCTGTCCTCCCTTTACCTTGCCTCTGTCAGCTCGTTCCTTCTTTCTATTTTTCTATTCATAAGCAGGAAGTAGAAAGGAGACTAAGATAGTATATTTTGTATTTGGAAATTTTTAAAACAGACCCAAGAGGGCCAGGAATACTGAGATGGATGTGCTCTCTCACATACCACACTGCCCAAAGAACTCTGACAGGCTCTCTAGCACAACCAAAAGCACAAGAGTGACTTCAGTACTAGCCCAGTATTAGTACTTGATGAATGCTCGTCAGCCATTACAAACAGAATAAAAGCAAAATTCTACATCCTGACCGTCAGGTTTATGCCTAAGAGCAAAGTTGCCTGTGCCCAAATGAACAGCCAAGGGGACCAAGGAAAGTCAACACTGTGAAAAACTCCATCCTAGGTAACTCCCTCTCTGCTCTGTCAGAGCACCCAGGAGATAAACAACAGAGACAACTAAGATCTAAGAAAAAGCAAACACTGGGAGAGAGGAATTGAAAAGGAGAAATTTCCCTAAAGACTAAGAGAGGTCATGGCTCTGAAAATTCCTTTCTTCAGAATTACATAAGAATTTTCCAAGACTTAATTTCCTGACAAAGATCTAAGATCTCCTATAAAAATGGAGCAGGCATTGCTACAAAATATTTTTTAAGGCTGCAATCAAGGCACAGAGACAGAGAATATTGGACAAAATGAGAAAAGAATGCAATGCCATAAGAAAAATCTGATTTGAGTACAGTAAAGAACAGAATAGACACTTCAGAGAATTTTTTTTGACACTTCAGAGAATTAAGAAAATAATGTAGAACAGCAAATTTGATAAATCCATGTAGAACATGAAAGGCCACACACAAAGAGACAACATATAAAAGAACAAAACCAATATGGAGAAGAGAAAGTACATCCACTGAGTTTTAACGGTGTCTGAGAAGCAGAAATAATAGTACTTTAAATGAAAAGAATTTAAATGAGACTACCCTACTCAAACAAAATTATTAAGACATTATAAAAAATGTTGCATAAATGAAAAGTGCAGTTCTTACAGAGCTTGAAAGAGTTTACCATGGTCCAGGCTCAATTATTATTTGTATGAGAATCAAGATAAATACATCCTAAGCTACCATCTTTCTGTTTGTAGACCTCTACTCAAATATGTTTATTCAAATAGGAATATTTTATGAAAGCATAGTTATCAGGTAGAATCACCATGTTAAGGAGGATCAAGGAAATAGCTGGATCCCATTGAGGCAAGAGGATCACAATAACTATGACCTAAAATGCAGGTTGCAACTCTTTCTCCACCCTCGTCTCTGCATCTCTCAGTATTTAGGCCTCATATTTCTCACAGAGTGCAGAGTGGCTTTATTCGTGTGGCAAATCAACTGGACTGCCAATAGTCCTAGGGAAGAGATTGAGCTTAAGGCCAAGATCAAAGCCATAGGGGTAGACTTAGATTGAGTGAGTCAGTTGCCCAATGGGGCACCAACTGTCAGTAGAGATTAGTACACAACATCTGCAAATATATGAGTGGCAGGTAATAGAGTTAATTCCCCAGAGAAAAGGAATTATAATCACAAAGTTGGTTGGAGAAGGTCATGGTGACCAAACAATGGCTGTTCTCTAAAAACTTTAACATACTGTTACCAGCACATAACAATGATTCCAGACATGAAAGGACAACATAAATCAGAATTTAAATAGATAATCCAGGACCCAGAAAAAAATTTTAAAAGAAAAAAACTTTTTTTCAAAAATAAAGACAAGGGCAGGGTGCAGTGATGCACCCTTGTAATCCCAGCAGTTCAGGAGGCTGAGGCAACAGTCTCACAAATCCAAGGCCATTTTCAGCAACTCTGTGAAGCCCTACGCAATTTAGCAGGACCCTGTCTGTAAATAAAAATTTAAAACAGGCTGGGGGTGTGGCTCAGTGGTTGAGTACCCCTGGGTTCAATCCCCAATACAAAACAACAAAATCTTTTATTCAAGAACACTTCCTGGAAATAAAATAAAGATCTGAAACTATATTTTAAGCCTATGTAATGTACTTCAAATTATTAACCCAAAACGACTAACTCCAAGATATATTTTAGTAAAATTACAAGACATTGATAAAGAATCCCTTGGGCATCTAAACAAGAAGAGTTAATTGATTTATACCAGGTGAAAATCAAGCAAAATGTTTAAGATAATCAAGGAGACAGTTTGTAAAGCAAAGAAGATGGTATAGCTTTTTTTATCCATGGAATATAAACCTTAAAATATAAAAAACACAGATAAACTGTTGTCATCTTTCAAGAATTGAGGGAACATTGTTCTTCTCATGGTCCTTCCCAAGGAATCCACTAGAGAATGGTCTCCAAAAAATTAAAATGGTTGGGTGAGGTGGTGCACACCTGTAATCCCAGTGGTTCGGGAGGCTGAGGCAAGAGGATGGTGAGTTCAAAGCCAGCCTCAGCAAAAGCAAGGCCCTAAGCTACTCAGTGAGACTCAGTCTCTAAATAAAATACAAAATAGGTCTGGGGATGTGGCTTAGTGGTTGAGTGCCCCTGAGATCAATCCCCAGTACCCAACCCCCAAAATTAAAATGGCTAAAGAGACATCAAATTAGAACTGGTGAGGAAGATAAAACATAACTATTTGTAGAACTAAGAGAAGAATGAAGGTTAAAGAAAAAAAGGTGAAAATGTTCAATGAAATGGTCGTATGATGAGAAAATACACGGTCCAAACACCAATAAAAAGGACATAAGATAGGGAAAACATATTCAGAAAAATGTAACTGTTCTCAGTAATTATAGCACTGTGGTAACATTATCATTGCCATTCAGAGAATGCTATTTGGAATAAAGTAATTGAGTAATTATGAGATATTCAAAGTCTATTATTCTCTGTGGGCTTGAAGAACTAGAAATTTTAGTGTGAAAGAAAAGATATACAGATATAAAATAATCAGTTAGGTAAAAAACAAACAAAATCTACAACTCTAGATACTATTGAATCCATGAAGTGTTCATCTTAGTATATATGTGTTTATGTTTATGTATATGTGTGCTCGTGTATTTCTTAGCCCAGTTCATTGAAAAGGTTCATAAAAACCAGTGAGCAATGAGTATTCCTTATACTCCTGTGTTCTTGCAATACCATTCACCACTAAAAGAAACCTGAACCTGGGTATCATGGTGCATGCCTCTAGTCCTAGCTACCTAGGAGGCTGAGGTGGGAGAATCACCAGGTTGAGGCCAGCCCAGGCAACAGAGCAAGAGCCCACCTAAAAGAAAGAACGGAAGAAAAGGGAGGGAAGGAAAAAAAAGAAGGGAAAGGAAGAGAGGAGGAAAGAGGAAGAAAGGAAAGCATTTTAGTCAGCTCCCCCCCTGTCCCCCCCCAACCCCCACTGTGACTAAAAAACCCAACCTACCAGAACAATTGTAGAGGAGGAACAATTTATTTGGGGACTCAGGGTTTCAGTGGTCTCCATCCATAGACAGCAGCTTCATTCCTCAGGGCTCCAGGTGAGGCAGGAACAACATGGTAGAAGAGTGTGGCAGAGGGAAGCAGCTCACATGATGATCAGAGAGCAGAGAGACTCCACTCTCCAGATACAAAATATCTAGCATTACAGCCACGCCGCCAATGAACCACTTCCTCCACCTGCCTCCAGTTACCACTCAGTTAATTCCATCCAGAATTAATTCACTGATTAGGTTAAGGTTATAATCCAATTTTGTCTCTTCCAAACTTTCTTGTGCAGTGAGCTTTTGGGGGACATCACATCTAAACCATAACAGAAAGGCAGGGCAAACTGAGCTTTTTTGAAAAGCAGCCAATTCCAAGCAAGTATGGATCAAGTAGGTTCAATATAAGCCTAGAATAAGTCATCACACTAAATAACTATCAGAAGTCTTAGTCAGCAGGCAGGAAATAATTAAGATTTCCCTTATTGCCTGATCCTAGTTTTATATAATTTTCCCTACAACAAAAGATGTCCAACCCCCATCTAGATCCTGACTAGATCCATTCTAGCTTTTCCTGTCTCTCTGCCTCCTTAGTTGTGCTCATTTTGATATTTAATAATTCCATGATATTGAAAAATTGAATGTCTAAATTAGTTCTGGAATTTATCAGGTAATCCTTAATGTGAGATTTGTTTTTTGTTCGTTTTTACAACCTGCCAAAAAAGTTTAGGCTATTTTTTAGTCATAAGAGATTATCAATTTACAATAACTACTATTCATTTCTTGGAGTGATTAGGATCTATTTTCTACCCTAGCTACATCTGGGAAACTGAGCTGACACATACCTTACCTTTAAGAATGAATCTCTAGTGCATAGTGATGCACACTTGTAATCCCAGCTACTTGGGAGCTTGATCCAGGAGGATTGCAAGTCCCAAGCCATCCTAAGCAATTTAGTGAGACCCTGTCTCAAAATAAAAAGTGAAAAGGACTCATGATGTAATTCAGTGGTAGAGCACTAGCCTAGCGTGCTCAAGAACCTAGGTTCACTACCCAGTATAAATATCACACACACACACACACACACACACACACACACACACACACAAATCAATCATTGACTTTACACTTAGGATGTAGAAAGCTGTAAAGAGTGTTAGTACCAAATTTATACCCAAAAAAATCTAGATAACTTTCAAAATCAGAGTTTTTCTTGAATTTACCAAAGAATTGAGATCACTGGGCCACCAAATTCTGAGGCCTAAAGTAAAACAAATTACTCCAAGGATGGATGGAATGCCAGTACATGTTCAGTGTGGCAGAACAGGGAGGAAGAGAAGATCGATATAAGAATGATAAAAATAATCCTGCAATATTTTTTAACTAAGTACTTAAGGCCAAGTGTAAGCTAGCCCTGGGAGCTATAGATATATGTGGAATTACAGACTATTTTCATGTACCTAACTGGATATTCACAAGAAAGATAAAAGAGCAAAGGACCTAAGAAATCCACCATAAGATGCATGCCAGGAGACAGAAAAAAAAAAAAAAAATGATATAGGAAAAGAAAAAAAGCCAACTTGTGTCCTTCTCCCCTATCTTACCTATGGGAGCAAAAGCCTATGAGAGAAATACAAGAAACTTATCACACCAAAGCACAAATCAGTACCCATTGTGGCTGAAGGAAGAGAATAATAGCAACTCTTCAGCCTTTGGATGTGTAAGAATGCAATTAGATACCTCCAAAAGCAGGAGGAGGTGCAGGATTCCTGAGAAGATCAAAGAGCCAATGCTTGTCTATGACTCAACGTACCCTAAAAACACCAAGCATGCTCCTTGCCTAGCCATCAGGCTATCAAGCATCATACAATAGTAATGTACTACTGAGATGATTAGAACCACGGAGAGACTGAGGTACAAGCACAAGAGAAGACTTCATCCAAAAATGGAACAGACATTGAGGGGAAAAAAAAAATTGCAAAGTAGCTTCCACCCTAAAGTCAAAGTAATGGTAGAGGAATTTGAAACCAATACTGCATTGAGAGTAACCAAAGCAACAACAAATCCAAATCAACCCCTAGCCACATTGAGTTAACTTATCATACTAAAAACCTAGTAAAAGATGTGATATGTCCATTTTCAAGCATGAGTACTCTTAATCTCAGACTATACTGTTCTTGATAGGATGTTTGCCATTTGGTCAAAATTACAAGACACACAAAGAAATAAAGGAAGATAACTTACCATCAAGAGATAAAGCAATAAATATCCATAACTGGTTATGACTCCCTGGTGTAGGAGTTATCAGACAAAATCAAAAATCATTACACTAAATGCTCTGGTGGAAAACAGATAATATGTATAATCTGATGGACAAATTCAATAGGAAGGTGGACACCACAAGAGAGTATCAGATGAAAATGCTAGAAATAAAATTTTTTTTATGAAAATAAAGAATGTCTTTGATTGACTCATTAGTAGAGGCAATGTATCTGAAAAAAAATTACTAGTGAACTTGAAAGCATGTCTATAGAAATTTCCCCAACCAAAACACGAGGAGAAAAAATCAAATTTTACAAAGGAGGCTTGAGGGTGTGACTCAGTGGTAGAATACTTGCTTAGCATGAGTAAAGCCCTGGGTTGAATCCCTAGCACCACAAAAATAGAAAAAAGAAAGAAGAGAAAGAGAGAATCCAAGAGCTGGGGAATGGGGATATCAAACAGTATAGCAAATGCATGATTGAATCCCAGAAAAATAGGAGAGTTAGAATATGCACAAGAAATATTTATAAACCAAAAACTTTAAAAGTTTCTAAAATATTTTTTAAAACCATATATCCTAGAAGTTCAGAGAATGCTAACCAAGATAAGTCAGAACAAAACAACAACAGCAACAAGAAGAACAACAAAAATCTAGACACATATTTGAACTGTTGAGAAACAAAAATAAAGGAAAAAACCTGAAGACAGATAGTACAAAAAGTACCATATACAGAAGAACAAACGTTAGAGTTACAACATCTGAAATTAAGTGAGCCTGAAAAGGAATAAAATGTTATTATAAAATTCTATATCCAATGAAAATATCTTTCAAGAGTGAAAATTAATTATAAATTTCTGACTGGCAGTTGACCTTCCTGTGGACTTTTTACTTACAAACCACCACTCTGACCAAAAATAACTTATGTCCTAAGTGCAGACTAAAAAAATGTTCTCAGGGAGAAAATAATGTGATTGCTATCCTCTCATCATGGTAGTAGCATGGGGTTCAATCTCTTCCAATGAAGTATTGTTTGTGTATGTCCAAGTCAGAAGAAATGTTATATGAAATCTTTCAAATAATTATGATAATAAGCCATGTATGACTGAGACTATGAAGCAAATTTCCATACCCTTCCTATCTAACTGTAGTCCTAAGGGATAATGGGCATGTCCAGACGTCAGAATAAGTATCTGAAAATACATTAATAAGTTGAATCCCATAACAGACAGTTGTGTAGTTAGACAGCTGTCTATTCTGTCTGCATAATGCCAAATAATTACTTTTACCTTCTTAATTTATTATTTACTTATTTTGTTTTTACTAACTGTAAAACTGTCAATTTTCTATTGTGATACAGAACTCAAATTCCACTAAACCTAATTGATACACTCTGCTTACTTAGTATGAGATAACTCTCATCTGACAAGCTGACTGGGCCATGGGGTGACCAGATATTTGGCTATACATTGTCCTGGGTGTTCCTGTGAAGGTATTTTGGGGTGAGATTAACACTTAAGTCAGTAGACAAAGTAAAGCAGATCACACTCCCTAATGGGGATAGGTCTCATTCACTCAAAGTTCTAAATAATACAAAATACTGACCCACCTCACTCAAATAAAACAGAATTCTCCTGATTCATGATCTTTGAACTGAGACGGTGGTTCTTTCTGATTCTGAAGAAGCTTTCGGATTCTGCTCAAACTGGTACATTGGCTCTGAAAACTGAACTTGCCAGCCTCTGTAAGCATGTGAGCCAATTCCTTATAGTAAATCTCTCAATAAATAGATGGATAGATAAAGAAAGAAGGAAGGGAAGGAAGGGAGGAAGGAAGGGAGGGAGGGAGGGAGGGAGGAAAAGATCTTATTTCTCTGGAAAACCCTGATACACTTGGGAACTTGAATGAACCAGAGGTTAAATAAGGGTTTGAAGAAACTGTCCTACAGTTATTGTTGCTCTTTATCCACACCAGTTAGAACATTGTCATTATTTTTAATGACATCATAATGATAAACTCTTTAATAAATATAAAAAGAGGAGAACTGACCAATAAAAGTCTACATTCATCCTAAGTCATTTAAAACTAATTAATATAACATGAAAGTAAAAAAGAAAAACATTAAAAGGACAGATTGCCCTCATAAGTTTTAAATATCACTTTTATTGAAGAACTATGCAACACTAGAATTTGTGATTGTGATAGTAGCTAAAAATATGTCTCTATGGTATTTTTTCTTGGTACTTATTTGATTAATAGCTGAACAACTTTGATGAACTCAAGAATGAACAGAACAAATGCCCCTAAATTATAATGACCCCATTACTAGTTTTACACTTGGTTTGAATATGAGGTGTCCCCCCAGAAAGCTCATGTGTTAGGTAATGTAGTAATGTTCAGAGGTGAAATGATTCAATTACAATGGATTAGTTACCTCATCAATGGATTAGTCTATTTGACGAATTAATAGTTTAAATGGACTACTCTGTGGGAACTATAGGCAGGTGAGACAAGGCTAGAGAAAGTAGGTCCCTGGGCTCATGTCTTCAGTAATTAGATCATGTCCCTGGTTCCTTTGTGTGCTCGCTTGCTCTCTCTCTCTCTCTCTCTCTCTCTCTCTCTCTCTCTCTCTCTCTCTCTCTCTCCTTCCTGGCTGCCATGAGCTAAGCACTTTTCCTCCCCTACACCTTGCCTTGAGCCCACAGCAATGGAGTTGAACAACCATGAACTGGGACCTCTGAAACCATGAACCCAAAATAATCTTTCCCTTTTCTAAAATCTTCTTGCTGTTAGTTTCTAAGTTGGCCAAGTGACAAAAAAAAAAAAAAAAAAAAAAAAAAAAATGTGATCAATACCAAATATTGTTGCATGAAAAATGCTTATTCTTTATATTGTTGATTATTTTTTAATTTTGTTTTGTTTTGTGGTACTGGAGATTGAACCCAGGGCCTAGCGCACAATAAGCAAGTGTTCTACCCTGAGCTATTCTTGTTTTATGTAAAGGCTTTATTCTGAATTAACAAAAGTGGATCAGAATATAAGTCTGCTAATCAACTTTTGCTTTTTTTTTAAAATTGTAAATGTTGTGAATACATGAACATTTTGCAAAATCCTTGGCCATTTTCACTATAACGCAGGAAGCTTAATCAGATTCCAACCATGAGTGGTCAAACAATTATGTCTTTAGTTATGCCAATTATCCCTTCTCACCTCCATATGAAAGAAGAAACATGGCGGTGTTAGTTTTTTAAAACTGAATTCAGTCACCAAAGTCTTATTTAACAACAATATCAAGATGATACAAGCTTTAAAATATATAATACAGTTTTTATGGATAACTACTCAGGGAGATTAGAGAAGAAAATCCAGGGAAAAATGGAGCTATTTCTAACCACTTATTTTCATTTCTCTCCACTAGGCTTTATTTTTTATAGTAGGAAAGTTACTCTTTATTACATCTGAAATAATGTGTCCTTACCAAAATGCAGAAATTGTGTCACTAAAAAAGCTTCTCACCAATCTTAATCTGCCTGCACTTTTTAAGACTGATCTTACTTAGTACAAAGTCATTTTCTGAATTTCATTTTAAGACCAAGACCTTCAAGCAAATCACATTTATCTAAGAGTAGTGCCAAGTAGAAAGAATCAAAGAAGACCATTTTAAAGTCCTATCCACATTCAAGAAAAATATCACCTGAGGTTATCTGCCTGTATCTAAGTGTCCATAGAAAGTTCTGGAGAATCGAATGGTTATCAGTCTGCTTGCTGTTCTATCTGCACAATGCCCAATAATTACTTTTAGTTAGTTTCTGAATTTATCATTTACTTATTTATTTTTACTAACTATTGAATCCATACAGGAGATATAAATTTTTCTGGGCAAGCTTGAAAAAATAAGGGTTGAGGAAAATAATCGGGAATCTTTATCCTTTATCCTTTATGCTAAGGTACTTCTTAAAAGGAACAGATTCACCTTAAGAGTAAAGAGAGTCAGTCAGCTTGGCTCAAGGACAAAACCTCAGTGATGATGGGAACAGGAAAATTTAAATATGACCCTCTGCCACCTAGAATACATTAGAATATAATGAGAAAAAGGAATTTCTACATGTTCCCAGTAAGTAGAATAATGCCTGGCACAATAGTAGTTGCCCAATAAATATGAATATTGAATGAATGAAGGAAGGAATGAATGTTCTTAGTTCAGCTTGTCATGGGATCATATTTGGACCCTGGTGTTTTGACTATGGGAATCTGTGAGAAGAGGAATAGGATTGTGAGGGGAAACAATCGCTTTCATTAAAAAGGGGAAAAAAAAAAAAACACCATAATTGGAGCTACTCATTCCCCCAGCTGCTGGGAATGTTAGCTGCTAATGGCTCCTTCAGATGAATCCCTCCTTGGAGATTCCCTCAGTTTCACCCAATCTCATGTTACCTGCCAGGGCACCCCATATTCAATGACCGAAGACCAGAGTACAAAGTCTGGGCCCCTTGCCTCATATAGGACAAATCTGAATGGCCATTCCCTCTTCGGAGATTCCCATGGGACTGAATGGCCATTTCCTCTTCGGAGATTCCCATGGGACTGGCTGAGGCCTCTGTGGCAGCTGCATGGCCGTTCAATGTCTGCTTCATCTCAGTCTAACTGTTCTCACACCCTTACAAGTACAGTCACTGAGAGCAATCCCCAATGATCTTTTGCATGAAAACTTCTATATTAGAGCCTGTTTCCAGGAAACCCAACCTAAGGCATCCTCCAATTGAGTAAGTATAGAAGCAAAAGACATTGATCCTACTTTACAGAATATAGAGAAGCTTTGGTTAGAATAAAAAGCTTATTACAAGGAATGACCTTTATGCAGTGTGGGGAGCCATAATTTGAATCGTGGTTTCTAACTGTCTTATAGCAGGAGACGCACCTGTGCTGGAAACTTCCTATGCAAAGGTTCAGATCAAGACTGCCCCATTGCTATGGTGACTCCCTGCTTAAAGGAGGCGCTGTGCAAGGCACAGGACTATCTGTCTTGACCCTGAGTTCAGACACCAGCTGTCAGTGGTAGAGAATAATGAGTGCAACTATATAATTATAATTGCTTTGACCCCCAAAACTGCCTGCTTTGAAGAAACTTTCTCATAGAATATCCTTTTGATGATAAAACCTATATGATAAACATGTTCTGGGTCATTATTCCTCCATCTAAAGACAGTGTCCCACCTGGTCCCAGCTTTCTCTCTCTAGGTATTTGTTTGTCTTTTCCCAAACTCCCATCACCCCTCGCCAGTTTCTGAATCAATGGCCATGCTGAGCACAGCAAAGCAGACCCTTGCATCATTTGCTACAACTTTATACCAATCTAGAGACATTTCTTATGATCTTCCATAAGAATCAGTTCTTTGTCATATTCATTTACTCCCTACAAAATCTGATGGATATATTTTCTTCTAATTATAAAACTAATGCTTGTTCATTTTACAATAGCTTACACAATAGGGAAAAGTCTAAACAAAAATATAAAAATCACCTGCAATTCTACCATCAATATATATTCATTATTAACCTACTGCAAAGACTTCTGGGTATTTCTCCATATTTGCACAGTCCATTTGTTCTGCTATAACAAAGTACCAGACTTGGTAGGAAAATGAATGTATTTTCTCACAGATCTACAGACTGGGAAGTCCAAGATCAAGGCACTGGCAAGTTCAGTGTCTGGTGAAAGCCCACTCTGTGTGGATGGCATCATCTAGATGTTCTCACATAGTGGAAGAACAGAAGGGCAAAGGGGCCTCTGTTAGTGGCCTTGCTGTATTCCTGATGGTAGAGCCTCATGACTCAATCGCTCCCAAATGGCCCACCTCCTAATACTACCACAACAGGGAACAAGTTCCAACACAGGAATTCTATGGAACATTCAAACAACCACACACACACATAGCCATCTATTTTACCGAATATATCACCATGCTTTTCATACTCCTTTGTTGCTTTTTTTTACTTTTTTAAATTTAATTTTTAAAAATTTAATTTAAATTTTGTTATAATTTGTTATACATGACAGCAGAATGCATTTGCACACATTGTACACAAAAGAAGCATAACTTCTCATTCGTCTGGCTGTACACGGTGCTGAGTCACACCAGTAATGCAATCATACATGTATATAGGGTAATAGTGTCTGTCTCATTCTACCATCTTTCCTATCCTCACTGCCCCACACTTCCCCTCACTACCCTCTTCATAATCCAAAGTTCCTTCCTTCTTCACTACCCACCCCCTACTATGAATCAGCATCCACTTATAAGAGAAAACATTTGGTCTTTGATTTTGGGGGATTGGCTTATTTCACTTAGCATGATATTCTGTAGTTCCATCCATTTACCTGCAAATGCCATAATTTCATTCTTATTTAAGGCTGAGTAATATTTCATTGTGTATATGTACCACATTTTCTTTATCCATTCATCTGTTGAAGGGCACCCAGGTTGGTTCCATAGTTTAGCTATTGTGAATTGAGTTGCTTGAACATTCATTTGACCACGTCACTGTAGAGTGCTGATTTTAAGTCCTTGGGGTATATGCCGAGGAGTGAGATAACTGGGTCAAATGGTGGTTCCATTCCAAGTTTTCTGAGGAATCTCCATACTGCTTTCCATAATGGTTGCACCATTTTGTATTCCCACCAGCAATGTATGAGTGTACCTTTTTCCCCACATCCTTGCCCACACTTATTATAGTTTGTCTACAGCCATACAACCCTGAACTCACCTGATCTCATCTGATCTTGAAAGCTTTCTTTACTCTTTGCTTAAAATTCCTTTTTATGCCTTAAATGCAATTGAACTAAATCCTCTACTAATATATTTAGGTCTCTCCAACTGTTCATTATTTTAAATCATGCTGAAATAAATGCCTGTTCTTGATTAATCCCTTTGGATTATTTCCTGTAAGAGAAATTACATGTCATAAAGAATATACATTCTTTGAAGTTCTGTTCACTATTGTCAAGTTGCTTCCAGGATAGTTGCATGAATTTGTGCTCCTACTAATAGTTTATGAGCATGGTTCTTTCCCCCATCACCCTTCTATTCTTTTATTTCTTATCTAATTTATGTAAAAGTGCAACCTCTTCATTATTTCAATTGACACTTCCATTGAGGCACAGAAAGCACATTTATCATATCACCATATGCCATGGCCATAGGAAAACATGCTTTTGATGATATGAAAAAAATAGATCATGCCAGAACAATAGGCTAAAACAAATAAAATGAGTTTACTAGGGATGAAAGTAAATTTCCAAGATAATATTCTTCAGTTAACCACTGAATAGACTGGGCGAGATTTACTTAACAACATGAAAAAGACGTATGTTTCCTATTTACTCAAAGTTCAGATCAAGTTCTGCTGAGATGGGGCCAGAAACATCAATTGAAACTTAATTTCTATTCATAGAAACACAACTGTCCAGGACAGGGACAGCCCCTTGATGGTCTGAAACTGCCACCCTAGATAGCAAGTATTTTGTTCAGTTCAACATTTTAAAAGGGACATTGAGTAACTCTACTGTCTCCAGAAGCCAGCAGCAAAAGTTATCTGTAAAACCTATAAGATTATTTGAGGAGACTAGAAATATTTAATTCAATAAATAAAATTTAAGAGGGCTTGGGACAGGGTAAGAATGGAGTGGCAGGTGCAGAGGTAAAACCTGTATGTCCTTAAATATTTGAAGGGGTGTCATTTAGAAGGATATGATTTATTCTGTATCACACCAGGAGGTACAACTAGCAGCAGTGAATAAAAGTACATAGAGGCAGGTTTTATTTCAACGTCAGGAGTAAATTCCTAATGATTAGAGCTACTCAAATGTGGAATGAAACTGACAGGTCAATTTTTCTTTCCATTAAATCGTCACTGAGCCCTCTCTCCATACTCAATCATTCAACTACTTTCTTTTTTTTTTTTTTTTTTTTTTTTTTTTTTTTTTTGCGGTACTGGGGATCGAATCAAGTACTTTCTAAATCCCCACTTTGTCCTCAGGACTGCAGTTGGGCCCTTGGTGTTCAGAGGGGCAGGAACAGGAGAGAAGTGGGCAGTCACCTCCTTGGCCTGGTCTCTACTCCTGGCTCTTTTACCAGAAGCGACTGTTTCTCTCAGGCCTGGGAAGTGCCATAGATTCCTTCAGTTTCTCTTCAGTCTCTGCCTTCCTATGTTTTGGCAGTATCTTGTTTTTTTTAAACTCTTTGAAATTTCTAAACATTTTTTCAGCATTAATTGGTGTTTCCTTATAGCCCAACTGATCCAAAACCTTTAAAAAAAAAACACAGAAAAATTTAAAATAATTCCATATGGCACCACTTAGCTTTATTGCTTTCTGTAACACCAAACCATTATTAAATTGACACTAATAAGACTCCTGACATGCCACCCAACACACTAAGCAAAGGAGTTCTATGTGAGTCTCATGGTTCTTTACATTCCCTCCAGGTACCTGCTTCCTATAGCCAGGATAGAAGCTATAGGAGAGAGAGAGAGAGAGAGAGAGAGAGAGAGAGAGAGAGAGAGAGAGAGAGAGAGAGAGAGAGACACTTTTCTATGTCTAAGAAAATATATATATAATACATAATATGTATGCCATATATTTATTTTATATATAATATATATGCCACGTGTGTGTGTGTGTGTGTGTGTGTGTGTGTGTGTGTATTCATTCTTTGGACCTTTGTCTCTTTGTCCCTTAGAATTGTATATGGGAAAATCATGCTTTCTAAGGCAAAAGTGTAACCCAAGAGAGATAAGATATCTAACATAGGAGTGACAAAAATATTTATCACTGGACTTCTTTTTCCCTTCTTCAAGATTTTCCTTTTAAAACATTCTGTCATTCAAAAATATCTTCTCAAAAACAGTCTCTAAAACTGCACAAGGGTTTTTAAGTGTGTTGAGTGTCCTTGGTACAGCAATCAGGGATCCCTTCCTGGTCCCTACAGGGCATTAGCCTGCAACCTTCCTGCTAAGCCAGCAGATGATAAGTACACAACCCTGGAAGAGTGAGCGCACTTGAGTTGTATCTACAGGGCAAAGTGAATAAGTGAACTAGTCATTCCATCTACTTTATCAATATAAGAGTCAAACAAAGCCAGGCATGATAGTGCACACCTATAATTCCAGTGGCTTGGAAGACTGAGGCAGGAGGATCACAAGTTCAAACCAGCCTCAGCAACAGTGAGGTGCTAAGCAACTCAGTGAGACCCTGTCTCTAAATAAAATACAAAAAGGAGCTAGGAATGTGGCTCAGTGATCCCTGAGTGCTCCTGAGTTCATACCTGGTACCCAATTTTAAAAAGTCAAACCAAATACATGCAAGAACAGAGTACCTTCTAAAAATAGATTCACATACAAAGTAAAATCTGCAGAATGACCCAGGATATCCTATCAAAGAAATATGAAGGAAGAAAGACACAGAGAGAGAGAAAGGAGAGCCCTACTCCACAAACAGATGAGGTTCCAAACTGCATTCAGAAATCAGAATGTTTTCCCATTAGAACAACCTTATGTGCATTGGTTTCTAGCAAAGTCACAAAAGACTTTCTGTTAATTCACTTTGAACCTGGTATGTTATAAAACTAAAAAAGAAAAAAAAAATAGCCATCACATATTAAACATAAATGTATTCCTATTAATACCTTGCTTAATCTTCACAAGACCATGAATTAGGTATAATCCATCATCATCATCTCTAATACATAAATGGGAAAATTGAAGTTCAAGCTAATTGTTGGGAAAAGGATTTGAGACAGGTCTTATGACTGCGAAAACCCATTTCAACTACCCAGCAGTACTTCCTACAACTTGCTATATCATGTTTCTGACACAGTGTATCCAGAGTTCCAACTTAGAAACACCAAGAACCCATTATCTCTGCCACTCTAAAGCAGAATGTGGATCCACCTATGCCCTGCTCTTCAAATAAAAATAGGTGTTTCCTTGCTTAAAAGGAAAAAGGCAAAGAGGAAAGAAGCCATCTCAGGACCCTGAGTGGGGATGCCCAGGTGCTGAGGCTCCTGGAAAACAAGACCCTGTTGAGTTGTTCTAGGTGCTCTTTCATGAGGGAACTTACAAAATGGGTGGGTAAAGCTAAGGCAGAGACCACCTATCTATCCAATGCACTTTAGGCCTATGGGATTATTTATTTATTTATTTATTTATTTATTTTTGGTGGTGGTGGTGGAGATTGAAACCAGAGTTTTGAGCATGCTAGGTAAGCACTTTGCCACTCAACTTCAGCCCCAGCCCCTATAGAATTATTTCTGTTAAACTCTCCTCTGACTTCATGAAGATTACACTTCAGGAGGAGGGGATCCAGGCGTGAAAGATTACTAAGAGGAAGAATTGGGAGTAGAGATGATTCTGGCTGCATCAACAAGTAGGGTTCTAGTAGCAGACAGACCAGGGTGATCAAACATCAATCCTGTGTAGGATAGAAGGAGATTCAGACCCAAAGCAGATACAAAGACTGCAAGAAATTAAGGATGGAGAATTCTTACTAAACTGACTCAGAGAGATTCTAGCTAAAGCTAGATCATATAAAGAAGTACACAAATGGGTCTGTAGGCCTGACTAAAGTTTAATCAAGTAAAAATCTTTGTGACAGTCAGGCTGTTATTAACCCTAAGGTAATCTGGATGATACTTTTAAGTTTGTTAAGTAATATCACAATTGTCTGTTTCATCTACTACTGTTAGACTCCTATTCAGAAGAAAGCATTCCTGTCTAGAGAAAAGTCCTAAATTCAAACAGCTGAAAGTGAACTAATTGCGGGGAAAGTTCAGAGGAAATAATGGTTTATATTTTAAATCAATTAGCATTCCTATCTAACTACCAGTAATAGAGATTTCACCTGCTGCTAATGGTCCTTTTGGATTTGGAAGCAGCTTTCTGTGAATGCAAAGGATTTGAGAGCAACTCACACAGAGAAAGCCCAACCAGGAGGGCCCATGAATATGAATGAGCCAAGTAAGAGATGTCTGAAAAATGCCAATGAACATCTCTCCCCTTCAGCTTTACAGAAGGCAGCAAGAAACGATCCTTCTGCAGTCTGATAAGTAGCCAATCCTTAATTAAATAAGCATGGCAAAGTAGACAGCAATTGAACAATGGAAAAATACAGAGCATAGAGAATTAGTATGCTCACTTATGTGATCTACTAATGTTCCACATGAATGAGGAATGAGACAGACTTAATGACATTTGGTTTAATTTGTTAATGCTTTACCACAGGGATAGCCTTTGTAGGGCATATTTTCTAAATAAAAAATGGTAGGAATAAAGAGACGGTAAACAGTTGAAATGTCGCTTTTTCTCCCAATTCAGTTAAAAAGAGCATGCTACTTTCAAAAATAGTTTTCTCAGTTCAAATCTGTATGTTGTGAAATAAATGTTTAGTTTTCTGAATAATGATCCTTAATGCTTGTGGTATTTATACATTCATTTATTGAAAAAACATTTCTAAGTATCTCCTGAGCTAGGCATCAGTTATGTAATAGCTCCATTCAGGTTTCCCTAACAAAACAGCATAAAATTGTGGTTTATAAACAATAGAAATGTATTATTCACAGTTCTAGAAGCTAGGAAATGCAAGATAAAGGCATCAGCAGAGATGCATCTAATACGGATCCACTTCCTGGTTCATAGGTAGTACCTTTCTCATGGTGTCTTCACATGATGAAAGGGCATGGGGTCTCTCTGGAGTTTCTTCTACCAGGGTGCTAATACCATTCATGAGGGTTTCATTCTCAAAACCTCGTGACCTCTCAAAGGCCCCACCTCCCGACACACCATCATTTGGTACTTAGGATTTTAGCATGTGAACTGGAATGGAGGGTGGACGTAGCATTCGGTCCACTTCAAGTCCCATGAATGAACACATACTACACATGTGATATGCACTGGATTATTTTATTCTATCAACAGTGTTGCAAGAGAAGCAAAATTGCTTCTTTATGGATCAGAAAAGTGAGGCTCAGAGAGGTTTGTTAACTGTCCCCAGTTCTCATGCTTATGTTTAAGGAAGCCATATATAAGACCCAGGTTTGATTCTAAAGTCCATGATCTCTACATGTGGCAAAGTGCTCCACAAATGACCACCAAGACAGACAAAGTTCGCGTAGCGCCCCTAGAACGTGGACCCTGCTTGAGAAGCTTTTAGTCCTAGGCTGCTGGCAACTGTGTCATTTTAGTAGTTTGGTTAGATAGCTTTGAAACCAAGGGTCTTGATATTATTAGGTTTCAGTTTCCTTATCTAAACATGGGGGTGCTAAAAAAAACCTACTGCCATGTGATGTGATAGAGATGAAATGAGATGTTAGAGCAAAATTCTTACTTCAGAGCTCAGTAGCATTCAGTAAATGTCAGCTATTGTTCTATGATAGGGTTTTATGTGAGAGTACCTATCCCAGGCTGTTTTGTATGTGTGTTAGAGGAGGAAACATATTATTTTTATTTCTTTGTAAAATTTCTCTTCTGAAATTGCTGTTTCCTTATGACTTTATATCCTGGATACAATTTTCACAGGCAAAAAAAAAAAAAAAAAAAAAAAAAAAAAAACTCAGATGGAAAAATAAAACTCTTTCTTTTAAATCGACTTTAAATTTAAAATTTTCAATAAATTGACTTACTTTCTTCTCAGGCCCCACTTTTCCCCTGATGGCAGAAAACTTGATTCACTCATTCCAAGGTAAAACTGAGATGACTTCATTGATGTCTTCTTTGGTGTCAGATTCTTGGCAAATCATAGTCTTTTTGCTTCTCATCCTTCCTCTGTCCCTCTCTGTGGTCCAAGGATGCTGGGGTCTTGGCCCTTAATCTACTTTTTTTACTCAAAGTGCTCCTTCTATACCATGCATTTGTTAAAATCAGCTTGAGAAGCTCAAATGCTTAACATTGACTGTTTGTCCTGCCTGCTTTAGATCTCTGTGGTTAACAACCCTATCCCAGGAATAAGAAACAGAGCGATTCTCCATGCTGCCAAAATGGGGGTGGCAGGAGCGGGAAGTTCAGAGCAAAAATAAAACCTTAGTTACCATGTCAGAGTGTTATCCCATGACACAATAACAGAAACCTTCTCAAATTAACTAGTAAAAAGAGAAACAAGAGAATACAGGGGTTTCATGGATTTCCATATCAAGAGACAAAGGAAAGCCAGGCTCCTTGGAATATGAACACAGAAAAACTCAAGGTCCCAGCTCTCTCTCCACTTGTGTCTTTCTCTTTAGGATTTGGTAGTTTCTTACTTCTGCTTCTTTTTGTAAGTCAACTCCATTCTTCTCTCTTTCAATCTGTTTCCTTTCTTAACTGTGTGGCCTATGGCCCCCAAACAACTGCCTAATGCCTACTCTATGTGACTTTTCAGTTCAAACCCTGTAGATAGCTTTAGTTGTCTCTAAGTTTGCATACAAAAATCTCACCAGGGAAAATCCGACTGGTCAGGCTTGTCTGTTACAGCCAGGCTTCTCAGGCTGCTGACCAGTGAAGGCTGCAGAGAATTGTGGGTCAGTTATCTCTTTATAGTCTAACCAGCAATTGCTGCAGGTACCCTGAAATATCTCTCTAGTATTGCTTAATTATAGAAGAAAGAGTATTAATGACATTGCATGTTAAAGTAAAAAAGAAAAGTGAGAGGTCTTATTAAAAAAATTAATCAAGCTAACCCAAGAAACTAGCTTTGATTGCCCTGTAGCTATTCTAGAAGTTCCCTGAAACCTCTAAATGACAGCATGGAACCATTTAACCACATCATTTTCATCTGCCAGTGTTTTCTACTGTTGGAATATCTACTACGAAGAGGATGATGATGATGATGATGTGTGTGTGTGTTTGTGTGGGGAGACATTTGATATTTTATTATTTATCCCTCTTAAAGAGACAGATACTAACTTAATTTTCTTTTGAGTATTATTTTCATGTTAACTAGATGGACCAGAAGAGCTGTAAGATCTATAAGTTGTAATGATATGTCACTGGAAGATGACAGAGGTGATATCAATGAGAACTGTAAAGAGGTCAAGAGACTTTCAGGCTACTACAAAATTTTATTTAAACCTGAGAGAAAGGGCTCTCAAAAGAATTTTATGCTTGTATTTTGGATCTTCGGAAAAAATATATTTGATGTTTTTTGTTATTGAGGAAGTAATTTGAAAGCAAGGATCATTCATTTATGTGAAATAAAAAGGAAACGAAGTTTCTAGCAACACTTATCTTGGAAATTTGATGACTTCTTACGGGGTAATATTTGTGATAAAATTCCTTTTTTGCTATTTTAAATATAAAATTGATGAGATTTGTACTTAATTAAAAACACTCTGTGGGAAAAAAATTCTCTAAAAATACAACCTAAAGCAAGTAAAATAACCATAAGAAACAGTCAGGAAAGATGGGAAGTAGATGAAATAAAATTATATTCTGGAAAATCTTACCTTTACTATTGTTTAACATAATTCAATTAGTAGAACAGACCACTGTGGGTGAATGGATAAAATCTCAAAAGAGGATTCTTTTTTATTTTCTTTCTTTTTTTTTTTTTTTTGGTATTGGGAATTGAACCCAGAAGTACTTAATCACTGAGCCACAACCCCAGCCTTCGTTTATATTTTATTTAGAGACAGAGTCTCACTGAGTTGCTTAAGACCTTGCTAAACTGCTGAGGCTGGCTTTGAACTTTCAATCCTCCTGCCTCGGCTTCCTGAGCCACTGGTAATACAGGCATGCACCAACACACCTGACTAAAAATGGGATTCTTAAAATATGAAGTAAACATTTTCACAGAAGGAACATCTGGAAATTTTCCAGAGTCACCACACTTAAAATCTTTATGACCACATGTATCAGGAAGAAAGAGATAGAAGCCATAGGAATAGGCACACATTGACTTTACACAGTCAGATCATCTTCAATCAAATTCTCATCTTCAATCAAATTCACGTCACTTACTATATGTGTGATCTATTGACTACTAATTGAAATACCAAATGAGAATTTCCAAAAATCAGAAAAGAAGTTTCATGGACACAGAAAAAGACACAGAAAACCTGAAAAGCAAATCTTGCCTTGAAGGGAAAAATAAAAAGCGCATGCCAAGATCTGATGCCAAAGTTGGTCAAGTTTGTTTTGGGGAAAATGGCTGTTTGAACATATTTCCTGTGCTTTAGAACCAATTCTTTCCTTTTTCATCATTACATTTTCCATCTGTAAAAATGATTATAGAAATATATTTGCAAGATGGCCACAATCTACCATCTGTGTGTATAATCTCTACATGCTGATAATGAATGCCAACACCACACAAGCCTTAAACAGAGGGCTGGCTCTTTCATCTGTTAGAAACTGTACCACCGTGCAACCCGGCACTATTTGGAGTTGGAGTCATGGTTCAGGAGAGCAGAGTAACTGAGCAAAATGGGAGATCTGACCTCACAACATAAAACAAGTTGTTCAGATGTCATACAGCCCAGAACCTTTGGGGTATTTTTGCTTTTACAGTCCTATGGGTTGAACCCAGAACCTCTCGAATTCTAGTTAAGCCCTCTACCTCTGACCAACAGTCGCAGTCCTATGGTCTAGGGCTGACCTATAGTTATAGTCTAGTTAAATTTAAAACCTGAAGGAGTTTTGTTTGTTTGTTTGTTTTTGTTTGTTTGTTTGTTTGTTTTGGTACCGGGGATTGAACTCAGAGGCACCTAACCATTAAGCACATTCCCAGTCCTCTTTTGTATTTTATTTAGAGACAGGGTCTCTCTGAGTTGCTTAGGGCCTTGCTAAATGTTGATGCTGGTTTTGAACTCACAATCCTCCTGCCTCAGCTTCCTGGGTTACTGGATAACTGAATGAGATTTGAATCTGTCGTCTCTATATGATAGGAAAATTTCTAACATGTGATTATACTTGTGTATAAAGTATAAGAAGTAAAAACTACTGAAAAAATTACTTTTTCTTCTCAAAGAACTATCCATAATTAGCAAAGAAAATTAAATGTTCAAAAATAAATAAATTATATTTAGCTATCTCCGGGAAATGGTGGTCACAGATGTAGTCAGGTGGCTCTTTTGCTACAAGGTAGACTCTGGAAGGCTGGAATAAATAGATGAAGTGTCTTTGTTTCATTTTGACTTCTTTTGTTTTACATGTGTATGTATATATGTATTTTTGTGAGAAAGGGAATTGAACCCAGGGTCTCCTGTTTTCTAGGTAAGTGCTCAACCACTGAGCTACATCTTCAGTCTTTTTTATTTTTTATTTTGAGACAGGGTTTCACTAAGTTGCCCAGGCTGACCTCAAACTTGGGATCCTTCTGCCTCCACCTCCTGAATAGCTGAATTTAAAAGCCATCATTCCTAGCTCTTATTTTGTTTTATTAATGTAACAATCTTCAATAATTATTAGTGGTCAACACTACAATGCCCTATTGGCTTAAAAGAAAAGTTCAGGGCTGGGACTCTAGCTCAGTGGCAAAGCATTGCCTAGCATGTGTGAGGCACTGGTTTGATCCTTAGCTCCACATAAAAATAAACAAAGGCATTCTACATTATCTGTAGTTTAGATAAACTACAAAAAAAAAATTTAAAGAAAAAAAAGTTCAACAAAAAACATTCCATCTTTCATAGGAAAAGCATTTAAAACATATACAACTCTTAAGGTCCAATATCAAAGGAAATGCTATGGCCATGAGTTGCTCAAGCAGAAAAACCTTGAAAACTAACGACACCTGAGGTGAATACCCAGAGACCAGTTTTGGAGAGGTGAGCTCCATGTACTAGAAATAAATCAGTCTTTACTATGGTCTAGGTGAAAAGATTTCAAGGTATAGTCCCCGAGCAAGAAGCCAAAAATGCATATTATAAAACTACATGCATTTTTGCTTGCATTGCATATGTTATTACTATGCTGTAGGTAATTATGCTATGTTAAACAGAATTCAAAAGGGTGAAAAATCTGAGTTTGTTCTTTTATTACAAATATCCCCGCAAATCCTCTCACCTTTATCCTTGCCCCCAGATAAAAACTGGAATCATATAGTTTCTTCAGTTACTTCTAAACATCATATTAGTTCTGTTTAATATAAGACTTCTATTTTCTCATCTTTAGTTCACATTTCTTTCAGGCAGAAACCTGCAGCAGGGGAGGGAGAAGGATATCTGGTCAACCTTCTCCATTTCTATGGTACCAGTTCTTCCCCCAGCTTCCTGGCTACAATTTCCAACGTTTTCACCCAGTGACAACAAATTAGGGAAGAAAAAGAAACAAAGGTCTTGCTCTCCCGGCTCACCTCCACACTGAACACATGCCTCAAGGGGATGTATCCTCCAAGGAACCTTTCTCTATCTCCCACTCCCTGCCTCCTTTCCATGGTGGTGGGTCCACAGCTTACTGCTTCACGCTCCTCACTCTAGCAGTCTCTCCACTTGAAAAAGGTCTGCCATGCACCTTCCACCTAGTCATCCACTGTGGCATTCACCTGGCCAGTAGGAACTCACACATCCTCCCACATCAATTAATCCTTCATTGCTATCTGCTATCCTCACTCTGCCATCAGTAGTTCCTGGTGTGTTTGTCTTTAGTCTTCTTCAATATAAGTCACCCACCAGTCTTGTGTATGCCCCTAAACTTTAGGAGACACACAGAAAACATTGACTCAGCCCTCTCAAAACACCTCTCCCTAGACTTGAATTAAAAACAAAGCACTCTCCCACCTACATTCCTGGAGGAAAGGGGAAGGAACATGTCACTGCCCTCCGACAACTTTCCACAGAGACACTTTCTCACTCCCTTTCTTCAGCTTCAACTCTGTTACTTCCTTTAAAAGGGTACTAGATTAATTCTACAGAAACCCCCTGTTTCCACTTTTCTTGCAAATTCTACATGGGTAATTTTTATTATTCTTCTATTAAAATGGTTAGAGCTGCTCACTCATTGTGAACTCTCGGAAAGCATTTACCATTTTATTAAATGGGCTACCCCTATCTATCCAACCTTTCAAGACAGTAAATAAATGAGGAGAAATTGTTAAGAAATGAAGTACAAAGTTACTTAATATGCCTTATATTTAATATAATCCACCAGTGAAGTTACAGCTCTCATAATCTAAATATTTCACCTCTGAACAATGTTGCCACATTAGATATCACGTTTCCAATACATTAGTTTCCTGGGTGACACCTCGTACCCAAACCATAGCAGTGCTTATTCCTTCTCCAATTGGACTTGACTGCTGGGTACGGTGGTACAGGCCTTTAATCCTAGAGACTCAGGTTGAGGCAGGAGGATCACAATTCTGAGGCCAGACTAAGCAATTTAGTGAGATTCTGTGCCAAAATAAAAAACAAAACTGCTTGAGGGCTCAGTAGTAAAATACCCCTGGGTTCAATCCCCAGTATCACCAAAACAAAAAGAAGAACCACACAAAAGCAAAAACAAAATAACCATCAAGGCAATGAGACTTGACCTGTGGGACATTGTCATTGGCCACAGAACATAACCATAAACTACGGATTTTTTTACAAAGTAAATTATCTCAGAACATTGTTTGGTTAGATGGGTACTCTGAAATATATATGGTACATCAACAAATTAGTATTTACTTCTTTGATAGTTACATTGCATGATTCACAGGAATATCCATGTTTTTTGATTGATTTTTCCCTTTAGATTAACTTTTTTTCCCCACTAATTTTATTGAGAAGTATCTGCTTGACAAGATTTCACTTGTAGTTAGCTGAAAATGTCCACTGTCAATTCCCATTTTCAATTTTGTTATCTTCCAAAACCTCTAAACTAGCCTCAAAACATATAGCTTACTTAAAAGATTGAAATCCATTAGACCTGAGATCTTCCATGAAGACCCACACAGCAACTTTGCAAATGTGCAGCAGACACGAATGCTCCCTTAAGCCCTGGTTTTTTGTTACTTTAATGGAAAAGTCCTTTGAAGTGGATCAAAATGTGATTTGTCAGTGGAAGGATGATAAAACCCCAAACTGGCAAAATGTCAAAAACCAGGGCCTGAAATTGACTTCTTCACATGTGAAATTTCTGCTTTATTTTCGATGTAGGGCAAGAAACCACTGGAGATTACTCATCAGGACTTCACGGCTCTCATTAGCAACTTCCCATCCCAACCTGACCAGAGGCACCTGCTACAGTGCTCTGGAAGAGTTGGCCCGGAAGGCAATGCTCCTTCAAGGGAGGATGCCTGCACCTCTGTGAGTCTGTCCTCCTGGCCTTCTCTGCAGGGCCAAACAAGAAGCAAGTGGTTGGAGGCAGCAGCTCACCTCCTGTCTCTCTCAGGACCCTTTTGCACATCAAACACCTGCTGCTGGACTTTTGAGAAACCACCTATTTCATGGGCAAGTACAATTGTCTATTCAGCCTAATTCATTAAGTACATAATGAGAATACTTACAGTGCTTAATATCATCATGGTGTTTTATGGAGCATTTTTATAGGCATTATTATTCTCATTACAATGGACACCATTTTAATTCAGCAGTAGCTCTATGCCAGACATTGTTAAGTGGTTTGTACACGTAATTTCATGTCAGGATTTGGTATACACAATGAGCCTGTGAGATATGTGGATGCATATTATTATCCCATCTATTTAATGTGGAAATTCAGGTTCAGAGAGGTTTTGTGAATTGCCCAAATTCACAGACTCAATACAAAATGAATATAACTAGAACCTGTCTCTTTTAACTCCTTGCCATTTATTCATTCAATTAAAACTTTTACCAAATGCTTATTGAGCTCCCTACTATGTTCCTAATAGGTGCCAAAGGAACAAAGATTGGCCAGGATTTGTTTAGGAACTACAGAATGACTTCTTTTAAAAAATAATAATAATAATGACTCCCTAATAAATTATCGGGGGCCCTGGAAACAGTAGTAGAAGGCCTTCCCAGTTCCCAAATAAAGTGATTCTTCCATCCTAAAATGTATCTTAAAAATGCCTCGGGAACTTATTTGAAATGCAGATTACTAGGTCCAACACTTCAGCATGTTTTAAAACATTTTATTAGTTAATACCTAGACAGGTTTTCCATAGACCACACAGAGAAGCCCAGTTCTGGAAAATGAGATAAAGAAGGAGGCAATCTGAGTAGAACAGGTAAGATGCTGCAGTGAGGTTAGGTACCAGGTATCAGGTGTGACTGACGCGGCTCCTGCCCAGTTTTGGAGAAGGCCAAGTGAAATGAGGACTGGAGGACCACAGGAGCTTTCCCTACCAAGGGTCAAGGTCAGGGAGATGCTGTTGCTAATACCCAGCCTGTCTGTTCAAGCTCTGCTCCCAGTTAATGGCAGAATGAGCCCACGGAGCAGTGGTTTTCCTCTTTTGCAAAAGGGCTTACATGGAAAAAGAATTTATAATTAGGCAAAACTGAGACCATTAGCGGATCTACAATCAACTTCCTATGCAACTTGAAGCAATTTACATAAAAATTCTTTTTTTTAAGATATCTTTTGATATTCCAAAGAAGTAGTTGCCATCATAGCTTTATTTTATACAATTGTACACATTTTGCCCAGGACAAGTTCCAGACTGGAAATAATCTCTAAAAACAAATATTGAAAGCTTGATATTATTATTATAATAATAAACAGTATTTCTGCAATTCACACTAGTCAATAGGTGGTGCTGTGCTGAGGGAATAATCAAACCATCTTCTCTATATCTACTTGGTAAAAATGTGTCAAAGTCAGGTGAAACAAGAGTTAGGAAGCTTGGTGATTTTAATTGATACAGATGCAAAAGCTAGGATATCAATCCAGGCAGTCTTGCTCCAGAATTCACAATTGATAATTCAAAATATATCTCATTTATATGTATCAAATACTGCATAATAAAAAGATCCAATCAGAAGGGCTCAACTATTATCTGCTTATAACACAATTGTTAGAGAAAACTGAAAGTTTTACAAGAACCCAATGTAAACTCATATTAATTGTAATAAAGGAAGAAATTGAAAGCAAATTTTTCCACTTATTTATTACATTGGCATCCAAGGAACCTGATTTTAAGGTTGATATCTCCTACTATAAAACAGCAATATGCTTGCAAATTTGATTTGCAATTCATAGCACCAGTTAAGGCTTTTGCATCTATATCAATTAAAATCATCAAACTTCCTAACTCTTGTTTCACATGAAAATTCTGATCCTTAGTTTTGTCATCTGTTAAATGAACATAAAGATTTGGGTTTTTTGGAAGACTTAAAAATAAAATGAACACTTAATACATGACAGTTGTTATTAATAGCACGTCCTTATAAATTGAACTCTTCTGCCCTGAAAAATAAAAGCACATTATAAAAGTTTTAATAGCTTTCTCATTTTGGTTTATAATGGGGAGTAATATAAGGAAAGACTGGACTTATAATTAACCAAAAAGTAGACCCCACAAAACACTAATTTTCTTATGTTTGGTAACCAAATGTTTCCATGAATTGTTATGATAATACAAGTTAGAAATTTTACTTCCAGGGTTAGGAATATAGCTCAGTTGGTAGAGTGCTTGCCTCACATGCACAAGGCCCTAAGTTCAATCCCCAGCATCACAAAGAAAAAGAAATTTCACTTCAAAGAATTAATAGTATAGAGCATAGATATGCACTACGATCTGTGAATGAGAATATTCATCTAAGTTTGTGTCAAAAAACAAAATTAAAACAAATTTAGTTGAAAGATCTTAGTTGGCTTTGTGTATATGTATATGTGTGTGTTTCCAGAATTAGACACCACCTCGTTCTATAGAATATATGTGTGGTGTGTGTGTGTATGTGTGTGTGTGTGTGATAGAATGAGTATTCTGATAAACTCAGCAGAGGAGTTTGCATTTATATTGGATTTATAGGTAGAAAAGGGCTGAATAAAGCAGAAACAGAAAAGAAGCAGATTGGTTGTTTCAAAGTCAGTTTCTTCATAAAGGTTAAAGCAGAGGGTATTTCTTTATCATGTAGGTGAAAACTGTCCTATTTGGAAATTAGCTTCTCTCTCTCTCTATCTCTCCCTCTCTCACTCTCTCTCTCTCTCTCTCTCTCTCTCTCACACACACACACACACACACACACACACATACACACACACCACTCTCTGGACTCCTACAAATTTTATTTAACTTCTATAATATACAAATAAGACATCCTTTAAATGTCAATCATAGAGTAAAAATATATTGCAGTACATCCATATGCAATGAAGACAAATATTTAATCTGTTAAAAGTGACAGGTATATTTATAGTTCTAACGAGAAAATATTTGGACCATGTTAGGTTAAAAACTATTTCAAAAGAGTAAAATTTGATCCTACTTGTTTATAGAAAGCAGTTTAGACCTATTGAGCAGAAACAGCTGAATTCTCACTAAAATTCATATTTCCTTCTTATTTCTGGCACACAAATAAAGTGAATCCTGTAGCCAACATTTACTGAACTCTAATCTTGTGGCAAGAACTATCCAAAAGGTTTGTAGTGTATAGTTTTATATAACATAATCAACATAAAAGCCCTATGGGGTGAATTATCTTTTTTTTTTAAGTTTTCCATATTTATTTTTTGATTCACCTAAGAGTTATTGTTTTTTTATTTTTGTTTATTTATTTTCCCCTTTTTATTATTGTTTTTAACATTTGCAATATACATACTTGGTTTACAAAATGTACAAAAACTAGAAAACTCAACAATCAGCAAATAATGCAATTAAAAATTAACAAAACAAATAGGTATTGCACTGAAGAGGATAATCAAATGGCGGAAAAAACACCCAAAATTATTTGTTGTTAGAGAATTTCAGATTAAAACCATAATGGGATACCTAAGAGATTGCCTATGGTACTATATATAAATGGTGTATATATATATATATATATATATATATATATATATATACACATACTGTATATATGTATATATTATTGTTTATTTGCAAAATAAAAAGTGTTAAAAAACAATAAAATAAATCTGTTGCTGTGTACCATATGATAAATGAGAGAATGATCAATTGCAACAAAAGCATTCAAACAATCTTCTCTCTGAGCCTGACAGGACTATTCAATCTGTCTTCCAAAATATTACATCATCAACCTATCATTTACCCAATTTGCCACTGACCTTCATGTCAGGTGTTCTTTTTTTTCAATAATATTAATAATTAATTCGAATATAAATGCTGTAGATATTGTAATTAAAAAGTATAAATGTTCAACATATGTCAAAAGCAAACAGTAACTATATGTTCCATATATATGTCACACTTTAAATACCAATACACCAATAGGATAAAAGCAAAAGAAGGGGAAAATAAGCATGAGAAATCTGAAGTAGAGCTATTACTATAACATTAATTTCAAGAAAAGTATTTTTGGAGACAAAGAGGAGCATTTCATAACCATAATAGGGTAACTTCTTCAAAAAAGTATAACAATCCTAAATGTGTATGTACCTAATAACAAAATTTCAAAATACATGTAGTAAAATTTAATAAAACTAGAAAGACAAATCCACAATCATATTTGGAGATTTTAAGCTTCTTCACTTTGACGGAAGGAGTAATAATAATATTATCAGCCACTTTGACCTATTTGTTATTTATAGATAACTATATACAAAAATGACAAGCAGAAAATTAATAGGGATAGACTATATTCTGTCATAAAATAAGCTTTGAGGAATTTTAAAAATGTGAAATCATGCAGACTGTGTTTCCTGCATGATTTATTACATTAGAAATCAATCACTTTAAGATATATAAAACCCCTCCTCCACATCTCAACTACTTCAAAATTAAACAGCATACTTATAAATATCTCATAGATCAAAAAAGAAAGCACAAGCAAAGTAAATAAAAAGTTCTTTGAACAGGTAATAATAAAAGCTTATAATAACTGAATCTCTGGCATATAATAGTACTCATGCATACTTATAACTTACAGTATTTGTATCAGAAAGAAGCTAGATTAACAACCAAATCATTTTCAAATTACATAGAAGGAAGGAAAAAATAAGTGTAGGAGAGAAATACGTGAAATAGAAAAGAAATAATACACTAAAAGTTGATAAAAATCTAACAAGTATAATCAAGAAAAAAGCAGGAAAAATATCAATGGAAAGGGAGCTGTCAAAACAACCCTATAGATGCTAAAAATGTATTAAGATAATATTACAATTGTATAATTGCAATTATATGGCTTACATAACTTGATCTATTTTAGAGGAGAGAAACCCCTGCTTGTTTAGGCAATCCATGAGAGTGATATGCTTTTTCCCATCTTTTCACCTTCGGTCTGGATTTCTTTCCCTATGAGGTGAGTCTCTTGGAGACAACATATTGTTGGGCCTTGTTTTTTAATCCAATCTGCCAGTCTATGTCTATGATTGACAAGTTTAGGCCATTAATGTTCAAGGTTATTATTGAGATAGGATTTGTGTTCCTGGTCATTTTGGTTTATTTCTAGTTCTTAATTTGAATTACTTTCTCCTTTGATTGACTACTCCTTTAGTGTAATTCCTCCCTTTGCTGGTTTTCACTTTTTTTTTTTTTTTTTTTCATTTTATCTTCATGGAATATTTTGTAGAGAATTTTCTGAAGTGCAGGCATTCTGGTTAATTCTTTTAATTTTTGTTTATCATGGAAGGTTTTTATTTCATCTTCAAATCTGAAGCTTAATTTTGGTGGATATAGGATTCTTGGTTGACATCCATTTTCTTTCAGAGCTTGGTATGTTATTCCATGACCTCCTAGCTTTGAGGGTCTGGGTTGAAAAATCAGCTGAGACCTGAATTGGTTTCCCCTATATGTAATCTGATAGTTTTCTCTTGCAGTCTTTAAAATTTTATCCTTATTCTGTATGTTAGGCATTTTCATTATAATGTGATTTGATGTGGGTCTGTTGTAATTGTGCACATTTGGGGTCTCGTAAGCCTCTTGTATTGATTTTTCACTTCATTCTTTAGCTTTGGGAAATTTTCTAATATTATATCATTGAAAAGATGGTGCATTCCTTTGGTTTGTAACTCTGTGCCTTCAACTATCCTGATAAATCTTAAATTTTGTCTTTTCATGTTATCCCATAATTCTTGGGAGTTCTGTTCATAGTTTCTTAACATCTTCTCTGTGCAGTCAACTTTATTTTCAAGAGTATCTATTTTGTCTTCATTGCCTGAAGTTCTGTCTTCCAAGTGGTCTAGTCTATTGGTGATGCTTTCTATTGAATTTTTAATTTGATTCATTGTTTTCTTCATTTCAAGGATTTCTGGTAGGTTGGTTGGTTTTGTTTTGTTTTTGTTTTTCAGAATCTCTATCTCTTTATTGAAGTAATCTTTTGCTTCCTGTATTTACTCTCTTATTTCATCCTTTACTTCACAGATCAGTTTAACTATGTACATTCTAAACTTCTTCTCTGACATTTCTTCAACTGCAGTATGGATGGAGTATTGGAGTTATTGGAGTATCTTGGTCTGCTTGGGATGATTTGTTCCCTTTCTTTTTCATGTTGTTTGTTACCTATCTAACATTATTGATCTGAGGCAGTAGAGTTTCTGCCCTGTGGACTTTTGGTGTCCCTGAATATTTCCAGTACCTCACTGTTTAGGGGGAGACAAATAATAATGCAAACAATTTATAGTATTAAGTCAAATAGTTCCTACTGTGACATCTACAATGTTTATTCACAATAAACAGAAATGATATGATCGTTTTATAGGTTTTTATGCCTATAATAAAAACAGCAAACTTGCAAAAGAATTTACATTTTCAAATGGTGGGCAGGGAGAGAACAGAAGTGATATAGGATGTGATGATTATGAGGGAGGAGGAGAGAAGACAGAAGTAAAAGATTAAAAAGGGTGAAAGAACAATAGAGATTGGCTGTAAGCAGAAGAAAAGAGAATCAAGGTAAACAGGTAGGAGAAAAATATATGTAAAGCAAAAGTTTAAATAAAAACAATTAAAAATAAAAGAATACAACAAGAAAAAAAAACCTAATCCATGTAAAATAATTGACTTCAAAAATGCTGGAGATGAGAAGAAAAGAAAAAAATAGGAAACTGTATAAATGTCCTTGTACCATTGAGGTCACAATTAAACAGTGAAAAAGAATTTTAAAATATCTTGAAGAAAAGTTAAAGAATTCTTTCTGTTAAAGTTCAAAATGTTCTCAGTTTCTCTTCTCAGCAGTTTTAGGTGGGTCTTCTGGAGTGTGATGCTCCACCCCCTGGATGGCTGGAGTGAGGAGGTAATCCCATAGTCAGAGTTCCTGGAGGCAGGGTTTAGGCTTAGGCAGGCTCCAGTTGATCCAATTAGGCCAACTGGTCTGGAGATTTTTAAATCAGCACACCTCCAGTACCCAGTACTTGATGGCTCACACTAAAGGACTTTACCCCAGGGCTTTCCTGGGTTCCACTTGTATGGTGGGGGAGCCAATTCTTAGTCCCCTACATCATCTGCAGACCCCCACATTTCCTGCTCTTGGGTTCAGTCTCCAATTTCTCCTGCCCCCAGCCTTCCAAGCTCCCAGCCAGATGCATCTCTCCCAGCTTGTCCTGTACACATTCAGATTGGAGTGGGGAGGGATAGAGCCAGGTGGGTTTCCATGACCAGTTGTCCCTTGTGTAAACCTCTCTCTATGTTTGATTTTCTTCTGGTCACTTAACCACACTCTATGTCATGCAGTGTGGGTTTCCTGGGTCTGTATTTTGTGCCAAACTTGAGTTTGCCAGGAATCAACTTTCTCAGTTTCCACCCCTGTGCCGCAGTTACAAAATGTCCTCCACCTGGAGAGATGGCGGCTTCTTTCCCTACACTCAGATATCATGCAGTGCATCCTTTAGGTTTGTTGGGCAATGTCCTTGAACTCTAAATGCTCCATATCCAGACGTGCCTCAGGCCTCCCAAAAATGTAGGTTCTTTTAATGCCCTTATCCCTCTACTATGCCCACAGAGGGACCTTTCTGGCTGGAGCTTCTGGCCCAGCTATGGCAGCGACTGTGCTACTGGAGAATTCTTCCTTGTTTTATTATATCCAACCTCCCGTATTCCCAATTTGCTTTGAATGTCCAGTTTTAGGTTCCAGTAAAGTTCCCCTGAAAGGAACAAGACTGCAGACATTTCTCCCCTGATTCTGCCACACACACACACACACACACACACACACACACACACACACACCATTTTGCAATCTAGTTTGTTAACTTCCTCATCAGTCATTGGTCCAATTAGCCCATAGGCTTCCACTACCTAAGGGTAGTTCCCCTAACATTTGCTCTCTTTCTCTCTTTTTTGCCCTTAAGGGCAGACATTCTATTCATCTGCTTATTAAAATCTCTTCTATGAGTTGCCGAGTCCAGAGTGGTTTTCTAGGAGCTTTCACCACCACCCCTCCTTTTTGTTCACACTCCTTGTGGAGAAGAAGCCTGTCTGCTTTCTTAGTTTCATGCCAAGGAGCAGCCAGGAATGCAACCTCCTCTATTCTGCCATCTTGGATCTCTGTCTGGATATTCTTATTATCTGTGCTTTACAGATAAGGAATCAGAGGCACAGAAATGTTAAGTAGTTTTCCCAAGAATACACAGGAAGTAAGTAGTGTGATGGAATCCTAGAATTAAGAGAGAGAGAGAAAGAGAGAGAGAAAGAGAGAGACAGACAGAGAAAGATACTAGAATTCTAGTCAGGGAAATATTAGTAGATATGTGTTACCCCAACTTCCAACACTAGCCCATAAGAAACCACTCCAGGACCATGTTCTCCATGACCCTGTCCAGATGATCAAAATAGCACCAAATATTCTGAAAACTTAGAATCCATTTCTTAAAAACGACAGAGCCTCTACAACTCTGAGTAGCTGAATGACTGTTCCCAACCCAGTCATGTTACATTTGCAAGAATACATTCCTGAAATTTGGAGCTATTAATAATGTGGGGGCTATTTGTTATAAGTGCTAATCTATACTAATACATATGTATATGTTGCCAGAGACTAAGTGGAAATTAAATGATTATTTTTGTTGATTTTGGTCACTACTGTAATTCCAGTACTGAGAACAGTGCCTATTAATTAGTGGACTCAACAAACACTTGTTAAGTGAATATATATGCATAAAAATATCTGAAAATGTATGCATTATTTTTGAGAATGACTAACTCTAGTGTGATTAGGGGAGGAAAACCAGGAACCTTTTACTTTTTTTTCCATGAACTTCTGTAGAATTTAATTTTAAACACTAACACAACACATATTAATTTTATAATAACAATTTTTTAAAGAACACATTAAGGATGAGAATGATTTATCCTTACATCACGGAGTATAACAACCTTGCTTTTAGTTGTAAAGACAGAGACTGAATCTGTAACTGACTGGATTACTGGTCTAACCCACTCAGCAGTTCTTGGCTCTGCAGGAAACTCTCTCATGACTGTCATTTCTTGTCAAAGTCTGTCTAAGTGGTATAATTGGCAGAGGTGCCTGTCACTCCAGTTATGCCCCTTGGGTAGGTAGATGGAAGACAATCACCTCCAGTGAAAGTGTCAGCCCTGATCTCAGCTTCTCTCCTGTCAATCTATGGTAGAGCTGATCTAAAGTGAAGTCTGTGGATGCTAATTATAAGAAACTAAGCATCAAAGGGAAGGTCACCAAATGGCTGATATTTCATTTTGCTCATATTTCTATGGTAACATCTACTTGACCTCAAGACAATTATTTGAAAGTCAAAAAATCCAGAGCTTTATCCCATTAAGATGTATGTATGTTTGTTTTCTGAATTTGTAAATATTCTGATAATATGTAAACAAAACTGTTAGTAATATTTACTCCATGAAACTAAGACATTTGACTTATTTTCATAACTATTTCATCAAAACAAGTGCCAGAAAATTAAATTTCTGCCACTTACAAGTCTCACAACCTTAAGGTAGGCGTAGTCTTAAAGTCCTGTTTCGCCTTAAGGGAAGTCTCAATTCTGGGCTTAGTCTTCTTGGCAGCTATAAAGATATTGTGTCCATGATTAAATAGCAAGAAAGATCTTCAAGAAGTAAAAAGTTATGAAAAGGGTATTATTAAAAATTTCAGCTTTATTGAAAATTTAAAATGCCATATATTATTCTTTTAGTATTATAATAATATCTTACACTAGACTTTAAGCTCTATACGTGAGGTCAGTACTTACCTGACTCACGACGGTTACCTCCAAAACCTAGCACAGCATCTGATGTCTGCACACAGCATCAGTCATGGGTCAATCAGAGAGGCAGAGCCACTGAGTAATAGAAAAGAGAGGAGCTGGGTGTTTCCTCTGTATCTGATGCAAAGCCCAAGGTTGCTACAGGTAAGCTGGAACAGCCTTTGGGGAAAACAGGCACAAACTGGAACTGGCATTCTTCTCTCACCACCTTCAACCTCCACTACAACAGGGACCTGCAGAAGAAGCTACTGCCCATTAATACAGAGTCAGGAAACAGAAAAGCCAAAGCAAGCTGCAGGCCCAGGTGCTTCCCACCCAGTCACCCAGGTAAAGCCAAGCAGATTAGTGACAGCATGCCTGGTCTGCCCTGTACCAAATTTCACAAAATTAAAAAATGAGTGTTCTTCTTTTCTGTCTCCTAAGCGTCATTCAAATTTCTCTTGTGGACAATGCCAATCATGTGACATAAAGGGAAGTTAATTCTGGAAAACGTAGTTCCAGTTTAGTGACAAGCCACCACACAGGAACCTAGCAAATTCTTCTCAAGCAAATGAATATCTTTCAACATACAAACACAGAAGCTTTAAAGTAAAAGTGAGTATAGGTATTTGGGGCAGACGTTGCACAAAATGTATAGCTGCTATCAGGACTGAAAGTTCTTTTCCATTTGAACGAGAAATCTATGGTTCTGTAGTTCCCACTGGCATCTGTAGATGCATACATTGGAAAGGAGTCATCGAGAAGGAATCAGCTTGTGCAGATATTAACAAAGGTGGTCAGGTGAGAGAATGAAGGCATGAGATTCAGTAAATTTCAAAATACCCTCAATGCTAGAGATAGGACTGGAGTGTAGCTCAGTGGTAGAACATATGCTTAGCTAGCACAAAGCCCTGGGTTCAATCCTCAGCACCAACAAACAAAAACACTAGATGTAAAGGAAAAATCAATGAGGTTCCCTTTACCATCTCAGCAGAGGAGTCAAGATCTGTTTCCTCTTTTTCTATAGTGGTTACAATTAATATTCTCACGATGAAAAATAATGGAATTCAACTTTACATGAGGTGCAGGAAGAAAAGAAGGACTGATCAAATAATCAACTAATCAATGTTTTATTCAACCTGGTATCTCTCACTATTCCTTAAAACCCTTTCGATTTTAGTCTTACACACAATTCATGGAAATTTCTTTAGTTCTTTATGTCCTGACATAACTTTTCATTACGCGATGAGTAATCAATCAAGAAATGCAATTAGCTTAAAAGGAAACGTAAAGTGAAAATGTCATTAGCTCATAGAAGGAAGTCACCATCCTAAATAAAATTCTGTACATATTTTATACATTTCTAACACTTTGGTCACATTCACTTTGAAACACTAAGATACTTTTAACTTACTAAATACATGAAAAAGAAATCAGACTGGAAAATGAAATAGCCAATGTATTAAACAAGCATTATCAGGCCTCTATGTGCAAGTCTGTGCTGGATGTTACGTAATTCCATCTCTACAATAGTCCTGTGAGATAGCTATTACTAAGTCTACTTTGTAGGTGAAAAATTTTGATAGACTTCTAATGATTTGACTAAGAACACTTAATTTATAAATGGGCAAGTAAGAGTTAATATTTAACTCCGATTCCAAAATGCATGCTTCTTTCACTAAACTACATGCTTTAGTAAAGAAATATTTTGTAAGTATTTAAGCATATTACATTACACTTCTCCACAAAATGTGCTATTTTATTAAGATGCAGTGTCCATGATTTTGTAATATATAAGAATCTCAGTTTGCAAGCCAGGCATGGTGGCACATGTTTGTTATCCCAGCCGCTTTAGCCATAGGCTGAAGCAGGAGGATCACAAGTTGGAGG
Source organism: Sciurus vulgaris (assembly GCF_902686455.1). Classification (NCBI taxonomy): domain Eukaryota; kingdom Metazoa; phylum Chordata; class Mammalia; order Rodentia; family Sciuridae; genus Sciurus; species Sciurus vulgaris. The sequence continues at coordinate 59,531,315 of NC_136469.1, forward strand.
CCACCGGCCTCAGCCAATTTAGTGAGACCCTGTCTCAAAATTAAATATAGAAAGGGTTGGGGATGTACCTTGATGGTAGAGCATCCCTGGGTTCAATCTCCAGCACTCACTATGAAAAAAAGTCTCAGTTTTTCAAAACCATGGTTTCTGGATTGCTTCTTCCCCAATTCTGTGTAAAGTTATCTAAAGGACTCACATTAACTTCATTGGCAAACACATATTTTTCTAGTGTTCTTAGAGAGAACCGACTTCTCTCCCATGTATGTGAGCTGCTTATGGAAAGACTTTTTAAAAAAACCAAAAAACCTTTCAACACCTGTGGTAAGTGTGTGAAAATGACATTTTCCTCCTCTGTAACTTTCTTTTCATATCAGCAGCAAGATATCCTGGGCAACAGAGCTTTGACATCACTCTGCCTTTTGCTGTGTCCGTGACAGCAACCAGGTTTGTGGTAATCCCTCAGAAATGTGCAGATTGAGGAGTCTTGTTCTCTAGTTCTGCTATTCCCAGGAGGAGTTCAGGCAAGGTTCCAACAGGGCTCTCCATATGCTCATCACCAGCCTGCTTGCTACCTTCTAGCTCCTCCACAACCTAAGAAATGTCACAGAGCCTATCTTAAACAAAACAGATGATTAAAAAGGCATTTGATTTTGGAATCCTCTTTACAAATGAGAATTGCACTTAACACCTAAAATATGCCTTTTACAACAAGCTGGTCTTTCTGGTGAATTTAATGCTATATAATATTCAGGGTACAGATATGCTGGTGACTGAAGTGTCTGTGTTATTGAGCTTCTTTTGTTCAGAAAGACAGTTGTCACATCCCAAGTGCCCTTGAATGAAGGAATTTACTTTCAAGCTTTAACACACAGTGACATAAGTAGTCTCTCCCTGGTTTAAAAATAGGTTAGTCTTCCAAACAAATAAGTAAAACTAAGAGATCTTCCATGAAACACTATTATCAATGTTGACTTTGGTTTTGTTCTTGTTTTTGTTTTCCCAAAACTAGTCCACAGACTTGCTCTAAATGTTAATAAGAATACTCAAATACTCAATTATGGTTTTTTTTTTGTTTGTTTGTTTTTTCCTCCAGTGTTGGGGACGGAACCCAGGGCCTGGCACATGCCACACAAGCACTTTACCTCTCACCTATACCCCCAACCTTTTCTATTTTATTTTGAGACAATGTGTCTGTAAATTATACAGGCTGACCTTGAACTTGTGATCCTCCTGCCTCAACCTTGCAAGCAGCTGAGATTACAGTTGTGCACAACCATACCCAGCTTCAATTACTTTCTGTAACAAAATTCACTCTGACTTTCAAACTGAACTTGAGATCACATTTGAACCCACAACACAGACCTAGCTGGGAGAGCTGACCCTCTCAACCTCCAAAATTCTGCATCAGGGAGAGTGGATTTTCCCCCATTTAAAAGTTTTGCTAGCTGGTGTGGCAGCACACACCTGTAATTCCAGCAACTTGGGTGTACTACGCAGGAGGATCACGAGTTCAAGGCTAGCAACTGAGTGAGGTCCTAAACAACTTAGCAAAACCCCGTCTCAAAAAATAAAGAGGGTTTGGAATATGACTCAGTGGTTAAGCATCCCTGGGTTCAATTCCCATTTCCAGAAAAATAAAAAATAGTTTTGCTGTCTAGGAGAGAGTGAGGACACAGAGAACTTGGGTGCCCTGGGGCAGAAAGATGGGATTATATGTGCAGTATGCAAAGCAAGAGAATGGAGGAGGGAAAGATCCAGGGAAATGGCCTTTATTTGGCAAAAGTATGGAATTTACCTTCCTCTTCCATTTACTGTCATTCTTGCCCCCTCTCCTGGGGCTGATATGACTTACTTTAGGATCATGGTAAGGGCACTCTGGGGGAGCAAGGAGTAGCAGCCACAGTGCAAAGTGTTGGGGGGCCAGGGGGACTATGTCAGCCATGCCCAGAGACTCCTGGCATTAAAAACAAAATGACTAGAATCCTGTGATTTCATGCCCAGCGAACCTGCCACTCCTGAACAATGTCACTCCAAAAGTGTTTCTTCATCTCTCCACGTTCCTACTCAAATGTTTCAGTGACTCTTTACTCTCTCCTGTGCCCCTGGTGAGGGCTGAGAAGATGGTTTCACAGCTACTAAAGGATTTAAAATAAAATAAAATAAACCACATACCTCCCTAGAGAGTCTAATTATATAACCACCTTGTACTGCCCCCTCCTTTCCCTCCCCACCTCTCTCTCTCTCTCTCTCTCTCTCTCTCTCTTTCTCTCTCTCTCTCTCTCTCTCTCTCTCTCTCTCTCTCTCTCTCTCTCTCTCTCTCTCTCTCTCTGGAAGGGCATAAAAATTGCTGGTTGACATGTATCACATCCCTTATGTGCAGAGACTAGACTATAAGATAAAGTCCAAATTCCTTGCCAGAGCCAATCTGTATATCTTCATAAGATGTTTCCCACTAACCTTGAATAAAAAGCAAGTGCTACTAGAAGTAAGATTAAAACAGTTAGTAAACTTGGTTGCTGCTTTCGTGAAGTTTACAGCAATAATGGGAGAGAAAAATACCAACTCAGAAAAGTAAGGGGAAAAAACCCAGAGGCTAAAGGCAGAGAGAAAATGCAGGCTCTTGGTTTCAGAGCTCACAGGAGAACTTTGACATTTGCACTCATCCTGGACTCAGAAAAGTTTCTGCACTTGGGTGTCATAGAATAATCTCCTTTCTATGGAAATGTTATACAAGCGACTATTTATTCTTTTAGTCCCAGGCTTAGCTCATGTCAAACAGGGATGTGGGCTAAACAGCAGCCTCAAGATCCAAGACAACATGACAATTTTCTGACAGATCCTAAAAACAAGTAAGATATATTCTGGTAGATTACTAACCACCCAAAGTGTCTAAAACGGGAAAGAAAACAAAACAAAACAAAAAAAGGAGAGACTGTGGGTATGTGTTGTTCATTCATATTTTGTGGGTTGTCTCACTGTTTGTTTTGTCAGCTATTTTTATTAATAATGAGCAAAACAGAAAAACAGGGTGAGTCACAAATAGAAGATGCATATTTAGGGTCTCTGGCTAAGGAATGGAAGATGACAAAGTATGAAGCCAGGACTGACTGCTGACACTCAGACAGGAGGGACGCCTTAAGGCACTGTTAACACTCCCTCTTCCACCAGTGGAGGTGGCCCCAGGCAGGCATCTCAGCACTGGGGATTCTCCTCACAAAGATCCTGGGGCTGGAAGGTGGAGAAGACATAGGCATGAACTCCAGAAGAAGCAGTTCCATCACTTTCTAACTGTATCAGTCTTATTTCCTCCTCTGTGAAAAGGAAAAGGTAAAACAGTCTTTGTAGATAGTTTGGTAAAAATTAAGAGGTGGTATGTGTGAAGAAACTGGTTCACAGTGGACATTCAGTAAATTTTAACCATATTTTTGTCAACACAAAACCAAGGTTTCTACTATTTAAGATCTAACTGCATGCCTCAATGGAAAGAAAAACAAAAATATGGTATGACCACCAGTGTTAGCGATGCCCCCCAACAGCTCAAGGAACCCCTATGATCCACCAGCTATCAGATGAGAGGCAAAGACATTAATCCCACAAAGTGTGCTCCTCAGACATGGAAATAATAATATCAAACTTCTAAGGATTAAAGGAAATTAGAGTTTAAGACAGAGCTAAAACTGACATATAATAGGCACCCAATAAATCACAAATATTATTATCATTCCCCTTTTATAAATTTTAAAAGTGAAAAGATTGATCCTGTTCAAGATTTTTAATTTAAAACATCTTAACAACCAAATACTATCACCTCCTGTCATTCATGAATACAAATGTCATTAAGACCCTGCCTTTGCTTGGTGCAGTGGCACGCAACTGCAATTCCAGCTACTGGGGAGATTGACTAAGAAAGATTGCAAGTTCAAGGCTAGCCTGGGCAGTGGGGCGAGACCCTGTCTCAAAATAAAATAGAAAGGGCTGGAGATGCGGCTCAGTGGTAGAGCATTTGTCTAGCATATGCTAGTTCCTGGGTTCAATCCCAGTTCAAAACAAAAGATTCTGCTTTTGATTTTTCCTTTTTCCTTCTTCCTTTCCACATTGTTTTCCCTTGCAAAGAGAACATTAATGCTTTTACAAAGAGTGCTGCTGGTTTCTCTTTTATAAAACACTGTTGAGAACTGATTAGTTGTAAAGACCTTTGGGTGGGGAGATGGTAATATAAGCATAAATTACATCATTACCATTTTCTCCTAAGATGACTACAGTTAAGATTTCTGTCATGTGCAAGTAACTAAAAATTACAGAATATATACTTTGTTCAACAGTGCTTTTACAGTAATTCAGCTCCTTCAAATTCCAAGAGATGGACCTTTAAGATGCTTCATCTACCACAGTTTCTTTATCCATTCATCTATTGAAGGGCATCTAGGTTGGTTCCACAATCTAGCTATTGTGAAATGAGCTGCTATAAACATTGATGTGGCTGCATTACTGTAGTATGCTAATTTTAAGTCCTTTGGGTATAAACCGAGGAGTGGGATAACTGGGTCAAAAGATGGGTCCATTCCAATATTATTCAGCCATAAAGAATAATAATATTATGGCATTTGCAAATAAATAGATGGAATTGGAGAATATCATATTAAGTGAAATAAGTCAATCCCCAAAAACCAAAGGCCAAATGTTTCCCCTGATAAGTGGATGATGATATATAATAGGGATGGGGGGGTGAGAGAAGAATGGAGGAACTTCGGATTATGTAGAAGGAAATGAGAAGAAGGTGGGGTTGGAAAAATGGTGGAATGTGACAGACTTCATTACCCTATGCACATGTATGATTACACAATGGTATGAATCTACATCATGTACAACCATAGAAAAGAAAAGTTGTACCCCATTTGTGTACAATGAATCAAAATGCAGTATGTAAAAAATTTAAAAATAAATAATTAAAAAAAAAAAAAGATGCTTAATCTAAGAGACCTCAGAGTCATTTCACTTTTACAAGTCCTTGGGATCTCTTTAGCATACAACCGGCCCATACACCAGGTGGGATACTTGAGGATGAGGTATATTTCCTACAAATCTGTAAGTACTGATGTCTAATCACAGCCAAAGACCTTGCTCTGCTAGCAACTGGGAGGAATATGAGAAGCCTCTTTAGTGTGAGGTGTTCAAGGATCAGTTTCTTATTTTATGCTATCAGTTGGAGAGCAGACAGAATTAAGACAACAGGAATGGGACTTCCGTAGAAGGGCATCTGGAACACCCTCAGTGGGTCCATCAACATTTTTAAAATGTCATTTAATTTTGATACAGCAGTTATGGTCAGCTTGCTTTGCACCAGGCACTGGATTGGGTCCTGTGGTGGGGCTGATTAAAAATAGGTCCTTACGTTTATTTTCCCTGTTGCTGAATTTCCACAGTATTGACTGTCACTATTTGGTCAAGTTTCAAGTCTGAAGCATTCTTCTTTGTCAACATACCCTTGTTTGGTGGTGTGGCAGAGAATCTTGAGTTTCTTTTTAGCAGCGATTCATCAGATAAATTGCTCCCTTCCCTTTATTTACTTGGTGTCCTCGCGGTCCATCTATGTCATACAGGTCAAAACAACACCATGCCTAATAGTACTGTTTTTTCACTGGCCCTGTAGTAAGCACACCAGGCCTTTAACTGAGCCTGCAGTAGGCACAGTGGATAAAAGGTGTTTCATAAGCATGTGCCTGATTAAATTTAGGTTTCAATTTTGTTATCCAGAAAGTGTCATTTCACCTTTAGAGATATAGATTTTATATCTCTAATAGTAGATTTTATATCTACTTTGGTAGCTCCATATAAAACTATGACTAGACCCTTTTGCAAGAGTCCTCACAGATGTACCAGAAGCCCAGACTGTGGATCCAGAAGGACCAGTTCTGTGGGCTCCACTAGGTCATTTATCAGTTGTATAACCAAGGGCAAATTGCTTAATCTCTCTGAATGCCTCTTTACTAATCTGAGCATTTAGAATACTAACTCCAACCTCAGGAGGTTATTTTGAAGATTAAATAATAAAATTAATGTAAAGTGCACAGCATACATTACACATTTCATAAACGTTCATTTCCTTTTTTTTTTTTTTTTTTTTCTTCTCCCCTAGCACAAAGTTAAGTTTGCCATGAAATTCGCCAAATAAGGGAAAGGCCCCCAAAGTTGCTAGCGGCTGCAAAGATTATAGACTCTCTTATTCACCCAAGTGCTTGAGAAGTGTCAGGAATATTCCAAACTCCAAAGGAAATTAAATGCTGTTCCCCTGCCACCCACTCTACCCACTAGGGCCCCGAAGCACATTAAAAGAACATTAGGGCAATGATTTAAGCTAAAAATTAGCTGGCAGGGAAAGCACAAGGCCCCACTCCTCGGAGACTTAGCTACACCTATGGGTACAACACCCCGGCTCCCCCAGCGGGCTGACGTCAAGCGTTGTTTTTGCCCCCAGCGTCTGTAAAAATGAAGGGGTGGGGTAACGAGTGAGGCATCTCTGGTGCCCTAAAATAGCCTGCTGAGGACCCCTAGTGGCTGATAGCCGTCATAGTTTTCCTTGCAAAAAATAAACCTCGAGACCTCAGGAAAACTACCTGGGTTTCATTTATACTTGTCTTCCTCCCCTTCCCAGTGATCAGAGTTTTTTCTTAGGAGTTGGTTGTAAGAAAGAAAGTAGTGCCAGTCTGTGACAGGCCTGAACAGCCCTCAAGTTTAGAAACTGGAGTTATATGTGTCAAGGACATCAAAACCATGACTTTGAATTGGCAAAGAGTTCTGAAATATTCTTTGCATTCCTCACCAGGAAAGCAGAAGGCAGAGCAAGCAGGTTGACCTGACAAGAAAGCATTAGCATGTCCTCCATGAGCACTGCTTCTCATGAGCTGTCACTGTGGCTGCACACAAGGGCCTGCTTCTTAGATCCACCACAGACAGAAGACAAGAAAAAGAACAATAAGTCAAGGTTGTCCTGTTCATAAACAAATGTCAGACTGTTGTAGCTCATGTATTTCTGCTTCCTGAATCTTTATTTCCCAAACTCTAGTGAAAAGAAGCAATAAAGCTTTATCATGCTGGGGAATAAATAATAAATGATTCAGCCCAGACTGCAGGCATGTCTGGAGAATAGAGATGGGACCAGCAGGGATTTGTATACACAAAATGCCAAGATTTTTTGGGGTGGAAGCTTTTCCTTTTGAGGAAAGACGGGGAATACAAGTTTGTTTCAAAGAGCATTGCTGAGGGAGGTTTTGGTCATTCAGATTAATCTCCAACTGGGCCCTCTTTCCTTCCTTGCAATGATGAGCCCCAAAGCTAACTCTTCCTGCAGCAATTAGAGAACACAGGTGTGACATCCACCAAGAGATGACACCAGCAGCCACAGCATTACCTAGAGTCGCACCACAGTTATAGCCATTAAAGATTCCACCTTCAGAAACTGCAACTTGGTATTGTTAAATTAAATAGCAGGAGATCATTAGTCTGAGACTGTCTCCATATTTTGACTTCCTACATTACAAATCACAGCTTAGTACATAAACAAACTGAAACTTAACTTAGGAGAATATTTTTTTATTACAGATAGAGGAGGTGTCAATCACAAACATCCCACAACATTTAGCCAATCATAGGCAGCCTAAATCAGACCATGCCTAAATCAGACAAATGCTCAGTTGAAGACCATTAAATGTCTCCACTTTCTCCCTGTGGTCAGCCTATAAATGCTTGCTGCTAGACTGCTAGGTGGAGCACTTTAAACCAATTCTAGTTCTGAGTGCTGCCTGATTTTTGTTGTTGTTGTTATTGTTGTTTTGTTTTTTCTCACACTCAAATGTATCAAGCATAAAGTTTTTCTTTTAACAGTGTCTCTGGTTGTCACTCCTGACCATTCATTCTACCTTAGTGGTCACTGAAAGTAGAGTTCTTATTTTTCACATCAACAATGACAGGAAATATGGCACCAGATAGCCAGAACAGAGGAGAAAAATGGCAGATGGCACAGGAATCCAAGAGCTAATTGTTATTCATGCATTCTTGAAGCATGCTTGATATAGTGGGTTCAATTGTTGCCCCCAAAAGATATGACCATATCCATTTCCTTGGAACCTGGGAACATGAACTTACTTGCAAAAAAAAAGTCTTTGAAGATATAATTAATTTAAAGATCTTGAGATGCAATTGTTAGAGGGATGGGGCCTTCTGCAAACTTAGGCAGCACAGAAGTTCCTCCTTTAAGCCCCTAGTCTTGCAATCATATCAGAAGGATTTCAGACACATCATGCAGAGTAACGGGCATAAGTTTATTAGAAGAAATAGGAAAGAGGGGGCTGAGGATATGGCTCATTTGGTAAAGTGCATGTCTCACATGCACAAGGTCCTGGATTCAATCCCCAGCACCACATGCACAAAAAAAAAAAAAAGGAATAGGAAAGGGGAACACTTTCAAGGGAGAGAGTGGATTCTCTCAGAGAGAGATGGGATATGCTTCTTTTGCCCTCCAGTTTTGATGGGGTCCCATGGGAGTCTCCAGAGAGTCCTTCCCAGGTCCACTTTTTTTCTCAAGTTTTGACTGACAGCATGATGACACTGTACTTTCAAGTCCCCACTTGCATGACAACTCTAGATCACTTTGACTCTTGTTGACTAGGTCTAATTGGAAGTTATTCTTACAGATGTTATGGTTAGGAGGAATTATCCTTATCTCCCTGAGTTCCGGGATCTGATCTGTGTAAGGGTCATAGAAGTGCTCTCCTCCTTCAGGGTAACTTGTGTTCTTCTTCTCAGCATTTCAGGCCTTCATTTCCCTTGCAGATAACAGGTTGTTTCCTGAGGACTTTAACATATCCCATGGACTTAAGCCAGGGATGGCTGCAGGTAAATTGCTTTTCAAAGGAGGAAAGCATGTGGGGAAAGCAAAGGAGGTCAGCAAGTGGGCCCATTTTATAGAATTATTCCCTTTACCTCATGTTCCCACCACTTGGGTCTGTCTGTTCCTTATCATTATTAGTTATGCAGGTAAACACTATATTCAATGTCAAGTGTCTTTATAAAAGACACAGGGGAGAGGTACCGAGAGATGGAACTAAAGGCCATGTGAAGACATGAGGCAGAAATTAGATCTATGCATCCGTAAGCCAAGGAATGCCTGGAGCCACCAGAAGCTGGAAGAGGCAAAAAAGGATTTTCTTCTAGAGTCTTAGGAGGGAATATAGGTATGCCTACACCTGTTTCAGACTTGTAGCTCCCAAAACTGTAACAGAAGGTTGGGGGCTGTAAGAGAATATTTCTGTTGTTTTTGGTCATCCGGTCTGTGATATCTTTTAAAAACAGCCCTAGGAAATTCATCTACTTGCAAAAAATATTGACTGAGTACATTCTCTATGCCCAACACTGTGCCAGGTTCTAGAGATACAGCAATAAAGAAAATAAAGACCTTATTCTAATGGAATTTATTCTACAAAGAGGAAAGAGATTATACCCTTGTCCATAAACAAATGAGAAAATTTCTGAGAATGAAAAATCCTACAAATAAATATGTCAAACATGCCCATATGGTAAAGAGTAAATGAGGAGTGGAGCTCCAGATGGCACGAGGAGGAAAGACCTCTTTGAGTAGGTGACATTTTAGCTGATATCATCCAGAAATATCCAGAAAAATGTGGGAAGAATCAGCAGAATGACACTTTTGCAAGAAGTCAGAGTAGAGCCAGAAAAATTCTATTTTGCAACTATTACTATGCCCCCTTTAAGAATTCCAAAATTATTTTTCAAATAATTTTGAAAGGTGTTCCTTTCAAGGTGTTCCACCAAAACCATACAATAGCCTCATCTGAAGAAGGGGGCTAGAGGGGGCTCTGGCTGGGTTCTTTATCCTTAACATCTCTGCAAATCTGCCCTTCAGCCTCTCCCACAGCAGCTTCCCAACAGGCTTTGACTTAAGAAATTCTTCCACAGATGAGAGAAAATTTGAAAACCGCTCCCCCAAATTGGTGCATCAGAAGAAGGTAAAATATGTCATGTAGAATGTTTGATCCAGGGTTTCCTGCACTTCAAAGTGCAGCCACCATTGATGCGCCAGGATCTACATAGATTAAGAACATAGACCATTCTCTCCTTCTGAAGCCAGAATTAAAAACAGGCAGTTAGTGTAGATAGGTGATCCAATGGAATCGGGAAAATGGAGACCAGTTAGGATCCGGGAAGTTGGAGACTGCTGTGGGAGATTGGAATGTCAATGTCTCCAGAGCCCTTTGATTACCAAGATTGCCTGCCTATACCACCCTCCCAAAAGCCTGCAGACAGGGAATTGCTAATTAATGCCCCATGGGCTGTTTCCTGCCTAGATCACTCCATTTGACCCTCCCCCCTGCACATCTGCTTCTCACCTTTTGGCCATTCCACCAGTATCTCCTGGACCTAGTTACAAGGGCAGGAAGGAGAGAGATAAGGGGGGAGAGAGCAGGAGAACAAAGAAAGTAAAAGTCTATAAAAGGGGCAGGGCGCTCTCACTTCTTGGATAGCAGAATATCAGCCATGACCCCTTTTCCCTACCAGGAGAAGTCTATGTTACTACTTTTTGAATAAAACCTGCTTTATATGCCTTCCTCAAGTGCACTTCTCTAATGTTCAGACTTGAACATTTGAGGAAGCAGAACACATCAATGATAACCAGCAGTGTCACTTCCTCCCTTAGTCTGCTTCAGCTGACATCCATTTTTATTTCTCACCCCAAGAAGTCCAGGAAGTCCAACCAAGTCCACCATGACCCAGGATCCTTCCATCTTGTTCTTTCATGCACCAAATTTCTATTCCAAGGTAAACTCATGGTTCAAAATGGCTGCTTGACAACAATAGGTGTTGGCGAGGATGTGGGGAAAAAGGTGCACTCACATTGCTGGTGGAGTCACAAATTGGTGCAGCCACTCTGGAAAGCAGTATGGAGATTTCTTAGAAAACTTGAAATGGAACCACCATTTGACCCAGCTATCCCACTCCTTGGCCTATACCCAAAGGACTTAAAATCAGCACACTATAGAGATAAAGCCACATCAATGTGTATAGCAGCTCAGTTCACAATAGCTAAATTATAGAACCAACCTAGGTGCCCTTCAACAGATGAATGGATAAAGAAAATGTGGTTTGTATACACAATGCAATATTAATTAGCCATAAGGAGAAATGAAGTTATGGCATTTGCCAGTAAATGGAAGGAACTGGAGAATATCATGCTAGGTGAAATAAGCCAATCCCAAAAAACTAAAGGCCAAATGATTTCTCTGTTATGTGGATGATTATGCATAATGCGGTGAGGCGGATGGAGGGGAGGCAAGAATGGAGGAAGGATGGATAGTATAGAGGAAAATGAGGGGTGGGGTAGGGGCGGGGGGAAGGAAAGATAATAGAATGAGACAAACATCATTACCCTATGTACATGTATGAATACACAAATGGTGTAACTGCTTTGCGTACAACCAGAGAAATGAAAGTTGTACCCCATTTATGTACAATGAATCAAAAAAAAAAAAAAAAAATGGCTGCTTGAGCCCCCAACTACCTTATCCAAATTTCTTCCAACAAAAGGAAAGAAGTAGGAGAAAAGATCCTGTCTAATAACTTTAAAAACAATCCTTAGGGAGCACAGAGGTGCATATCTGTAATCCCAACTACTAAGAGATCAAAGGCAGGAGGATCAAAAGTTAGAGGACAACCTGGGGATGTCACTCAGTGGTAGAATGGTTGGCCAGCATGCACCATACCCTGGGTTGAATTCCCAGTAACACAAATAATGGGTAAAGCACTTCCTAGGAAATGCAATCTATTCTTCTACTTATACCCCACTGACCCAAAATCAGCTGTGTCACTAAACTCAGTCAAAACAGAGCTGAAAAATGAAGGCTTTATTCCAAGTAGCCATGTGCCAGCTAAACTCAGGGATTTATAATTGACCCTTAATGCACATCCATAACCTCATCTTGCTCTGTGTACACCCCACGTTCTGAGCTCCACCATGGTGGCCTGTTCCCAGATCCTCTAACATATCAGGCTCCCATTCAACAGAAGGTCTTTGCATGTGCTCTTCTGCTGGTCTGAGCCATACTTCTCCACTCCCCCGGCTCACCTTCCCTCTCTGTTTAATTCCCACTTATCCTTCAGATCTGAATCAAACCAACACTTTCAGAGGAGAGACTTCCTTTACCCAAGCCACATCGAATGCCCCACTACACAATCTCAGAGAAACATACACTTCTTATCACTCTTATGTTTTGACATTGACTTATGTAGTTATTCGATTAATGATATCTTCTTCTTTTGACAAGAAGTCATTTTGTCTGTTATTCACTTCTGTGTCCCAGTGTTTAGAAGGTGCTAGGTGTATATGAATTAAGCAATTTAATACTATTCAAATTTTTTCTCCACAAACATGGTACAAAGAACACTTTTTAAAAATCTATTTATAATAAGTACAACACATATGACTAATTAGAAAATTCTCTTCTTTACACCTGCCAAAACCATGATTTTATACAAAATAAAAATATAAATATTTCCTTTCCATAATCTGAAAAGTTTGTGGGGGTTGGGGTGGGTGATGTTTTTATTGGTGATCTTGGGATAGAGTAGTGAAGGAAGGGGGTTTATTTCATTTCCATTTTTAGTCTTCCCAATATCTCTAGGCCCAAGGTTAGTTTGTTTCTTTGTTGGTTTGTTTTTGCAGCACTGGAAATGGAACCCAGGCCTTGAGCATGTTAGGCAAGTGCTCTACCACTGAGCTATGTCCCCAGCACTTTATTTTTTTTTTAAGCAGGATCTCACTAGATGCTGTTATGGTTTGGATGTGAAGTATCCCCAAAAATCTCACGTGTGAGACAATGCAAGAAGGTTTAGAGGTGAAATGATTGGGTTATGAGAGCCTTAACCCAATCAGTGAATTAATCCCCTGATGGGATTAACTGAGTGGAAACTGAAGGCAAGTAGGGAGTGGCTGGAGGAGCTGGGTCATTGGGGGTGTGCATTTGGGGTGTATATTTCATATCTGCCAATTGGAGTCTCTCTCTCTGCTTTCTGATCACCATGTGAGCCACTTCCCTCCATCACACTGTACCACCATGGTGTCCTGCCTCATCTCAAGCCTCAAGGAATGGAACTGGTTGTCTATGGATTGAGAACTCTGAAATCATGAGCCACCAAATACAACTTTCTTCATAGTTGTTCTTGTCTTTCAGTCCCAGAAGCGAAAAAGCTGACTAAAACAGTTGCCAAGGCTGGCTTCGAATTTGGGACCTCCTGCTTCATCCTTCTGAGTAGCTGGGATTACAGGTGTGTGCCACCACAGCCAACTCCAAGTCCCAGGTGTTTTATCATCCACTCCCAAGCCATTCGTAGCTGCCTTTAAACTCACACATCAATTTATCTTTCAATTTATTTCTTAAGTATGCTCTACTCAGAGTAGCAACTTTGCTTTGATATTTTAACCAATTCAATCTAACTTGCATAGTCCCCCATCAATGTTTTTATTGAAAAATCCCCTGGTGCGCAATTCACCAACACTTGCTGTTTAAGAGCAGTGATGGAATTAGATCTTGTTCAGAGAATCAAAACCATATAACTCCCAACACTAACCTCTCACTAAAGTTGTGTCATGTCTTTCTGAATCCCTTTGTGTAGAAATAGCCATGAATAATAAGATGGTTGTGGGAGATAGAAAGAAGAATCAAGATCTGTTATTGTGATGGTTTTCAACTGTGCCAGTCTAAATGACTCCACTGTTAAATTACCTTGAATCATATTGCCCTTAATGATGAAATGATAATAATAGCAAATATTTATGGAGTGCTTACTACATGTCACGCAGAGCCATAAAAATAAAGCATTAGAGAACAGTGGGTTAATCTAATATTATAAAACCAAAATGCTCTAGAACATCCTGTATTTGAAGTTCACTGTGCAACAATATATGGATACAAAATACCCTCCCACACACTGGTAAACATGACTCCTAACCCTGTTGCTTGGGTTCTCTCCCTTCCAAGTCCAATTCCTGACATGTATTATGAATACCCTCCCCCTCACCTGGGTTTCAGATTATTAACCCAAGCTACCTCCTTAGGTTTGTACTGATTTATTTCTTAAGTATCTTTCCCTTCCTGAAGGATCATTAGGGAAGAATCTAATGCATTGATAAGCAGGCAGAGCCCACAGGCTTCATGCAGCCTGCCTGATTTTGTGACACTCTCCATAATCAAACTTCAGGAATGGGAGGTGAAAGTGTTTGTACTGATGAATGATATTCCCATCCATATTTACAGACTTATAAAACCCTCCCCACATTTCTCTCACCTCTAGGTCTCTACACATCTTCTTCCTTCTTTCTGAAACCCATAGCCTCTTTCTGCCTAGCAAATTCTAAATCATCTGTCTGGTCTCAGCTTTCACATCTCTCTAAATCCAAGATTCCAACTAGCTGCTCCTGTTGGGTAGAATTTATCATAAATGTTTGTCATGCCCAGTAGACTATAAGCTTCAAAACGATAAGGAGTATGTCTTCTATTTTGGGGGGGATGGGGACAGTTCACATCAAATGCAGGCAAAATAAGTATCTATGGTGCATATATAGATATAGTCGTATGTGTTTTTTAAATAAACATATTATCTATCAGACAATGTCCGAGGAGGTATGTCTTCAACACTGCTTAATGGAAAGCTATAAAGTGCCCAGTTCTCAGACATCAATCACAGATTCTTCTGCTTTGTTATAAAAGCAACAGCTACACAACCATGTGAATATAAACAAACTCATCCCCTACCCCAATCCCAAAATAACAAATTAACACATCAGGATTCCTAGCCATTGAATATAACTTTAGTAAGTAACTTATTAAAGAGATTGGTAAAACGACAATAAATTACTTAATTTGAGAATTTATCTGAATATATGACTAGATCAATTATGTTTCTTTTTTCTTCTTTTTCCTCCTCCTCCTCCTTCTCCTCCTCCTTCTCTTTCCTTTTTTTTTTTTTTTTTTTTTCTTTTTTCCTTTTTGGTACCAGGGAATGAACCCAGTAGTGCTTAGTAGTGCTTAACCACTGAGCTACATTCACAGCCCTTTTTATCTTGAGACAGGGTCTCACTAAGTTGCTTAGGGCCTCTCTAAGTCAGAGGTTGGCTTAGAATTGGGATCCTCCTGCCTCAGCCTTTGGAGCCTCTGTGATTACAGGCATGTGCCACCACGCCCAAGCTTTTTTCGTGCTTCTCAACTGCTCAAAACTTTCAATAGCTCCCTAATGTTTGTAGGGGGAAAAATAGCCTCGTGTCTGAGATGGACATTCAAGGCAATCCTTAATATTTTTATCTTCCTACCTTCCCACCTCATCACACATTCTATGTTCTAAGCAAATTCAATTTGTTATTTCCTATATAAACTCAATATGTGCAATGTTTTGGATCATAATTACCATAACTAACTCCCAGAGACTCTTTTTCATGGGATCTGGGCATGGTGGTGCACACCTGTAGCCCCAGGTTCTTGGGAGGATGAGGTGAAAAGTTGACTTGAACCTGAGCCCTTGACTCAAAAAATAGTCTCTATTATGCACCAGACCCTCTTTTAAGGGTTTTACATTATTAACTTGTTTACAACACAATTAGGCAGCATTACTGTTACCAGGTTTTAGTGGTGAGGAACCTGTGGCACTTTGCCTATGATCAAACATTTGGTAGGTAGCAAAGCCCAGATGTGGTCCCAGGCAGGCCCAGCTGCAGAGCCAGGTTCTGAATCATTATGCTCCTTGCTTTTCCATTTTCCTCCTTTGTCCTGTTCCCAACTCAGTTTTTCTAAATCCCATATCCATCCTTCCAGCCTCAACTCTAGTGGAAATTTCTCAATTAAAACTTTTTTGATCCTTCACTCTCCCTGCCTCACCTGGAATCCCCTTGCATCTTACCAATATGTTGCTTCTAGCAGTGACTTTATCTTGTCTGTAGTTTTATGTATCTGCCTTTGCCTTATCTGAGCTCCTGAGAGTTGGAAACTTACTTTATTATAGCTTTAACCCTAATATGCATAATCGGTAGTTTTGCTCACAGCAGGTATTTAATAAACTATTTTTAAATTGGAGGAACAGAGGAAAAAGGCAACAATGAAAAAATGTGATAAATGGATTATCTTCTGATATTTTATTATATTTTTCTCTTTTTAAATAGCATGCTCAAAGTCAATTGTGATTTGAATCTGAAATGTTCTCCCCAAAGCACATATTAAAAAGATTTAGTCCCCAGCTGGTGGTGTAATTAGAAGTTGCTGGAAATTTTAAAAGGTGGACCTAGTTAAAGGGAGTGAGATGGAGGGGGAAGGCAGGGGTGGGGAGGCCCAGACAGAGAGGAGTGGGTGGGCAGAGGCCGTGGAGGACAAAGAAAACCCTTCAGGGACACACCACCAGTGACTTATTTCCATTATAGAGCAGACATGTAAATTTTAGAGTAATACAAAAACTTTGGACTTCTCTAAAATCAAACACTACGCTATAAGGAGAAAAGGGGAATATAGAGAAATCCCATAAGAGGCATTTAAGATTTATTTAGTCTCATAACACAAAACCCTCAAGAAATATTTGTACTATTCCCTTGTAAGGAAAAGACTAAAAACCTAGGCAGTTTCCTTTAAAATTTTTTCATATAATGAGAGGAGGGAGAATTATAGTCAAGTGGATGAGAGCTGATTTCTGGGCAGTAATGTCCAGTAAAACTTTACAGTCATGGAAGATTGTGGATCGTGTTCGCTGTGCAGTCTGATATGGTACCCCCTACTGTAAGACCCCCAAAAAGGAGACCCTAACTCTGTCCCACGGATCGATGGCAACCCCAATCAACCGCAGGAGGCGTCACTTGATGCAAACCGCAAGAGGCTTTTATTCCAGCCCGCTGGGACCCAACTCGTGACTCACGCAGGAGTCAAGGAGTCGAGTCCCGAGCAGAAAATCTTACACGTTTATAAAGGCAGAAACCACACATCGGGAGGGGTCGCACACAGGAGGGAAAAGGGGAACAAAGCCGCCGGGAAATTCCAAAGGGGGTCTGGGTTTGCCGATAACATACAACATGTTTCACAATGTTTTACAACAGGGCGTAGTTTCTGGTCAACAGTTTCTGGTAATCTTATATCCTATATATCTTAACTGTCTGAGCACTATCTTGCTCAATTTACTGTTTTACTCTCTGTTTGGGGCTGTTTCCTGGAACAGCTTTAAGGGCTTTGTTCCCATCACTGGGAGGGAGACCTTAGGGAGTTGAGATAAAACAGACAGCTTAAAAAAATGTCCATTCTTTCACTACCACATATGGTTTTGGAGCACTTAAAATGCAGCTAGTGTGATCAGGACTGAAATTTACATTTTAGTTCATTTACATTTAAATATCCACAAGTTTCTACTAGTGGCTACTGTATTGAATAGTACAACTCTAGAGTCCTATTAATTTGTATTTAAGTCCCATCTGTGCCTTTTACAACCTACGTGGTCTGAGGTAAGACTACACACATTTCCATATTTCAGTGTCCTAATGAATGAAATGCAAACATATTACTGTTATTAAACACTCACTTTTTGGAGAGCATTGAAGATTAGATGAGGTGATGTTTATAAGTGCTAACCAGAGTGCCTGGCACAAATAACATGCTCAATAATGTCAACAAATTATTACTGAGCATTAAGACAGATGATAATCACATGAGTTACAAGTTTTTATTAACAGAAATAAAAGAAAAATAGTTATTTTGGTAATGGAAGAAATTTTCTCCATCCCATCATCAGATTTCATTTTCTTCATATCACTACCACTCTCTCTCTCTCTCTCTCTCTCTCTCTCTCTATATATATATATATATATATTTTTTTTTTTTTTTTTTTTTTTTTTTTTTTTGCTTCTTTACACTGTTGTGTTTGGTTTGTTTGGTTTGCTTTGCTTTGCTTTGCTTTGGTTTGCGGGGGACGGGAAGGGTCGTGGTTTTTTTTTTTTTTTGCGGTATAGAGATTGAACTCAGGGGTGCCTTACCACTAAACTACATCCCTAGTCCTTATCATTTTATTTTGAGACAAGGACTTGCTAAGTTGCTTATCACAATTTAGTCCATCAAACTTGTGATCCTCCTGCCTCAGCCTCCAAAGTGACTGAGAATACAGACATGCAATGCAGCACCACACCCAGCTCAATTACATTGTTTTTACCTTTTATCCTCTCCTGTTTTTGTTTTTGTTTTTGGTTTTTGGTTTTGGGTTTTGTTTTGTTTTGATGGTACCAGGGATTGAACTCTGGAGCGCTTAACCACTGAGTCACATCCCCAGTCTGTTTTTTTTGTTTGTTTGTTTGTATATTATTTAGAAACAAGTCCTCGCTGAGTTATGTAGGGCCTGGTTAAATTGCGGAGGCTGACTTTGAACTCGTGATCCTCCTTCCTCAGTGAAATTACTGCTTACAGAAAAGAGAACAGAAACATCTTCCCCACAATGGATAGTTCATAGTGAGGGATTAATGATGGATAAATATATGGTGACTTTATGTATTATGGCTCAATTAAACTGAAAACAAATGCTACTTTTTCTCAAGATTTGGAACTTCGACTCTCTGTATTCTTTCATTATATAATTACTCAAGAATTACTGAGTGATTTAAATTACTATATATGAAATATACCAATAAAAATGGCATCTGTCAAAATTAATTGCCTTTTATTTTCTCCCAACCTGTTTGTAAAGAATAAAATCGAATTATGAAAATGTTTTCCAGAAAATAAAGCTCAATTAACATAAATGAAATGAAGATAACTACACTTTTATTCAATGATGTGCTCCAAATGCATTTTGCATGCTTTAGTACTCAGCAAAAGTAACACATAATAAAGTATTTTAAAACATTTAAATTGTCTCTAATTTGAAGAAGCACCATAGTCAGAATATATTAAGTTAATAAAGCTAAGATTTACATAATTTGGTGGCATTGCCACCAAAGTATACTTAAGATAAACTGAACTAGATGGTAATTTACTGAGAAGAAAACTCTACAAATTGCCAGTGTAGTGTTTGAACAGTGTTTGACATCTGTAATACTCAGAAATACAGTCAGGATTTCTAGTCTCAAAAGATCTGTAATTAAATGCATCAAGTCAAGATGGGAATAGAAGTTAGGAAATGTATTCTGCTTCAGACAGGAAAACTGTTTGGTTTTTGTTGGTTGGTTGGTTGGCTGGTTGGTTTGCTTTGTTACTCTTTAAATCACTGGGTACAACCATCAGACCTCCAGACGGAGGAGTGAATAGGTTTTCATCAAATGTTTAAATCCAACATAATAATCATTGTAAGACCTAACACATTATTCTTACTGTCTGTTCAACACTATTCTAAGACTTCATATAAATCAACCAATCCATCTGTTGTCTTGCCAGTAATTCAAAGCCTACATTTTCAAACTAAACTCATTGATTTCCCTTGTTTAAAGAAAAACTTTAGACAATAACTTTAATGGAGATGAACAAAGGATTTATGAATAGGGCAGTACTCAGAACTAGAAGAGGTCCAGAGAAATCTACCCAGTAATATTAATGGTGAGATTTTTCTAAGCTAAACATGGAAGCAAAGAGGAGCAATCACACGATTGATTACAGGTAGGCATTTGCCTCTTTTGGGCATGGTGTCATTGAATGGTTGCCCATGACTGGCTTAATTTCAGTTGTTTATAATAGATTAAACTCGGGTTATTTGTTACAAAAATATGTACTTCTTGTTAGACTTTTTTTTTTTTGTTTGTGTACTAAGGCTGCAGTTTGTTATGTAGAAATTCAAAATACCAAGATGGCCTCAGTTAATATTCTCCTGCTTATTCTGCACTCACAAACTTATAAATCATTTGAGCTATTATAACTATGTGTTTCTTAAAATGTACTCTCTCAGCCCAGCACAGGGGTGCTCACCTGAAATTCCAGCAACTCTGCAGGCTGAGACAGGAGGGTCACAAGTTTAAGGGTAACCTAGGCAATTTAACAAGACTTCATCTCAAAATTAAAAATTAAAAGGTCTGGGGATGTAGCTCTGTGGTAAAGCACCCCTCAATTCAATCCCCAGTATCACAAAAATAAATGAATAGATAAATAGATAAAATGTATTTCCTTTAAGAAAACCTGAAAAATAAATATGTATACACAACAGATTATTTTGATACGGAATATGTTAAAAATTCACGCAGGAAGTATGAAACAACAAATTCCATCATTATGTACAACTATACTGCACCAATAAAAAATGTGGATAAATGCATGCAAGGTACATGACAAAACTAAATGCAACCTTTCTTTTTGTTCATCGTCTGTTTAGAGTATCTTCAGGTTTTCTGAGAATTCAGAGTTCTATTCCCATGCTCCAGCTCCTGACTCACCACTACTTATTTTCAAGCCACATCTGGTATTAAAGACATCAGAAAGACACCCATGACAGCAGAAGCAGCAATTCATTAAATTGTAATTTCCCTAACCAAGTAAAACGTGAAATCCCTGAACAAACTATGTGCTGACTTGATCAGAGGTGCAAAGGAAAAGAATCTGAAAGTGAAAGCATTCATTTGTATCCTTACCAAGACTTTGAGAATCACTAAAAAAAATCACAAAAAAAATTTGCTACAAAAGAAATGAAAAGACTTATGAAGATGGATGCTAGTGATCTTTTCATAACGTTATGGATAAATTTACCACTGAACTGTATGCTTAAAATGGCTGTGATGCAGATCCAAGATGGCGGATAGAGGGAGGCTGCGTTCCTTGTGGCTCCATAGCTCTGGTTTCAAGCAGAGGATATCTGTTTCTTGGTGAGGCAGTTTTTGCTGCTTATTGATACCCTGCTGTTTACCCCATTTGTCTGCTGTGATCACCTGCAGTCTGCCAGCATATCCACGCGTTTTTTAAGTGCAGACTGTCAGGCACCTATCATCCGCCATTTGCCTGCCTCTCGCCTGTCCATTGCCTGCCTTACACCTATCCATCACCCAACGCACGAGGTTCACCTCCCAATCGTCCGACAACAGTCAGCAAACTGATCGCCAACCGCCAGTGGAGCACCAGCTGCCTACTGTTGCCTGGAAGTTCACTGTTACAGTACCTGCAGGTTTGATTACACATGGCTGCCACCATTTTGAGACAACAGCCAGGCCCCTTAGGCCCCCTGGCCGGACTGACTGACTCCATCTCCAGGATCCCTCAGCCCGACTGATCACTCCCTGCCTCTGGGGCCCTCACATCAACTGACTGCTCCCTGATGCCAGGACACCCAGTCCAACTGACTCCATCCTATCACCGGGACCCCAGACTGACTGATTGCACCTGGCCTCCAGGATCCCACAACTACACCAAACACACCCGAACTCCAGGACCCCTGCTGGACCAACAGCACCCCACCTCCAGGACCTCCAGCTGACCACGTCCACACACTGAGCTGCAGCTCCCCATTTGCCAACACATTTGGAAGCCAGAGCGGCCATCTTGGATAATCCTGGAAGCCACAGCTCTGATCTTTAGGTGGGGAAAATCCCATCCTGAGACGCCTGCTGGAGACTTGAAGCTCATTGTCAGGTACCTCTCAGGCATCAGGCTACTGAACACTGGGAGGTTTAAATACTATATGACTGTTATACTATAGATTTTCTTTTTTCTCCTTATTGAAAAAATTTAAGTCTTTATTTCTTTACTTTTCTTGCTCTCTTTTCCTTTTGTTTACCTGTTCACTCAGAGTCTTTTTCTCTCTTTTTTGCATGCTAACATCCAATTTCTTTTGATTACACTCTCACCCTTTTTATTATCTTCTGTATAATCTTTTCTTATCCCATTAACAGCCACATTCTACATCCCTCTGCATCCTCTTTGTCCTCCATTAGAAACTGCTGACCTTATTGCAAATCTGTTTGTTTTACTGAAGATAATATTTCAACTCATTTTGTTTATTATGACAATTTTGTTATTGTCCTCATAGGGGCTATTTGGTCTAGGATTGCATAGTGTCTGAATTGGGCACTCCTAATATTGATCTCCCTTTAAAGAAAAGGTTTTGGAAACCTATAGGGCCACTATAAGCCTATAGGGGGAAAACTGCAATACCCCAGGATCTGCACTGCTAGAGGGGAAGATACATGAACAACATGAAAAAACAAGGGAAGAAAATGATCCAAACAAATCTAGATTCTATAGTAATAGAATCCAATGACAGTATGTTAGAAGAAATGTCAGAAAAGGACTTCAGATTACACATGATTAAGATGATTCCCGAAGTAAAGGATGAGATAAGAGAGCAAATGCAGGCAATGAATAATAATACCAATAAGCTGAAAGAGCAACTGCAGGAAGCAAAAGATCATTTCAACAAAGAGATAGAGATTCTCAAAAAAAAAAAAAACAAACAAACAAACAGAAATCCTTGAAATGAAGGAAACAATAAACCAAATAAAAAACTCAATGGAAAGCATCACCAAAAGACTAGACCACTTGGAAGACAGAACTTCAGACAATGAAGACAAAATTTTTAATCTTGAAAATAAAGCTGCCCAAACAGAGAAGATGGTAAGAAATCATGAACAGAATCTCCAAGAACTATGGGACATCATGAAAAGACCAAATTTAAGAATTACTGGGATTGAGGAAGGCACAGAGATACAAACCAAAGGAATGAACAACCTATTCAATGAAATAATATCAGAAAATTTCCCAAACCTGAAGAATGAAATGGAAAGTCAAATACAAGAGGTTTACAGAACACCAAATGCATAGAATCACAACAGATCCTCACCAAGGCACATTATAATGAAAATGCCAAACATTCAAAATAAAGATAGGATTTTGAAGTCCACAAGAGAAAAGCATCAGATTACATATGGGGGAGACCAATATGGATAGCAGCCGACTTCTCAACCCAGACTCTAAAAGGTAGAAGGGACTGGAGCAACATATTACAAGCTCTGAAAGAACATGGTTGCCAACCAAGAATCCTATACCCAGCAAAACTAACCTTCACATTTGAAGATGAAATAAAATCCTTCCATGATAAACAAAAGTTAAAAGAATTTATAAATAGAAAGCCTGTGCTACAGAATGTTCTCAACAAAATATTCCATGAGGAGGAAATGAAAAACAACAATGTAGGTCAGCAAAGGAACTACCTTAGAGAAAAAACCACTCAAAGGAGAAACCAAGCCAACTTAAAAACCAAAAATAAGCCAAATGACTGGGAATACAACATATCTCAATAAAAACCCTGAACGTTAATGGCCTAAACTCATCAATCAAAAGACATAGACTGGTAGAATGGATTAAAAAGAAAGACCCAACAATATGCTGCTTGCAAGAGACTCATCTCATAGAAAAAGACATCCACAGACTAAAGGTGAAATGATGGGGAAAAACCTACCACGCACATGGACTCAGTAAAAAAGCGGAGGTTTCCATCCTTATATTAGATAAAGTGGACTTCAAGCCAAAGTTAGTCAGAAGGGATAAAGAAGGACATTTCATACTGCTTAAGGGAACCATAAATCAGGAAGACATAACAATCGTAAATATCTATGCCCCAAACAACGGTGCATCCATGTACATCAAACAAATCCTTCTCAATTACAGGAATCAAATAGACCACAACACAATAATTCTGGGTGACTTTAATCACCACTGTCACCACTAGATAGATCTTCCAAACAAAAACCAACCAAAGAAACCATAGAACTCACTAACACAATCAATAACCTAGTCTTAATAGACATATATAAAATATTCCATCCATCAAAGAGCGGATTCACTTTCTTCTCAGCAGCACATGGAACCTTCTTGAAAATAGACCATATGTTATGCCACAAAGCAGCCCTTAGGAAATGCAAAAAAATTGAGATACTGCCTTGTGTTCTATCAAATCATAATGGAATGAGAGTAAAAAATCAGTGACAAAATAAAAAAGGGAAATTACTCCAAAACTTGGAGACTAAATAATATGCTATTGAATGAAACATGGATAACAGAAAACATCAGAGAGGAGATTTAAAAATTCTTAAAGATCAATGAAAATGATGATACAACATATCAAAATCTCTGGGACACTATGAAAGCGGTACTAAGAGGAAAATTCATTGCATGGAGTGCATTCCAGAGAAGAATAAAAAGTCAACAACTGAATGACCTAACATTACATCTCAAAGCCCTAGAAAAAAGAAGAACAGAATAACAGCAAAAGTAGTAGAAGACAGGAAATAATTAAAATCAGAGCTGAAATCAATGAAATTGAAACAAAAGAAACAATTCAAAAAATTGACAAAACAAAAAGTTGGTTCTTTAAAAAAGCAAACAAAATAGACAAACCCTTAGCCACACTAACAAAGAGGAGAGAGAAAACTCAAATTACTAAAATTTGTGATGAAAAAGGAAATATCATGACAGACACCACTGAGATACAGAACATAACGAGAAGCTACTTTGAAAATCTGTATTCCAACAAAATAAAAACTACCAAAGACATTGACAAATTTCTAGAGACATATGCTCCTCCCAAACTGAACCAGGAGGACATACACAATTTAAATAGAACATTATCAAGCAATGAAATAGAAGAAGCCATTAAAAATCTACCATCCAAGAAAAGCCCAGGACCAGATGGATTCTCAGCCGAGTTCTACAAGACCTTTGAAGAAGAACTCATTCCAATACTTCTCAAAGTATTCCAGGAAATAGAAAAGGAGGGTACCCTACCGAACTCATTCTATGAAGCTAATATCACCCTCATACCCAAACCAGGCAAAGACACATCAAGGAAAGAAAATTTTAGACCAATATCCTTGATGAATATAGATGCAAAGATCCTTAACAAAATATTGGCAAACTGTATCCAAAAACATATTAAGAAAATTGTGCACCACGATCAAATGGGGTTCATCCCCAGAATGCAAGGATGGTTTAACATCCGTAAATCAATAAATGAAATCCATCATGTCAATGGACTTAAGGATAAAAATCATATGGTTATTTCAATTGACGCAGAAAAAGCGTTCGACAAAATACAACATCCCTTCATGCTCAAAACACTAGAAAAAATAGGGATAGTAGGAACATACCTGAACATTGTAAAGGCTATTTATGCTAAGCCCATGGCCAACATCATTCTTAATGGAGAAAAACTGAAACCATTCCCTTTAAAAACGGGAACAAGACAGGGATGTCCTCTTTCACCACTTCTATTCAACATTGTCCTCGAAACTCTAGCCAGAGCAATTAGGCAGACTAAAGAAATTAAAAGGATACGAATAGGAAAAGAGGAACTTAACCTGTCACTATTTGCTGATGACATGATTCTATATTTAGAAGATCCAAAAACCTCCTCCAGAAAACTTCTAGACCTCATCAATGAATTCAAAAAAATAGCAGGCTATAAAATCAACACACATAAATCTAAAGCATTTTTATACGCAAGTGACGAAACATCTGAAAGGGAAATGAGGGAAACAACTCCATTTGCAATAACCTCAAAAAATAAAAATAAAATACTTGGGAATCAATCTAACCAAAGAGGTAAAAGATCTCTACAATGAAAACTTCAAAACATTGAAGAAAGAAATTAAGGAAGACCTTAGAAGATGGAAAGTTCTCCCATGTTCTTGGATAGGCAGAATTAATATTGTCAAAATGGCCATACTACCAAAAGTGCTATACAGATTCAATGCAATTCCAACTAAAATCCCAATGACATACCTTACAGAAATAGAGCAAGCAATCATGAAATTCATTTGGAAAAATAAGAAACACAGAATAGCTAAAGCAATCCTTAGCAGGAAGAATGAAACAGGGGATATCGCAATACCAGAACCTCAAATATTCTACAAAGCAATAGTAATAAAAATGGCATGGTACTGGCACCAAATAGACAGGTAGATCAATGGTACAGAATAGAGGACATGGACACAAACCCAAATAAATACAAATCTCTTATACTAGACAAAGGTGCCAAAAATATGCAATGGAGAAAAGGTAGCTTCTTCAACAAATGGTGCTTGGAAAACTGGAAATCCATATGCAACAGAATGAAACTAAACCCCTATCTCTCACCCTGCACAAAAATCAACTCAAAATGGATCAAGGACCTTGAAATCAGACCAGAGACCCTGCATCTTATAAAAGAAAAAGTAGGTCCAAATCTTCAACATGTCGGCTTAGGATCAGACTTCCTTAACAGGACTCCCATAACACAAGAAATAAAAGCAAGAATCAATAACTGGGATAGAATCAAACTAAAAAGCTTTCGCTCAGCAAAGGAAACTATTGGTAATGTGAAGAGAGAGGCTACAGAGTGGGAGAATATCTTTGCCACTCATACTTCAGATAGAGCACTAATTTCCAGAATATATAAAGAACTCAAAAAACTCTACACCAAGAATACAAATAACCCAATCAACAAATGGGCTAAGGATATGAACAGTAGCTTCACAGAAGAAGATCTACAAGCAATCAACAAACATATGAAAAAATGTTCACCATCTTTAGTAATAAGACAAATGCAAATCAAAACTACACTAAGATTCCATCTCACCCCAATTAGAATGGCGATTATCAAGAATACAAGCAACAATAGGTGTTGGATAGGATGTGGGGAAAAAGGTACTCATACATTGCTGGTGGGACTGCAATTTAGTGCAGCCACTCTGGAAAGCAGTGTGGAGATTCCTTAGAAAACTTGGAATGGACCCACCATTTGACCCAGCTATCCCACTCCTTGGCCTGTACCCAAAGGACTTAAAATCAGCATACTACAGAGATACAGTCACATCAATGTTCATAGCTGCTGA
Source organism: Sciurus vulgaris (assembly GCF_902686455.1). Taxonomy (NCBI): domain Eukaryota; kingdom Metazoa; phylum Chordata; class Mammalia; order Rodentia; family Sciuridae; genus Sciurus; species Sciurus vulgaris. The sequence goes on from NC_136469.1 coordinate 59,558,175, forward strand.
ATACACAATAGCCAGACTGTGGAACCAACCTAGATGTCCTTCAATTGATGAATGGATAAAGGAACTGTGGTATATATATATATACAATGGAATATTACTCAGCTATAAAGAATAATAAAATTATGGCATTTGCAGGCAAATGGATGCAATTGGAGAATATCATACTAAAGTGAGATAAGCCAATCTCACAAAACCAAAGGATGAATGATCTTGCTGATAAGCGGATGATGACACATAATGGGGGGTGGGAGGGGGGCAAGAATGGAGGAAGGAGGGACTGTATAGAGGGAAAAGAGGGGTGGGAGTGGTGGGGGGGGAGGAAGAAATAACAGAATGAATCAAACATCATTACCCTATGTAAATGTATGATTACGCAAATGGTATGCTATTACTCCATGTACAAACAGAAACAACATGTATCCCATTTGTTTAAAATAAAAATAAATTAACCCCCCCAAAAAATGGCTATGATGCTTAATTCTCTATTATATGTATTTTTTTCACCATGTGACAAAAGTTGATTTAATGCCTTGCATTACAATTACTAAAGACAAGAAGGAATTCCTCAGAATGGAAAGGGAATTTACAAGGGCATTCTTCTACGATATATCACCACCAACACCACCAGGATGGCTGGCCCTCACTGAGCATTTACTGTAAGTAGAGGTGAGCAGAGACCTTCATGTGCAGTAACTCATTTGCTTCACAGAGCAACTCTATTTGTAATAAATATTATCAACCATAGTTTACAGGTGAGCCAACCAAGGTATCACAATTTTTTAAATAGAGTAAAAAGTATTGAATCAAATTTTAAATGTCCAGTCCCATATAATAATTAAAACTGTGAACCTGGCTTGTTGTCAGTTCTCCTCTGCCCAGTTACGGCTTCAGGCATAAAGTCTAGAAGGTGAAGGCACATGTACTTGGCTTCTTTTCTGTTTGTCCACAATGTCCCCCACTGGAAAACAGGTGCCTGGGTCTCTGGTGCTAGTTCTGAGGAAGGAGGAATAGAAAGAAGTACAAAAGGATGAATTTATAATGAGTTAGTCTCAAACTCTTGGTAAACTGAGTAACAACAATCAACCCTTTTATGTGATCATAAATTAAATAAGTCTACTAAAGCAATGACTTAATGAGAAGAGTAGACTCACTCTACATTCTTGATACCTGGATTAATAGAAATATTATGTCATTTTCTCCGAAACAGATGAATAAAATCTAGTCTCACACAGAACTGTAGTTGGAAATGGGAGGGCTGTGTTATCTTCTTAGATAATTGTGGCTATTCTTATTTGATATTATACCAAAACATGATAAGTGGTAGTGACTTATAGAAGAATCGTAGAGTAAAAAACTCTTCACATTCAGTTGTGGTAGTCCACTGGTCTGTCTTGCCATTTGAATGGGTCTTTTGACTATGCCTGATTTTGTGACAGCCTGCCTAAGCCATTTGAAAAATATCAGCTCACCAAGTTAATGTTGGTTTTCCAAATGTTGACATACTTCATTATACATGATTTTAAAAAACATATGAATTAACATACTGCCAATATCACCAGAAAAAAGTCTTTAAGTACTGGAAAGCTTTCAAGACTATTGTAGCAGATTCAAGTTTTCTGAAATACTCATTTTTGCTTGACTGCTCAAATTTCTGCATTGACTGACTTTGCTTATTTAAGAAAAAAAAAAAAAAAAAGAACTCCAGTTAAAATCCCCAAGTCTAGATAACCCTAAATAATGGTACATTCTTGTCTGTTCACTTAAATATAAATGACTAACCTTAAAAAAAAAAAAAAAAAGCAACCATAGAGAAGCAAGTTCCACCAGCTGAACAATTGTACAACAGGTTTTGAGACAACCATCAGGTTTAGGTATGCAGCAGGAGGATGTGATGCATCCTATTCCATTTTGTCATAGAATATCAAAAATATATGTACTTATGGACCAAGATTTAGCAAAATTAATAATTTCACTGTTTTATGAGGAACCATCTTACTTTACAGTGGCACTTTTTACTACTCACGTGCAGTGATGAATTGAGTGACTCCTCTTCTGCCTAAATTTGTGCCAAAGTAACAGTAGTTTTTCCCACCATTAATTTTGCACCATCAATGCAAATGTCAACACAGTTCAAAAGGCAACTTAATATTATTATGAAAATAGTTTTGGCCTCTCAGACCCTCGAAACTCTCTTGGAGACTCAGAGAAGTCTGCAGGCCACACTTTGAGTCAGCTGTCCCAGAGCCCTGTCTGCTCTACACGGTACAAGTCGGGGGACTTCCATACCAGCCTAGCGTAAGAGGGAAGGTAATAAAGCAAAATGATTTTGTCACTTCTGCTTAGATTGTATTAGTAACAACTTGGTTACTTGCTGTCCATTAGCTATTGCTGACTGATCATCTACCCCCAGAATTTAGTGGTGTAAAGTAGCAACGATTATATTCAGCTCATTATGCCATGGGTTGGCCACGTAGACCAGCCTTGTAAGAGCAAGACTGGGGGGAAATTAGATATCTAATCATTTGTCTAATTATGATGAATTATACTTTCATACTTTGGAATGTTATACACAATTGATAAAAGTGAATGAATCAATAGGAAGGAATATTAAGTTTTACATTAACAGCAACCAAAAAAAGAGAAGATAAAACCAAGTGATAGAAAAATATATTGTACCGGACATGGTGATGCACGCCTGTAATCCCAGCTATTTGAGAGGCAGGAGAATCACAGGTTCAAGGCCAGCCTCCACATTTAGCAAGGCCCTGTTTCAAAATAAAAAATAGAAAGAGTTGGGGATAATAGCTCAGTGGTAGAGCACTTGCCTAGAATACAGAGGCTCTGGGTTCAATCTGCAGTCCTGCAAAAAAAGAAAATGAAAGAATAAAGAAACTATATCTTATGAATTCTATTACAATAAAGTACAACCAAACCTAAACAGTATATTCCTTAAAGATTCATTTATACATGGCAGAACTGGTTTATTCTACTGCCAAGTTGACAAGTGAGGAACTACACATCCGTTGAGTTCCCTTCCCTTGTATTTTGATGTTAGATTTGGTCAGAAGAGGAACTTGAACAAGATAATGGAGGGAGAAGTGAAGTAACAGCTAATTATCTCTAAAGATCTGTGCAATCGAGTGGCGTCAGGTGGATGCAGAGGTACCAAGTGGTTTAACTTGTGCTTTCTCTCTCCACAGCTCCCAGCCCCTCTTCCTCATTGCTGGCCCTCTGACCAGAACCAGACCCCAGACCCGTGGCAGTGGACCCACAGAGCGGGCAGCTACACCAATCCCACAGTCTTCCCTCCAGCTCCCTCTTTGTGACCTGCTCCAGTGGGTGTACTTCTAATCTCAGCTCTTCCTTGAAACTCTGACCTGCCCATTCACACAGTGCTTCGTCCGGGTGGGTAGTGGTTTTTCTTCAATTTCTTCAACTGCCTTTGCTAAGTCTTTACCTAAGGTCCAAGGTGTAAGTCCCACAGTAACCCCTCTTCCCATTATCACTCATAGTGGCTCTTCTTTCCTAACTGATATGGTGACAAAACTATAGCCAAGCAAAGGGACACCTTACACACAATTCAAGATTCCAGTAGCTTCTGGTAGGAGGGGGAAAAACAAAGAACTAAGGAGGGTCATGTGGGGGCTTCTGAGATACTGGAATATTCTTTTTCTTGAAATGATATGGGTATGCAAGCATTCATTTTATAAATATTTTTTAAATTGTATAAAATATACCTTCTTCTATATGTGATAAATTTTATGATTAAAAATGTAAAACAAACCAAAATGTGTGGTGAGAGATCTCAAGCCGGAGAGTCCAAATCTTAAAGAAAAGTCCAGATGCTTTAAGTACTAAGAAAGTATCACCTGTGTCCAAGGGACAAGACCGTGTTAGCTCCCTGGGACATGGTCTCTGTACAGACAGACACCAGCAGAAAAAAAGTAGTCACATCCAGACACCCAGGCAATGAGGTGACAGACTGCCTACTTGCTGGAGCGTGGAGAAATGGTGACCCTTGGCAGGGAGAAAGGGAGACTCTTCAAAGTGAGGAGCAGCTGTGTACTAACAGCAAGAGGGCACATTGATTTTACCCAGGATAGGCGGTGTCAGGAAAAACAACATGGCCCCAGCTGGACACAGTGATGTTTGAAAGTGCAGTGGTGTAGTGGAGAGAAACTGAAAGATGGGGCAGAGACGGGTTCTTCCAAATGGTCTATCTCAGAAACATGGAGAACTACGGAAGTATTGCTGGGGAGCTGGATTTGAAGGTGAGCTGGACGGAGGGGTGAACCTCAAGCTGGGGAAGCTGAGGGGAAGATTTGTGATAACAACACTAGCAGCCACCATTTCGGGGAGGCTTACTTACCTCCCCGACTTCTAAACTTTAGGTCTCCTCCTCTCGGGTAAACTTACTTCTCTGGTGACCTTATTGAGTCTCATGACTCCTACTACTAAGTACAGGCTGTTAACTTCTATTTCGGCCTGGACCTTTCCCTACCTCCTTGGCATCTCAACTTAGTTGTTTAATTAGCATCTCAAAAGTCAGTATGTCCAAAACTGAGGTCTTACCCTTACCCACATCAGTCACCTCACTACCCCACAGGCATACCTGCCTCTCTCATCAGCATCCTTGTCTCAGTTAAGGGCAGCTACAGACTGGCCATTGCTTAGAACATGGCATCTTTCTCAACTCCATTGCTTTCACACCTGCAATATGATCCCTCACAAATCCTATTACTCTGCTCCAGTTACACTGCACTTCCATCAACCGCCAGACCTTGCTGCCTCAGGGCCTTTGCACTGATGGTTCCACCACCCTGTTATTTTCTATCCTGATAAAATTGCCTGGCTGGCGCCCTCATCTCATTTATTTATTTCAAATACCGTCATTTAGTGGGGAAGGATTGTTCATTCATTTGTTTGTTTCTTTCTTTTGTTTTGTCTTTTCTTTTTCAGTGCTAGAGATCAAACCCAGAGCTTCATCATGCTAAGCACTTTACCCTAAGCTATATTCCAGCCCTCAAATATCTCCTTTTTTTCCCATTTTTTTATTAAAAATCATAAATTTACATAGGGCAATGTTGTTTGATTCATTTTGTTATTTTTTCCCTTCCCCCCACACCTCCCATCCCTCTTTTCCCTCTATACAGTCCTTCCTTCCTCCATTCTTACCACCCTCCTTATCCCTAACCCTAAACCTAACCCTAACCCTAACACTAATACCTCCTACCCCCCATTATATGTCCTCATCCGCTTATCAGCGAGATCATTTGTCCTTTAGTTTTTTGAGATTGCCTTATCTCACTTAGCATGATATCCTCCAATTTCATCCATTTGCCTTCAAATGCCATAATTTTATCATTCTTCATGGCGGAGTAATATTCCATTGTATATATATATGCCACAGTTTCTTTATCCATTCATTCATCAACTGAAGGGCATCAAGGTTGGTTCCACAATCTGGCTATGGTGAATTGAGCAGCTATGAACATTGATGTGGCTGTATCTCTGTAGTATGCTGATTTTAAGTCCTTTGGGTATAGGCCAAGGAGTGGGATAGCTGGGTCAAATGGTGGGTCCATTCCAGCTTTCTGAGGAATCTCCATACTGCTTTCCATAGTGGCTGCACTAATTTGCAACCCCACCAGCAATGTATGAGTGTACCTTTCTCCCCACATCCTCGCCAACACCTATGGTTGCTTATGTTCTTGATAATCGCCATTCTAATTGGGGTGAGATGGAATCTTAGAGTAGTTTTGATTTGCATTTCTCTTATTACTAGAGATGTCGAACATGTTTTCATATATCTGTTGATTGCTTGTAGATCTTCTTCTTTGAAGTGTCTGTTCATTTCCTTAGTCAATCCAATTTGTTGATTGGATTATTTGTATTCTTGGTGTAGAGTTTTCTGAGTTCTTTATATATTCTGGAAATTAGTGCTCTATCTGAAGTATGAGTGGCAAAGATATTCTCCCACTCTGTAGGCTCTCTCTTCACATTACCAATAGTTTCCTTTGCTGAGTGAAAGCTTTTTAGTTAGAATCTATCCCAGTTGTTGATTCTTGCTTTTATTTCTTGTGCTATGGGAGTCCTGTTAAGGAAGTCTGATACTAAGCAAGCAAGTTGAAGGTTTGGACCTACTTTTTCTTCTATAAGATGCAGGGTCTCTGGTCTGATTCCGAGGTCCTTGATCCATTTTGAGTTGAGTTTTGTGCAGGGTGAGAGATAGGGGTTTAATTTCATTCTGTTGCATATGGTTTTCCAGTTTTCCCAGCACCATTTGTTGAAGAGGCTATCTTTTCTCCATTGCATATTTTTGGCACCTTTGTCTAGTATGAGAAAATTGTATTTATTTGGGTTTGTGTCCATGTCCTCTATTCTGTACCATTGATCTACCTGTCTATTTTGGTACCAATACCATGCCGTTTTTGTTACTATTGTTTTGTAATAGAGTTGAAGATCTGGTGTTGTGATACCCGCTGCTTCGCTATTTCTACTGAGGATTGCTTTAGCTATTCTGGGTTTCTTATTCTTCCAGATGAATTTCATGATTGCTTGCTCTATTTCTGTAAGGTACATCATTGGGATTTTAATTGGAATTACATTGAATCTGTATAGCACTTTTGGTAGTGTAGCCATTTTGACAATATTAATTCTTCCTATCCAAGAACATGGGAGATCTTTCCATCTTCTAAGGTTTTCTTTAATTTCTTTCTTTAGTGTTCTGTAGTTCTCATTGTAGAGGTCTTTCACCTCTTTTGTGAGATTGATTCCCAAGTATTTTATTTTTTTCCATGTTATTGTGAAGGGGGTAGTTTTCGTAATTTCTCTTTCTGAAGATTCATCACTTATGTATAAAAATGCGTTGGATTTATGAGCATTGATCTTGTTACCTGCTACTTTACTGAATTCACTTATGAGTTCTAAGAGTTTTCTGGTGGAATTTCCAGGTTCCTCTAAATATATAAACATGTCGTCAGCAAACAGGGATAGTTTGAGTTCTTCTTTTCCAATTCGTATCCCTTTAATTTCTTTGGTTTGTCTAATTGCTCTGGCTAGAGTCTCAAGAACGATGTTGAATAGAAGTGGTGAAAGATGGCATCCCTGGCTTGTTCCAGTTTTTAGGGGAAATGCTTTCAGTTTTTCACCATTTAGAATGATATTGGCCATGGGCTTAGTGTAGATGTCCTTCACAATGTTAAGGAATGTTCCCACTACCCCGATTTTTTCTAGTGTTTTGAGCATGAAGTGATGCTGTATTTTATCGAATGCTTTTTCTGCATCTATTGAAATAATCATGTGATTCTTAACTTTAAGTCTGTTGATATGGTGAATTACATTTATTGATTTCCGGATGTTGAACCAACCTTGCATCCCTGGGATAAAACCCACTTGATCGTGGTGCACTATCTTTTTAATATATTTTTGTATGCGACTTGCTAAAATTTTGTTGAGAATTTTTGCGTCGACGTTCATTAAGTATATTGGTCTGAAATTTTCTTTCCTCGATGTATCTCTGTCTGGTTTAGGTATCAGGGTGATATTGGCTTCATAGAATGAGTTTGGGAGGGTTCACTCCTCTTCTATTTTATGGAATACTTTGAGAAGTATTGGAATGAGCTCTTCTTTAAAGGTTTTGTAGAACTCGGCTGAGAACCCATCTGGTCCCAGACTTTTCTTTGTTGGTAGGCTTTTGATGACCTCTTCTATTTCATTGCTTGATAGTGATTTATTTAAGTTGTGTATGTCCTCCTCGTTCAGTTTAGGTAATTCATATGTCTCTAGAAACTTGTTGATGTCTTCGAGGTTTTCTATTTTGTTGGAGTATAGATTTTCAAAATAGCTTCTAATTATGTTTTATATTTCACTCGTGTCTGTTTTGATATTTCCTTGTTCATTCCGAATTTTAGTAATTTGAGTTTTCTCCCTCTTTCTCTTTGTTAGTGTGGCTAAGGGTTTATCAATTTTGTTTATTTTTTCAAAGAACCAACTATTTATTTTGTTAATTTTTCCGATTGTTTCTTTTGTTTCAATTTTGTTGATTTTGGCTCTGAATTTAACTATTTCCTGTCTTCTACTACTTTTGGTGTTGGTCTGCTCATCTTTTTCTAGGGCTTTGAGCTGTAATGTTAAGTCGTTTATTTGTTGATTTCTACTTCTTTTATTGAATGCGCCCCATGAAATAAATCTTCCTCTAAGTACTGCTTTCATAGTGTCCCAGAGATTTTGATATGATGTGTCTTTGTTCTCATTTACTTCTAAGAATTTTTTAATTTCCCTCCTGATGTTTTTTGTTATCCATTCATCGTATAATAGTGTATTATTTAATCTCCAAGTATTGGATAAGTTTCTGTTTTTTATTCTGTCATTTATTTCTAATTTCAATCCATTATGATCTGATAGAATACAAGGTAGTATCTCTATCCTCTTGTATTTGCTAACAGTAGCTTTGTGGCATAAAACATGGTCTATTTTAGAGAAGGATCCATGTGCTGCTGAGAAGAAAGTGTATTTGTTCTTTGTTGGATGGTATATTCTATATAAGTCGGTTAAGTCTAAATTGTTGATTGTGTTATTGAGATCTATGGTTTCTTTATTCAATTTTTGATTGGACGATCTATCCAGCGGTGAGAGAGGTGTGTTAAAATCGCCTAGTATTATTGTGTTGTGGTCTATTTGATTTCTGGAATTGAGAAGGATTTGTTTGATGTACATGAATGAGCCAATGTTTGGGGCATAGATATTTATGATTGTTATGTCTTGCTGATTTATGCTTCCCTTAAGCAGTATGTAATGTCCTTCTTTATCCCTTCTGACTAGTTTTGGCTTGAAGTCCACATTACCTGAAATGAGGATGGATACTCCAGCTTTTTTGCTGTGTCCGTGTGCATGGTATGTTTTTTCCCATCCTTTCACCTTTAGTCTATGGGTATCTCTTTCTATGAGATGAGTCTCTTGCAGGCAGCATATTGTTGGATTTTTCTTTTAATCCAATCTGTCTATGTCTTTTGATTGATGAGTTCAGGCCATTAACATTCACAGTTATTATTGTGATATGATTTGTATTCCCAGTCATTTGACTTATTTTTGTTTTTTGACATGATTTGGTTTCTCCTTTATTTGGCTATTCCTATAGGCTAATTCCTCCCATTGCTGATTTGCATCGTTGTTTTTCATCTCTTCTTCATGGAATATTTTGCTGAGAATGTTCTGTAATGCCAGCTTTCTTTTTGTAAATTCCTTTAGCTTTTGTTTATCATGGAAGGATCTTATCTCATCGTCCAATCTGAAAGTAAGTTTTGCTGGGTATAAGATTCTTGGTTAGCATCCATTTTCTTTCAGGGCTTGGTAAATGTTGTTCCAGGCCCTTCTAGCTTTTAGGGTCTGGCTTGAAAAATCTGCTGATATTCTTATTGGTTTCGCCCTGAATGTAATCTGATTCTTTTCTCTCGCGGCCTTTAAAATTCTGTCTTTATTTTGTATGTTAGGTATTTTCATAGTAATGTGCCTTGGTGTGGGTCTGTTGTAATTTTGTATATTTGGAGTCCTATAAGCCTCTTGTATTTGGTTTTCCATTTCATTCTTCAGATTTGGGAAATTTTCTGATATTATTTCATTGAATAGATTGTTCATTCCTTTGGTTTGTTTCTCTAAGTCTTCCTCAATCCCAATAATTCTTAAATTTGGCCTCTTCATGATATCCTGTAATTCTTGTAGATTTTGTTCATGATTTCTTACCATCTTTTCTGTTTGGTCAACCTTGTTTTCAAGAAAAGTAGAACAATACCTAGCACATAGGTTCTCAAATGAACACTTGTTGGATAAATAAATGACAGAATGAGAGAGAAAGTGTTTACAATCTGTCAGACACTGGAAGTGTTCCACACAGATTGCCAGGTTGGACTCTCACAATTCCCTTTCGACCATCCCCATTTTATAGATAAGGAAACAGGTTTTTAGAGAGCTCATTGGACTTGCCCAGGGCCAAATGATGGTGAGTGACAGAACTGGGAAGTGAATTCCAGACACTTGATTCCAGAGCCCTCGCCCCCAGCGACAATGCTACCCTTCCCCGGGATGACAGGGCACGTCCATGACACGGTTCTGAGCCACCAGTCGTAGGTGCAAAAGTCGGGAGCAGAGCTGGGGCGCAGCTCGGTGGGAGAGCCCTGCCTAGCACGTGTGAGGCCCTGGGTTCAATCTGGGCACCACAAGAGAAAAGTGTGTAAGTAAAAACCAGGAGCAAACTGATAAATCAGCGAGGACGCCAAGTCCCAAAGTCAGAGGCAACGGGGTGACAAGGGCTAGACCAGCGTGGGAGGGGTGCGTGTGGCGCTGTGACCCAGAGCAAAGCTCTGGAACAGCCGCTGCCCAGCCCCGAGGCGCCTGAGACGAGGCTCTCCCGTGAGGGCAAAAGCCTAAACGGACTGGAGTTAAGAAGTCACGACAGGTGGAAGTAGACACGGAGTGTGGATTCTGTGCCATTTTTCTGCTGCCAGTACCCCTTCAATTGTCTCCTGTTAGGCTGGTGCCAGGGGCCGTCTGAGAGAGAAGGACGATTCAGTTTACACGACTCATCCCAACCAGACGGAATGAGACGAGGGACTAAGGTTATTTTTCTTTTTCCTTTTGCCTTCAATAACTTTTTAATGAAAAATGCAAAATTTCAATAAGCAATTAATATTTATTACAAATACAAATATTTATTACAAATATTTATTACAAGTACAGTGGTACCACTGGCTCTAAACTCTCTGACTTTGGGCACACTGCTTCTCTTCTCCAAGCCTGTTTGGTTACTGCTCATGAAGTAGGTGCTATTATTGAGGATAGTAATAGTAAAAACCTTAAGGGTTGTAGAAATAAATGAGATATACATGGAAAGCATTTATAATAATGCCTAGTAAGCATGTCAAAAATATTTATCATTATTACTATTATTATTATTAAGTAGTTAAAATCATGATTCACAGGGCCAGGGATATAGCTCAGTGGTAGAGTATTTGCCTAGAATTTCTCCAGTACTGGAAAAAAAAAAATCATGCATCACGACTATGAAAAATAAGGTCACTTTTTCTTTCACTGTGTATGAACTTCCTTCAGCTCCGTGAACTAAGCTCCATTATGAGTAAGAAAAGTTTGATGAAGACAAAGTTTGCAGGAAAGTAATTAAAGCAGTATAATAAAAATTCAGAATAAGCCAGGCGCTATGGTACACACCTGTAATCCCAGTGGCTTGGGAGGTTAAGGCAGAAGGATCACAAGTTCAAAGCCAGCTTCAGCAAAAGCAAGGTTCTAAGCAACTCAGTGAGACCCTGTCTCTAAATAAAATACAAAATAGGGCTCAGGATGTGGCTCAGTGGTCAAGTGCCTCTGAGTTCAGTCCCTACTATCCAAAAAAAAAAAAAAAAAAAAAAAAAAATTTTCAGAATAAAATATGTAGCTACATCTCAACAAATAGGAAATCATTATTCTTTTTTAAAATTATTTTTTTATTTTTACAGACTGCATTTTGATTCATTGTACACAAATGGGGTATATCTTTTTGTTTCTATGGTTGTGCACAATGTAGATTCATACCATTCGTGTAATCATACATGTGCATAGGGTAATGAAGTCTGTCTCATTCCACCATTTTTCATACCCCCCATTTCCCTCTATGTAATCTAAAGTTCCTCCATTCTTCTCTCCAAAATTTATAAAGAACTTACAAACCTTTACACCAAAAATGCAAAGAACCCAATCAATAAATGAACCAAGGAACTGGACAGACATTTCACAAAAGAAGACATACAGGTGATTAATAAATATATGAAAAAGTGTCCAACATCTCTAGTAATTAGAGAAATTCAAATTGAAATAACTCTAAGATTTCATCTTAATCCAATTAGAATGGCTATTATCAAGAACACAAGAAATAATAGGTGTTGGCATGAATGTGGGGGAAAAGGCACACTTGTACATTGCTGGTGGAGTTGCAAATTGGTGCAGCCACTCTGGAAAGCAGTGTGGAGAGTCCTCAGAAAATTTGGAATGGACACACCTTTGCACCCAGCTAATTGTACCGGGCTAGCACATACACGGGATAAGGGCGTGGAGTCAAGACCTAGACTCTGGGAGTTGGGTGGAAGCAGGCTTGTGGTGAGCAGCCTGTAAACTCATTTATTGTGAGAACAGCTATACATTTTATAGGTTTCTTGCCCAATCACAATGCACCATGGGGGAATCAGACCACCAGGTTCCTATACGGGTTCCCTTGGTAACACTGAGTCAACTTGGGGCAGTTGTTTACTTTCCTAGGTGGCTGAAGCAGAACGCTCCTCCCGACAGGTTTACACACTTGAGACTTTCACTGCTGCCAGCCAAGAACTAGGATTTCTCCCAACAAGTTATCCCACTCCTTGGTTTATACCCAAAGGACTTAAAAGTGGCCTGCTTCAGTAATGCAGCCACATCAATGTTTATAGCAGCTCAATTCACAATAGCTAGATTGTGGAACCAACCTATATGCCCTTCAACAGATGAATGGATAAAGAAACTGTGGTATATATATACCAATGGAATATTATTCAGCCTTAAAGAAGGATAATATTATGGCATTTGCAGATAAATGGATGGAATTGGAGAATATCATGCTAAGTGAAATAAGTCAATCCCCCAAAAACCAAAGGCTGATGAATGTTTTCCCTGATAAATGGATGATGATATATAATGGGGGTGGGGAGGTGGGGAGTGAGAGAAGAATCATTACTCTGACAGAATGTCAAAGGTCCTTTTGAAAAGTAGGACCAGTAAATAGGGTCATGTGGTCTCCAACATGTTTGAGGTGGCAAGATCAAGCAAAGTCCGAGAAGAAGGACAAAATATCATTTGAACATGTTAAAACCTGTCCAATCCTAGATGGCAGCGTGTATGGTATGAGGATGACATAGCCAGTCAGATTTTCACTATGGCTGAGATTCCGTCATATAAATAATCACCTGGTTGGAAATTAAGCACTTGAAAATCCCACAAAGTAGAAAAAAAAGTACATTAAAATAAATCCATTGGTTTCTCTTATTATGACGTTTTGGTGAAGATTTGTCTTAGAAAGAGCTTCTCGTTATCCCGGAAAGATTCAAGTATGGTGCTCCACTAAGTCTAGAGGAATACTTCTTACTTCCAAGTTCATGTCAGCCCAAGTTCCAGCAAAGACCAGAGATGTATTATTTTTAGTTAAAATATAGTATAACGTTACTACTGGTACCTTGCCCATGGTAAATAAAGGAAGACTGACTCTCTAAACAAACAAGAGAAAATCATATTGAAGAGCATATAAGAAAAATTAAAGAAATAAAATCTGGAAGTTTGGAAGGTATTGGACTATAACAAAATGACTTAGAATGAAACACAAACTAAAACTCATACACTGGACATCAAAGCAAAGACATATTTATTCATTCACCTATTTATTTGTTCAACAAACCTTCCAAATCCCAACTGAGCCACCTTAGATAAGGAATGTCAACACTCCAAAACTCAGGGTTGTCCTTAACTTGTAAAATGAGAATAATAATGTTCTCTACTCATAGTGTACTTTGAAGTGTGAGATGGAGTGTTGTCATGCATGTGGGGTTGAGAAGACCGGGCAGGTAAAGCAGGGCTCAATCTGTAGTCTCCATTATTATTTCTCAGACTTCTTATTTCCCCCAGGACTGGACAGTAGACCCTAATGACCTGGGTGCACATCCTGAACACAGCTTGCTCTTGTGGAAATGCCTGCTGTCGGTCTCCTGGTCACAGAGGTCAAGCCAACCTCTGGCCAAGGAGTCCCTGGACCAGTACAAATGATATGCCTCCCCAAACCCCAGTCCTGTGAACCCCACTTCTCCTGAAGAGCTGAACCCAGATGGCCACAGCAAGGAGACACCTGAGCACACTCTGACCCACCTGCCCTGCCCGATCCTGTGTATGTCTGGCATCTCACCAATAAAGCCTGGGATTTAGTATAGATCTAGCAAATCAGAAGAGAGAGAACACCCAAGAAAGGAAATCCACACCTAAATTTCAGCAGAAAGTATCGATGACTGCTCCAAATACAAAAGGAGAACCAAGGGAGTCTACAGTTGACACTGGGACAGGAAACTGCTATTGCCTAAGCGCCCACTGAGAAGCAGTGGTGGGGAGGGAGGATGCCGAGAACTAAGGAGCTAATGGAGGAGAGTCCTGAAAAGTGTGTGAAATCTCACTCAGAATTAAGATTCCATGGTGACTGGAGACTACTGCATAGTAGATCATTTTAACAAAGCAAAGTGCTACTAAATATGTGCATTGCAATATACCTGTGTTCATTGAGGACTGATAAAAAATGTAACTACGATCTGTGATAAAAAACCAAAAACATGGTTTTGCAAATATGTTTTAATCAGAAAATAAAATGGCCACAGGATGGCAGTAAAAGCTAAGAGATAAGGATAGGCTGTGTATTTTATTAACCCTTTCAAGTGTTTTAAAGTATACCGAAATTTCAAGTATCTGAACATCACCTCGTGCCTTTTTTTGGTGTGTGTACTGGGAATTGAACCAAGAGGAGACACTTCATTTCTGAGCTATATCCTCCATCCTTTTGTTTTTCTGAAACAGGGTCTCACTAAATTGCTGAGGGTCTTACTAAGTTGTGAAGTCTGGCCTCAAATTTGTGATCCTCCTGCCTCAGCCTCCACAGTCACAAGGATAACAGGTGCCACCACCCCCAACTACCTTATATCATTCTTAAAACCAGATACAGAAATAAACAAACAAAAAAATCCTAAATACTATAATTCTTTGAATAAAATAGGTTTCCTCAGGGAAAATGATGCCCACATGCTACTTTAAGATATCACCCTCTAACTTTGTATTCAAGTTTGAACAAATACTCTTTTTTTTTTTTTTTTTTTTTGAGACAAGGTCTAATCTGCTTAGGGACTAAGTTCCTGAGACTGATGTCAAATTTGGGATCCTCCCGCCTTGGCCTCCTGAGTCGCTGGGATTACAGGCATGTGCCACCACACTTGGCTAATTTTTTTTCTTTTTTTTTTTTTATTGTTTTTGGGGGGTGGGGAGAGGGGTTCTGGGACTTGAACCCAGGGCTTCATACATACTAGACAAGCACTCAACCTCCAACTCTACTGCAAGCTCACCCTAGGCCCCCTGGACAAAAATTATTGCAAATAAATTATGTAATGAGTTTATAGATTAAGAGAATTTTAAAAAACATAAGAGAAGCTTTCCTTCACAGTTTTCCTTGAGCTCAACTCTTGATCTTCTTCCTCTGCCCTTATTTCATTTCCAATTAAAGTCATTAATCACCTCAAAAATGTTTTAAAGTTCCTCTGCTCACTTTGAAAAAGATTTTTAGATTTCAATTTCTTAGTTATAAGTCTTCTGCTCAGAAAATTCAAGTAAAATCTTTCAAATTCCTTGACAAAGAATTGCTACCAAAGGTAGCATGGAACACAGGAACCAGGTGTTAGAGGATAAGGATTGGAAGCAACATCTTTGTTTATTCATTCCTTCACTCTATAGGGACTTGTTAGTGCATTCAAGGTGCCAGGGAGTATAACATGTGCTGCATAATTTGCTCCTTGAGAGCTGACCGTCTGGTTGGAATGACAGGAAACTAGGCAGGCGAGTGCTATGTGGTGAGGGCGGATAACTGCCAACGTAAGAATGGAGTGTGGAGTTAGCTTGTTTTAGTCAGCTTTTTTTCCACTGCTGTGACTAAAAGACCTGACAAGAACAACTTTAGAGGAGGAAAAGTTTAGAGGCGGACTCACAGTTTTGAAGGTCTCAGTCCATAGTCTATTCCTTGGGGCTTGAGGTGAGGCAGAACATCATGGCACTAGAGTATAGCAGCAGGAAACAGCTCATATGATGATCAGAGAGCACAGAAAGAGACTCCACTAGCCAGAAACAAAATATAAACCCCAAAGGCACACCCCCAATGCCCACTTCCTCCAGGCACACCCTACCCAGGAATATCTCACTGATAGGGTGAAGGCTGCCATAACCCAATCATTTCTCCTCCAAACCGTCTTGCATTGTCTCACACACGAGCTTTTGGGGGACACCTCACATCCAAACTACAACAAAGCTCTAGGACATGAACTCTCTGAGGATGGGGATTGGAATCTGTTTTGTTCACTACACTGCAGTGTAGGAATGGCTACATAATTTCAAAGACACTGTACAAAATAAAATGTGGGCTCCCCTTGTTAAAAAAAATTACAAGATGTTGGAGACAGTAACAGAGTATTAAAACAAGCCTGGGAGTCCTCTGAATGTGGGGCTTCATGAAGGCAGCCCTGCTCCCATGCCTAGAACAGAATCTGGCATATGTGGACTAGCAATCAATAGTTGTGAAAAACAGAAAGGAAAGCAAGGAGGGAGGAAGAACAGGCAGACAGACCTCAGTGAAAGGTCTTAGGAGGAGCACCTGAACTGCAGTTACCTGATAAGTCTGCAAAGACTCCCAGAGACCTTCTAAACTTGAGATGGACGGTGCAGTTGGAATTCTCTGAAACCTCAGCACAGGAGAGAGTTCCGTGCTCAGAAGAAAGCACAGCATATGTGCAAAGTTCCAGAAGCAGGAGGAAATCTAGTTCATGACAGAACTAGTGGGCAGAGGGGGTCAGTGTGAGCCCACATTTTTTTAACAATGAAAGAAAGAGAAAATTCAGTTTTATTTTGTGCTCATTAAAACTTTGATTTACACCATGGCCCTGTGTATCAAAGAAGGGGAAGAAAAAATCCTGCCTTATGCTGCAGAAGTCAAGTACTCATTTACTTGTTAGAGGAGGCAGGATATTGGTTTTTTCAGGTGTTTGGCCCCCAGAGATTACGCTTCTGATATCAGTGTAGTGAGGAACCACTGGCAAACTGCTGGACCATTTCACTTCAGTGCTCCTGGAGTTAAAATCTGTCAAGCTGTCAGAAGTGTCCACAGTTTTGCAACAAAGCATAAAAGAATTCCAATGGGCATTCCACTGAGTCCTGCCCAGCTGGGTCTGGTTGTTACTGGCAGGGCTACTGTGAACTCTGGGACACTGCTCCTTACCCCAGAACAAGCCTCCTGGTCACTCTTCAGGTGACAGATTCTAATTTAGATCCTCATCTGTTGTATCAAAAATAGTCCTCAAAATAGATGGAAATTTCAGAATTCTTATTCCAACAGACTGATTGGGAAATAGGGCTTCCAAGAGTAAATATATGTGCCCAACTGTAACACCTTGGAGATCCAGAGTGATGGAGTTCCCCAACGACAAGGAAAACCCCAAGAGCATGCAGGGCAGAAAGGACCCTGGACACGGAGAAAGACAAAGACGTTCAAGCGGACACTAGGATTCTCTGGGCTCTGCACCAAGAGGAGCATTATTGTAAAACAGCTCCTGTAAACTAAGCTCACCAACAAACCTAAAACAATCATTAAGTATCCACCAAAAAGGAACAGGAATACAAAGTTGCTGTCCCACTGCCCAAAGAGCCACCTTCTAGCATTTGACAGTAACAATGTAGAAAAATCATATTAAATGAGAGATCGAATCCAACTGCCCCCCCAAACAAGCAATCGGTGAATAAACTCCATGTTTGGAAGTGTTTAAAAATTATCTCAGGACTGAAGTACAACCTAAAAGGTGTGATCAATTCAACAGTACTGCAGACGCTGGCGGCGCTGGCGGTGCTGCAGACACACCAGGCGGTGGGACCTGCAAG
The DNA here is from genome assembly GCF_902686455.1 of Sciurus vulgaris. Lineage (NCBI taxonomy): Eukaryota > Metazoa > Chordata > Mammalia > Rodentia > Sciuridae > Sciurus > Sciurus vulgaris. The sequence goes on from NC_136469.1 coordinate 59,575,911, forward strand.
TGCCCAGCCCCAAGCTATGGTTCCCCAACTGTGCCACTCCACTGCCTGAAACCGCTGCGCTTCCCAAGGCTTCCCTTTCCCCTAGTATGCCAGACTGCACATGAGAGTCCACCTTTTTAGGAAGGAAAAAGGAAAATATGACAGTACATCTTCCATTGTTCCATAACAATTTCATCTGATATATTATACATATGTGTGTGTATGTGTGTGTGTGTGTGTGTGCGTGTGTGTGTGTGTGTAAATTCTGAATCACATTGTAAAACACTGATAAGAATTCATTGGGTTGAAGTCAAAAAGCATGAAAAGAGCTGGATGCGGTGGGGCACTCCTGTAATCCCAGCAGCTCGGGAGGCTGAGGCAGGAGGATTTCAAGTTCAAAGTCAGCCTCAGCAACTTAGTGAGGCCCTATCTCTAAATAAAATATAAAAAAGGGCAGGGGATGTGCCAGTAGTTAAGCACCCCTGGATTCAATTCCCAGTGCCAAAGCATGAACATGAAACATGAAAAGCCCTAGGCTAGAGCCAGGGGAGAGTGTGGCAGGAGCAGAAGGGAGAAAGCAGGCAGGGGCATCCTGAATCAAAGATGAACCTGGTCAGACAGAGCACTCATCTCCAAAGTTTATAAAGAACTTAAAAAACTTTACACCCAAAATACAAAGAACACAATCAATAAATGGGCTAAGGAACTGGGCAGACACTTCACAAAAGAAGATATACAGGTGATCAACAAATATATGAAAAAGTGCTCATCATCCCTAGTAATTAGAGAAATGCAAATTAAAATCACCCTAAGATTTCATCTAACTCCAATTAGAATGGCTATTATCAAGAACACAAGCAATAATAAGTGTTGGTGTGGATGCGGGGGAAAAGGCACTCTCATATATTGTCGGTGGAGTTGCACATTGGTGCAGCCACTCTAGAAAGCAGTGTGGAGATTCCTCAGAAAGCTTGGAATGGACCCACTGTTTGACCCAGCTATCCCACTCCTTGGTTTATACCCAAAGGACTTAAAATCAGCATACTACAGAGATACAGCCACCTCAATGTTCACAGCAGCTCAATTCACAATAGCTAGATTGTGGAACCAACCTAGATGCCCTTCAGTTGATGAATGGATAAAGAAACTGTGGTGTATATACACAATGGAATATTACTCAGCCATAAAGAAGAAAAAAATTATGGCATTTGCTGGTAAATGGATGAAGCTACAAAATATCATGCTAAGTGAAATAGGCCAAGCCCCCAAAACCAAAGGCTGAATGTTTTCTCTGGTAAGTGCATGACAATATATAACAAGGGGGGGTGGCTGGGGGAAGAGAAGAATGAAGGAACTTTGGATGGTGTAGAGGAAAATGGGATGGGATGGGGTTGGAGACAGAAAGAGAAGAAGGAAACAGATAGATTACCCCATATATATATATATATATATATATATATATATATATGATTACAAAAATGGTGTGAATCTACATTGTACACAACCATAGAAATGAAAACGTGTACCCCATTTATGTACAATGAATCAAAATGTGTCTGTAAAAATAAAAAAGATTTTAATTAAAAAAATGCTTAAAAAAAAAAAAAAAAAAGACGAACCTGGAAAAACAACAGGAAATAGTCCAGGGGAGGCTTTGTAAGCATTTTTTAAATGATTCAATGTCAGCTCCTGTGCATGCAGCCAGGCCTCTTTCCACTTCTCCACCATGGGTGGGAAGCAGCACTTGTCCTCTCCAGAAGCCAGGTGGATGCTGCCTCCAGAACTATAAGTGAAACTAAATAAACTTTTTTTCTGTCAGAACTTAAAAAAAAAAAAAAAAGTTTTGTCCTTCTGACAGCATGAAGTCACTAAACATTTTAAAATGAGTGACATAATTTGCATCCTTCAGAAAGATTACCTGTCACTTAGAATGAATTATCTCTGCAGCCAATTTTTTCCCCTCCTAGATAAGAATTCCTAACTGCTTCCAACTGCTTTTACAGTAAAGACCCAAATTGTTCCCAGGTTTACAAGGCCCTTCTCTGTCTGAGACTGAGGGTGAACCTCACTTGAGTTCTTCCCCCCCAACTGCACCCATCCCCCAAAAGCTAGTTCTTTCCTTCGTCTGAGCACCACTCAGCCTCCCTCAGACCTATGCAGGGACATTCTTGTCCTTCTGCTTGCCGTTTGCTGGGTGCATCCCCCTCAACCCCAGCAGGGATTCAGTCTGAAAACCTGCAGGGCTCCTCAGGGGGCCTTTGTCTGAGCTCCAAAGACTTTCCCTTCTTCTGTAATGAGATTTCTAAGCCTCTCACAGCCATCATTTGCTTAGTAACTCTTTTAATGTCTGTATGCATTCATTAAAAACTCTGCAAAGGCTGGACATGGTGGCACAAGCCTGTAATCCCAGTGGCTGGGGAGGCTGAAGCAGGAGGATCACAAGTTCAAAGACAGCCTCAAATGCCCCTGGGTTCAATCCCTGGCTTAAACAACAACAACAACAACAAAGAACTCCCTGCAAAGACTGCACTGTGTCATGGGGTTCCTTGTTGCAGCAACTAACACAGCAGCCCACAGCAGCACTTAACAGAGATCTTCAATGAGTGGATATAAGCAAATGTGAGCACATCAATTAAAAACTATTTTAACAATACAATTGTGAGGACAAGTAGTGTCAATGGAGAGAAACAAGCAGCTCCAATTATTTGGGATGTAAAACTGACAATACAACCATGTGACTCACTAACTTGCCCAGGCTGGCCTTCGACTTGTGATGCTTCTGCCTCAGCCTCCCCAGTTGCTGGGATTATAGACCTGTGCTCCTCTAATGCACCCAGCTTCATTATATTTTATATGCTGAGCTAATTGCATTGTACAAGAAGCTAACTTGTCTTCCCTGGCACAGGTGTCACCTCCTCCCCAGGACAGTACCACAACAAAATTCCATTTAGCTAATGCAACTGGAGAATTGTGACCCCCAAAGACTATGACTCTGAACTACTAAAGACTAATGCTCCTCCTTTTCTGTTCTGATAAGTCCTCCTTTACTATTCTGATAAATCCGCCAACCAGAACAGGAAGGAAATCAAATGCTAATTCTCCTAGTTCAGAAAATAATAGCTCTAACACTTTGGATGGGGGCAGGTTCCCCTTTTTATTTGAGAAAATAGTTTCTTTCTCAAAATGGGTATGGATAACACCTCCCAATTTAATATCTGTCCTTGGGAGATATCCATGGGGTCCATTTAATAAGTTCATGATTAGAGGAACCGGTGGGCACACTAAGAATATTAAAAGACCCAACCCCAACCACTCCCATTCATACTGAAGAACAGAAAAACAGGCTCCTTTCAGTACAGAAAAAGGAAGTCCAGGCTCTTCCTCTGTCTCTCTGAAGGACACTATGGGAATCTTGCTTCTGACTTTAAAAACTCTGGCATATTGTCTTTGCAGTGCCCCCCCCCCCCAGCCTCAAACTACTCAACAGGTTATTACCCAAATCCTCCCAAACTCTCTTCCCGCCCCACACTTCTCTTTACTATGTAGATTTTGCTTTTCTAACTAAGAATCTTTTTCCTTTTCTTTTCACCTCAGGGATCCTATTGAAGCCCCTGGTATGATTAAAGAGTTTGTGTGACACAGGTAAGCACTCAGTTCAGGGGTCACTAGTGCTACCATCAAGCTTGTGCTCCTCTTGTAACAGATTCACTTGATGCTTTGACTATATCCTTTGTCACTTTAAAACTTACGTGGGTTTTTTTTTTTTTTTTTTCTTTTTCCCCAACATTTTTTTCCCTGAAGTTTTCCTTCCTGACCTTCTTTTCCCTAACCTGCTCCTCCCTGATCTCTCCTCCCTAACCTCATTTTCACTGAATCAACTCTTTAAAAGACCCCTGTTCCCCCTGGTGGGCGGAATCAGTCCTCGGGACAAGAGTCTCCTGTCATCCTCCTTTGATAGCAAAGCAATAAAACATATTCCTTCTTCTCAAGACCTTGTCTTCATTACTGGATTGGCGTTGAGGATGAGGACGGAGCTTTCGGTTACTCTATCACATCCACAGGATTCCACCCAGTCGGTTGGGTTTCACCCACCATGGGGGTATCTTCTCCAATTCATCTGCTCAGAAGACCCTCATTTGGAGTACAGAGGAAAGGAGGGAGCAGAGGTAAGCTAAGTTGTTGCCAAAAACTTGGTCCTTGTCCCTGATGCCAGTCCAATAACAAGGATATGGTTTTGAGAAAAAGGAAAAAGATTTATTGCTTTGCTGGCAATGGAGAAACACAGGGGACTCCTGTTCCAAAGGCTGGGATTCTGCCCATTAGCAGGAACTGGGGGCTTTTAAAGAGGTGACTGAAAGGCTACATTTCATGTGTTCTGTCTACAGTTATAATCCCCTTGTTAATTGGGGAAATAGTCCTTTCTGAGATCTTCTGGTACCATCCCCAAACCAGGATTACCTGGTTCCTATGCTGGGTGTACTCAGGGACAGATAACTCTGCCTAGGATGGGGAAGAAAGGTAATCCTCTTTCTCCTGAGATTAGAGAGGAGCAAGGAGAGAGGAAGAGAAAGAAACATGTCCATTTAAAATATCAGTTGCAGTGGAAAAGCAGCAAGAGTTATATTCAAAACATAAATGACCACTGTTACAAAGGGAGCACATAGTTTCCTCTTTGGGGGAAGAGACAAAAGGAAGTCTGGAAATAGAGATGTCAATCATGTTGTCTGGGGACTACCTCAGTGGCAAGACTGTTTTCCTTGCATGCACAAGCCCTGACTCAGGCAACATCACAGAAGTGTCTCCAGAGAAGCTCTGAGGAGTTCCTGGTGAGAAGGGGAAAACAGCTCAGGATCAGCACGGTCCTTGGCTTATGTGATAGAAAAGAATTTCAGCATGTGCCAGTCAGAGGCACAGACAAAGGTTTATTTAAGAAAGTAGACACATATTCAAGGGAGAATATGTACCATCTCCAGAGTAAGAGATACATTTTGGGGGTTTCAATATTAATTTATTCATTCATTCTTTCACTGAAACTGGGGATTGAATGCAGGGGTGCTCTATCACTAAGCTACACCCCCAGCCCTTGTTATCTTTTACTTTTGAGACTGGGTCTGTAACAGTGGCCCACTTTATGTTTTGAATACAACCCTTGCTGCTTTGCCACTGAACTGATTTTTTAAATTGGACATGTTTCTTTCTCTTCCCTAATTTTAAAGGAAACTTGGTGATGGTGAGTATGGGAAAGACAGTCTAGTCATCCTCAACATGCTTGGATTGATGGGGCTCCATTATCAGATCAATAGATAATGCCGGAAAGTCCTCTAAATTATAGGTTTCTCAAAATATCGTATCTCTCTGCTTAATCTACTTATTGATGGGCTAAGAAACAGTGCACAAGGTATATTTGCAAATTTCCCAGGAATTTGGAATTGATGGGCCAGGGAGAGAGATTGGCTTGGAGAGTGACAGGTAGAAGGTATGTGGAATTCTGAATTAAAATGTTATGTCCTTGGCCTTCCTTCTTGTCTCCTTTCTACCTATTTCTTACTTCTCTCTGACTTGAGAACCACCGGAAGGAAGGAAGGAAGGAAGGAAGGAAGGAAGGAAGGAAGGAAGGAAGGAAGGAAGGAAGGAAGGAAGGAAGGAAGGAGTAAATATTGGTTTTTTTTTTTTTTTTTCTTTGTGGTATAGTGGGAATTGAACCAGGGATGTTGCACATGCTTGGCAAGCACTCTACCACTGAGCTACTTCCCTAGTCTTGAGTATGGGCTTCTTAAGCTTATATAGCCTGTACATTAAAACCAAATGAAACATATGAATTCTTCAATCAAAAAACAAGGAAATTCAAATTTATGACATTAATATAAAAATTAAATTTGTTTTGTTAAATCTAAGTTGTCACATCACACCTATCACCTTGGTACATGATGTCTTTCCATTGTAATATGTATTATCCTGTGCTATGATTACTCAATTTTATCACCAGTGTTCTCTGTTCAAACCACTGTTCTGAAAAATAATTATTTTGCCACGCACAAATGATGTCTACTCTGCCTTCACTTGACAAGAATGTTTCATTTACATATTTAGTCTACTTCTGTTTTTTCTCATCAGCCTGTGATGATTGAAATGGTGTTATTTAATGCCAACATAATTATACAAAATACAAAAGAAGCAAAAGAAATTGAGTGAAAAAATGATCTAGGGATTATCAAATACACAAATGCTAATTTTCTAAAGATTAGACTCAAAATGAAAACAGTACTTTTCAATTTCTTTAATATCTTTTTAAAATTAATTTTAACTGATATGAAAACATAAAAATTCTATATCTTAATGATGTTTTGATACATGTATATATTGTGCAAATGAAGCCAAGAGAAAATCTGAATAAACCCTCTAACTTCACTTGCGTTTAGTTAGCTTTTATCACCAATTTTAGATATTACATAGTTAAGCAACATATTCCCATTCGCTCTGCTATAAATAACACCTCTGGCATGTAGGTCACATGGCAACAATAGTCTAAATTGTTTTTCAGGAACTTGGAGTTAGCTCAAACCTGTTGAAACCACCAACCCTTCACTGGAACCTGTGCAAGAGTTCAATGGATGACTTGATGTCAGAGGGTGAAACTCAACCCTAGGAGCATGCTCACATTGTCATTTTCTGCACATGGGCTCTGTGAAGAGCCATTAAGTTTGCTTATATAAGCATTTCACTCTGTCTTACTTTTCTGTATGGCTTAGTCCACCCTACTTCTTTATCCCATAAACACCAACCAAATAATCAGGCCATTTCATGAATAATCTCTTTCTCTTTTGCAAAACTCGCTGGTTCAGTGTTTGTGATAGTATATCATAGGTGAAATGGGCCTGGTTCAATAACAAAATCAGGTTAAACATATCTATCCTTTCAAATATGTATATAGTAAATACCTTTCTACAGTCACCCTATTCTGCAATAGCACACTAAAACATCTCACTTCTATCCAATTGCAACTTAGTACCCATCGATCAACATTTTAACTTACCCCATTTTCCCCAGTTTCTGGTAAACACCATTCTACTCCCAACTTCTATGAGATCAGTTTTCTTAAATTCCACATATGAGTGATATCACATGCTACTTATCTTTCTTGCCTAACTTATTTCACTTAACCAAATGATTTCCAGTTCTATCCATGTTGTTGTGAATGACAGAATCTCATTCTCTTGTACGGCTGAATAGTATTCCATGTGTATGTGTACTACATTTTCTTGTTCATCAGTTGACAGACACTTAAGTTGTTTCTATTTCCTGGCTATTATGAATAGTGCTACAACGTGTATAGGCATGCAGATGTCTCTTTGATGTATGATTTCAGTCCCTTTGAGCATATACCCAGGAGTAGCATTGCTGGGTCATGTATGGTTCTGTTTTTAATTTTTAAATGAACTTCCATACTAATTGACATTCCCACCAACAATGTGCATTGTTCCCTTTTCTCCACATTCTCACTGATACTTGTTACCTTTTGTATTTTTGAGAGTAGTCATTCTTACCTAAGTGAGGTGATGTCTCCTTATGGTTTTGGTTTACATTTCTCTGATGATTAGTGATGTTGAGCATTTCTCATACACCTGTTGACCATCTGTATATCTGCTTTTGAGAAATGTCTACCTAAGTCTTTTGCCCATTTTTTACTTGAGTTATCTGATTTTTAGCTAATGTAGTTTTTGGAGTTTTTTATATATTCTGAATATTAATTCCTTGTCAGATGAATAGCAAATATTTTCTCCCATTCCATAAGTTGTCTCTTCACTCTGATGACAGTTTATTTCGTTATGCAAAAACTTTCTTGTTCAATGTGATCTTACTTGTCCATTTCCCTGTGCTTTGGGGATTTTGTCCAAAAAATCTTTTCCCATTCCAATATCTGCAAGTATTCTCCCTAGATTTTCTTCTAGTAGTTTCATTGTTTCAGGTCTTACATTTGAGTCCTCAACCCATTTAAAACTGACTTCTTTTCCATTTGCTCTATATGTCTGTTTTTATTCCAGTACCACACTATTTGATTTCTACAGCTTGTATATCACCACACTGGTTTTAGAATTGTTTGTTCTAGTTCTGTGCTAAATGTCATTGGAATTTTAATAAAAATTGAATTGAATCTATAGATTGCTTTCTGTAATGTGGACATTTTAAAAATATTGATTCTGCCAACCCATGTTTTTCCATTTTTTTGTATGTACCCTCTACAATTACTTAATCGATGTTTCCTAGTTTTCATTGGAGAGATTTTCACTCCTTTTTTTTTATTTTCATTTTTTTGTAATTATAATTAGACAACATGCCTTCATTTTATTTGTTTATTATTCGTGGCACTAAGGATCTAATCCAGTGCCTCACATATGCTAGGCAAGCGCTCTGCCACTGAACTACAGCTCCAGTCCAAGATTTTCACTTCTTTGGTTGAATTGATTCATAAGCATTTTATTTTTGTACTTATTGTAAATGGGATTGCTCTCTTGATTTGTTTCAGAAAGTTTGCTCTTGGTGTATAGAAATGTTACTTATTTTTGTTTGTTGGATTTGTTTATTAGTTCTAACAGTTTTTTGTGGAGTCTTTGGGATTTTATATATATGATCATGTCATCTGCAAACAACAAATGATTTAACTTTTTTTGTGATTCCAGTATCTTTTCTTTCTCTGACCTGATTGCTCTTAGTAGGCCCTCTATTACTATTGTTGAATTAAGTGGTAAAAGTGAGCACCCTTGTCTTTTCCAGATCTTAGTTTTAAGCTTTTCCCCATGCTGCATGTTAGCTGTTAGTCTAACACGCATCATAAATGGCCATTATGATATTAAGATGGATTCTTCAATACCTAATTTGTTCAGGATTTTTATCATGAAGAAAGTTTTTAAGTTGCCTTTTCTCCATCTATTGAGATTATAGGGTTTTTTCCTCCATATTGTTAATGTGATGTGTCATCTCATTGATTTGTGAATTTTAAGCCATCCTTGCATCCCTAGGATGTTGGCTTATAGCTTTCTTTTTTCTTGTATTCTTGTCTGGTTTTGGTATCGGGATAACGTTGGCTTTGTAAAATAGGTTTGGAAGAAATTTCTCCCATTCAATTTTTTTGAAGAATTTAAGAAAAAATGGTATTGAGTCTTCTTTAAATTCTTGGTAGAACTCAACAGTGAAGTCATCTTTGGGATTTTGTGTATATGATCATGTCATCTGCATGTCTTTGATGGGAGACTTTATTACTGATTCAATCTCATTTCTTGTTATTGATTTTTTTTTTTTTTTTTTTGCCTTTATGAGTCACTCTTGGTAAGGTGTATATGTTTAGGAATTTGTCCATTTCTTCAAGATTTTCAAATTTGTTGGTGTACAGTTGTTCCTAATAATTTCTAAATATCATTTGTATTTCTATGATGTTGGTTGTAATTTGTTTAGGATTTTGCCTCTGTTTACCAAGGATATTAGCTTGTAGTTTTCTTTTATGTTGTGTCCTCATTGCTATGAACAATTTCAAACTGTGGTGTCAGTCATAGAAGCTCCCTTTTGATCTCTGACTTTATCTATTTAAGTTTTTTCTCTTTTTCCTAATTCTTCAAGCTAAGGGTTTGCCTATTTTGTTTATCTTTTTGAAGACCCAGACTTTTGTTTGAAGCGAGGGTCTTGCTTCCCCCTCTGCTCTTCAAAGTTGGGAGAGAGGTATGAAGGTAATCAGTGGCCTGGTGCACCAGTGGTTCAGATTGTGCATAATGGCCTAGGAGTAAGGATCATGGGGTTCTTTCCAGCACTAGGGCGGGTACTGGTCTTCAAGTCTAATGCCTGGACTTAATTCCCTCAATCAGAAGGAATCTCTCTGCCCACTGCTTGGAGTTGGAATGAATAGTGCCACTACTCTTTTCTTCCTGCCTTCTTCAGAGTGTGTTCTTTTTTTATTCAACAAAATCCAGGTGCTATAATCTTTCATATGGCTTTATTAGTTGTGATGGCAGTTTGGTATGTGAATAGCTTTCATACCAGTTAGTCTGTGGATATAGAATTGCTGGAAAATTTTACCTAGCTGCCATCTTGCTCCACTTCCTATTTTAAAATTTCTTACAGATAGCATGATTCCTCAGAGGTCTTGAGACCCACTGGAAAAGATAACTCTAAAATATTGCTTGGTAACTACCTTCCCTAACATTTATACAATCCCTTTAACTTTATGTATTATAGCTACTTCTCCAATCATAAAAAATAACTATCCCTTATTCAGTTGTGTTATTATTAGGTATCCCCAAAAGTTTATGTATGAGACAATGCAAGAAAGTTTAGAGGTGAAATGATTGGGTTATGAGAACATTAACCTAATCAGTGTGTTATTCTCTGATAGGGATTAGCTGAACTTGTGACTGTAGGCAGGTAGGGTATAGTTGGAGGAGGAGGGCTGTTGGGATATGACTTTGGAGTATATATTTTGTGAGCTGAGCTTAGACTCTCTCTTCTTCCTGGTGCCATATACACAGCTGATTTCCCCCACCACAGTCTTCCGCTGTGATATGCTGCCACATTTTAGGCCAAGAGTAATGGAGTCAGCCATCTATGCACTGAGACCTCGGAAACCTTGAGCCCCCAAATAAACTTCTCCTCTAATTGTTCTTATCAGATCTTTTGATCAGCAAAAAAACTGACTAAAACAAGCTGGGATACCAGCTTTTAGTAACAAAGTCTATTTTAAAAAATTCCCTAGGCCTTCTAGAGTTCGAGGTGTTCTCTCCCTCCTCGCTCTAATTTGGCACTTATCATTGATGCTTTTTATATTTATTGCCATATCTATTGTTATTATTTATTTTGTATTTCTATTTAGCACTTCATGAGTTTATGCCTGGTCTCCATCAGATTTTGGTGCAGTATTTCTGCCAAAAAGCAGCAATTACCCCCTTACTGTATATTTCAATTGGATCTTTACACTGTCTAGAGACAATATCTGTGATGATTGACAGAAAAGCTTATCTGATCATTTTGTGTTCTTTTTACAATACCCACATAGTCCTCCTCAAGTCTTCAGTATGGTATTTTTGCATAATTCCTCTTGATCCCTGTAAGTAATACTTGGTTATTTACAAAATGTCAATTTGATCTCCAAGAAGCAGAAGCTATAACATGACTAGAGGTTCAGGAGACTTATGGAGGAAATACCTATGAGAAGAAAGAGGAGAAGGCAGGAAGAGATTTCCGATCATGCTATAAATCTGACACCTGTGGGAAGAAAGACTGGGAAAAGTCTCATCGTGAAGGGTTATGAAAAATAATATTCCTAAAAGACAGCTCTCCAAAGAAAAATGAAGAGAGGTGCAGCTCAGGAGGAGGAAGGGGAAAGTAGCCAAAGAACAATGGGCCCTGGGGGAAAGGGGAAGATACTTAACGCTGGGCCCTAAACCATGACCTTCCCCCTTGGTTAATTAGTCCTAAACAGAAACACAGCAAATACCAGTGGGCAAGATTTGAGTACTCATCCCTGGGATCTGGACTCTTACCTACCCAGACGACAATGAACTTCAACCTTTTAACTACCTTCCTAAATTAAAGTTTTAACCTGTTCAACTAGGGAACCCCTGACGGTCAAAACTGCATGTACACAGCTCCCAATGATTACATCATTGTACCCTATAAAACCAAAATCCCCTCTGTAACTGAGGACCATTTTCTCCATCTAGAAAATGGACCCCAACGGCACCCGAGTTCACGAAGGAATAAAGGCTTCTCTGATTCGTGGAGGTCTGCCTTCCATCCTTTTGTGCTTACACAAAGAAAGACTCCTGTCTTAGAAATCTCAGGTGGAGGGCCTGTGATCTCAGGAGTCTGAGGCAGGAGGATTGCGAGTTCCTCAGCAATTTATCAAGACCCCTAAGCAACTTAGCTGACCCTATCTCTAATAAAATATAAAAAAGGGACGGGATGTGGTTAAGTGCCCCTGGATTCAATACTCACTACTTATAAAAAAGAAAGAAAGAAAGAAAGAAAGAAAGGAAGGAAAGGAAGGAAGGAAGGAGGAAAGGAAGGAAGAAAGAAAGAAAGAAAGAAAGAAAGAAAGAAAGAAAAAGAAAGAAAGAAAGAAAGAAAGAAAGAAAGAAAGAAAGAAAGAAAATCTCAGCTGGTCCATTGGGGAGTTGCCACACAACCTGAGCCAACTCTGGCACACGGACTGGAATCATGAGGGGCTTGGGAGCAGCCTGGAAAGTATGACCTCATATCCTTGCAGTAGTGGATCCTGAGGGTCACCCCCAGCTGTCAGTGGTTTTCTCCCCACCACTGGTTCTCTTTTTGTTTGTGTGTTTTTGCACAGTTGGGTATTGAACCCAGGGTCTCACATATGCTAGGTTAATGCTCTCTCACAAAGTTACATCCCTAGCCCTTTCGTTTTAATTTTACTTTGAGATAAGGTCTTGCTAAATTGCCCAGGCTACACTTGAATTTGGAATTCTACCTACTCAGTCTCCCGAGTAGCTAGGATTACAGGCCTGACCACCACACCCAACCCACAGCAGGTTCTCCTTAAAGGGACACCTGGTTGATGCACCTCATGACCACCACATACAGGTCCCTCCTTCTCTCCCTCCTCACCCCTCTCCCTACCCCTGTATTCTGTCATTTCTTTTTTTTTTTTTTTTTTTTTTTTTTTTTTTTGCGGTACTGAGGATTGAACCCAGGGCCTTGTGCTTGCAAGGCAAGCACTCTACCAACTGAGCTATAGCCCCAGCCCCAGCAAACACCAGCACGCACGAAATGGTTCCACTGGGGCTCGAACTGTCATTTCTTTTCTTTATTATTGCAGTATTGAGAGGTGAACCAGGAGTGCTCTAACTCTGAGCTACTTGTTTTTTAGATTTATTTTGAGACAGGTTCTCATTAAGTTGCCCAGGTTGACCTTGCGTTTGCAATCCTCCTGCCTCAACATCTAAGTAGCTGGGATTACAAGGTGTACCACTTCACCTGGTCCGCATATGGCTTTATGTAAATGAATGCAAGTATTTATGCCCCCAACATATTACACAAATTTCTGCATTTTAAGCTTTTTCACAAACTGTAAAATAAATATCTTAAGATAGCCCAGTGTGGTGGCGGACCCCGCCTATAATCCCAGCAGCTCAGGAGGCTGAGGCAGGAGGATTGTGAGTTCAAAGTCAGCCTCAGCAACTTAGCGAGGCTCTAAGCAGCTTGGTGAGAATCTGTCTCTAAATAAATATAAAAAAAAGGGCTGGGGATGTGGCTTAGTGGTTAAGCGAACCCTGAGTTCAATCCCCGGTTTAAAAAAAAAAAAAAAATCTGAAGATATTTCAGAAAATTATTAAACACATTAGTGATTTGGACAAAGAGGAAAATTAGATGACTTGAAAAATGCTTAAGATTCAAGAACTTCCAAGAAAGAAAGAAAGGTATCTCCCATAGGACCCCTCCCAGTCTCAAAGCACCTCCAGTCTGTACCCAATGCCTCTGTTCTTTGCAATTCGATTATCATGCTTTGGTTCTCAAAAATATATTACACAACATGATCAGATAAATCTTAAACAGTGCCTCTTCTCTGGAGAGGGAGGTTTGGGAACCAATTATTCAGGTTTTCTCACACTTCCTATACTTATGGAATAAGTTCCATGCCTTGACTTGATTCTGCTGAGTTGTGCCAATCCACAATGTGCCCCCTCCCACTGGAGGTAACACTCCATGGCCTGGGAAAACTCCAAGATTCAGTTCAACCCAGCCTCAAGTATGAGTGGTATTTCTTTGGCACCTTTATGTATGAATGTATGTGTGTATTTGTGCTAGAAATGTAAACAGTAAGAGTTGGAGTGAATGCTCAAAGAACAGCTACTGGAAATACATATTCTGTTTAATTTTTTTTGCTGTGTTTATTTTCTAATAGTATCCCAAGAGGAAAAGGGGGTAGGAACAGCAGAAGAAAGAGGCATGGAAAAGCCTTAATGTTCTTACCAATATCCTAGAGATGAAGCAAAGTCAGGCTGAAAATGAAGCAGACGCTGTATCCTAAGCCTTGGTGTTGGCATGGTTACTGAGGCACTGGGCTTTCATCTACAGGAATGGGGAGTGTGAGTAAATGAGTGAGGAAGGTCTAAAGCACTGTATCTGAAGTCATAGTGGGAGGGCAGAAACTGTGACAAATTCAAGAGAATTCGGCCCTTTTAAATAAGACAGCAACCTTCCAACTCTAGTCTTGGGAGAGTTTAGTTTTCCCACATCCCCTGTTGTTTAAAGTAACATAGGTTTTATGTGAAGCCTCCTTATGATTAAATGTTAGTTCAGAAAACAATATATGACACTCTTCAGACCAAATAAACACAACTACAAACCAGCTTTATTTCACAGGCCACTGAATCTCAGCCTCTTCCCTACTGTGATGCCTTTCCAGAGATGCTTACATTGTAATGGCTTTTAAACCTTGGAGAGGATAGCTCCAGCAAGTCAAATTTTTAAAGAAAAGGGAGGATTTTGGACATGGCATCTTCTCAGTAGCCTCTGTACCCTCAAATGTATACTTATGCTCATCCTAACTAGGTCTAAGACTAAATCTGGGTTGAAACATAGTCCGAATGAATATTTTGATTTTCTATAAGACTCACATCATTTCTTGTAACAGTTTTTATTTCAGCACACAAAGAGAAAAGCACATAGACATTATTTAGAGTAAGTACACAAATTTTTTTAAAAATTAAAATCTACGGTTTAGAGGAGTTTTCCCCAGTCAGTGCATAAGAATGAAAAGCCTCCCTGGTTTGCCCTAGACCTCATATTTGGCTAGTCATGGACTGTATGCACTGTTCCATTCACCACCCCGAATGTAAAAAAGCACCCAGATAAAGGAAAATAATTATCTGTTCAGGCCTGATTCTATAAGCTTAAAATGCTTGAATGACTCCCCAAATCCCACTGGGAAACACAGGCACAGAAGTGCTACAGCATCTCATCTTTTCTGTTGAAAGTTAAAATAGGGCATCTCGTCACCATGGTTACAGCATTCTGTGGGGTACTCTCGGTCCCCCTACTAACCAAAAAGATCAGTTTAAGTGATCAACAGGGAATGTGAACAGCAGCTCCACTGACAAGCTGATAGCCACCGAGGAGTTTACTGGCAGCCTGGGCACCTCGGAACAACACATATCCTTTATATCCTTTCAAAGTACAGGTCTGCACAAGGAGTAACATTTAAAATGTGGTTTCCAAGACTTATAGTTGTAAAACTCAGCATGATTTAAACTTATTTTAAAATTATTAGAGAATACAAGCCAGGTATGGTGGTTCACGCCTGTAATCTCAGCTATTGGGGAGGCTGAGAAGAAAGACCACAAGTTCAAGGACAGTCTCAGCAACCTAGCAAAACCCTGTCTCAAAATAAAATTAAAAGGAATGGAGTTCAGTAATAGAATGTTGACAATGCATGTGCAAGACCTGGTTTCAATCCCAGTTCTGCAAACATAATATTAATGATATAATAACAATAATATGAATTAGAAGATACAATATTCTTTATAAATAAGTATAAAAAAGATAATTTTCATTAATATTCATACTAAATATATTTAAGATTAAGTAATCAGAAATTTTCAAATGGAAAAAATACTAGCCAGCATAATAGGTGCTATGCAAAAGTTATGTGTAAGTTATTAATCTGTACCTCCCAAAAAGAATAATTGCTTACAGAAACACGGAGAGGAATGCCATTTGGGCTGGCTCTGTCTGAATGAATGAGCAAGGAGAGGAAAGAGGGCTGGGGTTGTGGCTCAGTGGTAGAGTGCTTCGCCTAGCATGTGTGAGGCCCCAGGTTCGATCCTCAGCACCACCTAAAAATTAAGGTATTTAAAAAAAAAAAGGAGAGGAAAGAGTCCTCATGTGGAAGCAGTGACAGTGGGGGGCATTGCTGCTAGAGCTCCTGAGCCCATGCTTCCGGACTGAAACGCAGGCAAGGGAGGTTATTGGGAGCTATTGGGGTTCAATATTGACCGATCCCCAGAGAGTCGAGTGCATACACAGCAATGCAAATCACACAACGAGGTTTTATTGCAAGCTCGAACCTGGACCGGAACCAGCCTCTCAGACCACTACCATGGCTGAGTGGGGAGCGGCCCCGAGGGATGAGAAAGCCCTCTACTTAAGAAATTTCCAATCATTCACATACAAAGACCTGTACATTATTGGTTAACATTGGAACAGCTAAACATTTGTTCTCTTTTGGTTGGGTCCTGCGAATTTATTTGAATCTCACTGGGTCCCACCAGAACTGAATGGTCCTGGAGGGAAGAAGGGAGGAGGGAGGGGGTGAACTATGCAGGAGATGAGTCGGGGCTAGTCCCCCTCCCCTGACCTTGATAGATAAGGTTTCCGGACAGCTGCCCATTTCTCGAACAGATATCTCTTAACAGCCTTGATAAACCCCGGGGGCCCAGTACGTCCTGTTTGTCCTGTATTGGCTCTTGAGGGTAGCACCTGTGCGCCCTTTCCTGGGGGAAGGTTTTACAGGCCAGTTCCCGAAATGGCTTGTTCATACAACATGGCTGCACAGATGTCGCCTTGTTTTCAACAGGAGCCGGTTTAGGTAAAGCCTTTCATGCTGGGTTTAATAGGTTACCAGAAGGAGCCAGTGGGATTTTAGAAAGCAAGATGATTAGATTGATCTCCGAAGGCTCCCCAGATGTCCTGCAAGAACCAGAATAGGTGGAGATCCATTCCAGTTATGAAAATGAGGATCCTACACTGATGTACCAGACTTTGTGTTTGAAGCACTCTTCTTTTATTAATCGTATATTCATTTAAAAAATTCTCGAAGGCAATCCCAGCAACTTGCAAAGTTGAGGTAGGAGGATCACAAGTTTGAGACTAGACTGAGCAACTTAATGAGCTCTTGTCTCAAAATAAAATTTTAAGAAAATGACTGGAGATATAAGATCAGTGGTAGGGGGCTTGCCTACCATGAATGACACCCTGGGTTTGATCCCCAATAACACACACACACATACACACACATACACAGAAAGAAAGGAAAAGAAAAAATTCGAAAGATACACTGATTAGGTTTTTTTTTTTTTTTAATCTTGTTATTTCTAGTTATTTTGTGGATAAAAAAGCATCTCAGGTGATAATTTTAAATCATCTCTCATGAGACAATGAGTTGAATTAATCTCTTTTTCAGGATGTTGAGACTCAAAAGTTTTTCATAAGATTCTCATGCATTTGCATTTAGAAGGTTGAAAATATGTCCTAACATGTAGTTCAAAGATGTTAGAGATTATCTTGAGGACTTCCAAAAATAATAAACTACAGTACTCCCTTGAAAATAAATTAATTCTGGTAAATATAACATATTCTTAGGAAAAGAAGTGTGAAAAGAAGGACTAATGCTACAGAATAAAAAGAAGGGAAATAAAGAAAAAACGACAAAAGGGAATCCAAAGGAGAGTTTAAAGCTGTGTTACGCAGTGTTCCCTAGTAACAGTAAATCTTCTTACCTTCCTCCATGTTATTGGCGAGTCATGAAACCTAGACAATATTTAATCACAACTACATTCACCAGGAATCATCGATAGACACAACTCTAGCAGCTTCTGTCAGCCAGGTGAGTCATCAAGAATTACAGGAATAGGACTTCACTCATAGCCCTGGAATAATTTCCTGCTGATTCAACAAGAGGTGGTTACTGAATTTGATTTGGAAAAAAATGTCAGGCCAGCCACATATCCAGGTAATAAGATACATATACACACACACATGATCTGTTGAAGCAAAACACCTTAATTTTCCCATTTTATGGTAAAGGTTAACAGTACTAGAGAAGATAAGTAATGTTTTAAAATCATATAGCTAGAAAGTGGCCCAAATAAAATTGGACCCCAAACCTTCTTGACTCCAAATCTTGTGCTCCTTTTCCTGTTTTGAGACAGGATCTTGCTAAGCTGCTGAAATTACAACTTGAAATCCTCCTTCCTCAGTATCACAAGTAGCTGGGTACCAGCAAGCATCACCATGTGCAGTTGAGCTTGTGCTCTTGATCAAGGATAACCACCAACAGAAAGAGGAATGTCAAGGGCATGCCCAGGAAAACAACAGTAAATTACATAGCTCTTGGAAGAGGGAGCTCCTTGTTTGGACTAAGGATCAAGGTAAGCTTCAGAGTGAGAGTGACATTTGACCTGGGTCTTACGATCTGGACAAGTGAAAAGGATAAAGAAAGCCCATTCTAGGTTTCAATTTCATGTAAGCATGAAGAAATGTAAATCTGTGATGTAAGGGTAAATTTGTAAGGGTAAATTTGTACCCATTCAATAAGTGCATTATATACCTATATGTGTAAGGTATTTAGCTGGGGATACAGTGTTGAATATGGCAACATTAAGAAACAGTATTTCTTTACAAATCTGTTTTAAGTGTCCTTACCTTGTAAGGATCATTAGATTGAAGAGTAACTGTAACCAGGGGTTGATAGAGAAGAAAAGGCTGTGAATACAACTTGCAGGGGCTGAAGATGTAGCTCAGTTGGTAAAGTGCTTGCCTCACATGCACAAGGCCCTGGGTTCAATCCCTACCACTGCAAAAAGAAAAAAAAAAAAAAAATGCTGTGATATAATCAATTTGTGACTGTGATTATTAATTTATTGTTATGTCATACCTCAATACAAAATGATTTTGAAGTGGCTTACAAAGATGCCATGGGTTGCGAGGAGATGCCACAAAAAACAAAACAACAAGAAAAGGACTCTAAGGAAATTGGAGTAAAGATAAATATAAAAAATAATCCAGAGATGGTAGCCTATAGATGGAATCTATAGTTCCAACTACTTGGAAGACTAAGGCAGGAAGATTGTTTGCAACCAGGGATTCGGGGCCAGCCTGAGGCAATGTTGCTAGACCTTGTGTTTTGTTGTTTTTGCAGTACTAGTGATTGAATCCAGGGACACTCTACCATTGAGGTACATCCCCAGCCCTTTCTTTTTTTTAAAGACAGGATCTTACTAAATTGCCTAGGCTGGCATCAAATTTGTGATCCTTGGGACTCAGCCTCCTGAGTAGCTGGAATTACAGGTAGAGACCCTTTCTCTTTTTAAATTTTTTTTCACACTGGGAATTGAAACCAGGGGTGCTTAACCACTGAGCCATATCCCTAGTCCTTTTTCTAATTTTGAGACAGGGTCTCGCTATGTTACCTAGGGCCTCACTAAATTGCTGAGGCTGGCTACAAACTTGAGATCCTCCCAGCTCAGCCTCCCAAGTCACTGGGATTATAGTTGTGTACCACTACATGCAGCATGAGACCCTTTCTCTGAAAGAAAGGAAGAAGGAGGAGGAGGAGGAGGAGGAGGAGAAAAAGAAGAAGAAGAAGAAAAAGAAAAAGAAGAAGAAGGAGATTGTTCTTAGCAGTCAATACCCCAAAATATCATCAGTTATATGATTCAATGAGAAAAAAAACACTCAGTTAAGAAAATAATAGGTTCACTGTCAGGGTCTATCATCCGCCATTTGCCTGCCTCTCACCTGTCCATCGCCTGCCTTACTCCTATCCATCATCCAATGCTTGAGGTTACCTCTCCGATCCTCCCACAACAGTCAGCAAACTGATCGCCAACTGCCAGTGGAGCACCAGCTGCCTGCTGTTACCTGGAAGTTCACTGTTACAGTACCTGCAGGTTTGAGACACGTGGCTGCCACCATTTTGAGACAACAGCCAGGCCCCGTAGGACCCCTGGCCGAACAGACTGACCCCATCTCCAGGATCCCTCAGCCCGACCGATCACTCCCTGCCTCTGGGGCCCTCACATCGACTGACTGCTCCCTGCCACCAGGATCCCCAGACCAACTGACTGTGCTGTACCACCGGAACCCCAGACCGACTGATTGCGCCCGGCCTCCAGGATCCTACAACCACACAAACACACCAGACCTCCAGGACCCCTGCTGGACCAACCACATCCCGTCTCCAGGACCTCCAGCGGACCACGTCCACCCCTGAGCTGCAGCTCCCCATTTGCCAACACATTTGGAAGCCAGAGCGGCCATCTTGGATAATCCTGGAAGCCAGAGCTCCAATCATTAGGTGGGGCAAATCCCATCCTGAGATGCCTGCTGGAGGCTTGAAGCTCATTGTCAGGTACTTCTCATACATCAGGTTACTGAACACTGGGAGGTTTCACTAGTATATGACTGTTATACAGTAGATTTACTTTTTTCTCCTTTTTAAAAAATTTAAGTTTTTATTTCTTTACTTTTCTTGCTCTCTTTTCCTTTTGTTTACCTGTTCACTCAGAGTCTCTTTCTCCCTTTTTTGCATGCTAACATCCGATTTCTTTTGATTACACTCTCACCCTTTCTATTTTCTAGAACTTCTGTATATTCTTTTCTTATTCCATTAACAGTCACATTCTACATCACTCTGCATCCTCTTTGTCCTCCATTAGAAACTGCCGACCTTATTACAAACCTGTTTGTTTTACTGAAGATAATATTTGAACTCATTTTGTTTATTATGACAATTTTGTTATTGTCCCCATAGGGGCTATTTGGTCTAGGATTGCATAGTGTCTGATTTGGGCACTGCTAATATTCATCTCCCATTAAAGAAAGGGTTTTGGAAACCTATAGGGCCACTATAAGCCTATAGGGGGAAATCTGCAATACCCCAGATCTGCACTGCTAGAGGGGAAGATACATGAACAACATGAAAAAACAAGGGAAGAAAATGATCCAAACAAATCTAGATTCTATAGTAATAGAATCCAATGACAGTATGTTAGAAGAAATGTCAGAAAAGGACTTCAGATTACACATGATTAAGATGATTCCCGAAGCAAAGGATGAGATAAGAGAGCAAATGCAGGCAATGAATGATAATACCAATAAGCTGAAAGAGCACCTATAGGAAAAGATCATTTCAAAAAAGAGATAGAGATTCTCAAAAAAAAAAAAAAAGAAAATTCTTGAAGGAGACAATCAACCAAATAAAAAATTCAATGGAAAGCATCACCAAAAGACTAGACCACTTGGAAGACAGAACCTCAGACAATGAAGACAAAATATTTAATCTGGAAAATAAAGTTGCCCAAGCAGAGAAGATGGTAAGAAATCATGAACAGAATCTCCAAGAACTACGGGACATCATGAAAAGACCAAATTTAAGAATTATTGAGATTGAGGAAGGCACAGAGATACAAACCAAAGGAATGAACAACCTATTCAATGAAATAATATCAGAAAATTTCCCAAACCTGAAGAATGAAATGGAAAATCAAATACAAGAGGCTTACAGAACACCAAATGCACAGAATCACAACAGATCCTCACCAAGGCACATTATAATGAAAATGCCTAACATTCAAAATAAAGATAGGATTTTGAAGTCCACAAGAGAAAAGCATCAGATTACATATGGGGGAGACCAATATGGATAGCAGCCGACTTCTCAACCCAGACTCTAAAAGGTAGAAGGGACTGGAGCAACATATTACAAGCTCTGAAAGAACATGGTTGCCAACCAAGAATCCTATACCCAGCAAAACTAACCTTCACATTTGAAGATGAAATAAAATCCTTCCATGATAAACAAAAGTTAAAAGAATTTATAAATAGAAAGCCTGTGCTACAGAATGTTCTCAACAAAATATTCCATGAGGAGGAAATGAAAAACAACAATGTAGGTCAGCAAAGGAACTACCTTAGAGAAAAAACCACTCAAAGGAGAAACCAAGTCAACTTAAAAACCAAAAATAAGCCAAATGACTGGGAATACAAATCATGTCTCAATAATAACCCTAAACGTTAATGGCCTAAACTCATCAATCAAAAGACATAGACTGGTAGAATGGATTAAAAAGAAAGACCCAACAATATGCTGCTTGCAAGAGACTCATCTCATAGAAAAAGACCTCCACAGACTAAAGGTGAAAGGATGGGAAAAAACCTACCACGCACATGGACTCAGTAAAAAAGTGGGGGTTTCCATCCTTATATCAGATAAAGTGGACTTCAAGCCAATGTTAGTCAGAAGGGATAAAGAAGGACATTTCATACTGCTTAAGGGAACCATAAATCAGGAAGACATAACAATAGTAAATATTTATGCCCCAAACAATGGTGCATCCCTATACATCAAACAAATCCTTCTCAATTTCAGGAATCACATAGACCACAACACAATAATTCTGGGCAACTTTAATCACCACTGTCACCACTAGATAGATCTTCCAAACAAAATCCAACCAAAGAAACCATAGAACTCAATAACACAATCAATAACCTAGACTTAATAGACGTATATAGAATATTCCATCCATCAATGAGCAATTCACTTTCTTCTCAGCAGCACATGGAACCTTCTTGAAAATAGACCATGTGTTATGCCACAAAGCAGCCCTTAGGAAATGCAAACAAATAGAGATACTACCTTGTGTCTATCAGATCATAATGGACTGAGAGTAGAAATCAATGACAAAAGAAAAAAGGGAAATTACTCCAACAGTTGGAGACTAAATAATATGCTATTGAATGAAACATAGATAACAAAAAGCATCAGGGAGGAGATTAAAAAATTCTTAGAGGTCAATGAGAACAATGATACAACATATCAAAAATCTCTGGGAAACTATGAAAGCGGTGCTAAGAGGAAAATTCATTGCATGGAGCGCATTCAGGAAAGAATGAAAAGTCAACAACTAAATGACCAAACATTACAGCTCAAAGCCCTAGAAAAAGAAGAACAGAATAAGCAAAAGTAGTAGAAGACAGGAAATAATTAAAATCAGAACTGAAATCAATGAAATTGAAACAAAAGAAACAATTCAAAAAATTGACAAAACAAAAAGTTGGTTCTTTGAAAAAGTAAACAAAATAGACAAACCCTGAACCACAAAGAGGAGAGAGAAGACTCAAATTACTAAAATACATGATGCAAAAGGAAATATCACGACAGACACCACTGAGATACAGAACATAATGAGAAGCTACTTTGAAAATCTGTATTCCAACAAAATAGAAACTACCGAAGACATTGACAAATTTCTAGAGACATATGCTCCTCCCAAACTGAACCAGGAGGACATACACGATTTAAACAGATCAATATCAAGCAATGAAATAGAAGAAGCCATTAAAAATCTACCATCCAAGAAAAGCCCAGGACCAGATGGATTCTCAGCTGAGTTCTACAAGACCTTCAAAGAAGAACTCATTCCAATACTTCTCAAAGTATTCCAGGAAATAGAAAAGGAGGGTACCCTACCGAACTCATTCTATGAAGCTAATATCACCCTCATACCCAAACCAGGCAAAGACACATCAAGGAAAGAAAATTTTAGACCAATATCCTTGATGAATATAGATGCTAAGATCCTTAACAAAATATTGGCAAACCGTATCCAAAAACATATTAAGAAAATCGTGCACCACGATCAAGTGGGGTTCATCCCTGGAATGCAAGGATGGTTCAACATTCGTAAATCAATAAACATAATCCATCATCATGTCAATAGACTTAAGGATAAGAATCATATGGTTATTTCCATTGACACAGAAAAAGCATTCGACAAAATACAACATCCCTTCATGCTCAAAACACTAGAAAAAATAGGGATAGTAGGAACATACCTGAACATTGTAAAGGCTATTTATGCTAAGCCCATGGCCAACATCATTCTTAATGGAGAAAAACTGAAACCATTCCCTTTAAAAACAGGAACAAGACAGGGCTGTCCTCTTTCACCACTTCTATTCAACATTGTCCTTGAAACTCTAGCCAGAGCAATTAGGCAGACTAAAGAAATTAAAGGGATACGAATAGGAAAAGAGGAACGTAAGCTGTCACTATTTGATGATGACATGATTCTATATTTAGAGGATCCAAAAACCTCCTCCAGAAAACTTCTAGACCTCATCAATGAATTCAGCAAAATAGCAGGCTATAATCAACACACATAAATCTAAAGCATTTTTATACGCAAACGACAAAACATCTGAAAGGGAAATGAGGGAAACAACTCCATTTGCAATAGCCTCAAAAAAAAAATAAAATACTTGGGAATCAATCTAACCAAAGAGGTAAAAGATCTCTACAATGAAAACATCAAAACATTGAAGAAAGAAATTAAGGAAGACCTTAGAAGATGGAAAGATCTCCCATGTTTTTGGATAGGCAGAATTATTATTGTCAAAATGGCCATACTACCAAAAGTGCTATACAGATTCAATGCAATTCCAACTAAAATCCCAATGATATACCTTACAGAAATAGAGCAAGCAATCATAAAATTCATCTGGAAGAGTAAGAAACCCAGAATAGCTAAAGCAATCCTTAGCAGGAAGAATGAAACAGGGGATATTGCAATACCAGAACTTCAACTATACTACAAAGCAATAGTAACAAAAACAGCATGGTATTGGCACCAAAATAGACAGGTAGATCAATGGTACAGAATAGAGGACATGGACACAAACCCAAATAAATACAATTTTCTCATACTAGACAAAGGTGCCAAAAATATGCAATGGAGAAAAGATAGCCTCTTCAACAAATAGTGCTGGGAAAACTGGAAAACCATATGCAACAGAATGAAACTAAATCCCTATCTCTCACCCTGCACAAATCTCAACTCAAAATGGATGAAGGACCTCGGAATCAGACCAGAGACCCTGCATCTTATAGAAGAAAAAGTAGGTCCAAATCTTCAACATGTCGGCTTAGGATCAGACTTCCTTAACAGGACTCCCATAACACAAGAAATAAAAGCAAGAATCAATAACTGGGATAGATCCAAACTAAATAGCTTTCTCTCAGCAAAGGAAACTATCAGCAATGCAAAGAGAGAGCCTACAGAGTGGGAGAATATCTTTACCACTCATACTTCAGATAGAGCGCTAATTTCCAGAATATATAAAGAACTCAAAAAAACTCTACACCAAGAATACAAATAACCCAATCGACAAATGGGCTAAGGAAATGAACAGACACTTCACAGAAGAAGATGTACAAGCAATCAATAAACATATGAAAAAATGTTCAACATCTCTAGTAATAAGAGAAATGCATATCAAAACCACCCTAAGATTCCATCTCACCCCAATTAGAGTGGCGATTATCAAGAATACAAGCAACAATAGGTGTTGGATAGGATGTGGGGAAAAAGGTACTCATACATTGCTGGTGGGACTGCAATTTAGTGCAGCCACTCTGGAAAGCAGTGTGGAGATTCCTTAGAAAACTTGGAATGGACCTACCATTTGACCCAGCTATCCCACTCTTTGGCCTACACCCAAAGGACTTAAAATCAGCATACTACAGAGATACAGCCACATCAATGTTCATACCTGCTGAATACACAATAGCCAGATTGTGGAACCAACCTAGATGCCCCTCAATTGATGAATGGATTAAGAAACCGTGGTATATATATATACAATGGAATATTACTCAGCTCTAAAGAATAATAAAAACATGGCATTTGCAGGCAAATGGATGAAAATTGGAGAATATCATGTTAAATGAGATAAGCCAGTCTCAAAAATCCAAAAGACGAATGATCTCACTGATAAGCGGATGATGACACATAATGGAGGGTGGGAGGGGGGCAAGAATGAAAGAAGGAGGGACTGTATAGAGTGAAAAGAGAGGTGGGAGGGGTGGGGGAGAAGGAAAAAAATAACAGAATGAATCAAACATCATTACTTTATGTAAATGTGTGAATATGCAAATGATATGCTGTTACTCCATGTACAAACAGAAACAACATGTATCCCATTTGTTTACAATAAAAATAAATTTAAAATAATAATAATAATATCTAGGTGATACTCATGGCAAATTTATAGACAAAAGTTTAAATTTTTTAAGTAAATTTAACAGGACTGCTAGATCAAGTTCATTTTACATGAATCAACTGTATTTCTGTAAGCCAACAGGAATCACATAGTAAATAAAATTGTAAAAGCATGAAAAAAATTTTAATAAAATTCACACGGATTTTAAAAAGAGGAATTTAAAAAAAAAGAAAATTATAATTTTTGGATGTAGAAATAATGATAATAGATGACAAAAGTTATCATGGGCAACTATGGAGCTTAATTAATTTATATATCTAAATATGTATAATGTAGATATATATATGTGTATATATATATATATATATACACACACACACACACACACACACATATATACATATGTATTTCCCCCCTTCAATTGGGAATCACAGCCCTAAGAGGGAGGACCTATTATGATGATTCACTGTACAAAGATAAAAACTGGGGCTTAGAGAAGTTAAGTGAATTTCTCAAGAGTGCATAACCACCAAGTGGGATTGGTAACCCTAAAAAAGTGAACTTTCTCCCTATCTCACACCCAGGAAATAAATCGCTAGGTTATATTTGAAATAAATTTCCCTGTGAATCCTGTTAAATTGACGATTGGCCTAAGGCTGCCTCTGTACATAATTTAAACTTGGCCTAAGAGTTTCTGTATACATGATGAACTGTTAGCTAACGTGATACATAAACAGACTGTAACCTACTCTTGTAATAAATAACTAACCTCAGTCAGCCACACACAGACAACTGTCCAAACCACATTCATCTGTTTATCATTTGTCAAATGTTTACAATAAGTGATAAATATTTGAGGAAATACATGTGTTTATCCCAATTTGAATGTATACATGTGTTTGGTTTAGATATTAGGTATCCCCTAAAAGCTCATATGTGAGACAATGCAAGGTTTAGAGGTGAAATGATTGGGTTACAAGAGCCTTAACTGAATCAGTGCATTAATCATCTGATAGGTAACTGTAGCCAGGTAGGGTGTGTCTGGAGGAGGTGGGTCATTGGGGAAATGCCTTGGGGTATACATTTTGTAACTGTGTAACTGATGAGCATCTCTCTCTCTCTCTCTCTCTCTCTCTCTCTCTCTCTCTCTCTCTCTCTCTCTCTCTCTGCCTTCTGGTGTGATGTCCTGAGTTGCTTTCTTCCACCATGGAAGAAATGGAGGCAGCTGTCTATGGACTGAGACCTCTGCAGTCATAAGCCCCCAAATAAACCTTTCCTCCTTTAAAATTGTTCTTGACAGGTCTTTTGGTCACAGTGGCCAAAAAACCAGTTGATTAAAACAACATGTATCAAAACATAACATGGAACCCTATAAATATGTACAATTTTTTGTCAATTATTTCTTTAAAAATCGACAAAGCAACACAAATGAATTGAAAGTAACTACTTAAAAATGAGATATGTTATTAAGGACCTATCAAAAGTAAAAACCAAAACCATGTTAAAATAAGAAGACACAAACTGTAATCCATCAGGTTGTCTCCACTTCCATTTTCTGTAAGTCACTTCCTTTTCTTTAGCTTACAAATAAAACCTGCCCATATGGTAGGTCAGAACATTTTCAACCATTTGGGGGCTATACTGATACCTAATTCTAGAATAGCAAATAAAGTCGAATCTGCAAAACTCAATGTATTGTAATCTTCTCTTTTGACAATCATCAAGAAGATAGACAGCAATGTAGAATAATGTTGCATCTCAGATTTCACTACATATTACCCACCTAAGGATTTTGACATAGAGATTCTGATTCATCAGCTTTGTGGTGGGGTTTGAGATCCTACATTTCTAAACAGCTCCCAGATGATCCCCAAGATTCTGGACCAGAACACGCAGTGATTAGCCAAGGTGCAGTGAGCAATATCCTAGTGTCGAGGTGGTCTATCTTACAGTATCCTTCGAAGGAAGCAGAAGACATAAAACCATAGCACTGTTGTTGAAAGCTCAGTCCTTGTCCCCTAGGCCAATCCAATAATGAGGATATGGTTTTGAGAAAAAGGAAAAAGGCTTATTGCTTTGATAGCAAAGGAGAAACACAGAGGACTCTTGTCCCAAAGGCTGTGATTCTGCCCATCAACAAGAACAGGGGGCTTTTAAAGAGGTGACTCAAAGGCTACGTTCCACCTGTTCTATCTGGAGTTGTAATTCACTTGTTAATTTCTGAGATCTTCTGGTGCCATATCCAAGGTCTGGATTACTCGGTTCTCATGGTGAGTGTGTACTCAAGGACAGATAACTCTGCCTAAGATGGGGAAGAAAGGTAATTCTGTTTCCCCTGGGAGTAGAGAGGGGGAGGGATTAGGGAGGAGTAGGGAGAGAGGAAGAAAAAAGAAACATGTCTATCTTAAAAATCGGTTACAGTTGCAGAGCAGCAAGGGTTATATTCAAAACATAAAGTGAACCACTGTTAACAGCATCTCTTTGTAGTATGTGTGAATGTGTGTGAGAGAGACAGACTGACAGACACTGAGGATTGAACCCAGGACCTTGCACATGATAGGCAAGTGCTTTAACTATGAGCTATATTCCCAGCTTAAAACCATCTCTTTAGAAATAGAGAGAGGGGTGGCGGGGGGGCAAGGAGGGAACTATACTGCAAAAAGAATGTAGCACTGGAATGATTTGGCCTAAACCAAGGAATTTAAATTATCTAGAGAAAAAAAATAGATATTCTATTAATAATGTACCTTATGTTCATACTAGTCTAAATTTAATTGCAACAAAATTGTAACTAATGGCTTCAATTAGAGAAAGGTACTGATAATTAAATCTCCATGATGTAAGTAGTAAGTAAGAAGGCCTATGGCTCTGCTTTCTATGAGAAAGCATTAGAGGCCAAAGCAGAGGGAGATTCAGAGGGAAGGGGGAATGAACTCCCATTTTCCTGTCTAGAAAACATGTTTTTCTAACTGCATGACAGCATCTAAGAATAACTTTTCAACTAACAAAGGATGGGAAGAAGCTTCCAAGACCGCTGCTTGAGAGCCCACATTTGCTAACAAAACTGCATATATTCAATCACTATTTTGCTTTTAATTTAGAATCTGTTGCCAAGGAAACATCAATATCTAAGTACATTTAAGGTAAATCCTTTTTCTTTCGTGTTTTGAAGGGAATTATTTAGGAAGGCAGCAGCAAGCCTGACAGCTGATTTAATCCCCATTTCCTCCTTCAGTGAGGCAGAGTCAATACTTGCCTTGCAGAAAAGACCGAAGCAATGTAGATGCAGAATAAGTACTTTTTAAAAATCCCTACAAATACGTAATTCAAGTTTCTTAGTTATATGGTGTTTTAGAACCCACAACAAGAAGAACCCAAACTTAGTTTTGTCTACAAAGTGCTTCTTGGTCATCAGCATCGGGGAATATGATCACAGGGAATGGGTAGCCAGGAACTTATACAGCGTCAGAGCTTTCTTCAGAAAAAGATTGCAAACTTGTAAATCCAAAAGTATCAGGGACAAGAAAAGAAATCACAATAAAAAAGTTATAAACTGACGAATACTGACACTCCCAACCAACCAGAAAAATGACATAATTTTGTTAATCACCTTCCTGACACACTTCTAAGTCATCTTTTTCCTTATTTTTTGGACTTCATGCTCTTTGGGTACCTTTTTGGACAATTATTTTATAATTTCTGCACAGAGAATAGAAGAACTTCACTCTCTCGTTGAGTAGGGTTATTCATATTTATTTTATTGATATTTGATAAGAGTTTCAGTCTCACAACTCATTATTGGTCATTTCATATACATTTTTAGTACTGTGGTCTAGATCAAGAAGACTTCTATTAGGTTTCTTTAACATGTGAACTCTAAGGCTTAGCAGAATTTTCCACCAGCTGCAACTGAGATACATGTCAAAGTATTTCCTCCTCCGTCACCTATGGACTTCTGAAGCTGGGTACTGATCGACAGCTTGGCCACACCTCTGGCCCTGCACCTGCACACAGGCAGTGGACAGTCTGAGTTCTTCGAGATGCCATTTCAACACCAAGACAGCTAGCAGGAACTTGGCTACATGTAGAAGTAAGAGTCAAACACAGCCCATCGGTTGCCATGGTGACCGTGATGGATGTTGCCACACCCACCAGTTGGTATGAGGGAAGGTATCCTGGATGAGGAGGGGAGAAAAATCATGTTTGCAGCTCAGTTCTCCCACATCTGGAAGCCTACAGTTCTCCAATGACAGTTGATAAAAGAACAAATGTGATCAAGAAGTCAAAACAAGAAGAATGCCAGGCAGGGTAGTGCCTGCCTATAATCCCAGCCCTTGGGAGGCTGAGGGAGGAGGACTGGAAACTCAAGTCCACCCTCAGCAACTTAGGGAGATCATGTTGCAATAAAAAATAAAATAAAAAGGACTCAAGATGTGGCTCATTGATAAAGCATCCCTGGTTCAATCCCCAGGACCAAAAAAAATAAAAAATAAAAAATTCAATAAAGTCTAAATTTCACTGTAAATCTGCCTCTGACTAAATGTGACTATTTTCTCATACCAGACAACTTTAACCTAACCGCCTTTAGCCTGATGACTTCATGTGAAGGATGGTGCTTTGTGTTTTTTAAATATTAGCTCATTTAATCTTCACAACGACTCTATGAGGTTGTCATTGATGGCTGAGAAAATAGATTCTGAAAGGGTAAGCCTCTTCTTCGGAAGCATAGCACTGGCATGATCATTTCAAACCTGGAACATGCAAGTGTGTTCTCCTGCATCCTTGAGAGAATAGAATGAGTTCGGGACAGGAAGAGAGCAAGAAAAGACCTTTGCATGCTTTCTTTTCTCACATACGTGAGTACAGGTATGTGAGTGACATGCAGGACCAGCCTTGAGAAAGAAGCAAGCAATGTCTCCTAGGATCCAGCACAGAACTTGAAGGGACCAAAAGTTAGTATATTCAGTAGGTCTCCAGGGAAGTGGACACTGTGGAGCTGAGCTGTTTACCTGAAGACTGATATGTCTGTGTAAAAATGGGAGAGTCAAGGTCGCACAAACCAAAACATATGCACACTACAGTTTTACTCATTGTAGTAAAAAATGGGGCCCAACACAGATGTTCATCAATGAATGAATGTTTGAACATACATACCATGGAATATTACTCAGCAATAAAAAGGTCAAGCTATTGATAAACACAGCAACTTGTATGAATCTCCAGGAAAGTATACTGAGTAAAAAAATCTTAAAGGTTGTGTACTTTATGATTTCATTTATATAGCATAACAAAATTATAGAAATAGAGAATAGATTAGTGATTGCCTGGTATCTGGGATAGGGGCAGGGAGAGATGTGTAGTCATGACAGCAATGTGACAGGAATGCTCTGAATCTCAATTGAAACACTAACATGCAGGGGCTGTGGCTTTATCTTATGATTTCAAGGCATTACCACTACAGAAATAGAATGAGGGGCAACAGGATCTCTCAGTATTATTTCTTACTAATATATGTGAATCTACAATTACCCTAAAATGAAAATTCTAATTTTAAGAAACAACCTACTTATTAGGAGCTGTTGTTTACTTTTTAGTTTTTCTTCTGTGTTTTACGATTCTTTTTATAAATTCCTTTGAACATGTTAACCAATTTATTTCTTTAAGACCTAAAACTGGTTATTTGGCACAAAATTCCAAGCATAAAAATACATCTTGAGGAAAAGTCCAAAATGTAGCCAAAGATGTTCACTATATTATTTACTAGAGCAAAAGGCTGAAAGAAAACTTAAATGAAAACAGAAAACTGTGCATTTGGTATGTTTCAGTAATCTATCATGACATGTATAGAATGAGGGAATAATTCAAATGTTAGTAATAATAATCTCCAGGTGTAGATTTGTGAGTGATTTTTATTCTGCTATCTTATAATATTTTTTATTTTCTACAATGAACTTGTCATTGATATGATCCCAAACTACTTATCCTTTCTAAACCTGCTGTCCTCATTCATTCATAAAATTAAGATAATAGTACCTTCCTTATATTTTCTATTACATCTATAGTCTTTAGCAAACCATTTAATACATAATAAATGACAAATAAATGTTACTTGTTTGACAGAAACAAACAAACAAACATAACTACAGGGACTAGGGATGTAGCTCAGTGGTAGAACACTTGCCCAGCATGTGCAATGCCCTGAGTTTGATTTCCAGTACTGAGGGGATGGGGGGGAGACTAGATATTCAAGTCTCATTAAGAATATAAAATGCAGGGCCGGGAATATAGCTCAGTTGGTAGAGTGTTTGCCTTGGAAGCACAAGGCCCTGGGTTCAATCCCCAGTACCGCAAAAAAAAAAAAAAAAAAAGAAAAAAAAAAGTATATAAAATGCTATATTAATACTTCCTAATAGTAAGTTGAGCCCTGGGCTAAGTATCCACAAAGTTAATTCAGATGTCCTTGCTGTCATTAGATAATTTATGTAAGCCATTCACCAATAGTTTTACTCAGTTTTTATTACATGCCAATAAATATTTTCTAGTAAAATGAAAAATATATTATTGTCATTGTTAATCAAGATTCAGATGAACTTTAGTAATAACATATATGTAACTTGATTTAATGCTGACTAGGGTACTATTACATAGATTTTTACCTTAGAAGAGTCTGTGTAGTAAAATACGATTACAATAAATGCGCTCTATTTGAATTCAAGGAACTACTAGTTAGAATTCCCTCTGGTTTCCTTGCTAAGCTTGTGTCCAGTGTAGCAGAAAACTGCAGGGTGACAACCTACAATTAAAACTCTATCTCAGTTCAAATCATTGAAAGACATCTATTTACAATGAAAGTTTGCACATTAATCTATCTCAAGTTCCACCAACAATGTGGCCACACCACACTGGGAAGGAATGTTGGAAATCCACATCTTCACCCGAGTGGTGGTTACATGGCTGATATACATGTAAAATTCATTAGTTGTAGATTTGAGATTTGTATGCCATAAATGTATATCATATTCAATGTTAGATATTTTTTATATTGACATCCAGACAACCTGACAGATCCTGAGAAAGGATGAAGACAGTGAATAGCTTAACAGGAAACCTGAGAGCTTTTAGGAGCTAACAGAATCTCAACCACCATGATTTTGAAGGAGGAAGGAAGAAAGACAGCAGAACCTGGAAAATCTCTGAACTAACTGGATATGTAAAAGTTCATTGTTGCTCTTTTGCTCTTTCTCTCTCTCTCTGCTCAAATTTTCTTTTTATGTCTTGCTTTTCCCCTTGAATCTTTGCCTAACTACAGCACAAAAAAAAAAAAAAAAAAAAAAAAAAAAAAAAAAAAGGAGAGAGAGAAAGAGAGAGAGAGAGAAAAGCAGAGCTTTGCATACAGGGGAATCCTCATCCAGCACACTCTGGCTTTGCCTCAACCCTAATAAACTAATGGATCATGTACTATTTTACAGCCAAGTGCTGTCTTATGAAAGTCAAAAGTGAAGGACTTTTATAGGTGAGTTCTCATCAAAAGACTATAGTCATTCTATTTGTAATCATGTTTTCAATTCATTTATTTTATTTCAGCAAGAACTGTTAAGATATATTAGCACCCTAAATCAACGTTAGTTGGAGATGTTTATAGACGTAATCTGAAGGAATTTTTAAATAAAAATGTATTTATGGTTAATCCTTCACAATTGTAAGTTTTGATTGTTACTATAAGTATGCCTTTGAAAGTATTTTAAATTGAAGTACAGTAACTTGGAGTCAACACTTCAGCATGTAGGCCCAGGCAATGACTTTCTCAACAGAACCCCTAAACGTCAGGAAACAATGTCAAGAATTAATAAATAGGATAGCATCAAATTAACAAGCTTCTGCACATCAAAGGAAACAACTGGGAATGTGAAGAGAGAACCTATAGAATGGGATAAAAATCTTTGCTTGTTACCCTTCTGACAGAGAATTAATATCTAGAATACACAAAGAACTAAAAAAACTTAACCCCAAAAATCAAATAATCCAATTAATAAAGGGGCAAATGAATTAAAGAGACACTTCTAAAAAGAAGAAATACAAGTGACCAAAAAATACATGAAAAAATGTTCATCATTAGCAATTAGAAAAATACAAAGCAAGGGCTGGGGATATAGCTCAGTTGGTTGAGTGCTTGCCTTGCAAGCACAAGGCTCTGGATTCAAATCCCCACTACCGCAAAAAAAAAAAAAAAGAAAAGAAAAATACAAAGCAAAAACTACACTGAGATTTCATCTTCTACCAGTCAGAATGGCAGTCATCAAAAATACAAATAAATAAATGCTAGAGAGAATGTGGATAAAAAGAAACACTTTTATACTGTTGATGGGACTGTAAATTAGTACAAGCATTATAAAAATCAGTATGGAGTTTCCTCAAAAGACTAGGCATGGAACCACCATATAACCCAGCTATACCACTTCTCAGTCCCTATCCTGAAGAATTAGTCATCTTACTACAGTGATACATGCATACCCATGTCTACAGCAGCACAATTCATAATGGTCAAACTATGGAACCAGCCTAGGTGTCCATCCACAGATGAATGAATAAAGAAAATGTATATATACACAATGGAGCTGTATTCGGCCATAAAGAAAAATCAAACTATGTCATTTGCAGGAAAATGGAGGGAACTTGAGAACATTATGTTAAGTCAAATAAGTTGAACTCAGAAGGTTAAGGGTCATATGTTTTCTCTCATAAGCAGAAGCTAGAAAGGAAAAGGAAAAGAAAAGTGGGGGTGGAGCTCATGAAAATCAAAGGGAGATTAGTAGAGGAAAGGAACCAAAGGGGTGGGTGTTGGGAGGGAGGGGGAAAGTGCTGGGGAGTGATACAAAGGTAAAAAATGTACATTTATATGATGATTACCCTAGTATTGTTTAAATGAGTATTTGTAGCTCAGAATAAAATTTCCAGAGTTGATTCTCCAACAACATTGATGGAATAAAAAATAAGTCCCCTGAGGGAATGTGAGAAAATTTGAAGTGGTTGTAAGAATTTTTAAAATGCTACATTCAAAGTTTCAGGGAGGGGGGAGAATTTAGTTTATGCTCTGGGGATTTTCCATATTGAAAAATTTAAAATCGCTTCATAAAATATGAAGCAAAAAACATTTGACCATCTCATCTACATCCTTAAAAGTGTGTGGGTTCCACTTGGATGAAGAAGAAATAGCCTAAGGCTCATAGTCATCTTCTGAGGCTTCTACTGCTGTTAGGCAGTATAAACTTGACACTCGAAAGGGAAACAAGTATTTTAAATACAGTTTAATTGTTACCCTAAATTCTAATTTGACACTTTTGTCATCCTCACATCATGTTTCTGAATTTATATTCCAAGGAGAGAACTATGCTACAATCTAATGCAATAAATACAGCTGACTGCATTTAAGGTTAAAAGTAACACTTTTGGCCAGGTCTGATGGCACAGACCTGTAATCCCAGAAACTTGAAAGACTGAGACAAGAGGATTGCATGTTAGAGGTCAGTCTCAGCAACTTAGTGAGAACCTATCTTAAAAAAATAAAATAAAAAGGGCAGGGGGTGTAGCTCAGTGACAAAGTGCCCTGGGTTAATTCCTAGTATGAAAGGAAAGGAAAAGGAAAAGGAAAAGAAAGGAAAGGAAAATGAGTATGTGAGTTGTGCTTAAAGAAAATAAAACAAGAAAAGGTGGCCTGGCATGGTGGCGCATACCTGTAATCACAGGAAAGACAGAGGCAGGAAGATCACAGGTTCCATGCCATCCTCAGCAACTTAGTGAGTCCTATCTCAAACAATTCAAAGGGCTGGGGATGTAGTCCAGTGGTAGAGGGCCCCTTGGTTCAATCCCCACTACAAAAAGAAAAAAAGAAAAAGAGAAAGTAAGGGTTGTCCCACTGGCATAGCTGCTGACCCAGAAGCAGGCTGCAGGGGCACCGGGCTGGATTTAAGCCTTGGGAACAGGATGTCCTGGAAGATTCTGTTATTGAATCTCCTCAATGGTGATAACTACTGAAGATGATGAAGATGAGACCACTGTGGAATGGGAAGGGTAAGATAAAAACCAAGAAGGATATATTGAAGATGCAGCTACTCAGAAGGGAGATACTGAGAGTAAACCTTATGATGGTGAAGAATTTGAAGGTTATGAAGACAAACCAGATACTTTTTCTACCAAAACAAAGACCCAATAACAATGGCTAATGTACCTGCACACCTCCAGAACAGTTGGGAGAGTTATTATCTAGAAATGTTGATGGTGACTGCTCATCTATATCATGAACTACATCATTGGAAAGAATAAAAACGGTCGCCTAGCTCAGGCCTGGTTTAACACTCAGAGAGTTTGTGGAGAGCAACCTTACCTTAGTGAGAGATGATGGAACTAACATAGAAGCTACAAGCACCAGAAAGTTGAACCAGGAGAATGAGCACATCTGTAACTTGTGGTGCTCTGGTCGTGTGCTGTGAGGAAATGCTCATCCAGCTGAGGTTCCTTAAGAGACAAGACTTGTTGATGTCCTGGCATGAATGAGGAGGCCAATGCATGATCAAGCGCAAATAAAAGTAGCCATGAATGATGTGTTATGTGTTTGCTGTTGGCATACGGAAAGCCTTGGTGCAACTGCAAAAAGAGATGCAGGAAATGAGTTTTGTGGTGATAGACCTAAGTCTGGGGCAAAGTATGGACTGCCAAACTCTTTGGTCATCCTGTCAGAGATGGGAGAAGTCAGAGGGGCATGATGGATACAAAGATGGTTCACTTTCTTACACACTATGCTGACAAGGTTGAATCCATTCATTTTTCAGACCAGTTCTTTGGTCTAAAAATTATGCAAGAGGAAAGTCAGCCTTTAAACAGCCTGACACTACAAGGACACTATTATTTACATTTAACGTACTTGGCTCAGGTAACACTTACCCGGAGGATATGGAGGCTTTGCTACCTTTGATGAACACGGTGATTTATTCTACCGATAGACAAAATTTCCAACTCAACAGAGAAGGCAAAAAAAAAAAACAAAAAAAAACAAATAAGAACCTTGCATGAGTAGAAGAGAACTTCTTGAAACTGACACGCATACAGAGATAGGAAGCTGCATAGTCCCAGTGTGAAGAGACGAAAAGAGCAGAGAAGGAGCACATTGTGAATAAAGAAGATCCTGAGAAACAACGCAGACTGGAGGAAACTGCATTGAGGAGTGAACAGAAGTTGGAGAAGAAGCAAATGAAAATGAAACAAATCAAAGTGAAAGCCATGTAAAATCATCCCAGAGATGTGAGTCCTAATGCCACCTATAAGCTCTGAGTTCATAGGAAACATAAAACACACAAGTCC
The DNA here is from genome assembly GCF_902686455.1 of Sciurus vulgaris. Taxonomy (NCBI): domain Eukaryota; kingdom Metazoa; phylum Chordata; class Mammalia; order Rodentia; family Sciuridae; genus Sciurus; species Sciurus vulgaris. The sequence continues at coordinate 59,613,036 of NC_136469.1, forward strand.
TTTTCTCACCTTAAAGTTCGGATACTCGCTGTGCTGAGAAATCCTCATTTCATTATCTATTCTGCTCTTGGTTTGGAGTTTTACAGAGATTGTAGATACATTGAAAGGGCTCTATTTCAGTAATTTTCTTCCAGATAATCAAACTATTTATTTTATAAAAAGAAATTATATATAAAATGTGTAATTTTAAAATAATTTTAAAGTCTAACACAAATCATTGATGCTTTCAGTGTTTTAATGTTTGAAGAAATATGAAATTTACAGCTAGATAATTAGGTTGCTGCTTTTCGTTTAAACAGATGGAGTAGCTATGGGACCTGACTCTAAACCAAGATTCCACAACTAGAATGTTTGGTGTTTAAAAAATAAGTAAGTAAAAAAAGAGAGGAAGGAAGGAAATGTGGCTGAGTTATTGACTAAGATAAGTATTTTTGCTATGTAATAGCAGTTACCTACTCTCTAAATTAGCTGTTAGGAAGGATAATTTCATAACTTTGGGGAGTGATGTTAGAACTAGGTAAGAATGTTGACTCTAAAGTCAGAACATCAAAGTTCAAAACCCCACTTTACCACTCACTCTCTATGATCCTGTGAATATTACTTAATTTGTCTTCAATTCTTTTTCAACATCTGTAAAATGAGAGTGAAATTACTTACCCAGTTCATAAAACTTTTTATAACTACTGAATGCTGAAACACTTACACAAAGCAGATAGGAAAATACAACGTTCAATAAATGTTAGCTCTTACATTTGATTCTTTTTCTTTTTGATGACAATAATCACAGTCATTTTTATTCCTATAAAGGACTTTTTGTAATACAAAAGGAGAATACAATATAATAACATAGAAACCTAGTACAGCAGAAAATTGAAATGCAGAGATGTGAAAACAATCTTATTTTAAGCAGAACACCACATATCATAAATTAGGCTAATGATGAGTTTAGCTTCTTCAGTGGATCAGAGGAAGCCAACTAACACATCTAAGAAATCAAATCTCTGGTAAGACAGGTTTCTTCCTTCTTTTCCTCCCACCACTACATAGAATTCTCACTGACTTGAATGAAAATTAGCTGAAATGAGCATAATGGAATCCAAATAAAATATTCCTCTATCCAGAAAAGGTCAAACTCAGACACCTTGTTAAAAGGATTTTGAGTAGCAAATTGGTGATTAAGCACCATATAGAACTATAACTAAAAGCAGCTTCTATTGAGAGTTCCACAAAGCATTGCAAACCACAGAGAACAAGTGAGTGAAAGATTCCATGTTCTAGGAGAAGCATGCAGGATACAGTTATGTTTTATAAAACCTCCTTGTTTCTTTAGTTGACAAGAGCTTGCTTTTAGTCCAAATAACATTCTCCAGAAGTTCCTGGGCTTCTTGGATCGCCTGCCTGTCTTGCAACAACATTAAGGAGCATCTCGACATCCCGGGAAGAGGCAGTTATTTAGTAGTGCAAAGGAAGAGTAAACTGAAAGGACATGTGTCGGAATGTCTGGGCTAAGGGCCAGGTTAACACCTAAACTCATTCTAAGGTACTGAGGAGAATATGTGATATGTCAGCTGGGTTTTATCATAAGTGTCTTCATAACAAAATCAGAGCTACCCAAACAAATATTCTTAAAATAGCTGAGCTCGGCTGGATTCTTTTGCACCATTTAAAGGAGTTTTTCCAGCCAAGGATTTTGTGTAATGTCTGCGGTACTCATCTCTTGCAAGCAAATTCTATGTGTTGGTTTGAGAATGCTAACTGGAGAAGGGTTCCACAAACCCACAAACCTGCCCATCTGGCAGCTGTCAGTTGTTAAATAGAACATATTGGCTATACCACATTGACTTGGCTGCCTCAAAATGGTCATTTCAAAATTTCATTACCACGTAATCATGCAAACAACATCCCTGACTATCATACCAATTCCCAATACTTACTCCATCCTTCAGCCCTTTACTGAACCTTCTTTGTATATGTATGTGTGGGATGAGGGGTACTAGCATGGAACCAGGATCTCAAGCATACTAGGCAAGCACTCTACATCCACAGCGATTTTTTATTTTATTTTATTTTATTTTATTTTTATTTTATTTTATTTATTTTATTTTATTTTATTTTGAGACAGTGTCTCGCTAAATTGCCCAGGCTTTCCTTGAACTTGGGATCCTCCAAGCTGGCAATAACAGGCACATGCCACCATACCAGATGAGCCTTCCTCTTTCTAATCTTTGTCTACCTCTTAGTCTAAGGATGGAGTTGTGGGGGGTGGTACACATTTTACTTGGTAATGGAATAGATGTCAGTTGCAGGACTTAAAAAAAAAAATGCAAAAAATAAATAAATAAATAAATAAACTGAAAATGTAATGGTTTATTTTGGGGGCCCTATCAAAATGTCTCTGACTCAAAATAGCTGCATAAAAATGTCACAGACTAAAAAAAAAAAAAAAAAAAAAAAAAATAGAAGGGTAACAAGAACAGCTTAAGAGACTTAAGAGATATAACAAATGCAATGTGAGATGCTTAATGGATCCTGATTTAATCAGACCAACTGTAAAAAGACATTATTGAGAACACTGTAAAAGTTTGAATATGGACAGATATTGGATGGTATTGAGGGATTATTTATTTTCATAAGCATAGTAATGATGTTATATCAAAAGTTTTTTTTTACTAGAAAAGTAATAAAAGTATTCATATGTGAAAAAAAAATGTCACAGACTATGAACTATTCAAAAACATTAAGAAAAACTTCCCCCAAAAAAGTAAGTATATTTCTTTTGACTATGACTAATCAAAAGAGGATAATACAATACAAACAAAGGAAATTTGTGCCCAAACAGATCTATCTACCTAATATTCTTAACTGTTCTTTTTGATTTGTAAGAAAATTCTGTAACACTATAAAGATGATACACCAGGGAAGCTTAGGCAGTCACCTAAAAGTATAAGAACCAGAAAGTAACCTGGCCTTTCAGCTTACGCTCACCGAATGACTTCAGATTTTAATCAGTGGGCTGGGCCAAGTGGTACATGTGCGTATACCTGTAACCTCAACTACTGGGTAGGTTGAAACAGGAAGATTACCAAGTTCAAGGCCAGCCTGGGCAACTTAGCTAGACTGTCTCAAAATAAAATAGAAGGGGTTGAGGATATAGCTGAGTGGTAGAATGCCCTGGGGTTCAATGCTCAGTACCACAAAAAATTAATTAATTAATTAATAATATAATCAGTGGGATCTATGCACAAATATGAATCTTGAGTTCTCTTTTTTTGTGACTTTTACCATGAGGAAGCATGATAATGTAAGTTCTTACATTAGAAAGAAGAGAGTGGTATATAAACTATATATAAAGTGCTTTTACCTATCAATTGCAGGTTATATACAGGGGCAGGTTTGGAAAGAATGACATGTCAGCTAGAAGGGACAAGATAGCTGTCATTACCCTACTTCCGTCCGGCTGTGTTTTTCAGCTTTCTTACTGCAGGGTTAAAGGCAGCATGGGGATGGTCCTGCTGTGAGGCTTGTCTGAAAAAGAAAAAGGGACCAGTGTTGTGGGGTAAGGTGGCAGGGGTGTAGAATAGAAAATGAGGAAACCACCCCATGAAACCATCCCCTTAATAAAACCAAAGACTGTGCCAATAAAATATGTAACCAATACTGGAAACCATTACTTCTGTCTTATCACATATCTGGACTAATGTTAAAAGCCTCCTTCATTAAAAATGATACCTTCACTTGAAACAAGTATAGTATTTTTTAAAAAACTAATCACTCATTTGCTCTCAACCGACTCATTTGCTTTTCCAGATATAATTATAGTCTTCTCTCCAAAATATACAGGAAATGAAAATAACAGGAAGGGTCATTTAGAAATGTTAGGAATTGAGTAATACATAACCTGATACTGTAAGCACCAGTTGCTGAGATGTAAATGTCATATTCCAACATTTTCCAAGAGGACTTTCACCAAAGATGAAGGTAACCAGTATCTGCACTAATAGAGTAGGCCCTGAACACATGTGACTTTGGACACTTGAAATATAGATAGTGCAGCTGAGGAAATTTTATGAAACTTTAATTTGCTTAAATTTATATGACCACATGTGGTTGGTGGTCACCATATGGGGTGGTACCACTTATGTAATTATTACCTTGTTACTTTGCAGTTATTTCCATATTAACCATTACTGGGGCAGGAGGAGGGGAGTTGTTAGAAGTAAAGGGAAATGTACAAAAGGTTTTCTATCTTTAATGGACAGAAAATTTAAGTATCAGTAAGAAAATAACAAAACCCAACACAAAAATGGGCAAATTGCATGAATACTCAATTGGCAGGAAAAGAAAAACAAATTACCAATAGATGTTTATAAACAAAATTCAACCTCACAATTAATAAAATAAAAAAATGCAAATGACTCACCCCTATGTCATTACTCAAATTGGCAAAGATTAACAAATGATTAAAAATAATGTTGACCATTATTAATAATGTTGACCATTAATAATAAGAAATTTATCATTTATTCTATTTTTATGCTTTTATTAGCATATTATACTTACATATAATAATTGGGTTCATTTTGACATAATCATACTTAGCATTTCTAGAGTGAACTGGAATAAATACTGAGGATAGTGGCAGTGATCTTTGTCTCACCTGGTTATTCCATTTTTATTGACTTTCTGTAAGAAAATAATCAGATATGCATATGTATATGTGTATATGAAAGGCTCTTCACAACAGTAGCTTCTGATAGTAAGAAGCTACAAAAGAGACTAAACATAAAATGGTGAAATATTTGAGTAAATTGTGACATATAGTAATTGAAAAAAGCCCAAAGGAATACTTACCAAAATGTCAGATGTAGCTTTTACTGTTTTGTTATAAAGGTGATTTTTGTTTTTCATTTTGGCAATGTTTTTCTCATTAGGTATAAAATTATTTTTTCATATGTCAAAAGAAATCACAAATTCTATTTTTCAAATATACAGAGTACAATCTGTCCTTTGAAATGCTTTTTCCACCCCATGGAAGGCATCTCGAAAAGATGAAAGTATTTTTCAAACTTGTTTTTAATTTTATGGTCCCATGTAAGGACCTGGCTTACAAAATGTTGTTTAGGGCAACAATTTTACGACTCTAATGTACATGCTAGTCACTCCAGGACTTGTTAAAATGAAGATTCTGCTTCAGTGGGTCTGGTCAGGGCCTCAGATGTTGCATTTCCAACCAGCATTTCTAACCCAACCTGCGATGCCAGGACTGTGGGGATGTGGCCTCCATTCCCAGGAGAAGAGTTCCAGCCAAGTACAGCTTGTCACCAACCACATTTTGCCACTCTAGAGCCCTGGCACTCCCTTTCTGATTCTCAAATGTCCTTCTGTTGTTACCTTTATCAGAATATTGATTTTAAGCCCCATGTTGGAATGTGCTGCTAAAATGCCTCCCTCTGCTGGTTCATGTTTACTCTAAAGATCGTTGTAGACTTGCAAAGTAGTGACTGGACTCAGCTTTAGTTATGGTCACCTGGAGATCTTTTTCTGCTCAATGATGTCAATATGTAGCTGAGCATCAGTATTTTTTGGAAGCTTGCCAGATGATTTTAACACACAGCCCAGTTTGTGAGTTTCAATAAATTATCTTTTATGGTCAAGAGCTCCAACCTTTAATGAATAAGATAATGCTAACAAAATGCGTTGTTAATAACATTTGTATGAGAGACAAGTTCTTACTGTATTGAACTTCTGAGCTTAAGTGATTCTCCTGCCGCAGCCTCCTGAGTAATTGAGACAATAGGCACACAACGCCATCAAACACTCAATAAAATTATTAATATTCTGAATGTTGACATAGAATAGTACATATTCCTTATTTTGGCTCTTTTCAAGCTAACCTACTGTTTCCTTATGTTGTGCAGACTGTTTTAAAATGCATTGGCCTACCACTTTTACCCCTACTGCTAACACCATTAAATGAAAAAAGTAGAGAAGGTACCAAGACTTCAGTATTAAGAGACTTTATATCTCTACCTTATTTTGGTTCTGGAGAAAATTCACTCAAACCATAAGGTTTCTGAGTTCAGCACTACCTGGACAGATAGCTCTGGAGTTTTGCTTTTCAATAGATGTCGTCTTTCTTACCTAAACCAATGTATTGCCCTTTCTTCATCTTTCACCACACCAGCTCCTGGTAAACCCAAAAGATGGGGGGGGGAACTCCTTAATACTAATGTAACAATGGTCCACTTTATGCTTTGAATATAACCCTTGCTGCTCTTCCACTGTAACCAATTTTTTAAATGGACATGTTTCTTTCTCTTCCTCTCTCCCTGCTCCTCCCTAATCTCTCCCCATCTCTACTCTCAGGGTAAACAGGATTCTTCCCCATCTTAGTCAGAGTTATCTGTCCCTGAGTACATCCAGCATAGGAACCAAGTAATCCAAAGTTTAGGAATGGCACCAGAAGATCTTAGACATGACTGTCTCCCAAATTAACAAGTGAATTATAACTCCAGACAGAGAACACGTGGAATGTAGCCTTTGAGTCACCTCTATAAAAGCCCTCATTCCTGCGAATAGGCAGAATCACAGCCTTTGGGACAGGAGTCCCCTGTGTTTCTCCTTTGATAGTAAAGCAATAAACCTTTTTCCTTTTTCTCAAAACCATATCCTTGTTATTGGATTGGCATTGGGACAGGGACCAAGCTTTCAGCAACACTAAAACCTATAAACCTTTAGACCTAGAACTCTAAGCAGCAAACCCCTCCCCTACCTTTCCACAGGAAAATAACAAGCAAGGAAAAAAGGTTACCTTTCAGGTATCTCTGCCCAACAATATGTTGAGCGCTGGGGTACCCAAGATGAGCATAAAAATGTGCCACATGGAAATGGAAACTCTGGGAATACAGCCAGATGTAAAGGAGGGAGATCATGGTTCCCATTGTGACCAGGAGCTGTAAAAAAAAGAAAAAAGAAAGAAGAGTTGGGAAATGCAAGAGAACAGCATGGTAGGGCTGGGGCTATAGCTCCATGGTGGAGCACTTGCCTAGCAAGTGTGAAGCACTGGGTTCGATCTTTAGCACCACATAAAAATAAATAAATAAAAATAAAGATATGTGTCCATCTACAACCAAAACAATATTTTTTTAAAAAAGAGAACATGGTAATCTACCTCAGATATGATTCAGATAAAAGAGGAATGAATATATTCTATGAGAGGATTTCAAGACAAGACACATATCATTTAAAGATGAATATGTCCTTTATAGGATTCTGCTTGAAAAACAGATATTTACTGTCACTAGCCTAAACTTTTTAATTAAGTCAATATGATGTATATTTTTCCTAGGTGAGATAACTGGACTGGGCAATTAAATAGAATTGGAGGTTGGCCAATAGGACCTAAGAAGTTTATGTAAGGAAAAAAACTGAAACAGAAGCAAAGGGAATTGGAAAAAAGAAATTTATGTGCTTGCATTGGGGCAGGGACAGAGCTACAGGCTGAGATTAGAAACTCTGACATCATCCTTCTCTACTAGTTTGAACATGTCACTCAATTCTCTTTGGGAAGCCCTCCTAAGTTCCTTTCCCATCATGAGAAGCTTGTATCCCAATGGACTGATGCCCCAAACAAGTTCAACAACCAAATCAGCAAGGTCATTACCACTTTGAGAGACACAGCAAAACCTTCTGAGATGCAGTTCACATGGTGAAATAAATCCTGTGGAGTACAATACAGCAAGACCACAGACTGTTCACCAGCATGGATAGCTTACAAGTGTCTATTCTAGCTTCTGGGCATTCTTGCCTGGCTTCTCAGGAAGAGTCATACTCTTAAATTCATACTTCACAGTGGGGTTGACCATCCTCACTTTCAGGTATGTTCTACTTCTAGGAAAAGAAGGCTGCTTCTCTCCTGAAAACTCTCCAGTGCTGTCATGAAGGGTAAGATCTATTATTGAATCCAAGACAAAAAACAAATTGATAAATCTTCATAATCATGATGCAATGTCTACATGTGTGTGTGTTTGTGTATGTGTGTGTGTGATGGTAATGATGTCTGTGTGAGTTGTTAGATTTGGGTTTTTTTTTTAAGTGTCTGTTAGGTCTTTAGGCCAAAGGAACTCCATTTTGAAAAACAGCACCTGCCCACCCAGGCATAACCTTCCCAGTAGGCCCACCCGGAAAGAGTCCCAATAACTTAAAGCACAGCAAAGACGTCAAGTAACAGTCACAGGGCCAGACCAGTTATTTTTTAACTACTCCATTGTTCATGACTATATAGTTCATTAGTTTTTCCTGCAGGCTGCTGCTCCTTGCAGAGGGGCAGCCTGGCAGACTCTCTATGTCAATAAACCCTTGCTTGAACTCAGAGCTGTGTCTCTCGTGGATATTTGTTCCAGTTACCCTAACAGTATCTTAACATTTTTGTTTCTTATTAGGACATACAAAGTCATCTCTGTTGATTCTGCTTCACGAACAGACAAGTTTTTTACAGTATTTCAATGTGCTTTGGGGTTTCATTGCAAATAGATATGTTTTTAAAACTCTTAAATTTTTTAAAATTATTTTTTCATATTTGTTTTTAATATGCTCAACACTGTTTTAATCATTTACAAATAAAATTGTGAACAAAATAGACAAAATTTCCTCCATCATAGCTTATATTATAATGGGGATGGAGAAATGAGAAACACATGAAATATTTAATAGTGAAGCAAGAGCAAAGGTCAGGTAGGTAGTGTAGACAGAATGAATCAGGTCGGGAAGATGAAAGCTGAATAGGGTTGGAAAGATGGAAGCTGGTTCAAATGTGAATGGAATGTTAATACCTTCAAGGCACATCCCACTCACTCAATGTCAAAGTCACCTGCTACTGGGGTACTGGAATGTTAATATCTTCAGGACACTTCCTCCTCCCCTAACTAGGTAACAGTCACCTGCATCTGGGGAGATTGTGCCTCCTAGCAGGGAATTATTAATGGCTCCTCCAGAATTGCCCCTTTCCCGCCTTTTCATCGCATGGGTGGGGATAAAGAGAGTGGACATGAGAACTAAGAAACCTGGAAATTATAAAAAGGACAAGATTCGTCCTCTCCTAGGGACTCCCAGCTCTGGGCCCTCTTCCCTGCAGAGAAGTCTGTGTCAATATTCTTATTCTTTAAATAAAACCTGTTTTCTATGCTTGCCCCGTGTTCCACAGGTATTCGATCTTCACATCTGGGGAAGCAGAACTGTCGTCACCAACGGTAACAATAATAAATGCCATAGAGAAGCATAAGAATGGCAGGCACTAGGAAATCTTTCTCCCTTTCACTCTCCCTACCTCCCCCCCATCCCCACCCCCATATACCTCACTCAGGGAAGCAAGCTACCATGCTGTTATTACCCTTATGGAAAGGGCCACATGAGAACTGATTTCTCTGACTAATGGTCAGGTAGGTCCCAAGGCCTGCCAAGAGTCACATGAGCTTGACCACAGGTCCTCCCACATTCCAGCCTTGACCTGAATTGCCCCAGCCAATATACTGACTGCAGCCTCCCTAAAACACCCAGGATCCAGATCTCTAACCAGATCTCAGAAACTGAGAGATAATAAAGGTATATTGTTTTAAGCAATTAAGTTTGGGGTACTTTGTTACACAGCAATAAATAAGGAATATGGGGCTTGTTGGCCATCTAAAGCACTTTGGCTTTTACCTAGAGCGAAATGGAAATGCACTGAATGATTTTAAGAGAAGTGATACAATCCAACATGTTTTTACAGATTTATACTGGTTTCTGTAGAATACAGCGAAGAAGGGCAGGGACAGAAATTGGGATAATGGTTAGAGTGCTAGTGCAAATACGCAAGCATTAATGTAGAGATGAAGTGGGGTATGGTGACACACACCTAAAATCCCAGCTATGCAGGAGGAGCACACGCTCCAGGCCAGCCTAGGAAACTGAGTGAGACCCTGTCTCAAAATAAAAAGGATAGAGACTGTAACTCAGTGCTAGAGTGCTTGCCTAGCGTGCACAAGGGCTTGGTTTCAATCCCCAGTGCCACAAAAAAAATAGTAATAATAATTAATGATGCAGAGACAGTGGTAGCTAGATTCATCATAGAAAAAGAAGCAATAGTGGAGTAGTCAGATTCTGAAAATATTGATATTAGCTTTAAGAGGATTTGCTGTTTGAATATGGGGCTTGAGGGAAAGGGGAGTGTGTTCCTTTATTTTCATTTTCTGTTTCTTTTGAAATACTATTTAACTAATACCTAGTTTATATTTCTCTATTTTGTCTTATCATCATGAGATGTGTTTACTAAAAATTTAAACACAAGGTCTCTGCATCTTATCTACTAATATCAATGCCACAGCATTAACCCCATTAGTCCATTCATGAACTTTCATATATTGGTTGTTTTTATTTATCATAGGTTTAGTGGATTTATGGGTATAATGCTAATTTAATTGAAATAATTTTTATAAAATATTCATAATCTTAAAAGGACTCCTATAAAGAAACCATGGAAAGAAGTTAACATTAACATTGTAAGTCTCAATGACCAAGATATTTCTGACTTTCATGACTATAGTTACTGGATAAAAGGACCAGTTTTGGGTATGTTACAGGGTTCAAGATTTTAGTTTGGACCATATTGGGTAAAGCTGACTGTTGGATATAGGTATTAACAATTACAAATCCTGGGCTGGGGAGATAGCTCAGTTGGTAGAGTGCTTGCCTCACAAGCACAAGGTCCTGGGTTCAATCCCCAGCATCACAAAAAAAAAAAAAAAAAAAAAAATTACAAATCCCCACACTGAACATTTCAGTCATCTGAGTGAAAGTGGTTACATAGGCTTTAATGAAGTTCTAATTTTACATAACAAAATTTCAATTTTTGAGAGTCAAACATCTTAATATGTATTCCTCTGTTATCTATAATTACAATTCTAAACTGGATGTAGTGGTGGATGGCTATAATTTCAGTGACTCAGGAAGCTGAAGCAAGAGAACCAAAAGTTTGAGGCCAGCCTGAGCATTTATCAAGAACTGGTCTCAAAATAAAACGAAAAGGGCTGAGGATGTAGTTCAGTGGTAGAGCACTTGCCTAGCATCTCCAAGACTCTAGGTTCAGTTTCTAGCACCTCAAAAAAAAAAAAAAAACTATATTAACTCTGAGATTTTGTTATTCTTTTTAAAGTTAAGAGTAAATATTTAAATACAGAATTTTTTTTTTTTTTTTTTTGGTATGGAGGTATGGAGGATTGAACCCAGCGGCACTTCACTGCTGGGCCACATTCCCAGCCTTTTAAAATATTTTATCTAGCGACAAGGTCTTGCCAAGTTGCTTAGGGCCTGGCCTCTCTAAATTGCTGAGGCTGTCTTTGAACTTTTGATCCTAATGCTCAGTCATCCAAACTGCTGGGATTACAGATGTGCACCACCACACCCAGTTTAATTTGAGATTTTGTAAGAGAAACTCACAGTATTTTTTTTTAAATAAATGGGTGTTTTTCCTCCTTTTTTTATTTTTTTTTTTTGAGGAGTAGTGCTGGGAGTTGAACTCAGGTATGCTCTATCACTGAAATACTAGCCTTTTTAATTTTTCTTTTTCAGACAGGGTCTCACTAAATTGTTCAATAGGCCTTGAATTTATAATCCTTCTGACTCAGCCTCCCAAGTAGCTGCGTTAGCTAAATGGGTGTTTTTTAGGTGGGTGCTTGTCAAAAGAGGTATTTGAAATCAGTTGTTTTTACTTTGTAAGTAAAAAAATTTTCAAACTTGCAGAAAATCAAATAGATTTCCAAGAACCCAATAGCCATATTTCATAAGTTTATATTTTTCCGTGTTCACTCCAGGTTTTCTTGTAAAAGTAAAGCACTGCAAAAATAACAACATGTCTTCCCTCATCTCTTCCCAGAGGTAACCACTAAACATGAATTAGGGGTCTGAAACTTTAATGAATGTTTTAAAAGGAAAGTGGATTTGTTAGCTCTACATACATGGATAAATCTTGAAAATAAACAATAAATTTTAAAAACGGAAAGCATAACTTATTTCAGTATTTCACATAGTTGAATGAAAATAATATTTAACCACAATATCATTGCTAAGCTAACATCAAAAATAAATTTCTTTACACTTGATTGGATTTTTTCCAACTGGTATGGTGTGTGTTTATATCAACAATTATCAGAAAACAGGTTATTTCTAAAATTGTAACTTGGTAGAAATCTGTTAAAATGTGAAATTCATTAAGGGTAAAAGTAGCTTTAAAGGAATTCTTAATGCTAAAAAGACTGGAATAATTTATGGTTAGTACATATGGCAGACTACTCAATATTTCAGTCCCTATGATTAAATTGTATACATTTCAGAACATAACTTGTGCTAAGCTCTGTGATTATAAAGATAAACATGACCTAGACCTTGCTATCAAGCATTCCAAAGTTGTCATGGAGCAAAGTCATAAGTAAATTGCAAAAAAGCTGGATTAGCTCTTTAATAAAGATGTAGAATGCACAGTTCCAAAGGAGAGAGTGTGGTCTCTATCTAACTCTGCCTCGTGGATTTCTCTTGGAGGTCTTGCCACTGATATAACAAGCAATGTTTGGCCTAGAAAACAGTTAATGACAATATAATACAGCAATGTTCTTCTCCAGTGGTTTTGCACAGAGAAGAGTTCTACACTGGACATAGAACACTGTTGCTATTCAAACTGAAACATAGATGTAACTTCAGTTTCACATTATAAACAAGCAAGCAAACTAACTCAGATTTTATGTAATTGAAATATAATTAGAATTTTCATATAAACATGAATGAAATCATGAATGATCACTAAGGTTTATTATTTCTTTAGACTTAATTTTAAACCAAGCATGGTAGCACATGCCTGTAATCTCAGCTATGCAGGAGGCTAAAACTGGAGGATTGCAAGTTTGAGGCTGGCTTAGGCATAGCATGCTGGGGGTCTTGGGTTGAATTGTCTGTGGGGGGAAAGGGATATCCAAAGTAGGACAAAATGTGGTTTTTCCTTCCCATATCCATAAATTAAAAATTAAATTATAGTAACTATAACATTCTTTAAATTGGGTTAGTAGTAAAATGATAATGTTTGGTTTACATTTTTGTTTTGTTTTTCTTTTAATTTTTTGTTTGTTTTTATAGAAAAGAGAATGCTGAGACAATGTTTGAATGTTTGAGACAAGTTTAACATTAGGGACTAGGAGGCTGACTCACATAAGGGAATTATTTTGTTTTTCCAAACATTTAGTAGGTATTTACTCAGATGACCACACACAATTTCATGTAAGATGGTTTTATATTTGAATAATAAAAGAGATAATGCCATATGGATAGCCTGTTGTTTTGTACCTTGCTTTTTATGACCTCATTATCTGCTAGTTCTTAGGGAGAGGTTCTCAGCAAAATTTCAGCTCCTTTATGATTGTCAGATTTGTGATCAAATATAGAATAATAAATATACACTTATGTATTCTCCCTCCTAAAACCCCACCAAATGGGCAGGAAGATGATAAGAGAGAGAACAAAATGATAAGAGAATTAAAGTCTCTCTCCAAGAAATATAATAGGAGCTCTTTGAAGAAACTTGAAAGATGAAAGGGAAGAAATTATTAAACAAATGATTCAAGAAAATTTCCCAGAACTAAAGGACATGAGTCTCCAGACTAAAAGGTCACATCATGATACAAGAAGGTGACCACACAATGGGAAGAAAGTCATATAAATGCCTATCACTGAGAAACTTCAGAACATCGAATAGAGAGAGAGAAAAAGTTTCTAATAGCTTCCAGAGGGGAGGAAAATGGGTCATGTACCAAGAAACATGAAGCAGAAGTCACCAGATAGTACTAGTACCTGGAACATAATGGAACAATCCCTTTGAATATTAATCATGAAGTGTTTCAAACCTAGAATTCTACACATAGTCTATAAATTGTTTTGGGAAAATTAGGGCATTTTCTTATGAGCAAAGTCCCATCTTGTCTCTCAGGAAGTGAGTGGAGGATAGATCACCCTAGAACAGGAGAGCAACTCAGGGATGAGAGATCCAATGTGGGAGGAAGGTGAGGGAATTTCCAAGGGATGTGACCAGAAACTCTAGGAAGGGAGCCATGGAGAGGATAAATAGGAGAAGCACAATGGAAAGTGTATCTCCAGGAAATGTGGAAGATAGGAAATTCCCTGATGGATTAGAGTATATCAGGAGGAGGTCAACATTTTGTGAAACAACATGAGATGACTTAGAAAGATATGGGTGAAAGGGAAACTCAGCAAAATATTTTTTTTAAGTTTTAATTATAATAAGCAAAAAACAAAGTTGTAGAAGAAAGTAATTATAATCATGATATGCTATATGGGTCAGCTATGGGTCATAAGAATGAAAAGTTTAGTCAAAAATAAAGTTATTGCTATCCTGTGAAGAGAAGGTAACTGTGTTTGAGAGACAGGAGGACAGGGGTTAAAAATAAGTAATCTGTCAATTGCATAAAAAATGAAAAAGTAGCATTAAATGAATGTCATTGAGAAATCTGACAGTAAACATGAAAGAGAGCTAACAGAGAGTTGAAAGTAGTTTTCTCCAAGAAACAATAATCAGGGCAAGGAAGGGATAAAAGATGGCAATTATTTTTCAAGCTTTGTGAGATATTCAACTTAAAACTATGTACATGCATCGCTTAGAAAAAAGTTTGTCTAAAAAGTAATAAAATGACTGCTTATCTTCAGAAATTCAAGTTTAATTTATAAATAGTGACAACCAACGACTCTTAGATGGTTGACCTAGCAAAATAAATATTGAACAGGTGGACAGTTGGGGCTTTCTACTGGTACATACTAAGGATAATTTGTACCCAGCAGTACAATTAGGATGTGACATTTCCACCTTGAACACTATCATTGTATAACTGTGTTGCCAAAATTAAGTGAAGCTGCTAACTGCTGGGTCCTATTGTAACACCCAGCAATCCACCTCTTGGGCTAACATGAGGATGAATGCAGACATAAGCGAGGGATGAAAACAGTGTTTTTGATATTCATTGTCATCATGGAATATTTGTCACCGTTGTCCCAATTTAAATTCACATTTATAGCAGTAAGAACTAATACAGTGCTGGTATTTAGCTAACTGTGCTATCAATAACCAAACCAAATTTTGGCACTGTAAGAGCCATAGATAGTCTCATGGACACTTTCTGCTGTACCATACTGGTTAAATTTTAAATGATTGCAGGTGATAGATGTTTTGAAGATATCATCAGCTTTAAAGCTCTTAGAACTCAAAAGATCTATTGCTGAATTATTAATAATTGGCATTTTATACAGATGATATAGTCATACAAATTTATCAGGACACTGCACAGAAGGGGAATGTATAGCTTCTCCCTGTCTTTTCTTCTTTCTTTCTTTTCAAATAAGTGTAGTTTTATGAAGCTAGTGATAATTCATTTGTCCAAACCAGATAGGAAACCTTGGCTAAACCAACAACAGATTGCTTTCTTTCACAGTCCAGGGCCACCCATATCATTCAACCTGTGAAAGGAAATCACATTCATTTTACATGTTTATTTGCATTCAGCTGTAATTACGAGGCAATGAACTAATAAAACAGAACCCATTAAGGAAAAACAGCTTCCTAGGAGCTGCTATTTATCTTGTTGCTAAAGGAAAAAACTCTCTTCTAAGGAGGTATCCTGGACTGGTATATCTGGCAAGTTCTCAATTATCTAGACTGATAAGTGGAAGTCCTTTCCAGATCTGAATAAAAAATTAGAGCTCCATTTTGTTGTTTTTAAGTCAAGGAAAACTGAACCTCTCAAGGAACAGAAGTAAGAGTTTAATATCTTCCATGTATTAGCTCTGGAAGAATACTCAAGAAAATAATTGTGCTTGCATCATGAGAATGATCAGGTGAATGAAAGAATTGATGGAGAGCTTTTTGTTACTACATAACTTTTGAATATTGTACCATATCCATGTATTACCATTTTTTAGTTTAATTTTTTTCAGTGCTACATTTGGTAGGGAATGTGGCACATACTTGTAATCACAGCTACTCAGGAAGCAGAGGCAGGATTGCAAATTCCAAGCCTATCTGGGCAATTTAGCAAGACCATGCCCAATTTAAAAATAAAAAGGTCTAGCATTATGGTTCAGTGGTAGTGAAACAGAGGTCCATTTTACATTTTGAATATAGCCCTTCCTGCTCTGCCCCTGTGACTTATTTTTTAAAAAGATGTTTCTTTCTTTTCCTCTCTCCCTGCTACTCCCTAATCCCTCCCCCTCCCTAATCTCAAGGGAGAGAGGATTACCTTTCTTCCCTGTTCTGGGCACAATCATCTGTCCTTGAGTGCACACCCACCACAGGAACGGAGTAATTCAGACTTGGGGATGACATCAGATCTCAGAAATGAGTATCTCCCAAATTAACAAGTGAATTACAACTCCAACAGAGAACAGGAGAAATAGGCTCCGATTCACCTCTTTAAAAGCCCCCTGTTCCTGCTGATGGCCAGAATCACAACCTCCGGGACAGGAGTCCCTGTGCTTCTCCTTTGCTAGTAAAGCAATAACACTTCTTTTTCCTTTTTCTCAAAATCATGTCCTCATTATTGGATTGGCATCGAGGACAAGGACCAAATTTTCAGTAACAATAAAGCCCAAGCCTAGTGTGTGCAAGGCTTTGAGTTCAAGCCCCAGGATCATTGCGGGGGATGGGGGGGGATGCTGTATCTGAGGATATATCTATGACCTTATAACTCATAATTGTTCTCACTCAGACATCAGTGTTGCCCGTTAGCACAGAACCAGCTTCTGTTTTAGAGTATTCTGTAGAAACTAGGGTTCTAGATTAATATATTTTATGGCTTTTTTTTTTTTTTTTTTTCTTATGAGTATATTACGGCCTCTCCCTAACTTCCTTTGATTTCCGGAGGAGGGGGGGGGGGCGCGCGCACACACATCTGGGAACTGAATATTTAAAAACTCCAAAAACCTTTCATTTCTTTGGGATGTATCAGGCATAGAGAGTCTGTTAGCCATCAGGTAAGAGAAAGGAAATGCAGAAGAGTGGAATATTTAAATGGAGCTGTGAGGAGCAATATAAATGGAGCCTGGCATTCTTAAAGACCCTGAAGTTGTATTTCTACTTGTTGCAGAAGTCTAAAGGAAAAATCAATCTGCACTTTTTCAGCTATTGTCAAATAATTATTTTGACTGAACTTTAATGATTTTTTTGTTTCTCAAATTTGATGTTCATTTTAAACATTAATTGGCTCACACAGGAAATTCAATTGTAAATCTATCTTCAGTATTTTTCCAGAAAAACAGGAATATTCATGTATAACCTCTTAAATCTGGAGCACTGTAGGAAACCACGCGTGATTCTGGTTTTAGGTAACTAAGCTGTCCGAGGGGTGACATCTCTCTCTCTGGCCTGTGCCCTGGCATTGATCACTTACCTCCCCTTTAGTCCACGCGTCCAGAGAACGCGTCCTGCGCTCCCGGGGCTGGCTGGCTCCAGGCGTGTGTGTGTGGCTCGCTGGAGTTCTTCCCTCCTGCTTTCCGAGTATCAAGAACTTCATCTTATCCTTCCGTAGTTGGCTTCTCCGGCCGTCTCAGCAGAGGACTTTTGTTTGTTGTTTCTGGCCCAGTCCCCGCTTCCCGAGGGGTCCTTTCTTCCTCCCTTTGCTTCCCTCAATCCCTGCTCCCTTTCATCCTCTCTCCAGGCCTAGGTTTCACTTGGTAGCTGGCTTTCCTCTTTTGATTTATGCCTGAGGCAACGCAGCTGCCTTTTAAAGATAAGCACCAGAGGACAGAGATGTCAAACAGACATGAAGAAAAACACAGAGAAGACAAAAAGGCCCTTTCCCTAAAAATAGCGTTGTCATTAGCTCTTCTTATGCTGAACACCCAGATTTATTTCCCATTGTCCCTCTGTTTGAAAGAATCAAGTCAGTCAAACCACCTCATCTGAAGAGAGAGAGGAAAAAAAGAAGAAGGGAAAAAAAAAAAAAAAAAAAGGTGGAAAAGAAATTCTCGGGACCAGGCTGTTTTAACCAAAGTAATATAATATGAAAGGTGGCTAATGTGAATCTTCTTTTTTTACTACATGCTTAAATTATAGTATGATTAAAAGGAAGTGTTTGGGACAAAAACAAAGCACAGGATAAAAAGATGAATCAGAGTAAAATGAACTGTGAACACCAAGGAAAATGGGAAGCAAATAAACAAATATGTACTCAATAATTAGTATATATTTAAATGAACCTTATATAAAAGAAAGCATAAAGCAACAAAGCATCACTGGGTGTCATAACATATATGTTCAACTTACATAATTATATACAATTTGTATTTATATATACAAATATATATTTCTGTATTATGAATATTTAAATTTATATAAAAATATATTTGTGTATTATGCATATATATACATATATATATATATAATTTGGCAAGGGGGAATAAGTCAGTTGAATAAGTCCATTCACTGAGCCAGAAAAGTCCTGTGACTCCAAAGGATAAGTGAAATGGCAACTGCCACAGCCACCTGTATCTTTCCTCTGGACAGCTGTGACCCCAGGTTGTAAAAGAGAGCCTCAGCGGGGAAGAGAATAGTCCCAGCCAGTGCTTTAATTCCCTGAATATTCCTCAAGGGCAAGTTATAGCACAAATGAACCTGCAGCAAGAACTAGCTTCACTCCTTAGTCTGTAGGCTGGCAAAAAGAAAAGTCAGCACATATCCTACACGGGGACTAAATGCCTGGGCTTTGGTATCAAGACAGGTACAGTGAAAAAGTCACTAGAACACATAATCAGGGATCATGCTATTCAATGTATGATCCATAAACTTACAGTATTGGCCCCCACCTGGGAGCAAGTTAAAAATATGGAATCTCTAAGCTGAGCTCAGTGGCACAAGCCTGTAATCCCAGCAATTGAGGAGACTGAGGCAGGAGGATCACAAGTTTAAAGCCAGCCTTAGCTATTTGTCCAGGCCCTAAGCAACTTAGCAAGACACTGACTCAGAATAAAAAGTAAAAAGGACCGGGAATGTGGCTCAATTATAAAGCACCCCTGGATTCAAGCTTTGGTATTAAAAAAAGAAAAAAGAAAAAAAAAAAAAAAGAAAGAAAGAAAGAGAAAGGACAAAAGAAAAGAAAAGAAAGAGAGAGAGAAAGAAAGACACAGACTAGAATTTGCATATTCTAAGTGAAATGGCAGGGGCTGACTGGCTGCAGGCGTGCAGGGGATTTTTCTGCACATAAAATTTCAAGTTTAACACTAGTCTAGGGTGAATTATTGAATGCACTTATGCATTTATATCCTAGCTTCCTCATTTATAAAATGGGAATACTATACCTACTTTCTAGGGTGTGGGGATTAAGTGAGTAATACATGTGGAGAGATTGCAAATATCCAAAAACTATTAATAAAGACAAGTCACAAAATATGGCTCAGGATTCTGAAATTGAATTCTATGCTCTGGTGCACACACAATTAAAAGTAACTAAAGTCATTTTAATTATATAAGTTAACTGACTTTTATAACCGTTTTCCCAAATAAAAGTCATTTTTAAAATGAATGGTTTTGAAACGACCGTCAATACTAACTGCCCACCTATGCAAGTTGCTTTTGGGAAATCAGATTCCTTATCTGAATATAAGGACAGTTTAGGTGAAATAGATAAGTAACTTTGAGACTATAATTGGTGAGTATTTTAACCTAAAGGAAAGAGAAAAGATCAAACATGGGAGACCAGAGTAAGCCACAAGACCTGAAGGAGGAAATGAGAAGAATCTTGTGGATCTCTGATTTTGTTACCAGTGTCCTATAAAAGAGACCAGAGACCTGTTTCTGGGGATCCATCAAATCAGGTTCAACGACTTTCTCCAAAAACCAAACAAAAAATAATGGTGAAAATCACGAAAGGAACTTTAATCTGTGTAACTACATGGGGAAAACAAGGGAACCCATGTCCTTATCCCTCTATTTGAGGTACTAACATGACTTTGAGTCTCTATAGAAAGAGAAATGAGGGCAAGGATTGGGGTTTGCAGAGCTGGAGGCTTTTCACAGCTGCCAAAGCAGGTGATCTTGATTAGGTGTGGTCTGTCCAACATTATCTCAGGATTGGTCAGGCCGGGCCTTGTTTGAGATAAGAAAGTTGCTGATTGCCTGGGGAGAGTAGCTTCAACTCATCACAAGATATATATCAATCAGACCATGGAATCCAAGGTGACTCAGAACAAAGGAGATGGATGCAAAATGGAGGCAGAGGTGGCAAATCTTTAGTCCGCTTTTAGACACCCATTGGACATTTGCAGGCAAAAGTGAAAAGCTAAGTCCTTGTTATAATTTCTTTTTCTTTTTTTTTTTTTTTAATATAAGTCTCTAAGTCTGCCCACATTTAAGTGTTAACCCAGAGGTTCTTAAATTCATACCGTGCATAAAAATCACCTGGGCCTCTTGGTAAACACACACACACACACACACACACACACACACACACACACACACACACCACTTTCCTGGGGCCCTATCACTTGAGATTCTGACTCAAGAGGTCTGATGGATGAAGCCCTAGAATTAGCACTTATAACAAACTACCCAAGAAATTATGTCATAGGCAGGCTGCAGTTTGAGAAACACTATGCTAGGTGGTTTTTCTCATATCAAACAAAGCTTGATTCCCAAAGACATAGACATTTTTTAATCCCCCCTCCCCAGTACTCACACACACTCCTTAATGTTGTACATAAGTAAAAACTACTATCATTTGAAAAATATGAATTAGAGTTTCAACTTTGATAATAGTTCTATGTTAGGAATGATAAAGCAATAGTTCAGCAAATAATTTAATATCTACAGTTTTCTTTGTCCTTGACAACCAAATAGTACTGAGCTATAAATGTTCTTGTAAGGATCATATAAGTATTTCAAAAACTCCAATCAATTTTAAGCATGATGATGGTGATAATATTTCTTCAAGCAAGACACAGTAGCACACACCTGTCATCCCATCTACTTGGAGGACTGAGGCAGGAGGATCACAAGTTCGAAGCCAACATGTACAACTTCATGAGATCCTGTTTCAAAATAAGAAGAACTGGGAATGTAACTCAGTGGTGGAGTGCTTGCCTAGTTTTTAAGTTCATTAACTGATGATTCTTTTCCTTCTTCACCCCACCACTGCCCTCGCCCCCCACCCCCTTGTTAGAGATGGAACCCAGGGATACTCGGCCACTGAGCTACATCCTCAGCCCTTTTTATTCTGCGTCATCAAGGATGGCCTCAAATTTGCCATCCTCATGCAGCCTCCCAAGTTTCTGTGATTACAGGAAAACGTGTGTTACCTTGCCTGGCTGATGATTGTTAAAGTTTATTAACTTCTTGACAGCAAGGACTGAGTCTTTTAAACTTCTTTTGGTAGATACTATTGTTTCTGCCTGCTTAGCATTCCCTGCACCTTATTTTGGTAACGACATACTGATTTTCCTTTGAAAAAAACTCTGGGTATCCATTCTCAGTGCATATTATTGAGGGAGAGGAAAGTGGTTCAAGTTCAGGTCCAGCAGGTGAGTCTGTGACTGGTCCAGTGAATCAAAGTCCTTCATTCCTAATAGCTTCTGTGATTATTTCGGGCTTTCATAAGTGACACAAGCCTAGTCAGTGGGACGCAGTCCCAGAAACTTTGCTGAAAGCTTTGCAACAGAATTCTCTTTCTGAAGTAGCTAAGCCAATAAACTGGAGCTATGTTTGCCATAAGCCAATACAAAAGAAAACAGAACTGATGCAGGCAAGGTGATACAAACCTGTGATGCCAGATTGAAGCAGGAGGGCCACAAATTCAAGGCCAGCCTCAGAAATTAAGCAAGACACTGCTTCAATATAAAGAACTGGGGGCATAGCTCAGTGGTAGAGTGCCCCTAGGTTCAATCCCAGGAAAGAGAAACACACAATACAACACAAAAGAGAGGGGGGTGGGGGACAACTAAGAGGAGGAGGAAAAAAGGATAGGATAGGATTGTTCTGAATAAATCACACGTAGATTTTTCAAATACAAGAGCCAACCTGTCTTTCTTCACTTTCTTTCTCCTGTCCTAGGCAGTTAGCATGTAGTTGGGGGTATTCAACAAATGTTGACTAACTTGTTTGTTAATGAAATGAAGTCTTAAGTCACAGAAGACAAAGCAAAGAGATTATTCAAATTAGTCATTGAAATGTTTTGATGACTCATTCAAAATTGCAACAGGGGGCTGTGGGTCCACCTCAGTCTAACAAGCTCCAGGCTCTGGTTCCATCCCCAGCACAGCAAAGAACAAACAAAAAACAAAACAAAAACAAACAAACAAAAAACTCATGACACACATGTATATATAACTGAGAAGAATTTTTATGTAATCAGCAGAGCAAAAAAGGCATCTTGTGTAACTATTATACGTTAGTATTAAGCACTATCCATTAATTATTACTTGGCTTTGTATAAGGCACCAAATATTTCTCATACTTGTTACCAAAAAAATTCAGCTTAAAGAATGAATCAGTCTGCCTGCCTGGTTCTAGTTTAAAATCTGAGAGCTCAGAGCCCTTGATCTCTTGCTCCTTACTGCTTTTGAGATCTGAAACCAGTCAGTTTACTTGTCTCCTGCATCTGTAAGAGCGGACTTGAATAAGGGATTCATGAAGCAGGTTAAGTATGAGATTTTCTTCTTTGTTCATACAGTTCTAAAAATTGAAAGGAACTTCAAGTAATTCTCTATTCTTTTAACATGCTGCCATCATGTGGTTGCTTTGCTCATTCGCATTCAAATGTCTCAGAGCTCACAAGGTTTATATTGATTCTAACTCAGCAGGATGCTGAGGAGGAAGTACCTGAAGAAATGGAAGGTGACTATAACTCATTCTTCCTATAATCCTAGTGTAGAGTATGGTAGAAATATATATGTGTAATTTGCTAAATTTGTGAAATAAGTAATTTGCCAAAATTCAAAATGGAATATGGTAGGTATCTAAAGAGATCTAGAGCACAGAGAGAGCAAAGTTAACTTAGACATCAGCTTATTTTAAAAATCCCTAGGCTGTATTTTTAACAAAGTTATTTCATAAAATTTGGCATATTCACTTATGCTATTAATTCCTTTCGACATCTCCATTGAGTCATGAGGTGCTAGAGACCTATAGAGAATTTGATGAATGTCTCAGTAAGTTAAAAACAAAAGTGAGGATCATTACTCATACTTTGAAATAATAAAAATACCTGTAGAGCCTTATGTAGTTCACATTATTATATCTGAATCCTGTGAAACAGATAAAGTGGGTGTGTTTGAGTAGATTCCATGAAAGTTTTCTGATTCCAGCCAGGTATGGTAATGCATACCTGTAATACCAGCTACTCAAAAGGCTGAAGCAGGAAGATTGCAAATTCCAGGCCAGTCTGGTCAACTTAGTGAGATCCTGTCTCAGAATAAGAAGGGCTGGGGATATATCTCAGTGGAAGAATAATTACCTAGCATGTGTAAGGCTCTGGGTTCAATCCCTAGCAAAAAAGAAAAAAGAAAGAAAGAAAATTTCTGACTTCATTATATTTGTTTTACTGCATCTTACTTAATACAGAGGTGCCTTTAAAATGTAGTTTAATTAGATTGGATGAACTTATGAGTTTTGAGATTTAATATATGATTCCTGTAATCTAAGTAAAATCAGTAGTATTAAATTCTATTGTAATATCGCCAAACTGATGCCAGAATAAGCTTTATCACCTAGAAAGAAAGAATTAGAGAAATTGTTTGTTTTAAAATTAAACAAAAATGGTTTTTGGTTCTACTCAAAGGACAAATACTTCCTAAATTCTGCTTATATTTGTCTAGATCATGTCTTCAAATTGTTCATTAAAAAAATACCACCTTAGATTATATACTGTTAAATTAAAATAATGGGAGGCCATTGTTTTGGACTATGCACCTGCACTAGGACCCAACAGCCCTGACTAAAAATCAAAACAGAGTTGTTCATGCTCAAGTTCCAAATTGAAACTAAGCTGTATATCCCTCTTCCAAGAAATCAGTATCAGGGAAATAACAGCCAAATTTCCCCACCTGGCACATTTCAATTGGCAGGATAAAAACATTCTGTCTGCCTTAATCCTTACAGGGAAAAAGGTAACCTAAAGCAATCTGATGTTAACCAATCAGTTGCCTTTTTATTATTGGCCTTAAAAGGGAAGTAACTTTGAAATGACCAATAACCTTTTTTTTTTTTTTTTTCCTGCTTCTTTCAACCTTTGTCTGTTTATAAAACCAACTTCTGTTCCGCTTATCAGAACATCCAATTCAATTTTATGGAGCAAAGTGTTGCCCTATTCTAGAACTAAATTGTGATTTCTGTTCTCTCATATCTAAGAGGTCTTCTCAGGTCTGCCCACATTTGGGAATGCTATTGTCTTAGTCTCCCAGCCTTCAGCACTACTTTCTTCCCAATACAGCCATCAGAGTCTTGTGCAGTCTCCTTCTTCCTCTCCTAAACAGGAAATCACCAACAAGATCAGTGTCATGAGTTGACGGTGTCACCCTCCCCACAGATTCATGTGTTGAAGTCCTAATTCTCAGTACCACTCAGAATGTGACCTTATTTGGAAATAGGATCTTTACAGAGGTAATAAAGTTAAATGAGATCATTAGGATGGGACCTAATCCAATATGACTGGTATCTTTATAAAAAGGATAAATTTGGACCTGAGGCATTTACTAAGGGAAGGCAATGTGAAGACAAGGGAAAGATGGTCATCTACAAGCCAAGGAGAGAGGCCTGGAACATATCCTCCCCTCACAGCCTCCAAAGAAGTCAACTCTTTTGACACCTTGCTCCTAAGATGGCCAGCTTCTGAACTGTGAGAGCACAAAATTCTGTTGTTTAAGTAACCTAGTCTGTGGTACTTTATTACAGTAACCCTAGCAAGCTAGTAGTACAGTCAGATGTAGGAAACTAGTTATATTAACTTCTTTGTATATCTTTGTGGCTAGCTCTAACTTAACTGTTCTAATTTTAGAAAACACAAAAACAATAAATTATTTCATCCAGAAAATGTTAGTGTGCATTAAACCATTCTTGTGAAAAGCAAGTGGCTGGAAAGAGATTGTGTAATTTAATTATCAAAGTAAAGGATTATAAATTGGTTCCTCCAGACATAAAGTTTGGCTTTGGCAGTTAATTCTTTAACTACATCCTCCTATTTCCCTGTCCCAGCCAAACTCCTATCAGGCTATGTGAAGAGAGGACCAAATTATTTTCCTCCTTAGCCCTCAATATTTCAGACCAGGAGAAAAAATAATTATTAGTTTTATGATTCTCAAGTAGACATCTTTTAAAGACCATTGTCCAAAGAATTAAGGAATATCACTGGAGAATTATCAGCAACAACTGTGGATGTTTTTAACTGTCCAGAATCTAAACATCTGTCCAATTATGGAGTCTCCTCACCTTCTGAGACAGAGCCTGCCTCTAAATACAGAAACTAAAAAGTCCTGATGGCTGGCTTCCATAGATGTCATTCTGGGTATAGCACAGACACGGGACCAAGGTCACAGAGACCGATCCAAATAAAAAAATAAGTATTGTGGACTGGAGATGTAACTCAGTGATAGAGTGCTTGCCTAGCATGCACAAGGCCCTGGGTTCGATCCCTACCACAACACACATACATACACACATACTTTTTCATCAGGAATTGGATTTATGCAGAAAATATTTGTAAACTTGCTTCTAGTCAAATAGCCTATCTCTGTTATTATTTGCTTTTACAATGTGACACCTTTCCCTCTTATCCTGGATTTCACCTCAGGTTGGGACAACTTGGCAAAGCAGGAAAGTGTTCAAGTTGAATGAATATAGATGAAGGATGGTATGTATAAAGAGAAGAAAAAAGAGGGGTACAGGTCAGAGTGAGAGAAAAGGGGTCTTTCAACCACTAAGCATGGTTACAAACCTTTGCCATGTCTGCAAGGCCTTGAGAGAAAAGTCTTTCAATCACAGAAAGCAAAGCAACAGGAGATGGCAAAGGTGCACTGTCAGTTGAAAGGGACTTTAGGTCTTTTATAAAATTATCCTTACTCTTTAATACTTATCTATGACATCAAGGAGGTGTGGCTTTCCCAAAGTCACACAACATGAATGCAGCAGAATTAGTATATTTTTTTCCCAACCAACATTCACCTTCAACTCCAAGTCCAGTGGTTTTTTTCCAGTTTGTGATTTGTTACATTCCTCCCCAGAAATGATCCTTCCACATGTAGAAGACGTATCTTCTTCCATTATCAGCACAGAGATATGACAGTGAAGGCAAGTGTTTTCTCCTTCTCCGGTAGACATGGAGTTGAGGTGCTGAGTTTCTCGGTTTTTCTATTTGATACAAAAGGCTGCCCTTCCAGCCTGCACACTAAGGAAGTGTGAAGTGACCGAGGTGTGGGGGTATGTGGCGGGGGGGTGCAGGGTGTAATGCTCTTTTGTAGACAAAGCTGCAAAGATCAGACGTCATCTTAAGCTAGTTCAAGTAAGTGGAAAGCCAAGAGGCAGAAGCAGTGTTCTTGGATTTCACGTAATCCAAGGAAAGACGTAGGAACAGATTTCATATGAAATGGAAACTTGGTAACCAAAAAAATATGCTCTTTCACTTTCACATCTAACAGAACAAAATAGAAGGAATAGATTAAATTATTATAGTTGAATCTTGAAAAGTTATTATAGAAAAATGGAATTGGTAAAACATGATCAACTCTTGTAAAGAAAAAAGTCAAGATTTTAGCTTAACACTTTAATATGAGCTTAAGACATATTAACAGAAATAAATATAGGACTCAGCATAAGGAACCTGTATTATTCATATCATATCCAGAATATTGTGCTCTGTTCTAGATACCACAAAAGAAATAGAGACACTAAAAATATCCATTGGGCAGTTGTCATATTGGTAAAAATGCCAAAATCCTAGAAAGTCAATAGAAAGATAATAGAAGGAAGACCTGATTATTCTCTTTAAACATTCAAAGAGCAATATTAGGATTATTCTGTGTCACTGTGGGTCAGAAATAGGATAGATTAGTGAAAGTAGTTGAAATGGAATAGTGTGTTCTGGGTGGCATTTCATGTCATGGAAGGATCGTGTGCAAGCTACCAAGGGGATCCACGCGCTTCATTGTATGGTGGAAAAGACACTTTTCAATTCATGGACCAATTCAGGAAAAAGAAAAAAAAATTCAGGACTTGTTTTATTGTTAACTTGAATTCCACTGGGGAAATGTTTATACAAATTTGATTAAATTCTTTAACAAACAGCAGGATCATGACTTTGTCACTCTCTCGTAGCTATTAGAGTTTATTATCTGACATGTTTTTGAAATGGCAACCTTTTTAATCCATTGGTATACTGTTTGAATTTATAAAAATGCTCTTATGTGTGTTATCTCATTTCACTTTTCAAACATCTCTGCAAAGTAGACATTACTCTCCCTAGGAACCAGGTAAAATGACTTGCCAGAGATCCTAGTAAATAAGAACATTGTTCAAGGGAGATTTAGTTCTTTCCTTTCAATGCAAAGTTTAATGATGAAGCTGGTTTCCCTGGAGACTTTTTCTTTTCTTTCTTTTCTTTTTTTCTTTATCACTCTGCTTAGTAAGAAGTTGAAAAGAAGCCAACCACTGCATCTCAAGCTCAATGTGCATACTCCTTCCAGACCCAAGAGAATTTTCAGAGGAGAGTGGATTTGTTGAAACAAACAAAATGTACTTTGTGAACTTAAAAGAAAATGCTACTTTTAAAAAAAAGTGCATAATCATTTAACATGTTAAAATCTCTACACTACTATTATTTAAAAAAATATTTTAGAAGAAGAGTCAGACATGGTGGCACATGCCTGTAAATCCCAGCTACCTGGGAGACTGAGACAGGAGGATCACAAATTCAGAGGCAGTCTCAGCAACTTAGTGAGGCCCACAGCAACTTAGATTCTGTGTGAGAGCAAGCTGTGTTTTTCTTTCTGTGTCTGACTTATTTTACTTAGCATAATATTCTCCAGGTTCAAGTCAGATCTTACATTTAAGTCTTTAATCAAGCAATCCTACAGGTATGGACTGAATATTTTTGTCCTCCCTAAATTCACATGTTGAAATCCTCAATCTCAAGGTGATGGTTTCAGGAGGTGGGCGTTTGGGAGGTAACTCAGACATCAGGGCAGCATACATACATATATTTTTTAGGAGAGAATATTTATTATATGTTTCACTTTTTACCCCAAATATATTAATACTGGCATTGTGCATTTGAACTGTTGAATAGCTATGTTATAACATGTATATATATTTATATGTGTATATACACTTTTTTCCCAGAACTAGTGATTGAATCCAGGGTCTCCCACATGCTAGAAAAGTGCTCTACCACTGAACTACATCCTAATCCCTTTTTACCTTTTTTTTTTCCCAGGGGGTACTGGGGACTGAACTCAAGGGCACTCGATCACTGAGCCACACCCCCATCCCTATTTTGTATTTATTTAGAGATAGGGTCTCACTGAGTTGCTTAGCGCTCACTTTTGCTAAGGCTGGCTTTGAACTCAGGATCCTCCTGCCTCAGCCTCCCAAGCTGCTGGGATTATAGGCATGTGCCACCGCTCCTGGCTTACTTTTTATTTTGAAACAGGTATTACTAAATTGCTGGGGATTGAACCTAGGCATGCTTTACCAGGAAGCTATATCCCCAGCCCTTTTTACTTTTTATTTTGAGACAGGCTATTGCTAAGTTGCCCAGGCTGGCCTCAAGATTGTGGTCCTCCTGCCTCAGACAACAGCTGTAATTACAGGCAAAAGTGCCATCACACCCTGTTTACAACAATCTTTTCATTGGTTGTTTTATTGTGTGTTTGTTTTAGCTTGGATTTCAGTGATATGGGCCTTGCATATTCAAAAAATAGAGGCATAATGATGACCTTTAAGACCAACAGACTCTGCATCCAGCACAGTGTATCCAGCATAGTGTCTAGCAGTATTAGGTACTATATAAAAATATTTGTTAAATAACTACATTTTAGTACTGAGATGTAACTCAGTGGTAGAGCACTTACCTAGTATGCATAGAGCCCTGACTTCAATCTCCAGCATCCCCAAAAAGAAGTGGGGAGCTTTTTCTGACTGTCAAAACCCATCAGGCTTAAGTGGATATTTATATAACAAAGTATAAAGCAGTATAATTTACAATAGACAAAAGGTAGGAGTAGCTCAAATGCCCATTGACAGATAAATGGAGAAATACAATGGAGTATGTACATATAATGGAACAATACTTAGCCTTAAAAAGGAACGAAATTATAGGGCTGGAGTTGTAGCTTGCCTAGCATGTGTGTGGCACTGGGTTCCATCCTCAGCAGCACATAAAAATAAATAAATAAAATAAAGGTGTCCTTCTACAACTAAAAAATATTTTAAAAAATGAAATTATGAAACATGTTACAACATAGATGAACCTTGAAGATATTATGTTAAGTGAAATCCATCAGACACCAAAAGACAGGTATTACATGATTTTAACTATCTGAGATACCTGGAGTCGTCAAATTCATATCCTACATAATAGGATAAAGTCTGTGTTTTACCTTCCCTTTGTTGACCTGAGACTCAGAGGAATTGATTTTCCCAAGGTCACAGTTAACAAATGGCAGAGTCAGTACTCTAAGTGCACAGTAATAAAAGAGAACTCATTAAAGGTCAAAAGATTGAGGTCCAAAAATGACTGTAACAGTAATTATCCATGCAACCTTTGAAAAATCAATTATCCCTTGAAGAAGAAAAGTTTTTCAGTGCTGGGGACTGAACTCAGAGCCTTGTGAATTACAGGCAAGTGCTCTGCCACTGAGCTACATCCGCAGTCCTTTTTAAAAAATTTATTTTGAAACAGATCTTGTTATGTTGCCCAGGCTGGCTGGCCTAAAATATTCCATCCTCCTGCCTCAGGCTCCTGAGTAGCTGGGATTACAAATGAGTGCCACCATGCCCAAGTAGTCATTTGCTTTTCTGTGTATTACTCTCTTAATTTGTAAATTACTGTTGGTCATTAATAATAGGTTTCTACTACCTTTTAGTAGCTGTGGAAGCAAATGGAGATAATGTACCTTTTTTTTTTCCTTACTCATTTCCTTGATCCTCTTTCCTTAACCTTTTCAATTTATCTGCAACCCGTAATCTGAGCAAACATGGTCTGTCACTTCCTGCTCTTTTTTTTTTTTTTTTTTTTTTTTTTTTTTGGCGGTGCTGAGGATTGAACCCAGGACTTCATGCTTGCAAGGCAAGCACTCTGCCAACTGAGCTATATCCCCAGCCCTTTCTTTCACTTTTTTTTCCTCTGTCAAATTACTATTTTTTTTTAAATTTTATTTTATTGTGGTAGAACATTAATATGAGATCTACTCTCATAACAAATTTCTAACCGTACAATATTGTTGGCTATAAATATGGTGTTAAATAGTAGATCTCTAGAGTTTATTCATCCTGTTTAACTGAAACTTAACACTCATTGGTAATAACTCCACACTTGTTCCTCCTGCTGGCTCCCAGTAACCAGAAAAATTTCCTTTTTCCTTTAAAGTTGAATAATATTCCATATATGTGTGTGTGTATATATATATATATGTATATATATATGTTTACTAATGGAGGAATAGATAAATAAAATGTGGTACATGTATAAATTTGTTTCTATACATATGAACTCATATAAATATATATAAAAGATTTTATATATGAATTTATATGTAACTGTAGACACCATTGTGTACGTTAAATCTCCAAAATCTGTTCATCAAGAATAACTGAATTTTTACAGATTTTGAAAAACATTTCCCATTTTCCTTACCCTGCATTATATATATATGTATATACTTATATAATATATAAATTTGTATACATAAATTTATATGTATGTGTGTTTGTGTGTACATACCACATTTTATTTATCTGTTCATCTATGGATAAATATTTTCCACATCTCAGCTAAGCAATGTTGCAATGAACTTAGGAATGTTAACATCTCTTCAAGTTCTTGATTTCAGCTAGATGTGAGGCGTGTGGTTATAATCCCAGCGGCTTGGGAGGCTCAGGCAGGAGGATCGCAAATTCAAAGCCAGACTCAGCAACTTAGTGAGGCCCTACAACTTAATGAGATCCTGTCTCTAAATAAAATATTTAAAAAGGACCTGGAATGTGGCTCAGTGGTTAAGCTTAAGCCCCTCTGGGTTCAATTCCTGGTACTGAAAAAAAAAAATCCTGATTTCAGTTTTTTTGGATATATGACCAGAAGTCTGTGCCTTAGCCCATTTGAACTACCATAACAAAATATCATAAACAGAAACTTACTGCTCACAGTTTTGTATAATGGGAAGTCCAAGATCAAGGTACCAGTTGATTCAGTATCCGTTAGGGGCATGCTTTCTCATAGATAGTCACCATAGACTCAAAAGGTCACCTGGTAAAAATGTGCAAGGGGTCTCTTCTGCCTCTTTTATAAGGACACTGATATCACTTATGAAGATTCTGCCCTGATAACTGAATTACCTCCCCAAAGCCCCACCTCCTGAAACTATCACCTTGAGATTGAGGATTTCAACATATGAATTTAGGAGGACAAAAATATTTAGGCCATACGTGTAGAATTGCTAGATTAAAGACGTAAATGTAAGATCTGACTTGAACCTGGAGAATATAATGCTAAGTAAAATAAGTCAGACACAGAAAGAAAAACACAGCTTGATATCACTTACATGTCGAATCTAAAAATTCGAATTTGTAAAAGCAGAGAGTAGAATGGTAGTAGCCAGGGAATGGAGGATAAGGAAAACAGGGAAGTATTGTCCAAAGGCTACAAAAGTTCATTGTTCCTGGAGAATAAATTCAGGAGATCACCATAGTGTCTATAGTTAGTATCGTTGCATTATATGCTTGAAATTTGCTAAAGAGAGCTGGGTGCAGGGGTGCACACTTGTAATCCTAGTGACACGGGATGCTGAGGCAGGAGGCTCTCAAGTTGGAGACCAGCATGAAAAACTTAGAGAGGCTAGGTCTCAAATTAAAAAGGGCTAAAGATGTGGCTTTGTGGTAAAATGTCCCTGGATTCAATCCCTGTACTGAAAAAAAAAAAAAAAAAAAAAAAATTGCTAAGGGGGTAGATCTTAGATGTTTTCAACATACACACACACAGAGATATCATAACTATATGCGTTAATAAATAGGAATTAGCTTAACTGTAGTTATGTATGACAATGTATATGTGTGTGTTTTATATGTGTGTGTGTATCACACTTTAAATATAAACAGTATTTGTGAAGTATACATCAATAAACTTAGGGGGAAATCATACTATTACAAAATGTGCTTTTTTCAACATAGACATTAAGAGATTTAAATATTATTCTCATCAATATGATGGCACATGCCTGCAATCCCAGCAACCCAGAAGGCTAAAGCAGGAGAACTGCAAGTTTGAGGACAGCCTCAGGACTTAGTGAAGTCATAAGCAACTTAGCAAGACTCTGTCTGAAAATAAAATACAAAAAGTACTGGGGATGAAGCTCAGTGTAAAGCACCCCTGCATTCAATCTTCAGTACCAAAGAGAAAGAGAGAGAGATTTAAATATTATTCTCAAAATTATAGCATTGTATTAAAAATAAAATATAAAAATTTACAATTTATTAATAATAATTTAAGTATACAACAACATAAACCATGAGCACAGCAAGCTTTTTATAAGAAAAAGGGGAAAGCTCCAAGAAAATTGATCTAAGCAATAATTTCATGGACATGACACCAAAACACAGGCAACAAAAATAGAAATAACCAGGTAGAACTACATAGAATTGAAAAGCTTCTGCAGCAAAGAAAAGAGTGAACAGCCATCCTATGAAGTGAGGCAAAATCTTTGCAAACTATATATTTTATAAGGGATTATTTTCTAAAAATATATAAGGAACTTCTACAACTCCATGATAATAAGCAAATAAATGACAAAGCTTATTAAAAGCCCAGTTTAAAAGTGGGCAAAGAACCTGAATAGACCTTTCTCCAAAGACCATACACAAATGGCCAAAAGGTATATAAGAAAATCATTAGGGAAATGCAAATCAAAACCACCATGAGTCAGATGAGGTGGTGTGTTCCTATAATCCCAGCTACTTGGGAGGCTAAGGCAGGAGGATCACAAGTTTGAGGATAGTCCTAGGAATTTAGTGAGACCCTGTCTCAAAATACAAAATATAAAGGGCTAGGGCTGAACCTCAGTGGTAAAGTACCCCTGGGTTTAGTCCCTGATAGCAAAAAACAAATAAACAAACAAAAAACACCATGAGATATCACCTCATCATTGTAAGGGTGGATGCTATATATTTTTTTTTTTTTTTGATGGGGCATTGAACCCAGGGATGTTTAACCACTGAACCATAGCCCCAGCCCTTTTTTTTAATTTTTATTTTTATTTTGAAACAGCAGTTCGCTAAATTGTTTAGGGTCTCACTAAATTGCTGAGGCTAGCCTTGCATTTGTAAATCCTGCTACAGACTCCCAAGCTGCTGGAATTACAGGTGTGAGCCACCACGCTGGCTGGATACTTTTTTTTTTTTTTTTTTTTAAAGACAAGTGATGGAGATAATGTTGAAAAACTGGATCATTTGTGCACTGTTTGTGGCGACGTAAAATCATGTGCCACTATGAAAAACAACACGGAGTTTTCTTAAACGAATTAAAAATATAGTCTTTCTTTTTTAATTTCTACATTTATTTAAATCAGTTTCAACTTTCTTCAGTTCAACATCACAAGTGAGGAAATATAGTTGGTTTAGTCAGGGAACAATTCACCCAAAGACCTTAAAGCTAAATCCTTTAGCATCCAGGCTGAATAAACAAGAGGGAAACTGGGGTGAGAAATACTTAAGGCAGAAGGACTACACCAGTCAAGTGTTAGTTACTGTTCTGATTCATAGCGTGCATGCCTTCTGATGGAACAGGCATTGGGAAAGACAAGCAGCAATGGGAAATTACCTTCCAGAAAATTCCAACAGCTAATCTCCAGTGTCTCAAATGTTAATGAGTTACTTAAGAACTCCATTGGCCATTATTCAAATATTCTACCAGTTGAGAGAAAAAACACGTTTCTGAAAGTTTTGTAAATGTGTTATGATTAGATTTCATTTCTACTTAGTTTCTTTTATCCTCATCTGGCAATTCCCAATGTAAAATACTTTCTCCTTTACTGAATTATAAAGAGTTTCAACTCTTTCTAGATGATAAAGTCTATATGTTTTCTGCCTTTAAGACAGAAATGTAGAGCTGGCAATTACCTTTGAGTTAATTTTGACCAACTCTCTCATTTTATGAGTGAGAAAACTGAACAACCTAAGAAGTACAGTGACCTCGCCAAGGCCCAGCAGCTGCCTAGAGCCAATGACATTGTAGATCCCTGAATTTGTTTTGGCTCTAATACTGACAATAGCTGGGGAGGGGTAGCAAAAGATTTATCAAATAAACAAAGATATTTATCAATCCACAGAATGGATTTTGTATTATTGGATTGGAACTGAACATGTCAACATAATTCATTCATCTATGTGGAAATAAGTGCAGTTGTAAAAGTATGTATTTGTATTAATACATATGTGTGTGTTCGTTGATATGTGTACTCATACATATATTCCCTCTCTCTAACCACTAACAGGGTCCTGAAGTGGTGATCCCCTGCCCAACTTAAGAACACTAAGCACTCAGACATGGCTTACAAACCAATTTCCATGAAAAAGAACAAGTCCTCCTTGAAGAAATGATTGATGTCAGGGATGAGATTGACTAAGTACTATATGAACCCAGAACATCTTGTGCCCCAAAGCGAGAAAGAGCCCAGAATGACAGGGATATATTAAAAGTACACAGATGCCAGCCTGAAAGGGCTCTTCCGGGCCAAATCTGGGACCCTTGAGGCATGGTAGTAAGTAAAGGTCCTTAAAAAATATGATGATTTAAATAAAATGGGACAACATGGATTTAATTTATATAAATGTATAAATAGGTACATAGAAAGTTTGACGAGAAATAGAATGAGGAAGAAAATTTCCAAGTACCTCTTCACCTCTTCAAAAAGACACTGAATATGATTTTGAACTGGATCCTTTCACCATAAAGCACATTATTGGGACAAATGGAGAAACTTAAATGGAGTCAGTGGACTTGATATGGATTCAATGGTAGTAATGTCATAATGGTGATTTTCTAATTTTGATGGTTATATTGTGATTTAGGTAAGAGTATGTCCTTGTTTGTAAAGAATATACCCCAATATGCTTCCAAAATTCCTGAATATTTACATGTAAAACGTTAGGAAATCATTGAATAAAATATCTTTTATCCCCTTACATTTTCAAAATTATGTTTATGTTTAGCCAGCTGTGGTAGAGCACACATATGATCCCAGCAACTTAGTGAGACCCTGACTGGAAAAAAAAAGGAGCTGGGGATGTGGGAATGGAACTCATAAATTAATCATCCTTTGCATCTTCTAATTTGCAACTATATATAAATAACATAGCTTTTTACATTTAAAAAAAATTGGACATGATGGGTTTAAGATTAGCCACTAGTAACTAATGATTTAGGAAAAGAAATTTCATGTTACTGTACTTGTAACTTTTCTGTACGTTTGAGATTTTTTTAAAGATTGTTTTTCCAGTAGTAGGGATTGAACCAAGGGATGCTGTACTACTGAGCCACATCCCAGCCTTTAAAAACTTTTAATTTTGAGACAGAGTCTAAAAAGTAAGTAAAGAGAGTTGCCCAAGCTGGCCTTTGACTTGCAATCCTCCTGCCTCAACCATCCAAGTAGCTGGGATTACAAGTGTGCACCTCCATGCCTGGTTTATATGATTTAATTTTATTTATTTATTTATTTTTATTTTTTGATTTTTTTATTATAATCTTTTTAATTTTTACAGACTGCATTTTGATTCATTGTACACAAATGGGGTACAACTTTTCATTTCTATGGTTGTACACAATGTAGATTCGTACCATCCATGTAATCATAAATATTTATAGGGTAATACTGTCTGTTTCATTCTACTATCTTTCCATCCCCCACCTGCCTCCCACCCCATTTTCCTCTACACCATCCAAAGTTCCTTCATTCTTCTCCTCCCCCCAACCCCCCTTATATATTGTCATGCACTTATCAGAGAAAACATTTGGCCTTTGGTTTTTTGGGCTTGGCCTATTTCACTTAGCATGATATATTCCAACTTTATTCATTTACTAGCAAATGCCATCATTTTATTCTTCTTTATGGCCGAGTAATATTCCATTGTGTATATATACAACAGTTTCTTTATCCATTCATCAATTGAAGGGCAACATGATTTGATTTTAAACCACCCATATTACCTATATTCAGATTTTGTCACATAGTTGTTAATAAATACAACTTCCTGAATATTAATTATTTCTTGATATTTCACAGAACATTCTTCATTAAATCAAAATTTTGCTTTTCTAATAGTTTATGAATTTACTCCTATTGAAATAGCTATTAAATATATTTTGGACTCATAAAAATTTAGTATTATGCTTAATCAGTATTAAACTTACTAGTTTGAGTAAGGTGATTCTAAAACTTACCATCAATTATAAGTTAACATCAACCATTTATGGTACATTTAAGTTGCATTGATAAGCAATTATATATTTTCAATTTATTTTATCAAATATCTGTGATATCTTAAAAACTATCCCATTCCCCCCATCATTATGACTCTAATGAAATAGAGATTTAACTTTGTTTCTTATGCCTTAAAAATATATCTCTTGAAAAATATTCTTCAATGGTACAGCACTTGCCTAGGATGCACGAGGCCCTGATTCAATTCTCAGCACTGAAAAAAAAAAAAAAACAACTAAAATATTTTTTAATTTTTAGTGTATCACATATACTAAAAAATCCCAAAGAATTATATATGTATTAACCATATATATACTTATTTGCTTTTTGATAAAGCTGCTTGTTGACAGTATCACATATCTACAAAGCAGTCTGAAAGCTAGGGCAATGCAATAGTTTCTTGCATAACAAAATGTTGTTTTCCAGTAGTGCCAAGTATCCACTTTTTTGCATTTGGGTGCATATTCCATTTGTGGTTCCAGCAATACTCATAAATTAGCATGGTAATCACCACAGCTGTACATAGAGGCTGAGGAATAATTTTCATTATCATGCAATTCATATTACAATTGAATATACAAATCTAAATATAGCATTAGTCAAGTGTGCTACTGATTCTTTAAAGATTTCACTGTTACTTTAAGAACAACATAAACTTCCATATGGTTGACAAAAATATTATCACAAGCAAACCCATTACAATGCATGAACTTGCTATGTAAAAGTCAAGATTCATTGCTACGGGTATTGCTTTTAAAATTTTATTAAAATTTCCAAATGTTATTGCTTCAGCAAAATGAAATTTTAACCAATTAAAATTAATTTTTAAAACTAAGTTTTAATGAATCAAGAAATGTCATCTCGCTGGGTGCAGTGGTGCACACCTGTAATCCCACTGGCTCGGATAGCTGAAGCAGGAGGTTTGCAAGTTCAAAGCCAGCCTCAGCAAAAACGAGGCGCTAAGCAACTCAATAAAACCCTGTCTCTAAATAAAACACAAAATAGAACTGGGCAGGTGGCTCAGTGATCAAGTGCCTTTGAGTTCAATCCCCAGTACAACCCCTGCAAAAAAAGCAATATCATCTCATTTGGTATACTATTAACATAAATTAAGTGAAAATCTTGATCATAATATAATAAGTAATTTTCTAGAATGAGAGAAGAAAAACAATTCTTATAAGAATAAAAGTATAAAACTTATTAAATCTATATGCCTTTACATTATACCATCTATACATCATTGCTCTACTAATACAAGACCAGGCATACCAACTACAATTAAAATTAATCCTTTACATCTTCTAATTTGCAGCTACATATAAATGACATATCTCTTCCCTGTCTCTGTCTCTCTCTTTCTCTCTTTTTGGCTGTAATAAGGATGGAACCCAGGGGTACTCTACAATTGAGTTACACCCGGGTTCTTTTTATTTTGTATTTTGAGAAAGGGTCTCAATAAGTTGTCCAGGCTGACTTTCAACTTATGATCCTCCTGCCTCAGCCTCCTGAGTAGGTGGGATTACAGGTGTGTATCACCGCACCCAATTCTCTTCACATTTAGAATTTTTTGTCATTATAAACATAAATATAATTGTGTCAATGTTGAAGATAAAGCACATTTCATTCAACAATTTGTTAACTTTTTACATGCAAATATTCAGGAATATTGGGAGCCACAAATGTTCGGGCTGATTTGTTAGAAGTCATTGCATAAATGTATAAAGTTATTAGTGTTTTATTCTCAAGCGACCCAGGATTTAGATCTTACTTACATGGATAAATTTCAATTGATCAGGTGATGTAATCTGATTCTGAGAAGAGATTATCGACTGTTTCTTATACAGAAGAACCCCAGTTAAGATTACAAAAACAAAGCCAACATGCTGTAGTAGGCTAATAATAGACATTGCCTACATTAAAGTACTGACAGCTGCATTGTTTTATTCCTGTCCCACAGAAACAGTATATATCTTGCAGCTTTATTATAATCTACTCGACATAATTTAGAGATACCAAGAGAATGAAAAACTAATGGAATCATTAGATGCATTCTATCAGGTAACATCTTATTTTGTCAAGAGGTTAAAAGATTCTAAGAGAACTATTAGAAAAAATAGGATTTTTCATTTTGTTTTGTTTTGTTTGCTTTGTTTTGTCTGATACTAGGGATTAAACCCAGAGGGCCTTAACCACTGAGCCACGTCCTCAGCCCTTTTTATTTTTTATTTCAAAACAGGGTCTTGGTAATTTGCTGAGACTGGATTTGATCTTGGGACACTCCTGCCTCAGCCTCCTGAGTTGCTAGAATTAAAGGTGTGTGCCACCACACCCAGTAAAAATAGTAGTTTTATTATATCAGGATAACTGTAGTTAGAACCTCACAGATTTAAATCTAATAATCAGACAGTATAGATTGGCAACGCTAAATTGATAATAAACGCTAAAGTTGATAATAAAGAGAACAACTTTGCTCTTGCTCCAGGTGTTTGTGAAAATTCTCTGCTCCCCAAGTATACCAAAATACCTAAATGAGAATAATTCTAGATTCTGAGGGGAAAAAAAAATCGAGACAGACTTTGTCATTAAAATATGTTTATATTATTTTATTGTCACATCTTTTTCTTCCCCCAGAAGTATCATCTATATCCAGGACAGTCTTCTTTTTTTTTTTTTTTTTTTTGTGGTACTGGGGATTGAACCCAGGGCCTAGTGCATGTGAGGCAAGCACTCAACCAACTGAGCTATATCACCAGCCCTGTGTGTTGTTTTTTCATTTATTTATTTATTTATCTATTTATTTATTTATTTATTTACTTTTATGTGTGCTGAGGATCAAACCCAGTGCCTCACACATGCTAGGCAAGCACTCTACCACTGAGCCACAACCCCAGCCCTCCTTTGTTTTTTTTTTTTTTTCGTTTATTTGTTTCTTGTGATTTTGGGATGAACTCCAGGTAATGAAGAAGGGAAAAAGGAACAAAAGGAGCACAGGCAATAGAGGGAGAAGAGGAGGAGCAACCAGTGGTGTCTTC
This sequence comes from Sciurus vulgaris, assembly GCF_902686455.1. Taxonomy (NCBI): domain Eukaryota; kingdom Metazoa; phylum Chordata; class Mammalia; order Rodentia; family Sciuridae; genus Sciurus; species Sciurus vulgaris. The sequence goes on from NC_136469.1 coordinate 59,652,815, forward strand.
GAAGTCAAGAAAAGAGTGTTTAGAGGAAAGTGTTGTCACGCTGCTAAGAGGTGAGAAGGCAGAAAATTGACAAGGGATTCTGACAAGAACCATTTTGGAGGCCTACTGGGAATTAAGCCTAGATATAAGTGGGTGGAAGAGAGAATTGGAGATGAAAAATCACCACCTTAAAAAAGGATTTATGAAGTATTCCATGAGAGGGAGCAAAGTAAACTCTACCCTGACTGTAATAGGAGCAAAGTAGAAGATGAGTGCAGGAATGGGGAGGATGCACGTATGCCATCGGTAGGAAGAGAATTGTGGTATTCTGTTACCATGGCAAAATACTTGAGATAATGCATTTATAAAGGGAAGGGGTTTATTTTGGCTCATCGTTTCAGAGGTCTTGGGCCCTGTTGCCTTTAGGCCTGTGTTGAGGCAGTGCTATGGCTAGAGTATATAGCAGAGCAGGGTTACTCACTTCATGGAGGCCAAGAAACAGAGGCAGGAAAGGGCTGGAGTCCCAACATCCACTTCAAAGGCATGCCTCCAATGACTTAACTTCCTTCCACTAGGTCCCTCTTCTTAAAAGTTACATCACCTCCCAAAAGTGCCAGTTTGGTGTCCAAGCCTTCAACAATAGGCATTTGGGAGACATTCAAGGTGCAAACTATAGCAAGCACATTCTCACAAAACGAGGTCATCAATTGTATTAAGAACAAGCAGGTGGTTAAGACCTAGAGGATGGTCTTCCTGTCATTGAAGAGGATAGTGGGACCCCAGCCCTTCCTCTTTCTCTCTCTCCTCTTTGGCTACCCATTCATAAAGTGGAGGGTTTTGGTTTTGCTATGCTTTATACTCCTATCACGACATATGGCCTCCTGCCACATATACCAGAGGCCTAAAAGCAATAGGTCTACTTGATTGTGGACTGAAACCTCTGAAACTGTGAGCCAAAATAAATCTTTCCTCCTTATAAGTTAATAATCTCAGATATTTTCTGTGACAAAGCTAACATAGGACAGAATAAAACTTTATCTAAGCGAGGCCTAGCATCAGTGCAGCAAAATGGGCATTAGCAGACTCAGTCAAAATACAGGGTTCTCGCTGAGCTGATCTAATTCTTCTACTGATAGAAATATGTTATAGACAGATTTTGCTGTTGATTAAAGAAAAAAAATTTTTTTTTAGTTTTGTTTTCAAAGTACTGTGTACCTCTTAAGTCATTACTAAAATAAACATCTTTAAAGTGATATTCATGATCTTTCAAGTGGTTTCTTTTTCTAAGGAAAGGTGGGAAAAAAGATTATATTTCTTTAGTTCTCTCTTCATGACTCACAAATAATGTTGCTAGAACAACTTTTCATTAATGCAGGATGTCTAAGTGCATTTTTAATTTTATTTTCATAAAAAACTGAGTTCAAGTGTATAACAACACTGAGAATTGACTGCAAATTGAATTGTACATTACTTGAAACAATCTAAGTCACAGTTAATGTTGTCTGTTGCTTCTCAGTATGGTATTCATTTTACCTACAGCTTTCGAAAAAGTGAACCTGTTTTGGGTGTTGAAATTAAAGCAAACACAGAAACAAGCAATATATTAAAATAAAGCTAAGACAGCATAACTGAGGTATTTTTCAGCATTATGAAATTATTTTATTTATTTATTTATTTATTTATTTATTTATTTATTTTTGGTACCAGGGATTGAACCTGGTGGCACTTAACCACCAAGCCACATTCCCAGCCCTTTTTATATTTTATTTTGAGGCAGGGTCTCATTAAGTTGCTGGGGGCTTCATTAAGTTGCTTAGGCTGACTTTGAACTAGACATCCTCCTGCCTCAGCCTCCCAGGTAGCTAGGGTTACAGACCTGTGCCACTGCACCCAGCTTATGAAATGATTTCTTTGGTATTTTTTTAGTGGAAAATTTTATTGTATTTAACTATTTTTAAAATTAATGTAGATAATTTTTTTACTTTTGTGAAATGAAAATTGGTCACGCATTCAGGTTCAAAATGTATCTCATGTAGCTCAAACAATTCCGTTTTGCTCAAGAGAAGTGTAATATTCTCAGAGGTCAATTAGATCAATGTCTCTCAGCTGGGAAGTATCAATGTCAAATCATCAATATTTTGCCATACTTTTTGTTTCTCCTGCAAAAAAAAAAAAAAAAAAAAAAAAAAAATTCTTTTTTGAGCCAGAGCTTTGCCGTAATCCCAGCAATGAGGGAGTCTAAAGCAGGAAGATTGTAAGTTAGAGGCCAATCCTCCTGTTGAGGCAATTTGGCAAGACTGTCTGAAAATAAAAAAGGACTGGGGATGTAGCTCAGTGGTACAGCATCTCCAGGGATAAATCCCTAGGACCACACAAACTAAAGAAATGAATAAATAAAATTTAAAATAAAATTAAAAGGTTTGGGGAGATGGCTCAGTGGTAAAGCACCCCGGGGTTCAATCGTCAGTATAGGGCAGTAGGTAGATCTCTTATTTTGGTTGCAACATTGTAAAGCAAACTACAGAAGTTATTTCATCTTACACTTAAATATTTTATTGTGTGCATCTTTAAAAATAATACAATTTTCTTACATACATTTCCTTTCATAACTGCCATTGTTTTATAAAATAATATTAATAATAATTCCCTCATATTACCTAATGCTAAATGCATATTATTGTTTTTTTTTTTTTTTTTTTGTACTAGGGAATGAACCCAGGGGCACTTAACAACTGAGTCACATCCCCAGCTGTTTTTCAAAATATTATATTTAGAGACAGGGTCTCACTAAGTTGCTTAGGGCCTCGCTAAATTGCTGACGCTGGGTTTGAACTCACGATCCTTCTGTCTCGGCCTCCTGAGCTGCTGGGATTACCGGTGTGCAGTACGGCACCTGGCACATATTAAGTTTTTTGATGGTCCTGGGGATCGAACCCAAGGCCTCAAACTTCCTAAGAAAGTGCTATACCATTGAGCTACAGCCCCTCAATTTTTTTCAATTATCTAAAAAAGAAAAATTGGAAATTTAATGACATCAGTTTCCAAATATGTTTGCCAGTTTGAGTTGCTCTGTCTCTGATTTTTTTAAATCTCCATAATCTAAAAGTTTTCCCTGATTAGTCACATGTAGAAGAATGAGACTAGACCCTTATCTCTCATCCTGCACAAAAATCAACTTAAAATGGATCAAAGACCTAGGAATTGGATCAGAAACTTTGCAACTCCTAGACGAAAACATACGGTCAACACTTCAACATATAGATATGGGCAACAACTTTCTCAATGTGACCCCTAGAGCTCAGGAAACAACAAGAGTTAATAAATGGATGACATCAAATTGAAAGGCTTCTGCACAACAAAGGAAGCAATTAGGACTGTGAAGAAAGAGCCTACAGAATGAGAGAAAAATCTTTGCTAGCTACTTTTCTGACAGAGGATTAATATCCAGAATATAAAAAGAACTCAAAAAACAAATAAATCAATTAATAAATGAGCAAATGAATTAAACAGACACTTCTCAAAGAAGAAATACAAATGACTGACAAATATGAAAAAATATTCAACATCATTAGCAGTTAGGGAATACAAATAAAAACTACACTGGGATTTCATTTTGCTCTAGTCAGAATGGCCATCATCAAGAATACAAATAATAAGCCACCTGTAATCCCAGCAACTGGAGGCATTACCCCTTGTCACTTGCAACTTGCTATTCGCGGAGATGAAGAATTGGACTCTCTCATCAAGGCTACAATTGCTGGTGGTGATATGTAATTATTAAAATTTTTCAGTTCACTTGGGAAAGGAAAGAATTTTCAGCTTTAATCATTGGGTTTTAGTCTGGAAGAGGTCATCTAAGTATATTTTCATTGATGCAACATGGTTTGATAAAGTTTGCTTTTTTTGTATGTATATAACTCAGTGTTAATACTTGAACTTAAAGTTTTTAAGCACATCTACTAATTTAGCAGGAGGCAGGAGGAACTCAAGTTCAAACCCAGCCTCAGCAACATAGTGAGGCCCTAAGCAACTCACGAGACCCTGTCTTGAATAAAATATAAAAAGGGCTGGGGATGTGGCTCAGGGGTTAAGGGCCTCTGGGTTCAATCCATGGTACCAAAAAAAAAAAAAAAAAAAAAAAAAAAAAAAAAGAGAGAGAGAGAGAGAGAGAGAAAGAGAGAATACAGATAATAATAAAAGTTGAAGAGAATGGGGAGAAAAAAAGGAACACTTTTACACTATTGGTGAGATTATTAGTACAACCACTATAGATATAAGTCCAATTCATAATAGCCAAACTATTGAACCAGCATAAGTGTCCATCTATGGATGAATGGATCAAGAAAATGTGGTATATATACACAATGGAGTTTTATTTAGCCATAAAGAAAAATGAAAATTATGTCATTTGCAGGAAAACGAAGGGAACTTGAAAACATTATGTAAAGTGAAATAAGCCAAACTCAGAAGGTCAAGGGCTATATGTTTTCTCTCATATGTGGAAGCTAGAGAGGAAAAAGGAAAAGAAAGGTGGGGTGGGGGGGCACTGACTCATAAAAGTAAAGTGAGATCAGTAGAGGAAAGGGACCAGGGGTGGGAGGAAGGGAAGGGAAATAGTTGGGAGTGATTCTGGCCAATTTATATTATAATATTGTGTGCATGTACAAATATATAACAGCAAATCCCACCATTTTGTAAAGGTTTAATACACTAATAAAAAAGGGGGAAAAACTTAAAATATTTTTAAAAAATCAGACCTTATCACATGTCAAAAGCTCCCCCCAAAATAGTTTTTCCCTCTCCCCAACTTCAAGTTATTGCTTTGTTGAGGAAACCAAGTCAATTTCCCACACTATTGGTGTGGCCAGTATTCTCTTGCATTGTCTGTCTGATTATCTTTTTTATTAACTGACTAAAAGGTTAGTTTTAAGGACTTGCATAGATACAGTTTCAATTTTTTTTTTTTTTTTTTTTTATGGCCTCCTAGGTGAAACTGTATTTTCAAATCGATTGCATTAGAAGGCATGTAGTGTGTCTGGTTGTTTTAGTTTTAGTGATGCTAAGATTGATCCTTCATTGTAAATTTCCTAACAATCTTTCACTTAATAATTTTACGATAGATCAATGGATTGATGACCTCTAAATATTCATTTGAAAGACTGAAAATGTCTTTCAAATCTTTTTTTTTCTTTATTTATTAGCTGGATTTCCCCCGCCCACCCCACAGGGAAGAAATACTGGGCCTAGCACGTGTTAGGCAAGTGCTTCTATTGTCTAGCATTAACAAATGAGTGTCTGTTAGCCAGCCTTTCATCACTGTGACCAAAATACCTGACACAAGAACAACACAGAGGAGGGAAATTATATTTTGCTCATGGATTCAGAAGTTTAGTCCATGGTTGACTGAGGGCATTGCTGTAGGCCCAAGATGAGGCAGACCATCATGGTGGAAGGGCATGGTGGAAAAGAACTGCTTCATTTATGGCTGGTCAGAACAGGGAGAGAGGTGGAGAAGGCAAGGGGCCACATAATATGAATACTTCCAGGTCATGCCCTCAGTGACCCAATTCTAGCCACGCCCCACCTGCCTACTCACACCCACTTAGTCCAATCAAATTAGAATGAACTGATTAGGTTACATCTCTCATAATCCGATCATTTCCCTTCTGAATATTCCTGCATTAACACAGGAGCTTTGAGGGGATATCTCATATCCAAATCATAATGGCATCCTAATAATAGTAAATTACATAAATAGAGTTATTTAGTTGCAGTGCTGTACCTCTGAGGTACGTCCTCAGCCTTTTTTTTTTTTTTTTTTTTTTTTTTTTTTTTAATTTTGGAACAGGTTCTCTCTAAATTGCTGAGGCTGATCTCAAACCTGTGATCATCCAGCCTCAGCCTCCAGAGTAACTGAGATTACAAGCACGTGCCACCATGTATTGCAATATAGGTCTTTCAAAAATACTTTCACATTATTTTGTGACCGTAAATAAGGTTTATTAGAGAGGGCTAAGCACTGAGGCAATCAGACAAGAAAATTGTGATGGCTCAACACAACAAAAGTGTTGGTGTTTCTGGTTGTCAGGTGTCCTTTTATGTGATTAATCTTGTGGATTTAGCCTCCTCCCTGCGTTGGAGTCATATGCATATGGTACTCAAATACAGAGAAAGAGTGTGAATAAAGCACACCTACTTTTCAAGAGACTCGCCTTAGAAAGGAGTCTTTACCTCCACATACATTGATGAGAATCCCATGTCGCCCCTCTCTGAGAAGCCTCAGTATTTCTGGTGGAATGTTCTGGAGGTAGAAATGGCTCTTGGGAAGAGTATTACTTCATATTCTTCAGCATATTTACTCCAGTGTTTATATACATACGGAGAGCACATAAGTGAAATGGTGCTTTGTCCCTCATTCAAAATAGCCTTTGGAAATGAGTGAAGCAAATGAAACAAGGGAGCTTATGACAGGTGCAATCTTATATCTATATTTGCACATTAGTTATTTAAGATAAAATCTCAGCACCTAGCAGCGGCTGGAGGAGATTTGGCCACCTCCAAAGTATGCAGTGTGAAGAAAAATGAGCTTGCTTTGTAGATGTAATTTCAAGCCATGCCCCCTAGACTTTGAGGCCAGGTTGCTACAGTCAACCAACAGTAAAACTATAACATTTATATCCTATTTATCTGTATTTTTTTTTTATGTCACTGGAAATTGAACAGTAGTTTGAACTATCCATAAAGAATTTTTTATAAACCATCTTAATAGGAGAACACAAAATACTTCTAAACATACATTTAAAAAGTTCCTGAGCTGGGTACAGTGGCATATCTGTAATCCCAGAGACTTGGGAGACTGAGGCAGGAGGATCACGAGTTCAAGCACAGCCTCAGCAATTTTGTGAAGCTCTTGAGTTTTGATATACTTGCAAACAATGTTCTTATAAGTCCTTTGTGTGTGTTTGTGTGTGGTACTTGGGACTGAACCCAGGGGCACTCTCCCACTGAGCCAACCTCAGCCCTTCTTTATTTTTTATTTTGAGACAGATCTTGCTAAATTGTCAAGGCTGGCCTTGAACTGTGATCCTCTCCTCAGCCACCCACATCACTGAGATTATGAGTGTGTGCCACTGCACCTGGTTTATAAATCCTTTCTAAAAATCAAATCTACTAATATTTATCTTGGCAACACTAGTTAGCAGCCACTTAGAGTTTTAGATATTCATATGTAAAAGAATTATAAATCTGATATATATTTATGTAGCTCATAGACATACACCCTGTCTTCAAGCGCTCTATAGTTTAAAATATTCATTAATTTGATCAAGTTCTTTCTGCAAAATCAGTAAAGTTTTACTGCATTATAAAATTAATGATGTGAAGCAAGTACTTGTACATTATAATAATACACAATAGCATTGATTAGGCTTTGCCCTTTCCCTACATATATTGTAAAATTACTGAATTTTCAGCTTAGTTTGGAGAAAAAGTGACTTCTTTGTTTTGGAGAATTAAGATGAGTATTTTATTTTAACTTTAAAACAGGAAATAAAAAGCTAAACAGAGAGCCAAATGTAAATTTCCATATCCAGTAGTGAAATATGATAAATGGCTTGGGCAGCTCTTGCCTAGAATTGCTGGACTAATCTGTTAAATGGAGGAAGAGATCTACTCTGACTGCTTCCTGATGAGATTTTGAGCAGTTGAGAAGGCTTACTGAAGAAATTAATGACTGTTTCACAAAACATCAGGGCACAAGAAGACAGTGAAAACAGCCCTCATCTAGAAAGAATGGCATTGAAGTCTTAAGATTGTTCAGAAAGAGCTTTTACATATTTTATTTCAGACACAGGAAATCACAGTTATGTGTGGACACAAACATTAATCAAATTCTCTTATGAGTTTTCCATCAAAAACCCAAGGCCATAGAAAGAACATGGAGGATCCTCATCTGGTCTTTGTGTGTCTGAATGTTCTGGAAGTCTATTTCTTAGTCTTTTAAAAAGGAGATAAGTCATGTTCCTGTCTACCTTAGATGTTTTCAGGTGGAAATGGAAGTGTAGGTGCAAGTTCACTGAAAACTCATGAAATACCATAGAAAAGTAAATAATCATTTGGACAAATAATCACTTAGAGCAGTTGATTTTCTTTAATAACAGGTCTCAACTATTCTAAACCTGATGATTTATCTATTCCTACGTGCCATTGAACTATTCTTTCATCCCTTGCATGAGCCTTGGCAATACTAAATCCCAATAAGAGTAATTCTCTAGTGGTATTTTGGACTAAACAGAGGAGAGTAAATGGAGGAAAAGAGTTATAAAGGTAGGAATGATAGGAGAATAAATCAGACATTATTACCCTAGGTGCATACATGATTACATGACCTGTGCAACTCTACATCATGTACAACCAGATGAATGAGAAGTTATACTCCATATACTCCATGTATGATGTGTCAATGCATCTACTGTCATGTGTAACTAATTAGAACAAATAAAAAAAAAGTAATTCTCTACCCAACTGGGAAAAACTCTTTAAAATAGTTATAATATCTAACATGATGATTCTTAGATGTTTTGACAGCCATAGATTGCTTTCACTAGGTTACACTGTGGTAAAAAATGACTCCACTCTCCTTCACCACACACATGCGCGCACACCCACACCCACACACACACACGCACACACACACACACAACCAGAAAGTCTGTGGGTGGGAAAAACCTGAGTCTCTTCTCTGAGCCATTCCATCCAATTGAGAGAAACTGGGGAGTCACATGCATCTGTTTTGGGCTCTACAAAAGATGTGATGGTCCCACCTTTTTATATGGTTTTTGCCTGAGGCTGCAACTCTGAAGTCTACAATTTAACTCATCTTTTTCTTTTAGTATCTGGTTTTATTTTAAAAATTTTGTTCTTTTAGATACGCATGACCAATAGAATGTATTTTGACATATTATACATACACAAAGTTAACTTACTCTAATTAGGATCCATTCTTGCAGTTTCATGTGATGTGGAGTTTCACTGGTGGTGTATTCATAAATGAACATAGGAAAGTTACGGTCAATTCATTCTACTCTTTTCTACTCCCATCCCCCCTTCCTTCCCTCATTCCCCTTTGTTTAATCAAAAAAAACTTCTTCCTTGTCCTCCCCTTGTTGTGTTAGCATCTGCATATTAAAGAGAACATCAGCCCTTATTTTTTTGGGGGTGGATTGGCTTATTTCATTTAGCATGATAGCCTCCAGTTCCAACCATTTACTGGCAAATATGAAAATTTCATTCTTCTTTATGGCTGAATAATATTCCATTGTGTATATATACTACATTTTCTTTATCCCATTCATCTTTTGAAAGACACCTAGGTTGGTTCCATAGCTTAGCTATTATGAATTATTTGCTCTAATGGGATGGAATCATCATTTGACCCAGTTAACCCACTCCTTGGCATGTACCCAGAGGACTCAAAATCAATGTTTATAAACTCTGGCCTTTTTATGGGGCCTCTTTTTCCTCCTCAGAATGAAAGTGGTATTTGGATTCCTTCTAATACTAAGAAAGTTGTGTAGAATTTCAGTTATAGAATTTAATCAATGAGCTTTTCTTAGGTGTCATTCTCTAGTAATGTTGGGCATTAAAAGATTTATGTAGGGCTAGGGTTGGGGCTCAGTGGTATATCACTTGCCTCACATGTGTGAGGCACTGGGTTTGATTCTCAGCACCACACATAAATAAATGAATAAAATAAAGGTCCATTGACAGCTAAAAAATATTTTTAAAAAGATTTATGTAATAAAAAGTTTTCATAATACTTGATTGAGTCACATAATCTATGGCACTATTATCATTTTTAGTAAATAGAAGTGTACTAAAGATGAACATTGATTATTATGAATCACTCAGGGCTAACAATGCAGATGTGGAAATGTTCTGAAAAGCATCTTATTAGATGGTGTAACTACAAGGAGTCTTCTTGTTCAGTGTGCAGTCACTGTGCCCACAGGGACATCATGCTTCAATTCTGCTCTCATTTGTAGTCATTCTTTTCTTGCTATTCTCATCTGTGGTAACAAGATCATCTAACTTTTTTGTCAGAACACTCCTCAGAATATATCTTTTATAAGCCCTTTTAAATCGACAGGTAGTTTTTGTACATATTCGTGGGGTACAGTGTGTTATTTCGAAGCATATATACATTGTACAATGATCTGATAAGGCAATTGGCATATCCACCTCAAACATTATCATTTCTTTGTGTTGGGAGCGTTCAAAATCCTACTATTTTTTGAAATATACAATTAATGTGCCAACCACAGTTATCCTACTGTGCCATAGAACAGAGGTTATACCTCTTATCCAACTGCACCCTTGTACCCATCAGCTATCCTTTCTCTATCTTTCCTGAACATTAACTTGGAGATATATGTTTGAAACTGATGCCTTTCACAATCCCCTCCCTTACTGCCAACATACCTACCAAGAAATTTCATTTGGATTCTGCTAATGTCAGTCCTTTTCACAACTTTCCTGGCTCGCTCTCTTCTCTCTGCATCCATTCACATCTGCCCTTATGGTTTTCCTGTTTCTATAGATGGTTTTCCTACTTTATATTCCAGACCACCAATCTAAAACTCCTTGGTATTTTCTTTGATGCTGTCACCTATGTCCTTGATATCCTTCCTAAAAGTCATAGTCACTAAATCCTTAAGTCTCTTCCTTCAAGATCTTTTACATCCTTTTCTTGGTTTCAGTGTTATGCCAGTATTTGTCTTTATACTTAAGCGATGTCAACATTGCCAGAATTATAACAAAAATTTCCTCGTTTACAATTTTCTCTGTATGCCAACATATGCTAAAACAGAGGCACACTATATTTTCCCCTTCTCAGGAATATTAGATTTCTCAGTTGCTCAAGGTAAAGTCTGCTGTTTATTTAGGTATTTAGGGTGTTGATGTATAGAAGTTCCCCCCTTTCCCAGGGTTTCCTTTCTGTGATTAGAGTTACCTGAAATCAACTAGTCCGAAAATGTCACGTGGAAATTTCCAGAAATAAACAATTTATAAATTTCAGATTGTACACTATTCCAAGCGGCATGGTGAAATCTTACGAGTCCTGCTCCATTCAGCCCAGGACATGAATTACCCTTGTCCAGCATATCCACATTGTACCCACCTCCCAAGTTAGTCACTTGGCAAATGTTGTGTTATTGCATGCTTGTGTTCACAATACCCTTACATAGTAGCCTAGTGCTAGGTCACAATACTTACATCATTCGCCTCATTTCTTCTCATTACCTAGGCTTTGTACCTTATCATATCATCATAAGAAGAAAGGTGAGCATAATACAGTATTTTGAGAGACTACATTCAAACTTTATTACAGTATATTGTTATTGCTCTATTTCATTGTTTTTAATCTCTTACTGTATCTGTTCTCATAGGTATTTATGTATGTATGAGAAAAAACAACCTATAAAGGGTTCTGTGTCCTCAGTGGTTTCAGGCATCAACTAGGAGTCGTGGAACATCCTCTGTAGAAAAAGACTACTATACTATAAATAGTTAGAATTGAGTTCAGCTGCTAGTGACAGACAAACCAAAATAAGAGGGGTTCCAACAGCCAGGTACAGTGGTGAATGTCTGTAATCCCAGTGACTTGGGAGGCTGAGGTAGAAGGATGGCAAGTTTGAGGCCAGCCTTGGCAGTTTAGTGAGACCATGCCTCAAAATAAAAAAGAACTGAGGATATATGTCCTTACCTAACACATACAAGGCCCTGGTTCAAGTCCCAATAGTGCCACCTCCCGCCACCAACAGGAAAATTTCAGAGAGATCCAGGGCAAGTTTGATGTTCCATAATACCAAAGATCATTGCTCCTTTTGTTTTATTATTATTCTCTCATATGTGACCTATATTCTCAAATCATTTCATGGTCCAAACTGGTGCTCAAATTGCCTTCATCCCACTTAAAAGAAGAAAAGGAGAACTGGGCTTGTCTTATTTAAGGAAATTTTCTGTAAGTTGCACTTACCACTACTGCTTTTGTCCTTTGGGACAAACTTATTTTCATGGCTAAATTCAGTTTCATTATGATGACCATGTGCTATAGTTTAAATATTTCTTGTCCCCTCCAAAACTAAGTTGAACTTTAATCCCCAACTCAACAGTGTTGGGAGAGGCAGCATTTATGAGGTGATTGAATCATGTGGGATCTGTCCTCACAAATGGTATTAAGTGCCTTTACAAGGTCTTTTTTAAAATTTATTTTTATTTAAAAATTTTTTTCATACATGTATATAGGGTAATAATGTCTGTCTCATTCTACCATCCTTCCCCTCACTCACCTCTGTATAATCCAAAATTCCTTTATTCTTTCCTACCCACCCCCTACAAAAGGTCTTGATGAGGAATTCATCTATTTTTGCCTTTTCATGCTGTAAATAGCTTCTTCCCCTCTAGAGGATGCAGCATCAAGATATCATCTCAGAAGCAGAGAGCAGCCCTAATCAGACAAATGAATGTTCTAGGATCCTCCATAACTGTGAGAAATAAATTTCTGCTCTTTATAATTTCCCAGCCTTGGGCATTTTGCTATAGCAACACAAAATGGATTGAGAAACCATGTGTCCTGATAAAACTTTGTGACACTGAGGAAGATGGAAAAGGGGATGTAGGGTTATAACCAGAAATCTTTGCCATACCTACCTTTTAACTGCTACTTCTTTACAAAAACCTGATATTCCAAACTCTCTCCTTAGTCCAGTTAAACATGAACTCTTCAAAACACTCCAGTCTACAACTGTCTTTTAAACTAAAGGTACTGTCAATTTGGTAGTTAATTTGGTATTTACTTTATATCAGCTCATTAATGTGGTCTTATTGAAGCCTTGTTTGAATTTTCATAATTGTCTAAGCTAGACTGAGGGAAGGACCTAAGACCTTCATATCCTATCTCCCAACTGCTATTGCTTGGCACACTGCCTGACAAGAACAACTGGAAGAATATGTTCTATTTTACTTAATAGACCAATAGAACCAATCTGGTGCTGTCATATGTTCCATTATTAGGGAGTGATTATATCTCGTGTGTTACAATGTCTGGTATTATATTCTGTCTTGGATATATACAGCAAGAGACAAAAGAAGACAATATGATAATAAAAATGTTAAATGTTGTTTAAGCTTTTGTCATTGTGCTCAAAATACCTAACAAGAACAACTTAGAGGAGGAAAAGTTTATTTTGGGTTCATGGTTTCAGAGCTTCAGTCTACATTCAGTTGACTCATTGCTCTGGGCCAGAGGCAGAACATCATGATAGAAGGGCATGGAAGAGGAAAACTGTTCAATTCATGGCAACTGGGAAGAAGAGAGAGAGAGTGAAGAGCCAGGAACAAGACATGATCCCTAAGGGTACTCCCACAGTGACCTCCTTCCTTCAGCCATGCCATATTTGCCTACAGTTACCACCCTAGAGTTCATTTGAATTATTAATCCATCAAATGGATTAAGCACCTGACAAGGTTACAGCTTTCATTGTTTAATCATTTCACCTCTGAACATTTCTGCCTTAGGGATCATGCTTTCAAAACATGGGCTTTTTGGGGGACATTTTTAGATCCAAACTTTAACAAATGTCTATAACAATTTGATTGTTAGAAATGTGGTGGGGATATTATTATGCATGTGGATTTGCATGTTAGCTGGACAGATAAGTCTTGTAAAATATTAATATAGTCAAGTGAGATCTTATTTGAGAAAGCAATATCAATTTATAGACTTACTTTACCAATTCCCCAAATCCTAAAGATCGATATTGATATCAACAAAAGATGATGAAAGGATAATATAAGAAGAAAAGACCCTTGAATTTTGATGTCAAAACATTATATTCTGGGGCTGGGGTTGTAGCTTAGTGGTAGAATGTTTGCCTGGCATGTGTGAGGCCCTGGGTTCAATACTCAGTACCACATGTAAATAAAGATCCACTGACAACTAAAAACTTATTTAAAGAAAATCTGGGTGAAGACATGGCCATGGGTAGCCTAGGGGTCAGCCACAGAAAGGAGGGAGATTTAAAAAACAAACAAACATTACATTTCCAAAAATTCTGAGGACTTTTAGGTATGGAAAAAGTTAGTGCTGTAATAAAAGAGGTATTAGGTCATACAATCTTTGAATTACTTTTTCTGGAATGGCAGTGGGTCTGGGATAAGTAGATTCTGTTGATCTTTTTTATAATCTATGTATAGCATTTTGGAATTGCCAAGTGTGTGTCATCTGTGGTCAGGGAGGTACAGATGGAATTTGAACACATGGCCTTGGTTTTAACACAATTAAATTCAGAGACTTCTCTTAACCTCAAATTTATGTGAAGAATTCATGGAGAAATATGCATGACTTTTGTGTCACATATTAATACATCACTCTTTGTATATACTCCTCACTTCATGGAATTCTTTAACAATTTTATAAGGTTAGTTTATTCAATCAATGAAAAAAACTATGGCTCAGACTTTAACTTACTTCAGGGCATATGGCTAGTGAGTGGCTGACCAGATTTGATCCCAATTCTTTTACTCTTGGTCAATATTTTGTATTATACACACTGGAGCTCATTTTCTGAATGAATCCTCACAGGCACTTTTTTAGAGAATGTCCTAAGTGAAAATAATTTTTTTTTTTTTTTTTTTTTTGGTGGGGGCAGTACTGAGATTGAACCCAGGGGTGCTCTATCCCTGAGCTACATTCCCAGCCCTTTTAAAAAAGCTTTTTTTTGAGATAGTCTTATAAATTGCTGAGCCTGGCCACAAACTTGAAATTCTCCTGCCTCATCCTCCCAAATGGATCTTAGACCTGTACTATGGCAAGAATCAAGATGTGGATTCTAATGTGGATTTTAATGAAGAATGCTACAGCTATATACATATAACTGAAATCCTTTGAACTGGGAAATCTGTTCCTATTTATTTAAAGAGAAGTATTTAAAGTAAGATGTAGTTGAGAAATTAAAAATTCCTAAGCTGAGAATTTCAAATCTCTACAAAGTGTTATGAACAATAGTAGTTAACAAATATGTTGAGAGAAAGTCCAGATATTAGAAAAAGACTGTTAAAGATATAATAATAGTGGGGGCATCTACTTTATATTAGTTTATCATTTCTCATGACAGAAGAAATTTCATTAAGTAGTTAATTGGGTATGACATTGAACAAAAAGAATTACACAGTTTTGGGTATATTGTACATGTATCATTATGAATACAAGTATAGAGAAGGCAAGCCAAGAATATTAACATTTTTGAATTGTACCATTTTCAGGGCAGGAAAGGAAGTAGGAAATCATTAAACAATTGCTCTGAAAAGTGGAGAAACTGATATTGTCCTGTTATCTCAAGGATAAAGAAAACTTGGCTATATTAAACCAATTTTGGATTTTAGTTTGGATGTTGAGTGATTTGGTTTTGGACAGGTTTCAGGCTTGCTGCTTTCAGTCAACAGAAGCAAATACACTAGTTAGTAAATTTAAAAAGATACTCTATTTCATCTCTCCCTGGCATCCAATGTAGAACAGAATAGTAGTTATTTTTTGAGTGCTTACTATGTGCCAACTACATGCTACCCATACATTGTATACCTTCTCTCTAATCTTTCAACAACTATGTGGAAAAGAAGTAGTACTATATATATCCTTTTCCAAAGGGTACTTGAGCCAGACACAGTGGTGCAGGCCTGTAATCACAGCAGTTTGGGAAGCTGAAGCAGGAGGATCACAAGTTCAAAGCCAGCCTCAGCAACTTAGTGAGGTCCTAAGCAACTCAGTGAGACCCTGTCTCTAAATAAAACACAAAAAAAGGCTGGGGATATAGTTCAGTGGTTAAGTAACCTTAGGTTCAATTCCTGATACCAAAAAGAGAAAGGGGAAAAAAAGGCTGGGGGAGGGGGTGGGACTTGAAGCTCTTTTTTTTTTTGGGGGGGGGGGGGGTTCTGGGGATCGAACTCAGGGCCTTGTGCTTAGGAGGCAAGCACTCTACCAGCTGAACTATCTCCCCAGCCCTTAAAGCGCCAAAAGATTAATAACTAAGATGAAGCAGGGGAAGTTAGCCGCATAATTCGTGACTACCTGCACCTGAATTCATCTTCTCAACCAGTGAGGCAGCAGTTAATTCCTTTAGTTAGGCTTCACAGCAAAGACGTCATAAAGAATTATTTAAACTGGAGAAGATACTAAATGGTTAGTGAGATATACATCATGAAACCTCGCTGAAGCCAAGGTTAACTATTACATCACGTTTCACAACTTTTTACTGCCATTACATTCTTGCTAGTGATGACATCATAATAATTCCTCAGTTCCATTGAGAAGAAATGCTAAGTCTTATTGTCAAAATTATTGGGAAACTTTTCTCTAGAATTTATCACCCAGATGCAGGGAGACTCTTTGATAAAATCTTTCAAATTGAAACAATCTAAAGTACCTTGCAGTTCGTTTCAAAAATTTCTTCACGTTTAAAGTATTTATGTTAAAAGTGAAGTGCACTATTAAGCACAATAAATATAAAAGCTGTAGATCACTACTGTCCCCAAACAGCTTGAGATATACGCAGGTGTTATTAATCTATTAGTTGGCCCACTAAGTAGCTGGCATTATGATAGCACTGTGAGTACAGTACTATTTTTTAAGCCCACCATTTGTAATTGATTACATGGGCCATCTGTAACTGCTTGTGAATCATGTTAGTTACCCCACTGACATTTACCGAACATTTGTCATGTAGCAAAATGTTTAGAGTAGAAAAGTTGACACATAATAGCTTTGAGGTTTCACTAAATCAACTTTAGACACTAGATTACTGATATAATCCATGGATGTGTAGTCTCCAGAAAAATAAGGTTCATGATTTGATTAAAGGAAAAACAAAATACTGCCTCACCCCAAGCTTCCTGTGGGTAGACAAAATGATCTTTTGTGACCAGCGAGGTGACTTGGCTCCACCATTTGTTCCCGCGGAACTATCTTGTAGGGAAAGAAAGAGTGGAAAATTCAGCTGAAATTGAAGTGCAAACAGTCGGTGGCAGAGTACTCGCCTGTGTGTGGCGGGGGACCCGGAATCTCTTTCAGGGTTGTGGTTTGCCGGGTCAGGGCAGACCTGAGCTCTTCTACTGGACATGTCTGTGCCACCTGTCAGACGGGAGGAGCCTCCGGGAATTGAGACTGGGCAGGGGAGCAGCCTGCCGGGAGCTCCGGATCGTGGAAGAAGGATGCGGGGAAGTAGATCTTTGCTGGCTAGGAGCTGAGGGTTGGAGTTGAGCGGGGGTGGCGCGCTAGACCCTGAGGTGACTTCGCGTGGTCTCCAGACTCCCCTCCCCAACCAGGGGACCGAGGTGGGGGCGGAAGAAGCTTCTGCGTGCCCCTCCCCTGGGCCTTTCAGCTCCTCCTTCCAGACACGTGACAGCAGCCGGCTGATCTCCCCGCTCTCGGAGCCTCGATCGCTCTGTTTCTTTCCTCCCGCCGCTGTGCCCTTCTTCTCCCCAGGTCCCATCCCTCCGCCCTCCCCCACCTCCTCCCCGAGCCCCAATCATGGCTCGAGTTTGGAAGCACCCGCCCCTCCACCCTTTTCTTCGCTTGCTCATTGGCTGAGACCTCAAGGACGCGTCCCGAGGGCGGGTGGCAGCCATTGGTGGGATGAGCAATCCGAGTTCCCGGATGAGGGAACATTCTGCAGTATAAAGGGAGCGGGGAAGGCGGGAGACAGCGCAGTTTGAATCGCGGTGCGACGAAGGAGTAGGTGGTGGGATCTCGCTGTGTGTCTGACTAGCCTTTTCTCGCCTTTTCTCTGCCTTGCGTGTCTGAGCTTCAGCACAATTCGAGATGGTAAACTTCGCAGAGACACTCGATGACTCCGCGGCTTTTTGACGGCGGTGGGAAAACCCGTTACACACGGGGATGGGGATGAAGTGGCGACGGTTGGGAACGCGCGGAGACAGGATTTGGAAGTGCGGGGGGAGGTGTTTTGTCGGCTGCGAGCGGAGCAGCCTCGGATCTCGCGGCGGGCGGCGACGGTTGGGGTTGGGTGGCGCGCGCAGCGCCGCTGGGGGCCAGCGGGCGGAGGCGCGCGGCCGCGGCGGCGCGCGGCGGGGGGCAGGCGGGCGGGGTCGCCGTTGCAGTGCGCGGCGGGCCGGAGACCCCGGCGGGGCGCGGGGACGCGCTCGCGTCCTGGGCGCGCGTTGGGGGAGGGGCGCGCCGCCCTGGTAATTCTATATTCTCCGTTCCTCCTCCGCTCGCGGGCGTCTGCGCGCCGCAGGCTGGTGGTAAGGCTGGGAAGGACTCCGGAAAGGCCAAGACAAAGGCGGTTTCCCGCTCGCAGAGAGCCGGCTTGCAGGTCAGTAGTTGTTTGTGCAGTCTGATAACCGTGGCTTTTTTCTTTGCACCTCCTTTCTTGTTTATCATTGCTCTGGATGGGCGTTTCATCTTTGCGTGGGTGATGGGTGTCTCGACTTATGCTTGCGGATACGATAAATATGGGGGGGCATCGATCACGTGTGTAGATGCCAGGGCGCGTTGCTGCACCAGCGTTTGTGCCCCTTGCTTTAGCGCGCGTGTAATTTGCCCGTATTTGACTCTCATTATCTTTGTGCATTTGTTTGTGTGTGCTTAAAATTAAGTTCCCTGTGGGCCGTATTCATCGACACCTGAAATCTAGGACAACCAGCCATGGACGTGTGGGCGCGACTGCCGCTGTGTATAGCGCAGCCATCCTGGAGTACCTCACCGCAGAGGTAAATGGGTGTACGCCTGTAATCTGGTAAAGGTTTGGGGGGCGGGGGAAAGCGGCGAGAGGGAAGGAGGAAAGTGATGCAAAAAAAACTCCCAGGCCCTAAGCACGGCGAGAAGCCAAAGAGAACGCTAGAGGGAGCTGGCGTTCAATAAGGGATCCTACTGAGCTTGAGTTTGCTGCTCTTGGAAATATAATTGCGTGCCCTTAGCTTTTGCGTTGTCTTGCCATTCAGGCTATTTGGGGGGAGGCCACCGCAATTGGTAGATTTCCATTCGTTAAGGTTTGATACAGCTTTATGGATCTTGGCTGAGGAAAGTTGAAAGATTGACTAGATTCTGCCTTCTAGGTACTTGAACTGGCAGGAAATGCTTCAAAAGACTTAAAGGTAAAGCGCATTACCCCTCGTCACTTGCAACTTGCTATTCGCGGAGATGAAGAATTGGACTCTCTCATCAAGGCTACAATTGCTGGTGGTGGTATGTAATTATTAAAATTTTTCAGTTCACTTAGGAAAGACTTTTCAGCATTAATCATTGGGTTTTAGTCCAGAAGAAGTCATTTAAGTATATTTTCATTAATGCAACGTGGTTGTTTGATAAAGTTTGCTTTTTTTTTTTTTGTACGTATATAACTCAGTTTTAATATTTGAACTTAAGTTTTTAAGCACATCTAATTTAGCAGTCAACTGTTTTGGTTTCAATACTGTCATTTAAAAAATATACTGAAAAGAATAATCCCTGTCACTCTCCTAGGTGTCATCCCACATATCCACAAATCTCTGATTGGGAAGAAAGGACAACAGAAGACTGTCTAAAGGATGCCTGGATTCCTTATTATCTCAGGACTCTAATACTCTTATAACAGCTGTCCAGTGTTGGTGATTCCAGTGGACTGTATCTCTGTGAAAAAACACAATTTTGCCTTTTTGTAATTCTATTTGAGCAAGTTGGAAGTTTAATTAGCTCTCCAACCAACCAAATTTCTGCATTCGAGTCTTAACCATATTTAAGTGTTACTGTGGCTTCAAAGAAGCTATTGATTCTGAAGTAGTGGGTTTTGATTGAGTTGACTGTTTTTAAAAAACTGTTTGGATTTTAATTGTGATGCAGAAGTTATAGTAACAAACATTTGGTTTTGTACAGACATTATTTCCACTCTGGTGGATAAGTTCAATAAAGGTCATATCCCAAACTAGTTGTTCTAAAATTGTTTGATTGTAGTAGAAACAGTTCTTTTGAACATCTCATCCAGCAATAACTTAAGCACATTTTTTCCTTTAGGAATTAAACGGTTACTCTCTAGATCACCGAAGTCAGGTAATCCGACTGTAATTTTTTTTTGACATTATATAATGGGCTCTTCAAAGATTTTTGAAGTTTGGCAGGAACTGGAGTTGGGGAGAGTTGCTTTCTTGCACCGTTTGTTAGCTGTGCTTGGCAGTATGTGACAGCACTACACCGTGCATTGTCAACTGTGAACTTGGGTGGGTGAGGAAGTTCTCAATAGCTATCTCCACATAAGGAACTTTTCAATTTAAACTTGGGAGAATATTAGTGCTTTCTGGGTGTCAGCTACTGTTTTTTGAAGTCTGAAAGTGTTAGTCAAAACTTTGGGGATATACTAGCTTCGTTTTTTATAGAGAATGATTTCTTTGGAAGTAGCAAGTTTTGGTAGTTTTCGATGCTGCTTACAAGAGCTTGACCCACTCAACATATAAAAACTGGTTGGGTTGAGTGGATCTTTGGCATTTTGATACAAATAAGTTCTTTGAAATTTTTTTTTTTTTTTTTTTTTAACTTGAAATGCGGACATGGTTCTCTTCCCATCACTGAGACTAACAGGACAGGGTACTTCCTAGAGGTAATAAAAATGGAAAAGAAGGTATTAGTAGTTAGGTGAAAGAACTGGCCCGTTTTATTTCGGTTTAGGATTACCACTGCTTGGATCTGCGTTCACCAGAATAATTGCAAACTCCAGATTTAATTTGTATCTCGGAAAGCTACAGAGGTTCCTGGGTTAGAATGAGGCAGTAAAGCAAGCCCCAGGGTTAGGGTCCAACGACGCTATGACGTGTGCCGGAAGCGCTGAGTTTGGGACTGACGGTGATCCTCACCTGACCGAATCCTCCCACGTCCGAGGGGCCCAGAGGCGGGGCCTCTGTTCCCTGGGAATTTTTGAGTCTCCTCCCCCACCCCGCTGTTCAGGCCGCACGCAAGGCGGGCTCCTGTCTACGCCAGCGGCGCCCGGGGGTCAGGGGGCACGGCGCTCCCGATGCCGGCGGCCGCGTTCCCGCCCCTCTCTGCCCCGGTTGCTGTCGCCCGCTGGCTCCAGGGGCTCCTCGGCTCCGAGCCAGTCGGCGCTTCCTACCGGCCGCCACGTGGGCTGGGACGCCCAGGTCCGGGAGCTCCGTCTGGGGCTGGGAGCGATGCAGCTCGCGCCGTAGCGGCCAGCGGGGGGCGGGGAGGCCGCCGTGAGGAGGCGGAGCTGCGAGGCCCGCCCGTGCGCCCGGGCCGCCGCCGCGGTCCCCTGCGCTCCTCCCAGCTCGCCGCCGCACGCCCCCACCCGGGCCGGCCTCGCCTCCTCGGCGGCGGCGGCGGCGGCGGCGGCGGCGGCTGCGGCTTACCCCTCGTAACTGCGCTTCCCGAGGAACGGGAACAAGGCGCAAGCCATGGAGGGGAACCGAGATGAGGCGGAAAAATGTGTCGAGATCGCCCGGGAGGCCCTGAACGCCGGCAACCGCGAGAAGGCCCAGCGCTTCCTGCAGAAGGCCGAGAAGCTCTACCCACTGCCTTCGGCCCGCGGTGAGACCTCAGTGCCCCTTCTCTTCTGCCTCGGGGCCTTGCCGTCGCGCAGCCCGCCCCCACCCCACGGAGCCTGCGGGAGCTGGCGGGGCCCGGGCCTGCCAGCCGCCGCGGGGCCCCGGGGAAGAGCAGGCCGGCGGTCGCCGGGCCCGGGCCAGCCTGGGGATATGCTGGCTGCCCGCGACTCCCTCTGCACCAACCTGCTTGCGGGTCGCCGGCGCTTAGCTGACAGCGAGAGTTGGAGGCTCCCCGACCCGTTTTCGAAAATGTCCAGTCCTCATTCTCCCAACAGGAGACTTGTCTGGCCCGGTCTTAGCGGAGGGGAGTTTTATTATATGGGTGTTTGATTATGTGGCCCCTTCTCTCCGAATCCTCATCCCCAACCCCAAATAAGGCCTAGGCCCCTAATGAAGTGAGAGGATCAGGGAACTGTGATGGCTAATCTTAGATTTCACCATCTTCTGGGCTTTGTAGAAAGCTGTATCCATAGCAAACATCTTCGAATACCCGAGATGACATTGCTTTTCCCTAGAAGAGACAGATTCTTTTTCAGAGGAGCGCACACTTCGAAAGAATGTTAAGAGTCATCAGTGATTTGCTGAATAGTATCTGATTCGATAATATCATAATTATCGACAAATTAGATCAATCTCTAAGTATCAGTGTAGTAGACTTAGTTGAAATTACCTTATTCATTGCCCTACTCTGTGCTTCAAAGTTACACACACACACACACACACACACAAGCCACGCGTGAGCGCACGTGAAGTTATAGGGTGCCAAGAGTTGTGCCTGGCATTTTATATGAATTATTTACTCAGAACAGTCTTACACGGAAGTGCAGGATTCATTTTCTCAGGTTTTTTTCCAACGTGAAAATATTTTTGGTAAACGAACAAATGAGTGAATTATTGAGTGAATGAATGAACATATCTTTCCAAGGTCACGCAACAGTTAGTAGCAAAGGCAGAATAGTAGCTGAGCTTTGAGGCTCCAGAAAGCTTTTAACCACTACCCTCTATTGCCTTGCTCATCGGATAATATTTTGCTTGAGTTTCAGAGTATTTCCAGGTTAAGAACATTGATAAGAATGTGGGGACTATTGTTTTGTTACTTTACACATTGTTGAAACACTTGTGCTCTTTGCTTTTCTCTCTATCCTTTGCATTAACATTATTATTGAACTCTATATCAGAAAGGACAGGAGGTGAAGGAAAAGAAAGAAGTAGTTTTTTAATTTAAAAAAACACAAAATTTACCATCTTACCCATTTTTAGGTGTACAGTTTAGTAGTAACAAGTATATTCACATTGTGTAAGAGATCTTCTCAACTTTTTCATGTTATAACCCTGAAATTATACCAATTAAACTGTTCACCCTTCCCCCTTTCCCTGGCCAACACCTTCTCTTTCCATGGATTTGACTACATTAGATACCTGATATAGTGGGATTGCTGGATAAGGTGTTAATTTTAATATTTGAGGAACCACTTTATTCCATAGTGTACACAATTTTATATTCCCACCAGCAGTGTGCAAGGGTTCCAGTTTCTCAGCATCCTCACCAACACTTATTTTCTGTCTTGTTTACATATTAACCATTCTAGATGATATGAGGTGATATCTCATATAAGGTCTTGGTTTTGGATTTTCCTGATGATTAATTATGTTGAGCATCTTTTCATATGCTTGTTGGCCATTTATTTATCTTAGGAGAAATGTCTAGTCAAGTTTTTTGCCCATTTTAAAGTTAGGTTATTTTATCAGGTTATAGGAGTTTTTATATATTTTGGACTTTAACACCTTTTCAGATAATATGGTTTGCGGATACCTTCTCCTGTACGTTGCCTTTTCACTCTATTCATTGTGTCATTTAGTGCATAGAAATTTTTAGGTTTTATAAAGGTAATTCTGTTTGTTTATTTTTGCTTTTTTACCTGTGCTTTGGTGTCATATCCAAGAAGTCATTGCCAGGAGTTAATTATTTTTGAATCCTCCCTATTGTGTTGTTTGATTTATTTGTCTAGTCCTAGAGGAACAGTTTTAATTTAACTTGAAATCAGTAGGCACTTTATACAGAACAACCTTTTTTTTTTTGGTACTGAGTATTGAACTTAGGGGCACTTGACCACTGAGCCACATCCCCAGTCCTGTTTTGTGTTTTATTTAGAGACGGGTCTCACTGAGTTGCTCTGAGTTGCTCAGTACCTCACCAGTGCTGAAGCTGGCTTTCAACTCATGATCCTGTCTCAGCCTCCTGAGCTACTGGAATTACAGGCATGTACCACCGCCCCCAGCTACAACTTGACATTTGAAGACTGGCCCTTTATCAGCTAGCTTGTAGCCTTATTCTTGGTCAAGTTGGATAGCCTCTGGCTTTTGGCTTTTTCATCAGTACAACAGGGACAATATATATATTGTGTGAGAATTGCATAGTTAATAACATGTAAAGCATTTAACAGTAAGTGCTAAGTTAATTTTGGCATCGTCTCCATTTTACAAGTGTTATGATCTAAGTACTTCTAAAACCTGCCCAAACTTAAATGTTCTGTCATGCTTTTACCAATAAACAACTTAAATCAGTCTACCAAAGGACACTGTAAAATATCAAAGTGCAACACAGTTGTTGCTTTTAAAGACCATAACCATGGGAAAAATTAAGAAAAATAATTGTGAAAGTCAGTGGTACGAAGGTATTGTACCATAAGAGCATTATGTGATTACCTAGTAAAGTTGATAGGGTATGATTGTGGGGTATTTGAAAAACCTTAGTTGAGGTGCAGACTTTGTCTCTGACATCTTTGTAACCAGAGACAAGTTTCTTAGCTGTCATCATATATGAGATGAAAATGTCATCACAGGGTTGATGTGAGCTTAAATAAAGTTATGTACAAGTACTTAGAAAAGTCTGTTTTGTATCAGATATTCTCAAAAGATATTTATTGAAATAATTTAAGAAATTCTGGACAGGGAAAGATCTAGAACATTTGTGAAAGACCCTGATAAAAGATTTAACGTAGAAAGAAACTGAAACTGTTGGTTACATGATTTAAAATTTTTTTCCCTGCATGTTACCTATTTTGTACGACCATTAAACTCTTGTATTTCAGAAAGTTGACTGAATTCTTTTAGATGTACCTGTAGTAAGGCAAAAGAAAGTATTTAGTATGATTTCCATTATTCTTATAATGCAGTGAGTGGAAAAACCTGAGGCTGAGTACTAATTAAATTGTGGGATTTTTTTTTTTATCCTTTTAAAAGTTTATTCTTGTCAGGTAAGAAGTCTGAGTGAAAAATTGACAAGTTTTCCTTGAGGAAAAACTTGATCTCCAAATGGATCTAGGATATTTTTGCTTTCCATGTTTTTATCTGACAATATTATTTTGAATGTATTTGTTGCAGTGAACTTCTTGAATTGTACAACTTTTAGATATTTTCATACAATGAGTCTAGTTTAGGTTTGGAAGTGTTACTATACATGCATAGATACCACACAGAATATATAAATATTCTAGAAAAATAATCTCAGTAGGGAGAAAGTAAGTTATATTTTGGCTTCTTAGATTGCATGTTTATTGAATTATTGTTATGTTTTGGACTTTGGTAAAAGTTTATATTCTCACTGTTTTAATGTTTTACATTGCTGTTTTAATATTTGAGCCTTTCATAGGGAGACAGATTGAAGTATAGATTATTGTTTAAAGAGGAAAGCATTTTTATTGTTTTCAGAATAGAATAGTTTTTGGAATCAAATGGTGGCCTATAGCTTCAAAAAAGACCATTCTGCATCTACTTTAATGAGTAGGTAAGTTTAATGGATGGATAATCTATAATTTGCAGCATTTATCTGCACAATATCAATTAAAGTAATCCCTTCCTCCCCTCATGTGAGAGATAATATGTATAGATTTTCCTCCTTTACTTTTTGGTACATTATTTAAAAATTTTATCTATTAAAAATGAAATTTCTCTCCCCTTTCACAGTAATAGGCAAAGCACTTTGAACATTATACATCTGGAGTATTTCCATCCTATTCCTTTTACAATAATAGCATTTTATTTCTATTTGACTTCAATAAAATTTAGTAATGAGTACAAATTATATATTCTAAAGTTATTTCTGAATGATGAAATTAAGTGTTACAAAATGATTTCCAAATTTCATCTAGTAGTCAAACTATTTTGGACATTAGAGTTGAAAAAAGAATACTGAGTTTGGGTTTGAACCTTAATTAAATAGTAGTGTGATCTTGGGCAGATCATTTAATCATCCTGAACTCAATTTCCTCATCTATAAAATGGAGATGTATTTTTGAATACATATTTTTTTTTGTGCTGGGCAGTATCCTAATAACTAGGGATTCAATGCATAATAGGACAAAGTTCTTGTTTTCTTGGAGTTTATATTCCAGGAGAAATGTTAAGTATCTAATGGAAATAATTCAGTTACTGTCATTTCCCCCTTCCTTTCCTGAACCTCAGTTTTCCCATCTATTCTTTGCAGAGTTATTGTGAGGATATTTTATTATCCTAATTGCAATAAGAATGTGATGTATTATTATTATTATTATTATTATGGCAAAAAATAAAAACACCCTGCATAATGCTTTGCAGTTTTTAGTGTACTTGTCTCATGCCATTTTTTAAATACTTATTTGAGTACAAAATAATTGCTTTAAATTAGGATTAATTTGTTTGGATTGAACTCCACATTCTATGCTTAGTTATTTAGCATTTATTTCTACCTTGTAGCATTTCATTTCTTTGGTTTTTTTGTTTTGTTTTTGTTTTTGTTTTTTTCTCCCTGTGCTAGGGATCAAACCCAGAGCCTTAACAAATGTGAAACAAGTGCTCTGTGTCTGAGCTACATCCCAGCACTCATTTCTTTATTGTCTGTGTAAAAGCTCTTTTTTGATTAAAAACTCTTTAGAAGTCTTGAGCCCTTTACCTTTATCATTCATTTCACTACCATAATGCCTAATGCTGTTTTACAAATACTTGTGGCATGTACAGGCCTCTGGAATGATACCTGTTTGTAAAATTTTATAACTTTCAGTAAAGAAGATTTGTTAAATAACTAAATGAAAGTTTTATAACTGTTAAGATGTTCGATGTTAACACTTTCACAAATGAAACTTTTCAGTTATCACACTAAGTATTTAAAATATATATTTAAGGATTATGACTAGCAAAAATTTGGAAAAGATATAAATATCCATCAGTGGGAATTGACAAAATAAGCTTCACAGCATTTATATAATATTTACCTGTTAAAAATGATGCCGAGGACCTATATTTATTGCTGTAAAAGGATAGCCACAGCATATCAACAATAAAGTTAAGCTGCAGACACGTTTTCTTCATTTAAAATGGCCTGTAAAGCTGAATGTCCAGCCAATGAGTGTGACTAGAGTTAAAAATATAAAAAAAATATGAAAATAACATGGTGATTTTTTTCCTTGTGTTGAATTTATAAGTATTTTTTTTTAATGAACCGAGCATATGCATTAGTTAAACACACATGTCAACATCTCAGTGTATCTGGAAGGTAAATGCATAAAATACGCTCAAAGAGTTTTAGAACTAAAAGTAAATGAACTTTGTTTTATAAGTAGTTGGCACAACTATTGTTTATGATATTGTACATTACAGCAAATGACAGTTCATGTGACAGATGACATTAAACAAAAATTCAGTATGTTCTAAATTCTGGCAGTATATGAACAGAATCATATTTTTTCAGGCATTCATTCCAGTAATTGTTAGTACAGGAAACTTTGATTTCACTTTTTAGAAGATGAAACTGAATTTTGAAGCCCACGAGTAATATCAGTTGTCCAGATTTTTACTCAGTGGAACTAAAGAGTATTTAGTGTAAACTAATGTATTCACAGCTGTTGTTAAGCAGAGTGCTTGTGTAGAAAATTGTACAAAATTTTCAGCATCATATAATAAATGCTGAAAATGTAAAACAACTGCATGATCCTGCTTTAGTAATATCCAGCATGCAGCTATTAGCATAGAAGATATCAAAAAGAACACTGGGAGAACTTATTTATGCTAAAAATGAAAGGGGACTTGCAGATAACCTCTAACTGCATAAGATCCTGGGGCCAATCTGTAAATATTAAAAATATATAATCATTTTCTTATCTGGCTTCACACTTTTTAAATAAAGGGACACTTTTCGCTCACCTGTTTCATGGTTATGCAGTTATATAGTCCAAGTAGGACAAAGCATAATAAATGCTTGATTTTTTTTTTTTTAAATCATTTTTTCAAGAAAGGGAGCATATTCCCTTTTATTCTCTAAAAGCAACCAATTGTTAGTATTTTTTTGGTCTTTGGCCAGTGGGAACCCCTTTATAATAATAGTTTCAGAGTTCTATAGACAAACCTCCAGTAATCTTTAATACTTAACTTTGCTCTTTGCTATAACAAACTGTTCAAGCTCCTCAATATGTTTTTCTGTGGTAGATCTGGATACCTGACTTTTTTGTTGTTAGTAGAAAATAGTGTTTTTGCATCACAATATGAGCACTAGGGATTAACATCTGGATTGATTGTTGTTTGGGGCTTTTTCAGTGCTCAAAACTAGAAAATATATGTTGTTTGTGTGTGATTATGTGTTCTTTTTAAGGATACTGCAGTTTATGTGTTTATACTGTTACTTCTAATTTCAGCTAAGTACCTCAGGATTTTTATATAAACTTTTAAAATTTATATTTCTGTATTCTTTCTTCCTCAACTGTATCCTGATTCTCAAAGACATGGGGAATTATAGAATACTTCATGATTATTTGTTTCATGTCATATCATATACATAATAGTTTCATGGTAATATTTATCAGTACTCACCCATTAAAATTATTATTGAAGAATTATATTTTCTTTACATATACTCTCCCTATTTTCCTATTTTTAAATTTTTTGAAATAATTTCAAACTTACAGAAAAGTCACAGTGATAGATTTATACATACTCAGTCAGGCACCCCATAACTAACATTTTGGTCAGCTGCAGATTGAATATACCCCTAACATTATATTACCCTGTGATAGCAACGATCTGAGTTTGTATAAGTACACTGTGTTCCCACAATGATGAAATTGTCTAGCAATACATTCTCTTGAATTCCTGTTAAGCAATACATGACTAAAAAATAATGCGAACTTCATACAAAGAATAACGTCAGCTGCTGTATACACTTAAGTCTTCCAGTTTTTAAAAAATTTTACAGCACTACTTTATCATATTCTTCCTCTCTTCCACTCCCACCCCTGTGCACATGTGCATACACACACACACACACACGCACACACACACACACAAATACACACATCCATACAGTGTTTCTTAGTGTACTTTTTCCTGAACCAATTAATAGTTCAGTTATAGACTTGATGTCCCATCACCCCGAATAATTCAAAATATATATATTTATATACATAAAATATATATATATATATTTTCATATTGGGGCTTGAATTCAGGGGTGTGTCATCACTGGTACTCTATCCCCAGTCCTTTTTATTTTGAGAGAGGATTTTGCTAAGTTGCCCAGGCTGACCTGGAACTTGTGATCCTTCTGCCTTAGCTTCCAGAATATCTAGTATTACAGGTGTGTGCACTGTGCCCTGATCAGTGTATATTTTCTAAGACAAGGACACTCTTAACCACATTATAACCATGAAATTTAGGAAATTAATGCTTGCACCTGTTTAAATTCTGCCAGTTTTCTCAGTTATGTCCCTTGTGACAGGAAAGCATGTGTTGCATTCGTTTGGTGGGCATGTTTTTTTCCTAGAGATAGCATCCTTTATTTTCTCTCCCACTTCGGCATTTTTGATGAGCATAAGCCAGTTTTAGAATTTCCCTCTGGCAGTTTGACTGGTATTTCCTCATATGAACTTTTGTCAAGAGTACCATACAAGTGACATTCTGTTCTTAGTGTAACACATCAGGAGACATACAAATTTCGACTTGGTCCTTGCTAGTGAGATTACTTTGATCATTTTGTTAAGTTGGTGATTGCCAGTTTTCTCTACTACAAATTTTATTTTTTCTCTGTTGTAACAAATGAATATTTTGTAGGTAAATATTTTGAAACTATAAATGTTCTGTTTCTCAACAATTTTTTACCATATCCTTGTAACATTGATTATTCTTTCCTGAATTAATTTCTAATGGTTGCCAAATGGCAATTTACTAATTCCATCATTCCTTTCATATTTATTAGTTGGCATTTAGTCTTATTTGTCTGGATGGATTCATAGGTTCCTGTTTAATCTGTTTTCATCATTTGTTTTGGTGCTCAGATTCAGTCAGTGGGCACCCCTTCATACTGTCTCCTGTGTCCTTTTTAACATGTCTTTATCATTCTTTGAAATTTTTTATTTTCTGGCACAAAAAAATTTTCATACTTTGTACTTCTCTGTCCTAGAAATCAGCTATTTCTCCAAGGAGCTGTTTCCTTTAAGAGACAGTTGTATTTAGAAACTGAGATAACAGTCATTAGATAGGTCTCATTGCTACAGATGTATCATTGCTCTGATTGAGTGGATGGAACTAGGAAATATGTATATGCATGAATGCGTGTGTGTGTAGATAAGCATGTATACATATACATGTGTGTTCTATTTGAATGTGAACATACACACATCTTTAGTAATTTGATCAATATTAATTTTGAGATCTGTACACACACACACATACATATATGTATTCATACACTACTATTTCAGTGCAGTACCATAGAGTTCATTGTAGCTTCTGTATTTTCCTATTTGTATTGCTATTCTCTGGCAATGAGAAAAGTGTTCCCTACTTACTTACTCATTTCCCCCTGTATGTGAAAAATCGCCTTGTTGGCATCAAGCTTAGCTATGTTTTTGGCAATGACTGCCTCTTTGGTCCTAATAATTTTCCTTGGTCCAAGCCTCACAGGGCCATGCCAATCCCAGCTGCCAAAAAAGAATGGAAGGCAAGACACCCAATAATATTTTAGCTCAACATTGCATTTTTAAGATATCTGAACCATATCTAGTGTCAGAACACAGCATCATTACTATGTAGCATACATACTACATACTTTCAACCATCATTATTTAGTCTGAAGTCTGTAAGTACTTATCCATTAAATGCTCACCACTCGTCTCTCTCTCTCCACACACACACACACACACACACACACACACACACACACACTCATACACAAATATAAACTTATTTTGGATTCCTGAAATTTGTTTTGTAGTAGATTCCTAGGCAGGGTTTATGGGAACTATGCTCATTAAGTTCTAGAATGTTGAAAACAGTTCATCTGTGGACTTACTCCATGTTGTTAGTTTGGTGGATACAGAGTCCTTGGCCCACATTTTCTTTCCTTGGGTATCTAAATATGTTACTCCATTGTTTTTTGCAAGTATTACTGATGAGCAAAGTCTAATGACTTCTTTTCTTTCCTTTCTAACAGTAGGGCTATAAATTGAACCCAGGTTATGTTGTGTCAGCCTCTGTGTCTTTAGCTACTAACTTTCTTTGTAACTGGGATTTTTTTTTTTTTTTTTTTTTCCCTTTCTTTTTTGACACAGTGTCTTAATACGTTGCTCAGGCTGACTTTGAACTCTTGGACTCAAGTGATCCTTCTGCCTCAGCTTCCTGTCTGGGACTATAAGCCTGCACAACCATGCCCAGCTGGCAATATTTTTTTTTTTTTTTTTTTTTTTTTTGGTGGTACTGGGGATTGAACCTAATGGCACTCTACAATTCCCAATCCTTTATTATTTTTTATTTCATAACAGGGTCTTACATAGTTGTTGAGGGTAAACTTTTGATCCTCTTACTTCAGCCTCCCCACTGGCTGGGATTACAGGAGTGACCACCACACCACCACACCAGTTTTTATTTCTTTATTAGTCATTTGTTCTT
Source organism: Sciurus vulgaris (assembly GCF_902686455.1). Lineage (NCBI taxonomy): Eukaryota > Metazoa > Chordata > Mammalia > Rodentia > Sciuridae > Sciurus > Sciurus vulgaris. The sequence goes on from NC_136469.1 coordinate 59,684,306, forward strand.
TATCATCTATATGCCCAGTTAATTTTACTAGAATATGTCTTGTTGCCGTGCCAGTATTCTTAGTATTCTTAGTGTGTGATTTAGCCTTATATTGTATAGTTTAGATGTTTTTATATATTATTGTTATATTTGTTTTATTCCTTTATTTTTTTTTCATAATGCCTGTTGTCCCAAACATTGGATCTTTTTCAAATACCATCAATATTTGCCACTTTCTCTCGAAATTTTTTTAATTTTAAAAATTTTAATTTTTAAAATTTCCATCCTTTTATATCTTCTTTCTCATAAGGTTTTCTGTTGTTTTTATGACACTCTTTCTTCTGCTTTGGTCTTTTCCTGAGTTTTTTTCACCTAAGTTCTGAATAGATAATTTCTGAGGTTGTTGTAATTTTTTATTTATGTTATCCTTTCATATCATGTATCATTTCTTAAAGCCCCTTTATCTTGTTTTGAAGTAGTAGTAGACTAGCAAATCCGTGTAGTGTGCATTCATTGTCTTTAGAGATTTATTTTATACTTACTAATTTCTCCTTATAATAATTTGTATTAGACTGCCATAATTTTCTTTTACTGTTTTTTATGTTATGTTAATTTAACCTTTCTAAATACACAGAGATCCTTCTCTTTTGTATGTTTAGGAATGACACCTTGCTATTTGAGAATGTCTCATTCCTTTCTCTTTCACCACTTTAATCTGGAGTTTCTCTTTTCTTTTTTCCCTTTGTCCCTATCCTCTTCAGTTTAGGTCCTGTTCCCAGCAGTTTCTCCTTGTTGTGGAAGAGAATTTTGATTGATTGTTTTGCCAGTTAGTAGTAACTGGAGTGTTCTGTGCCCGATAGTCTTTATTGTGGACCCTTGAACTCATGTGGTATCATAATGCTATTTTTATATTATAGCTATCATAAAACTCATTCTTTTTAACATATTTTGCTCACTTTTGCCTGTTGTGTATTTTGAAGTTTTTTTCTCTGTTTTTTTTTTTTTTTTTTTTTTTTTTCCGGCTGGCAAATGCCCCTTTGCTATTCTCTGCTTCTCACACAGTTGGAATATAATATCCCCACAGACCTTGTTCGCTGTGGTTGTCCCTACCTTGTATTTAGAGGTTTTGTGAATGAATTTTTTATTTTGTTATTTAATCGCTCTGATTTTATGAGGGAATATGAAGAAATTTAAAATTTAAGCTGCTGTTAACAGCCTTTGTTCCAGAATTCCCACAAAATTTTTCATCTTTAAATGTTGGGAACAACTACCTGCTAGACTCTGCTGACTTCCCTTGTGATTCCATTAAGTACGGACTAAACTACAGTTAATAGTTGACTATATATGTTATATTTCTATTATTAATAACTAACAGATTACTGTCTAAACTTAGTATTTCTATCTATACCATCTATAACTAGAATTTATTAGAACTAAATTTCCTAGGTTTTGATTTCTTAACTCCATTAAATAGGGAAAAGAACTGGTAGAAAAAAGTTTATATAAATAATAAATATCTACATATTTACATGTTTGCTATTTGCTAACAACACTTGGAATATTTAATATACATAGGTAAAATAGTTTTATTGGTACAATTCACATCCATATAATTCACTCATTTATGGTATACAGTTAACTAAGTGGGTTTTTAGTATATTCACAGAATTGTGCAACCATCATGACAATTAGTTTTAGAAAATTTCCTCACCTCAAAAAAGAAACCCCAGACTGGGCATGGTTGTGTGTGCCTGTAGTGCTTGCTATTCAGGAGGCTGAGGCAGGAGGATCCTGAATTTGTAGCTAACCTGGGCAACATAGTGAGACCCTATTTCAAGAACAAGAAGCTAGAAACCCCATTCTCATTAGCCATCACACCTCATTTCTCCTCAGTTATGTTCTCCTCGCCATCTCCTGTTCTCTACAACTGGCAACAACCATTCTTTCTAACTCAATTTACCTGTTCTGTTCATTTCATATAAACAGATATACAGTATAGACATTTCATACAGCATTGTTTTGGGGATTGATTTCTTTTATTTAGCTTAATGTTTTCATGGTTCATGTTGTACATATGCTTATACCTATTTCTTTTTATTTTCAAATAATATACCATTGTCTAGGTAGTTCACATTTTGTTTTTTAATCAGGTAATATATTTATGTATAATATTTACATATAAATAGAGGAAGGCAGGTAGAATCAGTGAAGAGGGCATCATTTAAAAAACTAGCTTTAGTTGTAGATGGACACAATAACTTTATTTGGTTTGTTTAGTTTTTTTATGGGATGCTGTGGATCGAACCCAGTGCCTCACTGGTTCTAGGCAAGTGCTCTACCACTGAACCACAACCCCAACCTGGTGGTAGATATTTGTTTTCACTATTTTATTATGAATGATGTTGATGTCAACATTCATGAACCAGTTTTATACAGATATTTGTTTTTATTTATCTTAGATATATATCTAGTAATGAGATTGAGTCAAATGGTAATCTTAAAAAACTACCAGTTTTTCAAAGCAGCTGCACCATTTTACATTCCCACAGTCAGTGTAGAGTACCAATTTCTACACATCCTTGTTAGTATTAATTATTGTCCATCATTTGGTTAAAGCCATTCTAATGAATGTGCATTGGTATTTCACTGTGGTTTTGATTTTCATTTCTGTAGTGACTAATGACAATGAGCAACTGTTTGATGTGCTTATTGGTTATTCATTTAAATCTCTTGGAGAAATGTCTTTTCAGATTCTTTTCCCATGGTTTTTGTTTGTTGTTGTTTTTTTTTTTTTTCCTTTCGAGGCAGGGTCTCCCTATGTTCCTCAGACTGGTCTTAAACTCCTGGGCTCAAGCAGTCCTCTTGCCTTCGCCTTCCTGAGTAGCTGGAAATATAGGTATGCACCACCATGCTGGGCTCTTTGTCCCCATGCTTTTAAATTGTATTTTTTGCCTTATTGAATTATAAGACCTCTTTTTATGTTCTGGATACATTTCTTTCATCAGTTATGATTTGCAAATATTTTCTTCCATTCTATGGATTATCTTTTCACTTTATTGATGATAACTTTTGAAGTACAAAAGTGTTTAATTTTGATGAAATGCACTTTTTCTACTTTTTCTTTTGTAATTTTGTCATATTTAAGAGTATTTGTCTAAACCATAAGGTCACAAAGATTTATTCCTTTATTTTCTTACTAGAATTTTGTAGTTTTAGCTCTTACCTTTAAGTATATGCTTCATTTGGAGTTAATTTTTGAGTATGGTGTGATGAAGGGGGCTCAGATTAACTCTTTGCAGGTGGATATCTGGTTGACTCATAAGTTTTGAGATACAGTATTTTCATTGTTATTCACTTCTAAGTTTTTTCCAATTTCTGTTATAATTATTTCTTTGATACATGAGTTGTATAGATGTTTTTCTTCCCAACCCATTTGTGTGTTTTTTTAGTTAGATTTTTATAACTTTTTACTCAAATGTATTGTGCTTATAGATTGTGGTACATATGGCACTAATTCTTAGAAATTTTCAGAAGGCTCTTTATGGTCTAGATGTAAGATGGTCAATTTTTATTCCTGTGTGTCAGTAAAAAATGAATATTCACCGGTTGAATTTACCTTATGTCGGTTATTAATTGAAATGTATTAAAATCTTCAACAAAGCATGGTGTGGTGGCATTTGCCTATAGGACCAGCTATTTGGGAGGCTGGGGTAGGAAGATCACTTGAGACCTTAAATTTAAAGCCCCCTGAAACAACATAGTGAAATCCTATCTCAAAAAAAAAAAAAAAAAAAAAAAAAGTATGATGATGAATTATTCTGCTTTTTTTCCTTTTAATTTTGTTAACTTTTAATGTTTAGTGTAGATTTTAATATGGAACATTTTAAGCATATGCAAAAGGAAAGAAAATAGAAAATAGTATTCCTATCCTTATCACCCTTCTTTTTTTCTTCTATTTTTTATTTTACTGGGGCTTTAAACCAGAGGTACTTCACCACTGACATACATCACCACCCCTTTTTATTTTTATTTTGAGATAGAGTCTCACTAAATTGCGTAGGGTTTCACTAAGTAGCTGAGGCTGGCCTTGAACTTGGAATCCTCCTGCCTCAGCCTCGTGAGTTGCCAGGATTACAGATGTGCCCACTGCACCAGACTTACCTGTTCATCTTTAACCACTTTCAATATATACAGCCAACCTTAGTTCATAAATTTGCTCTATCCCCATTTTTATTGACTCTGCTTCCCAGGTCATTTTCAAGCAAAATCCTAGACATAGTTATTATTGTTTCATATATTCATTGTTTAGATTTATATCCACACATTTACTGCAGTGTTTGTTCACCCTTCTTTTTGTACCTCAGCCTAACTGGAAACATTTTTCTTCTATCTGAAATGTAAATATTACAGTATTATCTAGTACAAGTCTTAGCAATAAAGTTTCTCATTTTTGTGTGAAAATGTTTTTATCTTGTGCACATTATGGAAGACTAATGCAGAGCACAAGTTGACAGCAATTTTTTTCTGAGTATTTTGAAAATAATATTCCAGGTCTTTGGCTTCTGTTGTTGCTGTTGAGAAATAAACAAGAAGTCTAATTTCTGTTTCTTTGTAGGTAATTTCATTGGTTACTTTAAAGACTGTCTCTCCTTTTTTTTTTTTTTTTTCTTGGTATCCTGTACTTTTACTTAGACAAATGAAAGTTTGTCATACATAATTAAATGATAGTAATTTCAAGTTATTAACTTTAAATTTCTTAACATTCAATTTTTAAATGGTGATTATGGTCTTTTAAATAGTTAAGTATATAAGGGAATCCTTGCTATTTTAGTAGACCCTGTGACAGGTCTTTCTGGAGTATACAGTTTACAATTTGTCTGCTTTATAACTTTCTTTACAAGATCTTATATATGTAGCTTGATGTAACAGGCATAATATACTTTATCTTTGTACAGCACTATTGGAGATAATTATGAAAAATGGAAGCACTGCTGGAAATAGCCCTCATTGCCGAAAACCATCAGGTACTAGTGATCAGAACAAACCCAATTGCACAAAGGACAGCACATCTGGAGGTGGTGAAAGTGGAAAAGGCTATACCAAAGACCAAGTAGATGGAGTTCTCAGGTAGGAACTAGTATGATTTATGTCTCAGTTTATAATTGATACCAGTGTGATTTTTTGATGTTCCAACACTTAAAAAAAGGGGTTGAACATAATTTAGTAGAACAGATATGAAGGAATTAACTCTGGTGTTTTGTGCTTTATAAGATTAGTCTGTAAAGTTATCAACTTTATGGAAGTTTCCATTTTTAAATTAACTGTTACACAGCTGCTTCAGACTGATTTGTTTTTAAAGAAGAATTATTTCAAATTTTTGACATAGTACATTGTTTAGGTCACAATACTGAAAGAGGATGAAGAATCGTTTGGTCTTACATACGTATACATGAAAGTGGGAGAATTTCATGAGAGGAAAATTGAGAGCACCAGCAGCAGCTTTTATTTTCCTACATATGTTTATGAAGGATTTTTTTTTTATTTATATTTTTTCAAGGTTATCTTCATATATACACAAACACCATAATATCCTTTCCTTTTAATATTTTTCTTACTCAGATTATTCTCTCCCTTATTTTTACCTCATGATACACTTCTATGTAAAGCAGAACAATTAGGTAGAGTTGAAAAATTATGAACTGGGTTTTGGGAATCTGGTCTAATTTTATAAATAAGGCAAGGTTTTCAGGTAGCTCAGAATAATAGGCTGTTTTGTTTCCTGCTACAACTTTAAGGAAGCTATATTAATATTGTGTCAAGGTTACTTTCCTAGGGAAACTAAAATTTAAAGATGATTGATTCCAAACAGTGATTAATCAGATAGTTCTCTGGAGAGTGAATTATAGTATAACTTAAGTGACTAGTAGTTCAAACTAGTTAGATTAAGTCCTTTTCTTTTGCCCCTTTCTATTTTTATTTTTTAATTTTACTTCCTTTCTTATACTTTTTTCCTTCTATTCTCATTTGTTTATTTACCATAATTAGTAATTGAAGTATATTTGATATGCAAGCTTTATTTATTGAGGAAAGTGATTTGTCACCATATGTTATAAATCAAATGTCAATTTTATTTTTGTCTCTCTTATATTTAAATGTTAAAGCTGGATTGTAATATTTTATCTGTATATGGTCATAAGGAAAAAAAGAGTCCCTAGTCATGGTAAAGCTGTGATAAAGGGCGTTTGATTTGTATGCATGGTAGTGAAGCACTTTGAGAATATATATAAAGCAGCCAAGCACTTTCTTAACTGTAGAACTGTGTCAGACATGGCTGAATAAGTGAGATAAGTAAATAAGTGGGAGACTGGTGTGCTTTTGGATTTCTTTCAGAGAAAGCTTTAGGAAAGCAGTGTGATGATACTGGAAACCATATCCTAAAACAAATTGTATTTTCTTGTTACTTTATGTTGGTAGAGCATATTCTCAACGAAGGACCCAGAATAAAGTTAATGTGTATTATGTGATTTTTTTGGTGATTATTTCCACCCCCTAGAATATAGAGTCATCTATGTGTTTGAAGCTTTCATGAGAAAACTATAGTTCATAGTTTTGGAGAATAATTATCTTCTAAATGTGTTGTAACAACATTTTTAAAAATCTCTATTTCTTCATCTCTTCTACCCTAACCTCAGAGGATGGGGAAAAAGGAATAGCCCAAGGTGTGATAGAAATAAGTAAGGAAGAGCTATGTTACATCTTTGTTTTAGGGTTGATTGATTTTGTGTGTGTGTTTCTTCTAAGTCCAAAGGTCTTGACTTCAGATGGATCTGGGGGCATCCTGAGAATAGAAGAATGAAAGATGATGGTGGGTGTAGGTACACTCTGTATGTTACCAGAGTTGGAAGACAGACATAAAATATTGAGGAAGTTTTTGATTGTTGGCTTCAATTTTCTCTGTGAGATTGGAGATGAAGTTGTTTTCTGAGAGTTAGAAGAGATGAGGTTGAAAGCTTGAGCAGTGTAGTAAAAGAATGGGAAGCAAAGGGAGTGGAACAATTACTGATTTATTATTGAAGACTCAGATACATTTTAGGCCATAAATTATTCCTTATAGGGAGAATTAGTTTAGTAGTATATCTGTATTAGAGATGTATTCTCTAACTCAATTTTATTATATCCTTTTTATTTAACAAGTATGTATTTTTTTAAAAAAAAGGATGTAGTCCCTGTAGGAACTGATATGATTGAAACATTCTTTTAGGAGAATCCTAGGCTTACTCAAAATATTTAAGTCAGTATCTTACTTAAGTGTTGTCTTGTTGAATCATGTAATACTTATTCATTATGTTAACCTTCATAAGCATTGCTTTGGTGAGAAACAGAATAGCAAACACATACTGTATGGTTTTGTTTTTTTGTTTTACCTATACACAGGGGATTTTTCTCACAAAAGCATGTTACCTTGTTGGTTAGTACAATTATGCAAACAAGTTGCTCAGTGACAATTTGGCTCAATAGGGAGAAGCCATGCAATAATACTGTATCCATTGCATAAGTAAGAGCTTCCTTATAGTAAGACTGAAGAAAAATTGTGTAACTTAGTTAACTGGTATACTGTGAAACTAAGCTGTTTGTTGTCTTTGAGTTGAAATATTAAAAAATAATTGAGGAAAATATCATGGATCTTATTTGAACAAGTTATTAATGTATCATTGAAAAAGACCATATCATATTTAAAAAAATATAAGATTAGCATGAAATCATTAATTGGGCTGTTATATTTATCTAAGAACATTTCTGTACAACCATTAACTCAAAATTACAGGAATTTGAATTTAAGATTTGTCTTAAACTCCAGTTCTTTAATTGAAAGGAAAATAAGTCATTTTGCTAAACTTGTAAAAGAAATAATCCTTTGTCTTATTTTCTCAAGCACCAGTTAAATTTGGAGTCTATAATAAATAATCATGTATAGCACATGAAAAAAAGAGAATTGAAAGATGACCCTCCTTTCTCACCCACATGAAGATTGAACTTGACATACTTTTCTTATTATTAATTTCCAAACAGATCTTTTTTGGCCTTGTGCAATAATGTTCCCTTCCAAAATAGATAATGGGTTGCCCCTGTGTTTCCCTTTTTTAAGTTGTAAAGAAAAGAGGTTTATTTTGGTTTATGGTTCTGGTTCAAGGTTGAGAGACTATCTATTGATGGCCTTCTTGCTGGCATATTTCCAAAGCAGCACGGGGCATCATGTGGCAAAAGACAGAGCGTGCATGTGTGAGTTACACCTTTTTAATTTTTAATTTATTTTTTATTTTTCAGTAAGGTTGAAGAAGGAAAGGAGCAGACTGTAAAAATTGTGACAAATACATATAGTTGGTGAGAAAGCTCATGATGAACAACACTAAGAAAGTAGATATGTGAATGGTAATTTCTCATTCAGATGTGAAAAAATAGGTGAATGAGTATGCTGGGAACATATTTTGAAATACATAGTCTTCAGCTCGTCCATTGGTGGTCATGACTCTATAACCCTATTCTGGCTTCTCAGGAATTTTTCCTCCAATATGTCATGAAAAATTAAGAGCAGGAAAGATTTGGTGGAGTTATATACAGCTAAGAATTAGTGAAATAATTGTTTTTCCTATCCAGACTTTTCTCTTTTGGTGGCACGTCTTAGCTTTATGGTCTAAATCTAGAGCACTGGGAATTATATCCTACTTTCCCTATATTATCTAGTAACCCACTCCTGAGTTGACTTTTTCCATTGTCTAACCTTTTATGCTCAGGAAATGTTAACAAGACAATTTTAGAGGATTAATCTGAAACATAATTAAACCTCTTATATATTCAAATCAAATTGTAATGACTTTAGGATTGTTCATTGTTTTTCACTATCTTTTCTGCATTCAGGTAGTGTCTGCTGTGTTCTTATCTCTATTTCTTATTACACAGCCTGCTTTTAACTGCTTCTTCTCTGTTCCAAATTGACTTTGTTGACAACCACATTTCACTATAGCATTCAATACCTTTGATCTGAGTGTTTTTTTTTTTTTATATCTTCACCATTTCTGTTCTTATTACCCATCCATTCCATCTATCCATCCTTCCATCCATCTATCCCGTCTATCTAGTCATCTAATACATATGGAGAATAAGACATAATCCCTGCCTTTAAAAGACCCTCTAATCTAGAAAGGTAGTCAGAAAAGTAAACAGGCAATACATTGTGGTACTTATTGGGATAAACTAAATTTAGAGGGACTCTGGGAACATTTAAGAGGGGTACCAAACCTAGTATTTGTGTTCCTGGGAAAAGAAGTTGTAGAAACTAAGCAAGAAAAAAGGTAGGTAGGGCTGCATGCATTGGCACACACCTCTAATTCCAGTTACTCTGGAAGATGAGGCAGAATTGCAAGTTGGAGGCTAGTCCGGGCAATATAGGGAGAAGCTGTCTCAAAATAAAAAGGACTGGGAATTATAACTCAGTAGCAGAGTGCTTGCCTGGAATTTCTGAGGCCCTGGATTCAGTCCCCAGTATGGCCAAAACAAAGGCAGAGAAGGAGCATTCTGGCCATCAAGAATATATCTAGGAGGGAAGAGAGTCTGTTTGAGTATTGCTTATAAAAAGGAAGTGGAAAGGGAGAATATAATCACTGTTGAAGTCTGAAGGGGCTCTTTTGTTTTCTTTATTCTGGTTCTGGGACTGCAAGATTTTAAAATAAAAAAACTGAGGTTGGAATCTTTATTCATGAGGCTTCCCCAATCACCCTCTTTAAAACAGCAAGATTAGCCAGGTTTGGTGCATGCCTGTAATCTCAGTACTTGGGGAGGCTAAAGCAGGAGGATCACACGTTCAAAGTCAGCCTCAGCAATTTAGCCAGTCCCTAAGCAACCGAGTGAGACCCTGTCTCAAAATAGAAACATTAAAGATCTGGGAATATAGCTCAGTGGTAAAGCACCTCTGGGTTCAATCCCCAGTACCAATAAAATAAAATAGCAAGTTTACCCTTTTGTTCTATATTACTCTTTAACCCTTCATTTTTCTCCAAATGTTTATCACAATATGAGGATGTACTTTTTATTTTACAAATGTTTATTGCTTGTCCTCTCCCAGGTGTGAATTTAATGTGACTAGGGACTTTTTTTTTTTTTTTAAACTGGTTTATTCACCCATTGTAGCATCTGAAACAGTGCCTAGCAGAAAGTAAATGGTCAGTAAAGTTTTGTTAAAGATATAAATCCTGATACTCTTCTATTACTTGGCTGTGTGACTTTAGACAACTTATTTAGCCACTCAAAGCCTTGATTTCCTCATTGCCTTAATAGAAATTGTAATAAATAGTAATAAGGGGTAAATGAAGTACTTTGTGAAAAATAATCAGCATAATAAAACTCCTTCAGTTTTTTATGTGAAATCTTTGTGATTAAATATAGTTTGGAATTTAGAATTATTCATCTCTCAGAAAACTAATGATAACATTAGACATCATAAAACAGCAGAATCTGGGACAGCAGCCTATATACAAGTGTAACATTTTGATAGCAAAATATACAACTATTCACACAAATGGAATAAATGAAGACTGTGAATGATCACATTCTTTCAGGTTAGATTTTTGCCTTTAAAAGAGTTCAAGTCAGGTTTTAAAATAACTTTAATTTTTCAAGCTTTATGGATATAGGTATTAGGAAACTGTGGATGTAGGTATTAGGGTGAGTGCCATCGTCCCCTCTTTATTTCCTATTAAGTAGCTGCACACATATCTTTGGAAAATGAGTGTCAAAAGTTGAGGGATTTCTGTTTTGTTTACTGATATATCTAGAACATTAGGGCATAGTTGGTATTCAGTAAGTATTATTGACTAAATAAAACAAATGCCATCTTATTGAAATAAAACTGTCATGTTTACATTTTTAAGTGTCTAAAGTAGAAAAAAACAGAATTTTAATTATTATAAATTTTTTTTTTTTTTTTTTTTTTTTGCAGTGCTGGGAATTGAACCCAGAACCTTGTGCTTGCAAGGCAAGCACTCTACCAACTGAACTATATCTCCAGTCCCCCAGATTATTATTAATTTTATAAAGAAGGAGTATAACAGATTCTTGTTGGTGTGATCATAAAAAATTTAGACATTACTATACTCACATATAATGCCTTCTCTCACCATTCTCCCTCCGGCTCCCCACCAACACCCACCCCAGTTTATATAACAGAGAATGAATATTTTCATTATTAAAGGAGAGCTAAGACTCATTCACTCAAAAAATATCTGAGAACCTTCCCTGCAACAAGCACTGTGATGGCAAATAAGTTCAGTAGTTAAAAAAAAAAATATATATATATATGACATGTCAAAAAAAAAAAAAAAGACGTCTTTTCTTAGTCAGTCTTTGAAGTTCTTTTGTTATCAGTGACCAATTTTGCCTTAGATTATTTTACCCATTACTGCTACCGTCAAGGCACCCATATATGACACAACTAAATTGCAGAGTATGGGTACAAAAAATGTTGAAGATGGACCTTAGCTCTTTTGATGTTGGGGATTGAACCCAGAGCTGCACACATGCTGTGTACACTCTACCACCATCTTCATTCCACAACTGCACCATGGCTTTCGTGATGCCAGATTATTAGGCGGTGGGATAATGCTGGCATCCCAGAGTTCTTAATGTTTTACTCCGTTCAGAGTTTTCCTTTTTAGTTCCTAATGTACTTTAAATACTCTAGGCTTAAGTCTATTTCATCTTTCAAGTACTATGTAAGTAATCTTTAGGAATGTGCTCATCACAGTGGAAATGAAGTGTAACAAACATTTTTTAGTCCCATGTTGTATTTTATTGTATTTTATTTACAAAGGACCCAGTGTCTTTTTCAGAGAGTGACTCAGATAAATTCTCATCAGCATAATCATGCTGAATTAGTTTACCTTGAGGAATAAACTATAGGATACTTCTTTGTTTTACATACACTAAACTGTTGCTTTGATACTTCTTTAGGTCTACATAGTGCAAGAACTTAAGTTCTCGGAATGTCATATGTATTTATTTTTAGCTATGACATACTTTGGCGAGTTTCAGAATTTTTTTTAATCCACTGAAAAGTAATCTTAAGTTGCTTTGATTCTTCCATTTTAGTTACAGTGAATGTGCTGTCCTTCATCTACAGTTATGTTCTTTGCTTTACTTCTCTTTAGTTGTGATAAGTTGCACTAAGGACATTGTCATGGATTATTCTCCGTAGAATGAGAAGAGGTTGGAGGAGTGGTCTATGACCAGTCAAGAGAATGAAGCAAACCAACCCTTAAAGGGATAAGCCATCATTAGATTTTGAGCAAACAATTCAGATAGTTCTTTTTATACTATTTTAATAAATTGAAAATTAGAGATATTATATGACATTCTTCCTTGAAATTTACATTATGATACACTTTCTTGTTTACAGCATTAACAAATGTAAAAATTACTATGAAGTACTTGGAGTTACAAAAGATGCTGGTGATGAAGATTTGAAAAAAGCTTATAGAAAGCTTGCTTTGAAGTTTCATCCAGACAAAAACCATGCACCTGGAGCAACAGATGCTTTTAAAAGTAAAGTAAACTTTTTAAAGCAACTTTACTAATGAAGCTCTTTTTAGAATTTACTTGACCGTGTTTCAGAATATTAAATTCTGCTTTTGGACTGGTGCGTTTAGAAATATCAGCATAAGCAAAGGTCTACAAAACCCTTTAAAACTTTAATATTAACTTATTTCATCTAGAGCCAAACAAGTACAGATTTGGCTTCACAAAAGCAACGTGCCAGTTTTAACATAGTCCAAAGTAACTTTTCTAGGTACCCATGCATGCTTTCTAGTTTACTCTGAATAAATAGGGTGATGATTTTGCATGCCCTTTTAGCATACAGACATCTGGTTCAGTCAAGTAAAAGCAAAATGTAGTTTTTATCAGTTTTTGCTACCGACTATTTAGAATTCGGGTGTTGGTTAGATTAGCTTTCTCCCTAGTATTCTTATATTTCTATTAAACCTGGCCACTTTTTGCACTCTTTATATGTAGTTCTGATGTGATTTTCTTCTTTTTAAAAACTGTCTTCTTTTCTCCTGCCTACTATTCATTTTTCATTTATTTTCTTTCTCAATATTCTTTCAGGGTATTTTTTGGCAATTTGGTAAATAGTGTCAGCACTATTTTATAATTTCATATTTTGTTACAACTTATTTGTAGTTAACTAATAATTTATAGTAAAAATGCTTAAATTTGTGATTTTTTTAAGTGTTTCAAAAAGATGGCAAACTCAGTTGGTCTTTCATAAGAATTAAAATTGTTTACAAAATACTGTTTTGTTTTGTTTTTTTTTTTTTTTTCCTTGAAGGAAGTTGCCAAGGAAATACATTTGGGAATTCTAATATGTTCCAATAAAAGCACTGCCCAAGTGGTGCTGGTGAAGTAAAATACCACAGTGATAGGGAGAGCTTTCTCAGTTTGTTTCCTTAAATTAAAAGTGGCATGTTGTAAGTACAGGAAAAGTTACTTTATTCAAAAACACTAACAAATCACACTTCTTGTCAAGTACCTGAAGAATGTGCCCAGAAAATAGGGCTGTTATTTTCTTACAAATATAGACTTTACATTATTAAACAGAAATAACATAAATAATAGCACTTAGGTTAATTTGTCATTCAAAAGTACACAAAGTTGGGAAATTTCTAGTAAAATTTTCAAGTAGAATAAATATTTGTTTTATTGCTGGTGCATAATATCTGCAAAGAATTTAAATTTTATTAAACAAAATATTTCATGTATACAGCAGGTAACCAGAAAAATCACTGACATCCTGAAATAATTATTACTATGTTGCCCCCAATTTAAAAGTTCCACATTGTAAGATACGAACATTTAATTTTAAAATTTCAAAAATATCTTGACAATGGATTATTTGCATGTGTAATCTGCTAGGTGACTTCAGTATTCTTCATTAATGTTAACATTAAATGACATTAAATTCTTTCACTTCTGTATTGTCATATTAGCATTGTTGGTCTTGGACCAACTAAGTGTATGCACCTATATTTCTACAGCTGGTGTTGCTTATCCCACAAAGCTACCTAGATACTCATTGGGTTGTTTTTTGTTTGTTTTTTACAGTATTGGGATGAAACCCAGGACCCAAAGCATGCTAGGCACTCTACCACTACACTACATCCCCAGGCATTTTTATTTTTTTATATTGAGATAGGGTCTTACTAAGTTGCTGAGTTGGCCTTAAACTTGGCCATCCTCCTGCTTTAGCCTCCTCAGTAGTAGGAATTAGTCATATACTACTACATCCTGTTCAACAGGATTTTGCAGTGGTGGTTGTGATTAGGAGTGGTGTCTTTCAGAGTTTTAATGCTCTGCTTTGCAAAACGAGAAACGTAGTACTTAACAACATGTTGGAAGGTGATTATCTCTAGGGGAGAGGCTCACATTATTCAGTACACAAGAGATTATCTGTAAATCAGAATGCCAATTTATTAGTCCCAAAGAAGATCAGAATTGGGAATTGACTGATAAGTGGAAACTACACTGAAAACTCAAGTTGTAATCCATAGATGCTTGGTGAGCAGATGTAGTTAGAACATCATTCAGCTAGTGTCAGTCACACAGAAATGACAGGTTTCATTAATTTAGCACAAAGGATTTTGTCATTACTTTCTGAATTATCTTATTTAATTTTTAGCCAGTTGATCTTAACTTGTTTTTGGAATACTGAACTGTTTAATCTCTAAGTACGGACCATACTTATTTCTTTTATATGAAAGCTAAAGTACAGATTGATAGCTTTCTGAACATTATTTTATAAAAAATGGAAACCACTTGATTTTTATCTTCTCCAAGTAATTGGTTTCAGGAATTAAATAAGATAGCTGTTTCGTTTGTATGTTTTTGTAAAGCTTTGCAAATAAAAGATTTCTCAAGGTAAGTCTACTAAATGTGACTGTTTCATCTTTCCAGTTAGGAGTGTAAGTTTTCCAAAGCAGCAAAGATTTTATTTACATATAGAGTGATTTTCTAAATATATTCAGTGTTTTTATATTACCCTTCTCTCTCACAGATGCCATTAAAACATGCTCAGGCTTAGGACATAGCTGAGTCGTACAGTGCTTGCTTAGCTTGTGCAAAACCCTGAGTTCGATCCTCAGCATTGCCAGCACAAACAAAAAGACAACCAGTTTATATTATCTTCTGACTTTCAAGTATTTCAGAGACTATTTGAAAAGTACTTCTGCCTTTTGGCATATATGTGAACTCAGTAACAGAGGACATTAATTGGCTGCTTATGTGCTTTCTTAAAAATAATTATGGATCAGGTGCTGTTACTTGTATTAGGTCTTGTAATTTAATAATAATATCTAGAGTATATCTATGAACATTGTGTATTAAATAAGACAGGAAGACTGAAAGGTGGAGAAAGAAGGTAAACTAGCTAGATACCTGAGAACCAAAGCATAACATGGCAGTGAACCTCTTGGGTGTTTATTTTTGTTTTGTGCATTGTATTCCAGTTTGGGCGTTGAAGGATCAGATAAATCCCAAAACACCAATGAGGATAGCCTAAAAAAAAAAAAAAAAAAAAAAAAAAAAAAAAAAAAACAGTAAAAATCTGTTTTTTGTTTGTTTTTCACCAAATGACCAGGAAAGGGACAGCCTAGAAAGTCAGAAAAATAATACTCCATAGCAGCCAAATGTGGCCTTACTCTGATCCACATCAGCAAAAGCTAAGTAGAGAGCTCAGACTACCCACCATCTCCATGCTGTAATGAAATGCTCTAAACCCTCCTCCTGTGGGACAGACAAGGATGAGTTGAGAGCTTAGAATTTCACTTGTGCTGGGCAGTAAGAAAAGCTCCCATCTTTTTTACTCTTCCCATTCTTTGCTCACAGTGTCAGTAGAGATAACTTGGGGGTGGTTTAGGACTTCAGAGATGTACATTATATCACGATAAAAGTGTCAATCCACCAAAAAAGACATTATAATATAAATGTGTATGCACCAAGAAACAAAGCTGCAAAATATGTAAAGCAAAAACTCATAGAACTAGAAGGAGAAATAGACGAATTCAGTTATCATTGGAGACTTCAACCTGTTTCTATCAACAGTCGATAGAACAATTAGACAATAATTCAGTTAGGCTATAGAATAACTAAACATGACTGTCACCCAGCATCTAATCAACATTTATAGAACACTATCCAACAACATCATATTACATATTCTTTTCAGGTGACCATAGACCAACATAGACCATTTTTCTGGATCATATTGAACCTTCATAGTCAGGTACAGTAGTGAATATCTGCAATCCCAGCAAATTGGAAGGCTGAGGCAGGAGGATCACAAGGTTGAGACCAGGCTCAGCACCTTAGTGACATCCTTGGCAACTTAGCAAGACCTCATCTCAAAGTAAAAAGTAAAAAAGACTGGGGATGTAGCTCAGTGGTGAAGTGCTCCTGGTTCAATCACATACATTAAAAAAAAAAAAGAATTAAAAAGGAGAAAGAAAAAAAAGAAAATAAATCTTCACTATTAAATACTGAAATTATGAGCACATTGTCTATCACAGTGGATTCAAAGAAAAATCAGTAACAAAATAATAGGAAGATATCTAGTCACTTGGAAATTGAATAGTGTACTTCTAAATAACTTGTGGGTCAAAGAGGAAGTCTCAAAGGAAAATTTTAAATACGTTGAACTAAATAACACAAATACCAAAATTTGAGAGGATCAGCTAAAGCAATGCTGAGAGGAAATTTATAATGCTAAATGTATATTAGAAAAGACGAACAGTCTCGATTCAATTATCTTTGTTTCTACCTCACAGAACTAAAAAAAGAAAATAAAAAATAAACCCAAAGCAAGAAAAAGAAAGAATGGAAATCAATAAAATTGGAAACAAAATAGCTGTAGTGGAAACTAGTAGTACAAAAGCTAACTTCTTGAAAAAATCAATAAAATTGACATACTGACAGAAAAAAGAGACTAGAAATGACCACCATCAAAAATGCTGTCAGAAACACCAGTATCACTACAGACTCTATAGGCATCCAAAGGATAATAAGAGAAATAAGAATATTTCCACCTACACAGATTTGCATGTTAGATGTGGTAATTCAATTCTTTAAAGAATAAAAGTAATAACTGAAATAGAAAATGTGAATAATTCTATAGAACTTTTCAGTAAATTAAATTTATAATTATAAGATTCCAAAAAAAAAAACTCTTCAAGCTTAGATGCTTTTACTAGAAAATTCTACTACATTTTTAGAGATTAATTAAAAGTAATTTTACATAATTTCTCCCAAAATATAGGAGGAAATATTTCTCAATTCATTTGACATAACGCTTTACCCTGCTCTTAAAACCTGACAAAGACAATACAAAAGAAGAAATTAAGACTAATATCACTTATACAATAAACCCAAATATGCTTAGCAAAATATCAAAATACTACAATATAAAAAAAGAATTGTATAGTCTGACACCAAGTGGGGTTTAGTGTAAGGATGCAAATTTTGTTCACTATATGAAGATGAGTGTAACCTAGTAGCTGGAAATGTAGCTCAGCGGTAGAGTGCTTACCTAAAATATGCAAAACCTTGGGTTCACTCCCCATACCACCAAAATAATATAACAGTAATAATAATAATTAATGAAATTCCTATGCTAATGGGCTAAAGAAAGAAGAAAAACCATATGATTATATCAGTCAGTGCAGTAAAATCATTTGAAAAACTTCAGCATCCATTTATGACAATAACTGTGAGAAAAGTAGGAATAGAAGGGGTGAGGGAACTACCTCAATTTGAAAAAGAGTAACTCCTGAACATCTATAGTGAACATATTTAGTGATGAAAAATGTCCCTTCTTACCATTCATGTCCAATTTAAGTGTTAGAAGTTCTAGCCATTGCATTAAGGTGTAAAGAAATAAAAGGACTACAGATTAGCTGTAGCAAGAGATAAAATTGTACATATTTGCAATTGACATAATGATGTATGTAGGAAATCCCAAGCAATCTACCAAAAACTCCCCTAATAAAAGTGAATTTTGTGAGATTGTAGAATTCAAAATAAACATGTAAAAATCAATTGTATTTCTATACATTAGCAACTTGTAGACACTGAAATTTAAGATACATTAACATTCACAATCACCAATTAAAAAGTAAGTGCTTGGCTGAAAATTTAATAAAACTTATGGTGAAAGCTACCTGATATTCATGAAAGAAATCAAAGAAGACCTAAATAAATGAAGCAAAATATCATGTGCATGGATTAGAAGATTGAACATAGTAAACATGCCAGTGCTCTCCAAGTTGGTATGCCGATTTAGCACAATTTCTGTCTTCATCCTTTTCAGAGTTAGCAATGTTTATTCTAAAATTTAAACAGAGACTCAGAAGAATCTGAATAGCTAAAAATGATTTTTTGAAAGAAGAGTGGGGATAATCAGTGTACCTGATTTCAGGACATATATCCAGCTATAGTAACCAAAATTGTGTGGTACTGGAAGAAGATAGACATATTGATTGATAGAACAGGATACAGAACCCAGAAAGAAGACCCATAAAATATATCCTGATTTTTCACAAAGTGCAAAAGCAATTTAGTGGGGGAAAGATAGCCTTTTAAAGCACTGGTTTTAGAATAGTTGGATGTCCATAGGAAAATAAATAAGTAAACAACCTTGACTTAAACCATACTTTATGCAAAAAAATGTAGTCAAAATAGATCTCAAAGGTAAATACAAAACAACACTTTTTAACTTTTAGCAAAAAATTATAGGGACAGATCTTTAGGATCCAGGGCTGACCAGTGATTTCTTAAGATGACACCAAAAGCAGAGTTCATAAAAGAAACAGTTGATCACTTGGACTTCAGAATTTTTAAAGACTTTACTAAGAAGATGAAAAGACAATCGACAGGTGAGAGAAAATATTTGCCAAGCACATACCTGATGAAGGACTAGTACCTTGAATATATATAAAACCCAATACTCAAAAGTTAAATAACATAGTCCAATTAAAAAATGGACAAAAAAGGGCTGGGATTGTAGCTCAATGGCAAAGTGCTTGCCTAGCACGTGTGAGGCATTGGGTTCGATCCTTAGCCCTGCATAAAAAAACAAACAAATAAAAGCATGATGTCCATCTACAACTACAAAAAATTTTTTTTCAAAAATGGACAAAAGAGATGGAAACATTTCTTACTGGGTTCCAAAGGTAATATACAGACGGTAGAGAAGAGTATGAAAAGATTTCAACATCATTCATTAGCTATTAGAGAAATGCAAAGTAAAAACCAAAATGCGGTGTCACTACATACTTATCATAATGACTAAAGTTAAAAAAATAATGGCAACTCCAAATGCTGCTATATATGCAGAAGATAGATTGCTCATACGTTGTTGATGGGATGTAAAATGACACATTCTGTACAACATTTTTGAAGTTTCTCAAAAAACTAGACAACTATCAGAAATGAGGAATAAAAATTTGTGTACACATAAACCAGCATTTAAAGGTGTATAGCAGTTTCATTTGTAATAGCTAAAACCTAGAAACAATCCAAAGAATGAATGGCTAAACAAACAGTGCTGTGTTCATACCATGAAGTAGTATGGTAATAAAAGGAATTAAGCTACTGATGTAAAACATCCTAGATCAATCTCTAGAGAAGTATGCTGACTGAAAAAAACAATTCCAAAAAGTTTTGCTTTTTCTGTGTATTTGTTATATGATACAATCCCATTTATTTATTATTCCATTCATATAACATTCTTGAAATGACAAGATTATAGAAAGGGTATACAGCTTAGTTATTATCAGAGGGTAGGAAAAGGATTGGCAGGGAAGGAAGTGAGTGTGGTTATAAAAGGACAGCATATAGGTGATGGTAGAAGTGTTCCAAACCCTGACTATGAATGAAATAAACTGAAATAAACTGAAATGCTGTACTATAATTTTGTAAGACATTACCATTGGGAAAATTTGGTAAAAGGTATAGGGGAATCTCTGTATTATTTCATAAAATTTTATGTAAATCTATAGTTACTTCAAAATGAAGTTTTAAAGAAGAATGAAGTGGGAGCTATTTTTTGGTGTAATTAAAGACAGTGAGGTAGAAATGTTTTGTAAGGCTTTTGAACACCAAAATAAATTTTGGATGTAATGCTTTAGATGATAAGGAACTGTTAAAAATTATTGATTATGGGTATAGCACAAAATAAATGAATAGAAAGTTACTTTGGTTACAGCATATAAAGTAAATTTTCTTACAGATATAATTATATATAGATTATGACTATTTCACAAATATCTTTTAAAATATCTTAATGTTTAGAAATTATATTTTAAAGCTTTAAAAATAGAATTGGGTTGCCTATATATTAACAATTTCAAAAGTAAGAGAATTATGAAATAGCCATTTAGTTTAGGTTATATCCTAAAACATACTGTTACTGGAAGTACAACTTTAGTAGAGATTGGTAGATGCACTTTTGTTTTTTAGGTATGGGTTATGCTGTGGTATTGTTTGTAAGTACATCGTTTTGCTTTCTTCTTACGGTTTCTATTGAAATAACATTACAAATTAGCTACATTTCTTTTTTTTATTGAAATATGTTTTTAGTTGTTGATGGACACAATACCTTTATTTTATGTTTGTTTTTATGTGGTGCCGGGGATCGAACCCAGTAAGTCACAGATTTCTTTGAGAATCTGAAGAACATTTGTGACCATCTCAGGTAGATGGACCATCCACCTAATTTTTCATCAAGCAAGGTTCACAGACCTCCTGAATGCGATCTCTGAATCCCAGTTTTAGGAAGCCATACCAGAGGAAATTCCAGACTATATGTGTGTATAATTAATTTGTGTAATTTGTAATTATCTCAAACCAACTTACCTAATGAGCATCAGTTTTCTTTGAAAATACCTAAGGCAGCCACCACATAGATCCCAAAAGTATTTTTAAAAATATTCCATATTTAATTCCATTTTAAAAAGCAAGCTGCATTTATGAAATGATTAGTGTCAGAATGAGAAGAAAGTAGGGCCTACTTTTAGCTTCAAAGCATTATAACTGTTATTAATTGCTGTAAGAAGACATTCTCATAACCAATGTGCCATTGCCTCTTGGATATGAGACTAGGAGATGGGAAATAGAATCCTTTATAAATAAGTATGAAATACTAAAATGAGATAGGAAAACTGAGAATTACATGTATTATTCAAAAACTAATTTAGACTGTATGCTGGATCTTGGGATGTTGCAGTAGAAACAGATACAGGTCCTATCTTACGGAGTTTACTGTCTTAAGGAAAATAAATAGTTCAGAAATAGGATGAAAGAATAGCTCATTCTGGGCAAGACTATGAAATAAAAAGTTTATGGTGTAGGTTTTATGGAGTAGTGAAAGTATATGATTGTGCTGAGAATTTGACTTTGAGCAAATTAATCATTTTGAGACTCAAAGTTCTCATCTGTAAAGTGGAGTTGTTAAAGGATAATGTAGAAAGGTTCTGGGTGCAGAATTAATAGCTACACCATAAATGATGGATACTGCTGCTGTTATTTTCTTGAACAGTCCTGATGAATGGCCAAATTAGGGCACTCAGAGAGAGACAAGATTTTAGGGGATAGAGCACAATATTAAAAGATAGATGGATGTTCCTTTGTTTCCAAAGCAGTAGGGAGATTTGAATGTCAGGTATGAAAAGTTGAGATGAAAATAAAAAAAGAGAGATAATAATATGTGTAATTTCAAACAATGTATAATATTATTAAAATTAATTTTATTAACTGTTATACCTGTCAAATTATAAAATTAATATTTTATAATCTTGATTAGTTTCAAGCAACTTTTTGTTGTTGTTCCAGAGATCAAACTCGGGGGCACTTACTCACTGAGCCACATCCCCAGTGCTTTTTTGTATTTTATTTAGACAGGATCTTACTGAGTTGCGTAAGGCCTCACCAAGTTGTTGAGGCTGGCTTTGAATTTGTGATCCTCTTGCCTCAGCCTCCCAAGCCATTGAAATTATAGGCATGTATCACTGTGCCCAGCTCAAGTAATTTTTTTTTAATTGACAGTAGTTTAAGGGTCAGTCTTTTATAAAATAAAAACTTCGCTTACTAACTTTTACTCATTCCTTTTTCAGAGATTGGAAATGCATATGCTGTTTTAAGCAATCCAGAAAAACGAAAACAGTATGACCTCACAGGCAATGAAGAACAAGCATGTAATCACCAAAACAATGGCAGATTTAATTTCCATAGAGGTTGTGAAGCTGATATAACTCCAGAAGACTTGTTCAATATATTTTTTGGTGGTGGATTTCCTTCAGGTAAATTAATATAATTGTAAATACTACATTTTATGAAGATTGAGATCCTTCCTATTAATCTATTTAGAGATTCATCTCCTTTCTTCCCCTCATTTCTTAGAGTGCTAGACTCCTGAGATGACTTTCCATGAACGTAGGAGAAAAATGTTAGGGTTATTACTTTTACTATAGCTTGCCTTTTTCTGTGAATATATTTTAATTATAAAACAGTTGAAGAGTATTCTAAAGTATTTTATCTAAAACTGAAGAAACTGAAGAAAGAGGGTGGACACAGGAAATTGGGTGGCAGTGTCTCAGATAAGTGCTGTTATAGTTGTGAGAAGTATGGTATAGCCTGGCATTGGTTCTCTGGAGAACTTTGTAAATCTTTTATTACAGACATTATAGATTGCTAATTTGGATGTATGTGGAGATCTTAATATATATTTTCAATGAAAATAGTAAAAAGTCTGATTCATATTTTATACATAAAGTGTTTGGTCTCCTGCCCTCCCAGTATTAGTAGGCATTGAACCCATTGAACCCAGGACCTTGTGCATGCCAGGCAAGAGCTCTACCACTGAGCTATACCCCTCTTCCTGCCCTTTTCTTTTCTTTTTTCCTTTTTTTTTTTTTTTTTTTTTTTTTTTTTTTCCTTTGGGATAAGGTCTCACTAAGTTGCCCAGGTGACCTCAAACTTGGGAACCTCCTGTTCAGCCTCTTACAGTAGATGAGAATATAAGTGTGTACCATCATACCTGACTCATGTTTTTGTTTTGTTTTTTTTTTTAACATTAGGATAGAAAGAATTACTTAAAGTAGGCTATCAAAGTGAAATATTGTAGTGGTACCACTAAATGAATAAATTTTACAATACCAACATAAGTAATAGTGAACTTTATCTACATTCATTATGAGTTGTTTATATGGAAATTAATTTTATTTCAGAGTATCTTCTCTAAGATAATTCAAATTATAGCTCCAGGCTTGTTTACAGCATTTACTTAAGGTGCTGAGTTAAACATCCTATTCAAAATCAGGACAATCTTTATGGACAAGCAGTATAATTTGGCCTGCTAGTCCTTTCTGAATATTATTGAGAAAGATTGTCATTATTGATGACATTTTTGTAAAGTATTCTTGAAGGAAAGAGGATATATAAATACACATTAACCACTAAAAATATAACTTGTTTTGACATATTTGAATACATAATTACCTCTCAGAAAATTATTTAAAATCAGTAATTTCGACTGAAATATGCTGTGAACAATCAGAAATCTTTCAGGCAATTGTGAATTTTTTTCTGATTTGTAGTTCTTACTAGTTACAACATAGCTTAATTTGCCAAATTTGTCAGTAATAACAATTTTGGGGTCATCACCTTATTTGAAAACAATTTGAATATCCATCATCAAGAGAATTTTTGAATAAGTTGTGGCACACATTCTATGGCATACTAAATAGCCTTTTAAAAAATACCATGCTATATTTTGATTTCTAGAGGTGGTTATGACTCATTTAAATGCAGAAATCAACGTTTCTGAGTAAAGATCCAAGGTTTGTTAAAAAAAACTTAACCAAACTTTTATTGAAGTTTTTTTTTTATATATGTGGAATATATTTCATAAGTAAGAAACTTCAGCCTAACTTAAAAGGAGGCAAAACTGGGAAAGAATTATTCCTGTTTCAATCCATACTTCACTCACAAGAAAAGAGGGCAGCAAACATTCATTGCTCAAAATAAACACCTATTATTTTTGTAATTTTTAGAAGTTAAAAGAAAAATGTAAATGACAAAGTAATTTTTCTGATCATATTTGTTCTCCCTAATTTAACCTTGGTTTTAATTTTCTAGGTAGTGTGCATTCATTTTCAAATGGCCGAGCTGGTTATAGCCATCAACATCAGCATCGACACAGTGGACATGAAAGAGAAGAAGAAAGAGGAGACGTAAGTTTATGATATGATTAGAAATCACAAAATGACAAATTTCAGTTTGGAAAAGCAATTAGAGTTGTCTAAAAAAATAGGGCAAGTTGTTTTAGGAAATAATGAGTTTTCTCTACCAAAGGTGTTCAATAGAGACTAGAAAATCCCTTTGGGATATTGTAGGAACAGGGGTGGAGGTCATGGTAGTGGGTGGTTGGGCAGTATAATAGAACCCCTTCAGATTGGTATTCTGTGATTCTAAAGAGGATACACCTGCACCATACATGTTTTGAAGGTAACTTCTTATTATTGGTCCTAATAAATTTAGAATTCATCCTGAAAAAAATATTAGGAGGAACTGTGCTTTAATCTAATGCAGTTATGCCTAATTGCCTATAGCAATTAAGGTCACAAGATGGAAAGGTAAATAGAAAGTGCACTAGACCAAAAACTGAAAGGCCTCAGCCACAGCTGTACTGCTGATCAATTCCAATCTTTAACCCCCACATCCAAGGTAAAAACATTTTTACAATCTTTAGCACATTGGTAGTCTCTATGTATGTATGTGTGTGTGTAAGTGAGACACACACACACACACACACACACAGACAAGGACTTTCTCATCTATAAAGTGAGATCACATTCTATCATTGTCTATTGCTTCATGTGCCTGGAAAGTTAAATTTTCAAGAATCACCCTAGGAGGTTGGTATGATCAGGCAGATTTGAAAGCATTGTACTGTATGATCTCAAATGTCCTTTCTTCCTCTTAATTATATATAACAGCTATTGGATCATTGACCACTACAGTTATATTACAATTTGTTAATCTTTGATGATTTTTTTATAGGGAGGTTTTTCTGTGTTTATCCAGTTGATGCCCATTATTGTACTGATCCTTGTGTCATTATTAAGCCAACTGATGGTTTCCAATCCTCCTTATTCCTTATATCCCAGATCGTAAGTAGCTATGTAAAGTTTTATAAAAAATTGTTATTGCTTTCTTATCTAGCTTGCTTTTAAAAGGGCCTTTGCTCTTTTAAAGTGCCAAATCTGTTATTACAAGTGTACCAAATATTAAAATATCTGATTTTTAATATAGCTACATATGTGATAAATTTGTATGATGTCAATTACATTTCCACTTGTAGTTAAGGACAGAAGTGTTCTATATATTTGAACTTGAATTTAATGTGGTAGGACATGTATTGCATTAAGGACAAAACTGAAAATCAAGGATACCATAAAGATGAAAGTATAATAATTGATCTTACATTGATTTGTGTCATTAAATGGGAAATGATTTTAAGAGGTCAGTACATAAGGAAATTTAATACAAACATCTGTTCTAGACAACTTTAATGTAAAATACTGAATATAAAGGAAACTTTCTAAAATCATATTGGCAGTGATTTTACAGTATTAAAAATAAGATTTGTCTTTAAATAACTTATTTCTTACAAATAAGACTTATTAACTAAAAATTGAGAGAACTTTATTAGAACATAGTACATTGAAAGTGTGGTTACCTTTTGGGCATAGTGGCACATGCTTGTAATCCCAGTGGACTTGGGAGGCTGAAGCAGGAGGATCAAAAGTTTTAAGGCTAGTCTTAGCAACTTAGCAAGGCCCTAAGCAACTTAGTGAGACCCTGTCTCAAAATAAAAAATAAAAAGGGCTGGGGATGTGCTCAGTGGTTGAGTGCCCCTGGGTTCAATACCCAGTACCAAAAAGGAAAACTTTGGTTACTTTTTTATGACATGAAATCAGTTTTAGGCAATTTGAGAACATGTAACTATTACTAATATTAACTTTTTAATCATTTTAATTTTTATACTTTATTTCATAGTAGTATATTAGTATGTTCAATTTTAATTAAAGTAACTCATCTCTTTTACAGTGGATCAGGGCAGACCATTAAAATGCAGACAGAAAACTTGGGTGTTGTTTACTATGTCAACAAGGACTTTAAAAATGAATATAAAGGAATGTTACTACAAAAGGTAGAGAAGAGTGTGGAAGAAGATTATGTGACTAATATTCGAAATAATTGCTGGAAAGAAAGGCAGCAAAGTAAGTTTGTGAAATGTTTAATATTTTTAAACTTATTCAGTCTTTGGAAATGATTACTATAGATTTCCCTGTGCAAGGAATATTCTGGAATTACCTGCGACCTAATCTATGCTCAGTATTTAAATATAGTCAGTACCTTATTGTGGAAGGTTCCTCATCTGTGGATTCAATCAGTCATCCATCAAAATATTGGGGGTAAAACTGTCTATCCTACATTTGTACAGCTTTTTTTCTTGTTATTCTCCAAACAATACAGTATAACTAATAACACAACTCTTCATCATATTAGGCATTATAAGTAATGTAGATATATAGTATAAAGGAGGATGTGCACAGGTTGTATTCAAACACTGTACCGTTTCATATAAGAGACTTAAACATCCTCATGTATGAATATCTGTGGAGGGCCCTAGAGCCAATGTAACATAGATAGTGAGGGATGACTAATGTGTTTTATGTACATGTGGCCTAAAACTGTAGTTGATTAACAGTAAGGACTTAATGGTACTTGTGTTATTGTTATAAATTAATACTTGTTCAAATCAGTGAATATGATAGTTAAAGTGCAAGTTTGGGGATTGCCTCACAAAATAACTGGCTCTAATAATACATTACCTATACCAAGTTATTTAAGTTCTCTAAATTTCAGTTACTTTATCAAGAACAGATAATATGTAGTAAACACTCAGCATAATGTCTTATCAGTAGGTATTCAATATTTTATTTATTATTTTAAATTGCATAATATTCTAAGCAAGTGTTTTTGCTTAGCCTAATATAGTTTAATCTATTAGCAGTCTGGCAGGATCAGTATTAATAGGTTTCAAGGATCCTTCAGTACATATTCTATCCATAAACCAAGTTGTCTGCAATTATACGGTATGTATTTATATGTATGTTTGTTAAATTTGCTACCAGAAGTTTAATTCATTGTTTTTAATGCTATTCAACTACAAAACAGCTTTCTTATATTAAAAAATATCAATGAAATAAAAGACAAATCTCTTTGTGCTGGGCTGATGGCTCATGCCTGTAATCCCAGTGACTCAGGAGGCTAATGCAGTATTGCAAGTTCAAAACCAGCCTCAGCAACTTAGACCCTCAACAATTTAGCAAGACCCTATCTCAGAATATAAACAAAAAGGAATGGGGATGTACTTAGTGGTAAGGTTTCCCGAACCCCAGCACCCAGAAAAAAACAAACAGAAAAGACAAAGTTTTTTTTGAGACTAAAGGAGACTAGAGAGAGATCACAGCTAAAAGCCATGTATGATCCTTGATTGGATCCTAGCTGGGGAGAGATACCTATAAAGGACATTACTGGGACAACTGGTAACAATGAATATTGACAGTATATCAGATAATGATAGTATATCAGTTAAATTTCTGAATTTGATAATTATATTGTTATATTGTATCTATATAAAAGAATGCTCTAGGTGGGAAACATGCTGAAGTGTAAAAATGAAATATCATATATCAGCAATTTATTCTCAGTAGTTCTGCAAAAAAGCCTTTATTGCACAAAGAAATATTAAAGCAAATTTGACCAAAATGTGAAGAATTGGTCAGATATGATAGTTGCAGAGTATTTGCTGTACTGTTCTTTTGTGTTGATATTTTTCAAAATAAAATTGAAATTCAGTATATCTGTAATTTAGGGGCTTTGAATGATGATGAAAAAGGGAAGAGCTCAGAATAACAGTTAATTGATTGAATGTTTTCTTCATTGATTAGAAGGAACTATCTTTCTGGTTTGTTTCATTGCAGTACTAGTGATCAAATTCAGGGCCTAGTACATGTTAGGGAAGCACTCTACCACTGACCTACACCCAGCCTTGAAAGTAGCTTATTTTATAAATTAAGTCATCAAAACCATTGTTGGCCAATGGATATTGTTTTGCCCATTTTTTTCCCCCTGTTTTGGAGTCACTTCTCTAATATACAAATTGGAAAATAAGTGTTTTTTGCAATACAA
This sequence comes from Sciurus vulgaris, assembly GCF_902686455.1. Lineage (NCBI taxonomy): Eukaryota > Metazoa > Chordata > Mammalia > Rodentia > Sciuridae > Sciurus > Sciurus vulgaris. The sequence continues at coordinate 59,712,641 of NC_136469.1, forward strand.
GCAATAATTTGAAATTTTTAGTGAAAAGAATATAAGGTAGAAATTGGAGATTTGCATTTGAATCTAGACTCTGTCATTTGTTGCCAGTGTGAACTTTGGTTTAACAGTTCTGGTTTTGGGAGGACTTATCAACAAACGAATTTTACAAGTACATTATGTGTATGTAAAAGATATAGAGTAATATTGATTGAACTGTAATTCTTATCCCAGTTGCTTGAATAAAGTTTGTTTCTGGAGATTATTACAAATGAAATACTAAACTTTTACCTGTGAGTATATTTGAATTTTAGTCCTGACTAATGTGTAAAATTGACGGCATCTGCTTTGGCCACTGTTTTCTATAAAGTAATGTATTTTTTTTCTTCTTAAAATTTACATCTCTACTCCCACCCTTTAGTAGTATTAATAAACAATGAAAGGACTGAGAGTAAGTGACTTCCCTGAATAACTTTCATTTATAGTCCCATCTATTTCCTATTTGTGCTATCCACTCACTGGAGGAAACCTCAGAAGTTCTTATATGCTAACTATCAGTATTATGGTCATCTAACAATAGCATTTTTTGTCTGTTGCATTAGCAACATTATATATTTATTTGAGTAAACTCAGAGCAAGATTTAATTTTTTTAACTTAAATTTTGAGATTATTCAAAGCCTTAACAAAAAATCACAGCAAGAACAAACACTAGTAGTATGGAATAGCATATGATATTTTTAGGATAAGAGGCAAAGATGATGCTTCAGAGCAGTGATTATTTTTTTTTTAAACCATTGGGTTCAGGAGTGAGGGTAAAGTGTTTTGACATGAATTGACAGGATTCTATCCTTTTTTCCTTTCTGTGTTTGTTTTACATGCTAGTCTAGGTAAAATTGTCATTTTTTTAGAAAAGTTTATTAAAATGGCTTTAAAAAATAGAACTTGTATTTCTTCATTTTTTAAAAAAGTCAGCAAATAGAAGTACATTGAAGATCTGTGAAGCATGATTTGAATTTTTGCAGTATGATGTGAATTATTTAATTAGCAAAATATTTTCTTTGTTAACAGAAACAGACATGCAGTATGCAGCAAAAGTATACCGTGATGATCGACTCCGAAGGAAGGCAGATGCCTTGAGCATGGACAACTGTAAAGAACTGGAGCGGCTAACCAGCCTTTATAAAGGAGGATGAACTGGAATTTTTATTTATACCTTTCAGTGTGCTCTTTATCTCTTCTGTAAATTTAGTTTCATCATAAGAGCTGAAGAAAAAAGATTTGATATTAAAAACTGAACTGAATAGTTGGTTCCTGAAATCTTGGGCTGTTTATGACCTCTTGGTTCCTTTAAATAGTAAGAACTGAGAACTAAAATTAATATTTATGTTTCTGCAATTTTCATTTTAAAAGCTTTTAAGATTCCTAACTAAAAATGTCTTGAGAAAGGATTCTTATACCTGTAGCAATTGTTTTAGTGATTCTCTACCTTTTCCCTCGTGTAAATATTTATGGAATGATCATTTTGTGTATATACAGATTATTGCCTTTTTATTTATTTTTTTTTAGTGTTTAGCTCCATAAGACACTTCCTTTAAGTTGATGGAATAAATGTTATATGACACAACTTTTCCCTGTCAGGTGTTGAGTATGTGGAGTTAAAACAGTGAAACTTTTTCAGAAAGAAAGAAAACAAAAACTATTTAACTTTGTGTAAAATCTTATAGCATTATCAGCTTAGAGGGAACTGATATTTTTAATATTGCGATTATATTCCAAAATATGTATTGAGATAAATGAACTGGTATAGTGTATCAGTTTGCTATTTAGTTTTATGAATTGTTAATCCATGCATAGAAATGAAATGCTATACTGATAGATTTTAAAGAAAACATGAGGAAATGGCTATAAATATTAAATTAAAAAGGTCTTCAACAGTAAATTGCAGTTATGCCATTTGCAATTCCAATAAGTAAAAGGCCCCAAATGTTCGTTTATGTCTTTGAAGGCTGGTAAAATTTATGAAGAGGACTCACCTAATTTTCCCCTATGGAAACTTGAGTTTCTTAATAATCATTTAAGCAGGATCCAGAAGTAAGTGAATTCTATAAATAAGTAATAAGAAAAATTATTACCAAATTATAGCCTTGTGCCTTTTAACCCTATTGCCAACTCTGAAACATAGAGGTAGATTACAGTTCACTTATTTGATCAGAGCATGATTTTTATGGCCACATGCAACAGTGGGCAGAAATACAGTAGCAGGTAGAATAGTGACTTATAGCAAGTCATCCTTAAATTCTGAGCTAAAATCTACTAACCATTGAGTAATTAATTCTGTAGGAATAAGCTCCTTGTAATTAAATCCATAATATAAGTTATTAAAAAAAAGTTGGAAATTGAAGTTTTGGGTGCCTATATATTGAGTATGAAACTATTTCATTTCTAGTCTTCTGTTTAACAGTTGTAATATTGTGATGATTTTCATACTCAGTTAATGGAACATGAACAGGTTTTGGTAGTTTTTTTTTTTGTGAGAGAATACTAGAGTGAGTGGCTTTTGTTTTTTTAAGGATTTTTTTTCCCCCCTGCATTTGTTAAATAAAACCGCTGCAACGATATACTCTTAAGAATGTTGTTGCTTCCCCTTTTCCAGGTGAATCAATAGATAATGCCTGATTAAATCAGTACATGAAACTAAACATACTGTCCTAGGAAACCTGGACAACTTACCCATCTTGCTTTTAAGACTGTGACCTTTAAAAACAAAAAACAAAAAAAAAAAAACAAAAAAAACAAACAAACAATGCTTTAAAAAATATATAATCTTAAGTATTATTTGAGCTTGTAGAATGAATTTTAAAAAGTCGTAACATCCTAATTACCTTTGAAAGCTCATATGTATCAGAAATTTATAAAAATTTTAATGAAAAAAATTTCACCTTTATTTTTCCAGTGTTAATGTATTAATGTGAAATTCACACTATTGGGATTGATGCTTCTTATGGACCGATTTATTTCTTTAATCCCTGCTTTGAGGGGGTAGGTGAAGTTATCAAATTAAGTTATATATCTTAAAGTTATACATGACTTTTGGACAGTATTATATTTCAGGTTTATTGCTACATTCTGTTTGATAACCTGTTAGGGGAAATGTGTTTGAAAATGAAATTTTCAATCAACTGTGGGGAATGATTGAGAGTGGCTGACAATTTAAGCCACATATAAGGTATGTAAGTATAGATTGAGTCCTTAATGTCACCTATATCATGGTGTAAAGACCCAATAAGTACCTTAAAATTTTGGGTTAATTTTAAAAAGATTTTGAGGTGTAACATCTTCATGTTACTCCTTTATGGTAAAACTCCCAGTATTTTGCCATCTTATTTTTAGCCAGAACTTTATAATTTGACTTGTTCATTTTAATCACCACCTAAATAAAAGCCCTTTTATTTTTGCTTATTAACTAGCTTCTTTAGCTGATATTTTAGAAGTTTGGCAGCAGTTCTATTTATTAATTCTTTACATTTTTTTTACCCTTTTTTATGTACTACTGTCTTTGAGGGTTTGAGGAAAAGGAAATAATACCTTTATTTCTCTTCTTTGGCTTCCTTAGTTCCCAAATAGATCGGTGCTAGTCATTTGTAAGTTGTAGAACTTATTTTGATCAAATAAGATGACTGAATTCTCAACAATGAGAAATATCAAGTTATTTGTCTAATAATCTAAGTGAAATAACTGATTTTGGGAACAGATTGCATTTGAATATTTAATTGTTTCATAATCGTTACATGTTTCTTTATGATTTATAAAGGTTTGGTAAACAAAGTAAAGTCTTTAAGGCATTTTATGATAATGCATTAAAAGACTGCTTTTTTGTAAGCTCAGGTTTTCACGGGAACAGGAATGTGGAATGCTAGCCCTTAACTTTAATTGCACTTTTATGCTTAGTTTTACCATTAAATCTTTTACACTAGTATGTAAAATAAAAAGAAATGATTATTTGATTTCCCTTCTGAACTGTAATGATTTAAAATGCAGCTATTTAACACATGTGACATATTAATGTATTCTTATACCTTTCATTAAAAAAATAAGTCTCCTACATTGTTAAGACAGTGAAATATTTCTTGATGACCTGAGGACCAAATAATCATCTTTCCAGTTAAATGAGTATTATTACAAAGGACCAAATGGTTAAAAAGAGGAGAATGTATTCATTTACTTAGCTTCTGCACGTAAAGCTTGGGTTCACTACTACCTGTATTACTTACCCATCTTCATCCAAGTGCAGCAAATTGAAAGGGAATTCATAACATTTTTTTTTCTTATCTGAACAACAACAAAACATTAATGAAAACGAACAATAAACCTGAATTTTAATCTTCACTAAATAGCTGAAAATCTTGTCTTTTGGCTGTTGGACTACTGCCTTATTAAAATACATAAAATTCTGCCAGTTAATTAATGAAAGAGAAATTAGTAGTCTGGCAATAACTTTCAAATTTTCCTAAATTCACATTTTTAGTTATGGCTAGAATGAGGCTCTTCATTCTCACATACCCCTTTAATAATCTGGCAGGCAACACAGTCCTAGAATTTAGGCTTCCTTTTTTGGTTCATGACTATTAACAGATAATTTCATATTAATGGAAACATTTTTCCTCAAAACATAGTCCTTATATTAAGGATTATGTAACCACATTTTTTTTATAAATTCCCTGTAACTTTTTCTTGTTGGTATTTGATTCCTTTTCATTTAATTTGATTATGCGCTGGTGTTGGGGCCAATAGATTTGTGAATATTCTGTGGATGTGTACCTGTATAAGTGTATATATCTTCCAGCTAATACCTCAAATGTGTGATTGTTTAATATATACCACACTGCATTTGCACAGAGCAGGGCTTCCATTAGCAGTGGATGTTCATATTTCTGAATTTGAAAATCAGTCCACAGAATTTCATTGGTGTGAATTCTTTCTTTTTATCTTTTTCATGTTTTAATGCAAATTCCTACTGTAGGCCCATACTTCAAATATAATTGTATCTTTCTAAATCTAGCAATCTGGAAATATATAAAGGTAAGAAGTGTTTCTTGAAGTGTCTTAGTTTAGTAATTTATTAAAAATTGGGATGATTAGTTGTCAAGATGTCTATTAACTACATAGCAGATGACACCTGGCATGAATACAAGTCTCATTTACACAGGAGTCTACAATTCTGATATTCTACTTTGTCATTTAAGAGCACCATTAAAATAGTAGAGATTTTCAGTGACTTTGGAGTATTTTAATCATTGCTTTGAAAATGAATTGTTTTTGAGATTGGATGACTATAATGATAAGAAACATAATTGCTATTTTGTAATTTATATTAAGAAATGCTTCTTTTTTTGCTTTGTTTTGATTTTTAGATTGCTACATAAGACTTTCTTTTCATTTAGTTTTAGTTTGTTTTAAAAAGCTACAGGTAATTTTGAAGTTATGATGGAATTTTTAATGGAAGCCTATATAAGCTGAATGAAGTGAAACTGGTAAAGGAGATTACTTTGTCTATAGTGCATTAAAAATTATATAATTAGGTTTAAAGATGAAATGTCTGATTTGTAAAATAATGTTATGTCAGACTTATGTAAAATAAATTTTTCTGTGTGAGAACTGTTAAAATGCATTTGATTTTTAATGAATGTTCTACTGAATGATTTATGAATTTTTGTCTTTCAGTCTCTGTAGTTTATCTCAATATATTAATAAAAAGGTTTGTTCTCACTGTTAGATTGTTTTATCATATTTTATGCTTTTTTTTTTGTACTTGGTGTTGAACTCAGGGGCACTTAACCACTGAGCCACATCCCTAGCCCTTTTTTTGTATTGTATTCAGAAACAGAGTTTCACTGAGTTGCTTTAGACCTCGATAAGATGCTGAGGCTGGCTTTGAACCCATGATCTTCCTGCCTCAGCCTCACAACATGCTCATTTCATTCGGCCATCCAACTAACGTATGAATGCCTTCTATATCCCAGGTAATCAGCTGGATACAAGGAATTAATCACTGGACATGACAGAGATTCCTATGAAGTTTACATGTAGCAAAGAAAGTAGTAAGTGTCAAGTAAATAGCTAGTTATAATTTTGATAAGTGTGACACAAAATTACAAGATTACAAATTACAAGACAGTATGCATGACCTAAACTATTTTGGGAGGGTCAGGAAATGTCCTCTGAGAAAGTGAGCTTAAACTGACACTCAAAATATGAAGTAAGTAGAAGTGAGGTGAATGCTAGAGAAATATTCCAGGCAGTGTGTACTAAGCTGGTGGTCATAAAAACTTTAGAAGAGAAAAACAAAAATTACATGAGTATAGCACAAGGATTCCAGGGTAAGAGAATTAAGAGACTGGATCTTCAATAAGACCAGCCATGGTGATAACACTGTATCTCAAAAAACTTGAGGTTTTTAAGGAAGGGGTTACATGATCAGATTTGGGTTTTCAGAGTATCATTTTTGTTGCTGTTGGAAGACTGGAGGGCAAAAGTGAATATAAGGCAGCTAGAAGGTTTTTGTCAAAGGAGAGATCATTATAACATGGACCAGGGAAGGAATACAAATGTGAATAATTTTCAGAGGTATTTAGGAAATAGCACCAAGATAACTTTGATTGGATTTTGGATATATATTGACAGCAATTAAAAACCAGGCTAAATACTTCCAAACACTTTATTATAAAAGGGAATAGAGAAGAATGATATAGCTGGAAGAGGATGTGATTTCTTCAGAAAGATTTTATTTTTTCCATTATTGTTTATTACATGAGAACTTACAATTTTTTTTTATTCTGTTGGAAAAGGGCAAGTCAAAAATGAAGATAGAGAAAAGAGGTATAATAACATTAAGAACCTGATATGTCAGAGGATGTATAGGCTCTTTTGAAAGACATAAGAATTACCTTAGCTAAGAGAGAGCACCCGCATTCTTTCAAAAAAGGGCAATGCACACAGGATAGATTTAAATGCTGGTAGATTTCTTGTGATGAAATGGTATGCCTTCCAGTTTCTTGAAAGCAGTTCATGTGAAGTCGGGGACAGGGAAAGAATGATGAGCAGAAGCTGAGAGTGAAGATGATTTGAATGATCATCTTCACTAAATCATCTGACTAGCAAAAAAGAGGATTTCTGTGGTTCCAGGTTGGTGACAGTTGAATGAATTTTCTGCAGTGTAACAGTCGAAGTGTAAGCATGAGAAAGTAATGGAAGGTTGAGGTAATCAATTTGGTTACAGTAGAGGATCCTTGTTAGAATGTGCTCACTAGTAAAACACTGATATATTAGGCCCACATTAAAAACTGTCAGTTTTATCACGGTCTACTAAAGATTTTTGAGCAGGCAATAATATGCATTGTTTTAGTATGTTTTATGTGCTGTTATTAAGTGGGGCTATCATTTGGATCTTAATTGTCCCTGAAAGGAAAGGTCCTTATGGCAAAGGGTTGGTCTACTGCATGATGCTATTGGTAGTTAGTGGAAACTCTTTAAGAGGTGGGGCCTAGTAGGAGGGCTTCACGTCATCAATGGTATGCCCTTGGGGGATTGTGGAACCAAGGTCTTTGTGGTCTCTTTATTTTCATTTCCTGCCCATGAGATAAGAGGTTTTGTCATGTCCCACCATAGCCCCAAAGTAATGGGACCAACTGATCTTGAGCTGGAACTTCTAAAACTGAGTCAAAATAAACTTTTATAAGTTGATTATCTCAGGTATTTGTTCTAATGACAGCTTGACTCAACACAAGTAACTATTGATTTGGTCTTGCTGAACAGAAATTCAGCAAGGCAAGAATTGAAAAAAATACAGTGGGGCATGGTGGCATAGGCCTGTAATCCCAGTTACTTGGGAAGCTGAAGCAGGAGGATCACAAGTTCAAGGGGGGAAGAAAAGGCTGTGGTGTAGTTCAGTGACAGAGCCACCCTGGATATAATACCCAGTACTGCAAAAAGAAAAAAAGATATATATAGGTGCAAAAATTATTGTTAGGGAAGATCAAAAATGAATCCTGACTGGCAGAATCATGGTACTAATACAGACATTATTAGAATAGTTTGATTAGGAAAAAACTGGTTTACTGGCATCTTTAGAGCATAGTAGCAAGATACATAAAAGTATCAAATACTAAATACACAGCTAAAAATGTAAATAATACAGATGAAAGGTACACATTGACACATTTTCAGGGCATTATGGAAAGAGAAAAACATAGTAGCAGAAACAGACAAGTAGAAAATGCATCATCTGAAGTGTGAGGAAAAGAAACCTGAAACAAGTAGGGCAGTGTCTCAGCAGGTAAGAAATTGAAAGGTTTAAAGAAAAAGAACTGATCATCAATGATGCCAATTTCGGTTTATCTGTCAGGTTCACTTAAGAGGTCAATTGTAGAGCCCTGTAGTTTACAATTTCATTCCTCAAAGACTCAAAGATAACTTTAGAGGGCTGGGGAAATAGCTCAGTAGAGCCCTTGACCACAATGTGTGAGGGCCTAGGTTCAATTCCAGCATGTCCAAAAAAAAAAAAAAAAAAGTTAATCTCAAAGACAGCTCTAGGAAATAACTCTTTCACTATGTCTTCGACTAGAATTAGTTCCTTTTGCACTCCTACTTTTAGTGACTGGAAATGAAGATCAATTGTAAACAAGTTCCCACAGATGTCAATTTTCAAGACACTACTTTGGAAGAAATGAGATAGAGAAAATTCTGAAGTAAAGCCATGAACTTCAATTTTCCTTGGAGAGTTCTCAGCTGGGGTGAGATTTTTGTCCTCCAGGGAATTTTCGATTGTCACAAGGGGGTTTGCTACTGGAATCCAGTAAGCAGAGACTAGGGATATTACTAAACGTCCTATGCTGCATAGTACAGCCCTCTACAATGAATTATCTGGCGCAAAACGTCAATACTGCAGGCGTCGAGAATCTTTTGGGCTAAGGTGATTGGTGACTCCTCCCATTTTACTAAGCTTTCTGATGATCCTACTACTTACACAGGCTTTTGTTAAATGTGCAATCATGGCACCAAAGCAAAAACAAAACAAAAACCCAAAACATAGGCAGTCCTTAGCACAGCAACAAGGAAAGAACCAATACGGTGACCACGTATGTTAAAAGTGGAGGTTTGAGAAGCACACAAGATCCACGGCTCCTCGACTCAATCTAGATAAGGCCTTGAGTAAAGAGCACGTAGGGAGACATCCGTGGTCAAGTCAATAGACTATGCAATTGGGTTTAGAAACCTAAATTCTTAGGACTTCCAAATTATAGGCGTGTGGTGCGTGCTGGTCATAACATCAGACCCACAAATTTCTTTATCTACAAGAAAAGATTTTACGATAACGGATCCTGAAAAACCCACGAAACGTAAGCACCCACTACACGTAAGAACGCCTCATAGCACGAACCCTCACAGGCACTCTCGGGCAGAAGGGGGCCGCAGCCACCTCGCGTAAAACCCCATCACTGCAGCGTCCGCCGGAGGCAGCGCCGCACGCAGGCGCAAAACTGGCCCGCGTCTGGCCGCCGAGGGGCGGGGCGCGCTTGCAATTTCCGCCGGCATCGCCGGAAATCCCCTGTCATCCGCCTTCAAAGTGCTTCCTGGAGCGCTGCCGAGGTCACGAGTCATGTGATAGCGCTTTGCAGAGGAACCTGTCATTGGAACCTTCTCTGTACAGCGGTGGAACTAATCCGGCAGCCCATAAACCCAGGTAACTGGCGCAACTTTGCCTGGTGTTCAGGCCTGGGCCCCGGGGTGAAGCGGGTGGTGAGTTCGAAGAGGAGAGGTCGCCACTTCTCCGCCTCCTTGGGCCTAGACTTTGGGGTGCGGGGGCAGGAGTGGAATGGGCGGAGGTAAGACTTCAGGCCGGGTACTGGGCCGGATGTTGGGGAACTCCGGCCCCGTACGCATAGCCTCGGTGGTCCGAGATCTGGAACTGCGGAATCATGCTCAGCCCTGACGAGGACTTAGCCCGCTTTTTAGGAGGGGGGACCGGGAGGGCTAAGAAGCCTAGAGGGGAGAGTCACAGGGAGTTTCTCTTCCAGGCGTGGAGATTGATCCTGCGGGAGAAAGGGGTTCGTCATGGCGGATGTGAGTTGATACCCCCACACAAGAGGAAGGGACCTGGGGTGTTGGGGGAGGCTAGGGGGAGGCTACCGAACACCGAGAGGTAGAGCTTCCCAAGCAGAAATTTTGTTTCGTTTTTGGTCCTGCTCCCCGGTTAGGATCTGGAGTGAGAGACTAATGTGAATGGATTTTCAGGGTCCTGAATTTCTGTCTGGAATGAGTGTAGAGACAATAAGGTACTTCAGGCTGAGAAGATTGTATTGTCCCCACTTCCGAATCCTTCTGGACCTTCAAAAAGGCTGTGTAATTACCAATGTAAATTCGAAGTGATGCCTTTCCCGTCAATATGTGGTTGGTAGGACGTGTGCTCTGAATCCTTTTTTGAGTCAGATGTCATTAGCTTCATTGTAGGAATCTAAAATTATTTGTAACCGATATCTCTTTAGCAACACAAGTTCAGTGTGTGTGTGTTTTAGATGAGAGCAAAACTAAACTGGTGGTGTTAACATGAAATAGAGTGAGCATTCAGGTTTGGAGAATAGTAAGGATTAGAAATTTGTAAAGCAGACATGATTGATGGAGGTAGAGATCACTATTGATATATGGGTTGGCCCTGAAATTCCTCAGATGAGAGTATGTAATAAGACAGATTATAGAAGTTTTGCTTAAGTCCTAAGTATGTTCTGTGCTGAATAAACACTTTTAAAAAAACCTTTTTAAAAAAATCATATGAGGAAGCTAAATCTTACAGAAGTTAATTAACTTGTTCAGGATCTTTAAGAATGATAATTGAAAGTCTGTATATGGATGTAAAAAAAAGTTCACAATGTATTCTTAAATCAGTACAGTAGCTACAGGAGGTAAAGTATTGTGAAAAGTGAACTGGCTTTTCAGCTAATACATATAATACTAATACTAAGTGTTTCCCTTTTCCAGGTATGCTAACACATATATCTTATTAAACTTTAACAATTATATAGGTTCTGTGATTGTCTGATCAACCAATAATGAAACCAAGACTTAGAGAAAAAGGTTAACTTGCTCCAAGTTATAAAACTAGTTAATATCAAAATCAGAAATAGAAAGATAAAATGCCAGCAAGAAAAATTATGAATGACTATTTAAATTTCCTGAAGGTGGATAGGACAAGTTTAGAAAAGCAGTGGAAGCTATATAATATGACTTTTTAACATTCTCTTTCAGGACCTGAAGCGATTCCTGTATAAGAAGTTACCGAGGTAAGAAACAACAGTTACTGAATAAATTCTGCAGAGCATGTTAATTTTATGAGGCATTTGTTTCTCTTAAAAATATTTTTGTGTGTATTATGTTTGTTATCACTTTTAAATAAACATTACTGAAAGTATCATAAGTGTTGTTCTTTGAGTTTGCAGATGAATAGCATGAGGCCTAGAGGAGTTGTATGACTTGTCTATCCATTTGCCAATAGTTATATAATTTCATTCTTTATGGCCAAGTAAAACTCCATTGTGTATATTTAATCCATTCATCTTGATGGTCATTTGGACTGGTTCCATAATTTGCTGTGAATTATGCTGCTGTAAACATTGATGTGGCTCTATTTACTATTGAATGCTGATTTTAGTTCTTTTGGATAAATATCAAGGAGTGGAATAGCTATGTCACATAGTGGTTCCATTCCTAGTGTTTTGAGGAATTGCCATACTGCCTTCCAGAGTGGTTGTATTAATTTGCAGTCCCACCAACAATGTATGCATATACCTTTTCCCCACATCCTGGCCAGCATTCATTATTGCTGTGTTTTTGATAATTGCCATTCTGACTAGAGTGATATGAAATCTTAGTGTAGCTTTGTTTGTTTTTGATATCAGGGATTGAACCCAGAGGTGCTTTACCACTGAGCAACATCCCAGACTATTATTATTATTATTATTATTATTATTATTATTATTATTATTATTTATTTTGAGTCAGGGTCTTGCTAAGTTGCTTTAGGGCCTTGCTAAGTTGTTGAGGCTGACTTTGAACTTGCAATCCTCCTGCTTCAGCCTCCTGAGCTGGGATTTGAGGTGTGAGCCACTGCACCTGACTTGTTTTTTCTTTTGAGAAGTTTCTGTTTATTTCTTTTGTCCATTTACTAATTGGATTATTTGGTTTTTTATGTAAACTTTTTGAGTTTTTATATGTTCTGGATATTCCCTATCAGAGTAGTATCTGGCAAAGATTTTCTCCCATTCTGTAAGTTCTCACTTTATGTTCTTAATTGTTTCCTACTTTTAAGGGGAAACTTTGCTGTGCAGAAGCTTTTTGATTTGACTGCATCCCTCTTATTGATTCTTGATTGTATTTCTGTAGTTTTAGGGGTCTTTTTTAAAATTTATTTTTATTGTAAACAAATGGGATACATGTTGTTTCTCTGTACATGGAGTCAAGGCATACCATTTGTGTAATCATACATTTACATAGCGTAATGGTGTTTGATTCATTCTGTTATTTTTTCCTTCCCCCCACCCCTCTTTTCCCTCTATACAGTCCCTCCTTCCTCCATTCTTGCCCCCTTCCCATTATTTGTCATCATCCGCTTATCAGTGAGATCATTCGTCCTTTGGTTTTTTGAGATTGGCTTATCTCACTTAGCATGATATTCTCCAATTTCATCCATTTGCCTGCAAATGCCATAATTTTATTATTCTTTATGGCTGAGTAATATTCCATTGTATAAATATACCACAGTTTCTTTATCCATTCATCAATTGAAGGGCATCTAGGTTGGTTCCACAATCTGGCTTTTGTGAATTGAGCAGCTATGAACATTGATGTGGCTGCATCACTGTAGAATGATGATTTTAAGTCCTTTGGGTATAGGCCAAGGAGTGGGATAGTTGGGTCAAATGGTGGTTCCATTCCAAATTTTCTAAGGAATCTTTAGGGGTCTTTTTAAGGAAGTTGGTGCCTATGCCTGTATGATGGAATGTTGATCCTATATTTTCTTCTAGCAGTTACAAAGTTTCTGGTCTAACTTTGAAGTCTTTGGTCCACTTTCTAAGTGGAATTTTGTGCAGGATGTGAGATAGGGATTTAGTTTCATTCATCTACATTCATATCCAGGTTTCCCAGCTCCTTTTTTTTTTTTCACAGCTTGTTTTTTCTCCAACATATATTTTTGACATCTTTGTCAAGTATCAGATAACTGTTAAGTATTTGGATTTGTCTCTGTGTCTTCCATTCTATCCCACTGGTTTTCATGTCTATTTTGATGCTAATACCATGCTATTTTTGTGTAGGTCTGGAGTATAATTTGAGATCAGGTACTTTGATGCCTCTTGTATTGCTCTTCTTGCTCAGGATACAAGACTTTCTCTTGCCTTACATGCAGTTCACTTCGTGTACCATTTTCTAAATTAGGCTCTTGTTTTAAGGTTAACAAACTTCCTTTTAGATTTAGAGGACTTTGTCACTCATTCAGAATTCACATTTAGTTTAATGTAAAAAAATGTCATATTTAGCAAGTGCTGCTTTCTTCTTTACTCTTACAAATAACTCAGAATTGCTCAGAGTTAAGGGCACAAGAGAGAGGAATATGACTTTCACATTCTAGAAGGAAGTCATTCAGAATTTATTGATTAGCCTTTAAAGTAATACAGCAGAATCGGTGGTGAGATCTCTTTTTTCTTATCTCTCAAATATGAAGTTTGAAAGATTGTGGATGTTAATTTATTTTTGTAGATAGGGGAAAACACCACTTATTTGGAATTTTACTTGAATTTCCAATGTGCTTTAGTTATTGGTTTGTGCCTATAACTCCCTTGATATCAGGTCACAGGAAATTAATAACATTGTTTTCTGGTTTTGAATTTAACCACTATATTTTTTTCATGTATTCAGGAAGAAAAAAATATTGAGGTTTTTAACTATGAACTAATTGATTTTGTGTTAATATAATGCTTGAATTCATTTGTATTCTTTTCCTTCTAGTATTGGCAAACTGTAGAGACAAATTGTTGATTCTGTTCTCAACCCAGTAATCAGCAGTACAGGCAGTCCTAACTTTGCATGCTAATACAGGTCCATAGAAACAACAATACATGCTGAAAAGAATTTAGAAATCAGTAGGGAAAACAGCCATTGTTTTGTGACCTTTAAATTAAAAAAAAAAAAAAAAAATTAAAAATTGTCCTGTTAAAAATATGTAGGGGAATTAAAACCAATACTAAAATGAATACTTGCTTAGTACACTAATTTAAAACATTGGGGACATTGAGAATTAAAGTGTTTTCTCTGCAAAAAAAAAAAAAAAAAAAAAAAAGCTTATCAAGAGTAATTTTAAAACAGTGTTTATTTCCAGTGGCTTGAGAGTCTGAAGCAGAAGGATTGCAAGTTTGAGGTGAGCCCCAGCAACCTAGCGAGGCCCTCAGCACCTTAGTAAGACCCTGTATCAAAATAGAAAATAAAAAAGGCTGGAGGTGGGTGATGTCGGGGATGTGGCTCAGTGGTAAAGTGACTCTGGGTTCCATCTCCAGTACAAAAAAAGAAAACATAAAAAGTAAAAACAGTGTTTAACTACTTCTTTTCATTTACCTTCAGAGAAAGAGCTGGATTCTTTTCTATATCTTACTCCATTCTTGTTTTGGATCAGCTGCCCACTTCTATCCTTCGTATTTTCAGGGTTGTGAAACATCTCTGAGATTTCCTTTAGTGCGAATTTTTTAGATTTATCTATTTTTTAATGTCACATGGTTTGTTACCAGAAGACAAAGTCTATTTGCTTTGTTATCTGTCTTCATAAATTGGATGATAGATTCCCAGTGACTAGTCATCAACACCCTTTGAAAGAAGTGATGATCACAGAGAGCATCTGTTAATTACACGGTTATCTATATAGTGATTTGAAGAGTTAGCAAAGTTTGTAGCTTATTCAGTTATTCAGTAAATATGCCAGGATAATTGAAATTCCACCATGCTATGGGGAGTGGTGGTATTTACTAAATCACAATAACTAAAAAATGCAAATTGGAACAGTGTAAAATGAAAGCTTTCTGTATTTATCTGTAGTTATTTTATTAGAACCCTTGCATTTTGAAAGGTACTAAATTGGAGGGTGGAGAACACTCTACTGGTGACACAACATGGGAATAAAAGCATAGTTTATCCACTTAGAAGACTTATCAGTTTAAAATCCTATTTTAAACATTTATAATTCTTGTTGAAGAAACAAAAATAAATTGCATTCAGTGTTCTTAACTTATAAAGCCACCATTAAGATGCTCTTTATTCACCTGGAGACCTAATAAATAAAGTAATAATTCTAATTAACAAAATTGATTCAGTGAATATCTCACTTTTCCAATTTTTGATGTACTCTGAAAATTGTAGTGTGTGACACTGGTCATGATGAAGTTAACTAAGAATTTAAGAATAAAAATATTTTATTATTGAGCAGTGCTAAAGTTAAAAACAGTTGAAAAGTTGTTTATTCTTTGAATTCTGACATCTTTAATCTTTTTTAAAAATATTTTTCATTATAGATGGACACTGTTTGTTTGTTTATTTATTTATTTATTTTATGTGGTGCTGAGGATCGAACCCAGTGCCTCACATGTGCTAGGTAAGCACTGTACCACTGAGCCACAACCACAGCCCTCTTTTATCTTTTACATGAAGGAAAAACATCAGTTGGTAGTGCCCCTACAAGAGATATATTCAGTGTAAGAATATTTGTAAAAAGATAATTAAAATGTTTACATAATGACAGGAAAGTGATTAATGCTGTCCTTTTTTTTTCATAATGACTGAGTTCAGTTTGACTCTTATTTGTGATCATTTCTTAAAGTAGGCATACTGTATCCCAAGAACAAAAAGAAGGAAGAAACAATGTAAATACTTTGATTTGTTGCTAAATGTATGGATTTGAACCCTTAGCTATGAACAGATTCTTCAGAGCTATGGGTTCATGGTTTTAACTTTTGTGCTCTGTGCTTCTTAACAGCCAGGTCAGCCAGCTATAGACATTAATAGAATGTGTACTTTTGAATTCTGTTAAGTATCATTCTTATTTGTATTTTAAAATCTAGCTATGACCCAAAGAAGTCTTAGGCTTTAATAATCTCAACTTTTCCTGTTTTTAAATAAACAAATATTTCATAAATATATTTTAAATAAGTATGGTGTTTTTGGGGGAGTAGGGAGTTTGGAGATTGAACCTAGGCCTTGCTTATACTAAGCTCACACTTTGCACATGCTCTACCGCTGAGCTATACCCCCAACCTCAGTACGATGTCTTTGATTACTGATGTAACATTGTTTTTAGAAAAAGAATGGCTATTTTAGTAAATTTTAGATTTCTGCAGAATGTGCCATAATATTAAATGCATTCCTTTTAAAAGTGTAGTGTCTTTTAGTGAATCACAGTTATTTTTAATTATTAGTAAATCTGTTTATATAGCTCTTTGTCCACTGTCTATAATTGAGTCAGTTTGTATCTTTTTATATTCGTGACCTGATTTCTATAAGTGGGTACTTTAAGAGTGTAATCAGTTTTTCTCCTTTCTTGGACTTGTGTCTCTGTGAATTTGCAGTCCATCAAAAAGAAAGTCCTTTTATTTATTTTTTAATTTTCAGTTTTTGTATGGGGGATAGAACACAGGGGCACTTTACCACCGAGCTGTATTCCCATCCCTTTTTATTTTTCTATGTTGAAACAGGGCCCTCTCTAAGTTGCTAGGCTGTCCTCAGTCTTGGGATCCTCCTGCCTCAGCTTCCCCAATCTCGGGGATTACAGGTGTGCACTATCATGCCCAGCAAAAAAAGTTCTTTTATTTCTTCTTTTGGTTCATTAGTTTCTATTTAAGTTAATTACCATAGATATTAGGGGAAAAAAACTACTTCTTGTGGCACAAATTTTTCTAAACATTTTTGTAGTACTCTTTTTAAATTTGCTCATTTTTGAGTGGGCGATATATTCATAAAGTTCAAAATACAGAAGTTAACTGAAGAGCTGGGGATGTGGTTCAGTGGTAGAGCACTTGCTTAGAATGCCTGAGGCTCTAGGTTAATTCCCCAGCACTGCAAAAGAAAAAAAGAAAACGTTAACTGAAGGACTTAGAGTGAGAAGTTTCCTATCCTTATACTCCAGCCACATAGTTCCCCTGTTGGAGATACCTGTTGTTATTTTTATGTACCTACAAGAAAACGTGGACGTAAGCATGTGTATTTACACACACACACACACACACACAAACAAGCCCTAACATTTTGTTACATAATTTGTTGTTTCTTTTACACATTATATTTAAAACTGGATATTTTTTCTCTTGGAAGAAAATAACTTTTTTTTTTTTTTTTTTGGAAGAAAATAACTTTGAGATCATTCCTTCTTGGTACATAAAGAACTTTCTTTTTTATGTCTGCCAAGTACTCCATTGTATATCATTGTATGTATATATCATTATTACTTATTTAACTTGCCCTTCACAGAAAACTAATTTTTTTATCTGTCTTCCTTTCAAGTGATGTTGCTGTTTATAACTGCACAAAATGATTTGCATGTGTGTATCTGTAGGGTATGTTTTCATATAACATAGTTCTGAAATTAGAAGATTATATGTATTTTTGTTTTTCTAAAATATTTTTAATATATAGTTGATTTTAGGTTTGAATAATAATAGAAAATCATATCAGTAATAATATAGTGTACTATAGTAAAAAATAATATGTGCAGTCACTTCATTCTTTTTTTAGTGGAAAAGTGAAATATTTTGTAACTTTTCCATTCAGATTTTAATACTGTTAACACTTCTCTGATGTAAAAGTTTTTGGCAATGGGATTTTCAAAAATTTAATTTCGGTATTCCCCTCTCCCCCACATAGTGCTGTGATTGAACCCAGGGCTAATTTCAGTATCTTAACGTTATGTTAATAAAACATTTTCACTCCTAAGTTAAAACATTAAGGTTAACACTATAAGGAATAGATAATTCTGAATTAGTCTGAACATTGAGCATATCCCTTAGTTGTACTTTTTCAACTTTATAGTTACAGGGAAATAGGTTTTGGTTATAGTTTAAAAGGTTTCATTTAAATATTGAAGTTTGGGAATATTTTCCATATATATATATATACACCGGGTATTACTTTTGCCCAGTCCTTATTTTTTATTTTGAGACAGGATCTTACTACCTACTTGGAGCTTTGCTAAGTTGCTGAGGCAGACTTTGAATTTGCAACCTTCCTACCACAGCCTCCCAAGTCTCTGGGATCACAGACATGTGCCACTGCACCCTGCTCGGTGACTATTAACTACCGTATTAGAAGAAATGAGAGAAAGGGAAGAAAATTTTTTTTGACCCTATAATCCCACTAATAACCTTTTCTGCTTAAGTAAACCATGGAATGATAGTACGTTAGCAATTTTAATGGAGAATCAGCTGTTTTAGATCTTCACCAAAAAAATGCACACATATGTAAAGATTGTAAACATGTTAGTGATACAGATGCATTCAATTTTTGAAAAGAGTTTTGGCAAACACATTATAGGAGCATAGTATGTTAATAATTGAGACCCCAATTGTTTTTTCAGATATATACATGAGAATTACCATTATGACTTTGAGGCATATATTTTGAGAAAATGGAATGTTTTATAATATTTTAAAACTTTTTTCTTTTTCTAGTGTTGAAGGACTCCATGCTATTGTTGTGTCAGATAGAGATGGAGTACCTGTTATTAAAGGTAAAGATGAATATTTACATGCAAATGTCCTGTTTGCTCTGGACTAAAATGTATTTGCATCTGGGTAGTGCAGAAGGCATATATATGTATAAATTATTTCAACAGATTTGAAGATGGTCTAGTTCCACGAGAAATATTTGCTTTTATATGTTGAAGGCTGAATTGGTACCTGTAATACATTATATATCAAATATTAACCATCTAGAATTTCAGCATGTATTTATCACAGGCCCAGTTTCCCACTGAAGTAATTTATAGATTAATATAAACCATTAGTACATCTAAGTTATGAAAGTGAGTCTATACATAACTGGATGTATTTTACACACAGATACATATATATATATATTTGTACGTACATATATATGTATCAGGTATATGCATATTTATATATGAGTCAATTTTGCTAGTAATTTTAGAATAACATCCATATATTTGGATCGTTGTATATTGATTGTCTTGTTTGATCTTGCCTAATTTTCTGCTTCCTTACTAGAAATAGATTTTTTAAAATTTTAATTTTATAATTCTTCAGTTAATCAGAATCTAAGAAGAATTTTTGACTGGTTTTCAGCTTTTGTTTTTGGTTAAGAATATATGGTGTCACAGAGTCAAAATATAGATTCAGACGCTTTTACCATTTCTCCTTTATTGTGTGGTCAGAATGCATGTGCCTAGTTATACTGAAACACTTTAACTTTGCTGAAGATAAAATAATGTTCTGAACACTTTCTTAAAATTTATTTTCCACCTGTGATTATCACATAATTTTAGACTTCAGAATTGAAAGTTTTAAAAGTCTCTTGGTTTAGTTCTTTAATTTTATAAATGAAGATGATCAAATGCAAACATTACCATTACCCATCCAAAGTTACATATGAATCATTGACAAGAAAGTAATAGAAACCATCATTTCCTGATGTGTAGTCCAGCATGTTTCCTAACCCACCAAACAACATGGGTGACCATGGTCAGGCCCCTTGCCTTTTAGTTCTATAATGAGGACTTTCAACAATCTCAGATGATTCTTTAGCTCTAAGGTTCTTCCCAAGAATCTATGTGATACCTTGCACTCAGCACTTACTTATACAATCAATTCCAGTCAGGCCTTTTAATGAAACAAGTAGCCAGTTGTGGGAATTTTTTTTGGTAGTGGGGATTGACCCCAGGAGTGCTTAACCACATCCCCAGCCCTTTTATATTTTAGAGACGGGATCTCGCCTAGTTGCTAAGTGCCTCACTAAGTTGCTGAGACTGGCTTTGAACTTGCCATCTTCCTGTCTCAGTTTCCCAAGCCACTGGGATTACAGGCATGCACCGCCACACGCAGCCTATTGTAGGATTATTAATGTCTAGGAGAGAAGCTGCTGCTCCTGGCTTTATGAGAGCTAAAGTTTTTGTATTTTTTTTCATTATTTTATTCAAGCGTGACTCTCAAATAACCAGATTACTCAATATATTGAATGTGTTGATTATGGATTATATCTTAAGGTAGATAGCAAGAAAATACAAACTTTTTTTTGCCGGAGGGTGGGTACTGGGGATTTAACCCAGGCGTACTTTACTACTGAGCTACATCCCCAGCCCTTTTTAATTTTTTATTTTGAGATAGGGTCTCACTAAGTTGCTTAGAGCCTTGTAAAGTTGCTTAGGCTGGCCTCAAACTTGGGATCCTCCTGCCTCAGCCTCTAGAATCACTGGGTTACAGGTGTGGGCCGCTACACCCAGCACAGACATTTTTATTCCTATAAAAAATTTAAAATGCAAAAATCAGCATTTCCTCCCTGAGTTATTATCATGGAACTTCTGATTAAGCAATTTTTTCCACCTAAATTTATGAGACCCAGTTTAGTACTATGGTGTTTAATATTGTAAAATGTAACTTTTTGATCAGTTTTTTATGGATTTACATTAAAAAGGGAGTGATATAAATCTTCTCCTTACCATATTCTCTGCATAATTTTTACTTAAATTGCTTATTTTTCCAGTGGCCAATGATAATGCTCCAGAACATGCTTTGAGACCTGGTTTCTTATCTACTTTTGCCCTTGCCACTGATCAAGGGAGCAAACTTGGACTTTCAAAAAATAAAAGCATTATATGTTACTATAACACCTACCAGGTAAGTTCATTATTATGAAGTTGTTTTCTGATTTTAATTATCCTTTTGGTGTCTTTAATATAAAATAGCGCTGGTTCTGTTCTCCCCTCGAAGACTGCAGCAATGATATTTCAGTCTGTGGACGTCCATTATGTCAAGCATCTGTGGTGTCTAAAGGGACCGCATTGTTGACTCTTGCTCTTACCGAGGGGAGCACCTTATTATATGAATGGTGGAATTAAATTGCTGAGTAGTTTTATAATCAGGATTTTATGTAACATTTGTAAAGGGAAAATTAGCACTTTCGTGGTTCTTGAGGGGAAAAAAAGGCAAGATTATCATTTCCTTGGTTTCGGGTTACCTCTGTTGGAGAGAGTTGTGTCATTTAAATGAGGGAGGATATTGCAGTGGAGGGACGAGGCAGTTATGTTTGAAGCTGAAATGGTGATGCCTAGGACAAATACTCCGCCTCTTATAGCACTTTCTGTGGAGCCTGTTAGCCCCCGATAATACAGAAAGCCAACCCCACGGCAGTGGTCACCAGCTCACTTGGGGTTTGCTTTTGACTCTATCATGCATGCATCACTGAACACATCACTGGCGCCACTGTGGCGGTGGTAGAGAATCACCTGGAATAAATGAATTACATATGTCCTAAACAGGTTAGCAGCAGTTTAAAAATGAGGAAAAGGAGAAAGTAAAAAAAAGTAATGTAAATGCTGTCAATTTTTTATTTAACCGAAGTATTTTGGTGGGGAAAACAAGTATCAGTTGCTTAGCAAATGTAAAGTTGTAGTCTGTATTTATGAGACCATTGCTTAAAGACTATAAATTATGTAAATACATTAATAAATTCTAAGTTTCATGAAGCACTCCAAAAAAAAATATATAAAATAGCGTGTATAGTGATGATAAATTTTAATTTTGAAGGGGATAAAATTTTTAAATTTTAACCTTCAAATTGGTTATGTTGAAACTGTAGTAATTTTTTAACATTTTTTTGAAAACTACTTAAAAGATTTTAAAATAAAGTACACGTTACTCCAAAAGGGTAAGTTTGATCATTGTTAACTCCAGTAGATGGTGCCATTAGCTATAAACAGCTATGATTTCTCAAACAGAACACTTTTTTGATGTTGTGACAGATAAAAATATTAAGAATAATTCAATCCCTTTCATTTTCAAGACATTTCCTAGAATAAAATTATGTATTTTTCATATGTATTAGGAAAAAGATTATCAAATCATCTGATCTACTCACCAATAAGAATTAGGCCGAAGCTCAGTTTTTTAAAAAGTAGTTAATTAAAGTTAATTTAAATTGATAGTTTAATTTATAAATTAGGCACAGTAAGATTAACAACAATAACTTGCCACAGGTCTTAGCAACCTTGGCATATAACTTTTTTTCTTAGTAAGTTGGAAACGTTCATCTTTTCACTTAAAGGAAGCTCTATGGCCTTTCTTTGGCATATCTGAATTGCCAACATCACTCCTTTTGTACATGGGACCCATAAGTTACTTTAACACAAGCATTACTGTGACAATCAAGTTGATCCAAGATGACTACTAAGTGACTAAAGTGGAAAGCAACATTTTCAGTGTGCTTATGTTGAATAAAGGGCTAATCACATCCTGGCCAGAATAGAGTGGCACAGTATGATTTCATCATGCTATTAAAATGGCATGCGATTTAAAATTTATGGATTATTTTTGGAATTTTTCACTTAATGTTTTTGGAACATGATTGTATTTGAGTAACAGAAACCTTGGAAAGCGAAATTATAGATAAGGGGCAGGGGGATTGCTGTATTTGAATGACTAAAAATTATTACCTTTAGCTAATTATCAACTATTCATTGAACTTCTATTATGTAAGTAACACTCACTTGGGCTTTAGTTTCACTTTGAAAACTTTCCAGGCTAAGTGGTATTAATATCTCTGAAAGATAATGATTATGTTCATTTTATGGGAATATTTACTTTGAGCTCATTTATATTTCATGATGTAATAGCATGTTAGGCTAACATTGCCTATTTTAAAATTTTTGAAAGATTGAAAATTTCAGTTATTATGCTACCTTTTCACAATGTAACATTTATTTAGATCTTATTTCCTTTGTAGGTGGTTCAGTTCAATCGTTTACCTTTGGTGGTGAGTTTCATAGCCAGCAGCAGTGCCAATACAGGTGTGTTTTAGTTACCCTAAATATAGCTTTTAATTCTTTAATTACCATATGTATGCAGTATAATAGGAATAATAAATTTCAATTCC
This sequence comes from Sciurus vulgaris, assembly GCF_902686455.1. NCBI lineage: Eukaryota > Metazoa > Chordata > Mammalia > Rodentia > Sciuridae > Sciurus > Sciurus vulgaris. The sequence continues at coordinate 59,735,799 of NC_136469.1, forward strand.
GAAAACTTCCTAATTCTGCCATTTACTTCCTTTGACCATGGGAAATAACTTCTCTGAATCTTGGTTTCCATATCCATATCTTGGTTTCCATATGTATTATGGAGCTAATATTTGCATTCTGTATCTTATGAGCTTATTTTTTTAGTTCAGATGAGACAGTGAATAAAGCAAATAAAGTTTTTGAGATAGGAAGAAAAGTTAATGTCATCCTGAGTGCTACATCTTGTTCATACTAAGACAGTTTAAGGAAGCAAAGAGAGGGTAGAGAAGATAACCGAACAAAACATATGGAATAATCAAAGATGATTTACCTCCATATAGATCAATCAAATTTAGAATCTTTAAAATTGAGAATGATAGTGGGAAAGATGATTGTGATTGAGAATTTGAAAAGCATAAAAAGATTGAAGACATTTTTATTCTTCTTAAGGGCCGAAGAATTTGAGAACAAATACTAAAAAGCGTAAAATTCCATGATATCCAGTATCCTGCACTGGGTGTATATGTATAAAATAATGATAGTATTTAGTTGGGTTGTATATTTTCATACCTATTTGGGTTAGGTGGGACTTTTTTTCTTTAAAGGTTTTTCTCCTTCAGATTTTATTACTGTCAAGAACTATCAAAAATTTCTTCTATTGTTTTCCTAAGCTGAGCAGGTTATTTTGCTAATTGTGTCACTGAAGCCTGTCCTTAGATACCTCACTTTAAAATGAGGGGTTTAGATTTGATGATCAATTAGATGTCTTCCATTTCCAAACATTTTGAAGCTATAAAATACTATGTGTGAAAATATTTTTCTAATTATGTAGCATAGTGGTATATTTTAAACTGTAACTAAATTGTAATATTTAAGTCACAAAGCTATTCCATACTAAATGATTGGGTTATTACAGGTTGTGATAATGTACAGGCATATTTTAGTACTTAGAACCTATCCTTGAGAGGCCAGATACTTTTAATACTCTTTAAAGAGGGTAAGTTTGTTTAAACTAAAAAATAGATACTATCTAATGTATATAACTTTCACTCTGGTAAATTAAGGGGACACTAGGTATGCTAACTTCTAGATGAGTTTTTCCTCTGAGGTTTATCATTGAACTTTTTAAAGAAAATAATTATTTTATTTTATTTTATTTATTTATTTTTATGTGTTGCCAAGGATGGAACCCAGTGCCTCACACATGCTAGGCAAGTGCTCTGCCACTGAGCTATAGCCTCAGCCCTAGAACTTTTTTGAAACATGTAAATGTGTTTTATACTCTATCATTTGTCTTTATTCTTTCATTTGAAATACCTATTTACGTCTTAGCTTTATTGAATTCATAAAATAAATTTCTGATATCTTTGATCAGTATTGAAGTAGCCCATTTACCTTTTTTGATATAATGTTAAAATATGCTTAGGAAAAAATATGTTACTAGACTGGGGCTGTGGTTCATGGTAGAGCACTTGCCTACCACTTGCTAGTACGTGTGAGGCACTGGGTGCAATCCTCAACACCACATATAAATAAGTAAAATAAAGATATTGTGTCCATCTACAACTAAAAATATTTTTTTTAAATGAAAAAATATATTACTTATTTAGTAACAATTGTGTATTATTCTGAAGCAGTGCATATTTTGAAACATAATAAATTAAGATTTTCCTTTCAAAACTCTTAACAAATTTGCAGTGCATATAATTCATCTGTATCTACTAATACAGATAAATATTTTTTCATTTTCACCAATTTTTCACCAATTTTTCGTTCACCAACTTTAACAGTAGATGAAAATGGAATGTGAACTTTGGGTTACTTTGTTCAGAATTAGAGTATATTGTTTTAGTTCTGGGAAATAAACTGCCTGATTTACTTTGTAGTAACTAAATTTTGGGAAAAAGGAAATTTTAAGTTAATGACTTTCAGGAACATTTTTCTGACAATCTAATTTTTCAAATCTCTTCGTTTTAGGACTAATTGTCAGCCTAGAAAAGGAACTCGCTCCATTATTTGAAGAATTGATAAAAGTTGTGGAAGTTTCTTAATGTGACAGTGGCTTCTGATGAGTATCTTGTCTTCATTGTAACAACACAATATCAATCCAGCAATCTTTAGAACACAATAATACTTTTATCTATGTACTCAAAAAGGCCCCTTTTTCCCCACCTTATACTAAAGAAAGAGGCTATAATGTATAGACAGATCAATTGTTATATTTACTTGCATAAGGTCTTTTCTTATTTAGTGAGATCTTGGGATACCACAGAAATGGTTCAGTCTATCACAGCTCCCATGGAGTTAGTCCAGTCACCAGATATAAATGAGATTCTGTTCAGTGGATCAGAATCAAAATGGTACATTGATCCACTTGAGCCATTATGTGCTCCCTATTGTACAATACTCCCAGGCCTGCAAGAATGCAGCAGACCCTTTTTATTGTGAATAATAATGACATATTTTTCTTTATATTGTGTTTTATTTCTTTGCATTGAGTGTGAGGAAGACAAAATGGCTTAGTAAAAGTAATAAAATCAGTACAATCACTAACATTCATTTGGATATATTATTTCACAGTGTAGATGAATATTACTAATTAATTTCATTCTTCTCAGAGGGTGCTGCTCTTTAATGAAAAGAAAAATTATAGCTTATGGTGTTTTTTCCTACTTTGCTTTCTATAACCAATCAGTGTTTTAATGTTTGTGTATCTTATAAAATTTAAATGTGATTTGTTACTGAATTGTTTCCAATATCAGTATGTATATAAACATGATAGTATAGTCTTTTTTCATACATGAGTTTAAATAAAATAGTATTTTTAAAAATATAGTTTGAGCACCATATAGATATTTGTTTTTTCAGACTTTTTCCAAAAGTGTAAAGAACGTAATTACTTAATTCACTCTTTCAACTACACAAATAAGTTTTGAATGTTTCTTTCAGGTATTGATTTTAAGATTGTGTTACTGAGTGTAAACTGTCAATTAGTAAACAAACCTCATCTATGAGCCTAATATCTCCTTGAAAGAAGTATCACAATTCTAGAATATGACCTTTTAGGTTCAGAAGGAATGCAATACTACATCTTTCAAGTTGTTAATTTCCTCCTAGGTTCTTTGACATTTAGTTTGTCACTGGTGTAATTCAGTACATATGCATTGAGCACCTCCTGTGTGCCAGTTATCAGAGCTTCCGCACTGCACAGTTCTAAGAAGCATTATTCATACCATATATCCGTGCCCTGGAGGTTGACTTTCACAATGGAATGTTTGTGAATGCTGTCCCTAAAATTATGTAGTGAAACAGGCAGGCAGTGTGCTGTTTTTCCTTTCTCCCTCTTTACAATACAAATACAAGATTAACATGTAATATCCTCCTTTAAAGAAATTATAGTTTAGTAAAGGAAGCAGGTATAGAACATGCTGTAATAAAGCTGTATAAAGGATATTATAGAATCACAAAACAGGAGAAGTTAAAATGGATGAGAGGGCTAGGGATGTAGCTCAATGGTAGAGTGCTCTCCTAGCATGTTCAGGGCCTTGAGTTCAATCTCCAGTACTTCAAAAATAAATAAAGTAGACAAGAACAGTAGCCTTTACAAAAAAGTAATAGCAACAGATAGTATTTTATCTGTAGGAAACCATAAGTAGTTAATTGTTACAACCTAATGAAACATTAAACAGCATATTAAAATGTAGCATTCCTATTATCTAAATTATTATCTAATAATGATAATGATGATGAAATGGTACATGAAACACAGTCTTTTAGAAATGAGGTGCCCAAATTTTAATATTTGGGTAATAAATTTAAAACTCCAGGGAAAAAACACTATAATATAGATAATCTTTGTATGTTGCTGCTGCTCCTGTTAGAAAGGGTATAACAGATAAGTAAGTCTACAGTTTGAAAAGATAACATAAAACTAGATTATTTTGCCAGAGCAATTCAGCAAGAGAAGGAAATAAAAGAAAGAAAAATAAAAAAGGAAGAAGTCAAATTCTCACTGTTTGCCAATGATATAATCCTATACTTAGAAGATGCAGAAAACTCCACCAGAAGACTGCTAGAGCTAATAAACAAATTCAGCAAAGCAGATTAGAAAATCAACATATATAAATCAGTGACTTTCCTATATCTAACAATAAATCTGCTAAGAAAGAAACCAGGGAACCAATCCCATTCATAATGGCCTCAGAAAAAGAGAAAGAAAAAAGCCTAGGAATAAATCTAACCAAGGTAGTGAAAGATCACTCCACTGAAAAACAGAGAACTTTGAAGAAATTCAAGAAGCACAAGATGGAAAGACCTCCCATGTTCATGAATAGACAATACTGTTAAAATGGTCACAGTATCAAAACCAATATATAGATTCATTGCAGTCCCCATCAAAATACCAGTGACATTCTTCTCAGAACTAGAAAAAAATCAGTTCTAGAATTCATTTGGAAGAATAAAAGACCCAGAATAGCCAAAGCCATTGTAAACCAAAAAGCAATACTGGAACCATCACAATACCTGACTTCAAGTTATACTAAAGATCTATAGTAACAAAAACCTCAAATTACTAAAATAAAAACAGGTTCATAGACCAGTGGTACAGAATAGAAGACACAGAGACAAACACACACATCTATAGTCATCTGATCTTTGACAAAGGTGCCAAAAACACTGGAGAAGAGACAGCCTCTTTAATAAATGGTGCTGGGAAACTGATTAGCCATATGTAAAAGAATGAGACTAGACCCTGCACAAAAATCAACTCAAAGTGGGTCAAAGACACAGGAATTAGACCAGAAACTATGTAACTGCTAGAAAACGTAGGGTCAGCACTCCAAGATAGGGGGATAGGCAAAAACTTTCTCAATGTGACCCCAAAAGCTCAGGAAATGGTATGGTATCAAATTAAAAAGCTGCACAGAAAAGGAAACAAGAATGTGACGAGAGAACTTATAGAATGAGAAAAGACCTTTGCTAGCTACTCTTCTGACAGGATTAATATCTAGAATACATAAAGAATTCAACAAACTTAATATCAAAAACCCCAATTAATAAATGGGCAAATGAATTAAACAGACACTTCTCAAAAGAAGAAATGCAAATGGCAAATAAATACATGAAAAAATGTTTAACATCATTAGCAATTAGGGAAATGCAAATCAAACCTACACAGATTTCATCTCATTCCAGTCAGAATGGCAGTCATCAAGAATACAAACAATAATAAATGCTGGGGAGGATATGGAGAAAAAGGAACATTTTTACACTGTTAAGATTGTAAATTAGTATAATCCTATGGAAATCAGTATGGAGGTTCTTCAAAACACTAAGCGTGGAACCACCATATAACCCAGCAGCACCACTCCTCAGTATTTATCCTAGAAAATTAAAATCATCATACTACAGTGATACATGCATACCCATGTTTATAGAAGCACAGTTCACAATAGCCAAACTATGGAATCAGCCTAGGTGTCCATCAACAGATAAATGGATAAAGAAAATGTGTATATACACAATGGAGTTTTATTCAACCTAGAGAAAAATGAAATTATGTCATTTGCAGGAAAATGAAGGGAACTTGAGAGCATTATGTTAAGCGAAATAAGCCAAACTCAGAAGGTCAGGTATAATATGTTTTCTCTCATGTGGAAGCTAGAGAGGAAAAAGGAAAAGAAACTGTGGGGATGATCATAAGACAAGCAAAGAGTGATCAGTGGAATGAAGAAAGGGAACCAGGGGATGGTAGAAGGGTAGGGAGAGGGAAGTGCTAGAGCGGACTTTTGGCCAAATTATATTGTGTGCATGTACTAATATGTAAAAACAAATCCCGTCATTATGTACAACACTAATGCACCAATAAAAACTGGAGAAAAATGGATAGGCAGAATTAATATTGTCAAAATGGCCATACTACCAAAAGTGCTATATAGATTCAATGCAATTCCAATTAAAATCCCAATGACGTACTTCACAGAAATAGAGCAAGCAATCATGAAATTCATCTGGAAGAATAAGAAATCCAGAATAGCTAAAGCAATCCTTTGCAGGAAAAATGAAGCTGGGGGTATCGCAATACCAGAACTTCAACTATTCTACAAAGCAATAGTAACAAAAATGGCATGGTACTAGCACCAAAATAGACAGGTAGATCAATGGTACAGAATAGAGGACATGGACACAAACCCAAATAAGTACAATTTTCTCATACTAGACAAAGGTGCCAAAAATATGCAATGGAGAAAAGATAGCCTCTTCAACAAATGGTGCTGGGAAAACTGGAAATCCATATGCAACAGAATGAAACTAAACCCCTATCTCTCATCCTGCACAAAAATCAACTCACAATGGCTCAAGGACCTTGAAATCAGACCAGAGACCCTGCAGATTATAGATGAAAAAGTAGGTCCAGATCTTCAACATGTCGGCTTAGGGCCAGACTTCCTTAACAGGACTACCATAGCACAAGAAATAAAAGCAAGAGTCAATAACTGGGACAGATTCAAACTAAAAAGCATTCTCTCAGCAAAGCAAACTATCAGCAATGCGAAGAAAGAGCCTACAGAATGGGAGAAAATTTTTGCCACTCATACTTCAGATAGAGCACTAATCTCCAGAATATATAAAGAATTCAAAAAACTTTACACCAAGAATACAAATAACCCAATCAACAAATGGGCTAAGGAAATGAACAGACACTTCATAGAAGAAGATCTACAAGCAATCAAGAAACATGAAAAAATGTTCCACATCTCTAGTAATAAGAGACATGCAAATCAAAACCACCCTAAGATTCCATCTCACCCCAATTAGAATGGCAATTATCAAAATTACGAGCAACAACAGGTGTTGGTGAGGATGTGGGGAGAAAGGTACACTCATACATTGCTGGTGGGGCTGCAAATTAGTGCAGCCGCTCTGGAAAGCAGTGTGGAGATTCTTTAGAAAACTTGGAATGGACCCACCATTTGACCCAGCTATCCCACTCCTTGGCCTATACCCAAAGGACTGAAAATCAGCATACTACAGAGATACAGCCACCTCAATATTCATAGCTGCTCAATTCACAATAGCCAGATTGTGGAACCAACCTAGATGTCCTTCAATTGATGAATGGATAAAGAAACTGTGGTCTATATATACAATGGAATATTACTCAGCCATAAAGAATGATAAAATTATGGCATTTGCAGGCAAATGGATGAAATTGGAGAATATCATGCTAAGTGAGATAAGCCAATCTCACAAAACCAAAGGACGAATGATCTCGCTGATAAGTGGATGATGACACATAATGGGGGATGGGAGGGATAAGTGTTAGGGTTAGAGTTAGGGTTAGGGAGGGGGGCAAGAATGGAGGAAGGAAGGACTGTATAGAGGGAAAAGAGGGGTGGGAGAGGTGGGGGGAAGGGAAAAAAATAACAATGAATCAAACAACATTACCCTATGTAAATTTATGATTACACAAATGGTACGCCTTTACTTCATGTACAGAGAAACAACATGTATCCCATTTGTTTACAATAAAAAAAAAACTGGAGGAAAAAAACTAGATTGTTTTTAGAAGTCAGTATAAAACTAGTTGCACTAGATCAATGGAATGAGCTAATCCCAAACAGAATTTTCTTAAAACTTTGTAAAGGACTGAAAACATTATAAAGATGGCATCATAAATTAATGGGAAGGGATTATTCATTAAGTGTGACAGACTTTTTTGTGTCCTGCTAGTAGAATTATAAACTATAATATGCTTTATATATAGCAATCTTGCAATCTCTATCGAAGTTTTAAAAACACATAAACTTTGGTCCAGCTATTCTACTTGCAGAAATTTGTCCTAGCAATGCATATAGAGGTCTGAAATTACCTATTTATAAACATAGTCTTTGCAACTTGGTACTGCCAAAGGTTTGGAAGCAACCTAAATATCTACCATTGATAGGATGATGGCATATTCTGGTTTTTTGAACAGTACCAATTTATATGTACTTTTGTTCCTGATATAACTATTTATACTAATTTCACTCTCACATCTCCCACTATAGGTAGAGGTTTGGTGAAATAAATTGCTACATTTTCCCAATGGAAAAAGAAATAAGGAAGTACTTCAAGTAGTGAAATGAAGTGATCTCCAAGGCATAATGTTTATTGAAAAAGACATGATTTGAAACCGAAAAGCTAAAATTTGTGAGAAGAAAAATATAGGTGTATATTCATATTTATATGTGATAGATGATTTGTATATTTAGATAATTTCCAAAGAGATGCATAGAAGAAAGAATTAATTAATGGAAGATATTACATTGTTTTCTGTTCAGGAGTGAGCCTTTTCACTGTAAACTTCATTGTACTTTTTGAATATTTGCTATTAAAAATAAAAATAAATTAATGAAATATTTCAGTGAGAAACAAAATGATGAGGTAATTTGAGAAGAAGAAGGTTATATTGGTTAGGATCCTTCAAAGAAGCAGAACCAGTAGAATATATATGTATTCTGTTTATTTCAAGGAATTGTTTATGTGTTTGTGGAGACTGGTAAGTCCAATTGTGTAGCATGTTGGAAGGCTGGAAGATTTCAAGCAGGACCTGCTACTGTGGTTTTGAGGTAGGATTTCTTCCTCTTGGGAACCTTGATTTTGCTCTTATGGCCATTTAACTGATTGGATGAGTCCTCCCCACATTATGAGGATAATCTCTTTTATGTAAATTCAAGGGATTGTAGTTAAGCACATCCACAAAATACCTTCATAGCCACAGTTAAGATTCACATTTGGTTGAATAATAACTAGTTACTACATCCTTCCTAATATGGTTTGGATGTGAGATGTCCCCCAAACACTAATGTGTGCAACAATGTAAGAATGTTTAGAAGAGATATGATTGGATCAGGAAGCCTTAATCCAATCAGTGAATTAGTACCCTGTTAGGGGTTAACTGAGTGATAACTGAAGGCAGGTAGGGTGAGACTGGAGGAGGTGGGTCCCTGGGGTTGTAGCCTTAAAGTATAAATTTTGTATCTTTGTTGAGTGGAGTCTGCTCTCTGATTATCATATGAGCTACTTCCCTATGCCACACTCCTCCATCATGATGTTAAACCTTACTTCAAGCACTGAGGAATGGAGCTGGCTGTTTATGGACTGAGACCTCTGAAACTGCGAGTCCTCAAACTTTTCCTCCTCTACAATTGTGCTGATCAGGTATTTTATTCACAGCAGCAAAAATGCTGACTAAAACACTTGCCAGTTTGGCATATCAAACAACCTTCACAGTCCACCCCTAGTGAGCTTGGCACCTGTATGCATCTCAAACCATATTTTAACTTCAAAATAAAGATACTAATTAAGTCACATTTCTAACCGGATGCAACTATCCTTTATACAACCAAGAATATTCCCAAAAGGTGCAACCATTCCCCAAAGGAAGATGGGAAGTTCATGGGTGATGCTCACTTTTCTCCTTGCTATTCTGTACTTTAAACATGGTGATGTAAGGTTAACTGCTATTAGTAGATTTTATGTTAGATTATAAGAGGATATGGGAGAGAAGAAAGAAGATAGTCAACCTATATCTATGTGTGTAATAAGTTGCACGAACAGCAAAATAAGGAGCAAATATGTAATCACAGTCCTAGTTCTGCCAACTAGACATTGTTGTAGCTGGTTATTATAACTACTGTATTCCTTTTGTTCTCAACAAGAATATTGGCCATTGGTGGCTCTGCCTGGTGGGGTAATCCAAATTTTCATTCCTAAAGAATCTGAGCCATGGGCTGGGGTGGTTGTGTCTCCTAGTGGAGACATTCCTCTTTGGAACAAATACTTCCTGATCTGCAGAGTATAAGAACATGAGGACAGGAAGCAAAGATTGTGCTAGTGGATTCTAGGGATAATACTGAAAGGTGCCACTTTTATTTCCACCCCTTGATTCCATAACTCTGCATCCTGGCTATGGAAAAAATATTATTTAGACATAGGTATCATCAAGGCTATTCCACCATGCTATCAAACCAGCTACTTCAGGATGATAAGACGAACGATTTCCATGAGCAATATGAGAACCATGTTGACTTCAATATCCAAAAAAGCCCTTTAGGTATTGTCCCACTTTTTTGGTTGTAGAGCATTAAATGTAGCAAATTATTCTTGATATTAAAAAGAGAAACCTTGCTGGGCACTGCAGCCCATTAGTGTAATCCTAACTACTCAGGAATCTGAGGCAGGAGTTCACAGCCAGCCTAGGCAACTTAGCATGACCCTGTCTCAAATCAAAAATTTTAAAAAGTGCTACGAATGGTAGCTCAGTTGTATATTCCTTTCCTGGTGTACATGAGGCCCTGGGTTCAATTTCCAGTACTGCAAAACAAAACAAAAACATATCTTAACAGGCTCTATGCCAGTGAACTCAGAAATTTCAGTTAGAAGGAAAGCAACTGAATTATTGTTGGATTTTTTTCCCATGATCTGAGACAAAAATGTCTTTCCAAAATGCTTAGTGTTGTAGCTACTTTTTGTCCAGTTGACTTAATATCATCAATGTAATGGAACAGTAGAATGTATTGTGGGAGGGAAATTTGATCAAGGTCCTTGTGAACTAAATTGTAATATTTGGCTGAAGAGTTGATATACCCTTAAAGTAGGACAGTGAAGATATGTTGGTCTTACCAGCTGAAGGCAAACTCTTTCTAGTGGTTTTTACTAACAGGTGTTGAGAAAAATTAGTTTTGCCAGATCAATAGCTGCATACTAGGCCAATGGGTGTGTTAACTGATTCAAGCAGTGAAATCACATCTGCAACAGCTGCTGCGATTGGAGTCTGTTTTATGCATAGGACAAATTGGTCTGAATGGGGATGTGGAAATAATCACCATCCCTACCCCATCCTTGTGGCGCTAACTTCTAAAGTCTTCCAGGAATGTGGTATTACTTTCTGTTTAGTGTGTTCTCAGGTAGATGCAGTTCTAATGTTTTCCACATGGCCTTTCTTGCTATAATGGCCCACATTTCACAAGTTAGGGAATAAGTGTGGGGGACTCTCCCAGTTGTTGAGAATGTTTATAGCAAGCATGTAGCTGGACTGAGGGAATAACCACAGGATAAGTTTAGGGACCCACTATACTCACTTCTCTGTCTCCATTCTTATTTTTTCACCCCCATGGAAAATCCAGTCCCTCTCAAATGCATTCCAGATATTTCCAGGAGTACCCATATAGCCCTTCACTTGTACTTTTTTTTTTTTTTTGGGGGGGGGGTACCAGGAATTGAACCCAGGGCTGCTTTACCACTGAGTCACATTTCCAACCCTTTTGATATTTGCATTTTGAGACAGGGTCTTGCTAAGTTGCTTAGAGCCTCACTAAGTTGCTGAGGCTAGCATTGAACTTGTGATCCTCCTGCCCTAGCCTCCTGAGGCACTGGAATTATATAGGCATATTATAGGCATGCATCACCACACCCAGCTACACATGTACTCCTAAAACACATGGCATCTGCCAATTTCCTTTGCTTTGTTCCCACCCTTTGGGATAAGCTGTGACCCTCAACCCTGACCATTGCTGCTACTTCTGCCTGAGGGTATGAATGCCTAGAAGCTGCTGGATCCTACACTGAAGGCCAAAGATATCATCACAACTCTAAATATGTTAGAACTTCCATCTAAACATCTATCTCACAGAGACTTTAGTCAAATAGCTCCTTTAGGTTTTGCAGGGGAGGGTCTAAGGCAAGGATGTGCTCAGAATCACCATTCCCCTATAATGATATCCACATACCATTAACCAAGCATTTGAACCCCAAGCCGTTTTACCTTCAGGTGAATTTTTTCCTCAAGAAGACTCATTTTCTTTTACCTACTAGTCATTTTAGACCTGTGCTATTCAAAACATGCTCAACAGACTGGTCCATTCTGCACACTGTTTACAAGATGAGTACAGAAATTGGGAGTAAGTGCTTTAAAAACTTATACAATTTGACAGTAAATTTATATCTGTTGCATCTGAATACAGGGTTTGTGATATCTAGATTTTTATTTCACTTTTCTAGTCATTTTTAATTGAATTTTACAAAATCTCAGTCTATGATAGATTCCAAATTTTAAAAAATGGAAATCTGGTCCTCCAACACAGGTGGTTTTGAAACCATGGCCAGGCAACTGAATCTGTAGTGAGCACAGCATCAGCCCACACCTGACACTATAGTACCCTTGATTGGGAAGAGTTTGGTAAAACATGGATCTACTGTAGCCAATCTGAAGCGGAGGGGAAGAGAAGTAGGACTGATGTTCACTTATAATAATCCTCTTGCTTTCTGCCTGAAATGGAACACAGTCTAATTCCCTGAACTGTATACCCAGCTCATTCTCTTGCATGCCAAAGGGTAGAAGAAAAGGGTCCTGCTCCAATGAGTGTCCTGATGTCCACTGATTCTGGAATGGGGCAGCTTTCCTTCAGAAATTCTGGACTTACTGTTCAAGGAGTGACTCTCAGAATTCCCTCCAGGAAAATCCTGGTACCCCCCCTCCCCAGGACCAAGTTGTTAATACTTTGGCTGTGTCTTGGGGGTACTTCATTTTTGATAAGCATATACCATTAGCAGATGTGACCTCACATGAACACCTCCCATATCCCCCTGCTCTGATCTGCCATTGACACAAACATCTTCCTGGGTTTTGGATTTGGAGAAATAGCTGAGGACCCCTCACCAGGCTCCTTTCAGGAGGTGGAAGTGTAGGCTCTTTAGGAAGTTAGACTCTTCACAAATTGTGGACACCAGCATTTCATTCTCACCTCAGTCCTCTTATTCTACTTTGCAACAGCAGTGTAACCCATTATTAGGTATTTCTTGTAGACTTAAGTGTTATTCCCTCAACTGGAAATAGAAGTGCTCTTTATAATAAAGACCCAGAGTGAGTATAGGTTAACCCTATACAGTTCATTCTGGAGAAGGGATGTTATAACACAGAAATCTCTTCCAGATAATTTGGAGAAATGTCAGCTAAAGATAATCCATTTAGGAGACAGCTGAGAAGAATCTAGCCTGGTCCTAAGTGCCTAGTGGATATATGGCGTTAACACCCCTTTCCATGTCAAACCCTCTCACAAATAGTTTTATTCCTTTTGAAGCATGTTTTCTATCATACAGCTTTGTGTACCTCTTTTACAGTATTCATTTTATTTACTTCTGTGTACTGTCATAGATCTGTTTATTGTCCTGTCCATAATTCAACTAGGAACTCCTGAAGGAATGAAACTATTTCTTTTTCCACTCTCTTTTTTTTTAATGGTACTAGGAATTGAACCAAGAGGGGCTTAACCACTGAACCATATCCCCAGCCCTTTTGGTTTTTTTTAAATTTTGAGACAGTGTCTCACTAAATTGCTGAGGGTCTCACTAAGTTGTTGAGGCTGGCTTTGAACTTGTGATCCTGTCTCAGCCTCCTAAGTTGCTGGTGTTTTAGGTGTGCACCATCACACTCAGCAGGATTGAAACTATTTCTTCAACTTCCAATTCTCTGTGGCTCATAGTCTAACTTCAGTATAATTGCTTTATGATATCATCAGTTGTATTTCGTTTAAATTTTAAAGACTAAAAATGTGTTTTAATAGCAAAGTAGTACATGAACAGCAAAATTGTGCCCTTTTATTTATTAAACAGAAACACAGAATATAAATAAACATGGTATGTTTTACAAAAAGCAAAATCAATATTATCTACACAAAGCAACGCCCTTGTTTTAAGAAAACCATACATGAAACTATACATCTCTGAGAGTTCTTTCATAACATTTTACTTTGCAAACTTGACACAATACATTTTAAGTTGACATCTATTTTATCCCATATAATACAAACATATGAAATACATTAAAAACCTTGTTGAAACATACAAAACATACTGTAATTTCTGAGTCTTAGATACTTAAATAACAGAGGGAACTTGGTTAACAAGTTATCCCTTTGGACTGCAAGAGCAGTGTTATTTCATAGCTTTGCACCATAAACTTCTGCCTTAAAAAGCAGGGTTGATAAAGATAATAGAAAGAGAATTTGTTTGTGAACTCTGACACCAGTATTTCATTCTCACTTCAATCTTCTTGCTCTGATTTGCAATAGCTGTGTAACACATGATTATATATTTCATGTAGAGTTAGTGTTACTCCCTCAACTGACAATAGAAGTTGCTCTTTAGGAAGGCCCAGAGGGCTTAGAGGTTAACTCTATCTAGCTCATTCTGGGGAAGGAACTGTTATAACACACTCTGAGAGATCTCTTCCAGGTCATTTGGAGAGATGTCGGATAAAGATAACCCAGTGCTTACGTACCCTCTATTATTGTTATAGATAATATAATTGTTATAGACTACAAGCTATCCACCACTTTATTACCCTTCCTCAATTTATGTTTTTCACTCTTTAAAACCTTACCCCCCAAATTGTTAAAAGATGTTTTTAAATTGTATCTTCATTAGCCTTTATTGTCCCACATAATTGCCCATAGGACATTTATTTAGTTTTCATAGTTTTGTCATTAGAAGTGAAATATATACTAGATTTCTAAGACTTTTAAAAGAGAAAATAAATTCATCAAACAGGTTCCATTTTAGTTTTAGAAACTTGTTTTTTACTTTTGTATAAAGAACCAAAAGCAAAAAACAACCCCTCCTTCAAAAATTACTGACGCCTGATATCTCAATATACTTTACAAAGAAGCTGTCTAAGCTTCCCAAATATACAACTGTTTCCTTCCTGCATTACAGCACAACTTGGAGGTCAGTGAGCTGACCTTGACCCAGAGTAGAACTCAACAACTCATGTCAGCAAGCTTGGGGGCCACCTGGAGTAAAGATAAAAACCCTTCTTCTTGCATTTTGTATTCTGAGTGAGCAGACCTGAGAGTGGAGGCTCATCAGAACAATTGCTTCAGTATGCTCAAGGACATGGCAACATCTTGGAAGGGCAGCAGTTTCCCATGAGTCTGCGAACATGGCATATGGGTCCTGGTCAGTATCTGCTTTTGATTTGCTTTTGAAGAAAAATCTTAGTCAGCTTTTATCTGAAGCCTGCTATGTATCACAGTGCCAGGGAACATTCCACCTTGCTCAGGGCCAAGGCCTCTCTTTGGTGAGAAAGATCTATTTAAAGATGAATGACTGAGATCGGATTGTGCCTTCCCCTCGATTGAGCTGTTTTCTTATTTGTGACTGAAATAAAACACATGTGTATCTATTATTGAGTGATTTTAAGAACAAACTCTGAAATATTAAATAAGACATGCTGATTAGTAAAGAAGCCATGCAACTATAAATTATCAAGTGTTAATCTGGTTTTCTGTCTTTTTCCCGGGAGACATTTGTCAAGTAGTTGCTAGAACGTACAATTTTGGAATTAGTCTAATGCTTACAATAATCTAAAAAATGCAATGCTATTTAATGAATCAAAAAGGATGATAAAAATCTAAAATTGTTAATATGGAAAGATGTTTATAATATATTGCTAAGTGGAGTGAGTAAATAGCACCACAGAATGGTTAAATTTTGTTTTTAAATATTTTTGCAAGGAAAAATTTGAAAGTGTGCATTTGATATAATTTTACTTTAATTTGTTTATAATGATTATGTATCGCTTGGATAGTGAAGGTAAGAAATTAATTCTTATAGAAACAAAAATTTCATATGGCAAAGTATTTCCTAACCAAATATCAAATACATTGGAACAATCTCAAAATGCATGGCATATTAGTTTGGATTTCAAACTGAAAAGATTACCAAGAGTAAAAATCCAAGTATCTAGAAAGGAATATCCAACGATTCTCAGATATGAGGAAAAACCTATCAGATTATTTCACACACATAAATAATAATCAGAAAACAAGTGTTTCACTTTTGGAAACAGTTTCAAGATGGTATGCTGTGGTTGGTATGTTTAAGTGTGGTCCCCAAAAGATCTATATGAAAACGTTTGGTCCCCAGGGTGGCAGTAGTAGGAGGTGATGAAGCCTTTAAGAGGTGGGGCTTAGTGGGAGGCATCTGGGTCATGGGTGCCACTGCCCTTGGAAGGAAATGCTGGTCTCTGGAGTGAGTTTTCACAAAAGCAAGTTGCTATAAATGCCTGAGCCTGACAAACCCTTGTCACTCTCTAACTTCCTCTTTAGCAATCTGATTTTACTATTTCTTCATAAGTAATTGCCTAAAGTATTTTGCTATAACAACAACAACAACAACAAAAAAAATGGACTAATACCTGGTATTTAATGGGAATTTTAAAAAGCTTTAAGGACAAGTTCTTATCTAACAACTCTCCAGTTTGCAAACAATTGCAAAAACTGTATGAGAGTGGTGAATTTTTATAAGCACTCTGTCTTCCTCCTAGGAGGTATATAGAAAGCAGTAAAATAACTACCTTTTGTCCTTGACCTGTACAAAGTGATACATGGAAAACTAAGCTAAGTTCTTCTGGCAAGCTTCCTTTGTTGACCATTTAAAAGTGTTTTTAGCTAGAGAAATAGTTCAGCTTTCCTCTATGAGGCATTCTGGTCCCAGATGTCCTCCTCCTGACAAAACTAGACTAATCTGCACACCTAAAGGAAAAGCAAGAGATGCTGGAGCACCAGGCAAAGGTTCTAGGGCTTTTCTAGTCTAGGTTCTAGGTTCTAGTCTCTAGGGCTGAGACACAAATAAGCTCCACTCTTCTTTTTCACAATCATGTCTCCATCTCTTTTTGTGTTCCCCAAAGAAGAAACAGACTTTTCCACAAGCCTGCAAATGACAACCCTTAGATTCTTGGGAATAGTCTGACTCAACAGAAATATGTTTGAAATCATCATTTCTGAGGACTGGACACTTGAAGACTTATACTCACCAATTTCCATCGCAATATCTTGATCCATTCATCGGCTTCTACTCCTGTCTTGGCACAGAGATAAAATGTCCTGAATGGAAATACTAAGCTGATAAGACAAAAGAAAGAATATTAGCTACTCTAGGTGGCAGGTTAAATATATATTAGTTGAACACTAATTTAGAATATTCCAAAAGAAAAAAGAATTGATAAAGGGCCTGGGTAAGTAATAACTTGAAGAACTGGTATAGACAGAGCTATTTTTGCCAACATACTGCAGAAATATGTAGGAAGTTGTAGAGTCATATTATTGTTACAGGCAAGATTTATATTCTCTAATGAGACTTCAAAGAAGAGAATAAAAATATGTTCAGGTTGCCCCCAGCTCCTCCATTGTATCTATCTTGGACTGAACACACCTTTACACACTTATACATAACACTTATGTGTCAGCTGGGTTCTCAGATAATTCAGAACCTGTGACATGATTCAAAGAAAAAGCGACACAAGAGAGAGTTTGCAGAAAAGACTCATTTGTGGGAGCTGCCTTTAGCAAGGAAAATTCTGTCTTCAGTGAATGTAGGCAGTTATTTAGGTCAGGAAAAAGAGGCAATAAAACTCCTAAACTAGCCCATTTCTGACCATGAGTTAACTTCTGTTGGAATTAAGACACAGAAGACTTTTTCTAGATATGTGGTAATTTATCATTTGACCGTCTTTGATTATACAATGAAAATCATTGGGCTAGCCCTCATTTAGTCTAGATGCAAAATACTAAAAACCTTTTGTGAAAAAAGCCTTGAACTAAAATTCAGAAGGTTTCCATTATCCTAAAACCTAACATATTTTATTGACTTCAATAATTAATACTGAGTAGATAAGATGTAGGTGTCTGTGTAGAAGGCAAAACCTTGATGTGAGATTCAGTTAAGGGGTGAGTAGACAATGGGGCGGGACGGAGTGATATCGATATTATACACATACTGTAAAACTGATTTCTAGAATTGTCACTGATACTTCCTGTGGGAGACACTGAGTTACCCATTAATACAGATAATTTTATTCTTGCTAACAGAACCCCAGGCAATGAAACCTAATTAGTTCAAATCAATTATGATTATGCTATCACTTTCCTAGCTCTACCTGCTGCTAGGGATGGTTATGGTACCCAGTTGTGGCCAGTGAGTTATAAGAGAAAGACTATAGGGAAGTTTCTGGAAGAAACATTGGCTTTCCTGGTACAAAGGGACAGATGTAGCCCTATATCATTCCTACATCTTTCTTCACGTCTGTGAAAACAAGTAGCCTAAAATTGGAGAAGCCACTTGGCTCTAAAATAGCCATCATGAGGAAAGGCCAAGAGAACTGCAAAGACACTGGACCTGGCCTTGCTAGGGAAGCTGTCTGCTTCTCAATTTTATGTTATATGAGAAAAATAAACATCTGCTAGCTCATATGGCACATTTATGCAAGTTACTAATTAGAACAAAAATTGAAAAAAAATTTAAAAAGATATCTGTTGCTGGTTGATATAGAATTACCATGAGTTTTCTCAGGTGCAATAATGACATTATTGTTCTGAAGATAACATGTTTATTCTTAGAAGACACTTCCTTAAGATTTTAGAAAAGGTTTACAATATACTGATATTATAAAAAAAACTTTAGTGCAATTAGCCATAAATTGTAGCAAATTATTCTTGATATTAAAAGAGAAACCTTGGAGTCAACAAAATTATAATTAAAAATTTGGAGGAAAACCTGAAAGAAAGCAAGCTAAGATGTAAATGGCAACCAATGTGCCTACAATCAGGTGAGGGTGAGGAAGGAGGAATGCAAGTTTGAGGCCAGTCTGGGCAATTTAGCAAAAACTCTGTTTCAAAACTTAAAAAAGGGTTGGGGATATAGCTTACTGGTGGAGTGCTCACCTAGTTAGTGCATGTCATGGAGCTGAATTTAATTCCCAGTACAAACAAACAAAAAGATATGAATGTTCATAATGCAGAATGTATTTCATTTATTTTACAGCACACAGCCAAACCCAGACCACCTGCCAATTTGTTTAAACCTTTGTAAATGAGGTACTATATCACACACAGCTGAAAGTGTGCTTAACATGTATGCCCTGTGTGGTAGTAAATCCACATCCCTTAGTCCCACACATAAGTAGACATTGAGTCATACAGCTTTTTATTCCTTAGCTAAAATAAGTGTCTGACAAGAAGACTTTTAAAAACATTCCTTAAAAAAAAAAAAAAAAAAAAAAACTTACCAAAAACAGTTTACCCTTTCCTGTGAATAATCAAATTGTACAGCTGAACATTCCGTTAGGTCTAGGATCCGAATTGGTTCTGGAGACTTAAAAAACAAAACAGAAAGAAATAATCACACCAATTCATCCATCATTTTTCCCTCTAACAAAACTTCTGCCATGTACAACTGTCAATTTTCTTTTCACTAAGAGGACTGGTATATGGAAAAGACTTTTGAAGGGAAGTCACCCTCCTCTGGTTTTGGAATCAGCCTTTCATGAAAGTAAGCATTAAGAAGACATTGCCTCTATCAATTTACATTTGACAGAGATGAATTTTAACACATGGCAGGGTGTCTTATTTTTCTCTTTCAAAACTTTTACTTTCTCAGAAGTTCTGTATAAAGAAAGTGAGAAGAAATGAAATAATCTTAAGTTGGCATAATAAAATGGGCATGGGAAATGGACATATCTTAATAAATGGAGAAAGTGCTGCAAAGTGATAGTTAAGAAATCGTGGCAAAAGAAAAATTCCATTATCCTACACAGAAGGAATATGTTCCCTACAGAACTACAGTTTAGCCAGTCCAATAGGTCAGGGATACACATCTTGTCTTTGCAAAAGAACTCTACTCATCAGGAATCAGGAACTCACATATCCAATCATTTATTGTTTCAGGTGGACATAAGGAGAATTTCAGGGATTTTTAAAGGCAGGTGTTCTTTTTACCTAGAGAGTTCGTTTTTAAAGAAAAATGTATTGTTTCTCACCATCTGGTCTTTGAAGTATTTCAGTTCATTTCTGTGCAAAGTGAACCATCTTGTTTTCCAGGTCTGAGAAAAAAATTAGAACGCACAGGTTTTGGGTATAGGAATGCAATATTTGAACTAGTTTACTTTTACTTTTAAAGTATTTAGAAGATTAGATAAAAATAACTCTGAAAAGTATTCTTGTGTTCCTGAGAAAATACTTTCAAAATCTCTAAAATAATTAAAATTGATTCCATGCATTAAGTTCATAAAGAAGTCAGAGAAATCATTAGCTTATTTAAACAAAAAAAAGATGTAGTCTATCATAAATATCAAGATGATTATAACAAACCACTAAAATTTCTATTTTATTAGCTTTTATAATAGAAATAGATAATATTTTTGAGCACTTTCTGTGAATACATACTATTCTTGGATATTTACTGACATATAATTTCTTTATATTTACATATATACAATTTTATTTACATATATACAATTTTATATGTATATATACATATATTAATATGTTATGCACGTACTTACATTAAACAGTATATACTATTTATACATATTAAATATATTTAATGATATACATATATATGTGTGTATGTGTGTACACAGTTCTCATTTAACAGCCAATTCACATATAACAATGCCAAATGTTACTATTTTTATCTTACAAATAAGCCAATTAAGGTTTAGAAAACTCAAACCACACGACATTCTAAACCTTGCCTAAGAATTCTATGGCAAAAACTGTTGCTTCCCACTGTCACTTTCTTCTATACTAACAGAACCCTTATACATCCTGGGTGGCTATGTATTAGTCAAAAGAAATAACAGGATTTAAGAATAAATATGCTTGGATGTGAATATCCCCTGGTCCTCAGAAAGCATACAACCTAGGAGGGATACAACTAAATGTTTAGGTTGGATTCAAGCGGCCAGTACCCCTGAAGAAGAGGCTAAGTATCTCCACTCTTCAAATAGGAAGGAGCCAAGTCCATGAAGGTCTCTGTGATGCACTTACATGAGATAGAAGAAAAATCACACAAATGGAAGACAGTTGGGTCCAATGGACTTGTAAAGTTCTAAACTGTGGTTTTTTGAGGGATTTTAAAGCAGTTTTTATTATTATCAGTGATGTCTTTGGCCTACCTTTAGTAAACATTTTTTATAATTTTGACTTCTTTATTAGAAAAAAGGAAAAAACAGAAACATCCTGCCTTATCATACTACCTTTATACTCTATCATTCCATTAAAAGAATTATATGACTTGTGGTGTATTAACTGTAGAATACTCTAATGCAAGGCTTTCTAAAAGAATAAGCAAGTCATTTTCCAGAATTTTGACTAATCAGTCATAAAAGTAAACTCTTTGAAATAGTAAAATTACAAGTGGGTCAAAATGAGTTGGCAATTACACTTTGAAAAAGGGACTGTCAAAATGAGAATTGAGTCTACCCAGCGTGTTCTCCTTCTTTGTGGCTGGCATGAGCGAAAACACACTTCCTTACCTTGACGAGGCCCCCCTGTTTGGTGAGATAGCCTTCTTTGGTACCCAGCTGAAAAGAAAGAAAGCACTAAGTGAAGTCCAGAACAGTCACAGCATGATGTCTGCCTCTCTGTTACTGTCCTATTATGAATAAAGAACAAGTCTGCCTTTGATCCTTAAATGATGGTCTTTCATTCTTTAGCAGGCACCTGAAAATCTTCCACATCCTGTCAGAGATTGCGTAGACTAGATCATTTGGTGTAATTCAACAGCAATAGCAAGGAGGGAAAGGCTCTCTGCTAACTGCAGTTAGCAATTTGAAAATAATAAACCATGTCTTTTCACTTATAAAAGTGGGT
Organism: Sciurus vulgaris; assembly: GCF_902686455.1. Lineage (NCBI taxonomy): Eukaryota > Metazoa > Chordata > Mammalia > Rodentia > Sciuridae > Sciurus > Sciurus vulgaris. Next base: position 59,757,474 of record NC_136469.1, read on the forward strand.
GTTTGTCGTATCGAAGTGTGTTTTGTGCAACCCAGCATCTTGTGCTGTTGCAAGAGAAATAGCACCTAAACATGCATATACACATTGATGGTCAACCATAGTGGAATCTCCCTATCCACCAGTTTCACATCCTCAGATCCAAACATGAATTGAAAATATTGAAAAGAATTTTTTTGTCTGTACCAAACATACACAGAATTTTTCTTGTCATCATTCCCTACACAAAACATTCTAACAATGATTTACATAGCATTTATGTTGTATTCAATATTATGTCATCTAAGATGATTTGAAGTCCATGGGAGAATGTGCATAGGTTATATGCAGATTTATTTACATCTGATTTGTTCAAAAGGGAATGAGTCATTTCTTTTAATTCACATATTACTAATTCAAAGGGAACAGCAATACCACATGCTTACCTAGAACCTTTGAAATATAAGGAATAGTCAGGGACTGTCTGAACAGAAATCTGCATAAGACAAGGAACCTTAAATCAAGACATTTAGAATCATAAATTCCTGATGAAACTGAATTTCTATTGGATGTTTTGTTCTAATACGATCTTATGTTAGTAAGAAAAAAATGAATAAAAACTGGGAAATGACTTGATTGACGTCAAAGTTCTTTTTATGGGAGTTTCCAGAGTATTTTTTCCCGAGATGAATGATGCCTACCAAACAAAAAGAGGAACAACCACCACCACTATACAAAGAATTAAAGTAAAAAATAATATCCAGTGATTTTTAAAAGTGTTATGGCATAAAAGAAAGGATGGACTTCCCAGGTATTCTCTAAACAATGCTAAACAATATTGGTGAATTTGGCATCATATAATCAATTTGATTTATTTTGATGTTAAGAAAACTGAACCAACTGAATTGAGTGTAGGTATTAGGTATTATATTATGGCAATGGCAATAATTACTATGTGGGGGTGGATGTAGGTCACTGTCTACAAAATAATTAAGGGTAAATTTTTATATAAAATACCCCAGTGTAATTATTCACTGCTATCAAGTTAAGGAATAGTGCCGCTCACCTATCTTACCTCTACCCAAATAATATATTGTAAATCTAGTATTTTTCTATGGTTTTGATAAGTGGAAGGCTGTGGATTGAAGAGCTGAGAATATTAATTTTGTTCCAGGGTCTCAGGTTGTAAGAAATGAAACAATTATATAGCAGATTTGTCTTTCTAAAAATTCATGATCTATAACAAGAAAGATGTTTGTAAAAGTCCCAAGTTGGAAATAAGTTCAATGTTTAAAAATATAGGATTAGCCTTTCTGACTGTCTGTCTTAAAAAAATCCATGGGCAGGGGGTGGAGAAAGTAAGCACCAGTGTGAGTGTGTGGTCGCATTTGTGAACCTCTGGGAGGTGGGTGGAGCCCACGCAGCATACAGGAAATATCTGTGTGGATGATGGTGGTGATGGGTCAGCAGCTGGGAGGGAAGTGTTAAAGCCTGGCAGGGGGAGGGGGCCTCCTGCTCAAAGGGGTGGAGGGGGCAGATGGTGAACAGTTTCAAAGGCAAGTAGTGGAGGGCATCTGCAGTGAGGGTAGAAATGGCAGTGGCCTTGAACTGAGTGTTGGAGCCTGAGTTGGGTAAACAGGGTGTCTGAGAAGGGGGATGGGTAGAAGGAGCAGCAATTGAAAATTGCTTACATTCAGTTGATCATCATAGAAGTAAATGTATTGAGGTTAATGGGATCAATATTGCTCACTGTGGGACAAGGTTGTTACAAATATGAAAAAGGAAAAAAAAAAACAAAACAAAACAGAATTAGCCTTGTGGTCCTGGATTAGGATTGAAAGCACTGGTGTGAACCCATGGAAGAGTGAATAGATATGTGAACTGATGACTAGTTGGGTAGATATAGAAAAAAAAAAAAAAAAAAAAAGTCTGTGGGGGGGTACGTATGTAGATGCACACATATTTTCCCTTTTCATTGAGCGAGCTGGGAAAGTGACATGGCAATAAAAATAAGCAAGTACTGCTGAAAGGTTGATTTCTGAAACACCAATCTGCAGAAAAAGGAACAAGGGTTTTTTTGTGTGTTTTTTGTTTGTCTGTTTGTTTTTTGAGAAGTAGTTGGTTCTAGAGCTGGGCACAAGGAAAATATAAGCCTGGAACACCCTGCTAGGTCAGAAAGTTAAGAAAGTTATCAAAGCCTTTTGAGATTATATGAACACAACAGCCAACTTGAAAACTGAGAAAATTTGAAGGATGGAAATAAATAATAAGAGTCATGATTATAGCCTACCAATACAAAAAGGATTGGATAAATGTGGGAAATACAAATATTTTCCTTACAGCACAATGACAGCTAATAAATGTAAAAGGACCAAGAGAATCAGAGACTCACCATTTGTTAATATCATTGCAATAATTAAAACAGCAAAGAAACATCAATAAATACTAAAATTGGTAGATAATATAAAATTTTTGATGAGGGACAGGATATTTGCATAGTCTCCAAAACCTCCCCAAATATTTATTAATAAAAAAGGGAATAAAGTGATTTTAAAGTGAAGAAACGTTAAGTGCATACATCAGTTAAGTCATCAAAAACACACCTTAGTGGGACAAACTGAAATTGTATCCATCTGAGAGTTTGCAGCAAGAAGCATAAAGCATCCTTCTTGTGGTATTTTTATCAAAAATACAAAACTCAAATCTAATGATGATTCAGTATCAGATAAACCAAAATTCAGGAACAGTTCACAAAGTAACTGACCTTTAATTTTCAAAAATTTCAAACACATGAAGTCAAGGAAAAACTGAGGAGGTGTTCTGTCATGAAGAATACTCAAGAGATGGGACAAATAAGTGCAATTTGTAACTGGATTAGATCTTTTCCCTACAGAGAACCTTATAGAGAAAACCTTATGGAGAAACTTGAATGAGGTCAGTGCATAAGATGATGGTATGGTATCAATGTTAATGCCTTAATTTGAATGGTTCTGTGTGAACATGTAGGTAAATGCTCTTGTTTATAGGAAATGCACAATGGAAGTCTTCAGAATGATGGGGTATCATGTAATCAATTTAATCTCCAATGGCTCAGGAAAACAAAGTTCTTTGTACTATTCTTGAAGTTATTCTGTAGACTTGAAATTATTATAAAAACAGAATATAAAACCCAGTAGAGGATTTACTAAATAAATTGATGTACCAAAATAAATTTTCTTACTGGTGTTTTAGGAAACTATGTAATGACACGGAAGCTGAACATAACATAGAGTTAAACAAACATATTTGTAACTCTACAATACAAAGCTCATTTTATATATATATATATATATATATACACACACACACACAATTATATACATACAATATAAAGCTTATAAAGCCCATATATATATATATTGTTTAGATATTGTTTAGAAGGACACCAAAATGTTAAGTGTGAGAAGAACTTCAAAGATCGAATAATACTGGGAAACACCAACATGCAAGGGAGGTGTTCAAGAAGAGGAAATATAAAATGTGTCAGAGATCACAGAATATAGAAAGATGTTGCAGAAGCAAAGGAAACAATTTTTTAAATGTGAAATACCACAAAGGGGAAGCTTTGTAAGACTTATTCTATACAGGAAATTTGAAATATTATCTCCCCGACTCTCTACCAACATAACTCCTTGATATTTCACATTTAACATGTCCAACCCAGAATTTCTCATTCCTGTTTCCAAATCCAGTCCTCCCATAGTCTTATAGTCAAGACTATTTACTCTGTTACTCTTGATTTCTTGTATCACATTGAATTTATCAGTATGTCTTGTCTCTTCTGCCTTCAAAACACATCCTGAAGTTGACTAGCTCACACCCCTTTCTGCACTTTAACTACCACTCTTATCCTCCTTCCTCAAGTTTAAGACCATCTCTTCCCTGAATTGCTGTAATAGCCTCCTAAGAGGTGTCTTTACTTAGTTCCCACTCTACTTTCCATTTACAGTGAGAAGGATCTTTTTTAAAAATTAAAAGCTAAAAGATATTATGTTACTTAAAAACTCTCAATTTCTCACAACACTTGGAACAAAAATTCTTTGCCTCACGCTATATTTCATATTATGTAAAGAAGGAAAAACTAACATTTAGATTTGGCAATTCTTCATGCTTTGCAGGATATTTAACCTCCATGATCCTTCCCACAATTGAGAAGGAATTCCCTATGGGTCCCTTATGTTTCTGTATGTCACACATGCAGGACATTAACCTCCCTTTGTTACAGATCAATTTTTAAAGTATGTTTGCATGTCAAACAACCTTGGAAGACAGAAATAACATCTCCTTCAAAAGCAAAAGTCACACATGCTAGTGCCTATTATAAAAGATTTGGGTTCCCAAAGCTCAGGTTTCCTCTCCTATACTAAAACCCACTGTGTGTATACACACAGTGTATCATTTGGCCCTTTTAATGTAGCCCTGTGGGAATTAGGATTCAGCACAGGTAACAAGCTCAGATACTAATATTCTGATGACTGCTATTGTAAGAAGCTTACCCCCTTGTCTCTGACCCAGAACCCTTGTGTCATCTAGCAGCATTCATGAAACTGTGGCAGGCCAACTGGTTAGCTTATGAGTAAGATACGATTTCAGGCTCTTTATAGTTCTTGACACCCACAATTGCTAGTAGTGTCCCAAAGCATTGTGGCAACTAAAATACTCAAAGTTCCAAAAACTCAGTTGGGAATTACTGTTCTTTGAGAACACCATTGCCTTACAGGTACTGGCCCCCCATTGCCTCAAAAATCTCATCTTTCTACTACCTTCCTTTAGCTCTCTCCCTCTAGGCATTTGCCTCCTTTGTGGTCTCTGAAATACTGCAGTGGAGTCAGGCACTGTGATACACACCTGGAATTCCAGTGACTTAGGAGGCTGAGATGGGAGGATTACAAATTTGAGGCCAACCTAAGCAACTAAGCAAGACCCTGTCTCAAAATAAAAAATAAAAAGAGCTGGGGATGTAGTTTAGTGTCAAAGCATCCCTGGGTTCAATTCCCAGTATGAGGTCAGGGGTAAGAAAGAAAGAAATGCCTCAGTAGAGTTCCCACCTCAGGGTTTTTGTACTGTTTTATATGCCTACTGCACCATTTTCCACATTTGTTTGTTTAGGTAGTGGGGATTGACCCCAGGGTCTCTGAGCCACACCCCTATCCATTTTTACGTTTTGAGATAGGGTCTCACCAAGATAGCCTTGAACTTTTGATCTCCATGCCTCATCTCCTGAGTCACTGGCATGACAGACTGCACCTGGTATCATTTTCCTTTCAGTGACGCTTCTGCTTGAATGTGAACTCCTCAGAGAGGCCTCCTATGTTTCCCTCTTTTCCCCTTGTCCTTTGTTTTGTGATGTATTCCCTACAAGAATAGGAACCCATGCAGGGAGGTCCTTTGCCTAGTTTATTGCCAAACTCTCAGTGCTGGGTGTGTGGTAGGCACTTAAAAAATGTTTGTTTAACTGGGCACAGTGTTGCATACCTATAATCTCAGTAACTTGGGAGGCTGAGGCAGAAGGATTGCAAGTTGGAGATCAGCCTCAGCAACTTAACCACGCCCTAAGCAACTTAGCAAGACCCTGTCTCATAATAAAAATTAAAAAGGGTTGAGCATTTGGCTCGATGGTAAAGCACCCCTGGATTCAATCCCCAGTATCAAAGCAAAAGTTTGTATAATAAATTAATTAAATTGAACCTCATCACAGGAACTCAATGCTTTGTTGGTGTGTGTGTATGCGTGGTGTGTGTACATGTTTGTTTTATGGGGTATTGAACCCAGAGCCTCATTTATGCTAGGTAAGCCCTCTACCACTGAGGTACATCCAAATTGCAATGCCTTGTTTTTTATAAAACATAAATAGTAATTTCCCCAAAGGCAGTTGCCAAAGAATGTTTCATAGAAGCATTTATATTTCTGGTCAACAGGACATCTTTCATTTTTGCTTTAAGCAAGTTCTTTTTCCTGTAAATAGGATTTAATTCTCTACTTTCACTGACAGCTTGTGCAAGAACTGCATTTCCACAAGAGAAAGCAGAAGTCTGAAAACCCACAGAGCTGTCGGATTGTAGGCAGAGGTGCAGAACAGCATGGCTATTTGGGGTAACCAGTGAAGATGAAAACTCGTATTCAGTATGAACAAGAATTTGAATCAGACTAGAACTCTTTCCACAGTCATGAGGTCCAGTCATGAAGGATTCCATACAAGAGTAATGAGAGATATTTCAGAATCCACTGGAAAGCCTTTTAGAGTTGTTTTTTTTTTTCTTTTGTCTGTATAAATGCATGATAAACATGGAATACTATTACATAGTGTCACTGTCAATCATTGTCAATCAACCACTCACTACTATTTAAAAACTGCATCATACAGACCCTTCTCTCTATTGTAGTATTTAGACACTTGGGCAGGTGAATCCATCTGATATCTGGAGCGAGCAAAGAATTAACAAGTCTTCTAGAATTTTATCTCAAGAGGCTTATTTCTACTCAGTATGCTCCATCCTGTGCTTACATCAATCCTTCAAATTAGAAATTATCTGCATCCTGCATCTTACTATTCATAAAAGATATACATAGTAGGGTCTTGATCTGGTTTTTACTCCCCTTTTTTTTTTGGTACCAGGTTAGGATTTTGGTACTGGGGATTGAACTCAGGGGCACTCAACCACTGAGCCACATCCCCAGACCTATTTTGTATTTTATTTAGAGACGGGGTCTCACTGAGTTGCTTAGAGCTTCCCCGTTGCTGAGATCTTCCTGCCTCAGCTTCCTGAGCCACTGGGATTACAGGCCTACGCCACTGTGCCTGGCCAGTTTCTACTCTTTTGACTTTGAACTATTTATTACCTTACTTTCCCAAATGTTTCTAGTTCTGAGCTTGGATGCTTCTTTCCCCAACTATAATGAAGCCAAAATATCTTTCTCAACCAATATTTCTAGGATTTTTCTTTTTGAGGAGATGTGGCAGAGTAATAAAAATGTAGGGGATACCATGAACTAGGCTGGGCTATAAAGCTCCAAAGACAAGCTATGAATCCTGTCCTTAGAAGTGTCAGGCTGGTGAATGTTTTCTCTGAGAAGTGGATGATAATATATAATGAGCGTGGATGGTAGGGGATGGGACAAGAGAAGGATGGAGAACTTTGGATTGTGTAGAGGAAAATGGGGTGGGAGTGGGTGGGGAAGGGAAAGATAGTGGACTGAGACAAACAGTGTTACCTTATGTACATGTCTGATTGCATGAATGGTGGGAATCTACATTGTATACAACCATAGAAATGAAAGTTGTACCCAATTTGTGTATAATGAATCAAAATGCAGTGTGTAAAAATAAAAATTAAAAAACAAAGATCGTTAAAAAAAAATGTCAGGTTGGCTGGGTATGGTGTGCATGCCTATATTCTCAGTGGCTCAGGAGGCTGAGGCAGGAGGGTTCAAAGTTCAAAGCCAGCCTCAGCAACTTAGTAAGGCCCTAAGTAACTAAGTGACACACTGTTTCAAAGTAAAATAATAATAATAATAATAAAAAAGGACTGGGGATGTGGCTCAGTGGTTAAGTGCCCCTGGGTTCAATCTCTGGCAACAAAAAAACAAAAAACAAAGAAAAGAAAAGTGTCAGACTGGGGGTGGGGAGGGGTGAGACAGATGTGCAGGTAGTTACCCTATGATGGATAATTCTGGGATATAGAGCCAGAAGAGTCACATTTATAAAGAAACTGACGGGATCAGCGATGTCTTCCTGCAACGTACTAATCCTGGATGCTAGTCTTGAGGGCTGAGTGGTTAGTAATGGTGTTGGAAATATTTTAGATTCAGGGAGGGAACAAGGAATAACATAGAGAAATGCATGCTGTTTGACAGAGGCAGATTTTATCAAATATGTGCGGCAGTAGCATGAGATGAGGCCAGAGGGCAAGCAGGGTGCAGGCGGGCCATGAAGACCGTGAGCACCACAGAATGATAGGAAGCAAGCAGGTCACATGGTAAATCCCCCTTTGAATAATAAGATCTCTCTGGCAGCAGGGTTGAAAAAGTACTGCAGAGACAGAAATCTCCCATCTGTTTTAATATGGTTTGTAGCCGAGTATCTGCAAGTGATTATTTTTCAAGTGTAATGATTGCTACTTAGAATCTGAGTATTGTCCTCTTTATCAACCACATGAATCCAGATTTCTTGTACTAATAACATTCAGCCAACAAGAGACAGCAAATAGAAGAACCCTGGGAATAATGAAGGGAAGCGGGTGCTGGAGAGGAATCTGCAGGGTCACAGTTCACAGAACAAACATAAATGGACTCTTGAAGGACAATGAGTGTGCTCCAGTTGCACTGAAACTGAACAATGGCTCACGTTGCAAAGAAGTACAAATGTTTTCAGTCAGGGTAGGAAAAAAGAGCTAGGAAAAAGATAACATCCTGAGTTTTTATAGTAACAGGAGAACATTTTTCTTCCATAGAGAGTTGAAATGTAAAAGACAATTTTTTTCTTAAGAAATTTTTCAAAGAACAACCATTAAGTCAACTAGCTGAACACAGCTCTCACCTATTCTACCATGATATCTAAAGATAGAGACTTCAGAGCTAGTTTCTAAGTATTTAATGTATTGTTGCTAAAGCCCTGTGTGTCTGCAAGGGCGCCCACATGTGTGCCTGTGTACGTGTGTGCCTGTGTGTGTGTGTGTTTGTGGTGCTGGGGATTGAACTCAGGGCCTCAGGCATGCCAAGCAAGCACCACTAGCTACACCCCCAATCCAATCCCTGTATTCTTTATGATTTACCCTGATCAGATGAACTGAGTCACAACCTTCAAATATTATATTCCTTTCCAAGTTTTATATCCCAAGCTAGAATTTTTATGTGAATAAATGGATTTCAACTCTTCCTGCTCTTGATGGCAGTAGTCAGACAGATGTCACTTACAGAAGGTGCAGTGGGCACGAGGTCATTTTCTGTTCTTCCAGTCTGCATGGCTGTGTGAACCCTGACAGATTCATAAATGGAAGGTTCTTCCACTTGTCTTGGATAGGGATGCTTCAGAACGATGAGAGTGCCTGAATAAGGAAAAAAAAAGAAAAAAAAATATATATATAATCAAATGATATCCCCAGAAAGAAGATCCAAATGCTAACTGGATAACCAGAACTGGATTGTAAAGTTGCTTGTTTTCTCTTATGTTCAATTATTTATTTTCTCAGCCTTCGTGGAGTACCAACCATATGCTAGGCACTTAAGCTGGACACTGAGACAGCAAGATGGTATAGATGATTTGGGGCCTCCTAGTGCTCTGAACTAGTAATGGACATAGTCATTTAAACTAGCAGGGTGGTGAGACCCGTGGAAGCAACATGAGCAAACCATGACGAAAGCCCTGAAGAACCTCGCTAGGAATGTTCAGAAGACTCTCAAAGAGGAGATACCACGGACACCTTAAGCAGTACCTGGAAGACTTCCAGGTGGGGTTTACAGAAGCCAGGCAAGTAAGTAAACAAATGCTCTGGGGTACAGGAGGATCTACCCATTTCAAAACAAACTTGTAACAAATCAGTGGACCTCAAAAAGCTGAACTCACAGCCCTTTCTTCACTTTCTTCTAGCACTCGGTTAATTAGCTGAATGAAACCTTTGCTTGGCTTAAGGGAACAGAACATGAATCAGCTGGTGCTCACCTGTGACTGCCTCCACTGCATCTGGAGGAAGAGCCAGGCTCAGTCCACAAGGCCGGACCTGGAGTCTTGGGAACTTCATGCAGAAGCTTCAAACACTTCTGACCTAACACTTCAAAATTTCCAACCTTTCTCCAATCAATCAGTCCATATGAAAGTAGCAACTTTGACTATAAAAAATGTAAACGAATGGGTTTTTCTCCCTTGCTATGACTTCTTGTTTTTTATTTCACTAAGGTCTTTTCTACAGCAGGTCTAGAATTGTACTAGATGAGAGGAGGTGTGAAGAATTCAGTAATTCATTCAGCAAATATCCATGAACTGTCCTGCTCTGCCCTGCATTGACCAGGGCCCTGGGGAACAACAGCAAATGTAAGGTACCTGCTCTTTTGGAGTTTCTATTCTAAGTAGGGGAACCAGAAAAAGAATGAAAAAAAAGAAGTCATGTATGAGAATTGTTATGGAAAAATTAATAGTGTGGGGTAAAGGGATAGAGGGTGATAAGGGTGGGATTGGGAGAGGGTGATACTTTACACCAGCAGCCATCTTTGAAAAGATAATTTGAAAGATTATATAAAATAGTCAAGCACCATGGCATGCACTTGTAATCCCAGCAACTCAGAGCTGAGGCAGGAGGATTGCAAGTTTGAGGAGAGCCTCAGTAACTTAATGAGACCCTCAACAACTTGGCAAAATCCTGTCTCAAAATAAAAATATAAAAAGGGCTGCGGATGTGTCTCAGTGGTAAAGCACCCCTGGGTTCAATCCCAAGTACTGCAAAGAAAAAAAAGGATGAAAATAGAGAAAATATGGACACTGAATTTTGGTACAATAGGGACAATAAGAAAAGAAAAAATCCTTCCTCTATGGTTAAAAAAACAAACAAACAAAAAAACCCTAATGTTAATGATGAACCTACACTTTTTTTTTTTTTTTTTTTTTTCACAATGCTTGAGTACATATGACATCTGGTTACAAAAACAAAACTGTGGCTTCTGATACCTGGGCCCATATAATGTGCTGCCATAAAATGAAAAGGCATGCTGAGAGAAAAGCCAAAAGAGGGTCCCTGATCTTGGTTTCAGAGAAGAACAAGGGCAGCGGCCCCTCCTCTTTGTGCCTCCCATTCAGGTCAGTTGCATTGGGATCATAATGAAAAATGGTTTGCCTGGTTATCAGAGGCCCCAGTCCTGTTCTAGCACATTGTCTGTGCTTTCTTTTGTCAATGTGACCCTTCCATGGGAACACATCCAGTCATATAAGGAGAAGGGGCCAGTTACAGTTTCACAGTCAGAATGAAAGCGACACTTAAATCAAGAGCAGCCGTTGAGCAGTCTCAGGGGCTGTGCAAACACTGATACCAATGCAGATGCGTGGTGAACTTGGGGAGGGCTGCTGAAGGTCCTACCCCAGAGAAATGCCTTCAGTGGCCAAAAGAGTCCTGGATGCATAGGCAGAGCCTGGGGCTGGATTGCCACCAGGGCTATGCAGTCCCATTTGACCTTGCATAACCTTTATATACTTCATTCTACCTCTGACTAGTGAGAACAATTACACTTTCTTCACAAGAAGAAAGTAAGTGCCAGGTAAAGAAATGGTTGTGGAAAATTATAAAAATGGTAGATATAATTATACTTTGGTATAGAGAGCTTCACAAAGTATTTCCAATTCTTGTCCTATCTTCAAAGTTAATGCCAAAATTTCACCCTATTTCATATACTTAATATGAAAATAATGCTTTAAGTGACATAGAAAGATACACCTGATAGATATTACCAGATACACCCTTTGTATACTCTTACCTGTATTCCTACTATTACTGTAGGAAATCTCCACACTTACTGGTTTGAAACAACTCAAATTTATTATCTGACAGTTCTGGGGACAGGAGTCTGACATGGATCTCACTAATCTGAAATCAAGGTATTGGCAAGTCTACTTTCCTATTGGAAGCTGTAAGGGAGAAGTTGTTCCCTAGTCTAGAGGATACTTTCCTTTTCTTTTTCTTGATCTTTACTCCATCCTCAAAGCCAGTCAAGTCCTTCTCATGTGGCCATCTCTCTGGTTCTTTCTCTTCTGCCTGCCTCTTTTAGCTTGTAGGAATTCTCGTGATTATAATGGCCCTATCTGCATAATCCAGGATAATATCATCTCAGAGTTTTCTGACTAGCAGTTTTTATTCAATCTGCAAACTCAATTCCCTCTTGCCACATAGCACACCATATTCACAGGTCTGGGGAGAGACTGGGTGTGTTTGAGTGGCCATTATGGGGCAGACCACAGAGTCAGGCTTTGAGAGATAGGAGAACACAGGGACCAGGAGGGCTGCAGTATGAAGATCTCTGGGCTGGGGTAGTTGCCTGAGCCTGCAGTGCTCAACCACTTGGTATTAGAAAACCATGTGTTCATTTCAAAGCTCTCTGGGCCCCCTTCAGAGCAGCTATAGTGTTAAAGTTTTCTTTATACCTCCATAGCTCAGAGTTTCTGACACAGTGAAGGCTTAATGAGTGAGTGAATGTATGAACGAACGCCACAGTAGTTCAGACTTAAGTCAGAAAAGCCTGGGATGAATGAGCCTCCCAGACCCACAACTCCCCTGGTCTATGGCAAGGACAGGACAACTTCAGGCATGATTCTTCAAATCTCCATTGGAAGGGGTACTCAAGGGTAACCCAACAAAAGCTAATTGAGGGAGATAGTATTAAGTCAACTGAAGAGTGGAATTAACAGTAGGTTCATTTTTAACTAGTAAAACTATGCTTGAGCCTAGATTCAATTGTGGAATAAAGAAAGTGACAAACTACTCATAAAATGGTACCATCCACTAATAAAATTCTGGTGTCAAAGAAGTCAGGTCTCTTTAGATGACCATTCTAAGCTTACAATGACCCCCTTCCTGTAGAGACTGTTCCATTCCAGTATACAGAGGTAGAGTCCCCTAGCCCTACAGTACCACCAGGCAATGGCCCCTCGCCCACAAACACACAACCTGGGCCACACTCGTTAGCTGTACTTCTTGTGTGTTCCCTTACTTCCTTCTCTGGAAAGAAGGTCACCAACTTCAGTGTGTGAACAGCATGAAGCAAACTGTTGTTTCCTGCCTTTGACATGAAACCTGGTTTCAGTAGCTTTCTGCAGAGGTACATTTTGGAGATGAGCAGGGCTAGACTGAGACAGGCTTCTCAACTTACTGAAAGCCTCAGAGTTGCCATCATGACTGAGCTGATTCCTGTGTCTTGGTTGTTCAACTTGTCCTTAAATTCTGGGATGACATATTAAGATCTCTCTAAAAAATTACACTCTTCTCTCTGCTCCATTTCCCCTACATTTTTTTTTTTTAAATCCAGTTAGCTAGAGTTAGTTTTTGTGTTTGCAATCAAAAGAAACTTATCTAATGTAGCCACCACAGACTCATAATCTCCCCACGAGGTTCAAGATAGCGCCTTGGTTCCAGGGAAGAGGAACTTTGGGTTAGTGATATTTAGACCAAAAGAACTCAGGACTTAGTTGGAAGATAGAGATAAAAGGCAACAGGAGGCAGGGGGTGGTGGAGGAAGAAGAGGGAGGAAGATCAGCAACCACAGGCCTTGGAAACTTGGCTGCAAGTTTCACTTCAGTTTTTGAACTGCATGAAGGTGACTGCTGTTTCCTGCCTTTGACATGAAACTTGGTTTCAGACATGCTCTGCAGAGGTACATTTTTGAGCTAAGCAGGACTGGATGGAGGCAGACATCCCAGTTTGCTCTGGCCAAGTGATAACTTATGCAAAGAATTATTCTATATATTTTACATATTTTATATGTTTCCATATGCCTATATTTAATCTGCACAAGATATAGAAATATGAACTATTACCATCAGCTCATTTTTTTTTTGAGGGGGTACTGAGGATTGAATTCAGAGGTGCTTTACCACTGAGCCACATTCCCAGCCCTTTTTTTTTCTTATTTTTATTTTTTTATTTTGAGACAGGGTCTCGCTGAGTTGCTCAGAGCCTCACTAAGTTGCTGAGGCTGGCCTTGAACTTGTGATCCTCCTGCCTCAGCCTCCTGAGTGGCTGGGTTTATAGGTGTGTGCCAGCACACCTGGCATCATCAGCTCAGTTTTACAAGATGATGACACCAAAACTCAGAGAGGTTATGTAACTTGCTTGAGGACACATTGGCAAATGGCAGAGGCTGGAGGTGAACTGGGAATTCATGTGTTTACTTATCATACCATAATTATTCTCAGTTCAGGTGTAGTCAGCATGGAAATCTTTATGGCATGAAAAATGTTGTACTCTATTGTGGTCAAGAATTCACATGTATATCAAACTTTGAAAAAAAAATGGATTCTTTAGGAGGCAGCTTGAGAAAGGAGATGTGAGTTTTTGCTTTAACATTTCCATCAGGCCTCAGTTTCCTTTATAAAAGAGAAATCAAATGTTCCCCTCCAATTCTAAAATTCTATGAATCTAGTTATTTTCAGAAGTATCACATAATTTTTCAATTAAAATTAATTTTAACTTTATTATTTTTAAATGCCACCTGGGTAAAATGGCTGATGTCACAGAATAAAATAATAGTAGCTGTGCTATTATCAAGAGGTTGGGAATCCCCAAATCAAAACAAAAAGTGAAGTGGAAATTTGACATTTACAAAAGAACTAGATAGGAGCTTGAAAACCAAGAACCAAGTATTATAAAGGGTAAGCACAAACACAGCTCTTGACTTGGATCATATTTTTCATGTGGATTTGGTGATTAAAGTCACCACACACTGTAATAAATTGTACATGACAACATCACATAAAAAAGTATTAAATATATGAATAAAAGGTATTTTGTCTAATAATATTTGGACATTTAAGTATAAAGGTAAATGCTGTCTGTTCTCAAGAATATATATGAAGCTTGGCTAATTATAAGAAGATACAGTGAACATTAATAATAGATCAATTATATTTATGTAATAAAAATTCTTCTCAAATATCCAAGTCTATTGAGTTGAGTGTGAAAGTCATGTACAAATATAAATATGTTTTACTCAATAGCCTGCTATTACTCATGAAAGACAAATTCTGAATTTTATCATTATTGAAAATAGATGCAACACAAAACACCCTTTCAAATCATGTTTTGTATCCTCTGTGGAAGTTAGAATTGCCAGGCATTTGCTAGTGTGGTGTCACCCTGCAAACTGTCGCTCATTGAGAATGGGTTGGCCAACATGACCTACTATGGGAATGATGAGTTGCCATTCCTGCCAGTCCTGGGTTGTATCAGGAAGTGTTCCTGATAAAAATCTCTCTCCTCATAGAGCTTACATACTAATGTAAAAAGTAAGATATTTTAAAAAGTGAATTGCACAATATGTCGGGAGATTAAAGGGACCCCTTGGGAAAACCAAAGTAAGTGAGTACATTGCATATTGCTGTTAAGTTGGGAAATTACTGGGTTTTGAGAATTAGAAATATCTTAACAATGTTTATGGGTCTTAATAGGAGAAATTAGAGTGAACATAAATTTCAATGGAGATTAGAGATTAAATGTGGATTATAATAAGGGAAAGGGGAAAACTACAATAATATAATAAAATTCTCTTTTAGGGGAGGGTACTGGGGATTTAACTCAGGGGTGCTTAATCACTGTGTTACATCCCCAACCCTTTTTATTTTTATTTTTATTTTTAATTTTGAGACAATGTCTCACTAAGTTGCTTAGGGTCTTGCTAAATTGCTGAGACTGGCCTTGAATTTTGCCATCCTCCTGCCTCAGTCCTGCTGAAGCATGCACCACTATGCTCAGCAATAATGGAATTCTTAAAACTAATAGAGGTCCCTCAGATCTTGTTTAGGGATTCTTTGTTCTTTAGATTAGGAAACATATCCAGAGAGTTTAAAGAGTAGAGAATAGGAGTATGAGAGGAAAAAAGACATTGTAAAATAACATTCACCTTTCAGGTCCACGCTTTCACCTATCTTGAGGGCAAAGATTTTAAGACATAGCCAAGTACCCTGGGTTTCACTCTGCTGAAGATACAGTATATAAATAAGGCAAAAGTGTAAGGTTCTGGTTATTTGGACACTCCCTCTCTTGCCCTCAGAGGTAATGCCAGTAGACAAAAGTTTCTCCTTAATAAACTCACTCTCTAAGCCCTGCAGGGTGAGATCGAGTCTGGGACTGGCTGACAGAAGTGGCTGGCAACATCAGATCTTAGTCCTTCTCGTTCTGGGAATCTGCAGTGAGAGCCCTGGCAAGGCCTTGTTCACTGTGTGGACAAATGTGTTTCCTGAAGTACTTAATCTAACATAAACCATAAGAAGGATTTGAGTGTTTGGTCTTTTCCTCCCCCTTTCTCCAGTGCTGGGGATTGAATCCGGGGGTCTCATGTGTGCTAGATAAGCACTCCATCACTGAGCGACATTCCCAGCCCTAAGCCCTAAGGATTTGTATTTTGTGTTATGGTACACAAGAAATCCTCAGGTTGGTGTCTCCTGATCACTGGAAGCCAATGTTGGGAGCTGATTCTTAAATGAGTAAGAAGAAAAGGCCTATTTTTAGAAGGTGGCATCCTAGTTTCCATTCATCATTTTTCGTAGGCCACAGTGGTGACTCAGTGACTTCTGAAGACCTGCTGAGCTTAAGACTCATGGTGACTTCAGCATGTTATCTTGTTTCCTGAGGCCTATTACTCCCAGAGGGGAAAGATTGGAACACTCCTCTGTCATGGGTTTTGCATCTTGTTCCCAGCCTCAGTGGCTTGGCCTTCATCTGGCTGGGACAGATAAGAGGAATAGAATTAGTGGAATCTAACTCATGGCTTGAAGCCAGTGAGTGAGTACATATCCATCAGCACCAGGGGCCTGAAGCAAGGGTTCAAATCAAATTCTTCACTGGATAATGAATAGAACAGAGGAAAGGCTGTGGAGAGGATAATAATCCTGGTTTCCTGAGTTTTACTATAATAAACAAAATAGCATTTCTAGTAATAATAATGTACAGTAAATTTTAGTTTTGGAGAATCTACTATAGGAGACGGGGTTACAAATCATTACAATCCCTAATGCATTAGTCACAAGGCTTCTTTAGTCAGAATAATGTATTTACAGGAAAGCCGAACATTGTCCCCAATGCAGTGACAAGGTGCCTTTGCTTTGGAGCAGACTTAGGTGATCCTCTTGCCTAGCGACCAAAGCAGCGTCTGAAAGGTCCAACAAGAATGCACTGCATTCATTTTGATCTCAAACTGCTTTGAAATCTGCCAGTATGCAGAATATGTACTCTTCTTCTGACTGGGAGAGGGTCCAGGAAGGAGCAGAGAGAATGATGAAAGGAATTGAAAATAGAGTATAGGAAGAGAGTTTAAAAGAAGGGAGCTGACTTAGATTGGAAAGAAGAGAAGGCAGAAAAATAATGGTTTTGAAAGCTATAGAGTTCCTACTCATAATCACCCACTCATTCATTTATTCATTCACCCAAACACTCTGCATTGGACCAGGACCTGGCAAACAGAGATAAGGATAAAAATAGAGGTAATCATAACAAAACCCTGGCTTCACAAATCTCTTCTCCCCAGTGACCAAGAACTGAAGAACAAAAATCAAGTGTAGGTTTGGACAAGAATTTGAAACAAGAGAAGTGAAGAGTTCGGAGAAACTGATATGCTTGCCAAGGTCAAGGTAAGCAGGAGAAAAACAGCCCCACTTGCCATTTGTTTATGAGAATAAACTGCTGGTTAAATAGGGAAGTAATTTTCAGGGCTGGCTGGGAGAATTTATGCCAGGGGAAAAAACAAAAAGAAGAAGAAGATTAGAGTTTCCACTTTATAGATTAGAACATTTTATTATAAACCTGGTGATGTCAGTATAAAACAAAGCAACCATTCTGTGGTTTCCATTGTGCTTTTCATGTTACTAGACACTGCATGATTCATATCAGGGTCTATCCAGGCCACATAAATAGCAGAAAAGGAAGAAGCTAATGATGACATCTCCTCCCGCACACAGAAGTTAGCAGAAAGCCCACTGGCAAGTTTACCAAGAAAGCAAGTACTTAACAAGTTTATGGTACAGGCCTTAATTAAGTTTAGAGATCCCCTTGTGCTGTAGCTTTGTCTTGTGCCAGACTTTGATTTAACTGAGATTTATCACCATTTAGGCCAATAAAAATGTGAATCTATGTCACAGACATAGAGGTGGACTTTTACTTATTTTCTTTAAATAGTATGGACAAACGAGTTGGATAATTCCATTATCAGGATGGCATGTGTTATGGTTTGCTCTTTCATCTTGAAATAATATTTCAAAGGTCAAATAACTGTTCATAGCTTATGCTATGGTTTGAATGCGGTTGGTCTGCTCTGACACTTATGTTGAAATTTAATCTCTATTATACTGTTTGGAGGTGAGATAGGTAGGATCTCTTAAAAAGTGATTAGGATTCTGCTCTCATGAATGGATTAACCCATTTTTATGATTAGTGGATTAATGAATTAATGGGCTAATAGATTACTTCAAGAATGGGTTTGTTTATGAAAACTGATTTGGCTAGGTCTCTCAGTTTCCCTGACTCTCACCATGTGATGCTTTCTTGCCATGTCATGACCCAGCATGAAGTTACCATAGCCAAGTCAATGTTGAGGACACGTTCTTGAACATTCAGAACCATAAAGTATATAAGCTTTTTTTTTTCCAACAAATCACCCAGTCCCAGGTATTCAGTTATAACAATAGAAAATGGACTTAGCTTACCTGTCTCACTCCCAATCAAAGGTTGATTTGCAAAATGCTTGACAAAATCCTTCAAAGATGAGTATTCATTAAAGCCAAATTTAAATGAATATCCAGTATATTCAACATGAAAGTGTTTGACAGAGTCTTTGGCCCTGAAAGGAAAAAAGAAGTGCTTAGTGTTATTTGACAACTGAATATCTTTTTGAAGGCAAACATGGTCTTGGGTATTAGCATCACCATTAACATTTTTTAAGAACTAAAGATACAGTTCTTAAAAATGCAGTCATTGAGATCCTTGACAGTTTTAAAGATCATCAGTAATTTCTTTTGGCATAGTATGCTCTTTTCAACTTTTCACTCTACTGGAAGACAAGAGACAATTCTCCCTACCTTCCTAGGGCTTATTGAAAGTCCTTGAACATTAGTCCTCTAAGGGATGTGAGTTAAGAAGGTCAAGGAATAGAGATGATAGAAATGGTGCTTAGAGGGGCTGGGGATATAGCTCAGTTGGTAGAGTGCTTGCTCATATGCATAAGGTCATGAGTTCAATCCCCAGCACCACACGCATACAAAAAAAAAAAAAAGAGAGAAGAAATGGCACTTAACATCATCACTTTATTCTCTGTCCTTAGTCTTCCTCTTTTCCTTCTCTGGGATCAGTCAGAATTCTGCTTCTGTCAATTATTTGAGCCCAGTCCTTTTCCTCTCTTGTCTGTTTCACTGCCTACTGAGTAAAATATCCAATTTCCTACATTGTCATTTTCTTCTTCATTTGGAAATGAAGTAGAACATTAAGTAATATATATCTGTTCCCCATCCTATCTTTCTAGCCTCATCTCCTATTTATTCCTATTTATGGGGCTCATGCCCACACTCCAACTTCAGTGTGCATCGGGATCACCTGCAGGACCTGTTAAAACCAAGATTGCTGGGTCTCTCTCCCAATAATTTATTTGTAATTTTTCATGAAAAAGAAATTCATATATGCTATCTGTGCATAAGAGCTTATGATCCAATTGTTCAGATGAGACACACATAAGTGGAAAATTAACATTCTTTGATATAATAATTCCACATGTGTTTTGAGATTTTTTTTTTTTTTTGGATACATTCAATAAAGCATCAGCACTAACCATCTGATGGACTTTTAACATGATTAGCAATTGGAATCTTGCTGCCACCTGAGTGGAATTCCATTTTTGTTCTAATAATTTCCCCATCCATGTTATTTAGAAAATTTATAAACAAAATGTGGCAGGGTAGCATGAGAAATATTGATGAATGTGCATTTTTTCTCTTCAACTTTCTAACTGCTCTCTGCCTATTCCCCCTATTCTCTTCAAGCAGACCTCAGATTCACTATTGGGGAATGAAAGTTTAGCAGGCAGCCTTATAAGATGGCCCCAACTCCAAACCCCTGGAGCACACATACCTTGTTCCAATTATCCAATCAAAAGCTACTCTAGATGTGATTGTGAAGGACCTTTGCAGGTAATTAAGGTCTCAAATCAGTTTACTTAAGATGGTAAGATTACCTGGGTAGCCTTAACTAATCACATGAACTCTGTGGAATCAATTATTTTCTCTGTTCATAAAAGAAGAAACCAGAGAGACATGCCCTGGCTGGCTTGGAAGATAGCAACACCCATGTTATGAATTGCCCACAAAGGCCAAGTGGCATGGAACTGTGAGAGCTTCTAGGAGTTGACATTTGTCCCTGACTGACAGCTAAAAGGAAAATGGGAAACTTAGTTCTGCAGCAACAAGGACATGAATGAGAAAGAAGGAGGGAAGGAGAAAAGGAGGAGCCACATCCTCATCCAACACCTTTATATCTACCTGGCAAGGACCCTGAACTTCTGGAGACTCCAACCACGTTGTTTCTGAACTTCTAACCTACAGGAATCGTGAGATGACCCATTTATTTTGTTTTAAGTCATTAAGTATTTTAGAAATTTATTTGTAGCATAGAAAAAAATACAGAAAGTCTTAAGCCCAAAGAGAAGATAAGCAAATATGTTAATTCTGGGCTTTTAAGCTTCTAAATAACTTGTCATTAGTTGTTTAGGGAAATATTTTTGTGACAAGTCATGTCCTCCTGTCAAAAAGAGAGATTAAACACAAGAAACAAAAAACAAACAGAAGCTGTGACTGAACTGGACAGAAAGGAGGACTCAACAGCCCAAGAGAGTACAGACACTACTACTGAGTTAGTAACAAGGAGGCATGGGCCAGGTAGAGCAGGAGAGAAATGGAAACCTTCCCATGCAGGATTAGCTTAGAGGACTTCACTGTGAAGAGAACCTGTGACTTTCTTCCTAGGGTGCATAAAGCTGCCATCAGACAGTCACACAATGGCAGTTTGAGATCAATGTGAGTGAATGAGGGAAATTTGTGGGGTCCTCACATGCCAGCCTAACCTATGGAGATCTGCACAAGAGTCCAAGAAGACTTCTCTGTATCAGTAGAAGCGAGTGTAGAGGCTGATAGGAACCAGGCACCTGATTACCATGAGCTGTGTCAGCCTCTCTGATCTGGGATGCCAGCCAGGAAGAAGCAGGTGGGGAAGAGATATCCCAAAAGGCCTGAACAACCACTGCACAGCTGGGTGTGCCTGGGAAGACTAGATTCTTACCATTTGGAAAATGGAGTCTCAAGAAAGGAAGTCAATCCATTTGGAATAGTGGAAAGGACACTAGGTCAGGATTCAGGGATTTGGATTGTGGTGCTCTTTCTGTCATTGATTTATTAGATGCCATACATTCCACCCTTTTGGGCTTCTTGTTCTTCATCAGCCAAGTGAATGGTTGGGGTTAAATAATTCCTAAAGTTTCCTCCAGGACATCATTTTCCTGCCAGATGGAGCAGGGATTTTTTTTTTTTTTTTTTTTTTTTTTTAATAGTCTCACAATTCAGAGTTTGAGATCTAACCTGGTGGCCCAAAAGGAATCAGGGAATTTTGTTATCTGGCAATTTGAGTGATGAGAAAGTCAGTAAATGACAGATGGGACCATGCTGAACTCAGAGTCCTTAAACACCCTACCTCACGGAGAGAGAGTACAGTCCAGTCTGCTCATTGCTGTCTCTCAGAAGGTAGCTACCGTCCCGTCCATTGGAGAGGAGAAGAGCCTCAGCTGCATGACGTGTGAGGTTGCCATGGTACCACCTAGAAAGGAGAGAACAGCACTTTCACGCAGGGAAAACCATGGGGTGACTTCTTCACTGGGCTTCCCTCTGAAGATTCCTTAGCAATTTGCTTTCCATCATTGGTAGGCCAGAGACCAAGCTCTCAGCCCAATCAGGACAAGGCTGAAGCAGAGAGCAGAGTTAGCTAATAGCAGCATGTTATGGGTTGAAGTGTGTCCTGAAGAGTCACATGTGGAAGCCCTAACCTCCAGTACTTCAGAATGTGAAGTTATTTGGAGATAAGTTCGTTATCAAATTAAAATGATGGCATTAAAGTGGACCTTAATCCAATGTGACTGCTGTCCTCGTATAGAAAGAGAAACTTAGGAGATAGCCTCATGGATCTCAGAAGGAACAATCTTATTATCACTTTGGTTTTAAACTTCTAGCCTCCAGAAATGTGAGATGAAAGGCTGGTGTTGGGTAAACCACTGAGTTTGTGATACTTCATAAGGCAGTCTTATCAAAATAATAGAGTATTGATTTATGAACAGAAACTTTTAGAAAGTCCAATTCAAAACAGCCATAGAAATAGGCTTTGACCAATTTTCTTTCTTTATTTTGGTCTCTGTCTCTTATTCTCTATTTTGCCAAGTATGGCACCATTTCATGGGAAAACCACTAAGCTACTATATCACAGTCCATAGTCCTGAGTGAAATGAAATCAGTTGGAAGGAATTCTGATGTTTTATAGTGAGCACAGGTCCATTAAATATTGTGTTAAACTGACAAATATCTGAAGAGATGGGACAGTCCCAAGGAGATTCAAATTCATCTGTGTGTGTGTGTGTGTGTGTGTGTGTGTGTGTGTGTGTGTTTTAAACTGATCTTTGTGTTTTAGAAATGGTAACATGTATCTATGGTAAAAGAAAAAAATCCAAATAATTCAAAAGAACACATGGTGAAATTAAAGCATTTTTCAGTCTTGAGATGCAGTCCCCATTTCTTTCTCCAAAAGATACCAATGCTAATCATTTTCCTGGATTTCCTTCTACGATCTAGTCTGTGCCTCTAGTTGGCATTCAGGTCTGTCCCTCCACTACTAATTCTATGGGAATAAGGACATTCTAGGACACTGCTTGACATTTTGTTCTTTTCTTCTATGTTCTACTAATGACAGGCCTTTCGCATATTTTTAAAGGAATTGTTGTGACAGTCCAGTGTGGCAACTGGAATTGTAGCCCCCAGAATCTCATTGCCCAGGTCCTAAGCCAGGTGATACCTATTACTAGCAGCAAGACCTAGGGCAAGTTACTTTATCAACATGAGCCTCTCAGTTTCCTCGTGTCCAAAATATGATAACTAATAGTTGTAGCTTGTAGGCCAATTGTGAGAACTGTACATGTCCACACAGGTGGAGTGACTGACACAGGACTGGTAGACAGCAAGAATCAGGAGGTTAGTTACTATCATCCAGCCATTGAGAGTCACAAAGCCATAACTTGCCATTTACCCTCTGTGGTGTGATTTTATTTTTGTCCATATATATATATATATATATATATATATATAATTTTTTTTTTTTTTTTTTTTTTTTTTAGTATTACAACTGCTCAAGCAGCCAATTTTATTGGTATTGGTATTACAAATAACCTAATGTTTTTACAGAAAGCCAATATTTGAGTAACTCATCATTTTGTCTTAAGGTTTTCAGTTTCTAAACTGGCATTATTTACATCAAAAATACTTTCAAAAATTAGAGCATAATAACTGTTAAAGTCATCAATTCATTTTGTGGAAGGTACAGATAACAAACACATCTTTGGAAATGCAATGCTCCTGCAAACAAATTCCCAACTCACAAACACAAGTCTCAGAAATCTTTTATTTATGACAGTTACACCCATTATAAGTGAAATTCAGTTCTTATCCTTTCATTAACACTGAGGGAAAAAGACAAAGCTATTGTTGAACCTCATTAAAATAAATCCAGAAACAACAAATCCACTCTAAAGGTTTCAAATTCTTTTAACTCCAAGGTAAACCCCACAGGTACTTTTGGGTTCCCTTTTCAGTTCTCCCTACAAGTTTGACAATTCATCAAAAGCAGCAAGAACTTTTTCACTACTGTAGACAGAATCACTTAAAGGGTTACTTATCTTTCTCCAAGCATTAAAATGCCCTAAAAAGGTAAAGTAATAAAACAGGACCATAATATAGGCAAAAATTAAATGTTAAATCATTTTGCATAAGACAATAAATGATTACTGAAGAAACAGTTTACAAATCTATTTTGTTACTACATTTACACTAAAGTCCAGTTCTCACTGAATATTTAGTGAAACCATTTCAATTTTTTGTCGACCAGCTCTTGTAGGTCCCAAATAATTTGCTTAACATGACTCAGCATAAATATCTTTCTCTTTTACAGACTAAAACCTAGTCCCAAGGAAATTGTGTTAAGACTATATATATATCTTCCTCCAACATTATCTAATCTTCACAGCATAGTGTAAAAAAGCCACTTCAAATCTTGTTTTAGAAACAGGCACAGAATATACTTTTTTAAGAAAAAAAAATTCTCATTCCCTTCCTTACCCAAACAAAACTATACACCTTATTTTGGTTAGATGAAAGACAGTCTTACTTAAGAGACATTTCACTTAAGCTAGCTAATACATGAACATTATTCCATCTGATTAATCACTCTGAAATAAGATTGTTTTAAAGTTTCATTAAAGCCAAGAGATAAAATCGTCTGAATTGTACATAGAACTAGGATGAGTCAATACCTATCAAAGATGATTTTTAAAAAAATTTTAAGCTAATAAACTGCAAAAATAATTGTAAGAGAAAAATATATAAAGCAAAATAGTTTGTGATTTCATTGTCCTTCCCTAATTGTTACTGAAGAAAAAGAGTTTGTAATATTTAAAAAGTGTAAGTCGGGTTAACTGTCTCCTGTCCTAACTTTAAACAATAAGTAAAATTAAAGGCTCATTTCTTTGGACACTTGCATTTAACATTTAATAGTCACTCGTGCAACATCCAAACATAAACCTAAAATGGACCACAGAGACAGCAGTGCTGTAGGACAGTAGTGAAATGCACAAAAAAATTCTTGCAGATGCGTCTTGTGCTTTTCTATCAGTGCATGAAGAGTGCAAGTCCACTGCTACTCATATGTTCCAAAAGCATTAACACATCTAATCAACCAAACTACTAAGGAAAAGACATTACCTTTCTAAAGTTCATTCACAGTTGAGACCCTTAATTTGCTTTCATTTTATGCAATCCATATTTTATTCCTAAATATCATAAAAGCATATGCTAATTTCTTAAAGCTGGAGAAATAACAAAGAATGTAGAATTGTGCCCAACTCATTTACCAGTTTGTAGTTGTTAAGATTGTTTTAGGCCCTTAGATTCAATTCAAAGTAGATTAAAGTGTTACACTTTACCTCAAATATTCTACTACCCTCAGAATGTTACCTAAGACCTCTTTAAGACTGAGGACCAGCAAATACTGCCTAATTCACCGTAAACCACACACAAGTTTTCTGTTCCCAACCAATTTGACAACTACATGCATTGAGACTCAAAAGAACACAAGTGTTCACAGCCTTCTTATTGCTTGTGGCCCAAGTGTCAAAGTGAAGTCACCTCCAGAAGGCAAAATATAATCACTACTTGCAAATTCTCACAGTGGCCAAAGGGATATAGCACAAATAAAAAGATCAATAGAAGGGACAAGTCACCAGGAAAAAACAGGGGAGGGGAGACCTCAATGGCTTCCTGGCCAGTCACACCAAGAAAAAGGACTAACAAACTTTTTAAAAATGGCACTCAACAGACTGGCCAATAAGGAAAAATACCCAACTACCTGCAGCAAATATATATTCAGGGCCTCATTGTTTTCCTGGACTAAAGGACTAAAAAGTCTATGAGGAGGGGACAAAAATCACACACACAACCGCAACTGATTTCTGCACTCGATCTCTTTCCCCAGAGCTCCCTTGGCCAACGACTACTCAGATAATGCAGACACCTTATGAAAGTTAATTCTTTTAGATTGTGCTTTCAAGCTACTAATATATACAGATCATCCCCTCTACTAATTACAGAAGACCCAAGGAAAATGTAATCTCTTAACTGGTGAGTTCATTAGTCTGGGGACCAGAGTGAGAGATTCTATTATGAATACTTTTCAAGACAAAACCTCTGTGTTTTATCATAGTGTTTTTGTGTGTGTGTTTTCTTTTCTGTACACTTCTTTGTACTTTATACTAAAGTCTGAATAACTCTTGCTGGTAGAAGCCAACACTTAGTCCCATGTATGAGAGTTAACTTCATTCTTTTCACTAGCTATGGACTATTTCAATAATAAATGCTATTTTGTCACAAGGAGACTAGCTGACAAGAAATGAATAATCAACCATTCAGGACAAATGTATAGCTGCCTCATACAACTGACTGTAGCTGTATGCACTCTGGGTTACCTTCCTATTAAGCAGTCACTTCAGAGTGGCTGGAGTTCTGCAATGATACAGCACAGAAAGGACCAGATTCCCAAACACTGGTCTTTAAAGTGAGAAAAATGACTTTAGATTCACTGGATTGCTTGGCAATCATACTTAGGGAAAAATAACTTTATTCAGGGTTAGAAAATGCTTGGTAATGGCCTTATATATATTAGAATATGCTTAGACTTGATGCATCGTATAGCACTCAAGGATTGATACATCTTCTACAATGTCCTTCTTATACTCTGCCCAGCAACTATAGCTATCTTTTCTTTTCAGGGCACTTTTTTCTATAATACTAATCTATCACCAATTTTAGAATGTGCAATCCAGAACTCTACTTTGAAAGCATGGGACAAAGCTTGTACTGCTCATTTGCAATCTGCCACCTTCTGACAGGCAGGCAGACTTCAAGAGTAATTCAATTCTAGGAAGAAAAAAGAGGCTGAGAAGGCCCATCTTAAGCTCATTTTTAGAATTTTCTGGCAACTATACAAATGCACTTTAAAGTTTTAGGACATAAGAAATAAGCAACTAAGGTTAAAAAAAGTGTTGTTTCTCTAAGACAGTGTTGTTTCTCTTTTTACATAAAGGTAAAGAATAACCTCCAAACAAAATAATGATCTATCTTTATGATACACATGAACCCCTTCCCCCAGGATAGAAAAAAGTCAAGATCATGAGGAAGTGTTAATGAATGCAACTATGATTCATATACAAAGAAAACACTGCCTCAGAGAATACAGAGGCACAATAGATGTCAATCAAAACAATCTGAGCAGAGGTCCACCTGTACAAAAATAAAAAGCCAACAGAGGTAACATAGTTAAGACCAACTCAGCAAAAAGTCTAATTTTTCTAATTGATTTTGCCCTACTTACTAAGTTAACTAAATGCTGGAGTTAAAAAAAAAAAAAAAAAAAAAAAACAAGAAACCTAAGAGAATAGATAAGTAAAGGAATAGGAAATGAAATGATTTAGTGCACACAGACCTTAACTTTCCTAGAGAACACAATATGTTGAGTTGTAGAAAGGAATTTAATTCCTATAGTGGATGAATGTCATTCACTTAGAATCAAATTGACATTACAAAGTATTAAAGCCTTCAAAAGAAAGAGTATAACCTAATCTTATAGCATAAAATTAATTCTGCTATATATCTTCATTATCTGTATTTACTAATGGATATTTAATACAAAAATAAAGGTATTCAAAGCTCAAAAAAGCAAGCAATTTCTACAATGTCTTTCTTTGATAGCACCGGGAGACTTTATCCTTTATATACTACTTCAAACAAACAATTTTAATCAAATTTCACCCATGCTAACAGAACTATTAGATTCTCAGACCTCTCCAAATGTTCATGTCTCCAGAGGGCATCCCTATTTGAAATCCTA
The DNA here is from genome assembly GCF_902686455.1 of Sciurus vulgaris. Taxonomy (NCBI): domain Eukaryota; kingdom Metazoa; phylum Chordata; class Mammalia; order Rodentia; family Sciuridae; genus Sciurus; species Sciurus vulgaris. The sequence continues at coordinate 59,784,905 of NC_136469.1, forward strand.
AAACCATTTGTTTGCTATTTCTTACACATATTTTTTTATTCCTTTCCATTTAATTCAGATAATAGGTAGTTGAGGATAACAGAGTCAAGGGACCCACAGTCCAGGCCAGTGATGACTGATGACAAAGGACAGATGGATAACTACACAGGTCACGTCTATGTGATGAACTAAGTTCTGTTAAAGAGATGTGTAGAGCATGCAAAAACTCTATTCTGGCAGTGAAGGACCTTGTCATGAATCTCATAGGCTGTGATGTCCCTATGGCATGAAATTTTAGCCTGAGTGATAAAGAATAATCATAAGTACAATCTGTGGAAGGAAGTTTCTACATAGGTGTTCAAGATATCTGTTTCCTAAACCTCCATTTCTTAATGCATGTTCTTTAGCATATTTCCTCTTTGGGCAGAGCTGTTTTTATTCAGTTTAAGAAATGTATTTGTTAGCTGATAGAAATGGCATGAAAAGCATTTTATTAAAAACCCCACTGAGTAGTTTGCCAGAGCAGTCCCACTCATTGGACCGATTCTCAGACAAGTTCAAATCTTTTGCTAAAAAATGCTTTCAAAGCACAGCTGGAAGAATTACAAGGGAAGCCATAGTAAACCTCAAGTTCAACTAAAGCCAAAATGATAATTCTTCTTGGTACATACATAAATCTCTGCAAGGTCACAAGTTCTCAAATATATTTTGCCAATAATTAACCTCAGGATGAACATTTCAGCATAAGATCTAATTGGAGCCAGTAGATCACTTATTTGAAAAAAATATTAAAACAAAATTTTAAAGCAAAGAATTTGCACTTTCCTTTGAATTTCTTTTTTTTTTCCCTTTTGTGTGTGTGTGTGTGTGTGTGTGTGTGTGTTGTGTGTGTTTGTGGTGCTGAGGATGTTCTACAAAGGGATACTCTACTGCTGAGCTATACCCTCAGTCCTTTTACATTTTATTTTGAGACAGGGTCTTGCTAAATTTTTGAGTCTGGTCTTGAATTTGTGATCCTCCTGACTCAGCCTCCCAAGGTTCTGGGATTACAGGTATGTACCACCACTTCTGTCTTTTCAAGAGATCTGCATGAACAGAATTCTAAAATTAATTATAGCCTGATGACAATTTTTACTAAGAATTTTTATGATAATCTTTTAAATAAAATCATAGAAGATAAATACATAAGAAACACTTGAGTACAAAGCAAGAGTCACCTTGGAAAATCCTCAGAGTGTTAATTTCTAGGTGGCAGCTTTGCATCAATCAATGTTGCCATGGAATATGGGGCCAGGGCAACCTAATATGGAACTTGCCCCGGAGCTGAGTACACATGGCTATAGCTATGATGCAATGAGAATTCTCATTCCCCAAACAACTCTCCCACTAAAGTCTCAACTTTCCCTTTTAGTTGATTGAAAATTTTCTTTCTGAGAACACTTCGATGCACGTCAGGGAAGTGGATATGGACTCAAATAACATGGCACGTCCTTTGATAAGGATGGTTTGAGTCTGTGTGCATAAAGAACAAAAAGTTAAAGTAGAGTTAAGTTTGTAGCATTCCCATAATCAACTCTCTGTACCTTCAAATTGTTTCAGATCTGTACAAATCCTTGTGCAAAGTGTTGTGCTAGGCAGGTAAGGGCATAAAAATGAAAAAGCCCAGATAGGGCTTTAAGAAGCCATTAATTTAATCAGTAGTAAAAGAAAAGTACTTTGCAAACTATATCCAAGAAGGAACAAAATACGCAAAGGATGTCCTAGGAAGAATGATCAAAACTAGGTTCCTTGAAAGAGCCAACATCAAAGTATGTCTTGAAAAATATTACATGATCTTTGAAGTATTACTTTTTTTTCTGATTATAAGGAAAATATAGTAAAAATTAAAATATATAAATGGAAAGAAGAGAAAGTGAAAACCTTTCATAGAAAAGGAAATACATACTTCAAATAAAGTTTCACTACTAATCAAGTAAATATAAATTAAAACTGCAATATAATATTTTCTTTATCCACCAGATTAGCTAAAAGAGAAGGATTAGACAGTACTAAATGTTAGAGAAAATTTTGGGGTAATGGAGATTATCATCCATTATTAGTAAGTATGTAGCTGGGAGGAGAATTTCACACATCTCCCATCACTGAACCTAATGTACCATTCTACTTCCAGTGTCTGCCTAATGAAGCACTCACATTTAAGCAGAAGAAAATATGAACAAATGTGTTCACTGCAAAATTGTATGTGAAAGTAAAATTTGGGAGCAAATACCACAAACAGCACAATCTGAGAAAAAGAACTTAATTTTCATTAATTAACTTGTTCAAAACATTATTTTCAGTTTTGCAGTGTGATATTGGTAATGAAGTTTTTAGGCTTGTTGGTGACTTGAGGAGCCTTCATCAGATGTCTTTCATATGTGAGTTGTAGAGTTCTGGAGCATTTTAATGACTACATACAGGTTCCAATCTCTTATTTATTTATTTATTATTTTTTGGTACCAGGGATTGAAACCTGGGGTGCTTATCCACTGAGGCACAACTCCAACCCTTTTTATCTTTTATTCTGAGACAGGATCTAAGTTTCTGAGGGTCTCTCACTAAGTTGCTGAGGCTGGCTTTGAACTTGTGATCCTCCACCTCAGCCTCCAGAGCAGCTGGGATTACAGGAGTATGCCACCACACTCAGCAGGTTCCAGACTTAAGTACTCTCATTGGCATTTACTATCCATAGCACTGTGGTCTGCACAAGTGAGGGAACCCAAAGCTGAAACTTCACTGGCTTCACTGCAAACTTGCTTCTGATAATTACAAAAGTCATGTTTCTATTTTTTTATATTATTATTATTATGTGTTGTTGTTGTGTTGCTGCTGTTACTGGGACTTGAACCCACTTTACCACTGAGCTATATCCCCAGCCCGTTTTATTTTTTTATCTTGAGACAGGGTCTTGCTAAATTGCCCAGGTTGGTCTGGAAATTGTAATTCCCCTCCAAGTAGATGAGATTACAGGCATGCACCAAGGCATCTGGCCTTGTTTCTATTATATTTTTTTAACCAAACAATTAAAACCATTTAACTTAGTAAATGAAAGCCACGTATAATCCCTCATTACAACCAAGAAAAAAATCACAACCATCTGCTTAGCCTATATTCTTTTCAATTTTTTGTAGCATTTGAATAATGTTGAAACCCTACAGACTCTTATTTAATCTTTACCTACATATCTAATGATGGGGATTCAGTACTTCTATAGAAAGTTTAGCCATACTTCCATAACTGATGGACAGAAAACTCTTTCCTCCATTGAATTGCCACCCCTGCTGTACGGCTTTCAACAAATGGTCTCAGAGCTACTTTTTGAAGCTACATAGATGATACTTTATAAACAGCTGAAAGAAACTTCAAATGTATCCTCTTCTCTTTTCCATCATCTTCATCTTCTCTTTTTAGGACAGACTTTCAGTTCATTTATCACTCAGGGACCTTATCATCCAAAGACCTATCTCTTCTGAATATCTTCCATATATATTTTAAAATTCTATCTTATAATGATATGCACTGGCTTGCAAGACACGAGAAGGTTAGCATCTCTCTTGTTCTTGCTGCTGAGTACACATAAAAAGCCTGAGATTGCATTACATTCGTTTCTTCACAACTGCATGGTGTGACTGATTCACACTGAACCAACCTACTGTTAATTAAAACTCCCAAGTAGGTCCGTTTCCTCTGCTGGTTTTAGAAGGGTGATGTTTTTAGAGTTAGTGCAATGACAAACTAATTTACTACTGGGAAATACCAAGTGAAAAAGTACGCCACCTTGAACCATAAATGTGTGGAGTGTCAGTGAGAATCTTGTCTGTGCCTTCGCCTCCAGTCTTTCCTCAGCTAGTCCATCCACTCAAATCACTTTTAATTTATAAGCTATGTGATTTCACCCAAGTGGCATCCTCCATGTTTTCATCTGTTAAAGTAACTGTTGGTAATGCCTACAAAGAAAACCTTATTTTCACTTATGGAACATTGTGTTCTTTTATGAACATTTCAGGTGATTTTTTTTTTCACTTTTGTAGACAAGAACAAACTATGAGCTTTCTAAATTATACATATATTGTGAATATGCCAGACATTCTCCTAGATGCTTCATGCATTTGGAATAAGGTTCATTTTTCTGAAACTTAAAAAAAATTATTTTTGTCTTACTTTTCTTCCCTGTCTTTTCCCTGAAGAATAAAAGGAGCAACAAAGTACTATTTATAACAATGTATTAGAAACAATGTGTTATATTCTTCTTTTCCCCTCCAAGGTCTACATATTTTCACATTTTGTCTCAAGGTTGATAGAGTCAACAGCACAGAGACTAATCGAGCTTTAAAAGAATATTTGTATTGGGTTTATAAAATTATCAAAGCTAGCAGTTGACTTTGAAGGAAATAGTGGTATTATCCCTTCCATGATACAGTAACAAATTAGGAAACACCCACCCACTAAAGAATTTTCTTAGCTGCCTCTTGGTAAGTTACAGGAAATAAACTCAACCACAGAGCAAACCAGCAGACTAGATCCAGAAAGCTGGTCCTCCAGGCAGCCTCCTCTGCTTTCATTCCAGTGCCTTTTTGTACTAGAACCTTCTGAGGAATTGCTCCAGCATATTGAAAGCTTCAATGTTTCTTTATCCCATTGGATTTCTTTAAAAATAATTTTTATTAGCTTTTTTTTTTAGTTATATATGATACTTGGGTTCATTTTGATCTACTGTATACAATGTATTTTATACCAGTCCCTTCATATATGAACACATATATCACAAATACACACAGAGTAGCAGGAAACAACACTGATCCTTCCATATGCTATTTACTTGAATATTTTCATTTCTATTCATTCTGAGTAAATATCGTGACTCCTGAAACTCATAGAGGTTGCACTCAGTGATTTATTTTGTTTTGTTTTATTTTTGTTTTGCACATGGTGTTTGAAAAGCACTGCAGAAGGAAAAGAGAAGAGTCTTCAGGTGAGCAGAGTCAGAAACTGCCAACTAGTTGCCATCTCAGTGGCAGTAGACAATAAATGTTATGGGAGGGGAGCTCATGGAGGGTTGGAATGATCAGGGTAAGCTTCAAGGAGGAGGAAGATCAGGAGCTGGGGCTTGAAGGTTTGACATTTAATTGATAGGTAGCAAGACAAAAGGACATTCCAAGAGGAAAGACGGCATGGGGGTTCATGTATGCACAGTATTTTGAGGCAACAGGATGCCTAGTTGAAAGAGTGTGTTCATATTGGGGACTAATGCAAGACAATGCTGGAAGATCTGGTGGGCACAGAAAGCAAGCTTGCAATTTAAAACATAAGCCACACCTCCACTTAGACATTGCATTTTTTAAGGCACAGGTGGATTTATTTAGGAAGGTAGATACATACTCAAGAGTGAGAAGCAGACTAGATAGTGCATTTCTCAATGATAAAACTTCTTAGTAAGCTATGTCTACAGATTATTCATAGATTTACTGATGTATTCTTCCCCTTCCTGGCAAAAAGAAGTGAAATAGAACCAAATAGAATATACCTCTGTCCCAATAGAGCTATAAAGAGGATTTACATTTCAATCTAAGACAAGAACAGAAACTTCTGGTTGTATAAAAGTCACTAGAAGGCCCAGAACCAACAAAAGAACTCTTCTTTAGAGAAATTTCTCTAGTCTTCATTTAAAAAATTAACCTCACTTTTGAATGACACTGATTCCCCCTTTGAATTCTCTAGACTAAAAACTAACAGAGGCGTCACTCACTTCTCTAAATCCATGGCTGGCATAGCTAATTGATTTGTATCCTGTCTTCCTGAACATATAGCTCAGTCTCACAGTCCTGAACGCAATGGTGACAGAACAGAAGATGAATCTATTGGACTCCCCTCTCCAGGTGATCTTTACTTGGGCTAATAAAACCTCAGCATTTGAGTTATTCCATGGGATTTTCTGGCTGCTATTTTATTCACATTCGTTTTTTCATAGAGTTGGTGCTGGACACTTCAACTTTGTGAAAGATAAAGTTCCTGGTCCTCTGTGTAAGAGAAATCCTGGGTTTAAGATAAGAAACTGTCTTATTTAGGTCAAGAGCTATTGGTCCTGTGATTTGTATCATAGTCAGGTATATCCATGACAAGATGGTATTGTCTTTGTAAGCATGTGAAGTCACATGTTCACAGCTGTGAGCTTATCTTTCTACTGATCATAGTGATGGACCCTGTTTAAGCAGAGAAGCAAGCAGAGGTCTTGCAAAAGGAAGTTTTCTGATAAGGCCACATTCAGGCATAGTTTGATGTATACTGAAGGTTCCCCACAATCTTTCCAGAGGGGATGTTTCTGTGATGGACTCAGCATGGTGGTGGCTTTCTATAACACTATTGTAAATACCCACATTTGCACATGATACTAGCAGAGCTAATTGGTGAGGATGTTCCAGGCTTTGGAAAACAGACCTGAGTGATGACAGAAGCCAACTATGTTGGCCATCAACTAAAAGCAGGTCCCAAGGTTTCTGGTGAGAGTTAGGGTTCTGTTCAAAGGGAGAAGAGAACTCTGTGGGAGTTAGAGACCAGGAAAAACCTGCTTTTGAAGGAGTCTGAGAAATGAGACCAGAAGTTCTAGGGGATGGAAACAGTGAGAGAGAGATAGAATATAGACTCAGAGATTCAGAGACACAAGAGAGGTACAAAGAGCCAGAGACACAAATATCGCAGAGCTGTATACAAATAGAAAGAGACACAAAAGCAGACACAGACAAAGGCCCACAGGCTCAACCAAACAGTCAACAATACTAGGAACAGTGACTTAGGGCACACATGTACAGACCCAGTGAACCAGAGGCTCAGGCAGAGAACCACGGGTAGGTAAGTATACAGACATCTAGAGGCAGACTCACAGAGCCTACCCAGAGATGGGTCAGTACATCCAGAAAAATCAGTGACTTGGAGTGACCTGAGAGACAGCTCCGGCCACTGACTTGAGGGAGGAGTGGAAATTGCATCTCATCATGACAAAGGTCCTGCTCAGTTCCCAGGGCAGCATGCACTGGCTGCAAGACCCAAAGAGCATCATGGCTCCCAGTGGTTGGGCACAGTAAATGCCTGGTTTGGTATGAGAATCTGAGAAGGTCTAGATGGGTTAGGCAGAGATTCAAAACCAGAGATTCCTGGCAGAGGGTTGGGGAATGGAATCTAGTTGACTCTTCACTCAGTCTGATTATTCTTGTATCCTATTCTTCATAAAATGCTGGCTCCAGGTTAATTGTCTTTGGTCTGTGGTTGCCAGTGACTACCTGCCATTGTGGGTTAGTACAGGAGGCAGAGAGAGCCACTTTCAGGAAGCTACAGCTGCAGGAAAGAGTTCCGGTCTTGAGGGATATAAAAAATACAGCCAGATCCTTGTTCCATTAGTTATTTCTTCTCTATTCCACAGTTCAGATGATACCTCTAACTGATGTCAGTTTATCCCACCAGTAAAGAGTGTTGGGCATGAGGGGACTGAGTGATTCTGGGGTGATGAGTGCAAATCCATCACCAGGTTGGTGTGGTAGAGAGCTCTCAGGCTGGAGTCAGGAGCCTTGAGTTCTGGTCTTGGCTTTGACTCAACTTGTAGCAATTCAACAAACACTTAGTTAGACATCTGCTCTTTGTCAAGCGATAGTCTCAGATGGAGATGACAAAGATGAATAGCCTACAGCTCCACTTGTTCCTAAGGAGTTCACCTTCAAAGGAGAAAGCAAGCTGATGGCCAAAGCTTTTAGCACCTCAGGATTAACATCTGCAAAATGGCTCTAAGATTATTTGGTGAATCGACCCAAAACATAAACTACCAGTGGCGAATAAAAATAGAACAGTAACTGGAACCCTGGCAGCTTTAGAAATTTATAGTGATAAAGTAAACAAAGAACAAATTTAAAAAATACTTGTGAGACATTAACGTTTTCAAAATGTTTTTGATTCCTTTTTGAAAAAATACACAAAATCTGAACCAGGTTTGTTTAGATGTTAATCACTTATCATTCTTAGTTCAATAGAATTACTGGCTTCCACCCCTGTTCCTTCCTTGCTGTTCCAGATCCATACTCTAGTTTCTCATTCACCAATCTGTAAACCACTTAGTTTTCTTGACTCTGGACCACTTCCACCTACATACTAACTACCCAATTAATCCACCTGACAACAAAATATGATGATCATGGAATTCCACATTCCTGTAAATATTCCATATTGTCCATTGGCAAATCTGTTTCAGGCCTTCTTGATCTGGACCAAACTAAGTATCCAACTTTAACACAAGTCAACAGGCTGGACCACGACTAGATCCTGTAACTACTCTGAGACAGAGAAGGAAATGGAAAATATCCAACCAGAAAGCAAGAGCAATGTTATGCATGTAGTATAGAAACAATTTTGCAATTCAATCTGTGTGTGTGTGTGTGTGTGTGTGTGTGTGAGTGTGTGCATGTTCACAGAAAAACATTTTTACAAAACTGGAAAGAATTTGAACAATATAATTTAGATGGTAGAACATGGCTGATATTTTTGATGCTTTATTCCCTCAGTTTTTGATAGTTAATATGTATTATGGTAATTTAAACTGATTATTATGAATAATTTTAGGTGTACAGGAAAGTAGCAAATAGTATAAATAGTAATATAGACAATGGGCACATTTAAATAATACCAGTGCTTCAGATAAGAAGGTTTTTGTTGTTGTTGTTGTTTTTTTTTGCCATTCTGTGATCAAACCCAGGACTTCACACATGCTTGGCAAATGCTTTACCATTCTGCTACATCCCCAGCCCCCATACTTTAGTTAGAACAATTTTGTTTTGTTTTTGTTTTTGTTTTGTCCGGGGGTGGGGGTGGGGGTTGGGCTCAGGGATGGCTTACCACTGAGGTACATCCCCAGCCCGTTTATTTTTTATTTTGAAACCGGGTCTCACTAAATTGCTGAGGCCAGCCTCAAATTTGCAATCCTCCTCCTCCCAAATCACTGGGATTACAGGTATGCACCACGGTACCAGATTAGTCAGAATATTTTTTTTTTTCTTTTCTTTCCCAATATGTCTTTTGATAAGCAGCTTTAAATTACAAATATCGAGTTACTTTAACCCTAAAAAATTCAACGTGTGCCTCTAAAAAGTAAGATTTTTCTTAAATCATTGGTATCAAGATGAATTAAATGGTAGTTCCTAGGCTTTCCGTAAGGCGTAACCGGTTCTAAACAGAGAAGTGAGCAGGCACCCGTGAGCAGGGCCTCAGGGACCCTGACCACAGAGCAGCTGGAGGTGAGCAAGAAAGGGAGCCAAGACCCCTCCCAGACACTGCCCCGTCGCTGGTTTCATCAGGTCCACTTTAGGGAGGAGAAGTCAAAAGTTTACGACCTCAGAATAGGAATTTAGCCTCTAAGGGGAGTGGTAGGAGCCAGAATTTAAACCGGGACTTAAAAAGAAAAAAAAGTCCCAGAGTCCATTTATGAAGGGAGCATGGGAAAGGAACAGGAGGCGAGCCAGGTGGCAGCTTCTTGCAGAGCAAGGTGGGACTGAGGAGACATTCGGACCCAGGGACCAGGTGGCCTCTTTCTATTTTCTGAGTGCCACGTTTGCCACTCTTACTCCTTTACTCGTGGGGGGATGTGTCTTTTTTTTCTATATCAAATGTCACCATTTATAACTTCAATTGACAGGATCATCTCTGTTTCCGGTGATCCCCTTCCTTTCTGCCACAGGTAAGCATTTTTCTCTGGACACTGTTGGGGCCCTCAGCCGGCACAGCGGAGCCTACCTCCCTTTGTTACAGATCAATTTTTAAAGTATGTTTGCATGTCAAACAACCTTGGAAGACAGAAATAACATCTCCTTCAAAAGCAAAAGTCACACATGCTAGTGCCTATTATAAAAGATTTGGGTTCCCAAAGCTCAGGTTTCCTCTCCTATACTAAAACCCACTGTGTGTATACACACAGTGTATCATTTGGCCCTTTTAATGTAGCCCTGTGGGAATTAGGATTCAGCACAGGTAACAAGCTCAGATACTAATATTCTGATGACTGCTATTGTAAGAAGCTTACCCCCTTGTCTCTGACCCAGAACCCTTGTGTCATCTAGCAGCATTCATGAAACTGTGGCAGGCCAACTGGTTAGCTTATGAGTAAGATACGATTTCAGGCTCTTTATAGTTCTTGACACCCACAATTGCTAGTAGTGTCCCAAAGCATTGTGGCAACTAAAATACTCAAAGTTCCAAAACTCAGTTGGGAATTACTGTTCTTTGAGAACACCATTGCCTTACAGGTACTGGCCCCCCATTGCCTCAAAAATCTCATCTTTCTACTACCTTCCTTTAGCTCTCTCCCTCTAGGCATTTGCCTCCTTTGTGGTCTCTGAAATACTGCAGTGGAGTCAGGCACTGTGATACACACCTGGAATTCCAGTGACTTAGGAGGCTGAGATGGGAGGATTACAAATTTGAGGCCAACCTAAGCAACTAAGCAAGACCCTGTCTCAAAAAAAAATAAAAAGAGCTGGGGATGTAGTTTAGTGTCAAAGCATCCCTGGGTTCAATTCCCAGTATGAGGTCAGGGGTAAGAAAGAAAGAAATGCCTCAGTAGAGTTCCCACCTCAGGGTTTTTGTACTGTTTTATATGCCTACTGCACCATTTTCCACATTTGTTTGTTTAGGTAGTGGGGATTGACCCCAGGGTCTCTGAGCCACCCCTATCCATTTTTACGTTTTGAGATAGGGTCTCACCAAGATAGCCTTGAACTTTTGATCTCCATGCCTCATCTCCTGAGTCACTGGCATGACAGACTGCACCTGGTATCATTTTCCTTTCAGTGACGCTTCTGCTTGAATGTGAACTCCTCAGAGAGGCCTCCTATGTTTCCCTCTTTTCCCCTTGTCCTTTGTTTTGTGATGTATTCCCTACAAGAATAGGAACCCATGCAGGGAGGTCCTTTGCCTAGTTTATTGCCAAACTCTCAGTGCTGGTGTGTGGTAGGCACTTAAAAAATGTTTGTTTAACTGGGCACAGTGTTGCATACCTATAATCTCAGTAACTTGGGAGGCTGAGGCAGAAGGATTGCAAGTTGGAGATCAGCCTCAGCAACTTAACCACGCCCTAAGCAACTTAGCAAGACCCTGTCTCATAATAAAAATTAAAAAGGGTTGAGCATTTGGCTCGATGGTAAAGCACCCCTGGATTCAATCCCCAGTATCAAAGCAAAAGTTTGTATAATAAATTAATTAAATTGAACCTCATCACAGGAACTCAATGCTTTGTTGGTGTGTGTGTATGCGTGGTGTGTGTACATGTTTGTTTTATGGGGTATTGAACCCAGAGCCTCATTTATGCTAGGTAAGCCCTCTACCACTGAGGTACATCCAAATTGCAATGCCTTGTTTTTTATAAAACATAAATAGTAATTTCCCCAAAGGCAGTTGCCAAAGAATGTTTCATAGAAGCATTTATATTTCTGGTCAACAGGACATCTTTCATTTTTGCTTTAAGCAAGTTCTTTTTCCTGTAAATAGGATTTAATTCTCTACTTTCACTGACAGCTTGTGCAAGAACTGCATTTCCACAAGAGAAAGCAGAAGTCTGAAACCCACAGAGCTGTCGGATTGTAGGCAGAGGTGCAGAACAGCATGGCTATTTGGGGTAACCAGTGAAGATGAAAACTCGTATTCAGTATGAACAAGAATTTGAATCAGACTAGAACTCTTTCCACAGTCATGAGGTCCAGTCATGAAGGATTCCATACAAGAGTAATGAGAGATATTTCAGAATCCACTGGAAAGCCTTTTAGAGTTGTTTTTTTTTTTCTTTTGTCTGTATAAATGCATGATAAACATGGAATACTATTACATAGTGTCACTGTCAATCATTGTCAATCAACCACTCACTACTATTTAAAAACTGCATCATACAGACCCTTCTCTCTATTGTAGTATTTAGACACTTGGGCAGGTGAATCCATCTGATATCTGGAGCGAGCAAAGAATTAACAAGTCTTCTAGAATTTTATCTCAAGGCTTATTTCTACTCAGTATGCTCCATCCTGTGCTTACATCAATCCTTCAAATTAGAAATTATCTGCATCCTGCATCTTACTATTCATAAAAGATATACATAGTAGGGTCTTGATCTGGTTTTTACTCCCCTTTTTTTTTTGGTACCAGGTTAGGATTTTGGTACTGGGGATTGAACTCAGGGGCACTCAACCACTGAGCCACATCCCCAGACCTATTTTGTATTTTATTTAGAGACGGGGTCTCACTGAGTTGCTTAGAGCTTCCCCGTTGCTGAGATCTTCCTGCCTCAGCTTCCTGAGCCACTGGGATTACAGGCCTACGCCACTGTGCCTGGCCAGTTTCTACTCTTTTGACTTTGAACTATTTATTACCTTACTTTCCCAAATGTTTCTAGTTCTGAGCTTGGATGCTTCTTTCCCCAACTATAATGAAGCCAAAATATCTTTCTCAACCAATATTTCTAGGATTTTTCTTTTTGAGGAGATGTGGCAGAGTAATAAAAATGTAGGGGATACCATGAACTAGGCTGGGCTATAAAGCTCCAAAGACAAGCTATGAATCCTGTCCTTAGAAGTGTCAGGCTGGTGAATGTTTTCTCTGAGAAGTGGATGATAATATAATGAGCGTGGATGGTAGGGGATGGGACAAGAGAAGGATGGAGAACTTTGGATTGTGTAGAGGAAAATGGGGTGGGAGTGGGTGGGGAAGGGAAAGATAGTGGACTGAGACAAACAGTGTTACCTTATGTACATGTCCTGATTGCATGAATGGTGGGAATCTACATTGTATACAACCATAGAAATGAAAGTTGTACCCAATTTGTGTATAATGAATCAAAATGCAGTGTGTAAAAATAAAAATTAAAAAACAAAGATCGTTAAAAAAAAAATGTCAGGTTGGCTGGGTATGGTGTGCATGCCTATATTCTCAGTGGCTCAGGAGGCTGAGGCAGGAGGGTTCAAAGTCAAAGCCAGCCTCAGCAAACTTAGTAAGGCCCTAAGTAACTAAGTGACACACTGTTTCAAAGTAAAATAATAATAATAATAATAAAAAAGGACTGGGATGTGGCTCAGTGTTAAGTGCCCCTGGGTTCAATCTCTGGCAACAAAAAAACAAAAAACAAAGAAAAGAAAAGTGTCAGACTGGGGGTGGGGAGGGGTGAGACGATGTGCAGGTAGGTTACCCGAATGATGGATAATTCTGGATATAGAGCCAGAAGAGTCACATTTATAAAGAAACTGACGGGATCAGCGATGTCTCCTGCAACGTACTATCCTGGATGCTAGTCTTGAGGGCTGAGTGGTTAGTAATGGTGTTGGAAATATTTTAGATTCAGGGAGGGAACAAGGAATAACATAGAGAAATGCATGCTGTTTGACAGAGGCAGATTTTATCAAATATGTGCGGCAGTAGCATGAGATGAGGCCAGAGGGCAAGCAGGGTGCAGGCGGGCCATGAAGACCGTGAGCACCACAGAATGATAGGAAGCAAGCAGGTCACATGGTAAATCCCCCTTTGAATAATAAGATCTCTCTGGCAGCAGGGTTGAAAAAGTACTGCAGAGACAGAAATCTCCCATCTGTTTAATATGGTTTGTAGCCGAGTATCTGCAAGTGATTATTTTTCAAGTGTATGATTGCTACTTAGAATCTGAGTATTGTCCTCTTTATCAACCACATGAATCCAGATTTCTTGTACTAATAACATTCAGCCAACAAGAGACAGCAAATAGAAGAACCCTGGGAATAATGAAGGGAAGCGGGTGCTGGAGAGGAATCTGCAGGGTCACAGTTCACAGAACAAACATAAATGGACTCTTGAAGGACAATGAGTGTGCTCCAGTTGCACTGAAACTGAACAATGGCTCACTTTGCAAAGAAGTACAAATGTTTTCAGTCAGGGTAGGAAAAAAGAGCTAGGAAAAAGATAACATCCTGAGTTTTTATAGTAACAGGAGAACATTTTTCTTCCATAGAGAGTTGAAATGTAAAAGACAATTTTTTCTTAAGAAATTTTTCAAAGAACAACCATTAAGTCAACTAGCTGAACACAGCTCTCACCTATTCTACCATGATATCTAAAGATAGAGACTTCAGAGCTAGTTTCTAAGTATTTAATGTATTGTTGCTAAAGCCCTGTGTGTCTGCAAGGGCGCCACATGTGTGCCTGTGTACGTGTGTGCCTGTGTGTGTGTGTGTTTGTGGTGCTGGGGATTGAACTCAGGGCCTCAGGCATGCCAAGCAAGCACCACTAGCTACACCCCCAATCCAATCCCTGTATTCTTTATGATTTACCCTGATCAGATGAACTGAGTCACAACCTTCAAATATTATATCCTTTCCAAGTTTTATATCCCAAGCTAGAATTTTTATGTGAATAAATGGATTTCAACTCTTCCTGCTCTTGATGGCAGTAGTCAGACAGATGTCACTTACAGAAGGTGCAGTGGGCACGAGGTCATTTTCTGTTCTTCCAGTCGGCATGGCTGTGTGAACCCTGACAGATTCATAAATGGAAGGTTCTTCCACTTGTCTGGATAGGGATGCTTCAGAACGATGAGAGTGCCTGAATAAGGAAAAAAAAAGAAAAAAATATATATATATAATCAAATGATATCCCAGAAAGAAGATCCAAATGCTAACTGGATAACCAGAACTGGATTGTAAAGTTGCTTGTTTTCTCTTATGTTCAATTATTTATTTTCTCAGCCTTCGTGGAGTACCAACCATATGCTAGGCACTTAAGCTGGACACTGAGACAGCAAGATGGTATAGATGATTTGGGGCCTCCTAGTGCTCTGAACTAGTAATGGACATAGTCATTTAAACTAGCAGGGTGGTGAGACCCGTGGAAGCAACATGAGCAAACCATGACGAAAGCCCTGAAGAACCTCGCTAGGAATGTTCAGAAGACTCTCAAAGAGGAGATACCACGGACACCTTAAGCAGTACCTGGAAGACTTCCAGGTGGGGTTTACAGAAGCCAGGCAAGTAAGTAAACAAATGCTCTGGGGTACAGGAGGATCTACCCATTTCAAAACAAACTTGTAACAAATCAGTGGACCTCAAAAAGCTGAACTCACAGCCCTTTCTTCACTTTCTTCTAGCACTCGGTTAATTAGCTGAATGAAACCTTTGCTTGGCTTAAGGGAACAGAACATGAATCAGCTGGTGCTCACCTGTGACTGCCTCCACTGCATCTGGAGGAAGAGCCAGGCTCAGCCACAAGGCCGGACCTGGAGTCTTGGGAACTTCATGCAGAAGCTTCAACACTTCTGACCTAACACTTCAAAATTTCCAACCTTTCTCCAATCAATCAGTCCATATGAAAGTAGCAACTTTGACTATAAAAATGTAAACGAATGGGTTTTTCTCCCTTGCTATGACTTCTTGTTTTTTATTTCACTAAGGTCTTTTCTACAGCAGGTCTAGAATTGTACTAGATGAGAGGAGGTGTGAAGAATTCAGTAATTCATTCAGCAAATATCCATGAACTGTCCTGCTCTGCCCTGCATTGACCAGGGCCCTGGGGAACAACAGCAAATGTAAGGTACCTGCTCTTTTGGAGTTTCTATTCTAAGTAGGGGAACCAGAAAAAAGAATGAAAAAAAAAGAAGTCATGTATGAGAATTGTTATGGAAAAATTAATAGTGTGGGGTAAAGGGATAGAGGGTGATAAGGGTGGGATTGGGAGAGGGTGATACTTTACAACCAGCAGCCATCTTTGAAAAGATAATTTGAAAGATTATATAAAATAGTCAAGCACCATGGCATGCACTTGTAATCCCAGCAACTCAGAGCTGAGGCAGGAGGATTGCAAGTTTGAGGAGAGCCTCAGTAACTTAATGAGACCCTCAACAACTTGGCAAAATCCTGTCTCAAAATAAAAATATAAAAAGGGCTGCGGATGTGTCTCAGTGGTAAAGCACCCCTGGTTCAATCCCAAGTACTGCAAAGAAAAAAAGGATGAAAATAGAGAAAATATGGACACTGAATTTTGGTACAATAGGGACAATAAGAAAAGAAAAATCCTTCCTCTATGGTTAAAAAAACAAACAAACAAAAAACCCTAATGTTAATGATGAACCTACACTTTTTTTTTTTTTTTTTTTTCACAATGCTTGAGTACATATGACATCTGGTTACAAAAACAAAACTGTGGCTTCTGATACCTGGGCCCATATAATGTGCTGCCATAAAATGAAAAGGCATGCTGAGAGAAAAGCCAAAAGAGGGTCCCTGATCTTGGTTTCAGAGAAGAACAAGGGCAGCGGCCCCTCCTCTTTGTGCCTCCCATTCAGGTCAGTTGCATTGGGATCATAATGAAAAATGGTTTGCCTGGTTATCAGAGGCCCCAGTCCTGTTCTAGCACATTGTCTGTGCTTTCTTTTGTCAATGTGACCCTTCCATGGGAACACATCCAGTCATATAAGGAGAAGGGGCCAGTTACAGTTTCACAGTCAGAATGAAAGCGACACTTAAATCAAGAGCAGCCGTTGAGCAGTCTCAGGGGCTGTGCAAACACTGATACCAATGCAGATGCGTGGTGAACTTGGGGAGGGCTGCTGAAGGTCCTACCCCAGAGAAATGCCTTCAGTGGCCAAAAGAGTCCTGGATGCATAGGCAGAGCCTGGGGCTGGATTGCCACCAGGGCTATGCAGTCCCATTTGACCTTGCATAACCTTTATATACTTCATTCTACCTCTGACTAGTGAGAACAATTACACTTTCTTCACAAGAAGAAAGTAAGTGCCAGGTAAAGAAATGGTTGTGGAAAATTATAAAAATGGTAGATATAATTATACTTTGGTATAGAGAGCTTCACAAAGTATTTCCAATTCTTGTCCTATCTTCAAAGTTAATGCCAAAATTTCACCCTATTTCATATACTTAATATGAAAATAATGCTTTAAGTGACATAGAAGATACACCTGATAGATATTACCAGATACACCCTTTGTATACTCTTACCTGTATTCCTACTATTACTGTAGGAAATCTCCACACTTACTGGTTTGAAACAACTCAAATTTATTATCTGACAGTTCTGGGGACAGGAGTCTGACATGGATCTCACTAATCTGAAATCAAGGTATTGGCAAGTCTACTTTCCTATTGGAAGCTGTAAGGGAGAAGTTGTTCCCTAGTCTAGAGGATACTTTCCTTTTCTTTTTCTTGATCTTTACTCCATCCTCAAAGCCAGTCAAGTCCTTCTCATGTGGCCATCTCTCTGGTTCTTTCTCTTCTGCCTGCCTCTTTTAGCTTGTAGGAATTCTCGTGATTATAATGGCCCTATCTGCATAATCCAGGATAATATCATCTCAGAGTTTTCTGACTAGCAGTTTTTATTCAATCTGCAAACTCAATTCCCTCTTGCCACATAGCACACCATATTCACAGGTCTGGGGAGAGACTGGGTGTGTTTGAGTGGCCATTATGGGGCAGACCACAGAGTCAGGCTTTGAGAGATAGGAGAACACAGGGACCAGGAGGGCTGCAGTATGAAGATCTCTGGGCTGGGGTAGTTGCCTGAGCCTGCAGTGCTCAACCACTTGGTATTAGAAAACCATGTGTTCATTTCAAAGCTCTCTGGGCCCCCTTCAGAGCAGCTATAGTGTTAAAGTTTTCTTTATACCTCCATAGCTCAGAGTTTCTGACACAGTGAAGGCTTAATGAGTGAGTGAATGTATGAACGAACGCCACAGTAGTTCAGACTTAAGTCAGAAAAGCCTGGGATGAATGAGCCTCCCAGACCCACAACTCCCCTGGTCTATGGCAAGGACAGGACAACTTCAGGCATGATTCTTCAAATCTCCATTGGAAGGGGTACTCAAGGGTAACCCAACAAAGCTAATTGAGGGAGATAGTATTAAGTCAACTGAAGAGTGGAATTAACAGTAGGTTCATTTTAACTAGTAAAACTATGCTTGAGCCTAGATTCAATTGTGGAATAAAGAAAGTGACAAACTACTCATAAAATGGTACCATCCACTAATAAAATTCTGGGTGTCAAAGAAGTCAGGTCTCTTTAGATGACCATTCTAAGCTTACAATGACCCCCTTCCTGTAGAGACTGTTCCATTCCAGTATACAGAGGTAGAGTCCCCTAGCCCTACAGTACCACCAGCAATGGCCCCTCGCCCACAAACACACAACCTGGGCCACACTCGTTAGCTGTACTTCTTGTGTGTTCCCTTACTTCCTTCTCTGGAAAGAAGGTCACCAACTTCAGTGTGTGAACAGCATGAAGCAAACTGTTGTTTCCTGCCTTTGACATGAAACCTGGTTTCAGTAGCTTTCTGCAGAGGTACATTTTGGAGATGAGCAGGGCTAGACTGAGACAGGCTTCTCAACTTACTGAAAGCCTCAGAGTTGCCATCATGACTGAGCTGATTCCTGTGTCTTGGTTGTTCAACTTGTCCTTAATTCTGGGATGACATATTAAGATCTCTCTAAAAATTACACTCTTCTCTCTGCTCCATTTCCCCTACATTTTTTTTTTTTAAATCCAGTTAGCTAGAGTTAGTTTTTGTGTTTGCAATCAAAAGAAACTTATCTAATGTAGCCACCACAGACTCATAATCTCCCCACGAGGTTCAAGATAGCGCCTTGGTTCCAGGGAAGAGGAACTTTGGGTTAGTGATATTTAGACCAAAAGAACTCAGGACTTAGTTGGAAGATAGAGATAAAAGGCAACAGGAGGCAGGGGGTGGTGGAGGAAGAAGAGGGAGGAAGATCAGCAACCACAGGCCTTGGAAACTTGGCTGCAAGTTTCACTTCAGTTTTTGAACTGCATGAAGGTGACTGCTGTTTCCTGCCTTTGACATGAAACTTGGTTTCAGACATGCTCTGCAGAGGTACATTTTTGAGCTAAGCAGGACTGGATGGAGGCAGACATCCCAGTTTGCTCTGGCCAAGTGATAACTTATGCAAAGAATTATTCTATATATTTTACATATTTTATATGTTTCCATATGCCTATATTTAATCTGCACAAGATATAGAAATATGAACTATTACCATCAGCTCATTTTTTTTTTGAGGGGGTACTGAGGATTGAATTCAGAGGTGCTTACCACTGAGCCACATTCCCAGCCCTTTTTTTTTCTTATTTTTATTTTTTTATTTTGAGACAGGGTCTCGCTGAGTTGCTCAGAGCCTCACTAAGTTGCTGAGGCTGGCCTTGAACTTGTGATCCTCCTGCCTCAGCCTCCTGAGTGGCTGGGTTTATAGGTGTGTGCCAGCACACCTGGCATCATCAGCTCAGTTTTACAAGATGATGACACCAAAACTCAGAGAGGTTATGTAACTTGCTTGAGGACACATTGGCAAATGGCAGAGGCTGGAGGTGAACTGGGAATTCATGTGTTTACTTATCATACCATAATTATTCTCAGTTCAGGTGTAGTCAGCATGGAAATCTTTATGGCATGAAAAATGTTGTACTCTATTGTGGTCAAGAATTCACATGTATATCAAACTTTGAAAAAAAAATGGATTCTTTAGGAGGCAGCTTGAGAAAGGAGATGTGAGTTTTTGCTTTAACATTTCCATCAGGCCTCAGTTTCCTTTATAAAAGAGAAATCAAATGTTCCCCTCCAATTCTAAAATTCTATGAATCTAGTTATTTTCAGAAGTATCACATAATTTTTCAATTAAAATTAATTTTAACTTTATTATTTTTAAATGCCACCTGGGTAAAATGGCTGATGTCACAGAATAAAATAATAGTAGCTGTGCTATTATCAAGAGGTTGGGAATCCCCAAATCAAAACAAAAAGTGAAGTGGAAATTTGACATTTACAAAAGAACTAGATAGGAGCTTGAAAACCAAGAACCAAGTATTATAAAGGGTAAGCACAAACACAGCTCTTGACTTGGATCATATTTTTCATGTGGATTTGGTGATTAAAGTCACCACACACTGTAATAAATTGTACATGACAACATCACATAAAAAAGTATTAAATATATGAATAAAAGGTATTTTGTCTAATAATATTTGGACATTTAAGTATAAAGGTAAATGCTGTCTGTTCTCAAGAATATATATGAAGCTTGGCTAATTATAAGAAGATACAGTGAACATTAATAATAGATCAATTATATTTATGTAATAAAATTCTTCTCAAATATCCAAGTCTATTGAGTTGAGTGTGAAAGTCATGTACAAATATAAATATGTTTTACTCAATAGCCTGCTATTACTCATGAAAGACAAATTCTGAATTTTATCATTATTGAAAATAGATGCAACACAAAACACCCTTTCAAATCATGTTTTGTATCCTCTGTGGAAGTTAGAATTGCCAGGCATTTGCTAGTGTGGTGTCACCCTGCAAACTGTCGCTCATTGAGAATGGGTTGGCCAACATGACCTACTATGGGAATGATGAGTTGCCATTCCTGCCAGTCCTGGGTTGTATCAGGAAGTGTTCCTGATAAAAATCTCTCTCCTCATAGAGCTTACATACTAATGTAAAAAGTAAGATATTTTAAAAAGTGAATTGCACAATATGTCGGGAGATTAAAGGGACCCCTTGGGAAAACCAAAGTAAGTGAGTACATTGCATATTGCTGTTAAGTTGGGAAATTACTGGGTTTTGAGAATTAGAAATATCTTAACAATGTTTATGGGTCTTAATAGGAGAAATTAGAGTGAACATAAATTTCAATGGAGATTAGAGATTAAATGTGGATTATAATAAGGGAAAGGGGAAACTACAATAATATAATAAAATTCTCTTTTAGGGGAGGGTACTGGGGATTTAACTCAGGGGTGCTTAATCACTGTGTTACATCCCCAACCCTTTTTATTTTTATTTTTATTTTTAATTTTGAGACAATGTCTCACTAAGTTGCTTAGGGTCTTGCTAAATTGCTGAGACTGGCCTTGAATTTTGCCATCCTCCTGCCTCAGTCCTGCTGAAGCATGCACCACTATGCTCAGCAATAATGGAATTCTTAAAACTAATAGAGGTCCCTCAGATCTTGTTTAGGGATTCTTTGTTCTTTAGATTAGGAAACATATCCAGAGAGTTTAAAGAGTAGAGAATAGGAGTATGAGAGGAAAAAAGACATTGTAAAATAACATTCACCTTTCAGGTCCACGCTTTCACCTATCTTGAGGGCAAAGATTTTAAGACATAGCCAAGTACCCTGGGTTTCACTCTGCTGAAGATACAGTATATAAATAAGGCAAAAGTGTAAGGTTCTGGTTATTTGGACACTCCCTCTCTTGCCCTCAGAGGTAATGCCAGTAGACAAAAGTTTCTCCTTAATAAACTCACTCTCTAAGCCCTGCAGGGTGAGATCGAGTCTGGGACTGGCTGACAGAAGTGGCTGGCAACATCAGATCTTAGTCCTTCTCGTTCTGGGAATCTGCAGTGAGAGCCCTGGCAAGGCCTTGTTCACTGTGTGGACAAATGTGTTTCCTGAAGTACTTAATCTAACATAAACCATAAGAAGGATTTGAGTGTTTGGTCTTTTCCTCCCCCTTTCTCCAGTGCTGGGGATTGAATCCGGGGGTCTCATGTGTGCTAGATAAGCACTCCATCACTGAGCGACATTCCCAGCCCTAAGCCCTAAGGATTTGTATTTTGTGTTATGGTACACAAGAAATCCTCAGGTTGGTGTCTCCTGATCACTGGAAGCCAATGTTGGGAGCTGATTCTTAAATGAGTAAGAAGAAAAGGCCTATTTTTAGAAGGTGGCATCCTAGTTTCCATTCATCATTTTTCGTAGGCCACAGTGGTGACTCAGTGACTTCTGAAGACCTGCTGAGCTTAAGACTCATGGTGACTTCAGCATGTTATCTTGTTTCCTGAGGCCTATTACTCCCAGAGGGGAAAGATTGGAACACTCCTCTGTCATGGGTTTTGCATCTTGTTCCCAGCCTCAGTGGCTTGGCCTTCATCTGGCTGGGACAGATAAGAGGAATAGAATTAGTGGAATCTAACTCATGGCTTGAAGCCAGTGAGTGAGTACATATCCATCAGCACCAGGGGCCTGAAGCAAGGGTTCAAATCAAATTCTTCACTGGATAATGAATAGAACAGAGGAAAGGCTGTGGAGAGGATAATAATCCTGGTTTCCTGAGTTTTACTATAATAAACAAAATAGCATTTCTAGTAATAATAATGTACAGTAAATTTTAGTTTTGGAGAATCTACTATAGGAGACGGGGTTACAAATCATTACAATCCCTAATGCATTAGTCACAAGGCTTCTTTAGTCAGAATAATGTATTTACAGGAAAGCCGAACATTGTCCCCAATGCAGTGACAAGGTGCCTTTGCTTTGGAGCAGACTTAGGTGATCCTCTTGCCTAGCGACCAAAGCAGCGTCTGAAAGGTCCAACAAGAATGCACTGCATTCATTTTGATCTCAAACTGCTTTGAAATCTGCCAGTATGCAGAATATGTACTCTTCTTCTGACTGGGAGAGGGTCCAGGAAGGAGCAGAGAGAATGATGAAAGGAATTGAAAATAGAGTATAGGAAGAGAGTTTAAAAGAAGGGAGCTGACTTAGATTGGAAAGAAGAGAAGGCAGAAAAATAATGGTTTTGAAAGCTATAGAGTTCCTACTCATAATCACCCACTCATTCATTTATTCATTCACCCAAACACTCTGCATTGGACCAGGACCTGGCAAACAGAGATAAGGATAAAAATAGAGGTAATCATAACAAAACCCTGGCTTCACAAATCTCTTCTCCCCAGTGACCAAGAACTGAAGAACAAAAATCAAGTGTAGGTTTGGACAAGATTTGAAACAAGAGAAGTGAAGAGTTCGGAGAAACTGATATGCTTGCCAAGGTCAAGGTAAGCAGGAGAAAAACAGCCCCACTTGCCATTTGTTTATGAGAATAAACTGCTGGTTAAATAGGGAAGTAATTTTCAGGGCTGGCTGGGAGAATTTATGCCAGGGGAAAAAACAAAAAGAAGAAGAAGATTAGAGTTTCCACTTTATAGATTAGAACATTTTATTATAAACCTGGTGATGTCAGTATAAAACAAAGCAACCATTCTGTGGTTTCCATTGTGCTTTTCATGTTACTAGACACTGCATGATTCATATCAGGGTCTATCCAGGCCACATAAATAGCAGAAAAGGAAGAAGCTAATGATGACATCTCCTCCCGCACACAGAAGTTAGCAGAAAGCCCACTGGCAAGTTTACCAAGAAAGCAAGTACTTAACAAGTTTATGGTACAGGCCTTAATTAAGTTTAGAGATCCCCTTGTGCTGTAGCTTTGTCTTGTGCCAGACTTTGATTTAACTGAGATTTATCACCATTTAGGCCAATAAAATGTGAATCTATGTCACAGACATAGAGGTGGACTTTTACTTATTTTCTTTAAATAGTATGGACAAACGAGTTGGATAATTCCATTATCAGGATGGCATGTGTTATGGTTTGCTCTTTCATCTTGAAATAATATTTCAAAGGTCAAATAACTGTTCATAGCTTATGCTATGGTTTGAATGCGGTTGGTCTGCTCTGACACTTATGTTGAAATTTAATCTCTATTATACTGTTTGGAGGTGAGATAGGTAGGATCTCTTAAAAAGTGATTAGGATTCTGCTCTCATGAATGGATTAACCCATTTTTATGATTAGTGGATTAATGAATTAATGGGCTAATAGATTACTTCAAGAATGGGTTTGTTTATGAAAACTGATTTGGCTAGGTCTCTCAGTTTCCCTGACTCTCACCATGTGATGCTTTCTTGCCATGTCATGACCCAGCATGAAGTTACCATAGCCAAGTCAATGTTGAGGACACGTTCTTGAACATTCAGAACCATAAAGTATATAAGCTTTTTTTTTCCAACAAATCACCCAGTCCCAGGTATTCAGTTATAACAATAGAAAATGGACTTAGCTTACCTGTCTCACTCCCAATCAAAGGTTGATTTGCAAAATGCTTGACAAAATCCTTCAAAGATGAGTATTCATTAAAGCCAAATTTAAATGAATATCCAGTATATTCAACATGAAAGTGTTTGACAGAGTCTTTGGCCCTGAAAGGAAAAAAGAAGTGCTTAGTGTTATTTGACAACTGAATATCTTTTTGAAGGCAAACATGGTCTTGGGTATTAGCATCACCATTAACATTTTTTAAGAACTAAAGATACAGTTCTTAAAAATGCAGTCATTGAGATCCTTGACAGTTTTAAAGATCATCAGTAATTTCTTTTGGCATAGTATGCTCTTTTCAACTTTTCACTCTACTGGAAGACAAGAGACAATTCTCCCTACCTTCCTAGGGCTTATTGAAAGTCCTTGAACATTAGTCCTCTAAGGGATGTGAGTTAAGAAGGTCAAGGAATAGAGATGATAGAAATGGTGCTTAGAGGGGCTGGGGATATAGCTCAGTTGGTAGAGTGCTTGCTCATATGCATAAGGTCATGAGTTCAATCCCCAGCACCACACGCATACAAAAAAAAAAAAAAGAGAGAAGAAATGGCACTTAACATCATCACTTTATTCTCTGTCCTTAGTCTTCCTCTTTTCCTTCTCTGGGATCAGTCAGAATTCTGCTTCTGTCAATTATTTGAGCCCAGTCCTTTTCCTCTCTTGTCTGTTTCACTGCCTACTGAGTAAAATATCCAATTTCCTACATTGTCATTTTCTTCTTCATTTGGAAATGAAGTAGAACATTAAGTAATATATATCTGTTCCCCATCCTATCTTTCTAGCCTCATCTCCTATTTATTCCTATTTATGGGGCTCATGCCCACACTCCAACTTCAGTGTGCATCGGGATCACCTGCAGGACCTGTTAAAACCAAGATTGCTGGGTCTCTCTCCCAATAATTTATTTGTAATTTTTCATGAAAAAGAAATTCATATATGCTATCTGTGCATAAGAGCTTATGATCCAATTGTTCAGATGAGACACACATAAGTGGAAAATTAACATTCTTTGATATAATAATTCCACATGTGTTTTGAGATTTTTTTTTTTTTTTGGATACATTCAATAAAGCATCAGCACTAACCATCTGATGGACTTTTAACATGATTAGCAATTGGAATCTTGCTGCCACCTGAGTGGAATTCCATTTTTGTTCTAATAATTTCCCCATCCATGTTATTTAGAAAATTTATAAACAAAATGTGGCAGGGTAGCATGAGAAATATTGATGAATGTGCATTTTTTCTCTTCAACTTTCTAACTGCTCTCTGCCTATTCCCCCTATTCTCTTCAAGCAGACCTCAGATTCACTATTGGGGAATGAAAGTTTAGCAGGCAGCCTTATAAGATGGCCCCAACTCCAAACCCCTGGAGCACACATACCTTGTTCCAATTATCCAATCAAAAGCTACTCTAGATGTGATTGTGAAGGACCTTTGCAGGTAATTAAGGTCTCAAATCAGTTTACTTAAGATGGTAAGATTACCTGGGTAGCCTTAACTAATCACATGAACTCTGTGGAATCAATTATTTTCTCTGTTCATAAAAGAAGAAACCAGAGAGACATGCCCTGGCTGGCTTGGAAGATAGCAACACCCATGTTATGAATTGCCCACAAAGGCCAAGTGGCATGGAACTGTGAGAGCTTCTAGGAGTTGACATTTGTCCCTGACTGACAGCTAAAAGGAAAATGGGAAACTTAGTTCTGCAGCAACAAGGACATGAATGAGAAAGAAGGAGGGAAGGAGAAAAGGAGGAGCCACATCCTCATCCAACACCTTTATATCTACCTGGCAAGGACCCTGAACTTCTGGAGACTCCAACCACGTTGTTTCTGAACTTCTAACCTACAGGAATCGTGAGATGACCCATTTATTTTGTTTTAAGTCATTAAGTATTTAGAAATTTATTTGTAGCATAGAAAAAAATACAGAAAGTCTTAAGCCCAAAGAGAAGATAAGCAAATATGTTAATTCTGGGCTTTTAAGCTTCTAAATAACTTGTCATTAGTTGTTTAGGGAAATATTTTTGTGACAAGTCATGTCCTCCTGTCAAAAAGAGAGATTAAACACAAGAAACAAAAAACAAACAGAAGCTGTGACTGAACTGGACAGAAAGGAGGACTCAACAGCCCAAGAGAGTACAGACACTACTACTGAGTTAGTAACAAGGAGGCATGGGCCAGGTAGAGCAGGAGAGAAATGGAAACCTTCCCATGCAGGATTAGCTTAGAGGACTTCACTGTGAAGAGAACCTGTGACTTTCTTCCTAGGGTGCATAAAGCTGCCATCAGACAGTCACACAATGGCAGTTTGAGATCAATGTGAGTGAATGAGGGAAATTTGTGGGGTCCTCACATGCCAGCCTAACCTATGGAGATCTGCACAAGAGTCCAAGAAGACTTCTCTGTATCAGTAGAAGCGAGTGTAGAGGCTGATAGGAACCAGGCACCTGATTACCATGAGCTGTGTCAGCCTCTCTGATCTGGGATGCCAGCCAGGAAGAAGCAGGTGGGGAAGAGATATCCCAAAAGGCCTGAACAACCACTGCACAGCTGGGTGTGCCTGGGAAGACTAGATTCTTACCATTTGGAAAATGGAGTCTCAAGAAAGGAAGTCAATCCATTTGGAATAGTGGAAAGGACACTAGGTCAGGATTCAGGGATTTGGATTGTGGTGCTCTTTCTGTCATTGATTTATTAGATGCCATACATTCCACCCTTTTGGGCTTCTTGTTCTTCATCAGCCAAGTGAATGGTTGGGGTTAAATAATTCCTAAAGTTTCCTCCAGGACATCATTTTCCTGCCAGATGGAGCAGGGATTTTTTTTTTTTTTTTTTTTTTTTTTTTAATAGTCTCACAATTCAGAGTTTGAGATCTAACCTGGTGGCCCAAAAGGAATCAGGGAATTTTGTTATCTGGCAATTTGAGTGATGAGAAAGTCAGTAAATGACAGATGGGACCATGCTGAACTCAGAGTCCTTAAACACCCTACCTCACGGAGAGAGAGTACAGTCCAGTCTGCTCATTGCTGTCTCTCAGAAGGTAGCTACCGTCCCGTCCATTGGAGAGGAGAAGAGCCTCAGCTGCATGACGTGTGAGGTTGCCATGGTACCACCTAGAAAGGAGAGAACAGCACTTCACGCAGGGAAAACCATGGGGTGACTTCTTCACTGGGCTTCCCTCTGAAGATTCCTTAGCAATTTGCTTTCCATCATTGGTAGGCCAGAGACCAAGCTCTCAGCCCAATCAGGACAAGGCTGAAGCAGAGAGCAGAGTTAGCTAATAGCAGCATGTTATGGGTTGAAGTGTGTCCTGAAGAGTCACATGTGGAAGCCCTAACCTCCAGTACTTCAGAATGTGAAGTTATTTGGAGATAAGTTCGTTATCAAATTAAAATGATGGCATTAAAGTGGACCTTAATCCAATGTGACTGCTGTCCTCGTATAGAAAGAGAAACTTAGGAGATAGCCTCATGGATCTCAGAAGGAACAATCTTATTATCACTTTGGTTTTAAACTTCTAGCCTCCAGAAATGTGAGATGAAAGGCTGGTGTTGGGTAAACCACTGAGTTTGTGATACTTCATAAGGCAGTCTTATCAAAATAATAGAGTATTGATTTATGAACAGAAACTTTTAGAAAGTCCAATTCAAAACAGCCATAGAAATAGGCTTTGACCAATTTTCTTTCTTTATTTTGGTCTCTGTCTCTTATTCTCTATTTTGCCAAGTATGGCACCATTTCATGGGAAAACCACTAAGCTACTATATCACAGTCCATAGTCCTGAGTGAAATGAAATCAGTTGGAAGGAATTCTGATGTTTTATAGTGAGCACAGGTCCATTAAATATTGTGTTAAACTGACAAATATCTGAAGAGATGGGACAGTCCCAAGGAGATTCAAATTCATCTGTGTGTGTGTGTGTGTGTGTGTGTGTGTGTGTGTGTGTTTTAAACTGATCTTTGTGTTTTAGAAATGGTAACATGTATCTATGGTAAAAGAAAAAAAATCCAAATAATTCAAAAGAACACATGGTGAAATTAAAGCATTTTTCAGTCTTGAGATGCAGTCCCCATTTCTTTCTCCAAAAGATACCAATGCTAATCATTTTCCTGGATTTCCTTCTACGATCTAGTCTGTGCCTCTAGTTGGCATTCAGGTCTGTCCCTCCACTACTAATTCTATGGGAATAAGGACATTCTAGGACACTGCTTGACATTTTGTTCTTTTCTTCTATGTTCTACTAATGACAGGCCTTTCGCATATTTTTAAAGGAATTGTTGTGACAGTCCAGTGTGGCAACTGGAATTGTAGCCCCCAGAATCTCATTGCCCAGGTCCTAAGCCAGGTGATACCTATTACTAGCAGCAAGACCTAGGGCAAGTTACTTTATCAACATGAGCCTCTCAGTTTCCTCGTGTCCAAAATATGATAACTAATAGTTGTAGCTTGTAGGCCAATTGTGAGAAC
Source organism: Sciurus vulgaris (assembly GCF_902686455.1). Taxonomy (NCBI): domain Eukaryota; kingdom Metazoa; phylum Chordata; class Mammalia; order Rodentia; family Sciuridae; genus Sciurus; species Sciurus vulgaris. The sequence continues at coordinate 59,813,335 of NC_136469.1, forward strand.
TGTACATGTCCACACAGGTGGAGTGACTGACACAGGACTGGTAGACAGCAAGAATCAGGAGGTTAGTTACTATCATCCAGCCATTGAGAGTCACAAAGCCATAACTTGCCATTTACCCTCTGTGGTGTGATTTTATTTTTGTCCATATATATATATATATATATATATATATAATTTTTTTTTTTTTTTTTTTTTTTTTTTAGTATTACAACTGCTCAAGCAGCCAATTTTATTGGTATTGGTATTACAAATAACCTAATGTTTTTACAGAAAGCCAATATTTGAGTAACTCATCATTTTGTCTTAAGGTTTTCAGTTTCTAAACTGGCATTATTTACATCAAAAATACTTTCAAAAATTAGAGCATAATAACTGTTAAAGTCATCAATTCATTTTGTGGAAGGTACAGATAACAACACATCTTTGGAAATGCAATGCTCCTGCAAACAAATTCCCAACTCACAAACACAAGTCTCAGAAATCTTTTATTTATGACAGTTACACCCATTATAAGTGAAATTCAGTTCTTATCCTTTCATTAACACTGAGGGAAAAAGACAAAGCTATTGTTGAACCTCATTAAAATAAATCCAGAAACAACAAATCCACTCTAAAGGTTTCAAATTCTTTTAACTCCAAGGTAAACCCCACAGGTACTTTTGGGTTCCCTTTTCAGTTCTCCCTACAAGTTTGACAATTCATCAAAAGCAGCAAGAACTTTTTCACTACTGTAGACAGAATCACTTAAAGGGTTACTTATCTTTCTCCAAGCATTAAAATGCCCTAAAAAGGTAAAGTAATAAAACAGGACCATAATATAGGCAAAAATTAAATGTTAAATCATTTTGCATAAGACAATAAATGATTACTGAAGAAACAGTTTACAAATCTATTTTGTTACTACATTTACACTAAAGTCCAGTTCTCACTGAATATTTAGTGAAACCATTTCAATTTTTTGTCGACCAGCTCTTGTAGGTCCCAAATAATTTGCTTAACATGACTCAGCATAAATATCTTTCTCTTTTACAGACTAAAACCTAGTCCCAAGGAAATTGTGTTAAGACTATATATATATCTTCCTCCAACATTATCTAATCTTCACAGCATAGTGTAAAAAAGCCACTTCAAATCTTGTTTTAGAAACAGGCACAGAATATACTTTTTTAAGAAAAAAAATTCTCATTCCCTTCCTTACCCAAACAAAACTATACACCTTATTTTGGTTAGATGAAAGACAGTCTTACTTAAGAGACATTTCACTTAAGCTAGCTAATACATGAACATTATTCCATCTGATTAATCACTCTGAAATAAGATTGTTTTAAAGTTTCATTAAAGCCAAGAGATAAAATCGTCTGAATTGTACATAGAACTAGGATGAGTCAATACCTATCAAAGATGATTTTTAAAAAAATTTTAAGCTAATAAACTGCAAAAATAATTGTAAGAGAAAAATATATAAAGCAAAATAGTTTGTGATTTCATTGTCCTTCCCTAATTGTTACTGAAGAAAAAGAGTTTGTAATATTTAAAAAGTGTAAGTCGGGTTAACTGTCTCCTGTCCTAACTTTAAACAATAAGTAAAATTAAAGGCTCATTTCTTTGGACACTTGCATTTAACATTTAATAGTCACTCGTGCAACATCCAAACATAAACCTAAAATGGACCACAGAGACAGCAGTGCTGTAGGACAGTAGTGAAATGCACAAAAAAATTCTTGCAGATGCGTCTTGTGCTTTTCTATCAGTGCATGAAGAGTGCAAGTCCACTGCTACTCATATGTTCCAAAAGCATTAACACATCTAATCAACCAAACTACTAAGGAAAAGACATTACCTTTCTAAAGTTCATTCACAGTTGAGACCCTTAATTTGCTTTCATTTTATGCAATCCATATTTTATTCCTAAATATCATAAAAGCATATGCTAATTTCTTAAAGCTGGAGAAATAACAAAGAATGTAGAATTGTGCCCAACTCATTTACCAGTTTGTAGTTGTTAAGATTGTTTTAGGCCCTTAGATTCAATTCAAAGTAGATTAAAGTGTTACACTTTACCTCAAATATTCTACTACCCTCAGAATGTTACCTAAGACCTCTTTAAGACTGAGGACCAGCAAATACTGCCTAATTCACCGTAAACCACACACAAGTTTTCTGTTCCCAACCAATTTGACAACTACATGCATTGAGACTCAAAAGAACACAAGTGTTCACAGTCTTCTTATTGCTTGTGGCCCAAGTGTCAAAGTGAAGTCACCTCCAGAAGGCAAAATATAATCACTACTTGCAAATTCTCACAGTGGCCAAAGGGATATAGCACAAATAAAAAGATCAATAGAAGGGACAAGTCACCAGGAAAAAACAGGGGAGGGGAGACCTCAATGGCTTCCTGGCCAGTCACACCAAGAAAAAGGACTAACAAACTTTTTAAAAATGGCACTCAACAGACTGGCCAATAAGGAAAAATACCCAACTACCTGCAGCAAATATATATTCAGGGCCTCATTGTTTTCCTGGACTAAAGGACTAAAAAGTCTATGAGGAGGGGACAAAAATCACACACACAACCGCAACTGATTTCTGCACTCGATCTCTTTCCCCAGAGCTCCCTTGGCCAACGACTACTCAGATAATGCAGACACCTTATGAAAGTTAATTCTTTTTAGATTGTGCTTTCAAGCTACTAATATATACAGATCATCCCCTCTACTAATTACAGAAGACCCAAGGAAAATGTAATCTCTTAACTGGTGAGTTCATTAGTCTGGGGACCAGAGTGAGAGATTCTATTATGAATACTTTTCAAGACAAAACCTCTGTGTTTTATCATAGTGTTTTTGTGTGTGTGTTTTCTTTTCTGTACACTTCTTTGTACTTTATACTAAAGTCTGAATAACTCTTGCTGGTAGAAGCCAACACTTAGTCCCATGTATGAGAGTTAACTTCATTCTTTTCACTAGCTATGGACTATTTCAATAATAAATGCTATTTTGTCACAAGGAGACTAGCTGACAAGAAATGAATAATCAACCATTCAGGACAAATGTATAGCTGCCTCATACAACTGACTGTAGCTGTATGCACTCTGGGTTACCTTCCTATTAAGCAGTCACTTCAGAGTGGCTGGAGTTCTGCAATGATACAGCACAGAAAGGACCAGATTCCCAAACACTGGTCTTTAAAGTGAGAAAAATGACTTTAGATTCACTGGATTGCTTGGCAATCATACTTAGGGAAAAATAACTTTATTCAGGGTTAGAAAATGCTTGGTAATGGCCTTATATATATTAGAATATGCTTAGACTTGATGCATCGTATAGCACTCAAGGATTGATACATCTTCTACAATGTCCTTCTTATACTCTGCCCAGCAACTATAGCTATCTTTTCTTTTCAGGGCACTTTTTTCTATAATACTAATCTATCACCAATTTTAGAATGTGCAATCCAGAACTCTACTTTGAAAGCATGGGACAAAGCTTGTACTGCTCATTTGCAATCTGCCACCTTCTGACAGGCAGGCAGACTTCAAGAGTAATTCAATTCTAGGAAGAAAAAAGAGGCTGAGAAGGCCCATCTTAAGCTCATTTTTAGAATTTCTGGCAACTATACAAATGCACTTTAAAGTTTTAGGACATAAGAAATAAGCAACTAAGGTTAAAAAAAGTGTTGTTTCTCTAAGACAGTGTTGTTTCTCTTTTTACATAAAGGTAAAGAATAACCTCCAAACAAAATAATGATCTATCTTTATGATACACATGAACCCCTTCCCCCAGGATAGAAAAAAGTCAAGATCATGAGGAAGTGTTAATGAATGCAACTATGATTCATATACAAAGAAAACACTGCCTCAGAGAATACAGAGGCACAATAGATGTCAATCAAAACAATCTGAGCAGAGGTCCACCTGTACAAAAATAAAAAGCCAACAGAGGTAACATAGTTAAGACCAACTCAGCAAAAAGTCTAATTTTTCTAATTGATTTTGCCCTACTTACTAAGTTAACTAAATGCTGGAGTTAAAAAAAAAAAAAAAAAAAAAAACAAGAAACCTAAGAGAATAGATAAGTAAAGGAATAGGAAATGAAATGATTTAGTGCACACAGACCTTAACTTTCCTAGAGAACACAATATGTTGAGTTGTAGAAAGGAATTTAATTCCTATAGTGGATGAATGTCATTCACTTAGAATCAAATTGACATTACAAAGTATTAAAGCCTTCAAAAGAAAGAGTATAACCTAATCTTATAGCATAAAATTAATTCTGCTATATATCTTCATTATCTGTATTTACTAATGGATATTTAATACAAAAATAAAGGTATTCAAAGCTCAAAAAAGCAAGCAATTTCTACAATGTCTTTCTTTGATAGCACCGGGAGACTTTATCCTTTATATACTACTTCAAACAAACAATTTTAATCAAATTTCACCCATGCTAACAGAACTATTAGATTCTCAGACCTCTCCAAATGTTCATGTCTCCAGAGGGCATCCCTATTTGAAATCCTAAAACCATTTGTTTGCTATTTCTTACACATATTTTTTTATTCCTTTCCATTTAATTCAGATAATAGGTAGTTGAGGATAACAGAGTCAAGGGACCCACAGTCCAGGCCAGTGATGACTGATGACAAAGGACAGATGGATAACTACACAGGTCACGTCTATGTGATGAACTAAGTTCTGTTAAAGAGATGTGTAGAGCATGCAAAAACTCTATTCTGGCAGTGAAGGACCTTGTCATGAATCTCATAGGCTGTGATGTCCCTATGGCATGAAATTTTAGCCTGAGTGATAAAGAATAATCATAAGTACATCTGTGGAAGGAAGTTTCTACATAGGTGTTCAAGATATCTGTTTCCTAAACCTCCATTTCTTAATGCATGTTCTTTAGCATATTTCCTCTTTTGGGCAGAGCTGTTTTTATTCAGTTTAAGAAATGTATTTGTTAGCTGATAGAAATGGCATGAAAAGCATTTTATTAAAAACCCCACTGAGTAGTTTGCCCAGAGCAGTCCCACTCATTGGACCGATTCTCAGACAAGTTCAAATCTTTTGCTAAAAAATGCTTTCAAAGCACAGCTGGAAGAATTACAAGGGAAGCCATAGTAAACCTCAAGTTCAACTAAAGCCAAAATGATAATTCTTCTTGGTACATACATAAAATCTCTGCAAGGTCACAAGTTCTCAAATATATTTTGCCAATAATTAACCTCAGGATGAACATTTCAGCATAAGATCTAATTGGAGCCAGTAGATCACTTATTTGAAAAAAATATTAAAACAAAATTTTAAAGCAAAGAATTTGCACTTTCCTTTGAATTTCTTTTTTTTTCCCTTTTGTGTGTGTGTGTGTGTGTGTGTGTGTGTGTGTGTGTTTGTGGTGCTGAGGATGTTCTACAAAGGGATACTCTACTGCTGAGCTATACCCTCAGTCCTTTTTACATTTTATTTTGAGACAGGGTCTTGCTAAATTTTTGAGTCTGGTCTTGAATTTGTGATCCTCCTGACTCAGCCTCCCAAGGTTCTGGGATTACAGGTATGTACCACCACTTCTGTCTTTTCAAGAGATCTGCATGAACAGAATTCTAAAATTAATTATAGCCTGATGACAATTTTTACTAAGAATTTTTATGATAATCTTTTAAATAAAATCATAGAAGATAAATACATAAGAAACACTTGAGTACAAAGCAAGAGTCACCTTGGAAAATCCTCAGAGTGTTAATTTCTAGGTGGCAGCTTTGCATCAATCAATGTTGCCATGGAATATGGGGCCAGGGCAACCTAATATGGAACTTGCCCCGGAGCTGAGTACACATGGCTATAGCTATGATGCAATGAGAATTCTCATTCCCCAAACAACTCTCCCACTAAAGTCTCAACTTTCCCTTTTAGTTGATTGAAAATTTTCTTTCTGAGAACACTTCGATGCACGTCAGGGAAGTGGATATGGACTCAAATAACATGGCACGTCCTTTGATAAGGATGGTTTGAGTCTGTGTGCATAAAGAACAAAAAGTTAAAAGTAGAGTTAAGTTTGTAGCATTCCCATAATCAACTCTCTGTACCTTCAAATTGTTTCAGATCTGTACAAATCCTTGTGCAAAGTGTTGTGCTAGGCAGGTAAGGGCATAAAAATGAAAAAGCCCAGATAGGGCTTTAAGAAGCCATTAATTTAATCAGTAGTAAAAGAAAAGTACTTTGCAAACTATATCCAAGAAGGAACAAAATACGCAAAGGATGTCCTAGGAAGAATGATCAAAACTAGGTTCCTTGAAAGAGCCAACATCAAAGTATGTCTTGAAAAATATTACATGATCTTTGAAGTATTACTTTTTTTTCTGATTATAAGGAAAATATAGTAAAAATTAAAATATATAAATGGAAAGAAGAGAAAGTGAAAACCTTTCATAGAAAAGGAAATACATACTTCAAATAAAGTTTCACTACTAATCAAGTAAATATAAATTAAAACTGCAATATAATATTTTCTTTATCCACCAGATTAGCTAAAAGAGAAGGATTAGACAGTACTAAATGTTAGAGAAAATTTTGGGGTAATGGAGATTATCATCCATTATTAGTAAGTATGTAGCTGGGAGGAGAATTTCACACATCTCCCATCACTGAACCTAATGTACCATTCTACTTCCAGTGTCTGCCTAATGAAGCACTCACATTTAAGCAGAAGAAAATATGAACAAATGTGTTCACTGCAAAATTGTATGTGAAAGTAAAATTTTGGGAGCAAATACCACAAACAGCACAAATCTGAGAAAAAGAACTTAATTTTCATTAATTAACTTGTTCAAAACATTATTTTCAGTTTTGCAGTGTGATATTGGTAATGAAGTTTTTAGGCTTGTTGGTGACTTGAGGAGCCTTCATCAGATGTCTTTCATATGTGAGTTGTAGAGTTCTGGAGCATTTTAAATGACTACATACAGGTTCCAATCTCTTATTTATTTATTTATTATTTTTTTGGTACCAGGGATTGAAACCTGGGGTGCTTATCCACTGAGGCACAACTCCAACCCTTTTTATCTTTTATTCTGAGACAGGATCTAAGTTTCTGAGGGTCTCTCACTAAGTTGCTGAGGCTGGCTTTGAACTTGTGATCCTCCACCTCAGCCTCCAGAGCAGCTGGGATTACAGGAGTATGCCACCACACTCAGCAGGTTCCAGACTTAAGTACTCTCATTTGGCATTTACTATCCATAGCACTGTGGTCTGCACAAGTGAGGGAACCCAAAGCTGAAACTTCACTGGCTTCACTGCAAACTTGCTTCTGATAATTACAAAAGTCATGTTTCTATTTTTTATATTATTATTATTATGTTGTTGTTGTTGTTGTTGCTGCTGTTACTGGGACTTGAACCCACTTTACCACTGAGCTATATCCCCAGCCCGTTTTATTTTTTTTATCTTGAGACAGGGTCTTGCTAAATTGCCCAGGTTGGTCTGGAAATTGTAATTCCCCTCCAAGTAGATGAGATTACAGGCATGCACCAAGGCATCTGGCTTGTTTCTATTATATTTTTTTAACCAAACAATTAAAACCATTTAACTTAGTAAATGAAAGCCACGTATAATCCCTCATTACAACCAAGAAAAAAATCACAACCATCTGCTTAGCCTATATTCTTTTCAATTTTTTGTAGCATTTGAATAATGTTGAAACCCTACAGACTCTTATTTAATCTTTACCTACATATCTAATGATGGGGGATTCAGTACTTCTATAGAAAGTTTAGCCATACTTCCATAACTGATGGACAGAAAACTCTTTCCTCCATTGAATTGCCACCCCTGCTGTACGGCTTTCAACAAATGGTCTCAGAGCTACTTTTTGAAGCTACATAGATGATACTTTATAAACAGCTGAAAGAACTTCAAATGTATCCTCTTCTCTTTTCCATCATCTTCATCTTCTCTTTTTAGGACAGACTTTCAGTTCATTTATCACTCAGGGACCTTATCATCCAAAGACCTATCTCTTCTGAATATCTTCCATATATATTTTAAAATTCTATCTTAATGATATGCACTGGCTTGCAAGACACAGAAGGTTAGCATCTCTCTTGTTCTTGCTGCTGAGTACACATAAAAAGCCTGAGATTGCATTACATTCGTTTCTTCACAACTGCATGGTGTGACTGATTCACACTGAACCAACCTACTGTTAATTAAAACTCCCAAGTAGGTCCGTTTCCTCTGCTGGTTTTAGAAGGGTGATGTTTTTAGAGTTAGTGCAATGACAAACTAATTTACTACTGGGAAATACCAAGTGAAAAAGTACGCCACCTTGAACCATAAATGTGTGGAGTGTCAGTGAGAATCTTGTCTGTGCCTTCGCCTCCAGTCTTTCCTCAGCTAGTCCATCCACTCAAATCACTTTTAATTTATAAGCTATGTGATTTCACCCAAGTGGCATCCTCCATGTTTTCATCTGTTAAAGTAACTGTTGGTAATGCCTACAAAGAAAACCTTATTTTCACTTATGGAACATTGTGTTCTTTTATGAACATTTCAGGTGATTTTTTTTTTCACTTTTGTAGACAAGAACAAACTATGAGCTTTCTAAATTATACAATATATTGTGAATATGCCAGACATTCTCCTAGATGCTTCATGCATTTGGAATAAGGTTCATTTTTCTGAAACTTAAAAAAAATTATTTTTGTCTTACTTTTCTTCCCTGTCTTTTCCCTGAAGAATAAAAGGAGCAACAAAGTACTATTTATAACAATGTATTAGAAACAATGTGTTATATTCTTCTTTTCCCCTCCAAGGTCTACATATTTTCACATTTTGTCTCAAGGTTGATAGAGTCAACAGCACAGAGACTAATCGAGCTTTAAAAGAATATTTGTATTGGGTTTATAAAATTATCAAAGCTAGCAGTTGACTTTGAAGGAAATAGTGGTATTATCCCTTCCATGATACAGTAACAAATTAGGAAACACCCACCCACTAAAGAATTTTCTTAGCTGCCTCTTGGTAAGTTACAGGAAATAAACTCAACCACAGAGCAAACCAGCAGACTAGATCCAGAAAGCTGGTCCTCCAGGCAGCCTCCTCTGCTTTCATTCCAGTGCCTTTTTGTACTAGAACCTTCTGAGGAATTGCTCCAGCATATTGAAAGCTTCAATGTTTCTTTATCCCATTGGATTTCTTTAAAAATAATTTTTATTAGCTTTTTTTTTTAGTTATATATGATACTTGGGTTCATTTTGATCTACTGTATACAATGTATTTTATACCAGTCCCTTCATATATGAACACATATATATCACAAATACACACAGAGTAGCAGGAAACAACACTGATCCTTCCATATGCTATTTACTTGAATATTTTCATTTCTATTCATTCTGAGTAAATATCGTGACTCCTGAAACTCATAGAGGTTGCACTCAGTGATTTATTTTGTTTTGTTTTATTTTTGTTTTGCACATGGTGTTTGAAAAGCACTGCAGAAGGAAAAGAGAAGAGTCTTCAGGTGAGCAGAGTCAGAAACTGCCAACTAGTTGCCATCTCAGTGGCAGTAGACAATAAATGTTATGGGAGGGGAGCTCATGGAGGGTTGGAATGATCAGGGTAAGCTTCAAGGAGGAGGAAGATCAGGAGCTGGGGCTTGAAGGTTTGACATTTAATTGATAGGTAGCAAGACAAAAGGACATTCCAAGAGGAAAGACGGCATGGGGGTTCATGTATGCACAGTATTTTGAGGCAACAGGATGCCTAGTTGAAAGAGTGTGTTCATATTGGGGACTAATGCAAGACAATGCTGGAAGATCTGGTGGGCACAGAAAGCAAGCTTGCAATTTAAAACATAAGCCACACCTCCACTTAGACATTGCATTTTTTTAAGGCACAGGTGGATTTATTTAGGAAGGTAGATACATACTCAAGAGTGAGAAGCAGACTAGATAGTGCATTTCTCAATGATAAAACTTCTTAGTAAGCTATGTCTACAGATTATTCATAGATTTACTGATGTATTCTTCCCCTTCCTGGCAAAAAGAAGTGAAATAGAACCAAATAGAATATACCTCTGTCCCAATAGAGCTATAAAGAGGATTTACATTTCAATCTAAGACAAGAACAGAAACTTCTGGTTGTATAAAAGTCACTAGAAGGCCCAGAACCAACAAAAGAACTCTTCTTTAGAGAAATTTCTCTAGTCTTCATTTAAAAAATTAACCTCACTTTTGAATGACACTGATTCCCCCTTTGAATTCTCTAGACTAAAAACTAACAGAGGCGTCACTCACTTCTCTAAATCCATGGCTGGCATAGCTAATTGATTTGTATCCTGTCTTCCTGAACATATAGCTCAGTCTCACAGTCCTGAACGCAATGGTGACAGAACAGAAGATGAATCTATTGGACTCCCCCTCTCCAGGTGATCTTTACTTGGGCTAATAAAACCTCAGCATTTGAGTTATTCCATGGGATTTTCTGGCTGCTATTTTATTCACATTCGTTTTTTCATAGAGTTGGTGCTGGACACTTCAACTTTGTGAAAGATAAAGTTCCTGGTCCTCTGTGTAAGAGAAATCCTGGGTTTAAGATAAGAAACTGTCTTATTTAGGTCAAGAGCTATTGGTCCTGTGATTTGTATCATAGTCAGGTATATCCATGACAAGATGGTATTGTCTTTGTAAGCATGTGAAGTCACATGTTCACAGCTGTGAGCTTATCTTTCTACTGATCATAGTGATGGACCCTGTTTAAGCAGAGAAGCAAGCAGAGGTCTTGCAAAAGGAAGTTTTCTGATAAGGCCACATTCAGGCATAGTTTGATGTATACTGAAGGTTCCCCACAATCTTTCCAGAGGGGATGTTTCTGTGATGGACTCAGCATGGTGGTGGCTTTCTATAACACTATTGTAAATACCCACATTTGCACATGATACTAGCAGAGCTAATTGGTGAGGATGTTCCAGGCTTTGGAAAACAGACCTGAGTGATGACAGAAGCCAACTATGTTGGCCATCAACTAAAAGCAGGTCCCAAGGTTTCTGGTGAGAGTTAGGGTTCTGTTCAAAGGGAGAAGAGAACTCTGTGGGAGTTAGAGACCAGGAAAAACCTGCTTTTGAAGGAGTCTGAGAAATGAGACCAGAAGTTCTAGGGGATGGAAACAGTGAGAGAGAGATAGAATATAGACTCAGAGATTCAGAGACACAAGAGAGGTACAAAGAGCCAGAGACACAAATATCGCAGAGCTGTATACAAATAGAAAGAGACACAAAAGCAGACACAGACAAAGGCCCACAGGCTCAACCAAACAGTCAACAATACTAGGAACAGTGACTTAGGGCACACATGTACAGACCCAGTGAACCAGAGGCTCAGGCAGAGAACCACGGGTAGGTAAGTATACAGACATCTAGAGGCAGACTCACAGAGCCTACCCAGAGATGGGTCAGTACATCCAGAAAAATCAGTGACTTGGAGTGACCTGAGAGACAGCTCCGGCCACTGACTTGAGGGAGGAGTGGAAATTGCATCTCATCATGACAAAGGTCCTGCTCAGTTCCCAGGGCAGCATGCACTGGCTGCAAGACCCAAAGAGCATCATGGCTCCCAGTGGTTGGGCACAGTAAATGCCTGGTTTGGTATGAGAATCTGAGAAGGTCTAGATGGGTTAGGCAGAGATTCAAAACCAGAGATTCCTGGCAGAGGGTTGGGGAATGGAATCTAGTTGACTCTTCACTCAGTCTGATTATTCTTGTATCCTATTCTTCATAAAATGCTGGCTCCAGGTTAATTGTCTTTGGTCTGTGGTTGCCAGTGACTACCTGCCATTGTGGGTTAGTACAGGAGGCAGAGAGAGCCACTTTCAGGAAGCTACAGCTGCAGGAAAGAGTTCCGGTCTTGAGGGATATAAAAAATACAGCCAGATCCTTGTTCCATTAGTTATTTCTTCTCTATTCCACAGTTCAGATGATACCTCTAACTGATGTCAGTTTATCCCACCAGTAAAGAGTGTTGGGCATGAGGGGACTGAGTGATTCTGGGGTGATGAGTGCAAATCCATCACCAGGTTGGTGTGGTAGAGAGCTCTCAGGCTGGAGTCAGGAGCCTTGAGTTCTGGTCTTGGCTTTGACTCAACTTGTAGCAATTCAACAAACACTTAGTTAGACATCTGCTCTTTGTCAAGCGATAGTCTCAGATGGAGATGACAAAGATGAATAGCCTACAGCTCCACTTGTTCCTAAGGAGTTCACCTTCAAAGGAGAAAGCAAGCTGATGGCCAAAGCTTTTAGCACCTCAGGATTAACATCTGCAAAATGGCTCTAAGATTATTTGGTGAATCGACCCAAAACATAAACTACCAGTGGCGAATAAAAATAGAACAGTAACTGGAACCCTGGCAGCTTTAGAAATTTATAGTGATAAAGTAAACAAAGAACAAATTTAAAAAATACTTGTGAGACATTAACGTTTTCAAAATGTTTTTGATTCCTTTTTGAAAAAATACACAAAATCTGAACCAGGTTTGTTTAGATGTTAATCACTTATCATTCTTAGTTCAATAGAATTACTGGCTTCCACCCCTGTTCCTTCCTTGCTGTTCCAGATCCATACTCTAGTTTCTCATTCACCAATCTGTAAACCACTTAGTTTTCTTGACTCTGGACCACTTCCACCTACATACTAACTACCCAATTAATCCACCTGACAACAAAATATGATGATCATGGAATTCCACATTCCTGTAAATATTCCATATTGTCCATTGGCAAATCTGTTTCAGGCCTTCTTGATCTGGACCAAACTAAGTATCCAACTTTAACACAAGTCAACAGGCTGGACCACGACTAGATCCTGTAACTACTCTGAGACAGAGAAGGAAATGGAAAATATCCAACCAGAAAGCAAGAGCAATGTTATGCATGTAGTATAGAAACAATTTTGCAATTCAATCTGTGTGTGTGTGTGTGTGTGTGTGTGTGTGAGTGTGTGCATGTTCACAGAAAAACATTTTTACAAAACTGGAAAGAATTTGAACAATATAATTTAGATGGTAGAACATGGCTGATATTTTTGATGCTTTATTCCCTCAGTTTTTGATAGTTAATATGTATTATGGTAATTTAAACTGATTATTATGAATAATTTTAGGTGTACAGGAAAGTAGCAAATAGTATAAATAGTAATATAGACAATGGGCACATTTAAATAATACCAGTGCTTCAGATAAGAAGGTTTTTGTTGTTGTTGTTGTTTGTTTTTTGCCATTCTGTGATCAAACCCAGGACTTCACACATGCTTGGCAAATGCTTTACCATTCTGCTACATCCCCAGCCCCCATACTTTAGTTAGAACAATTTTGTTTTGTTTTTGTTTTTGTTTTGTCCGGGGGTGGGGGTGGGGGTTGGGCTCAGGGATGGCTTACCACTGAGGTACATCCCCAGCCCGTTTATTTTTTTATTTTGAAACCGGGTCTCACTAAATTGCTGAGGCCAGCCTCAAATTTGCAATCCTCCTCCTCCCAAATCACTGGGATTACAGGTATGCACCACGGTACCAGATTAGTCAGAATATTTTTTTTTTTTCTTTTCTTTCCCAATATGTCTTTTGATAAGCAGCTTTAAATTACAAATATCGAGTTACTTTAACCCTAAAAAATTCAACGTGTGCCTCTAAAAAGTAAGATTTTTCTTAAATCATTGGTATCAAGATGAATTAAATGGTAGTTCCTAGGCTTTCCGTAAGGCGTAACCGGTTCTAAACAGAGAAGTGAGCAGGCACCCGTGAGCAGGGCCTCAGGGACCCTGACCACAGAGCAGCTGGAGGTGAGCAAGAAAGGGAGCCAAGACCAGAGCAGCTGGAGGTGAGCAAGAAAGGGAGCCAAGACCCCTCCCAGACACTGCCCCGTCGCTGGTTTCATCAGGTCCACTTTAGGGAGGAGAAGTCAAAAGTTTACGACCTCAGAATAGGAATTTAGCCTCTAAGGGGAGTGGTAGGAGCCAGAATTTAAACCGGGACTTAAAAAGAAAAAAAAGTCCCAGAGTCCATTTATGAAGGGAGCATGGGAAAAGAACAGGAGGCGAGCCAGGTGGCAGCTTCTTGCAGAGCAAGGTGGGACTGAGGAGACATTCGGTCCCAGGGACCAGGTGGCCTCTTTCTATTTTCTGAGTGCCACGTTTGCCACTCTTACTCCTTTACTCGTGGGGGGATGTGTCTTTTTTTTCTATATCAAATGTCACCATTTATAACTTCAATTGACAGGATCATCTCTGTTTCCGGTGATCCCCTTCCTTTCTGCCACAGGTAAGCATTTTTCTCTGGACACTGTTGGGGCCCTCAGCCGGCACAGCGGAGCCTTCTTACTTCGCCTGCCTGTGCTTCCTGTCCCTGCAGTCGTTTCTTCTTTATTTCAGTATCCCCACGGCGCCTTGCATAATGTCCCCATACAACAGGTGAGCCACAAACGAATGGAAGATTGGAAGAGTGTCACAGAGAAGCCCCACCCACTGTGGAGAACGTGGGGCACGGATTTTCACGTGTAAGGAGAAGGAAGTCACCCACGGAGGAACAAAAAACACAAAAACCGAAGAGGAAACTCAGTTGAGTCAAGAGGAGCTCCAACTGCTTGCTAGTTACATACTATCAACAGCTCACCTTCCATTTTTAGAATCCCAAGATGACAGAATTTTCACAGAAGGGGACTTTTTGTAGATTTCTTTGAGTGTGTTTAAGGTTAACTGGAGGTGACATTAACATTTTTAAAGATAGGCCAAAACTCACATTTTTAAACAGCTCCCTGTATTTCTATTAGAGTAGCAGTAGGTCATATAATTCCAGAAGCTAAAAATTATAGCTGAGGTTCCAAAACTGATAAAAACGTAAGTCCTTATAGACAAAATGTGTGTGTGTGTGTGTGGTGTGTGTGTGTGTGTGTGTGTATTTTAAAGGAATCTGATAATCTCTAAAGCAGTCTTACTGTTTCCTTTAAGTCTGGAAATGACGGTTGTATTAGCTTCAAAGAAGGATTAGCCAGCTTCTCAGTCTCACAGTGATCATTTGTCTAGGGTCAGAGTGGTAAACTGTGAGGGGCAGAGGGCTTTACCTGGCAGTTGATGGCTAAAACTTGAGAGTGTCTGACAAATTGACACAATGGCAGCCTTTCCTGTCTTCCAAATTGTTTCTGGTGAAAGATCTGCTCTTGAAATGTTCTTGTAACTCAGGCAAGTTCATGGAAAGCTTGATCTATATATCTTAATCTTTGCTGACGTTTTCATTTATGTCACCTTAAGTTGCCATGCCAACTGTTGTCCTTCCTGTTACCCAACTAAAATCAATGGAAACTCATTCCCATCCTTTACTCAGAATCTGTCTTTGAACACGTCTCTTCAAACTGCGCATGCCCCGCTCCCCCAGACTGGGTCTGAGAAGACCACCAGGAAACCTCCACCAGCCCTCCTATGCCGTTCTCTCTTGACTCTATATTGTGTCCCGCTGATCCAACACAGCTAGTCGGGCTGTTCTGTCATCTAACACGCGCTGCTGTGTGCAGGCATCTTCAAAGGTCGGTTCTTAATCCGTTATAAAATAAGCCTGGAAGAACTGGGTGCAGAGCGCCCACTAGCCTCCACCCGCCTCCCTAGTGGGGAACGCGTTTGGTCACCTGGGATCCTGGCGGGTCCCGGGGTCCTAGGCGCAGGGAGCTGCCAGATCCATTTGGCCACCAGCGTCCAGTCAGAGGCTGCAGGAGCCAGGGGCTGCCGCCATGCGACGGGGGCTGAACGCGGCCTCCATCACAGGGCCAAATCACTGTCTTTTGATTTTGAAAGTAGAAAAGGCCTGACCACAGTCCACATCTTGCTTCTCATCCACGGTACTTCACACCCTTGGGCATTGGGGAATGGGCCTCGCTCCCTCCCGCCTCCCCCTAATCCCACACCAACCCATGTGTAAGTGAAACTGAGCAGCAGTTTAGGATAGTTTTTTTCCTTCTTCCTTCGCTTTTGGGTACACTAATGCACTTAGGTTGAAAGAAAAGAAATGCTTTTGAACTGACACTATAAAGGAAACATGGATACAAATGCATCCGAGTGACTTGATTTAGGGAATTGAAAGAATAATAATCCTATGCTCTGACCAAGTGTCTTGGAAAGAAAAGTGATAGATTTACTTCAGCTCAGGGTTCAATTTGCAGAACTTCTCTATTCCAGAGCTTGAAGAAAAATAGAACTAAGACTGATGTACTTTTTTTATAATTTAATCACTAAATTATGGTTATAGCTATCAAAAATATAACATAAGAATTTACCTATTACTCAAATAACCTACTAAAATAATTGAAAACTGCAGTCATTAAAACCAGACACCTTTCTACTATTATGTATTATTACTGTTTGTTTCCAGAGAGTGAACCCAGAGGTGCTTAACCTCTGAGCCACATCCTCAGCCCTTTTTATATTTTATTTTGGGGACAGGGTCTCGCTAAGTTGCTTAGGGCCTCACTAACCTGTTAGGATTAGCTTTGAACTTGTAAACCTCTTGCCTCAGCCTCGGGAGCCTCTGGGATTACATGCATGTGCCAAACCCTGTGTATAATTAAAATGCACCAATGAAAACAAATAATTTAAAAAAATAAAACCAACCATCTTTTATCTATCAATTATATGACATCATTTTGTTTTTATGGAGTTTTAAAAAACCTGAATTAATCAGAAGGTTTGATACAGACAATACCTCCGTGAGTTAAAACTTCAAAGAACAAGCTTCATTTAGATTCAGAATTCTGCCAAAGGAAACAAGTCATTGTCAAGATTATTTAAATTATTAACTATGAAAAGCATATCAGTGATGTGCTGGAGGGGCAAATACTGGCTCAAGTTGATCATAACGTATTTGATTTGCAACCTAGATATTCAATCCTTGACAGTCTGAACTTGTCCATTCCTCGGTAGAGGCAAATAGCTTGAATTTGTCTCTATTGGGCAAATAGACAAATTCTAGAAATCAGAACTTCCTTTCTCCCAGGGGAACCATGCTCCTGAGGGTTCTTCTGGCGGAATGAAAAAGTTCTAATGCTGATTTCTGGTGATGATTGTATCATTCCTTAAAGTTAATAAAACTTAATGAACTATGCCATTGAAATGGTGCATTTTATGAAATGTAAACTATACCTCAACTGAGTTATTGACCAAAATGCTCCCCCCGACTAATAAACAAAACACCAACATTTCTTAATGATTTGAAGATTCAGGTGCACACCCAACACACTTAAAATAAATAATAAAATCACAGTGCATTTGAAAAGAAATATTCTGTGCAGTGATTCTCAGTCTCAGCCTCACTTTGGAATCACTTGGAGAGAAATGCTTTTCACAGAGATACAAATAATATTTCCCTGTTCTGTAGCCTGGGCACCAGGAATTAAAAAACAAAGCCAAGAAACTCCTTAGGCTATTCTTGTAGTGCACAGCAAAAGTTGAGACCACAGCAGTGCAGCAGTTCCCCCAGATAACTGCAAGTTTCCCATTGTTTAAAAAACCAAACTCGTATGTTTAATAAATTTCCACTTCTGAAATGGAAGAAGCGTGGACACAAATGCACCTTTTTCTTTTCTTTTCTTTCTTTCTTTCTTTCTTTCTTTCTTTCTTTCTTTCTTTCTTTCTTTCTTTCTTTCTTTCTTTCTCTCTCTCTTTCTTTCTTTCTTTCTTTCTTTCTTTCTTTCTTTTTCTTTTTCTTTTTTTTTTGGTGACTCTGGACTTTGTATTGAATGTCTATTCTTTTTATAGGGAAGGAAATGTGGAATTTATCTGTAGTATCTTCCTCCTGGCAGCACTGTGGTCTACAGGGACATTTTACAGCTCCTTTGACCTCTAAGTGTGCACCAACAGGACTCAAGCACAGATCCTGGGTTTAAAGTTTGTTTAGTTAAAGATCCAATATTGAATATTTCCTCTGACTCTCTTCTCCCTTGGGGGAGGGGGGGTTCTTACTAGAGTGTGCTGAGAAAACAGGTGAAGTCTTATAGCTTAATGATTCAATATAGTTTTAAGACCCAAAGTCTAGCTTGAGTTCTTTGACTTAGTGACACCTGTTCTGGATGCTCATGGAGGGGACTTTACCTCTTCTCTTTGGAGATTCAACAGAGAAGGACAGAGATAGTGTGGAACTCCGACTTCCTAAGAACAGAGAGTTTCCCTTTTGAAAATTCTAACTGTTGCATCTGATTTGTCATATGAAGGCAGTTCAATTCTAGACCTCAATTTTAAAATCTAAAGATAGGAATTACTACCGAGCATGGTGGTGCACACCTGTAATCTCGGTGACTCAGGAGGCTGGGGAGGGAGGATGAACAGTTTCAGCCCAGTCTCAGCGACTGAGCAAGACCCTGTACCAAAATAAAAAATAAAAACGGCTCAGGATCTAGCTCAGTGGTAGAATGTCCCTGGGTTCAATCCCCAGTACACACACACACACATATACACACAGAGTCACTGAGAAATTTTACAGTCATACAAGATAAAAAGATGCAATTCCTTTTCAGTTTTTCCCTGGTTAACAACATGGTTGGAACCCCAGCTTTGCCATTTCATTGATATTTGAGGTTGATGTTTGAAAGATCAGCAAGTTATTCAAACTCCCCTTTGGTGTTAATTTTCATGCTTTGTAAGAAGATAACAAGAGTTTCCATGTTGTTGGGTTGTGAAGATTTAGAGCTATTGATCCAGGCAGAAGATGTAGGTTTGGCCTCTCTGGAAGCACAGGTGTCAAAATAAGATTATTCCTAGTACATCAGGTGGGAAGTCTGGTTTCTCTAGGAAATCCCCTTTTCCTCTCTTGTGTAATACTTGCTCCTTGTACTGAATATCCTGATGAGTTGTGTCATCAGGTCCCTCCTTTAAGACAGGACTCCAATGACTCCACCTACTTACATGTACCTGTTTAAGGCAGGAGTTTTATTCTGTTCTGCATTATTGGTATTTAAAAGGCTCAAAGTTGCCTCTACAGATACACATACACGCAAGAGCTCATGAATGCAGTGTGTGGAGAAAGAAACAAGTGAGATTGGGCAGAAACTTCCTCATTCTCTCTTTAGAAAAAGTCCCTCTCACTTACAGTAGGGTAGGCTTTCTGTTTACCTTACCGGCAACAGTCTCACTGTCAAGAGATCAGTGTTCAAAACTCTTTAGCAGCACATTTATTTGTAAAGCAGAGCAACATCAAGGAAACCAGGCAACATCAACTCACACATCCCAATTCTGTCCCTATTTTTAAAGAATGTCTAACATTTGTTTTTTTGTCGCATGTTCTGTATTTATCTGTTTTCACATGCGGAAAAATAATCTGTTTTTACAACAGAATTAAGCCCCTAAAGGAGAGATACCTAACAGACAAAGACAAAGTGACTAGTTTAGAAGACAGGTGGCAGGGAGAAAGGAAGGGCTAAGGATGATCATTAGTTGAAGTCAGCTTTCAGGAGTGAGTCTGGGTTATGTTCACCCAGAAAACACTTTGAAAAGGGGATTTTCTCTTACCCCAAGTCCTGAAGCAGCTCGGCGTCTCCATCCGATCTGCTCCACAGATCTGAGGGATCCTGGGTACTCATTTTCCTTTCTGGAAGTTCTGCTCTGCCCATTCGCGCCCTTCTGTCTGCCTGTGAAGCCCTGTCAGGTGCTGTGGGGAAGAGAGAGGGCCTCAGCTGCTCCTTAGACTCTGCTCCTCAGTGAGCTGGGAGCCCGCTGTGGCTGTGAGTCTCCAAACAGCGAGGAAGTGAAACTTGGTTACTCCTCCCACTGACACTGCCACCCTGGCCCTGAGGCACTGGCAGGAGTGTTCTGTCAGTCAGAAAGTATGCAAACTGAGGTAGCTACCTGGGACACCCACGCACATCCCCAGCAGGCAGTTTCTGCCAGACATAGAGGAGACCACCCACCTGGTATTGGACATTAGTTCAAACTCTTTCCATGAGGCCGAACTATAACTACTGCCTAACGCTGTTGACCTGCGGTTAGTAGGGAGAATGAGTGCACTTACTCACTTTCCTTCTTTTCTCTCTTATACACACAAGGAACACTAAGAAAGTTTCCATATCAGGAACATCATTAGAGCAGGTAGAGAAATCACAATCGAACTTCCATTTCATCCCTGAAGTGTGTGCTTTAACACTGTCTCAATATTTCAGCATAATTACCAAAACTTTCTGACGTACCCTTGACGCTGAGCTGAGCTTGGGGACAACTCAGAGACATGTTTCTTTCATGGAAGAGGAAGAGGGTGAAAAGAAGGTAGGAAAAAGTTATAGAGGTTATCCTTGTGCCGACCTAATGGGACATACTAGAATTTACTAGATTTATACCTGGTATGATTTTGGGTTTATATTTGCGTAATAGAGGAGAATTCCATCAGCCCGGATGTCTTAAAGGGAAACTACAGAGACTCAATCCTTGGGAAGTGGAACAAAGTTCACAAATGAGTGAATAAATAATGTATGTTGCTTCCAGTCTTATCTATGTATGTACTGCAGGAAAGAATGTGCTTCTGGGTGCTCACTCATGTGTGTGTGTGTGTGTGTGTGTTGCCCCCAACCCCACTGCATCATGTCCTGACTCATTCAGGTTCACCAGGATGCTCTATAACTTGTTTTTCCAGTATGGTGTGAGAATTAGCAGCATTAGCCATTTAGAGAGTGCAGAATATAGGGTTTAACCAACGTGTTAAAGTTTGAGGAGGACTGATTTGCAGGACATCACAACAGCTGAGTGCTTCCTAAAGGACTTAGATGGTTGCTAAAGGCTGTTCTGTACCTGGTGTCATTCTACCTTGAAGATTCTTCCCTATGACCTCTGTTTTCCATTGGTTTGTGAGACCCTGGCTTACTCTGGTTAACTGAGAAATTCCTGAGCATCTGGAGAGAGCCCTGGGAAGGTAAGCTCTGGTAACACGCATGTGATTGTACATCAACTTTTAAAATTCTTTTGGCTACAGGTCTTTCATGGAGGAATCAACTGTGCACTTGAACAGAGGCCAGGGAGGTACCAAATGTGCACACGGTAGAGATAGGGGAACAGCCTGAGCACCAGATTTCCTGTTCCCTTTCTATAGCACTTTGTTCAGTGTTTTAGTATCTATTTCGTTCCCATTTTAGCAAATTCTGTTTTTTTTTTTTTTTTTTTGTTAACTTTTCTTTGGGGGTGAGAGTGGGGAGGGAAGTAGAATTAGCTAAGATGACCTCTTATTTTTTTCAATTTTCCTGCCTTCTTCTCTTCTTTAGCTGTCCCATCTATTGCCTTCTCCTTTGATATCATCCCCCCATCTTGTCACTTATTCTATTTTCCAGGGGTCCCTCCCCTCTCTGCCCCACTCTCTATGCATTTAGTATTTTAGCAGTGTAGGACCCCCCAAAAGGAAGACCCTTACTCGAGTCTCAGGATGGCGTGCTCCAGGAAACACGAGAGACCGGCTTGATGCAAAAGCACGAGGCACTTTAATAACGGAGCTCCGGGCCAACACGTGTCTCACGCAGGAGATAGAGGAGTTGACCACGAGGCTCAGAGGTCAGGGGTTTATATAGGAAAAGTTAGGGAGTTTGGCGCGGGTACACATAATTGGCTGATTCAAACATAAGCGGGCACATGACTACATTGATTACATCAGCAAGTAGTATGTGCAAATTGACATTCCAGCAATGTGGTAGGGCAGTTTATTTTGGTTAGCAGGGGTCAAGTTAACCTTAAAGAAAAGGGAAGAAGGGGGAAAGTGGGTGACACCAGATGGTCCACGGCCTTGTGGAGATTGTTTATCCTCCATGACCAGTTAGATTTTGATGTTTTGGCAGTCTTATTTTAGGCTTGTTTAGGTATGTTCAGGCCTCAGGCCTGTCCCTCTTTGTTTCTTTTCCTAAGTTCATTTGCTAGACTACAGATTCTGTGCTTTAATTATGGGCACTTAAATTTTAACTCCTTCAGCAGTACTGTCATAGCATTACTGGATGGTGTCAACAAAAACTGAACTTTTGTAAAAAAATATTTGGTAATGTGCTGTACATTAGATTTTTCAGATGTTATAATTATTTTTCATTAAAGAGACTTCAACTTTTGCTTTCATATACTTTCCCAAGGTATATTTTTGAAAACCACATAATTCACTTATTATTTCAATAATCTCTTTTTTAATCCTGAATTTTTTTCTATATTGGCCTTGGACATGGAAAGGGACACAAATGATCAAGTTAGTTTTAAAAATTTTGGAGCATCTTATTCTTTGTTGAAAAAAATGAGTATTTGTATATATATATGTATACACATGTGTATATATGTATACACATACATATAGATATACACATATATACATACACATATGTACATATACACAAAAATATGTATGTGTATATATTTATATATGTATATGTACATGTGTGTGTATATAGATCTATATATAGTTGTATATTTATATCTCTATATATAGTTATATATATATATACTATATATAGTTATATATATATATATAGTGTGTGTGTGTGTGTGTGTGTGTGTGTGTGTGTAAGTGCGCGTTCATGTTAGGGATCAAATCCAAGGCCTCACATGTTAGGCAAATGCCCTACCCCTGAGCTGCTCCCCCAGCCCTCTTTGTTGAAAAAATATTGTACTTATCAAGAAATATTAGACCTGTACTGGAATGATTATCACATTCAAATTACGAAACTTTTCGTAAAAACAAAGAATTAGTCAAGGTATTTTGGCCATTTTTGAAATTCATTAGAAGAAAAAGCTTCTGACAGTTGGCATCCCTCTAAGGATAAGTTTTGAAAAGAAACTTCTCCAAATAGTTGAAGACCCTCTAATCTTTTCCTAACTTATTTATCTCTGCGGAAAGCTCAAACATTGCCACGTCTGCTTTTCACTTGTTGCTGGCAACTCAATTTCCACTCCAGCTCTCAGCAGGGCAGCCCTGGTCCTCTTAACTTCCATGGTTAACTTATTGCTGTTGACCAAACATGGCTTCTTGTTCTCCGTTACATATGTAGGTGGGAAATAATGGATACATTCTGGAAGGAAACCCTGGCTGGGTTTACCATGAACCAAGCTGATCACAGCTCAGTTTTGAGGGACCTTCAGTGTGTCTCCCCCTGCCTGTTCTTTCCACCCAAGAAACAGAAGAAATGTTTATTTTATATTCAATTGGAACGGGGAACAGTAGAGAAAGAGTTAATTGCCCATTGTTCTTCACTGCCAGTCAGCTCTCCAAAAGAAGGGTTTCCATTTGTCCTCTTAATTCTGTGACAAGCTCAGAGCTGCCATATTGCTTTTTAAAAATATACCATTGAAGTTTGACTTCAAATCATCACCTCTCTGTTCTCGTTGCAATTTATGTGTTCACATCTCAAAGGTTAGGTCACTTGGTTGTCGTAAATTCCCTGGGCCCTATTTCACTTTCTCTTTTGTCCATATAAGCGGTACCAGCTACTTTGTATGTTTGGATAAGGTTATCTGGATATGGCTGTAACTCACCAACTTGAAGGTGTAAAATTCAGCCTAAACCTTCCTCTTCAGGGAGGGGAGGAAACTGGAAACAGAAATAAAGGGAGTTTCTTCAGAAGGGGAAGGGAAAAATATGAAGTCTTTTGATATTACCTTCCCTATATATTTTTTTAAAAAATGGTACTATAAAGTGGATGTTTATGTGCACTCTATATGTTAAAATCCCGCTCCCTTGGGACAGCATTAGGAGATATGGTTTTTCGGAAAGATTAGGTTATAAGGTGTAGTCTTCTTGAATGAGTTTGGCACACTTATGAAAAGGACCCTAGAGAACTCACTTGTCTTCTTTCCACCATGTGAAGATACAGTGAAGATAAAGCAGAATGCGTTCTGGAAGAGGGCCCTCACCAGAACTTGACCATAATGGCACTCTGATGTTGAATTTGCAGCCTCCAGAGTTATGAGAAGTAAATACATGTTATTTAAAAGCTACCTAATCTAAGGATCTGGGCACAGTGACGCATGCCTGTAATCCCAGTGACTTGGGAGACTGATGCAGGAGGATCACAGGTTTGAGGTCAGCCTCAGCAATTTAGAAAAACCCTGTATCAATATAAAAAATAAAATTTAAAAAACTGGGAATGTAGCTCAGTCATAGAGCACCCTGGGTTCAAACACACACACACATACACACACACACACACACACACACACACACACACACAAAGAGAAATACATAGTTGATAGTACTTTGTTAGAACAGTCCAAACTGATGAAGATGCATGGTTTACTGAATGATTTAAAATTCTGCAAAAATAAGTTCAAGTTGACCTGTGGTGTGAGCTCCCAGATGCTTAGTAAATATTTCATAAAGGTTAGTTTTAGTCATCAAGGAATAAAAGAGAACCCAGTGAAGATGCAGTTAGGCAGACGGATATCCAAGTGGTGCCAAGAGCTCCTTTGAGTCCTTGTGGGTCACAATGATCACATGCCTCTGCTGCCCCCCATCACTCCACTGTTCTGGCTGCTGTTCTCCTCATTTCTCTCAGGAGTCCTCTACTTGCCTTAGGCCCACTTTTCCTCTGTTAACCCAAGGTCCTGCGGTATGCTGACCTATCCTTGATCTCTGACGTGTGCTGGGTGTCAACTCTGCTGCTGCATGTGGAATCCCACCACCACTTGCTTCTGGATTCCTCACCATTTGACAGGTCTGTACTGACTGTCGTGGTTCGCATTCTGTCTACATTGGTGTCCTTACCACTTTGGGAAAGTAATTGGGTCTGGTAGGTACAGCCCTCGTCTCTCTCCAGATATCTGTGTTCACTCATTTTGAGGGAGTGGAATGGAGAGAATGGGGTTGTTCCAGAATTGCGCGGGTGGGAGAAGACTCATGGTTTGAAGTTAGTGAGTTATAGCCATATGAGGACTGCCTTAGCACAGGCACCTCCAGAGACCTGGTTCAGCTTTGTCTGAGAATTCTCTCGTATTCTAATCAGAACTACTCTCTAGGTCCTACTGTTGAGTCATATGGATCATATCAGACTCCTTCCTTCCTTAGAAGGTTTTCTCCCAGTGGTGATTTTAAAAAACAGAATTCTGCTGAATTCATCAAACTATCAGTCATGTCTGTGTATGTCTAAGTCCCAACTTCAGAAAGGGGTGTCTCAAACACTATGCAAAATGAGGAAGGAGTCTAACTGGGCAAGAGGCAGGGGATGGGAGAAGTTTAAGAGCTATGTTTCTAAACTTCACATTGCTTCCTCAGTTGTAGCACAACCCAAAGACCACTTTTGACAAACTCTCTGGCTATGTCATCTCCTTTCTTCTTCTCCAAGATAAATGAAAATGAAGAGCAGTTTAATTTTAGTCTTATAAAGAATCTATGTGCTCCTTTTGTGCACCTTCTCTTTCTGTTTAGAATGTTCTTCTCCTGTGCTGTGCTTGGCCAAGTCCTTCTCATTTTCAAGCCTCAGGCTCAGTTTTACCCTTTCTTGTGCTATGTTCTGACCTCCTCTGTAGATTGGGTTGGCAACTTTCCATGTTGCTAGGCATCTCTACTTCCATAACATACTCTGTGTATCTCTATTGCATCCCTTTTGCCACTGTATTGAGATAAAAACTTTTTTTTAAAATTGATGTATACCTCAAGGTGAAACTTTATTCATTAGATTGAGAGAGAACTTAGGGGAATGTGGTTCATTTTTATGAGTCATTCAGTGTAGACCTCAAGAGAAGAAACAGCTCAACAACTTTCATTGAATTCATGAAAAAGACTTTTTTCCTGAAGGTTTTGATTGAAAATCTAAAATCAGGCTTTTTTTTTATTTTGGAAGTTTATCAGTTTGGTTATTCTAGAAAGTAGGTGTATAGATGGAATTAAAAGTATAGGAGATTTATTGGATGGAAATGGTCATGAAGAGAGAGGAGAGAAGATAGGAAAGCCACTGCTCCCAGTGTGTTAGTTTCCTAGGACTGTCATTGTAGGGGAGCCCCATACCTATCAGCAGGGTCATGCTGACATTCTTAGAACAAAAGACTGATTAATAAGGGAAATGCATTAATAAATTTATTTATCAAGTTTTATGTGACATGGGAGCCTTCAGAAATAATGGGCAAAAATCCAAAGAAAATGGTGTATTTTTATGTTAATTCTAACAAAAGAGGTGAATAGTTGTGGAGAAATCTGACTGGACCAAAAAGGGTATGATTAATGGTAATAAACTGAGGTGGGTGGCAAGCAAGGCCTGTCCAGTTATTCTTGGTCTCTCTGTGTAGTATCCTTTCCTCTGGGTATAGGCAAGACACCAGCCTCACAAGAGTCTTATTATCTATTTTAATAAGAAAGATCAGAGTGACCATTCTAGATTTTATGGTTTGCTTTAGGGGAGGGAGAAGACTATGAAACAGGAGGTTGGAAAAGTTCAGAGAGACCTTATGATTCAGAGGTCCTCCTATTTCCTTCAGTTCAAACACACTTGGCATCTCAAGGTACTATATTTGGGGTATCACGTTCGGATCTCCAGTACCTTAACAAAGTATACAAAACGGTTGGTAAAAACAACAGAATTATTTGGTATCAAGTTCTAGAGGTCAGAAGTCTAAAATCAAGGTGTTGGGAGGGTTGGTCCCTTCTGGAGGCTCAGAGGAAGAGGTCATCTCTCTCCTACCTTCTGGTGGTTCCTGGAAATCTTTGCTGTTCTTTGGCTTGTCAATCCATCTCTTTAATTTCTGCCTATTTTCATACTACCTTCTCTCTGTTTCTTCACTTGGCCTTCTTATAAGAATATCAGTTATTGGATTTAGTGCCCACCCTAACCCAGTATGAGCTCACCTTAACTAATTACATCTACAAAGATTCTACAAGGTCATATTCTGTGGTTCCAGGCAAATATGAGTTTTTAGGAGACACTAAACCAGGATCAATTGATTCAAGGTCAGAAACTACTAAGGTAAAAGAACTTTATTTGGGGGGTAGTGCTTAGGAATTGTAGTTGGGAACACAGGTTCAGATAGCTGTGAATCGATATTCCAGAGGAAGCTGGGAAAGTGAGAGCTTACATAGGTGAAAAGCTCGGAAACCATCACAATGTAATTCAAGTTTGTTGTTGTAGTTGTTGTTGTTTGTTCATTTGTTTTCTGGTACTGGAGACTGAAACCAGGGGCAGTTTACCACTGAGCTACATGGCCAACCTATTTTAGTTTTTATTTTGAGACAGGGCCTTGCTAAGTTGCTGAGGCTGGTCTTGAACTTGCTATCTCCTGTCTCAGCCTCCTGACTCATTGGGGTTACAGGCGTGCACCCCTGCACCTAGCATTACAATGTAATAAAAATTGTTTAAATACAAACTCTTATTGAAATTAAAAGAAGAATGCAAGGGCTAGAGAGCTCTATGACCAATAGAAGATAAACTATGTACATAGTTGGTAAAAATACCCAAAACCATATGATTACATGAATAGTGTGAATCTACATTGTGTACAACCATAGGAATGAAAAGTTTTACCCCATTTGTGTATAATGAATCAAAATGCAATCTGTAAAAATAAAAAATAAAAATAAAAATTAAAAAAAATCCCAAACCAAGAGTCTAATAACTTCTTGATACACATCTTGAAGCTCTGGCACAGATATACATACACTCGTATACATACATCTGTAACCAAAGTGTGGAAGTGACCAAAATTCACATTCCAGAAAGCAGCTTGACATGTGCACAAGTTCTGCTTCCTTAACAGCCTCCTGACTCCATTTTGGAAAGCCCTCTGAATGTTGCTTTCATCACGATTTGTTTTGTTTTCACATCAGTATAAGCTGACACCTGTGAAGCAAAAGAGAAGGAAGGGGAGATGGGTAGAAAGAGCCTCTGACTGCAGTTCT
The DNA here is from genome assembly GCF_902686455.1 of Sciurus vulgaris. Lineage (NCBI taxonomy): Eukaryota > Metazoa > Chordata > Mammalia > Rodentia > Sciuridae > Sciurus > Sciurus vulgaris. The sequence continues at coordinate 59,841,178 of NC_136469.1, forward strand.
AAGAGTCTCAGCCATGCCCATGGGGAGTCCCAAAGCAAGAATGGTGGAGGAGTTTGCTTTGGGCAGGACTAGCCTTGCCCTCAGCTGCACTGTGTTCAGTTACTGGTTGGGCGCAGCTGAGGACAGACTGGCCTTGGCATGAGTGGGTAGCTATCTGAAGGTGCCGGCAGCTGGAACTGTGGGCTCACCCCACTCTCAGCCACAGGTTCCCTCTCAAAGCGAGATCTAAATGAGGAGGGCTGCTGCACTCTGTGGGTGCCACAGGAGGAACTTGAAAACACAGAGTTGTGTCCCCTTGCTTTAGATGAATTGAAAATCCCCATTCCTAGCTCTGGTGCTGCTAAGTGACTGCAGTGAGCATTGGTCAATTCCCAGGCCACTGGCCCCCCGTGGCCAGAGAAGCCGTGTGATAGTCGTGGCTTTCCTGAGTCTCAGCTCCATGGTCCCAGCATTTCAAATGATCATCTCCATCTCCGGAGGCTCACCAAAGACATCTACCAGGAATATAAACTCAGTGGAATCTTCTCAACCATTCCTTCTTCCTCTTTTTCTTACTGCTCTTCCACTTTCATTACTCAGTCTTCAGTTCCATTCTCTCTCCTCTTTCTCTTACATGAAATATTTGCCCCATTCACTAATCCAGTCACTTAATTCCTTGATATTTTCTTCAAGTATGAGAAGGTACTACAAAAGTTAATGCTATTGCATAGGTCACAAAATCCATTCCAGGGAAGGTGGGAAATCAAGAGTTCCCTGAGGGGAAGAATTCTTGTCCTGCACCCAAGTTCCCTAGGAATCTCACTCTCACTAGGAAAAGCTCCACTCTCAGAACTGCCCGAGGGCCACACGTGCCCGTCAATCCACTCGATGTCCTCCAAAGCTCCCATGCCTCATCAGGGCTGCAGGAAAGGATTGACCTCACGGCTTTGGGGGATTTTTGTCCCAGTTCCTACCAGTATTTCCAGTTGCTTTGTTATTTAAATAGGAATATAAGTATTTTCTTCACAAATACATACTTCACATTCTCCTCATGCTCTTTAAGCAAGCCTCCTCTGCTCCAGGTTCCACCTTGAACTTGGCTCATTTTTGCCTTGAGGCTTTACAATTGCTTTTCCCCATCTCTAGCTTTCCCCCACTCCAGAACTCACTGCGGCTCCCTCTCACTGCAGGCAGTTGTTTTGTTCAAAGATCACATTCTCAGGAAGTGTCCCTTAGCCACCTTATCTAAAACGCCTCTCCACCTGCCTCAAGGCTATCATTCCTTTTTCCCTACTCCATTTTTCAAAGCTCTCAGTGTATTAAAATACTAAAATCTTCCTTATTGGTTCATTAATATCCAATTACCTATACGCCAGGGTATTCCCCAGTCATCTTGGCCAACCCTGTCCCTCCTTGAGTACCTGAGATCTTTCTGCTACTTGATAAATTAAGAGTACCCCTAGGACCCTGTTCCAGCACCATGGCCAATACCCCCCTGATTCTTCTCTGTCTGAGCTGTGCTGATGGTGTGTTTAACAGGTGTGTAGATGTATAATTTGCATGCTATGATGTTCATTTCCTGTGCATGTACAATTCACTGAGTTTTAGAAAATTTGCATAGTTGTGTACCCATTGCCACAATCCAAATTTCACCACCCCCAGAAGACCCCTTGTACTTATTTTCAGTCTAAATGTTCTGAATATAACTTCTGTTTGGTTCTGTCTGAGGTTTAATAGAATACTGACTTATTTTCATTGCAAATTGTATGTATATCTAAATATATAGATACAGATATCTATATGTACATCCATCTCCCACCCACAAGCTCTTCTATTTTGCAGTGTGTTCTTGCCACTTTTTGCCAAGAGGTGATACCTAAGTCCACTCCTTGAATTGGGCCTGGCCTCAGTGACTCACTGTGATGAACTGAATGTGGTGGGGGTCACGTGGTATAAACTGGAAGCTGGATTGGAAGGAACTTGGTCTCTTAAAACACTCCCTGTCCAGCATTTGAGGCATTTCCTTTTGGAACCTGGAGTTAGGCCCAGAAGCCCCAGCCCCACAGAATGTTCCACAGATGTGCTCTGGTCAATGATTCCCCATGAGCCCAGCTCAAATCATCCCAGTCCAGGTGCCAGACTGACTGAAGAAGCTTCCAGATGATCGCAGTCTCCAGTCATTTAATCCACTCCAAGAAGTTCAAGTCTTGACAATTGAGGCCCCAGACATCAAAAAGCAGAGACAAGCCATACCTTCTCCTCTCTGTTTGAATTTTGGATATAAAGAAAACATGCACATAATAAAATGTTTGTTGTTTTAAACCACAAAGTTTGGGATTGTTTGTTACCCAGTGATAGATAGTGAAGACACTTGCTTATCCCATGATTCACAGCCTGGATTGTGAACTCCAGGAGGCAGGGAATTTTGAGAATTTTGATTACTTATCTGTGATAGTTATTTTTATATGTCAACTTGATTGGGTCATAGGGTACCTAGATATTTAATCAAACATTATTCTAGAGTTTTTGTAAGAATGTTTTTGAATAAAACTAACATATACATATAGCAGATTGTCCTTTATAATGTGTGTAGACCCCATCCAATCAGTTGAAGATCCAAAGGGAATGAAACGACCATCTTCCTCTAAGGAACAAAATCCCTAGGAGATGCCTTCAGACTTTATTGGCAGCATTAGCTCTTCCTGATCCATCAGGAGCTGGCTTGCAAACTTGAACCCTTGGCTTTCTGAGGTCTCCAGCCTGCTAGACTACTCTGCAGATTTTGGAATTGCTAGTCTCCATTATTGCATGAACCAATTCTTCATCACTATTCTCTTTATATGTCTGTCATTATATCTGCATAATCTATATCAATATTCATATCCACATCCTGTTCGCTCTGTTTCTCTGCAGAACTCTGACTGATAGAGTACCCATGGGTTCTAAAACAGTGGCCCTCAAGTGGGGGAAATTTTGCCCCCTAGGAGACATTTGGTAGCCTCTGGAGACATTTTTGGTTGTCACAACTTGGGGACCCCACTGGCATCTAGTGAGTAGTACTGCTGAATAATAGAACAGTCCCCACAACATGAAAAATATCAACAGGCTTGTCTGGTCTTCTCCAAGTGCATTTATTTTCTGTAAGAGTATCCTAAAAACTATGAAACCACAAATTCACTAATAATACCTACACAAAGTCACCTACCTAAAGAGAAAACTAAATGAAATAAAAAGTCAGGCCTTTCCAGAAATAACAGGAAGAAGTCCAAAGGGAAGGGGTCCTGATTGTTTTAATAAAGGCCCGCAAGTGAATGAGTACAAGTCCAGGGAACTCTAACTTGAGATGTTGAGGTCACTCTTCATTTGTGTTCACCATGGATCCTGTGTCCAAGCCCATCGTTGGCATTCAAGTAGTTCTCTGTGCTTACAGGAAGTCAGACAGATGGGTATTGGAGATGTTTCCCCACCGATGGTGTTGAAACAACTGAAACTTTGCCTTTGAGTAAGAAACACAATCACCCTCAGTGGCAATAGGTTATATTAGTCTTTTTCAAAGAAGAAATAACTAATATATTTGACTAGATCAGGATTAGAAATATTTAAAAAGTTCTGAGAGGTTTAGAAAGAGAAATGTGTGATCAGCAAGAGAAAATTTAGCCACAATCCTAAAAAATGGTACCTATAAATTACAAAGAATAGCTATAAACATGTTCATGAGGCAGAGCAAGTATGATTTTGTATGTTTTTGTGTGTGTGTGTGGAACTGGGGAATGAACCCAGGGGTGCTGTACCACTGATATACACCCCAGCCCTTTTTTATTTTTTATTTTGAGCAGGGTCTTGCTAAATTGCCAAATCTGGCCTTGAACTGGCAATCCTCCTGCTTTAGTCTTCTTAGTCATTTGGATTACAGGTGTGTGTCAGCATGTCCATCATACTTTTGTAATGGGGGGCTACTGGGGATTTAACTCAGGGTGCTTTACCACTGAGCTACACGCTCAGTCATTAAGTTGCTGAGGCTGGCCTTAAACTTGCAATCCTCCTGCTTCAGCCTCCTGAGTAACTGGGATTACTGGGGTCCATCATCATGCCCAGCTGTAATTTGTAAATAAATGATAAAGTTGAAAATCATGTAAATTATTTATTTACATGACAGTACAGTACATTTTGAAACATTATACATACATAGGATAAGTACAACTTGTTCCAATTAGGATCACATTAATGTGGTTGTGTATGATGTGGAGTTACATTGGTTGCATATTTATTTTGAGAATAGGAAAGATATGTCCAATTCATTCTACTGTCTTTCCTGTTACTATTTCCCCTCCCTTCCCTTCATTCCCCTTTATCTAGTCCAATGAACTTCTACTCTTTCCCTTTCTTGTTGTGGCTTAGCATCCACATATCAGAGAGAACATTCTGCCTTTGGCTTTTTGGGACTGGTTTATTTCACTTAGCATGATATTCTCCAGTTCCATCCATTTATCACCAAATGCCATAATTGCATTCTTATTTATAGTTGAGTAATATTCCATTGTGTATGTATACCACAATTTCTTTATCCATTTATCTGTTGAAGGGCACCTAGGTTTGTTTTATAGCTTAGCTATTGTGAATAGAGCCACTATAAACATTGAAGTGACTGCATCACTCTAGTATGCTGATTTTAAATCCTTTGGGTATAAACTGAGGAGTGGGATAACAGGGTCAATGGTGGTTCCATTCCAAGTTTTCTAAGGAATCTCCATACTGTTTTCCAGAGTGGTCTCACCAATTTGCAACCCCACCAGCAATGTATGAGTGTATCATTTCCCCCTCATCCTTGCCAACATTTATTGTTGCTTGTATTCTTGATAATTGCCATTCTGACTGAGTGAAATGGAATCTCAGCATAGTTCTGATTTGCATTTCTCTAATTGCTAGAGATGTTAAACATTTTGTCATATATTTTTTGATCATTTGGATTCTTCATCTGTGAAGTGCCTGTTCAGTTCTTTAACCCATTTATTGATTAGCTTATTTGAATTTTTGGTGTCTATTTATATCCTGGAGATTAGCTCTGTGTGAGGTGCTCATGGTAAAGATTTTCTCCCATTCTGTAGACTCTCTCTTTATGTTATTGATTGTTTCCTTCGCTGTGAAGAAGCTTTTTAGTTTGATACCATCAAACTAAATTTACTACTAATTTGTGATTTTACTTCTTGCACTTTAGGAGTCTGTTGAGGAAGTCGGTTCCTAAGCCAACATGATGGAGAGTTGGGCCTACTTTTTCTTCTAGGAGGCACGGTGTCTCTGTCTAATGCCTATGTCCTTGATCCACTTTGAGTTTAGTTTTGTGAAGGGTGAGAGATAGAGGTTCAATTTCATTCTGCCACATATGGATTTCCACCTCACAGTCACCAACCAAAGTGACAATGGCTGTGACGTCTTTGACACATGAATTTCAAAGTTGCTCTCAGTTTCAAGAACCTAGCGAGCAGCAAGGAGCAGATGGGGACAAGTTTTTGTGGGCCAGGCCAGTGGGAGACACACATAACCACTTGCGTTTCTCTGAGGACGACTTGTTCCTGTGACTGCACCTAACAGGAAATGCAATCCTGCCGGGTGACGGGAAGAGAGGAAAACAGACTTTTGCGTTCTGTTAGTGGTGTCTGCCATACCATACCTACCACAAACGCAGAAATTTCAGGGTTTCAAATTGATCTGTTAAGCACAGATAAAGTGTATGGCTTGAGAAGAGTTAATTTGAAAAAGAGTTGGAGGTTTGGTAGCTTTTTTACTAAGAAATTTCTGTGGATATGATAGAAAAAAAGATCATGGACATTTTAGGTATCATTAACAAAAGTAAATAGCAATATCAACAAAGTCTCGTTTCATTCTCCTGGTGAGCCTGCAACTTATTACATGTCTTTATGTTACTGCTTTCACTAAAATGTGTACAGTCAGGATGATGAAGTGTCTATTAGTCTGGCAAGAAAAACCACAGGAGGGGACTGTGGTGGTTGTCTCAGGAGGTGTGAAGTTTGGTGGAATGGAAAGGAGGCTTAGTATGTGGTTTCTGCAGGCAGGTTCTGTTGACAGTAGGAGGTACTTGGTAGTAGAGGAGACTTCTATAGGAGAGTTGGCCCATCATGTTACCTTATCAAAGATATTGTTTCTTCATGCAACTTTCAGTAAAAAGTAAATTTCAAAAGGGTGACTATCTACAAGGGCAAAGGACTCGAGAATAAATTCATAAATAAGAAAATACAGCTGGGTGTGGTGGCTCATGTCTGTAATCCCAGTGGCTCGGGAGGCTGAGGCAGGAGGATTGCGGATTCAAAGCCAGCCTCAGCAATGTGGAGGTGCTGAGCAACTCAGTGAGACCCTGTCTCTAAATAAAAATACAAAATAGGGTTGAGGATGTGGCTCAGTGGTCGAGTGCCCCTGAGTTCAATCCCCAGCATGCCCCCACCAAAAAAAAAAGCAAATAAAAATTCCACTGGTAATCAAAGACATGTAAACTGATAGCAATGGTACAAATTTTAAAAAATGAAAGTAATCAACTCCTTTAGTGTCCCCCCCCCCAAAAAAGCATATATTCATCTATAATACTAAATTTTGGTGTGTTTTGGAATGATTAGCATTTTAATATATGCTCTGGGTAAGTAAGCTAGTCATGGAGCAATATAATCCTACAGCCTTTATAAGAAGACCTTTATTTAATCTCTGACCCAGTGATTGTATTTCTAGAAATTTTTACCAAAATAATTAGACAAATACATTAATAATAGAGTAATTTTCATTATTAAATTATCTTCTGAGTGACAGACTGAAAGCCACCTAAATGTACAACATTAATAAAATGTTAAGAAATGTACAGTGAGGTCTAGAGTTGACTATTGTGCAACATTTAAAAATATGACTTCTTATAGATCTTTAGTATAAATAAAAAAACTATTCTGAACATGGAAAGAAGAAATTGATAGAGAAGAAAATGTAGGAAACACACCAGAGGGTAGGTTGGAAGTAGATCCGAACTGGCAATTCTTTAAGTGCATGGGCACTTCTTTAAGTGCTTTTTAATAGTGTTTCTATATCTTCCAAAATATTGATTTGATAATTAGGAGCTATGGAATAGCAACTTATGTTTTAACAAGTAGAATGCAGTTATGCTCTTAGTCACTTCAATATCAAAGTTGAGGCCAGACAGTGTAGAAAGTAGGGCAATAAATGGGTGGAGTTGTGGGAGGTGTTTTAGTCTGGGATGTTTTAACAGAATAGCATGGATGGGGTGGTTCACAAACAACAGAAATTTATTTCTTACTGTTCTGGAAGTTGGGAAGTCCAAGATTGTGGCACAACCAGCCTCACCACCTGGTCAGGAAGGCCTGCTTTCTGGTTGGCAGACGGCTTTCTTTTTGCTGTGTCTGCACCTGGTGGGAGGGACTAGGAGCTCTCTGGGGTCTCTTATAAAGGAACTAATTCCATTGAAGAGGTGTTCATCCTTATGACCTAATCACCTCTCAAGGCCCCACCCCCATCACACTGGGGACTAGTACGTTTCAACTTTGAACTTTGAGGGACATCAGCATTTCAGTCTGTAGCTGAGATTAAGGAGTGGTCTGACTCTGCAGGGAGGTATATTTATCACTGACATTATTTAGAATTGCTGGCTTCTTGTAAAATAACAAGCAGACTGACTTCTCCTTAGTTTCATTCTTGTTTCTCAATTCCTCTTGCCTATATCTGTGAGACTCTGTTCCTAACCCCACCTTGCACATCTCTGATAAAAATGACTCTTGTATTTGGAGGAAAACTATTCTAAGTCACAAACACGTTTAGAATCCCTTTTACCTTTGAGATAATGTGATTTTTTTAAAACAAACATTCAAAGTTGTGGATGCTCTCTTCCACACATGCAGAAACTTGATTCTTTCAATACTTGGAATTAAACCCAGAGTTTCACGCATGCTAGGCAAGCTCTCTGCCTTTTTTATTTTATTTTGAGACAGGATCTCACTAAGTTGCCTGGACTGGTCTTGAACTTGCCATTCTCCTGCCTCAGTCTCCCAGGAAGCAGAGATTAAAGGTGTGCACTACCATGCCTTGCCACTGGGGGACTATGTATACTTAATAAACACCTCTTATCAAAGTGAATTAACATGACTTCAGATAAAGCAATGTTCATACATTAATCCAAAAATTCTAAGAAAGCTCATGTAGGTTTGGCTTAAGAAGAGTGCTAAGTCTCCTAATTTCTAAGAACTGCAGTACTACTTTCTTAATAGGTAATGCAAATAGATTGAATGATATTCTGCTCCCTTCTGCCAGGTCTTTACTAAAGCATTTATTTTACCAATTTAAGACACTGTGTCTTAAAAATATGCAAACATCTGCTTTTGAGAGTTAATGTGACAGGTGCTGTTTGTGCTGGTGAAGTGAGGCACCATCTGTATGGAAAGGTCATGCTTAATCGTCTTGGCACTGATTTCTGCATAGTAAAAGCATGGACTAAGATGAATCCTCGAACTCACCAGCTATTGTACTTATGTTTGCAAAAGCAGCCACGAACCCAGCAAAATGAAACTGAGTCAGGCTACATACTTCTGGATTCTGCAGGCCTTATCCAAATACTTTTGGTCTCCTTGGTCTACCTTTAGCTGAAAAGATTTCTGTATTAACCCATAAGTGTCAGTGACAAACAGCAAACATTTTTTACTCACTTGACCAGCTATGATGTTGCTGGGATTCTTTTTTTTTTTTTTTTTAATTTTAATTTATTTTTATTGTTGCTGGATTCTTGATTCCCAGAAGCACCAGGGTAGATTCAGCTGTGAAAATGGATCAACCTTGAAATCACCCATTGATAATATGAGTGAGGAGAAGAGCTTAGCCAAAAATGTTTTGGCCTTCCTGAGGTGGAAGTTAAAAAATGAATGGGAAGGTTAGAACTTTTCCTGGAGATTATCTCAGCAAGAGTCTATTTCGATTCCCCCATTTAATGGGTTAGAAAATACAGAGGGACTTGCCTGAGCTTCTACTGCTGGTTGGAGTGGATCCCACACAACTGACTTAGCCACTGCTTTTTCCTTACTGACTCCTGTGATGCAAAAATCAGCAAACTTTAGTGCTGTTTTTAAAATGATAAAATGTTTTCTGAGTTAGAATTAAATTAATGGGAGCTCGAACCTCTACTTGGAGCCAATATAAAACAAAATTCCTACAAGTAAAAACTGTGGCTTCCATGTCCTTGTATGACTTTCTTTGAAATTGCACCAACAAATAAATATTTCTTAAAAATTCCTGAAAGCTACAAGAGTACACATTATAGGAAATATAACTTTACTCTCACTGCCAGGTGGTCTTAGTTTGTGGGTCAGCCCCGCAGTCTGTTGATGCTGGCAGTACTGGCTCTCCTGGGGCTCCGCAGGCAGGACTCCTGTGGTGAGGATATGCTGCCACTAGGTGGCAGTCACACCACAATATGTGGAGGCTTGGGTCGTCTCAAGTGGAGATTAGACCCTCTGCTTTCCTCTCCATAGATATATAGTTTTTATTAAAGTAACTGAATTTAAGCCATACTACCCAACACCACATTTATAGATAATACCAAATTAAACTATTTAAATGATTCAAGTATAATTCATTACCTGTCTCACCAAGTTTTGAATGACTCAATCCTTAATTCCTTTCTCCTTTTAAAGTTTTGAAATCTTCACTGAAGGATTTGAATGAGTAAAAAGTGATTTGAATCTAAAACTTCAATTTTACTCCTAAGAATGATTTTTGAGCCTGAAAATACAATTATGGTCTAAGGCTTTTTTTCTTAACCTATTTTGTAAATTCAAACCTTCACAGTATTTCATTTTTCATTTAAAGTAAGGAATACAGGTGGCTGTAAAACTGTTTCTGTAGAATGCAGTTATTTAAGATGACAGGGGACAGCGAAACATCTTGACAGTGCTCAGTACTACAGTGGAAACTGGGAATAGCTCCTTATTTAAAGGGGAAATGGTTTGGCCACAGCAACAATTTTGAAATAGATTTCATCACTGTTTCTTGCTGGCCCATGCATCTGAGGTTTCTGAGGTTTCTCTGTTAATCATAAGGGATCTTTGGTATTTAAGATATTTTAATAGTACTTAAAGTGATATTTCCCTTACCAAGTATTGTGTGTGTGTGTGGGGGGGGGGGGGTTTCTATTACAAAGGTGGTTTTTTTTCCCCAGAAATTCAGGTAGGAGGTGGAATCAGGAGGAAGGACAGAATTAGAAGATGTGTTCAGAAAAAAAGAATTGCAAAGGGATCAGGGAAACTAAAATATAGCCTAAAGATGGTGCAGTAGGTGATGGAGACAATAATGTACTAGAAGGAAAAGAATAAATATGATCCTGAAGGGAATTTGAAGATCTGGAGGTTGTGGAGGAGCAGAAGAGCTGGGGGCAAGTGGGAGGAGCTTGGAGTTAGCACAGTGGAAACCAGAGTCAGGGGCAGGAGCCTGGGGCCTCTCCTAGAGTGGCATGCAACCAGCAGTCTCAAATCCCCACCAGCATGGGGTTCTCTGGAATCTGCATTTTTGACAGGCTCCCCAGATGAATCTGGAACCTTTGGAGACTGAGGACCTTTAGAAGAGCCACTGGAAGAATCTGAAGATTAAAATGGTTTCCTGACAGATTTATGAGCTGCTGAGGAAATGACTTGTGTTTTAAGCCCATGCCAGGGAAATTCAGCACCATGGGCCCTACCAGCTATATGTGCCTGTACCAGTCAACACTCCTGCACTAAGGAAGGCTCACAAAAGAAAACTGTATGCTTAACAAGAAACATTTTATTACATGTAAATGATACCTCAATAAAGTTTATTAAATGTTAAAAAAAGAAAGGCAGCTCACTCGTTCCTTGGGCCATCTGTGTGTGCTAGCAGGCAGTGAGTTGGCTAAGGAGAGAAAGGAGAACTTCCAGAAAGAGGAAAGACCAGATCTTTTTATGCTTGGATGACAGCAACTGAATAACCTCCTCCTGCTCTCTTGCCTCAGTGTCTCTTGGCCAGAGCTCAGCAGAGACTAAGCTATGCAGGTTGTAGGACTTGGTGGCCCCCTGTGGAGATCCTGCCCTACTCTCAGAGGCCTTCTTAGGGACTTGATTACTTGTTAGCACTGACGGTCTTAGGACCCAGAGGTCCCATGGGAGGGGTCCTGAACATCATTCAGACTTCAAGTTCAAACACACAGATGAGACTGACAGGAGAAGTGGGAAAGGGGTGGGAACTGGGTTTCAGGGGGTGAGAAAGAGGATCCCCAGGAGAAAGCCAGCTCCCATGGGTGAGGACTCATGGCTTCAGGGATGGGCATATTGCAGTGAGGGTTCCTGGCCCTAACTCAACCTAATCTTGCTTACCCTCCAGCAAGACTGTGTGTTCTGAAAGGAAAGTGCACAATTGTGCTCAGTTGTGTTATTTCTTCCTACATGACCAAGTCCTTTCAGCCTTCTGAGGTCATCTTTTCCTTTAAGAGAAAATTTTTTTTCAATAGAAAAATAATAATAATTCCAGGTTCCTCTGTCCCACATACTGTGTCAAGTCCAGTGATGTGTCAAGTCCAGTGATGAGGCAATCTAGTGAAATTTCTGTGAATCCTGGGGGCTCACACTTTCCTGGTCACTGTTTCCCCGACTTCTTGTCTCTACTGAAATTTAGGTCACTAGTCAGCCGATGGCTGTCTGGGTTGGTTCTCCCCTCCCCACACCACCTGACCTCAGGCCACAGGGTTCCTCTAAACTTAACTCTCTTGCCAAAAAATTTTGTATAACAGACTTTACCGAAGGTTTGTTCAGGGAAATGGAGGGAAGTTCATAATGTAGCAGAGCTCAGAAACAAAAAAAAAAACAAAACTTAACGTTGAATTATAGACTCATCTGAGCTGGGTTTCTTCTTCAGTGCCTCCAAAGCACATTGCTGGGTGGTCAGCTTTGCCCTCTGGCCACTACTTTCCACCATCTGCAGGTGCCCTTTCCTCTCCTCTCTCACACTCCTGGTCCCTCTCCAGCATTTGGAAGGTGGTCATTTGAAGGCAAATGCTGTCACCTGAGACAGACCATTAAGTAGATGCAAAAACCTATAGGTAACAGTAGGCTAGAGGGCAGTGTCCTGGGTCTCAGAGGTATGGCAAGTGTCCCCTTCCTCCGTGAGTGGTTGGAGACGGTGTCTGCAGCAACATTAAAGCTTCAGAGATGGGAGGCAGAGGCTGCATCAAGAGTAGAGCAAAGCTGCAGATAGACCTTAGTGTATGGGAGACTCCTTCTTCCCTTAGGAAATTTTGACAGGCCAAGCATAGGTATCACTGAGGCTTGGCCATTAGCAGTTGGAGGGATTGAGCCAGCATCCATAGGATCAAACTGGTACAGTGACCTTCTCCCCCACCCGAAATTAAACTGAATGTTTAACACATTTGTAGGAATGGAAGGAATGCAGTAGGATAATAATTTTATAATATGCATTAGCCAGTTATGTAAAAGATGTTTCATTTTTCAGAGAAATTTCTCCTATTTCCTTCTTTTCCATCTTCCTCAGAGAAATGAACAGTAGTTACTTACTCTCACAGATAAACTGCTCAGTTGTGTCCAATGGTAATTTTAGTTTTATGTTTCACATCATTATCATCTGTACTATTTCACAGTAAAATTTACTACACTCAAATTACAAGGACCCGTAGAATTAGAGCAAATAGTAGTTAAATTTATATGAATAAATGCTGGAAGCCCAAGGACTTTAAGTACTGTGTTTACTGGCACAAGCCTATTTATTCATATTATTAAAAAAGGAGTAATAGAAATGAAACTACTGTAATGAAAACAGAACTCAGGAATGAAGTCATTAAATATAATCAAGTACGTTTGAAATATAAATACCATATATTTCTCAACGAGCGTTAGGTAAATAAACTATTTGGAATTCTAGTTTCAGAGAAAAAGCTCAGAGACAATTACAGAAAGGTGCTTCAAATTACAACCCATTTTAATACAGTTGAGATCCTTTGAGAAAACTGCATTAGTCTTTCTTTTTATCACGGATTCCTGTTGGTTCTTTGGTTGGCAATCCATTTCTGTCTGCACCCTTACAGTTTACTTTGTTTTTATCGCTAGATTCTTTTATAGCTTTTCTAGGCCATATATAACTAACAAAAGGGGAAGCCAGAGGGCACGACTCCAGGAATTTTTTGTAGATCAAGAGCAGAATAGGAATGACAATCAAGGAATGCACACCATCCTCCCAGGCTTGAACTCCTAAGCTGCAACCAGGAAGTCCCAAAGGCAGTCTGCAGTTTGTTGGGGGAGGAATGAATGACTTCCCAGCCTGGTACAGTAACTTTCCCAGGACTGGGAAACTCAGAGGCCCTGGGGAATATTAAAACAAATCTATTAAGGAATATATTGGGGCTCAGAATCTTGAGTATCCACACCTTCTTTCAACAACCAGGAAGGAACTGTCTTCTTAACATGACAAACCAACAGCAAATGAAGCTATTCTAAGCTGTGATCAGGGCTTCTTAAACTTCAATGTGCGTGTACTTTATGTAGGGATGTTGGTGAAATAGATTCTGACTCAGTAGGTCTAATGTGGAACCTGGGGTTTTCATTTATGACAAGCCTCCAGGTGATGCAGCCTGGAGGTCTTTTTGAGAAGCAAGCCTGTAAGCGACTTTGCCCCTTACATTTGCAAATAATGACAAAAAATAGGCACTCTGGGAAAAAAAAGGCAACTCGTAACCCAAGCACTGGACAATTTTAGTGGATGGTCGGCTCTATGGTAAAGAGAAGGGGCCATGAGAGAGGAAGCGAGTAGCCATCCTAAGGATCCTCAATGGATACTCTCGATGAGACCTATTTTGTCCTCCTTGGGTTAGTCCAGTAATAAGAGGAACAAGCAATCTCCTATTCCAGGCTCTTTGTTCTGAGAGGCTTGACTGTTCACTTTCTCCTTAGTGCAGTTCTCTAACCAGTGACTCTCCATTTATTAAGTGGCTTGCTATGGCATTAGAAGAGATTTTTAGATTCCAACCTTGACCCCCCCACCTTTTTTTTTTTTTTTTTTTTGCGGTGCTGGGGATTAGAACCAGGGCCTTAGTGCTTGCCTTGCAAGCGCGCTACCAACTGAGCTATATCCCCAGCCCTCCAACCTTGAACTTTTAATTATAGAATGCAAAAGGGCTTGGAACGTTTACAGAGAATGAGATAGGGAGATTATTTGGGGAGACTCTGGTGCTCCTAACCAGCTTACAGTGGCAGCAACTATGTTTTCATGAGTGCATTCACCTTCCATTACCAGATCTGGTCCTAAGCACCTGACAAAAACCTCACAATGCATCCAGCAAACCTTTGTCTCAGGGTTATTTGTTGTGGCATTAGTGACAGCAGCTGCACCTAGCCCCAAAGTAACATGTATATTTAATCCCTGCCAGCATGAGGGGGCCACCCATCTAGCTTTCTTTTATACAGCCCTTTGCAGAGTAGCTTTCAAAGAGTTATAATTAGAATTTTAAAAGCACATAAACAAAATTCAAGCTACTCAAGCCTGCCTGCTCAGCTTCAGAGGAAAACATTTAAAAATGAGTTTGTAGGAAGAAAATACAAAGGAGCAGACTTGGATTAAAACAAAAAACAGTTTTTGAAAATGGGGCAAGCCAGTTTCAAGTGGCAAGAAGCTCTTTGTTTATTGGGGATTATGTTTAAACATAGGAATTCAGCTGGAGAGTAGGAACCAAAGTTCAAAGAACCCTCTGGGCCTGCCCTGCCTTCTTTGACCTTCTTTAACTTAATGACTGCAAAAGCTCATTTGAGGGCTTTGATGGTCTGGGAAACTCAGCGTGTAGGTCATGCCTTTGGAGAAATTTCTTAGAAGTAGAAGGTTCCATACATGTCATCCGACAGTTCATCAACAGACCTGGCTGAACACTAGACAGCTATGAGATTTGGGATGCAGGCAAAGGAGTTCAGACCACACCATTCCCAAACAGGCCACTCTCGGAGAGTGATTATTTTGAGTTAATGACAATTGAAAAGCATCAGATGTCAGAAGGGCACTCTGACCATCTCTGTTCTCGCTAAAGGCATGTGAAAGGTTCTCACCTTGTACCTGGAGGAAGAAAAACATTCTCAACAGCAGAGACAGGGAGTTGAGGCCAAAGGAAATCTGTACAAATATTGTTTAACTAACTTTTACCTGTCTAGTCACTTTCCCAAAATTAACCTCCCTAGCCCAAGTTCCTTTGTCTAGGTACTGTTCATAATTTGCTGCTCTTTATCAAACCTAGTGTAAAAGCCTTTGACTCTGACTGCTTCTTTGGGTCTTCATTTTTCATATGAGGCCTCCATGTTCATGTAAAAATGTTATTAAAATATTTTTGCTTTTCTACTATTAATATTTTCTATCAAAAGAAATTGAAGAAAACCTTAGAAGATGGAAAGATCTCCCATGTTCTTGGATAGGCCGAATTAATATTGTCAAAATGGCCATACTACCAAAAGTGCTATACAGATTCAATGCAATCCCAATTAAAATCCCAATGACGTACCTTACAGAAATAGAGCAAGCCATCATGAAATTCATCTGGAAGAATAAGAAACCCAGAATAGCTAAAGCAATCCTTCGCAGGAAAAATGAAGCAGGGGGTATCGCAATACCCGAACTTCAACTTTATTACAAAGCAATAGTAACAAAGACGGCATGGTACTGGTACCAAAATAGACAGGTAGATCAATGGTACAGAATAGAGGACACGGACACAAACCCAAATAAATACAACTTTCTAATACTAGACAAAGGCGCCAAAAATATGCAATGGAGAAAAGATAGCCTCTTCAACAAATGGTGCTGGGAGAATTGGAAATCCATATGCAACAGAATGAAACTAAACCCATATCTCTCACCCTGCACAAAACTCAACTCAAAATGGATTAAGGACCTTGGAATCAGACCAGAGACTCTGCAGATTATAGAAGAAAAAGTAGGTCCCGATCTTCAACATGTCGGCCTAGGACCAGACTTCCTCAACAGGACTCCCATAGCACAAGAAATAAAAGCAAGAATCAATAACTGGGATAGATTCAAACTAAAAAGCTTTCTCTCAGCAAAGGAAACTATCAGTAATGTGAAGAAAGAGCCTACAGAGTGGGAGACTATCTTTGCCAATCATACTTCAGATAGAGCACTAATCTCCAGAATCTATAAAGAACTCAAAAAACTCTACACCAACAATACAAATAATCCAATCGACAAATGGGCTAAGGAAATGAACAGACACTTCACAGAAGAAGATGTACAAGCAATCAATAAACATATGAAAAAATGTTCAACATCTCTAGTAATAAGAGAAATGCAAATCAAAACCACCCTAAGATTCCATCTCACCCCAATTAGAATGGCGATTATCAAAAATACAAGCAACAGGTGTTGGCGAGGATGTGGGGAGAAAGATACACTCATACATTGCTGGTGGGGCTGCAAATTAGTGCAGCCACTCTGGAAAGCAGTGTGGAGATTCCTTAGAAAACTTGGAATGGACCCTCCATTTGACCCAGCTATCCCACTCCTTGGCCTATACCCAAAGGATCTAAAATCAGCATACTACAGAGATACAGCCACATCAATGTTCATAGCTGCTCAATTCACAATATCCAGACTATGGAACCAACCTAGATGCCCTTCAATTGATGAGTGGATAAAGAAACTGTGGTATATATACACAATGGAATATTACTCAGCCATAAAGAATGACAAAATTATGGCATTTGCAGGCAAATGGATGAAATTGGAGAATATCATGCTAAGTGAGATAAGCCAATCTCAAAAAGCCAAGGGACGAATGATATTGCTAATAAGTGGAGGATGACACATAACGGGGGGGAGGGAAGGGTTAATGTTAGGGTTAGAGTTAGGGTTAGGGAGGGGGGCAAGTATGGAGGAAGAAAGTACTGTATAGAGGGTATAGAGGGGTGGGAGGGGTGGGGGGAAGGGAAAAAATAACAGAATGAATCAAACAACATTACTGTATGTGGATTTATGATTACACAAATGGTATGCCTTTGCGCCATGTACAGAGAGGCAGCATGTATCCCATTTATTTACAATTAAAAAAAAAAAATTTTTTTTCTATCAGTCCCTGCCCAAGACACTACCAGGCTGGAGGAAAGGTTTTACTCCCCTATACAGGTACCGAGAGAGGTACATATAGGGATTTTGCTTGCGGCAAAGGAGAATGCACATGAGAATACTGAAGGGGAATGTACAACATAGCCAGTTCATCAGAGCCAGGCTCCAGAAAGGTCCTGCCACCGTCATCCACTCACCTTCTGGGGCAGAAGAAAATGCATTTGACTTCAATTGTGAGTCAAGTTTTAAAAGATCCCAAACCTGGGACATTTGAAATGCCAATTAAGAAGAGTTGTTTCTCTATATTCCTGGTAGTCATAATAAATTATTTTCTATGAGTTATACCATGGAATCCCTGCCATTTATGAAACTAAAACTACCCCCTACCTAATAACTCATACCTAATACTCTATATCTAATACTGTATACCAAATCATAATTCATGAAAGTTTTTTTTTTTTTTTTTTCTTTTTGGTACCAGGGATTTAACCCTGGGGTGCTTAACCACTGAGCCACATCCCCAGCCCTTTTTTATGTTTTATTTTGAAACAGGCTCTCGATAAGTTGCTTAGGGCCTTGCTAAATTGCTGGGACTGGCTTTGAATTTTCAATCCTCCTGCCTAAGCCTCCTGAGTTCCTGGGATTACAGGCATGTGCCCAGCATGAAAGTATTTTAGATGCAGCAAAATTTACTGCTATTATCTAAATTGTTGGAGATGATTATTTAGATGCTGAGGTTTCCTAAAACTATACTCAGTGGTGATCATGTACCAAGTCCTGTGTTAATCACTTCAAACTATTCCCTCGGCTGACCATCCCAGTCTCTGAATAAGGGGGTTTCAGTGTTATTATTTCTGAGATAGAAATTAATGAGGTAGAAATGGCAGCCAGGAGTGAAACCCTGATTCACACTTGGGTCTGACTTCATAGCCCTTCCTCATACCCATCTACTCTAGCATTCCTGATTCGCCTAAGGAGTTGGGGGCTCCCTTGGGAGTGAAGAAGAGACTCAATGTTCCACATGCTGGACTTACTTTCCTGCATGGAACAGATTCCTCCAGGCTCCGCATAGACAACTGTGAATATGAGGCAGACACAGAAGCCCCCACCTGACCTGGGGGGATGAGAATCAGAATGGAAAAGACATTTCCTAGGGTTTAAAAAAAAAATACTATAAAGAACAAATCACATAAGTATCTGCAAGAAATTTTTAAAAGAAAAAAGAAAATCAATTTGCAAAATTACCTACAGCAAGTCACAGAATATACCTCCAATTATTGAAAACCCACCACCTCTGCTCCCTTTGGTTCACCATTACCTCTTTTTACCTTGAATTTTAGAATGACAATACAATTAACACCTGGGTAGATTCACTAGTGGTTTATTTTTGGAAGAATGGTGGAGAACTGTGTGGCTCACCTGTGGCAATTAAGCATCCTAGAGTGTTCTGCGTGAGCTGCTGGAGCAGGCATCCTGAGCACTGGCTGTCTTCCAGATTGGGCCACTATATTTAGGCTGACCGAAAGTTCTCCCCTGCAACTGAGCCCGAGGCCACATTTTGGTTTCCCAAGTTTGCATGAGGAGCGACCTGTTTCCTAGGGAGCTCAACCTCCTGAACCTGGCTCTGCCATTGCTCTGTAAGGGATTTTCACAGGGCAGGTCATTCAATCTCCAGGGCTCAGCCTGACCATCTATAGAATGGAATGGTTCATGAACACCCGCCATGAAGAATAGTTAATTACTGGAAATGACTCTGGAAATCTGAAACACTATGTCACCAGTGTCTTACAGCCTCAGGAAGATGGGAAGCAACATGTGCAGGTGGCATTTTTTCACGGAGTGTGTGATCTAGAGGCGCTGTCAGATTTAGACAAGGTTTAGCAGGAGAGGCCAGAAGTCAGAAATGAGCCAACTGAGGGCCAGGGCAGAGGACACTTAACTTGAGATGGTGTCCAAGGTTCAAAGAAGGGTCTGTACTCTTCCTTCCTCTTTAATGCCACACTGACCTTGAGTCATGGGAATCTGCACGTTGGAAAGCCATAATTGCCTAAAATCATTCCCATGAATGGCAAGAAGCCAAATTCTACATTTTCATAAAGAATACAGTTTTTTTTTTTTTTACTCATTCTTCGCAAGTTTGCATGTTGAAGGTTTGTTTTTAGGACCAAACAGATTAGTAAAACTCAGTCTTGTTAAAGCATCTTCTTTGTTACACATTTGTTCATTTGTTTTGTAAAAAAAACAGCCACACAAACAAAACAGAAAAAAAAAAAAAAAAAACCCACAGTATCTTTGTGGAAACTACCTAAAAATCAAAGAAAGAAGTAGTGAATTTTCTAAGTGCAATTTTTTCTTTCAGATGACTTTTTGATCTTCCTCAAACTGTGAGATGGTGAACTAATGCAGGAATTAAGAACCATCTTTGGTTAAAGCTGGAGACTCCTACATGGCAGATTTACAGAGGTTGCCTACTCTAAGTGTAGGCAAACATCAAACACCCACAATAGGAACCCTGTGTTACAGGTATACCTGTGTTATAGGTATCATTATGAAGGGTCAGTTGGTTCAAAGCACTTTCAAAGTATAACTACAAATGAACTTAGGACAGTTCCCAATCTGGATATGAAGTATGCTCTGTATTTTTGTTCTGTTCACTCAAGAATAGATGCACTAAAAGCAAATGCTGTCCCCTAATTAGTTCACAATGATTATCTGTATGCTAGTTCTGATTCTAATGATTCAAATCCTTTAAAAGTTTTCAACCAATAAATAACAAATATTCTAGAAACACATGAGGGCATTTGTTTCAGTTTAGAAAAATCTGGAAGTCTTCAACACATTTTCCCCTTAACTGTTTACTTTCAGTTACCATTGGGCTGTATGGTCAGAGGGTTGGTTGACCCTTCTGTCCCCAAGGCAAGTCACATAGGAGGTATGCTTCTGGGTTACCACCTTTTCAGAGCTTCTAAAGGTCACAAGTGACATGTTCCCCTACTTAGAAGTTTTGGGGAAAGAGATATTCTAGGATTGAATATAAATAAGCAAAACAAATAAGGCAATTTCTAAGGTAAGTAATGTCCACTGTTGCTGAAATTATCATAAAGGAATCCCATCCTGTGTCATCAGGTCAAAGGCCTGGTCCCCCCTTACCAAGGACAAAGATTGAGGCCTTTGTGGAACTATTATAAGATTTCATGCAACATTTGCCTCAACACTTTCCTGAAATTTTTCAGAAAAGTTTTCTTTTTTTTTTTTTTTCTAGAAAAATTTGAATGTTGAGAATATCTTCACTCTGTCTCCAATTTGGAAGATTCTCTAGAATAAGAAAAATATTAAGTTTTCTTAAGGGTTAAACTTTCCAAACAAATAAATGATCCCAACCAAACAAAATCTCACTAAATGTTCATGAATGTCTGAAAGAGCAGGCACCACGTCTGTCCAACGCTGTGCGAGAGAGAACACGGCAGGAGCCTGTCCAGTCACTGCTGGGTAATCTCTGCGTTGGCGGGCCCCCGGGGCAGCTCAGTTCCAATGTGTTCCCCAGTGACTTCCTCCGTGAACTATTTTTTCTTGTTGTTTCTTTTCCCTCACTGGGAATTATCCTTCCTCCAGTGGCTGGATTTGAAGTCAGATTCTCAATCTACTGAGAGTTAGTTCTGGTCGGGCAGATCTAGATCTGTAAGCCTAAGTGGCTCTTCTGATGTACTGTGGTCCTGCCCATGAGGTGGGATGTTTGTGAAAAGCACTGGGGAGGATGGCATGACACCACCTCCAGCTGGAAACTTCTGAGCTGTTTTCTGCACCGTGGCCGGTACACTCAACCTGCCTCTTTCTAGCCATGCTCACAGCTTCTGGACCAGGTCAGGTCTCACGCCAAGAGTATGGTGATTTCTTATCTTAACTGGCCTTTACAAGAGTAATCTCCAGTTCATCATTCACATCCGGGGTAGCACAAGAATGCTCATGGATGAACATGCTCTATCCTCCTGCTCAATTATGTCTCCTTAGTCTGACTTTCAAATTTCTCCTCTTCTACCTTCAACTACTTTTTTTTTTTTTTTTTTTTTTTGGTGCTGGGGATTGGACTCAGGTTCACTTGATCACTGAGTCACATTCCCAGCCCTATTTTGTACTTTATTTAGAGACAGGGTCTCACTGAATTGCTTAGCACCTCACTTTTGCTGAGGCCGGCTTTGAACTCTCGATCCTCCTGCCTCAGCCTTCAGAGCCACTGGGATTACAGGCCTGCCCGACCATGCCTGACTTCAACCTACTTTTAAAAACATATTTTGTATTATATCCTCTCTAGGCACACTGGTCTCCTGTCCTTTCCAAATACATCATGCATTTGTGTATTTTTGTGTCTTCAATTATTTATGATCTTCTATCTTGGTGTACTGCTTTTCCAGCCCTCCCAGGAGAATTTTGACTGTTCTTCAAAATACAAATAAAAACACCTCTGAGGAGTCATCCCAGCAATCTTCTCTCAAAATTAATTGCTCCAGCGTCTGCCTCACTTTACCAAATTCCGTGCCTCTCATGGAGCCTGTCTCTCTCTGCCCATTTAGCCTGCATCTCTTGTATTTAGCTTGTTTAGAGATCTGCAGCCTTTGAGGGAATAACTTGCCTCATTCATTCTTGTGCTTCACTTCCTCCCTCAAACATTTGGCGGAGACATGCACAGAGGAAATGCTTACTGAACATTTTTTTGGCAAAAGGAAAAGGTAACAGCAAATAAAAAATAAGTTGCACTTTGGCCTAATTTACTTAGAATTAAATGGTAACTCAGAGCAACCCAGAAATGTGCCAGAAGATATAAGAACCTGGGACTAATGGTCTGGAGTCACCTTCCCCAAGTTCTAAGCTCATCAGTTATATTATTACAGCTTCATGATCCTTTCAGGATAAAATGTCAGGCTTAGATGTAGCCATTGACTGTGACAGTTAATTAAGTACAGGTGTCCTCAAAAGCCATCTGTAAGGAGGGCAGTCTTGGGCCTGCTGCATGCTTACTAATCCTGAGAGTTGTGGAGGAGTACAGTGTCGTTTTAATTCGGCTTGACTAGCAGCAGCTTTGTTTAGACACCTGCTCTTCTTTAGTAACTGAAGGTAACTGATATCTGTGTGCTCCTACGTGCCCAGACAGGATTCCAGTTCCAAAGAGTCAACTAAAATTATCTTTCTTGAGGGATCTATTTGAATCTGACATTTGCTCATTTATTTTCTTTAAAATGTTGTGGAGAAAACCAGAGGCTGCTCATTACTATTCTGGGGAGAGATTTCTACATGTTCTCCTAACAATCCACACATTTCAGGCTTGGAGATTCAGAACCCCATGGGGGCCAGACAACCACGTGTTTGGGAGGAAGGGAGGAAATGGCTGGAGGCTGAAGATGGTCATCCTCCATATGGAAATCCTTGGGAGAGATGCTCATGTGGGAAATGTCCATGTGTAACCTGTGCTGTTGTTCTTGAATGCAGCACGTTCCTACCTACCCTGGCCATCCTCAGCTCCTTCACCCTTCTGTTTAATCTAAGACACCACTCTAGTTTCTTCCCTCCCCCTCCTCCTTATTCTTCTTTTTCTTGTACTGGGAATTGATCCCAGAGGTGCTTTGCCACTGAGCCATATCCCCAGCCCTTTTTATTTTTTATTTTGAGACAGGATCTCAATAAATTGCCATGGATCTAAGTTGCTGAGGCTGGCCTCAAACTTGCAATCCTCCTGCCTCAGCCTCCTAAATCACTGGGATGATAGGTGTGGACCACTGTGCCCAGCCATGGTCCTTGTTTCTTGAGCCTGCCTGAATTCATGCAGACCATACCATCTCCCCTCTTACTAAATTGCTTCTGCACTTCTCATCAGTACCAGTCAATTTGCATTTTTTGGTCTCTCACTGTTTTGAAGATGCTAATTTGACCTTCTTGGCCAGAAGATAAGTTTTTTTAGGGCTGTTATTATGCTTCTTTTTTTTGCCTCCCACCATGGCCCCACTTGATAAACACTCCCTGGCTGATTGGAAGCCAAAGAAATTAAGTTGAATGTTATGTAAATGAAGCTTAAGCTACTGGAGCCCCTCTTGTTGCCCCTGATTCCTCAAACTCCTTCAGAATCTAAAATGTAGGCTGAATCATTGCTTTAAAAGGCATTTCCTTAAAGACTGAAAATGTTCCAGGGAATCTCATGCTAATGACAGCTTTGATCACTTGCAGGCAGCTCCCCGCCCAGAATGAGTAATATTCATAGAGTCTCAGTAGAAGGGATTTTCAGGGCATGTGCTTTTAATCCTATTAGTCACATGGAAAGAAAGGCAGCCACCAGAAAAGTTCTTGAAAAAGGACAAGGTTAGCTCAAGGCCTACTGGGGACAATTGAAACAGTAGGCTAGAAGCCACCACTTGTTCCAATGGATACTTAAAATCATTCTGAGCGTTATCCAGACTGTATTTAAAAACAAACAAACATAAGGTTTCTCACTCTCTCTTGTTTGTTTAGAATATGGTTCTACTTTTGAATGTTAAGAAATCTATGACTCCTTGTCTTCTGTCTCCTGTTAAGGTCTCTCTGCTTTAATGTTGGGAATTTCTTATTCACATAGATAGCGAGTGTCTATAGATTGTCTGGAAAGTAGACAGTGTGCATTTGCTACAGCAAAGTGCTGAGAACTTCCATGATTCCTTGTGATAAAACAAGGAAGATGGTGGTTAGGGTTTAAATTCTATAAAGTAAAAATGAACTTGTGGAATGATAGAATTTTGTTGTGGGGAGGTGCATGCCTTTCATCCCAGAGGCTTGGGAGATTGAGACAGGAGGACCACAAGTTTGAGGCCAGTCTCAGCAACTTAGCGAGGCCCTAAGCAACTTAGTGAGACCCTGACTCAACATAAAATCAAAAGGGCTGAGGCTGTAGCTCAGTGGCAAAATACCCCTGAGTTCAATCCCCAGTATTGAAAATAATAATAATGCATAATAATAACTATAATAAAAGTATTGCTGGGAGAAACCTTGAGCGTGAGTGAGAGGGGAATTTTGGTTCAGCAAAGAACTGAGATTTGTTTTAGACATATTAGATTTGTATTAGACTTATTTTATCAAGGAAAAGGGATCATAAAGAAAACCATTAGCAGTTATAAAGAAGAAAGACTTCTGATTTGCTTCTAAAACTGACAAGGGGTTTTATTTTTTTTTTTTATTTTATTGTAAACAAATGGGATACATGTTGCCTCTCTGTTTGTACATGGCGCAAAGGCATACCATTTGTGTAATCATAAATCCACATACAGTAATGTTGTTTGATTCATTCTGTTATTTTTCCCCTTCCCCCCACCCCTCCCACCCCTCTTTACCCTCTATACAGTACTTCCTTCCTCCATTCTTGCCCCCCTCCCTAACCCTAACTCTAACCCTAACACTAACCCTTCCCTCCCCCCCATTATGTGTCATCCTCCACTTATTAGCGAAATCATTTGTTGACAAGGGGTTTTAAACAATAGTCCGTCCTAGTTAAATATGATGTGATAATTTAACAGAGCCAGTAAAACTAGTAAACAAAAGTTGATATTACCAGGTGCTGTAAACCTGTGAAAAGGGAAGCATAAAGTTAACATGCCAGGGTTTTTCACTGGGAAGAAGGAAATGTTCTAGGTGGCCTGAGACTTTCTTCATGTATTAATTCACTTATTTACTCACAAATTATTGAGTACCAATTACATGTTAGGCACTGGAGAAAAAGGAGTGAATTAAATAGTCAAAAATCTTTGCCCTTCAGACATTTCACAGAAGAAGAGATACAGGTGATCAACAAATATATGAAAAAGTGCTCATCATCTCTAGTAATTAGAGAAATGCAAATTAAAATCACCCTAAGATTTCATCTAACTCCAATTAGAATGGCCATTATCAAGAACACAAGCAACAATTAGTGTTGATGTGGATGTGAGGGAAAAAGGCACACTCATACATTGCTAGTAGAGTTGCAAATTGGTGCAGCCACTCTGGAAAGCAGTATGGAGATTTCTCAGAAAACTTGGAATGAACCCACCATGTGGCCTATTCTACTCCTTGGCCTATACCCAAAGGACTTAAAATTAGCATACTACAGAGATGCAACCCCATCAATATTCATGGCTGCTCAATTCACAATAGCTAGATTGTGGAACCAACCTAGGTGCCCTTCAAGTGATGAATGGATAAAGAAACTGTGGTATATATATACAATGGAATATTACTCCGCCATGAAGAATGATAAAATTATGGCATTTGCTGGTAAATGGATGGAGTTGGAGAATATCACGCTAAGTGAAATTAGCCAAGCCCAAAAAAACAAAGGCCGAATGTGTTCTCTGATAAGTGAATGATGATACATAGCGAGGGGGGTGGTTGGCGAGATTGGGCAAGAAAAGAATGGAGGAACTTTGGATTGTGTAGAGTGAAATGTGGTGGAAGAGGGTGGGGGAAGGAAAGATAATGGACTGAGACAGACATTATTACCCTATGTACATGTATGATTACATGATGGTGTGAATATATCATGTACAACCATAGAAATGAAAAGTTGTACCCCATTTGTGTACAATGACTCAAAATGCAGTCTATAAAAATAAAAAATAAATAAATAATATTTTTGCCCTCAGAGGAACTCATATTCTAGCAGGGTGACAGGAAAGAGTAAAAAATAAATAAAATACATCCTATCTTAACAAAGGCCCTATTAGGCGTTAAAGCGCAGTTATGGTTCGTCGCTAGCTCCCAGAAATGCTCCACAGATACGGGTCTCACACAAGGAACTTTTATTTTATGCAGACATTCACGTCTGCACGGGGAAAGGGAAGAAAGAAAGAAAGAACATGGCTCAAGGTTTCTCTTAGACATAGGAATTTCGAGGGCTGAGAGGATCCAATCGCGGAGGAGAATTCTTACAAACTGACTGATGGACCAATGATATATTAGAACGTATCGTGGGAGGGAGGAAGATTACGGCAACATAAGCTGGAAATTCCTGTAAGTGAGAGGTGGGCGAATGCAGATTGACAGGTGGTGAGGGAAGCCAGATTCCTTACAGGCCCTATGTAGGACATCTATAAAAACTTAAATTGAGCAATTTTATGGATACCCTATAAAATTGTATAGATTTTTATAGGAGTCCTATATATAGGAGGATGGGACATAATGGGTTAAATAGTAATGTGGCCTCTGGAGAATAAGAACACCAACAAGGGGGATACAAAGTACGGGGTGGGGAAACTGTGTTAGAGAAAATGATCCTGCGCCTGACTGAGGGCTGAAGGAAATGAGCAGAGACCGCAAGTGAGTGTCAAGCAGAAGCCCAGGCTGTACAGACCTGGAGGCAGGAACCCAAGCCCTGTGGCTGAGGGGCAGTAAATAGCTAATGTGCTGGAGAAGAACAAAATGAGCTGCAGGAGAGGGTAGGGTAGGCCAGGTCATTGTGGGCATGGGAGAGGGCTTTGTCTGTTGGCCTCTGGGGAATTTTGAACAGAGAAGATATTTAATTTGACTTTAGTTTTAACAAGGTCACTCTGACTGACGTGTTGGCCTTAGAGTGAAACTTGAAGGGATGTTAGTTGGCTTGGGATAATGTAGCAAAGTACCTCAGACAGTGTGGCTTAAACACTGAAATTTACTGTCTCACAGTTCTGGAGGTTGGAGCATCCAAAATTAAAAGTATTAGCAGGGTTGGTTCCTTCTGAGGTCTGAGGAAAGGATGTGTTCTGGGTCTCTCTCCTTGGCTGGGAGGTGGCCATCTTCTCCCTAGGTCTTCACATCATCTCTCCTGTATGTGTGTCTGAGTCAAGTGCCCTCTTCACATGAACACACCCGTCCTACCAAATTAGGGTTCAACCATTTGACCTCAATTTAACTTGAGTGCCACTGTAACAGTTTCCAAATATGTTCACATCCTGAGATACTCAGAGTTAGTACCAAAATCCATATGTTGGAAACAATGCAGGATCAATGCAGGAGACCAAAAAAGAGATCCCTGCATCCACCTGGGCAAGGGTTGGCAGATGTGAACCGGTTGGAGGTGGTGCCATGATAAGAAGTAGGATTCTGGATATATGGGGAAGATCAGGCTCATGAAATTTGCTAGTGAGTTGGAAGTGAGGTATTTGAGGAAGAGAGGAGTTGGGATGTCCACAGAGCTAAAATCCCAGATGAGCTTAACCATGGGAAACAGTGTGAGCAGAAGGAAATGAAGGGTAAGAAAAACAGAAGCATAATAAAAATGCTTATCTGGCTCAATGGAAAATAAAGCAGAATGCTTTTAAAAAATTTAATTACCAGGAGTGCTTATTTTTTATTTTTTATTGGTGCATTATAATTATACATAATAGTGGAATTCATGGTGACTTATTTGTGTATGCACATAACATAATTTGCTTCTTTCATTGCTGGGTACTTCTACTTGCAACCCCTCATCCCTCTCTCTGATCCCCTTCCTCTGCTCTTCTGATAACTCTTCAATTTTCCCAAGGTCCTTTTTTCAAAAAAATATTTTTCTCTCTATTTTCCACATATGAGAAAGAATATATAATCTTTGACTTAGGAATGCTTATTAATAGCAGATTTCAGATTAAGAAGCTAAAAGGTAAAGGAACCTATACAACTATTATATAAAATAATAGAAAAATACTTTCACTATTAAGAAGTGGAGAAGTTTCTCTAATTAAGAAATAAGCCTAAAAATCACAAAGAAAGTGAAAGTTTTGACCAAAGAAAGCATACATATTTACAATCATTACAAGGTATATTTAGAGCCTCAAAGGATCATGTGCTAAATGTTAGGTTGCCAGCCTGTGGTACTACTGGGAGGTAATGGAGCCATTAGGAGGTGGTGCCTAGTGGAAGTTAGTTCACTGGGGGCGTGATTTGAAGGGGACATTGGGATCTTGACCCTCTTTTTTTTTTTTTTTTCTTTTTTATTTATTTATTTATTTATTTATTTTTTTTTATTGTAAATAAATGGGATACATGTTGTTTCTCTGTTTGTACATGGCGTAAAGGCATACCATTTGTGTAATCATAAATTTACATAGAGTAATGTTGTTTGATTCATTCTGTTATTTTTTCCCTTCCCCCCACCCCTCCCACCCCTCTTTACCCTCTATACAGTACTTCCTTCCTCCATACTTTCTTGACCCTCTTTATTACACTTTTCTTTGCTTCCTAGCTGTCATGATATAAACAGCTTTGCTCCACACCATGCACTCCCCACCACGACATTCTGCCTTACTCAGGCCCAAAATCAATGAAACTAGTCAACCATGAACTGAAACTCTGAACCCGTAAGCCAAGATAAACCTTTCCTTCTTACAAGTTGATTTTCTCTGTTATTTTATCATAGTAATGGAAATCTGACTAACACAAATGATAATAAACTAAGGGAAACTTAGCAAAGTCTGTTTGTTCTTGTCTGTGATTCAGCCATCTTTAAGAGATAAGGATACTTCTTTCCTCCAAGGGGGACACCTCTCATATAAGTCTCATGACCTGAATAAGGGAAGATCAGAAAATCATTCCTATGGTCTTATATTCTTATATTCCTAATTCCTAAACGTTCCTATATTCACCCAGAGAAGAGGGTGAGGGAAATATGGGAATGACCTTCCTAATTCTGTTGTTTCCTCAAAGGCCAAGTTTCCATACTTTGAGGTAGCATGTTCCGAACCTCATCAGATATACACAGTATTTATGATCCATTTAATAAGACAAGTTTTAATGTTCAAAATTTACAACCAACCCAACAGAAAAAATAGACAAAAAATATGGATACAAACTAAACTAAATATGGATACAAACTAATTTGTGTGTGTGTTCGTATATGTGTGTGTGTGTGTGTGTATGTACACACACACACACACACACATGTTAACCTTGGAAGATGCACAGTCTGAATAGTGATTGTGGAATGTAAATAAAAAATGAGAAACAATTTTCCCCATTAGATTGGCAGAAAATTAAAAGAACAAAATCATAGCATTTATAAACTCTAGGTGGAACTATATTTATAAAGACTCTCTTGAATAGTAATTTTGAAATAGCCATAAAAATTTTAAAGTGTATGTCTTCAACCTAGCAATTCTATTTTGAATTTTCTGTTCTAGAGGAATTTTGGAAAGTGGTAGAAAGACATGTACTATTGCTACAGCTATGTTTGGGGGAAGGGAGTCAGTTATAGCTTTGGAGAATGGGGAGGGTAATGGATCCTTTGCTTTATAAATCTTTGTTTTTATGGTGACAATATATTATGCTACAACTTGCAAATGCCTAATATTTAAGGGCTTAAGTCAGGTAGTATCTTAGTGATGAACAAAGGCCACCTGGACAAACTACTCTAGAGCAGAAAGCAGACCTACCTGGCCCTGAATGAACCAGGATCAATAATTACAGAACTAGTGAGATTTGCCCAGGTAGGCACAGGGAAGTGCCCTGAAGTTTTTTGTGACTAAGAGGCAGTGTAGAGGAAGATTCTGAGGCAGAAGAGGGACATTTGGTGGTGTTGCTGTTCAATGGTGACTCCTGGGGCGTAGGAGGCAGAGTTGGGTCAAGATTAAGTTTGTGAGGTCTAAATAGATCTGGTTCAGACCCCAGTTCTCCTCTTGGTTGTACCTGTTTTTTTTTTTTTGTTGTTGTTGTTTTTCTACAAAGAACATGTATAATATTAATAAAGGTAGTATTAAAGGTTTAAATATTTTTTTTCTTTAAAAATTAGTATCAGAAATAAGGAAAAGACATTCCCTAAAATTTGGGGGAAAGAAGGAAGGAACACAGGTAAAATGAAGAAGATGGCACATGGGACCACACAGAGAAGAGATCCCAAAGCACAAGAAAGGCCCAAGAACACAGGGCTAATGTCACTGCATTGCCATCACAGAGAAACTAGGAAGTGTAGTTTAAAAGTAAGACCTTGTGGAACACAGGGGTGTTGCTCCCACGTGGAAACCACGCACGAGGTCTCCACAGCCCCTGCGCCCTGGGCCAGTCTCTATCACTGTGATGTGCCAGGTTTCTTAGTCCTTGTTTTGTACACAGATACAGCCTCACAAACAAGGACTCCTTATGTACCTCTTTCTCAGGAGAATATTTTGAAATGCATAAATTAAAATAGAATTTCAAAAAGAAAGCTACCTCATATGATGGTTCTCAGGATTACATAAGATAATGCATGAAAACAGAGTGGATTAAAGTATGCTGTTAGTAACTGCTCGGCATAAATATCATCTAGGATCTCATTTCTCACCTGTAAAATAGGGACGGGACCATCTGTCTCAAAGCTCTACAGCGAAGGTTAAATAAGGCATTTGAAAAAGTACTTCCTATGTTTAGGCCTAAGAGCCATTCAATATATGTGATTTCCTTTCTCAAAATGAACACAAAAAAGAATTTTATTTTAGAGTGTATTACTTGTTCTGGTTATAATAGAACAGAATTTAACAACATTGCAGAAAACATTAAAACCAAAACAAAACAAAGAAACAAACCAGAAAAACAAAAAAGAGACTAGAAGCCAAATACTTAAAATCAGTCTGAATATTCTTCCATAAAAGAGTAACTACCAAACTGTGTGCAGTGGTGCACGCTTGTAATCCCAGAGGTTCTGGAGGCTGAGGCAGGAGGATCAGGAGTTCAACGCCAGCCTCAGCAGCAGCATAGCACTAAGTAACTCAGTAAGACCCTGCCTCTAATTAAAAATACAAAATAGGACTGGGGATGTGGCTCAGTGGTTGAGTGCCCCTGAGTTCAATCCCTGGTACAAAAAAAAAAAAAAAAAAAAAAAAAAAGAAAAGAAAGAAAGAAAAGAAAGTTACCACCAATAAAATTCATGGCATTTATGTGCCTAGAAGAACAGAAATCCTGGGAGATGCTACACTTTCTTTTTTGATTCTGTTATGCCAGTAGAAAAAGTTAGTTTCTCGAAAAATGACAATTAGGGAGAAGAAGAAATGAGAGATGAAAAAAGCTATCACAAATTTATTAAAAAAATGTAGAAAAGAAATATATAAATATGTGAGAATGTCATCACAGCAAAATACTTAAGAGGATGAATTCTGAAATTAAAATCCCAGTTCCATCTCTTTTTAGCTGGTTGGCCACAGGTAAGCCACTTAACCTCTCTGTGCTTCACTTTTCTCTTTATCTGTGCCTTATTTCCGTTTTTAAAATGGCAACAATGATAGTATTTGTCTCATTAGATTATTGTGTATGATAAATGAGTAGTTTAATATATATGAGTGTTTGGTGACTAAAATATTATATACGATAAGTGTAAGCTATTATTAGCATAACAGCAATATCAATGGAGAGAATTCTGATTCTTTTTTCCAAATATCAGAGACGAGGAGGATATGTTATACATATGTCTAGATGCTAAGTTAAAGAGTTAATGGTGACGCTCACGGAGAAGGTTTTATAAACAAACATTTCCCCCACTGCCAACCAAAGAAGTAAAAGAGGTAGTTAAAATTCAAAGAGTAAGTTCAAGGTAACTCCAGAGACATAATGGGACCATTAAAAGAAGCAAGAATGAGTAACCACCTACAGAAAATTTCAGGGACTACTTTTCCCTTGGAGATAAAGGATGGTAGTGGGGGATGGTGGTGTTAAGGGAACCATGTTGAAAGGGAGTTAATGGACAAGAAAGCTGGATTATTATGCAAGTTGATTTTTAAAATTTTATATGACTAACTAATATTTATTACACAGAAATTTAGAATTGCATTTAAGGTAACAACAATTTATGATCCTGTGTGGTAGGCAGAACAACGGCCAACGCAGGTGTCCTCCTCCAGAACCTGTGAATACATGAGGTTACAAGGCAAAAGAGAATTAACAGCTAACTGCTGATGGAATTAAGATGGCTAATCAACTGCCTTAAGGTAGGGAAATCATTCTTCTATCTGGGAGTGCCCAGTGTTGTCACAAGGGTCCTTAAAAGTGAAAGAGGAAGTCAGAACAGACCTGAGAGCTGGTAGCATCAGCAGGACCTGATCCAATATTGCTGACTTGGCTGATAGAGGGCCATGCGCCAGGGAATGCAGGCAGCTTCTGGAAGCTGGAAAGAGCCAAGAAATGGATTCTCCCCTAGAGGCTCCAGAAAAGAATGTAGCCCTGCTGACTTCTTGATTTTAGCTCAAGGAGACTCATTTTGGGCTTCTTGAATTTAGATGGGTAAGGTAGTGGATTTGTGTTGTTGTAAGTCACTGTGTTTGTAGTAATTTGTTTATAGCAGCTGTAGGAAATAAACATATCTGCTATTCAGGGATAACCATTAGTATACATAGTAAATATTTTAATACATATATGATACACACACACACACATATATAGTGTGTGTGGGTATGTACATATTATTTATATAACTAGATTTCTGAAAGCAGAGAGTTCCTTAAGGGGTTTCTTTGGAAGCAGGCAAAGTAAGAAAAGAAGAGAAATAATGCAAATTAGGGTTCAGTTACGGAAGAATGAAGCAGCCAGTGTTTTGTCTTTATAGTTGACACCTGAAGGTGGCCTGAGTTAGCACAGCCCACATAGGAAAATGCTATCACTGGTCCCTAGAGGCCCAGCAAGGGGGTGCAATGGGGTGACCCAAGAATTTGGAATCAGATTTGCCAAAAAGCATTAAATTGAATCACTCATGCCAATGTGCCAGATGGCAAAAACAGAGCCACTTTAAAGCTGAGTATGGATGAAACTAAAGGTGCAAAAACTGTCTCCTGGTGAGACACTTTGTCCCTCCAGTTCGCAGTCCTTCTTGCCTACCGTTCACCATTTCCATTTCTGAGTGTGGGCACAGTGACACTTGAGTACACTGCAGCTCCCACCCCGCCCGACCCTACATACCATTTTTCAAAATCCCCTTTCAGAGTACCTCAGTTCTCATGATCTTGGTTTGGGAATTAGGCTATACGAGTTCTTCTCTGATTTAACCTGGCTAGTCCTCATTTCTCCCTCCAGCTTCTCATTTTTTATTTTCTCTCCCTAAGGCTGAATCCTTCTTTCTGTAGTGGTTCCATTTTCATGCCAGTTCAGGAGAGATTCGGGCAGTAACAACAGTATCCCTCACAACCCTCAACGTTTTTTGCCTTTTGGGCTATGCATTTTTAGCTTCCTTTTTACATAGGGTTCAGGCTCCCATGGGATGCCAAGAACCTTGGGGACAGAAACCACCTGCCCACCAATACAAGGACGGTGACAATCATTTCAAGTGAAAGGAAATTAGACATTGGAAGCTGCTGATTTTGAAATGCTGTTTTAAGAGGTTTTGAAATAAACGTATGGAAAGCTGCCAAAAACAACAGAGGGGATGGCATGGGTGAGGCAGAGGCACGAGATAGCAGCAGGGAAATAATAAACGTGCCAACGGAGGGGTGTGAGCATGCGACTTAGGCCAACCTCCATGGAAAGCTATCAGAGAGAGATTCTCCAAAGAATAATGATACTTATTTGGGAAGAGCATTGCAATGGGAATAAGTGGGCCAGAGTAAACTATGGGCATATTGAGGAGACTGAGTCAAAAGAACATTTTTAAAGACAAGAATGAGGAGGACTATGTCAGCTCTTTTGAAACAATACTCAAACACCACGATTATTTCAAGAGTAGTTTAAGGATGAACAGAGTGCTGCTGCTGGGCAGATGTCCTTGTAGAAGTACCTTATGTGTAGGTTTGTGGTGGCCTCTGGGTAAGCTCTGGCAGTCTTTTGAGATAGTTACTCTCGGGTAATCATGTGCAAGAATTTTCTCTGCATAATTACATAGCTTTCTTTTCTTTTCTTTTTTTAAGTAGCATTGACACAAGTGACTCCATTCTGGTTTGACAAGTTTCACATTTCTTTCACACTTTTTATGTTCGAAACTAAAGAACAAACATGAACAAAGGCAATTTTCTCCATAAGATCACCTAGGACATGATGTACTTGAGAAGAGCTGATGATAGGACATACATTCCAGTGCTCAGCTGGGTGGGGGAACCAAGTGAGTGACCAGCAGGAGGATGAGGAGCTCAGGAAAGATACATAGAAGAGACTCTTGTGGAGGTAAAATGGCAAATGAAGATGCTGCCAGTGCTCAGTTATAAGTAGCTGACATCCTTCTGCCGGTACATAATTTTAAAAAGTCTAAGAAAGAAGCAGTATAATAATAGCTAATTAAATATGTACCACCTGCCAGGCACTGGGTTAAGTGCTTCACATGCATGATTTGATTTAATATGTCTGTTTATAGCAGCCCTATGAAGAATTCTGTGGCAAACAGAATTCCGGATGGCCTCATCTCTCTGTCTTGTGGTGGTTGTCCTATATTATCCTCTCTCCAACAGTGCTAAATGAACCTGTGACTTGCTTACAACCAAAAGAATATGGGGAAGATGATGGGATGCCTTAGTTTAGTTACATCATGTGGCAAAAGTCACCTGATTATCAGTTATTTAAGACTTGTTTTTAGCAACCTGGAGCTGAAGGCTCTCATTGTGGGCTTTGAGAGGCGGCCATGTCGGAGGGAACTGCTCACTAAATTTATGGTAATCTATTACACAGCAATAGAAAATCAATATGATTTTATCTTATCTTCATCCTACATAGGAGGGAAATGGAGTCTAGAAGTTAGTTCACGTGAGGCTGGCACTGCTAGAAAGTGGAAAAGCAGGCCTTACAGGTGGCCTGCCTCTTGCCTTGCTGTGTTTACCTAAGGTGCCCTACTGTGCCCCAAAGCCAGGGCCCACAGGATCAAGGAGCATGGGTGTGATGAAGATGTAAGAGTGGAGGATGGCTTAGAGAACTGAGACATGCCATAGGAGGAGATGAAGGTAACCAAAGAAATGGAGAAATAAAAATTAAAATGTGGAAGAAAGACCTTGGACCAGGAAGGAACTGAAGAAAGTCTTTGGAAAATAGGAGACAGCTACTCACCTTGTTTGGTTGGATGGTGGGGATAAAAATCTCTCAACAGGCTCTGATTTTAATTCTGAAGTGAAGCACAGTTGGTGGCTCATAAGTCCTGGCTTAGTGTTTTATTTTTTTTTTTCCCCTAAGAAGGTAAGAGATGACAACAACAGAAAGATAATTCCTCTAGTTCTGGTAAAAAGATATGGGGAAGAGTCTGCTAACCTAGGAATTTTGCTCACAGAGAAGGGATCCTGTATAAAAAGATGCAGGGAGATGGCTACAGGACAAGATAAAAATCCCCCCAAAAGAGAAAATCAGGAAAATGTAATGTAAACAAGTCTTTATGATCACAGCTTAAATGTCAGAAGAATTAGAGAAACCTGCTCTTGACCACTCAAAGACTGTCTGTTCTTTTATTCTCCCTGAGTGAAGTGATCCTTGTTCATTTCCTCCATGTCATTTTGCACAATAAAAACAACATGTGATTACTCTGCACTACTCCATGAGGACTGAATTGATGTCTGTTTTGTTCATCTTTGGATATATAGAGGTAAGAAAACACCTGTGCTGGAATATACCAGAAGCTCAACCAACAGCATTGTCAGAGCAGTGGATTAAAGGAAATCCACAAGCTTGTTTTACATGACACAAGAAAATAAAGAAGAGCTATAGAAAGGAGTGAACTCAGGATGTGAAATTAGGATTTGAAGCATGGGTTCAGGAAACAGACGTGGCATGTAGCAGCAGTTCACATAAAGCTCACAGGAAATGAGCTGGCTTTGGGCCCTGGAGAATTCAGGGGCAAGAGCAAACATCTGACCAAAAAAATGGAGAGAGGCTAGAGGAAAGATAAAACTGAGTCTCTGAATGCTCTGCATAAAAATTGTGTAGAGGTTGGCAAGTTGAAGAAAGAAGGTCAACAGAATCACAACTGCGTAGATGTGATTAATGATTTAGCAGTCCGAGGCATGCAGAAGACTCAGAAGAAGAGTCCACTGGAAGGACAGGACACAGTCTTGAAAAGAGAACCTTCTGATAGATGAAAGGAAAAGAATAAAAAACTCGAGGACTCTGCAGTTTTAGGAAACGGCTATCATATAAGAAAAGAAAATTTTTGGTAATTGGGAAATGTACAAATTCTATAATTAAATATATTTTGGGCATAACAATGTGCATATTTAAATACTTGTTTTAATAAAAATCTAAAATGAAGATTTTTTTTTCTCCCTTCTAATCCCTACAGTGAGGAAAATTGATCATTAATATGAACATCCCCTTGGAGAGATGGAAAGATGAAGAGCCACAGCCAGGCAGGCCTTCAGGCATGGAATTCTTTTTCCCAGCAAAATACTATAATAGTAAAGCAACCAAATGCTCAGGAGACGAGCTGCTCTGTGTTTGCCTTTTTTTTTTTTTTTTTTTTTTTCTGTACCAGAGATTAAACCCAGGAGTGCTTAACTACAGAGCCACATCCCCGTTTTATTGTTTATTTTGAGGCAGGGTCTCCCTAAGTTGCTCAGGGTCTCCATAAGTTGCTGAGGGTGGCTTTGAACTTGTGGTCCTCCTGCTTCAGTCTCCCAAACTGCTGGGATTACAGGCATGCCCCACCATGCCTGGCCATTGTTTGTTTTTTGAAAAACATCTGATTTCTACCAATTTATAAACGTTAGTACCCAGTTCTTTCTCAGTTGTATTTTCCTAACTAATAAAAAAAAGGTTTGTGAGGATGTTAACACAGAACCTGGTACATAGTAAGCAACTCCATAAGTATTTAACAAATAAATGCCTGCTGCTAAAACATCCTCTCCTGAGTTTGAATTTAACCTTCTCTATGGTTTCCTTAGTCATACTTAAAATCAACATGGCTAACAATACTAAATGAAAGTAATGATTCACGAAGAGAGAGGAGATGGTGTGTTAAGTGGGTTGGTACATTGGTTGGTACATTTATTTTTAAAAAGTTAAGAAATCTTTTTATAAATGTATTCTATTTTCCTCCTTCACACTTTTCTTCCCTGTTTCATGTGATCTATAAAGGTCTAAACTAAATACAGTGGAAATTTTACTCTCACACTTTCAAACACCTTTGCAGAAAGTTCTTATTTCTCTATAAAAATACCCCTTTTTTATTCATTTGTGACTGACACTTTCCCTTTGCCATCCTTAACCATGACAAATAAACATTTATTATTGGTGTTTCTATGATGAATTTATTATAGAAATACAGGATATCAGTTGAAGTATATTGGACCAATTTTTCAATATTTCTCTGTCAACAAAGGATTAAATTTATGTTTCTTTAATTCCAGATCTCTGACTACATGAAAATCCTTTGGGTGAACTGTGGGAAATTTTTCACTCCCCAGTTGGTGCTGCTGAAATACATTTAGTACTTTGCCACATGTGCCGCCTACAGTGCGTTTCTCTGACCAAATGCGGAAGAACCTGGTGAACTGAGACACCCAGCTCCTGCACCTGTTGGAATGGCAGGTCCCTGCGCTTCCCTCCAGGTCCCTTGCACCTCACGTCTGTCTCGTCAGCTCTTGGGCGCGATGTTCTGCACTCTTCTTCCCTGGCTTGTTTCTGGCCCCAGCTCTTACGTGTTGCCTACAAATGGGAGAAATGCATGACAGAAGAGCTGCAAGCACGGGGTGGGAGCGTAGGGTAGGGTTGGATCCAGGCACGCAGCAGCGGGATGTGGTGAAGATACAATCTGACCCTGGGCAGACTATCCCGCGGAGAACCCCACAGAGGCTGTACTCTGGAAAAGGGAATTTTCAACCCATGTCCCTTGTAGGAGAAAGGGTACATGATACTTCAGAATTTTAAGTAAAATTGGTCTTTGAGTTAAGAAAGAACTAATAGTGATAGAGTAGAAAAAAAATCAATGTTTTACCTCAAATAGGATGAAATTTATTTCAGAGATAACAGGGGGAAAAAATACTTTCAGTGTTTTATTCAATAGAGAAAGGAAGTTCAGAGGCAGTGGTCTGCTGTTCTAATGGGTGCGCACATCCCTTTCCCTCTTTGGCACATTGATAGCTAATTCTCCTTTTTAAGGACAGTGGGATTTATATCTCCAGACATGGGTTCTAGCCTGTGCAGCTTGTAGAATGTTATTTAGATTCTCTGGACCTCAGCTTTCTCATTTGTGAAATAAAAGCTTAATCTAAGGGGTTGGTCAGACCCTTTTCTGTATAGGGCCAGGTAGTGATTATTTTGGTCTCTGTGACACACACTGTCCCTGTCACAGCTCTCCTGATGCAGCATGAAAGCAGACTGACAATGGAAGGCAAATGTGAGTGGCTGTGTTCCAATAGAACTTTATTTACAAAAACAGGAGGTAGGTGGATTTGGACCATGGTAGGTAGTTTGGACCATGGAAGGTAGTTTTCTGACTCCTAGTCTAGAACACTCATTTTTCAACAGTTTCTCAGCTATTTCTGGCATTGCCTGGGTGAAGAAAAAGGAGTGGGGAGCCTGGGCAGCAGAGTTGTGCAGCTCTTATTCCATTTCAACCAAATAAACTCTTTTTTTCTTCTTTTTAAAATCTTGGAATAGAGGGAGATTATTCTTAAAATGTCTACAACTGAAAAGCTTGTAAAGAAAACATTGACTCTACAATGTCCCCTTAAAAATTATATGCTTTTAAGTAGACTCAATCACCCTCATGCTTCTGACTTCCTGCCAACCCCCAACCCCTCCACACCACAACCTGGTGACCTGATGTTCCACGTCTCCTTTCCCAGACCAGTATCCTCTCTGGATTAGAATCCTGTATTCAGTTTCCTTCTTGACCACTCTCTCTGCTTGGATTTCCACAGGTACCTCATAATCAATATGTCCAGAGAGAGCTCATTATTTTCACCCCAAATCCACTCAT
Organism: Sciurus vulgaris; assembly: GCF_902686455.1. Taxonomy (NCBI): domain Eukaryota; kingdom Metazoa; phylum Chordata; class Mammalia; order Rodentia; family Sciuridae; genus Sciurus; species Sciurus vulgaris. Next base: position 59,880,068 of record NC_136469.1, read on the forward strand.
TTTCTCTTTCATCATCTGAATTAACAACTCCAATTTCCCTCTAGTCACAAAACCAGAAGTCTGAGATTTAATCCTCTTTTCCTTCCCATTGAGGATCAGTCACGAGTCTGACAGATTTTTTTTCTAGTGATTACATGTTCTAATCTGTTCCCTCCTTTACTTAGTTCCTTAGTTCTAATTCAGGTCTCCACTGTCTCTCATCTGGACTATTCCCAGATAAAAGTAGAGAGGGAAACTAGGGAAGAGGAATAAGTTGGTCTTTGTAACCCTCTCAACCTGAATGATCTGTGTAAAATGAAGATCTGAGCTGGAAACACACCAGATTAAAATTCTTGATTAGTTTTCTGTCCCATACAAGATAAAGCTTAAGTTCTTCAACTTGTAATCAGTACAAAGTTCTCAATAGCAAATTTCACTGTTCAGGTACAACCGTATAAAATAGCCAGTCACCTGAAATGGTTGAATATAATAATGTTTCATGGCTAACTTAAAACTTCTCTGGCCTCACCTCTTGCTACTCCCTAACTCATATTTCCCACGTGTGGGTAAACTTCCTGGAATTCAGACCCCGGGATTCTTCAGTGGCCTGATCTATTATTATCTTACTCATCTTAGTTCTGGTGACGTTTCCTCCAGATTTTCTCCAAATTGCACTGGTAAAATGCTCCCTCTCTGTATTCCCGCAGCAACCACCAAGAAGGGCAGCCACAGATAGTGCTTAGATATCAGGTTGACAATATCAAATGATCTGTTGGTGTTCCAACTGTCCCCCAGCAGGCCTTCAGGTGTTCAGAGGCATCTCTGTCTCTCCTCTGCTTTGCCCAGATATTCAGCTTGTCTAACCAAACTGAAAGGAATGGATTAAAACTATCGATTGTGTACATAACGATCACTAATGAATTAAACTGATTTCATAGGTATATTTGAATTTCAGAACTCTTTGGGGTATCTGAGCCTGGTTAGTGTTTTAATCTGCCAATAAATACAGTTGGCGATATGAATTATCAGTTAAATAAACAGCTTTCAGAGCTGAAGGAAAGATTGAGCCACGGCTTATACTTTTAGCCACAATATTTATGCCACAATAAGTGATTTGAGTAAAGAATTTCTGGAGCTGTGTTGTGGAGAAAAGTATTTTAATAGTGTAAATAATGTAAATTTTTATTTCCAAGTTCTTGCAAAGTGCAAAATTGTTTTTTCCTCCCGAAACTCCTCCTTACATATGCATCTGCATAGATGCAAATGGGATATTCCAGCCCTGTCCACCCCTGCAAACATGAGAAGGTTGTAGGTAAATATTACTTTAGATCAAAACTAATTCTCAGTCATAATTATAGCAACCCAGTTGTGAAACTATATGTGGTATGGGAACAGACATGTATATTGGACTGTTGGGGGAGGTGAGCAAGCATTTATTCACGCAAGGATAGAATGTTCCCAAATAAAGCTCTCCTGCCTGGTGGGGAGGCAGACAACAACCCAACCAGCAAATCAGCAAGTCAAGCCTCCTGATTAGCCATGTAGCTGTGTAGGGCTCCTAGAGGAGAGAGCCCAAAGAGGAAGGCAGCAATTCATCAGCACATTCATCTTGGGGGCCAAGGACTGCCACACTGCAGGACAGAAACAGGTACAGCTCCACATAGCCAAAGAACTGCAATAAAACAATAGCAACAAAAACTAGTGCACTTAAAGAGGAGGTGAACTGAGCCCTCTCCTAGACACTGTGCCCCATGAAGGGCTGTCACAAAGAAAGCCTTCCTGGGGTTTTCTCCCTCTTCCTTGAAGTGCCAATCCCAACTGTGGTTCCATCTTGCTCTCCATGTGGGTAGCAGCATGCCCAGCACATCACCAGGCACATAGCAATTCACAAGGGTTTCTCCCTGATTAAAGCTGTCTCCCACAGGAAGGGTGGAAAATGGTGAAGGAGAGACTGGGGCCCCATGCAGCTGCGACGTGAGATTCCAAGGTTTCTACAGATCCTGTGTTCGGAAAGGGCTTTACTTCCTGGCTGTTGAACCTATATGTGTGGAGAACATGCACAGGATTTCAGGGTTCCTACCATCATCAGAGTAAAATCTAAATATAGTGAATGCTGCTTTTCTCCTCTTCTCCCTCCTCCTCCTTTTCCCTTGTTCAGAGCTGTGTGGCTCATCAGAGGAAGCAAGGTGACCTTTCCACACTTGGTTGTGTGGCGTCTCGTTTTACACACCTGTTTTCATATCCGTATGGAGCCCATATATATATCCTTATTTTCATTCTATCTTCACATGGAGTTCTTTCAGCATCTGGTGTATCCCCCATTTCCTTCTTGGCCCTCATCCATCATTCTTGTGATGATCTCGGGCGGCTTTCTCTAGGTATTGACCGGGAGTTTTTTTTTTCCCCCTATATTTTTTAAAAAACCTTATTTCCTGCTTCTTATAATGATGGTGATGTTGATTGTAGTTTGACCGTGCTTAGTTTATTGGATGTCACGTGCTGGGAGGAATTAACATGCATTATTTACTCTCGTTTTGCTATGATATGATTTTTGTTCTCTGTGCAATGTGTTGAGTTAGTTATTGTCATTTCTGTCTTTCAGATAAACTAACAGTGTTGGAGAGTAGCTTGATTGATACAGTCAGTAATTAGCAAAATGGGGATTTGATGTGTGTTCCGTTTGACCTCAAAGCTCAGGCTCCTTCCACTTGACAACTTTTGCTGCGAATGAGTGTATGGGACTCTCCACTGTCATTTATTTTCATCCTTCTCACCTCTGAGTTACCTCATTCACTTTTCTTTCAAAGTATCCTATGTTTACTAATTCTATGACATAGTTTCTCCAAATTTTCCTTTCTGTTCTAACACTGAAAATACACTGCTACCTAGAATTCCCAGATGATGTTCTCAGAATATTCTCCCCAGATCTTTATAGAAAAACAAAATATCCAATCATTTATGCCAAGCCCTCCCTGATTTAGATCTTTCCTATAACTCTGAAAGCTCTTAGAGTTTGTCCTGTCCCCTAATCACACAATCTTTATGCCAAATTCCTGTATTTTCTATAGGGATGTGTTAGTGAAATAGAAATATGTTTCTGATGTCTTTTCAGGGCATCCATATCCTACCTTTAATTCATAAGGGAAGATTTTGGATCATTGCAGCAGGAATATCAAGAGAAATAAAGTTAGGATTCTTTTTCTAGTATCCAAAATAGGATTTTTACCATGAGGGTTTTGAAAGTTAGACATATTGGAGAAATGAGATTAAATTTTTTTTTTTTACCCTTCACTTATAGGATATGGAAAGCTAGGCCTGGTACGCTTTTTCATAAAGATTTACTTTCTGATTGGACAGAAAGAGGAAGGGAAGATGCATTGCGGTAGGAGGAAGATTTCAGATGGTGACAGGAGTGAGAACCGCCCAGAGGAAGCCTACTTGCTGGAGTGCACTACAGAAAGCCTGCAAGGCTCGGGAGGGACCAGGCAAGGGGCCGCTTCCAACAACATTCAGAGGGCTGGAACAGAAGTTCCAACAGGAGCAAGCTAAGGATCAGCTCCCACAGATCATTCTTGGACGGCAGCTGTGCCCAGGTGCTGATCTAGAAGAGCACTGTGGTTCATAGAACATCATTTGTGTGTAGGGCTTGAGTTTGAGAAGAGACTTCTGAAAACAGGATCTCGATGACCAAGGACAACCTGTTCAAGAGCAGTGCCAAAAAGTTAGGTAGGACCCATTGTACCTTAGTGTTCACCAACCCTAGGAGCTGCTGAGACCAGCAACTCTGCAGCAGAGCCTGGAGAGATCTAAAGGACCTTGCATGGATACTTATCTTTCTTACCATTCCTCAGCCATAGGATCTGTTAGTCGGCTTTTCATCACCGTGACCAAAATACCTGGCAAGAACAGCTTGAAGGAGGAAAAGTTTTTTTTGTTTTTTTTGTTCATGGTTTCCGAGGTTTCAGTTCATGGTTGACCAACTCCGTTGCTCTGGGCCTGAAGTGAAGAACTTCATGGTGAAAGGGCTGTGGCTGAGGAAAGCTGCTCAGCTCACGGCAGCTGGGAAGCAGAGACAGGGCAAGGAGCCAGGGAACAAGATAAAACCCTAAGGCCACACCCCCACTGACCTGTTTCCTCCAGCCACACCTTACCTGCCCATAGTTACCACCCAGCTTCTGTTCAAATTATTAATTCATCAAATGGGTTAATCCACTGATTGGGTTATGGCTCTCATAATCTAATCATTTACCTCTGAACAATCCTGCATTGTCTAGTACTTGAGCTTATTGGGGAACACTGCACATGCAAATCAAAACAGGATTACATGAGCCAAAAGTCTCTTCCACATATATTGGAAAATCTTGGAAAGAATCAAAAAGAAGAAAGGGTCAGGCATGGTGGTGTGCACCTGTTATCCCAGAGACTGGGGAGGTTGAGGCAGGAGAATTACAGGTTTGAGGCTAGCCTTGGCAACTTAGCAAGAATTTGTCTCAAAATAAAAAATAAAAAAAGGGAGGAGTGAGTGGGTAGAGGAAGAGAAGGAGAAGAAAGGACAGTTGAGAAACTAGCAATTCTCACTATGAAAAAACTCAAGATCATTATAGGAAAACAATACACAAAATATTCAAGAAAAAGAAGGGAATGACAATACCCGTAATTCCATACAATCATAGGTAATGAATCTTCCTAGATCCTTTCCAATGTTTTTCTCATGTCTTGCCAGCCCCCTGAGGCTCTGACACAATACTAATGGAACCTTGAGCACACATCGTTTGTAAAATGAAGGTAATGGTAATCCCCACGTCATCATACTGTTCAATAACTAAGTAAGAAGCACATAAATGTTTAGTAGAACATCTAGCACACAGTAAAAATTCTATTTAGGTAATGGAACAGCCCTTTAAGGTGAGCACGTATCATGAATGTATTTCAGCAGATGTGCTTCCTGTTCCATCACTCTAGAGAGCGGACGGGCACTCCAGCTCAAGCCTGTGACTGTGCCCTAGTTGAGTTCACAGACCCCTACTGTTACACACTTTCATATGCTTCTTTGTCATTGTTACAAATAGTTCTGATACAAATATTCTCAGAGATGCGTATTTGAAACCAATCCTTAACTGTTTGTGTAGGTAGGACTCCAGATGTGCCATTTCCTTGTGAAAGAATAGGTGTGTTTTAATGCTTGGGATACATATTTCCAGAATGCCCTCTAGTAAGACTGAATTCAACTCTGAGGCCCCTTTTAATAAATTCAGCAGAAGGTGTCTGACCACATATCCTTCATCCTCCCCGACAATGCAACTTCGATTCTCGGCAAGGTAAAATTCTACTGTGAATTAAAGATATCCCACCTGGAACAAGAGGTCTGACATTTGCTTTTCCAGACAGTGAGATCAGAGATGTGGAGAAGGACTTTCTTCACTTCCTTACATCTTTATGACTGATTGCCAGCCGCCACAACTGATTTCCTTACTGACAAAACCTGTCCTTTTTTTGTAAACCATTTTGTAAAGGCTCTGTTTGAAGGATACCCACATTTTAGTTGACTAGCATCCGCGCCATTACATTATATGCCTAATTGAAATTGATATTAAGAAAAAAAAAAAAAAAAAAAAACTCCATTACACTGAAAACCCCTCTGGTCTTAAGATTAGGCTTCACCCCCGCACGGATCATCATGGCTGTGACTTCCTGAGGGATTACTCACAGGAGCAAGAACAGTCTGCTTCGTGCATGGAAAGACTGAAGGCTAGTAGTCTACAGAACTTAATTTAGAAACAACCTGCAAATGATAGTTAGCAACTAATGAAGGTTAACTGAGCCCTCCCTGGGGATGCTTCTCCTGGCTGCGCTGTGACTCTGCAGAGCCTTTCTTTGCATCTGTCATACCCAGGAGGCCAGAGAGGGAAAGAGGACCAACATAAAAAGAGAATCAACACCCCTGCCACATCTCTGCTGCCCTAGTTTGGAAGGGGCTTAAGTTCAGCCTCAGAAACCAATGCCACTTCTCAGACAGGTATTTGTGGCCATTATCTCTAGACAAGGGTTCCATGGTGTCAAAATTACCAGCCACAGTTATTTTAGTTGTCTCACGTCAGTCAAACCTTAATGCAGGAACATATTGAGCTATAAAATATTGATGGTATCTTGGTTATTTATTCAGATGTTTTATAGATATTCCTATGTTAGATTTCTTTTGTGGTGTAAGGAGTGACTTGATAGTATTAACATTATTTTTCATTTTAATTTTTTTAGATGATATAATACCTTTATTTATTTTTATGTGGGGCTGAGGATCGAACCCAGTGACTCACATGTGTGAGGCAAGCGCTCCACCACTGAGCTACAGCCCCAGCGCCAGTACTAACATTCTTAGGTGAATAAATTAGTTCAACAAATTCTTGCTCAACATCTCTGATGGGCAGAGTTCATGCAGGCAACATAAGGATGTTTCTCTCACAAGCATTTAGAGCCTGGAATAAGAGACAGAATATAAACACGTAACTGAAATGCAAGAGAGAGAATGGTAGTTGTCCCAAGAGACATATAGACCAAGTACAGGATTTTAGGGGAGAGACAGATGATATCCAGTAGGATCAAGGAGAGCTTGCTAAGGGGAAGAGGTGCTCCAAATAGGTAAGGACTTGCTGAGATAATAGCAGAGGCACACAGGTGGGAGAAGGTACTGTGAGCTATTCCTCTTGATTACCATATGGGAGGTGGGAACCGTGAGGAGGATGTTACGGGATAAAGTTGCAAAAGTAGAAAAAACAAAACATGGGTGCATAAAATGTCAGCATCATCAGGATCTTCAGTGTGGGACTGTTTATTTTAGCTTTCTCATTTGATGTTGAAGGAGAATGAGGCCCAGAGAGGTGAAGTAACTTGCCTAAGGTCACACAGCTGGTTAAGAAGCAGAATAAACATAATCAGTGGAATTGAGGGCTTTAAAGATCTCATATTATAGTTAAACTTAACATAAGATAAACTAAAAAAATACCATCACTATGACATAGAAACTGTAAATAAATGGATTATTACTTGAAGCAATAGTAAAAATTTATGGAACACAATCAATATATCCACAGGAGTGTGCTAAGTGCTTAACACACATACCCTCACTTATTCTTCCCATTAACTTATGGAGTAGTTAGCACTATTATTTCCATTTCAGACATGATGCTGAGACTGGTAGAAGTTAAATAACTGGTTCAAAGTCACACAGCTAATGAATCACATAGCTGGAACTTGAATTCATTCTCTGATCACACACTTTTAACTGTTAAGTTCTTCGGCCTCTCTAAATATTCCATATATTATGAAAAGTCCATCACTTTATCCCAGTGATTTTCAAACTCTTAGATACTTAGAATTCTTTAAATGTCTCAAATTATAGCTAAAATTTATTTATAAGTAGAAGTCCAAATATATAGACTAGAAACAATCCTTAATAACTAATGAAAATCATTGGTAATCTCTCCATATCAACAATTAGATTTAATTCCTTCATTCTTTATTTCTTAAGCATTTATGCACAAAACAGACAAAAATCTATCTTCATGGAATTTACATCAGAGGTGGGCAGTTTCAAAACTGTGGATGGATGATACTCTTAGTCCATCCGGGCTGCTATAACAAAATATCTGTGACTTGTTAATTTGTAAACAACAGAAGTTTATTTGTCATAGTTCTGGAGGCTGGGACATCCAACAACAAGGCACTGGCAGAGTCCCTGTCTGGTGAGTGCCACTCCCTGCCTTCAAGATGGCACCTTCTTGCCCTGTCCTCACATGGTAAAAGGGTACAAAGGGACAAGTGCTGTGTCCTTGCTTGGAGAAGAGATGGAAGGACCAGGCAGCACTCTGAAATCTCTTTTAATTGCATCCCTGAAGGCAAAACCCATCCTGACTTAATAATTTCCCCAAAAGTGCCATCTCTTAATACCACCACAATGGGGATGGAGTTTCGACATGAGTTTTAGAGGGACAGAAACATTCAAATCACAGCAAATGCTAATGATTATCTGGCTGATGAGTTTCTTAAAATTTTTTCATAACTTACATTTTTATGATATACCTATAGAAAATGTGCATAAATATTAAGTGAATAGTTTGATAAATCTTCCCAATGTGAACACCTCCATGAAACCAGTCCCTAAATAAAAATATACTCCATTACTACAGGCCCAGAAGTGTCCTAAACCACTTCAGAGTTGCCATCCATTCCCCCAACTTAATCACTCTCTTGACTTCTCAAATATTAGGTAAGTTTTGCTCATTTTCAATTTAATGGAAATGAAATTGTAGAATATGAACTTCTCGGTGTATGGCTTCTCCCAGTTAATATTATTTTCATTCATTCTTATTGGTGTATAATAGTTCATTGCACAAAATCCATAAGTTATTTTTCCATTCTACTACTGATGGATATTTTGAGAAGCTTTTAGACTTTGGGACAACTGTACATGTACCTATCTGGAGTGATATAGTGATGTTCTTGAGATGGTGAGGTTCAGCTTTAGTAGATATTCCAGTTCTCTGAAGTGGTCGTGCCAAAGTGCACTTGCACCTGTTGTTCACTATGACCTTGCCAACACTTGGTATTGTCTGTTACATTTCAGCCATTATGATAAGTGTATAGTTTATCTCATTGTTTTAATTTGCATTTCCCTGATGATTAGTGAAACTGTGCACTTTTTCATGTTTGTTAGCTATTTGCATATTTTCTGGCTTGAAGTGACAGTGAAATTTTTTGTTTAATTAAAAAAATATAATGTTTTAAAGTTGCAATACAGAGTTGGAAGTCATTCAGTGGTTTGTTTCATCAGAGACAAGTTTAATTAGCTTATCTGGAACACATGTACTCAATGAAAACATCAGGAGAAAGCTAGAGAACACAGTCTGGTTGGTCCCAATAAAAGTTTTATACTAAGTACAATTTGCCTTTGATATTCTCTAACTTCATCTATTAGATTTTCTCTCTCCTTACTTCTCTGATATTCCAACCTTACCACATATTCTGCACCCTGGGGATGGAAGGGTAGAGCTGGAATAATTCATGTAAAAGTACCACTTTTAGGTTTCTTTTTATACTTTGTTCATATGAACACATTTATGAGATTTTAATGTGTAAGGCAAATCTAGAGATGAATTTGAAAATAAGAAAAGAATTTAATTGAATTGGGGGAGAGGAAAATCTGGACTGGAACAGGAAAGGACACCATTCTGGATGGACTACATAAGAAGGAGAATGGATTGGGGAGGAGGAGAGGCAAGAGCAGGGAATTCTGAGTCCAGCAGCATGTTATAGGCAGTAAGACTTCCTTAATGGATGGGGTCCCAGGACTTTAAAATTTTATTTTTTAATTTCCTGAAAAAAATACATTGACATGGTTCATAAATCAAAATAACATAGAAGAATATAATATAATGTCTTAGTCCAACTTTTGTTCCTATCTACCTCATTCTACTCCCTCCTCAAAGGAAATGTCTTGTTTAATTTCTATGACATCTTCCCAGTGTTTCTTTATGCAAATATGGACCAAAATAAATTTATATTATTTTTCCACCTCCTCCAAATATTTTAATAGTCACATCTAATATTCTATTATTTGACTTCTAAGGAAAATTCTCAAAATTAAGTAAAACCTGCTTCACCCAACAGGTTGTATGAAGTGTGTATGTGTGGTAGTGTGTGTGTGTCGAGGAAAGAGGCTGAGATCCACATCTGGGTTGATACTGCATGGAGAAGGAGCATGTGTGGAATAGAGAGATGATCTGTACACCAAATGAATCAAGCAGAAGCAAGGTAAAGACAGATGTAAGTGTGAAGACGTAAATCCATCAGAAACTGATAGAAATCTTGGGGGAAGGATTTTAGATTTTCCACAAAATATGTTTCAGTAGTTGGAACCAATTTTATTTAGCCCTTAAGGGATGGTGTAGCCTCAGTTAATATCAGAATTACACACTATTGCCTTCAACTATCAAATAATCCTTAATTAATTATTAACTAACATGCTGGGGCTTGGTGATAAAGCATTGTCATTGCCAAGCTGAGAAGCTTAGCTATCTTCTAAAGGCAAAGGAGGAATCATTCAAGGTTTTTGAAAATGGGAATGACATAAACAGAACGGCATTTCCAGAGGTTTAATTTGGTCATAGAAAGATGTAAATTTCCTGGGTAAGTAGAAGTACGAGGAAGTTATGCTGCATTAAAAAATCACCCTCAAATTTAGCATCTTAAAACAACAGGCATTTTATCTCACGGTTTCTGTAGGGCAGGAATCTGAGTGTAGTCTCTGGTGGGATTCAGTTCTTCACTGACAACAGGTTAGAAGGCCTGGCTCCTCAGTGACCATTGTCCAGAGGCCTCACCCGGTCCCTTTCAATAGGGCAGCTCTAGCCTCTGCCTCCATCAGAGCAAGTGAAAAAGCAATGAAGGGAAGCAGATGGAAATCAGGGTACTTTTGTTTCCTCATCTTAGAGGAGACAGCCCATCACATGCACCATGTTTTATTCATTGGAGGCAGATTGCCATGCCCAATGCACACTCAAAGAGAGTAAATGGCAGCAGGTGGGGACCAATGCAGGCCATTTAGAGATTGCCTCATCCCAGCAAGGTCGAAGTGGTGAAGCATTGCAGTAGGAGATTCCTGTGCACCGAGCTCGGGGAATGGCCTGGCAAGTAAGACAGAAGTAGAATCTCCAGGACTTGCAAACAGATTGGATGGAAGAAAGGAACCATGCCTGGCTGAAGGGATGATTGCCTGGGAGTCACAGGAAGAGGGAACACCAAGGAGAAGCAGATTTGGGAGAAACACCAAATAGTGAGAGTAAGTTTTAGCAGACTTAGGACTTGAGGAATCAGGAGAGAAAGAAATGAGAATTCCTTGGGTGTCATTAACTCGTGGCAGTGGGTGCCTGAGTCTCAGGTACTCTTCTGTTAATATATATGGAAGCCAATTTCCACCTTTCTGGTTGTTTTCAGGAAATTTAAACCTATTTAAAATTCCTAGGTGTTCAATAAATATTACTGAGGATGGTTCTACATATTGTCAAAAGTAGTTATGAAGTGCTGGGAAGTGATATTGGCCAAATTATATTGTTATATTGTGTGCATGTATAAATATGCAACAACAAATCCCATCATTATGTACAACTATAAGGCACCAATAAAAGATGTAGGGGGAAAAAGCAGGTACAAAAATGCCCTTAGTTAGTATCTCTTCATAATTCTTGAATAACTCCACTTGTACCTTGTTACTATGTTTACTTCAGCAACTGCCACAAAGTTTACATCTGCATATCTGTATAGCTTATAACCCTTTTATATAACTAGTGTGTTAGATAACTGGGTTATAGAACCAGCCCAAGTGAATGGATAAAGGAATTGTGGTGTATATATACACAATGGAGTATTACTTAGCCATAAAGAAGAATGACTTTATGGCATTTGTTGGTAAATGAATGGACCTGGGAGAATATCATGTTAAGTGAAGTAAACAAGACTCAGAAAGTCAAGGGTCTAATATCTTCTCTCATATATAAAAGATAGAGGATAGTAAAGAAAAAAAGGGGGTAGGGTGAGGGGATCCCATGAAACTAGAGGGAAGGTCAGTGGAGTAGAAGAAAGGAATTGAGGGGGCAGAAGGAGGGATGAGAAAAGGGAGGAAATGAGGAATGAAATTGACCAAATTATTGTACATATATGAATATGCCACAATGAATTCCACCTTTATGTATATTTATAAAGCACCAATTAAAAAAATAAATAAATAGAAGGAAGACCAGTAAATTAGAGGAAAGGGAGCAGGGGAACGGAGGTGGGGAGGGAAAGAGGAAGTACTAGGGATTGAAATGGATCAAATTATATTCCATGCATGTATGGTTATGTCAAAATGAATCCCACTATTATGTATGACTATAAACACTGATAAAACCATTAGAAATTTTTTAAAAAGTGGTGTTAGCTTTTCATCACTGTAACAAAATACCTGAGAAAATCAACTTATAGGAGGAAAGATTTATTTTGGCTCATGGTTTCAGTCTGTGGTCACTTAGTCCCATCGTTTTGAAAGAGGCAGAACATCATGGTGGGGAGTACATGGTGGAGCAGAGCTGTTCACCTTATGTGGCCAGGAAGTAGAGAGAGAGACTGTCAGGGGCCAGGGTCACAATGTACCCTTTCAAGGCACACACTCAGTGGCTCACCTCCTCCAGCCAAGGCCAACGTCCTGCCCCCTGCAATAGCTCCAGCACCTGGAGATCATGAGCCTTTGGGAGACATTCCAGGTCCAAACTATAATACATAGATTCATGTCTTAACTGTGTTATAAAATAGCTACCAAATAAGGGTATCTAAACTTTTAGACCTGATTACCACTAGATTGCCTCCTATTTCTCCCCCACCTCCCCAATCCTGTTTCAATCATGAGCTAAAATTTTATTTCTTTATGTTTAGTTTTGCAGTACTGGGGATTGAACCCAGAAATGCTCTACTAATCAGCTATATCACCAGCCCGTTTCATTTTTTATTTTGAGACAGGGTCTTGGTAAGTTGCTGAGGCTGGCTTTGAACTTGCAATCCTCCTGCCTTGGCCTCCCAAGCTACTGGGATTAGAGGCATGCACCACCACACCTGGCTGGTATTTTATTTTTTAATGGCCTCCATATTTTATAGAAAGAGTGCTAAGGAGGGGGGAGAAAAGCTAAGCTACATTTGATGACTAACTTTATTTATTAGCCATGTACACTTTGTGAGATCCAGCTTCTTCATTCGTGAATATGGGGATAGTACTTCCTGCCTTATATCCCTACAGAGAGACTAGCTGAGAATTAAGGATGTGGAAGGTGTCATAATTCTTTTCTTCCCCATAAACAAGGAAACTTGCAACTGAGAGGTCAGCAGGGCCTCATCACCGTGTCTACCTATTAGCACCCAGTACAGAGTGTACACTGGAAGAACTTGGTACTCTTGACTGATAACCATGACAAATGGGGCCCAATGAGTGCCACTGTACATACTGTATCTACTGTCCATCAAGTGCCAATATACAAGAAACACCACCATTTGGATATTTCCAGTATTGTTTTTAACTTCTTCCCATTTTCACATTTTTAGAGATTTGGGATGATCAAAGAATAATAATAAAGTATTTGAAAGATATTTGAGACATAAAAGGATGTTTACATATTTTTTTCTCTTTGTTATACCATGAAATGCTAAAGAGCACTTCAAAAATCCAATGGGTTTGGAATTTCACATGTAAATTTTGCTAAACATTATATCAAACAATGTTGGTACTCGTTGTCATTGTTAATTGCTAACACTAACTGAATGTTCAAACTGTGCCAGGGACTGTGCCTCACATATATTAACTTGTCTCATATTTATTACAACCTAAACAGGTGGGTACTCAGACCACCTTTTGCAGCTGAGAAGGCTGAGCTATGGATTGGCTTTGGAGATGGTGGGAAGTGACAGGACTGGCCATTGATAGCCTGGCAGCTTGGCTATAAAGCCTGTATTCTTCACCACTATACTACGTATTAGGTTCCAAATAAGAGTTTTCAAGGTATAATCTGCCAACTTAATGGTTTCCAAATTACCTTCAAATCTTCTTAAAATACAGGCTCCCAAGCTCCACTTCTGATCTACTGAATCAAAGGACCTCAAGGTGGTTCATAAAATTGAATTTTAGCAAATATTTCATATTATTTTAATGAATACTAAGTTTAAGGCCCACTATACTAAATAATCCACAGCCTCAAATTGACCAAGACTCAGGAATCATCAGATACCTGCGCTAAGTATCTGCACTAGGACCACTGGTGAGCTCCACTTGAAAGCTCAACTTATGAACTCTCCAAAGATAATCCTGAAGACCTTTGATTTAATTAAGGCAACAGCATCCAGTTTAACTATCCCAGGTATAACCCGACTTCAGGCTCTGGGACTCATAAGTACGTTTCTGCTTTGTTCCTGAGACATTCATTTCTTAATAGATTGATTCTCTTTGTCTTGTCTGGTCTGGGGCAGCTTTCAAATGAGCTGCTCTTTTACTGACCAAAAGCCCAAAGGCTTCATATGAAAGGCTATCTGTCCAGAGTTTGCAAGTTTGGTCTTAGAACCTTCTCTGCCCCAGATTTCCATTTTTACATTATTCTCCTAATGCTTTTGTCTCAGGATGCCTGTGTACCTCTACTATCCTTTCTGATCAGATGCTGCATTGCAGAGCCTCTCCCTGGTGCACTCTGAGTCCTCCCTGTCCCCACACTCATGCACATGACCATTTCTGATATGAACAATCACAAGACAACATCCACTTTCGATGTTGCTTTATCCTATGCATGTCTGCTCCAGCTTCGCAGTTCTTGTCTGGAGAACTCCCAAGAATTCTGGTGTCTGCAGGACTGAGCCTTGCCTTTCCTTGAGCTAGTCCTTCTTTGAAAGATTGTGGTCCTGTCCCTAAACCCCATCGTGAACTCTGCTATTGGGTTAACACTCCACTCTCACTTATTGCTTGTTTCAACATTGCATGTTTAACTGCAGATGCACTTTTTGTTGCTATGAAAGGGACTTCTTATTTCATGATCCAGGACTATTCTTGCTCCTTGTACTACTTATTCTTTTTGTTTGGAACACTCCCTGTCTCCCTGTCTTTTCACTTCTTCTTAAACTTTGGTTCTAATAGTACTTCCCCCAGGAACCCCTCTCAAGGCTTGATCCCCTGGGAAATCTGCAACATTCTGTATTCCTGTTGTAAGTGACCTCAGCATGTTATAGTGTAACGACCTTTTTACTTACACAGTCTTCCTAGGTTTTAAGCATCATGATGTTGTATCCTTAGTGCCCAGTAGTTGTTCAGTAAATATTTTTCTTAATAACTGAAAAATGAATGGTATTTTTCTAGATGCTGGCTACATGCCTATCTGAATCAGAATATCTCATGCTGTGACTTGAATTAATGCCTGATCCACACCCTCATAACACTTTATTTGACTCCCTACATTCCAGCAGTGGCATTTATTGCTACACCACCCAGATACGGCATTTGGCCAGTGGGACTTCCCCAAAAGAGCACCAGTTGGTCTCCTTGTCATAGTGTGTGTCTCATTCCATGGCCATTCTCCCCAATCTGCCCTTTCCTATTCTGATTTACATCCTGTGATTGGCAACCTCAAAGATGGTCCCCGATAATTCTCATCTCTTGGTATTTATGCCTGTGTGTACATTAAAAAGGGTTGATATATGTCACCAATAGGATGTTACAGAAAAAATAGAACAATGGAACATGACTTCTGAGGTTAAGTCATAAAAGACACTGTGGCTTCAGCCTCATTCTCTCAGCTGCTGTATCTCAAGGATGCTCAAGCAACCCTATGAAGCAATTGAGGTTTCCTATCAAGAGCCAGGCTGTTTGTGAAAATGTGAGTGAGCCATCCTGAAAGTTGATGTTTTAGCTCCATGCAAATTTCCAGGTGCCCATGGCCCTGGCAGATATCTTGACTGCAACTTCATGGGAGATCCTGAGCCAGAACCAACCAAATAAGGTATTCCCAAATTTCTGATCTACGGAAACTGTTAGATAAGTATATATTGTTGATAGGTGTAGAAATTTGTTATACAGTAGTATGTAAAGAATTAAATCCCTTATCTGGCCTCATTTCACCAGTGAGAACAGTGAACTTAGCCACTCATGAAAGTTCAATACAGGACGAGAAATGTTGGCAAAGACAAGAAAAAACTCAACCAAGAACTTTAGCAATATGGTAATTAAAGCTAGCATACATACATAGACACACAACAAAAGTTACCTCTCATTACCCTTGGTTCCTACCTGCAAAAAATTGCTGACCTATTTAAACATAATACATATGACAAAAAAGTAAAATTTGGCTCCAAAGGAAATAAAATAAAAAATAATGTCCATGTGTAGCTTTTTGGATTCAATGTTAATTTTACATCTCAAGAAAATTTACTGATCAACCTGAAAAAAGGGCAGTAGGAGGATCTAAAATAAATATGATAGCAAAGGGGCATCTATATGAGGACAGATATTGTGATTTTTCAACATAGAAGATAAAAGTTGAAAGAAAATAGAATTTAAGTCTTTAATATTCTGTAGGATGTGGGCAAGTTAATTCATCTGATGTCAGTGTGAATGCTTACATCTCTAACAATATAGTCTTTGTGGATGTCTATCTATCTATCTATCCATCTATCTATCAATTTTTTTTCAGTACTGGGGGTGGAGCCCAGGGGCATTTCACTATTAAGTTACATCCCGGCCTTTAATTTTTTTCTTTTTAATTTTGAGACAGGGTCTCACTAAGTTGCTGAGGCTGGCCTTGAATTTGCCATCCTCTTGCCTCAACCACCTGAGTAGCTGGGATTACAGGCATGCACCACTGTATATTTGGGTTTTTTTTTTTTTTTTTTTTTTTTTTTTGGGTTATTTTTTTTAAAGCATTTAAACCAATAAATAAACATTTTTTAATAGCATAAAAAATGACACATTTAATGTGTAAACAAATACATGCAAAGCTATTTATAATGATTAGAGGGTTTGAGAAAAATGATATGAAACACTTAACATCCCATTCTCTCCCTCAGTTAGTCTTGGTGTCTCAGAACAATCCAACTGAGAGAATTCTTATATTCTTGCAATACCCTCATCCAAATTGTTCTTCTAACTTCTGTCCTCACTTTGTCTCTTGCCTCTTCCCCATCCATTCTGCACAAGGCAGCTGGCATATTCACTCAAAACCATAAATCAAATAACATCTTTGCTTAACTCCTTCAGCATCTTCTCATTGCCCTGGCCACAAAGCACAGGCTCTTCATGTGACTTGCAGACCTGCAGTCCTGGGTTCTTCCACTCCTGAGTCCATCCCCTTGCCCCTGTGCTCTTTTAGCAATCTTCCAACCCTTCCCTCTCTGTGGCTTTGGCACTGGGGGCACCTGATGAAGGCCACTCATTCTCCTCCTTTGGGTGTAGCCTATCTCTCACCTCCAGGAAAGCCTTCACTGAGTATCCCTTCAAGAGCATTCTGTACAAGTTGAGTGTCATTTTTGAATATGTGGTTGATTTCACAGCATTTATCATTACTTGAAATTATTTACTTTTTTCTTACTTGTTTATCATCTGCTTATACCACAGCCCTGTACATCAAATGCTTTGTTCGTCACTGTCCTGGCACAGCACCAGACATTTATAATTATCACTATTATCATTCTCATTATTAGAGTATTGAGGGAGACAAAATAGGTAACGGAGACGCTGGATATTTCATGGCAAATGTGCATAACCAACACCATTTCACCAGTCTTCTCTTACCTTTTCCTTTCTCCTTGGTCCTTTGCCCAATCTCTTTCTTGATTTCTCTATGGCTTGAAGCTGAAGCTTTACACTTTACTGGCCATGGAGAGAGTGTGAGGCAAGTGGCATCTGATCCTAGCTCCTCACTGATAGATGGTGTGACTCTAAGTGCTGGCTTATTACCCGACTTAGTAGTATAGGAAGCATGCATTTTCTATTTGGTAAAGACTTTTTGACATATTGAGCTCAATGGTGTTTTCCTGTGGTGGGGTATGATTTGTGTGTAACAGAAAGTGCTGAGTGAGGGATGGAAAGTGCCATGGTTGGCAGCTCTATTAATAGCAATTTTGGGGATTTGAGACCCACAGGAGTAAGACTGAAGTTCATCTTGAGTACTTAACATCTGTGCTAGCCAGGAACAACAAGCTTTCTGAGAGCACTACCCTGCAAACAATGCTTACTGATATGTTTTTCCTTTTTACTGGACCAGAGTGCAGGTTAATATGACTTTAACAAAAATTCAACAAAATAAGCAATACTACTTTATGTGTTCAATTGTTTGTGTTAGATTCATTTTGATAAGTTTTTATTTTATTAACTACACAGAAAGGTGGTATCTTATGAAATTTATTATGTGCTTTTATATGAAAATGAAAGAGATTTTAAATTTTCACTCATGCTTTCCCTATACATATGGGGTAAAAGTTTTTTCCATAATGATGAAATATTAGAATTAAAATCAAGGTCTGAGAGAATGCCTATTGTGGCTTTGAAATTTGGAAACCAAAACAATAAATATCAAGAAAAGGTCTTTTATTTTTTAATGAAACTCTCCCTTCCAGAGGATTAAAAAAAGCATACTCTGGGTTTATGTAGCAAACTTAACTTTTTGTGTTTATTAATTAACTATTAATAATCAAAACTGAGTACACACATACAAATGCATAACCACAAATCTGAACCGTGGCAAATCTGAAAACCAAAAAGGTTTTAAATTGTTTTTGTGACAAACTCAGTAGGCAGCAAAATCTAACCTCAACTGATGTAAGGCTTCTAATAACCTTTATTTATCTCCCTGAGCATGAACAAGCATACATTTTACTAAAGAAATATTCATGTGCTTGATTCTGGATTGTTTGAAGTTTGAACTCAGTAACACATGCAATGTGTGATCCTAAGGTTTTCAAATTGAGGACTGAGGACTTGTATCATAAAATCTTAAGTAAATGTTTGACGTGGAAGTTACCTAAGAGGTAATGTATTACAACTTCCTTTTTTTATGAATGAGGACTCTGAGTCCAGAAAAGTGCAGTGACCTGCCAAAGGTCTTACTACTCGGTTAGTAGCAGAGATAGAAATAGACTCCAGGCCCAGCTCCTTCTCCTCCCAGCTCTTTACTGAGCTCTTCCTCAGTGGCTGGGTTTTCCAAATGAATGAAATAAACATGATGTGTCCTCTGTCACTGATCTCTGATTCAACGTGAAAGTACATAAAAAATGGTGCACATACCTACTTTTGGAAGTCACATTGTCTCTTTGTTCTTTCCAAAGACATCCCTATAAAACTCCCCCACTGATCAGCACAAGGACAGTTTGCCATCACAATCCACTCTGGCTTGTTAGATACTGTTTCCTGTGCTCAAAAGGCAAAGTCTTTGACCTTAACTTTCAACTTAACTTCATATTTTCACCAGTTTCTATTTAAAACACTTCAGAAGGCTTAATCGTTTCCACCGGGAATTTGCAGGGCTCTCCTAGGTGCCTAGGGTTGTGAACAGATTAACTCAGCAATTTTCAACCATGGATGAGTTGTTCATGGAATATTTGACTGGAGATAAATTTGTTGTCACAATCTGGGGTGTGCTACTGGCATTTAGTGCTAGAGGCCAGGGAAGCTGCTAAGGATCCACCAGTGTAAAAAGTAACTCCAAGTTCAGAAGGTCAATAGTGCTAAGACTAAAAAATTCCAAACTAAATATGTGCCATTACATTAGAGGCTATATACTCTAATTGGAAAACAGTAACCTAACATTCATGAAGTTAGGGAGAATAATTAAGTATTAGTTCAGTGCTCTGAAGATTAGTTCAGTGCCCATCCTAATACTTCCTTTCCCTGTGACTTTTGGAAAATCACTGAAGCATCTGGAACCTGTTTCCTTATCTCTTAAACACAGCTATTGATAACTGATCTAAATATTTCAGTGGACTGCTGTATTAAATGAGACAGTGTTTGTGAAAAGACTTTGAGAACTCTAAAGCATTATATGAATATAAAGCAATAGGACCACTATTTTTTATGACACTGCCTTTACCTAATATAGACCTCATCCATATTTAACACTCTACCCCTGAACTTGCAGAAGCATTCACCTTGATCTCAGTAAACAACAGCATTATCCACCAGTATTCCCAGCCAGGAACTCCACATCATCCTTGATCCTTTTCTTTCTCTTAGTCCTCAATCACTGAGTCCTAGGGAGTCTACAGTTTCTTTTTCTTTTTGAAAGGGGTTAAATACAGCCATAGAACTACAAATGAACATTCCACCAAGGAACTCACTGATGAATCTAAAGTTGAACTACATACTACAACACTGTGTGTTATCCTCTGGCCCTCCTTCCTTCTTGCTCTCCTGTCCCTTGAAGTTTCTTCCCTTATTCTTTGGGAGGAAATGTCTTCCTGGCAGCTCAGCAATGGGTTTGTTGTTGTGATACCTTATCACCTTTCTGTTTGGATAGGAATAGGTCAAAGCCAGGTGGATGTGAGTAAAAGCATGTGAGGTCATCACCCGAGATTAGTGGAGGAGTTCAGATAGTTTTACTTGACTAGAACGCTCTAGTTTCTTAATTTCCCAAGCTAGACTCTTTGAAGGCTCCTGGAACATCTTTCTGGAAAACATGAGCTAATTGACTAAACTGAGAATGTCTGCCATATATGTAGGAGGTACCACAAATTTTGACTTTGTGTGGAGTATTTTTCTTTATGCACATTAAGGATATGAACTTCTGTTCATATCAAAAGGGTTACTATGCCTCAATTATTCACTCTCTATAAGATGTTCTTTTTGTAAAATTGTCTCCAATACTATAATAAAGACCATTCCAGTGCAATTAAAATATAGTTTGATTTGTAAACATGTTTTAAAGGTAGATTTCTTCTGATGTGTCAAGAGAGGTATGTGGCATGGGAGGGAAAAGACTGATGGGCAGTTCCTGCCTTAACGGGGAATTGTCTAAAGACATTGCTGTGGTTTGAATGTGTCCCCCAAAGCCTGTTATGGGAGTGTGTTAGTCATCACAGAGGTTCATTCTTGATAAAAGTACAAACTTGACCTTCTTCCCTCTGTCTTTCACATGCATGTTCTCTTGCCATTTTGCCTTCCGCCATAGGATAATGCAGTAAGAAGGGTATTGCCAAATGCAGCCTCCTTGCCCCTGGACTTCCCAGTCTCTAGAACTCTAAGAAATAAACCTCTGTTCTTTAAAACTTACCCAGTCTCAAATACTATATCACAGCATCACAAAATGGACTAAGACACACACATTGAAAATGAAATAAAAGGACTTGTTCCAAAAACTGATGAATACAAATTAGTTCATAGAACCAAATTTGGTTTTTAAATTCATAGTCTTTTTCACTTAGTATACACATCCCTAGCTATGGTTTGGTTAGGGATATAGATCAATGTAGTAAAATGATTTTTTAATTTTGTTTCTCTTGATGTTTTGATCTTGATGGTAGTATAAATCACAGAAGGTAAAAGTTCTTAAATAAAATTTTTTCATAAATTTCTAACATCTTCCAATGTAAGATAAATGGTTATGATACGATCAAATTATATTACTGACTGGTTGTTGACAAAGACATCAGTATTCTTTCCTCCTATGATACTCAGAAGGACAGGATTTTTCCCATAATACAGTATTTTTTCCTATAACACAGAAGCATGTATATTCTTTTTTTTCACTTGCCTATGAGGTTCTGGGTATCAAACCCAGGACCTCACACATTGCCAAACAAGTGTTCAACCACTGATGTTCTGATTTGATCCTAGACATAAAGCAAATGAGGACAGTCTTGCTTGGCTATAGATATTGACTTGGCTGTCATGCCCATCATGACATAAATCCAGACAGGAAACTTTATTCAAACATTTAACATTAGTTCGCCTTTCTTTTACTAGGCCATGTACATCTTTGATGCTCTTTTTTTCCATAAATGGATCCCCAAAAATCTAGTGGTGAGAATGACTGAGAAGGGTAAAGAAAACAAACTAGATAGAGCTATTTTATAACTTAAAGGGAAATCTGGGTTTGCTTGTACACTGTAAACTTCAACATAATATAAAGTAGATTATCCTATTGTATTTATATATCATTACCTAGGGCCTCATATTTCACACTTACCAGTTTCATTTCTGATGTCAATGCTTACATTTTGCACTGATAACACTGTCAGAGAATTGCCTTCTGGGTTTATAGGGAGGTTAACTCTGCAAACACACATATTAGAATGAAACTTCCCCCCCTTTAATCACCCCAACAGACTTTCCAGGAAAAACCTCATTCTAACCCAGAAAAAAGTCAGCCTCTATTCTTTCTTTCATTGAGCTCCATCTAATGGCAATCTTGTGCTTTTCCACAGAGAGGGAAAATATGGCTTTAGGTAAAGTGTAAACTCTCCCTAGAGCATCAAGGGAGCTGAGTTTGGGCTTTCTCAGTAGTAAGCTTTGGGGTTTATCATTTGCTGCATCAGAATTTTACCAATTGGACTGACTGCAGCTCTGGGCACAGAGAAAGTCAATGAAAGAGAAAGCATATGCTTTTTACTTAATCACATCACAAAGTAACATATCCCTGATGCACAGCTCCAAGCTACATTTGGCAGGGACTAGAGGCATCCAGCTGTTCTAAATGCCAAGTCAGATAAAGAAATAGCAGGTTTGAGACTGAAGACTGCAGGAGGCTTCTACAGCAACCCTTTACTGCATCCCTTTATAATTCGGAGGCAATGTAGAAATGCTTAACAAATGCACACAGCAGTGGGCATGCATTTCAAGATGGAAACAGCGAGAGTAAAGATAGAAGGCCTCATTGGTTACTATATGCTCCTGAGAGTGGAGAGACCCAGAATAGCTGTTCCAAGACTGTCAGTCAGTAGCTGCTGGATGCACGCTCTGCTGAGTCACTGGCCTTGGCAAGACACATTGGCAGAGACCTGGTAGGCAGGTGATAGAGAAAAAACTGTTCTCTAAACCAAGCTGCTCTTTAAATGGAGTCCTTCATATAAGACTCTCTTTTTATTCTTTAATATGTTCATTGTGCTCAAGCCATTTAGATAGTACCATAAACAAATTTATTTAGAAATGTCTTGAGTATTGAAAATATAATTGTCTCCAGGGAAAAATAGTCTCTTCTTTTTCTCTCTTTTTCCCACTTTCTCTTCCCCTTAAGCATAAAGGTGTGTGTGTATACATATACACACACGCACACACACATGCACACACATAAAGAACTGTTTGGAGTATTTATGTTTTCTCCTTATCAATACAGGATTGGAGATAATACAGAATCTAATACCAAAAATGAGATAATAGAAAAAATGAGCAGGATCCTCCCAGGCCCCCAAGTCCCACATCTGTGAAGAGAGGTATCTATTGCACAGCGCACTGTCCCTGGGCACAGCGTGCACTCCAGCTGCCTTGGTGGGTGGGCTCCTTCAGGAAGTGTTGCCAGCTCCCACCTTGGGCCTTTACACCAACTTGCTTAATTGGAAAGCCTTTCTATCCTATGAGTGAGCCAATAAATATTTCCGCTGAAAGGCTGTGAAAGGTGGGAATAACACATCCGGAAGCAGCTGTTGAGTTCCAGCACACCCATCAGGCCAGCTGGAGGTCCCTTTATTGTCTCTTTGTTATCGAGATGAGGTTGCTCTCTATAGAGGATCCTGGTTTCTCAAAGGCATTGCATTTTTAAGTGTCTTACTATATTTACCCAGGACCAGTGGGAGTGGCTTGACTTTTCCAGTGGAAGGTGAATGATCATCACAAGGCTTGCAACATAAAAAGATGATCTAAGGGCCATGATAATTCTAAAGGAGAGACAAAAAAAGTGCAGCAGTATATCTGCATTTCAATTCATTCAGTATCACCCGCCCCTCCCCTAAACCACACCCTCATTTAATACCTCCTTCTGCTGATGATTTCGGGTCTCAGCCATAATTTGTTTGCTAATAAGGAAATTTCTGTCCTGAACTGGCTTCTCCTAAAAAGCAGGGGAATGGCAGTGTCTGTAAAGAAATGGGGATTTAGAGAGTCAGAAAAACCTTCTGTGCCCTCTGATTTTCTGATCATGTGGCCTCCCCCTGAAGTGCCAGATTGTTGCTCAGAAGGAGTCTCAGCATTGGGGAATTGATCCTTCAGCTTCTTTTCCAGCTCCAGAACACAGGCTCCAAAGGGATTCATTAGCATGCAAGCTCTCTTAGGACTAACACCCATGTCCTGTCTTCCCTCTAAGGTAATAACATGGGCCTATAATCCTCTTCCTTCCCCCAAACAGGGGAAGGTGTATTTCCTCAATTCTTCTCATTCATCCACCCACTGAGAAGATTTCAGATTGTTCTAGAAATAAAAGGCTCAGGATATGAGGTGTCAGCACTTAAGCCCTGTCATCCCTCTGACGGATTACTGCCACACTCCAACAGTAACTCGTATTGCCCACATTATATGGTCAGATGTGTGTTCAGCTGTGAGACGCAGAGAACTGACCCAAGAATGGTTTAAATTCATGAGGGCTATTTCCCAGATACCCCTGGCTGATAGGTGATTGCCCACAACAGTGTCATTTTGCAATAGTGTCACCCTCCAACTCAGGAAGTATAGAAGGTTGAGATTTTTGTCAGGCACATTGTTCCCTTGTACAAAATTAATAAGAAAGTTGAGGGATAGGACTGGGTTTGGGGGCGAGAAATTGCAGAGATTGCAACAATTCAAGCATTTATTGTGCTTAGAAAAAGTTCAATTATATATGTTTGTTGAATGAGATCCTAAAATGTTAAGACAAAGCATAGTCAAAGTAGGAACACTTATAGAAGCCCTTTTTAATTAATAAAATACAAGTTTATAGTATTACTAAATTCACAGTAGCTTTTGGAATTACATATTTTCTCATGTTACGTAGACCATAAAAGACAAGAATGAACCCCAAATAATTTTCCTATGTACTTACACGAATATACCACAGTGAAGCCCACCATTGTGTACATTCATAAGAATGGGGTCCTAATTAGAATAAGACATATTCCATGCTTCTATAATTACATCAAAAAGAATTTTACTGTCATGTATAACTAAAAAGAACCAATAAAAAAAGTCCAGAGTCTAATATTTTATAACAGGGACAGATTCAGGTTCTCTGGGGTCTGGGATCTGAAGCTTATTTAGTTCAGCACCCCCACTTTTTGTTTTATTTTTGTTTTTATGTTTTATTTTAGGTTCTGGAGATCAAACTTAGGGCCTCTGTAATGTATAAAGCTGCTACCCCGCCCATTCCATTGCAGTCATTTTCCCCGCCTCCCAACCACTTGTCAATCGTGAACATCCTAGCTAGCTATTGGTTCATCAGTCAGCTTGCAAGTATCCTTCTCCGTTATTGGTCCCCTGTTAGCCTGGTGGAATTCAACCGCCATCTTTCCCTTCTTGCTTTTCTCTCCTACACACTTGCTTTTCCTCTTCCTCGCTTTCCACTCTCTCTAGCAGTGCCTCCTTTCTCTTTCCCTCTCATTTTCTCTCTTACCCTGCGGGGAGACACTCTGTTTGCTCAATAAATTCCCTTATGTGATTTCCCATGTTCAGCGTGATTCCATGGGATTCCTTACAGCCTCATGCATACTAAGCAAGTAAGTGTATTACGACTGAGCTATATCCTCAGTCCTTCAAATATTTTATTGGTTTATTATATCATACTTATTAGTGGGATTCATTGTTACGTATTCACACATTCACACAATGTACTTTGGTCAATCTCATTCCTCAGTAGCCCCCCCCCTCCCCTGATGCCCTTCCTCTACTCCTCTGGTCTTCCTTTTATTTTCATGAGATTCCCCTACTCCCCTCACCCCTTTTTTTCCTCTCTAGCTTCCACATATAAAACAAAACAAACAAACAAAAAAAAAACAAACCATATGACCCTTGGCTTTCTGAGCTGGATAAGTCTTTTTTGGGCATTACTCATATATGTGACTGAGTAAACCCAGCCAAGAAGATTTCATGGTCATGGGGATAAGTATGCAAGGCAAATGATGGATTTGGCTCTTTTTCATTCTCACATCACTCTATGAAACAGAGAAAGAGAAAGCTCAGAATAAAGTGCTCCACACATTTCTAGTTATTCTGTCAATAGCATTGTAGCTTTAGAGTTGAAGGATGTTGGCATCAGCCCTTCCCTTAATACTTTTTATGAATTTCAAGGACAATGGCCCTTATCATGTTTCAAATCTGACACTGTTTCCGTAACTCCATTTTATCTCCAAAGAGGCATATCCCTCATTATGATCATCTTGAGATAGCCTTCATTAGTTAGCACCTTGATTACAGACGAGTGTTCATATAACAGAAGTATCCAGGGCTATCTGATTCAGTGGAGCCTTGTCAATTCAGCTCAATAAGGATTATGAAGTCTGGGGAATTCTGATGACTGTGTTGAACTCTGAGAATAGACATTCCTCAGTACCTCCAAGGGATTGATTTTAAGACTTCCTCTCTGATACTGTAAGGCCCCCAAAAAGGAAACCCCAACTCTGTCCCATGGATGGACGGCAACCCCAATCAACCGCAGGAGGCGTCACTTGATGCAAACCGCAAGAGGTGTTTATTCCAGCGCGCTGGGACCCAACTCGAGGAGTCGAGTCCCTAGCAGAAAATCTTGTAGGTTTATAAAGGCAGAAACCACACATCGGGAGGGGTCACACATGAAAGGGAAAAAGGGGGACAAAGCTGCCAGGAAGTTTCAAAGGGGGTCTGGGTTTGCTGACAACATGTTTCACAATGTTTACAACAGGCTGTAGATTCTGGTCAATAGTTTCTGGTAATCCTACTGTTCGAGCACTATCTGGCTATCAGGCTCAATTTACTCTTTTACTCTCTGTTTGGGAACAGAGAACAGCTTTAAGGGCTTTGTTCCCATTACTGGGAGGGAAACCTTAGGGAGTTGAGATAAAACAGACAGCTTAAAAAAATGTCCATTCTTTCATTTCCCCATTTTCTTTTCTGGTAAGTTCTAATCATGGAACTTCTGTCTCTATATACTCTTCTCCAAAGCTATTTCCTTGGCAGAGGGACTGGTATTGTTGCCTGAGCATTAGTACCTGTACAGCACTTACTCTTTCCCTGATGAAGGTGACTAGGTGATTTCAGGCAGGCAAGAGCCCAGGGGGCGGGCCACCAATTAGCAGCCCCTTGTTTGCAGTCCTTGGTAAACAGTCCTTGATAAAGGCAGGTAAATTTGGTAATCAATGGGCTCCGGAGATCTTTGACATTCCATTCTTCCAGGGGCAGTCTCCAACTTCCAGAGGCAGATGATTTTATGGCCATTTCCTCAATTTGACCTGATCCCCTATTTCTACACTAACTACCTGTTCCCAATTCTGGCTTCATTCCCCCCTCTAATCTCAGGAACTCCATGCTGCTGGGGAAGGAGGTCGATGACCGCTCTAGCTTCTTCGAGCTGGAAGTGGGTGGCGTGGGGCAAGCAGCTTGGAGTTCCTTTTCTAAAAATCGGGTCAATCAAGGGGTCCCAGGAAGAAGCCTGGTTGGGGAAGAGCAGGTTGTAAAGTCATCTGGGGGCGGCTGCTTCTATGATAGAAGAACAAAAAGACATGAGTACTGAAATGAGATTAGCACAAAGTAAATGTTGCAGCATCTGAAACATGCCACTGAGTATCATGAAAATGACAGAAGTTAATCTCTCACCAGGAGGTGGAAGAACTGAGAAATTGTTCCCATAACTAGGCCTAGCAAAGGCTGGAGAGAACAAGGCCTTTATTTGGGGACTTTAACATTGTCATAGATGTCCCCAGAAAATATAGTTAAGCTACTTAATGTCATCTGATTTTGTAAAATATCCCTTTATTGGTATAACCTGTGTTTACTAGAGATCTCTATACTTCTGTTACTTAGGAAAAGATAATCATACTAGCAAACATAGATTAAGTCTACCTGTGTAGCTTAGGAAGGTCTTAAACTGACTAAAAACTTCTGACTCTGGCAGTTTCTCTTGATAGTTATCAGGCACGTTTGCTGAAGAATCTTTCTTTCATTTGTAGCTTCCAACCTGTATTCTAGTGGGCTAATACAAGTGTACATCTTAAGTTACATTTAATTATTATTTCCTTTAAATGCCCAAGAATGGCTATATTTTGGTTTTAACTGTTTTGCTGGGTATCTAAGATCAAGCTGGTCAAATTGACCTGGTTCCTGTCTTGTTAAAGAGTCAGCTGAGTTCCCACAGGGGTCACTCGTACAGAACTTAAGAGCGGCTCCTTAGCTCCACCAGTGACTTTGATTAGGCAGGGTCTCTTGATGAGGTGACTTCCTTTAGAAGCATCAAGGGATGTTTCCCCTTTTCCATGACCCTCCTCTGCAGCAGATGCACTGGATAATTTTTCATCCTCTAGTCTCAACAATCTCCTTGATCAGGAGGTTGTGTGACCCAGAGTTGCAACACTCCTTAGAGAAGTTCTTTTATTCCCTGGGTTCAGGCTAACGTTGAGGGCAAGACCCAAATATGGACGTTTCTTGACCTCTGTATTTAACTCCAATTTCTAAGTTGGATCTTAATTATCCAGCAAGCCAGTCTCACCAGTCATAAATTAAGAGTAATGGGCTTTAACTTTAATGTCCATAACTTTACAGTTATTTACCCTTTTATCTAACTGGAGTCTGCATTAGTACTGGAAGTTACCACTATCTATTCTATAGGTGATGGCTTATTATCACAAGTTACCTAGGTTGTTTGTTCTTGGAGCAACTACTTCTGCAAAACATTAACAGGTAACAGTTTTACAAAATGAAATTAGCAAGAGTAAAAATATATTCAGCTTGTATAATAGCTATCTTGAATTTTGATTGAGAACTACATTCTATCCCCTATTTGAGATCACAGTACTTATACAACAAGAACCAATCTTTTGACTATAACTTTAAATAAGCTGAAGTCTGGCTTATTTTGGCGCTATTCTACACACAGTGAGGTGGGAGGAAGAGCCTTATCTCAGGTAAGGCGTGGCTCTTTACAGATCTTAAGTGTTCTAATTCTGATGTTGATCTTTGCTTCTTTTCCTTAAATACCATTAAGTAGTTTACATATACTGTTTCCTGAGTCTATATAAACTTTATAATTAACACAATTTAACATAGTATCTAAAACATGAATCAAAGAAAGGCTGAGAGAGCTTTTAACTTTCCTTTTGTGATTAAGTGGCAAAATGTTTTCATGTTTCTTTCATATTTCACAATATTAACCTTTAAACAAATCAGACTCTAATGTTTAGAAATACATTTACACTTGAAATTCTTTATCTCAGTGTAAAAAGTAACAAATTTTACACATACCCTATTGATAGCAGGTCCTATAATAGAACATTAAATGATAGAAATAAATCCCCAATAAAATTTACTCTTTATAAGTTTAAGATTACCATTACAGACAAGTTTAATCTGGAGGATAGCAGAGCTTAATAAATTCCTTGCTTTAAAAACTTGTGGTCCTGAAAAATATGAACACATTTAATATACAACTAGTGACCATTTCACAAATACCTTGACACTTTTATCTTACCAAATTGAGTTTTTAAAGAGAAATGTATACTCTGTAACAAAGTACAATACTCTATAATAGTTGTTTAACCATAATTGTATACACCCCAATTTTTAAGACTAATTGTTCTAAAGAATAAACTTAATAGACACAAAGTTAAGAGTAAATTAGTGTTTCAAATCCTTGTCATTTTACCATGTCATTCTACCATATAGATTAAACTTTGGTTTATATCAGAACGTTAGTATTTCACCTTAGGAAAAACCTTCAATAGTTTTAGCTGTCTCACATTCATATAACCAACTTAGTTACACACAAACTTGTTGAAACTTGCCCTTTACTTACACAGACTTTCTTAGCACTTACTTAGACCCTCATGTATTTCATCACACAAGCACTTTCTTACCCAGAAACATTTCCTTTTTCCTTTTACTAAATATATTTCCATACCCAGAACCTTTTATTTTCTCTTTCCTATTCGTTGTCCCCTTTTTGTTCACATTCTGAAACAACTCTTATGAAATTTCTGAATTTAGATAAATTACTCTATTTTAATAAGATTAAATATTCTGTTGTTTATAGTACTCTAATTGAAACACAGTTGAAACTTTTTGGGACCCTTTGTATATAGAATTGCACTTGTTAGGACATAACTCTTAGTAACCTTGTTTTTAGTTTAGTGATGACACAAAGCAAGTTTAAACCCTTTTATTTACCAACCTATGAAAACACCAATA
Source organism: Sciurus vulgaris (assembly GCF_902686455.1). Lineage (NCBI taxonomy): Eukaryota > Metazoa > Chordata > Mammalia > Rodentia > Sciuridae > Sciurus > Sciurus vulgaris. Next base: position 59,909,919 of record NC_136469.1, read on the forward strand.
ATGTTTAAGTATGATACCCCATGGAATTTAAGGAGTTAAAAGTACTCGATGTTATTTAACAATTAGCATTTTAACTTTGTAAATTAATCAGATGTCTCTACAAACACATTAGAGTAATCCCATACATGTTAACTCTAATTCACTTATTCTGTAAAAAACCAAGATATCAGACAAGTGTCCTGAACAGTATTTGCTGTCTCTTCCCTGTTGAAGAAAAGTCCTAGAAACAATTGATATTAGACATTTTATTAACATCAATATTTTATTAGCTTGACCACCTAGAGACTTGCACGTTATTTTCAAAGACATTTTACTCTTATTAGTTTACCCAATTTGAACCTTTTTAAATCACGTGAATTAAAAGTATCTGGATCCATTTTTAAATTTTAATTTTAGGAGTGCTCAGTTTTGATACAGACAAAACATGACATCAGACAGCACAACATACAAATAACACAAAATCAAGCCCTTGTAACTTTATAGGTGAATCTCCATTGCAGTGTAACAGATGTTCAAAAACTCTAGTTGAATAAAAAATAGAACTGATCAAAAAATCATGAGCTCAAAAAAAAACATATAATTAAAAATATAGCATTTACTTTGCTGGAGTTTTAAAGACTCTTTTTACCTTTTCTTTCCCTGGGTTTGAGACCGGTCTCCTACTGAGCCTTTAGGCTTCTTTTATTTATATTTCAATGTAAGCCTTGACTGAGATCTGGAAGGATCTAACAGGTTTTAACAGAAACTCTGTGTCTAAGGCATTTTAGCCATCTCATCCAGACAGGTTGGATGTTAAAATTATGAGACCTTATTTTTCATTACTTTTGAGACTGAAGCTACTTTGCTAAGTTACCCTTCAGGGCTGTCGGGAGGGGGAGTCCAGAGAAGGAACCTTTGGGGTCCACCCGAGAGTAGCCCAGGCCGAGAACCCCCCAGTTGTTCCAACCCTTCCTCCACCTCCGCCACAAACACACAACAGAACCAGATACAGACGGGCGCCAATCTCTGATCCACCAATTGAACCCCATCTGCGCCCTTACCGACGGAGACTACCAGGCGTCCCTGGCTCTCCTTCCACCCTTAGGGCGTCCCCCAGGGCTGCAACCTGTGGCCCCCCAGGCACGTCTGCCGGCCACTGTTCGGCCACTCTCACGAGTCACCGAACGGCTGCCTCCGAAACCGAAAGCGCGCTCACAGAACCAGACCAACTAACAAAACACAAGACAAAGACAGACAACTTCGGGGTACCCCTTCTTACCTCCAAGGTCGACTCCGCGGATGAGGGGGGGCCATCTTATCCCGGGCGAGCCCCCAAATGTAAGGCCCCCAAAAAGGAAACCCCAACTCTGTCCCATGGATGGACGGCAACCCCAATCAACCGCAGGAGGCGTCACTTGATGCAAACCGCAAGAGGTGTTTATTCCAGCGCGCTGGGACCCAACTCGAGGAGTCGAGTCCCTAGCAGAAAATCTTGTAGGTTTATAAAGGCAGAAACCACACATCGGGAGGGGTCACACATGAAAGGGAAAAAGGGGGACAAAGCTGCCAGGAAGTTTCAAAGGGGGTCTGGGTTTGCTGACAACATGTTTCACAATGTTTTACAACAGGCTGTAGATTCTGGTCAATAGTTTCTGGTAATCCTACTGTTCGAGCACTATCTGGCTATCAGGCTCAATTTACTCTTTTACTCTCTGTTTGGGAACAGAGAACAGCTTTAAGGGCTTTGTTCCCATTACTGGGAGGGAAACCTTAGGGAGTTGAGATAAAACAGACAGCTTAAAAAAATGTCCATTCTTTCAATACCAAAACCTCAAAGTTACGTATAAAATATGGCACGGTGTTTGCATATAATCTACATAATCCTGTATACTTTAAATCATCTCTAGATTATTTATAATACCTAATACAATGTAAATGTTATGAAAATAATTTTTACATTGTATTGTTTAGGAAACAATGACAAGAAAATATGTATGTATTCAGTACAGATGCATTTTTTTTTCCCAAATATTTTTGATCTGTGGTTGGGTGAACCTGTTGATGTGAGACCTGTAGATAAAGGTGCTGATTGTGGAGAAAGGAATTTCATGCTGTTTCTCTCCTCAAGGAATTTATGATCCAATGGTGAGAGGCAATTCTGATGAGGTGAGTGCCATTGTAGATGTGCAAGCACCATAGCTGTGAGCAAGTTATGGGACTCTATGGGATAACATTCTCAAACATGGTTAGAAGCATCTGAGGTGGGCGTTGGTGTAGAACAGGATTTTGCCATGTAGAAAAAGCTGGTTAAATTTTTTAAAAAATTTTTTATTTGTTATTTTTAGTTATACATGACAGTGGAACATATTTTGATATATCATACATACATGGAGTATAACTTCCCATTTTTGTTTGTACATGATGTCGAGTTATATTGGTTGTGTATTCATAAATGAACATAGGAAAATTATGCCCCATTCATTCTACTGTTTTTCCCATTCCCATCCCCCCTTCTGTCTCTTCATTTCCCCCTGTCCAATCCACTGAGCTTCTATTCTTCCCCACAACCCTCACTTATTGTGAGTTAGCATCCACATATCAGAGAGAACATTCTGCCTTTGGTTTTTTGGGATTGGATTATTTCACTTAGCACAAAAGCCTCCAATTCTATCCATTTACCAGCAAATGCCATAATTTCATTCTTCTTTATGGCTGAGTAATATTCCATTGTGTATATAAACCACATTTTCTTTATCCACTCATTTGTTGAAGGGCACCTAGGTTGGTTCCATAGCTTAGCTATTGTGAACTGAGCTGCTATAAACATTGATGTGGGTGCCTCACTATAGTATGCCGATTTAAAATCCTTTGGGTATATAACAAGGAGTGGGACCACTGGGTCCAATGGTGATTCCATTCCAAGTTTTCTGAGGAATCTCCATACTGCTTTCCTGAGTGGTTGCACCAATTTGCAGTAGATGCTTGAAAATTTCATCTTTCTGCATTTGATTCATATTAAAACAATTGCATTAACACCAAGCAATAATGAAATTAAGCCAAGCATGAAAGAAGTCAGCTTTGGGGAGCAAATGTTTGGGTTTGAATTTAAAAAACGTAACTCTGGAGGTTACTAAACTTGTTCAAGATTTAGTTACTAGGTATATCACTGCCACAGTACTAAGGAATGTGGAAAGCACTTGGTAAGGATGATTTTGCAGACTGATAAAAATTTCCCAAAATTGCCTTTCTCTTCTATCCCTTTTCTTCCTTTGATAGAAAACAAAGGGGAGTCACAGGCCACCTTTCCATTTGGCTCCCTGGAAAATAAAACACTCCTCACACTACAGATTCTCAGGTTAAAGACCTATCTAAATGATCAAAGTATTTTAAAGAATTTTAAAAATAATTTAGTCAATGATGTAGCTATTTTCTGCAGTAATGCAAAATGCCCAGATGGTTATAGAATTGAAATTTGGAATGTTGGGAAAGAGGTAAAAAGCACTGTAACAAAAATCCTCAGATTGAAGCTTTACCTCTAGGAGGAAAATGGTGCTTCTCTGACAATCTGAGAAGCAATTCGGGTCCACTTCTACCTCCAGTTTAATCTGCTTTTCCCCACTAATATCAAGGATGCAGAGAAAACCTAGCTCAGAAGTCACAGGAGACTAGATATCCAAAACTGCAGTCCATCAAAGCACATGATACTATGAAGATGACTGTCTAATTTGGAGCTTAAATGGGGGCACCTGCGAGGTCCCTTGGCACTCTGTACACAACAGTTAGATACTTTACTCCCTCCTAGAGACTCCATGTTGCTGTTTGTTTTTCAAACTTCCCTTAACTTGGATGTCTTGTGTTTTTGTTTTTCAAAGCTCGGTTGTGTGTTCCACATGAGAAGCATCCAAACTTGGCACGTCTTTGTCTCGCTAGGGTGTATTTACTATGTTTTACAGCATGCTTGCTGTGGTGTTACTTTGCTTCATGTGTGGTTGTGGTCGAGCACAGCAAGACTGCCTATTTTATTTTGAGTTTTCTCTGGAACTGTTTTTTGCCTTTTCAGGAGAAATTAACACATAAGCCAGCCAGGCAGATGACTGGTTCCCTAGTGAAAGGAGCTCAGAATCTCCTCTGGGAATGAGCAGAGCAACCTCTGTCTCTCTCAGAATCAATCAGACACTGGCACATAATGTGAATTGTAGTCAACTGTTATCAGACAGGTAAGATGGAAGGACTTTATAATGTAGTGTGAAGTTGCAGTTTTGACCTTCTACCTGGAATCATGGAAATGTCCTGCCATCCACTTAACTATGTGTTTTATCATAAATTAACCTATTGTAGACAGATTCAGAATAACCCTCTCCTAACCCTCACCAGCATTCCCTGAATGAAGGTCCCTCACTGTGTGGCCATTAATGAGCTAGACAGCACCCAAGGATCCTAACTGTACCAAGGGCCAGGTGAGGAATGGGAAAGCAGAAATACTTCTCCCCAGGACCCACCTCTAAGAACTCTATTTCTCATGGATTATGTGGACAGTTTACTGAAATGCCTATTTTCTTTTTCATTGAAATAAGGACTCAGGTGTTTATGAAAAAGAAAATTTTCCAAGGAGAAATTTTAAGATTTTATATGTAAAAAATGATGTAATTTCAGTCTTTTTAGAAACTTATTAATTCTGAGACATGTAAATATTTTCTGGCTATAGGGGAGAGCTCATAGAAACATTTTATGTGATATTTTCTTGTTTATGAATGAGAATCAGATATAGAATAAATCAAACAATAATTAACAAATTGGGAAATTATATTGCCACTCTATCTCAAATTAATGATTTGTTTAAATTGTGGTGTTATCATCTTTAGGAAGTACAGTCATTCCTGGTATTTTTAGGGGATTGATTCCAAATCTGCCCTTGGATACCAAAATCTGCAGATGGCATAATGTTTGCATGTAACCTATGCAATCCTCCTATATACATTAAATCATCTCTATATACTTGTAATATGAAATATATTGTTAATGCAATGTAAATAGTTGTTATGCTATATTTTTAGGGAATAATAACAATGAAAAAGTTTGTTATATGTTTGGTATAGACACAATATTTTTTGCAAATATTTTTGATCTGTCTTCAGTTGGTTGAATCCATTAATGTAGGACCCAGGGCTATAGAGAGCCTACCTGTGTTAGTTTGCTAAGGCTCCCATAACAAAGTGCCACAGATCCAGTGATTTAAACAACAAAAATTCATTTTCTCACAATTCTGGTGAATGAAAGTTTATGATCAAGGTGACAATAGAGTTAGTTTTTTCTGAAGCCTCTTTTGGGCTACATTATTGGTTACTATAGTTTCCCTGTCTTCATATTGTCTTCCTTCTGTCCTTACCTGTGTGCTGATCTCTTCTTATAAGAATACAAATAATACTGGATTAGAGTCCACCATAATGACCTCATTTAAATTAATTCCCTCTTTAAAGATTCTGTCTCCAGATAGAATCCCATTGTGAGGTTACAACTTCACTGTGTATATGTTTTTGGGTACCATCCAGACCCAAACAGGAGGTATTGGTAAACAAAATACATTTTCAATTATATCAACTTATAGAATTGTAGTATATGCTGGGCGATGTGATAATTGTTTTAAGTATATTAATTCATATACAGAGAGTTTGACTTAATGTTTTTAACTTTATGATGGGTAAAAGTGAATCATTTTCAGTGGAAACTGAGCTAGTGATGTCCGATGCAATAATCTCAATGCCAAGTAACAACAGTGAACCATAGCTCCCAGGAAGCCCCCCAGTTCTGAGGGGAAACAACCCCATTCTCATAGCTTAGCACAGAATACCATGTTTGGGAGGTTAGGTGTACTAAATGTGCTTTCAACTTACATATGATATTTTCAGCTTATAGTAGGTTTATTAGGATGTAACTTCATCATAAGTCAAGGAGCATATACAGTTCTTACGATGACCTAAAAAGCTAGATTATTAGAATCTCCATTTATTATTTATTTTTGTGGTACTGGGAATGGAACTCAGGGTGGCATGCATGCTAGGCAAGTGCTCTACGACCAAGCGACATCCCCAGCCCCAGAAATGGTATTAGAAGCATGTGTGAGTCAGTTTTTCATCCCTGTGACAATATACCTGAGAAAAACAAAGGAGGAAAGATTTACTTTGTCAAGTTTTGTTTTGTTTGGGGGATTGAACAACCAAGAGGTGCTTCACAACCATGCTGCATTCCCAGTTCTTTTTATTTTGAGACGGAGTCTTGCTAAGTTGTTGAACATCTCACTGAGCTGCTGGCTAGTTGCAATCCTCCTGCATCAGCCTCCTGAGTCACTGGGATTACAGGGATGTGCTATCTTGACCCAATGGAAAGATTTATTCTGTCTCAGGGCTTCAGATGTTTCAGTCCATGGTCAGCTGACTCCATTGTTTCGGGGCCTGAGGTGAGGCAGATCATTATGGCAAAAGTGCATGTGGAGCAAAGCTGCTCACCTTGAAGCAAACAGGAAGAGAGAGAGAGAGAGAGAGAGAGAGAGAGAGAGAGAGAGAGAGAGAGAGAGAGAGAGAGAGAGAAAGTAAACCCTTCCAATGTACACCCTCAGTAACCTACTTTCTCTAACCAGGCCCCTCCTCTTACATTTCTGCTACTTCCCAATAATGCCAACAGATAATGCATTCATCAGTTGATTAATCCACTGATGAGGTTAGAGTCCTCATGACCCAATCACTTCCCCAAAGCTCCACTTCTGAACATTGGTGCATTGGGGACCAAATCTTGAACACAGGAGCCTTTGGGGGACAGACCATGACAAAGCAGAAAATATAAGAAATGGTCTTAACACAGAATGTCTACTTCATTTTCCTAAGGTTCTTCAGGGATATTTAGTTAGTCTTGTATTGCCCACATTTCTTCATTCAGTTATCTCTCATATTTACTGAGCACCTAACATCTTTCAGGTACTGTAGGATCATCTATTTTCTGTAGAAAGTCTGATTTCCAAGGTAAAATTGTTGTGCTTAAATCCTCAAATCACTTCACTATAATAAACCAGTAAATGAATGCTCAGAGAAAGACACATTTCAATTTCAAGATCACCAGCCTCAAGAACTTTAAGATCTAATCTTCATTGTCCATGGAGATGAGAAATTCTGTTTTGCAGCGTAATCCAGATTACTAGAGAAATGAGTTCCACAGGCAAAGGAAAGTTACTTGCTAGGTTCTGTCTTAATCTCTCAGAATATCCCCCAGGAGCTATCCAGTTCTCTTAATTTTTGTCTCTATAGTCACTAAACAAATCACTCATCATTTTTTTCAAGTAGCCTTTCTAATGGAAAATAAAACTGGCAAACCAGTTGGCATAAGAATTGAGTCTTCTTGGCAGTGGTGCTTCTTACACTGAGCTAATAGCCAGCATTCCAATGTACAAATTCATATTTCTTGAGTGTGATTTGTTAGTCCCAAGATCTGCTCAAACTTAAAAGGAAGTAACTTCATCAGCCTAGAGTTCTTCTGCGGCCAGAAATGAGCCCGTCCAACTTGAAGTGGGCATCCTTTTCATGTCTGTCTTTGGTGCAGAGAGTAGGTGCTAAGTAGTGGATGTGAATGTCCGTCACCAACCTATATCTGGAAGTGGTTGGTATTGCAGGTGTATCTGAGGAAGATCTAGCTAGAGCAGCTCTAGAAACAAACCAGGATGGATGCCATACTCGGAAATCCAGCGCAGGTAAGGAGAGTGTGTGTTGGAGCTACTGAGAGGTATGTGCATGTGGGGAGTGGGCAAGAGGGTGAGGAATGATTGGAAATTTGGGAAAGGGAGTTTCATTCCCAAAAGTCCCAATCCAGGAATTGGTTCAGAAAAGTAGCCCGGGGAAGGGAAAAAAAAAAAAAAAAAAACTTTCTCAAATAATCAAGGGATGGGTGAGAGGCCCTGCAGGCCAGGGTCAATCAAAGGTTTGCTGTTTCCACTCTGTATCACTTTCTACTCTGCACAAGATTCTGTTTTATCTTGAAAATTCTATCATAAATTAAATCCATTCTTATACCTTCTGTAAGTCTGGCTACGAGGTTAAGAAACAGACAATTATTGAGGGCCACTGCTGTGTTCGTAAACTACAGTTTATGTTAATTCTCTTTCATCATTGCTCAGTATTGGCAGAAGTAACCACTCACTAATAACCTCAGAAAGTTCGAAAATGTCTCCATAGCTGCTGAATAACCATAACCAAATCTATTGCCATATCAATCAAGGGACAATCCCAGGATGAATGAAGTTAAAATTCTCTTTCTGATTCTCTCCTTCCTACATTTCATATTTTTGCTTTATTATACCACTGTTGCATGCCAGCATTCTGAACTAGAATGTACCCTGCCATCCACATGCCACATCTTGGTCTACACAGGGCACCTCTCATCCCACTTTCACTGCCACCAAGATGGGGAATGTGCTCTTAATTCACTTGAGCAGTGTTAGTCTTGGCCCTAGTATAAAATTGGATGTTATAGAATGTATACAGTTCTTCCCCTCACCTAACTAAACTTAACTGCATACACCTCAGGTAGAAATACTGCCTATCTTAGTTCCTTCTTAATCTTGGTCTGTCTGAGTTTGCTAAATTAAATTAAGTAGATTTGGATGAGCACTGTTAGAAATTTGGCAACAGTGTCTCTCAAAATTAATTCCAAATATCATTCCCAGGTTTAGATTCCAAAGTCATGCCTCAGGGTCCCCTGTTCTCAGTCACTGTGTCCTCCACTCTGCTCTGCTCACTGCCTCCTTAAGAAGACCTTCTCAATGTGCCCCCAGGTTTTTTTTTTCTTGAGCCATCATTTCGTGGCGGGTCCACCATTTGTGTGGGGCTCTATTGACCTTGGGGTTCTGGTTGTTCAGCTTTAAGCCTTCATCTATGTCTAACTTGTATGATTCCTTTGATACATGTTTACTAGGTTGTGAGATATGAAGGCTCATTTTACCCTCAAAAGAAGCTTAATTCCTCATCTACTCCTTCAAATTAGCATCACGACCAAATCTTATCATTATTTATCTGTCTTAGATGACGACTCCATCTATCCCCATTTTAAATCTCTATAGTTTACTTCCAACTATGAGAAACACAATCTTCATCTTGTCTTTTTGAAAGTATTCATTCTAATCAGTTTTTCTCACTAAATTTCTATTTCCTCTCTAAAAGAGACCCTTAAATATCATTTTCAGAACAGGGAGACTGTCAACACCAGCCAAACTCATGGAAGCAACTCCACTCTTTGTCCCAGGTTTTGCTGGATGACTCATCTCTGGGGAAACTATGAGGTGTCCTTTTCTAGAATTCTATACCTCCACTATTTAATATCAGAAAAACTATTTTACTGTAAACACAACAGATATGGTTTCCATTAAGGGAAGAGTCAGTAACTGACATATCTAAAGTATCAATTACTCCCTAAGATTAATATTGGGAAGAGCCCACAGTCTCGATTTTGAAAGTGACATTGTTGTTCACAAAACACCACTGTGCCTCAGTAAGATATTTTTTAAATATACCATGTTAGCTGTAGCTTAGATAATTTGTACAATTTAAATCATCATACTGTAATTCAGGAAAAGTAGAAAGTTATTTTAGAATAGAATGAATCTGTAGATTAGGTCTCTAGCACATGATGATGATATCATTTGGAAATTAACTCATTAAGTGAAATAGGACTTTTATTCTCCCATAAGCATACTCTGTATTTGTAAGTTTATTTTCTTTTTTATAGAAAATATTTCTATAGTTTCATATGATTTTGTATTTATTTTAATGAAAGAAAATTCTGTATTGACATATTATTTTATTAAGAAAGATTAGGGCGTGCATATTCTGATGGGTCAACATATCCAGCTGGCTAATCAGAAATGATTTTATGTCCATCAGAGTCGGCTGTAACAAGTATTCATGTCAAAGGGCAGCCATGAGCATTATTGCAAGCACACTATTTATCAGAGAAAATGCATAGTATGCAAATGCCTTCTGATGATAAATTACATGAATACTTTTTCTATTTCTCCTTCAAAATCTTATAGTTGCTGGTAATACAAACAGAATAATCCTTATTTCTACTGGAAAAATGATTTCCTATCTTGGTTTAAGATTTGACTTTTCTTCTCAGAGAATAGAATAGTACAAACAAAATCAGTTTTAGCTGAAGATAAAGATACATGATCTGTTGAAGCTCAGACACTATGGAGAGTCTAACTCCACTGTTTCTCCTCCTTTATGTGTGGTCTGAGGTAGAGGTTGCAGTTTTTTTTTTTTTCATATAGTTATTCTAGTTTTTCCAGTTGTCTCAATCTAAATTTTTCTCAAACTAATTTAAAATTTGTTCTTTATAACAAAAAATAAAAAACCTTTTTTTTTTTAATTTAAGTTCTTGATTGTAGAAAATCAACTGATTCTGTATGCATTGTTCTAGTTCCCAACTCTCTAATCCAGCTCATCCATTTGTGGAATATCTACAATAATGATGATGTCACATTATCTTAATTAGTTACCTTTCTGTAAGTTAAGTCTTAAACTATAGAATGTAAGTCCTTCAACTTGTTGTGTGATCATATTGTAAATTTCTGCAAAAATGCCTTAGTCTTTTGATAAAAATTGTGTTTAATCTACAGATTGATTTGGAAAACTGCCATCTTAACATTATATCTGCTGATCCATGAACATTCTATATTTCTTCTTTGTTTGGAACTCTTTTTTAGTTCTTTCAGCAATATTTACAGTTTTCAATGTAGAGGTCTTGAGTGTCTTCATATATTCTGAAACATTTAGTATATGTGTAGTCTCGGTTTAAAAATATTTTTAGTTGCTTTCTGAAAGTACACAAAAATAAAATTAACTCTCTGTTATATTGACCTTATGCCAGTGACCATTATAAATTTGCGTGCTAGTTAGAATAGCTTTAAAATGTAGATTCTGTAAGAATTTCCAAATTAATAGTCATGACATCTGAAGATAAACATGGTTTTACATTTTTCTTTTCAATTTTGTATTATTTTAATTTATTTCCTTGGCACAAGGGTGGGTTTCTCAGTCTTGGCACTAGTGTCATTTTGAACCTGTCCCAAAGTTTGCATAATATTTATTATTATTATTATTATTATTATTATTTTAGTTTTACAGACTGCATTTTGATTCATCATACACAAATGGAATACAATTTTTCGTTTCTAGGGTTGTGCAGAATGTAGATTCATACCATTCGTGTAATCATATATGTACATAGGGTAATGATGCCTGTCTCATTCCACCATCTTTCATACCCCCTTCCTTCCTTCTTATTTTCCTCTAAAGTTCCTCCATTCTTCTCTTACCCCCTACCCCCCACACCCATTATGTATCATCATCCACTCATCAGGGAAAACATTCAGCCTCTGGTTTTTTGGGATTGGCTTATTTCACTTAGCATGATATTCTCCAATTTCATCCATTTATCTTGCAGAACGTTTAACAGTATCCCTAGCTTCTAACCAGCATATGAAAGTAGAATCTACTTCCTCCCAGAATCTTGAAAATCAAAGGTGTGTTCAGGTTGTGCAGTGTGTCTTCCAGGGCAACGCTGTTCTGTGGAGAACAAAAGCCTTGTGAAAATGGACATCCTTTGCCACTAAGTATAATGTAGGGTTTGTTTGCTTTTATTGGACTCGGAAAGTTTAATTCTACCCCTGGTTTGGTGAGGGGGGTGTGTGTGTGTGTGTGTGTGTGTGTGTGTGTGTGTGTGTATTGGATATTTTACAGTGTTTTTATTATGTGTGTAGTAGATCATATGATTTTTCTCCTATATTCTGTTAATAAGGTAAATGGCATTAATTTATTTTTTAATTTTGGCCAACCCTGTATTTTACTTGGTCAGGGTGTATTATGCTTTTTATATTTTGCTCAATTTATGTTGAAACTGTTTTATTTATTTTTACACACACACACACACACACATATATATATATATTTTTTTCTTTTGTGGTGCTGAGGATTTAACCCAGGGACTTGTGCATGTGAGACAAGCATTCTACCAACTAAATTATATCCCCAGTCCACACTAATATTCTTGAGAAGTGTTGGCTATAATTTTCTTCATTTGCAATATTTCTGTGAAGTTTCAATATTAAAGTATGGTAGGAAACAGTCCAACTTTCAATATAAATCTCTATTTTCTGAAAGAATTTGTGTAAAATTGGTATTATTATTTTCTTAAATGTGTAAGAGAATTGAAACATGATTTTTTGTGTATAGGAAGATTTCTTATTATGAGTTCAATTTCTTAAATACATACAAGGTTATTAAGATTTTCTATGTCTACTTTTGTTAATTTTGGTAACTTTTCCTGTGAATTTGTTTATGTCATATAAATGATTCAATTCTTAGACTAGTTCTTGGTTAGATTTGTCTCAATCTAATTTTGGCACATCTTTCATATAAATATATATTTATATATAGTTTCAAAATTTTAAATTTACTGTTAAAATTAACTATACCCAACTAGAATAAGACCCTGGTTCTCTATTCCTTATAAGGTGGTGAGTAAATAAGTGGTTTAAAGAAGGAAAACAAGTAAGTTTAGAAAACTCAGGATTGTATCTGTGGGAATAAGATACATGTCACGCAAGCTCCTAAGTGTGGTTCAAGCCTAAAATCAGTTTCATATGAAGGATTAAGACAGTGTTATGTACTTTCAGAGCACATCAGACAGTAGAAACTAGTGAAGTCTTCAGGAGAGAGAGACATCAGTCAGCTGGACATAAAGAACAGAGGAAAAATAGCATGAGCTTAGGAGACTGAAGAGGAAACATGGAGGAACATGGACATGAACAGGATTTAAGACACAGCAGCATGGCCAGTACGATGGAACCATCGGAGTTTAGGAACAGGAATTGTGGTTACATAAGGGAAGGAGTCTTGGGGAAAGTTTCTAAAGGTCCAGAAATGCCAGAATTAGAAAGTTAAGATTTTCTTCTCTAGGCAAACAGTTTTTAGTCTTTTCAACTGTTCTTCCTTTTTCAACTCCTTACTTTCTTTCCCTTAGTTTTTTCCAAATAATCAGAGCAGAGCCCTTTCTTCAAATTGAATAGTACATGGGTGAGTAGTATTGAAATTGGATGAATTAGAGAGAGATGCTTCATCAAAATGTGCACTGTGGAGAGGAAACCTGAAATCCAGCCACCACGTGATGGCCCCTTATATAGGTTCCTGAGAGGCACCTCTCAGGTTCCTTCCTTAAATCTAGATTTAAGATTGCAATGTTAGGTAAGGGGGAGTCAATCAATTTTTTTTTCTTTCTCTTTTTTAGAGGCGGAATGTCACTGTGTTGCCCAGGTTGGCCAGGAATCCTGGATTTAAGTGACCCTCCTGTCTCAGCCTCCTGTGTGGCTACGACTATAGGCATGTGCCACTGTTCCAGGGCAGTCAATGGATTTTTTAGCTGGGAAGGCAAGCCTTCCCCTAGCTATAAGTTTTGAGAAAGTTATTTAGCATCTCCAGGGCTCATTTTCTCCTAGGTAACATAGAGGTAATAATACCTTCCAGAGAGGTTATAATAGTTAGAAACAAAGTACTGGGCATAGCATCTGGTCTACAGGTGTTCAAATAAATGTAATTGCAAAGTTAGTGATTGTGACCATGATAATGAAAATAGAAGGTGTTACTAGGTACCAAGTTCCAAATTCCTGAATTCATTATGAGACCTATATTTGGATTCTTTGTGGGTTGGATTCTTTGTGGACTCCAAAGTCAGGTTCAGAAGGCCCCTCAGATTCTGAGGCCACTGTGAGGAGTTCACACCTCCCTGACTCTGGCTGGCCCCACGTTCCTAGGCAAAGGTACTCAGAACAGCCCCCGTGCGGTGGCTCTGGTTCCCCTGCATGCCTCCACTCAGAAGAGCCACTCTGATGTGAAGTGTGGACACCTCTGGTCAGAACAAGGCACCCCCTTCTCCCCACATAACTGCAGGACAACCCTAAGTGCTTCCTCCTTCAGAGGGATCCCTGCAGTGGCATTCTCCTGTTTCAGCTCTGGAGCTCGAAGGAGAGCAAGTGATTATGTTGTTTTCCATGGAGACACCCCAGGTGTCGCTTTATGAATAAAATACATCTAAATTGTGTCATTGCTATGGCAAGTTTTCTGTGTATATTCACCCTTTTTGAAAAGACGGATTTATTCACCATTCACTTGTTTATTCACTGATGCAGTATATATGTACACTGTTCAGTGTGTTACAAGCACTGTATTAGGTAGGCACTGGAAATAACTGATGGACCAGCCTGCCACTAAATATTATGTAAGTGGTAGTGATATGTATATATGTATATATTTGTATATATATATGTGTACACACACACATACACTCAAAGGGCATTTAATGTAGGAAGTCAGAGTCAACTGCTAAATGTGTTTGTATCTTTCCAGGCTGACTTATGTGACTCTGCCAACACCATCTGCTCTACAGCAGAAAGACTAGTTAATAGGCAAAGGTGGCTGCCAGTTTAGGTTTCAGCGTACTCTCCTAGTTCCCGCCAGGATGACCTGGCGTGACCACCCTTTCTAGGTAAAGAGGATTCTCTCTCCTTTTGACAATAAATCCTCAACCTGAGGAAAGAGCGGTCACATCAATCCAGCTGACTTTAAATCACAGGAGGGTGGAATTTTTATGACTTAGTACTACCAAGCAAACACCAGTGTGCTGATTGCTCAGAAGGGGTGAATTCAGGTTAGTTTGGTTTGAGATCTGATTGTTTGTAACCTGTGTTTCAATACCACTGATGTGAGGAGGAATGATCCCTTCTGAAATACTGACAAATGTTAATTTTCCCTGATATTTTGAGATGCAATAAAACACGATGGCTAATCCCTAGGACGGGTGTGCTGGCAAGGGTGAAAGTAGGAGTCAGCTGAGAAGAAAGGAGAATCAAATGTACTGAGCACAAGCTTTCCATTCCTACAAAATGAGAACTTGAAATAAAAATTAATTTTTGTTTAGGAAATAATTTTCAAGTCTCCTTACACACTTGATATTGTAGAGTGAGAGTTGTGATTGCCAATCTTGTTTGGGGATTTAGTTTGAAATGAAAGTAGCTGAAGCAGGCAATTTTGGCAAATTGCTTAATAAAGCAGCAAATAGAAGATTATTGTTAAGAAATCTGGAAAGTAAAAAATGCTGAAAAGACTCATTTATCATATTTGTACTCATTTTTAATATTTATAATAAGGTATGTCTTTTTATACCTTCATTGAAAATAATAATTGAAATTATTGGTACATAAAATTTAGTCTACTGTGCTTTGACAATTAACACTGGATGAATAATACTTTATTAGATTAATATTTTAATGTCATTAAATATATTTTAAAGCATTTTAAAATTATTTGTGCTTTATTGTAAAATTAACCCATGTTAATTGCAGAAAACTTGGAAAATAAAGTTAAAAAAGAAAATTAAAAAAGATAATCCTGACAAACTAGAGATAATTACTCTTAAAATATCCCCAAATCATAGCAAATGTTTTATCTATAAAAGCTTCCTTCTCTTTATCTTTAAAATGGAAAATAATAATAGTATCTACTTTATAGAGCTTTATATTTCATATAAACTATTTCTAACAATGTCTTATGTATCATAAGGACATATTTATAATTTTATACTAATTTTAAACAAAACAACATCAACTTATACAAATCACTCTGTAACCTGCTTTTGTTCATTAAACAGTATTATCAAAGATCATTTTCAATGTTAACAAACATAAATCCATAATATAATTTGAGTAACTGTCTAAGTATTCCTCTCCATGATTATACCATATTTGTAAGACAGACTATAGACATGATTTTTAAAATTACATCATATGCATATAATTTATTTAACACTTTATATTGTGAACTTCATGTTTGTTATGACTCAGTTGCCTAAGGAAAATGAGACCATGTTAACAGTAAAAAATTATATTTCTCTGACTGTCTCCAGTTTCTCTTGCTGAACCTTAGACTCTCATTCAAGATTCTTTCTCTCATTTCTTGGAGTTCCTGAAATTCATCTGTTTATTAAATTAACAAATATCTAGCACATACCATGCATCAGGCAGTGGACCGGGGATGCAATAATGAGAAAAAATAGACTTCAGCTGTGTTCTCTTGGCATTTCCAATCTTAAGGGGAAAACCAGACCTTAATCAAATAATCACCAGATAAACACAGACTGTGTTAAGTGTCAGAAAGAAGAAGTTGAGTGCTAGTAGAAAGCTGACCAGGATTTGACCTTTGCTGGGCCTCTGGGACCTCTCTGAGGATGTCTCCTAGATCTGGGGAAGCTTTCAGGAGAAAGAGGGTTGTCCCTTGTGGGAGGGACAGAAAGAACAAAAGCTTCTTGTAGGAGGGAACATTGTGCCTGAGAAGCCAGAGTGTGCACACCTGTGCAGAACAAGTGCAAAGTCAAGCTGGCAGCATACTGTGCGTGTTTTAAAATGTAACTTTATTGTTATTCAGGTGTGGTGAGGTCAGCCAATCAAGAAATAATTGTCAGGACTGGGATTGTAGCACAGTAGCAGAGTGCTTGCCTAGCTTATGTGAGGTCCTGGGTTTGATCCTCAGCACCATGTATAAATAAAATAAATGTTGTCCATCTAAACTACAAAAACAATTTTAAAAAAGAAATAATTGTTCTTGAGAAGGTACTTTGTTATGCTCACCTCCCAAGAGGAGGTGGCATACCGCAGCCATGGGGACCACATGGAGAAGCACCAGTCAGGAGGCAGAGGGATTGAGGGGGGAAATGCAGGCAGACTTTGCTATGATTTCCATGGGACAAAAAGGGGAGAGGCAGAGTAAACTAATTTAGGATTGATTAGTTTGAATAACTTCTCTGGGGCACAAGAGCTGCCCCTGGTTTCCTCGTACCTGGCCCTGGGGTGATTAGGCAGGGGTCCTGAGTGTTAGAGTTCAGTTGAGGAGGTAGTTGGAGTATGGATCCAAAGAGCTGTTTTCATTTAAAAGGCACACTCCCAGGCTGATTGTTTGCTTTTCTAGGAATCAGCTAGCTCTAAGAGGAGCAGTCGGGTGAGCAAGGCCCCAAGATGTCCAAGCACAAAAAACACAGAATAAAAGGACATAATTTAAACAGTGTGCCTGAAGATCATGAAGCAGACCAGAGTGGCAAGGGAAAAAGATGATAAGGAAGAAAATATTTCTCAATGTCATTGAGAAACCATAGGAAGAAAGAATGGCATTTCTGAAGTCTCTGAGATACTTCAGTACAAATAGACCTTTCCAATTTTTGTAGACCCTTTTCCCCTTGGACACAAACATGCAGCTGGGTTGGAGATCAAATCTGGGTGGCAGAAAGATCTACATGCAGAAGAATCCCCTCAACTGAAACACTGATATTGGGCTGGACCTGAACGTAAGTCCCTTCCTGGTAAATTTTTTTTCTTACATTCCTTGGTAAAATAAACTCCAGAGCAGTGGTTTTCAACTGGAAGCAACTTTGCCACCCAAGGGCCATTTGGCAATGTCTGGAGAAATTTTGGATTGTCACAACTTAGTGGAGGGTGCTACTGTCATCTAGTAGGTGGAGACCAGGGATGCTGCTAATTATTCTACAATGCTTAGACTGTCCTGTACAGGGAAACATGAAATCCAGAATGTCATTAGTGCTGAGGTTGGGAAATACTTCTCTAAATACCCATATCCTGGAAATGAAAGGGGCCAAGATTTAAGCCATGACCTTCACAAAAGAATTTTTCAATAATGATGCTATGTGAACATTATTTGTATCCTTTTTTCAGTCTCAAGAAATGTCTTATTTTTCTTCTCCCTACTTTTTCTCTGCATTTCTATTTCTGAGGAAGGAGGACTGGGGAACTTATGTGGAAAGAGTTACTTAGTCTCTTATCTCCCAGTACAATTCCAAAGCCCTTTCTAGCACAGTCTTTTGGGTGTCATATTTATTTCTTAAGTGTTGGGGGCTGTGCCATGTTGATCACATCGGCAGCAAGGAGGTTAATTGACATACGCACACTCAGGTGATTTTATCGTCCACACACACAATGTATGCACATGTGTTCTCGAGCACTAATTGCCTGCTCAGAGCGTCTTGCCTAATCTTTGTGTAAGAGGCGTGGCCCTGCTCTCCACCTCCTGGAGGTGATATAAGCGTAGGCGGAGCGAGACAGAGACACGGACAGCAGCCATTAGCAGAAAAGCAGTAGAAGAAGACACATGCGCGGCAGCAGCTAGAAGAAAGAAGAACATAGCAACTAGTAGGGACACACAGCAGCTAGCAAAAGAAATGGCAAGAAGAAAGAAAAGCGGCAGAAGGCAGATCGCAGAACGGAGAACTGAGATGCATCACTAGGGCACCTTAGGTAGACACACCCTTAGTTCACAGGATGCAGGACGCACCAGGAAGCAGCAGAACTTAAGTGAGGCGTAGCAAGTCTCTCTTCCTCTAAGCAAAGCCTGTCCTTCTCTCAAAGTCTCTCAAGCAAAGTCTCTCTCTCTCTCCTCTCAAAGCAAGTAAGCCTCATTTCCTCTGTCCTCTATGAACAAACAAGAAAGCAGCGCACTAAAGAGAAAGATAGAAGTACCTCAGTTTCCAGTCCACCACCCATAAGACCCGTGCAAGTTGTTGCTGCAAGTGGTGACAAATATCCACAGATTTTGGAACCGCAAAGAGCCAGCGACTTTAAGTCTCATAATTATTACTTTATGAGATCAACTAGTCTTTAATAACTGACTACCATGTGCTCGACATGTGTCTAACCTCTGGAAATCCAGCACAGTGTATGGTACATGTGTGCTCTGTCCCATAGTGTGTACATTAGCCTGTTTACTTCTCTCCTTAGCCCTGTAGTGGAGAGATTAATACCAAACTTACACAGGAGCAAGCAGAGGGTTGGAAGGTTAAGTCATGCCCAGGACATATGGCTAGTATGCAAGTGGACCTGGATTCTAACCCAGGCACATGGTCTAATTCCAGTGCCAGTATCCTTCTTGTGGGACTTCTTAACTCCCTATGGATGGAAGTTAGGAAGCATGACTCTCTGGTCCCCTTAAAAATCTGTGCTTCTATTGACTCTTAATTTGAGAAACTCCATTAAACTTACTCTCAGCATCCTCCCAAATCAGTAGGAAAGTCCAGGTTGAAGGCAAGAAAATGAATCAGGGGGATAATGAGCCCTCATAATGGCTTGACACCTGATACTCCAGAAAAGCCTGGCTTTTGAAAACACTGACTCTATTCATTTGACATCTTTGCTGAGGTGCTATAAACAGCAGAGATCAGTTACAAATATGACATTGTTGGGGGACATTTCTTGATATTGCTCAAGTTCTGTTAAATGTATCCTCATTGAACCTGAGATTATCTGTGAACTTCAAAAAAAATGGAAAGGCTCATCACGAGTAGGCCGATTCCTGTTCTCAAGAGACTTTCCTAACCCTCAGATGCCAGCCCCCTCCTTAACTCCCAGAGGAGCTATTGTACTTTCCACACTGCCAACAGTTTTTTAAAAATGTTTTAGCCTTTTATATTCTTTTAATTATTTTGTTCTGTCATGCTCTTATTCCTTTAGAAAATAAAACATGAGTTATCTAGCTAAATAATCTTTAGTAAATACATAGAAGCCTACCCATGGACTCTGCCCAACAGACCTCACAGAATTTCTAAACAGGATAGTTGCTGATGAGCTTTGCCTGCTGAAACCAGTTTGCAAAGCCTGGAAAAAGTGCCTATTTCTTCAAATGTATACACACCACTACAAAGGCCCAAGGATCATGAATAATCAGGGAAATGTGATGCCATGGGAACAATAAAAACAACAAAAATCACCAGTAACTGATCCTAAAGAAATGGAAATCTACAAACTCTCCGTCCAAGAACTCAAAATAATTATCTTAAAGAAACTCATTATTTATAAGAAAACACAAATGTACAATAAAATAAAACCAGGAAAAATCATGTATTATTTTCCTTGTTTTCTAGTTTGGCAAAGAGATAGAAACTGTTAAAAGGAACCAAACCAAACAGAAATTCTGGAGCTGAAGAACACAAGGACTAAACTAAAAAATTCCCATAGAGAATTTCAACAGCAAATTCAATCAAGCAGGGAAAAAAAAAAAAAAAAAAACTCAGTGAGCTCAAAGACAGGTCATCTGAAATTACCCAGTCTGGGACACAAATAGGAAGGAAAAAAAAAGAATAAAAAAGTGATAAAATGTTATGGGACATCATCATGCATTGTAGTAATTCCAGAAGGAATAGAGAACAAAAAGGAGCTGAAGGCTCTTTGAAGAAATAATGAGAGAAAACGTCCCAAAATTGGAGAGGGAAATTAACATCCAGGTCTAGGATGCCCGAAGAACTCCAGACAGATAACAAGATCTTTACCAAGACACAGTATAACCAAATTCCAAAAGATAAATACCAAAGGAGAATTTTTAAAGCAGGAAGAGAAAAATGACTAGTCATGTTCAAGGGAACATCATAAAACCATCAGCGAATTCCTCAGCATGAATCCTACAGGTTAGGAGAGAATGAGCTGTTTATTGAGAGAAACAAACAAACAAACAAACAAACAAAAAATCCCCTGCCAACCAAGAATACTAAATTTGGAACTTGGGTTGTGGCTGAGTAGTAGAGTGCTCACCTACTGTGCATGAGGCCCTGGTTCAATCTCAGCACCACATAAAAATAAAACAGAGACTGGCCTTATAAGAAATGTTAAAGTACCCAGAAGGTAAAGGTGGCTGCTGCTATTCCAGAATCTTGGTGAGTGCTGCATACACACTCTATATCAAAGCTATCTATAAACTGGGGCCTATCTGGCATGGCAAGAGTGCTTAGAACCCAGACAACCAATTTAGTTGCTAGTACAATGTGAACCCCATTGACCATGAGGAGATACAACACATGGGCACTGTGAGATGCTGATATGAATTTCATATCTACTCCTCCATGCAGAAAAGAGTGATCAAGATCCTCTAGACAGTGCTGGATGCCACTGACCAGATGTGACAGCCAGTAAGCAGCACTATGGGGGTCTGCCTGTCCTTGATAAAACAGAAATTTCTGCTGAATATGATGGGACCCAGGTAAAGATCTGAAGATGCTCCTGTGATGTCCCACCACCTTCAGGGTAACTCAACCATCTTTCTAACAGCAACATCGATTAAGATTAGAGATATGCAGACCTCACTGATGGCCAGCTACTTTTCTATGAGAGTCTCAAGACACTATTTCCAGAGCTCTGCCCTCATAGAATGAAAAAAATAATTCTCCAGATCCAGGAGGGGAAATATGTATTGATTTCAGCCCTTGGCAACAGACTTCTGGGCACTGCCAGGCATCTAGATGGGTTCTATGAAGAAGCTATCATGGGGCTGAATCGGCCAAGCTAGTATTCTCACATCTGTGAATTAGACAAGAACTTGAAGTCCATCAGGTCCATGCAGTTACTGGGAGATGACAACACCCATGTCATCTGTGGCTGCTCGGAGTAAGGTCAAACAAGAAGTGAAGGTGAGTGGGCAGGAAGGAAGGAATGCCTTCCTCATCTATCCATTTCTCTGTACCTCTCCCCTGCACAGGCCACACTGACTACATCTGTAGGCATGTTAAGTTGTATCTGCAGATGGGGACTGATGGTTCATTTTCATTTTAACCATTTAATCTCCTACTCCCATTCTTTTTATAGAATCTAGTTAGAATAGCACCTCTGAGACTGGGGAGTTGGGGAAATGTTGATCCAAGTGTACAGAGTTTGAGGTGTACAGTATGAATAAATTCTATAGATCTAGATACAACACAGCAACTATAGTTAATAATACCATATTGTATACACAGGATTTGCTAAGACAGTGGATGTTAAATAATCTCACCACCAAAGTGGGGGGAGGAACTACGTGAGGTGATATTAATAGGATAATATCACAGTATATACATATATCAAAATATGTATTTTTATATTCACAATTGAATATAAAAATGTTCACCATCATTAGTGATTGGGGAAATGCACATCAAAACTACACTAAGATTTCATCTTACACCGTCAGGATGGCAGTCATCAAGAATATAAACAATAATAAAAGCTGGAAAGGATGTGGAGAAAAAGGAACTCTTTTACACTGTTGCTGGAATTGTAAATTTGTACAACCTTTATGGAAATCCGTATGGAGGTTCTTCAAAAGACTAGGCATAGAGAACCACCATATAACCAGCTATATCACTCCTGGGCATTTATCCTAAAGAATTAAAGTCATCATACAATAGTGATACATGCATGCCCATGTTTATAGCAGCACAATTCACAATAGCCAGACTATGGAACCAGTCTAGGTGTCCATCAATGGATGAATGAATAAAGAAAATGTGGTATATATACAAATGGAGTTTTATTCAGTCATAAAGAAAAGTGAAATTATGTTATTTACAGGAAAATGGATGGAACTTGAGACCATTATGTTAAGTGAAATAAGCCAAACTCAGAAGGTCAAGAGTTATAAACAAAAGAGGAAAAAGGAAAAGAAATGGGGAGATCAGTAGAGGAAAGGGACCAGGGAGTGGGAAGATCGGAGGGAGGGGGAAGTGTTGGGAATGAAATTGGCCAAATTGTATTGTTATGTTTGTGCATGTATGACTATATAACAACAAATCCTATTATTCTGTACAACTATAATGCAGCAAGAAAAGGTAGAAAGAAAAAAATCACAATTGACATCTTAAATATGTACTATTTTTTTTTTTTTTTAGTTACACCCTCAATGAAGCTGGAGGAAAAATCAGACTCCAAAAATGAGATTCACAAAACAAGTTGCTGAACAGTACATAAACAATAATTTCAAATGTGTTATAAAAATACTTTTTATATTCATAAAGTACGCCTGGAATGAAATGCTGGTTAGCATAAGGAAGAAGGGTGAGAGTTCGGAGCGCTGCATGATGTAGGAGACAAACGTTCGCTTTACAGTGGTTTGAAGACCTCGTCTGCTTTCTCGGGTAGAATCCTCCAGGTGACAAGATGCCATTTAGGAGGCTCATGCTTGTATGCAATCTAAGACACTATGATCTTTTATTTGTTAAAGGTTGTACTGGTCACAGACACTCATAATAAAATAAATTATTAGCCCTTCATGAAACTCTCTTACACACCAGCTAGCTACAGTTTTCAGAATCTACCTCCTATGGAAGAATGAAGCACCGCTTCCAGGGAACTCATGTATTTCTCTTGTTAGGTTGATGCTCAACTAGTTGGTACATTTGTGTTGACCCCTGGCCAGGCCGATTTTCCTGTGAACTGTTACAATGCTCTCTGGGCAAAGATGGCTTGTATGGTTGGCATCTTGTTACCACCCAACAAAGATGAGATAAGTTGTTTGGTGACTGGTCACAGTTGAGAACAGAATCAGCACATCTTTATCATGTTGGGCTTGCCAGGCAGAGCCCTTTGGCACAACAAATGTACTGACCGGTGAGAAAGGCTCCAGCTCACACCATTCACTCCACACCCCCAACTACCTCTCTTCTTCTCTTCCGACTGTTTTTTCCATGACCATACTGCAGTCTCTGCTGAAATTTAAGAGACTTAAAATCAAGGACACCTGTTGTATTTGGAAACGACTGTGTTGTCTGTGTTATAGTGTCCATTGAGCCTGACAGCTGCACATACGAAGGCCAGTCAGGGTTCACTTCAATAGAAGTGTCTTTTCTGCTTGGATGAAAAATGCCAACAGAACTATAGATCCTGGGCTGTTGCTGTGGGCTCATGTGTTTTTGCAGAAAGAACATTTTCTTATCTGCTTCTCTAGACACACACACACATAATAGGACTAGCAATTAATGTAAAAAGTCAAAGTGGGAGGTCATAAAAATAGTGTGTTTAAAATGAAAAATTTTATTTTGTCTTAAAACATAGAGGTTTGTTTGTTTTCCGACCATGTAGACCAAAGCTTGATTTGGATGTGAACACACCATTTGGAGTTCTGTTGTTGCCTCTTTTGAATGGATGCCACTTCTAATATATAATTTGCAATTTCCAGGTTTCTTTAAAGTGGAATTAGAACTCCAGGATGGTTATGAAACAAACTGAGAGTAGCTTCCATCTATATTTTTACAATCGTTTCCCAGAAAGAGAGAACTCACCCATATGTAATTCTAGGGTAATGTTTTAGTGACTTGTTTCCTAATACTAATACTCCTTAGTAGTCATAGAAAAAAGAACTCTCTTTTCACTGTATTTCATTGACTTACATAATTTGCAATTAAATACCTATAACCAATATAACAAGGGCAACTGGCATTGACTGGTTTAGGGATAAAGTCCCACACATCCCTAGGTAGTGAGCATTCCACCTGAAGGCAGCTGGAGACAGGTGTCTATGAGAGCAGCACCCAGCAGCTCCTGAGTGTATCTGTTACCATGTCTTATTTAACTCCAAGAGGTGATGGGTATGGGTTGACGCATGGAATGTCTGCTGTTGACTCACTCTTTCAGGGGTTTTCAGTGCATTTTAAACAGCATAACCCTTGATTAATCTTACACTGAAGAATGGGACCTACACCAAAGTGGAGATGTTTTGGAGGAACTGTGTTCATCCCCTCTATGCCCCTGAGGTGACTCTTGAAAAACATCTAGAATTCCAGGATGTAGGGTCATGTAAAGCACTATATACAACCCATGAAGAATCCAGTGCTTTTACATTAAAATGATAAACTGATATCTAAAGAGATTGTGATCAGAACTCAAGTTTTCTGGTTCCTAAGCTTGAACTTCGCTACATTTTCCATCTTTTATTTCCCACATGACTTGTGGCTGCCTCTCACAGGGTCTTGTCATCTGATTAACTCTGGGTGGCAGCCCAGAGGCACTACTAAGGCTCATCTCCTTGACATCAGTCCCAACACCTGGTCTGGAGGTTGGTAAGAAACACAGCAGCACAGCTCAGCATGACCTTCACTCTATCTCACTCAACTTGCTGCCAGCAACCAACCCAGGTGAACCAGGTATGGGTGAGAGGAGCAGGCATGACTTTTTCTTTCTGATCTTTACCAAGACTTACTTTTCAACACTCTGTGGGCCTAAGATGTATTTTCATTGCTAAATTCCTAGTCCCTGATTTTGCTGTCGGATGCTCCCAGGGGAGGTAGTGCCTGAGCCTGGCTTGGTTAGGAAAAGGCGGGTAGCAAGATCAAGGGGTATCGTAGGCACAGGCTTGAGCAAACATGATGTTATAGAAGCAAAAGAAAAGAACGGGCCAGAATCATGAAGGGTCTTCTAGCCAAGCTGAGGAGTTTGGATGCTGTCCTGAAGGCAGTGGAAAGTTATTAAGGGATTGCAAGCAGTGGAATGAAATGACCAGGTTGTGATTTAGATGGGTCACCTTGTCAACGCTAAGAAATGAGTGGGGGGAGGGGATTGAAGGCAAGGAGACCAGATAGGAGGCTGTGAGCATAATTTAGGACCTGAACTAAGGCAGCGACAATTCAGATAGAGGAGAGGAGCTAGATTTCAAAGTATTAAGCATGCTTGTACTTAGAATACTGTCCAGAGCTAACTGACTACAAGATGAAAGTGGCCCAAAAAGCTCAAAAGAGAGTGTAGATTTTACACATGATCAAGCTTCAGATTCAGTTCCCAGGAATATTCCAGAGCTCCTAATTTTCCTATCAGGGCTGCCAGTATTGCTGCATAGGCTGTGTGCTAGAAAATTCCAGGCAATGCTGTGACTATAAATTAGAATGTGTTTGGAGCCTCTCTGAGTTGTACAAGGCTACAACCTTTCTCCCTACATTGGGAAAACAAAAATTCCTGGGGATAGTTTACAGAGCTTCTTCAGAAATGTTATGAGAGTTATATGAGCCCTAGGATCCAGTGTAAGACTGAAGTAGTTCTTGCTCCACACAGGTGCTGAGAGGGATAGGAAAAGAGGGCAGGTGGCAAGGGGTTTAAGGGCAGCTGGGGAAGACCCACAAGGAGGTCATGCATCAAAGCAGACTGAGGAAGAACCTCCATCATTGTGGTATAGCTTGGGAATGCCAGAAATTAGTCTCACCAGGAACACCTCACCAAGGTACCCAGCATAGGGATTCAGGTTACAGACTGAAGAGCAAACTGGAAGAACCTCTAGAGTGGCCAGCCCCCTTAACAATCTGCACCCACAAACCAAGAGCATTTGTCTTCTATTCTCTGTTTGGAAAGGCCGAGATGCATGTTCCTTTACTTCACATTAGCCAGTAAAGATGGCTTGTCTTCTGGAAGTAGACTGTTCACAATTCACAGTGTGTCTTAAATACACAAAGTTAATGAATATGTGACTCAGCCCTTTGCTTTACACAGTAGATTTATTTTTGAGAAGTTGTGCAATACAAACAAACCAAATTTTATTTTTAAATTCTTTTCATCATTATGATATTCTAAAACTGTGCAATAATGGTAGTTTGCAAAAAAAAAAAAAAATTCAATCATTATATGCCTGATGGAATCCAGTATAATGTAGCATTTTAGCACAAAGTGGAAGTCACTAAGAGTACAGTTTCAAGTGAAAATGCAGAGGTAGATCCTAGTATTAGTGCCAAGCACATCTATGTTCCTAGCAGAGAGTAGATACTTGTCTGATGTGCTCCTAACAAATATATGAAGTAGGTGTTGTTATCTTTGTCATATAGAAAAGAACATAGATGCTTAAAAAATTAGTGGACCTAAGTACTCAAGATAACAGAGCTAATAAATAGTGTGACTAGGACATTTATTGAGATGTTTTGATTCTTTCCACCTCATGATAGCTATTTGTAAAAACATTGTTCTGCATAATTCTGACTTAAAAAATTGTTCTTGTGAAGAAGAAAACCATGTCCTAATTTATATTTTGTAAGTAAAAAATAATGTCAGGGGAGATTTTCCTAAAGTAGGAATCTCATTTTACAAATGTGTGAAACACTCGCTTCCGCTTATTTTGAAGATGGAATGATTTAACACATGAAGCATAAATATATAGCTGAGAGTCATAAATAGCAAAAAGTTTGAAAAAAAAGCAAACTCCAAAACCCCCACAAAATTTAGACATTTTATCTTCCTTTTTTGTCCTATTGTTATTGCTTCTCTCATATTTAGCTAGCATTATATAACATCTGTTTTTTTTCTGTTTCCAGACTGAAAATTTCATTCTCTAAAGTTGTTGTTCTAGTTTGTTTGTTTTACATGAAAAACTTATTAAGTAGAAGTTGGCAGAAGCAGAACAAATACCCTAAAAAATAACAAATTTTGCAAATGATAGATAGAGGGAGGCAAGATGCGCTGGGGTTCTGAGCTTTTTCTATGCAAAAACTAAAGCAGACATCCCACAACAGTGGGAGAAAGCTGGATTCAGACCACATACCCAAGTGTCAACTCTGCCCATCTACAGTTGCTTGGATGACCCTGTCTCTCCCACCTGCACGAGGACCTCTTGAGCTAAAGTCAACTCAAATCATCACATCGTCCCATGGTGATCCCCACAGTTTCCACTGGAGATCATGTTCCTTGATTCCCGTCCTAAATCATTGCCTAGCTTTGCACACCTGATGTGCTTTCTCTCCTGATCTTTTTTTAGGAGAGAGAACAGAAGCTCAAGGATAAGGTGCTGGCTACAGAAAAGAGATTTTGTTTCCATCAGAATCAAAGATAAGCATAAATCAAAAGTAAGAATAGTTCCTTTACCACCAGGGTCCTTTCAGAAAATCAAACAGAACACATTGTTCTAATTGTACCAGCAAACACTGCTCAGGAGAAATTGTATAAAGCAATGCACTGTCTTAATCTGATCGACCTGGTCTTTAGTTGGTGAAAGTGTCCCTTGGTGGATGCAGGGCAGCGAATCTCAGCATCCTGGCCTTGGGTGGCATTTTCCAAGAGTTGCAGAGACCTCAGCCTTATCTTTGGTTAAATTTCATTCATTCAATCTGCCCAGAGTCAGAGGTCTTTTTCTTGTAGTTAATGCACCTAAATATCAAATTTTAAAATGAAAAATGAGTTTTCTGATCATTCTAGTTGTTAAAACAAGATCCAATAAGATGTAAATATGTACATGCATGCATGAAATTTTGGTGAAGGTGGCAATGTATTTTCCAACAAGCAAACTGCAAATTCACAATGGTGTTTACTGAAGCACGCTATATTTAGAAAAGTCAAGTCTAATGGAGCTTGGCTTTGAGAGCTGTTTGATCCTCCCTTTCATCACTATGTGGTGGAGAGGACTCTGGCGAGCCCTCCACAGGGAGAAATCACCACCAGGGCTTCCACTGCACGAACCTCCACTCCTGTGACCAAACATAGCCTTGCCACTTCAGGAAGGTTTGCATAAAAGGGATTGATTTTCATTTGATTCTGCAAATGGACTCACTGAACTAGCCTGACAGATAGGAAGAGAAAGAAGAGGAAAATTCTAAAGCCGCCCTGGCCAGCTTCCAGGGGCTTCAGGCGGATGGCACAACTGGATTAATCTGCTTCTTTAAACCTGAAGACACTCTAAAGGTTCAAGGCCAGAAACTCAGGATTTATGTGATAGTTTGAAATTCTGAAACTTTTTCTGGTAAAACAAACAAAACAACAAAGACAACAAAAAATTCCCCAAAGCTATTATACTTGAATTCTTCTGCATTTAAAATTTTTTTAAATTGCAGAAATAGTGGTCCTTTACCTTTATTTAGAAAACATTTTAAAAATTGCAAAAGCACACAACTTTCTCTAAGAAAGAATTCTCTCACATCTGTTGTTGCTGTAGGATTAAAATATTCATGCCACAAAGATATCCTTCTTTGAAATAAAATAAACTGAACTTGATCTAAAATCATTGTTATTTACTTGCTAATTGTTTACCATGGGCTCACATTAATCTGTTTAGTTATGAGGATACATATCAATAACACATATTCAGTGAATTCTGGATCCTCACAATATAGCAGGGGAAACACAAATTTATGACTATATAATGATGTACATCCTCATTTTCAAACAGGCTGTGAGTATTATAAAAGGTACTGGCAAGATGTTGTGAAAATAAGAAGTAGCAACCAATTTGGCCTAGGGTGGGGCAGAAGTTGGTTAAGGCTTCACATGGATATTAACATCTAAGCTGGGCTTTAAAGAGAACTAGTCAATAAAATTTGCAATTCAGACTAGGACTGAGTGGGCCTATGACAGACCAACTGGATTTGCTGATGGATTGGCAATGAAGTGAGAACGAGAGAGGTCAACGTTTATACAAAGGTTTTAGAACTGAGAGTCTGGAAGGATAAGTTGAAACATGTTTGGGGATGAGATAAAGAGTTCAAATTGAGACACCTCAGTAGAGTCAAGAATCTGAGTTTACAAGAGAGGTTAGAATGGAGATATTCATCTGAAATCATGGATATATAAATATTATACTGAGAGTCATGAGATGATGTGAAATCACAATGTGAGTATGTGTATGTGGAGATGAAAAATAGACCACAGTCTGAGGAGAAATGAACACATTCAAGAGGCTGAGAAGGAACAATTAATGAGGCAGGAAGAACACCCACTATAGTTTCCTGGAAGCCAAATGAAGACAGCTATAACCAAAGATGAGAGAATGGTTAGCCCTGTGGAATCCTACTGAAAAGAGCAGAGAACTGACCTTTGTGTTTAACAATGTGCCCCTTGTTGTTAAATCCAAGGGCTCATTTGATAACTCTCACAGGAGCACTGATAACACAGGTGGAGAGATGAGGGTAAAGCTTGATAGGGGTAAATCACAACAGTCCCTGCTGCACAGCCACGTTCCCCACCTAGTCTCTATCTGCCCCTCATCTGGTCCTTCTGGTTACTATCTTGCTGTGTTTTCATTTCTCTCTTCATATCAGTTTGGGACTTGATGCTTGGGACCATCTCTATGATTATAGCTCTGATTCCTTTAAATAATGACACTTTGGGCCAACATGAACTTCAAATCCCTCACACACAAAGTTCTGTCAGTTCTCTCTAATCCTGTCTGTATCTTCATGGTTTGTTTCTACTGGGTTTATCCTGGCTTTAGAGCGGACCAGACACAGGTGTCAAAGAACTTACCATAGATCAGACTGTTTGCACAACTTATCCAGAACACAGACCCTACCCAGTTTCTTTCTTCCCTTTAGCCTGGACTGTTTAATTTTCCCTGAGGCATATTTACCAACCTGGTGGTAACAATGGGGTCTACCCTCCCAAGAGACTGATACCTTTTCTGTATTGAGCTGGCCACAGCACCAGGATTCTCTCAGCGGTCATATGGCCTCCATGAAGAGCTCTATCACCCTAGTAGTCTATCTTCCTCTGAATTCCTTTGAAACTATACACCTCCTGTCTATTCCAAAAATAAAAAATATCATTCCATACAAACACTTCCATTAAGATATTGTTACCAAGAACAGCTCTAATCTTAATCTTTATTTAATTTGCATCACTATATGCCAGATTATATTAAAGCTAGGAACACATGGATGATAGAAGGTCAGGAGGGTCCAAGAAATGTTTGTCATACAAAGGAACATAATACACAGTTTTTCTCAGGAGAGTATGCTGGCCCTTACGTTTGTTATGGCTCCTTTCAATACCAAGATGGAGTTATCTGTACTGACAGCATGATGTTGGTAGATCCTAGGATCCAATTATCCTTGAAAAATAAGGGAACCATAGAAATAAGAAAGTTCGTGAATAATGATTGCTAAAGGATATTATCCAGGAAAAAACTTAAACTAATTTCTCTTTGTTTAAATTCTTTAGTACAAATACTTTATGAAGGCTTCTAGGAAATAACACAATAGTATCTTAGAATGACCATAGAGAAGGTAAAAATATCCTTGTAGTTTTACTTAACTTCCTATCAGTATAACAAAATGCCTGAGGTAATCAACCTATAAAGAGAAAAGAATTATTTCAATTCACAGTTTGAGGTTTCAGTTCATGATTGGTTGGTTCTGATGCTTTGGTTTTATAGTTAACACATCAGGGTGGGGTTGCACGGTAGAGCAAAACTGCTCATCTCATGGCTGGAAGTGAAAAAGACAAAGAAAGGAAAGAAACTGGGTCTCATAATGCCCTTCAAGGGTCCAACCTCAATGACTCAAAGAACTCCTATTAGGCTCTACCTCTTAAAGTTTCCACTACCTCCCTCTAGTGCCAGGCCAGAGACCAAGCCGTTACCACATGGACCTTCAGGGGATACTTTGCATTTATGAATCATGGTGGTCTCAGTTTAGTGCCTTACACTTTCTTCTTGCATATGCATAATTACATCGATAACAATCACTTAAGTTTTGCAACAAACGACATTTTCTAGCTTTACTGTCATTTTCTATAGCCCATACGAAAAACAGATATGCTGCAGGAATTTCTATCATAGAACTATGTACTGTTGAGTCAATTGAGGAACAATTTCAGCAATTTAAGTTTGGTTATTCACGTTCCTACTGATTACTCCTTTTGTGGACAAGGAAGTAGCCAGATATTAAAGAGAGAATGAAAATTATCAACTATTCAACTCTTTACCAAAATGTTCCAATATATCTTTGGCCAAGTATCTAAAAACCTTATGAAATCAGTTAAATCTTCATACAAGAATTAATTTTAAAAGCAACATAGAGTTCACTTTCTTTACAAATGACCGGACTATGTTTTAATCTCATAGTTAAACATGATTTTGATTTTTCTGTTCTCCAAGAAATTTGACAAATGAGAAAAGAAGGCACCCTTATCACCGATAGTGTCAAATATTTGTGACCTCGTCCCTCTCTTGTTCTCAATTTTACCATCTTTAAAGTGAGTGAATTAAACTAAATGTCCTATAGAGTCATTTTTTTTTATTGTAAACAAATGGGATACATGTTGTTTCTCTGTACATGGCATAAAGGCATACCATTTGTGTAATCATAAATTTACACAGAGTAATGTTGTTTGATTCATTCTGTTATTTTTTCCCTTCCCCCCACCCCTCCCACCCCTCTTTACCCTCTATACAGTACTTCCTTCCTCCATACTTGCCCCCCTCCCTAACCCTAACTCTAACCCTAACACTAACCCTTCCCTCCCCCCCGTTATGTGTCATCCTCCACTTATTAGCGATATCATTCGTCCTTTGGCTTTTTGAAATTGGCTTATCTCACTTAGCATGATATTCTCCAATTTCAACCATTTGCCTGCAAATGCCATAATTTTATCATTCTTTAAGGCTGAGTAATATTCCATTGTATATATAGACCACAGTTTCTTTATCCACTCATCAATTGAAGGGCATCTAGGTTGGTTCCACAGTCTGGCTATTGTGAATTGAGCAGCTATGAACATTGATGTGGCTGTATCTCTGTAGTATGCTGATTTTAAGTCCTTTGGGTATAGGCCAAGGAGTGGGATAGCTGGGTCAAATGGAGGGTCCATTCCAAGTTTTCTAAGGAATCTCCACACTGCTTTCCAGAGTGGCTGCACTAATTTGCAGCCCCACCAGCAATGTATGAGTGTACCTTTCTCCCCACATCCTCGCCAACACATGTTGTTGCTCGTATTCTTGATAATCGCCATTCTAATTGGGGTGAGATGGAATCTTAGGGTGGTTTTGATTTGCATTTCTCTTATTACTAGAGATGTTGAACATTTTTCCATATGTTTGTTGATTGCTTGTAGATCTTCTGTGAAGTGTCTATTCATTTCCTTAGCCCATTTGTCGACTGGATTATTTGAATTCTTGGAGTAAAGTTTTTTGAGTTCTTTATAGATTCTGGAGATTAGTGCTCTATCAGAAGTATGATTGGCAAAGATATTCTCCCATTCTGTAGGCTCTTTCTTCGCATTGCTGATAGTTTCCTTTGCTGAGAGAAAGCTTTTTAGTTTGAATCTATCCCAGTGGTTGATTCTAGCTTTTATTTCTTGTGCTATGGGAGTCCTGTTAAGGAAGTCTCATCCTAGACCAACAAGGTGAAGATTTGGACCTACTTTTTCTTCTATAATCTGCAGGGTCTCTGGTCTGATTCCGAGGTCCTTAATCCATTTGGAGTTTAGTTTTGTGCAGGGTGAGAGATATGGATTTAGTTTCATTCTGTTGCATATGGATTTCCAATTCTCCCAGCACCATTTGTTGAAGAGGCTATCTTTTCTCCATTGCATACTTTTGGCACCTTTGTCTAGTATGAGAAAATTGTATTTATTTGGGTTTGTGTCCGTGTCCTCTATTCTGTACCATTGATCTACCTTTCTATTTTGATACCAATACCATGCCGTTTTTGTTACTATTGCTTTGTAGTAGAGTTGAAGATCTGGTATTGCAATACCCCCTGTTTCACTCTTCCTGCTAAGGATTGCTTTAGCTATTCTGGGTTTCTTATTCTTCCAGATGAATTTCATAATTGTTTGCTCTATTTCTGTAAGGTATGTCATTGGGATTTTAATTGGAATTGCATTGAATTTGTATAGCACTTTAGGTAGTATGGCCATTTTGACAATATTAATTCTTCCTATCCAAGAACATGGAAGATCTTTCCATCTTCTAAGGTGTTCTTTAATTTCTTTCTTTAGTGTTGTATAGTTCTCATTGTAGAGGTCTTTCACCTCTTTTGTGAGATTGATTCCCAAGTATTTTATTTTTTTCGAGGCTATTGTGAATGGGATAGTTTTCCTAATTTCTCTTTCTGAAGATTTATCAATTATATATAAAAATGCGTTGGATTTATGGGCATTGATCTTGTAACCTGCTACTTTACTGAATTCACTTATGAGTTCTAAGAGTTTTCTGGTGGAATTTCCAGGTTCCTCTAAATATATAATCATGTCATCAGCGAACAGGGATAGTTTGAGTTCTTCTTTTCCAATTCGTATCCCTTTAATTTCTTTGGTTTGTCTAATTGCTCTGGCTAGAGTCTCAAGAACGATGTTGAATAGAAGTGGTGAAAGAGGGCATCCCTGCCTTGTTCCAGTTTTTAGGGGGAATGCTTTCAGTTTTTCACCATTTAGAATGATATTAGCCATGGGTTTAGCATAAATGGCCTTTACAATGTTAAGGAATGTTCCCACTATCCCTATTTTTTCTAGTGTTTTGAGCATGAAGGGGTGCTGTATTTTATCAAATGCTTTTTCTGCATCTATTGAAATAATCATGTGATTCTTGACTTTAAGTCTATTGATATGGTGAATTACGTTTATTGATTTCCTGATGTTGAACCAACCTTGCATCCCTGGGATGAAACCCACTTGATCATGGTGCACTATCTTTTTAATATGTTTTTGTATGCGATTTGCTAAAATTTTGTTGAGAATTTTTGCGTCAATGTTCATTAAGGATATTGGTCTGAAATTTTCTTTCCTTGATGGGTCTCTGTCTGGTTTAGGTATCAGTGTGATATTGGCTTCATAGAATGAGTTTGGGAGGGTTCCCTCCTCTTCTATTTTATGGAATACTTTGAGAAGTATTGGAATGAGCTCTTCTTTAAAGGCTTTGTAGAACTCGGCTGAGAACCCATCTGGTCCCGGACTTTTCTTTGTTGGTAGGCTTTTGATGACTTCTTCTATTTCAGTACTTGAAATTGGTCTATTTAAATTGTTTACGTCCTCCTCGTTCAGTTTAGGTAATTCATATGTCTCTAGAAACCTGTTGATGTCTTCGAAATTTTCTATTTTGTTGGAGTATAGATTTTCGAAATAGCTTCCAATTATGTTTTGTATTTCAATCCTGTCTGTTGTGATATTTCCTTGTTCATTCCGAATTTTAGTGATTTGGGTTTTCTCTCGTCTTCTCTTTGTTAGTGTGGCTAAAGGTTTATCAATTTTGTTTATTTTTTCGAAGAACCAACTATTTATTTTGTCAATTTTTTGTATTGTTTCTTTTGTTTCAATTTCATTGATTTCAGCTCTGAGTTTAACTATTTCCTGTCTTCTACTACTTTTGGTGCTGTTCTGTTCTTCTTTTTCTAGGGCTTTGAGCTGTAGTGTTAGGTCGTTTATTTGTTGAGTTTTACTTCTTTTATTAAATGCGCTCCATGAAATAAATTTCCCTCTAAGTACTGCTTTCATAGTGTCCCAGAGATTTTGATATGATGTTTCTTTGTTCTCATTTACCTCTAAGAATTTTTTAATTTCCTTCCTAATATCTTCTGTTATCCATTCATCATATAATAGCATATTGTTTAATCTCCAGATGTTGGAATAGTTTCTGTGTTTTACTCTTTCATTTATTTCTAACTTCAATCCATTATGATCTGATGGAATACATGGTAGTGTCTCTATCTTCTTGTATTTGCTAACATTAGCTTTGTGGCATAATATATGGTCTATTTTAGAGAAGGATCCATGTGCTGCTGAGAAGAAAGTGTATTCGCTCTTGGTTGGATGGTATATTCTATAAATGTCCGTTAAGTCTAAATTATTGATTGTGTTATTGAGATCTATGGTTTCTTTGTTCAATTTTTGTCTGGAAGATCTGTCCAGTGGTGAGAGAGGCGTGTTAAAATCACCTAGTATTATTGTGTTATGGTCTATTTGGTTTCTGAAATTGAGAAGGATTTGTTTGACATACATGGATGAGCCACTGTTTGGGGCATAGATGTTTATGATTGTTATATCTTCCTGATTTATGCTTCCCTTAAGCAGTATGAAATGACCTTCTTTATCCCTTCTGACTAACTTTGGCTTGAAGTCCACATTATCTGAAATGAGGATGGATACTCCAGCTTTTTTGCTGAGTCCATGTGCATGGTATGTTTTTCCCCATCCTTTCACCTTTAGTCTATGGGTATCTTTTTCTGTGAGGTGAGTCTCTTGCAGGCAACATATTGTTGGATCTTTCTTTTTAATCCAATCTGCCAGTCTATGTCTTTTGATTGATGAATTCAGGTCATTAACATTCAGGGTTATTATAGAGATATGATTTGGTTTCCCGGTCATTTGGTTCATTTTTTATTTATTTGTTTGACACAACTTGTTTCCTCCTTTATTTGACAATTCCTTTAGGATAATTCCTCCCTTTGCTGATTTGCTTCTTTGTTTTTCATCTCTTCCTCATGGAATATTTTGCTGAGAATGTTCTGTAATGCTGGCTTTCTTTTTGTAAATTCTTTTAGCTTTTGTTTATCATGGAAGGATTTTATTTCATCGTCAAATTTGAAGGTAAGTTTTGCTGGGTATAAGATTCTTGGTTGGCATCCATTTTCTTTCAGGGCTTGAAAAATGTTGTTCCAGGCCCTTCTAGCTTTTAGGGTCTGGATTGAAAAATCCGCTGATATCTGTATTGGTTTCCCCCTGAATGTAATTTGGTTCTTTTCTCTCACAGCCTTTAAAATTCTGTCTTTATTTTGTATGTTAGGTATTTTCATTATAATGTGCCTTGGTGTGGGTCTGTTGTAATTTTGTGTATTTGGAGTCCTATAAGCCTCTTGAACTTGATTTTCCATTTCATTCTTCAGATTTGGGAAATTTTCTGATATTATTTCATTGAATAAATTGTTCATTCCTTTGGCTTGTTTCTCTAGGCCTTCCTCAATCCCAATAATTCTTAAATTTGGCCTTTTCATGATATCCCATAGTTCTTGTAGATTCTGTTCATGATTTCTTACCATCTTCTCTGTTTGTTCAACTTTGTTTTCAAGGTTAAATATTTTGTCTTCAATGTTTGAGGTTCTGTCTTCCAGGTGTTCTATCCTATTGGATATGCTTTCTATGGAGTTCTTAATTTGGTTTATTGTTTCCTTCATGTCAAGGATTTCTGTTTGTTTTTTTTTTCAATATCTCTAACTCTCTATTGAAATGATCTTTTGCTTCCTGTATTTGCTCTTTTAGCTGTCAATTGGTGCGATCATTCAATGCTTGCATTTGCTCTTTCATCTCATCGTTTGCTTCTCTGATCATTTTAATTATGTACATTCTGAACTCCTTTTCTGTCATTTCTTCTGCCATGCTGTCATTGGGTTTTATTGATGTAACATCTAGATTTGTTTGCAGCATTTTCTTTCCTTGTTTTCTCATATTGTTCAGGTATCAGTGGACCGCTGAGATATTGCAGATTTCCTCTATTGACTTACAATGTCCCTGAAGATTTCTATATATATCCCCTCTTAGCCTTCAGTAGGCTGAAGTCTTGTAGGAAGTTGATAATGCGGTGCTCCACAAGGAAGCTGCTTCTCTAGGAGTGGTGGCCTGCTAGTGGGCAGAGGTGCCTCCACTTGTTGACCAATGGTCATCCAAAGGGGACCTAGGCTGCGGGCTGAGGCAAGGCCTGTTTGGGCCTGAGTCTCTGGTTTTACCGTCCTTGTGGGGAAACCTCACCTGGCAGGGAAGACTCACCCGGTGGGGAGGTCTCGCTGGTCAGTTCCCTCCTAGAGGTTCCCCTCAATTTACAGCTACCGCCTGGGCTGGGCTGCCTTCCTCTGCAAAGTTCCCAGGGGCCCGGCCCTACCTCCTGGGCCTGGGAGCCTCACCCTTCGCAGATGAATCTCCTTAGGCTGCCCCTCCTCAGAGAATCTGCCCGCAGGCCTGGAACCTTCGCTCTGCCCTAAGCCTGTCTCTGTGCGGCTCTTCCACCAAGAAGCCTCCTAGATCCTGGGACCCTGCTCTGCACCTAATCACCTGGCTATGCGGCCCCTCCTCTGAGCAGCCACCTGGGGCCCCGTACAATCGCTCTGAGACCCAGAGACCCGCCACACGCCTTTCCTCCAGACAGCCGCCCAGTATTCCGGTGCGGTCACTAGGAGTCTAAGAAACTCACTGCGTGCCTCCACCTCCCACCAACCACCTGTAGCCCTGGGCAATCAATCACTCCGAGTCGAAGTGACCCTCCCCGTTCCTCCTCCTTCTCCAGATAACCCCCTGGGGGTTCAGGAGCGGTCGCTCTGAGTGGCTCTGAATCCACGTGACCCGCTGCATGGGTCCTCTGGGCAGCCGCCCGGAGCTCTGGTGCGGCCACTCAAGAACAAGTGACCCACCAAGCTTCTCCTCCAGGCAGCCCCCCTGTGTTCAGGAGCTGTCACTTTAAGTCCAAACAACTCACCACTCGCCTTCTCCTCTGAGCAGCCGCTTGGAGCGCTAATGCAGTCACTGCGAGTCCAAACGACCCGCTGCACTCCTCCTCCTCCTCCTCCTAGTCCTCCGGGCAGGCCCTGGTGTTCAGAAGTGGTCTGAGTCCAAACAGCTCGCCACGCAGCCCCTCCTCTGGCAATCGCCTGCAGCTCTGGTGCAGTCACTCCGAATCCAAGCGGCCGCGCTCCTCTTCCTCCTCTTCGTCCTCAGGGCAGGCCCCGGTGTTCAGAAGCGTCGTTCTGAGTCCAAACAGCTCGCCACAGAGCTTCTCCTCTGGCAACCGCCTGTAGCTCTGGTGCTGTCACTCCGAATCCACGCGGCCACGTTCCTTCTCCTCCTCCTCAGGGCAGGCCCCGGTGTCCTGAGTCCACACAGCTCTCCTCGCCACTCCTCCCCTGGGCAGCCGCCGGAGCCCCAGTGGTTGCTCCGAGTCCCAGCGCTGTGCCGAGTGGCCTCCTTTTCGGCGCTCCCAGTTGTCCGCGTTCACTGCTCCAGCGG
Source organism: Sciurus vulgaris (assembly GCF_902686455.1). Classification (NCBI taxonomy): domain Eukaryota; kingdom Metazoa; phylum Chordata; class Mammalia; order Rodentia; family Sciuridae; genus Sciurus; species Sciurus vulgaris. The sequence goes on from NC_136469.1 coordinate 59,948,449, forward strand.
GGGGAGGGGCGTCTTGCCGGCAGCTCTACTTCACAAAGTTTCCTGCATTCCGGGACCACCGTCCCATCCGGACGCCTTCCCAATGGGTGAGAGTCACCCGGCTGCTTTGAGTTGGTCCCAAGTGTCTCAATATCTCCTCTTTTGAATTCTGAGTCCTGGAGCTACATGAAATGCAGCCACCCTCTTGGCCGCCATCTTGAAACCTCTCATCATTGGATCTTTTGCAGAGTCCCAGAAAAGCCTAGAAAACTTTAGCTGCCCACTTCCAATAACAGCAAGGAATAGTGTTTGGAGAAGTCAGGGGAAAGGACTTCTGGAGCTCCTAGAACTGGTTGCCAAACTGTCGGGACTGGATGTCGGGCAGCAGGCGGGCGGAAGATGGTGGCTGCTGCCCAGGACTCTTTTGCTGACTGGACTGCACAAAATCAGTCTGCTTGCTTCCTCTTGGCTTCATCACCACTTCCCCAAAGCCTATATTTTTACAAAGCTTTATGTTTGCAAGCCAACAGCAGAGGCTTCGAAAGAACCAGTGCTCAGAGTCACCCCAAAAGGTGGCTCGCCCACCATGCCCACTCCTCACTATGTTCCCTTCTCTGCCTCTGCCAAGCCAGAGGGAAAAGGCTAGGTCTCTCCCACAGCTTCCTCCAGAGGCTGTTCTCTAGAGTCATTTTTTTTTCTTATGGATTTCAACTCATTCTCCAGCAGGAAAACCACAACCCCATTTCTTTTCCCCACAGTCTACAAAAGATAAAAGTTTTGGCTGAATAATCTTTGTTTCTAAATAAATACCTGGAATTAGAAGTAAACTCTACCGGGTTTCTTATATCTCTTTGGAGTATCTTTGAGCGACTGTTATGAAAATGTTACTAGAAGTTTCCAAAAGGACCTGAACTCATTCCCAGGATGCCCACTGTCACAAGACCAGCATTAGAAGCTGTAACAGGTAACAACAGCAGCACGTTCACTGAGTGCTGGGCGCTGTTTTAAGCCAATCACATTATTACCTCCTTTAATCCTCACCAGACCCCAGTAGCTATCACTTTCCTGTTTTACAGGGTTACTTCATGTCTCATGAAGAAGGTTCTACACTGTCCACACCGGATGCAGGGGAGATCATGCTTAATCTCTCCACAGTGCCATTGCCTGAGCAACCAAGTAATCAGCATGCTCTTCATCATGCCAGTTGCAGTGGGGACTGAAAAAAGCACGACTCTACTAACTGAGAAGACATATCCATTCACAGCAAAAGGTCATGTGTGTATACAAGAGGTATAAACCCTTTGCTCAGGAGCTGGGAAATCCAGTACTTTCCTGCCCTTCACTTCCTCTACACATAACAGATATGCACGGAAACAGGAGTTCACTTCAGCCGTTTTACATAAATTAAATTAGATTGCATACCACAAAATAAGGGATGGAAAATACATTTAATTGATTAAAACACTTGATTACCATACCAAAGTCAACTAGGTAAACAAATCATTTTATAGAGGCAAAGCAGCAAATAACAAACAGGAATTTGGGAAGATCAGGGCTTTGGCTAGGAAATAAAAAACTGTCTGGGTTTGCAGATAATAAGATGGTGGTGCCCAGATACAGGTTTCTTGTGATTGATTAGTTGAATTGATGTCATTGGTATTTATTAAAGAGTTTCCACAGAAACAATGTCTAAGGTGCATGACTAATTCCAATTGGACTTACTTCAAACATAGAACAGGAAGTGAGGCCACACAAGGAAAGTTAGAGGCCAAAATATTTATCTAACCCCTGAAGCTGAGTCATCTTGAGTTCAAGTGCATTTGATTTATGTAAATTCAACCACTGGGGCAAAAGGCGAAAGGGGAAACACAACTTTGTAAATTGTTATTTTGCAAAGTGTTCTTTACTGAATAAATGTGCACTTACGTATTATATATTATACATAATTTTGTGCAGACACATATTACACAGGATTGTATACTCAAAAGCCTGAAATCAGATCTTTGGGAAATTTGAGGGGTTTCCAAAAGCAATTTTGGCCTTTCTATCTTTTTATTTTAAGTTGTGTCTCAGAAGTCGAACCACTGAGCAGCCTGTGACCCCATCATGAATTAAAATGACCCTTTGGAGAGCAAGAAGGCCCAATGGAGGTATGTCTCCTGCTCCCAATACTACTACAAATGTGATTGTTATTAAACTAGGCTCTCTCCCTGTCTGATCCTGATATTCACTAGGAATAGAGAAAGAAGAGAAGGGAGAGCAGTTCAGGGGTGTTTGGATTGGTCTGTTGGGCCTTATACGTGTTGTACTGAGGTTGCTTTAGTCACACTAAGGCAACAGGGAGACAAACAAGTGAGAAGACCTTTCAACTAGGGAAATATATTCCAAAGTGTTATGAGCTGTCATATCAAAGTGTGTTGTGTTGAGTTAGCATGGAGAAAAATGGTTTTCTCATCCATGAGTTTATTTCCCTAACTGCTATAGACATACAGAGATAGTCAGGACAATCCTCTGCACCTATTTCTATTTTTAGAGCCTGTGTGGATGATAAATATACAGAGACCAACTCGTGTCTTATGGAAGGGAGCATATGCTTGCAGGGACTAAAATAGTAGCACATTAAAATCAGGCAGGTGTTTAACTGGGGAATGCAAAAGCACCTTCTCAAAAGAGTCTCTGGAGGTTTTTATTTAAATGTTTTCAGCAAAATAAACTGTTACTAGGAAAACATGTTGTCATAAATATAAGAAGGGGCTGCTGGTCTGAAATGTATCTGGCTGATTTCTCCTTCCTTTATAATCCCACTAAGCCTCAATGCTCAGCAGCAATAGTCAGATCTCCTTGCATCCTTGGTCACCCAGGGCTGCTGGCAGGATAAGGTCAGAGTTCTCAGCTCAAAGTAAACCATCTTTCTTGATTAACAACCCCTAACCTTTTAAAGACTAAAAGGTTCTTTTAGTAAAGCAGGTGCTGGGAGCCTTGTACCTGCTATATGCCCTGATCTACAGACAGTGAAGAATTTTGTTGGAGGCAGTGACTGGTTTAATGAAGGAAAATAGCATACTCTGAAGAGGCCCATTCTGACTCTTTAACTGCTGAGTTGAATTATTTAAAAAAAAAAGTCATTATTTAGGATGTATTAATTCTGAATTTGCACTATTTGATAATGATGTATTTAGCATTTGCTTTATTTTAAACAGCATTTTGCTAAGCGAATTTAGAAGTTAAACAAGATAATGAGGTACTTTTTGCTAACTTCTGAGTTGGCTTCCCTAGCAGCTAAGGACATGCAGCTAAAGACTTCAAATGTGACTACAAACAATGTCTTAATAACACTTATAGATCATAACACTTTGATGCATTATTTATAAATCATTCTTAGTTATTCAGTTAAGAACTCTCCCTAAATAATTTTGCTAGCTTTTCTCTAGTTATCCAAAAGTAACAATTAAGCTATTTAATTATTGACTCAATAATGGAGACAAAAGAGTATTTTCTGAGTTCCTACTGTTCAGTCATTTGAGAGGTAACAAAGATGTATAGTATGCCTACTGTGAGCCAGTAAACAAATGAGGCAAAAAATAAAAGTAAGAAGAAAAAAAACCCTCTGCCTGTGTAAAGCTTATAAAGTCCTAGATATTGGAATGAAAACAATTTACAAGTCAGATATTATCCCTGCTTGCATGGAGTTTAAATTCTGATGTGAAAGATGAGCAATAAACCAGGACCCAAGTTTTTATAAGAAAATTGGTGGACAGTGTAATGCATATGGTGATGGCATGTGACAAGGTCATTCTGAGTCCCACTTAGATACGGTGGAAAGGGCAGATCCCAAGATGAAGTGATGATTAAAACATGAAAGATGAAGAACTGGATATTTAATTAACATAAAGTTATAAGAGCACAGAAAATGTTATGGAACCCTCAACACCAAATTTGTATATGTGGGAAGATAAGGTTGAACAAAGGGATGGTTATACTCTTAAATTCTCATTCAATAGCTCAGAGTCATTTGAATTGTTCAGCAAATATGTTTTTCTCTTAGGATAGAAAAAAAATTATTTTCATGTTCTTATTCTGTATGATAGAAAAGGTCAGATTGTTTTCTCAAAAGTTGCTCTAATTTGCATCTTAGGTCTTGAGTTGGGAGCAGATTTGAAGGTATGATTTGAAGCAAGGGAAGAAACGAGATGTTAAATAATTTATGATTACTGCAAATATTCAAAGGAAATAGAATATTGAATTTTTGGAGGCCCATGTTTGAAATTGCTGATGTTTGAAATCAGAAATTTGGGGAAAAGGAATATTTTTCAAAGTGAATGAAAACAGAAACAAGATTTAAGTCCCAAGTTGTAATATCAAGATAAAAGGGAAAAAGAATCCTTGTTAAGAATCATAGCAATAAGTCATCCACGTGATTCTGTGGTCAGGCAGCTGAGCTGGCTGAGTTGGCTGGTTAATTAAATTCTATTTCACTGCCATCTTAGAAAAATTGACAGTAATTTGCTAAAGCCTAATAAGGCATCTTCTCTTTGCTACCTTCCCAAACTGGGGAGGAACCTTTGGCAAGTCCCCTCGCATCCCTACATCATGCAGGTCACGATAAAAGATAGAGGTCATGGGAAAGATGAACCAAAAGAGTTAGATTATTTTAAGTATGGTGTAGAGAAAGATTTGTTTGCTTATTGATGTTTCACCTCAAGGCTGGTCTGGAAGGGACCATTTTCCTTCATCCAGTAAGATCTGAAACATTGAAACCCCCACAGCTCCCTTAGGAGAAACCAGATGGAAACTATTGCCTGAGATAACAAGTCAGGGCCAGAAGGGAAGAGAGGAGAAGTAGGGATAGGGAAAGAGAGGACAAAATGCCAAAGAGACCATTCAAAAAGCAGAAGGAGAAGGAGGAAGAACAGAGAAAACAGAGCATCCTGGCTCAAGGGGAAACGTCAAAACCTATTTGTGCCATCTCGGTCCTGTTTATGCAGGCTTAAGTGTTAGTAAGGTTTTATTTCTGGTGGTGAACTATTCCTTCCTGTCCTTCCAAGTTTTAAGGGCATAGCTAAGGGGTTGCATCTACAGTGTGCATGGCATGATTCTACAATAACGTGCTTTTTTCTTTGCACAAGAAGATGGTGCTACTTATTTATCCTCATGGTACATGCTGTTTTTCTATTCAAAGGGATAGTCTTATACTAATCCTACCACTCCGTTTCTTTGGACTCCATGGAGACCAGCTGGTGCTGTGTGCAGGCAGCTGGTTGAGGTAGTGGCCAGCAGTGGGCATGGCCCTGTGACCTCCACCTCATAGATTGAATGCTCAATCACCAAATAAGCATGAGCTTGAGTTGCTCAGAGCTGGGTTCCAAACAGGGCTCCACACTTACCATTAATTGTAAAAGTTATATAGGACACATCTTTGATCATCCTTGAGTACTTTATCCACTAAATGGGAAAATGTGCATTTTCATGGTATGATCGAGAGGACCTTTAAGCAGAACACAGAAAGCATGTACCTCAAAAAACAAATAATACTCTTTGTCACTCTCAGCAACAAAAGGTAACATGGTGCCTTTCCTTCAAATGTAATTCCAACCTGGTCTAGAGAGAAACAGCTGTCCACAGGGCATTAAGCAGTGGCCAAAAGAAAAGCCTTCTTCCTCCTGGGGTGGTGGTACATGCCTGTAATACCAGAAACTCTGGAGGCTGAGGCAGGGGATTGGGAGTTCAAGGCCAGTTAGGACAAGGTAAGTGAAACCTGTCTCAACAACAACAACAAAAAGCAACAACAAAAAACAAAAAACAAAAAAAAAAAAAAAGAAGAAGAAGAAGAAGAAGAAGGAAAGAAAAACCTCTTTCACATCAATTTGCATGAATAGCTTTGCAAGTGCTTATGGAAAATCTTTCACAACTTAAGGCCCCGGAGAATCTGAGAATGTCTGTGTTTGGAAAGTCCTTTGTATCCTTCCTGGTTTGCATTTAATCTATCTCTTCATTTCCAGTCTAGTGGTCTACCTTTCATAAACTTCTTTCTTTCCAATGCCATATTTATATATCATATTATGCCACTGTCAGAGACCCTAAATATAACCATATCCTTTTACCAACTGGTAGATGATCTGGCTTTCATTCTTCATTTCTTCAATCATGTTAAATTTTATATACTATGATACATTTCACTAGACTTTCAGAGAGTACTGAGTAACTTTCTCTACAGAGATAAAAATAATGATGCTGAGTCACTTCCTTTGTTGCTCTTTGAATTCCCATATAAAGTTATCAACCAAGTATACCTTGCCTGGCCTAGCAAGTGGGCCCATTTACCCTGGGTTAATGCTGGTATCATTAGTCACTGTTAATTGCTCAAGAATTGAGATCAGGTAGGCAATTACTGAGTTCATCTGTAAAAAAAAAAAAAGTGACTCTAGTCATATTAAGGAATAAAAGGCTCTATGGCTACCAATGGACAGCAAGTTATTTCAACAGAACTGAGAGTATCCATTTTCATGGTAATATAAACTGACCCAGAACTCTGAAAATGCTAGGAGTCAAACAGTTTCAAGTTCTTAATTATTTTACCCTAAATTTGGTCATTGTTTTCCCATTTATGTATTTTTTTTTAATAGGTAGAGTCTGTCCTACTCCCAGTTTTCGAGAAATTGTGGTTTGAAGTAAGGCTGATTTTTTTTGGAAATTGACTTTATTTGAAAAAGCTTTCCCTAAATTTTTTCCTATACTGCCATTCATTGAGATAAAAAGCAGAAAGAGAGCTACACAGATATCTTGGAGGTAAGTTCCTATTTTAAAATGGCCCTGTGTTTGCCTCTTGGGGAGCTTTGGCTAGGACTGTGCTCTCTGAGGGAACAAGACTCTGGAGGGAGATTTTTCAGAACTTGGGGCATTAAAGTTATGATTTAACCTGCACCCAGGACATCTGACCTTGCAATTTTGTAGTTTGCCAACTGCTGGGAAAAATTCTGCTGAAATTTGTTGTGTTGTCATGACAGACAGGGCCATATGGAAAGTCCTGGAAAAATTCCTTCCTAGACTATAATTGTTTTGATGGGCAGAAACTGTGCCTTCCATTCAACTATGGGGTATGTATGCTTCATAGTGTTTGAGGCTATCTTCAGGATCTATCCGCCAAGGCACGATCAACCTCAGAGCAAAAGAAAACACTCTGCTTGCCTGAAGAAGCCAACAATATTTTATTTCAATTTATTTATAGGATCATGTTACTTAATCCCCAAGTACTTAATATGTACACAAGTTGGTTATATGAAAAAAATTCAAACTGTTACATGGTTTATTTATGGTCATGTAGATGAAATTACCAATTGGATAAGTTACTTCTTCTAATTGATTTATCTGGGTGTCCTGTAGAGTATGTGAATGTAGAAATCAGTAAGACCATGTAGCTTAATGGTTAAGATCCAAGCTCTGGAGTCAGATTGCCTGGATCTGAAATCTGCTTCATAATTTGTTAACAATTCTGTGCCTCAGCTTTTCCATCTATAAAATCAAGACAACAATTTTATCTAACTCATTAGGTTCTTATGAGATGCTTTTTATTTAACTAATATACACATCTAAAAGGTGCTTCAAGTAGTTCCTGGCATAGTAAGCACTATGTAAGTAAGTCTTAGTTGTAATTATTATGACTATCATTAAGAAACAGATCATGGTGCCATTTCTTTTTCCTTTTCTTTTCTTCTGTCTTCACCTAGAGTTCTGACTTTATGTCCATAGTATTATTCCTGACATTTCCAGTCTTTCCTTAGGTGGTGATTTTAATGGCAGTGGTATGGGCAGAGGGAGTTGTGGAGAGAACAGCAGGACTGTGTGTCCACATCCCAAGTGTGAGAAGGTGGATGTTTCAGTTGTTCGGGGCTCCTACTTCATACCTACCCACATGCCTATTCAGAGGAAGGAACATTTTTCCATGTGGGGGTGGCATTCATATTGGAAGGGGATGGTTGATGATGTTATTTTTGTTCCCACAAATGTGGATGTTTAAAATAGTGCTTTATTCAATCGGTGTAAGTGACACATAACCTATGTATAGTGATAGAGTTGAGCCTGGCAGGTGATGAGGGACAGATCTCACCAAAATCAAGATGTGGTTATCCACTGATAGTATCCAAGGAATTACTCTGAAGATGGCCAGCACAGACCCCCCATCTTGGGTTGCCTGGCAAACTTGCCTGCACAACTACTGACTTGTTTGAAATGGATGTAGCTCAGAGGCAGTGAACTGGGATTTGGCTTTGTCTCCATGGGGCATGCCAGTGGGTCACATTTCCTCTCTGAACCTCCCTCCAAGCCGCACTGTACTCATGAAGGGTAAGCATATTCCTTGTTCTTTCGTGCTTTTTGACTCAGTGCCCTGCGGGCCTGGAATGCAGCCAGCAAAACAGAATCGTGAGCTTGTAGCCTGGGCTAAATTTAATTGGGGCTTATTGTCTTGCTATGGTTTGACAAGTTTAAGGGACAGTTTTGAGATTGATTAGATATTGTAGGGATTTGCAGTAGTGTCAGTTTTGGCTCTGGGTGCTCCATTTTCATGACTATAATTAAAAATGTATGTAATGTGCTAAATTTCAGGTCTTTGAAAATCACCCTTTTATACTTCATGTCACCACAGTAAGGATTCTAGAAGGGATTCTTCCTATTTGGGAACAATAGGTTATGTTGCATAGAGTGCCACTTTGGGGAAAGAGGGATGAAATATTATTTTCCTGTGAAAAGTTTTATTACCAGAACTCTTCCGATCTGGCTCTCCAAAGAAAGAAAACACAACCATTTTGAAGCAAATATAAAGCTACCATATGTATGAAGGAGATTTTGAAGTATTTCCAGAGTGTCCTCAATTGATTTGAAGTGCAGTGCAAAATCTGAATTGTGTTTAAGAACAAGGGGGGAAATCCATTTAATCAGAGGCTGGGGAGAGAAAGATGGCAAGGAGTAAAGAATAATTGCATACTTGCTAGACATCTCTGTAATAGATTACATAGGACATTTGGCTGATTTGAATTGGAACCTTCATGCCTCCACCCCCAGCCTCTCTTTCCATCTCTCCAGAGCCTCTTCCCTCTACCCTCAAGTGTGGTTTTGATATGACTAGGGAATGGACACTAAAAATATTTCTGGAATGACGTGACCCTCTCTTGCCCCATCCAGGAAAGGGACGAGGCTTCACAAGAAACAGCACATGCTTTGCTTTCATTTCTGGGAGTACAGGGGTCGACCTACAGATGCTGCTTCTTCCGTGGCTGATGGCATTCAGACCCCCAGCTGCCCACGGTGCCAGGCAAATAACTGGACAGGTGAGCTCAGTCACGGGTCACTGGCCGCAGTCTCGGCCAGAGCAGCAGCCCCCCAGCCACAGACCACCTCTGCCTCCCCATCCAGGAGCCTTCCCACCTCCCTCAGGTTTGCCGCAGTCCCGCCACAGGGGCTGAAGACCTCGGAGGTGGTGGCAGCAGTGGCAGTGGTGCCTACAGCCTTGGGAACAGTCCAGGCACGTGGGACCCTGCTTCAGGCAACACTGCGGCCCCTCCAGGACCAGAGAGGGACCCAAGACAGCCCCAGAGGAGCTCACCACTGCCTCTTCCTGTCGCTGAAACCTGGGCAAGGACTCAGAATGGAAGCCGCCACTCCTGAGCCGAACTCGCAGGCCAGACTGGTGGAAGTACAGGACGGAATGAGCAGAACGCAAGACAGCCAGGAGCCCAAGCAGCAGCTGCAGCCACTTCCCAAGCCTTCGGCCTCCTCCCAGCGAGAAGCAAAATATGTGGAGATGTGTGCTTCAGCTGGAATCCAGAGGGAGAGTCCCCGGACAGTGAAACTTACACTGGAACACCGCTCCGGGGATCAGAAAGTCGCTAAGAGCCCAAAGGAGAAAGCCCAGGATGAGCTCAGTAGTCCGGAGTGCAAAACTCCAACCCCCCAGAAGAACCCTGCTTCCTCCAAACGCTCCAGCTCCCAACTCTCTTGCACTGATGAGGGTGGCAACTCCTCCTCCTCCTCCCCTGTGGACAAAGCAGAAGACGATGGCCTTTCCAAAATGGATGAATCTGCCACATCATCCGGGGCTCTGGCCACCTCCTCTTCATCTTTAGGCTTTGAGAGTGAGAGCGAAGTGAGTTGCCAACCCAAGGGAGGGGAAGGAGGGAAAAAAGCAGCAGGAGGAGAAGGGCAGGAAGGGGGAGGGAGGACAGGAGATGGAACAGAGTGCAGGGACATTATTGCCAAATCCCAGAGTAACAGGGACCCCCCCAAAAATGAGGAGGCTCACTATATCACCACCCATGAGATCCAGCTGAGTGAGGTGGAGCAGGACATGGATTTCGATGTGGGGCTGGCCTCCCGCTGGGATTTCGAGGACAACAACGTGATCTACTCGTTCGTGGACTATGCTTCCTTTGGTGGCAGCGACGAGACCCCAGGGGACGTCACCACCCCCACCGAAGAGGACGACGACAACAGCTGCTACCTCAGCACCACTCCCAGCACCAATGCCACCCGGACACCCAGCCCCACCAGCAGCGACCTGGTTCGCCCTAGCGCAGGCAGCAGTGATCGGGACACCAGCAGCACGGAAGTGGGCAGTGGCCCCTCCGACAGTGACCCTATTCCCCCACCCACTGGGCCTGGCACTGCCACTCTGCCTGAGCCCTTGCTGGAGCTCCAGGAGGCAGCTTCAGGGGCAGCCTACACCACCGCCAGCAGCTGTGGGAGTGCAGCAAGCCAGATCCTCCTATCAATCAAACCAACTTCCCGGGCTATAAATGAGCCTAGCAACGTGCGTGCAAAGCAAAACATTATTTATGCTGCCAAGCATGAAGGCGACATGAGCCTCCGCGTCTCTACAGCTGCTGAACACAATTCAAGTTCACTGAAGCAAAACTCGGCTGCAGCCGTGGCTCAGGACCATGCAAAGAAATTCATTGCTGTCCCTGCTCGCCTGCAAACCAGGTGTGGGGCCATCCGGGCAAAGGAGCTGGTGGACTACTCCAGCGGAGCCTCCAGTGCCGTAAGCGAACTGGACGATGCAGACAAAGAGGTGCGTAACCTGACCTCCCGGGCCTTCCGGAGCCTTGCTTACCCCTACTTTGAGGCTCTGAACATCAGCTCCCGTGAATCCTCCACCACACTCTCCGAAGTGGGCTTTGGACGCTGGTCAACCTTCCTGGATCTAAAATGTGGAGGTGTTGGAGCCAGGGTGGAACAGAGCCTTCTCAGGAGCAGCGCGGCCTCTGTGGCTGCAGGTCTGAGGAAGGCCAGTGGGGCCCGGGGTACTGCAGACCAGCTTTACATCCAGTCCAAGAAGTCCCAGACCAAGGCCTTGGAATTTGTGGTCAGCAAAGTCGAGGGGGAAATCAAGCATGTGGAGACACCCTTGTGTTTCCAGAAACAGGTCCAGACGGGCTCCCGCGTCGTCACCCTTCTGGAGCCCCTGAACTTACGTAGTGAGAGCAAGGCCAGCTCGGCCACTGCACCCTGCAAGGCTACCAAGGGCTCCAGCAAGGGTCCTGGGTCTGTGTACACGGATGATGGCTCAGAGACCTCTGAAAGCAGCAAGCCTGGCACCCGCGGTGACGGCCCCCACAAAAAGTCCAAGTTTGCATCCAGTTTGCTCAAAAATGTTATTTCCAAGAAGATGCAGCGGGAGCACGAGTTTAAAATGGAGAGGGGAGAAGTCACTGATACATCTCATCACAACCTCCCCGGCACCTCCAAGGAGGCAGAGGGGTCTTCTGGGGCTGAGAAGCTGAGAGAGAGGGGCTTGCAGCGACAGAATTCCCGCCACTCCGAAGCGGGTTCCGAGTACACCGTGGTCAGCGTGTCCGACGCAGGCGGGGAGGGGTCTAAATCCCCAATTTTCAAAGCCAGTACTCCTCGAGAAGGCAACGCAGGTTCTAGCCGGAATTTCACCGATGGACAAACGGAAGTGTGTGAAATTAAAAAGAGTGCCTCAGAGACTGTAAAAGGCATCTTTCTCCGCAGTCAGAACAGTGCTTTTCGGTCATGGAAGGAGAAAGAGGCCGAGAAGCGGGAAGAGAAAGCCCCCATTGGGAAGTTGAAACTTCCCAAAGGCGGGGACTGGAGGGCTGATCTCGGGGAGATCTCTGCCAGCAAGTCCACCATCATGTCTCGCCTTTTTGTCCCCAACATCCAGCAGATGCCCAAGGACAAGCAACCTGGGAAGCAGGCCACCAAGTACCCTGCTGCCCAGGCCACAACCACCGCAGTGATCAGACCTAAGGCTCCCGAAATCAAGATCCGGCTGGGGAGTGTGCAACAGCCAAGTTCGGACTTCAATATTGCCAAATTGCTCACGCCCAAGCTGGCTGGTGGCAGCGCTTCTAACCTCTTTAAGACCATTGAGGACAACAGCAGGGCACAGCAGAAACTCTTCCGTGGGGACAATCTGGAAAAAGTGCCCCAGTTCCAGGTGAGAGATGTCAGAGACAAGTCCAAAGCTCAAGGGCCCCTCCACCAGGTGAGAGATGTCAGGAAACTAATCAAAGGGTCAGGGGATAGCAGTGACAAAGGCAGTGTTACTCCAGAGCAGGGACTGACAGGGTCCAAGCCCAGGCAGCTGGCTGCTGCAGCTGGTGGATCCAGATCCCTGTCTCCCATGGTGATTACATGCCAGGCTGTAGTGAACCAGAGGGAAGACAGCATGGACCGAGGAGAGCCCAGGGAAGGCTTGGGCAAAGGGAACGGCAGCAGGATTTTGAACTCCTCCTCCCCAGAAGGGACAGTCTTGGTTCACAGAGCATCTGGCAGGCTGCCTGTAGCCACCATCGCCCCCAATAAACCTGAGCAGGGCTCATACCTGCCCGTGCTCAAGATTGTCTCTAAGGCTGCTCAGAAGACCCCAGAGAAACCCAAGGAGGAGGACATTAAGGAGGAAGGTAAAACCCCAAAGCCAGCCCGGAATGCCCTGGAGAAGCTGACTGCTGCAGTGAGATCCATGGAAGAACTGTACAGCTTCAACAGGAATGAGTGGAAACGTAAAAGTGATCCCTTGCCCATGATGACAGACAGCCATGTCCTGTCACTCATTGCTAGTGAGGAGAGGGAAGGGCTAGTGGGTCCTGAGGGGGACCCTGACAAGATGGCCAAACGACTAGGTGAGGTGGAAGAACGGGGCACAGGAAACAAAAGTGGTGTGGTCCTCCGAGGGGCTCCCATGGAACGTCTGCAGCGGAGAAACTCCAACCCCAGCACCGAGAGTGTGTCTGCCCGGGCAGCAGCCTTTGAAAACATGGCCAGGGAAAGGCCCCGATCCCTCTACATCCCCCCAGTCCACAAGGATGTGGAAAGAACCCAACCTCTGCAGCCCCTCCCACCACTCCCCAGCAACCGGAACGTGTTCACAGTGAGTGCCAGCAGCACTCAGAAAACTGGGGGTGTCGCTGGCAAGTTCCCCCAAGGACCTCCTCCAGAGAGCTCTTCAGTGGCCAAGGGCATCAAATCACAGGGACTCCGGTCCCTCAAGATCTCTCCAGCCACCCAGGCACCACCCAGCGAGGTGACCAACAGGAAAAGTGGCATCAATTTGGAGAAGAGCAATAGTGACTGTGAGAATTACCTGACTATCCCCCTTAAGGGAAACTCTGCTGCAGGAGAGATGCCTGGTAGGCCTGGTGCTGCAAGAGAGGGGGCCCCCATCTCCTCAGCTGCCACCCTCTGCAGCTTACCCCCACTGAGTGCCCGCAGTCAGGTCTCCAGTAGCCCCAAGGGCTCTCAGGTCAGTGGAACCAGTCGGCCAGCTTGGCATACCAAACCTGACAACCCCCGGGAGACAGCAGCTGCCCGCTCAGGGCCCCAGAGCCCCGAGCATACCCCTACTGCCATCTACCACCAGCAGCCACTGCCTTTCACCCTACAGGGTGCCCAGCCTCAGGTCCTCTGCTTCTCACCACCAGGCATGCCTGCCCCAGCTCCTGCAGGCCCAGCTGCTGTTCCTGCAGACCCCTTCCAGCAGTCACAGCCTCAGCAGACTCAGCGCAAGATGCTCCTGGATGTGACCACCGGCCAGTACTACCTGGTGGACACACCAGTACAGCCCATGACTCGGAGACTATTTGACCCTGAGACAGGGCAGTATGTGGATGTGCCCATGACCTCCCAGCAGCAGGCTGTGACTCCTATGTCCCTCCCTGTGCCTCCCTTGGCCCTGAGTCCTGGAGCCTATGGACCCACCTATATGATCTACCCTGGGTTTCTGCCCACAATGCTGCCCACCAATGCCCTGCAGCCCACACCAATTGCTCACACTCCGGGGGGTGGCGAGCTCTCAATGACGACAGAGCCCCCCAGCAAAGAGGCAGCTGCAACTTTCACTGAGGCCCCATACTTCATGGCCTCTGGTCAGTCTCCTGCCACCTCTTCCTCCTCAGCCCCAGCAGCCACATCCCAGCTTGTGGGAGCCAAGGGCTTCGCCCAGCTCCATGGCAAACCTGTCATCAGCATCACTTCGCAGCCCCTGGGACCTCGGATCATTGCTCCCCCTTCCTTTGACGGCACCACCATGAGCTTTGTGGTAGAACACAGATGACGAGAAGTCACCAAAAAGCAGAATGGAGCAGCTGCTGGTGAGTGAATTTTACTTTGATAGTCAGGGTTGAGAGAGTAAGAACAGTCCCGTTTCTTGATATTTGAAGTGGGAGATTTACAGCAGAAGAGACTGTCTCTAGAAATGGGCACTATGGAAGAATAAAACTAAATCCCCTGTGATCTCTGAAGGAGCTCATTTGCTCGCCAGATTTCCTTCTCTCCCCACTCCTCTGTCCCCTTTGCCAGCCTTTCCCCTTTAAAAACCTTGCACTTGCCCTAAGAGAAGGTGTTCTGATCATTTGAAAACTGAAAAGCTTTCAAACTAAATTCTTAAGTGAAGTGAAAACAAAATGCTGAAGTGTTTCTTCCCCACCCCCGACCCCACCCCATCAGAGGCAAGGGAACCTTCCATCTGTCCCTTCAGCCTTTGGTAGAACTTGGCAGGAAAAAGAAATGAAAATCTGGTCTGCATATTGCAGAGCAAACCCCACAATTTCTGACAGCACAGTGACAGGCACTAACATTTCAGATTGTTTGACCCCTTTAATCTGTTTGCTCCCCAAGAAGTAAGAGGAGTCCAAGACTGATGCTTTCATGGTAGGGAGGTTTACTAAAATTGACCGAAATGCTTCTCTCCTCTTCTCCCACATTTTCCTCTTGAAATTTCTTATACAAAGGGAATGTATTGCTTTTCAATTTTCAAATGATCAGAATACCTTCTGTTAGGGCAAGTACAAGGTTTTTAATACATCTTACCCCCTGCCCACCCCCCAAAGTTTTGCACTTTGACCTCCAGAGGAGGAGGAGATTCTGCAGCCACTGTTGTTTCTTGGTTGGAGTTGCTGTGTTTAACTCAATCCTATTCTGACTGAATTCACCATGCTCCACGGCTAATCCCCACAGGACACTCATCTAGTCTATGTTTTCTACCTTCAGAAACAAATCAGCTTCACTGCTTACCAACCTCTGCAAAAGAAATCAGAGAAAATAGATTCCTGACACCTAGGTTAATCCATACTCACAGACAGGAATCCCTGCTGTAAATACAGTCCTTGGAACTTGATAGGAGGAATGAGTTTGGCTGGTCTGAACCAGGACACTTCAGGTCAAACACATGAGACAGGGCAAAGACACCTTCAGACAAGAGCATAAAGATGTCAGAATGGTGGGGACAAGCTTGCCCTTCATATTCCTGCACTCCTCAGAAATGGGAAGGGTTGAGATCATAAATCCTCTAGGTAGTAAGATCGCACTGAATGAAAAAAGGAGATGGAAGTAAGAAAAACCCTACTTAGGCTTCTATAGCAGAAATAAGTCATTTTTCTCTTCCCTCATACAACTGTAAAGGAGCAGAGGAACACTGCTGTTTTGTGCAATGAAAGAGACTTGAATTAGAAATTAGGTTCATTGGATTCAAGTCACACAGCTTCTCACCAGTTCTATATGTGATCTGTGGCATGACAGACTCTCTAGCATTGGTGTGTTATCTCTGGTGGGTCTATCTCCCAACATGTATCTGCATGTCAGATTCTAGAGCAGTGTATTGTAAGTTATAAAACCTTTTCCAAATTGAGGGATCATTGCTCTATATTATCACATTAATTTGGACTGTAAGACAATATTAAGCACTGTTCAAAAATTCTTAGGACTTTCTCCAAGAATTCTGGTGAAAGCACAAGTCTCATTTTAGTTGCAGTCTAAAAATAGATGATTTTTATTGTTCCTTTCCAAGTCTTCAACAGGAACTGTGTGATGATCACATATTGCCAGGGGGTGAGGGGGTAAATAATGCATCTTTTGTTTGGTGTACAAAATAAAGAAAAACAATCAATATGCAAGTAGAGGAAACTTAGAATTGAGGATTAGTTTTGCAGAAGGAAAAAAGTAGCCCATAGGCAAAAGCATTCTAATCTCCTGAACAGGTGGTATGTTTACCTAGGGCTATTTTGGACCAGCTAATCCTGCAAGGCATTTGTGAAGCTCTGGAGGTACAGCAGCAAGGGAAAGGGGGACAGAGAGAAAGGAGGGACTGTAATTGGGACACACTCTCATGGCATCCACCTATCTGAAGACTTGGGCCCCTCTTCTGTCTGCTGAGTCTGGAGAGACTAAGCTTGGAGTTTTCCATCAGACTCAGATATAAATCACAGTTTTGCATCTTAGAGACTTGAAAAATTATTTTTGATGAATTTTCCCTTTTTGGAAGCACAACCTTATTGTAGTAAACAGCCTTAAAGATAGACAAAGACTGGCTTCTTGTTTCTTGTTTTAATGATTCATCAAGAAATCAATGTTAGCTTTTTTTGTGTACAGGCAAGAATCAAGTTAATCAAATTCAGTTATGAATTAAAATCTTTCAAAACCCATCCCCCTGAAAGTTCTATACCATTTTTATAAGCCAGAGTTTTTTAAAGTGGGTAGTTCTTTTTTTGGGATGACAAATTTTTTAAAAAAGCATTGTTCAAATATTTCAAAACATCGACTAATGCTTAGGTGGTTGGTCAGTGCGAATAGATTTGGAAGGTGTTTCAGTTCAATATTTCCTTGAAAACCCGACTTGCGGGGATTTTCCTGGGGGCAGGGATTTTCCAAAGGTAGGGTTTTCTGTCCTCCTTTCAACTGGGAAGTTGCATAAGTAATTTGATCCAATCACAATATTTCACAGAGAAGTAAACTGGGACTTCGGGATAATTTTGCTGAAGTCCCCAGAGAGTGAGAGAACCAGGACCTGTGGCACTGGTTCTTTCCTGGGCCACACCACCATCCCTGCAAGGACACTGTTGATGTTCCTTGGTAGGATGCATAGAGTAAAGGAAAGCTGGCAGAGGAGATATAGTGAGCTCTGACCTGCCAGCAAGGACATCTGGGATCTTTTCCCTAGTGACAATTGGCCATTAACCATCTATACTTCCATTTGCCTTTCTGGACATTTGTAAAATGCACATTTGAAGGAAATGCACCAATTTTCTCATTCATTCAATGAACATGAATTCCATGCCTACATTTCATCAGCCACTTGACTTTAAACTCACATGTGACCCGGGACAGTTCCACAAGTCAGGAGCCTACACTCCAGCAGGCGGGAGGAAGACCCCTGCACACAAAACTGCAAACCCCTGTTTAGGAACTGTGGTAACCTTTAAGGTTCCTTCCAGCTCAGAGAATAAGCAGTTCACCATCTATTTTTAGCATTACATTGTAGCAGGGAGCTTTCCTTTTCTCCTCCTGGCGTATATTTGAGCACTACCAGCTGCCCTTTTCCATTGGGAATTTTCCTTTTATGGGTGGATTTTTCTCGCTTCTTTTTGTCCTATGGTCAATACTCCAGTTCTTAAATTTTGTAGGGTTCCAACCCATCTAAAAAGAGAATTAGTAATATGTATTTTATTATTATTTAGTAATGCCATTGTTCACCGTGACAATTGCACAAGGCTGTTCACTATGCAGCCCCGGTGGCTCAGGGGTCACATAGCCACAGAGGCAGCCCATCTGCCACACACCAGTGTGCCAGGCACACCAGTTGCAAACCTCACCAGCCTATTTTTGTGAGGCCTTTTGTGTGTGTTTGTACATTTCTGTTGTCCCTTCACAGGATCTTTGATGGTTTTTGATGGACTACTTTTGTTTTCAGTTTTTGTCATTTGAGGCTCATGGCTGTGTTTTTCCTCCCTTGACATATTCATTCTCATGTTTTCTTCTGTCCACCCACTTGGAAGACATATTTTTGTTTTAAAATTTGAATTGAGACTTGATACTAAATAACATTTACAAGGGCATAAAAATAAAATCAATGTGTAACACAAAAGAAAACTTTGATGCTGTTTGCTGACAGAGTGGGCACCAGCCTAAGTGTATTGCAATTATTTTGTTTCATTTTAATATCTCTCCTTTTTTTCTGCAAGGTTTTGTTTCTTCATTTCTGAGTGGGCTTCACGTTGCTCCTACATTTTTGCTTTGTCTTTTCTCTTTACTTCTCAGAGTTATAACTACCCCATGAATAGCGCTCCATAAATCAGTCACTAAAGTGGAAGAGAAAACTGTATTGGGGAGAGCTGTATTTATGGGGTTCCCAGGGGCTCCAGAGGAGTCCTCAGGTGATCAAATCCAGTCCCTTTGTATTATGATTGCAAGAGGTAATTGGGGCTTAAAGAAGTTAAGTGACTTTTCTTCAGTCACAATGTCCCTTTAAAGCTGAGACTCAAACCCTGAATATTCATACCAGGGCCAATTTTTGGTGACCAACTCATTCTGCTTCTCTTTTTTCCCTAAGGCCTCTTTTCTTTGGTTTCTGCCTCACTATTCCCCATTTTTCCTTGCTATGCATTTGAGAAATTGCTTTCAGATCTTTTCTGTTTATTTGCCATTTCTCCCACTGATTGACTTCAGGGTCTCACCTTGCATCTTCCCTTCTCCTTGCTTCCTGCAGTTTGTTTTTATCACAGACTGGACAGCTTGAAGGGCAGAGCTGGGTGGGCCTTGCCAGTTCCCTCACCTGAGCATCTCCAGGGCTTGGAGCAGCCCTGGTGGGTCATGGGAGGGACAGGAACGTGACTGCCCACTGTGGCCTGGTGGATGGAGGCTGCAAGCTCCATGTTTGGTTTTCACTTAATGCCATAACTGCATTCCTGAAACCATGAATTTATTTCTGTTTTCCCCCTAACTTGGTTGTGGTTTCCTTTCTCGATCATTATATATATATATTTGCTACTTCATTTTATTGTATTCCTAATGTCCTTTTGTCTTTTCTTATCTCCCTTCCAGTTTTACTGGAGGGAAGTGTCCCTCCAGCTTACAATTTTGTGCCTTTCTCCGCAATTCTATTGTCTTTACGTTTTTTTTCCACCCTAAGATTAATAAAAAACCAAAAAGTCTAATAGTTGATCTGTACTGATCATTTATTATATGCCAGGACTGACCATCATGCCTTTGGATTCTTCAAGCAAGTAGGTATGATTTTTAATTCCTCTTTGACAACTGAAAGGTAACTCATCCCAGATCCACAGCTACTGCAGTCCAGACCCTTCCACCTCTGGGCCTCATGCTCTTATTATAGAGGACCTCCTTGCTCACACACTTCTTTTACTCTCTGCCCCCTTTTTCTTTATTGTGAATTGTCTCTCTTCCCTTATCTGTACTTTCCATGTCAGGCCTTTCTTTCTACCTGGTTTCTCTAAAAGTTTTCAGCCATTGCCTTTTGCCCATTGGTCAGTCAGCTTGGGAAAGGATTAGTTATGTGACACATTTACATCCTTGTGGAGGAGAGCGCACAGCTGGTAGTTGACTAGCTGATTTTCCTAACTTCAGTTTCATTCAAAGCAAAATGAAAATCCTATCCAAGAGGAAATAGAATCTCCTAGACATTTCACTGCCTTGGTGTGTGTGTGTGTGTGTGTGTTGGGTTTCAGAGAAGGGGCAGGAAAGGCCTGAGAAGGAAATAAGTTAAAAAATTGATCCCAAATCTGATAATCTCCCACATATGCTAAGTCTCTAGGTGTGTTTTTCTTTAGATTAGAAAATTAGCTGTTCATAGGACATTTTATGCCCCAAAGAGAAATCTGAGCCAGTTTCAGGATGCCCGGAGGCGCTGGCTCCTGTGATGGGGTAATTTTTTGTGTAAGGAGAGGAAGGTGTGGGTGTGCAGGTGAGCGTGGGAAGCCCCTCGATGGCAGTGGTTAAAGCATAGGTGGAGAGAGTTGTGTGGCTGTGACTGAAACACAACCTCAGGTTCCTTGAAGTCAGGCCGTCCTGACTCAAGTGCTGTTACTTATCAGTCGAGGCAAGTGACTTGCTTTCTCTGAGCCTAGTCTCCTCATCTATAAAACAGGAAGACTTTTTTGGTGGGGTGGAGGGTTGATGGTACTAGGAATTGAACCCAGGGGCGCTTAACCACTGAGTCCCGCCTCCAGCTGTTTGTATGAGGCAGAGTCTCGCTAAATTGCTTAGGGCCTCAATCAATTGCCGAGGCTGTTTTTGAATTTGCAATCCTATTGCCTCGGCCTCCTGAGACTCTGGGATTACAGGCACACACCACCACACACAGCTAAAACAGGGGTATTTTTAAAGAACAGTTGTGATGACTGAATTATAAATCCACTACAGAGAACATAGCACAGAGTTCATGGCACGCAGTCAGTGTTCAATCTTCTCTGGAGACTGGCACCTCATAAATATCTCAGGGTCCTCTCACCTTCACAGGGCCCCTCATCAGAGCAAAAATTCAGCCCTTGTCTTTGCAGACACTCAGGGCCATGTCCGGGCCTGTGTCCAGGTTTGCTCTGTATTTCCCCAAACTGGAGGAAATGCCCACAGCCCAACAGTCCCCTTTGGGCTGGCTGATCTTTCAGAACAGGCTAGTTGGCTATGCAGCAGGGTACTCTAGTATCCCCCACAGCCTTCCAGAATGTTATACAACTCTGGGCCGAGCTTGCCAACTGTGTGTGGTGATTTTCCTCTTCTGTCTGGGCACAGGCCTGTGTAGAGCAAGGGAAAATGTGACCCAGCATCCTGCTGAACTCTGTCATGTGTTCTGGTTCTAAAGTTGTAGGGAATCATCCAGCCAAACTCCTTGGTAACACAGTAGTCACCCTTTTATCTCTGCCAACTTCTTTATGGTCCTTTATACCACACACACACACACACACACACATACACACATAAGTTCACGAGGTTATATTGGCAGTTCTTATTATTTTATCCTTAATAACAAGTGAAGCAACTTTATTACTTTCATGAAAATCAAATGAATTTTGATATGAATGATTCATTACTTTCAAACAAAATTTCTCTGAAGTTAATGGAAGCAGAGACAAAATCCTATGAATATCCAAACAGGCAAAATCTACTCCATTGATCCCCGAATATGATCCTAGTAGATTGTATAAACAGATTTCTCCTACATTTCTCATTGTTACTGTTCCAGAGGGTAGACCCCCACCCACTTAGTGTCTTTTGCATACTGCTCAAATCTTTGCAAACCTTGTCTTGGGAGGGCACACAGCCAGAGTTATTGGCAAATCCCTGATCCACACTGAAATTATTCTTCTTAGTTTCTTAGTTTCTTCTCTGTACCTTTCCTTTTTTCTTTGTACCAGAGATTGAACCCAGGGGCACTTAACCACTGAGCCACATCTCCAGCCCTTTTTGTATTTTACTTAAAGACAGGGTCCCACTGAATTGCTCAGGGCCTCAATAAATTGCTGAGGCTGACTTTGATCCTCCTGTCTTAGCCTCCCAAGCCACTGGAATTATAGACATGCACTACCACGTCCAGCTCTCCTCTCCTTTTAATAATATTTTCTTTTCCTCTGACTAATCTATATGTCCTAAGGTTGAAAAATTATCAAATAAGAGATCTCCAAACACACAACAGTTCCTTTCATCCTGAGGATTATTTCTCATAAAATATGAAACAATAAAAGTGAAGTATATGCATATGACCTCTGAAATCATAATTATTCCTATCTTCTTCTTATTTAAACATTTTTTTTTAGTTGTAGATGGACATGATACCTTTATTTTGTTTATTTATTTTCTTATGTGGTACTGAGGATCCAACCCAGTGCCTCACACATGCTAGGTAAGTACTTTACCACTGAGCCACAACCCCAGCCCAAAGTCTTTCTTCTTAAGCACGTATTGAAACAGATCTTTTTCTGGATGACAGGATTAAAATACCCCTTGCCTTGATACTCTGATTGCATATAATTGATTAGATAGTTGTTATTTGATACTACTTGCAGCTTGTTTTCCACATGATAGGATCTTTTTAATCCCTAACAAATATTACCTGTAGTCCACTCTAATTCTATCTTCATAATATTTTGTTCAAACATCAACTCTCATGTATTAAAAAAGTATTCCTTCAGTAAAGTTCTAGTAGATTTACAAAATTATATAGAGATAGAAAGAAAGAGCTGACTTTTAGTAAGTTTTTGACTATACCAGTGCTGTCTTAGAATGGATGTAACTAAGTTATATGTTCTAACCCATTTTTCTTATTTAATGCAAAAGGCACTGTGTGCAATTCCACATAATTTCATTAGTGGTCATTTACTTTACAATAATCCTTAGTATAGAGTTTATTCACTTTATTAAGTTACTGACTCATAGTAAATTTCAAATGTTTCCATTTAGTTTTAAATATCAGTTCTGCCTGCTAATTTTAGAAACATATATTATACTGTTTTATCCTTGATATGAATGATTTCAATGAAACTAAACATTTAATTCTAAAACTATTTTTGAATAGTTGAATGCATTTAGTTTAGTTTTCGAGGAGAAATGTCACTGTGGGTACTTTCTTAAAGTCAGAGTAATGTCTAATAGGTTTTTCTTCCTGCCAAATACATTTTAAAATGTATGCTTCATGGTTATTTATAATGAAACTAGACAAAAAAATCAAATAAAATATTTTGACATTTTTCTTGATTGTTTAAGAGTGAGACGTGTGTTTAGAACTGACAGTCTTTACTTTGACTTTTTTTTTTCTTGTAGGAGCAAGACAGAAATACAGTCTATCAGAGATTTGAAATCTAATAGCACTACGAATCCAGCTGAAAAATTTCCTCCACATGCGTAATTCTTAATTTTTGCTTCTTATAAACCAAGTGTGTAAGTTTTCATATTTTCCTGAACAATTCTCTTAAGGCAGTTTTGTTATTTCAATTTTACTAAGATGATTGAATGGTTGAATTTTTTTCCCCTGTAAAACTATTTCTTTTTATACTTTAATACAAGATATAAGCTTTCTGTTCTCCTTCTTTCCTCTTGCACCTGTGAGTAGGCAAACAATCCCTTAAGTGTTTGGCTGCTTCAATCAAAACCCACAACAGAATGGGACTGCTTCTGTTATAAACCGAGTGAGCAAATCACTAATTTGGATCACAAATCACCTTATAGGTTCTTGGACTATGTCAAATGTAGCTGACAAAGTTGTAGCACATATTTAGATTTAAAATATGATGGGCCTGCCCTTGGAATCATATTTCAGCCAAACCTAGTTATTCTCTTGGTTGTGCTCTGTGTTCTTTTATTGGGTTTGGAATGATTTCAAGTGTAATTGTGGAAAACAATGGTTTTAACTTTTGTGCTTTGTTTTAATTTTTTTCCCCACTGTACAATGCCATGACACTATTTGTTGCCTTAAAATAGAATGGTTTGAAATACTGGAAAATCAGTGACTGCATTTAAAATTAAGTTCTTTGTCTCAGAAAGGTATAAAATATCTATTTCCCTTTCAAAATCCAACCTTTGTTATGAGCGCATAGCATTTTTTTTTTCTTGTGATTCCTTCCATAGTTGTACACTCCACTCCTGTCTATCCCAGACTGGAGTCTGAAGAGTGACCTGTTTGAGGTAGTCCAGCAGAATGTGAACTCTACTTCAGAGGCTCTGCTTCACTCCAGCCCGGCCATCCCAAAAGCAGTAACCTCGAATTACAGTGCTTGCTTGTTATGAGGCAGGTTTTAAGAGATAGTAAAAGTCCAAATCACTGGATCTTTCACTGACATCCGATACTGCCTCAGTTGTAACCCAGTTCTGAGTGAGTGTTCACAGTGAGTCTGAAGGGTTGATTGAACAAATACTTATTTAACTTGTCATAATTAAAAAGGTGTCAACATATACTCAACAGGTGTTACATTGAAATATTTCTTAATTCCTTCCTAAAGGAATATCCCTTTAAAACCTGAACATTCTCCAGACTTTCTTTAAGGAGTCTTCTTTTATTTACTTATTTGTTTAAAGCCAAGGCATTTTGGTAATTTTTAAGAAGCATTATTTTGATATTAATGTTTGTCAATATTTGGTTTCTGCTTAAACTTGCTCTTGAAGCCACAGAATTTTATGCAATTCATGTGACTGGATTTTATATGAATAATCTTGTAATTATGCCTCCATCCAGACTTTTTAAAAAAGCAACAATGAAGGCACTTTCAGGGGATTCCTTAAAGGTACCTCACTCAAAAAAATAAAAAATTCTTGTGTGTAAAGAGAAAGATTCAAGACAGGAAATCTCACCACAATTCAATTACTCATTGGGCCAGTGAGCTGTGAAATGAAGCTTTCATCTCCATGAGACATGAAATATGAAACATAGTCTCTGTATGGAAAAGAAGTCCTTGTACCATACTTGGGAAAACACTTTTCCTTTATTATAGAGGTCTTCTTACCCAGGTACATGAATAGATTCACTCCACAAGTGAATTTTTCACCACTGGGGGAAAAAAAACTTAAAACATCAGTGCTTCCTCATTTTTGAGAGAGGTTGGTTGGAAATAAGGTCACTTTCTATTGAAACAAGAAAGTAGCATTAGTGTCAAAGATTTCAGACTATGAACACTCAAAACAGCACCATAAAATATCAAGTTTTTGATCTTAAGTAGTGAAACTTACATAGGGTTTGGGTGTACAGTATGTATAATGTCCAAACAGGTGACTTTCAAGAAAGCCCAGTGACCACACTGAGCAGTCGCTGATTGCTAGCTCCTCAAAATGGAAGACATATCTTCCCAGGAGAATGTGGTAAAGCTGAGGTTTGAGCTGCCCATAAACTATTCACCAATATTCATCACCAATAGATCTGAGCCTTACATTCTCAGATAAACTAACATAGAAACTGGGAAAGAACTTTTCATTTGTTGGCTCTGAGAGGCTGAGTCCACTGGGAAGTTGCCAAAGAGGTAGTGAATAGCCAAGTGGTTAAAAATGTAACTTGGAAGTAGTGTTCTGAGTTCCATATGGGCTAGTGATAATGTCATCATACCAAACAAACCTGTAGACCATTTACACCCCTAAGTGATAGGGAAAGAACTTTTTCACGGGTGTGATGGAAATTTCCATCCTCATTTTCATTATTTAATCATTTCTTGAGGTTGCATGGACATTTGAATGGAAATGGTTACACCCTTCCTTTTTCAACAAAAGGGGAATAAAACAAAAGTCTACAAAACCCTCTAGCACACAAAATCATTACCCCAACAATGTCTTATAACCACTGAAACCCAATTTATGTTTTATATTCATAAAACCATTAATAAAACATTTCCTAAAGAGAATCTTGAGCTTGAATCTAATAAGTCTGGCTTTTGTGATTTCCACTCAGGATTACATATGTGTCAATTTTCTAGAAAAATCATAGATTACTGTGTGTACAAATCCTGACCCATTTCTTCTTTTTTCTCTATTGGTAAAGGGCCATGTTGAAAAATAGGCCCATTTGGATAGTTTCTGGGAAAATTGAACACATTTGTAATCCATGTGAAAATTATATTCTCCAGAATGTATTTTCCTGAAAACACTCACTGAAATTGCCCAGATATACAGATAAAGACTCAGCATATAGATTGTCTGTATGTTTATCACTGAGTAAATCAGCTAAAACAATTACACTTTGAAAACTTTATAAAAATAATTCTCAAATATTAACATGCATTTCAAATTTGTCCTCATATCACTAGGAAATATCTAGTGATAGAAATTCCCTTTTTCTTAATTTCAGATTTGACTTTATCATCCTTGCTTCTTCACAAGATTTAATGCATTTTGATTGTCTTCATCCTTCATAGAAATGAAAGTCTGTGTTTGCTACAAATTGAATGCTCACGCTACCTGAAATAATATTTTGGATTACAGACTGCAGGACAGTATTGATTCCTAAGTAGGCTGACCCTAACCTCATAATAAGTCTGTGTAAGTGCATGGAAAACACAGTCAATAATAGTCTTTGTATAAAACGATCATACTATATATTTCCTATGTGGTGCTTGAGGAGTTTCATTCTACAGTTTACAAGGTGTAAGTTTGCACCCCAAATTCTCAGGGTATGTTATTTTACCCAAATACTTGAAAGAAAAAGGTGCCCTGTATTTTATCAGTACTGTTGAGGGGGAAAATTATGTGTAAGTTTGTTTGAGAAAATTGCTTATAAAAAAATCAAACCCATAACTATGTTAGGCTTTTACATTATTTCTAAGGAGATATATACATAGATAAGATATATATTTTCAAGAGACTGCTTATGTATTCTTTAACTTCTGGGTCCCAAGTAGACCTCACAGGTGCATAAAATTGTTAATGAAGCATGTAGCATTGCTACGTGGTGTCTTGAGCTTGAATCTAATCAGAATTGCAGACTTTCATCCTCTGGAAAGAGACCATGTCCATCTGTGACATGTATGAGGACAAGGCCAAGGGGAGGATTCTGAAAATTGGACTCTTTTGTATGCCCCGCGTCTCAGAAGGAAACTGAATGTTCACAGCATCATTTATCAGCTGTTAGCATTCAGTGTTTCATGTTGCAGCTAGAGTACATCATTAGATTTATTCCTGTTTAATTCATAATGGTGCAGAATCACACACACACACACAAACACACACATCTAGTTTGATTTTTTTTTAAAGTTTCTGAATTACTTGTTACAGGCTAGTGTTAATGGCATAAAGTCCTTTCCAGGCTTCCTGAATTACCTGCCATACTTGTATGCATTTTCTAATGCACCCCCACCCCCACCTTTGAAGATGTGCATTTCTGTATTTACATATAAATTATATTATTGTATAGTAAAGACAGTGGTGGCCGAAAGGAACGTGAAGACTGTGGAAGATGTGTATGAATAAGGGAGAGTACATTGTGTGATATATAAGGAAGGACATTGGAGAAGACTGAATTATACCTCTGACTGAATAAACCTGGTGGCATATGGAAAGGATGTGAAATTTTAAACTGCAATCAACAGAGAAATCTTGGTGGAAAAGTTCCTACCTGAGGTTTGATGTTATTCAATGACAGAATGCAGCGAGCTTGACTAAAGGGGCTTTGAAACCAACTCTACAGCTCTGAGAATTATCTTTTCAGTGTATTGCATATGGAGAAAATGACTTAGACAAGGATCTTGTGAGACTAGCCTACTTGCCTTTAATTGCTAGCATTTGTAAACGATTGTGCAATTTTGTGTATTGGTTTTTTATTTTGACTGTTTTGAAAAAAAAATGTTTTATTGTTTCTTTTTTTTTTCCAGTAAAAGTGACTGCAAAGAAAGCATGCATCATTTGTTTTATTTTAACTTAAGAAAACAACAACAACAAGTTTTGGACATTTTGAACACTTTCATTTTCTTCTGGTTTCTGACTTAAGTTCTTCATTTAACTGAACACTCAATATTTTACTTAATTTCAACTCATTTTCTATTGCTGTAGTAAGAAATGTCCACAGATTTAGTGACTTAAGAAAACACAAATTTATGATCTTACATCTCTAGAAATTAAAAGTCATGCACAGGTTTTTATCTATTCCCAGAAAATTTCACCTGGACAACCTGAGTCTAAGTAGCATTCTAAGGAGCACCTATCCAGGTATGTGATGCTTTGCTGACACCAAAGAGTTACCTGGACAACAGGTATCCCTGAGGGCCATATAGAGGCCCAGGAAAGTAATAGTTACCCCTCTCAGAACTACACAGCACAGGCACACAATTTGAATACCTCCTACAGTGATGCTCAGTGCTGTGATGTAGCTGTTAAATCATCCAACAGTCAAGTCATGGATTGACACACAAGACACTTGAACCCATACTCCAGAAAGAAGGATATCCAGGATTCCTCATATATGTCCAGAACTTGGGGGACACAGAGCCTAAAAGAAAAATGAGTGCAGTCACAGGCCTTACGTTTTCAAGTTACCTCTGGCTTTCTAGCTTTTACTTTCAGTGCGTTTCAAACTACAGTCTCCATTTCTCTCAGGTGCTCACTGTTCTTGGCGTTGTGTTGCCTCGCTAGCTTTCATTACAGCATACCGATCCCATCCCAAGTATTCCAGACTCAGGGGCTATACATGTGGCAGGATTTTGCTGAAGATTTGGATAAACAGGCTAGGGATTAGCAAGTGGTCCATCACAAGACAGGCAAGCTGCATCATCAAACACTTTCGACTTGAACCACTGACATTCCTATTCTTTAATAATCCCATCCCATCTCTAGTCCAAGGTAATTCTCACTGGTTGTTGAGTTCATTGGTGCACCAACCACTCTCCCTATGGCTGGAGTGCTCTCTCCCCTTTAGCCTCCCACTTACTCTGCTCTCTAAGTTGCTGGCTCCCAACCCTCCAATTTTCTGGTTTTTCTTTGTTTTGTTTTTCGTGTGTGTGGTGCTGGAGATTGAACCTAGGGCCACTCTACCACTGATCTACAACCCCAATTCTTTTTTATTTTGAGACAGGATCTGGCTAAGTTGCTAAGGGTAGTCTGGAACTTGCAATACTCCTGCTTCAGCTGCCTGAGGAGCTGGAATTGCAGGCGTGTGCCATTGTAGGCTCTGGCCATTTATTCTATAAAGTATCTAACCTAATGAAACCCTACTAAGGCAGACCCTTTGGTCTATGCAGAAGGCCTTATCTTCAAAACCAAGCATACTATTGTCTAGTTACATATTGCTGAGCAACAATCTACCCCAAAACTTAGTGGCTTAGAAACAATAAAAATCATTTATTTAACTTATGAATCTGCAGTTTGGCTAGTGCTTAACATGTAAGGTTTCTCTGCTTCACACAGCAGTAGAGAAGGGACTGCAGAATACACTTACATGATGGCTCAATTACATGTTTGAGATTGATGCTGGAAGTCAGCTGGTTGCTCAGCTGGGGTGGAGAGCAAATGGCTCAATTCCTCTTCCTTTGAGTCTCTCGGTGCTTGGGCTTCCTAAAAACATGGTGGCTATGTTCCAAAAGTGTGTATCCCAAGAAGCAGGAAGCAGATGCTGCCAGTTTCTTAAGGCAGTTTCTCACAAACAGCACCACTTTCATCATCTCTATTTAACAAGCAATTGTTGAACTGAGATTCAACAGGAACACCAATCCACTTCTTAATAAGAAGAGTGCCAAAGAATTTGAGGACATATTTTAAAAATATCATACCCATTAAGAGGTATTTTTAGATACATACTCCCCTGCCCCCGCCCCAGTACTTAGGATTGAACCCAGGGCCTTGTACAAGCTAGGCAAGTGCTCTACCACTGACTACATCCCCAGCCCTTTGTATTTTATTTTGAGACAGGATCTTGTTAAATTGTTGAGGCTGAATTCTAATTTGTGATCCTCCTACCTCAGCCTCCCAAGTAGTTGGGATTACAGGCTTGCAACAGCACAACTGGCAAACGGATACTTTTAGAAAGAAATTCTAAAGTTAGTTCTTAGATCAGTGTAGGCTCAGTCAAACATTCTAAGGGGGAAAAAGAAACTAGAACGAGAGTAGTTTGTAAAAGTTTTGGTGGGCTAGGTGCTGTAGCATACCCCTATAATCCCAGCGATTCAGGAGGCTAAGGCAGGAGAATCTCAAGTTTGAGGCCAACCTCAGTAAGTTTGTGAGACTCTCAGAAACTTAGTGAGACCCTGTCTCAAGATAAAAATAAATAAATAAATAAATAAATAAATCAATAAAAGATCTAGGGATATAGTTCAGGGATAAAGTGCCCCTGAGTTTAATCCCTGCCCCCCCCACCACAAAAAGTTTTGGTGGGCATATTTGCATTGTGTGCTTAGGGCAACATATTAGAGTCTTGAGGGCAGAAATCACTTGGATGTGAAGAGGTCACCTTTCTTTGGGATAGAACAAATGCCTACTATATGCCAGGCGCCCTGATTCCTGAAGAGGTTAGGATTTCAGGAAGCCTTTAAATATGGTGAGAATGCTTGATATGATGATGAAGCTGTCTAGTTTAAATCTTGCCAGAGGCATGGAGATTCAAAGAGGAAACTGGCCAACAGCCACAAAGAAGAGATCCATGTCAACCACCCAGCATGGGGCGGGCAGGGGAACACAGAGGGCTAGGTGTGGACAGGACCAGGGAAACCGGGGCGAGGCAAGAGACTGAGAGCAAAGCTGTCTGGCTTTGCAGGGGCAGGTCAGCCACCCCAGGGCATGAAAGGAGGCATGATGGACAAGCAGCGTAATCAAAGCCTTTTAATAAGAATTTATCCAGCAGAAGTAGTGTCAAAAGATAGT
The DNA here is from genome assembly GCF_902686455.1 of Sciurus vulgaris. NCBI lineage: Eukaryota > Metazoa > Chordata > Mammalia > Rodentia > Sciuridae > Sciurus > Sciurus vulgaris. The sequence continues at coordinate 59,978,989 of NC_136469.1, forward strand.
CATCGAAAGACATAACAGAAACCAATATTTTTCTTCTACTCCTTGAATGTATAGCCCAGTCAACAATCATCCCTTGAATTCAATCTTCTCTAAAGGTTTGTATGTCTTTAACTCTTGTGCCATGGGATAGAAAGAACAGGTTTTTTAAAGTCAGAGATACCTGGGTTCAAAATTCACTTCAGCCCCTTATTATCAAGTTACTTTGATTTCCTAAACTGATGTTATCATCTCTGTAAAATTAGCATAATCACATATTAGAATATTGTATATACATATGATATTGTATTGCAGAACAATATATTGTAATATATGGTAGATAATATTGTAATGTGATAATTATATTCAGATGATATATATTATTATCCTGTCTGTAGTTGCCTTTTAAGAAATATTAACTACTATAACATACCTCTTTATTTTTACACTTCTGTCTGAAAATTCAAATTCATTGCTATGCAGGTTGCTTAAAAAATACTCAAGCCATTTATTGGGATTTTTTTCCATTAACGAATATAATACAGTGTATGTGGAAAAGATTTTCTTCCACTCTGTAGGCTCTTTTTTCACATTATTGATTGTATCCTTTGCTGAGAAAAAGCTTTTTCGTTTGAATCCATCCCATTTATTGATTCTTGCTTTGATTTCTTGTGCTTTGGGAGTCTTGTTAAGGAAGTCTGATTCTAAGCCAACATGATGAAGATTCGGGCCTACTTTGTCTTCTGTTTGGTGCAGAGTCTCTGGTCTAATTCCTAAGTCCTTGATCCATTTTGAGTTGAGTTTTGTGCAGGGTGAGAGATAGAGGTTTAATATCATTTTACTGTATATGGATTTCCAGTTTTCCCAGAAACATTGGTTGAACAGGCTATCTTTTTTCCATTGAATGTTTTTGGCTCCTTTGTCTAATATGAGGTAACTATTTATGTGGGTTTGTCTCTGTGTCTTCTATTCTGTACCATTGATCTGTCTGTCTATTTTGGTGCCAATACCATGCCATTTTTATTACTATTGCTCTGCAGTATAGATGAATGTCTGATACCTCCTGCTTCACTTTTCCTGCTCAGGATTGTTTTGGCTATTCGAATTCTCTTACTCTTCCAGATGAAGTTCATGATTGCTGTCTCTATTTCTGTGAGGAATGTCATTGGGATTTTAATTGAAATTGCATTGATTTGGTAGAGTGCCTTTGGTAGAATGGTCATTTTGAAAATATTAATTCTACCTATCCAAGAACATGGGAGATCTTTCCATCTTCTAAGGTTTTCTTCAATTTCTTTCTTTAGTGTTCTGTAGTTTTCATTGTAGAGGTCTTTTACCTCTTTTGTTACATTGATTCCCAAGTATTTTATTTTTATTTTTTGAGGCTATTGTGAGTAGAATGGTTTTCCTTATTTCTCTTTCAGAGGATTCATCACTTATGAATAGAAATGCATTTGATTTACACATATTGATTTTATATCCTGCTACTTTGCTGAATTCATTTATTAGTTCTAGAAGTTTTCTAGTGGTGTTTTCTGGTTCCTCTAAATATAGAATCATGTCATTGGCAAATAGTGACAGCTTGAGTTCTTCTTTTCCTATTCATATCCCTTTAATTTCTTTGGTCTGTTTAATTGCTCTGGCTAGTGTTTCAAGGACAATGTTGAATAGAAGTGGTGAAAGAGGACATCCCTGTCTTGTTACAGTTTGAAAATCTTTTCCACACGCACTTCAGCTAGAGCACTAATCTCCAAAATTTATAAAGAACTTACAAATCTTTACACCAAAACTTTAAAGAATCCAATCAATAAATGGGCCAAGGAACTGGACAGACACTTTACAGAAAAAGATATACAGGTGATTAATAAATATAAGAAAAAGTGTTCAACATCTCTAGTAATTAGAGAGATGCAAATTAAAACCACCCTAAGATTTCATCTAACTCCAATTAGAATGGCTATTATCAGGCTGGGGAGATAGCTCAGTTGGTAAAGTGCTTGCCTTACAAGCACAGGACTCTTTGTTCAATCCCCAGCACCGTAAAAAAAAAAAAAAATGGCTATTATCAGGAACACAAATAATAATAGATGTTGGCATGGATGTGGGAAAAAAGGCACACTGTTACATTGCTGGTGGAGTTGCAAATTGGTGCAGCCATTCTGGAAAGCAGTATGGAGATTCCTCAGAAAGCTTGGAATGGACCCACCTTTTGACCCAGTTATCCCACTCCTCAGTTTATACCCAAAGGACTTAAAGTTAGCATACTACAATAACACAGTCACATTGGTGTTTATAGCAGCTCAATTCACAATGATGCCCTTCAACAGATAAATTGTGGTATATATACACAATGGAATACTATTCAGTCATAAAGAAGAATAATTATGGCATTTGCAGATAAATGGATGGAATTGGAGAATATCATGCTAAGTGAAATAAGCCAGTCCCAAAAATTCAAAGGGCAAATATTTTCCCTGATAAGTGAATGATGATATATAATGGAGGTGGGGGGTGGGGGGGTGAGAGAAGAATAGAGGAACTTTAGATTATGTAGAGGGAAATGAGGGGGCGTATGAAAAATGGTGGAATGAGACAGACATCATTAGCCTTTGTACATGTATGTTTACACGAATGGTATGAATCTACATCGTGCACAACCGTAGAAATGAAAAGATGTATCCCATTTGTGTACAATGAATCAAAATGCAGTCTGTAAAAATAAAAAAAAATAATTAAAATAAACCCAAATATAATGCAGATTCATTGAAGAAGCTTTGGAAAATAGTTTAAAAGTTGAGAACTTGAAAAATCAGGCAAAGAATTCTTAAGCACTTAGAGACTCACTATACAAGTTGCCTGTAGAAAATAAATATTTGTAAGTGTATTTCATGCTTTATATACTATTTTGCAATCTACATTTTGCTTCATAATGTTATAAATTTATCTCTTCTACTTTTCCAATATTCTTGGAGGAACAAATATTAATGACTGTATCTTATTTCTTCACATTGCTGCAACATAATAATGTTTAACTAATTTCTTATTTTAAGTATTTGGCTTTTCATAGTTTTGGGCTATAAAATAATGCTGTGATGAAGATCATTAAATTTAAATCTTTGCAAAAGTCTCTGAATATTTCCATGAGATTGAGTTGTCTAGTTAAAATTATTGAATAAAGACCATGAGCACTCTTAAAATTATGGCATGAGGGCTGGGGATGTCGTTCAGTGGTAAGGCACTTGTCTAGCATGTGTGAAGTCCTGAGTTCAATCCCCAGCACTGAAAAAAAAAAAAAAAAATATATATATATATATATATGACACAAGATTCCCAATTCCACTATTTTCAATACACTTAAATTCTCAATTCTTTAGAAATATTTGATTCTAGTGAAGAGTTGTCTTGTGAACATCCCAGTTAGAAAGGTCTGTCTTTGTATTTCCTTTGACATTATCCTGCAAATGGAAGGATAAGAGGCTCCTTATTATTTGCAGAAATACATATGTTACTGCAAAAAGTACAGACCTTACTTTTGGGTCTACCCACCACCATCCTGCAGTTTATAAACATCGGAAAGGCTAATAATCTTATGATTTTAAGTGTCTTCCTTCTTCCCTGGGTCAAATTTCTCTTTAGTAGGGCTCTCAATAAGCAGGGCTCTCAAAGTGTGGTTGCCATGCCAACAGCATGGGCATTACCTGGGAAACTTACCTGTTTTCAGTGCAAATCCTCGGCCCCCTTCAGGCCTGTTTATCAGAAATGGAGGGAGACTGATGAAGAGCAGCAATCATGTGTTAATAAGCCCTCTGGGTGCTTCTTGTGCAAATTTAAGAACTGCTGCTGTGGACCACGGGGCAGTGGCCACCACAGGTTTTATATTTTTCTGGAGGGCAGGAAGAAGGCTTATGTTTTGAGGAGAGAACTCTGCTTTTGACCCATTAAGCTAGTGCAATAGTACCCAATGAAATATTTCCTCTTGAATCTTCTTTTCCACAATTTTCTTTTAATGGAGGCAATAAATGCCTGTCTCTGGATTTTATTTTCTCTTTTTGAGGGGGAGTCTTTTTTTATTTGTTATTTTTAGATACACATGACAGTTGAATGCATTTAGAAACATCATACATACAAGGAGTATGACTTCTTATTCTTCTGGTTGTACATGATGTAGAGTTACAATGGTTGTATAATCATATATGCATTTAGGGTAATAATGTCTGATTCATTCTACTACTATTCCTCCCCCACACCTCCTCCCCTCTTTTCACTCCCCTCTGTCTGATCCAAAGTACCTCTATTCTTCCTTAGCCCACACCCCCTATTGTGGATTAGCATTCACATATCAGAGAAAATATTCGACCTTTGGTTCTTTGGGATTGGTTTATTTTGCTTAGCATGATGTACTCCAGTTCCATCCATTTATCAGTGAATGCCGTAATTTCATTCTTCTTTATGGCCAAGTAATATTCCTTTGTGTATATATACCACAATTTCTTTATCCATTCACCTGTTGAAGAGTACCTAGGTTGGTTACATAGTTTAGCTATTGTGAATTGAGTTGCTACAAACATCGATATGACTATGTCACTGTAATATGCTGATTTTAAGTCCTTTGGGTATAAAACGGGGAGTGAGATAGCTCGGTCAAATGGTGGTTCCATTCTAAGTTTTCTGAGGAATCTCCATACTGCTTTCCAGAGTGGTTTCATCAATTTACAGTCCCACCAGCAATGTACAAGTGTACCTTTTCCCCCATATCCTTGCCAACACTTATAATTGCTTATAGTTTTGATAATTGCCATTCTGATTGCAGTGAGATGAAATCTTTGAGTAGTTCTGATTTGCATTTCTCTAATTGCTAGAGATGTTGAAATTTTTTTCATTTATTTCTGGATCTATTGTGTTTCTTCTTCTGTAAAGAGTCTATTCAGTTCCTCAGTCCATTTATTGACTGGGTTTTTTTGTTTGTTTGGTTTTTTTTGTTTGTTTGTTTGTTTTTGTTTTTTTTTTTTTGTTTTTGTTTTTTTTGCTCTTTCTGGAGATTAATGCTCTATTTGAGGTGCATGTGGTAAAGATTTTCTCCCACTCTGTAGGCTCTCTCTTCATGTTCTTGATTGTTTCCTTTGCTGTGAAGAAGCATTTTAGTTTTCTTCCATCCCATTTGTTGATTCTCGATTTTACTTCTTATGTTTTAGGGATCTTGTTAAGAAAGTCGGTTCCAACCAGCGTGGTGAAGATTTGGGCCTACTTTTTCTTCTATTAGGTACAAGGTCTCTGGTCTAATACCTAAATGCTTGATCCACTTGGAGTTGACTTTTGTGCAGGGTGAGAGATAGAGGTTCAATTTCATTCTGCTTCATATGGATTTCCAGTTTTCCCATCACTATTTGTTGAATAGGCTCTTTTCTCCAATGTAGGTTTTTGGGTTCTTTGTCTAGTATGAAATAATTATTTATGACTCTGTATATGACTCTGTGTCTTCTACTCTGTTCCACTGGTCTTCATGTCTGTTTTTGTGCCAATACCATGTCATTTTTGTTACTATAGCTCTGTAGTATAATTTAAGGTCTGGTGTTTGTGATGCCATTTGCTTCACTTTTCTCCCCGAGGATTGCTTTGGCTGTTCTAGGCCTCTTATTTTTCCAAATGAATTTCATGACCACTTTTTCTACTTCTATGAAGAATGTCATTGGGATCTTTGTAGGGATTACATTAAATTTGTATAATGCTTTTGGTAGTATGGCCATTTTGACAATATTAATTGTTGGAAGCCCTAAATGGATTATGCATTTGTTTGAGCCACTTGCAGAAGAGGGAAGCCGCTCTTCTGGGAACTCCTGGGTGAAATTCCCTGGTTCAAGAAAGACTAGATCATGCTGACTCCCTGTCTTAGCTCACAGACTGAAGATCAAACAGCCTCCCAGAGATGAGCAGAACCTACCAAACATCAAACAACTGTTTACTGCAAGACCCCTGCTACACCGAAAAACAAGCACCAAAATAAGACTCCTACACAGAAACCTTATCCCTGCCTTTGATTTACTTCCCCTTAAATAAAGAATTGGGACCTTTTTCATTCATTCAGTTCCAGTTCCTATCAGGTTGGAAGACCACCAGGTGCCTTGCTTTTAAATCTAATCTTCAACTTTGTCCTTATTTCTTACTGATTATTCAGACGTCTTATTTTCCCAGGTGGCTCACACCTCTTGAGCAGGAACCTGCTTTGCCAGGGTGTTGTTCACCCTGTCAGTTAATTCCACCTATCCAAAAACATGTGAGTTCTTTCCATCTTCTAAGGTCTCCTTCGATTTCTTTCTTTAGTCTTCTCTAGTTTGTGATGCCTTCATTTTGGAATTAGGGTGATTGATACTAGCTTCATCAAATGACTTCAAGGATCCTTCCTTTTCTATTTCATGAAATAATTTGAGGAGTGTTGGTGTTAATTCTTCTTTGAAGTTCTTTCAGAATTCAGTTGAGAATCTGTCTGGTCCTGGACTTTTCTCAACTGGTAGGCTTTTGATGGTGTCTTCTATTTCATTGTTTGAAATTGATCTATTTAAATTGTGTATGTTCTCCTGATTCAGTTTGGGTATATTCTATGTCTCTAAATATCTGTTGATGTCTTCAAGATTTTCTATTTTATTGGACTATAAATTTTCAAAGTAGTTTCTGATAATCTTCTGTATTTTAGTAGTGTCTGTTGTGATATTTCCTTTTACAGCACGAATTTTAGTGATTTGAGTTCTCTCTCTTAATTAGTGTGGCTAAGGGCTTATCAATTTTGTTTATTTTTTCAAAGAACTTTTTGTTTTGTCAGTTTTTACAATTGTTTCTTTGTTTCAGTTTCAGCTCTGATTTTAATATTTCCTGTCTTCTGCTTTTGGTGTTGATTTGTTTTTCTTTTTCTAGGGCTTTGAGATATATTGTTAGGTTATTTATTCATTGATTTTCTATTCTTTTAATGAATGAGCTCAATGCAATGAACTTTCCTCTAAGCACTGTCTTCAAAGTGTCCCAGGGATTTTGATATGTTGTATTGGTGTTCTCATTTACTTCTAAGTATTTTTTAATTTCCTCCCTGATTTCTTCTGCTATCCATGCATTATTCAATAACATATAAATTAGCCTCCAGGTATTAGAGTAGCTTCTGTTTCTTATTTTATCATTGATTTCTAATTTCATTTCATTATGATCTGATAGAATGCAGGGTATTATCTCTATTATTTTTTTGTGTATATTTGCTAAGAGTTGCTTTGTGGCATAAGATATGGTCTATTTTAGAGAAGGATCTGTGTGTTACTGAGAAGAAAGTGTATTTGCCCATTGATGAATGAACTATTGTATATATGTCTGTTAAGTCTAAATTATTTATTATATTATTGAGTTCTATGATTTCTTTGTTCAGTTTTTGTTTGGAGAATCTATCCAGTAGTGAGAGAGGTGTGTTAAAGTCACCCAAGTATTATTGTGTTGTGGTCTATTTGATTCCTGAAATTGAGAAGAGTTTGAAGTACTTAGATGCTCCATTGTTTGGGGCATAAATATTTATGATTGTTACATCTTGTTGATGTATGATTCCCTTAAGCAGTATGAAATGTCCTTCTTTGTCTGTTCTGATTAACTTTGCCTTGAAGCCCACTTTATCTGATATGAGGATAGAAACCCCAGCTTGTTTACACAATCCACGAGAATGATATGTTGTTTCCCATTGTTTCACCTTCACTCTGTTGAGGTCTTTGCTATGATATCATATTGTTTGGAGACAACATATTGTTGGGTCTTGTTTTTTAATCCAATCTGCCCGTCTATGTCTTTTGATTAATGAGTTTAGGCCATTAGCATTCAAGGTTATTATTGAGATATGATTTGTATACCTGGCCAATTTGGTTTATTTTTCATTTTTCATTTGAATTAGTTTCTCCTTTGAATCACTATTCCTTTAGTGTAGTCCTTTCTTTTGCTTGTTTTCACTTTTTTTTTTTTTTTTTTTTTTTTGTCATTTCATCTTCATGGAATATTTTGCTGAGAATGTTCTGTAGTGCAGGCTTTCTAGTTGTGGATTCTTTTAACTTTTTTTTGTTATCATGGAAGGTGTTTATTTCATATTCAAATCTGAAGTTTAATTTTGCTGGGTATAGGATTCTTGGTTAGCATCCATTTTCTTTCAGTTTGGTATATGTTATACCAGGACTTCCTAGTTTTGAGGGTCTGGGATGAGAAATCAGCTGATACCCAAATTGGTTTCCCTCATATATAATCTGATATTTTTCTCTCACGGTCTTTACAATTCTATCCTTATTCTGTATGTTAGAAATTTTAATTTTAATGTGCCTTGCTGTGAGTCTGTTGTAATTTTGTACATTTGGGGTCCTGTAAACTTCTGGTATTTGATTTTCCATTTCATTCTTTAGGTTTAGGAAATTTTCTGATATTATGTCATTGAAAAGATTGTGCATTCCTTTGATTTGTAGCTCCACACCTTCATCTATCCTGATAAATCTTAAATTTGGACTTTTCATGACATTCCATAGTTCTTGGAAATTCTGTTCATGGTTTCTTAATATCTTCTCTCTGTAGTCAACTCTATTTTCAAGATTATATGTTTTGTCTTCATTGCCTGAGGTTCTGTCTTTGAAGTGATCTAGTCTGTTGGTGATGCTTTCTGTTGAATTTTTAATTTGGTTTGTTGATTCCTTCATTTTGAGCATTTCTGCTTGGTTTTTTTCAGAAGTTCTGCCTCTTTATTGAAGTGATCTTTCACTTCATGTATCTTCTCTCTGATTTCATTTTTTATACCATCGTTTACTTTACAGATCAGTTTAACTATGAACATTCTAAACTCCTTCTCTGACATTTCTTTCACTGTCATGTTGATGGATTCTGTTATAGGAGTATCTTGGTTTGTATGAGACAATTTGTTCCCTTGCTTTTTCATGTTGTTTGTGTGTCTACTCATCTAATAGTATGGATCTGAGGCAGTAGAGTTTCTACCCTGTGAACTTATGGTGTTCATGAAGGTTTCCAGTACCTCACTGTTTAGGGGGAGACAAATAATGACAACAACCAATGCAAACAATATACGGCATTAAACCAAATAATTCCTACTATGATGTCTACAATGTTAACTATCACAATACACAGAAATTATATGATCAGTTATTGCCTACAATAAAATCAATAAGTTTATAAAAGGGTTTATAATTTCAAATGGTGAACAGGGAGAGAACAGAAGTGATATAGGATGTAATGATTATGAGGGAGGAGGAGAAAAGATAGAAGGAAAAAAATTAAAGGAAGAGTGAAAGATAACAATAGAGATTGGCTGTTAGAGGAAGAAAAGAGAGACTTGGAAACAGGTAGGAGAAAAAAATATATATGTAAAGTAAAACTTTCGAAAAATAAAAATAAAAGAATACAAAACAAAACTAAAATATCATAATCAAGCATACTAGTTCACAAAAAACTAATCTGTGAAAAATAACTGGTTTTGAAAATGCTAGAATTGGGAAAATAAACAAATATGAAAATGTATAAATGTCCATGTGCCATTAAGGTCACAATTAAAGAGAGAAAAGAATTTTTGAAAAGGTGGGAGGGGAATTTGTTGAAGAGTTAAAGAATTCTTTCCATTGAAGTTCAAAATATTCTCAGCTTCTCTTCTCAGAAGTTTTAGGTGGATTGCTGGAGCATGATGCTCCACCCTGTGGATTGCTGGAGTGAGAGAGGTAATCCCATAGGCGGAGTTCCTGGAAGCAGGGTTTAGGCTTAGGTGGGCTCCAGGCTCTTTGCTGAATGTTAATTGGTCTGAAGAGTTTAAATAAGTGCACCTCCAGAGCCGGCTAATTGCTAGTCCATGCTGGAAGACCATACCCCAGGGATCTCCCCTGGGTTCCAATCACATGGTGGGGGAGCCAGTTTTTAGTCCTCTACATCACTTGTGAACCCCACGTTTCCTGGTCTCAAGTTCAGTCTCCAAATGATCGCTCGTGTCCCACCTTTCTGCATTCCCAGCCAGAAGCAGCCCTCCCAGCAGGTCCTGCAAGCGGTTGGACTGGAGGGGGAGGGGTGGTGCCAGGTAGGTTTGCACAACCAGTTGTCCCCTCTGTAAAACTCTCTGCACATTCAATTTTCTCCTGTTCACTTAAGCACACTATGTTGTGCAGTGTGTGTTTACAAGGCCTGTGTTTCAGGTCAAACTTGGGTTTGCCAGGAATCTGCTCCCTCAGCTGCCGGCTCTTCACCACAGCTGCCAAATGATTTCTTCCTTTGTCCTCCACACACTGCCTGGAGAAATGGAGGCTTATTTCTCTGAACACAGATATTATGCAGTGTGTTTTTCAGGTTTGTTGGACATTGCCTTGATCTCTACATGCTGCATACCCAGACACACCAGACTCCCCAAAAATGTGGGTTCCTTTATTCCCTTATCCCTCCACTATGCTCACACAGGGACTGCTCTGGCTGGTGCTTCTCACCTGGCCATGGCAGCAGCTGTTGGGTTTTTTTCATGCTTATTATATCCAACCTACTGTGTTCTTGGTCTGCTTTGAATGTCCAGTTTTAATTCCAATAGAGTCCTCCCTTTTTTTTTTTTTTTTTTTTTTTTTTAGTTCACCCACCTTGCTGAGAAGCTGCCTGTCTGCTTTCATGGTTTGAAGCCATGGAGCAGCCAAGAAAGTGACCTCCTCTATTCCACCATCTTTCTTGTCGATTTTAGTCACAGCAATACAAAGCTGACTAAAATAGTTCCTTTCTTTGTCAAGTTAATCTCGTCTTTAGTTTTTGACATTTCATTTAGTTTTATTCTTTTGAGGGGAGTGTAAGAGCACTGTGCTATGGAGGCAGGGTACGTGGCTTTGCTATGGAGGTTGTGATATAAGTCTGTCCTCTTCAAATGGCACCTTGGCCATCTTGAAGAGCACTTCCAGTTAAGAATGCCCTGGGAGTAGTTTGGTAGTCATTAAAAACCGATCACCCACTACATGGAGAATACTAAAGACTATATGTATGGTCCTAGCTTGAGAAGGTCATATTTTATTTGGGAAGATAAGATTCTTACATAAGTAAAACAAATACATTAAAAAAAAAAAAACAAAAACAAAAACAAAAAAAAACCTAGAATCCAACAACAGGAGGTAACAGAGAAGGACAGTCATCCAAGTTGGTATGGTTAATTGCCTTGCGGGTATATGTATAAGAATACCTGGGATGCAGGTATCTTTGTGGCTGGCAGCTTCTATACACAGGAAGTGTGATGGGAACTTGAGCTTTAGGCAGAAAGGAGGAAAGATGAGAAAAGAGGAGCTATCAAGAGTAAGGTCTCTTTGGGAGAGATACCCTGCAGGAGCAAGGGGGAATGTTGTTCATGACATCATGCATTCTAGGCTGGAATGAAATGCAGAACCTCACTAACACTTTATGTGTTTTGGTTCTCCATAGACAGAGGGTATAGTCCTTATTTGATTCTTTAAAGTGACTATAGCAATATCTGGCCCTTAAATGTAATATGAAATGTTTGGTAAGAAATAAAGATAGAGGGAGACTTTAGTTGGGCATAAATAATTATAATTTGGAGGACTCGTCTGATCATTCGAGTACTTTGTATTTACCATGCTTCAGATCTCATTAAAGATCTGAACTCTTCTTTTCTTGTTGAGGAATATATAAGAACATCTCTATCTTTTAGCATCTTTGTATATCTCAACAATCTGAATGTTTCCTCTCACACTGACCTCTTACTTCATGACTATGTTAACAAAGTTAATCTTTAAGAAAATGAAGTGGGAGAAATGCATTTTTAAAAAAATGGAAATAGGTACCCTAAAACAGAATGGAGTTGATTCTCTTTCACTTAAAAAAAAAAAAAAAAAAAAAATCAGGTAACTTAAACCTGAAACCTATTCTGGAAAGAGATGTCCACACATTTTACATGTAATCCTAGAAGATTATGGCAGGAATCTTTCTAGTAAAAATAGAAGGGTGAAAATAGTTTATAGGTTTATGTGATGTTCCAAGTCAACTGTGAGTAAATTAAACTTTTATTAATAGGAGAACTACAAAGGATTACTAATGTCATTCTAGAGTAACTATAATCCCCTGATGGTATGTAAATAGCCAATGTACTATCAATGGTGGAATTTTTATGAATCTAAATTTTCATATTCTTTTCAAATCTCATCAAAAAAGTTTTATGATTGTATAGCAGGATCTCTGAGAGTGCAAAGTTTTTAAACTCCCAAGTGGAAGATAAACAGGTCTGACTCCACCCTGGGGTTTCAGATGCCATGGATAGTACAGGAAGCTGATCCACACAGCCAAAGCAAGAGGCCAGTTCTGGGTGAGTAGTAACTGAGGTAATGACAAAGAAAGCATGGGGCCTACTTCAAATATCGCCACTTCCATGATGTTTTCTTTACCTTTCCCCTCTTTGTGCTCTCTTAAGATTTTGAACACATTTGTGGGGTGACATTTATACCACTGTGCCAAAATGGCACAAAACTATTTTTAGTTGTATTGCTTTCCTCATTTCACTGTTTCTTGAGGTAAGGCAAGATATCTTCCTTCTATTTTTTTTTTTTTTAACCTAGTACATTCCTTCATCCTAACGGACCCTCCACGTTGTAGAAGACAAATAATTTAACAAATTAACAAATTGTAGGAAAGGACCCATCACATGCCTGTGCTAGATTTTCTCCCATTTTCCCCTTCCAAACCAGTCTTGCTCTCTCCACAGACTGTGTAGTCTGGATCAATAAGCACTCTTGCCCTCTGGCTATTTCAGTAGGTGCCATCCTCAGGTGATCAGAGGGAAGAAGTTGAAGTCAGGTATTTTGTTTCTTCCCTGGTAGAGATAAGAAAGGCTGCTTGTTCCCCTTAATCCCAAACCACAGCTCCACTCAACCTGTGTTCTCTGGGCACCAACAATTCCTCCCTCTCTTGACTTTTCAGGCTCCTTTGCTGTTCTAAGACTTAAGGTGCTGTATCATCCCCTGTGGTTTCCCTATACCCTGCACATATCGTTATAAAGTTTATTGAGCTTACTCAAATTACCCAGTTTAATTTCATGTAGTAACCTTATTTTTGCATGCACCTTGACATAGAAAAAGAAACGGATAGTGAGGGAGATAGTGATTAAGAACGGCAGAATTTAGACAGTCTTATGCTCAAGTCCTGAGAAAGATAATGATTGGGCTGGAGTCTGGTTTTTCAAAAAAACTATCCACTTCACTTATGACAATGTTTTAATCAGCATTTTTGCTGCTGTGACTAAAAGACCTGACAAGAACAACTTTTGAGCAGGAAAAGTTTATTTGGGGGCTCACAGTTTCAGAGGTCTCAGTTCATAGACTGTAGGCTCATTCCTCAGGGGCTTGAGATGAGGAAGGACATCATGGTGGGGAAGAAGCAATCTCCAATTGCTTACAAGGAGGAAGTAGAAACAAAGTGCAAAGAAACCTCTTTTATCAACTGACCCTTGATAAGAACCCTGCTCGCTACATCTCTGAGAGCACACACATTAACCAAATGCTACTGTGTGCTGAACCCCATGCTTTACAGGCATTTTCTTCATGGATCCTTAGAACAGCATAGTAAAATAGAAATTATCCTACCTCTTCAGCAGTGACAACCTGAGTCACATCACATGCCCCAAATCATTTAACCAGTAGGGAGTGGAGCTGAGATTCCAGGCCAGGTCTCTCTGTCCTGCTCCCTTTTCTTCTCCACTGCCTTATTTAGGCGATGACTATGCTGGTAAGGAGCACTGTTTCAAATTGATGCAACAATCTGAATCTTGAACAGATTCTGAGTGCTGGGATAGGTATTCCCCTAAGTTGATCCTAAAATTCATACAGAAACTCGAAGGGCTTAGAATGGCCAAAACAATCTTTTTAAAATTTGTTTTAATTAATTATATGACAGTAGAATGCATTTGTGCATTTTGATAAATCACACATAAATGGAGTATAATTTCTCATTTTTCTGGTTGTACATGTGCAGATCACATCAGTCATGCAGTCATACATGTACGTGAGGTAATATATCTGTTTCACTCTACTATCCTTCCTACCCCCATACTCCTTCCCCTCCTTTCACTCCCCTCTCTAAAGTAACTCTATTCTTCCTTACCACCTCCCTTATTGTGAATTAGCAGTGGCCATACTACCAAAACAATCTTGAAAAAAAAACAAGATATGTTTGGTTTGCAACTTCCCAGCTGCAATACTAAGTGTGAAACAATAGTCATCAAGACAGTAGAGCAAAAATAACAGAATGAATCAAACAACATTGCCGTATGTAAATTTATGATTACACAAATAGTATGCCTTGATTCCATGTACAAAAGAGAAACAACATGTATCCCACTTGCTTAAAAAAAAAAAAAAAAAAAAAAGACAGTAGTGCAATGGCATGAAGATGGCATGTAGATTAGGGGAATAAAACTGCCTGATCGTGGTCAACCGATTTTCAGCAAGGATCTCAAAACAATTCAAGGGAGAAAGAACAGATTCAAGGTTGCTCCTGGGACAACTAGATATACATAAACAAAGGAATGAATTTGGACCCCCTCCTACATATCGTAAACAAAAAATTAACTTAAATGAATCTGGTACCTAAATTTTAAAACTAAAGCTATAAATTCTTGGAAAGAAACATAGCAGTAAATCTTTGTGATCTTGGATTTGGCAATGACTTTTCTTGGTATGACACCAAAAACACAAACAAAATGAAAGAAACACTGGATTTCATTAAAATTACAAAAGATACTGTCACTAAAATGGAAAGACACATAATGGTAGAAAATATTTGCCAATCATATATATCCTAAGGGATTTTTACCTAAAATATGGGAAGGACATTAGCAACTCATTATAAAAGACAACTAACTCAATTTTAAAAAGGCAAAGAATCCTAATAACTGTTTCTTAAAAGAAGATAAACAAATGGTCAACAAGTACATCAAAAGATGCTCAACATCCTTAGGTGATAAAAAAGTACAAATCAAAACCATAGTGAAATGCCAGTTACTATCCACTAGAGTGTCAGTAATAAAAAAGAAACACACAACGTTGGTGAGAATGTGGGAATATTAGAACCTTTATATGCTGCAGTTCAGTCACTTTAAAAAACAATCTGACAGTGCTCAAAAAGTTAAACACAGAGTTACATTTGATGGGGCAACTCCACTCCTAAGTATATATTGAAAAGAGATGAAAGAATATGCCCACCTCAGAATCTGCACACAAATGTTTATAGAATTATTCTTAATAGTCAAAGCTGGAAACAAACCAGAAGTCCATCACTAATGAGTGGATAAACAAACAGCACATCCCTATAACAGAATAGTGTTCAACCATAACAAAGAATAAAATACAGATACATGCTACGATGTAGAGAAACTTTGAAACATAATGCTAAGTGAAAGAGCTAAAGAGCACAGGTTTCTTATTAAAATGATGAAAATATTCTAAAATTGACTATGGTGATGGCTGTACAACATTTTAAATGTGCTGAAATATTGAATTCTTTAAGAATGAATTTATATAGGATGTGAATTATATCTCCATAAAGCTATGATCAAAAAATGTGCATTCGTTATTGTAAATTCATATTTGCCTCTGGTACCATCACAGAAAGAGACTCAGGAGCCATGGAGTAAAGGCAATGACTCTCAGAACTTTGTAACATAAGGCTTTGTAGCCACAGTCCCGTTTGTCAATTTCATGACCTACCATTTGCATTCTCTTAGAAATAAATCTTTAAAACCAAAAGAAGCCAGCAAATATAGCATAGTGGGTTAAGAAAGCAGATTCTGGGGTGAGACCACTTACATCTGAATTCTTGTTCTACCATATTCTAGGTGACAAAGTGTCTTCTGTGGGGTGAGGTAAATGTCTTCTGTGTCTCAGTTTCTCCATCTGTAATTACTTTGCTCAGTACAGTGGTCACTAGCTACATGAGGATACTGAGCACTTGAAATGTGTTGTCTTGAAATGTGCTGTATATATAAAAAATGTCACATTTTGAAGACCCAATCCTTCCCCCAAAGTAGAATATCCCATTAATGATTTTATATTAATTGCATGTTGATATGATAATACTTTGAATGTATTGAGTTAAATAAAATGCATTATGAAATTCATTTCACCTGTTTCTGTTTACTTTTAAATGTACCTACTAGAAATGTAAAATTATTTGGCTCACATTATATTTTCCTGGATGGTGCTGATCTACAACATGGAAATACTACTACTACCGCTTTTTAAACAAGGTTTCTGTTGAGGGTTAAATGATTTGATATGTGCAAAACACTTAAAAATACCTGGCAAATAATAAGCACTAAGTAAGTGTGAGTTTTAACACTTCTTTGAAGGTGAAGACATGACAGGGAACAACAGCTCATAGAAGAGAAGCGTGGCTACATCCATAGCACTCACAGGAAGGAGCTGACGGGGCAGAGGCCTGGAGACTCACTTTAGAGGACCATGTGGTTTCCAGACAGACATCTGAACAAAAGGCAGAAGCTGTCTGACATTTGTAACTGTGAAGTGGTCAGAGCTGGCTTGGATGTGTCATTTCCAAAAGTGGAATATAGTCCATCCCTTTTAAAATTCTACCTTGTTTATCTAAAAAGGAGTCACTGTTTATCCTAGGCTTATGCTTTCCTTGTTTCGTTGGAGAATGCTAAAGTTGCCAGCATGTCCTGTCTCCAGGGGGTGAGCAGCTCTTTGGTTAAGTCTGCTAGATAAGCAATCGGAGGTGGCAAAGCACAAATGTTCAGGGCACCACGGTCTCAATTCTAGGGAAGTACTTTACATTTCAAACAGGCAACTGTGATTTGTGATCTGTCGGCCCCCTCCATCTTTGGCTCATGCCCTGGGCCAACTTGCCCTGCCGCAGCATCAGTATCTTTATGGATGCTTCCTCTACGGCCAGGGCCACCCCTCACTGCGTTCCTGCCAGCCTCAGTTTCTGACTACTTTCTCCCTTGTTAGTAGCAGAACAATAAGGATGCCCGATTGGAGTTTTCTTTTCTTTTCTTTTGCAGTACTGGGGATTGGAGCTTTCTGAAAAGTGGGTTTACACTTTGTTTTCAGGTTCACATGTCCCAACTGCTACCGTGTTCAGGGGCCTGTTCTCCGAAGGGCTCTGACTAGTGACCTTGGCCGGCCCTATACTGCTGTGGAGGCTTAGCTCTGTGATCTTGGGCTCATGGTGTTGGAAGTAACGAAAGACACAAGGATTTCAATAAGATTTATTGAAATTTATTTATAACATTACACTTCATTGTCAATTTGCAGCTCTTAGCGGGCCTAGCTAAACCTTCATGGTATGTATGTATGTTTAATGGACAAATAAGCACCTGTCATTTCTTTTGGGGTTTATCACAGTAACCCACACATCAATTTTATTAATAATATTTTTAAATGTTTCACATGGCTCTTTTAATTCATACAAATGAAGACACTCTTTATTTGATTTCATACTTTTGAAATCCAAATCCATTTCTTGAAGCTATGTTCTCTCAGACATGATGGTTATCATGCAGATGTCGTCAAACTTACTGGAGCTTTACCACAAAACAAACAAGGCAGAGGTAACCATGATTACTACATGAGGAAGTCCCTATAGAAAACAGTGTGCCACGTGTCTCAAGCAGACATGGTATAGAGTAGTCAAAAATGGAGTTTCTGAAATTAGTTTTTTTAAAAATTCCTATGTGCTAATTCCAGATTTTTTTGATAGGAGGTAGAGATCTGAATGGATTCCCAGTAGCCTCACTACATGACCAGCAGAAAGATAAATGATATTGTTTTAATTCTGTGCACTCTCTACCTTAATGCTTAATAAAAACTAACAATAGCAGAAGATGTACATATTAATTCTAGAAGCTGGATAACAACATTCTTTTAAAGTCTTATCCTCAGGCCTCTTCCTGCAACCTCCCCACCCTCCCCCCCCAAAAAAAAGAGAGAAAAAGAAACTGGTCTGGTTTTTTTCCCTTAGCAGACAATATGCTTCATAGAAAGCAAGACACGCTTAAGGTTCTATCAAAAGCTTCATATCTATTGACAGCAAACTGTCAAAACAAAATTGGATTCTCCTGAGTGTATGTGGTTTTTTTTTTTGTTTGCTTAGTTTTGTTTTTAACACTTGTTTCTTTTAGAGTAGAACTATTTTCTCTGTGGGATTTGAGAGAGATACAAGAAAAGTAAGAAAGTTGTTGAAAGTATCACGTGATGACTCACAGTGAAATTGCAGGTTAGTGTATTGAATAGGCCCAAATTTAATCAATTGAAGTTTTCCATGACTTTTTACAAAAATCTTAAATACAGGTAAATATGTAAACACTGTGCTCTCAGAGAGCAAGTACTTCGGCATGTCACATTGTTTCCCTTTGGAGGAGACAAATTCAAGTGAAATCAGCGGTCACTTTCAAAACCATCCACCTGAAGAAGCGCTCTCTGGTTGCTGGGGGAACACACCTTGCACATCTCAGAGTTCTCTTGGTGGAGTGGGAGTTCACATCCTGCTAGTAGGCTTTCTTTTCTTTTCCGAGAGACATAGCCTCTGCCTGTGGACAGCCTTTCATACTTTGTCTCATATTGCCTGCATAACGACAGTAGCAACAACAAAATCACACACATTTTACTCACCCACACCATCCCAGGTTTCTGAGTGTACACTTGAAGCTTCTGTCCCAAAACAATTTGAGAAATGACCTGAGTACCAAAGACAAATTGTGCTCCACTCCCTCCAACGGGGTGGTTTTCTTCTTCCCATTTTCTTGTATACTACGCATTACAATCCAAATGCCTGGGATGTGGGAGTCCTGCCATATATTTTTCTGGAATGAAGGACTGAATTCCTTTCGTTTCTTTGGGGATGCTGTTAAGCTTCACAGGCTTTCAATGTTCCTCATTCCAGAAGCCCCACCTTGAGGGCACTCCCCTTTGGGGTAAATAGCAAGTCCACCCAGATTTAAGCTGAGAATGCTGACAGGAAACATTCCCAAGGCTCCGACCCAAGTGAAACAAGTAATCAAACCAGGTAACCATGTGGCTGAGTTGGTGGCCACTGCATTTGGCTATTAGAAGGCTGATTTTTTTTTTTTTTTATGCATGTATGGAGGGTTATTCTAGGGGTAAGTTACTATAGGTTAATGATAGCTTAATGTTCTAACTATAAGACACTATCGTTTATCATGAAAATATAACCTATTCATATTTGTACTTATATTAGTGATGCATTTCTTATATGGATCATGAAATGTCAGTAAAATAAGACAGTCAACTCTGGCCTGATTATCAAAAGATGATGTAAATTGTGACTTGCTATTTTAAGTACACAAATTATGTTATGGACAGATAGTTTATGTCAAAGAGACCTCTGTAACTATCACTGAAGAATCAGTGCTACCTAGACTCAAAGCATTCTAACTCCATGGGACAGTACTGCTCCAAATAATGGTTAAAAGGTTCAAGGACACAGTGTTAGTGAGACGCTCCAGAACGAAGAGGATGTTGTGACATTACATGAACAAGTATGTATTTGTTTATTAAGCATTTTAGTAACATCTTTTTAAAAAATCTTAAATACGGGTAAATAAAAATCTGAAATTTTTTGAATTTGTTTTTTAAAAAAATCTGAAATTTTTTAAAAATTTCAAAATCCTAAACACTTAAGCTGGAACTCAAAGTTAAACAAAGTCAAGTTGCTCTTATATGAGACAACTAAGAACTGTGAATTCATTTGATCCTTTAAACCATTGTAAATAGATTGCCAGGTGTTTTGTTTTGAACTTCTGTCCAGAGGGAAATTGTGAAGAATATCAGACAGCAAATGTACATCTGGTATTTGGCTGAAACTATGTGGTGACTTCTACTGTAAGTCAAATCCCTTTGTTATCTTGAAAAGTTATTTGTGGATTAGAATATGATTTAATTCAAAATCAAATGAACTAGTCATTGGAGTTGCTTGGTATCCTAGGAACTGACTTCTTAGTTTTGAAAACACTTTGAAAAGAGAAGATAATTGGTTCAGTAGGAAGCCCCAACTTATGTTATTGGTCTCTGACCATCATTTCCATTTCTCATTCTTTGGTTCCAACTGTTCTTCTAATTCTTTAGAGAAAGTTCATTTTTTGCTTGATTTCTAATGCTTGGTGTTTGTGAGTTTTTTTTTTTTTTTTTTTTTTTGGTTGTTGTTTGTTTGTTTGTTTGTTTTTAATTCTGAAACTGAATGCTTAAAACTGAACACAGTTCCTGGTGAGCACAGATGGTCCTGGAATATTCATGAGCACTCATCTTACCTGAACGGAGCTTCAGCCCTATCCATCTGCATACAAACTAAGAATGGGTACTGAGAAAACTGCACTGTGGAGATGAATTCCAGGCCTGCCTCTGATTCTACCCTGGTTTCCAGGCCAGCTTTTACAAAAGAGGAGTCCACTGTGACGTCACCAGTTATTACTACAGCCACCCTAAAGATTGAGAAAAAATATATGTTCATATCAGAGTTAGTGGAGCTGGATTGAGAGGTCAAATATCACATTGTCTGATTATGACACTAACAACTAGAAGGAAACACTTAGCAATTGAGAGGTGACCTGAATGGGCTTAGGGTCCTGCTGCTAATCAGGGTCTGTTTGTTTGGTGTCAGAGATCAGTCAGGGAAGTTTGCTCTTCTCCTCCTTCCAGTTCTAGACATGGGAACCAAGTGTGTACCAGGTCTGACATTGTTTATCCTCTTAGGAGGTCAAAAACATGTCAGTTATCTTAAAAAGAAGTATAAAGTCTCCACGAAGACAAGTGGTGTTTATAACAATATTCTTGTTAACTATTGCTCTGCTGTCTTCGAGGTAGCTATTTAATTCCATTTCATTACTTCCTCCAAAGAATCTCTAGTGGCCTGAGTCTAGGTTGCCATGATATCTGAGAGTATTCATTACAAAGAACCATTCCTATAGTGGGGCATGCGCAAGGCATCTCCAGGAAGGTAGGTTCAACAATGGTCATCTACAGAGAGAGATAGAGATAGAGAGAGATAGAAAGGGGGGGGTGGAGAGAGAGAGATTGGACTGGCTGGGAAATGTGGCTTGAACAGCAATAAAGAGGATAAAAAAATTTTCCTTAGGAGGTTTACCACCAGGATCACTAAGGAATTATAGACTTTAATCAAACTGTGGGTAATTACTCCCATAATCAAATCAAAGTCCTATGTCTATACTTTTCCTTTTCAAAGAAAAGGGATCATCTTAATTTTTGTTGTACAAACTAAAACCCCTACTGCTGTGATTCCCAGCATAAAAGTAGGTCGGTGGTTGTTTTAATCCCTGAATCCCTTACAGAACCTTCTAATGTCCTCTACTCAGCAAAGGCTTAAGAGATTTTTTAATGAATGAATAAATGAAAAATGGAGAACAGATTAGTTACAATATGGATGCTGGCAATTTCTTAGGGATATTGTGTCCTCTTTAAATATTCAGACTATTTTTGTTGCTGTTGTTGATTTCTCTCTGCAAAGAATCCAATTCAGTTTCATTTGGGGAAATTTCTATCTAGAAAACACTTTGAAAAGAGAAGATAATTGATTCAGTAGGAAGCCCCAACTTATGTTGCTGGTCTCTGACCATCATTTCCATTTCTCATTCTTTGGTTCCTTCTGTTTACAGTATGTGTCGCCCTCACATTAGATGTGCCACCTTGGATTGATCTCAGTTGCTTCATCCATCATTCACAATGAATAAAAGTTTAGTTTTATCATTCTTATCTCACTTCTGCCCCCCTAAATATCCTAAACAGTGAAAATAAATTGAATTTCCTCTTCATTTTCTTTAATTTTTACAACAAACAAAATAATAGTTATTTTGATTATCATTGGCTCAAAGACATTGTTTTACATTCAAAGTAAAATATTTTCATTGAATCTCATGCTAGATTAGAAAAACTAAAGGAGATGAGAAAAAGTATGTTGATTAAAAAATTTAAAAAGTTTAAGAACTCCTAACATTTAAAAATTATATTCTGCATAGAAGAGATTGCCTTTTTATTTTAATCTATTGAAAATAGCAAAAGAGGAAAGGTTTTAAAGTCCAAAAAGTGGTTTAGGCTAAAAAATTTGAAATGAAATTTCCTAGCAGCTTTGTCAATTACTAAAATGGAATAGAAAGAGGAGAGGAGCCCCTTTTCCACGGGGCCCAATGACACTGTCTTTAAAACTTGGATAATTCTCAGTTGAGTTCCATTAAGTACTAATCTACTCCTAAGAAGTTATGGACAGAATGACATCCATGGTCAATTCTAACTCTATAATTTAGTGATTACAAACAGAAAGCATAGATTTTGAAAACTGTAAAGGTTGAACAATTCCCAAAACATAGGTCTGCCATTCTTTGCTTAGAGTATTAAAAATCTTTTGCTTACCGATTTTTCACTCGGGTTTTAGACTCACGATACCACAGACTAAATTCCATTGCACCCGAAATATCAATAGCTAGACCACCCTGGACCTCTATGTTAGCCTTTAGGCCAGATTGCAATTGAAGCTCCTAGAAGAAGAAGAAGAAGGAAAAAAAAAAATATATATATATATATATGTATATGTGTATGTATATGTATACACCCCCCCACACACATACATACACATGTATGTTAATAGTGGTAACAGTAATAAGTACAGTTTAGTCAACTCCCTTTCCCAAAGCACATTCAAGTTCTTGCTCTAGATAATGCCATTTGACTTGTGCTGATGTGAGAGTCTTTCTCTAGGCTTGGAAACATGTTGGTCCTATTCTTGATCACCAAGAGTAGCTACTGATTTACTAAAATAATCAGTCCTTTAAAATACTAGAGAAGGGTATTTTCCTTCCATGGTTGCCTCACTTTGGGAAGGCCAAATGGTTCTCAGTATGTGGTCCTCTGAGAAGCATCATCGGCATCACCTGGGAACTTGTTCAAATGCAGATTCTCAAGTCTCCCATACCTACTGAATGAGGATCTCTGAATTGAGGCCTAGTGATCTAAGTTCTAATGGGGCCTCCTGTGATTCTGACATGCCTAAATTTGAGAAATCAGAAATCCAGCTGTGGCTTTTCCTTTTTTGTGGTGGTGAGGGATGGACAAGATGATCTCTTCAGGTCCTTCAGCACGTCTCTAATTGTATGCTGTGTCAAATATAGACAACTTCATCTTTTTGACAAAAGGTAGGATTAAAAACTCCCAGAGCAATATACAAGTTCCAGGAATTGCCTAGATTAAGCTTGGAAAGGAATGCAAGGCATCTCACTAAGCCTTAATGCCTTGCTTTCTGACATTTGAAATGACATTGAATTAACAGCTAAGTCCAATATGAACTCAATAGCATTCTAATTTCAAGGTTGTCTGAAACTCATTGTTTTGTGTAGTTTGCCTGCATTTAACCTTTAAGTCTTGAATTTTTCATGTACATCAGACAGGTTGATGTTGGCTGAAACTTTTTTCAGCTAGATTGGAATCAGATTGCCTAAGGGAAGTGTTGAAAGTGATAATGATTCTGGGAAAAAAGCTCTGTGTCCTTAATTTTGATATTCCTCCAAAGATTGTAAGTTCCTGGCAACTTGCAGCATGACTCACTTCTTTATGTAACTGCCTTACTCAGCCCAAACAACCCATGCATTTGCCAACTATAAATGCCATGATTTCACTTTCTGGAAAGGATTGTGTTAATCTCCCTGAATTTCAAAAAGTGTGGCTGGAAATCTTAGACAAAGAACTTGGTTGATGATCAGGTGCCCTTGAGAGGGTATGGTAGTAGCATGAAACTGCTCTCATTCCAAAGGGCCCTCCTGGCTGGAGGCATGAGAGTCTCAGTGCCATGCTCAGGACACATCAGACATCCCTACAGATACTTAAAACTCTGTTCAGTCTAGAGTTAAAATGTGGTTGCTATAGGATACAGGGGTTGTGTCATGTACCACAACAAATGAACACATTTTGTCCTGAGAAAACCACAATGTCATGCCCAAATTTTAATCTATGCCAATGAATTACAGGGCCAGGAGATCTGATCTGAATGTGCACTCTAACTGTGGTTATGTCAAGCAAATTGTGCCCTGCCTGAGAAGTGTTTCTTTCTTTATATCTTCTCCTCCTTCCTGATTTGAAAATCATAATCCTGTTAGTCCTTCCAGCCCAGCAGGGACCTGTAAAGTGGATCTTGTCTTTCCCACTGACCATACATTAGGTGGATGTCAAAATGCCTCAAGTGCTATGGAAAAGAATATTTTATGGTTATTAGACAATCCACCTTTATAAGAAGAGAGCATTTATGTTACAATGTGATTTTGAGGAGCACCTTGGATTTCTAAGAAGATTCTTTTTTTTTTTTTTTTTTTTTTCTCATGCAAAGGGACCATGGTAGAAATCTTATGTGATGTCATAAGGGAATTTTCTTGGATCTGCAGTATGTGGTTTAATTCTCTTCAAAAAAGGAAAAGTAGTAAACCCATAGTGCAGTGGTTCTAATTTTTGAGGTGTAAAGTAAGGGAAACTAGTAATTTTGAGGGCCTACTATGTGCCCAAAACTCTACATTTGGTAACTCATTTAATACTCATACCAAGTTTCCATGGTACGTATTATATCTGAAGGCTGAAAGGACAAATCAGGCCCAGCGCCTACACTTGGAGGCAGAATAAATCCCCAGACTGTCTCAAAAGTGGAGATTTTTCTACTATTGTGTGTGGCTATCCCAAACTAATAACTCTTTTTTTCTCCTCATGTGCAAGAAAGTCTGTTCTAAAAATACACTGCCAAAAAGAAAGAACATAGACTTATGTGCTCGTTTGACCCAGAGTATGTTTTGTTTAATGTTTTACCTAGAAACTAGAAGAACAAATTATTAGAACTTTGATTTGTAGTTAATGTGATCAAAGGCTTTTACTTTGAGCCTGAAAGGTGTTTCTTACTGATCAGCCACCGACATTTTGACAACTGATCCCATTGCTTCCATTTATGAAAATATGTTCTTGGCTAAATAAGAGCCCCTTATTAAACTGACTTTATCAGACATCCTTTCCTGAAGAGTAATCCAATTATCCAGAGAGAAAGAGAGAGAGGGAGTGTTCACAGAGTAATTCCATCTGTTCCAGTGGCTGTGACAGGCCACCTACTGCCAACATTTCCTTCAATGTCAGCACTTGACCCAGAGTGGTATGTGCCTACAAAGCGAGGATGACATTACTGGAGTGCTCTGCAGAGCCAGGGGACCACAGACAGCTTATTTGTATAATAACTTCAGATCTGCCAAACACTTCAGCCTGACGCATACAGACATTGGTTATGTTTAATAGCTAGGGGACAGTCTTTCTCATAGTGCCTTGCCGGAGGCACCCAAATTAAGGAATAGAAAAATCACATAAGATAGTCTCAATCAGGCCCTGAAGGCAAGCCTGGGCCACTGGCTGTTTTTGTGAATAAAATTTTCTTGGACCACAGTCCTACTCCTTTGTTAATATATTGCTGATGGCTATTTTCACTCTACAACAGAGTTGAGTAGCTGCAACGGAAACTGGGGAGCCCTTAAGCCTAAAATATTTGCTTTCTGCCCTGTGTTTACAGACCAGTTTGCCGACCCAGATGTAGATTACTTGCATTGAGTTTTACACAATAAATCATTAGGCATTGTTAATGGTGATACCGAACTGTTGTCCGGTCTTAAATTGTGAACTACTTCCTTGACACTCTTAGGCTCCATTTAGAGCTTTCTTCCATTAAAAGTGTGTTGGAATTGCAAATGTAAACTTTTGATGTCATTTGAGACTGCTTTTTATGGGCGATTTGATAA
Organism: Sciurus vulgaris; assembly: GCF_902686455.1. NCBI lineage: Eukaryota > Metazoa > Chordata > Mammalia > Rodentia > Sciuridae > Sciurus > Sciurus vulgaris. The sequence goes on from NC_136469.1 coordinate 60,004,784, forward strand.
AGAGATATCAGAGACTCTCTTCATTCATGTTAACAGAAACATGGTTTGTTTGGAGTGTTCCCACCCCTGTTACAAACTATATTCACCAGCTTCCCTTGTAGCTAGAGGCAGTCAGGTGATATAGTTTTGTCAATAACATTCTAGACAGGGCTTTGAAAAATGTTCTCCTTTCTGGAATGAGGAGGCCATGCTGCAGATGGGACAGCTGTGTCATAATCACAAGGGGACAGGTCCGAGGTTAGAAACCACATGTAAGGGTGGCTGAGTTGGAGGAAGAGAACTTGGATTCTGATACCATAGGTTTTCCATATTAACCCTGGACCACCTACTTTCAAATATATATTACACTATAAAGGTCAAAATATTTGGTTAAGCCACTCTAAAATGTTTTTTTGTTGTTGTTGTTGTTTTTGTTACATATGGCTATCCTGAACTGATATCAGGAATAATAAAGATAGAGAATTAATATTATTTAGTTTTAATTATTAATGTTTTGGAAGCTTTAATAAAATCTGGTAGCTAAGATTTGTCCAGCTCTTAAAAACTATTATTTCACCACTGGAATCTAACAAATCAGAGTTGTCAAAGAACAACAAAGGTGGTAAAATCTTTGGATCATCTTTTCAAATGCCCCACTTTATTAGTAGGAAGTCATGACTTAAAGCTATTAAGTAACTGCCCAAGAGCATACAGCAAGAAAGTAGAGGAGCCAAAATTCAAACCTAGGCTTTTACCTATGAATTTAGTAAAACACCAAAGCAAACTTCACAAGTAAATTCTACAAGTCTATAAATTTAATGTTCATTCTCTTTATACAGCTTCAGTATAATAAGTATTAATCAGAATGTACCATGATTTCCCTTAAGATTCTTATTTAGCCACCATTCCAGTTTTTCTTTTTGCTTTGCTTAGACAGGAAATAAAATCAAGCCATTAAAGGAAAAATATTAAGCATGAAACATTCAAACTCAGCATTCAGAGTAACCCTCTTCTGTTTCTCTGAAAATCCAATTAAGCAGACCAACTCCCATCTTGGTCACCTCAATCTTACCATAGAGATTTAGGATCAAGGACCATCGAAAAATATTCTAGATTGGCCTTTGAGTGAGTGAAGTACTCCTTCCTACTCTCTAAGAACAAACAGCCCTTCAAAGATTCTATGATCATGAGAATTTTGGGCAAAGAGTCTCCATGAAATATGTGGCTGGCATCAGTGGTTGCTTGTGCAGGGTCAAAATGATGCTCTCTGGGATCTTCATCATTATTGTCATTAAGAACGTTACTGGTAACTTATGAAGCCATGTGGCTCAGCAACTCAGGATAAATACCCACCCTCTCATGCCCAGGTAAGTCCAAAATGGAGGCAATGCCATCCCTGCTCTGCTATATCCTAGGCAGTCTCCATAATCTTGTTTCCGTTAGCATCCATATTTCCCATTTATCTCAAAGTAAAGAAATCCCAGAATCAGCTAACAAGTGCAAAAGAAAATAACATAGGAGAAAAGGCAATAATATCAAGAGGGTCAAACGCTTAGAAGGTGAGCTCCAAGTTGGGCAGAACTTGGTCTTGTATCCTCCAGGCATACAGCACATTCAAAATGCACCTGGCAATTTAAGAGACTGAATAAATACTTGCAGACTTGAATTACCTGAGAATGATCGACTAGAAGAATAAGTCCTTTCACCACGCTGACAGGGTCGCTGGATGCTGACAGCATTTTGGACATCAGATCACTGTATCCATTGAAAAAAGTGACAGGTCTGAGCTGAACATCAAAAAGGATGGCTGACATGCCGGCATAGGAGTCGAGATTCTCCTCCCCCTCATCAGGAGTGGCTGCAATTAAGGCCTCCAGCCCTTGGGCTTCAATGACCACCTAGGGAAAAGTTGATACAACGGTTATGACATACCTGCTCTGTAAGTGATGAGGCTTCTGAACTGCAGCTAAAACTTTTCTGGTGGTCAAAACCTCAAATGCCTGCAGTAGGTAGCCCAAAACACAACTAAAGTCAAACAAAACCTCTGTGCCCAAATATAAGGCAGATTAGTCTCTTCCATGTCATCTTCACAACCATTCTTTAAAATGCAGATGATTTTACCCATATTTTAGGTGAGGGGGAAAAAAAAGGCTCAAGTTCACTCGCTTAGTAAATGGTAGAGGGATACAAACTTCTGCTTTCAGACTGCAAATCCATGAGTTCTCTTTTCTTTATTTTCTTCCTTCCTTTCTCCCTCCCTTCCTCCCTCTCTCTCTTTCTCTCTCTCTCTTTCTTTCTTTCTTTGTACTGTGGATTGAATCAGAGGCATTTTATGACTGAGCCACATCCCCAACCCTTTTTATTTTTTATTTGGAGACAGTGTCTTGCTAAGTTGCTGAGGCTGGCCTCGAACTTCCAATCCTCCTGACTCGTCCTCCCAAGTTGCGAGGATTACAGGCATATATGTGCCACTGAGCCTGGCATGAGCTTTCAATCTTTTTGAGGCCCTTGGTCTTCTCAGGACTGTTACATATAATAATGAATCAGCTATCCTGGAGAGCTCTGAAAGGAGATAGAAGGGTATTGACACAGTTGTCCCAAGGTTGCTGCCATGAGAGGGCCTGAACTTTCCAAGCCATGACTCATACATTTCTATGACAAACTTTTCTCCCTTGCCAAAAATTAAAAACATTTTTAAAAAGACGACAAATACCATAAGAAGGTTCACAACCTGATTTCTACCACACAGGAATTTTACACATTTTCTGTCCTCCCTACCCAGCCCCAAACCACTGGGTGCTTCACATTTCTGAGCACCTATCAGAAAACAGATGGCGAGTCCTCTGGACAGAAGGACATGGTATTCTAACTACAGTACAAGTAAGAAGGGAGGCGATTGAACATTGAAGGGAACTCAACGTTTCTGTGGCCCTGGATCACTTCTAAAGCTTAACTATCTTCAATTAAGAAGGTTATAATTTGATAGTCATAAAAACTAAAAAGAAGGTATATTTCATAATAAGGTAGACTTTGTAGGTCATCACCAAATTTTGGATAAAACTAACAGAATGAAAGCTGCCAACCAGTTGTTGAATGCTTACACTGTATTTTTTTTTTCCTAGCTGTTTTGAAGAAATACAGATGGACTCCAAAGTCAGAGTCATATTCTATTATACAGTTTCCTTTATGTTGAATCAATCTATCTGTAAAGACACTCAAAAAGGCAAATACATTTTAGAATTAAATACTCAGGGGGTCCAAAGAAATATATTTATGAATACAAATAAAATATTATTTTAAAAGTTTAAGTGAAGAATACAGACACAATTTCAATTTTGTGAACATGTATACCTTTGAAAGACAAATGGATCTCTGGAAAGTTGTGCACATCAATTGCTTACATTCCAGGTTCATATTTGGAACTTCCTCTGGGTTTACAAACCTATTTAACCTTTGCAGATGATGGAATCATGGCAACATGTGACAGAGCCATCATTAACTTACACATAGTGCTGCCATCAGGATATTATATTTTACCTTAGGCTAATTTCTTACACAATTTGTTAAGCACAACCCATGGAAGATGAGTTACCTGGCTACCGTGAAGACCAGCCTTCCCAATGTACTGCAAGATGTTCAGGTTACTTCTTCTTAGAATGCCAGAACCCGAGTAAAGAATGTCAAGGCTGTAGGTAGATGCTGCTCGGGGACTACCTAATGACAAAGCAACCATGCAGCTTAGCAACAGCTTCAGCATGCCAACTTGGGGATGGGCATGGAGGAGAACCCCTCTGTGGGTTACATACGTTCTACGTAGCCTGTGTAGGCAGAAGAGGATCCACTCTTGGAGAAACGGTCATAATTATGAGTGGCCATCTCCTTGAGAACGCGACGGACCATTTTGCTGCAACATGTAAGAAGAAAAAGCTGAACGTTCATTGTAATGGCTGTTTCCCAAGTCAAGTCAGGAAAGAAATCAAATCCTCAGAGGAAAAAGAAGGGGGCGGAATTTTCCTCATGCCACTCCAAGACTGAGGGAGGTGCCAGCTGGACATCAGCATCAAGATTAGGGCTTTCCCCTTCATTCCGCAGATATTTGAAATTTAGTTTGGTATCCAAATGACAGCAAGGTAAGGCTTCCCAGCGATGCAGGGCTTCAGCTGACAGTGGACACAGAGTGGAAAGCTTGGGCTGAGTCATCACTGTTCTGTTGTTAACTTGTATAAATGTTTAAGAGAAACTGTATCAAACTAAGGTGGTTGCACACTGTGTCTTCGAACATTTTTCTATTCCATTTAATGTTATCATTGGTTAATAATATAACAGCAAATTTCCAGGATTCTTTGTACCTGTGTAGTTTTCAATTATAGACACAGCTCAATAAAACACAGAAATGAACCATTGTCTCAAAGTCTTCCTCCTTACTCCATGTCTCTGTATTTTCTATGTAATTAGGGTTGAGATTTTTCCATTTTTTACTGTGTAACACTAATAATATCAGTCATAATAAAATTATGACATGGTAAACATCTAAATAATCAGCCAAAGTAAACTGGATCTAGATCTGAGGTAGGAAATTTTTGAGGGGAGGAAATAGCAATTTGATATACTCTCCACCCTCCAATATCACTAGGTTATAAGATTTCAGCAAAGAGAAGCAAAGAAGGGAGGATCATAAAAGATGCCCTTAAAAATTCAAAGGGTATTCACGTGGCTGAATGATTATACATGCTTTGCTTCGCTCCAGAGATAAAAACGAGAGACAATAGGAAGATTTCAGTTCATACAGAGACATGTGGGCAGAGTCTGAAGAATGAAATAGATTTCCTCACAGGTGATGAGCTTCTTGCCACCAGAGAGGAGCAGTTGAAGTCTGGACACAAGGTCCCTACACTGCAAAGTGACACTAAGCAAAGTGGCCTTTACTGTCCCTGCCCACTGTAGGGTTTCTGGTCCTAAGAATCTGACCCACAATGTTTGTGATTGTTTCTTCCCATTTCCTAGGCTGCTCTTCACCCCCATCTTCTTCCCTGTGCTCTGATTGCCTCTTCTTTCCCATTCCTAAATTACTAGACTCACAAGACAAGTCAGCAAACATGCCTGGGACTTCCTCCACAAAGCCTCAAAAAAGCAACAAGGAAGTAGAAGCAGAATCACATCCATTCACCTGGAAATCAATGGCTTCCCATAGACCTGGCTTCCTCCTTCCTCCCCCGCTCACCCACTCCTTTCATTTCTCTTTGTCCTACTCTTCTCTCAGGTCTTCTCACGCCCCCTATTTACTCTTATTCTTATTTACTCTTATTTACTCTTACTTCTTATTTCTCTTTCTTTCAATCTTTTACTTTCTTCTTTTTAAGTTTCTTTTCCTTTGTTTTCCACCCTCCCTCATCTGTCTTCTTTTGCTTTGGGGACCATTGAAGTTTGTTCTTTCTTGGGGGTCCTATTCCGCAGGTACCTCTGGGGAAATGGAAATTCCTTCTCTAGACCTCTGATTCCAGTGAGAAGGAGCTTCGGGGTAGCTACCCTGAAGAGTGGGATTGGTGAATTTAGGAGGAAAGACTTGGGGACCTGAAGGAGGTGAGTCCAACAAGAGTGACTGAAAGCAGCAGAGTCTGCTGTTTCAGACCTTGAATTGACCAAAAATGTAGGCCATGCCTAACATTTTAAACCTTAATGGCAAATTTATAAATGAGGCTTCAAAGATCCCAAACATATGAAAAATTAAGATGAAAGACAAGTTGGTGAGAACTAACATCACTTTGTTGGGCTACATATAAAAGAGTCCTGCAATTAGATTTTAAAACATTACTAACATTTGGCAATATGTACTTATCAGACTGAATAGTACAGCCAGAGTAAGTCAGACTCAGAGCTCCCAATTAGAAACAGCCAATATGAAGCTATTTTAGCTGATTCACTAAACAGTGTTCTCGGGTAAATTTTTCACCTTTTTGTTCCATGCAATTTTTGTTCCATGCAATATAACACCATTTTATTAGCCACATTTGTACCATATCAGTATGTAAATAAACTTAAACAAGCACAGAGACATGCAACGTGTCATACCTTGCAGGCATTTCAAAACGCAGAATGTCTTGAATAATGGAGAGCATGTATTTATTCATTTCTTTGGGAAGTTCCCCAATAGAGAGCAGGATGTTTTTTACCTCCATGTAAGATGGGTTGTTTTTTAAAATGACAGTAGCTGCAGTCGTCCGCACAGTCTTTTCATGGACTTTACGATTCTGGTGGTATATCCTGTTCAAGGTCTTCTTCACCTGCTTGTAAGATATTCAAAATTAGTGCACAACCAGACCTTTAAAATTGATAGTGTAGCAGGGACAGTGAGTAAATATGTGTATTACTACATTTCCCAGGTTCCTTTGTCATTAGGTTAGAGCCATACAACTAGTTCCAGCTAATAGGCCATGACATGACAGAATCAATATGGATCACTTTCAGGTTGAGGCAATGCTTTCCCATCTTTTTCTTCCATGACTCAATGGACTGATGGCCACATGTTCCCTTACCCATATTAGACATATCATGATAAATAAACTTTTGATAAACTGCTGAGATTTTGAGGTTCATTTGTTATGCAGCATAACATGGTTCTACCTAACTAATATATTTTATGGATACTACTGCCACATGGCAATGAGGATTTGGGGAGAAATGGCTATATGAATGGATATTTCTTCACAATGAAACACCTCAGAATCTTTTCTTTTCTTTTTTAAATTACTAGGCCTTATTACTTTTTTTTTTAGAGCAGTGTAATAAGGTTCACAGAAAAATTGAGTAGAAATTAGATAGAGTTTTAATATATCCCCAGTCATATACATGCGCAATCTCCCCCTCTGTTCACATCCTGCACCACAGTTGCTATGATTTGAATGTGGCTTGAATGTGTCCCCCAAAGACTCATGTGCTAGAAGCTTGGACCCCAGTGTGGTGGTGTAGAGGTGGTGGAACCTTTGAGAGGCAGGGCCTCATAGAAGGTAATTAGGCATGGGCTGTTCGACTTCAGGAGGAATTAATGCAGTTTTATAGGACTGGATTAATTCCTTCAATAATAGGTTATTAAAAGGGATCCTGGTACCTCCCTGAATCTTTATCCATATGTGCCACTGGCCACTCTTACATGCACTTCTGCCATTGTGAAGCTATTGGCCATAAGCGTTTATCAGAGCTGAGAAGATGTCAGCACCATGTTCTTGAACCTCCAGAACTGTGAGCAAACTAAATTTCTTTTCTTTATAAAACACTTGACATCAGGTATTTTGGTATAGCAATAGAAAATGGAAAGAGACAACAATGGTACATTTGTTATATTCAGTGAACCCACTTGACACATCGTTATCAACCATAGGGTACATTATGTCCTTTTTTCCTAAAAAATATTAAAATCAATGCAAATGTATCATTATAATTGTATTCTGTGTCAACAACTAATTTTATTGGTCACTAACATTACCTAAGAAGATATAATATGTGAGGCTCTTTACTAGGCATTTATAAATATTTCTTGCAATTATGCTTCTCTCTGTCTTTTCCTATTTCCCTCAAATCTTGGCCTTCCTTCTCAGGAAGTTAAATAACTCACCCAAGGACAAACGACTAGTCAGAATTTACAACCAGGTCATCTTTCTCAAAAGCCTGTACGCCTAATGATTATGCTTTATTGCCAATCACATTTGACACAAAACTGGGGGAAGGGCACTTAGCTACAAACTGGAAATAACATTCTCAGTGTTAGACACCCTATTCAAAGTAAGTTTTTATTAAAGTTAATAAACATCCTCTGCCCTCAAAAATTTTAAGTTAGGTGACTGCCTAAAAATGTAGTTATATGAACAAAAGAGGCCAATCTTAAGCCAGGATATTTTTGTGCTGAAAAATTTAACAGCATCTAAAAACTTATAAGAGGAAGTATATTTCTGAAAATAATTTATTTCTAAAAATAAGAGGGTATGCTTCAGGATATAGGACATTATCTATTCAAAATGTGAGGCTGCTTTAGAATAGCCTTAAATGCAATTTTAGAGTTATTTCTAAGCACAAGAGAGAGACCACTTGGGGAAAAAATAGAGTGACTTGAGAGGAATTTGCTCTTGACTCATGTTCGGATGTGCTTTTCCCCTTCTGCTTATGTTGCAAATATTCTTGGAGGTCTCACCTCATCTGTTATGAAAGGGACATCATATCGCTGGAGAGTGGTAGTAGCGAGGTGGCTGATGGGCCCTTCTCCTGCCTCTGCATACTTCAGAAGGAGTGGGACACCTTCTGGAAGCAGAGCGTTCTTCAGGGCCAGCAGGTACATCATAGTGTCCTCCTTTTTCTCTGGTTTTTCAAGTCCTCCCAGGATTAACTTCTTGGCTTCAACTACGGCCTAAAAAAGTCACATACCTTAAACTTATTCATAACTATACATAAAACAAAACTCAGGCAAGAAAACAACCTACAGTTTTAAAAGGTTTGCACTATTGCCTGGACACACAATAAAAGCAAGTAAGTTGAGCTTGAAAAGGTACTTGTGTTTTTTTTCTTAAATATATATATCAACACGTTCTTAAGAAGCAATGAGCTAATAATGGGCTGATTTAGTTTTAAATGCATTCTGAATTTTTTAAAAAGCCATTTTAAAGAAAGCCATTTTAATTCCCTTGCAATTGATTAAAAATTTTTTCGTTTATTGAATTTCTAAAACAAAAATTAGATGGAGCCTAAATGTCACCACACATGTTTTCTTAAGAAACAGCCTGAGTGAAAGTACTTGCTTGACATATAAGGTCTGGTTCTAAATGTTTTGGAAGTGTTTGTTCTCACTTGCAGACGAAGTTAATTAATACTGCTATACATTTTAAAATATTTTTAAATGCTTTCCATGTGACAAGTCCTTTGCTAGGTACTTTGCAAACATGTTCTGCAATTAGAAAAGGCCTTTTTTCCTGACCTGGAGAAAGGGAAAAAAAAAACTCTGGGGATGAGCTAATAGTTTAATGGAAAGGCAAATTAGAAATAGAAGCATCTGAGTTCTGGTCTTATCCTTGCCACTATGTAAGTTTCTGGGCTTTTGTTTCATCATAAAGATTTCTAAGACCTAATTCACCTAAAGGATTTATGAACTCTGAAATGAAGCTACAGGTACACACACACACACACACACACACACACACACACACACACGGAAGGGGAAGGTTGGACGGAGGAAGAAAATAAAAAATCTCCAAACAGAAGGAGACATACTAAACTTCACACATAATTCAAGAAATGACATTTGTCAACTCTTAGATTTGTAAAATATATAAATAAAGCTTGATAATGTATTTTGTTTGTGAGGCTATGGGGAAATAGGCATTCTTGTGTATTGCTAGTGAAAGCATAATTCATATGGAAGATAAACAGAATTGACAAAAGTTAACAAAACTCCATTTTGATCTACAGCTCTTGACCTGAAGCTACATCCCCAACAATATAAAACAAGGTGTCTAAAATTATCCATTTCAGCATTATGTGTAATTGCAAAAACAGTGGAAGCCATTGCATGATAGTGTGTAGGAGACATTGAATAAACTGTGATTCAATGGCACAATAGGGTAGTAAGCAGTTGTAAAAAGGGACTAGGAAGGCCTCTATTACCAGTATGGAGTGATTTCCATAATACATTGTTAAGTAGAAAAAGTTAAGCTATAGAAGAGGATATATAGAGTGGAAATTTTGTACAAGAAAAAAGCAATAGGAAAGTGTGTGTCCGTGTGAACCTCTGCTTGCTGTTGTGAAAAGAAATGTAAGAAGGAGAAACAAAAATTAATGGTAACGCTTAGCTATGGAAAGTAGATAAGAATAGGTGGAAGGGCTATTCTTTTTGAGGATTTTTTAAAAATAGTTTTGGCTTTTGAATCATGTTAATATTTTATATCCTCAAGAAGTAAAAGTAAGTTAATAAGGATGCAAAATTACTAAAATCCAATTGAAACTTAAATGAACCTAAATGGATATCAAATTGATAACAGAACTAAACAGAAGAGGACAAAAAAGAATTCATCCAAACAACTGTTGTATATAGGATTCAGACTGTATACCTTGGAAAATATCCTAAGGACAAAAAGAACTGTAATGAAGTCTTGAACTGAACTTAGTTTGTTTTTATAGTGACGGGTGTAGCAATTTCAAAACTAGTTTGTGTCACTCTTAGAAATGAGCAGATGAATGAATATACTGATGTTCTCAAAATATCCAGGTTTCTTGCTGGGAAAAAAAAGATAAAATTATAGAATGGAAGGAGAGAAAGAAACTTGTTATGTTCAATTAGAATTAGAAACATAGGTATGAATTCACACTTTAATAAATTACATGTATTTTGTCCACCAGAAGATCCTAGATGCAAGGGCACTCAAGTAATAAGAAGTAAAAATATTTTGGAGTAAAATGTTAGATGTCTACAACTCACTCTCAGATGGTTCAATTAAAATGAAACAGAATGAGCTAATGTTAATATTTCAAGACTTGGAAAATCTAAATGAAGAGTATAATATGTTCATGAAATTGTACTATTCTTAGAAGTTTTCTATAAGTTTGCTCTTTTTAAATGCAAATTTTGGGAGAAAATGAAATTAGGATGCAGGGAGGTCAAAATGTAAACAAACAAAATAAATAGAAAAGACATCATTGACTTTATTGGTCCTGATGGTGAACTTGTCTAGCTGCTATTCAGACTGCTGTTGGGCAAATTTCATGCTAACACACACTGTGAAGCCATAGCACTAGATGGAATAACAGGTACCTTTTGGGTAGCATAAGCATTGCGTTCCCAGAAAGTACCTTAAATTTGTACTTTCATTTTCTTTCATATGTCTTTGATTTGACCAAAGGGTAGATCAGAGCTTCATAGCAGAAAATAGAAAAGAAAATTTGAACATTAACTACAGTCCATTTGGTGGCCAAATCTCATTATCTGAACAGTGCTTAAAATAAAGTAGCTCAAAAACATTAACGAGATTGAATGACAGTGATAGAGGATAGTTTGCAGCTACTTACAGGGTGATTTTAAAAATGTGAAAAGAGCTAAGCTGTCTCATTATCAGAAGAACCTTGATCAGTCACTCAGTTTCCTTTTTATGCCACATGCCTTGGTAATCCCTTTTTCTCCCAGGGTTTCTGACCACCCTCTATTTCTAGCTCTTACTTCTCTCCTGATCTGCAGTTGTGACCAACTGCCTGTTGAACAACTCAACCTGGTGGCCCAAAGGATTTCAAATGTAATATGGTCAAAACAAATTAATAGCTCCACCTTCCTAAATCAGGCTCTGGAACCCTTGATTAAGTGGTAGGCTTTGCCATACCCTGGTATTCTAACCTGGAGCTTTGGAGTCACCTAGATTCTTACCTCTTTCTCATTCCCCGCAGCTCATCAATGACTAAACACTATTGAATCTACTTCCTAAATGGCTCTTGAATCTGTCTCCTCTTACTCCTTTGACCCTATGCTTACAACTATTAATTCTTACCAGAGTTATTCCAAAATGTTTTCAGTCAGATCTCACTGACTAATTCAGCTAATATCCAGTCCATATATCATCTTGCTTCTTCCAAAATAAAATTTTAAAAAGGAGTATATCATTCACCCACCTAAAAACTTCACCAGACCTCCTTGTTGTATACAATGAAGGTGAGACTCCTTAGCTCATTATTAATAAAGATCTATTTACTTTCTTCTGTCCTCCCCATTTCTGGTATCTTCACACTAACCTACCTACAGGCAAGCATACCTATTTTGTGTTCCAGTGCCACAGAATTTCTCACTGTTCCCAAGCATACTGGGCCTACTTTGGACCTTTTCATACAATATTATGCTACTTGTAGAATATCCTTTATTCCATATTATGATTTCTTCACCTAAAACTTTCTTCTAGACTAAGCTCAAATACCGTTTTGGTGAAACTTTCCCTAACACCCTTAAACAGAAAAGGTCACTGTGGCTCTGTATCCCCACTTGTTTGTTTCAGTATTACAGTTGTCCCTCAGTATGCATAGGGATTGATTCCAGGACATCCTGAGGATAACTAAATTTACAAATGCTTGTAAAATGGTATGGTATTTGCATATGACCTGCACACATACTCCTGTGTACTTTTAATCATCTCTAGATTTTTAAAAAATTAATTGGAAGGTTTATTTATTTATTTTTTGTGGTGCTGGGGATAGACCACAGGCATGCTAGGCAAGTGTTCTACCACTGAGCCACGCCCTGGGCCCCTAAAGCATCTCTAGATTACTTGTAATATCTAATATAATGTAAATGTTACATAAATAGTTGCCATACTGTTTGTTTAGAGAATAATGAAAAAGAAATAGTCCACACATGATAATTACAGATGTAATTTTTTTCCAGTATGTTCAATCAATGTTGGTTGAATCCTGGATGGGGAACCTACAGATACAGAAGGTCAACTCAACTGCACTAGCCTGTTTTTAGTTGATAAATAGACAAGGAGTTCTTTGAGAATGGTAGAATGTTTTATATCTCTTTATGTTAAAGGATTAGCATTATACCTAGCATAGAGTAGATGTTCATCAAATACTGCTAACAGGATTTTTATATGTGGATTTTGTCTTTAGCCAAGGTATTTAATACATCAATTGCTGAAGCAAATAAGCTACTCAAGTAATTATGGAAACCGAAAAACATAAGAATTCATAGTTCTCTATACTAAATTTGATTTCTGCCAGAACTGATATTCAAATATTTTCAGTGGCCCTCTTTTTAGTAATCTTTTTCATACTTCGTATACAATCTATTTAGGGGTTGTCTCTCATGAAATGATTTGGTTTCAAAAATATTCTCAATATTGTTCTTAACAGCAAGTGTTTAGTAAGCAAAATAATGCAATTATGCCTTCCTGTGGCAGAACAGGATGCTGGCTATATAATAAATATGGACAGAGAAAATGCTTTATTTGTATTATAGAAAAGTGGGATGTATTTGATTTTAATCCATTTGGAATTTCCATTTTGAGTTATGCTTACACAGTGAGTATTTTTGCTTTTTTATGTAAAAAGATGTGAAAATTAGCTCTTAGGAAAACAAAGAAGCTTTCAGCAAATGAGATTAAAAGCAAAATACAAAGTTCTAGGTGATTAGAAATACTTAAATTTCCACTGACAAAACTTTAAACTATAAACTACATTTATTATAGACAAAGTTCTGTTCTAACAGGAAGCCTTAGAATCTAATATTTTCCTAAGAACTAGAAGAACAACACACCATTCAAAGCTGAGTATAGAACAAAGAAGGCCATTATATATGATAAAGAGGTCAATCATCAAGAAGACATAACAATTGTAAACAGTATGTGCCCAACATGAGAACACTTAAATACATAAAGCAAGCATTAAAGAGAACTGAAGGGAGACATACCACAACACAATAAATGTTGAGGATTTTAATATCCCATTATTGACAATAGACAGATCATACAAACAAAATCAATAAGGAAACACTGGACTTGAACTATACTTTAGATCAAAAGGACCTAATAGACATACATAGAATATTCCATCTAATATTCCCAAAATAGACATTCTTAAGTGTACACAGAAACCTGCCCAGGCTAAATTTTTTTTAAGCTAAATGTTATTTTTTTATTTTAATTTTAATTTTTACAGAATGCATTTTGATTCACTGTGCACAAATGGGGTACAACTTTTCATTTCTATGGTTGTACACGCTGGAGATTCACCATTTGTGTAATCATACATGTATATAGGGTAATGATATTTGTCTCATTCCACCACCTTTCATACCCCACTTTGTTCTCTACACAATCCAACGCTCTTCCATTCTTCTCTTACCCCCTTCCCCCACTAAATCTTAAATCACAAAATAAGTTTTAATAAATTTAAGAAGATTGAAATCATATCAAATATTTTTTCCTTCCACAATGGTATGTAACTAGAAATCAATAAGAGGAGGAATCAAGAAAATTGACAAACACATGGAAATTAGATAATAGGCTTCTGATAATTCTTAAATAAAAGAATATATTAAACTGGAAATGTAAAGATATTCTGAGATGAATGAATATGGAAACACACCATTCTAAAACTTATAGTTTGTAGCAAAAGCATTCATAAAAGGGAAATTTATAGCACTAAATGCCTACATATAAACAGGAGAAAATCTCAAAAAAATATTTTACCCTGTTAGTAAAAGAAAACTAAACAAGCTCAAAATCAGCAGAAAGAAAGAAATAACAAAGATCAGAGGAGAAGTAAGTGGAATAGAAACATACAAAAGAAAATGAAACTAAGGATTTTTTTTAAAAAACAAACACAATTGACAAGCCCTTAGCTAGACTAAGTTAAGAAGATAAAAGACCAAATAGGCAAAATCATAAGTGAAAGAGGAGACATTACAACTTACAGGTAAGAAAGATCATAAGAGACTATTATGAGCAATGTCTACATACACAAACGAATTGAACAATGTAGGAGAAATAGATGAATTCCATAAAACATTTAACTTACCAAGAATGAATTATGAAGAAATCATATATCTGAGCAGAGTGATAATGAGAAAGGAGATTGAATCAGTAATTAAAGTTTTCCATCAAGAAAAAGTCCAGGGTCAGATGGCTTCAAAGCAGAATTCTTCCAACTATTTAAAGAAGAACCAATACTAATCCTTCTCAAACTCTTCCAAAAAATGGAAGAGGAGAGATTACTTCCAAACACATTTTTACAAGGACAGCATTACCATGATACCAGAACCAAACAGATACCACCAGAAAAGAAAAGTCAAGGCTAGTCTCACTGCTGAGCATAGATTTTAAAATCCTCAATAAAATACTAGCCACGGTACTTTAAAAAAAAATCTGTCACCACAACCAAATAGGATTTATTCCTACAATGCAAGGATGGTTCAACATATGCAAATCAATTAACGTGATTCACCATATTAACAGAATGAAGACCAAAAACATAATCATTTCAATGAGAGCAGAAAGAAGCATTTGACAAAATTTAATGTTCCTTATTATAAAAACTTTCAACAAATTAGGTATAGAAGGAATATTCCTCAACACAATAAATCCATATATGACAAAACCATTACTGACATACTCAACAGTAAAAAGTAAAACTACTCCTCTATGATCAGAAACAAGACAATAATACCTGCTAGCACCATTTCTGTTCATCATCATATTTGAAGTCCTATCCAGGACAATTAGTCAATAAAAAGGAATGAAAGACATTTGAATGGGAAAGGAAAGAAGTGAAATCACCTCTGTTTTCTAAATACATGATTTTATATACAGAAAACCCTAACAACTCCATCAAATGGCTGTTAGGATAGATAAATGAATTCAGTAAGTTGCAGGATAAAATATCAACTTAAAAAAATCAATCATATTTCTATAACTGACAACATACTATCTGAAAAAGAAATTTAAAAAGCAATTCTATTTATAATAGAATGAATAAACACTTAGGAGTAAATTTAACCAAGGAAGTGATCTGTATACTGAAAACTATAGAACGCTGATGAAAGAAACTGAAGATGACACAAGATGACAAACTGAAGATGACAAATGAAAAGGCATTTGGAAGAATTAATATTGTTAAAACAACCATGCTACCCAAAGCAATTTAAAGATTCAGTGCAATGCCCATCAATATACCAGTGACATTCTGTTTTTTTGGGGGGAGTGGGGGTACAGGGGGGTACCAGGTATTGAACTCAGGGGCACTTGACCACTGAGCCATATCTCCAGTCCTATTTTGTATTTTATTTAGACAGGGTCTCACTGAGTTGCGTAGCACCTTGCTTTTGCTGAGGTTGGCTTTGAATTCCAGATCTCCTGCCTCAGCCTCCTGAGCCACTGGGATTACAGGAGTGCACCATCACACCCAGCCCAGTGACATTCTTCAGAGAACTTAAAAAAAAAAAAAAAAAACAAAAAACAAAACAAAAAAAAACAATTCTATGACACTTACGGAACTACGAAAGACCCTAAATTGACAAAGCAATCTTGAGCAAAAAGGACAAAGCTGGAGTAATCACGCTATTGGAATTTTAAATATATTACAAAGCCATAGTCATAAAAACAGCATGGTACTGGCATAAATATAAAAGGACCAGTGAAATAAGTTAAAGGGTCCACAAATAAACCCACACAGGGTTAACTGATTTTTACACTGGGGTGCCAAGAACATGTAATGGGGAAAAACCATATTTTCAATAAAAGGTATTGGGAAAACTGGATATCTACATATGAAAGAAAAAAAATGTTGTCTCCCCCTTTACATAAGAATTAACTTAAAATAGATTAAGGATTAAATGAAAGACCTGAAACTGCAATACTACAAAAACAACAACACAGGGGGACACTGATATGGGCAGAGAGTACTTGGATAAGACCCAAAAGTACAAGACAATGAAGGAAAAATAGACAAATGGAACTGCATCAAATCAAAAAATTTATGCACAGAAATGAACAATAGAGTGAAGAGAAAACCAATAGTCATGGAGGAATTATCTGCAAATTGTATACCATGGTTGATATCACCATCCAGGGCAAATATCTAAAATAAACAAAGAACTAAAATTAATAACAGGAAAACAGAGCCCTCTTAC
The DNA here is from genome assembly GCF_902686455.1 of Sciurus vulgaris. Taxonomy (NCBI): domain Eukaryota; kingdom Metazoa; phylum Chordata; class Mammalia; order Rodentia; family Sciuridae; genus Sciurus; species Sciurus vulgaris. The sequence continues at coordinate 60,021,405 of NC_136469.1, forward strand.
AACGGACAAAGGACCTGAACTGACATTTCTCCAAGAACATACATGCAAATGATCAACAGATACATGGAAGACTGTTCAACATCTTTAATTATCAGAGATACCAATTAAAACTACAATTTAAAAAACCCACAATACAATTATCACCTCATCCCTATTATGTTGGCTATTATAAAAAAGTAGAATGATAAAAAGTGTTGGCAAGGATGTAGAGGAAAGGTAACCCTTGTGTAGTTGGTAGTTTTGTAGATTAGTCCACCCATTTTGGAAAATAGTATGGAGATTCCTCAAAACACTAAAAACTGAACTACCTTATGATTCAGCAATCCTACTTCTGGGTATTTATCCAAAGGAAATAAAATCAGTGTGTTGAAGAGCTATCAGCACTTCCATCTTCTTTCCAGTTTTGTTCACAATAGCCAAGAATGAATGGACATTTAAAATGTGGTACACATACATAACAGAATACTAAATCCTTTAAAAAGGAAACATGGACAGACCTGGAGGTCATCATGCTGAGTGAAAAACCAGGCATAGGGAGATAAATACCACATGATTTCCTTTGTACATGGAATCTAAAAAAGTCAAACTTACATAAGTGTGTAGAGTAAGAATGGTGGTTGCCAAAGGCTAGTCAGTAGGATAAGGAAGGGGGAACCAGGAAACCGGAGATAGAGGTCAACCATTCACAGTATCAGACAGGATTCTGGTGATCACAGCATGATAACTAGTTAATAAAATTGTGTCATTACTTCAAAATATCTAGAAGAATGGACTTTAAATGTTCTCACCATGAAGAAACAGTAAGTATTTGAGGTGATGGATATATTAATTTGATCATGCCACAATGTTTAGATGTATCAAAACATCACACTTGATCCCCCCCCATATATATAAATATATACAATTATCATTTGTCATAAAACAAAGACCAAACAAATCTGAGTATTTAATGGACGCTCAATAAACATATGTTGGTAGGAATATTAATGGACTATTCCCTTTCTAGCAAGTAGTTATTGATCTTTATCTAGGCATCAAACACTATTGTAGGCAACTAGTACTGAAGGAAACAAAGATACATTTTTGTATGGAGTATACAGAAATAACAATAAATAATAAACAACGGAATTTCAAGGTATGTTAGATGGCAGTAATTGTATGCAAAAGGGAAAATCAGTAGAGTCAGAGGATAATTAGGAGTGCCATTGGGGGGAGCAAGATGAGGATCAAATGGTGGTTCGGGTGATGGCATGCAGGACACTGATCCGTACTTACTTTGAGTTTGCAGCCATCATTCTGGCACAGCTTCCTGACAAGGGCTCCAATGATGATCATAACAGTTTCTCTGATGTCGTTGCTCGCAAAGGAACCTTTGAACTTACTCTATTAACCAAACAGGGATAAAAAGAGGCCATCGACACTTTAGTATTTCAGAGGGACATTTTTTGTTAAGGATAAAGTAACCAATAACTTGAGGGAAATATCAGCAAACTCAGAATTTTGCTTTTGAAACATTTAGAAATTCACTTTCTAGTTTTGAATGAAGAGTTAAAAGAATGTCCCTTGTCCAGGTATTCCTAACCATGGTCTATGAACTCTCTAAGGGTTTGTGGATTAGGTTTGTCAGGTTAGTCAGTGAACTACAAAAATGTCTTTAAAATTTAAATATGAATGAAGGTGGTCTTTATTGTTTTTACCAGATTCTCAAGTAGGAGTGTTTTCCAAAAAGATTATGAACTTATCATCCACCAGGTAATAAGTGGGTAAGTGTAATTTAAAAAAAAAAAGAATCTTGGACTCAAGAGAAGTCAGTTTTGTATGGAATATAAAATTTTAAATTGTGAAATAATTATATCTTTTCAATGTATCTATATAAATGCCATGAGGATTTCTAACTCAAAAAAAAAATTTAATTGCTTATTAAAGCCTAACCTAGATTTCTCCCCTCCAAAATATTGTCCTATCCCACATATGAGAAGTGAACACAATTTTTAAGTTTCCACAATGTATAGTTTATGCTAATTAGTGAGACCGTAAAGGCACTAAGTGAAATAATTTCTGTGCAGTGAATGATCTGTGAATAGAAATAGTCCAGAGAAATCTGAATGTGAATATTTAGAAGATATTCACAGTTTGCAGTCTTCATTCTGATCTGAACAACTTTTAATTGCCACTTATATTCTTGGGGGTTTCTGGGTTTGTTTGCTTTTGCTTTTAGCTGCTGAGAGTCTTTATTTTCCCTAAGTCTGCTTGACTTACAATGAGTGTTCTCAGGAGTTCTTCATCTGGATGGGTGGCAAATCCACAGGCGTAGAGAAACCTCTCCTGGAGGACAATGCTACTGTCACTTTTGAAATCCAAAAAGTCCAAAATGGCTTCTAATGAGGCTGGAGTCTGAGCAGAGGTGACAGCATCCACCAACTGAGGTCTATGAAAAAGGCATTGTCATGCATATCAGTGCTTCAGGTGCTTAAGGAATTATTAAAAAACCTCTGCCACTCACAGACATTTCACTGATTTGACTTTCTTGAAGAAGTGAATTCTTTTTATTTGAACAACAAAAAAAATAAGATTTTCTCAAAAAGATCCCCTTCCCATTTTATTTAAATCTCTCCCTTAACTCTTCTTTTTCTTATTTAAACAATATACATAGAATATACAAGCTAATTTTACTATATTAACCTAACCCAAGAATAATTTGAAGATTCGTAAATTTAAATTAATAAATAGCATTATAAATTAGGCTCAAATTCTTCTCTATACCAGTTATATAAAAGCTGTGGCCCATCAAATTGATAATTTTTCTATTTTTTAGTATCCTCAAGGGAAGTAAATAACAAATCTGATCAAGAATAAACAGTCTTTGCAGATCAAAAAACAAAATTCTCTTCTTGAGAAATTGAGTCCTTTGAATCCTGACAGCTGCTGTTGCTGGTGTGTGTGTGTGTGTGCGCGCGCGCAGGCAACCTGGCCAATTTCCACTTTTGATTATGTTAATGGGTAGGTTTCACTGTTTGTCAAATACTAAGTGAGCCATGTTCTACATAATTAATTTGGATAATTGACATTATACAGATGAATTTGTATTTATAAATTGTGTACTATGTATAAAATTTACTTACAAACAAAACATATTTGAGAATTAAGTCAATTTTCTTTCTCACACGTGAGAATGAATCACTTTCACCAAATTCTACAAAATGTGTGAATTTCTTTTCACTAGATTCTTTTGGTTACTTAACAATAGTTCTCAATTTTCTGCATAAAATGAGACATCAGTTGGATCGTTAATGAAATCACATTTTCAAGGGAAAAGTCATAACTTTCTAGTTTGTTTCAGTCAACTCCGAAATCTTCTCAAACATAAATTAATAGCTTGCAAACACGGTTGCAAAAAACAGAGAGGCAGCCACGTGCCGGGTTGTCATGATGAAGCCCTGCCCTCACCTCTCTATGTGCTAATCTAGCACTAACTTCAACTCATAAGTACAAAAATATGTGCATCCTGAGTCACTGTTGTGAAAATTTGTTCTTGGATTTTTGGTCAAGTGACCATTAAGTTACTGCAGTGGTATAATGTAGAACAATGGAATAATTGATTTGGAAGTGGGACAATGATTTAGAAGGAGTCTTTCTTGCTTAATAAAAAAATGACAACCAGCAATGGTTTCCTGACAGATGACCCCACACAAAGTTTGGGGAACTTACAGTACTTCTTTCTTTTCGGTCTTCAGAATTTGGAGGATGTCTTCTCTCTTTGCAGTCCTGAGGTGCTGAACAAAGGCCAGGAAGCTTTTGACAGCCTCGGCATTGGAGAGGTTGTCAGGTTCCAGGTGTTTCCTGATGGACTGCCAGTGTTCTGAGAGCTGCAAACACAGTCACAGGCTCATGTCCTGCCCGCAATTCTGATAACCCACATTTACAAAGGCCATTCTCCCCAGAAATAAAATTTACTTGTATCTGACAAGCAGAAGATGCTTTTGTATCTTTGCTCAGTATGTTTTCGTCTCCCTGCCCAGATCAGACCACTCGTGAAGCCCAGGGGCAAATGGAGAGGCATGCTAATCCTCAGGCCATTCTTCTGTAGGAGGACCATTTTTGTCTGTTAGTTATAAATTTGAAGGACTTTGGGAAATAAATAACTTGTGTCTGGGCATATGATCACCCCATGGCTACACCAAGGGAATTACACCAAACACCAGATTTTGACTACCCTAGTGAAACTGTCTAGAATTTTAATTAATGGCAGGATATTTTGGAGGGAAAAAAAACAGAACTGTTGAAGTATTTTAACAGGTTTCTAATTTACCTGCACCTCACTGGAAGTCACTTTTTATAATAGTTTGAGCTCCCTACTCTTTTTATAGTATTGTTTGTCTGAAATTTAATGTTTTACTATTACTGAGGTCTGAACTGTTCATTACTTATATCTATGTTTAGTAGCATACTATTTACATTAAAGCAATTCTCTCACATACACACTGCAATTATTCTACTTTTGTTCTGAAAAATAATTCTAATTGTTGACATATTTAAAAATAGTAAATAATTCTAATTGATGACATACCATGGCTTGGAAACAAACTAAAGAACTTATTTTCATACTTGACTACTTTTCACCTAGTTGTACAGAATATGTTAAATTCCATCAGTGACCTCTAACTTTTTAACTCTGTGGTAATCACCATGCTTCTGGTTTTTAAATTATTTATCCCTTCTTCTAAGCAACAGACACTTATTTTTCTCTTTTGCAAATCTCTTTTAGCTATCTCATCTGAAGAGGATACTTCAATGCAAAATTCCAGCTATATTTAGCATATTTCCTAGGTTGTTTCTAAAGGCAAAGAGAATTTCTATGTGAATTTAGACTTTTTTTCTTTAAAAAGTTACAGTAGTAACTTTATACTGAGGTTGGAAAAGCAAATTCTTCAATAACATAAACCCTTTCTGCAATGAATAATCTTAGATGGCTCATAATGTTTAATAACTATGGGGGATAAGAGGTCACAACATAAGTAAATATGATTCCTTTCATTAATCATTTCCCTAAATAATTTCTATTTCATAAGATACTGGAAAATTAAATGGCTTATGGAAGAAAAACAAATACAATAAGAAATAAAGTCTGAAAATTATAATTTCATGCTTTGAAATGTTTCAATTTTCCTCTAAGTCGATTTAGTAAATTTTATAAATTAATCAGGTATTAGCATGTTGTACTTTAAACAAATTGTGGTATTAGTTCCTGATGACTTCATTTTTCTGAACACCAGTAATGTTTGAGGAAAGAGCACTTTACAGTAGCTACATATAGAACCTGGAGCCAAGGTTTGCTCCAGAAAAGTGGTTAGATATTAGGAAACACTGGACCTTAAAGTCATTTCTGTGACCATACAGCACAACTGATTCATGTGATCAATGAAATTTCTCTTCATTATATTGAAAATCTTACAAGATAGTCTATAGTTTGCCTTTAAGAAGGAATATCCCCTTTCTGGCTGTACTTGTAGGAGACATTGAAATATGGTAGGAGCTTATACTCTAATTCAGGCGGAGAATTTGGAATCCTCTTTAATTCCCAACAACAATACTTAGAACATTGGGGTTAATAAAGTACCTGTGAACAAACCCATATACAATTCTGCCCTTACTAAATTCAGACCCTTGTCCATGTTCTTGATAAAATTTATTTCCCCCAGCTTCATTAAGTCTTCCCTCACCCCAACCTAAATCTCAGGTTTGATTTTCAAAAGGTTGTCCTTAAGTCATAGCATGTTTTATTAAAGATAAACAAGTAGTAATTATTTCTTCATTATTGTTATTATTTGCATCATCTCAGGATTATATCAGTTAGGCTACTATCATCCTAACTTGGTGGTGGCTGGTAGTTCTTTAGAAAATTCATAAAATTAGTTGATGCTTCCAATGGAGACAAAAGAAAAATAGAATTTTAAGCCGCTATTAGCCCCAATTTATTCATACTTACAGAAGGGCATCCTTTGCACTTGCTCTGGAAGACCTGCCCCACAATGGGTATGGCTGTGTACTTTGAATCAACTGCTTTAATTACAGTTGCAACCTGCTTTCCAGGTATCAGTCTTGGGCCTGCTTCAGTCGTCTTTAGCTCTAATTTCTGCCTGCATAACACCAAAAAGAAATAGCACATTATAAGCATTCTTTTGAGTGAACAATATATTAATTATCATTCTTTTGAAAACCAAGAAAAACAGGTTATTTGGGTTATAAAAGTTCAAACTTGGGTATTTCCAGGGCTAACTGAAACCTCCAGATAATTATGAAGTCTTCATAGAGCAATGATTTTATTCAATAACTTAGAGGTTTAAGTCTCAACTTTTAAAATATTATGACAAGAAAATAGAAGAGAGAAAATTCACCTGGATGCTGAACCAAATATGAGATGTCAGCCCTTTAGAATTTAGCCCAGCTTTCTGAAAGTGATATTTGAATACAACCACATGTCACTTATTAACAAAGACAGTTAGGAAAGTTATTTTCCAAAAATGGACTTGACAATATTTTCATCTACTATTGTCTTCCAGGACCTAGTCAAAAGAAAGGAACTAGAGAGAAGGAGAAGAGGGAAAGGAGAAATACTGGGGAATGATACTAGCCAAATTCTACTGTTATATTGTGTGCATGTACAAATATGTAACAATAAATGCCACCATTATGTACAACTAATGCACCAACAAAAATTTGTGGGAAAAAAAAAAGTCTGGTCACCTGAATGGGCCATGCCAAGAGAGAAAGAGAGATTCGTAAGGAGCCAAAGCTGTTTGAGTATTCTTAGCTCAAGCACCAGACACATGAGGGAACGACCTTAGAATAATTCTAGCTCTAGCCTGTCACTGTCACTGTCACTGTTTAGCAGACACTAGGCAAGGCATGTTCAGCCAAGCCAAGGTAAGTCCAAAATTATGAGAGAATAATACAGCGAACGATGCTTTCTATTCCATTGAATTTGTAGCTTGTTGTAAGGAAACAGAAACCAGATAGACCTGATAAGCAATTAAAAACATTTATTTTACATGAGAATATATAAAAACAATAAAGAGCATGAAGTACAATGCAAAATTCTACTCCATATGAGACTTGAATAAAATTTCAAGGTTTAATGGTTTGAGACACTTCTATGATTTTGTATTCATCTAATTCATAATTCTGATGTTAGGACCAGTTCAAAGGAAATTTTTGAGAAGCAATGGCATAATATATAATTTACTTAATGTCGAAAATGTCCTTTTTGAATTAAAATATTAAAACAAACTCTTACATTTGAAATTTCAGTTCTTAATCTTGTTAGAACCATTCTGATCAGAGAAATGGTCTTAAATTGATACAACAGGCTTAAACACTTAAATGTTATAAATCTCATAAATTGTGTCACATTTCTTTACTATGGAACTTTTAATGTTTCTTAACAATGACTTTTAAAACTCTCAAGGATGCTGGGGGGTGTAGCTCAGTAGCAGACTGCTTGCCTAACATGTACAAGACCCTAACATGTACAAGCCTGGTACCACAAAAAAAAAAAAAAAAAAAAAAAAATTGACCAGGAAAATCTCCCAAGGTGATAAGATGCAAATGCCACCATTTTTTTATCCTTAACATTAAAAAACACTCAAACAAATTAGAAAATACACTTATAGTTTGTCTTTTTGAATTTTAAATTCAAATCCATAAATGATTTTTAATGAAATTCTATTAAAATGGTATTTACTTTGTGCCATGTTTATTATTATGGATGATGTGAAAAATAAAGGTGATCAAGGTGTAATCTCTGTTTTCCAGAAACTCACAGTCAAAATGAAGAAGCAGCACACACACACACACACACACACACACACATTTATAAACCAAGTATAATAATATGTCAAAGAATAGTAAGGAAAATCAAAATTTCAGCATTATCTTACTTTGACACTATTTTTCCTGTGATGGTTGGGAGGAAATTCACCGCAAAAGCATGTGTCTCTTCTGCAAGCACTGCTACAACAAAACTGTCTTCTATCTTATAGGTAGTGACAGATGTGGCTTTGGAACTGACACCCAACACCTAAATAAATAAAAAGATAGATAAATATCTATTTTTATTAAAAAAAAAGTCAATTAGCTTTTTTATTCTTTGAATTAAACCAAATACAAAACTATCCTACAATCTTCAAAAGAGCTACCCTTTTATTCTTTTCCCCATCACCCACATCCACAACCTATTTAACTAAGTCTATTTATTTGACATGTGTGAAACTATGACTTAAACTAAAAAATATAAATGTTTACAAGTTATATTTCGACCTTATTTTTCTATTATTTAAAATTAATCTCTACAACATGTAATTATTTGACTGCCTCAAAGAAAGTGATACAGATCTTACCTGATTTTGGGTTGTAAATCCAGACCTCTCAATTTTGCATGAATCCAAGGCCTTAATTTTTACCACTTTATCTTGATGAGCCTGGTAGGTCACTTTACAATTTCCAGAGACATCTTCCTAAAAAGAAAAGCAAAAATATAATGTTTGAGATTTGGCAGGGATCTTTTAATTCTAGTGGGAAGTGGCCTGAAAATTGAGGTCCTTAATACCTCACAATAAACAGCTTTTTATTTCAGGATGACAAAAAAAAATAGAGAATTTAGTCCCCTATAGTCTGTTCATCTTTCTCACCTTCTTTGGCTGAAGATTATAGTACCCTTTTGATTGATCCAGAAATAACACAGCATTTTCTATTTCTCTCTATGCCCAACAAAAATGGCCTGGCAAATAAAACTCTAGTAAATAGATAATTATGTGGCACAGAGAGTTGATTTTTAAAACTACATCTAGACCGTGTGTGTGTTGTGTGTGTGTGTGTGTGTGTGTGTGTGTGTTACTTTGACTAGCCTTTTACTATATTTAAAACCCCATGGGATTAATTAGACTCATTGTTAGTCCATCACCAATTTGAATTTAGGCAAATGTTTCCCAATATAGACTCAGTCTAGCTTCTCTGAGCTTTCCCCTGGGCTCTGCCAGCCCCGTCTGCCTCTACTCTAGCAAACTAGCCAGGTTTCTCTTAGCCCAGGCCTGCCATCAGATTTTCTCTTCCATTCGTGGGCTAGTTGAATTCAAACTAAGAAAGTTGGAGTCCAGCTTTGACTACAGGTGTGATACTAGTGGATCTGCTTAACTTCTACAATTGACCTCAGTTTCTTCATTTGCAAAATGAGGGAAGTTTGTACCAATTAATGGTTCCCCACACTGACAGTTAATCCTAATTATCTGAGGAGATTGTTAAAACACAGATGTTCAGGTCCTCCCTAATCTACTGATCACAATCTCTGGGCTAATCCTCATAGGATAGTGGTACACAGTGATGATGTCTGGAAACCACTGGAATGATCCCCAATGTTTTCTGTATTTCTAACAATTATTCTAAGTTCTCTTACTTATTAGAAGTGGTTCTAAATCCCTTTATCTTGTATTTAAGTAAAAAAGCATTGGGGTAAATGACAACTGTTTCATATGTAAATGAGATTTGAGTAACCAACTCATCTTTTCTGAACGATACCATAATAGTAACTCATCTACTGAATTTCTACAAGAAGAACTACTTATAAACAGTTTTGGCAACCCTATTGACAAACAAGATGCAGACTCCTTGGTAATGTTAGTAAGTACCTCATCGGTGGTTCCAGAGCTTAATTGCATCTGAAATAGGCTAGCCAAGCCTCTCTTGAGATTTGCTATGGCCACTGGCTCATTTGGATATGAGAAGAACTCCTTGACCTATGAGGGAAAAAAAGAAAGAAAAGAACATATATGAAGCAAAAATGCATCATTTATCAGATTTAGTTAAATAAGTGAGTAGAAAGGTGAGATTCTCACCTCCATTAATTCTGGGAGAAAGCAATCTGTTACTTCAAAGCAGTGATTTCTGTGTGTGTGTGTGTGTGTGTGGTGTGTGTGTGTGTGACAAGAAGCTATTTAGATTTCTATGAAGATAGATCACTAAGATGTGAAATTTAGAGGACTGATAGTGAAGGTTCTAACATGATGGGCATTGCATAGGAGAGGAAAGAGCACTGATCCAGGCTGGGATTTCTGTCAAAACAAGAATTGTTGAAGAAAGAAAAATTAGGAACAGTCCCTCTGAACTTATCACCATGTTCTTTACCTGAAACCCTGTCAAAATGAAAACTAACCAAGTTTTACAATAACGGCAAATAAAAAGGTTCTTAGAAAAGAATGGCAATTGTTACCCTTGAGACTTCTGAGGTGGCACAGCCTCTGAAGGTCATGACAAGGACCCAGGCATGGCCAAGATGCTCATGGATAAAATTCCAGAGGAGCAAGGTTTTTCCAGGGCATTCATGTTGACCTTGGGTACAAGGAGATACAGAAAGTTGGAAGATTTGAGACAGAGTTGCTTACAGGCTGCTCCAGGTACTGCTCTGATGTTCCTTTAAGAAGACAGGGAAAAGAGGAGGAATGAGGTGACTGTGATTTGGTAGCAACAATATGTAACTTCCCTTTGTTTTACCCTTGACATTTATAGCTACAGTGTCTTTTATTATTTGGATAAGTTAGCCAACGTTTAAGAAAAAGGGTAAATATACAAAGAGAATATTCTGGCAAGTAGCCTGTTGATTTTTATCCTGTATTGACTCCAAATACATCACGAGGTTTAGAAATAGAGGCTAGATATGTCTTCCCTGTAAAGATTCCCAAAGTCTGTGTTAATTGTAGCAGAGAATTTCTACCAGAAATATCTGGAATGCCTTCCTATTCATCTTTAAAAACAACCATGACTTTTCAAGTAAAATAGAAAGTTCAGTAATTACGCAACGAATTCAAATATAACTGAATGATTCAGTCTACAAAAAACCTGTCATGCATTAAAAGAAGAGAATATTTGCTAAATTATCCAAACAAGTGCCTCAACCCTTTATTTTTATTTCCTACATATACTCTCCCTAGTGACATATTTACTAGATACTTTATCTGACAATCAATTTTAGTCATTACACTGGACAAACCTATAAATGTTGGAATACTGTTGTTTGTCCCAGTGAAAAAGGAACTGGAATAATGACCTCAGTGTCTGAAAATCCATGGTGTCATGTTCTCAAACAAATCACTGGCAATTTCTCAAATCCAAGCTGAGTTTCTGATGTTCTATATTGTAAATGGGGTCTTCTTTCCTTTAGCCGTGACAGTATTATTTCCTTTGCAAATACCTTGGGGTATGATATCTCCAGATAACAAGCCTATGTTTAATGGGATTATTTGAGCCCAGGAGAGTAAGTGCTCCCTCAGTGGTGGTGTGATATTCTGGTGATATTCTGGTCTGAGACTTAAATACTTTAGAAAGCAAGAGGATCCATTAAGTGGGAAAAATACCTATCATTATCACTTCAGTTTCCTTCCAAGTTGCAAAATGTGCCTACTTTTAGATCTATTTAAATTTCACCTAAAATTTTATAGGAAACCCACTTCTTTAATTTTTTGCTATGCAGAAGATCTCTTCTCTTACTGGCTTGCTTTTATGAATCAATCTTTGATCTTGATCTCTAGATACCAAGAAAATTATCTTAGAGCATTAGTTTTTCCTCTGAAGTCTGAAGAATGTAAACTATGAGACACAAAGAAAAAAAATCAATTTTTTCAATTAGTTTTATTGTTTTCCTAGAAATAGGGAAGGGGACAAGTGTTTTTTTTGTTTTTGTTTTTGTTTTATTTTATTCTTTTTTTTTTTTTTTTTTTGTATGACTACTGTCTCTGGGGGCTTAAATTCTGATTCTTTAGAGCAGAACAGTGAAATTCAAAGTGAAGATAATACTTGTAACCCTATTTGCCAAGAGTCAAAATTATTTTAGAAAATAATAATACACCAGAACTTTTCAGTTCAATCCATGTGGTTGCCACAGCCACAATAATGAATAAATTCATTATTTCACAACAGGAACTAAGTTTTATTATACCCAGGCCATAAAGCTGATTACGTCCTTCAGTACTGAGACAGTTCTGAACATCCAAGAACACAAGGTTCTTATCTGAATCCATAGTCTCCAGACTTTCCAGAGCACGACAGCAGGCACAACCAGGTTATAAACTAAGCCTTTAACCCAAGGAAACCAAATCTAGGAGACTGGGAAGGTTGTCAGTCTCCTAGTTGACTGGTCAAATTTGGGCAGCCATCTTCCTAACATTTCCTAACATAGCTAGGAAATGGCACATTGGAAAGCAAACAAATGAAGATACATGGAGAATATGAAAGCTTTCAAGGTGTCCCAGTTCCTTCGAAGGTTCAGTGTGTGTCCAGGAGTGAGGCTGCCAGATTCATAGAGCAAATTACTGTCTGGAAACAATGCAAAATAAGAGGCCAACTCAGCAGCCATGTGGTTAATTTAATCAATACAGCTAAAACCAGGAGTGGAAACTTGATAATTGTCTGGTTAATTAGATTAGCATTTCAGACTAAAAAAAAAAATAGAATTTATGCTGTAACTTGAGGCTCCTTTCTCTTGTCAATGTTAATCAGTTCAACCACATAACTGTCACATTTCCAACTCAGTTTATGATTTGTAGACAAAACTAGAGTCGTGCCCAAACACTTCCGTAGGAAAAATGAGGAGCAATGGAAAAAGGAAAATGTGCAGTGAACATGCATCTGGGTATTTTGATGCGTTTTCTTTTATAATGTAAATACAGGGGAGAGGAGAAGGGAGGACCTCTCTAGAAGGACAAAAATATATGCTGATGCGCATCCTTGAAATCACAGAAATTTCCAGTAAAACTTAATTTCAGTAAAAAAAAAAAAAAAAATGCTCTTTAAGAAAAATGTACCTCAGCAATTTACCCTGTCTTTGCATAATTTCTCTCAGAGTAGGTTTAAATCCCAAAGTAATGATCTTTCTAACATTGATGTAGCTCAAAATTCCACTTTGGCTTTTTAGTCTCCAGGGTCAAGTATTTTCCAACAAGTACTTTATTGTCTAATTGAGAGATATGACGATGTACTTTAACCTGTGGCTACAGTAAATCGTGACAAATCAAAGCTCCTCTAGAACAGGCACACTGGCATCACTGAAATAATGACGTGGCTGCTCCAATCCAGCCTTTGAACAGAAAGGGCAGTGAGTTATTTTGTGCATGTAGCAAAAGACTTTGTACTCAACTGCAAGTGAAGGAGCTATAAAATCACTGGGTGTCATTAAGGTTATAAATGCAATTAATATTTTACAGATTCAAATGTCTTGCTACATTGGAAGCCCAGAAGAAAATAAGAGGATTTCATATTATTAACCAAGTTGAGACATATGCAGACCAAGTAAATGAAAACATACAGTAAAGAATGAAATAATGAATACTACACCCCAACCAAAGAGACAGTTTTACAAATGCTTTCCAGCTGTAAGATAGTAGAACCAAGAAGTTTGAGCACAGATTCTGTTCCAAGTTCCTGCTCACCAGGGAGTGTGGCCTTAGCTGAGGTTCTTAATTTCTCTTAACTTAGGTCTATCTATCACAGGATGATAAAGCAGCACCTGCTTTCTGAGACTGTCACCAAGATAAGAGACTATACAGGTGATGTCTTCACTCAGTGCCTGGCACACAGGAAGTGCCCAGTGAGGTTTTGCTACTATTATGGAAACAATAAGGAAAATCATTCTCAAGTCTGATTTTTTTAGTCCCAAATAATCTTATTTATCCATCCCTTTATTTTACATTTATTGAGTTCCCACTATGAACAAGGTGTTGAAAATAAAGAGATATAGACATATTTTCTCCCCACAAGAAACTTAACTCTGAATATAGACAGCAGATAAATAGAGAAGATTGCAATACACTTTGATAAAGACTTTGCCAGAAATAAACTTAGGAACTCTGGGGCTGTGGAGTATTGGGGAAGGCTTTATGGAATACCACGCCAGTCAGTACAAGGAATGGTTCTGAGTACTTGGTGAAGAGAGGGAGTGGGAGGATATAAAGTGGAGGAGGGGGATGGAATACAAAGAGGGATGGGAATTCCCTCCACCCTAAGTCACAAGCTAGCAATGAACACAAATGATCAAAAGAAAAGGGATAAGGGCCACCAGTGAGCTACGTGTGCCAAGAGTGTTCTAAAGAGGGATGATTATTTCCAACTGGCTGGAAGGGTATGAACTGTACAAAGTAACAGGCCTGTGAGCAAAACCCACACACAGAAAGTATCTCGACAATTGGAGAAGAAAGAGAAAGCATTCCTGAAGATGAGGATTTATATTTGGTCATGGAAGAGGTGAATATATATTCCTTCTTGTGAGTCTTTTCAGTACTTTACAAGTACAAATGTGTATCCTGATTAACAATAGAGATGTCTGAAATTTCTATTTTAAAATATTAGTTTTCATCTTTAATTTGAATATGAAAAGTTTAATTTTAGAGATATGCAGAATTATAATTGTAATGTTCCTGTTCTGTTTTTCTACTTTGGTGCCTAAAATTGAGTTCTCATCTTCACTGATGTATTTTTGTATATGCCAATGACATATCTGTAACTTCCATATACCTACACATATAATGAGGTGGTGCATGCCTATAGTCCTAACGACTGGGAGGCTGAGGCAGGAGGATCAAAAGTTTGAGGCCAGCCTCAGCAACTTAGTGAGACTCTATATCAGAAATAAAAAAATAAATAAATAAAGGACTGGGGATATAGCTCAGTGGCAAAGTGCCTGAGGTTCAATCCCTAGTACCCATGAAAAATTGCCTCTTCATTTCAAATATATTAAGACCATTTAAAATAGACAAATTTCAAACTATAAGTAATGACCTGTAACAGAATTTTTTGAGCAGTTTTTCAAATAAATATTATAAAATTCATTCATTATTTTTACCATTAAATGATTTTTCAAGTCTTGGCTTTTAAAGAATCTCTAAGTACTTTTTAAAAAATCAGCTCTACTTAGACATTCCAGGCTTTTTAAAAGCTTTGACTTTCTACTTTGCCTAGATATTGATACCCTCAAAACAATTTAATATCACTTATCTAAGATATATCATTTCATTCTAATTTGTCTACTTCCTTGAATTCATCTAATCATGCTGTGATGACCTGCTGTGTTATACCATCTCTGCAACTTTCTGATTTAATAAGGAATGTACTTTTTAATAGTGCTTCTCATCAAAAATAAATACTTTATTCTACTATAAAGATGAGTAGAAAACAAATTGACTAAAAGTATAAGAGAATTCAGGGCATCTATTTACTTTGGAAACATTTCATTTGCAATTTTTGAAATTTGTTCTTGAAATAATTCCATTTACCACAAAAGTAGTGACAACATGATTCCCTCAAAATAATATCTAATGAAGGGAAGAAAAACAGCAAGTTGGAGAAGAAAGATGTAGAACCTACAAAATGCCTTTACCTTTCCACGGATTAGATGAAGGAGCACAGGTCTTTGCAGAGCTTCCAAGTTTGCCTTTCCTATGATTTTGGGTGGATTTTTTCCTTTGAAGATGCTCTTCTCTCCTCTCTGCTGATTGACATTTTCAACCTTTACATCCGTTACCTAGAGTCATATATGAAAGCCTGTTAGAAAAACTTCGATGTCTGTCTCTTGGAAAATAAAATGACCAAGTAATAGACCAAAAAAGTTGTCATTTTTCAATCCATGATTCATAGGACCTTGCCACTTTCACTTTAAAAGAACGGAGGAGGTATTTGAAAATTAGATTTTTAAAATTAGGCAAAATATCAACACTTAAAAATCCTGTGATGTCAGACTGTAACTGTGATGTGGCTATGGCTTTTCCATGCCACTCTTACTCTTGTCACTTGTTTGAGCCATTGCTATTTGCCTGATCACATCACTTTCTGTATATTTGTCTAAAAGGACTCCTTCCCCATTGGACCATATCTGTATATAAAATTATAGGTAAACAGTCTGAACAAGGATAATATATATTTTTTTTTTTTTCAGAATAGCTTATTGTTCTCTTGAGAAATGGCTCAGAAAAATGGGTGATGACGCTTTGATCCAACTTGAAAAATACAACAACTATCAGAGACAGCCAAGCAAAGATCACTTGGAAAATGGGTTGCAGTGAACTTTTATAAAGGACATCAGAAACCACTTGTTTCAAGTACTTGGTTCTGTGTACCTAATATGCAGAAAAATTACTGACTATATTAAAGAAATCTATTGCCTTTAGGTTTTGGAAAAGCAAGTATATAGTCATCAAATAATAAAATTGTAAAAGGTTCTACGGACCATCTAATTGAACTTCATTCTCAACATGTGAATCTAAACCATCATAATTGACCAAATACTGCCATGCGAGGGAGGTCTTTGTTCCTTTGGAGAAAATACAAAATAGGTGTACTCCCTCACTGGTGATTCCTCCCGTTAAATCAAGAATCTCAGACACCTCTAATTTATCTTGCCTTTCACTTAGTCTCAATTGTTTTTCAAATGATATGGAATGTAGATCCCTCACTCCAAGAACATTTTGAATGGATTCTAGTTTAATGCCCTTATTAACATACAGAATTGAACATCACACTTCAGTTGCCCACCAGCATATACTGCCTGTTTCAACATCTTGGAAAAATAAAATCACTTTTGATCAGTAAAAACTTCAAAACTGAATCTAGCACCGATTTAGAGAAAGGTAGCAAATGAAATAGTTATATAACCAAGAGCACAGCACAAGTACTGTCAAATGGTATATTTCTCAAAGACGTTGCTGAGAACTAATCCGTGTGTGTGTGTGTGTGTGTGTGTGTGTTGTTGTTGTTTTCAGCAGAAAATGCTCACTGTGATTTGGATTAGTTGGTCATCATCACCATCAGGGTTCCTCCACAGTAAGACAACATCCACACTGGAAGAGACTCGGTAGCCCACACTGTCTTGGAGTTTTCCTTTGCCCCCATCAAGGAACACTTCAGTGGAGTATGTGAGCTTGTACAGCCGGTCATTATTTAATGAAAGACCAGTTGTGTGACCTGCATAAAGAGAGTGACACAAGTCAAGTTTTAATTGTAAGACAGCCATTAGGCCAGAGAATGTACTGACTTAACACCAGTACATTCCTCTACTTCACTGGTGCTCACTGAGAGCTTAGTAAGTACCTGCTAAAGCAAATATGGTCCTGCTTCTCTACCTGTAAGAGATCAGTGGTTGAAAAACATAAATTTTAAGACAATCAACTAACAAACTAATTCCCATTTCAGAAAACCAGTTTGTACCTCTTGTCAGTTATCAGGTTATCCAAATATTGCCCTGGTTGAACGAAAGAACACTTTTTCAAGAAAATGTCATTGTATCATTTCTTATTATGTAAACATGAGTTCAATTAACTAATTGGAGTTGCTTTATAAATTTATTAAAAACCATATATAATTAACAAGAACCATTTTGTAATTTCCATATTTTTAATACTAACAGTTGAATGACAAAGTAGTTATAGTAGTTCTATAAGGGCATTTCTTTAATTTGGATATTTTTGATATTTAAGAAATAAGCCCCCAGTATAATTTACTCTATTAACTTATTAGTAAGCTTTTAGTGCAAAGGTACATTTTAAGACTATACCTAAAAAAATTTAAATTAGCTTTGCTGAAATAAAGGGATTTTTACTAAATAAAGTCCTAGCATAGGCTTAAATTTGATCAGGGACAATTTATTTATTTACTTATATGCATTCGGTTTTTCAGTACTGGGGACTGAACCTAGGACCTCATGTATACTAGGAAGCCCTTTACCACTGAACTACATCTCTAACTCCACCAGGTGCTGTTTAATATCAAATAGTGCACATATACATCAGTATTGTGGGTCAAGAAACTGACATATGAACTGTTTCCAATTCAGTTTAACTTATCTCCAAGAAATGTAAAGAAGGATCAATATGTATGTCTTCCTCAGAAATGACTTGAAGTTTATGGTCATATAAAATTTTGGAGGGTATATTTTCTATGAATGGCTCTCAAGAGATTATCGAGAAAATTTCAGTATGCTTCCCTTTAGGACTAATGATGTTACACTGCCAAGTTAACTACAGCAGGCAACCATTATTTTTCTTCCTGAAGAACTATATGTACGGAGAGAGGGGCAGGGAAGAGAATGGAGTGGCTAGATCAAAAGCGAGGTAGTTGAAAAAGGAAGTAAAATTACTTTCAAAAACCAAAAAATTAAGAAAACCTCTAAAAAGCCTTTACCATCTATACAGTAATAAACTATTCCTCCAGTTCCAATACCTGCTAAAGCACCTATTGCCTGGAGGGCATTTTTATGAATGAACATGAAAATCTATTGTGTTAAGCACTAGTATTACTCATTTTACAGATGTGGAAACTGAGCAAAACAGAGATTATACAATTTACCCAAAGTTCCCCCAGTAATTAGTTGTGGAGACATGATTCAAACCTTAGTCATCTGGTTGCAGAGACCATGCTCTTGCTTATACTGTATATTGTGGAAACTTTAGATTGAATTATTTGCCATTTCTAGGGAGTGAGATAGAAATTCATTCATTCATTGAACAAGGATGTACTGAGTTCCTGCTGGATGGTAGGCAATTATCTGGACTCTGGGGCTATACAAAACTACAAGGAGACAAAATTCTACCATCATGGAGTTTTCATTTAAATGACAGGGAGATGAGCAGTAAAACAAAAATAAGTACACAAGCAAATTATATACTATGTTAGAAATGCTAATGAAGAAAACTGAAGCAGGGAAGGGAATGGGGATGCTGAGGGAAAGACCTCTGTAGGAAGGTAAAGGCCTTAGGCTAGCCACGTAGTCATCTATGGGGAGAATATGCCCTGCACTACTCCCACTATTACTCCCTAGTCCCTCCACAGAAGTAGCAAGTGCAAAGGCCTGTTGCAGGATTCATGCAGGTGTGATGCAGGACCAGCCTAGAGGCCAAAGGGGCTGGAATTGAGCAAATGAAAAGCACAGCAGAAAGAGATGAGCCAAACAGTGGAGACTTGGGGGAACATCTGCATTGACTTGGAGTTTGACTCCGAGTGAGATGGAAAGCTTGCAGAGAGTTTTAGGTGGTGACCTGGTTTTAGGTTTTAGGTACTTCATGATCTGATGAAGTTTCAAAGAAAGAGGACAAGAATTTAACAGGACTCAAGAGGTGGGTAAAGGAGATGTGAGAGTAAGTATCTAAGTGTGCACACACAAAACCAAACTGTCCAAACATCAAGTTAAGGACCTGAGGTCTGACACACAGAAGGCAGAGAGAGTCAAGAGGGAGATGAAGTCTGTGATCCCTCCAACCTCCCATCTCTGCCTCTTCTGCATTTTAACTGGGGATTCTGCAGGAGATTCAAACACTAGCTTTGTGTCCAGGAAAGATATTTTGGCTGGGGAAGCTTCTTCTTCTTTTTCTTTCTTTTCTTTTTTTAATGATGCCTAACAAATTCCACATAGGACATAAAGGAAATAAATAGATGTTTTCTTATCTAATCTTCATAGCAGTTCTAAAAGGTAAGCATTATGTGAGAGCTGACAGAAACCAATTCCAAGTGTGACCCAATAAAGCAAACATAATGCAGAATTTGATATTCAGATTCAACTGAAATCCAAGTTTGAGGCCTACATGAAGGTGCCTTCTGATTAAAATAACTATGAAAAAAATTAGAGGATGCTAGTCTGTCTTAAATTTCAAAGCATGAGACTCAAACCCTGTATACCAGGGCCAATTTTGGTGACCAACTCATTCTGCTTCTCTTTTTTCCCTAAGGCCTCTTTTCTTTGGTTTCTGCCTCACTATTCCCCATTTTTCCTTGCTATGCATTTGAGAAATTGCTTTCAGATCTTTTCTGTTTATTTGCCATTTCTCCCACTGATTGACTTCAGGGTCTCACCTTGCATCTTCCCTTCTCCTTGCTTCCTGCAGTTTGTTTTTATCACAGACTGGACAGCTTGAAGGGCAGAGCTGGGTGGGCCTGCCAGTTCCCTCACCTGAGCATCTCCAGGGCTTGGAGCAGCCCTGGTGGGTCATGGGAGGGACAGGAACGTGACTGCCCACTGTGGCCTGGTGGATGGAGGCTGCAAGCTCCATGTTTGGTTTTCACTTAATGCCATAACTGCATTCCTGAAACCATGAATTTATTTCTGTTTTCCCCCTAACTTGGTTGTGGTTTCCTTTCTCGATCATTATATATATATATTTGCTACTTCATTTTATTGTATTCCTATGTCCTTTTGTCTTTTCTTATCTCCCTTCCAGTTTTACTGGAGGAAGTGTCCCTCCAGCTTACAATTTTGTGCCTTTCTCCGCAATTCTATTGTCTTTACGTTTTTTTTCCACCCTAAGATTAATAAAAAACCAAAAAGTCTAATAGTTGATCTGTACTGATCATTTATTATATGCCAGGACTGACCATCATGCCTTTGGATTCTTCAAGCAAGTAGGTATGATTTTTAATTCCTCTTTGACAACTGAAAGGTAACTCATCCCAGATCCACAGCTACTGCAGTCCAGACCCTTCCACCTCTGGGCCTCATGCTTCTTATTATAGAGGACCTCCTTGCTCACACACTTCTTTTACTCTCTGCCCCCTTTTTCTTATTGTGAATTGTCTCTCTTCCCTTTATCTGTACTTTCCATGTCAGGCCTTTCTTTCTACCTGGTTTCTCTAAAAGTTTTCAGCCATTGCCTTTTGCCCATTGGTCAGTCAGCTTGGGAAAGGATTAGTTATGTGACACATTACATCCTTGTGGAGGAGAGCGCACAGCTGGTAGTTGACTAGCTGATTTTCCTAACTTCAGTTTCATTCAAAGCAAAATGAAAATCCTATCCAAGAGGAAATAGAATCTCCTAGACATTTCACTGCCTTGGTGTGTGTGTGTGTGTGTGTGTTGGGTTTCAGAGAAGGGGCAGGAAAGGCCTGAGAAGGAAAATAAGTTAAAAAATTGATCCCAAATCTGATAATCTCCCACATATGCTAAGTCTCTAGGTGTGTTTTTCTTTAGATTAGAAAATTAGCTGTTCATAGGACATTTTATGCCCCAAAGAGAAATCTGAGCCAGTTTCAGGATGCCCGGAGGCGCTGGCTCCTGTGATGGGGTAATTTTTTGTGTAAGGAGAGGAAGGTGTGGGTGTGCAGGTGAGCGTGGGAAGCCCCTCGATGGCAGTGGTTAAAGCATAGGTGGAGAGAGTTGTGTGGCTGTGACTGAAACACAATCTCAGGTTCCTTGAAGTCAGGCCGTCCTGACTCAAGTGCTGTTACTTATCAGTCGAGGCAAGTGACTTGCTTTCTCTGAGCCTAGTCTCCTCATCTATAAAACAGGAAGACTTTTTTGGTGGGGTGGAGGGTTGATGGTACTAGGAATTGAACCCAGGGGCGCTTAACCACTGAGTCCCGCCTCCCAGCTGTTTGTATGAGGCAGAGTCTCGCTAAATTGCTTAGGGCCTCAATCAATTGCCGAGGCTGTTTTTGAATTTGCAATCCTATTGCCTCGGCCTCCTGAGACTCTGGGATTACAGGCACACACCACCACACACAGCTAAAACAGGGGTATTTTTAAAGAACAGTTGTGATGACTGAATTATAAATCCACTACAGAGAACATAGCACAGAGTTCATGGCACGCAGTCAGTGTTCAATCTTCTCTGGAGACTGGCACCTCATAAATATCTCAGGGTCCTCTCACCTTCACAGGGCCCCTCATCAGAGCAAAATTCAGCCCTTGTCTTTGCAGACACTCAGGGCCATGTCCGGGCCTGTGTCCAGGTTTGCTCTGTATTTCCCCAAACTGGAGGAAATGCCCACAGCCCAACAGTCCCCTTTGGGCTGGCTGATCTTTCAGAACAGGCTAGTTGGCTATGCAGCAGGGTACTCTAGTATCCCCCACAGCCTTCCAGAATGTTATACAACTCTGGGCCGAGCTTGCCAACTGTGTGTGGTGATTTTCCTCTTCTGTCTGGGCACAGGCCTGTGTAGAGCAAGGGAAAATGTGACCCAGCATCCTGCTGAACTCTGTCATGTGTTCTGGTTCTAAAGTTGTAGGGAATCATCCAGCCAAACTCCTTGGTAACACAGTAGTCACCCTTTTATCTCTGCCAACTTCTTTATGGTCCTTTATACCACACACACACACACACACACACATACACACATAAGTTCACGAGGTTATATTGGCAGTTCTTATTATTTTATCCTTAATAACAAGTGAAGCAACTTTATTACTTTCATGAAAATCAAATGAATTTTGATATGAATGATTCATTACTTTCAAACAAAATTTCTCTGAAGTTAATGGAAGCAGAGACAAAATCCTATGAATATCCAAACAGGCAAAATCTACTCCATTGATCCCCGAATATGATCCTAGTAGATTGTATAAACAGATTTCTCCTACATTTCTCATTGTTACTGTTCCAGAGGGTAGACCCCCACCCACTTAGTGTCTTTTGCATACTGCTCAAATCTTTGCAAACCTTGTCTTGGGAGGGCACACAGCCAGAGTTATTGGCAAATCCCTGATCCACACTGAAATTATTCTTCTTAGTTTCTTAGTTTCTTCTCTGTACCTTTCCTTTTTTCTTTGTACCAGAGATTGAACCCAGGGGCACTTAACCACTGAGCCACATCTCCAGCCCTTTTTGTATTTTACTTAAAGACAGGGTCCCACTGAATTGCTCAGGGCCTCAATAAATTGCTGAGGCTGACTTTGATCCTCCTGTCTTAGCCTCCCAAGCCACTGGAATTATAGACATGCACTACCACGTCCAGCTCTCCTCTCCTTTTAATAATATTTTCTTTTCCTCTGACTAATCTATATGTCCTAAGGTTGAAAAATTATCAAATAAGAGATCTCCAAACACACAACAGTTCCTTTCATCCTGAGGATTATTCTCATAAATATGAAACAATAAAAGTGAAGTATATGCATATGACCTCTGAAATCATAATTATTCCTATCTTCTTCTTATTTAAACATTTTTTTTAGTTGTAGATGGACATGATACCTTTATTTTGTTTATTTATTTTCTTATGTGGTACTGAGGATCCAACCCAGTGCCTCACACATGCTAGGTAAGTACTTTACCACTGAGCCACAACCCCAGCCCAAAGTCTTTCTTCTTAAGCACGTATTGAAACAGATCTTTTTCTGGATGACAGGATTAAAATACCCCTTGCCTTGATACTCTGATTGCATATAATTGATTAGATAGTTGTTATTTGATACTACTTGCAGCTTGTTTTCCACATGATAGGATCTTTTTAATCCCTAACAAATATTACCTGTAGTCCACTCTAATTCTATCTTCATAATATTTTGTTCAAACATCAACTCTCATGTATTAAAAAAGTATTCCTTCAGTAAAGTTCTAGTAGATTTACAAAATTATATAGAGATAGAAAGAAAGAGCTGACTTTTAGTAAGTTTTTGACTATACCAGTGCTGTCTTAGAATGGATGTAACTAAGTTATATGTTCTAACCCATTTTTCTTATTTAATGCAAAAGGCACTGTGTGCAATTCCACATAATTTCATTAGTGGTCATTTACTTTACAATAATCCTTAGTATAGAGTTTATTCACTTTATTAAGTTACTGACTCATAGTAAATTTCAAATGTTTCCATTTAGTTTTAAATATCAGTTCTGCCTGCTAATTTTAGAAACATATATTATACTGTTTTATCCTTGATATGAATGATTTCAATGAAACTAAACATTTAATTCTAAAACTATTTTTGAATAGTTGAATGCATTTAGTTTAGTTTTCGAGGAGAAATGTCACTGTGGGTACTTTCTTAAAGTCAGAGTAATGTCTAATAGGTTTTTCTTCCTGCCAAATAACATTTTAAAATGTATGCTTCATGGTTATTTATAATGAAACTAGACAAAAAAATCAAATAAAATATTTGACATTTTTCTTGATTGTTTAAGAGTGAGACGTGTGTTTAGAACTGACAGTCTTTACTTTGACTTTTTTTTTTCTTGTAGGAGCAAGACAGAAATACAGTCTATCAGAGATTTGAAATCTAATAGCACTACGAATCCAGCTGAAAAATTTCCTCCACATGCGTAATTCTTAATTTTTGCTTCTTATAAACCAAGTGTGTAAGTTTTCATATTTTCCTGAACAATTCTCTTAAGGCAGTTTTGTTATTTCAATTTTACTAAGATGATTGAATGGTTGAATTTTTTTCCCCTGTAAAACTATTTCTTTTTATACTTTAATACAAGATATAAGCTTTCTGTTCTCCTTCTTTCCTCTTGCACCTGTGAGTAGGCAAACAATCCCTTAAGTGTTTGGCTGCTTCAATCAAAACCCACAACAGAATGGGACTGCTTCTGTTATAAACCGAGTGAGCAAATCACTAATTTGGATCACAAATCACCTTATAGGTTCTTGGACTATGTCAAATGTAGCTGACAAAGTTGTAGCACATATTTAGATTTAAAATATGATGGGCCTGCCCTTGGAATCATATTTCAGCCAAACCTAGTTATTCTCTTGGTTGTGCTCTGTGTTCTTTTATTGGGTTTGGAATGATTTCAAGTGTAATTGTGGAAAACAATGGTTTTAACTTTTGTGCTTTGTTTTAATTTTTTTCCCCACTGTACAATGCCATGACACTATTTGTTGCCTTAAAATAGAATGGTTTGAAATACTGGAAAATCAGTGACTGCATTTAAAATTAAGTTCTTTGTCTCAGAAAGGTATAAAATATCTATTTCCCTTTCAAAATCCAACCTTTGTTATGAGCGCATAGCATTTTTTTTTCTTGTGATTCCTTCCATAGTTGTACACTCCACTCCTGTCTATCCCAGACTGGAGTCTGAAGAGTGACCTGTTTGAGGTAGTCCAGCAGAATGTGAACTCTACTTCAGAGGCTCTGCTTCACTCCAGCCCGGCCATCCCAAAAGCAGTAACCTCGAATTACAGTGCTTGCTTGTTATGAGGCAGGTTTTAAGAGATAGTAAAAGTCCAAATCACTGGATCTTTCACTGACATCCGATACTGCCTCAGTTGTAACCCAGTTCTGAGTGAGTGTTCACAGTGAGTCTGAAGGGTTGATTGAACAAATACTTATTTAACTTGTCATAATTAAAAAGGTGTCAACATATACTCAACAGGTGTTACATTGAAATATTTCTTAATTCCTTCCTAAAGGAATATCCCTTTAAAACCTGAACATTCTCCAGACTTTCTTTAAGGAGTCTTCTTTTATTTACTTATTTGTTTAAAGCCAAGGCATTTTGGTAATTTTTAAGAAGCATTATTTTGATATTAATGTTTGTCAATATTTGGTTTCTGCTTAAACTTGCTCTTGAAGCCACAGAATTTTATGCAATTCATGTGACTGGATTTTATATGAATAATCTTGTAATTATGCCTCCATCCAGACTTTTTAAAAAAGCAACAATGAAGGCACTTTCAGGGGATTCCTTAAAGGTACCTCACTCAAAAAAATAAAAAATTCTTGTGTGTAAAGAGAAAGATTCAAGACAGGAAATCTCACCACAATTCAATTACTCATTGGGCCAGTGAGCTGTGAAATGAAGCTTTCATCTCCATGAGACATGAAATATGAAACATAGTCTCTGTATGGAAAAGAAGTCCTTGTACCATACTTGGGAAAACACTTTTCCTTTATTATAGAGGTCTTCTTACCCAGGTACATGAATAGATTCACTCCACAAGTGAATTTTTCACCACTGGGGGAAAAAAAAACTTAAAACATCAGTGCTTCCTCATTTTTGAGAGAGGTTGGTTGGAAATAAGGTCACTTTCTATTGAAACAAGAAAGTAGCATTAGTGTCAAAGATTTCAGACTATGAACACTCAAAACAGCACCATAAAATATCAAGTTTTTGATCTTAAGTAGTGAAACTTACATAGGGTTTGGGTGTACAGTATGTATAATGTCCAAACAGGTGACTTTCAAGAAAGCCCAGTGACCACACTGAGCAGTCGCTGATTGCTAGCTCCTCAAAATGGAAGACATATCTTCCCAGGAGAATGTGGTAAAGCTGAGGTTTGAGCTGCCCATAAACTATTCACCAATATTCATCACCAATAGATCTGAGCCTTACATTCTCAGATAAACTAACATAGAAACTGGGAAAGAACTTTTCATTTGTTGGCTCTGAGAGGCTGAGTCCACTGGGAAGTTGCCAAAGAGGTAGTGAATAGCCAAGTGGTTAAAATGTAACTTGGAAGTAGTGTTCTGAGTTCCATATGGGCTAGTGATAATGTCATCATACCAAACAAACCTGTAGACCATTTACACCCCTAAGTGATAGGGAAAGAACTTTTTCACGGGTGTGATGGAAATTTCCATCCTCATTTTCATTATTTAATCATTTCTTGAGGTTGCATGGACATTTGAATGGAAATGGTTACACCCTTCCTTTTTCAACAAAAGGGGAATAAAACAAAAGTCTACAAAACCCTCTAGCACACAAAATCATTACCCCAACAATGTCTTATAACCACTGAAACCCAATTTATGTTTTATATTCATAAAACCATTAATAAAACATTTCCTAAAGAGAATCTTGAGCTTGAATCTAATAAGTCTGGCTTTTGTGATTTCCACTCAGGATTACATATGTGTCAATTTTCTAGAAAAATCATAGATTACTGTGTGTACAAATCCTGACCCATTTCTTCTTTTTTCTCTATTGGTAAAGGGCCATGTTGAAAAATAGGCCCATTTGGATAGTTTCTGGGAAAATTGAACACATTTGTAATCCATGTGAAAATTATATTCTCCAGAATGTATTTTCCTGAAAACACTCACTGAAATTGCCCAGATATACAGATAAAGACTCAGCATATAGATTGTCTGTATGTTTATCACTGAGTAAATCAGCTAAAACAATTACACTTTGAAAACTTTATAAAAATAATTCTCAAATATTAACATGCATTTCAAATTTGTCCTCATATCACTAGGAAATATCTAGTGATAGAAATTCCCTTTTTCTTAATTTCAGATTTGACTTTATCATCCTTGCTTCTTCACAAGATTTAATGCATTTTGATTGTCTTCATCCTTCATAGAAATGAAAGTCTGTGTTTGCTACAAATTGAATGCTCACGCTACCTGAAATAATATTTTGGATTACAGACTGCAGGACAGTATTGATTCCTCAGTAGGCTGACCCTAACCTCATAATAAGTCTGTGTAAGTGCATGGAAAACACAGTCAATAATAGTCTTTGTATAAAACGATCATACTATATATTTCCTATGTGGTGCTTGAGGAGTTCATTCTACAGTTTACAAGGTGTAAGTTTGCACCCCAAATTCTCAGGGTATGTTATTTTACCCAAATACTTGAAAGAAAAAGGTGCCCTGTATTTTATCAGTACTGTTGAGGGGGAAAATTATGTGTAAGTTTGTTTGAGAAAATTGCTTATAAAAAAATCAAACCCATAACTATGTTAGGCTTTTACATTATTTCTAAGGAGATATATACATAGATAAGATATATATTTTCAAGAGACTGCTTATGTATTCTTTAACTTCTGGGTCCCAAGTAGACCTCACAGGTGCATAAAATTGTTAATGAAGCATGTAGCATTGCTACGTGGTGTCTTGAGCTTGAATCTAATCAGAATTGCAGACTTTCATCCTCTGGAAAGAGACCATGTCCATCTGTGACATGTATGAGGACAAGGCCAAGGGGAGGATTCTGAAAATTGGACTCTTTTGTATGCCCCGCGTCTCAGAAGGAAACTGAATGTTCACAGCATCATTTATCAGCTGTTAGCATTCAGTGTTTCATGTTGCAGCTAGAGTACATCATTAGATTTATTCCTGTTTAATTCATAATGGTGCAGAATCACACACACACACACAAACACACACATCTAGTTTGATTTTTTTTTAAAGTTTCTGAATTACTTGTTACAGGCTAGTGTTAATGGCATAAAGTCCTTTCCAGGCTTCCTGAATTACCTGCCATACTTGTATGCATTTTCTAATGCACCCCCACCCCCACCTTTGAAGATGTGCATTTCTGTATTTACATATAAATTATATTATTGTATAGTAAAGACAGTGGTGGCCGAAAGGAACGTGAAGACTGTGGAAGATGTGTATGAATAAGGGAGAGTACATTGTGTGATATATAAGGAAGGACATTGGAGAAGACTGAATTATACCTCTGACTGAATAAACCTGGTGGCATATGGAAAGGATGTGAAATTTTAAACTGCAATCAACAGAGAAATCTTGGTGGAAAAGTTCCTACCTGAGGTTTGATGTTATTCAATGACAGAATGCAGCGAGCTTGACTAAAGGGGCTTTGAAACCAACTCTACAGCTCTGAGAATTATCTTTTCAGTGTATTGCATATGGAGAAAATGACTTAGACAAGGATCTTGTGAGACTAGCCTACTTGCCTTTAATTGCTAGCATTTGTAAACGATTGTGCAATTTTGTGTATTGGTTTTTTATTTTGACTGTTTTGAAAAAAAAATGTTTTATTGTTTCTTTTTTTTTTCCAGTAAAAGTGACTGCAAAGAAAGCATGCATCATTTGTTTTATTTTAACTTAAGAAAACAACAACAACAAGTTTTGGACATTTTGAACACTTTCATTTTCTTCTGGTTTCTGACTTAAGTTCTTCATTTAACTGAACACTCAATATTTTACTTAATTTCAACTCATTTTCTATTGCTGTAGTAAGAAATGTCCACAGATTTAGTGACTTAAGAAAACACAAATTTATGATCTTACATCTCTAGAAATTAAAAGTCATGCACAGGTTTTTATCTATTCCCAGAAAATTTCACCTGGACAACCTGAGTCTAAGTAGCATTCTAAGGAGCACCTATCCAGGTATGTGATGCTTTGCTGACACCAAAGAGTTACCTGGACAACAGGTATCCCTGAGGGCCATATAGAGGCCCAGGAAAGTAATAGTTACCCCTCTCAGAACTACACAGCACAGGCACACAATTTGAATACCTCCTACAGTGATGCTCAGTGCTGTGATGTAGCTGTTAAATCATCCAACAGTCAAGTCATGGATTGACACACAAGACACTTGAACCCATACTCCAGAAAGAAGGATATCCAGGATTCCTCATATATGTCCAGAACTTGGGGGACACAGAGCCTAAAAGAAAAATGAGTGCAGTCACAGGCCTTACGTTTTCAAGTTACCTCTGGCTTTCTAGCTTTTACTTTCAGTGCGTTTCAAACTACAGTCTCCATTTCTCTCAGGTGCTCACTGTTCTTGGCGTTGTGTTGCCTCGCTAGCTTTCATTACAGCATACCGATCCCATCCCAAGTATTCCAGACTCAGGGGCTATACATGTGGCAGGATTTTGCTGAAGATTTGGATAAACAGGCTAGGGATTAGCAAGTGGTCCATCACAAGACAGGCAAGCTGCATCATCAAACACTTTCGACTTGAACCACTGACATTCCTATTCTTTAATAATCCCATCCCATCTCTAGTCCAAGGTAATTCTCACTGGTTGTTGAGTTCATTGGTGCACCAACCACTCTCCCTATGGCTGGAGTGCTCTCTCCCCTTTAGCCTCCCACTTACTCTGCTCTCTAAGTTGCTGGCTCCCAACCCTCCAATTTTCTGGTTTTTCTTTGTTTTGTTTTTCGTGTGTGTGGTGCTGGAGATTGAACCTAGGGCCACTCTACCACTGATCTACAACCCCAATTCTTTTTTATTTTGAGACAGGATCTGGCTAAGTTGCTAAGGGTAGTCTGGAACTTGCAATACTCCTGCTTCAGCTGCCTGAGGAGCTGGAATTGCAGGCGTGTGCCATTGTAGGCTCTGGCCATTTATTCTATAAAGTATCTAACCTAATGAAACCCTACTAAGGCAGACCCTTTGGTCTATGCAGAAGGCCTTATCTTCAAAACCAAGCATACTATTGTCTAGTTACATATTGCTGAGCAACAATCTACCCCAAAACTTAGTGGCTTAGAAACAATAAAAATCATTTATTTAACTTATGAATCTGCAGTTTGGCTAGTGCTTAACATGTAAGGTTTCTCTGCTTCACACAGCAGTAGAGAAGGGACTGCAGAATACACTTACATGATGGCTCAATTACATGTTTGAGATTGATGCTGGAAGTCAGCTGGTTGCTCAGCTGGGGTGGAGAGCAAATGGCTCAATTCCTCTTCCTTTGAGTCTCTCGGTGCTTGGGCTTCCTAAAAACATGGTGGCTATGTTCCAAAAGTGTGTATCCCAAGAAGCAGGAAGCAGATGCTGCCAGTTTCTTAAGGCAGTTTCTCACAAACAGCACCACTTTCATCATCTCTATTTAACAAGCAATTGTTGAACTGAGATTCAACAGGAACACCAATCCACTTCTTAATAAGAAGAGTGCCAAAGAATTTGAGGACATATTTTAAAAATATCATACCCATTAAGAGGTATTTTTAGATACATACTCCCCCGCCCCCGCCCCAGTACTTAGGATTGAACCCAGGGCCTTGTACAAGCTAGGCAAGTGCTCTACCACTGACTACATCCCCAGCCCTTTGTATTTTATTTTGAGACAGGATCTTGTTAAATTGTTGAGGCTGAATTCTAATTTGTGATCCTCCTACCTCAGCCTCCCAAGTAGTTGGGATTACAGGCTTGCAACAGCACAACTGGCAAACGGATACTTTTAGAAAGAAATTCTAAAGTTAGTTCTTAGATCAGTGTAGGCTCAGTCAAACATTCTAAGGGGGGAAAAAGAAACTAGAACGAGAGTAGTTTGTAAAAGTTTTGGTGGGCTAGGTGCTGTAGCATACCCCTATAATCCCAGCGATTCAGGAGGCTAAGGCAGGAGAATCTCAAGTTTGAGACCAACCTCAGTAAGTTTGTGAGACTCTCAGAAACTTAGTGAGACCCTGTCTCAAGATAAAATAAATAAATAAATAAATAAATAAATCAATAAAAGATCTAGGGATATAGTTCAGGGATAAAGTGCCCCTGAGTTTAATCCCTGCCCCCCCCACCACAAAAAGTTTTGGTGGGCATATTTGCATTGTGTGCTTAGGGCAACATATTAGAGTCTTGAGGGCAGAAATCACTTGGATGTGAAGAGGTCACCTTTCTTTGGGATAGAACAAATGCCTACTATATGCCAGGCGCCCTGATTCCTGAAGAGGTTAGGATTTCAGGAAGCCTTTAAATATGGTGAGAATGCTTGATATGATGATGAAGCTGTCTAGTTTAAATCTTGCCAGAGGCATGGAGATTCAAAGAGGAAACTGGCCAACAGCCACAAAGAAGAGATCCATGTCAACCACCCAGCATGGGGCGGGCAGGGGAACACAGAGGGCTAGGTGTGGACAGGACCAGGGAAACCGGGGCGAGGCAAGAGACTGAGAGCAAAGCTGTCTGGCTTTGCAGGGGCAGGTCAGCCACCCCAGGGCATGAAAGGAGGCATGATGGACAAGCAGCGTAATCAAAGCCTTTTAATAAGAATTTATCCAGCAGAAGTAGTGTCAAAAGATAGTCATCGAAAGACATAACAGAAACCAATATTTTTCTTCTACTCCTTGAATGTATAGCCCAGTCAACAATCATCCCTTGAATTCAATCTTCTCTAAAGGTTTGTATGTCTTTAACTCTTGTGCCATGGGATAGAAAGAACAGGTTTTTTAAAGTCAGAGATACCTGGGTTCAAAATTCACTTCAGCCCCTTATTATCAAGTTACTTTGATTTCCTAAACTGATGTTATCATCTCTGTAAAATTAGCATAATCACATATTAGAATATTGTATATACATATGATATTGTATTGCAGAACAATATATTGTAATATATGGTAGATAATATTGTAATGTGATAATTATATTCAGATGATATATATTATTATCCTGTCTGTAGTTGCCTTTTAAGAAATATTAACTACTATAACATACCTCTTTATTTTTACACTTCTGTCTGAAAATTCAAATTCATTGCTATGCAGGTTGCTTAAAAATACTCAAGCCATTTATTGGGATTTTTTTCCATTAACGAATATAATACAGTGTATGTGGAAAAGATTTTCTTCCACTCTGTAGGCTCTTTTTTCACATTATTGATTGTATCCTTTGCTGAGAAAAAGCTTTTTCGTTTGAATCCATCCCATTTATTGATTCTTGCTTTGATTTCTTGTGCTTTGGGAGTCTTGTTAAGGAAGTCTGATTCTAAGCCAACATGATGAAGATTCGGGCCTACTTTGTCTTCTGTTTGGTGCAGAGTCTCTGGTCTAATTCCTAAGTCCTTGATCCATTTTGAGTTGAGTTTTGTGCAGGGTGAGAGATAGAGGTTTAATATCATTTTACTGTATATGGATTTCCAGTTTTCCCAGAAACATTGGTTGAACAGGCTATCTTTTTTCCATTGAATGTTTTTGGCTCCTTTGTCTAATATGAGGTAACTATTTATGTGGGTTTGTCTCTGTGTCTTCTATTCTGTACCATTGATCTGTCTGTCTATTTTGGTGCCAATACCATGCCATTTTTATTACTATTGCTCTGCAGTATAGATGAATGTCTGATACCTCCTGCTTCACTTTTCCTGCTCAGGATTGTTTTGGCTATTCGAATTCTCTTACTCTTCCAGATGAAGTTCATGATTGCTGTCTCTATTTCTGTGAGGAATGTCATTGGGATTTTAATTGAAATTGCATTGATTTGGTAGAGTGCCTTTGGTAGAATGGTCATTTTGAAAATATTAATTCTACCTATCCAAGAACATGGGAGATCTTTCCATCTTCTAAGGTTTTCTTCAATTTCTTTCTTTAGTGTTCTGTAGTTTTCATTGTAGAGGTCTTTTACCTCTTTTGTTACATTGATTCCCAAGTATTTTATTTTTATTTTTTGAGGCTATTGTGAGTAGAATGGTTTTCCTTATTTCTCTTTCAGAGGATTCATCACTTATGAATAGAAATGCATTTGATTTACACATATTGATTTTATATCCTGCTACTTTGCTGAATTCATTTATTAGTTCTAGAAGTTTTCTAGTGGTGTTTTCTGGTTCCTCTAAATATAGAATCATGTCATTGGCAAATAGTGACAGCTTGAGTTCTTCTTTTCCTATTCATATCCCTTTAATTTCTTTGGTCTGTTTAATTGCTCTGGCTAGTGTTTCAAGGACAATGTTGAATAGAAGTGGTGAAAGAGGACATCCCTGTCTTGTTACAGTTTGAAAATCTTTTCCACACGCACTTCAGCTAGAGCACTAATCTCCAAAATTTATAAAGAACTTACAAATCTTTACACCAAAACTTTAAAGAATCCAATCAATAAATGGGCCAAGGAACTGGACAGACACTTTACAGAAAAAGATATACAGGTGATTAATAAATATAAGAAAAAGTGTTCAACATCTCTAGTAATTAGAGAGATGCAAATTAAAACCACCCTAAGATTTCATCTAACTCCAATTAGAATGGCTATTATCAGGCTGGGGAGATAGCTCAGTTGGTAAAGTGCTTGCCTTACAAGCACAGGACTCTTTGTTCAATCCCCAGCACCGTAAAAAAAAAAAAAAAATGGCTATTATCAGGAACACAAATAATAATAGATGTTGGCATGGATGTGGGAAAAAAGGCACACTGTTACATTGCTGGTGGAGTTGCAAATTGGTGCAGCCATTCTGGAAAGCAGTATGGAGATTCCTCAGAAAGCTTGGAATGGACCCACCTTTTGACCCAGTTATCCCACTCCTCAGTTTATACCCAAAGGACTTAAAGTTAGCATACTACAATAACACAGTCACATTGGTGTTTATAGCAGCTCAATTCACAATGATGCCCTTCAACAGATAAATTGTGGTATATATACACAATGGAATACTATTCAGTCATAAAGAAGAATAATTATGGCATTTGCAGATAAATGGATGGAATTGGAGAATATCATGCTAAGTGAAATAAGCCAGTCCCAAAAATTCAAAGGGCAAATATTTTCCCTGATAAGTGAATGATGATATATAATGGAGGTGGGGGGTGGGGGGGTGAGAGAAGAATAGAGGAACTTTAGATTATGTAGAGGGAAATGAGGGGGCGTATGAAAAATGGTGGAATGAGACAGACATCATTAGCCTTTGTACATGTATGTTTACACGAATGGTATGAATCTACATCGTGCACAACCGTAGAAATGAAAAGATGTATCCCATTTGTGTACAATGAATCAAAATGCAGTCTGTAAAAATAAAAAAAAATAATTAAAATAAACCCAAATATAATGCAGATTCATTGAAGAAGCTTTGGAAAATAGTTTAAAAGTTGAGAACTTGAAAAATCAGGCAAAGAATTCTTAAGCACTTAGAGACTCACTATACAAGTTGCCTGTAGAAAATAAATATTTGTAAGTGTATTTCATGCTTTATATACTATTTTGCAATCTACATTTTGCTTCATAATGTTATAAATTTATCTCTTCTACTTTTCCAATATTCTTGGAGGAACAAATATTAATGACTGTATCTTATTTCTTCACATTGCTGCAACATAATAATGTTTAACTAATTTCTTATTTTAAGTATTTGGCTTTTCATAGTTTTGGGCTATAAAATAATGCTGTGATGAAGATCATTAAATTTAAATCTTTGCAAAAGTCTCTGAATATTTCCATGAGATTGAGTTGTCTAGTTAAAATTATTGAATAAAGACCATGAGCACTCTTAAAATTATGGCATGAGGGCTGGGGATGTCGTTCAGTGGTAAGGCACTTGTCTAGCATGTGTGAAGTCCTGAGTTCAATCCCCAGCACTGAAAAAAAAAAAAAAATATATATATATATATATATGACACAAGATTCCCAATTCCACTATTTTCAATACACTTAAATTCTCAATTCTTTAGAAATATTTGATTCTAGTGAAGAGTTGTCTTGTGAACATCCCAGTTAGAAAGGTCTGTCTTTGTATTTCCTTTGACATTATCCTGCAAATGGAAGGATAAGAGGCTCCTTATTATTTGCAGAAATACATATGTTACTGCAAAAAGTACAGACCTTACTTTTGGGTCTACCCACCACCATCCTGCAGTTTATAAACATCGGAAAGGCTAATAATCTTATGATTTTAAGTGTCTTCCTTCTTCCCTGGGTCAAATTTCTCTTTAGTAGGGCTCTCAATAAGCAGGGCTCTCAAAGTGTGGTTGCCATGCCAACAGCATGGGCATTACCTGGGAAACTTACCTGTTTTCAGTGCAAATCCTCGGCCCCCTTCAGGCCTGTTTATCAGAAATGGAGGGAGACTGATGAAGAGCAGCAATCATGTGTTAATAAGCCCTCTGGGTGCTTCTTGTGCAAATTTAAGAACTGCTGCTGTGGACCACGGGGCAGTGGCCACCACAGGTTTTATATTTTTCTGGAGGGCAGGAAGAAGGCTTATGTTTTGAGGAGAGAACTCTGCTTTTGACCCATTAAGCTAGTGCAATAGTACCCAATGAAATATTTCCTCTTGAATCTTCTTTTCCACAATTTTCTTTTAATGGAGGCAATAAATGCCTGTCTCTGGATTTTATTTTCTCTTTTTGAGGGGGAGTCTTTTTTATTTGTTATTTTTAGATACACATGACAGTTGAATGCATTTAGAAACATCATACATACAAGGAGTATGACTTCTTATTCTTCTGGTTGTACATGATGTAGAGTTACAATGGTTGTATAATCATATATGCATTTAGGGTAATAATGTCTGATTCATTCTACTACTATTCCTCCCCCACACCTCCTCCCCTCTTTTCACTCCCCTCTGTCTGATCCAAAGTACCTCTATTCTTCCTTAGCCCACACCCCCTATTGTGGATTAGCATTCACATATCAGAGAAAATATTCGACCTTTGGTTCTTTGGGATTGGTTTATTTTGCTTAGCATGATGTACTCCAGTTCCATCCATTTATCAGTGAATGCCGTAATTTCATTCTTCTTTATGGCCAAGTAATATTCCTTTGTGTATATATACCACAATTTCTTTATCCATTCACCTGTTGAAGAGTACCTAGGTTGGTTACATAGTTTAGCTATTGTGAATTGAGTTGCTACAAACATCGATATGACTATGTCACTGTAATATGCTGATTTTAAGTCCTTTGGGTATAAAACGGGGAGTGAGATAGCTCGGTCAAATGGTGGTTCCATTCTAAGTTTTCTGAGGAATCTCCATACTGCTTTCCAGAGTGGTTTCATCAATTTACAGTCCCACCAGCAATGTACAAGTGTACCTTTTCCCCCATATCCTTGCCAACACTTATAATTGCTTATAGTTTTGATAATTGCCATTCTGATTGCAGTGAGATGAAATCTTTGAGTAGTTCTGATTTGCATTTCTCTAATTGCTAGAGATGTTGAAATTTTTTTCATTTATTTCTGGATCTATTGTGTTTCTTCTTCTGTAAAGAGTCTATTCAGTTCCTCAGTCCATTTATTGACTGGGTTTTTTTGTTTGTTTGGTTTTTTTTTGTTTGTTTGTTTGTTTTTGTTTTTTTTTTTTTGTTTTTGTTTTTTTTTGCTCTTTCTGGAGATTAATGCTCTATTTGAGGTGCATGTGGTAAAGATTTTCTCCCACTCTGTAGGCTCTCTCTTCATGTTCTTGATTGTTTCCTTTGCTGTGAAGAAGCATTTTAGTTTTCTTCCATCCCATTTGTTGATTCTCGATTTTACTTCTTATGTTTTAGGGATCTTGTTAAGAAAGTCGGTTCCAACCAGCGTGGTGAAGATTTGGGCCTACTTTTTCTTCTATTAGGTACAAGGTCTCTGGTCTAATACCTAAATGCTTGATCCACTTGGAGTTGACTTTTGTGCAGGGTGAGAGATAGAGGTTCAATTTCATTCTGCTTCATATGGATTTCCAGTTTTCCCATCACTATTTGTTGAATAGGCTCTTTTCTCCAATGTAGGTTTTTGGGTTCTTTGTCTAGTATGAAATAATTATTTATGACTCTGTATATGACTCTGTGTCTTCTACTCTGTTCCACTGGTCTTCATGTCTGTTTTTGTGCCAATACCATGTCATTTTTGTTACTATAGCTCTGTAGTATAATTTAAGGTCTGGTGTTTGTGATGCCATTTGCTTCACTTTTCTCCCCGAGGATTGCTTTGGCTGTTCTAGGCCTCTTATTTTTCCAAATGAATTTCATGACCACTTTTTCTACTTCTATGAAGAATGTCATTGGGATCTTTGTAGGGATTACATTAAATTTGTATAATGCTTTTGGTAGTATGGCCATTTTGACAATATTAATTGTTGGAAGCCCTAAATGGATTATGCATTTGTTTGAGCCACTTGCAGAAGAGGGAAGCCGCTCTTCTGGGAACTCCTGGGTGAAATTCCCTGGTTCAAGAAAGACTAGATCATGCTGACTCCCTGTCTTAGCTCACAGACTGAAGATCAAACAGCCTCCCAGAGATGAGCAGAACCTACCAAACATCAAACAACTGTTTACTGCAAGACCCCTGCTACACCGAAAAACAAGCACCAAAATAAGACTCCTACACAGAAACCTTATCCCTGCCTTTGATTTACTTCCCCTTAAATAAAGAATTGGGACCTTTTTCATTCATTCAGTTCCAGTTCCTATCAGGTTGGAAGACCACCAGGTGCCTTGCTTTTAAATCTAATCTTCAACTTTGTCCTTATTTCTTACTGATTATTCAGACGTCTTATTTTCCCAGGTGGCTCACACCTCTTGAGCAGGAACCTGCTTTGCCAGGGTGTTGTTCACCCTGTCAGTTAATTCCACCTATCCAAAAACATGTGAGTTCTTTCCATCTTCTAAGGTCTCCTTCGATTTCTTTCTTTAGTCTTCTCTAGTTTGTGATGCCTTCATTTTGGAATTAGGGTGATTGATACTAGCTTCATCAAATGACTTCAAGGATCCTTCCTTTTCTATTTCATGAAATAATTTGAGGAGTGTTGGTGTTAATTCTTCTTTGAAGTTCTTTCAGAATTCAGTTGAGAATCTGTCTGGTCCTGGACTTTTCTCAACTGGTAGGCTTTTGATGGTGTCTTCTATTTCATTGTTTGAAATTGATCTATTTAAATTGTGTATGTTCTCCTGATTCAGTTTGGGTATATTCTATGTCTCTAAATATCTGTTGATGTCTTCAAGATTTTCTATTTTATTGGACTATAAATTTTCAAAGTAGTTTCTGATAATCTTCTGTATTTTAGTAGTGTCTGTTGTGATATTTCCTTTTACAGCACGAATTTTAGTGATTTGAGTTCTCTCTCTTAATTAGTGTGGCTAAGGGCTTATCAATTTTGTTTATTTTTTCAAAGAACTTTTTGTTTTGTCAGTTTTTACAATTGTTTCTTTGTTTCAGTTTCAGCTCTGATTTTAATATTTCCTGTCTTCTGCTTTTGGTGTTGATTTGTTTTTCTTTTTCTAGGGCTTTGAGATATATTGTTAGGTTATTTATTCATTGATTTTCTATTCTTTTAATGAATGAGCTCAATGCAATGAACTTTCCTCTAAGCACTGTCTTCAAAGTGTCCCAGGGATTTTGATATGTTGTATTGGTGTTCTCATTTACTTCTAAGTATTTTTTAATTTCCTCCCTGATTTCTTCTGCTATCCATGCATTATTCAATAACATATAAATTAGCCTCCAGGTATTAGAGTAGCTTCTGTTTCTTATTTTATCATTGATTTCTAATTTCATTTCATTATGATCTGATAGAATGCAGGGTATTATCTCTATTATTTTTTTGTGTATATTTGCTAAGAGTTGCTTTGTGGCATAAGATATGGTCTATTTTAGAGAAGGATCTGTGTGTTACTGAGAAGAAAGTGTATTTGCCCATTGATGAATGAACTATTGTATATATGTCTGTTAAGTCTAAATTATTTATTATATTATTGAGTTCTATGATTTCTTTGTTCAGTTTTTGTTTGGAGAATCTATCCAGTAGTGAGAGAGGTGTGTTAAAGTCACCCAAGTATTATTGTGTTGTGGTCTATTTGATTCCTGAAATTGAGAAGAGTTTGAAGTACTTAGATGCTCCATTGTTTGGGGCATAAATATTTATGATTGTTACATCTTGTTGATGTATGATTCCCTTAAGCAGTATGAAATGTCCTTCTTTGTCTGTTCTGATTAACTTTGCCTTGAAGCCCACTTTATCTGATATGAGGATAGAAACCCCAGCTTGTTTACACAATCCACGAGAATGATATGTTGTTTCCCATTGTTTCACCTTCACTCTGTTGAGGTCTTTGCTATGATATCATATTGTTTGGAGACAACATATTGTTGGGTCTTGTTTTTTAATCCAATCTGCCCGTCTATGTCTTTTGATTAATGAGTTTAGGCCATTAGCATTCAAGGTTATTATTGAGATATGATTTGTATACCTGGCCAATTTGGTTTATTTTTCATTTTTCATTTGAATTAGTTTCTCCTTTGAATCACTATTCCTTTAGTGTAGTCCTTTCTTTTGCTTGTTTTCACTTTTTTTTTTTTTTTTTTTTTTTTTGTCATTTCATCTTCATGGAATATTTTGCTGAGAATGTTCTGTAGTGCAGGCTTTCTAGTTGTGGATTCTTTTAACTTTTTTTTGTTATCATGGAAGGTGTTTATTTCATATTCAAATCTGAAGTTTAATTTTGCTGGGTATAGGATTCTTGGTTAGCATCCATTTTCTTTCAGTTTGGTATATGTTATACCAGGACTTCCTAGTTTTGAGGGTCTGGGATGAGAAATCAGCTGATACCCAAATTGGTTTCCCTCATATATAATCTGATATTTTTCTCTCACGGTCTTTACAATTCTATCCTTATTCTGTATGTTAGAAATTTTAATTTTAATGTGCCTTGCTGTGAGTCTGTTGTAATTTTGTACATTTGGGGTCCTGTAAACTTCTGGTATTTGATTTTCCATTTCATTCTTTAGGTTTAGGAAATTTTCTGATATTATGTCATTGAAAAGATTGTGCATTCCTTTGATTTGTAGCTCCACACCTTCATCTATCCTGATAAATCTTAAATTTGGACTTTTCATGACATTCCATAGTTCTTGGAAATTCTGTTCATGGTTTCTTAATATCTTCTCTCTGTAGTCAACTCTATTTTCAAGATTATATGTTTTGTCTTCATTGCCTGAGGTTCTGTCTTTGAAGTGATCTAGTCTGTTGGTGATGCTTTCTGTTGAATTTTTAATTTGGTTTGTTGATTCCTTCATTTTGAGCATTTCTGCTTGGTTTTTTTCAGAAGTTCTGCCTCTTTATTGAAGTGATCTTTCACTTCATGTATCTTCTCTCTGATTTCATTTTTTATACCATCGTTTACTTTACAGATCAGTTTAACTATGAACATTCTAAACTCCT
The DNA here is from genome assembly GCF_902686455.1 of Sciurus vulgaris. Lineage (NCBI taxonomy): Eukaryota > Metazoa > Chordata > Mammalia > Rodentia > Sciuridae > Sciurus > Sciurus vulgaris. The sequence goes on from NC_136469.1 coordinate 60,061,689, forward strand.
TCTCTGACATTTCTTTCACTGTCATGTTGATGGATTCTGTTATAGGAGTATCTTGGTTTGTATGAGACAATTTGTTCCCTTGCTTTTTCATGTTGTTTGTGTGTCTACTCATCTAATAGTATGGATCTGAGGCAGTAGAGTTTCTACCCTGTGAACTTATGGTGTTCATGAAGGTTTCCAGTACCTCACTGTTTAGGGGGAGACAAATAATGACAACAACCAATGCAAACAATATACGGCATTAAACCAAATAATTCCTACTATGATGTCTACAATGTTAACTATCACAATACACAGAAATTATATGATCAGTTATTGCCTACAATAAAATCAATAAGTTTATAAAAGGGTTTATAATTTCAAATGGTGAACAGGGAGAGAACAGAAGTGATATAGGATGTAATGATTATGAGGGAGGAGGAGAAAAGATAGAAGGAAAAAAATTAAAGGAAGAGTGAAAGATAACAATAGAGATTGGCTGTTAGAGGAAGAAAAGAGAGACTTGGAAACAGGTAGGAGAAAAAAATATATATGTAAAGTAAAACTTTCGAAAAATAAAAATAAAAGAATACAAAACAAAACTAAAATATCATAATCAAGCATACTAGTTCACAAAAAACTAATCTGTGAAAAATAACTGGTTTTGAAAATGCTAGAATTGGGAAAATAAACAAATATGAAAATGTATAAATGTCCATGTGCCATTAAGGTCACAATTAAAGAGAGAAAAAGAATTTTTGAAAAGGTGGGAGGGGAATTTGTTGAAGAGTTAAAGAATTCTTTCCATTGAAGTTCAAAATATTCTCAGCTTCTCTTCTCAGAAGTTTTAGGTGGATTGCTGGAGCATGATGCTCCACCCTGTGGATTGCTGGAGTGAGAGAGGTAATCCCATAGGCGGAGTTCCTGGAAGCAGGGTTTAGGCTTAGGTGGGCTCCAGGCTCTTTGCTGAATGTTAATTGGTCTGAAGAGTTTAAATAAGTGCACCTCCAGAGCCGGCTAATTGCTAGTCCATGCTGGAAGACCATACCCCAGGGATCTCCCCTGGGTTCCAATCACATGGTGGGGGAGCCAGTTTTTAGTCCTCTACATCACTTGTGAACCCCACGTTTCCTGGTCTCAAGTTCAGTCTCCAAATGATCGCTCGTGTCCCACCTTTCTGCATTCCCAGCCAGAAGCAGCCCTCCCAGCAGGTCCTGCAAGCGGTTGGACTGGAGGGGGAGGGGTGGTGCCAGGTAGGTTTGCACAACCAGTTGTCCCCTCTGTAAAACTCTCTGCACATTCAATTTTCTCCTGTTCACTTAAGCACACTATGTTGTGCAGTGTGTGTTTACAAGGCCTGTGTTTCAGGTCAAACTTGGGTTTGCCAGGAATCTGCTCCCTCAGCTGCCGGCTCTTCACCACAGCTGCCAAATGATTTCTTCCTTTGTCCTCCACACACTGCCTGGAGAAATGGAGGCTTATTTCTCTGAACACAGATATTATGCAGTGTGTTTTTCAGGTTTGTTGGACATTGCCTTGATCTCTACATGCTGCATGCATACCCCGACACAAGACCAGAAGACTCCCCAAAAATGTGGGTTCCTTTATTCCTTATCCCTCCACTATGCTCACACAGGGACTGCTCTGGCTGGTGCTTCTCACCTGGCCATGGCAGCAGCTGTCGGGTTTTTTTTCATGCTTATTATATCCAACCACTGTGTGTCTTGGTCTGCTTTGAATGTCCAGGTTTAATTCCAATAGAGTGCCTTCCTCCCTTTTTTTTTTTTTTTTTTTTTTTTTTAGTTCACCCTCCACCTTGCTGAGAACTGCCTGTCTGCTTCAATAGGTTGAAGCCATGGCAGCCAAGAAAGGTGACCTCCTTCTATTCCACCAAGCTTTCTGTCGATTTTAGTCACAGCAATACAAAGCTGACTAATAATAGTTCCTTTTCTTTTTGTCAAGTTAATCTCGTCTTTAGTTTTTGACATTTCATTTAGTTTTATTCTTTTGAGGGGAGTGTAAGAGCACTGTGCTATGGAGGGCAGGGTTACGATGGCTTTGCTATGGAAGGTTGTGATATAAGTCTGTCCTCTTCAAAATGGCGAACCTTGGCCATCGTGAAGAGCATCTTCCAGTTAAGGAATGCCCTGGGAGTAGTTGGGTAGTCATTAAAAACCGATCACCCACTACATGGAGAATACTAAGACTATATGTATGGTCCTAGCTTGAGAAGGTCATATTTTATTTGGGAAGATAAGATTCTTACATAAGTAAAACAATACATTAAAAAAAAAAAACAAAAACAAAAACAAAAAAAAACCTAGAATCCAACAACAGGAGGTAACAGAGAAGGACAGTCATCCAAGTTGGTATGGTTAATTGCCTTGCGGGTATATGTATAAGAATACCTGGGATGCAGGTATCTTTGTGGCTGGCAGCTTCTATACACAGGAAGTGTGATGGGAACTTGAGCTTTAGGCAGAAAGGAGGAAAGATGAGAAAAGAGGAGCTATCAAGAGTAAGGTCTCTTTGGGAGAGATACCCTGCAGGAGCAAGGGGGAATGTTGTTCATGACATCATGCATTCTAGGCTGGAATGAAATGCAGAACCTCACTAACACTTTATGTGTTTTGGTTCTCCATAGACAGAGGGTATAGTCCTTATTTGATTCTTTAAAGTGACTATAGCAATATCTGGCCCTTAAATGTAATATGAAATGTTTGGTAAGAAATAAAGATAGAGGGAGACTTTAGTTGGGCATAAATAATTATAATTTGGAGGACTCGTCTGATCATTCGAGTACTTTGTATTTACCATGCTTCAGATCTCATTAAAGATCTGAACTCTTCTTTTCTTGTTGAGGAATATATAAGAACATCTCTATCTTTTAGCATCTTTGTATATCTCAACAATCTGAATGTTTCCTCTCACACTGACCTCTTACTTCATGACTATGTTAACAAAGTTAATCTTTAAGAAAATGAAGTGGGAGAAATGCATTTTTAAAAAATGGAAATAGGTACCCTAAAACAGAATGGAGTTGATTCTCTTTCACTTAAAAAAAAAAAAAAAAAAAAAAATCAGGTAACTTAAACCTGAAACCTATTCTGGAAAGAGATGTCCACACATTTTACATGTAATCCTAGAAGATTATGGCAGGAATCTTTCTAGTAAAAATAGAAGGGTGAAAATAGTTTATAGGTTTATGTGATGTTCCAAGTCAACTGTGAGTAAATTAAACTTTTATTAATAGGAGAACTACAAAGGATTACTAATGTCATTCTAGAGTAACTATAATCCCCTGATGGTATGTAAATAGCCAATGTACTATCAATGGTGGAATTTTTATGAATCTAAATTTTCATATTCTTTTCAAATCTCATCAAAAAAGTTTTATGATTGTATAGCAGGATCTCTGAGAGTGCAAAGTTTTTAAACTCCCAAGTGGAAGATAAACAGGTCTGACTCCACCCTGGGGTTTCAGATGCCATGGATAGTACAGGAAGCTGATCCACACAGCCAAAGCAAGAGGCCAGTTCTGGGTGAGTAGTAACTGAGGTAATGACAAAGAAAGCATGGGGCCTACTTCAAATATCGCCACTTCCATGATGTTTTCTTTACCTTTCCCCTCTTTGTGCTCTCTTAAGATTTTGAACACATTTGTGGGGTGACATTTATACCACTGTGCCAAAATGGCACAAAACTATTTTTAGTTGTATTGCTTTCCTCATTTCACTGTTTCTTGAGGTAAGGCAAGATATCTTCCTTCTATTTTTTTTTTTTTTTAACCTAGTACATTCCTTCATCCTAACGGACCCTCCACGTTGTAGAAGACAAATAATTTAACAAATTAACAAATTGTAGGAAAGGACCCATCACATGCCTGTGCTAGATTTCTCCCATTTTCCCTTCCAAACCAGTCTTGCTCTCTCCACAGACTGTGTAGTCTGGATCAATAAGCACTCTTGCCCTCTGGCTATTTCAGTAGGTGCCATCCTCAGGTGATCAGAGGGAAGAAGTTGAAGTCAGGTATTTTGTTTCTTCCCTGGTAGAGATAAGAAAGGCTGCTTGTTCCCTTAATCCCAAACCACAGCTCCACTCAACCTGTGTTCTCTGGGCACCAACAATTCCTCCCTCTCTTGACTTTTCAGGCTCCTTTGCTGTTCTAAGACTTAAGGTGCTGTATCATCCCCTGTGGTTTCCCTATACCCTGCACATATCGTTATAAAGTTTATTGAGCTTTACTCAAATTACCCAGTTTTAATTTCATGTAGTAACCTTATTTTTTGCATGCACCTTGACATAGAAAAAGAAACGGATAGTGAGGGAGATAGTGATTAAGAACGGCAGAATTTAGACAGTCTTATGCTCAAGTCCTGAGAAAGATAATGATTGGGCTGGAGTCTGGTTTTTCAAAAAACTATCCACTTCACTTATGACAATGTTTTAATCAGCATTTTTGCTGCTGTGACTAAAAGACCTGACAAGAACAACTTTTGAGCAGGAAAAGTTTATTTGGGGGCTCACAGTTTCAGAGGTCTCAGTTCATAGACTGTAGGCTCATTCCTCAGGGCTTGAGATGAGGAAGGACATCATGGTGGGGAAGAAGCAATCTCCAATTGCTTACAAGGAGGAAGTAGAAACAAAGTGCAAAGAAACCTCTTTTATCAACTGACCCTTGATAAGAACCCTGCTCGCTACATCTCTGAGAGCACACACATTAACCAAATGCTACTGTGTGCTGAACCCCATGCTTTACAGGCATTTTCTTCATGGATCCTTAGAACAGCATAGTAAAATAGAAATTATCCTACCTCTTTCAGCAGTGACAACCTGAGTCACATCACATGCCCCAAATCATTTAACCAGTAGGGAGTGGAGCTGAGATTCCAGGCCAGGTCTCTCTGTCCTGCTCCCTTTTCTTCTCCACTGCCTTATTTAGGCGATGACTATGCTGGTAAGGAGCACTGTTTCAAATTGATGCAACAATCTGAATCTTGAACAGATTCTGAGTGCTGGGATAGGTATTCCCCTAAGTTGATCCTAAAATTCATACAGAAACTCGAAGGGCTTAGAATGGCCAAAACAATCTTTTTAAAATTTGTTTTAATTAATTATATGACAGTAGAATGCATTTGTGCATTTTGATAAATCACACATAAATGGAGTATAATTTCTCATTTTTCTGGTTGTACATGTTGCAGATCACATCAGTCATGCAGTCATACATGTACGTGAGGTAATAATATCTGTTTCACTCTACTATCCTTCCTACCCCCATACTCCTTCCCCTCCTTTCACTCCCCTCTCTAAAGTAACTCTATTCTTCCTTACCACCTCCCTTATTGTGAATTAGCATGTGGCCATACTACCAAAACAATCTTGAAAAAAAACAAGATATGTTTTGGTTGCAACTTCCCAGCTGCAATACTAAGTGTGAAACAATAGTCATCAAGACAGTAGAGCAAAAATAACAGAATGAATCAAACAACATTGCCGTATGTAAATTTATGATTACACAAATAGTATGCCTTGATTCCATGTACAAATAGAGAAACAACATGTATCCCACTTGCTTAAAAAAAAAAAAAAAAAAAAAAGACAGTAGTGCAATGGCATGAAGATGGCATGTAGATTAGGGGAATAAAACTGCCTGATCGTGGTCAACCGATTTTCAGCAAGGATCTCAAAACAATTCAAGGGAGAAAGAACAGATTCAAGGTTGCTCCTGGGACAACTAGATATACATAAACAAAGGAATGAATTTGGACCCCCTCCTACATATCGTAAACAAAAATTAACTTAAAATGAATCTGGTACCTAAATTTTAAAACTAAAGCTAATAAATTCTTGGAAAGAAACATAGCAGTAAATCTTTGTGATCTTGGATTTGGCAATGACTTTTTCTTGGTATGACACCAAAAACACAAACAAAATGAAAGAAACACTGGATTTCATTAAAATTACAAAAGATACTGTCACTAAAATGGAAAGACACATAATGGTAGAAAATATTTGCCAATCATATATATCCTAAGGGATTTTTACCTAAAATATGGGAAGGACATTAGCAACTCATTAAAAAGACAACTAACTCAATTTTTAAAAAGGCAAAGAATCCTAATAACTGTTTCTTAAAAGAAGATAAACAAATGGTCAACAAGTACATCAAAAGATGCTCAACATCCTTAGGTGATAAAAAAGTACAAATCAAAACCATAGTGAAATGCCAGTTACTATCCACTAGAGTGTCAGTAATAAAAAAGAAACACACAAACGTTGGTGAGAATGTGGGAATATTAGAACCTTTATATGCTGCAGTTCAGTCACTTTAAAAAACAATCTGACAGTGCTCAAAAAGTTAAACACAGAGTTACATTTGATGGGGCAACTCCACTCCTAAGTATATATTGAAAAGAGATGAAAGAATATGCCCACCTCAGAATCTGCACACAAATGTTTATAGAATTATTCTTAATAGTCAAAGCTGGAAACAAACCAGAAGTCCATCACTAATGAGTGGATAAACAAACAGCACATCCCTATAACAGAATAGTGTTCAACCATAACAAAGAATAAAATACAGATACATGCTACGATGTAGAGAAACTTTGAAACATAATGCTAAGTGAAAGAGCTAAAGAGCACAGGTTTCTTATTAAAATGATGAAAATATTCTAAAATTGACTATGGTGATGGCTGTACAACATTTTAAATGTGCTGAAATATTGAATTCTTTAAGAATGAATTTATATAGGATGTGAATTATATCTCCATAAAGCTATGATCAAAAAATGTGCATTCGTTATTGTAAATTCATATTTGCCTCTGGTACCATCACAGAAAGAGACTCAGGAGCCATGGAGTAAAGGCAATGACTCTCAGAACTTTGTAACATAAGGCTTTGTAGCCACAGTCCCGTTTGTCAATTTCATGACCTACCATTTGCATTCTCTTAGAAATAAATCTTTAAAACCAAAAGAAGCCAGCAAATATAGCATAGTGGGTTAAGAAAGCAGATTCTGGGGTGAGACCACTTACATCTGAATTCTTGTTCTACCATATTCTAGGTGACAAAGTGTCTTCTGTGGGGTGAGGTAAATGTCTTCTGTGTCTCAGTTTCTCCATCTGTAATTACTTTGCTCAGTACAGTGGTCACTAGCTACATGAGGATACTGAGCACTTGAAATGTGTTGTCTTGAAATGTGCTGTATATATAAAAAATGTCACATTTTGAAGACCCAATCCTTCCCCCAAAGTAGAATATCCCATTAATGATTTTATATTAATTGCATGTTGATATGATAATACTTTGAATGTATTGAGTTAAATAAAATGCATTATGAAATTCATTTCACCTGTTTCTGTTTACTTTTAAATGTACCTACTAGAAATGTAAAATTATTTGGCTCACATTATATTTTCCTGGATGGTGCTGATCTACAACATGGAAATACTACTACCGCTTTTTAAACAAGGTTTCTGTTGAGGGTTAAATGATTTGATATGTGCAAAACACTTAAAAATACCTGGCAAATAATAAGCACTAAGTAAGTGTGAGTTTTAACACTTCTTTGAAGGTGAAGACATGACAGGGAACAACAGCTCATAGAAGAGAAGCGTGGCTACATCCATAGCACTCACAGGAAGGAGCTGACGGGGCAGAGGCCTGGAGACTCACTTTAGAGGACCATGTGGTTTCCAGACAGACATCTGAACAAAAGGCAGAAGCTGTCTGACATTTGTAACTGTGAAGTGGTCAGAGCTGGCTTGGATGTGTCATTTCCAAAAGTGGAATATAGTCCATCCCTTTTAAAATTCTACCTTGTTTATCTAAAAAGGAGTCACTGTTTATCCTAGGCTTATGCTTTCTTGTTTCGTTGGAGAATGCTAAAGTTGCCAGCATGTCCTGTCTCCAGGGGGTGAGCAGCTCTTTGGTTAAGTCTGCTAGATAAGCAATCGGGAGGTGGCAAAGCACAAATGTTCAGGGCACCACGGTCTCAATTCTAGGGAAGTACTTTACATTTCAAACAGGCAACTGTGATTTGTGATCTGTCGGCCCCCTCCATCTTTGGCTCATGCCCTGGGCCAACTTGCCCTGCCGCAGCATCAGTATCTTTATGGATGCTTCCTCTACGGCCAGGGCCACCCCTCACTGCGTTCCTGCCAGCCTCAGTTTCTGACTACTTTCTCCCTTGTTAGTAGCAGAACAATAAGGATGCCCGATTGGAGTTTTCTTTTCTTTTCTTTTGCAGTACTGGGGATTGGAGCTTTCTGAAAAGTGGGTTTACACTTTGTTTTCAGGTTCACATGTCCCAACTGCTACCGTGTTCAGGGGCCTGTTCTCCGAAGGGCTCTGACTAGTGACCTTGGCCGGCCCTATACTGCTGTGGAGGCTTAGCTCTGTGATCTTGGGCTCATGGTGTTGGAAGTAACGAAAGACACAAGGATTTCAATAAGATTTATTGAAATTTATTTATAACATTACACTTCATTGTCAATTTGCAGCTCTTAGCGGGCTAGCTAAACCTTCATGGTATGTATGTATGTTTAATGGACAAATAAGCACCTGTCATTTCTTTTGGGGTTTATCACAGTAACCCACACATCAATTTTATTAATAAATATTTTTAAATGTTTCACATGGCTCTTTTAATTCATACAAATGAAGACACTCTTTATTTGATTTCATACTTTTGAAATCCAAATCCATTTCTTGAAGCTATGTTCTCTCAGACATGATGGTTATCATGCAGGATGTCGTCAAACTTACTGGAGCTTTTACCACAAAACAAACAAGGCAGAGGTAACCATGATTACTACATGAGGAAGTCCCTTATAGAAAACAGTGTGCCACGTGTCTCAAGCAGACATGGTATAGAGTAGTCAAAAATGGAGTTTCTGAAATTAGTTTTTTTAAAAATTCCTATGTGCTAATTCCAGATTTTTTTTGATAGGAGGTAGAGATCTGAATGGATTCCCAGTAGCCTCACTACATGACCAGCAGAAAGATAAAATGATATGTTTTAATTCTGTGCACTCTCTACCTTAATGCTTAATAAAACTAACAATAGCAGAAGATGTACATATTAATTCTAGAAGCTGGATAACAACATTCTTTTAAAGTCTTATCCTCAGCCTCTTCCTGCAACCTCCCCACCCTCCCCCCCCAAAAAAAAGAGAAGAAAAAAGAAACTGGTCTGGTTTTTTTCCCTTAGCAGACAATATGCTTCATAGAAAGCAAGACACGCTTAAGGTTCTATCAAAAGCTTCATATCTATTGACAGCAAACTGTCAAAACAAAATTGGATTCTCCTGAGTGTATGTGGTTTTTTTTTTTGTTTGCTTAGTTTTGTTTTTAACACTTGTTTCTTTTTAGAGTAGAACTATTTTCTCTGTGGGATTTGAGAGAGATACAAGAAAAGTAAGAAAGTTGTTGAAAGTATCACGTGATGACTCACAGTGAAATTGCAGGTTAGTGTATTGAATAGGCCCAAATTTAATCAATTGAAGTTTTCCATGACTTTTTACAAAAATCTTAAATACAGGTAAATATGTAAACACTGTGCTCTCAGAGAGCAAGTACTTCGGCATGTCACATTGTTTCCCTTTGGAGGAGACAAATTCAAGTGAAATATCAGCGGTCACTTTCAAAACCATCCACCTGAAGAAGCGCTCTCTGGTTGCTGGGGGAACACCACCTTGCACATCTCAGAGTTCTCTTGGTGGAGTGGGAGTTCACATCCTGCTAGTAGGCTTTCTTTTCTTTTCCGAGAGACATAGCCTCTGCCTGTGGACAGCCTTTCATACTTTGTCTCATATTGCCTGCATAACGACAGTAGCAACAACAAAATCACACACATTTTACTCACCCACACCATCCCAGGTTTCTGAGTGTACACTTGAAGCTTCTGTCCCAAAACAATTTGAGAAATGACCTGAGTACCAAAGACAAATTGTGCTCCACTCCCTCCAACGGGGTGGTTTTCTTCTTCCCATTTTCTTGTATACTACGCATTACAATCCAAATGCCTGGGATGTGGGAGTCCTGCCATATATTTTTCTGGAATGAAGGACTGAATTCCTTTCGTTTCTTTGGGGATGCTGTTAAGCTTCACAGGCTTTCAATGTTCCTCATTCCAGAAGCCCCACCTTGAGGGCACTCCCCTTTGGGGTAAATAGCAAGTCCACCCAGATTTAAGCTGAGAATGCTGACAGGAAACATTCCCAAGGCTCCGACCCAAGTGAAACAAGTAATCAAACCAGGTAACCATGTGGCTGAGTTGGTGGCCACTGCATTTGGCTATTAGAAGGCTGATTTTTTTTTTTTTTTTATGCATGTATGGAGGGTTATTCTAGGGGTAAGTTACTATAGGTTAATGATAGCTTAATGTTCTAACTATAAGACACTATCGTTTATCATGAAAATATAACCTATTCATATTTTGTACTTATATTAGTGATGCATTTCTTATATGGATCATGAAATGTCAGTAAAATAAGACAGTCAACTCTGGCCTGATTATCAAAAGATGATGTAAATTGTGACTTGCTATTTTAAGTACACAAATTATGTTATGGACAGATAGTTTATGTCAAAGAGACCTCTGTAACTATCACTGAAGAATCAGTGCTACCTAGACTCAAAGCATTCTAACTCCATGGGACAGTACTGCTCCAAATAATGGTTAAAAGGTTCAAGGACACAGTGTTAGTGAGACGCTCCAGAACGAAGAGGATGTTGTGACATTACATGAACAAGTATGTATTTGTTTATTAAGCATTTTAGTAACATCTTTTTAAAAAATCTTAAATACGGGTAAATAAAAATCTGAAATTTTTTGAATTTGTTTTTTAAAAAAATCTGAAATTTTTTAAAAATTTCAAAATCCTAAACACTTAAGCTGGAACTCAAAGTTAAACAAAGTCAAGTTGCTCTTATATGAGACAACTAAGAACTGTGAATTCATTTGATCCTTTAAACCATTGTAAATAGATTGCCAGGTGTTTTGTTTTGAACTTCTGTCCAGAGGGAAATTGTGAAGAATATCAGACAGCAAATGTACATCTGGTATTTTGGCTGAAACTATGTGGTGACTTCTACTGTAAGTCAAATCCCTTTGTTATCTTGAAAAGTTATTTGTGGATTAGAATATGATTTAATTCAAAATCAAATGAACTAGTCATTGGAGTTGCTTGGTATCCTAGGAACTGACTTCTTAGTTTTGAAAACACTTTGAAAAGAGAAGATAATTGGTTCAGTAGGAAGCCCCAACTTATGTTATTGGTCTCTGACCATCATTTCCATTTCTCATTCTTTGGTTCCAACTGTTTCTTCTAATTCTTTAGAGAAAGTTCATTTTTGCTTGATTTCTAATGCTTGGTGTTTGTGAGGTTTTTTTTTTTTTTTTTTTTTTTTGGTTGTTGTTTGTTTGTTGTTTGTTTTTAATTCTGAAACTGAATGCTTAAAACTGAACACAGTTCCTGGTGAGCACAGATGGTCCTGGAATATTCATGAGCACTCATCTTACCTGAACGGAGCTTCAGCCCTATCCATCTGCATACAAACTAAGAATGGGTACTGAGAAAACTGCACTGTGGAGATGAATTCCAGGCCTGCCTCTGATTCTACCCTGGTTTCCAGGCCAGCTTTTACAAAAGAGGAGTCCACTGTGACGTCACCAGTTATTACTACAGCCACCCTAAAGATTGAGAAAAAATATATGTTCATATCAGAGTTAGTGGAGCTGGATTGAGAGGTCAAATATCACATTGTCTGATTATGACACTAACAACTAGAAGGAAACACTTAGCAATTGAGAGGTGACCTGAATGGGCTTAGGGTCCTGCTGCTAATCAGGGTCTGTTTGTTTGGTGTCAGAGATCAGTCAGGGAAGTTTGCTCTTCTCCTCCTTCCAGTTCTAGACATGGGAACCAAGTGTGTACCAGGTCTGACATTGTTTATCCTCTTAGGAGGTCAAAAACATGTCAGTTATCTTAAAAAGAAGTATAAAGTCTCCACGAAGACAAGTGGTGTTTATAACAATATTCTTGTTAACTATTGCTCTGCTGTCTTCGAGGTAGCTATTTAATTCCATTCATTACTTCCTCCAAAGAATCTCTAGTGGCCTGAGTCTAGGTTGCCATGATATCTGAGAGTATTCATTACAAAGAACCATTCCTATAGTGGGGCATGCGCAAGGCATCTCCAGGAAGGTAGGTTCAACAATGGTCATCTACAGAGAGAGATAGAGATAGAGAGAGATAGAAAGGGGGGGGTGGAGAGAGAGAGATTGGACTGGCTGGGAAATGTGGCTTGAACAGCAATAAAGAGGATAAAAAATTTTCCTTAGGAGGTTTACCACCAGGATCACTAAGGAATTATAGACTTTAATCAAACTGTGGGTAATTACTCCCATAATCAAATCAAAGTCCTATGTCTATACTTTTCCTTTTCAAAGAAAAGGGATCATCTTAATTTTTGTTGTACAAACTAAAACCCCTACTGCTGTGATTCCCAGCATAAAAGTAGGTCGGTGGTTGTTTTAATCCCTGAATCCCTTACAGAACCTTCTAATGTCCTCTACTCAGCAAAGGCTTAAGAGATATTTTTTAATGAATGAATAAATGAAAAATGGAGAACAGATTAGTTACAATATGGATGCTGGCAATTTCTTAGGGATATTGTGTCCTCTTTAAATATTCAGACTATTTTTGTTGCTGTTGTTGATTTCTCTCTGCAAAGAATCCAATTCAGTTTCATTTGGGGAAATTTCTATCTAGAAAACACTTTGAAAAGAGAAGATAATTGATTCAGTAGGAAGCCCCAACTTATGTTGCTGGTCTCTGACCATCATTTCCATTTCTCATTCTTTGGTTCCTTCTGTTTACAGTATGTGTCGCCCTCACATTAGATGTGCCACCTTGGATTGATCTCAGTTGCTTCATCCATCATTCACAATGAATAAAAGTTTAGTTTTATCATTCTTATCTCACTTCTGCCCCCCCCTAAATATCCTAAACAGTGAAAATAAATTGAATTTCCTCTTCATTTTCTTTAATTTTTACAACAAACAAAATAATAGTTATTTTGATTATCATTGGCTCAAAGACATTGTTTTACATTCAAAGTAAATATTTTCATTGAATCTCATGCTAGATTAGAAAAACTAAAGGAGATGAGAAAAAGTATGTTGATTAAAAAATTTAAAAAGTTTAAGAACTCCTAACATTTAAAAATTATATTCTGCATAGAAGAGATTGCCTTTTTATTTTAATCTATTGAAATAGCAAAAGAGGAAAGGTTTTAAAGTCCAAAAAGTGGTTTAGGGCTAAAAAATTTGAAATGAAATTTCCTAGCAGCTTTGTCAATTACTAAAATGGAATAGAAAGAGGAGAGGAGCCCCTTTTCCACGGGGCCCAATGACACTGTCTTTAAAACTTGGATAATTCTCAGTTGAGTTCCATTAAGTACTAATCTACTCCTAAGAAGTTATGGACAGAATGACATCCATGGTCAATTCTAACTCTATAATTTAGTGATTACAAACAGAAAGCATAGATTTTGAAAACTGTAAAGGTTGAACAATTCCCAAAACATAGGTCTGCCATTCTTTGCTTAGAGTATTAAAAATCTTTTGCTTACCGATTTTTCACTCGGGTTTTAGACTCACGATACCACAGACTAAATTCCATTGCACCCGAAATATCAATAGCTAGACCACCCTGGACCTCTATGTTAGCCTTTAGGCCAGATTGCAATTGAAGCTCCTAGAAGAAGAAGAAGAAGGAAAAAAAAAAAATATATATATATATATGTATATGTGTATGTATATGTATACACCCCCCCACACACATACATACACATGTATGTTAATAGTGGTAACAGTAATAAGTACAGTTTAGTCAACTCCCTTTCCCAAAGCACATTCAAGTTCTTGCTCTAGATAATGCCATTTGACTTGTGCTGATGTGAGAGTCTTTCTCTAGGCTTGGAAACATGTTGGTCCTATTCTTGATCACCAAGAGTAGCTACTGATTTACTAAAATAATCAGTCCTTTAAAATACTAGAGAAGGGTATTTTCCTTCCATGGTTGCCTCACTTTGGGAAGGCCAAATGGTTCTCAGTATGTGGTCCTCTGAGAAGCATCATCGGCATCACCTGGGAACTTGTTCAAATGCAGATTCTCAAGTCTCCCATACCTACTGAATGAGGATCTCTGAATTGAGGCCTAGTGATCTAAGTTCTAATGGGGCCTCCTGTGATTCTGACATGCCTAAATTTGAGAAATCAGAAATCCAGCTGTGGCTTTTCCTTTTTTGTGGTGGTGAGGGATGGACAAGATGATCTCTTCAGGTCCTTCAGCACGTCTCTAATTGTATGCTGTGTCAAATATAGACAACTTCATCTTTTTGACAAAAGGTAGGATTAAAAACTCCCAGAGCAATATACAAGTTCCAGGAATTGCCTAGATTAAGCTTGGAAAGGAATGCAAGGCATCTCACTAAGCCTTAATGCCTTGCTTTCTGACATTTGAAATGACATTGAATTAACAGCTAAGTCCAATATGAACTCAATAGCATTCTAATTTCAAGGTTGTCTGAAACTCATTGTTTTGTGTAGTTTGCCTGCATTTAACCTTTAAGTCTTGAATTTTTCATGTACATCAGACAGGTTGATGTTGGCTGAAACTTTTTTCAGCTAGATTGGAATCAGATTGCCTAAGGGAAGTGTTGAAAGTGATAATGATTCTGGGAAAAAAGCTCTGTGTCCTTAATTTTGATATTCCTCCAAAGATTGTAAGTTCCTGGCAACTTGCAGCATGACTCACTTCTTTATGTAACTGCCTTACTCAGCCCAAACAACCCATGCATTTGCCAACTATAAATGCCATGATTTCACTTTCTGGAAAGGATTGTGTTAATCTCCCTGAATTTCAAAAAGTGTGGCTGGAAATCTTAGACAAAGAACTTGGTTGATGATCAGGTGCCCTTGAGAGGGTATGGTAGTAGCATGAAACTGCTCTCATTCCAAAGGGCCCTCCTGGCTGGAGGCATGAGAGTCTCAGTGCCATGCTCAGGACACATCAGACATCCCTACAGATACTTAAAACTCTGTTCAGTCTAGAGTTAAAATGTGGTTGCTATAGGATACAGGGGTTGTGTCATGTACCACAACAAATGAACACATTTTGTCCTGAGAAACCACAATGTCATGCCCAAATTTTAATCTATGCCAATGAATTACAGGGCCAGGAGATCTGATCTGAATGTGCACTCTAACTGTGGTTATGTCAAGCAAATTGTGCCCTGCCTGAGAAGTGTTTCTTTCTTTATATCTTCTCCTCTCTTCCTGATTTGAAAATCATAATCCTGTTAGTCCTTCCAGCCCAGCAGGGACCTGTAAAGTGGATCTTGTCTTTCCCACTGACCATACATTAGGTGGATGTCAAAATGCCTCAAGTGCTATGGAAAAGAATATTTTATGGTTATTAGACAATCCACCTTTATAAGAAGAGAGCATTTATGTTACAATGTGATTTTGAGGAGCACCTTGGATTTCTAAGAAGATTCTTTTTTTTTTTTTTTTTTTTTTTCTCATGCAAAGGGACCATGGTAGAAATCTTATGTGATGTCATAAGGGAATTTTCTTGGATCTGCAGTATGTGGTTTAATTCTCTTCAAAAAAGGAAAAGTAGTAAACCCATAGTGCAGTGGTTCTAATTTTTGAGGTGTAAAGTAAGGGAAACTAGTAATTTTGAGGGCCTACTATGTGCCCAAAACTCTACATTTGGTAACTCATTTAATACTCATACCAAGTTTCCATGGTACGTATTATATCTGAAGGCTGAAAGGACAAATCAGGCCCAGCGCCTACACTTGGAGGCAGAATAAATCCCCAGACTGTCTCAAAAGTGGAGATTTTTCTACTATTGTGTGTGGCTATCCCAAACTAATAACTCTTTTTTTCTCCTCATGTGCAAGAAAGTCTGTTCTAAAAATACACTGCCAAAAAGAAAGAACATAGACTTATGTGCTCGTTTGACCCAGAGTATGTGTTTTGTTTAATGTTTTACCTAGAAACTAGAAGAACAAATTATTAGAACTTTGATTTGTAGTTAATGTGATCAAAGGCTTTTACTTTGAGCCTGAAAGGTGTTTCTTACTGATCAGCCACCGACATTTTGACAACTGATCCCATTGCTTCCATTTATGAAAATATGTTCTTGGCTAAATAAGAGCCCCTTATTAAACTGACTTTATCAGACATCCTTTCCTGAAGAGTAATCCAATTATCCAGAGAGAAAGAGAGAGAGGGAGTGTTCACAGAGTAATTCCATCTGTTCCAGTGGCTGTGACAGGCCACCTACTGCCAACATTTCCTTCAATGTCAGCACTTGACCCAGAGTGGTATGTGCCTACAAAGCGAGGATGACATTACTGGAGTGCTCTGCAGAGCCAGGGGACCACAGACAGCTTATTTGTATAATAACTTCAGATCTGCCAAACACTTCAGCCTGACGCATACAGACATTGGTTATGTTTAATAGCTAGGGGACAGTCTTTCTCATAGTGCCTTGCCGGAGGCACCCAAATTAAGGAATAGAAAAATCACATAAGATAGTCTCAATCCAGGCCCTGAAGGCAAGCCTGGGCCACTGGCTGTTTTTTTGTGAATAAAATTTTCTTGGACCACAGTCCTACTCCTTTGTTAATATATTGCTGATGGCTATTTTCACTCTACAACAGAGTTGAGTAGCTGCAACGGAAACTGGGGAGCCCTTAAGCCTAAAATATTTGCTTTCTGCCCTGTGTTTACAGACCAGTTTGCCGACCCAGATGTAGATTACTTGCATTGAGTTTTACACAATAAATCATTAGGCATTGTTAATGGTGATACCGAACTGTTGTCCGGTCTTAAATTGTGAACTACTTCCTTGACACTCTTAGGCTCCATTTAGAGCTTTCTTCCATTAAAAGTGTGTTGGAATTGCAAATGTAAACTTTTGATGTCATTTGAGAACTGCTTTTTATGGGCGATTTGATAAAGAGATATCAGAGACTCTCTTCATTCATGTTAACAGAAACATGGTTTTGTTTGGAGTGTTCCCACCCCTGTTACAAACTATATTCACCAGCTTCCCTTGTAGCTAGAGGCAGTCAGGTGATATAGTTTTGTCAATAACATTCTAGACAGGGCTTTGAAAAATGTTCTCCTTTCTGGAATGAGGAGGCCATGCTGCAGATGGGACAGCTGTGTCATAATCACAAGGGGACAGGTCCGAGGTTAGAAACCACATGTAAGGGTGGCTGAGTTGGAGGAAGAGAACTTGGATTCTGATACCATAGGTTTTCCATATTAACCCTGGACCACCTACTTTCAAATATATATTACACTATAAAGGTCAAATATTTGGTTAAGCCACTCTAAAATGTTTTTTTGTTGTTGTTTGTTGTTTTGTTACATATGGCTATCCTGAACTGATATCAGAATAATAAAGATAGAGAATTAATATTATTAGTTTTAATTATTAATGTTTTGGAAGCTTTAATAAAATCTGGTAGCTAAGATTTGTCCAGCTCTTAAAAACTATTTTTCACCACTGGAATCTAACAAATCAGAGTTGTCAAAGAACAACAAAGGTGGTAAAATCTTTGGATCATCTTTTCAAATGCCCCACTTTATTAGTAGGAAGTCATGACTTAAGCTATTAAGTAACTGCCCAAGAGCATACAGCAAGAAAGTAGAGGAGCCAAAATTCAAACCTAGGCTTTTACCTATGAATTTAGTAAAACACCAAAGCAAACTTCACAAGTAAATTCTACAAGTCTATAAAATTTAATGTTCATTCTCTTTATACAGCTTCAGTATAATAAGTATTAATCAGAATGTACCATGATTTCCCTTAAGATTCTTATTTAGCCACCATTCCAGTTTTTCTTTTTGCTTTGCTTAGACAGGAAATAAAATCAAGCCATTAAAGGAAAAATATTAAGCATGAAACATTCAAACTCAGCATTCAGAGTA
Organism: Sciurus vulgaris; assembly: GCF_902686455.1. Taxonomy (NCBI): domain Eukaryota; kingdom Metazoa; phylum Chordata; class Mammalia; order Rodentia; family Sciuridae; genus Sciurus; species Sciurus vulgaris. The sequence continues at coordinate 60,079,697 of NC_136469.1, forward strand.
ACCCTCTTCTGTTTCTCTGAAAATCCAATTAAGCAGACCAACTCCCATCTTGGTCACCTCAATCTTACCATAGAGATTTAGGATCAAGGACCATCGAAAAATATTCTAGATTGGCCTTTGAGTGAGTGAAGTACTCCTTCCTACTCTCTAAGAACAAACAGCCCTTCAAAGATTCTATGATCATGAGAATTTTGGGCAAAGAGTCTCCATGAAATATGTGCTGGCATCAGTGGTTGCTTGTGCAGGGTCAAAATGATGCTCTCTGGGATCTTCATCATTATTGTCATTAAGAACGTTACTGGTAACTTATGAAGCCATGTGGCTCAGCAACTCAGGATAAATACCCACCCTCTCATGCCCAGGTAAGTCCAAAATGGAGGCAATGCCATCCCTGCTCTGCTATATCCTAGGCAGTCTCCATAATCTTGTTTCCGTTAGCATCCATATTTCCCATTTATCTCAAAGTAAAGAAATCCCAGAATCAGCTAACAAGTGCAAAAGAAAATAACATAGGAGAAAGGCAATAATATCAAGAGGGTCAAACGCTTAGAAGGTGAGCTCCAAGTTGGGCAGAACTTGGTCTTGTATCCTCCAGGCATACAGCACATTCAAAATGCACCTGGCAATTTAAGAGACTGAATAAATACTTGCAGACTTGAATTACCTGAGAATGATCGACTAGAAGAATAAGTCCTTTCACCACGCTGACAGGGTCGCTGGATGCTGACAGCATTTTGGACATCAGAATCACTGTATCCATTGAAAAAAAGTGACAGGTCTGAGCTGAACATCAAAAAGGATGGCTGACATGCCGGCATAGGAGTCGAGATTCTCCTCCCCCTCATCAGGAGTGGCTGCAATTAAGGCCTCCAGCCCTTGGGCTTCAATGACCACCTAGGGAAAAGTTGATACAACGGTTATGACATACCTGCTCTGTAAGTGATGAGGCTTCTGAACTGCAGCTAAAACTTTTCTGGTGGTCAAAACCTCAAATGCCTGCAGTAGGTAGCCCAAAACACAACTAAAGTCAAACAAAACCTCTGTGCCCAAATATAAGGCAGATTAGTCTCTTCCATGTCATCTTCACAACCATTCTTTAAATGCAGATGATTTTAACCCATATTTTAGGTGAGGGGGAAAAAAAAAGGCTCAAGTTCACTCGCTTAGTAAAATGGTAGAGGGATACAAAACTTCTGCTTTCAGACTGCAAATCCATGAGTTCTCTTTTCTTTATTTTCTTCCTTCCTTTCTCCCTCCCTTCCTCCTCTCTCTCTTTCTCTCTCTCTCTTTTCTTTCTTCTTTGTACTGTGGATTGAATCAGAGGCATTTTATGACTGAGCACATCCCCAACCCTTTTTATTTTTTAATTTGGAGACAGTGTCTTGCTAAGTTGCTGAGGCGGCCTCGAACTTCCAATCCTCCTGACTCGTCCTCCAAGTTGCGAGGATTACAGGCATATATGTGCCACTGAGCCTGGCATGAGCTTTCAAATCTTTTGAGGCCCTTGGTCTTCTCAGGGACTGTTACATATAATAATGAATCAGCTATCCTGGAGAGCTCTGAAAGGAGATAGAAGGGTATTGACACAGTGTCCCAAGGTTGCTGCCATGAGAGGAGCGAACTTTCCAAGCCATGCTCATACATTTCTATGACAAACTTTTCTCCCTTGCCAAAAATTAAAAAACATTTTTAAAAAGACGACAAATACCATAAGAAGGTTCACAACCTGATTTCTACCACACAGAATTTACACATTTTCTGTCCTCCCTACCCCAGCCCCAAACCACTGGGTGCTTCACATTTCTGAGCACCTATCAGAAAACAGATGGCGAGTCCTCTGGACAGAAAGGACATGGTATTCTAACTACAGTACAAGTAAGAAGGGAGGCGATTGAACATTGAAGGGAACTCAACGTTTCTGTGGCCCTGGATCACTTCTAAAGCTTAACTATCTCTTCAATTAAGAAGGTTATAATTTGATAGTCATAAAAACTAAAAAGAAGGTATATTTCATAATAAGGTAGACTTGTAGGTCATCACCAAATTTTGGATAAAACTAACAGAATGAAAAGCTGCCAACCAGTTGTTGAATGCTTACACTGTATTTTTTTTTCCTAGCTGTTTTTGAAGAAATACAGATGGACTCCAAAGTCAGAGTCATATTCTATTATACAGTTTCCTTTATGTTGAATCAATCTATCTGTAAAGACACTCAAAAAGGCAAATACATTTTAGAATTAAATACTCAGGGGGTCCAAAGAAATATATTTATGAATACAAATAAAATATTATTTTAAAAGTTTAAGTGAAGAATACAGACACAATTTCAATTTTGTGAACATGTATACCTTTGAAAGACAAATGGATCTCTGGAAAGTTGTGCACATCAATTGCTTACATTCCAGGTTCATATTTGGAACTTCCTCTGGGTTTACAAACCTATTTAACCTTTGCAGATGATGGAATCATGGCAACATGTGACAGAGCCATCATTAACTTACACATAGTTGCTGCCATCAGGATATTATATTTTACCTTAGGCTAATTTCTTACACAATTTGTTAAGCACAACCCATGAAGATGAGTTACCTGGCTACCCGTGAAGACCAGCCTTCCCAATGTACTGCAAGATGTTCAGGTTACTTCTTCTTAGAATGCCAGAACCCGAGTAAAGAATTGTCAAGGCTGTAGGTAGATGCTGCTCGGGGACTACCTAATGACAAAGCAACCATGCAGCTTAGCAACAGCTTCAGCATGCCAACTTGGGGATGGGCATGGAGGAGAACCCCTCTGTGGGTTACATACGTTCTACGTAGCCTGTGTAGGCAGAAGAGGATCCACTCTTGGAGAAACGGTCATAATTATGAGTGGCCATCTCCTTGAGAACGCGACGGAACCATTTTGCTGCAACATGTAAGAAGAAAAAGCTGAACGTTCATTGTAATTGGCTGTTTCCCAGTCAAGTCAGGAAAGAAATCAAATCCTCAGAGGAAAAAGAAGGGGGGCGGAATTTTCCTCATGCCACTCCAAGACTGAGGGAGGTGCCAGCTGGACATCAGCATCAAGATTAGGGCTTTCCCCTTCATTCCGCAGATATTTGAAATTTAGTTTGGTATCCAAATGACAGCAAGGTAAGGCTTCCCAGCGATGCAGGGCTTCAGCTGACAGTGGACACAGAGTGGAAAGCTTGGGCTGAGTCATCACTGTTCTGTTGTTAACTTGTATAAATGCTTTAAGAGAAACTGTATCAAACTAAGGTGGTTGCACACTGTGTCTTCGAACATTTTTTCTATTCCATTTAATGTTATCATTGGTTAATAATATATAACAGCAAATTTCCAGGATTTCTTTGTACCTGTGTAGTTTTCAATTATAGACACAGCTCAATAAAACACAGAAATGAACCATTGTCTCAAAGTCTTCCTCCTTACTCCATGTCTCTGTATTTTCTATGTAATTAGGGTTGAGATTTTTCCATTTTTACTGTGTAACACTAATAATATCAGTCATAATAAAATTATGACATGGTAAACATCTAAATAATCAGCCAAAGTAAACTGGATCTAGATCTGAGGTAGGAAATTTTTGAGGGGAGGAAATAGCAATTTGATATACTCTCCACCCTCCAATATCACTAGGTTATAAGATTTCAGCAAAGAGAAGCAAAGAAGGGAGGATCATAAAAGATGCCCTTAAAAATTCAAAGGGTATTCACGTGGCTGAATGATTATACATGCTTTGCTTCGCTCCAGAGATAAAAACGAGAGACAATAGGAAGATTTCAGTTCATACAGAGACATGTGGGCAGAGTCTGAAGAATGAAATAGATTTCCTCACAGGTGATGAGCTTCTTGCCACCAGAGAGGAGCAGTTGAAGTCTGGACACAAGGTCCCTACACTGCAAAGTGACACTAAGCAAAGTGGCCTTTACTGTCCCTGCCCACTGTAGGGTTTCTGGTCCTAAGAATCTGACCCACAATGTTTGTGATTGTTTCTTCCCATTTCCTAGGCTGCTCTTCACCCCCATCTTCTTCCCTGTGCTCTGATTGCCTCTTCTTTCCCATTCCTAAATTACTAGACTCACAAGACAAGTCAGCAAACATGCCTGGGACTTCCTCCACAAAGCCTCAAAAAAGCAACAAGGAAGTAGAAGCAGAATCACATCCATTCACCTGGAAATCAATGGCTTCCCATAGACCTGGCTTCCTCCTTCCTCCCCCGCTCACCCACTCCTTTCATTTCTCTTTGTCCTACTCTTCTCTCAGGTCTTCTCACGCCCCCTATTTACTCTTATTCTTATTTACTCTTATTTACTCTTACTTCTTATTTCTCTTTCTTTCAATCTTTTACTTTCTTCTTTTTAAGTTTCTTTTCCTTTGTTTTCCACCCTCCCTCATCTGTCTTCTTTTGCTTTGGGGACCATTGAAGTTTGTTCTTTCTTGGGGGTCCTATTCCGCAGGTACCTCTGGGGAAATGGAAATTCCTTCTCTAGACCTCTGATTCCAGTGAGAAGGAGCTTCGGGGTAGCTACCCTGAAGAGTGGGATTGGTGAATTTAGGAGGAAAGACTTGGGGACCTGAAGGAGGTGAGTCCAACAAGAGTGACTGAAAGCAGCAGAGTCTGCTGTTTCAGACCTTGAATTGACCAAAAATGTAGGCCATGCCTAACATTTTAAACCTTAATGGCAAATTTATAAATGAGGCTTCAAAGATCCCAAACATATGAAAAATTAAGATGAAAGACAAGTTGGTGAGAACTAACATCACTTTGTTGGGCTACATATAAAAGAGTCCTGCAATTAGATTTTAAAACATTACTAACATTTGGCAATATGTACTTATCAGACTGAATAGTACAGCCAGAGTAAGTCAGACTCAGAGCTCCCAATTAGAAACAGCCAATATGAAGCTATTTTAGCTGATTCACTAAACAGTGTTCTCGGGTAAATTTTTCACCTTTTTGTTCCATGCAATTTTTGTTCCATGCAATATAACACCATTTTATTAGCCACATTTGTACCATATCAGTATGTAAATAAACTTAAACAAGCACAGAGACATGCAACGTGTCATACCTTGCAGGCATTTCAAAACGCAGAATGTCTTGAATAATGGAGAGCATGTATTTATTCATTTCTTTGGGAAGTTCCCCAATAGAGAGCAGGATGTTTTTTACCTCCATGTAAGATGGGTTGTTTTTTAAAATGACAGTAGCTGCAGTCGTCCGCACAGTCTTTTCATGGACTTTACGATTCTGGTGGTATATCCTGTTCAAGGTCTTCTTCAGCTTGTAAGATATTCAAAATTAGTGCACAACCAGACCTTTAAAATTGATAGTGTAGCAGGGACAGTGAGTAAATATGTGTATTACTACATTTCCCAGGTTCCTTTGTCATTAGGTTAGAGCCATACAACTAGTTCCAGCTAATAGGCCATGACATGACAGAATCAATATGGATCACTTTCAGGTTGAGGCAATGCTTTCCCATCTTTTTCTTCCATGACTCAATGGACTGATGGCCACATGTTCCCTTACCCATATTAGACATATCATGATAAATAAACTTTTGATAAACTGCTGAGATTTTGAGGTTCATTTGTTATGCAGCATAACATGGTTCTACCTAACTAATATATTTTATGGATACTACTGCCACATGGCAATGAGGATTTGGGGAGAAATGGCTATATGAATGGATATTTCTTCACAATGAAACACCTCAGAATCTTTTCTTTTCTTTTTTAAATTACTAGGCCTTATTACTTTTTTTTTTAGAGCAGTGTAATAAGGTTCACAGAAAAATTGAGTAGAAATTAGATAGAGTTTTAATATATCCCCAGTCATATACATGCGCAATCTCCCCCTCTGTTCACATCCTGCACCACAGTTGCTATGATTTGAATGTGGCTTGAATGTGTCCCCCAAAGACTCATGTGCTAGAAGCTTGGACCCCAGTGTGGTGGTGAGAGGTGGTGGAACCTTTGAGAGGCAGGGCCTCATAGAAGGTAATTAGGCATGGGCTGTTCGACTTCAGGAGGAATTAATGCAGTTTTATAGGACTGGATTAATTCCTTCAATAATAGGTTATTAAAAGGGATCCTGGTACCTCCCTGAATCTTTATCCATATGTGCCACTGGCCACTCTTACATGCACTTCTGCCATTGTGAAGCTATTGGCCATAAGCGTTTATCAGAGCTGAGAAGATGTCAGCACCATGTTCTTGAACCTCCAGAACTGTGAGCAAACTAAATTTCTTTTCTTTATAAAACACTTGACATCAGGTATTTTGGTATAGCAATAGAAAATGGAAAGAGACAACAATGGTACATTTGTTATATTCAGTGAACCCACTTGACACATCGTTATCAACCATAGGGTACATTATGTCCTTTTTTCCTAAAAAATATTAAAATCAATGCAAATGTATCATTATAATTGTATTCTGTGTCAACAACTAATTTTATTGGTCACTAACATTACCTAAGAAGATATAATATGTGAGGCTCTTTACTAGGCATTTATAAATATTTCTTGCAATTATGCTTCTCTCTGTCTTTTCCTATTTCCCTCAAATCTTGGCCTTCCTTCTCAGGAAGTTAAATAACTCACCCAAGGACAAACGACTAGTCAGAATTTACAACCAGGTCATCTTTCTCAAAAGCCTGTACGCCTAATGATTATGCTTTATTGCCAATCACATTTGACACAAAACTGGGGGAAGGGCACTTAGCTACAAACTGGAAATAACATTCTCAGTGTTAGACACCCTATTCAAAGTAAGTTTTTATTAAAGTTAATAAACATCCTCTGCCCTCAAAAATTTTAAGTTAGGTGACTGCCTAAAAATGTAGTTATATGAACAAAAGAGGCCAATCTTAAGCCAGGATATTTTTGTGCTGAAAAATTTAACAGCATCTAAAAACTTATAAGAGGAAGTATATTTCTGAAAATAATTTATTTCTAAAAATAAGAGGGTATGCTTCAGGATATAGGACATTATCTATTCAAAATGTGAGGCTGCTTTAGAATAGCCTTAAATGCAATTTTAGAGTTATTTCTAAGCACAAGAGAGAGACCACTTGGGGAAAAAATAGAGTGACTTGAGAGGAATTTGCTCTTGACTCATGTTCGGATGTGCTTTTCCCCTTCTGCTTATGTTGCAAATATTCTTGGAGGTCTCACCTCATCTGTTATGAAAGGGACATCATATCGCTGGAGAGTGGTAGTAGCGAGGTGGCTGATGGGCCCTTCTCCTGCCTCTGCATACTTCAGAAGGAGTGGGACACCTTCTGGAAGCAGAGCGTTCTTCAGGGCCAGCAGGTACATCATAGTGTCCTCCTTTTTCTCTGGTTTTTCAAGTCCTCCCAGGATTAACTTCTTGGCTTCAACTACGGCCTAAAAAAGTCACATACCTTAAACTTATTCATAACTATACATAAAACAAAACTCAGGCAAGAAAACAACCTACAGTTTTAAAAGGTTTGCACTATTGCCTGGACACACAATAAAAGCAAGTAAGTTGAGCTTGAAAAGGTACTTGTGTTTTTTTTCTTAAATATATATATCAACACGTTCTTAAGAAGCAATGAGCTAATAATGGGCTGATTTAGTTTTAAATGCATTCTGAATTTTTTAAAAAGCCATTTTAAAGAAAGCCATTTTAATTCCCTTGCAATTGATTAAAAATTTTTTCGTTTATTGAATTTCTAAAACAAAAATTAGATGGAGCCTAAATGTCACCACACATGTTTTCTTAAGAAACAGCCTGAGTGAAAGTACTTGCTTGACATATAAGGTCTGGTTCTAAATGTTTTGGAAGTGTTTGTTCTCACTTGCAGACGAAGTTAATTAATACTGCTATACATTTTAAAATATTTTTAAATGCTTTCCATGTGACAAGTCCTTTGCTAGGTACTTTGCAAACATGTTCTGCAATTAGAAAAGGCCTTTTTTCCTGACCTGGAGAAAGGGAAAAAAAAAACTCTGGGGATGAGCTAATAGTTTAATGGAAAGGCAAATTAGAAATAGAAGCATCTGAGTTCTGGTCTTATCCTTGCCACTATGTAAGTTTCTGGGCTTTTGTTTCATCATAAAGATTTCTAAGACCTAATTCACCTAAAGGATTTATGAACTCTGAAATGAAGCTACAGGTACACACACACACACACACACACACACACACACACACACACGGAAGGGGAAGGTTGGACGGAGGAAGAAAATAAAAAATCTCCAAACAGAAGGAGACATACTAAACTTCACACATAATTCAAGAAATGACATTTGTCAACTCTTAGATTTGTAAAATATATAAATAAAGCTTGATAATGTATTTTGTTTGTGAGGCTATGGGGAAATAGGCATTCTTGTGTATTGCTAGTGAAAGCATAATTCATATGGAAGATAAACAGAATTGACAAAAGTTAACAAAACTCCATTTTGATCTACAGCTCTTGACCTGAAGCTACATCCCCAACAATATAAAACAAGGTGTCTAAAATTATCCATTTCAGCATTATGTGTAATTGCAAAAACAGTGGAAGCCATTGCATGATAGTGTGTAGGAGACATTGAATAAACTGTGATTCAATGGCACAATAGGGTAGTAAGCAGTTGTAAAAAGGGACTAGGAAGGCCTCTATTACCAGTATGGAGTGATTTCCATAATACATTGTTAAGTAGAAAAAGTTAAGCTATAGAAGAGGATATATAGAGTGGAAATTTTGTACAAGAAAAAAGCAATAGGAAAGTGTGTGTCCGTGTGAACCTCTGCTTGCTGTTGTGAAAAGAAATGTAAGAAGGAGAAACAAAAATTAATGGTAACGCTTAGCTATGGAAAGTAGATAAGAATAGGTGGAAGGGCTATTCTTTTTGAGGATTTTTTAAAAATAGTTTTGGCTTTTGAATCATGTTAATATTTTATATCCTCAAGAAGTAAAAGTAAGTTAATAAGGATGCAAAATTACTAAAATCCAATTGAAACTTAAATGAACCTAAATGGATATCAAATTGATAACAGAACTAAACAGAAGAGGACAAAAAAGAATTCATCCAAACAACTGTTGTATATAGGATTCAGACTGTATACCTTGGAAAATATCCTAAGGACAAAAAGAACTGTAATGAAGTCTTGAACTGAACTTAGTTTGTTTTTATAGTGACGGGTGTAGCAATTTCAAAACTAGTTTGTGTCACTCTTAGAAATGAGCAGATGAATGAATATACTGATGTTCTCAAAATATCCAGGTTTCTTGCTGGGAAAAAAAAGATAAAATTATAGAATGGAAGGAGAGAAAGAAACTTGTTATGTTCAATTAGAATTAGAAACATAGGTATGAATTCACACTTTAATAAATTACATGTATTTTGTCCACCAGAAGATCCTAGATGCAAGGGCACTCAAGTAATAAGAAGTAAAAATATTTTGGAGTAAAATGTTAGATGTCTACAACTCACTCTCAGATGGTTCAATTAAAATGAAACAGAATGAGCTAATGTTAATATTTCAAGACTTGGAAAATCTAAATGAAGAGTATAATATGTTCATGAAATTGTACTATTCTTAGAAGTTTTCTATAAGTTTGCTCTTTTTAAATGCAAATTTTGGGAGAAAATGAAATTAGGATGCAGGGAGGTCAAAATGTAAACAAACAAAATAAATAGAAAAGACATCATTGACTTTATTGGTCCTGATGGTGAACTTGTCTAGCTGCTATTCAGACTGCTGTTGGGCAAATTTCATGCTAACACACACTGTGAAGCCATAGCACTAGATGGAATAACAGGTACCTTTTGGGTAGCATAAGCATTGCGTTCCCAGAAAGTACCTTAAATTTGTACTTTCATTTTCTTTCATATGTCTTTGATTTGACCAAAGGGTAGATCAGAGCTTCATAGCAGAAAATAGAAAAGAAAATTTGAACATTAACTACAGTCCATTTGGTGGCCAAATCTCATTATCTGAACAGTGCTTAAAATAAAGTAGCTCAAAAACATTAACGAGATTGAATGACAGTGATAGAGGATAGTTTGCAGCTACTTACAGGGTGATTTTAAAAATGTGAAAAGAGCTAAGCTGTCTCATTATCAGAAGAACCTTGATCAGTCACTCAGTTTCCTTTTTATGCCACATGCCTTGGTAATCCCTTTTTCTCCCAGGGTTTCTGACCACCCTCTATTTCTAGCTCTTACTTCTCTCCTGATCTGCAGTTGTGACCAACTGCCTGTTGAACAACTCAACCTGGTGGCCCAAAGGATTTCAAATGTAATATGGTCAAAACAAATTAATAGCTCCACCTTCCTAAATCAGGCTCTGGAACCCTTGATTAAGTGGTAGGCTTTGCCATACCCTGGTATTCTAACCTGGAGCTTTGGAGTCACCTAGATTCTTACCTCTTTCTCATTCCCCGCAGCTCATCAATGACTAAACACTATTGAATCTACTTCCTAAATGGCTCTTGAATCTGTCTCCTCTTACTCCTTTGACCCTATGCTTACAACTATTAATTCTTACCAGAGTTATTCCAAAATGTTTTCAGTCAGATCTCACTGACTAATTCAGCTAATATCCAGTCCATATATCATCTTGCTTCTTCCAAAATAAAATTTTAAAAAGGAGTATATCATTCACCCACCTAAAAACTTCACCAGACCTCCTTGTTGTATACAATGAAGGTGAGACTCCTTAGCTCATTATTAATAAAGATCTATTTACTTTCTTCTGTCCTCCCCATTTCTGGTATCTTCACCCTAACCTACCTACAGGCAAGCATACCTATTTTGTGTTCCAGTGCCACAGAATTTCTCACTGTTCCCAAGCATACTGGGCCTACTTTGGACCTTTTCATACAATATTATGCTACTTGTAGAATATCCTTTATTCCATATTATGATTTCTTCACCTAAAACTTTCTTCTAGACTAAGCTCAAATACCGTTTTGGTGAAACTTTCCCTAACACCCTTAAACAGAAAAGGTCACTGTGGCTCTGTACCCCACTTGTTTGTTTCAGTATTACAGTTGTCCCTCAGTATGCATAGGGATTGATTCCAGGACATCCTGAGGATAACTAAATTTACAAATGCTTGTAAAATGGTATGGTATTTGCATATGACCTGCACACATACTCCTGTGTACTTTTAATCATCTCTAGATTTTTAAAAAATTAATTGGAAGGTTTATTTATTTATTTTTTGTGGTGCTGGGGATAGACCACAGGCATGCTAGGCAAGTGTTCTACCACTGAGCCACGCCCTGGGCCCCTAAAGCATCTCTAGATTACTTGTAATATCTAATATAATGTAAATGTTACATAAATAGTTGCCATACTGTTTGTTTAGAGAATAATGAAAAAGAAATAGTCCACACATGATAATTACAGATGTAATTTTTTTCCAGTATGTTCAATCAATGTTGGTTGAATCCTGGATGGGGAACCTACAGATACAGAAGGTCAACTCAACTGCACTAGCCTGTTTTTAGTTGATAAATAGACAAGGAGTTCTTTGAGAATGGTAGAATGTTTTATATCTCTTTATGTTAAAGGATTAGCATTATACCTAGCATAGAGTAGATGTTCATCAAATACTGCTAACAGGATTTTTATATGTGGATTTTGTCTTTAGCCAAGGTATTTAATACATCAATTGCTGAAGCAAATAAGCTACTCAAGTAATTATGGAAACCGAAAAACATAAGAATTCATAGTTCTCTATACTAAATTTGATTTCTGCCAGAACTGATATTCAAATATTTTCAGTGGCCCTCTTTTTAGTAATCTTTTTCATACTTCGTATACAATCTATTTAGGGGTTGTCTCTCATGAAATGATTTGGTTTCAAAAATATTCTCAATATTGTTCTTAACAGCAAGTGTTTAGTAAGCAAAATAATGCAATTATGCCTTCCTGTGGCAGAACAGGATGCTGGCTATATAATAAATATGGACAGAGAAAATGCTTTATTTGTATTATAGAAAAGTGGGATGTATTTGATTTTAATCCATTTGGAATTTCCATTTTGAGTTATGCTTACACAGTGAGTATTTTTGCTTTTTTATGTAAAAAGATGTGAAAATTAGCTCTTAGGAAAACAAAGAAGCTTTCAGCAAATGAGATTAAAAGCAAAATACAAAGTTCTAGGTGATTAGAAATACTTAAATTTCCACTGACAAAACTTTAAACTATAAACTACATTTATTATAGACAAAGTTCTGTTCTAACAGGAAGCCTTAGAATCTAATATTTTCCTAAGAACTAGAAGAACAACACACCATTCAAAGCTGAGTATAGAACAAAGAAGGCCATTATATATGATAAAGAGGTCAATCATCAAGAAGACATAACAATTGTAAACAGTATGTGCCCAACATGAGAACACTTAAATACATAAAGCAAGCATTAAAGAGAACTGAAGGGAGACATACCACAACACAATAAATGTTGAGGATTTTAATATCCCATTATTGACAATAGACAGATCATACAAACAAAATCAATAAGGAAACACTGGACTTGAACTATACTTTAGATCAAAAGGACCTAATAGACATACATAGAATATTCCATCTAATATTCCCAAAATAGACATTCTTAAGTGTACACAGAAACCTGCCCAGGCTAAATTTTTTTTAAGCTAAATGTTATTTTTTTATTTTAATTTTAATTTTTACAGAATGCATTTTGATTCACTGTGCACAAATGGGGTACAACTTTTCATTTCTATGGTTGTACACGCTGGAGATTCACCATTTGTGTAATCATACATGTATATAGGGTAATGATATTTGTCTCATTCCACCACCTTTCATACCCCACTTTGTTCTCTACACAATCCAACGCTCTTCCATTCTTCTCTTACCCCCTTCCCCCACTAAATCTTAATCACAAAATAAGTTTTAATAAATTTAAGAAGATTGAAATCATATCAAATATTTTTTTTCCTTCCACAATGGTATGTAACTAGAAATCAATAGAGGAGGAATCAAGAAAATTGACAAACACATGGAAATTAGATATAGGCTTCTGATAATTCTTAAATAAAGAATATATTAAACTGGAAATGTAAAGATATTCTGAGATGAATGAATATGGAAACACACCATTCTAAAACTTATAGTTTGTAGCAAAAAGCATTCATAAAAGGGAAATTTATAGCACTAATGCCTACATATAAACAGGAGAAAATCTCAAAAAAATATTTTACCCTGTTAGTAAAAGAAAACTAAACAAGCTCAAATCAGCAGAAGAAAGAAATAACAAAGATCAGAGGAGAAGTAAGTGGAATAGAAACATACAAAAGAAAATGAAACTAAGGATTTTTTTTAAAAAACAAACACAATTGACAAGCCCTTAGCTAGACTAAGTTAAGAAGATAAAAGACCAAATAGGCAAAATCATAAGTGAAAGAGGAGACATTACAACTTACAGGTAAGAAAGATCATAAGAGACTATTATGAGCAATGTCTACATACACAAACGAATTGAACAATGTAGGAGAAATAGATGAATTCCATAAAACATTTAACTTCCCAAGAATGAATTATGAAGAAATCATATATCTGAGCAGAGTGATAATGAGAAAGGAGATTGAATCAGTAATTAAAGTTTTCCATCAAGAAAAAGTCCAGGGTCCAGATGGCTTCAAAGCAGAATTCTTCCAACTATTTAAAGAAGAACCAATACTAATCCTTCTCAAAACTCTTCCAAAAAATGGAAGAGGAGAGATTACTTCCAAACACATTTTTACAAGGACAGCATTACCATGATACCAGAACCAAAACAGATACCACCGAAAAGAAAAGTCAAGGCTAGTCTCACTGCTGAGCATAGATTTTAAAATCCTCAATAAAATACTAGCCACGGTACTTTAAAAAAAAATCTGTCACCACAACCAAATAGGATTTATTCCTACAATGCAAGGATGGTTCAACATATGCAAATCAATTAACGTGATTCACCATATTAACAGAATGAAGACCAAAAACATAATCATTTCAATGAGAGCAGAAAGAAGCATTTGACAAAATTTAATGTTCCTTATTATAAAAACTTTCAACAAATTAGGTATAGAAGGAATATTCCTCAACACAATAAATCCATATATGACAAAACCATTACTGACATACTCAACAGTAAAAAGTAAAACTACTCCTCTATGATCAGAAACAAGACAATAATACCTGCTAGCACCATTTCTGTTCATCATCATATTTGAAGTCCTATCCAGACATTAGTCAATAAAAAGGAATGAAAGACATTGAATGGGAAAGGAAAGAAGTGAAATCACCTCTGTTTTCTAAATACATGATTTTATATACAGAAAACCCTAACAACTCCATCAAATGGCTGTTAGGATAGATAAATGAATTCAGTAAGTTGCAGGATAAAATATCAACTTAAAAAAATCAATCATATTTCTATAACTGACAACATACTATCTGAAAAAGAAATTTAAAAAGCAATTCTATTTATAATAGAATGAATAAACACTTAGGAGTAAATTTAACCAAGGAAGTGATCTGTATACTGAAAACTATAGAACGCTGATGAAAGAAACTGAAGATGACACAAGATGACAAACTGAAGATGACAAATGAAAAGGCATTTGGAAGAATTAATATTGTTAAAACAACCATGCTACCCAAAGCAATTTAAAGATTCAGTGCAATGCCCATCAATATACCAGTGACATTCTGTTTTTTTGGGGGGAGTGGGGGTACAAGGGGGGTACCAGGTATTGAACTCAGGGGCACTTGACCACTGAGCCATATCTCCAGTCCTATTTTGTATTTTATTTAGACAGGGTCTCACTGAGTTGCGTAGCACCTTGCTTTTGCTGAGGTTGGCTTTGAATTCCAGATCTCCTGCCTCAGCCTCCTGAGCCACTGGGATTACAGGAGTGCACCATCACACCCAGCCCAGTGACATTCTTCAGAGAACTTAAAAAAAAAAAAAAAAAAACAAAAAACAAAACAAAAAAAAAACAATTCTATGACACTTACGGAACTACGAAAGACCCTAAATTGACAAAGCAATCTTGAGCAAAAAGGACAAAGCTGGAGTAATCACGCTATTGGAATTTTAAATATATTACAAAGCCATAGTCATAAAAACAGCATGGTACTGGCATAAATATAAAAAGGACCAGTGAAATAAGTTAAAGGGTCCACAAATAAACCCACACAGGGTTAACTGATTTTTACACTGGGGTGCCAAGAACATGTAATGGGGAAAAACCATATTTTCAATAAAAGGTATTGGGAAAACTGGATATCTACATATGAAAGAAAAAAAATGTTGTCTCCCCCTTTACATAAGAATTAACTTAAAATAGATTAAGGATTAAATGAAAGACCTGAAACTGCAATACTACAAAAACAACAACACAGGGGGACACTGATATGGGCAGAGAGTACTTGGATAAGACCCAAAAGTACAAGACAATGAAGGAAAAATAGACAAATGGAACTGCATCAAATCAAAAAATTTATGCACAGAAATGAAACAATAGAGTGAAGAGAAAACCAATAGTCATGGAGGAATTATCTGCAAATTGTATACCATGGTTGATATCACCATCCAGGGCAAATATCTAAAATAAACAAAGAACTAAAATTAATAACAGGAAAACAGAGCCCTCTTACAACGGACAAAGGACCTGAACTGACATTTCTCCAAGAACATACATGCAAATGATCAACAGATACATGGAAGACTGTTCAACATCTTTAATTATCAGAGATACCAATTAAAACTACAATTTAAAAAACCCACAATACAATTATCACCTCATCCCTATTATGTTGGCTATTATAAAAAAGTAGAATGATAAAAAGTGTTGGCAAGGATGTAGAGGAAAGGTAACCCTTGTGTAGTTGGTAGTTTTGTAGATTAGTCCACCCATTTTGGAAAATAGTATGGAGATTCCTCAAAACACTAAAAACTGAACTACCTTATGATTCAGCATCCTACTTCTGGGTATTTATCCAAAGGAAATAAAATCAGTGTGTTGAAGAGCTATCAGCACTTCCATCTTCTTTCCAGTTTTGTTCACAATAGCCAAGAATGAATGGACATTTAAAATGTGGTACACATACATAACAGAATACTAAATCCTTTAAAAAGGAAACATGGACAGACCTGGAGGTCATCATGCTGAGTGAAATAAACCAGGCATAGGGAGATAAATACCACATGATTTCCTTTGTACATGGAATCTAAAAAAGTCAAACTTACATAAGTGTGTAGAGTAAGAATGGTGGTTGCCAAAGGCTAGTCAGAGTAGGATAAGGAAGGGGGAACCAGGAAACCGGAGATAGAGGTCAACCATTCACAGTATCAGACAGGATTCTGGTGATCACACAGCATGATAACTAGTTAATAAAATTGTGTCATTACTTCAAAATATCTAGAAGAATGGACTTTAAATGTTCTCACCATGAAGAAACAGTAAGTATTTGAGGTGATGGATATATTAATTTGATCATGCCACAATGTTTAGATGTATCAAAACATCACACTTGATCCCCCCCATATATATAAATATATACAATTATCATTTGTCATAAAACAAAGACCAAACAAATCTGAGTATTTAATGGACGCTCAATAAACATATGTTGGTAGGAATATTAATGGACTATTCCCTTTCTAGCAAGTAGTTATTGATCTTTATCTAGGCATCAAACACTATTGTAGGCAACTAGTACTGAAGGAAACAAAGATACATTTTTGTATGGAGTATACAGAAATAACAATAAATATAATAAACAACGGAATTTCAAGGTATGTTAGATGGCAGTAATTGTATGCAAAAGGGAAAATCAGTAGAGTCAGAGGATAATTAGGAGTGTCATTGGTGGGAAGCAAGATGAGGATCAAATGGTGGTTCGGGTGATGGCATGCAGGACACTGATCCGTACTTACTTTGAGTTTGCAGCCATCATTCTGGCACAGCTTCCTGACAAGGGCTCCAATGATGATCATAACAGTTTCTCTGATGTCGTTGCTCGCAAAGGAACCTTTGAACTTACTCTATTAACCAAACAGGGATAAAAAGAGGCCATCGAGTCACTTTAGTATTTCAGAGGGACATTTTTTGTTAAGGATAAAGTAACCAATAACTTGAGGGAAATATCAGCAAACTCAGAATTTTGCTTTTGAAACATTTAGAAATTCACTTTCTAGTTTTGAATGAAGAGTTAAAAGAATGTCCCTTGTCCAGGTATTCCTAACCATGGTCTATGAACTCTCTAAGGGTTTGTGGATTAGGTTTGTCAGGTTAGTCAGTGAACTACAAAAATGTCTTTAAAATGTAAATATGAATGAAGGTGGTCTTTATTGTTTTTACCAGATTCTCAAGTAGGAGTGTTTTCCAAAAAGATTATGAACTTATCATCCACCAGGTAATAAGTGGGTAAGTGTAATTTAAAAAAAAAAGAATCTTGGACTCAAGAGAAGTCAGTTTTGTATGGAATATAAAATTTTAAATTGTGAAATAATTATATCTTTTCAATGTATCTATATAAATGCCATGAGGATTTCTAACTCAAAAAAAAAATTTAATTGCTTATTAAAGCCTAACCTAGATTTCTCCCCTCCAAAATATTGTCCTATCCCACATATGAGAAGTGAACACAATTTTTAAGTTTCCACAATGTATAGTTTATGCTAATTAGTGAGACCGTAAAGGCACTAAGTGAAATAATTTTCTGTGCAGTGAATGATCTGTGAATAGAAATAGTCCAGAGAAATCTGAATGTGAATATTTAGAAGATATTCACAGTTTGCAGTCTTCATTCTGATCTGAACAACTTTTAATTGCCACTTATATTCTTGGGGGTTTCTGGGTTTGTTTGCTTTTGCTTTTAGCTGCTGAGAGTCTTTATTTTCCCTAAGTCTGCTTGACTTACAATGAGTGTTCTCAGGAGTTCTTCATCTGGATGGGTGGCAAATCCACAGGCGTAGAGAAACCTCTCCTGGAGGACAATGCTACTGTCACTTTTGAAATCCAAAAAGTCCAAAATGGCTTCTAATGAGGCTGGAGTCTGAGCAGAGGTGACAGCATCCACCAACTGAGGTCTATGAAAAAGGCATTGTCATGCATATCAGTGCTTCAGGTGCTTAAGGAATTATTAAAAAACCTCTGCCACTCACAGACATTTCACTGATTTGACTTTCTTGAAGAAGTGAATTCTTTTTATTTGAACAACAAAAAAAATAAGATTTTCTCAAAAAAGATCCCCTTCCCATTTTATTTAAATCTCTCCCTTAACTCTTCTTTTTCTTATTTAAACAATATATACATAGAATATACAAGCTAATTTTACTATATTAACCTAACCCAAGAATAATTTGAAGATTCGTAAATTTAAATTATATAAATAGCATTATAAATTAGGCTCAAATTCTTCTCTATACCAGTAATATATAAAAGCTGTGGCCCATCAAATTGATAATTTTTCTATTTTTTAGTATCCTCAAGGGAAGTAAATAACAAATCTGATCAAGAATAAACAGTCTTTGCAGATCAAAAAACAAAATTCTCTTCTTGAGAAATTGAGTCCTTTGAATCCTGACAGCTGCTGTTGCTGGTGTGTGTGTGTGTGTGTGCGCGCGCGCAGGCAACCTGGCCAATTTCCACTTTTGATTATGTTAATGGGTAGGTTTCACTGTTTGTCAAATACTAAGTGAGCCATGTTCTACATAATTAATTTGGATAATTGACATTATACAGATGAATTTGTATTTATAAATTGTGTACTATGTATAAAATTTACTTACAAACAAAACATATTTGAGAATTAAGTCAATTTTCTTTCTCACACGTGAGAATGAATCACTTTCACCTAATTCTACAAAATGTGTGAATTTCTTTTCACTAGATTCTTTTGGTTACTTAACAATAGTTCTCAATTTTCTGCATAAAATGAGACATCAGTTGGATCGTTAATGAAATCACATTTTCAAGGGAAAAGTCATAACTTTCTAGTTTGTTTCAGTCAACTCCGAAATCTTCTCAAACATAAATTAATAGCTTGCAAACACGGTTGCAAAAAACAGAGAGGCAGCCACGTGCCGGGTTGTCATGATGAAGCCCTGCCCTCACCTCTCTATGTGCTAATCTAGCACTAACTTCAACTCATAAGTACAAAAATATGTGCATCCTGAGTCACTGTTGTGAAAATTTGTTCTTGGATTTTTGGTCAAGTGACCATTAAGTTACTGCACAGTGGTATAATGGTAGAACAATGGAATAATTGATTTGGAAGTGGGACAATTGATTTAGAAGGAGTCTTTCTTGCTTAATAAAAAAATGACAACCAGCAATGGTTTCCTGACAGATGACCCCACACAAAGTTTGGGGAACTTACAGTACTTCTTTCTTTTCGGTCTTCAGAATTTGGAGGATGTCTTCTCTCTTTGCAGTCCTGAGGTGCTGAACAAAGGCCAGGAAGCTTTTGACAGCCTCGGCATTGGAGAGGTTGTCAGGTTCCAGGTGTTTCCTGATGGACTGCCAGTGTTCTGAGAGCTGCAAACACAGTCACAGGCTCATGTCCTGCCCGCAATTCTGATAACCCACATTTACAAAGGCCATTCTCCCCAGAAATAAAATTTTACTTGTATCTGACAAGCAGAAGATGCTTTTGTATCTTTGCTCAGTATGGTTTTCGTCTCCCTGCCCAGATCAGACCACTCGTGAAGCCCAGGGGCAAATGGAGAGGCATGCTAATCCTCAGGCCATTCTTCTGTAGGAGGACCATTTTTGTCTGTTAGTTATAAATTTGAAGGACTTTGGGAAATAAATAACTTGTGTCTGGGCATATGATCACCCCATGGCTACACCAAGGGAATTACACCAAACACCAGATTTTGACTACCCTAGTGAAACTGTCTAGAATTTTAATTAATGGCAGGATATTTTGGAGGGAAAAAAAACAGAACTGTTGAAGTATTTTAACAGGTTTCTAATTTACCTGCACCTCACTGGAAGTCACTTTTTATAATAGTTTGAGCTCCCTACTCTTTTTATAGTATTGTTTGTCTGAAATTTAATGTTTTACTATTACTGAGGTCTGAACTGTTCATTACTTATATCTATGTTTAGTAGCATACTATTTACATTAAAGCAATTCTCTCACATACACACTGCAATTATTCTACTTTTGTTCTGAAAAATAATTCTAATTGTTGACATATTTAAAAATAGTAAATAATTCTAATTGATGACATACCATGGCTTGGAAACAAACTAAAGAACTTATTTTTCATACTTGACTACTTTTCACCTAGTTGTACAGAATATGTTAAATTCCATCAGTGACCTCTAACTTTTTAACTCTGTGGTAATCACCATGCTTCTGGTTTTTAAATTATTTATCCCTTCTTCTAAGCAACAGACACTTATTTTTCTCTTTTGCAAATCTCTTTTAGCTATCTCATCTGAAGAGGATACTTCAATGCAAAATTCCAGCTATATTTAGCTTCATATTTCCTAGGTTGTTTCTAAAGGCAAAGAGAATTTCTATGTGAATTTAGACTTTTTTTCTTTAAAAAGTTACAGTAGTAACTTTATACTGAGGTTGGAAAAGCAAATTCTTCAATAACATAAACCCTTTCTGCAATGAATAATCTTAGATGGCTCATAATGTTTAATAACTATGGGGGATCAAGAGGTCACAACATAAGTAAATATGATTCCTTTCATTAATCATTTCCCTAAATAATTTCTATTTCATAAGATACTGGAAAATTAAATGGCTTATGGAAGAAAAACAAATACAATAAGAAATAAAGTCTGAAAATTATAATTTCATGCTTTGAAATGTTTCAATTTTCCTCTAAGTCGATTTAGTAAATTTTATAAATTAATCAGGTATTAGCATGTTGTACTTTAAACAAATTGTGGTATTAGTTCCTGATGACTTCATTTTTCTGAACACCAGTAATGTTTGAGGAAAAAGCACTTTACAGTAGCTACATATAGAACCTGGAGCCAAGGTTTGCTCCAGAAAAGTGGTTAGATATTAGGAAACACTGGACCTTAAAGTCATTTCTGTGACCATACAGCACAACTGATTCATGTGATCAATGAAATTTCTCTTCATTATATTGAAAATCTTACAAGATGGTCTATAGTTTGCCTTTAAGAAGGAATATCCCCTTTCTGGCTGTACTTGTAGGAGACATTGAAATATGGTAGGAGCTTATACTCTAATTCAGGCGGAGAATTTGGAATCCTCTTTAATTCCCAACAACAATACTTAGAACATTGGGGTTAATAAAGTACCTGTGAACAAACCCATATACAATTCTGCCCTTACTAAATTCAGACCCTTGTCCATGTTCTTGATAAAATTTATTTCCCCCAGCTTCATTAAGTCTTCCCTCACCCCAACCTAAATCTCAGGTTTGATTTTCAAAAGGTTGTCCTTAAGTCATAGCATGTTTTATTAAAGATAAACAAGTAGTAATTATTTCTTCATTATTGTTATATTATTTGCATCATCTCAGGATTATATCAGTTAGGCTACTATCATCCTAACTTGGTGGTGGCTGGTAGTTATTTAGAAAATTCATAAAATTAGTTGATGCTTCCAATGGAGACAAAAGAAAAATAGAATTTTAAGCCGCTATTAGCCCCAATTTATTCATACTTACAGAAGGGCATCCTTTGCACTTGCTCTGGAAGACCTGCCCCACAATGGGTATGGCTGTGTACTTTGAATCAACTGCTTTAATTACAGTTGCAACCTGCTTTCCAGGTATCAGTCTTGGGCCTGCTTCAGTCGTCTTTAGCTCTAATTTCTGCCTGCATAACACCAAAAAGAAATAGCACATTATAAGCATTCTTTTGAGTGAACAATATATTAATTATCATTCTTTTGAAAACCAAGAAAAACAGGTTATTTGGGTTATAAAAGTTCAAACTTGGGTATTTCCAGGGCTAACTGAAACCTCCAGATAATTATGAAGTCTTCATAGAGCAATGATTTTATTCAATAACTTAAAGGTTTAAGTCTCAACTTTTAAAATATTATGACAAGAAAATAGAAGAGAGAAAATTCACCTGGATGCTGAACCAAATATGAGATGTCAGCCCTTTAGAATTTAGCCCAGCTTTCTGAAAGTGATATTTGAATACAACCACATGTCACTTATTAACAAAGACAGTTAGGAAAGTTCATTTTCCAAAAATGGACTTGACAATATTTTCATCTACTGTTGTCTTCCAGGACCTAGTCAAAAGAAAGGAACTAGAGAGAAGGAGAAGAGGGAAAGGAGAAATACTGGGGAATGATACTAGCCAAATTCTACTGTTATATTGTGTGCATGTACAAATATGTAACAATAAATGCCACCATTATGTACAACTAATGCACCAACAAAAATTTGTGGGGAAAAAAAAAAGTCTGGTCACCTGAATGGGCCATGCCAAGAGAGAAAGAGAGATTCGTAAGGAGCCAAAGCTGTTTGAGTCTTCTTAGCTCAAGCACCAGACACATGAGGGAACGACCTTAGAATAATTCTAGCTCTAGCCTGTCACTGTCACTGTCACTGTTTAGCAGACACTAGGCAAGGCATGTTCAGCCAAGCCAAGGTAAGTCCAAAATTATGAGAGAATAATACAGCGA
The DNA here is from genome assembly GCF_902686455.1 of Sciurus vulgaris. NCBI lineage: Eukaryota > Metazoa > Chordata > Mammalia > Rodentia > Sciuridae > Sciurus > Sciurus vulgaris. The sequence goes on from NC_136469.1 coordinate 60,102,329, forward strand.
ACGATGCTTTCTATTCCATTGAATTTGTAGCTTGTTGTAAGGAAACAGAAACCAGATAGACCTGATAAGCAATTAAAAACATTTATTTTACATGAGAATATATAAAAACAATAAAGAGCATGAAGTACAATGCAAAATTCTACTCCATATGAGACTTGAATAAAATTTCAAGGTTTAATGGTTTGAGACACTTCTATGATTTTGTATTCATCTAATTCATCTAATTCTGATGTTAGGACCAGTTCAAAGGAAATTTTTGAGAAGCAATGGCATAATATATAATTTACTTAATGTCGAAAATGTCCTTTTTGAATTAAAATATTAAAACAAACTCTTACATTTGAAATTTCAGTTCTTAATCTTGTTAGAACCATTCTGATCAGAGAAATGGTCTTAAATTGATACAACAGGCTTAAACACTTAAATGTTATAAATCTCATAAATTGTGTCACATTTCTTTACTATGGAACTTTTAATGTTTCTTAACAATGACTTTTAAAACTCTCAAGGATGCTGGGGGTGTAGCTCAGTAGCAGACTGCTTGCCTAACATGTACAAGACCCTAACATGTACAAGCCTGGTACCACCAAAAAAAAAAAAAAAAAAAAAAAATTGACCAGGAAAATCTCCCAAGGTGATAAGATGCAAATGCCACCATTTTTTTATCCTTAACATTAAAAAACACTCAAACAAATTAGAAAATACACTTATAGTTTGTCTTTTTAAATTTTAAATTCAAATCCATAAATGATTTTTAATGAAATTCTATTAAAATGGTATTTACTTTGTGCCATGTATTATTATTATGGATGATGTGAAAAATAAAGGTGATCAAGGTGTAATCTCTGTTTTCCAGAAACTCACAGTCAAAATGAAGAAGCAGCACACACACACACACACACACACACACACATTTATAAACCAAGTATAATAATATGTCAAAGAATAGTAAGGAAAATCAAAATTTCAGCATTATCTTACTTTGACACTATTTTTCCTGTGATGGTTGGGAGGAAATTCACCGCAAAAGCATGTGTCTCTTCTGCAAGCACTGCTACAACAAAACTGTCTTCTATCTTATAGGTAGTGACAGATGTGGCTTTGGAACTGACACCCAACACCTAAATAAATAAAAGATAGATAAATATCTATTTTTATTAAAAAAAAGTCAATTAGCTTTTTTATTCTTTGAATTAAACCAAATACAAAACTATCCTACAATCTTCAAAGAGCTACCCTTTTATTCTTTTCCCCATCACCCACATCCACAACCTATTTAACTAAGTCTATTTATTTGACATGTGTGAAACTATGACTTAAACTAAAAAATATAAATGTTTACAAGTTATATTTCGACCTTATTTTTCTATTATTTAAAATTAATCTCTACAACATGTAATTATTTGACTGCCTCAAAGAAAGTGATACAGATCTTACCTGATTTTGGGTTGTAAATCCAGACCTCTCAATTTTGCATGAATCCAAGGCCTTAATTTTTACCACTTTATCTTGATGAGCCTGGTAGGTCACTTTACAATTTCCAGAGACATCTTCCTAAAAAGAAAAGCAAAAATATAATGTTTGGGATTTGGCAGGGATCTTTTAATTCTAGTGGGAAGTGGCCTGAAAATTGAGGTCCTTAATACCTCACAATAAACAGCTTTTTATTTCAGGATGACAAAACAAAAATAGAGAATTTAGTCCCCTATAGTCTGTTCATTCTTTCTCACCTTCTTTGGCTGAAGATTATAGTACCCTTTTGATTGATCCAGAAATAACACAGCATTTTCTATTTCTCTCTATGCCCAACAAAAATGGCCTGGCAATAAATAAAACTCTAGTAAATAGATAATTATGTGGCACAGAGAGTTGATTTTTAAAACTACATCTAGACCGTGTGTGTGTGTGTGTGTGTGTGTGTGTGTGTGTGTGTTACTTTGACTAGCCTTTTACTATATTTAAAACCCCATGGGATTAATTAGACTCATTGTTAGTCCATCACCAATTTGAATTTAGGCAAATGTTTCCCAATATAGACTCAGTCTAGCTTCTCTGAGCTTTCCCCTGGGCTCTGCCAGCCCCGTCTGCCTCTACTCTAGCAAACTAGCCAGGTTTCTCTTAGCCCAGGCCTGCCATCAGATTTTCTCTTCCATTCGTGGGCTAGTTGAATTCAAACTAAGAAAGTTGGAGTCCAGCTTTGACTACAGGTGTGATACTAGTGGATCTGCTTAACTTCTCCAATTGACCTCAGTTTCTTCATTTGCAAAATGAGGGAAGTTTGTACCAATTAATGGTTCCCCACACTGACAGTTAATCCTAATTATCTGAGGAGATTGTTAAAACACAGATGTTCAGGTCCTCCCTAATCTACTGATCACAATCTCTGGGCTAATCCTCATAGGATAGTGGTACACAGTGATGATGTCTGGAAACCACTGGAATGATCCCCAATGTTTTCTGTATTTCTAACAATTATTCTAAGTTCTCTTACTTATTAGAAGTGGTTCTAAATCCCTTTATCTTGTATTTAAGTAAAAAAGCATTGGGGTAAATGACAACTGTTTCATATGTAAATGAGATTTGAGTAACCAACTCATCTTTTCTGAACGATACCATAATAGTAACTCATCTACTGAATTTCTACAAGAAGAACTACTTATAAACAGTTTTGGCAACCCTATTGACAAACAAGATGCAGACTCCTTGGTAATGTTAGTAAGTACCTCATCGGTGGTTCCAGAGCTTAATTGCATCTGAAATAGGCTAGCCAAGCCTCTCTTGAGATTTGCTATGGCCACTGGCTCATTTGGATATGAGAAGAACTCCTTGACCTATGAGGGAAAAAAAAGAAAGAAAAGAACATATATGAAGCAAAAATGCATCATTTATCAGATTTAGTTAAATAAGTGAGTAGAAAGGTGAGATTCTCACCTCCATTAATTCTGGGAGAAAGCAATCTGTTACTTCAAAGCAGTGATTTCTGTGTGTGTGTGTGTGTGTGTGTGTGTGTGTGTGTGTGACAAGAAGCTATTTAGATTTCTATGAAGATAGATCACTAAGATGTGAAATTTAGAGGACTGATAGTGAAGGTTCTAACATGATGGGCATTGCATAGGAGAGGAAAGAGCACTGATCCAGGCTGGGATTTCTGTCAAAACAAGAATTGTTGAAGAAAGAAAAATTAGGAACAGTCCCTCTGAACTTATCACCATGTTCTTTACCTGAAACCCTGTCAAAATGAAAACTAACCAAGTTTTACAATAACGGCAAATAAAAAGGTTCTTAGAAAAGAATGGCAATTGTTACCCTTGAGACTTCTGAGGTGGCACAGCCTCTGAAGGTCATGACAAGGACCCAGGCATGGCCAAGATGCTCATGGATAAAATTCCAGAGGAGCAAGGTTTTTCCAGGGCATTCATGTTGACCTTGGGTACAAGGAGATACAGAAAGTTGGAAGATTTGAGACAGAGTTGCTTACAGGCTGCTCCAGGTACTGCTCTGATGTTCCTTTAAGAAGACAGGGAAAAGAGGAGGAATGAGGTGACTGTGATTTGGTAGCAACAATATGTAACTTCCCTTTGTTTTACCCTTGACATTTATAGCTACAGTGTCTTTTATTATTTGGATAAGTTAGCCAACGTTTAAGAAAAAGGGTAAATATACAAAGAGAATATTCTGGCAAGTAGCCTGTTGATTTTTATCCTGTATTGACTCCAAATACATCACGAGGTTTAGAAATAGAGGCTAGATATGTCTTCCCTGTAAAGATTCCCAAAGTCTGTGTTAATTGTAGCAGAGAATTTCTACCAGAAATATCTGGAATGCCTTCCTATTCATCTTTAAAAACAACCATGACTTTTCAAGTAAAATAGAAAGTTCAGTAATTATGCAACGAATTCAAATATAACTGAATGATTCAGTCTACATAAAAACCTGTCATGCATTAAAAGAAGAGAATATTTTGCTAAATTATCCAAACAAGTGCCTCAACCCTTTATTTTTATTTCCTACATATACTCTCCCTAGTGACATATTTACTAGATACTTTATCTGACAATCAATTTTAGTCATTACACTGGACAAACCTATAAATGTTGGAATACTGTTGTTTGTCCCAGTTAAAAAGGAACTGGAATAATGACCTCAGTGTCTGAAAATCCATGGTGTCATGTTCTCAAACAAATCACTGGCAATTTCTCAAATCCAAGCTGAGTTTCTGATGTTCTATATTGTAAATGGGGTCTTCTTTCCTTTAGCCGTGACAGTATTATTTCCTTTGCAAATACCTTGGGGTATGATATCTCCAGATAACAAGCCTATGTTTAATGGGATTATTTGAGCCCAGGAGAGTAAGTGCTCCCTCAGTGGTGGTGTGATATTCTGGTGATATTCTGGTCTGAGACTTAAATACTTTAGAAAGCAAGAGGATCCATTAAGTGGGAAAAATACCTATATCATTATCACTTCAGTTTCCTTCCAAGTTGCAAAATGTGCCTACTTTTAGATCTATTTAAATTTCACCTAAAATTTTATAGGAAACCCACTTCTTTAATTTTTTGCTATGCAGAAGATCTCTTCTCTTACTGGCTTGCTTTTATGAATCAATCTTTGATCTTGATCTCTAGATACCAAGAAAATTATCTTAGAGCATTAGTTTTTCCTCTGAAGTCTGAAGAATGTAAACTATGAGACACAAAGAAAAAAAATCAATTTTTTCAATTAGTTTTATTGTTTTCCTAGAAATAGGGAAGGGGACAAGTGTTTTTTTTTGTTTTTGTTTTTGTTTTATTTTATTCTTTTTTTTTTTTTTTTTTTTGTATGACTACTGTCTCTGGGGGCTTAAATTCTGATTCTTTAGAGCAGAACAGTGAAATTCAAAGTGAAGATAATACTTGTAACCCTATTTGCCAAGAGTCAAAATTATTTTAGAAAATAATAATACACCAGAACTTTTCAGTTCAATCCATGTGGTTGCCACAGCCACAATAATGAATTTATTCATTATTTCACAACAGGAACTAAGTTTTATTATACCCAGGCCATAAAGCTGATTACGTCCTTCAGTACTGAGACAGTTCTGAACATCCAAGAACACAAGGTTCTTATCTGAATCCATAGTCTCCAGACTTTCCAGAGCACGACAGCAGGCACAACCAGGTTATAAACTAAGCCTTTAACCCAAGGAAACCAAATCTAGGAGACTGGGAAGGTTGTCAGTCTCCTAGTTGACTGGTCAAATTTGGGCAGCCATCTTCCTAACATTTCCTAACATAGCTAGGAAATGGCACATTGGAAAGCAAACAAATGAAGATACATGGAGAATATGAAAGCTTTCAAGGTGTCCCAGTTCCTTCGAAGGTTCAGTGTGTGTCCAGGAGTGAGGCTGCCAGATTCATAGAGCAAATTACTGTCTGGAAACAATGCAAAATAAGAGGCCAACTCAGCAGCCATGTGGTTAATTTAATCAATACAGCTAAAACCAGGAGTGGAAACTTGATAATTGTCTGGTTAATTAGATTAGCATTTCAGATTAAAAAAAAAAATAGAATTTATGCTGTAACTTGAGGCTCCTTTCTCTTGTCAATGTTAATCAGTTCAACCACATAACTGTCACATTTCCAACTCAGTTTATGATTTGTAGACAAAACTAGAGTCGTGCCCAAACACTTCCGTAGGAAAAATGAGGAGCAATGGAAAAAGGAAAATGTGCAGTGAACATGCATCTGGGTATTTTGATGCGTTTTCTTTTATAATGTAAATACAGGGGAGAGGAGAAGGGAGGACCTCTCTAGAAGGACAAAAATATATGCTGATGCGCATCCTTGAAATCACAGAAATTTCCAGTAAAACTTAATTTCAGTAAAAAAAAAAAAAAATGCTCTTTAAGAAAAATGTACCTCAGCAATTTACCCTGTCTTTGCATAATTTCTCTCAGAGTAGGTTTAAATCCCAAAGTAATGATCTTTCTAACAATGATGTAGCTCAAAATTCCACTTTGGCTTTTTAGTCTCCAGGGTCAAGTATTTTCCAACAAGTACTTTATTGTCTAATTGAGAGATATGACGATGTACTTTAACCTGTGGCTACAGTAAATCGTGACAAATCAAAGCTCCTCTAGAACAGGCACACTGGCATCACTGAAATAATGACGTGGCTGCTCCAATCCAGCCTTTGAACAGAAAGGGCAGTGAGTTATTTTGTGCATGTAGCAAAAGACTTTGTACTCAACTGCAAGTGAAGGAGCTATAAAATCACTGGGTGTCATTAAGGTTATAAATGCAATTAATATTTTACAGATTCAAATGTCTTGCTACATTGGAAGCCCAGAGAAGAAAATAAGAGGATTTCATATTATTAACCAAGTTGAGACATATGCAGACCAAGTAAATGAAAACATACAGTAAAGAATGAAATAATGAATACTACACCCCAACCAAAGAGACAGTTTTACAAATGCTTTCCAGCTGTAAGATAGTAGAACCAAGAAGTTTGAGCACAGATTCTGTTCCAAGTTCCTGCTCACCAGGAGTGTGGCCTTAGCTGAGGTTCTTAATTTCTCTTAACTTAGGTCTCTATCTATCACAGGATGATAAAGCAGCACCTGCTTTCTGAGACTGTCACCAAGATAAGAGACTATACAGGTGATGTCTTCACTCAGTGCCTGGCACACAGGAAGTGCCCAGTGAGGTTTTGCTACTATTATGGAAACAATAAGGAAAATCATTCTCAAGTCTGATTTATTTTAGTCCCAAATAATCTTATTTATCCATCCCTTTATTTTACATTTATTGAGTTCCCACTATGAACAAGGTGTTGAAAATAAAGAGATATAGACATATTTTCTCCCCACAAGAAACTTAACTCTGAATATAGACAGCAGATAAATAGAGAAGATTGCAATACACTTTGATAAAGACTTTGCCAGAAATAAACTTAGGAACTCTGGGGCTGTGGAGTATATTGGGGAAGGCTTTATGGAATACCACGCCAGTCAGTACAAGGAATGGTTCTGAGTACTTGGTGAAGAGAGGGAGTGGGAGGATATAAAGTGGAGGAGGGGGATGGAATACAAAGAGGGATGGGAATTCCCTCCACCCTAAGTCACAAGCTAGCAATGAACACAAATGATCAAAAGAAAAGGGATAAGGGCCACCAGTGAGCTACGTGTGCCAAGAGTGTTCTAAAGAGGGATGATTATTTCCAACTGGCTGGAAGGGTATGAACTGTACAAAGTAACAGGCCTGTGAGCAAAACCCACACACAGAAAGTATCTCGACAATTGGAGAAGAAAGAGAAAGCATTCCTGAAGATGAGGATTTATATTTGGTCATGGAAGAGGTGAATATATATATTCCTTCTTGTGAGTCTTTTCAGTACTTTACAAGTACAAATGTGTATCCTGATTAACAATAGAGATGTCTGAAATTTCTATTTTAAAATATTAGTTTTCATCTTTAATTTGAATATGAAAAGTTTAATTTTAGAGATATGCAGAATTATAATTGTAATGTTCCTGTTCTGTTTTTCTACTTTGGTGCCTAAAATTGAGTTCTCATCTTCACTGATGTATTTTTGTATATGCCAATGACATATCTGTAACTTCCATATACCTACACATATAATGAGGTGGTGCATGCCTATAGTCCTAACGACCTGGGAGGCTGAGGCAGGAGGATCAAAAGTTTGAGGCCAGCCTCAGCAACTTAGTGAGACTCTATATCAGAAATAAAATAAATAAATAAATAAAGGACTGGGGATATAGCTCAGTGGCAAAGTGCCTGAGGTTCAATCCCTAGTACCCATGAAAAATTGCCTCTTCATTTCAAATATATTAAGACCATTTAAAATAGACAAATTTCAAACTATAAGTAATGACCTGTAACAGAATTTTTTGAGCAGTTTTTCAAATAAATATTATAAAATTCATTCATTATTTTTACCATTAAATGATTTTTCAAGTCTTGGCTTTTAAAGAATCTCTAAGTACTTTTTAAAAAATCAGCTCTACTTTAGACATTCCAGGCTTTTTAAAAGCTTTGACTTTCTACTTTGCCTAGATATTGATACCCTCAAAACAATTTAATATCACTTATCTAAGATATATCATTTCATTCTAATTTGTCTACTTCCTTGAATTCATCTAATCATGCTGTGATGACCTGCTGTGTTATACCATCTCTGCAACTTTCTGATTTAATAAGGAATGTACTTTTTAATAGTGCTTCTCATCAATAAATAAATACTTTATTCTACTATAAAGATGAGTAGAAAACAAATTGACTAAAAGTATAAGAGAATTCAGGGCATCTATTTACTTTGGAAACATTTCATTTGCAATTTTTGAAATTTGTTCTTGAAATAATTCCATTTACCACAAAAGTAGTGACAACATGATTCCCTCAAAATAATATCTAATGAAGGGAAGAAAAACAGCAAGTTGGAGAAGAAAGATGTAGAACCTACAAAATGCCTTTACCTTTCCACGGATTAGATGAAGGAGCACAGGTCTTTGCAGAGCTTCCAAGTTTGCCTTTCCTATGATTTTGGGTGGATTTTTTCCTTTGAAGATGCTCTTCTCTCCTCTCTGCTGATTGACATTTTCAACCTTTACATCCGTTACCTAGAGTCATATATGAAAGCCTGTTAGAAAAACTTCGATGTCTGTCTCTTGGAAAATAAAATGACCAAGTAATAGACCAAAAAAGTTGTCATTTTTCAATCCATGATTCATAGGACCTTGCCACTTTCACTTTAAAAGAACGGAGGAGGTATTTGAAAATTAGATTTTTAAAATTAGGCAAAATATCAACACTTAAAAATCCTGTGATGTCAGACTGTAACTGTGATGTGGCTATGGCTTTTCCATGCCACTCTTACTCTTGTCACTTGTTTGAGCCATTGCTATTTGCCTGATCACATCACTTTCTGTATATTTGTCTAAAAGGACTCCTTCCCCATTGGACCATATCTGTATATATAAAATTATAGGTAAACAGTCTGAACAAGGATATATATATATTTTTTTTTTTTCAGAATAGCTTATTGTTCTCTTGAGAAATGGCTCAGAAAAATGGGTGATGACGCTTTGATCCAACTTGAAAAATACAACAACTATCAGAGACAGCCAAGCAAAGATCACTTGGAAAATGGGTTGCAGTGAACTTTATTATAAAGGACATCAGAAACCACTTGTTTCAAGTACTTGGTTCTGTGTACCTAATATGCAGAAAAATTACTGACTATATTAAAGAAATCTATTGCCTTTAGGTTTTGGAAAAGCAAGTATATAGTCATCAAATAATAAAATTGTAAAAGGTTCTACGGACCATCTAATTGAACTTCATTCTCAACATGTGAATCTAAACCATCATAATTGACCAAATACTGCCATGCGAGGGAGGTCTTTGTTCCTTTGGAGAAAATACAAAATAGGTGTACTCCCTCACTGGTGATTCCTCCCGTTAAATCAAGAATCTCAGACACCTCCTAATTTATCTTGCCTTTCACTTAGTCTCAATTGTTTTTCAAATGATATGGAATGTAGATCCCTCACTCCAAGAACATTTTGAATGGATTCTAGTTTAATGCCCTTATTAACATACAGAATTGAACATCACACTTCAGTTGCCCACCAGCATATACTGCCTGTTTCAACATCTTGGAAAAATAAAATCACTTTTGATCAGTAAAAACTTCAAAACTGAATCTAGCACCGATTTAGAGAAAGGTAGCAAATGAAATAGTTATATAACCAAGAGCACAGCACAAGTACTGTCAAATGGTATATTTCTCAAAGACGTTGCTGAGAACTAATCCGTGTGTGTGTGTGTGTGTGTGTGTGTGTGTTGTTGTTGTTTTCAGCAGAAAATGCTCACTGTGATTTGGATTAGTTGGTCATCATCACCATCAGGGTTCCTCCACAGTAAGACAACATCCACACTGGAAGAGACTCGGTAGCCCACACTGTCTTGGAGTTTTCCTTTGCCCCCATCAAGGAACACTTCAGTGGAGTATGTGAGCTTGTACAGCCGGTCATTATTTAATGAAAGACCAGTTGTGTGACCTGCATAAAGAGAGTGACACAAGTCAAGTTTTAATTGTAAGACAGCCATTAGGCCAGAGAATGTACTGACTTAACACCAGTACATTCCTCTACTTCACTGGTGCTCACTGAGAGCTTAGTAAGTACCTGCTAAAGCAAATATGGTCCTGCTTCTCTACCTGTAAGAGATCAGTGGTTGAAAAACATAAATTTTAAGACAATCAACTAACAAACTAATTCCCATTTCAGAAAACCAGTTTGTACCTCTTGTCAGTTATCAGGTTATCCAAATATTGCCCTGGTTGAACGAAAGAACACTTTTTCAAGAAAATGTCATTGTATCATTTCTTATTATGTAAACATGAGTTCAATTAACTAATTGGAGTTGCTTTATAAATTTATTAAAAACCATATATAATTAACAAGAACCATTTTGTAATTTCCATATTTTTAATACTAACAGTTGAATGACAAAGTAGTTATAGTAGTTCTATAAGGGCATTTCTTTAATTTGGATATTTTTGATATTTAAGAAATAAGCCCCCAGTATAATTTACTCTATTAACTTATTAGTAAGCTTTTAGTGCAAAGGTACATTTTAAGACTATACCTAAAAAAATTTAAATTAGCTTTGCTGAAATAAAGGGATTTTTACTAAATAAAGTCCTAGCATAGGCTTAAATTTGATCAGGGACAATTTATTTATTTACTTATATGCATTCGGTTTTTCAGTACTGGGGACTGAACCTAGGACCTCATGTATACTAGGAAGCCCTTTACCACTGAACTACATCTCTAACTCCACCAGGTGCTGTTTAATATCAAATAGTGCACATATACATCAGTATTGTGGGTCAAGAAACTGACATATGAACTGTTTCCAATTCAGTTTAACTTATCTCCAAGAAATGTAAAGAAGGATCAATATGTATGTCTTCCTCAGAAATGACTTGAAGTTTATGGTCATATAAAATTTTGGAGGGTATATTTTCTATGAATGGCTCTCAAGAGATTATCGAGAAAATTTCAGTATGCTTCCCTTTAGGACTAATGATGTTACACTGCCAAGTTAACTACAGCAGGCAACCATTATTTTTCTTCCTGAAGAACTATATGTACGGAGAGAGGGGCAGGGAAGAGAATGGAGTGGCTAGATCAAAAGCGAGGTAGTTGAAAAAGGAAGTAAAATTACTTTCAAAAACCAAAAAATTAAGAAAACCTCTAAAAAGCCTTTACCATCTATACAGTAATAAACTATTCCTCCAGTTCCAATACCTGCTAAAGCACCTATTGCCTGGAGGGCATTTTTATGAATGAACATGAAAATCTATTGTGTTAAGCACTAGTATTACTCATTTTACAGATGTGGAAACTGAGCAAAACAGAGATTATACAATTTACCCAAAGTTCCCCCAGTAATTAGTTGTGGAGACATGATTCAAACCTTAGTCATCTGGTTGCAGAGACCATGCTCTTGCTTATACTGTATATTGTGGAAACTTTAGATTGAATTATTTGCCATTTCTAGGGAGTGAGATAGAAATTCATTCATTCATTGAACAAGGATGTACTGAGTTCCTGCTGGATGGTAGGCAATTATCTGGACTCTGGGGCTATACAAAACTACAAGGAGACAAAATTCTACCATCATGGAGTTTTCATTTAAATGACAGGGAGATGAGCAGTAAAACAAAAATAAGTACACAAGCAAATTATATACTATGTTAGAAATGCTAATGAAGAAAACTGAAGCAGGGAAGGGAATGGGGATGCTGAGGGAAAGACCTCTGTAGGAAGGTAAAGGCCTTAGGCTAGCCACGTAGTCATCTATGGGGAGAATATGCCCTGCACTACTCCCACTATTACTCCCTAGTCCCTCCACAGAAGTAGCAAGTGCAAAGGCCTGTTGCAGGATTCATGCAGGTGTGATGCAGGACCAGCCTAGAGGCCAAAGGGGCTGGAATTGAGCAAATGAAAAGCACAGCAGAAAGAGATGAGCCAAACAGTGGAGACTTGGGGGAACATCTGCATTGACTTGGAGTTTGACTCCGAGTGAGATGGAAAGCTTGCAGAGAGTTTTAGGTGGTGATCTGGTTTTAGGTTTTAGGTACTTCATGATCTGATGAAGTTTCAAAGAAAGAGGACAAGAATTTAACAGGACTCAAGAGGTGGGTAAAGGAGATGTGAGAGTAAGTATCTAAGTGTGCACACACAAAACCAAACTGTCCAAACATCAAGTTAAGGACCTGAGGTCTGACACACAGAAGGCAGAGAGAGTCAAGAGGGAGATGAAGTCTGTGATCCCTCCAACCTCCCATCTCTGCCTCTTCTGCATTTTAACTGGGGATTCTGCAGGAGATTCAAACACTAGCTTTGTGTCCAGGAAAGATATTTTGGCTGGGGAAGCTTCTTCTTCTTTTTCTTTCTTTTCTTTTTTTAATGATGCCTAACAAATTCCACATAGGACATAAAGGAAATAAATAGATGTTTTCTTATCTAATCTTCATAGCAGTTCTAAAAGGTAAGCATTATGTGAGAGCTGACAGAAACCAATTCCAAGTGTGACCCAATAAAGCAAACATAATGCAGAATTTGATATTCAGATTCAACTGAAATCCAAGTTTGAGGCCTACATGAAGGTGCCTTCTGATTAAAATAACTATGAAAAAAATTAGAGGATGCTAGTCTGTCTTAAATTTCAAAGCTTTCAAAACTGTCATGCAGTTCATTTTTTCTTACTTTTACTGTTCAAAGGAACACAAAAAGGAACAATAGATCAATTTTTGATTACGACTTGAAGGGAATAAAGCATAGGGAAGAAAGGGCCCTGTTGGTCCAAAGCTTTTTTCTACCTCATTCAACAGGCCTAAAATGCTTGTTCTTTTGCCTAATGCTTAAAAAGCCTAAAATAGTTCACATAATTAGATTGTGCAACAGTGTTCTTCTGTTATTCCTTCCTCTTTCTCTGTTACGTTATTCAGAGGTCTGGAAACACTGGACATTGCCGGTGTTATATTATTGACTTGGTTTCTTTGTTAGGGTATTGCTCTTCAGAATATGCATAATGGCATTTTTGGGGAACCAATGTCAGTGACACCAAAACCAAAAGTCAGAAAGGAGTCAGTACCTCTTCAATTTGTTCCTTCAAGTGCATTTAGAGTTTTTAAAGTGACTGAAGAGCAACAACACTCTTAGTCTGGAATGCTTTAAAAAATATTTTAAAATACCACACTCATTTGGAAAACTTAGGTACAACAGCACTGCTAATTGGCTTAAGTGTGGAACAAAGCAGAGGTCAACTAAAATGAGGCGTGAGGCGCAGTGGTGATAAGGGTGAGATGTGACGAGTGTAAGATGCAACACAGAACTATAAAGTCAGAGGTAAAAGAAGAGGAAGAGAAAAATAAAATAGATGATTCATATAAACAGAGCAAAAAATAAGGATAGGGTCGGGCTGAAAGTGAAGGGAAGGAACCATTCAGGTTTAGAGGTGGTGACAAAGTTAAACAGAAAGTAAAAGCATTACATAGGGGAAACCCAAAGACAGTACTGAGAACAGACCCACCATACAAAGCATAATTATGAAAAAGTAGGAAGGCTGGGTACAGTGACCCACACCTATAATCCCCAGAATTGGGAGGCTGAGGTAAGAGGATTGCAAGTTTGAGGCCAGTCTCAGCAATTTAAAGAGAACTTTAGTAATTAAAAGAAAAAAATAAAAAGGGCTGGGGACGTAGGTCAGTGGTAGAGTGCCCCTAGCTTCAATCCCAGTACCCATTTTCCCCAAAAGTAAGGAAAATTTGAGTCTTTAAAAAGTTCATACTCAGCATACCAAATAATCTCTTCTACTAATATTAATCCCAGCCCTCTCCTCCATTCTCTTCTTGTGCCAATCTGCCCTCAACATCCACCCAAAATTTAGAAATTACTAAACAGTTGTATTGGTAATTTAAATTACAGATGAGTTTTGAAGTGATGCACAGGATCGGAACATTTAGAATGGCCTAATTTTGAGAGAGCTTGCTGGTTAGATGTCAATCATTATGAAGGCAAAGAATCTATAATGAAATCGTGGTATTATAATACCAAAGGTCATTTCATCCAAGAAGAAAGAACTAGTCCTTTTCATTTGTGATATTTGGAATAAGCAATGTACACTTAGCAGCCAGTGAAGCTTAAACTTAAGGTTCCTTCCAGGACTTTGGAAGGGAACCCTAGTGATGTGTACACATATCTTATCTTTTTGCAGTAGCCTTTGAAAAAGTAAGATATTTTTGTACTCTTTTCTCAAAGATAGACTCTAAATTGCTTAAGTTTCAGGTTCTAAAATCTGGATTTGCCACTGAGCTTGCACACAGCAATCTGTCATGTTTTCCCTGAGTGCTGTTGAATGTATATGTGTCTATATAGTATGTGTGTTTAAATTCTTTATAAATGCATTTGCATTTTCCTATTTTATAGAATGGAAATAAGAGTAGTCCACCATAACAGCTATAATCTCTATTATTTTTCTCAAAATTATCATGGTATTAGGCTGATATTATGGTATTTATATCATTCATATTTCAAATATTTTAGAGTTTGACAGTAAAATAGCTCTCCAATAATTCTCAGATATGATTTACGAATCATGACTTTTCTCTCAATTTTTTTTCATCCAAGTAAGGACCAAACTTACTTTAAATACAGTTTAGAAACTGGTGAAAATGTATTATCTTTCACTCAGGAACCTAAAGTACAATTTACTTGGGTGAAATAATTTAAATTTAGTCCTCTACTCATTGTTCCAATGACAAAGTTTGCCATTTTCTCTCACGTGGAAATTTTCCATATATCTTGACACAAATTTCACTTTATGATCAAAAGCCCATTTATCTCAAACAGGTATTAAAAGTTTATCAAAGAGTTCTTTTACATCAATTACTAAGAGTTAAGTAGTTTTAAAAGCAGGCCATACTAAGTTGCTAGTTAGATTGATGGGTTTTAAGTCTCTGAAAAGTGACAATTTTACACGGAGCAACATTCAGAAATTCAAGGAGTTTATAATCTATCTGATATAATGTAAGATTCCATATTAGTACATTTCATACAGTCCTTTGAAACCATTCCTCATAAAGTGTTTTTTTTTTTTTTCTCTTGCTTTTTCTGGAAATATTGATATATAAATATATATCTATTTTAATCACTTCCATCTTAAAATAAAAACTAACTCACAACACTATTTTTCCAAAGATAAGTCTTGTTTCTTAAACCTATATAATATTTTTTTTTCTTAATTCACCAACTGTGATTATTCTAGCACTTTTGAATGGTAATGGATTAAATACATGCTTTACCATTTCATTCATAATTCTTTAGTAAATCAAATGCCCTTTTCATTGGGTCTAATTCTTCTTGATGTCACATTGCTAAGCAACTAGAAGGAAATCTAAGTACTGAAGATTTTTTTTTTAAATCCTCTTTTACAATTCAAATGAAGGAGTTGCACTGGGCTTTACCAAAAGCTGTGGGTAACAATAGCTGGCTTCGTTTTTCCCTCTTTTAAAAATAGACAGGGAATGAGAAACTGAAGCAAGAAACACACTGGTAAGAAAGAAAAGAAAAATGGAAGCAGAAAGTTGAATTTAGTTTTCATGTCAACCTAGTCTTGCTTTCACAAACATTCCAAAATTACACAGCTTTGAAGATGATTTAGTTAGGAACTCTTCCACTGCACGTGCGCGCGCGCGCGCACACACACACACACACACACACACACACACACACACATTCTCCCTAAAGACCAAAATTAAAGTTTAGCAAAAGACAATACAAACTTACCTTTAACAGAAGCTGAATAGGAGGAAATGAAGCAGAGAAAAAGCACAGCAAGAAGAATCATGTTGACTGACTACCCTCTACTGCATCCAGTCCCAAGCTAGGAGTCACTGAGAGATGGACTCTTCAGATGTTAGCCAGCAAGGGAGTGACCCTCCTCAGAACCTGTGACAATAATGTTTATCTTTGGGGAAAGGTCAGATTCCAAACTCCAAAATCAGGACCTAAGTTCACTAAAGGGCTCATTATTAATGATTAAACAAATGTAGGTGGGCTGTAGTTTTCAGCTTCTCACTCTTTTTATTTTATTTTTTTCAATCCCTAAGGAAAATTCAGAAAGTTTATACATTTGAGAACTAAACCAGGTCAGTCTACCTTCCTATAAATACAGAAATACTGAAGGACATTTCAAGCAAAGGGTGGGATTTTTTCTGCCCAATACATAGTCATCATCATGTCTATGATATTAACTGCCTATGTTCACATTTCACTACTTCATGTGGGAGGGTGGCAAGGATTCTCAAACTCAGCTAAATCTAATTGAATTTTAATATGTCTTATATGGTCATTTTTAGCTTTTTTGTATTATTTATATGCCATTATTAAAAACCATCATATTAGAATTTAAATTTAGACTAAGATGTGCCACTACCAATTACTTTAAAATAAGATTAAAACAGAATTTTCATTCCTAAAGCAGAGATGAGTCTCCTTGTGTGCGAAAGTGTAGGGGGTTGAAGCAAATAAGTGTTGTCCATCATTAATGGGCTAGCAGGCCAATTGAGTAGGTCATGGTAGACCTCTATTTGTATCTAAGGTAAGACATACTTGTGTGAGTTCACAGGCTGATTAGCTTATGCTTTCTGATTTCTATTTCCAGGAAGAGATTCAGAGGGCAAATCACAGTTCTCAGCAATTTTGGTACAGAATATTAATTAGGAAATTTCTCTAGAATTAAAGTACATATCCTGGTATGGCTAAGGCCATGCTAGCTGAACCAACCCTTGGCCCTGGGACCTCCCATGAGAAAGACCTGACATGAACAAAACCTGTTAAACCAAAGTGGCATGGAGAAGGTAGTGGGGGAGGGGGAGAGGGTTGCTGGTTGAGTGTCATTTCAATGTACTTGAAAATACTTATGGCCATGTTTCAGTAACATATGGATTCTTAAATGTACCCTGTTTCCTCTCAAAATCCTTTTGTAGAACCCCAACCTGAAGTTTGAATCTTTCAAACAACTAGGAAAAAGATAGCAGACTTAATGGGGCCACAAAATAAAATAAAAATTTAGAAATTTTCAAAGAGTATTTCTTCTTCAAGTATATTTTCACATGAGGAATAAAAAGATGAAATTCTTTGTTTTATTATCTATGGAGATTAGAACTTAATATGCTATCGTCAGTTTTATATAATAATCTTGGCTGAAGTACCTAATAAAAAATAAGTTGTTTGATTAGGAATCTCCTTAAAGCTATAAATACTAAGTTTTCTTGGGATTTAACAGAAAAGGTCACTTTTTTTCCCTGTAACTCCTTATAGCTGAGACTGTCAAGTTTATTTCTTTTTGTTCTTTTTTTCACTTGTTCTTTTTAGATATACATGACAGTAGGATGCATTTTGACATATTATATGTTCATGGAGTTTAACTTATTCTAATCAGGATCCCATTCTTGTGGTTGTACATGGTGTGGAGTTTCACATCGTGTATTCACATGTGAACGTAAGAAATTTATGTCCAATTAATTCTACTGTTTTTCCTATTCCCACACCTTCACCCTTCCCTCATCTTGAGAAAAAATAACTTTGTTGAGAAAATAAAAGTATTATGAATAGATGGGATTACCAACACAAGGAAATGGGAAAGTGCTGTTTGCTTTCCATTTGAACAGACTTCTAAATGTTCCCACAATTTCTGTATTATACTTATAGGGATATGAAACAATTATAATCACTTAAGCTTTACGTCCACATTTCTTTAAATTAAGGACTAGTTTGCTTCTTATTTGATTCTATAAGAACTGTCTTTTGCATTTTCATTGGAGACTTGCAGTTAAATAGACTTTTAAAGTTTGGGGTTATACTATGTGGTTCATGATACGTGTCTCTTCGGGTAAAGTACTACTTGTTGTCAGGCGTTTACCAGAGTCCAACCAATAAAAGGCATATCACTATTGCCTAATAAAACAACTGCTGTTTCAGGTGAGCATTTGATTTCCACTAGAAAGCGCCTGTGAGTCATTGTACTAGAGTTGTTTCAACATAGGATGTTCAACAAGGCTGCTTCTATTGGTTAAAAATAACATCACCCTTTTATATTTTGTCTATAACCTTTTCTTTTTACACAAACATTTGAGAAAAGACTTCCTGTGATTGCTTCACCAAGGTGAAATAAGAATGTCAAATCCTTTCCACATTGAATAAACTCTAGACCAAAGAAGCATCCTCTTTCTGTTGCTCTGCAGATCAAGCAGAACAAATGCTGTATAATATATGTTGGAGGTACATCCTAATACTCCCCAGCTATTTTACGTGGCATGCGCGGCAGGGTAGAAGCACAGAACAGTATAAAAATAACAAGAGTTGCTGTCTGTGGAACAATTACCACACATAATACACTATGTTAAGTGATTTACATTTTTTATAATATATCATCATAATAATCATCCCACTTATCAGGAAAACTAGGCTCAGATTAATTTAGTAAAGCATTTTAAGGAATATAGGAAAACAAACCTTAAAACCTAAATTCAATGTTCTTCTTTACATAAAACCATTAAAGATGGGAAGTGGAAAAAAATCAATTTCTTATGTATGCCATGAAATTATCAGTAGGAACTATCTTTTTAGTAAGTCCATCACAATTGTACATGAAAGCTCATGGAGCACCTGATTTTTGTAGTTAGATGTTCTAAGGTCACGATACAGAGGAAACACTGATTTATACTAGTTAGGAAAAATCATAGAATACATTTTAAAATAATCCTATTATCATGAAATTCCTTTGGTGGTATGTGACACTGAAATATTTCCTGTACTACCACTTTGCCTCGATAAGTAAGGGCACTATGGAATAAAGATGGATGACTAATTCCAAAGTGCAGTTGTTTCTGTAGAGTGTCATGCGTTATTAACAGGGGTTAACTTATTTTTGTAGATTAGAAGATAGATGAACTTTACCCACTAAAGGTTGAAAGGAAATGTATTGCCCCACTAGATACAGATATAGTAGGTCAGGGTGTATAGTGACTATATGAGAAGAAAATCATCATCAGAACACTTCACTTTGTTCTTACAAACATGACATTGTTAAAGTGGTATGAATCTACATCATGCACAACCATAGAAACAAAATGATGTATCCCGTTTGTGTACAATGAATCAAAATGCAGTCTGTAAAAAGTAAAAATTAAAAAAAAAAAATTTTAGGAGGATATTTCCCTAAAAAGTCATAATGGTTAAGTCTAGTAATATTTTCAGTTTAATAATGGACTTAGCATTTTGAAGGAATTCTGAAAAGTAATTTTTGTTAGGTTAAGGATATTCTTATAATATATGACCTCATTTATACCAAGGTAAAATCATGGAAGAATAAATGCACAATTTTAACAGGTGTTGTTCAAGAGTTGTCTTTGAGAAAATACTCATTAAACTCCTCACCTTAAAAGTCAAATTTAGACTTAGGTAGGAGATATTTGGAATTAAAACTTCAAAAAAATACAGTTTTTTTTTCAAGATAGAATTATGAAGCAAACTTGATCCCATCATATACATACATATTCACACATATTTGATAACAATAAAAAAAATCCTTATGTATCATGTTAGCCAACTATGAGGATTCTACCTTAACAATTGTCTTTGGCCACGCAAAACTGAGTCGCTAGCACTTAAAGGAAGAAAATTGATAGAAGCATTTTCAGTAGACTACTGTAAAGAGAATAAAATTTAAATTTTGATCAAAATTGGTAATTTATTAACAGTAACAATGAAAATTTGAAGACATAATATTTTCAATGTGATGAGACAATGATTGTCAATTGACAATTATTGGCAATTGTCATCATAGTATTGTATGCTCTGTAAATATGTCTTTTAAACATAAATTTGAAGTAAGGTATTTCCAGAAAAAGTAAAACCGAGAATGTGCAAGACCATACCTCCATAAGGGATCTTTAAAAAAATCTACTTCAATCAGAAAAAAAAGTGACTCCAGCTGGAATTTGAGATTCAAGAAAGAACAAAGAATAAAGAAAGTGGTAAATAATGTGAGGAGACACACTGACTCTTGAAACTTTAATAATTATGTCTTGTGGGGCTGAACCCAACTTAAAAGTAGGCAAGAATAATTATGTCACATTTCGTGGTACAGTGAAAATTTGGATATTATAATATTTGTTCAATGACAAGAAGTGATTAAATAAATTATGGTACATCAATTCAACAGGTAGCCATTTAAAATAATACTTTACAATTATGTTTATACATGTTTACGATATTTGGAGAGCAGACTGCTAAATAGAGTTAGTTGTATTTCTCCTCTTTAAAAGTGGGATAGGTATAAATATCATAAGGAATGCTTCTATATAAGAGATTTGTCTTCTTTTTCCCATTCATTTATTGAATCATTTATAGTAGCATGAACTCATGGATATTTTATACTCAGGGATATAACCCAATACTACCTCTTTTAATTTGTTGCTACAATTATTTCATTTTTAGCCATTAGGAATTCTTTCAATTTGGCTCCTGGATTCCTTTGACCATATCTCATCCAAAAGAATTTGGTTTTTGTTTTGATTTCTTTTTAAGTATTCCTATTCTTTTTCATTTGTGTATTTTTATCCTAATCTAAGAATCAATCATTTTTTCTAGAATTTCTGGTTCCTTTTATTGAAGAATATCATTAAAAACCAAGATCAGGGTACTAGATGTGCTCTAGGTCTACCTATGCTTTAAACAACATTGAATTTATATTCCACAAACATAATATTTCTTTATTTAGCTAGCATTTGATTTCTTTCATTGGAATTTTGTAGCTTTCCTCATATATGTCCTATACAAACTTGGTTAGATTTTATATTAGACAATTATTTGTGGCTGTCACTAAAATCTGGGAATGGAGGGACTTAAAGGAGGATTTATTGTGGCTCATGGTTTCAGTCCATGGTCATCTTGTTCCATTTGCTCCATCACTTTGGCCTGAGGTGAGGTAGAACATCATGATCATGGCCATATTTATAGTAGAAGAAAGCTACTCAGCTCTGACAGCTGGTAAGAAGTGAGGTGGGCTGGGGACAAGAAATTCCATTCTAGGTCATGCCCTCAGTGACCTACTTCCTCCAACTAGTATCCACTTCCCAATAGCACCACCAGTTGCAAATCCCTCAATGGATTAATCCACTGATGAGAGTAAAGCTCTCATGATCCAGTTATTTCCCAAAAGCACCACCTGTGAACACTGCTGCATTGCAGACCAAGCTTTCAACACATGAGTCTTGAGAGGACGATCCAGATCCAAACCGTAATAGATTTATATCAAGTATTGTTATAATATAGTTATTTTTCAAGTTAAAATTGTGTATTAATGATACATAGGAAAACAATTGACTTTTGTATCTTAACTTTGTATCCTGTGAGTTTACTATAATTGCTTATTTAATAAGGGTTTGGTGAGTTTTTTTTTTTTTTAACCGATAATATTATCATCAGCAAACGGTTTTATTTTTACTGCGTTTTCTTATTGTGCTGGCTAGGATTTTCAATACAGTGTTAAATATAAATGTGTAGTTTTATATTTCTTATTCTTTTTTGAGTTATCTTCTTTAATAAAATCTTTAATAATTATTTTTGTTCTTTCATTATTTTCCATCATTTAAAAATTTTGCAAATTTTCTTAAAATATTGGGTTATAGTTTTCATCTTTTTTTCCAGCTTCATTCCCCCTCCTTTATTTTTAACTATAGCAACTTTTAATAGAATTGAATCATAATCCTTTTCTGTGGCTTATTTTTAACTAAATGTTATTTTGTAATTTTAAGAAAGAGAGGTGTGTAGAATAGGTTTTTTTCTGAACTCTTGTCTCTTCTCTGACTTTTGTCTGGACCTGCCTTATCCTTTTGCCCTCTATTGTTCCCATCCTATTCAATAAGGATTTTACTTCTTGTAGTTTCTCCTTGGTGCTGGGCACTGTTCAAGAACATAGTTCCTGTTTTTTGGTTTTGAGAGTTTCTAGACCTCACATTACTGTGGCACTTTAGAACTTCTGATTCATTCCTTTACAATTGCCCTAAACTTATTGTCTACTGGACTCCCTGCCCATTTTGCGGTTAGTCCCATATTGGTCTTCCTTGCTTTCCAGCAAATACTCGGCAATTTGGGGCACTCCCATTTTCAAGGTTTTCAGGGTCTTTGTTGTGTTCCCACTATTTCCTTCTACACAGATGCTAATATTTTGAAGTTTATAAAGGATTCCTTTTTTTTTTTAACCTAGTTATGACTATTGTCCAAGATTGTTGTTGTTACTTATTTTTGGCTATTCTAGATGCTTTACCTGTTTATATGAGGATGTTCAGGAAGTTCTCATATTACCGTTTCCCTAGTCATCAGTATTTATGTACTACTTGGGAAGCTGAGGTACTTTAAAACACATTTTAAACGTTATTTTTGAAGTCAATTAAAATGAAAGTGGAAGTAAGTTTAGATAAGAAACCAATACTTCCTTTTAGATACCTTTTCAAGTCATGTTTAAAAATTGGTTCCTTTTTGATTTTCTTCACCTGAAATTAAGTGCTTGCAAGCGTTATTCTCTCCCCCCACTTCCCCATTCTCAACTCGCTGTAGAGTACTCTCAGACTTAAAAATCAGAAGTAGGCTTACAATAGTGGAATCTGTAATGATTGCTCAATTTGGCCAAACATGGAGGAGCTCTTGATTGTATTTACTACCATATTTTTGTGCACCAAAATTCTGATTCTAGCTGTAAGCTCCTTCTTGTTCTACAATTTGCAGTCCAATTTAATACACTGACTGCCCATTGTCTGAATGTGGTCCATCGATGTTTTCTTTAGACTGCTCTGTATTTATTGGTTTGTGGTTAACTCATATACTTTGTTTTATTCTATTTTTACATAAATTTTATTGTGTATACTTAAACAATGTGACATTATGGGGTACATATATCAACAGTTAAAAAGGTTACCAGTTAGGCAAATTAAATACCCATCATCTCACAGATACCCATTTTTATTGTTTCTGTGGCAAGAACAGCTAAAATCCACTTATTTAGTATGAATCCCATATGCAGAACAATTTTGACCGATTCACCCTATATGTTACTTTGTATTCTCTGAACTATTGTTTTCCCACTTTCTCCTCCCCCAACCTCCCAATCACTCCTGTTAACCATTGCTTTAATCCATATACTTGAATTTTTGAAAATTCAATATATAAATGAAATGGTGCAATATTTTTGCATCTGGCTTATTAGGATCATGTCCTCCAGACTCACCCATATTGTTACAAATGACAAGATCTCATTATTTTTTAGGGCTGAGCAATTCTTCATTGTACATAATCAGCTGTTGATTTATCCATTTATCTGTTGATACCTGGGTTGTTTCCCCTATCCTGGCTATTGTGAATAATGCTGCAATAAACATGGAAGTATAAATATCTGTATGAGGCAGTGATTTCATTTCCTCTGGGTACAGAAGAGGAATTTTTTAAATTTCTTTTTAAAAAATCTATCATTTTCTGTAACGGCTGATCAGTATTTTAAAAACAAACAAAATAGTTGCCAACACTTACAACCAAATTTCACATACAAATTTGGATACCTGACTGCTCTTAAAAAAACCTGAAGCCCAATGTCATAATGCCCACATTACCAAATGGTACTTGAGTCCTGATTAAAGAGGCAATGCACCCTCAGGCTTTTGACACTTTTCTCCCAGACAGCTTCTCTCATTTGTAACCTTCCAGTTGCGATAGACATTATAGACTTGTGAATCATGGATAACTTCTCTTTTTGGCTTACACTACAAACGTGCTGTTCATTTTTAAATCTGTTTGTTTAGATGTCCTACAGACTCCCTAAAATTCACATATTCAAACCAACCTATTTTTTCTGAAACCTGATTTTCTTCCAGTGTTCCCTTAATGATCCAATTAATAGAGTTACATTTTTTACAGCTGTCCAAATTAGAAAAATCCTTAGGGTTATTTTTTCTTCTTTCTTCTATGCACAGCTTTTAATCATGTGTAAAAATGTGACCCACTTAGGTCTTTACTTTCACTGTTGCCTGTACATTAAATTCCTTTCCCTTCTTGATGTCTGGAAAACTCCTACTTACTTTCCAAGATGGAGTAAATTACAAAATTTGAAACTATGTTGTCTCAAGAAACATTTAGTTGCTCTTTTCCATCTATAGGTATCTCCAATGCATTGTATATTGTATATTATTTATTTACTTCTAGCTCTTCTACTAGAGGAGGAATTCCTTAAGGACAATGATAATGATTTAGCCATCTTTGTATTACCAGAACTAAGGAAAAAAACATGGAACTTGACAAATACATCAAATAACCATGAATTTTACAAATCAATGAGAATTGTTTCATGTCAGATAATTTCAGCTTAATCTTTTTATATGCTTCATCTTTGGTTAAATACTTTTTTTTCTGATTCTTTTTTGTACTTACTTTGAATTATTCTAGAGTCTATACATTTTGACCATAAGACTACAAAATTAAATGGTTAAGTAAAAATTAAGACTCCATTATTAAAATGAGAACTTTTTAATAACTTACAAAACTTTGCTTTAAATATCTAAGGATGCCAGGTATTATTACCTCTAGAAAAAAAAGTATAATTATTTATAAAACAGATCCCACAGGGACAACTGAACAGCTGTTGAAAGATCTGGCACATCACTGTGCCAGCCTGAATTTAATGACCTACATGTGAAGGGCTACATATCCAATTACTAATCCTCCCTCAGCTACTCTTTGCCCTGATATGGAGGCAGCTGGAAAAAGATGCCCTACTAACAGATCAGAAATGAATCCAGATTTCATTGCCAATGTTCAGTTAACAGAGATCCTTTAGATTTCAGATGAGGAAAAAACTGAGAGGGACTAAAACTGTTTTACAGTTCACATAGTTTTTCAAATAAATTTAAGAGTTTAAAGCAAAGTGACTTCAGTTATGTGACTAAATTCAGAGAAACTGCAATTATTTTAGAGAATCTAAAATTCTGAATTTAACTTTCTATTCACTCAAGTCTTTAAACGCATTCAAATATGTCTACAAACATCAAGAAAAAACTACTCCAAAGTTCTTTATATTAAGAAGGCTAACTTCTATTGAAAGATTCAAACCTTATTTTTTTATCTTCAAATTTTACAATAATCACCTATTAGAATTAGGATCAAATAAAAAAAAATAGAAAACGACAATCCACAGGATTGTGTTTCACTTCTCCCTCAGGTGACTTGGTCTATATATAGCCCAAAGATTATATAAGGTCAAACATTACAAACAATGAAACATCACCTGATGTTTTGCAAAATAACCCAGGAAAAAATGGTCAAAGAATGAATGGAAAGTAAAGCGTCTGGCTTTTTTTCCTTAAGCCATTAAAAAAGTCTTAGAAATTCCAAATTTAAATGCATTTTTATTGTGAATTTGACTCACTTCTCGAACTCTGATTTTCCATCTGAGTCATGTAAAAATGCCACCCTGGTAACCTTTTTTGTATAAAACCGAAAAAATACTAAAGTAAGAAATGCTGTCCTCTACTCTTTCATCTGTTCCGCATTTTTAATTTTTAAGAGTGGGACTATCTTAAGCTCCCCACTCCGCAGCCACACGAATATATGAATGAATAAATGCCGGCACGTACACCTCTACCTCTTTAAGGGGAAAAACTGATGTCACCATAACTACCTCCCACTCCCCAAATCCTAACTCCAGACCCCGCCCATATAAAGCCCCTCCTTTTTCTCCCAGGCGAGTCGGAAGTTAGCGCAGTTCAATGACGTAAGACGTAATCGCCGTAGCCTCCACCGTGTAACTCTCGCCTCTGCCTCTGGGAGTTGAAGTTTCCAAAGGAGGACTCGCCAGCGGTATCGGAACACACCAGAGGCTTTCTGAACGAACTATCACGTTCCCCATCAACTCAGTTTGGTAAATTTCCTGGCACTGCGGATAGCGCTTGCTTTCCCTTAGGTATCGTTCGTATACAAAAGGGACGCGTGCCACAGCACGACCGACTGGCAACAAGGGCTTCCGGGGCTCGAGGGAACGGGCCTGTGGAAGTGGCCGTAGCCATCCTATTCCCGAAGGAAATGACGTTGGCTAGGGCGCGCCCCTGCGGCCTTCACAGCTCTCTGATTCGCCGGCTGCATCTTAGTCCCGCCTCTCCGCTGATGCGTGGCGGAAGGTGTAGAAACGGGGGTGAGGGTGGACCGGGCTCTTCCGGTTCGCGGTGCCTAGCTTACAGTTCAAGTTTTTGGGGGGTGGGCGGTCGGTCCCTCGGATGTGAACAGAATGGTCCTACAAAGGATATCGGGAGAGGGAATCTGGACTCTGAAGGGCCGGAAAACGAGTTGTGGTAGCGCCACTTGTGACTAGAGACCGTGGGCGAGACGCTTTACCTCTATAGCTCCCTTTCCTTCTGTCTCCTATGGGAGCAGACTGAGGTAGCTGAGCCCTCTGAAATGTAGGGAGCCCGAGGGGGAAATTGCTGCAGATGTTGCTAAGTCCCTTTGTGGTGAGCTGGCGACTATTAGATTGAAGTGTTACTTGATTTCACTGAAATACGTTAAGAGTTTAAAATCTGGGAATTTCTCCAGAGATGTGAAAAGATTAAAAACATCTCTCCCAGGGGAGATCTTTGGCCCTAGGATCTTGACAATGAAACAAAGGGCTTTTGCAACCACAGAGTTGGCCAACACGTTCGGTCTTCTCTTGCTATCACGGTCAGGTCATTAATTCCATTGTTCAGTTATTCCAACATTAAACCTTTCTCGAAGGGAGCTGTGTTGTAAATTACGAAGACCTTTTAGTTCGTTTGATAACACGACGTTTTTAAATTTTCTTTTTCCTTTTGGCTTTGATTATGAGGTGTGTTCTCCCTGCTTTAACTGGCAGAAGAAATGTAAATATTGAGATGCCTTTTTACCTATTCTGCCCACCCACACCAAATATAATCACTTATATTTAGTTCTTTCTTAAGCCCACCTGATAACCTATATCTGTGAATCTCATTATTTTATGCTAAAACAAAATTTCACAAATATTTCTATACTGTAAAATATTCTTAAATATTTGTTGGACTTGGTTTAATGACTGAAAATGTACTGTGAGCATAATTGCAGGTCAGAGAGGAACACAAAACTCTGCCATAGAAATTTTGTAAATTATGACCCAAACAAAAACAATTAGGAAACAAGTTGCCTTATAAAGTGCTATATTTTGCATAACAGGTAATCCAAACGAGCTAGTACAGAATGAAGTGATAGTCGGGGTTGGTCCATCTTTGTATACACAACAATATTTATCAAGCTCGGATTTTTTCTGCATTTAATGTTTCACTGTCCTATGTTTATAATTTTGAAACTTCACTACATTTTCTTTACTCAGAATAACTAAAAAACTGAATGATGATGACGACTAGTTCATGACCTTTTCTTGTTTTTGATAGGCTGTTTAAGAACGTAACTATGCTGTGATAGGTCAAATTAAATTTAACTTGAGACTTCTTAAATAAGAAAGGCAAAAGCTCCCTCTGCTGCACATGGTTGTAAAAACACTGCTTTATGTTGCGTTTAACATTTTCACATTTTAGAGCT
This sequence comes from Sciurus vulgaris, assembly GCF_902686455.1. Classification (NCBI taxonomy): domain Eukaryota; kingdom Metazoa; phylum Chordata; class Mammalia; order Rodentia; family Sciuridae; genus Sciurus; species Sciurus vulgaris. The sequence continues at coordinate 60,130,041 of NC_136469.1, forward strand.
AATCAACACTTGAGTGTTTGAAAAAATAGAGAACTAGCCAGTAGATAGAAAGCACTGATAGAAATGTGCTCTCTTGGAATATTATTATTTTATGTCGAGAGCAGTTTGTTTCCTGTTAATTTTAATTGTGCTTTTAAGTTTGCATGTTTAGTTTAACAGGCCATGTTTTTCCACTTTATTGCTTTGGATACATGCCTTGCTAAATTTTATGTAATTCCCTGCATGTGAAAAGAAGGTAGTTAAAATAAAAGTTGTGTTGGGGATCACAGTATTTATGTTTTTTTTTTTTTCTTCCTTTTAATCTTCTTAGGCTTACTGAGTTTCTCCTGCCTCCAGTTTCTTAAACTGAATGCTACCTTTAAAAAAATTAATTTAATGGCATAGGATTGGAACTGGAGATTTTTTTTTTTCATCATATGTGACTCAGTCTCAAGAGTCCTCTATTGTCAGGGTTGACACAACACAACTCCTATGTTCTTTGGAACCCCTCATTTTCTAAACAAGGTTTTGCATTACTAGGAGGTAGTATTAGGTTTGGGTTTGAATCTTAACTCTAGCCCTTCATTCATCTAAATTATTCAACCAAGAATTTTAAGTATATACTTTGTGCTAGATTTGCTTCCAAAAGCTTGTTTCTTAGGAATTATAGTAGCTTTATAATTCTGGGCAAGTTACTGAGCCTCACTGTGCCTTCTTTTTAAGTAAGAATAAATAAGACAATGTCATAGAGTTGTTTTAAGGAATAAATTAAATAATAATACTTTACTATTACTATTTTCATTGCTTTTTAAAAATCTTTCATCATACTGTGTTCACTCATTTATTTACTCCACCAATATATAATAAATATCAACCAAGTACCAACCACTGTGTTACTGACACATTACAATGTTGCACTTTTTTGGGGTACTAGGGGTTGAACCCAGGGGTGCTCAGTCACTGAGCCACATCCCCAGCCCTTTTTTATATTTTATTTAGAGACAGAGTCTTGTTCAGTTGTTTTAATACTGACTTTGAACTTGCATTTCTCCTGACTCAGCCTCCCAGTTTACTAAGATTATAGTTGTGTGGCCGCACACCCATCCATTGTTGCACTTTTTAATGAAAGCAAAAACAACGTAATAAAACTTCTGCTTAAATTATGTTCTATAAATATTTTATCCTTTCATTATCTAAATTGTGGATTTTTTTTCCTTTATATAGTAGCTTCTCCACATAGACTTATTAACTAGCTATATAAGAAGGAAGAATCATTTCCTTAATGATACATCTTCCTTAATGCCAATAGAAATTTAGTGGTGTCATGCCACTAAATGGTATGGATAAATAGGAATTGTGTTTTTAAGCTTTATTGTTACTAATATATTAAATAGAAAAGAAATTTCAGTATTCTACCCTTACCCTAATCTGAAGGCAAGTTCAATTTTAGTTGGTAGGTATAAAGATGTGTGTGGTTAAATTGAAATAAAGATGTACTTGGGATGGTTCTAAGGCATTCCACAAAGCCATACTGATTACAGAGTAAACTTTGATGTTTTGTTTTTAGTCAAGACTAAAGCAGAGTATTTATATATGAATAATGAAATATAGTGTAGGGGGACAATGTGGTCTGTACTGTCCAGAATTTATAACACTTATAACAACTTCTGTTAAAAACAGCATGATTATACAACCAGAAATAACATTCTTTTTCCCTCATTCTGCAGCTTTAAAGATTTCAGAAAGATGTTTTTCCAACTCTTTTTTAAAACAATATTTTTTTCCTTTATAAAAACAATGTATTTTCATTATAGAAAACCATGGGTAAGAATTAAATATATTTGTGCATGCTTTTAAAAATAACTAGATGTGATGGATATGTTGGTTTTGTTTTGGTCTTCTTATTTAAAATATTATAACCCTTTTCCCTTATCACTAAATAATTTTGGAAATATAATTTGTACTGCTTAGTAATCCTAGTCCATGTTATAGATGAGCCATAATTTGTTTATTCTCCTTTTGCAGGCATTTAAATATTTCCTAACTTTTCATTATTCAAATAAAATAGCAGTGTATACATTCTGGTGCATCTTTTCATGTATATTTCTCATTCATTTACAGGAACTTATCCCAAGAAAATAAATTACTGGGTTGAAGGGTCTCAATTTGTTAAGCTCTTATATTACCTTCTGGAAAAATTGTGTGATAACTACCAATACTATATAAAAATACTCCATTTCTTCAGACTTCTACCAGCATTTCCAATGATATTTTAATCGGTATTCAATGTCATTTAAATGATCTTTGCCAATAAATGACATTTAATTATCTAAATTTATATTTGTATTTATTGCTGATATAGTCTAACATTTGTACCAATAAGTTTAACATCAATCACATCTATAAGTCATTTGGGTTATTACTTTGTTTGTTTGTAAATTATCTGTTAATGTCAAAAGTTGCTTTTCAATTTTTCAGAAACACCATATAATGTCATCTGAAATGTCACCAGCATTTATTGAGACTTCTAATGTTGAAAGGAAGCAAGACTTAAGTGAAGATCAGGAAGGAGAGAAACCAAGATTAGATGAAGGAATTGAACCAGTATCAAAACGACAAATGAAAAAGCTGATAAAACAGAAACAATGGGAAGAACAACGAGACCTTCGCAAGTACGTGTTTAAAAATAGTATGCTCTGACCCCATTCAGAAATACGGAATATTGGACCTTGCTTACCTCTTTAATATATTAAAACTAATTGTGTTAATTAAAATTGAGGTTCTGCATATTTTTAAAGACTGTCAATTTACTTAAAAGTTATGTGCCTTGAATTAAATTATTTTTTTTTAGCAGTATTGATGAACTTACACTCAACACTTTTCTCATCCAGAATCTTTTGTGAGTAGCAGTATAGTTTCTGAAACAACTAATATAGATAAGGGATATAGTTAGTATCTATGTCCTACATATGGAATAAAAATAACTCAATTCCAAGTGATGAAATTTTGGCCCAACATGGATTTTGCTAGAATAAAATTTTTATGCAAGCAATTAGGCTATAGCTGTTATTGCATAATGCCAACATTTATAAGGTAAAATAAACTACAGTTGATGTAGAGAAATAGTGAGTTTTTTTTTTTAAAGGAACAATTTTATTTTTCTCTGCTTTTTGATGTTGCTTGAAAACCATGTAGTAACCCATATAGTAAAATCCATCATAACTCCAATTTGGTATTTTTAAAGTTTTCTTAAGGATAGTGTGAAACCAATAATAAATGAAACTGTTGAGTAGTTAAGTATAGTTAAAATTAGATTAAAAGCCTTAAATTGTGCAATCATTTCCTTCCTATATAAAGCTATTATATGAACTACATAAAGTTTCTAGTACTTGATCATTTTTGACCCATGGAAGTGGTAAATTTCATATGGTTCAACTAAAAATTTTGTCTTTTAGAAGAGTCTTATGAATATCTAAGTATATAAATAACAAAGTTATTTCAATTACCAATTTTAGACAGAAGCGGAAAGAAAAACGCAAGAGAAAGAAATTAGAGCGACAGTGTCAACTGGAATCAAACTCAGATGGAAATGACAGAAAACGAATTCGAAGAAATGTTGTTCATAGTACACTCCGCCTTATCATTGACTGTAGTTTTGATGATTTGATGGTATTAAAGGTATCATGAATCATTGTCAGAAAAATCCTATAGGTGACCTAGGCTGAATCTCCTTAATATATAATATTGCTGATATAAATGTATGTGTTAAAGTACATCTTAAGTCAAATTTTCCTCTTCACTTAAATTAGTTAATAAGTTACTTTGATTTATGTGTTCATATTTTTGTGCATGTGTGTTTGTGTATGTATAGATGGAGAGATGTATTTCATAATTATGTATGACTCAGTGATTATATTTTAATTCTAAAGATTTGTGGGCTTTTACCAAGGACATTGGTAAAGCACGCAAATAGTAATGCCGTGGCTCTAAAAGAATTTTTTTGATTCTGAAGAATAGATGTTTTTCATGAACTAACATTTTGTATGGATACAAAATAGAAATGATGTGTCACTTATAGATTATTTACTTAATTTTGTTAACATGTAAGGTAATCAATGAAAGTTGTCAAAATTGACTTGTATTTAAAGAGAAAAAAATCCCTTCTACTTATTATTCTATTTCTTTAGCATCGTGGAATGACCACATGATTTTAATAACTTTAAAAAATTTGTCTTTTCTAGGACATTAAAAAACTTCATAAGCAAATCCAACGATGCTATGCAGAAAACCGACGAGCACTGCATCCTGTGCAGGTATGTCCGAAGAATTTTAGAAAAATTCCTGTTTTCTTTTCTGTCTTCCATGACAAAAGGCATAAATAATTCCAGTTGCCTTTGCAAGATAATTTTGTTTAATGCTTATTTGAAAAATATTTTTTCTACAAAAATAAAATATTTTAAACTTCTTTTCTTATGAATTATTGTCTCACACACTTTCAAGTCATCATCAGTCTTGTACATGTTGACCTGTTCATTTCTGTGTAGTTGAATGTCTTCATTATTGGACATACTCCTATTTTTGTACCATTTTTGTAGCTTTTATTTTCTAGAAATTCTGAAAAAGGGACTTGAGAGGGAGACTACCCTTGCCCAGTATGAGCTATAGTACCTGTTTTAGATTTTGTCTACTTAAAGGACTTTAGTTTCCTTTTGATTTGCTCATAATTTTGAAAAGTATTTAAGCTGGAGTGAGGAAATGATTTGTAAGACTAGTTTGTTGATGATAAGAACAGAATCTTTTTGTTTGTTTGAATTCTAGGTAATCTAAAACTTAACACCAACTCACTAATGTTAAAAAGCAGGAACTCTTAATATATTTTTAGTTAGACATTTTATCTTTTTACCTAGTGATGGTAGTTTTATATTTTTGCATTTTTATATTTCATAATTTATATTATACTTCTGTGATAGTCTCTGTAGTCTCTTTTTTGTCCATAATAGACCCCTTATTACTCTGGATTCCGATTTAAAAGAGGTGTCAGGGTTTAGGACCAAAGAAAATTGTGAAGACTTTGGACTGATTTTTTTTTTTTTTTTTTTTTTTTTTAAGACAGTGGTGGCAAAAAAGTAGGGGGTAATGGTAAGAATGACACGGAAGCAGGAAGTTTGCAGAGACATGATTGTTAGTGGAGAGTCAGGTTATAACTACTTGAAAAAGAATTGTGATGAAAATGTAAGTTGAATACCGAAGTTAGTGGGTTATAAGATATAACCACAAAACATGTAATTTCTGCCATGAATTTCTTATATGATCAAAGTATGTCACAAATTATTTTTTTTCTGGGTCAGTGAGAATACATTTTGTGTTTCATGAATGAACAGATGTACGTAAGAGGGAAATAAAATATTGGACTTGAATCATCATTTTTTTCTCTTTATTTGCCGACCAATCCCTTATCAGTTTTACTTGACAAGCCATGGAGGCCAACTAAAAAAGAACATGGATGAAAATGACAAAGGATGGGTCAACTGGAAGGTAATTAAAGCCAATCCACTCTCCCATAATTACAAGTCTTCTTATTCTTCTAAAGTTCTACATTTTTTATCTAAATTTTAAATAATAATATGTATACAACACTTTTCAAACCCTGTGGGTCACTGAAACTAAATCTAAATTTACAGATGGAAAATGCTAAAGATTTTTGTCTGTTAACTTGTACTTGTTATCCTTAAGTCTTGCCTGCTATTTTACTGCCAGTCTTAAAACATTTTCAAGGAAGGAAAAATTTTGAAGATCTTTATATAACTTTTCCCTAGAAAACTAGCTGTACATTATTTGTAAGAGTGAGGTCACTTTAAAATTTGAAGAGTGCCTGCATTCTGTTTTTTCTCATCAGTGCTAATATGTGCCACTAGTCACATGTGACGTTGAACACTTGCAGTGTGATAGTCTGAATTGTGAATTGAGATGTGCTATAAATATGAAATACATACTGGATTTCAAAAACTTAGAACAGACATAGATCTGCATAATTTAAAAAATATATGTTTATTGATAGTATTATGGGCATATTGGTTTAATATTTTAAATTAATATCACCTGGGGTTTTTTTCCTTCAACTTTTTAAATGAGACTACTAAAATTGTGTGGCTCATAAATTTTTGTTTTGGACCAACTGTTCTTACTCATTTGTAAAGATGTAACTAGATTGGCTTTAGTATCAATCCCTGAAAAATTCTTCGATTCAGAGAAGTAGTGGCCTATTCCTATACTTTTTAAGTTTTTACAGTGACAGACTTTCTCTCACACTTATTAATCCCACAATGGCTGCATTTATTTTATTAATAGCCTATAACATGGAGATTTTCTAAGTCTGTTTAAACAGTATTCTTTCATTATTCAAATGTTTTTTAATAAGATTGTTATGAGAAAAGAGGATAGTCATTTTTAGCCAACTTTCACAAAATCCTGTTAATTAGTAACGTCTTTCCCTTTGCTTTAAAAGGATATCCACATCAAACCAGAGCACTATAGTGAACTCATAAAAAAAGAAGACCTCATTTATCTTACATCAGATTCACCCAATATACTAAAGGAATTAGATGAATCAAAGGCATATGTGATTGGAGGATTAGTGGATCACAATCATCATAAGGTACTATTAAGTTTTATTTTTGGTTTTGCTTGTACTTAAAAATCCTTATTTCAGAGTTTCCTCATAGTAACAAAACTACTAATAGCTGATCTTTCAAAGAATTTTACATTTATTAGTTTACTTAACCCATAATATGACCCAGTGAAGTCAGTGTAATTATTATCACTGTTTCACAGATGAGAAATCTGAGGCACAAAGAAATTAAGTCTAAAAGCAGCAGTGATTAGTGTCAAAGCAAATTACTTGAAACAAGACAGATTAAGCACTCTGCTGTATTGGAAGAAGATACTGTTGCAGTTTCTAAAAGAAAATGTCATTTTGTATTTTGCCAACTTCTTTCCATGCTGAATTCAACCCAGCTAAAGAAAAAGCATGATTTTTTAAGTGTCTGAGGAAATATTATCATTAGTAATGAACTAATTCTTTATTCTTAAAAAGCAGCACTGTGTAGGTGTAACTTTATGCAGCACTGGAAATACTCATATCTGCCTGCCCAGTAGGTAAATTGTGTCACTATTGGGCACTTGAATGTGCACAGTATGACTGATGAAGTGAATTTTTAAAAATTCTAATCAATTTAAATTTAAGTAGTCAGATGTAGTTACCAATTAGTGCAGGTTTTTAAAACATGTTTTACATTCATGGAAAGAGCGATAGTACTTCTCTCAAAATTTTGTATATTTTAAAGTGAGAGGAGGGTAGTAGGGAATGATGAAGATATTTTAGTCAAAAGAAAGGGAGCCAGATTTTTCTTTGAGTTCTGTTACTGAGGAGCTTTGTAACTGGATTGGAAATATTTCTTTTGAATTCTTCATTTGCAAATTGAAGATGTTAAAACAAATGCTCTAAATATCGTAATTGTAAGAGAATGTTTCCAAATTAGCAGTTACACACACACATACACACATACACACACACATATCCTTCAAATAATATTCTTTGAACTAAAGTCTTTTAAAAAAATCTATACTATTATAGAATTTAAAATAATTTAATGTTCTAGTCCTAATATAGTTCTGTCTTTGTTTTAGGGATTCACATATAAACAAGCATCAGATTTTGGAATTGATCATGCACAGCTCCCCCTTGGGAGTTTTGTGAAGATGAATAGTCGAAAAGTTTTGGCAGTTAATCATGGTAAGGTATAGGGAGTACTGAAAATATACACCAGTGCACATTGTGAAAAGAGCATTACATTCAGATTTGAACAAATAGAAAATATTATGCCTTGTTGGAGAGCCAATATTATAAAGATTAACCATTTATTATTTATTTAATTCATAGAAAAATTATGCATATTTTGGGAAATTTTGAAAATGTACCAAAGTATAAAAACAATTAGTTGTAATTTTACAACTTGGTATTAACTTTTTGGTGTGTTTTCTTGTAGTTCTTTGCCTGTGCATATATATTTATTATATAATTGGATTCTTACTGTAAGACAATTACTGTATTAATTTGGGGTATTTTCCTCTTGTTTTAGTCAGCTTTTCTACTGCTGTGACCATAAGAGCTGACAAGAAGAATCTTTGAGGAAAAGCTTGTTTGGAGAAACAAGAAATAGAGCTAGTTTCAGAGTTCATAGTCCTTAGACAGCCAACTCTATTCTATGGTCTGAGGGGAGGCAGAACATCGTAGCAGAAGTGTGTGGCAAAGGAAAGCAGCTGGGAACATTGTGCTAGGAAGCAAAGAGAGAAAGATCTCTCCTCTCACTAAGGATAAAATATATAAACCAAAGGCATGTCCCAGTGACCTACCTCCTCCAGCCACATCCCACCTGCCTACAGTTATCATCCAGTTAATCTCTACCAGAGAATTAATGGACTGATTAGGTTAAAGCTTTCATAGCCCAGCCATTTCACCTCTAAACTTTCTTGCATTTTTTCCTCACAGTTGAGCTTTTGGGGACACCCAATATTGAAACTATAAAACATCCTCCCCCCCATCCACCATAATATTTTTCATGTCATGGAATGATTACTAGTGGCTATAAAATATTCCATCATCTCAAGGTTCAATAATTTAACTATTCTCCTATTATTGAATTATTTTTCCTTTTTCTGCCATAAATAACATTGTAATGAACTTTCTTGAACCTAAGTCTTTGCCTAGGGTTTTCCTTTTTAAATATTCTTAAGGAATCCTAAATACTTTCTATAGAGTTGGCTTGAAGGGTTATAAAAATGAAATTATTGATTTAAGGAATGCACTTCTTCTAAAATCTTTGGTACATAGTAGAAATTACTTTTCCAAAAAGTAATCCAAATTAACCCTTCAGTTCTGCATTGAAATGAGAGTTTCTTATAGGCAGTATTGATATTCTTTACTCCCAATATAATACACAAAACAAAAAATCAGGCAAGAAGTTCCTGAAGAGTGCCTCTTTGTAGGAAAGAAGAAATATAGACAAATGCTAAATATTTGTATGTAGTTGTATATTACGTAAAGGATAAAGAAACAAAAAGAAAAAAGCAGGAGGGAAACTAAAATGGTCCTTGGTTATAATTGACAAGGCATATTGTTTAAGTTTTTAAAGTGTGCTTAAGAACCAAATTGAAGAAAAGCTGAAAAGGAAGTAATGGCCTTGAGAACTTTGGGGCATATTACCGCTGATAGCCAAAGGAGAAGGAAGAAATAAGAATAAATTTGTTAATAGGACAAATAGCTTTGCTAACACAAAGGTAGTGTGTTTTTAACATTGTGATGAACTTGACTAAAAAATGTATGGTTTTCGTCTTTATTGCAGTATTTGAGATTATTCTGGGATACTTGGAAACAAGAGACTGGCAAGAAGCATTTTTCACTATCTTACCCCAGAGGAAAGGTGCTGTTCCCACAGACAAAGCCTGTGAAAGTTCTTCCCACGACAAGCAGTCTGCCATAGTTGAAGGTGGATCGGACAATGATTCCAGTGAAGGGGAATATAGTAAAAATGAACCAGAGTCACCACATAAAGACAAACAACAGGACAAGGAAAATAGCACTGAATCTACAATGCCGTCTGCACCACACTAACATTACCTGTTTTTCTTTTAGTAAAGAAAAATTAGGAGAATGTGAGGTGCTTCAAAGAATACTCAAATTGGAAACAAATTATTTTCTCTTATTTCTTTTGTGAATTTTAAAAACTCCTTAGAGCTAAATGATAATGAAAAACACTTTAAACTCTGTAAGAATTTTTTGTTTATGTATGAGAAAATTATGTATCTTTTTTAATTGCTTTTTAAGCTTAATTAAGAACTTTAGAGAATTTTACTTTATTAGTATACCCTATTTCTCTTTTATTTGCTGCAAAGTCTTCTTCAGAATGTGCCTTCTGACCTTTCAGTTCATATCAATGACCTTTATATCAGTGTCTTTCTAATCTGTTGTGTATTTGTTTGTGGAGGCAGATATTCATAAATGTCCTATAAGTCTATTAAAATGTTATATATGAGAGCTTATCCTCCATTTGCAGCTTTTACATTCAGTTTATTTAGTTAAAAAATATACAGTAATCCTAAGAGGAAATACCAGTTTGCTACTTAATAATTCATTTCTTTTGGACTGCAGAGTGCACACCTGTGCCTCCTTTGTCACCTTTTCATGGTTCTGAAGTAATCACAAAACAGTTGAAAAATCTCTTTAATTCATTTTGCTAATTCCTATAATGGTAACAAATTATTTCAATTATAAAGTTGAATTTTTGCCTAATTTAAAACATGATAGTCCTTATGAGCTGTCCTTTTCTTCCATATATTTTTTAAAAATACTTGTTGGCTTTTAAGGTGAATATTGTGCATCTACGCTATAAGAATATTCAAACATAAATTTATGTTTCTGTAAATAACACGTGCATGTATAAAAATATGCATGCAGTTGTCTGTCTATCCATATCATGTATGGTTCTGCTATTAACTGATAACAGGACTGATTTGTATTATTCATGTGAATGGTTGTGTTGAACACATAAGAGCAATTTGAATTTCATTAACACAAAACACAACCAAACATTCATTTGGAAAGTTTAGCAAAGGAGTATGGGGCAAAAAGGAGCTGTTTTAGTCTCTAAACAGTGATTGTAGAGAAGTAGAGAAGTTGTGTTTAAAATAAAGTGATTATTCTCGTCATGGCTAAGGATGTCAGGGAACTTCACTGAGTTTTGGCAAAGTAAGTTTCTTTTCTTATCTTTTTTTTTATTAAATATGTCATAGTTGTATTTAAACAGTTACATAACTTTTGCATAAGTTATATATTAACATATACACATTTAGTAGAAAGTTTATTATAGAATTGATGTTTACTATTTTTGTTGCTTTATTCTTAGTAATCTTTTATGGTTATTTTGAAGTAAAATCTGTAAGCAAGGTATGTCAATAAAGAAAAGCCCTACACTTCTAAAAGAACAAAAGCTTATGTTATAATTTGTATTTTTCTGAAATTCAGATTTTTCTGAGTACATTTGGTTTGCTACTATAAAATATGCCTTTTACTTAAATTATTCCTTGTGGAATAGAGCACTGTTTATAATTATGAAAGGTAAAGAAAATAATTCAGGTTTAACATAGTTTAATTTTCATTAATTGTAAAAACATGCTGTTTTTGTTTCCTTGGGGTGCCATAAGAAATCACCACAATTAGGTGGCTTAAAACAACAAAAATTTATTCTCTAACAGTTCCAGAGGCCAAAAGTTCAGAATCAGAGTGTCACAGGACTGTGCTGCAAATGCTCTAGAAAAGAGTCCTTCCCAGCCTCTTAGCTTTTGGTTGTTATCAGCAATGCTTGGTGTTCCTCAGCTTGCAGGTGGATTATTCCAATCCCTGCTTTATTGCAAATGTTCTTCTGTCCTGTGTGTCCCATGTCTATGTCCATTTTTTTTTTCCTTAGGACACCCACCAGCATTGTTTGTTCATTGTAATCCAGTATGACCTTATTCTAACTTGACTATGTTTTGCAAAGACAAAACATAGTCCAAATAAGATCACCTTCATAAGTAGTATGTATTAGGACTTGATATATATTTTTGGGAGATACAACTTGACCCATTATTTGCCCCTATCTTATCTAGGCTGTTGATGACTGGAAAGCAATGATTACCACCACATTTGAAATAACTGATTTCTGAGGTACTTCAAAATTGGTTTAAGAATATTATTTAATCTTTTTTCTCATCTTAATATATAATTTCAATACTCTTTGGTTTACTTAGATGTATTATTAATAATATTAAAGTAATTTACATTGGGACTTAATAAAGGTAAGGAATTTAATAAATAAATGCATCAAAAGGATATGTCTGCTGAAATAATGGGATTTCTCCTCATTTAATTTCTTCAGTAACCTGTGGTCATCGTAAAGAAAGTTCATTTTTAAGGAAGGGTGTTGGGGGCTGTGCCATGTTGGCAGCGCCGGGATGGCGCCTGATCACATCGGCAGCGAGGAGGTTAATTGACATAAGCACACTCAGGTGATTTTATCATCCATGCACACAATGTATACGCATGTGTTCTCGAGCACTAATTGCCTGCTCGGAGCCTCTCGCCTAATTTTTGCGTAAGAGGCGTGGCCCTGCTCTCCGCCTCCTGGAGGTGATATAAGCGTAGGCAGAGTGAGACACAGACAGCAGCCATTAGCAGAAAAGCAGTAGAAGAAGACACACGCGCAGCAGCAGCCAGAAGAAAGAAGAACACAGCAGCTAGTAGGGACACACAGCAGCTAGCAAAAGAAATGGCAAGAAGAAAGAAAAGCGGCGGAAGGCCGATCGCAGAACGGAGAACTGAGATGCATCACTAGGGCACTTTAGGTAGACGTACCCTTAGTTCACAGGATGCAGGACTTTAAGGCATAGCAAGTCTCTTCCTCTGAGCTCTAAGCAAAGCCTGTCTTTCTCTCAAAGTCTCTCTTAAGCAAATTCTCTTTCTCTCTGATAAGCAAAGTCTCTTTCTCCTCTCAAAGCAAGTAAACCTCATTTCCTCTATCCTCTATAAACAAAGAAGCAAGAAAGCAGTGCACTAAAGAGAAAGAAGTGCCTCAGTTTCCAGTTCGCCACCCATAAGACCCGTGCAAGTTGTTGCTGCAGGTGGTGACAAATATCCACGGATTTTGTACTGCAAAGAGCCAGCGACAGAAGGGAGCATTCTTTACACTGATATTCCAGAGATGAGTGATTGACATCTTGTAGAATTTGAAAATGCTTAGAATGAATAAAGGAAAAAGGAAAGCAATTCTACTGAAAAAAAATGTCTTTTAGGAGATAACTAAAGATGAAACCCACTAGTAACTGGCAATTACAAAGTAAAGTGATAATTAACTTTATGGATGGAAAGGATCACTGAGATGGTACAGATAAGAGGCAAGATCTATCTATCCATAGACCACTGAGAACACGTGGACAACACGTATAAAGTGAGATAAGAAAGGAAAAATGGAGAGAAGAGAATGACATTTAGAATTAATGGCAGCAGAGCCTATATAGTCAAACTTTTGTCTCATAAAGCATAGAGATGTTTATCTTTCTTTTCCTAGCTCATCGCCAGACACTTAACAACAGTCTTTCAATAAATGTGGAGAAGAAAATCAGTGACAGAATTGAGAGGGAGTATAATTGATGGAAAGAGTGGGAATTGGACTAGGCTGAGATTTTGGCACTGCTAATTGGTAGTTGTGAGGCTTTGGCTAAGCTTTGCAACCTTTTTAAGTGTTGGTGTCTTATTTATAAAGTAGGAATGTTATGTCATATACCCTTTTAGAGTTTGCGCAAATAATTGTGTTTTTAAATGAGCAATAGCTTATTTAATAAGTAGTATGGCAATACACTCTAGTACTGACTTTCATTTCTTGTCTCATTGCCCTTTTTTCTCACTCTTCCCCTTGACATTGACCACATTAAAAAAGTTAGTAGTACAACCATAGAAAGGAAAAGATGTACCCCATTTATGTACAATGAATCAAAATGCAGGCTGTAAAAATAAAACAAATAATTAAAAAAAAAAGTTAGCAAAACGTAGGCTTTTGTTTCAGGTTCTACTTTCTAAAGAACCCAAGCTTAGCAAAGACTGAAAAACTGTAAATGTTCTATTCTAAATGAATACTCACTGAACAAAACAAATGCAGATCATTTAGTGAAACACTTATTAAAGCAATAAAAACAATGTTAACAAAAAATAACTGCACAAAATCAAATCTGTATGTCCTAGCAGCAAATGTAAGTGACCAGATTAGACTTTTATAAAGTTGATGCATGCAGTATTTGAATAAAGTTAGTAATGTTGAAAAGAAAAAAGACATAGTAGGTTAATGGAAAGAAGAAGTTACATTCCTAGCATTGGATGAGGTTCAGCACTTTACAAATAAGAAAAAGAAGGGACATTATAGTCAAGAACACAATCCTTACTACAGATCAAGTTTTACATTATCTATGCACTAGGTAGCACAGTATTCAGATGAGAAAAAAATTTAGAATTACATGTAATATTAAGAAATATCAGCATAAGTAAAACTTAACCATAATTCATGGTTCCTGGCCCTTCATAGCTCAAGTAGACAAAAGACAAAACTGGAAAATACAAGTGCTATTAAAAATAGATGTAACTGATGTGTATCAAGATCTATGGGTGGAAAAAAAAAAATACATTGGTTATGGATCTTCCTGAAAGTAGCAATTTTAGGCTACAGAGGAAAATAAACTTCTAAAAATAGAAACTTCTCTGATAATAATACATTAATCTATAAAATAAATTTGATGGCATAGAATAAATTTTAGAACTTTTTAACTTTCTCAAGCAATTTGCAAATGAAGGGAAGTCAAAGTGTAAAATATCTTGGCAATAGGACTAAAAATACATATTAGAACTATAGTTCTAACTAAAGTTGTGATTAGAAGAAAGTTACCTTAAAAACAAGCTAATAGAAGAAATTGACTTAAAACATTCAAGACAATACAATAATAATGAACCTAAAGAAATGATAAAAAAAATTTAAAAAGTGAAATACAAATTGGAAAATTGTTGAACATATTTAAATCCAAGATCCAGTTCTTTTAAAAAATGATAAATGTAAAAAGTCATTAATTAACTGAATCAAGAAAAAAAATTACACATCCAAAAAAAATGAGATTTCACAATAAGTATAGGAATTTAGAATAACTAGAAATTTGAATTCTGTGAAAATAAATTTGGAAGCCTGGATGCAAATTTTAAGGAAAATATTTAATTTCAAGGTTTATGCCTTCAAAATACAGAAAATATAAACTGACCAGTTACCACAGAAGAAATAATATTATCAGAGAGTTACTACTCCCAAACACAAAACTTAGTGTGATCTGATAATTTTACCAACATTTCAAAGAAAAGGAATCTGCAAAGCTGTGCATCCTCTCTGTAACAGCAAAGAATGCAGCATGGTCTTAATGTGTATTAGTAGCATCTAGTGTAAGCACATAGATTGTAGCCATTTTAAGCAATTCACTAAACCTGTATCAGAGATAGTTAACTGTCCATAAAAATGCAATTTTTCCTTTCCATAGCCTAATTGGAATATAGTTTCTACTCAAAAGTTTTTACTAGCTTCCCTTTTAGCTTTCAACCATGGAATATGAGTAGAAGTAATGTTTACCATTTTGGAACCAAGACTTTAAGCACAGATGTACCCTCCATGGGGAAGGCAAAATATAGTCCACAGTCACCCTGGAACCTGTGACTATGTTGTGTTACATGATAAAGTAGAATCTAAGGTTACAGATGGAATTAAATTGCCAATCATCTGACCTTAAGGAGGTAATCTTGGATTAACCTGGACAACAGGCCTGATGTTATCACAAGGATCCTTAAAGTGAAAGGAAGAGGTGGAAGAGTCAGTGTCAGAGTGATTTGTTGTGAGATCACCTTGACTGGTTGTTGTTGCCTTTGAAGACAGAAGAGAGCACTGAACTAAAGGAATGTGGGTAGCCTCTAGAAGATGGAAAAGATAAGAAACCTTTTTCTGTTAGAGCCTCCAAAAAGAATGCAGCCTGCTTACACTTCATTTCAGCCCAGTGGATTCATTTCAGACCTCAGCCTCCAGAATTGTAAGAGTAAATCTGTGTTGCATTAAGTCCCTAGGTTGTGGTAATTTACTACAGCAACAATAGAAAACAAATACTTTCCTCCACCCTTATTTTCCTCTTTTGCCAGCTGGATACCATTGACAATGAAGCCCTAGGTGATGGATGAACCACAGATGGAAGGATCTTGGGCCTTCGGGTCATGAAGTAAAGCCAAAGTTATCCATTGACTATAAATACACACTTGAACTCGAATGTGAGAAATAAACCTCGCTGTACTTGAATGATGACATGTTACAATTTATCCTATCCCAATGAATGCAATTCTACATGCCTCAGTTTTCTTATTTTAAAACACGGTAATGCTGGGTTCAGTGGTGCACACCTGTAATCCCAGCCACTCAGGAGGCTGAGGCAGGAGGACTGAGAGTTCAAAACCAGCCTCAGCAAAGCGAGGCACTAAGCAACTCAGTGAGACCCAGTCTCTAAATAGAATACAAAATAGGACTGGGGATATGACTCAGTGGTCCAGTGCTCCTGGTACTCCAAAAAATACCCCAAAAGACATCAACAAAGAAAACATGGTAATAATAATAATAGCAATTACTATAAATAGTTAATTGTGAAAATTGTGTTACTATTATCTAAAATGTTTAGGATGATTCCTGATATGATATAAATGTTGTTATTAAGACTACATGCACACAAATTGACACACATGTGCACACATGAAAATTACAGTATTTCTTTTGATATCAATACAAGCATTCTAAATGAAAACCTGGATAAGTGGTAGATAAAATCCAGCTCCATGCTAATAGATAAGGCCAAAGAAGTTAAGTTTTTTAAAAATATTTTTCTAGTTGAAGATGTACACATATTTTTATTTACTTATTTATTTTTATGTGATGCTGAGGATCAAACCCAGTGCCTCACACATGTGAGGCAAAGCTCTCTACCACTGAACTACAACCCCAGCCCAGTCAACTTTAAAAATACAGAAAATTCAATTTTAAGAGTCTGTTAATATTCAACATTAGTAGTGAATGCAAATAGCTCCTTTCTGGCCCATGAGTTAGGGATGATTTTTATATTCTTTGTTTGCAGGGGGAGCGTGGTGCGGTGGGAGGGGAGCGATGAGCATTTTTCCATAATAGGCTACCAGCATTGAAAACTTAGCGCAAAAGTTAAAATTCTCAGACTGGGCTTTAAATTTTTTTTTTCTTCTGACAGTTTGAGATAAGTCTATCTTATTCTGGTTATGGGTGTTTTTTCTGGTATCAGAGCCCTATACTTATGTACTGGTAATAACAGTGCAAGATTGGAAACAATATTTAAATAAATATGCTTCCTTTACATGTAGTATTACAATTAACAACTACAAATTAAGCTTTTGTCTTTATTAACATTTATTTGTATCATTATATACAGGTGTTTTGAGATTTACCTGTGCCACCATAAAGAGAACTGCTTGATTTTTTAAAAAATCATTTGATGTAACAATGTGCAACTCAAATTTATGAAAGAATTAGCCCAGTCTACAGTTTCTACCTTTGGTATAAAGGATAAGATGAGCTTTGAGGGCAAAGATTGTATCCTTGTATACTCCTTGCTGACATTGGTTTTGCTGACCCACTCTCCTGAGTATTAGACCTGAAAGGAGACTTTGGTTTGCTGAAATATTCTGCAACAGGTATTTTCATGTTGTTTCTTCTTATAAACAATGGGGTCTTATGCTCAGCTCCTGAAATAGAAAAAAATATATTTGTATCTATGCATATATACATATAAATAAGACCACATTTGAGACACTAAGTATAGCTGAAACAGAATATATATATATATATGACCATGTTTGAGATACTGAGTATAGCTTCTGCCTTGTTTTAGTAACAAATGATATATCAAAAACAAAAACAAACAACTCCCCCAAAAAAGCCCCATCATGTGAAGTTTAGGTGAATCAGGAATACCCAAAATTCATAAAAGAATTTATTCTCATATGTATTTCTTACCACTTACTCATCTTTAATGAGCTATTTGTTCTATAACATGCAGGTTATGTTCTTTCACTCTTAGAAGCAAATGTGATTCTGATAGGAATTATTTAGAATTGAAGGTGGATAAGAGGGGTGGGCAACTATGGGACCAGTGAGAGAAAGGAGAAAGGTCTGTGGTTCAGATAGATAAAATAAGAGAATAGATAAGCAGGTTAAAACACATTCATTGTACTGTATGATCCTTCCAAAGCCTGCATAATTGCACCCAAATAGTAGCACAAATTTGGAAAGATGCTGAATATCAACAATGAAGAGAAAGGGGCATGCCTTGAGGGTTTTCTAGGATCTAGCAGGATAAAATGTATGTGGGGCCTAAAGGTAAGACAAGTTGAATAGACGCAGTCATTATCATCATTTTATAGTTCTAGGGTGGGAAGTTTGGTAGACGAGGCAAGATGCAGTAGATTATCCTCAGAGAGTAAAAAGAGTGCTTTTTAATTTCCAAACTACACTTATTATTACCTGTTAGCACATAAAGCCACTTTTGGGTTTGGTTAACCCCAGTGGAACCTATTGGGGTCTAGAGTGACCCCATGGAACTCTAACTACCACATCATTCCTAGTATGAGGAGAACTTGGAGAAATAACAAAGCTTGTAGATAGAGTTGACAGTTTGTTTCTCTTTAGTCATATTTGCCATGCTTGTTTTAAAGCTAGAAGCTGCCAAATCCACAGGGTTGCTTCGCTTGGACTATTCTGAATCAATATAGGACTTCCATAATAATTCTCTCTGGTCCATATTGTAGGCTGGTACTGGACATCTGGTGGGTACACAAAACTGCTCTTTTCTATTGTATTTCACCTGTCTTACAGGGAACGTGCTTGTGGCTGGTTGCCATTTTAATCTTCTCTCTGGCTGACTTTGCTTCCAGTGAAATCATCCAGCTCCATAACAGTTAAGCTGTAAAGAACCAAAACTCTGAGATCATCATCCTTTTGTAGGTCAGTGCAAGGTTTTCCTTTTCATTGAATTTGCATGACTACACCTATAGTTCTCTTATCCTGCTGTCTTGCTTCTAAGAGTGCCTGATGAGGTATTTTGCCTTTCAAAACAAAGGTAAATTTATTTTAAATTCATCTCTATGAGAAATTCAGCAGATGTAGTCCCTTAACAGTTGAGGTGGAAATCACTCTTGTATTTTTTTTTTCTTATAAAAGCCCAGATCCTTAAAGTTTATGCCCCTAAGTAGTTAGTACTTGCTGGTTTCCTTATACCGATTCAGTAATTATCACAAACCATACTTAACCTTTTGCTACTTCCTTATTTCCTTCAGATTCTTGGCTTGATGCTCTGAATTAATTGGAGAAAGAAAAAAAATTAATTTCACAGATACAAATTAGACTATACTATCAACAAACTCACCATATATCTATCTTAAATATGCTATCTCAGTTCTTTGCTTTTTAATACTTACAGTATTGAATTTACTTCCTAACAAAAAGTTCTTACTTGGAGTAAATATCTAACTAAAACATCATATGTTAGTCACGAAGGTGGAGACTGGCTCTAACCATCTCCTCGTTTCTGATTTCATGGATACTTTATGATAAGAGACAAATTACAATATAAAATTCTTCTCTATCTTATTCGTCACTTTTTCTAAGTGACGAATTATGTTTTTAATATTAGTTTGCTCTGATCTTAAGTTTTACCAACTTTTAATTTTAAAGCAACAAGATTTTCTTTCTCAACTTTAATAACACCTTACCACACATTCTTTTAATATGATATTATACATAATGAATATGTATTTGTCTTCTGTTCTTGAAATTAAATAGTTTAAGAAATATTTTTTTCTGAAATAATTTCCAATTTCCTTAGTGGTTATTTTTCTCTCTTAAAGCCCCCAGCAGTGTCAGAATAAATTAAGTGAAGTAATTTATTTTTACCTTTATTATTCTACACAAAAATTCATGCCTGTATAATATTCATTTAACAAAATATACAATAACCATAAGTCTATACTTTTAGCTTTCTTTATGGTTCTATTTTTAGTTAAACTGAAAAAAAAAAAAGTTGTCATGTTTTCTTAGGTTTCTTAGGTGGCCACTCTTGATTGCCCTTAGTGGAAGGGAATTTTCCTCAAAGGAAGACGTAGCCCCTGCCAAAATGTTCTGAGCAGCAGACTTGAAAACAATTCTCATATTACATATGAAAATGAAAGAAAACATATATTGCAATCATTTACTGAGGAGAGTTGAGACTTGTACCTTAGCATATTTAGCATTTTGAAGGATAAAAAGGAGATCTCAAAGTCTTTATGTACTATAGGCCCTTTAAGTGACCATATATAATTACCTGGTTGATTGATATCCATCCTTAGCTCCAGTCGGCACCTTTGATTTTGCAGGTGAATTTGGGGGAGATTTGATCATAGGGGGCGATTTAACTGAAAGTGGCTTCCCAGTCTCTGCTGCTGGTTCCACTGTGCTGTTTCTTCTTCGGTGAGTCAATAAGGGTATCTCAGCCAGTTCAGAATGAATCAAAGCTGAGACCCACTCTTTTTCTGATTAAAAAAAAAAGTTTGGCGAGTGGAAGTTGTAAATTTCATGTTGGCTCGAAACACAGGATTAGTTCTTATTTCTAGCACACCAGTGTAAAAGGCTGGTGATCTGTTTTCCAGGTAAGTAACTATATGTGAGTAAATGTTTCTGCAGAAAAAGTTGATTCATTTCAACCTAGTTTCTGTTGGCCTATGTTAAAGTGCCCAGGGTAGTTAAGTCACTGAAATACTTGTCTTTGAAAAGAAGTAGAATAATTTTAAAATATTATGTACAAAAGCCAGCTTTACAGGCTGCTGTAAAAATTTAAGGATACCTGATAATGCAGATTCTCTTAGGAAGTTATGCTCTAGTCCATCTGATGACTAGGTAAGTTTGAGGATAGCTACTCTGTGTCACTTATGGTCACCTTGTTTGATGAGAATTTAAGGTATTTTCAAGAGACAGGTTGGTAAGAGCCCAAAGGAGGCTGAGGTATAAGTATGTTGATGATTGAATAAAAACAGGCAGAGCTGTCAACTGAGTCTGGAACTTGGAAGGCTATGTTACTGTCATCCATACTAATGAAAAGAAACAGGCTCTGTGTTCAGAGTTCAGAGTTCACAGCAGGTGAGAGGATGTGCTCAGGGCAAATTCTGACTATGTAGAATTTGAAGAACTCCAAACCAGCTCTAACTGAGAATAAGGCCTCCTCTGGACATAGCTGTTTCATATCTTCCCAATGAGTTCAGATAGAAACATACTGTAT
The DNA here is from genome assembly GCF_902686455.1 of Sciurus vulgaris. Taxonomy (NCBI): domain Eukaryota; kingdom Metazoa; phylum Chordata; class Mammalia; order Rodentia; family Sciuridae; genus Sciurus; species Sciurus vulgaris. The sequence continues at coordinate 60,151,005 of NC_136469.1, forward strand.
TTTGGGTTCATTAAATGACCAGTATGCCTGCAGTTGGAAATACAATACTATAATGATTCTGATATTGAAACACAAAGGAAATAATTGTAACCTTATCTTTGTAAATCCAAGGTAGAAAACTTCAGATACTGGCATATTCCCATTTTATTTCACTAACCCAAGCTCAGTGTCTACAAATGCTTATAGCAATCTCACCTTTTGTACTTGTATGAAGCAGCCACTGTGTAACTTCTGCCAGAGAATCAGTATGTAAAATGTCACAGAGCTTTGCCAGGATCTGACAGAGAACATTAGAGTTACATGGTGAGCAAATAAATGGTACAAGTTTTAAAAGGTTTCCTTACATTAGAATCCCATCTCCCTGCATCCATGATGATCAACTGTCAATTGGAATCTTAATTCAGGAGGACCCCATTTTCAAAAAGTACACATTGGAATCTTAGCAAAAACATTACCAGTACAAGTAATAATTTAGACTAGGCGTGGGGAAAAAGGTACACTCATACATTGCTGGTGGGGTTGCAAATTAGTGCAGCCACTCTGGAAAGCAGTATGGAGATTCCTCAGAAAGCCTGGAATGGAACCACCATTTGAACCAGCTATCCCACTCCTTGGCCTATACCCAAAGGACTTAAAATCGGCATACTACAGAGATACAGCCACATCAATGTTCATAGCTGCTCAATTCACAATAGCCAGATTGTGGAACCAACCTAGATGCCCTTCAGTTGATGAATGGATAAAGAAACTGTGGCATATATATACAATGGAATATTACTCTGCCATGAAGAATGATAAAATTATGGCATTTGCAGGCAAATGGATGAAATTGGAGGATATCATGCTAAGTGAGATAAGCCAATATCAAAAAACTAAAGGACGAATGATCTCACTGATAAGCGGATGAGGACATATAAGGGGGGGTAGGAGTGGTTAGCGTTAGGGTTAGGGTTAGGTTTAGGGTTAGGGATAAGGAGGGTGGTAAGAATGGAGGAAGGAAGGACTGTATAGAGGGAAAAGAGGGGTGGGAGGGGTGGGGGGGAAGGGAAAAAAATAACAGAATGAATCAAACAACATTGCCCTATGTAAATTTATGATTTTTAATTTAAAAAAATAATAATTTTAAAAAAAAGAAATAGACTAGGCAATGCTGTGTGTTTATCTCAGTTCCATCATCTTCTGGTAGGAGAAATTCACTTCTTCTGGGAAATTGGTCCTTTCCTACTATACCATGGGGTTTTAATGGGAATCTGAATCTGAGGCTGAAGCAGTGACCTTTGTTAAAACTTATTATCTAGTCTATCGACCTGTCTTTTTATTGGATTTTTTAGCCTGTTCAAGCTTCTGCATTGGTTCAAACATACTATCTTGTCAGTTTTTTAAAATTCCCTTCCATTTCTGTTCTACTTTTTCTTTTTTCTGCCTCCTTTTGGATCAATCAAGCATTTTTAAATATTCCTCTTTATTTTCTCCATTAGCTTTCTAGCCATACTTTTTTTGTTGTTCGAGGATTAAAATATTCATCCTTAACATATCATAGTGTTCCTTGAATTAATATTATGACAACTCATCTATAATTTAAGAGTTGTGAGTTATATTTCCAATGCTTCCTGCCTGAACTTTCAATTAATCTTCTCCACAAACCAAAAATCTTGATAAGACCTGTTTTTTCATGTTGTTCCTTCATCCTTAATTTATTTAACAAATAGTCAACAACTATCTAGTCAAATGTCATGTTGTATGTGCCCATTAATATTTTTCAAGCAGTGATGAGGGATGAGGAATCAGTTTTGAATACACAATCCCTGCCTTCAAAAAGTTTACGTTGTGGTGGGTTTTATATCAATCAGAGTCCAGTTAAATTGATGTCTGTAAGATGGAAGATGCCTGTAAGAGGAACACTTTTTAATAGATACCTAAAAAGTCAGTTCTATAGGAATTTTCTGATCTGTTGATGTGCCCAAAGACACAAGGTAGTCTTACAAAACTGCATTCAGCCTATAATCATTAGGGTCAAACCTATGTAGTTTAGTTTATTTTCTACAAATTTACCTTGGTCTTCATTGCATATTTCTTGTATTTTATTTATTCAAAATTCAACAAAAATTTATTTTATAATCACCAGGTGTTTAGCACTCATCTAGGTCCTGAAGAGGAAGTAGTAACCAAAATGGACAACTATGAGATCTTCTAGGACTCAACTTTTAGTAAGAGTGGGGTAAGAAAAGAGAGACAATATTGAAACAAATAAATATAAACAGTTCAGATAAGGTCTGTGTTAGGTTCAAATGACAAAGGATAATGTCATTGAGGATGAGTGGGGTAGCTACTTTAGATTGGGTGATCAGGGAAAGTATTTGAGTGTTATTTAAACTGAAATTTGAATAAGAAGATGACTACACAGGGGTTCAAGGGCTAAAGAATTCTTACAAGGGCAAGCCTGTGAGGTAGGAATGAGCACGTTATAGAAAACATCAGTGTGGCCATAGTTTTATGGGTAAAGGTAGACAGTGATTCTGAAGACTCTGTAAAACATAGTCTTTAGCCAGAACCATCAGTCAAATCTACAGAAACCTTCCCTTCTTCATATTTTGTTTTATTATTTTTCCCAATATTAACCACCACACAAATTATTATATTAATAACACTGCTCTACTTCTATAACATTGCTCTACTTTACTTTTTAAATAATTATTTATTAGAATTATTCAAAGACCATCTTTACAACATATTTTATTATGTATAATTGTTACAGATACTGATTACTTAAAATTACTATTAGAGTCATCATTACAAGAGTCTTGACCCTTAATTCATTTTAGCGGGTCTTACAGTGGAGCAATGTATTATGCACTGAAGCGATTCAAAGGAAAAAAAATAGCAGATAACAAATATCAAATGGTTTATTTATCCTTGATTATATGTCATTCTCAGAAATAACTGTGACTAAGGAGAACCATCCGGGAGGCTGCTATGACATATTACCATTAATGTAATTCACTTCATAACCTCAGGCAGATAATATTGGAGGAAATAATAAGAGGGAGACATGAATGTCTCCCTCCAAAAATAAGAGGGAGACATGAATGTTGATTGAAAGAATATGCCTTAAAGTATAACAAGGAAATAAACAAAAGTGACAAGAAGTTAGGGGCAGTGCTTCTCAAACTTTAGGAAAATAATAAGTCATAGGAAGAACTGGGCAGGTTTGGTTGGTAAATGCCAACCTTTCATTACATCTAAACCAAAGCTGTGTTTATGTATGAGTGACAGGAATCCAGGGAAATGTAAGATGATTGGAAATGAGAACAGGAGCAGGCCTTGCATTTCAGGCTAAGTAATTTTAAATAAATTCAGGTGTCAATAAGGAACCATTCACAAGATTTAATGACAATAGGTATATGGGATTTTTTTTTGTATGTTCATGCTATTCCCAAGTTATGGATTTAATAAACCTGCCTCTTACCTTTATTTCTTGATCCAGATAGTTTGGTATGCAAACAGTGTTCTCTTTGACATCGGCCTTGGTGCTCATTGCCTCTGAATAACAGGAGCCAGCAGTAGAGCATGCAGTTGGTGGTGATGGTGACTTTTTAATCTTAATTTCTTCCTGAATCAAAAATATAATATAATCAGTATACATTTCCCACTTATATTTTCCATGCAAATTAAACATAAAATGAATGAGAAACACTGTGGTAAGTAAGAAAGATCTATGGAAGTAAAAGGAGGATAGTTATAATTCTCCTTTAAATTCTGTCAAACATTTGTATTTGGAGACAAAATAAATAGTGATATAATATCAACTTTTGTTGAAATCACATAAAACCCATGATTAAACATCATAATAATGTGTGTGTGTGTGGGTGTGTGTGTGTGTGTGTGTGTGTGACCATCCTTGAAGAAATACAGAATGAAATTAAGGTTTGAACTTGGTTTAAGTTAGTCTAAGCTGATAGAGCCCCTGGGTTCCTACAGAAGTAAACTCTCTGGGAAAAATCCATTTATTTTGAGTTTCAGATTCCTTCAAATAATGTTTCATACAAATTGACAAACAACTGGGTCATGAGCCAAAGAAGAAATTAACAGTGAGAATTGGAAAATATTTTGAACTTAATAAAAATGTTGACTAGCAAAAATTGTGAAAGCAGCTAACGCAATATTTAATTAGGAATTTATAGCTTTAAAGTACACATATTAGAAAAATAAGTTAGAAAAAAATTATGTGTAAATAGCAAAATTGATAATGAGAAAAACTAACAAAATAAAAATATACAACAGAATCAAAAAAGTCACAAAAAGTTTTTGATACACTATTAAAATACATAAAACCTATTAAAATTAATCAAGAAAAATAGTGACATGTTATAAAAGGGTACTTCTTACAAATCCTAAAGATGTTTTAAAAAGATTATAAGAGTATTATATATAACTTTTACAATAAATTTGACCATTTAGATGACAATTTTTAGAAAAAGAATATATTACTAAAATGATTCTAGAATAAATAGTCTGAGTTCTAAAGTAAATTTCAAAGCAAAGAATATTATCACGAGTGAAGACAATAATTTCAAAATGATAGCAAGGTCATTTCATCAAAAGAACATAACAAACCTAAACATTTATACACCTTAATAAGAAGTTTAAAAATATATGATTAAAATTGACAGAAATGATAAGAGAAATATAGGAATCCACAATTATAGTCAGAGATCTCAATACCCCTTTCTTGATAATTTATTGAAAAAGTAGAAAGCAAATCAGTAAGACTGTAGATGACTTGAGCAATGATATCAACCAACATGACCTAATTGATGTTTATATTACACTGTATCTCAAAATAACAGAATAAAAATTCTTTTCATGGGAAAATGGAAAATTTATCAATTGACCATACTTTGGTTTATATAACCAGTCTCAATAAATTTATGTGAAGAAAGAGCCTACAGAGTGGGAGAATATCTTTGCCAATCATACTTCAGATAGAGCACTAATCTCCAGAATCTATAAAGAACTCAAAAAACTCTACACCAAGAATACAAATAATCCAATCAACAAATGGGCGAAGGAAATGAACAGACACTTCACAGAAGAAGATGTACAAGCAATCAATAAACATATGAAAAAATGTTCAACATCTCTAGTAATAAGAGAAATGCAAATCAAAACCACCCTAAGATTCCATCTCACCCCAATTAGAATGGCGATTATCAAAAATACAAGCAACAGGTGTTGGCGAGGATGTGGGGAGAAAGGTACACTCATACATTGCTGGTGGGGCTGCAAATTAGTGCAGCCACTCTGGAAAGCAGTGTGGAGATTCCTTAGAAAACTTGGAATGGACCCTCCATTTGACCCAGCTATCCCACTCCTTGGCCTATACCCAAAGGATCTAAAATCAGCATACTACAGAGATACAGCCACATCAATGTTCATAGCTGCTCAATTCACAATAGCCAGACTGTGGAACCAACCTAGATGCCCTTCAATTGATGAGTGGATAAAGAAACTGTGGTATATATACACAATGGAATATTACTCAGCCATAAAGAATGACAAAATTATGGCATTTGCAGGCAAATGGATGAAATTGGAGAATATCATGCTAAGTGAGATAAGCCAATCTCAAAAAGACAAGGGACGAATGATATCGCTAATAAGTGGAGGATGACACATAATGGGGGGGAGGGAAGGGTTAGTGTTAGGGTTAGAGTTAGGGTTAGGGAGGGGGGCAAGTATGGAGGAAGAAAGTACTGTATAGAGGGTAGAGAGGGGTGGGAGGGGTGGGGGGAAGGGGAAAAAAAATAACAGAATGAATCAAACAACATTACTGTATGTGGATTTATGATTACACAAATGGTATGCCTTTGCGCCATGTACAAACAGAGAGGCAACATGTATCCCATTTGTTTACAATAAAATAAAAAAAAATAAAAATAAAAATAAATAAATAAATTTAATGTCCCAAAGAATGTAAAGTGTGTTCTCTAGAGTGGAATTAATAAGTAACCCATGGGTCAAAGAAGAAATTAAAAAAGAAATTAGGAAGTGTTTTTAACAGAATGAAAATGAAAATGCAGCATAGTAAAATTTGGGGGCTGCAGCCTATGTGGGAAAATTTTATAGTAAAATTAAAATAATTCATGCTTATAATGGAAAGGAAAACTTTCTCATTCAATGACTTAAGCTTTTACCACATATAAAGGTGAAAGCCAGAATCGATGAAAAAGAAACAAAGAAACAACAGAGATAATCAATGAATGTAATTATTTCACTATATTAACAGACAAAAAAGAAAGATCATGTGGTCATCTCAGATGCAGAAAAAGCATTTGGCAAAATTCATCTCCTATTTCTGAGAAAGCTCTATAAGTAGAAAGGAATTTCCTCCACTATACAAAGTGCATTTATGAATGAAATAAACTACATTGTACTTAATGGTTAAAGTCTGAATGTTTTCCCCCGTGTTCAGACTCCAGGCAAGGATGTCTGCTCTCATCACTTCTATTCAACACTGCTCTAGAAGTTTGGCCATTACCAAAGGTACGATAGAGAGAAACAACAGATCAATTTTGTATACAAAAATTATACAGTTAGGCCTAATCAAAATGATAAATTTTGTTTTTTTCAAGAAACGCCAATACACAAAAAAATGAGCAAGTATCAGACTAGAAGAAAACATTTGCAAAATGTACATGCGACGAGATATAAGATTGATATCTGGAATATAACAACTTTTATAACATCATAACAAAAAGGCCAACAACCCAATTTCAAAAATAGGTAAAAGATTTGAACATATACTTCCCATAAAAGAACATATGTATGGCAAATAAGAATATGAAAAGTTGTCAACCTCATTAGTTATTAAGAGAATGAAAATAAAAACTACAATAAAATACTATTACATACCAAATAGATTGGTTAAAAATAAAAAGATTGTCCAAGAGTTAGTTTTGGGAGTCTGTGGAGGAAAGCAAATTCTAATACACTAAAAGCGAGATGTAAAAAGTTGCAACCACTTTGGAAAACAATTTGACCATTTCTTAAAAGTTTAAACATACAACTCCCATATGACTCAATTTATTCCCTTCTCAAATGGAAAGACTTGTACCAAATGTTCATAGTAACTTTGTAAATATTAGAAAATATAGACAAATGGATAAATGGGATACTCATACAATTTAATACTAAGCAATAAAAAATGAATTATTGATGCATAAAACAACATGAATGAATCTTAAAATAATCATGCTGAGTTAAATCAGATTTTAGAACTATTTAATTTCATTTATAGAAAAATTTTAAAATCCAAGTGATCTAAAGCCATTTGGGAGGTGCTGAGGGCATGAGGAAACTTTGGAGGTTAAAATATACATAAAATATACATATGAATTCACTTGATTTGGGTGCTAGTTTCGTGGATGTGCCAAAACTCATCAACCTGTGTATTTTTTTAATGTATGCTTTTTAAAAATCATATTAGTTATATTTTAGTAAAGCTTTAAAAATATTGTGTAACGTGATTTTTCAGAAAGATATGGGAAGAAAAGGAAAGAAAATGACAGAATCCAACTAAAGAGATAGCTGTAAACAGTTGTTTCTTTACCTTTTTAATTATTAAGGGATTTTCACTGGAAGTTTTAAAGCACTCATTGAGTTTTCTGCAGGGCTCTGAAATGAAATTTAGGAAAAATATATTTAAATTAAACTAAAAAATAATCTTTATCATGTAATAAGTGTCAGTTGCTGAAATATATGAGAGAATACCTGAATTTGATTAAGTTCAACTCAGGGATGTATTTATAATGGAATTGCATTATAACAACATAAGAAAAGTGTTTTATATTAAAATACTAATTCTATTCCCAAACAAATAGTATAAAGACACACTGGAAGTGCTTTCTGGATTCAGTTAAACTGATTTAAAAGTAAGTATCTTACAATTGAAGATGTTTTTCTCTGTTTCATACCCATAAAGCTGTCACATTCTCTGATTAGAAGAGAATTTATGTGTTTGTTTTCCCTGAAGACAGAAGAATATTTATGTTGAGTTATAACTGCATTCTTTATTTTTTCTTGTTTCATTAGTCTCTCAACTCTACTTTGACAGTCATTGAACTAAATATCCCTAAATTACCTTAAAACCACTTGAAGTTTGTTCAACTTTACATTAATATAAAGACATATTCTAAAAAAAAGATACATTCTATGTAAGTGATGCTATCTCTTTTACCAAAGCCTTAAATAATAACACAACAGTTTGTTAAGATGAAACGATTTTGTACATATTCCCAATTCTAACTAAATTCAGTAATTCTAGCTGAAGAAAGAGAGATAAATGAAGTTTAATGTTACCTCTCCCCAAATAACGAAAACAAAATTGTGGTTAGTGAGTATATAATGCAATTCCAATTAAAATCCCAATGACGTACCTTACAGAAATAGAGCAGGCAATTATGAAATTCATCTGGAAGAATAAGAAACCCAGAATAGCTAAAGCAATCCTTAGCAGGAAGAGTGAAACAGGGGGTATTGCAATACCAGATCTTCAACTCTACTACAAAGCAATAGTAACAAAAACGGCATGGTATTGGTACCAAAATAGAAAGGTAGATCAATGGTACAGAATAGAGGACACGGACACAAACCCAAATAAATACAATTTTCTCATACTAGACAAAGGGGCCAAAAATATGCAATGGAGAAAAGATAGCCTCTTCAACAAATGGTGCTGGGAGAATTGGAAATCCATATGCAACAGAATGAAACTAAACCCATATCTCTCACCATGCACGAAACTAAACTCAAAATGGATTAAGGACCTCGGAATCAGACCAGAGACCCTGCAGATTATAGAAGAAAAAGTAGGTCCAAATCTTCATCTTGTTGGTCTAGGACCAGACTTCCTTAACAGGACTCCCATAGCACAAGAAATAAAAGCTAGAATCAACCACTGGGATAGATTCAAACTAAAAAGCTTTCTCTCAGCAAAGGAAACTATCAGCAATGCGAAGAAAGAGCCTACAGAGTGGGAGAATATCTTTGCCAATCATACTTCAGATAGAGCACTAATCTCCAGAATCTATAAAGAACTCAAAAAACTCTACTCCAAGAATTCAAACAGTCCAGTCAACAAATGGGCTAAGGAAATGAATAGACACTTCACAGAAGAAGATCTACAAGCAATCAACAAACATATGGAAAAATGTTCAACATCTCTAGTAATAAGAGAAATGCAAATCAAAACCACCCTAAGGTTCCATCTCACCCCAATTAGAATGGCGATTATCAAGAATACGAGCAACAACAGGTGTTGGCGAGGATGTGGGGAGAAAGGTACACTCATACACTGCTGGTGGGGCTGCAAATTAGTGCAGCCGCTATGGAAAGCAGTGTGGAGATTCCTTAGAAAACTTGGAATGGAACCACCATTTGACCCAGCTATCCCACTCCTTGGCCTATACCCAAAGGACTTAAAATCTGCATACTACAGAAATACAGCCACATCAATGTTCATAGCTGCTCAATTCACAATAGCCAGACTGTGGAACCAACCTAGATGCCCTTCAATTGATGAGTGGATAAAGAAACTGTGGTATATATATACTATGGAATATTACTCAGCCATAAAGAATGATAAAATTATGACATTTGCAGGCAAATGGATGAAATTGGAGAATATCATGCTAAGTGAGATAAGCCAATCTCAAAAAGCCAAAGGACGAATGATATCGCTAATAAGTGGAGGTTGACACATAATGGGGGGGAGGGAAGGGTTAGAGTTAGGGTTAGGGAGGGGGGCAAGTATAGAGGAAGGAACTACTGTATAGAGGGTAAAGAGGGGTGGGAGGGGTGGGGGGAAGGGAAAAAAATAACAGAATGAATCAAACAACATTGCTCTATGTAAATTTATGATTACACAAATGGTATGCCTTTACGCCATGTACAGAGAAACAACATGTATCCCATTTGTTTACAATAAAAAAAAAAAATAAATAAAATAAAATAAAATAAAATACTAAAAAAAAAAAAAAGAATAGAAAATACTCAATTTTAAGTAAAATGTAAATAATACAGATAATTAAGAGTTTTTAATAGTGTTGGAAGGATTGGGGCTATGAACTCTGGTCTCAACCTTCACAAATTACTCCAAGAGCAACACCGTGGACCTGAACTACCTTGGGAGGCACAGCCTTAAACAGAGACAAGAGGAAGGGGAGTCGGGAGGCCAATATCATTTGAATTACTGCCCCACATTTATGATGCTGAAGATCAGGCACTGGAATACTGCTACAGTTAGAAAACCACAATATCTGCTGACCTTGCTTGTTTACATTCATAAATTCAGAATCTAGGACATTGGGATGTTGTAGCTAGAAAATTCAAGTATCTAGTCATGCTTGATGATATAAAGCAACCAAAAAGGGTGACTTTACCCCTACAACTAACAAATCTTACTAGGTTGCAACCACTAATTCACTAATTACCATGAAGTCACTCTGACTTGAAATGTAATTTTTAAGTTTCTAGGTGCTACAGGATAGGAAGGGACACTAGGAAGAAGGTGGAATAATCGGGCTTTAACTCTTCATTGCCAATAGAAGAGTGGGAGAAGGAACTCTTGAAAGAATGAAAGGAATTAACAACTATGAATATCTTAGAACGGCATGTATCACATGGTAATTATTCTACAAATGATTTAACAACTTTAGGAAAATATGTATGTTACCACCATATTCCAAAATAATTTTCATATATGCTGAAAGTTTTAGTAACAGTATGTGATTATATATAGTAGGAAAGAGGGGACTGGATATAATTTTTACCATGCAGAATTCCCTTCTTTGATTGTACTTACCCCTCAGATTTTTGCCACACTTTGCTTTCGATTAAGATAACCAACTTCAATTCCAAAGCAGTAATTAATTGAATTGTTTTATTAATATTCTGCTGGGACCTGAGGGCAAACTAAGAGTATAAAAACACAGAAGGCCATGACAACTAAGGCATGACCTTAAGGAGATGACAGCCCTGTGGGGAAGATGTAAGCAAGCAGTTCCGTTTCTACTGTGTTCAGGACTTCTTTTTTTCTGCTGTAGTTTTCCTTTTGGTGTCAGCTTAAACATTCATATGGTTTCTCTTAGCTAGTTTTGTAGGGATTAGAGACTACGACCATGCCAAATACATGTTGGACACAATAACATTTATAATATTCATTAATGTTATTACACTACTGAATTGAAGTTAGAAGAAATAATTTTATAATGAAAATCATATTTCATAGTAAGAAAATTCTGTGACTATTTAAAAAATCACTAGTTATTTTAGCTATCATGTAGAACCCCACCAGTAATTTGTAGGAGATCCAAGATGTTACATCAGTTGAGAGTGACTTACCTGAATGAGGTCGTGGGGGCACTTTGACACTGTTTAGTGCTGGTGACATTCCTCTGACAGGGCTTTCTGGGGTAGCAGTACTGGGTGGGTAACTGCATTTGGCAAGTGGTATCTCATCCTTCTCTAAGGGGTAAAACTGACTAACACCATACAGTGTTCTGAGTGGAGTCTCATCGTCATTCACAGTACAGATTGGAATGTTATTCAAACCTAGGTGGATAAGGTTTAAAAAGATCAAACAGCTGGATTAAGGTTTTGACAGTTTTTCTTTAAATATTGACAATTTTCAACCAAGTATTGTTAAATGTGCAGCAATGGACTTCCAAAATGTATGAACCAGTGCTAGGTGGACATTCTTCAAAATTTAGCATAGGCAATTTCATTTGCAATACATCCTTCCTTAAAATATTCTGGCATTTTATCAGCCTTGAGAACCAGGCCCACATCTTTAATCTTGGCCATAAGAGTCAAGATTAATAGGCATGCCTTTAACCTCTCACTTCCCAAGTCTCTCATGAATGTAAAATTTCAGATTTTTGAAAGCATTCAGGACAAGACCTTTTAAAAAAGATACTCTTGATTTTTGTACCAGCAGATGGTAAAAAAGCATTTGGTGGTAGGGCTAGAGGGTGGATAAAGGTGATTGTGGGGGTAGTAAAGAAGAACTTGGTACAAAGGGACCTTACCTCTCATGTCCAGAGACTAGAAGTCTACTTTATTTCATTTACTCTCCTCTAACAGGGGTTTACTTTTGATTCCAATATAGAAATTTGCTCAAATATTAAATTATAGATAAGTCCTTTTGTCAATATCAATGTTAAATCATGTGGAATTGAACAGCTTAGGAAATGGGGATGTGCAGGATATTGATTCATTATCAGTGAGTAAGAAGAGATAATAAGAGATAGCTACTTTACACTCCAAGAAGTTACCTGGCAAACTTCTGGAGAATGTTATTCAGTCTTCCAAATCTCCCCATAGTACTGCTTGTCTGCCCCCTTCTTATCTGTTTGCTCGGGATGACATAAATATGTTTTTGCTAACAACTCTGTCTGAAATGCATCCCATTTCTCTTTATCTTTATGCTCCTATTTCTCTCATTGCATTGTCACTTGTCACAGCATACCTACTTGCACATTGCTTGTCTGAGCTGCACTAGAACATAAGTGTCATGAAAGCAAGGATTCTGTCTGGTTTGTTCTCTCTATTCCCAGTATCTAGAATAGTGCCCATCAGAAATTAGCTGCTCTTTGATTATTTGTTGAATGAATGAGAAAATCAAATGTAAGGCTTTTTTTTTTTTTAAGCCAAATACTTGGAACTTTACTGAAGTTACTGAATGTAACGGTTTCTAAATAGAAATGAGAATAAAACTTTTTTGCATCATATCTTATCATTATAACACCTAGGTTAGTGATTGGTTAAGGTACTTAGTGAAAAAATGTGTATCAAGTGAGCTATAGAAAACTATAATACAAAAACAAGTAAAACAGGAAAAAACCCTGCTTTTTCTGCAGTCTCCTTGAATTGGTTTTAAAAGTGTGTTTATGTGCATGTGTGTGTTGGAGAATTTTGAAAAACAAACCCCTCATACCCTCTTCCTTATTCCTACATTTTTTTCTCCTTTTTGGTTCACACTTTCTTCCACATTTACACACACACACACACACACACACACACACACACACACACACATATATATATTATCATAAACCAGAAAAGTAATATGGAATAATTCAGGTTTCATCTACTAAAGAGTTAGTAAAGAACTATTAAGGGGGAAAGGGTCATCTAATGGAATAGCAATAAATTGGCTTCAGAGTCAAGTGGAACAATATTAAATGACTTAAAGCTTTGCATTTCAGTGAAATATGAAATTTAACCCTATAGTGGAAGAGATTAGCTACAGTCTTGGTGGGGGTTCCAATGACTTCCTTGATTATATGGAAGGATTAGGTAATGGAGTCTTGGACTCAAGCAAGACTAGCTCCTCCTGTAGAGCCTTAGTTTCTGTTTTTGTAGTGATTACAAAGAATGGTTTGAGAGTGTCAAAGGTTCAATCCTCATTGTCCTTCCTAATTCTCTGATTGATAAGCAATCTTAGTTTGATGAGAAAGTAATTAATTTCTTGTCCAAGGTAAGTGTTTCCTTTGTGGATGAGTTTCCTGTAACACTAGGGAGATTTAGAATGAAAGAGAAATGACTAAGTAACAAATGTATACTATTCTTATTCATGGAGTAAGTTGAGTAAAGACCATTGCATATGTGTATTTAAAAAGTAGATAATATGCTAATTGGCATATTAAAATATCTGACAGATTACCTTTGGAATTACAACTTAAAATATGTATAAAATGTTTTAATATTTTTAATATTTTAAGTAGAAAAATGTTAGAATATTATGAAGTTGGTAAACCATAAAAATGTTTGAAATAATGTATTTATAAAGTTTATTTAATATGTAGAATTTATGTGCAGCTTGGTAATAATTTGCATGTTAATAAAATAAAGGTCATTTAAAGCTTTTAAAAGTATTTAATTACCAAAGTCTGTAAATAGAACCTAATATTAATCAAAGACTCCTCCAGTGATTGTTAAAATTTACTAGATTTATAAGTAAGATTTGTCAGTTAAATTTAAAAGTTGAGGAGAATGAAAAGGGTTGAAATTATTAAAATTTTAATTTAAGGACCTCGGAATCAGACCCTGCATCTTATAGAAGAAAACATAGGTCCAAACCTTCAACTTGTTGGTTTAGGATCAGACTTCCTTAACAGGACTCCCATAGCACAAGAAATAAAAGCAAGAATCAATAACTGGGATAGATTCAAACTAAAAAGCTTTCTCTCAGGAAAGGAAACTATCAGTAATGTGAAGAGAGAGCCTACAGAGTGGGAGAATATCTTTGCCACTCATACTTCAGATAGAGCACTAATTTCCAGAATCTATAAAAAACTCAAAAAACTCTACACCAAGAATACAAATAATCCAATCAACAAATGGGCTAAGGAAAAGAACAGACACTTCACAGAAGAAGATGTACAAGCAATCAACAGATATATGAAAAAATGTTCAACATCTCTAGTAATAAGAGAAATGCAAATCAAAACTACCCTAAGATTTCATCTCACCCCAATTAGAATGGCGATTATCAAGAACACAAGCAACAATAGGTGTTGGTGAGGATGTGGGGGAAAAGGTACACTCATACATTGCTGGTGGGGTTGCAAATTAGTGCAGCCAATCTGGAAAGCAGTATGGAGATTCCTCAGAAAGCTTGGAATGGAACCACCATTTGACCCAGCTATCCCACTCCTTGGCCTATACCCAAAGGACTTAAAATCAGTGTACTACAGAGATACAGCCACATCAATGTTCATAGCTGCTCAATTCAGCATAGCCAGATTGTGGAACCAACCTAGATGCCCTTCAGTTGATGAATGGATAAAGAAACTGTGGCATAAATATACAATGGAATATTACTCTGCCATGAAGAATGATAAAATTATGGCATTTGTAGGCAAATGGATGAAATTGGAGGATATCATGCTAAGTGAGATAAGCCAATCTCAAAAAACTAAAGGACGAATGATTTCGCTGATAAGCGGATGAGGACATATAATGGGGGGTAGGAGGGGTTAGTGTTAGGGTTAGGGTTAGGTTTAGGGTTAGGGATAAGGAAGGTGGTAAGAATGGAGGAAGGAAGGACTGTATAGAGGGAAAAGAGGGGTGGGAGGCGTGGGGGGAAGGAAAAAAATAATAACAGAATGAATCAAACAACATTGCCCTATATAAATTTATAATTTTAATAATAAAAAAAGAAATATAAAAAATATTTGGAGTGTCAAATACTTATCCAAAATTTTATCATTCTTTGATGCTGTTTTTTTCATTTGAAATTATGTAGAAAATAAAAGTCACCATTTAATCCTTTAAAAAAATTTTAATTTAAAACAAAAAGAAACTAGTAGCACAAATAGTCTTTTTTGTGCACAAAAGTCTGAATTAAGAGTGCCACATATATAATATTATCATAGTTGATGCCATACAAGTACTATATTTGCATTCCATTTCATCTCCTCCTTTGCCGGCCAACCCTAATTGACTTGTACATACCAGCAGGACAGAAGAGGGGATTTGGTCCGGATTTCCTTCATCTCTTTTCCACCCTTCCTTTCCACTCACTGCTTCTGAATCCTTCAGTGTTGGGGTAGATCAATTGAGGAACCATACAGGGAACATGGTCTTATGGTATTTAAACTTAGTGTTGGGGCATCTGTGAGGCAGAGAAGAAATGTGGCTCTTGCTCTTCCTCTTCCCATTTTTGTGGGCTTTGGGGAACCCTGGCTGAGATCTCAGACTCATGGACAGTGTACCCTTCTAACACTCCCCACACCAAGACTTTCTCACACAGCCTCTTTTGGCTGGAGTTGCCCTGTTATAGCCATTTTCTTGAGCTGGGTTCTTTCAAGATATTCTAGGACAGCTTTCTTCTCAACATTGACTCTAGCTCATGAAAATGAGATCTTGGCCCAGTTCTCTGTGGGAGAGTCACTTAATCTCACTTGTGGCTCCCCTAACACAGGTACCCATTGTCTGTATCCTGTAGAGCATAGAGTTCCAGACAAGTTCACTCCAAGAAAAGTCTCCCCAGACTCCACTGCAGAAACAATGTAGGGAAGACCAGTATCCAGCTAGCAATGGTGTGTCAGTCTCCCTTTCTATAGGTACATCACTCTCATAAATAATTTCTTGAAAAGCCCTCAGATGCAAGTAAGTGGCCACTGCTGCTCCTTAGAGAGGAAGGGGAGGTTCATGGAAATTCCTGCTCTCTTTCAATGAAAGAGCAAAATCTCCTTAGTAAAAGAAGAACCTGGAGGTAGGCAATGGCTCCCATGGCAGGGACAAGTTTGGGTTTTTTTTGGTTTTGTTTTGCTTCTTTGTTTCTTTTTGGGGGGAAGTCAGGAATTGAACTCAGGGGCACTCAACCACTGAGCCCATCCTTGCCCTATTTTATATTTTATTTAGAGACAGGGTCTCACTGAGTTGCTTAGCACCTTGATTTTGCTGAGGCTGACTTTGAACTCTTGATCCTCCTGCCTCAAGCTTCCTCAGCCACTGGGATTACAGGCATGCGCCCACACGCCCAGCTATTTTTTTGCCTCTTAACAAGTGATATATACATGATCTCACAATTTGGCTTTGGCAAACATTCTGAAACCAGCTATGACATTTACTTATATAGCTTTTTTGCAACACGATAATGATACTCAAACTTCTTTACCTACTGTTTCTGTTGTTCAAAATCATTTTACTCCGCCTGTGTCTGTTGCCTGGTTTTCTAAGACTTATCAGAATATAGCTTGAAATCTTCTACCAAGCAAATGTAAGATTTTGACATAGTCATGTGTATAGGTTCAACTGCCTCCTATTCTCTTTAATGGAGCTTGAAGAGATTACTAATTTGGAAAATAAATGGAAATTTTTCATTTTTTATATGTATTGGTCTTGATTCCATTTACTGTTCCCTTTCTTCCGAATTGTTTCTATCTGTTCTCAGAGACATTTTACTGGTTCTATTCGAGCATATCAGACCATTTATTTGTTTTCTGTCTCTTTCACTGGATTATATGTAGTCAGAAGTTGCAATAATTGCTATAGCGTTTGCTGTGGTAGACCCACCACCACTTTACCTAGATCATGGATTCAGGACATAGGTGCTCAGCTGTCAGCTGCCAGGACCATCAGCTACTGGTGACTAAGCCTAAGGCCCTCTCTGGGAATTGCTCTTGACTGAAAGGAGCTCTCATGCACAAGAGAGTTCAACCAATGATTGGTGGATGGGAATAAAAAGCACGGTGTCTTTGCCTGGAATTGAGATATCTCTGAAGGATCATCTGCCCCTTGTGGGATTGGTTGAGGCCTCTGTTGTATTGGTGTAGCATTTCAACTTCTGTCTGATTCTGCTTCCCTTGCTTCCTCACAGCTTTTAATTCCCAAAGACTCCCCAATAAAGCTCCTTCACACAAACTCCATGTCAGAGTCTCTTCCCAGAGAACCTGATTCAAAAAATATTGCTCTGTAGAAAAACATAGGGTATCATGATAAAACATCATATAGGGAAATCAAATTAAGATAGAGAATATGGAGCTTAGAAAGTCTCTTTGAAGTGATGTTTAAACTGATACCTGAAAAATAGAAAGAGCAAACAGTGGGGGAGAGTCATGGCTAGAGGGAGAAGTATGTATAAAAATCCATAGGGAAGGCTTGTTAATATTCAAGGAACTTAAGTCCAGTATGGCATGTATATAATGGGGGTGGGGAATTTATGAGATGCCATAAGAGATAATCAGAGTCTACATTATAGAGAACATTTTATTTAATATCAAAATAAACAATCTTATCCTAAATGCATAGCAAGTCTCTGAAAGGTTTGGTGTAGGATTTTTAAACAAATTTACATGTTAATGTTATCTTTTTGGTTGCTCTATGAGGGTATGAATGGAAATAGAGCAGCAAGGAGGCTAAGGATAGCAAAAATAAGAATCAGAGCAAAAGGTAATAGTAAATGACAATGAAATTGAATTATGACCTGGAGATAATTTTTGAAACATTTAGGAGAAAAAGTGAAATGTTGCAAAGGGAAGAGGAGTTGGAGGAGTGAAGGACCTCAAATTGGTAGTACCGCTTGTTTGTTAGTGTATACTAGTTGAGGGACCACACTTCTGAGAAAAGACTAAGAATTTAGTTTTGAAGAGCAAGTTCGGGTGCCAATGGAGCATTCCATGCCTCACAAGTAGGCAGTTGAATATTTAAGTCTAAACTTTAGGAGTCTAAGATGTGTATTTGAAAATATTGCCTCTATCCGATATTTGAAATGTGTGAATGAATGTATTTGCCTAGGATTACAGTGTAGATTACAAAGAGGAAATGGTCAGGGATTGATCTGTGAGGGATTCTAAGATTAACTGCAACTGGGAAGTAGCAGCCAAGGGGTAGAGAAAAAAACAACCACCTAGAAAAGAAGGATGCTACAGAAGCCAAATAAAATATTTGGGGTGGGGGAAGAAGGAAGGAAGGGAGGGGAGGGAGGGAGGAAGTTAGTGATCGAGTAGGTGGGTTGAAAGGGAGGGATGAATGAAAGAGGTGGATGGTTAGCTATGTCAAATGCTACTAAAAGGTCAAGGTGGAATTAAACAGCATCTGTAGTGGATATTTGTCAGTTGAGCTCAGTTCCTTATCTTTCTTTTCTTTACTGACAGTAGGCAGATATTTTGTTCCATTATCCTCCCCTTATCTACCAGTCCACAGCTCACGCCCCTGGGCAAGATCAAAGCCACTCCTCTTGCCCTGGTGATTGGTTCTCCCACCAAGGCCTCCGGATCTGTACAGGCCACTTTCCTCCTAATCTTCCCAATGGAGATTTATTCCCGGATAGCATGTGACTTGATGTGTGTTGATAAAATATGTGGAGAGTTTTTCCAAGATCTACTGGGAAAGAAGCCACTATGGCAAGCAGAGGTGAAGCTCAGAACTGATGTAACCACGTTGCCACCATGAGAGAAACAAGCCAGTTCTAGGATGAGGCTGACACTCTGCATGGCAGGATGGAGACAAAAAACAGCGCAGGATTTTTCTGACTCTGGTGGGGCATCATATCAAAAACTCAAAGCCCACCTTTACTGCTCGATTTCCCTGCTACGCAAATAGATCCTCTTTGTCGTACAAACCGATTTGATTTGTTTTTCTGTTACTTACAGCCACAACCATCCTTGCTGATAATGGTAAGTGGATTTGTTAAAATAAGGATAGTGGTAACATTAGCAAGTGCAGTGTATGTGAGATGGTAAAAAGGCCAGACTGTCAGTAGTGACTTTTAATGGTAAAAAGGTTAAGAACTGAAAACCATGAGTATGGACATCACTTTTCATTGTGAAGGAATATAAATTCCTTAGCGTGATATACAGAACCTTTCTAAATTTGACTTCTTACCCACTTTATGCACCCTGATCCCAATTAGCCTTTTCCTGCTCCTCACATGCTCCATAACAGGCATGTCAATCTCCTTCTACTTGGTTTTCTAATGCTCCTGACTATATTGAAACTTAATGTTCCCATCATCTTCCTTTTTCATATAGTTTACCATGATATAAGTATTATCATTGTTGTCATTTTACAGAGTAGCTTGACCATCCAGGCCATCCAGCTCCTGAGGCCAGGCTCCTGCCTATATTTTAACTCCAAATAAATGTTTGTTTAATAAATGAATGGATGGATACATGGATGACTGAGTGAATAAACAGGAGATATGTATTCTTGTCTTTAAGTACCACTGCTGTATCTATGACTCTCAAATGTACATCTATACTCCTGACTTCCCATTTGAGACTTAGACTCAGATTTTCACTTGGGGGCACAACATTTCCATTTGGATGTCTGGTGTTTTTACACATGCAGTACATGTGCTGCTGAAATGATTTAATTATCTGACTAGAATATGAGCCTCATGAAATCAGAGATATTTTTATCTTCACCATTATACCTCTCATATCTATAAGAGTGGTTGGTATGTATCAGAGATTAAATAAATGTCCACTAAATTAAATGACTTAACCTTTTCTTGCTCCACTTTCATCAAAAGCAAGACACTTTTTTTTTTTTTTTTAGTTATGATAACCTAGAATGGGAAATGGGGCAAAGGCCATGCTTTTCTTTGATTTGTTGTTCCTGTTTATTCATACTCTGTACTGATCAGTTACCAGGACTTTTTAATATTTTCCCTAGAAACTCTCCCCAGTCTTGTATTCTGCCATTGCTTAGACCATTGCAGAGCAAGCATGTTTGTCCTGATAGGTCTGGACAGCTGAGCAGCCTCCTAATATTATTCTTTATTTCTAGGCTCAGGCCTTTTCCCAACAAAGATGGCTCATTTATATTATAATAATAGTTTTCAGTCTCACTTTTTAGGAATATGATCATTTCTATCTCCTGGGGGCTCACTGTAACAATGGTTCTTATTTAGGAAGCGGTGTGTCTCTCTGAGGGATAAAAATCCCAAGGATGGTCTGAGGATCTACTGATGAAGTCCAACAACTAGGCTATACACTCCCATAATGTCCCACAGTTACCCCATCCTGGGCAAAGTGACAAGTTCATTCTAACAAGTTCCAGTAGTTCTGCTTGTTTTCCATATATTTCATATTCTTAAGAAATCTACCTCTCAAAACAAAATCTACCTCTTTTTTGTTTTATCTAGAAGCCAAAATATATATAAAACCTATATACATTTTATTATACAATCCAAGCTAAATTGAGAGAGGCTATTGTCACTAATATCCAATTTCCAGAAAGTCTATTGCATAAAGTTAAAGGAAGAAAGAATAGAAAAGAAGGGAAGGGAGTAAGGAACAAAACATGCATTTCCTTAGGGCTTGCATTTATCACATGGCAGTATTTTAACGTATTAAAATACTTTCAAACCAATTGCACAATGCTGCCATTATCCCCCTGAGTGATCCCCACTGCCCTGGTTACTTTGACCCCTTTCCAGAATTTTGTTCTAACTATCAAGCAATTCAATGGCTAATGTCTACCAGAAAAGGGGCCGGCTCCATACTGGCATTTGGTCGTAATTGCCAGTGAACATGCTTCACCAGTGGTTAAATATTTTGGATAGCTGCCTTTCCTTTACTCACCAGGATCATCACGTAACCCAAATGTGGAGGAGACAGATACATCCTAGGACCTTGGGTCTCCTTACCTTTGATATGACAGACTCTTCTGGGATGAGGGGTGTGCCTAACTAGAAAGCAATTTCCATTTCTAGCCATAATAGGGTTGCCTTTGTTCTCAAACTGAAGAACGGAAGTAGGGTATTTGAGATTCTTCTGCATAGCCTGTTGGTTTACTCCTCTCCACTGTTGCCAAAAAAGTCCTTAGGGTTAACTTGATTGACCACGGTTTCAGATGTGCTCAGACCCTGAAACCACAGAATGACAATCGTTCTGACAAGAGGTTTTTGACATTATCTTATACAGTAAACATTTTTCCATCATCTTTGCACTGAGTTACTTCTCATGTCAAAACAATATGAGGCTCTTTTGCTTTCAGATCAGATTTTTGTAAACAGTAAAAATAGTATAGGTATAAGTAGAACATAAAAAGTTTTTCCCTGAACAAGTCAAACTATTTGTGACAAACTATATTCAATTTTTTAATTGCATTGAAAGTTATTTTGTTGGCTTACCAACAAAAAAATCACATCACATAATTATTAACAATTTTGACTTAGTAAATTAAAGTGATGGCTTTAAAATACAATGCCCACAAATGTGCTTTACATCAAATTAACTTTTCATAATGTAATTTAAGAAAACTAGCATTTTAAATTTGTATTATCCTCTGAGAAGATGATAAAACCTGAAGGAGAAAAAATTCCAAAAGAATGAAACTGCATCCACAGATGATAAACTGAAGGCCTTTGTCACTTTGTTGTTTGCAATCTTTAGTAGTATTTAATTTCCCTTTCAATCATTTAGCAAACATTTATTAGATACCTACTATGTCATAGGATAATGACTTGCTGAATTCACAATCAAGTGGGAAAGAAAATACTTGAATTAAGAGCAGAAGAAAGAATTATTACTTTCTTGGAGATGGTATGCTACTTTTATAATCTAAAAAGTTTTTTTTTTTTTTTGACTCTTGTGTATATTTCTCATCTTACACAGATGCCAATCATCATAGTGGATTGGGAAATACATGCTTTTATTTCTAATCATGGCAGGGAGTGTTTTTTTGGGCCAGACTAATATTTGTGGTGTCAAAACATGTTCCTATACTTGCTGGGTGTAATGATATAGGCCTGTAACCCTGGCTGCTGAGGAAGCTGGGGCAGGAAGAGGCCAACCTGGGCAACTTAGCAAGATCCTGGCCCAAAAATAAAAATAAAAATAAAAGGACTGAGGATGCAACTCAGTGGTAGAGCATCTCAGAGTCAATGCAACCCCATCCCCAAAAGGTCCATGTTGTAGAAATTGAACTCAGGATTTTATTGGAGTAGATATTTTTTAGCTGGTTGACTATCTTTATGTATCATAGTCTAAATTTTCCAGGGTATGGATTTAGAGCATATAGTGTATGAATTATCAGACCTGTTGCCACAAAACATCTGACTTTCAAGAATTTCAATTTGATACATATTAATTCTAAAATTATTATAAGTTGGATAAAATACATTTAAATATTAAATTTAGAAGATACAATTATCTGATAAGTATGTTTTTTATTGTTCCTTATGACTATCACAATGGAGGTTTAGTTCTAAACTCCTTATACAACCTCTTGGTATAATCAAACCTCAGATTTATTCTTCTTATGTTAATTGCATCTTTTAAAAATATAGGAGCAAGAGGAATTACAGACTTCAAGGAAGCACTGGTATTTTCATAAGAGAAGAAAGAGACCCCTCTGCTTTAGTCAGATTGTTGTTGCTGTGACCAAAATGCCTGATAAGAACAACTTAGAAGAAGAAAAGTTTATTTGGGCTCACAGTGTCAGAGGTCTTAGTCCATAGAATACCAACTACATTGCTCTGGCCCAAGGTGAGGCGGCACATCATGGGGGGAAGGATGTTGCAGAGGGAAGCTTCTCCCCTTATGGCAGGGTCAGGAAGCAGAGAGGGGGTAGGAGTAGGGAAGAAGAGCCTTAACTGCCCACAGTAACCACCCAGTCATTCAAAAGAGGACTGATTAAGTTGTGACTTGTAATTCAATCCCTTTACCTCTAAACTTGCCGCATTAGTACAGGAACTTTTGGGGTGACATCTCATATCCAAACTGTAACACTCTGCATTGATATATTGTTGATCTGTTATACCAAACTTTAAAGTATGTCATTACCATTCAATCCTATCTAAGAGAATTGATGTGGGACAGACACACATAGAAGAACTGAATATTCCAGTTGATATATAAATCAGTCCCATCAGATTACAGATGAGTAACTAAAATCTAGACAGTAAATCATTTAATCTGCAGTCACTTTGCTAGTTAAAGGCAAAGAGGGGACCGTAAATCCAATTTTTATTCCAGTTAAATGTCCTTTCCATCATCCAAATTGCCTGTTATATCTTTTTACCCCAAGACAGATTAAATGAATTTACTGGCTTGATTATACAAAAGGTCCCAGAGAGGAAGAATAAGTCTACTTTTGACTTCCAGAAAATTTAATCTGATGTTATGCCTTTTTATTGTTCACAAATTATGTTTAAGGAATAAAGATAATATACAAATATTTTATATTCATGTATCCCTGAAAATTCTGCAAAATATAAAATACATATTGTTTGCTGAGATCTGAATGTGTCCCTATGAAATTAACATGTTGAAGCCTAATCACTAATGTGATAGTATTAGGAGGTGTAACCTTTGGGACATGATTAGGTCATGAGAGTTCTCATGAATGGAATTGGTGCCCTATTAAAAAGATCCCAGAGAGCTGCTCCACCCTTCCCACCAGGTAAGAATGCAGTGAGAAGCTACCACCTATGTCCCTAGAAGTGGACCCTCACCAGGACCTTAATCTGAGTGCCTTGATCTTTGACTTCCCAACCTCCAGATTTGTGAGGAAATCACTACCTGTTTATAACCTACCTAGTTTATGATATTTTGTTATAGCAGCTAAAATGGATTAAGGCAGTGTGCTTTTGAAAGACTGGTTTAAACCTAAATCTTCAAAAATGCAGTAAATGAATAATTCATAGTAAATTTTTACCTTGAATTATTTTAGCAAATGGGCTAATATTGAAAAAAAATAGAATTTAAACCTGAAGAAAAGCAAAACTATGTTGATTAAACAGTAATAATGGCCCACATCTTTCTCTTCAACTTCATGCCTATATTGATTTTAAAAATCTGAAACCAACTAATTATTCATTGCCTAGTGACTAGATGTTTTTCCAAAGCCCATGGATTGATTTAGTGCAATATTTGTTTTTTAAGATTTCTTTTTATGATAAGCATTAAGTTTGAGTGATACCATTTCAGGACTTATGAACTCAAAAGTAACAAAAAGATCATTCATCCTCATACAGAAGAATGAACTTTTTTCAGAAGGCAAGAAATATGAAAAATTAAAATAATTGATGAATTGATGAACTCATCGATGAATAAATATTGTCTTTTCTTGGAGAATCAGAGATATTTATTTGTAAGATAGAGACTAAAACTTTTGCTAACACCTATATTAGAGACAACTATTAATGCAAATTGGGTCCATGTGTATCACTGATGAATTCCATAGACTGAAGCAAAGTTTTGACCACTTCTAAAAATGTGTCATTAATTAATTACCAGGGTCCAGATGGAGTCCTTTGATGAATAAAGGTATAGAGTACATACAGAAAACATACTTATTTTCATACATACTTATTTCCAGTATTTTAACTTAATGGGTATTTTGCTTTATGATATAGGAAAAGCAGTTCTCAGCCTATTTTCCTGCCATGATACACATGACAACATTCCTACCACATGATCAGATTTTAAAGAATGCATCCCAAAATTATGGGTAAACTGAGTTATTAAAAACTCCTCACGCAAACTTGGTTTGTCAGTGTTGCTCACAAGAGCTAATTCTAACACTAATCTTTCCAGTCAAGTTAAGCACAAGGTATTTCCACTGTACACAAAAGAGTAACTTACCCTGCTCTGTACTAATTTCCTTTTTAAAAATAAATAAATTGCAAACATGAAAATTTTGGCTATATTTTTTCATTCCCCAAATTAACTAAAAAGATTTTTCTGCCTGTGTAGCATTAGAAAGATCACTGTTATCATATATACAAGGCTACAAATACATAATTGTATTTGTGACTAAATACACAATCTGGAGGTAGACATCTCACATATATAGCTATCTTGACTCTTACCTTACTGCTCCTGTGGCCAAACCTAGGCTGAGACTTTATGGCGTAAAGCATACCCCCAAGAGATTTCCTGACTGAGGGTAGCTGAGTTCTGTTTATACTTCCACTTTGTGATATTAACACTCTGCTTTCACTCTGAAAAGGAAAAGGAAAATCTGTATTGAGGTAAACCTGTGGGAAAATTTAATAGAAATTGATGATTGTCATTCAAGAATTGTGCAAATACTTCTGGGAACAATATTTCCTCTCATAGTCTCTTTACTTCTATATCAGCAAATTACTGAATTTTATTTAGAATAAATGACACATAATTCTCAAAAGAGAAGTTTTTAAAAGCCTTTCTAGTCTGCCTAATCCCAACCTTAGCCATTATTGCTTAGGAAATACTATGTAAATCTGTATTATAAACATTAGTATTCTTAGTCAAATATGCAAAATATATGCTTACAAGAGGAGGATATCTGATTAATGAATAGCTGAAAATTATTTTGAATTCATAGGAATATAAAGCTTAATATTTCAGTGATGAATACTGAGTCATTTTGCACGTGCGTATCCCCTAACCTACAATGCACACCACTCAGATCTTCCCCTGCTTCTTCCCTCACTGTGTTCACGGTTTTACATGACACTTTCTCCAAAAGGCTTCCTAACCCCTCTCTGAAGTAGTTCCCGCTATCACTTCACCCTCCATCTCTCTTTAATCCTTTTTCTCCTTAAGCTCTTATCATAGCATTTATCTCCCCTAATATTATTTATTCATTTATTTTTACATTTCATATATTCCCTTGTAGTGATTAAGCAGGCTATGATCTAGGCCAGTTTTTCACTCTGTATTCACAGTACCTACAACACAGCCTGCCACATAGTATATGTTCAATAATTACTTGTTAAATGCACTAAATATATTTCACAGAGTAAAGTGTCTTTACTCCACAGATTCAGTGTATTTATTTATATGATCCCCTAAAAAACTGGTGACTGACTTTACAAAATTAAATACACCATTTCCTTGAAACAGATTTATTTGACTTTTACATGTCTTGAAACCAAGATGAACTTGAGTACCATCAAGTAAATCAAACCTAAGCTTTTAGAAAATCCTTTAAACCATGAAATTTAAATTATACCTGAGAATAGTTTTTAAAGCAGATGATCTGGTTGACATGAACTCAAGTCTGTTGATACACTTCCAGCCTCACTATAGGTCTAGACTGAGTTTTTGTTGATTCCCCTAAATCCTTGTACTTAAGCTGAGAATTTTTGATTGGCAGAAACAGCTTATTATCTAATGCCTACAAAAGAATACAGCTGTCTCCCTCCAGTTTCTTCCACTCACTCCAAAGAGCCTGTATGGCTCTGGTTGTTAAGACATACTTCCTAGCTTAGCAACATGATAACATTCCTTGAGGGAAGTCTGAATTCTAGAACCTCTTTACCACCATTTCTCTCAGATCTCCAGTTACCCTCAGCTTGACAAAACCATGTAGCAGCAAATGACTTTTTTTCAATTTTGGACATAGGATAGAGTTGCATCATATTCAAGAAAAAGAGAGAGGGGAAAAAACAATTTTATTGATGATTCTCACAATTCTGCTTAAAGAACACTTCTATGTGGTGTATTCAAACTTAGCTCAATTAAAAACCTATGGAGAGATGGCATGAGCGATTTTGAAGGTTTCCTAGTAGAGAATGAAATACACTGTTCTGTTCAAATGCCTTGAAAACAATATCACAATGTTAATTAGAAGTCATGGAGTAGCAGACACATGTAAACATGTATGCACATATTGCTGTCAGGATGGTATATACTGGTGCTTCCCAGTATTTTTCTTTTTAAAATTCACATGATTTTTAATTTCCTAATTTTAATCTCTGGAAGCAATGTAGATTATTTCTGAAAGGTAAATACTATCACAAAACAGTGCAAAGAGAAAACCTAATTTAGTCTATTTGCATGACTGGTTCCAAGAATTAGAGGCTTCACATCTCCCTGTACCTATAACTCCTTCATGGCTTATGCCTCACTGCTTTACTGTATTGGGAGCAGGCAGAATTGATTTTCTAAAATAATTTTGACATTTTGAGATTTTCCTACTACAGTTTGTATAGCAGAGACCAGAAATACCCATCTTTTTAAGAAAGATGGGTATTTCTCCTCCATATAAAATAATTCAATACTCCCGGGTTGTCATGGATGCTTCATGGTATCATTATGAATCTCAGCTTGTTCTGGTTTAGATCTATCTTCCATACTATTTGACTTCCAATTTTGAAATTATCTTTTGTCCAAAATGGAAGTTTCAGGCATCGAAGATGGCTACTGTATTTTCAAATATGAAATGTATTCTATGGGCAGGAAACAAGAGGAATGGGCACATGCTATCCCTCTGCTCCCTCAGAAAAGCTTTTCCATGAGTTTCAGATGATAATTTATTGACCAGTTGCATTGACTAGTTCTAGCTTATAAGGGAGGATAGAAAATATAGCTTCTTAACAGGGCACATTGCAAACCAATTCTAAAATAGACATTAAGTTACTAATAAAAGGGAGAGGAAAATGTATATTGGGTTATAATCAGCAGTCTCTGCCACAGATCCTGATATTAGTACTTCTCCTGTGTAGGAGAGATCTGCATCCTGTGTAGTTGTGCCTTCCCTAGAGGAGGCCATTAGAGATAGGCAGCTTCCTGGCTGTGTAACTGTGGCTCTGTTTTATTTGCTTTATGAAGACCCATGGGGACCTTTCTTGCTTGAGTGAGGCGGGTTGTGAAGCACATAAAATGTACTTGTGGGCTCTTGGGAGTGTGTTATGGTTATGGACTGTGTGTATCTTGGAGCAGCAAGCTAAGTAGGCTGAAGTC
This sequence comes from Sciurus vulgaris, assembly GCF_902686455.1. NCBI lineage: Eukaryota > Metazoa > Chordata > Mammalia > Rodentia > Sciuridae > Sciurus > Sciurus vulgaris. The sequence goes on from NC_136469.1 coordinate 60,179,195, forward strand.
CAGCTGATGTGCACTGGATGGGTGTGCAGCCTGTTTTCAGCCCCTCTTTCCCAGGGGGTTGGTTTTTGTACCATACCAGTTAACTATACATCCTTCACTGTAGGATAATCTCTGTCTTCATAATTTTGAGAGACAATTTAAAAATGCCCAATAGACCACTTTCTTAGGAACAGTGGGATGTAAAAGACCTTAGGTGGAAGCTCATATGGAATAGTGAGAAGGATATGGAGTAGAAAGGGCATGATCTAGGGTATCATGGCATTTTATAATGCTGTCAAGGTTTCATTCCCACCTACAACAAATCCGAGGTCATTTGTTGGGCAGCCTGTCATATCCAATAGAATTGAACTTGTAGGAATTTAGAGATGATTGTCTAAGGAAAGGCTAAATAAAGACTTAGTTTTTTTTGCCAAGATACATATGTGAGTTTATGTGTGTATTATGTGTGTTTCTTCTTGCAGGAAGAGGAGGCAAGTGATCACCACCATAACTTCACTTTTTTGTTTTGACTCTGTAGATGTCTGTGCCATATCTCTCTCAAGGACATTTCAAAAACGATCTTTCTCTGAATTGTACTTGGGAGATGTTACTGGGTAGAATCTGAGTGTGATGAGAGAGCGCGTTGACACAGAAAGAACGAACTCAGGCTCTGCTTCCTTTCTGGCATCAACCATGCTCATGGCTGTCTCCAGGCTTCAGCTTTTGTTCTCACTGCAGCTGAGGCCTCTGTGTGGCTGCATTTTACTTTCTCTCTTCCTTTTCTGTTAATAATCTGGCTTGTTTTAATAAATGTTTCACTCCAGGTACTGCATATCATTCATAATTTTCAGAAACTATTTTTGTGGAAAATCCAGTTTGGGCCAGGCATTGTGCAAGTTGATAATGTGCAGTGGTGAAAAAAAAAAAAAAAAACGATGGTCTCTTTCTTCCTGAAATGCACCATCTAGAGAAAAAAAAAAAAAAAAAAATACAGCATTGAAGAATACATAAGAATACACTCACAGATAGAGAAAGAACTTATATTTGTTAGGATGTGTTTGGCTGCCAAAAGTAAAGAGAGTGGCTTTAATAAATGTGGCTTTTGTTTTTTTTTCCCCCAAGTTTAGGTAGGTAACCTCAGATTAATGCAGAGATCATCATGGAACCCTGGCTCAATCTCTCTTCCAGCTTCCCCATCACCCTATCCACTGTATCTTCTGTTCTCATGGTCCTGTGGCACATGCAAACTTGGCATCTGCATTCCATGAAGAAAAAGCAACCTGGAGGAGGCAGTGGCAAGTAAGCGGAGAAAGCTAACATTACTAAGCAATGTGCAGGACCTTTACGTGTGCTCCTGGGATGGGATAGTCACACAGCTGCCTCTGGTCCTATGGAATGGTAGCAGATGGAGTGTTTCTGCCAAGGATATGACTACCCTATGCAAAAACTGGGAATCTGAGTATAAAAACTGGGGCTAGTCAATAAGGAAGGCAGTAGATAACACATCTGCTCCAGCAAGAATTAGAGGAACAGGGTCCCTTTGAACAGAAAATTGGAGGAAATCTCTGTTGGGCTGCCAAGGCAGGCCTTTCTGAAAAAGAGTTGAGACTTTTGACAAGGCACAAAACTAGGAGGGCGAGTTGTCCAGCTGAGGCCAATCAACATTTTAATTTGAAATTTAAATGTCATTGTTTGTTTTGTTGAAATTTATTATGTTTGCTTTGTATCACTGTCACAAATACCTGAACAAAATCAACTTATAAAGAGAAAAAGTTTATTCTGGTTCACAATTTTAGAGGTTTCCATCATGATCAGTAGGCCATATTGCTTTGGACCTGTGACCAGATAGTATATCATGGCAGGAATTTGTGGCAGAGCAAAAGCACCCCTGTCATGGCTAGGAAGTGAAAGAGAGAAAGAGACCCAGATCTCACAATTCCTTGACCTGAAACCTCATCTCTTAGAGGTCCCACCCCTTTCCAATAGTGCCAAGCTGGTGACTAAGCCCTATGCACATGGGCCTTTGAGGAGCACTTATCCAAACCAAAGAAGTCATCTATTGTAAACTTAGTTTCAGACGCCATTTCAGTTAACTTAATCCTGAAAAAAGAGATCTAGATGTATTCTGGCATGCACTTCCATGTAAGAAAGAAAAACTTAGAAGTTGCAGAAGTAACTTCAATCTAGTCCTTTCTTGGGAACAATTAAAAGAAGAGCACATTCCCAGTCCTGACTGTCAAATTCTACTTTCACCGAATTCAGGTAGCATGTTCATAAATACAGAATTTAGGCAAAAACATTTTAATTGCTCTAATTTTTAGATTTTCTACATTTACATTGAAATCACAAACTCATATACTTCAACCTATATTATTACCAAGACTGTTGATCAAATATCAATTTTCCTAAATGCTATGTGATGTCTTGGATTGGATAATTGAACACAAAAAAGGCCTAGACTGCATCTTCTTTGGGGATTACTCCACTGCTGACTTTTCTCTCATATACTTAGCTGTCAGCTGGGTATCTCCACTTAATGCCTAATAGGCACCAGAGAAGATGGTTTTACACAACTCACATAGTAACATAATAATATAAAGTGTGCTTGTATTTAAATTAGGGGTCCTTATGCAGGAAAAAATATTAAACTTATAATATTTAACTTCTAAAACTCTTTATGGTAGATATTATTCTTATTAGATATTATTATTCTCATCTTGTGTCAGACAAAGCTCAGGACTGGGAAGAGTAAATAGTGTTCCCAAGTTCACGTGGTAATGCTGTCAGGGCTCTAACCCAAGTCTGTCTGAGGCACACTTTGTTGTATCCACACCTGCCTGCCTAACACAGTTAGAAATGGTCGTTTCAAAACAGTGAAGCTAAAGCTACTTAAAACCCTATACACTGTATGAATATGTGGTAATGGACCCCACTATTATATATAATCATAATTCACCAATTGATAAAAACAGTAAAAAAAAAAATCCTGCAAACAGATGTACAAGTGACCACTATCAGATTATAACAAGATCATGTTCAGTTATAAAAAAAAAATTATAAAACCTTATTGTTTCAGTCAGCTTTTCCATTGCTGTGGCCAAAACACTTGACAGTAACAATTTAGAGGAGGAAAAGTTTATTTGGGCCTCATGGTTTCAGAGATTTCAGTCCAGAAATGGCCAACTCCATTGGGCCCCAGAGGAGACAACACATCATGGGGGAAGGGCCCAGTGGAGGAAAAATTCTCAACTCGTGGCAGGGTCAGGAAGCAAGTAGGGGTAGGAGGGTATGCAGGGTAGATGCGCCCTTCCAGGGAAGCCCCTAGTGTGGCTAGGGAAGTGGGTCCTACACCTGCTACAGTTACCACCTAGTCAGTCATTTTAAACTAGGATGGATGGATTAGGTCACAGCTTTCAATCTAGTCATCTCATCTCTGAAGGTTCCTGCATTACCAGGACCTTTTAGGGGACACGTCACACTCAAACCATAACATTGGGGAATCAGTGTAACTTTGTGTGTGGTGTATGTGTGTGGGTGTGTGGTGTGTAAAAGTCAGCAGTAATCTTAGAGTCTATTTCTAGCGTTTCCAATTGAAACCCAGAAAGTGTGAGCAGGCTCCCCAGGGTCACCCAGAGTTAGCCGCAGAGATGGCCCTGTGCGTGAAAGAGAAATCTGGATCATCAGGCTAAGAATGCTGGCAGCCTCTCAAAATCCAGACTATAGAATGAACTGCTTTTCACTCCTCTGTGCCCTTACCTGAGAGAAAAGCAGAGGCAGAGAAGTGCATATTGAACTCCTCTGGGGAAATGTAGGATGGACAACGTTGCTTTGGATTACCAAGTGCCAAGCCTGGGAAGAGGAGACAAAGCATTGATGGTTTCCCTCCAGTGGATCTGTTTCCTATCGATCCCTGCCCGTGAGCTCTCTAAATGTGGATTCATTTCTGTTAGAACTCAACACGGAGTATCTCTGAAGGACTCTTCTCACTCTGAGAAGAGACATTTCTTTCACTGGGGAAAGTGCTATAATGTAATATTTAAGTTTGATTTAAAAATTTAAAGAAAATTCTCAGTTCCATGTATATCTATGTTAGATATTTCACAGCCATTGAGGGGTTAGGGTGATAGTTTTTTTCTGACTTTAAATAAAGGAAAAACTACTAAGGGTGTGAGTAAAGAAAAGGGGCATGGTCATGCCTATTTAAAAAAATAACTGATTACATAATATTTAAACTTGTCAAAAGGGAGGACATTCAGGGCTATTTTCAAAGCAGTGTTGCTAATCCAATTCTACGCATTTATTCTCTTCTAAGTCACGGCGTTTCCGTGCCCTATTCACCACTAGGTGGTGGCAACATGCTGTACACAAAATCACTGTACACACTCAGCAAGGGCAGAAAGGAGCCAGAACAGGACTCCTGGAGGCAGGAACTGCTGTGGCCATGTCGTTCTCTAAACTAACCAACCCCTGAGAAGGCAAAAACAATAAAGGCTTACGTATTGCCTTTTCAATAAGATCAATAAGACACTCCAGGTAAATTGGAATGCTTAGCAATAGATGGTTTCCACTGGTGGAGTAGACACTGTACATCTTGGCCTGGCCCTTTACTAGCAATCTACCTCAGCCATTTTCAGTTTTTTCTTCATTAAAGTTGAATTATAAATCCTTATAATACCATGTCTCAGGGAAAGCAGAGTGAACAATTAATTCTACAAAAATGCCTTACACACCTCCAAAGTGCTAGAGAAATATGGGTTGCCATTGACTCTTAAGTCATTCTTCCTGGACGACAATATTTAGAAGAGTGATTCTCAATCCTGCATATACCAAGGGGTCACTTAGGGACTTTTTTTCTAGGAGACTCTCCAGATATTTGAATGGAATTCACCCTCTATGACAGCTCAATAAATATATACCGAATGAGTGAATGGATGAATGAATGAATGCACAAGTCAAGGGTGGAACTGGTGAGATGAAGGAAACTGTCTTAGAGAAAGACTCTAAGCTTTGATGAAGGGAAGACCAGAGAAGAGGCAAGCACAGGAAATTTTCAGGCAGTGCCAGGCACTGTGCTTCTAGATCAGTTGCAGTTGGGGCATTTGCAGTCACCCGGAAGGACTTAGACACTAACAGACCATGTGGAGAAGTCAGCAGTTTTTGTTTCCCCAAGAGTACCAAGTTTATTGATATCTGATGCCAGGCATTGAAGAGACCGCTCCTATTTCTAATGTATGGCTAGTTACCCTGCCTTGAGAAGCAAATGTTAGCCTCCTTATCCTAGAATTTTCTAGATATTCAGTTTCTTTATAGGCTGATATGATTGGTCCCTCTTTGACTATAGACAAGAGGAGAGTTGTAAGGCACAGCCAGGGCCACCTCTGTCCAGAATGGTACCAGTGCTTGGGCTAAAGAGCTATGTTTCCTAACTCAAGCTGAGAATCAAAGGTACCAGAGGTGCTTTAAAAAATTCTGTGGATTTTTGCATCTACAGTTTGCATCTTAAAATTCTTTCTGGTGGGTTGATGCCGATCAAAGTTGAGAAAAACCACCCACAAGCCTGATCCTTAGCAGAGACTTGTGCTGATTGCTTTTCCAGCAACCAACCTCCCTGTGCCCTCAGCAGGCTGGGTTCACATAATATCAGATTTTTCAGTTCCTCTGCCTTTCCTGAAATGTTACACTACCAAAGCAAGAACTGACAGCTCAGTTGTTCATTTGTGGTCAACTGGGTGGACATCCTTTTCATTCTCTTGGCATAATAATATTAAGTGCTAACATTATTATCTGAACAATTTCCATGTTCAAGACTGTGTTAAACAGTATACATGTATTTATTTCATTTAACTCCCACAACCATCCTAGGAGGTAGGAACTAATATTATCTATATTTATAGATAAGAAAACTGAGGCTTAAAGAAGTCATAGATGAATCATATAGCTTGGAAGTGACAGAGTCATGAGCAGAATCCAGTTCTGTTTGAAACCCAAATTTCTGTATAGCCAAACCTCCACCAGAACACATATTGCCTTTAGCTTTGATGGAAAGCCTCACGGAAGAATCAGATTGATAACAAAATATGTACTCTGCCACTGAAACAAAATTTAATGAAATTTTGAAGTGTAGTAGCAGAAAGCATAAAAATTTATTGTGTCATTCCTAGTTCAAGTAGGAAATAAATGATGTCTTTAGGCTGAGTTATTGGGAAAATTTAATAGATTATTAATAAAACTATGGACAATAGTTTTTTTTTTTTTTTTTTTTTTTTTTAAGCAACAAGAAATGATATAGTATCCTGGAGACAATAGGAGTGAAGAGGGGGACATTCATTGTGCTACATGGAGAAGTTCTCATGACAGACAGTGGCCTTTGCTAGAGTGTCTAAGCACAGAGGTTCCTGGGGAATAAACACCCAATCCTGACTCTTTACCTCATTCTTCTGCCCTCTGACCCACCGCATATTACTGACCCTCCCACAGTCAAAACCCAGCCAGAATGTAAGAGAAACCTTGACTCTTGGTTCCTTTGTCTACCCTGGGGTCAGAGAAGGGTGGAGAGCAAACAGATGAAATCCATAAGTCTTATATTAACTGAAAAGTTTATCGTAGGCATTTTGGTTGAAAAGTTAAAGGTATTACATTTCAAAATAATGATTAGCAATCATAAATGAATAAAACTATCCTAATACAAACCTATTACAACATGCATTTCAGTATAGTACATTAATTAGACCCCTTTCGTACTTGCCTTATTTGCTGAATCTCTAATATAGTACTGTTGGGCTACGAAGATGATACTCCAAAATTTGTGTTTTGACATGCTGAGCTGCAGAAATAGTCTCACAATCCAATCTTCCTTTGCTTCTTTCACAAGCATAGAAAACAAGAGTTCCTTTCTATCTACCTATCTATCTATCTTTCCATCTATGGCAAGTTCCGAAATCTGACTGACTATTTCGACCAGTGAGACCAAACTCTCAGGTCCTGCAAGGGGCAAAGGGGGATTGGAAAATGAAGACTCACTAACACAGATTTTGAAGATTAAGCTGGGATCAGGTGGAGCTCTGCTCTCTGATGTAGATGCAGATCTAAAGAGTTACACCAGCAATCTTTATTTATATATGTCTCATTATCAGGTTAAAGACTATGCAAGCATTATTCTTTGTATTCAGGAAAGTTACAGAAACTAGGACATCTATGTAGCTTTTCCACAGTTTCAATCCACAGTTGCAAAGTGCAATGTTAGGAGCTTCCAGTAGCTCTCAAGACAGTGCATTGTTTAAAGTTATTGTAAGGTGGGCAGAAACTACAGGAGCAGAGCTGGTGAAACGTTGTGGTTTTCTAGCATAAAAAGTTCCTTCCTTCCTGGGAACTGTGTGCCTGAGATCAAGGTCAGAGCTGATAGGACTCTTGCACAGAGCCTCCTCATGCAGGGCATTGCCACAGCAGCTAAGCATCCCGTGCCCTTGCACAGAAACATTCCCAGGCACCAGGCATGCCACAGCCATGAGGGCATCAGAGACCCCCAGTCTCAGTCACTGCTCTGCCATCCTCTGTCAGGACTCTTCACAACTGAGGAAATTTCTTCCAAAAGAAATGAAATTGTCTTGATCTCTCTCCTAGGAATTTCAACTAATAACCAGGAAAGATGATCACTGAAAAAGAGTAAGAAAGAGAGCCTCCATTTTTCATTTCATCCTCTGAGGGAGGCTCTGAGAGATCACCTGGGAGACTTTATCTGAATAAAAAGACACTTTTTGCTCACAGTGAAGTTCCACCCCTTATCTTCCCATAACTTATTGATACCTCCCTCCCCCATTTCCTACCTCCTTTATTTCCATGTTCCCTATGAAAAAAGTTATCTAAACATCTGTACCTCACTGGATTGTGGACTGATTCCTTTCCTGTGACCTCCCCTTTGCTTATGTACATTGATGAATCTGTACATCATCTTCTCCTGATAATCTGTTGTCAATTCACTCATAAAGGGGAAGTTTTCCCTTTGTCCCTATAGGATCATTTAATTCATAAACCAAAATCAGTTTGTCAAATGGATTGGTGAGATCTCTCCTCAAATGAAGCAAAGCAAGAGCAGAAACAAGGACACAAGTTGTAGAAGGAAATAAGAAAGATTTAGATTCCAGCACACGTCAAGGAGGGAACTCTACTTTTGGGACTTTGAGTTGTATGGAGGAATCTAGTGTGAGGTAAGCAAAGACATGAAACAGGAGACTGATGACTTAACATGCCTAATTATATCTGGGGTAAGGCTCAAGGTAAAAATCATTCTATAGGTTCACATTTCTCCAAGGACACCCCAAACTTCAGGGTCCTTTCTCTCTGAATTAATGCAACACCCCTGATTGATTAATTTAATCTTATCTGTTTATATTCTTTCTAAACTTTCCATGTAATTATCCTTGTGTTTTTTACCATATTGTAAATGCATCTTTTGTTTTGCATATAGTATAAAGTTGAGTCAGTATTGGGAGAAGGACCATCTAATGAATGGAAGGAATGAAGGAATGATGGGTAAGAGTCTTCTCTGGCAAAGGCAGATATGGGGAGGTGTGAGGGAGAGTCTGAGACATGTCAAATTTCACTTTGCAGCCTTCTTTCAAAATAGTAACTCACCAGACAACTCTAATTTCCTTGTTTTCTTCGTTTGATTAAATACACATGGGTCTCCTCTCAGAGCCAATTCACAGAATTGGCACCTCATCTTGCTCAGTTACGGGCCTTGACTCCACAGCTATCTTCTGCTGTACTCTTCTGCCACGCCCAGACTTTCCAGGGCTGGGTCTTAGCTCCTCTATCTAGCTGTGGGTGGTGGTGGTGGGGGTATTGTTCATGAGAAGTAATCAATAGAAGCAAATACGAACCAGGGAATACTGCCTAGGACAATTTTCAGTGTGTTTATTATTTTTCTTGAAGTCAGTTACTGGGTTGAAAAGAAGTAGTCTATACATCTTATTTCTGAGTGAAGGTTTTTGCACAAATCATAATTAGAGTTTGTGGGAGATTTGGAGTCTGTGTTTGTGTCTATTATAAAAAAGAAGATTAGATTCCTGGTTTTCAAAATTTCTTTAGTCATAAAAATCTCTCCAACTTCCTCTTCCTAAGAGAACTGAATAAAGAATACTTGAAATCTTTTTCTAGATAATTGGAAAAGATAAAACCGCAAATATAGTGTCAGTTAGTAGGATAGTTGGTAGCAAGAGAGAAATTCTGAGATATCCTATTTACAAAGGGTCAAAGGATAGAAGAGGAGAGATGGGAGAGGTTAATCAGCTAACAGGTTCAGAAAAGACTATTTTACATTCCTGAATGTACATTAAATCCTTAACTCACATCCCATCACAAACCTCTAGGTAATACCACATCCTACTTGTAATCCCAACCAATCAAGAAGCAAGTACTTCTTATAGACTGTCCTCCTATTGATCTTCTTATCTATGGCCAGTGTAAGCTCAATATAAACAGCTTATGCTTTTTAAGAAACGTATTTTAGCTATACATGACAATAGTTCTACATGACAGTAGAACGTATTTTGACATATTACACATACATGGAGTACAGCTTCCCATTCTTCTGATGTACATGATGTGGAAATACATTGGTCATGTATTCATATATGAACATAGGAAAGTAATATCTGATTCATTCTGCTATCTTTCCTATTCCCATTCCCACTTCCTTCCCTTCATTCCCCTTAGTCTAATCCAAAGTACTTCTATTCTTCCCTACCTGTCCGCCCACTCTTATTGTGAGTTAGCATCCTCATATCAGAGAGAACATTTGATCTTTTTTGGAGGGGAGATTGGCTTATTGCACTTAGCATGTTAGTCTCCAGTTCCATCCATTTACCATCAAATACCATAATTTCATTTCTCTTTATGACCAAGTAATATTCCATTGTGTATATGTACCACATTTTCTTTAACCATTCATTTGTTGAAGGGTATCTAGGTTGGTTCCATAGCTTGGCTATTGTAAATTGAGCTGCTATAAACATTGATATGACCACATCACTATAATATGCTAATTTTAAGTCCTTTGAGTATATGCTGAGGAGTGGGATAACTGGGTCAAATAGTGATTCCATGTCCAAGTGTCCACACTGCTTTCCATAATGATTGCACCAATTTTCAGTCCCACCAGCAATGTATGAGTGAACCTTTTTCCCCACATCCTCGACAATATTTATTGTTACTTGTATTCTTGATAATTGCTATTTTAACTGGAGTGAGATGAAATCTCAGTGTAGTTTTAATTTGCATTTCTCAAACTTCTAGAGATGTTGAACTCTTTTTTCATATATTTGTTGACCCATCCTGTTTCTTCTTTTGTGAAGTGCCTATTCAGTTCCTTTGCCCATTTATTGACTGGAATCTTAATTAGAATAAAATGTACTCCATGTTTATATAAGTAATTCAAATTATACTCTACAGTGATATGTAACTAAAAGGAACAAAAATGAAAAAATACATTTAAAAAAGAAACTAGAAAAAAATTAAAAGACAAACAAAAAGAAGACAAAAGGAATGAAGTGACAATGTGACAATGAATCCACAATAGTAAAGAAGCGGTAGTTACTCAATTTAAGAGTTTTAGTTATGTTTGCTGTGTAACAAACTAACCACAAACAGCAGCCTAAAACAACTATAATTTATCATCACCGGCAATTTATGACAGTCAGGAATCCAGGAAAGGCTTAGCTGGATAGTCCTCGCTAAAGTATCTCTTGAAATTTCATGAAAAAATTAATCTATCAACTGGTGCTTCAGTCCTTAAAGACCTAACTGGAGCCAAAAATCAGCTTCCAACCTCACTCATGGGACTGTTCACAGGATGCATCAATTCCTTTTCACAGGGCCACTCCCAACATGGCTTCTCCCAGAATGAGGGATTCAAAAGAGAAAGAGCATGGGAGGAACCAGTTACAATGAGTTCTTTCATGTAGTCTCAGAACTACACACTGCCACCTGCACCTTTTTCTGTTTATTAAAATTAAGTCACTAAGTCCAGCTCACTCAACAGTAGTGGAAGCTCCACTTTCTGAAGGGAGGCATATCTAAACACTTGTGGATATACCACCACATGAGGAAAATAGAACAGTTGTCTATTTTTGTGATTCGAGGGGTGTGTGTGTGTGTGTGTGTGTGTGTGTGTGTGTGTGTGCGTGCACGTGCATGATCAGACACAATTGCAAAATGGCCATGTTCTGCCTTATTAAATAGCAGTTTTGGGTAATGTTGGTATTCTGTGAAGTTATTTATGTTTTACAAAAGAACACCCCAAATCTGTGGGAGTGTCAGATAAACTCCTAGGTACTAGGGACTGATTTATTCCTTCCAACATTAAAGAATGTGGTCCTGGACACAGTGATATTACCCACCAACATGTCATTTCCCACCTACTCCTCTCCTGCCTAACTCGTATAACCTGGGCTTTGGGTACTGAGCAGTGGCATACATCCTCAGGTGAGCTTCCCACCTGCCCATGGTCTGGGGCTACATTAAGTGGGATCTGGTAAAGATTTGTAAAGAAACATCACTAGGATGCTTCTTGAGCAAGACTATTTTCCATGAAAAGAAAGAGGCAGATGGACAGAAATGCCCTACTCTGTGTTTTTCTGGGTTCACATGTTGGTGTGAGGGTGCAATGTCTGCAGCCCCAGCAGCCTTCTTGCTAATATGATAGGGAGGGTGAAGGTCAACCCAATTCTCCATCCTCATCCAGGCTCTAGGCCAAGGTGAGCAATCACCAACCTCTAAACTTCCTCTACATGAGGTTAAAAACAAACAACAAAAAAACACTTTTTATTTTAGGGTAGTCTGTTCCTTGAATGAAAACAATTTTGTCATACAGGATTTACTGAGGGTAAATTTGAGTTGCTTATCTTAGGAATTCTATAAAACAATAAAATAGAATAAAAACTGTTTCTATCATGCTGTCACTCTGTGACAGGCCCCTATGTACTTTACATAGTCTCATCTCATTCTTACTACATCTCTGTATGGTGGTCAAACATTCCATTTTTACAGAAGTATAAACTGAAATCTAGGAAGATTAATAAAATGCTATGGTCAGCTGCTAAGTCTCAGATCTGGAATTCCAACTTATATCTGTTAGACTTCTGACCCCAAACTTACTTGCTAGCACTAGTGTGATTTGAAGCATCACATGATTCAAATAATAATCTTCAGTACTCCACCCTTGCCCTTGGTTTTCCTTTCTGTAATTTCAGTTACGCATGAACAGCTGTGGTCTGAAAATATTAATGGACAATTCCAGACATAAACAATAATAGGTTTTAAATTGCCATCCTGAGTATTATGATAAAATCTCATTCTATCTCACTCAGTTCCACCCCTCACAGTGTGAATCAGCCATCTAACCACAGGATACCCTACCCACCCGAAGGCAGTTGAGAAAAAGAGCAGGGGAGGGAGAGAAACCAGACAGGCATCATGTTATGATCGTCCTATTTTATTAGCAGTTGTAAGCATTAATCTCTTACTGTACCTGATTTATAAATTTTAACATAGGTACACATATATGGGGAAAAACAGTTTATATAGGGTTTGGTATGACCTGTGGTTTCAGACATCCACTGGGACTCTTGGAACATCTCAACCATGGATTAGACAGGGCTACTGTAGCTGTCTTTCTGATAAATGACATTGCCTAGCATTCCTTCATTACTTCTTTCATCTCCAGGGTAAAAATTGATGATGAAATATGAGAAAATCAAAACTACAGGCACAGTTGAACTTACAGAAATGCCGAGGGAATTTAAAGGGATTTGGAAGCAGATGTGCTTTAAAATATGAAAGAGGCCACATTTTAAACAAAACTGGCATTACAATTTTAGAAACTCAAACATGAGTTTCAAGAAAATGACTTTGATGGAAAAATGTAGCTAGGAGATGCACAATTCTTCAAAGAATATGTTTTTGTTGAATACAAGTTAGTTCATATTTTATCTTCACACTTGTTTTATACAAGGAGCATTTTGGGGGACAGTTATATTCTAAGCCACTTGTAATTGAAATGACTTCACAATCTTTGTAGTCCCTGACTCTACCACCAATATCCCATTACCTTTGACCATAATAGAAAACTAATAAAACCTTGTTGAATGAATGAAAGATTCATTGGCTGATTGAATGAATGGTCACTTACACTTGTGACATTTGTGACTTTTAGGAGATCTGGTTAAACTGAGATTCCCAGTCTCTGATTTGATTCAGTTCTTTCCCCCTTTTTTCTTTTGTTTTGAAACTGGGGATTGAACTCAGAGGTGCTCAACTAAGCTACATCCCCAGCCCTATTTTGTATTTTATTTAGAGACAGGGTCTCACTGTGTTTCTTAGCACCTCGATTTTGCTGAGGCTGGCTTTGATCCTCCTGCCTCAGCCTTCTGAGCTGTTGGGATGATAGGCATGTGCCAACCCACCGAGTACAGTTCTTTCCTTTCTGTTTTCCCAGTTCAGACTTCTTGACACTACGGTGACCATCCACCCTGGAGGACTAGTCAAGCATATGGTCACATTCTTTCCAGCTGTTGCAGGGAATTTTCACTCTTACTGGGACTTAGGGACTTAGCTCTTCTCCACTGTTTGGTTGATTTGCCATTTGTTGAATATATCTGTTTGAGTTTGGCAGGAAAGCTTTCCCAAGAAAAAGTGCTAAAATGAGGTCTTTTAAAGCATCTGCTGGACATTTAAAGCAAAAACCCACCTCACAATTTTGGGGTGGGGTAACATGCTATCCTTTGATTAAAATTGTGGGCATTGGATTCAAAACTAACTGATACAACTTTCATTTAACTCAGGAATTTAAATTCAGGTATTGGTGTTGTCTTTGGAATAGAAGAAGATAGTCAGGTTTTGACTACATGCTTTAAAGGACTTTTGTGTTGATGTTGCCTGCAGTACCCAGGTCATGAATCTCTCTGGTGGGTCATTGATAAAACAGAACACACACCTGCCCCTGCAATGCCTCCTGGGACCCCATTTCTGAGGTTTGGTAAATGGGTACATTCAGGACTCACATGTGCACATCCTTCTTCCCCCATCCTTGCTGACCCTGCCTGGAGAAGAGATGCTGTCACACTTCATTTTAACTGGAGATCTCTCGTATATTACTTTTGAAGCTTCCATAATAAAGTATGCAAACTTGGTAGCTTAAAATGACAGAAATCTATTATAGTTTCTGGAGACTAAAAGCCCAATCTCAAAATGTCAGTAGTGTTGGCTCCTTTTGGCATCTCTGAGGCAGAATTGGTTTCATTTCCTCTCTCCTAGCTTTGAGTGGGTATTGACAATCCTTGGCATTCCTTGGTTTAGATACATATCACTCTAATCTCTGCCTCTGTAGCCACAGGTCACATGCTGCTCTCCTCTGTGTATCTCTGTATCTTTATATGACCTTCTTATAAGAACTCTAAATATTGAATTTAGTACCCACCATAAGCTGGTATGACCGCATGTTAACTTCCTACATCGTATCTTTGGAGAAACTGTTTTCAAGCAAAGTTCTGGTGGACATGAATTTTTGAGGGACACTGTTCAACCCAGTACACCTCCTTTCTTCCCAGCTTTAGGTCTTACAAGAGCATTAGTCACCACTCAGGTTTCTTTGAGATTTTATTCATACCCTAAGGCTCTGTTTCTGTATGTAAGCTCATCTAGACAGAAAAGAATTAGAAAGCTAGGCTTTCATAATTTGGACACATATTTCAGATTGACAGCTCAGAGAAAATACTGTACATATAAATTACTCAAAACTCAACAGATGGTATCTTAAAAAGTGTAGTTACTGTGCACTGGGAAAGCTAAGTTGTACCAGCCCCTTATCACTGATCTTCAGTAATAAAAAGCAAAGCTAACACTTGTTTATCATTTATAGTCTGTCAGGGAGTATTTCAAATAGTTCAACAATGGTATTTCATCCTCATAATGATTCTGTGAAATGAATGTAATTATAGTATTATCCTCATTTTAAGATGAAAAATTTAAGATTTGCAGAAAATAGATAATTTATCAAAGGTAACAGTATTTTAAAATAGATGCCAAAATCTAGAGAATGAACTTTTCTGCCCCAGTGCTGGTGATTGAACTCAGGGGTTCACACACACTGGGCAAGTGCTCTATTACTGAGCCACATCGGTGGAGAATGAACTTGTAAACACTGTTCCACATACACTCCCTAAAAGAAAAACATTATCTTTTCCATTTGAAATTAAGTCATTTGCCAGACTTTCATAGCCAATAAATCTGAAATACAAATCCTAGTCTATTCTTCTTTAAGTCTAAATTCTTTTTATACCACCTAGCAGTTTGGTTCTACCAGGGCCCTGGTGATGATGGAAATGTAGAAAAGAGGTGGTTGGCTTTTTGAGGATTCAGCAAATCATAAAACAGGAGCTTGAAAAGCTGGAAACAGAGATAAAGACATGGATGGTTTTTCCAAGAGTTTATTAAACCCATTCTAGACTAACTGTGCCTGCATTTATTCAGGACTTCTTTTCACTTTTAATGTAAGATTCTGTGCAGGGGTGAGCAAGATGATAAGTGCTTCCCTCTACTCTCTGCTCCCTGGATGTGGGATCACAAGAACACTGATATAGGGGGCTTCATGCAGTGGATGATGGCTCAACTTTGACATTTATGTTAGTGTTCAAACCACTTGTCTGTATTCAGCTCATTTTCTTTCCTTTTTCTCCCTTTCTTTTTTAAATTTTTTCCCTTATTCTTTCTCCTTTTTGTTCAACTATTTCACAAACACTTGGTCAACCCACTTATAGGCTTCATGTCACTCATGTAGCATATACATGACCCTTTTGAGATCACCTCTGGTGTGTACTTTAAAATTCATCCTAGTCCTTCATATCTAAGATGGGCAATAATATTACCTGATTTGTAGGAGTTTTATGATCAAATGAGATAATGATTTAATGAGCTGATTAACATTACCTATTAGTTGAAGGAATATTGAGTAAAAAATAGAAAGATACAGAGCACAATTTGATCAAGTTAATGAATAGTAAAGCACAGATCATTATTTCAGATGGAAGCAAGTCAGCTATTCTTCCTACATATTGGCAGAAATTGGGTCATATTGAAATTGGGTCAAGCATTTTCTGATATAAAATATCCATTCCACTTTTTCCATAAAATATTAAAACATTTCAGAAATTCCTACATTTTGAATGTGCAAATTACATTTTCAAACATGGAAGTGACACCAAAAATATCAAAATCAAAACCCTTGATCAGATTATGTATTGATTTTGTAATTAAGAAAACAGATTCATCATGTTTTAGACAGAAACTTTTTATTTTTAAATTTGAAGTTTGGGGTTTCAAAATAGTCCAGAGCAAATCACAGAATTTTTTTTAGCTTAGACCTCTCCTGTAGGATTAGAGCTCAGGCCTCAATTTAGCTACCAGGTTTCTCATGGTCATGTGATAACTGGTCTTTTTCTTAGTGATAACTGCCTATAAAATTCAATCTTGTCATATAACTTCATTCCTAGGACCAGAAAAGAAAAATTGAGGCCACAATTCTGCCTGACTACAGGTTTTCAACAACACTTGCGGCTGTCTCCTCCAGAGGTGTGTTTGGCTCATGGGCCTCATGTTTACCATCACACAGGGCCCTTCTCCTTCATCTCCAGTGCAACTGGGCTCATTTTGCTCTTATTGCTTAGAGGCAATGTGCATTTTACACTCATACATTTGCATTTTTTTAGACACATTACACAAGCGAGAGAGGACACCTACATCTTTTCTAAGAGAAAACTGGCAAGAATAAGCAACCCTTTGAAGATGGTATGCTTGACCTTCATGAAAGAAAGAAATGATAAAGGATCTAGGGCTAGCCTCAGAAGGACAGAAGGTCTAGAAGCATATCACTCAAAGTGTGGTCTTTGGAATGAACTAGGGAAATGATACAGTTGTGCTTCTTAAATCTCAAGGAAGACCCTTTCCTCCTCTCCCCCAACCCACATGTATTGATCCTTTTGTAAAAAATAATAAAACTTAATTACAAAAAATAGAACAAGGATATGCAAAACACAAGTGCATATTTTATCACTGGATTTGAATAATTATGAACTCAATTGGTTCAATTGCTCTAGAAGTTTCTAAACACTCTCAGTAATGATATAAATCTCATGGACCATTACACAGAAGGTGGAAAGCATGCTTGACTATGCTTCATTTGATGGCATTGCTAGACTGGTTCCCAAACCAGCTTCACATCAGAATCAATTGGGAAGACGTCCCAAACATTGTGTTTAAGTGAAGGGAGAAAGCATGTGGAATCATTCTAGTGCTTTTTAACAGTTTCCCAGGTCTTTCTATTGTGCAGCCAAAGTTAAGAAACATTGTTTTAGAATAAAATGCCTTACTCTTATTAAACATCAGTCTTGCCCAGTACTAATTAATAAACAACCAGATCTACTCTAAGAATAATAATCCCAAAGGTACAGAGAGCTTAGGCATTCTAGTCCGATCTAGCCAAAATAAAAGTTTAACTCTTTTTAAAAGATCATCTTGATAGTCACAAGGAAAACTCTTAGATAATTCCTTTAAAAAACAATTCTATTCTTTGCTCTTATATCAACATGAGCTAACCATCTGATCTAAATTTGTTTCCTATGTGAATTTTCCAGGAAGGAGTATATTTTACAGTATGATACACATGAAGCAATGTATAAAACCAGACTCAAGACTCTAGATATTACTACTTGTGTGACCAAGAGAAAGTGATTGTCTCAAAAAATTATTTTAAGATTTCAAGGAAATAACCAACAAAAATCAATTATATATTAGTGTCTGGTGGGCAGTAGTATTATTCAAAAAATAACTCTCAGTAATGATATAACTCTCACCTCTGTTTCCAAGGACATCTCAATATGTTCTTCAGTGGCAAAACAACTGTCATCTATTATAATAGGCTATGAATCCATTCAGATTTTTTTTTTCCATTCAGATTGATTGGTACCCATGTCTTCAAGTCAATAAATATTTTAAATATTATGGCTATCCATCATGTTACATAGAATCTGTTCAAAATTATAGTGCCAGGTTTTATGAACTAATAATTTTTAAATTATTAATGAGTTTATCAATGATTTTTAAATTATTGATCTAGTTTATCAATTTTTCATGAACATGATTGATGCAAATTACCCTTCAGAATCTAACCAAACTCACACTGATACAATCAGTTCTTGAACTTGCAAAGCAAGAAGTTTCTGAGCCCAAGATAACCTCAGTGAGGTTATAACAGGGAGAGATGAGATTCAACATGTCTGGATCTACTCTCTAACAATTTTGGAGATAATATAAACCACAAGAAATGCCCGGGTGGAGTAGCAAAAGCAGAAATAGCTGATTCACTATGATGGCAGTGTTTCCATTGTGCTTGGAAGGCCCAAACAACATTGAAGCTCTCATCAGCTCCATCAGCCAGAAGTAAACAGTTAGAGGTTGATGGGAGTTGTGTTTTTATCCCACTTATAAAATTATATCAAATTGTCGTTTGTGTCTGGTCTTCCTTCTTCCCTGCCCATACTTGCAAACACTCCTGAATTTCAAGGTTCATCTGATAGGATTATTTTTGAAGACTTGGACCCTCACCCCCTAAGGACTTTCCAGTTTAGCTGCTGGGAAATGTTGATGCAAGTGTGGCTTTTCTGGCAGCTCTAAGCAGCCAGAAATGGCAGTGCATGGAGGTGAATGAAGGAAGTCACAACGTGTGTAGGCTTGAGCCTAGATGTGAACATTTGACGCCTCCTGCATTTCCAAATATCAGTTCTTATGTTTCATGTCTAGATAATACTGACATTTGTCTAACCTCTCCAGTGGTGTAGGAATTTAGTTTGTATTGCAAGAGCCAACTTGCAGATGGTTCTGTCCTTTTAATGACAAGTACCTCAAAACTATTGTCAACCAGTATAAGTCAGCCAATTGAAGGTTGGAAATTACTTTTTCACACTTAAACCAAATTAGTTTTAATGGCTTCATGCATGTTTCTGTATCCATGCTTCAAGAAATATAGGTAATAATTTCCCTCTCGTATGGACTCACAGAAGAACCTCTTCTTAAAGAAAGACTTGTCAATATAAACCAGGTTAAAGCAAAACTGCTAGTGTCCTGGTGGTATAGGTTTGGGAGAGCTTATTCCTGCACCTGCCCCTGACCTATCACACTGCTACAGTCCAAGGTCCTTGGGAGAGTTTCCTCTGAATGTGGTGTGAACCTCCATGATAGAGAGGTGGTCTACAGCTACCTCTGGTAGCTAATATTCTGGAATTCTATTTCATGTTTTACTGAGATGAACCCAGAGTGGAACTCTGCAAATAGATGCAAAGGGAAAACATGTCATGAACTCAATGACATGAATGCCTCTCTGAGTCATGTCTGCCTTCTTCCAAGACCCTGCCTCATGTCTTCTAGTTCTAAGGGATGCTCTCTCCTATCTGTTGTGGTATTTTGATATCTGTCCTTCTCAGACTCTGTAAAGAACTAGGCCTTGTTGGTGCCCAGTCGTTTTCAACATGTCCTTAATCAGAAATATGGGGAAATTTTTTTCTGTGATTTTTCTTTTAAAAAAAAGAAGAAAGACACAGAGCAGGGCAGGGAATGAGAGTGGCATGGGGATGGAGATTTTTCCCCCACCCCTCACAATTCTTGACGCCTTGAATTGAAATTCTCATCAGTCAGCCAGCACACTCAGTTGCTAAGCTGATTGAAATGGAAAGTTTATTTGGAGCAGATGTAAAGTCCTCACCCTGTTATGAAAGATCTGCTTTGGATTCTTTTATTGAGCAGGGTGTGCGTGCAAACAAAAATTTTCTGAAACTGCCAAGCGCAAACAATCCCACATGGCAGACCTGCGAGCTGGCACAGAGAAGCTAGAAGAGGATTAGCACCAGCTTCACCTATCGGGGACGTGCTGCAGATGCCCCTTTCTGCCCTGCCCTAGGCATGCCCCATCTCTGCCTGGCTTGGCATAGCTGCAGGTATGAAAGGATGAGTTTCAGCTTGCACCTGGCTGCATGTGAGAGAGAAAATTTTAGGAACAAAGGCCAGAATAAAACCCACCCTCAAGGTTTGCTGTTTGCTAAAGCAAGAGAAAAAAACAGCTGTGTTTACTATGATCTGGGTGACTAACAGTTGTATACCATTCAGTAATTAGTATTACATAACTACATCTGCTGTGAAGAATCATTCAGCAATACATTGAGTTCTGTTTCCATGTGCATACAGGACCCTCTGGGGTATGATTTGTGAATTCAGAGGACTTAGTGTCTTTCCACAAGCACTTATGGCCACTACTGAACTGATAACGCGAGCCTCGCTCTCATAACTCCAAAGATGCTTCTCTCTTTCCCATTTTATGAATATGGGAGCTGAAGTCATATATATTCAAGCAAGAATCCAGGCTATGAACCAAATGTATTGATTTTAAATCTGAATTCTTAAAGTTCTTCCAAGTTTCCCCTTAAATCTGACCCCTGCAAATTGGGGTTGCATGGGTACTTTGAGATAAACCCTTTTCATTAGAGGCTCTTGTAAACTTTGGGAGTATAACCAGGCTCACGGTAATTAGGAGCTTGAGTAGCCTGTGAGTTTTGGCTCCAGGATTTCACAGAAATACTGAAATAGGGTTTACAAGGAAGATTCTCTGGTAAGTTCTCCAAACTTAAAATTAGGATGTACATGCTATGTTCTCAACATGGCCTCGACTTTTTTAGTCCAATTTTTTAAATTGGTTATCTTCCAAGTTTCATGTTTTGAAGTTTTATCATCCAACTAGTTTTCATTGAGATGGGTGAGAACGTATGAACTTGTTCAGAGATTATGCTTCACTTGATACGTTAATTTTGGAAAACTTTAATTTTTAGATTAACGTGCTATATAAAGTTTAGTCAAGCCTGGAAGAGGAATTTATTAATTGAGTAATTCTGTGTTTGTGCTGGCACCACTCATACTGGCTGGCACTCCTTTGCCTTTGTTCACAAGTAAACAGACTTTGTTGCTGAGATCAGGATTAGTTTGAAGGATGAGACTCACAATGCCCACCCTAGTCCATACCGGCTTCATTTTTCTGGCAATACCTATAAGACATGCTTGGTTTCTTCAGCATTTATGGTGAAAACAATGGTATTTACACAAAAGCCTGATCACCTTGTAGTGCTTCTACCTGCTGGACTGAAGTTAGCTAATGAGTTAGAATTACTAACTACGTATATTTTAAATCAGACCTATTACTTCCTACAATGCATTGAGAGATTTGTGGCAAAGTTTATACCCATTTTTCAAAAGGAAAGTTTTGTTCATTCATGCTATCAGAAAAAAAATCAACTCTTGCAAATTTCTTCTTCTGGGCTGGTCAGAGTCAGTGTTCTGAATAGGTCATAATCTGAATAGCTTTTTCTGAAGATTTAGAAAACCTGCTTTATTGACTCATTCTACAAGACTAAAATCTCCTTTGTGTAGAATGTTTGGTACTGGTGTGCCAATGTGACCAACAAACACTGAAAAATCACTAAGATCTATCTTAGGTACTCTCCTATGAAAACTGCTAGTAGATTCAGAAGATTCTGGTGTCATTGCATCTTATATTAGGAAATAGTAACCTGTCATAGTGAAACAACTACTTCAGGAGAGCTAAGCACTTACCCAAGTAAAAGAAAGCCCTTTGAAATCAAGGGCTTCATTTCTTTTCAACCCTTACACTGGTTAGCCGTATGCATGCACACACTACACAACCACTTGAGACAACCCTGTGAGTCATGTGATTTGGAGTCTGATGATAGTTTTTCTATTTGCAGGGACAACGAGTTTTCCTTAACTTTCTATTTCCAAGTTATCTAGAAATCCAGACCATTCATATCTGTATTCTATATACTCCTAACTCTCTTTCTCAACCTTGACCTTCTAGTCCAATCATTTTTTTATATTTCATTGTCCTATTTGTATTTCTACTCAATTTTACATTTACCATAAACAACATCAAGTCTTTGTAAAAATGAAGTAGAGTATAAATACAAATGTACACATGCCCCTAAATCAGCTGTGCCCCACAGAGCAGCTTACACTTAAAGGCACACATTTTTAAAATAAATTAGGTTGAATTGAACTAACCTGACTTGTTTCTTTTTTCTTTCCACATTTTTATTGGTGCATTTTAGTTGTACATAATGATGGGATTTGTTGTTACATATTTGTACATGCACATAATGTAACAATACAATTTGGTCCATATCATTCCCCAGCACTTCCCCCCCGCCCCCTCCTCTCACTACCTCTGTTTTGTTTTTATATCTTCCAAAATAAGAAGGATAAGATGCTTTCAGCCCTTTTCAGTCGGTTTGATGATCTTTCTTTGTTAGATTCCTGATTTGGGTTTGACCATAATAGTTAACTGTATTTCTTTTTACAACTCAATCTGCAAAAAGGGTGGGGCTCCTGGGACATTGGGATGTTTTGAAGACTGTGAATCATATTGCTGAAGGCAAAACTTTTGGGGCAGTCAATTTATTTACAGGCAGAAGACGCTGTTATTTACAGCAGAGTGAAGTGAGCATCAGTCAGAAAAAGTCCCTGTTTACAGAAACGGAGCCAAGAGAAAGACAGGATGGGCACTGCTGGAAAAGTAAGCAGAATGTTTCTGTACCTCATTATGGTGGTCTAATAATGTGGGGTTGGCTTTTAGAACTTTCAAATCCAGTAAAATAATTAAACATTTGGGGATATTTCTTGAGGAATGAAGTGCTTGTTGAATAGGCATGTACTAGGCGAAATTCTGAGTAAACTGTTACAGTATCAATAAAAGTAGGGTTAAATTAAAAACCACACATGGAAGGCTTTCCAGTAAAACACTGGAAGAAAATAGAGTGGTGGTTTATACTAACATTAATCATACTTTAATTCAGCATAACTGGACATGGTCTCTGTAAAGTGAAATGTTTCCGTGAGGAGATTTCAATAGACTCAGTAACACATACTGCATTCACCTCAGTAGTTCAGCAGTAGATGTGTATCTCTTTGTTGGGAACTGTTTGAAAAGTGTCCTACTGTTGACAATGATAAATGCCAAACCAATGGAATGCCAGGTGGACAAGAAAAGTATCATGCTTTTAAGGTTTCTTAAGAATGTATTTTCTATCAAAACATAAGTATAAAAATTCTTTGTTAATAAGACTACATTGTAGATTAAGTACTCTTATTCCTTTTTTAAAAATTAGAGTTGGTAGTAACTTTAGAAATAACTTTAGCATTTTTTTTTTCATTTGCAACTATATCAGTATAAGTTCCTTGCTTTAAATGGGTATTCGCTGCACAAAGTGTTAGGCACCCTTTGGATTGTGTAGAGGGAAATAGGGAGGGAGGGGGTGGGGGAAGGAAGGATAGTGAACTGAGACATCATTACCCTATGAACATGTATGATTACACGAATGGTATGAATCTACATTGTGTACAACCATAGAAACGAAAAGTTGTACTCCATTTGTGTACAATGAATCAAAATGCAGTCTGTAAAAATTTTTAAAAAGTGTTTGATGTCTTTAGATATTTTATTCTTATTTAAATAACTTTTCATTTAGCCAAACTTATGGTTTTGGAAAAATAAAGATGGCATTTGAAGTCTGGATAATGTGATAAGATAGGAGGCCCTATGATATTAGAATTTGAAATAATTTTTCCCAGAATTGAATAGAACTGGAATAAAAAACATTCTAGTTTGGGTCAGAAATCCAGCAAAACTAGTAACTTGAAGAATTAATTTTTCATTACAGAAGCTATTCACTTTACCCATAGAAATCAATGAATCTTAGGGTTGGAAGGAATCTTAAAAAAATTTGCAACTTCGTTCAACCAATAGCTCAAGAGCATCTCTATAAGGTGGGCATCTAGCCACTGTTAGAACATTTCCAATAAGAGAGAACTCAATGTCCTCCAAGTAGCACTTTCCAATTTTAGTTAATGATACAGTGTATACAGTGTATAATACATATGGCATAATAGCTATATAATTTTGATATGGAGATATTCATGCATGTTTCGTTTGCAGAGGGTTACATATTTTCCAAGTTGCTTTAGGGTTTCAGTGCTGATCATGAAAGAAGTTTCCTTCTACATCGAGGATTGCTTTCTTTCATCTTACATTAAATTATTTTTCTTTCTTAAAAAGTGATAGATAATTGTCTGAGTTTACTAAGACTGGTAAAACCAAGTACCACAGACTGGATGGCTTAAACAGCAGAAATTTGTTTTTTCATACATCTAGAAACTAACATTCTGAGCACTAGTGTCAATGGGCTTGGTTTCTTCTGAGGCCTTTCTCGGCTTGTAGATGGCTCTCTTCTTACTATCTTCACATGATTTTCCTTTCGTGTCATCTCTTCTTATAAAGTCACCATTCTATTGTATTGGGGCTAACATTAATGACCTCATTTTAACTTAATTACATCTTGAAAGACCCTATCTCCAAGTAGGGTAACCACCCAGTCTGTGGTACTTTATCATATTCCCAGGTACTAAGGATTAGGGGTTTGACATATGAATTATGAGGAAACACAATATAGCCTATACCAAGATCATTCTAGAACATTTGAATAAGGGTAAAAAATAAAGCATAATTTACATCCACAGACTACCATTTATTTTGCTTTTACTTTGATTCCCTTTATACATTTTTCTATCCATATTTTATGTGGCTGTACTCACACAGTATATAAATATTTTTATCCTATTTTCCAACTTAACATTAGTATTTGCTCAATTTATTAAAAGTAACATAAACATTTTGGAAACATGTAAGACTGATTTTCAGATTTAGCACAACTAATTTCATCATTCTATTTTTGTTTATAGACTTCTCTTTATAAATAGTGCTATGATGACCTCCAATATGTATTAAGATTTTGGGCCATTTAGCACATCCTTAAGGTAGATTTTTCTCTCTCTTTTTTTTTTTTTTTTTTTTTGCAGTGCTGGGAATCGAACCCAGGGCCTTGTGCTTGCAAGGCGGGCACTCTACCAATTGAGCTATCTCCCCAGCCCCTTAAGGTAGATTTTGAAAATGGAAATTATGTGGAAAAAGTGTCAAAACATTCTTCAGTATCTTGACACACACTGTAAATTACCTTCCAGAGGGGTTGGCATGAATGAGGTCCTCTTTGACCACCCTTGTGGCAAAGTTGTGTATTCTCATTAAGTAAAATGTTATTGATTTGGTGTGCAGAGAAATGTATCTCATTATTTTTATTTTTTAAAATACTTTTATAACTGAGGAAAACAAACATTTCACCATACATTAACTTCTCATATTTTCCTTTTAAAGTCCTTTACCTGCATTTCCTGGAGTGTGTGTATATCAGCAAGGGGAAGGAATGGGAAAACTGGCGGTCTTAATGCTTTCCTTAAAAATTTGATTAAGTATTGTAGACGTCAAGCAAGGTCACTTTTGTCATTTTGCTTTAAGTATTTTTCTGGGCTTACTTTCTTTCAATTTGGAAAGTTTACTTACTGTTTTTCAGCACACAAAATTTTCATTCTGAAGAGTTGCTGTTTCCTTTATGATTTTTCCCCATCATTCTTTTTTTTTTTCTTAACAAAGCTTTTTATTTTAAAATTTTTATTTGTTCTTTTTAGTTATACTTGCCAGTAGAATCTATTTTGATATATTTATATAGTCTTAGAATATATCTTATTCTAATTATGATCCCAGTCTTGTGAATATACATGATGTTGAGATTCACTGTGGTGTGTTCATACATGTGCAAAAGAAATTATGTTAGATTCATTCCACTCTCTTTCCAATTCCTATCCCCTCTCCTTTCTCTTCATTCCCCTTTGTCCACTGAACTCCATCCTGTCCTCCCTGTGTGTGGGTTAGCATCTACATATCAGAGAGAACATTTGACTTATGAGTTTTGGGGATTGGCTTATTTCACTTAGCATGACAGTCTCCAGTTCCATCCGTTTACCAGTGAATGGCATAAAGTCATTCTTTTTTATGGATGAATAATAATTGTGTATTTATACCACAATTTCTTTATCCATTCATCTGTTGATGGCCATCGAGTTTGGTTCCATAACTTAGCAATGATGAATTGTGCTACTATAAACATTGATGTGGCTGTGTCACTGTAGTAGGCTAATTTTAATTCCTCTGGATATGTTCTGAGGAGTGGGATAACTAGTTCAAATGGTGATTCTATTCCTGGTTTTTTGAGAAGTCTCCATACTCCTTTGCAGAGTGGTTTGCACTAATTTGTAGTTTCACAAA
The DNA here is from genome assembly GCF_902686455.1 of Sciurus vulgaris. NCBI lineage: Eukaryota > Metazoa > Chordata > Mammalia > Rodentia > Sciuridae > Sciurus > Sciurus vulgaris. The sequence continues at coordinate 60,205,491 of NC_136469.1, forward strand.
CAATGTATGAGTGTATCCTTTTCCCCACATTCTTGCCAACATTTGTTACTTGTATTCTTGATAATTGCCATTCTGACTAGAGTGAGATGAAATCTCAGAGTAGTTTTAATGTGCATTTCTGCAATTGCTAGAGATGTTGAAGGTTTTTTTCATATATTTTGACCATTTATATTTCTTCTATGAAGTACCTGTTCAGTTCCTTTGCCCATTTATTGATTGGGTTATTATTATTATTATTATATTATTATTATTATTTTTGGTGTTAAGATTTAGGTCTTAAATATCCTGGAGTTTGCTGCTCTGAGGTACAGGTGGTAAAGATTTTCTCCCATTCTGTAGGCTCTTTATTCATGCTCTTGATTGTTTCCTTTGCCGCGAAGAAGCTTTTTAGTTTAATACCATCACATTTATTGATTCTTGATTTTATTTCTTGTGCTTTACGAGTCTTGATGAGGAACTCTGTTCCTAAGTTGACATGATGAAGAGTTGGGTGAACATTTTCTTCTAGTAGGCTCAGGGTCTCTGGTCTAATGCCTATGTTCTTGATCCACTTTGAGTTGATTTTTGTTCAGGTTGAGAGATAGGGGTTCCATTTCATTCTGGTACATATGGATTTCCAGTTTTCCCAGTACCATTTGTTGAAGAGGTTATCTTTTCTCCAATGTATGTTTATGGTGCCTTTGTCTAGTATGAGATAAATGTATTTGTGTGGATTTGTCTCTGTACCTTCTACTCTATTCCATCGGTCTTCATGCCTATTTTGGTACCAGTACCATGCTTTTTTTGTTGCTATAGCTCTGTAGTACAATTTGAGGTCTGGTATCGTAAGGTTTCCTGCTTCAGTTTTCTCACTAAAGATCCATTTGGCTATTCTGGGTCTCTTCTTTTTCCAAATAAATTTTATGTCTACTTTTTGTATTTCTATGTAGAATGTCACTGGAATTTTGATGGGAATTGAACTGAATCTGTATAGTACTTTTGGTAGCATATTTGACAATATTAATTCTGCCTATCCAAGGACATTAATATTGTTTCATTTTCTAAGGTCTTTCTTAGTATTCTACAGTTTTCATTGTAGAGGTCTTTCTTTCACCTCTTTTGTTAGATTGATTCCTAAGGGTTTTTTGTCATCGTTGTTGTTGTTTGTTTTGTTTTGTTTTGCTTTGTTTTTTGATGAGGCTATTTTGAATGGAATGGATTTCCTAATTTCTCTTTCAACTGATTCGTCATTGGTGTATAGGAATGCAATAGATTTATAGGTGTTAGTTTTGTGTCCTTCTACTGTCCTAAATTCATTTATGAGTTCTAGGAGTTTTGGGGGTAGATTTTTGGGGTCTTCTAAATGTAGGATCATTCCCCATCATTTTTAAACATAAAAATTCTCCATGCTCCTTATTATTAATATTTACTTCTTTACTGATTGATAAAATAGTTTGAGTTTTAAAATAAATCTTAACTAAGAATTCACCTGGAATCTGTTTGGGAATGTTGTGTGAGGCTTCTAAATTCAATGTTGGGCCAAACTATACTGTGACACGCTTAGCAAGGCAGAGGGTGAATATTAAATTGAACCATTGATGGCTTTACGTCACCCATTTGTTCTCAGCTCATAGTTTCTTACAATTACTCTCTTTTCAAAAGCACTTAACTACCTAAGGAACACTCTAGTAGGGGTGTATTATTTGACAAATAAAATGAGTGATAACTTATTTTGCACCAGAACATTAATTAAAATATTTTGTAGGAGTCCTAGACAGATTTGCAAGTGAGAAGATGGAGGTCTCTCTCTCTCTTTCACCCCCCTCATAAAAATCTGATAATCTTTGCAAAACCTTTAATTGGAAACTCTAGCAAAACTAGTTAAATAAGTGAAGGCCAGTCACTGAATGTTTCCCACTTCTCAAGATGAGAAGCTTTAACTTACTCAATGATCAAGACCTTCTAGTGAAAACTCAGCCTGGTGCAAAAAGGGTTACAGAGATGCAAAGACAGATTACATCACCCAGGAATGCAGTCACAGTGGATGTACTAGTGTTCACAGTTCCCTTTATCCCTTCCATGTTAGTTCTCTAACTTTTTCACCATTGCTACATGATTATATGCAGCAGTTAAACTCTGGCTTAAAAAATCATGGATAAATTTGCAGCATTTTGTTTTACTGATTTATTCCTTGTGAATCAGGACTACATTTACAACAGTTTTACTAATTTATTGCATCTAAAATTGTAATAAAAGAAATTAGTTTTTTGGAATATTATGTTAAAAAACAAAACAAAATACAACAGTGAGTGGGTTGGAAAAAGAGCTAGTCCAGCCCTGTACCTCTTGTGCTATGTAACAATGGATAAATAATCATTTTATCTTTATGGACTGCATTTCCCATCCCATAAATAAAGATATCCACAATAATCTATGAGGCTTAAAATTCTAGTGTTTGATGAAAAACATCTGAGAAAATTGGAATATTACATTCGATCTTCTGTTCACATATTTAGTATTCAGGGAGTCTGTGCTTATAACAACATAATTTGGAAACATTATGACATTTTCCAACTTTTTAGGTTATTAAGTGCAAAGCTGCTGTGCTATGGGAACTGAATCAACCTTTCTCCATTGAGGAAATAGAAGTTGCCCCACCAAAGACTAAAGAAGTTCGCATTAAGGTAAAAAGGGCCTCAGACTATATAAACCTGTAAAGTTATCACACATTGAGAAAATTATCATTAGGAGGTTATAGTATTAATAGGGAGTTGTTTGCCAAATTTGGGGTCTTAATTCTCCCACTGGTTCTTGTATGTTGTTAGAGAAATGGTTGCCCTACTGTGAAATTAAAAGTTTATTACCAATTAAAAAACAACTGTGCTAATCTGCTCTATTCAAGTTTTCATTTGTGTTGATATAACATTGATAAAAAATGATCAGTAGTCATGACTAATGATTTTTTAAAAAATCTTCAGGGAGTCAGATTGTATGGAGGTAAGATCTCAGATGAAATAAGGAACTCATTTGTGCCTGGGACATGACAGCTTCCAGGGGTGTTCCCCCATCCTTTTGGACAGAGCCTAACCTGTGGTTTGGACACTTATGCCTGAGAAGGCATTGTTGCCAATCTTTCTGAAGCGCTCCCATTATCTGAACACTGCAGTAACAGTAAGATTTTGTTCCTAGTTTGTCTGTTTATATACCATTCCCTGTACCCTTTATAAGAGTCCTAGAAGGACCTGCCAGTTACGTGGCAATAGCTACATTCTGATTCCCTCACAAGAGCACCAGTTTACTACAGAAAACTCACCAAGATTCAATGTAGGGCCAGAGTCAGTAATCTAAGTTTCTTAAAAGAGGAATTTGTCTGATGGTTGATTTTTGGCTTAGAATCTTCTAAGAGTCAACACTATTAAATTAGACAATGACCTGTAATAAACAATTACAATTTCTTCAAGAGCAAGTTTAATACTTTCCAACTGTAAAATGACCAGTTTCCAGTTTTCTAGTTGGTAATTTTTTTTTTTTTTTTAACACAGATTTTGGCCACAGGAATCTGTCGCACAGATGACCATGTGATAAAAGGAGCAATGGTGTCTAAATTTCCAGTAATTGTGGGACATGAAGCAACTGGGGTTGTGGAAAGCATTGGAGAAGGAGTCACTACAGTGAAACCAGGTATGCAGATGTCAATCCCAAGTTGCATTAAGTAGGCTTCTATTATCCTATCAAAGAAATAGCACACACTAGGAATTAGAGTCTTAAACCACTTTAGGGAGACAAAAGAACACAGGAGAATGGATAGGCTAAATATAATGCTCAAGTTGGCAAAATCTGAGCTTTTAACATGCAAATTTCATGGTGCTCATAATACTTTTAAGAAACTGTCATATGTAGTGTGGACTCAATTCACATTTTTTGTTTCACATTTTCATATTAGTGAACAACACCTTATGTTTTTCCTCTAGGTGACAAAGTCATCCCTCTCTTTCTGCCACAGTGTAGAGAATGCAATGCTTGTCGTAACCCAGAGGGCAATCTTTGCATCAGGAGCGAGTAGGTTTCAGTCATTCTTACTCTAATGTCCTTTAAGTTGTTCCTATGCTAATTTTTTAATTGATGAACTAATATATGTGTTTGATGTATCAAATAGTGTTACTGGTCGTGGAGTACTGGCCGATGGCACTACCAGATTTATGTGCAAGGGTAAACCAGTCTATCACTTCATGAACACCAGTACATTTACTGAGTACACAGTGGTGGATGAATCTTCCATTGCTAAGATTGATGCTGCAGCTCCTCCTGAGAAAGTCTGTCTAATTGGCTGTGGATTTTCCACTGGCTATGGGGCTGCTGTTAAAACTGGCAAGGTAAGAAACAGGGTAGACCGATTTCTTCTACATTTCTTTACTTACTTACCTCCTTTTTTCTGCCCTTGGGATCCTGAAGATATTTGAAAATACACAGACAAGCAAAATATTCTGAAAACATGTTACATCTTTTCAAGGGTATTTCTATACAATGCCCTGTCAGTTGGAAAAAACAGAAAGATTCAGACTGAAAATTTGATTTCCAAATAAATGGAATCAAAATTTCTAGATTTACTTTTTGTTTCCTTGATATCTTCTTTTGGTTCAATTTCTAAAATTTCGATTTGTATCTAAAATTAATATGTATTAGTTTGCTAGAGCTGCTATAACAAAGCACTACAGACTGGGTAGCTTGAACAACACAAATTTATTGTCTCATAGTTCTGGAACCAGGAGTCCTTAATCAGAATGTTGGTGGGGCGGGATCCTGCTGAAGGCTGCAAGGGAGGAATATAATACAGGACTTGCTTTTTGCCTTATGGACGTCTCCCTATGTCTGTTCACATCATCTTCCCTATATGTGTATCTTCATATCCAATTTTCCCTGTTTTATAAGGGTATCAGATATATTGGATTAGGGCTATATAAATCACTTTTATGTTGTTATTACAAAATATTCATAAAGAGTAAAATCCTGCTAACAAACCAAGAAATCCCCACACTGTGGTGGTCTCATTCAACTCCAAAGCCTTAAAATTTTATCAGTACATTAGTTAATTCCAAATTTATATTTCAAACCATTTCAGAGCCCCAGAATTTTTTTATCCAATTCCCTATTTGTTGTCTCCATGTAGAAATCTCATAGATATCTCAAATTAAGTATGTACAAAACTAAATCCTTTTTTTAATTTATTTTTATTATACACAAATGGGATACATACTATTTCTGTGTACATGAAGTAAAGGCATATCTTTGTGTAATCATACTTTTACATAGGATAATAGTGTTTGATTCATTCTGTTATTTTTTCCTCCCCCCACCCCTCCCACCCCTCTTTTCCCTCTACACAGTTCCTCTTTCCTCCGTTCTTACCCCCTTCTCACTCCCCACTGGGTGTCATCATCCACTGATCAGGGAGATCATTCGTCCTTTGAATTTTTGAGATTGGCTTATCTCACTTAGCATGATATCTCCAATTTCATCCATTTGTCTGCAAATGCCATAATTGTATTATTCTTTATGACTGAGTAACATTCCATTATATGTATACCACAGTTTCTTTGTCCATTCATCAATTGAAGGGCATCTAGGTTGGTTCTATAATCTGGCTATTGTGAATTGAGCAACTATGAACATTGATGTGGCTGTATCTCTGTAGTATGCTGATTTTAAGTCCTTTGGGTATAGGCCAAGGAGTGGGATAGCTGGTTCAAATGGTGGTTCCATTTCAAGTTTTCTAAGGAATCTCCACACTGCTTTCCAGAGTGGCTGCACTAATTTGCAGCCCCACCAGCAATGTATGAGTGTACCTTTTCCCCCACATCCTTACCAACACCTGTTGTTGCTTGTATTCTTGATAATTGCCATTCTAATTTGGGTGAGATGGAATCTTAGGGTGGTTTTGATTTGCATTTCTCTTATTACTAGAGATGTTGAACATTTTTTCATATATCTGTTGATTTTTTGTAGATCTTCTGTGAAGTGTCTGTTCATTTCCTTAGCCGATTTGTCGATTGGGTTATTTATATTCTTGGTGTAGAGTTTTTTCAGTTCTTTATAGATTCTGGAGATTAGTGCTCTATCTGAAGTATGAGAGGCAAAGATTTTTTCCCACTCTGTAGGCTCTCTCTTCACATTGCTGATAGTTTCCTTTGCTGAGAGAAAGCTTTTTAGTTTAAATCTATCCCAGTTATTGATTCTTGCTTTTATTTCTTGTGCTATGGGAGTCCTGTTGAGGAAGTCTGATCCTAAGCCAACATTTTAAAGATCTGGACCTACTTTTTCTTCTATAAACTGCAGGGTCTCTGGTCTGATTTCAAGGTCCTTAATCCATTTTGAGTTGAGTTTTGTGCACAGAGAGATATGGGTTTATTTTCATTCTGTTGCATATGGATTTCCAGTTTTCCCAGCACCATTTGTTGAAGAGGCTATCTTTTCTCCATTGCATATTTTTGGCTCCTTTGTCTAGTATGAGAAAATTGTATTTATTTGGGTTTGTGTCCATGTCCTCTATTCTGTTCCATTGATCTACCTGTCTATTTTGGTACCAATACCATGCCGTTTTTGTTACTATTGCTTTGTAGTATTGTTGAAGTTCTGGTATTGCGATACCCCCAGCTTCATTTTTCCTGCGAAGGATTGCTTTAGTTATTCTGGGTTTCTTATTCTTCCAGATGAATTTCATGATTCCTTGGTTTATTTCTGTAAGGTACGACATTGGGATTTTAATTGGAATTGCATTGAATCTGTATAGCACTTTTGGTAGTATGGCCATTTTGACAATATTAATTCTGCCTATCCAAGAACATGGGAGATCTTTCCATCTTCTAAGGTTTTCTTTAATTTCTCTCTTTAGTGTTCTGTAGTTCTCATTGTAGAGGTCTTTCACCTCTTTTGTGAGATTGATTCCCAAGTATTTTATTTTTTGTGAAGCTATTGTGAATGGGGTAGTTTTCCTAATTATTCTTTCCAAAGATTCATCACTTATGTATAAAAATGCATTAGATTTATCAGCATTGATCTTATATCCTGCTACTTTACTGAATTCACTTATGAGTTCTGAAAGTTTTCTGGTGGAATTTCCTGGTTCCTCTAAGTATATAATCATGTCATCAGCAAATAGGGATAGTTTGAGTTCTTTTTCTCCAATTCGTATCCCTTTAATTTCTTTGGTCTGTCTAATTGCTCTGGCTAGAGTTTCAAGGACAATGTTGAATAGAAGTGGTAAAAGGGGGCATCCCTGGCTTGTTCCAGTTTTTAGGGGGAATGCTTTCAGTTTTTCACCATTTAGAATGATATTAGCCATGGGCTTAGCGTAGACAGCCTTTACAATGTCAAGGAATGTTCCCACTATCCCTATTTTTTCTAGTGTTTTGAGCATGAAGGGGTGCTGTATTTTATCAAATGCTTTTTCTGCATCTATTGAAATAATCATGTGATTCTTGACTTTAAGTCTGTTGATATGGTGAATTACATTTATTGATTTCCTGATGTTGAACCAACCTTGCATCCCTGGGATGAAACCCACTTGATCATGGTGCACTATCTTTTTAATATGTTTTTGTATGCGATTTGCTAAGATTTTGTTGAGAATTTTTGCGTCGATGTTCATTAAGGATGTTGATCTGAAATTTTCTTTCCTTGATGTGTCTCTGTCCAGTTTAGGTATCAGGGTAATATTGGCTTCATAGAATGAGTTTGGGAGGGTTCCCTCCTCTTCTATTTCATGGAATACTTCGAGGAGTATTGGAATGAGCTCTTCTTTAAAGGTTTTGTAGAACTCGACTGAGAACCCATCTGGTCCTGGACTTTTCTTTGTTAGTAGGCTTTTGACGACTTCTTCTATTTCATTACTTGAAATTGGTCTATTTAAATTGTGTATGTCCTCCTGGTTCAGTTTAGGTAATTCATATGTCTCTAGAAACCTGTTGATGTCTTCGAAATTTTCTATTTTGTTGGAGTATAGATTTTCAAAATAGCTTCTAATTATGTTTTGTATTTCAATCATGTCTGTTGTGATATTTCCTTGTTCATTCTAAATTTTAGTAATTTGAGTTTTCTCTCTTCTCTTTGTCAGTGTGGCTAAGGGTTTACCGATTTTATTTATTTTTTCAAAGAACCAACTATTTATTTTGTCAATTTTTTCTAATGTTTCTTTTGTTTCAATTTCGTTGATTTCAGCTCTGATTTTAACTGTTTCCTGTCTTCTACTACTTTTGGTGTTGGTCTGTTCTTTTTCTAGGGCTTTGAGCGGCAGTGTTAGGTCATTTATTGATTGTTGATTTTTTCTTCTTTCATTGAATGCGCTCCATGAAATAAATTTTCCTCTAAGTACTGCTTTCATAGTGTCCCAGAGATTTTGATGTGATGTATCTTTGTTCTCATCTATCTCTAAGAATTTTTTAATTTCCTTCCCAAAACTAAATTCTTAATTTTGCTATCCTCTCCCCTCAAATATATTTACTTCCCCTCTAATTTCCTTCATTCTTGACTTTCCCTCTTCATTACCTGGCATCTAGTTCTACTACATGTCCTGTTGACTGTACTATGAGATATATTTTAAATCTGACCATTTTCTTCAGCTCAGTACCACCATTGCAACTTAACTGGATAGATATAACAGGTTCTATACTATTTTCTTCCTTGTTCTTTCTAACCTTCTCTGATAATCTCTCATTTATAAGCCAGAGTAATTGTTATTCAAGATTATTCTGACTGTCTGGAATACTTGATCACTCAGTCCTATGGTCGGCTCCTTAACATCACTCTCAGTTTGAAGATCACCTGCTTACTCAAAGAAATTATTTTGTTTTTCCTCAGTCTACTTCATCTAAGTAGCAACCCCTTCAAATTGTTCAAGAAAGAGTTATTCTTTCATTAATATTGTGTGTCCTGAATCTTAAGCTGTCATTGTATCTTCAATCTTCTCCAATAAACTCTAAGCCCTGGAAGGCATCCACCAAATCTCCTTTTTTTACTGGAAGGTTTAGCCAGGAACCTGGCCAAACTTAATAGCTTAATAAGTATTAGTTGAAGAAAAAGATGTTCAAATGAACAAAAGAAGGGGATATCCAAATTTGTGGAAGAACAGAAAGATGAGGGAGGGGGCTTGTGGCAAATAATATATATGGATGTAGAGGTAGAAAAATTTATTCCAGACATGGGTTCAAGACAGGTCTGAAGTCCAGAATGCATAGCTTTAGCATGAATATACATACCAGTAGCATATGCTTGTTATCATCTGCTTCTAGATTTCCTAGGCAAAATCTTGGAGATGGAACTTTCCTTTCTAAGATCCCCTTCAGATTTCCCACTAAGAATTTTCTGCCAATACAGAGGTAAAGGAAGGGACATTCAATATAGTTTTACATCATTCTTTCTAATTTTTCTTGTTGTACTTGATATATTGATACCATACTAACACTTGGGTGTTATGCTATTTACCAAGAAATCAGCTATTTTTAGATATTTTTTTCTGGTAATTGTATTTTAAGAAAAAACATACACAAACACACATTTTTTTGTTTGTCTATATGAAAATAGCCCAAACTCAATATAAGGGCATAATGGTGGACCCTTAAATCTCCCTTAGTTTCAATGATTCACTAGAAGGTTTCAGTAACTCAGAAAAGTTGTTATACTCTTAGCCATAGTTTACTACAATTAAAGAGTATAGATTAAAATCAGCAAAGGAAAAAGGGTGTGTTTCCAGTGAGACCACGCTTGAAAGTTGCACAGACAGTGCTTAATTCTCCCAGCCGTGGTGTGAAACAACTCTTGTGTTGTCAACAAGGGAAGCTCACCTGTGTGTGGGTCTTTACTGGGAGCCAGTCATATAGATATGTAGCACCCACATGACCAATCTCAACACTCAGATCCCAGCCCACCCCCAAAAGGTCAGTCTAATAGCCCAATGCTCCAGGTACACAAAAATAGGAATTGACTAAAAATCACACTGTTAGCATTAACTATCAGTCTTGGTCCAAGGTTTCAGTTATACACTCTTGTCAGGCAGGATATTTCCAAGACTCAAAATTTCTCTCCCAAAAGCTGGTCAAGGGCCAGTCCTAAAGATGTTTGACTTCAAAGTTTTTAGTTGGGGAACACTAAGAAATCCGACCCATGAAATAAAATGATAGTGAAAAATAGAGCCTATGTTTTAAAGTAATAAAATCATTTAAAATGACCTATAATTACTTCAGACTAAGGCCTTCTTTCACAGTATTGATAATGTAGTTAATTCATTATACATGTTACTATCTAGTTTCCTTTCCTTAGAAAAGAAAGGTTGGGAAAGGAGGAAGATCTGTTTGAGGGGTTATGTCAAGTTAGCAGAAATTGGGGCCATGATTCATTTTAAGACTCAGAGTCAGAGTGAAAAGTGGATCAAAAAACTAGCACTTTAAAAATAGGCAACTAAACACAGGGAGAAGTCTTCAGTAGTTCCATTCTTTAGTTGTTAGGAAGATCACCTGCCAGGCTTCCCATAGTCTAGGGCCTACTAGGGATTCAACATGGCAGGTGGAGAAGGTCCTAGTAAAAGAGCTAGAACATAAGATTCATACCTAATTCTAAAATCTGAAATTTGACCACCAACAAAAATTCCCTCTTAAAGCTAAATAATAGAATTAACTGATAAATTGGGAGAAAAAGCAAGGAGTGTCCAGGTGACTTTCTGGCATAAGATGCAGACCACTAGGAATTCCGCCATGACGCAAGCAGATGAATCAATGCCTGAATGATACTTGAGAGAATGACTATCTAGATTCCATATCTCCAACTCAAGAGCTTAGCCGAGGCATTAGGATGCCATTGCCAAAATTAAAACTCATGGAGAGTGAGCGCACAGACCTGTGCAGTTTTTGATGACTCTCTGATTATGGGTACAGACATTTCAAAGCACATTCTTAAATATACACACACAGACTGCATCTTTAGGTACTTCCTACAAGAGAGGACAGAGCCAGAAAACCTGGAGGTTTGAAAACAGATACAGCTCTCCCATACACTTTTGCATTTAAATAAGGAAAAAAACTATCCCAATAAAGGTCACACATACCCCTTCCTCATGCTCACCTTTTTTTTTTTGGGGGGGGGTAAGTATTAGGGATTTAACCTAGAGGTGCTCTAACTCTAAGCTAGATTGCTAGTCCCAGCCCTGTTTTCCTGTTTTATTTTGAGACAACTTTGATTCTCTGTCCCCAGTTTCCTAAATTGCTGCAATAACAGGATTACCGGTATGTCATACTGCACCAGGCTTTTATGTGCCGGGGTGGGTACTGGAGATTTTACCCAGGGGTGCTCTACTACGAGCTACACCCAGAGCCCTTTTTATTTATTTATTTTTTATTTTGAGGTAGGGTCTCACTAAGTTGCCCAGGCTGGCCTCCAAATGGAGATCTTTCTGCCTCAGCCTCCCAAGTCCCTGGGATTATAGGTAATATGCCACTGTACCCATCTTGAAACCTTCTTTAGTATAGTATAGAACTAGGTTAAAAATATCAAAGTTGATTTAATTACATTTCCTTCTTGGAGCTACATGTGGATCAGACCTAACTGCAACATGGAGGTCGAACTTTATTGAAAAAACAATTTATTCACAAATGGCTCAGAATCACGGTTATTCAGAAAATGTTAATCAGAATGAACTTAAAACAGATTTAGCGTGATTTGAGAAGAGATAATAGAGGGCTTGGTGTTTTTCAATCCTGCTGTGAGAGTGAGGAGGTGGAGGAGGCCGAGAGTGAGCCCAAGTAAGCCTGCCAAAGTTTCCACAGGGAAGGCTGCCTGAGGAAACCACTTAAGAAGGGTTTCCATTTATCTAAGAAGCACTGTTTTTGTTTTGGCAAATAATCCTTTCCTCAGACCTTCTACTGTTTCTAATCCTCTTTGTGGCTTTATCATCGTGATGATTCATCTAGTCCTAGAGAACATCATTACAATCCTCCGAATTTAATACTGGGGATACTTTGCGGCTCTCACATTAACATTTACAGGAGCTTTTCTCTCCACAGGTCACCCCTGGTTCCACTTGTGCTGTGTTTGGTCTGGGAGGAGTTGGTCTGTCGGTCATCATGGGCTGCAGGTCAGCTGGTGCTTCCAGGATCATTGGGATTGACCTTAACAAAGACAAATTTGAGAAGGCCTTGGCTGTAGGAGCCACTGAATGTATCAGCCCCCAGGACTTTACCAAGCCCATCAGTGAGGTGCTGTCAGAAATGACAGGCAACACTGTGGAGTACACTTTTGAAGTTATTGGGCGTCTTGAAACCATGGTAAGAGCCAAGATTTGGGAAGCTACAAAATACCAAGCCATTAGATTTGCACAAGTTAAAACCCATTTTCCATAGCTTTATTAACAACCAAATATAGAAATGTATGTTACTCAGGCAAAGATTGGTAACAACATAGCAGGTTTACCTAAAAAGTCAAAATCTCAAGAGCAGTTCTACCTGACCAGAGTTCAGTATCACAACATGCCAATCCATCCAAATACATTTTTCAAGTGTTATCTTCCTCATGTGTGTGGAGTTCTTGGCAAAGGTGATTCCATCTCTTGCATTTTATTTAGCAATCCAAATATCACAAGGTGACTTCCTGATGAGAGATACCAGAAGCTGCAGGGAAAACGGACTGTTCCAAATACTGCCATCTCTTCCCCCAAATCCCTGATCTGTCAACTTCTCATTCTTTTCACCTGAGCTTTGTTTCCTTTGTCTGAATTCCTTGAGAATACGAGCCTTCAGTATTCTAAAACACGCCTCCTCTGTGGCAGCCAGCAGGGCCAGACCTCATTTAGACCCGTGAAATCCAGAGCTTCTGAAATGAGAAAGCCCTGACCTGGGGTAGGGTAGGGAGACTTGGGAAATGAACAAAGCCACTTTTGACTGTACAGTATGTTTCCTTTAAGGTTTTTGGTGATTTAGGGATAAGTAGCCTTTAACTTATCATTATTGCCATTATCCCTTTCTTAATATCACTTAGGATATATTCCATAGCAACAAATAGTACTCTTGGTGTGGTGTGTTTACCAAGCAATATGCAATACTGGATATATTATTAGGGTCTACTGATTTTCAGATGGTGCTTCGAGAAACATTTGTCTCTGAAATATACCAATATCTGTTGTTACACTCAGCAGGAACTAAAAAATGGTATTAACAAATAATAGAATGGGTAAATGACCAGAAAATGTGGGACTAGACTCAGAGATATTGCCAGAGAGAGACACAGAGAGACAGAGTAAGATACTACTTTGTTCACATTTTAATATTCCCAGACTAAACATAAAAAAACTATACTAATTGACCAATTCAATTTCATTTAGTGCGAATGACTTCTTAAGTCTTATCTGAAGTGGTGATATTAGTATGAAAACATCACAAGGATTTCCCATGTTTTCAATTTATGGTACACTGAAAATGCCTTGTACATGACCACATTAATTACTGCCTTACACTTCAGAATGCAAACATGGGTAGGAGTTTAATTAAGGACTAAAGTTATATTGAGAATTTTAAAAGCATGTAGAAAATGAAAGGCCTGTGGGCCTAATTTAATTTCATGACTTGGAAACTGAGTTAATTACCAGAAATATGATAGTTCATAGGTCATTTCTGAGCCCATGAAATATTATAAGAGATCTAAGAAGCAGACTGTCTCCTTCATTCTCAATGCAGGTCGATGCCCTGGCATCCTGTCATGTGAACTATGGGACCAGTGTGGTGGTAGGTGCTCCTCCATCAGCCAAGATGCTCAGCTTTGATCCGATGCTGCTCTTCACTGGGCGCACGTGGAAGGGGTGTGTCTTTGGAGGTGAGGACAGTAGAGTCTCTGGACAGGGCATGGTGGCTTTCCCTCTGTTGGTTGTCAAGTGAGAGAAGCCTGCTGTGTCATCACATCTCCCTTACAAATCCTCCTTCCAAGGATGAGATAAAGTGATCTAAAATAAAACTGTGACCACAACACACTAAAGATAATCATCCAGTCTTCACCTTGACTTAGCGCTAATAATGGTGGGCACATTTTTAATATTAGCATGCCCAATTCAAGTTCCCCAAAGGCCTGAATAAAAGGCACCAGTAAAGGCTCTCTTGGAATGACTTATGCGATAGGTAGTTCTGTGGTAACTCATTATTCTCCAAAGACACAAAAATGTGCATGAAAACAGAATTTATTAAATTCACAATAATATCGGCAAAAATTCTGAACCCCAAACCAAATTAAACATACAAAAAGGAATTGTCAAATTACAGAGGAACAGTTCAGATTCATACCAGAATGAGAAAGCCGTGAAGAAAGGACCAGAGCTGCTCTCCCTCAGGGGGTAACACAGGGAATCCTGTTATTCCTCTCTTCTCTGGGATTTCATTTTCCAGTATCTTCATTTAGAATTTTATTAGGTGCTTTGGATGCACTTCCAATATTAGAGTCTGCCTTATATAACCTAAGAGAATAATAACTCTTCAAGTACTTGTTGAGAACATAAAAAGGTGGGGGCTGGGGAGATAGCTCAGTCGGTAGAGTGCTTGCCATGTAAGCACAAGGCCCTGGGTTCGATCCCCAGGACCCCCCCCCCAAAAAAAAAAAAAAAAAGTAAAAAGGAGAAAAACAATTATTCTTCAATTAGAAGTACTCAATTTGTTGGAAAATGCAAACAGAAATATTAAGGGAACAATATAGAAGTAAATGTATTGGAAGCCATGAGGCTGAAGTAGTTAGCAAGGAGAAAAGGTCTGAGAACCAAGCCCTGGGGCCCGTGAGAGCCAGAGGTCTATGATGTGGGGGATTCAGAAGAGGTCTCCTTGTTTCCTAGTGAAGTGGGTGAACTATGATGGCACAATGTGGCAACTAGAAACCAAGCAAACAGAGTTTGGAGTTGGAGCCTCCAACTCCACCAAATCCACCTCACAGTCCAACTAAGTCCAGGACTCACAGTTGACCACTGTGTCACAATGGAGGTCAAGTGTGACCTTGACAGAGCTGTTTCATCTGTGCTGGGGGGCAAGAGCCTGATCAAAGTGGGCTCGCAGGGAATGAAAGAACTGGAACCCGAAACAGTTATTACCCATAAACAACAGTGGTTTATAATGGGAGCAAGACAGGAGGCAGCTGGAATAGGCAGGGATTACAAAAGGTTTTGTAACCTTTGATTCTTAAGATGGGAGAAAAACAGCTTATTTGTATGTTGTTGGGAATGTTCCAATGTAGGGGGAAGGGAATGATGCAGGAGAGAGTAGGCATAAATATAAAATAATAAAAGATCATTTATTCAAATTTAAAGAGAAGATTATGTGCTTAATTACAGGTTGGAAAAGCAGAGACGATGTACCCAAACTAGTGAATGATTTCCTGGAGAAGAAATTTGACCTGGACCAGCTGATAAGCCATGTTTTGCCATTTAAAAAAATCAATGAAGGATTTGAACTGCTCTATTCAGGGCAAAGGTATCTATTTTTTATGGTAATCTAGGTTCCTCCCCACAGGCTACATTTAAAATTTAGTATTTATAAATATGTTGTTTCCTCACATTTTATTTTTTATAATTTGAACTAGTTAAATTCATATAGCTCCTTCTTTTTTTATCGTCTTAGTATGTCATTCCTATATTAATTTTTAAAAATTCTCTGGACGTTGTTTTTTTCTAACACCAGATTAATTTCACCATGATTATTAGATTTTATCATAAAGCTTTAGCTTGTTCAAATAATACTACACTATTCCCTTCCTTTTCAGTTTTCAAAGTGATTTTTCAAATGTGCTTTCTTCGGATCCTTGTAGATCAAGTATTATTCTTCCAGTTTTTAGCTGACAGAACTCAAGTCCTGAGAGGCAAACAAATAACTTATCCAGCCTAGGAGCAGTACCAGAATCAAACTCATTGCAAAGCCTGTGTTCTGTTCACCATGTGCCAAACTTCTCTAACAGGGCTTGGCAAGCTCCAGGTACACGTGGGTGTTCTCAAAGTCACTGCTCTTGAAGCTTCTGAGGGTTGGGAAAGAGTAAAGGTGGAATACAAAGAACCCACACAGATTTCAAGTGCGTCTGCCTTATGATTATTTGGATCAGTAACTAAAGAGCTTCTCTGTGAGATTTCATTCATTGTGTCCATAAATATTTATTGAGCATCTGTGATGTGCCATGGACTTGGATTTCATTAGAAAAAACAAATGTACATTAACCTGAGATCCAAATTTCCAACAATTTTTCCCATGTGCTTTTTCAGTGCTGTGTCTTGTGATATTATGAGCACACATTTAAATTATTTTTAAACAAGTAAACCATGGGCCTCTGTCAGAAAAACTGTCAGTACTACCCAATACAACTTATTCAGATAAGCTTAGAGTTTAATGTGGTAATTTTGAGAAATAATTACTAGGTGTTTTCCAAAGAAAGAAATTCTGATTTCAGAAATTTTGCTTCTAATGTCACCCTAATGCAGTGACTCCTAGAATAAGATATATTCTATACTTATATAATTAGATCAAAATGAATTCTGCTGTAATATATAACTAAAAAGAATGAATAAAAAGAACCAGTTACATTTGTAAACCTACACCCTTTTATTTCCATCTATGTCCTGCATACCTCCACTTGAATGTCCCACTTACCTCAACTTCACCCAAAGTAAGTCTTTCACAGCATATCTTATCTCAGCAAACATTATTTGCTTATTTGGCTTTCAGAGACTAAAAGCTATAGCATCATGTCTGATTTCCCTTTTACTTTTCCTACCATGAACAAACCAATGTTAAGTCCTGAGGATGCGGCCCCCTCATTTCTTCTCCAGCATCGCTCCCTCTTTATTGCCGGTGATCATAGCCTTAGCTCAATCTGATCATGGCTCATCTGAACATGTTAACACAGTGGTTTGATAACAGGTCAGTTCTTTTCTGTGTTTTCCTATATTCGTCAGTCCTTCACTGAAGGGCTAAGCTCAGGTTGCCCCCAAATGTCAATGTCTTATCACAGTTTTGAAAGCCTTCATTACTGAGTCCAAGCCTATTTTCATTTATTAATTCATCTAATCTTTTAATAACTAAGAATTTGGCACCCGCTGTATTGTAGTGTTTGCACTAAGTCCTAGAGATAAAGTAGGAAAGTAAGTTTTGCCTTCTTTTACAATCTCTCGAACATCAAGCAGTCTAAGCACCTGGGATTATCCTTCCTATTCTCCCTGCCTCAGCCCTATTTGTGCTCTCTCTTCAGCCTGAAAGGCCAATCTCTTGTCAACTTATTGCAGTGACACTGATACTTCCAGAATAAGCTCAGATACCTTTATCAGAGGTGCACAGAAAGAAAAATAATTGGTGAGGACCTCAGGCCCAATTGGTTTTCCAATAACAGGACTTACTTGAACTTCCTAAAACAGAAAGAATGATTGTGTAATATATTCTTGTTTAAAAAAAAAAAAAAAACACAGGTACAGTTCACTAAAAATTCTCATTCTACATTTCAGCATTCGGACTGTCCTGACATTTTGAGATCCTAAGTGAAAGTTGGTGTTGTAGGATGGTGACCTGGGACTCTTTTATTCCTACAGTTCTCTCCTCTGAGATCATGGATATGTCTCAAAAATACAAGCAGAAGATCTCATATAGAATTTTTATAAAGGTTAACAATCTTCATAAAAATTTAATTTATGAGCATGTGGGAATTAGCAGGGGATTTTCTAAAGCTGTAATTTTATATTTTAAAAAACACATTTGCTAAAATTAAGCTTATTTAAAGTTGTGTTCAAAGGATAGATTTTCGTTGTAAACATTACTGTGATCTTAAGTAAACAGGAGATATATTAGAAAACTTAAGTAAAGGTTTGGGTAAATTGGAAAAGGTATTTAAGTTTATAAAAGAGTTTTAAAAGAAAGTGAAACTTGTATTATTGACTTGCTATATATATGGTTTTTGTAGAGGTTAATTAGACATTAAAGATACATTACTGTTTGTTTTGTATTTTCCTTGTAAAACCTTATAACTATTGCCTGTTAGTGTTTTGCAGAAATACTACTTCTAAAGAACAACCTGAATTAATTTAAGACAGTAAGTCATCACCTACAGGACAGACAGGATATAATGCTGGCCTCCAGTACTAATTGACTCCAATTAAATGAAAATGATAACTGTAAAATTATAGATAGTGAAGTTATAATCTGTTACTTGCACTAGTGAAACTGGTCCAGTGGGTGTTTCATCCCAAAAACCTGGAGTCCAAAATCAAGGACACAAAAGGACCAAGGAAAAAGCAGTCAACAGTTTGGCTCTTGCCCTCTAAGATCAGCCAGGGTCCAGAGAACAATGGGACCTCTCTGAGTTCCCTGCAACTCCAGCGAGTCACCCCATCTGCCAATCAGGGAGATTGACAGGCCCCTAGAGATCAGGAAGCCAACCAGTGCATTCTGCAAAGAAAATGATCATTGGAGAGAGAAATGTCTCCAATACTTCTAGGATAAGCCACATATGGCCAGCAAGACCCTGACCCATCCTGGCAGATGGCACCACTGGTAGAGGAAAACTAAAGGAGTCAAGACACTTCACACACATCCCAAGCATGATCTCTGAGAAATCTCAGCTGACTCTTAAGAGTAAATAGGAACAAGGTCAGTTTTGACCAGCTTGGTCTTAAACACCTCGCAGGAGAGTATAGCCAAAACACAATCCTAGGAAAAATAAGGCTTTTTGTTTTTTTTTAAATATAACTTAAGATATACACTGTGTGACCATATCAAAAGTAGGTAAAGCTGGAGTCTGTAAAGGGAGCATTATTGTGTAGCAGTGCCTAATAATAATGATCACAAATGATTCTAGAGGCACAGGTTTGTCCTGAATCAATTTGAGCCTGATCTTAGACCTTCAAAATATTTCTAACCTCCTAACTAAATTAACTTGATCTGTTTTTCACTGATATGATTATGAGTTACTGTCTTCATAGTTTTCAGAGACTAACCAAAATAATAATTGTGTTAATTGTTTTTTTTTTTTTTTAAATTAATGCTTTTCTGTGTTGTTTATTGTTGTCTCAGCTTGATCCCTTGTCCTGTTACTCATCAACTGCCACTAGGAACCTCTGAACTGCCCTGATGCAGAATACCATTAACTGTCCATGCCCCACCTGACAGAGAGCAAGGACTTTGGGTCACTTCCCACAATATTGCCCTCTCTCAGCAGGAAGCAGCTTGGAGATGTAGTCACCCATTTTCCATAGAAATGGAATGTAGAAATTGACATTGGGGAAATCTAATAGTGGTCCTCTTTATGCTTTGAATATAGCCCTTGCTGCTCTGCCACAGTGTCTTATTTTTCAAAGGACTTGTTTCTTTCTCTTCCTCTATCCCTCCTCCTCCAATAAAACTTCTTTTTCCTTTTTCTCACTCTCGCACAAAAACATACATTCGAATTTGTATGATGAAATAAAGATGTTTTTCAAAGAGTTTTAATCAACTGCTATGACTTAAAGCAGATACAGCATACAATGATATGGTAAGTGTATTTCCTATAGTAATATTCATTGAATGCATTGTAATTGTTCTTCTTGGGATTTGAATATAAAATTTTTAAAAACACTTGTTATAAATTAACATGAATTGTGTTGTAAAATCAGTTCATTATATTGTACGCATTATTTTATTAGATTAAGAAATTGTGAAAATTTAGGGGAAGGTACATTTATTAATGCTTAACTTTTAGAATTATCAGTTTATAACTTGGTGAAACTGGAAAAGTACAACCTAAGGGTATATGAGGCTATCTGCCACATGTATTAATTTCTTATAAAGTATACCTTTTTGGAGTATCACTTAAACATAAAAGCACAGGCTGGAGTAACATTGCAATATTTATCATAGTATTCAATTTAATAAAGTGGAATTACAAGTCTTTAAGTCTCTATTTACTTAGTAATGACTTCATTTAACAAAAAGTGTTTTCTGTTTATTACAACTGCACTGACATCTATATCTTTACTGTGAATGAACAAGAATCTTACTTAAAATTTAAGTGAACATTTTAATTAAAAATATTTTAATTGAATTGTCAACTGCACATTTAAAAAATAGATATGGCATATTAACTTTACTAGTATTTTATGTTTCAATGCAAGTTTTGGCAAAGAACCATATAATCCCATAACCTCCTGGCATGGATCAAGTTCAGTACTATTCATCCAACAAGGCTGTTTATAAAATAAACTTTTCCATTAAAAAAAAAGTGCAAATACTGTAGGCAGTGGATTACAACTTCAGGTGAGAACATGAGGTGGTGGCTTGATTTAGGAAGCCTGGATCTGATCCCAGTTCCACCCCTATCTGAAATTCTTAGCACCTGTTTCCTGAGGTTCTTTATACCTCCAGTTCTCAAAAGCTCTAACTAGAAAGAGGGCTCTTGAAATAATCATAAACTTGGTTTCTTTTCATGTCAAAGACTGAGGAGTGTTGCCTTAGGAACAAAAGGTTTTAAAACACTTTCAATTCAGTGCTTCAAAATAAGGGATTTATTTAGTGCATTAGTCTGGCAAATGGGAATCAAAGAAATAACTTTCCCCAGGAAGCCACCAAAGGTTCTAGAAAGCACTTGGCTAAAATCAAAAGAAATGTTCAAGTGAGTCAGCCTGGTCAAGGACTAAATCCCTCCAAAAAATAAGAGTGGCCTTGTACCCAGGACCTCAGACTTAGTACTAAGCCTTACCTGCTTATAGGATGTGTGGTATGGCAGAATTCTAATCCTGATTTGACATCTTCTTCAGGTGGTTGAATCATAGGGACTATTTCATCTGACTCATTTGCTCTAATTTTAGTAAGTGTAAAATGAAGACACTGGGTTACTTCCTAAAGTAAGTCACTACATTGAAGCTCAATGAGACATGGTTGCTAGACCAAGGACTTTATTTAATAAAGGAGCACAGAAGGGTTCCTTTGGTGTCAGTATATTTCCTATGGTGTTTTGGGAATAGTTAGACACCCTAAAAATGAAAATACTTAATCATTTTCTGGAGTCTCCTCAACCCACTTAGGAGATCTCTAAAACAAGGTCTCTTCACCATTTTACCAAGATTATTTTTCTCCTTTTCAAAATTTGCAAAATGGAAATGTCACCAAATGGTCATCTCTGGCACTTTGCTCTAAGAATAGCTTGCCAGGTTGACCTCAACTATATGGGTAAACTCCCCAGTTACTGGGAACAGGTATGTAGATGCTCGTGGATAACTCAAATTGACATGACCAAAACTAAGCTCATCTTTCCCTCCAAGGTTGATCTGCTTCCTGGGTTCTCTAATTGTGGTCCCACCAAACACCTACTTACTAAACCTGAAAACTTCACCAGCATTCTGCAGGAGTTTCCACATTTAATGAATCATCAAGGCCTCTTGGTATTACTTCCTAATTAGAAAATATGAGGTTCTCTCTTCTTTTTCTTATAAGTATGACCTGGTTCATTCCTTCATCTTTTGTCCAAATTTCTGCAACAAATATCGAATACATTCTCCTGCCCATTGTGGAATGACTTTGAATTAGCTCATCAAAATTCTCTCTTTGTATTTAAAAATACAAAAAGCCATTCTGAGAGCAAAGGAGGAAGAAGCACCAACTTCTTTCCACCACATTCTCTCACCTCAAACCTTAGAATAGGTTCTGGCATGGATAGGATGTGTAGGGTGGAGGGTATCTGTCCATTGTGGATCAGCTCTGTGTGTGGCCTGATTGATTCTTGCTCATGTGAAAGAGAAACAGGCCACCAATTGAAAAGGGTAGCAGCAATTCCAAGCACAAGCATGCTCAATGGCCAGGCCATAGATACTATCTTGAGCTCTCCTCCTTTCTATTATAGCAGAAACCCTCTTTTTTTCCTCCCTTAGGAAGGAGACTTATTTTTCATTCATTTATTTTCCTCTTAAAATCAGGGCATAGAATTCAGGGTCTAATATCTTGGAATTAACTTCTTTAACCTTCATTAAAGACAAGTTTGGTACTTGGGAATCATGACATTCTTTGATTCACTGAGTTGTTAAAAATAAGTTTACTCAGTACTTAGCAAAAAAAACAGTCTATGCGACTTAATTTTCACTATTCTTAAAAAAATTGCCAATACTTAAACGTAAATTGTAACTATCCTCTTGTCCTCTTCCAAGGTAATTTCTAAGAGAACTTTAGGAAATTCCCTGTACATTGCTTCTTACTCCCTCAGGTAGAACTTCCTGACAGTCCCCATAGAGAAGCGTCCGAAGGGCAAATCTCACCATGCCTCTTCTTCACTTACCGATCACTCACTTTGCCCCCAGGATTATTAACAGCCATCAAAG
The DNA here is from genome assembly GCF_902686455.1 of Sciurus vulgaris. Taxonomy (NCBI): domain Eukaryota; kingdom Metazoa; phylum Chordata; class Mammalia; order Rodentia; family Sciuridae; genus Sciurus; species Sciurus vulgaris. The sequence continues at coordinate 60,227,794 of NC_136469.1, forward strand.
TCCCCTGTGTTGAGCCGATGATCTCCTTTTGGTCCCTGCACTACATAGTCATCACACTTAGGCAACTCTTGCATTTACTGCACCAACCATGCTGGGATTTCTTTTTCTTTCTAGCATTCTCTTTCTATTCCTCTTCCTAGAATATAATCCCATCCTTCCCTTTATATCAGCAAATTTGCACTCATCTTTTAGGACACAGTTTAGTTCACTCTTCCATTTCCTCTGATCTCAATGACTCCCTGTCCTCTCTAACCTGGGTATACAATTCTGTCATGCTGTGTTCCCTGTCATGTTTTAATTTCCTATCTATGTGTTTGTTCCTTCATGGGTCTATTCATCTACCTCCAGATGCTGGCATAGAGACTAACAAGAATAGAAATCCATTAGTGTTTCTGAAATAAATGTATAAATGAAAGACTCTTGAGTTCATCAGGATTGGTTTCCTCAGCAGAACTTCTATAAGGCCTAAAGGTGGCAGTATCTAGCCAGGATAAAAAAAAAAAAAAAAAAAACAACAACAACAACAAAAAAAAAAACGAATGAGCAAGTTCAAAAGAATTAACTGCTCCTTTTTACATGTGCCTTTCACAGTTTTCTAGAATTCTGTTTCTCTTTTTCAGTAGATTTCAGGAAAATGAAGGCACAGTAGAAAATTCTGTGCTTGATGGAGACACCAAACAAACCCTGAAATGCTGGACCAGCTGAACATCTTGTATAACACCCATCGTTCATGAATTCTGTCATGTAGGACCTAGGAGCTACTTCAGAAAATGGGAAAATGTAAAGAAAGTGGTCTAATCATTACATGAACCATTTTACAGCTTTCAAATAACCTCAGAGTATGAGATAGTTATTGAGGAAATTGCTTAAACTTTCCCCACCCCATGAATCCAAGTCTTTCTTTGTATATATTAGTTAAATTTATTTATATTTAATCCTATGGGATGATTCCATTCCTTCTATTTAAGTGTTCTATGTCCTTCACACAATTCCTCAACTATAGGTTCTAAATAAATCTAGATTGAAAGAATGGTTTAGTTCAGTGTTCCCTAAGCATATCCTTTGGTGGTTGTGGTAGTCTTCATTTTATATTCTCTCTGGTCCTGTGTCAGTGAACTTGTAACTGGGTAGTCGAGACATTTGAATTTTTATCACAGCGGGTATCATGCTGAATAATCATTGTTCATTGAATTGTCTGGCAAAAAACTTGAGGGTGGGACCAGTCTTAGCTGGGGACAATCAGTATAATCAATTCAGACTTTAAGTGAAGATAGTTTAATAGATGTTCCCCACCCAGAAATATAAACAAGATCAATCACTCCGACAAGGGATGATGAAGTTTCCAGGGTCTTGCCCCTAGGTCTGAAGGTCAGGTCAGGAAAGAGAGTTACCAGAATCTGGCCAGCACTGTAGCCATTGAAGAGGGGTTGCCTGTCAGGAGTAGTGGCGAACAAGATAGAGAATTGCTGGTGATATGATTAACCAATCCAAAACAGAGGCAAATCCATGAAACCTTACTTTGGTGTCCTTTTGAGTACTAACAATTCATCACCAATTCCTTTATCATTATGATAGTTCCCTTGCAAAATTCAGGTTTTGATTTCATTTGTCTACCAAACAAAATTATAAAGCAATGGCTATTTTTCTCATTGTTATTAATGAAAAATAGCTTCTGATCAGCACAAAATAGCTAAGGTTACCAGCCAAAAGACAGGTAGCTGGACCTTTTTATTACCCTCTGCAGTCTTATCAAGAAAAAGGGAAAAAGGGAAAAAATTGCTTTCTTAATATCTAAGTTAGCTCCTTGCCCCAGATTCTCTCTCTCAGTCACAGGATCCTCTAAGATCATGAACCATTTCTAATATGTGTTAAGATTTGATAAACTGGTGTTCTGAAGGGAAATTAAAGTCAATTTAAAATTTGCAATTGACTTTTGTGTCCACCACCATCTCCTTTTACAACATAAATGCATTATATATGTAAATATGAAAGAGATTGGTTATTGTGAAGAGGAAAATTACTGGGACAAAAAAAAATTCATTTTTTCTACCATAGTAACCAATTACTTGAAAAAGGGAAAGAATGGCTTAGCTCAGTGTTTCCTACACATTTGCTTTGGTGGTTGTAGTAATCTTCATTTTCTATTCTCTCTGATCCTTAATGCTTGGAACCCTAAGTAGGATATTCAGCACTGTACTTCAAATCATATTCACTCTGCAGTGCAGCTGAATTCTGTCTTTTCATTTAACACATTTTCTTTCCCTGAAAAATGGAAGAGGATAATCTAGCTCTTTGAGAAGAAAGACTGCAAATTTGCATCTTTTTTATTGCACTCTTTTGAGCATTGGTTTTGAGATAACTATTTTGTAAACACTTCTCATATTCTGAGAACATACAAGGCTGCATTCAGGTGTAAGAGGTTCATAGATATTAGACGCCCAGTATTGGTAATAAATGTGCAGTTTGTTTCCCATCTAGTAGTAGCTGGTTTATCTCTGGAACTTTGTGTCCACAATCTGGTTTCAGGAAGAATCAAGAACATAAGTACTGTTTTGTCATCAACCATTAACTTTTTTAAACTGTAGTTAATCCTGTGTACGATTAACTCAGTTTTTAAGGACCCAACATTTGAAAATACGGTAGAAAAAACCAGGATAAACTTTGTTCTGTTTTAACAAGTATTCCCAAAGTGAGAGTCAAGTCTGTGGTCAGACATCCTTTGAAAGAAGGACAGAACATTCCCTGAGGGAGTGGGTGGATGTTGGATTTAGGAAACACTTGGTTTCCTTACAACTTTCATGGGGAAAAAAGCCATATTAAAATTGAAAAGTAGTGAAAAGAGTGTTTAAAGTGGCTACAATGTTCTCAATTCACTTGGCACTGGTCTCAACAGGGGCAAAGGGGCCCATCTGCCTTGGTCACAGTTGAAGAGAGAAATTATGCTGATTAGATATGGCAGTGGGTGCCTCAGTTCTCAGCTGCTTGGCTACAGAGTAGCTGTGGTGGACATCCAATCTGGACTTTATTTATTTATTTTGGTATGACCTTGTGTACAGCAAAAGAACTTACTTTCTTCTCCTAGCTGGGAACATGGATTTGGCTAAGAAAAGAGGAGTTTCTTGAGACTGTGGATGTTGGGAGCAGGGGAGGCAATGCTTTCTGAGAGGGGCAGGACATAGCCCACAACTCTACTGGGGTGAAGGACCTTTTTATTGACCTTTGAGATTTTGGATCACGATGACTTTGGTGCTGCTCTATAAATGAGGAGATAAAAGGAGATTACCTACTACATTCTCACTATTACTTCTGCATTCCATGAAGAGGGGTAAGGGCTTGTCAGTACAGTCTTTGGGGCAGTTCTATGAGAAAGTGGGAGAACATAGTCTCCAGTGAAGAAAAATGAGAGAGAGTTATTCAGTACCCAGGGCCTTGTGCTCCAACTTATTTCCCCAACCTCCATTCACTTGATGTTCGGTTGCTACACAGATAAGAATGGTGAGTCAAGTTCTAAGTGTCAGATGACTGTCTTGTTAATACATGTGTTTGAGTATAGTTCAAATATAGTATGGTTAATATGAATTGTCAACTTGTTGAATTAAGTGACTTTTGTGTGTGTTCATGAGGGTGTTTTCAGAGATTATTGACATGTGGAATAGCAAATTGAGGGCACAGTCCCACCCTGAATGTGGGGAGTACAGCCTAATAGGATGGGGCCTGAACAGAAGGACAGCAAAGGAAGAAAGAAGCCAAATGTGAATGTAGGAACCATTTTTTCTTTCTCTCTAATATGGGTGTTTGGACTGTTGTTGAAATCACCTGAGGACATCACACTCTAGCTCTTTCACTCTTCCAAAGGGGGCTCTGACCAGTGACTCTCCAGGGAGTTCCCAGGCCCCCTCCATCCCTGACTGGAATTACATCATCGGTGTCTCTTCCTCTGAGGCTCCAGCTTCCTGGACTGAGCAGCTCTGGGTGACTCCAGTTCTCCACTCTGATGACTGTCACTGTGGGACTATCCAGTGTCTGATTCTGTAAAACAATCTAACAAATCCTCTTTAATAAATAAAAGGGTTGCTGGTTCTGTTCCTCTAGAGAACCCTGATTAATACAGTAGCCTTGAAGGACTCAGGTCCTAATGTGAAACTTCAGGAATATGTTTCATCAAGTCTGTACTTTTGTTCAACCTGTGGAGTGTTTGCTGTGATACGAATGTTTGTGTACCCCCTAAATTTCATGTCTTGAAATCCTAACTGCCAAGGTGATGATGTTAGGAGATGAGGTCTTTAAGAGGTGACTAGGTCATAGGAGCAGACACCTCATGAATGAGATTGGCATCCTTATAAAAGAGGTCTGAAAAAAAAATCCCTTGCTCCTCCCACCATGTGAGGACCAAGCAAAAAAGTGATATCTGCAAACCAGGAAGAGGGCTTCCACCAGACACCCAATCTGTGGTGCTTGACTGTGAACTTCCCAATCTCTCAAGCTGTAAAAAATAAGTTTCTGTTGTTTATAAGCCATTTATTTATGGCATTTTGTTATAGCAGCTCATAAATCTTATATAATATTGCTAGTATCATCCCACACATCTTAGGCAAAGTGATCCTGAGAATATGTACTGAGAAGGAAACGCTTTCAGGTATTCCAGGACATCTCCCTTCACCCCCACACCTCTTCTCCCTGGGATCATGAAGGAGAGGGATTGAGAACCTCCTGAACCACAGAAATCTAGTAGGAGACCTCATATTATTCTTCCCTTGTATGACAGGCTGTAGAATAACTCAGTATCCCCTCACTTGAGATCATGAAGTTTCCTTGGCATTAGTCTAGGAAAGCTAGAGTTGGAGTCCGCCACTATAACTCAGTACAGTTCTCATTTCACCTACCAGAAAGCTCTTCAGGCCCTCCCTGTGGCCTCCTAGGGCCCTTTCATAGGTGATGATCCAGAGTGTAGTTACTCTGCCTGAAATCCCAACAACTCAGAGTTGAGTATTTTGATGCTTCTGCACACAAAATAAGAAGGAAAGGTAGAACAGGACAGTAGACATGCTTGGAAGGCCCAAGAACAAAAGAGGCAAGGCCAGTCATCATCTTCAGGACAATACTCAGTTTTCTGTCTGTAAAATGGGCACAACCCCATGCCCCATTTTCTTGTTGGAGTAATGGTGAGAAGCAGTAGTTAAGGATACCCAGACTCTCAGTGGTGTCTGTGGACTCTGACACTCTCCTATGTGCAGAGTCTGACAACAGTTCCCCTGAGAGGATACAGGAGAATTGCACAGAAGGCTGTGAGAGAGAGGAGCTCTAAGACCACGGGTGCTTCCTTCTTTAGCTTCAGAGTCTTCAGAGTCCTGCAGACTCCATAATCTGTCAAATAAAATGACCTTGGTTGTATCACAGTCTCAACTTCAGGTTGAGCCACCAAAGAGTGAAGTGATTTTTATACATATTCTGTGAGCACGATTAAAGCTTTCACAGGTACTATCATGAGGTGGGAACAAAAGGAAATCCATGATGGTGATGTGATGTGAAATCCATGATGGTTATTCATTATTATTTGTTATTTTAACTGTACATATTTATGTTATAGAAGGATACATGTACACATTGTGTAATGGTCAAGTCAGGGTGGGGCCATGTCCATCTATGAATGTCTGTTTTCATTGAGTCCATCCTCATATTTAGTTTAAACAAGACAACTCTGTGAACTCTATTTATGTTAAATCAGAGTCTCTCATCATTCTTATCCTCTTTTCTCTACATCACTAACACTGCAATTCATATCTCATATCCCTGAGCCTCCTTTGTGGCATCATTCATGTGCAGAATGATGAGATGCCCATCTTTTGCATGACAAGGCTAAAATATTGTTCAAAGTCCTCAATCTGAAAATAAACCAAATGGAGCAAGACTAAAATGCACAGATTTTTCTGTGAAGAAAAACTGAACTGATAATATACAGTGAGCAGAAGGCAAACAAGTGCTAAAAACAAAACAACAACAACAAAAAAAAACTGGAATTAAAAACTGTGAGAGCTGAACATGACCTAAAATTCAAACCTTTCTTTTATAGGGGAGGAGGGTGGGAGAATGAAGTCAAAAGTCTTGTTGGATCAAAGCAGAGATAGGAACCAATGATTTCTTCTTAGCATAGTTTCTTTAATTCCTTTGAGTGGGACGTACCTTCCAGCCTCAGGTGTGTCTTTTCATTTTTAAGCCTCAGAACAGATGGAACTGATTACTGTGAAAAGGTCAGGGAACTATGAGTATTCCCCCAACAATCCAGAAGATTCTAACCCCTGACTAGGAAGAGCTTTAGAATTCATCCTTTGGGGCTAGCCCTCCCATCTGGTGGTGGACTTCTTCCCACCGTGATCTGCCAAGGGATTGTGTAAGCTTTGCTAGAATGTCTCCAAGTCTGTAAACAATTAGCTCTGTCTACTGCTGGACAACTAGTGTGGGGAACTTGTTTATCACATCAGACTCAAGTGCCTCTTTCTATCTTCTAGTTTTGTCCTGGTCCTGCCTTGCAGACCCTTGGAAACAGGTCTGATCTTTTTTCCATGTCAGCCTTTTCTTAGATGGCTGAAGATGATGGTCAACTTTCTTTCTCCACACTTCATCCCCAGTTTCTTCAACAACTTCTGTCAACTATTATGTCTTCACATATGTTTTACACCCCTTCTTTTTTTTCTAGGACTATGGTTAAACATATTAGTTCTCTTTATGCTGTCCATCCTCTCAATAGTGCTCTCTTCCTTTTTTCCTATATTTAATTTTGGGAAGTTTCTATTTTTTCTTACAAACTCATTAATCTTTTCTTCTGTAGCATCTAACCTACTGTTATTTCTATCCCAACCCATCCAGTATATTGTTCATCCACATGTCTAAAAATCCAACTTGGATTTATTTTTTTCTTATTGTGGTAAGAAACACACATCATAACATGTGCCATCTTAACCATCTTTAAGAGTACTGTTCAGTAGTGGTATCTATACTGAAATTATTTAAACAGAGCTCCAGAAAATTTTCATATTGCAAAACCAAACTCCATACCCATTAAATAATAATTCCTTATTTTCCCTTCCTCTAATCCCCTGATAACCACCATTCTAATTTTCTGTTTGTATAAATTTGGCTATTTTAGATATCCCATATAAGTGAAATCATATAGTAGTTGTCTTTTTGGACTGGCTTATTTCACTTAGCATAGTGCCTTCAAGTTCATCCAGGTTGTATCATATGAAAAAATTTCTTTTTTATTTTAAGACTGCATATTATTCCATTCCTTCATATTTCTTTAACCATTTACCTGTCAATGAGCATTTGGGTTGCTTCCACCTTTTTGCTATTGTGAATTGTGTGACTATGAACATGAATATGCAAATTTCTCTTTGAGGCCTTGCTTTCAGATCTTTTGGATATACATTCAGCAATGGTATTGCTGGATTGTATGGCAATTCTATTTTTAAATCTTGGAGAAAAGGCCATGAAGTTTCCTAAAATGGTTATGCCATTTCATAATTCCATTAACAATACAAAGGAGTCCCAGTTTCTCCATATCCCCTCCAACACTTGTTAGTTTCTGTTGTGTTTTTTTCAGTTTTCTTCCTACTGGGTGTGAGATATCTCACTGTGGTTTTGCTTAGCAGTTCACTGATGATTAATGATTCTGAGCATCTTTTCACATACTTGTTGCCCATTTTGATATTTCCTTGGAATTAATATTCATTTGTATTCTTAGTTCACTTATTTGATTTTTTTGATGTTAATTATGGAAATGGCTTAATATTCTGGGTACTTAATTCTTTATCAGAATATGATTTGCAAATATTTTCTCCTATTTCATAGGTTACCTTTTTACTCTGTTGATTGTATACTTTCTTTTTTTTTTTTTATTTTATTGTAAACAAATGGGATACATGTTGCCTCTCTGTTTGTACATGGCGCAAAGGCATACCATTTGTGTAATCATAAATCCACATACAATAATGTTGTTTGATTCATTCTGTTATTTTTTCCCCTTCCCCCCACCCCTCCCACCCCTCTTTACCCTCTATACAGTGCTTTCTTCCTCCATACTTGCCCCCCTCCCTAACCCTAACTCTAACCCTAACACTAACCCTTCCCTCCCCCCCATTATGTGTCATCCTCCACTTATTAGCGATATCATTCGTCCCTTGTCTTTTTGAGATTGGCTTATATCTCACTTAGCATGATATTCTCCAATTTCATCCATTTGCCTGCAAATGCCATAATTTTGTCATTCTTTATGGCTGAGTAATATTCCATTGTGTATATATACCACAGTTTCTTTATCCACTCGTCAATTGAAGGGCATCTAGGTTGGTTCCATAGTCTGGCTATTGTGAATTGAGCAGCTATGAACATTGATGTGGCTGTATCTCTGTAGTATGCTGATTTTAGATCCTTTGGGTATAGGCCAAGGAGTGGGATAGCTGGGTCAAATGGAGGGTCCATTCCAAGTTTTCTAAGGAATCTCCACACTGCTTTCCAGAGTGGTTGCACTAATTTGCAGCCCCACCAGCAATGTATGAGTGTACCTTTCTCCCCACATCCTCGCCAACACCTGTTACTTGTATTTTTGATAATCGCCATTCTAATTGGGGTGAGATGGAATCTTAGGGTGGTTTTGATTTGCATTTCTCTTATTACTAGAGATGTTGAACATTTTTTCATATGTTTATTGATTGCTTGTACATCTTCTTCTGTGAAGTGTCTGTTCATTTCCTTAGCCCATTTGTCGATTGGATTATTTGTATTCTTGGTGTAGTTTTTTGAGTTCTTTATAGATTCTGGAGATTAGTGCTCTATCTGAAGTATGATTGGCAAAGATATTCTCCCACTCTGCAGGCTCTTTCTTCACATTACTGATAGTTTCCTTTGCTGAGAGAAAGCTTTTTAGTTTGAATCTATCCCAGTTATTGATTCTTGCTTTTATTTCTTGTGCTATGGGAGTCCTATTGAGGAAGTCTGGTCCTAGGCCGACATGTTGAAGATCGGGACCTACTTTTTCTTCTATAATCTGCAGAGTCTCTGGTCTGATTCCAAGGTCCTTAATCCATTTTGAGTTGAGTTTTGTGCAGGGTGAGAGATATGGGTTTAGTTTCATTCTGTTGCATATGGATTTCCAATTCTCCCAGCACCATTTGTTGAAGAGGCTATCTTTTCTCCATTGCATATTTTTGGCGCCTTTGTCTAGTATTAGAAAGTTGTATTTATTTGGGTTTGTGTCCGTGTCCTCTATTCTGTACCATTGATCTACCTGTCTATTTTGGTACCAGTACCATGCCGTCTTTGTTACTATTGCTTTGTAATAAAGTTGAAGTTCGGGTATTGCGATACCCCCTGCTTCATTTTTCCTGCGAAGGATTGCTTTAGCTATTCTGGGTTTCTTATTCTTCCAGATGAATTTCATGATTGCTTGCTCTATTTCTGTAAGGTACGTCATTGGGATTTTAATTGGGATTGCATTGAATCTGTATAGCACTTTTGGTAGTATGGCCATTTTGACAATATTAATTCTGCCTATCCAAGAACATGGGAGATCTTTCCATCTTCTAAGGTTTTCTTCGATTTCTTTCTTTAGTGTTCTGTAGTTCTCATTGTAGAGGTCTTTTACCTCTTTTGTGAGATTGATTCCCAAGTATTTTATTTTTTTCGATGCTATGGTGAATGGGGTCGTTTTCATAATTTCTCTTTCTGAATATTCATCACTTATGTATAAAAATGCATTGGATTTATGAGCATTGATCTTGTAACCTGCCACTTTACTGAATTCACTTATGAGTTCTAACAGTTTTCTGGTGGAATTTCCTGGTTCCTCTAAGTATATAATCATATCATCCGCAAATAGGGATAGTTTGAGTTCTTCTTTTCCTATTCGTATTCCTTTAATTTCCTTGGTCTGTCTAATTGCTCTGGCTAGAGTCTCAAGAACGATATTGAATAGGAGTGGTGAAAGAGGGCATCCCTGTCTTGTTCCAGTTTTTAGGGGGAATGCTTTCAGTTTTTTCACCGTTTAGAATGATATTAGCCATGGGCTTAGCATAGATGGCCTTTACAATGTTAAGGAATGTTCCCACTATCCCTATTTTTTCTAGTGTTTTGAGCATGAAGGGGTGTTGTATTTTATCAAATGCTTTTTCTGCATCTATTGAAATAATCATGTGGTTCTTGACTTTAAGTCTATTGATATGGTGAATGACATTTATTGATTTCCGGATGTTGAACCAACCTTGCATCCCTGGGATGAAACCCACTTGATCGTGGTGCACTATCTTTTTAATATATTTTTGTATGCGATTTGCTAAAATTTTATTGAGAATTTTTGCGTCAATGTTCATTAATGATATCGGTCTGAAATTTTCTTTCCTCAATTTATCTCTGTCTGGCTTGGGTATCAGGGTAATATTGGTTTCATAGAATGAGTTTGGGAGGGTACCCTCCTCTTCTATTTCATGGAATACTTTGAGAAGTATTGGAATGAGCTCTTCTTTAAAGATTTTGTAGAACTCAGCTGAGAACCCATCTGGTCCTGGACTTCTCTTTGTTGGTAGGCTTTTGATGACCTCTTCTACTTCATTACTTGAAATTGATCTATTTAAATTTTGTATGTCCTCCTCGTTCAATTTAGGCAATTCATATGTCTCTAGAAACCTGTTGATGTCTTCGAAATTTTCTATTTGGTTAGAATATAGATTTTCAAAATAGCTTCTAATTATGTTTTGTATTTCAATCGTGTCTGTTGTGATATTTCCTTGTTCATTCCGAATTTTGGTGATTTGGGTTTTCTCTCGTCTTCTCTTTGTTAGAGTGGCTAAGGGTTTATCAATTTTGTTTATTTTTTCAAAGAACCAACTATTTATTTTGTCAATTTTTTGTATAGTTTCTTTTGTTTCAATTTCGTTGATTTCAGCTCTGAGATTAACTATTTCCTGTCTTCTACTACTTTTGGTGTTGGTCTGTTCTTCTTTTTCTAGGGCTTTGAGCTGAAGTGTTAGGTTATTTATTTGTTGATTTTTACTTCTTTTATTGAATGCGCTCCATGAAATAAATTTTCCTCTAAGTACTGCCTTCATAGTATCCCAAAGATTTTGATATGATGTTTCTTTGTTCTCATTTACCTCTAGGAATTTTTTAATTTCCTTCCTAATATCTTCTGTTATCCATTCATCATGTAATAGCATATTGTTTAATCTCCAGGTGTTGGAGTAGCTTCTGTTTTTTACTCTTTCATTTATTTCTAACTTCAAACCATTATGATCTGATAGAATACAAGGTAGTGTCTCTATCTTCTTGTATTTGCTAACATTAGCTTTGTGGCATAATATATGGTCTATTTTAGAGAAGGATCCATGTGCTGCTGAGAAGAAAGTGTATTCGCTCTTGGTTGGATGGTATATTCTATAAATGTCCGTTAAGTCTAAATTATTGATTGTGTTATTGAGATCTATGGTTTCTTTGTTCAATTTTTGTTTGGAAGATCTGTCCAGTGGTGAGAGAGGCGTGTTAAAATCACCTAGTATTATTGTGTTATGGTCTATTTGGTTTCTGAAATTGAGAAGGATTTGTTTGACATACATGGATGAGCCACTGTTTGGGGCATAGATGTTTATGATTGTTATGTCTTGCTGATTTATGGTTCCCTTAAGCAGTATGTAATGTCCTTCTTTATCCCTTTTGACTAGTTTTGACTTGAAGTCCACCTTATCTGAAATGAGGATGGATACCCCAGCTTTTTTGCTGAGTCCATGTGCATGATATGTTTTCCCCCATCCTTTCACCTTTAGTCTATGTGTATCTCTTTCTACGAGGTGAGTCTCTTGCAGGCAACATATTGTTGGATCTTTCTTTTTGATCCAATCTGCCAGTCTATGTCTTTTGATTGATGAGTTCAGGCCATTAATATTCAGGGTTATTATTGAGATATGATTAGTATTCCTGGTCATTTGGTTCATTTTATTTATTTATTTATTTATTTATTTATTTATTTATTTATTTTGAGACGACTTGGTTCTTCCTTTATTTGACAATTCCTTTAGGATGGTTCCTCCCATTGCTGATTTGTTTCTTTGTTTTTCATCTCTTCCTCATGGAATATTTTGCTGAGAATGTTCTGTAATGCTGGCTTTCTTTTTGTAAATTCTTTTAGCTTTTGTTTATCATGGAAGGATTTTATTTCATCATCAAATTTGAAGGTAAGTTTTGCTGGGTATAAGATTCTTGGTTGGCATCCATTTTCTTTCAGGGCTTGAAAAATGTTGTTCCAGGCCCTTCTAGCTTTTAGGGTCTGGATTGAAAAATCTGCTGATATCCGTATTGGTTTCCCCCTGAATGTAATTTGATTCCTCTCTCTTGCGGCCTTTAAAATTCTGTCTTTATTTTGTATGTTGGGCATTTTCATTATAATGTGCCTTGGTGTGGGTCTGTTGTAATTTTGTATATTTGGAGTCCTATAAGCCTCTTGTACTTGATCTTCCATTTCATTCTTCAGATTTGGGATATTTTCTGATAGTATTTCATTGAATAGATTGTTCATTCCTTTGGTCTGTTTCTCTAAGCCTTCCTCAATTCCAATAATTCTCAAATTTGGCCTCTTCATGATATCCCATAGTTCTTGGAGATTCTGTTCATGATTTCTTACCATCTTCTCTGTTTGTTCAACTTTGTTTTCAAGGTTAAATATTTTATCTTCAATGTCTGATGTTCTGTCTTCCAGGTGTTCTATTCTATTGGTTATGCTTTCTATGGAGTTCTTAATTTGGTTTATAGTTTCCTTCATTTCAAGGATTTCTGTTTGGTTTTTTTTCAATATCTCTAACTCTTTATTGAAGTGATCTTTTGCTTCCTGTATTTGCTCTTTTAACTGTCGATTGGTGCGATCATTCAGTGCCTGCATTTGCTCTTGCATCTCGTCATTTGCTTCCCTGATCATTTTAATTATGTACATTCTGAACTCCCTTTCTGTCATTTCTTCTGCCATGCTGTCGTTGGGTTTCATTGATGTAACATCTAGATTTGTTTGCAGCATTTTCTTTCCTTGTTTTCTCATATTGTTCAGGTATCAGTGGACCGCTGTGATAGTGCAGATTTCCTCTATTGTCTTATCATATCCCTGAAGATTTCTATTATATCCCCTCTTAGTCTTCAGTAGCCTGAAATCTTGGAGGAAGTTGATAATGCAGTGCTCCACAAGGGAGCTGACTCCCTAGGGGTGATGGCCTTCTGGTGGGGTATATTCCCTGCTAGTGGGCAGAGGTACCTTCACTTGCTGATGAATGGTCATCCAGAAGGGAAGTAGGTTGTGGGCTGATGCAAGACCAGTTTGGGCCTGTGTCTCTGATTTTACGGTCCTTTTGGGAGAACCTCACCCAACAGGGAGGAGTCACCCGGTGGGGAGGTCTCGCTGGTCGGTTTTCCTCCCAGAGGTTCCGTTCAATTCACAACTACCGCCTGGGCTGGGCAGCCTTCTTCTGCAATGTTCCCAGGGACCCGGACCTACCTCCTGGGCCTGGAAGCCTCACCCTTCGCAAACGAATCTCCTTAGGCTGCCTCTCCTCAGAGAAGCTGCCTGCAGTCCTGGAGCCTTCGCTCCGCCCCTCAGTTTGTCTGTGGGGCCCTTCCACCAAGAAGCCGTCCAGGACCCTGCTCTGCAGTTTTCGCCTGGCTATGCGGCCCCTCCTCTGAGCAGCCACCTGGAGCCCCGAGTCCCAGTGACCCGCCACACGCCTTTTCCTCCGGCAGCCACCTGTTGTTCCGTGCGATCGCTCTAAGACCAAGTGACCCACCACGCACCACTTTCTCCACCAGGCAGTCACCCAGAGATCTGGTGCGTCACGAGTCCCAAGAACTCACTGTGCACCTTCTTGTCCCGACTGCCTCCCGTAGCCCTGGTGCAGTCACTTCGAGCCCAAGCACCCCGCCGCGCTCCTCCTCCTTCTCCAGACAACCCCCTATGTTCAGGAGCGGATGCTCTGGGACCAAACCACTCACCACGCTGTTCCACCAGATAGCCGCCCAGAGCCCTGGAGCAGCTGCTCCAATTCCAAGCGACGTGCCGAGCCCGTATTTCTCCTTCTCCTCTGGGCAGCCCCCTGTGTTCAGGGTGGTCACGTTCAGTCCAAACAGCTCACCAAGCACCTTCTCCTTTGGGCAGCCTCCCAGAGCGCGGGTGGGTTGTGCCGAGTCCAAGCGCTGTGGTGAACAGCCCCCTCTTCAATGCTCCCAGCTGTCTGCGATCACTGCTCCAGCGGGGGGAGGGGCGCCTCGCCAGCAGTTCTACTTTGCAAAGATCCCTGCTTTCGGGGCTACCGCCCCGTCCAGGACTCCTGCCCGGTCCGGGACGCCTGCCCAGTGGGAGACTCTCGCCCGGCTGCTTTGAGTTGGTCCCAAGGCTCTCTATATCTCCTCTTCTTGAGTCCTGAGTCCTGGAGCAACACGAAACGCAGCCACCCTCTAGTCCGCCATCTTGAATCAGCTCTGATTGTATACTTTGATGAGCAAAAGTTTTTTTGTTTTATATAGTCCTATTTGTCTATTGCTGCTTTTGTTTCCTGTGCTTTTGATGTCATACCCAAGAAGTAATCATCAAATCCAATTTTATGAAGATTTTCAAATATTTTCTTCTCAGAGTTTTATGGTTTCAAGTTTTACATTTAGGAAATTAGTCTATTTTGACTTCTCTTTTTTATATGCTACAGGGTAAGGTCCAACTTCACTCTTTTGCATGTAGCCATTCAGTATTCCCAACAGCATTTGCAGAGACTTTACCCATTGAATGGTCTTGCCAAATCTGATCCTAACCTTCCCCCCAGCTTGGAACCTCCTACAGAATGGCCATTCTCAAGAGACCTCATGGCCAAATCAGAAAGCAATTATAACAATAAATAACACACCCCCTCATGCTATAGATATTTAAAAAGTAAGATGAGAATATAACCAATAATACAATATCAAAAATACAATAAATTGGATGAAATGGACACTTTTTTCAAAACAGGCAGAAAGAAAAAAAAAAAAAAAAACTGAATGCGCTATATGTTCTGGAACAATCCAGTTCTATCATGTGAGGACTGGCCCCAAGATGCCATGACACCAAAGAAAGAGAGGTGAACAGGCAAATCCAGAATTTTTTTTTTACTTTTTTTTTTTATTGTAAACAAATGGGATACATGTTGTTTGTCTGTTTGTACATGGGTTAAAGGCATACCATTTGTATAGTCATAAATTTATATATGGTAATGTTGTTTGATTCATTCTCTTATTTTTCCCTTCCCCCCACCCCTCCCACCCTTCTTTTCCCTCTAAACAGTCCTTTCTTCCTCTATTCTTGCCCCCCTCCCTAACCCTAACCCAAACCCTAACACTAACTCCTCCCACCCTCCCCCTTATGTGTCATCATCCACTTATCAGCGACATCATTCATCCTTTAGTTTTTTGAGATTGGCTTATCTCACTTAGCATGATGGTTTCCAATTTCATCCATTTGCCTGCAAATGCCATAATTTTATCATTCTTCATGGCTGAGTAATATTCCATTGTATATATATACCACAGTTTCTTTATCCACTTATCAATTGAAGGGCATCTAGGTTGGTTCCACAATTTGGCTATTGTGACTTGAGCACCTATGAACATTGATGTGGCTGTATCTCTGTAGTATGCTGATTTTAAGTCCTTTGGGTATAGGCCAAGGAGTGGGATAGCTGGGTCAAATGGTGGTTCCATTCCAAGTTTTCTAAGGAATCTCCACACTGCTTTCCAGAGTGGCTGCACTAATTTGCAACCCCACCAGCAATGTATGAGTGTACCTTTCTCCCCACATCCTCACCAACACCTGTTGTTGCTTGTATTCTTGATAAACACCATTCTAATTGGGGTGAGATGGAATCTTAGGGTGGTTTTGATTTGCATTTCTCTTATTACTAGAGATGTTGAACATTTTTTCATATGTTTGTTGATTGCTTGTACATCTTCTTCTGTGAAGTGTCTGTTCATTTCCTTAGCCCATTTGTTGATTTTGGGTGGCTGTAATGTGTATCAAAGGAGATATATATATATATATATATATATATATATATATGTACACATATATATAGATTCCTAGCTGAAATGTACCTGTTTATCTTTAAGCTAATATCAAAGAGTCAAGCACATTCCGGGCACCAGGGTCTAGTTGTAAAGTTTCACACACCACTGTAATGGTTTTGTTTATTTATAGAACTCTGGGTTACTCTGGGGTAATCATGGCAGTTATCACCCAAGATGGCTACAGCCATGTCAAACTGAATTATATGTATATATACTATATATAAGATAATAGCTTTAAAAAATGAATAAAAGCAGCCTCATTGCATGACCAGTAGATTCTTCCAAACATTTGAGAATGAAATAATACCAACTTTATACAAATTCTTTCAGAGTAGAAAAAGAGGAAATATTTCCTGACTCAGGTTTTGGATCCAGCAGAACTATAAAAATACCCAAAACCTGATAAGAACATTACACACACACACATACACACACACACACACACACACACACACACACAGTACTACTATGCTCATAAAAAATATGTAAATATTCTAAATAAAATTAATTCAGATAACTATAAAGAAGACAAAGTCTCATGACCAGTAGATTTATTTTCTGGAATTCAAAATTGGTTTAATGCTTGAAAAATTTAAAAAAGGAGTTGAGCATGGTGGCTCATGCCTACAATCCCAGCAACTTGGAAGGCTAAGACAATAGCATCACAAGTTCAAGGCCAGCCTCAGCAATTTAGCAAGGTCCTAAGCAATTTAGAGAGACCCTATATTGAAATTAACTTTTAGAAAAGGGCTGTGAATGTGGCTTAGTGGTTAAGCACTCCTGGATAAAATTTGTGGTACCAAAAAAAAAAAAGTGAATCTTGAAAGATTATGGTTATAGAAACAATATAAAATACTACTTTTATATACCAGTGACATACAAATAGAAAATAATTTTTTTAAAAAAACTACCTTTTATGTAATAGAGACCACCCAGTAGAACTAATTTAGAAAGTTCATAAATAGAATGAAATGTATAAAAGAATTTAATATATGATGAAGTTGATAGTTGATATTTTAATCAATGCAAAGAGACAGATAATTCAATAGTATTTACTGGATTACTTGATCATTACCTCATGCCATATATCTACATAAAAACCAGAGAGATTTAGAAATGAACACATACATTTATATACACATGCACACACATACCATAAGCAGTAGAAAACATGTGATAAAGATGAACAAAAGACCTATAAAAATCACAGCTACCAATGAAAACTTGGAAAAATATTGAAGATTAAATATAAATGGTTAACATATTTCTACAATGACTTCTGCCATATCAAAAGAAAAAGATGAAATTCTCAAAGAAAAATTGGCAATGAATTAACAATCCATGGAATAAAAGCAAATGATCAAATAAGTACTTAAGAAATTAAACCTCTATAATTGAGGAAATTAAAACCAAGTCAATCAAATTCAAAAATTAAAATTTTCTTAATATTGACCTGTATATGAAAAATGGAGATTTTTATATAATGCTCAAAAGTTATGGTATATTCACATTGTAAAATCATCTTCAGCAATTTAAAACATCATAAACATTTGCTGACATGGAATTACTTTGACTACTATTGCACACAAATTTTAAAGTGCAGAACAGTACGAACCCTATAAAATTATTTGTGCAAAAAATTCTGACAGGAAATATAGGAACATAAATATGTACTGTTTCCTAAAAGTTAATGACATGATAGCAAAGAAAAATTTGAAATATAATCATAGTTTCCCATTGAGATAAAGCTTATACAAAGGAAGTATCTGCTTCAAATATTCCCTTATCAGTATTAACTCACTAATATTAACAGAGAACATTACCTATCACTGGCACAAATTTTATTGCAAATTGTGTGTAGTGTGTCCATTTTCGTAGGATGTTTGACATTTCTGGAATTTCTTGTGAGAAGGCAATTTCTTATAAATAATACTTTTGTTTTCCTTATGTATTATTTTCTCTTAAATAAGATGTTTTATTTCTTTGCTGAATAACAAACTTGAGAGTAGGTACTCAGCAAATACTATCTCATTGGATACTCATTATGTCACTTCCTATTTTGTTTTGTTTCTTTACCTTCTGCATTTTAGTTTTATTTTGGTGCATTATAGTTGTACATAATGTTCAAAATTATCCATTTTGCATTTTGATTTAGGCAGTTGTAGACTGAAAGATGCTCCCCGTCTCCAACTCCCACCATTCATTTGTTGAATCCATAGCCACCCAAGTGACTGTATTTGGAGTAAAAAAATAATTAAGGTTAGAAGGGTAGAGCCCGATTAAATAAGATCAGTGTTATAAGAGGACACACTTGGAAACGGGTTTGCCACTTCCACTGTATGTGCTTGATCTTGGACTTCCAGCTTTCAGACTCTGCCAAATAAAGGTATATTGTTCAAGTCACCCATTTGCGTAGCCTGAGCTAAGATAGGAAGTAAAATATTTGCATAGATAACCACTTGTTGGTTCAACAGCTAGTTGGTATTAGCCTTTTCATGAGAAATGGTGTGTTTCTATAGTTTGTTTAATGAATATTGTTGATGGTGAGAAATGAACACTGTGGCTGATTATTAAAGATAAATATTAACATTGCCTAGAAACCAACACAGGAAATTGTTCTAAACCTGTATTTAATTACTTCCTTCTGACCATCTCCTAGACCTGTTTCTCAAAAATACACTAGTTCATTTTTAAAACTCCCTATGCTAGTCAGCTTTCTAATTACTGTGACAAAATACCTGAGATAATAAATTTACAAGGGGGAAGATTTATTTGGGCTCACCCTTTTGGAGGTTTCTGCCCATGGCCATTTGAGCCTATGCCTTTTTGAACTGTGACTTTTTGACTCTTCATCATGGCAAGAATGGGTGGCTAAAGAAACCCGTTCACTTTCTGGTGCCCAGGAAAGAAAAAGAGAGGAAGGGGATAGGATCCCAGTATTCTCTTCGGGGGCACATCCCCAATGACCTAACTTCCTTCCTCTAGACCCTACCTCCTAAAGGTTCTATTATGTCCCAGTAGCACCACAGGCTGGCAACCAAGTCTTTAACATGATCCTTTGGGGGAGACTTCAGATCCAAACTCTAGCACCCTATTTTGGAAAGAACTTCAAGGTGGAATTCAAACGTGGTGACAGCATATTCCACCTTTATGTACATCTTTAAAGCACCAGTTCAAATTATGGAAGGGAGTGCAAGGCACAATGGCACATGCCTGTAATCCCAGTGGCTCTGGAGGTTGAGGCAGGAGGCTTGTGAGTTCAAAGCCAGCCTCAGCAACTGGGGAGTCACTAAGCAATTCAGTGAGACCTGTTTCTAAATAAAATACAAAATTGAGCTGGGAATGTGGCTCAGTGGTCGAGTGCCCTTGAGTTCAATCCCTGGTACCCACCCCCATTATACATATACCCATATAGAGAAGTGCAAGGTAGACCAGTAGAGTAGAAGGTGAGTCGGGGGAAGGGTGGGGGAGCACCAGGGATTGAAACAGAGTAAATTAAATTTCTTGCTTGTATGATTATGTCATAATGAACCTAACTATTATGTACAACTATAATGCATCAGTAAAAAACAAAAGACAGAAGGTAAAGAAACAAAACAAAATATGAAGTGATGTGGTGAGCATCCAGTGAGATGGTATTTGTTGAGTGTCTGCTGCCATGATCTGTACAAGGTAGAGCCTCAGGTTAGTTTCCTTTCCTGGCTCTGATTTCTTCTACATAAGCAGAAACAGAAGTACTGCTGCCTACACCTCAGTAATAGGATGCAGTGGTTCTAATCACAGTTTGAGCTCCTTCCATTTCATTTCTTTCCAATTTCCATTTCCTTTCATTTTTATTCTAAGTTCTAAATCTTCATGTCCTCCTCTCTATAGGAGTATTTCTATTAGACCACTGGGAGTAGTCCTATCTCCCCTACCATACAGACCTCACAATCTTTTTGCACAAGCCTAGAAAAATTTTATAAAACATGACATTGTTCCTTTCACTTTAATATGAACATTTTTGATGTCTTATTTCTTTTGTTAAAAGAAACACAAACTCCTTGTTTTTTATTTTTTTTATTTTTGGGTTGGTGAGAATACTTGAGATTTACTGTTAGCAAATTTCATCTATACATTAGAGTATTGTTAACTATGGTCACTACACTGTGCATTATGTCTCCAGAACTTCTTCATCTGGTAGGACTTAAATTTTATACCCTTGAACCAACATCTCCCCATCCTACCACCCCTCCCCTGCCTAGCAATCACAATCCTACTGAATGCTTCTGTGAGCTATACTTTTTAAAATTTCCATGTGATAGGTAGTATTTCTTGTATTGTGCCTGGTTTACTTCTCTTAGTGTAATGTCCTCTAGGTTTATCCATATTGTCATAAACGGTAACCATTTGCTTCTTTTTAAGGCTCAATAACATTCCACTGTGTGTATGTTGTGTGTGTGTGTGTGTGAGACAGAGACAGAGAGAGAAAGAGAGAGAGAGAGAGAGAGAGAGAGAGAGAGAGAGAGAGAGAGAGAGAGAGAGACTTATATCAATGTTCTTTACTCATTGGACCAGTGACAGACACTGGATACTTAGTTCCCTATCTTGGTTATTGAGAATAATGCTGAAATGAACATGGAAGTGGAGATATTGTTCCAACATACTGATTTAGTTTGCTTTGGATAAACCAGAAGTGGAATTGTTGGATCATATGGTAGTTTTTAAATTTTTTGCAGAAGCTTCCTTTCCTGTAATGGTTATACTGATTTACATTCCCACTTACTGTGTGCAAGCGTCCCCTTTTCTCTTCCTCTCCACATCCCCTGCCAACACTTAGTATCTTTTTTTTTTTTTTTTTTTTAGCTACACTAATTGGTGTGACATGGTAATCTCATTGTGCTTTTGATTTGTAATTCCCTGGTTGTTAGTGATGTTGAGCATTTTCTCATATATTTCTTGACCATTTGTATATCTTCTCTGGAAAATGTTTAGTCAGGTCCTTTGCCCACTTTACAAATCCTATTTGCTTTTTGCTTATGAGTTATTTGACTTCCTTATATATTTTGGATAATAATCATTTCATAGATGTATAGGTTATAAATATTTTCTCCCATCACATAAGTCATCTCCTCTGTCTGTTGATTGTTTCCTTTGCTGGGCATGAGCTTTTTAGTTTGACATAATCTCATTTGTCTATTTCTGCTTTTATTGTATATAATTTGGGGGACGTATATAAAAAACATTGCCAAGACCAGTGCTATGGAACTTTTCCTCTTCTTTTAAAAGATTTTTAGCTTAGGTCTTATATTTAAATGCTTAATCAATTTTGGGTTGATCTTTGTACATGGTGAATGAAGGGTTAATCTCATTCTTCTGTATGTCTAGTTTTATAAAGGGACAATGCTTTCCCTGTTGCACATTCTTGGCACTCATGTTCAAGATCAGTTGATCATAAATGTTTGGATTGATTTCTGGGTTCCCTATCCTGTTCCATTTGTTTGTATATCTTTTTTTCAGGCTAGTACCGTAGAGTTTTAATTAATATTGATTTATAATATTATGTTTTGCAATCAAGAAGTATGATGCCGCCACATTTTTTTTTTTCTCTAGATTACTTTGGCTATTTAGGGTCTTTTGTGCTTCCACAGGAATTCTAGAATTGTTTTTTTCTATTTTTTGCAGAAAATTCCCTTGGAAAATTTTAGGAGACTGAAAGAAAACATTTTGTATCTATATATTTTTGAAAATCCATCCATGAGAAAAGAGCCAAGAGTCCGTTTCCAATGTTGGAATATTCTCATGGGGGTGCCACAAGTCAAAATCTGCCCACTTCGTTTCTTGTTCTTTCACAGATTCTGTGGTGCCACCATTGTCTTGTTCAGGTTCAGGACATTCATTCAGTGGTATTACAACATCCTCATAAGGTGCTTGTCTTCTCCCCAAGCATTAGCAGTCAAATCCAAGATCCTTCCATCTCTCTGAACCTCTGCCATTTTCCTGCAGCTTTGATCTTGTCAGATCTGTAGGCTTAGATATGCTTTTGGAGTCTCTGTCCTATAAGAGTTCTCCTCTTTCCTAATCCACTCTTTGTCCTTTCTGTCCTGTCCCCTGGAATCCTCTTCACATTTTACTGATCCTCCCAGGTTCACAGAGACAGCATCTTTGTGTGAAGTTTTTTCAGATCACTCCGAACCTGTTTTTGAATGCTTGCTTATGGTTCCAACTGGATCCATTAAAGAAGTTAGCTCAGCTGTGTGGCTGTGTGGTCTTCACTTGTTATGTATAAATTTCAAACCAATGATTCAAAATCTTTCCACAATTTGACCTCAATCCTCTTTCACCTGTTCCTCCTCCAAACACCTCCAACCCTGTCACACTGTCTAGCCTCTGCACTTAAAAGTCACCTCCTCCTCACCCACCACCACCATCACTAAAGCTTACACTTTCCTCCAAATACAAGGCAGGCATCAACTCTTCAGGGTCAAAATTCCAGTTCCAGGGTCAAAAGCCAGGGTGTTTTTCCTTTAGGCACTGCAGAAGTGAAAGGCATCGAACGACCTCATGGCATCAAATAGGTCCCTGGTCATGGCCATGTCCCAAGCACTTGCCGAACAATATGATCAGTCCCAGTTTTCCAAACAAACTTTTCTTATACATGTGTCTGGAGACTTTTTTCCTGTATTTCTGGTTAATACACAGTCAGTTTAAGATCTTAGATCTGAGATTGCCTGCTTCAGGAGGTCTCTTCCAAGCCTCAGGGGGAGCATGGTGCCAGCTTTCTTGGAAATTTTGATATGATTTCACTAAATCTATAGGCTGCTTTGGGTGGTATGGATACTTTAACATTATTAATTCTTCCAATCCACGAATGTAGAATGACTTCCCATTTATTTACGTCTTTTTCAGTTTCTTCCATCTATGTTTTATAATTTTCAGCATATAGTTCTTTCACTTCCTTGGTTAAATTTAATTCCTAAGTATTTTAGTTTTTTGAAGTTACTATCAACGGCATTGCTTTCTTTTTTTTTTATAGGACATTAACATAATTCCAAACCTTGAGACTACCCAAAAAATTTTAAATTAATGAAAGAAAGAAAAAATGATATGTTTAGAGAAATATTATAAGATTCTTTAGTTATTTTAAAGCTAACTATCTGCTTTTCTTTCTTTTGAAACAATTGTATATTGATCCTCTTTCTTTTTTAATTTATTTTTATTGTAAACAAATGGGATACATCTTGTTTCTCTGTACATGAAGTAGAGGCATACCATTTGTGTAATCATACATTTACATAGGGTAATGCTGTTTGATTCATTTTGTTATTTTTTCCTTCCCTCCCAGCCTCCCACCTCTCTTTTCCCTCTATACAGTCCCTCCTTCCTCCATTCTTGCCCCCATCCACCCCCATTATATGTCATCATCCACTTATCAGCGAAATCATTTGTCCTTTGGTTTTTTGAGATTGGCTTATCTCACTTAGCATGATATCTCCAATTTCATCCATTTGCCTGCAAATGCCATAATTTTATTATTCTTTATGGCTGAGTAATAGTCCATGGTATATATATACCACATTTTCTTTATCCATTCATCAATTGAAGGACATCTAGGTTGGTTCCACAATCTGGCTATTGTGAATTGAGTGGCTATGAACATTGATGTGGCTGTATCTCTGTAGTATGCTGATTTTAAGTCCTTTGGATATAGGCCAAGGAGTGGGATAGTTGGGTCAAATGGTGGGTCCATTCCAAGTTTTCTAAGGAATCTCCATACTGCTTTCCAGAGTGGCTGCACTAATTTGCAACCCCGCCAGGAATATATGAGTGTACCTTTTTCCCCACATCCTTGCCAACACCTGTTGTTTCTTGTATTCTTGATAATTGCCATTCTAATTGGGGTGAGATGGAATCTTAGGGTAGTTTTGATTTGCATTTCTCTTATTACTAGAGATGTTGAACATTTTTCATATATCTGTTGATTGCTTGTACATCTTCTTCTGTGAAGTGTCTGTTCATTTCCTTAGCCCATTTGTTGATTGGGTTATTTGTATTCTTTGTGTAGAGTTTTTTGAGTTCTTTATAGATTCTGGAGATTAGTGCTCTATCTGAAGTGTGAGTGGCAAAGATTTTCTCCCACTCTGTAGGCTTTCTCTTCACATTGCTGATAGTTTCCTTTGCTGAGAGAAAGCTTTTTAGTTTGAATCTATCCCAGTTATTGTATCTTGCTTTTATTTCTTGTGCTATGGGAGTCCTGTTGAGGAAGTCTGATCCTAAGCCGACATGTTGAAGATTTGGACCTATATTTTCTACTAAAAGATGAAAGGTCTCTGGTCTGATTCCAAAGTCCTTGATCCATTTTGAGTTGAGTTTTGTGCATGCTGAGAGATAGGGGTTTAGTTTCATTCTGCTGCCTATGGATTTCCAGTTTTCCCAGCACCATTTGTTGAAGAGGCTATCTTTTCTCCATTGCATATTTTTGGCACCTTTGTCTAGTATGAGAAAACTGTATTTATTAGGGTTTGTGTCCGTGTCCTCTATTCTGTACCATTGATCTACCTATCTATTTTGGTACCAGTACCATGCTGTTTTTGTTACTATTGCTTTATAGTATAGTTGAAGTTCTGGTATTGCGATACCCCTGCTTCACTCTTCCTGCTAAGGATTGCTTTAGCTATTCTGGGTTTCTTATTCTTCCAGGTGAATTTCATGATTGCTTGGTTTATTTCTGTAAGGTACGTCATTGGGATTTTAATTGGAATTGCATTGAATCTGTATAGCACTTTTGGTAGTATGGCCATTTTGACAATATTAATTCTGCCTATCCAAGAACATGGGAGATCTTTCCATCTTCTAAGGTTTTCTTTAATTTCTTTCTTTAGTGCTCTGTAGTTCTCATTGTAGAGGTCTTTCACCTCTTTTGTGAGATTAATTCCCAAGTATTTTATTTTTTTCAAGGTTATTGTAAATGGGGTAATTTTCCTAACTTCTCTTTCTGAGGATTCATCACTTATGTACAAAAATGCATTAGATTTATCAGCATTGATCTTATATCCTGCTATTTTACTGAATTCACTTATGAGTTCTAAAATTTTTCTGGTGGAATTTCCTGGTTCCTCTAAATATATAATCATGTCATCCGCAAATAGGGATAGTTTCAGTTCTTCTTTTCCTATTATTATCACTTTAATTTGTTTGGTCTGCCTAATTGCTCTGGCTAGAATTTCAAGGACAATGTTGAGTAGAAGAGGGAAGGAGGGAATCTCTGCCTTGTTCCAGTCTTTAGGGGGAATGCTTTCAGTTTTTCACCATTTAGAATGATATTGGCCATGAGCTTAGCATAGATAGCCTTTACAATGTTAAGGAATGTTCCCACTATTCCTATTTTCTCTAGTGTTTTGAGCATGAAGGAGTGCTGTATTTTATCAAATGCTTTTTCTGCATCTATTGAAATAATCATGTGATTCTTGACTTTAAGTCTGTTGATATGGTGAATTACATTTATCAATTTCCAAATGTTGAACCAACCTTGCATCCCTAGGATAAAACCCACTTGATCATGGTGCACTATCTTTTAATATATTTTTGTATGCGATTTGCTAAAATTTTGTTGAGAATTTTTGGGTCAATATTCATTAAGAATATTGGTCTGAAATTTTCTTTCCTCACTATGTCTCTGTCTGGTTTAAGAATCAGGGTGATATTGGCTTCATAGAATGAGCTTGGGAGGGTTCCCTCCTCTTCTATTTTATGGAATACTTTGAGAAGTATTGGAATGAGCTCTTCTTTAAAGGTTCTGTAGAACTTGGCTGAGAACCCATTTGGTCCCGGACTTTTCTTTGTTGGTAGGCTTTTGATGACTTCTTCTATTTCATTACTTGAAATTGATTTATTTAAGTTGTGTATGTCCTCCTGGTTCAGTTTAGGTAATTCATATGTCTCTAGAAACCTGTTCATGTTTTCGAGATTTTCTAATTTTTTGGAGTATAGTTTTTCAAAATAGCTTTTAATTATGTTTTGTATTTCACTCGTGTCTGTTGTGATATTTCCTTATTCATTCTGAATTTTAGTAATTTGAGTTTTCTCTCTTCTTCTCTTTGTTAGTGTGGCTAAGGGTTTATCAATTTTGTTTATTTTTTCAAAGAACAAACTATTTATTTTGTCAATTTTTTCTATTGCTTTTTTTTGTTTCAAGTTCATTGATTTCAGCTCTGATTTTAACTATTTCCTGTCTTCTACTACTTTTGGTGTTGGTCTGTTCTTCTTTTTCTAGGGCTTTGAGCTGTAGTGTTAGGTCATTTGTTGATTTTTTTTCTTCTTTTATTGAATGTGCTTTGTGAAATGAATTTTCCTCTAAATACTGCTTTCATAGTGTCCCAGAGATTTTGATATGATGTATATTTGTTCTTGTTTACCTCTACAATTTTTTAATTTCCCTCCTGATGTCTTCTGTTATTCATTCATCATATAATAATGTATTATTTAATCTCCAGGTGTTGAAGTAGTTTCTGTTTTTTACTCTGTCATTTATTTCTAATTTCAATCCATTATGATCTGATAGAATACAAGGTAGTATCTCTATCTTCTTGTATTTGCTAACAGTAGCTTTGTGGCATAATATATGGTCTATTTTAGGGGAGGATCCATGTGCTGCTGAGAAGAAAGTATATTCGCTCTTTGTTGGATGGTATATTCTATATGTCTGAAGGTAAGTTTTGCTGGATATAAGATTCTTGTTTGGCATCCGTTCTCTTTCAGAGCTTGAAAAATGTTGTCCCAGGCCCTTCTAGCTTTTAGGGTCTGGGTTGAAAAATGTGCTGATATCCGTACTTGTTTCTCCTGAATGTAATTTGATTTTTTTCTCTTGCAGCCTTTAAAATTCTGTCTTTATTTTGTATATTAGGTATTTTCATTATAATGTGCCTTGGTGTGGGTCTATTGTAATTTTGTATATTTGCTTCCTATAAGCCTCTTTTATTTGATTTTCCATTTCATTCTTCAGATTTGGGAAATTTTCTGATATTATTTCATTGAATAGATTGTTCATTCCTTTGGTTTGTGTCTCTAAGCTGTCCTCGATTCCAATAATTCTTAAATTTGGTCTTTTCATGATATCCCATAATTCTTGTAGATTCTGTTCATGATTTCTTACCGTCTTCTTGTTTGGTCCATTTTGTTTTCAAGATTAAACATTTTGTCTTCAATGTCTGAGGTTCTGTCTTCCAGGTGTTCTATCCTATTGGTTATGCTTTCTACAGAGTTTTTAATTTGGTTTATTGTTTCCTTCATTTCAAGGATTTCTTTTTTTTTTTTTCAGTAACTCTAACTCTTTATTGAAATGATCTTTGCTTCCCACATTTGCTCTTTTAACTGTTGAGTTGTGCGATCATTCAAAGCCTGCATTTGTTCTTTCATCTCATCATTTGCTTCTCTGATCATTTTAATTATGTACATTCTGAACTCTTTTTCTGACATCTCTTCTGCCATGGTGTCATTGGATTTTATTGATGTAGCATCTAGGTTTGTTTGGGAAATTTTCTTCCCTTGTTTTCTCATATTGCTCAAGTATCTACCCCTCTAGTAGTGAAACTCTGAGATATTGTAGATTTCCTGTATTGACTAATAGTGTCCCTATAGATTTCCAATAACTCACCTATTAGCCTTCAGTAGCCTGAAGTCTTGGAGGAACTTGATAATGCAGTGCTCTACAAGGAAGCCGCCCCTCTAGGGGTGGTGGCCTTCAGGTGGGGTATCTTCCCTGTCAGTGGGCAGAGACACCTCCACTTGTTCCCCAATGATCTGCCAAAGGGGGTCTAGACTGTCGACTGGGGCACGTCTAGTCTGGACCTGTGTCTCTGGTTCTACTGCCCAGGTGGGAAAACCTTGCCCAGCAGGGAAGACTCACCCAGTGGAGATGTTTCACTGGGCAGCTCTCCTCCAAGAAGTTCCCTTTGGTCCAGAACTACCTCCTGGACTGGACAGCCTTCCTCTGCAACGTTCCCACAGGTCTGGTCCTACCACCTGGGCTGGGGAGCCTGGCCCTGGGAGGGACTTGCTTGCTGAGCGGCCCTCCTCTGCTATGTTCCCTGGGGACTGGAGCTACTGCCTGGGCCTCGGACCCTTACTCTACATTGAAGCCTCTTACTGTATGGCTGTCCTCTGCAGTGCTCCTGGTTGACCAGGTTAAAGGCTCCAGCGGGGGAGTCTTACAGGGCCACTCTACTCCACGAAGTTCCCTGGGTTTCAGGAGCTCGCCCAGTGGGAGAGACTCACCCGGTGGCTCTGAGTTGGTCCCAAGTCTCCCAATACCTCCTCTTCTTGAATCCTGAGTACTGTCAAAGGTCCTCCAGTCTCCTTAGGTTTCTCAGGAAGGGATCCGCCCTTCCAATGATTGCCACACCCTGAGGAATAAACCAAAATGCCTGCACCAGCCTATAAAGAAGCTGGGGAGCCCCAGAGAGGGTGCACTGAGTCAGCACAGAGGCAAGTGCAGTGTCCTTCAGCATTAGGGGGGCAGGCAGGCAGGCTCAGTGATGACATCCAATCTCAGTGTGGGAGTTAGGTGGGCTGGTTCGCCTGCCAGCTAGCTCCGCAATAGCAACCAACCTCGGCGTCGGGATTGCTTTCTTGATTTCTTTTTTCTTGATTTCTTGAGTTCATTCTTAGTGTATAGAAGCAGAACTGATTTTTATCTGTTGATTTCGTACCCTGAAACTTTACCAATTTGCTCATTAGTTTTTTGGTGGCATCTTTATGTTTATCTCTACATGTAGAATTATGTCATCTTAAAACAAGCACAATTTTACTTCTAACTTGAATGCCCTTCTGTTTCTTTTACTAACCAAATTGTTCTTTCTAGGACTTTCAGTTTTATGTTCAATAGAGGTAACAATTGTGAAATACAATCACTTAAATTGGTATGTAATTGGATCCTATATGTTTTTGAAAATTACTTCCCTTGACTACTTCTTTCCACACACTCTGTGTCCAGCCAAAATATTCCTTATACATTGTCGCTTTTGGAAAAGTCTTCTTCCATTCAAAATTAATTTCCTCTTATGTGTTGTTCACTTGTCAAAATATATAAAGTCTAGTTTAAATGTTATCTTCTCCATAAATATTTTTCAGTCGTATTGGTTTACTTATCTAATTTCTTTTTTTAAGTTTCTAATTAAGGATTTATTTAATTTTTTCATATGTAATCTGAAGTTTACATTTTTTGTACCTAACTTGGAGAAGAAAAATATTAATTAAACGTCACTGTAGACTTACATTAATTGCCCAATGAAAGTAATAAAAACAATATAATACTCCCCTCTTCCCATGTTGTTGGGAAGATTGTCAGTTTGTCCCAGTGGGGTTCAGTTGTGAGCAGTAAGTGAAATCTTTCTCTGACCCCCTAATAAGAAAGTGAGTAGTTCCAGCTCTGAGTCTAAGTTTTTCAGACAATTGAAAGTCCCATTTTTAGAGAAAAGGCTGGACACGGTACTACCCAAGTAGTACTTCTTTTCCATGCCAGTATAAAGCACAATGTTAACACTATAGTTGGTTGAAGAATATGATTTATGAGCTATAAAAATAAAAACTTGATTGAATCTGTTTGGCCACCAGGCACTTGGATCTTGGTCTGTGTTTTTTGGTTTTTTCTTTTCTTTTTTTACAAAGCTGTTATAATTTTTCCTATTTCCTTAACTTAAATACCTAGATTGTAATTTTTGTCATTGAATAAGTACAGATAAGAACATCTTATGAACTTTGCTATGCAGTTTTCTAAAAGGACTGCAATTTTAAATTTCTTCTTTGAGACAATAATTAGCTAAGGGTTTTGTTTATTAGTTGATGGTTTATGGTTTGAGTCTGTATAATTAAATTTCAATCTAGTTATCAAACTGGCTTGGAAGCTAATAGGAATGTTGACTATAGCCTAATTATGCATTTCGTAAATCTTCCATAAATGTTCAAAAAAGAAGATGGTCTCTGTAGATAGAGTATAAAGCACATATAAGTTTGTTTTTCTTAATTTTATTATTTAAAATTTCTACATATCAAGTATATATCTGATTATAAAAGAAGTCCAGGACACTCAAGTCATGATCAGGTACTCTTCTTGATCTTTTGCCTCTTTCCAGTTCCAAGTAGACTTTAATCCCATGAAATCAGGATTATATGTTCTTTGTTTTCCTGATGAGGACAGGGATTTTGAAACACAGTTGAAATGTAATGTCATTCCTCCTGGAATGTGGCCACATGAATGATGGATGATAAATATTTTTTCTTTTTATTATTTTCTGGCAGCAAATAAGCTGAACATGAAGAGAAAGCCACACAGATGGTTTTATGTCTCAGTGTGTGTGTGTGTGTGTGTGTGTGTGTGTGTGTGTTTAATGTGACATCTCTTTTTCTTCTTGTAGTACTGGGGATTAAACTCTGGGCTTCATGCACACTAGGCAAGTAGTCTACCACTGAGCTACTTCCCCAGTCCTGGCTATGTGTTCTTAGTAGTGTATATGCACATCCAGGAGAGCTCGTTTCCTAGAGATCAGGAACTTTTCATTTATTTTCCATGTGGTAACCCTGTGTTATGTGAGCGGTGCAGATTATTCAGTCAGCATTGATAAAGTTCAGATTTCACAATGACAAAGATGGGTAACCAAAAGAAAGAGTGGATGTTTCCATTCGACATCCCTTGCAGCTCTGGCAAAACAAAACAAAACAAAACAAAAACTTTAAAAGATATTAGAATTTCTCATCCATTTTCAAAGGCCATCAGGATTAAAATTCTTTACTTCTTTATAACACTGTCTCCTTCTACAACTTTCTTCTCAGTTGACCTGAAACATCCATATGACTGGTGACCAGAGAAATGTGAATTGAGATTGTTACTTCATTCCCTGGATTTGAAGTAAGACAATAAACTTAAAGGCCGAATTTTTAGAAGAGAGAATTTTCTAAATTCCTTCTTCTGTATTACATTCTCTTTCCAAGCCCTGGTTGTCATGGGCTTGATTAATTATTCCAGCCTTATAAAGTGATTAGAAAGAGACGATTCCACTGGTAGTAGGGCTTGTAGGACAGAAATAGGACAGGGAGAAGGAGAAGTAAAAAACAGACTTAAATGTCTTGAATTCTCCTAACTTCAGTCAATATTGGGCATTAGGAAAGAGCAGATATGTTGCAGAAAAGGGGAGTTGTTAGGTCTTGTTTGGATCTTGGCAAAGAACCCAAACAGAGGCCTCAGCGCCCAAACCGAGATAGAACTCCATCAGAGTTTAATTTGGCAACAAAGAGCATGATCAAGCAGAGGTAACCTTGAAGTTTTGCTTTTCATTGCAAGGTATGTGCAGAAACTAAGTATTCCTTTATCTCCTAATAGCAGGTTAGAGCCAGGGAGGAGGAAGGAAATGACTGAGAAATCAGGTGACTTGAGAGCCATAGGGCCTGGATAAAGGAAGTGTAACAGGATCTCCAAACTTGGCTTGGGATGAAACACCAAAGTAAGAGGCCACATGGAGGTCACAGGATTTGTTATTCTAGCAAGAGCTAAGGTGACCCAAGTGATCAGGAGAACAACACTGGGTTCTACCTACCAAGTTAAACCAAACCACGTGTTGCCCCAGGTGAGGTCTTCTGCAACAAGTGCAGTGGACTCACATCACCCAGGCAGATAGGATCATCACCACAAGCTTGACTGGAGGAAAGGAGAGCATTACTAAGGAACCCAGCATCCCCAGGTCAGATGGCCATGAAGGTCTTCCCCTGAGTTCTCGAGGAGTGAATCAGAGAGAACCTAGGAAACTACACATTTCTTTTTACCAAAAGATAAAGATCACAAACTAAAATGTTTACTTAAATGATTGTGCTAACTAGCCATCTGTTTTTTTAATTTTTAAATTTTGGGGGATTGAACCCAGCCCCTTTTGTTTTTTTTGAGTCAGGGTCTCACTAAGTTGCTAAGGGCCTGGCGAAGTTGCTGAGGCTGGTTTTGAACTTGTGAACCTTCTGCCTCAGCCTCCCAAGCCACTGGGATTACAGGCATGTGCCACCACATCCAGCTTCCTGACCTTTTTTAGACATAATTTTTAGAATGTATTTGACTGCATATGTGATGGGCTGACAGATCTTACTCCATGAGAATGTCATAGGCCTGACTATAAGGGAAATAACTAAACAGACTCCATTTTGCTCTGAGACTCCATGTTATGTAGGAAATAAGCTTCTCCCATGGGAACACCCCGCCTCTGTGCCCACCATCAGTTACTGCTGTGACATGTTTAATAATATACAATGGCAACTCCTATGTAGTAAAGAATTGCTCTCTTTTGATTCCTATTGCTCCTAAACAATGTACCATGTGAACAGTGAATGTGTGGATGTTAGTAACCATTCTTTAGTTTGTACCTAGGTAAGGGTCATTTTGACCCACTTGCCCCTCTGTCGATGATTTCATGATGTTAATGTGTAATTTTGAATCATAGCAACAGACACTTATAATTGATGTGATTTTTGGTATAAGAACCCCTACCACCCTATGTTCAGGGCTGTTCTCCCAATGGCCTTTTTTTGGGGCATTGTGTGAGACAGTCAGCTGGCCGGCTTAATAAAGACTCTCAAATTTGGTCTTCTCAGTGGTGATCGGTCTGTTCTTAAGTTGCGCCCCATAACACATATCTAAGATGTTACGTGCATATGTTGTATACAAAAATTTCAACTATTATAAAGAATGAACAAATTAAAGAATAAATGAAGCAAATAGGATAGAGGAGAAAAAAGCAAACAAGTCTTAAAATGCTTATCTCCATCAACAATAGAGCTCTCCAGCAAGGGAAATATTAAAATCTAAGCAACTGCTTTAGCACGAAGATTCTGGTTCTTTTTAAATGCTAGTCACAGTTAAGGGTGGGCCTGAAAAAAACTATGAAACAGATATAATTTGTTTTCAATTCTCCCATGACTCTTAGCATTCTACTAAGCTACCCAATTTACTCTACTTTTTAAAACTATAACAAATATTGTGCTCTTGGGGAAGACAGATATTAATTATAAATCTCAGAATATATTTATTGATGCTAAATGATGAAAGACTTTACTGTCAATAAATGTACAGCTACTTCAAGTACAACCAAATTGAGTTTCCATAGCAACTGCTTTGGATTATGGAAAAGATAAAAATGTCCTACCATATACAGAGCATGACTGTGAGCAGATCAACCTCTTTGAATTTTTCATTCCTTTACAAAATAATGAGGAACTTATTGCTCTACTTACCCTGTCCAGTTTAATGAACATTCAAGGAGACTACTTTGTTAAAAGTTCTTTTTGACCTTTTAAAAGTGTAGTTATAGTCATTAAGTCAAAGGCCCACAGAGAGATGTACAGAGGCAGGCCTTCAGAATTCCCTTGGTAGCATCGTGGGCACTGCTCCATGATTCTTTAATAACATGGATTCTGTGAGAAAGAAAAGAGGGTTCTCAATGCCCATGTAAAAGTACTATGATCATAGAATGCTTAGATGGTTCCCTCCTAATCCTCTCCTCAAATGAAAGCAGCTGGGAAGCACAGGCCAGACAGGCAGAGCTGGCAGATCCTGGCATCGTCTCTCCAGGAAGTGGGAAGGTACATTTACCATGGTGCAGAAGAAGGCGGGTTGAAATGAGAACCTTCATGGTGTAATGTGATGGTCTACAAGGTCAGAGTTCCCTACTGCTTCCCAGCAATGCAAACTTTGACTTCTAGTTTAAGAACTTCTATTTTTGTTTGTTTTCCTCAAATTTTCACCCTGTGAATTTTCATTTCCTTCCATGTTAGTAGGGGCACTGTTTTTTTTGCTGTCACCTGAGAAATTATAAATGGTATTTATATGATGATTGATAAGCTTATGGCTACATAAAACCTGTGCTACAGCTTAAACAATTATAATTGGGTATTAATACTTCTTAGCTAGAATTTTGACAATGATTATTGGCACAGAGGTAATTATAAATAACTCACCTTTCACTTTCAAAAGCATTCCACCAGATGACTAATTGTATGACCACCCTACTTATACCTACGTGTAAATCAGAACTGGGGAAAATGGATATGCTTTTTAAAACCCACATTCAACCAGCTGCCAATGTCTTCCTCGATATAAATAAAAGTTCAAAGTTTAAAGGGAACTCCATTTTGTTTAATAGCTCTGAGTGGTGATATTATAACAATTAAGGATTAATAAGAATAGCACTAAACTCATTACTTTACAGCTCATACAAGTTAGTCTAGGATTAGAAAGAGCAAAGGTGAATATAATTTAAAAGATTTAGAATCATAAGAAAATTATTCTCAGCATCTGAATCAGAGTGAATCAAAATGTATATTGAATAACTGCATATTAATTCAAATACTTAATTTTGTTTAAAAATGATTATTGCAAAACCTCATTTAAATGTTCACAGAAAGATTTGAAAGTGGTAATTGTACTGAAATACTTTAAGATTTATACATATAAAGTTGCAATAATTTGTAGGTTGGCTATTGCAGAAGAATAAATGAAATTGTTAGTATAAGAATGAGTGAAAAGTGTAATAGCAACTCTATATGGCTTTAATCAAATCTTTGAAGTGATTAATGGTCATGGATATGGGCTTCTTCTTGTCGTTTTGTTCTGTTTAGTTTGGACTGAGGTATCCAGAAGATCTTTTGCATGCTATTTACTGATAAACATTGCCAGAACTTGTTTGTGGGCCTATAGCACATGCTAAATGGAAATATTAAAATCCTGATTGCCACAACTTTGCAAAAGATCGTCCAAACAAGCAACAATCAAAGTATTTACCATGGCAACAAATTAAGACATTTTCTTTCAATGAAAGTGAATCAGGAAAAAAAGAAAAAAAGCCAGGTCATTCTTATGTAAGTAAGCATTATGTGTCTGACTACCTGGAAATCCAGGAACCGCAGTAACCTTGGCAGTATCAGTTGCATTAAGTAAGATCACAGTGGTCTCAAAATAATACTGTTCATTTAGTGTCAAAAATAAATATCATGCTGAGATACCTTATCTGCATTTTGAGCTGCAGGGAGAAGAAGTAGGAGATACTAAAAAAACAACTTCAGGAATTATTATTTTCCTTGGGTAAACTCAGGCTTCAGGAAAATAAAAGCTAAAAGAAAAACTAGAGTGGAATATATGACTTTGTCTCTAAAAGAGAATCAACCCGAAAGCATGTCTCCCCAAATGTTCAAATAAATATAAGCAGCAAAAAGCAATTGGAAGAGGCATGGACTGACACCACACCATCCTCTTGAATGTCTTTTGGCGATTTCAGGGAATAGAACACTGAATAATAGATGATTTCCAAGTGTGGTGGAGGTGGAGTTCTGGAACCTTCTGAGCTCTCTGTACTATCATATAGTTTTCATTTATTTTTATTTTAACACTATTGGTGTCAACTTTATATAAAAGAGTACATCCATTTAAATGAAAAACTTACTGATGTCTTGGCCAATATAACTCTAAACTCCACAGTCAAGAAACAGAACATTCTTATCAACCCCCAAAGTTCCCTTGTGCCCCTTTGCAGTCAATTTACATTCATAACCCCACCTGGGTGACCATAGACCTGTTTTTTCTTAGTAAGGATTGCTTCACCTATTCTATAATTTTATACATGGTAGTTCCTCCTTACCCAAGGTTTTGCTGTCCATGACTTCAGTTACCCATGGTCACTTGGGGCCCAAAAGTATTAAATGAAAGCTTGTAGAAATGCTTCATAATTTTAAACTATAAAGTTTAAAATATAGTTTCAGTGCACCACCCTGAGAAGTGCGTTAAAATCTCACACTGTACCACCCCATCCAACCCAGTATGTGAATTTTCCTTTTATCAGCACATCCGTGCTGCATATGCTTCCCACCCATGGTCACTTGGTGGCTGTCTCAGTTATCAGATTGACTTTCATCATGGTGCTTGTATGCAAGTAACTCTTACTAAATAAAGTTCCCAAAGCACAAGAGTGGAGATGCTGGGCTCCAGAGCTTAGCTATTGTGAATTGAGCTGCTATAAACACTGATGTGGCCGCATCACTGTAGTGTGCTGATTTTAAATCCTTTGGATATATACTGAGAGTGGGATAACTGAGTATTATGGTGGTTACATTTCTAGTTTTTTGAGGAATCTCTATATGGCTTTCCAGAGTGGTTGCACCAATTCGCAGCCCCACTAGCAATGTGTAAGTGTACCCTTTTCCTCACATCCTTGCTAGCATTTATTTTTACTTGTATACTTGATCTTTGCTTCTGACTGGAGATGAAATCTCAATGTAGTTTTAATCTGTATTTCTCTGATTTCTAGAGATGTTGAACATTTTTTTTTCATATATTTGTTAACCAATCGTATTTCTTCTTCTGTTAAGAATCTGCTCAGGTCCTTTATCCATTTATTGATTGGTTTACTTGGGTTTGTTTTGTTGGTGTTGTTTTGGTGTTTTTTGAGTTCTTTTTCAAAACATTTTTTAGTTGTAGATGAACACAATAACTTTCCATTTTATTTATTTGCTTTTATGTGGTGCTGAGTATTGAACCCAGTGCCTTACACATGCTAGGCAAGTGTTCTACCACTGAGCTACAACCCAGCCCCTTCGGTTTTTTATATATCCTGGAAATTGATGCCCTATCTGGGGCATCAATTCTGTAGCCTCTCTCTTCATATTCTTGATTGTTTTCTTTACTGTGAAGAAGCTTTTTAGTTTGATGCCATCCCATTTATTGGTTATTGACTTTGCTTCTTGTACTTTATAAGTCTTGTTGAGGAAGTCAGGTCCTAAGCTGATACATTGGAATGTTGGCTTTACAGTTTCTTTCAGTGTGTGTAGCATTTCTGATCTAATATCTAGGTATTAATCTACTTTGAGCTGAGTTTTGTGCAGGGTGAGAGGTAGGGGTTAAATTTCATTCTACTGCAAATTAATTTTCAGTTTTCCCAGCACCATTTGTTGAAGAGCCTACATTATATTGGATTATTATAAAAGTTTTCTTGCATCTATTAAGATGGTATATTTTTTCTTCACTCTGTTATAGGTCACATTTACTCTGTATTGAATCACATTGATAACTTGAATGTTAAACCAATGTTAAACTCCTGGAATAAACTCACTGGATCATGGTGTTTTGAGAAAAGTCTATTCATGTTCTTCGCCCATTGGGGTGGGGGGAGTGCAGTTATTTGTTTTCTTGTCACTGAATTGAGTTTCTCATTTATTTTGAATATTAACCATATCTAAGATGAATGGTTTACAAATATTTTCTCCCAGTTTTTAGATTCTTTCTTCATTCTTTTTATTTGTTTCTAGTGCTAAGCAGAAACTTTTTAGTTTGATATAATCCCCTTTGTCTATTTTAGCCTTTATTGCCTATATTTTTAAGGTCATTTACAAAAAAATTGATATCCAGACCAATGTTATAGAGTTTTCCTGTGTTTTCTTCTAGTAGTTTAATAGTTTCCAGTCTTCTATTTAAGTCTTAGATCACTTTTAATTAATTTTGTGTATGATGTGAGATAAGTGTTCAAATCATTCTTCCTCATAAGGGTAGCCAATTCTTCCAAAATCATTGAAGAAACTGACTTCCCCTTGTATCAAAAACAGTTGACCATAACTGTGTGGAATAATTCTGGGCTTCTATTCTTTTCCATTGTTCCATGTTTCTTTTCCTTCTTTTTTTTAATGCCAGTGCCATACTGTTTTAGTCACTGTACAATATTGTCAGTTTTGTTCTATTCCCTCAAGTTTGCTTTGGCTATTCAAGTCTTTTGGCATTCTGTAAGAAATTTAAGATAATTTTTTCTATTTCTCTGAAACAATGCCAGTGGCATTTTGATAGTGAATGCATTGCATCTGTAAATACTTCTTAATGTATGGACATTTTCACAAAAATAATTTTTCCAGTCCATGAACATGGTATATCTTTACATCTTTTTTTTTTTTTTCAGCTTCTTTCTTCAGTGTTTTATAGGTTTCAATATTGGACCCCTGATTAAACTTATTACTGTTTTTGTTTTGTTTGTTTGTTTTGTTTTTTGTTTTTGTTTTTGTAGCTATTATAAATGAAATTTAATCCCCTGGACTTCTCTTCCTCATAGTTTGCTCTTTGTATCAAGAGACATTACTGACTTTTTTTTATGTTCTCATTTTTTTTTTAATTACAGCTTTATTATTACACAAAAGTTGGGTTCATCCTGAAAAATTCATACAGGCATGGAATTTGATTCAATATTGATATTTGTATACTGATTTTGTAGTTTTCTTTTTTTCTTTTTTAGTGTCCTTGTCTAGCTGTTATCTATTATCAGGAAATTCTGGGCTCCTAAGATTAATTTGAAAGTATTACCTTCTCTTTAACTTTTTTTTTGGGGGGGGGGGGGTGAGGGGATATCAGGGATTGAACTCAGAGCACTCAACCATTGAGCCATATCCCCAGCCCTATTTTGTATTTTATTTAGAAATAGGGTCTCACTGAGTTGCTTTTTCTGAAGCTGGCTTTGATCTTGCAATTCTCCTGTCTCAGCCTCTGGGATTACAGGTATGCACCATCACACCTGGCTTCTCTTTAACTTTTGAAAGCATTTGAAGAGGATCATTATTAATTCTCAAATATTTGATTAATTCATCAGTGAATCCATCAGTTTCTGGGGTTTGTTTTGTTGGGAAACTTTCCGTTACTGATCAGTTTTCTTATGTTTTTTGTCTGTTCACATTTTCTATTTCTTCATGATTGAACTTTGGGTTGTTGTAGGTGTGTTAGGAATAAATAGGAATTTATTGATTTCTTTGAATTATTCAATTCATTAACATAATTTTTCAGAGTAGTCTTCATATTTCTGTGGCATCACTTGTAATGTCTCCACCTTTTGAATTTAATCTTTTTTAGTATAGCTAAATGTTTGTCAATTTTGTTCTTCTTATTAAAAAAAAACTCTTAGTTTTGTTAATTTTCTTCTGTTGTTTTTCTAGTGTGTGTCTCACTTATTTCTGCTCTGATTTTTATAATTTCCTTCCATTTATTTACTTTGGGCTTAGTTTGTCTTATTTTTCTAATTACATGGAATGGTGCTTTTGCTGTATTCCATAAGTTTAAGTATGTTGTGTTTTCATTTGTATCAAGATATTTTTTAATTTCTGTATTAATTTCCTCATTGATGCATTGATTGTTCAGGCGCATGTTGTTTAATTTGCATGTGTTTTGAACTTTCCAAAGTTTCTCCTGAAATCATTTTCTAATTTTATATCAGTGTTTTCAGAAGGATACTTATTTTAATCCTAAGTTTAAGGCTTGTTCTGTGGTCTAACATATGATCTATCTGGAGAATGTTCCATGTGTACATGAGAATATGTGTATTCTGTAGCTGTATATGTATGGTAGGTACATTTTCTCTAAAATATATTTTAAATTCAATGTTTCCTTCTTGTTTTTCTGTATGGATGATCTGTCCATTACTGAAAATTAAGAGTTGAGGCTCCCTACAATTATTGTATTGCAATCTATCTTTCCTTTCAGATCTATTAATATTTGTTTTACATGTTTAGGTGCTCTGAATTTAGGCCATATATATTTATAATTGTCATAACCTCTTGCTGAATCAGTCAGTATCATTACATAATGATCTTTGTCTCTTTTTACAGTTTTCTTTTAGTTAAAATCTATTTTACCTGATGTAAACATAGCTACTCCTGCTCTCTTGTGGTTTCCATTTTTATGGAATATCTTTTTACATATCTTTTCTTTCAGTCTATGTGTGTTCTTATAGGTATAGTGAATATCTTGTAGGCAACATATGGTGGTGTTTTGGGTTTCTTTTTTTCTGTTTATCAACTTTACATCTAATGATGGGAGAACTGAATTCATTTATATTCAAGGTAATTATTGAAAGATAATAAGTTATTACTGCCATTTTATTAGTTGTCTTCCAGTTGCTATTGTTGTTGGGTTTGTTTTGTTTTGTATATTATTTCTTCTGTTGCTGACTTCTTTGTAGTTAAGTGATTTTTATCCTGTTGTGTGTGTGTGTGTGTGTGTGTGAGTGTGTATAATCATATATATTGATTTGGAGGTAAACTTTATAAGACCTTTAATAAAAAGATTACTCCTACTTTTTTATTGATTCTTTTTAGTTATACATGACAGTAGAATTCATTTGCTATAATTATGCAAGCATGGAATATATTTATGCTATTTACAACCCCATTCTTGTGGATGTACGTGATGGTATGGTGTATTCCTATATATACATTGGAAAATTATTTTGAATTAATTCCACAGTCTTTCCTTTTCCTATCCCTCTTCCTTCCCTTCATTCCCCTTTGTCTAGTCTACTGAACTTCTATTATTCCCTTTTTCCCCCTTATTGTGGGGTTAGCTTCCACACACCAGCAAAAACGTTTCACCATTCTCACTTTATGTAAACTTTTTTAGAAAATAGAAAATGAGGAAAGCTACTCAACTCATTTATGTCTGTAGTAACTTTTTTATTATTTGTCCTATTTAGTTATACATGACAGCAGGATGAATTTTGATTCATTGTACAAAAATTGAGTACAAGTTTTCATTTCTCAGGTGTACATGATGTAGAGTCACACCATTCATGTAATCATACATGTACATAGAATAATGATGTCTGTCTAAAAAAATTCCTGTGGTAATTTTTGTAGTGCAGATTGCTGTAAATAAATTCAGATTTTTTATTTCTTTAAAATTATTTTTGCCTTAATTTTTTAAAGCTATTTTCATTGAATGAAGAATTATGGGGTGATACATTTCTTTTCAGTATTTGTCTTCTGGTTTGTATATTTTCTAATGGGTTTTCTGCTATAAATTTTACCTTCATGTCTGTACAATGTTTTAATTTTCTCTGCCTTCCTTTAGTGTTTTCTCTTCTTTAATATTTAGTCAGTCTGACTAAGGTGTGATTGGTTGGTGTGTGTGTGTGTGCATGTGCACATGTGCAGGGTGAGTTTTCAGAATTCTTGTATCTGAGGTTTGCTTCCCTTAATTAGCTTTGGAAAATTCTTAGATATCAATTCTCAGATATTCCTCACTCCCTGTCTCACTTCTGGGACTCCTACCATTCCTGTTATTATGTTAGACCATTCGATGTCTCATAGCTCATGATGCTGTGTGATATACTTCTTTTTTTTAAACTCATTTTTATTGTAAACAAATGGGATACATCTTGTTTCTCTGTTTGTACATGAAGTAGAGGCATACCATTTGTGTAATCATACATTTACATAGGGTAATAGTTTTTGATTCATTCTGTTATTTTTTTCTCCCCCCCACCTACCCACCCCTCTTATCCCTCTATACAGTCCCTCCTTCCTCCATTCTTGACCCCCTTCCACCTCCCCATTATGTGTCATCATCTGCTTATCAGCGAGATCATTCATCCTTTGGTTTTTTGAGATTGGTTTATCTCACTTAGCATGATATTCTCCAATTTCATCCATTTGCCTGCAAATGCCATAATTTTATCATTCTTTATGGCTGAGTAATATTCCATTGTATATATATACCACAGTTTCTTTATCCATTCATCAATCTAAGGGAATCTAGGTTGGTTCCACAATCTGCTATTATGAATTGAGCAGCTATGAACATTGTGGTGGCTGTATCTTTGTAGTATGCTGATCTTAAGTCCTTTGGGTATAGGCTAAGGAGTGGGATAGCTGGGTCAAATGTTGGTTCCAATCCAAGTTTTCTAAGGAATCTCCATACTGCTTTCCAGAGTGACTGCACTAATTTGCAGCCCCACCAGCAATGTATGAGTGTACCTTTTTCCCCACATCCTCACCAACCCCTGTTGTTGTTGTATTCTTGATAATCGCCATTCTAATTGGGGTGAGATGGAATCTTAGGGTGGTTTTGATTTGCATTTCTCTTACTACTAGAGATGATGAACATTTTTTCATATGTCTGTTGATTTTTTGTATATCTTCTTCTGTGAAGTGTCTGTTCATTTCCTTAGCCCATTTGTTGATTGGGTTATTTGTGTTCTTGGTGTAGAGTTTTATACTTCTATTCATCTTTTTCCCTTTCAGTTTGTATAAAATCAACTGATCAGTTGAAGTTGATTATCCTCAACTGTGTCCAGTGTGTTTATAAAGCTATCAAAGGAATTCCTCATCTGTAATATCATGGCTTTTAATTTATTTTCTAGCATTTCTATTTGACTCTTCTTATGGTCTCCATCACTCTGCTGCAATTACATTTGTTCCTAGGAATCTTCCACCTTTTAGACTAGAAACATGTTAACATGTTAGTTACATTCAAGTTCTTGTCTGATATTTATAACATCTGGGGCACATCTAAGCCCATTTGCTGATGGACTTATCTCTTCATAAGTGTATTTTTTCCTCACTTTGTCTCATAATTTTTGTCGAATGCAAAATATCTTGAATAGTAGAATAATGGAGATGGAGATATTCATTGTTTATGCTGAGAAATGGATGTTTCTTCTCTCAGACCATTAACATTAGAAGTTGCATCAAATTTACCAGTGCTTGAGCTGGATTTGAGTTTGAATTTCACTCTGATTACCTTCTGCATTAGTCAGGGTTCTCCAGAAAAATAGAGCTAGCTAGCTCTTTAACTACCTAGATAACTAGATAGATAAACAAATAGGAGACAGATGATTATTAGATAGTAAACAATTAATTACCCTAGCCCAAGTCCTTTTGCCTTTTCACATTTTTATAATGTAACACTGTTTAATTCAGTATGTAAGTATTCAGTTCTGTCTTTGAGTCTTCGTCTCCTTTTGTAGGTTTCGGTGC
Organism: Sciurus vulgaris; assembly: GCF_902686455.1. Lineage (NCBI taxonomy): Eukaryota > Metazoa > Chordata > Mammalia > Rodentia > Sciuridae > Sciurus > Sciurus vulgaris. The sequence continues at coordinate 60,270,685 of NC_136469.1, forward strand.
CACAAAACTTTCCTTAAATACATGCATATGCTTTTCTCCTACTGGTTTGTTTACGTTAGCTTAATTCTCAGCACAGCCCCCCCCCCCCAAAAAAAAAAAAACCATAAAATTTCATCCTATTAGGGATAAACAGAACATCCTATAAACTTCTAAAAGACAATTAAAAGAAGGAAGAGGAGGAGGAAATGTGGAGGGGAAGAAGGAAATTGGAGTGATGTGGCCACAAACTAAGGAATACAGCCAGAATGGCTGGAAAAGGTAATTTGGAAAGGATTCTTTATGGCGCCTCTGGAGGAAGCATTGATCTGCTGATCCTTGTTTTCATCCTAGCAATGTTGACTTCAGACTTCAGGCCTCCAGAATAGCAAGAATCACTCCTGTGTTTTTAAGCGATTTGTAGTACTTCGTTGGATGCACATGGGAAGCCAGCACAGTGGGTGTGGCGGGATGCAGACCACATCTGGTTTTACAGGAAACAGTCAAGGTTCCAGAAAAGGTTTTTCTAAAGACAAATTGGCAGGATACTCGATATCTGCAAATCCTGGGAGGAAACTTGACAACTGGTGATGGTTTGGGAATTGTATTAGTCTATACATACTTTTTAAACTGGGCCAAAGTTTAAGTCAATATTTAATTCTACAGAAAAACAAATTTATTCAGGTAAAGAGAAAAAATTCATGGCAAATGACATGACTAAATCTGAATGAGCATTTTCATGGTCATAATAATGTAAAATTTTCTAATATGTTATTAGGAATGGAAGAGAATTAGGGTCTTTTTGTAATAGTGACTGCCACAAATCCTTGTTCTCCAAAACGAGAAGCCATAGGAATGCCAAAAGAAACACAAAACGTGCATGCCATTTAGAGATGTGGAGGTAAACATCTAAATAGTAAGTTTCAAAAGTTGAATAAATATTGAAAAAATGAGAAACAAATATTGCTTTTTTCATAAGAAGCTTGGTAGAAAAAGATTTTGCATGTGATTATGCATGTATGATTTTGATGAAAGTGAAAACTGGAGAAGTTAAAAACTAGAAAATGAGAAACACAATAAAAGAGTTGGGTACTAGGATTTACAAAATACAATAGAAATGAAAAATTTAAGACAAATTTCATAGCATTGTACAAGTAGGTATATATGACTGGAATTACATTTTGTGACTGTATCACATATGGGTTTAAAACACTTTGGAAGTGCTCTATAAAGATTTTATAGGAAGGCAAAGGGAGGGTATGTAAAACATTACAGAGTTGGGATCTATCAAATCTATAATGAAGATAGAGCAACTGAGCCCTGCTAGTCTTCTCTGTTGGTTTCCCTGTCATTGACTCTTCCGGATTTCATTTCTTCTCAAGTCCCATTAACTTACTTGCTCCAGTGCTATTTCACCGAACTATAGCCATTAAAAATGCGTCAACTCAATTTCTGTGAACACGTATGTCTACGAGGGCCTGCTTCTGAGACCACTGCTGGTGCCAAGAACAACATCAGTGTGCCTAGTAAGGAAAGAAGAAACTGCTGTTTTAAACCAAAGGGCTTTAATACAGAAAACTGATTGTAGACACATTCGAAGGCTAAAAGACTACAAAGGGCATACAGGTGAATCAGAACATTAAAACATTAAGTGAGGAGAAAACAAGATAGCAGGGAGATCACCAGAATTAAGACATCACAGGAAGGACCCTAGGGGGTTGGGGCATAGGTCTTTGATGAAAGGTTATAGCCTGCGGTTACCCAAAAAGTAAATATTAAATCTTGTATTTACTACCAAGAGAGCATGACCCAGCTGCTGCCAATCCATCTGAGCGGGTGGAGCAAGGCTGGTGCTGCAACCAACTGTGTGACATGGCGTAACACTAATGGGAACTTTGAACAAGAGGTCCCTCTCTCCTCCTCCTCCTCCTCCTCCTCCTCCTCCTGCCTTTATATCTCTCTAGTATCTCTCATTGGCAAAACTCTTATGGAAGCCAGATGTCAAAGGAGTCTGGGAAACTGAATCTGTAGAGTCACAGCCCCAGCAGCATAAAGCAGACTATGAACAGGTAAACTGGCAGGAATGACAAGTAGAGCTGGGTAGCACGTCTCTGCACTTGTTTTAAGGCCCATTCACACTTATCCCTGCTTCCTTCCAGTTGTCCCCCACAAAGCATCTCCACTTTAGAAATCTGACTGCCTCCACCTGGCCCTGCAGCACTGGGGGCCCCATTTCTACAGGTTGTCCCTTCTCCAGCACCAACGGAAGCTCCATTCTGACTACAGCTTTCCCAACAGCCACAGTTGCACAGGTCACTCACCGCTGCGAAGGAAGCTCCACAGCCATCCTGTCTTCCCTCCAGCGGTCCCTGTTTTCTTCCTTCCTTCCCTTCACTCCAGGAACGATCCGCTCTCCATCCCCTCCTCTCTGGTCACCCAGCCTTCCGGCTGCAGGCCCACCATCCCTCAGGGGTCATAAAGAATCTCTGGGAACCAAGTTTGGTGCTTTCCTTCAGAGTCTTTCCTCTTGGCTTCCTGCTCCGAGTTCTCTTGATGACTGTTATTTAATCTTCCATGTGATTTTGGATTGCTGTTTTTCATCTCTTCGCTTCTTATTGCCAGTTTTCTTAAACACTGCTCTTCTCTATAGATTTTCTCTCCAATTGAGAATTAAGAATTACCTTTTTTAGAAGTCTCAATCCAGTATTAAGTTATTTTCACATTAACTATAACACTCCCAGGTTTCTCTATAGCCAAGTGAATGTTCCACTTAGAATATCTCAAACTTACCTAAAGTATGACATGTTCAAATCAACCTCTGTTCTTAGCCAATAAAACCACTCATTTTTCTTCCATTCATTCAGACTGGAACATTGGAAGTTGATTTGGACTTATCACAAGTTTTTTAAAATTTTTCTTAATTTTCTTACTTTTTTCTTTCTTCATCCTCTCTTCCTGTTTCCTCTAAGCCCTGGGACGAGGGCAGTAAACACTTGAGACTTAAGAGGTTGGAACTGGGCTTTTCTGATCCTGGGTTCTAGTCTTGATTTGGCTACTAACTGACTGGGGGACCTTGGTTAGTTCATCTACACAATGGAATAATAATAGTAGCAAACTTAAAGGGCCTATTTGAGTAAATGCAAAGCACTTAGGAGCCTGGCACATACTAAGTGCCACCTAACTGTTAGTTGTTATTATTATTATTATTATTATTCCTTAGGAACTTCAACTCGGGCAGGGACTAGAAAACCTCAGGCAATTTACTTAATCTCTCTTATTCTCAGTTTCTTCATGAAGTGGGATTTCTAATAATAATTTTCTAATAAGAATTATTTGTATTTAACTAATTGTATATAAGTTTGTACATAAGTAAAACTCTTAATAAAGCAATCATCCAATAAATTTTGGCTATTAGTGATATATGTGATGGCCAATGACATTAATACTCTGTCATGAAAAAAATCATGGGTTTTTCATCCTTAAGTAACTATTTCCAGTTTAGAGATTATACCTTTCCCTGGTATGCATTTTCCATTTTTGATGATTTTATAATGTTTGAATTATGAAATTCATGCCACTTATCATTATTTTACTCCTGTAATGTTACTGTTTCTGCTTGATCTTAAAAATTATCATGTGCATAGACTTCTTCATGCTGATCTACAGCATGTCATCAAAACATTCACCAAATATTTAGATTATTTTCATTTGACACTTAAAAGAAACTCCCAAGAATATCTGTTCAGTTTTGCTTTTTGACTTCACTGACATTATTTCTAAGACCTTTCATGGTGATTGTCTGTAAACAAGCATTTCCAACATTTTGACCATTCTCTTCATATGGAATTGAGGGTCCAGTATGGCAATGTATTTTTTAAATTTCAGGAAAGGAGGTAAGTATATTTTGGTTTCAGTGTCAAAGCAAAATATTAAGTAAATTCTTGATTTATGGTGTGAAATTTGGGTAGATTAAACACATTGGTGGGCCTGCAACCAGAACCCTGGTTTTGCTCCTCACCCTGCCTTAACCCACAATATTTGAAAGCCCTTAGACTCTTTATGCACTCACAAGAACAATTATACTTTTTTCTATCCAAATATCTTTTAAGTGAATATTAGCCCTATTGCTTTGCCAAGTCCTTTATCTAATAAAAGAGGAATTCGGATAGAATGATTCCTGAATTTCTTGCCAGTTACATTGTTTTCTCTTAGGTCTCACAAAATGTGGGGACTGCCTCTGTGGATAGACAGCTGAATGTCATCACCTCTGGTCAGTCCCACTGCCTTCTTGCAGAAGAGTGAGAAGAAGAAGGGCTCCTGGATCAGACAGATGTGACTTAGGATTCTGCTGCAGCTACTTACCAGCTTCATGACACCCCTGAAGATGGTGTGGCTTCCTCTACCCGCATAACCTCAATCCTCTGGTTTTACCTGACCAAACATCAGATGGTGAGAAATAAAAAGTCTGGTGGTTCATTTTCAAATATAGTATTTAGCCTTAAAGTATAAAATGACTTGGGATGAAACAAAAATAACTGGAGGGGAAAGCAGGATGGAAAGTTACAAACAGTTAACACTGAGTGTAAAGATTTACAGCCAGTTGACAGACGGGAGGTGAGAAGGAAGGGGCTTTACCTGACCAACAGTGATAAACTGTGTATGGCCAAAAGGCGCTCATCCAAAGGGACTTGCCTGCCACAAGAGGACAAAGGAAGGTGGGGACAACGAAAGGCATATTTCTTTAAATAACCCCACAGGAAACACTAAAACCTAAGACACATTCCAGAGATTGTGCGCTCCACATTACTCAGCCAAAGAGGAACTGGGGAGGGATCTTGTGCTCTAGGGGATGAAACACCGATTGTACCCAACCAAGCTGGAGGTGCCTGACCACCAGGCACCTGATTTTGCCAGACTGTCATTAAGTAAAGCCTCGCTTTTTGCTGTTATCATAGATATTTCTAACAGATAGTTGCTTTGCATGAATTTTTTCATTTATTTACCACAGTTCTTAGCAGTGGTACTGTTATTCATCCTCATTGTACAGACAAGAAAACCAAGGCAAAGAGCAATAACAGATTAAGTCCAAGCTCACAGAGCTAGAAAAGAACAAACCAAAGGCCATGATCACTGACCTGGACTGCCCATTGGCATGGGCAGAGGTCATCTCTGACTCAACACTTTCACCCCTAGAACCAGCTTAGTGCCTGACACAGGGAGGTTGTCAGTCCATGCTGACAGATATTGTGTATGACAGATATTGTGAATGCCAGGGATAGTAAGCAGATTTGCTGTGGTTGACTGTGTCTGCTTCTCTTCTATGAAGAGAAAGAACACCCTGCATCAAATGTGATCCTCTGGCTCTTGGCTCTGCCTGTCCTGCTTCATTTGCTCTGCTGCCTTCTCCTCCTTCCTGACTGCAGCCGGTAGATTCAAAGCTGGAGCTTGGTGCAGAAAAGGGAAAACAGAACTCTGACCTGAGCGAACTGAGAGAGGGGAAACATGGAATGAGGGGAGGGAGCACATAAGGAAATATTTAATCTAATGGAATGGAAGCAAAATGTTACATACAATTGGCACATTATGAAATCAAGGTTTTGTACTACAGATCAGTGCCCTTTTCTTTCTGGCTTAACTTGGTCTGAGAATAAGCTGGGAGGTGTGGCTTAAAACTCCAGATTGCCTGCGGAATCAACTGGCACTCAAGCAAACAAAATAAAATACCCTTGCAACACACTGGCTATTTGTGGAGCAGGGAAGAAGTCTGCAGGGATTCGTCAGTCTCCAGGTCTGCAGAGAAGACAGAAGCATCATGAGCACAGCAGGGAAAGTAAGCAAAAAAGATTTACTGTTGGAAATATACTCTCATTTGCATAATATGTAAATGGATACAGTTTTTGATGAATAATCTAACCTTGATCAAATAGAAAGAATATGTATTGAAATGCAATATGCAATGTATTTATGATATATTCTGAACTACAATGAAAACAAATTATTCCTAAATATCTTCAACAAGAATGTGTAGAATATGGGTCTATTAAAATCTTAATTTCTGGGCTGGGGATATAGGTCAGTTGGTAGAGTGCTTGCCTTGCAAGCACAAGGCCCTGGGTTCAGTCCCCAGCACACACACACACACACACACACACACACACACACACACACACACAATCTTAATTTCCTACTTAAATAAATTTGCAATAAAGTGATAGTTAATTCCTAGCCACTTGTGACTAATTGTCAAATCTACCTAAAGTTGTAAATGACTGTCATCAAAAGTTATCTTTATATTAAGAAATCATAATTTAAATGTTATTCTTTACAACCATATTATTCTTATAAACACAGGAAAGTCAAGTTTGACGAAAGTTTTGTGAAAAGAATTTGATTCAGAAACCTTGTCAGGCTGAAAGACAGTAAAAGCAGCACAGATCAACCATGTGCCTGCCACATCAGGGACACCCACCGCTCAGGACCCACCTACAACTAGTGTCCTATTTTCAAGTACTCTCATATTTGTTTTGCCATTGTCCATGGGGAAAAGAAAATTAAAGGAGGAGAAGAGACCAATTGGGGAAAAAGAGGCATCACATGCAGGAAAAGAAATGTGAAATTATTATAAAGTCAGATCCTTTGGACTTTAGCAGAAATTGAACAAGGGAGCAATAAGTTTTAAGTGGACATACACTGACTGAAGTACAATAATGATAACAGAACTCCATGCACAAGTCAACAAGCCACCAGCAAACAACAATTTCAGGATATTAGGAAGTCTGTAAGGATGGCCTTCATGTCAGTGTCTTTCAGTTAATTATGATTCTCTCTTCTTATGTTAATGCTTCACACATTTTTAAAAGGTGTTTTTATTCTGTTTGCAAACCATTTGTTCATTTCTATAGAGCACTTATTAGGTAGTAGGTGAAGGGTGGGGTGTTTTACAAAAGCGAGATGACCTAATCCCTGATTTCAAGAGTCTCATCTTCCTGTTTGATTTTCCAGGTAATAAAATGCAAAGCAGCTGTGCTGTGGGAGCTAAAGAAACCCTTTTCCATTGAAGAGGTGGAAGTTGCACCCCCTAAGGCCCATGAAGTTCGTATTAAGGTGAAATTTTTTTCACTTATATTTAATTTTAGGTTTAAAAAAATTCAGAGACTATTCAAAATAGAAACAAACAAAAATCCATTAACAGGCACTTTTTAAATAGTTATCCATAGAATGTATTACATTCATTGCTAAGGCAAGCTATGAATGTAAATTGTTAAATTTTTAAAAAGTAACCAAAGAGTATGCATAGTATAATCCCAGTAAAACAAAAAAGAATTTATGTGTTCTTACAGAAGAAAAGTTATATACTAAGGTATCAAATTCAATTAACAGATATTTTCTTGGTGTTAATCTGCAATTTTTTACTTCCATATAAAGCATTCATTCTCATATGTCATATACAACAAATATTTCAGGATCAATTGTTGTAAATTATTTAATTCTGGAGAGGAAGGTAGAGAAGGGTTTTGAACAATCTTGAGAACAAATTCGATCTTTTGCATGTGGAGAGTAGGGACTCTTAGAAGACTTGAAAATTCTCAGAAGCATGATTACAGAAATGTGAATGTTATGTCCTTCTCAGACCTAATCATTTTACCTTTCATTTATAGATGGTGGCCACAGGAATCTGCCGCTCAGATGATCACGTGGTTACTGGAAACTTGGTCTGGCCTCTTCCTGTGATTTTAGGCCACGAGGCAGCTGGCATTGTAGAGAGCATTGGAGAAGGGGTGACTACAGTAAAGCCAGGTACAGAATTCACATCCAGGGGCTGGGCGTTAGTTCCAGATCCCAAGATCATCCAGCCCAGATGAGGAAAAAAAAGCGATAAGTGCTATAAACCTGGCACAAGCTCATGGACGAGGTGGGAGTAGAGGGGTTTCCTCCTTCCCTTCACATTCAGATGATTTTGTATTTTCTCCTTCAACAACTATTTACTGAGCACCTACTAAGTGCCAGCATCCAGGTTAGAGCCTGGAGTATATGAACCTCAAAAGAGACACAGTGCTGCCAGAGTGGAGGCATAATTGAATACCTTCCATTTTAGTGTTGCTGAGCACTGTCTCTGTCAGGACCCAAACAGAACCACAGATGGGGCGAAGGAAAAAAAACCTCAGTCTAGATCCCGAGACTCTCGAGCAGGGTATGGAGACTGTTCTGTGCTGAGGCTAGTACTGAGTCAACGTGGTCTTTCTGGGGTGGGAAGTGGAGTCTGTTCACCACTGTAGTCTTCCAGTGACTTACTTCCCAAACCAAGAACAATAAGACAAACTAGATGGAAGGAAAGGAAAGAAATGGCAGAAGGCAGCCAGTCGTAAGCAATACCACTTTTATTATCTTTAGTCAAGGTAACGGTGACTGGTTACAAACTGCTCATTATTTTATTTTTTAATATTTCTTTTATCTTAATTTTACTTTATGTTGACATGTTTTGGGAGGTAAAGGATTAAAAAAAAAAAAACAAAATTTTCATGCCATCATCTCCACATAAAGTTTATCTATAAAATGTGATGGGCCCATTTTTCTTGGTCTGGTTGGATAGTAACAGCCATAATTTTTTTTAAAAAAATTATATTTAATTCTAAAAAGATCACTTTAGCCAGTAGATTAAGCCCTTTCTTTTAAATATTTAATTAAACTGAATAGCAAATAATAAATAAATAGTTTAGAAACTATAAAGTGGTTAGGAAATTAAGCACCAAAAATGAAAATAAATTAATAATGAAAGGACACTCGTACTTTTAACCTCTGCTTTCTTGATAGCAAGAAAAATAATTAATAAATTATCAGCTAAAAACATTTGATAGTTCTTGTTCTCAATGAAAGAATATTGAGAGTTGAGATTTTCACAGGAATTTCTTGAGCTCTTTGTCCCATTTTTTCTAGTCTTTCTCAAAAAGGAATGAAGATTTTTTAAAAAGCATTCCCTTCATAATAAAGATAAGCATCATCACTTTGAAAAGTCAAAAACTGGTTGTTGAAATTATCATTTTTATCATAACTCATGTCAAGTTTTGTTTTATTTTTATTCTAAAAATGTTTTATTTTATTTTATTCATTTTAGTTTTATTGTAACTATTGAACAAAATATAAGATCTCCCCAGCGTCTGGTAGAACTATAACAACTTGCTTGCAACTAAAATTTATATCTAGCCAGGTTACGGTTAGACACACCTGTAATCCCAGCAGCTCAGGAGGCTGAGGCAGGAGGATCCTGAATTCAAAGCCAGCCTCAGCAAAAGCAAGGTGCTAAGCAACTCAGTGAGACCTGTCTCTAAATAAAATACAAAATTGGACTGGTGATGTGGCTCAGTGGTCAAGTGCTTCTGAATTTAATCCCCGGTAAACCCCCCCCCCCCCAAATTTATATCTGTACTTACAGCAGTAATATTTCAGGTTTAATTACTTAAGGATTAAATAAGATGATGTGTGAAGTCCCCAGGAAAAATCAGGGTGTGCCATAAACATTAACTATCAATACAGCGTAAATAATTTTTTAAAACCACGTCATTTTCTACATTCACACTTCTTCTTTGGGAATCTTCATGAAGGCACATATTAAACCCAAATGACCAATGACATGGTTGATTGAACCCTATTTCTTGCCTTTTCCAAAGATACACATCTCTACATGTAAGGATAAGTTCTTGCTTTATTAATTCCTGGATAGAAATTTAAGAGAAATTTGTTTTGTTCCCTTCCAGGTGATAAAGTCATCCCGCTCTTTAATCCCCAATGTGGAAAATGCAAAGTTTGTAAACACCCTGAAGGCAACATCTGTGTGAAAAGCAGGTAGGTTTCTTATACTCTCCTTGCACAGTTCACAAATTTGCACATCTGTTTGCTCCTGTTTCATGTCCCTTGTGTGTCTGTGTGTTCCATTGATCAGTATAAAAAATCCCCGGGGGACCTTGGAGGATGGCACCAGCAGGTTCACCTGCAGGGGGAAGCCAATCAACCACTTCATTCACACCAGCACCTTCTCCCAGTACACAGTGGTGGATGAGATGTCCGTGGTCAAAATTGATGCAGCTTCCCCACTGGAGAAAGTCTGCCTCATCGGCTGTGGATTTACAACTGGTTATGGCTCTGCAGTCAAAATTGCCAAGGTAGTATGGACAGTGGCCAATGAAACCAGTTAACATTAAGATCGTAAGGAACCAAAAGGGTAGCAATTTCTCACAAGTATCAGAGATTTTCATGTATTTGTAGTGTTGATTTTTTCATGTATTTATTTATTAAAATTTTTTTGTTCTGATTAGTTTACATGTGACAGTAGAATGTACTTTGACACATCATTCACAAACGGAATCTAACTTCTCATTGTATATGTTGTAGAATCACATCAGTCATGTAATTATATCCGTACATAGGGTAATAATGTCCAATTCACTCTACTACCCTTCCTGCCCCAGTACCTTCTCCCCTCCCTTCACTCCCCTCTGTCTAGTCCAAAGTACTTCTATTTTTCCCTAGCACTAGTCTTATAGTCAATTAGCATCCACATTAGGAAAAAACATTTGGCCTTTGTTTTGGGGGGATTGGCTTATTTTGCTTAGCATGATATTCTCCAGTTCCATCCATTTGCCTGCAAATGCCATGATTTCATTCTTTTTTAAGGCTGAGTAATATTCCATTGTGTATATATACAACAGTTTCTTTATCCATTCATCTGTTGAAGGGTACCTAGGTTGGTTCTGTAGTTTGGCTATTGTGAATTGAGCTGCTATAAACATTGACGTGGCTGTGTTACTGTAGTATGTTGATTTTAAGTCCTTTGAGTATATACCAAAGAGTAGAATAACTGGGTCAAATGGTGGTTCCATTCCAAGTTTTCTAGGGAATCTCCATACTGCTTTCCATAGTGGTAACACCAATTTGCAGTCCCACCAGTCATGTATGAGTGTACCTTTTCCTTCACATCCTCACCAACACTAATTGTTGCTTGTATTCTTGATAAATTGGAGTGAGATTAAATCTTAATTTTGATTTGCATATCTCTAATTGCTAGAGATGTTGAACCTTTTTTCAAATATTTGTTGATAGATTGTATTTCTTCTTCTGTGAAGTGCCTGTTCAGTTCCTTAGCTCATTTATTGGTTGGGTTATTTCTTTTTTTGGTGCTTTTAGAGTTCTTTATTTATGTGGGTTTGTCTCTGTGTCTTCTATTCTGCCTCATTGGTCTATGTGTCTTTTTTGGTGTCAATACCATGCTGCTTTTGTTATTATGACTCTGTAGTATAGTTTAAGGTCTGGTATTATGATGACTCCTGCTTCACTTTTCTTACTAAGGCTTGCTTTAGCTATTCTGAGTCTCTTATTTTTCCCAGTGAATTTCATGATTATTTTTTCTATTTCTATGAAGAATGTCATTGGGATTTTAATAGAAATTTCATTAAACCTGTATTATTCTGGGTTTCTTATTCTTCCAGATGAATTTCATGATTGCTTGCTCTATTTCTGTGAGGTACGTCATTGGGATTTTAATTGAAATTGCATTGAATCTGTATAGCACTTTTAGTAGTATGGCCATTTTGACAATATTAATTCTGTGTATCCAAGAACATCGGAGATCTTTCCATCTTCTAAGGTCATCTTCAATTTCTTTCTTTCTGTAGTTCTCATTGTAGAGGTCTTTCATCTCTTTTATTAGATTCATTCTGAAGTTTTTTGTTTGTTTCTTTGTTTGTTTGTTTTTGTTTTGAGGCTACTGTGAATAGGATAGTTTCTCTAATTTCTCTTTCAGTGGATTCACCACTGATGTATAGGAATAAGTTTCATTTATGGATTTTTGTAGTATTTGTTATTAATAGAAAAATAGCCCCAGAGAGAATTTGAGACCACATCTTAGAAAATGTACTTATTTATCACAGATGAAAATGCTGTTGATATTTAGTTAAGAAAAAGCAAATATTTTATTTCCAATAATTATTATCTTATATTTGTTCTTTGCGCATCTACTAAATTTTAGGCCTGGGATCTCATTTAGTCATTCATTTTACAGTTAGAGAGTAACTACACACATCAGGCACAATAGGTTCCGCTGGGTTCTAAGGAAGTCAAAGTGAATGAAAAAAGAGTTTGTTTTTGAGGAGCAAAAAACTATGGATACCCTACTCCCAGGATTAGGACCAATAATATATTCCAAAGCCTTATCCAATACACCTTCAAACTGAGGATCACCCACTCTGCAGATCCAAGGAGAAAAATAATGAAGCTTTAGCAATGTGTTTATCCCACTCACTGTGGGATTACACTGCTGCACTTCTCCCCTGCCATGAACATATGCCCACACGGATACTCAAAACAATAATGGATTTCGCTCATTATTAAAATACCACCCAACTTCATGGTGCATTATTGTTCTGTGTGATTTTTCTAAATTCAAGAATAAAGATAAACAAATATCACATTAGCCCCAGCCTACCTTATCTTAAAGTTGTCAGTTGAATTTCCCCTGTTGTTTATGCTTTGCTTTAAGCCCAGGATAACCCTTAAAGGCTTCTCATCTAATTCTGCTCTCATTACACTGGTTGTGATTACTGAAAGTTAATGGGCCAGGGAAGAAGCCGCTTATTGATAGCTTGATTGGATTACTTTTTGATCTCCTGGAGTGACCTTGTCTACTTTTTTCATTCCCCACCACCCTCACCAAATTGCTTTTGTGTGTGTATAACATACTGAAGCTAGTTACCAATGATTAGAACCATTGAGAGTTTCTTCAAGATTAGAGTCATTGCAGGCTGTGGTTGTAGCTCAGTGGTAGAGTGCTTATCTAGCATGGGTAAGGCACAGGGTTTCAGTCTCAGCACCACGTAAAAATAAATAAATAAAGATACTGTGTCCATCTACAACTCAAAAAAATGTATTAGGGTCATTGATATTTGGAGCTTAAAGTTCATCCAGTTCACTGGCTCTCAGCTTGGCTTCCCATTGTTGTGACCTGGGGATGGCATTCCACCCACAGAAATTCTGATTGAATTTGTATGGACTGTGACATTGTAATTTTTTAAGCTCTCCAGAGGAGCCCACTATGTAGCAAAACTGAAAAGTCACTGACTTAATTCAACCCCCTCTGTTTAAACATGAAGCAAGAGTAGCCAAAACAGATTTTGACCAAAAGTTGGACATAGCTCCTGAGAGCGTGCGAGGCATGCACTTTATATAGCTTGAACACTTCAAACATTGTGTGATCTATTTTTGCTTTTTCAAAAACAGGTCACCCAAGGTTCCACCTGCGCTGTGTTTGGCCTGGGAGGAGTTGGCCTGTCTGTTATCATGGGCTGCAAAGCAGCCGGAGCAGCCAGGATCATTGGAGTGGATATCAACAAAGACAAATTTGCAAAAGCCAAAGAGGTGGGTGCCACTGAGTGCATCAACCCTCAAGACTACAACCAACCCATCCAGGAGGTGCTGAAGGAAATGAGTGGTGGAGGGGTGGACTTTTCATTTGAAGTCATTGGTCGACTTGACACTATGGTATGTACCTTAGCATGCCTTGAGTTTTCTACTTCTGCAATATAGAGTATGCAGCATAATTTAACTATTATGCAGCAATATATTTTTGGAATAGCAATTTCCATCTCCTTTTTGTTACTTGGATCATTTAATTTATTGCTATGAGAAATCCTTCATTTTATCAGCTAACCAAAACTCAAATAATATTTCTCCTTTAATGAGGAAAAGAGTTTTTTTAATTGAGCCATTACAGATTAACTTTATTGATTTTCTTTTCCTTTTTTCTCTTACAGAACAATTTTTGGTATTTAGCAGGAAAAGTACATGAGTCCTGAACTGATTCAGTGTTCCTAATATCTAATAGTAGTATTTTCACATCAATTCTGGTTCAAGTAGCAGCTTTGAGAGGAATATTTTTAAAATAGGTAGTGTCATCCCTGCCCATAAGAAATTTAATCTTACTATTCTTTGATTCACGCTCATATTTCCAGCTTGTTCACAAATCAATACCTTATTATAATGATCGTCTCTCTAAGGTTCAAACACAGAAGGCTTTTCAGAGAAATAACAATAGATCTGCTGTGATGCTCACTGTCGATGGAAGATTCTGTTACATCGCCCCAGAAAAAGAGATAAGACCCCATTTCTCAAAGTAGCAGAAGCAAGGCATTCATTGACAGTGTTCATGCTGAGATTATAGAGCATCATTCAATCCAGAAGGCCATTCAAGGGTCCTGCCAGCTAAGTGGCCTTGAGGAAGTGGCTCAAGCTCTGTGTCTCAGCATCCTCACCTGTACAATGTGTCAGTTTTCATGTATTAGTATGAGTCAATACATTTCAAGGACTTAGAAGAGTGTCACACCCTGGCAAGAGCCTCTGTCACATTGCTATCACTATTGTAGTACTGATAGCAGACTGTTATTATCTTTCTGAACATCCCACTCCAAAAGGCACTCGTTAGGTTGATCCTGGGTCCACAGCCTGTAGTAAAAGGAAGAAAGCAATGCAGGAATCCTTATTTATGGATTGAGGATACAGTCCAGTCAAGCTGGAAGCTCTGAGTCTATGGATGTAGTACAGGACATACGACAGGCCCTCTTTCCCCTGCCACAGCCTCTGGCCTCCTCTAAGGGTCTCTGCCTTAATCAACACAGGATCAAAATTAACTCTACCTTGATTTGATATATGTTTTCCTCCTCTGTACTTTTCTTTCCCTAGAGATTAGAGCCATCAGGAAAAACCAATAACATACTTATTCACTGCAACAAACAGTATATTCCTAGCAGGTCAGTTCTCTGGTTACTGTCACTTGAATTATATCTCAAAAATAAACAAGTTGTTGATAATGTTGATTTTCAGTTAAAAACAAATTCAAAAAGTAAATATATACATAATGCAAATTCTGTTTTTAAACTGGCAAATTTGATTTTCCTCCACATTCTTAACAAATATGGTTTAATAATTTTTTTTATATTTCAATGAATTCTGGATTTTTTCAAATATCATCATCCAGCTAAAAGGAATAAGGAGCAATTTGGGGCCAACTATAATTTTACCAACAGAAAATATATCCTAAGGAAACTGACTGCCTTCACACACCACTTTATTTTACCACGAGACAGCACACTGCCTGGCACATCACAAGCACCCAGTATCTATGTATTGAAGTGAATACTTTTTTAAAAATCAGCAGATTTTCTTCCACTCCTCAAATTTAAGAGATATATATCTCATAGCTTTGTTTATGAATTACATGAAATAATGCAAGTAAAATACTTATCACAGTGCCACTTGTCATATGGTAAACTCTCAATACATGTTAGCTGGTGTTACTGATAGGAAATACTATTTTCAAGCTTGTAGTTCTTACATCATCTTTGGAATATGTATATTATTACTTTCAAAAAATTACAAATATCAATTACCATGGGTAATATGTTTCTAGTTATATTTTACCTAGCCAGAGCTCTCCTAAAGTCTGCTGAAAAAGTCCCCAGAGACAAATAAGACCCGATTGTTGAGGTTCACCAGGAAAACCTAGCAGTGTTAGTAATCGGGATCTATGCCCTGAAAGTAAAGTTTTTTACAGATGTGACCTGGGACAATATGTCATAGATGATGGAGGTCCAAAGAGAACCCAAATTTTTCCAAGGTTGTAGCTTTTCTCATTGTGCTGTTTTTCTATTTTCCCTGTTTTCCCATATGGAACTGGGTTGTTACTTTATTTGAAAATGTCAAATGCTCTAGAGCTACATGTTCTGAGGATATCTAGTCTTCCAAGTGTCACTCTTCAAAATCAAAAGACTAATCATTAATTAGTACAAAAATTAATTAGTGTCTTTGGAGATTCTAAAACACTCTTTTACTACAGACTATGTTAAAAATTGACAGGAGGGGAATAGATTCCTGGAGTGTCTTTTGAAGATCCAGAATAATAGGGATTGTTTAAAGTAAAACTAGTATGCATTTTGGAGAGATACGAACATCATTTTAGAAATGGACAACAGAATTGGAATCTGTTAAAAGAGAGATGACCAAGTGGACCAGAGACAAATTTCGATGATGTAATCATATCTTATTCACCAGTCAAAATATTTGTTCAAACTACAAGTTTCAAAATACATTCTTAATAATCAATTAATTAATCAATTCATAGATTGCCCGAGAATCATGTGATGATGAAACAGTATCCTTCTGTTGAAACCCAGACTTTACATATGTTTGTAATGATATTTGCTTCTTCATTAGTTTATAAGGAAGGATGAAGTACACATAAATTGATTCATCCATGTTTTCACTGAAAAATATACTTTCTGAGTATTTCTCCAAGCAGCAACACTATCCTAGGTACAATGGGGACTGAAACAGAAGACAATTTCCTCCTTTCAATATCACATGATCCTGTATTTCATGAGTAGGTGCTGTCAGAGAATCTACTTTAAGGAGGCAAAATATTGATTTTTATTCCAGCTTTCTGCCCTGTTATGCTGTCAAGATGCATATGGTATAAGTGTCATCGTAGGGGTACCTCCCGATGCCCAAAGCATCTCTGTGAATCCTATGCTGCTGCTGTGTGGACGCACCTGGAAAGGAGGAGTTTTTGGTGGTATGTAGTTAGGCCTAAGAACCAAATTTTTTTAACCTCAGAATTTCCTCCCTTCTATAAGTGACAAGGGTCAGATTTTGAAAAACAATGTAGTTACTACATTGAACATTAATTTTTAAAAAATGAATTAAAATTCCTGTTGTATCTATAGGTTCCAAATCAATTAGATGTGGAACTAATGCAAAGAGAAAGTCCCAAGACAGACTACTCTGGAATCCCCATAAATTAACTAGGAACTTTCAGCATCAGCTCTTTTCATACTTGTTACATAGGGCACCAAAATTCTTTGTAGGACACAGGAAATCTGTATCAATAATTTATGCCTATACTGATTGCAAATTTAGATGATTGCTGAATTTGCTTTTTGTCTTTGGTCATAATTATCTGTACTGTAATTCCTCTACGAAAAGCTAATAAGCACCCTAAAGCTAGCTACTTTATCTGTGAGGATTAAAAAAAATCAAAGCACTGCAAAAGGGCAGTGAAGGGCTCTTTGTTAACCTCATCAATAGCAGTCTACAGAATGTAGCACTTTTTACAGACTTTTATTTTAATTTTGTTGGGAAGTCTCCTCTCCAGTTCTACTTATTCCTGACTAAATCTAACAATGCTATTGTCTTCTTTTCAGGTTTTAAGAGTAAAGATTCTGTCCCCAAACTGGTGGCTGATTTTATGGCTAAGAAGTATTCATTGGATCCATTAATAACTAATGTTTTACCTTTTGAAAAAATAAATGAAGGGTTTGAACTGCTTCGCTCTGGAAAGAGGTAGATTTGAAGTTTCCTTTTATGGTAGGGTACTTTCTAACAGAGAATGAAAAAGTGGAAGGATGAGGAGAAAGCTGGAATCTGTTGGTTTTCCATCACCAGTTCAGTCTTTCCATGTAGAACATCTCAGATCATACTGGGAAAATCTGAGAACAGTTGCTTTGTGTTTCCTATCCAGTTGAAACTACATTATACTGATGACAACCCATCTGAGTGATCAGAGTCACTCAGCCTTTTTCAGAAAAGATCACTCACCTTGGCCAGAGAAATCATCAGAGTCACACAATCATAATTACAATATGGAGTCACTGAAGCCTCAGCCTGGCCATCATTAATGGCCATATATAATGTTCAGGACATCCCCCAAACTTTCATTATGGGAGTAAGGGGGATGACACTGAGATGATTTTATATACAGATACTAGTAATTTTTCAAGAAAAATACTACTATTGTTATTTCTTTTTGCAGTTTACAAATACTTTTTTACAAATAAAAATTATAATAAGGGAGAAGTGTACAAAATCCTATGTTAAATGTTTAAATCTTATAAGTTCTCCAAAGCTTAGGGGAAAGAAGTCAATCCATTTTCTACCTCTAACATTTAACATGACCACCTAATTGGATGTGTTTGGTCACCTGCATTTATGTGACACACAGGTAGGAAGAATTACCTTCACCTCCCACTTTCTTGCTCCATGGTTCATGTATTTTCTGCTACCCCCACTTCTTCTCATGAGATTTCAACTTTAAATAGTGGATCTCAATATAGTTTTAATTTGCATTTCTCTAATTGCTATAGATGTTGGACTTTTTTCATATATTTTTTGGCCATTCATATTTCTAAGAAGGTGGTTTTTAGCAATGGCATTAGTACCTATATAAATGTTACATTTCCAATATTCCTAGTATTCCCAAGAATGAAGTTCTCTTAGAATTAATCCATATCAACTTCATCATCTACTTCTAAGAATCCTTAACCATTTCTGTATCAAAACTTTATTAAACCTTTCACATGATCTTAACTTTACTAAACTCTGTTCCTTTAAGCAAGTTATCTATCTAGTAATTTGTATTTGAGTTTGTATCCCCACCCTACGCTAGATGTGTGACTTAGAGCAAGTTTGTAAATCCAAGTCTCAGTTTTTACCATCTCTAAAATGGAAATAACAGGAGAAACTAACAGCATTTTTTTGTTTAGGTTGGGGTTTAAATGAGGTAATGTTTGAAGAGCATCTACAAAGAGCATTACAAATAACAGGAATATATTACAAGTTATTTCCTATTTTTTATATTTTATTCCAGGCATGTAGACTTTCAGAAAAATACATTGTTTTGTTTTAAGGATTCTAGTGCAGAATTAAAGTCTAAAGGGGCAGCCATATTCAGGGTGTTGTGGTGAGTTTAAGATTGGAGAAAACCTAAGAGAGAACCAGAAAGGACAAATGGCCCTTACACTGCCTTGGAGCTTAATGTCCAAGGATGGCCAAGGAATGTCTGGGAACACAGATTTTCACTGAGACACGTCAAATGTTTAATTTACTCGCATGGAAGAGTGTAAATTGCCTATGTGATAAAAGTTTCTTTCCCTTCCTGTTTCAGTATCCGTACCATCCTGACATTTTGAGACCATCCAGATGCCTTTGGAGCAGTCTTCTGACTCTTCCCATCATCTGGAGTACCAGCCAGAAAAACATCAATTTTGTTCATTAGAGATGTAAACAATAATATTACACATGCAAGCTTTTCCTGAAAGATCAGAAATTCTTAAGAAATCATTTTTTCAAGCAAATATTTAAAATCCACATGAGAGTTATTGAACATAAGCAGGTGATTAACGCTAGTAAGCTTTTCTTCTTAAGCATTTGACTTATGCCATCTTTTCTGTTGAGGAAGGATACTTCTTGTGAGTTCTTGTATTTTTTTTTTTCTGTCTTTTTAACCACCAGTCATTTACACTAAGTGGAGGGAATCTTCCACTGTCCCCAACATAAACACAGCAGGATATTGTGCTTGAAGTCACCTGTATCTACCTTATTTCCACTGTCTGTGTTTTCCTTTCTATGAAATGTAATCCAAATCATAGCATGGGGGCTGGGGTTGTGGCTCAGTGGTAGAGTGCTCCTATACCATGTGTGAGGCCCTGGGTTCGATCCTCAATACCACATTAAAAATAAAAGTATTGTGTTCATATATATATATATATATATATATATATATATATACTTTTTTTTTTAAATCATAGCATGGTAAAGGATAGATTCAGGTTTAAAAATGAATATTCAGCACTTCTCAATCCAGGGACTTTCTTAGTTATTCAAAGGCAATATCACACATTTTCATACAGTGGTGGGAAATGTTTTTTTTTTTAATTGCTGTTCTAATATTTTCTTTGCAGTGAATATGTAATTGCTCTCAAATAAAATCAGGAATCTTGTTTTATGTGATAAATGTGAGGTTTGGATAGTAAATGTGGGAAATAAACTATTTCTGTACCATATTTTAAAAACTCTGTAATTTATACTTATGAAGGCATTTTATGGGCTAAACAGTTAATGATTACAACTGACTAAGGTGTCATTCCTTTTTGTTAGAAATAATGGAATGACTTTTAAAGTGCAGGGGCAATGGGAATGGAAGTAACTTTGAACACAGCATTTAAGATTGTAACTTAACAATGACACAAATACCCAAGAAATATATTTTCTAAGTAGATATAGTCATCTCTACATACGTTTTTGCAAAAAATTTTTCTCTATCTAGAACTTTTCTATAAATTACTATAACTTAAACAAAGTCTCTAATCCTGGGATTAATTTAATATTTTGAATAAGTTCAGATCCCTTTGTTAATTATTTCCCACTAGCAGAAGATCTGCATTATGAGTTTTATATCCACTTGTGTATTCTATTCTTATTTTTATTTAAAGGATTGATCACTATCTTCAAAAGTGTTATTGCAGTGTCTACGATCTCTTCGATATTGTAAAAAGGACCCTAGACTTAGAGTAAAACAATTTGCCACCTACTCTGTGACTTTCAGAAAGTCACTCAAACTCTCAGAAACTGTTGATCCTATGATTTAATAAAATTACTCTACCAACTCATTACAGCTTTACAGAGGAAGAGAGGCAGGAGGGAAAAGGAGGCACAGGGGACTGAAATGGAGCAAGCCAAATTTTATGCATATATGGTTATGTCAAAATGACTCCAACCTTATGCGTAACTATAATGCAGTAATAAAAACATTAAAAAGTTTTTTTAAAAGATTAAAGGGTATGATGCCAGTGAAAAAACTTTGTGAAATGTTGAAGTGCCATGGAAATGAACAGATTGTTCATTTGCTTTGTCAGAGATCCCAAAGGATGTATTCAAGGTCAAGGCAGCTTTCATAATGTCCCTAAAGTAGCATATCCTTAAGAAGACTACCTTTTGCTGATGCTGTGTGACTTTTACATTTGGTGCTGATGATGTGCAATCCTGAGAAAAAAGAGTTGGTTCTAACTTCCACCTCACACTGTGGGCACGAGATTCTGCTGGTGGCACAGAGGCCTCATCTGGCTTCTACCCTGTGCCCTCTCAGGTCCAGGGAGTGGGTGGGCCAGGTCACGGTGGACACTGTCATTGTACTCACACAGTAGCACTGTCTTGCATGTGGTGGGGGCAGGGTAGGTCACCTGCACAGAGTCTACGTTACATGGACATTGGTGGGAAAGAAAGGGAATGAAACAAAGCATGGAATGGAATCACAGAGTGGCTGGCATCCCTACAGGCCTGAATAGTGCACAGAGTCAGGGTGTGGGGTGGTTTCCAGCAAAGCTTCACTCTTGAATCAAGAACCTCCATATTTGCTCGAGTCAAAAAAAAAAAAAAAAAGTAACTCTGAATGTACATAGTTTGCACTCACTTTTAGGTAACCGTGAAAAGCTTAGTTAGAATGAAGAAAATTTTCAAAGTTCAAAGAGAAAGACATTTAGGAAGATGGTTCACCTACTAACTCTGAAACACCAACTTAGCTTCTTAATACACTGACAAAGAGGACCAACATAGATGAACTCTGCCTTGACCCTTGATAACTCTACAAGTCACTCAACCTGCTGTGGGGACTGAGAGTCATCTGGAAATCAAAGTCAACTGGGAACAGATTCGTACTTGCTAATTACAGAGTTCCGTGCCTGATTATTTAATTCTATTAACAAATGCTCTATGCACCTCTAACAACCTATTATAACCTCTGCTAGGTGTTCCCTAAAAAAATGTCAAAGGATCAATTTTATCAAAGTACACTAAATTCTGTTTACTATAAAATATCTAACAATACTCAGGAAATAGGCCATTGCAAACAAAGAGAAAAAAAAAATTGGTGGGGCAAAAATAAAACAGAGGAGGAGCAGCACAGTGGGGCCAAACCATGTTCCAAGAGGAGAAATGGACGTGGGTGTGGGTGTGGCTTGCTCACTTGATTCCCTGGGACTCAGCACTCAGAAGACACCTACACAGCTGCACAATCCTCTGGGAATCCAGAGGTTGCTCAATACCCCACAGAGCTAACTCAGAACAAAGTTAATTAGAGTCAGGGAAAAAAAATGGTTTGTGTGTTTCAGCTTGTTCCTTGAAGTATTTGACATGTCAGCAAATTACAAAGAAATTTTATTATCCACTAAAGCAGGTCAGAGAGCTCACCAGATAACTCTTTCTAAATATATTATTTAGAGACTACTACTCTCACAGAAACCAGTAATTAACAGATATCTAACTGCCATAAGGAGATACAACCACTGTTTTGTAACAGTCTCAGTTCACCGTGACTGTGAAAATGGGATTGGAGTTGGGAAGTGACTTCAAGACTCAGATGTCTTCTGAATCTGAATTCAATCCTCAGGAAATGAGAACGAACAAAAAGCTGGAGGGAAGTAAATCCTTTCATAACTACAGGGAACTTCTAAGATCTTTGGTTTGGCTTTTGTCTTTCCAAAAATCTTCAAACAACAATGACTAGCAAAGAGTTTGGAGGAGTCCATGAGCAATTTGTTGTACATTTACTACCTTCTGCCTTGAGGACTCTCAAAGGCAGACGCTCAAGAATACACTAGTTGACTTGAGAGCCCAAGAGCACAGGAGAGATTGGAAGCTTCCTGAAAGCTCTGTTTTCCATCTCCACAGGAGTTCTGAGGAAAAGGGAAAGAGTGAAGAGGGAAAAAGAATAACAATCATCACTGCCCTAGGCTAGTAGCTAATGGAGAAAGTGGCAATGTTCTATCCTGTGATTATGGTTCACTTAAAAGTTTTGTTTTGTGATTACATTGATTATTACATAATGCAAATATTTACTCCTCAACTTAAAGGATGAAAAGGAATTTGACAGAAGGAAAATTGAGGAAGTTGCCCAGACAGAGGGTTCAGTGTGGAAGATTAGAGCATTTGGGGGCAATTAAGTAGTTAGCTTTATTAACCTGTAAAATTCACGATGGGAAATGTCCAGTGCCAGGGAGTAGGGAGGGACTCCTGGATTCCTTCAAGAGGTTTAGATCTTATCCCTTGAGAATTGGGAACCCTATTAAAATGTTTCTGAGCAGATTGGTGATACAAGCAGAATGGCACATTAGAAACTCAGCTTTAGGAGCCTGTGGAGGGGGCGTTAGAGGTGAGGAGAGAATCAGGAAGGTGAGGAGTTGCAGCAAGTACAGTCCAGAGAAAAGGGAGCTGGCTGTACAGCAGCAGCAGCAGCAGCAGGGGAAGAGGACAGAACCAGTTAAAGGGACATTCTTAGGAAGTGTATGCGATTCTCCATCAAGAAACAGGGAGTACCGGGGCAAAGTTTATTCCCAAGTGTTGAGAACCATGTCTAAATTATGGGTCTGTTTGAGACGACAAGGCAGGGAAGCTACTTTTCTGGGAACTCCTGGGTGAAATTCCCTGGTTCAAGAAAGCCCAGATCATGCTTAGCTCACAGCCGCCCAGACATGGTGGAGCCTGCCAAGCACCAAGCAACCTGTTTACTGAAAGACACCCACCACATTGAAAGCTATGATGTACTTCCCCCTAAATAAAGAATTGGGGCCTCTTTTACTTCTTCAGTTCCAGTTCTTATTAGGGCTGGAAGACCCATCAGGCACCCCTCCCCCCCTTTTAAAATCTAATTTTTGGTTTTGTCTTCATTTCTTACTGATTACTTCAGACTTTCATTTTCCCAGATACCTTGTACTCCAAGCAGGAATCTGCTCTACCAGGGTGCTGGTTACCCCAGTATCCAAGAGTCAGGCCTGAAAAACTGGATGTAGATGGTAGACCCTGTCTGCAATTTAAGATGTAAAAACAACATCAATTGAAAGCAAATGAAAGAGAATACAAAAAGAAAAAGAAATGGAGACAGGCCTCAATGGATCAGTGATTCTTCATTAAGCTGTGGAGGGGCAAAATAGCTACAACAAGGGTCTGAGTTTTATAGAGTTTAGCAGGGCTACATCATAGGAGGAGCTTGTCAGATACTTTTGGCAGGCTTACTTCAGCAGGCAGGGGAACTTTGGCACATAAGGGAAATTGCAAAAGGTCAGTCCTCAGTTTCCTTTTTCCCCTGACAGGTTATAAGCTTCCACCTCCTTCATTCCAGACTCTGAAAGATTACCTTCTTGCTGTGTCACCCCATTTGTGGAAGGAAAGAAGGCAAGAGAGAACAAGAGGGAGTTGAACTCACCTTGTTACAGCTTCATTAATGTCCCCATAAGGTCATAGCCCTAGTGTTCTGATCACTTCTTAAAAGGTCCTACCTCTTAATACTGTTAAAATGGCAACTAATTGTAAACATGAGATTTGGAGGAGCAAATATTCAAATCATAGCAATAATTTAGTTTAACAATAGACATGACAAGTTTGAAATGTTTCTTGGATTTTCAAATGGAGTTATCTACACGAAGTCCAGAACTAAGAATGGAAAAGACTTATAGATTTGACTGAGACACACCTACCCTTAGTCATCTTTGCCTGGAAGGGTTCTCTGGTCCTAATTGATAATGGAATCCTTACAGTTTCTTCCTTACATCTTTATAACAAAAATTGTTAATTAAATCCTCTACTTAAAATTCCTTTGTATGCATATCAGAAATAGAAATGAACAAATTATGCATTTAGTCAATATTTAGGACTTTCTAAATTGTTAGGCCTTACTTCTATTCTTACAATCTTTTCTGTTTTAAAATGGAATTTCCATTAAAAAAAATGTTTTATCAAAAAACATTGTATTCATCAGTCTCTTCCATCCTTTCTGCAAGTCAAAAATCTTTTCCCAAGTGACATTTCCATCTGTACCCACCAATCTCCTTCACATTATTGAAAAAGTTCTAGAACTTCCCTCTCTTCCCTGAAGATTTTCCTTATTAACTGAAAGTGATCTCTTTCTAAACATCTTTGATTTCACATAAAAGTTAAATTTGTAAAAATATACTTGAAAAAATAAACACAGTTATCGGTGGTTGATTATATGAAATATTTCTTCACATACATATTATTTTTCTGTTTCAAAATTTAAAAATTACCATACAGTTAGGGGCTGGAAAGATCTCCCATTTATTAGCTCATGGTTTCGTTAGGTCAGAACTCTGGGCATGGCTAAACTGGTTTCTCCAATTGGGACCTCTAGGTGTTGGCTGGCTTACATTCCCTTCTGGAGTGTGAGGCCCTCTTTCAAGCTCACATTGTTGGCAGAATTCAGTTCCCTGTAGTTGTTGGACTGACTTCCACTGTCATGCTGGCTATTGACTAGTACTGGTTTCCACTGTCCTTCCAGTCTCTTATAACAGAGTCTTAAATAATTAACGTGACAATGAGCATGACATTCCCTTTTCCAATTGCAATGAAACACAACTTAATCAAGGCAGTGACTATTCCACCATTCAAAGGTTCCACCCCCTTTTAAGCGTAAGAGATTACACATGTTGTGTACACCAGAGAGCTGGACCCTTTCAAGTCATCCTAGAATTCTGTCTACCACAGTGTCTTAGTCAGTTTGGGCTACTCTAAAAATAAATGCCACATCTGAGTAGCTTAAATAGAAAACATTTATATCTCATATTCTGGAGGCTGGAAGGCCCCAGACCAAAGTACTTGCAGAGCCAGGGGGTGGGGAAAACCAGTTCCCTGGCCTGTGGATAGATGCCAGCTCAATGTACCTTCATGCAGCCTAGGGACCAGTCATCCTGACTCTTTTATAAGGACACTAACCTCATTCATGAGGGTGAAATCATTTCCCAAACTCCCTAACTCCAAACACCGTCACATTGGGAATTAGGTTCCAACAGATGAATGAGCAAGATACAAACACTGAATTCTAAGCATACACATTCCAGCTGAGTTCATAAAGAAAACTTTGATGTCAAGTTCTTATAAATAAAAAATGTGATTAACAGCAATTTGATTGTCCTGCATCCCCTAAGACGTTCAAGACAACATTATGTAAGCAATTTTTACTATGGAGCAAATTGTTTAAATAGTTTTAGTGATTATTTTTTATACAAGTATATATTCCAGCATGAAAAGTACTGGCTAGGACTCTATTAATCAAATATTTCTACAAAAAAAGGAGCAGAAGTGGACTCTGATGTTAAGGCAGATATGTGCTTTATAGATGTCGAAAACAAGATTACAGGAGTAAGTGACACAGGACTGAAGAGAACAGGAAGAAAATGTACACAGTATATAAGAATAAATGACTTTGATTCTCATGATATACATTAACTCAAAGTCAGAAGTTGTTTTCAAGAATTTCATGAACACCATTAATCAAATTCTGAACATGGAGAAAATTTTTAAATTTTGAAAAAAAGAAAGAAAATCAACAAGAAAATAATGTACAAGGCAAAAATACACACAACACATATGATTAGCAAAGAATTAATATTTATAATATCTAGGTGTTTTTTTATTTTGAAAAAAGAACTAAATAAATTTGAACAATAATAGAAATTTCTGGGAGGGAAAGTTCAAATTGCAAAAAACATATGAAATGGTGCTGGGCTTTAGTAGTGGTCAGAACACTATAAAATAAAACAAAGTGAGGGGACTTTAGAACATCAGCCATGGCCCCCTTCTCCCTCCCAGGAGAAGTCTGTATTATTACTACTTTTAAATAAAACCTGCTTAATATGCTTGCCTTGGCGTGCTTCTCTAGTGTTCAAACTTCAACATTAGGGGGAGCAGAACTGGTCATCGGTCAACAGTGGTATCAGATTTGGAGGTCCCACCAAGACTTACGCTGAGGTATACAAATTTTAAAGCAGGAAATTTATCAAGCTGCTATTCTCCAAACTAAACTTGTCTGTAATGGTAATTCTAAACTTATAAAGAGTAAATGTTATTGGGAATTTATTTCTATCATTTAATGTTCTATTATAGGACCTGTTATCAATAGAGTACATGTAAAATTTGTTATTTTTTACACTGAGATAAAATATTTTAAATTAAAGGTATTTCTAAAAGTTAATGAGGTCAGGCGCCTATCATCTGCCATTTGCCTGCCTCTGCCCGGTCCTTCACCTGCCTTACACCTATCCATCACCCAACGCATGAGGTTCACCTACCAATCGTCCAACAACGGTCAGCAAACTGATCGCCAACCGCCAGTGGAGCACCAACTGCCTGCTGTTGCCTGGAAGTTCGCTGTTACAGTGCCTGCAGGCTTGACTGCACGTGGCTGCCGCCATTTTGAGACAACAGCCGGGCCTGATAGGACCCATGGCTGGACTGACTGAGCACCATCTCCAGGATCCCTCAGCCCAAGAGATCACTCCCTGCCTCTGGGGCCTTCACATCGACTGACTGCTCCTGCCACCAGGACCCCTAGCCCAACTGACTGTGCCCTATCACTGGGACCCCAGACCGACTGATTGCACCCAGCATCCAGGATCCCACAACCACACAAACACACGGGACCTCCGGGACCCCTGCCTGACCAACTGCATCCCGCCTCCAGGACCTCCAGCTGACCATGTCCATCCCTGAGCTGAGGCTTCCCATTTGCCAACACATTTGGAAGCCAGAGCAGACATCTTGGATAATCCTGGAAGCCGTAGCTCTGATGTTTGGGTGGGGCAAATCCCATCCTGAGACACCTGCTGGAGGCTTGAAGCTCACTGTCAGGTACCTCTCATACATCAGGCTACTGAACACTGGGAAGTTTCATTAGTATATGAATGTTATACTGTAGATTTTCTTTTTTCTCCTTTTTAAAAAATTTGTTTTTATTTCTTTACTTTTCTTGCTCTCTTTTTCTTTTGTTTACCTGTTCCCTCAGAGTCTCTTTCTCCCTTTTTTGCATGCTAATATCCAATTTCTTTTGATTACACTCTCACACTTTCTATTTTCTAGAACTTCTGTATATTCTTTTCTTATCCCATTAACAGGCACATTCTACATCCCTTTGCATCCTCTTTTCCTCCATTAGAAACTTCAGACCTTATTGCAAACCTGTTTTGTTTTACCGAAGATAATATTTGAACTCATTCTGTTTACTATGACAATATTGTTATTGTCCTCATAGGGGCTATTTGGTCTAGGATTGCATAGTGTCTGATTTGGGCACTGTTAATATTGATCTCCCCTTAAAGAAAGGGTTTTGGAAACCTACAGGGCCACTATAAGCCTATAGGGGGAAATCTGCAATACCCCAAATCTGCACAGCTAGAAGGAAAGATACATGAACAACATAAAAAAACAAGGGAAGAAAATGATCCAAACAAATCTAGATTCTATATTAACAGAATCCAATGACAGTATGTTAGAAGAAATGTCAGAAAAGGACTTCAGATGATACATGATTAAGATGATTCGCGAACCAAAGGATGAGATAAGAGAGCAAATGCAGGCAATGAATGATAATACCAATAAGCTGAAAGAGCAAGTGCAGGAAGCAAAAGATCATTTCAACAGAGATAGAGATTCTCAAAAAAAAAAAAAAAAATCCTTGAAATGAAGGAAACAATAAACCAAATAAAAAACTCAATGGAAAGCATCACCAAAAGACTAGAACACATGGAAGACAGAACCGCAGACAATGAAGACAAAATATTTAATCTTGAAAATAAAGTCACCCAAACAGAGAAGATGGTAAGAAATCATGAACAGAATCTATAAGAACTATGGGACATCATGAAAAGACCAAATTTAAGAATTATTGGGATTGAGGAAGGCACAGAGATACAAACCAAAGGAATGAACAACCTATTCAAGGAAATAATATCAGAAAATTTCCCAAACATGAAGAATGAAATGGAAAATCAAATACAAGAGGCGTACAGAACACCAAATGTACAACATCACAACAGATCCACACCAAAGCACATTATAATGAAAATGCCTAACATTCAAAATAAAGATAGGATTTTGAAGGCTGTGAGAGAAAAGCATCAGATTACATATGGGGGAGACCAATATGCATAGCAGCCGACTTCTCAACCCGGATTCTAAAAGCTAGAAGGGCCTGGACCAACATATTTCAAGCTCTGAAAGAACATGGTTGCCAACCAAGAATCCTATACCCAGCAAAACTAACCTTCACATTTGAAGATGAAATAAAATCCTTCCATGATAAACAAAAGTTAAAAGAATTTACAAATAGGAAGCCTGCACTACAGAATGCTCTCAACAAAATATGCCATGAGGAGGAAATGAAAAACAACAATGGAGGTCAGCAAAGGGAGGAACTACCTTAGAGAAAAACCACTCAAAGGAGAAACCAAGCCGACTTAAAAACCAAAAATAAGCCAAATGACTGGGAATACAAATTATTTCTCAATAATAACCCTGAATGTTAATGGCCTAAACTCCTCAATCAAAAGACATAGACTGGCAGAATGGATTAAAAAGAAAGACCCAACAATATGCTGTCTGCAAGAGACTCATCTCATAGAAAAAGACATCCACAGACTGAAGGTGAAAGGATGGGAAAAAACCTACCACACACATGGACTCGGTAAAAAAGCGGGGGTTTCCATCCTTATATCAGATAAAGTGGATATCAAGCCAAAGTTAGTCAGAAGGGATAAAGAAGGGCATTTCATACTGCTTAAGGGAACCATAAATCAGGAAGACATAATGATAGTAAATATTTATGCCCCAAACAATGGTGCATCCCTGTACATCAAACAAATCCTTCTCAATTTTAAGAATCACACAGACCACAACACAATAATTCTGGGTGACTTTAACGCACTGCTGTCATCACTAGATAGATCTTCCAAACAAAATCCAACCAATGAAACCATAGAACTCAATAACACAATCAATAACCCAGACTTAATAGACATATATAGAATATTCCATCCATCAATGAGCGTATTCACTTTCTTCTCAGCAGCACAGGGAACCTTCTCGAAAATAGACCATATGTTATGCTACAAAGCAGCCCTTAGGAAATGCAAAAAAATAGAGATACTGCCTTGTGTTCTATCAGATCATAATGGACTGAGAGTAGAAATCAATGACAAAATAAAAAACATAAATTATTCCAACACCTGGAGACTAAATAATATGCTATTGAATGAAACATGGATAACAAAAAACATCAGGGAGGAGATAAAAAATTCTTAGAGGTCAATAAGAACAACAATACAACATATCAAAATCTCTGGGACACTATGAAAGCGGTACTAAGAGGAAAATTCATTGCATGGAGCACATACCAGAAAAGAATGAAAAGTCAATAAGTAAATGACCTAACATTACAGCCCAAAGCCCTAGAAAAAGAAGAACAGAATAACAGCAAAAGTAGTAGAAGACAGGAAATAATTAAAACCAGAGCTGAAATCAATGAAATTGAAACAAAAGAAACAAGTCAAAAAATTGACAAAACAAAAAGTTGGTTCTTTGAGAAAGTAAACAAAATAGATAAACCCTTAGCTACACTAACAAAGAGAAGGAGAGAGAAGATTCAAATTACTAAAATACATGATGCAAAAGGAAATATCACAATAGACACGACTGAGATACAGAACATAATGAGAAACTACTTTGAAAATCTGTATTCCAACAAAATAGAAAGTACCGAAGACATTGACAAATTTCTAGAGACATATGCTCCTCCCAAACTGAACCAGGAGGACATACACAATTTAAACAGATCAATACCAAGCAATGAAATAGAAGAAGCCATTAAAAATCTACCATCCAAGAAAAGTCCAGGACCAGATGGATTCTCAGCCAAGTTCTACAAGACCTTCAAAGAAGAACTCATTCCAATACTTCTCAAAGTATTCTAGGAAATAGAAAAGGAGGGTACCCTACCGAACTCATTCTATGAAGCTAATATCACCCTCATACCCAAACCAGGAACAGACACATCAAGGAAAGAAAATTTTAGACCAGTATCCTTGATGAATATAGATGCAAAGATCCTTAACAAAATACTGGCAAATAGTATCCAAAAACATATTAAGAAAATTGTGCACCACGATCAAGTGGGGTTCATCCCTGGAATGCAAGGATGGTTCAACATCCATAAATCAATAAATGTACTCCATCATGTCAATAGACTTAAGGATAAGAATCATATGGTTATTTCAATAGATGCAGAAAAAGCATTCAACAAAATACAACACCCCTTCATGCTCAAAACACTAGAAAAAATAGGGATAGTAGGAACATGCCTCAATATTGTAAAGGCTATTTATGCTAAGCCCATGGCCAACATATTTCTTAATGGAGAAAAACTGAAACCATTCCCTATAAAAACAGGAACAAGACAGGGATGTCATCTTTCACCACTTCTATTCAACACTGTCCTCAAAACTCTACCCAGAGCAATTAGACAGACCAAAGAAATTAAAGGGATATGAATAGGAAAAGAGCAACTTAAGCTGTCACTATTTGTGGATGACATGATTCTATATTTAGAGGATCCAAAAGCCTCCTCCAGAAAACTTCTAGACCCCATCAATGAATTCAGCAAAATAGCGGGATATAAAATCAACATGCATAAATCTAAAGCATTTTTATACACAAGCAACGAAACAGCTGAAAGGGAAATGAGGAAAACAACCCCATTTGCAATAGCCTCAAAAAAAATAAAATACTTGGGCATCAATCTAACCAAAGAGGTAAAAGATCTCTACAATGAAAACTACAAAACATTGAAGAAAGAAATTGAGGAAGACCTTAGAAGATGGAGAGATCTCCCATGTTCTTGGATAAGGCAGAATTAATATTGTCAAAATGGCCATACTACCAAAAGTGCTATACAGATTCAATGCAATTCCAAATAAATCCCAATGATGTACCTTACAGAAATAGAGCAAGCAATTATGAAATTCATCTGGAAGAATAAGAAACCCAGAATAGCTAAAGCAATCCTTAGCAGGAAGAGTGAAACAGAGGGTATTGCAATACCAGATCTTCAACTCTACTACAAAGCAATAGTAACAAAAACAGCATGGTATTGGCACCAAAATAGACAGGTAGATCAGTGGTACAGGATACAGGACATGGACACAAACCCAAATAAATACAATTTTCTCATACTAGACAAAGGTGTCAAAAATATGCAATGGAGAAAAGATAGCCTGTTCAACAAATGGTGCTGGGAAAACTGGAAATCCATATGCAACAGAATGAAACTAAACCCATATCTCTCACCCTGCACAAAACTCAACTCACAATGGATCAAGACCTTGAAATCAGACCAGAGACCCTGCAGATTATAGAAGAAAAAGTAGGTCCAAATCTTCAACTTGTTGGCTTAGGACCAGACTTCCTCAACAGGACTCCCATAGCACAAGAAATAAAAGCAAGAATCAATAACTGGGATAGATTCAAACTAAAAAGCTTTCTCTCAGCAAAAGAAACTATCAGCAATGCAAAGAGTGAGCCTACAGAGTGGGAGAAAAATCTTTGCCACTCATACTTCAGATAGAGCACTAATTTCCAGAATATTCAAAGAGCTCAAAAAACTCTACACAAAGAATACAAATAACCCAATAAACAAATGGGCTAAGGAAATGAACAGACAGTTCACAGAAGAAGATCTACAAGCAATTAACAAACATATGAAAAAATGTTCACCATCTTTAGTAATAAGAGAAATGCAAATCAAAACTACCCTAAGATTCCATCTCACCCCATTTAGAATGGTGATTATCAAGAATATAAGCAACAATAGGTGTTGGAGAGTATGTGGGGAAAAAGGTATACTCATACATTGCTGGTGGGACTGCAAATTAGTGCAGCCAGTCTGAAAAGCAGTGTGGAGATTCCTCAGAAAACTTGGAATGGACCTACCATTTGACCCAGCTATCCCACTCCTCAGCCTGTACCCAAAGGACTTAAAATCAGCATACTACAGAGATACAGCCACATCAATGTTCATAGCTGCTCAATTCACAATATCCAGACTGTGGATCCAACCTAGATTTCCTTCAATTGATGAATGGATAAAGAAACTGTGGTGTATATATATACAATGGAATATTACTCAGCTATAAAGAATAATAAAATTATGGCATTTGCAGGCAAGTGGATGATATTGGAGAATATCATGTTAAGTGAGATAAGCCAATCTCAAAAATCCAAATGACGAATGATCTCACTGATTAGCAGATGATGACACATAATGGGGGTTGGGAGGGGGGCAAGAATGGAGGAAGGAGGGACTGTGTAGAGGGAAAAGAGAGGTGGTAGAGGTGGGGGGAAGGAAAAAATAACGGAATGAGTCAAACATCATTACCCTATGTAAATGTATGATTATTTAAATGGTATGCTGTTACTCCATGTACAGAGATAACATGTATCCCATTTGTTTACAATAAAATATATTAAAAAAATAAAATAAAAATGAAAAAAAAGTTAATGAGAGCCTGATTTGTTTAACAACAAAAGGATAATATCATGAAACATAAAAGCATTTTGCCACTTTGCCACACAAAAGGAAAGTTAAAAGCACTCTCAGCCTTTCTTTAATTCATTTTTTAGATATAATGTTAAATTGTGTTAACTAGCGTTCATACAGACTCAGGAATCAATATAAGTAAACTTCTTAAAGTGACATTTAAAAAAGAAGCAGGAGGCCGCTCAGCACAGCGCTGGGACTCGGAGCAACCACTGGGGCTCCGGTGGCTGCCCAGGGGAGGAGCAGCGAGGAGAGCTGTGTGGACTCAGAACACCGGGGCCTGCCCTGAGGAGGAGGAGGAGGAGCGTGGCCACTTGGATTTGGAGTGACTACACCAGAGGTACAGGCAGTTGCCAGAGGAGGGGCTGCGTGGTGAGCTGTTTAGACTCAGACCACTTCTGAACACCGGGGCCTGCCATGCAGAGTAGGAGGGGGAGGAGGAGGAGGAGCGCGGCCGGTCGTTTGGACTCGCAGTGACTGCATTAGAGCTCCAGGCGCTGCTCAGAGGAGAAGGCGAATGGTGAGTTGTTTGGACTTAAAGCGACCGCTCCTGAACACAGGGGGGCTGCCTGGAGGAGGAGCGCAGTGGGTCGCTTGGGCTTGAGTGGCCGCACCAGAGCTCCGGGCGGTTGCCCAGAGGACGTGGGCAGCGGGTCACGTGGATTCAGAGCCACTCAGAGCGACCGCTCCTGAACACCCGGGGGGTTACCTGGAGGAGGAGGAGGAACGGGGAGGGTCATTTTGACTCGGAGTGATTGATTGCCCCGGGCTATGGGTGGCTGGTGGGAGGAGGAGGCACGCAGTGAGTTTCTTGGACTCCTAGTGACCGCACCAGAATACTGGGCGGCTGTCTGGAGGAAGAGGAGTGTGGCGGGTCTCTGGGACTCAGAGCGATTGTACGGGGACCCAGGTGGCTACTCAGAGGAGGGTTCGCATAGCCAGGCGATTAGGTGCAGAGCAGGGTCCCAGGATCTAGGAGGCTTCTTGGTGGAAGAGCCACACAGAGACACGCTTAGGGGTGCAGCGAAGGTTCCAGGACTGCGGGCAGATTCTCTGAGGAGGGGCAGCCTAAAGAGATTCATCTGCGAAGGGTGAGGCTTCCATGCCCAGGAGGTAGGGCCGGGCCCCTGGGAACTTTGGAGAGGAAGGCAGCCCAGCCCAGGCGGTAGCTGTAAATTGAGGGGAACCTCTAGGAGGGAACTGACCAGCGAGACCTCCCCACCGGGTGAGTCTTCCCTGCTGGGTGAGGTTTCCCCACAAGGATGGTAAAACCAGAGACACAGGCCCAAACAGGCCTGGCCTCAGCCTGCAGTCTAGTTCCCCTTTGGATGACCATTGGTCAACAAGTGGAGGCACCTCTGCCCACTAGCAGGGAATATACCCCACCTGAAGGCCACCCCTAGAGATGCAGCATCCTTGTGGAGCACCGCATTATCAACTTCCTCCAAGACTTCAGCCTACTGAAGGCTAAGAGGGGATATATAAAGAAATCTTCAGGGACATTGTAAGTCAATAGAGGAAATCTACAATATCTCAGCGGTCCACTGATACCTGAACAATATGAGAAAACAAGGAAAGAAAATGCTGCAAACAAATCTAGATGTTACATCAATAAAACACAATGACACCATGGCAGAAGAAATGACAGAAAAGGAGTTCAGAATGTACATAATTAAAATGATCAGGGAAGCAAACGATGAGATGAAAGAGCAAATGCAGGCATTGAATGATCACACCAATCGACAGTTAAAAGAGCAAATACAGGAAACAAAAGATCATTTCAATAAAGAGTTAGAGATAATGAAAAAAAACCAAACAGAAATCCTTGACATGAAGGAAACAATAAACCAAATTAAGAACTCCATAGAAAGCATATCCAGTACGATAGAACACCTGGAAGACAGAACCTCAGACATTGAAGACAAAATATTTAACCTTGAAAACAAAGTTGAACAAACAGAGAAGATGGTAAGAAATCATGAACAGAATCTCAAAGAACTATGGGATATCATGAAAAGGCCAAATTTAAAAATTATTGGGATTGAGGAAGACTTAGAGAAACAAACCAAAGGAATGAACAATCTATTCAATGAAATAATATCAGAAAATTTCCCAAATCTGAAGAATGAAATGGAAAATCAAGTTCAAGAGGCTTATAGGACTCCAAATACACAAAACTACAACAGACCCACTCCAAGGCACATTATAATGAAAATACCTAACATACAAAATAAAGACAGAATTTTAAAGGCCGCAAGAGAGAGGAATCAAATTACATTCAGGGGGAAACCAATACGGATATCAGCAGATTTTTCAATCCAGACCCTAAAAGCTAGAAGGGCCTGGAACAACATTTTTCAAGCCCTGAAAGAAAATGGATGCCAACCAAGAATCTGATACCCAGCAAAACTTACCTTCAAATTTGACGATGAAATAAAATCCTTCCATGATAAACAAAAGCTAAAAGAATTTACAAAAAGAAAGCCAGCATTACAGAACATTCTCAGCAAAATATTCCATGAGGAAGAGATGAAAAACAAAGAAGCAAATCAGCAAAGGGAGGAATTGTCCTAAAGGAATTGTCAAATAAAGGAGGAACCAAGTTGTGTCAAACAAATAAATAAATAAAATTTAAAAAATGAACCAAATGACCGGGAAACCAAATCATATCTCAATAATAACGCTGAATGTTAATGGCCTGAATTCATCAATCAAAAGACATAGACTGGCAGACTGGATTAAAAAGAAAGATCCAACAATATGTTGCCTACAAGAGACTCACCTCATAGAAAAAGATACCCATAGACTAAAGGTGAAAGCATGGGGAAAAACATACCATGCACATGGACTCAGCAAAAAAGCTGGAGTATCCATCCTCATTTCAGATAATGTAGACTTCAAGCCAAAGTTAGTCAGAAGGGATAAAGAAGGACATTTCATATTGCTTAAGGGAAGCATAAATCAGCAAGATATAACAATCATAAACATCTATGACCCAAACAGTGGCTCATCCATGTATGTCAAACAAATCCTTCTCAATTTCAGAAACCAAATAGACCACAACACAATAATACTAGGTGATTTTAACACGCCTCTCTCACCACTGGACAGATCTTCCAGACAAAAATTGAACAAAGAAACCATAGATCTTAATAAGACAATCAATAATTTAGAATTAACAGACATTTATAGAATATACCATCCAACCAAGAGCAAATACACTTTCTTCTCAGCAGCACATGGATCCTTCTCTAAAATAGACCATATATTATGCCATAAAGCTAATGTTAGCAAATACAAGAAGATAGAGACACTACCTTGTATTCTATCAGATCATAATGGATTGAAGTTAGAAATAAATGAAAGAGTAAAGCACAGAAACTATTCCAACATCTGGAGATTAAACAATATGCTATTATATGATGAATGGATAACAGAAGATATTAGGAAGGAAATTAAAAAATTCTTAGAGGTAAATGAGAACAAAGAAACATCATATCAAAATCTCTGGGACACTATGAAAGCAGTACTTAGAGGGAAATTTATTTCATGGAGCACATTCAATAAAAGAAGTAAACTCAACAAATAAACGACCTAACACTACAGCTCAAAGCCCTAGAAAAAGAAGAACAGACCAACACCAAAAGAAGTAGAAGACAGGAAATAGTTAAACTCAGAGCTGAAGTCAACGAAATTGAAACAAAAGAAACAATACAAAAAATTGACAAAATAAATAGTTGTTTCTTCGAAAAAGTAAACAAAATTGATAAACCTTTAGCCACACTAACAAAGAGAAGATGAGAGAAAACCCAAATCACTAAAATTCGGAATGAACAAGGAAATATCACAACAGATAGGATTGAAATGCAAAACATAATTAGAAACTATTTTGAACATCTATACTCCAACAAAATAGAAAATTTTGAAGACATCAACAGGTTTCTAGAGACATATGAATTGCCTAAACTGAACGAGGAGGACATGCACAATTTAAATAGACCAATTTCAAGTACTGAAATAGAAGAAGTCATCAAAAGCCTACCAACAAAGAAAAGTCCGGGACCAGATGGATTCTCAGCCGAGTTCTACAAAACCTTTAAAGAAGAGATCATTCCAATACTTCTCAAAGTTTTCCATAAAATAGAAGAGGAGGGAACCCTCCCAAATTCATTCTATGAAGCCAATATCACACTGATACCTAAACCAGACAGAGACACATCAAGGAAAGAAAATTTCAGACCAATATCCTTAATGAACATCGACGCAAAAATTCTCAACAAAATTTTAGCAAATCCTATACAAAAACATATTAAAAAGATAGTGCACCATGATCAAGTGGGTTTCATCCCAGGGATGCAAGGTTGGTTCAACATCAGGAAATCAATAAATGTAATTCACCATATCAATAGACTTAAAGTCAAGAATCACATGATTATTTCAATCGATGCACAAAAAGCATTTGATAAAATACAGCACCCCTTCATGCTCAAAACACTAGAAAAAATAGGGATAGTGGGAACATTCCTTAACATTGTAAAGACCATTTATGCTAAGCCCATGGCCAATATCATTCTAAATGGTGAAAAACTGAAAGCATTCCCCCTAAAAACTGGAACAAGGCAGGGATGCCCTCTTTCACCACTTCTATTAACATCGTTCTTGAGACTCTAGCCAGAGCAATTAGACAAACCAAAGAAATTAAAGGGATACAAATTGGAAAAGAAGAACTCAAACTATCCCTGTTCGCTGATGACATGATTATATATTTAGAGGAACCTGGAAATTCTACCAGAAAACTCTTAGAACTCATAAGTGAATTTAGTAAAGTAGCAGATTACAGATCAATGCTCATAAATCAAATGCATTTTTATACATAAGTGATGAATATTCAGAAAGAGAAATTAGGAAAACTATCCCATTCACAATAGCCTTGAAAAAAATAAAATACTTGGGAATCAATCTCACAAAAGAGGTGAAAGACCTCTACAATGAGAACTATACAACACTAAAGAAAGAAATTAAAGAACACCTTAGAAGATGGAAAGATCTTCCATGTTCTTGGATAGGAAGAATTAATATTGTCAAAATGGTCATACTACCTAAAGTGCTATACAAATTCAATGCAATTCCAATTAAAATCCCAATGATGTACCTTACAGAAATAGAGCAAGCAATTATGAAATTCATCTGGAAGAATAAGAAACCCAGAATAGCTAAAGCAATCCTTAGCAGGAAGAGTGAAACAGAGGGTATTGCAATGCCAGATCTTCAACTCTACTACAAAGCAATAGTAACAAAAACAGCATGGTATTGGTACCAAAATAGAAAGGTAGATCAATGGTACAGAATAGAGGACATGGACACAAACCCAAATAAATACAATTTTCTCATTCTAGACAAAGGTGCCAAATATATGCAATGGAGAAAAGATAGCCTCTTCAACAAATGGTGCTGGGAGAATTGGAAATCCATATGCAACAGAATGAAACTAAACCCATATCTCTCACCATGCATGAAACTAAACTCAAAATGGATTAAGGACCTTGGAATCAGACCAGAGACCCTGCAGATTATAGAAGAAAAAGTAGGTCCAGATCTTCAACATGTTGGCTTAGGACCAGACTTCCTTAACAGGACTCCCATAGCACAAGAAATAAAAGCTAGAATCAATAACTGGGATAGATTCAAACCAAAAAACTTTCTCTCATTAAAGGAAACTATCAGCAATTGGAAGAAAGAGCCTACAGAGTGGGAGAATATCTTTGCCAATCATACTTCAGATAGAGCACTAATCTCCAGAATCTATAAAGAACTCAAAAAACTCTACTCCAAGAATTCAAATAATCCAGATGACAAATGGGCTAAGGAAATGAATAGACACTTCACAGAAGAAGATCTACAAGCAATCAACAAACATATGGAAAAATGTTCAACATCTCTAGTAATAAGAGAAATGCAAATCAAAACCACCCTAAGATTCCACCTCACCCCAATTAGAATGGCGATTATCAAGAACACAAGCAACAACAGGTGTTGGCGAGGATGTGGGGAGAAAAGTACACTCATACATTGCTGGTGGGACTGCAAATTAGTGCAGCCACTCTGGAAAGCAGTGTGGAGATTCCTTAGAAAACTTGGAATGGACCCTCCATTTGACCGAGCTATCCCACTCCTTGGCCTATACCCAAAGGACTTAAAATCAGCATACTACAGATACAGCAACATAAATGTTCATAGCGGCTCAATTCACAATAGCCAGACTGTGGAACCAGCCTAGATGCCCTTCAATTGATGAGTGGATAAAGAAACTGTGGTATATATATACAATGGAATATTACTCAGCCATAAAGAATGATAAAATTATGGCATTTGCAGGCAAATGGATGAAATTGGAGAATATCATGTTAAGTGAGATAAGCCAATCTCAAAAAGCCAAAGGAAGAATGATATCGCTAATAAGTGGATGATGACACATAATGGGGGGAGGGAAGGGTTAGTGTTAGGGTTAGAGTTAGGGTTAGGGAGGGGGGCAAGTATGGAGGAAGGAAGCACTGTATAGAGGGAAAAGAGGGGTGGGAGGGGTGGGGGGAAGGGAAAAAATAACAGAATGAATCAAACAACATTACTCTATGAAAATTTATGATTAAACAAATGGTATGCCTTTACGCCATGTACAAACAGAGAAACAACATGTATCCCATTTGTTTACAATAAAATTTAAAAAAAGTAAAAAATAAAATAAAATAAAAAAGAAGCAAAGATGAACATCAGAATTAGAACACTTCACTTAAGATTTGTAAAGAGCCCCGCCTTACCTGAGATAAGGCTGTGCCTCCCACCTTACTGCATGTTAGAGTGGCTCCAAAATAAGTCAGACTTCAGCTTATTTAAAGTTATAGTCAAAAGATTGGCTCTTGTTGTAAAAGTACTGTGATCTCAAACAGGGGCTATAATGTGGCACTCAGCCAAAAATCAAGATAGCTATAGTAGTACAAGCTGAATATATTTTTACTCTTGCTAATTTCATTTTGTAAAACTGTTACCTGTTACTGTTTTGCAGAAGTAGCTGCTTCAAGAACATACAACCTAGGTAACTTGAGATAATAAGCCATCACTGATAGAACAGATAGTGGTAATTTCCAGTACTAATACAGACTCCAGTTAAATAAAAGGTAAATAACTGGTAAAGTTATAGACATTAAACTTAAAGCCCAGTAATCTTACTTTATTACTGGTGAAACTGGCTTGCTGGATGGTTAAGATCAAACTTAGAAATTAAGATTAAATACAGAGACCAAAATAAACCAGTATTTGGATCTTGACCTCAGTCAGCCTGAATCCAGGGAATAAGAGGACTTTTCTAAGGAGCTTTGCAACTCTGGGTCACATGACTTCCCGATAAGGGAGATTAATGAGGTCACTAGAGGATGAAAAGTCAGTCAGTGCACCTGCTGCAAAGAGGAGGGTCATAGAAAAAGGGAGCCATCCCTGATGCTTCCAAGGGAAGCCACCTCATCGAAGAGATCCTACCTAACTGGTGGCCGTAACGGAGCTAAGAAGCTGCTCTTAAGTTCTCTACAAGTGACCCCTGTGGAAACTCAGCTGACTTTTTAACAGACAGGAACAGGTCAATTTGACCAGCTTAATCTTAGACACCTAGCAAAACAGTCAAAACCAAAATATAGCCATTCTTGGGCATTTAAAAGAAATAATAGTTAAATGTAACTTAACATGTACTCTTGTGATAGCCCACTAGAATAAAGACTGGAAGCTACAAATGAAAGATTCTTAGGCAAATGTGCCTGATAACTATCAAGAGAAACTGCCAGAGTCAGAAGTTTTTAGTCAGTTTAAGGCCTACAGACACAGGTAGGCTTAATCTATGTTTGCTAGTAACAGAAATGTAGAGATCTCTACTAAACACAGATTATATCAAAAAAAGGATATTTTACAAAAATCAGATAACATTAAGTAGCTTAACTATATTTCCTGCGAACATCAATGACATTAAGAGCTAAATGTTGTATATACATTCCTGATAACCTGGACAATGTTGAAGTTCCCAAGTAAAGACCTTGTCCTCTCCAGTCTTTGTTAGGCCTTGCTATGCAAAAAATTTCTCAGTTCTTCCACCTCCTGGTGAGAGATTGACTTCTGTCATCTTCATGATATTCATTGGCATGTTCCAGATGCTGCAACATTTACTTTACACTAATCTCATTTCAGTACTCATGTCTTTTTGTTCTTCTCTCATAGAAGCACCCACCCCCAGATGACTTTACAACCTGCTCTTCCTCAACCAGACTTCTACCTTGGACCCCTCGATTGACCTTATTTTTTAAAAGGGAACTCCAAACTGCTAGCCCCATGCTGCCCCATTCCAGCTTGAAGCAGCCAGAGCAGTCGCCACACCCTTTCCTTATAGCAGTAAGGAGTTCCTAAAGCAAAAGGGGGGAATGAAGCCAGAATTGGGGCAAGCAGTTAGTGTAGAAATGGGGGATCAGGTCAAATCAAGGAAATGGAGGCCATGAAAGCCATCTGCCTCTGGAAGTTGGAGACCCCCCCCTGGGAGAATTGAATGTCAAGGACCTGCAGAACCCATTAATAACCAAATTTACCTTCCCTTGTCAGGGACTACAGACAAGGAGTTGCTAATTAATGCTCCCTGGGCCCTTACCTGCCTGAGTCACCTTGGCCCTCTCCCTGCCCATGTGTCTCACTTTATACAAAACCGGTCCTAATCACATAGGCAGGAAGGAGAGATAAGCAGGGAGAGAACTGGAGAACAAAAGAGACCTTAACCTATAAAAGCTGTAGGGTGAGCTCACTTGTTGGGACTTTAGAACATCAGCCATGGCTCCCTTCTCCCTCCCGGGAGAAGTCTGTATTATTACTACTTTTAAATAAAACCTGCTTAATATGAAAAAAAAATTAGATCGCACCACTCACCTGCTAGTTTACACTGCTGGTGGAATTATGAATTGTTATAGGTTTCTAGAGAGCAATTAGCAATATTTATTAAA
Organism: Sciurus vulgaris; assembly: GCF_902686455.1. Classification (NCBI taxonomy): domain Eukaryota; kingdom Metazoa; phylum Chordata; class Mammalia; order Rodentia; family Sciuridae; genus Sciurus; species Sciurus vulgaris. Next base: position 60,312,928 of record NC_136469.1, read on the forward strand.
ATATAAAAACACACATGTCCTTTTCTCCAGCACTATCTATCACACTTGGGAATCAACTCCATAGAAATAAAAGTATCAGTGTGTAAGAATATAAAAGACAAGGCTAATCACTGCTGTCATGTTTGTAGAAGAAAAATTACCCTTAAACAGACTGATCTTTGAAACAGTTTCACTGACAGAATAAGGAATGATAGCTTCCTATTTTTAAAGTTAAGTGAATATTTTAAAAGTATAAATCATATTTCAAATCCAAAGGGGTGAATATGATGCAGTGCTATTTGTAAAATTCAAGGTACAAAATAATGTGTATTGTATGACCCAATTTTTGCAAAACACAAAACAAAGCAGATAAAAGTTCCTCTTTCGTAGCGTATAGGTTTGTAGGAGCATAGAGAAAGATGTGGAAATGTGCAGAATAGACTTATTACCATAGACATCTAGTTGTGAAAAAAGTTGAAGCACTAAAGTTAACTTTTTAATTGTAACTATTTGCTTTTACTTGTTATGATGAGATTTATGATTATATTACCTTATTACCTTATAAGACAACCAATGAAGTAGAGATTTCAGATGCCTACATTTGAATGTAATCGTGAAATAACTTAGAAGTACTGTAATTGCTGTTGTCATTATTAAAAAAAAAAAAAAAAAAAAAAAAAAAAAAAAAAACTTCTGCCCAACAGTTGTCAAAATACTATAAACTATTCTCAACTATCTCTAAAATCTTGGGAAGAGTTTCAAAAAATGTTTGAGCATGTTTCATATTACTCAGAATCAGTAATGTTTTTCTTACAGAATCATTTAAGATTATAAAATTATATAAAGCAGTTATATAAAGCTATATGTCAAAAAAATTTCACAGGCCTTAAATGAAAACATGAAGAGCTATAAAACATGAACTTTATAAGGTCTCATGGATTTCTGGTTTATAGTCTTAGAAGATTAATGTGAAACAACTTTCTGGAGTTCCTGGAATCTACCTTTTTTCTCCAAAGTATCTTATATCTGGATTTTCAGCTGCCCTCTTAGGCTTCAGAATACTGGCAGCTCAATATTTAACTTCTTCACAGGAACTTTGAAAATCTTCCTATGGAATATCTGGCCAGCCCATGACATTGAAGATTTCTCAGTAATAAAGTCCACCAGATAATTCCATAGTGGACCTCAAAATATATATCATCTTGTCAAGATATTTCTTCTGTATTCATGAAAATAATTTTATTGAGGGTTTATCCCCAAAAAAGATGACCGAGTGGGTAAATCTATGAAATAGAAATGTAGAAATGTCATAATAAATAAAAATTTTAAAAAGAAAATATCATAAATAAGCTAGCCAAATAACATGGAAATTCTTTTTTTTTTTTATTGTAAACAAATGGGATACATGTTGTTTCTCTGTTTGTACATGGCGTAAAGGCATACCATTTGTGTAATCATAAATTTACATAGAGTAATGTTGTTTGATTCATTCGGTTATTTTTTCCCTTCCCCCCACTCCTCCCACCCCTCTTTACCCTCTATACAGACCTTCCTTCCTCCATACAAATTATTTCAACATTCAGAAAATTTGTACAGAGCTTCTATAAATAGAAATATTGTCATACTAAAAAAGCCATATAATTCTTATAACAAATGCAAACTGATACAATCTTGAAAATAAATTATTATTAAAAATATATATTATGCTTCAATTTTATATGAATACTACCTTTTGAGTAAAAAACATATACATATAGTCAATGCATTAAATATATTTTTCTTCATTTCAAAACCCCTGTAGCTGTTTCAGGTACATTTGTTGGGCTAGAAGTTGATCACATAGCAGTAACAATTCAAGTCAGAGTTTCTATGGTTTCTAAGGTGATACAAAGGAACAGGAGGGTAATTAAGACCAGATAACAAGTGACTATCAGTTGGAGTTTGTTCATTCAGAACAGTTCAGTGGACTCCCAGGGTGAATCTTATGAAGAGCTACAATATGGAAAGAAAGCTTTTTGAAGAGGTGGTGATTAGTGTTATAGATGTCAAAGTAGACACCAGACACTTATCTTAAAACGTGTACGGCTGTTGCTGACACTAGTGTCACTCCTCACTCCCTCTCCCTCTAAGAGGGGTCAGAAGAGATTGGGACACTTCAAGATCAGAGTAGAGATCCTGCATCTGAGAAATACATCTCAACCAAGCAACAGTGAATCTCACCCAACACACAATCTAGCTCCACCTGAGCCCTGACATTACTCCAACTCAAAGAATTAAAAAGACAAAAGCCCCAAATCAACAAAAAGGACCCAAGGAGAAACAATCCGAAAGGAACCTCAGGTTCCACTCCTTGGCATCTACTCATATCAAAAACTGAGAGAAGACCCAGAACAAGATAATTACACACAAAAGGACACACATACAAAGATAGAAGAATACATCTCAATTGATATTCAAATTCAAGACCTCTGAAAACATGAGGAAACAGGCAAACAAATCTCCCCCCAAAATCCACAATACCTCAACAAAGGATCCCACTAAGAGTGATGTAGGTAAAATTCCAGAAAAGATTATTTTTAAAAATTTATTATTAAAATGTTCGATGAGCTAAAAAAATCTAAGGAAGGAATTAAGAGAGCAAATGCAGGACATGAAAAGTCATTTTAATAAAGACATAGAAATAATGAAAATAAACGAAGCAAAACCCCAAAAGTGAAGGACAAAAACAAACTCACTAGAAGGCATCAATAATGGATTAGATGTTGTAGGAAATAGAATTTCAGCCCTTGAAGACAGAACTTCAGGCATTGAAGACAGGCTATGTGATCTTTTTAAAAAAGTTATTAATTTTTTTATTTGTCCCTTTTAGAAATACATGACAATAGAGTGTATGTTAACATACTCTACCTACATGAAGTATAGCTTATTCTAATTAGGATCCCATTATTGTGGTTGTACATGCTGTGGAGTTACACTAGTCATATGAACATAGGTTATATCCAATTCATTCTATTATCTTTCCTATTCTCCTCCCCACTCCCTTCCCTTCATTCCCTCTAATCAATTGGAACTCTGTTCTTCCCCTCCATATTATTCCTTGTTGTGGGTTAACATCCACAAATCAGAGAGAACATTCAACCATAGTTTTGAGGGGACTGGCTTATTTCATTTAGCATGATATTCTCCAGTTTCATCCATTTATGGGCAAATGCCATAATTTCATTCTTCTTTATGGCTGAGTAATATTCCATTCTATATGTATACCACATTTTTTATCCATTCATCTGTTGAAGGGCACATAGATTGGTTCTATAGCTTGGCTATTGTGAATTGATCTGTGACTGCATCACTGTAGTATGTTGATTTAAATTCCTTTGGGTATATACTGAGGAGTGGGATAACTGGGTCAAATAATGGTTCCATTCCAAGTTTTCTAAGGAATCTCCATACTGCTTTCCATAGTGTTGCAACAATTTGCAGTCCCACCAGCAATGTATGAGTGTACCTTTTCCCCGACATCCTTGCTAACATTTATTGTTTCTTGTATTCTTGATCCATTCTGACTGGAGCGAGATAGACTCTCATTGTAGTTTTAATTTGCATTTCTCTAATTGCTAGAGATGTTGAACATTCTTTTTCATTTATTTATTGACCATTCATGTTTCTTCTTCTGTGAAGTGCTTGTTCTGTTCCTTTTTTTTTTTTTTTTTTTTTAATCCTGGAAATTAATGCTTTATTTGAGGGGGTCTGTGTTAAATATTTTCTCCCATTCTGTAGGCTCTCTTCATGTAATTGTTTCCTTTCCTGTGAAAAAGCATTTCAGTTTAATGCCATTGATTCTTGATTTTACTTCTTGTGCTTTAGGAGTCTTATTGAGGAAGTTGGCTTCTAAGCCAACATGATGGAGATTTGGGCTTATTTTTTTTCTTCTATTAGGCAGGGGGTCTCTGATCTAATGCCTAGGTCTTTGATCCACTTTGAGTTGAGTTTTGTGTAGGGTGAAAAATAGGATTTTAATTTCATTCTATTGAATTTCCAGTTTTTCTCAGCACCATTTGTTGAAGAGACTATTTTTTCTCCAATGCATGTTTATGGCAACTTTGTCTAGTATGATGTAACTGTATTTATGTGGGTGTATCTCTGTGTCTTCTATTTTGTTCCACTGGTCTTCATGTCTTTTCTTGTACCAAAACCATGCCATTTTTGTTGCTATAGCTCTGTAGTATAATTTAAAATCTGGTATCATGATGCCTCCTGAATCTCTTTTCTAAGAACTTTTTTGGCTACTCTGGGCCTCTTATTTTTACAAATGAATTTCATGACTGCTTTTTTATTTCTATGAAGAATATCATTGGAATTTTAATAGTTATTCCATTAAATCTGTATAGCACTTTTGGTACTATGGTCATTTTGACAATATTAATTCTTTCTATCCAAGAACATGGGAGAGATTTCCATTTTCTGAGACCTTCTTCAATTTCTTTCTTAGTGTTCATAGTTTTCATTTTAGAGGTCTTTCAGCTCTTTTGTTAAATTGATCCCTCCCCCTCCCCCTTTTTTTTTTGAGACTATTGCAAGTGGGATAGTTTTTCTGGTTTTTCTTTCAGCTGATTTGTCATTGGTGTCTAGGAATGCAACTGATTTATGGGTGTTAATTTTATATCCTGCTACTTTGCTGAATTCATTTGTGAGTTCCAGAAGTTTTCTGGTAGAGTTTTTTGGCTCTTCTAAATATAGAATCATGTCATTGGCAAATAAGGATAATTTTGAGCTCTTCATTTTCTAGTCATATCCCTTTAATCTCTTTCTTCTCCCTCATTGCTCTGGCTAAGGTTTCCAGGATATTTTGAATATGAGTGATGAAAGAGGGCATCCCTGTCTTGTTCCAGTTTTTAGAGGGAAGTCTTTCAGTTTTTCTCCATTTAGAATGATATTGGCCTTGGATTTAGCATGTATAGTTTTTACAAGGTTGAGGTATGTTTCTACGATCCAGAATTTTTCTAGTGTTTCAAGCATGAATGTCAAATGCTTTATCTCTTTCTATTGAGATAATCATGTCGTTCTTGTCTTTAAGTCTATTGATGTGATTAATTACCTTTATTGATTTCCATATGTCGAATCAGTCTTGCATCTCTGGGATGAACCCTACTTGATCATGGTGCACTATCCTCTTAATATATTTTTGTATGCAGTTTGCCAAAATTTTACTGAGAATTTTTGTGTCAATGTTCATCAGGGATATTTTTCTGAAGTTTTCTTTCTTTGATGTGTGTTTGTCTGGTTTTGGTATCAGGATGATACTAGTTTCATAGAATGAAGGGTTTGGAAGGGTGCCCTCCTTTTCTATTTCATGGACTAATTTGAAGAGATTGGTGTAAGTGTTTCTTTGAAGATCTGGTAGAACTCAGCTGAAAATCCGTCTGGTCCTGTGCTTTTCTTTCTTGGTAGATTTTTGATGGTGTCTTCAATTTCATTGCTTGAGATCAATCTGTTTAAATTTTCAATGTCCTCTTGATTCAATATGGGTAGGTCATATGTCTCTAGAAATGTCATGTCTTTCTAATTTTCTATTTTATTGGAGTATAGATTTTCAAAGTGGTTTCTGATTATCATCTGTACTTTAGTGGTGTTAATGCTGATATTTCCTTTTCATCATGAATTTTAGTAATTTGATTTTTCTATTTTGCTTCATTAGCTTGCCTAGGGGTTTATCAATTTTATTTATTTTTTCAAAGAATCAACTTTTTCTTTTGTCAATTTTTTGTATTGTTTCCTGTTCCAATTTCATTGATTTTAAGCTCTGATTTTAATTATTTCCTGTCATCTGCTTTTGGTTTTGATTTGTTCTTCTTTTTCTAGGGCTTTGAGATATAATGTTAGGTCATTTATTCATTGACTTTCTATTCTTTTAATGAATGAGCTCAATACAATTAACTTTCCTCTTAGAACTTTCATAGTGTCCCAGAGATTTTGATATGTTGTGTCACTGTTCTCATTTACCTCTCAGCAATTTTTGTTTTCTTCATCCCTGATTTCTTTAGCTATCCATTGATCATCCAAAGTGTATTATTTTTTTAACTCTTGAACATACCTATATAAGAAGGCTGAAGAAATAATTCAATAGTCATTTGACTTAATTTTCATCCCCATTTATCAATAAAAACAAATGTGCTAAGTAAGCAGCCTAAACATACTTGTGATAAATGACCTCTTTGGCCTTAGTCCCTCAGCTCCATGGTAAACTACCCCTTGTTCTAGCGTTCCCCTCTCTCCCTTTGTCCCTTTCTTCCTCTTTAAGTGCTTTAAAGGTAGGTGTTTCCCACATTTCTATCCTTGGGTCTTTTGATATTTCTCCTTCCCATGCTCCTTGGTGGTTTTTCAAAGTGAGATTAAACAATCCACAGTTACTTTTCCAGATCTTTCTATTTCATTCAGAGTGTGAGATTCCTCAGGGTTCCCCACAAGTTCATTACATTCATATTGGGGACATATTGGGGTAAGCACCATTCAATAGGAAATATCACTGAGATAAAATGGATGTTTCTATATAATTCCCAGACCACTAGTCTACAGTGTCAAGAGAGCTTGTTTTCTAAAGTATAGGAATATAAGACAGGAGTTGTCAGACAAATTCAGCCCTAGGGTATTTATTTTTCGCCTGTTGAGACTTGAAAGTACTTGCTAAAATCTAGAACTGAAAGAGTTAATGTCCAACTTCTAAATTCTCTTTAAAAAAAAAAAAAAAAAGATTTGATAATGTTAGCTTCCAAATTCCCATACAGCAAACTACTGGCCCCTTCGCACCCTCCAGTTTGCTGCAGTCCTCACTAGTCCCCATTGCCATGACCTTCATACCTCTTTACCTCTTTCTTTGATACCCTTCCCTCTCTCTTCCCCTTCCTTCCTATGCATATTTGTTCCCTGGCTGAGATTCTCTCCCTTCATGCTTCCTTCAGTTCACCTCTGTGGGCAGCAAATCCTCCTCAATTCACTTGGTGTCAGCTCTTCTCTATATAGCCTCTCCCAACCAGTCACTGTCAACACTTCCAAGTTAGTTACCAACCTCTCTGCACTTCCTCTTTGTGACATATATACTTGCATGTATTTATCAATAAACATTGACACACAATGAATATTGAGAGACTAGCATGCAGCAGACACTCTTTAAGGGGCTTCACATAGAAAATCAAACAAAACATGGTTCAGGCAGCAAGGAGTAGATAATTTGTGGAAAATTCTAGGGTAACAGGTTGAGTAAGGTACTATGGAAGCACAGAAGAAAGGTCACTTCATTGCAACCAGGCTTCCTGTTGTGTGATTTGAAGGACAAGGAGGAATTAGCTTAAGTAATAAGTTGATGAAAAGTGAACTTCAGGGAAGGAGGCAGTATCTGAGAAGGAAACATAAACGCACAGTGTGTACAGGAAATTGCAATCAGCTCCATATTGCTACAGAAAAGGGTACATTCCCTGAAGCGTAAAAAATGAGCCAGGAATCATTTTAACTTACTCCCTTTCTTCAAAACCTTTGGTTCCTTGGATCCCAAATGGAATTGTACAGTTCATTAAATATCACTAAAATAAATAAAAGGAAATCTATCTTAGAAGATTTAACTTTTACCATGAGACTACATTTTTAACTTCAGTTATATGATACTATGCACATATTTAGCTCACCACTAAACTTCCTGTAGAAGCCAGAGTTTGAACTGAGTGTGGAAGCAAGAATATAATACAGGCCATCTTTTACATCAATTCTATCTTCTGCCTTTGTTTCCATGACCAGGAATGTAAAAACTAAAGGAAAAGCTTTTACAAACATAGGCAATGGGAATCAAAGTCTTGCTCATGTGTCTCAGGAAAACAAGAACCAATTTTATCCAAAATTTGCCAAAGATATTCTGGCAGTTGTGTGTTAATCAAATCTGATTCCCCACATCTCTTCTTGGGGATTGTTTGGCAAATATAAAGTGTAACTGAGTTAAAATTTCCTCCCCATCTTCCCAGTGGAATTTTCTGCTTCAATGTCAGAAAAATATTGCCTGAATTTATCTGGCAAGAAGACTAGACAATATTTTACATTTTCCCCCTGAAAACATATCAAGATTTAAATCATGAAGAGCAGAGACCACTTTTAGCAGCAATTTGCTAAAAAACAACACACAAAAAAAAAAAACAAAACAAAACAAAGTGTATTATTTAGTTTCCAGGTGTTAGAGTGACTTTTAATTTTTATCTTTGATTTCTAATTTCATTCCATTATGATCTGATAGAATACAAGGTATTATATCTATTTTTTTGTATTTGCTAAGAGTTGCTTTGTAGTCTAAGATATGGTCTATTTTAGAAAATTATCCATGTGCTGCTGAGAAAATGTATTTAGTCATTGGTGGATGACATATTCTATATATGTCTGTTAAGTCTAAATTATTAATTGTATTTTTTAGTTCTATATCTTCTTTAGTTAGTTTTTGTTTTGAAAATCTATTGATTGGTAAGAAAAGCATGTTAAAGTCACCCAATATTATTATGTTGTGATCTATTTGATTCTTGAGATTGTAAATTTTTTTTAATGTATGTAGATGCTCCATTGTTTGGGGTATAAATATTTGAGATTGTCATTTCTTGTTGATGTGTAGTTCCCTTAAGTAGTATGCAATGGACTTCTATGTCCCTTCTGATTAATTTTGACTAGAAGTTCCCTTCATAAGACATTAAAATAGAAACCCATGCTTGTTTAAAAGATCCCTGTGAATAAAAAGTTTTTTCCCATCATTTTACCTTCCATCTATGAATGTCTTTGCTTATGAGGTAAGTCTCTTGGAGACAGCATAATGTTGGGTCTTTTTTAAAAAATACAATCTGCTAACCTTTTGATTGATGAGTTTAGGCCATTTACATTCAATGTTCTTATTGAGAAATTGGAATTATTCAGATTTTTAATTTGAATTAATTTCTCCTTTAATTAACAATTCTAGTGTACTTTCTCTCTTTGCTGACTTTCAGTTTTATTTTTCATGTCTTTATGAAATATTTTGCTGCATATGCTTTGTAGTGAAGGATTTCTAGTTGCAACGTTTTTTGCAATCATTTCATCAGTTCTGAAGCTTAATTTGCAGTATAGTATTCTTGGTTGGTTGGCATCCATTTTCTTTCAGAGTGGTCTATATTATTCTAAGACCTCCTAGCTTTAAAGGTCTGGGTTGCAAAATTAGCTGGGATCCAAATTGGTTTCCTTCTAAATGCAACCTGTCAATTTTCCTTAGCAGCCTTAATAGTCTATCCTTATTCTGCATGTTAGGCACCTTCATAATAATGTGCCTTGGTGTTGGTCTCATGTAATTTTGTATATTTGTATTTTCCATTTCATTATTAAGCTTTGAGAAATTTTCAGATAATATTTCATTGAAAAAAATTATGCATTCCTTTGGTTTGTATCCCCAAGTCTTCAACTATCCAACAAATCTTAAGTTTGGTCTTTCCATGTTATCCCATGTTTTTTGGAAGTTCTTTTTGTGGTGTCTTAACATCTTTTCTCGATGGTCAACTTATTTTCAAGATTATAAATTTTGACTTCATTGTCTGAATCTCTTCTTCCAAGTGGTCTATTCTGCTGGTGATATTTTCCAGTGAATTTTTTAATTTGGTTTATTGATTTCTTCATTTTGAAAATTTTTGGTTTTTTTTTTTTTTAGAGTCTCTATCTCATTGTTGAAGTGATCTTTTGCTTTCTGCATTATTTTTTAATTTGTTCTTTTTTAGATATACATGATAGTAGAGTGTATTTTGGCATATTATACATACACAGAATATAACCTATTCTAATTAGGTTCAAATTCTTGTGGTTGTACATGATGTGGCATTTCACTGATCAGGCATTCATTTATGAACACAGTAAAGTTATGCTCAATTCATTCTACTGTCTTTCCTGTTTTCATCTCCCCTCCCTTCCCTTCATTCTCTTTTGTCTAATCCAATGAACTTCTATTCCTCCTTCTTCCACTATTATTGTGTTTTAGCAACCACATATCAAAGAGAATATTTGACTTTTGATTTTTGGGGTCTAGCTCTTTTATCTTAGCATGAAAGTCTCTAGTTCCATCCATTTACCAGGAAATAACATAATTTAATTCTTATTTATGGTTGAGTAATAGTCCATTCTGTATGTATATCACATTTTTTTTTTAACCATTTGTCTGTTGAAGGGCACCTAGTTTGGTTCCATAGCTTGGCTACTGTGAATTGAGCTGCTATAAACATTGATGTAACTGTGTCACTGTAGCATGTTGTTTTTAAATCCTTTGGCTATATACCAAGGAGTGGGATAACTTGGTCAAATGGTGGTTCCATTCCAAGTTTTCTGTCATGAAGACAAAACACATGTTGAAACCCTGTGATGTTAACCTCACTACAGGATAATGTTTTTATTATGTTAAAAATCAAACACTGCATTTACTGGCACAGCCAGAACCTGTTGGGGCACAGAAACTTATAGATAACAATGTTTCCCCAAGTTCTAAGCACAAAGCACCTCCCACAGTAGCTACTAGATATGGACCAGCTTATTTTATCAATGGCAAGCCCTGGTACCCCCCTAAAGGCAAGCTCTTAGAGAAGGTAGCTATAGATCTCCCCCTGTCTCCTACAGGGTGGTTTAATCCAGATGATGGTTTTGTTTATGTGTGGTGGAAAGGTAAAAAATAAGGTTTCATAACATTCCTTCCTTCCTACAAAAAATATGTCACCCCTATAATAAACGTTGGTACACAATAACCATTGGGACCGCTGCCCTCCTGTAACCCTTAACTCAGCAATTTAGATATTAACCAGAAGGACCTAGTAGAGATGGTCACATGACATTATTTGTCTATCGCTTTACCGCAAAAGTAATAAAAATAGTCTTAGGTCATATAGAGTTTAGATATTAAGGAAATAAACATTGTATTAGCTCATTGACATAGTTAGATATTCTTAAAATAATTGTGATTTAGTAAGGATAATCTGTAAGGTTACTGTTTTCTCATAATCTTTCGGTAAAAACAATTTCTACCTATGCTTTGGAAAGTTCTTTGATTTTATTAATCACAAGCCTGTTATCAAAGCCTAAAGAAAAATGTATATAAACCCAGCCTTCCCCAGAATAAAGTGGGATTGATTGCACCAGAACTAGAGTCTGTGTCTTTCATTCTCCATCCATTGCCGACGCTGTCTCCCCGCACCCCGTTTACCAGTGTGGAACTCATGGACTCCTGCTAGGGCTGGACCCTGGCAAAGATTAGAGTTGAAATCAGCAAAACTGAAAATAATACACAGGATCAATGTACCAAAGAGTTGGTTCTTTGAAAAGATAAATAAAATTGACAATCCCTTAACCAAACTAAGATAAATATTGAGAAGAAGCAAATGAACAGAAACAGCATGATAAAAGAGATACCACCACAGATTCCTCTGAAATCCAGAAGATTATCAGATATTATTTTTAAAATTTATATTCCAATAAAATGGAAAATCTAGATGACATGGACAAATTCCTAGACACATATGACCTGCCCAAATTGAACCAGGAAGATATAGAAATCCTAAACAGACAAATATCAACTAATGAAACTAAAAATTAAAGGTCTTTCAAAAAAGAAAATCCCTGGGCCCAATGGATTCTCAACTGAGTTCTACCAGACCTTTACAGAAGAATTAACGTCAGTCTTTCTCAAACTATTTCATGAAATTGAAAGAGAGGAAATACTCCCAAATATCTTATGAAGCTAGTATAACCCTGATATTAAAACCAGACAAAGACACAAATATAAGGAAAGAAAACTACAGACCAATATCTCTGACAAACATGGATGCAAAAATCCTAATAAAATATTAGCAAACCACATCAAGAAGATAACACACCATGATCAAGTGGGTTTCATTCCAGGGATGCAAGGTGAGTTCAACATATACAAATAAATAAATGTAATTCATCACTTAAACAGAATTAAGAACAGAAATCACATGATCACCTCAATATATGCAGAAAAAGGCTTTTGATAAAATTCAACATCTATTCATGTTAAAAACACTGGAGAAGCTAGGGATCAAACAAACTTACCTCAATATCATAAAGGTCATTTATGACCAACCCAAAACCAATATCATACTAAATGGAGAAAAAAGTATTTCCATTAAATTCAAGAACATAAAAAGCCTGTCCACTCTTACCACTCTCATTCAATATAGTTCTCAAATAATTAGCCACAGCAATCAAGCAACAAAAGGAAATCAAAGGGATTCAAATAGGAAGAGAAGAAGTCAAACTATCTCTGCCAATGGTATGATCCTACATCTAGAAAATAAAAATAAACTCCACCAGAAGACGTCTAGAGTTTATAAACAAATTTAGCAAAGTAGCAGGGCATAAGATTGACACCCATAAATCAATAGCTTTTCTATATTTCAATAGTGATTCAATCAAGGAAGAAATTAGGAAAATCATCCCATTCACAATAACCTCAAAAAATTGTAAATACTTGGGAATTAATCTAACCAAGGAGGTAAAAGAACTCTACAATGAAAATTATAGAAACTGAAGGAAGAAATTGAAGAAGACCTTTGAAGATGGAAAGACAATCCATGTTCTTGAATAGGCACAATCAATATTGTCATAATGGCCACATTACTGAAAGCAATATACACATTCAATGCAATCCCCATCAAAATACTAATGACATTCTTCACAGAATTAGAAAAAAAAATTCTTAAATTCATTTGGAATAATAAGAGACCTAGAATAGCTAAAGTAGTACTAAGCAAAAAAAGTGAAGCAGGAGACATCATAACATCCGATCTGAAATTTTATTACAGGGCTGTAATAACAAAAACAGCATAGTATTGGCAACAAAATAGTCAAGAAGACCAAGAGAATAGAGTAGAAGACACAGAGACAAACTCACTGATATTTGATGAGGGTGCCAAAAATATATCTTAGAGAAAAGATAACCTTTTTAACAAGTGGTGCTTGGAATACTGGAAATCTCTATGTAGAAAAACGAAATTAGACCCCTTTCACGCACAAAAAAAAAAAAAAATGGTTCGAAGACTTAGGAATTAGTCCAGAAAACCTTACAAACTTTTAGAAGAAAACATAGGGTCAACACTTTCCACATAGATGCTGGCACAGACTGGCTTAACAAACTCCCAAAGCACAAGAAATAAAACCAATGATCATTAAGTGGGAAGCCATTAAACTAAAAACTTCTGTGCAGCTAAGGAAATGCTTAAGGGAATGAAATACAGACTACAGAATAGAAGAAAATCTTGGCCAGCTACTTCTCCAATAGGGGATTAATATACAAAGAAATCATAAAACTTAACACCAAAAAAATAAATAAATAACCCAATCAATAAATGAGCAAAAACACTAAATGGAAACTTCTCAATAGAAGAAACGCAAAAGACCAATAAAAATGGACAAGAAAAAATGTTCAACATCTCTAGCAATCAGAGAAAGGTAAATCAGAACTACACTAAGATTTCATCTCACTCCAGTCAGAATAGCAATGGTCAATATAAACAATAATAAATGCTGAAGAGTTTGTGGGGAGAAAGGAACACTGGTACATTGTTGGTGGGACTGCAGACTAGTACAACCACTCTGGAAAGCAGTGTGGAGTTGTCTCAAAAATCTAGCTGATCCAGCTATCTCACTCCTGGTTATTTTCTCAAAACATCTAAAATTGGCATACTACAGTGACACAGCCATATCAATGTTTATAGCAGCACAATTCACAAGAGCTAAACTATGGAATCAACCCCAATGCCCCTCAATAGATGAAGGGATTAACAAGTTGTGGCGCATATATATATATATATATATATATATATATATATGTCTGTACATTATATATATATATTATATATATATACACACACACACACACACACAATGGAGTTCTACTCAACCATTAAAAAGAATGAAATTTTGGTATTTTCCAGTAAATGGACAGAAATAGAGAATATCTTGCTAAGTGAAATGGCCAAATTCAGAAACTCAAAGGTTGAATATTTTCTCTCACATGCAACAGCTAGAGTGAAGTAAAAAAAAAGGAGGAGGGAAGGATAGGAGTACATAAGGAACCTATCAAATACAAATTGATAGACAAAGGTAAAGGAAGTCTAGTAGACTTGAGGAAGGAGGAAGGGGGAGAAAAAGGGAATTCATGAACTGAAATCAATTTCTATGCAAGTATGCATATGTCGGAATGAACCCAACTACTATGTATAGTCATAAAGCTCTAATAAAAGAAAAATAAAAAAAAATAAAAAGATCTGGGGGTGTAGCTCAATAATAGAATACCCCTGGGTTCAGTCATCGGTAGCAAAAAAAAAGAAAAAAAAAGAATTTTTGTCATGTGTTTCAGAGCATATATGATTATTCTGTGATCTGCAGATTCTTCAGGGTAAAGGTTTACAGTGCATCATTTTTTATAGTGCATTATTTTTGATCCTGTAATTGATACAGCAACCTGCCCATCAAATATAAGATTTCAAAGACTAAGTACAGCTACTGACTTTGTCTGCATTTCTTAGCCCAGTCCCATTAAAAATGGGTGAAAAATCTAGTGTGGTAGACACACCAAAGACATAAAAACATTCTCAAGTAACCTTTCAGAGATACCATTAATGCTGCTTTGTTTGAAAATGATTTAAAAAGCAAACTGGCAAAAAAATTAAAACTGAATGTGCTGAGATAATTACTATGAGATATTATAACCCAAGTACTAACATTCTGTAGTATATTCTGTAGTTTCAACAATTCCTGCCACTTTAGACTTGGCAGAATATTCTTTCTCCAAAGTAAAAATAAAGAGTCTTTCAAGTATGATAAGAGGTGGCAGGACTGCAGCATACCTCATCAAAAGATTCACATAGCTGGAACTTCTGCTGCCCTCAGGAACTGCAAAATCAGAGCACACCTTCGTCATCTGTGTGTAGTTCTGCATAGCAACAGAATGTTGCTTGACGGTTATTTTGTCAAGATTGCTTCATATTTTGAGGGTTTTTAAAAGAATGAAGTGTATTTTGGTCTAAGCAATAAACTAATAGAATCATTGGCATTATTAAAAAATAATTCTTGGGCTGGGGAGATAGCTCAGTCTGTAGAGTGCTTGCCTTGTAAGCACAAGGCCCTGGTTCGATCCCCAGCACCACAAAAAAACAAAAAAAAAAAAAAAAAAAAAATTCTTGAAAAAAGTATCAGTAAAGAGTTCAAAGGAAAAAGCACAAATTAATAATACTGACGAGGGGAACAAGGTGAATAAATAGGAGCTAAATTTCCCCCAACTGTAGGGTGCATAGGCAGTACTAGTCTTTTAGTACCCTCTTACCTGTTTGCCTGCACTTGGCCACCACTCCTTCAAAAGATAACAGTAACTCTTGGGCTTATTATGAAGATTAAATTATTTCATTGACTAAAGTATACAGTGGCTGGCACATATTAAGAACTAAAAGAATGTTAGCTATTAGCAAGGTCGTTATTATTCTGTAACTTTTCTACAAGTCACTTAAGGACATCAGAGAATAAAGGAAGGAACTGAACTTCAAAGCCAGGGTAAAACTCAGATCTGTGGGTTATCAGCTATGTAATCATGGAAAGTTGCTCATTCACTCTGAGCCTTAGTTGTTTTTTTTTTTTTTCTGCAAAACAAGGCCTATGATATTTTTATTACTTCCAAAGCTTTTGATAGGAAGAACACCTGAAAATCATGTTATAAAAATGGATTGACAAAATTCATTTCAATTATTTCTTGGCATATCTGAGTGTATATCAACCTTGCTATAGAAATGTTCTGACTGGTAGCAGCTTCATGAAATGAAATAGGAATGGATATGAATGAATATCAATTTAATTCAACACTGAAGTTCAAGACTAAAATCTAAGCAAATTTAATTCTAAGAATAACTACTATTAAGCTGCCCTGGCAAGAGATTCAAACCAGTTTTCTTGGATAGGGGAAAAAAAGAAAAAGAGGGAAGAAGAAAACTGCACTCCTCCATTTTTTACTTGTGTATTTTTTCACTCAAATTGAACCTAGAAAACAGTTTTTGTGTGTAGAACAGATGACAGAGGAAAGTGCACACTGTTCAAGTTAGTCACATAAACAAAAAAGCACTTCCGGAGTTCCCTGGAGAATAAGCCAAAGGAGGGTGGAGCAGTCACAGGAAGAGGAGGGGGAGAGCAGAAATGGGGACAGATGTGGAAAAATAACTGCTTATTGTTCTGGTTGAAGGAAAAGTTGAGTGAGAAGGTTTGAATGTGGTTTGTCACCCAGAACTCATATAAGGGTTTAATTCCCAAAACTTTAGGTTAATGGTATTATGGGTGGAAACTTAATCCAACTAAGGTATTTCAAGGTAGGACCCATGGGAAGTGATTATAGTAGATTAGGTCATTAACATGGAGTCTTGATGATTGAATCCTGGTGGCTTTATCGGGAGAGGGGGAAAGAGCACACAGACTCAGATATAATGTTCCCTCTGTCAGCTGATGTGGCCCAGGGGCCTGTGCCAAGATCCTACTCATGCTCCAGTGAACTCCAAAACCAAGAGCTCACTGCCACTGCACAGCATGATGAGAGAGCATCATACTGCATACCAGTAGCCTGGCAAGAGATCAAAACTCAGTATCCAAAATGATGTCTACTGAATGCATATTGCTTTTACACCATCATCAAGTTGAAACAGCACAGGTTGAAGCACCAAGAGGCCGGGACTGTCGGTATTTAGGGAGTGGAATTCCACACAGAAATTTTAAATAGTAAACAGTTGTTTTTTGCAATAGCAAATGAATTTTGCAGACTTGCTATTGAGAAAAAATAGGAACAAGAGTAAGAACTATGCACTTCTGTTTATAATGAAGTTCAAAAACAAGCAAAATTATTCCATATCAATAGAAGTCAAAACAGTGCATGCCTTTGAAGATACTGACTGATGGGGCAGATGAGAGAGCCTTCTGAGGCACTGAAAATGTTCTATATTAAGATTTGGAAAAGAATTACCTACATATATAATAGGTAAAAACTTATTCAAGCTATACACCGTGTGTATATATATAAGCTATACACATATATATATACACAATTTTGAAAAGCTCATATCCTTTGTTAAAGGAATTCACATCTATGAATCCATTTCATGAAATCATTCTTCATGCAAAGAACAATTCTGTGTAAGGATTTTCATTTGTTATTTATAATATCAAAAATGGAAAACCCCCAAAATACAATAAGAGCATATTTTATGTGGAATACAATAATGGATGAAACACAATAAAGTCATTGAAAGTTAATAATGTAGGAAATACTAATAAGGTCGTTTGGAATTTTAAAATGCAAAGCACAGGCTGCTTGCTGCTACACCAACCCTCACAGTTACTGATTTATTCTTGAGACTCCTCTATTCTCATCAGTCCTCATAGATGAACTCCATTATGTTCAACTCGCAGAGATCAAAATCATTTCTAAATGATGAGACTGGTACACAAACTTCCAGGACTTTGATTGTCAGAACTCGACACAGAAACAACTCATGGCATGGTCCATGTCATTATAAGAGATTTCCCAAAGGGAAACAGACCTGTCATCCTGACATGACCTTAGGCTAAACCATAAATCCTGTTTCACAAGTAGTTAACTTTGAGGTTCTGCAAGAGATCACCCAGAGCTTTGCTGTCTGTCATGTGGATGCCTCAGGCCAGCAGGAAGGTATACCCTCTTTCTCAACAGGTTACCAGTACCCCATGATGGATGAGCTGGCTTAAATGCTGGTCCTATTATTATTATTATTATTATTATTATTATTATTATTCTCCTCCTCCTCCTTCTTCTTCTTCTTCTTTTTAGTACTGAATCACTTGTTTACTTTCATTACATTTTACTTACTACACCACCACCTGCAAATATTATAGTTGAGATCTTGGTTTTTGTTTTTTTTTTTTGTTGTTTGTTGTTTGTTTGTTTGTTTTTGGTTGCTGTTTTATTGATTCTTTTTAGTTATACATAACATTAGAATTCATTTTGACAAAATTATAAAAGCATGGAATAAAATTTGTTCTAATTCATTCCCCAGTACTTCCCCCCTTCCCTTCCCTCTACTTTATTGGATCTTTCGGCTATTTACTTATAGGTTGCTTTTTCTTATTAGTGTCTTGTGAATACACACCATGGTGAGATGTGGTGTATTCATACATGTGCATAGAAAAAATTAGGTCAGATTCATTCCAATGTTCTTTTCCTTATCCCATCCCTCCCTTCAATCCCCTTTGTCTACTCACTGAGCTTTCTTCAGTTTTGTAAAACACCCCTTTTTTGGATTAGCTTCTGCTTATCCAGAGAAAACATTTGACCTTTGACTTTGGGGGACTTGCTACCTCCTGTTCTTACCATTTAAGTCTGAAAAACATCAGTGGGATTAGAGTTGGAGCTGGATTCTACATCCTCAGCAGTTTTGCACTCAATCATCCTGAGTTAGTGGAAGACTTGTGCTCATTAACGTTGACCCATGTGCTAATTGCTTTGGCTCATCACTTTGGGTAGGAAGAATTGCAGGCCAAATGTACATAAGTATTGCCCAAGATATCAACCAATAAAACCGAAAGCTTTTCCTGGGTTCCTATGATGAACACAGAGATGTAAAGATCAAAAGACTCATACTGGGCCAAAATAATGACAGATTAAAACATTAACGTGTTCTACCTTTACTGGTAGTAAGAGAATTCACCTGCTGCCAAGGCTGTAGTTGAAGGAAATTCTCATCTCAACCCATTCACTAAGAATGGCAGACTCTATGGGACTGCCCAAGTATTTCAGGCTGGAAAGGTCACCGAGTTTTTCAAGTACTTTTTGCAAGGAATGGGCTACTACCATCTACTAGCATGACCCAACTCACCCAATACTGATTCCACCTCAACCTCCAGAAGCATAGGCTGTGGAGAATGTCCCTTCAGTCAGTCTGTCAGCATAAATCAGTCAAAAATCCCGTGATTCCCTGATGCCCTGGACAGACACAGACCAGGGAGCTGTCCTGCTAAGCAGATGCTCCTCCTCAGACCATGCAAGACTACCATTCTTCAGATGACACCCATAATATAATACATTTCATCCCATAAACTTGGCCTTCTTTATCTTATCTCCTACACATAGCCACTGAATCCTCTCTATAGTAGCCTGGATTTATCACTCTCTGTCCACCTACCCTTTTTTTTTATATCTACCAAGAACCGCATCCTTGCCTTACTGTAACTTTCCAACATCTTAAGCTGACCCATTCTCCATATCTTCTCTTACCAGTTTTCTCCTGTTCCCTCCGTATCTGATAAGATTCTTGGATACCACAATCCATATGTGTAAAGAGTTCTGTGATTTTAGACATGCTTTCTTATGGCGCTTCTGCAAAAAAACAAAACAACCCCCACCCCCCCAAAAAAGGACTTTTCCTTTCTCAATGGTATTTTTAAGGGAAATGTTTAGAACAGATATCCAAGTGGGTAAGCCACTATATTCTCTGTCTGGTTCCAAACGGGTCAAACAAGATTTGCATAGTGGATTACCAAAGAGAGCAGCTCTGAGAATGTGAAAAGCATAATTACATTTGTACAGTAATTGAGTATGATCAATATCAGAAGGAATGCCTGTCACATAGAGAGACAGACAGAGTGATGACTACCTCATCTGTTCAAATAGATTCACATATGCATCCTATAAGAAAAGGGGAGCCCATGATCAATGAGGTTCTGATACAATAGGAGTTTTACTCCAAAGGACTGGCTTAATTACTAGACTCTCTTGGCACAGAAGGGTGGAAAACGAAATGCCCAGACCTTCACATCTACAGAGCAAAATTGCTGTCACTAGCAGCCATCTGTGAGTAACACTTACCAGACTCTACACATCTACAAGTGCATTCACAAGATTGTGGTGGAGTGGTGGTTCTCCATTCCTCAATCGCAAAAAAAAAATAAAAGGAGAGACATGACCTAAAAATCAGTGCAATGGTTTGAATATGAGTGAGAGAAGAGGAATAGCCATTACAATATCATGTTGAGTCATTGTAGCCTTGATTTCAGCAGACTTGTGGAAGCCAAATTAAAATTGATATAGAACCCATTTCGAGAAAAGATTCTTTATCCGATGAACTCGCTTTTTGTAGGAGGGAAGGCACCAATCTGTAAGGGCAGCGACGTCCAGATAAAATTGTTTGTAGCCTCTGATCCACCGTCAGTGAGAGGGTCACCACTGGGAGGAGGGTTGAGATAACTGTGGAGATTCATGCCACAAGCAGGAGCCCAGTCTCAGAAGCATGAGCCTGTAAGCTCAGGGTTACACAGTTCCAAATCTTGAAAATTTTCAGACACATTGTTTGCTTTCTGCTAAAATAAGGAATGCCTCAGTCTGCTAGAGTACAGCTTTTAAACAAATTGTTTTCAAAAAGCTTTATATGTCTCATTGTTTAAAAAAATGCAAAGCACAAATCTAAATATATGATTCTAATTACAAAAAAGACCATGAATTATGTATGTGTAGAAAAAAGTTGTAAAATATTGACAGTACTATGATTAAAGAAATATGATAAAAGAGACATGATAAGCATTTTGCCTAGAAGTTGCTCATCTACATTGAAAGATGATGACTTGGGAAGATAACAAAGTCTAAAATAACAGTTCCAATGACAACATTTACTTTCCAATCCCCTGCAGCTGGAGGGCAGGGGGCAAAGGCTGAGAATCAGGTTCACGACTCAATTATAAGGGTAGTAGAGATCCAGAGGAGGTCAATCCTCAAGTTCAGAAAGTCTTCTTGCCAAAGTCAGGAACTTGAGTGAGAATTGTTATGGTCAGCAACACAAGAGGTTGAGACTTAAAAAAAATAAAGAAAGAAAGAAAAAAGGTCAGATATGGAACAACCAAATATTAAGAGGAAAAGAAGGAGCATATTGAGTCAGAATCAAGAAAGAGTTTCGGAAGGAGGGAACCTATCCATAGGACTAAACTGTCAGGATGACTACCAGACTGAGAAATGGCCATTGGCCTTAGTAAAATTAAATATAGCCTTTTTGACGATGTACTGGAGATGTATGAGAATGGCATGTATGGACAAGTGAGCAGGAGATGGGAAAAGGCAACAAGGGTATAAAGGATATTTTCTTAAACTGTCTTCTTAAACAGCATGACCCAGGCTTATTGCCAGTTTCACGATCACTGCCAGATACCTCCTGATATCACCCTGAAAGTTTTCTGCAGCTTCAAAGCCTCAATTACAAAGTCAAATTATACATTGGCATCTGATAACTTAAATTATAAAATCAAATTATTCCAATTTAAAAGTAAATTTGCAAAGTTAGTCAAAGTCTAGATTACTTTAGAGCAATCACAATTTCTCACTGTCAATCAATGAAAGTACAAATTAGCAATATTTGGCTTAGAACTCCACCATCAATTCAGAGAGCTGTACAAATATAGGTCTTGACTCTCCCAATGGTGGTTGGAGAGAAATGTGAGACAAGAGGGGTTGTTTTCCATGTATTCCTTTAAATGGGAGAGAGGTGAAAATATAAAGTTGACTGATCACATTGAAAAGAGGAAAGAAACAACAGTGAGTTTCCTGAGCCCAGAAAGGTAATGGAGGGGATTGATCAAGTGTGGCTGCAGATTCATAGTTGTGGCTAGAAAAGGAATCTAAGGAAGTTTCTGTCTATTAACTTCATTTTAATTCATTGAATCAATACTTACTGACTTCTAAGTATCAAGCACTTGAGATAAAAAAAAAAAGTTTACTGCAAGAGATTCTGGTGTTTACTCCCATTGAAACTGCATCCTAAAGGAGGGATTGAAACACTAACGAATTGGAGATATACTTTGGAAGCAGAACTGGCAGGGTTTGCTAAAGCACTGGATATGGAAAGGGAAAGAATTTTGCCTACAACAACCAGGTGAATTTCTATGTATAGCAAGATCATCTGAGCAAAGGAAGATAGAGAAGAAAAACAGATGATGTTTAGAGGTTTGACACTGGTGTTGGGAGACTGAGATAGTTATTTCAGGAAATTGGACAGAACGTTGACCAGGAAAATGGTGTGTTTCCAAGCAATGTTGAGGCCTCATTTGATCTTGGTGATCAAGAATTTACGGTGGAACCAATCTGTCCTCGCCTTTCCCTGCTCACCCTCAGCAGGTGCCGTCATATCACTGCCTTAATGGCTGCCATATTCTTTCCCAACCTCACAAATTTGGCTAGATTTTATTGGCCCAGGAGAGAGCACCTGAACCAGGCTGAGTAAACAGAAACTTCCTTACATTTGGGGAAGCTTAAAATTTGAGAGAGATCAGTATTCTCTTTGTTACTGTTGTTAAATTTAAGAATTGAGCATTCTTTTCTTTAGTGACCATATTTCCTACTTAACGGCAAAAGCAAGCCAGTTGTGAGAAAAACGAAACAAATGTTCTGAGACACACTATATAATAAAAAACAGATAGGTCTTGATATGAGCTAGGCAAAATATTATGCCCTTGTCATATAGTAAGCCTATGAGTGTTCATAGCAAATCTATGAGGTAGTTACTACCATAATCTTCACCTTGTTGATAGGGAAACTGAGGCATAAAATGTTTGGATTTCTGTTTACTCCATGTAAGAAATGAAGCTAGGATTTGAGCTCAGGTCTGAAAAGTTGTATTCATGTTCTTAACTTGCTTCATCTCAAAGAGGGTGAAAAAACTGTTGAAGTTGAATTGATTGTAGTTCCTACTCCCAGTTACATTCCTGTCCTTTCCTTCTTTGAGTGTTCTTTCATTTCTTTCCTTTCATGGTTTTTGTTTGTTTGTTGTTTGTTTGTAATAGGGATTAAACCCAGGAACCCAGGGTGCTTAAGCTTAACCACTTAGCAACATCCTAAGCTCTTTTTTTTTTTTTTAAACAGGGTCATGCTAAGTTGCTTAGGGCATGACTAAATTGCCAAGGCTGGCTTTGATCTTGCCATCCTCCTGCCTCAGCCTCCCGAGCTGCTAGGATCACAGTTGTACACCACCACACCTGGGTCTTTCATGGTTTCTGTTGGTCAAACATATCCCCACTAGGCTTGTTCATGTTCGGTTTTTGCAATTAGGAAACGAGAATTCTAATATAAAAACTGAGCCCTGGAAGTTATAAGGTACCCTAAAATTTGGAACACACTGGCTGGGGAAAGTTATGGAGCCATAAGGACTTTACCATTCTTGACTCAGAAGTTAAATTCTTTTAGTTAAGCAATGCATTTGTCAGTTATCACCTGTCATCTCTTACCACTTGGACCACATGCCACTAAAGCTCTAAATGAGGCAAACTGGGATGAAGAAACAAGATGATTATTACAGCTTTTAGTAAAATGCTGTGAAAGAGCAGGATATTTCACAACAGAACATTCCCTCATTTCAAGTCATAGTCTTATCAGATTTTGGGGCATCATTTCAAAATTTGCTAAACAGGAATAATATGTCAATTTCAAGAATAGGAATGTGGATGCAGAAATCATGAAAACCAGGTTACTGTGGAGCAAGATTACTTAATGAGAGAGTGAAATGAACAGGTGTAAATCCTTTCAGCCCCAGCCAGATACCTCCTTCATTATACGATCTTGCCCACAAAGGTGATTCTTCCCTGTATAAACCATACATACACACTTCCTGGTCATATTTCACTGCAGATAAGCCAAGTCTCTTCACCCTAAAACTAAAGGCAGGCACCCAGGATCTCAGAGAGAATTTCTGAATTGTTAACAGATACCAAAAAATAATGAAAATCACTAACAACTGACTAGGTCATCAAGAGAGTTCTGTTGCCCATAAGGCTCCAAACCTAGAGACCTATGATTGCTGCACTTCGCCCTAAGTTACTGCCTCACACCATTCCCACCGACTCCCTCATCTTACAGCAGTGTTGAGCTGTGAAGGTAATAGGACCTCAGCAGACTACTGCATTGGCCTTGTTCAGGGGAGGCGCTGAAGGAACTGGGCAATGATACCTGGAGGATATGAAGTCAGGGGCAGACGAAATTACAAGCTAAAGCGCTTACCCTCTCACTCTGCAAGCTAACAAATGGCAGGCCTGATGTTCTCTGAACTAGTATTTACTTTAGCATACCTATGGAGCAGAAGAAGAATCTCAATGGACAGAATGCAGAATTGGATTTTAAACAACTTCTCCGAGGGACTCTTATGTTTCTAATGTTGAGAAACACTGCATCAGGCAAACAGAGGTAAACATGATGATGAACCCCCTCCTCCTCCTCTTCCTCCTCCTTCTCATCAGTATATCCCCCAAACATGTTATTCCATGACTTATTTCCTTATTTTCAATATGCTATCAATTCCTTTATTTTATATAAATATTACCTTCCTTCAAGATGCAGCTAAATTCTCAACTAAATAAAACTCTAATCATTCACAATGGCTTCATATCACTTCCGGTATTTATCATCTTTGTAATCTAGTTCTCAGACTTTTAAAAGTAGCTTTATCCATATCTCTGCCTCCTGAAGACCCAATCTTACATCTTTATCACCTGATTTAGCAATATCTTTCATGTTATTGATACTCCAGAAATCCCTACTGTCAGTAGGTGATTTTTCTCTTAGTTCTCTGATACTTTATTTTTCTGTAATCCCTCCATTGCCTTCTCACCATTGCCTATGTTTTAAACTATTTCTCTCTTCCTTCAGCATCCTTGTTCCTGATTCCCTCCCTCCTCTTTCTTTCCAGTTCTTTCACAATCCTTTCTGTTCTTAACTTTCACATCTTTTCAAAACACTTGACCTTTGTGGTTTTTCCCATGTTGGTGTCTGATCATGTAATGACTTTTAATGACTTTCAGTTCGTGAACACTATAAATCCTTGGTGCAGTTTGTCAAACTGGGCAAAGAAGTTCATCTGGGTATACCCATAAAACACAAAGGAAACCAGGAAATTCATCACGGATACTTCAGGAAAAGTAAGCTACCTCTAATATAGATTTTACTTCTTCATTTGTTATCAAAGAAGTGCAAATTGAAACATAATTGAGACTCTGTCTTTTCTAATAAGATCACCAATGATTTTTAAATGATATACCCAATGTTCCCCCAGCATTGGAAATTCATGTGCCAATGCTAGGAGGTCATGCTAGAAGGTAATTCTACTGGAGACATTTTAGGTGATAATTTGTGAACTGAATAAAAAGCCTGAAAATACATGCTAGTCATCTGACTTGCTAATTTATTACAGTGAAATAATTAAGTATTTTTTATGAACAAGTTAACGGACACATTATTTTTAAGAGTATAACCCTGGAAGCAGGATGGATCAAAACTACAAAACCAATCCAGTAAATTATAATATATCACTCCTATGTGGTCATTAATGATTACCTGAGAAGTACTCATAGTGCTAAGTGGAAAAGCTGACTGTAAAACAGCACACTCAGTGTGACAATGCAAACACATCATATCTTTACAGAATGTGATTGGAAGGACTTATCAGAAAATGTCAACAGTGGATAGCTGGGTTCCTTTGTTCCCAGTTTTCCCCCATTTACCTTTGCCTGAGGTTCTTTGCTATTGGTGTTAAGTGTGTATAACTTTAAAAATTAGGGAAGATTTTTCATATTTTACATGAGCATGGTAGGTGAAAGCTAAATTATTTTATCTAATTAATTTCTTCTCAAACAGATGTAATACTTTCTATATCATTTTATTTGAATTTCTCTTGTGACATTGGTCCTTTTTCATTAATACTCCAGAAGTCCTTACTGTTTACTAACTCGTAGGTGATCTTTCTCTTAGTTCCTCTTGTATTGTCTCCATCACTGGTATCTGAATTTCTTGAAGACACAACAGATTTACTCAGCTCAGTATACCTTAAGATTAATATGGTAATCGTATCTGCAAGTGCCACACACATAAAATTATAAGAACTAGTATTCAAATCATTGAGGTGCTGCTCTAAGAATGGGAAGATAGAAGGGACACTTGAAATGGCCTCCACAGAAATATTTGTAAATATAAGGACTTTTCTACAACAAAGGTGCTCATTTAAGCAGAAAAGGAAGAAACAATTAGTCACCAGTTCAATTGGAGACATGTTAGATTGTAACTTCATATCATGCAACTGAAAATAATTTTCAGTTAAACTTCAAAGTTAAATGTTTAAAATCAAACTATGGAAACCTAGAAGAGAAAATAAGAAATATTTCTTTGGTCTTAGAGAAAATTTTCAAAGTATAGAAATGGAATAAAAGACAAAGGAAAGTATATTTTAATGAACCAACATTTGGAAACATGTATTGCATAATTTTATGCAAAATTTAACTTAAAAATCAATAGGGGAAAAACAGGTGTAACAAGTTTGTCCACAAGAAGTGGTCCTTTAATGCATAGAGAACTCACATGCATTAATAAGAAAAACACCAAGATGCCAATAGATACATAAACATACTGCACTGTCACAAAAGAGGCAAATAAAAATGACTATTATAAACAAAGAAAATACCCAACATCCTAGCATGGAAAGAAATACTAATGCAAAGAAACAGTGGGCTTTTTCTGCCTATCAGATATTTTATTAAAAGACTATAGATAGTGCTAATGAGAGTGGAATAAATGATAATGTACACATCCTATTATTATTCCAGAGGAGAAGCCAAATGATTCAACCTTTTTGTAAAGAGATCTGGAAATCAATTTAGCCCTAAAATTTCTATCCTTTCCCAAGTACTATTCACTTAAGGAAACAAAGCAAGTTATGAACCAAGGTGTTCATCATAAAACTCTTTATAAATGGAAAAAATAATGGAGATAATTTCATATCTAGGTAATTATTGATTAAGAAAATTAGGAAACACATAGGCTAGTCGTTTAAAATCAAAAGAGCACTTGAAGTCATGAGAAAATTCTTTTTGAAGAAGTAAATGACAACTGCTCAATAAGTGGTGGCTATTATTAGCAACAAAGTAGAATACAAAATTATTTCTGTGACGTGATATCAACTATATGAAAATTATTCTAAAAGACTAGGAAGAAAGATGTTAAAATTTTAGCAACTTTTGCTTGAAATTATAGTTCTTTTTTTCTTTTTTTCTGTATGAATTTTACATTTTTTGTAGTTTTTTTAATTGTAAACAAATGGGATACATGTTGTTTCTCTGTTTGTACATGGAGTAAAAGAATACCATTTGTGTAATCATAAATTTACATACGGTATTGTTGTTTGATTCATTCTGTTATTTTTTCCCTTCCCCCCACCCCTCCCACCCCTCTTTTTCCTCTATACAGACCTTCCTTCCTCCATTCTTGTCCCCCTCCCTAACCCTAACTCTAACCCTAACACTAACCCCTCCATCTCCCCATTATGTGTCCTCATCCACTTATTAGTGATATCATTCGACCTTTGGTTTTTTGAGATTGCCTTATCTCACTTAGCATGATATTCTCCAATTTCATCATTTGCCTGGAAATGCCATAATTTTATCATTCTTTATGGCTGAGTAATATTCCATTGTATATATATACCACAGTTTCTTTATCCACTCATCAATTGAAGGGCATCTAGGTTGGTTCCACAGTCTGGCTATTGTGAATTGAGACGCTGTGAACATTGATGTGGCTGTATCTCTGTAGTATGCTGAATTTAAGTCCTTTGGGTATAGGCCAAGGAGTGGGATAGCTGGGTCAAATTGAGGGTCCATTCGAAGTTTTCTAAGGAATCTCCACACTGCTTTCCATAGTGGCTGCACTAATTTGTAGTCCCACCAGCAATGTATGAGTGTACCTTTCTCCCCACATCCTCGCCAACACCTGTTGTTGCTTGTGTTCTTGATAATCGCCATTCTAATTGGGGTGAGATGGAATCTTAGGGTAGTTTTGATTTGCATTCCTCTTATTACTAGAGATGTTGAACACTTCTCCATATGTTTGCTGATTGCTTGTAGATCTTCTTCTGTGAAGTGTCTGTTCATTTCCTTAGCCCATTTGTTGATTGGATTATTTGCATTTTTGGTGTAGAGTTTTTTCAGTTCTTTATAGATTCTGGAGATTAGTGCTCTATCTGAAGTATGACTGGCAGCAAATACAGGAAACAAAAGATCATTTCAATAAAGAGTTAGAGATAATGAAAAAAAACCAAACAGAAATCCTTGACATGAAGGAAACAATAAACCAAATTAAGAACTCCATAGAAAGCATATCCAGTACGATAGAACACCTGGAAGACAGAACCTCAGACATTGAAGACAAAATATTTAACCTTGAAAACAAAGTTGAACAAACAGAGAAGATGGTAAGAAATCATGAACAGAATCTCAAAGAACTATGGGATATCATGAAAAGGCCAAATTTAAAAATTATTGGGATTGAGGAAGACTTAGAGAAACAAACCAAAGGAATGAACAATCTATTCAATGAAATAATATCAGAAAATTTCCCAAATCTGAAGAATGAAATGGAAAATCAAGTTCAAGAGGCTTATAGGACTCCAAATACACAAAACTACAACAGACCCACTCCAAGGCACATTATAATGAAAATACCTAACATACAAATAAAGACAGAATTTTAAAGGCCGCAAGAGAGAGGAATCAATTACATTCAGGGGGAAACCAATACGGATATCAGCAGATTTTTCAATCCAGACCCTAAAAGCTAGAAGGGCCTGGAACAACATTTTTCAAGCCCTGAAAGAAAATGGATGCCAACCAAGAATCTGATACCCAGCAAAACTTACCTTCAAATTTGACGATGAAATAAAATCCTTCCATGATAAACAAAAGCTAAAAGAATTTACAAAAAGAAAGCCAGCATTACAGAACATTCTCAGCAAAATATTCCATGAGGAAGAGATGAAAAACAAAGAAGCAAATCAGCAAAGGGAGGAATTGTCCTAAAGGAATTGTCAAATAAAGGAGGAACCAAGTTGTGTCAAACAAATAAATAAATAAAATTTAAAAAATGAACCAAATGACCGGGAAACCAAATCATATCTCAATAATAACGCTGAATGTTAATGGCCTGAATTCATCAATCAAAAGACATAGACTGGCAGACTGGATTAAAAAGAAAGATCCAACAATATGTTGCCTACAAGAGACTCACCTCATAGAAAAAGATACCCATAGACTAAAGGTGAAAGCATGGGGAAAAACATACCATGCACATGGACTCAGCAAAAAAGCTGGAGTATCCATCCTCATTTCAGATAATGTAGACTTCAAGCCAAAGTTAGTCAGAAGGGATAAAGAAGGACATTTCATATTGAAGGGAAGCATAAATCAGCAAGATATAACAATCATAAACATCTATGACCCAAACAGTGGCTCATCCATGTATGTCAAACAAATCCTTCTCAATTTCAGAAACCAAATAGACCACAACACAATAATACTAGGTGATTTTAACACGCCTCTCTCACCACTGGACAGATCTTCCAGACAAAAATTGAACAAAGAAACCATAGATCTTAATAAGACAATCAAAATTTAGAATTAACAGACATTTATAGAATATACCATCCAACCAAGAGCAAATACACTTTCTTCTCAGCAGCACATGGATCCTTCTCTAAAATAGACCATATATTATGCCATAAAGCTAATGTTAGCAAATACAAGAAGATAGAGACACTACCTTGTATTCTATCAGATCATAATGGATTGAAGTTAGAAATAAATGAAAGAGTAAAGCACAGAAACTATTCCAACATCTGGAGATTAAACAATATGCTATTATATGATGAATGGATAACAGAAGATATTAGGAAGGAAATTAAAAAATTCTTAGAGGTAAATGAGAACAAAGAAACATCATATCAAAATCTCTGGGACACTATGAAAGCAGTACTTAGAGGGAAATTTATTTCATGGAGCACATTCAATAAAAGAAGTAAACTCAACAAATAAACGACCTAACACTACAGCTCAAAGCCCTAGAAAAAGAAGAACAGACCAACACCAAAAGAAGTAGAAGACAGGAAATAGTTAAACTCAGAGCTGAAGTCAACGAAATTGAAACAAAAGAAACAATAAAAAATTGACAAAATAAATAGTTGTTTCTTCGAAAAAGTAAACAAAATTGATAACCTTTAGCCACACTAACAAAGAGAAGATGAGAGAAAACCCAAATCACTAAAATTCGGAATGAACAAGGAAATATCACAACAGATAGGATTGAAATGCAAAACATAATTAGAAACTATTTTGAACATCTATACTCCAACAAAATAGAAAATTTTGAAGACATCAACAGGTTTCTAGAGACATATGAATTGCCTAAACTGAACGAGGAGGACATGCACAATTTAAATAGACCAATTTCAAGTACTGAAATAGAAGAAGTCATCAAAAGCCTACCAACAAAGAAAAGTCCGGGACCAGATGGATTCTCAGCCGAGTTCTACAAAACCTTTAAAGAAGAGATCATTCCAATACTTCTCAAAGTTTTCCATAAAATAGAAGAGGAGGGAACCCTCCCAAATTCATTCTATGAAGCCAATATCACACTGATACCTAAACCAGACAGAGACACATCAAGGAAAGAAAATTTCAGACCAATACCTTAATGAACATCGACGCAAAAATTCTCAACAAAATTTTAGCAAATCCTATACAAAAACATATTAAAAAGATAGTGCACCATGATCAAGTGGGTTTCATCCCGGGATGCAAGGTTGGTTCAACATCAGGAAATCAATAAATGTAATTCACCATATCAATAGACTTAAAGTCAAGAATCACATGATTATTTCAATCGATGCACAAAAAGCATTTGATAAAATACAGCACCCCTTCATGCTCAAAACACTAGAAAAAATAGGGATAGTGGGAACATTCCTTAACATTGTAAAGACCATTTATGCTAAGCCCATGGCCAATATCATTCTAAATGGTGAAAAACTGAAAGCATTCCCCCTAAAAACTGGAACAAGGCAGGGATGCCCTCTTTCACCACTTCTATTAACATCGTTCTTGAGACTCTAGCCAGAGCAATTAGACAAACCAAAGAAATTAAAGGGATACAAATTGGAAAAGAAGAACTCAAACTATCCCTGTTCGCTGATGACATGATTATATATTTAGAGGAACCTGGAAATTCTACCAGAAAACTCTTAGAACTCATAAGTGAATTTAGTAAAGTAGCAGATTACAGATCAATGCTCATAAATCAAATGCATTTTTATACATAAGTGATGAATATTCAGAAAGAGAAATTAGGAAAACTATCCCATTCACAATAGCCTAGAAAAAAAAAATACTTGGGAATCAATCTCACAAAAGAGGTGAATGACCTCTACTATGAGAACTATACAACACTAAAGAAAGAAATTAAAGAACACCTTAGAAGATGGAAAGATCTTCCATGTTCTTGGATAGGAAGAATTAATATTGTCAAAATGGTCATACTACCTAAAGTGCTATACAAATTCAATGCAATTCCAATTAAAATCCCAATGATGTACCTTACAGAAATAGAGCAAGCAATTATGAAATTCATCTGGAAGAATAAGAAACCCAGAATAGCTAAAGCAATCCTTAGCAGGAAGAGTGAAACAGAGGGTATTGCAATGCCAGATCTTCAACTCTACTACAAAGCAATAGTAACAAAAACAGCATGGTATTGGTACCAAAATAGAAAGGTAGATCAATGGTACAGAATAGAGGACATGGACACAAACCCAAATAAATACAATTTTCTCATTCTAGACAAAGGTGCCAAATATATGCAATGGAGAAAAGATAGCCTCTTCAACAAATGGTGCTGGGAGAATTGGAAATCCATATGCAACAGAATGAAACTAAACCCATATCTCTCACCATGCATGAAACTAAACTCAAAATGGATTAAGGACCTTGGAATCAGACCAGAGACCCTGCAGATTATAGAAGAAAAAGTAGGTCCAGATCTTCAACATGTTGGCTTAGGACCAGACTTCCTTAACAGGACTCCCATAGCACAAGAAATAAAAGCTAGAATCAATAACTGGGATAGATTCAAACCAAAAAACTTTCTCTCATTAAAGGAAACTATCAGCAATTGGAAGAAAGAGCCTACAGAGTGGGAGAATATCTTTGCCAATCATACTTCAGATAGAGCACTAATCTCCAGAATCTATAAAGAACTCAAAAAACTCTACTCCAAGAATTCAAATAATCCAGATGACAAATGGGCTAAGGAAATGAATAGACACTTCACAGAAGAAGATCTACAAGCAATCAACAAACATATGGAAAAATGTTCAACATCTCTAGTAATAAGAGAAATGCAAATCAAAACCACCCTAAGATTCCATCTCACCCCAATTAGAATGGCGATTATCAAGAACACAAGCAACAACAGGTGTTGGCGAGGATGTGGGGAGAAAAGTACACTCATACATTGCTGGTGGGACTGCAAATTAGTGCAGCCACTCTGGAAAGCAGTGTGGAGATTCCTTAGAAAACTTGGAATGGACCCTCCATTTGACCGAGCTATCCCACTCCTTGGCCTATACCCAAAGGACTTAAAATCAGCATACTACAGATACAGCAACATAAATGTTCATAGCGGCTCAATTCACAATAGCCAGACTGTGGAACCAGCCTAGATGCCCTTCAATTGATGAGTGGATAAAGAAACTGTGGTTATATATACAATGGAATATTACTCAGCCATAAAGAATGATAAAATTATGGCATTTGCAGGCAAATGGATGAAATTGGAGAATATCATGTTAAGTGAGATAAGCCAATCTCAAAAAGCCAAAGGAAGAATGATATCGCTAATAAGTGGATGATGACATAATGGGGGGGGGGAAGGGTTAGTGTTAGGGTTAGAGTTAGTTGGGGGGGGGGGGCAAGTATGGAGGAAGGAAGCACTGTATAGAGGAAAAGAGGGGGGGGAGGGGGGGGGGGAAGGGAAAAAATAACAGAATGAATCAAACAACATTACTCTATGAAAATTTATGATTAAACAAATGGTATGCCTTACGCCATGTACAACAGGAGAAACAACATGTATCCATTTGTTTCAATAAAATTTAAAAAAGTAAAAAATAAAATAAAATAAAAAGAAGCAAGATGAACATCAGGAATTAGAACACTTCACTTAAGATTTGTAAAGAGCCCCGCCTTACCTGAGATAAGGCTGTGCCTCCCACCTTACTGCATGTTAGAGTGGCTCCAAATAAGTCAGACTTCAGCTTATTAAAGTTATAGTCAAAAGATTGGCTCTTGTTGTAAAAGTACTGTGATCTTCAAACAGGGGCTATAATGTGGCACTCAGCCAAAAATCAAGATAGCTATAGTAGTACAAGCTGAATATATTTTTACTCTTGCTAATTTTCATTTTGTAAAACTGTTACCTGTTACTGTTTTGCAGAAGTAGCTGCTTCAAGAACATACAACCTAGGTAACTTGAGATAATAAGCCATCACTGATAGAACAGATAGTGGTAATTTCCAGTACTAATAAAGACTCCAGTTAAATAAAAGGGTAAATAACTGGTAAAGTTATAGACATTAACTTAAAGCCCAGTAATCTTACTTTATTACTGGTGAAACTGGCTTGCTGGATGGTTAAGATCAAACTTAGAAATTAAGATTAATACAGAGACCAAAATAAACCAGTATTTGGATCTTGACCTCAGTCAGCCTGAATCCAGGGAATAAGAGGACTTTTCTAAGGAGCTTTGCAACTCTGGGTCACATGACTTCCCGATAAGGGAGATTAATGAGGTCAATAGAGGATGAAAGTCAGTCAGTGCACCTGCTGCAAAGAGGAGGGTCATAGAAAAAGGGAGCCATCCCTGATGCTTCCAAGGGAAGCCACCTCATCGAAGAGATCCTACCTAACTGGTGGCCGTAACGGAGCTAAGAAGCTGCTCTTAAGTTCTCTACAAGTGACCCCTGTGGAAACTCAGCTGACTTTTTAACAGACAGGAACAGGTCAATTGACCAGCTTAATCTTAGACACCTAGCAAAACAGTCCAAAACCAAAATATAGCCATTCTTGGGCATTTAAAAGAAATAATAGTTAAATGTAACTTAACATGTACTCTTGTGATAGCCCACTAGAATAAAGACTGGAAGCTACAAATGAAAGATTCTTAGGCAAATGTGCCTGATAACTATCAAGAGAAACTGCCAGAGTCAGAAGTTTTTAGTCAGTTTAAGGCCTACAGACACAGGTAGGCTTAATCTATGTTTGCTAGTAACAGAAATGTAGAGATCTCTACTAAACACAGATTATATCAAAAAAAGGATATTTTACAAAAATCAGATAACATTAAGTAGCTTAACTATATTTCCTGCGAACATCAATGACATTAAGAGCTAAATGTTGTATATACATTCCTGATAACCTGGACAATGTTGAAGTTCCCAAGTAAAGACCTTGTCCTCTCCAGTCTTTGTTAGGCCTTGCTATGCAAAAAATTTCTCAGTTCTTCCACCTCCTGGTGAGAGATTGACTTCTGTCATCTTCATGATATTCATTGGCATGTTCCAGATGCTGCAACATTTACTTTACACTAATCTCATTTCAGTACTCATGTCTTTTTGTTCTTCTCTCATAGAAGCACCCACCCCCAGATGACTTTACAACCTGCTCTTCCTCAACCAGACTTCTACCTTGGACCCCTCGATTGACCTTATTTTTTAAAAGGGAACTCCAAACTGCTAGCCCCATGCTGCCCCATTCCAGCTTGAAGCAGCCAGAGCAGTCGCCACACCCTTTCCTTATAGCAAGTAAGGAGTTCCTAAAGCAAAAGGGGGAATGAAGCCAGAATTGGGGCAAGCAGTTAGTGTAGAAATGGGGGATCAGGTCAAATCAAGGAAATGGAGGCCATGAAAGCCATCTGCCTCTGGAAGTTGGAGACCCCCCCCTGGGAGAATGAATGTCAAGGACCTGCAGAACCCATTAATAACCAAATTTACCTTCCCTTGTCAGGGACTACAGACAAGGAGTTGCTAATTAATGCTCCCTGGGCCCTTACCTGCCTGAGTCACCTTGGCCCTCTCCCTGCCCATGTGTCTCACTTTATACAAAACCGGTCCTAATCACATAGGCAGGAAGGAGAGATAAGCAGGGAGAGAACTGGAGAACAAAAGAGACCTTAACCTATAAAAGCTGTAGGGTGAGCTCACTTGTTGGGACTTTAGAACATCAGTCATGGCTCCCTTCTCCCTCCCGGGAGAAGTCTGTATTATTACTACTTTTAAATAAAACCTGCTTAATATGAAAAAAAAATTAGATCGCACCACTCACCTGCTAGTTTACACTGCTGGTGGAATTATGAATTGTTATAGGTTTCTAGAGAGCAATTAGCAATATTTATTAAAATATAAAAACACACATGTCCTTTTCTCCAGCACTATCTATCACACTTGGGAATCAACTCCATAGAAATAAAAGTATCAGTGTGTAAGAATATAAAAGACAAGGCTAATCACTGCTGTCATTGTTTGTAGAAGAAAATTACCCTTAAACAGACTGATCTTTGAAACAGTTTCACTGACAGAATAAGGAATGATAGCTTCCTATTTTTAAAGTTAAGTGAATATTTAAAAGTATAAATCATATTTCAAATCCAAAGGGGTGAATATGATTGCAGTGCTATTTGTAAAATTCAAGGTACAAAATAATGTGTATTGTATGACCCAATTTTGCAAAACACAAAACAAAGCAGATAAAAGTTCCTCTTTCGTAGCGTATAGGTTTGTAGGAGCATAGAGAAAGATGTGGAAATGTGCAGAATAGACTTATTACCATAGACATCTAGTTGTGAAAAAAGTTGAAGCACTAAAG
This sequence comes from Sciurus vulgaris, assembly GCF_902686455.1. Classification (NCBI taxonomy): domain Eukaryota; kingdom Metazoa; phylum Chordata; class Mammalia; order Rodentia; family Sciuridae; genus Sciurus; species Sciurus vulgaris. The sequence continues at coordinate 60,348,721 of NC_136469.1, forward strand.
TTAACTTTTTAATTGTAACTATTTGCTTTTACTTGTTATGATGAGATTTATGATTATATACCTTATTACCCTTATAAGACAACCAAGTGAAGTAGAGATTTCAGATGCCTACATTTGAACTGTAATCGTGAAATAACTTAGAAGTACTGTAATTGCTGTTGTCATTATTAAAAAAAAAAAAAAAAAAAAAAAAAAAAAAACTTCTGCCCAACAGTTGTCAAAATACTATAAACTATTCTCAACTATCTCTAAAATCTTGGGAAGAGTTTCAAAAAATGTTTGAGCATGTTTCATATTACTCAGAATCAGTAATGTTTTCTTACAGAATCATTTAAGATTATAAAATTCTATAAAGCAGTTTATATAAAGCTATATGTCAAAAAAATTTCACAGGCCTTAAATGAAACATGAGAGCTATACAACATGAACTTTATAAGGTCTCATGGATTTCTGGTTTATAGTCTTAGAAGATTAATGTGAAACAACTTTCTGGAGTTCCTGGAATCTACCTTTTTTCTCCAAAGTATCTTATATCTGGATTTTCAGCTGCCCTCTTAGGCTTCAGAATACTGGCCAGCTCAATATTTAACTTCTTCACAGGAACTTTGAAAATCTTCCTATGGAATATCTGGCCAGCCCATGACATTGAAGATTTCTCAGTAATAAAGTCCACCAGATAATTCCCATAGTGGACCTCAAAATATATATCATCTTGTCAAGATATTTCTTCTGTATTCATGAAAATAATTTTATTGAGGGTTTATCCCCAAAAAGATGACCGAGTGGGTAAATCTATGAAATAGAAATGTAGAAATGTCATAATAAATAAAATTTTAAAAGAAAATATCATAAATAAGCTAGCCAAATAACATGGAAATTCTTTTTTTTTTTTTATTGTAAACAAATGGGATACATGTTGTTTCTCCTGTTGTACATGGCGTAAAGGCATACCATTTGTGTAATCATAAATTTACATAGAGTAATGTTGTTTGATTCATTCGGTTATTTTTTCCCCTTCCCCCCACTCCTCCCACCCCTCTTTACCCTCTATACAGACCTTCCTTCCTCCATACAAATTATTTCAACATTCAGAAATTTGTACAGAGCTTCTATAAATAGAAATATTGTCATACTAAAAAAGCCATATAATTCTTATAACAAATGCAAACTGATACAATCTTGAAAATAAATTATTATTAAAACTATATATTATGCTTCAATTTTATATGAATACTACCTTTTGAGTAAAAAACATATACATATAGTCAATGCATTAAATATATTTTTCTTCATTTCAAAACCCCTGTAGCTGTTCAGGTACATTTGTTGGGCTAGAAGTTGATCACATAGCAGTAACAATTCAAGTCAGAGTTTCTATGGTTTCTAAGGTGATACAAAGGAACAGGAGGGTAATTAAGACCAGATAACAAGTGACTATCAGTTGGAGTTTGTTCATTCAGAACAGTTCAGTGGACTCCCAGGGTGAATCTTATGAAGAGCTACAATATGGAAAGAAAGCTTTTTGAAGAGGGTGGTGATTAGTGTTATAGATGTCAAAGTAGACACCAGACACTATCTTAAAACGTGTACGGCTGTTGCTGACACTAGTGTCACTCCTCACTCCCTCTCCCTCTAAGAGGGTCAGAAGAGATTGGGGACACTTCAAGATCAGAAGTAGAGATCCTGCATCTGAGAAATACATCTCAACCAAGCAACAGTGAATCTCACCCAACACACAATCTAGCTCCACCTGAGCCCTGACATTACTCCAACTCAAAGAATTAAAAGACAAAAGCCCCAAATCAACAAAAAGGACCCAAGGAGAAACAATCCGAAAGGAACCTCAGGTTCCACTCCTTGGCATCTACTCATATCAAAACTGAGAGAAGACCCAGAACAAGATAATTACACACAAAAGGACACACATACAAAGATAGAAGAATACATCTCAATTGATATTCAAATTCAAGACCTCTGAAAACATGAGGAAACAGGCAAACAAATCTCCCCCCAAAATCCACAATACCTCAACAAAGGATCCCACTAAGAGTGATGTAGGTAAAATTCCAGAAAAGATTATTTTTAAAAATTTATTATTAAAATGTTCGATGAGCTAAAAAATCTAAGGAAGGAATTAAGAGAGCAAATGCAGGACATGAAAAGTCATTTTAATAAAGACATAGAAATAATGAAAATAAACGAAGGCAAAACCCCAAAAGTGAAGGACAAAAACAAACTCACTAGAAGGCATCAATAATGGATTAGATGTTGTAGGAATAGAATTTCAGCCCTTGAAGACAGAACTTCAGGCATTGAAGACAGGCTATGTGATCTTTTTAAAAAAGTTATTAATTTTTTTATTTGTCCCTTTTAGAAATACATGACAATAGAGTGTATGTTAACATACTCTACCTACATGAAGTATAGCTTATTCTAATTAGGATCCCATTATTGTGGTTGTACATGCTGTGGAGTTACACTAGTCATATGAACATAGGTTATATCCAATTCATTCTATTATCTTTCCTATTCTCCTCCCACCTCCCTTCCCTTCATTCCCTCTAATCAATTGGAACTCTGTTCTTCCCCTCCATATTATTCCTTGTTGTGGGTTAACATCCACAAATCAGAGAGAACATTCAACCATAGTTTTGAGGGGACTGGCTTATTTCATTTAGCATGATATTCTCCAGTTTCATCCATTTATGGGCAAATGCCATAATTTCATTCTTCTTTATGGCTGAGTAATATTCCATTCTATATGTATACCACATTTTTTATCCATTCATCTTGTTGAAGGGCACATAGATTGGTTCTATAGCTTGGCTATTGTGAATTGATCTGTGACTGCATCACTGTAGTATGTTGATTTAAATTCCTTTGGGTATATACTGAGGAGTGGGATAACTGGGTCAAATAATGGTTCCATTCCCAAGTTTTCTAAGGAATCTCCATACTGCTTTCCATAGTGTTGCAACAATTTGCAGTCCCACCAGCAATGTATGAGGTACCTTTTCCCCGACATCCTTGCTAACATTTATTGTTTCTTGTATTCTTGATCCATTCTGACTGGAGCGAGATAGACTCTCATTGTAGTTTTAATTTGCATTTCTCTAATTGCTAGAGATGTTGAACATTCTTTTTCATTTATTTATTGACCATTCATGTTTCTTCTTCTGTGAAGTGCTTGTTCTGTTCCTTTTTTTTTTTTTTTTTTTTTTTAATCCTGGAAATTAATGCTTTATTTGAGGGGGTCTGTGTTAAATATTTTCTCCCATTCTGTAGGCTCTCTTCATGTAATTGTTTCCTTTCCTGTGAAAAAGCATTTCAGTTTTAATGCCATTTGATTCTTGATTTTACCTTCTTGTGCTTTAGGAGTCTTATTGAGGAAGTTGGCTTCTAAGCCAACATGATGGAGATTTGGGCTTATTTTTTTTCTTCTATTAGGCAGGGGGTCTCTGATCTAATGCTAGGTCTTTGATCCACTTTGAGTTGAGTTTTGTGTAGGGTGAAAATAGGATTTTAATTTCATTCTATTGAATTTCCAGTTTTCTCAGCACCATTTGTTGAAGAGACTATTTTTTCTCCAATGCATGTTTATGGCAACTTTGTTCTAGTATGATGTAACTGTATTTATGTGGGTGTATCTCTGTGTCTTCTATTTTGTTTCCACTGGTCTTCATGTCTTTTCTTGTACCAAAACCATGCCATTTTTGTTGCTATAGCTCTGTAGTATAATTTAAATATGGTATCATGATGCCTCCTGAATCTCTTTTCTAAGAACTTTTTTGGCTACTCTGGGCCTCTTATTTTTACAATGAATTTCATGACTGCTTTTTTATTTCTATGAAGAATATCATTGGAATTTTAATAGTTATTCCATTAAATCTGTATAGCACTTTTGGTACTATGGTCATTTTGACAATATTAATTCTTTCTATCCAAGAACATGGGAGAGATTTCCATTTTCTGAGACCTTCTTCAATTTCTTTCTTAGTGTTCATAGTTTTCATTTTAGAGGTCTTTCAGCTCTTTTGTTAAATTGATCCCTCCCCCTCCCCTTTTTTTTTTGAGGACTATTGCAAGTGGGATAGTTTTTCTGGTTTTTCTTTCAGCTGATTTGTCATTGGTGTCTAGGAATGCAACTGATTTATGGGTGTTAATTTTATATCCTGCTACTTTGCTGAATTCATTTGTGAGTTCCAGAAGTTTTCTGGTAGAGTTTTTTGGCTCTTCTAAATATAGAATCATGTCATTGGCAAATAAGGATAATTTTGAGCTCTTCATTTTCTAGTCATATCCCTTTAATCTCTTTCTTCTCCCTCATTGCTCTGGCTAAGGTTTCCAGGATATTTTTGAATATGAGTGATGAAAGAGGGCATCCCTGTCTTGTTCCAGTTTTTAGAGGGAAGTCTTTCAGTTTTTCTCCATTTAGAATGATATTGGCCTTGGATTTAGCATGTATAGTTTTTACAAGGTTGAGGTATGTTTCTACGATCCAGAATTTTTCTAGTGTTTCACGCATGAATGTCAAATGCTTTATCTCTTTCTATTGAGATAATCATGTCGTTCTTGTCTTTAAGTCTATTGATGTGATTAATACCTTTATTGATTTCCATATGTCGAATCAGTCTTGCATCTCTGGGATGAACCCTACTTGATCATGGTGTGCACTATCCTCTTAATATATTTTTGTATGCAGTTTGCCAAAATTTTACTGAGAATTTTTGTTGTCAATGTTCATCAGGGATATTTTTCTGAAGTTTTTCTTTCTTTGATGTGTGTTTGTCTGGTTTTGGTATCAGGATGATACTAGTTTCATAGAATGAAGGGTTTGGAAGGGTGCCCTCCTTTTCTATTTCATGGACTAATTTGAAGAGATTGGTGTAAGTGTTTCTTTGAAGATCTGGTAGAACTCAGCTGAAAATCCGTCTGGTCCTGTGCTTTTCTTTCTTGGTAGATTTTTGATGGTTGTCTTCAATTCATTGCTTGAGATCAATCTGTTTTTAAATTTTTCAATGTCCTCTTGATTCAATATGGGTAGGTCATATGTCTCTAGAAATGTCATGTCTTTCTAATTTTCTATTTATTGGAGTATAGATTTTCAAAGTGGTTTTCTGATTATCATCTGTACTTTAGTGGTGTTAATGCTGATATTTCCTTTTCATCATGAATTTTAGTAATTTGATTTTTCTATTTTGCTTCATTAGCTTGCCTAGGGGTTTATCAATTTTATTTATTTTTTCAAAGAATCAACTTTTTCTTTTGTCAATTTTTTGTATTGTTTCCTGTTCAATTTCATTGATTTTAAGCTCTGATTTTAATTATTTCCTGTCATCTGCTTTTGGTTTTGATTTGTTCTTCTTTTTCTAGGGCTTTGAGATATAATGTTAGGTCATTTATTCATTGACTTTCTATTCTTTTAATGAATGAGCTCAATACAATTAACTTTCCTCTTAGAACTTTCATAGTGTCCCAGAGATTTTGATATGTTGTGTCACTGTTCTCATTTACCTCTCAGCAATTTTTTGTTTTCTTCATCCCTGATTTCTTTAGCTATCCATTGATCATCCAAAGTGTATTATTTTTTTAACTCTTGAACATACCTATATAAGAAGGCTGAAGAAATAATTCAATAGTCATTTGACTTAATTTTCATCCCCATTTATCAATAAAAACAAATGTGCTAAGTAAGCAGCCTAAACATACTTGTGATAAATGACCTCTTTGGCCTTAGTCCCTCAGCTCCATGGTAAACTACCCCTTGTTTCTAGCGTTCCCCTCTCTCCCTTTGTCCCTTTCTTCCTCTTTAAGTGCTTTAAAGGTAGGTGTTTCCCACATTTCTATCCTTGGGTCTTTTGATATTTCTCCTTCCCATGCTCCTTGGTGGTTTTTCAAAGTGAGATTAAACAATCCACAGTTACTTTTCCAGATCTTTCTATTTCATTCAGAGTGTGAGATTCCTCAGGGTTCCCCACAAGTTCATTACATTCATATTGGGGACATATTGGGGTAAGCACCATTCAATAGGAAATATCACTGAGATAAAATGGATGTTTCTATATAATTCCCAGACCACTAGTCTACAGTGTCAAGAGAGCTTGTTTTCTAAAGTATAGGAATATAAGACAGGAGTTGTCAGACAAATTCAGCCCTAGGGTATTTATTTTTCGCCTGTTGAGACTTGAAAGTACTTGCTAAAATCTAGAACTGAAAGAGTTAATGTCCAACTTCTAAATTCTCTTAAAAAAAAAAAAAAAAGATTTGATAATGTTAGCTTCCAAATTCCCATACAGCAAACTACTGGCCCCTTCGCACCCTCCAGTTTGCTGCAGTCCTCACTAGTCCCCATTGCCATGACCTTCATACCTCTTTACCTCTTTCTTTGATACCCTTCCCTCTCTCTTCCCCTTCCTTCCTATGCATATTTGTTCCCTGGCTGAGATTCTCTCCCTTCATGCTTCCTTCAGTTCACCTCTGTGGGCAGCAAATCCTCCTCAATTCACTTGGTGTCAGCTCTTCTCTATATAGCCTCTCCCAACCAGTCACTGTCAACACTTCCAAGTTAGTTACCAACCTCTCTGCACTTCCTCTTTGTGACATATATACTTGCATGTATTTATCAATAAACATTGACACACAATGAATATTGAGAGACTAGCATGCAGCAGACACTCTTTAAGGGGCTTCACATAGAAAATCAAACAAAACATGGTTCAGGCAGCAAGGAGTAGATAATTTGTGGAAAATTCTAGGGTAACAGGTTGAGTAAGGTACTATGGAAGCACAGAAGAAAGGTCACTTCATTGCAACCAGGCTTCCTGTTGTGTGATTTGAAGGACAAGGAGGAATTAGCTTAAGTAATAAGTTGATGAAAAGTGAACTTCAGGGAAGGAGGCAGTATCTGAGAAGGAAACATAAACGCACAGTGTGTACAGGAAATTGCAATCAGCTCCATATTGCTACAGAAAAGGGTACATTCCCTGAAGCGTAAAAAATGAGCCAGGAATCATTTTAACTTACTCCCTTTCTTCAAACCTTTGGTTCCTTGGATCCCAAATGGAATTGTACAGTTCATTAAATATCACTAAATAAATAAAAGGAAATCTATCTTAGAAGATTTAACTTTTACCATGAGACTACATTTTTAACTTCAGTATATGATACTATGCACATATTTAGCTCACCACTAAACTTCCTGTAGAAGCCAGAGTTTGAACTGAGTGTGGAAGCAAGAATATAATACAGGCCATCTTTTACATCAATTCTATCTTCTGCCTTTGTTTCCATGACCAGGAATGTAAAAACTAAAGGAAAAGCTTTTACAAACATAGGCAATGGGAATCAAAGTCTTGCTCATGTGTCTCAGGAAAACAAGAACCAATTTTATCCAAAATTTGCCAAAGATATTCTGGCAGTTGTGTGTAATCAAATCTGATTCCCCACATCTCTTCTTGGGGATTGTTTGGCAAATATAAAGTGTAACTGAGTTAAAATTTCCTCCCCATCTTCCCAGTGGAATTTTCTGCTTCAATGTCAGAAAAATATTGCCTGAATTTATCTGGCAAGAAGACTAGACAATATTTTACATTTTCCCCCTGAAAACATATCAAGATTTAAATCATGAAGAGCAGAGACCACTTTTAGCAGCAATTTGCTAAAAAACAACACACAAAAAAAAAAACAAAACAAAACAAAGTGTATTATTTAGTTTCCAGGTGTTAGAGTGACTTTTAATTTTTTATCTTTGATTTCTAATTTCATTCCATTATGATCTGATAGAATACAAGGTATTATATCTATTTTTTTGTATTTGCTAAGAGTTGCTTTGTAGTCTAAGATATGGTCTATTTTAGAAAATTATCCATGTGCTGCTGAGAAAATGTATTTAGTCATTGGTGGATGACATATTCTATATATGTCTGTTAAGTCTAAATTATTAATTGTATTTTTTAGTTCTATATCTTCTTTAGTTAGTTTTTGTTTTGAAAATCTATGATTGGTAAGAAAAGCATGTTAAAGTCACCCAATATTATTATGTTGTGATCTATTTGATTCTTGAGATTGTAAATTTTTTTTAATGTATGTAGATGCTCCATTGTTTGGGGTATAAATATTTGAGATTGTCATTTCTTGTTGATGTGTAGTTCCCTTAAGTAGTATGCAATGGACTTCTATGTCCCTTCTGATTAATTTTGACTAGAAGTTCCCTTCATAAGACATTAAAATAGAAACCCATGCTTGTTTAAAGATCCCTGTGAATAAAAAGTTTTTTCCCATCATTTTACCTTCCATCTATGAATGTCTTTGCTTATGAGGTAAGTCTCTTGGAGACAGCATAATGTTGGGTCTTTTTTAAAAAATACAATCTGCTAACCTTTTGATTGATGAGTTTAGGCCATTTACATTCAATGTTCTTATTGAGAAATTGGAATTATTCAGATTTTTAATTTGAATTAATTTCTCCTTTAATTAACAATTCTAGTGTACTTTCTCTCTTTGCTGACTTTCAGTTTTATTTTTCATGTCTTTATGAAATATTTTGCTGCATATGCTTTGTAGTGAAGGATTTCTAGTTGCAACGTTTTTTGCAATCATTTCATCAGTTCTGAAGCTTAATTTTGCAGTATAGTATTCTTGGTTGGTTGGCATCCATTTTCTTTCAGAGTGGTCTATATTATTCTAAGACCTCCTAGCTTTAAAGGTCTGGGTTGCAAAATTAGCTGGGATCCAAATTGGTTTCCTTCTAAATGCAACCTGTCAATTTTCCTTAGCAGCCTTAATAGTCTATCCTTATTCTGCATGTTAGGCACCTTCATAATAATGTGCCTTGGTGTTGGTCTCATGTAATTTTGTATATTTGTATTTTCCATTTCATTATTAAGCTTTGAGAAATTTTCAGATAATATTTCATTGAAAAAAATTATGCATTCCTTTGGTTTGTATCCCCAAGTCTTCAACTATCCCAACAAATCTTAAGTTTGGTCTTTCCATGTTATCCCATGTTTTTTGGAAGTTCTTTTTGTGGTGTCTTAACATCTTTTCTCGATGGTCAACTTTATTTTCAAGATTATAAATTTTGACTTCATTGTCTGAATCTCTTCTTCCAAGTGGTCTATTCTGCTGGTGATATTTTCCAGTGAATTTTTTAATTTGGTTTATTGATTTCTTCATTTTGAAAATTTTTGGTTTTTTTTTTTTTTTAGAGTCTCTATCTCATTGTTGAAGTGATCTTTTGCTTTCTGCATTATTTTTTAATTTGTTCTTTTTTAGATATACATGATAGTAGAGTGTATTTTGGCATATTATACATACACAGAATATAACCTATTCTAATTAGGTTCAAATTCTTGTGGTTGTACATGATGTGGCATTTCACTGATCAGGCATTCATTTATGAACACAGTAAAGTTATGCTCAATTCATTCTACTGTCTTTCCTGTTTTCATCTCCCCTCCCTTCCCTTCATTCTCTTTTGTCTAATCCAATGAACTTCTATTCCTCCTTCTTCCACTATTATTGTGTTTTAGCAACCACATATCAAAGAGAATATTTGACTTTTGATTTTTGGGGTCTAGCTCTTTTATCTTAGCATGAAAGTCTCTAGTTCCATCCATTTACCAGGAAATAACATAATTTAATTCTTATTTATGGTTGAGTAATAGTCCATTCTGTATGTATATCACATTTTTTTTTTTAACCATTTGTCTGTTGAAGGGCACCTAGTTTGGTTCCATAGCTTGGCTACTGTGAATTGAGCTGCTATAAACATTGATGTAACTGTGTCACTGTAGCATGTTGTTTTTAAATCCTTTGGCTATATACCAAGGAGTGGGATAACTTGGTCAAATGGTGGTTCCATTCCAAGTTTTCTGTCATGAAGACAAAACACATGTTGAAACCCTGTGATGTTAACCTCACTACAGGATAATGTTTTTATTATGTTAAAAATCAAACACTGCATTTACTGGCACAGCCAGAACCTGTTGGGGCACAGAAACTTATAGATAACAATGTTTCCCCAAGTTCTAAGCACAAAGCACCTCCCACAGTAGCTACTAGATATGGACCAGCTTATTTTATCAATGGCAAGCCCTGGTACCCCCCTAAAGGCAAGCTCTTAGAGAAGGTAGCTATAGATCTCCCCCTGTCTCCTACAGGGTGGTTTAATCCAGATGATGGTTTTGTTTATGTGTGGTGGAAAGGTAAAAAATAAGGTTTCATAACATTCCTTCCTTCCTACAAAAAATATGTCACCCCTATAATAAACGTTGGTACACAATAACCATTGGGACCGCTGCCCTCCTGTAACCCTTAACTCAGCAATTTAGATATTAACCAGAAGGACCTAGTAGAGATGGTCACATGACATTATTTGTCTATCGCTTTACCGCAAAAGTAATAAAAATAGTCTTAGGTCATATAGAGTTTAGATATTAAGGAAATAAACATTGTATTAGCTCATTGACATAGTTAGATATTCTTAAAATAATTGTGATTTAGTAAGGATAATCTGTAAGGTTACTGTTTTCTCATAATCTTTCGGTAAAAACAATTTCTACCTATGCTTTGGAAAGTTCTTTGATTTTATTAATCACAAGCCTGTTATCAAAGCCTAAAGAAAAATGTATATAAACCCAGCCTTCCCCAGAATAAAGTGGGATTGATTGCACCAGAACTAGAGTCTGTGTCTTTCATTCTCCATCCATTGCCGACGCTGTCTCCCCGCACCCCGTTTACCAGTGTGGAACTCATGGACTCCTGCTAGGGCTGGACCCTGGCAAAGATTAGAGTTGAAATCAGCAAAACTGAAAATAATACACAGGATCAATGTACCAAAGAGTTGGTTCTTTGAAAAGATAAATAAAATTGACAATCCCTTAACCAAACTAAGATAAATATTGAGAAGAAGCAAATGAACAGAAACAGCATGATAAAAGAGATACCACCACAGATTCCTCTGAAATCCAGAAGATTATCAGATATTATTTTTAAAATTTATATTCCAATAAAATGGAAAATCTAGATGACATGGACAAATTCCTAGACACATATGACCTGCCCAAATTGAACCAGGAAGATATAGAAATCCTAAACAGACAAATATCAACTAATGAAACTAAAAATTAAAGGTCTTTCAAAAAAGAAAATCCCTGGGCCCAATGGATTCTCAACTGAGTTCTACCAGACCTTTACAGAAGAATTAACGTCAGTCTTTCTCAAACTATTTCATGAAATTGAAAGAGAGGAAATACTCCCAAATATCTTATGAAGCTAGTATAACCCTGATATTAAAACCAGACAAAGACACAAATATAAGGAAAGAAAACTACAGACCAATATCTCTGACAAACATGGATGCAAAAATCCTAAATAAAATATTAGCAAACCACATCAAGAAGATAACACACCATGATCAAGTGGGTTTCATTCCAGGGATGCAAGGTGAGTTCAACATATACAAATAAATAAATGTAATTCATCACTTAAACAGAATTAAGAACAGAAATCACATGATCACCTCAATATATGCAGAAAAGGCTTTTGATAAAATTCAACATCTATTCATGTTAAAAACACTGGAGAAGCTAGGGATCAAACAAACTTACCTCAATATCATAAAGGTCATTTATGACCAACCCAAAACCAATATCATACTAAATGGAGAAAAAAGTATTTCCATTAAATTCAAGAACATAAAAAGCCTGTCCACTCTTACCACTCTCATTCAATATAGTTCTCAAATAATTAGCCACAGCAATCAAGCAACAAAAGGAAATCAAAGGGATTCAAATAGGAAGAGAAGAAGTCAAACTATCTCTGCCAATGGTATGATCCTACATCTAGAAAATAAAAATAAACTCCACCAGAAGACGTCTAGAGTTTATAAACAAATTTAGCAAAGTAGCAGGGCATAAGATTGACACCCATAAATCAATAGCTTTTCTATATTTCAATAGTGATTCAATCAAGGAAGAAATTAGGAAAATCATCCCATTCACAATAACCTCAAAAAATTGTAAATACTTGGGAATTAATCTAACCAAGGAGGTAAAAGAACTCTACAATGAAAATTATAGAAACTGAAGGAAGAAATTGAAGAAGACCTTTGAAGATGGAAAGACAATCCATGTTCTTGAATAGGCACAATCAATATTGTCATAATGGCCACATTACTGAAAGCAATATACACATTCAATGCAATCCCCATCAAAATACTAATGACATTCTTCACAGAATTAGAAAAAAAATTCTTAAATTCATTTGGAATAATAAGAGACCTAGAATAGCTAAAGTAGTACTAAGCAAAAAAAGTGAAGCAGGAGACATCATAACATCCGATCTGAAATTTTATTACAGGGCTGTAATAACAAAAACAGCATAGTATTGGCAACAAAATAGTCAAGAAGACCAAGAGAATAGAGTAGAAGACACAGAGACAAACTCACTGATATTTGATGAGGGTGCCAAAAATATATCTTAGAGAAAAGATAACCTTTTTAACAAGTGGTGCTTGGAATACTGGAAATCTCTATGTAGAAAAACGAAATTAGACCCCTTTCACGCACAAAAAAAAAAAAAAAATGGTTCGAAGACTTAGGAATTAGTCCAGAAACCTTACAACTTTTAGAAGAAAACATAGGGTCAACACTTCCACATAGATGCTGGCACAGACTTGCTTAACAAACTCCCAAAGCACAAGAAATAAAACCAATGATCATTAAGTGGGAAGCCATTAAACTAAAAACTTCTGTGCAGCTAAGGAAATGCTTAAGGGAATGAAAATACAGACTACAGAATAGAAGAAAATCTTGGCCAGCTACTTCTCCAATAGGGGATTAATATACAAAGAAATCATAAAACTTAACACCAAAAAAATAAATAAATAACCCAATCAATAAATGAGCAAAAACACTAAAATGGAAACTTCTCAATAGAAGAAACGCAAAAGACCAATAAAAATGGACAAGAAAAAATGTTCAACATCTCTAGCAATCAGAGAAAGGTAAATCAGAACTACACTAAGATTTCATCTCACTCCAGTCAGAATAGCAATGGTCAATATAAACAATAATAAATGCTGAAGAGTTTGTGGGGAGAAAGGAACACTGGTACATTGTTGGTGGGACTGCAGACTAGTACAACCACTCTGGAAAGCAGTGTGGAGTTGTCTCAAAAATCTAGCTGATCCAGCTATCTCACTCCTGGTTATTTTCTCAAAACATCTAAAATTGGCATACTACAGTGACACAGCCATATCAATGTTTATAGCAGCACAATTCACAAGAGCTAAACTATGGAATCAACCCCAATGCCCCTCAATAGATGAAGGGATTAACAAGTTGTGGCGCATATATATATATATATATATATATATATATGTCTGTACATATATATATATATATATATATATATACACACACACACACACACACAATGGAGTTCTACTCAACCATTAAAAAGAATGAAATTTTGGTATTTTCCAGTAAATGGACAGAAATAGAGAATATCTTGCTAAGTGAAATTGGCCAAATTCAGAAACTCAAAGGTTGAATATTTTCTCTCACATGCAACAGCTAGAGTGAAGTAAAAAAAAGGAGGAGGGAAGGATAGGAGTACATAAGGAACCTATCAAATACAAATTGATAGACAAAGGTAAAGGAAGTCTAGTAGACTTGAGGAAGGAGGAAGGGGGAGAAAAAGGGAATTCATGAACTGAAATCAATTTCTATGCAAGTATGCATATGTCGGAATGAACCCAACTACTATGTATAGTCATAAAGCTCTAATAAAAGAAAAATAAAAAAAAATAAAAAGATCTGGGGGTGTAGCTCAATAATAGAATACCCCTGGGTTCAGTCATCGGTAGCAAAAAAAAAGAAAAAAAAAGAATTTTTGTCATGTGTTTCAGAGCATATATGATTATTCTGTGATCTGCAGATTCTTCAGGGTAAAGGTTTACAGTGCATCATTTTTTATAGTGCATTATTTTTGATCCTGTAATTGATACAGCAACTGCCCATCAAAATATAAGATTTCAAAGACTAAGTACAGCTACTGACTTTGTCTGCATTTCTTAGCCCAGTCCCATTAAAAATGGGTGAAAAATCTAGTGTGGTAGACACACCAAAGACATAAAAACAATTCTCAAGTAACCTTTCAGAGATACCATTAATGCTGCTTTGTTTGAAATGATTTAAAAAGCAAACTGGCAAAAAATTAAAACTGAATGTGCTGAGATAATTACTATGAGATATTATAACCCAAGTACTAACATTTCTGTAGTATATTCTGTAGTTTCAACAATTCCTGCCACTTTAGACTTTGGCAGAATATTCTTTCTCCAAAGTAAAAATAAAGAGTCTTTCAAGTATGATAAGAGGTGGCAGGACTGCAGCATACCTCATCAAAAGATTCACATAGCTGGAACTTCTGCTGCCCTCAGGAACTGCAAAATCAGAGCACACCTTCGTCATCTGTGTGTAGTTCTGCATAGCAACAGAATGTTGCTTGACGGTTATTTTGTCAAGATTTGCTTCATATTTTGAGGGTTTTTTAAAAGATGAAGTGTATTTTGGTCTAAGCAATAAACTAATAGAATCATTGGCATTATTAAAAAATAATTCTTGGGCTGGGGAGATAGCTCAGTCTGTAGAGTGCTTGCCTTGTAAGCACAAGGCCCTGGGTTCGATCCCCAGCACCACAAAAAAAAAAAAAAAAAAAAAAAAAAATTCTTGAAAAAAGTATCAGTAAAGAGTTCAAAAGGAAAAAGCACAAATTAATAATACTGACGAGGGGAACAAGTGAATAAATAGGAGCTAAATTTCCCCCAACTGTAGGGTGCATAGGCAGTACTAGTCTTTTAGTACCCTCTTACCTGTTTGCCTGCACTTGGCCACCACTCCTTCAAAAGATAACAGTAACTCTTGGGCTTATTATGAAGATTAAATTATTTCATTGACTAAAGTATACAGTGGCTGGCACATATTAAGAACTAAAAGAATGTTAGCTATTAGCAAGGTCGTTATTATTCTGTAACTTTTCTACAAGTCACTTAAGGACATCAGAGAATAAAGGAAGGAACTGAACTTCAAAGCCAGGTAAAACTCAGATCTGTGGGTTATCAGCTATGTAATCATGGGAAAGTTGCTCATTCACTCTGAGCCTTAGTTGTTTTTTTTTTTTTTCTGCAAAACAAGGCCTATGATTATTTTTATTACTTCCAAAGCTTTTGATAGGAAGAACACCTGAAAATCATGTTATAAAAATGGATTGACAAAATTCATTTCAATTATTTCTTGGCATATCTGAGTGTATATCAACCTTGCTATAGAAATGTTCTGACTGGTAGCAGCTTCATGAAATGAAATAGGAATGGATATGAATGAATATCAATTTAATTCAACACTGAAGTTCAAGACTAAAATCTAAGCAAATTTAATTTCTAAGAATAACTACTATTAAGCTGCCCTGGCAAGAGATTCAAACCCAGTTTTCTTGGATAGGGGAAAAAAAGAAAAAGAGGGAAGAAGAAAACTGCACTCCTCCATTTTTTACTTGTGTATTTTTTCACTCAAATTGAACCTAGAAAACAGTTTTTGTGTGTAGAACAGATGACAGAGGAAAGTGCACACTGTTCAAGTTAGTCACATAAACAAAAAGCACTTCCGGAGTTCCCTGGAGAATAAGCCAAAGGAGGGTGGAGCAGTCACAGGAAGAGGAGGGGGAGAGCAGAAATGGGGACAGATGTGGAAAAATAACTGCTTATTGTTCTGGTTGAAGGAAAAGTTGAGTGAGAAGGTTTGAATGTGGTTTGTCACCCAGAACTCATATAAGGGTTTAATTCCCAAAACTTTAGGTTAATGGTATTAATGGGTGGAAACTTAATCCAACTAAGGTATTTCAAGGTAGGACCCATGGGAAGTGATTATAGTAGATTAGGTCATTAACATGGAGTCTTGATGATTGAATCCTGGTGGCTTTATCGGGAGAGGGGGAAAGAGCACACAGACTCAGATATAAATGTTCCCTCTGTCAGCTGATGTGGCCCAGGGGGCCTGTGCCAGATCCTACTCCATGCTCCAGTGAACTCCAAAACCAAGAGCTCACTGCCACTGCACAGCATGATGAGAGAGCATCATACTGCATACCAGTAGCCTGGCAAGAGATCAAAACTCAGTATCCAAAATGATGTCTACTGAATGCATATTGCTTTTACACCATCATCAAGTTGAAACAGCACAGGTTGAAGCACCAAGAGGCCGGGACTGTCGGTATTTAGGGAGTGGAATTCCACACAGAAATTTTAAATAGTAAACAGTTGTTTTTTGCAATAGCAAATGAATTTTGCAGACTTGCTATTGAGAAAAAATAGGAACAAGAGTAAGAACTATGCACTTCTGTTTATAATGAAGTTCAAAAACAAGCAAAATTATTCCATATCAATAGAAGTCAAAACAGTGCATGCCTTTGAAGATACTGACTGATGGGGCAGATGAGAGAGCCTTCTGAGGCACTGAAAATGTTCTATATTAAGATTTGGAAAAGAATTACATACATATATAAATAGGTAAAAACTTATTCAAGCTATACACCGTGTGTATATATATAAGCTATACACATATATATATACACAATTTTTGAAAAGCTCATATCCTTTGTTAAAGGAATTCACATCTATGAATCCATTTCATGAAAATCATTCTTCATGCAAAGAACAATTCTGTGTAAGGATTTTCATTTGTTATTTATAATATCAAAAATGGAAAACCCCCAAAATACAATAAGAGCATATTTTATGTGGAATACAATAATGGATGAAACACAATAAAGTCATTGAAAGTTAATAATGTAGGAAATACTAATAATGTCGTTTGGAATTTTAAAATGCAAAGCACAGGCTGCTTGCTGCTACACCAACCCTCACAGTTACTGATTTATTCTTGAGACTCCTCTATTCTCATCAGTCCTCATAGATGAACTCCATTATGTTCAACTCGCAGAGATCAAATCATTTCTAAATGATGAGACTGGTACACAAAACTTCCAGGACTTTGATTGTCAGGAACTCGACACAGAAACAACTCATGGCATGGTCCATGTCATTATAAGAGATTTCCCAAAGGGAAACAGACCTGTCATCCTGACATGACCTTAGGCTAAACCATAAATCCTGTTTCAACAAGTTAGTTAACTTTGAGGTTCTGCAAGAGATCACCCAGAGCTTTGCTGTCTGTCATGTGGATGCCTCAGGCCAGCAGGAAGGTATACCCTCTTTCTCAACAGGTTACCAGTACCCCATGATGGATGAGCTGGCTTAAATGCTGGTCCTATTATTATTATTATTATTATTATTATTATTATTATTCTCCTCCTCCTCCTTCTTCTTCTTCTTCTTTTTAGTACTGAAATCACTTGTTTACTTTCATTACATTTGTACTTACTACACCACCACCTGCAAATATTATAGTTGAGATCTTGGTTTTTGTTTTTTTTTTTTTGTTTGTTTGTTTGTTTGTTTGTTTGTTTTTTGGTTGCTGTTTTATTGATTCTTTTTAGTTATACATAACATTAGAATTCATTTTGACAAAATTATAAAAGCATGGAATAAAATTTGTTCTAATTCATTCCCCAGTACTTCCCCCCTTCCCTTCCCTCTACTTTATTGGATCTTTCGGCTATTTACTTATAGGTTGCTTTTTCTTATTAGTGTCTTGTGAATACACACCATGGTGAGATGTGGTGTATTCATACATGTGCATAGAAAAATTAGGTCAGATTCATTCCAATGTTCTTTCCTTATCCCATCCCTCCCTTTCAATCCCCTTTGTCTACTTCACTGAGCTTTCTTCAGTTTTGTAAAACACCCCTTTTTTGGATTAGCTTCTGCTTATCAGAGAAAACATTTGACCTTTGACTTTGGGGGACTTGCTACCTCCTGTTCTTACCCATTTAAGTCTGAAAAACATCAGTGGGATTAGAGTTGGAGCTGGATTCTACATCCTCAGCAGTTTTGCACTCAATCATCCTGAGTTAGTGGAAGACTTTGTGCTCATTAACGTTGACCCATGTGCTAATTGCTTTGGCTCATCACTTTGGGTAGGAAGAATTGCAGGCCAAATGTACATAAGTATTGCCCAAGATATCAACCAATAAAACCGAAAGCTTTTCCTGGGTTCCTATGATGAACACAGAGATGTAAAGATCAAAAGACTCATACTGGGCCAAAATAATGACAGATTAAAACATTAACGTGTTCTACTTTACTGGTAGTAAGAGAATTCACCTGCTGCCAAGGCTGTAGTTGAAGGAAATTCTCATCTCAACCCATTCACTAAGAATGGCAGACTCTATGGGACTGCCCCAAGTATTTCAGGCTGGAAAGGTCACCGAGTTTTTCAAGTACTTTTTGCAAGGAATGGGCTACATACCATCTACTAGCATGACCCAACTCACCCAATACTGATTCCACTCAACCTCCAGAAGCATAGGCTGTGGAGAATGTCCCTTCAGTCAGTCTGTCAGCATAAATCAGTCAAAAATCCCGTGATTCCCTGATGCCCTGGACAGACACCAGACCAGGGAGCTGTCCTGCTAAGCAGATGCTCCTCCTCAGACCATGCAAGACTACCATTCTTCAGATGACACTCCATAATATAACATTTCATCCCATAAACTGGCCTTCTTTATCTTTATCTCCACACATAGCCACTGAACCTCTCTATAGTAGCCTGGATTTATCACTCTCTGTCCACCTACCCTTTTTTTTTTATATCTACCAAGAACCGCATCCTTGCCATTACTGTAACTTTCCAACATCTTAAGCTGACCCATTCTCCATATCTTCTCTTACCAGTTTTCTCCTGTTTCCCTCCGTATCTGATAAGATTCTTGGATACCACATCCATATGTGTAAAGAGTTCTGTGATTTTAGACATGCTTTCTTATGGCGCTTCTGCAAAAAAACAAAACAACCCCCACCCCCCCAAAAAAGGACTTTTTCCTTTCTCAATGGTATTTTTAAGGGAAATGTTTAGAACAGATATCCAAGTGGAGTAAGCCACTATATTCTCTTCTGGTTCCAAACGGGTCAACAAGATTTGCAGAGTGATTACCAAAGAGAGCAGCTCTGAGGAATGTGGAAAAGCATAATTACTATTTGTACCAGTAATTGATTATGATCAATATCAGAAGGAATGCCTGTCACATAGAGAGACAGACAGAGTGATGACTACCTCCTCTGTTCAAATAGATTCACATATGCATCCTATAAAGAAAAGGGAGCCCATGATCAATGAGGTTCTGATACAATAGGAAGTTTACTCCAAAGGACTGGCTTAATTACTAGACTCTCTTGGCACAGAAGGGTGGAAAACGAAATGCCCGACCTTCACTCTACAGAGCAAAATTGCTGTCACTGCAGCATCTGTGAGTAACACTTACCAGACATCTACACATCTACAAGTGCATTCCAAGATTGTGGTGGAGTGTGGTTCTCCATTCCTCAATCGCAAAAAAAAATAAAAGGAGAGACATGACCTAAAAATCATGTCAATGGTTTGAATATGAGTGAGAGAAGAGGAATAGCCATTAACAATATCATGTTGAGTCATTGTAGCCTTGATTTCAGCAGACTTGTGGAAGCCAAATTAAATTGATATAGAACCCATTTCGAGAAAGATTCTTTATCCGATGAACTCGCTTTTTGTAGGAGGGAAGGCACCAATCTGTAAGGGCAGCGACGTCCAGATAAAATTGTTTGTAGCCTCTGATCCACCGTCAGTGAGAGGGTCACCACTGGGAGGAGGGTGAGATAACTGTGGAGATTCATGCCACAAGCAGGAGCCCAGTTCTCAGAAGCATGAGCTGTAAGCTCAGGGTTACACAGTTCCAAATCTTGAAAATTTTCAGACACATTGTTTGCTTTCTGCTAAAATAAGGAATGCCTCAGTCTGCTAGAGTACAGCTTTTAAACAAATTGTTTTCAAAAAGCTTTATATGTCTCATTGTTTAAAAAATGCAAAGCACAAATCTAAATATATGATTCTAATTACAAAAAAAGACCATGATTTATGTATGTGTAGAAAAAAGTTGTAAAATATTGACAGTACTATGATTAAAGAAATATGATAAAAGAGACATGATAAGCATTTTGCCTAGAAGTTGCTCATCTACATTGAAGATGATGACTTGGGAAGATAACAAAGTCTAAAATAACAGTTCCAATGACAACATTTTACTTCCAATCCCCTGCAGCTGGAGGGCAGGGGGCAAAGGCTGAGAATCAGGTTCACGACTCAATTATAAGGGTAGTAGAGATCCAGAGGAGGTCAAATCCTCAAGTTCAGAAAGTCTTCTTGCCAAAGTCAGGAACTTGAGTGAGAATTGTTATGGTCAGCAACACAAGAGGTTGAGACTTAAAAAAATAAAGAAAGAAAGAAAAAAGGTCAGATATGGAACAACCAAATATTAAGAGGAAAAGAAGGAGCATATTGAGTCAAGAAATCAAGAAAGAGTTTCAGGAAGGAGGGACCTATCCATAGGACTAAACTGTCAGGATGACTACCAGACTGAGAAATGGCCATTGGCCTTAGTAAAATTAAATATAGCCTTTTTGACGATGTACTGGAGATGTATGAGAATGGCATGTATGGACAAGTGAGCAGGAGATGAGGAAAAGGCAACAAGGGTATAAAGGATATTTTCTTAAACTGTCTTCTTAAACAGCATGACCCAGGCTTATTGCCAGTTTCACGATCACTGCCAGATACCTCCTGATATCACCCTGAAAGTTTTCTGCAGCTTCAAAGCCTCAATTACAAAGTCAAATTATACATTGGCATCTGATAACTTAAATTATAAAATCAAATTATTCCAATTTAAAAGTAAATTTGCAAAGTTAGTCAAAGTCTAGATTACTTTAGAGCAATCACAATTTCTCACTGTCAATCAATGAAAGTACAAATTAGCAATATTTGGCTTAGAACTCCACCATCAATTCAGAGAGCTGTACAAATATAGGTCTTGACTCTCCCAATGGTGGTTGGAGAGAAATGTGAGACAAGAGGGGTTGTTTTCCATGTATTCCTTTTAAATGGGAGAGAGGTGAAAATATAAAGTTGACTGATCACATTGAAAAGAGGAAAGAAACAACAGTGAGTTTCCTGAGCCCAGAAAGGTAATGGAGGAGGATTGATCAAGTGTGGCTGCAGATTCATAGTTGTGGCTAGAAAAGGAATCTAAGGAAGTTTCTGTCTATTAACTTCATTTTAATTCATTGAATCAATACTTACTGACTTCTAAGTATCAAGCACTTGAGATAAAAAAAAAAAAGTTTACTGCAAGAGATTCTGGTGTTTACTCCCATTGAAACTGCATCCTAAAGGAGGGATTGAAACACTAACGAATTGGAGATATACTTTGGAAGCAGAACTGGCAGGGTTTGCTAAAGCACTGGATATGGAAAGGGAAAGAATTTTGCCTACAACAACCAGGTGAATTTCTATGTATAGCAAGATCATCTGAGCAAAGGAAGATAGAGAAGAAAAACAGATGATGTTTAGAGGTTTGACACTGGTGTTGGGAGACTGAGATAGTTATTTCAGGAAATTGGACAGAACGTTGACCAGGAAAATGGTGTGTTTCCAAGCAATGTTGAGGCCTCATTTGATCTTGGTGATCAAGAATTTACGGTGGAACCAATCTGTCCTCGCCTTTCCCTGCTCACCCTCAGCAGGTGCCGTCATATCACTGCCTTAATGGCTGCCATATTCTTTCCCAACCTCACAAATTTGGCTAGATTTTATTGGCCCAGGAGAGAGCACCTGAACCAGGCTGAGTAAACAGAAACTTCCTTACATTTGGGGAAGCTTAAAATTTGAGAGAGATCAGTATTCTCTTTGTTACTGTTGTTAAATTTAAGAATTGAGCATTCTTTTCTTTAGTGACCATATTTCCTACTTAACGGCAAAAGCAAGCCAGTTGTGAGAAAAACGAAACAAATGTTCTGAGACACACTATATAATAAAAAACAGATAGGTCTTGATATGAGCTAGGCAAAATATTATGCCCTTGTCATATAGTAAGCCTATGAGTGTTCATAGCAAATCTATGAGGTAGTTACTACCATAATCTTCACCTTGTTGATAGGGAAACTGAGGCATAAAATGTTTGGATTTCTGTTTACTCCATGTAAGAAATGAAGCTAGGATTTGAGCTCAGGTCTGAAAAGTTGTATTCATGTTCTTAACTTGCTTCATCTCAAAGAGGGTGAAAAAACTGTTGAAGTTGAATTGATTGTAGTTCCTACTCCCAGTTACATTCCTGTCCTTTCCTTCTTTGAGTGTTCTTTCATTTCTTTCCTTTCATGGTTTTTGTTTGTTTGTTGTTTGTTTGTAATAGGGATTAAACCCAGGAACCCAGGGTGCTTAAGCTTAACCACTTAGCAACATCCTAAGCTCTTTTTTTTTTTTTTTTAAACAGGGTCATGCTAAGTTGCTTAGGGCATGACTAAATTGCCAAGGCTGGCTTTGATCTTGCCATCCTCCTGCCTCAGCCTCCCGAGCTGCTAGGATCACAGTTGTACACCACCACACCTGGGTCTTTCATGGTTTCTGTTGGTCAAACATATCCCCACTAGGCTTGTTCATGTTCGGTTTTTGCAATTAGGAAACGAGAATTCTAATATAAAAACTGAGCCCTGGAAGTTATAAGGTACCCTAAAATTTGGAACACACTGGCTGGGGAAAGTTATGGAGCCATAAGGACTTTACCATTCTTGACTCAGAAGTTAAATTCTTTTAGTTAAGCAATGCATTTGTCAGTTATCACCTGTCATCTCTTACCACTTGGACCACATGCCACTAAAGCTCTAAATGAGGCAAACTGGGATGAAGAAACAAGATGATTATTACAGCTTTTAGTAAAATGCTGTGAAAGAGCAGGATATTTCACAACAGAACATTCCCTCATTTCAAGTCATAGTCTTATCAGATTTTGGGGCATCATTTCAAAATTTGCTAAACAGGAATAATATGTCAATTTCAAGAATAGGAATGTGGATGCAGAAATCATGAAAACCAGGTTACTGTGGAGCAAGATTACTTAATGAGAGAGTGAAATGAACAGGTGTAAATCCTTTCAGCCCCAGCCAGATACCTCCTTCATTATACGATCTTGCCCACAAAGGTGATTCTTCCCTGTATAAACCATACATACACACTTCCTGGTCATATTTCACTGCAGATAAGCCAAGTCTCTTCACCCTAAAACTAAAGGCAGGCACCCAGGATCTCAGAGAGAATTTCTGAATTGTTAACAGATACCAAAAAATAATGAAAATCACTAACAACTGACTAGGTCATCAAGAGAGTTCTGTTGCCCATAAGGCTCCAAACCTAGAGACCTATGATTGCTGCACTTCGCCCTAAGTTACTGCCTCACACCATTCCCACCGACTCACCCTCATCTTACAGCAGTGTTGAGCTGTGAAGGTAATAGGACCTCAGCAGACTACTGCATTGGCCTTGTTCAGGGGAGGCGCTGAAGGAACTGGGCAATGATACCTGGAGGATATGAAGTCAGGGGCAGACGAAATTACAAGCTAAAGCGCTTACCCTCTCACTCTGCAAGCTAACAAATGGCAGGCCTGATGTTCTCTGAACTAGTATTTACTTTAGCATACCTATGGAGCAGAAGAAGAATCTCAATGGACAGAATGCAGAATTGGATTTTAAACAACTTCTCCGAGGGACTCTTATGTTTCTAATGTTGAGAAACACTGCATCAGGCAAACAGAGGTAAACATGATGATGAACCCCCTCCTCCTCCTCTTCCTCCTCCTTCTCATCAGTATATCCCCCAAACATGTTATTCCATGACTTATTTCCTTATTTTCAATATGCTATCAATTCCTTTATTTTATATAAATATTACCTTCCTTCAAGATGCAGCTAAATTCTCAACTAAATAAAACTCTAATCATTCACAATGGCTTCATATCACTTCCGGTATTTATCATCTTTGTAATCTAGTTCTCAGACTTTTAAAAGTAGCTTTATCCATATCTCTGCCTCCTGAAGACCCAATCTTACATCTTTATCACCTGATTTAGCAATATCTTTCATGTTATTGATACTCCAGAAATCCCTACTGTCAGTAGGTGATTTTTCTCTTAGTTCTCTGATACTTTATTTTTCTGTAATCCCTCCATTGCCTTCTCACCATTGCCTATGTTTTAAACTATTTCTCTCTTCCTTCAGCATCCTTGTTCCTGATTCCCTCCCTCCTCTTTCTTTCCAGTTCTTTCACAATCCTTTCTGTTCTTAACTTTCACATCTTTTCAAAACACTTGACCTTTGTGGTTTTTCCCATGTTGGTGTCTGATCATGTAATGACTTTTAATGACTTTCAGTTCGTGAACACTATAAATCCTTGGTGCAGTTTGTCAAACTGGGCAAAGAAGTTCATCTGGGTATACCCATAAAACACAAAGGAAACCAGGAAATTCATCACGGATACTTCAGGAAAAGTAAGCTACCTCTAATATAGATTTTACTTCTTCATTTGTTATCAAAGAAGTGCAAATTGAAACATAATTGAGACTCTGTCTTTTCTAATAAGATCACCAATGATTTTTAAATGATATACCCAATGTTCCCCCAGCATTGGAAATTCATGTGCCAATGCTAGGAGGTCATGCTAGAAGGTAATTCTACTGGAGACATTTTAGGTGATAATTTGTGAACTGAATAAAAAGCCTGAAAATACATGCTAGTCATCTGACTTGCTAATTTATTACAGTGAAATAATTAAGTATTTTTTATGAACAAGTTAACGGACACATTATTTTTAAGAGTATAACCCTGGAAGCAGGATGGATCAAAACTACAAAACCAATCCAGTAAATTATAATATATCACTCCTATGTGGTCATTAATGATTACCTGAGAAGTACTCATAGTGCTAAGTGGAAAAGCTGACTGTAAAACAGCACACTCAGTGTGACAATGCAAACACATCATATCTTTACAGAATGTGATTGGAAGGACTTATCAGAAAATGTCAACAGTGGATAGCTGGGTTCCTTTGTTCCCAGTTTTCCCCCATTTACCTTTGCCTGAGGTTCTTTGCTATTGGTGTTAAGTGTGTATAACTTTAAAAATTAGGGAAGATTTTTCATATTTTACATGAGCATGGTAGGTGAAAGCTAAATTATTTTATCTAATTAATTTCTTCTCAAACAGATGTAATACTTTCTATATCATTTTATTTGAATTTCTCTTGTGACATTGGTCCTTTTTCATTAATACTCCAGAAGTCCTTACTGTTTACTAACTCGTAGGTGATCTTTCTCTTAGTTCCTCTTGTATTGTCTCCATCACTGGTATCTGAATTTCTTGAAGACACAACAGATTTACTCAGCTCAGTATACCTTAAGATTAATATGGTAATCGTATCTGCAAGTGCCACACACATAAAATTATAAGAACTAGTATTCAAATCATTGAGGTGCTGCTCTAAGAATGGGAAGATAGAAGGGACACTTGAAATGGCCTCCACAGAAATATTTGTAAATATAAGGACTTTTCTACAACAAAGGTGCTCATTTAAGCAGAAAAGGAAGAAACAATTAGTCACCAGTTCAATTGGAGACATGTTAGATTGTAACTTCATATCATGCAACTGAAAATAATTTTCAGTTAAACTTCAAAGTTAAATGTTTAAAATCAAACTATGGAAACCTAGAAGAGAAAATAAGAAATATTTCTTTGGTCTTAGAGAAAATTTTCAAAGTATAGAAATGGAATAAAAGACAAAGGAAAGTATATTTTAATGAACCAACATTTGGAAACATGTATTGCATAATTTTATGCAAAATTTAACTTAAAAATCAATAGGGGAAAAACAGGTGTAACAAGTTTGTCCACAAGAAGTGGTCCTTTAATGCATAGAGAACTCACATGCATTAATAAGAAAAACACCAAGATGCCAATAGATACATAAACATACTGCACTGTCACAAAAGAGGCAAATAAAAATGACTATTATAAACAAAGAAAATACCCAACATCCTAGCATGGAAAGAAATACTAATGCAAAGAAACAGTGGGCTTTTTCTGCCTATCAGATATTTTATTAAAAGACTATAGATAGTGCTAATGAGAGTGGAATAAATGATAATGTACACATCCTATTATTATTCCAGAGGAGAAGCCAAATGATTCAACCTTTTTGTAAAGAGATCTGGAAATCAATTTAGCCCTAATAATATTTCTATCCTTTCCCAAGTACTATTCACTTAAGGAAACAAAGCAAGTTATGAACCAAGGTGTTCATCATAAAACTCTTTATAAATGGAAAAAATAATGGAGATAATTTCATATCTAGGTAATTATTGATTAAGAAAATTAGGAAACACATAGGCTAGTCGTTTAAAATCAAAAGAGCACTTGAAGTCATGAGAAAATTCTTTTTGAAGAAGTAAATGACAACTGCTCAATAAGTGGTGGCTATTATTAGCAACAAAGTAGAATACAAAATTATTTCTGTGACGTGATATCAACTATATGAAAATTATTCTAAAAGACTAGGAAGAAAGATGTTAAAATTTTAGCAACTTTTGCTTGAAATTATAGTTCTTTTTTTCTTTTTTTCTGTATGAATTTTACATTTTTTTGTAGTTTTTTTTAATTGTAAACAAATGGGATACATGTTGTTTCTCTGTTTGTACATGGAGTAAAAGAATACCATTTGTGTAATCATAAATTTACATACGGTATTGTTGTTTGATTCATTCTGTTATTTTTTCCCTTCCCCCCACCCCTCCCACCCCTCTTTTTCCTCTATACAGACCTTCCTTCCTCCATTCTTGTCCCCCTCCCTAACCCTAACTCTAACCCTAACACTAACCCCTCCATCTCCCCATTATGTGTCCTCATCCACTTATTAGTGATATCATTCGACCTTTGGTTTTTTGAGATTGCCTTATCTCACTTAGCATGATATTCTCCAATTTCATCATTTGCCTGGAAATGCCATAATTTTATCATTCTTTATGGCTGAGTAATATTCCATTGTATATATATACCACAGTTTCTTTATCCACTCATCAATTGAAGGGCATCTAGGTTGGTTCCACAGTCTGGCTATTGTGAATTGAGACGCTGTGAACATTGATGTGGCTGTATCTCTGTAGTATGCTGAATTTAAGTCCTTTGGGTATAGGCCAAGGAGTGGGATAGCTGGGTCAAATTGAGGGTCCATTCGAAGTTTTCTAAGGAATCTCCACACTGCTTTCCATAGTGGCTGCACTAATTTGTAGTCCCACCAGCAATGTATGAGTGTACCTTTCTCCCCACATCCTCGCCAACACCTGTTGTTGCTTGTGTTCTTGATAATCGCCATTCTAATTGGGGTGAGATGGAATCTTAGGGTAGTTTTGATTTGCATTCCTCTTATTACTAGAGATGTTGAACACTTCTCCATATGTTTGCTGATTGCTTGTAGATCTTCTTCTGTGAAGTGTCTGTTCATTTCCTTAGCCCATTTGTTGATTGGATTATTTGCATTTTTGGTGTAGAGTTTTTTCAGTTCTTTATAGATTCTGGAGATTAGTGCTCTATCTGAAGTATGACTGGCAAAGATTTTCTCCCACTCTGTAGGCTCTTTCTTCACATTGCTGATAGTTTCCTTTGCTGAGAGAAAGCTTTTTAGTTTGAATCTATCCCAGTTATTGATTCTTGCTTTTATTTCTTGTGCTATGTGAGTCCTATTGAGGAAGTCTGGTCCTAAGCCGACATGTTGAAGATCTGGACCTACTTTTTCTTCTATAATTTGCAGGGTCTATGGTCTGATTCCGAGGTCCTTAATCCATTTTGAGTTTAGTTTCGTGCACGGTGAGAGACATGGGTTTAGTTTCATTCTGTTGCATATGGATTTCCAATTCTCCCAGCACCATTTGTTGAAGAGGCTATCTTTTCTCCATTGCATATTTTTGGCCCCTTTGTCTAGTATAAGAAAATTGTATTTATTTGGGTTTGTGTCCATGTCCTCTATTCTGTACCATTGATCTACCTTTCTATTTTGGTACCAATACCATGCTGTTTTGTTACTATTGCTTTGTAATAGAGTTGAAGATCTGGTATTGCAATACCCCCTGCTTCACTCTCCCTGCTAAGGATTGCTTTAGCTATTCTGGGTTTCTTATTCTTCCAGATGAATTTCATAATTGCTTGCTCTATTTCTGTAAGGTACATCATTGGGATTTTAATTGGAATTGCATTGAATCTGTATAGCACGTTCGGTATTATGGCCATTTTGACAATATTAATTCTTCCTATCCAAGAACATGGGAGATCTTTCCATCTTCTAAGGTTTTCTTTAATTTCTTTCTTTAGAGTTCTGTAGTTCTCATTGTAGAACTCTCTCTTTTGTGAGATTGATTCCCAAGTATTTTATTTTTTTCAAGGCTATTGTGAATGGGGTAGTTTTCCTGATTGTTCTTTCCAAAGACTCACCACTTATATATAAAAATGCATTAGATTTCTGTGCATTGATCTTATATCCCACTACTTTACTGAATTCACTTACAATTCTAAAAGTTTTCTGGTGGAATTTCCTGGTTCCTCTAAGAATATAATCATATCATCAGAAAATAGGGATAATTTGAGTTCTTCTTTTCCTATTCGTATCCCTTTAATTTCTTTGGTTTGTCTAATTGCTCTGGCTAGAGTTTCAAGGACGATATTGAATAGAACTGGTGAAAGAGGGCATCCCTGGCTTGTTCCAGTTTTTAGGGGGAATGCTTTCAGTTTTTCACCATTTAGAATGATATTAGCCATGGGCTTAGCATAAATGGCCTTTACAATGTTAAGGAATGTTCCCACTATCCCTATTTTTTCTAGTGTTTTGAGCATGAAGGGGTGCTGTATTTTATCAAATGCTTTTTCTGCATCGATTGAAATAATCATGTGATTCTTGACTTTAAGTCTATTGATATGGTGAATTACATTTATTGATTTCCTGATGTTGAACCAACCTTGCATCCCTGGGATGAAACCCACTTGATCATGGTGCACTATCTTTTTAATATGTTTTTGTATGCGATTTGCTAAAATTTTGTTGAGAATTTTTGCCTCGATGTTCATTAAGAATATTGGTCTGAAATTTTCTTTCTTCGATGTGTCTGTGTCTGGTGTAGGTATCAGTGTGATATTGGCTTCATAGAATGAGTTTGGGAGGGTTCCCTCCTCTTCTATTAAATGGAATACTTTGAGAAGTATTGGAATGGGCTCTTCTTTAAAGTTTTTGTAGAACTCGGCTGAGAATCCATCTGGTCCCGGACTTTTCTTTGTTGGTAGGCTTTTTTTTTTTTTTTTTTTTTTTTTTTTTTTTTTTTTTTTTTTTTTTTTTTTTTTTTTTTATTGTAAACAAATGGGATACATGTTGTTTCTCTGTTTGTACATGGCGTAAAGGCATACCATTTGTGTAATCATAAATTTACATAGAGCAATGTTGTTTGATTCATTCTGTTATTTTTTTCCCTTCCCCCCACCCCTCCCACCCCTCTTTACCCTCTATACAGTAGTTCCTTCCTCTATACTTGCCCCCCTCCCTAACCCTAACTCTAACCCTTCCCTCCCCCCCATTATGTGTCAACCTCCACTTATTAGCGATATCATTCGTCCTTTGGCTTTTTGAGATTGGCTTATCTCACTTAGCATGATATTCTCCAATTTCATCCATTTGCCTGCAAATGTCATAATTTTATCATTCTTTATGGCTGAGTAATATTCCATAGTATATATATACCACAGTTTCTTTATCCACTCATCAATTGAAGGGCATCTAGGTTGGTTCCACAGTCTAGCTATTGTGAATTGAGCAGCTATGAACATTGATGTGGCTGTATTTCTGTAGTATGCAGATTTTAAGTCCTTTGGGTATAGGCCAAGGAGTGGGATAGCTGGGTCAAATGGTGGTTCCATTCCAAGTTTTCTAAGGAATCTCCACACTGCTTTCCATAGCGGCTGCACTAATTTGCAGCCCCACCAGCAGTGTATGAGTGTACCTTTCTCCCCACATCCTCGCCAACACCTGTTGTTGCTCGTATTCTTGATAATCGCCATTCTAATTGGGGTGAGATGGAACCTTAGGGTGGTTTTGATTTGCATTTCTCTTATTACTAGAGATGTTGAACATTTTTTCCATATGTTTGTTGATTGCTTGTAGATCTTCTTCTGTGAAGTGTCTATTCATTTCCTTAGCCCATTTGTTGACTGGACTGTTTGAATTCTTGGAGTAGAGTTTTTTGAGTTCTTTATAGATTCTGGAGATTAGTGCTCTATCTGAAGTATGATTGGCAAAGATATTCTCCCACTCTGTAGGCTCTTTCTTCGCATTGCTGATAGTTTCCTTTGCTGAGAGAA
Organism: Sciurus vulgaris; assembly: GCF_902686455.1. Classification (NCBI taxonomy): domain Eukaryota; kingdom Metazoa; phylum Chordata; class Mammalia; order Rodentia; family Sciuridae; genus Sciurus; species Sciurus vulgaris. The sequence continues at coordinate 60,379,149 of NC_136469.1, forward strand.
AGCTTTTTAGTTTGAATCTATCCCAGTGGTTGATTCTAGCTTTTATTTCTTGTGCTATGGGAGTCCTGTTAAGGAAGTCTGGTCCTAGACCAACAAGATGAAGATTTGGACCTACTTTTTCTTCTATAATCTGCAGGGTCTCTGGTCTGATTCCGAGGTCCTTAATCCATTTTGAGTTTAGTTTCGTGCATGGTGAGAGATATGGGTTTAGTTTCATTCTGTTGCATATGGATTTCCAATTCTCCCAGCACCATTTGTTGAAGAGGCTATCTTTTCTCCATTGCATATTTTTGGCCCCTTTGTCTAGTATGAGAAAATTGTATTTATTTGGGTTTGTGTCCGTGTCCTCTATTCTGTACCATTGATCTACCTTTCTATTTTGGTACCAATACCATGCCGTTTTTGTTACTATTGCTTTGTAGTAGAGTTGAAGATCTGGTATTGCAATACCCCCTGTTTCACTCTTCCTGCTAATGATTGCTTTAGCTATTCTGGGTTTCTTATTCTTCCAGATGAATTTCATAATTGCCTGCTCTATTTCTGTAAGGTACGTCATTGGGATTTTAATTGGAATTGCATTGAATTTGTATAGCACTTTAGGTAGTATGGCCATTTTGACAATATTAATTCTTCCTATCCAAGAACATGGATGATCTTTCCATCTTCTAAGGTGTTCTTTAATTTCTTTCTTTAGTGTTGTATAGTTCTCATTGTAGAGGTCTTTCACCTCTTTTGTGAGATTGATTCCCAAGTATTTTATTTTTTTCGAGGCTATTGTGAATGGGGTAGTTTTCCTAATTTCTCTTTCTGAAGATTCATCACTTATGTATAAAAATGCGTTGGATTTATGGGCATTGATCTTGTAACCTGCTACTTTACTGAAATCACTTATGAGTTCTAAGAGTTTTCTGGTGGAATTTCCAGGTTCCTCTAAATATATAATCATGTCATCAGCGAACAGGGATAGTTTGAGTTCTTCTTTTCCAATTCGTATCCCTTTAATTTCTTTGGTTTGTCTAATTGCTCTGGCCAGAGTCTCAAGAACGATGTTGAATAGAAGTGGTGAAAGAGGGCATCCCTGCCTTGTTCCAGTTTTTAGGGGGAATGCTTTCAGCTTTTCACCATTTAGAATGATATTAGCCATGGGCTTAGCATAAATGGCCTTTACAATATTAAGGAATGTTCCCACTATCCCTATTTGTTCTAGTGTTTTGAGCATGAAGGGGTGCTGTATTTTATCAAATGCTTTTTCTGCGTCTATTGAAATAATCATGTGATTCTTGACTTTAAGTCTATTAATATGGTGAATTACGTTTATTGATTTCCTGATGTTGAACCAACCTTGCATCCCTGGGATGAAACCCACTTGATCATGGTGCACTATCTTTTTAATATGTTTTTGTATGCGATTTGCTAAAATTTTGTTGAGAATTTTTGCGTCGATGTTCATTAAGGATATTGGTCTGAAATTTTCTTTCCTTGATGAGTCTCTGTCTGGTTTAGGTATCAGTGTGATATTGGCTTCATAGAATGAGTTTGGGAGGGTTCCCTCCTCTTCTATTTTATGGAATACTTTGAGAAGTATTGGAATGAGCTCTTCTTTAAAGGTTTTGTAGAACTCGGCTGAGAACCCATCTGGTCCCGGACTTTTCTTTGTTGGTAGGCTTTTGATGACTTCTTCTATTTCAGTACTTGAAATTGGTCTATTTAAATTGTTTATGTCCTCCTCATTCAGTTTAGGCAATTCATATGTCTCTAGAAACCTGTTGATGTCTTCAAGATTTTCTATTTTGTTGGAGTGTAGATTTTCAAAATAGCTTCTAATTATGTTTTCTACTTCAATCGTGTTTGTTGTGATATTTCCTTGTTCATTCCGAATTTTAGTGATTTGGGTTTTCTCTCTTCTTCTCTTTGTTAGTGTGGCTAAAGGTTTATCAATTTTGTTTATTTTTTCAAAAAACCAAGTATTTATTTTGTCGATTTTTTGTATTGTTTCTTTTGTTTCAATTTTGTTGATTTCAGCTCTGAGTTTAACTATTTCCTGTCTTCTACTACTTTTGGTGCTGCTCTGTTCTTCTTTTTCTAGGGCTTTGAGCTGTAGTGTTAGATCATTTATTTGTTGAATTTTACTTCTTTTATTAAATGCGCTCCATGAAATAAATTTCCCTGTAAGTACTGCTTTCATAGTGTCCCAGAGATTTTGATATGATGTTTCTTTGTTCTCATTTACCTCTAAGAATTTTTTAATTTCCTTCCTAATATCTTCTGTTATCCATTCATCATATAATAGCATATTGTTTAATCTCCAGGTGTTGGAATAGTTTGTGTTTTTTACTCTTTCATTTATTTCTAACTTCAATCCATTATGATCTGATAGAATACAAGGTAGTGTCTCTATCTTCTTGTATTTGCTAACATTAGCTTTGTTTCATAATATATGGTCTATTTTAGAGAAGGATCCATGTGCTGCTGAGAAGAAAGTGTATTCGCTCTTAGTTGGATGGTATATTCTGTAAATGTCTGTTAAGTCTAAATTATTGATTGTGTTATTGAGATCTATGGTTTCTTTTTTCAATTTTTGTTTGGAAGATCTGTCCAGTGGTGAGAGAGGCATGTTAAAATCACCTAGTATTATTGTGTTATGGTCTATTTGGCTTCTGAAATTGAGAAGGATTTGTTTGACATACATGGATGAGCCACTGTTTGGGGCATAGATGTTCATGATTGTTATATCTTGCTGATTTATGCTTCCCTTAAGCAGTATGAAATGTCCTTCTTTATCCCTTCTGACTAACTTTGGCTTGAAGTCCACATTATCTGAAATGAGGACGGATACCCCAGGTTTTTTGCTGAGTCCATGTGCATGGTATGTTTTTCCCCATCCTTTAACCTTTAGTCTATGAGTATCTTTTTCTATGAGGTGAGTCGCTTGCAGGCAACATATTGTTGGATCTTTCTTTTTAATCCAATCTGCCAGTCTATGTCATTTGATTGATGAATTCAGGCCATTAACATTCAGGTTTATTATTGAGATATGATTTGGTTTCCCGGTCATTTGGTTCATTTTTTAAATTTTATTTATTATTTATTTATTTATTTATTTGACACAGCTTGGTTCCTCTTTTATTTGACAGTTCATTTAGGATTATTCCTCCCTTTGCTGATTTGCTTCTTTGTTTTTCATCTCTTCCTCATGGAATATTTTGCTGAGAATGTTCTGTAATGCTGGCTTTCTTTTTGTAAATTCTTTTAGCTTTTATTTATCATGGAAGGATTTTATTTCATCGTCAAATTTGAAGGTTAGTTTTGCTGGGTATAAGATTCTTGGTTGGCATCCATTTTCTTTCACTGCTTGAAAAATGTTGTTCCAGGCCCTTCGAGCTTTTAGGGTCTGGATTGAAAAATCTGCTGATATCCGTATTGGTTTCCCCCTGAATGTAATTTGGTTCTTTTCTCTCACAGCCTTTAAAATTCTGTCTTTATTTTGTATGTTTGGTATTTTCATAATAATGTGCCTTGGTGTGGGTCTGTTGTAATTTTATGTATTTGGTGTCCTATAAAGCCTCTTGAAATTGATTTTCCATTTCATTCTTCAGATTTGGGGAATTTTCTGATATTATTTCATTGAATAGATTGTTCATTCTTTTGGTTTGTTTCTCTAGGCCTTCCTCAATCCCAATACTTCTTAAATTTGGCCTTTTCATGATATCCCATAGTTCTTGGAGATTCTGTTCATGATTTCTTACCATCTTCTCTGTTTGTTCAACTTTGTTTTCAAGGTTAAATATTTTGTCTTCAATGTCTAAGGTTCTGTCTTCCAGGTGTTCTATCCTACTGGATATGCTTTCTCGGAGTTCTTAATTTGGTTTATTGTTTCCTTCATGTCAAGGATTTCTGTTTGGTTTTTTTTCAATATCTCTAACTCTTTATTGAAATGATCTTTTGCTTCCTGTATTTGCTCTTTTAACTGTCGATTGGTGTGATCATTCAATGCCTGCATTTGCTCTTTCATCTCATCATTTGCTTCCCTGATCATTTTAATTATGTACATTCTGAACTCCTTTTCTGTCATTTCTTCTGCCATACTGTCATTGGGTTTTATTGATGTAACATCTAGATTTGTTTGGGGCATTTTCTTCCCTTGTTTTCTCATATTGTTCAGGTATCAGTGGACCCCTGAGATATTGCAGATTTCCTCTATTGACTTACAATGTCCCTGAGATTTCTAGTATATCTCCTCTTAGCCTTCAGTAGGCTGAAGTCTTGGAGGAAGTTGATAATGCGGTGCTCCACAAGGTAGCTGCCTCTCTAGGGGTGGTAGCCTTCAGGTGGGGTATATTCCCTGCTCGTGGGCAGAGGTGCCTCCACTTGTTGACCGATGGTCATCCAAAGGGGATCTAGGCTGCGGGCTGAGGCAAGGCCTGTTTGGGCCTTTGTCTCTGGTTTTACCGTCCTTGAGGGAAAACCTCACCCAGCAGGGAAGACTCACCTGGTGGGGAGGTCTCGCTGGTCAGTTCCCCTCCTAGAGGTTCCTCTCAGTCTACAGCTACCGCCTGGGCTGGGCTGCCTTCCTCTGCAACGTTCCCAGGGGCCCAGACCTACCTCCTGTGCCTGGGAGCCTCACCCTTCACAGACGAGTCTCCTTACGCTGCCTCTCCTCAGAGAATCTGCCCGCAGTCCTGGAACCTTAGCTCCGCTCCTAAGCATGTCTCTGTGCAGCTCTTCCACCAAGAAGCCTCCTAGGTCCTGCTCTGCACCTAATCGCCTGGCTATGTGGCCCCTCCTCTGAGCAGCCACCTGGAGCCCCGTACAATCGCTCTGAGTCCCGGTGACCTGCCGCATGTCTTCCTCCAGACAGCCTCCTGGTGTTCCAGTGTGGTCGCTAGGAGTCCAAGCAACTCACTGCGTGCCTCCTCCTCCCACCAACCGCCCGTAGCCCTGGGCAGTCACTCCGAGTCCAAGTGACCCGCCCCGTTCCTCCTCTTCCTCCAGGTAGCCCCTCAGGTGTTCAGGAGCGGTCACTCTGAGTCGATCTGAGTCGCTCTGAGTCCACGTGACCCACTGCACGCCTCCTCCGGGCAGCCGCCTGGAGCTCTGGTGCAGCCACTCGAGACCAAGCGACCCACTGCGCTCCTCCTCCAGGCAGCCCCCCTGGTGTTCAGGAGCGGTTGCTTTAAGTCCAAACAACTCACCACTCGCCTCCTCCTCTGAGCAGCCACCTGGAGCTCCAACGCAGTCACTGCAAGTCCAAGCGACCCACTGCACTCCTCCTCCTCCTCCTCCAGGCAGGCCCCAGTGTTCAGGGACGGTAGCTTTGAGTCCAAACAGCTCGCCACGCAGCTCCTCCTCTGGCAACCACCCATAGCTCTGGTATAGTCACTCCGAATCCAAGCGGCCACGCTCCTCCTCCTCCGCCTCTTACTCCTCCTCCGGGCAGGCCCCGGCGTTCAGGAGTGGTTGCTCTGAGTCCAAACACCTCGCCGAGCAGCTCCTCCTCTGGCAACCGCCTGTAGCTCTGGTGCAGTTGCTCCCAGTCTAAGTGCCTCGCCGCGCTGCTCCTCCTCCTCCTCCTTCTCCAGGCAGGCCCCAGTGTTCAGGAGTGGTCGCTCTGAGTCCAAACAGCTCTCCTCGCAGCCCCTCCTCTGGGCCACCGCCCAGAGCCCCAGTGGTTGCTCCGAGTCCAAGCGCTGTGCTGAGCGGCCTCCTCTATGATGCTCCCAGTTGTCCGAGTTCACTGCTCCAGTGGGGGGAGGGGCATCTCGCTGGGCAGCTCTACTTCACAAAGTTCCCTGCGTTCCGGGACCACCGTCCCATCCGGGAGCCTCCCCTACGGGAGAGACTCACCTGGCTGCTTTGAGTTGGTCCCAAGTCTCTCAATATCTCCTTTTTTGAATCCTGAGTCCTGGAGCAACATGAAATGCAGCCACCCTCTAGTCCACCATCTTGAAAACCCCCTGAATTTTACATTTTGACAAATCAGAACAAGTAACAGTCATTTGTATAATCAGAAAAAAAAATTAAATGTTGTCACTAAATGTCATTTTATTTTCCTTCAGTCTTCAGACAATCTCATGCCAGGCAGCCATTGCCTGGGTAGAAAATTCTCCTCTTTCAATTGAAGAAGCAAACGTTGAACCACCTAAGGCTGGAGAAGTTAGTGTCAAGGTAAATTCAAATCTTTTAGCCTTTATTGCCAAAGGCAAATAAAAGGAAATTCTGTTTCATTAAAAAAAAAGACAGATAGATAGATAGATAGATAGATAGATAGATAGATAGATAGATAGAGACATGTGCAAATGAGATCTGTATTTAATTTGTATTTTTGACCTATACCTTTTTCTTAGTAAAAAAAAAGAATTTTCTAATAAAGTTAATGAATATTTTAAGATTTTTTTAATAACTCTAAACTATTGGTATCTCACCAATGATCGTTATTTTTTAATTATTGAGCTTTTACTTAAATTTTATATTATAGGTCTATGGTATTTTACAATGAGACCTAGAGGGTTTTGTAAGAGTTTTAGTCAGCTTTTTCACTGCTTTGACTAAAGGACCCAATCAGCACAATTGTAGAGGAGGAAAAATTTATTTAATAGCTCACAGTTTCAGAGATCTCAATCCATATACAGCCAGCTCCATTCCCCATGGGTTCCAAGTGAGGCTAAACATCACGGTGGGAGAGCATGGCAAAGGGAAGCCGCTCATATGATAATCAAAAAGCAGAGAGAGACTCTACTCTCCAGATACAAAATATGTACCCCATAGCTACGCTCCCAATAATCCACTTCCTTCAGTCACACCCCACCTGCCTCCAGTTACCACTCAGTTAATCCCATCAGAATTAATTCACTGATTAAGTTAAGGCTCTGACCCAACCATTTCAACTCCAAACCTTCTTGCATTGTCTCACACTTGAGCTTTGGGGGGACACCACATCTAAACCTCCACGGTAAGTGGTTTGTTTTTTTTTTTTTTTTTTCAGTTTTAAGGGGACAGGGAATACATACTTCTATGACACAAAGTTGATACTCAATAAATGCAAAGGCATATTCAGTGATTAATAGATTAAATACCCTACTCCTTTGTTTTATGCCCATACTTTATACAGCCTCAGAAAGTTAATCTGAAAAGGTATACTGTGTGGTAAATTTCATCTTCCAGGGATGAATAGCAAGATTTCATGAAGACATTTAAAGTGACTTCAAAGATTTAATAATTATTGAAGAGAGTCTAAACCAGGTCTGGAAAAACATAGATCTATAACATAGCCCCTGGCCAACTTTCACATCAAGCCCTCAATCAAGACACCTCAAATTTTGTGAAATCATTAAATATCCAAGATTAAGAATATACTGTTTAGAATTTCATTATACATTATGTTATTCAGCTTTCTATCTGCTGCATCTATTTCCTACCACTCCAACACTTGACAAAGTTCTGTTGAAAGATCCTCCTCCCTCTTGGGGGGGCCATAGGTGTGGCATGTCTCCATGTGCAGTTGCTTTTAATACTAATAATTAATATATCCTTAGATTCAGATCATAGAGAATAATGGGGAGATTTCATGGTGCTGGGACACAAAATAACATACAATAAAGTTTAATATTAATACTTAGATGAAATTATAAATAAGCAATTATGATTTGCTCAAATTTGTAAGGAGCCTGCGGTTTCTTTTAGTATACAAATTCTCTAAAAGTTATATATGAGTATGTGAGAGTATTCCTCTAGGTTTTGATGTGGTGTTTGGTCTTCATTGCTTTCTTAGTGTTTATGATTAAGTTTAAGGCTATTTTTCTCCACTTAATAAATAGGTTAATCATAAGTGCAATTTGTATTCTTCCTATGTCTAGTTAGAGTTTTAGTCCATCACTGAGTACATGAAATAGAATAAATATTAACTATAAGCTGATTCCTCTATTCTCTGTTAGTAATAACAAAAAACATTCCACTGTTAATAACTAACATTAGAGTTCTTGGAAGGGGTAACTTCTACAGAAACATAATGTCATATTCTTTCAGGGAAATTAAAACTAAACAGAGCAAGATGCCCTCTACCTTGCTGGGAACTGTTTTTCTTTCTAAGCTATCATACAGTAAAAACATATTTCTTGAATAAAATAATTAATTATACTCTTGAAGATTTTTTATTTAACATTTCCTTATATTAACCATGAAATGATTTAACCACTATCAAAGAAAAAGCATACAAAAAGACTCTGTGAACAATCAAGATTCAGACTCAGCCTCAGGACACTTGGTGTCTCTGTTTGCTGTTTCTCCACTGCGCTGACGCCTCTCATCCACCTCAGACCCCCGACTGCTGCTAGGGCTGGACCCCGGCATCTATCACTATAACAAAATCCCTGAAATAATTAACTTAAAAAGAGAGAAGTTTTATTTTAACTCAGTTTTGGAGGTTTCAGTTCCATGATCAATTGATCCCACTGTTTTGAGTCTACAGTGAGGCAGTGCATCACGGTAAGGAGCTTAGCAGAGCCCAATCACTCACCTCATAGCCAGAAAGCAAAAAGGCAAGGAGGGGACCAGAATCATAAAATCCCCTTCAGAAGCATGCTCCCAATGACCCAAAAGCCTCCCATTAGGCCTCACTTCTCAAAGGTCTCACCACTTCCTAATAGTGCCAACCTGGAGACCAAGCCTTTACCACATGGGCCTTTGAGGGACAGTCAAGAGCCAAGATATAGCACACATTAAATTCACCTCTTCTTAAAATTAAACCCAAGACATTCAACACTTGATTTACTGAATACAACAAATATAAAAAACTATATACTTCTAGTCCTTATCTAATCAAAGTAGGGGAAGGTAAAGGGGAATGGTTACCGGAGTAACAGAGAAAAGGAATGAGGGGATTGGGAAGATGCTAAGAAGGAAACAATGGAGGAAAAGAGGGAGCTAGAAAAAGACAGAAGAGGAATAAGGAAAATTGGGAAACTAATGCTCAACGAATCATCAACTCCATGTCTGGTGCTGTTCCAAAGAATTGACTTCACTGATGAGAAAAAGTGAAGAATGAAATGAAAAGTAATAAAAATGTACAGAAAAAAAGGAGTTCAACAATGTGTTTTAGCCTACTCTTCAGAAGCTCTATTCTTTTATCGTTTATCCGAAAGCATTTAGTTATTAATTATCCTATGCTGGGTCACCATCACCAATACATCCACTCTTAGCCACTGTTCTCTGCTCTTACATCAATGTCTCTTAACCATAAAGTCTATGACCCAAGTCAGAAATGCCAAATAGCCCACCGAGGTGAAGGCTGGAGCAGTGGGAACCTGAGCAGTGTCCCCCTGATTCCTTGATGAAACCAACGTTCAGGACTATATGTGCCCATTGGAGCAGCTGGTCCCTCTCCCCCCTTATTCTATGAACTGCTTCCACAGACAATTCTTATTTCCTATGTAGAACAAAACTAATACAGATATTTTAGCCTCTGGTATATCTAAAAAGAACATTTCAAGATGCTGTTTTAACACAGTGGGGGAAAAGTCACACATTTCTTGTTAGCATGACTTTTCACCCACTTTTTACAATCATGACATAGCTGTTTCCAGTGTTCTTACTTAAGAATGCTACCTCTTTCACTGTAGATACTGAAAAACTTGTGAATATGCTTTTCTGGACATATTCTAATCAAAGTAGTAATTGTGAGCTATGGTACACGAAATATTTTATTTTTATGATCTAATACAAATTGGGTTGGACCTACCACAGGAAAGAAAATTTAGGCCATTAGCTAAGAAGCTTTCAAACTTCCCAACATCAGTTAAATTTTATAATAGTTGTCTTATTTAACTTAAACTTATTTTACAATTTTAACTTAAAAAATATTTTCAATGTACAAGTTTAAAATTTTGAAAATTGATTTTCCCGAAAGCATTGGAAAAACCTCACAATATTGGACCTAAAATTCTGTACTTCTCAGTGGCAGTGTTATAAATATATTTTATAAAATATATTTGTAAAACCCTTTAGGACCTGCAGACTAGATCTGAAAAGACAAAAGTTCATTATTAGGTCTTTACAAGTCATATGACTTTGGATAAATCATTCTATATCTTTGAATCTTCTTTCCCTCGTTGGTAAGTTGAGGGTGAGAAGACCTGTGTTCTTGTGAATGTTGTTACAGAGATCAACTAAAATAATTCAGGTAAAAAAAAAAATTTAATATTCAGTTTCAGATAAAGGTGGGGAGGGAGGGACAGAAAGAGAGAGAGGGAGAGAGGGAGAAAGAGAGGAAGGAAGAAAGAGAGAGAGAGAGAGAGAGAGAGATTGGAATTTCAAAACAATTTCAAGTGATTCCTGATCACTTAATTTCAATGCAGAAATTTAATTTCTTCTGGGATCTGTGATACTGATGATCATGTCCTGAAAAGATACCTGCCAGTGAACTTTTGTTTAATATGAGGCTGTGAAGAAGCTGGGATTGTGGAGAGGATTGGCAATGGAGTGAGTTTTATGAAGCCAGGTAGAAAACTGAGAAGCAAAAATCTCCCCACAATATCATACCAAAGAGTTTCTCTTGCACAAAGGCAGAACTTTAGATAAATTAACATATTTACCAGACAAAATAAAATGGTTTGCTCTGTATGATTCTAATCATATATCCTGAGTTTGCCTCTAGATTCTTCTAACTATATCATTATATCAAAGGTATCTTGTGATTCCAAGAGTCACATCACTCTCACCTCTGTCTGATAATCCAGTGGGGCAGTATCTGAGCCAAATCTATATATCCACAGTCAAATGAAGTTTGAGATAGAACCAGTGTACCTCTAAATTGATCAGAAGCCCTTTAGGCATAGGTACTATTTCTTACATACATTTATGTTCCTCAGAATGTCTAGCACAGTGTCTGTTGAAATGCATAGAATGTTTGACAAATGAATCAATGCTCCAATCAAATAGAATGTAGAGCTTGAATTTTAATTGACAGGATGACTGTGACATTTCAAAGAATCAATAGAAAACAATCATACTCTCTTCCCCAGGCTCATCAGAAAGGACCTTGACATTGCTATTCTTAGCATGTTTTAAATGATCACAGTGAATAACAGCAATCACAGAGATTAAGGTAATGGGAAACCCACAGCTTGGAAACCACTACATAAAAAGATTTAAGAAATTGTGTAGTCCAGACATTCAAGAAGCCATCATCAGTGTATTCATTTAGCAAGCAATTATGGAATGCCTGCCATGCATCTGACACTAGGCACAGTAGGAGAGACAAAAGGAGAAGACCTGGTCTACATCTCTAAGAATGTAGACCTAAACAAGAGAGAAACATATTCTAAGTCCTCTTTTCCTAGAAAAATTCTAGTGGAAGTTTTGTGGGATTTCCACATATAGGATAAGCATTTGAAGGAAAATGACACACAAGGAGTAGGACTACTTCAGATTCTAAGATCCAGTATCTTTGGAAATTTTTAGGGCAAATGAATGTAAGATGTGCCTTATTGAAACCTAAGAGAGATCTTCAATGCCATCAAAACTCTCCAAGAGGTCCAAAAGGAATTGCTTCTGTGTGATAAACATTTGTTAGGACCAACATAGAGACAGTGTTGTAGACCTCTGACCAGGTTGTCATAAGTCTGTAATAATTGTGTTAACTTTTTACCTAGACCCCACCTGACCCATCACCCTAGTGCCAAGGGAGCGAGCTAATAGTGGGATCCAAATATAATCAAAATGCTCTCTTGAGCTCTGTGACCTAAAAACCACCCTCCATGTTAAGTGTTCCAGAAACGGCTGAGACAGAGACAGAAAGCTTTTATTCTTCAAAGTCAGCACATCTTTGAACTTAGCCCCACTAAAGGAACAGGCTAGCCTGCGGTAGTGGGGCCCAGAAACTCAATGGGAAGAGTTCTGCCATTATCCAGCTGGGCCACTTTAAGCAGGTGACAACCACCATGGGACTGATTCCTTCAAATGGAAAACAAAAGGGTTAAACTCGATGACTTATTTCCAAGGTTCATTCCTGGTGTTATTCTATTTTCAGAGTTGGAAGAAGTAGGCCTAGAGGTATCCAGCAGGGAATAGTCCCAAATTCTCACCATTTGTCCAAAAGAATAATGGGATTTCTAAAATCAGATAAAACAATTTCTCCTCTGAAATACCTGAGTGTTATAGTGGCTATCATCTGTCCACACCAAATTTTCAAAAGATTCAATGAAATTTTTGGGGAAAAAAATGTATTTTTATTCCATTAATATTTTCAAGCTATCTATTATATCACTTTTCTTCTATATATAGAACACACTTAATTATTCCACAAAGTAGAGAATGCAGCAACTGCTTGCACCTCAAAGGAAACTTATGTGAGAGGCAAGGGTTAGTAGATTTATCTTTTACTCTTTAATTAAATTGCTAAAATCTGTAGTTAATGCTGTTCACTTCTCTCTAATTCCGTGTGTCTGTGCCTACATAGATGAAGGACAGTATTCTACCTCCTAGTGGGTTAATGCTGGATAAGAATCTCAGATTTACCTGCAAAGAAGAAAAGATTCATCATTCTTTCTGTGTAAGCACATTCACTGAATATACTGTTGTGACTGAGATCCAAGTGGCAAAAATTGATGATGCTGCTCCTATGGATAAAGTTCGTGTCATGAGCTGTGAGTTCCCCACAGGCTATGGGACTGATGTTCATTCCACCAAGGTGAAGAAGGTACTTGTGTGTTAACATGTGACATAGTAATTTACCTGGGAAAAAGATTAAAATTATGCCAAATCTGCCCAACTGGTGTCTATAGATCAAAAGGCTTGAAGGTTAGTTTTATTTGCTTATTGGTTTATTTTCTTTAAATGTGTACGCAGCTGTGAATACTAATACAAATATGCTTTGTGAATGTGAAGGTTACCTGTGGTTTCACCTGTGTGATTTTTGGACTTGGAGGAATTGATTCAGCTGTTGTCATAGCCTGCAAAGCCTCTGGTGCCTCTAGGATCATTGGAGTTGATGTAAATGAGGAGAAGTTTCCCCAGGCATGAGCCTTAAGAGTCACTGATTGTCTCAATCCTCAAATCTCCAAGAAAACTGTCCAGGAGGTGGTGATGGAAATGAAGGGCATTGGTGTTGACTTTGCTTTTGTTTGACTCATTGATACCATGGTACATAGTCTTGGGGCACAGTAAGTGCTGCCTGTCAACATGTGGGTACAAGTATAGCCTCATGAACCTAAGTATAAACTCTGGAAATGTTCCTGTGAACCCCAAATCAAAAATAGAATGCAGTTTCACTCTAAAGCATTCATTTCAAAAGCAAAAGCAACTCGTACTTAAACATACGTCATTATGGTATGCCAAGTTCAAACATGCAAAAAAAAAAACCCCACAATATCAGTGTTTCCTTTTCTCTATTCCTAGCTCTTTCTTAATATCTATGTATTTTATACTTAAGTATGAACATTATAGGATTCACATATGACATTTATCCATGTCCTGTGACAGAACCATTCATTCATTTGGAAAAATGTTTGTCAAGCTCCTATCATCAGTGTATTAAATTCTATAGATACAAGAATGAATGAAACAGACACCATCATCATGGTCATACAGTTTAGAGGAGAGAATGTAGACATTCAGTACACATAAGTGCAACCTAATGCATTTGGTCAAATAAGGGAAGTTGACTTAGGGATGTAGGTGATAGGAAAGAGGCAAATAAGGTAAAAGGAAGAAAGAAGAGAGAAAACAGGGTTAAGAACCAGAAAAGGTAAAATAGATATGAAATGTATGCTGTATATCCTCAGAAAGTTGAACTTTTTTAAAAAACGTAGTTTCACCCACATCTGTATATATTTATGGTGTTTTGTTGTTTTGTTTCATTTTAACAGGAATTTGGCAGAGAAGTATGGCAAGTGAAAACATTAGGTAAAGAATAGAGGGTATGGTCTTTGAGGCAGTGGGTAATTCTGTTTAATACATACTTACTATGTGCCAGGTAGCGTTCTATGTGTTTTAAGAATGACAAATACTTTAATGCTCATAGATAGAAAAATCAATTCTAAAATTCATATGGAACCACAAAAGATCCCTAATAGACAAAACAATTCTGAGAAAGAATAAAATAAAAACAGGAGGCATCACATTTTCTAACTTAAAATTATATTATAAAAATCAAAACAGCATAAGAATTGGCATAAAAACAAACATATAGACCAGTGTATGAGAATGAAGAACCCAGAAATCAATCCATAAACAGATCATTTTTGACAAGAGTACCAAGAAGACACAATGGGAAAAGGATAGTCTCTTCAATGAATGGTACTAGGAAAATAGAATTTCCATATGCAAAAGAGTAACATTTGACCCTTCTTTACACCAAACATAAAATCAACTCAAGATATATAAAACCAGAAACTATAAAACTCCTAGAAGAGAATATATGGGGAAAGTGATGATTTTTTGAATACCTCACCAAAATTTCTAGCCACAAATGCAAAAATAATTGAGATTACATCAGACTAAAGATTTTCTGCATAGCAAAGAAAATAACCAACAAAATGAAACAGCACACTAAAGATTGAGAAAAACATATTTGCAAATCATGTATTGGATAAAGCATTAATATCCAAAAAGAATGTATAATCCAATGTTATAAAAACAAATAAACCAGTTAAAAATGGTCAAAGGACCTCAATAAGTATTTCTCTGAATGAATGAATAAATAAATAAATAAACAAATAAATAAATAAATAAATAAATAAATAAATAAATAGAAATCACAAACAGGTATATGAAAAGATGCTTAGCATCATTAATCATTAGAGAAATGCAAATCAAGACCACCATGAGGTACCACCTCACACCCAACCATAGGATGTCTATTATGAAAAAAAGTCACAAGATAACAAATATTGGTAAGCATATAGAGAAAAGGGAACTCTTATACACAGCTGGTGGAAATGTACAATGGTACAACAGCATGAAAAACAGGATGGGGGTTTTAAAAGAAATTGAAAACAGAACTACCAGATAACCAGAAATTTCTCTCCTGTGTATTTACCCAAAGGAAAGGAAATTACCACCTTGTAAAGATATCAGCACTACTATCTTCCATGCAGCATTATTTGCTATAGCCAAGGTATGGAAACAACCTGTTTCTGTCAAAGGACCAATGGATAAAGAAAATCAGGTACACATATATAGTGGAATACCATTCAGCACTAAAAAAGAACAAGATCTTGCCATTTGCCACAGAATGGATGAGCCTGGAGGACATAACATTATACTAAGTAAAATAAGCCAGATGCAGAAAGAAAAATATGGTCTGAAATATGGTCTGACTTCACATATGTGGAGTCCAAAAAAATTCAAATATATATATATATAGATAGAAAAAAAAGTGTTTACTAGTTTGGGGGGCTGATGGAAGGAAATGTAGCGATGTGGGCAAGAGGATACAAAGTAGCAGATGCATAGGCTAAATGAGCCTAGAGAGCTAATACACAACATGAAGACTATAGGTAATAAAATTGTTGGTATTTGTTTAGCCGATATTATTCTCATGTCCATTCTTTGATAAACAAATTATACCTTCTCTTTAAACCCTAACCTGAGGGATTTTTGCTAAAACTAGTTTCCTTCTTTGACAATTTCTCACCAATTTGCTCACTTCTGCACAATTATCTCCCTAGAGTAAGCTGCTGTAGACTCCTTTGAAAAATATGAGGAGGTGTGAATTGACCACATGCTACAGGGCACTTGTTAACTCAGTAAGGAGAAGACATGCCTGATCATTTCAGACACTAACTACACAATCAACAAAAAAGGCCTAATCAGGTAAGGGGTAGTAGTTTAGCTGATGCCACAGACCACCCAGTAACAGAAGTTGATTAGTGTCACTTCTGAATGCTCAGGTCACAACGCATCCTACCTGGGTGACCAGTGCACATGGAGAATTTAGCTCAGCCTTCATCTTGAGGTGCAGAGCGGCTAGCATTTCCCCTGGGATAATGTACTGACAACAATGAAGAAGAGAAATTTTCCCAGGTGAAAGATTTAAGGGATTGCATCAATGAAATACTACCAAAGTGAATTCAACTGCCAGTTAAAAGGATCATACACCATGACCAATGGGATTTAAGACTGGTATACAAATGTGGTTTAACATATGTAAATCAATAAATTTAACACACCACATTAACAGAATAAAGGACAAAATCACATGATCATCTTAAGTACGGAAAAAGCATTTGTTGAAGTTTACTGCTTTTTCATGATAAAAATTCTCAACAAATTAAAAACAGAAGACTATCTAAACATTAAAATGATGATATCTGAGTTGTCCATGGCTATCATTTGAATAGTAAAATCTCAAAAGTTTTCCTCTACATCAGGCATAAGACAATTTTTTCCATCTTGTGATTTCTATTCAACAAAATACTAGAAATCCTAGAAAGAGAGATTAGGCAAGAAAATATTTATGTATGGCTTCCAAAATAAAAAATAAGTTAAAGTGTCTGCCAGCCAATAATTATATGTATCCTAAAGAAAACCTGTTGGGATTAATAAATGAATTCAGTAAACTTTCAGGATATAAATCAGTAGATTAAAGTCAATAAGATTTCTCTACACTGACAACAATCTAGTCAAGGAAAAAAATCACTTCCAGTCAAAATGGAATAAAAGGGACCAGATTTATTTACTCTCACCATCTGAAGTAACAGAAAAAATGTAAAATTTACTACACAGATACAATTATAAAGAGAGTAAGTTTCAGACATAAAAAAATGGACATATAAATCAATAAAATAGCAACAGATTTCAGAAATAAACCCATATAATTATAGCTAGTTGATTTTTGACAAAGATGCCAATACCATTCAATAGGGAATTAACACATTTTCAAGAAATGATGCTGGAATAATTAGCTATCCACATGTAAAAGAATGAAGTTTGATTCCTGCCTCATACCACATACAAAAAATGAATCACAATTAATCAAGGACCTAAGATTAAAAGCTAAAACTATAAAAATATTTGAAGAAAACATAAATCTTCATGACATTAAATTAGCCAATGTGCATAACAGCATTATTTGTACTAACCCAAAACTAGAAACAACCCAGATGTCTGTCAACAGAATAAATTCGATACAATACTACTTCACAATAAAAATGAATGCACTAGCCCAGTAGGATGGCACATGCTTGTAATCCCAGCAACTTAGAGGCTGAGGCAGGAGGATGGAAGTTCAAAGCCAGCCTCAGCAACTTAGCAAGGCCCTAAGAAACTTAGTGAGACACCTGTCTCAAAATAAAAAATAACCAATGAGGATATAGCTCAGTGGTTAAGTGCCCTTGGGCTCAATCCCTGAAACCAAAAAAAATATAAAGAATGTACTATTGATAATCACTATAGCATCATTCAATTTCAAAATAATGAAGGCAAAAATAATATCTAATTATGTTTCCATATTTATAAGATGAATAAATATAATAATATATAAAATTCCATGAAATATAAACAAATATATAGGGACAGAAAGTGAAGAAGTAGTTAATTGGGATAGGTGAAGCAATGGAGAAGGAGAGAAATTACACAGGCACATGAGGAAATTTTGGAGGTACATGGATATGTTCATGATCATAATTATATATATTTTTTTTATTTTTTTTTATTTTTTTTATTGTAAACAAATGGGATACATGTTGTTTCTCTGTTTGTACATGGCACAAAGGCATACCATTTGTGTAATCATAAATTTACATAGAGAATGTTGTTTGATTCATTCTGTTATTTTTTCCCTTCCCCCACCCCTCCCACCCCTCTTTACCCTCTATACAGTCCTTCCTTCCTCCATACTTGCCCCCCTCCCTGACCCTAACTCTAACCCTAACACTAACCCTTCCCTCCCCCCCATTATGTGTCATCCTCCACTTATTAGCGATATCATTCATCCCTTGGCTTTTTGAGATTGGCTTATCTCACTTAGCATGATATTCTCCAATTTCATCCATTTGCCTGCAAATGCCATAATTTTATCATTCTTTATGGCTGAGTAATATTCCATTGTATATATATACCACAGTTTCTTTATCCACTCATCAATTGAAGGGCATCTAGGTTGGTTCCACAGTCTGGCTATTGTGAATTGAGCAGCTATGAACATTGATGTGGCTGTATCTCTGTAGTATGCTGATTTTAACTCCTTTGGGTATAGGCCAAGGAGTGGGATAGCTGGGTCAAATGGAGGGTCCATTCCGAGTTTTCTAAGGAATCTCCACACTGCTTTCCATAGTGGCTGCACTAATTTGCAGCCCCACCAGCAATGTAAGAGTGTACCTTTCTCCCCACATCCTCGCCAACACCTGTTGTTGCTTGTATTCTTGATAATCGCCATTCTAATTGGGGTGAGATGGAATCTTAGGGTAGTTTTGATTTGCATTTCTCTTATTACTAGAGATGTTGAACATTTTTCCATATGTTTGTTGATTGCCTGTAGATCTTCTTCTGTGAAGTGTCTATTCATTTCCTTAGCCCATTTGTTGATTGGGTTATTTGTATTCTTTGTGTAGAGTTTTTTGAGTTCTTTATAGATTCTGGAGATTAGCGCTCTATCTGAAGTATGATTGGCAAAGATATTCTCCCACTCTGTAGGCTCTTTCTTCGCATTGCTGATAGTTTCCTTTGCTGAGAGAAAGCTTTTTAGTTTGAATCTATCCCAGTGGTTGATTCTAGCTTTTATTTCTTGTGCTATGGGAGTCCTGTTAAGGAAGTCTGATCCTAGACCAACAAGGTGAAGATTTGGACCTACTTTTTCTTCTATAAGATGCAGGGTCTCTGGTCTGATTCCGAGGTCCTTAATCCATTTTGAGTTTAGTTTCGTGCATGGTGAGAGATATGGGTTTAGTTTCATTCTGTTGCATATGGATTTCCAATTCTCCCAGCACCATTTGTTGAAGAGGCTATCTTTTCTCCATTGCATATTTTGGGCACCTTTGTCTAGTATGAGAAAATTGTATTTATTTGGGTTTGTGTCCGTGTCCTCTATTCTGCACCATTGATCTACCTTTCTATTTTGGTACCAATACCATGCCGTTTTTGTTACTATTGCTTTGTAGTAGAGTTGAAGATCTGGTATTGCAATACCCCCTGTTTCACTCTTCCTGCTAAGGATTGCTTTAGCTATTCTGGGTTTCTTATTCTTCCAGATGAATTTCATGATTGCTTGCTCTATTTCTGTAAGGTACGTCATTGGGATTTTAATTGGAATTGCATTGAATTTGTATAGCACTTTAGGTAGTATGGCCATTTTGACAATATTAATTCTTCCTATCCAAGAACATGGAAGATCTTTCCATCTTCTAAGGTGTTCTTTAATTTCTTTCTTTAGTGTTGTATAGTTCTCATTGTAGAGGTCTTTCATCTCTTTTGTGAGATTGATTCCCAAGTATTTTATTTTTTTCGAGGCTATAGTGAATGGGGTAGTTTTCCTAATTTCTCTTTCCGAAGATTCATCACTTATGTATAAAAATGCGTTGGATTTATGGGCATTGATCTTGTAACCTGCTACTTTACTGAATTCACTTATGAGTTCTAAGAGTTTTCTGGTGGAATTTCCAGGTTCCTCTAAATATATAATCATGTCATCAGCGAACAGGGATAGTTTGAGTTCTTCTTTTCCAATTCGTATCCCTTTAATTTCTTTGGTTTGTCTAATTGCTCTGGCCAGAGTCTCAAGAACGATGTTGAATAGAAGTGGTGAAAGAGGGCATCCCTGCCTTGTTCCACTTTTTAGGGGGAATACTTTCAGTTTTTCACCATTTAGAATGATATTAGCCATGGGCTTAGCATAGATGGCCTTTACAATGTTAAGGAATGTTCCCACTATCCCTATTTTTTCTAGTGTTTTGAGCATGAAGGGGTGCTGTATTTTATCAAATGCTTTTTCTGCATCTATTGAAATAATCATGTGATTCTTGACTTTAAGTCTATTTATATGGTGAATTACGTTTATTGATTTCCTGATGTTGAACCAACCTTGCATACCTGGGATGAAGCCCACTTGATCATGGTGCACTATCTTTTTAATATGTTTTTGTATGCGATTTGCTAAAATTTTGTTGAGAATTTTTGCGTCGATGTTCATTAAGGATATTGGTCTGAAATTTTCTTTCCTTGATGAGTCTCTGTCTGGTTTAGGTATCAGTGTGATATTGGCTTCATAGAATGAGTTTGGGAGGGTTCCCTCCTCTTCTATTTTATGGAATACTTTGAGAAGTATTGGAATGAGCTCTTCTTTAAAGGTTTTGTAGAACTCGGCTGAGAACCCATCTGGTCCCGGACTTTTCTTTGTTGGTAGGCTTTTGATGACTTCTTCTATTTCAGTACTTGAAATTGGTCTATTTAAATTGTTTATGTCCTCCTCGTTCAGTTTAGGCAATTCATATGTCTCTAGAAACCTGTTGATGTCTTCGAAATTTTCTATTTTGTTGGAGTATAGATTTTCAAAATAGCTTCTAATTATGTTTTGTATTTCAATCCTGTCTGTTGTGATATTTCCTTGTTCATTCCGAATTTTAGTGATTTGGGTTTTCTCTCGTCTTCTCTTTGTTAGTGTGGCTAAAGGTTTATCAATTTTGTTTATTTTTTCGAAGAACCAACTATTTATTTTGTCAATTTTTTGTATTGTTTCTTTTGTTTCAATTTCATTGATTTCGGCTCTGAGTTTAACTATTTCCTGTCTTCTACTACTTTTGGTGCTGGTCTGTTCTTCTTTTTCTAGGGCTTTGAGCTGTAGCGTTAGGTCGTTTATTTGTTGAGTTTTACTTCTTTTATTAAATGCGCTCCATGAAATAAATTTCCCTCTAAGTACTGCTTTCATAGTGTCCCAGAGATTTTGATATGATGTTTCTTTGTTCTCATTTACCTCTAAGAATTTTTTAATTTCCTTCCTAATATCTTCTGTTATCCATTCATCATATAATAGCATATTGTTTAATCTCCAGATGTTGGAATAGTTTCTGTGTTTTACTCTTTCATTTATTTCTAACTTCAATCCATTATGATCTGATAGAATACATGCTAGTGTCTCTATCTTCTTGTATTTGCTAACATTAGCTTTGTGGCATAATATATGGTCTATTTTAGAGAAGGATCCATGTGCTGCTGAGAAGAAAGTGTATTTGCTCTTGGTTGGATGGTATATTCTATAAATGTCCGTTAAGTCTAAATTATTGATTGTGTTATTGAGATCTATGGTTTCTTTGTTCAATTTTTGTCTGGAAGATCTGTCCAGTGGTGAGAGAGGCGTGTTAAAATCACCTAGTATTATTGTGTTATGGTCTATTTGGTTTCTGAAATTGAGAAGGATTTGTTTGACATACATGGATGAGCCACTGTTTGGGGCATAGATGTTTATGATTGTTATATCTTGCTGATTTATGCTTCCCTTAAGCAGTATGAAATGACCTTCTTTATCCCTTCTGACTAACTTTGGCTTGAAGTCCACACTATCGAAAATGAGGATGGATACTCCAGCTTTTTTGCTGAGTCCATGTGCATGGTATGTTTTTCCCCATCCTTTCACCTTTAGTCTATGGGTATCTTTTTCTATGAGGTGAGTCTCTTGCAGGCAACATATTGTTGGATCTTTCTTTTTAATCCAATCTGCCAGTCTATGTCTTTTGATTGATGAATTCAGGCCATTAACATTCAGGGTTATTATGGAGATATGATTTGGTTTCCCAGTCATTTGGTTCATTTTTTAAATTCTATTTATTTATTTGTTTGACACAACTTGTTTCCTCCTTTATTTGACAATTCCTTTAGGATAATTCCTCCCTTTGCTGATTTGCTGCTTTGTTTTTCATCTCTTCCTCATGGAATATTTTGCTGAGAATGTTTTGTAATGCTGGCTTTCTTTTTGTAAATTCTTTTAGCTTTTGTTTATCATGGAAGGATTTTATTTCATCGTCAAATTTGAAGGTAAGTTTTGCTGGGTATAAGATTCTTGGTTGGCATCCATTTTCTTTCAGGGCTTGAAAAATGTTGTTCCAGGCCCTTCTAGCTTTTAGGGTCTGGATTGAAAAGTCTGCTGATATCCGTATTGGTTTCCCCCTGAATGTAATTTGGTTCTTTTCTCTCACAGCTTTTAAAATTCTGTCTTTATTTTGTATGTTAGGTATTTTCATTATAATGTGCCTTGGTGTGGGTCTGTTGTAATTTTGTGTATTTGGAGTCCTATAAGCCTCTTGAACTTGATTTTCCATTTCATTCTTCAGATTTGGGAAATTTTCTGATACTATTTCATTGAATAAATTGTTCATTCCTTTGACTTGTTTCTCTAGGCCTTCCTCAATCCCAATAATTCTTAAATTTGGCCTTTTCATGATATCCCATAGTTCTTGTAGATTCTGTTCATGATTTCTTACCATCTTCTCTGTTTGTTCAACTTTGTTTTCAAGGTTAAATATTTTGTCTTCAATGTCTGAGGTTCTGTCTTCCAGGTGTTCTATCCTATTGGATATACTTTCTATGGAGTTCTTAATTTGGTTTATTGTTTCTTTCATGTCAAGGATTTCTGTTTGGTTTTTTTTTCAATATCTCTAACTCTTTATTGAAATGATCTTTTGCTTCCTGTATTTGCTCTTTTAACTGTCGATTGGTGCGATCATTCAATGCTTGCATTTGCTCTTTCATCTCATCGTTTGCTTCTCTGATCATTTTAATTATGTACATTCTGAACTCCTTTTCTGTCATTTCTTCTGCCATGCTGTCATTGGGTTTTATTGATGTAACATCTAGATTTGTTTGCAGCATTTTCTTTCCTTGTTTTCTCATATTGTTCAGGTATCAGTTGACCGCTGAGATATTGCAGATTTCCTCTATTGACTTACAATGTCCCTGAAGATTTCTATATATATCCCCCCTTAGCCTTCAGTAGGCTGAAGTCTTGGAGGAAGTTGATAATGCGGAGCTCCACAAGGAAGCTGCCTCTCTAGGAGTGGTGGCCTTCAGGAGGGGTATAATCCCTGCTAGTGGGCAGAGGTGCCTCCACTTGTTGACCCAATGGTCATCCAAAGGGGACCTAGGCTGCGGGCTGAGGCAAGGCCTGTTTGGGCCTGAGTCTCTGGTTTTACCGTCCTTGTGGGGAAACCTCACCCGGCAGGGAAGACTCACCCAGTGGGGAGGTCTCGCTGGTCAGTACCCTCCTAGAGGTTCCCCTCAATTACAGCTACCGCCTGGGCTGGGCTGCCTTCCTCTGCAAAGTTCTCAGGGGCCCGGCCCTACCTCCTGGGCCTGGGAGCCTCACCCTTCGCAGATGAATCTCCTTAGGCTGCCCCTCCTCAGAGAATATGCCCTCAGGCCTGGAACCTTTGCTCCGCCCTAAGCCTGTCTCTGTGCGGCTCTTCCACCCAGAAGCCTCCTAGATCCTGGGACCCTGCTCTGCCCCTAATTGCCTGGCTATGCGGCCCCTCCTCTGAGCAGCCACCTGGGGCCCCGTACAATCTCTCTGAGTCCCAGAGACCCGCCACACGCCTCTTCCTCCAGACAGCTGCCCAGTATTCCGGTGCGGTCACTAGGAGTCCAAGAAACTCACTGCGTGCCTCCACCTCCCACCAACCACCCGTAGCCCTGGGCAATCAATCACTCCAAGTCGAAGTGACCCTCCCCGTTCCTCCTTCTCTTCCAGATAACCCCCCGAGTGTTCAGGAGTGGTCGCTCTGGGTGGCTCTGAATCCACGTGACCCGCTGCACGGGTCCTATGGGCAACCGCCCGGAGCTCTTGGTGCGGCCACTCAAGACCAAGCGACCCACCACGCTTCCTCTCCAGGCAGCCCCCCTGTGTTCAGGCGCTGTCCCTTTAAGTCCAAACAACTCACCACTCGCCTTCTCCTCTAAGCAGCCGCCTGGAGCGCTAATGCAGTCACTGTGAGTCCAAAGGACCCGCCGCGCTTCTCCTCCTCCTCCGAGCAGGCCCCGCGGTTCAGAAGTGGTCTGAGTCCAAACAGCTCGCCACGCAGCCTCTCCTCTGGCAACCGCCTGAAGCTCTGGTGTAGTCACCCCGAATCCAAGCGGCCGCGTTCCTCTTCCTCCTCCTCGTCCTCAGGGCAGGCCCCGGGGTTCAGAAGCGTCGTTCTGAGTCCAAACAGCTCGCCGCGGAGTTTCTCTTCTGGCAACCGCCTGTAGCTCTGGTCCAGTCACTCCGAATCCAAGTGGCCACGCTCCTCCTCCTCCTCCTCAGGGCAGGCCCCGGTGTCCTGAGTCCACACAGCTCTCCTCGCCACTCCTCCCCTGGGCAGCCGCCGGATCCCCAGTGGTTGCTCCGAGTCCCAGCGCTGTGCCAAGCGGCCTCCTTTTCGGCGCTCCTAGTTGTCCGAGTTCACTGCTCCAGCGGGGGGAGGGGCGTCTCACTGGCAGCTCTACTTCACAAAGTTTCCTGCGTTCCGGGACCACTGTCCCATCCGGGACGCCTCCCCAATGGGAGAGACTCACCCGGCTGCTTTGAGTTGGTCCCAAGTGTCTCGATATCTCCTCTTTTGAATCCTGAGTCCTGGAGCAACATGAAATGCAGCCACCCTCTAGGCCGCCATCTTGAAACCCCCATAATTATATTTTATGGCTTCATATATATTGAAATATCAAACTTCCCTTTAGCTTTTTTACTAGTAGTGAAAGCAACAACCTATACAAACATTAAAATTATGACTGAAAATAGAAAAGCAACAACTGTACCTGATGTGATCATTTTTTCCCACACTTTATGATTGCTTTTTAAGTTTACTGAAAAATAGGATTATTATATTCATTCCAGAGATAGATGGACCTTCTCTCTCAATTAATAGGTAAAATACCAAGATTAATGAGGTCACACTATTATGATAACCATTGTTAAGGTTTCTTTCTAACTTGTTGTGATGTCTCTCTCTCTCTCAAGTATAGTTACAACCAAAATAACCACTCTCTAGGAGAGCCCTGGCCAGGGATAAAGTTCATATGTATAAAGTTCACAAGAGACACAATGAAGAACTAAAACCAAAATGCATGAAACAGAAAAAAGTAGTCAAACAATCTTGAGCAAAATGAACAAATCAGTCAGGGGTGGTGGCACACACCTGTAATCCCAGCTGCTTGGGAGGCTGAGCCAGGAGGATTGCAAGTTCACAGCCAGCCTCAGCAACTTAGGAAGGACTTAAGCAACTCAAGGAAACCCTGTCACTAAATAAAATATAAAAAGTACGAGGGATGTGGCTCAGTGGTGAAGCATCCCTGGGTTCAGTCCCTGGTACAGAAAAAAAAAAAAAAAAAAAAAACTGAACAGAACTGAAGACATCATACTATCTGATTTCAAATTATACTGAAAAGCTATGGTGAGCAAAGCCGTATGGTACTGGTACAAAAGCAGATACATAGATTAACAGAATAGAAAGCCCAGAAATAAATTCAAGAACTTGCGGTCAATTGATTTTCAATAAAAGTGACAAGAACACACAGTAGAGAAAGGCCAGTCAATTAATAAATGGTATTGGGAAAACTGATATCCATAAACAGAAGAGTAAAATTAGAGCTTTATTTCATGTCACATACAAAAATCAACTCAAAATTAATTAGAACCTTAAATAAAAGACCTGAAACTGTAAAAACAAGAAGGAAAAAAAAAAAAAAAAAACAGAAAAAGTTCCAGGACAGTAGTCTGGGCAATGATTTTTTTTTTTTAATATGACTTAAAAGTACAGAAAAAAAAAAAAAAAAAAAAAAACACCACAAATAGACAAAAGAGAGTACATCAAACTAAAAAGTTTCTGCACAGCCAAGGAAACAATCAACAAAACTGACAAGACCTTGGCTGAGGAAAGGGAAAGGTGCTGGTACAAAGTACCCCAGACTTGACTCAAAAATATCAATACAGACCCCATGTCAAGAGTAAAATTAGATCTCACTAACTGGTGATAAACAGAGGAAAATATATTAAAACACAAGAACTTCAGGTCCATCATGTGTAGGTTTAGTCTTCACTTTGCTTTTGATGAATGATCTAAATGTCTTTCTTCTTGGTCTTTTCTTAATTCAATTTGCTCACATAGAAAGTTGGGCTAATCATAGTCCACCTTCAAGGAGATCTAGTGAAAATAATTTTAAACTGCTGTTATGTTTTGGATATGAGGTATTTCCCCAAAAGTTCATATATATAACAATGCAAGAAGGTTTAGAGGTGAAATGACTGGGTTATGAGAGCCTTAACAACCCAATTGGGGAATTAATCCTCTGATAGGAATTAACTAAGTGGTAACTAAATGCAGATAGGGTGTACCTAGAGAAGGTGGGTCATTGGGGGCATGCCTTTGGGATATTTATTTTGTATCTAGGGAGTGAAATCTCTCTCTCTGCCTCCATATCATAATGTGAGCCACTTCCCTCCACCACACTCTTTAGCCATGATGTTCAGCTTCACCTAGAACCCAAGGAATGGATCTGGCTATCTATAGACTGAGAACTCTGAAACCATGAGCCCCAAATAAACTTTCCTCTTTTAAAATTGTTCTTTTCAGGTCTTCTAGTCATAGCAGAAAAAGAAATGAGTAAAACAACTGCCAAAGTGTCTATTAGGATTATATTAATTCTTAGCTTGGATTTAAGAATATACATCTGAATAATGACAAAGTAAGTATTGTAATTAATTTTGCACAGAAAGTATGATAGTGAGATATAGGGTTCTAGGGGATTCCAAGTGAATTTAGTAATGCTTTATTTTTTATTCTGGACATAGATATATGATCATTTATTATATTATTCTTTTTGTAAACCCTTGGGGATATACTGAGCATTGTTTATTTTTTAAGAGTAAAAAAGAAAACTAGAATTAATAAATAACTACATTCAATGGAAGTCACTTGAGGGACTTTTCTCCTTTTTATGTTAGGGGGTTGGTGGAAACTGGGTATGGGAGGCCCAGGTTAAATGACATCAGGGAATCCCTGCCTTGAGAAAAATGGGTACCAGAGTGGGAAAGAGTTGGAGTGAGGAGTGGCCTACAACAAGGAACCAAATCATTAATCCATCACAATAATCTATGGGAGAAATGATAAACTAGTGTACTGGCATCCAAAGGGAGACAAGAAGGAAGCATAAATCATTGCAAAAGTAGAACAAGTCCAGAAAACAGATCATTACATGAAATTTCATATCATATAATACTTTTCATATCATTATATGAAAAGCAACAGAGAGGGGAAGAGTTTGCAGTAATACTGAGACACTGAGCCTGCCTAACTGAAAAGAAGGGGTAAAAAATTTTTTCTTAAAATCCTTATTCAAAAGTCAGTAGGGCCTGTGTTGGTGTGGTGAAGTTTCAGCTACACTTTACGTTCATAAATGCACTGTTATTGACACTGACTTTTTTTGGGGGGGTGAGGGATAATCAAGGATTGAACTCAGGGCCCCCACTGAGCCTCATCCCCAGCCCTTATTTGTCGCAATCAAGGTGACCAAATTCTCAGGTCTGGGAAGGGGCACAGGGGGATCGGAAAATAAAGATTCACAGACACAGATTTTGAAGATTAAGCTGGGATCAGGTGGAGCTGTGCTCTCTGATGTAGATGCAGATCTAAAGAGTTATGCTGGCAATCTTTATTTATGTATGTCTCATCTCATTATCAGGTTAAAGACTATACAACCATTATTCTATGTATTCAGGTAAGTTACAGAAACTAGGACATCCTATATAGCTTTTCCATAGATGCAATCCACAATTGCAAAGTGCAATGTTAGGAGCTTTGTGTAGCTCTCAAGAAAGTTCATTGTTTAAAGATATTGTAAAGCCGGCAGGAACCTGAGAAGCAGAGCTGGTGAAACATTGTGGTTGTCTAGCATAAGAGTTCCTTCCTGAAAGGAGGATTTGAAGGGGGAGGATTCCTTGGAAGAAAGAAAGTTCCCTATCTGGCATCATCACCAAGTACTTCTGATGGAGGAACTGACTTGCCTGGTACTGCATCTCCTTCTCCTACAAAGACCACTCCATCTCCTCGGCATAAAAAAAGTGATTCTTCAGGTCAAGAATACAGCTTGTGAAAACTCACCAAAATGAATGGTAGTTTTGTTAAATTAAGATGAAAATTAAATTTTCCTGGATTTCAGTTAGTTTTTACAGTGAGACTTTACAAGATAAAATTGGACATCATTTATTATCTTTTTAACAGAATTACCTGGAATAAGGAGATAAAGTAATCATATCTCTTGACATTTTGGAAGTTTTTTTAGTTTTACAAACACATTTAACAGATTATTTGTAAAACAGTATTTGTTTTAATGTTTAGCTACTCCATTGGTTTTGTTATCATAGTACCACATCTTAATAGGATGGTGTCCATATGGATGAATATCCCCTGGAGCATGGGAACCAACAGACTGCATTCCTAATCTTGATTGTGCCTGAGACTTGTCTTGCAATGTTACCTTAAGTGAATGACAATTCTTTTTGAAAGTTGGTCTCCCAAACCTAATTGTGTTTTCAGTGTGTTTACCAGATATTTGATGAGGTGCTACGTTTGTGAGAAAATATCATGTAATTAAAAAACACTATTAATGTTGAGTACAAGATTCCACTGTGTAGTAAGACTTCTAGGATTTTTTCTTTTTTTTAATTGTGGGTCATTTTCTGATTCTCACTGTTGGGAGTTCTTAAATCTTAGCATGCATCACCAATATTCAATGCAAAAAGTCCATGAGAATTGTCTTTCAAGTTGGAGCAATTGTCTGTTTTGGAAAAGACGAGATAAAAATAATAAATTAGGCAAAGCTTTGAGTGCCCAGAAGGGAAAACTCAGTTGCTCATCTAACCTTGTTTTAGGAGCCACCTTTTAGTATTAATAATCAAAATAACTTAAATATAGGTCATTTTGTTAAGCTTCTGAGATTGTAGATTTGGGTTTTTGGTTGTTGTAAAAATGTTATTTTGAATATATTTTCAATTGTTAGAGAAAAAAATTTTGTAAAATTTTTTTTCATTTAATTGGAATGATTTTCAAGTTTCCGCAAATGGAGTAAGTGTAAATTTAAACCATTAAGCATTTATTGGTGAATAATGTATATATTCCCATTCCAAGAAATATAATGAGTAAAGTTGAAATAAATTCTTTAAATTTTACTATATTACCAATGGTTTCACAAAAATTCTCTTGTATTTATTTGTCAATTGAATCAAATAAAAAAGATTTAGACATAATGAAAAAAAAAAAAAAAAAAAGAGTTCCTTCCTTCCCAGGAGTTATGTGCCTGAGATCAAGGTCAGAGCTGATAGGACTCTTGCCCAGAACCTCTTCATGCAGGGCATTGCCATAGCAGCTAGGCATCCTATGCCCTTGCACAGAAACATTCCCAGGCACCAGGCATGTCACGGCCATGAGAGCATCAGAGACCCCCAAGCTCAGTCACTGCTCTCTCATCCTGTCATGGCTCTTCACACTTATTTGTATTTTATTTAGAGACAGGGTATCACTGAGTTGCTTAACACCTCACTGTTGCTGAGGCTGGCTTTGAACTCATGATCCTCCTGCCTCAGCCTCCAGAGCCACAGGAATTATAGGCATGGACCACCGTGCCTGATGACATGGACATTTTATACAATGATCACATATAATTTTCCAAGAATAAAGAAATTTTTAATTATTTTGAATTTTTCTTTGAAAAAAATAAGAGTAAACTTAAAGAAAATCAAGAGAAAAGAACAGAACAAAGTTTTGAAATAAATATACTGTGATCAAAGGATAAAATTATAAATACAAAAGCTAGATTAAAAAAATGAGTTTTATCATAAAGCCAACAGCAAGACAAGTTTCAACTAGAGAAGGAGAGACACTATGTTTTGTTTATGCCATTTTTATTCATCATTATCTATCAACACAGACAACTGACAACCTATAATTGTCCATAGAATAAATGCCAAGGCGAAAAAGCTTGATCTAGATCTTTCTGTTTCTAAAATCACATTACCAATGGATTACATGTTTGCCTAAGCCAATAAAACTCCTGTTTTGCATTAAACACTATGAATTAGGTTTCTGTCTGACAAGTTTAACTCCTTTCTAATTAACTCCTTGATTTTTTCTTCTCTGATGCTAATTCTTGCTCTTCTACCTTTCACAATCTTTACCACTCTTTCTAAATTTTTCTCTTTTCTCAACATTTCTTATACTTCTCTTCAGAATTCTTCCCACAAAATCATGGAATTTGAAATCAGAAATCTTATTTGAGCTCTCACTAAAATTAATCTGCAATCATTTGTGAAATTTAGTCCCCTCATAAGAACAATTAGTACAGATGTTCTGTGAAGGATCAAATTTTTGGCATTGTGGATGCTGAAGAATTTCCAAACTATAAAACACAGTATATGTTTTAGGAGAGGTTGTTGCTTTTCCTTCACTTTTTTTCATGTCCTTTCTAAAACCCTCATTCTTCCTCTTTTTCCTTCATTAGTCCTCCTCCTTTTCTCCTCAAGATTTGCTCTTGTTCATCCTTCCTCCTCCAGTTCATATTTTTCATTTTCTTTCTTCCTTTTCTCAACTTTTTATTTCTCCCCTTCCTTCCTTCCTTCCTCCCTCCTTCCTTGGTTGCTGTGTAGTAGATGAGTCACTCTCAGGTGGGAGGAAACTCTAACGCTCCATAAGAGTTGGTGAGAAGAGACGGAGGAGCTCTCACTTCTGAACCAGCCATAAGAAAGATGGAGCAAACAAACACCTTCACAGAAACATCCAGCCAAGTAAGTGATGGTTCGCTTTTCAAATGTAGCTTCATTTTGATCTTCCTATCAGGTGCACTTTAAGGCTGTTAAAGATAGCACGGGAATACATGTATACCATGCTTTATACAAAGGAAGTATTCCTGGTCATTTATAAGTTGATTTTTAAAATCTAAATAAGAACTATTATCATTTAAAGAAACAACTTAATCCTTCTGTAAAGTAGAACAAAATCTTTCCAATGCTAGAATAATCCACCAAATACATCACCTATTAATATAGAAAAATCAATAAATAAATATCAAAGTATGAGCTGTGTAGAGATTTTAAAGTAAAAGTGCAATAAATGAGTAAAGGGTATAAGACACAAGATCTAACTGTGAAGACAGGATAAAATACTCTACATAATATTTTATTGGAATGAACTGTGACTAAAGAAACAAAATTAATACTGTTTCTTTTCCTATTTCCAACATAATAGTTCTCTTTTCTTATACTATTCTTTTCACAATAAATTCCAGTCTCCTCTATTTTAAATAGATAATTATGTATTAGAAATTATAATATAGAAATTTAAATGCAGAAAATTGATCCAGGATCCATAAACCAGTTGATCAATATCAATATCTAGTGACATTTGGAATATGGATGAGAAATCCCCTAAGTGCCAATCAGATACTTGGAATAAAACAATTTTGAGTCAAAGACTATATATCTATATATGTCTAAAGAGATATAGGTATATACACATATAGATATAAAGATATATGTGTGTTTTATATAAAATCTTCCATCTCCCACTTTATGTTATTCATGTATCAAAATATACATGTAATTATTTTCAATGAATGAAGTTTGGTATCTATATTTCGAAGAGATAAAGCACAATGACCATTCAGTATTGTAAATGTGAGCTTAACTAAATGTCTCACCTAATTTAACATTAATAGGAATATGACCACTTTGTCATTTTATCTTTATGTACATATAGGTTATCACATGCCAGGCAGCCATTGCCTGGACAGCAAATGCCCCCCTGTCTATTGAGAAAATTGAAGTTGATCCACCAAAACCTGGTGAAGTTCGAATTAAGGTAAATATAAATGAGATTTTTAGTAGGCATGAATGCAGATGTGTGTTTATAATTATTTTGCATTTTAGAACAAGTGACATAAAATCAAGAATTCCTATGATTTACACCAGCTCTGTATTACCATATTTAATAGTAAGATCATTGCATTGTGTTAAAATGTTACAAACATAAGATACATAAATACTGAAATGTCACTAAATATTTCAAATATACTATTGTTTTTTAAATTTCAAAAACCTTTGCAAACAATTGTTGACCCATAAACCTCTTTTATTCACAATTATAAAGTTATTCTGATTGTAATTGCTATGGTTTGATTGCCCTTCCAAAACTCATGTTGAAAGTTCATTGCCACTGTAAGGGCATTGGGGGGTGATGCCTTTAAGAGGAAATTAGGTCATGGGGCTATCACCCTCATGAGTGGATTAAGACTATTGTGGGAATTGGTTAGTTATCATGGAAGTAGGCTCCTAATAAATGGATAATTCAGCACCCACACCTCTCTCTGTATCACACACGCTCACTCAGTCCTCTGCCATATTAAGACAAAGAGGGAGGCCCTTGTGAGATGCTAGATTCCACACTGTTAGACCCAGACTCCACAATTGTGAGCCAAAAAGAATTCTGCGGTTTGTAAGTTACACAATCTGTGACATTCTGGGGTAACAGCAGAAAATGGACTGAGAGAACAACAAGCAGATGCTCTACTCCCAGTGGAAAGGCTGAGAAAACTGAACTCCCTTTCCCCACCTGGATCCTACCCATGGAGTCTCCACTCCAGAGGCATAATTTCTAGAATATTGGGGCCCAAATCACCACCTTGCTCACCAGTGCTCACTAGTAGGGAAGAAGATCACACCAGGCAGGGCAAAATGAGAACTGTATGATCATACTCAGGCTACTATAATGGAAGAATATTTTCCTCCCAATTCTGGAGACCAGAGGGCTGCAAGATCATGGTGTCAGCATGACAGAGCTCTGGTGACAACTCTCTTGATTATGGATGACTATCTCCTTGCTGTGTCCTTGTATGACAGAAAGAACAAGGAAGCTCTCTGGTTTCTCTTTTCATAAAGATAGTATGAGAGGGAGGGGGTATGAAAAAACGTGGAATGAGACAGACATCATTACCCTATGTACACCTATAATTACACGAATGGTATGAATCTGCATGGTGCACAACCATAGAAACAAAATGATGTACCCCATTTGTGTACAATGAATCAAAATGCAGTCTGTAAAAATAAAAATAAATAAATAAATAATTAAAAAAAGAAATGGCAATACCACCTTATGCTGGATGATTATCCATTGCTATTCAATTGAACTTGTTTTTATCCTTTTGGGATAAATATAGTTTATAAAAAAATAAAAATAAAAATAGTAATCTTTCATGAGTGTCCTACCCTCATGACTTCATCTGCACCTAATTACCTCCCACCAAAATATTCATCTCTAAATATCATTACATGGGTTCAGTATATGAATTGGGAAGGGTACACAATTCAGTCCCTAGCAAGACTTCACCAGTTCATAGGGGAAAGGTGTCACTTCAGGAAACAAGTCATTGCCTTCACCCCCAACTCTGTTGCAGTACTATAGAAATTTTAGCTACAGAAATAGGCAAGCAAGGAGGACTCACAGTTCTGTAGTCCTGCTAAGAGGGCTAACTTTATTTGGAAAAAGAATATGAGAGGACTCATGCCTGAAGGAATTGTCAAAAACATTAGAGATTGTTTTAGTGTGTTTTCTGTTGATGTAACAAAATACCTTAAACTGGATACTTTATTTTTAAGAAGAGGCTTATTTAACTAACAGTCTCAGAGGTCAAAGAGCATGGTGCTAGCACTCAATCAGCTTCTGGTGAGAATACCATGCTGTTTTACAACAAGGTAGAGAAGTAGAATGAGAAATTCTCTCCATACCTAATCCAGTCCAGTGAGACTTAACTGATTGCTAGGAGACAGTAAGTTATTAATTACTGAGAAAGACATTAATCCATTCATGAGAGTAGTGTCAACATTACCTATTACCTCACACTAGAACCCACCACTTAAAGTTATCACCACTGTTTTAGTCAGATTTTTTGCTGCTGTGACCAAAGGAAGAACAATTTTAGAGGAGAAAAGTTTATCTGACTCAGGGTTCCAAAGGTCTTAGTCCTTAGACTGCCAACTCCATTGCTCTGTGCCTGAGGTGAGGCAGAACATCATGGCAGAAGGGTGTGACAGAGGAAAGCAGCTGGGAACTGCTACACAGCTACAGGAAGCAGAGAGAGAACTCCTCTGAACAAGGACAGAATATATGCCCCAAAAGCACACCCCCAGGGGCCCGCCTCCTGCAGCCACACCTTACCTGCCTACAGTTACAACCCATTAATCTCTATCAGAGAATGAATTCACTGATTAGGTTAATGCTCATAATCTAACCAACCCACCTCTGTACTTTCTTGCATTGTCTCACACATGAACTTTTGGGAGACACCTCATAACAACCACCTCTCAACACTATGGTATTGGGGACCAAGCTTCAAGCACATGAACCTCAAGGCTACAAAACATCCAGATCATAGCAGAGATCTTGGTTCTCAACAATTAAGGAAGACTCCATGAAACTGGTAGCAGCAAGTTCAACACAGAGAGTCAGCCAAAGATACAATTAAAAGGAGTCAACTAAGATCATATTCACCCACGGGGGTCCAAAATACCATGGGTATGCTCTAAGCTGCTTTCCCTTGGGAGCAACCAGAATGGGCACTTGAAAGCTGCTGATTATTACTAAACGTAGGGAAGACTAGGAAATATTCCTCAAGATGCTGACCCAGGAGAGAATTCTGGGAAGCCATGTTTAAAAATAAAAATACAGGGAAAAAACTGAAAATCTTACCATGTCACCAGATAAAGCACAATAAAGGAATTGGAAAGGGACAGGAAGAAGAGACTAATCAGAATCCAGAGATACTATTTTATTATCTAAACATTCAGTTTTTGACAAATTCTAAGACATACGAAGAAACAGTTGTTCATTATACTGGGAAAAAGAAAGCAATTTAAATTGCTTTTCAGAGGTCTCAGAAGTTGGACTTAGCAAAGACTTCAAGTCAGCTATTATAAATGTTCAAAGAACTAAATAAAACCATCTTGAAGTTAGTTTTAAAGATGATGACAATGATTCATCAAAAGGAGAATGTCAATAAAGAAATATAAAGTATCTTAAAGCAACAAAATTGAACTGAAAAGTGTAATCACTGAAATAAGATTTTCATAGGAGACGTTCAGGAGCAGATTTGAGTAAGCAGAAGCCTCAGCAAACTTGAAATAGATCATTTGAGGTTATATAATCTAAATGACAAAAAATAAAAACAAATGAAAAATTAACAGATCATCAGAGAGTTGTGTGCCATCACAAGCATATCAACATATGCATGATGTATATTTCAGAAGAGGGGAGAGAAAAAAGGACAGAAAATATACTAGAAGAAATAACTGCTGAAAATATTCCCAAATATACTGAAAGTATTAATCTATACATCCAGAAGCTCAATTTACTCCAAGTAAGATAAACTGAGAGATTCATGCTTTGGCACATCATATTGGCACATCATGAGACTGTATTGAAAACCAAATATGGCTATGTCAGCAAGATGGAAGAGAAGGAAGCTTTAGACCACCACCGTCCCCCAAAATTAAAACACTAATTCAACAGCAACAATTCCTGGACAAATGTCCTTTATAAGAAATCCAGAAAGTAGCACAAAGATTTCTACTTGCTTGGATAATGTGAAATCAGACTTGCACCTAAGGAGATTCAGAACATCTTCCTGCCAGAGAGCCTACCCCTGAAGCAGCACCATGCAATGAAGAAGAGTTACCCTAGCTCCCAGCTTCACCCAGAGGAGGGAATGAGATGGTCTACATGTTAACATTCCCCAACTTTTCTAAGGAGACTCCCCAGAGGACTGACTTCTATCTTTTCAACCTTGAAGCTCTAATGAACCTACAAAAATCAAACTACCTGAAGGGAAATAGAAACAGTATCCAAGGGCTAGAAGGTGCAATGGCGCCTCCCGACTCTGCTCAACGCAGGGAAGTGGGTAAAAACAACCCCAGCTTTCATCTTCTCCCTGGAGAGGAAAATATTTACTATGCCTACATGGCCTAACTTCACTAAGCTATCTAAAAAATTAGAATCTGTCTCACCGGTCCTGGATCTCTGACAGGTTCCCAAAAGCCTAGCCTTCTGGAGGGGAACAAAGTTGACAACTTGTGCTGTAGAGGCCACCAATCTTTCTGTCTGCTCAGTGCAGAATAAGCTGATAAAAATCACAGCTCCCATCCTTGTGGGGAAGAAAGCAGTTGGCAGAGGCCCTCAGATATCTTATCCGAATGACTGCTAAGGCTTCTCCTTTACCAGTCCAGTTCATGAACTTCGGAGAAGGGCCTGCTTTGTCTGTCACGAAGACACCAGCACAGAGAGTTAAGGAATATGAATAAGGCAAAGATGTACCAAACAAAGCAACAAGATCAATTTCCAGAAATTGACACTTATGAAATGGGTATATATAATTTGTAGGAAGAAAACTTAAAATAACTTATAAAGATGGTCACAAACTTCAAGACAACAAGGTATGAACAGAATGAGAACTTCAACAGAGAGATAGAAGATCTTAAAAATCACCAAACAAAAACCATAGAGCTGAAGAATACCATAACTAACTTAAAATTTTGCTTAAGGGGTGCAATAGCAGAATAGACCAACCAGAAGAAATTATCTGTGAACTCAGATCTCTAGAAAAAAATTCAGTCAAGGGGAAAAAAAGAAAGAAAATGATTAAAGAAACTATGGAATACCAATAAGCAGACCAATTTATAGATTATGGAAATCTTAAACAGAAGAAAGAAAAGATTAGAAAGATAGTTCGGAGAAATAAGGAATGAAAACTTCTCAAATCTGGGGGAGAAAATGGGCCAAGAAACCCAAAAGACACCAAACAAGATGAACTCAAAGATCTATACTGAGATAAGTTTTAATCAAATTGTCAAAAGTTAAAGAGAAAATTACCAATAACAAAGTGATTAGTCACATACAAGCAAATCTCAGTGAAACTATCCATGGTTTTATAAAAAGACCCAAAGGTCAGAAGGCAATGAGATAACATAGTTAAGGCTCTGAAAGGAACAAAAAATCCAAACAAAAAAATGCTTTTCCCTACAAAAGTGTCCTCCAAAAGTCAAAGAAGAGTAAAGACTTTTAAAGACAAACAAAAACCAAGGAAGTTCATCACCACTAAATCTTTCTTACAAATAAATAAATAAATGAGTTCTCCAATTTGAAATAAAAGGATGCTAAACAGGGATTTCAAAATGGTTTTCAAGAGATAACTAGCACTAGTTTTCTTCTCCATGGTCTGGAAACAAAGTAACAAGTGTGTAACTGTTTAAGGAGGAGAGAGGCTATAGTGAGCCCTAGAAGTTGATGGCAGTCTAAAACCCCTGGGGAGAATATAAACATGGTAGCCATTCCCTTAAACTGGTGGATGAGAAAGGTGGAGCACTGCCTGCTTTCCATCCCAACTCATTTGGTGACAACTGAGAGCCATGACAGCAAGCAGCAACTGCCACCAGCAATCCTGCCCACCATATCTGGCAGGTTCCAATTCCTTTAAGAAATATTCTTTGAGAAGTGTTTCCAAGAACTTTGGCTGAGAGAAATTTTTGACCCATTTTTTTCCCTCCATCTATTATTTTATTATTACTTTTTATTTCTCACCATTTTCTCTTACTTTTGTCTTGTTCTATTTTTATTCTTTAATTGGATTTTTCTCTTTCTAATTTTTCCCTCTTGATTTATATTTATACTATTTTTCCTCTTTTGTTCTACTTTTTATTTTGATCTATATTTCTTCTCCTCCTTTTTCTCCTCCTCCTTCTCCCCCTCTGTCTTCTTCTGTCTCACAACAATATGGTATTGGCATAAAGATAGATATATGAGTCAATGAAATACACTACAAATAAACCCACACATAAACAGTAAACTAAACGTTGATAAGTATACCAAGAATACACAATGGGGAGAAGATAGTCTCTTCAATAAATAATGTTGGGAAAATTGAATGTCCATATTCAAAAGAATGAAACTGGACATTTTCTCATATCATACACAAAATTAATTCAAAATTGATTAAAGACTTAAACATGAGACCTGAAACTACAAAACCACTAAAATAAAACATAAGGGGAATGTTTACGACATTGGTCTTGGTAATGACTTCATGTATATGAAGAAAGAAAAGGAAACAAGTGCCAGAATGAAAAGGCAACTAATAAAATGAGAGGAAAATATTTGCAGACCATATAAATAGTAAGGAGTAAATATCCAAACTACATAAGGAACTCCTATAACTCAATAGCAAGAGTTTAATGGGCAAAGGATCTAAACATGCATATTTTCCAAAGCAAACATACATATGGTCAATGTGTTTATCAAAAAAATGCTCAATGTTTGTCAAAAATGTTAATTATTAGGGAAATGCAAATCCAAACTGCAATGTGATATTACCTCATAGCTGTTCAGTTGGCTATTACCACAAAAAAAAAAAAAAAAAAAAAAAAAAATACCAACTCTTAGTAAGGATGTGGAGAAATTGGAACCCTTGCTTGCTATTGATGGGAATTCAAATTATTTCACCCATAATGAAATAAATATGGAGATATCTTCAAGAAATTAAATAACAGAGCTACTATATAAGGCAGCTCTCTTACTTCTGGATATTTACCCAAAAGAATGAAATCAGTATGTAAATACTGCTGATACAGCACGTCCATGCTATGTCAGCACTAGCATGAGAGACTAGCATGTGGAAACAACCTAAATATCCATCAACAGGTGAATAAGAAAATGTGCTGTATGCATACATTTGAATACTACTTGGTTTTTATAAAGAAGGAAACCGTGCAATCCGCAATAATATATATGAACCTTGAGAATATTATGCTGTAAAATAAGCCCATCACAGAATGACAAGTAATACCTGATTCTACTGATATGAAATATCTAAACTAGATTCTTAGAAACAAGACTTGTGTGTTCATTTCTGGATCTGAGGGAAAGAGGGAAATGGAGAGTTGCCAATCAGTTTCAGTTAAGCAAATTGACATCATTTATTGAAGAGATTGTCTTTTCTCCTTTGTGTATTCTTCCTTCAGTTAAGAGTTAAAAAAAAAGAAAAAAAAAAACTCTAGAGATCTGTACCACATTGTACCTGTAATCAACAATAATGTATTGTACACTTAAAATTTCTTTAAGCAAGTAGAAATCATGTTAAGTGTTTTTAACACAATAACTAAAAAGACAAAAAGAAAAATCTTCAAAGCACTAGAGAAAAAAGAATATAACACATACAAGGTAACCCCAATAAGACTAACAACCGATATAACATCAGAAAATGTGATAACATACTCAAAGTATTTGAAGGAAAAAAAACTGTCAATGCAGAGGAAACTAGCAAAACTATCTTTCAAAAATGTACAACTATAGATACGAAAGATTGTACCCCATTTGTGTACAATGAATCAAAATACAGTCTGTAAAAATAAAAATAAACAATTTTTTTAATGATGGTAAAATAAAGACACTCACAGATATATTTTGAAAGACTAAGATAAATTCTTGCTAGTATACCTGACTTACAAGAGATAATCCAGGTATATTCTTCAGTGTGAATTACACAATTTAATATTCTTTAAGTGCAAATTACACTTTATACATAAGATATTTAGCTATATCTAAATTACATCTTCAAAATTGTTAAATATCTTTAAGTAGACATTTACTAGTTTTAATAGATTTTTGTTTAATAACTATTAGTTTCTTGTTTTAAACTAAATACAAGTTGAGAAAATAAAATATCTATCAGTGGGAAATTTTAATAATTGCCTAAATTCAACCATTTATATTAAATGGCTTCATTTATATTAAAATTTGCCTATACACAATTTTCTTCAGACATCAAATACACTGGGTAGTTCCTATTTGTTGGTAATGACTGAACCCACATTCTGAAAATTTTTAAATGTGTTTATATGATTAACAAACATAAGAACTATATGAGATTTAACTTTTAGGTCCTAGTTCCTCTATTGTGAACATTCTGACTGTAAGAATGCTCTGCTTCATCCAGGATTCTTCTGCTAGGTTTCAGAAAATAGGCTACCATGACCAAGGCAATCTGCACGGGCATGTCAGATCTTACTTCCAAATCTTTATTGTTAATCATAGTAAGTTTTTAGGTCTTCAATTTGCACTTGTTCAAAGTAGAACATCTTATAGAAAACTCAATTTTCAATTGTTACCTGTAGAAAAATTTACATGTACCTGATACATAATATGGAAATTTGGCTTCCTGCTTAACTTGTTAACTAGGGGTAAATCATTTCTTCCTCTTTCTGCTCTGACCACTCTTTTTTTCTCTTTGTCATCCTTTTCTCTTTCATGGTCATTGGCAATGCATAAGCCATTTAAAACACATTTTGATGTAAAATAACACTTTTTGATAGAGTCAGACTTGACCCTGATAGTGTTAGACACTACTATCCAATAAAATAGTTTTCACCACTAATGTTAGAACACTTTCTATGAAATTCATTAAAAGTTCTCAACAGTAACATTTAAGGAATTTTGTTGCCTTTAAATTTATTCATATTAGATATGGAGAGTCAATATCATCTTTCCTTCATTAAATAAACAGTGGCAGAATTCATAACTTTTTTTAACAAGTAAGGTATGTCCCAAACTAACTAGGAAAGTGGCAATAGTGCTCTGCACCCTTTAAAATGTTTAGGAGCTAAACAGTTTCTATATTACCTCTGTCACCTTGGGACTATTTCAGAACCACAATAGCATGTCTCTTCTCTCCTTTGTCATCCTTATCAGCACGGAGCAGCCTATCCGCTACCAAGATCCAGTGTCCAACACACTTAGGAGAACTGACACATAGTTGATAAATAAAAACTAAAATAATATTACCACTAGAAATACAAGATAATACTAGTTTCTCCACATTCATTGTTTTTCATCATCAATTATTTTTTTTAGTTCTTATAGAGAATTAATCATATTATTTTAATTTACATTTTCTTAATGACTAAGGAGTTTGATTATGTTTCATATGCTTTTGGTCATTCAGACATCATTTGTTGTGAAGTAGATTATAGTCTCTTGCTCCCTTTTTCTATTTGGATGTCCATCTTTTACTTATTTTTTGTAGATATTCAATATGTGTATGTATATTTTTCCTAGATATGATTCCTCAGTTGATTGTAACTGGGGAAAATTTCTTCTTCCAGTCTGTGGATTCCTTTTTACTCTCTTATTTATATATATGAAAAGAATTTCATAATTTACTGAAGTACAATTTGTAAATGTTTTCCCTAATGATTAGTGCATTTTATGTTCCAATTAAGAAATCATTACCTGCCCCAAGAGAAAGTACTTTTCTTGCTTATGTCTAGAATCTTAACTGATTTACACTTTGCATTTATATTTACAAATAAAAATTGCCTGGCAATCATTCTTTTGTGTTTGTTGTGAGGTAGAAACCCAAGATTAATTTTCTTCCTACTTATAGTACCAAGTTATATTATTTGAAAATTCTGTGTTTAGCCCTGCACTTCAGTGACACTTTTGCTCTAAATCAAATGACTGGTATGTCTGGTCCATTTCTTAATTTTAATTCTCCTTCATTAACTTGTTGGTCTATTTATCTATCCTTGTGCCAAAACCAAATGCTTGCGTTATTGTAGCTTTACAATAAGTCTTATTATCTTACAGAATAAGTCCTATAATTTGTTCTTCAAAATATTCTTAACTATCCTTGGCATTATTTACTGTTTCATTGAATAGCCTCAGAATGTTATAATTCTTCATCACAAAATTTTATCAGAATTACCTGTAGACTTAAGCATTGAATCCTCCTCTTCCATTTCATAACTCATCTTCAAAGAATTCTCACATTGTACCATCAGACATATTTGGATAAAATATAAAATAGAAGGGCAAAATACATAACAAGAAATTTCACATTTATTTTATAAGGCACTGTTAGTCAGATTTTAATCATTATGACCAAATACCTAAAAAAACATCTTAGAGGAGGAAGAATTTATGTTGGATCACTGTTTCAGAGGACTCAATTCATAGTGGATTGAATCCATTGATCTGGTCCTGACAGAACATCATGGTGGAAGAGCATGGCAGAGACATGGATGGATATAGTCCCCAAAGCCATGCCCCCAGTGAACTACTTCCTCCAGCCATGACCCAGTCTATAGTTTTTCATCACCTCCTAGTAAGTCCATTGAAATTATTAGTCTTTCAAATAAATTAATCCACTGATGTGATCACAGTCTTCATAATCCAATCATTTCATCTCTGAATATTGCTGCATTGACTAACACATGAGCTTTGGGGAGGCCGGATATTCCAGATCCAAATCATAACATTCCAACATGAACCACCAAAAGCTCATGACAATCTCACAATGCAAAATTCATTTCAGTCCAATTGCAGGAGTCACCATAATCTCCATAGTTCCAGCATTGCTCAAAAATCTAAGTCTATAGTTACTTATAAGACTCAAGGCAAAACCCTAACTGTGAGCTCCTGTAAAAATTATAAGCAATTTACATGCTTCCAATATACAAAGGCACAGAGAAAACACACTTGCCTTATCTCACACATAAGCTTTTGGGGGACACCTCATATCTAAACTATAACATTATGTCAATGTGCAAGACACTTAGCTTCTTTTTAGTGGTGGTAATCTTCCCAACAATCCTACTTCCTTGGCCCCTATTTTACTGGTTTTTCTGGCCAAACTAAAAAAAAAAAAAAAAAAAAAAAAAAAAAACCACATACTTC
This sequence comes from Sciurus vulgaris, assembly GCF_902686455.1. NCBI lineage: Eukaryota > Metazoa > Chordata > Mammalia > Rodentia > Sciuridae > Sciurus > Sciurus vulgaris. Next base: position 60,421,865 of record NC_136469.1, read on the forward strand.
AGTTTCTGGATGTGGGATTTCAGGACTTAATATTTGCCCCACTGGGTTTCAGTTTTGCTTTGGTTCCATTCCTTCTTTCTTTGCCCCTATTCCTCCTTTTTGGAATGGCTGTTTTCTCTGTGCATTGTTTAGTGGAAGCATGTAGATTGCTTTAAAATTTTTACAAGAGCTCACAGCTAAAAATTTTCCTTGAGTCTTGTAGGTGACTTTGGGTCTGGAAGCAGAAAGGATAAGCAAGGAAGGGGCCACAGGGTGATGCATCCTTTCAGGGCACACCAGCAGTGATCCATCCCTCCAGTCATGCCTCATCTGCTTACAATTACCACCCAGCTAGTCCATTCAAACTAGGATGAGCTGATTAGGTTATAACCCAATTCTTTTACCTCTGAATATTGTTGCATATACACAAGAGCTCTTGGGGGAAACTTCATATCCAAACCATAAGAGAGGATTGATCTTTTCCATGGCCCCTCTCTTTCTCTGCTTTCCAACTGCCATGAGTTGAGCATCTTTCCTCTGCCACGCCCTTCCACCCATGGTGTTTCTGCCTTGGAGGCAGCTGGCCAATGACCGAATTTATTTTTTAGATATTTTGGGCCACAAATGAAACAAATCCTTCCTACTCCAAGTTGTTCTTGTCAGGCATTTTGTTTATAGTAACACAAAGGTGACTAGCACAAATTCTATTCACTTTATTTCATGTGCAAGACCCAGTTAGCTTCAGATTATACATTTCTGGTAGGACATGACTGAATTTTTTTTGTGTGTGTGATTACAGAATTTTTTTAATTAAGATATTTTTTTATTTTTGCAGACACATTTTGATTCATTGTACACAAATGGGGTATAGCTTTTCATTTTTATGGTTGTACACGATGTATATTCACGCCATTCATGTAATCATACACACACACACACACACACACACACACACACACACACACACACATATATATATATGGTAATACTATCTGAATTTTTAACATTACATTACATTAAATCAGTCGAAACTCAATTTGAATTTATTCCATGACTAGTCATCTGCTGCATATTGTGCCCAGTTTTTTTTTTACTTGTCCTTGGAAAGTTGAATCTGGAGAAGACATGCTTGCCACAACTGAAAACCGAACTACTCTATGTATAATTTCTCAGTTATTTGTGACAACAATCTTGCTAATTAAGTTCTAATTTCATAAATAAGGTGCCTGGTGTCAAATTTTATTTTGAACTACTTGATGAAAAATGCCAAAGCCTAGCAACTAGATAATCAGGCACATTTCAAATAGCTCACTGAAATTAGGGGAAAAAAATAGACCATAAAGTTCATTCAAAGTACAAAAGATAGGAGAATCTCCTAAAATAATTTGGAAAACAAACAAAGAAGTGGAAAGGAAGATTATTTTATTTGTAGAGAAAGTTAGCAGATTATTTTTCTCATAGAATTAAATAGGGGATTGAACACCAACAATCAGGATGCATGATTAATCAGAGATTTCCTGCAAACAGAACTCAAGTCAGAGAGGCATGAGCTTATAGGACAGTTGTGCAAGCCAAAAGTCTGAGTAACACATGCAGAAAATAGAAATAAATGTTTTCAACCTCCAAAGATCAAACAGGAATAAGAAAATAAGTCATCATAGAACTGAGCAATCAGATTTGCAAAAAGTTCCAAAACTCCAGGGCCAATGACTGCCGAATAGAGAAAAAATAATGAAGAGACTATCTAGATGGAAATAGTGCCTTAAGCATATACCAAGTGAAAGGTGCAATAGGAGGCAAACCTTTGATTTGCCGCCAACTCTTTTCAGCTGTGAAATCTCAATACCTTGGGGGGGAAAACTAACTTACCTTTGGTACTAGAATAGCTGGATAAAGAGACTGACTACAAAGAGAAAAAAGAAAGAAAAACTGTGCACCAAAGCAAAGTATTGGAAGAAAGGGCCTTTCCACTTGTCCTTTCGGATATTAGCTGCTTGTCATGAACTAGCACACCAGGACCTGGGTACAGACCTAACATGAAAAGCCTTGTATTTTAGCTTCTTCTACTGGCAGGTAGAGGGCAAGGCAGGAAGAACAGCATAGATATCATCACCCAGGCTTCAGAGTATATGTATCAAAACAGATGCTCCAGTTTGGGTTGTGTGTTTCATCATATCTCACAGAATATATAACTCCTCTTGGCAAAGAGTCAGAAAATAACTGAGTGATGTTTTTGATGTTAAAGAGGTCTAGGGGAAATTATATAGACTGATAAGCTAAAGGCTTTGGTCCTTTTCCTGAAACAGCTCTACTATAGAGACACAATCAATAAGACCTCAAATGGATAGCCCAAGTTTTAAAGAATATATTCTGCCTCTAGAGTCAGAAATATTGCATTTTTATGAAAGATTCAATAGTTTTATGACAAGGCATTTTATCTCCAGTCATTTAATCCCTTTCAGATTATATCTTCTGGGATCTGTGGTACAGATAAGCACATCCTGGAAGGAAAAGACAAAGTACCCCTTCCGGCAATTTTGGGTCATGAGGGAGCTGGGATTGTGGAGAGTATTGGAGAAGGTGTGACCAGTGTGAAACCAGGTAAGTAAAGGCCTGATACGGTGTCAACTTCTGTTCAGATCAGCTTTTTAATTATTCCCCAATAGCACTGTAAACAGAATCCATCATACTTTGACAAAAACATTAAAATGCATTCACACACCAGATATAGTACAAGAAATAAGCAACCTAAGATTCAGGATCTTCCAGCTTTGTGTTTGACTGAAAGGACCCAAAGAAAAAGAATAATTCTCTACTCATTTCCATACAGATTATGGCAAATCTACATACCCAAAATTAAACTAAGAATTGAAAATAGTTACAATGTATTATAACACCAGTAAATTTAAAATATGCATGATTGAGAGTTTTTTCTACACACACACACAATAATTCTTTAAGTTATCTGAAATAGGTATCATTTATAATAGTTTCTTCCAGAATTTATATTTGCATTTTTACACTGCATACATTCATGTTTCAAAAACTTTACAATAGTATGTTATTCTAACAATAAACATGTATAGATATTTTATGACTACTTTATGAGGAAATAGAAGCCTTGGCAAGATTATCTTTTGTATTGATTTAGTTACTTAATGACAGAGAAAGGGTTAAGGACACAGGCAGCCTTCTCTCAAATTCTAGACTCTTGTTCAGTAATATATTTCCTAATGAATACTAGTTCCAGTGTTAGCATTTGGGGTATTAATTCATTGTTTCAACAAATACCAAGTATATACTAAATGCAAACTTGATCTTCCTCCTGGGATAGAACACTGCCAAATTAAGTCAGGCACTTTGGCACATACCTGAAACACATTTGGCACATTCCCAGCTACTTGGGAGTCTGAGGCAGGAGGATGGTAACTTCAAGGACAGCCTAAATAATTTAGAAAGACCCTGTCCCAAGATAAAAAAATATAAAGTACTGGGGATGTAGCTCAGCGATAGAGTACCCCTAGGTAGTTCAATCTCCAGTACAAAAAAAAAAAAAAAAAATGCTGTCAAAGAAGAGGAGCCTTATACCATAAATATCAATGCCACTGTCTTACCTTTGAGTCTCAATTTTATTATAAGTCCCCCAATTTTTTTTCTACTTTGAAGGCCCATTTGCATTAAAATTGATTTGTTTCTATTCCAAAGTGAAATCATAAGTAACTTCAAAAATAATGACAATTTTCACCACAATGAATTCCAAATATTTACTATGAACAATTTCTTAGCAATAAAGGTGGGGTTCATTACATTCCATATCTCCACCTAATTGGTAATCATTTTCTTGGTTCTTTTTTCCTTAGGAGATAAAGTCTTAATGTTCCCTGTTCCAGAATGCAGAGAATGTAGCTCTTGCTTGCACCCCAAGGGCAACTTCTGCTTGAAGGAAAAGTTAGTTTCAATTTCTTTGACTTTCTTTCACCCCATTTGCTTTCACTGGTACAGGTATTGACTTAGAGCTAAATCCTTTATTTCTCTTTTTGTCACTATGTATCTGTGGAACAGAGTTATTCCTCCAACTGGATTAATGTTAGATGGAACCAGCAGATTTACCTGCAGAGGAAGGAAGATTTATCATCTTTATGGCACAAGTACATTCACTGAATATACTGTAGTACATGAAATAGCTGTCGGGAAAATTGATGATGGTGCTCCTATGGATAGAGTCTGTATCATTAGCTGTGGGGTCCCTACAGGCTTTGGAGCTGTATTTAACACTGCAAGGGTAAGAACGTACTTCTGTGTTGTTTTCAGTGACACCACGTACACAACCTCAAATTGAACTCCATGTAGTTCAGACTACTTCTTCTGTCACAGATAAAGCCAAAATGGCTTATTTTTTCCCTATCAACACAAGACCATCAGCTTTGAATACCTAATAATAGTTCATCCTCTAAATTTGCAGGTCACCCCAGGTTCCACCTGTGTGGTTTTTGGACTTGGAGGAATTGGCTCAGCTGTTGTCATGGCCTGCAAAGCCTCTGGTGCCTCTAGGATCATTGGGGTTGATATCAACGAGGAGAAGTTTCCTTGGGCAAGAGACTTAGGAGTCACTGATTGTCTCAATCCTCAAAAACTCGAGAAACCTGTCCAGGAGGTGGTGGTGGAAATGACAGGCAATGGCGTTGACTTTGCCTTTGAGGCCATTGGACTTATTGATACCATGGTAAGTCAACTGGAGGCACAGTTTGGGGGGTGGGTACTGCCTGTCAACATGAGGTACACATTAACTTCATGAAAACATGAAATTACTATAATTTTGTTTTTGTTTTGCTTTCTTGTTTTCTGTTGTTTTTTTTGTTTTTGTTTTTGGTTTTGGTTTTGGTGAGGGAGGGACCTTGGAGTCGTTGAGGTACCAGGGATTGAAATTAGGGCCTGGAGCATGCTAACCCTGCACTCCACCTCCAACCCTGATAAAATTATTATTATTATTATCTTTTTAAATTTTTATTTTATTATATTTTTTTAGGAAATGGGGATTGAACTCCAAGGTACTTTATCACTGAGTTACATCCCAAGCCCTTATTTTATTTTAAGACAGGCTGTTAAAATAGAGGAACCTTATAACACAAATTGCAATGGCTGGCCTTGAAGTTGCAATTCTGCCTCAGTCTCTCCAGCCACTGGAATTGCAGGCATGCACCACAGTGCCCAAAAAAAAAAAAAAATACTATAATTTTTGAACAAAAATAAAGTGAACACATCTTTTATACCTTGTACTGTGCTGAGCAATTTTATCCCATTTAATCTGTACGTTATCTTTACTCGCTAAGTAGTAACATTTTAAACATCCTCATTTTAAAGATTGAAAAATTTAATCGTAATGAATGTAAGCAATCTGTCCAATCAGAGTGAGTGTCCTACATACTGTTCTATCCTACATTATTTCTCCCATACATCTTCCCTGAGAACATGTTTTGGGATTGTGAATTGAAGATGTGGGGCTCCTGAGAGGCTAATCAGTCCATCTCTGGAATTAGGTGGGAGCTTTGGAATCGTGCCACCCAAGCTACGGAGTGTGTGTGATTATTGGAGTAGCACCTTCAAATTCACAGCTCATTTTTGACCCACTGCTGCTTCTCTCTGGGAGAATCCTAAAAGGTGGTGCTGTAGGAGGTAAGTCTTTTACTTTCCTTTTTGCCTTTTCCAGAAACATACACATCCTGCATGGTCATTGTCAAGAAATGGAAGGGAGGGAACATAGGAAAAATAAGGTATTAAAAATAGGAAAGCACACCTTTACCTCCCTGCAAAGGTATTTATTACCTATAGGAGCAAAAAGCGATTGAGCTTAATTAACATCATTGATCAGAAATAGAAGAGTCACATTTTAGAGTACTCCTTGGCACCCTGACAGTTCATAATTGTTGGGAAACTATGGTATGTTTCTGGACCACTCTCCCCACTACAGAATAAGACTAGAGGAAAGTCTCATTCTGTTGACTCTCGGTTCTCACCTCAACAGTCACCCTAATTCTCTCTTTAAGAACAAAACAGACAACTTCAACGTGGAGTCATACTTCTCCAGGCATCTCTGGTCTCCTCTCATATCACACTTCACACACTCAGGACGCTGCCAAGAACTGAAGTCTAAGAGAACTTTTTGTACTAATGAAAATGTTCTGTGACTATGGTATCCAATAAAGGACCTACTGGCCATATTATGTGACTACTCTCTATCTTACTAGATAGCATAGTTAGCTTTAGTTACAATGCTCAGATAAATTAGATTAAGCTCAGGGAACTATGGTATGGAATTTAAAAACATGGTCAGATTATTTAACAGACATGTGACCTTAAGTTATTTAAACTCCTTCATTCCCAGCACCATCATCTGAAAGCTGGGCTGAACAATAGTTTCTTTCTTATATAATACAGTGAGAACAAAATGAAAAAAATGCAGGTAAGGCACCTGACAAACATGCTGACAAAACATAAGTGTTCACTCGAAGTAATAACAAAGATAACAATAGCTTGCTGACCCCCACAAATGACAAGAAGGAAGGCACACAAGGTAACTGAAGGATGTTTTTCCTGTTTTAAAATAGGTGGGTGCCCTTTCATTTATTCATTACTGCTGCTTTGTCTAATTAAAAATTGGATTAGTTCCTAGTTATCAAACACTAGAGAAAACATTGCCATCAACCAACCTTCCATTAGAAAATTTTCTTCTTCTAGAAGGTCAAGATGTCTGAATTTTCCAACTTGAGTAAAAATTCATTTTAAAAATTAAGCTATTTGCAGCTCAATTCACAATAGCTAACCTATGGAACCAACCTAGGTGCCCTTCAACAGAGGAATGGATGGAGAAAATGTGGTATGTATACACAATGGAATATTACTCAGTCTTTTAAAGAAGAATGAAATTATGGCATTTGCCAGTAAATGGATGGAACTGAAGAATATTATGCTAAGTGAAATAAGTCAATCCCAATGAACCAAAGGCCAAATGCTTTCTCTGATATGTGGATGCTAACTCACAATAAGGGCAGGGGTGGGGACAACAGAAGTATTTTGGACTACACAGAGGGGTTTGAAGGGAGGGGAGGGGTGTGGGGGTAGAAATGATAGAATGAATCAGACATTATTACCCTATGTATATATATGATTACATGTCCTGTGTAACTCTACATCATGCACAACCAGAAGAATGAGAAGTTATACTCCATTTACGTATGATGTGTCAAAATGCATTCTACTCTCATGTATAATGAATTAGAACAAATTAAAAATACATAAAAATCAAAAAATAAGCTATTTAAGAAGTAATTAGGTTGATGGTAAGAATACCTAAGCATAAATTGATGCTCATTTTTCTTCATTGCTAATCATCTATAGTAGTCCATTTTCTATTACTATCACAAAATAACTGAGGCTAGGAAACTTAAAAAGAAAAGAGGTCTGTTTTAGCTCACAGTGCCTGGTCCACAGTTGAGGACCCACATCTGCCAATGACCTTTTTTGCTGTAGAGTTCCAAGGAAATATAAGGTATCATATGGAAAGATTCAGAGGGAACATTAGTGTATATGTATGTAAGCAGTTTTTTTCTAACACATGTTCCCCATGTAGTGCAGTCTTAGAGGGCCAAAGCAACGTCCTTCCCCTCCCCAATCTTAAATTGAAACCTTTAAATATATATGAAGTTATCATATATATGTGTATATATATATCCCTCTCTATGTATATATCTTTTTATATATTTCATTTATATATAGATAAATTATATATATATATATATATATATATATATATATATATATATATATATACCTCTTTTTATAAAGCCACCAGTATTCAATCATGGGGCTTTCACCCTAAGAATCTTATCTAATCCTAATAATCTCCTAGAAGTCTCCACCCTAAACACAATAATTAGATTGTTTCTATTCCCTTGACACTTCACGCTGTCAATATGTGAGGGGCATACTAAAATCATATCTAAACCATAGAATCATCCCTTGGCTTACGGAGAAATTTATTCACATTTTCTGACATTGGTATCTTCCATGTCTCCTTCCCCTACACTACATATAAATACACCAAGAAAATCACAACAAAATTCTCAATCTGGATGCAAAAATTTGTAATGGTCTTTTTCTTTTACTTATATTCACATTGATAGAGTTCTTCATTACTAAAAATCTTGCATACCAATTATACCCCAATATTTTGGTTCAATTGACCTATTGCTCTAGTTTGGAGGTTGAATGTCCCTCAAAGATCTATGTGTCATGGACGTGGTTCCCAGTGTGATGCTATTGGGAGGTGCTGTGGAGCTATAAGAGGTGGAGCCTTCTGGGAGGTCTTTAGGTCTTTGGGGGCATGCCCTCAAAAGGGACTCCGCTGGGGCCCCAGCTTCCTTTTGCCCCCTTCCTGGTTCATGGTGTAAGCAACTTTTTTTTGTTACATATATGTACTTTCACACAATACACAAAATAACAATATAATTTGGCCAATATCGCTCTCCAGCACTTTCCCCCTTCCTTCCCACCTCCCAGCTCTTGGTCTCTTTTCTCTACTAATCTCCCTTTGATGTTCATGAGATCCAACCCCATCCTTTTTTACCTTTTTACTCTCTAGCTTCCACATATGAGAGGAAACACGGGACCCTTAACCTTCTGGGTTTTACTTTTTAAACCCATCTTAACTAACATTTCATAATAGTCCTCAATAAAATTCTAAATGGCTATAAAGAACTCTGCTAGAAATATAAAGACCTGGATTCTAGGTTTAACTTTATGCTTTCTAGATGTCATTAGTGTTTGAAAATATCCCCCACCCCAGGATTTGTTTTAATCAACTATAGTAGGATGACAGACACATAGGTAATTGCCTTGAAAGAAGAGCATATTATTCACAGTTCTTAAGAGGAAAGGACTTCACCCCATGCAAAGCCATGCAAGGAAGCACCAGGGTCAGTCAGGAGGCAGAAGAAAAGACATGAAAATCATGGATCACAGTCTTTATTGTGTTTTTGTTATTGTTGTTGTTTTGTTTTGTTTTGTTTTCTAACTAAAAGGAACAGAACACAGAGTAAGTAAACTCAGAAATTTTAGAATTAACTTGAATAATTTCAATGGTTTCTGAGCTACAAGATCAAAAGGTGAATAGCTTACTACCACCCATGAATGCCTTTGCCATTTTACACATGAATCGTTCATTGGATTCTTTCATTAGTTTTTATGTTTCTCAGGTCTGTTGTTTTTGTCCTTTCCTTCTACAGAGTATAAAACCAGAGACTCTATACCTAAACTGGTAACTGACTACATGGAAAAAAAGATCAATACAGACCCACTTATAACCCATAAATTCCCTTTCAAAAGTATCAATAAGGCATTCGAATTGTTCCAAGCTGGACATTGGTGAGTATTTGTGTGTGCGTGTGTGTGTGCATGCATACACACATCTATGCGTCTGTGTCTGTGTATCTTGCACGTGACTTTTACCCAAAATTTTATGAAACAAGAGAGGGCTCAGGTCAACAATGAAAGTGGGCAACTGTGAGAAATGGTTTAGGTGCCAGCAACAAAAGGGCTGTGCGTCTGTTGTGAGATGTTCCCAGGTCCCCACTCAGTCCCTCTGCAGCCCAAATGGCTGCCTTGACCTGTGCCACTGTTTCTGTTTAAAAAATGGGGCTAATGGTCCCTCATCTCTTGAGAGACCACTACGAAGATCAAATGTAAAAATAAAAATGACCAATGAAAGAAAAAGCACTGAGGGGCTGGGGTTGTGGCTCAGTGGTGGAGCACTTGTCTGGCATGTGTGAGGCACTGGGTTTGATTCTCAGCACTACATACAAATAAATTAATTAATTAAACGTCCATCAACAATTAAAAAGAAATAAAAAAAGCAAAGTGAAAGTATGTTCTAACAAAGCTTTCATTGTTTTAGCTTAAGTGCTAGTATATATGTGTGTGTGTGTGTGTGTGTGTGTGTGTGTGTATACTTTATGTATATATATGTATATATACATACATATATATATATATATATAAAACAAAGTGATTAAAATGTAACTTGATTAGGAACTCAAAAGACCAACGCAGTTTTGAAATGAACTTTCACCAGAAAATTAACTAGCTACAATTCATACTGCTTTTACGGGTTTATTTTCAATCACAGTTTATTTATTGTTTGGCATTTCAGAAATATTTCCAATCTGCATACATTCATGAAGCACCTAAGAATAAGAGTGTGTGCTAGACACACTGGCAAATCTAATCACTGTCTTTAGGTCATTGCCTGTTGGTCCCTGGAGTATAAGATGCTGCATACGTGAATAATTGCAGTATAGAGCTGAATGTGATGTCTGACCAGAAAATTCAACTCAAGATTCAGGAGAAAGAGACCTCATGTCTTACTGAATAGAATAGGGTGATCCCTTAGGAAGAAGGTCTCCACTGAATTGGTCTTGGGAACTTGTAGCTCTATAATGTAAATATCAGAGTACAAGGCAGTGTAGAAATTATACAAGAACCCAAAGGAGAGAAAACAAAAGGCATATATTGTAAATAATGAAAAATTCAGTTTGCAATGAAGAATTTGTTCTTGTATGTAGTAGTAAATGTAAAGGTCTTGACTATGAAAATACTTTCCATGAAACAAAAATAAAAGTGCAAGAACTTTTACACCTAAAGAAAACTGAATTTCCCTAGGATAATATCTTGCCTTTCCTGAGCATAACTATATGGTATTGCTGTGAAATCCCCACCTTACAGTTATTAACATAAACCAATAATAGTTTGGTTGAAATTATTAAAGTACATTGAGTGGATTGACTGAAATTAACTCAGATCCAAAGATCTGATAAACACAGATGTTGAGTTGTTTGACCTTGAAGACAATTTCCAGCTCTGTGATACCACCTGTCAAAAGTGATCAAAGCAATGAGACTAGGGCTATGTTTCCTATAACAGTGTGACCCAAACAGAGTCATATAATTTTGAAATTGACCCCTAATTAACTCCCCGTCAAAAAAAAAATAACTAAACATTCCACTCCTATACCCAGATACTATTCAAATAAATGCATTTCACTGATCACCAATAGTGAAAGAGTATTTAAATCCATTTATCATACCAGATGAGGTAGCACACACCTGTAATCCCAGGGGATCAAGAGACTGAGGCAGGAGTATCTCCAGTTCAAAGCCAATCTCGGCAATTACCAGGAGCTAAGCAACTCAATGAGACCCTGTCTCTAAATAAAATACAAAATAGAGCTGGGGATGTGGCTCAGTGGTCGAGTGCCCCTGAGTTCAACCCCAGTATTCCACCCCAAAAATCCATTTATCATTAGTCCAAGAAAAACAAAAGACTGCTACATAATACAGACTTTCATGCAGATTTAATTTGTATTCTCAAAAAAATTAAAGGCCAAAATCACCAAAATTTTGGTGGCCAGGATTGCATAATGCAATTATGATTTTTTTAATAAAGGAGATAGTCATTTTACTAATATAGAGAGCATTCTTTTATTTATAGGATAACAACTTTTTCAGAGTTTGCAAGTATATAAAAAGAACAGAAAAGCTGCCACTTCTGCCCTTCACATTAATTCTAAAAAGTGGTTACTGCAAATAAGCCCTAGATATTAATTTTAAAGCATTTTCCTCCTTGCCTTGAAGCTTACTTCCAGAACTGAACATAGGAAAAAGGTACTTCATCATCTTATTTATAAAGACCTCCAGCAATTTTCATTGTTCAAGTGGCCTATCAGGAAATGCTACTTCTTTTTAAATTTAACTTTCTAGAATTGACTTGATAATTATTTATAAAGTAGAAACATTAGACTTTGGCATGGATGGTAAAAAACTAACATTGTTCTTCCTAACTTTAGCAGTGTATGCATGATAGCAGAACAAAATATGGTATGAGGACCTGAACCAACTTTCCAGAGGAAAGAAGATATAGATCATGCCTCTGTCACTTATACAAAGACTTCTGGGCTAGAGTAGTGTTTGCAAATCTCAACCCCACTAACAAGCCATTTGTAGAAACCTTTGTGCAGAGGGACCTCTTGAGCTTAGATTTTATAGGTTAGGAGTTGATGGAAGCTCTGAGTCACTTGATTGGCACCCTCATTTGTGGAGAATAAAATTAAGAACCAAAGAAGTACAATGTCTTTCCAGGATCACACAGTCAGTTAGAACTGAGCAGATACTCCTGGATTCTCACTACTCCTTTCTCTACATGAATCTTCCATGTTATGCTCACATTTTATCATTTACCCATACATTTAATGCTTCAGTCACCTTGAGGTTATTTCAATCCTTCCTCCTAACTCTACCCCTCAAAGAATGATGTCAGAGTCTCTTATCTCTGAACCTTTATACTTATTATTGGCATCAGATCTGCTATTTTGCTGCTGCCATTATCCTCCCTCCCCTGCACCACTTTACAACCCAGATTGTTAGCCCGTCAACTTCCTAGCCAGTAAGTGGTCCAGATTGTTAGCCCGCAAACCTCCTCATCAGTCATTGGTCCCTTGTTATTAGCCTGCAAAATTCGACTACTTAAAAATAGCTCCACCGCCATTCTCTCTCTCTCTCTCCCTCACTCTTGCTCTTGCACATTCTCTCTCTTTCTCTCTCTCTCTCTCTCTCTCTCTCTCTCTCTCTCTCTCTCTCTCTCTCTCTCTCTCTCTCTCTCTCTCTCTCTCATTTTCTCTCTCTCTCACCCTGCGGGCAGACATTCTGCTTTCCTCTTAGTACTGCCTTCATGGTGTCCCAGAGATTTTGATATGTTGTGTCAGTATACTCATTCACCTCTAAGTGTTTAAAATCTCTTGCATGAGTTCCCATGTCCAGAGTGGTTTCTTTGTGCTTTCACTTATAGTTCTCCATACTAGCACCCATCCCTGCCCATACCCACCCCAACCAAACTCCATGTCTCCAACTCCTAGACATTGTCCAAATCACAGTGCAGCAAGGCCTCCAAGCTCCCAGAATTCTAAGCTACATGTTTTTGCTCTGCTCCCATTCTTCCCCCTACTTCCCCCATGATAACATGTAAAATACTACATTGTAATTATCTGAATGGTTATTTGATGAATTCTTGAATATCACATTTCTAATTATAACCCTCTCATCAAATACAATGCTTTTTAAATGTGAAAGTTGCTCAGTTTGAAAAAACAACTGTTTAAATAAATTAATAAGTAAGAACCTGAAATAACAAGCAAATATCCCTAATAAAAATGCATTAGAATAGTGGACTAACAATACTGCATACATTGGGCTGGGGATATAGCTCAGTTGGGAGAATGTGTGCTTTGCATGCACAAGGCCCTGGTATCAATTCCCAGCACCACAAAAACAAAACAAAACAAAAGAATACTGCACACATATAGGAAATCTACTAATATACAATGTATAATGTATATTATATACAATGTATAATGTATATTGTTCTTCCTGACAGAGAAAACATTTTGACAGTTAATAAAGTAAGGACATAATACCACAGGAGATAAGGACCAACAGGAGATAAGGATGAAAAGAAAGACGCTGACATGTGAATTGTCCTCATGACAATGATTGTCCTCATGCAGCCATTCATAATTAGAAAATGGAGAGGGGCCATGAGAATCCTCCATTTCCCACCAGACCAACAAGTAGCCAGCTAAAGACTGCATAGCAATATCATATTAGATTTGGAAATCACAGAGTGAAGTGAACCCTGCAACTGTGGGTTCAAAGGAGATGACTACTCAAAGTCCTCTCTTGACTTATTGTCTCTGCTTCTCATTACTAAAATCAGATCCCATGATTGCCAGTCACCCACTGAACTTAATTCCAGAGATGCTTTCTGATATCTTTAGGGGGAGGGGAGAAAATAAATATAGAGATAAGAAGTGGGGGTGAATGGACACCTCTCTTTAAATACACATCTTATAACTAGTTTTTACTACCTGTATTTGTGCAGGCAAGTTGGTCATTTCAATATTTTAATGCTTTGTGTTTCAGCATCCGCTGTGTCCTCTTGTTTTGAGACCCCAGATGATGAAGAGAGAGTATGAGCATCCTTAGTAATGCTACTTTGTGCTTCTTCACCTCTGATTATTTACTTGCAATACATAAAGAGCAAAATTTGAAAGAGTGTACTTCTAGAATTTTAATGAAACTATTCTAATAAAATTAATGATTTTGAAATTGATGTCTACATTTCTGCCTAAATCTTGAAGAGAAGAAATGAACTGATTATTAAATTTTTAAAAAATATCTCCTAGCCATGCTAACAATCTCACTTTAAATTTGTTTTATTTTATATGGGTCTCAATTCAGCTTATATTTATTAAAACCCCATTTATAATATGGTATGCTTCCCACAGTTCCATATGTCACTCAGTTGACTTGTCTCATAAAGAACTAAACTGATGGTCTGCCTTCTTGGGCAAGTACTGGGAAGAGAGATGGCTAATTGTTTTGAGTTTGAGCTTGATATGCATTGGGTCAGATATTCCTAGTTGGGCTGGCAGGGAGGGTGATTGCGTCAAATGTGGTAAAGCTGCCTGACAGTCTTTTGCCAACAAAAATTAATATTTTTCATTTATCTTTAGTATGCTGTTCTTCCATGGGCAGAGAACCTAAGAAATTCCTTTTCTCTGTTTCATTTCCTCTGCTTGAATAGGTATATGCCACATTGATCACTAAGGTCATTGTGTCCAAATTGGGTACAGTCTGGGTGTGCTAATTCTGGCAACTGAAAATTATGAAATGAAAGAAGGATAATTGGCAGAATTTGGGCAAAAAAAATTGCCACTCAATATTTAACAATAGTACAGACACAAGGATAAAAAAGAAATGGATCTTTGGACCTACTTTTAGCTAAAAACTACATTACATGAAAATCATTTTGGTAGGAAATTCAATGAAACCAGGAAATGTGGGGTCCGCATATGCTGTAGGGGACTAAGAATCGACTCCCACTACGTGAGTGGAACCCAGGAGAGGTCCCTGGGGTACAGTCTTCCAGCATGGACTAGCAAGTACTGGGTGCTGAAGGTGCACTGATTTAAAAACTCCAGACCAATTGGCAGTCAGCAAAGAGCCTGAACCCACCTGAGCCTAAACCCAGCCTCCAGGAATTCCCCCTACAGGATTACCCTCTCACTCCAGCAATCCAGAGAGTGGAGAATCATGCTCCAGATGACCTCACCTAAAACTTCTGAGAAAAGAAGCCGAGAATCTTTTGACTCCAACAGAAGAATTCCTTAACTTTTAATCAAGACATAGTTTCTTTTTTTTTTTTTAATTCTTTTTCTCCATTTAATTGTAACCTTGATGGTACATGGAAATTTATACAGTTTCATATTTCTTCTCATTTCTAGCATTTTTAAGTCAGTTACTTTACATGGATTAGTTTTTGTAAACTAAGATGTTTGATCGGTATATTTTAGTTTTGTTTTGTATTCTTTTATTTTTATTTTTAAAAATTTTACTTTATGTATATTTTTTCTCCTTCCTGCATCCCTTGATTATCTCTTTTCTTCTGCTAACAATCAATCTTTGTTTTCTCTTTCACTCTTTCTTCAATCTTTTACTTATGACTTCTCTCCTCCTCACTCATAATCATTACAACCTACAGCACTTCTGTTCTCTCCCTATCCACCATTTGAATTTGTAAACTCTTTTGCAAACTTGCAGTTTTTATTGTAGGCAATAATTGATAATGTCATTTATGTTTACTGTGATAATTAACATTGCAGACATCATAAAAGGAACTATTTGGCTTAATGCTGTAAATGGTTTGCATTGGTTGTCATTATTTTTCTCTCCCTGAACAGTGAGATACCAGAAACCTTCAGGGACACTATAAGACCACAGGGTAGAAACTCTACTGCTTCAGATTCATACTGTTAGATGGGTAGACACACAAATAACATGAAAAAGCAAGGGAAAAAATGGCCTGAAGCAAACAAGATAATCCAATCCAAAGGAGTTTAGAATGTACATAGTTAAACTGATCTGTGAAATAAAGGATGGAATAAGGAGTGAAATCAAAGAGAAAATACAGGAAGTGAAAGATCACTTCAATAAAGAATCAGAGATTCAGGGGGAAAAAAAGGAGAAATCCTCAAATGAAGGAAACAAAGCAAATTAAAAATTCAATAGAAAGCATCACCAACAGACTAGGCCACTTGGAAGGAAGAACCTCAGGCAATAAAAACAAAACATATAACCTTGAAAATAGAATTGACCATGGAGAGAAGACATTAAGGAACCATGAACAGAACTTTCTAAAATTATGGGATAACCTCAAAAGACCAAATTTAAGATTTATCAAGATAGGCATGGAGATACAAACCAAATGCATGCACAATCTACTCAAAGAAATACTATCAGAAAATTCCCAAATCTAAAGAATGGATGGAAAATCAAATCAGGACACCTAATGTACACAATTACAAGGCACGTTATAGCGAAAATGACTAGCATACAGAATAAGGACAGAATTTTAAAGACCATGAAAGAAAAATATCAGATTACACCTATGAAAAATTAATTCAGACGTCAGCTGATTTCTCAACTCAGACCCTCAAAGCTAGGAGGTTGTGGAATAATATATACCAAGCTCTGAACGAAAATGGGTGCAAACCAAGAATGCTATGTTCAGCAAATTAAGCTTTAGATTAAGCCTATACTTCAGAATATTCTCAGCAAAATATTCCATGAAGATGAAATTTTAAAAAAGTAAAATTCAGTAAAGAGGAATGTCACTAAAGGAATAGTCAAAGTAGAAACTAATTCAGATTAAAAATTAGAAATAAACCAAAATGGCCAGGAATACAAATCATATCTTAAAAATAATCTTGAACATTAATGGCCTAAACTCACCAGTCAAAAGAAACAGACTGGCAGATTGGATTTAAAAACAAGACCCAACAACATGCAGTCTCCAAGAAACTCACCTCATCGACAAAGACATTCAAAGTAATGAAATAGAAGACTGAAGGTGAAAGATTAGGGAAAAAAGAGTACCACTCACATGGATTGCATAAACAAGAATATCCATTCTCATATCAGATAAAGTAGACTTCAATCCAAAGTTAATCAGAAGGGACAAAGCAGGACATTTCATACTGATTAAGGAAATTATACATCAACAAGACATAACAATCATAAATATTTATGCCCCAAGCAATGGAGCATCTACATATATCAAACAAAACCTTCTCAATTTCAAGAATCAAAGAGACCACAACACAATAATACTAAGTGACTTTAACACACTTCTCTCACCACTGTACAGATCTTCCAAACCAAAACTAAACAAATAAACTATAGAACTAAATAATGTAATCAATAATTTAGACTTAACAGACATATATAGAATAATTCATCCAAAATGAGCAAATATGCTTTTTTCTCAGCAGCACACACATGAATCCTTCTCTAATAATAGACCATATCTTTTGCCACAAAACAATTCTTAGCAAATAAAAAATAAAGATAATACCCTGTATTCTATCAGATCATAATGGAATGAAATTAGAAATCAACAATAGAATAAAAAGTAGCAGCTACTCCAACACCTGGAGACTAAATAATATGCTACTGAATGATGAATAAATAGAAGAAGAAACAGGGACAAAATTTTAAAAAATACTTAGAGGTGAATGAGTATACTCGATACAACTATCAAAATCTCTGGGACACTATGAAGGCAGTACTAAGAGAAAAGTTCATTGCATTGAGCTAATTCATTAAAAGAATTAGAAGTCAACAAATAAATGACCTAACATTACATCTCAAAGCCCTAGAAAGAAATCAACACCAAGAGCAGTAGAAGACAAGAAATAATTAAAATCAGAGCTTAATAGATGAAATTGAAACAAAAGAAACTATTCAAAAAATTGACAGAACAAAAAGTTTGTTTGAAAAAATAAATAAAATTGATCAACTCTTAGGCATGCTAACAAAGAGAAAGAGAGAAAACTCAAATTCTAAAATTCATCATGAAAAAGGAAATATCACGACAGACACTACTGAAAAGCAGAATAAAATCAAAAACTATTTTGAAAATTTATACTCCAATAAAATAGAAAATCTTGAAGATATCAACAAATTTCTAGAGACATATGACCTATACAAACTGAACTAGGAGGACATACACAACTTGAACAGATAAATCTCAAGCATAGAAGATGCCATCAAAAGCCTACCAACTTAGAAAAGCCAGGATTAGATGTATTCTCAATTGAGTTCTATAACACCTTCAAACAAGAATTAACACCAGTACTTCTCCAATTATACCATGAAATAGAAAAGGAGGGAATCCTTCCAAACTCATTCTATGAAGTTAGCATCACCCTCATACCAAAAACAATTAAAGACATCAAGGAAAGAAAACTTAGACCAATATCCCTGATGAACATAGATGCAAAAATTCTCAATAAAATTCTGGCAAATCACATACAAAAACATATTAAAAAGATAATGCACCATGATCAAGTGGGGTTCATCCCAGGAATGAAACAGTTGTCCAACATAATCAGTAAATGTAATTCATCACATCTATAGACTTAAAGACAAGAATCTTATGATCATCTCAATAGATGCAGAAAAGCATTTGACAAAATGCAATAGCGCTTCGTGTTCAAAACACTAGAAAAACTAGGGATAGTAGGAGCATACCTCAACATTGTAAAAGCTACATATGCTAAGCCCAAGGCCAACATCATTCTAAATGGACAAAAATTGAAAGCATCCCCTCTAAGAACTGGAACAAGACAAGGATGCCCTCTTTCACCACTTTTATTCAACATTGACCTTGAAATTCTAGCCAGAGCAATTAGACAGAAGAAAGAAATTAAATGAATACAAATAGAATAAGAAGAATTCAAACTCTCACTATTTGTTGATGACATGATTCTATATTTAGAAGATACAACATATTCCACCATAAAAGTTCTAGAACTCATCAATGAATTCAGCAATGTAGAAAGATATAGATAAAATTAACATCCATAAATCAAATGCATTCCTATACCTCAGTGATGAATCCTCTGAATGAGAAATTAGTAAAACTACCCCACTGATGACAGTCTCAAAAACAATACTTGGGAATCAACCTAACAAAAGGGGTGAAAGATCTCTACAATGAGAACTACAGAACACTAAAGAAAGAAATTGAAGAAGACCTAGAAGATGGAAAGATCCCCCATACTCTTGGTTGGGTAGACAGAATTAACATTGTCAAAATGGCCATACTATCAAAAGTGTTATACAGATTTAATGCAATTTCCATTAAAATCCAAATGAAACTCTTCATAGAAATAGAAACGGCAATCATGAAATTCATTTGGAAAAATAAGAGACCCAGAATAGCCAAACAAGTGTTAGCAGGAACAATGAAACAGGAGGAATCTCAATATCAGACATTAAATTATACTCCAGAGCTATAGTAATAAAAATGGCATAGTATTGGCACAAAAAACAGATACATAGACCAATGATACAGAATGGAAAACACAGAGACAATCCCACATAAATACAGTTATCTCTTAACAAAGGCACCAAAAACATGCATTGGAGAAAAGATAACCTATTCAACAAATGGTGATGGGAAAACTGGAAATCCATATGTAGCAAAATGAAATTAAACCCCTATCACTCACCCTACACAAAACTCAACTCAAAGTGGATCAAGAACTTAAGCACTAGACCAGAGACACTGTACCTAATAGAAGAAAAAGTAGAGCCAAATCTCCACCATGTGGGCTTAGGAACTGACTTCCTCAACAAGACTCCTAACACAAAAAAAATAAAATCAAGAATCAATAAATGGGATGGGTACAAACTAAAAAGCTTCTTCACAGCAAAGGAAACAGTCAAGAACGTGAAGAGAGAGCCTACAGAATAGGAGAAAATCTTTACCACTTGCACATCAGATACAGCATTTATCTCCAGGATATTTAAGAACTCAAAAAACTTAACACCAAAATAATAAATAACCCAATCAATAAATAGGCAAAGGAACTGAACAGGTACTTCACAGAAGAAGAAATGCAAATCGTCAAAAAATATGAAAAAATGTTTGACATCTCTAGCAATTAGAGAAATGCAAATCAAAACTACTCTAAGATTTCATCTCATTCCAGTCAGAATGGCAGTGATCAAGGATGCAAGTAACAATAAATGTTGGTGAGGATGTGGGGAAAAAGGTACACTCATGCATTGCTGGTGGGACTGCAAATTGGTGCAACCATTTTGGAAAGCAATATGGAGATTCCTCAGAAAACTTGGAATGGAATCACCATTTGACCCAGTCATACTGTTCCTCAGTTTATACCCAAAGGACTTAAAATCAGCATACTGCAGTGATGCAGTCACATCAACGTTTATAGCAGCTCAATTCACAATAGCTTGATTGTGGAACCAACCTAGATGCCCTTCAACAGATGAATGGATAAAGAAAATGTGGCACATATACACAATGGAATATTACTCAGTCTTAAAGAAGAATGAAATGATGGCATTTGCCAGTAAATGGATGAAGCTGGAGAGTATTATGCTAAGCAAAATAAGCCAATCCCAAAGAATCAAAGACCAAATGTTTTCTCTGAGATGCAGATGCCAATTCATAATAAGGAGCAGGGAGAATAGACATACTTTGGACTAGACAGAGGGGAGGGGTTATGGGGTTAGGAATGACAGTAGAATGAATCAGACATTATTACCCTATGTGCATATATGATTACATAACCTGTGTAACTCTACATCATGTACAACCAGAAGAATGAAAAGTTATCCTCCATTTATGCGTGATGTGTCAAAATGCATTCTAATGTCATGTGTAACTAATTAGAACAAATAAAATTTTTTTTAAAATAACTCTCAACAAATGAAGAATGTAAGGGAATTTTCTCAAACTGAAAAGTTTATCTATGAAAAATCCAGAATTAACACTACACTTAATAGTAAAAGACTATGCTTTTCCCCTAAGGTGAGGAGCAAGACAGAGTTAGATACTTTTGTTCCTTTTATTCAAAACTGCATGGAGGGTCTATACAATGCAATTAGGCAAGAAAGTGAAATAAAAGACTCTGGACCGGAAAGGAAGAAGTAAAACTATTTCTATATAACGTGAAATGTTTGTGCATACAGATGATCCAAATGAACTCACTTTAAAAACTATTAGAATTAATAATCTTGTGGAAAGAGTTGGAAGATATATAATCACTATATAAAAATCAATTGTGTTTCTATACATTTGCAAAGAAGTTGAGACAATAATCCCATTTTCAACAACATCTAAAAATAAATATTTAGAAATGAACAAAGGAAGGGCAAAATTTATTAGCTGAAAATACAAAGCATATTTTAAAAATATTAAACATATAAATTAGTGGAAAAGAACTGGAGATATAGCTCAGGGGCAGTGTACTTGGCTAGCATGTGCAAGGCCTGGGTTTTCTCCCCAGAACCACTAAATACCTACGTACTTACATACATACAAAACAACAGCCCAGGCGGCGGCTGGAGGTCTTACGCTGATCCGATGATTGCGGCGGCCTGGTCGCTAAGCCTCCCCATCATGGAGTCCGCGGGGATCAGGATCAGGAACCTGCCCTGGGTTGAAAAATACTGGCCACAAACCCTGAGGGATCTCATTTCTCATCAGGACATTCTGAGTACCATTCAAAAATTTATCAATGAAGACCGCTGCCACACCTGCTTTGCCCTCCGGGGACAGAGAAGACATCCACCATCGTAACCTGTGCTAAACAGCTGTACAATGGTCCTGGAGCTGAATGCTTCAGATGACCGAGAAATAGATATTGTTCAGGGACCAATCCTGAGCTTTGCCAGCACAAGGACAATATTTAAGAAAGGGCTTCATCTAGTCATCTTGGATGATGCTGATGCCATGACTCAAGACGCCCAGGATGCCGAGAAGAGTGATTGAGAAATTCACTGAGAATACCCGATTTTGCCTCATCTGTAACTATCTGTCCAAGATCATCCCCGACTTGCAGTCTCGGTGCACGAGGTTGCAGTTTGGTCCCCTGATACCTGAACTCATGGCTCCCCACCTGGAATATGTCGTGGAAAAAGAGGATGTTGATATAAGTGAAGATGGAATGAAAGCACTTGTTACTCTCTCCAGCGGAGATATGCGAAGGGCCCTGGATATTTGGCAGAGCACCAGTATAGCCTTTGGGAAGGTGACCGAGGAGACTGTCTACACCTGCACAGGGCACCCACTCAACATTCGCCAACATTCTGGACTGGATGTTGAATCAGGACTTCACCACAGCCTACAGATGTAGCATGGAGTTGAAAACCCTGGAGGGTTTGGCATCGCATGACATCTTGACCCACATTCACCTGTCCGGGCAGAGTGCACTTTCCATCCTCAGTTCAAATACATTCCTTAACCAAAATGGCAGACGTTGAGTACAGGCTTTCTGTTGGCACCAGTGAGAAGATTCAGCTGAGTTCCCTCATTGCTGCTTTCCAGGTCACGTGAGACCTGATCCTTGTAGAAGGTTAGATGCTCCAAATCCTGTTCTCCAGGTCTCAGGGCCCATTGCTGACTGGAGAACAGGGGACTCACTCACAGGCTCAAGGGCGGCTGTGGGATGAAGCCAGTCAGCCCATGTCTTGGAAAACTCTGGTCCAGGTGTGGATGGGCAGATCTTTAAAAAGTACTAGGTCTGTGGTTGTTTCAAACACTGATATAGAGAAGAATTTTAATGTATACCTATCTTATCACACTTTTTTAAAATATTTTTACCCTTTAGTTTCTTGGATAACTGCAAACTGGTCTACCCCATTTTGGTCTGTAACATGAGACTTTCAAATCTAATATGGTCCAAGTGTCTTTCAACTCAAAAGTACTGACCTCCAAAGTTTATGAATCTTATATTTGGCATTGTCTAGTTTATAAACAGCAATGCTAATTTTCTGGTCCAAACATTAGATTCTTATAAAACAGTGAACACTTTAAAAACCAATCTTTGTTTCCTCCTCTTGCAGAATTATTAACAGTTCTCAAGGGTGTGGACAGAAAGGAAAAAAACTTGAATTTTAAATACAGAGCTAGCCTCTGAATTGCGCCCTCAGAGGCCATTGGGAGGACTTGTCAGATGAAGGCCATCCTTATACCTGGACCTTCTCAAAGGACTGACCATAGACACAGTGGTCTGGTTTACAGTTTTGCTTTAAAGCTGGCTTGGTGCTTACCACAAGTGATGCTTCTTCCTTAGCCAGCTGTGCAAATGCTGACTTGTCTCTGTTATCACTGAATAAACTTTCTTTTAGGCTGTTCCTTACAAAAAAAATTTAAAAATAAAAAATAACAGCCCATAGTTTATGTGACCAAAGTTAAGATTTTTGGGTTTGTTTGTTTCTCAGGCTGATCCTGAACTTCTAGGCTCAGGCAATCACCTTGCCTCATCCTCCTGAGTAGCTGGGGTTTCAGGCATGTACCACCATGCCCAGCTTGAAGTTAAGCTGTTGGCAAAATAAAATGTTTGATGTGAGTCCCATAACAATCACAAAAATAAAAGCCTGGTATAAAAGGAAGCACAGTATATATACAAAAGATAAAGAGAAAAGAAAGCATGTCATGCAAAACAAATCCTTAAGCCACAAAGAAGTACAAGAAGAGAACATGAGAACTACAAAACTTAAAATTTTAAATGACAAAAAAAAATCCTATCAATAATTACTTAAACTGCAAATAGGTGAAACTTCCCAATCAAAAGGCATAAAGTGGTGGAATGGACTTTATTTTAAAGGTACAGCTATATACCATGTACAAAAGAGTTATTTTATATTTAAGGACATTCATAGGCTGGAAATAAAGAGGTGGAAAATACACATTTCATGCAAATAGTAACCAAAAGATAAAAGGAATAGTTATACTTACATCAGACACAATAAAGACTTTAAGTCAAAAAGACAAAGGGCATTTCATAATAATAAAAGGTCAATTCATCAAGAAGACATATTGTAAACATGCAACAAACATCTGAGCACGTAGATACATAAAGCAAACACTGGCAAATCTGAAGGCAGAAATATAGCAATACAAAAACAGTAAGAGAATTCAAACCTCACACCCCATAATGGATAGGTCATCCAGTCAGAAAATTAATAAGAAACAGCAAAATTGAATAATATACTGGTCAAATGTACCAAACTTTATACAAAACAATCCATCCAACTGATACAGAGTACTCATTCTCCTCAACTACACACAGAACATTCTTCAGTATAAATCACATGCTATGTACAAAAAAGTTTTAACAAATTTTAAAAGATTGATATTATTCCAAGAATCTTTCTGATTATATAGAAATGGAAAGATTAGTCAATAATAGAAACAAGTGAGAAAATACACAAATATGTGAAAATTTAATAACTTATTCAAACCTATTCAGATCAAAGAAGATATCAAAAATAATTGTGTATAATAAATCAAAATGCAGTCTGTAAAAATAAAAAGAAATTTAAATTTTAAAAAATAGTATTAGAAAATACCTCAAGACAGAGCTATTGCTCATAATGGTGACCATATGTAATAACAACACAATATACACTTAAAAATTGGTGCTCTCTTGGGGGTTTCCTTTTTCCACATTTTCCGGATCCTTTTTTCCTTCCTCTCCTCATTTCCAATCCTACCTCGGCCACAAAAACTAACCAGTTTCATCTTTCCTCTCTTGTACCATATAATTTATAAACAATTTCCACCAATTGGGATGAATTCATTCCAAAAACCCCTTACAGCTTTTGATATTATATTTCAAATATCAGGGATACTTTGCCCTATAAAGGTCATCTTAGTCTCCCTCATATTCTCTGGGGCTTTGGATCAGCATCCGTGTACTTTCCATATGCCTGATAAATTCATTCTAAAAATTCTGGATGGTCCTCACTTACTTTGTGTTGGATTTCTTTTTTTGTATTTTCTTTAAACTTCTTGGCTTAGATGTACCTTTTCCTCACCCTGTCAAGATGTATTGCTGATAACAGTCTGATTAACTCATTGTTCCCACATACTTTGGATTCCAATCAGGTTCCACTATGGGACAGTACCTGAAGCATCAGGGATACATGCAGCATCTTCCTGCTGGAGATGCCCTACCTGTTCTTTGACTTTAGCTATCACTCTCCTCTCATCTACAGTTAGCAGAATATTTAAAAGAGTTTGTTTGTCTGTCCAGGTAGGATGGTAGGAAGCAATAACAGACAAACAGGTCAGTCATTCTCTGTGGATCTTCTCCATATGATAGATTAGAGCTTGTCCAGTTTAGCAAATCTGAAGTTCAGAATGGACCATAAGTCCAGTAATATCCTCTTGATTGATGAGCCCAATATCAACCTCTCTGGCTACTGCCTGAGGGGATATTGTCCTATTCTGAAGTTGAATGTTCCCTGGCCTGAGTGCCCTCTCTGGTCTTAGAGGGAGAAACTCTTCCTGCCTCGTTTTCCTGTGTGTGGGAGCCGCGGCTCCCATGGTCCCCACAGCGCCCATGGTCCCCATCCTCCGTGAGTGGAGCTGTGGGATGGATTAGAGCATTCAAAAATCTGATTTCTTTAATCTTCCTTTTTCTCCTGAGTTTTACTGTCCAGGAGGGGAATAAAGTCTTCTCTGTGTCTCTGAGATATCAGCTTAGTTCCCTCCTTCTTAGACTCTTCATTCCATAACAGCGTGAAGGCTTGTATGTGAGGAATTTCATCCAATTTTACCTGACCTCTGGCAAAATGATTCCAACCGGAGAAAAGTATGATAATTTAAGGTACAATTAAGTTGCCATTTTTCACCAGTATCTATCACATCCATAATCCATGTTCCAATAATATATTAACTCCTTTTTAGACTTAGTATTATAAGTTGTCCAGTCAGCTAGTATGTGGCCCAAAGGACCCTCAGGTGGTGCTAAAATTCAACCACCCATCCTGGAGAGAAAGCAGTTGCAAAAAGAGGAAAACAAAACAACAAGAACACTAACAAAAAAAAAAAAAAAAAAATCTGAACAAATGAGCACTCTCCGGACAGAAAAATTGTTGGGAATTTATGTTCTCTGAATCCCAGCCCATGCCAATTGGTATTACCCCAGGATCAAGTTACTTACTCAGGTCTCGAATTGTGGAGCTTCACTCACACCATTTGGTACCATAAAATGACACACTCAAGGTCCAAAGAAGGTAAATTTAGGCTCAGCAGGGGAGTATTCAACCCCAGAACTGCAAACATGCCCCCATTAAAAAAAAAAATAAAAGAAGAAAAGAAAAAGCTTTTTAGTTTGAATCCATCCAATTTATTGATTCTTGTTTTACTTCTTGTACTTTAGGAGTCTCATTAAGGAAGTCAGTCTTAGGCTTCACCTAAGCCAACGTGGTGAAGATTTGAGCCTACATTTTCTTCTATTAGGTGCAGGGCCTCTGTTCTTGTGCCTAAGTTTGAATCCATCCCATTTGTTGATTCTTGATTTTACATCTTACACTATAGAGAGTTACTGAGGAAGTCGGTTCCTAAGCCAACATGATGGAGAGTTGGGCCTATATTTTCATCTAATAGGAGCAGGGTCTCTGGCATAATTCCTAGGTCCTTGATCCACTTTTAGTTGAGATTTGTGCAGGATGAGAGATAGGGGTTCAATTTCATTCCACTACATTTACATTTCCAGTTTTCCCAGCATCATTTGTTGAAGAGGCTATCTTTTCTCCAATGTATGTTTATGGCATCTTTGTCTAGTATGAGATAACTGTATTTATGTGGGTATGTCTCTGTGTCTTCTATTCTGTTCCATTGATTTTCATGTCTGTTTTTGTGCCAATACCATGCCATTTTGGTTACTACAGCTCTGTAGTATTGTAGGACCCCCCCCCCAAAAGGGAGACCCTTACTTGAGTCTCAGGATGGCGCGCTCCAGGAAACACGAGAGACCGGCTTGATGCAAAAGCATGAGGCGCTTTAATAATGGAGCTCCGGACCAACACGTATCTCACGCAGGAGATAGAGGAGTTGACCCCGAGGCTCAGAAATCAGGGGTTTATATAGGAAAAGTTAGGGAGTTTGGCGCGGGTACACATAATTGGCTGATTCAAACATAAGCGGGCACATGACTACATTGATTACATCAGCAAGTAGTACATGCAAATTGACATTCCAACGATGGGGTAGGGCAGTTTATTTTGGTTAGCAGGGGTCAAGTTAACCTTAAAGAAAAGGGAAGAAGGGGGAAAGTGGGTGACACCAGATGGTCCACGGCCTTGTGGAGATTGTTTATCCTCCATGGCCAGTTAGTTTTTGATGATTTGGCAGTCTTATTTTAGGCTTGTTTAGGTATGTTCAGGCCTCAGGCCTGTCCCTCTTTGTTTCTTTTCCTAAGTTCATTTGCTAGACTACAGATTCTGTGCTTTAATTATGGGCACTTAAATTTTAACTCCTTCAGTATAATTTTAATGTCTGGTATTATGACGCCCCTGCATCACTTTTCTTTGTAGAGACATGTTCACAGCTGTTTGAGGAAGTAGCTCTAAGATGGTGGCTGGCGTTGAGCCAAGAGGTGGTACATAATTAGTGTTAACATGGCATGATCTCTCATGACCTTTTGCCTGATTGGTTGATGTCTCTTCTGCGCTCGTGGTCAACACATGTTCCTCATTCTTTCTTAATCGGTACCCCGGCGTGTTCCCCTATCATGCTACTTAATCCTAAGCTGATTGGCTGCCTTAGTGTATATAAGACATTCTCTTCCTCTAAGAAGCAGCAGACCTCTAGGAAGTAGCACCTCTGAAAGCGTAGCCTCTCTGAGAAGAAGCACCTCTGAAAAGAAACACCTTTCTCTAAAAAGCACCTTCCTCAAAGAAGCAAGAAAGGCACCTCTGAAAGCAAGCAGCCTCAGAGAAAAATAAATTTGTTCATTCCCAGTCCGCCTCCGATTCTTCCCCGCGCGATTGTTGCTGCAGGTGGCAACATTTCTTGATAAAGATTGCTTTGGCTATTCTGTGCCTCTTATTTTTCCAAATGTATTTCATGACCTATTTTTCTATTTCTGTGATGAACATCATTGGGATTTTAAGAGGAATTGCATTAAATCTGTAAAGCACTTTTGGTAGTCTGGCCATTTTGACAATAATAATTCTGCCTAACCAAGAACATGGGAGATCTTACCATTTGACCCAGTTATCCTACTCCTCAGTTTATACCCAAAGGACTTAAAATCAGCATACTACAGTCACCCAAACAAATCAATGTTTATAGCAGCCCAATTCACAAAACTAAGCTATGGAATCAACCTAAGAATGAAACAGAAAAATGAATTTTTAAAAATGCAGCATATATACACAATGGATTATTACTCAGTCATAAAGAAGAATAAAATTATGTCATTTTCCAGTAAATGTATGAAACTGGAGGCTATCCTGCTAAGTGATATAAGTCAGTCCCCAAGGAACTGAAGGGCAAATGTTCTCTCTAATATGTGAATACTAACACATAATAAGAAAGGGGAGGGAAGAATAGAAGTTCATTGGATTAGACAAAGGGGAATGAAGGGAAGGGGGAATGGAAATAGGAAAGACAGTAGAATGAATTGGACATAACTTTTCTATGTTCATATATGAATATACTCCCTGTGAAACTCCACATCATGTTCAACCACAGAATGGGATCCTAATTAAAGTAAGTTATAGTTCATGTATGTATAATATGTCAAAATACACTACTGTCATATATATCTAAAAAGAACAAATATAAAGTGGGGGAGGGTGCATTAGGAAATAAAAGACAGAAGTTCCACAGGTTTTGCTTCCTTCCAAGACCATAGAGCCTCCTTATCACATGAAAAGGAGCTGGAACTTCCTGCAACCTGCATCTGAATCTTCCTTTTAGATAAAAGTGATATATTTTAAACTAATAAGAGGAAAGAATATTAAAGAGGACTTTCATTAGAATTTAAAATACCAAAATCAAGGATTTTAGCGATGGAGGAATAGTTTGAAGAAACAGTTGGAAAGGAAAAAGAAGGTAGTTTTAACAAAAGTCATCTGCCAAGAAAATACTTTTATTAAACAACAATAACAAAAAAAAGCCTTCCCAAACTGCTCTGTTACAAGATCTGCTATATTTATTTGTGTGCAAGAAGTGGTGTCGGCAATTGCACATATTCCTCGCTGTTTATCTAGGAGGTTGCAGTTGTATCATCTGGAGTTCCAGGAATAGGTTAAACAAACATGAAGAGTGCTAACTCTAAGAAAGATCAGTAGCACAATTTGAACAATTATGTCATTTTGCAACTGGGACTTTTGAGATGTAACTGGATTGCCCACTCATGCTGGCCAATTGGGTTTGTGCAGGCTGCAGGCCTCACCAACACCCTTCTGTGTTCTTGTCTTACAAATTTGAAGATTAAAATCAATGGACAATAATGAAAAGAAAGAGTAAATGGAGTAGGATTTATTCAAGTGAGAAGAGAGAGAACTCTCGTGATGTAACAGGAGACCCGGTAGTATCACAGGTCTTAGACCTTCCAGGAAACTGAGGTAGCATGAAAGCCCCCTTCTTCAAACCTCAATTCTTGTGATCAAGTCAAAGATTTCAGACATGTTGCTCAGAGTAATAGGCATCAACCTATTGAAGAAATTGGAAAAGGAAAAAAGGGGACACTCTCAAGGGAGACAATGGGTCCTCTCAGAGAGGAGAGGGACTGTGTACCTGTCCTGCACTCCAGTTTTATTGGGGACACCAAAGTTTTCAGAGAGTCCTGCCCAGATTCACCTCTTGACTTGACTGACCACAGGATAAGATCAGACTTTCAAGTCCCCACTGCCATGACAACTCTAGGTCATTTGGGCCCATATTGTCAGGTTCAAAGTGGATTCTTAACTATAAATTCTTACAAACTTTATGGTTAGGAAGAATTATCCTTATCTCCTTGAGTTTCAGAATATGGTCTTGAAAGGGTCACAAAAGTCTCCCCCTTCAAGGTGACTTGGGTTCCTCTTATCAACATTATTTGGGGCCTGCATTTCTCTTGTAGATAATAGTAGTTTGCTGAGGAATGTGACATATCCTGTCCACTTAAAGCACACAGGGCTGCAGGTAAATTGCTCTTGGAAAAGAAGACACGTGGTAGCCAGGAAGTGTAGCCAAAATAATCACATAGGCTCCTTGTGAGTTTGTTTTGCTGAAAGTTTGGCAAGGAATCTCAAATTGAATGTTTTAAAACTTGGAGGCCAAGGTAAGGCAAACTTCAGACTTTATTTGTAGTATTTAATATCTTCAGGTCTTGAGCCTGTCAGGAAGTAACAGTTTTTGCTCACTCACTCTAGGATTGGGAAATCTTGAAGCCAGGGATTTAATGTGAATTCTCAAATATGATGTTCAAGTCATAGCCAATAGTTCCAATTGCATCCTGTTATCAAAAGAACATATTTTTATTGAACAATTGTTATTGGTATTGCAAATAACAATATTGCCATAAAAATAAGAATACTAATTAACAGTTTCTAAGTGCTGGAGGAATCAGATTGGGAGAAAAGTAAATGTTTCCATTTTTTTACAAAGATATATTTTACCAAATTACTTTAAATAATAGGTTTTTAAAGTTTTCTTAAACCTGGAAAACAAAATATTAAAAGAACCAGCACAAAGGGGAATGAAGGGAAGGGAGGGAAACAGGAAAAGAAAAGACAGTGAAATGAATCCAAAATAATTTTCCAAAGTACTTATATGAATACACCATAGTGAATCTCACCATCATGTACATCCATGAGAATGTGGTTCTATCTAGAATAAGATATATTCCATGCTTGTACAACTATATCAAAATGAATTCTAGTGTCATGTATAACTATAAAGAACAATTTAAAAAAGAACCAACAATGTTTAAATTAAAAAGCTGCAAATAAATAGAATTATTTTTTATCATTTCCTTCAGTCTATGTAATTTTTGCTCTGTCTTATCTTGGCCAGCAATTTCATTAACCCAACAGTTTCATCATTAAAGTTTTGGAAGGTTCTTAATCCAAAGTTATTAGAAACCTATACTTACCAGTGTTCTTTTCATCCTTTCCATGAAACTCCTTGAAGTTTAAACACTTAAGAAAATAGTTGCATGCAAAAGAACTCTCAGAAAGGCATCAGATAAACCAATTTAACTATAGACACCAAGACATAAAGAGCTGATATGAGTTTATTATTTCTGTAGTATACAATAATTTAACACAATCAGAATCATGACTGGTAGTGTTATACCAAGACAGACTTCTAAAAATCTAAAATAACTTTTGGAATACATATTGAAAACATATCCATATGTATCTACTCAGGAAGCCAAGGCAAGAGTTAATAAAGATGAAAATAAATAACACTAAAACATAAGCATGAGTTTAAAGTTTATGTATTTATCATTTCATTTTTATAAGGTGTAAGAAACTAGATGTATTTGGATATGTTAATAAAGATGAAAAGTATGTTGAGGAAGAACATATTTCTAGAAATTATGAATTGATATTATCCTAAAATATGCTGGTTCAAAGATTAAAATTCTAACAAACATATGGTAACTTCTGGGTGTAGTTGCACTAACTTGCAGTCCAATTTACTTGGGAGACTGAGGGAGGAGGATCACTTGAGCCTAGGAGTTTGAGACCAGCCTGGGCAACGTAGTGAGACCATGATTCAAAACAAAACAAAGCAAAACAAAAACAAAACTTACATAAAAATTGTAAGTGATATATGGTGACTAAAACTAGATAAGGAAGAAAACAATTCTGTAAGTGAGGACATTTAGGCATGCGTAGTAAAATAAGTTATGAAATATAAGGATAAAGTTTTGTTGAGAGAAAAAGAGAGTGGTTTTGTCTTAAAGTATACTGACTGGTTATTACAGTGTGAGAGGGAAGGAAAGTGTGGAGTCAATAAATAAAGGTCATGGAAGGATTTGGAAGGTTTGTGAAGAATAAATGTTGTCAAAGGAATTTTGTGTGATCAAATTGGCTAAAATTAGAATGGAATTATATATTTTTTTCTAGATATTAAACATTGTGAAAAACACATTGATGAAAAAGTATGTTAAAACAACAAGGTTTTCTTAAAAAGTGTTAACCTACTCTTAAACAATTATAAGAGATTTTTTTTTTTTTTCCCTTGTCTGTTAGGTCTCTGGCCTTGAAAACAAAGATTCTGTAACTTCTTGTGCTTTATGCCTTTGAAATCATTTTGTCATTTTGGTTTTATTTCAAAATGACTTGTGATTCAACTTTACTGTTTTGGGCCTTTTGATATTTTTGACAAACTTCCCAAAGACCAATTCTGAAATTAAGACTTTTGGCCTCAAACTAAATTTGGGATAATCCAAAGGCCCTTGAATGTACAAAAGAGACATATTAAGCTTATTATGATTTGCTAATCTATATGAGAAATTCAATCAAAAAGAAATGATTTCTGACCTTTTGGAGTTAAGTTTGTATTTTTTTTCTGTTTTTCTTTGGTGGTGTCGAGGATTGAACCCAGGGTCTTGTGCCTACTTAGCTATATCCCCAGCCCTTCTTTTTTTTTTTTTTTTTGAGACAGGGTCTTGCTATGTTGCTCAGACTGACCCTGACCCTGAACACTAAAACATAAGCATAACATTTAGTTTCTTACACCATATAAAAATAAAATGATGAAGTACATAAACTTTAAACTCATGCTTATGGTTCAGTGTTTTCACTTATTTGAAAATGACCCAGATATCTAATGAATATCCATTGTTTAACATAACATGATCTTAAGATTTCAAGGTACTGAAAAGATATTTGGAACTATGAAGAGTTGTTGGGCAGGCCCAGGATGGCTATAGTTAGGCTCCCTCAAAGAGGCTTCTAGTGGGCTGTGTTTTCAGTACACAGCCAAGGTCATGAATATTTGCTTGTGAGCATGTGCTCACTTATGCAACCTGTTGGCAATGTGCCTTTTTCATCTGGCTTGCAAATAAAAAAGGCCAATGGAAGGACTCAGGGGCCCAGGGGCTGAAAGCTGGGTGCTGGCTAGGGGCTGCTGCTGCCTCTAAATAATGTGTGTTTACTATCCCAAATGTGCCTCACATCTTCCTTCACTGCCAGAGTCCCATACTTTCTTCCTGGACCTGAGCCCCACCACAACAAGAGTTCGTTTATAACCATTTATTTTATTTAAGTTGTAAATGCAAATTAGTAACACTGCTTTAAAGTAAAGAAGAAATAGTTTATTATGAGTCAAATATTGCTATGGTGAAATTGCAATAAATCACTGAGCTGATCTTAAAGCAGGAGATGATGAACCCATCATTATTCATCAGCTGGTGGGAAGAAGGCAGACTGCAATTCAACACTCCTCAACCCCCTTCAAGGGCTAGAGTATGCCTTTATAGTCCCAAACCCCATTAGTCATAAGTGGCTGTTGCCATGATTTAAAACCATCAACAAACATCATAAGATCTAAAATCATAAGCAGAAGTGAAGTTGATCCTAGTTGAGTACAAGTTAAAGAATGGTTACTAACATCTGGACAATCATTCTCTGACAGGGTACATTGTTCAAAAAACATGGGAACCAAAAAGAACAATTTCACATTGTATAAAAAGAACAGAAACATTTGCATTTCTAAGCAAGGTGTGCTAAGCAGGATCAGGATGGCAGAGGCAGAGTTTTCTCATGGGAGAAGCATTTCTTACATGATATGAAGTCTCAGGGTAAAATGGAGTCTGTCTGGTCATTGCCCATATAGCCAGGCCCATAACAACATGAGTGATCAAAGTCCAGGAATATGAATTCAAATTACCCTGAATGACTCCCCCTGAAGTGGAAGAGGTTATATAGAAAATGTTTATAACCAAAGAACAAAGAAAGTTAAAAATCAATTTATTCAACAAATACTTTGGTAGACGTTTGGTAGACAGGCTACAGTAAATCAGGGAAATATTTTTCTATAGGTTTCAGATGTTGTCTTACTGCATTCTTAAACTTAGGGTTGGTGGAGGCTAGTGGTCCCCTAGGTTGAACAATATATTCCAAGAGGCTTGCCTAATAGCCATGACAGTGTTAGTTAGACACAAGGTTGTTAAAAGTAAGTGATTTTCTTTTCCCCTAAAGGGCTTCAGGTAGCCCAAGATAATTTTGGCTTTAGCATGCAAAATTCCATCTCTCCACAAGCACAATGTTCCACTGCCAAGGTCAAACAGGCTGTAGGATCTTTAATATAGATGCGGCTTCTTAGGAGCCTCTCAGCTTCAAATATTTAACTAATTTATTCATTTTAAAAACTTGTTTGAATTACTCATGGAAAACAAACATAGCCACCATGTTATTTTAAATATCACAGAAGTCTATGTGTGTAGATCAGGGGTAGAGCACTGCCTAATAGTGTGAGACCCTGGGTTTAATCCCCAGTACTGCATCAATCAATCAATTCATAATCACAGATACATGGGCTGAAGATGTAGGTCAGTGGTAGACTGTGTGTGTGAGGCCCTAGATCCAAGCCCCAGCACTCTAAAGAAACTGCACAGATATTAAAGATGCTACTGACTGCTTGAGCTTGGCTGACTACAGCATCGTGATTGTAGAAGGATGAAATATTGTAGGTCAAGAGCCAAAATTATCCTGGGCTAACCATAACCTTATTATGATTCTCTAATAGCCATTTCCTTAACCTTTGTATTGTACTAACATTCTCATGACTATTAGGTAAACTTCTCAGAATCTATCACTAAGCTTAACAGACCACCAGCCTCCACCAACCCTAAAGCTAAAAATGCTATAACATCTGAAACCCATAGAAAAAAATTTATCCTCTTTGCTGTAGCATGCCTACCTGATTCTCCTATCACCAAGTGGTGGGGGGGTCCTAATAAGGTCCCCAGAAGGGAAAAGTAGACCTCAACTAAGGTTCTTGACTTACACAACAGAAAGGAACTTCAGGACTTATCAAGAGATCAAGAGAGATACAAACAATTGTTTACCCAGGAAAGCAAATGATAGAACAGAATATGCACTCCAAGGGAGAGAGAGTATGGGCACTGGAGAATGAGATGTGCTGTCAGGGCCTCAGGCCCTTCTCTTTTTAACTAGGGATTTAACCCAGGGGCAATTTACCACTGAGCCTCATCCCCAGCTCTTTGAATTTTTTATTTTGAGACAGGATTTCACTAAGTTGCTTCAGGCCTCATGTTGCTGAAACTGACCTTGAACTTGTAATCCTCCTGTCTCACACACCACAGTGACCACCCAGGCTTTTCTTTTAAGGGAAACTTAAAGGAAGCATGAGATCTCTGTGAGGTGGCATCAGCTTAATAAGTCCAATTCTTTTGATCATGGAACAGAGAGGCAGTTCAAGAGGTTCTGGTTCTTTTCAGAATCTTTAAGTTGACATAACCCAGTTAATAGATAACATTTGAACTGTACCCATATCATGGATGTCTAACACATTCTCTCTCTCTCTCTCTCTCTCTCTCTCTCTCTCTCTCTCTCTCAACTTCCTTTAAGCAATCTGAAAATACATTATATAAACTAACAAAGCATATAGGCACTAATTAACTGTACTTACAGTATTCTAAGTTTTATTGGAACTTTCCAGAATTCAGGCCTAGAGGAAAAGAGGCATAAGAAGCAAAGGTGAAGTGTTTGTGGAGTTTTTAAAGTTACATTCCTTCCTTTCTTCTCTGTTTTTTACCTATCTTTATTTCTTCTGTCCTTCCTCATCCCCACCAATGTGATAAATTATTGATTCATGACTTCTTTTTGTTCTATGATTATAAAAGTTCATGTAACCTCTTCTACAATGGAACATGTCATTCATGGTAATCTGAATCCACATTCCTAGACCATGGTCATTCATATTTGGCCCAAACAAATGGTATTTTAATTTCCTTTTGTTACAAGACCAAGTCTGGCTTCTCACCACATGACAGGCCATTCAAGTCAAGAGACAAAGTGGTGAGGCAAGGAAAGTGACTTTCTTCAAACAGCCAGTTGGATGAGAAGGTGGAGGAGTCTTGCCTAAAGCCCATCTTGCCAGGAAGTTGGTTTAGGAAGGGTTTATATAGGCAGTTGCTGGGTGTTTCCAGGCTGATGGGCATTTTCCCAAAGCAGGTGATCAGTACTTACAGCCTAGAGAATGCTTTCTTATAGTGGTGAGCCAAACGATGCACATCTGATCTGAATTATCTAGTTATGAGATGCTTGTCAATTCTGCAAATCTCAAGAACAAAGATGATTATTTCCTTGAGCTATTCTTGTTACTGATTCATTTTCCCATGTGCAGTTTCCAATATATTACACAATTGGCAGGCCAGAGCAGGTAGCAGCCCCAAGGTCCTCTTGTTGATTGCAAAATTTATGGCAATAAAAGAAAAAATCATTATTCTCAACTTCATTTTAAAACAGGTATTATTTCACAACAATACAACATGATCCTGGTCAGGAACCCAGAGAAAATTGATGATTCTAAAAACATTCTTACTTTTATTCTACCAACCATATCAAAACTAATTTTACTTAACAAAGATTTATACAAGAAGTATTACTTAAAGGCATCTGAGTTAGCTTTTATTTTTTGGTAAAATGCTTGATGGAAATACTTTATTTTTTTAATGTACAAATATCTTGGCAATATATATCTGTGAATCTGTGTTCTTGGACATGGTAATTCATCTTTGGTTCAGAACAAATTATTTTTAATTTCCTTTTGTTACCAAACCCAACCCTGGCTGCTCACCACGTAACAGGCCAGTCAAGTCAAGAGACAAGGTAGTAAGGCAAGGAAGGTTACTTAATTCAAACAGCCAGTTGGACAAGAAGATGGAGGGACTCCTGCCCAAAGTCCATCTTGCCATAAATCTGGTTTAGGAATGGTTTATATAGTTAGCTGTGCCCTGCCTTTGGGGTAGAATAGTAACTAATTGAAAAGGTTGATAGATTTAATTTTTTCATCAATCAGTCATTTGCTGATTTGCTTCATTTGGTGTTTCATAAAGAACTACACCTTCCATTGATAGTGATTCCTCTGATGGTTCTGGGAAGATTAAATGAAACCTTCCGAAAGGATTCAGCCTTCTAGATGACATCAAAAATAATTGCGGATTCATGGGAATGGGGTAGGAGAGAAGAAATAAGGTTAGACAGAAAGGAGACAAACAGAAATAAAGAGGATTTTAGCTTTAAATCTAAAAACTCCATGAGACTCTCACCTTCATTCCCTGTTTTTCCTCCCAGCTTTAAGTATTAGAAGGTCCTATAAAACTTAGAGCACTGTAAGTCCAGTTAATTAGTGCCTATGTACCTTGTTAACTTACAGAACCCATTTTGAAACTAATTTAAAGAATAGAGAAAGATAGTGTTAAAAACCCATGATAACTGGTATAATTCTACATCATATACCACCAAAAAAATGAGAAGTTACACTCCATTTATGTATGATATGTCAAAATGCATTCTACAGTCATATATAACTAATTAGAACAAATAAAAACACCCATTGATATAGGGACAGTCCATGTGCATTTAACTAGATAGCATCAACCTAAAGATTCTGAAAAGAACCAGACCACCCTGACTCCACTCTGTGCTCCACTATCAAAAGAATCAAGCTCATTTAAGTGATGTCAACCCATGTACCCTTCACGCTCAGTGCATACAAATTTTCCTTTAAAGGAAGAAGCCTAAGACCCCCAAAGCACTATTACTCTCCACCACCCACAGTCCCTCTCCCTTTGGATGCATATCCTGTCTTATCATTTGCTTTCCTGAATAAACCTTTTTTTGTGCCTCTTTTGACACATCCTAAAATTTCTTTCTGCATTTCTGCAGTGGAAGTCAAGAATCTGCAGATACTAAGGTTTTTCAAGATGGTAGAATAGAGGAGGTCACTTTCCTTGCTGCTTCATGGCATGAAACCAAGAAAGCAGACAGGCAGCTTCTCAGCAAGGAGTGGAACCCAGGGGAGATGCCTGGGGTAGTCTTCCAGCATGGACCAGCAATTACTGGACCCTGGAGGTGGGCTGATTTAAAATCCCCATATCAATTGGCATTCAGCAAAGAATCTGGAGCTACCTAAGCCTAAACCCTGTCTCCAGGAATTGTACCTATGAGATTACCTTTCTCACTCCAGCAATACAAAGGGTGGAGCATCACGCTCCAGACGACCCTCACCTAAATCTGCTGAGAAGAGAAGCTGAGAATCTTTTGAACTACAATAGAAAGAATTCACTGACTTTTCATTGAGTTTTTTTTTTCTTTTTTCCTTTTTTTTTTTTTTCCTTTTTCTCTCTGTTTAATTGTGACCTTAACGGTACATGAACATTTATACATACTCATTTGTTTTCTCATTTCTAGAATTTTTGAAACCAGTTATTCTTCATGGATCAGTTTTTTTAAGGACTAGGAGGTTTGATTAGAATATCTTAGCTTTGTTTTATTTTTTTTAATTTTTAATTTTTTTTAGTTGTTGAGGGACCTTTATTTTATTCATTTATTTATATGTAGTCCTGAGTATTAAACCCAGTGCCTCACTCATGGGAGGCAAGCACTGTTACACTGAGCCACAACCCCAGCCCAATTTTTACTTCATATGTACTTTTTCTCTTAACTGTTACCCTTGATTCTTTCTTTCTTTTCTTCTGCTAACAGCCAATCTCTATTGTTCTCTCTTCCACTCTTCCTTTAATTTTTTACTTCTATCTTCTCTTCTCCTTCCTCATAATCATCAAATCCTATATCACTGCTATTCTCTTCTGGTCCGCCATTTAAAATTGTGAAACTTTTTGCAAACTTGCTGTTTTCATTGTAGACAATATCATTTAAGTTTATTGTGATAATTAACATTATAGACATCATAGTAGGAACTATTTTGTTTAATTCTATATGTTGTTTGCATTGGTGGTTGTTGTTATTTGTCTCCCCCTAAACAGTGAGGTACTAGAAAATGTCAGTGACATTGTAAGTCCACAGGATAGAAACTC
This sequence comes from Sciurus vulgaris, assembly GCF_902686455.1. NCBI lineage: Eukaryota > Metazoa > Chordata > Mammalia > Rodentia > Sciuridae > Sciurus > Sciurus vulgaris. Next base: position 60,460,845 of record NC_136469.1, read on the forward strand.
TACTGCATCATATCCATCCTGTTAGATGGGTAGACACACTAACAGCATGAAAAAGCAAGGGAATAAATTTCCCCAAGCAAACCAAGATACTCCAATAACAGAATCCATCAACACCACAGTGGAAGAAATGTCAGAGGAGTTTAGAATGTACATAGTTAAACTTATGTGTGAAGTAAAGGACAGCATAAGAGTGAAATCAGAGAGAAAATACAGGAAGTGAAAGATCACTTCAAAAAAGAGATAGAGATTCTGACAAAAAAAACCAAGCAGAAATTCTCAAAACAAAGGAATCAATAAAGCAAATTAGAAATTCAATAGAAAGCATCACCAGCAGACTAGAACACTTGGAAGCAGTGTTCTAAGCAATGAAGACAAAATATATAATCTTGAAAACAAAGTTAAGTGGGGGGGGGGGGGGAAGATGTTAAGAAACCATGAACAGGGCTGGGGATATAGCTCGGTTGGTAGAGTGCTTGCCTTGCAAGCATAAGGCCCTGGGTTCAATCCCCAGCACCAAAAAAAAAAAAAAAAAAAAAAAAAGAAGAAGAAGAAGAAGAAACCATGAACAGAACTTCCTAGAAGTACGGGATAAACTGAAGAGACTAAATTTAAGATTTATTGGGATAGATGAAGGCTTGGAGATACAAATGAAAGGAATGCACACTCTTTTCAATGAAATATCGGAAAATTTCCCAAACCCAAAGAATGAAATGAAAAAATCAAATACAGGAGGTTTAAAGGACTCCAAATATACAAAATTACAACAAACACACACCAAGGCACATTATCATGAAAATGCCTAGGCTGCCAGAGAAAAACAATAGGAAACATTTGGAGGAAAACCAATCCAAATCTCAGCTGATTTCCCAACCCAGACCCGCAAAGCTACGAGATCTTGAAAGAAAACTGATGCCAGCCAAGAATCCTATATCCAGCAAAATTAAACTTCAGAATTGATGATGAAATAAAATCTTCCATGATAAACAAAAGCTAAAAGAATTAACAACTAGAAAGCCTGCACTACAAAACATATTCAGTAAGATATTTCATGAGGAAGAAATGAAAAATAAAAGTGAAAACCACCAAGGGGAAGAACAACACTAGAAGAACAACACTAAAAGAACAGTGAATCAATGGAGAAACTAATTCAAATTAAAAACCAGAAATAAATCAAGATGACAGCCTTGGCAACATAGCAAGACCCATCTCAAAAAAAAAAAAAAAATTCCCTGCTTAAAGAAAAATAGGTCCTACACAGGTAGTATGTAGAGAATTAACTACATTCATGTAAAAATGTAATTTTTTTCATGTAACATTGAAATATTCATGTAACATTCATGTAACACTAGTTATCCTTGGGAAGTGGTTGGGATGGTAGTACTTCATTGTATATATACCACAGTTTCTTTATCCATTCATCGTTGAAGGGCATCTAGGTTGGTTCCATTGTTTGGCTATTGTGAATTGAGCTGCTACATTACTGTAGTATATTGATTTTAAGTCCTTTGGGTATAAACCAATGAGTGGGATAGCTAGGTCAAAGTTTTCTGAGGAATCTCCACACTGCTTTCCATAATGGTTGCACCATTTTGCATTCTCATCAGCAATGTATGAGTGTACATTTTCCCCCACATCCTTGCCAACATTGATTGTTGCTTGTATTCTTGATAATTGAAACAAAATTACTTCACTCCAGTCAGAATGCAAATAACTATGCACACTTCTGGTCCCCCTGTCTATATAATCTGGAAGCTGATGTCACTACTCCCAAAACAGAGCTGGAAACTGGTACCCTTTGTCTTCCTGGTACAGTTATACCGATTAAAATTCCTCTGCTGCTTTTCACCATTACTTTTTCCAATTGTTTTTTGGGGTAGTCGCCAGACCTAATTTTTGGAGGAACCCCATATTTGGGTATCTGGCCCATGATTCTGGTTTTAAAAAATGACAATAGAAGTTTCAGAATATTACATAAATTTAGTTGAAAAATCAGTATTAGGATTTAAGAGAATTGACTACAGTTTTGAAAGAAGCTCTACTGTGGATAAAGTACTATCAAACAGCTTTACATGCTGCTGAGAAATGTTTTGTGAAAGGGAGAGTCAATCGATGTGGTAAATTTCATTGTCTTATTCTAAAAGATCACTGCAGACATTCCATCCTTGAGCAACTACCACACTGATCAGTCAGCAGTCATCTTTACCAAGGAAGACCCTCCACCACAAGATTATGACTCACTGAAGACTTAGATATCATTAACATTTACACTGTTAGTGGAAATATGAACTGGTATAGCCACCTGGAAATCAACATGGAGTTTTCTCAAAAAATTAAAAATAGAACTATATTGTCCAGCAATTCTACTTCTGGTTATACATCCAAAGAAACTAAAATCTGAATCTCAAATGGATATTTGCATTCCCATGTTCAGCATTGTTCACAATAGCCAACATATGGAAACAACCTAAATGTATCAACGAAGTACTAGATAAAGAGAATGCGATGTATAACTAAAATGGAATATCACTCAACCTTTAAATAGAAGAAAATTCTGACATTTGCAATAGCATAGAGGGACCTACAGGATATTATAGAAAATGAAGTAAGCCAAATGCGGAGAGACAAATAGTGCATAATCCCATTTATATGTGGAATCTAAAATAGTCAAACACATAAAAGAAGAGAGTAGTATGGTGGTTCCCAGTGGCTGGGGAGAAGGGAGAAATTTGTAAAGATGAACAGAATTTCAGTTATGTAAAATAAGATTTGGTGATCTACTGTACAATATAAGGTCTATGATTAACAATACTGTATTGCATATTTAAAATTTTTGCTAATGGTGTATATCTTCTATTAGTTGCTCTTACTAAAAAATGAAAATGCAGATAGAGAAAAATTTTGGTAGTGATAATGGTGGCATTGATAATGATGACAGTTTGATGACCCCACAGGTACATAATTACCTCCAACTACATCTATTTGTGCACATTAAATTTATACAGCTTTATGTATCAATAATACCTCAATAAATTAGTTTTATATAAATCAAAAGGAAGGAAAAATTATCAGTATAAATCTTTCTGGCATTAGATAAGGCAATAGTTCTTAGATATTATACCAAAAGCATGGACAACAAATGAAAATAAGATAAATTTGGCTTTACCAAAGTTAATTTTTTCCAAAGGACACTATTAAGAAATTAAAAGACAACCCATAGGAGAGGAGGAAAAATCACAAATCATATATCTGATAAGGGATTTGTATTCAGAATAAAGAACTCTTTATAATTCAATAATGAAAAGATGAATTATACAGCTGAAAATGGGTAAATGATATGACTAGATATTTCTCCTGAGAAGTTGCACAGATGGACAGCAAGCACATGAAAAGATGCTCAACCTCATTAGTTAGAATGGACTGAATTTTTGGTTCTCTTGCCCTCAAAATTTCATATGTCGAAACCCTAATCCCATCAAGATGGCTTTGGAATTGAGGCCTTTGGAAGGTAATTAGGTCATAAGAGAGGAGCAACCATGAGTGGGATTCATGCCCTCATAAGAGGAAGTCCAAGGTCTAACTGATAGAGAAGGCAGTTAGGCAGATACAGCAGGAGGAGTCCAGAGAGGTGACAACCACCTGTGTATCTGTGATTCTTCAGATACACATTTATGCCCTTGTGATATTAACTGGTGGGCCTGACTGCCCCATTACATGGAAAATAGAAGAAAATGTTATGAACATACAGTACCTGGAAAAAAAAAGTGCTCCCAAATGACCTGAGGTTCAATATAATATCATTTACCCTGCAGTTTTGATCATCTCCTACACACTTTTGAGCTCTACTTAGGTGGTTATAGGTAAATGTCTGTACATTGAGCTTTAAGTTACATAACTACCAAGGTAGTAGAATACACATTCTTCACAAGTGCCTGCAAAACAAAAATACATGATCCACAAGCTTATAAAATTAACCTCCACAAATTTAAAAGAATTGAAATCACATAAGTGTGTTATCTGGCAATAATAGAATTGAACTATAAATAAGAGAAATAACGGACATTTCTCAACACATGAAATCTAGATGACACACTTTAAAATAATCTCTATATCAAAAAAGACTCAAAGGAAACTTTTAAAATCTATGGCACTGAAGGAAAATGGAAATACATGTCAACATTTGTGTGGCAGAGCTAAAGCTGCACGAATCAGATATTTATAGTGATAAACGGTTATATTAGAAAACATGAAATAGGCCAACTCATACCTCATGGTCCCAGAAACAGAAGAGCTAAATAAGACCAAAACAAGCAGAAGGAAGGAAATAAGAGAGATAATAGCAGAAATAATGAAATTGAAAAGAGAAAAGCAATAGAGAAAATCAGTGAAACAAAGAGCAGTTTCTTTGAAAGAATCAATAAAATTAAAAAATCTCTAGCAAGACCAATAATGAAAAAGAGAAGGCACCGATTACCAATATCAGAAATAAGGGGCTGGAGTTGTGGCTCAATAGCAGAGCACTCGCCTAGTATATGTATGTTTGATCCTCAGCACTGCATATAAATAAATGAATAAACTAAAGGTCTATGACATCTAAAAAAATATTTTAAAAAAGAAAGAAAGAAAACAAGTATCATTATAGACATTACAAACACAAAAAGGATAATAAAGTAATGACAACATTAACAACTCAACACACATAAATTCAACAACTTAGGTACAATGGAACAATTTCTCAAATACCATAGCCACAGCAACTTAACAAATATGAAATAGATTATATGTATAGCTCTATAACTATTAATGTAACTAAACTTATAATTTAAAGTGTCCCTAAAAATCAATCTGTAGATCAAAATGGTTTCTCTGGAGAATTCTACCCAACAATGAAAGAGTAATTCTACACAATCTCTTCCAAAAAAAAAAAGAGAATACACATCTCAGTTCATTTTATTTACTCAGTATTACCATAGCACCAAAATCACACAAATAGAAGTGAAAAAAAATATGAAAACTATCTGGCATAGTGGTGCACACCTATAATCTTAGCAATTCAAGAGGCTGACACAGGAAAATCACAAGTTCATGGCCAGCTTGGGTGACTTAGCAAGACCCTGTCTCACAAATAAAAATAAATAAATAAATAAATAAACAAACAAAGGGACTGAAGATGAAGCTCAGATGTAGGTTGCCCCTGGGTTCGATACAAAATATAAATACCTATAAACACTAATAACTCTCATGAATGTAAACACAAAAATCTTTAGCAAAACATAAAGGGAATTCAGTAATTCATAAAATGACATTCACCCATTGGGATTTGTTTCAGGTGTATTAGGCTGGTTCAACATTTGAAAAATCAATTAATATAATCTACCGCATTGACAAGCTAAAGAAGGAAAACCATATGATTATACTGATGGATGTATTTTCTCATCCTCTTTCCTTCTAGTTAAAGCCAGCCTATTTGTGTTGCCTTTCGTTGAAAATGCATTTCTTTGTCTGCATCCTTCATCAAGACCCTTAGGTCTTAGTCAAGACTTAGTGTACACACTGAGATTTTTCTCACCTCCAAATCCTAGTTGTTAGACTCCTTATGCAAATTGTCTTTACTTTCTGTGGGTCACCAGGCCTGAATACCAAAGGGTGAGGAGCTTTTTGCTAGTGCCATTTTGTACCATCTAGTACCATTCTCATTCCTCAACTGCAGTAATTTTTCAGAAAACCAGAAGTTTTGCTCAAGTTTAGAGACAAAGATGAGCATCTCCACATTTGAAAAACAAGAAAAGAGAAACAATTTTATACACTCTTGGAAATTTTAAACTTGGATATTTATAAGCCCAAATCTAAAACTCAACAGAGTGGATAATACAAGGACGCCCTCCTGATTAGCAGGGGGAAAATAACATGTGCACATTTTTACCTTGTGTGCTCTTTCACTTGACTGAGCCTATTTTATATTACACTTAGGAACCTTCCTCAAGCATCAGCAAAGTCTGAGTTTCTTGAAAATGTAAAAGACCCTGGCCTAATAATTACCTGACTGCACATAAAACTCAGAAGCCAGCCTTTTGATCTGCCAATTACTTGCATATCTTTGTGCTTTTCATACTGAGAATTATGACCAGAACCTCCCATTCTTAATATTTTCATCTGTGGCAAGAACACAATGAGGTTATCATGAGTACTATAGACAGGGGGATGTGCTCTCCTCTTTATGTCATTTGTGAGCTTGTCTATTTACCAGCACTTCGTCACCCCATTAGTCTCCAGGTTCCCATAGCTGGGAAGCTGTTTAATCCGAGTGCTACCTGCAAAATCTTGGTCTTCTTGCTACACAACTAAAGACACAAGGAGGTGAAGAGGCAGGGTTGTGGTAGATCAAGAACTGTATTAGCAATAGCTAGCAGACTGGGACGTGGTGTGTTACATAGGTCATCTTGGCTAACAACCACAAGCAAAGAGCTTCTATGGGAAATTTAAGGAAGTATATTTTTAACCACAGACAGGTGGGCACCAGAGTAATCATTAATCCTGAAGTGGTCCATTTCTTTGATGCACATTCCGATGTTATCTGAAGGTCACCAAGTGCTCTGGGTTCTGTAAATCTAAAGAAAGATTAGGAGGTCTTATGACTAATGTTTCTCTGTTCCTTTTTCCTGGAATAGCTGATCTAATAGTTAGTATCATACATGTGCATCTTTTCTTTAAACTTTAGAATGCCAGGCAAAGGTAAAGAAAACAAAAAGCAAGTTTGCAAAGAACAATCTGCTAGGTACCAGTTAACCAATTAGGTGGCTTCATCAGGACCTCTCCCTCCTCTTTCACTTTTCTTTTATTCCCTTTATTGGCTTTCCTTCAATTTTTTAATCCCTTCAGTAATAAAGTCCAAGAATTATACCAGACTTTCCAGAGTCAAAGATATATCCCCTCCTTCAAAGATCTCACAGAGGAACAGTTAATTGAAAACATGCAAAGAGAGTAAAAGAGAGTGAGATGTGATCCTCAAGGAAGACATTTAACCTAGGTGGGCTTCCCAGAACAGGTGATAACTAAAGAGAAATTACCTGAGAAATAAGAATTAACCAGGCAAAAGAGGAAAATAATGTGCAGGCAGGAGAAAAAACATATAGGTGAGGGGGAAAAAAAAAGCCCATTTGATAATCTCCAGAATATTCTTTGTGGCTATGGAGTAAAGGCCAAGGAAGAAAGTGATAGGAGGTACGCTTGGAGAAAGTAACATGGAGAGGATCATAATACCAGTGAATCCTATTAAGGAATTGGCAGCAATGTCATTTTTAGATAGATTAGCATGATTGACATTATATTTCAGATGGCAGTGATGAGAGAGAGTGAATTTGAAGGTGATGGCAATGAACCAAGGGAAGCACAAACCGTTTTCAATAGTCCAGGTAGTAGTTAGTAGGAAAGGAGAAGAGGCGACAGATTCTGGAAAAATTAGACTGTATGGTTAAGGGACAGAGAAAAATTAAGTCAACTTCCTAGGTTTCTATCTTGTATGAGTGAACAGATTTTTGTGGCTTTTTTCAAGAAAGCAGTGGGAAAAGCAGATTTATGTTCTGTTCTCTGGAGGGTAGGGACAGAGTAAGGATGGGAGGAAGAAATAATGATGTGTTCACATTTTAACATGTTGAGTTTGAGATACCTGTGAAACATTCAAATAGCAGATGACTATGTGAGTCCAAGGCTTCAGGAGAAATCTGTCTGATTGCCATGGATTGTGAAAGTCACCTACATAAAGGCATGGTTGAATCTATAAAAATAGGTGAGTTCACACAGGAAGATAATTCATAGTAAGAACAATGGTGGGTTGAAATCAGAATTTCTAAGAATTTTTTACCATCCATAACTTCTTCAACCTCAGTCTGTAATGACCACCATCTGATAATTGTCACTATTAGATGGTCTCCATTCTTTGCTCCACAGCTCACCTCACCCGCTGCCCCCCAAAACTAATTCTTACATCTAGTGTCACCAAAGAGTCCCACACTGTGCTATTCTATTCCAACCCTGAACCAGCCACCAGCCAACTTCATTCATAGTGATATCAAAAGTATGACATCTATTCTCTTGGGTGTGTTGCATTTTCTAAATATAACTGATATTTGCAATACCAATTTGAGTACAAGAGAAGTATATTGGGATTGGAGAGACTACTTTCAGCATATATTTATTTTGTGTTTGTTTTTTCTTGAGTGTAGAAGAAATGAACACTTTCTAGTAACCATTAGGGTTCTCCAACTCCCAGGCCTAATAATTTTCCCTTTCTTACCCTATTTTCTACGTTCCAAGTGATCAGATGCAAAGCAGTCCTACTCCGGAAGCCTGGTACACCACTTGCCTTTGAGGAGATAGAAGTGGCCTTACCAAAGGCAAAGGAAATCCACATAAAGTTAAAAAAAAAAAAATCCACATTTCCACATCTAAAACCAGAGTGGTTCACTATGAGATATGTTAATTTTTTCAGAGCATTCAATTCAAAATGAAAACTACACACACTCATCTATTTCTTCGTTATTAAATGTTTTCATTAGTCTTTAAACCAAACCAGAGAAAAGGTCAAGAAGATACAGTAGCTGTTCACACTGCTGAATAGAATAGAATAAATAGACTTCAATGGTTTTTCTCAATTTTAGTTATATGGAATTACTTGAGAGCTATGAAAAATGCTGAAAACTGGATCCTGTTGCCAGAAAATCTGAAATTATGGTTTAATTGGTTTGGGATGCAGCCTAGGCATGGAAAATCTTTAAATCTCTTCCAGATGATTCTAACAGTTCCCACAGATTAGAACTTAGGTCATCCGATTTATAGTTGAGGTCCTTAAATTATTTTAATTATAACCAGGAAGAATAAGTACCATTTATTAATGGATTACAAAGAGGCAGTTACTTCTAAGTCACCTTAGCTACACAGCTCATACCCTCTTCCCAGAGAGCCTTCTCTGGTCTCTATCCTCTATGGAATGAGCAATGGGCCATTTGGCTACCCCATCTCTGCACGACCCACAGGGTCACAACCCAAACAATCAAATTTGGACACTGATTTAAAGACATTCGGCCGTAATCTGACAGGCAACAGATCTGAATCTCCATGTATTTGAACCAAGATATAGAGAAAGCAGCAAGACATTGGAGAGGTCGAGTGGACTCAGGGCCTGGTAGCCGTTTTTAATCATGCAATCATGATAAATAAATGGAGAAAGTCTTTCTGCAGAGTACAATAAGATAATACAGTTATGCCCATGTTGAATCAAAGTGGAGATTTGAACAGAATGGTGGATTGTTTGGTGTATTTCTACATCCATGAGATCTGAATGAACTTCCTACAGTTAAGTTGCAAGCAATTTATGCTATTCTTTTAATAATTCCCCTTTTACACTACATGTTCAAAGTTCAATAGGTTTTCTTTCTTGATCAAGGTGTGTGTGTGTGTGTGTGTGTGTGTGTGTGCGCGCGTGCGCGCACGCCGCACAACCCTCACAACCATTTCAGAGATGAAACAGAGACTCATAAGGAATAACTTACATCTAAGTCACAAAACTAAGAAGGGGGAAGAGCAAGAATCTCAGCCTTAAACCCTTTTTATTTTTAATTAAAAATCAAAAATTTACATAGGGCAATGTTTGATTCATTCTGTTATTTTTTTCCCTTCCCCCCCACCACTCTTTTCCCTCTATACAGTCCTTCCTTCCTCTATTCTCACCACCCTCCTTATCCCTAACCCTAAACCTAACCCTAACCCTAACGCTAACACCTCCTACCCCCCATTATATGTCCTCATCCGTTAATCAGCGAGATCATTCGTGCTTCAGTTTTTTGAGATTGGCTTATCTCACTTAGCATGATATCCTCCAATTTCATCCATTTGCCTGCAAATGCCATAATTTTATCATTCTTCATGGCAGAGTAATATTCCATTGTATATATATATATATATATATATATACCACAGTTTCTTTATCCATTCATCAACTGAAGGGCATCTAGGTTGGTTCCACAATCTGGCTATGGTGAATTGAGCAGCTATGAACATTGATGTGGCTGTATCTCTGTAGTATGCTGATTTTAACTTCTGAACATTGATGTGGCTGTATCTCTGTAGTATGCTGATTTTAACTTCTTTGGGTATAGGCCAAGGAGTGGGATAGCTGGGTCAAATGGTGGTTCCATTCCAAGCTTTCTGAGGAATCTCCATACTGCTTTCCAGAGTGGCTGCACTAATTTGCAACCCCACCAGCAATGTATGAGTGTACCTTTTTCCCCACATCCTCACCAACACCTATTGTTGCTTGTGTTCTTGATAATCGCCATTCTAATTGGGGTGAGATGAAATCTTAGGGTAGTTTTGATTTGCATTTCTCTTATTACTAGAGATGTTGAACATTTTTTCATATATCTGTTGATTGCTTGTAGATCTTGATCTGTGAAGTGTCTGCTCATTTCCTTAGACCATTTGTTGATTGGATTATTTGGATTCTCGGTGTAGAGTTTTTTGAGTTCTTTGTAGATTCTGGAAATTAGCACTCTATCTGAAGTATGAGGGCAAAGATATTCTCCCGCTCTGTAGGCTCTCTCTTCATATTACTGATAGTTTCCTTTACTAAGAGAAAGCTTTTTAGTTTGAATCTATCCCAGTTATTGATTCTAGCTTTTATTTCTTATGCTATGGGAGTCCTGTTAAGGAAGTCTGATCCTAAGCCAACAAGTTGAAGGTTTGGACCTACTTTTTCTTCTATAAGATGCAGGGTCTCTGGTCTGATTCCGAGGTCCTTGATCCATTTTGAGTTGAGTTTTGTGCAGGGTGAGAGATAGGGGTTTAGTTTCATTCTGTTGCATATGGTTTTCCAGTTTTCCCAGCACCATTTGTTGAAAAGGTTATCTTTTCTCCATTGCATATTATAGGCACCTTTGTCTAGGATGAGAAAATTGTATTTATTTGGGTTTGAGTCCATGTCCTCTATTCTGTACCATTGATCTACCTGTCTATTTTGCTACCAATACCATGCCGTTTTTGTTACTATTGCTTTGTAATAGAGTTGAAGATCTGATATTGCAATACCCCCTGCTTTGCTCTTTATACTGAGGATTGCTTTAGCTATTCTGGGTTTCTTATTCTTCCAGATGAATTTCGTGATTGCTTGGTCTATTTCTGATTGGTACATCATTGGGATTTTAATTGGAATTGCATTGAATCTGTATAGCACTTTTGGTAGTATGGCCATTTTGACAATATTAATTCTTCCTATCCAAGAACATGGGAGATCTTTCCATCTTCTAAGGTGTTCTTTAATTTCCTTCTTTAGTGTTCTGTAGTTCTCATTGTAGAGGTCTTTCACCTCTTTTGTGAGACTGATTCCCAAGTATTTTATTTATTTCGAGGCTATTGTGAATGGGGTAGTTTTCCTAATTTCTCTTTCTAAAGATTCATCACTTATGTATAAAAATGCATTGGATTTATGAGCATTGATCTTGTAACCTGCTACTTTACTGAATTCACTTATGAGTTCTAAGAGTTTTCTGGTGGAATTTCCAGGTTCCTCTAAATATATAATCATGTCATCAGCGAACAGGGATAGTTTGAGTTCTTCTTTTCCAATTCGTATCCCTTTAATTTCTTTGGTTTGTCTAATTGCTCTGGATAGAGTCTCAAGAACGATGTTGAATAGAAGTGGTGAAAGAGGGCATCCCTGCCTTGTTCCAGGTTTTAGGGGGAATGCTTTCAGTTTTTCACCATTTAGAATGATATTGGCCATGGGCTTAGCATAGATGACCTTTACAATGTTAAGGAATGTTCCCACTACCCCAATTTTTTCTAGTGTTTTGAGCATGAAGGGATGCTGTATTTTATCACATGCTTTTTCTGCATCTATTGAAATAATCATGTGATTCTTGACTTTAAGTCTGTTGATATGGTGAATTACATTTATTGATTTCCGGATGTTGAACCAACCTTGCATCTCTGGGATAAAACCCACTTGATCGTGGTGCACTATCTTTTTAATGTATTTTTGTATGCGATTTGCTAAAATTTTGTTGAGAATTTTTGCGTCGATGTTCATTAAGGATATTGGTCTGAAATTTTCTTTTCTCGATGTGTCTCTGTCTGGTTTAGATATCAGGGTGATATTGGCTTCATAGAATGAGTTTGGGAGGGTTCCCTCCTCTTCTATTTCATGGAATACTTTGAGACGTATTGGAATGAGCTCTTCTTTAAAGGTTTTGTAGAACTTGGCTGAGAACCCATCTGGTCCCAGACTTTTCTTTGTTGGAAGGATTTTGATGACCTCTTCTATTTCATTGCTTGAAATTGATTTATTTAAATTGTGTATGTCCTCCTCATTCAGTTTAGGTAATTCATATGTCTCTAGAAATTTGTTGATGTCTTTGAGGTTTTCTGTTTTGTTGGAGTATAGATTTTCAAAATAGCTTCTAATTATGTTTTGTATTTCACTCGTCTGTTGTGATATTTCCTTGTTCATTCCGAATTTTAGTAATTTGAGTTTTCTCCCTCTTTCTCTTTGTTAGCGTGGCTAAGGGTTTATCAATTTTGTTTATTTTTTCAACTATTTATTTTGTTAATTTTTCCAATTGTTTCTTTTGTTTCAATTTCGTTGATTTCAGCTCTGATTTTAACTATTTCCTGTCTTCTACTACTTTTGATGTTGGCCTGCTCTTCTTTTTCTATGGCTTTGAGCTGTAGTGTTAAGTCATTTATTTGTTGATTTCTACTTCTTTTGTTGAATGCGCCCCATAAAATAAATCTTCCTCTAAGTACTGCTTTCATAGTGTCCCAGAGATTTTGATATGATGTGTCTGTTCTCGTTTACTTCTAAGAATATTTTTATTTCCCTCCTGATGTCTTCTGTTATCCATTCATCATATAATAGTGTATTATTTAATCTCCAGGTATTGGAGGAGTTTCTGTTTTTTATTCTGTCATTTATTTCTAATTTCAATCCATTATGATCTGATAGAGTACAAGGTAGTATCTCTGTCTTCTTGTATTTGCTAACAGTAGCTTTGTGGCATAAAACATGGTCTATTTTAGAGAAGGATCCAAGTGCTGCTGAGAAGAAAGTGTATTTGTTCTTTGTTGGATGGTATATTCTACATAAGTCAGTTAAGTCTAAATTGTTGATTGTGTTATTGAGATCTATGGTTTCTTTATTCAATTTGTGTTTGGATGATCTATCCAGCAGTGAGGGAGGTGTGTTAAAATCGCCTAGTATTATTGTGTTGTGGTCTATTTGATTTCTGGAATTGAGAAGGATTTGTTTGACGTACATGGATGAGCCAATGTTCTGGGCATAGATATTTATGATTGTTATGTCTTGTTGATTTATGCTTCCCTTAAGCAGTATGTAATGTCCTTCTTTATCCCTTCTGACTAGTTTTGGCTTGAAGTCCACATTATCTGAAATGAGGATGGATATTCCAGCTTTTTTGCTGCGTCCGTGTGCATGGTATGTTTTTTCCCATCCTTTCACCGTTAGTCTGTGGGTATCTCTTTCTATGAATTGAGTCTCTTGCAGGCAGCAAATTGTTGGATTTTTCTTTTTAATCCAATCTGCCAGTCTTTGTCTTTTGATTGATGATTTCAGGCCATTAACATTCAGGGTTATTATTGTGATATGATTTGTATTCCCAGTCATTTGACTCATTTTTGTTTTTTGACATGATTTGGTTTCTCCTTTATTTGGCTATTCCTTTAGGCTAGTTCCTCCCGTTGCTGATTTGCATGTTGTTTTTCATCTCTTCCTCATGGAATATTTTGCTGAGAATGTTCTGTAATGCCGGCTTTCTTTTTGTAAATTCCTTTAGCTTTTGTTTATCATGGAAGGATCTTATTTCGTCGTCAAGAAGGATATTATTTCATCGTCAAATCTGGAAGTAAGTTTTGCTGGGTATAAAATTCTTGGTTGGCATCCATTTTCTTTCAGGGCTTGGTAAATGTTGTTCCAGGCCCTTCTAGCTTTTAGGGTCTGGATTGAAAAGTCTGCTGATATTCTTATTGGTTTCCCCCTGAATGTAATTTGATTCTTTTCTCTCGCAGCCTTTAAAATTCTGTCTTTATTTTGTATGTTAGGTATTTTCATAATAATGTGCCTTGGTGTGGGTCTGTTGTAATTTTGTATATTTGGAGTCCTATAAACCTCTTGAACTTGGTTTTCCATTTCATTCTTGAGATTTGGGAAATTTTCTGATATTATTTTATTGAATAGATTGTTCATTCCTTTGGTTTGTTTCTCTAAGCCTTCCTCAATCCCAATAATTCTTAAATTTGGCCTTTTCATGATATCCCATAGTTCTTGGAGATTCTGTTCATGATTTCTTACCATCTTCTCTGTTTGGTCCACTTTGTTTTCAGGATTAAATATTTTGTCTTCATTATCTGAGGTTCTGTCTTCCAGTTTTTCTATCCTATTCATTATGCTTTCTATGGAGTTTTTAACTTGGTTTATTGTTTCCTTCATTTCAAGGATTTCTGTTTGGTTTTTTTTCAGTATCTCTAACTCTTTATTGAAATGATCTCTTGCTTCCCGTATTTGCTCTTTTAACTGTTGATTGGTGTGATCATTTAATGCCTGCATTTGCTCTTTTATCTCCTCCTTCAATGCCTGCATTTGCTCTTTCATTTCCTCATTTGCTTCCCTGATTGTTTTAATTATGTACATTCTGAACTCCCTTTCTGACATTTCTTCTGCTGTGCTGTCATTGGGTTTTATTGATATAGTATCTCGGTTTGTTTGGGACATTTTCTTCCCTTGTTTTCTCATATTGGTCAAATGTCAGTGGGACTCTGTGATATTGCAGATTTCCTCTATTGGCTTATAGTGTCCTGTAGATTTCCAGTGTATCACCTCCCAGCCTTCAGTAGCCTGAAGTCTTGAAGGAACTTGATAATGCAGTGCTTCCGAAGAAAGCTGCCCCTAGCCCGCTACTGGTTCCAGGGCTTGGAGCTGGCTCTGTGTGGAAAGGCTTTCACTGGGTACCTGCTCCGAGATGCTGGCCATGTGGGAGGAGCCCACCACCCGAGTGCCCAGGGCTGCCTGGAGAAGACTCTAGCTGCCCTGCCCTACTCTAATAAGCCGCCTGAATCCAGGCCTGCCGCCCAGGCCGAGCTTCACCGGGTGGGGGAACTCACCCCGTGGCTCTATTTTAGTCCGAGTCTCTCAATGCCTCCCCTTCTTGAATCCTGGGTTCTGGAGCGACTGGAGATGCATTCACCCTCTAGTCCACCATCTTAGATGGCCCTGTTGAAAAAGCCTGCGGCTGAAGGGGGCAGGTGGGCCTGGAGAGGTCTCTGGCTGCCCTGCCCTGGTCCCAGAGGCTGCTTGTGGGTCAGAGGTCTCTGCTGGTTTGGGGACTTGTGACTGGTTCTGTGTAGAAAAGCTCTCACTGGGCGGTCTGCTCTGAGAAGCTAGCCTAGAAAGGCACTCCCCACCGGAGGGAGCCAGGCTGCTTGGGGAAGTCCCTGGCTGCCCTGTCCTGGTCTCTGAAGCAACCTGCGGGAGGGCCAGAGCTCGCTGCATGCTGGCTCGGGGACTTGGAGCTGGTTCTGTGCAGAAAGGCTCTCACTGGGAGGCCTGCTCCAAGAAGCTGGAGAATCTGGCCCTGTGGGAGGAGCCCACCGCCAGAGTGCTCAGGGCTGCCTAAGGGAGACTCTAGCTGCCCTGCCCTACTCTAATAGCCACCCGAATCCGGGCCTGCTGCCCGGGCCAAGCTTCACCGGGTGGGGGAGACTCACCCTGTGGTTCTATTTTAGTCCGAGTCTCTCAATGCCTCCCCTTCTTGAATCCTGGGTTCTGGAGCGACTGGAGATGCAGTCACCCTCTAGTCCGCCATCTTGGATCCAGCCTTAAACTCTTAGCCACTGCTCTAGAGTTCCTTCATTTTAAATTGTCTGGCCAACTTAGGGTAAAACAGGATTATGATTCGTACTCACAACACTATAAATCTTGCTCATGAAATAAATTAAAGTTTCAGTTATAATAAGAAATATTACTCCATTCTCTCTGGTGTTCCAGTCTTTTATTTATATAATTTATCTTAGTCCTCCACACTCTTACCCACAAGCTCATCAAAGGACCATGTGAGACCTTTGATGTCATATTGTGACTTTACAAATTCCAACCTAGTTCCATTCTCGCCAGTAAGTTTTTAATCATTTTGACTCTGAAATGAGCTAATGAAAACCATTGAATTTCTGTAAACAAATTATTATTGATGTTTTTCTAGAATATGATAGAAATTTCTGATAGAAAATGAATACACTATACTAGTAGAACATGTCAAACTAATAAAAAGGCTTAAAACACCATCAATACTAAAACACCTTTATCAGAGGCAGAAGAAGCTGTAGTAGAACTCTCTGCCTTGCAGGATGTGGCCACAGGACTCTGTGGTTCAGACATAAAGAAGTTAGAAGACAAAAGCCATTTTTACTTTATTCCATGAAAGGACTGAAGTAGTTCACAGCATGGGAGAAAGAGTAAGCACAGTGAAAACAAGTAAGAATTGACACCTGGGGCTGGGAAAGCAACAACTTGGAACCTAGGAAAATAGTGTATGCCTAATAATAAGGGTATGCCTTAAATATGTTAGGGTCAAGTGAAATAAAAGGTGAAATACTGACCATTTCTTAGAAAATGGGGGATAATTATTTGTCAGTTAACCAGAATACTAAATAAATTGCATTTCCTTTTTGATAATAAGAAAAAGAAGTTCAGTGCACCAAATCTGGATCTGAAAAAAAGTACAAATGAGAAAAAAGTTTAAAGGTAAACCCAAGTACCTCATTGAAAATTATTTCAATGAAGCATATGATTAAAAAGTCAAACATATTAGTGAAACCAAATACAGAATGAGTTCAAAATTGGGTTCATATCTATGTAGGAACTTAGTGCAGGACTAGGTATATATTCCAGATTTAATGATGGGACTATTGATTATCCAATAACTGACATTAAAACTATTGGATAGTCATCTGAGCTGAAAAATAAAGTTGAATTGCTATCTCCTTTGAGCAGAAACAAGTTGTATATAATTCTAAGAATTAAATTAAAAATTGAAACTATACAAGTACTGTAAACATGAGAGAACATTGTGTTAGACAAGGGATGGAAATAATAATAAAATCCATAAGACATAAATAATATATAGATATATCTGATAACACATTTTTTTTGGTAGCACAGGGATTGAACCCAGGGCCTCACTTGTGCTAGGCAAGTGCTCCATCACTAAACTACATCATAGCCCCTTTTTATTTTTCATTTTGAGACAGGATCTTGCTAAGTTTGTAGAACCATACCTTGCATAATTTTCTTAAATTTTGCATATAGAAAGACAAAAAGTCAGACAAGCACAGTGGCTCACACCTATAATCCCAGCTACTCATGAGACTGAGACAGGGAAATTACAAGTTTGAGGCTGACCTAGGCAACATAGAGAGAATCCTGTAAGGGATCCCACAGAAACCACGCCGGACACGGGAAATTGCATAAGGGAGTTTATAGAGCAAACAGAGTGTCTCCCTGCAGGGTAAGAGAGAAAATTAGAGGAAAAGAAAGGGAACGAGAAAGGGCACACACAAGAAAGTGTGAAAGCCAGGAGGATAGAGAAAGTGAGTAGGAAAGAGAGACAGATGAGGAAAGATGGCGGGGTAGCTACAGTAAAGCGTTGCCAGGCTAACAGGGGACCAATATCAGAGAAGGATACTTGCAAGCTGACTGATGAACCAATAGCTAGCTAGGATGTTCACAGATTGATAAGTGGTTGGGAGGCGGGGAAAATGGCTGCAACGGAAAGGACGGGGGAGCAGCTTTATACATTACAAATCCAACTCAAAATATAAATTCATAAGGTATAAAGTTTCAGCTGCACAAAAGTAATACATTTTTTAGATCTATTATGTAGCACAAAGACTACAGCAAACATGTATTAGGACAAAAAAAATTGCTAAAAGTATAATTTTTTAATGTTTTCATCACCAAAAAAAAAAAATATTCACCAGCTAAAATATTCACCAGTATAATTACCCTATCCTAATGTCAATTGATTAGTGACCTTAATTATAGCAGCAAAGCCCTACTTGCTATGTATGAGATCTCAGTGTATTCAGGGTGCATTAAGCTGGGACACCTTTGCAAAGGTTATTTTAGAAATTCTGCCTAACACAGCCCACATGTCCACAAAATATTCACTGCAGGATTATTTGTAGTATTGGGTAAAAAAGAAACAAAAAATAAGAAAAAAATCTAATTTCTATCAGTGTTCAGAGGACTGGTTAAATAAATTGTGATATGCCCATACCATGAAACACTATGTAACCATTAAACCAAATGATGGAGTGCTGTATGTACTAAAATGGAAAATCTACAAAATCATTAAGTGAAAAAGTAAGACCCAAAACAGGGTAGATAGTATGCTAGCCCTTGCATTTTTAAAGGAGTTTTATATGTAAGACTGTCAGGGACTGCCCTGGCAGGACAAAAGACTAGGATAATGACATAGATCCTGGTACAGTAAGCTTTTCTCTAGTATGGCATGTTTTTCTCTTCTGGCCTCTCTGTTCCTTTAACAAATCTGTCCTAAGACTCTGATAAAACCACTGAAGCAGAATGTTTGCACAAGATAAAATTGTTACTTGTTATTTGTATTTTGTTAATTGTTATTTATTTAGGTTTGCTTGTTCTTAGTCTACTTCAAAATCACTAATTTTGGAGGTCACACAGTTGGGCAATGCATTCTTAATTTCCTGTTAGCTTTACTGAGGAAAACACTGATGTGTGGGTTATAATGATAACAGTTGCCTAGGTTACTTTTCAGGGACCCCCAAAGCCACTTTTGCTGAAAACACTGACTCTTCACTTGGGCCTATAGATAGACGCCTGATGAGTAAGAGGAATGGAATGGAAAAGCTTGGCATCTCTGTCTTCATATGGTATGCGTCCCCTTTGCTGCTGGAACTTTGGCCCAGATTCCACTCAGCTCTGCACGGAGACATGTTGACTGCCCCCTGGAGCTGGAGTTTGTTCTCGGGGATCCCAGCCCTGTGCTTCCAGCAGCTGTAGCAGCCCAAGCATCTCAGGTCCTTCAACCCTATCACAGGACGTTGGTGCCAGCTGCAAGAGCAGCTCGGCAGACTCTGGGACAAGTTGACTATGTCTTGATTAGCCTGTATCTTGCACAAGAGTGAAAATGTCTTGAGACTATGCCCATGGCCAGTGAAAACTTCCAACTGTAGCCTGTCACAGTAAATCAATAAAAGTTTGCTTTTCCCTTTGTTGGGAGAATGACAAAGTTTCACTCTCTCAGTTGGTGCTGTCTCCCTTCCTCTCCTAGTGGAGCCCCCAATTAAAGCTTACCTATGTGTTCGCAATTCTCCACTCGGTCCCATTCCTATCATTTCCAAATGGAAAGATCCCATCTCTGATGGCACAAGTTACCACAGACACAGATCTAAGTAATATCTCTAGGGTGGGGCACTGGGGAACAGGAGAATTAAGAATTGATTTTCACTTTTGTGCAGTTGAAATTTTTACCATCTATATGCTATTTTCTTTAAAAACTGAGAATACATAAAACCGAAGAGCCTAAATTCTTTTCTTTTTCATTTATAGCATTTTTTTATTTATATGAATACATATAAATACATGAAAACATATACACTGAATATCATCTATCTATAATGTATATAAGTATATAAATATATATTTACTGGTATTTCAAAATTTCTATGTTAAAATAATTTTTAAAAGTCATCCACTTCAATAAAGATCCACAGTTACATATTCAAGAATGGAAAAATTGTTATAGGTCAAAGAGGAAGAAAATTGTGGTAAAATAAAGCTCTATTTACTCAATTCAAGGAAATGTTTTTTTTCTAAGATTATGTACTTCAAATCCAACATGCATATTTTTCTATTATTAAATGATAATTTCAGAATAAATTAATCTTACTGTGATTTTAGAAGAGACTAAATTCTAATAAAGTTTTTTAACTAATATATAATAGATTTCTCTGGCTTCCAGTGACGATAAACTCATTAACAGCCAGTAAATTCATCATGCAAGTTATCCTAAGTTCCTCCTTATGCTTTGAACATTACTAGAAAATTCTCCATGGCCAAGCAGAAAAGATTGATATAAAACCCAGAGGACATCACACAGGCAAGTCTTTCCACCTAATCCCAGGATTTGTTCCACATGTGGTAACAATACTACTTTAAATCCAATTCCTGACAGTGAAATTTTGTGTGGAAAATTTTAAGATTTGGCTAAAGGCTACTTGCCAGAACTGTCTGGAGCCCCAAAAGCAACTTACAAAGGCAGGCAAATCCAGGATCAGCTCCTCGAGATTCAGCCATGGAGCCCAGGACTGAACACAGATGTTGAACATGGTCACTTTATTTTTCTTTCTTTCTTTCTTTGCAGTGCTGGGATTGGACCCAGGGCCTCACACATGCTAGGTAAGAGCTCTACCATTGGCTATATTCCCAGTCTTTTTTATTTTGTATTTTGTAATAGGGCCTCACTACGTTGCTGAGACTGGCCTCAAACTTGTGATTCTCCTCCTTACCCTTCCTCAGAAGTTGGCTATCTGCTTTGGGGGGAACTATTCAATATTATTCATAGTATCAAGCACAGTTAAAAGTAGAAATAGTTCTCCATTATGATTTGTGTGTGTGTGTGTGTTTTGCTGTTGAAATCCTGAGAGATAGATATTTCTCTGCTTTAAAAAAAAATGATGTCTTAACAAGAAATAATTTTGCTCTCCTAGGTGATAAAGTTATCATACCTGCTCTGTCACAATGTGGACAGTAGGTCATTAGTCTAAATTTTGGGGACCAATTTTTATCCAAAAGACTTTACTAATTTTTTTTTCAAAAATTAATTTTACTAATATTTTCTTTTTCAAAAATTATTCAATTTTATTGGAAGAAATCCTAACTTTAATTCAAAATAAATTGTTTTTTCTTGTTTTTGTCTGTAAAAGTCAAACACCCACTTGATGTCGATGGTACCAGTAGGTCTACCTGCAAGGGAAAATCAGTATATCACTTTGTAACTATATGCACCTTTTCTGAACACACAGTAATAAGGGAAATGTCAGTTGCCAACATTGATGCAGTCGCACCTCTGGACCAAGTATTCCTAATTAAGTCGTGGTTTTTCCACCAGGTTTGGTGCTACATTCAATAGTGCAAAAGTGAATGACACTGTTTCCACTTTTAATGGAATTATGGGTAAGGAGTTAAAAAGCTCATGCATCTGGGTCATGGCTGATCATAGCACCTGAGGAAAAAAAATCACAAAATTATCTCCAGACACCTTTGAGTTCTCTACTACCTGCCCAGGCATCCCATGTCCCATTCAACATCTTTCCTATTCCCTCTTGCTCCATAGTAAATGACCAATTAAGTCTGGGTGCCATTCATAGGTAGACATGAGGAATTCCTGGAAGTTAAACCTAACACTGTTTCAATATGACTGTGTCTCCTACATTCCAGTTTATTCTTTCTTTCAGTCAACATCTGTGGAGCCATTCATTGTTCCAGGTTCTGGAATCCTGCTGCTATCAGAACTCATCAAGCTTACATTCTACTGCATAATGTGTAAGTAGTGATAAGTGCTAATAAAGAGAAAGGAGAGGGGATAAGAATGTACTTAGTGGTAAGGCCCTTGCCTCACATGCATGAGACCCCATAAGTTAACTTCCTCCCACTAGGCCATACCTCCCAAAAGGTTCCACTATTGGGAAATAGTGCCATGGACTGGGGATCAATTCTTTAATGTGGGGAGACATTCAAGATACAAACTATAACGGGGTAGAAGGAGTTAAATTTAAATAGTTTCTCATTGCATGGTACTCAGTAAAAAAATAAGATTTGGCCTTCATAAGGCATTGACCCTGTAAGTAATGTAAAGTTTACAGATACCCAAAAGAAAAGAGAAAAGAAAGTTTGCAGGATGGTGGAGAAAGTTTTTAAAAACTCAAAACCATCTGGAATTAAATAAGATTCTGTCCAATAAGTCTTAAGATTCAGTGAAATTTCACTAACCTAATAAACTCATGCTAATTTCTTCCTGGAACTTGAAACTTTCAACTTTCAGGTGATTTTTTGCTCCTGTGCTAGAGTATCTCATATCTAGAAATATTTTAAGAAACCAAAACTCTCTAGTTACATATTATATTTGAAAAAACCCTTTGCTGTGTCTCATAAAAAGTGGCCACAGACTTGGCCTTCTCAATGTAGTAAAATGTAGATGGGGCTGGGGATGTAGCTCAGTGGTACAGTGCTTGCTTAGCGTCTGTGAGGTCCAAGGTTCAATCCTCAGCACCATAAATAAGTAAATAATAAATAAATAAAATGCACATGCTCCTTTTGCTTTTGTTTTCTGGGCTGTCTGCCTGTATGTGCCCAGTTGACTCCCATCTCTACCCTTGTCATATTTGGCCTGGGAGGAGTTGACCTGTCTATTATCATGGGCTGTTGAACAACAGGAACACCCAGGATCATTAGAGTGGACATCAACAAAGACAAATTTAAGACAACAAAGGAAGGAGTTTTATTTGATATGATAGGTGCTGGTACAGAATCTTGTTTTGAGGTCGTTAGAAAATCAAACACTGTAGTATGATTTTCTGGAATGAAAGGTATCAGTACTTGTGCCAGCTGTTGTTTTAGAATGTAATTGAATGAACATTATTAAATTCCCTTCATATTCCTCTATTTAAATTTCTGTGTGCCCCACGACATCTCAGCTAGTGCCCTCAGTCCAAGTCTACAAATGTGTTCACTATCTCAGACACTGAATCTAGAACTCCCACACTAAGTTGTCTTTTTCCCTCCCTGCAACATCACACTTTCCTTCCACTTAAGCAGATATCTTCTGATAGGCAAGATTTTCAGTAAAGAATTCTCAATTATTTCATAATAAGAATCATCCTGATAACTATACTTTTCAAGCCAGAACGTCTAAGCTAGATGCTTTTAAAGTTCAATAAATGACCCTAAAAAATGATGAGCTTCTTACTTTCAGTAAAATCATTTATGTTAGATCTGAGATAAATTACTAAAAAAAAAAAAAAAAATTAACTACTCTTGATTAAATGAGTTCATTTCAAAAAGGAGGAAAAATCACTTTTGTTTTTCTGACTGAACATGGTTTATATAAGATTAAGAAACCTGAGAGGAAGTTATTTTAGAATCTGAGACTTGCTTTATATGGGGTTTCAAAGATATAATGTGTTATTAGGTTGCAGGGCTCTTTCTTCCAGTCAGCTATGTGAAACTCAAAGAACAGTCTCCTCAACTTGGCCTTTTTCCCATCATACAAATATAAATATTTACCTATATATTTATTTGTTTGTAGTTATTTATTTTCTGATAATTAACTATTGGTGCATAGCAATACTACTTATTTTCCAAATGTTGATTTTGTTTCCTGCAACTTCACTGAATTCATTTATTAATTTTCGTAGTTTGGGGTGAGAGTTTTGTTTATTTGGTATACAATGACCATAGTTTCACGTCTCATCCTATATGGTGCAGGAGAGACACAGGTACAAGGAAATATAAGTCCAAAGACAGAGGCAACTAAAAATAGGAGCATCTTTGGTGATTTTGTCCAAAGACTCTGATATTGCATGTATAAATATAGACATATATGCACTGTTTATAAATTCTCTCATCTGTAAAAACCTTTCTCACAGTCTTGCTCTGAGAAATAGACTTTGGAAATAACTAATGGGAAGATGTCTGATTATGACTTCTTTAGCACGTTATATTATACAAATATCTGTTCCCTTTGATATCTAAAAGAAAATGTTAATTTTAACCAACCAGCTCTGTCAATAATGGTTCTTACAAAAATTATTACTATTTTTACAACCATTGCTTTTACTATTTTTATTTTATTTCTATTTTTTTGTATCATAAAATGTCAGGCACTACAATAGGCAGCAGACAATGCCTTATCTGTTTTGTAACATCCTCATAAGATACTGTTTTTTTTTTCAAAGTAGAATAGAGAAGATCATAAAAGAAAGTACAAGCTGAAATCAAGACTCAGATCCAACCCTCCAGTCCTCACTTAGCCACTACGCTGCCTTGCATTGGATGACTGCTGGCACTCCACTCAATACTAATGGCCAATTGTTGGTGTCAGGACATTCTTTAGAAAGGGTCTGCTTTGGGAGGTATGATGAATTGGACATGGAAAAATAGAAAAATGTACCAGAAAAACTTAGGAAAAGACATAAAACAAGAGCTTTAGATTACAATTTTTGTTGCAATTTACAAATACCCAAGATAAGAGAATGCATACTGGTTGTAACCAGTGCCTCCTGGTAAGTTCTTCTCATGCAAAGAAGAAAACAGGTTTTTGTTTTGTTTTGTTTTTTGGGTTTTTTGTTGTTGTTGTTGTTGTTTTGTTTGTTTATTTTTTGTGGTGCTGGAGATTGAACCCAGGGCCTTGTGCTTATAAGGCAAGCACTCTACCGACTGAGCTATATCCCCAGCCCCAGATTATTTTGTAATTGATGGGTTGAAAAAAAAAAAACAATGCCCAATGTTTAATGCAATACTCAATTAAGTTATATAAGCTCCAATTGAAATTCTTTAGAGGACATACTGAACCATTAGTAGTCATTGTAAAAAGATTGTAAATTCATTTGTTTGTATCCCAAATAAATGAATTGTCATTATACCAATCCCAAAATACAGATTCATGTTCTTAAAGAAATATTGCTGATAAAAAGCAAACAAGAATTACTTTTCTGGAGAAATAAACTTTAACTTTTAGAAAAAAAAAATTGTTTCTTTTAGAATCCTTGGATTTTCCATTGTATAAACGTGTCTTGGAACAGATTTTTTTAAAGACTTTATAAGAGTCTTCTTTTAAGAAAGCAGAGAACAAACTAAATTAAATAAATCTTAGAATTCTGAAGTCATTAAGAAAATAACCTTAAGAAGAAATGTATCTATCCAGAGACTGAGCAATCTAAATTCTTGGGAAAAAGAGATCAGGATTTGGAGTCATCAAAATTATTTGCACTAGGGAGCTGAGGTTCCCAAATTATCTATAGCAGTGTTTTATTGCAGATATTAGGCATCTCACCCAATTCATTTATTAAAAAACAGATATAACTGGGCATGGTGGCACATGCTTGTAACCCCACCTACTCAGGAGGCTGAAGCAGGAAGTTTGAGGCCAGCCTGGGTAATCTATTGAAAGACTGTCTTAAAAAAAAAAAAAAAAAAAAAAAGCTGGGGATGTATCACAGTGGTAGAGCACCACTGGGTTCAATCCCTATTCTGGGGATAGGGGAGTAGGTAAATGGCAGAACCAACAAGGAAAAAAAGTAAAAGTCTAGCCTGCAGTGTTTGGGATAATTAGATACACCCACTGCCATTTCCCTCTATTGTATTTACACATGAAAATGTTCATACAAAATACAGCTAGAGAGCTAAATCTTGTAAAATACTATCAGCAATATCTTAGCCTTCATGGAAAACCTAATTCACTAGCCACTTAAGCATTCACACAGTGATCGTTAATGCAAGTTAATTCCTTCCACAGATAGTATAATCCTCAGGTTCAGTGTTTTCTAATCAGGATAGCATTCAGTGGGTATTGGAAAGAGCTGCTAATCCCCCATAAGGTGTACAGTGAAGAGTGACTAAAAATGCCATTAGTGCCCTATTGAGACACACTGCCTAGTGTCAGCCTGCAACCTTCCTTCTTAAATTGTGTGGCTAAAGAAGGAAATAAAAATGAAAGTCTTTTTTCAAAAGTAGAAAAATACTTTTATCAGATCACCAATTAAAATATGAAACAAATAGAAAAATACACTAATCTTTGTGCTCATGACATAAAGCACTGTTTAGAATTCTCAGTTATGTATAATAGAAAACAACTTAAAAATAAATCCATTGGAAGAATTTGGAATGGTTTTGAGACTAAGTAGGAAGGCTAGAAAACACAACCCAAGGTGGAATCGAGAAAAGCAGGTAACTTCCAAGATCCCGTCACAGAATAATATGTGCACAGGGCACTAGCAGACTATGGAACTTCACACCTTACACACTCACACCATACTCACCTTTTCCAGAAGTGAGGATGATAGGGAATTCTGTGTGATAACTGATTGATCATGGCACTTATCACAGTGCTAAATTTAAGGAATTTCTTGAAAAAATCAAGAGAACTGAGAAAATATAATGCAAGGTTTATGTTACCTTAACTGTCTGCATCTTTCTTTTGCAATCCTTACTTCTAGATGACACATTTTACTGTTTGTACACATTCTGTTTCCATTTTCCCTGGGATCACTGCCATGGTGAGAATTCTTTTCTTCCCTTAACTCATTTGGCTCATTCTTGAAGTTACACATCATTAAACACATGTGTACATCAAATGTGCTATTTCTAAACCTTTTAATTGTTTCATTTTGTGATTCCCAAGATCTTGGCTGTTGTTTTACATTAGTCACTGATGCACTGCTCCATGGAGATTATAACCTAACACCAAAAACATCTTAAGAGATTTATGTTCACCTGCTTTGAATTATTTCTCCTCTGTAGTATCAGGGGCCTCTCTCAGGAGCACAGCCCTCTACCTGAGCTGCAAGGTTGGGGTAGGCATTCTCATGAGGACTGGAGCAAGGTGATGGGACAGACGTAGATTACCTCAGTCAAAGACAACATTTCCAGCAGGTGCTTTAGATGGCCTTTTTTTAATAATGAAGTCTCATGCATAAAATCTGTCATTAATTTGTGTATTTCCATGCTGGAAGAGCAGAGAGCATGTTCCTAAATTGGTTTCTGACTGTATAGCAGGGAAGTTTAATCTAGATCCACCAATTACTCATACTCTGAATCTTGATAGAATCAATGAAGCAGTCAAAATAATGGGAATTGGTAAGTCACTCACATAATTTTTATGTCTGTGCATTTGGGACCAAGATAAAGGTTGCCTGGATGTGAGGATAGAAGGGGAGTCACGCTGCAGAAGCTACAGACAGATAATTGAAGAAACTTTCAGGAACTTGGAAAGCAACTTCTTCCCCTCTATATTTTGTTTTATTCCCAATTTATATATAATCTTAAACGTACTGAAGAGCTCAGACACCCTTACCACTAGTGTTTTATTTTCAATGTGGCATTTTTTATGTAGCACATTACCTAATGAAGTCAGTTCATAAAAATTATGGTCCAAGTTTAAAAACATAGTTTACAAAAAGTTCATTATTGTATTTGCTTTTGTTGTTCTATTTCAAGAGGTAAATTCTCCATAGAATTCCAAATTATGACATCTCTCATTGCTCAAATCTCCCTGCTTCCCCACTATCAAAAGAAAAAAACCAGAAACCAGAAGCCTGTCAAAAACAACACTGGCATTCTCTATACACATATAAGCTTGCTTACCTACTTCCTACACTTGGAGTTTCATGTCATTTTTTTAAATTTGTTCACATCTTACTTAATCCATCCATTTTTCACCTAATCTAAAAGGAAGGGCGTCTCGTTTACTGGTCTACAAAGTGAGAATTAGAATTTCAAAACACAAATGTTGCTTTGGAAATGTCTCTACTTTTTTCTTCTCTCTCCTTCTCTCTTTCCCCCACCCTTCTTTTAGTATCCATTATGACCTGTTATTTTAAGTACAATATGATTTATGCAAGATCTGCAGCATATTAAAACAACTGTATTATATTCTATATAATCTCATGTTTTAGAAGAATTATCCAAACAAATCTGTTTCTATTTTTTTACCTCTGATAACTCAACAGTGAACTCATATCTGGTTTCTGCCCTTACCACTTCATCACATAAGAATGATTTTAATCTCTACAATGAAAACTCTGAAACATTGATGAACAAAATTGAGGAGGACACACACACAAACACACAAAAATGAAAAGATATTCAATGTTCATGGGTTGGAAGAATCAGTATTGGCTAAAATGTTCACACCCCCAAAATGATCTACAAATACAATGCAACTCTTATCAATATACCAATGGCATTCTTCACAGGACTTAAAAAGAAAAATACTAAAATTTATACAGAACAAAAAGTGCAATTAGCCAAAACATCTTGAACAAAAAGAACCAAGCAGGAGGCTTTCTACTGCCCAATTTCAAAATACAGTACAAAGACCAGGGGTAAGAGGTGGAGAGGGAGATGGAAGTGCTAGGGAATTATACTGACCAAATTATATTGTTATATTGTGTGCATATCTGAATATGTGGCAACAAATTTCATCATTATGCACAATTTTAATGCACGAATAAAATGTGGAAAGAAATATATATGTGTGTGTGTGTGTGTATATATATATATATATATATATACTAAAACACTGTAGTAATGCAAACAGCTTGATATTAACATAAAAACAGACAAATGGAATAAAATATTAAACCTAACCGTCTCCAGCCAACAGATTTTTGACAAAGGCACTAAGAATGTACATGGAAGCAAGTACAGACTTTAATAAATAATGCTGGGGAAACTGGATATTCACATGCAGGAAAAGAAAACTAGATCCCTGTCTCTCACAATTTATACAAAACAACTCAAAATGGATTAAATACTTAAATGTAAGACCATAAATTATGAAACTACTAGAAGAAAACTTAGAGGAAGTGCTTCAGGACATTGAAATGCACAAAGATTTTTTTTGGACAAGACCCCAAGAGCACAAGATACAACATAAACCTCAACTTTAACAAATGGTGCTGGGGAAACTGGATAGCTACATATAGAAGAATGAAGCTTGACCTCTATTTCTCACCTTACACAAAATTCAACACAAAAGTGAATCAAAGACCTAGGAATTAGACCAGAGACTGCAGCTGCTAGAAGAAAATGTAGGTCTAGCACTGTAACATGTCGACACAGGAACCCACTTCCTTAACAAGACTCCTAAAGTACAGAAATAAAGTCAAAACCAGTAAGTGGATGATCTTAAATTTAGTGGATTCTTCACAGAAAAGAGAACAATTAAGAATGTGAAGAGACAGCCTATAGAATGGGAGAAGATTGTTTCCACCTGCTTCTCAGAACATTAATATCCAGAATATAAAGAACTCAAAAAAATTAACACCAAAAAAAAAATCGCAATTAGTAAATAAGTAAAAGAACTAAACAGATACTTCTCAAAGAAGAAATACAAAGGACAACAAATATATGAAAAATTGTTCAACATCTCTAGCAATCAGAGAAATGCAAACTAAAACTACACTGAGATTTCATCTCACTCCAGTCAGAATGGTAGTTACCAAGAATACTAAATAATAATGTATTGACAAGGATACTGGGGGGTACACTCATACATTGTTGGTAGAACTGCAAAATGGTGCAACCATTCTGGAAAGCAGTATGAATATTCCTCAAAAAGCTAGCAATGGAACTTTCATATGACCTGACCATCCCACTCTTCAGTATATATCCAAAAAATCTAAAAGTAGCATATTATAGGCATACAGCCACATCAGTTCAATTCACAATAGCCACACTATGGAACCAACCTAGATGCCACTCAACAGATGAATGGATAAAGAAAATGTGATATATTGACTCAGCCATAAAGAAAAATAAAATTATAACATTTGTCAGTAAATGGATGGAACTGGAGACTATCATGCTAAGTGAAATAAGCCAGACTCAAAAAGTCAAAGGTTGAATGTTCTCTGATATGTGGAAGCTAATCCAAAATAAGGAGAAAAAGAAAGAAAAGAAAAGCAAGAAGGGAGGATTCCATCAAAATAGAAGAAAGATCAGTGGAGTAAAGGAAAGGGATTAAGTGGGAGGGAGGAGGAACAGGATAAGGGACAAAGAGTGAAATGGATCTGACTCAAATTTCCTATGAATATACCAGAGTGAATCTCATCATTAGGCATATCTGAAAGGCACTAATTTAAAAAAAAATTGTAAGTAAATAGCAGAAAGATCAGTAGAGTAGAAGGAAGGGAAAGCAGAAGTATTAGGGACTGAATTAGAAAAAATTTATGCATTTACAATTATGTCAAAATGAATTCCAATGTTGTATATAACTAAAAAGAACCAATAAAAAATGTTTAAAACAGAGAAATGGAATTACTTCAAACTAAAAAACTTCTTCACAGCAAAGGAATCAACCGAGTGTAAAAACAACCTACAAAATGGGAGAGTGTATTTACTAACTATACATCTGACAAGGGGTAGATATGCAGAATATATAAAGAACTCCAAAATATCAATAAAAGGGAACAAAAATTTTAAAGGTGACAATAGACCTAAACCTACATTTCTGAAAGAAAACATATAAATGTCCAACAGATACATGAAAAAATGCTCAAAAATCACTTATCACCAGGAAAATGCAAATCAAAACTGCCTCACCCCAGTAAGAATGTCTATTATCAAAATAAATAAATAAATAACAAGTGCTGGAGAGGATAAGCAGAAAAGGAGACCCTTGCATACTACTGGTGGGAATATAAATCAATATAGCCATTGTGGAAAACAGCATGGAGGTTCCTCAATTAAAAATAAAACTACCATATGATCCAGCAATCCCACTCCTGGGCATATATCCAAAGGAAATTAAATCAGAACACCAAAAAAGACATCTGCACTCCCATGTTTATCGCACATGTATTGGCAAGGGCCAAGAAATGGAAACAACCTAAGATTTCGTCAACTGCTGAGTAGATTGTTTTAATATGTATAAACATGATGGAATATTATCCATAAAAAGGAAGAAGTCCTGTCATTTGTGATCAATAAATGGAAACAGATCACTATCAGTGAAAACACGAGGCACAGAATAATAAGTACCACAGGAGCTCACTCGTAGGTAGAATCTAAAAATGAATCGCATAGAAGTTGAGAATCAAATGGTGGTGACCAGAGTCTGGGGAATAGACAGAAGTCTGAGGAGAGGCTTGTCAATGAGTACTGTTAGACTCAGACAGTAGTAAGAATTTCTGATGTGCTATTGAATAGTCCTACAGACGATGATAATATACTGTATATTTTTAAAAACTAGATGAAAGAATTTTGAGTGTTTTTACCACAAAGAAATGATAAATGTGTCAGGAGATGGATATGCTCACCCTGATTTAAATGTTAAACAATGTGGAAAAGTATGGAAACATCAAATGGTACCTCAAAATATGTATAATTTTATGTTTTATATATTAATTAAATATTAACTTTTTAAAAAATTAATAAAAGGAAACTTAGCACCCAGCAGCTGGCATTACCTGACTTCTCAACTAATCCATTTAGGTATTTATGGGGGGCAAGAGGGGAAGCAGGGGGAGTCTGGAGGGATCCTTGTTATTTATCAGGATCCATACTCCTTAGGAGACTTATAAAATGTTTGTTTCACTCTCCACAGAAAGGAAGGAAATTGTATATTACACATTAGTAATTGTCTTTGCTCTAAGAAGTGGTTAAGAGGAAGACCAGACCCAGTAATGCTTTGTGTTATCCAATCCCTTTCCCCTGATCCTTTGACTCTGCTTAAATCCTTAATTCTCCTAGAAATAGGATGATAGGGATATGACTCCTTCCTTATCTTCTAGATATAAAAAGAGTCTTACCAAGCCCCATCCATTAACAGGAGCTCCCCTCCTAGTGAAAGGCTTCTCCCCCAGTTTGGGCTCCCCTAGACTGGGGGCCAGTGGATCAGAGAGGGGCTCCTGTATATCAGGAAACCTTGACTGACATTGGGAGACCAGAAAATGGAAAGCCACTTATTTATTTATTTATTTATTTATTTATTTATTTATTTATTTATTTAACCTAAACCAAGCAGTTTCATTATTTAGAAGTAGCCAGAAAGTTAACTGCATCCTCTGTCTCTT
Organism: Sciurus vulgaris; assembly: GCF_902686455.1. NCBI lineage: Eukaryota > Metazoa > Chordata > Mammalia > Rodentia > Sciuridae > Sciurus > Sciurus vulgaris. The sequence goes on from NC_136469.1 coordinate 60,492,735, forward strand.
TCTCCCATCATGGTTATCACAAAATGTCAAAGAGCTCTTGTAAAACTGTGATTCTAAAACTGAGAGGAAGCATCATGAGGTGAGCAACCAGTGTTTCCTTTCATGATGTCTGCTTCCTGCAAAGAGAGGATGAACGTCATCAAACCTGTTCACTTGGGACTTGGGGTGGATCTTCTCCGCCTTCCCAAGTCTGACCTGAAAAGTTCATTCCCAATTGTTCTTTTTCTTTTTTTTTTTTTTTTTATTGTAAACAAATGGGATACATGTTGTTTCTCTGCTTGTACATGGCATAAAGGCATACCATTTGTGTAATCATAAATTTACATAGAGTAATGTTGTTTGATTCATTGTTATTTTTTCCCTTCCCCCCACCCCTCCCACCCCTCTTTACCCTCTATACAGTACTTCCTTCCTCCATACTTGCCCCCCTCCCTAACCCTAACTCTAACCCTAACACTAACCCTTCCCTCCCCCCCATTATGTGCCATCCTCCACTTATTAGCGATATGATTCGTCCTTTGACTTTTTGAGATTGGCTTATCTCACTTAGCATGATATTCTCCAATTTCAACCATTTGCCTGCAAATGCCATAATTTTATCATTCTTTATGGCTGAGTAATATTCCATTGTATATATATACCACAGTTTCTTTATCCACTCATCAATTGAAGGGCATCTAGGTTGGTTCCACAGTCTGGCTAATGTGAATTGAGCAGCTATGAACATTGATGTGGCTGTATCTCTGTAGTATGCTGATTTTAAGTCCTTTGGGTATAGGCCAAGGAGTGGGATAGCTGGGTCAAATGGTGGTTCCATTCCAAGTTTTCTAAGGAATCTCCACACTGCTTTCCAGAGTGGCTGCACTAATTTGCAGTCCCACCAGCAATGTATGAGTGTACCTTTCTCCCCACATCCTCGCCAACACCTGTTGTTGCTCATATTCTTGATAATCGCCATTCTAATTGGGGTGAGATGGAATCTTAGGGTGGTTTTGATTTGCATTTCTCTTATTACTTGAGATATTGAACATTTTTCCATATGTTTGTTGATTGCTTGTAGATCTTCTTCTGTGAAGTGTCTATTCATTTCCTTAGCCCATTTATCGACTGGATTATTTGAATTCTTGGAGTAGAGTTTTTTGAGTTCTTTATAGATTCTGGAGATTAGTGCTCTATCTGAAGTATGATTGGCAAAGATATTCTCCCACTCTGTAGGCTCTTTCTTCGCATTGCTGATAGTTTCCTTTGCTGAGAGAAAGCTTTTTAGTTTGAATCTATCCCAGTGGTTGATTCTAGCTTTTATTTCTTGTGCTATGGGAGTCCTGTTAAGGAAATCTGATCCTAGACCAACAAGGTGAAGATTTGGACCTACTTTTTCTTCTATAATCTGCAGGGTCTGTGGTCTGATTCCGAGGTCCTTAATCCATTTTGAGTTTCAACTTCAAACCATTATGATCTGATAGAATACAAGGTAGTGTCTCTATCTTCTTGTATTTGCTTACATTAGCTTTGTGGCATAATACATGGTCTATTTTAGAGAAGGATCCATGTGCTGCTGAGAAGAAAGTGTATTCGCTCTTGGTTGGATGGTATATTCTATAAATGTCCGTTAAGTCTAAATTATTGATTGTGTTATTGAGATCTATGGTTTCTTTGTTCAATTTTTGTCTGGAAGATCTGTCCAGTGGTGAGAGAGGCGTGTTAAAATCACCTAGTATTATTGTGTTATGGTCTATTTGGTTTCTGAAATTGAGAAGGATTTGTTTGACATACATGGATGAGCCACTGTTTGGGGCATAGATGTTTATGATTGTTATATCTTGCTGATTTATGCTTCCCTTAAGCAGTATGAAATGACCTTCTTTATCCCTTCTGACTAACTTTGGCTTGAAGTCCACATTATCGGAAATGAGGATGGATACTCCAGCTTTTTTGCTGAGTCCATGTGCATGGTATGTTTTTCCCCATCCTTTCACCTTTAGTCTATGGGTATCTTTTTCTATGAGGTGAGTCTCTTGCAGGCAACATATTGTTGGATCTTTCTTTTTAATCCAATCTGCCAGTCTATGTCTTTTGATTGATGAGTTCAGGCCATTAACATTCAGGGTTATTATAGAGATATGATTTGGTTTCCCGGTCATTTGGTTCATTTTTTAAATTTTATTTATTTATTTGTTTGACACAACTTGTTTCCTCCTTTATTTGACAATTCCTTTAGGATAATTCCTCCCTTTGCTGATTTGCTTCTTTGTTTTTCATCTCTTTCTCATGGAATATTTTGCTGAGAATGTTCTGTAATGCTGGCTTTCTTTTTGTAAATTCTTTTAGCTTTTGTTTATCATGGAAGGATTTTATTTCATCGTCAAATTTGAAGGTAAGTTTTGCTGGGTATAAGATTCTTGGTTGGCATCCATTTTCTTTCAGGGCTTGAAAAATGTTGTTCCAGGACCTTCTAGCTTTTAGGGTCTGGATTGAAAAATCTGCTGATATCCATATTGGTTTCCCCCTGAATGTAATTTGGTTCTTTTCTCTCACAGCCTTTAAAATTCTGTCTTTATTTTGTATGTTAGGTATTTTCATTATAATGTGCCTTGGTGTGGGTCTGTTGTAATTTTGTGTATTTGGAGTCCTATAAGCCTCTTGAACTTGATTTTCCATTTCATTCTTCAGATTTGGGAAATTTTCTGATATTATTTCATTGAATAAATTGTTCATTCCTTTGGCTTGTTTCTCTAGGCCTTCCTCAATCCCAATAATTCTTAAATTTGGCCTTTTCATGATATCCCATAGTTCTTGTAGATTCTGTTCATGATTTCTTACCATCTTCTCTGTTTGTTCAACTTTGTTTTCAAGGTTAAATATTTTGTCTTCAATGTCTGAGATTCTGTCTTCCAGGTGTTCTATCCTATTGGATATGCTTTCTATGGAGTTCTTAATTTGGTTTATTGTTTCCTTCATGTCAAGGATTTCTGTTTGGTTTTTTTTCAATATCTCTAACTCTTTATTGAAATGATCTTTTTCTTCCTGTATTTGCTCTTTTAACTGTCGATTGGTACGATCATTCAATGCTTGCATTTGCTCTTTCATCTCATCATTCAGTGCATGCATTTGCTCTTTCATCTCATCATTTGCTTCCCTGATCATTTTAATTATGTACATTCTGAACTCCTTTTCTGTCATTTCTCCTGCCATGCTGTCATTGGGTTTTATTGATGTAACATCTAGATTTGTTTGCAGCATTTTCTTTCCTTGTTTTCTCATATTGTTCAGGTTTCAGTGGACTGCTGAGATATTGCAGATTTCCTCTATTGACTTACAATGTCCCTGAAGGTTTCTATATATATCCCCCCTTAGCCTTCAGTAGGCTGAAGTCTTGGAGGAAGTTGATAATGCGGTGCAACACAAGGAAGCTGCCTCTCTAGGAGTGGTGGCCTTCAGGTGGGGTATATTCCCTGCTAGTGGGCAGAGGTGCCTCCACTTGCTGACCAATGGTCATCCAAAGGGGACCTAGGCTGCGGGCTGAGGCAAGGCCTGTTTGGGCCTGAGTCTCTGGTTTTACCGTCTTTGTGGGGAAACCTCACCCGGCAGGGAAGACTCACCCGGTGGGGAGGTCTCGCTGGTTAGTTCCCTCCTATAGGTTCCCCTCAATTTACAGCTACCGCCTGGGCTGGGCTGCCTTCCTCTGCAAAGTTCCCAGGGGCCCGGCCCTACCTCCTGGGCCTGGGAGCCTCACCCTTCGCAGATGAATCTCCTTAGGCTGCCCCTCCTCAGAGAATCTGCCCGCAGTTCTGGAACCTTTGCTCCGCCCTAAGCCTGTCTCTGTGCGGCTCTTCCACCAAGAAGCCTCCTAGATCCTGGGACCCTGCTCTGCACCTAATCGCCTGGCTATGTGGCCCCTCCTCTGAGCAGCCACCTGGGGCCCTGTACAATCGCTCTGAATCCCAGAGACCTGCCACACGCCTCTTCCTCCAGACAGCCGCCCAGTATTCCGGTGCGGTCACTAGGAGTCCAAGAAACTCACTGCGTGCCTCCACCTCCACCAACCACCCGTAGCCCTGGGCAATCAATCACTCCAAGTCGAAGTGACCCTCCCCGTTCCTCCTCCTCCTCCAGATAACCCCCGGGGTGTTCAGGAGCGGTCGCTCTGAGTGGCTCTGAGTCCACGTGACCCGCAGCACGGGTACTCTGGGCAACCGCCCGGAGCTCTGGTGCGGCCACTCAAGACCAAGCGTCCCACCACGCTTCTCCTCCAGGCAGCCCCCCTGTGTTCAGGAGCTGTCACTTTAAGTCCAAACAACTCACCACTCGCCTTCTCCTCTGAGCAGCCGCCTGGAGCGCTAATGCAGTCACTGCGAGTCCAAAGGACCCGCCGCGCTCCTCCTCCTCCTCCTCCTCCTCCTCCTCCGGGCAGGCCCCAGGGTTCAGAAGTGGTCTGAGTCCACACAGCTCGCCACGCAGCCCCTTCTCTGGCAACCGCCTGTAGCTCTGGTGTAGTCACCCCGAATCCAAGCGACCTCGCTCCTCTTCCTCCTCCTCGTCCTCAGGGCAGGCCCCGGGGTTCAGAAGCGTCGTTCTGAGTCCAAACAGCTCGCCGCGCAGCTTCTCCTCTGGCAACCGCCTATAGCTCTGGTGCAGTCACTCCGAATCCAAGTGGCCACGCTCCTCCTCCTCCTCCTCAGGGCAGGCCCCGGTGTCCTGAGTCCACACAGCTCTCCTCGCCACTCTTCCCCTGGGCAGCCGCCGGAGCTCCAGTGGCTGCTCCGAGTCCCAGCGCTGTGCCGAGTGGCCTCCTTTACGGCGCTCCCAGCTGTCCGAGTTCACTGCTCCAGCGGGGGGAGGGGCGACTCGCCGGCAGTTCTACTTCACGAAGTTTCCTGCGTTCCGGGACCACCGTCCCATCTGGGATGCCTCCCCAGGGGGTGAGAGTCACCGGCTGCTTTGAGTTGGTCCCAAGCGTCTCAATATCTCCTCTTTTGAATCCTGAGTCCTGGAGCAACATGAAATGCAGCCACCCTCTAGGCCGCCATCTTGAAACCTCCCCAATTGTTCTTTGATATTTTATTTCCTGAGGGAAGCAGAACAATCCTTCTCCTCTAATCCCAAAATTGATTTAATGGCGAGAACCTGGAGGAATCTTTGAGTTTGGGAAAATCTGAGACTTCCTTGAAAAGTTTTCCTGTAAACAGTACCTATATTGTTGGTTCCAGTAGAGTTAAATTCCTTAAGCTACTTTGGAAAATCTCTTTTTGACTCCTTTGAATATCTCTTATACTGGAGCTTATGACAAAATTATCTCTGATATGATCACAAAAGCAAAACGTTTTCCTCCTTTCCATTGATACAATGTCAAAAATAGTACACAAGGAATGGCTATCCATATCACTGAATACCTATTAGCTACTGTTGCTACCTTCAAAACTATGCTTGACTCCCAAGGTCAGGTCCTATAAACTGTGAATAGACTCTGTGGGCTGTCTCTAAACCCCACCATTCTAACCACAAAGTGTCCTATTACAACCACAAATCCCTCTTTCCAATCTTCGGGCACTGCACTTTCCTGAACAGTCACTAGATGGAGCAATTTATGGCTTCTAGCAAGGCTAACCTAACCCAGCTCCACAATATAGGAATACAGTCTCCAAATATAATTCTTTAAAGTTCTTGCCTGCATAATGAGAATTTTGAAGTATTTTCAAATTTTTACCTAAAATATAGGACGGGTACATTCTGGGGTACTGCTCAAACAATAAAAAATGAAGTGTCCATAAAATATAGAAGCCCCCTAATAACATTGTGTCCATGCAGATGCTTGTTTACAGCATTACCTGGTCATGAACCACTAGATATTGATAATATTCCCTGATAATAAGCAAATGATAGGCATTTGATTCTTCTTATTCACAAAGAATTCTTTATACTGGTGTTGGCACAAGTTGCTGAAAATGTTTTAAATTCTATGCATGCCCTCAATTTCCTGAAAAATGTCACAAGTTAACAATAGGGTCCTCTCTAGTGAGATTTGACATTGGCCTATACTATAATTTCAAAAGAATTTTTATTGCTCCCATTTATTTCTCTCCAACATGTATAAGCCAGGTAATCAATCACTGGAATGAATGACATGATCCTGAAGTTCCTCACTTTGTTTTTCTGATAAGCTTTGACAGTCATTAAATTAATAACTTATTAATTCTACACAGATTTATTAATGTATGTGATACTGAGGAATGGTACAGCTTAATAGCTAGGGATAAGATATCCAAATAATTAAAATGCAATATAATAATCTTTCTATCAAGAAAATAACCCACCAATAAATAGGAGGAAAAACTTCATTCTGCTTAGGAAAGACAGTAAAAATCTTCAGAGAAAAGATGATCTTTGATCTGAGTCTCAATGGATGCATCAGGATTTGACAAATGGTAAAAGTGTACTGTGGACCTAGATAAAAGCATGAGAGAAAATTAAGGTGGTTAAAGGTTATGGTTTATCATAAAATATATGATAAGGTAGGGAGAGAAGTAGAGCTGAACCTGAAGAGCCAGAAGGGTTTAATTATATAAGTCAGGAATGGTCACAGGTTTTCAAGGATTTGGTCAGTAGACCAGGTTTTCAAGCATGTTCAAAACTGTTTCAGAAAATATGACAGCACTGCAGAAGATCACAGAAAAGAAAGAGACTAGAAATAGGAAGAACAATTGAGAAGCTGTGTATGAAGGTATATTTGGGGGAAAAAATCTTGTAACTATAGCCAATGACTCAGTACAACTTACACAAGAGGTTCTTATGGCTGTTGCCATCAGTGTCTCCACTCTACCCCTAACCTTACAACTTCCCTTTACCCGCTTGGCTTCTGGCAGCTAATCTCATCATTCCCATGCCTAAGGGCTTCTGCCAGAAATACAAAAGGTTTATTTGCCCACTTGTGATTAATCAGCACAGAAGTTCCAGGGAATTTACATCTTCCCAAACATCCCTCAATGAATGATTGGTAAAGTTCCAATAAAATACACAATCCCACAGAGTTTCCCCACAGAAATTAAACTCCAGTGGCTTACCTCAGTAACTGGCTTATGACAGCACTCTTAAGTCATGTTTATAATGGCATTCATTATTCACAATAGTCGGAAGGTGGGAGCAACCCAACTGTCCATCAGAAAATGAGTGTACACACACACACACACACACACACACACACATGTCTAAATATATGCACACATCATGAAATAACATTCAGCATTAAAAAAAAGAACATCCTAACAGATGCTACAATACGAATAAAACTTGAGGACATTATATAAGTGAAATAAGCCTGTCTGAAAGTACAAATTCTGTATGATTCCACTTATATAAAGTGCCTAGAGTAGTCAAATTCATAGAGACTGGAAGTAGATGGTGGTGGTGATGGTTTCACAATAGTGTGGATGTCCTTAATGCATGGAGCTGACAAAATTGTTTTTTAAAAAAATGGTCAAAGTGCTTTAGAAGATGGAAGGAACTCCCATGCTCTTGGATAGGCAGAATTAATACTGTTAAAATGACCACACTGCCAAAAGCATTATACAGATTCGATGCAATTCCAATTAAAATCCCAACATCTTTCCTCATGTACATAGAGAAAGCAATTATGAAATTCATTTGGAAAAAATAAGAGACCCAGAATAGCCAAATAAATCCTTAGCAAGAAGAGTGAAGCAGGGAGTATCACAATACCAGACATTAAATTATACTACAGAGCTATCATAACAAAAATGGCATGGGATTGGCACCAAAATAGGTAAGTAGACCAATAGAACAGAATGGAAGACACAGAGACAAACCACATAAATACGGTTATCTCATACTAGACAAAGGTCCAAAACACATAAAATGGAGAAAAGCTAGCCTTTTCAACAAATGGTGCTGGGAAAACTGGAAATCCATATGCAGCAGAATGAAATTAAACCCCTATCTCTCACCCCACACAAAACTCAACTCAAACTAGGAATTAGACGAGAGACACTGTACCTAACAGAAGAAAAAGCAGGCCCAAATCTTCATCATGTCAATTTAGGACCTGACTTCCTCAACAGGACTCCTAAAGCACAAAAAATAAAATCAAGAATCAACAAATGGGATGGATTCAAAAAACTTCCTCTCAGCAAAGGAAACAATCAATCACATGAAGAGAGACTACAGAGTGGGAGAAAATCTTTACCACATGCACATCAGATTGAGAACTAATCTCCAAAATTTATAAAGAACTCAAAACACTTATCACCAAAAATAAAAATAACCTAGTTAATAAATGAGCTAAGGAACTGAACAGACACTTCACAGAAGATTTATAATTGATCAATAAATATATGAAAAAATGTTCAACATCTCTAGTAATTAAAGAAATGCAAATCAAAACTACTCTAAGATATCATCTTACTCCAGTCAGAATGGCAATGATCAAGAATACAAGCAGCAGGGGCTGGGGTTGTGACTCAGTGGTAGAGTGCTTGCCTAGCACATATGAGGTATTTGGTTTGATCCCTAGCACCACATAAAAATAAATGAATAAAAGGAATATAAGCAGCAATAAGTGTTGGTGAGGATGTAGGGGAAAAGTCTCATACATTGTTAATGGAACTGCAAATTAGTGCAACCACTCCAGAAAGCAGTATGGAGATTCCTTAGAAAACCTGGACTTGAACCATCATTTGACCCAGCTATCCCACTCCTCGGTCTATACCCAAAAGACTTAAAATCAGCATACTAAAGTGACACAGCTATATCAGTGTTTATAGCAGCTCAATTCACAATAGCTAAGCTCTGGAATCAACGTAGATGCCCTTCAATAGATGAATGGATCAAAAAACTGTGGTATATATACACAATGGAATATTACTCATCCTTAAAGGAGAATAAAATTATAGAATTTGCAGGTGAATGGATGGAGTTGGAGAATATCATGCTAAGTGAAATAAGCCAATCCCCCAAAACCAAAGGCTAAATGTTTTCTCTGATATGTGGATGCTGATACATAATGGGGGGTGGGATGAATGGAGCAACTTTTGATTAGGCAGAGGTGAGCGAGGAAGACAGGGGAGGGGTGGGAAAGACGGTGGAATAAGATTGACATCATTAACCTAAGTACTTGTATGATCACACAAATGGTATGGACTCTACAACATGTACAACCAGAGAAATAAATAGTTGTGCTCCATTCATGTACAATGAATTGAAATGCATTCTGCTGTCATGTATAACTAATTAGAACAAATAAAAATTAAAAATAAATAAATGGTCAAAGTGATAATTTTTACATTACATATATTTTATCACAATAAAGTTGCACCACTTACTGTCATCCTCCCCTTCCTTGTATCACCTTCCCCACTTTTCTATTAGTGTCCCATTCACATTATTGATGAACTACTAGTAGTCTAATTTTTCTCTCAAGGTCTACTTCTGGGTGAGCCCAAACTAAGACAATTTGTACCAAAAGTAGTATTAGCAAGTGTACTTTAAAGATGGGATTCTGGAACTGATCACTTGCCAGCAAGATGGCAAAAGGACACTGTTGCAGGTTGGGATAAGAGGACCCCAGTGACCCCTGTCTCCTGGGATTCATATCCTTGTGTAATTCCCTCTCCTTAAGTGTAGACTGGATTACTGGGTGGATTTTAACAGCAGAAGTGATAGGACATTCCTTGTAAGATTAGAAGCCTATTTTTTTTAAAAGACCATGGTTTGCATTTGGGAAGTTTCTTTGGGGAAGTCAGTTCTCACCTCATTGAGCAGCCCTCTGGAGAAGACCTGAGTAAGTTGAGTTGATCTTCTGAGGCTTGTCCATGCCGCATGAGTGAAACTGAAAGCAGATTCTTCCTGAGTCAAAACCCACGATGACTGCAGCTCTGAGAATGCTGTGATTATGGCTTTGTGAGGGACCCTGAGGCAAACATCTAAGCTGCTCCCGAGTTCCTAACCAACAAAAACCTTAACCTATTTGTGTTTTAAGCTGCTAAGCCATAGATAGCTAACACACAGGTGGTGAATGGGGGAAGAATTCTCCTGGCATGTTTTTGAACACATTACTATTAGTCTCACTTGTGGTGAAATGGGACCAGATACATATTACAGGGTATGCACTGCCTTGTGCAATATCATTAGTACTTAAGAGATAAGACCACAGTGGCATTTATAATGATTGTGCTTTTAGTTGGTTATTGTAAATTGTTGCTAATATACTGGAGGGAAGAAAATGGCAGTCTTGAGTCAGTCAGTAACCAAGACTTGACTAAAAGTCATAAGATCTCTATGACAGCATTGAAATTTTCCCTGATCTCCTACAACCAGAGGAAGAATTGGACTAAAAATCAGGCCTAGGATTTAATCATGACCCATTACCCAAATTGCAAAAAAGTTTTAATACAGAGTCCCCTCAAATCTCCATTGCAAAAGTCAGGGCCCTAATTGGAAAGTAGTAGGATCTTGAGACCAAACTAGGAATTTCTTGGAAACCTTAAACCCCAGATTTTCCTAACCCTCTAGACCAAAAATAGTGGCCCACCCCTGCTGCCTACAGGATAGAAGCCCCTCCTTGCCCAGAGATCATGCAAAGTTTTACTAAGGTAAACATTTCTAAGATGATGCTTACCCTCCTTGAGATGTGCCCCCATGTCCCCTCTTGGTTTTCAAGCTAATAAATAAGGTCAAAGATCAAGTCTTAGCTCAACTGGGAAGATAACTCAAACACACACACACACACACACACACACACACAAATCCTACAGAACCCAGCTCACATGTACCTGCAGGAACTAGAAAAACATCAGAGATCAGTCATGATCATGCTAGACCAGTGGAGCAGAATATAAGGAACAGGTTCTTAACATAAGAACAGTCACTTATAACAGGATTTAATGCTCAGAGAAGAACTCCTGGAATCAATCTGTTCTACTTGGACAGCTTCTTAAAGCTTGAGGGAAAAATATTGTCCTGTGACAAATGAGATGGAGATGCTAGAACTGCTTTGGAAGTGTACCAAGGAAGAAGTCAAGAGGCTCAGAAGTGTGCATGTTAAACTGTACCTATTATACAAGACTTGAAAACTCAGCAGATCACCATGTTCTGCAGGAGAATCCAAAGGGGATGCCCTCTCACTAAAGCAATAAGAAATGTGCCAGTGGGGCAGGGGCTGGGGAAAGGGGAGGGCGATGAAGAGCGCTCCTCACTGAGAGGCTCGCCGTGCCTGTGCTTTGTATGCCAAACATAACAGCAGGCTCCCTAGGAAACTGAGGTGACAGATTATTTATTGGCCTGAAAACCAAGAGAGGACATAGGGGCACATCTCAAGGGTAAGCATCATCTTACAAACGTTTACCTTAGTGAGCTTCTCATGGTCTCTGGGCAAGGAGGGGCTCCTATCCTGTAGGCAGCAGGGGTGAGCCACTAGTTTAGGCCAAGGGGCAACACTTAACCATCAGAAGAAAGATGGGCATAATTAACTAAATAGGCAATGCTGTGACATGGATGTGTCCTCCAGAGGTCCATGTGTTAAAGGCTTCATCTCCATGCCACAACACTGGGGTGGTAGAACTTTTAAGAATTGTAACTCAGGGGTAGGTCTTAGGCCATCAAGGGCATGTCCTTGAAGAGCAGTGTAGGACACTGGTCTCTTTTTCTCTCTCATTCCCAGACATAAGGTGAGCAGATTTCCTCTGCCATGTATCGTGATTATGATACACTGCCTCACCACAGACCCAAAAGCAACCAGGTCAATTGACCATTGATTGAAACCTCCAAAACTGTAAGCCAAGATAAAAATTTCATATATTTAAGTTGATTACTCAGGTATTTGTTACAGTAATGGAAAGTTAACTAATAGGCAACAAAGGCTAAATGGCAACTAGGGAACAGTGATCTAGAGATCCATGATGATCATCTCCAGGTGTGTGGATCCTAGCTGAGATGGACAAGCATACTTCTTGACCTACATACGCAAAAAAAGATTAATGAGACAGGATAACCTTCCCTTCCCCTGTAGCTGTGTGGTTACAATTGCACCGCCATGTCCAAAGCACACTCAGTCCAGTGCTCCATCCTGAAGAAGATGCTTGAGGCACTCAAGGACTTCATCAGGAGGTCTGCTAGGACAGCTCTGGTGGCATGAGGCTGCAGAGCAAGGACTCGGCCCACACCTCCTCAATGCAGTGCACTTCACTCTGGGCTCCAAGAGCCTTGACATCTACCACTGCGACCACAGTCTGGCCTTGGGCTTGAACTTCACCAACACGTCCAAAATACTAAAATATGCTGCAATGCAAACATCATTACATTAAGGACTGAAGATATTGCAGACAACTTTGTGCTAATATTTGAAATACAAAGTCAAAAGACGTTTAGAATTAGGAAATTAGTGAACTTAGAAGTTGAACAACTTAGAATTCCAGAACAAAAGTGGAGCTTTGTAACAAAGCTGTCATCTCATAAATTTATATACCAAGACCTCCATCATCTCAGAGATACTTTTATAATTTCCTAGGCAAAATACAGAGTGAATTTTTCTGCAAGTACATTAGTTGGAAATTTATCACAAACAAGTAATATTCATAGAGGAGGCTGTTAGCATATAAATGGATGAGAAAGTTCAGTTACTTTTTACATTGAACATCACAACAACCTGAACATCTTCATAAAAGCCACTCCGCCCCTCCCTTCTACAGCAACACTCAGTATGTCTGCAGAAGTACCCTTTGTTCTAGAGTGTAAAATTGTTGATACGGAACATTTAGAGCACCACTTGGCTCCCAAGAATACAGTTGACAAAGGATCTTAGGCAATTTTAAAATCCAAGAAAACCACTTCTGATACCACCAAGTACTAAAGTCTTTTCTGTCACCAAATGTTTTAGTCAGCTTTTCTGCTGCTATGACTAAAGGCCCACCTAGCCAATTGTAGAGGAGGAAGAGTTTATTTGGGGGCTCATGGTTTCAGAGGTCTTAGTCCACAGAAGGCCAGATCCATTCCTTGGGGTTCAAGATGAGACAGAACATCACAACCGGAGAGTGTGGCAGAGGGAAGCAGCTCACATGGTGATCGGGAAGCAGAGTGAGAGAGACTCCACTTGCCACATACAAATATATACCCAAAATCATGCCCCAATTCTCACCTCCTCCAATCACACCCTATCACTTCAGTTACCACACAGTTAATCCCTATCAGGGATTAATTCACCGATTGTGTTAAGATTCTCACAACCCCATCATTTCTCCTCTGAACCTTCTTGGCGTTGTTTCACATGTGAGCTTCCAAACCATAACACCAAATTTGCATCTCTGAGTAATAGGTAGATATTTGAAAGATTTGAAAGATATTTTGTGTAAAAACCTATTTTCCCCCCCTATTCTCTACAATTTGTTTAAAGTATAAAGTTCAAAGTCAATTCTGGTCCTATTTACATAGAAATACTTCTGTCTTATTTATAAATACTCTTTATAATTTATATAACAAAAGTCTTGGAAGAATATCTTGACTCTAAGTGCAATTTTAAGACTCGTGTTTTCAATTTAAAGTCAACCTGAATTTCAAATGTCAAAAACAAAGAAACTTCTATAGTACATCAACAGAGTAATGTTATCATTTGAAACTAATAATAAAAATTTGGGACTTGTATTTGGTATATCTTTGTTTTTATTTCTCATTTCATTCTTCTAGCAATTGATTTCTATTGTATTTTACACAAAAGCATCAGTCCATAATAGATTGGAAATAAAAACAAAACCAAAAACATCTTTCACTTTGGATAACTTAAGAAATTGTACCCTAAATTAAAATTAGCTGTAAATTGAATAGAAGATCCATGAATGTGCATGACTTGACCCCCGGGGAGAGGCAGTTCTATTTGCATGATGACCAGGAGCTTCCTGGGAGAACATAATAACACACAAGATAAGGCCAGTGGACTTCTCTAGAACCGGAAGACAATGGCATCTCTGTCTAGGCACTCTGACAAAAGGAGAAGAAACTGAATCTGAGAAGAGAATACCAAAGTGCCCATGACTATTGGCAAACATGATGCCACAGAGCTCCTTATCAGGAAATCTTCTAACAACTACTTGACATCTTCAAGTGTTCTCAACCGCTGTTTGCCACGAGCATCCTGATGACCTCAAACATCGGGGACATAGGTTTTGTAAAGTGTGCCCCGTGCTATATCCTGGATTTCTCTTGTGGTATTTGATAGCTAAAACGTCAAATATAATCCAGGACTCAACATACATACCAGGAAAAGATGGCTAAAGTATGTAAAAGGCCTGCTGACCATTATCAAAAGATAAATCACATATGGAAATTTACCTGGCGAAAGATGAATTTAAATCACCCTAACTTACATTTATAACAAATGGTGTTATTTTTATAATTACTAAAAAAAAAAAAAACTAAAAACTTAGGTCTTTGAAACTCTCCAACAGCATGCTATTCTTTTGTTTGTTATTTCCACAATCTCACAGTGTTGGGGACTCGAATCTAGGCCTCCAGCATGCGAGTCAGGGAAGCATGCTATTCCTAATATCTACATGTCTTGAGGCATCTCATCACTATTTTCCAGTCAGAATTTGAATTCCTCCTTCCCTGGTCCTGAAGAATCCCTCCCTTAGTATGATCTCTTCAGTAGCAATTGTCTTCAACTATCCTGTAGACATTCTGATTACCTCTCTTAATGTATGGATTCAGCCTTTGGGAGTTGCTAGTAGTCTCATAAACAATTAAATTCAGAATCAGCCATACACCTGCAAAATGCCTGACTAAAAACACAACTAAGATTAAGTGTTTATTTTAATAGGATAGGACTGTTAAGAAGCAAAGTTGTGTGTGCATGTGACCTTTCACATTTAAAGATGGTTCTGTGTGCAACTGTTGCTGACCCTAGTCATTTATCATTCGATAATCAAATAAGCTGTAGAGTGACTGCACTCTACAGGCACTCTTGTTAGGCAGGAACCCTTCACTTCTACAGAGTTTACAGATTTAGCGGGAAAATAACATTAAACACATAAACTCGCAAATAAATAATTACAACTTGTGATAATATTAGAAAAATAAGATTACAGGCCGCTCCAAACCAGAATAAAAAGGTGGACTTATTTTAGATTGGAAGGCAGGCTTTAGATAATGCTTTGAGTGATAATTACAGAAAAGTTTTGTGAAAGAGTAAAGACCCCCTTATAAAAAGAAAAAGGTAGAGAGCCTCTGATATAAAACAAATATATCTAGTTAAGATTAACCAAACCAAATTGGTGCAAATAAAATCTTTTGAGTTGTGCTGACTGTGGTAAATACAAGGACAGAAATAGCCAAGATAAAATAATGTGGCCATGAGTTACGGTCATTGTGACCATTTTGGTGAAGCAACCCATCCCTCCAAGGGCCCCAGAAGCTGTTGGTTTCAGATATGGATAGTTTATCTCCCCTTCCTAGCCCACCCTACTAACCCACCAGCTGCAGACGGAAATAGATAAACTTAAGTTTGCTGTTTGCATTTCTTGGGAAAAGTCTAATGACCCCTATTGTAAGCCTGCCAAAATTTGGTTTTTTAAAAGTGGTTTTCACTTTTAAAACCAACCTGCTGGAGTCACTCACTCCCCCAAATTCTTTTGGAGCTGTAGTCCTGATACATCAAACTGTTTCTTCTCTTTCCCCAAAATAATTTTTTTTTTCTATTCTAGTCTCTGGTGGTCTCATTATGCATTGATAACTGGACCCTATTACAGTTTGTATACAAGCTTAGACATGAAGTTTGTATTCATATTAGAAAACATGGCATTGCCTTTGGAGGTATGCCCTGTGATTCTTAGACTTTTATTACTTGTTTTGACAACTATACATTGCTTCTAACATTAACAGAACATGAAGGTGTTTGAGCTGCAGTTGCTCATTTTGTATTACAAATGTATTAAATAATACATATGTGATTTCAATGGTTCAGTATTTCTTTCTGTAGTCTCTTCAAGACTCTGGCCTTCAATTTTCCCTTGAGGAAAATCCCATGATGTTGACCTTGCTTATGGGCAGCTCAGATCCATTCTGTGGATGTTCTCCTGATATAGCCTGTGACAAACCTAGAGTTTATATTCTCAGCCAATGTTAAAGAATTCCTGAAATTCCATTTAAAACTTTCACACTATACTCAGCCTTGATGAGTATATCACTTAATGAATCAAAGATACAACTGAGCACATCAAATTTATAAGTAAAAGTAAAAAGAATCATGAAGGGAAAGAAATACAAAGAGCTTGTAACAGAAGGAACACTGACCTAGTCTAAGAGCTTTGTGGAGGGCTACCCTGAAGAAGTGATGTGTAAGGTGAAATAATAAATAAGAAAGTTATATTTACCTGGCATCCTAGTATTAAAATAATTATGCATTAATATGAATTGTTATCTTAAAGATACTCATGTAAAAATGAAAAAAAAAATATTTTCCCTACATTCTAGCTAGGACCTAGAGTAATAATATCATCAGGTAATTATTAACTTGCAATAATAAAAGCAAATTGAATAATGCCCCTGAGTTCAAAATTCTATTGACAAGTAATAACAAAAGATAGAAAACTCTGGAAATCAAACAACCTGAAACTTTTCAAAGTAGCAGCTTAATAACAAACATGAACTTTGAAATCAAACAGACTTCAGCTGGGCACAGTGGTTCATGCCTGTAATCCCAGCAGCTCAGGAGGCTGAGGTAGGAGGATCACAGGTTCAAAGGTAGCCTCAGCAATTTAGCAAGACTCTAAGCAACTTAAAAATAAATAAAAATTTAAAATGAAATAAAATAAAAAGGACTGGGGGTGTGGCTTAGTGGTTAAGTACCCTTGGGTTAAAAAAAAAAAAGAAAAAGACTTCAAATCTAACCTTTCTCCCCTAAATGACAGAGTGATATCAAAGGAGGTAACTCTGCTACCTTATTTGTCAGTTGGGAACATAATATATACCTCACAGGGTTGTGGTAAGGATTAAATTGATAATGTATACAAAATGCCTTATATTCACTAGGCACTCCATGAGGAATAGTTAATTCCCACTAAATAAAACCTCACAAAATTTTTCTCTAAGATAAGAATCTAAATAACAACCAGTTTATAACAGGAAAAGACCCCTATTATAAACATTAATCTGTCAAAGAAACAAGGCTTCTCCTTTCCTTTCCCTTCCCCATGATGAAGACTACAGAAACAAAGATCCTTGCCAGACTTCAAAGTCTCTTCTGGAAATCAGAGAATTGCCATTGAAGGGTCAATTGGCTCCATTTTTAGTGCTCTAGCTGGCCCACAAAAGAACTTCACTCAGCCTGAATGGAATGACATAGACTTGTGTAAGCTTCATGGTGACCTTATGCAAATTATGTGGTAATTTAAGTTGTCCTTTTTCCCTTTGCTCAGTATAGTTTTAGACCACATGTTCTCTGAGAATTCATGTTTATTCTTGAGATATAGGTTTATGTACATTGCATATACATGATTAAAAAAAATAAGTCAACAAGCGAAAAAAAGGAAGATTACTCTTTAGACCAGCCGAAATATTACCTAGAGGAACCAACATGGACTGGGACTCTTAAGCTACTATGCCACACATTGTTTTGTGGGAAATAGCTAGATAGATGTATATAATTTAATATGAGACTCTGTTCCTTAGTCTAATATTAGTATTAGTTCTGGAATTCTAATGCTATTTCAGCAGGGACTTTGGGGACATCACCAGAATTGCAAACCAAGTGACAGGGACATAGAAGAATGACTTTTTAAAAATATATATATTTTTAGTTGTAGATGGACACAATACCTTTATTTTGCTTATTTAGTTTCACGTGGTCCTGAGAATCAAACTCAGTGCCTCATCTGTACCAAGCAAGTGCTCTCCCACTGAGCTACAACCCCAGCCCAGTAGAAAAATGACTTTCAAGAGGAAATAGGTAGATCCAAGGAGTTTTCAAGGACCTCAAGAGTTCAGATATATTGCTACCAAAAATGCTTGAGAAAGGCATACGGGAAGACAGGTACAGATGAGGAATTTCAGGAAATCAGGATAGGAACTGAAATACCTCTATAAAGAGATATTCATGAAGAGATTTCCCTTTTGTCTATGAAAGTATTTTTATTTCTTTACATTTTCTTAGTACTTCTGAAAATATTTTGTTCCAAAAATGTCTTAAATAGAGTGGGAAAATGCGGCCTTTGACTGAGGAGGAGACCTGTGTAATGTTTGAGAAGATAGCCAAATACATCGGGGAGAATCTTCAGCCGCTGCTCGACAGGCCCAATGAAACACCTACTGTTTCAGGCTGCACAACGACCGGGTATACTACATGAGTGAGAAGATTTTGAAGCTGGGTGCCAATATCTCTGGGGGACAACCTGGTATCGCTAGAGACCTGCTTTGAAAAGTTTACTAAGACCCACAAGTTCCGTTTGCACATTACAGCTCTGGATTACCTTGCACTGTATGCCAAGTATAAAGTGTGGATAAAGCCTGGAGAAGAGCAGTTCTTCCTGTATGAAAACCATGTGTTGCAATCTGGTCTGGGTCGAATCACTGAAAACACTTGTCAGTACCAGGGAGTGGTGGTGTACTCCATGGCAGACATCCCTTTGGGTTTTGGGGTAGCAGCAAAGTCTACACAAGATGGCAGGAAAGTAGACCCCATGGCGATTGTGGTATTTCATCAAGCAGACATTGGGGAATATGGACATCATGAAGAGACATTGACTTAAAATGAAGTCATCGCGAGAACTTAACAACTGTGTGGAAGGGCCTAGCTTTGTTTCCTGTGTCTGTGAAGATGCCTCCATCATGTTGAATTTTGTCAGCACCTCTACAGGGACTTCTGAGTTTAATATCCTCATTTTCACTGACAAGTGCAGGCTCTTTCTTCCTATATAGAAATGACTCAAAAGTGAGGTTTTAGATCTTTGCATTTGTGATATTTATATCTGAATCAGAGGGCTCTTGTTCTAAGTTATAGCTCCTAAATTATTGGAACTGAGGACAAGAATATAGTATTAATTGTTGTCTGTGATAACACTGTTTTCCAGACTCATGGTAAGAACACAATGGATTTTCTTTGTTACTTATTAATATCACTATATAAGAATAGTAGGCCATGTCTGAGGTTTTAGATATGAATTTGGCTAAAACAATAAGTGCAATTTAGTCAGCTGTTTTTCTACACAGTAAGTGCTGTATGGTATAAGAAAAACTTGTATTCAGATACCGCTTCTGCCACTTGTCAGCTGTATGACCATGGGTAAACTTCATTTTCTTCTGTTAAAAAAAAAAACAAAAAAAAACAAAACTAAAAACTAGCTTTAGCCATCAGCCTAAGAATGTTTTTTAGGATTAGGAATCATGATTGTAAAGTATAAGGCACAGTGCCTGGCAAATAAGAGGTATTGGAGAAAATGGTAGAGGAGTTATTTTTATATTACATATAGTACATATTTCTTTGACTAAGGATAGGGTCTTATGAGTATGATTTAATTACATTGTCTTGTTTTTTACATTTTTTAAAAAAATCTTTTTCTTGGGTGGGATGATCCCAGTTTATAATTTTGTTTCATTACTTTGATTTTATAAAAACATTTCTCTTATCAACCTTTACTTACCTGACTAGACTGAACAAAAAAACACTAATTACAAACCCTGAAATAATTCAGATCCTTCATCTTCATACTTCCTCAAAATCACTTATAGAATTACAATATTTTGTACAGAACATTTTAGAGCCAGAAGTTTTAAAAGTTACCTGTACTATAAAACAAAACAATTTCTTAAATGAATATAATACTTGTAATTCCATAATTGACATCTTTAAAAATAAAATGCTTTAAACTACAAAAAAAAGTCTTAAATAATTTAAGCACCCCTTAGACTAAATAAATAACCCAAATTTTCTTTTGACTTACTGAGAGCCTGCTTGAGAGCCAACTGAATCGTCTGACCTCTGAATTCTAGTTTGAATTTCATAAATGGACCTATCTATTAGCAACAATGTGGCCTTTGCAGGGCAATCAGTTATGAGTTTCTGACAGACCCTATATTACAAACTAAATAATTGATATTACAGTGTACACTCACCTATAGTTTAATTATACCTCTTTTATCAGAAGTATATTAAAACATTCCTGTTTATGACTCTTTAAAAATTAATATATAACAAATGTGAGTTACTGAATAAATAAGCTAGTATTATCCCTAACAGAAAATTCAAACTGGGTATACTGGGGAAAGTGAAAATTCATCTAACCCTTGACAGACCTATCTATCACTAAAGTAACAGAATCATTAAGTTTTGGGGGGTTTTGTTGGTTTGTTTTGGGAGTTTTGTTTTGTTTTATGTTTTGTTTGATTTGTTGCGGTGGTTGTTTGATTTTTGGATGGGGTTTTTTTGTTTAGTTGGTTGGTTGGTTTTGTTTGTTTGTTTGTTTGTTTGGGCTTTTTTTTTTTTTTTTTTTTTTTTTTGCAGTCCTAGAGATTAAACCCAGGGATACTAACCACTGAGCTACATCCCCAATCCTTTTTTGTTTTGATATAGGATCTCCCTAAGTTGCCCAGGTTGACCTCAGACTTGTAATTCTCCTGCCTCAGCCTCTCAAGTAACTGGGATTACAGGTGTGCACTACTGTGCTCTGCTTAGAATATTTAAAACCAGTATTAGAAACAGTTTCCTCTACAGTAAAATGGATATGATTGTTGAATACAGAAATTTTAAATGTCTTATGAAATACAAGTTTAATTTCAGATAAATAAATTACCTGTTTTCTTTTCATATTTTTTGAATTGGTTTTTTGAAATCATTGATGTCTTATATTATTCATATTTATTTTCCTAATCAAATTTGTTTTTGCAGAGAAATTATTGGTTATGCATTTAGTTTTTTATCTATCTATCTATATATTTATATATCTTTCAATGAGTTATGGAAAATAATATTTTAAAGTGTGTAAAATAAAATTTTTTATCCAAGAAAAGAAAATGAACACTTTAAAAATATATAATAAAATTAGTAATAAGTCCTGGACCAGATGTTTGAAACCCTTTGAGATGTTTTATGAATATGTCAATATGAGCTTCAGAATATGCTTTAAATTATGAATCATATAAATTTAAAGTCTAAAAAAGAATAATAATCTCAAGCAATATAGTTTATCAATTTTCAGTAATTTATATTAATTGCTAATTATTCAACCCCACCTACTTGACTTTAAAATGATGCATTGACCTCAGAAAGGAATTCTAATCCAAATTCTAACCATCTCAAATTAGAAGTATCTTTCTTTTTACTAAATAGCCTCAAGAGTGTAACATATGCAGAATAAACACAGAAGTAGAGAGCAGCATTGGTCCAGGGCTGTGGGAGTGCCTGTTCATCGCTCAGAGTCTCCTCTTGGGAAGAGAAACACAAGGAAACATGGAACAGGCTCATTCATCCGCCAGATCTGCCATTCTTAGGCATCTGTAGGCAAGTTCACCCTTTCACAGCAAAAATGCTCTCACCACCAGAAACTGCTCTGTGATCTCATTTTTAACTCGTCCCCGGTATAAAACTGAAACGTCTTTATAAAGCATCACCATGAACAAGTTTGTTCTGCAAAATTCTTCCGGAATCCTACAAGCCAAGGAATGCCAATGATAATCAGCAAACCACCAGAAGTTTGGGGAGAGTCACAGAACTGATTGCTCCTCACAGAAGGAACGAACCCTGCTGATATCTCTGTTTCTCAATTTCAGACTCCTAGACTCCAGAACTCTGAGACAATAAACTTGCTTCTTTTTTTTTATTAAAATCTTTTTTATTTTTACAGACTTCATTTTGATTCAATGTACACAAATGGGGTACAATTTTTCATTTCTATGGTTGTACACAATGTAGATTCATACTATTCACGTAATTGTACATATACATAGAGTAGTACTGTTTCATTCTACTACCTTTCTGTCCCCCACTCCCTCCCACCCCATTTTCCTCTACACCATCCAAAGTTCCTTCATTCTTCTCTTCCCCCCACCACTCCCCTCATTATATATTGTTGTACACTTATCAGAGAAAACAGTCGGCCTTTGGTTTTTTGGGCTTGGCCTATTTCACTTAGCATGATATTTTCTGACCTCATTCTCTTACCAGCAAATGCCATAATTTTATTCTTCTTTATGACTGAGTAATATTCCATTGTGTGTGTGTATATATATATATATATACACACACATCTAGGTCATCTAGGTTGGTTCCACAATCTAGCTATTGTGGACTGAGCTGCTGAGAACATTGATGTGGCTGCATCACTATAGTATACTGATTTTAAGTCCTTTGGGTATAAACCGAGGAGTAGGATAGCTGGATCAAATGGTAGGTCCATTCCAAGTTTTCTGAGGAATCTCCATACTGCTTTCCAGAGTGGCTGCACCAATTTGCAACTCCACCAGCAATGTATGAGCATGCCTTTTTCCCCACACCCATGCCAACACTTATTATTGCTTGTGTTCTTTATAATAGTCATTCTAATTGGAGTTAGATGAAATCTTAGAGTGGTTTTAATTTGCATTTCTCTAATTATCAGGGATGATGATGAGCACTTGTTCATATATTTGTTGATCACCTGTATATCTTCTTCTGTGAAGTGTCTGCCCATTCCTTAGCCCATTTATTGATTGGGTTCTTTATATTTTGGGTATAAATCTTTTTAAGTTCTTTATAAACTTTGGAGATGAGTGCTCTGTCTAAAGTGTGTGTGGAAAAGATTTTCTCCCACTCTATAGGCTCTCTTTTCACATAAGTAATTGCTTCCTATGCTGATAAACAAAACTTTTTAGTTTGAATCTATCCCATTATTGATTCCTGCTTTTATTTCTTGCACTATGAGGGTCTTGTTAAGAAAGTCTGGTCCTAAGTCAACATGATAGAGATTCGGGCATACTTTTTCTTCTATTTGGTGAAGGGTCTCTGGTCTAAATCCTAGATCCTTGATCCATTTTTGAGTTGAGTTTTGTACAGGGTGAGAGATAAGGGTTTAATTTTATTTTACTGCTTATGGATTTCTAGTTTTCCCAGCACTATTTTTTTGAACAGACTATCTTTTCTCCATTGTAAGTTTTTGGCACCTTTGTCTAGTATGAGATAACTGTACTTATGTGGGTATATCTCCATGTCTTCTATCCTGTACCATTGGTCTACCTGTCTATTTTAGTGCCAATACCATACTGTTTTTGTTACTATTGAGCTATAGCAGAGTTTAAGATCTGGTATTGTGATACCTCCTGCATCACTCTTCCTGCCCAGATTGCTTTGACTATTCTGGGTCTTTTGTTCTTCCAAATAAATTTCATGATTGCTTTTTCTGTTTCTATGAGAAATGTCATAGGGATTTTAATGGGAATTGCATTAAATCTGTATAGAGCCTTGGAAGTATTACCATTTGATAATATTAATTCTGCCTATCCAAGAGCATGGGAGATCTTCCCATCTTCTAAGGTCTTCTTCAATCTTTTTCTTCAGTGTTTTGTAGTTTTCATCGTAGAGATCTTTCACCTCTTTGGTTAGATTGATTCCCAAGTTTTTTTTTTTTTTTTTAGGCTATTCTGAACGAAGTTGTTTTCCTCATTTCCCTTTCAAATATTTCATCACTTATGTATAAAAATCTCTAGGACACTATGAAAGCAGTACTAAGAGGAAAATTCATTACATGGAGCACATTCAGTAAAGAATAAAAAGTCAACAACTAAATGACCTAACATTATAGCTCAAAGTCCTAGGAAAAGAAGAACAGAATAACAAAATAAAAAATAACAGAATAACAAAAGTAGTAGAAGACAGGAAATAATTAAAATCAGAGCTGAAATCAATGAAATTGAAACAAAAGAAACAATTCAAAAAATTGGCAAAACAAAAAGTTGGTTCTTTGAAAAAGTAAACAAAATAGACAAACCCTTAGCCACACTAACAAAGAGAAGAAGAGAGAAAACTCGAATTACTAAAATTTGTGATGAAAATGGAAATACTATGACAGACACCACTGAGATACATAACATAATGAGAAACTACTTTGAAAATCTATATTCCAACAAAATAGAAAATACTAAAGACATTGACAAATTTCTAGAGACATATGCTCCTCCCAAACTGAACCAGGAGGACATACACAATTTAAACAGATCAATATTAAGCAATGAAATAGAAGAAACCATCAAAAGCCTAGCAACCAAGAAAAGCCCAGGACCAGATGGATTCTCAGCTGAGTTCTACAAGACCTTCAAAGAACTCATTCCAATACTTCCCAAAGTATTCCGGGGAATAGAAAAGGAGGGAACGCTACCAAACTCATTCTATGAAGCTAATATCACCCTCATACCCAAACCATACAAAGACACATCAAAGAAAGAAAATTTTAGACCAATATCTTTGATGAATATAGGTGCAAAAGTCCTGAACAAAATCCTGGCAAACCGCGTCCAAAAAAGAAGATAGTGCACCACGATCAAGTGGGGTTCATCCCGGAAATGCAAGACTGATTCAACTCCATAAATCAATAAATGTAATTCATCATATAATAGACTTAAGAATAAGAATCATATGGTCATTTCAATTGATGCAGAAGAAGAGTTCAACAAAATACAACACCCCTTCATGCTCAAAACACTAAAAAAATAGGGATAGTAGGAACATACCTCAATGTTGTAAAGCCTGTTTATGCTAAGCCCATGGACAACATCATTCTCAATGGAGAAAAACTGAAACCATTCCCTTTTAAACTGGAACAAGACAGGAATGCCCTCTTTCACCTCTTCTATTCAACATCTTCCTTGAAATACTAGCCAGAGAAATTATATAGACTAAAGAAATTAAAGGGATATGAAGAGGAAAAAAGGATCTCAAGCTGTCACTATTTGCTGATGACATGACTGTCTATTTAGAGGATCCAAAAAACTCCACCAGAAAACTTCTAGACCTCATAAATGAATTCAGCAAAATAGCAGGATATAAAATCAGCACACATAAATCTAAAGCACTTTTATAAACTTGTTTCTTTAAGCAGAGAAGATACTTTGAAAATCTATATTCCAACAAAATAGAAAACAAAAGAATGATTGAGAAGAAAGAAAGGGAAAAATAAGGAAAAATAAGGAGGAGGAGGAGGGGAGGAAGGAATGGAGAAGGAGAAGAAAAAGAAATTCTTCTAGGAAAAGAGGCTTACTGGACAACACGGGTCATTGAATTTTTAGATGGCTTAACAGATGATGTTGAAAAGGCAGATAAATATAATGAAATCAATTGATAAGAGATTTGCCAAACTTAATTTGTGCCTATATTTACCAAAAAAAAAAAAAAAAAAAAAAAAAACTTTCCTCTGTTTTGCTCCAACTCTCCCAAATAATACCATCCTTTAAAGTAAATTTCAGGACCAGTAGCTGATGAGGAAGTTCGTGGGCTAACGATCTAGGTTATAAAATGGTGTGGGGGGATCAGAATAATGGCATAAGAAAAATAGCAGGGGAGACATGTCTGCAGCCTTGTTAACCCATTGTTTCTTCATTCCCCCATTTTTGTTTTTATAAGAAGATCCCTTTGGGGCATATGGGTGAAGATCCATCTTCAGTAACTGCTTCCTGCTGGGCATGGGCATGGAGCTGATTCAGGGAAGGGAGATGTCATTGCAGTAGGCAGGGGTTGGGGACTGGATAGTTCCCCTGGGGAGTACACTTGTAGCCAGGCTCCAATTCTTCCTTTTTGAAGTCCTGATAGTCCTGCAATACAAACTGATTAATAGTCTGATTAGAAATTTTTTGAATCTGATTTCGTGCAAATCTCAATGTGCAGGGGGCAAAGGCCAGTATGATGGCAATTATAAGGAGTGGGGACATAAATGGGAAAATAAGTTGCCATAATTGGCCTGAAATGGGCCACAAGGATCCTCGGGTAAGTTCATTCTTTTTCTTCTCCAAGTCCTCCTGCAGTTGTTTGATCTTCTCCTTAACAATACCTGATTGGTTGACATAGAAGCAGCACTCTTCCTGTGAGAACTTCCCTTTTTCTATTGAACCCACAGGGTGGCTTCCATTGGAAGATATGTACCTGGAAGCAAATTGGAAGAGAGGCACTCCTAATAATTTTGGAGTGATAGCTGCCTGCTCTGAGGGAGTGCTGTTGAAAGTCAAAGAGCTGTTAAAGTCTAGGGTGCTAGCCAGGAGATGAGAGAACCCCGTTCTCATGCATTTCCAACATCCCTGTGCCATGAGAGGAGTAATTAAATTGAGTATGTGGTGTGTGGTGGTGACTATCTGTGTTAAGAGTGGAGCCTCTGAGCATCAGCCGTGAACATATGTAAAATGGGTAAAAACAGCCCTGCAGATGGTACGAGTCAGTCTTCCAGCAGTCCCTTGGGCAATTGGGGAGAGAGAAAATGACTAGCACCTGGACAAATCTATTGGGGGGAAAAAATCTGATAGGAAAATGGCAGACAGGATGAATGGCAGGGGAGGCAAGAATGTAGCTGGATGTGGTTGTCTGGTGCCTCGGTGTTCTGGTCCTTGGCCTCCCGAATGAGAAGAAGGGTGGAGGACTTAATGGCCTTGAGCCTGAGGTGGAGAGGTCCAACCAAGGTGGCCAAGTATTTGTTGGAAGAAGCCTGAGTGTTAGAAGCTGGAGAGGAATTTGTGGATTAAGAGTAGAGCTTAACCTGAGAGACATGTAGCCATCCCAGAAAACCTCACATCTTGACAGCCATTGACATAGCCAGAATCATCATATGGGGTCCTGCCATTTGGGAGATAAAGGGGCTAGTCTCCTGAGGAGGAGAGATAAGAACTTGGTCTCCTATTTGAAGAGGTTGAGTCAGGGGGCCAGACAAGGGTCTAGGCAGGGAGAAGTTGGCATAATCCCATAGGAATGCCCAAATGTGGTTTAGAAGAGGAATGAATATATAAGAAGAAATAGGGGAAGGAAGGGGCATTATCCCAGGAGGAAGGATGGGCTGACCGTACATCAGCTCAAAAGGGGAGATATTGGCAGGTTTCTTTGGGAGCAATAGAAGACACAGAAGAGCAAGGGGTAGGAGTTTAACCCAGTCAAGGCAAAGTTCTAAAGAAAGCTTGGTTAAAATATTTTTAAGAGTTCAGTTTGTTCATTCTACTTTACCTGATGACTTTGGGTGAAAGGCAATGTGAAAATGCCAAGGACTCCAAGAGCCTTGGTAAGTTGTTGGGAAATTTGGGAGATGAATTCAGGCCCATTATCTGACTCAAAGCAAGGAATGATTTTATGAAGGATGAAGGTAGAGATGGTGCCCATTTGTTGGAGGTAGGGATGGCTTCAACCCATCCCAAGAAGGTGTCTACCATGACCAAAAGGTATTTAGATTTTCTTACTGTGGGCATGTGAGTGAAGTCAAGTTGCCAGTCTAGCCCAGGAATGGTGCCACAGGCCTGGTGAGTCAGAAAAATGGGGGGTCTAATGGCTGTAGGATTAGTTTGTAGGCAAACTTCATATGTGCATATGTGGAGGAGAGTTCCTTCAGAAATGAGAAGTCAGAGGAGGATAGTTGCAAATGAGTCTTAGCAAATTGTGAGAGTGAAGAAAAGTTGGGGGTGGAATAGATGGTGGAGGTAGTAAAGTATGTCCCTGTTGAGGGGCAGTGGAGGTAAGGGATAATTGAGAGTCATAATGGGGGCTGATGTGGATGATAGGGCTGCTCCTCTAGCCTCCTCATCTGCCTTGCTGTTGTCAGAAGAGATGAATGATTGATCTGTGTGATGGGCTCAGCAATGTACAAGGCCTTTGGTTGCTGGGAGGCCAAGAGCTTCAAGGAGCTTTAGGATATAGTTAGAGTTGGTAATGAAGTTCCCTTTTGGGAAAGGATAATGTGAAAAGCATATTTGGTGTCAATGTAGATTGTGAGGGATTCTCCCTTTGCAAGGGTGAATGTATAAGTGAGGGTGACTAGTTCCACCTGCTGGTTTGTGGTGTTGTTAGGTAGAGGTCCTGACTCTACAACCTTTTCCAGGGATACAAAGGCATATCCAGCCAGTCAGATCCCTTCATGGAGAAAAGAGTTCCCATCAGTGAACCATATGAAAGTAGGGTTGTGTAAGGCTCCCTCCTGAACATCGGAGCAGCAGGGGAGTAACTCTTCCAGAGTCTCAAGGCAGCTATGGGTTGCTGAAACATGTATGTTGGAAGGCAGGGGTAAGAAGGTGACTGGATTTAAAGGAGGGCATGTCTTAAAGGAAATGGAAGAGTCCTCATAAGAGCAGTTTGAAAAGCTAACACCTGTCAGGCGGTAGATTTTGCAGATCCTTATAAGTAAGAAGCTCACACAGATGATGAGGTGGGAGCACTTCAGTAGGAGCCCCAAAGGAAAGTTTTTTCAGTTCCAGGTTAAGGCAAATGCTTCAGCCAATACCCTAAGACATGGTGCCCCACCTTTATGGTAGGGCCTAGCCTTTTTGATAGATATGCCACTGGGCTGAAAGTGGGACAGAACATGTGTCCTAAGACCCCCAGAGTGAACTCACTTTTCTCAGAGACAAACAGAATGATCTGGTGATGTCAGGGAGGTGTAGGCTGGGGCTTGAAGAAGGGCTTTCCTTAGGGTCTGGAAAGGGACTTCCACCAGGCTGAGGAGAGGTTCGGTGGGAGTGCCCTTTGAAGACTCATACAAGGAGGCCACAGGATGGAAAAATTTGGGATCCAGGATTGTAAATATCCTGCTAGCTCTAGAAAGGAAAGGATTTCTTCCTTGGTAGATGGAGTGGGCATGTCCTGCAACACTGCTTTTCTTTCTACAGTGATAACCTTAAATCCAGGTGAGAGGCTGACTCCTAAGTAAACTACCTGAGGTTGGGAAAGCTATACCTTTGCTGGAAAGACCCTATACCCTCTGTCAACCAGAAAATTTAGAAACTTAATAATGTCTCCTTGGGAGTCCTCAAGAGAGGGTCTACATAGAAGAAGATCATGAACATACTGTAAGAAAAAGGAGGAAATGAAAGTAAGAGAGGTGAGATCATGAGACAGTGTTTGGCCAAAGAGGTGAGAGCTGTCCTGAAATCCCTGTGGGAGAACTATCCAGGTCAGCTGAGAAGAAACTTGAGTGAGAGGGTCATTCCAGGTGAAAGCAAAGAGATCCTGAGAGTCAGGATGAAGAGGGACAGTGAAACAGGCATCCTTCAAATCCAACACAGAGAAGTATGTGATGGAGGAGGGGATAGAGGAAAGCAAGGTGTAGGGATTGGGCACAACAGGGACAACTGCCATTGATGTTGATGATGCAGAGATCTTGCACCAAACAGTAAGATCCATTAGGCTTTCTAACAGCCAGGATGGGAGTGTTATAAGGTGAGTTGGTGGGGTGCAGGAAGTCTTTCTGCCTTAAATCCTGCATGACTGGTTGAAGCCCTAAGAGGCTTCTTTGGGGAAGGGGATATTGGGCCTGGGCTGGGTAGGATGTTGGATCCTTCAGGCAAATGAGTACAGGAGAGCATGTGGCTACAGAGGGTGTGTGGGTGTCCCAGATCTTGGGGTCAACAAGGGAAAGAGGAAGGGGATATGAAGACTCAGGTTGGGTTATATATTCCTGTAAGGACATGAAGAGAGGAATAGCAGTGGAGTCTTGGTGGAGGCACGTGGTGGGTGAGAAGAAAATTGAGGCACCCAATTTGGTTAGAGTGTTCCTTCCCAGGAGGGAAATGGGACACAGGAATTATTAAAAAGGAATGAGGGAAGCAGATTTGTCTGATATGGCAACTTGTTGGAGGGGTTTGTGGGGGGTGGTATGGTTTTCCCTCAATCCCAACAATAGAGGATTTGGCAGGGGAAGTGGGCCCCCAAAGCTCCTGCAGCATTGAGAAGGTGGCTCCAGTATTTATAAGGAAAGAGAGCTGTCTGCCTGCCACCGTAAGTGTCACCAGGGGCTCCTGAGTGGTGATGGTCATCAGGTGTAGAAGTCCCAGGCCCCTTCAATCATCCATTGCCAATCCCAGTAAGTCACTGCGGGAAGGAGGCAAGGGTGACCTGGCACTTCTCTGAGCCTCCAGGAAATTCATTTCCAAACGTCCCACTTGGTGGCATTCTGGACAAGGACCTGGAGGCTGCCAGGGGTTGGGGTAAGTTCATGCCCAAGTGGCCCTCTTTTCCACACTTGAGGCATGGGCCTAGAGGTCTTCTGGGAGCTAGGGTGCCCCTAGTAGTAGCCGACTGGGAGGGTCTACCTGGCTGAAAAACTTTGGCCAGCATTTGGTATTTTAATTTTTGGTTTTTTTCTTCACTTCCGTTATATACCCTGAATGCCACCACTAGACCTCTGACTGTGGGGTGAGGGGCGCCCTATCCAACCACCACAATTTAGCCTTTATGTCTGGGTAGCTTTGGGAAAATATAATAAATCATGAGTAGCTGTCTTCCCTCTGGAATTTCAGGGTCCTGATTAGTATATTTGAGCATGGCCTCTGTGAGGCGACTCAGAAAGGCAGATGGGTTTTTAGTTTTGTCCTGTATTATTTCCTGAAGTTTATCACAATTGATGGGTTTAATGGCTGCCTTTTGGAGACCTGCAAGGACACAGGTTTGGAACTCGTCCTGCCACAGACACCTGGTCCCTGTGTTATAGTCCCATTAGGGCTCCCTATCTGGTACTGCTTGAGCCCCAGTGGGGTGGGTCAGGGTGGATTGTGAACCTCATCTGCATAATTGTGCACCTGTTCTGGGACTCTCCTGTGCTACTTGGGGGTCAAGGTGTTGAACATGATCATATAAATGTCATGCCAGGTAAGGTCATAAGACTGGGTAAGATACTGAAACTCCTTAATGAAGTTTGCAGAGTTGGACGTGAAGGAGCCTAGCTGCTTCTCTATCTGGAAAAGATCAGAGATCAAGAAAGAAACATGGACTCTGATCACTCCCTCCACATTGGCCACCTCCCATAGGGGGGCTAGAACATGTGCGTGGGACTGCATGGTGGGGGGACTAGGTGGGCTGGGCGGGGGGGGGGTGGCAGGCAGAAGCAGAAGCAGAACTGGGCAAAGGAGATGGAGGAACAGAGACTGGAGGGGCCTCTGCCACAGGGGACTGGTATGGAGGTGGTTGGTTAGCTGGGTTGAAGTCAGAGGAGGAGGAGGGATTAGGAGGGGGAGAAGAAATGGTGGGAAGTGAAGGTTTCATTGTCAAAAGGAGGTGTTCAGGTTTATAGGAAGAGCAAAGATCAGGTTTAGTGGACAAGAAAGAGAAAGTTTGAATGTAGGGAATCTTTCCATTTGCCCACTCACTCACAGAAGTCATATAAGTCCCATAGAACACTGGGATCCAGGGGGCCATTAGGTGGCCATTTGGATTATCTAAAGAATATTGTGGTCAAATATCATTACACAAGCAAATAACTTTTGGTGGCTTTAGGCTGGGGGTCAGGTTAAGGGGTTTAAGATGGTCTAGTAGACACCCCAGGGGTGAATCTGCTGGAATGGAGGACCCAAATCCCACGGTGGAGAGTGATAAACAGTCAAGTCAATGTCCAAGATGTCCCAAAGTCACAGACTAGTTGGCTGGAGACGAGGAGGCAGCACATGATGGGAGCCATCACCCTCGTCAGTGTGTGCCAGGCAAAGGTCAAGGGGGTTGAGGACCTGGTGCCAGGAATTTTGAGAGGAAAAGTGAAGAGGAGCCTCAACCCAGAGAGGGAATCTCCACCATAAAGATCAGGGACCCACCCATCAGATAAGGTCAACTAAGGGTGCCAGCCATAACTGTAAAAGTCGTGGCTGGGGAAACCCTGCTCCTCAACTGCCTCGAGGGTGCCAGACAATCAACGGTTGCATCTCAGTTCAGCAGAGGAGCGTTTAAGTTGACCTAGGGGGAAATGCACCAATCTGAAGGCCAGTGGTAGATGTGGAACTGGGGCATCCAGGCTAATAGAAGGTGAGACCAGCATCCAGGGGTCTGGAGCATCAGATGGGATTCCACTTGCCTAAATGCAGTAGAAGAGCCCATCCGAGTCATGGCACCAATGAAAGCAGCCAGAAAACCATTCTGAACACAGTGACTCACACAAGAGATTTTTTTTTTTTTTTTTTTTTTTTTTTTTTTGCGGTGCTGGGGATTGAACCCAGGGCCTTGTGCTTGCAAGGCAAGCACTCTACCAACTGAGCTATATCCCCAGCCCTAGGAGATTTTCTTAAGCAGACAAGCAGAATGTCTGCCCTTAAGGGTGAGAGAGAGAGAGAAAATGGCAGGGGAGCTATTCTTAACTAGTGGAAGTTTGCAGGCTAATAACAATTACCCCAATGGCTGACAAGCAAGTTCACAGGCTAATGATCTAGGTTGTAAAATGGTGGGAGAGGGCAGAATAATGGCGGCAGCAAAATGGCAGGGGAGAAATGGCTGCAGCCTTGTTAACCCATGGTCCCTTCGCCCAAATTAGTTAATAATTATTAGATCTCTTGTATTTACAAGCCACGGCAAGGACACAAGATTAGTATGCTTTTGTACTTAAGAAAGATATCAAGAAAACACAAAATCTTTCAGATTACAAAACAGGAAGATAGGCAATAAAACAATATCCTAATTTCTCTAGTTGATGTAAGAACGGAAGAATCAGGAGAAGTTCCATTTGGAAGATAAATTCTGAAATGAGGCTTGAATAAAAAGGAATTCCTTACTGAATGCAGATATGAGATGGCATTAGATATCTTAACTATAGCTCAAGAGGACTTCTGTTCCATTAAAAACTAAATGTTTTGTATATGTTTCTAGAAACTCTGCTAATGTTTCTAAAGCCTTAATGGTCTCCATTCACAAATTAATGACTTGTTAGACCCCACCCTAAACTTTAATAAGTTACTGTTTTCATGGTTTTCAGGGACTGGCTGATAATCTTGATTGCTTTTGTGCTACTTGTTCACAGAAAATAACACTTTGCTGTCTTGCTGCTTATTGTCCTATATGATCCCTACCTTATGTCACTCACTACCAGTCACTCACTCATCAACTGCCACCATGAACCTCTGAACTGCCCTGATACATGTGATACCCAAACTACAGATGGCCCTACAGATAAACAGCAAAATAAAATCTCTCTTCTACTGGGGGCCTTAGATGGGCCTCTGTAAAGTATCCTGACTGCCATTCCCCAACTAATGCCCATTTCCAGTTTGAAGTAGCCAGAGCAGTCATCACCACTATCCCTAATGGCAGTTAGGCCCACTTCTTCAAAGGGCAGATAGGAATCCATAGGATAGACAGACAGAAAACCGGGCAGTCAGGGTAACAGGCCGCAAAGGCTTTCTGTAAATGTAAAGGCCATC
Organism: Sciurus vulgaris; assembly: GCF_902686455.1. Taxonomy (NCBI): domain Eukaryota; kingdom Metazoa; phylum Chordata; class Mammalia; order Rodentia; family Sciuridae; genus Sciurus; species Sciurus vulgaris. Next base: position 60,526,044 of record NC_136469.1, read on the forward strand.
CATAAAATTAACCTGTAGAAACATTCCAAACATTCCAGTCAACCCCTTTATCCTGGAGCAGCAAGAAATGGGAAGCAGGACAGACCTAAGTGAAGGTTACAGACTCAAGGGCTAAAAGGGCACCACCAATCAGAAATTCATGGGCAAACCAATAGCCTTGGGACTTTTCTAATATCTGATTAACACAAATATTGATTAATGCTCCTACCCAGTACCTACATTAACCTTCAGACTAGTACACTTAGATGGGAACCTGCAATTCAACTGGCCTTTCACCTAACAAGAGCACTGCTTCTTTTCTTCTCACTTTAATAAATCCTAAATCCTAATCTTTTAAGCTGGAAAAAAAGAAAAAAAAAAGGATTTCCACCTTTAGAAGTGGAGGTATAGGTAGGAAACAAAATTAACAAAGGCAAGTAAAGGGACCCTATATGGGATTTTCAAGTGACAGTAAATTTTTTCAGGTTTGCTGAAACACTGTCATAGTGAAGAAGGCAAAAAACAGCATGGAAAACGTAGATGGATGCATGTTTAAAGTACTTGAGTTCTTCAACAACAACCTCATACCTAATTCAACAGGTTTGTTGTGGAATCATTGAAAAATTTTTAATAGGAATTTATATAATTTTAGCTTTCCTTTGGAAATTATTTTTGCAGTGGGATTTGAATGAATTGAAGTGGGAAGAGACAAGAAGGAAAGAGGAATTAATTATTTTAAAAACAGGAATACCACTGGGCAGTCACTGGGATGGCTATAGTGGAGCAAAGAGGTGACATAAAAAGGAATGACAATCATATCACAGCAAAAATAAACCTTACAAACATTATGCTAAGTGAAAAAAGCTAGACACAAAATGACAAATATTGTTTGATTCTATTCAGAAATGTCCAGAATAGGCAAATCAATAAAGACAAACTAGATTAGTGGTTGCCAGGAGCTGGAAGGAGGAAGGAATTGGGACATAGGGGGTTTCTTTTTAGGGTAATAGAAATGTCCTGGAATTAGTAGTGGTGATTTTTGTATAACATTTAAAATATATTAATAAAATACACTAAGTTGTACACTTTTAAATAGTTAACATGATAAACTTCATGTTAAGTGAATTGTTTAAAAACAGGGAAAAAGGAAATAATGAAATGAACTATAAGGAATTGTGAATAAAAGGATATTGTTTAAGCATTACAATTTTTATGTTATTACAACTATTATATTTCATCAGGGCTAAGACACCATCAATTGTCAGATATATCTTAATTTTGTATAGCACTAAGAAAGCAAAGTATTATCAATTAAACTACAATGTGCCATCAATGTAAGAAGCAATCGATATCAGAGTTGTTACTGATAACATGTCAAGAAAAGTACTTTGGGATCAAAGAAATGTGCAATTAGATGTAGCAAATAAAAGTAACAAGTATTTTAGAAATAAGAAAAAAAGAGCTTATTGGCACAAAAACATGGTAAGTTTAGTTTGGAATAACTGGGTCTCGATGTTTAGTTTGAGTATTCCTATTGGGATTGAAGTATTATATTATTATTTAGTATGTAATGGGAGGTAAATTATATTTTTAAAGGTCTATATAACATTGGCAATTTTGAGAACTCATCCTAGACTGAAAATCAATAGTCATAAAAGATAACACCATTATTCTAGGAAGAAGCTATGATTTTTTAAAAAGACATTAGAAGAAGGTGCTATGGTTTAGATATTAGGTGTTCCTGGAAAGCTCATGTGTGAGACAATGTAAGAAAGTTTAGAGGTGAAATGATTAGGTTATGAAAACCTTAACTGAGTCAGTGAATTAATCCCCTGACAGGGATGAAGGGGTGATAACTGTAGGCTGGTAGCGTGTGTTTGGAGGAGTGGGTCCCTGGGGTCATGCCTTTGGGATATATTTGGTGAGCTGAGCTTTGTCTCTCTCTACTTCCTTGTGCCATGTTCCCAGCTGCTTGGTGCCACCACATCTTTCGTCATGATGTTCTGCCTCATCCCAGGCTCTGAGAAATGGCATCAGTTGCCAGGGTCCAGCCCTAGAAGCAGTGGGGGATCCGAGGTGGATGGGAGGCATTAGCAGTGGAGAAAGAGACACACAGACACCAAGTGTACTGAGGCTGAGTCTGAATCTTTATTGTTCACGGAGTCTTTTTATATGTTTTTTCTTTGGTATTGATTACATCATTTCATGGTTAATACAAGGAAATGTTAAGTAAAAAATCTTCAAGAGTATAATTAATTATTTTATTCAAGAAACATGTTTTTACTGTATGATAGCTTAGAAAGAAAAACAGTTCCCAGCAAGTAGAGGGCATCTTGCTCCATTTAGTTTTAATTTCCCTGAAAGAATATGACATTAAGTTTCTATAGAAGTTACCCCTTCCAAGAACTCTAATGTTAGTTATTAACAGTGGAATGTTTTTATTATTACTAACAGAGAATAGAGGAATCAGCTTATAGTTAATATTTATTCTATTTCATGCACTCAATGACAGACTAAAACTCTAACTAGGTATAGGAAGAATACAAATTGTACTTATGATTAACCTATTTATTTATTAAGTGGGAAAAATAGCCTTAAACTTAATCATAAACACTAAGAAAGCAATGAAGACCAAACACCACATCAAAACTCAGAAGAATATTCTCACATACTTATATATAACTTTTAGAGAATTTGTATACTAAAAGAAACCACAGGCTCCTTACAAATTTGAGCAAATCATAAATGCTTATTTATAATTTCATCTAAGTATTAATATTAAACTTTACTGTACGTTATTTTCTGTCCCAGCACCATGAAATCTCCCCATTATTCTCTATAATCTGAATCTAAGGATATATTAATTATTAGTATTAAAGGCAAGTGCACATGGAGACATGCCACGCCTATGGCCCCCAAGAGGGAGGATGATCTTTCAACAGAACTGTGTCAAGTGTTGAATCCTCTACTCCAACAGAACTGTGTCAAGTGTTGGAGTGGTAGGAAATAGATGCGGCAGTCAGTCATCCATGTACTTTGACCTCTGAAACCTTAAGTCCCCAAATAAACTTTCCTACTCCAAAATTGTTCTTTCTGGGTCTTTTGGTCACAGCAATAAAAAAGCTTAGTAAAACAGAAATATTTTCAAAAGTTCAAGGATTTACTATTGAGACCTCGAGCACACCACTGGTGCTCTCCTCATCAGGAAAATACAAACTTAAAACATAATTACAAGGGCTGGGGATAGGACTCAGTGGTAGAGTGCTTGCCTAGTATGCCTGAAGTCCTGGGTTCAATCCCTAGTACCATACACACACACACACAAAAATACACACTATAATTGTAAGTATGAATAAAAATGTAGAAAAATGAGAATTCTCCTATACTGTTGATGGTTGGTGAAGTCACTTTGTAAATCTCTCTCTCTCTTTTATTTTTGCAGTGCTGGGGATTGAACCCAGGGCCTTGTACTTGACAGGTGAGCACTCTATGAACTGAGCTATATCCCTAGCCCCACTTTATAAATCTCTTTGGCCTTGACTATCAAAGTTACAAGAATTCCACTTCCAGTCAAAAGATTTATCAACCAGTACAAAACACTCCATTTCTATAAGTAGCCTGCATAACCAGTGATCACAACCCAGCAGGTCAGAAGGGCACTGTGGTCCCAGGAATTACGGTGTTCCTGAGTCAGTCAGAGACCCAGAACTATCAGGGGTGTTCGAAGGGCTCCTATGCCAGGAGGGACAATAAAAGCAGCTCCCTAGCAGTGATTAAACAGGGCTCCTCAGGATGGAAAAGAGGTGAAGGGGACCTTGAGGACTTGAAGCAATACGTTTTTAGCAATCCAAATAGAAGTATTTTAATATTTGAAGTTGGCACCCTTACTTCTGTCAGTATATACTTATTCTGTCAGTATATACTGACAGAATTTCATCCTAAATTTTCCCAGAGGAAACTCAAACACATATGCAACAGGGTACATAAAAAGAATTTTCATGCAACCGCTAAGTTATCAAAAGCAACAATAGAGGGAAAAAAACAGCAGAAAATAAAATGGATGAATAAATTATGGTCGATTTATGCAGTGTTCTACAGTAATGTGAATAAACTACAACTACAGGCAATGTGAATGAATCTCACAGAAGAAAAAATACCTGAAAGAATACATACATTACGATTCTGTTCATAGCATTTTAATGGATAAAACTATTATGTAGAAATATGTAGTAAAGCCATAAAGTAGGCAAGGAAATGATCATCCAGGTTATGAAGAAGGATGTAAAAAAAGGGATGTTCCCAGGCAGCAGAAAGGTCCTTTATTTAATAATTATTTATAACTTACCCGTATGTGTTTAATGCACGTTTCTATTTTATATTTTGCCACAAGAGAAAAAAGTAACAAAGTCTTGAACTGGCAGAGAACAACAGGTTTACAGCTACAATGTGACAGCATAAATGACTTGGTGAGAGGTGGTAGAGCTATGGAGCAACTGAAAGAGAATGAAAATGATTGGCAACTAGAAGAGCAGCAATGGCATTGATTCAAAAATCTCCTAGTACACAACACAGAGCACTCTGGGTAGAGGTCAAAGTCTTCTTAAGTCTGAAAGACATTTCCAAGGCAGACTCTGCAAGAAAAATGGGCACCAAGGGAAAAGTAAGTAAATAAGCTACATCTTTGTTCAGTTTGTGCTTTTTTGTGTCTTTGTATATTTGCTAAAAGAGGGATTACTCTCAAAGCATAGCTTTTAAAGTCGATTAAAATAATATGAGTGGTTCCTATGCCAGAAATTTATTATAAGGAAATAACTGAGGATTTGCCAAAATGTTTACTAGAAGGGTACTTAATTAAATATTATTTTAGTGCCAGAAAAATAGAAATTTAAGTAACTGTATTATAGCCATAAAACAATATTAATTGGTAGAAGAAAGATTACATGACCACATTTGGAACACTCAAAGGGATTTACATCAAAAGCATAAAGTGAATAAAAGTACAGATGAATTTTTTTTTCCTTTCTTGCCTTTTCAAACTTCCTCTAATATACATTTCATTTGTAATAAAATTATTGATATTTAGAAACATAATTCTAAATCATCTCAGAACTATTGAAAAATAGATCTTCAAATGGTCAAAGGCTGAGAAAATCATTTTAAAATAGTAGTTAGAATGGAGGGTTATAGGTTCATTTCTTTCAATAATACTTATATTTGAAAATAAAATAATTTGATGTTAGAAAAAAATTTAATCTAAGGATTATAAAATTTAAATTTCTTTTCAAATGAGTTTCCCAAATTATTGCAAAGAGACCAAGTTTTTATTTAAGTTATATTCCACTGATAAATTTAGTAATTTGGTGAACCTTACTTTTCAGATTTTTAATGAATCACCTAGAAATTTTGTTCAAATGCAGATTTCAGTTTAGTGAATTTGGAGCAGGACTTTCTTCTCTAGGGAGTTTCCCCAGAAAATGTGAATAACTGTTGGTCTTATGACCACACTTAATAATAAACATATAAAACACATCTATGTTCTAACAAGGAAGACTTAAGTAAGTCAGAGCAGCTTACAAATGGTTCATTCAACAAATACTTATTGGCTTTCAACCAAATCTTTTAAATATTATAAATGTATCTTCTTTGTTATGAAAAAAATCAAAGCATTATTAATCTTAACACACCTGTTCTTTTAATAAAAAGTGTAATGAGTATAATGTAGAATTTAATATGTTCAATTAAGTTCCCTTGTTTAAAAAATAAAATAATTAAATACAACCTCCAACCACAAACACCTCAACTGTTTTTCATGAAAATATGGTATCAGCACACTCTGTTCTTATCCCCACAATATCCTGTCTCTCTCTCTCTCTCTTCCTACCTCCTTTCTCTTTTTAGGTTATTAAGTGCAAAGCAGCCATTGCCTGGGAAGCAGACAAGCCCCTTAGCATTGAAGAGGTTGAAGTTGCTCCCCCCAAGGCTCATGAAGTTCGAATTCAGGTGAGTGGGGACTTTCCCTGGAAGGGACACTTGGCCCAGAGTACTCAATTTCTTTCACTTATGTTCTGTATGGTATGATAGAGTCTTTGGAGTTTTCATTTTGGGCAGTTGTATTTTTAGGTCCAGATAAAAATGGGTATTATCCACAAGAAGTATGAGTTATTGATCAATCATTTTAGTAATTTTGATGATGGCTTAAAATTTAATTAAAGGATCTTAATCTTGATTGTCAACCCTAAAAATCAGACAAAAGAATTTGCTTTAGCTTAGAATTAGCTTACTTTTTGTTATCCAATTACCAATTACCAATTATTGGAAAGTGTTTTTAAAAGGAAGACCATGAGAACCAAAACGAGGGAGAAGGAAACCCGTGAAAGCTGCCCTGGGCAATATGAGGGTCCTAGGAGCCCAGAGGAGTGACAGGAGTACTGCAGAAAGCCGCTGCTGCTTGCCCACGGGCTGCTTCGCGCCACTCTTACGAAAGACCCGGCAACCGCTCCAAGCGGCTCCGCTTACGGAAAGCTGCTTCTCGAGCTTTCAGCCCGACCAGCGGGACAGAAGACACGTACTCTTTAGAAGTTCATGAAGCAGCTTCCCCTTTATTCCAATAACACCCTCAATATATAAGCAGTCTCATGCATAAGCAATTGTAACCAGTTATGTCCATCCAATCCTGTTAAAGGTCAAGCAGTCACTTGCTCGAGCATACATGTAAAGTATATCTGCGCACGTGCTAGGCAGCTGAACTGATTATAATACAGCCAATTGTAAACGCCTTCTGCCTTTCTCCATGCATATTCAGAATGCCGTTTGCTCTCTGCCAGTCGCCATCTTCGGATGCACGTGGTGTAACCCTGGGCCCCGGTTCCGCCCGCCAAAGTAGGTCCCCAGAGAGAAGAACAAAGGAGAACAATGTCACAGTTGGCGAATTTGGACATGTTCTCCATTTTTTTTCTCATGACCAACACATGTGAAAATGAATGGGATAGCCTCATGGACAGATCCTAAAGAATTACACAGGATACACTGATAATCGATTTAGATATTAATGCTCTTTAATCTATAAAAGATTTATTACCTTGACATTATTGCACACAGTCTCAACAAAATTTGAACAAGCCATACAAACCCACATTCCCTCCATTTCCTCTGCCTGATAGATTATTACTTATACCTATTACCTTTGCTTTTTTCTTTCCTGGAGATAGTAATTGCTAATCCTGTCTCTTCTTGTGATTTTTCTGACAAGAATGAAAGGTAGAAAACACAAGTGCCCTATTCATAGGAGGAAAAGAATCTAATCTAATACAGTTTTTTTTCATTCTTTTTTCTCAAAATGTAACAATTTTATTGAATTATAGTAGTGTTGTAATGCTTCAAGATGACATTAGGCTTAAAATTATGTATTATATCTAATCCAACAGTATAATTGCAGAAACACCACTCAAGTCTGTGATTGCTTCATAGATAATCGCCACGTCCATATGCCATACTGATGCCAATAATATTGATCCTAAATTTGAGAAGGCTCTTTTCCCAGTGATCCTTGGCCATGAGTGTGCAGGAATAGTGGAAAGTGTTGGGCCAGGAGTGACCAACTTCAAAGCAGGTATTTTGATTTCTGGATTGCAATTAAATAAAAATATCAGTTTTTTTGTGTTTTTTTGGTGATAATTGCTGATACCAGCCTGGCTTCCCATGCTATGATTAATCTCTATTTACATAAGAGGACCATCTTTCCCAAAGCAAAACTGGGACATAACCTATCTAATAAAAGGACATAACATTTGAAATCAGAATTGTCTAATAAAGTTCAGGAAATATTGCCACTTTATATATAGTGCTCAGAAATTTTCCTATGAAGCAAGGTTAGCTTAAACTGCAGTTTCCATGGTACACAAATGATACTTTATAATGACTTCTATATAAAACAGAAAAGTAATTTAATATAATATAAAAAATAAGGGCTTATAGGAGGCTTATCCATATGTCAATGTTATCTTAAAAACTTTTTAGAAGTTTGTAAGATAAAAATGATACATAAGCAAAGTATGGTAATGACTGAAATTACTTACTTTACATTTTATAATAGGTCTATTAAATACTGGAATATTGACTATGTAATATTCACTTGTCAAACAGGATAAACCAAATCATTCTTTCCTCCTTTTAAGAGAATGTGCCTGACTGAGAGATTTATTACAATCTTTCCATTCCAAACAAGATCACAGAACAAATTGCTTCCTCTGAAGTTTGACATCCATGAAGGAGTTGACCAATCTAGGTAGTCCCCTTAGTCCCAGCTCTGCCACTTGCTGACTTAACCAGTCACATCATTTTTCTGTGACTCTACTAGGATAAGAGTAGTATTGCTCTCAGATGGCCAATATGAGAATTAACCAAGATAATAAGCAGTTTGAATGGCACCTGGAACATATCATCATTGGACCTCTGTCATTAAAGGACAAAAGTCATTATTAAATTGGAATTGCATAAAATGCCAGAAAACGTAGAATTTGGAAGTGAATCTAAAAAAAGAAACATAGCAATGACATAAAGTTTAATGTTTTCATGTAGCCTATGTGGTTCAGTTCCTCTATTATACAAGGATATTCTCTTCTACGCAGGGTATTTGGAAATGTAATAAACAACAGTCATGCTGTAGAGAGTTGCAGTAACAGCACAGCCTCAGACAGAACTCTGTGCCTGATAATACCAATACAGATTTGTTACTTGACTACAGAGAAACTATAGTCTGAGTAATAACTTAAAAAAAAAAGACAGTGTATGAAATACTTAAGAGAATCCACAATCTTGTAAGATAATAAATATATTAGCTTCCTGTATTTTCCACTATAAAAATTGTGTTTTCCACTGACTCATCTGCTATAAACTATTTACAAGTATCATCTTAGGCACCATCCAACATGTGGCCTTTCTTTCTAGGTGACAAAGTAATTCCATTCTTTGCACCTCAATGTAAAAAATGCAAGTTTTGTCTGAGTCCTCTCACAAATCTTTGTGGAAAACTCAGGTAAGCTCTGTACACTGTTAATAAGAGTATGAACTGGCACAAAGATTTGGGGCAACACATTGACAATACCTGAATGGGACTGAAAAGATGCAAACCTGCCCACTAATTCCACCTATAGGTATATACAAGACACTGTTTCAAATGCACACTAAGAGACACATGCTAGAATGTTCCTTGCAAAATTGTTTGTAATAGCAATCAATTAAAAACAGCATGAATGTCCATCAATAAGATAGTAACACAATGGAATACCATATAAGAATGAAAATGGCTAAACTGAAATATGCCTATTGACATAGAATAATCTCACATACATAATGTTAAGGGAAAGAAGCAAGCTGCTAAAGAATTGTTTAATAAGTTGTCAATTAAAAAACAATACCTTGCATTGTTTATAATTACATGCATAGGTAGTAAAAGTATAAATATACTGCTGGAATTCAAAGTAGTTATCTACTTCTACAAGGATGAGAGAAGTGTGCAAAGAGGTACAGTAAAGTTATTTACACCACGGCCATATAAATGTAAATCTTTAACCCAGGCACGAGAGCTCAAGAGTCTAAATCTTAATTGCTTTGTTTGTATTTTACTGAGACTATAGAAGGATTCATTTGTCCTTAATGCTGATTGAAACTAGTTATTTAAGAAGTTAAATAACTCTAATAATGTCCCATTGTGCCTTGATTTTCTTATTTGTAAAATAGGGTTGATAATATTAGCTGCTTTGTAGGGCTGTTAGAGATATTCAGAGAATATCTACTATACTCTTCTACAAAGCTTCAATGAAATAATGGATTTAGACAATGATCATAAAGTATAATATCACAGAAATAGATAATCAGATATTATGTCCCTCCAGACAAAATGTATTACACCACCCTTGTAAGTATTCCCACGAAACTATAAAACCTGATTCAGATCAAGCATTTAGATTTTTTAAAAATGCTTATGCAGGAAGAAAAACAAGAACAGAGAAATACTTTAAACCAGATGTCATGAATGTGACTGGTAAAATCCACTAGGAGAAAACTCTGTAGGACAAATGACTCAGTTACAACAAACAAATTGCAAAAAAGAAAAGAGGGGAGAAGGCTGGGAATATAGCTCAGTTGGTTAGAGTGCTTGCCTCCTATGCACAAGGCCCTGGATTCAATCCCCAGCTCCAAAAAAAAAAAGGGGGGGGGGGGGTCTACAAATCAAAAGAGACTTAAGAGACATGTCAGCCAAATGCGTTTCGTGGACCTAAAAGAATCTTAGAAAAACCAAGTGCCATGGCCCATGCCAGTAATTCTAGCAACTGGGGAGGCTGAGGCAGGAGGATCACAAATTTAGTGGCAGACTCAGGAACTTAGCAAGACCTCGATTCAAACTTTAAAAAAAATAAATAAAATGGGCAGAGCATGTGGCTCAGGAGTAAAGCACATCTGGCTCAATCCCCAGTACAAGAAAGAAAGAAAAGAAAGAAAGAAAGAAAGAAAGAAAGAAAGAAAGAAAGAAAGAAAGAAAGAAAGAAAGAAAGAAAGAAAGAAAGAAAGAAAGAAAGAAAGAAAGAAAGAAAGAAAGAAATCTTTTAGAGATATGCACTGAAATACTTCTATATAGATAAATGGTGATGTCTGAGATTTGCTTCAAAATAGTCCAGTGCAGGGAGAGAGATACATTATGGACAGGTAATAGATGAGATTAGATTGCCTTGAGTTGAGAGTCACTGAAGTTGGGAGATGGGTACATGGGAGTTCGTTATGCTATTCTACTTTCATATATGTTTGAATTTTCTGAAATAAAAAAAAGCTATGAGATAATATACATAAATCCCTTAAAGGCGTTTCTGGCACACAAGAAGCATTCAATGAAAGTTTGTTCTTATCTTTAAAATACTTCTAACAGACTATATGTTAATGTAAAAACTGTCAAGTTATTTTCTCAATTTTTCCATCTTAACCCCATAAAATTGCCATGACAAATAAAGAACACCCAACGTATTTTGTTGGGAAGTGGTCAGTTCCATTTACTTTCTCCTTTTCCGTTTATCTCTCCCTCCCTCCCTGCCCTTAGGAATTTTAAAAATCCTACTATTGATCAAGAACTAATGGACGACAAAACCAGCAGGTTTACCTGCAAAGGAAAACCAATTTACCACTTCATGGGAGTCAGTTCATTCTCTCAGTACACTGTAGTGTCAGATATCAATCTTGCCAAAATAGATGATGATGCAAATTTAGAGAGAGTTTGTCTGTTTGGATGTGGATTTTCATCTGGCTACGGGGCCGCAATCAACACTGCCAAGGTAAATCGTTAAACACCAGATTGTGTAAAACAGGTTAGTGGGAGGCAATGTGATATGAAGGAGATAGAATTAATTATCTTCAAACTCTGACTACGTCATTCATTACCTCTGTGATTTTAAGCAAGTTATGTAACTCCCTAAGAATAATACCTACTACAAATATTTATGAAGATAATTAAATTATATTACATATATAAAACATCTGGCCTAATAGCCAGCAGATAGTTGGTACTTAGTAGATGTTACATACTCTACCAGGATATCTGATTGTAGACTAGTACTGATTCAAAATCACCCTGTTTAAATATGTTCCAAAAAGGTAAATGCTCATGCTGGGATACTCGGCTACAAGGGCAACAGAAACTATAGAAACCCTTACCCATCTCCCTCCAAGCACACCTACCTTCTTCTCCCTGATGCTGCAGATATTTTTCTCTCTCAATTAAGAATAACATCTCTGCTTCTCATCCTATCTCTTTATGGTTTCAAAGGAGTGTCTCTGGTTGTACCCTGATGGTGTCAAGATGTGTCCCTGGAATCGCATGTTTAAGCTACAGACCAGAGAGACATCAAAGAGGGCCTTCTTATTTTATCCTCCCTCACATCAGTCTTCACCCCTTGACTAAAAACTGCAAAATGCAGCCAATGTGGTCTTTCTAAACAACAGATCTGATTTCCCTCTTCTTGCATTGTTTCTTTTCTCCCTCAAAACAAGGATAAATCCATCAGTATGTTACAGTGACTCTATTTCTCCCTTTGCACTACTCATAATTCTGGGGCCCCACCCTAAGCCTCCAGGCTCCTTCGCTGAGGCCTTGGACTTTTCCACCCAGCCTCCACCAGTATAGCAAAGGAGACTCCCCAAGCTTCTTCAGGCTGTCTCCTTTTAGATATCAGTTTTTCTTAAGAGATATTATCACTGCAGCATTCTCTTTTTTAACTATTTATTAAGTTAAATTATTTTATTTGATAAAAATTATATGTGGGGCAAAATGTTATCTTCTGATATATGTATACATGATGGAATTACTAAATTGAACTAATGAACATATCATTCACCTCACATGATTGTTTTTTTCTGTGTGATGAAAATTAAAATGTGCTCTCTTAACAATTTTCAAACACATTATTATTAGCTGTGGATACCAAGGTCTACAGTTTATTTCTCCTAATCAAATATTGTGTTCTTTGACCACTATCTTCCTAGTTCCCCATCCCTCCTCCTCCCAGGGTCTGGTAAACCACCATTCCGCTCTCCACTTTTAGGAGTGTGGTTGTTTAAGGTTCCATCTATAGTTAGATTGTGCATCACTTGTCTTTCTGTACTTGACTTCTTCGGCATAGCATCATGTCCTGCAGATTCATCCATGTTGTCACAAATGACAGAATTTCCTTCTTAGGACTGAATAGTATTCCATTGTGTATATAGACCACATTTTCTTTATTTGTTCATCTGTTCATGGACACTTAGCCAGATTCCATAACCTGGCTATTGTGAATAACACAACAATGGATATAGGAGTGCAGATACCTCTTTAATATACTAATTTCATTTCCTTCAGATATATATTCAGAGATAGTTTTGCTGGATCTGATGGTAGTTCTAATTTTTTTTTTTTTTTTTTTTTTTTTTTTTTGAGGAATCTCCATTCTGTTTTCTATAATGGATATACTAACTTATATCACCACCAACAGTGTGCAAGGGTTATTTTTTCTCCACATTTATGTCAAAACTTGTTCTCTTTTGTCTTTTCAATAATAACAATTTTAGCAATATAAGGTGATATCACATTGTGGTTTTAATTTGCATTTCTCTGATTGAGATTTTGAGCTATTGTTTTCATGTAACTATGTTTTCTTTTGATATATGTGTTTCTCTTTTGAGAATCATCTATATCCTTTTTCTATTTTTTTAATTGGGTTATTTGTTTTCTTACTAGTAAATTGTTTGCTCTTATAAATTTTGGGTATTAACCCCTTAACAGATGTATGACTTGAAGAAATATTCTTCCATTCCATGGGTTGTCTCTTCACTCTGTTGGTTGTATCTGTGACTGTGCAGAAGCGGCTTGTCTGATGTAATTCCAGCTGTCTTGTTTCCTGTGCTTTTTAGAGTTACATCCAAGAAATCATTGCCTAGAACACTGACATGAAGGTTTTTCCCTATATTTTCTTCTTGTAGTTTTACAGTTTCAAGTCTTACATTTTAATCTTTAATCGATTTTGAGTTGATCTTTGTATAGTATAAAATAAGAACCTACTCTCATTTTCTATATGTGAATATGTTTTCCCAGCTCCATATATTAAATAAACTGTCATTTCTTCATTGCATAAATTAAAGCAAGAGATTATGTTCTCTCTGTTACTAATTTTTCTTTAACTTAGAAGGAGTTAAAAATTTCTCTGGGACATATTTTCTCTTCTTTTTGCTTATCATCTAATCCTAACAGCATGCGATCCTCTTTGGGAAATATTAATTAAGCATCCCTCTGTTTTCTATACTGGCACATAGCATAACATCCCAATTATAGCGTCTTTCCTTACCATTTTGTTATTGTCCATTTAATTCAATGTAGCAAGCATTTATTAAAGACTCAACACAGAGAGGACACTCTTAGATAGTAATGGTGAAGATGAAAGTCTCTGCCTTAAAAAAATTTAGTCTTTTAAAGAAATACATATACATGTAACTAATCATGGCATATTCAATATAAATTACATGTGAAAGGAAAAGCAAAAGGATAGGCACTATTTCTAACTGAAGAATCAAGAAAAGTTTCATGGAGAAAATGTGCTTTATATCAGAAGTAGAAGTATAGGTTAGGTTTTAACTAAAGGAAATGAAGATAAAAAGTACATCAGACTCAAGGAACAACAGGAAATAAGGCATGAGGAAAGGAAAGTGTAATTTGTTGTGGCCATTGTACTGGGAATATAATGGAGATGAAGCTGGAATATAAACAGAGGTCAGATAGCAAAAATCTTTCAGTGCCATGCAAAGATATTTGGACTTCATTCCATTTAAATGAATTGACAATTTGGAATGATCAAGTGAGTCAATTCACATTTACAACAGTATTAATTATCACTGAAAGTCAACCAGAATTTAATAAAACTGAATAAGATTTATTAGAAATACAGATATCAAATTATCTGTGATCCAATTTAAGAAGAAAAATATAAACAGTTTAGAATGTCTGGGTTTTTGCATTTTGCTCTGACAACATTAAAGGAAAAGTAAAATAAGGGAATTATTTCCACTTGGGTTAGTCTCTTATGCACTGACAACATTAATAGTCTTTAAATAATTCTCCAAATTTAAGTAGAAATGCACCATTTTTAAATTGGCAAATTTTTTCTACTGGCAACATATATACTTTATGCCGGCAGTCTTTTTATTTATATGTCTGAGCTTTCATCTCACCCTCCCCCTCAAAAGAAAAAAAAAGTAGGACTATGCTTTATTTTTTATTATTATTATTACTATTTACTGGGAATTAAATCAGGGGTGCTTTACCTATGAGCTATATCCCAGCCCTTGTAATTTTTTGAGTTGGGTCTTACTAACTTGGTAAGGGTCTTACTAAGTTGCTGAGGCTGGCCTCATACTTGTGATCCTCCTGTCTCAGTCCTCCAAGTCACTGGGATTACAGGCATATACCACTATGCTTTGCAGAACCAGCTTCTTTAACAGCTTCTTTATAATTCTACCTGCAGGTCACACCTGGTTCTACTTGTGCTGTTTTTGGCCTAGGAGGTGTAGGTCTTCCTGCTGTGATTGGTTGTAAAATAGCAGGAGCTTCCAGAATCATAGCTGTTGACATCAATAGTGAGAAGTTTGCAAAGGCCAAAGCCCTAGGAGCCACTGACTGCCTCAATCCTAGAGACCTAGATAAACCCATCCAGGAGGTCATTATTGAGTTGACCAATGGAGGTGTGGATTTCGCCCTTGACTGTGCAGGAGGATCTCAAACCATGGTATGTATATTTTTTCCTCAGATCTATTCAAATTTATAGACATTGAAATTCTTCATGTATTACCTGTATGTTGTGGTTGGCCATTAATCTCATTTTATTTGATTTAATGGTCCAAATGGAGCATTTCTCTCTCTTTTTTTTTTTTTTTTTCTTTTGGCAGTATGGTGATTGAATGCAGGGACTCTACCACTGACCTGCATACCTAGTCCTTTTTAAAAACTTTTTTAATTTTGTAACACATTCTCACTAATTTTTCAGGCTGGCCTTGAACTGGAATTCCTCTTGCCTCAGCCTTCCAAGTCACTGGGGTTACAGGCACATGTCACTATGCCTGCTGGGGTAGGAGACATGTCTTTAGCTAATTAAAATTAAGAAACCCCCCCAAATTATCTTTTGGGAATAAAAAATTGGAATAAACATTAGAATGAAATTGGGAAATATTATTTCTAGCCTAATTGTGTTTAGCATTTAAAAGGAATGTCAAAAGAAAAATCAACATCTACAAATAATCAAAAAATAATGCTAGTGTGGCTGCTTTTCACAAGAAAAGAGTGAACTCACAAAGATAGACAGCATTAGCATTTGGGAAATGCTATGGTCTGAGTGTGCTACTCAGGGTTCAAGCGTTGGGAGCTTGGTCCTCTGTGTGGTCATAAATTTGATCGTAATAATCTCTAACCCTCTAATTGAATCTAAGAAACCCAACAGAACAGTTAAAAAGTTACAACAATTTACAGTTCTATAAAATTTTGCCAATTCAACCAAAAATAGTTCTTACCAAAATTTATCACTGTCTACCAAATGAAATCCTGTATTTGCATAAAGCACCATTTCAACCAAGTCTTAATTATACAGGATAATTCTTTGCTTGAAGCAAAGCTCCAAAATGTAGAAAAGGAAACAGGAAAAGCATTAAAAACAAAAACAAAACAAGAGTTAACTTGTAATAAGTAAGCAAATACTTCAAGGTGACAAGTAGTGCCTGTGGTCTTTTCCTCTCTCCATGGGTCTTTTGACACAGTATATGTAAACAATAATGTTTCTGTCATACAATAAGGGCAGAGAGTAGAAGTATTATCTTTGAAGTGTTTGCAATTCTGAAAACAATAAACAAACACATATTCAAATAAAAACTTCAAAACACCTTCCAAAAGTTCTAGGTCATTGCATCTTCCATCACTAGTATGAGAGGGAGAAGGGGAAGAGAGGTTGATTCCTTCTCCTCATACAGTGATCAGTGATGTAAAGGAACCTACTGCAACAGCTGTAAAAGTAAAAATTGCCCCAAAAGGTCAGAATCAAGTTGACCACAAGTGATATGGGACAAAGTTTATGCTTTTCTTCTATAGTATCAGTCTCGAAAGATTAAAATTGTTTGTTTAGCTTAGGATTTCTATATGGAATGGTTGTCCATACGTTTATATCTTTTTGAAACTTATTTACATCTTCAGTTCTTGGCATTTTTATATTAACTCAAAATTTACAGGAGGTTAACATAATAATGTTTTCTCTTTCTCTCATGCAAAGATCAATGTATGTCCAGGCAACTCTCCTGAGCTAGTCTTCCATGTGTTGAGTCAACAGTCAAGGAAGTGTAAACTCTTGGCTTTAGTCTCAACTTGAGGACATCTCGGTTGTTACAAGAAGAGATGGTTGGCAGGGTGTAATCTTACCTGCAAGAGAGCTAAAAATTGTAGGGAAGCAGATGAAATGTTTAATGAGCAGAACCAGTGTTATTTTCTATTAAGACTTTTGCCCTCTGTCTTAAATAGCATTTTTTATATTTATCCTTTTTTATTTTTTTAGTTGTAAATGGACATAATACCTTTATTTTATTTATTTATTTTTAATGTGGTGCTGAGGATTGAACCTAGTGCCTCACACCTTCTAGGCAAACACTTTACCTCTAAGCGACAACTGCAGCCCCTATTTATCATATCTTTAGATCTTCTAAGTACATGGTGTATGTCTCATTTCTTAAGCACCAGTGTGTAAGTAATTATTCATGACTTTTAAAGATTTTGATCCCAGGTCCCTGGAATTGCAAATATTTTAGTAAATGCCCATGGTGGGTTGTCAAAAGCTTGTTGACTTAAGTTTATAATACCTTTTATAGCTCTTTCCTAACTCCATGTATGTATGCTTCTCTTAATACACAATGATATATACATTGCAGAGTCAGTCTAACTACAGAATTGTATGGAGTAAAATAATATGTTTTATTTGTTTCTTTTTTGATGAAGCTAAGAATCACATTGAATGTTCTATCTATAACACAACACGAGAGCCTGAAGGATCACTCTACAATTATATTATGACTTCATTACCTGAATCCCATTATCTAATATGCAGAGTTGGATAAATTTTCCCTAAATATTGTATATATCCACACTGGAGTCTATGAGCTACTTTTATACTTACTCAAGGAATCTTTGTTTCACTTTCAGAGAGCAGCCCTGGACAGCACAATAGTAGGTTGGGGATCGTGTACTGTGGTTGGAGTAAAAGTTGGTGACAAAGGATTGGACCTTTCTCCAATAGAGCTAATAATGGGCCGTACTATAAATGGAACACTTTTTGGTGGTGAGTTTTTTTGTTTTGTTTTGTTTTCCCTATCTTCATAGCTTTTAATTTTCTTCATGGGCGTACAAAATTCTTAGACTAAATATTATTGAAAGAAAAGAAAAATAAATTATTTAAATATTGAAAGTCTAGAATATATCTAAAGAGTACTCAAAAACTATTCTATTTATTAACTGAAAGTAAATGGAGTTTATATAGAAAGATAACTACAGTTGGCAAAACAAAATTTAATTCATGTTACATTGAAATGAACACAGATGAACAAAAGGTAAACTTTGATTTAATTGAGATAATTCCTTATCTAGAGCAGAAAATAATCTTGAATTTTGCTTATGAAGAAAAATTTTTGTAAAAGAACAGAAAGTTAAAGATGGAGGGGAAGAGTTTAATCATTTGAAGCAAACTTGAGCTGACCTAATAATTTCATTCACTCAGCAAACACTGATGAAACTTTCTTCATGTCAAGTACCATGTCTTTATTTATTTGGCATTTTGGCCAAATTACAGGTTGGAAAAGTGTAGATTCTGTCCCAAAGCTGGTTACTGACTACAAGAATAAGAAATTTGATCTGGACGCATTGGTGACTCACACCCTGCCTTTTGACAAAATCAATGAGGCATTTGACCTAATGAACCAAGGAAAAAGGTAAATTACCAAATAAATGATTGAGTGGTTTAGAAAAACTTTATGATGATTCTATTTTTATTTTTAAAAAATTGGTTTGTCTTTACTGACTTTCTACATCATAAATACTAGATTTACTAGTACTTCTAGCAACTATATTAAATAGTGGTCATTGAGAAAAGAGAAATTCTCTATTTCCATAATATATACTGCTTCCTATAGACTATTATAACATAGAGTGATGCTATAAATATTTTTTTCTCTTTCACAAACAATTGTTAACTCAGGTGGGCTGATCCCTAGAAGGAGCAGTTTCTGTAGTTCTATGATACAATGTACCCCTGAGTCTGGAAACACTGTGTTTGGCAATTTTACACAAAGTGCTTACTCCAAACACTTCGTGATCTGTGAAGCCCAGATGTGAGTACAGTGACAGGTACAGATACATAAAAGAGGCTTCAATTCGCTCATTCTCTCATTTTGTCATGAGGCTCCTATAAGATACTTTCTAACAATTTCAGCTATATTGTGCTGTCTTTTCTTGGAGCCTAAGGATTGATTTATAACAAAGTACCAATTGATGAGTCCCTCAGAGTTGGGCAGTGGGTAAGACTATAGGATCAATGATTTTAGTTAAAATGTCCAGGCAATCTTTTTTTTTTTTTTTTTTTTTTTTGTAAACAAATGGGATACATGTTGTTTCTCTGTCTGTATATGGCGTAAAGGCATACCATTTGTATAATCATAAATTTACATAGGTAATGTTGTTTGATTCATTCTGTTATTTTTTCCCTTCCCCCCACACCTCCCACCCCTCTTTACCCTCTATACAGTCTTTCCTCCATTCTTGCCCCCCTCCCTAACCCTAACTCTAACCCTAACATTAACCCCTCCCACCCCCCTTATGTGTCATCATCCACTTATTGGCGAGATCATTCATCCTTTGGTTTTTTGAGATTGGCTTAACTCACTTAGCATGATATTCTCCAATTTCATCCATTTGCCTGCAAATGCCATAATTTTATCATTCTTTATGGCTGAGTAATATTCCATTTCCTTAGAAACCTCGGTACTGTGGGCTGTTTGTCTCTCCTGGGGCAGAATCCGACGATCCTATCCCGGATGAGCCCCCAAATATTGGGGTTCAATATCGACCGATCCCCAGAAAGTCAAAGTGCACACATGGCAATGCAAATCACACAACGAGGTTTTATTGCAAGCTCGAGCCTGGACTGCAACCAGCCTCTCAGACCATTGCAATAGCTGAGTGGGGAGCGGCCTGTCCAGGCAGTCTTGATCTATAAATTCAAAGAGAAAAACACCAAAAGCAGTGTTGCATAGAGGAGATGCAGGGTAAAGAAGAAACGAAAAGAGGAAACAGCAAAGGAGGCAGCCTAAACTAAAGTGAATATGACAGGAATTTGAAGGAGAGAATAAATGTGACAGATAAAGAACATAGGTCTTTGATATGAGGACCCAGACCATTTCATGGGAAAGAAACTGGAGAAAATATTCCCACTGGCATAATTCCCCAATTGTAAACATGTTAGCCACAAAATATCAAAAAGAAATTCAATAAAAAAAGAAAATATAAAATGTTAGGGTTTGGGGGGAGGGTGGTATTTTGTTTTGTTTTGTTTTTGTTTCTTCAATCCTGGGAATTGACCCCAGGGGCATTCTACCTCTGAGCTATATCCCTGGTCCTTTTTATTTTGAGAAAGGTTCTCACTTAGTTGCTCAGATTGGCCTGGAACTTCAGATCCTCCTGCTTCTGCCTCCCAAGTCACTGAGATTAGAGGCATGCATTACCTCATAAATATTGTTAAACCACATAAACAGTATATAAACCCTAAAAACTTGAACAATCTCAATATGTATAGAAATATTCCTCAGGTTAGAAGTTGGGTTGGAGTTTAGAGCATTAAAACTGGTGCTCAGCTCTTCTGCCACACCCTTTGACCCTGGAGTTCTTGGTCACGGATATACCACAAGGAATGCTGAGTAAAAACCAAATGCAAATGCTGCATTGCTTTATTAGATAGTCAAGCCTCCCATATTCTAGTAATTAGTGGCAAAGCAGAAGCCTAGGGATAGATGTGTGAGTGGGCCTTTCTACTCCCTCACTGGCCCCCTGAGGAAACCACTGACTGCCTACACAGATGGAAAGGTAGCAACAGGAAAAGAAGAGAATGGGCCTTCTCATACATATTCACCATACGGGAACAGGGAGCACACAAGAGGACAGACCCTCCTACCACACCAACTGTACAAACGCAAGAGAGGGGATAGAAGGGGATGGGGCACAATAGCTGACTAGTCTGCTAAGATGCAGTGAATCTGCTTCGGAGTGACGAAAGGATACAGAGGTTCTCCTTCCACCGGTAGCTGTAGCTTCCAGTGCCTGGGTGAAGAAAATATTCAGGCATGGTACCCTGCCGATCGCCAGGGCTCCACAGCACCAGTAGTTATGGCTGAGAGAAGGAATTCTCTGGCCTTGAGGCTTATCTCCCTACTTTGTTTCCATGTGTTGGAATTATCAAGGATTGAAAACACTCAGGTTCTCAGAAAGTAGCATCCCAATACACCAAGCTCTGCCTCCTGTGATGCCCACCTTGCCCTTGGTGATAGAAGAGCCAAGAGCAGTGACTATTCCAAGTCCCCCAGTTTTCCAGTACCATATATATAACATTATTAATGCTATGAATTGGAAAGGATGGCAAAATAGAAGAAATAAATCCTTACAAAGTGAATGTCTATAAGGATTAGATCAAATTCTGAAATGAAAAGACAAAAATCATTTGTGGGCTTTGGCGAAGTTTTTTGTGTAAACTGTACTTATTATTGTTTTATTGTTATTAACAGCATCCGAACAGTCCTGACCTTTTGAAGATGCCAGAACAATTTGGAATATTATTCAATTGAATCTGAATCTGTGTGGTTAATATATTACCTGACAGGATAAATCAAAGAAAACTATGAGCTGTAAATGCATATTTCTGTTACTGTCTCAACAGTTATAAATGATATGGCATCTATACTCATAAAATGTATTAAAATTTCCTATGTTAAAAATTATGATGACTGAAGTATTTATGAATAGAATCATGTGATGTTTAGAAATTATTTAAAATTAGTTCTGGGGTGATGAGAGTGGGGGATGAAGGGAAAACAAAGTTATATTGACCATACATTTATAATTTTTGAAGCTGGTAGACAAACTCCATAGGGAATTCCATTATACTATTATCTCTACTTTTGTCTATGTTGAAAATTTTCTACTATTCACCAATTTTTACTGGAAAAAATCACTATATATTATACACTTAAATAAAAATACTATCACATAATTTTTGTGTTTGAATAAACTATGAACTACTCTATTAAATAAGCTGCTAGTTTTTCTTTTCAATACCTGTTTTTTTTTATTTGTAAACAAATGGGATACATGTTGTTTCTCTGTCTGTACATAGCATAAAGGCATACCAATTGTGTAATCATAAATTTACATAGGTAATGTTGTTTGATTCATTCTGTTATTTTTTCCCTTCCCCCCACACCTCCCACCCCTCTTTACCCTCTATACAGTCCTTCCTCCATTCTTGCCCCCCTCCCTAACCCTAACTCTAACCCTAACACTAACCCTTCCCACCCCCCATTATGTGTCATCATCCACTTATCAGCGAGATCATTCGTCCTTTGGTTTTTTGAGATTGGCTTATCTCACTTAGCATGATATTCTCCAATTTCATGCATTTGCCTGCAAATGCCATAATTTTATCATTCTTTATGGCTGAATAATGTTCATTGTGTGTATACATATATATGTATATATATGTATATACGTATATATATACATATATATACGTATATACGTATATATATCACAGTTTCTTTATCCATTCATCAATTGAAGGATATCTAGGTTTTTTCCACAATCTGGCTATTGTGAATTGAGCAGCGATGAACATTGATGTGTCTGTATCATACTGCCATACTGTATCATTAGCATACTGTAGTATGCTAATTTTAAGTTCTTTGGGTATAGGCCAAGGAGTGGAATAGTTGGGTCAAATGGTGGTTCCATTCCAAGTTTTCTAAGGAATCTCCACACAGTTTTCCAGAGTGACTGCACTAATTTGCAGCCCCACCAGCAATGTATGAGTGTACCTTTCTCCCCACATCCTCGCCAACACCTGTTGTTGCTTGTATTCTTGATAATTGCCATTCTAATTGGGGTGAGATGGAATCTTAGGGTGGTTTTGATTTGCATTTCTCTTATTACCAGAGATGTTGAACATTCTCCATACGTTTGATTGCTTGTAGATCTTCTTCTGTGAAGTGTCTGTTCATTTCCTTAGCCCATTTGTCAATTGGGTTATTTGCATTCTTGCTGTGGAGTTTTTTGAGTTCTTTATAGATTCTGGAGATTAGTGCTCTATCTGAAGTATGATTGGCAAAGACTTTCTCCCACTCTGTAGGCTCTTTCTTCACATTGCTGATAGTTTCCTTTGTTGAGAGAAAGCATTTTAGTTTGAATCTATCCCAGTTATTGATTCTTGCTTTTATTTCTTGTGCTATGGGAGTCTTATTGAGGAAGTCTGGTCCTACTTTTGAAGTTGGACTGTTGAAGATCTGGACCTACTTTTTCTTCTATAATCTGCAGGGTCTCTGGTCTGATTCCAAGATCCTTAATCCATTTTGAGTTTAGTTTCGTGCACAGTGAGAGATATGGGTTTAGTTTCATTCTATTGCATATGGATTTCCAGTTTTCCCAGCACCATTTGTTGAAGAGGCTATCTTTTCTCCATTGCATATTTTTGGCACTTTTGTCTAATATGAAAAAATTGTATTTATTTGGGTTTGTGTCCATGTCCTCTATTCTGTACCATTGATCTACCTTTCTATTTTGGTACCAATACCATGCCGTTTTTGTTACTATTGCTTTGTAGTAGAGTTGAAGATCTGGTTTTGCGATACCCCTTGCTTCACTCTTTCTGCTAAGGATTGGTTTAGCTATTCTTCGTTTCTTATTCTTCCAGATGAATTTCATAATTGCTTGCTCTATTTCTGTAAGGTACGTCATTGGGATTTTAATTGGAATTGCATTGAATGTGTATAGCACTTTTGGTAGTATGGCCATTTTGACAATATTAATTCTTCCTATCCAAGAACATGGAAGATCTTTCCATCTTCTAAGGTGTTCTTTAATTTCTTTCTTTAGTGTTGTATAGTTCTCATTATAGAGGTCTTTCACCTCTTTTGTGAGATTGATTCCCAAGTATTTTATTTTTTTTGAGGCTATTCTGAATGGGGTAGTTTTCCTAACTTCCCTTTCTGAAGATTCATCACTTATGTATAACAATGCATTGGATTTATGAGCATTGATCTTGTAACCTGCTACTTTACTGAATTCACTTATGAGTTCTAAAAGTTTTCTGATGTAATTTCCTGGTTCCTCTAAGTATATAATCATATCATCAGCAAATAGGGATAGTTTGAGTTCTTCTTTTCCTATTTGTATCCCTTTAATTTCTTTGGTCTGTCTAATTGCTCTGGCTTGAGTTTCAAGGACGATATTGAATAGAAGTGGTGAAAGAGGGCATCCCTGCCTTGTTCCAGTTTTTAGGGGGAATGCTTTCAGTTTTTCACCATTTAGAATGATATTAGCCATGGGCTTAGCATAGATGACCTTTACAATGTTAAGGAATGTTCCCACTATCCCTATTTTTTCTAGTGTTTTGAGCATGAAGGGGTGCTGTATTTTATCAAATGCTTTTTCTGCATCTATTGAAATAATCATGTGATTCTTGACTTTAAGTCTATTGATATGGTGAATGACATTTATTGATTTCCTGATGTTGAACCAACCTTGCATCCCTGGGATGAAACCCACTTGATTATGGTGCACTATCTTTTTAATATGTTTTTGTATGTGATTTGCTAAAATTTTGTTGAGAATTTTTGCGTCGATGTTTATTAAGGATATTGGTCTGAAATTTTCTTTCCTCCATGTGTCTCTGTCTGTTTTAGGTATCAGGGTAATATTGGCTTCATAAAATGAGTTTGGGAGGGTTCCCTCCTCTTCTATTTCATGGAATACTTTGAGAAGTATTGGAATGAGCTCTTCTTTAAAGGTTTTGTAGAACTCGGCTGAGAATCCATCTGGTCCCGGACTTTTCTTTGTTGGTAGGCTTTTGATGACTTCTTCTATTTCAGTACTTGAAATTGGTCTATTTAAATTGTGTATGTCCTCCTCGTTCAGTTTAGGCAATTCATATGTCTCTAGAAACCTGTTGATGTCTTCGAGATTTTCTATTTTGTTGGAGTATAGATTTTCAAAATAGCTTCTAATTATGTTTTGTATTTCAATTGTGTCTGTTGTGATATTACCTTGTTCATTCCGAATTTTAGTGATTTGGGTTTTCTCTCGTCCTCTCTTTGTTAGTGTGGCTAAAGGTTTATCAATTTTGTTTATTTTTTCGAAGAACCAACTATTTATTTTGC
Source organism: Sciurus vulgaris (assembly GCF_902686455.1). Taxonomy (NCBI): domain Eukaryota; kingdom Metazoa; phylum Chordata; class Mammalia; order Rodentia; family Sciuridae; genus Sciurus; species Sciurus vulgaris. The sequence continues at coordinate 60,551,034 of NC_136469.1, forward strand.
CAATTTTTTGTATTGTTTCTTTTATTTCAATTTCTTTGATTCAGTAGTGTTAGGTCGTTTATTTGTTGAGTTTTACTTCTTTTATTGAATGCACTCCATGAAATAAATTTTCCTCTAAGTACTGCTTTCATAGTGTCCCAGAGATTTTGATATGATGTTTCTTTGTTCTCATTTACCTCTAAGAATTTTTTAATTTCCTTCCTAATATCTTCTGTTATCCATTCATCATGTAATAGCATATTGTTTAATCTCCAGGTGTTGGAGTAGTTTCTGTTTTTTACTCTTTCATTTATTTCTAATTTCAATCCATTATGATCTGATAGAATACAAGGTAGAGTCTCTATCTTCTTGTATTTGCTAACATTAGCTTTGTGGCATAATATATGGTCTATTTTAGAGAAGGATCCATGTGCTGCTGAGAAGAAAGTGTATTCACTCTTGGTTGGATGGTATATTCCATAAATGTCCATTAAGTCTAAATTGTTGATTGTGTTATTGAGATCTATGGTTTCTTTGCTCAATTTTCGTTTGGAAGATCTGTCCAGTGGTGAGAGAGGCGTGTTAAAATCACCTAGTATTATTGTGTTATGGTCTATTTCATTTCTGAAATTGAGAAGGATTTGTTTGACATACATGGATGAGCCTCTGTTTGGGGCGTAGATGTTTATGATTGTTATGTCTTGCTGATTTATGCTTCCCTTAAGCAGTATGAAATGACCTTCTTTATCCCTTCTGACTAACTTTGGCTTGAAGTCCACATTATCTGAAATGAGGATGGATACCCCAGCTTTTTTGCTGAGTTCATGTGCATGGTATGTTTTTCCCCATCCTTTCACCTTTAGTCTATGGGCATCTCTTTCTATGAGGTGAGTCTCTTGCAGGCAACATATTGTTGGATCTCTCTTTTTAATCCAATCTGCCAGTCTATGTCTTTTGATTGATGAGTTCAGGCCATTAACATTCAGGATTATTATTGTGATATGATTTGTATTCCCGGTCATTTGGTTCATTTTTTTTAATTTTATTTTATTTTATTTTATTTTACATGACTTGGTTCCTCCTTTATTTAACAATTCCTTTAGGATAATTCCTCCCTTTGCTGATTTGCTTCTTTGTTTTTCATCTCTTCCTCATGGAATATTTTGCTGAGAATGTTCTGTAATGCTGGCTTTCTTTTTGTAAATTCTTTTAGCTTTTGTTTATCATGGAAGGATTTTATTTCATCATCAAATTTGAAGGTAAGTTTTGCTGGGTATAAGATTCTTGGTTGGCATCCATTTTCTTTCAGGACTTGAAAAATGTTGTTCCAGGCCCTTCTAGCTTTTAGGGTCTGGATTGAAAAATCTGCTGATATTCTTATTGGTTTCCCCCTGAATGTAATTTGATTCTTTTCTCTCACAGCCTTTAAAATTCTGTCTTTATTTTGTATGTTTGGTATTTTCATAATAATGTGCCTTGGTGTGGGTCTGTTGTAATTTTGTGTATTTGGAGTCCTATAAGCCTCTTGAACTTGATTTTCCATTTCATTCTTCAGGTTTGGGAAATTTTCTGATATTATTTCATTGAATAGATTGTTCATTCCTTTGGTTTGTTTCTCCAAGCCTTCCTCAATCCCAATAATTCTTAAATTTGGCCTTTTCATGATATCCCATAGTTCGGGAGATTCTGTTCATGATTTCTTACCATCTTCTCTGATTAATCAACTTTGTTTTCAAGGGTAAATATTTTGTCTTCAATATCTGAGGTTCTATCTTCCAGGTGTTCTATTCCTATTGGTTGTGCTTTCTATTGAGTTCTTAATTTGGTTTATTGTTTCCTTCATTTCAAGGATTTCTGTTTGGTTTTTTTCCAATATCTCTAACTCTTTATTGAAATGATCTTTTGCTGAGATATTGCAGATTTCCTCTATTGACTTACAATGTCCCTGAAGATTACTAATATATCCCCTCTTAGCCTTCAGTAGCCTGAAGTCTTGGAGGAAGTTGATAATGCGCTGCTCTACAAGGAAGCTGCCTCTCTAGGGGTGGTGGCCTTCAGGTGGGGTATTTTCCCTGCTAGTGGGCAGAGGTGCCTCCACTTGTTGACCAATGGTCATCCAAAGGGGAACTAGGCTGCAGGCTGAGGCAAGGCCTGTTTGAGCCTGTCTCTGGTTTTACTGTCCTTGTGGGAAAACCTCACCCGGCAGGAAAGACTCACCCGGTGGGGAGGTCTCGCTGGTCAGTTTCCATCCTAGAGGTTCCCCTCAATCCATAACTACAGCCTGGGCTGGGCTGCCTTCCTCTGCAACGTTCCTAGGGGCCCAGACCTACCTCCTGGGTCTGGGAGCCTCACCCTTCACAGATGTGTCTCCTTAGGCTGCCTCTTCTCAGAGAATCTGCCCACAGTCCTGGAAACTTCGCCCTACCCCTCAGCTTGTCTCCACCAAGAAGCCGCCTAGGTCCTGGGACCCTGCTCTGCACCTAATCACCTGGCTATGCAGCCCCTCCTCTGAGCAGCCACCTGGAGCCCCGTACAGTCACTCCGAGTCCCAGCGACCTGAGCACTCCTCTTCCTCCAGGCAGCCACCCGGTGTTCCAGTGCGGTCACTAGGAGTCCAAGCAACTCACTGTGTACCTCCTCCTCCTGACGACCACCCATAGCCCTGTTGCAGTCACTCTGAGTCCAAGCGACCCGCCGCGCCTCTCCTCCTCCTCCAGGAAGTTCCCTGGTGTTCAGAGTGGTCGCTTTGAGTCCAAACAGCTCGCCACACAGCTCCTCCTCTGGCAGCCACCCATAGCCCTGATGCAGTCACTCCGAGTCCAAGTGACCCACCTCGCTTCTCCTCCTCCTCCGGGCAGCCCCCTGGTGTTCAGAAGCGGTCTCTCTGAGTCCAAACATTTCTCCTCGCAGCTCCTCTGGCAACGGCCTGTAGCTCTGGTACAGTCACTCCGAGTCCAAGCAACCCACCTCGCTCCTCCTCCTCCTCCGGGCAGCCCCCCGGTGTTCAGGAGTGGTCACTCTGAGTCCAAACAGCTCGCCATGCAGCTCCTCCTCTTGGCAGCCCCCCCAGAGCCCTGATGGGTTGCTCCGAGTCCAAGCGCTGTGCTGAGCGGCCTCCTCTATGATGCTCTCAGTTGTCCATGTTTACTGCTCCAGCGGGGGGAGGGTTGTCTTGTTGGGCAACTCTACTTCACAAGGTTCCCTGTGTTCTGGGACTACTGCCCCATCCGGGACACCTCCCCAACGGGAGAGACTCACCAGGTGGCTTTGAGTTGGTCTCAAGTCTCTCAATATCTCCTCTTCTTGAATCCTGAGTCCTGGAGCAACATGAAATGCAGCCACCCTCTAGTCTGCCATCTCGAAACACCCCTCAATACCTGTTAATTTCTTTTCTCTTAGCCCTACTTTATCATTATTTACTATAATCACACTATAGGATATCGGAGTCTACATAAATGAAAATTTTAAAAAGAAAAAAAAATCTACAGTCTCAAATTTCTACCTCAAATAACTGCCCTTTAATCTTCTAATAATTGTCAGAATACATAATATTTAATGTTTTAAAGTTCAATGATCTGTAATTGGCACTAATGTTATTTTTTATAGTCAACTGAAGGTAACATGGTACATTGCTTACTAATAATATAGGAAGTAAAAATATTTATAGTTAAAATATTTAACATTAAGATTTATATAAAAAGTAGCAAAATGGGAGTTTTTAAGCTATCATACTTATAGATATTACAATGGACAGTTACAAAGGATAAGATAGATAATATCAAAGTAACAAAGACAAGCTCTCAACTTGGAATAATTTCTGAAATCTATTAGTTTTCTTTAAAAATTATCTACCACTTGGTGAACTCTGAGAGAAAAACATCTCTGAAGCTTTGGCTGAGGAGGGTAGCAAAATCTCAAAGCAGAAACATATTCCTGCTTATTTTTCTCTTTAATTAGAAAGAGAAGCTGGTCGATTTATCCTCAGTTGGCATTGTGGGGACTAAGACACACCCCTCAGGTGGTTGGCTTTTCTGGAGTAATTCCCTTCATCAGTATCTTCTCTCTCCTCTTCTCCTCTCTTTTGCTTCCTTGAATCTTTTGTAGGTTCAATTTGAGACCCACCTCCTACTCAGATCTTTGCAGCCACAAGGTGTTTTCATTCCCTGATCTCCTTGGGTTCTTAGTGTCTTTACTGAAATCTTAACACTCACTGCTTCCATTGTTTTTCAAACAGACTTGTAATACTTCCTGAAGGCAGAACAAACTTTGAATCCATCCTCTGTCCCTTGCTCAATAAATACATGTTGCTTGATAACAAAAGTTTATCCTCAGGAGTGTCCAAATAGTTTATATTTACTCTTTTTTGTGTTGGGGTTGGGAGAGTGGGCACTGTGGGAGATTGAACCCAGGGCCTTGCACATGCTAGGTAATCCACTACTGAACTACAGTCCCAGCCCACATGCACTCTTTTGAATGGAATGTTTCCAAAACATTTTTTATGTTTTTCTTTTCTCTCAAATAATCTCAAATCTAATCTTAATAATTCATATTTATTATTATCACTAATTTTTATGCTAAATTGTGATCCACTAACCTCTATCACTCCTGCAGTAAGTGTCCATCAATCTTCTAATTTCCACATCTATTTCTGTGATTTGAAAAACAAAACAAATATGATTTTTCATAAGAAAAGCACTTAGAAGTTGGATACACTGACGCTTCTTATAATCCCAGCAACTCAGGAAACTGAGGCAGGATTGCAAGTTCAAGGCCAGACTTAGCAATTTAGCAAGACCCTCAGCAACTTAGCTAGACTGTGTTTCAAAATAAAATATAAAAAGGGCTGTAGATATAGCTCAGTGGTAAAGCACCTCTGGTTTCAATTCCCAGTGCAAAAAGTAAAAACAAAAAAATGATGTTAAAATTATTTGTACAGTCATTGAAACCCCAGAGTAAGGTGCATAGGGTTTAAGGTTCAACCTTAGTCATTCCTCAGTAGCAGAGGCCTCTTCTCTTCCATGCACCCAGTTGAAACTTTTAGTTGATGTAAGGATTGTACAATTCTTCAAAATGTATACCTAATTCCTAAGTTACCCAAATATATCTCTCTCAAAATGAAGAATGAATGTTGAATCTTTATTTGACATACTAGAGAAAACAAAAATCATATACCAATAATACAATTGGCAATCTGTAGAAAACTTAGGAATCATACTTCAAAGACATGGAAAAGTATGCAAACTACTGACAGCTGGCTGCTTTTCCTGGTCTTTTGAAAGACTAGGGACAATTGAAGTTATACTCCAGAGTGTCAAGCCACTGAAACAAAGAATAGAACTTCACCCCTTTAAAGAAAAAAAAAATTTTTTTTTTTTTTTTTAAGTTTTGAAGGGCAATCTACTTTCTCTTGTTCTAAAAAATTTCTCCAGGGGCTGAGGATATAGCACCATCCGGCACACGTGAGGTCCTGGGTTCAATCCCAAGCACTGCAAAATTAAAAACAAATAAAAAAAATAAAATAAAATTAGCTCCCTAAAGAATTTCTCCAGAATTACCTCTACCCTCTCCCCCCAAAGTTCTGGTCCAAATGTGAAAATCTGTTTAAGGCACATATGTCATGGACCTTCAGGTTAATAAAGATTATTAAATTCTCAGGAAATAAAAAGGGTGTATTCTCCAACATAAGATTTCAGGTCTATTTCTTAAAGAAAGAAAAGCAACTTCTGTGTGTATGAAATTTTAAAAATTTCTAAGTTAACAGGGTGCTCAGTACTTGAATTTAGAAGACAGTATAACCATAGTACTGTTCATTCTTCCAAGAAGGAATAAAGTTTTTAAATGTATGCACTATCCCTTCAAACACCTTAGACTTTCACAGTTCTCAAAATGCTACTAGGGTGCCCTCTGGTGTTGTTTTGTGTTTTTCCATCTCCTAGATTTTTTTTTTTTTTTTTTTTTTTTTTTTTTTTTTTTTTTTTTTTTTTGAGATAGGGTCTCACTAAGTTGCTTAGAGCCTGGCTAAGTTGCTGAGGCTAGCCTTGAACTTGCAATCCTCCTGCCTCAGCCTCCGAGTCACCACGATGACAGGTGTGCACCACCATGCCCAGCTTCCTAGGTGCTATTTTCTTTAAGACAAATAATTAGGAAGAGAAAACAATGACTTTCATTTATATCATAGTTCAATTTTGTTTGGGTTTTTTTTTTTTTTTTTGGTACTGGAGATTAAACCCAGGGGTGCCCTATTGCTGAACTACATCCCCAGTCCTTTTCATTTTGAAACAGGGGTTTCACCAAGTTGCCCAGGCTGGTCTTGAACTTTCCATCTTCCTGCCTCTGCCTCCCAAATAGCTTGGATTACATGTAGCCCACTGCACCCAGCCATAGTTGACATTTTAAAGAGTACTTTCATATGTATTATTTCATCTGATTTCTTCAACACTTTCAACTATACCATAAGTCTCTTGAGGACACAGTCATTTTCCTATTCTTTGAGTGCCTTACAGATGGCCATGCACCTTTGAAGTAGGCAGGACAGAATTTTTACCTTCATTGAAAGAACATCACCTGTGTTATAGAACAAACATGATCTTTTACCGATTGACTTTATGAGAACAATAGTATTAAGCTGAACATTATCTTATGGATGAATGGGAACAAACTGGGGAATGTTCTTATTCTTAGGAGATACTTGCCAAAGAAATTAGAGGTGAATTTCATGAGATTTGCAAATGCCTTTCAAATGGTTCCTCAAAACAAGAGAGATGGAAACAGAAAGTAAATTCAGAAAAAATATTAATTGGTATATCTAGGTGAAGGACATAGAGGTGTTCCTTGTTCTTTTCTTCAACTTTTGAAATTTTGAAATCTTTCAAAATTAAAGATATGGTGAAGAACATTTCAAAATAAAAGTTTGGGGATGAGATGCAGTCGAGTGTGTTTGCCTCGAGGCCTTGGGTTGGGCCTCCAGCACTACAAAATATTTAAAATAAATAAATAAATAAAAGGTTGGATGAAGATCCAAATACAATAATCACTTTTTAAATATGCCTGTGTTCATCTAAACTTCAGTTAAACACCTTAAGGCCAATTTCTTCCTCATGGCTAAAGATAAGATCTGCTCTCTGGAACATCACAAAGGAAGCCAAATCCCTCTGCTAGTGAAGTCAGTGGGCATGAGGCTTCTCCCCACCATCACATCTTCTTCATTCCTAATTATACTTCTCTTTAGTATGACATAAACTCAATATTCCATGTTGCAGTGTAAATTTACCTAGTCAGAATATGCTAGTAAATGCTGTCTGTATTTTTAACTATTTTGTAGTTTTCTCTCATTGTTGATAAATATTGAGCTTTATAAAATCTCTAAATATTTCCTCTCTGAAATCCAATTAAATCAGGTTGTTATTCTATAACATTAACCCAAGTATAGAACATTTATTGTCTCTGAGGTTTCAAGACCTTTTTTTGGAAGGAAATTGTAAGTAAACAAAGCATTTAATAATAAAGAAGAAAAACTATATCTCCTTATTTTATTGTTATTAAATAACTTTGTATCCCTTTCTACCCTTCTGGCAATAAAACTCTGTCCTATAGACCTACTTATAAAGTAGCTAATAAAATTTCAGAAACTCGTCTTAAAAATGAGCCTTTCTGTAATTAAACCAAAGGAGTCTGAGGAAGAGATGAAAGAGATGTCCCTTCTCCTGGCAGCTATGACAAAAGAAATACAATTCTACATTATAAGCTACTTCAAAAAGCCTGATTTGATAAGGTACTAAATTAAGAAAGTTACCATGAATATCAAGTTGTTCTCAGCAATGTGGACATGTGAATACACATAACTGTTACTAGAAAGTCATCTTTTCTTTGTTATAAAAAAAAAAAAACTTCATTCCCTGCTAATATAAATGTTATTTGAACCAAGGGGTCTTGTAAGAGTCCAAAGTCTTTAGAAAGTGGTAAACTGGTCTTTAAAATCAATCTCTAAAAGGAATCTATAACTCTGGTTGTCTTATTTCGACATGTTAAGAATGTTACAATTGACATCTCTGTATTTTTCTTTCAAATTAGAAGAAAAACATTAGCACAGTCCTTTTCTCTCACATGCATAATGGAATAATTAAAAACTTATGCCTTTGTTATATTTACTTTTCTAAATCTGAGAGTATAAATTTATATTAATATGTCTATCCATGATGGTAGAAACAGAAGCATGACAAAGCAGGAGGCAATTCTATAACCAGAACAAATATCAATTCCAATGAGAACAAATTTCTGCCTTCTCCATGATGAAAGAGATCTGGTGTAATCAACTTGTCACATAGCAGCTATCAAATCTTGTGACATTGTACCACACTGGGGACACAGGGTTGCTGGTGTTACCACCAGGGCTTTTAGCCGTGGCAGAGCTGGACAGCCTTGGTAAGGGAATGTCTGTGCTCTTGAGCCCTGGCTTATCTCCACAGCTAATAACATTTATAAGCCCACTGAGTAAGTACTTGAATGGCCTGTGTTTACTCAACACAGTATCCCCAAGGTTCCCTTGTTCACCTGATTATTGGCAACATCCTGCCAAATCAGACCTCCTAGTGAGAGTCACATGGGGCATACATTTCCTCAAACCTAGGGTTCATTAGGAAAGATCCACCTTTTCTCCAAATATCCTTATTACCAATCTTACAGTCCTGTTTCTTCAAAATCCCAGATCATCTGACAAAATCATTAATAGTAATTAATGATTCATTACAATCAATCACTAATCAATGTAGAGCCCTACTTCAGGCTCATTCATTCCTGTCAAAGAGGACTCACAGAGACATACTGCTTGAAGTTCTGTACACTAATAAGATTTCCCAAGTCTAGCACTACTACCTACCAGAATATTGTGCTGAACATTTGTAAACCAACCTGAAATTCTCTTCCTCCTCTATGAACTGCTCATAAGAAATCTCCCCAAAGGGTGGAAGTGAAGTAGGATGGTGAGCTAATTGCTCAGACAATAGTTTATGCGTTCAGATTCTGCTTGTGTCCAGTCCTGTATATATCCCTTCCACTTGATAATGTAATCTTCTTGGGAACATCCAGCCTTACAAATCTGTGGGTAAATAATACTGCATACATGATGAGAAACTCAGATATCACAGTTACGTGGAATATCTCACAGTTAGGCATTTAATCATAGCCAGGGCTGAAGAGACCATGACTTTGCTGTAAAACTGCATGATTCTACTCTTAGAGGATACCAGGCATCATACAACCTGCCACAAATGCTCTGTAAAAGGAAAGCATCAGACTTGTCCTCATGTCTCGACAAGCTGGAGAGAATTCTTTGCTCTAAGCTCTACTCAAAGCTAACAGTCCTTTAAATCACACTATAACCTAATGGGGTAAGTTCAACTTCTTAGTATGATGAATAGGACAAAAAAAATTTCACCTTACACAAGCAAGGAAAGAATCGGCTATGCTGAAACTGAATTGGGAGTCAGCTGGCCTTAGTGGTACTGCATTGCTTTGTACTTCCTACTGACCTGCATCTGGCTGTGGCATGGATTGAAAAGAAGGCTTTCTCTGCCTAGAGAGCAATTTATTTCAATCTAAGTAAAAAATCAAAATATTTTACTAAAATCTTGGTTTTAAGTAAAAACAGATACAGAGTATTTGTGGCAGGATGTATGATGCCTAGCATCCTCTAAGAGTAGAATCATGCAGTTTTACAGCAAAGTCATGGTCTCTTCAGCCCTATCTATGATTAAATGCCTAACTGTGAGACATTCCAGGTACTTGTGATATCTGAGTTTCTCACCATGCATGCAGGATTATTTACCCACAGTTATATAATCACATAACTATATATACACACATGTGTATGTCACTATAAATAGGTAAAAGCCTTCCAAAGATGATGATGCCTACACTGACTACCGATGCATCGGTCATGATGGATACTGCTTCTTATAAATAGCTCCAGTTCAGTTTCAGCAACAAGCAAAAACGAGCTCCACTCCGGGAGATAATCCATGATTGTTCTAATTCCAATTCCCCTCTGCTGGTGACTGATCTGGAGTGGATATGTGACTAACTTCTGGTAAACGAGATACAAGAAATCAGCAAGGGGATTTTGAGGAATAATTTCTCTCTTGATAAAAACAAAAGAGAGAGGGTGAAGAGAAGACCCATTCCTTCTACCTTTGGATATTACCATGTAAAAATGAGACAGGCTAGACCTGCAACGATCACCTTATGACCATGACGAAAAAGACAAGAAAGTGACAAAGCAGCTGGCATTATTGGGCAACTGAACTTACCAACGCCCTCCAGGCTTTTGGCTATGAGAGATAATAAACCTTCATTTTTAAGCCTCTTTTACTTGAGTACTCTCTTATTTTCAGACAAAACAACCTAATTGGTACATATGATATCTTCTTTGCCACCTACGAAAATCATGGTGGATCAGATATTATCCTGCTGTCTATCTTAGTGATTATGCCTCTCTAGTAGGTCTCTATCACCGAAGTACTGGTACCCTGGTTGAAACCAGGAAATCCATCTCAACTATAGCATCCCCTACCAACCTACAGGGGAATGAACCACATAAATCCCAACAGTGGATTTTCCTGCTGAGCGCAGGTGCAGATGCCTATAATCCAAACCAGGGGGGAGGCTGAGACAGGAGGATCACAAGTTCAAGGGCCAGCCTCAGCAATTTAGCAAGGCAAGGCCCTAAGCAACCTAGTGAGAACCTGCCTCAAATTATTTAAAAAAAAAAAAAAAAAAAAGTGGATTTCCCAACACCTTAGTGCAAAGTGTACTTCTAGGGCCCTCTTAGAAGCATAGTAAATGGATTAGGTAAGCAGGTAACACATGACAAATTGTCCCCAACCTTTCCCTCTCTGCCTTTGTGTTTCTTCCTTTACATTATAAAGAAATATCTGGCATCCCAATTTCATTTAACACAGATCATTTTTGAGCTTGGGGTTCAACCTATAAATAGAACAAACAATCTCAACTATTCTGTTAGAGCTTATACAATGAATAAAGAATTTCTACTGAGGGCACCTATAGTGATAAATTCAGTCTGAGCTAAAATAATGTTCTGAAATTGAAGAAATCCTAGAAGATAGAAAGATTTCCCATGTTCTTGGATAGGCAGGATTAACATTGTCAAAATGGCCATACTACCAAAGGCACTATACAGATTCAATGCAATTCCAATTAAAATCCCAATAACATTCCTCATAGAAATACAGAAAGCAATCATGAACTTCATCTGGAAGAATAAGAGACCTCAAATAGCCAAAACAATCCTGAGCAGGAAAAGTGAAGCAGGAGGTATCACAATACCAGACATTAAACTATACTACAGAGCAATAGTAACAAAAGCAGCATGGCGTTGGCCCCAAAATAGACAGGCAAACCAATGGTGCAGAATAGAAGACACAGAGACAAACCCACATAAATACAGTCACCTCTTACTAGACAAAGGAGCCAAAAACATACAATGGAGAAAAGACAACCTGTTTTAAAAAAATGGTGCTGGGAAAACTGTAAATCCATATGCAGTAAAATGAAATTAAACCTCTGTCTCTCACCCTGCACGAAACTCAACTCAAAATGGATCAAGGACATAGGAATTAGACCAGAGACCCTGCACCTAATAGAAGACAAAGTAGGCCCAAATCTTCATCATGTTGGCTTAGGATCAGACTTCCTCAACAAGACTCCCAAAGCATAAGAAATCAAAGCAAGAATCAATAAATGGGATAGATTCAAACTAAAAAGCTTTTTCTCAGCAAAGGATACAATCAGTATTGTGAAAAGAGAGCCCACAGAGTGGGAGAAAATCTTTTCCACCACACTTCAGATAGAGCACTTATCTCCAAAATTTATAAAGAACTTAAAAACTTTACACCAAAAATATGAAGAACCCAATCAATAAATGGGTCAAGGAACTGGAAAGACGCTTTACAGAAGATATACAGGCAATTAATAAATATATGAAAAAACGTCAACATCTCTAGTAATTATAGAAATGCAAATTAAAACAACTCTAAGATTTCATCTTACTCCAATTAGAATAGCTATTATCAAGAACACAAACAATAATAGATGCTGGTGTGGATGTGGAGAAAAAGGCACACTTTTATATTGCTGGTGGAGTTGCAAATTTGTGCAGCCATTCTGGAAAGCAGTGTGGAGAGTACTCAGAAAACTTGGAATGGACCCACCTTTTGACCCAGTTATCCCACTCCTCAGTTTATACCCAAAGGACTTGAAATCAGCATAGCACAGTAACACAGCCACATCAATGTTTATAGCAGCTCAATTCACAATAGTTAGATTGTGGAACGAACCTAGATGCCCTTCAACAGATGAATGGATAAAGAAACTGTGGTATATATAAACAGTGGAATATTATTCAGCCATAAAGAAGACTACTACTATGACATTTGGACAGAATGGACTATGGACAGAATTGGAGAATATCATGCTAAGTGAAATAAGCTAATCCCACAAAACCAAAGACCGAATGTCTTCCCTGGATAAGTGGATGATGATATATAATGGGGATGAGGGCTGGGGGTGAGAGAAGAATGGAGGAACTTTAAATTACGTAGAGGGAAATGAGAGGGAGGGGGTATGAAAAATGGTGGAGCAAGACAGACATCATTATCCTATGTACACATATAATTACACAAATTGTATGAATCCACATCGTGCACAATCATAGAAATGAATAGATATACCCCATTTATGTACAATGAATCAAAATGCAGTCTGTAAAAAATAAATAAATAATGTTCTCTTTTTGCCCTAGAACCCACAGAATTTATTCAAACAAGAATCAGATATTCATCAATATGCATTTATCAAAATAAAATATTAATTATTTTGGTGTTTAACCTTTCACCTTCCACATTTAACTTGGTAGTTTCCCCTCACAATTTAATCAATAATTTCAGATCTGAAAATTATGAGGGATAGTGGTAGATGGAATACTAGGACACTGTCTTCTTATGGAAATGCTGCTTGGGCAAGGTCCTTATATAGTCCTCAAATCAGACAGTAACATCATCAAATAGGCAAGAGAAAATGTTACAGTGGGCAAGGAAATATAAGTGGAGATCAAGGATTCATGGTTATCAGATTCATTTGAACTTTTTAATATATTTTCATTCCAATTTTTGGTATCCTATTATCTTCCAGTCAATGCCTTCATTTTCACATAAGATATCCAATGTTCCCATGAATCTAATCAATGCTGTAATCAGAAACCTACACTATCAAACTCTTAAATTTGTTTTTTAGATAGTGTAGCCTTATGGTTTTAAAAAAATGGATTAGTCTTCTATTATTGTCACAGAATGCCCTTAGGTTTCAGTTCATACCCTGGACCAATAATATGAAATTTTGAGCTTGCCATTCTTTCATCAAACTGTCTAGAACTTTTAGAGAAAACCACTACCTCCACAGATTTTGAATGATCATTCACTTTAATGTTCTTCTGTGGCAACAACTCTATAGTCCCTAGGGCCTGACCTTCAATACTTATTTCCAGGAAATAAATGCTGAATTTTTTAAATTGAAGTTCCTGCATCCTAAAGCTACTCGTTTTTCTTAGAGTCAACTGAATTTTTTATTTCTTCAGCTTCCACTAGGTGAGGTAACTAATCACAGTGACCCATTTCATTGATTGTCTATTTTCTCATAACACTGTCAATATCATTTTTAACTGATTTCATTGTAAGTCACAAAAATCAATTCTGGCTTATATAAAGTAATAAGACATTTATTTAAAGGATATTGGGTAGGTCACTGAATTATCAGAACTAGAGACATACATCTTGAAATTATGTCTAAACCTAGATAGTAAACTGATCTGGTCACTATTTCCCTTGCCCTGGGCCAAAGAGACTGCAGATTGAATCAACACCACCCCTTGACACAGGATACCACCACCGGCTGTCATCACTGCCCCAGGAAGTTAATCATATTTGCAACCACTAATTTCACCGAAGATTTTCTATCTGAGGTTCACAGATTTCAGTTTGAAGTTTTAGCTATGTGAGTTACGTGTCCATTCCCTGGTTGTAAGGAAATATTTTCAGACTTATGGAGAACTTTCCAAACATAGGAAGGGCATTTTAATGTCAGGCATCAAAATAAAGAAATATATCCATCTCAAAATTGCTTGTGAACTCATTTGGTCTTGGTTGTGTTTTTCCTGACTCAATGAAATCTTAGACAGATTTCATAACTCTTCCAGTGAATTTCATATATATATATATATATATATATATAAAGTATAAAGAAAAAAGCGTAAATAAGCCAAAAGTAAAGTAATAGACTAATTTCATCCAATATAAAACTTCTCTCCCAATTCAGGTCTATCTCAAATTGAAAAGTCTGCAGTAGGGCAAGAGGAAGAAATTCACATCTTCTGGTTTCCCTGCTCCATCTCTTCCATAACATGCCAGCCACTGCTTCAAACCTTCTCCACTGTGTAGCCTGCAATGGAGGGGAAACTTGAAGAGATTATGTTTTACATGCCAGCAATCTAATATTAGATTACAGTTGCAACATAATCTTAGTGCCCTTCTGGTGTAGTACGTTGTAGATACTACATTCCTTTTTCAGTGGGAAATTTCCATGAGTTGCACAAAGAACTCCTGCCCCATATGGGATCTCTGGCCTACGACTCCTTTGTAGGGATGAGTCCTTCCATAATCATTCATTCAAGACTGTGCCTTAAGTCCTTGGCTTCCATAAAGGCTACCTTACCTGTCCAGGTGGAATCTGGTGAAGTTACTTTCAAGATGATTTACAACTATACCTTTCCAGAGTCCACATTTGATCCATGGAAAACATGCTTATCCTTGTTCCCACTACACTCTGATCCACTTTATTCTGCTAGCATTGACTTGTTCTAGTCAGTCTGTTTCCTTTTTTTTTTTTTTTTTTTTTGTTTAAGATATCAGACCTTGAGTCTTTTCTAGATTTCAGAGAAAGTATTTCAATCTTTCTAAGTGGTTTTCTTCTCTTGGCTTCAGATGAAGAGGAAGTGCTTCCACCACACTCACCATTGAAATAGAAAGGACATATACAGTACACTGAAGACTCTCCAAAGAAACCCTCACTTCCAAATATTTCCACCCTTCCCTGTGAATTCTTTGTCTTTTATTATGTAAATTGGAGATAGGAAATAAGCCAATACTGAGGGAAAAAATTTATCTATATCTTAGCATGTTCTACACAAGGTGGTCTAGTACCTTGCTTTATAATGTGGAGGTAATTAGGCACCTACATTGCTTGGCCTTGAGTTCTTAGTCAAAAATAAAACAAAATAAAAAGTCTCATTTTGAGTTCCTGTTTTGTTTAATCATAAAATTATTCCTTGTACATCCCTAGACTCTCAATCTCCGTAGTATCAAGGAAAAGATATATTTAGGTTACAATAATGAGTACCTTATAATAAATCATTGTCTACAAAAATATAAAAGAAATTAACTTCTTCTGAAAAGACAGCCAAAGAGTCTCTGACCTTCTTATTCTGAGTGTTAGTCTTTAAAAGTGACAGAAAAAATTACTTTTCAGATTTATAGCTGTCTCATATCTCTCTAAGATATGTATGCAAGGAATGTCATCTAGAGCTAGAGAAAAAGAAACCAACCAGTCCCCCTCAAGATGAAGTAGATAATTGTTTCATAAATTCTTCCTTCAACTCATTCAGTACTTACCTTTCTTTTTGTGAACTTTATGAAATATGCTTCAATTTTTTGAAATCTGTTTACTATGTCTAGTGTATACTACTTAATGTAGTGATGAATTACTTTCACATGGTCCTTCAGTTCAAAATACCCTTGGCTTAAGGATCAGAATTAAGTACAAATTAGCAGATTCTCTTGTTGTTTCCTCTTCTGGATGAAATGGAAAGAGATCCGTCAAGTATTTAATAAATGGTCACTATCAAGTGGTGTCAAGAAGTTAAAAGTTCCCCAACACTTTGTTTTGCTGCTATGCCCATTTTGTGATCCCTATATGGAAAAATATAATCTCTATTATCCACCTGCTCAGGTTATTTCTACTATTGTCCACCACACTGATTCACAGAAGCCTCTTCGTGTATCTAAAAGTTATAGAAAACCTTCAGGAAAATTCCGTAATAAGACTGGTGACCTCTGATTTCACCTGTGTCAATTTTCCCTTCTAATAAAAGATGTGACTAACACATTTACTTACAATTCCTATTTTTTTTTATAAACTTTATTTTTAGAGTTTTGGCAAAACTGAGCATAAAATTCAGAGCTCTTCTGTGCCCCCTGTTCCCAACACATGTACAAAGTCCTCCACTATCCCATACCAGAGTGATACATTTGTTACCACCAATGAGCCTACATTAAAGTATCATTATCACCCAAACTCCATAGTTTAGAATTCTTCACTCTTAGTGTTATATATCCAATGAGTTTTATGGAAATGCACAATGACATGTATCCAACATTACAGTATTTCAAAAACTAGTTTCAATACCCTCAACATTTCTGTGCTTTGACTTTTCATCCCACCACCAAACTCTGGCAACCAGTTTTTATTGTTTTCTAACTTTTCCTTTTCCAGAATGTCATATAGTTGGAATTATACAATAGGTAGCCTTTTAAGATTGGCTTCTTTCACTTAGTAATATGCACTTACTACTTCCTCCATATTGTTTCATGGCTTGATAGCTTATTCCTCTGCCACTTCATAACACTCCATTGTCTAGATATAGTTTATTGATCTACTCATCTACTGAAGGGCATCTTGGTTCCTTCTACGTTTCAAGCAATTATGAATAAAGTTGCTATGAACATTGGTGTGCAGGTTGTATGGACATATTTTCAGCTCACTTGGGCAAATACTAGGAAGCACAATTGCTGTGTCAAAAAGCACAAGTATGATCAGTTTTTAATAAAACTGCCAAACTGTCTTCCAAAGTGGCTGAATTATTTTACATTCCTTCCAGCAAGGAATGGTTTCCTATTGCTCTATATCCTCACCAGCATTTAGTGTTGTCAGAGTTTGGGATTTGGGCCAGTTTAATGTGTGTGGTGATATCCAATTGTTTTAATTTGTTAATGGCATATGATATTGAACATCTTTTCATATGATTATTTGACATCTGTATTTCTTCTTTTTTTAAATATTTTTTTAATTGCAGATCAACATAATACCTTTATTTTACTTACAAATTTTTATGTGGTGCTGAGGATCAAACCCAGTGCCTCATGCATGCTAGGCAAGCACTCTACCACTGAGACACAACCCTGGCCCCATGTATTTCTTCTTTGGTAAGGTGTGTTCAGGTCTTTTGCTCCTTATTAAATCAAGTTGCTAGGTTTTTTAATTGTTTAGTTTTAAGAATTCTTTCTGTGTTTTCTCTAATAGTACTTCATCAGTTGTCTTTTTCAAGTACTTTCTCCCAGTCTGTGGTTTGTCTTATTTTCTCTTGATACTGTCTTTCACAAAACAGAAAATTTTAATTTACATTATTTATCTGCCCACACAGTATGTCTACTTTTCCCACTAAAATGCTCAGCATATTAATTATGGTTGTTATAAATGCATGATCTGATAATTTCAACATCCCTTCCTTCTTCTGGTGTTATCAGGTAAAGGGTTTCCTCAGTTCTTGTTCTCCTGAAAGATTTCAGTTGAGAAACAGAAAAAGCATAAAGGGTTTATTTAGTGAAATGAAAATAAGGTGGAATGGCCCATTTTCAAAAGAAGAAAACAGCCTATATTCTCCCACATGGTAAATTTTCATATTTAGCCTGGGAAACTCCCTCTTCATATATTATATATATTTGGGACCAGAAATTTTTTCAACATAGATCATATCCATTTTCAACATAAATCATATGCAGATAGGGAGCTATCTGACCAGAAGAAGGTGATCTTTAGGTGGGTGGTGTAATAGCCAGTTGAGTGCGGCCCAGGGGCAGAGCCTGAATTTCCTTTCCCTACCTCCCTTGCTCATGTCTATCAAAACTACCTACTCCCACACTGGGACTGGTTATGATGCTTATTCTGTCCATTTGAACTGTTTAACTTTCTAGAGTGACTGCAATTTTTTATTGAAAAGCAGATATAATGTACTAAGCAAAAGGAACTGCAGTAAATAGATCTTTAGTAATAATAGTGTATTAGTGTAAATAAGGTATAGAAAGGAAGCAAGCATTCTAGAGTTTTATGATTTGGTCTCAGTCTTTTAATGAGCCTGGTTGTGAACCTCCGAATGATTCCCAGTTTATTTTCCTTCTTTTTCAGCCTTCCATAGGTGGTACAGGATGGCTAGAGGAGGCTGATATTAAATATTTCACTTCTCCCAGCAATGATGAAGCAATGGCAAAAATCACCATAAGTTAGGCCTTGAGGGCAAATCTTGTTAAGATCAGAATGTCCTGTCACGTTTAAATATGGTTACTTTTCTACTCACCTTTCAGGGAAAAGCCAAGGAATTTTTCTCTCTTCTTCACTGTGACAATAAAATAGGAACTTAGGAGTACATAAAAGAAAGATATACTGAGTTTCAAAAGATAAAAGCTGTTTTCGGATCCAAGATGGCAGACTAGAGGGAGGCTGCGTTCCTTGTCGCACGGTAACTCGGGTTTCAGGCAGAGGATATCTGTTTCTTGGTAAGGCAATTTTTGCTGCTTATTGATCCCCTGCTGTTTACCCCATTTGTCTACTGTGATCACCTGCTGTCTGCCAGCATATCGATGCCTTTTTGAGTGCAGATTGCTCACTGTCAGGTGCCTATCATCTGCCATTTGCCTGCCTCTTGCCTGTCCATTGCCTTCCTTACACCTATTCATCACTTACCGCCTGGGGTTCACCTCCAACAACAGTCAGCAAACTGATCACCAAACGCCAGTGGAGTGCCAGCTGCCTGCGTTATCTGGAAGTTCACTGTTACAGTACCTGCAGGTTTGATTACACGTGGCTGCCGCCATTTTAAGACAACAGCCAGGCCCTGTAGGACCCCTGGCCGGACTGACTGAGCCCCATCTACAGGATCCCTCAGCCCGACCAATCACTCCCTGCCTCCGGGGCCCTCACATCGACTGATTGCTCCCTGCCACCCGGACTCCCAGACCAACTGACTGCACCCTATCACCAGGACCCCAGACCGACTGATTACACCCCGCCTCCAGGATCCCGCAAGCACACCAAACACACCCGACCTCCAGGACCCCTGACTGACCAACCGCATCCCGCCTCCAGGACCTCCAGCTGACCACGGCCACACCACGAGCTACAGCTCCCCACTTGCCAACACATTTGGAAGCCAGAGCTCCATAGTATAATCCTGGAAGCCATAGCTCCAATGTTTAGGTGGGGCAAATCCCATCCTGAGACGCCTGCTGGAGACTGGAAGCTCATTGTCAGGCACCTCTCATACATCAGGCTACTGAAGACTGGGAGGTTTGAATACTATATGACTGTTAAGAGTGTAGATTTTCTTTTTTCTCCTTATTGAACAATTTTAAGTTTTTATTTCTTTACTTTTCTTGCTCTCTTTTCCTTTTGTTTACCTGATCCTCAGAGTCTTTCTCCCTTTTTGCATGCTAACAACCAATTTCTTTTGATTATACTCTCACCCTTTCTATTATCTAGAAATTCTGTATATTCTTTTCTTAGCCCATTAACAGCTACATCCTACATCCCTCTGCATCCTCTTTGTCCTCCATTAGAAACTGCAGACCTTATTGCAAATCTGTTTGTTATACTGAAGACAGTATTTGAACTCATTCTGTTTATTACAATATTGTTGATATCCTCATAGGAGCTATTTGGTCTAGGATAGCACACTGTCTGAATTGGGCACTGCTAATATTGATCTCCCCCTTAAAGAAAAGGTTTGGGAAATCTATAGGACCTCTATAAGCCTATAGCAGGAAAATCTGCAATACCCCAGATCTGCACTGCTAGAGGGGAAGATACATGAACAACATGAAAAAACAAGGGAAGAAAATGATCCAAACAAATCTAGATTCTATAGTAATAGAATCCAATGATAGTAAGGTAGAAGAAATGTCAGAAAAGGACTTCAGATTATACATGATTAAGATGATTCATGAAGCAAAGGATGAGATAAGAGAGTAAATGCAGACAATGAATGATCATACCAATAAGCAGTTGAAAGAGCAAGTGCAGGAAGCAAAAGATCATTTCAACAACAAAGAGATAGAGATTCTCAAAAAAAAAAAAAAAAAAAAAAAAAGGAAATCCTTGAAATGAAGGAAACAATAGACCAAATAAAAAACTCAATGGAAAGCATCACCAAAAGACTAGACCACTTGGAAGACAGAACCTCAGACAATGAAGACAAAATTTTTAATCTTGAAAATAAAGTTGCCCAAACAGACAAGATGGTAAGAAATCATGAATAGCATCTCCAAGAACTATGGAACATAATGAAAAGGCCGAATTTAAGAATTACTGGGATTGAGGAAGGCACAGAGATACAAACCAAAGGAATGAACAACCTATTCAATGAAATAATATCAGAAAATTTCCCAAGCCTGAAGAATGAAATGGAAAATCAATTACAAGAGGCTTACAGAACACCAAATGCACAAAGTCACAACAGATCCACACCAAGGCACATTATAATGAAAATGCTTAGCATTCAAAATAAAGTTAGGATTTTGAAGGCCGCGAGAGAAAAGCACCAGACTACATATAGGAAGAGACCAATACAGATAGCAGCAGACTTCTCAACCCATACTCTGAAAGCTAGAAGGGCCTGGAACAACATATTTCAAGCTCTGAAAGAACATAGTTGCTGACCAAGAATCCTATACCCAGCAAAACTAACCTTCAGATTTGAAGATGAAATAAAATCCTTCCATGATAAACAAAAGTTAAAAGAATTTACAAATAGGAAGCCTGCACAACAGAATGTTCTCAACAAAATATTCCATGAGGAGGAAAGGAAAAACAACAATGGAGGTCAGCAAAGGGAGGAACTACCTTAGAGAAAAATCCACTCAAAGGAGAAATCAAGCCAAGTTAAAAACCAAAAATAAGCCCAAATGACTGGGAATACAAATCATATCTCAATAATAACACTGAATGTTAATGGCCTAAACTCATCAATCAAAAGACATAGACTGGCAGAACTGATTAAACAGAAAGACCCAACAATATGCTGCCTTCAAGAGACTCATCTCATAGAAAAAGACATCCACAGACTAAAGGTAAAAGGATGGGAAAAAACCTACCACGCACATGGACCCAGTAAAAAAGCGGGGGTTTCCATCCTTATATCAGATAAAGTGGACTTCAAGCCAAAGTTAGTCAGAAGAGATAAAGAAGGACATTTCATATTGCTTAAGGGAACCATAAATCAGGAAGACATAACAATCGTAAATATCTATGCCCCAAATAACGGTGCATCCATGTACATCAAACAAATCCTTCTCAATTACAGGAATCAAATACACCACAACACAATAATTCTGGGTGACTTTAACACACCGCTGTCACCACTGGATAGATCTTCCAAACAAAAACCAAACAAAGAAACCATAGAACTCAATAACACAATCAATAACCTAGACTTAATAGACATATATAGAATATTCCATCCATCAATGAGTGGATTCACTTTCTTCTCAGCAGCACATGGAACCTTCTCAAAAATAGACCATATGTTATGCCACAAAGCAGGCCTTAGGAAATGCAAAAAAATAGAGATACTGCCTTGTGTTCTATCAGATCATAACGGACCGAGAGTAGAAATGAATGACAAAATAAAAACAGAAATTACTCCAACACCTGGAGACTAAATAATATGCTATTGAATGAAACATGGATAAGAGAAAACATCAGGGAAGAGATTTAAAAAAATTCTTAAAGGTCAATGAGAATGATGATACAACATATCAAAATCTCTGGGACACTATGAAAGTGGTACTAAGAGGAAAATTCATTGCATGGAGCGCATTCCAGAAAAGAATGAAAAGTCAACAACTAAATGACCTAACATTATAGCTCAAAGTCCTAGAAAAAGAAGAACAGAATAACACCAAAAGTAGTAGAAGACAGGAAATAATTAAAATCAGAGCTGAAATCAATGAAATTAAAAAAAAAAAAAGAAACTATTCAAAAAACTGACAAAACAAAAAGTTGGTTCTTTGAAAAAGTAAACAAAATAGACAAACCCCTAGCCACACTAACAAAGAGAAGAAGAGAGAAAACTCAAATTACTAAAATTTGCAATGAAAACAGAAATATCATGACAGATACCACGGAGATACATAACATAATGAGAAGCTACTTTGAAAATCCGTATTCCAACAAAATAGAAAGTACCGGAGACATTGACAAATTTCTAGAGACATATGCTCCTCCCAAACTGACATACACAACTTAAACAGATCAATATCAAGCAATGAAATAGAAGAAGCCATTAAAAACCTACCAACCAAGAAAAGCCCAGAACCAGACAGATTCTCAGCTGAGTTCTACAAGACCTTCAAAGAAGAACTCATTCCAATATTTCTCAAATTATTCCAGGAAATAGAAAAGGAGGGTACCCTACCAAACTCATTCTATGAAGCTAATATCACCCTCATACCCAAACCAGGCAAAGACACATCAAGGAAAGAAAATGTTAGACCAATATCCTTAATGAATATAGATGCTGGCAAACCCTATCCAAAAACATATTAAGAAAATTGTGCACCACCATCAAGTGGGGTTCATCCCTGGAATGCAAGGATGGTTTAACATCTGTAAATCAATAAGTGTAATTCATCATGTCAACAGACTTAAGGATAAGAATTATATGGTTATTACAACTTACAAAGCGTTTGACAAAATACAACACCCCTTCGTGCTCAAAACACTAGAAAAAAAAAATACGGATAGTAGGAACATACCTGAACATTGTAAAGGCTATTTATGCTAAGCCCATGGCCAACATCATTCTTAATGGAGAAAAACTGAAACCATTCCCTTTAAAAATGAGAATAAAACAGGGATGTCCTCTTTCACCACTTCTATTCAACACTGTCCTCGAAACTCTAGCCAGAGCAATTAGGCAGACTAAAGAAATTAAAGGGATACGAATAGGAAAAGAGGAACTTAACCTGTCACTATTTGCTGATGACATAATTCTATATTTAGAGGATCCAAAAAACTCCTCCAGACAACTTCTAGACCTCATCAATGAATTCAGCAAAATAGCAAGCTATAAAATCAACACACATAAATCTAAAGCATTTTTATACACAAGCGATGAAACATCTGAAAAAGAAATGAAGAGAACAACTCCATTTGCAATAGCCTCAAAAAAAAAAAAAAAAAAAAACTTAGGAATCAATCTAACCAAAGAGGTAAAAGATCTCTACAATGAAAACTACAAAACATTGAAGAAAGAAATTGAGGAAGACCTTAGAAGATGGAAAGATCTCCCATGTTCTTGGATAGGCAGAATTAATATTGTTAAAATGGCCATACTACCAAAAGTGCTATACAGATTCAATGCAATTCCAATTAAAATCCCAATGATGTACCTTGCAGAAATAGAGCAAGCAATCATAAAATTCATCTGGGAGAATAAGAAACCAAGAATAGCTAAAGCAATCCTTAGCAGGAAGAGTGAAGCAGGGGGTATCGCAATACCAGAACTTCAACTCTACTACAAAGCAATAGTAACAAAAACGGCATGGTATTGGTACCAAAATAGACAGGTAGATCAATGGTACAGAATAGAGGACATGGACACAAACCCAAATAAATACAATTTTTTCATATTAGACAAAAGTGCCAAAAATATGCAATGGAGAAAAGATAGCCTCTTCAACAAATGATGCTGGGAAAACTGGAAATCCATATGCAGCAGAATGAAACTAAACCCCTATCTCTCACCCTGCACAAAACTCAACTCAAAATGGATCAAGGACCATGGAATCAGACTAGAGACCTTTCATCTTATAAAAGAAAAAGTAGGTCCAAATCTTCAATGTGTCAACTTAGGATCAGACTTCCTTATCAGGACTCCCATAGCACAAGAAATAAAAGCAAGAATCAACAACTGGGATAGATTCAAACTAAAAAGCTTTCTCTCAGCAATGTGAAGAGAGAGCCTACAAAGTGGGAGAAAATCTTTGCCACTCATACTTCAGATAGAGAACTAATTTCCAGAATATATAAAGAACTCAAAAAACTCTACACCAAGAATACAAATAATCCAATCAACAAATGGGCTAAGGAAATGAACAGACACTTCACAGAAGAAGATCTACAAGCAATCAACAGATATATGAAAAAATGTTCAACATCTCTAGTAATAAGAGAAATGCAAATCAAAACTACCCTAGAATTCCATCTCACCCCAATTAGAATGGCAATTATCAAGAATACAAGCAACAATAGGTGTTGGAGAGGATGTGGGGAAAAAGGTACACTCACATTGCTGGTGGGGTTGCAAATTAGTGCAGCCACTCTGGAAAACTGTGTGGAGATTCCTCAGAAAGCTTGGAATGGAACCACCATCTGACCCAGCTATCCCACTCCTTGGCCTATGACCAAAGGACTTAAAGTCAGCATACTACAGAGATATAGCCACATCACTGTTCATAGCTGCTCAATTCACAATAGCCAGATTGTGGAACCAACCTAGATGTCCTTCAATTGATGAATGGATAAAGAAACTGTGGTATATATACACAATGGAATATTACTCAGCCATAAAGAATAATAAAATTATGGCATTTGCAGGCAAATGGATGAAATTGGAGAATATCATGCTAAGTGAAATAAGCCAATCTCAAAAAACCAAAGGATGAATGATCTCACTGATAAGCGGATGATGACACATAATGTGGGGTGGGAGGGGGGCAAGAATGGAGGAAGGAGGGACTGTATAGAGGGAAAAGAGGGGTGGGGGGAAGTAAAAAATAACAAAATGAATCAAACACCATTACCGTATGTAAATGTATGATTACACAAATGGTATGCCTTTAAAAAAAAAAAAAGATAAAAGCCCATAAACCTTTGGAATGTAAGAAATACCCATAAACTTTTGAACCGCAAAACAAGCAACTTTGTGCAACTCAAACCAGACCTTGTCCTTGTCCTTAAAAAGTAACATGATACAAAGGCCATTCACAAGCACTAGAAAAACTGGCATGAAACTGCAGAACTCTGCCCTGACTCCACCTCTAGTCCAGACCTTAGCTACAATCTCACTATAAATATTTAACACCCTAGACCAGGGTTGCTGTCTCTCTCTCAATATGTATTCCTTGTTTCACTCCCAGAAGATGCCTCTCTCTGTCTCTCTCTTAGACCAGTCTTCCTTCAATTCGTATTTCTTCCTGAATCCCCAAGGATGTCTCTTTCAAGATACTTCACATTCTTATGCGTATAGCTGCTTTCCTAAATAAATCTGGCCACATCTCTATCATGTGCTAAAATTCTTCTCCATCACATATGCCAAGGACCCCACTTGTCCTGAGTCGAGGTAACCCTCCCTAGGAACTCCTCTGGTGACAAGAACTCATAGAGGTAAAACTTAGAAGTATGACTGCACCCCTTCCTCATTACTGGGTGTCCCTAGAGTTCTTTAATTCTCAAATTAAACTACAAGACTCCAGCAACTCATCAGTTAGAGATCGGGTTCCCTTACCCCAGTAATGGTGCCTACAGACATGAGTTTCTACTCTGGTAAACTGATTCTCTATGTTCACCTATTTGTCTCTCTATCTTAGAGGCAGCAGTTTTCCTTGTGGTCTTATTTCTCATATTCTAAAAACATATTTTCTCCATTTTTCAGCTTTTCACTGGAGTGATGACTTCTGAACACTTTACCTGTTAGACCAAAAATCAGAAATCCTATTATTGTTAACAAGGTGCTACAAAAATGCAAATGTCTTTTCCCAAAAGATAAATGTATCTTCCATAGGAAAAAAAAAAATTAACTCTACTAAAAGCTCTTTTTTTTTTTTTTTTTTCACTAGAAATTGCTTACTGCATTCCAAGTAGAAGCACTGGCACATACAAGGACTAGAACAAAAAGAATCCTTTTAGAACCATTTTTTTCCCAATATACCAGATGTGGAACACCTATAAAAACTTAAATTGAGCAACAAATATACCATTTATGGTAACTTTGAAATAATTATTGTGTTTTTAGGTCTAGTCTTTTGAGAAAAATAAGTGAGTAGAGTATTTGAAAAATATCTCATGTATTTGAAACAATATATAAAGGCTATGTGAATTCTAGATTATGATTTCCAACCTATTTTAATGCACATGTGTCAATATTTTTGCAATATTCATAGAATTGAAAACTTGGGACTTAATGGGTTAAAGAATTACAAATGTTCCATAAGGTTGGGGTAAGACTTGCATGGCAGAGTTGTGAGAAATAAAGATGCAGAGGTAAGCAGAGGTTAATCAGAGCCTCACTGGTCTAGCAGCAGAATTTGGATTTTATCCATCTCTTAGCCCTTGAAGATTTTTAAGTAGAATAAGTACATTTGTTTAAAATCCAACTTAATCAAAAATGTTTAGAGGCAGAAAAGAAATGGCATTGATCAATTTATATTTTATAAAGATCATGAAAGAGGTATTAAGTTCATTAGATTCAGGGATTCAGAGGTCTAGCATCAATGAAATAGATGGGAAACTCTTTCAGTAACCCTGTAAGTCCACAGCAAGGGAGGGTAGAGGAAAAACATGATGTGATAGATATTAAGGGCTTGGAGATACGCAGGGATAGAGGGAGGAGAAGGTGTGACTCACAGGCTTTCCATGGATAATATGGACACAGATACATAAAGAAAAGTCCCATTAAGGAGAAAAATACAAGATGAGTTGTGTTTTAAAGACTAGAATCCTAATAGAGACAGACATCCAGTAGGCAGGAGCCCACTCAAGGGTGGAGTTTAGGGGAGCCATCCGAATTAGAGAAAATAATCTGGTAATCATCATTATATAAAAAGAAGTTAAAAGCCATAGTGTGAATGAGAGGGCGGAGTGAAGAAAGGGAAGGACTTTGGAGAGAATCTTTGAGATTATCAACCTTTAAGGTGTATATTCAGGAAATGAGCCTTGATACAGACTGAAAAGCAAATAGGAAAAGTGGCTGGTAGGGTGTCTGGCAGAGCCATTTTAACAAAACACAGTGTCTACAACAATCAGCATGTTAAGAGTAAACCAGCGGGACTGGGGTTGCAGCTCAGTAGTAGAGAGCTTGCCTAATAGGTGCGAGGCACTGGGTTCGATCCTCAGCACCACGTAAAAATAAAAGGTGTCCAACTACAACTAAAAAAAATATGTAACCCGGCAAATACTCCAACCTTATCTACATTGTGGTGCACATTTAAAACGTGGACAGGTTCTGGAAACTTTGTTGCTCGACCCTCCTTACAAAGTATGAACTATGTACTACCCCAAATCCTACATACCTACCAGGAGCTGCTGGGAAAAGCTTGAGAAGCGCCCAGAATGAGCCTCTCTCTCTTTTGTGCCCCTTCATCAACAGTCTCACAACTTGGTTTCCGCTCTTCGTGAAGAGTCCCCTGAGAAGTGGTATCTTTTTTTTTTTTTTTTTTTTTTTTTTTTTTCGGTGCTGGGGATTGAACCCAGGGCCCTGTGCTTGCAAGCACTTTACCAACTGAGCTATCTCCCCAGCCCAAGAAGTGGTATCTTACCCTGTGCTCCCAAGGGCACACAACGTGTCTAGAAGGAAAAGCAGCATTTGCCTACCGGGCACAAACATGAAGCAGGCCTGTCATTGTTTCTCATGCCCTTCCTGTGGAATTCCGGTTTCCTCACCTTCCACATCTCTTTTCAGCCTTATCTCTCATGACTGGCCCAAATCTTTTCCCAACAAGACTTTTCGCAAAGAAGTTTGTGGCAAGACCCCTGAAGACAACGCACTCGAACAAGCGGAAAACCACGCACCAAACCCTCCGGTACCACTTCACCCCCAACCCCAGCAACCGGCTCGCGCCAAGACTCAGACACGCCCTTCCGGTCCTGGTCGCGCCCCCGTCCTTGCACCGCCCATCTCCGGCGCCCACAGACCGGTGGACATGGCGAACCAGGTAACTGCGAGCATGCTTCGGGCCCGTGCTAGAGGAAGGAAGAACGCGGGTAGCACCAGGCCGCTCGCAGAGGCGTGCGGCTCGGCCTGGGACCCGATCCCGCCACCCAAGCTGAAACGGAGCCTCCGGCCACTTCAGCCGGAAGGAGGGGAAGGAAGCTTTGTTTTGTCTCCTCACTCGGGCTAGTTTTGCTTTCTGCTTTTGGAACTGCCGGAGCAGGATGGGGGTGGGGAGGACAGGAGAGTGGGGGCAGGGACTGGTCAAGTGCATGTCCTAATACAAATGGCCTTGGAGAAGCCATTCCTTTTTACGCGAAATTAAATAACTTGCTTGGCGTCGTGCAAAGGCGGAAAAAACTGCAATCGTCCGTACTCCTCTAAGTCCTACGTGGTAGTGCTTCAGGGTTGCAGTTCATGACTTGGACTGTGCTTAATTACTGTGCCTCCTGGAAGTGTAGTTTGGGAAGACTCTTAGGTTTCTTTCTTTTTAATATTTTTGAGCATTTAAGCACCAAGAGATTTATGCCCTCCGTTAATCCTTGCACAACACGTCTGCGAGGCATTGTTCCCTTCTCGGAGACCAGAAAGTGAAGCTTAAGAAGTTGATTGTGCTTCGTGATCACACCAAAAGCAGTGATTCAGGATTCCGACTCAGGTCTGTCCATGAAGTGACAAGATCCTGAAATGCATATTAAACAATAAAGGCAGAAGTACGTGAAAAAGATGAATTATCAGTCCAAAGTTGCTGATTGTTTTAATGCTTTACAAACTTTAGACGTTTTCTGGAAAAATATATGAACGTAAATGTTGAAGTTTAAAACGATAAACTCTTAAGGATCTTTGAGGCTTAATATGTGAAGTTTTTTTTTCCTTATTACCAAGTATCTTCGGAGAAGTGAAATATTCTAACTCCTAAGATAGTTTAAATGTTGAAGTAGGGCAATTTTCCCTGGATTTAGAGTGGGGCTTTGTTTTGCTTAGGATTCTCAGTGAAAGGAAAAGGTTAAGTTGCTTTGAGACACTTTTTAAAAGGGAAAGGAATCGAACTTGGATTTCGTATAATTATCTGTTGTTTTGACTCTCTGGGTTATGTGACTAAATTGTTAGCATTCTAAATTTGATGCTTTGGGATTTTGAGATCTGTGGTACATTAGGATGAAAAAAGATCCAAATGGCAGGGTCTAAATTCTTTACTGTCATATTTAATACCTACTTTTAAAATTTAAAAGCAATATTTTGCAACCTCACTAGTTACAATGGCCATTCCTTATATCTATATATAGTTCACCTCTCCTTTTCCTCAACTCTGTTCTTCTGCCACTGATAACTACTTATTTTTGCAAAGCTTCACTATGTGGAGAACTGTATTAGGAACTTAATATTCACTTTCATTCACTTGAAATAATCCTATCTGTAGGTGTTTTATTTGTAACTACTTCCTCATTATTCATTAAAAGCGATGCTTTCCCAAAACCACCAAGGTTACATTCTTCCTTTACTTCTTGCTTTCTATATCACTTTGTGCCTGTTTCTTTAAATCACATTTAAAAATTATTGACTTACTTGTCTGTCTGCTGTAAACCTTTATTCTGTCAACATACTACATAAGCATTTTGTGAACTGTTCAAAACCTTCCTCATTATGCTTGATTTCCTGGTAATGGGGAAGCATGTGTACTGACTATAATCTCTTAACTTTCTATAGATACATACTATAAGTCACCTATGTAATTTAAAATTTTCCAGTAGCCACATTAAAAAACAAAAGAAAACAAATAAAATTGTTTTAATAGTATACTTATATAATCCAATATATTCAAAATACTATTTCAACATAATATTAAAAATATTATACAGCTGGGTGCAGTTTCACATGCCTGTAATCCCAGCTACTCTAGAAGCTGAGGTGGGAGAATTACAAATTCAAAGGTAGCCTGGGAAACTTATCAAGACCTTGTCTCAAAATTTTTTAAAAAGGGCTGAGGAAGTAGCTCAGTGACAGAGTGTTACTGGGTTCAGTTCCTGGTACCACCAAACAAACAATATGTGTGTATATAAATATATAATATATTATATATGTACATATATGTGATATTTTTACTTTTTTGTGCTAAGTCTTCAAAATTCTGGCATATTTTACACATACAGCAAAGATCAGACTGTTTTGCTAGTACTGAAAGCCATATGTGGCAAAATCCAGGCATATTAAATTTATACATGTTATGTGGCAGAGGCTACTGTATTAGCATAGTTATAAGTTTAAGTTCCCCCATTCTGATACTTATCTTCCTTCCTATCCTGTAGTTTTGCACTAAACTGGTACTAATTTAAACCATTCTGAGCCAAAGAGGTTAAGAAGGCATATATTAAACATACAGCCTCATGATAGATCTACTGTATCAGATTCTCTTGGGACCTATATTCAAGACTTCTTAGCCAAAATAGACAGTTGTATCAGGTTGAGTAATCATCTCAAGTCTTTTTACTGTATTCTATGAAATCTATAAACAATTCTTTATATCACTTAGGGGTGTATGTCTCTCTGTGAATCTATGGTATACTTTCTAAGATTAGCATTCTTGGTATCTAAATCGACCACTAAATAACTAGTTTAGGAAGATAAACAGCTTACTCTCTTTTTCCTCACTTTAGGTTATCAAATGCAAGGCTGCAGTTGCCTGGGACGCTGGAAAGCCTCTCTCTATCGAGGAGGTAGAAGTAGCACCCCCACGGGCTCATGAAGTTCGAATTAAGGTAAACTATACACCTGTGGCATTGGGAGAAGAAAGAAAGATGCACAATTAGGTCTCTGGGTGCGAGAGTAGATCTGAGGTCTACAGAGGATAAACCGCAAAGGACAGTTCAAGGAGAAGATAATGAAACTATCCAACCTTAGAATCGACATGCTCTTACCTCTCACTTTTATAATGTTCCTCTCACTTGTCTGGCAAAGCACCATTCCTGTGGATTACTAGATTACTGCAATATGACTTTTATAGTTTAATGTGATTTTGTAAGCTCCTGCCCTTTCTGCTGATCCCATAACTTAAAATGTATGGTGTAACATTGGAAACAAGAATAAGAAATAATACTCAAGTTTTGTTAGAAGGGACTTCAAATAAGATTTGGAAAGAGGTTCCTGATTAACTAAAGCAGCAAGCAAATGAAGTCTCCTTGTTGCTTAGAGAGCTTTAAAATATACTGTCCCTGGTGGACAAGGCCAAGGGTTCAGCGAGTTCATTATTCCAGTGCCTCTCAACCTCCACTGTGGCAAAGAGGGTAAGTTATTCGCATAGAGAGGCATATTACACAATGCCAGCAATCCTGGCATTTATAAACTTTTAAGCATTCTACTCTATTTATAATTTATATAAAATTAATGTTTTAAAGTAGTGACCATTAAATAATTTTTTTCCTGACATTCTACAAAAATGTTACATTTTAGGAAAAGATTTAGCTCTCTTTTACTATTACTTTAAGTATACTTCCTCCCACCCCCCATCCTACTTCCAAATATATACTGTACATATTGGCTCATGCTGCTAAGGATTATATGTATCAGATGGGGGAGCACACAACCAAATAACTTTTTGAGACCCTTTTCAACTCAGACCCAAAAATCTGAAATCTTGCAATAGTTAGTGTATTTTTCTTCTTCAAGTTCAGAAATTAAACTGATTGTGTTTTTGCCACTGAAGAAGAATATTTGTCCTGGATATACTAAGATGAACTGTCTAGGTACTATGAGTTCAGCTTTCATCCCTGAGAAACTGATGACAGATAGCAAAGAGTGTTATATTGTAAGTGGCCAGAAGCAGAGAGGCATAAGTACAAATACTCCAGTATTCTGTGCTTTTTGTGCTTTGGAAAGACAAGATACTTGAAAACCAAAGAAACAGGAATAAAAGGTTTATTTAAGTAGAAATAATGTGGCAAAAGAGTTGGTTCCACTAAAATCTCATAGTTCGGGCCCAGACTCAAGCAAACTGGCATATTTCAGAAATAGTACTTTTTTTAGACATCACATTTCCAGAAGCCATGAGGAAGCCAACAATGAGATGGGCTACACTTGTTTTGCAACATGTAATATCCCTTTCCACACCAGAAGGCATGGTGCACATAAAATTACCTTGTTTACCTTCTGCTAATATGCATTGAAAAAAAGAGAATAGATGTGCCATATTTCAGTGCTTATAAATGCACCATTATTTTTATGTACCACTAAAAAAATGCTGCCAATTCTAATTAGCATGCTGTGGATTATGAACCCTTGCTGATTTAGAGAAGTTCAAATAGAAAAGAAACATATCTTAGTATCAACAAAATAGGATATTAAAGTAAAATATCTTTTGACTTGTACCTCACTCCGACTTGCATGCACACACACACTTCAGTGCTTTTTATTCTAACATCCTGACAGATCATTGCCACTGCACTTTGCCACACTGATGCCTATACTCTGAGTGGAGCTGATCCTGAGGGGTGTTTTCCAGTGATCTTGGGACATGAAGGTGCTGGAATTGTGGAAAGTGTTGGTGAAGGAGTTACTAAGTTCAAGGCAGGTAAGGAGAATATTTGAACCACTTATTTGATGATTTAGGCTTATATCTTTAGGGAAGTTACTTTTCTGATAAACTATACACTGTTTATAAACAGGTTATTGCCTAAAAAAATGTCAAGGTCGATTTCTTTCCTCATGTGGGAAGCACAAATATTCGGATTTTTTTTTTTCCCCTTGATTTTGCAGACTGCTTTTCATCTGGAACTGTTTTAGGTACATTTCCAAAGCCAATTTTGGAAAATTAAGCAAGAATTCTTAGAGTTACATCAATAAGTCAATATTTTAAAGCACATGACCTTGTTTTCCATTATTGTTTTAAGAGTTTCATTTAGGTAAAAACTTTGAAACATACTTTTTGCATAGTCAGGCAATTTCTAAATGACATTACATAGGTAAAGTTTTAAACCTTGAAGCTGTTAACTTTGCAGAATGTAGCAGAAATAAATGGAATTTTCAAAGGCTGCTTTATTCATTTAGAAATAGATACCACCCATTCAGGATGTCTTTGTGTTTGTTTCCCAGGTGATACTGTCATCCCACTTTACATCCCACAGTGTGGAGAATGCAAATTTTGTCTAAATCCAAAAACAAACCTTTGCCAGAAGATAAGGTTAGTGGCTTTTTATTGTATTCTTAAAACTAGAGGTCATATTATAATGGTAATAATCACTAATTATGTGGCAATTAAGCAGTGCATTTTACATGAACTGTTTCATTTCATCTTTAAAACAGTCTCACTGTCACTGTTATTAGTAACCTAATTTTCAAAGATGAGAAAATGAAGACTCAAGAAATTAAGGATTTGCACAGTATCACTGGTCATTAGGATATGGAACACAATTTTACGAACCTGTTTTATTTCCATAACCCAAGGCTACATTTGCAAGGAAGGACATGTTTCTGAAATTAAGTGAAATCATTTTTATGAACCATTTTATTGTCCATTAAATCAGAGTAATAAAACGTATATCATAAGGTTGTTGGGAAGCCTAGAAGAGATAACATAACCCTTTGACACAGAAAATGTAGTTATTGTATTGTAAGATAATGGCACTTAAAAAACTATTTCTTGAAGCAATCTAAGATCCCCTTTTGTTTGTTCCTTTTTTTGTTTTCTTTTTTTTAAGTAGAACATACTTATAATACTCTATTTACAATGTACAAATCTTAAACCCAGTGAATATTATATATATATATATATATATATATATATATATATATATATATATATATACACACACCTGTTTGTTGGACTCTACTCAGATCAAGAGGAAGAATCTCAGACTGGGGAGATAGCTCAGTCGGTGGAGTGCTTGCCTTGCAAACACAAGGCCCTGGGTTCGATCCCCAGCACCACAAAAAAAAAAAAAAGAAAGAAAAGAAAAAAAGAGGAAGGATCTCTGCCAGTACTACACAAAGTCCCTCATGTCCGTTCCAAGTCAATACCTCTCTCCCTCAAAAGTAATCACTATCCTGCTGTCTTTGTAGAACTTTGTATAAATAGAATCATATAGTGTGTGCTTTTTTGTCAGGTTTCTTTCATTCATAATATATGTGGGATATGTCCAAGTTGCTGTGTGCATCTCTATTTTTTGTTCTGTCTTATTCCATTCCAGATACCACCATTTATACATTTTCCTGTTGGTGGACCTTTAGGTTTCTCCCAGCTTGTGGCTGTTAGGATTCATGTTGCCAGTGACATTCTTACACATATCTTGTGATGGATATATGCACTACCTGCTTTGGGGTGTTTTCCTGAGATTGGTATTGGTAACTTGTGGGATACACATCTGCAGCTCTCCATTGTGAACATATGAGTTTATGCTCCCTCCACAATCGAATGGGAGATCCATTTGATCATACATTTGTTTTCTAATGCCACTGAAAAAAATTTGTTTATACTTTTATAAAACAAAATTCCATTTATTTTATAAAGTAAATTCAGTCACTTTTGGCAAAACTAGAGCCAAAAAAATTTTTTTAAGTATTCATTTTGGAAGGAAAATTGAAATACTGTCTAAAAAATTTTATACACATCAAGGATATAATGGTGATGAACTTTTTAAGACTGACCAGCCTTTTGGAGGAAAAATTTCTATGAAAAATGATGTAGCCCAAGTTACATTTGGTTCAAGAAACTCCTCTGGTAAGAGTGACTTAACAAATTTTAATCACTCCTGTGAAGATATATAATTATTTTGGTGGAGCTTTGATACCTGTTCTTTGTTTCTGATTGTATTTTTTGTTTTTCTTTCAAAGGAAACGTTTACTCTTTAATCTAGAAGCAAATCATTTTCTCATTTGTATATTTATTCATATATGTATTCCAAAGGATTTATCTAAGAGTATACATCAAATCAGTGTTTATAAAAAAGAATTAATATTTGCTAACCATACTTCTTTCCAGATGTAACTCTAATATATTAGGTGTATAATGTCTCATTGGATTTTTATAGAGATTTACAAGATTTTCCATGCTTTCTAGTAAGGAAACTGAAAACACAAAAGTTAACCTAACCAAGGTCACACAGAATTTGAACCAAGCAATCTGGCTTTAGGATCTGCTCTCCTAATCAAGATGTTTAGACCCCTTCTGTTTTAGAATATCACAGACATTAGAATATGACATTTATTGTGTTAGTTGCCTATGTGAGGTTTTTTGAGTGTTTGTTTTTTCTCTATCAGTGTAACCAACTACACAGACAGAAAGGGAAGAAAAATATAACACGAATCCTTGAGGAGAGTGGGACTTTTTGAAAAGTGTCCCAAAAGATCTAAATTAGTCAGTTTGGCCATCTGTTTTCATCAGTTGATCTGGATAATTGCTTGTATGCTCTACTTGTATACATACTGATTTGGACTTCCTCATTTATGAAATTAACATTTGCTCTCAGAGTTCATGATGGATTCTTTTTTTGAGGTGGGAGCAGTGCTGAGGATCAGCCCCAGGACCTCAAACATGGTAGTCAAGGCACTCTACTTCTGAACTACAGCCCCATCCCTTATGATAGATTTTTCAGTTTCATCTGTTTCTTAAGTTGTACCTGTTGAAATGAGTTCAGGACCCCAAAATGCTCCTCTGTCCCTACCACTGCAGCCATGAGCAGCTTAAGGAGCCAGGCACAAAGTGACATGCAAGCATCACCAGTGCTTCCATTGCTGGCTTGCCAGAGTTCATGAACATGGCAAAGAAAAGCCTGAAAACTCTTTTAACATTGACAGTCACCTTGGAAATGGATTTCTTATTATCAGGAAATTGAGGACTCTGGATTTTGTTAGCTAAGGCTATAAAGATAGTCATGGCATTTGATGAGTGCAGGGGAAAGAGTTTTGTTTCTTTCTTCTTGATGCTTGGCTCTTACTTGTGAAAGATGATAAGATCATCACTCTTCTTTGAGATTATTTCTTAACTTGCTCTGCATCTTGCAGGACCTCAGTGTGCTACAGTTGAACATTTTCTTAGGAGTGTGGTTGCAATATTTGGTTTAGAATTAGGTTTAAATGTACCTTGTATGTAAATAATGATAAACTAATCAAGATAATCAAGGTTGCCTGACTTCTCGATGTTTGTTGCAAAGGATGTTAGGTACTCTACTAGGGTCATTGTATATGAAGGCAATCTTTTTTCCTCTCAAAAAGGTGCATGTCTTTATTCCAACAACTTGGGAGGCTGAGGCAGGAAAATCACAAGTTTGAGGCCAACGGCAGCAACTTAGCGAGACCCTGTCTCAAAATAAAAGGGTTGTGGTTCAGAGTTTAAGCACCCCTGGGTTCAGTCCCTGGTACCCCCCCAAAAAGGGGGTGTGGATCCAAACTCACCAGTTTTAATCAGTACTTGGGAGTAGTCTTAGTATTATATAGTAACCAATTGTTAAGATGCTGGTGCTGAGACAGCTTTTAATGGTTCCCTGCCTTAACAAAAAGTGCCCAATTAAGATATGAAAGTTTCAAGAATGTTGACATGAACACCATTTCAGAACTTACAGTGAAGTTCAGGAATTACAGTACTTGGAGTGCCTATGGAAGAAGCTAACTTTAAACCCAGGTTAACTTGCATATCATAAAAAACCAAAATGCTGCATCTGGTTTAGAGAGGAAAGGTGCTTGCTTTATTGACCTTGGTTGCCAACCCTGCCCCATAATGACTATAGCCAGGAAGATGTGATAAATTCTCATATTTAGTTTTTGTCATTATTTGTCTCTGGAACTAAGTACACTTTATGGATTACCTGTTACCCTATTACTGGATGTAATTTCATATATGCACTGAAAAGAGATTATGTTTTATAATTTAAAGGTGAAGAAAAAGTGAAGATTAGCTGGACACCATGGCAAATGCCTATAATCCCAGCTACTTGGGAGCTAAGGCAGAATTGCAGTTTGAAGTTCAGTCTGGGCAACTTAGCAAGACCTTGTTAAAAAGGGGTGGAGATGCAGCTCTGTGGTTGAGCACTTCCCTAGCATATGTGAGGCCCTGCATAAAATCCCCAGTACCATAAAAAGAAAAACTAAAGATTTGTCTAAGCCATGTAATATGGTATAGCAATTAGAAACCTCGCTGATTTCTAAAAATTATTTACATAAGCAGTATACATAAATATATTCTTTTTTTATTTTATTTTATTATTTTTTTTGTTTTAGTTGGAGGTGAACACAGTACCTTTATTTTCTCTATTCATTTATATGTGATGCTGAGGATTAAACCCAGCGCCTCACATGTGCTAGGCAAGTGCTCTACCACTGAGCCACAACAAATATATTCTTAAAATAAATTTAAAGGACACCTCCATCAAAAAAAAAAAAAAAAAAAAAAAAAAAAAAAAAAAAAAAACCAGGATCAGATGAGTACTTACAAAATCTAGAATGTCACATTTAATCCTCACAATTGTCTAGCTTGAAGAATTTGATTTAATTATTATATGTCCAAAGATAGTATGCAAGTTGACTTACAGAAGACTTAAATTCTATTATCTCCTCTTCACTTTACCAGTTACTCCTTGATACTACTCTGAACAGCCCTTAATGTCATTTCAAAACATTCTGTATTTATATTTTCTAACTGATTTAGATTGATTATCCAAAAGATTATAAAAGATTTTTGATTTGGCCAAGGAAAACCAACCAACAACCTGAAGTTAAAGTACATCTATTCTAAATTCTGACTGGTCACAAGCAAAACAGCTTTATAGGGACTCAGTGCAGGATGGTATGTCACAAAATGGAAGAGATAACAGATTTTTTTTTACTGTATATGGCTTTTGTGCCCTGTTTCCATATGTCTTGCCTTTGCATTACTAGTTTAATATACTAAGAAATATTGTTTTACCATGTAAACTTTACCACACAACTGTTCCATTGAACTCTGAGAATAAACCAGTTCCAATCTCAGAAAAAAAAAAAAATTGGTGCTTTGACAGTAAGTTTTGGAAGATTATAAATTTATTGTAAGTTTACCAGTAAGGCATTGATGAAATGTGCTAAATTATTAATAATACAATAGAAACTAGACTTTTGACCTTTTCTGAATGTCATTACTTTTAAAAACTAAGAAACCATATTCCATTTTGCCTTTTCCTTTTTTATTTTTTAGAGTCACTCAAGGGAAAGGATTAATGCCAGATGGTACTAGCAGATTTACTTGCAAAGGAAAGACAATTTTACATTACATGGGAACCAGCACGTTTTCTGAATACACAGTTGTGGCTGATATCTCAGTTGCTAAAATAGACCCTTCAGCACCTTTGGATAAAGTCTGCCTTCTTGGTTGCGGCATTTCAACCGGTTATGGTGCTGCAGTGAACACTGCCAAGGTGAGAGATCAACCTGGGTTTTAGCTTCCGCCTTCTAATTCACTTCAGCAAAGCTTTGCTAGAATAGTGAAATTGGCAAGATCTGTTAGAAGCCTAGCGATGTCCTTGACTCTTGTGGAATGAGTACCTTACAGACTGTCCTTACTGTTAGGTGGAGCCTGGCTCTACTTGTGCAGTCTTTGGCCTAGGAGGAGTTGGATTGGCAACTATCATGGGCTGTAAGGTTGCTGGTGCATCCCGGATCATTGGTGTGGACATCAATAAAGATAAATTTGCAAGGGCCAAAGAATTTGGAGCCTCCGAATGTATTAATCCCCAAGACTTCAGTAAACCCATCCAGGAAGTGCTCATAGAGATGACTGACGGTGGAGTGGACTACTCCTTTGAGTGTATTGGTAATGTGAAGGTCATGGTGAGTATACTTAGTTCATTCCTTTTTAGTTTGTGGAACTTTTTTTTTTAATGCAGTTCCCTTGGAATCAAAAATTGATTCTTTTTTTTTTAACAAACGAAGCCTTTTGAAAATAGTTATTCTGATGAAAAAATAGCTATGAGTAGAAAATGATACAAGAATGGCTCAGGGAAAGATGAAAAGATATTTCTTTGCCTTTCAATACATACTAAATTTATGACTCATTAAATGAAAAGGCAGAATATTGAAGTTGTATAGAATGTGGGCTTTGGAGTTAGGTATGCATATACTTACCAAGCTCAGTGACCTTGAGCTTGCACTTAAGTTCTGTAGACCTGAGTTTCATCACATCTGTCAAATGCAGATAGTAACATCTACTTGACACAAGTAGATAGTGAAAAATACTGTTACTTCTGTCTGCTTCTTACAGTAAAGTCCTTAGAACTTTGAGCTAGGATTTACTTTTTGCTTAAAACCAATATATAAAAACATAAAAATTGTACATATTAATGGAGTACTGTGTTAATGTTAATCAGGTTAAACATTTGTCTTCTCAAACACTTATTTCTTTATGGTAAAAACTTTCAAAATCTTTTCTTCTACCTTTGAAATGTACAGTACATTATTTGTACAACAGTATACCAGAGCCTCTTGCTCCTATCTAAATCTGACATAATACCCATTGATCAACCTTTCCTCTTTCTACTCTCTCCAGCCTCTGGTAACTACTATTCTACTCTCAACTTCTATGAGATCTTTTTTAGATTCCACACAAGAGTAAAAAGATTATGTGGTACTTATCTTTCTGTGCTTTATTCACTTAACATAAGCATCTGCAATTCCATCCATGTTGCCACAAATGACAAGATTTCATTCTTTTTCATGACTGAGTAGTATGCCATGGTATACCACATTTTCTTTATCCATTTATCAATTGATGGACACTTCATTTGTCCATTTTCTGGCTGTTGTGAATATGCCACAGTGAACGTAGGAGTATAGATCTGTCTTCAATAAAATGATTTCATTTCCTTTGGACATATACCCAGGAGTGGAATTGCTAGATCATAGGGTATTTCTATTTTTAATTTCTTGAGCAACATCCATACTGTTTTCCATAATGGCAGGTTTCCCCTTTCTCCACATCCTCACTGCACTTATCTTTTATCTTTTTGGTAACATTCTTACAGGGGTGAGATGATATCTCATTGTGGTTTTGATTAAAAATGTTAAGCATTTTTTCATGTACCTGTTGACCATTTGTATGTCTTCTTTTGAGAAATGTCTATTCATATCTGTTGCCAATTTTTTAATTGGGTTATTTTTGCTGTTTTCGCTATAGAGTTTTTGGAGTTCCTTATAAACTCTGGGTATCAACCCCTGTCACATATTTTCTCCCATTCTGTAAGTTGTCTCCACACTCTAGTTTCCTTTGCTGTGCAGACATGTTTCAGTATAACCTAATCCCACTGGTCTGTTTTTGCTTTTGTTTCCTGTGCTTTGGGCATCTTGTTAAAAAATCCTCACCCACTCCAAATTTCAAAAGCATTTATTCTGTTTTTTTCCCTAGGAGTTTCATAGTTTCAAGTCTTACCTATTGAATTTTAACTGGTCAAAGGAGCCTACCATTCTTCTATATGTAGATGTAGGATTTAGTTTTAAAATACAAAACAAATGAAAGCTTTATATTTGTTCAATTTATGTTAATATTTATCCAAGTTAGTAATTTTTTAAGTACCTGTTAGAATATAATTGCTCAATAAAATTACACAAAATTCAGACATTAGTTGGCATTTTTTTTTAAAAAACCTCTGTGCCACACACACCACCCCCGGCCCCAGAAGTTTCCAGGAAAGAAGTTATTACCAGCAAAATGCATGGATTCATGGATTTGGTCTTACTCTGCTTGCAGAGAGCAGCACTTGAGGCATGCCACAAAGGCTGGGGTGTCAGCGTGGTGGTTGGAGTAGCTGCTTCAGGTGAAGAAATCTCCACACGTCCATTCCAGCTGGTTACAGGTCGCACGTGGAAAGGCACTGCCTTTGGAGGTAATTCAGTAGATGAGTCCCTTTTCTCTTTTGTTACTTCCATTGGCAAATTTTTAATCCCAGGTTATTTGCTTGTATTAATAAGAATCTTCATGTCATGAGCTATGTTATCATAAATTGTTACATTCAAGCTTCTTTTTAAAGAAGGGTTTCAAATTTCCCTGAGGCTGGAAAGGTGCTCAGCTTCTTAAGCACATAGCCACTTTAAAAAAAAAAAAATCAGTATTCTGTTAATGAAGAATAAGTTGGGGTAGGATAAGGTGAAAAGTTGATTGTGGGATAAGCAAACAACATCGTCAGCCCTGCTGTTTTCACATTTTTACTTAAATTTTCCAGAGTGCAGTGATCGTTGGTTGTGGTCATACTTCTTTCTGAATTGTACTGATTTCATCAGTAACTGAGTCATAAACTGAACATATGACAAACTTTATTACAAAATTGAAAAGCTCCCACACCGATCATTTTTCCTGACTACCAGTAGAAGGCTTGGAAATAATTTCCATCTATTGGTGGTATGCTTATATATCACAACTATTGTGAATAAATGAAATCTAAAAAGTTTTGGGTTTTTTTAAAATTTTTTTTGAGTTGTCAATGGACCTTTATTTTATTTTTTTTATTTTATATACAGTGCTGAGAATTGAACCCAGTACCTCATACATGCTAGGCAATGCTCTACCACTAAGCTACAACCCCAGCCCCTAAAAAGTTTCATAGTTTTTTAAAAAACAAGTCAAGTTTTGAATGATCTGTGTTTAATGTCTGCTACTTTCCCATACCTCGTATTATGCTTTTTTTTGTTTTGTTTTGTTTTGTTTTGTTTTTTTGAAGGCCAGAAGTAAATACTACGGTATTCACCTTAGAAAATATCGCTCTGATTAACCCTCCTTTCCAGGGCCCTAGATGTACCTATGTGTGCCTCAGCAGTGTCCTAGAACTGACTCTCAGCCGCACATGCTTCTCGGGGGCATCATCATTGCAACTGTATTCGAAAGAACATTCATTCTAAGCCTGGTTGACTGGGCCAAGGGGTCTTGGTAGCAACCTCTAACTGAAGCCTTCTCCTAGCACTTGCAGCTGAGAAATTCGATGGAGGGTTGCAGCCCTTTGTGTTGCTAAAATATGACCCAAAGATATAAATAGAAGTTTTGATCTAGACAATAGGGGTAGCTATGATTCTCTCAGTTACTAGGAGATTGAAAGGAGAAATTAGAAATTTCTACAATTTGTGGGGGAAACAATTGGCAGAGCATATAAGAAGTTTGGAAAAGGATCCAGAAAGGTTTGAAATATGTTCCAAAGCATCCTTAAAAGTGGGGGAAAGACATCTTTGTTGATTTATTGCTTCCTTCAATAAAAAGTGAAACATCAAGGCAACTCATTTTATTTAAAATTTGATCACTTAGCTAAAGATTTCCCACTTTTTTGCGGGGGGCAGGGCAGGGATTGAACCCAGGGGCACTCAACTACTGAGCCACATCTCCAGCCCTATTTTATATTTTATTTAGAGACAGGGTCTCACTGAATTGCTTAGCACTTCACTGTAGCTGAGGCTGGGTTTGAACTTACAATTCTCCTGTCTCAGCCTCCCAAGCTACTGGGATTACAGGTGTGCACCACCACGCCCAGCCTCCTACTTTTTTTTTTTAATTTCATGGTTTTCTGATATGCTATCCCTATTTCCTTTTTGAACTCAAAACTCAGGAAAAAGGTTCTATATTGCTTCAGTTTTATCTACCCAGAATATCATGATTACAGAATCACTATTGTGGATCTACATAAACTTGTTGCTAAAAAATCCAGAGTTCTATCCCACGTAGTTTAAAAGTCTTCATTGGCCAAACTTTAAGGAGATTGTAGTAAATCTTAATACAAAAAAAGGAAAATACTCATAAGTATTTAACTCTTTCACAACTAAAGTTATGTCAAATTCTCTGCTTCAGTCTAATTTTGGAATTTTTCATTCCTCTCAAATGCATCAAAAAAAAAAAAAAAAATCATTCTTTTGGCTGGGCATGGTGGCACACACCTGTAATCCCAGCAATTCAGGAGGCAAACAGTACAATCCTAAATTCAAACCAGCCTCAGCAATTTAGCAAGGCTCTAAGCAACTTAGCAGGAACTTGTCTCAAAATAGAAAGGGTTGGGGATATAGCTTAGTGGTAAAGCACCCCTGGGATTCAATCCCCAGTCCCCCCCCCCCCCCAAAAATCCCTGGCAGGGAATGTAGCTCTCTATGGTTGACTGCTAACCTAGCATGCACAAGGCCCCAAGTTTAGTCCCCAGCACTGCCCCTCCCCACTCCACCCCCCACAAACAAAATCATCCTCCATCCTCTTAGTATCTGTCACCAATAAGCATACTGTAGAAATTTGTTGCATAAATTAATGAATAAATC
This sequence comes from Sciurus vulgaris, assembly GCF_902686455.1. Lineage (NCBI taxonomy): Eukaryota > Metazoa > Chordata > Mammalia > Rodentia > Sciuridae > Sciurus > Sciurus vulgaris. The sequence continues at coordinate 60,594,343 of NC_136469.1, forward strand.
TATTACTTCTTTTAGGATGGAAGAGTGTAGAAAGTGTCCCAAAGTTGGTGTCTGAATATATGTCCAAAAAGATAAAAGTGGATGAATTTGTGACTGGCAATGTGTCCTTGGACCAAATTAATGAAGCTTTTGAACTTATGCATTCAGGAAAGAGGTAAGCTGTCTCTTTAGCTATATATTACAGAATGTAATGATTTGGGGATTCTAGGGGAAAGAGGATCAAAAACAATACATTTTTAGTGGTCTTAAAAGGTCACCATTTAAAATCTGTTTCTATCTTCTCTTACAGCATTCGAACTGTTGTAAAGTTTTAAATTTGAGAAAAATGTATCCATCCATTTTGTGATCTGATGGAAATAGCTAGACGTGCAGGAAGGTCTTCCAAGTTCATAGCCTCTTGGACCTTCAGTAACTACTCTAGAGAATAGTCTTAATATGTGTGATTCATAAGTCTGCAATCAAGGACAAGGCTAATACCATCCCAGATCTGTTTTCTGAACTCTCCTTCACATAACTAATTGTGGCTCATTAACAAATGTTACAACATAATAAAAGTGATTTCTAGCAGTTGTTATTTCTTTTGTGCTACATTCACCTTCATGGTTCCTCAGCATGTTATTTTCATACTGTGAAGGAAAGGAAAAAGAAACAGGGTGGTGCTATGTTTTTGGGTTTTTTTGGTTTTGTTTTGTCTAATATTCAAGATATGTGAACAGGATTGTCAAACATTTTCATTTTTCATGTTCAATAATATATTTCACAAGTGGTTTTATTATTCCAGTTCTTACAGCTGGTCAATTTATTGATCTTACTTTTCGTTTCTGTCATAGTTAAGTACATACTCTTGAACCAGTCAATTAAGTCCAGTACTAACTTTCTTGAATTAAAGCAGTTCTCTTTCAGATCCAGTGTAAGAAACCAGTTTTATAAGATGCTTACCATAAGAATTCCCAGATCATGAGACGTAACCATATGTATAAAAAGTATTTCTTTTTTAAAGATTCTTTTAATATATCCTCCTGGATTGAATCTAGGATGGCATGTATGTTGCTGAACCAAAAAGTTTTGGGAATAAAATACAGATAAAGCACAGGGCTAAAAACAATATGTGCATGTCAGCAAATCTATCTTGGTTGTCCTCAGGATTTTACCACTTTGAAAGGGTTAAGGAAAATTTTTGAAAATATCTTCAAACTGCTCTCTTGAACAAATGTATGTATATAATTTCAGTACAAAAGGATATTAACATAACACTGTATATTTCATGAAAACCAGTAAAATAAATCTTTTAAGTTTAGGAATCTAAAATCTTGCAACATTAGGAACTAACTTTAAGCAACTTTATCACATTTAACTGGAAAATTTTCATATGCCTAGCATTTTTCAAATCTTACCTGGATTTCCATTTTTAGCCATGTTGGACTATTCTGTTTTCTTTTTTAACGTATCTCATAATATTTGTTGGAGAAAGAGACAAGCTCTTTATTACATGCACAGGAAACTAACAAAGTATAATGTATGGGGTCATTTGGGATGGAAGTAAGGAAAAAATGGCCTTATGTCCACCACACTACTACAGTTGAGCTAATTAAGGTGTACAGTTAACACCAAAAATGGCTCCAAAAAAATATTACTTCCATTTATCTCACTTTAATGCAAGATTATACTTAGCTAATAATTCTCAAAATATTTTGTTGGTAAAGAGAAACATTTTTACATGCATAGAATGCTACAGAACTTTTTCTGTTGACTACCAACCAATCTGCCCAGTAGGCTGATGATCAAAGTCAAAAAACTGACAATTCTTTGTGTCTAGACACTGCTAACCCAAGGAAAAAATCTAGATTCAGCCAGTTAGGTTGTAATTAACATGCAAGATCAGATTGTCAACCTGTCACCTTTGAAAGAGAGTATTCCACAAATATATTTGAAAAATATTAAGTATAAACAATTATTTTCATAATAAATGCACAGAACTATTGGGAATTGTGCTTTGACAATAACGAGGAGGACACAATCCTCCTACTTATTTCTTTTGGTGGAACTTTATGGTAACAAAGCAGCATAATGGGCTCTTAAACAGATTTTAATCCAGCTGGTCACTAGCAGAATTCCACATATATGATCTAAACATGAGCATGCTCCTTTCAAGAAAGTATGATTTAAATGTGCACAGAAACACTCTTGACTTACAAAAATATCAAGATTTAGAGCAGAAATGCCCTTTATAATATTTTGATTCCCTTCTTCTGTTCTACATTGTAATAGTAAAGTTCTCATCCCTTGTCTTTGTTTTCTCACACTTAACCTAAAGCTCAAATAAACTAAGTCTAAACAGTTCTACCCTGAACTGGTGACCTCACCTAACCACAGAAATAAAGCAATTTGCTTACGGTCACATTATATATCAACCGTTACTAATTTGTGTTATCACTACACAAGTAGGAGCTTGACACAGAGAAGTGTGATTTGTCCTAACGATGCAACCAGTTAAAAATTGTGCAAATCAGAGCCCTAGTATGTTCATTGTTGGTTGTATGCTCAAGACATCATAATACAAATGTGCTTACAAGTTTGGGAAAATAAGTGTCATGAGTTTGGAGTGGGATGAGGAAGGCCAAATAAGAGTAAAGCTGTGGATCTCACTACTCAAGAAATCAATTTTGTAACTAAAAGTTTTACAACAGTAAAAAAGTTAGACACCATAGGAATTTCCACAGATTTTACTAAAACACTGAACACATCGATACTAAGTGAAAATCTTTATAGGAAGTCCTCGAATAAACCACATACTGATTTTCTTTTTTACATATTTTAGTAAAAATACCATACCAGTCAGTGTTGACAAATTTTAAAAATAACCTCAGAATTGCCATATTCAGGCAGTTCTATTGTTGCCCAATCCCCAAAATGAAAGCAGCAAAGAATGTGGCCAAAGCTACCTTATTCTTTTTTTTTTTTTCTTTCAAAACTTTCAAATGCAAGCCATTGTTCTTTTTCATACTTAGCTCCTTTAAAAGGGTAAGACAGAGGAAAGGGAAGAGGCTGCCACAAAGTTTTCAGAGCAGCCATCGAAGGCACCTTGGCCCTCAAGGAATCAAACAACATGGTCAGAAAATTTCCATGCATAGATGGTATGCTACCAAGCTAAACTTCCCAAAGATACTCATTTTTAAAATGAAACAAAACACATTAACTTTCAGTTAGCCCAATGCATCCCCCATCAGGAAACAATGTGTTTCTAAAACATTATTTTCTAATGAGTTGGAAAATGGGCCACATACCCCATTACAAAATGGTATAATTTGCTCCCCTTGCAGCCAAAGCTTAGATATACCATCAAACATAAGACAGAATCTTAACACACCATCTCATATACTAGGTCTTCTAATTCCCAGATGACTAAGTTATCCTTCCCACCCCTACTATATGTTTTGCCCCCAAGATTCAGTGCCTTCTTTGTTTAAAACGTAGCTCACAATTTATAAAAATTTAGAATACAAGTAAGATCAAATTATGTCCTGAGAATAAGAAAATGCACACATTTTGTACTTAAGTTTATTGTTGGTAGTAATTTTGTTGCAGTAATTTTGAAATTTTACAAGTCTTATGTATCAACCAAATGTTAATGCTTGGAACCAAAGTTCTCACCAAGGGAAAAAGAAGATACAAATGTGGAACAGGGAAAGAAGAGGAAGATCAGTATTTTCATTTTGATACTTCAGAAGCATCAAAATGAATTTATTATTTTTTAAAAATGTATTTGTTCCCTAAAAGGGCCTAGAAGCAATGAGATCCCAGTAGAACACAGATCTTTAATCCCAAACACCATTCCCTGTGAAAAGAAACCAGGGATCTTAAAGAAAGTCAATTCCTAGTCTGTGGCAGGGAAAATAAATAGTACAAAGCAAAGATGTATTCAGATTGATGGTTCAAAATGACCCACTGGCCAAATTTGGAACAATTCTAGTAACTAAACAGAATTTTTTTAAATGTCATGATTCCCCAATAAAACTCAAAGTAGGAGGGGAGACAGGGACTAGGGGGAGGAAAGAGTTTCTTTGTAGAAGAATGTTAGTTAATAAATGTAGATGGGATGCTAGACTTAGAAAATGCCAACTAGGAGTCATCACTGTAGTAAATATTGGATTCAGGTGAGAACTACCAGTGAAAGCTAAAATCACTGAGTAAAGAGGATATGCAGTATTTTCCAAATACCTCTCCCCAGAATAAGAAAAAAAGATACTTTTATAATTAAAAAAAAGCCTGACAGACACCAAGTGACCAAATAACAGTGGTAATAATTTGACAATTAGTGCCTCCTTATGAGAGATAATGAGTGGTACATATGACATATCATCTATATAATTAAGGTTTAAATATGAGGTGTCCCCCAAAAGCTCATGTGTGATACAATGTAAGAAAGTTTAGAGGTGAAATGATTGGTTATGAGAGCCTTGACCTATTCAGTACATCGATCCTGATAGGAATTAACTGATAATTGTAGGCAGGTAGGTTGTGGTTGGAGAAGGTGTGCCAATGAGGTCATACCCTTGGGGTTCATATTTTGTACATGAGGGAAGCTGTCTCTCTCACTGCTTCCTGGTGGCCACGTCCTGAGCCCCGTTCCTCTACCACACTCTTCTGCCATAATGTTCTGCCACATACCTTAAGCAATGAAGCCAACCATCTATGGACCAGGACCTGTGAAACTGTGAACCCCAAATAAAGTTTTCCTCCTCTAAAACACACATCAATGGTAAGTGAAAATCTTTATAGGAAGTTCTTGAATAAATCACATACTGATTTTCTTTTTTACATATTTTAGTAAAAATACCATACCAGTGTTGACAAATTTTAAAAATAACCTCAGAATTGCCATCCAGGCAGTTCTATTGTTGCTCAATCCCCAAAATGAAAAGCAGCAGAGAATGTAGCCAAGGCTACCTTATTCTTGCTTTTTCTTGCAAAACATTCAAATGCAAGCCAGCAGCAAAAAAACTAATGATAAACATTCTGTCAAAATGTTTATCAGGGACCTATCCATGAAAAAAAGATTTTTGCAAATCAATTGGCCTGGTTTTTAAGTGTCATTTCATAAAACAACAAAGGGAAGGACTATTCCCCAAAAAACAAGACATACAACAAATGCCATGGGCTAGGTTCCTGGATATTAAAAGAAAGAGAGAAAGAGAGTGAGAATCTTTGAAGAACACTAAGTAAAACTGAGAAAGTTTGCATACTATACGTTAGACAATTCTATCGATTATATTTCTTGTTTGATAATTTTATTTTTATCATATAGAATATCCTTACATTTGAAGAAATACATGCTAAGGTAGTAATGGTGCTAGGGGTTGGGAATATAGCTCAGTGTAGAGCAGCACTTGCCTACCAAGTGCAAGAACCTGGGTTCAATTCCCAGCATGGTGTGGGGGGGAATGTTGCTTATACAGATGTATGAAACAGAGGTGGCAAAATAACAACCAGTGAATATAAGTAAAGAATATATGTTATTTTATTGTACTGTACTGTAAATTTGAAAGTTTTTTAAATAAAAAGATGTAAGTAAAAAAATATAATTTTAAAAGAAGAAAATCGCTTACATATACCATGATTGTGAATTTGGAGGCTTTATCATAGTATAGCATCCTACTATCAAGTTTAACCAAATTCAATGAAAAACTAGAGGACAGACTGACAAATCAAACTAAGGTGGCAAACAAACTGCTAAACCTCCTCTTGCCTATTAATTTAGACATGTGGGTGGCCAGTAGTATAAGTGTTGCTAAGGGGGGGTTCTAATCCCAACAACCTATTTTATTAGCATAAGCCACAAAAAGATAAAAGGCAAACATGTTTCCCTTTTAAATTATAATTCCAAGGGAGTTGGAAGACTGGCAGGAAAAAAATGATTACCCTAAAGGTTAACCTAAAACAAGTAAATAAACTGACTTATTAAAAGTTGGCAGAGGAGTTGGGAATATAGCTCATCTGGTAGAGTGCTTGCCTCACATGCCCAAGGCCCTGGGTTTGATCCCCAGCACCGCAAAAAAAAAAAAGCAAAAAAAAAAAGGTTGGCAGAATGATGAGTAGAGGTTTTGTCACCTAAATCTGATACATATTTGTAATTTGATATATGCAATTAGACTACAGCCCATATTGTTCCAAAAAGAATCTCCCAAACCAAGAAAAGCATTATCACAAGTGTAGTGTTTTATCTTTTCACCACAAAATTATCCTACAAAAACTTCCTTCCTTAAGCCTATTTTTAATGCTGTACAACAAATAAGCCCACACTGTTAATTCCACTACCAGAAAGCAAAATGCTCCCCTGACTATTCAATATGCTCAATCTTAAAAGCTCTCAAAAATATGGTTGCATCTCAAAGGCTGCTCGCACACTCACCTTAATTAAGCACAATACTACGATTATGATACAGCCATTAAACCTGGAAAAATATTTGTACTCAGATGGCCAAGTTTTATTTTAGATTGTGAAATCCGCCTCCCCATTCACACCAATCCCTCTGATATACCAAACAAATGCAGCAAAGTTAATGACTACATGGTGGGATAATCAAATTTTTTAATCTCCCTTTACACATTATATTAACATTCATATTACAAGGCATTCCATTCACAAATATTACAGTTTGATAAAAACTTCACATACATACCCCCAAAAGTCTATACCAGATTCAGTCACTTTTGTAAATCATTAAAATAATAAAAGTAATGAAAACATTATCATAATTCTCTTAAAGCAATAAGGTCTGAGGCACTCTGGGAAAGATGTTCTCTTACAAGTATATGTGTCAGTGGCATCAAATTGTATTTCCAGAAAGTTATCAGATACCCAGTAATCAAGTACACACTAACAGCAAGGACTTGATGATCTGATACATCTTCAGTGGATACACTTTTTGGACAACTGCTGAAAGGAACAGACACTGGGCAGCTTAGGTCACTGCTAATGAATCAACTGCATATAGGTGAGGTGTTTTTTTTTATTATTATTTTTTTTATTCCCAGCAAATCAAGGGCAGCTGCAAGGTTACAGTACTCAAATAAGTACCTTTCTCTTCATTGTCAGGATTACTAAATGTTAAGCCCACCTGACTTTACTGTGCTCACGGCTTGGAGACATCTCAGAACTCTCTCCCTGTCACCTATACAGCACAACCTCCAACCTTTCTCTGAGTATCTTCAAGATAAGCCCTTGAAGTAAAAGAGAGGGCAAAAAAGGAGGTTTTCTACCTCCCTTTTCAGACCAAATAAAGGTCTGAAATAGCAGGGTATTACAAATTTCTGTGCCCCGCAACAACCAGCCACCACATGGAGCGTAGCTATTTGTGTCATAAACTAGACTTTAAAAAGCCTGATAACTTTCTTCCAAAGTGAATTTTACCACATTCATTCACTGACACAGAGTCCACATTGGAGAGAAAGTCTCACTGAGTGAGTGCTTCCCTACACACAATTACAAGGATAAATAATTAGCATTAGGAAAGGAGGAGGCCAATTCCCAACTAGGAATTAAATCTCTACAAACTATAGATCCACTTATGACAGCAAAAAACCCTGTCAGAGCAGAATCAACCCAAACCAAAGGTCACATAGTGTTCGATAATTACATATATGGAATTTAAAATGTATGCATATATATTTCCATATATATATATAATTTTAAAAATCTGGAGCAACATGTGTTGCTGAAGTTTCAAGGATTCTCATCTTCAACATTTGCCTGGAAAGCAGCTGGCTCTTGATAGCCAGTTTGTGGCAGTGATTAAAGCAACTATAGAAGCAGGTCTAAGTAAAAGTGCTCAAGGGGCAAATAAGAAAAACAGGTGTGCAGAGAATGGGGCGGGGCAGAGGCGGGGAGGGGTACTGAAAGGACTTGAGCAATGTTTCCTTTATTCTTCTCAGTTTTTTCAGACCCAAGACAAGCTCTTGAGGACACACATCAAATGCTGTAGTCCTTCCTTATCTATAGTCAAAACAAAACAAGTGATAAAAAATTGCCTCATCCTTTCTGTACTCTCAATAAAATGCACAGTACAGTAAGAAGGCATTATTGAGATGTGCCATCCTGGGAGAAATTAAAATTGGGACATGAAGTGAGGCCGTGCACTATCAAGTCGCCGGGTTAGGATTTCACAGCCAGTGTCCGTGACCAGCAGCGTGTGCTCAAACTGGGCAGACCGTTTCCCATCTCTTGTCACTGCAGTCCAACCATCTGGCCAGGTTTCATCCTGCCATCCACCTAAAACAAAAACAACTTCTTAATTTGGTTACTCAGTTTTCTAAACAAACACTCTAGATAAACACAAAGAAAACCAATTAGAAAATTACTATGATCCCTATTTATACTTGGCTTTAGCTAAAGTCTTAAACCTCATTTTTTTTAATATATGTATATATATTTTTAGTTGTATATGGGACTTTATTTATTTATATGCAGTGCTGAGAATTGAATCCAGTGCCTCACACATGCCAGGCAGGCACTCTACCACTAAGCTTCACTACCTACAAAGCAATATGATGTTGAAACTTCCTCAGGTGGGCTGCGATGTCACATTTTGTATATTTCCCAATATCAAATCAAGATAGTATTTCCAAAACAAAGACACTGGACTTCATTTTAGAAAACACATTGCTGCTACTTCTCATCACATAACTGAGTGAAGTCTTGAACTAATAAATTTAGTTCTTTCCTGGTACAGCTTTGGCATTTGACTAAACTACAGCAAGTATATATTGTGATGGATATTACAAACATTTGTATTTCTATTACAGTATTTATATCCTGATATAATTTTTAAATGGCAGGCACACAATCAGATGGTGCCAACTGATCATACTAGGAAATTTTTGTAGACCTTACACTTGTAGCCATAAACAGGAGCAAAGAAAAAGAAATAAAGATTATCAAAAGAATAAGAAAATACCAGGAATGAATTAGAAAGGAGAGGGAACTAGAAAGGGGGAGTAACGTACAGAGAAAAAGCTAGAAAACAATGACAGAAAACTTGAGGATGTGATTAAGGAAAGGCAGAAAGGTAAAGCCCCAGAGAATATGAGGCAGAGGTGGAATGAGAAAGTCAGGCAATTCGAGACACTACTTTAAAAATATACATTTACTCTGGGCACCGAGGTGCACACCTTGTAATCCCAGTGGTTTGGGAGGCAGAGGCCCTAAGCAACTCAGCCAGACCCTGTCTCTCAATAAAATATTAAAAGGGGTGGGGATGTGGCTCAGTGGTAAAGTTCCCCTGGGTTCAATCCCTGGTACCGGAAGAAAAAAAAAAAAAAAAAAAAATGCATTTACAGAGAATTTCTCATTTCAAAATTAGATGTCAAAAAAATCAACACATCTTCATTTAGGTGGAATATTATTTCTAGGCCTCACTGACTCAAACAGAAAAATCCCAGAATATAAACTGTCCTGAAGTGTAACCTTTTGCAATATTAAATTCCAGGATAAAAAGAAAATATGAGAAAGCTTAAAAAACAGTTAACCCATGGTTCATCAAACACCAAAAGATGAGTAAACAGGAATTTTCCAATGTAATGATCACTACACAACTGGATTTAAGACATATTACTGTTCTGATTATACTGTGATCTGATGGAACAGTTTCTGTAGTATAGTCAAGTAAAATATACTTGGCTTCTATTCTGAGGAAATATACCCTACAACTGATTGCTCATGATCAACACTTTATTCTTATTCTACAAGAATAACAAAAAACACTATATTTGTGCAGTCTTTAATGCAATAAAGACTTTTTATTAATATAAATTAGCCCACTTAATTCTTATATCACCCCTGGGGTATTGGCAAGATAAGGATTACGATGTTCATTCTACAGAAAAGGTAATAAATCAGGTTAAGACAGCAGCTTTAAAAAGATCTTCAATGATCCCCACCTTTTGGTTGAGTTCCTGGTAATCCCTTGAGTGTGGGCTAGATTTACTGACTCACTTTAAAGGAAGAGAAAGATGGGAGTTATTCCCAAGATTAGGTTACAAAAAGATTAGAAGGACCCAGAGAAGAGGTATCCTTTAATACAGGGCTCAGAGTTCACTAGCCCTAGCATTACTGCCTCCTTTGTATCCCCTAAGTCCAAGGAAATAGCAGAAAGCATGTCCCAATTATTAACTGACGGCTGCTCTGACACTCTTATAAACCTGAGCCTACCATCACTACCACATGCCTGTCATAGAGAGTAACAGAGGTGACAGAACAGCTGCCAAAGTTAAGTGTAGTTGTCCTATGTTTTCTCCACAACGCTACAAGATGCCACAGGACAGAGTGCAGACTCTGAAGAGATGGACTATTAATGAGTTGAGAGTCAGACATATTCTGCCATATAAGCAGTTAAGAAACCTGGAAAAGTTACCCTCTTCAAGGATCAGTCTGATCCTCTGTGTAAAGAGGACAACACCTTCCCCATAAATTGTGGAAAATTAAATCATAACTGTCTGCCTCAAAGTAAGTGGTTCAACAAACTCTCTCCTCCTTGGTTTCTCCTTTTCCCCTTCCTACATCAAGCAAAAACCTTTACACAGGTTTGATGCAGGCTCCTAATATTACAATACATGCTGTGACAAGCTCTTAATGAAAAGAGACTAGGAGTCAAGTACTTCAGTGCCTACTGACGGCAAGAGAATTACCATGTAGGAAGTACACCTTCCTGTGAACTTTACAATGTCAATTCTCTACATGATGATCAAATTCAGGATGGGAGAGGAAAAGGGAATGAAGCACAAAGAAAGCAAGTACAAGAGACTACTAATCTGAGAAGTGACCAAAAGTAATCAAAATTCAATTAAAGAACATTACAGCATCATTTTTTCCTCACCTTCACAAATCATTGGCTCAATTGTAAATACATGGCCAGATTTCATCACTCCAACTGCTTTATTTTCTGAAATTAAGGAAAAAATATCCAAAGTTAAGCAAAATCCAATACTGTACTATTGAAAAGCCCATAAAAAAGAATATACAGTTAATATTCCCATCAATGGTTTTTATGTTCTCTTCTCCTGGTTCTCTTTCTTAAAATAAATCATTCAACAAACAGGTAGTATATTAGTAACCACCTACTTTGGAAGAGATATTGTGCTAGGCACAGTTCATTTGCTTATGTTTTCTACATTAAAATACAGAGATACCCATAGGACAGATTTCAGGTTATCATCATCACTTCTATAAGAGGAAAAGGGCTACACTTATATTACTGCAGATTAGAAACGCAGAACCAAGGAGAGTGCCATCACTAATCCACATATAAAAATTTGAATGACAGTATTTCAGATCATGCCTAAAGTCTCCCGACTCTTTGGGAAGAGGAGTGTGTAGGGGCACAGCACACAGAAACAAACCACATGATTTTCCAAAGTTTTATACATTGTCTTTTTTTTCTCATCTTCAAATGAGAACAAATCCTTTCAACATTAGCCTATTTTTAAAAATGCTGGAGAGACCTTCCTATTTCAGAACAAACTCCATTTCTCCCTCCAAATACTCTTTTTTTTTTTTTTTTTACTTTTTGGTCCAAAGCTCTCTGAGAATATTTTTCAGGACCATCACAAGAAATATTATGATGAATTAAAATGTGTCCAAACCTGACATTCCTCAAAAAATGCCAAAAAAAATAAAAGTAGGGACATGCCTTTTTAGACAATCTTTGACAAAAATGGAGAACTAAATTTCAAACTAAAAGAACTGAAAGGTATCAGCTAAACAAATGACTGCACTTACTCAGCCTTACCACCAGATGGCAAACCTAATTTTCCAGTAAGTGTTTTCTGTCAGGCTGCTGTGCCATCAGGATCATTACTTAATGAATGGTGAATATATGCGCTGGGGCTCAACAACTAAATGCAACTCCTTCTAGGTGTGGTCTAACCTCACCTACAGGTTTACATTCCTACTCCTTTCCTGGTGAACAGTTATCAGTGTTGTTTTCCGCTATCTCAGATTTTGTCAAAATACTCACCAAAGACTCCAAATGTAGTTTTTAAACCCATACAAACTTAAAAGCAATTTCACTTTGAATCTCACAAACTTTCTCTAAAAATGATATGTAATTTACTACATATACAGAATCAGCCTATATTTCCTTGGGGAATCAAAAGAAGATGTCAGAGTGTCCATGTAGTGTCACAGAAAGGGGAAAAAAAATGGATAAAGGAATCTAGAACTGTGCAGTTCAACAGCAGAGCTGGCTACTTGAAAAGTGGCTAATCAGAACTGAAATGGGGTAGTAAAAATACTGCAAATTTCGAAGACTAAAGCAGCATGTAATTATATATTGTTACCCAGTGTACTGCCTGTATCACCTAGCTAAGTTTCTACCCCACCCTAATCTTATCTGTAAGGACAAGGTTCTTGAAGGCCAGCTGTTCCTCTTCAGGTAGGCTAGCCAAAACAATGTGGATCTAAGAAGGCTACCCAAGTGACCACCAGGCAACTGTCACACTAAGTGATAATCCATACCAGCTGCAATGACAGAAAGCACCAGACATATGAGGAGTAAACACAGATAAGGTAGTGCCTAAGTTCTGGGAAATCTTTTGCCTATTCCAGGGAAAGATGTGAATATTTCCCCTCACCTTTATTACTTTACTCTCCCCCATTTCTTTTACCCTGTATGTATGGCTTTCCTACCCCAACAACAAGTTGAGGACTCTGATTTGTGAACGTGCTTCTGTATTTTCTGGCCACTTAATAAACTTGAGCTGTTAGTACTCAGCATTTGGCCCCAGTTTTTAGCTTTAACAACATCCAAATGAAAAAGATCCTGCTTTGGGGATATCCCCCTTTTAGGAGGAACCAGCAAATTATGGGTAACAATATCTCAATAATTTTTGTTCCAATTAAAGGCTGAAATGATATTTAGGATGTAATGATATAAATAAGATATAGTTTTAAAATACTTTCCACCTATTACTTTTTACTTTTTAAATGTGGCTACTAGAAATTTATAAGTCATTTATGTGTCTCATAATATATTTCTCCTGGACAGTGCTGACCCAGAGAACCTATGTACATATTCCACTCCTATTTCTGCCACTGATTTATTATTATTATTATAGAGATTACAACTCCTACTTATTTCTTAGAATCTTAAAGTTTATTTCTCACCATAGCTCACACAACAAAAACATTATCTGAGTAACTGAACTATTGCAGACAGTAATGTTAGGTAATTTTTTTAAAAAATCTGAACCCGTTCTATCATCTACATCACAGAATTATTTAATGTACACTGTAAATGTTGAGTATTGTCATCATTACTTTCCAACTGCTAATGACTTAAAGAAGAAAACTCACCTAATGAGGATTTTTCTCACATTAGAAGGGGTGGAGAGAAGTTATTCAACAATTTCTGGTTCCTCCTTCATTTGGGTCAAGATCAGTTACAAATCAAAGCAGAGATTACTTACATTTCAAATGGTATCTCTGCTATACAAAAAAAAAAACACCCTCAGCAGTTTCTTTTAACAATTCCCTAAGCTAGCATAATATTTTTTATTTTTTATTTTTTGTTTTTATTTTTGGTAGGGCTGGGGAATCAAACCCAGGACCTTATGCATGCCAGGCAAATGCTCTCCCACCGAGCCACATCCCCTTGCACAACATATTTTGATTTACATAAACCCAATTTATGCTCGAATTTTCATAAAAATCAAATTTATAAAATGAAGTATACTTCCTTGCTTCTTTATTCAATATTGTTTTTCACATCTAATTGAATCCTTTACATGAAACTTAGGTGGCATTTCTTGTACGCCAATGACACCTATTTTATGATATTGCCTCCACTGACCCATATTGACTTTTCCCATAAATGTTATTTTCAGTCTCTCTCCCTAATTCATACCTAAACCCAAGTTTTACTGCCTTTGCATGTCCTCTGAACATTCACATATACACACACACTGTAATTACAACAGCTACTTTCATTCCATGAAAAGGAATGGACACTCAGGGACTAATAGGGCCTAACGGAAATGAAGTCAGTTACTTCTTTTCTGTTGCTTTTAATTCAAGCACAATTCACAAAATGGATGCCATCTATCAATGAATGCTGACATACACCAGATACTGTGCCACAGAGGACTGCTCCAGCTTCTCCTGTAGAGAAGTTTCTCATTCATTTCACTTCCTGTTCATAATATGCATGCCTAGGACTTACCACCTCATACCTAGACTCCAGCAACAACTGCCCATTAGGCTGACTATACTGAATAGCTTCCACCTGGAATAAATAACCTCTACAAAATTAGGCTTCCCAAAATACAAGATTCATCATGCCATTCTTCTCCAAAATGTTTCTGAAGATTCCTACAGATAAAGTCAGATTTCCTCAGTCTCGTATTCCTCAAAACCAGCAATGCCTACTGTCAATCCTCAAAACCTCACACTCAACCAAGCTTATCTTGTCCCTGTTCTGTCTCAACTTGACGCACCTATTGAGGTTTCCCTCCACCTGGAATGTGTTTCATCTCCTCCACCAAACGAAAATCTCAACCATTCTTTAATTCTCCCCCAGAACCCAACACCCAACCACTTCAATCCTTGCAGAGAGGAAACACGAAGTACAGAGAAAAGACCAACTCCAGAAAGTTCGACAGAATGCAGGTACCAATGTGAGCTCTGGCATTTGTTTACTAGATTGTGTGGCTTTGAGCAAACAGACTGCTTTCCATGTATTATGTCCCTTAATCCTCACAATTCTAAGATAGGTACCATTCCCTACTATTGCACAGATGAGAAAATTAAGCACAAGGAAATCCATGAATGTGTTTATATAACAATGATTTAATAAGAACGTGTGTGTCTGTCTATCAAATTTCTTTCTAGGTCACTCGTGGTGGATAGCTTTCACTTCTGGCACTAAGTAAGAGACTTGTTCCTACACATATCTAATCTCAGAGAAAAGGTTTATGAGAGACGTTGTCTACTAGTTCCTTTTTTATTCTACTATACAGTTGTCAATTTGAGGAAAAATACTTTGTCTTTCCCCTCTATTTATGCCAATACATATTGTACAGTATCTGACATACCCTAAGAACTCACACCAAAACAAGCAAGATGAACTGATTTCACCTAAAGAATCAGAAGGGAGATGTGGCAGACTGTTGAACATTTGCCAAAACAGATTACTTTTCTTTCAGAGTACTCAGTTGGATTACATTTCCCAACTTGTATGCTATTAAGATACAATATGTGAATATTCCTGCCAATGAAAAACAAATGTGCATGATTTATGTCACTTCTAGGCTGGTTCAATGAAACTCCCAAATATACCTCTCCAAGTTTCTTCCCTACCACACTATCTGTTCATTATCTGTTCCCAAGGTAACCTGAAACACCACAGGTTGAAGATGGCAGAACCTGAGACACAGAATAACCTCCCACTCTCACAGTCACTGTCTTATGTAAGCAAGACCCAAACTTGACCTGTTTGAACAAATACACATTCTGGGGGTCTATTTGTTACAGCAAATAAGTTAATGAATACAAAATAGTAGGCCCTGTTAAATATTTGAATACATATTTGTTGAGTAAGTTGTTAGCACAAAACAAATCTTTGGACAGTACTTACTGGCATAGTGGGGTACATTGGGGGCTGTATGAAAAAGCTTGTGGATTCCATGTCCACAATAGCTTCGAACAACTGAAAATCCATTTGCTTGAGCATGCTTCTGAATAATATTTCCCAATTCTCTGTATCGAACACCAGGTTTCACTGAAAGAAAAAGAGAAGATGCATGACAAAGAATAGTAATAACCAACATTTACTAAGTGATTTGTATCTATTGGACAGGAACTTTGTAAACACTTTTTATGCCTTCATGCCAAAATTTACAAATGAGGAAACCAAGTCACACAGAGGCCATACAGACGGTAAATGGCAAAGCTCTGACTCAAACCAAGAGCCCCTAAAGTTCCTCCTCTTAATGCCAGACAAACAGAACACCCTGAGTGCTAAACGGGTGAGGACAAGCACCTTTTGCTCTAACAACAGATATGAAACAACAGAATGGAAAATACATCTCCCTTTACATGATTCCTTAAGGTCAACAACTATTCTATTCTATGAGCAGAGGAGATAAGGAAGGCAAGTGTATCAGAAGAAAAATAAGTGTCTAAAAGAGTAACACAACTTGTCCCAAGTTTCAGTCAGGTCAACTTGTGAAAGAAGTACTTCTCCCCGGGGCGTTTCATCCACATAACAATGGTTCTCAAACCATTCATAATTGCATCTACAAAAGGTCCTACGGTATATCTTTCACTATATACATACTGCCCTGTTAAATTTTAATAAATTTTAGTAGTGCCTTGAAGGGGAAAAACAAAAGAAGTGGTTCTCTCTGCTAATAAGGCCATTCTGGCTCTAAAACCCCAGGAAAGGGCACTGCCAAATTTCTGAAACAATGAGGTAAGTTCCAGGGGTCCTCTAACTCTTAGCCTACCTGATTTCCAAAGAGATGTTCAGATGCAATCTATTCACGCCATGTAATTAATAGCTTAAGGAATTATAATTTAATATTTTTACTTGCTCTTAACCACACATTCCAGCTTGATGTTTTAGGCAGGAGGAAGGTGGTTTCTCATTTTGAGAAACCATACTAACTCTCACAATGTTTGTCTCTGTCCAGGTCCTCCTATCAGCCCTGGGTTGGAGAGCTGGTGGCACACACAACAAATTGTGTAGTATATAAAAGAGAAAATATCCACTCAGCAATGATGACAGAATGTGACAGGGGAGATTCTTCCATAATTGTCAAACTTGAGTAATTTTGGTTCAGAGGGTAATATCTGGAGACATATTTGAATATCACACAGGAGATGGTGGTGTAACTGATATCTAGTGTGCAGACACCAGAATGTTGCTAAGCATCTCACAATGCACAGGACAGGTTCCTATAACAAAGCATTAGCAGACCCCAAAATGCCTTCAATGCCTGCATTTAAACATACTACTCTAGAAAAGTTCATTTCAACAACTTTAAAGAACAACATTAAATGAGTATTTTTAAACTACAGGAACAATGACATACATAATATTGTTAATATCACTTTCTAGAGTTCAAGCAACTTTTGTTCTTTCTTGGCTATTGCTATCAAGACTGGTTTCTGGCAGTTTCTTAAGTTCTAGTCATATGTCTTTGTGAAACAATACTACAGTTATCTGGCTATTTCAATGAACTCACAGAGAAGAAAAAGGATGTAGATTTTATATATATATATACATATACATACACACACACACACACACACACATATATATATATATATAATCTGGTGGAAACCCTAAAAATTATTTAAAACTGAAGCTTCTACAAATGAGGATAAGCACAGAAATTCTCATTTCAAAATACCACCTACAATATTAAAGTTTTAAAATAATCAAATGAATTTCTAAAATCTTCACATATTGATACATGAAAATATTATCTTTAATTTTCACACATCTAATATTATATAAATTAGTAACAATTTCATCATCCTCCATGCACATTAAAAAGTGACAAAAACAATAAAAATAATGAACTCATGTTATTAGAGGTAACTATGTGTTAAAGAACTCTGTCCTGTTCAATACTCTATTATATCAGGGAACCTGGAGAAGTGGGGGAGAGGTAGCAATAATATACTGAATAATTCAGTTCAAACATTATGGATTTTAATAAAACTGTCCTCAAACCATTCTTTTATTAGCAATGTGTTAACAACTAAAACAAGCCTTTCCTTTTCTTCTCCCATTCCCAGAGGGTACTGAATAAACAAATTTTAAAAAGCCTGGATAAGCTGCTGGCACAAAGACAGCCTGGGAAAAATCCTACAGAAATACACACACCTCCACTCAGTCTACAACAGAGTGAAATCTGGAAACCACCAAAATCCAGTAAGGGAATAGTTACAGAAATTTTAATATTGTGAAATATAATATGTATCCATTAAAAGAATGGGATAGATCTGCTATTTTAAAAGATCTATAAGATACTAATTGGACAAATGTCAAATTACAGAAAATTACAAATATTATGATTCCATTTAACCTAATTAAACCCATACATATACCTATATATGTCAAGACATAGAAGAGAGGGGGAAAAAAATCTATTAACAATAGGTATCTCTGGATAGAAAAGAGAGAGATGAAAAGTGGAATAGAGGCAAATGTAAAGAAGGATCATTCATTTTCCTCTCAAAATCTTCAGGCTTGCTTCAACTTTCTATAATGGGAAACTAATACTAACATATGAAAGAATAAAAAGTAGAAATAAAAATTCCACAAAAGAACCATCCACATACGCCTCCTCATTTAAAAGAAATGATAAATCTCAGAAAAGAGAGAATCACAAGTAATCACCTGATCCATCTTCATCAAGACATTACCACATCATCTTTAAATTCATTAACTGTTAAAACACAAAGCTAACTCAGGTAGGGTAGTGGAAAAACTGTTAAGTGTAAGAAACACACACTGAGGCAGTGCCAATGGGGGCCCGGCACTGAAGCTGACCTGCATCGATGGCTTGCATCAAACACTCATACGTGGTCTGAACTAGTTTCCGTGCTCCCTCATCCACATCTCCAACAAAAAATGTCTCATTCAGGTCCCCATGATAACCATTTCGATAAAGAGTGATGTCCACTGCAAAAGAATGTGTAAATACAAAGACCATATTTATTTTCATTCCAAAGTAGAACTTAGCTTTTCCAATATGACAGCATCAAGTAATTTAGTGGAAAAGATGACTTCTGCATTCTCAAATTAGATACCAGTGAATGTGTAGTTACTTCCTAACAGATACTCCTTAAGGGTAATTCAACTAAACTCACTGTGGAAAACAGATATATAGCCAGGCAGCACAAGCCAGATGGTGGCTTTTTATATTCTTACAGTAATTAGAACATTTGTGGCAGAGAAAAAAGTTATGTGGGATACAATCATGCAAGATAAATAACCAGGGTTAGTAACATTAAACTGAGGACTGGCAGTTTATTAAATAGAAAATCCTATTTTCACTTATTTATCTTTAAAGAGGTTCTTCCTCCTTCTAAAAAATACGTAAACAGCAAAACTTAAAAAAACTCCCCCCACTACGCCCCATTACCCCCTGAGCCCCACAGAGAACCCAGGGCCTTGGGTGTCCTAGGCAAACACTGCCAGTAGGCTAAACTCCCAACCTTATTGACTCATTTGCCTTTAATTTACTTGTGAATATTCATCATTCTCTTCATTCCCATGCTTTAAGAAAACAGATTACTAATATGTCACTATCATAACACTAAATGACTTATCGAGAAAACGTACTGAAGGTACATTTTCAAACCATGGATTTCAACCAATCTACAACATCAAAGTACAGGTAGGTGTTTCATCTCCAGCACAATGCATACATGTCTGAAAAATCTCACACATTGTACATGTAAAAAAATAGAAAGGTTTATATGAAAAACAGACACAAACTCTGTGGAACTTTATAAACACATAATCTAACTAGAGCGATAACAACTATAATAAAAATACTATCACAGTTAAATCTCTACTATCATTCTTGACCAGCCTCACAGCTGGTTGACTGTGGAGTCTTCAACCCTGGGACTCATGTTTCCTTGGATTCCTTTAATGTCCTAAAATAGAATAATTTCATTGATATTAAAACACCATCAAGGGGATGCTTCTTCATTAACATTTATTTAATACCAGAGGGAAATGCCTTCGTAGCTTCTCCTCTACACCTGCAGCTTCCCAAGATAACACAATATAGAGGTCCTTAAAGGCACTGCTTTTTTAAGTAAGGCACTTCTGTGAACTTTTTAGCTTTCTTTTTAAGGTCTTCATTTATTACCAAGGATTTTTCTTATCTGTTAAGAAACCCTTTTCTGATCTTTTAAAAACCACTCGGGGGGGGGGCTTGGGGGCTTCAATTAAAAAAAAATTGCATTATACTCAACACTACTTCCACATTTCATTGACATTTGTCACCTTGAGTTTGAGCACCAAACGAATGCGTGATATACCAAACACATCATACTAGTTTTCTCTTAAACATCTAGTATGATGTGTCTTGAAAGAACAAACACAAAACTATAAAAAAAAAGAAAAAAGAAAAAGAAAAAGAAAAGGAAAGAAAGAGGCTTTCACAGATTTTAGAATACTAAGTTTTAAGCAGGAAAAAGCATAAGTATAGGAAGCAAGTAAAGAAAACAAAAGTCAAAAGTCACTAAAAATACTACCAAAACCTTGTAACTTCTTTATTCATGGTAACAAAATCACACTTACATATTTCTTACCATTAACAATATCCCCTTCTTGCAAAGGTCGTCTGTCTGGAATTCCGTGGCAAATGACTTCATTCACTGAAGTACAACAAGACTTTGGGAAATTATAGTAATTCAGGGGAGAAGGATAGCAATTTCTTGCAATGCATGCCTATAATAAATTAAAATTCAGAGAAAATAATTTGGAATGTGCAAAAAGAAAAAATCTGCATGCATCAGATTTTAAAATCTGAAAAAAAGTTGGACAAAGGCCAATACAAAGAACTTATTTAATATTTTATCTTTAAAAAGGTGATCACACTATGTTGCCCAGGTTGTCTTGAACTCCCGGGCTCAAGTGATCTTCCTACCTCAGTCTTCCAAGAAGCTGGCACTCTAGGTATACTCCACTGTGCATGGCTAGTAGACATCATTTTAAACAGCATATAACAAGTTTTACGCCAGTCAGATATGCTGTATACAAACCAGTTTTACTGGTAATTGTATAAAGGAAAAAGCAAATTCACATACAACAAATACATACAAATGCTATTATGTGAAGATTCTACTTCAAAATTTACCCTTGTGAAAAACATTTAAAGAAAAAATATTTAAAGTAAGTACTTTTATGTGATTATAATTTCCTATATAGAAAAAAGCCTCCAACCCTATGACAAAAAATGAATAGTATAATTAAGAAATGATACAGAACTCCCTGAAACATTTTCACTGTTCACTACATTCATTTTCATTGTTCACTACATACCAGTGAACAAGAGATCTTAGAAAATGGTCTGGTTTCGGGCTGGGGAGATAGCTCAGCTGGTAGAGTGCTTGCCTCCCTGAGTTGGATTCCCGGTACCGCAAAAAAAAAAAAAAAAATGGTCTGGTTTCCATAACAAGCTTTACCTTGGATGTTTTCACACAATGGCAATCATAGCATACATCATTTGTATCCTTGCTGACACAGTTTTCAAGCTAATAATTTTCTAATACTTGCAAAAAAATATCATTTGTGGAACATATTTTTACTAGAACTTTTACTATTATTGAAAATCTAAATTAATTCAAAATTTTCTCAATTGTAAAAAAAAAAATCTTACAACCAATAACTACATCCCTTTGGCTTTTCCCTTATTTAGGATATACCTCTATAATTCACAAAGCAGTTTAAATAGCAGTTTAGAACACAAAAAAAATCAGAACATCTTGACTAAAATGACAACTCCATCATCACTTAAAAGTTGTATAAACTTGGACAACTTTATTCACCTCTCCTCAGTTTACTTATCTATAAAATAGAGATGATAACAGCATTTACCTCAAGAGGTTATTGGGGAGATAAAATAAGTTAATTTGAAAGAAGTACTTTTAAGAGTTCCTGGTTCACAAGAAGCACTCAAAATGCTTAATGCATACTGGACATTTTATACTAACATATGTAACAATACCCCAAAATCAAAATTCATGAAAATCTGAATAAAAATATTTATAAACATCTTAACAGTTTAAGACATATCAAATTCTTTCAGAAAGGTTGTCTCCATTTACAATGTCATCACCAAGTAAAAAATACCAGTTTCATCCTCACCACACAGTGAGATATTAACATCTTTAAAATAGTTACCATAAATTTACCATGTCCTTATAAATTCATTTATCTTATTACTAGAATAATTTTAATGCATTTTCCATGTTTTAACTAGTCAACATTTCATTTACGAACAATTTAATCATATAATGCATATACATACCTACTAGTTTACAGTCTGACAGGTGGCCTTTATTAAAACATACAAAAAAAAGATATCTGTGTATCATATTTATTACAAATACTTATCTGACCTGCTTACTGCCTTGTTTTTGCCGATATAAAAGGAAATACTGACTTTGACCAATCTAGCTTCAGAAGTCATACTGCTTATGTCAGAATATTGGGTGCATGTGGTAGTAAAATATATTTAAAACACTGATAAAATTAATCATTTTGCAAAAGCACAACAGAAAATCCTAAGGCTTCTAAAACAAGATATTTCAAGTTCACCTCAGACCTCAGTACGACAAATACGGTCATTCCTCAGCATCAAAGGGGGACTAGCTCTAGGATAAGCCCTCCCCTCCACACACACTGGGTACCAAAATCTATAGATGCTCAAGTTTCTCATATAAAATAGTATAGCGTTTGCATGTAACTCACATACATCCTCCCATGTGCTTTAAATCGTCTCTACATTAGTTATAATACTTTTACAATGTAAATGTTACATGAATAGTTGTTACACTGCATTGTTTAGGGAATAATGACAAAGAAAAAGGTCTGTATGTGTTCCATAGAGACATAATTTCCCCCCAAATATTTTCAATCCACAGTTAGTTGAAACATGGATGCCAAAGATCCAGAAGCAGACTATAAAGATGGGAATAATGATTGTTGAATGCTTTTCATATTTGAAACAAAGCAAAAATTAGCTTTCAAATCGATTCAACCAAGTTACTTTAGACATTCTGAATGTAAGTCAAAAACACCTAATAATGTGACTTTTTTTCCCCCCAGTGCTGGAGATCAAATCCAGGGCTTCACACATGCTGACATGTGCTCTACCACTGAGCTACATCCCCAATCCTGAATGTTATTTTCCAAAATAAAAAAGTAAAGCTCTTACTAAGTGTACAGCATGATCTATTTCTTCAGTAGTTACACCTGGTTTAATCATCCCGGCAGCAATGTCCAGCACTTCTCTAGCAAGCTGTAAAAGAGGAACATTTGGTACATTCAAAAAGAAAACAAAAATAGAAATTTGTATCCTTTGTACTATCTTAAGATGTTTTGGGAAAAACTGATGAAATAAATTTTCCATTCAATATAATTTCATATAAAATATATACACATTTAACATAAAATATAAATATGTGAACATAAATTTATATAAAAATTGAGCTAAAGCTTATTTACTAAATAAGCTTGACTGATTTCTACATGAAAATGTACATCCTAGGTTATATAAACAATAATCAACTAGCAGAGGTTGAATCTTCTCATACTTCTGTAATGGAGAAGGGTGGAGGGAAACAGATAAATGAATGTTCTCTACAGATTACCTGCCATACTAATTTTCATACTACTTAAATGGAAAAAGTAACTAAGTAAAAGGAATATGAAGTTATCCAGATTATCGAAACAAAGTAGTATCAAACCACTTTTAAAGTGCTGCATAAAAACAAAGGATTACATCTAAATGAACGCTAGCAATGTTTCAATTATTTTTCTTTAGAAAAATATGAATGTGATTTCATCTCATTAATGCCAACTACTACCATATATCATGGTTATTTCACAACAGGATCTTTAGTTTATCTTGTCTTAGGGCATTAGTGAAAATAAAATAACAAAAACCTAGATCTTTAAAAAAAAGTGTGTGTATATAAAATTATGTATATATATAAAAAAGTGTATATATATATATATGTATATTTGTATACACATACACATACTCACACACACAGTATATAGAGAGAAAAAGAATCAAACTTGCAAGCAAATACAGATTACCTGCCATACTAATTTTCATACTACTTAAATGGAAAATAACTGTTGCATTAAATATATAGTAACAAAAGTTTAATGAAAAGTATAGCTAAGTCACGGTCTTAAAGTCACATTTGATACCTTTAAAAATAAAGTACAAGCACTGAGCACTGCTCAAACTGTCCTACCTAAAGGGAAAAAATAATCCTTACCCTACATACAAGTCGCATCCCTTCTATGTCTTCAGATGAGAGCAATTTAATTTGAGAAGTACCTTTAAGAGCCTGTTCAGATTCTGACATTCCTATAACAAAAAATAAGAAAAACTAAAATGAATGGAAAGATGAAGAATTGATTAGCACAATTATAGTCAAGTCTTTCTATCACACACAGTATTTCATATTTTGGGAGGTACAGGTTAATTTATTTAAAAAACAAACTTTTAACATGCAAAAGCAATTTACTAACCAAACTGAATGATGAACTCTAAAGAATGAATTTTCAGATCTATTAGAAATCGGTCAGTATTTATGGAGTACTTATTATATGCCAGGCAGTGTGCTAATAAGCTCAGTAAACAATTCACATTTGGATAATAACATATAATTTACAAATTGCTTTTATGATCATTGTCTCATGAAGCAACTATAGACAAACAATTGATGAATCAATTACACTATTCTTCTGAAACAGAAACCCAAGTCAATGTTTTTCAAACTTAGTTTTTGATCTTTCTGTGGGCTGTAAGTAACTTTTTTAAAAGCTAAAAAAAAAAAAAGGGAATAGAAATTATCGGATTCTGTTATACAGACTAGGGTAAGTGCTGCTGTAAAATGTTTGTTAATTTATACACACACATATACCAATCATGCTATAAAAGCCATTTCTCATTCTGGCTCACAGTCAAAAAGTTTGAAAAATATTACAAATAAAATTTGTCTAAAAGAAGTAAAGTCATTATAGCAATTATTTTAAAATCTGAAAAAATAATGTAATGAATTACCAAACAATCTTGTTTATAAGCACCAGTGGAAAAACTAAATACTACCAAACAGAATTTTTTAAAACAAACAACAACAACAAAAAAAAAAAAAAAAAAAAACAAAAAAAAACACACCTTTAGGGAGATTCATACCAAAAGGCTGAGATAGTTCAATATTAGCAATTCCATTAATCTAATTCATCAAAGACACATTAAGGAAATAAAAATAAATGACCATCTAGAAAGGTAATTCTGATAACATGGCCAGAAACCATCTTAATATGACAAATAAATCTCAAGCCAAGAACCAAACTTCCAGAATGCCCACTATCAACACTATTATTTAAGATTGTTCTAGCAATACTAGCAGATTTAAGCAAAAGAAATAAGACACATAAAATTAGAAAAGGACAAAATCTTTAACAGTTTCAGACATGATTATATATCCCTAGAACGAAAGAATCATCTGATAAATGACTAGTAATAAAAATCCAGCAAGCTGACAGACTGTAGAATGAACATATCAGTATTAGGAATTTTCCTAAATACAAACCAAGGCTAAAAAATACAAAACATACTCTTCACAGAAGGGGGGAGAGGGGGCTTTAAAAAGCCGAGTTTGGTGGAACACAACTGAAATCTCAGCAACTCTGGAGGCTGAAGCAAGAGATCACGAATTCAAGGCCAGGTGCAGCCATATACCAAGAACCTGTCTCAAAATCAAAAATAAAAAGGGCTACGGGCATAGCTCAATAATACAGCACCCTTGGGTTCAATTCCCAGTACCACAAAAATAAACAAATAACTAAATAAAGTACCCAGAATATGCAATAAAAAACCTACAGGAAGAAAATCTAAAAACACCATCAAAAACATAAAAGGAAACTTAAATAAAATAGAAAAAAATACCCTGCTTTTGGACAGGAAGGCTCCATATTGTCAAGGTATAAAGTCTTCTAAAATTAATCTACCAATTTAATACTACCCCATTAAAAAATGCCAGTAAGATATTTTTAGAAATCGAGCTGATTATAAATTTTACATAGAAAAACAAACATACAAGAATGGCCAGGAAGATTCTGAAAAAGAGGAAATGTATGGGCAACAAGGCAAACCAAACATGAATATGTTATACGGCTACAACAATTAGAGTTTGTCAATGGTACATAATTAGACAAACAGGTTAATGAAACAGAACAGAATCAAAAACGAACCCCAAAACATGTCAGTATATACGTTAATAATATAGGTTGCATTTCAAATATAATATAATAAATAGGTTGCATTTATTTTTCTACTTAAGGAATGTTGAAAGTTTATCACAAATGTGAATAGTCAATTGGGGAAAAAATTTAACATATCAATGGGGTATTTTCCTTTATAAAGAACAATTATAAAACAGTGTAGGGGAAAAAAAGAAAGAATCAAACAGGGAAAAAATATAAATATATGAATACACAATTTAAAAATATAAAAATACAAATAACTGAACATATGAAAAGATACTCAATCTTCCTCATAATTTAAAAATGCAAACTAAAATAATAGCAAACTATCGATCTCATCTTTCAGATTAGCAAAGATCAATGCTGGACAAGATAAAAGAGAAAAGAGACTCCCATATTTTTAAAATGGGAATAATAAATGGCAAAAAGCTCTGAAATTTTTAAGATCCCTCCAGGTAAAAAATGTAGGTATCCTTTGATCTAATTATTTTACATTAGGCAATTAACCTACAGATATACTCTCACATGTGGACAAAGAGGTAAACACAGAATAGTGACTACAGTCAAACTGGTAGAAGCAAAAACTTGGAAATAATCTAAACCATTCATTAGTAGGGGCCAGCTTTAATAAATTATAACATATCCATACACTGAAATCCTTCAAGCACTAAAACACAAGCAGTGACTTTATAAGGACTCATATGGAGCATTTCCAAGATGCCTTAACATATTAAAAAGTAAAGCAAGGTGAAAAGATGTACATGATGTTTTCTTTTTGTGTATCAATGGGTGAAAAAGCTAATGTATACATACACAGATTATCTCTGGATAGTTCTACAAGAAAAAGATAACAATTACCTTTAAGGAGAACTTACTTACTACTGTATAACATTTTATTCTATTAGAATTTATCTTTTCTACATATATTTTTTAAAATATAAACTAGTATTATATTCCTATTAAATAAAGAATAATTAAATCACATAATTTAATTAATTCAGACTGTCTTTTCCTTCAATTTTTCTGTAACAATGAGTTTAACTGAATTTTAGAATTATATACAGAAGAACTTAATATAGTTCCCTACATCTTAAAAGAACAAAGCAAAGGCAGCTGGGCTTATATTAAACCATGTGAAATTGCTGATATAGAACCATTTCTGACACACATAAAAAATTCAATAATTTCACATAGTCCAATTTTAAATATATTGTACAAGCCTAAGATCAGAGACTGCTCCACTGACCTGTGCTGCAAATTACTCTGGATGTCTATCATTATCTATAAAATAAAGAAGACAACAGAACCTACCTCAGGAATGTTGAAAAGTACTAAATGGAGTAACACGTGCAAAGAACTTAGCACAGTGCCTGACATACAGTTAAGCAAAAATAAGTATCAGTTACTATTACAGAATCAGCATCATCATCATCATTACTACCATTATCATCACCATTTCTATTTCTTATTGTTACAGTTCAAGGTCTTTAGTTAACCTGAGGCCTCCATAATCTGTTTTTGCCTTAACTTAGACAGGACATGTTAAATAAATTCTAAACTATTCTTTTCTTCCATCTAGAAGTTAATATAACACCACAAAATAAGGTATTATTCTATGTGCAGTCTTTAGCAGTTATAAAAGCAACGTTTCCAGAACTGCACAGATTTCTATTGGGGGCAAAGAATTTTTAATTCTCTTAAATGCTCTACTGTGGCTTGAAAAAGCAATGTTTAGGGCCTGGGTATGTAGTTTAAAGTGCTTGCCTAGCATGTGCAAGGTCCTGGGATCAGTCCCCAGCATCACACATGCAAACATAAAAATTTTTAATAGCAATGCTTATGTTTATTAGAAATATAGCATTAAAAACTTTCTATAAGAAAAGCACTCCTTCCTTTGCAGCAGTCATCAAGCCCACAATCTGAAAAATGAAGAATCATCATCGAACTTACCTAAGGGATGATCAGCATAATCTGGTCTTTGAATATAACTTGGCACTGGCCTTGTTGGCATCTAAAAACATTGAAGAGGTTAGTTAAAGCATATTAGCTAGAAAATAAAACTGGAAAAACATTACTAATTTCAAGCAAAAATTTTTAAATGAAAAAGCTTCCAATGACATCTTAAATATGGTTATCTATTTCATTAAGACCAAGTATCACTCGCCTAGTGTTAATGCCACCACTTTCATGGATACTTAAAAGGTAGAGTGGCTAAGGCTATCAGTGATTTAGGACTTGACACAGACCACAAGTTGCCCATGTTGTTCCAAAGACTTTCTTATATATTTAATATTTTTCTAGATTTATAAAAAATTAATAAAATAAAATCTTAATAAAAATTATCAGTAAATAATTTAAATATCAAAAGATAGCAGACAGATTTCAACTAAGTGAATTCCTACGTTAAAAACTCAAGAAGGGGGCTGGGGAGATAGCTCAGTTGGTAGAGCGCTTGCCCTGTAAGCACAAGGCCCTGGGTTCGATCCCCAGCACCAAAAAAAAAAAAGAAAAACACAAGAAGGAATACAAATGGTAGAAATGTTGTAGCTAGTAAGGCAGAAATCATATTATGCTAAAAATATTTTAGCAAAGTAGTAATATACACTACTATAGTGCCAGTCAAAAAATATCAAGTCTACCTTACCCTACTCTTTTTAAAATTTAGTAGCTTTAGTCCTTTCATCTCAAATTTTCTCCACTTCCTCCAATTATCCCAATGAGCTTCCAAACAATGCATCATAAAGGCTAAACAGTTAGAAAACAAGTTCCTTTGTGAACTTAGTTCTATCTATATGGTTAACTATTGTAACACAGAATTACAAGTATCACTTTTAGGAAACCGAAATTGGTATAAAACAGTGTTGAATTCTTATTACCTTATTTACTCACCAGTGGATAATGTGGTCTGAGTTTACCAGTATATCGATAACCTGCCCAGGGGTCAGTGTTTATATCACCTTCTACAGTCCAGGAAGACACTTCTCGCTTTGCCTTTTCATCTTCTGGGAGACAGACCGGTGGACAAACATGAAAGGTACAGAAAAGAAAGAAAGGAAAGCTTCAGTGATCAAGCTGATGAGCAGCAGCATACTTCAATTCTCACTTGTTTAAAAACCAAGTCAGAGCAACTTAGGAGGCTGAGCCAGAGGATCACTAGTTCAAAGTCAGCATCAGCAACCAAGAGAGGGACTAAGCAATTCAGTAAAACTGTTTCAAAATAAAAAAGTAATAAAGGGCTGAGGATATGGTCAGTGGTTAAGCACCTCTGGGTTCAATTCCTACTATCCAAAAAAAAAAAAAAAATATGGCCACCATTTGCCTCCTTTTAGAAGGAGTTTCTAAAGCGGATGGGAAAGGGGCAAAGGGAAGGGAATAATCTGTTTGAAGTTACCAAAAGTTTGGTAGAAAACTTAAGGATCATACATACACTATTATTAGTTGTTAATATATAATGCAATTTTTACTGAAATGCACCTAAGAATCATTTTCACAGAGCAGAATGACCCTCTATAATAACTCATTTCAGCAGACTAGCTGTACCTCTTATCATGAAGCAAAATGAAGATGCTAACCCTAAAACATGAAAGAGCAGGAATTCAAGTTCCTCCTAGACCAAGCACTGACCCACACACCTCCCAGCACACACAGATCTTTCCCTGATTACTGTCATATATCACAGGCTTTGAAGTTCAGGTTTCATTAGAAGTATGTGAGAAATATAAACTTCCCTCTTAAAAAAATCTATTCAAAATAGAAAAATAGGGCTGGGATTGTGGCTCGGTGGTACAGTATTTGCCTGGCACATGTGAGGCACTCGGTTCAATCTCCAGTACTACATAAAAAATCTAAATAAACAAAATAAAGGTATTATGTCTGTCTACAACTAAAAATAAAAAAAAGAAGAAGAAAGAAAGAAAATGATGCGTGAGGCCCTGGGTTCAATTCGCAGAACAAACAGATAAATAAATAAATATTAAAGAGGGAGAGTAGATGGAATCATGATGTTAAGCTAAAGAAAATCTTAAAGGACCTCTCCTCCTTTCACAAATGAGGAAACTGAGATGTATTTCACGTGGGCAGTGAGGCAAGAATACAGGTGCTCAATCCAGTAACTCTCCAGAGAGCATGAGGTCACCTGCGGAATGAAAGCCCTTTGAGGCGTAACTGACAAGAATTCAAAAACAGCCAATTCATCCATAATACTTTGAAAGACAATATATGTATTATCTTATTTACATAAGAAGTAAAAGAAAGGAAGATTCTATGCTACTCATTTTAAATCTTTCTCCTCTCTGAAGTTTTGAAGAAACCAATGTAAATGTTAATAACAGAACAAAAATTGCTTATCATCCCAGAACAAAAATGGACTCCATCCATTGTCACTAGGGTTAAACATTATAGAAAAT
Organism: Sciurus vulgaris; assembly: GCF_902686455.1. Classification (NCBI taxonomy): domain Eukaryota; kingdom Metazoa; phylum Chordata; class Mammalia; order Rodentia; family Sciuridae; genus Sciurus; species Sciurus vulgaris. Next base: position 60,624,782 of record NC_136469.1, read on the forward strand.
TTTTCAAAATGCAGGCCAACTAATGCCTGATTCAGCAGTGAGTCATTATCGAGTGATTTTTGTCTGAAACATGCACCTCAAGAATAATTTTCTCCTAAAACCTAGGACAGAACAATGAAGATTCAGGCTTTTGCTTTAACCCACTCCTAGGGAGGAAGCAGAAAGATGTAAAATCTTTGAAATCTTCCTGCTGATCTGCATTTCTGCCCTTCCACAATCTATTTTCAAATAAGAACTGAAAGCAGATCCTAAACAACATCTACACAAATAAGGTTGAAATATGCCAAGTTCTTTTCTAATCTCAAAGTGTAACTTACTTAGGAAATTTACATCTTGAAAAGTTAGTTTATATTTTGGAGTCAATCTGATCTGAGCTCTGAGTGCTAGACACATAGCAGACAACTAACAAATCTGAACTGAGCTAAGAACAGAAGCAAAACTGCAGGTGTTCCCTACCCTGTGGTGAAGGGCAAAACACTCCACCCTAGAAATCCTGATGAAATGGGCATACTTCAATCAACTAATACAAATCTTAGGGTAAAGAACCATTCTAAGCTCTTTTACTAACATTACTATTTAATTTCAGCACTTTAAATTTATGCTTTAACTTTCTCAGCATAAAATTTTAATAACTGGTTCAAAGAGCTCTGTAAGACTTCTACCACATTAGAATACAGTATATAACAATGAAAACCATTAAATGACCTTATTTAAACTTTCTCTATACTTTGATTTGAGGTAACACATCCAAATCAACAAACCCTGTCTTTTGTACTTTGACAAACTTTCACCTATTCACATCATTTTCTCTCACTCTAACCACATTTCTTCCCTCAACAGCCTAGGATTTCCATTAAACATATCAGTCACTTTATACAATCAAAAAAAAAAAAAGATATACATATATATCCCTTTTTTTAAATTTTTTATTTCCTTTTCCTTCAAAGATGGTTTAGTTGACCTCAGAGTTAGGTAAAAACAATCTAGCAAACTCCACTAAATCAACTAACTCCTAAAAAAGACACACGGAGATGAATACAAGATATCAACGTCACTAAAACAAAAACCTTATACCAAGAATCATATGCCACCTGCCAAGCCTTCATCCATCAGGATGCAACGGATAAAGCCCTTGTTCATTTCCAAGTAATTATGATTAGGCTATCTTAAACCAGTCACACTAATGACAAAAATTTATAAGATGAGTAGATGAAGCAGAACGGTTATCTGAATAGCAGCTACATGAGTGTGGCTAACGCCAAGAGTTAAAAAACAGGCAACAGTTTAATTTTGTGGTATCACATAAAGTAACTTCAAAAAAGAAAATTAACAACAGTAAGAGACTTTAAAAAAAAAACAAAAGCTTAGGATGCCAATCAAGAATCCTATACCCAGCAAAACTAATCTTCAGATCTGACGATGAAAAAAAATCTTTCCACAATAAACAATGTTAAAAGAATTTACAAATAGAAAGCCTGCACTACAGAACATCCTCAGCAAAATATTTCGTGAGGAGGAAGTGAAAAACAACAATACAAGTCATCAAACAGAGGAACTACCTAAAGGAAAAGTCAATCAAAGGAGAAACCAAGTGAAGTTAAAAACCAAAAATCAGCCAAAATGACCAGGAATACAAATCATACCACAATAATAACCCTGAATGTTAATGGCCTAAACTCAATAATCAAAAGACATAGACTGGTATATTAGATTAAAAAGAAAGACCCAACAATATGCTGCCTTCAAGAGACTCATCTCATAGAAAATGATATTCACAGACTAAAGGTAAAAGGATGGGGAAAAACATACCACACACACGGACTCAGTAAAAAAGCAGGGGTCTCCATCCTCATATCAGATAAAATGGACTTCAAATCTACGTTAGTCAGAAGGGATAAAGAAGGACATTTCATACTGCTGCAGGGAACCATAAATCATTAGGACAGGGCTGGGGAGATAGATCAGTCGGTAGAGTGCTTGCCTTGCAAAGACAAGGCCCTGGGTTCGATCCCCCAGCACCGAAAAAAAAAAAAAAAAAAAAAAAAAATCATTAGGACATAACAATTTTAAATATTTATGACCAAAACAAATGAGCATCTATGTACATCAAACAAAGCCTTCTCAATTTTAAGAATCAAACAGACCAATAGTGGGGGACTTTAACAGACTACTCTCACCACTGGATAGATCCTCCAAACAAAAACTGAACAAAGACATTATAGATCTAAATAATACAATCAATGATATAGACTTAATGGACATTTACAGAGTATTTCATCCATCACCGAGTGAATAGACTATCTTCTCAGCAGTTCATGGATCCTTGTCCAAAATAGAATATATGCTATGCCACAAAGAAGCCATTAGTAAATACAAAAAGAGAGATACTACTTTGTATCCTATCAGACTATAATGGAATGCAATTATAAATAATGATAAAATAACAAACAAAAACTACTCCTACACCTGGAGACTAAATAAAATGTTACTGAATGATGCAACAATAACAGAAGACACCAAGGAAGAAATAAATTCTTAGAGGTAAATGAGAACAACAGCACAACATATCAAAATTTCTGGGACACTCTGAAAGGAGTACTAAGAGAAAAGTTCATTGCATTGAGCTCATACATTAAAAAAATAAAAAGTCAACAACTAAATGACCCAAAATTACATCTCAAAACCCTAGAAAAGAAGAACAGATCAACATCAAAATAGTAGAAGAAAGGAAATAATTAAAATTAGGGCTGAAATCAATGAAATTGAAACGAGAAATAATTCAAAAAAATAATAAAACAAAAAGTTGGTTCTTTGAAAAAGTAAACAAAATTGATAAATCCTTAGCCACACTAACAAACAGGAGAGGGAAAACTCAAATTACTAGAATTCATGATGAAAAAGGGAAGACCCATGACAGACAACATTGAAATACAGAACATAATTAGAAGCTACTTTGAAAATCTATACTCAAACAAAACAGAAAATATCAAAAATATTGACAAATTTTTAGAGACATATGAATCTCCCAAACCGAATCAGGAAGACATACACAATTCAAACAGATCAATTTTAAGTACCAAAATACAAGAATCCATCAAAAGCCTACCAACCAAGAGAAGTCCAGGACCAGATGGATTCTCAGCCAAATTCTACAAGACCTTTAAAGAAGAACTAATACCAATACTCCTCAAAGTATTCCAGGAAATAGAAAAGGAGGGAACCCTTCCAAACTCATTCTATGAGGCTAGTATCACTTTGAGACCAAAACCAAAGACTCATCATATTAGACCAATATCCCTGATGAGCATAGATGCAAAAATCCTTAACAAAATGTTGGCAAATCACATACAAAAATACATTAAAAAGATAGTGCACCATGATCAAGTGGGGTTTATCCCAGGGATACAAGGTTGGTTCAACATCCAGCAATCAATAAATGTAATTCATCACATCAATAGACTTAAAGTTAAGAATCATATGATAATTTCAATAGATGTGGAGAAAGCATTTGATAAAATACAACACACCTTCATACTTAAAACACTAGAAAAAATAGGAATAGCAGGAACACACCTCAACATTGTAAAGGCTATCTATGCTAAGCCCACAGCCAACATCATTCTTAATGGAGAAAAACTGAAAGCATTTTCCTCTAAAAACTGGAACAATACAGGGGATGCCCTCTTTCACCACTTCGATTAAACATCATCCTTGAAACACTAGCCACAGCAATTAGACAGACCAAAGAAATTAAAGGGATACAAACAGGAAAAGAAGAACTCAAGCTGCCACTATTTGCCGATGACATGAGTCTATAGTTAGAAGATCCAAAAAACTCCACTAGAAAACTTCTAGAACTAATAAATGAATTCAGCCAAGAGGCAGGATATAAAATCAATATGCATAAATCTAATGCATTTCTATTCATAACTGATGAATTCTCTGAAAGAGAAATTAGGAAAACCATTCCATTCACAATAGCCTCAAAAAAAAAAAAAAAATACTTGGAAATAAATCTAACAAAAGAGGAGAAAGACCTCTACAATGAAAACTACAAAACAAGAAACAAATATATAAATGAAGAAAACCTTCAAAGATGGAAAGATCTCCCATGGTCTTCGATAGGCAGAATTAACATTGTCAAAATGGCCATTCTACGAAAGGCACTATACAAATTCAATGCAATTCCAATTAAAATCCCAATGATGTACCTTACAGAAATAGAGCAAGCAATCGTGAACTTCATCTGGAAGAATAAGAGACCTCAAATAGCCAAAACAATCCTGAGCAGGAAAAGGGAAGCAGGAGGTATCACAATACCAGACCTTAAACTATACTACAGAGCAACGGTAACAAAAATGGTATAGTATTGGCATCAAAATAGACAGACCAATAGTACAGAATAGAAGACACAAGACAAACTCACATAAATACAGTTATCTCATACTAGACAAAGGAGCCAAAAACATACAATGGAGAAAAGACAGCCTGTTCAAAAAATGGTGCTGGGAAAACTGTAAATCCATATGCAGTAAAATGAAATTAAACCTCTATCTCTCACCCTGCACAATACTCAACTCAAAATGGATCAAGGACTTAGGAATCAGACCAGAGACCCTGCACCAAACAGAAGACAAAGTAGGCCCAAATCTTCATCATGTTGGCTTAGGATCAGACTTCCTTAACAAGACTCCCAAAGCACAAGAAATCAAAGCAAGAATCAATATGTGGGATGGATTCAAACTAAAAAGCTTTTTCTCAGCAAAGGATACAATCAAGAATGTGAAGAAAGCCTACAGAGTGGGAGAAAATCTTTTCTACCACACTTCAGATAGAGCACTTATCTCCAAAATTTATAAAGAACTTATAAAACTTTACACCAAAAATACAAAGAACCCAATTAATAAATGAGCCAAGGAACTGGAGAGAAACTTTACATAAGAAGACACACAGGCAATTAATAAATACATGAAAAAGTGTTCAACATCTCTAGTAATTAGAGAAATGCAAATTAAAACAACTCTAAGATTTCATCTTACTCCAATCAGAATGGCTATTATCAAGGACACAAACAATAGATATTGGTGTGGATGTGGGGAAAAGGCACTCTTTTACATTGTTGATGGAGTTGCAAATTGGTGCAGCTACTTTGGATAACAGTGTGGAGAATCCTCAGAAAACTTGGAATGGACCCACCTTTTGATCCAGTTATCCCACTCCTCGGTTGATACCCAAAGGACTTAAAATTAGCATACTACAGTAATGCAGCCACATCAATGTTTATAGCAGCTCAATTCACAATAGCTACATTGTGGAATCAACCTAGGTGCCCTTCAACGGATGAGTGGATAAAGTGGTGATACATATACACAATGGAATATTATTCAGACATAAAGAAGAATATTATGACATTTGCAAATAAATGGATGGAACTGGAGAATATCATGCTAATTGAAATAAGCCAATCCCAAAAAACCAAAGGCCGAATGTTTTCCCTGATAAGTGGATGACAATATATAATGGGGGTGGGGGGAGTGGGGAGTGAGAGTAGAATGAAGGAACTTTAGATTATATAGAAGGAAATGAGAGGGAAGGGGATATGAAAAATGGTGGAATGAGACAGACATCATTACCCTATGTACATGTATGATTACGCAAATATGAATCTACATGGTGTACAACCACAGAAACGAAATGATGTACCCCATTTGTGTACAATGAATCAAAATGCAGTCTGTAAAAAACAAATAAATAAATAATTAAAAAAAAAAAAAAAAGGCACCGTCATCCCTCAGTAACCCCAAGGGGTTGGTTCAAGGATACCTCCCTCACAAGATGCTCCAGTCTCTAATATGAAATGATGTAGTACTTGTTTATGGCCTATGTACATTTCTCATGTACTTTATATCATTTATAAATTACTTATAGTAACTAATGCATGTAAATGCTGTATAAATAGTTATACTGTATTGTTTAGAAAATGACAAGAAAAAAATCTGTACATGTTCAATATAGATACAATTTTTTTTTTCAGATACTTTCAATATGCAGTTGATTGAATCAATGGATGTGGTACTACAGATCTGAACCCCAAAGATAATGAAGGTTGACTATACTATAACTCTTGAGTAGAAAAAAAAATATGAACTGAAACTAAGCAAAAGGTGTCTGGCTCATGCATCCTCTGCCGACAATATGCAAACACTTCTAGCAAACATAAGAGAGTGCCAAAAGATTAGGGCACTACTGGGTATAGTCAAACAAGATCCATCCATCCCAGCTAAGATCTCATGTTTTCATGTTAAATATGTGAAAAAAGATTAATGAAGATATTATTCTGTCATGTTTTGTTTATCTGAGTATTACAAGGAATAAAAGAACACATTATAAACCTAGCTATCAGGATTATACTTTAAGAACTTTTTTTTTTTTTTTTGGGTGCTGGGGATCGAACCCAGGGCCTTGTGCTTGCAAGGCAAGCACTCTACCGACTGAGCTATCTCCCCAGCCCCAAGAACTTTTTAAATACACATTTTCATAACTAGAATAATTCCTGTCTTCTGGCACAAAAGTCACTTCTAAGACAAATAAGTGATTTTACTTACTTGCTTTCTTATGTAGTAACTTGTGAGTAGCCCAACTTCCTTTAAAACATTCCTAAAAGAACAAAAAGGAAATTAGTGTCAAGTCTTCCTTAATTAGAAACATCTTTAAGGAATATTACTTATAATAGTCATTAAAAATTCATTTGTAAGAAATAGAACTGGTGGGAAAAGCTTGAGAAACGACACCTATTCAAACTTTCACTTCAGGGGCTGGGATTGTGGCTCAGTGCTGTAGAGCACATACACCTGGCATGTGTGAGGCACTGGGTTTGATTCTTGGCACCACATAAAAATAAATTAAAATAAAAGTCCATCAACAACTAAAAATATAAAAACAAAATTTCACTTCAAAAAGCAATCTAAACTTTACTTCCAATAAACAAGATTAGCCTATATGTAAATTGAAATATATGACTATATTTCAACTTTATCTCACAAAATTATTTTGTTCTTTTAATTTTGTTTGCAGTACTGTGGAATGAATCCAGGGCAAGCCTCAGGCATGCTAGAAAGTGTTCCTTCTACCTCATTCTCATGAGTAGCTGGGACTTCCGGCATGTGCCACCATACCTGGCTTTCACCATGTTATTTTGAAGGATGTGAAAAGACCCCCTAGTTAATCAATCAATCACACTAGGAAAAAAAAAAAAAAGGATAATTTCCAGATTCTTCCATTATTTATAGCAGAATCCAATCAGTCATTATACACATTGACCCATCTGAGCAGTTGTTGTGTTCACTATGTGTCAACAGCCCTCAGACAATAAGCCTTGCAAAGGAAGGGATTGTATTAAAGTTCACCAATACTGTCCAGACCCAAGCAGAGCCTGGGACATGGCAGGGTTTCAGTAAGTACTTGCTGACTGACTGATCAGAATGGATGAATGTAACAGAAAGACAAAACTTCTCATTTAGGAAAATGTAACATGTTTCAGGCACCAGGAAGAAGTAATAAATTGTGAAAATGGAGTAATAAATTGAATTCAGGAACTCAAGTAATTAGAAATAATAATTCAAATAGACACAGACCTTATTTCTTTAATTTCTATCATCTCTTCTAAGAGTACAAAGTTACTGAAATCATTAAAAACACTAACAAATTCCAACAAATGTTTTTAATTTTTGAAGACAGGAACAAGAGAAAAGCTAAGAAAGACTCCCTACGATATGCAGTAATCAAACCATATTACACCAGTGACACTAAGGCTGCCCTCCCTAAAGGACTGACCAAGGTTCTCTAGAGGTCAGTTTCCCTCTCCCGGGCCAAGATCTTCACTCCTTCCCCTTTACTCTCCACAACCTGCAATAGTTAAATAAAGGGGGGGGGGGGGGGGCCGACACCTTGGGTCATAACTTCCTTCCTACAACATGAACACACACTTAAATGTATAAAATGGTATCCAGAGCACTAAAAAAATTTCAGTATGAAACTAAAACTAAGCCTAAGCCTCATCTTTTGGGGAGAATGGGATGCATGGCAATGAGAATTAATGGTCCTTCAAAGATGTTCATGTTCTAATTTTTGGAACCTGTGAATATGTTAGGTTATGGGACAAATAAGATTTAAGGAGCTACCCAGCTATCTTGAGATGACAATTATCCTGCTTTATTCAGATGGATCAATATAATCATACAGGTCTTTAAAAGGTAGAAAAGGGAGGCAGAAGTAGTCAAGAGAAAGATGTAATGAGAGCAACAAGGTCAGGGAGATGTTCCATTACTGGCCTTAAAAATGGAGGAAGGTGGCCACGAACCAAGAAATGTGGGCAGCTTCTAGGAACTGAAAGGGGGAAAGAAATGAATTCTCCTCTCCTCTAAGTCCAGAGGGGAACACAGACCTCCCAACACCCAAATTTAGCCCTGGGACCTTGGTCGGAACTCTGAGCCACTAATCTGTGAGATAATAAATTTGTGTTGCATTAAGCTAAAGTTTGCAATAATCTGTTATGGTAGCTACAGAAAACTAATACAGGAGAATAAAATAGTTTATCCCTATTGTCAAACTGCAAAAAAAAAAAAATTGGCAAAAAGATCATTTCCTCTGTACAACACAGTTACAAAAAAACTGGTAAGAAATAATTAATGATTCTGCCACAAAAGAGAGGGATATTATGATTAACCATCAGTTTCCATAACTAAAATGGGAACATGCGATTTCTTCAGTATTACCACATTTACACACAATAATAAGTCATAATGAGGAAAACAACAATGATAATAATTATGTTACCATTTACTGAATATCTGCACTTTCATTTAATTGTCACAAAAACCTGATCAGATGGCATTATCCCCATTTTACAAATAGCAAAATTAAAGAAAGACAAATTTAATTTGTCTATCATGTAACAAAAGCACAAAACACAAAACAAGGACTCCAACCAAGGATTACACAACTAAAAGTCAAGAAAGCTGCTTTATTACTGCACATGCACACACTATATTCAAATCATGTGTGTGGATGTGGGTATGTGTGTGTGCACGTGCACATGCGTGCACTATTTTCAAAGCCTTATGTTAGTATCAATCTTAAAACTAGAAAGCCTCGTTCTAATTAAGCAGCTCCATGTATTACCTATACCACTGTAAGCTCTAAAATACTATCTTCGACTCTAGGAGACAATAATAACCACCATCATGTATTCTTGGTTGCTTCCCTTATAAAGTGAGATTATTACTGCCTCTACTGTAGACTGATATCTCCAGAAGATAATATACAGATTAAGTGAAGTATTATTAATAATTCATATGAAAACAGTGAACATGCTACCTAGCACATGGCAGGCACAGTCATGAATCGACTAACAATGGGGTGATTTCTTCATTATTTAAACATCAAAGAATATACTTAGACCTAGAAGTTATATCCTATTACACACCTAAGCTATGTACTCTATACTGTTATATATGTGGCCTCTCATTGCCCAAAACGTCGTTATGCAGATCACGACTGTAGTAACACATGGGAGTCATAGGCACCCACAATGCTTACTACTGTGCCTGGCACTGAAGAGGTCCACAATATATACTGAAGGATGAATGCAGATTAATGTGATCATATACACAAACGACTTTTTTTTACTTGTAAGTGAAAATGTACACTATTTTCATTAGTACCTTCTGGAAAAGACTACAAACAGTACCATTCCCAACTTTCTTGATACTGGTGATCATGTAATCTAACCTAGCAAACAAAATGTAAACTCCACTGTGGGGTGTAGCTCCTAGAAAATTTCTTAGGAAACAGGCAGGTTCATTTGACACCCATGTTTCACTCTTTGCTCTTTCTTACTCCAAACCCACAGATGAAGCTAGAGAATTTTGGCATGAGCAGCTGTGTAACCACAAATGAACAAACACACCTTAAGAAGCTTGGTCCCACCATGGCCACATGTGAGGGAAACCATCTCCTGTGAATTATCACAAAAAATAGGAAATCTCCCCCAAAAGTAAACAAATGACCAATAGGTGAAATTAAAACTAAAGAACACTGAAGAAAGAAATTGAAGAAGACTTTAGAAGATGGAAAGAACTCCCATGCTCTTGGATAGGCAGAATTAATAATGTCAAAATAGCCATACCACCAAAAGCACTATACAGATTTAATGTAATTCCTATTAAAATTTCAATGACATTCTTCTTAGAAGTAGAAAAAGCAGTTATGAAATACATTTGGAAAAATAAAAGACCCAGAATAGCCATAGCAATCCTCAGCGAAAAAGTGAAGCAGGAAGCATCACAATACCAGATTTTAAATTATACTACAGTAACAAAAGCAGCATGGTATTGGCACCAGAACAGATACATAGACCAGTGGTACAGAATCGAAGACAAAGAGACAAACCCACATAGTTACCTCACACTAGACAGAGGTGCCAAAAACACACATTGGAGAAAAGGTAGCCTCTTCAACAACTGGTACTGAGAAAACTGGAAATCCATACATAGCAAAATGAAATTAAACCCCTGTCACTCTGCACAAAACTCAAAGTGGATCAACGACTTTGAGAGACTCTAAGCCTATAGAAGAAAATGTAGACCCAGCTCTCCACCATGTCGGCTTAGGAACTGACTTCCTCAACAAGACTCCTAAAGCCCAACAAGTAAAATCAAGAAGCAATAAATGGGATGGTATCAAACTAAAAAGTTGCTTCACAGCAAAAGAAACAATTAAGAATATGAAGAGAGCGCCTACAGAATGGGAGAAAATCTTTGCCACTTGCACCTCAGATAGAGCATTAATCTCCAGGATTTATAAAGAACTCAGAAAACTTAACACCAAAAAAACAAAACAAAACAAAAAAACAAATAACCCAATCAATAAACAGACTAAGGAACTGAACAGACACTTCACAATAGAAGAGATACAATACAAAAAACAAAAACCTTAAAAACAATGACAGATACAGGAAGGACAACCCTGACCTTCCTAAAACCAGGAGATGGAACTTCCACATGGAAGATACTACCCTCTACACAGAGAAATTCTTATACCCAGAGATGCGGCATCAAAGCTGAAGAATCTGTACAAGTCTACCTTGTAAAATTAACCCTTATGTTCCTTGTCATTTCTCCACCATTAACTACTCTAGCTAACCCACCTTGCCTTGTCACGTGTGCATAATTTACTACTCTGTCCAACTCAGAAGATAAGGGTTTAACTACCTCCAAATACAGACCCCTTAGGAGTTACAGCTTCAGCATATGCATTTGTGGAGGACACATTCAGGCTATTGCGGGCTCCAATTTCCTTGGTCCAATTTCCGTTTTGGGTTTTCATATGATACAACTTTAAAAAGATTAAATAGATGAATAGCTATTTTGTTATTTAATAACACACCAAATACTTAAAGCAATGGACTTCTTGAAGCTTCAGATTTAACTTTAAAAATCCTTTTCCACATTTCTCATAAATACTGGCTCAATGGAGGCTTTACCCAAATACTATTTATTCTTATGATTTTGTGTCAGGAATTCTATTTGAGTTTTAGTCTATTCTATTCTATTCTTTCCTAACCGAAAGCATTAGAAAGATTAAAAAAAAAAATTTTTTTTTAAATCAGGAGCACTTATTCATGGAGTCACACTGCCAGCCCTTTTTATTTTGGGACAGGGTCTCGCTAAGTTGCTTAGGGCCTAAGTTGCTGAGGCTGGCTTGAACTTGTGATCCTCCTTCCTTAGTCTCTCGAGCCTCTGAGATTACAGATATGTACCACTGCAGCCATTAGAAAGATAAAAATTCTAAAAGTTCATAGAGCTGTAAGTAGTTGCTCATGCATTTATTCTGTAATGAATGCCCTCCCTTCCCCCCCCATTTGTTTGCTTATCTATTACATTTATCTTTTTTCCATAATGCTGGGGATCAAACCCAGGGCATCACACAGGCTAGGCAAACATTTGCTCTGAGTCCAGCCCCTTATATTTGATCTTAACTCTCAAAAAGTTATGTTTGAGAAAGTTCTAAAGTCTAGACAGTGAAAGTCATGCTCAGGCACACTACCTATAATCCCAAGGGCTTGGGAGGGTGAAGCAGGAGGATCATAGGTTCAAGGCCAGTCTCAGCAACTTAGCCTGACCCTGTCTCAAACTACAAAATAAAAAGGCCTCGGGATATGGATCAGTGGTTCAGTGCTCCTGGGCTCAATCCTGGGTACCAAAAAAAAAAAACCTTTCATTATTTTTTAATCGGAAAAAAAAAGAAGAAATACAATCGATCCACATATGTATGAAAAAATGTTCACTGTCTCTAGCAAGTAGAGATTGCTATGGACTGGAGATATAGCTCAGTTGGTAGAGTTCTTGCCTTGCATGCACAAGGCCCTGGGTTCAATCCCTAGCACCACCAAAACAAAACAAAAACAAAAACTACTCTATGATTCCACCTCACTCCAGCCAGAATGGCAATTATCAAGAATACAAGTAAGGCTGGGGAGATAGCTCAGTTGGTAGAGTGCTTGCCTTGCAAGCACAAGGCCCTGGATTCGATCCCCAGTACTACAAAAAAAAAAAAAAAATGAATACAAGTAACAAGAAGTGTTGGCGAGGATGTGGGGGAAAAGGTATACTCATACATTGCTGGTGGGCCTGCAAATTGGTGCAGCTACTATAGAAATCAGTATGGAGAGTCCTCAGAAAACCTGAAATGGAACCACCATTTGACCCAGTTATCCCACTCCTCGGTATATATCCAAAGGATTTAAATCAGCATGCTATAGTGATGTGGCCACATCAATGTTTACAGCAGCTCAGTTCACAGTAACTAAATTATGGAAGCAACCTAAGTGCCCTTCAATAGATGAATTGATAAAGAAAATGTGGTACATATACACAGTTGTATATTACTCAGCCATGAAGAATGAAATTATGACATCTGATAATAGATGGAACTGAAGACTAAGTAACATTAGCCAATCCCAAAAAACAAAAGGCCGAATGTTCTCTCTGATATGGGGATGCTAACACAATAAAAGGGGTAGACGATAGAAGTTCACTGGATTAGCCAAAGGATAATGAAGGGAAGGGAGGGGGGAGGAGAATAGGAAAGACAGTAGAATTAATCAGACAGAACTTTCTTATGCTCATATATGAAAATACGAACAGCGTAACTTCACATCATGTACAACCACAAGAATGGGAAGTTATACTCCATGTCTGTATGATATGTCAAAATACACTCTACTGTCATGTATATCTAAAAAGAACAAATGAAAAAGAATGTGCTATAGGACTTTATATAGATATATAGAGTGAAGTGGATACTTAGCATAGATGGTATTATCAAATATTAAAGATGTTACTCTGCATTTGGTATCTAGACATATGTTATTATTTGTTACCATGTACATGCATCATAAATTGTTACATTGTAGAACATGAAACTAATGTTACTAATGGTTGGGTGGATTTTATGAATATAGTATTTTAGTGATAGGGGATGCTAACACACAATACATGTATAGTGGTGGCAGTAGGATAGAGCTGCTTGTTGCATGGGACATTCTCAGCCTGGTAAATTTCAACTTTTATAAAGTTGTGCATTTCTTCTAGTTTTAAAAATCTTTGTTTTTCTTTCAAGATTATGTATTGATTTTTATTAGACACTAATTCATATTTTAAGCTTAAGTGTTTCTTGTTTGGCATCTACATACATTTTTAAATCTATGTTATAGTGAATCAATTCACAGTAAGATAACTGAAATGTTTCTTGATTTGTTTGCTGTTCTAATATTGTAGAGGCAAAATATATATAGTTAATTAATAATGTTTTGTAACTTTAAATCAGGTTATTTCACAGAACTGGTCAATTGCTTTTAACTTAGAAATCCTTTTCCCCCTTTTCTTATTTCCACGTATTAACAATTTTTTAAACTTATTTGCTCATTTATTTATTCCAGCACTCTTATAATTGTACAGAACTCCTGTCAATACTTTTTAAGTACATTGGGCATTTTGTCAATTTCATCTTGGAACTCTCTCTGACAACTCTCTGACTTCCACTAATCAGAATTCTGATTTCCTGGGTTGGCTTCCTAGAAGTCTTCCTTAGAGTCTTTTGGAGATTCCATTTGTCTTTCTTGTCCTGTCTTATTTGTACTGATGGCTCTCTGTCAGTTCTCTTGTTTTTGTGTAATGTTTCCTCCAGTAGCTTGCTGAGAAAGATTTTTGAGATTTTTCGTATATGAAAATGTCTGTGATAGTCTTGACACTTGAAGTTTGGCCAGATATAGAATTTTAGAGTGGAAATTCTTTCCTCAGAATTTTAATTCTATTGCTTCTTATTCTTTTAGTTTCTAGTGGTTGTTGAAAAGTCTGATGCTATTGGTATTCCCAATCTTTGGTGTATTGTAATTTTCCTCCCTTTTCACTAGAAGCATATTGAATCTTCTCTTTTCCCTGATGTTACGAAATTTCATGTTAGAAGCTTTGGGTTAGCTGATTTTTATCCTTTGAGGATCCTTTCAATGTGGAAACTCCTGTCCTTTTCAGTCATAGAAAACTATAGGCTATTTCTTTGATTTTCTCTTCCTTTTCATTCTGAAACCTTTATTGTTTAAATGACTCCTTGGCTTAGTTCTCTAATACCATGTCTAATTTCACTTTCCTTTTTTTTTTTCTTTTTAAAAATGTTTTCTAATTAGTTATAATGACAGTAGAATGCATTTTGACACATAACACATAAATGGAATATAATTTCTCATTCTTCTGGTTGTACATGATGTAGAGTTACATAGGTTGTGTATTCATATGCACACGGGATAATAATGTCCGATGTATTTTGCTATCATGCCTACCCCCCATACCTTTTCCCCTCTCTTCACTCCCCTCAGTCTAATTCAAAGTACCTCTGTTCTTCCCTAGTCTCCTCCCCACTCCTCATTTGTGAATTAGCATCCACATATCAGAGAAAACATTCAGCCTTTGGTTCTTTGGGATTGGCTTATTTCACTTAGCATGATATTCTCCAGTTCTATCCATTTACTGGCAAATGCCATAATTTCATTCTTCTCTAAGGTTGAGAAATATTCCATTTCTGTGTATGTGTGTATATATATTTTTCCAAATGTATGTGTGTGTCTATGTGTGTGTGTGTGTGTGTGTGTGTGTGTCTTTGTTCATTCATCTGTTGAAGGACACCTTGGCTAGTTCCATAGTTTAGCTATTGTGAATTGAGCTGCTATAAACATTGATGTGGCTGTGTCACTATAGTATGCTGATTTTAAGTCCTTTGAGTATAAACTGAGGAGAGTGGGATAACTGGATCAAATGGTGGTTCCATTCCAAGTTTTGGAAATTCCAAGTTTTCTGAGGAATCTCCATACTGCTTTCCATACTGGCTGCACCAATTTGCAGATTCACCAGCAACATATGAGTATACCTTTTCCCCCACATCCTTGCCAGTATTTACTGTTGCTTGTATTCTTGATAATTTTCATTCTGACCTTTGTGAGGTGGAATCTCAGTGCAGTTTTGATTAGCATTTGCTAGAGACATTGAACACTTTTTAATATATATGTGGATCGATTGTATTTTTTCTATTGTGAAGTGTCTGTTCAGTTCCTTAGTCTGTTTATTAATTGGGTTGGGTTTTTTTTGTTTTGTTTTGTTTTTTTTGGTGTTAAGTTTTCTGAGTTCTTTATAAATCCTGGAGATTAATGCTCTATCTGAGGTGCAAGTGGCAAAGATTTTCTCCCATTCTGTAGGCGCTCTCTTCATATTCTTAATTGTTTCTTTTGCTGTGAAGCAACTTTTTAGTTTGATACCATCCCATTTATTGCTTCTTGATTTTACTTGTTGGGCTTTAGGAGTCTTGTTGAGGAAGTCAGTTCCTAAGCCGACATGGTGGAGAGCTGGGTCTACATTTTCTTCTATAGGCTTAGAGTCTCTCAAAGTCGTTGATCCACTTTGAGTTTTGTGCAGAGTGACAGGGGTTTAATTTCATTTTGCTATGTATGGATTTCCAGTTTTCTCAGTACCAGTTGTTGAAGAGGCTACCTTTTCTCCAATGTGTGTTTTTGGCACCTCTGTCTAGTGTGAGGTAACTATGTGGGTTTGTCTCTTTGTCTTCGATTCTGTACCACTGGTCTATGTATCTGTTCTGGTGCCAATACCATGCTGCTTTTGTTACTGTAGTATAATTTAAAATCTGGTATTGTGATGCTTCCTGCTTCACTTTTTCGCTGAGGATTGCTATGGCTATTCTGGGTCTTTTATTTTTCCAAATGTATTTCATAACTGCTTTTTCTACTTCTAAGAAGAATGTCATTGAAATTTTAATAGGAATTACATTAAATCTGTATAGTGCTTTTGGTGGTATGGCTATTTTGACATTATTAATTCTGCCTATCCAAGAGCATGGGAGTTCTTTCCATCTTCTAAAGTCTTCTTCAATTTCTTTCTTTAATGTCCTATAGTTTTCATTGTAGACATCTTTCACCTTTTTTGTTAGACTGATTCCCAAATATTTTCTTTTTTTTTTTTTTTTTTTTTTTTTTGAGGGTATTGAGAATGGGAATTAGTTTTCCTAATTTCTCTTTCAGTTGATTCATCACTGGTGTATAGGAATGCAACGGATTTATGGGTGTTAATTTTATATATTGCTACTTTGCTGAATTCATTTATGTGTTCTAGAAGTTTTCTGGTGGAGCTTTTGGTCTTGTAAATATAGAATCATGTCATTGGCTAATAGGGATAGAGTTCTTTTCCTATTCCTTTAGCACATCCTTAACATTTTTAGATCACTGAATCTTTTGAAAATCACATCAAAGCGATCCCTTTGTGCACATACACACAATCCATGTATATATTACATGTGCACATAATTCTGATTTATCATTCAAACACTGAAAGTATGTTATAACAAAAGTACTAGGCTAAGTGACAGGCATTCACCAGTGAATACAGACAGGTTCCTGACCATTCTAGACAAACATTACATGGCTAACTACATAATTTAAGTTATAATGGCTAAAAAGAAAAAAAAATATACAATATTATGAGAAGAGGAGGAAAAGCTAGATATCGGCAAGGGTCAAGTCAAGAAGTGGTCTATTCCAGCCACAACAGAAAGTCATCAAAATGTTTTAAACCAATCAAAATTCCATACAGACTTGAGTTCATGGCATCTCTGATCTCCATCCATGAACCCAAAGTTAAAATTTTCTTTTTTCTAACAGTAGTACATAGTACACAGAATGGTCTTAAAGAATTCCACAGTACTGGTTCTTAATACAGGCAAGGCCTTGCTTTAAATGATAGTATGAAACCATAAAAAAATTCTATGAGCTGCACACACAGTAAGTTTTATAATCAAAGGAGACATTACAATTGTTCCATGACCTTTACACTTCTCGTTAAAACATAAATACTCCTACACTAAGAATACAAATAATCCAATCAACAAATGGGCTAAGGAAATGAACAGACACTTCACAAAAGAAGATCTACAAGCAATCAACAGATATATGAAAAATGTTCAACATCTCTAGTAATAAGAGAAATGCAAATCAAAACTACACTAAGATTCCATCTCACCCCAATTAGAATGGCAATTATCAAGAATACAAGCAACAACAGGTGTTGGCGAGGATGTGGGGAAAAAGGTACACTCATACATTGCTGGTGGGGTTGCAAATTAATACAGCCACTCTGGAAAGCAGTGTGGAGATTCCTCAGAAAGCTTGGAATGGAACCACCATTTGACCCAACTATCCCACTCCTTGGCCTATACCCAAAGAACTTAAAATTAGCATACTACAGAGATCCAGCCACATCAATGTTCATAGCGGCTCAATTCACAATAGCCAGATTGTGGAACTAACCTAGATGTCCTTCAATTGATGAATGGATAAAGAAACTGTGAGATATATATATATATATACACACACACACACACACACACACACACACACATACACACAATGGAATATTACTCAGCTTAAAGAATAATAAAATTATGGCATTTGCAGGCAAATGGATGAAATTAAGAGAATATCAAAATAAGTGAGATAAGCCAATCTCAAAAAACCAAAGGACAAATGATCTCGCAGATAAGCAGATAATGACACATAATGGGGGTGGGAGGGAGGCAAGATGGAGGAAGGAGGGACTGTGTAGAGGGATAAGAGGGGAGGGGGGTGGGGAGGAGGAAGAAAATAACAGAATGAATCAAACACCATTACCCTGTGTAGATATATGATTACACAAATGGTATGCCTTTATTCATGTACAAACAGAAACAATATGTATCCCATTTGTTCACAATAAAAATAAATTAAAAAAAAAAAACATAAAAACTCTTAAAAGTGTACCAGGCAATGAAAAACTATTGAATCTAGTATTTATTTAGTGTACCATAACTTGAAATATTAGAATAAGTTTTATTTAAAACTGATGGACTAGTTGGAATATGTTTGCCTTCTTCTCACTGTATAACTTTTGAAACAGAAAAGTATTTTATGCTTGGCAAACTATAATACTCCTTTCTAGGTTTAAAGTAGCTTCTGCATTTTATCTTTTGTCTTTTCAATATCTCTGGAAGTTTCCATAACGTGAAGATTTTGCTGGTGTCCCTTCCCCTATAACATCATCACATTTTCATCACAACCACTCTCTTCATTTATGTCATTTTGCCTCCCCAGTTCTTCCCAGAGTCTCTAGAAAGGCTGCAATGTCCAGATCCCTGTGGTCATTCACATGTATTTCTTTTACAACTCCCATTTATGTTTGATTTAAATTTCACTTCCAGCATTATCACTTAACATTTCTTTGCTCTACTTTCATCTTTGTTGGTCAATTCCTCCTTGTGGTTGATTATTCATTAGTAAGTTTATGACTGGGAAACAAGAAGGCAACACAACTACAAGCTTTGCTGTCTGCATGTGAACTGAATGGTAAACACACAATGACAGTCTTCACAGGCTTTCAAAGAAGTGAAGGGACTAATCAATGATCAAGATGCACATCTGTCAGTCTGCATAGTGATTTACAGACAGTAAGTCTACTTTATGTAATAAATACTTCACTTTAATATGCTATGGTAACTGCAATCTGTATTATTGTTGAATTGGTTTTAAGTAAACCATGACAACTAAATTCATGCATATCAAAACTGTGCAAAATGAGAGCTGCCATTAGCAGTTAGCAACTTGATCCAACCCATTTATAAAACTTTTCTAAACAGGTTGTGAACATAATACTTTTTCATAACCCAACATCTTTTACATTCTCACAGAAACTGATACACATTTCCTTAAATAAATCACAATTCTATCCCAAATGACTCACTGAGAGAACACAGAAGTTTTACATACCAATTTAAATTTTAAAAGGAGAATGTAGGAACCATCAGGGAGGGATGGTAAAAGATACATTTAAAATGTTACAAGGGGCTGGGGATGTAACTCAGTCACAGAGCTCTTGCCTCCCATGCACAAAGCCCTGGGTTCAATTCCTAGTACAGCCAAAACAAACCAGCAAGCAAACAAACTGCAAAACGTTACAAAAATAAGTATGTCTACCTAAAATAGACCATGACAAAGAAGGAAAGCCTACTGTAACAAAGCACAGCCTGTAACCAAGGCTTGCATATACAAAAGCAACCCTTAAGAAAACTGCTCTAACGTTAAAAATAAACACAGTGAGCAGAGTTACCAGTGGTCACAAACTGCAAAGGAGACAGACATGACAGATTTGGTCCAACTATGAAATCTGAAGAGAATGCATGGATCAACTTTTTGAAAGCTCTGAAAAGTAAATAGTGGCAGGCAGATTAGAGAAATAAAGTACTGTTAAACTGGTGATGAGTTTAGTATGTCCCCAGTTTGAAACCATGTGGGCAATGTGAAGTGACCACTGAAACACAAAATGCTCAGAAGAAACCCTGTAATTCTGGCTCAAGGACAGGAAAGAGAAATTTTCATCATGTAAGAGTACAGAAATTTATCTTCCTTTCTGTTCTCTCACATCTAAGCCCCCACACAGTGCTGAGGTGCAGCTCACAAAAGCTTGTATGAACCAAAATTCTGAGGGATGGGCATTTTCCACTGCTGATTGGTGAGGCTGTAGTCCAAGGAAGATGAAGCAAAATCTGACCGCTTTTTCTACTCCCCTCCTCCTGCCACTTAGCCCCAGACATGGGCACAATCATGGAAGGGCACAACAATGCAAGTAACTAAAACTCCAACTGTCCAGAAGGACGGAGGACCAAAATGAGGATATTCAAGGAGCCCAGAAATACCTCATGAAGTTATTCTGATGTTTGTGAGAACAGAGCTAACAATAGCCTATCATCTCCTTTTCAGGTTGAGCTCTGGGACAGATCTGAAAGTACTGCAAAATCCTTGACAAATGAACTGACATGTGAACCAAAATCCACAGAACTTGCAGCCTAAATCTAACCAGATTAGTGGCCTGCAAAGCAAAAATTTCAACAATGTCCAAAGAATTTATATAAGACCAAAGATCTCATAAAACAGTTACCAGTCCCTCAGTGTCCAGGGATGAGTCCAGGACCCTTCCACAGATACCAAGTCTATGGATGTCCAAATCCCTTAGATAAAATGGCATAATATTTGCATATAACCTGTGCTCATCCTCCTTTTTACTTTAAAATCATCTCTAGATTACTGATAACCCCCAATTTAAAGTAAATGCCATGTAAATAGAGGTTATACTGTATTGTTCAGGGAATAATGAGAAGAAAAAAGTCTATACATGTTCAATACAGAGGTAATCATCAAAGGTCCAACTGCATAGTACATAACAAGACTCAAGGCAAACAATGCTCATGCAGTGAGTGGTAGAGCAAGATGACTTGTGAAAAGGTGAGAGGCTATAAGAGAGTATGTCTACATGTCACTTCACTTAAGTGGATTCCATGTGGCACAAATTCCACACAGTGTGAATTCCAGTTTGGCTTTTGGAAGCTCTCTGGAATTTCCCCCTAAAATACAGATAATCTACAACTGGTTGAATCAATGGATATAAAACCCATGGAATATAGATGTATCACAAGTAATCCCAAGCTGCACCCCACTGCCTTAGCATACCAGGAAGAGGTTCTAACTAACACACACCTCGTGTTACCAAAATTAATAGTTTGGTAATTAGAATTGATGAATTATATATTCTAACCAGTGCCATAATGACTGTATCTACTATTAATTGTTGAAAATGGTCAGTTCCTACCAAATAATGATAGTCACAAAGTTATTTTAATCTGCTTCAGTTTACTGCATTTTGACAACTACTCTCATTTATTTATTTATTTAGGTACTGAGGATTGAACCCAGAGCCTCACAAATGCTAAACACATGCTTTACCACTAAGCCACACTCCAAAACCCGGATTACTACTTTTAGAATCAAGCATATCTTAAATTAAAAAAGAAAAAGACACAGAAAAGTCTGGGAAGAATATTATCTACCTACATGTTCTCTGTAGTTACTTCTAGGAACCTAAAGATACATAAACACTATTGCTTTTAAAAACATGAAAAACATTAATTTAAAAAATACTTTATGCTATCTGTTAAGAGAAATCAACTAAAAGATTTAGAGAGAAAATGCAGAGAAAAATCACTATATAAAAACTGCAGGGCTGGGGTTGTGGCTCAGTGGTAGCGCACTCACTTAGCATGTGTGGGGCCCTGGGTTCGATCCTCAGCACCACATCAAAATAAAGGTATTGTGTTTACCTACAACTAAAACAACAAAAAAAATTATTAAAAACTGTAAGCACTAGACAGAACACAATGTTATAAAGGTTCAGAAGACCAAGATCAGATTCTGAGACAGAATCAGAAGGAAGAAGTATTTGAGTTGAGCTTTCAAGAAAGAGCAAATTCTGTATAAATGAAGCTACTATTTCACAAAGCAAGGAGAGGTACATTCAGAAACAGAACTCTGACTAACTCTGACAACTTTGCCTGCAAGCTCAGCTCTGAACATGCAAATGGAGATACTAAATTAGCAAAAATGACTGAAAAGCTTTTTCCTAAGTTGGACTTTGTACAACCTCAGGTGGAGCCAATCCTGACTCTGTAATTTTGCAAGATTTCCATAAAACCTACCCTCGTTCAGCCAAGTCAATAACAGAAAAACATCAAGGGAATACAAGGGCTTGAAAAAGAAAGACTTGGGTTTTAACTTAAGAGCAATGCTTATCCTTGGGTAAATTTTTTTGCTGCACTAATGAGTATTTAATAATACTACCCTCATAGGATTGCTCAGAGAATTTAACCAACAAGACTCTGAATGTGAAGAACCTGGTACACCAGTAGATAGGAACTGAACACACACACACACAAGTTCCTTTCCATTCCAGTGAGGAGAGAAAACAGTCAATATTCTTAAAGGGACTGTTTATTTACATATATCCTTTAATACACCTATATCATCACTCAGACTCCCTCTCTCTCAGCTCATTACGGCAGAGGTTAAAGGAGTCTTCAGGAATGCCATGGACCTACTTTAATAAAGACGCAGTATAACTGTCCAAAAGTGACTCCTTACTGACAAAGCTAATAAACTTCCAATTTCTGTTAATTTTACTTACTGAGCAACTCTCAAATCATCCACCTTTATCATCTTTGTATCAATCAGTCTAGTGCCTTCACCAGCATAAGGCAGCTACATTTTTATGGCCAACAAGGCTCTGGGCAACCTGGCCCCAGGTTTATTTCATTTCCCCATCTGTTTAGCATCACCCGCGCTCCCCCTTTTCTCTGTCCATTACAGGTGTACTTCTCCAACCCCATCTTTACTCATATGGTTCCCTCTTCTCCTCACCTGTTCCTCCCAGTTATCTGTCAAATCTCTAGTCAGATATCACTTCCTATATGAGGCATTCTCTGACCACCATCTCACCACCTCTTCAGATGAATCACATACCTTTTTCTACCTATAGTTTCTCACAAGTACCATACACCACCTTTCCTTTGTTGTACTTGTCATACATCTATTTAGTTAACCTTATCTATGATTATTTAATGTAGCCTCCCTTAAAGACTGCAGACCCTGTGGGGCAAGGAACATGCCCATTTTTCTCTTATTGTTTTATCCCCAGCACTTAGTATAGTGCCTGGCCTATAACCTAGTAAGCATTTAAATTTGACAAATTCAGGAAATGGTGATACAGTTTTATGAAATACCTACAAGTAAACCCATCACCCAAGAAGCCACAGACTATAAAGAAGGTTCACTAAATGCATTCATTCAACTAATCATTTGGAGGTCCTACTGTGTGTTCCCTTAATATAAGGTGCTAACTAATGGGGAAGCTGATTTTTGTGGGGGTAAAGGGTGATCAAAGACCACTTAAAGAATCTGACAGTGACTATAATTTTTAAAACCAAGTGCAAAAACAACATGAAACTGCATAATGTTTGAATTATAACTGCATAACAATGTGTATACTAACATTTGTAGCTACATGGAAGAAGACTGTTAGGCCCTCTATGAATAGCAATGATGAGATGATAGGAATGGAAAATCAATCTTTTTCCCTATATTGTAAAATTGCTTCAACAACAAGAACTTACTGTTTATTTAGTTTTGTGGTACTAAGGATCATAATTGTTTTCAATATTCTCAAATAATTAAATAATGCTACTTGAAATATGTTAAAAAAGAAAAAATTACATACATTTTTAAATTTTAAAAATGGGGAAAATATCAAGAAATCGACCTCACGGGAATTTAGTTTACAAAAAAGTTAAAGTTGAAAATAAAATCTTACACTTCTCTCCCAACTTTACAGCAGTTAGAACACAAATTAAGGCACTGGAAGGAAGCACTCAATCTTCATTATTTTTCTAGCTTTACATTCAGAGCCACTGTCACTATTTAAAACCCTTAAAAAAAAAAAAAAAGACCCTCAACTACCCTTACACCATACCTTGACCCAGTAATTTCCCTTACAAAAAGTTAACCAAAGGAAATAAAAGCAATTTTAATGCTCATTTTAGAATTACCTTTGATGGCAAAAAATTATAAAGCAAATTTAAGTATCAATATAAAATATACTAAATTATGATTCAATCATGCAAGAAAATTCTACACAGCCAATAGAAGTAATGCAACTAACTTTACATATGAACATACAACAAAGTCTACAATGCTTTACATTTTCAAAAACCTAAGTAAACACCTGTGATCCCAGCTATTCGGGAGGCTAAGACAGGAGGATTCCAAGTTCAAGACTAGCCTGGAATGGAATTTAGTAAGACCTTTTCTTAAAATTTTTAAAAAGGGCTGGGAATGTACCTCAGTGGCAAAGCACTTGCCTATCAAGCATGGGGTCCCAGGTTCAATCCCCAGCACTGCAAAAATAAATAAGTAATAATTTAAAAAAAAAAAAAAGTTAAAGGCAAAGCAGGAAAATGCACAAATACGTGGAAATTAAAAAACACACTTGTAAACAACCAATAGATTAAAAAGAACTCATGAGGAAACCATGTGCTATACTTCTTTCTGATCTGGAATGTCCCACAAAGAACTGTGTCCCTCATGAAGTGCTAATGAGAGGTAGTGGAACCTATAAAAAGTAAGGTCTAGTGAGAGGTCGTCAGGTCATAAGGGGTGGGTCCTTGAAGGAGAAGGTGGGACCCACTCCACTATTTATTTCTCTCTTTTACTTCCTAGCCACAAGGGAGTGACTTTGCTCTACCACATGCTGCCACCATCACCTGCTACCACAGGACCAAAGCAAGGGACTGAAACCTCTAAAACTGTGAGCCAAAATAAACCTTTACTCTTTACAGGGTGATTATCTCATGCATTATAGTGACAGAAAGCTACAACACCTTGAGATAAAAAATAAAACCATCAAACGCCAAGGTTTATGGGATGCAGCAAAAACAATGTTGAGGAAAGTTAACAGCTATAAACACATTATAAAACAAAGATCTCAAATCCACAGACAAAACTTTATACCTCAAGGAACCAGAAGAAGAAATATAAACAAAAAGCTAGCAGAAGGAAGACAATAATAAATATTGGAGAATATTAAGAGATTAAATTTTCAATGAAACTATTTTTTAAAAAGATCAGCATAAGTAACAAACTTTAGCTACATTAAGAAAAAGAGAGAAGCAATCCCTATCAAAATACCAATGATATTCTTTGCAGAAATAAATAATCCTAAAATTTATATAGCACCACAAAAGATCCAGAATAGCCCAAAGTAACAGTAAACAAAAAGAACAAAGCTGAAGATGGCTTAATACCTGACTTCAAAACATACAAGCAGTAGCAACCAAAACAGCACATTACTGGTATAAAAAAACTGACACACAAGTAGAACCTGGTGGCACACACCTGCAATTCCAGCACTAGGAAGACTGAGGCAGGAGGATCACAAGTTTGAGGCCAGCCTTAGCAATTCAGCAATACCCTAAGCAGTTTAGTGAAATCCTGTCTTAAAATAAAAAATTAAAAGGGCTGGGGATGTGGTTCAGTGGTAAAGTGCCTCTGAGTTCAAGTCTAAATATTAAAAAAAAAAAGAAGACACAGACCAATGAGATAGAATGGAGAACTCAGAAATAAATCCATATCTACAGACAACTGACTTTTGACAAAGACACCAAGAACACACACTAGAGAAAGGACAGTCCCTTCAAAAAATGATGATGAAAAACTTGCACATTCATATGCAGAACAAAACTTAGATCTTCCTCCCCGCAACCCACCATCACTCACAATATACAAAAATCATCTCAGAATGGATTAAAGACTTAAATGTAAAGACTTAAATGTAAGTAAGACATAAAACTACCAGAAGGATGCAGCAGAACATTGGTATGACAGAATTTTCTGAATAAGACTTTCCCAAAAATTCAGGAAACAAAAAGCAAAAACAGAAAAACAGTACTACATCAAACTAAAAAGCTTTTGAACAGGAAAGCAAACAAGAGAGTGAAAAGATGGCATGCAGAATAGAGGAAACTATGTGTAAACTATTCATCCCAGAGATTAATATCCAGAATATAAGAAACTCAAATAATTCAATAGCAAAAAAACAATCCACTTTAAAAACAAATGACATAAATAAACACTTCTCCAAAGATATACAAATATCTAACAAATACATGAAAAAATGTTCAACATCACTACTCATCAGGGAAATGCAAATCAAGACCACAACAATGAACTCCTACATCATCTCCCCCCATTGAGACTAGTTATCATCAGAAATACAAAAGGTAACAAATACTGAAGAAGACGCTAAGAAAGGTTGTAGGTGAAAATGTAAATTAGTACGGTCACTAAGGAGAACAATATGGAGATTCAGCAAAAAATAAAAATAAGGGGCTGGTGGGGTTGTGGATCAGTAGCAGAGCACTCGCCTAGCACATGTAATAAGGCACTGGGTTTGATCCTCAGCACCACATTAAAACATAAAAGTATTGTGTCTACCTACAACTAAAAAATATAAATAAATAAATAAATAAAAGTAATATAATCAAGCAACCTCATTACTGGGTATATTATCAAAAGAATGGAAGAGATAGCTACACTCCCATGATTACTCCAGCACTACACATAATAGTAAAGATATAGAATCAACCTAAGTGTCAACAAATGAAGGAACAAAGAAAATGTGGTATAAACACACAATGGAATTTTATTAAGCCATAAATATTTGTAACAACACAGATAAGCCTAGAGAACCTTATATGAAGCAAGGCACAGAAAGGCAAATACTGTGTTCTCACTCATGTGAAAGTTAAAAGTTGATCTCACAGATGTTGAGAATGAACTAATGTTTTAGCTGGGAAGAGAGTCCGGGGAAGGAGAGGACAGAGAGGTTGGTTAACAGATACAAAATTATAATTTTGTAGGAAGAATAAGTTCTAATTTTCTATAGCATAGTAGAAGATTACAGTTAACAATAATTTATACTGTTTCAAAACATCTAGAAGGGTGGATTTTAAATGTTACCAACAAAGAAATGATAAATGTTTGAGGTAATGGATATGTTAACTGATCATTACACATTATACACACAAAATGAAATATCATAGTGTACATATCATTATACTGTACATATCATACTGTACATATACATATATTATCAATCAAAATTTTTTAAACTATATTAATCATTTTTGTATATCAATTAAAATTTTTAAACTATATTAATCTCTTTTTTGTACATTATATATGTTACCAGTAAAAAGAGAGAAGACGCAATAAAAATAAGGAGAAACTTACAAGATCATTCTATGACATCAGCACTACACTGCCACCAAAGCCAATCAGTCACAGACCAGCATCTCTTATGAACATGGAAGCAAAATCCCCATCAAAATACTAACAAACCAGAATAAAAAGCACACTGAGAAGAGTATATTCCATGACTAAGTGAGATTTACTCCTGGAATTCAGGGGTAAATAGTTCAACATACAAGCATCATGTAATACACACACATATATGTACATATACACATTATATATTATATATTATATGTAATATTATATTATATGTATTGAATATATAAATACATAGTCATTAACTGGATGAAGAACAAAATCACTTAATCATCTCAACTGAAGGAGAATAAGCAAGACAAGATTATTGAATACAAGAGAAAAGTAAACTACTTCAACATAATAAAGGTTATGTATGAACAGCCACAGCTAACATCAAATTCAATGGTGAAAGACTGAAAGCTTTTCCTCTATGACCAGGAATAAAACAAATACAACAGCTCTCACCGCCTCTATTCACCACTGTTTTCAAAGTCCTAGGAGAACCGTTAGGTATGAGAAAGAAAAAAAACATCCGAAAAGGAGGTACAACTATCTCTATTCACAGATAACCTGATCTTGTATTTTAAAAGCTCTAAAGATTCCACCAAAAAAAAAAAAAAAAAACCGTTAGATTTAATAAACCAATCCAACAAAGTTGGATCAACATGCAAAATATCATAAATTCTACATACTAATAAGTAACAAATGGACAAGTAAATTAAGACAATGTAATTCACAATAGCATTAAGAAGAATAAAATACTTATGAATATACCTAACCAAGGAGATGAATGAGGTATATAGACCGAAACCTACAAAACATTCCCAAGAAAACTAGACACAAAAAATGGAAAGTCAGTCTATGTTCATGGATTTAAAAACATAATGTTAAGATGTCAATACTACACAAAATCATTTACAGATTCAACACAATCCTTATCAAAATCACAAATGGTATTTTTTGCCAGGCACAGTGGCGCATGTCTGTAATCCCTAATCCCAGTGGCTTGGGAGGCTGAGGCAGGAGGATCATGAGTTCGAAGTCAGCCTCAGCAATTTAGCAAGGCCCTAAGCAACTCAGCAAGAACCTGTCTCTAAATAAAATATTTAAAAAGGACTGGGGATGTGGCTCAATGGTTAAGTACCCCTGGGTTCAATCCCAGGTTCCAAAAAAAAAAAAAAGCACGTTTTGTAGAAATTGAAAATTCTCTCAAATAATATTTTAAAAAGAGCAAAGTTGGAAGACTCACACATCCTGATTTCAAAAACACATTATGCAGCCACAGTAATCCAATGTGGTCCTGGCAGAAGAACAAATAAACCTCTACAAATATGGCCGAATGATCTTTAACAAGGATACCCAGATGGTTAAGTGGGATAAAGGAGAGTCTCTTCAACAAATGATGCTGGAAAAATGAATATCCACATGCAAAAGAAGGAAGATGCACTTTATCCTACATGATAGACAAAAAAATTAATTCAGAATGGATTAAAGATATAAATGTAAGAACCAAAACTATAAAACTCCCAAATGAACATAAGGGGACAACTTTATGACACTGTATTTGACAATGATTTCTTAGAACTGACACCAAAAGTGCAGGCAACAAAAGCAAAAGTGGACAAATAGGATTACATCGAATATTAACTTTTATTCAAAGGACACAGGGAGTATAATGAAGAAAAGACAATCTACAAAGGTAGGAGGGGATTTGCAAATCTAATATGATACAGAGTTCACATCTAGATTATGTTTTTCAAAATGCCTACAAATTAACATAAAAGACAAAAAATTCAATTAAAAAGCAGGTACAGGACTTAGGTAGACATTTCCCAAAGATGATACATAAAGAGTCAACAACTGTATGAAAAGGTGCTAATATCACTAACCAAAATTACAATGAGACATCACCTCACACTCATTGGGGTAATTGATTACTACGAAAAGAAAAAATAACAAGTGTTGTGGGGATGTGGTTCAAGTGGAACACATGTACACTACAGGAACTATAAAATAATTCAATTCAATCACTACTGAAAACACTACAGTAGTTAGTCAAATAATTAAAAATTGAGCTATCATATGATCCAACAGTCCCACTTCTGAGTATGTATCTACAAGAATTGAAAGTAGGTACTCAGAGATATTTACATACCCATGTTCATAAGCACCATTCATAATAACCAAGAGGTTGAAACAATCCAAATACCCAAAGAATGATATGAACAAAATATGATGTATACACACAATGAAATAGTATGTAGCCTTTAAAAGGAAAATTATTCTGTCAGATGCGACAAAATGAACTAACCTTGCAAAGCAAATAACAAAAGGAAATATGATATCATTCCACTTGTAAAAGGTAGGTGAAGTAGTCAAAGAAAGAAGAATGGTGACTACCAGGAGGCAGGGAGGGGGTGAGGAGAGCAAAGGGGAGGTATTTAATGAAACAGATTCCAGTTATATGAGATGAAAAAGTTCTGGAAGTCTGCTTCACAACAATGGAAATGCATTAACCACTACTGGATTGTACCGAGTACTTAAAATGGTTAGGATGATAATGGTTACTTTTTTAAAAGACATAAAAACAACTGTATATAATTTAGAGCAGTGATTATATTTTTGTTTGGAAAGAATAAAAACAATAGCTAATGTGGGAGTGTTTACAAACACTGACTTAGGGATTTACCATTTATTGACTGTTAATTCTCACAATAAATCTAAGAGGTAGGTACTATTATTACAGATATCCCATTCTAAAGAAAAGAAAACTGCAGTACAGATTAACATGTCCAGAAAACACACAGCTAATTAATGGCAAAGCCATGCAGACCGGCTTGAAACAGTATCAATGTTTTTAAGCTCCATATAACACACATTCAAAAGTCTGAACAGATAATAAACCAAACTGTAAGATGTTTTTAAAACGCTGAGATTATGACAGTTTTAACTTTATATACTACTACATTAAATTTTGCAAAGATAGTGAATGTACTGCATCTTATAATGAAAAACAATAAAAGATGTTTACATTTTGGGGGAAAAAAAAGAAGTATTCAATGGAACAAGGCCTCTATTCCCACTAACAATCCGTTCATTTCCATATATTTCTACATTGCTATACTTGTGCTCTTCACTCAAGTAAAGGTTTTCTATTTGCCACACACACATACCTTAACTTGCTCCTACTTCCATAAACACATCCATCCCCTGGAGGGAATGTTCTCTCCTCTACCTTAATACACGCCTTTTTATGTATCTACCTATTTATTTTATTCACATACCTACTTTTTTATCAAAATTCAGTTCTTAATTCATCTCCTTCTGGAAGTTTTTAAGAGTCTGTCATTACCTATCGCATTTTTCAACTATTTAGTGTGGTACTTGAAAAACTGCCCTCTGCTGTCTTATGCTCTCCACATCTGAAAAGTTCCTTAGGACATCACTTCCTTTCTCCTAGAGGCAAGGACATTCCAACACCAAGAACTGGCACTTTTTAAATAAAATAATTTTTATTGCTACACAAAGGACATACTTAAGTAAAACTGGTTTCATTACTACAAAGCAATACAGAATATAACACTGGTACAGTATGGAGCTACTGCCTTGATTTATGCTAAGAAACCAGCAGTTTTATCCACCACTTTCACAAAACAACAACAAAAGATATATGCCTCTAATAGACATTGCTACCAGAAACCAGGAACTGCTTAGAAATAGATTTACTCCAGATCTAGGGTAGGAAACATACAAAGTAAATCAGATTTGTCTTGTATCAGAAAGAGAAGCAATCAGAAACTAATGGAGGAGGCTCAGAAGAAGTCAATTTAAAGATGGTACCACTGAACAAATAAGACAATTTGAACATCAAAAAAGTCACTAACCAGAAAAATTTTAAAAACAACAAAAATATTTGTAACCACTGAAGTGACCAGGAAACTACCCTTCCCTGTCTTTCTAGTAGGAATATTAACTCTACCATTTTAGGTGGAGCATACTTCTTTTATCAGTTGATTAGAAAAATCCTGCCTTACTGAAGAAAAAAAAAATTCAGTTTCTAAAAAACGGAACTGGAGCAAAATCACTACTTGCAGCCCCCAATGAAATAATTATCAGGCAAGGAATATCAAATATGCTAAAACCACTTAAAGAAGACTACTGAAGAAATGCATATTTCTACAGTGCCAGAGTATCATCCCACAGATTATTTGCAAAGTGAAAAATATACATTTACAATGATTTGCCAGTAACCTTCTTCACCAAGTGATCAAATTTAGAACCATTAGGACTGGAATAAACCAAGCATTCTATGTCTCCTGACATGATGCAATATGAAAATACACAGTATCATCTATGGACTTCATCAATGTTTACCTAGAATCTAACTGGGCATTTTGACTTAATTTCTGATTTACAGAAAATGCAAGAGAGAGAGCCAGATATGGTGTTGTACACCTGTGTATCCAGTGACTCAGGAGGCTGAGGCAGGAAGATGGCAAGTTTGAGGCCAGCCTTGGCAACTTAGTGAGATCATCTCAAAATAAAATATAAAAAGGGCTGGGGACCTAGCTCAGTGGTAGGGAACCCCTGGGTTCAATCCCCAGTACCACAAATATATACACGCACACACACACACACACACACACACAAAGGCTAAAAGAACAAGTAAAGACACTATGAGAAAATAATCAGACAATCCAAAATGTGTAACGTTCATTTGGACATAGTGGTGCACACCTGTAATCCCACCTATTTCACAGGTCAAGACAGGAGGATTACAAATTCAAGGCTATCTTTGGTACCCTAAAGGATGTTGTTTCTCTGCACCTACTAGAAGAAAATGTAGGTCCAAATCTCCATCATGTTGGCTTAGGAACCAAATTCCTCAACAAGACTCCTAAAGTAAAGAAATCAAGAATCAGTGAATAGGATTTTATCAAACTAAAAAAGCTTCTTCACAGCAAAGGAAGTAATCAAGAACATGAAGAAAGTCTACAGAATGGGAGAAAGTCTTTGGCACCTGCACCTCAGATAAAGAGCATTAATCTCCAGGATAAAGAACTCAAAAAACACCAAAAATAAACCAAATAACCCAATCAAAAAATGGGCAAAGGAAGTGAAGAGATGCTTCACAGAAGAAATATGAATGGTCAAAAAAATATGAAATAATGTTCAACATCACCAGCATTTAGAGAAAATGCAAATTAAAACTACACTGAGATTTCATCTCATTCCAGTCAGAATGGCAATGATCATGAATACAAGTAACAATAAATGTTGGCAAGCATGTGGAGAAAAAGGTACACTCATACATTGCTGGTGGGATTGCAAATTGGTGCAACTACTCTGGAAAACAGTATGGAGATTCTTCAGAAAACTTGGAATGGAACCATCATTTGACTCAGTCATCCCACTCCCAGACATATACCCAAAGGACTTAAAAATCAGCATACTATAGTGATGTGGCCACATCAATGTTCATAGCAGCTCAAATCACAATAGCTAAGATATGGAACCAATCTATGCCCTTCGACAGATGAATGGATAAAGAAAATGTGGTACATATACACAATGGAATATTACTCAGCAATAAAGAATGAAATTATAGCATTTGTTGGCAAGTGGATGGAACTGGAGACTATCATACTAAGTGAAATAAGCCAATCCCAAAAAAAACAAAGGTTGAATGTTCTCTCTGATATGTGGGTGCTAACTCACAACAGGCAGGGAGGAAGGAGGAGTCAAGGTTCATGGAAATGCATGGACAGTGGGGGCAAGGGAGGAGAGATGGGAAAGGGAAAAGACAGTAGAATGAACCAGACATAACTTTCCTTTGTTCGTGTATGAATACATGACCAGTGTAACTCTACCTCATGTACAAACAAGAATGGGAAGTTATACTCCATGTATACATAACATGTCAAAATACATTCTACTGTCATTTATAAAAAAAAAAAAAAAAAAAAAAATTTAAACAAAATTTTTAAAAGACCCTGTCTCAAAATAAAATGGGCAGCAATGTAGCTCAGTGTTTGTTTAACTGGGTTCAATCCCCAGTACTGAGGAGGAAAAAAAAAAAAAAAAAAAAACTAATGTGTAATATTCTACAAAACAAATGACTAGTGTCTTCAAAAAGTTAGGATCATGAAATACAGATAAGAGGACTGTTCTCAATTGAAATAGTCAAGAGACATGGCAACCAAGTACTATGAGAACTGATAAGATTCTGATTTTAAAAATGCTTTTATAAAAGATGCTGGGGGCAACTGCTGGGGCAATTGAGGTACTTGAATAGGATTGGCTATTAGACAGTATCAGGAAATTCTTGTTAATTTTCTTAGGTGTAATAACAGTAATATAGTAAGAAAGATGAGAAGATGCATGCTAACTATTTAATGAATGCAATGCCATGTAATCTGTGGAATTCTCCAATGTATCTCAACAAATGCACACATACAAGTACACATAAATTAAGCAAAGCAAAGTAAAGTGGTACTTTAAGGCGATGTGTTACTAATTGTATACTGCAGTTAGTTACACCAGTTGAGTACCCCTTATTCAAACTGGCCAGGAACAGTTGTGGCAACATTTGCTCAGACTTCACTGGTTTAACATTACTAATCCAGAAACTCAAAATGTGAAAGGCTCTGAACTCTGAGACTTTTTGAGGATTATGTTGATACTCTAAGTTTCAGATTTCAGATTTAAATTAAGGATGCTCAACTTGTATTATTCTTCAAACTTTTCTTATTCTTCAAACTTTTCTATTTGAAAATTTTCACAAGATGCTAGGGAAACTCAATATTAAGTTTTTTTTAAATTCAGGAAAAAACTCCATATTTATAACTTTGACTACCACTTTCTTGGCATTTGTTTTTAAGTACTTCTGTCTATACAAGTATAACATAAGCTACTTGAGGATATGTAAACTTTTTTTAAGTTTTTCCAAGTTAATGAATATGAAAATAGCCCAATAAATGCTGCTATTCCTAAGCAACACAATACCTAACTGACCAAAATTTTTTAAAATTATTATCAAAATACCCAAGATAGGAAACTGTAATAATGTTAATATAAATATTATGTATTACAGAATATATAATATAAACTTTCAGATAATAGAAGTACACTTATAACCACTTGGAAAACAATTTGTCATCATCAAAGTAAAACTGAAGACATATCCTGTGACCCAAGAATTCTTCTCCTATATGTATCCCCAAAATAAACTTGCACACAGGCATCAGGCATTAGCTGCAAGCATGTTTAGGGCAGCACTGTTTATAGTAGCAAACAGTCCAAATTTCTAAGAACAAGTATAATACATTAATTCACTGGAATACCAAATAGCAATGCAGTGATTTCATTTATAAAATTTTTAAAACATAAAAACTGTAATAATATGTTATTTAAGGACTCAAACATGGAAAAGCAAATGAAAGATAAACACAAAATTCAGAATATGGAGTACCTGACACATAGAAAGTAAGGGATAACAGGTAAGGGACATGCAGGAGCCTTATTATTTACTTGTTTTCCTGCTAATGTTCTTTTTAATAAGTTATGGTACACAGGCATTTATTGCAGCATGGCATGTGAATGAATTACTAATTTTTAAAATTTTTCTCAACACCAAAAATTTTAGAAAAAATAAACACAAATCCTGGTTTTAAGTACTTAAGACTTCAATTCAAAAGCAATACTAAATTACTCACGTAATAACTGAATTTATTTTTTTCTACATTTGTTTAGTCATGAATGGCACAAAGTTATCAGTATTCAAATGAACAACCCAATTAACGATATCAGAGAAAAAAAGTCATGTCATTTCTAAAACTTAAGTGTCCTCATATTTACCTATTTTACTGGCTGATTTGAACTTGAAACTTTATGGAAGAAACTTGGTTACCTTCATAATATGATACAAAGGGCTGCCTTTGGCACTTAAGTCAGAATAATTAAATACAGAGTTACAATATGGAGAGGTCTTTTATTACTTACCACTTTATGATGGCAAAGGAAATTGCTAAAGTCTTTTTTTTTTTTTTTTTTTTTTTGGTACCAGGATTTTGAACCCAGGGCACTTAACAAGACATATCCCCAGTCCTTTTTATTTTTCATTTTGAGACAGGGTCTCTAAGTTGCTGAGGATGGTTCTGAATTTATAATCCTCCTGTCTCAGCCTCCCAAGTCATAGAATTACAGGCATGCCACCACACCCAGCTTAAAGTCCTAATTTTATTTGCTATTTAAACCTAACTTCCCTAGAGGATTGAGCTTATGATCCAGATAAATGGCACACTAGCTGATAGCACACCCCAGCTGATTAGGTTTTGGGGAATGCTTTCCAAGATACACATAACAGCTCTGGCACAGCAGCATAAAGTCTCTATTTGGCATGAAACAGGTACCTGGAGACAAAACTAGGAGAAAACATATTTACAATATGTAATGCTGGGGATATTTCACAGGGTCCCTCTCACAGGTTTAACTAAAGCTGCCAAACATACTCAGTGAGTAAGGCAGGCCTGGCTCATAAGAGTATTTTGAATTGTTGTTTATTAAAAATCAGAGATAAGACTGGCACTAAATGAAGCAATCAAAATAAAAAGACATAACTGTTGGGCTGTGAGCACTACATACTCAAGCATGAATAAAAGAATGCTTCAAGTTAAAACTGAGGTCAGGAGAGCTGAGTTCAGGATCAAGCAGAAAAAAATCATAATAATACGTTTATCCTATTAAGTTAAAACTTCACTATGAAGAGAAGTCCTGTGTTGCTCTATAAAGTACTACTACCTATGTTTCATCTATCTAAACAGGTTTGTTATTAACAATAAAGGAAATTCCTCATCAATACAGAATCAGTCACCAAGCCAGTGCTTCTCGTTCTTATCATCTAAAGTTGGGTAGCATTTAAAGCTCAGCCATGCAATTACATCTGTTCCAACCAAACTTACTAAAATATAAAAATTTTGCAAATATGCCAAACCTGAAAAAACTCACCTAAAAAAAAAACCTTTTCAACCCACAATCTAAGTGAATAGAAGATGTCTCCATTCTAATGGCCTTAAATTTCAAAAACGATAACTCGAAAGTTAAGACTTGTATAACTTCTGATTCCTCCCAACAAAAATAATGTTCACTATTACAAGTTCTATGATAAGTATAATTCATGACAAAAACTCACTGAGCTCCAAAAGGCTCTTGAACCAACAATAATCCGCGAACTATTCTGTGAGAACTATGTTCATGATAAGGACATAGAATCAGTTTGGGTGGTTCCACCTGGGTTCATGTATCAGTTTATTATTCTACACTCATAAATACATAAAAATTACTTAAATTTTATAAGAACTTATTAAAGAGTAAACAGCAGCTTAAAAAAGTGGGGGAAAAAACAAATTCAATCATCAGTGAATAAATGACAGTATTCAAATAAATTTACTTCATCCTTTACAGAGGATAACATAAAATGTAACCATGACCTGATACTCCCAATATATCATTTAAGATAAAAGACTGAGAAAATTCCCTACAATTATGTACATCATAGCACTATTGCAAAAACATATATAAATGTATGCACATAAATATAAGAATATACAAACATGTTCATAAGGATAAACACTAAAAAGTTCCCAGAAATTATCCCTGCATAAATGTTTTTAACCTGCATTTTCTATTTTTTTTGCAATAAACAATTAGTGAGATTATTTGTTTAAAAAGAAAACTACCCTTCTATGCCTCTGTCCTATTCTTTTACTTATAAACTCTGAGAGTTGTACCCAAATTCACCTAACTTACAGCAGTGTTGAGTAATATGAGGAATTCAAAGAAAATGCCTAGAAATTTTAAAAACACAATATGGAATATCTCTAAAGACAAGTTCCAGAAACACACTGCATTGTCAGGAACTTTGTTGCTAAAAAAGAAACAGTTTCAGTGGGTTGGGTTACATTTCAAAGATGCTGCATGTTTGAACAGTGATTCCTTCCTCACCTTCAACTTCAACCTACAAGATGCTCACCCAGACTTTCTTTCTGAAGAGCAGAGTTAATCACATTACTTTACCACTGCTTCTTTCAAAGAACTTGAAACAAGAACCTGTCCAAATGTTCATAAATAAACAATACTTCCCTTCAAACATTTTTATACCTTCCTTAGGTATAAAATTAACTGATTTTAATAGTGTTACATATGAGGCTGTAGGCATAACAAAATCATTTACAGAACACTGTGCTAGGTGCTTCGTGTGCTCTTTTACTCACTCTTCCCCTCAACTCCAAGAAGATGCTCCATAAGATGCTTACAATTCAGAAGACACTGTATCCAAGGTCATGAGAATAAAGATTTAAACCCAGGTCGGGTTCCAAAATTACATTATATTTACTATCTCTCCTCTCTCTCTCTCTCTCTCCCCCCTCTCTCTCTCTCTCCTCTCCTCTCCTCTCTTCTCTCCTCCTCCTCCTCCTCCTCCTCTTCTTCTCCTTCTTCTTCTCTCTCTCTCTCTCCTCTCTCTCCTCTCCTCTCCTCTCTTCTCTCCTCCTCCTCCTCCTCCTCTCCTTCTCCTTCTCCTTCTCTCTCTCTCTCTCTCCCCCCCCTCTCCTCTCCTCTCCTCTCTTCCCTCTTCCTCCCCCTCCCCCCCCTCTCTCTCTCTGGGTGGGGTGGGGACATGTCTCTCACTATGCTACCCAGGGTAGGAACAACCCTTCCACCTCAGCCTCCCAAGTAGCTTGGACTACAGGTCTGTGCCCACCTTTACTATCTCTTTTCTAATGCCTATTAAGTATAAACAGTTACATATCACTCAGGTCCTTTCCAGCTAATACTTTAACTCAGGACAAGAAAGCAAGCAGCATAGGACAGTTGCTAAATTAGCAGCTAAAAAATTAAAAGAAATTAAATTCAATCACAAGTGAGTAGGTAAATGACAGTACATCCTTAGCCCAACATTTTATTCAGTCTTTATAAAGGATAATGCAAATGCAGAATTCTTTGCTTTCCATAGCAAGTCAATTGTTCTTTTTTTAATTTACTGAACATGAACTGCTGTGCACAAGACACTTCATAATATACAAAAATGAGGAAAGCACAGACTTTATCTCCAAAAAGCTGTTACACACTCAAGAGAAGGCATATACAAACTACTCTTAATTTAATAAGAATTAACACTTCAAGAATCACAATCAAATACTGGGAACTTTTGGAAAGTTCAATTTCAAGTAAAATGGGTTTTACTCCTATAGAAGATAAGAAGTTTTCTTAAAATTAAGCTCTTGGATTAAAATACCTCTACCTTCTTAAACATAAAACCCAATGTAACAATAAATGCTAATACTTATCAAGTTTGTGTTAAGTGCTTTACATACTTAGCATTTAGTCTTCACCAATATCCTAAGCACTACTAACGGTTCCATTTTAAAAAGAAAACATAAAAACAAAGTTTACTTGCCCAAAGTTACCTAGCTAGTAAAGGGTGCAGTTGTAACTCATGCAGCAGTCTACCATCTATTATTCTGCCTTTTGACACTTTTATTCATTGATTCAAACATTGCTACACAGAGTTATCATTAGAAAATGAGCACAGAATAATGAACAAGATAGTTTATTCATGAAATTCACCTTTTGATTGAAAGACATTAATATCTGTTTTCTAATAAGGTGATTATGAGCTTATAAAAAGTTACAAAGGAAATAAACAGGTGATATGACAAAATAACTGGAAAAAGTGTACATATGATGTTAAAGAAAGGCCTCTTAGAGTTGTGTTCTATTTGTTCCCAAAGATAGGTGAGACAGGCTAGGGACAGAGAGAAGACAGGTCACTCCTAGCGAAAATGATCAGAGAAGTGGCAAGGGTAAGTCTTAGTTTCAGCACAGATGTGCAAATAGGCTTAGGAAAAGTTACAGTGACTTAAGTCTCAAGCTAGGATTGAAATAACTATGATATCAGATGACAAATGACATTTTGGATAAGGAAAGACTACAAAGATATCCTCTGACTGGCACAAGAGAATAAGGTTAGACACAAGAGGTACCCTAATTGTGGAGAAAGAATCCTGAAAGCAATGGGAACTCTATTATGAGGATAAGCATAATCAGACTGTGGGAAAAATAACTTCTACACAAAAGTCTTGTTTTGGTTGTTTGGGTTTTTCTGGTTTTTGGTGTTTTGGGGGGGTTTTGTTTGTTTGCAGTGTGTTTGCAAGGTGGGGAATTACAGCAGAGAAATTAATGAAGAGACTACAGTAACTACAACTGACTGTGACAAATTTTAAAAACTGACCATAGGGGGTGGTTAATAAGAATGAAAAAAGCTGAGAGCCACTCTGGATATGTCTGTGTAAGAAATACACATGCAGAATCCAATACGGAGTTCCCCCAATTCTACAATATAAATAAGCCCTGCATGCTTTCACCAATGTGTCTGACATTTGTCCACAAATGATTCAATATTCTTTCTGACAGTTACACTTGATGAATATGGCTTCCTAGTATTTTTTTAAATTTCTAACAGAGAAGTGTCAGTACATATTCATTTATCATCACAAATATGTCATCAAATTTTAAATATGGTGCAAACCACATTATTCTACTCACATAGTACACAAATTTTCAAAAGCAAACTATTGTTTTTTTGCTTTAAGTCCAGGTACTACATAGGCCTCAACAAATTAGAAAACCTTAAAGAATCAAAAGGACCTGTGGCAGGTTTAGCATTTGAGTAGCCCCAATGCTATTTTTAGCTCAAGCAACACTTCTTCATGTGCAAGTTTTTCCAAATGATACCAACAAGGTCAAGATCATATCCTATCTAAAAACAAGACCACATAACTGCTAAGATCTCTCACAATGGCTTTTCTAACAAGTGTTATGACCTTATGACCTGATGTTATTTGTATTTTTACTTTTACATATACCTTTGTTTTTTAATATATTTCATGTTTGAAAATACTTATTTGTATTAATACATTGTTTTCATTCTTATTTACACTTTATATATGGCAGTGTGAAATTCCACTATCAGCCTTTTAAAAACAAAAAGTCTTATTTTGTACCAGCACTTCACGTTCAAATGGTAATTTAGGTCTCCGGACATCGTACTGAAATGCATAAGGAAAACTATCATACCCCTGAATAAACGCTGGAGCTCAGAAAGATTAATTAAATTAACTTTTCTAATCCAAGATCTCACAGAAATTGGCAAGGACAGCACCAACATCAGACCTCTGAACTCTAGATTCACGCTCCTCTTCCCCCAGGAAACTACCAATTTAATATTTGAATATTCATGTGCCTCTCTTCAACAAACCTAGACTAAGAACCGAACTACAGCCGCCTTGCCATTATTCTGAGTCTCAAAATGCAGCAGAAACACTAGCATTCTTCCGTAAACACAAACACTGGAACACACGCTTCAGTCAGTACCCCATTCATTGCTGGGTTTGCCCCACTGCACAAAACTTACTAAAATACCCTAGGGCCTTAAAGCAAAAACGGAGCTGTCCTTTTCACTCCGTGGGAAATTCAGTCATGGAGAGAAGTGACTCAAACCATTAAGGTTTTCTAAATTAATAATTTTGGATGCCGAAAGAATGAATTACACAAACCCCTTTTACCCCACCCCGAAGTTGCCTGAGTGTCAAAAATATGGTAGTAAAACACAAAGAAGCGGGGCTGGGTCTCGCTTTGCTCTTCTCTGCGACTCCAGCTGTCCTAAGGCAACCCACTCCTCCAAGTCCAGCGGGTCGCTTCCGCCCCTTAAACCAGCGGGCACCGGCGACGGCCCCGTCCGCATCCCCCACGCCCAGACCAGAGTCCGGCCAGGAAGGCGGCTTAGCCACCTCGGGCTGTCCCTTCTCCCCTACCTGCACGGGGCTAGGCGGCCCACACCTGGCGTCACCGCCCCCGCGCGGGATGCGCGGCCGGAACCAGCCCCTTAACGCGTCGCCCTGGGGCTGCCCGGCCACCCGGGGCAAGTCGGCTTCCGCCCTCAGCTCGCATGGCCGCGGCGGACCGCGCCCCCGCCCCCGCCCGCGTCCCGAGTCCCCAGGGCCCCTGAACCACAGTGCCCGGAGGGGGCGGCGGCGGCGGCGGGGGTGGGGTAAGACGAAGCGCAGCCGCGGAAAGAGGAGGAGCGCGACCCGAACTACCGCGAGGGCGGGAGGGGAAACGAAGGCAGAGGAGGAAGAGGGTCCGCAGAGGAAGCGGCGCTCCGGGAAGCGGGGTCTACCTGCGAGCAGAAGTACGAGCCCTGGATGCCCAGCTTGATGCAGGTGGGACACTGGAGCTTGGCCTCGCTGCTGCAGCCGTCCGTCTCGCACACCCGCGTCTCCACGGCCGCCATGCTGCCTGCCTGCCGGAGGAGCACCTCACCGAGGAAGAGGGAGGGAGGGAGGAACCGCAGGGCGAAGGGGAGGAGAGAGCGAGCAAGCCGGGGGAGGAGCTCGGCCCGCTGCGGGCCTGGGCGCGGAAGAGGGAGGAGCACAGGCCTGGCCCGGACCACGCTGCGCGCTCCGCCCCCGCCCAGCGCGCGCAGCTGGCGCCCCGCCCCAGCCTGCGCCCCGCCCCCGTCCGCGCCCGCGCCCGCGCACCGCCTTCCCCCGCCTCCGGGGCGGTGCGCTAGTCTAGGCTGCAGGGCAGTCCAGCCTCGATTTCTGCGGGTGGGGTGCAGTTCTGCGTCTGTGCGCAACGAAAGCGACCTAGCTGCTAGGGGCTGTGAAGGCCAGGTGGGGTCTGCGAAGAGAGGCGGTCACACCGCGCCCTCTCGGTTCCTTGGGAGACACTTAACCAAACGTCTTTCCTGACCAGGACTCAGGAGCTCCGTGCGTCTCCACACTCAGAGGCAGGGGAAAAGGGCGCTCCGCTCTTCTGCTTTGGTTCGACCCGCCGCTCTATGGATGTGTTTCTAACCGATCGTGTTTGTTTGTTCTGAGGCCTAAGGACCACCGCTTGCCACAGAAAGGAGAATCAGAGCTGTCAGTGAGGCGGCGAGCTGGGGTTTGCATCTGTCCTGCCATTTTTTACTTTTTTTTTTTTTTTTTTTTTACTTTTCCACACAACACCACCACAACCCACCGTTCAAAATGTATACTGCTAGTAATAGTAACAACTACCAGATATCAATACACTTAATTCTTGTATTATCCTAATTAACTACGTAAGAAGTAAATAGGAAAAAAAATGTGTTAATCTTGAAATATCAGACTTGAGAGAAGTTTTAAGGGTTATCAACTGCAAACCTGTTGCCTTAAAACTTCAACTACATTCCAGATCTGCCATTTTCTAAGTTGTGCTTGAATACCTGTGTCACAAGGGAAGAGAAACAAATATTTATTGATCACCAACTAAATGCCGTGATCTTTGTTATTTTTTTAACTTTCATATACCAGAAAAGCTCACATGACTTTTATTAAACTTGTTTTGCTTTATAAGCATTACATGTAAGGTAATAAAATCAAGTAATAAAAATTAAAAGTGGAATTGCTGCATCAAAGGATTTTTACTGTCTGTTGTCCTTTATATGGTTTGCCCTGTTTTTACATAGCTCATTGTAATTCACTAAAGAACATTTATCATTTAAAAATAAAAGGTAGTGGGCTGGAGTTGTGGCTTATTTGCCGAACACTTGCCTGACATGTGTGAGGCACTGGGTTGGATTCTCAGCACCACAGGTAAATAAAAAAAAAAAAGGTTCATTGACAACTAATGTGTGTGTGTGTATGAAAAAGTTTTTAAAAAGAAAGTTTACAATGGAGAAACCTGGCAGATTCTCTTGTAACAATGTTATCAAAGTGAAAATCACCACTAAAGAGCAAATTGATTTTATACCTCTCCTTATGTGAACCCAGAAGAATGCAGTATGTTTTTTGTGGCATTCCTGCCAAAAATGCAGGAATGGATGCTAATCATGATGATACATCAGACAAACCCAAACTGAAGAGTCTGTGGTATATTTGACCTGGGTTCTTCATAATACCAGTGTTCCAAAAGCTGTTCCAGATCCAAGGAGACAAAAGAGACATGATCAGATGCAATGCATGATCATGGGTTAGAATTTAGACCAAAAGGGAGAAAAAAATGTTTCCTTTAGAAAGGAAATTAGGTTGCAGTATTTCCTCATAATCATCTGACTTTGACAATTATGGTGTACTTAACTATACATTGTGGGGGTTTATGATGAGAAAGAGAAAATGAATGTGATAGAATAGGGTACTTGCTGGATGCTCATTACCTGCAGATCCAAATCAAATTGTGTGTAACCCTAGATTACCTCTACTCTCGATATTCTTTATGTCTATGCCTTAACCCTCTGGCAATAGCTAACTGCTCCTGGTTTTCTGAACACATAATGCTGTTTCATTCTTTCATGTACTTTCACATGCTAGTCCCTTTACCTGGACTGCCTTTTCCCATTTGATATTAAAAAAAAAAATATATATATATATATATATATATTAGTTGTAGATGGGCATATCTTTATTATTACTCTTTTAATGTGGAGCTGAGGAACAAACTCAGTGTCTCACATGTGCTAGCAAGTGCTCTCTACCACTGAGCCAC
The DNA here is from genome assembly GCF_902686455.1 of Sciurus vulgaris. Taxonomy (NCBI): domain Eukaryota; kingdom Metazoa; phylum Chordata; class Mammalia; order Rodentia; family Sciuridae; genus Sciurus; species Sciurus vulgaris. The sequence goes on from NC_136469.1 coordinate 60,668,703, forward strand.
ACACCCCCAGCACCCCCATTTGATCTTTTGATGAAATTACTGTTTCTTTGCAATTCATCTCCAACATCACTTCACCCATTAAACTTTTGCTGACCTCCTCAGCTCTAGTTAATTAGTATCTCCTCTGTACTACCTCTCAACCCAGTACAAAGTGCTATTGTTGCAATTAACAACAATTTTTGCTAATATTTATTTATTGAGGACTAAAGATATCCCAGCATATAGTATGGTTTTACTTTTGTTTGTTTGTTTGTTTTTGTTTTTTGTACCAAGGATTGAACCCACGGGCACTAACCACTGAACAACATCCCCAGCCCTTTTTATACATTTTTTTTTATTTTGAGACAGGGACAGGGTCTGACTAAGTTGCTAAGATTGACTTTGAACTCAATCCTCTTGCCTCACAAAACCTCCCCAGCCACTGGGACTACAGGTATTATAGGCATGTACCACCACAGCTGGCAGTGGTTTTACTTTTAACCATTACAAGTATACTATGAGAAAGATAGTGGTATTAAGCCCATTTTTACCTTTGTAACTCAGGGTCAAATAGCAAGTAGGTGACACAGCCTGAACCTGAACTCAGCTCTGTCTGGCTATAAATTCCATGGATTTGGTTTCTTTTTCATTTTGATATGGAGTCCCATTTAGTTACCCAAGCTAGGCCCTCCTCCCTCAACCTCACCGGTAGGTGGGACTACAGGTGCACATCACCATGCCCTACTCAAACTCCTTGTTCTTAACCACTATAGCTCCTTGCCTTTTTTTTTTTTTTTAACCTTTCTCTCCTACTATACTATAACTTCCTGTGATGATAGATTTAATTTGTTTTCCTCTCTATCACTAACCCTTACCAAACCATGGTGCTTGAAATAAAATAGGTACTCAATAAAAATTTTTTCTTTCTTGATTTTCAAATTATGAATTATTCCAAAATGTGAAGGAAAAAAGAGATAATAAAAAGTGAGAGATTATTTTAGTAATCAGAACCTTTCTCAGGTTAAGAGAAAGAAAGAGATGGCACTATTGAGGTCGGTTATTTAGGGAGTAATGAATTTAATAAAGGGACTATAAATCAAGGCATGGGGAGAGTCTTTAAAAAACATAAGAAATGATCTGATAAGTGAACACTAACAATGGGGTAATATCTCCATTCCTAGGCCTGAAGGAATGAGAGGACTGGGCAATTACCAAGACCTTAAGAAAGGTAGGTAGAAGCCCCCTACCTATGTTTATGACCTTTGTTTAAGAAACCTGGCCAGTCCAAAGCCACTGTAATAATAAGGACCTCATTCTTCCCACAACTTCCAGTCTTCTGAAAACTAGAACATGAAGCCCATTTATCTGCAGTAGACCACAAAAGATAGCCTCCTTGGGCATAAAGCAGAATTGAGAAGGGTAGAAAATTAATCCAGGGGAATTCCAAATGGAAGATAATCCAGAATAATGTGGCACCCCCATCCAGTTTAAGAAATGGAATGTGGGCAATACAGGTGAAGTCTCCAGTGTACTCACTCCAATTGCACCCCCTTCCCCTCCCCAGAAATGGGAGTCAGTATCCTAAATTTGGTGTTTATCTTTCCCATAAATATCTTTACAGTGGCATTATAACTATTCTTGTCTTCATCATTCTTTTTCTTTTTTTTTTTTTTTTTTGGGGGGGGGGGGTAACCAGGGATTGAACTCAGGAGCACCTGACCACTGAGCCACATCCCCAGCTCTATTTTGTCTTTTATTTAGCAATAGTATCTCACTGAGTTGCTTAGAACCTCACTTTTGCTGAGGCTGGCTTTGAACTCACGATCCTCCTGCCTCAGCCTCCCGAGCCACTGGGATTACAGGCATGCGCCACCATGCCTTCATCATTCTTGATCATGATCAGAAGATTCATCCTTACTGACACTTACAGCTTTAATTGTTTTTATTTTCCCTACCATAAAACATTGTATTCTCTGAATATGCCACAATGTATATATTCCCATTCTCCTATTGATGGACACCTACTTTGGTTTTTCTATTTTGCTCTTACAGTTCAGTGCTGCCACAATGATCCTTACATGTCTGCATAATGTTATTTTAAAACATAAAGTTGAACTGGGCATAGTGGTGCACAACCAAGGAGGCTGAGGCAAGAGGATCTTGAATTCAAAGCCAGCCTAGGAAATTTAGTGAGATGCTATCTCAAAAAACAAAGAGGGCTGGGGATGTGGCTCTGTGGTAGAGTGCTCCTGGGTTCAATTCCCAGTATCATAAAAATAGGACAAAAAACTCAAAAAATGAAATCTTCTGATCAGGTCTAGCATTTTCATTGCTGTCATGTCCTCATATTTGAGAAGCATCATGGTTCAGTGGTATGAACAATGGGTTGCAAGTGAAAAAACTCACTCATGTTTCTAGTTCCTGTTTCATAAAAAATGCTTACAATCTTTGAACTTTTGTTTCCTCATCCATAAAATATTGTTATAAAATTCGAATGATTGGTGACTACAAAAGCACTTTGTAAACTGTAAAGCACTATAAAAATGTAAGTTCTTACTACTTATCAGCCTTCCTGCTTTGAAGTATGACCTATGGGAATAGGAGTCCTGTCTTGTTTGCCATTGTATCCCTTGACTCAAAATGGGAGTCAGCACAGAATAGGCATTGATCACGAAAAGACTAATCACTATTTTTTTTCTTTTTTTTTTTAATTTATTTTTATTGTAAACAAATGGGATACATGTTGTTTCTGTTTGTACATGGAGTAACAGCATAACAGCATACCATTTGCATATTCATAAATTCACATAGAGTAATGATGTTTGATTCATTCCATTATTTTTTTCCTTCCCCCCCCACCCCTCCCACCTCTCTTTTCCCACTATACAGTCCCTCCTTCCTCCATTCTTGTCCCACTCCCACCCCCCATTAAGTGTCATCATCTGCTTATCAGTGACATCATTCCTCTTTTGAATTTTTGAGATTGGCTTATCTCACTTAACATGATATTCTCCAATTTCATCCATTTGCCTGCAAATGCCATAATTTTATTATTCTTTATAGCTGAGTAATATTCCATTGTGTATATATACCACAGTTTCTTTATCCATTCATCAATTGAAGGGCATCTAGGTTGGTTCCATAGTCTGGCTATTGTGAATTGAGCCGCTATGAACGTTGATGTGGCTGTATCTCTGTAGTATGCTGATTTTAAGTCCTTTGGGTATAGGTTGAGGAGTGGGATAGCTGGGTCAAATGGTAGGTCCATTCCAAGTTTTCTAAGGAATCGCCACACTGCTTTCCAGAGTGGTTGCACTAATTTGCAGTCCCACCAGCAATGTATGAGTGTACCTTTTTCCCCACATCCTCTCCAACACCTATTATTGCTTGTGTTCTTGATAATTGCCATTCTAATTGGGGTGAGATGGAATCTTAGTGTAGTTTTGATTTACATTTCTCTTATTACTAGAGATGGTGAACATTTTTTCATATATCTGTTGATTGCTTGTACATCTTCTTCTGTGAAGTGTCTGTTCATTTCCTTAGCCCATTTGTTGATTGGGTTATTTATATTCCTGGTGTAGAGTTTTTTGAGTTCTTTATATATTCTGGAAATTAGTGCTCTATCCGAAGTATGAGAGGCAAAGATATTCTCCCACTCTGTAGGCTCTCTCTTCGCATTGCTGATAGTTTCCTTTGCTGAGAGAAAGCTATTTAGTTTGAATCTATCCCAGTTATTGATTCTTGCTTTTATTTCTTGTGCTATGGGAGTCCCGTTAAGGAAGTCTGATCCTAAGCCAACAAGGTGAAGATCTGGACCTACTTTTTCTTCTATAATCTGCAGAGTCTCTGGTCTGATTCCAAGGTCCTTGATCCATTGTGAGTTGAGTTTTGTGCATGGTGAGAGATATGGGTTTAGTTTCATTCTGTTGCATATGGATTTCCAATTCTCCCAGCACCATTTGTTGAAGAGGCTATCTTTTCTCCATTGCATATTTTTGGCACCTTTGTCTAGTATTAGAAAATTGTATTTATTTGGGTTTGTGTCCGTATCCTCTACTCTGTACCATTGATCTACCTGTCTATTTTGGTGCCAATACCATGCTGTTTTTGTTACTATTGCTTTGTAGTAGAGTTGAAGTTCTGGTATTGCAATACCCCCTGTTTCATTCTTCCTGCTAAGGATTGCTTTAGCTATTCTGGGTTTCTTATTTTTCCAGATGAATTTCATGATTGCTTGCTCTATTTCTGTGAGGTACGTCATTGGGATTTTAATTGGAATTGCATTGAATCTGTATAGCACTTTTGGTAGTACGGCCATTTTAACAATATTAATTCTGCCTATCCAAGAACATGGGAGATCTTTCCATCTTCTAAGGTCTTCCTTAATTTCTTTCTTCAGTGTTTTGTAGTTTTCATTGTAGAGATCTTTTACCTCTTTGGTTAGATTGATACCCAAGTATTTTTTTTTTTTTTTTGAGGCTATTGCAAATGGAGTTGTTTTCCTCATTTCCCTTTCAGCTGTTTCATCGCTTGCGTATAAAAATGCTGTGGATTTATGCATTTTGATTTTATAGCCTGCTATTTTGCTGAATTCATTGATGAGGTCTAGAAGTTTTCTGGAGGAGGTTTTTGGATCCTCTAAATATAGAATCATGTCATCCGCAAATAGTGACAGCTTAAGTTCCTCTTTTCCTATTCGTATCTCTTTAATTTCTTTAGTCAGCCTAATTGCTCTGGCTGGAGTTTCGAGGACAATGTTGAATAGAAGTGGTGAGAGAGGACATCCCTGTCTTGTTCCCGTTTTTAAAGGGAATGGTTTCAGTTTTTCTCCATTAAGAATGATGTTGGCCATGGGCTTAGCATAAATAGCCTTTACAATGTTCAGGTATTTTCCTACTATCCCTATTTTTTGTAGTGTTTTGAGCATGAAGGGGTGTTGTATTTTGCCAAATGCTTTTTCTGCGTCAATTGAAATAACCATATGATTCTTATCCTTAAGTCTATTGACATGATGGATTACGTTTATTGACTTACGGATGTTAAACCATCCTTGCATTCCAGGAATGAACCCCACTTGATCGTGGTGCACAATTTTCTTAATATGTTTTTGGATACGGTTTGCCAATATTTTGTTAAGGATCTTAGCATCTATATTCATCAAGGATATTGGTCTAAAATTTTCTTTCCTTGATGTGTCTTTTCCTGGTTTGGGTATGAGGGTGACATTAGCTTCATAGAATGAGTTTGGTAGGGTACCCTCCTTTTCTATTTCCTGGAATATTTTGAGAAGAATTGGAATGAATTCTTCTTTGAAGGTCTTGTAGAACTCGGCTGAGAATCCGTCTGGTCCTGGGCTTTTCTTGGATGGTAGATTTTTAATGGCTTCTTCTATTTCATTGCTTGATATTGATCTGTTTAAATCGTGTATGTCCTCCTGATTCAGTTTGGGAGGAGCATATGTCTCTAGAAATTTGTCAATGTCTTCGGTACTTTCTATTTTGTTGGAATACAGATTTTCAAAGTAGCTTCTCATTATGTTCTGTATCTCAGTGGTGTCTGTTGTGATATTTCCTTTTGCATCATGTATTTTACTAATTTGAGTCTTCTCTCTCCTTCTCTTTGTTGGTGTGGCTAAGGGTTTATCTATTTTGTTTACTTTCTCAAAGAACCAACTTTTTGTTATGTCAATTTTTTGAATAGTTTCTTTTGTTTCAATTTCATTGATTTCAGCTCTGATTTTAATTATTTCCTGTCTTCTACTACTTTTGCTGTTATTCTGTTCTTCTTTTTCTAGGGCTTTGAGCTGTAATGTTAGGTCATTTAATTGTTGACTTTTCATCTTTTCTTAAATGCGCTCCATGCAATGAATTTTCCTCTTAGTACTGCTTTCATAGTGTCCCAGAGATTTTGATATGTTGTATCATCATTCTCATTGACCTCTAAGAATTTTTTAATCTCCCCCCTGATGTTTTTTGTTATCCATGTTTCATTCAATAGCATATTATTTAGTCTCCAAGTGTTGGAGTAATTTCCTTTTTTTACTTTGTCATTGATTTCTACTCTCAGTCCATTATGATCTGATAGAACACAAGGCAGTATCTCTATTTTTTTGCATTTCCTAAGGCCTGCTTTGTGGCATAACATTTGGTCTATTTTCAAGAAGGTTCCATGTGCTGCTGAGAAGAAAGTGTATCCGCTCGTTGATGGATGGAATATTCTATATATGTCTATTAAGTCTAGGTTATTGATTGTGTTATTGAGTTCTATGGTTCCTTTGGTTGGATTTTGTTTGGAAGATCTATCTAGTGATGACAGCGGTGCGTTAAAGTTGCCCAGAATTATTGTGTTGTGGTCTATGTGATTCTTGAAATTGAGAAGGATTTGTTTGATGTACAGGGATGCACCATTGTTTGGGGTATAAATATTTACTATCATTATGTCTTCCTGATTTATGGTTCCCTTAAGCAGTATGAAATGTCCTTCTTTATCCCTTCTGACTAACTTTGGCTTGAAGTCCCCTTTATCTGATATAAGGATGGAAACCCCCGCTTTTTTACTGAGTCCATGTGCGTGGTAGGTTTTTTCCCATCCTTTCACCTTTAGTCTGTGGATGTCTTTTTCTGTGAGATGAGTCTCTTGCAGGCAGCATATTGTTGGGTCTTTCTTTTTAATCCATTCTGCCAGTCTATGTCTTTTGGTTGATGAGTTTAGGCCATTAACTTTCAGGGTTATTATTGAGAAATGATTTGTATTCCCAGTCATTTGGCTTATTTTTGGTTTTTAAGTTGGCTTGGTTTCTCCTTTGAGTGGTTTTTCTCTAAGGTAGTTCCTCCCTTTGCTGACCTCCATTGTTGTTTTTCCTTTCCTCCTCATGGAATATTTTGTTGAGAACATTCTGTAGTGCAGGCTTCCTATTTGTAAATTCTTTTAACTTTTGTTTATCATGGAAGGATTTTATTTCATCTTCAAATCTGAAGGTTAGTTTTGCTGGGTATAGGATTCTTGGTTGGCAACCATGTTCTTTTAGAGCTTGAAATATGTTGGTCCAGGCCCTTCTAGCTTTTAGAGTCTGGGTTGAGAAGTCTGCTGCTATCCATAGTGGTCTCCCCCCATATGTAATTTGATGCTTTTCTCTCGCAGCCTTCAAAATCCTATCTTTATTTTGAATGTTAGGCATTTTCGTTATAATGTGCCTTGGTGTGGATCTGTTGTGATTCTGTGCATTTGGTGTTCTGTAAGCCTCTTGTATTTGATTTTCCATTTCATTCTTCAGGTTTGGGAAATTTTCTGATATTATTTCATTGAATAGGTTGTTCATTCCTTTGGTTTGTATCTCTGTGACTTCCTCAATCCCAATAATTCTTAAATTTGGTCTTTTCATGATGTTCCATAGTTCTTGGAGATTCTGTTCATGATTTCTTACCATCTTCTCTGTTTGGGTGACTTTATTTTCAAGATTAAATATTTTGTCTTCATTGTCTGAGGTTCTGTCTTCCAAGTGGTCTAGTCTGTTGGTGATGCTTTCCATTGAGTTTTTTATTTGGTTTATTGTCTCCTTCATTTCAAGGATTTCCATTTGGTTTTTTTTGAGAATCTCTATCTCTTTGTTGAAATGATCTTTTGCTTCCTGCAGGTGCTCTTTCAGCTTATTGGTATTATCATTCATTGCCTGCATTTGCTCTCTTATGTCATCCTTTGCTTCGCGAATCATCTTAATCATGTATGATCTGAAGTCCTTTTCTGACATTTCTTCTAACATACTGTCATTGGATTCTATTTCTATAGAATCTAGATTTGTTTGGATCATTTTCTTCCCTTGTTTTTTCATGTTGTTCATGTATCTTCCCCTCTAGCAGTGCAGATCTGGGGTATTGCAGATTTCCCCCTATAGACTTATAGTGGCCCTATAGGTTTCCAAAACTCTTTCTTTAAGGGGAGATCAATATTAGCAGTGCCCAAATCAGACACTATGCAATCCTAGACCAAATAGCCCCTATGGGGACAATAACATCATGTAAATAAGAGAGAAAACGACTCTGAGGGAACAGGTAAATAGAAGGAAAAGAAAGCAAGAAATGTAAAGAAATAAAAACTTAAATTTTTTTTTAAAAAAGGAGAAAAAAGAAAATCTACTGTATAATAGTCATATACTAATGAAACCTCCCAGTGTTCAGTAGCCTGATGTATGAGAGGTACCTGACAATGAGCTTCAAGCCTCCAGCAGGCATCTCAGGATGGGATTTGCCCCACTCGAAGATCGGAGCTACGGCTTCCAGGATTATCCAAGATGGCTGCTCTGGCTTCCAAATGTGTTGGCAAATGTGGAGCTGCAGCTCAGGGGTGTACGTGGTCAGCTGGAGGTCCTGGAGACAGGATGCAGTTGGTCCGGCAGTGGTCCTGGAGGTCGGGTGTGTTTGGTGTGGTTGTGGGATCCAGGAGGCCGGGTGCAATCAGTTGGTCTGGGTTCCCGGTATTAGGGCACAGTCAGTTGGTCTGGGGGTCCTGTCGGCAGGGAGCAGTCAGTTGATGTGAGGGCCCCAGAGGCAGGGAGTGATCTGTTGGGCTGAGGGATCCTGGAGACAGGACTCAGTCAGTCCGGCCAGGGGTCCTACAGGGCCTGGCTGTTGTCTCAAAATGGTGGCAGCCACGTGCAATCAAACCTGCAGGTACTGCAACAGCGAACCTCCAGGCAGCAGCAGGCAGCTGGCTCTCCCCTGGCGGTCTGTAGTCAATCCACTGGCAGCTGTCGGAGGATCAGGAGGTGAACCTCGAGCGCCAGGTGATGGACAGGGATAAGGCAGGCGATGCACAGGTGAGAGGCAGGCAAATGGCCACTCCTCCAAATTCTTAAGTGTGAGCAGCACTGCACAATAGTTTGGAGACTTGGTGGAATAGAAGATGGAATTTCCAAGGAACAACAGCAGATGCGAGCTCAATTCTTCTTGAACAAGTTCTTATTTTCTGTTACAATTGCCTGAGGCCATCAGATTGCGACTCCTTCACTCTTCCAAAGCAGACTCTGCCCAGTGACTCTTCAGGGAGTTTTCAGGCCTTAAATCTTGGTGTCGGGGGTCTTAAGCCCCCTTGCTCTTCTCGACCAGCGGCAAGGGAAGGGAGCACTCCCCAACAAGGTCAGACCCAAGTAGGTAGGGCCAACTGACTGCCAGTTCCCAGCCCTCCAGTCGGAGGACAATCAGACACATCAGGGAGCCCAGTCACAGCAGGAACTCCTATTTAAAAAAAAAAAAAAAAAAAAAACCTGCAAAACAGGAGCTTAAGAAAATTAAAGTTTCTCTTATGGCAGAGTCAGTCGAGGTCAGCCAGGAAATCCCCGTGTATCAGTCTATCAAAGATCTCAGCTCCAACCTGCAGGCCCACCACCTCCAAAGTTCTTGGATTCCTCATCTGATTGGCTGACACATGGGAGTGGAGAATCATATATGAGATTTAATAGGTCAAATTTGGGAACGGGGTATTCCACTCAATTTCATTGGCCAGGATTCATTCATTGTCTACATCTTATTCCAAGGGATGCTAGAAAATATGCTTCATCTTCTCAGCTAGACAGTCTTTGCTACAGTAATAAAAAAAAATTATACTGTCAATAAATGAATGAAATATACATATCCAAATGCAGCTTAATACCCATTTACTGCTTTCTTTAACCTCTCAATAATGCCTTAAAGTTGAATTTATATCAATTAAAATGTTTAATTAATTATGTTGATTAAAAAGTCTAAACAATTTCACTGTATTTCCTGTAAAGGCCCCTTGAGAACCTCATCGTTTCTCAAGAGTTCTATTTTCCTGAGGGATTTGGAGAGATTAACCACTAAATGCTGCTGTTGCCCCATTATTAGACCCATAATAACATTTAATAGCATTGTAGTAGCATCTGCCTTCCTTAGAAAACAGAGTCAAAAGCCCTTTTCCCTGAAATCTTATTTCCAAAATCTCGCTTAGATGGTTTGTAACATGGACCTGCTAACTAAGAAACTAGCCCAGTTTCTATACCATTCCAGAGCAAAAAGGTCTCTACTTGAAGATCTGTTTCTTCTCCATCTCAGTCTTCTCAGGTGGGTGTCCCTGCATCAGATGATTGTCAACACTTGAGGAAACAAGCCTTGCCTTGAGGAATCAAGGCAATCAAGCCTAGAGGAAACTATAGCTTCAGCTTTTTTGGAACACTCCTCTCAGTACTATAAAGCTTTAAGATATTTATAGGAATGATAAACACCAAACTTAGGATAGTGACCCCTTTTTCTGGAGAGGAGAAAGGGGATTGCAATTAGGGTGAGTACACTGAGAACTTCCACTGTATTGGCTATATTTCATTTCTTAAACTGGATGGGGATGCCACATTATCCTGGATTATCTTCCACTTGCCCCAGCTACCATATAATTAGCTATTTTGAGACTTTGGTGTAGGGATCACATTTTTCTATGTGAATTACATAAAAATTGATTTTGGAGGGATAGTGCTATACATACAAAAGGCAAAATGCAGCCCCTGGATGGTAACATTGGAAAATAGCTTCACAATCTTGTGGAAGGTGATGACTTCTTAAAGAGAACAGAAAGTCTGCATTTATTGCAATCTATCCCTTTGCTCTGCATGCCATCTTAGTCTTACATCAAGTGTCTATATGTGAATGGATTTGTGTCTTGACACTCTATATTAGCCTATTTGACCATCCCTTGCCTTGATACTATATATCCTTTTTTTTTTTTTTTTTACTGTAGCTTTATAATAAGTTTTGATATCTAAAAAAGCCAGTCTTCCCATTTAGTTCTTTTTTCAAGAGGATCTCAGTCCTTAATGGCAAACGGGGGAGGGTGTAAGAGCCCGAGAGTGGTAAGAAAAAGGCCCAAGCAGGGGTAGCATCCAGGAAGTCAGAATAGAGTATCAAGTCCTACACAAGTTGTAAAGGGGGCCCATGCAAGGAGGCAGTTCAGCACTGAAGCCAAGCATCAGTGCCTAACACTCCCCCTACCCGCACCCCCATCTCACTCAGGCTCTGACACCCACACTGGCTTTCCTTCCTTTGGGGATTCCCTTCGAATCATGATCAGGCTTTGACATTTAGTGTGAAAGTGTGTCCTTGAAGGGAATAACCTAGGGTACAATGTCAGAGCCCTAGCACAGTCATGAGGATACCTCTGCAGGGTAATGGTCCAGGCTGTGGTACCATATGACAGACAAAGTGAGAAGGACATCCCCACAGACAGACAGCCTGGTGAGGGGAGTCAACCCCTGCGTGTGATGAGGATGCTATCCACAAAGGAGGCAGCTCAGCATGGAAAGGCAGATGCTAATGGGCATCAGGAGGTGTCCCTCAGGGGTGAACCAGCATGGGGAGTCAGAACCTGAATGTTGTGTGCAGGGAGGGCAGCAGCAGAGCTTGGTTTTGTACAGGAGGATTGATCAAATAAATATGTTGAGGATATTTGAAGTCAGTTTTCTTATACTCTGAGAAGGGAGTTGCAAATATGGAAAGGAAGAAAACAAAAACAACCCCTATAGTGTTGAACTGGAATTGCAAGTAATGGTTTTTAATGTATAAATAGATAGAGATAAATATAGATATGAATGTGTAAGTATAGTGTGTACATGAATATGTAAATATGTACTTTCCCTAGCTCTATCCACGGATCAAGTCTGATATCCCAATAGTGAGGATCATATCTAGTGCCCAAATCTGAGCTTCTTAATATCAGACTCTGCTTAAAGGAACCAGGATACCCTAGAGAAATGACTGGTTCCCTTGCTGGGATGAGGAAAATAAAAATCTGAAAACATCTTATGACAGAAAGCAAGGTAGCCCTCAAAAACTGGTGGGGACATGTAAAATAAAGAAAACAGAAAATTCTGCTTGAAGAGGCTTCCACTGTCCAAATCAGGGAAATATTAACATCAAAATAAATAATGACAACAATAAATTTTATCCCATCAAATAGGCTATGGGGGGCTGGGGAGATAGCTCAGCTGGTAGAGTGCTTGCCTCACAAGCACAAGGCCCTGAGTTCGATCCCCAGTACCACAAAAAAAAAAAAAAAAAAAAAAAGGCTATGGGGCTGAGGTTGTGGCTCAGTGGTAGAGCACTTGCCTAGCATGTGTGAGGCACTGGGTTCAATTCTCAGCACCGCATATAAATAAATGAATAACAATCCCCAGCACCGCAAAAAAAAAAAAAAAAAAAAAAAGCTATAATTTCATAGTGATGGGAAATAGTGAGGCATACAGATATAAAATAAGTAAATAAATTGACGATTTAATGAAAAATAGACTATTCACATGATTTCAAAGTATTTCCCCACAAAATGCTTATTGATTATGAAGGGGAAAAGTAACTTCAGAGTTGACAAGTCAGGCCACCTTCATCAAATAATCAAAGTAAACAGCATCAGCAAAGGGACAAATGGAAGCTGTGCTCTCCACCTGACAGAATGCAATGACATGAATGTGACATCACTTCTGTGACATCCCTTCCAAAGATGCATAACCTGAATCTAATCATGAGAACCCATCAGAAAAACTAAAATTGATGAACATTATATAAATAACTGCCCTGTAATTGTCAACAGCTAATATCATGAAAATAATGGAAAGACAAGGAAATGTTTCAGACCTGTTATGAACCAAATATTTGCATCCAAAATTCGTATGTAGAAATCCTAACTCTCAGTGTGATGATATGAGGGGGGAGAATTTGCAAAATAATCAAGTCATGTAGGTGGAGCCCTCACGAATGGCATTAGTGCCTTCCTAAGAAGACACAAGACTTGCTTTCCAACTGTCTCTCTCCCCACCATGTCTCTAGAACTATGAGAAATAAATGTTTATTGTTCAAGTTGCCTAGTCTGAAATAAGATAAGATTGAAGGAGACAAAGAGACATGCCAACTAAAAGTAATTCATGATTCTGAAATGGGTCCTTTTGCTCAGAAGGACATTATACTAACATTTTGCTCAGAAGGACATTATACTAACATTTGACCAAACTTGAATGGGGTCTGAGGATTCAATGGTAGTAATACACAATGGTAATTTCCTGATTTTTATGGTACTACATGGGTTCAGTAGGAGACTGTTCCAGTTATAGAAAATACACTCTCAAATTTTAAGTGGGTAATGGGACAATAGGTTGACAATTTACTCTAAAATAGTTTAAGAAAATAATTTTTGTACTATCCCTTCAACTTTTTCTTTAAGTGTGAGATTGTTTCAAGAATCAGCCTCATCCTATACAAGAGATTTATAAAATAATATTTATGTATGCTAGTTAATGTATTTTTTCCCTTTCTTTCTTTCTTTTCTTTTTCTTTTTTTTCTTTTTTCTTTTTTTTTTTTTTTTTTTTTTTTTTTTTATTCTGGCTGGAGCTTAACCACTAAGCTGCATCCCCAGCCCTGTTTATTTTGAGACAGGGTCTCCCTAAGTTTTACTAAGGCTGGTTTTGAATTTGTAATCCTCCTGCCTTAGCTTCCCAAGCCTCCTTAATGCATTTTCTAATGCATAGTACAATAAACATTTTTTTTAATTATGGGCAGAGCTAGTGCTTGACTCAGAGACATTGTGAAAATTGTGTGAACTACTTTGAAGAGATTTCTTGAGCTTGATTGAAATACCTTAATTTTAGCATGCACATATTTTCATTTTGCCAGAAAATGTTTGTTGGTTTGTTGATTTTGGGATTGTTGTGCTCTTTTGCAGTGCTTGGGATCAGGCTCTCACACATGCTAGGCAAATGTCTATCATTGAGTCGTACTCCCAATCAAATAATTTTTTGACAATTAGTATTATATGTGTACAGAGTAACAAAAATACAAAAATGGAATCACACAGTAGTATATGTTAGATATGAACTATATAAAACATACTCCTTTGTATCTAGATCCAGTATCCATGGATTTATTAGACAATGGTCATGGTAAATTGTATCTCCAATAATAATTTTTACTCATGCGATGCAAAATAATTAGCATGTTTTGCTAAAACTTTACCAAAAGGCAATATTTCCTTTACTGCATTGCCATACAGTACAATTGCAATATACTTTAAATTAAAAAAAAAAAAAAAAAAAACATTATCACGGGCTACTTATAATTCTGAGAATGGCATCTTGTTCTTTTTATTACATTATAAAGAACTGAGGGGCTGGGGAGATAGCTCAGCTGGTAGAGTGCTTGCCTTGCAAGCACAAGGCCCTGAGTTCGATCCCCAGTACCGCAAAAAAAAAAAAAAAAAAAAAAAAAAATGAATACAAAAAAAAAAAGAAAGAAAGAAAGAACTGAGTCCATTTTAATAGCTACTTTGGTCAAATTGTGTGAATAACATTTCTGTTGGTCTTGGTCTTGATTTACCAGTGTGTATAAGGAACCATTACTGGGGGAAAAACTCCCACGTGCTTGTAAATAAATAAATAAATAAATAAAATAAAAAATATATATGTTATATATATACATGTAAAATATGACATTTGAAAACAATAAAAACTCTTTCCAAGGGGCTGTATAGATCAGTGGTAGATCACTTGCCTAGCATATGTGAAGCCATGGATTTGATTCCCAGCACTGCAAAAATAAGTAAGTAAATTATGGCATTTGTATTTAAAATCATATCCAAAGTGGATACTCAGTAAATATTACCTGACATGCACCTATGTTAGTCAGCTTTTCATCATTGTGACCAAAATATCTGATAAGAAAAACTTAGGTTGAGAAAAGTTTATTTTGGCTCATGATTTTGGAGATTTTGGTCCATGGTCAGCCAACTTCTTTGTTCTGAGCTTCAGATGAGACATCATGGCAGAAGGTTGTGGTGGAGGAAAGCCACTCAATTCATGGCAGCCAGGAAGGAGAGACAGAGCAAAAGGAGACGTAAGCCCCAAGAGCACATTTCAGTGACATACTTCCTCCAGTCATGCCCCATCTGCCTAGAGTTACTACCCAGTCATTCATTCAAAATTATTAATTTTACAATTAATATTATATGTGTACTGATTAACAAAAAAACACACAACAATGGGATCATGCAAATGTATAGTTTAACCATAAACTACATGAAAAATACCCCTGTGGATTGAGATTCAATATCCATGGTTTCATAAGACAATGGATAGAGTAAATTATATTTCCAATAATGGTTTTCACTCATGCAATGCAATAGAATTAGCACGTTTTGCTAAAATCTCTCTAAAAGTATTTCTTTTATTGTATTGCCATGCACTATAATTCCAATATACTGACCCTATTCAAGTTTGGCCAAATGTGTGAATAATGCTCTTTTGTAGCAAAATGATTCATTACAGAATCATAGGTTATTTTGGTTGGCATATCTCTTTAGTCTCCTTCAGTCTTGTCAGACTGGGCAACTTGAACAATAAATATTTATTTCTCACAGTTCTAGAGACTAGAAAGTTCAAGAGCAAGATGCCCACAGATGATGAGGTTACAGTTCTCATAATCCATTTTATCTATGAGCATTTCTGCATTGCCTAAAATGAGTTTTGCAGGGGAGACCTCATATCCAAATCATAGCAATACCTTTTAATGCTTTTAAGACGATTATTTTATAAATAATATCTACTAGATATAACAACCTAAAAATGTAATGAAAATATTTATATTATAATAATATTTTTTTTAAAAAGCAACAAGAAATATGTTAATATTAAGATGAAAAAACTCAGAAAACTTTGAGAGCCTTAAATAAGGGGAAAGATACATATACGACAGTCTTTTAAAAATGTTAGTTTGTTCCAACTTAATATGTAGTTAGTTATAATCACAATGTTAGTGAGATAAATTGTTATTTGGGTTTTTATTTTTATTTATTTATTTATTTACTTATTTATTTATTTATTTATTTATTTATTTATTTTTGGTACCAGGGATCAAATCCAGAGGTGCTTAACCCACTGAGTCAGATCCTCAGTCCTTTTTTATATTTTATTTAGAGACGGGGTCTCACTAGGTTACTTAGGGCCTTACAAAGTTGCTGAGGCTGGTTTTGAACTTTCAGTTCCCCTGCCTCAGCCTCCCAAGCTGCTGGGATTACAGACATGCACCATGATGCCCAGCAATTATTATTGTTTTGTTGATTGTTATCTATATGATTTTAAATTGTATTTATTTTTTTAAACAAGCAATGAAGAGGATGGTATAACTTAGTGGCAGAGCACTTGCCTAGCATAGTGAGGTCCTGGGTTCAATCCCTGACACTAAAAAAAAAAAAAGAATAACCACAAAATTATGGAAGAGAAATAATAAATTAAAACGGAAGCCTAATTCTGTCATGAATGAAAATATAGATGCCACCATAATAATAATATAGTCCCATGTGACAATATAATCTAGAAAGCAGAATAATAGAGTGGAAAAAAATGGAAATAAATGAGTTCAAATTCTGCTTCATCTCCTTTGCACTTAGTGTCTCCTGGTCCCTTTCCCATATACAAGAATTTATTCATACACTCTTTTCTTAATTCAGTTTCTGTGGCTAATAACACAATCCCAAAGACTGAACACATGGTAAACAGGTTTATTTGGCTCACAGTTTGGTCCAAGGTCAAGGGGCCACAAATGGTTATGGTTTTTTAATTATTATTATTTTTCTTTCAATGCTGAATATTGAACACACAGCTTTGTGCATGCTAGACAAGCCCCTGAGCCACATCCCCAGCCCTAGTGATGGACTTAACTGCAGAGTCCTGAGGAAGTGTGGGTCAAGAGGCAGGAAAAGTCCATTTATTTCTCTGTTTGTCCTTATTAAACCACCAGTATTCAAGCATGGGTGCTGCACCCAGATGACCTTTTAATCCTGACCATCTCCCAAAGACCCTATCTTGAAACACTATAGTTGGATTAAGTTTCCACCCTTTTAATACTTCACAATGGGAATTAAGTACATCTAAGGTGACAAACCATATTCAAACTATGGTAATTATGTATGATAAAAATATTATAGGGAAGGCTAGGGTTATAGCTCAGCACATATGAGGCACTGGATTCAATTCTCAGCACCACATACAAACAAATAAATAAAATAAAGGTATTGTGTCGTCTACAACTTAAAAATATATATAGTAAAAAATATTTCAGGGAACACATATTCTCTTTTATGAAATGTAGTGTTGTTCAATCTAGAATGAAAAATAAAGACAATTAAGATCTTTAAAATACTACAAATTAAATCAAAAGAGAAGAATGATTGAATAAATATCCTTAGGATAATTCAGTAGCAATTTGGGAAATTTATTTAATAATGAATTAAAGTGCAAAATAAAGAACTAAAGGTGGTTTCAAGATGGCGGCCTAGAGGGTGGCTGCATTTCATGTTGCTCCAGGACTCAGGATTCAAAAGAGGAGATATTGAGAGACTTGGGACCAACTCAAAGCAGCTGGGTGAATCTCTCCTGTTGGGGAGGCATCCCGGATGGGACGGTAGTCCAGGAAAGCAGGGAACTTTGTGAAGTAGAGTTGCCGGTGAGACACCCCTCCCCGCCGGAGCAGTGAACTTGGACAACTGGGAGCATCGTAAAGGAGTCCGCTCAGCACAGCGCTGGGACTCGGAGCAACCACTGGGGCTCCGGCGGCTGCCCAGGGGAGGAGCGGCGAGGAGAGCTGTGTGGACTCAGAACACCGGGACCTGCCCTGAGGAGAAGGAGGAGGAGCGCGGCCGCTTGGATTCGGAGTGACTATACCAGAGCTACAGGCGGTTGCCAGAGGAGAAGCCACGCGGCGAGCTGTTTGGACTCAGAGCAAGTGCTTCTGAACACCGGGGCCTGCCCTGAGGAGGAGGAGGAGGAGCGCGGCCGCTTGGATTAGGAGTGGCTATACCAGAGCTACAGGCGGTTGCCAGAGGAGGGGCTGCGTGGCGAGCTGTTTGGACTCAGACCACTTCTGAACACCGGGGCCTGCACGGAGGAGTAGGAGGAGGAGGAGCGTGGCGGGTCGTTTGGACACGCAGTGACTGCATTAGAGCTCCAGGCGGCTGCTCAGAGGAAGAGGCGATTGGTGAGTTGTTTGGACTTAAAGCGACCGCTCCTGAACACAGGGGGGCTGCCTGGAGGAGGAGCGCGGTGGGTCGCTTGGTCTCCAGGGGCCACACCAGAGCTCCGGGCGACTGCCCGGAGGAGGCGTGCAGCGGGTCACGTGGATTCAGAGCCACTCACAGTGACCACTCCTGAACACCCGGGGGGTTACCTGGAGGAGGAGGAGGAACAGGGAGGGTCATTTCAACACGGAGTGATTGATTGCCCTGGGCTACGGGTGGTTGGTGGGAGGAGGAGGCACGCAGTGAGTTGCTTGGACTCCTAGTGACCGCACCGGAATACTGGGCGGCTGTCTGGAGGAAGAGGCGTGTGGCGGGTCTCTTGGACTCAGAGCGATTGTACAGGGCCCCAGGTGGCTGCTCACAGGAGGGGCCGCATAGCCAGGCGATTAGGTGCAGAGCAGGGTCCCAGAATCTAGGAGGCTTCTTGGTGGAAGAGCCCCACAGACACACGCTTAGGGGCGGAGCGAAGGTTCCAGGCCTGCGGGCAGATTCTCTGAGGAGGGGCAGCCTAAGGAGATTCATCTGCGAAGGATGAGGCTCCCAGGCCCAGGAGGTAGGGCCAGGCCCCTGGGAACGTTGCAGCGGAAGGCAGCCCAGCCCAGGCGGTAGCTGTAAATTGAGGGGAACCTCTAGGAGGGGAACTGACCAGCAAGACCTCCCCACCGGGTGAGTCTTCCCTGCCGGGTGAAGTTTCCCCACAAGGACGGTAAAACCAGAGACACAGGTTCAAACAGACCTTGCCTCAGCCCGCAGCCTAATTCCCCTTTGGATGACCATTGATAAACAAGTGGAGGCACCTCTGCCCACTAGCAGGGAATATACCCCACATGAAGGCCACCACTCCTAGAGAGGCAGCTTCCTTGTGGAGCACCGCATTATCAACTTTCGCCAAGACTTCAGCCTACTGAAGGCTAAGGGGGGATATATATAGAAATCTTCAGGGACATTGTAAGTCAATAGAGGAAATCTGCAATATCTCAGCGGTCCACTAAAACCTGAACAATATGAGAAAACAAGGGAAGAAAATGCCCCAAACAAATCTAGATGTTACATCAATAAAACCCAATGACAGCATGGCAGAAGAAATGACAGAAAAGGAGTTCAGAATGTACATAATTAAAATGATCAGGGAAGCAAACAATGAGATGAAAGAGCAAATGCAGTCACTGAATGATGAGATGAAAGAGCAAATGCAGGCATTGAATGATCGCACCAATCAACAGTTAAAAGAGTAAATACAGGAAGCAAAAGATCATTTCAATAAAGAGTTAGAGATATTGAAAAAAAACCAAACAGAAATCCTTGACCTGAAGGAAACAATAAACCAAATTAAGAACTCCATACAAAGCATATCCAGTAGGATAGAACACCTGGAAGACAGAACCTCAGACATTGAAGACAAAATATTTAACCTTGAAAACAAAGTTGAACAAACAGAGAAGATGGTAAGAAATCATGAACAGAATCTACAAGAACTATGGGATATCATGAAAAGGCCAAATTTAAGAATTATTGGGATTGAGGAAGGCCTAGAGAAAAAAACCAAAGGAATGAACAATCTATTCAATGAAATAATATCAGAAAATTTCCCAAATCTGAAGAATGAAATGGAAAATCAAGTTCAAGAGGCTTATAGGACTCCAAATACACAAAATTACAACAGACCCACACCAAGGCACATTATAATGAAAATGCCTAACATACAAAATAAAGACAGAATTTTAAAGGCTGTGAGAGAAAAGAACCAAATTACATTCAGGGGGAAACCAATATGGATATCAGCAGATTTTTCAATCCAGACCCTAAAAGCTAGAAGGGCCTGGAACAACATTTTTCAAGCCCTGAAAGAAAATGGATGCCAACCAAGAATCTTATACCCAGCAAAATTACCTTCAAATTTGACGATGAAATAAAATCCTTCCATGATAAACAAAAGCTAAAAGAATTTACAAAAAGAAAGCCAGCATTACAGAACATTCTCAGCAAAATATTCCATGAGGAAGAGATGAAAAACAAAGAAGCAAATCAGCAAAGGGAGGAATTATCCTAAAGGAATTGTCAAATAAAGGAGGAACCAAGTTGTGTCAAACAAATAAATAAATAAAATTTAAAAAATGAACCAAATGACCGGGAAACCAAATCATATCTCAATAATAACCGTGAATATTAATGGCCTGAATTCATCCATCAAAAGACATAGACTGGCAGATTGGATTAAAAAGAAGGATCCAACAATATGTTGCCTGCAAGAGACTCACCTCATAGAAAGAGATACCCATACACTAAAGGTGAAAGGATGGGGAAAAACATACCATGCACATGGACTCAGCAAAAAAGCTGGAGTATCCATCCTCATTTCCGATAATGTGGACTTCAAGCCAAAGTTAGTCAGAAGGGATAAAGAAGGTCATTTCATACTGCTTAAGGGAAGCATAAATCAGCAAGATATAACAATCATAAACATCTATGCCCCAAACAGTGGCTCATCCATGTATGTCAAACAAATCCTTCTCAATTTCAGAAACCAAATAGACCATAACACAATAATACTAGGTGATTTTAACACGCCTCTCTCAGCACTGGACAGATCTTCCAGACAAAAATTGAACAAAGAAACCATAGATCTCAATAACACAATCAATAATTTAGACTTAAGACATTTATAGAATATTCCATTCAACCAAGAGCGAATACATTTTTTTCTCAGCAGCACATGGATCCTTCTCTAAAATAGACCATATATTATGCCATAAAGCTAATGTTAGCAAATACAAGAAGATAGAGACACTACCATGTATTCTATCAGATCATAATGGATTGAAGTTAGAAATAAATGAAAGAGTAAAACACAGAAACTATTCCAACATCTGGAGATTAAACAATATGCTATTATATGATGAATGGATAATAGAAGATATTAGGAAGGAAATTAAAAATTTCTTAGAGGTAAATGAGAACAAAGAAACATCATATCAAAATCTCTGGGACACTATGAAAGCAGTACTTAGAGGAAAATTTATTTCATGGAGCGCATTTAATAAAAGAAGTAAAACTCAACAAATAAAACACCTAACACTACACCTCAAAGCCCTAGAAAAAGAAGAACAGGCCAGCACCAAAAGTAGTAGAAGACAGGAAATAGTTAAACTCAGAACTGAAATCAATGAAATTGAAACAAAAGAAACAATACAAAAAATTGACAAAATAAATAGTTGGTTCTTCAAAAAATAAACAAAATTGATAAACCTTTAGCCACACTAACAAAGAGAAGACGAGAGAAAACCCAAATCACTAAAATTCGGAATGAACAAGGAAATATCACAACAGACAGGATTGAAATACAAAACATAATTAGAAGCTATTTTGAAAATCTATACTCCAACAAAATAGAAAATTTCGAAGACATCGACAGGTTTCTAGACACATATGAATTGCCTAAACTGAACAAGGAGGACATACACAATTTAAATAGACCAATTTCAAGTACTGAAGTAGAAGAGGTCATCAAAAGCCTACCAACAAAGAAAAGTCCGGGACCAGATGGGTTCTCAGCCGAGTTCTACAAAACCTTTAAAGAAGAGCCCATTCCAATACTTCTCAAAGTATTCCATGAAATAGAAGAGGAGGAAACCCTCCCAAACTCATTCTATGAAGCCAATATCACCCTGATACCTAAACCAGACAGAGACACATCAAGGAAAGAAAATTTCAGACCAATATCCTTAATGAACATTGACGCAAAAATTCGCAACAAAATTTTAGCAAATCGCATACAAAAACATATTAAAAAGATAGTGCACCATGATCAAGTGGGGTTCATCCCAGGGATGCAAGGTTGGTTCAACATCAGGATATCAATAAATGTAATTCACCATATCAATTGACATAAAGTCAAGAATCACATGATTATTTCAATAGATACAGAAAAAGCATTTGATAAAATACAGCACCCCTTCATGCTCAAAACACTAGAAAAATAGGGATAGTGGGAACATTCCTTAACATTGTAAAGGCCATCTATGCTAAGCCCATGGCTAATATCATTCTAAATGGTGAAAAACTGAAAGCATTCCCCCTAAAAACTGGAACAAGGCAGGGATGCCCTCTTTCACCACTTCTATTCAACATCGTTCTTGAGACTCTGGCCAGAGCAATTAGACAAACCAAAGAAATTAAAGGGATACGAATTGGAAAAGAAGAACTCAAACTATCCCTGTTCGCTGATGACATGATTATATATTTAGAGGAACCTGGAAATTCCACCAGAAAACTCTTAGAACTCATAAGTGAATTCAGTAAAGTAGCAGGTTACAAGATCAATGCCCATAAATCCAACGCATTTTTATACATAAGTGATGAATCTTCGGAAAGAGAAATTAGGAAAACTACCCCATTCACTATAGCCTCGAAAAAAATAAAATACTTGGGAATCAATCTCACAAAAGAGGTGAAAGACCTCTACAATGAGAACTATACAACACTAAAGAAAGAAATTAAAGAACACCTTAGAAGATGGAAAGATCTTCCATGTTCTTGGATAGGAAGAATTAATATTGTCAAAATGGCCATACTGCCTAAAGTGCTATACAAATTCAATGCAATTCCAATTAAAATCCCAATGACGTACCTTACAGAAATAGAGCAAGCAATCATGAAATTCATCTGGAAGAATAAGAAACCCAGAATAGCTAAAGCAATCCTTAGCAGGAAGAGTGAAACAGGGGGTATTGCAATACCAGATCTTCAACTCTACTACAAAGCAATAGTAACAAAAACAGCATGGTATTGGTACCAAAATAGAAAGGTAGATCAATGGTACAGAATAGAGGACACGGACACAAACCCAAATAAATACAATTTTCTCATACTAGACAAAGGTGCCAAAAATATGCAATGGAGAAAAGATAGCCTCTTCAACAAATGGTGCTGGGAGAATTGGAAATCCATATGCAACAGAATGAAACTAAACCCATATCTCTCACCATGCACGAAACTAAACTCAAAATGGATTAAGGACCTCGGAATCAGACCAGAGACCCTGCAGATTATAGAAGAAAAAGTAGGTCCAGATCTTCAACATGTTGGCTTAGGACCAGACTTCCTTAACAGGACTCCCATAGCACAAGAAATAAAAGCAAGAATCAATAACTGGGATAGATTCAAACTAAAAAGCTTTCTCTCAGCAAAGGAAACTATCAGCAATGCGAAGAGAGAGCCTACAGAGTGGGAGAATATCTCTGCCAATCATACTTCAGATAGAGCACTAATCTCCAGAATCTATAAAGAACTCAAAAAACTCTACTCCAAGAATTCAAATAATCCAGTCGACAAATCGGCTAAGGAAATGAATAGACACTTCACAGAAGAAGATCTACAAGCAATCAACAAACATATGGAAAAATATGGACATAATAATACATATTATTATGTCTCTAATAATAAGAGACATGCAAATCAATACCACCCTAAGATTCCATCTCACCCCAATTAGAATGGCAATTATCAAGAATATGAGCAACAACAGGTGTTGGCAAGGATGTGGGGAGAAAGGTACACTCATACATTGCTGGTGGGGCTGCAAATTAGTGCAGCCACTCTGGAAAGCAGTGTGGAGATTCCTTAGAAAACTTGGAATGGACCCTCCATTTGATCCAGCTATCCCACTCCTTGGCCTATACCCAAAGGACTTAAAATCAGCATACTACAGAGATACAGCCACATCAATGTTCATAGCGGCTCAATTCACAATAGCCAGACTGTGGAACCAACCTAGATGCCCTTCAATTGATGAGTGGATAAAGAAACTGTGGTATATATATATACAATGGAATATTACTCAGCCATAAAGAATAATAAAATTATGGCATTTGCAGGCAAATGGATGAAATTGGAGAATATCATGGTAAGTGAGATAAGCCAATCTCAAAAAGCCAAAGGACGAATGATATCGCTAACAAGTGGATGATGACACATAATGGTGGGAGGGAAGGGTTAATGTTAGGGGTAGAGTTAGGGTTAGGGAAGGGGTAAGAATGGAGGAAGGAAGGACTGTATAGAGGGAAAAGTGGGGTGGGAGGGATGGGGGGAAGGGAAAAAATAACATTACTCTATGTAAATTTATGATTACACAAATGGTATGCCTTTACGCCATGTACAAACAGAGAAACAATATGTATCCCATTTGTTTACAATAAAATAAAAAAAAAAAAGAACTAAAGGTCATAAATTCATCTCTTAGAGGTTTTCTAAAATTCTATGTTTAAAAATTATTAAAAACAATTATATGTCCAAAATTCAATCTTATGTATTTATTAAACACCTACCATATTCTAAAGCACTGTGTCCAGTTCTCAGGATACCTAGGTGAACAACAAAACAAAATGGACTTTGTAGTCTTGAAGATCTGACGATTAACAAATAGGGAGGTGTAGACAACACTATAAGAAAAAGAAAAAATTGTACTGACTTACAGATAGGTAGATATAAATCAATGTAATAGAATCTGGAATCCAAAAATAGACCTGTACTTTACTTCCCAAAAAGATGAAAATGCGTATCTATGATATACGCATTTGTGTCCTCACAAAATTCCAATGTTGAAATTCAATCTCCAATGCAAAAGTATTAAGAATATTCTTAATATTTCTGTGGGAAGTGATTAGGTCTCAAGGGTTTAGACCTCATAGATGGGATTGATGCCCTCAGAGGTGAGAGGGAGTTTATTCACAACTTCTGCCATGTGAGGACACATAGAAAGCACCATCAATGAGGAAGAGGCCCTCCCCAGACATCAAATCTGTTGGTGTCTTGATCATGGACTTCCTAGCATGGGCTTCCCAATTGTAAGCAATAAATTTCTATTTACAAATTATTAGTCTAAATTATTTTGTTATAGCAGTCCAAAAAGAGTAAAACACAATCCAAATGTCCATCAACAGTCAAGTGGATATTTTTGAAAATGTATTTACCTGGGGGTATTGTTCAGTGGTAGAATGTGTGCTTAGCATGAGCAAGGCCCTGGGTTTGATCCTGGCACAAAACAAAGAAACAAACAAACAAACAAACAAATACATAATCCAGCTATAAAAAAGAACAAATACATGCTAAAATATGGATGGTCCTTGAAAACATTAAGTATACTTAGTGAGAGAAGTAAATATAAAAAGCCACATATGGTATGATTCTATTTTTATAAAATGTCCAGCATAGGCAAATCCATAGATACGAAAAGTAAAATAGTGGTTTCCAGGAGAGAGTGGGGACTTACTAAGGGTTTCTTTTATTTTTTTCTCTTTATTTTATTGATTGATTGATTGATTTACATGTGGTGCTAAGAATCAAACCCAGTGCCTCACACATGCTAGCAAGCACTCTACCACCGAGCCACAACTCCCAGCCCAAAGGGTTTCTTTCTGGCAGATAAATTCTAGTATAAAATGTCCTAGAATTGGGTTCTCTCTTTCTGGACCTGGCCTAGGAGGAAATGGCACCACAGAAGTTGATATCTACCATAACAAGAACCAAAATGTTGAGTGCAAGAAGCCCAAGAGCCAGGACATCTATTGAAGCTGCCAGTCAGCTGTACAGGTTTCTCACCAGGGCAAACCAATTTCACTTTCAACCAAGTTGTGTTGAAGAGGTTGTTTATGAGTTACACCAACCAGGCATCTCTGTCTCTTTCCCAAATCAATCCATAAAATGAATCTTCCTGGTTGGGGAAAAACACAAACAAAAATGGCTGTGATTGTGGAGACTGTAGGGATATGTGCGGGTTCAGGAGGTGCCCAAACAGAAAGTGTGTACTTTGCAAGTGAGCAGCCCAGTGGCAGCCACATCCTCAATGCAGGGGACAAGATACTGACCTCGGAGCAACTATCCCTGGACTCCCTCAAGGGCTGTGTCACCATACTCCTATGGTCCTCAGAAGGACCCACAAGTTTACAGACATTTCAGTAAGATCCTTGGGAACCCCTTGTCTACTCTAAAGGCAGGAAATTCCAGCACACCATAGGCCATAGGACCAGCCCTGGAAAAAATCTAATACCAGATCAATCCCTATTGTTAAAAAGATTTTTTTTGCAGGGGAGGAAGGAAGAATGAAGAAACTTTGGATTTTGCAGAGGGGACAAGGGAGAGGTAGGGTGATGGGGAAGGGAAGGATGGTAGAATGAGACAGACATTATTACCCTATATACATGTATGAAAAAAATAAAAATTAACTCTAAAAAACTGATTTTGGATGCTAAAAAATAAAATAAAACCTAAAAGTTCTACAATTAGACTGTAGTGATGGTTGTACAACCTTATAAATATACTAAAAACCACTGAATTGTACATTTTTAAATAAATATTTTTTAGTTATAGGTGGACACAATACCTGTATTTTGTTTTTTACATGGTGCTGAGGATTGAACCCAGTGCCTCATGTGTGCTAGGCAAGAGCTCTACCTCTGAGCAACACCCCCAGTCCCCCATGTTTGAAATGCTGGATTTTTATGATAAATTAGCTTTATCTCAATTTTTTTAAAAGTTAATTTGAGAAGGAAAGAAAGGAGAGAGAGAGAGAGAGAGAGAGAGAGAGAGAGAAAGGAAGAAAGAAAGAAAAAGGAAGGAAAGAAGGAAGGAAGGGAGGGAGGGAAGGAGGGAGGTAGAGAAAGAAAGAAAGAAAGAGTGAGTGACTCCTGGGCCTGCTCCTGAAAAGGAATTTTAAGTTATTATCCCCTTTGCTCTTGGTTTTCTTACTTTTCATTGAAAAGCTGGTTATTAGTCTTATTGCTCTTTCAAAAGTGACTTCCCTCCCTTTGAATGCTTAAGATTTTGCTTATTGTCTTTGACTTTTAGTAGCTTTTCTATGATGTGCCTACACATGATTTTATGTGTACTTAACCTGCTTGGAATCTAAAGTTTAAGGTCTCTGAATTGATGTCTCTTGTCAAATTTGGAAAATTCTTAGTCAATATTTCTCACTATACACATAATAAAATTAAATTGCACAAACTGTAAAAGAAATCAAGAGAACAAACCTATTTACAATAGGCACAAAAATAAAATACAAATAAATCTGACCAAGGATGTGACAGACGTATACAATGAAAACACTAAAACACTAAAACGCTGAAGAATAAAATTAAAGAAGACACAAATAAATGAAAAGACATCGTGGGTTCATGGATTGGAAGAACTAATATTGTTCTAATATTGAACTAATATTGTTGAAATGTCCCACTACCCAAAGTGATTGACAGATGCAATGTACTACCCATCAAAATTCCAATGTCATTTTTCATAGAAATAGGGAAAAAAATCACCTAAATTCTTGTGAAACCACACAATGCTAGAAAATGCTATATCAGAGAGGAAAAAAAAAAACCTGAATAACTGAAGCAATTATATAGCTGGAGGTAACACAATACCTGATTTTCAAACTGTACTACATGATGAAATGATTTGTGACCAAGTTGCCAAAAATACACAATGGAAAAAGGGTTTTCAATAAATGCAGCTGGGAAAAATGGATCAACATGCAGAAGAATGAAATTGGACCCTTATCTCACACCATATCAAAATCAACTCAAAATGGATTAAAGACTTAAATGTAAAAGCAGAAACTATAAAACTACCACAAGAGAACAGAGAAAAATATTATGTGACTTTGGTCTGAGCAATGAATTTTTTTTTGCTTGATCCCCAAAGCACAGGTACAAAAAGCAAACAAAAAGACAAATGGGATTATAACAAACTTGAAAATCTTCTCCACAACAAAGGAAAGAGTTAATAGTAAAGATAGAAGCTACAGACTGGGGAACTTCGCAAGGCATACATTTCGTAAGAGATTAATATGAAAAATATATAAGGCTCAGTGGGGTGGGGGTGGGGAATGAGAGAATAATGGGGGAACTTTAGAATATGTAGAAGAAAATGAGAGGGAGGGGGGTATGAAAAATGGTGGAATGAGACAGACATCATTGCCCTAGGTACATGTATGATTACACGAATGGTATGAATCAGCATTGTGCACAACCATAGAAACGAAATTATGTACCCCATTTGTGTACAATGAATCAAAATGCAGTCTGTAAAAAATTAAAAGCTAAATAAAAAAATATATATATAAGGAAAAAATATGTACAAGGAACTCAATAGCAAAAATCCCAATTTAAAAATAATGGGCTGGGGGTGGTGGTGCAGGCCTATAATCCCACGGGCTTGGGAGGCTGAAGCAGGTGAACTGAGAGTTCAAAGTCAGCCTCAGCAACAGGGAGGTGCTAAGCACTCAGTGAGATCCTGTCACTAAATACAAAATAGGGCTGGGGATGTGGCTCACTGGTCCAGTTCCCTGAGTTCATTCCCTGGTACCAAAAACAAACAAACAAACAAAAAACCCCAACAGATATATGACAAAAATGATCAACATCACTAATCATTAGGGAAATGCAAATTAAAACCACAATGATACATCATCTCACAACTGTCAGAATGGCCATAATTTCATCAAAAAGACAAAAGTAACAATTGTTGGTAAGTATGTGGAGAAAAGGGAACCCTTTACACTGTTGGGTTGTAGTGTAAATTAGCACAACCCTTAAGGAAAACTGTATGAAAGTCTTCAAAAAAAATCTAAGTATAGAATTATTATTATATGCTCAAATAGTCTATTTCTGGATCTTCATCCAAGAGATTTGAAATCAGTGTATTAAAGAGATGTCTGCACTCCAATGCTCATTGCAGCACTATTCAGAATAACCAGATTATGGAATCAACCTAAATGTCCATCAACAGATGAATAGATAAAGAAAATGTAGAATATATACACAATGGAACACTACTCAGCCTTATAAAAGGAAATTTTGTCATTTGCAACAACATGGATGAAATTGGAGAATATAAGTGAATATATCAGGCATAGAAAGACAAACCTGTCTGTTCTCACTTATATACGTGGAATCTAAATCAATCAATCAAACTCTTAGACACAGAGAAGAAAATAGTGGTTACAGAGACCTGGGCATTGGGGGCAATTGGAAGATGATGGTCAAAGTGTATAAAATCTTATTAGGAATATTTTTTTAGATCTATTGCACAGCCTGATTAATATAGTTAATATTACTGTATTGTACATTTCAAAATTGCTAAGTGAAAATTTTAAATGTTCTTACCACAAAAAATAGGTATTTGAGGTGATAGTTCAATTAGCTTGATTTAGTTATTCCATGTTGTATTCATAAAGCTAATATCACTTTGCACTCCATACACATATATGCAATTATAAGTTGTCAATTTACAGTAAAATAAAAACTTTAAATGAATAAATTCCTATGACACCTATATTGAATTTTTTCTCTATGCCAAATATGATTCTTTATGTCCTTTTCTAAAATTTGTAGCATCTCCTCAAAATTTCCATTTGAATATTTCAGACAAAAAGTCAGTTCTTTTGTTGGAAGCCCAAATATTATTATTTGGTGGTCCTTTCTTATAATATTGTAATTCAAGAAAATAATTCCGCTGATTTCTGCCAAGAAAGAATATGTTTGACTGCCTGAGTTCTGAAAAAGGAGGGTTGAGAGGCATCTTTGTATCTTCACTGGATTCTCCTAGTAAGGTCCTAGGATCACAACTTTCTCTGCTCCACACCTCATGTTTTTATTTCCATTTTCTTTGACCTTATGGGTCTATACCTGTTTTACTCCTTTTCTGCCCCTTTGGTAAAGCTTTGAGTATAAGAGAAAAAGGTAATCATATATACATACATCTGCCCAATACTGACAAGAGTGCCATAAAATATTGTTATAGTTTCTGACAATAGTCTTCCCCCACCCCATGCTGGGCATGGACCTCAGGGCCTTGTGTGTGCCAGGCAAGTGCTCCACCCTGACCTATGCCCCCACCCCTGACAGTAGTATCTTACTTTAAAATTCTTTAAATCAGGTTTCCTTCCTGAGAAAAAAAGCCTAAATAAATCATCCTAAATTCAATTAAGAATGTTTTCCATGCATAAAAGATTCAGTAACATCCCTTATGAGAGTATAAATTTAGGTCAGCCTAAATGTCTAATTATCTGGGACTAAACATGTGAACTGTGAGTCTATGTGTAAAGAAAAATTGTGCCATCCTTTAAATTTTTGTGTAAAGGTAAATATTAGCATAGAGAAATTATTGTTATACACTGTTAACAAAGAATGCAAGAATAAATAAATTTTATTAAAACAAAAACAAAAATAGAAGCATGTAAAAAATATACAGGAAATATACCCCCGTATGTGTATCTTTGGGAAATGATGACAGATTTATTTCTTTATATTTGTCTATATTTTCCAGTATCTTTTAATAAATACATGCTTTCTTAAAATGAAGGGAGAAAGCTATTCACAAAAGGAGAAACATTACTTTACAAAAGGAGAATACATTATTTATAACAATCTAAAATCCACATTATTTGTCCAAAAGTTCCTATTTCTTTTGAATTCATCACAAGTTGCAGATTTCAATTCAATTATAAAGATGGGGGATTTTACATTAAACATTTTTTTTCTTTCTTTTTTTGAAGTACTGGGGATGAAGCCCAGGGCCTTGTGCTTGCAAGGCAAGCACTCTACCAACTGAGCTACCAACTGAGCTATCTCCCCAGCCCTTGAACATTTTCTTTAAAAAAAATATTGCCTAAAGAAAAGTTCTGGGCTGAGGAGATAGCTCAGTTGGTAGAGTGTTTGCCTCACAAGCACAAGGCCCTGGGTTCAATCCCCAGCACTGCAAAAAAAAAAAAAAAAAAAAAAAAAAAAGTTCTTCACTCACAATACTAAAAACTCCTGGGACCATCTTCTCTACTTTTTTCATAGAAAACACATGTTTCATTCTACAATTCAACCTCAAAATTAATTGACTCCAATTTTGTGTTAATGCATTCTATCATCTAAAATGCAATGCCTCTGATAAATATCAACCAAGCACTACAAAATTTAATTGGAAATATGTGTTGCACATCTGGTTTTCCTGATTACCGTCTAACAAATTAAAATGGCAAGCAGCATCATCTGCTATTCCTGTGAGGTTAGCAAGAGATACTGAAGAGTTGCTTGAATTTATTCCTGCTGACATATCCCATAATATATTACAAAACTGTTCTTGCACAGGCAAATTGAACTTAAAGTGATTTTTAAAAAGTGGGTATAAAATAAGTGGTATAAAATAAGCATTGTTCAGGTTTTTTGTCTTGAGTGCTTCTGATAAATTTAAAAGAAGTGGAAACTTTATTAGAGTTAAATGAATATTCATAAATTGTGGAATACTTGACACATGCATTAACACCATAGCCTTATTGCAAATTTCAAACTTTCTCATTTGAACTGTGAAAGCAATGCACCATCTACAGGCTAGCAGGAAATAAAAGATGCACACTTGATTATCTGCGAACATAACATTTATATGTGAGGAAATAGCCATTTATATTCTGCATATGTTCACAGCAACCCTTTCAGCCAAGAGAGGCCCGGGAAAGATGCAAGGGGAAGTTTAATTCTTTCATAGCTTCCAGTTTGGGTTCAAATTACACAGAATGATTTTTCATGTCTTCCAAATGGATAGCAGAATAGACAATTACATTATACAAATCACTTCAGAAATGAGAGACAAGCATCCATTTGCTCTATAAATTTATCACCTTCCTAAGAACCTCTCTCCAGCATCCTCTTCACACTGCATGGTGGCGCAATCACATGAAGTGAGCTTACTGATTTCTGTTGCTTTCTTTCTTAGCAAAAAAATGGTCCTTTTATGTCAGTGCTTTCTGGTTACTCTATTTGCATAGCTTTATGTCTCTTAAAGGAACACACACCATGTAGCATATAAATTAGGAATTTTAGAATATCCATTCATAGACATTGATTTATGGCAGGACTCCATTTCAGCTCTACTTTGGGCATGTCTGAAAGCTGTACAAGAGGTGAGATCTACAAGAGCTGGCAGAGAAGGCTCAAAGGTCAGACATGCTACTAAAGTCAGAATGCCTTTGTGGGAATGCTGCTTCATCCAGATATGAGTACGGCTGCTATTGTGAGCATGACCACCATGACTGTGTGATGCTATTTAATCAAGCATCTTGGTAACTCAAAATGTGGAAATGTGCAATGGGGATGACATAAGCTATCTACTTTGCTTTATTCCAGTCTCATGAACATCAAAATGAAAAATACAACTGAATAATTCAATTCAGTCTCTTATGTTACAGTTAACTTATATTTCTTCTCAAAGTACTTGCTACATTTAGGCATTTTTTTTCAATAATAGTCTG
Source organism: Sciurus vulgaris (assembly GCF_902686455.1). Taxonomy (NCBI): domain Eukaryota; kingdom Metazoa; phylum Chordata; class Mammalia; order Rodentia; family Sciuridae; genus Sciurus; species Sciurus vulgaris. Next base: position 60,701,027 of record NC_136469.1, read on the forward strand.
TACAACAAAAATATTAGTAATGTATCTCTAGGGATTCTCAAATAATTTTATGTTCATTACTATTTATCCCATGTATGCTGACTGGTTTTATAAAGATGAACAGGGTGGTACCTTCCAAGTGCTAACATCATTTCATCTTATTTGAAGCATCAGTATGTCTATAAATTTTTATTCCTGTAATTTCTAAAAGTTGAATAGGATGTGATGATAAAATACTTTTGGAAGTTTCGATATTAGTGAAACTGCTCTTCTAAGGTTTCTGTCTTTGAAAAAAGAACACAGACCTTGTTATGCTCTTCGTAGTTTGGAATTCTGAACATCTTTATGAGAAAATATTTACCATATTAAAACCATTCTTTTCTACTTAGGAAGAAAGCAATTGATGAATTTGTGGTGTTACAAGAATCTTCCTTCCTAACACTTATGTTCAAAGATTGAAATGCAATCAACAGCTTTGTAGGGATATTCTTGACTTAATTGAAGAGTTGGACTATCTATCTCATCTCAGAAAATAAAGGAGCAGCTCCTAATATATTTCATAGGATATAGCTTATAGCAGAGAGCTCTCGTTTATGACTTACACAATAGAAGTTTATTTTCTTACAGTTCTGGAAGCTAGAAGTCTCAGATCAAAGCATTGGCAACTTTGGTTTCTTCTGAGCCTCGCTCCTTGTTTTGTGGATGGTTGCTTTCTTGCTGTGTCCTTACAGTCATGCTTTGATCTGTATGGTCTGAGTCTTAATCTGTTCTCTTAAGGACACCAGTCATATTGGATTAGGGCCATTCACATGACCTTGCTATATCTTACTTACCTCATTGAAGTCCCTCCAAATACATCCACATTCTGAGATACTGGAGATTAGGCATTCCATTTATGAACAGAGAGCCAAATACTTTCACTTCATGGAACAGTCATTAAATAGGTGGGTTCCAAAATTTCCCCATGAAGGGGAATAGACCATGAGGAAGGCATAGCCTTGATCTGGAAGTGAGCATATCAGTTCTGCTCACAAGGGCTAGACCCAGTCATATATTCCTACCTATATTCTAAGGAACTAAAAAATGTATAATCAGTCCTGGATTGGGTAGATACTTCCTAGTAATGCCTTCAAATGGTGAACACAGAATTGGAGTCTTTGGTCATTAGTTAGCCACCAAACTCTACTACACACAGAAACTCCCAACAGCAGTGTCTTGAAGTTCAGTTCCATTGGAAAGGCAGTAGTTAAAAGTCATATTCCCTGGCTAGAATCCTAGTGCAGCTAACAACTGGTTGTATAACCCTAGAAATATTGCCCCTCACTAATCACCTTAGCTTCTTCATCTATAAAATGGGAATATTATTTGGAAGTTTGAAGAGACTGATGATAAAGCACATGAAACAATGTTTGTCCCAGTTAGCATCTACAGATGTTAGTTGCTGATATTACTATTATCATTATCATTCTCCCTGAATCTGCACAATCACATCTTCTTGTAAGGTAGACTCAGAAAGGTAGGGGAGCCCCTAGCCCTGGCTTTGTCCAGGGATAAGCAGGTGATCTGGGGTGACAGCTCTGTACTACAGAGGTGACCATGATTGAATGAATAGACCAATATTCCCTCTTGCAAAGCTGAGCATATAGCACACAGAGTAAGTCAGCAGTTTATTGTGGGGGTAGAATTCAAAAAATGAAAAGAACAAAGCTATCCAACACCCAGAGAATAGGCAATGATCAGAAGCTACGAGACAATAAAAATCAAGAGTAGTCAGAAACCATGAATGGCAAAAGCTAAGGAAGACAATGGAGAGAAGTCAGTTCATTGCTCAGTAGCAGGAACAGCAGCTGCAGAGAGTAGCTGAGTCACCAGAAAGGTATAGGATGGCAATAGGGATCCACAGCAGCAAGAGATAACAATGGTAAGAACTGGTAATTTCCCAAATGATCTTCCAGATTCATTTCAGTTAAGAGGGGGACAGGCTCTAATCCACATATTTGTCTTCTTTACTTTAGACTCCATTATGTAAGACTGTTGTAGCATGTCATTTTAGTTTGTAATTTAAAAGAACCTGTCATTGTAGCCACTGTAATTCATTTGAAACTCAAGTGTGGTTCGTTCATTTCTCTTTTCTGATAATGCAAATATAATAATGGATGTGAATCTCATACAGATGCAGACAAAATGTTCTACCTCCTGATTCTTGGTACTACACACCCAACGACTCTACCAGGTGTATAGAAATCTGAACTTGTTTATTCTTGGAGCTTGACTCCAGCCTTTCCAGGGTTGTTCATTGCTCTGAAATCTTATGGAATGCTAGGGCATCAAGGAGGTAAATAAGAGACAGGTCTGTTGCTCCTTGATCATCTCTTCAGAGCCCTGAACATGCTATGTTTACAATATCCTGTCAGGTCAGTGGCTTTTAGCTGTTTCTGTATTTTATTTGCAGCACAGATATTTTTGTCAAGGCTGAGAATACTGTGCTTACAATCCCACGTGCCCTGCTGCCATCCATCCCTTTCTGTGGTCGGTCTTTCAGTCTTTCTTTCTTTTCTGTTCATTCTTCCCCCACCCCCCCAGTACTGGGGATTAAGCCAAGGGCCTCATGCATGCTAGGCAAGCACTCTACCACTGAGCTTCACCCTCCAGGCCCTGGGGTCAGTCTTGTTCCCTCAATAGCAACATTGAGAAAGCCTGCTTCAATTCTCCATGTCCAAACCCAAGTTCCTCTGGCCCTCATTGAACCTATAGAATGTTCTGTTTTTCCCCTAGACGGAGTGAAGCCCTTTTACTTCAGCTTTCTGCTTGTCATTTGTCACTAACTTCATACTCTCATCTTTATTGGGGCATAAACTTTGAAATAAAAGCCAGAAAGTTCTCCAGACAACTGCAATGTCTATCCTTACTACGGACTTCACCTTGAAGAAGAAAAGAAAGACCTACCTACTTATATCAGAGGAAAGGAAAGAGAGAAATAAGGAGAAACTGGGGCTGGAGGTGTAGCAACTCATTGCAACAGTATGGGGGGAATCTATAGTTTACAGAACTAGAGATTACTTACATTGTCAGAACTCAAAGCAACAGAGCACAACTAGAGATCTGTCCAATAGTTCTTGTAGTTGGCTAAGCTTCCCCTGACTCTGTTGTATGTTCCACCATAATGGAGACTTGACTATTCTTTGATTATTCTGCTCTTGATGCCACCAAAAAGTTCTTTTTTTGCTCAACATAATGGCATCTGCTATTTTAACTTTTCTTTTTTTCAATCTTTGTCTTTCCATTTGTCTGTGCCACCAGTGAACACCTTCCAAAGAAGGTATATTGGTCTAATTAGAGTCAATTATCCCCATTGGATAGAGTTTCATGATAGCTTTATAGTTACTGACTGAACAGTGGATTAGTTTTCTTTGGATCAGATAATTGCTCTTGTTCACATTAATTTTAGTTAAGGTGAGGCAAGAAGAGAATTATAGGTAGAAGTAATACTCTAGAAGAGAGACCATGGGAATAACTGTAAGAAAGGTGTGTGGACGGACAGGTACCTTAAGGCTCAGCTTGTTCAGCTATTTTTTTGTTTGTTCCTACATGCGATAGTGGGTATTGAACTTAGAGGTGCTCTACCACTGAGCTGCATCCCCAGCCTCTTTTTAAATTTTATTTTGAAGCAGGATCTCACTAAGTTGCCCAGCCTGATCCTGAACTTGCAATCCTCCTGCCTCAGCCTCCTGAGCAGCTGGGAATACAGCTATGCTCCACCATGCCAGGATCAGTGTTGCTTTTTTTTTTTTTTTTTTTTTTTTTTTTTTGCAGTGCTGGGGATTTGAACCCAGGGCCTTGTGCTTGTGAGGCCAGCACTCTACCAACTGAGCTACATCCCCCGCCCAGTGTTGCTTTTTAAAGTAAGGTAAATAAGGGAAATATTTATCTTAGAATATTAATACATCCTTTCCCTTTGATAACAAAATTCCACCCAGACTAATAAAGACATGGTTTGGCCCCATGAGACAAGCTCAAAGTACAAATTGGTACATTATTAAAATCCAGGTGATTTAACCTTACATAGAATTTATATAGCATTGTGAACTGTGACTACAAGATGAGATCATATTTTCTTTTTATATCTATATTATTATGACACAAGGTCCTAGGTGGTCCCCTAAATTCTCCCAACTATTCTGATTATTTTGTATATCCATTTCCCCAGCTTCCTCTAGCAAATAAGATTGTATTAAGTGAAATAATCAATTAGTCACCAGCTCACGGCATCACTCACATAATACAGAACTTCAGAATCCTTTTGCAATTTCATACTTTCCTGAAATGTCTTAGGCATCTTCAGTGGGTATTGCACATATGCTCACACTCTCTGACTTATCAACCACCCATCAGGTACCATGTACACTCTCTAGACCTGTATGTAGCTCTTCCCTCAGCACCAGACTTACCTCGAGCATCTGGTTTTGCTTTGTGTACATGACAATATCTGCGGGATTACACTGATGTGCAGGGAGGCCTCTGGATTACTTGATGGGCACTACAGATACCAAGCTCCCTACAGCTGTTACAAGGACGGGGCATCAGCTTCTGCTTCTGCTCCACCAGGCATGACAGATGCTAATGATCTCAGTTGCTGCGTTGCCTGGTTTCTCTTTCAGCAGTGCTTTCCCCACCATCCAACCACCAGTGCAAAGGTACTGACAAGGATGCTTCTCTCATTCTTGGAATCAATTCTGATAGGAGGAACCAAAAATCTTTCACTTTCAATTTTTACTTACAACCTGCTCCCTCCTAGGTCCCAGATACTCACTCAGGGGACTTGTAAATGAGATGAGCTGAAGGATAGCCACCAGGTTGCATACAAAGTCTATTCTCCTCCTACATATCTCTTACCAATTCAAGTTCATTGTTTCTGACTTGTTTTCTTTTCAAGGTGATTCTCCCAAAAGGCAATTTTGTCCTCATACAAATGGTTCCTAATGCCCACCCTAGCAGTTTGCCGGTCAGTCCTGCTCACATCTCAAATTCTGCCAGCTTCGACGTGGGGTTCCCCGCTATGCTTAGGTTCTATTTGGTATATGGTTCTTTCCTAGTTCTATCTGGTAGATTAGGAGATCTTTAAGAAATGCTGTGCTAAATACATAAATACAAAAATAAAAAATAAAGATACACAAAACTTGTGCTCTTTCCACCACTAAAACAGAAGCGAAGCATCCCTATGGACATTAGTAAGTGATAATATGGTGAGAAAAAACATGGCAAAGATGAGAAAATACCCATTTCTATCTGGCATCTTCAGATGCCAATTATAAGCCTCAGGTTGTTTGATCTATGCTTCCCACTAACAGGCTATAAATTGGGTTTCCTACAACACCCTCCTCAGATTCAACTAATTTGCTCAAGCATCTTGCAGAACTCAGGAAAATAACATTAACCTAACATTTACTGATTTACTATGTAGGATATTACAAAGGATATAGATGAAAAGAGATGCACACGGGGAGGTATGGCAAAAGGGACATGGAGCTTTATGATCTCGTTGGGCACATCACCCTGGGAACCTTCATGTGTTCAGTTATTGGGAAGCTCTCTGAATCCTGATCTTTTAAGTGGTTTATAGAGATTTCATTGTATAGGCATGATTGAAGCATGGGCAACTATGTAGAAATGTGATTGGACCAAAAAGTATATGATCTAATATATTAACATTAGATTTAGTGGGGAAATACAGCAAGGTCTGCCCTTCCTTGCAGGTATGGGACAGAACCCCTTCTAAAATGGAGGTCTTACCAATTACTATCAAAGTAGGTCAGAGTACTTTATGGTCAGCTACAAAGCAGGTGGGGAGATTAGCATTTCTGTGATCTACCTTGGAGAGACAAAATACCTGGAACTGGGTAATGTGTAAATAAAATATGTTTTTCATAATTCTGAATACTGGAAAATCCAAAACCGGTTCCACGTCTGTGAGGGACCCAGATTCTGTTTCCAAGATGGCACCTTGAATGCTGTGTCCTTATATGATAGAAGGGATGGAAGGGGAAAAGGGCTTAAGCTAGTCCCCTTCAATGCTTTTCTAAGGAACTAATTCATTCATGAATGCTCAAGACTTAATTACTTCCCAAAGGGCCCTGCTTCTTAATACTGTTGCTCTGGTTATTAAGTTTCAACATGAATTTTGGAAAGGACACATTCAAACCATGTCAGTGGCAAAGAATATTTTATGATACCCTGCCTACTTCACCCATTTATAAATCTGCCTTGCCCTGTAAGTATTTGAATTTCTGGGTCATGCTTAGAAACTTAAGTTGAACTTAATCATAACAGTTATTTCTAAGTAAAAGTTTTAAATAGAATGAAAATGTCCAGGATTGGCTTCAGATGTACCATTTAATTGTTAAGTATGACCTTGGCTATAGGTTTCAGTTAAATAATTACTGTCATGGTAAATGAGTAGCCTATAATTTTCATTTGAATCTGAGGTAGGCACTGAATTTATATCAAACTTTCAGAATTTATCTAGATGAGTTTGCTGTTTCCTTTACTCATTTAACGTGATCAGTTTTACTTTTAAAACATACATTCATATGATAGGATTTCAGAGAATGTATTATTTTGCATTGTTGAAATAAATCTTACTTTTCCATGATTTAAGAGCTTACTGGCATGTTTTCCCAATGTTTTATTCAGAATTCTTTTCCCTCTATTTTTAAGTAATTGTTTCTATAAATTTATTTTTAATATTTGTTCTTGATCTGATCTCTTTTTAAATTTATTTTTATTGTAAACAAATGGGATACATGTTGTTTCTGTTTGTACATGGAGTAAAGGCGTACCATTTGTGTAATCATACATTCACATAGGGTAATGAGGTTTGATTCATTCTGTTAATTTTTCCTTCCCCCCCACCCCTCCCACCCCTCTTTTCCCTCTATACAGTCCCTCCTTCCTCCATTCTTGCACCCCTCCCACCCCCCATTATGTGTCATCATCTGCTTATCAGTGAGATCATTCGTCTTTTGGATTTTTGAGATTGGCTTATCTCACTTAACATGATATTCTCCAATTTCATCCATTTGCCTGCAAATGCCATAATTTTATTATTCTTCATAGCTGAGTAATATTCCGTTGTATGTATATATATATATATATATACCACAGTTTATATATATATATATATATATATATATATATATATATATATATATATATACCACAGTTTCTTTATCCATTCATCAGTTGAAGGGCATCTAGGTTGGTTCCACAATCTGGCTACTGTGAGCAGCTATGAACATTGATGTGGCTATATCTCTGTAGTATGCTGATTTTAAGTCCTTTAGGTATAAGCCAAGGAGTGGGATAGCTGGATCAAATGGTGGGTCCATTCCAAGTTTTCTAAGGAATCTCCACACTGCTTTCCAGCAACCCCACCAGCAATGTATGAGTGTACCTTTTCCCTACATCCTCTCCAACACCTATTGTTGCTTGTGTTCTTGATAATTGCCATTCTAATTGGGGTGAGATGGCTTCTTAGTGTAGTTTTGATTTGCATTTCTCTTATTACTAAAGATGGTGAACATTTTTTCATATGTTTGTTGATTGCTTGTAGATATTCTTTTGTGAAGCGTCTGTTCATATTCTTAGCTCATTTGTTGATTGGGTTGTTTGTATTCTTCATTGATCTGATCTTTTATCGAGTTATATTATCCTTTTAAAATGAACTGAATTTTCTGTCCTTTTATATTTGCTCCAAAATATCTAAATAAAGTATGAAATCTGATGGAATTTATCAATTAAACCATTTGAACTCTTTGTTTTGGGGAGACTCGATTCTTTGACCATATTCTCAACTTATACTGTTATTACTAGTCTCTTTAAACCTTGACTCTTTCCTGCTAAATTCTTCAAATCTCATTTTGGGGTTTTGATGTTGTGGTTGTTGTTGTTGTTGTTTTGAGCAATAAATTTATATATGATAAGTTCATGTAACATGAAACATAATTTTCAGATTTTTCTTTTTTTTTTTTTTTATACATATTTAACTCTATTTTACAGATGAGGAAACAAATGCAGAGAGGCTAAATGACATTACCAAGTTATATAACAGTACTTCCAAGACTAAGTGAAACTAGAACCCAAATATCTCTGACTCCTGAACCAGTGCTCTTAGATCCTCTATTCAACAAAACTTTCAAAAGTGACATGCTGGAAGAGAGAGAGTAGGTGCCCATTTTCCATCAATAATGTTCATCATCAATGTTCACATTATTTGCAAGCCAGGGCAAACTGTAAGAGATACTAAATAAAGGAGGTAAAGTGGGCACTATAGTTTTAGGCAAGCAAATCAGTTTTCCTTTTTGAGGGTTCTCTAAACCTTCCATAATGAAAACATGAAGCAATAGCAGCCTAAGGGACAAAACACTTAGAAGCACAGAAAACACGTCTCATTCAATCTACCTTTCCCAACTATGTCAGGTTAGTCTTGGGATGTTAAAACTGCCACATTATTCCCAAGGCTCAGCCTAACTAATGTGGAGACATTCTCTTTCAGAAAGGAGAAATCATATCTCCCCAGTTTCTCACAAAAGAAGGTTTGCAGCATTTCCAATCCTAGTCTTTCCTATTTCTGGGCCCCTATGTGGGCTACAGTGAGGGTATGGAAGTCTGAAACAAAGAAACAAACTCAGAGCCCCTCTTCAACCTACATTACCTTTCAGTAACCCCCAGCAGAATCTCAAGTCTTTCCGAGCTAGCAAGCTGAGAAGATCTGACTAGGTGCCCATTCCATCCCTGCCTACAATATATAAAGTCCAGAGGGTGAGGAAGGGGAAGAGGGGGACCCAGGTTACCCGCAAGCTTGCTGGTGATGAGTGAGGACTTTCTCTGGGGCAGATCCTGTGGGGTGGGGATGTGGTCACCAGTCACCAGGTTCTTGTCTGGTCCTGCACTTGGCAGCTGCTTATTCTTCATCTTGGCTTTGGCCGTGTTGTAGTCTCCTGAGTCAAAGTACTTTTGCCCTTTCTGGAGTCTCTTCATGAGGAAGTCAGAGCCTCCAGGCTTTTGTCCTCGGCTTGGACATTTGGCCTTTAGCTTTGCCTCCTCAGCCCTCTCAGGGAGAATACCTGCTTTCTCTTGTGTGTCCTGCTTCTCCTCGCCCGTTTCCTCCGCAGGGTTCTCTTCTTCTAGTTTCTGGGACATGACGGGACCGGGACTGTGGAGTGTAGGGGACCCGGAAAGTCAACCGGAGAAGGGAAGGGGGAGGGGAAACGGGGACAACCTGTGCTGCTGCTTCAGCTCCTGTCACTATGGTTGCTCAGTCAAAATGCCAGATTTTTCAATACCACAATGGGAACTGTCTTATTAATAAGACTTCCCCGTTGGCCATGATTCTCCCTGTCTTGAACAGTACACAGATTAGTACTGCCTAAGTTTGTTTTTCTGATTCTTTTCGTTTAGTTCTTCAATTTAGTTGACAGTTTCCTCCTGCCTAACACACTCACATATTCTATATATATGTTAATGTAGAACATTTTCTATCTTTTCAAGTACAGTCAGGTTCATATAGAGCCTTTTTCTTTTAGGTGACTTTACGTACTATGGTTTTTGTTTTTGACATGAAAATAACATAAATTTCCTGATTTTAAATATTCAATATTTAAATATTAGAAAACAACATAAAGAAGCTAAAATTGACCTGAGAGTCACTACTTACTTAAAACCACTATTATCTTGACAAATATCCTTCCAGATCCTCAATTTAAAAAAATCATATTATACATGACCTTTTTATAAACCACTTTTTTACACCATAATATACTGTATTTTTCCAAGACATTAACTATAAATGTATATTATTAACAGGTATTTATTATTACATTGTATAAATGTTCCACAATTTACTTGTTTTTAAAATTTCAAGTATTGGAAGAAAGGTTTTTTTTTTTTTTGGTGCTGAGGATTGAATGTAGGACCTTTCACATGCTAAACATTAACTCCACTGCTGAGCTACATCCCTAGTCCTGAAGATAATATTCCTTCTCTTATTTCTAAATTCTTGAAAGTTATCTTACCATAATCTACCCAAAGCAACTATCAATAGTTTCTGTTTACCATGTGCCAGGCTCTCTGCTAAGATACTTCACAAGCATTAGTTTTGTTCTTACAAAAAACAGCAACAAAGTCCAAGTGAAAACCAAAATCATACACCATATTCTAGACGACAAGACATCTTAGGTTTCCCACAAGAAGGTGATTTTATTTTATTTTATTTTTATGAGGGATTAAACACAGGGGCACTTAAACACTGAGCCACATTCCCACCCCTTTTATTTTTTATTTTGAGACAAGATCTCTTTAAGTTGCTTAGGGCCTCACTAAGTTGCTGAGGCTGGCTTTGAACTTGTTACCCTCTAGCCTTAGCCTCCCGAGTCACTGGAATTACAGACATGCACCACTGAGCCTAGCAAGGAGGTGATTTTTCCCCCCACTTATTTTCCAAGTTCTCTGGAAGCTACTCACTGCCTTTTTTGGCTAAATTTTCACTTTCACTTCAATTAGTAATTGTTGGGCATTTACCAACTTTGACTTTGGACCTAGTTTCTTCAACTATGAAGTGAGAAAGTAGGATTAGATGTTTCTGGGACAGTTTCTAGCTCTGAAAAGCTTGATTCTGGGTTCTATTTCAGGTGGATTTGTGTGTCTTCAGGATGAGAAGGCAAAAGATTGTAAAATGTTCCTCACCACCCAAGAGTTAATATCAGTGAAACTATCTAGACAGCTCTTAAGGAAGTATAAAATTTAAATATTTTAAGTAGAATTTTGTGGAGACGTATTGGAGGACAAATTGATTTAAAAAGTTAGAGAAGGCCTCATTGAGAAGATGGGAATTAAGCTGAGCTTGAAGGCTACACAAATGGAAAAAGAGTAAATATACAGATACTTGGAGATTTAATCTATGATTTAAGATGGAGAATAAACAGAAATGCAAGATGTGCCACAGAAGTCTGTGTGATCCTTTGGATCCCCTCTTCACTGTGTTCTACTCAGCTCCTTTGTGCTCTGTGCCCTGGGATGTGACCTGTGTTGGTGGACTTGCTCATCCTCTGGCTTTCTCAGATAGGAGAGTTGTGGGAGAGTGGAGTAGGGTTTTCTGTTTCCCAGGCCCCCTCACATCCAGGTTTTACTGAAGACCACAGCAACTATCTAGAGTCTGTTCCATACACTCCTCTCCACAATGTCGGATAATGTTTCTCTCTTCACCCCATTGGACATAGAGGTTGCAATATATCTCTTTCCACCCCAAAGCTAGTCTTGGGATAAAACACTATGTCTCATTTGCTCTGCAAACTTTGCCCATGTCTTGTCAATGGTGCCCTTAGGAAAATCTTCTTCGATTACCCCATCTAATATGCCATCTATTTCTTGCTGTTACCCTAATACTGTATCTGTGATTACAGGAATCATTTAACGTGTCTTTACATTTTAATAATTGTGAAATCACAATGTATCTTATTGTCGACATGTAGGTTCTAGGCTACCCTTTGGTTCTGGAACCAAAAGCATTTATTAAATTAATGCTCTGTCTTAAGATCAATGGCATCTTGGAATTGAAGAACTATATAGTATGTAGTAAAACATATTCTAATAGAGGGCAGAAAAAGCCCACATCAGATTCTGTGGAACAAAGGCATTTGAATTTTATTCTACAGGCAACTAAGAGTAACTGTTAGGCTTCTGAATAGAGTACCATAATTAGGCTAGCAATATAAGAAGAATACACTTCCAACAGTGTGAAGCAGGGACTGAATATAGAGGTCTGAATACAGGAGGGTCAATTAGTCTGCTGTTGAAATAATTTAGTTGAAAAGCAATGAAGGTCCAAAGTAGGGCAATTAGAGTGAAAATAAAGAGGATGGGATAGACATAACAGGCTGTTATAGTTGCAATAAAAAAGTGACTAAATCAGGATAACTTAAATATTGGATTTAAGATATACAGGAAAGCAGGAAGGGTAGGCACAGGCCCACAGAGCCAGGGACGGCCACCATCTATGTGGAAACCAGGGGAAACTGTTCAACCTCACTCCTACCAAGAACTTCAAAGGTCAAAAGGATACAACAGCTACAGTTGGATTATGGGTAAAAGAGGCCCACTATTATTTTTATAATTCTATATGATTTTTGGAATTTTCCATATTAAAAATTTAGTTGTTTATATATTTATTAATTTTTTAGTTGTCAGTGTACCTTTATTTATTTATATGTGGTGCTGAGAATTGAACCCAGTGTCTCACACATGCTAGGCAGGTGCTGTACCATGGAACTATAACCCCAGCCCTAGCATTTTAACTTTATAAAATGTCTCCCAAATAGAGTATAATTTGGACTAATCAAAGAAAAATAGGCAAAAACATCAGAGGTTAAGAATACAATCTCCAACAAGACTCTCTGAGATCATTTCTAAATCAAATGCAAAGACGTACAAAATTTTCAAGCTGCCCAGAGCTTCAGCCCTCTTTCCCTCTCTCCCAAGCTTGGTAATCAAAATAATAGTCCCTCCTGCAGGGGCTTGACTATGTGCCAAGCACAATTTTATAACATTACAAGCATTAACTCATTGACTTCTAACAATCATCTCATTTTACAGATAAGGAAACTGAGCCACAGAGGAGTTAAGAAGCCCAAGGGTACACAGCTAAGCAACAGATGAAACCAGACATTCTGGTTTCAAGAAGTGGGTTCATACACACTACAGATCACTGTATGGTGTGGTGGTTATTATGATATCGAATGGTACACATTCCTATAATTACAGAACAGTTTATAGCTTCTAGTTAAAAAAAGAGTGGGCGATCAAGAAGAATTCACCAACAGTATTTTGTGGACAAAAAACAGGTTTGCCTAGAACTGTTCATAGATGCAAATCATAGGAAAAGTTTACCCTAGTAAATAAATATACAAATTTGAAGGGAAAATAAAGACCATGGTGCAATCAGATAATAGAAAAAATATATTATACTATGAAATATTTCTAAATAATTTAATGGTTTAAAACTTGATATAAAAATATGAAACCACATAAAAGAGAGTTTAAAAAAAATACAAGGAGTAGGACAAAACCTTCCAAGTATGAAATAAAGCTGTAAGTCATAAGAGACAGAATGAACCACATGCAATTTTTTTTAAAAAAACTTGAATGAGAAAACCATTAAAAGTTAAGAAAAAATAACAAACTATAAATTATAAAAAATATTTGCAACTCATGGCACAGAGAGATAACTTTCTTAATTGATAAAGAGCTTCTAAAGTCAATAAAATTATGTAACAACTCAATAGAACAATGGGCAAAGAAAACATCCCCCACAAATGAAGAAATCAAGATGGGAAGAAAAAGAAAAGAAAAATAGGCAAAGATATAAAGAGACATCATAAAACAAGAAATTACATATGATTCTTAAACATAGGAAGAATTATTTAACTTCATTTAATAGAAAACACATATAAAAACTAAAATAACATTGCAATGCCAAATTTCATGAAATTACTACAGAATAAAAATTTGATAACTCACTTTGTCAGAGCATAGGGTAGTAGGCACTGCCATATGTTGCTAATTACAGTGTTAACTAGTTCAATCACTGCTCTGGATGTCTTACTTTATCTATGAAAATCACACACACACACATGCACTTTCATTTAACAATTCCTCTTTTGAAGTATCCCTCTTTCTCTCTCCTTCTTCTTTCCAGTACTAGGAATTGAACCTAGGGGTGCTTTCCCACTGAGCCACCATGCGCAACACCACACTGGGCTGTATGTGTTTTGTTTTGTTTTTTTAAAGAAAACATTTTTCTCAATTCAGCATGGCACAGGCTGGCAATTCCAGTGACTCAGGAGACTGAGGCAGAAGGATCATGAGTTCGAGGCCAGACTCAGCAACTTAGCTAGATCCTGTCTCAAAACAAAAAATAAAAAGGGTTGGGGATGTGGCTCAGTGGTAAAGCACCCCTAGGTTCAATCCCTAGTACTGCAAAATAAAATAAATAAGTTTAAAAAAGAAACACACACACACAAACACACACAAAGGAATCTAAGAGAGTGGGTGAAGAAATTATTTCTTCTTCTATAAAATGGAATCATCTGTAGTTAATGCAAAGGAGGAGGTGGCTTTCTATACACTTACATATACCTTTCCTACAAGTATTATGAAAAAAAGTAATTATAGGGATGGGAGACAGGGGGAAGGAGAAGTGCTGGGGAGTGATATTGGTCAAATTATATTGTAATATTGTGTGTATGTACAAATATGCAAGAAAAATTCCATCATTATGTACAACTACAGTGCATTAGTAAGAAAAAATAAAACTGTGGAAAGAGAAAAAAACTAAAAAAAAAAAAAAAAAGTTGCAGATTACAAAAAAGTAATATAGCCAAGGGTAAATATTGTATACTTCTATTTGGACACGTTTATTTTTTGAATATATATATATATGTATATGCATATATATTTGACTAGATATATAGATAAAACAACCAGTAGTGCAGAGATGTAATTACTGTCGGTACATGCAGGGAAATCATCAACTTGATACATAAGGAATATGAATTTCTTCTATTTCCTACCTTACATTCCTATATTTCTCCATTTCTCCCTCCATATTTGCCTTCATCCTAAAGCTTTTTCCTTAATGGTCACAAAATGTTTGTAGCAGTTTAGTTACATACAGACAGAACTTATGCAAGGAAGTCTTCCAGTGTCACTTCAGGTTTACTTTCTTAAGTGTGAGGGTCTTCCCAGAAGCCCTCTAGTGGACATCCCCTTAATGCCACGTTGGTGAATTTTGGGAAATCCATCCACTCCTAAACTACCACTGGAAAAATTAAGTGGTTATCACAGGGAACTTAGATCAGTGGTTCTCAACCTGGAGGAATTTTTCCCTCCGGGGGATATTTGGCAATATAGGGAGATAGTTTTAGTTGTCACAACCTAGAGAAAGTGTTGTACTTGCCAGGCACAGTAGTGATGCCTGCAATCCCATTGATTCAGAAGAGGTGGGAGGATTGCAAGTTTGCGGCCAGCCTCAGCAATTAGTAAGGCCCTAAGCAACTTAGAAAAACTCTGTCTAAAAATGAAAAATAAGAAGCACTGGGATGTAGCTCACTAGTAAGCTTCCCTGGGTTCAATCTCTAGTACCAAAAGGAAAAAAAAAAAAAAAAAAAAAAAGAAAGAAAGGAAGGAAGGAAGAAATTAAGAGGGGTACTGACATCTAATGATTAGAAGTCAGGGATACTGATAAACATCCTACAATGCCTAGAACAGCCCCTACAACCAAGAATTATTTGACCTCACATGTAACAGTGCAGCTGCTTTTTGGCTTACACTCATCATTTGCTGAAGAACTCACTTTGGGAAGTCATCCACCGTGACCAGCATAGTAACCTTGACTTGCACCCACTTTGGTCTAAGTTTCTTCCTTAAAATCACAATTCAATTGTGCCTCCCTAAATTGCAACTAAGTTATCTTTATTGAATTTTGGTAATTTATACTTATTATTGGGGGAGTAGTCTCTATTTTGGCATTTCTCATTGAATTATTAAAAAACCTAGAAATTCACCTGTCCAAAGGGGACTGTTTTAATTCCAGGTTATGTAGTTGTTGAATAGAGAATTAGAAAAGCAGACCATCCCACTAGCAGCTCTAGCCTAGAGTCATTGCTCATGTCTACTGCAACCATGATAGCCTTGCTGATTCAAAAGGATTAGTGGTCGCCCCAATTTTGGACCCCAAACCTGTATTTTAGCTTACATTTGGGGACGTATCCTCCAAGTAAGATGTGAAGAGGTGTAAAGATTTCTTTCAGTCATGTGCTATGCCACTTCTGGCTGGGTCACTCCTCTCCAGATGCCACCCTTTCTTTGTGATTAATTCCTGGTGGCTTTAGTGTTCTTTCCTGCCCAAGGACATCAACTGGGATCATCTAATTAGATAAATTGGAATATCACAAAGGAGGGGGTCAAGGTCTTGGTTCCTTTCCACTCAGGCAGTTCCTTGCTTTTTGTGAAAATATCAAGAGGTATTAGGATGGGAAAAAAAAAAAAAAAAAAAAAAAAAAAAAAAACCAGGCTTCCTAAGAAGGTAGCTTTGCCAGACACAAAATAAAAACCAAAGGGTCTCTAGGTTCTTACATTTACCTAATGAAAAGCAATCTCCCAGTGTTTCTTCTTAGTGGTGGTGGGGGTGGGGTGGGGTTGAGAGTGGGGCCAGGGTAGACTGCTCTAAAGTAAAATTCTGTCTCCATTTAAAATTGCATCTGAGAGTTCAAAAAATTTTTAAACAAATATCAATTTTCACCTCACCAGTCAATATATTACACTTATTCATTCCATTCTCATTTTGGATCATGCCTTGCTTTTAGCTTTAGAAATTACCTAAATTTAACCCTCCCCATTTTTGTGATTATTATTTGAATTATTGGCCACAGGTCTATCTGAACAATAGGAGCCTTAGAAATAAATGAACTATTCCTAGTCAATCTTCTCTTGACCTCAGAGTCTTCTAGTCATTTATTTTCTTTCTTATCTAGAATTTGAATGTACTTTTGTGATCTCATATTGGTTATCTTATTAATTTCGTCAGCTTGGATGCTATTTCTTTTGCAGATGCTCCTCTTCCAGAGAGTAGAATATCTATTCTTTATTTCAAATCTATAGAAATAGTGGTCCTTACATTCTACATATTATGGTGTATTTTTTGTAGTATATGACACATGGTGGTTTGACAGTATATAAAATTCCTCTATAACTGTTGCTTATGAGACTTTCAAGGAATTTGGGTCTTCTATGTTTATTTGCTTTGATATTACTTCAAAGCATATATGCATACATAAAAACTTAGATATACTACAAATACATATATATGTAGGCATATATATATATGTATTTATACATATACATTCATAAAAGTTTCAAGTACATAGAAGCATAGAAAGCTAAAGTTTCTTCATGACTTTGTCTACCCTCACATTCCCCATAGATCACCATCATTGATATGTACTCGTCTGGATGTCTTCATATTTATGGCCCTTTGAAAATGTGCTTTAGTTTTCATGCTATTGTTTGAATGTATTCATCTTATACTGTCTAGGCTGGTCAACCTGGCTAATTACTCATCTGTGTATGATTAATATTTTTAAATTTTTTAAAGCAATTGTAGATGGACAACGTGCCTTTATTTTTACGTGGTGCTAAGGATTGAACCTGGTTCCTCACACATGCTAGGCAAGTGCTCTTCCACTGAGCTACAGCCCCAGCCCCTGATCTTTAGCTCTTGTTCCAGTTTTTCTTTTGTAGTCAACACTCTTTTCTGGGCAGCATATCACTCCTCTGCTCCTCCTTCCCTTCCAACTCTCTGACTCAGATGGAAGGTATTAAATTGTACAAATGTCTTCTGTCACCCCCAGGCATAGTTGACTGGTCCATAATTGATCATATAATCTGAGTTTGCCCAATCATAACACCCCATCCCAGATGCACTTTGTTGATTGGTCTGGAATGTCCCACCTGAGCTAGAACGTTTTTCTTCCCTGGGATTCCTTTAACATAGGGCTATGGACCTTGTGAATCCATACCCTTCTAGTGCCAAAGCCTTTAAGATATCAGTGAGGTTTGGAGTTTTTGGTGACCATGTTTCCTAAAAATTGGAGGAAGAATTTCAGTGAGAGAATGAAACAGACTTGTAGCACTACAGATATGAAAGAAGTTTTGGAGTCGCTCATATACTCTTTGTTTCTGAGACCTAGTATTTCTCTTGTCTTTCCCAAGTTCTTCTAATTAAGGGACTCAAGAGTAATTCCCTTCTTTTTGCTTATGTTAGGTTCTTAGAAATCATCAAGGAGCTACTATTTTAGTAGTTAAATAATGTTTACTATAATATGAAGTTTAGAATAAGAGTTATTAAATGGATTAAAGAAAAAGGAAACAGGGTAAGGGGATAGAGTGATGGGGATGCTAATTTACAAGGTGATCAAGGAAGGCTTCCCTCTGGAGATGACACACGGACTTGAATGAAATGAGGGAAGGGATTATGTGACTGTGTCATTCATTATGTGCATGAGTTCTCCTCATGGGGCTTATTAGTTGCATCCTTTGGGTTCTTAGTCACACTTCTTTATATGGCTACAGAACTATTTTTATTTCTATGACTTAGTATACCAACCGGATTTTACAGTCCAGGAAGTGCCTATGCTTCCTGTGTCCTTTAAATATCCTTCAATGACTACTTCTTGGATGTTTTCTTGTCAGTTCTGCAAGGGAACCTGGAATTAAGAAGTATCTTGAAAAGAAACAGGCATTGGAAGACCCCATAAGAAGAAAGTAGCTACAGCATGGAAGAACAAGTCTTGGAAATAAGAAAATTGGGTTTGGATCCCAAATCACCAGTGTCTTGAACATGCCTCTTAACATTACTGAATCTATTTACCTATCTATGAAATGAAGATGGTAGTGTTAATTTACAAATTGTTGTAATAGTCAAATGAAGTCATCAGTATGAAAAACACTTGGAATATTATAGGAAATCAATGTTAGTTGATTTTTTAGTTTGTAGAGCTTGGAATAGCCTCAAAGATAATAGGCTTGGGTTGATTTTCTGAATAGAGTTCTTAAACATACTATGTTATATTAAAAAATAGAAATAAGAAATTTTGTAAATACAATATTTCATCATGCTAATGATATGTAACATTGAGTGCATACTGTATTCTAGGAACTATTCAAAGCATGTTACATGAATTATTTTCTTGCCCTAACAAGATAAAAAATAATGGTTTTCCCATCTTACTTATGAGAAATAAGAGGCACAAAGAGCCTAAATAATGTTTATTGTGTAATCTGTTACACAATAAGTAGCAGAGTTGGAATTAAGATAGTTTGACATCATTGCTCATGTTCTTTCAACTATACACAACTATTTATGTTGTTAGAAACCATTATCTTAAGCTTTTCCTAAAGGAAAATCATTATAGAAAATGGCAATAACAAAAATAGAGTATAAATTAAAGTACAGGTATAACCAAATTTTAAAAAGTAAGGTTGAAACATGTTGGTTAACCGGAAGTTAGTTGAGACTTTACCTAAAGTTAGCACGCAACATTACAATATGAAAGATGATTTATTATTCAATTTCAAGTCTTTTGTCTCAAAAACCACTTATTTTAAGAAAAATGGTTGCTTTGTACTGCCAGAGATTTTAAAAATTACCTAATCTAAATAGAATGTTTAATTCTGAAGCCTGTTTAAAAGCCCTACACAGAGTGTAGTAATGACTTTGAATCAATCATAGCAGATATGATCAGTTTGAAACATAGTTGAAAAGCCAGCAAAACAATGATTTTGGTTATCTAGAAAACTGAATCAAACTTCAATGATAGAGTTAAGTATATAACAAAAAAATGATGAGTTCTAATTATTTCAATCTTTTACCATGAGTTCAGTCTATAAAAACTAGTAACATAGCAGCTTGAGGAATACATTATGTAGAGAAAAGATCACAGGAAAAGATCATTATTTACAGATACTAAATGATATCCAATTATTTCAGGCTTATAAATAGTAGTTAGATGAGGCTAGGCTGGGCCATAGTTGTTATGTATAAACTAGATAACTCAATCACACAGACTAGCATTTCAATATCATATCTCATTTTATAAATCTTTTGATTCAGTGTTTTTATGAATGTGGTACTAATACATGTATTTTAATGAATTTATAGAGAAGTAAAATGTAAAGTTTATCTATGAATATTTAAGATTAACATGAAGCTGGGCATGATGGCCCACATTTATAGTCCCAACTACCTTGCAAGAGGTAGATCAGCGTGTGCAACATAGTGAGACCCTACCTCACACATACACACAAGCAAAAATGAAACTAATGAACTACACACAGACATAACCTACATAAAAACCTAATCACCTAATCTTTAACATGGTTGGGTTTCAATATCAGTATTAGTCAAAGACTCGTGGTATAAATATTAATGTGTGGTAAGACACATGCAACAAAGCATATAGAAAAGTGGACAGAAATTAATCTGTAAATAATAGGGACACATTTAAGTATCACAAAATATGAGTCTTGATTTATAAGGGGAGTTTTTGATCAAAAGAAAACAAAAATGGAAGCCATTTTTAAAGAAAAGTTTTAAGAACATTATTGGCTTTCAATCTCATGTGGGTATTTCCTTGCCAATCTGCTTTATTGTTTTTGCTCTGCTATCTAGTAGTTACATGAAAATAGTATTATCTATGCTGCCTCTTCAAAAAAGTTGACCAAATATCCATTTTCGAACAGCAGAAAATATTAATAAGATTAACTGTAATTACTTTGGATGGTGTAAGTAACAGTTTCTCAAAGTAGAAATTCATATATCTGTTTGTTTTAATAATTTTATCTACTTTACAACCTACTGGAGCTAAGCTGCCTAGACAACAGCTTTCATTAATCATCTGTGCCATCCAGGTAAACCAAAACAGGAACAGGCCATGACTTTGAGTTCTTATGCAGCCTCAATTATGTGTTAGTCAGCCCAACCATCCATTATGTACTCAATAATAGGTATGACACAGCTCTGGACATCAGCAACACCATAAGGAGGCAAGCAGAGGCAGTTTGTTTATACTTCTTTTCCTGGTGTTAACATTCTTAAGAAGCGTGGGAGATAGCAATGAGGCTGTGTCTTCCTCTTTAGAACCTTATAGTAGCACACTATTAGATGTCTTCATTTCTATTTGTCATATATTAATAACCGGACTTCAGAATAACAATGCCTTGAGAAAAGACAGCACTGCCTCTTAGAAGGACAGAAAATGTAGCACGCCAGCCTGGGGACAAACTTCTAATTGCCTGTGATTCTTGTGAACATAATAATTTCCTGAATATTAAAGCATGTATTGAGGTCAGCTACAGTTATAAAGAAAAAAAATGATCTTGAAACTTTAAAATTGCATTGCTACACATCATAATGTAACAAAGTAAACAAAAGAAAAATTAAAAAAAAACATTGTTTAAAAAAACAATGGCAGGGAAAGCAGCTGATCTTTAGGAAGGCACTTGGTTGCTTATTATGAAGCATTTACAGAGTCCGATGTATTTTCAAAGCTGGTTACAGTCATTACCACAGCACACCCTTGTGAGGTAAGTGTATTATCACCTTCGGTTCATAAATGAAAAAACAGAAGTACAGAATGATTAAGTCACTCCCTAAGGAGAATGAGTCAACGTCAAGAGTCATAGTTGACCGGCTTAACGACTCCTGACGGTTAGTCCAGGGCTTAGTCAGCGGAGCCCAGAGTGGCTTCCCTGGCTGGCACCTGGGCTTAGGCTATTTCCGTTCAAGTTAAATCAGAATATTGGAACCGACTGGACAGAACTTCCAAATAATTTTTACTTCCAGCAAGATTTATCCCTGAGGTCTTACTCTCAGGATTTGGAACAGAAAAAACTGTCGGGTGCACTCCCCCTTCCCCCAGCCGCGGCAAGTGGGTACCGCGGGCGGTTCCGCCTATCCCTTTCCGCAGTGATGGCAACAAGTGATCACCAGCACTAGTGGAGCCGGGGCACGGTTGATTGATTAAACGACTCTCCATCGCAAACTCTTTTTGAAACCAAAGAGAAAATGGTGGGAAGTCAAAAGAAAACTAAATAAACGCACATGCAACTTGTCCTAGGACCTCAACTAAGCAAATGAAGCCTTATTGTGTGTGCTGAGCCTGCGGTTCCCAACCTCCTGGGGAAGATGGGAGGACCGGGCGACAAAGGGTACATTAGGCATGCCAAGCAGTAAGTACGACCGCACTATTCAGGCGGAAGAGCAGAGGACTGAAAATCACTCCACAGCACGCGAGTGCCGGACCCGCTGAACGACCACGTGATCAGTCACTTTTTATTAAAAAAAGTCTTTGCGTTAAAAAAAAGGGGGGTGGAGAGAGAGAGAGGAGGGGGTGGAGAGAGAGAGAGAGAGAGAGAGAGAGAGAGAGAGAGAGAGGGAGAGGAGAGAGAGGGAGAGGAGAGAGAGGGAGAGGGAGAGAGAGAGAGAGAGAGAGAGAGAGAGAGAGAGAGAGAGAGAGAGAGAGAGAGAGAGAGAGAGAGAGAGAGGGAGAGGAGAGAGAGGAGAGAGAGAGGAGAGAGAGGAGAGAGAGGAGAGAAACTCCACTTCCCAGAAGCCTCTTGTTACACACGCAGCCGCAGTCTTGCGCAGGCGCCGCCAGGGCCAAACGGACACGTCCGTCACGTGGACAGTAGCCGGCCAATCCGGTTTGAATCTCATTTTTTTCCTCTCACCCCCCCCTTCAGGAGCGGTTGTGCGATCAGATCGATCTAAGATGGCGACTGTGGAACCGGTGAGTATTGCCTTTGGCCCCCACCCCCACGGGTCCCCGCGCTCTGTCTCCCTTCGGACTGAGGGACCCCGCGGGACTGCGTTCCCGGCGCGCACGCTATCCCTTGCCGCCCCCTCCCCCTCTTCTTGGGCCTGACCTTCCGCGGGCAACTGGGGGTGCCCTGGAGGCTGACCGAGGCGGCGTGTAGACCACACGTTCTGGTGGGGGCCCGAGAACTGGGGGAGCTAGTGGGGGAGGGGCGGCGTGGCGCCTCCTGCGGAGCCGCGCGTTGTCTACAAGGGTGTAGGATGACGGTGGCTCGGGGCTAGGTGTGTGGGATTGTCTTCGTGATAGGAGGGCGCGGGGCCGTCTCCGAGCGAGCACCGGGATCCGCGGGGAGGGTGGGCGGCGAGCCGATCTGGAATGAGATGGAGGAGGGAGCCTCGGGGCAGCCTTTCCATCTCCCTCCCTCCTTCCAGCGCTCCTGCTGAGGGGCTCGGGTGCCTGGCGCGCGAGGGTCTTCATTAGACCGGTGGGCTGGGAAGCCGGTGGGCGCGCGGTACGAGGGGGTGGGATAGGCGGGAGTGGAGCCGCGGCACGCGCGGAGAAGCTTCGATCTCGCCGAGGGGAGACGAGAGGGGCGAGCGCATGTTACTCCAGCGCACCAGAGAGTTGCCGGGGTTGGCGGCTGGGGAGGCGAAAAAGGTTTGGGATAGGGAGGAAACCTTGGTGTCGGGTGGTTAAGCTTTCTAAGTAGAATGAGGGTGGTGGTGAGAAGGGGGATCACATTGTCCTCGCCCCTCCATGCTTGGGACTGGGCTGTCATGGAGGAGGGAAGGGGGAGGAGCGAGGCCTACTGATCGCTGCTGCCGGTCGGCTTGCCGGCCGGACCTGCTGCATTTCACACGCGCCTGTCTTCCATTCATTCATCCTTTCCGCACAGTGCGCACGCCTCAGAGAATGCGATCGTGTCTAGATCCATCTGTTCTTCCGTGTCTTCATCGCCTGGAAGATTTCTAAGACACAGTGAATTGGAAGTAGAAACTTTTATTTTAAGAGTGCTTGTCCGTTTGAATTTTTCATTTTCATTCATGCTACAGAGTTTCCTCTCAATTTAGGCACCATTTTAAACATCCTTAAAGCAAATTAATCTCAGGCCAGAAAGTTGGTAGTTACCCCTGAGGCTGGGGATATTTTTGCTGTAGTTTGAGTTTTTGACACTGGCTTATTGAAACTTCTGGGCCTGTCTTGCGTTTACTGATTGTCACACATATGTGATAATGTCTCAGATACATAATGGAGTATATGAGCAACCAGAAAACATTTGACACTGTGAAACCAGTGGTAGATTTTCCTTGTCAGGTATTTTTGTGAATCTTTATATGGTAACTTGTGATTTTGGTTTACCAGTTTGTTTTGACTTTTAAAAGACTTCTTTAAAAAATTATTCCATAGACTACACAGTAGCTTATTTTATATTACATTGATGCAAACTGTCCTTATTTGTTTCCAGAATTTAAGGCAGTTTTTCGGTTTCATTGCTTCTTTATTGGCACCAGTTTTCATTTATGTTTCTTGAAATTAGATTGACTGGAACCTCTCTTAAGTACCTAATAAAATTAACTGACTTTAGAACGTTAAAGCTATATAACAACAAGAATAAATACGTAAAATTAAAACCCCCCTTAAGAGATTCTGATGTCCACTTTTGATGGTATCTGCTCCTAGCCACTATACCAGTGTCAAGAAAAAGGGTTACAATGGTAATGGAGAGAAGGCTTAAAAATCTTTAAATGATAAAACAGTAATGTGTTCTGTACAGTTTTCATCAGTAACATTTATGGTCCTTCGGATTTGTAAAGCTATTCAGGTTTGTTTCAACACAAACTATACCTGCAAAGTGGAAAAGGACTATTTTGAGTCAGTAAATATTTATAGCCCTTGATATGTTTTGGGTGGTGTAGCAAAGGATACAAAGTTAATACAAAATGTGATTCTATACCTTGTTCAGGGAAACTTTTAAGAAGCTTAATTCCCAGTGTTGTGGTCACTGATACAGTGTTCTAGTCCTGGCCCAGGGAGATTTGGATAATGTGTTTAAATTTAGGAAGATGAATTATATTTAAAAAAAGAAAAAAATTGGGGAGATGAACAACCCCAAAACTTAAAACTGTAAAATCTAGGTTGAAACTATAGTAGTTTGGGGTTATATGTAAAATAGTATCAAAGTATGCATTTTTAGTGAGAAATACGAATTTTCACTATTTTTATGCACCCTTGTCCACAGGCTAATCATGTAGTATTCCTTTTGACAGTTTTATTATTTAATTTTGGCACTAGAGCTTGAACCCAGAGCCTCCCACATAATAATCATACACTCTACCAATGATTTGTACCCCTAGCCTTGGATTTTTTAAAATTTTTATTTTTTTAGTTATAGCTGGACACAATACCTTTATTTTATTTATTTATTTTATGTGGTGCTGAGGATTGAACCCAGTGCCTCACATGTGCTAGGCAAGCACTGTACCACTGAGCTACAACCCCAGCCTGTATTTTTTTTTTTTTTTTTAAGCAATTGATTAGTATTGGGGTACTATTGCTGAAAACTAAAAGTCATATTTCATTGCTACTTTTAATGCCTTTTTCTTACTGCCCATAATCATAAGCACTTAAAAAGCCATGGGCCTTTCCTGCTTATCTGCTTATTTCATAGAGATTTGGTAGTTTTTGTCAGTGAAAATTAAATAAAATATTAGTCATTTTAAATCCTTGAAAGGTTTTAAATTGTGTGTATGAGTTTAGTTACATTAAAATAGGGCTTACAGATATTAAAGTGACAAGAAGTTTGAAAGGGAAAATTAAGGGGAGCATTTTACTTCTTTACAGGTAGTGTGACAATTTTTAACATTGGAACAAACTGTACTCTCTGTCATCCTATTGGCATTTGAATTGTGGCTAGGTCAAAATTAGAATTGGTATTAGTTAAGATGGTAAGTCAGTGTGTCCCCAGGCCATCTTACCTCCAGTGGCTCATCTTTGTAGAAAAAGAAAGAAATCACTTTATCTTCATTCTGCATTCTTTATTATTCTCTCCCACCACCCCCACACACTTTTTGGACTTGTATTTCTTTTTAAGGTAAGATAAATTTTGAATTCTTTAGTTTAATTGAAGGCATGTAATTTTACTTGTTTTTACATTGTATCTTGAACTATTTAAACTGTATATTAATTTCTTAAGTGAATCAACTTGAACAGCCAGATGATTTAATGTTTCCTTTTTTATACTTTAGAAACATGCTTTGAATTGTAGAGAGTTTAAATAAGGCTTAAATACATATTGACAAGTAAGTGTTGTGTTATAAAATTCAATGAGTTTGTCTATGAAATACTGTTTGTTAATTGGCAGACTTCACAAATTAGTATAGGTGTTTTTGTTTTAATGGAAGAATCCAATATATCAAAGTTGATTAATAAACCAAATAAATTTGGTTCTAGCATTCATGTCCCAAACTTCATTTCACTTTATACTCCGAATTAATATGCCTAGTTATGTGACTTCAGTAAACTTAGTGTAGATATACAGTTTATTCATTGAAATTGCCGAGAATCATATGTAAAGTGAATTATGTAAGCTTAATCTAACTTGAACAGAAAATTGTGGGCAGATAACACTTTTGTAAAATGTTCTGTTTAATTTATGTAAGATTTAGAGTATAATGGAATTACCAGCAGTCCTCTACTTAGTAAGGAACCTGTGAAATAATTTTTCTATCAATGGTAATTTCTCCTTTTTCTTCCCTGCTTTCACTAGAAATTTCCTTTATCATCTGTCACATTTGAGTTGCACCATCTTTGTTAGAGACTTTAGAAATGAAAATGAGCATGGGTTATAGTCTCATTTTAATATCTCTGTTATAGGGACTGTTGGAATTTCTAAGTTTAGTTGAAAAATTGGGAATAAGACATTTTAAGATGATTTTGATTTTTTTTTTTTTTTTTTTTTTTGGTGCTGGGGATTGAACGCAGGGCCTTATGCTTGCAAGGCAAGCACTCTACCCACTATGCTATATCCCCAGCCCCTGATTCTGATTTTTAAATGAAATATTCAAAGATGAGAATTTGTCAGCTTTGAAGAATTAGATAAGGTTAATATTCTATCAGTGTGTTCCATGCAGATATATCCATTTATACACACATCTTTTTTCTTTACTAGGAAATTCTGCAGCCTTTTGATTATCAATCCTTGGCCATGAGCAAGAAATACAAAGCCTATGATCTCCTTCCCTCAGATATTCTTCCCACTCCTATCCTTAACCATAAAAATCAAATGTTCCTTCAGAAATCCCTAGTCATGTCTGAAGGAAAAAAAAAAGAGCCATTTTGCTCTAAAATACCTGAGAACGTGGTCAGAAGCATAACTTTAGAAAGTATTGTTCCATAGAAATAATGGGAAGCTGAAGTTTAGTCACACTGTTTAGTTTCTGTTGAAACAGATCTAAGCATGGATTTAGAGTTCTGAACAACAAACTCAGAAAACAAACAAACAAAAATGACCTTTTAAACATGACCTGTGTATAACAGCTATTTTTTAGTGTAAGCAGAACTTTATTATTTAGTAATTGCTAACATAGCACTTAATGTAAGTCAGGTATTGTGCTGATTCCTTTACATATATTCATATCATCCTTACAGCAACCCTATAATGTAGGCAGTATTATTCTTATTCCACAGATGAGGAAACCAAGGCACGGAGATTAACATTGTGTGACTAATTTTCCCCAAGATCACACAAAAATTAAGAATCCTAAGAAAATAGCACCTCAATTTCTGAATTGGAGGATTGACCAAGCAGTTAGAGTAGTCCTTGGTATCCAAGGAGATTGGTTCCAGGACCCCCAGTCCCCCCACAGATACACCAAAATCTGCAGATGCTCAAGGTCCTATATATAAAATGGTGTAGCATTTGCATATAACCTATGCACAGCCTCCTGTATACTTGAAGTCATCTCTAAATTAATTATAAGACATACTACAAAGTCAGTGCTACATAATTGCCCTACTGTATTGTTTAGGGAATAATGACAAGAAAATTTTGTACATGTTCAATATAGATACTTTTTTTTTTTTTTCCCGGAATATTTCATCCAAGGTTGATTGAATCTGCCAATAACAAGCCTGCAGACATGGAGGATGGACTGTGTACTAATTGTATTTAGTAACTGGTCTAGAACTTTTAAAGTAGATTTCTAAAGAAATCAGTTGGCCATTTCTTATGATTTTTCAGTCTGGATTTGCCAGTTAAAATATTTTGCTAGTGAAACAATTTTAGTAAAGATTTACAAATGTGGAATTTAGTCTTGACTAAACTACCTAAGTACTTTTAGTAATTTTGGTGAAAGGTTTGGCAAAGTCGAACAATTGTTTAGAAAAAGGTTCAGCTAAAACACATTTATATGCATTTATTGTGTATTTTAAGCTTGTTACAACAAACTACTATACAGAAATTAGTTAAAATATTCTTTCTTGCTGTTGATTATAAAGACAGTCAATAAAATTTTTATTTTTATGTGAATATGTTAATGTTGCTATAAAAATTCTTATGGGTCAGTAGCCTCTATCAATACTGTCTGATAATTTAAGTATTAATTAAGTCAAGAAAATCTGATACTTAATGAAAAGATGAAATGGAACATCTTTTTCTTGTGTTTTTTTATTGAATGAAATGAATGGTTCATAGGTAAGGAATTCATATTTCAGGTAAACTTTTTTCCTATCTATCACATAGTTCCTGAATGAGAGTCAGAACTCAAACCTAGTTCTCAAACTTCGTTATTGTCCTGTTTAAGAAAAATGAAAATAAAATTCAACCAAAATAAAACTGCCAACTCTTTACTTTTAGTAAAACTTGTACATCAGGGATAAAATTGATGCATACATCATCATTATACACAAGTAAATATAAAATATACAAATATTACATAATCAATATATACCAATATGTTTGTATATTAATGTAAACATTAATATATAATGACAGTATAATTAAATTAAATATAAAATAATTTCTCTGAAAGGTTTATACTGGATTTTGGATTGTGGGAATAGGAGGTTTTTTTTGTGTTTTTGTTTTTTTCATTTAAACTTGTACTTTAATTTTTGCTGTGTTTTAGTTTATAAAGTTTGTTTTGGAATTTGGTTAATAGATAATGGTATTTAGCATATACTGTATTTTTATAATTTTTTTTTCTTGACTTAATAATACATGCTTCTGGTCAAAAATTTGAATTGATCCCTTAGTAGTCTGGTGAAGTTTATAACCCATTATAAGATTTTCTTTTTTTTTTTTTTGCAGTAGGAATCAAACACATTTCAGAATGTTTTTAAATGCATTAAATAAAATACATAGAATTACAAAGGGAACCAATTATACTGATAGCAATAGAAATTGTGTTAACACGAAATACATTATGCACATTGGCCTGGCACAGGCTAAGTCCTTTTAATGTGAAAAATATATCTCTTGCCTATCCCCAACCACCTAGTTTCCTAGTTTCATTTTCTTCAGTTGAGGATCCTTCTATAAAAGGGCCATTCAAGAGAACTTTCTGTGATAATGGAAATACTAGTGTGCTGTCCAGTATAGTAGCCACTCATCTCACATGGCATTTAAGCCATGTGAAAATGTGCCTAGGTCATTCAAGGATATTAATTTTAAACAATATTTAACTTTAATTAGCCATATGTAGGTAGTGACTTTCAAATTGCACATTATTACTTTAGAATCTAGACACATTGTGGTGTATACAAACATGAATATATATTTAGTTTGATTTTGTAAAGTAAAACTGGATGTGTCAAATTTGGGTGGAGTAAATTGTTTAATTTTATCCTAGAAGAACTTTTCTGTGTATTTTAAACTTTGAAAGATATGTATTTGGTCTTCTATAGAATTAAAATTCTGCGTGGGCTAATTTTTTTTCCTGTTTTTTTACAACTGTGTTTGTGAATAGGTAATCTTAACACTGTTCAAAACTCAGGAATTGTGCCTTGTGCCACCCCAGTGGCTCAAGAGGCTGAGACAGGAGGATCGAGAGTTCAAAGCCAGCCTCAGCAACAGTGAGGTACTAAGCAACTCAGTGAGACCCTATCTCCAGATAAAATATAAAATAAGGCTGGGGATATGGCTCAGTGGTTGAGCGCCCCTGAATTAAATCCCCAGTACCCACCAAAACAAACAAACAAAAAACAGGATTTGTACAAGAATCTACAGTGAAATCTTCTCAAGCCAATTCCTATTTAGGCAGGTCATCTCTTGAGGGAACCAGCATTATCCATTCTTTTCTCTTTTTATAGACATTTTGTATATATAAGCAAATCTGATTTTTAAAAAAAGCCATCTTCCACAGTATTCTGGTACATTGCATTTTTGTCTGATATTTCTCAGAGCATTTCATATCAACACATAAAGCACTCACTTTTCTTTTTTTGATAGGATTGTTACATGGTGTGGTTTTAACAGTTATTTCTGTATTTATGACCAGTATTTACAGCCTTTTGCCATTTCAAACATTGTTGAGATAAATAGCCATTTACTTATATCTTTTCATACAGGAGGTAGTATATCTATCTAGAAGGTAGGTATTTTGACAAATTGAAAAGTTAAAAGTAATACTGGTCAAATAATAGTTGTGCAAGTTTAGTTGGCTTTCAAGTTACCTATTTGTTAGGTCTTCCTCCTCAAAGAGTGAACTGTTTATGTGTGGAAACAAAGTACAAAATAATGTAAGTTTTAGAAAAACTGGATACCCATATACCCATCACCTAGGAGATACCAGTACCTCAACTTCTTTAATACTCTCCCTTAACATGATTATTTATGCCCCCTCCTTCTTCCTATCCTGAATTCCTGTTATTCATTCCTTTTTTTTTTTTTTTAATAGTTGTCTCCTTTATATGTATCTTTCAGCTACATGTTCTTTGGTTTATGAAAGTTCCTAAGAGAAAATAGTGTGAATACAATTTCTGGTTTGTAGTTTAGCTTCAGCTTCTAGAATTTCTGCTAAAGCTCTTCCTGGGGAATCCTTGAGCAGATCTTTGGAAATAGGACTCCGCAGTTATTACCTAGCAGGGTTGTATTGTGAGTCAGGCAAGAGCATGCAGTAGAAAAGTTTGTGGGAATAGGCCACTCTGTTATCTTGTTTTAAGATTAGATTAAAGCAATGCTCTTTTGGTCCAGTAAGGGAGCTGAACACAAAGGATGGAAAAGGAACTTCATTATCATATGGTTAAGCTGAGTTAAATATAGATTAAAACCTGGGCCAGAACCAATAGTATTTAGTGGTTTTCATTTTTTATATATTATAGGGCTGGGGATGAACCCAGGGCCTTGTGTGTGCTAGGCAAGTGCTCTACCATTGAGCCTAGCCTCTTGTTTTTTTTTAGGAAATGTTTCTTTGTCATAATAGCCATCAAGTCATATTGTTCTACTCACATTCACCTGAATCACATTACTCCAATCTGGATTATTAGCTCTCTATATTTGGTGCATATTAGTCTTCACTTGATATCCTTTTACTGTGTGTCTGATTCCCTCTCATTTTACTTCTGTATTGCACCCCTCTGTTGACTTTGTCCATTGCCTTCCTCTTGATTTCTTGTGTCACTTTGGTGTATCACATCTTTAGTAGTTTAAGAAAAAGTATATGGTAGTTAACTTTTTGAGACCTTGAATATTAAGCAGTATCATGCCAATAGTTTGGCTGGGCATAGAATTCTTTTCTTTGGAATTTTGAAGGTATTGTTCTGTAGATCTGTTGATAAGACTAAAATGATTCTGATGCTTTTTTTTTTTAAATATCACTGATTCCTTTCATGTCCCCGTTGCTTAGATATTTGTAGATTCTTGTCCCATTTCGCATTGACATACAGTATGAGTATGAACTTCTTAATTTTTTAAACTTTATTTCTGGTTGTCAATGCTTTATTAAAATATTTTCCCTTGTACTTCTTGATTTGGGGACATTCCACTGTACCTCTATTGATGTCATGCGTGATGTCTTGATGGTGACTTCCATCAATATTGCATCTCACAGATGAGGCAGTCCACAGCATCTTTTCAGTGGTTCCAAAAAGTTCTTTGGAACAATGTTGACAGTTATATTGAAAGTGATATTTGCCCTGTGTTTTAAGTTTTTTTCTGTTTATTTTTGACTCTTGGTTCCTTGAGGGCTTTGATGATGAGGGCAAAGGTAGAAGATACTACTTCACCCTGACCCTGTTGGGTTCTAAATGGTCAGTTTCATCATCCTTAGACCCTTTCATTCACCGGTTGCCTTGGGGATGTCATCACTAACCTTTTTTTCTTTTTGGAGATAGACCTCATGGCAGACATAGTCATGATCTTGTCACCCTGTGCACCTCAGGCATATGACTTTGATCTTGAGGTCCAATCTGGACAGCATTGTGGAGGTGGCTAATGTCAGAAGAACCTGGACTCAGGACAACGAAGAAACTTGTGCTTCAGTCTCCTGAACTGAAAGTCAAAAGGCAGAACTTTTTAAATATGGCAACTTGTATCTATCACTTCTGACAGATTTATTGGTGTTTTTCCTCTCATCTTTTTATTCTTTTTGAAGCAGTCAGATATTGGATTTTTTAGACTAGTTCTCTGGAAAACTGCATGTATTTTGCAGTCTTGTATGTCTTATTTTAAATTTCCAGGTATAATCTCTCACTTTTCCTCCTCGTTCATTCCCTTCCTTTTATTTTGTCTTTTGAATGTTGACTTTTTAGCTTTCTCTAATTGTTGCAAAAATCATAACTTGTGCTTTTTAGGATATATATATATATACATATATGTATATATTTATATTTATATACACACATACACATTTAAGGCATTTTCTTTTCCCTGCCCGTTTCCTCCGAGATGCTTATTTTCTTTTTTCTTTTTGAACTCATCTGGCAGCAGTCCCAGTAGCTTTGAGAAGCAGAGGGGATTGAAGGACCTAGCTGTTTTCTAAACAGCTTTTACTGAATTCTGTTTAATTTACTTCCCTTCACTTCCAGTTTTAAAGATGCTAGCAGCCTTCAAGTCTCTTGTCACCTACATTGATCAGTTACCACTTGTCTGTCTGCATTCCAGCCACACCCTCTTTATTTTCTTTTGTTCTTTATATCTGTGTGTGCATGTGTGAGTGCGTGTGTGTGTGTGTGTGTGTGTGTGTTTAGTTTCTTAAATCTTGGTGCTATAGCTTTTTGTGAGATTTTGGAAAGTAGTAATATTAGAATCATCTGTTTATTCAAACATTTGAGTGCTTATGTGCTGGGCATGCTTCATTATTGAACCCATCTCTTCCTTCAGCTTTTATTAATGAATTACTGAATGGGAAAAGAAAGTAGATTTACATTTAAGAGAATAAATAAATGAGCTGGGATTGGTGGCACATGCTTGAAACCCAGCAATTTGTGAGGCTGAGGCAGAAGGATCACAAGTTTGAGGCCAGCTTGGATAATGTAGCAAGACTCTATCTTAAAATAAAATTTTTTTAAAAAGGTTGGGGACATAGCTCAGGGATAGAGTGCTTGCCACCCTTGGTTCAATTTCCATTACTGCCCCCTCGTCCCCCAAAAGAATTGTCATTTACACTTTAAAAGTAACTTATAACAGTAAGTTGCATTCTGATGACATAATGCAGTATTTACAATTTTTCTGTAATATTGGCAGAAAGTGCCATGAATAATATACTTAGTAAATATTTATAGCACTAATGTACAAAGTGCAAGTGCCTTCCCTCAAATGTCCAGGGATTATAACCTGACAAGAAATTTTTAGGATTCAAAAACAATAACTTTGCAGCTTTACTGAGGGATACAAAGGAGAACTTTAATAAATGAAGAATCCTAGGGTTGTTTTTGAAAACGATTTAATAGTGGAGGGATGTTAATTATTGAGTATAATACTTAAACTCAGTATAAACTGAATCACAATACCAAAATCTTTATAGGCAAGGTGGTGTATGGTATTTCATGCTTGGCTCTGCATACTGTGGCCTGCTGTAATTACATAAATGTAATATATATATACATATATATATCAGTCTATTTATATATATTTTACATATGATTATATGAATGCCATGGTCTTTTACATTTGAAACTTCTAAAAAAAATTTTTTTAAATGATAGATTACTATCCTAAAATGTTCACTGGCCTTTTCTAGAAGTTTTGACAACATGTACTTTATAAAATGTGAAGTTTATTTGGAGGTATAAACATGAAAATTGTCAGTAATTTTTTTTTTTTTAAATGGTGCTGGGTATCAAACTCAGAGTCTCACAAATGCTAGGCAAACACCATTCCACAGAGCTACATCCCCAGCTCAGGACATTTTTTAAAGAAAAAGACAGGGGAATGGGAAATTTGCTTGGCCATGAGGAAAAAAATTATTAAACAAAGGTAACTTAAAAATGTGATATTGGTGCAGGACGGGATTGGCAGATCACTGGAATACACTGAGCAGTCTAGAAGTAGACTCAGGTGTGTATTTGGACTCCAGTATAATATTATTAAAATGACTTTGGAACATCTAGATCAGTGTGAAGAAAATTTGTAATCCCAACAAGTAGGTATTCTCTAGTAATATTTTGGTTCACTTGTGTGTAAATGCTAAATCAACATATCTCTGTGTTGTAGTTTCAACATTGAGTAGAAAGAACAAAGAGTTCTAAATATGCTCCTTTCCCCCACACATGCACAGCTTTCCCACTGTCAACATCCTGCACCAGAGTAGTACATTTGTTGCAATTGATGGGTCCTTCATTAACTCATCATCTTCATACAATCTTGGTGTTATATATTTTGTGGATTTTGTCAAATGTGAAGTAACTAATATCCAACCATTATTGTAGCATACAGAATAGTTTTACTGTTCTAAAAGTCCTCTCTGCTCTGCTCTGCCTGTTTCTACTCGCCATGCCTACCTTTTTCCTTTTGTAGAGTGTCATTATCATTGGACTCATATGTATGTAACCTTTGATTTAGTAATTTGCATTTAAGTTTCTGCGGTATTTTCGTGACTTGATAGTTTATTTCTTTTTAATGCTGAATTGTTTGAATGTACCATCATTTGTTTAGGACTGAAGTATAGAGCTAAAAAGTAAAAGTGCTCATTGTTCATATGATTTTGTACTGTTTTCCCCTACTTCTACATAAGTATGATTTTATTTTATTTTTTTGGTACTAGGGATTAAACCTGGGGTGGTGGGATGTACTCTACCACTGAGTTATATCCCAGCCCTTTTTAATTTTCATTTTTCCTTATTCGCCCAGACTGACCTAGAACTTGTGATCCTTCTTCAGCTTTCCTAGTTATGTTGGATTGTAGCTGTGCACCACTGTGCCTGGTGTACTAATGTTTTAAGTTTTTTTTTTTTTTTTTTTTTCAAACGGTATAGTGTCTGCATCATGAACATCATGATTTGTTATTATTTGATTTTATGTATAACATAGTGTTTATTAATATAAAATATATGAAACTACTATTGTCCTGTCAGTTGCCTGAAAGAAACCTCTCAGAAATCTAATTACTGGATTAAACAATATCTTTCTATAGTTGGAGACTTGGTAGTTCATTAGCTTAATCAGACTAAGTAGAGGGATGTATAGCCCACACCAAATCTGGGGGACATATGAAACACTGGCTATACTTGTTTTTGTAGTTTTTTTTGAAGAAATATGTTTCTTCAAAATATATTTTCTTTTGAAAGGCGATTCTTGGTGCACACTAATAATTTCCCTGTTTAAACTACAGATTACATTGACATTTCAACCTTTTTTTTACCACCATTAAAAATTTTTTTAAAAAATGAACACAAAATTTACAGCATTCAGCAGCTCTTTTGTTTTACAGTGACATGTAAAAACTGATTTTAAAAAAACACCATTAAATTTTAGTTATGCTTGTCAAAGTTTTAGAAAATATCTTGAAAGCATTTGCCTTTTTTTTTTTAATTAGTGAAGGATTTTTGGTGTTTTGGTGTTTTGTTTTCACAGTACTGAGGATTGAACTAGGGCCTTGTACATGCTGAGTAAGCACTGTACCACTGAGCTATATCCCCCAGCTCTATTGACAAGTTTTAAAGAATAATTGCAATGTTAATAATTAATCATGTTAATGCAACCAATATAGTTTTCTTCAGCATAAACACTTGTTCTAATGTGATTGGGGGGACAGGGTATTGTACCATTGAGGAACATCCTCTGCCCTTTTTATTTTGGGACAGGATATCACTAGGTTGCTGAAGCTGGCCCCGAGCTTTCAATCCTCCTGCATCAGCCTCCCAAGGCACTGGAATTAACAGGTGTCCAACACCACCTTGGCAAAGAGCACAACAAGGTGTTCAATCTATAACTGTGCTTATTCAGTTGAGATAACTCACTACCTTTGGACCAGCCAAAAATTCATGTAGTTTGAGACTTTTTTAGTTTTGATAATATTTAATATGTGTAAATTTTATATATTTATTTTTAAATATGAAAGTTCTGATATCTTTGGTTTAAATAGTAGTGACATTTAAATTTTATTATTATCTTTGTTATTGTTCTAGTTCACATATCTGTTTCTTATATTTCTGTCATCACATCCCCCATCTGAATTTGTAATCTTGTCTTAGGCTCAATGAGATATGCACAGTAATTTAGTCAGTAAACAGTATTGCTCCTTCAGGAATTAGTTTATTTTAACATATAACAAGATACATCTTTTTCTAGTTGTTAAGAATGCATCCAAGTTTTAAAATTATATATTAGAAGATCTGAAATTCAAGTGTGGACTATAGGGAGTTTTAAAAAAATGAAATGTACTTATGTATTCTGACCATGCAGAAATAAGAACTTTGTAATACCCCAACAAACTTAATTGTTTGATTAGTAATCTAATGTTAGTCATTAATTTTGACCTGGTAGTTAGATTTTTCCTTGAATCGATTAAACATTTGTAAATTTTTAAAGTATTTTTAGATACAACCCAACAAATCATCACAATATTTCTTTTCAGGTAGGAGTTTGAAGGTCATGATTTTGATACTTCACAGATAAGTAATAAGACCTCCAAAATCTATAATCATACTTTCCTAATAAGTGATCCAGATTAGTTGGTGTTTTATTTTCTATGAATTCATATACCTATATATTTGAAAACTAAAAAGCAAAACAATTAATTTATGAGTGGCAAATTTTTAGCATTTTCACCTAGTTTTTTTATTTTTTTCACTTTTTACAA
The DNA here is from genome assembly GCF_902686455.1 of Sciurus vulgaris. Taxonomy (NCBI): domain Eukaryota; kingdom Metazoa; phylum Chordata; class Mammalia; order Rodentia; family Sciuridae; genus Sciurus; species Sciurus vulgaris. The sequence goes on from NC_136469.1 coordinate 60,737,667, forward strand.
GACATTGAGGCTCTACTTGTTCTTTCACACTAGTTATTATGCTAATTTATATCTGGGAAGGTACTGTGGGATGTATATCATTTACTAAAGAGATACCTGAGAATTGAGTATTTGCATACTAGAAGAAAGAGTAAAGTATCATAAAGTCTGTTTGTATATTTGTACTTAACAATTTCCTTGTTATTATTTGTGTCTGTAAAAGGATTTTGTTCATAGTTACCTGTATATATGAGGTATTTGATCAGTAGGCATTAGTATGCTGTTTTGCCTGATAATGTATACTCACTATAATTGGTTCTTAGTGTTTACTTGCTTTTTCCCCTAATAGTGGAATTTCCTGTCTGTGTGGGTGGGTGAAGTATATGTATCATTCATGCTTTTTTACTAATTTATTGGCAGTGGCATGCACTTGTCAAGATGAACCTGAGGCTGTGGAGCAGAATATAATACATACTGTAAGGTTATGCTACCTAGAAGAATACCTTGGTAACCATTTAATTTATTATCCAATTCTGGGCATGTTCGAGAGTGAACTAGGTTCTAGTAATAATTATACTAAAACAACAAATAGGTAATACTAGTACACATGGTATTTTTAGCCATAACCCCTGATAGTTGTGGATGATTTTAATGTAGACTATAGCTAGGACATGTTAACTTTCCAGGGAATAAGTTTATCTAAAAAGTAGAGAGAATAGTGGTTTCACAATTTTGTGAAAATAGAATATGTTGATGTAATGTATATACAAATTTATAGCACATTGTTTGATGGTAGTGGCTTAGTAAATGTTACTTGTCAAGTTAAATCTCATAGTTTGGATGAGGTGTGAGGATTGATGTTAGCATTTTGAAGTCATAAAGCACTATCCTTTTCTATTCTCTACTCTTTACCTATCCTACTCTTTATTTGATACCTTAACATAGTGCTTTCAGCGTACTGAAATGTTGGGTTAGTTACTTGTTGAAGTAATTGGATAACTGTCTTAGCCATCGTAGCATTCACACTTCTTATACAGTCACTCATGATCTTTCCAGTTCAACAAAAGAGTGAAGCAAAGGGGAAATAAAAGGAATTTCTACTGGGGGTGTTTTACCAGTCATATTGTTACCCATTGTTAGTTCTGTGGCATTGAACTTGCACACTTATTTTGTGTCATCAGGAAAGTGCTCATTGGTCTTAAAATCATTTAGGTGTGGTGATTAAGTAGTTATTTCCAAACAGTTCACCAGCTCTTTCTCTTCTTGAATTCACACTTATTCTGCATGTGGGGGTAAAGGAGGGAGGATGAGGAAGATCTGATGTAAGGATTGAGTGTAGATAGAAGTTACTGAGTCGAGGACTTCTTTCGAGAGCATGTTCCAGTCAGTGTAGGTTGCCACTTCTTCTCCCATGTAACTTAGATATAAAGTTAGTGATTCAGCTTCTGAAAATTTTTCCTTAGGGTAAAATTGAAAGGACTAACCAGATCTTTGCACAGTTTGGAAATCTGATTCATTATACCACATTAACTCATCCTTTCTTGCCTTTCCAAACTCTTAAGTTAATAGCATCTGATAGTACTGATTGCTAATGATAGCTGACAGTATTGGTCACTTAAGTTCCAGTCTCTTGGATTGTCACTTAAAACCCTTACAGCTATTTACAAATGAAGGAAGTGATGCTTAGAGATTTTTAGATCTTGTCCTAATTCACTTAAACCCCTATTCTTTAAAAATTCCCCCTACTATACTTAAAAACGTAAAGAACTGATCAAGCCAGTTGTGGTGGCACATACCTGTAATCCCTGCTACTGGAGAAGGTTGCAAGTTTAAGACTACCTGGGCAACTCAACAAGACCCTTTCTCAACATTTAAAAAGGACTAGGAATGTAGCTTAGTGGTAGAACAGTTGCCTAGCATGTGCAAGGCCCTGGTTTTAATCCTCAGTGCCACAAAAATAAAAAATCAAATAGGAACTAGAAGTATATCCCAGCTTTTAACCACTTTCCAGTATTGCTTCCTAATAGATCAGTGATAGATAAATTTGGATTGCATTTGCTGGAGGAAAACCAGTACTGAAGTCAGTCTCATTTGCAAAGACTGTTGTTTGCAGCATTGTTTGGAACCACAGTGAATAGTATTAGGTAAATGTGCCTAATTTATGATTTATTACTCTGGCCCCTTTGATCTGTTTTATTTTGATACTTGAGTTCAGTATTCTTTGTACCATTCTTTGTAATCAAGCACACTGCCACTTTCCAACCATTCATTAATTTCATTGAATGCCTTAAATGGGAAAAGAGAACCAAATATATGATGCTTCAGTATAGGAAAGGAAAAATAATGTTATCTACCTTTCAAGTAGAATAAATTGGTTTCTTCACTTGAATGTTACCTTAAAATTCTTTTATGTTGTCATGGGTCACTATGACACTGGGAGGTCACTCTTACTTTTACCTAGAAATAATATAGGAAATAGATGAAAGTTTTCTGTATCCATGTATATCACACCACGCATAAGCAAACCAAATAGCATACCTAGCAGTCTTTAGCCATATAGTATGCCTTATATAAATATTTCCAGAATGAGAAGCCAGGCATCCATACAACCATAATTTTTAGATATTCCTTTAAAAGTACGCCAAATCAGAAGGAAGAAATACAATTTTTTTTTTTTTTTTTTTCTTTAAAGAAACAACCAAAATGCCTTCAGGTTACACCTCAGTTAAGGGTAAGTTTAATGGTTTATATTTAAGTATAATTTTAATTGTGTGGCAGACCATTTAAATGGTTTTCATTTATTGATTCTTCTAATCTCCATAATAATCTTATAGGTGTTTCAATGCCTATTTTAAGATGAGGAAACTGAGGCACAGGAAAATTGTTAAATGCTCAGTAATTTATAGCTGTGAATGGCAGAGCTGGAATTCCAGCTTAGGTAGGATTTGACCCCAATGCATCTCTTATTCTGGTGAAAAACTTTTTGTTGTTGTGTTTTTTGTTTTTGTACTACTAAGGATTGAACCTAGACTTTCCACAATGCTAGGCAAACATTGATTAACATCCCCAGTCCTTTTTATTTTTTGAAACAAGGTCTTACTAAGTTGCCCAGACTGGCCTTAAACTTGTGATCCTGCTTCAATCTCCTGAATAGCTGGAATTACAAGTGTGTGCCAGTATACCTAACCTGCTTTTGTTTTTAAAAAGTAATTATAAATCTGTTATGTTTGTAAAATGGTACAAAGATAAAAAATACATACAGAAATGTATTTTTGAATTTGAAAAGTTTCAAGAGACTTATAATTACTGCCAGATTTCTATAATCTTTCCTAAGTGTTTACATTCCATTTCTGTGTCTTAAATTCCCTGAAGATCATAACCAGTTGGTGAACTGCTAGTACTGTGGACCACACTTCAAATCAATTTTAGTTCCTGGAGACTATTCAACAAACCATTGGCTTTTCTATACTTCAGATTAAGGATTGTGCAGTGTCTCTTTAACATTGGGGGAAAAAAATTCCAAAAGTTTCTAGGAGTAAATATTTATTGTTTGAAGGCAATAGAAGACACAAAAGGGTTTTTTTTTTTTTTTTTTTAAGTACTGGGGATTGAACTCAGGGGTGCTCAGCCACTGAGCCACATCCCCAGCCCCGTTTTGGATTTTATTCAGAGACAGGGTCTCAATGAGTTGCTCAGCGCCTCGCTTTTACTGAGGCTGGCTTTGAACTCGAGATCCTCCTGTCTCAGCCTCCTGAGTTGGTGGGAATTAAAGAGTATCATGAGGGAGGAGGGCTCATTATTTCTAGAAGAGGTAGTTTATATAAATTATATGGATTAAGAGTTGGTGAGGAATTTGAATATTCAAAACAATGAAAAGACACATTTTATAATTGGAGGAAAATAGGTTTGAACATAATGAGAATTTAGAAATTCAGTCAGATTTATTAGGGAAAGAATAGCAGTAGCACTCGATCTGGGAAACATTTAGCTTTGTTATATTAGGAATATTCTACAAGGCTAATATTATGCCTGATAATATGTGCTAATTTTTGTAGAATAGAGTAAAAATGCTCCCTTAGATTCTCTGTGGCTTGCCCCTCTCTTGCTTGACTTTTTTCATCCCTGTCAACTTCTCTTACTAAGGCCACCTGCTGAGCTGTGTTCACTGAATTATAATGCTGAACATTTTTATTTGAACCTCACAAATGCAGCAACTTTAAAATCAGTTTTAATACTTTGCATTTAAACTGGTTGTCTTTATTTCCTGACTTGACATCTGTATTTAATCTCTTTGACCTTACAGTTAATGACTTCCACTGCCCACAGAATGGAAGGTCCTCTTTTAGCCTGACCTTTGAGGCCTATCAAAATATCACTTCACCTACCATTCTAGCTATATCTTTGGTTTCATGAACCCTTTCTTTCAGGTGTACTGGTTACCATCTTCTAAATAAGCATGGCACCATCTCATGACTTTACTCTTGCTCCCTATTCTACCCATTATAAAATGGGTTTTCAAGGGGAGGTTGTCTTTCAGGTGAAAAATGTGTTTGATTACTTTGAGAGTAGTCAGTTATTAAATTAACCTTTACTGTTTTGTCCAGGTGATTCGAAAACATAGATGTTTAAGACAAATTTTTCAGTGAAGTTTTCTCATTGATATACAACCAGCCTGAAATAATAGGGAGAGAGGTGTTGAGACTTTGCACTAAAGAGTTTTGTTTTTAAATTGAATGTAAATTTAAAACTATTTTACTATTTGTGCTATATAGGAAGCAACCTTAAAAACAAGTTTGTATCTCATAAAAGAGAATTGTTCTTAGAAGTGCTATTTAGTTTTCATACAGATTCATATGATGATCATATTTCCTGTACTTTGTCTTGTGTATTTAAAAAATGTGAGACTGAACATAGTACTTGCCTGTAATTCCAGTGATTCAGGAAACTAAGGTGGTAGGATTGCAAATTCAAGGCCAGCCTGGGCAATTTAGCAAGACGATCTCAAAAGAAAGAAAATAGGCTGGGAACATAACAGTGGTGGGTTCCCTGTGTACATTCCCCAGTTCTAGGAGTGTACATGGGGTGTGGGGGAGCAGATTTTGTTTTTTTTAAATGTGATTAGAACAGTTTTAAAAATGCTTTCCATGGAACCTGTTTCAGAGAGAATTTCCTTGATGGTACAATTGTCCCATAGCCTGACTACTTATTTCACCATTTATCTAAAATCCCATATGCCTCATTTGAATTAATCTTACAGAGAATCATAGTAGGGTGTCTAACTTCAAAATATCTAAATTTTATTTTTACACAGTTTATATTAAATGAGTGTTTAACAAATTAAAACAAATAATGAACAAATTGGAGATTTGTTATTGCTAATTGATGTTTATGCTTAACTGAGGAATGACCTGAAAGCATTTTTTGTTGTGATTTTTTTTTTAAAAAAACAAAATACATTTTTTTGTTCTGATTAGGCATAGTTCCATAATTGTAAACCATTTTTTGAATAAAGAATTCAGTGCAGTGTGACATTATTTTGGACATCATTTCTTAATTTCTAATGCCAAAAATTGAAAAAAGGTGTAAGACTTCCTCATAGAATTTGAACCATCCCCATAGAAACAGCCTGAATGTTTTAAATATCCAATGTGGATATTTTGTTTTATTTTTATCTAGTTACATATAAGAAAGGAAAAACAGATTGGTTATTTGACTCAAAGTTAAGAGGTTTTATAACAAGAAGTTGAAAGAAATTAAGAGAAGATAATTTTATAATAAGGCATGTCTCACTCAAGAGTCTTAAAATTTTCCCTTTTTGCAATAACTTGATACTGTAAACAAAATATCAAAAAGCTAAATGGCACCATGTACAGCCAGAGGAATGAGAACTTATGCTCCATTTTGTGTACAATGTGTCAAAATGCATTTTACTGTCATGTATAACAAATTAGAACAATCTTTAAAAATTTTTTAAAAAGCTAAATGGGTGAATAATTGCTACTACTGAGCTTTTTTGTTTGAACTACTACTGCTGATTAAGAATGGATTGTTAAGTAGATGGTCATTTGGAAATATAACTTAAATGAGAAACTTTGTGCTGAGAAAAATATCTCCTTTTATATATTTTTAAAATATTACTGTTTAAAAAATAATTTTTATCATCAGATGATTTCTAGATCTTATTGATCATTGTCATGTGAACAATGAAGAATTTTTTGTTTTTTCATGGAAACTATTAGCTGCTAAAGCCATTTTGCATCTTAAAGATTTGAGAAATTCATGTAAGTTTAAAATTTTGAACAGGAGACTACTAAACTATTGTATATAGTAACTTTAAAAAGCAAAAGAGAAACATCCATAAATGCTTAAATTTTAAAGTTTCAAATATATATTGAAAAGAGGATTGCCTATGGCCATTATACATTTTATGGTGTTTCAAAACATTTATCTTATCATTAATCTCTTAATATGTAATAATGCTATATTATCTTATTGTTACATTAAGTCAAGTAAGTATATTATTATTACATATTAAGATAATTGCTATTAAAAGCAATCAGAAGATTTTACTTACTGATTCATATTTCTACACTTGAAAGTAATTTTATAGTTAACCTAGGAAACGTACAAATTTATGTTCTTTAAAACTACATCATCAAATGGATTTAAAAAAAAAAAAAGAAACTACACCATTACTTATTTAAAGTGGGACTTTTAAATCAAAAGAACACTTTCTAAATTCTAGGAACTGAACATTATTTTCTCCTGAGTACCCAGGTTTTCTTCCTTTGTATTCAAACATTGAATTGTCATCTTAGTCTTCCATCATTCTAATAGTGAAAAGAAGAATAATGGAAGGAAAAGCATTAAATGAGTTAGAAGATGATATTTTGGACCCTGCGAAACTTGTAATTCCTCAGAGTATATTTGCTTAATTTTTTTATGCTGCTGAGGCAAGAGGTTTAAGTAAACCTGAAAGTGTGGTTTATAATGAAGATACAACTGTGGGTTGAGTCTCCAAAATCTGAAAAATTTTGAACACACCCATAATGCCACAAGTGGAAAACCTGACCTTATGTGACAGGTTGACATTAAAACACAGGTGCACAACTCTTGATTTCTTCAATGTCAGCAATGTAAGAAATTCCTTTCCAATTCCTTCAACTTCAGTATAAAAACTTTATTGCACGAATTATTTAAAACATTGTATAAAATTGCCTTCAGATTGTGTTTATATGGTACATTTAAAACAAATTTCACATTTAGATTGGGGTCCCACCCTCAAGACAATCTCGTTCTGTAAAAACTTTAAATCTGAAACACTCCTGGTCCCAGGCATTTTGGATTAAGGCTACTTATTGAACCTGTACTGTACTTTCAGAAGAAGGGTATATTTTACTGGCATACCCAACCTTACAACCTTTCAGTGGGATCATCGTTTTAAACCCCACATGACAGTATTATTGCTCCATTAAATTGTGAATAGTCTTGTGCATTTACCCAAATACTTAAACCTTTTTTAATGTTTGTTATTCTTTCTCACATCTCCAAAATCTCATCTGGGATCATATTACTAGAGGCTGAAGACTGCCTTTGATAGTCCTTTTACTTTGAATCCTTTGGGGATGGTCAGTGAGTGGGTGGGTGAGTGGATATGGTAGAGAGGTGTATCTTATCTGCTCAAAACTATGTCTTTATTTCTTCTTCATTTTGAAGAGTATTTTCCCCAGACATCAAATTCTAAGATTAATTTTTTTTCTTTCAACACTGAGGTGTCTTTGTGTTGTCTTTCAGCTCCCATTGATTCTGTTGAGAAGTTAGATGCTATTGTTTCATGAAAACTGTGCATGTATTGTGCAAGTACATGTGTGTATATTTTCTGCTTATACCTGATGTACCTGGTATAGTTTTCGTTTATATTTATGCTTCAGATTCCTTTAGCCCTTTGAATCTGACTTGAATTTTCAGTTACCAGATTTGGTGTCTTATTCATTATGTATTGCTTCTATCTTTTAGCCTTTTTCTGTATGTGTGTGTTTCTTTGCGGGGGGTGGGTGTTTATGGGATTGAACTCAGGGGCACTCGACCACTGAGCCACATGCACAGCGCTATTTTGTATTTTACTTAGAGACAGGGTCTCACTGAGTTGCTTAGCACCTCCCTGTTGGCTGAGGCTGGCTTTGAACTCTCAATCCTCCTATCAGCCTCCCAAGCCGCTGGGATGCTGGGATTATAGGCATGCGGCACCATGCCCAGCTTGTTCTGCAAATTTTGTACAAGCTATTTTTTCCCTTTTCTGTGCTTTGGTATGAATATTTTCCTTTTGACCTGTTTTGCAAGTTTACAGGTTTTCCCTATACCGATCTTAGTCTGTTGTTAGAATGTTGTTTAACGTTCATTGGGCTCTTCATTTCAGATATTGCAGTTGACAGTCACAGAGTATCCCTTTGGCTCTTTTCATTTTTTTTTATTGCCATTATTATTTGGTACAGGAGATTGAACCCAGAGGTGCTTTACTACTGAGCTACATCTTGAGCTCTTCCTTTATTTATTTTCTCAATTTTTATTTTGAGACAGGGTCTCACTAAGTTACTGAATTGTCCTCTGATTTACAATCTGCCTACCTCAGCCTCCTGAGGCCCTGGGATGACAGGCTTTTGCCATTATACCCCAACTTGATTCTTTTTAAAAATATATTTCATTCCCTTTTCAAGTAACTATTTTTATCCCCATCCCCCTTCTTCTGTTTCACCATACTAATCATAGTAAGTCTATGTGGACTTATTTGAATTGTCTTTCAATGGATGTCTTCCATGGATAGCTTAATCTCTTGATCTTTAGCAGCCTTTTAAAAATACTTTGTATGTCTAGTAGTGTCTGGTTGATTGCTAGATACTGTAGTTAATCCTTCTAGAGGTTTGAGGTTATGTTCTTCAGAAGAGTGCAGTTTGGTATTTTGAGCCAGTTAACACATAGGTGTTAACACCTTGATACTGTGAAGTGCTGGGGGATTTGTTAGACAGGTGTATTTTTTATTAATTCACCTTATAATTAATAAAACTTAAACCTTACTCCTAATGGCATATAATTTTAGAATCTTTTTATATAAACATTTGAATTTATTTAGTTTTAAAGCCCATAAGTTCCTATTGAGTTTTAAGCACTGTAGTCATTAACAATATAATTATGAGCAAAATCAAGACATAGCCCATGCTCCGAGTGACTTTATAGGCTAGTAGAATGAAGTTGGTGTTTGTGTTGTATGTTGATAAGAAAAAAAAAAAAATGCATTCTTTAAAATAACTAGTAAGCACCTATCTGGTTTGAGATCTTTTAGAGTGTACATATCTGATTTGCATATCTTGTTATGTTAAGGTACATCTCTGTTGTTTTGCTGGTTCAGTTTAAATCTGATACCTGTCCTAGGGGAAACAGAGTCATTTGCCCACCATACACAAGGTCCTGGGTTTGATGTCCAGAAGCACCAAAACAAAAACAAAACCTGATACCTAAACATTGTTGAAGTCCTGTCCCTGTCCCCCACCCAACTTTTATTTCAGCTTCTGGTGCCTTTCCTTGACCAGTTTATAATAGCATCAAGAACAAGAGGAGGAATGTGGTGAAAACCAATCTCAAATTATCCTCAGGTTCCTTTTCTTTCTGATATATTTAGGTGACAATATTAATTATTCCTAGCCTAAAATAAGCTAGCTTCCTTCCTTCCTTCCTTCCTTCCTTCCTTCCTTCCTTCCTTCCTTTCTTCCTTTTTTTATTTGGCATATTGCTTATTGAAAATGTCAAGTTGCTAAATTTTCAAGTTATAGGGTAGGTAAACAGTGTGACACAAAGGCAAGGACCTCATTGCCTTTGGCTGGATCACTTTATAAATCATTATTTTTTTATTGCCATTGAAATAATTGTTATACTCTCCAAAATTTAGTTTTAATCCTCCTCTACTCCCTGATAATTACATATAAGATACTTTAATATGATATGTTAAGGAAAATAGTTGGTTCTCCTAACTTTGTTTCTTAATCTTGATAGTAAAAACATGAGCAAGTAGGAGGATAACTGCACATTTTATAAAAATTATTTTAAAATTCAAGAAACCCTTTGTCCTTAAAAGATACTGGAATGAAGAATCAGGTTATTAGAGGCTGATCTGTGGTCTGTTCTGTGAAATGATTTGCTCCAATTCCTTCTCCTTAAAAAAGACATTATCAACATCAATACCTCAAGTTTAAATAGAGCATTGTTGTTACAGGTATGTTAAGAAGTTTAAAATAATATTTTATATTATTTTTCTCTAGGAAACCACCCCTACTCCTAATCCCCCGCCTACAGAAGAGGAGAAAACAGAATCTAATCAGGAGGTTGCTAACCCAGAACACTATATAAAACATCCTCTACAGAATAGGTAAGCTTTCTGACACCTAGGTTTTCTGACTTAGTGAGGTAAATGGTGAACAGGGTAGATTTGAAGGGAAAAATTAGATGGCACTAGTTTTTGTATGCTCAGGATAAGGTTTCCATTTTCATTTGGATGACCCATGAACATCAGACAGTTTTATGTGTGAATCTTGAGCTCAGAAAGAACTTGGTGGTTTTAAATTCATCATTATATTGGTGGTAATTGAAGCTATGCTAGTAAATTTTCAAGTAAACTTGACTGAAGACAAACGTCTGCGATATCAACACATAGGAGTCTGTGTTGAGGGATAATGCCTGTGAAGGAAGTAGACAAGACTGAAAGTGGAGGATCATGGAAACAAGAAAATAGTTTGGTTTTAGGATAGCATATGTGCCCAGAAGGTCAAATAAAGAAAGGTTCACATAACTATTAGGTTGGCAATTTTAAAAAGTCCTTGTTTATTTAGGGGGAAAGTTTTTTAATACAGTATAGCTGCTAGTACAAGAGATTGGGGTAGTTTGAAGAGTGAATAGGGCATATACAAATATGTAACAAGCATAGGTAATTTGAAATTGAAATTAGAAAGGAGAGGTATAGATATAGATGCTGGAGGTTTTGCATTATCTTGCTAAAGACCCTGTAATAATAAGAATGATTAAATGAACAGGCACAAGTATATAAAGTAAAAATTCTTCACTTTCTCAATGTCTTTTCCTTTTTTCTCGGAATTGTCAGTATTAAATTTGATTTGTACTGTTTCAGAATTTAAATATACACATGTATATTTTTATACAAATACTTTCATACAGTTTTTTATTTGTATGTGCAGATTTTGCCTTATTTTATTTTTTCCCTACATTTTTTAATTGGTGCATTAAGTTGTACATACTGATGGGATTTGTCCTATATTCATACATGCACACAATATGCAGTATAACTCTATATACCTTATAGTTGTAAATTTCTGCCTTATGCATATGTATACACTCTTGTACTACATTAATGAGTGTATAGATATTTTTTCTATTTACAAACAGTGCTGCAATTTACATCTTTATGGGTTCATTTACCTTTTTGAAGTGTGTCTCTATGGTAAAATTTCAGATTCCTTAGGATAATGATTACTCTTTAATGATTTTTACAGATACTGCTGAATTATTCTCCTTTATCAGCTTTTAGACTCTTAACAATTTGAATTCCTGGTTTCAAATTATTTTTCGGGCATTGTATATTAAGGATATTAACCTACCTAAAGCAGGGAGGTTATTGTGTGGTTGTATTCTATTTTACTAAAATAATTTCTCAAAAGTTTGATTTTACAACTTTTTTTTTCCCCCAAAGCAGTTCAAAGGATAGATAATTCCTTACTAAGTATGTGGCAGAGGTTTACAAAGACAATTAACAAATTCCTGGAACCTGTTTTCCAACCATGAATAAAATCTTTGCAATTCACAACTTTATACTCTCACAGCTTTGATTGAGTAGATTTTTATCTGTTGCTATTTAAGTGCTAAGATGTTTTGTTTTGCACTGAAATATATTCATCTAATTAATTGCATTAACATAAAACATTTTAATGAAAATATTTTTGAAATAAAAACAATAGAATAGTAGCATTTTGCAAATCTTTTTAATTAAGAGCATAACTTACTAGAAGTCAGCTGGATTTTCATAGCTGCTTCTGCATTTGATCTGTGAAGATGAGTTGTTTCAATGTAAGTATAAGTATAAGAAGAAAACATGGCCTCTCACCAGTACCTTGTTAAAAAAGGTAGAAGAATTTTAAGTAGCCTTCTAAAATAATTGTGGATGTTCTTCCCTGATACTAGATTTCTTATAGATTATTTGCAGTATAGAATCTGAAATGATATTCAAGAACGTTTTCTACAGTGTTATGTTAAAAATACATTGGTCTTGCTTGCCTTTAGAATGGGTATTTTACCACTACATGATCATACATTGGTCATTTGGAAAATAATGATTCAATGAGTTATGTAGATCCTGTGCATGTTGACACATTTCATTATATAGTAATTTGAAAAAATAATTTATTAATATTATCTCTAAGCTCATCAAAAATGTCTTTAATTTTTAGGAATTTTCAGCTTATGGTAGCCAATGAAAGCTTTCCAAAATTAAGGTTTTTATCCTGGAAGCTCAGATTTTAAGCAACAGATTAATTACACTATTCATTTCCTAAGCAATAACCGTGGTTTATCAGGTTTTTTCAAGTAAATATGTTAGTGGCTAGTTTGCCTCACAATTCAAATAATTGCCTAAGCATTGTATTTTTTTTGCATTAGCAGAAGTGCTTTACATGCATAATATGAAAAAGACATGCAAACAGATAAAAATTAAATGAGAACATTTTTATTTGTTAAACACATTTTTAAATGAAGCTGGCAAAGTTGATAAAGGATACAGTGACTATTAGTATAGTTTGGTGTCTATGTCTCCATTCTTGCTAAGATGTCAGCACATTTATCCTTTTTGTACCATTACTGCAAATGTCAATAGTGAAAGATAAAATACTGTCTTAGAATCATATATGAAAAAAGGTTCCCCTGGGGTCTGCAAACCACACTTTGAGAACTACTTATTTAACTAATTCCATATTGTTACACACTTATAATAGATAGTCTTAAAATTAAAAACATTCTTGTACAAACATTTATGTCTAGTTACCCAGTTATTTTCTTAATATAAACCTTTATGTTTAAAGGCTGAGTACAGTTTTCTTTTAAAAGATACCATATTATTGTTTTAAATCCAGAGTATAGTACTTGATCTTATGGGTTTTTTAAAATAGTTGTTCTGCCTTTTTTCCCCCCCTTTATAGTGGGTTGGCAAGTGCATGTACATTATTCAAGCACATGTTCAAATGCATCTCATTTTTGTTTCTAACTGGGGTTACTAGGCATCGATCATGGAACTATAAAATAATTTGGAAAGCCCTTCAGATAACATTTGTATTGATGAGAATATGGAATTTCCCTTTTACTTACTTTCGTTAAACAGTCCTCCCTCTGATTGGTTGCAGGACCCCCAAGGATGCTCAAGTTAATATAAAATGGTGTAGTGTTTGCATATGACCTCTTCACATCCTCCTCTACTTTGCTTATAATACCTATTAGGTTAATAGTTGTTATGCTGTACTTACAGAATGAGTTTTTTAAAAGTTAGTATGTTCAGTATAGGCAAAAGTTTGTTGTTGTTGTTGATGTTTTTCTTTTTAAGCTGAGTATTTTCCATCTGAGATTGGTTGAAATCTGAGGATGCTGAACCTAAGATTATGAAATTCCTGGATACCAAGGGCTTAATATATTACATTTCAGAGAATATTGAATTCACTTATTCTACAGGTGAATCATCTGGGAGGATACATTTAACTTTAATGTTATATGAGTTTATTATCGATACTAGAGAAATTAATATATGTAATATATTAGGTATATATGAACTATTATAATTATTTAGGAATACAACTATTTTAAATGGAAGTATATACAGGTATGTAGAAACTGGTAAATGTTATTTCAGATCATATCTTTGAAGTATTACTCAATCCCTTTATTTTCCCAGTTTTACGTTTGAATAAATGTAGAATCTAATTTAATAGTTTTTCCTGTTTCTAGCACTTCCATTTCTTCCTCTTGCCTGATAACTATTTGTTCCTCTCAAAGTTGAGCCTTCCTGTTTCTTACCTTCCTTTATGGCTAAATGCATGTACTCTTTCCCTTAACTACTGTGTTTATCTCTTACTATATAGTACCAAGCACACTGTAATTCTCTGTGCCACATTTCTGTGAAATCCCCCTGAGAGATTAACTTCAGGACCTCTAGGTGTTACAGGGAACCTGGTATATAGTAGGCATCCCTGGTGTTCAGAATTGAACCCTGGACTTCACACCTAGGCCAGAGTTCTACCACTGAGCCATGAGCCATATCCCCAACTGAAACATATGTTTTTTAAATGAAAGAAATAGAGAAAAGTATTCATTATTTGCCAACGAATAACAGTTACAATTGAATTCTTTTAATATTTGTGGTAAAATACACATAAAATTTACCCTTTTTACCTGTTTTAGACCTATATAGTTTAGTCATTTTAAATACATTTATGTAAAACATTTATGTTGTTGTGCAACTAATCTCCAGAATATCATCATCTTCCAAAACAATAACTATTTCCACTTCTCTGTAGCCCCTAGTAATCACCATTCTCTTTGTCTCTCATTAATTTGATTAATCTAGGTACTTCATTAAAGTGGAATCATACTGTATTTGCCTTTTCATATCATTAATGATAATTATATGTGAGTACTACATTTTGTTCATCCATTACCTGTTGATGGCCGTTTAGGTTGCTTCCACCTTTTGACTATTGTGAACAATCCTGCAGTGAACATGAGTATAAAATAGTTTTTTTGACATTGACTTTTTATTTTTAGATGGGCACTCTGGTTTTTTAAAAATGATAAAAGTAAAACTTGGCAAGCAAACCTTCGACTGATCTCTAAGTTTGATACTGTTGAAGACTTTTGGGCGTAAGTAACCATTTATTTTAGGATATTTGTAGTTTTTTTAGTTGTGTACGCTTTCTCTTTTAAGTTGAATCCACAAAATGAAGGGTGAGGTGAAATTAACAAACATTGATCTAAAGAACTTTGTTTCCTCATAAATGTTTGAATTTGTGATTATGCCTGGTCAGTTTTAGAAAGGGTCAATCCATTACCCTGTAGGCCTGAATATTCTGTATTCCTTGATCTGAAATATCCTTCCCTTCAGAATCCTTTATTGCCCTAAAACTTTTAATAGTTGGAACTTATATCTATTAGTGGTTGCCTAAATAAATCTCCCTCATAACTGGGTATCCTAGAGCACTGCTTGGTTTCCATTTCTGTAATTCTTTTCAATATAATATCTGAAATTTCCTATAAGGTCTCTAAGGCTGAAATGATCAAAATTTAAGGGATGTGAAGAAAAGGACAGTATCTGGGTTGAATAGTTCATTAATTTCATAATTTTTGGTAGACTAAGAAAAAATTGAAATATTTTTCAGATTTTGTTTCTAGTTTAGCAAAAACTTCATTTGGAATCAAACTTTTTACATGACTCCAAAATACGATTTAAATTTTTGATATTGATTCTCTATAAACAAAGTTTTTGTTCTCTTTTGTTTGGGGCTGGGGGTTGAAATCAGGTTCTTGGGCATGTTACACACGTGTTCTAACACTGAGCTATATTTCCAGCTCCTACAAAGTTAATTTAGTGATCTTAATTTACTTGGGGAACATGTATGGAGAGATACTATTTGAGAACATGAAAGGCAAAACTTACTAATCACATTTTTAAGAACTTTCAATTACTTAGCAGTTATCTAAATACTCCCATTTGTATTTCTATATTTTAGGACCATAATACATAAAGAATTAGGAATAGAAATGCTACTCTCATATTTTAATGTAACCTGCCGAGTGTATTTTATCCACACAGAAGACTCAATTGTCGTCATAAAATTCATACATGCATACTTCTTCAAGAACAGAAATAGTATTCTGTTTATTTCCAGTGCTTGGCCTATAATACACAATTAGTGTGCTCCCTCCCAATCAGATTTGCATTTATCTAGTTCCTTTGGCTTTCACCAGTTTACATATTTGTATTTCTAACTTGTCCTCTAATTTAGCATTGTCCCACATTTCACTGTGTAGGCAATGTCATTTAATAAATTTGTACACCATAATTTAGAGATTTGAAGGAGTCCTTTAGCTTTCTTTAATAACTAAATTACTTCTCAATTTCTTACTCCTTTCTAATATTTTTTTTTAATATTTTTTAGTTGTAGAGGGACTTTATAGTTATCTTTATTTATTATTTTTATGTGGTGCTAAGGATTGAATCCAGTGCCTCACAGGTGAGAGGCAAGCATTCTACCACTAAACTACAGCCCCAGCCCCTCTAATATTTCTTACAACCAACCATTGAGTACTTTTGTTTTGATCCTGTATATTCTTAATATTCTGTTCAATGTTCTATTATAAATTCTTTTAAACTAAAGGAACCTTAGAGCACCCGGATAAGAAAAGAGGTGGCAAAATGGAACATTAGGCTTTCCACCTTGAATATCATTGAAGAAAGTTACTCTCACACTGTTCACTTATTCTATGAAATTAGTGGTGTTTTATAGTCATCATTATCATCAGGTTTCTGTCACTAGGTTTGTTGCCTAGTCGAAGCTGTTATTGATAGCAGTTTGGGAAATGACCATTAGTCGGTGATCCAACAGATCTTATAGAGCATGCTATTTTACTCAAACTGGATTATAATAGATGTCTTATCCTATGCTATATGATCAAAGGATAACAAGTTCTTCCTTAAAACTCTTCCTGAAATGTTTCTATACGAGGTTTAAATAGTTTTAAAAGAAACTAAGGATTAACAGTCTGTAGACACATGACTGAGGTTAATTTCTGCCATCTAATATTAGACATAGGCACAGCATTCTGTTGCCAATGTTTAAAAACAATTTTGCTATAAAAGAATACAGGAGATCAAATGATCTAGCCATCTACCATCAGGAAAGTGACTGTTAAAGCAATCGCAAATATTATTTTGCTAATTTTGTATTTGGAAAATAGTTTAGAAACTATTGATTACATGTAAATAAATGACTGTTAATTCCAGAGGGTAGAGCTTACAACTATTATATTTTTTTAAAAGTTTTCCAAGTAATCATTGTGCTAACTAACCAGTAACAATTAGTAGTTTTTGGGAATCATTCTACTGGGTAAACTATGGATAATGATGTTGGTTATTTCAGTCATGCAGTCCTGAGGGTTAGATTCATCTTTTCTCATGATCTCTTCCCTCTCATCCTGCAGTACCCAGGGATACTCTACCATCAAATTATACCCCCGGCTTGTTTTATTTTTTGAGAGAGGGTCTCACTAAGTTCTCTGGGCTGGCCTTGAACTTGAGATCCTCCTGAATTGCTGGGATTGTAGATGTGTGCCATCGTATCCAGTGATGTATTGTATTTTTGAGAACAAA
Source organism: Sciurus vulgaris (assembly GCF_902686455.1). Lineage (NCBI taxonomy): Eukaryota > Metazoa > Chordata > Mammalia > Rodentia > Sciuridae > Sciurus > Sciurus vulgaris. The sequence goes on from NC_136469.1 coordinate 60,755,110, forward strand.
CAAAACTGTTCATTACCCTTATATGTTCTTTCATTTATTTAGAGCAATCTTAAACCTTTATTTTCATTTTTTAATATATACATTTGTGTGCAGTTATTTTTATGAGTTAACCAGTGTACCAAAATGTTTTTGTCAAAATCATTAAAAATAGTTTGTTTTATAAATTATTTCTTGAACTTATCATTAAGATCTGTTTTGTCTGTCCATTTCAGAAATTGACTCCATAGAAAAACAAATACATGTGAACTTTTTATGTTAATTTTTCATATTTCTAAATGTGTATATTGCAAGCACCTAACCTCTTCATTACATATTATGTTTTTAATTGTTCTTTTCTTTTATCTAGTCTATACAACCATATCCAGTTGTCTAGTAATTTAATGCCTGGCTGTGACTACTCACTTTTTAAGGTATGCCTAATTGGTGATTTCATGTATTTATTATAGGACTAGATCATTCAGATGTTCATTGAGAAATTTTACCACAAACTTAGGAACAGTCTATACTATGATGTACAGGCTAATAATTAAATTGGCTTCACTAGGCTTTATCATCAACATATTTTGATCTATTTATGGTATAAAAATTAGAAATCGAGACCATAACTCTGAAGGCATACTGAGATTGATTTTGATGAACACTGTTGTTTTTTTTTTTTTTTTTTTCCAGTCCAGTTCCTCCTTTTTATATTTAAGTAGACTGAATTCGTCAGGCATTCTTACTCAGGGGTACAGGGCTTCTTGAAATACTTAAAACTGGATTTTGTCAGATGATTGAAGGATTAAGCATTAATTAACTCTGAAACTGCTCAAGTTTGCATGTGTTTTCTAGGTATCGAAGTATATATAGTAACTGATAAAAGTGTCTGCTAGTCAGAAAGTTTAAGAACTTCCAAATTAAGGAAAACACAAGGTGTGATAACTAATAAGTGACAGAGACATGCCCCTCTATTTTTAAAGTCCTTTTTGCTTTTTTAAAAAAACTATACCTGCGGCAGTTCATAATAAAGTTAAGAAGTTGACAGTATTGTTACATTTTCTCCCTCAATCAAGATCACAATATTTTCTAATATTGTTGTGTTCTTCCCCTGTAGGATGGTATTGAGCCTATGTGGGAAGATGAGAAAAACAAACGGGGTGGAAGATGGCTCATTACATTGAACAAACAGCAGAGACGAAGTGACCTCGATCGCTTTTGGCTAGAGACAGTAAGGTTTTAAAATTACAAGGCAGTTTTAGAATACTGATTCTTAAATTTTATTACATTTTATTTTGGTTTACTTACTTTAAGAGGAAATAAAGATTCTCACATTAGAAAATCTTAAGTTAGTATTACTTTATCATATGAATCCTGCATATCTTATATGTTAGTACTCTACCATTCTGTGTCTAATTTAAAGTGATTGGCATTTAATTCTCACCTTCCATAACAAGAACACCCTAGTTATTCATTAACTTCAGAATTACAGAATTTCACATTTTATATGATTTAAGTTTGCAACTGTTTTATAGCATTTCTGTATGTGTGCTACATTTTCTTTTATTTAAAACAATTTTTTTTTAGTTGTCAATGGACCTTTTTTAAATTTATTTATATGCAGTGCTGAGAACCAGTGCCTCACACATGCTAGGCAAGCGTTCTACCACTGAGCTACAATCCCAGCCCAGCTATAATCCCAGCCAAGTAAACAGTGAAATTATTACTTAATATCATTCAACCTAAAAAAGTTCTAGTAAACTAGATCTTTTGGCTATACAGGATATATTAAATATGACTAAAAAGACATTTTTTTGTAGTCACAAGTACCAAATCCCAAGCTTTTAAGAGCAGGGTTCATATCTGTTTTAATCCTTGCACTTGACTCAGTGTCTGATTTGTAATTAGCACTTTTTAACTTGAGCACTTAAATATTTGAATTAGTTTTTTAAAAAAAAATGAAGAGACTCAATTTTGCTTTTGGAGAAGGTCATTAGTAAATACCAGTTTAGAATTCCACACTAAAAAGACAACATGTTCTCATGAAAAACAACGTGGCATTCTAACCATGAATAGCTTATTTCACATTATCTTATTAATCATTTATTTGCCAGCAAGTGTAAGCAGCAACAGAGTAAATGAATACTAATAAAATAGTATCACAGTGTGTGCCCTGATTGCCTAATTTGCTGAAAAATTAAAACAACTGAAATATTTAAACAGGGAAAATAATTATATACATATATAAAATTTAGACATTTAAAAAATTCAACTCTTGGTTTAAAAACTGATTTTATTATTTGTTGTATAAATTTAAATACAGAAGGCAACATTTGCCATCTAATAAAGTGGTTTATAATCTGTTGGATCTAATCTGGGAATTTTTTGTTTTTGAAGCTGCTGTGCCTTATCGGAGAATCTTTTGATGACTACAGTGATGATGTATGTGGAGCTGTTGTTAATGTTAGAGCTAAAGGTGATAAGATAGCAATATGGACTACTGAATGTGAAAACAGAGAGGCTGTTACACATATAGGGTATGGTTTTGCTCTTTGCCTACTTCTTTCATAATATTAAGATAACTGAAATCTGAAGTTCTTTACTTACAGCTTAGAAATACTTGGATTTATAGACTTATTTTCTTTTTATTGTTTTTATGACCACTTTTATAATTTTGAGATCCTGTTGGTACTCGTTGTCTTGTATTTTTTTTCATTCCTGTATAATTGCTTTCTCTCATCAATCTAATATGTGATCCTTAGAGCATGTAGCACTTTATTCACTTACTAAGTAATTAAAATGTATTTTCCTCAAGTTTGAAAAATACTCTTTGAAATAAAAGTGCTACTTTGAAAAGTATGAATGTATAAAACTCATCATAATTCAGTATTAGCACATGATATGTGTAATTTCCACATATATGTACACATAGAATTTCCCTTGAAATTTAAACATCTTAATTATTCATATGTATGTAGGATTTTTTTAATTTATTTTTTTGGTAAATTTTATTCTTTGCAAAAATGACCTCTTAATTCAGACATTAGTGTTGGTAGGATTTTCTTTTTATTACAATTAACATTAGAAATTTATTAAATCAGAACAATTTGTTGTTTAATTTTACGTTAATAAGTACTAGATTGTTATAGGTTACAAAATGTTTGAATTGCTCATTTTGTGATTTTTCAAACATTATAAATTCTTCTAGGAACATAATTCCTTTCCCAAATCAGAAGGTGTAGGGATTTTTTCAGGTTACATTCTGTGTGGTTCTTCTGTAAGAAAGGAGTTATCAGTTTGTCATCATATTTAGAATCTTTCCTTTAGTATCAAAACTTCAGTTTAGAAGTTTCATATTACTTTGAAAACAAGAGTTAAAGAAATTATAGGTTTTCTTATAAAAATTGTGTATTTGTGTCAGCATTGAATATTTTTGAAATCTGTAAAACATTTTGGCAGTTTTTCAAGGAAAAAATATTTTAACCCCTCCAGTTTGTAAGAATCAGTACTTTTGCTTTTTGACATTTTTAGTGGGGAATTATATTTGAAGGGAATGCATTGCACCATAACTTAAAATCTGGTAGTCATTTTCACTTAATATAAAAATTATTTTTAGATACTCTATTCGAAGGAAGTTAGTAAAATCTTCTAAAGCAGAGGTGGAGTATCATGTTGGGTGATATGGCTCCATAAAAAATGTATATTTCTTTGATTTTTATTGCTTTAAAATTTATTTTGCTATATTTTTCTAAGAATAAAGATTTAGATTTCTAAATTGATGCATGAGACTCTCCCTTAGACTTTGTTAGCCTTGCCTGACATTCATTTATGATCCATAGCAACAAAGCCTTATTTTTGTTTCTCAGCCCTCAAATGTGCTTCATTTTCTTATCTCATGACTCTTAAAAAGGAGCTTTCTCTAATATTGCAGATGAGATTAGAGCCTCTGATTTATATAGTATCATACAGTGCTATTTGGCACGCATTCACATTTTGTTCTTTATAGTAGTCACATGTTCTTGGACCAAATGGTCAAGGTGTTCCCCTTTTATCCTCTCCCACCATTCCCTGCAGTTCTGGGGGTTGAATCCAGGACCTTTCACATTCTAGTCAGATTCTCTACCACTGAGTTATAACCCCAGCCCTAGTAACATCTTACTTGAAAATAAGGCTGTATAGTTAGTACTAAGTCAGAAGTTATGTTCTAAGTTATGTTGAGAAAATTGTGAATCTCTCAAAATGTTTATATTTTGTTGCTTAATCTTTTCAGTATTAGATATGGAAAATGTAATGGTATAGTAATATACAGTATTTACTAGGGTTCATATGTAAAATACAACATTTTAGGTCAAAAAAATAAAATAGACGTGCATGTTATTCATTTTTATGAAGGTTAAGTATGCCTGTGATAAGTTTTATCATATATATCTGTGAATATTTGATTGTGCTTTCCCTACTGTACTATAAATGGCATGGACCCAGAGACTGATTCTGCTTTGCTCACTGTTGAGCAGTACTTGATATATAAATCCGATTGAGTTTCAGTATTTGTTAAGTGATTAAGATTGTTATAGAAATAAAAAGTAAATAAAGCTAAAAGGAAAAGGGTGCGCAATTTCCTATTTACTCAGTGTAGGTTTTTTTTTATAAATATTAAGACTAATGAATTTTTAAGATTAATTTTATGTTTTGGTGAATAAAAACAAATGGCCACTTTCTTCTTTGTTTTCTAGGAGAGTATACAAGGAAAGGTTAGGACTTCCTCCAAAGATAGTGATTGGTTATCAGTCCCATGCAGACACAGCTACTAAGAGCGGCTCCACCACTAAAAATAGGTTTGTTGTTTAAGAAGACACCTTCTGAGTATTCTCATAGGAGACTGCGTCAAGCAATCGAGATTTGGGAGCTGAACCAAAGCCTCTTCAAAAGCAGAGTGGACTGCATTTAAATTTGATTCCATCTAAATGTTACTCAGATATAAGAGAAGTCTCATTCGCCTTTGTCTTGTACTTCTGTGTTTGTTTTTTTTTGTTTTTGTTTTTTTTTTTTTTTTAATTTTTATTATAGTGTCCACTATCCCAATCAAAGAATTACAGTCCACATCATCCCCAGAATCCATAAATGTGTTCCTGGCCCACTCTGTATTAGCTTAGTAGAATTACCATTACAAACACGTTTTACCCATCCACAATATTCAAAAGAACTTGCATTTCTATACCTTAATAGGAAAAAAATTGAGTTTATGTTCCATTGTATGCAGGGGCATATTTTGCTGGTTTGAAAGAGTATGATGCATACAGTTTTCTAGCAATTTTCTTTGTTTCTTTTGACAGCATTATCTTTGCTGTACTCTTGCTGATGGCTGCTAGATTTTAATTTATTTGTTTCCCTACTTGATAACATTAGTGATTCTGATTTCAGTTTTCCATTTGTTTTGCTTTTGTTTTTTCCTCATGTAACATTGGTGAAGGATCCAGGAATATGATACAAAGGTGGAATAAACATTAATTTTGTGCATTCTTTGGTAATTTTTTTGTTTTTTGTAACTACAAAACTTTGCTACAAATTTATGCATTTCATTCAAATCAGTGATTTATGTTTGTGTGATTTCCTAAACATGATTGTGGATTATAAAAAAATGTAACATCATAATTACATTCCTAACTAGAATTAGTATGTCTGTTTTTGTATCTTTATGCTGTATTTTAACACTTTGTATTACTTAGGTTATTTTGCTTTGGTTAAAAATGGCTCAAGTAGAAAAGCGGTCCCATTCATATTAAGACAGTGTACAAAACTGTAAATAAAATGTGTACAGTGAATTGTCTTTTAGACAACTAGATTTGTCCTTTTATTTCTCCCATTTCTATAGAAGGAATTTGTACTTCTTATTGCAAGGCAGTCTCTATTGTGTCTTCTCTTGTAGTGTCTTCCACTTGAACAGCATAAGTTTGGAGCACTAGTTTGATTATGTTTATTACAATTTTTAATAAATTGAATAGGTAGTATCATATATATGGAATTAAACTGATGTGGCTATCTTTGTTTTTTAATAAAGTGAGGCCTAGTTCTTTAGTCTTAAGTAAAATAATGTAATTTCAATATGTAAAAATTCATGAGAATTGGGATTTTGGTGCATCACCATTTGATTGATAGGAACAGTGGTTGTAAATCTTGGTTGCAAGTTGAGATGTTCTTATAAGTGTCAGAATGATAGCATAGGGGAAGTACAGGTGGGGGCACATGCATTAGTGTTATCTCAATAGAACAAAATAAATAAGTATTAAGATATTTATATTGGTCAATTGTTGTAGTATGGTTTTCTGTAAACTTGAAAACTTCATCTATTATTTGTAGGTATCATTTGAAAGCAAACTTGAAAATATTTTGTCTCTGATACATAATTGTATAGTTCAGATCCTGTGAAATGAAGTGTGGCTATCATAGAGCAAAGGGTAAGGTGAACTGTAGGTAGCAGAATAGAAACCGTTAGCTGATAGGAGATTTTGTCTTTAAGTGGTGATTATGAATGGATAATTTTCAAACTGATAAACTTGACAAAGATTCTTATAAAATAAACATGAAATTAATAGCATTGGTTCCATTGTAGAATTTTAAAGCAGTTTTTAAAGGGTACCACTGTTTGCCATTTGACTACTCTAAATGCCTCAAATGCTACTTGTTTGATATTATAGAAATATTGGATGTTGTGTGTTTAATCTGCACATTCTGTTCCCAATGTCTGCTGTTTAAGCTTGGGTGATTGGTTCAGCTGATTTATTGTCTGTGTTGTTATGTATAGTTGTGAGCATTTGAAGAACTTTCTTAAAAGTGACAGTGATGGTGGTGTGTTGGCAGTGAGTAGGATTGGAATAGTGCATTTATTAGAAGTTAATACTCTCGTTTCCTTAATCATAACATGCAGTCAAATTTTAAGAAGTGTAAGCTTTTAGCCACTGAAGAAGAATTATACATTAAATAACACAATTCTAAGTTTTAAAAAAAATTTGTAGCATTTGATTATTATAACCATTTTAGAATCACAGTTTTATTTTAAATCTTTTCCCAAGAATAGCGAGGGATGGTAAATTATTGTGAATCAGTTTTGGCAATTGCCACTTAAATATCACAGTGACTTGCAGCTTTTCATAACTTTACTGTCCAACAGGATGTTATAAATAGATACATTTCATAATAGAAAACTGAAGTAGTAATCTTTAACAGATAAATAGTAGTTCATTGTGAGATGTGACATTTCATTAAATGAATTTAATCTTAATTATACCAGTTCTACAAAAGGATTTGGTGCATAATATTTGAGAATTTAGTAATTACAACACTTATATGTGCTCCAGTCATTTTATATGCACAATAATTGTTGGATCTATAGGTACTGGTAATTCCCCATTTTACAAATGAAGAAACAGAAACATTGAGATTTATGTATCTTTATAGCTTTTGTCAGGTGCAAAGTATGCATTTGAATCCTGGAAATTAGGTTCTAAAGACCCTAAATCACATTGTACTTATCTTTATTCTAACTTATCTTCTAAGATAAGTGGCAAAATAACAGTATTTGAACTGATAGTTGATATTTTTAAATGCTGAAATTGCATTCGAAAGGATAACAAATCTAGTGAGGCATTGTGATAGGGCAGTGTTTTGCATTATAAAATTAAAACAAATTAATGACAAATCTCCATGCTTACCTTTCATCTGTGTTTCTTGCAGACTGTCTTTAGTATGAGTAGTGACGAAAAAAATACTGATTTACTCAATTGACATCAGACCCTCCACAAAGATTCAAGATTTTAGGCCAGATTGACATTGAAAAACAAAACCCATTGCTATTCACCATGTCTACTATAGCAATTTTACATTACTCCAACATTAAAATATGTAATCATGCTGGGCACTGTGGTGCATACCTATGATCCCAGCTACTTGGGGAGCTGAGGCAGGATGACCACAAGTTAGAGGACCGTTTGGACAACTTAACCAGACCCTGTGTCAAAACAAAAAGGGCCAGAAATGTAGCTCAGTGGTAAACCACTATGCCTAGCATGCCGGAGGCCCTAGGTTCAATCCCCAGTACTGCAGGAATAGGGAAGGTTGTGGGAGGGTATCTGCTCATTTTTCTAGTAATTTAAAAACATATTTTACAGTGCAGGAGTTAAGACTGGTCCTTTACCACAAAGGATTTGAGAAGCACTACTCCTTGTTTGCTTTCCCAAGTAGCCCAGGCCAGCTCATTTGCCATTCATTCCCTGAAACAAGTAGATCTGTTAGGTCTGTGTTCCTCATTTCTTTGTAATTGTTAATGAACTTGTCAAAATTTTGAGCTTTTCAGTAGCATCTTAGTTCTGTTGTATGCTGCTTACTGTGAATTCCAAAGTAGATATTAAACAGCCTTTCTGTTACCTAGGGTAGTTTTAGACTTCTGTTTTCTTGTGATTATTTTTTCCACTGTTGAAAGCAAAAAATGAAATTGTAAGCATATGGTCACATGAAATTCAGAGGAACCAATTTTTCACATTAATTTTCTCCCTTTATTTCTTTAGACCTTAACTCCAAATAGTTTTGCACAGAAGTTATTTCCCTGCCTTCTTTCTAGCAAAAAGAAAAAAATTACATATATATATATATGCATATTACATATGTATTTTATATGAGAGAACACTTTACTACATTCTTGATGCTGAGCATATAGGTAGAACAAAATGACTGGGTCCCTGCTCTAAAGAAATTTTAAAAGCAAATTGAAAATGAGTGTCTCCATAAAGTTCTACAAATAGCTTTTGTTCCCAAAATAGACCTACATTTATATTCCTGGGAATTCTGTAGTATAGAGGTAAATATAAAATGAAGCCGATTGTGCTGAAGACTTTTTCAGCTCTAACATTGAATCTAAATGGATCACTACAGGATTCCAACAAACCTGTGTGTGCAAATTACAGCTTTTGCAAGACCTCGTTTCTTCCTTACATGACTAAAACTATATGATTGTACAAGTAAAATTTTGTTTTTTTTTTAATTTCACCATTTAACTTATTTTTGAGCGTATTGTATTTTCTGTATAATTTTGTCTGCATTAGTGCGGTTTTAGAGGTAGCAGTCCTTTATCTATCTACCTTCCCAAAATCCTGATCCTTGATTTTTTTCTTCAATGTTTGATCAAACATAACACATGCCTATTTATTTTTCTTCCCTACAGAAGGGTAGAAGGTGAAACATTGCTGTCTCCTTCAATTTCACTCTTCCTTTTCAAGGTACCACTCAAATTTCTTATAAATGACTAGAGATTTTCTGTGCATATCAGATGTGTGTATGTGCACACGTGTATAGATTTTTTTTCTACAGACACAAAAGTCATTTTACTAGCATTGTTTTGTCATTTAATAATTTTGGACATTTTTGTTATAGTGCATGCAGGATGCATTATTTTCATTGTTCACATGTTCTTTTATATGAATGTGTCCTTTATGGGTGGACTGACTCCTTTTCTCCCTTCCCTTTTCCCTCCCCCGCCCCTTTTGGCATTTTTCACCTTCACAGACCCTCATTGTTAAGTTGTAGTCCTATCTTTGTACACTAAGCATAATGAAGACAATTTGTTTTTCTTCAGCAGTACTAAGTGGCACTTATTCTCTACCCATTTGACACCCAGACCATTCTAGTCCACATACATAGACTGTCATCTGTTAGTCATCGTGTTCTACAAAGCAGCTTTGTAAGTTTCGCAGTTTTGTTCCTTGTGATACTTTTCTGATTGGGTTTTCATTTATTTTCTCATGAGTCAACGTGGTTATAAATACAAGATAGTTTATTTCCTAGATTGTACTATTTCTCAGAAGATAAGCCATGAGCTTACTGCTTTCATTTTAGACTAGTATATGTTGAAAAGCTAGAACCAAAAATTGTGACATTGGAGCTAGTTTTATTTTTAAACCTTATAAGGAATTTAACAGCAATTTACTAAATGAGAACATTTCCCAAACATACCTTTATTGTAAGCAGTTTTCCTTGCCATTTAATTTGGTTTTAGGGGCATTGTTTTTCTGTTTTATTTTTTGTGTTCAGCCATTTGTACATGTTACCTGACATTGTGTTTTGGTATGTAAGATACTCCATATGAAACGTTAGTCATGAAATTTGTCTCAGCTTTGCATTTTCTCTTTATGACAAAGTTTTAAGCATATTTTGTACACCTTGGGGACTATTTCTCTGTTTTAGTGTTGCCTTTTAGAGACTAACCATGGCTTAATATTGTGGTGTCTTATACTTCACTAAGAGTTTTGTAATGCAGCCAAAATGATAGTTAGGGATACATCAGTTATTTTGTACACCTTTTTTCTTTCAGAAAACCACTAATTCTTTACCTCTTTGTCATGCTTTATAAAGTGTTGCTTTTATAAGGGTTCTGTCTTCATATGTTCATAGTTCCATCTCTGCTGTCCTTGAGTTATTTATCCTGACACTTTGCTTGTGCCAGTGATTTCCAAATCTCTTTCCTTAACCATCAACTTCCTCCTGTTCACAGGTCTGATTCTCCTTACCTATTAGATCTCTGTTTCAGGGATCTATAAATTATAGTCAATTCCCATGTCTGTTTCAAAAATAAGTTTTAATGAAATATGGCCTCACTCTCTTGTTTATATGTGTCTATAGATGTTTTTGTCCCACAGTGGCAGAGTTGGCTAATATGGCAAACTGACCACAAAACCTAAGATACTTTCTTGCTCTTTATAGAAAAAAGTTTGTTGATATTTACTGTAAATATTTTATAGTGATTGTTTTCGGCAAAATACAGATATCCAAGACTGGGTGTGTAATTCATTTGGAAGCCTTGGGTTCAATCCCTAGGACTTAAAATAAAATCTGAATATCCTGTCTTTGCATTTTCTTTTTACTTCTAGAAACCCTTATAATCCCATTCTCACCAAAAAGGGCTTTATCAAATGAGTCTGATTTGCATTCTTACCTACTTGATCTTATCTTCTGCTGAGACAATGTCTCCCAAGTCCACTTCAGTTTCTCAAAAATTTCTAATTGTCCCTAACTGGATTCTTATCCTGAATGATATCCCAGCTATCTCCCTATTTATTCCCCATGCCCTTATTTGTGCTTATTAGGTATTCTTATTCTGCCCTTAGAAAGCAGACAAGAGTTTTCTCAAAGTGGAAAATATTGAAGCTTTTGTATACTTAGTATCATAGTTGATAGTTACAGTTTTTAATGATAAAAGAATGATTTCAGGTGGTTTCTGAATCATCCAGCAAAGCTGTATTTACTTTGTAGGCCTGTCTTACTAATATATATTTTTTATTACCTAGAGCAGCATGTGGTATGCATTTATTTTTTCCTTACTTTATTGCAGGAAGGTGGGAGTGGGGGGCAGGAATGAAGGAGTATGAAAAAACTTAAGGTTACCAAGCAAAATGCACTCCATAAAGCCTGCTTTGGTGAAGCAGTTCACTCAAAAGATGCTAATGTTATGCTCTGACAACTGCCATTAAGTAGGCTGGTAGGCTATGCTAAAGGAAGACAAGGTCCAGTAGATATTTCACAGTAAGACTGCAAAAACAACAACCAGAAACCCCACTTGCTCCAGAAAGTTGTACATGTGCTTTGGAGGCAGATTAGCCAAAGTTTAAATTCTAGTTCTGCCCTCTATTAGCTGTATAAACTTAGTTAAGGTAGTTGAGCTCTGCCAGTTTCCTCAACTGTGAAAAGGAGTAATACCTGTATCAGAGGGCAGTTGTGAGACAAAGAGTTCTGTATGTAGAGAGCATAGCTTAGTGCCTGTTACATAGCAAGTGTTTGTTTAATGGGTATTTGCCCTCTTCTGTAAGTCTCCATAAAATAAAACCGACAGTGTAAGTAATATAGCAAGTAACATCTAACTTTATGAGATTGTTTTCTTAAAAGTTGTCAGTGTTGGCACAAACGATATAGATTGCAATTTCATAAATGTAATGGAGAGAATCAACCACATTTTGAGGTCAAAGTTTATAATCCAGCATAATTTATACAGTCTTTGGCTGTAATTTTCTTAATATGATAGTTTTCAGTAAAATAGTTGTTATTCCCCAAAGGGTGGCTATACCATGATTGATAATGATATGTATCATCAAATTGTTTTATTTTACAAGTTTTGTAAATCTGAAGCCACTTCATGGATTGATTCCTTAGGCTGTGGGGCCTTGTACTCTCAAATTAAGGTTTCCTGTTCTACAGGGATGGCAGTGGGTGCATAAATCTTTAAAACTTGTTCTTAAATCTCAGATCCACCTAATATGTAATAACAGGCATTATAGCACATCTGGTATTCTGAAGTGAAATTCAGGAGTAATATAACTTACTTAACTACCTTTTTTTTTATATAAGGAAAAAAAAATCCCTAACTGGAGAATAGAGATAATAATAGAATTATAGAGGGAAATAATAGGGAAGTAATTTTTAATAGTTAAAAACTTAACTACATAGTAGTCTGACAATTGGACTTAAACACTTCAGTGTCAATGTGACAACTCTTAAATGCAGGCTATTAAATAAGTTACTTTAGGGAAAAAATCCTTAATTTACACAATATTTCAGAGTACACTTGTGAAAATACTTCATGTTACATAATGGAATGAGACTCGTTTTCAGTGTTAATAATACTTAAAAAGTACATAAATTTCAGGCGAGATATTTGCATGTCATTTGGCACACCAGCTTTACAATTGTAGGCTTGTTTTGTGTATCCCCAATAATGCCAAAAACACTTCACCAGCAATTGTTTCAAGGTGTTTCATAAATTTCCATTGCTACAGTAGAACTCAGTGGTGGTATTCACTTTGAGAACCAGTTCTTTTGATCAATGCCTTTAGTGTACATGAACCAGCTGTCCATTCTGACTCATGCCTAGAGTCAGGCTTATGATTCTGCATTTCTGTGAAGCCCCAAGTAATTCAGATGATGATCCTTGTGATCTAGCTACCCATATTGGGAAGTAATAAAATATGGGTCTACAGTGGCTTCCATCCACGTGTGGCTATTTAAATGTAATGAAGTTCACCAGTTCCTCATTCGTATCGGCCACATTTAAAGTACTCAGTGTATGTGGTTAGTGGTTATTATTTTAGAGAATGCCAATAAAGGATATTTCTACCATTTCTAAGTTATTGAGTGACTGTGTTGCATGTTGTTTCTCAAGTGAGCTTTTAACGTTTTGAATGGTAGTGAATTTTACTTATGGAGAAATATCTGAAGAAGCAATCATACCTTAGAGCAGAGCTTAGAATAACATTGCTATTCTTTTTGTTGAATTTGATAATGAAATGTACCTGAATGAAATGCCACCAAATCTACATATAGGAGAGTCTAGATTCTACTGAAAAGCACAAAGCCCCTTTTCTTACTGCATCCTACAATCAGAAATACATTTTATTTTGTGGGTCAGTTTATGTACACATGTATATACCAAAACAAAAGTTTCATTAATCTATACTCAGTGTTACCATATACAATGCGTTCTGAGATTTTTCTATGCCCACTTCTTCTATCTTGATCCCTTTCATTTAGTCAGTCACAATCTGCAGTTTGAAAAAAAAAAAAATGCCATAGTAATGTGGGCCTATGAAAATTATAAAGAAGTTTTTATAATAGTTGGCCACCTTGGTAATAAACATTTCTTTCTAAAGCCTCCATTGTTTCATTGTACTTGGTTAATTCAACTTCTAGTTGTACTTTAGCATAAACACAAAATATATTCCTAGACAACTAAATAAGTTGTCTTGACATTTAGCACTGTCTGCCAAAAGTGGTGATGCTGGTTTTATATAGATTCCCTGTGGTATTTATTTATTATTTTGTATGGGGGGTGGTGTTGGTTTATTTAGTTGAGCTTTTCTTTCATGGTGGTGGAGGTGGGATCAATAATTAGATTGCAAGACTAGTTGCCTATTTAAGTTCACACAATTCATGACAATAAACCTATTATCTGCAATAAAACAAGCACCTTGTTTTGTATAGCAGAGTTTATATCTGCTTTAACCAAATGTACAATTTAGATTTCAAATTTATAAAAAAAGGTGGAGGAAATACGCACATTCCTTTTTTATCCCACTCAAGTTCTGACACATCTATAGTTTCTTATCACTCAATTTCCCAAAGTATCAAAGAACAGATTCACTATTTAGCCATTCGTCCTTTATTGAGTATAAAGTGTTGAACAGATATTGGGAAACTATGGTTTCACCTTCATAATGATTATAACCTGTAGATCTTTGTAATGGGTCAAAGTCATTTGTTAATTGAGTGATTATTGTATGCCAGCCACAAGTGCTTGTTAACACTAAAAGCAGAACAAATCTTAATGAAGCTTTTGTGCTAATGGATTTGTAGATAAACTAATTTCTTCTTTGTATTTCTAAGAATTTTTGCCTTATCCAGTTCAGTGTAAAGTTATTTGATGTTGAAAGATAATTTTTATTGTTTATTGTATGTTTTGGACAAAGTGTCCAATGTCTAATATTTCTCCACTGCAGTAGATAGCACTAATGTTAACTGCCCTGAACTCCCCCCTCCCCTAGAACTGTTGCTGCTTCTTAATTTCTGGAGTCCTTGGCTTTAGTGTAGGTTAGAATTTTAAATGGATAGGTTTCACCTCAGAGCAGTAAATAGAGTTCTGTGTAAAACCCAGATAAATATTTTAACTATATGTTTTGACATAGTTTGTTATAGAAAAATTAAAAGAATAGTACATGTAATTTCCATACCTTTCAGCTACACTGATCAAATGTATCATTTTACAACATTTATTCTTTCTAATTTTTTTCCTGACATGATATTCCTTTAGCCTTAAATAAATAATTGTTTCCTAAAATCTTCATATTTCCTAAACACAAAAACATTTCCTTACATAAATAATGTTATCAAAATCATAAAATTGGCATCAGTGTTGTGAGTGACGTGTGGTCCTTATTCAGATTTTATCTTCTATCCCATTTTTCCTTGACACCAAAGGAAAAACCTTGATAGCAAATGAGAAGTTTGTATGTTGCATTCACTTGTCATTTTCTTTTAGACTCCTTTAAACTGGAACAGATCCTCAGGTATTATTATTATTATTATTATTATTATTTTTCGCACCAGGGATTGAACCCAGGGGCACTTAACCACTGAGCCACATCCCCAGCCCTTTTAATTCTTTTTTTTTTTTTTTTTTTTTTTTTTTAATTTAGAGACAGGGTCTTGCTGAGCTGCCTAGGGCCTTATCAAGTTGCTGAGACTGGCTTTGAATTTGTCAATCTCCTGCCTCAGCCTCCTGAGCTGTTGGGATCCCAGGTGTGCGCCACTGCTCCAGGCTATGTCCTCAGTTCTTTGTGTTTAATGACATCACATTTGTGAAGAATATGTACCAATTAATTTGTGTAATATTTCTTGGGGTTTGAATAAAGTTTCTTCACAGTTTGGTTCAGGTTATGCACTTTTGGTGGACATACAACAGGAGTCGGGTTTTTCTTGATGCATCAAACTTGGTAACAGTATCGGTTTGTCCCATTTGATGCTAACTTTGATCACATGAGAGCAGCAGTTTCTCCTTTATAAAGGAATTCCTCCTTTGTAAGTGTCTTGCAGCAGAACTTCTGTGAGAATATGGAAATTACCTGTTCCTCTTCATACTTGACCTACAAAGTTTTACTATCAATGATATTGTTTTAATCAGTTATGATAGCCAAATGATGATTTCTCTACCTCTATCATCGTTGGTGTATCTTAGTTGACTTCTTCCTATATAAGAAGGAGCATTCCCTTGTTTCAGCACAGACTCATGGTTTCTGATTTATTCAATTGATGATAATCCTTTACCATCATTACTTTCTTTGGTGCTCAAATTGTCCTGGGTTTGGCCAGTGTGAGCTTTTTCAAGAGGCCACCATGTCCTTTTGACATACTCAACATCATTGAGTAGAATTTACATTTGGGTCCGAATGGAGCCTTATTTTGGCTCATCTTGCACTTTTCTTGCTCCAGCCCTGAAATCAGCATTTCTTCATGGATGTCTGATGCCTTTAGTGGAGCATGAAATTTAGTAACTAAGATCCTGACTTTTGATGTGCTATACTAGTCTGTCAAGGTATCATTGCTTGTAAGTTTTCACAGCAGAACTAGAAGGTAGAAATACGCATATGTACATACCCACACACATCTGTATTGCTATAACTTTTATACACATTCCTTAAATCCACGAGTTCACCGTGATATCTAATCCCAACCCAACATCCCATGGGTCTTTTCTATTCTCCCTTTCTATACATGTACTTCCATTCTCTATACAGTGAAAACACTGGACACTGTTATCCTCAACATATTATTTGTTAAACGCTGTAATAGAAAATAGTTGAATTGTTAGGCTACTGCTAAGAAGAAGTCTTCTAAATAGAATTCAATACTGTATGGTTAGAATTCAAAACTGTATAGTTAGAACTGTTTGTCTTTAGATTTAGGGCACACAGTTCAAATACTATGTTCAGAACTTATAGTCTTCCTCTACTCATTCCTGCCATTGGTTTGGTTTGTTATTAATTTGAAATGTTATTAGGTTTATTTGTTTCTGTTTGCATTCCATTTTAGGACCCATTCCCTCATTGTCTCCTTCCTTCTGCTTCCTCTTTCCTCCCTTATCTTCCCCTTTCTTTTCCCTTACTCTCTACTTTCTCTTTTCCCCTCCCTCCTTTTCTTTCTTTCCCTCCTTTGCCCTCTCCCTTCTTCCCTTTGTTCTTCTTTGCTTATGTACTACATTAACATGGTTACAAAAATTAGAATGATTTACAAATACTTAGAAAACGATATCCTCTCTTCTCCTTTAATTCCTTCTGTCCTTTCTATCCCCTTCTAACCTGCTTCCTGTAGGTTACCAAACTTATTAGTCTCTAGGTTTTCTTGCCTTTATTTCTTTTTGAATGAAATATTTATGTTTTCATATTTCCTCTTCCTTACACAAAGAGAGTGCCATAATACGCAAAAGTGCCATTAATACGCTGGCACTTTTTTCCTTGACAGTCTATCCACTGGTGAATGTTCCACATCAATTCCTAGAGATTATACTCATTTATAGAAATATGACTTCATTTTCTGTACCCAGTTTATTCAACCACTTTATGTATGACCATATACATTCTAATATATGTTATTAAAACTTTGCTGCAGTGCATGATCTTGGGAAGCTGTATTTTGGCCACAGTTTTAGTCTTTTTCCTGTGTGTGTGTGTGTATTTACCCAGAATCAATAAAAGGAGTATGAGAGGAACCATTTTCGTGGTATTTTGGAATCCCTAGGTCTAGTTCCTGAAAATCTTGTATTTTCCCTGTTCTCACTTCTTTTCCTCCCTCCTTCCCTCCCTTCCTTTCTTCCTTCCTTCTACAGCTGGGGATTGAACCCAGGGCCTCACACATGTTAGGTAAACATTTTATCACTGAGCTATATCCCCAGCCCTTTTAAAGTTTTATTTTGAAACAGAGTTAGGCTTAGCTGCCCCCTGTCCTTGAAGGCTCCTTCCTGCCTTAGCCCAGTATCTGGGATTACAGGTGTGCACCACCACACCAAGTTTCTTCCTACTTTTTATTCAATAATTTCTGCATTCTGTAAGCAAAGAATTCTCTCCCTATCTCATGAGGGTTTTTTTTTGTTGTTGTTGTTGTTATTGTTACTTAAAAGCATGTTTTTGTTATTTAAAAGCATTTTTTGCTTTACTTAGATTTCCATTGCCTGCTAACAGAATAAATAGCCTGATGAAAATAACTATTTTATTCTTTTTTTACTATAAATTTTTCTGTTCTTAAAGCAGTATTTGCCATCTTTTGAAGTTTTGCTAGTTTTCCATTTTATTTCTGATCGTATCTTTGATTTGCCCTGAAAAGTATCATTTAGTGAATCACAGTTTAAGTATGCTTTTGTTGCATTTCTCAATATTTCTGTTGACCTTCCTGATAGTGTCTAAGCTTTGTATTGTATCAACCCTGCTCACCTTATTCTTCTTCTTGCACATGCATTTTAGAATGCAAACATTTTTGTTGGTGCTTTCTAACATCTGTCACTGTATTGTCTCTTCATTTCTTCTACACAATCTCAGGTGCTTTTGGCAGTACAGACAGTCCCCGACCTACGATGGTTCAACTTGTATTCTTTCATTTAACATGGTGCAAAAGTGGTACTCATTCCATAGAAACCATACATTGAACTTTGAATTTTGATCTTGTCCTGGACCAGTGATACACAGTAAGATACTCTGTGGCAAGATGGTGCATCAGGGTGAGCCACACCTCCCACTCGGCCACATGATCATGGAGTGTACAACTGGTCATTTACAGTTACTGTGTTGCTAGAGTCTTTGGATATTGTGTTTCCTGGTTTTGAATCCTGTCATGTCTCCAAAACACCCATCTCTGTGTATATGTGAGATATGCAATATATTTTCAATTCATCATGATTTTATTGGGTAAGAAGCATCTGTACTTACCTACCTGTGGTTTCAGGTTTGATTTTATAATTTTCTCATATTTCATTGAGAAAGGTCATGGGGCTAAACCCTTGCTCCCAAATATTTTTGTCTGGTTTCCAGAAGGAGAAAAAGAAAGATGCTGATTTCTGCCCAGCTGTTTCACATCCTTATTCCTTTTAATTTTTATTTTATTATGATTTGGGGAAGGGAGGGAAGTAACTTTATACTCAAACTTTTTTTTTTTTTTTTTTAGCAACTGATAAGTTTTATTTTTTTTATTGGTTCTGATAAATTTTAAATTGAGTGGTGTGTACTATTTTCAACTGAAAGCCAGATATGGATCATTTTTAACCTTTTCTGAAATCATGTCTTTATTACAGAGTATTAATTATCTTCCCTTTATTGTTATAATGAATCCAGGGCCTGGCACGTGGTTAAGCATGTACCCTGACACAGACCTATACCCTTAACCCAGCTTTTAATTTTTTTTTTCCCTTGGCAGTGCTGAAGCTAGAACTCAGGTCCTTGCACATGCTAGGCAATCACTCAACCCCTGAGCTGCATCCTCATCTCCAGCTTTTTAGTTTGTAAATGCTTGTTACTTCCTTTTTTAGGTTTTTGCTTTAAACTACATGTTTTGCTTTTGTCTTTCTAAAATAGTATTTTGCTTTTTATTCTTAGAGTGGATATTTTAAATTTTCAAAAGCATTCTTTTACCTTTGTTCATGTCAACCATACAAAACATGCAATATTTTTATTTGGTCTTTTCATATGCTTCAACTTTTCTGGCATTTTTAAAATACCACATTATTAAAAAAATTTTTTTTTACATTATCTGTTTCCTCATTGGCTAGTAACTTTTGACAATTTGCACCATATTTTATAATTACATTTACAGCCTTTAACTTTATCTTCATTTTGTCTTATTAGCTCCCTGATCCTGATTTCATATTTTTTAAAATAATGAGGTCAACTTTATTATTTTGAGTTGACTATTTAAATGATACCTCCTCACTAGAGATCCCAATAATTGATAAAAGTATGAGGATTAAAATAAAAGTTATTTAGAATTTTCTTCTGCCTCCCTTATCCATGATAAAGTATGATTAACATTTTAGTGGTCAAATTCCCACGCATTCATAAAACCCACTTGAACACAGGGTTGTTGAGATATTTGACTGCAATTGACCCAAATACATGACTGAAGCAATGTCAACAGTAGAAATTTATTAAATATCTACATCATGCAACAAAAGTCTGGAAGTAACAGTTCTGTGATTTACGGTAATTTAGCAGAGTTGGGACTTTGTATTAGCTTCTCTTGATTTTCTTGGCTTTCCTCTCATAGTCACAGGATGGCTGTCATAGCTTCCAGCCACGACTTCCTCTGATAACTGTTCAAAAATGGAAACTGGCAGGGTTTGGTGGTGCACACCTGTAATCTCAACTGTTTGGGAGGCTGATGCAGGAGGATCGAGAGTTCAAAGTCAGCCTCAGAAATTTATTGAGGCACTAAGCAACTCAGTGAGACCCTGTCTCTAAATAAAATACAAAAAAAGGCTGCGGATATGGCTCAGTGATTAAGTACCCCTGGGTTCGATTCCTGATCCCCCTCTCCACAAAAAAAGCAGGAACCAAGAAAAAGAACTCTTCTTGTGTTTCTCTATTCAAGGAGTAAAACCAAATTTCCTAGGAGAAACTAACAAAGTTTTACTTCTTATTGGTCAGGTTACATAGTCATGCCTCAGCTGCAAGGGAGGCTGGGAAAGAGTGCTTCAGGCATTTTGCCACTTTTATATTATATTGAGTGGTAGACTTTGAGAACAGGGAAAATGATGGGCAATGTCTGTTGAACAGACAACCTACAGTATCTGTCACATGTGTATAATTGTATGTAATGTTGATATTATTTCTGCTAATTTTGGTGTGGGCATGTTTAAAAAGAATTCTTTTCTTAATATGCCCAAACTGTATCATTAGCAACTGATACCTCACCTTACACCAGGCTGATAGACAAACTTGTATAGAGTCAGTCACTTTTACAAAATGGACTTACATTACAAGCCTTTCTAGCCTAAAATATAGTACAGATACTCTTAAACCAGCAATTTTTTTTTTAAAGTTTTTTAAACTGGGGATTGAACCCATTTGAAGAGGCACTTTACTACTGAGCTACATCCCCAGGCCTTTTTAAAATTTTTAAAATTTGAAGTAGGATATCACTAAATTGCCCAGGCTGGCCTTGAATTTACAATCCTCTTGCCTCAGCTTCCTGAGACTAGGATTACAGGCATGCAGACATTCACCACTGTGCTCCGCTTAACTTCACTTCTTTAAGCCTACATAATCTTTGTATGTGTACCACATTTTACTCAACCCATATCCTTATTGATAAAAAATTTCTTATTTCTAATTATTTTCTCCCACTATAACTAGTGCCATTATAAGCATCCTTCTTTTATATAAATTATTCTGTTTTGAAACTTTATTTAGATTATGGGGATAGTGACTCATTGCTGGGTTAAAAGAATATTATCATAAATGTGTAGAATTTTGCACCAATTCACAAATGCTATTATAAATCCACACATCCCTTATAAGTATAGATGAATTCCATTTATTAGTGTCTTTACTAGTGATAGGTGTTTCTCATTGTGTGTTTGATCATTTAGTCAGCAAATACTTATTATTTATCATGTGTCTGGCATGTGGTACTAGACTGAAAAAGTTCCTGTACCTCATGGAGTTTAGAGTTTAGAGTCTACTGGAGGAAACAGCAGTACACAAATACAATAAAATAAAGATTGTATTGGATAAAAGTAACTAATAAGTGTTGTGAAAGCAAATAAAGTAGGTGAAGCAGAAGGAGCACAGTGGAAGGGTAGTTCTATATTTTCTTGTGCGATCTGGATAAATTTCTAAAGAGTTGACTTCTGGGCAAAGATCTGAATTAAGCATATCAGAGTAATCCATAAGGAAAGAGTGTTTCAGGCAGAGGGAATGGTGCTTTGTGTGAAGATCACTAACTGAACAGTGTGGCTAGGGTGCAGCCATCAGGAAGATGGAATGAAATGAGTCAGAATCAGTGGTCTGAGGTGAGGTTACATTAGGTCTTAGCCATTAAGAACTTTGGCGAGGAGTTCACTAGTGCTTTTAGTTCTTGGTGATCTGATGAATGCAAAGTGATATGCTTTGATATCTAGTCTATATTTTATAAATATGTTTCTCTGTAGTGTTTTGAACTTCTTTTCATATATATGTATTTGGATTTATTCTTCTGCCTACTAATATTTATTCTTTGGAATGTTTATATCCCTAGTCCAGTCTCCTGTTAGGTTGCTTTTTTACTGTTGTTCTCTAAGAACTATTTATTTATTTTGCATTATAATACTTTTACAGACATATCATTTGTTGACATTAGTTTTGTTATTTTTGCTCCCACAAGTTGTGAATCTTTATGAAGTCAAAGTTATTTGTGTATGTTTTTAGTGCATACAGATTTATGATTATTGCATCTACACGAATTGCTAGTTTTTCTTTATATGATGTCTGCTTTCATTCTGCTTATGACTTTTTAGTATTACATGCACATTGAGAGTAGCAAAGAGAAAAGGTTTGTACCAGTTTGTGATTTGTTGCAAATTTCTTAACCTCTGTCCAGCCATTCCTCAACTGTACAATGTGGGTGATAACAGTACCTACCTCATAGGATTGTCATGAGGATGAAGTGAGTTAATATATCTAAAATGCATAAAACAGTGCCTGGCACATTGTATTATACAAGTGTCTCTTACCCAACCAATATACCCTTTGCTTGCTGAGGGAAAAAATAATTCCAGATATGAAAATAGTCAGAGTCTATATCAGTCACCCACATCATCTTAGCAAAATACATTACCCAAAAAGGACTCAAACAGGACTAAGAAAGAAACCAAACTAATTAATTTTACCTTGTAGAGTTAGAGTTTCCCCCCCCCCCGCCCCCCCTGGAGGGGTAGGAGTTTCTTTTCCTTTCTCTTTTCCCTCTTACACTTTTCTTTTTTCTCAGTCTCAAAATGTGTGATTTTTATCCTTGGAATATATAGTTTTATGAAGCTATGTCTAGGTGTGCATATTTTCTCTAACAATCCTAACTGGACTCAATGGACCCTTCAATCTGGAAACTTAAATTTTCTTTCTTTACTTATTATTATTCCTTTATCTACAGTTCCTTAAGTTCTCCTGGCACTCTTGAGACTTTTTAAAAATGAGAAATGTCCTTGAAGACCTACCCTGAGCAGTTTCCATCTTTCCTCTCATGAGATCCATTCTTTTACATGTTGGCTGAGTGTTTTAAGATTGACTTGTCTTTTAAAATCGAATTGAAATCTAAATTGTGACCTTTCTTTGCCTCAACCTATCTATTTACTTTTTAAGTTCAAAACTGATGATTTACTCCAGTACAGTGGTGCACACCTATAATCCCAGCTACTCAGGAGGCTAAGGCAGTAGGATCACAAGTTCAAGGCCAGCCTGGGCAACTTAGTGAGCCTGTCTCAAAGTAAAAAAATTAAAGGGGCTGGAAATGTAGCTCCTGGTAGAGTGCCCCTGGGTTCAATTCCCTGTACTGCAAGAAACCAAATGAAACAAAACAAAACACATGACAAAGTTTGCAATTTGTTTTTCCAGTTTCCTTGGGCATTTTTTTTGGTTTGTTTAAATTGGCTTCTTTGTCCTCCAGTGGTTCTGTTTCAAGAGGAGATTGTAGTTCTGGGTGCTAGCATCTTGTTTTCATTTGCTCAGGGCTGACGTCCTTCTGCTGGTGTACCTCTAGAGCCTCTCTGCTAGTTCTGAGAGGCACTTTGTTTTCTGGGGGCTCACTGTTACCCGAGCCAGAAAGCAGTCTATCCACTACTGAAAACACTCAGCTCCCTGGACTCCTCGGGCCTGGGGGAAGATGGGCGGGATTCAGTCTTTCAATTCTCTACTGATCCCCAAGGGCCAGAGATACAAAAAGGAAAGTTCTTGAGATCCTGTATGAACTCACATCACTGACTCTGGTCCTCATCCCAAGACTTTACTCCCTTTATGGTCCCCAGCTTTCTTGTCACCTGGGGGGAGAGTCCAGAGTTCTCTATTCAGAGGTGGAAGCTCATCTGAGGTGTAGCTCCCAAACTCCATACCTGCCTTCTGCTAATCTGGGGGAAGTAGTTGGTGTTTGGCCTGAAATTGAGACAGTTGAGCAGCAAGAACACATTTCTACTGCTATTTTCTTTTCTTTCCTTTTGGTATAGAGGATTGAACCCAGGAGGGCTTTACAAATCCCTGAGCTATAGCCCCAGCCTACTTTATTTTATTTTACTTTATTAATTAATTAATAATTTTTTTAAATTTATTTTTATTTTTGAGATGATCTCACAAGTTGCTTAGGGCCTTGCTAAATTTCTGAGACTGGTCTCAAAATTGAGATCCTCCTGCCTCAGTCTCCCTAGTCACTGGGATTACAGGTACAAGCCACCCTGCCCAGCCTACTGCCATTTTCTCAGAAATCTCACCTTGAGCTCTTCATTTTGGATTCTTGGTAGAAATCTTTGACTTTTTAAAAGAGGACTCCTATATGATACATTTTATCACTCTTTTGGCTATCTCAAATTATTCTTTTTTTTATCTTACATGTCCAAAGAAATTTTAAATAGTTATAAATGGTATAAAATTCTTGGATTGTAGTGTTTTCCTTTGAAAACTTTATAGATATTGCTTAATTATTTCTGATCTTTAAAGTTGCAAGTCACAGACCACCTTTAAGGTTTACAGGACCCAAGATGAGTTCAAAGGAAGATCCACATACAATATATTTGGCTATTTAAAATGTCTTAGACTAACAGATACATTCCATTTTCCTACTTTGGCAAATTAATTTTATTACAGTATTAAAAAAGATATGTAACACGATTATTATACAACAAAGTGTAAAATATCAGATGACCAAATTTATTGCACATATGTGGGTGTCCAACAGCCATTTTGGGGGTGAGTTATAAAGACATGTATCTTTGATTATTTCTGTTTCTTTTGTTTAAGTCTCCTTCAGGAACTCTGTTTATTTTTATTCTATCACTTATATATTTAGCTATCCTATTTGTATCTCTTCTTATCTTTTCAAATCTTTATTTTGAAGAAATTTTCTCAAGTTGTCTTACCTTCATTCTAAAAAATTAATTCTTACAAGGATTTTCTTATAATTTGTGTTCTGTTGCTAGTAGTATTAAATAAAAATGTGTATACTTAAATATATTTAATCAAGAATGAAAATTAAGTATTAAAATTATTTTCATGTTTTCAGAAAGTTCTTTTAAAATATTCAAAGTTATTTGTTAAAATGAAAAGACAAATATGAATATAATTAATGTCTCAATTTTAAATAAAAAATTTAATTTTTTTGAAACTTTAATGAAGTATTTTTAAATGGTTTGTATAAATAAAACTATGCAGTTCTAGTGTTCAATGTTTATCTTGTTGCCAGTGTAAAGGTTCTGCAACATACTTCACACATTACTTCTTTGGCTATTTAGACACAAATTTCAGAGTAATAATGTGTTAGTTAATATTGCAATGTTAACTTTGTGTATCTGGGTGCAAATGATTTATTGTTTGTGATTCTTTTTTTTTTTTTTTTTTTTTTTTTTTTTTTGCAATTACAGGGGCTGAACACAGGGTTCATGCGTGCTAGGCAGGACTTCTCCCACCAGGCTGCACCCCCAGCTCTTCTTTTGGTGTCTTTTAACCCAGAACAGCTCTGCTACTTTTCCTCCTTGACGTTGCCTATTTGAAGTAAACAGATCAGTTGTTTGAAGGATGATCTGCAGCCTGGATTTGTCTGATGGTTTAACTTGTTCCTTTATCCCTTACCAGTTTATTTTCATAAACTGGAAACCTTAAAGGCTTGGCTAGAATCTTGTTAAGCTTTTTGGTCAGAGTGCTTCATGGTTGGTGCTGTGTATGTCCTATTGCATATCATTAATAAGCACATACTTAATGGCAAGCTTTATCACCTGGCTGAGATGATAATGTCAGATCTCTCTACTGTAACAATGTACAACAAGCAACAAACAAGTAATCTGTAGGATAATACTGTGGTTCTGTGCCAGCGTCCTCTTCTCTAACAACATTTTACATAATGGTTGTAGCATCCCCATCTGAGTTATTTCTGTAGAAAGGATTTCCAATTAAATCCTTCCACTTTTATTAACTGGAATTTTTCTACAAAGAAGAATTTCTCCCTCAATACCTGCAGTTAAATTATAGTTCCTCCCCAAAAGCAGGATAAGTGGTTTCTTCTTTCCTTTAAACTATCAATTTTTAGAGTAAAGAACTGGTTACCTATAAGGAATATGGAGGGCAGGAGGAGGGAACAAGGATAAAAGCAAGAACAAGGATAAAAGTTTAGATTAAGATTTCTGAGTATAACCTTTCATATAGTTTTGATATTCTTTTATCAATGTGTTCTATATATTTTAAAAATTAAGAGGAGTATATAAAGCACACATTGAAATTTAACTCAAGCAATGGAGACCCTGTTTTTATTTCATATTTCTTGGGAGAAAATGATTATCCCAAGTGACTGTTGAGTGTAACACTCTACCTGTACCTACTTAATAGAATATATTCTAAGAACAAAAAGAGCTACAAAGAACTCTTAATACTTCAGTAGGTAGTTTCTTTGCTGATAGTAAAATTGGTACTGGAATTATCAACCAAGATTTTCACTACCAGAGAAAAGAGGTAGACTTACAACATTAAGGGGTTGGGGATATATAGCTCAGTGGTAGCATGCAAGAGGCCCTGAGTTCAATTTCCAGCACCACAGAAAGCAAACGAAAAAAAAAATATATATATATAACAATAAACGCTCAGAAAGATTCCTACAACAGTGTGAACTATAATGTGAATATGAACTCATTTAAAAATATTTAAGTGTATTTCCTAGTTTCGCCTATTGAAAGAATCTGGATCTAAGGATGCACCAATGGCAAAAGTAAGATTTCCATGCACATATGATCTTGCACACAAACTTTATATTTACCTATAGTAAAATTGCAAAATTGGCTAAACTCAGTCTCCTCTCAGAGAGGTACCTGCATCCATGCAGCTGAACAACTGAAGAGAAACCTATCCACACTGTTTATCACCCAGAGCCTTAAGTGGACCTCAGCACTAAGTGGTAGTACACATCCCTGGCCTACTCTCTGTATTCTTCTCCTAACTATTCCACACTTCTCTTTTCTCACATTTTCAAGTCACTTACTTTACCCTCACTCTGATGGTGTTGCTTCCTAATACTCAGAAAATAGAAGCTATCAGAGGAGAATTTCTATCACTGCATCTACCCACTAATACAGTGACACGTATACTGCTTCCTATCTACTCCTGCAGAACTTCCCTATCCTCCAGGGAGGCAGAAGACCCCACTCCCTCCTATCCTACTCAAAGGCATTAATTGATCATTTTCTCTTTCCATCATTATTCATCCCTCATTTTCACTATTCTTTTCAGCATATAGATATTTTATTTCTCTACCTCTAGGAAAATTTCTAACCCCTCTTCCTCTGTCAGCCATCTTCATTTTCTCTTCTTTGCAGTAAAACTCCTCAAAAGAATGATCCGTACTTTCTATAGAATCCATGAAACTATCATCCATATAAATCTATAGAACAAGCCTGGGCACAGTGGCACATAACTGTAATCCCAACCACTGTGGAGGCTAAGGCAGGAGGATTGCAAGTTCAAGGTCAGCCTCAGAAACTTAACAAGAACCTTAGTAATTTAGCAAGAACCTGTCTCAAAAAGGACTGGGAATGTAGCTCAGTGGTAAAATGCCCCTGGGTTCAATGTCCAGTACCAAAATAAATAAATGATAATAAATGAATCTATAGAACATTTCTATCTCTCCAGGAGGTTTCCTCACGTACCTTCCTAGTCAATATCACCCTCAAAAGGTAATTAATATTCTGACTTCTATCATTATTTATTAATTTTGCCTGATATTAACTGCATTTATACACATCATATAGTACATACTTTGTCACTTCTGTCACTTAGTACAGCATCTATAATCCTAATCTATTTTGCTCCAAGTATTAATAGGTTTTTGTTTTTTTAAAAATATACTTCTCCCTTGGTACCCATGTGGTAGGTATGGGAGGATGTGTATATGTTATATGCAAATACCATGGCATCTATGTGAGGAACTTGAATATCCAAAATATTGAATATTTTGGTCTCAGTAATACAGATACCAAATCCTTGGATAGTCAAGTTCCTTACATAAAATGACATAATATTTGCATTTTCATATACCCTACAAACATCTCCTATAGTTCAAGTCATCTCTGGATTACTTCTAATACTTGATACAATGTAAATGCCATATACATAGTTGATATACTGTATTGTTTAGGCATTAATGACAAGCAGAAGAAGTCCATACATATTCAGTACACACACCATCTTTCTCTTAAATGTTTTTGATCTAAGGTTGGTTGCACCTGGGAATGGAGAACCAGCAGATACCAAGGGTCAACTACACCATGTAGTATTGCATTGTAAGACTGTACCATAGTTGATTCATTCCTTATTTTTATTTTATTTTTTATACTGGGGATTGAACCCAGGGGCACTCAACCCCTAAGCCACATCCCCAACCCCCAACCCTTTTTTTTTTTTTTTTTGTATTTTATTTAGAGACAGGTTCTCGCTAAGTTGCTTAGGGCCTCATTAAGTTGCTGAGGTTGGTCTTGAACTTGAGATCCTCCCTGTCTCAGCCTCCTGAGTGGCAGGATTTAAGGCTGGTGCCACTGTGTCCAACAGTTCATTTCTTTATTGATGGACACTTGAATGTCTTCTAATTTTTGACTGTTTATGAGTAACTGTGATGTAAGCATTCTTAAATATTTATTTTGATAGACATGTGCATTCTTCCTTTCAGGTATACAAGTAAGAGTAGAAGAACTGAGCCGTAGGGTAGGTCGATGCTTTAAGTGTTTGGCAACATGAATTTTCCTACTGCAGGCCAATTTTTCAAAGTGGTTGAGCCAGTTTACTTTCTCATCAGCAATGTGTCAAAGTTCCAATTGTTGTTCCATACCTTCATAAATATTGATACTGGCAATCGTTTTAATTTTAGCTATTCTGGTAGGTGTGCTATCTCATGGTAGTTTTATTATTTCTGATACAAATAATTTTATCAAGCTCATTTTCATATTCTTGTTGGCCATTTGAATAGCCTCTTTTGTGATAGTACTGTTCAAGTCTTTTGCCCATTAAAAAAAAAAAATTGACTACTTGTCATTTTCCTACTGATTTAGATATGAGTCCTTTGTTGGATGTATACAGTGTAAATCTCTTGATCTGTGGTTTGCGCTTTTTCTTGATTTGTGTTTTTGATGCATTTAGTTCTTAATGAAGTAGTATTTTATGGTTAGTGTTCTATTTAAGATGGTCTGTCTTGGAGAAAGTCTTCTGTTATATTCTAAAAGCTTTACTGTTTTACACATTTTGTGATACATCTCTATCATTGTCTATCATTGTTTTGTAGGGGTCAAGTTTCATTCTGTTCCATAAAATGTCCACTAATTCCAACACCAGTTATTGAAAAATCATTCATTCCCTTATAGATTTGCATTGATATTTGACATGTCTTTTTCTGACTGTTCTCTTCCATTGGCCTGTTTCTGTGTTTTTATGCCAGTCCGACACTGTCTTAACTAACTGTAAGTCTGTACTAAATCTTGAATTCTGGCAGTGTAAATCCTTCAAATTTGTTCTTTCTCAAGTGTGATTGACCTCTTCTTGTCCTATCTCACAACCCCCACCATTATTTAAGCTTGCAAGTTAATACATATTTATGGAAACAGATAAGATCAATCTTATGTTATCAGCAATCAGTTGATAGAAAAAAATTTCTTCCATGATGCTTAAGGCAAATATTTCCCTGAGGACAGAAAAAACAAAACAAAAAGTCACCAATAGTATTTAATTTTCCATAGTCCACGTATTGTTATTCCTTCACTCTCCCCAGGCCAATTGTGTTAAAATGGAGGTGAAGTTATTGCCTTATGCTAGATCCATATTGTTCATTTTGAGCGTAGTGAAAAAGTGGAGGGTTAACAATATCTGTGACATAGAAATAAGACACAGAACAAAGCTAATCTCTTTTATCCTGTGTATTATCATAGACACTACCAGATTCTAATGTACTGAAAAATTTTATAGATAGATCAGTAGTTCTTATCTGAGGGCAATTTTTGATGCCTACCAGACATTTGGCAATAATGTCTGGAGACATTTTTGGGTCACAGGGGGGCAAAAGGGGGAAAAGCAGCTACTGACATCTAGTGGGGAGAGACCAAGAATGTGGCTGAACATCCCACAATGCACCGGACAGCACCCTTCACAACAAGGAATTATGCAGCCCGAAATGTTGTACAGTTCAGTCTAAGCACCCCTGACCTAGACCATCATGTCCTTCCCTAACAAAGTGGCCTTCTGGAAAAATAGCAAACCCATGTAATTCTATGTTATTTGTGAAAAAAAAGGAACAGAAAAGAAAGAAGTTGTCATGAAGAGGAAGTATGGTGGAAGGGGTGCTGAAGTAGAATCTAAGCGTAAAGATAAACCATATCCAGTTTGTGAGAGAATGAAATAAAGAAGGAAGGAGGAAAAGGTGGTAATGTGACCTGGGTGGTCAACGGCGGCTCCGAAGGGGCTTAGAGAAAGGTTTTTTACTTCTGTAGAAAACCACTGTCTCTCGATAGATAATTGTTATACGGAAGGGAATAGAAATAAACCACCCTACTCTCAAACTTTCCAGAAGGAATGAATTTTTGGTAACTACAATTTACAACTAGTGTTCACATAGAAGTCTTCTCCATGACCTTGCCCTCCATTAATGCCTTTTACCTTTCTTGCTCTTTCTCCCTTTCCTTCTTTTGCTGCTTCTTTTTCTTTCCTACACATAGAATTCCAGGTTTGGAGACCATTCATGCTTTTCTCTGTGTTGGGTTATTTTTGTTAGTATACACATATGTGTTTATCACCTTTAAAAATCAAACCTTTTTAAAAACCATTTCTCTGTTCCCATTTTCTACAAACCTCAAAAAGGTGTTTACACATCATGTTCAGTTTCTTCCAATTTTTGCTTGAGGTTACTTCAATAAGGCTGAGCCTACTTTCTACCTGTTTTCCTACTTCCATCATTGCTTCTCTATAGTCTCAGCACAGGTAGGACAGTTCTTTAAAATCATCCTGTAAAAATGCAATACCTTTGCTCAAAATACTCCAATATTTCTTAAAAGAGAAAAAGTTCTTTCATATTTACAAGACCTTACATGTTCTGACTGTTTTCCTCTCTAATTTCGTATCTCTTAGTAAGTAATCTCTTCCTTGCCCATTTCTGCCACTCTCCTCTCCTTGATGTTTCTGGAATATTTCAGTATCAAGGCCTTTCCACTGCTTCTTCCCCCAGACATCTATTTGGCACATTTTTTTACCTTCTCAAGTCATTGCACAAAACAATCCTTTTATTTGTAAATCCCGATGTTGTCTCAGTGATCTTTCTCACGCAGCTCTGTTTTTCATAGCAATGTCAACTGCTACAATTGTCCATTCATTCAAGATATTTTGATTACATACTGTGTGCCAGGTACAGTACTAGCTGTTAGGGATATATGAGTAAACAAAATGGACAAAACTCTCTGTTTTCCTGGGGCTTATATTCCAGGTGGAGAAGACAAACATAAGGAAATTATATACTTTTAGTAGCAAAACAACTTTAGAGTGGCTCAAATTAACTGTGAGATGTCGTTAAAACACATCTCAGAGGGACTTTTATATTAGAAAAGAAAAAAGGCTATAAATGAATAAAGCATTCATCATAAAAAAATTTAAAAAGAAAAAGGAAAGAGAATAATGAAACAAATACACAAAAGAGGACCAACAAAGCTAAATGTTAGTTCTTTATAAAGATTAATAAAACTGTTTAATCTGGGCAGGAAAGAAAGCACAAATAACTAAGATCAGGAATTTTGGAGGCTCATATAGATCCTATATACACTGAAAAAGATATTTTTGACAAATTTATGCAACTGAAATTGAAAGTGTGATTTAAATGGACAAATTCTGACAAAATGCAACTTACTAAACCTACAGAAGAAAAAGTCAATTATTAAAGTAACTGAATCTATTATTATAAAACCTATCACACATGTGCAAAGGTATCCAAGCCCAGATTGTATCAAATATGAGTTTGCCAAACATTTAATTAGAAATAATTCTAGTCTTCTAAACTCTTCCAGAGAAGAGAAAATAAGGAAAATTTCCCAACTAATTCTATAAGTCTTGCAAATCTTGATAGAAAATTGCAACAAGATCAAAAATGAGAAAAGAAAAAAGTCAACTTCATTTATGAACATGGATGTAAATATCCTAAATAAAAATATTTCAAAACAGGACTGGAGCTGTAACTCAGTGACAGAGCACTTGCTTAGCATGTGTGAGGCACTGGGTTTGATCATGAGCACCACATAAAAATAAACAAAGACATTCTGTTCATCTGCAACTACAAGTTTTTTTTTAAATTTCAAAATAAATTCAACATTATATAAACAAATCATGATGACCACACTGAATTTGAGAACTTCAAAGTTGGTTTCACATGAGAAAATGTAGCAATATAACTCATCAATTAGTAGATAAAAGGAGAAAAATCATAAGATTATTTTGATAAATATAGAAAAGGTCACAAATTCAATGTGCTTTATTTTAAAATACTTTTAGTAAAATATGAATAGCAGAGAATTTCCTTAATCAGAGAGCATCTATCAAAATTTGCAACTAATATTATATTTAACCAGGAAAAATAACAAGATTTTCCTTTGAGAAAAGGAGAAAGAAAATTTGCCCATTTCTATTCAACATTTTAGTGGAGGTCCTAGAGAGGGCACTGAATCTGGAAATGTCAATGCATAGAAGTAGGACATAAGAAAATGAAATTGTCATTATTTGCAGTTAATAGGATTGTGAACTTAGAATTTATCAGGGTTCCTGAATTTATGAGCAGTAAATCATGTTTTATATGCCATTAACAAACAGAAAATGACATTTAAAACAAGAAATATTAGTATTAGCATAAAAACATATGAGACAGAACTAATGAAAATATATGAAAGACTTTCATGCAGAAATCTAAAAACATTACTGTGAGAAATTTTTCAAACCTAAATAAGTGGAAAATAAAACCATATTAATGGGGTGGAATGTCCAATACTTTAAAACCATTAATTCACCCCAATTGGTCCAGATATCTATAGATTTAATATAAATCAAAAGGATGATTAAAATTGTGTGTGTAAATTGAAGGATTAAATTTATGTGGAAATAAAAGGTTAAGACTACATAAGTTATTCATAAAGAAGAACTTATCAAGAAAGTTTGTTCTACCAAGCTTCAAGACTTACTTTTTACATATTAGGAATTTTAAAAATATCATCTTTTGATACAAAAATCCAGAAAGTACATCAACAGAATAGAGTTCAAAAACTCAGAAATAGCGACTGGGGAGATAGCTCAGTTGGTGGAGTGCTTGCCTTATAAGCACAAGGCCCTGGGTTCAATCCCCAGCACCCCCCCCCAAAAAAAAACAAAACAAAACTCAGAAATAGACTCATTCCTGTATTAACACTGATACATGACAAAAAACGATGTTGTCAATCAGTTGGGGGAAAGATAGCTTTTTTGAAATGTGGTGCAGGCAAAATTAGATATTGAATGGTAAATAAGAACTTTGAGCCCAAATTCATATTATTCATAAATGAAAAGTAACCCTAGATGGGATAAAGATCCAAACGAAAGGCCAAACAATGAAACTTTTAGAAGATAGTATCTTCATGAGATTTCCTAAAGGAGACCAAAACAAACAAAATAACAACAAAAATTCAAACAAAAATTGATGTTCAGAAGTGAATTAATTTGGGTACATTAAAATTAAAAGTATATGTTTATAAAAAAGACTATCAAGAAAAAGAAAGCAATGGAGAGAAGAAAACTGCAACACAGACCCAATTAAGTACATATAACCATAACATGTAAAGAACTTCAAAACCAATAAGGAAAAATACAAACAATTTTATAGAAAAATAGGAGAAAGACCTGATAAACTTTTCAAAGAGAATATTCACAAAGTTCACAAAACTATGAAAAATGCCAAATCTCACTGGTACTTAAAAAAGGCAAGTTAAAATGACAATGAGATAGCACCCCACACTTACCAGAGAGACATATGCAGTCCCGTAAAAAAGTTCAACAAAAAAATGGAAGGATCAGACATTAAAAAACATATTGATAGACTTAAATCTTATCATATTAATAGTTTCATTAAATATTAATGGACTGAACACCCCAATTAAAAGGCAGAGATCATCAGAATGTGTTAAAAAAGCAAGGCTGTCGCAAATGTATACTACCTTTAAATATAAAGTTCATAAATATAAAATGGATGGATTAGAAACAAATGGAAAGAAAAACTAGCAGCACAAAAGAAGATTACAGCATAATCTCTCATGTAGTGCACAAACCTTAAATAAAATATTAACAGAATCTAGTAGTACATTAAAACAGTGATACTCTATGCCCTAGTTGAATTCATATCAGGATTACAAGGTCAAGTCACTAATAAAACTACAATAACCAATCAGATTAATAGATTAAAAAGAGGAACATGAGAGAATTATATCTATCGATGCATACAGGCATTTTAAAATTCATCTTTTGTTAATTTTAAAAAATAGAAAAAATTAGAAATTCTCTTAACATGTACATTTATAAAGAACTTGTGTATAGACCGGACTATTCTCTTATCTAAAGGTTCTGGGAAAGAATTCTCTCCCAGGTACCTTCAGGTTGTTTACAGTGTTTAGCTCTTCGTTGGTAGTAGGACTGTAGTTCCCATTTCTTTGCTGGTTGCCAACCGGAGACTGCTCTCAGTTCTTGGGAGCTGTTAATATTCTTCACCATGTGACCCCTACCATTTTCAAAGCCAGTACTGACATGACAAATTCTTCTCACACTTGAAATCTCTCTGACTTCACCAGCTGGTGAAAACTTCATTATTACATGGCTCATGTGATTAGATTAGGTCAACCCACATTGTCTGTTTTAAGGTCAATGGATTAGTAACCTTAATTGTATACATCTGCAAAATTTCTTTTGCCATGTAATTAATATAATCAGGGTAGAAACACCCAGAACACAGAGAACACAGAGACCATCTTAGAACTGTGACTACAACAGAAGTTTAGAGAAACAAGTACAAGATAATGAAGGTGATAGGGATGAAAAGAAGGAACACAGAGGTACCATAAGGTATAAAGTGATTTTAACAACTTGTGATTTTGCTGCTGTAATTTAAAAACAATCTAAAGTTGAAAAAATTATTCTCATGAAAAAATGTTAAGAGACACAAAAAGGTACAAATATTGAATTGCAACTTTTCAACAAATTGCATTTTTTTTCTTTTTTAACCTATTGGTACAAAATGGATCACTGAGGTATTTTTTTGAGGGACTGGTGGAAATCATTCAGATGCACTATAACTAGTCATCCCATAATATTTCAAACTATTGTGGGCTGGGGTTGTAGCTCAGTTGTATAGTGCTTAACTAGCATGCATGAGGTCCTGGGTTTGATCCCCAGCACTACTCACACACCAAAAAAATAGCTAACTGGAAGTGTGTGACTAATTCTGTTCCATGAGGCATTAGTGCTACATGAAAATTATTTTAAAACATTTTAAATGTTATTTTATTTAAATTTAGCATGTGTTGAATTACCTTTAAGCACCTTCTAAATGAAAAACAATCCACTTTAAGATATAAGGGATTACTAAATATGCATTAGCAGATTTTGTAGAGAATTTACATTATATAGAGTGTTATTTTGCTTTCTGAGGATCACTTCTTAGAAATGAGCCCAGGGTATCCAAGTTCACTCATTACAATTTGAGCCTCAGACAGGACTTCAATATATTTAGGTTAATATCTTTGTTTCAACTGTTCATTCATACAAACATATAATTCTAATGACAGGCGCCCGTTCAGAAAGCACTGTCCCCACACCATCCACTGATCACAAACCTCTTCTTACATATGCACACACTTGCCTTCAAGTTTTTTTTTTTTTTTTAAACAGGGGATTAACCAAGAGGAGCTTTATCACTGCGCTACAACCCTGTTCTTTTTAATTTTATATTTTGAGATAGGGTCTTACTAACTTGCTGAGGCTGCCCTTGAACTTGCTATTCCCCTTTCTTCAGCCTCTGGCGTCACTGGGATTACAGTGGAGCACCACACCTGGCCACCTTCAAGTTTTTAAAAAGGTTGTGTTAGCATCAACTGGAAAGACATGTAAATTGTTAAGAGTGATCATATGATTCTTATCTTTAAGTCTATTGATGTGATGAATTACATTTATTGATTTCTGTATGTAAAATAACCATTGCATGGCTGGGATGAGCCCCACTTGATCGTGGTGCACTATATTTTTTAATATGTTTTTGTATGCAATTTGCCAGAATTTTATTGAGAAGTTTTGCATCTATGTTCATCAGGGACATTGGTCTGAAGTTTTCTTTCCTTGATGTGTCTTTGGTTTTGGCTTGAGGGTGATATTAGCTTCATAGAATGAGTTTGGAAGGATTCCCTCCCTTTCTATTTCATGGAATACTTTGAGGAGTATTGGTGTTAATTCTTCTTTGAAGGTCTTGTAGAACTTGGCTGAGAATCCATCTGTTCCTGGGCTTTTCTTGGTTGGTAGGTTTTGATGATGTCTTTTATTTCATTACTTGAAATTGATGTGTTTAAATTGTGCATGTCTTCCTGCTTCCGTTTGGGAGGATCATATGTCTCTAAAACTTGCTGATGTCTTCAAGATTTTCTATTTTGTTGGAGTATAGATTTTCAAAGTAGCTTCTAATTATGTTATATATTTCAGTGGTATCTGTCATGATATTTCCTTTTTCATCATGAATTTTAGTAATTTGAGTTTTCTCTCTCCTGTCTTCGTTAATGCTGCTAAGGGTTTTTCTATTTTGTTTACTTATTCAAAGAACAAACTTTTAGTTTTGTCAATTTTTTGAATTGTTTCTCTTGTTTCAATTTCATTGATTTCAGCTCTGATTTTAATTCTTTCCTGTCTTCTATTACTTTTGGTGTTGTTCTGTTCTTTTTCTAAGACTTTGAGATGTAATGTTAGGTCATTTAATTGTTGACTTTTAATTATTTTCTTCAATGAACTCATTGCAATAAACTTTCCTCTTAGTACTGCCTTCATAGCGTCCCAGAGATTTTGCTATGTTGTACTGTTGTTTTTGTTTACCTCTAAGAATTTTTTTTATCTCCTCCCTGATGTCTTCTGTTATCATTGCATCATTCAATAGCATATTATTTAGTCTCCAGATGTTGGAGTAATTTCTGTTTTTTATTTTATCATTGATTTCTAATTTCCTTCTGTTATGATCTGATAGAATACAAGGTAGTATTTTCATTTTTTTGTATTTACTAAAGGCTGCTTTGTGGCATAACATGTGGTCTATTTTGGAGAAGGATCCATGAGCTGCTGAGAAGAAAGTGTATCTGTTTGATGATGGATGAAGTACTCTATATATGTCCATTAAGTCTATATCATTGATTGTATTATTTATTCTATAGTTTCTTTATTTTTGGTTTGGAGTATCTATCCAGTGGTGAGAGTGGTGTGTTAAAGTCACCCAGTAATATTGTGTTGCGGTCTATTTGACTCTTGAAATTGAGAAGGGTTTGTTTGATGTACATAGATACTCCATTGTTTGCACATAATATTTATGATCTTTATGTCTTGCTGGTTTATGGTTCCCTTAAGTAGTTTGAAATATCTTTCTTTATCTCTTCTAACTTTGACTTAAAGTCCACTTTACCTGATATGAGGATGGAAACCCCCGCTTTTTTACTGAGTCCATGTGCATCATATTTTTTTTTTTCCATTCTTTCACCTTTAGTCTGTGGGTATCTTTTTCTATGAGATGAGTCTCTTGAAGGCAGCATGTTGTTGGGTCTTACTTCTTAATCCAATCCACCAGTCTGTGTCTTTTGATTAATGAGTTTAGGCCATTAACGTTCAGGGTTATTATTGAGATATGATTTGTAGTTCTGGTAATTTTGGCTTATTTTTGGTTTTTAACTTGGCTTGGTTTCTCCTTTGATTGGCTTTTCCTTTGATTGGTAGTTCCTCCCTTTACTGACTTACATTGTTTTTTCATTTCTTTCTCATGGAATATTTTGCTGAAAATGTTCTGTAGTGTGGATTTTCTATTTGTAAATTCTTTTAAATTTTGTTTATCATGGAAGGATTTTATTTCATCATCAAGTATGAAGATTAGTTTCGCTGGGTATAGGATTCTTAGTTGGCAATCATGTTCTTTCATAGCTTGTAATATATTGTTCCAGGCCCTTCTAGCTTTTAAGGTCTGAGCTGAGAAATCTGCTGATATCCAAATTGGTATCCCCCTATATATAATCTGATGCTTTTCTCTCACAGCCTTTAAAATTCTATTTTTATTTTGTATGTTAGGCATTTTCATTATAACGTGCCTTGGTGCAGATCTGTTGTAATTTTGTACATTTGGTGTTCTGTAAACCTCTTGTATTCGTTTTTCCATTTCATTCTTCAGGTTTGGGAAATTTTCTGATATTATTTCACTGAATAGGTTGTTCATTCCTTTGGTTTGTATCTCTGTGCCTTCCTCAATCCCAATAATTCTTTTTTTTTTTTTTTTTTTTTTTTTTGGTGCTGGGGATCGAACCCAGGGCCTTGTCCTTACAAGGCAGGCACTCTACTGACTGAGCTATCTCCCCAGCCCCCCAATAATTCTTAAGTTTGGTATTTCATGATATTCCATAGTTCTTGAAGGTTCTGTTCATGATTTCTTACCATCTTCTCTCTTTGGTCAACTTTATTTTCAAGATTAAGTATTTTTTCTTCATTGCCTGAGAGTCTGTCTTCCAAGTGATCTAGTGTGTTGGTGATGCTTTCTATTGAGTTTTTATTTTGGTTTATTATTTCCTTCATTTCATGGATTTCTGTCTGTCTGTTTGTTTTCAAAATCTCTCTTTATTAAAATAATCTTTTGCTTCCTGCATTTGCTCTTTTAACTGTTTATTGGAGTTATTCATTGCTTGCATTTGCTCTCTTATCTCATCCTGTGCTTCCCAGATCATTTTAATTATGTACATTCTGGGTTCCTTTTCTGACATTTCTTCTACCATGCTGTCATTGAATTCTATCAGTATAGAATCTTGGTTTTGTTTGGGGCACTTTCTTCCCTTGTTTTTTCATGTTGTTCATGTATCTTCCCCTAGCAGTGAAGATCTGGGTTATTGTAGTTTCTCCCCTGTAGGCTTATAGTGACCCTGTTGGTTTCCAATATTAGCAGCACCTGGTACAGACAATATGCTGCTCTAAATCAAATAGCCCCTTTGAAGGTGTTAACAGTATTGTCATAATAAATAGAGAGGATGAGTTCGATTATAATCTACAGTATAACCAATAGATTTGCAATGGGGCCTACAATTTCTAATGGTGGATCAAGAGGATGGGGAGAAGTGTAG
The DNA here is from genome assembly GCF_902686455.1 of Sciurus vulgaris. Taxonomy (NCBI): domain Eukaryota; kingdom Metazoa; phylum Chordata; class Mammalia; order Rodentia; family Sciuridae; genus Sciurus; species Sciurus vulgaris. Next base: position 60,794,246 of record NC_136469.1, read on the forward strand.
GATATAACTGTTAATGGTATAAGAAAAGAGTATATAGAGGTACTAGATCATAGAAAGAGTGAAAGCAGAATCAAAAGAAGTTGGTTGTTAGCATGAGAAAAGGGAGAAAGAGACTCCAGGGAAACAGGTAAACAAAAGGAAAATAGAGTGAAAAAAATAAAGAAATAAAAATTTAAAAGAAGAAAAAAATATGAATCATATGCTATTCAAACCTCCCAGTCTTCAGTAGCCTGATGCATGAGAGGTACCTGTCAATGAGCTTCTAGTCACCAGCAGGTGTCTTAGGATGGGAGTTACTCCACCTAAAGATGGGGTCTTCTGCTTCCGGGATAATTCAATTGTTGTATTTGCTTCCAAATGTGGACACAGCATGGACGCCGAAGTCCTCAAGGCCTGAAATGTCCTTTATCCCTTCTAACTTCTGCTTGAAGTCCACTTTATCTGATAGGAGGATTGGAACTTCTGATTTTTTACTGAGTCCATGTGCATGGTATGTTTTAAGTCTGTTGATGTCTTTTCCTATGAGATGAGTCTCTTGAAGGCAGCATATTATTGGGTCTTTTTTTAAAAATTCAATCTGCCAGTCTATGTCTTTTTTTTTTTTTTTTTTTTTCAGAACTTGGTGTATGTTGTTCCAGGACCTACTAGCTTTGAGAGTTTGAGTTGAGAAATCTTCTGAGATCCAAATTGGTTTCCCCCTACATGTAATCTGAGACTTTTCTCTTGTGACCTTTAAAATTCTATCCTTATTCTGTTTGCTAGACATTTTCATTATTATGTGTCTTAGTGTGGCTCTGTTGTAATTTTGTACATTTGGTGTCCTATAAATCTCTTGTATATGATTTTCCAATTCATTCTTCAGGTTTGGGAAATTTTCTGATATTATTTCATTGAAAAGATTATGCATTCCTTTGGCTTATATCTCTGTGCCTTCGTCTATCCCAATAAATCTTAAACTTGGTCTTTTCATGATATCCCATAATTCTTGGAGATTCTGTTCATGGTTGCTTACCATCTTCTCTGTGTGATCAACTTTATTTTCAAGATTAAATATTTTGTCTTCATTGCCTGAGAGTCTGTCTTCTAAGTGGTCTAGTTTGTTGGTGATGCTTTCTATTGAGTTTTTAATTTGGTTTATTGTTTCCTTCATTTCACAGATTTCTGTTTCTGTTTTTCAGAATCTCTTTCCTTAATATTTTGATACCTGTATTTGCTCTTATCTCTTTACTGAAGTGATTTTTGTTGCCTGTATTTGCTCTCTTATATCATCCTTTACATCATGGATCATTTTAACTATGTGCATTATGAACTCCTTCTCTGACATTTCTTCTACCATGCTGTCAATTGATTCTATTATTGTAGTATCTTGTTTGTTTGGGGCTCTTTCTTCCCTTGTTTTTTCATGTTCTTCTTGTGTCTTCCCCTCTAGCAGTGCAGATCTGAGGTATTGCAGTTTCTACCCTATAGACTTATAGCATCTCTGCAGGTTTCTGATACCTCACCTTTAAGGGAGAGATCAATATTAATAGCACCCAATATGCAGAATTAAATCAAATAGCTCCTATTTAGATGGGTATATTTCTGTTGCAATAAACAGAAATGATGTGTTCAGTTCGTGTGTGTGTGTGTGTGTGTGTGTGTGTGTGTGTGGTGCTGGGGATTAAACCCGGGGCCTTGTGCATGCAAGGCATGCACTCTGTCAACTGAGCTATATCCTCAGCCCATATATTCAATTATTATTTACAACATACATAGCAGATTTGCAAAAGGGTCTACAGTTTCTAATGGTGTACAAAGAACTGGGGAGGGGTGGGATATGATGTTTATGAGGTAGTAGGTGAGAATATAGCAAAATTAGGTAATAGGAAGAGTACAGGAGGAATCAGATGAAGTTGTCTATTAGTAGGAGGAAAGAGAGAAAGAGACTCCAGGGAAACACATAAGTGAGAGGAGAATATATAGAGAGTAAAAATAAAGAAAGAAAAAGAAAAATGTAAAAATAAAAGAATATACAACAAAACTATAATATGCTATTCAGACATCTCAGGTCTCAGTAGCCTGATGCATAAAAGCACTTGGTTTAAAAAACATTGGGGATGTGAGAGTGGGAGAAGAAAGCAAAAAACAAAAAACAAAAAAAAACTCAAAGGAAAATTGAACAATTATTTCTGTTGGAGTTCAATATCTCCTTTGCTTCCCTTCTCATCTGATAGGTGGGGTTGTCTGGAGTTTACTGGTATCTCCACCCTCAGGATGGTGAAGGATAGTAGGGTAGAGGGGTTATACTTGGAGGCAGAACTGCTGGAGGTGGGGTATAGCAATTGCCAGTCTCCACTGGAAGACTGTACTCCAGGAGTCTCCCAGGGTCCACTTGTGTGATGCAGGAGCCTGGTCTTAGCCCCTTACAATGCCTGTGGACCCCACAATTCCTAGTCTCTAATTTAGTCTCTAAACTACATCTTTCCTGCCTCCACCCTTTTGAATTCCCTATCATGAATTTGATTCCCTATCTTCCAGGAGTCCTGAGGGCTGAGCACTGGGACCTGTGGGCCTGTTGTGGAGAGATGTTCTGTATATCGGGCAGATGAAGACCAAATGTTGAGAGCTGTGGGCTGGCCACATAGCTGCAAGTGTTGGGCTGGGTTGGTGGTTTAAAGGTGGATGGGAGACTGTGAATTTGGAAGCTGGAGGGCCCTGTTAATTGTCAAACTAGTGGGACTAGGTGATCGGTGGATGCCAGAATGGGGAAGGAGTTGGGTACCGGGCTGGTGGCAGGTCCCAGCAAGTGCCGCCTGAGTTGGCCCTGGGAACTCGGTGGGTGCCAGGCTGGCTGACTGGGAAAACCAAGAGCAAGATGACCTCACACTCCCTTCAAAAGTCTACCAACCTGGTGCAAGGTTCTCTCCTGCCTCTGCAGCAAGATGGTGACTCTTAGCACACCTAGCGAGGTGACCTCAGGTGTAACCAAGCCTGCAGGGATCTTGGGACTGGTCTTCCAGGCCCTCACTATTTTCCCTAAATGGAAGCAGCTGTGTCCCATGTTGGTGGTGGTGGCAGCAATAAACCTGTAGGTACCTTGATGTTGGGCTTCCAGGCCCTGGTTGGTGTAACAAAATGGAAGTGGCCCCAAATAAAGATGGTGATGGCAGCAGCAGAGGTAACCCAAGATGGTGGTGGAGGTATCCCAAGATGGAGGCAACCACTTTCAGAGATGGGGCAGTGAGTGCAGGCTGTGCATTAGCGTTGGTGGCATGGTTGGAGATGCAGAGCTGTGGCAGGTGAAGCTGTGGCTGGCAGCTGCCTCCAGGCCCTGTCAGGTGTCCCAAAATAGAGGCTACCATATCGAGGAGCTATGGCAGCAGCTGCCATTGATAGAATGGGAGTGGCCAGCACAGTGGGTCCATATGGCGGTGGGGCAGGAAGTGTACACAGCAGATCATGGCTATTTTGAACACATTTTATCACATTGGATTTAATTTCCTGTGATACTCCTTTGATAAGCATTTTAGAGCAGGGTTCCCCAAGCTATTGTATTTCATGGGTTAATAAGATATATATTTATGAAATTGGAGGGAAGAGGTAATTCCCAACCATTAACTTTGCTAAGGCACATTTGAAAGCAACTAGTAGAGGGAGATGTAAAAGCAAAAATGACTAACATGTACTATGACTAAATTTAAAAATGTTTCAATACCACAAAATTTAGGAATGACACCATCAGAATAGAAGAGAGTTAATTGAATTTTAACTTCATAAAACATTAACTGAGTTGTTCCCTCATTCACCAGTTTCACATAGATTAGGAAAATCCTCATCATAAAACTCCTTTGGCCCAGGGACCAGTCACAATTTTCAACTAAGCATGGAGGGACTCCCTGCCTGGAAGACCAAGGTCTTGAGAGGAACCTGACCTGCCAGGCAGGGGATCTTCTGGCAGGTGTTTCTCTTGAAGTCACTTCTAAGCTGCAGCATGTGGGAGAAGAGTTGGGTTTTGTTTGTTAGTAGGTTTTCTTTTTAATATTACCTGCTATTTCTTTTACATTTCTCTCCCTTTTTTTTTTTTTTTTTTGACCACAGTGTTTCTTTTTCCTTCATTGATACATAATCTATTCTCTTGTATCCTTTATTTGACCTGGAAATCTCAGAACTAAAATTATCCAACACTCCTCTAAAAACAGCAAGCAGGGAGAAGCTGATTTCTCCATGGGAAGAAGTGGGGACAAAGGTCCGGCAAGGTGGGATGGTTGTCCTAACTGCCCTTTTTGAATCTGGCACATTAAAATTTCTTTCACCATTGCCTCAGACTTTGCATGCCCAGCAAGGAAGCACTTTGAGTCAATTATTCTTTGAAATATTTCTTTTCAGTCCCACTGTGAGTTGGTGACATTTTCCTTGGCTGCCTCTCATGACTATTTATAGTACCTGTTTTAAAAATATACCTGGTTTGACACTAAAGAGTCTATTAGAAATATGGGGACATGAGTAGAAAAGGGCATGAAAATTATAAAAACAAACAATCAGAAACCCCCAACAAACCCCAAATAGCAGGATGGTGTGTGTGTGTGTGTGTTTACTATATAGAGGTAGTTTTAAAATCTAGACTTCTCTGATCCTGAATAGCAGAGTCAAGGTAAGAGTACAGAGCTGTATCTTGGTTTCTCCATTTGGTCAGTGTTCAAGAGGAGAATCAGAGGTCAACTAAAGAGGCACAAAATGGGAACTCACACAAGGCCATTTTTGCTCCTTTTGTATGGGTAACACAACTATATGACACCTTAGCACAGAAGGAAAGTACCTCTTGGAGCCTGGAAAAGGCATTCTTTTACATTATAAACATTAGTTAGCATGAGTTCTTCTCTCAGAACATATTTGAGGCTACTTTGCCCACCCTGGTGCTGGGAAGGGGTTTTACTGTTCATGTGGCGTCCCTTTCCCTATCCTGGATTATTCTCAGACCTTGCCTGTAGCTACCCTCCCAAACATCCTCTATGGCCTCTTGATGGGCAGACAATACATTTCATGTAAGAGGACCAAATACATGGTTGGAGAGGTCATACTTCTTGGGGAAGTTACCTTGGAAACATTTTCTAACTATATGTCAAGTTGGGTAAAATTCCATTCCTTTCACTGGCATGAAGCAAATAAACATGAATTCACTCTTGTCTCCTTTATCCTTTCATTACATCTCTGAATTATCTGAAAAAGCATCATAAAGAGGTGTTTTAATTTACACAGCAGTCCTAGTTAACTATAATTTTGCTTTGCAAGGGTCTTAGTTACCCACTGTCAGTTGTGGTTTGAAAGTGTTATGTGGAAACTTCCAGAAATGAACAACTCATAAACTTTAAAGTCTGTGCCATTCTGATGACATCTTGTATGACCCCACTCCATCCCACCAGTATCCCTTTGACCAGCATATTCACCCTATATATGCTACCTGCCCATTAGTTATTTAAATAGCCTGACCATGGAAAGAAAGCATAGGGTTCAGTGCTATCCACAGCTTTGTACTTGCACTGTGGCTCTTAGGAAGTATCTCCCATGGCTAAATGGGAGAATGCTGTATTTGAATAGGAAATGTGGCCCTATCATTCAAAATGTCAAAACATAAAGGGAACCTGGGGCTGAGGAGACTTGCTTCTCACTCCCCAAAAGTTTATCTGAAGAGGGTTTTCTCTTCCCAACTCCTGGCCTCTGACCTCATCCCTTCCTCCTCTCTTCAGAGTGGAGTGAGTTATATGACTGATGAGTTTGAGAGAAAGACTGATGTCTGGAGCTCAGTCCTCTCCTTCCTTTTTGGAGCCAAGATGACTACAGCTAACAAAACTATTGCTAACTCCATGATGAGAAGTGTACAGGGACGTCCTCGATGTGGGAAGGTTCCAGGGTGCCCAACATAGGAGGGTGAGGCTGCCTGTCCCTAGGTTTAGTATCAGAAAATCCACTGTTGGACAAACTTGAGTTGTGTTCTCAGATGTGCGATTTATTAATATAAGTAATATTTTGAAACCCCAGTGCCAGTCTTTGTTTCCTGTCAGTCACAACATATCCTTCCAGAGGTGTAGATACACATAAATTCCTTATTCCCTTCCTTTAAAAAAATATGTAGTGGTATATTAAATATGCTACTCTGCATCTAGATAATTTGATATCAGAACATAGAGAATATCCTCATTTTTCTTCATTGATGCATAGAATTCCATTGTGTGGAAGGATCAAACTTAATTTAATCAGTTCCCTATTAATGAAGAGCTAGGCTATTTTCATTTGCTATTAATAATATGCTATAATGAATGATCTTTTACACTGTAATTTTTCATACATGCAAATATTGCCTAGTTGACAAAATCTTACAATTAGAATTGCTGAGTCAATGTGTATTGGATGTATTTCTCTCTTCAAAGTTAGTCAACTGAGCAATCTTCTGCATCATACAGCACTCAACTGTGACTTTTTAATACATTTTAATATCTAGTATATTTTAAAAGTGATTTCCTAATATTTTGCTGTTTATATCTTAACTGAGATCACATTAAATTTATTTATTTAAAAAATATTTTTAGTTGTAGATGGGCACAATGTCTTTATTTATTTATTTATATGTGGTACTGGGGATTCAACACAGTGCCTCACACATGCCAGGCAAGCGATTCTACCACTGAGCTACAACCCCAGCCCACATTAAATTTATTGAGCACTTTAAATTTATTTCTTTCATGATAAAATCTTTGGTTATTCATAGTTCATTTTGTCTCTAGTAGAATTTGAAGTTTTAGTCACAGAAATAATATTCTTGAATATTATTGGGTTTATCCCAATTTGTTGTTTTATCTTTACTCAGATTCACTAATTGTTAACATTTTCAAACATTTACTTCATTCTTTTCAATAGAGATACATTTTTCCTGAAGTCTTTGAGAGTGATTGCTTTTATCATGCCTCCTTCCCTGTAATCTTTCACTGTATATTTCCTACTAAGACATTCCTCATATAATAATAGTAAGTAACAAAACTTGGGAAATTTAACATGGAAACCATACTGTTATTTTAATTGGCAAGTCCCTACTCCAATTTTATACAATTGTCTTCAAAATGTCTTTGTAGTAATTTTTCCTTTGCTGGGACAGATCATCCAGGATCACATAGTACATATGTCATGACTCTTCATTTTCTTCTAGATCCTCAACCTTACATAAAAATGACATTTTGAAAGTGTACACATCAGTCGTTTGGGTTTATCTGTTGTGTTCTCACAGTAAGATTCTGTATATAGACTTTTGGCTGAAAGAGATAAGTGCTATTATGTTCTCAGGGTATCAGAGTCTTAGCCTCATTTATGTTCACTTATCTCTTATTTGGCATACTACTTTTGATCATTAACCCATTTGTTTCTTTTGTTATATATTCTAATTAGTCAATATGTGTGCGCTTATGTACATTTGTATGCATGGGAATATGTGTATATTTTTTGTCACTGTGTCTGGTGTTAACTTGTGTCCAACTATCTGCTAAGAGATATGGGTTTCTTACAGTCTGCACATCCCACAAGGAAAGACTCTGTCTCCCTCTATCCAGACACGCTTTTTGTGATATTGAACAGCTGTGGAAGGTACAGTTGGTGCCTTCTTCCAGAGCAGAGGAGAAGATAATTTACGGCTCAGAATTGCAGCCCTGGAAACTTACTTGTGTCATTTGTTTGGCCTTCTTAACATTTTATAGTCTGATAATAGTATAGCTTTTATCCTGAAAGCTCTTCAACCATGGTCTAATTTTTAAGAAATTCATTGGATTATCCATGTTTCCTACCATCCATAGGCATCTGGGATTGTTGAGTATAGGAAGAACCTACTTAAAAAATTACTTAAATAATTAATAAATATGTGAAAAAGTGTTCAACATCTCTAATAATTAGAGAAATGCAAATTAAAACAACTCAGATTTCATCTTACTCCAATTATAATGGCTATTATCAAGAACACAAACAATAATAGATGTTGGTGTGGATGTGGGGGAAAAGGCACACTCATACATTGCTGGTGGAGTTGCAAATTAGTGCAGCCACTCTGGAAAGCAGTGTGAAGATTCCTCAGAAAACTTGGAATGGACCCACCTTTTCATCCAGTTATCCCACTTCTCGGTTTATACCCAAAGGACTTAAAATTAGCATGCTACAGGAATGCAGCCACATTAATGTTTATAGTAGCTCAATTCACAATAGCTAGATTGTGGAACCAACCTAGATGCCCTTCAACGATGAGTGGATAAAGAAACTATAGTAAATATACACAGTGGAATATTATTCAGCCATAAAGAAGAAGAATATTATGGCATTTTCAGATAAATGGATGGAATTGGTGAATATCATGCTAAGTAAAATAAGCCAGTCCCAAAAAACCAAATGCTGAATATTTTCCCTGATAAGTGGATGATGATATATAATGGGGGTGGGGGGTGAGGTTGTGAGAGAATAACGGAGGAACTTTAGATTACGTAGAGGGAAATGAGAGGGAGAGGGGTATGAAAAATGGTGGAATGAGACAGACATCATTACCTTATGTAATTATGTATGATTATACGAATTGTATGAATCTACATCATGTACAACCACAGAAACAAAAAGATGTACCCCATTTGTGTACAATGAATCAAAATGCAGTCTGTAAAAATAAAAAATAATTTTAAAAAAATTACTTAAAAAGATTTCCAGTTCTACCTCCTTTGGTTCCTTCTGATTTACACACCTTACTAAGTCAGTTTGGTCACAGAATGCAGCTGTCTTCAGAAAAGAATCACTTCTCAATCTTTTCCCATGTAATGATCAGGGATGGGAGATTTTGTAGACTAATTGGGATTCTATCCTTACTACTCTTGGGCATGATGTTTATTTCTTTCCATTTTTAGCAACTGTGCCAGTTGGGTTGGTACACCCTCCAAGAGGCAGTTAGCCAATGGGGCACAGAGGATTCAAACTAAATTCTAATACAGGCATTGGGATTTGCTTTTTGAACTGATATGGTCCTAGACCATAAAGTAATAACTGCTGTTTCAGGCAACTTTTTCATCACTGTGATCAAAAGACGTGACAATAACAACATAGAGGAAAGAGAGTTTGTTTGGGGCTCAGAGCTTCAGAGGTCTCAGTCCAGAGATGGCCTACTCCATTGCTTTGAGCCCAAGGTGAGGCAGAACATCATGGTGGAATAGTGTAGAGGAAGAAAGCAGCTTAGAACATGGTAATATGGAATTGGGGAGGGGGAGAGAGAGAGAAAGAGAGAGAGAGAGAGAGAGAGAGAGAGAGAGAGAGAGAGAGAGAGAGATGAGCGCTCTACTAGCCAGAGGACAAAATATAAACTCTAAAGGCATGCCTCCAGTGACCTACTTCTTCCAGCCATACCCTACTTGCCTATAGTTACTGCCTAGATAATCCATATCAGTGGATTAATGCACTAGTTAGGTTAAGGCTCTTATAACTCAATCATTTCACCCTCTAAACTTTCTTGCATTGTCTCACACATGAGCTTTTGGGGGACCCCTAATATAACCATAACAACCATATAGTTGAGTACACTGCTTGCCAAAGTCTCCCTATAGTAACCCACTTGGACCACAGTATGTGACATAATGGGGTCTATAAGTTTATTTAAAAATGCCTTTGTCTATTTTGCCACCTGAAGTCTTCATAATAAATGTTTGGGTTCAAGGAGAATATGATTGGGAAATAGGTGAAGGATAGTTACTGGGCTGCATTTTGTAGCAATAGAGGGAGAGCCACGGTCCTCAGTACCAGGGCTAGAACACCTAGATCTCAGTGGTATGAGGGAAGGAGGGGCATTAAGGATCTTCTTGTTTGTTTGTTTCCAGAAGTACCCATGAAGCTTTCCTCCTGAAAGAAAATGCTCAAAAATTCTCTGGTGTGACTGTCCCATAAACAGTGAGAAAGGGATGATAGTAGAAATGATCACTTTTTAAAGTGTTTATTTTTAGCAGAGAGAAAATATGGGGGAAAATAGAAACTAAATTCTCATCTTCTCTGTGTGGCAGCTAATAGATGATACTTAACCCCAAAATTTTGGTTGGATGAACATTCAGGGTTTAATTTATTATTACCATGTAAACTAAATCCATGGATGAACCTGTTGGTAAGGTATGATCACTTTTCCTTTGCTGTACAAATATTAGCTGAATACAAGAGGGGTTGGGATCTGACACACAAATGGAGAATTTGGCTCTAGAATTACTTTATTTCTTTTCTATGTATTTTCCACCAATTGATCTCTAAATTCTCCGTCATTGTCTAAATCTCTTCTGAAAAAATTCCATAATTGTTATGTATTCTCTCCTACTGGCGAAGTTGGTTGACCGTTGTAATGGACAGGAAGGCAGAGTACGTGCATGCAGAGAAAGGTAAGTTGGTAGATTTGTTGGAAAGATGTCACAAAAGTTATTTTCTGATTGCAGCTGTTTTCTCAGCGAAATAAAAAGCAAGTTCATCAGTGAGAGTGAGAAAGGGCCAAGAGGCTGGAAATTTAAGAAGAGGGGAGGAGAAAGTGTGAGACAGCTGTATAGGAAAACTGAGAATAAGTAAACAAGGGAAATGAAATAGGATTTCTCATGTGTACGGGAGCCTCTGGAGATTTGTGATCATGAATTTAAAATAATGACCCTTGGTGGATTGGGGGTGCTTTCTGCAGTCATCTTCAGCTGCTCAGATTTAGATACAGAGAGCATCTGGCAAAGCCTTCTGTCAGAGGTTGAGACTACCCCGCCTCAATTCTTCATCTGTAAAGTGGAAATAGTTCTAGTTCCCCTAGTAAAGTGAAATTTAAATAAGATTAGGAATATGAAAGAAATTCAGCTAGTACTGGCACATAATAATTGGTTTTAAATGCCCAATTTAAAAAATAATTATAATTGTTGATGATGTTGATAATTCAAAAATTGATCAACCTTTTATTTATCATTAATGCTATTGTAGTCCCAGTCATTTGATAATTCAGAAAGGCAAGTAATTTTTAAACACTTCTTTTTTAATTCTAAAGTTCGACCTCTTTGTCCTTTCTTTAGATTTCATATGCCTTCTTTAATTGGTCAGTTGGTGGTCACAAGACAGGTTTCCACAGTGTCCTTTATATATACAGAGATGCCTATACCAAGTCATGTGTCAGAAATTTCAGCATGGTCATGATCCAATTTAAGCCCTGTATTAATAAGCTCATAATTCTTAGAGACAGAAAAATAAACTAATCTGGCATGAATAAAAAGATAATTGATAGGCTCATGTGTCTGAAACATCTGTAGGTAACTGACTTCAGGTACAGCTGGATGGAAGGTCTAATGACCGAGCGTCAGGGCTGTCTCTTTGTCTCGACTCTACTTTCCTTTGTAGTTGACTTTATTTCTTCTCATTGCAGATGAACTTTCTCCACTCAGGTTAACTAGTTCCTGGTAGTTCCAAATTCACTGCTTAAATTTGGCAAAAGTCCTGTAATCCTTATTGTTATAATGTGGATCATGTGGATTAACTAACCACTGTGCTTTTATTGGCCATTCCATTCTTGGATTTCGTGGGCTGGAGGTGGCTATATATGGGCCACATAGACCCAAGATGAGGCAGTGGTGATGTCCCACAGGAGACTCGGGATGCTCTAAGCAGTTGAAGGAGGAAAAGACACCGAGCAGCCCTAAGGGTCAGGTGTCCTGTACATCCACTTTATTACATGTATACCCATTTATATTTCTACTCAGTGGGAACTTTTCTGCACTATAACATGGAAAAATTTTCATTCAGTGTTCTGGACATAACAAGGTTCTGAATCCTGACTGGCATTTTTTTTTTTTAATGAAATAAGGAACAAAAAGGCCTTTCCTGAGTTTGTATTTCATACTCTGCCCCCTCAAAGAAACCAGGTGGGAAGAAGCTCTGAGGTCATTATACCAAGGGCGAGAAAAGATGAACCTGGCATGGGCTTTAGAATCAGACCCCTCTGACCTCTGCTTTCCTCGCAGACTCCTGGGCACTTGTCTCTTCCCCTCTTTGTTCTGAGAAAGTACTTTACAGTTTGTATGTGCTCACCCAGCCTAGTCCCTTTCACCAGCAGTGACACATTATTCAGGTCAGGGACCACTGGCTCCTCTTCAGATACAGTCAACAAAAGTAAAAAGCATCACATTGTAGGTCTTTGTTGCTCAAACTTGGCTTCTGATACTCCGTTGCACTCACCCATGGAACCAGGGCCACCACGCATGTCTTTAGAAACAAGTGAGCGTGGACAAGGTCCAGGGTTTTCAGCTGTATTAACAGCCATCCTGACACGAGAAGGGAATGAACCTGTAGTTTTCTAAACCAGTGGTTGAAGTCAAGCTGCTATTCACTGTTTTATCTTGGGGAAATGACCTTTGTTCTTCCCAGGTTTACATGCAGCATGGGGAGAGGATGTTCTTTGCCTTTCCTGCATTTTCTTCTGCTAAGACAAGGTTTGCACCAGCCCTGTCTAAACCTGGCACCCCATAATTGCTGAAAAATGGTGGCAGTTTGTCCTCTTGGTGCCTTAGTTTCTCTATAAGTGGCCTGTGTGACATGTCACACATGTCTTCTTCCCTTGTTTGGAAGAAAATGAAGTGAAGGCATCACATGGTTTGAATCTTATTAATTTTTAAGTGTGCAACTCAGTGGGGTTTTAGTATATTCATAAAGTTGTGCCACTATTTAATTTCAGAAAATTCTTGCTACCCCAGATAGAAACCCTGTACTCGTTAGCAGTTAATTCTCATCTCCCCTTATCCCTAGTCTCTGAAACCACTGGTCTACTTTCTGTATGTAAGGAGTTGCCTATTTTGGACATTTCATGTCAACAGAATCATAAAGTATATAACCTTTTGTATCTGGTTTCTTTCACTTAGCATGAAGTTTGCAATGTTTGTCCAAGTATTAGCATGGGTCAGTGAGTCAGTACTACATTCCCCTTTTTTTTTTTTTTTTTTGCCGTGCTGGGGATTGAATCCAGGGCCTTGAGCTTGCAAGGCAAGCACTCTATGAACTGAACTATATCCCCAACCCCTTCATTCTTTTTTTTTTTTTTTTTCATTTTTTTTCATTCTTTTTTATTTATTTTTTGCATTGATATAGTTCAGTTTTATTTTATTTTTTTATTGTAAACAAATGGGATACATGCTGTTTGTTTGTACATGGGTTAAAGGCATACCATTTGTACAATCATAAATTTACATATGGTAATGTTGTTTGATTCATTCTATTATTTTTTCCCTTCCCCCCCCCACCCCTCCCACCCTTCTTTTCCCTCTAAACAGTCCTTTCTTCCTCCATTCTTGCCCCCCTCCCTAACCCTAACCCTAACCATAACCCTAACACTAACTCCTCCCACACTCCCCCTTTGTGTCATCATCCACTTATCAGCAAGATCATTTGTCCTTTAGTTTTTTGAGATTGGCTTATCTCACTTAGCATGATGGTCTCCAATTACATCCATTTGCCTGCTAATGCCATAATTTTATCGTTCTTTATGGCTGAGTAATATTCCATTGTATATATATACCACAGTTTCTTCATCCACTCATCAATTGAAGGACATCTAGGTTGGTTCCACAATCTGGCTATTGTGAATTGAGCAGCTATGAACATTGATGTGGCTGTATCTCTGTAGTATGCTGATTTTAAGTCCTTTGGGTATAGACCAAGGAGTGGGATAGCTGGGTCAAATGGTGTTTCCATTCCAGTTTTCTAAGGAATCTCCACACTGCTTTCCAGAGTGGCTGCACTAATTTGCAGCCCCACCAGCAATGTATGAGTGTACCTTTCTCTCCACATCCTTGCCAACACCTGTTGCTTGTATTTTTGATAACTGCCATTCTAATTGGGGTGAGATGGAATCTTAGGGTGGTTTTGATTTGCATTTCTCTTATTACTAGAGATGTTGAACATTTTTTCATATGTTTGTTGATTGCTTGTAGATCTTCTTCTGTGAAGTGTCTGTTCATTTCCTTAGCCCATTTGTCGATTGGATTATTTGTATTCTTGGTGTAGAGTTTTTTGAGTTCTTATAGATTCTGGAGATTAGTGCTCTATCTGAAGTATGATTGGCAAAGATATTCTCCCACTCTGTAGGCTCTCTCTTCACATTGCTGATAGTTTCCTTTGCTGAGAGAAAGCTTTTTAGATTGAATCTATCCCAGTTATTGATTCTTGATTTTATTTCTTGTGCTATGGGAGTCCTGTTGAGGAAGTCTGGTCCTAGGCCGACATGTTGAAGATCTGGACCTACTTTTTCTTCTATAAGATGCAGGGTCTCTGGTCTGATTCCAAGGTCCTTAATCCATTTTGAGTTGAGTTTTGTGCAGGGTGAGAGATATGGGTTTAGTCTCATTCTGTTGCATATGGATTTCCAATTCTCCCAGCACCATTTGTTGAAGAGGCTATCTTTTCTCCATTGCATATTTTTGGCACTTTTGTCTAGTATTAGAAAGTTGTATTTATTTGGGTTTGTGTCCATGTTCTCTATTCTGTACCATTGATCTACCTGTCTATTTTGGTACCAATACCATGCCATCTTTGTTACTATTGCTTTGTAATAAAGTTGAAGTTCGGGTATTGCGATACCCTCTGCTTCATTTTTACTGTGAAGGATTGCTTTAGCTATTCTGGGTTTCTTATTCTTCCAGATGAATTTCATGATTGCTTGCTCTATTTCTGTAAGGTACATCATTGGTATTTTAATTGAAATTGCATTGAATGTGTATAGCACTTTTGGTAGTATGGCCATTTTGACAATATTAATTCGGCCTATCCAAGAACATGGAAGATCTTTCCATCTTCTAAGGTTTCCTTTAATTTCTTTCTTTAGTGTTCTGTAGTTCTCATTTTAGAGGTCTTTCACCTCTTTTGTGAGAATGATTCCCAAGTATTTTATTTTTTTCGATGCTATCGTGAATGGGGTAGTTTTCATAATTTCTCTTTCTGAGGATTCATCACTTATGTATAGAAATGCATTGGATTTATGAGCATTGATCTTGTAACCTGCTACTTTACTGAATTCATGTATGAGTTCTAAAAGTTTTCTGGTGGAATTTCCTGGTTCCTCTAAGTATATAATCATATCATCTGCAAATAGGGATAGTTTGAGTTCTTCTTTTCCTATTCGTATTCCTTTAATTTCTTTGGTCTGTCTAATTGCTCTGGCTAGCGTTTCAAGTACGATGTTGAATAGAAGTGGTGAAAGAGGGCATCCCTGCCTTGTTCCAGTTTTTAGGGGGAATGCTTTCAGTTTTTCACCATTTAGAATGATATTAGCCATGGGCTTAGCATAGATGGCCTTTATAATGTTAAGGAATGTTCCCATTATCCCTATTTTTTCTAGTGTTTTGAGCAGAAAGGGGTGCTGTATTTTATCAAATGCTTTTTCTGCATCTATTGAAATAATCATGTGATTCTTGACTTTAAGTCTATTGATATGGTGAATGACATTTATTGATTTCCTGATGTTGAACCAACCTTGCATCCCTGGGATAAAACCCACTTAATTGTGGTGCACTATCTTTTTAATATATTTTTGTATGCGATTTGCTAAAATTTTGTTGAGAATTTTTGTGTCAATGTTCATTAATGATATTGGTCTGAAATTTTCTTTCCTCGATATGTCTCTGTCTGGTTTGGGTATCAGGGTAATATTGGCTTCATAGAATGAGTTTGGGAGGGTTCCCTCCTCTTCTATTTCATGGAATACTTTGAGAAGTATTGGAATGAGCTCTTCTTTAAAGGTTTTGTAGAACTCGGCTGAGAACCCATCTGGTCCTGGACTTTTCTTTGTTGGTAGGCTTTTGATGACCTCTTCTACTTCATTACTTGAAATTGGTCTATTTAAATTGTGTATGTCTTCCTCGTTCAATTTAGGCAATTCATATGTTTCTAGAAATCTGTTGATGTCTTTGAAATGTTCTATTTTGTTGAAATATAGATTTTCAAAATAGCTTCTAATTATGTTTTATATTTCAATCGTGTCTGTTGTGATATTTCCTTGTTCATTCCGAATTTTAGTGATTTGGGTTTTCTCTCGTCTTCTCTTTATTAGAGTGGCTAAGGGTTTATCAATTTTGTTTATTTTTTCAAAGAACCAACTATTTATTTTGTCAATTTTTTTGTATTGTTTCTTTTGTTTCAATTTCGTTGATTTCAGCTCTGAGTTTAACTATTTCCTGTCTTCTACTACTTTTGGTGCTGGCCTGTTCTTCTTTTTCTAGGGCTTTGAGCTGTAGTGTTAGGTCGTTTATTTGTTGATTTTTACTTCTTTTATTGAATGCACTCCATGAAATAAATTTTCCTCTAAGTACTGCTTTCATAGTGTCCCAAAGATTTTGATATGATGTTTCTTTGTTCTCATTTATCTCTAAGAATTTTTTAATTTCCTTCCTAATATCTTCTGTTATCCATTCATCATGTAATAGCATATTGTTTAATCTCTAGGTGTTGGAGTAGATTCTGTTTTTTACTCTTTCATTTATTTCTAATTTGAATCCATTATGATGTGATAGAATACAAGGTAGTGTCTCTATCTTCTTGTATTTGCTTACATTACCTTTGTGGCATAATATATGGTCTATTTTAGAGAAGGATCCATGTGCTGCTGAGAAGAAAGTGTATTCGCTCTTGTTTGGATGGTATATTCTATAAATGTCCGTTAAGTCTAAATTATTGATTGTGTTATTGAGGTCTATGGTTTCTTTGTTCAATTGTTGGTTGGAAGATCTGTCCAGTGGTGAGAGAGGTGTGTTAACATCACCTAGTGTTATTGTGTTATGGTCTATTTGGTTTCTGAAATTGAGAAGGATTTGTTTGACATACATGGATGAGCCACGGTTTGGGGCATAGATGTTTATGATTGTTATGTCTTGTTGATTTATGCTTCCCTTAAGCAATATGTAATGTCCTTCTTTGTCCCTTCTGACTAACTTTGACTTGAAGTCCATATTATCTGAAATGAGGATGGATACCCCAGCTTGTTTGCTGAGTCCATACGCATGGTATGTTTTTCCCCATCCTTTCACCTTTAGTCTATGGGTATCTCTTTCTATAGGTGAGTCTCTTGCAGGCAACATATTGTTGGATCTTTCTTTTTGATCCAATCTGCCAGTCTATGTTTTTTGATTGATGAGTTCAGGCCATTAATATTCAGGGTTATTATTGAGATATGATTTGTATTCCCAGTCATTTGGCTCATTTTATTTATTTATTTATTTTGACATGACTTGGTTCTTCCTTTATTTGACAATTCCTTTAGGATAGTTCCTCCCATTGCTGATTTGCTTCTTTGTTTTTCATCTCTTCCTCATGGAATATTTTGCTGAGAATGTTCTGTAGTGCTGGATTTCTTTTTGTAAATTATTTTAGCTTTTGTTTATCATGGAAGGATTTTATTTCATCATCAAATTTGAAGGTAAGTTTTGCTTGGTATAAGATTCTTGGTTGGCATCCATTTTCTTTCAGGGCTTGAAAAACGTTGTTCCAGGCCCTTCTAGCTTTTAGGGTCTGGATTGAAAAATCTGCTGATATCCGTATTGGTTTCCCCCTGAATGTAATTTGATTCCTCTCTCTTGCAGCCTTTAAAATTCTGTCTTTATTTTGTATGTTAGGTATTTTCATTATAATGTGCCTTGGTGTTGGTCTGTTGTAATTTTGTATATTTGGAGTCCTATAAGCCTCTTGTACTTGATCTTCCATTTCATTCTTCAGATTTGGGAAATTTTCTGATAGTATTTCATTGAATAGATGGTTCATTCCTTTGGTCTGTTTCTCTAAGCCTTCCTCAATCCCAATAATTCTTAAATTTGGCCTTTTCATGATATCCCATAGTTCTTGTAGATTCTGTTCATGATTTCTTACCATCTTCTCTGTTTGGTCCACTTTGTTTTCAAGGTTAAATATTTTGTCTTCAATATCTGAGGTTCTGTCTTCCAGGTGTTCTATCCTATTGGTTATGCTTTCTATGGAGTTCTTAATTTGGTTTATTGTTTCCTTCATTTCAAGGATTTCTGTTTGGGTTTTTTTCAATATCTCTAACTCTTTATTGAAATGATCTTTTACTTCCTGTATTTGCTCTTTTAACTGTCGATTGGTGCGATCATTCAGTGTCTGCATTTGCTCTTGCATCTCGTCATTTGCTTCCCTGATCATTTTAATTATGTACATTCTGAACTCCCTTTCTGTCATTTCTTCTGCCATGCTGTCGTTGGGTTTCATTGATATAACATCTAGATTTGTTTGTAACATTTTCTTTCCTTGTTTTCTCATGTTGTTCAGGTATCAGTTGACCGCTGAGATATTGCAGATTTCCTCTATTGACTTACAATGTCCCTGAAGATTTCTATATATATCCCCTCTTAGCCTTCAGTATCCTGAAGTCTTGGAGGAAGTTGATAGCATGGTGCTCCACAAGGAAGCTGACTCCCTAGGGGTGGTGGCCTTCCGGTGGGGTATATTCCCTGCTAGTGGGCAGAGGTACCTTCACTTGCTGATGAATGTTCATCCAAAGGGGAAGTAGGATGTGGGCTGATGCAAGGCCAGTTTGGGCCTGTGTCTCTGGTTTTACAGTCCTTGTGGGAGAACCTCACCCGGCAGGAAGGACTCACCCGGTGGGGAGGTCTCGCTGGTCAGTTCCCCTCCTAGAGGTTCCGTTCAATTCACAACTACCGCCTGGGCTGGGCAGCCTTCTTCTGCAATGTTCCCAGGGACCGGGACCTACCTCCTGGGCCTGGAAGCCTTGCCCTTCGCAGACAAATCTCCTTAGGCTGCCTCTCCTCAGAGAAGCTGACTGCAGTCCTGGAGCCTTCGCTTCACCCCTCAGTTTGTCTGTGTGGCTCTTCCACCAAGAAGCCGCCTAGGTCCTGGGACCCTGCTCTGCACCTAATCTCCTGGCTATGCAGCCCTTCCTCTGAGCAGCCACCTGGAGTCCCTTACAGTCGCTCCGAGTCCCAGTAACCCGCCACACGCCTCTTCCTTCGGCAGCCGCCTGGTGTTCTGTGCGGTCGCTCTAAGTCCAAGTGACCCACCGCGCACCTCCTTCTCCACCAGGCAGTCACCCAGAGATCTGGTGCGTTCGTCACGAGTCCCAGGAACTCACTGTGCACCTCCTCGTCCCGACTGCCACCCGTAGCCCTGGTGCAGTCACTCCACGCCCAAGCACGCCGCTGCGCTCCTCCTCCTCCTCCAGACAAGCCCCCTGTGTTTAAGAGCAGTTGCTCTGAGTCCAAACCACTCACCACGCAGCTCCTCCAGATACCACCCGGAGCCCCGGTGCAGCTGCTCCAAGTCCAAGTGACGTGCCAAGCCCGTGCTTCTCCTTCTCCTCTGGGCAGCCCCCTGTGTTCAGGAGTGGTCGCTTTCAGTCCAAACAGCTCACCGCACACCCCCTCCTTTGGTCAGCTTCCCAGAGCCCGGGTGGGTTGCGCCGAGTCCAAGCGCTGTGCTGAGCGGCCTCCTCTCCGATGCTCCCAGTTGTCCACGTTCACTGCTCCAGCGGGGGAGAGGGGTGTCTCGCCGGGCAGCTCTACTTCACAAAGATCCCTGCGTTCGGGGCTACCACCCCATCCGGGACACCTCCCCAACGGGAGAGACTCACCCGACTGCTTTGAGTTGGTCCCAAGTCTCTCTATATCTCCTCTTCTTGAGTCCTGAGTCCTGGAGCAACATGAAACGCAGCCACCCTCTAGTCCGCCATCTTGAATCCCCTCATTCTTTTTTATAACTGGATATTGTTTCATGTTATGGCTAAACCAGCTTTTATTTATCCATTCATCAGTTGATGGATATTTGGATTGTTTCTACTTTGGGGTTATTGTGAATGACATTGCTATGAATATTCATGGACAAATTTTTCATTTGAATATACATTTATTGATTCTGTTGGGTATATGCTCAGATATGGAATTGCTGGGCCACGTGAAAACTTTTTTAGCTTTTTGAGGAAATAACAATTTTTTGCCCAAATATGCTGCACCGTTTTCATTCCAACTAGCAATATATGAAGGTTCCAATTTCTTCACATCCTCTCCAACATTTCTTAATGTTTATCATTTTCTATTACAGTCATCTTGGTAGTGGTATCTCAGTGTGGATTTGGTTTGCTTTTCTAGTTGACTGATGGTATGGAATATCTTTTCATGTGGTTATTGGCCACCCATTTGTGTATCTCCATGGGATACATGTTGACTCAAATCTTCACCCATTTTAAAATTGGATTCTTTGTTTTAAAAACTTTATTGTATTTTTTTAAATTTATTTTTATGTGGTGCTAAGGATCAACCCAGTGCCTCACTCATGCCAGGCAAGCTCTCTAACACTGAGCTACACCTCCAGCCCTATTAAATCTTTTTTGTTTTTTTTTAAATTTGTTTTAGTTAGTTATACATGACAGAATGTATTATGATACACCATACATAAATGGAGTATAATTTCTTATTTTTCTAGTTGTACATAATGTAGAATCCCACCAGTCATATAGTCATATACGTACATAGGGTAATAATGCCTGTCTCATTCTACTATCCTTGCTACCTCCATAACTGCTTCCATCACTTCACTTCCCTCTACCTAATCTAAAGTAGCTCTGTTCTTCCCTAGCCCCACCGCTCTTATCGTGAGTTAGCATCTGCAAATCAGAGAAAACATTTGGCCTTTGATTTTTTGGGGATTGGCTTATTTCACTTAGCATGATATTCTTCAGCTCCATCCATTTACCAACAAATGTCATTATTTCATTCTTCTTTATGACTGAGTTATATTCCATTGTGTATATATACAACATTTTATTTATCCATTTATATATTGAAGGACACCTAGGTTGGTTCTATAGGTTAGTTATTGTGAATTGAACTGCTATAAACATTGATGTGACTGTGTCACTGTAGTATGCTGATTTTAAGTCCTTTAGGTATAAACCAAGGAGTGAGGTAGCTGGGTCAAATAGTGGTTCCATTCCAAGTTTTCTGAGGAATCTCCATACTTATTTCCATAGTGGTTGCACCAATTTGCAGTCCCACCAGCAATGTATGAGTGTACTTTTTTTCCCACATCCTTGCCAACACTTATTATTGCTTGTATTCTTGATAATTGCCATTCTGACTAGAGTGAGATGAAATCTTAGTTTTGATTTGCATTTCTCTAATTGCTAGAGATGTTGAACATTTTTTCATCTATTTGTTGATAGATTGTATTTCTTCTTCTGTGAAATGCCTGTTCAGTTCCTTAACCCCTTTATTGATTGGGTTATTTATTTTTCTGGTGCTAAGTTTTTTAGTTCTTCGTATGTCCTAGAAATTAATGCCTTATCTGAGGTACTGGTGGTGAAGATTTTCTCCCATTCTGTAGGATCTCTCTTCACATTACTGATTGTTTCCTTTGCTGAGAAAAAGCTTTTTACTTTAAATCCATCCCATTTGTTGATTCTTGATTTTACTTCTTGTGCTTCAGGAGTCTTGTTAAGGAAGTCAGATCCTAGGCCAACATGGTAAAGATTTGGGCCTACTTTTTAATCTAGTAGGTGCAGGGTCTCTCTGTTCCAGTGGGTAAGTCTTTGATTCACTTTGAGCTGAGTTTTGTGCAGGGTGAGAGATAGAGATTTAATTTCATTTTGTTACATGTGAATTTCCAATTTTTCTAGCACCATTTGTTGAATAGGCTACCTTTTCTCCAGGGAATATTTTTGGTACCTTTGTCTAGTATGAGACAACTGTATTTATGTGGTATTGTCTCTGTGTCTTCTATTCTGTACCATTGGTCTACGTGTCTGTTTTGATATCAATACCATGCCATTTTTGTTACTATGGCTTTGTAGTATAGTTTAAGGTCTGGTATTGTGATGTCTCCTGCTTCACTCTTCTTGCTAAGGATTGCTTTGATT
Source organism: Sciurus vulgaris (assembly GCF_902686455.1). Taxonomy (NCBI): domain Eukaryota; kingdom Metazoa; phylum Chordata; class Mammalia; order Rodentia; family Sciuridae; genus Sciurus; species Sciurus vulgaris. The sequence continues at coordinate 60,816,150 of NC_136469.1, forward strand.
ATTCTGGGTCCCTTATTTTTCCAAATAAATTTCATGATTGCCTTTTCTAGTTCCATGAAGAATGTCATTGGTATTTTAATAGGAATTGCATTGAATCTGTATAACATCTATGGTAGGTGTTATTTTGGCAATATTAATTCTGCCTATCCAGGAGCATGGGAGGCCTTTCCATCTTTTTTTTTTTTTTTTTTTTTTTTGTGGTGTTGGGAATCGAACTCGTGGCCTTGTCCTTATAAGGCAAGCACTTTACCCACTGAGCTATTTCCCCAGCCTTGGCCTTCCATCTTCTAAGGTCTTCTTCAATTTCTTTCTTTAGTGTTCTGTAGTTTTCATTGTAGAAGTCTTTCACCTCTTTTGTTAGATTGATTCCCAAGTATTTTATTTTTGTTGAAGGTCTTGTGAATGGGTAGTTTTCCTAATTTCTCTTTCAGTAGATTCATCACTGATGTATAGAAATGCATTTGATTTATGGGTGTTGATTTTATATTCTGCCACTTTGCTGAATTCATGTATTAGTTCTAGGGGTTTTCTAGTCGAACTTTTTGGATCTTCTAAATATAGAATCATATAATCAGCAAATAGTCATAGTTTGAGTTCTTTTTATCCTTTTTATATCCCTTTAATTTCTTTTATTTGTCTAATTGCTTTACCTAAGTTTCAAGGACTATGTTGAATAGAAATGGTGAAAGAGGACATCCCTGTTTTGTTCCAGTTCTTAGAGGGAATACTTTCAGTTTTTCTCCATTTATAATGATGGTAGCCTTGGGTTTAGCATAGATAGCATTTACAATATTGAAATATGTTCCTACTATCCCTAGTTTTTCTAGTGTTTTGAACATGAAGGGGTACTGTATTTTGTCAAATGCTTTCTCTGCATCTATTGAGATGATCATGTGATTCTTATCTTTAAGTCTATTGATATGATGAATTACATTTATTGATTTCTGTATGTAGAACAACCATTGCATGGCTGGGCTGAGCCCCACTTGGTTGTGGTACACTACATTTTTAATATATGTTTGTATGCAATTTGCCAGAATTTTATTGAGAATTTTTGCATCTATGTTCATCATGGACATTGGTCTGAAGTTTTCTTTCCTTGATGTGTCTTTATCTGTTTTGGCTTGAGGGTGATATTAGCCTCATAGAATGAGTTTGGAAGGATTCCCTCCCTTTCTATTTCATGGAATACTTTGAGGAGTATTGGTGTTAATTCTTCTTTGAAGGTCTTGTAGAACTTGGCTGAGAATCCATCTGTTCCTGGGCTTTTCTTGGTTGGTAGGCTTTTGATGATGTCTTTTATTTCATTACTTGAAATTGATGTGTTTAAATTGTGCATGTCTTCCTGCTTCCGTTTGGGAGGATCATATGTCTCTAAAAATTTGCTGATGTCTTTAAGATTTTCTATCTTGTTGGAGCATAGGTTTTCAAAGTAGTTTTTAATTGTGTTATATATTTCAATGGTGTCTGTCATGATATTTCCTTTTTTCATCATGAATTTTAGTAATTTGAGTTTTCTCTCTCCTGTCTTCATTAATGTGGCTAAGGGTTTATCTATTTTGTTTACTTTTCCAAAGAACCAACTTTTTGTTTTGTCAATTTTTTGAATTGTTTTTCATTTCAATTTCATTGATTTCAGTTCTGCTTTGAATTATTTCTTGTCTTCTACTGTTTTTGGTGCTTATCTGTTCTTTTTCTAGGACTTTGAGGTATAATGTTAGGTCATTTTTTGTTGACTTCTTATTTTTTTAAAGAATAAACTCAATGTAGTAAATTTTCCTCTTAGTACTGCCTTCATAGTGTCCCAGAGATTTTGATATGTCATATTGGTGTTCTCATTTACCTCTAAGCACTTTTTGATTCCATCCTTGATTTTTTCTGCTATCCATTCATCATTCAATAGTGTATTATTTAGTCTCCAGGTATTAGAGTAGCTTCTATTTTTATTTTATTGTTGATTTTCAATTTCATTCATTATGTTCTGATAGGATGCAGGGTATAATTTCCACTTTTTTTTATTTACTAAGAGTTCCTTTGTAGCATAAGATATGGTCTATTTTAGAGAAGGATCTATGTGCTGCTGTGAAGAAAGTATATCTGTTCATTGATGGATGAAATATTCTATATATGTCTGTTAAGTCTAAATTATTGATTATATTATTTAGTTCTATAGTTTCTTTCTTTATTTTTTGTTTGGAAGATCTTTCCAGTCCTATTGTATCTTTTTAAAAGTAAGATTTGTTCTTCAGTCTAGTTTTAGATTTACAGAAATATGAAGTTGATACAAAGGGTTCCCTTATACCATGTACTTAATTTTCCCCATTATTAACATTGTACCTGAGTTTGGTTTGTTTGTTACAGTTGATGGGTCAATATTGATGAATTGTTGCTAACTAAAGGTCACACTCTATTAAGACTCTATTAAGCAGGGCATGGTGATGCACACCTATAATCCCAAAGGCTCAGGAGGCTGAGGCAGGAGGATCCCAATTTCGAGGACAGCCTCAGCAACTTAACAAGACCTGAAGCAACTTAGAAACAGCCTGTCTCAAAATAAAAAAGGAATAGGACTGAGGATGTAGGTCAGTGGTAAAGTGCCTCTGGATTCAGTCCCCAGAACTGCAAAAACAATAACAACAACAGCAAAGACCTAAACATTATTATTTTTTTCCCTAGTTTTCCTAAACATTATTAAGATTTGGTTTTTACCTAATGTTCTTTTTCAGCTCCAAGATTCCATCCAGGACACCATATTGCATTTTTTTTAAAATCATGTCTCCCTAGACTGCTCTTGTGTGTGAAAATTTCTCAGATCTTCTTTGTTTTTGGTGACCTTGGCAGTTTTTAGGAGAGTCTTTATTGTTTGCTTTGTCTGATTTGGTGTTGGGGATTGAACCTAGGCTCAATGGGCATGCTAAGTAACTGCTCTATTGCTGAGCTGTTCTCCTAGCTCTCCATTGAAAGTTTTGAGGAGTACTGGACAAGTATATTGCAGAAGGTGCTGTCAGGATTTCCTGCCTTTGTCATGATTGGAGTGGAGTTACGTGTATTATGAAGAAAGGTTACACCCCTATAATGTCATTTTTGTCACACATACTACTGACACGTCCTTTTATTGTTGACGGAGATCTTACTCACCTGGTTGAGGCAGTGTGTGTCCAGTCTGTTCCCCACACACTCCCTTTCCACACTGTGCTCTTCCCAGGGAATTCACTATGCACAGCCTTCATCTAAGGTCTAAGAAATTATGTGCCACCTCTTGAGGGCAGAATTTCTATGTACATTATTTGGAATTCTTCTGCATGCGATTATTTGTCTCTATCCCTCATTATTTATTCATAGTCATATGGACTTATGAATATTTATTTTGTGTTCTGATATATAATTCAGTACTAATTTATCCTGTGGCTCAATTTGTTCCAACTTTGGTCATTGGGAGTTATTTTGGTTGGCTTCTGTATCCCTTTGATATTTTTCCATCTGTGTGTGTGTGTGTGTGTGTATGTGTGTGTGTGTATGAGCACTTCCTTACTTTATGGTACGATAAGATGGCCCAGGCTCATTTTGTATATTTCTTGAATATACTCCTACTTATTTCTCTAAGAAAAACTGTTCCCTTTGTTGGTATTACAAAACAAGAACTGGGCTCTAGGATTATTTCTTTTTTTTAATTGCCCAATGATAAGACATCTTTATATTAAGATACAAGTCCCTAATCATTGATATACACATTGATTTACAAATATTTTCTACCATTCTTTGTATTGCATTTTCATTTAATTGATAGTGTCCTTTGAAGCCCAGACATTTCAAATTTTGATGAAGTTCAATTATCAATTTTTTTCTTTTTGTCACTTTCTTGGTGTTCTATTAAAGAAGCCATTTCCTAATTCAAAGTGATGAATGCCTGTTTTCTTGTGAAAGTTTTATAGCTTTAGTTTTACCATTAGGTCTTTGATCGTCTTTGTGTTAATTTCTGTATATGGTGTGAGATCGTGGTGCAAATCACTTTTTTGCCCAGCACCATTTGTTGAAAATACTGTTCTTTCCCCCATTGAATTGTCTTCACATCCTTATTGAAAAGGTAAGGATCTATTTCCATTGATCTGTATGTCTACCCTAAAGCCAGAACCTCACTGTGTTTATAAGTATAGTTTTGTTGCGACTTGAATTTTGCAGGAATATGATTAATATCATGCATTTATGTAGTCTTATTGGTGACTTGCAAGAGGCTCTCCAAGTGACTTTGCCCAGAGCTGCTCATATTTTTGTTGTGCTCCAGATTTGGACTGAAATCTTTATTTGCTCACCACAGTAGAAAGGTAGGAGGCATACAGAGACTGCAAAATTCCTCTGGGACATGATGGCATGGTGTGACATTGGCTAGATGTGTAAACTGAGCCGTTCTAAGTAGATACAAAGTCACTAGTAGGATAAAGGGAGAGGGCTTTGGGTGTGAGACATGAAATTCCTACTAAGGGTCATTTCTGAGACTCTCTTAAGAGTTACTCCCTCCAGAGACATAGTCAAAGGGAGACAGGAACAGTCACCCTTTCCTCAGCTACTATGCCTCCCAAGTCATTCCTTGTTGGTTCTCTGCTCCAAATACTTAGCTCCATGAGGTCTCCTGCAGGTGCACAGTGGTTGCTTGCTCTTGGTGTCCTTTGAAACAAACCCATTTTAAAGGAGTGCTTCACTTTTCCATTTAAAGGATACTTTCAGGAAAGAATGCTTGTGCCATGGTTATGTATCTGAAAACAAATCATCTTTTAGAAGTGATGAATCATTATCTCCTTGGCCTAGATTTCCACTAATATTGATTAGCTAAGGATTGTGCACTTAAATATAATTTCCAGTGAAGTTCTGGAGCTAAGTGTGGACTAAGTGTGAGAAGAAGAAACTTCTGGGAGCCATAGTTTTGAGGGAGTCTGCATTTCTATAGTCTTTACCACCAGGAACCCTACCAGAATTCATGGTCTAAATACATGTGAATGTCTGAATATATCAATGAAAGACAGATTGTCAGCACAGATTTTTTAAAAAATACCTATGTACTGCATACAAAAATTCATTTAATGTATAAATATTCATATTATCAGTAAAGGATTGAGAAAGATATACCATGCCAGCATTAGTTTTAAAGAGCTGGAGCATCTATATTAATTTCAGACAAAACCAGCTTCTGAACATGAAAGATTATCATGAATAAAATTAGGCATTACATAATAATAAAGGGGTTAATTTTCTAAGAAAACATAACAATCCTAAACACATATGCACCTAAAAATGAGCATCAAAATACTTAAGTCAAAAGCTGATAGAACTGAAAGGAGCAATAGGCAAATCCATTAGTATAATTGGAGAATTCAACATCAGTAGATAGAATAATCAGGTAGCAAGTCAGTAAGGATAGATGACTAAATAGAACCATCAATCAACTGACACCTATAGAATATTTTATCCAACAAAAGCAGTATACATGTTCTTCTCCTGCTTCTATGAAATAATCACCAAGATAGAGAACATTCTAGTCCATAAAACATACCTTAATAAATTTAAAAGTATAGAAATCATATAAATAATGTTTCTGGATCACAATGGAATTAAACTAGAAATGAATAATAGAAACATAGCTAGAAAACATCCCTAAATATTTGGAAATTAAACATCCTTCTAAGTAAGTAACTCATGAGTTAAAACAGTCTCAAAGAGATCTAAAAATATTTTGAATTCTAATTGAAGAATCCACAAAGGAAAAGACTGAAAAAATTTACCACAAAAACAGTAAAGACTTTATTGTCAAAACACGTCATAGAGAAAATGGAAAGAACCAACAAGCAGAGAAAAATATGTATAGAAAATATGACAAAAACAAGTTTGTGCTAGTCTAATCCGCCTCAGAAAACCACTAATCTTTTCCAATAAGAAATGAAAAAAAATTTGCCCAGTTAAATTAATTCAAATTAAAAATATTACTTATTATAGCATGGCACATTTAGGGTTAGTTAGTTTTAATTAAAACCAATTTTTTAAAAATCTATGCAACATTGGTAAAGGTTTAATAACAAACGCACTGTAATTTAAGTTGGTGCAAACTTCGCAGAAAGCAATATGGATAATTACCAAGTGTGTTAATAAGTTCACATACTTTAATCCAGGATTTTAGCTTCTATGATATGACAAAAAATTTACATAGAGACATCTTTAATGTGATTTAAAACTTGGAGCAAAAGAATCCATACTAGATTGCATGTATTGATTGCATGTATTATGATAAATCTGTTTGATGGAATATTAAGATTCTATCAAATAATTAGTTTACTAAGTTCATTAATGATAGACTGCTTTGTGAATAATATGGAAACTTGTAAATATTTATAATACAAATAAAATTCTATATGAAAATGTACCATTTGACCCAGCTATCCCACTCCTCGGACTATACCCAAAGGACTTAAAATCAGCATACTACAGAGATACAACAACATCAACGTTCGTAGCTGCTCAATTCACAATAGCCAGACTATGGAACCAACCTAGATGCCCATCAATTGATGAATGGATAAAGAAACTGTGGTATATATATATACAATGAAATATTACTCAGCTATAAAGAAAAATAAAATTATGGCATTTGCAGGCAAATGGATGAAATTGGAGAATATCATGTTAAGTGAGATAAACCAATCTCAAAAATCCAAAAAATGAATGATCTCACTGCTAAGCGGATGATGTTACGTAATGGGGGGTGAGAGGGGGGCAAGAATGGAGGAAGGAGGGACTGTATAGAGGGAAAAGAGACATGGGAGGGGTGGGGGGGAAGGAAAAAAATAATGGAATGAATCAAACATCATTACTCTATGTAAATGTATGAATATGCAAATGGTATGCTGTTACTCCATGTACAAACAGAAAAACATGTATCCCATTTGTTTACAATAAAAATTTTAAAAAAGAAAGAAAAAAAAAAGAAAGAGAAAACAAGGAATTATGGCAAATTTGAATTATTGAAAAAGTATTGCCTCTAGATATTGCAATTATCCTCATTGTTTTTTGAGGTGGGCATAGTTTGACTTTATTTTTTGGGTACTTTCCATATATACATATATATGTGTGTGTGTGTATATATGTGTATATATATGTATGCATATGTGTGTGTGTGTGTGTGTGTATACTTGGTACTGAAGATTGAACCCAGGGGTGCTTAACCGTGGAATCACATACCCAGCCCTTTTTAATATTTTATTTAGAAACAGAGTCTCACTGAGTTGCTAAGTGCCTCCCAAAATTATTGAGGCTGGCTTTGAACTCAAAATCTTCCCACCTCAGCCTTTGAGACACTGGGATTATAAGCGTTGTAGGGGGTTCTTCCTGTCACGTCCAGCGTGGATGAGGGAAAGGATTTCTGTAGGAAGATGGTGCTGGCTATTGATTAATCACTAAGAAACTTTTCTGATTAAATAAACACAAGAGCCAATAATCTTTTCAAATGGAAAGTGGTGTGATAGATTGAGCCATGCCAAAATCTGGCCTCAAAACAAGATAGAGGAGCCCATTTTTCCTTTATTTATAGTTGCACAGGTAAAGAGGGACTTGGAGGAGCTTCTTCTGTGAGGAACAGGATGGGGTAGAGTTAAGGAAGTCATTTGCTTAGAGAATTAGCATTTCCTAAGGGTGATCCACCTCCGTACAGGGTCATCTACCCCAGACTATCTGAACAGTCTCGTCTCATGACTGTCAGTTCCTGGGAGTCAGACCTCTGTATCCCATGGCTCAGTCAAGCCTGATTCTGCTAAATGTGGATGGGTTCCGATAGGCATGCTATTTCTAAAATGAATATTCGTTACTTTAATAATCAGAAAAGCATAAGAGAACAAGTACAAAAAATCAACCAACTAACCTACCAACCAACCAACCAACAAACCAACCTTTGAATTTCTGGACCCTTGGTTCTGTTAATTCCTCCTGTGGACTCTTCCAGCATCTTCCCTGGTGCAGGTCCAAGGTAACCTCCTCCATGAAACCCTCCAGGACCTTCAGACTGAGCTCACCACTCTTTCCTTTGTTTTTAGTCTCTCTTGCTGTGTAGCTTTCTCACTTCCGGTAGCACAATGACTCATTTATTTGTCTGTTCCCCAAGGCTAAGGAACAGGGGCCATGTTTTATCTTTTCATTTCCCTGGTTCCTAAGACAGTACCTAACACCAGACAGGTATTTAGCTTGATTAATCATGGTTATGAATGGTTCGAGTCACTATTTCCCTGATTCCCTGCTTCAGATACATAGTCCTCCACAACTGATATTCCTGAGAAATAGAGAACTAGGAAGCAATGAGAGCAAAGACATTTCTCAGTTCCATCAGGGACCAACTTAACAATTTCCTGCTCCTGGTCACATGAACAGAAGCTGGGTCCAGACATGAAAGTTATTTCTGTTCCTGGCAACAGAAAAAGCATTGTTGAAGCATTGCCGACATTTCTGCCATCACTGACCTCCCATTTTTTTTTTTTCCTCTATAGGGAATGGATTCATGGGCCTAAATAAATTTAGGTGGGAAGATTCTTATACCTTTGGGTGCCTTTCTAGCTCCCCTGAGATCTGGTTCTGGGAATAGCATTTCCTGATTCAGGTCTATAAGATAGAATAGGTCTGGATTTTTTTTATTACATGAATGCCCAGTAAGAAACTCTCAAGTTTATCCTAATGAGGTACAACAAGGCCTAAACTTTGGTGGTGCACAAGGCTTCTTTTCCTTAACCCCTAAGATAAAAATATACACATCACTAAATGATATGGCACCAAGCAAATAAGCTGGAATCTGAAGAGATGAGGTCTTATTCTACCTTTATATGCAGCCCATTCACAGTGGGTTCTTTTCTTGCTGCTGCAGCTGAATCGTTGGATCAAGTGAGATCCTGTGGCATCCTACTATTAGAAAATCAATTTAGTAAATCTGCATAAAATCTTTTTGAGCTGTGTAGGAGAGTACAATCTTTAATTATGAACAAGGACATCCACCTCTTAAAGAATATTAAGTATTATGTTGCTAACCTTCTTTTTGAAGATGAAGCCACTTTAATGATAGATTAGATTGTGATTTTCCATGGACTTTCAAGAATAGCATCTTAGTCTATTCAAACTGCTGTAACAAAATGCCATGAAATGGATGACTTAAAAAGAACACGAATTTATTTCTCACCGTTCTGAAGGCTGAAAAGTCCCAGATCAAGACTCTGGTAGATATGGTATATGGTGAGGACCCACTTCCTCATAGATGCCATCTTCTTTTCTGAGTCCTTACATTGTGGAAAGGGTCAATGAGTTCTCTGGGGACTCTTCTATAAGGGCAAAAATCCCAATCATGAGGTCTCTGTCCTTATAACTTGATCATTTTCCAAAGGTGCCACCTCCTGATATGACCTTGGAGGTTACAATTTTAACATATGAATTTGGAGTAGACATAAATATTCAGATCATAGCACATATCAAATACCCCAAGTCTTGCTTCAGTTCATTGTTAATAGTGTGTCAGATAAGGTGACATCTATTTTTTGGTAAGCCACCATCACATTAACATTTCCCATTCCAGTTCAACTAATCAGGGGTCATTATCATTTTTTACCTCTCCCTATTTGTGGCTCCCTTCTCTGATGGTGAGAAATATGCCTCCAATAACCCATAGTGTATTTATTTCCTCAAGTCTCTGCACCCTGCTCTGGTCCACCCCAGCTCCTCTCCAGCCCTTCACCAAACGCCTACCTTCCTTGGCTCCTCTTAATGGATTTTGGGCTGAATTATTCAGGAAGGAAAGGGAAATTTAAAATACAAAGAAAAATTCCACTTAAACAATTTAAATTAAATGTCTTTTATTCTTTGGGCAAAGGATTATATGAGATGTTTGGGGCGTACAATGGAAACTAAGATGTATTGGAGCTTATAGCCCATAGCAGACATCTGGGCTAGTTATGGTAGTAGCAAATGACTCTCAAACCTCAGGGACTCAGACCACAAAGATTGATTTCTCACTTATGTTCATGTCCTTCGTGTCTCCCCTCCAGGTTGTATTTACTTCAGGACCCAGGCTGAAGGAAAAAATCCTTTTGGGAATATGCAAGTATTGCAATCGAGGAAAGAGCATGATAATCAAACCACATGATGGGTCTGAAAGCTTCTGATAGGGAGTGGCCATGCATTTTTGCTCTCATGTCAGTGATCAAACTTGGCACCACTGAGGTGAAGAAGCATGACCTTTCTACCAAGAGAGAACATGAATCTGGGGGAGCATAAACCACACAGATCTGAGGAGCAAACAGACACATACACCTACCGAGAAGACACGCTGATAGATGAAAATGCCTACTGCTTTGAACCCACCTTGGTAGGAAATCATGACAAACCGGAAGTATGATCCTCATGTGAGCAAGGGTATTATAAGGTTTGTGTGTTCCTTTCACCCACAACTCTAAAGAGCTTTACAGAGCTGTATCAGGTTCATTTCCCAACAGTGGGTTCCCACAGTGCCATTTCTTTGGGGATAATAATGTCTTTGTAATGGGAGGGGGAAGAACCCACTATCATTGGACTAGATATAAGACTAGATTATAAAGTTATTTTGGATTTCTTCCTGATCTGATGGCTAAAAAATGGCTCCATGTAGTTTTTAAAAACTGCACATAGTTTCAATTCATATTCCACTTATTATGTGTGAGGATGAACTTGTTTCCTGTTTTCATGTCTCTATTTCTTTTCAGTGAGCTGCATTTGTTCACAACTGATGTTGTGTTTCTACTGGGGTTTTGATCTTTATAAATTGATTTCTAAGAAACATTGAGAAGAATTTTTGTCTGTCAGGGCTGAGATGAAGAATTCCAGCAGAACGTGCAGGGCACTGGGGATGGATGTGATACAACCCTCAGTATCTTGCAGTTTCTGGGGAAAATATCCAGACTACCACCAGGAAAAATCCCACTTCCCTCAAGTATTTGGGAAATAGCAACCAGTATTATTGGTGGAGCTTAGAGTTCACCATGTGCCTAGGCAGAAGCAGTCTCATCCTGGTCAAAGAGAAGGTTTTTGTATCTTAGGTTGGGATCCTTAGAATCAGACTTTGAGATGGGGACTTTTTCTTTCTTTCTTCTCAGGAAAAAATGAGTGAGAAAACCAAGATAGGTGTGTGTGTGGTGGGGGGCTAAGAAAAGCAAGGATATGGTACTCTCAGGAGACTAGCTTCAGCTTGGATCCATGAGGAAGCTCTGGAGCATGAAATACGTCACAAATCTGGTCCCTTCCTTGAGAGAAGGGAGACTGCCCTTTGTACTCTAGGTTAGTAAGTGGATAGCTGAGGCCTGAGGGTGAGTGAGGAAGGCGACTCCCATCTAGCCAAGAGCAGGTTTCTGGAGAAGGGGGACAACTGAGTTGTTAGCAGTCTCTACTTAGTGGCCGAGGGACAAGTGCACTTGACCCTAAAAGAGAATCTGGATAGGGCACTAGCCGTTTTCATTTAGTAGGCTGAAGGACTTCTCCAAGAATCCTGCAGAATCTGCTAATGTAAAAGTCCAACAATGTACAAATGCTCCTCAATTTATGATGGACTTATTGGTTATGTCCCAGTAAACCCACTGCTATGGTTTGGGTACGAGTTGTCCCCCCAGAAGCTCCTGCACTAATGCAGGAATGTTCAGGGGTGATATGATTGGATTATGAGAGCTATAACCTAATCAACCTATCCTAATTTGAATGAACTAACTGGTAACTGTGGGTAGGTTCAGTGTGACTGGAGGTGGCTGCTGGGAGTGTATCTTTTTCTCCTAGCTCCTCCCTCACTCTCTGGTTCCTGGCCACTAACAGCTGAGCAGCCTTCCTCCACCACATCCTTCCACAGTGATACTCTGCCTCATTGTGGGCTCAGAGTAATGGAGTCAGTCAACTATGGAATGAACCTCTGAAACCTGAGTCCAAAATAAACTTTTTCTCTTCTGAATTATTCTTGTCAGGTATTTTGGTCACAGAGACAAAAACCTAACCAATACACTAACCACATGTTGAAAATACCAAAGTACATTTATAATACTTGTGTACCCTCATGATCATGTGGCTGTCCAGGAGCTAGAGCTCCCTGCTGCTGTTCAGTGTCCTGAGAACATATTATCCTGCAAGCAACTAGTCTGGGAAAGGATCAACACTCAAAACTTGAGGTAGTTTCTACTGAATGCATACCACTTTCACACCAGTATAAAGTCAAAAAATCGTTAAGTCGAACCATCATGTATCAGAGAATTTCTATATTTGATTGTTCCCTAAAAATTTCCCCAAATAGCAATCGAAAAGCCTTTTAACAAAAACTAATGGATATAGCCCAGAAACATCATTATAAAACTCATGAATCAGAGTTTGACTTGTATTTTCATTGTCTGGGATAATGAATTGTTATCTTGAGTAAGACACTGCTGGAACCTAAGTGTTAGTTTATGAACATTTTGATTATCCTTGAGCACCAGCTGCAAAATGCCAGAAGCTTGACTCTTCAAATCTATCACTTAGTCACAGGCGGTAATGGTTTCAATGATGGTGGCAGAGTTTAACCCAAGAAAATATTTATAATTGACAATGAATGTGTGAGCAGGATGCTAATGAATGGATGTGCTGATTATTTTCTCCTGCCACAAACATTAGCTCTTGTTTGCTTTAACTGTCACACTGACACTATAGATTAGAAATGACAGAATGTTGGCAAAGATCCACAGTGGGGAGGAATATTAAGAAAATTTGCAAATTGTGTAAATTGTGATACTTCTATTTCTAAATGTAGTGGTTTGTGGGTGTCAGGAGTTTGTGGCCTAAATGAAACACATTTGGATTCACAAGTACATATGAATTTTTAAAGTCTTTCATTTTAGAACAGGAAGCTAAGCCAATGACATTCTGGATTCAGGTGGATATTTTAACTAAACAGTGGACTTAGAGATTAGATGTATACATGAAAAAAACATTTTGTTTTTTCCAGTTGATCTTGCCTGCTATAACTACATTAGTATCTGTTTTTTGATAACTGATGTGCCTTTAAATTTACTTGCACCTATTTGTTTGACTTGTGGAGAACATTGTTCTTTGTGTCCGTGTGCTATTGGCTTGTGGTCTTATCATCCATGATAAAGACCGTTCTTTTTAGCAGAGTTGATCTGGAAGCTTTATCTTGTGATGATTTTTGTCCCTGAACTTTTCTGCTGCTGAACCAGTCTTGTCTTTGATGCTATATGGCAGCACATGATGACCAGGTTCCAAATGCCCAGCCGTGGGGGTGCATCCCCTAAGCAGGACTGTGTCTTAAAATTGCAGTATGACAGATGGACCTTCAGCTTAGCCTGCACAGTGACCCACCAACATCTTGAGCTTATTCTGAGGGTTGTCTCTTTGTGTATCAGTGGGTCACTAAGCAGACAGGAGCTGCCAGGGAAGCAGATGTGGTGACACAGTGTGCACGGAGTGGCTGGAAGGAGTGACGCTCTGTGGAGTGTTGTTTCTCCAGTGAATGGGCCCTGTCCCCACTCAGGCCTCCTTCAGTTCAGCAGCAGGCCTAATCTTTAAGGCATTTTAAAGGCTCACTTATCAAGGGTGGGAAAAGAGCCAAGGGAACCAACAGCTGTGTTCACTGATGGAGTACAGCGGGCGTTTGATCACAGTGTCTCCTACCTCACTGTGATCTCAGACACAGCAGCTCAGCTTTTCTTTGAGATAAAGGGCACTGCTGCCTCCCTCGGTGGCCCTGTGTGCTTCTCCAGGGGGTGGGAACAGCAGTGGCAGGCGACTATTCACATGGTGGAGGCTCTATGTGAGCTTACTGTGAGCCCAGCTAATGAAAATAGACATGCTGTCTTATGGAATCCCTCCAACTGCCCACTGAGGTCATGCAGCAGGAGATGAGCTAGAATTCCTGTTCTGAGCTCCCAACATTAAACCCCTGGTCTTAACCACTAGACTAAACGGCCTCAGAACTGGTGCTTGTGTGCCTGGAGACAGCCTGACACTGTGTTCTGGAGACTGCCTAGCATGGCTGACTTCCTGTACTTACAGTCACCTGGTGACCTAGCCTGGATAGAGGAATATAAGACAGATTGGATTTTTAATCCTTGCCACTTAGAATACATATTCAGGTGAGTTTGTCAGATTTCCTCAACCAAAGGTGTTCTGGGTTTGTCACCATCATCTTGGTTTTGTCAGGTCAGACTGTTGCTAGATCTCATCATTTTACTTTTCTGGCGTCCTAAAATCAGCTGGTTTAAAAAAAAATTTTTTTTTAGTTGTCAATGGAGCTTTATTTTATTTAATTTTATGTGGTGCTGAGAAGTGAACCCAGTGCCTCATGTGTGCTAGGCAAGCGCTCTACCACTGAGCCCTAAAATCAGCTTCTTAATCCCTGCCACACAGTCTTAGCCAGCACTCAGACAATGATCCTAGGCCTTTTCCTCAGACTCTTTGTCCCCATACCTTTCCATAGGAGCCAAAATCCGTCTAGGGCTCTTCTCTCCACAGAGGCTGATCTATTGTGGGGCTTGATGCTTCTTCTCCATGGAGTGGAAATCAGGGCCTGTTTTTGTTTTCCTCTCCAGATCACAAAGAGCATCTTGCTCTCATCTCCTTCCTCTTTTCTACCCAGCCACTTCTCACCACCCCCATCAATACTAGCCACTTATTAGTCATTGCATCAACCACAGAATTGGCCATTAGCTAGTCTTTCTGCTTCTACTTTTATTCCCCTGTATTATTTATCTTTAATTTTTTTTTTCTTTTTCTTTCCTCTCTCTCCCTTTTTTAAACATGTAAGACTTGACTGGGGCAGAAGGATCCACTCAAATGCTGAGGAGAAGACCATCTGTGTGCTGTCACAGGCTTTGGTCCTCATGGGCTTTGAACTGCATGCATCAGCTGCTCACCCCACTGTGTGGACCTCTCCATAAACAAGCTCACAGTGGGACAACTGCCTTCACCCAGAGTGAGTCATGAGAGAAGGGGAGGGTTTGGGAGAGAATGCTCAAGATGGAAGCCACAGTCTTTTTGTAGCCTGCTCTCAGAAGCAACATCCATAACTTCTGTCATGTTCCTCCAATTATAAGTGAATCAGTTAATCAGCCTGGATTTTAGAGGAAACAGTCATCAAAGGATAGGCATACCAGCAGATGGGGATTGCCAGAGTCATCTTAGTCTCTACCCATACGCCTATAATTCACTCTCCACCCAGAAGCTAGTTATTTTTTTCCAACATTTTAATATAGTTATAGATCCAAAGATGTCATTTTAAAATGTAAGTCAGATTATGCCACTTGCCTGCTCAGAAACTTTCAGTGGCTTCTCACTCCCCAAAGTCCTTATTACAATTTTCGAGGCCCATCATGCATCCCAGCTGCTTTTTCTATTTTTTCTTTTTTTCTAATTTTAAATTTTTTTATTTTTTACAGACCGCATCTTGATTCATTGCACACAAATGGGGTACATCATTTCATTTCTATGTTTGTGCACGATGTAGAGTCACACCATTCGTGTAATCATACACGTATATGGGGTAAGGATGTCTGTCTCATTCCACCATTTTTCATACCCATCCCTCTCATTTCCCAGCTGCTTTTTCTGATCACATTTCCTTCCATTTTCTGCTCTGCCTTCTTCATCTCTCTATAGGCCTTTGCTACTTTGACACCCCACTCTCATCTCGGTCTTGAACTTGTTCCCTGCAGTCTCACTCTCTGGATAGCCACTGGTTTTGCTTGGGTCTGTGTCGAAGTCATACTTCCTTAGAAACCCCTTTCCGGGCTACCCTAACTGAAATGTACCCCTTATTAGTTTCTGTCCCTTCCTCAGCTTAATTTGTTTGTGTGTGTGTGTGTATGTGTGTGTGATGTATCACTTACCTGGCACATTATATGTAATGAATTACTTGTATATTTTCTGTATCGTGTATATTTTATGTAATTATTTGTATATTTTCCATATCACTACATTTCTGGGGTAGGTGTTCAGTTTTGTGTTTACCTCTTTTTCAGTGCCTTGAACAATGCCTTGCCGCGGACAGGTTATAGAGTATGTCCCATTGAATTGAATTGTGTAAAAGCAAATAACAGAACCCATATCCACCAAAACCCAAAGGAAACAAATAATTTTACATTGTCTTTATCCTGTGCTCCAGACACCAAATTCTGCTTCTGGAAGAGCAGAACAGTCACTCCAGCTCAGCAATATCAACACCAAGTTTTATCATCAAGATGTCTGAATTCTCACAGCACACAGAAAAGTCACAAAGAGCAAAAATAGCAATTTTGTGGGAAAACTGTTTTCAGTCTCCTTTGTTTTTGAATTAGAATGCAGTAGCCCTTCTCTTGGGAGCTCCCGAGTGAGGTTTGATGTGCTTCTTCATGGCTAAGAGACAGAAGGTTGGAGAACTTGGGTTAATGAAGATATCAGCTGGGACAACAGGGAATTGAAGGTCAGTTTTGTAAGCATTTCTTGCAAGCAATATAACTTCAACTCAAACCTCCTAAGCAACGATGGGGGAAAAGTCCAAGGCTGCCTGGTTGATTTTGTTGTTCTTACTCCAGTACTAACATATCAAGTGTATTTTAGTGGAAAATCTTCACTGTACCTTTTTAATATGACTCAAAAACTTATGAGAAAATGCTTGAGGTTGGTGAAGAGAATATGCTATATGATTTTCCTCATGTGTGGTGAGAAGAGAATTCAGTACTCTTTGTGGCAAAAGAAGAGAACTTGCCTTGTACAAACTGCATTTGGGAAAGAGATGAATGGGCAGAGGAGTCTGGCAGCTGCAGTTTTGTGGGGTTTTTCATCTTTTCAAACATTATAATCCTTTATAACCCAGGGTCTATTTTTCTGGGTAGCACCAGAATGTGAAGAGGGTCCTTTAGAATACTCTCTGCAACTAATTTCTTGTCAGCATCTGTTTTCATCACTTCTTTGCTGCTGTGACTAAAGGAGCTGACCAGAACAATTTTAGGAGGAAAAGTCTATTTGAGGGCTCTCAGTTTCAGAGGTTTTAGTCCTTAGAAGACCGGCTCCATTCCTTTGGGCTCAAGATGAGGCAGAACATCATCGAAGAGTGAGGCAGAGGGAAGCAACACACATGGTGATCAGGAAGTAGAGAGAGAGAGATTCCACTCGCCAAATACAAATATATACACAAAGCCACGCCCCACTTCCTACCTCCTCCAGTCACAATAGACCACTTCAGTTACCACTCAGTTAATCCCTACCAGGGGATTAAATCACTGATTGGGTTAAGACTCTTATAACACAACCATCTCTCCTCTGAACCTTCTTGCACTATCTCACATGTGAGCTTTAGGGGGACACCTCACATCCAAACCATAACAGCATCCTATTTTCTGTGTGGCATGTTGAACTTTTAAAGATTATTTAAAAAAAAAAAAATAACTTCCTTCTCAAAACCATTGATACTGGAAAACAGTTGCTTCATTCTGGAAACCAATTCAAATATAAAATACTAATTTTGTGTAAGTCCTTGTTTTTTCACTGTGAAAATGAGGCTGATATCCCCATTGTATCAGGTTATCATGAAGATTACATACATGAAATCATACATCCATACCTCTAAACTCAGCACTTTACAAATAGCAGACTTCCCATAGGCTTTTCTCATCATTACTATAACATACTATTAGAAGGAAGAAAAGTAAAGACCTCAACTCATGGTCCTAGAAATAATTAAAGGAAGGAGTCCCAAAGACATGATTGGCCAAAGATAAAGATAGCTGTCAGTGATTGCACATCAATTTATACAACTTTCAGGTTCAACCCCATGAAGTATCATTGTCCTCTTCCTTGTCAAATGAAAAAATTATAAAAAATTTACTTACAGATCAAATTGGCTTTTATCTGCAATTGATTAATGGGGCAGCCTCCATTCTACAAAATAGAATGAGGGCTCTGGCTGGCCAACGACAGAACAGTGGGTCTTATTAGATGGGAACAAGGGAACAGAACTATAGAAAAAAGCTGATGGGTTAGCATCAGGTTCCTTCAGGTTACTTTTCTTGAAAGGATTAAATCAAAGGGGATTATCTTCTCACTGACTTACGTAGACTGGAATTCCATTTTCAGGATAAAACTGATCTGTTTTGGGAACTATCTGCTTCCTTAAAGTTTCAGTTTGATTATGTGGCATGTAACGCAAACCACTCATTTGTAGATGTTCAGAGATGGGTTTGCTGAGGGTGAGGGCGAACGATGCCTACCCTACCTAGCCTTACCCAGCACGCTTACTCAGGCATCAGAGATCGAGCTCTGAAGGCATGGATCTAATTTTATTTAGGGTTGCACAGGACATATATAGACACATTATCCAATCAGGTTAACAAGCTTGTTAAAGTATAACACAGTCAGCTTATAGGTGAAACTACATGTCAAGGGTTGACATAGTGTAAACAAACCAAGCATGCCTAAGCAATTCTGCCCAGCAACAGGTCTGAGACAAAGGACTGGGGGAATGGCAAACTCCTGCACACAACATGAGGCAAGGCATCACAGCTTTCTGGGATGCATGACAGAACAAGGTCTTCCCTCAGCTCCTAGCTCAGCCTCAGCAACTGCAAAGACCTTCATTCCATGGCAAGTCTTTACCATTACCTCAGTTTCTCTGTCCAGACTGTTTGGCTTGGACCATGGTGTCAGTGACTGCTGTCAGATAAGCTTGAGGAATGTTCCCTACACTCATTCTGTTTTTTTCTGATCTGTTGGGATCTGGTGCAGGAGTTCAGTCCAAAATAATGACCTCCCATAATTTTTGTTTAACATTTTATCCTTTAGTAATTAAATATTATATCCTTAAATCAAAGGGAATTAATTTGTATCTGATTTAATTTTTAAGTTTTACTTTCAAAAAAGTTACACATTTACCCAGTGCAAAATTCAAGTGACATGAAGGTGACTGGCAGTGTCTCCTTTCCACACCAGTGTTCCTGATCCCTGCTTGGAGGCAACTGGCTGGAATGATTAATTTCTTTGTAGTCTACTTATACACAAAGATGTGTGTTTTCCCCTTCACGCAAATAGAAATACCTAACACTTGTGTTCTGCACCTTTCTTTTTCACTTAAAAAATCATACCAAAAATAATCTCTCCTTCTAATAGTTTATATATAAATATTTGTAGGAATAAGCATAATTTATGTCTCCCATTAGTGAATATCAGTTTGTTTTAGTCTTTGCTATTATGAACAATGTTGCATTGAATAATCTTTGTGCATATGTCATTTCTCATAAATGCAAGCACATATGTGAAGGATAAAATCATAGAAGGGTCACTTTGATAAGAATTGCCAAACCGCCCTCCAAACCAGTTGCATTAATCTCCACTATCACCAGTAGTGTATGAGCAAATCTGTATCTCCCATACCCTTGCCAACACAGTGTGATACCAAATGTTCTTCATCCCTTCTATCTTGGTAGATGATGTTTCAATCTGCATTTTCTTGTGAGTATAACTGAACATCTAAAAAATATGTTTAAGAATCATGACTACTTCCTCTTCTGAGAACCATCATTTCCTTTCCTTCATCATTTTTCCGTTGACTGTTGGTGTATCGGGATGGGGGAGGTTAGTAAAAAGACAGAGGCACAGTTCTTGAACCAATACTCAACTTCTGGTTCAACCTGTTATTGGCTGAACCAGAGTGAATACTTTCTAGCACCAATTACTCAAGCCTAAACTGATGATAAAATGCCTTTCTGTCAGTTCTAAAGAAGATTAAAACATAATTTATATAAGAGAGTACAATATCTAGCCCTTAGTAGGGGTTCAATAAGTTAAAAAATATTTTCTTTCTCCTCCAACAATTCATGACTTCATAAAGCTCACAACAAATCTTTTACATATTTCTAGAAGTCAAATATAACTTCTACAAAACTCTGGGCCCAAAGTTGCAATAGAAACCTTATTTTATTTTTTCATATTGGGGATTAAACTTAGGAGTGCTTTACCACTGATCCACATCCCCAATTCTTTTTATATTTTTTTATTTTGAGACAGAACCTTGCTAAGTTATTGAAATTGGCCTTGAACTTGCAATCCTCCTGCCTCAGCCTCCCAAGTTGTAGGATTACAGGCACGTGCCACTGGGGCTGGCAAGAGAAATCATTTTTATCTTTAAAAGTTCATGCATATTAATCTTTCTGTTATAAAATTCTTCACACTTGGGTAGCTTCAATCCTTTTTTGTCTTGTTGCCCAGCATGCATCTGCAACTACTTCTTCCTCTGGAGGTAATCAGGGAATACAGGCTAATTTTAATATTGCCATAAGCAAAACATAATTAGGAAAGTAAATCTGCTGTGCCAGATGCACATTATTCATTTCAAAGTCAATATGTAATATGGCTTTAAAAACTAATTTGCTACTTGACATTATTTGGGGGGTTATCAGGGCTTCACATAGGACCTCACAGTCAGCTCTCCATAATATTTGCTGAATTGATTCAGTATTATCTTTTTGTTAGTAAGATAGCAAAAACATCATTTTCTAGACTTTTCTCTGGGAAGACATGTTCTATTCCTCTTTATACCACTAGTGCCCAGCACAGTGCAAGGCACACAGTAGAGTCTGAATCAACCTGAATCCTGGACTGAGATATGTGCTTTTGAAATTCAGTTTGAATCAACATTAAACTCCCAAAGAATTACAAGTACCACTTATTTTCCAGAAAGGATGTTAATTCACTCTTCTATGCATATCCATATCTTATTCTAGAGTTATCTATAGAGTCATGATTTTCAATTTCTTTTTTAGTTCACAACATACTATTTTTATTTTATTTCAGATTTTCTCTCTGAATCACCAAATGTGATATGCTATATATTCATTTGAAGTAAAATTAATTGTAAATCTGTTTTTCTTAATTCCTCAGTATCTCATGAAATAAATGGAGATACTGTAAAGCATGATGAAACCATCGTGGAACATTCACACTCTGGAGATTCCAGGATGTGATATTTTAGTAGCTTTGTAGATGGGTGAATGCTAAGGATAACTTTCATATTTTCTCTCTAACCCCTCTCTTGTTCAACTGCTCTGATCTCTGTAGGTGTAGGTTGCTGTTTACTCTGAGTAAACACAGTCCAGGCTTCAGCCTAAGGTTCTCCAATCTAAGAATGAGAAATTTTCCTAAGCCCTACCTTTAGTTTTTGAAATCAAAGGGACTATCTCTGTAGTTCACTTCAGAGAAAGCACAGAAATTACTGCGACAGTCTGCGTTTTGGCTTCTGGCAACTTGTCTTTTGAGGCAAGAGAACCTCCCGCATCCCTCTCTCCCTCCTCAGAAAGCATTTAAACATCCCTCACCTTTCCCACTACCAGGGCCCTATGCCCACCCTGCGTGGGGATTGCAAAGTCTCCTCTTATTGGCAGTCACACTCAACTTTCCAAAGTATGGGCACTACGAAAATGAACATCCCATGTTACAACATACCTTAGGAATGCCTTAGGAATTTTTGTCAAATATGGCAGGAAGGTCAAATGGGGTTAAAACACTACCGGGAGGCTCAGCCTGGAGATGTTACTCTAAAGTGCCAAGTGAGATTACACAGTCCCTCTAGCTCCAAAGAATTGCTTTGGACTTGTTCCTTCTTCTTTTCTCCATTTTTATCCCCCTTTATCCTCACTGAGGTCTTCTTTGGGAAATGTGTGACACAGTGAGCAAAGGCAAGCATCCAGATCGAATCTATCACTTACAAAGATTGATGGGCAGAATCCAGTCTGTGGGTCAAGGACAACAGCCACCTGTTCCTGAGACTTGGAATCAAGGAAGCTGAGAGTTAGTGACAAACCATCTTGCCCATTTAAGCTTCCAGAAGAAACCTAGTCTAGCTTTGGGGCTTGAACACATTCTCAAAGACAGGAACCAGCTAACTTAGCAGAAACTCTCAAAAGCAAGGGTTTGCCAGGAGTGGGAGAGGAACTCCGCCATGGTCTGGGAAGCAAGATGCCAAACAGCCTAGCCCTGGTTTATTCAGCTCAAAGGAGATTATTTAAAGAAGTATGAGAAGCCATAGGGACCCGAGTAAGTTCATGTTGAATAACAGCTTCAATAGCCAGATGCGCCATTATTCCCCTCCTGCTAATTGTAATTTCAAAATCAGCAACAATTCCCCCATGATAATTAGGGATTATAGGTACATGTGCACACATTGAAGGGTTATTCATGTGGTGTTCAAGCTGAAATTATTGCATGCATCAGTATAGCTTGTTTGTTGAATTAAGTAGGATACAATCCACATACAGCTCTGTTTCTCCTACCAATGTCTATTAAGTGGACTTGGTCAGACTTCTGTTCAAAGCCTCTTGAGGGCATTCAGGGTAAAGGCATAGATAGCTCTTTGTTTTCTTGTCACCTTACTGAATTCTCTCATCATTTTAAGTTTTTCAATAATTTCTCTTGTACTTTCCAAACATTCATCATATCAAATGAAAATAGTGGCAGTTTAATTTTTCCTCTTATACCTTTAATTTCAATTTCTTTCTTTTCCAAACTGGGGGCAAGTCTGTGTGTGCTAGGCAAGCACCTTACCATTGAACTATATCCCCGACCCTTTTTATTTTTTGTTTTGAGACAGGGTCTTGCTAAATTGCCCAGGCTTGCCTTGAACTTGTGATCCTCCTGCCTCATTCTCCTGCATGATTGGAATTAGAGGTGTCTGCCACTATACCTGGCTTTCATTTTCTTTTCCAAGTATTCTAACTTTAGTACAAGGTTAAATAAGAACAGCGATAGTTATTATCTTTGTCTTGTGATTTTTAAAAGCATGGTCATAACTGTGTAAAATGCATATTCTTGTATGATGCAGGTGGAAACATACATTATTTATATCTAGTACTATAACTTCTAAGAATTTGGTTTACACAGATATTCAATTTATCATTTTTCAGGTTCTTCATAACAGTATTCTCTGTAATGTTTGAGTCCATTTTCTGTTGCTGTAACAAAATTCCTAAAGTTGGCTACTTACAAAGGAAGGAGATTTATTTAGCTTACAATTTCAAAGACAAAGTCCAAGACCCATATATTGGGCGGACCCATATATTTAGCCTCTGATGAGACCCTGTTGATACATCACAATAAGGCAGAGAAATGACAAGGGAAACAGGTGCATGCAGAAGAGGGCAAATGCATAAGGTGTTCTTATTTTATAACAACTTACTCTTACTACAGCTACCTGGCATTGCACAAGAACCACATTAATCCCTTCTGAGGGAAGTGTCCCTAGTCACCTTCCACTGCACTTCACCCTGTAAAGATTCGAGTAGCCCCCTAACACTGCAAATCTGGGACCAGCACATGATCCTTTTAGGGGACATCCTCAAATTATCTCCAAACCGTAGCATGTAATGAAGAAAAATTAGAGGCAATCTGAATGTTCAATGCTGGAGAATAAGTCAATAACTTATGGTAAATTCATATGATGAAGTAAAACTGTACATTTTTACCTATTGATATTACTAAATTACTATTTATTACTAATATTACTATTTACCTATTAAATTACTTCAAAACTTAGTAACTTAAAACAATAAGCATTTATTATTTCACATGATTTCTGTGTGAGACAGCGATACGGTTCTTCTCTGGATCTATCATGACGTTTTGGTCAAGATGTCAGCCAGGGCTCTGGCCATTAGAAGGCTTGACAGATGCTGGAGGATCTGCTTCCAAAGCCTCTCACACACAGGGCTTGATAAGTTAGGGCTGGTTACTGAGGTTTCAATTTCTCACCACAGGGACCTCTCCATAGGACTATCTATTTGTCCTCATGATGTGGCAGCTGGCTTCTCCAACAGTGAGTGATCCAACAGAAAACAAGCCGGGGGTTGTGATGCCTACTATGAAGTCACCCTGTTATTTTTACAACTCCCTATTGGTTGCACAGATCAATCCTATACATTATGGTAGGGGTAGGGGGTTAAACAATGATATGAAGACCAGAAGGCAAGAATTACTGAGGGTGGTTGAGGTTGTTACTATACTCTGTTCTCTAGTCCCCAATGATTTATGTCCCTCACACATGCAAAATATATTCACCCCTTCATGAGTTCCCAAAAGGTTTTGTGCCATTACAGCTTCAGTTCTAAATCCAGACTCTCATTACTGAAATAGGTCCAGGGACAGATCACCTCTTCAGGGATAGTTCTTTCAGTATATACCTTCAAGGACAGTTCCTCTCAAGTGAAGACCTGTGAATTAAAGAGACAAGGTATCTCCTCCTCCCACATCTGACACAAAATAGTGGACAGGCATAGGATGACGGCCATGGATACACCCACTTGAAAGTGGGGTGGAGGAGTCCTCACGCCATGGCAATTCTAAATCCAGTCAGGCAGATGTTGGAAGTTCCTTAATTAGAACTCAGATTTACTTTCTCCTGGGAATGACTTTCTATAGCTCTTGGCTATAACTTCTAGGCTCTTGCTTTTACCTTCTGAGTCTTCCTTCCTGTTCCATTAAAGGTAACCCATATTTTATAGTTGGCAGATACTCTCAGTCTAATTCCTGCCTATCAAAATTTGGGTATCTGTCTGAAGGCACCTTTTCATTCTGTATGGTTTCTGCTCATTTGGTTCAACTTAACAGAGTTTCTGCCAATATGTATTCTTAAACTTTGTAGGTTGTCTGCAAAAGGGTTTTTAGTAGGGTTTGTTCCATTCAGGTAAAAGTCACACCAATAAATCTCTTCAAGATAGGCTGTTTTTTTGTTTGTTTGTTTTTTTGTTTTTGTTTTTTGTTTTTTGTTTTTTGTTTTTTGTTTTTTTTTGCACTTTTGTTGAAACTGCTGAGGGACAATGCCCTTAGGCTTCATAGAAGCTCTGTATTATATTCACTTAGCTTTTTCTTAATCATGAAAATAAGATTTTGCAGCCATTACCTCATGTTTCCCTGGGTTGATCTTTGGGCACTATTTTATAATTTTAGCATTGTCTGTCATTGGAAACTTTCATAACCGGAATGTCTTGACTCCTTCTTGTTTAACACTTCTCCTCTCACATGTTGCTATAAGCAGCAAGAAGAATTCAAGCAGCTCTTTCAACACTCTGCTTGGAAATCCACTTAGCTAGGTATCTGGTTCTTTAGATATATTTTCTTTTTTCCCTATTTGTTTCATGTGACAGTGATGCCAAATATCACTGTGTACTAAAAATCTTTTATCTTTTAGTTTCTGAAAATATTGTCCAGATTTTCCTTAGTTCTCACCAGCAGCATTCTTGAAGGTCTTCAGGCTCCTGTTAGAAATTTCTTTAATATACTTTATATTTAAGCAGAGTCTTTTCCTTTCCCCTGGTGTGAAGTCACTTCTACATTTTTGGTTTTTGTTATGGTAGTATCCCATTTGTGGTAGATAATCGTTAGTTAGTTAAGTTGTCTCCATAGGAATGCTTGAGTCTTCTTGACTTGTCAGCTGTCTTCTCCCATAGTGAAATAATCCAGAAAACAGAATGGTGGAAGCTGTGATGTCTTTTAGGACCTAGCCTAGAAAGTCACATGCTGTTATTGCTTTTGTATCTTATAGCTTACACAGGTTAGCTGTTTTTTTTTTTTTTTTTTTTTTTTTTTTTTTTTTTGAGGTACTGGGGATCGAACTCAGGGCCTTGTGCTTGCGAGGCAAGCACTCTACCAGCTGAGCTATCTCCCCAGCCCAGGTTAGCTGTATTTATTGTGGTAGGTACTGCACAGGGTCACGAATAGGAGACAGTAATCATCTGGAATCTGGCTACCATAATGGCACATAGATAATTACGACATATACCAAACATGATGTGTCTGAAAGATCTTTAATGATAGGTTTCATTGAAGAAAACATTAGAAACTCCTAGTGCAGTATAATCTAAAAGTTATTTTAAAATAACTTTTCATATTATTGTCTGAATGTGCTTGTGAATGCTGAAAAGACCACGAGGAAAACAAAAAATGTTAGCATTGCTTAATTTTGAGTGAGGGATTTATGAATGTTTAAATTTTTTTAATGTTTTAATTATGAGTGTTTAAATTTAATTATGAATGTTTAAATTTTCTTAATTATTTTTGTGGTTTCAAAGTTTTCTACAATGTACATTAATAGTTAATTATGGAATATAAATTTTGAGGACATGATTATAAAAATTATCTTTTTAATAAAAACTTTCTTTAAGATATAAATTATATAATTTCCCCTTAGTACAAAAATTAAAATTTCTATACCTTTCAAAAAATCCAATTATAATTTTAAGTGGCAGGAGCCATTAATTCCCAATTTGGCAATTGGTGACTTATTTCATCTTTTAAGATAATCATGCTGCCAAATTTTATATTAATATTTGTACTGGCACAGATGGATGTGCGTACATGCATATATGAATGTGTTCAATGGCAAGGGGGAAAAGACATCTTTAAAAATTTTTCAGAGAATTATTGCTTAGCAATATTCTTTGGCTATTTATTATTCAATATAAACAGATAAGTAAAAAACATTATGTTTTATCTTTTACTTGAACACCTGACTTTATAATTTTCCCTAAAAATATGAAAATTTAAGAAGAAATGTAAATATAAAACATTCCCATAAGATTCTTTGAAACAGAAAGACCAAGCAAAGTTTAGCCAAGCTGGATATAAAACTTTCAAAAACATACCAAAATTGAGGTTCTTTGAAGTTGTTCCTGAAAACAGATGCAGAAATCATTTTTCCCCCTTGGAGTATGAGAACAGTCCAGGTTCATGAAGCTATTTAATGCACAACTCAGCATCCTGCAACTTTTCCCCAATCACCTCTCTACTTGGATCAGAGCTATTGTGGTTTTTTATGTAGTTTCATTACATGAAGTTGCCCAACTGGTGGGGCTGACTTCTGTACTCCAGATACGAGGGGAAACCTAGTCCCTCTCCTCCTGGTTCATAAACATCTCCAGAAGGGTCAGGAGTGAGTTTTATCACTCCCTGGTATTATAAACCCAAGGAAAGCCTAGACATTCTATCTGTTGTTGTGATCTTCCACTTAGTACTCTGGAAGTACTGTTACAGTATTTTAGTGTGGCACAGTTCTCAGTTCCTTATAAGTTCCTTGAGGTCAAGGACCATGACTTTCATTTCTTCTGTTCCTCTGATTAGCTAATAACGTGGCAAATGGCAAACTGTAGACGTTCAGTTACAATAAATGTTAGACATCAGAAATTGAAGTCTCTAATATGTTCACAATCATGTACTGTTGGCACATTTGGGTTTTTTGTTTTTTGTTTTTTGGTACTGGGGATTGAACTCAGGGGCACTTGATCACTGAGCCACACTCCCAGCCCTATTTTGTATTCTATTTAGAGACAGGGTCTCACTGAGTTGCTTAGTGCCTCGCTTTTGCTGAGACTGGCTTTGAACTCGTGATCCTTCTGCCTCAGTTTCTCCAGTGGTTGGGATTATAGGTGTGCACCACCGCACCTGGCTGTCGTCACATATTTTTATGTGCACACAAATTGTAAACCAAAATACAATTTTTTTTTTTTTTTACTTGTAACACCTCTTATGTAATTAAGAATAAGGCAAGGAGCTGGAGTTGTAGCTCAGCTCTTTGCCTAGCACGTGTGAGGCACTGGGTTTGATCCTCAGCACCACATAAAAATAAATAAATAAAATAAAGGTATTGTGTCCATCTACAACAAAAAATATATTTTAAAAAAGGCAGAATGTCTTTTATACATACCAATACATTTACATTTCCTCTTTACTTCTGCAGAGCTGTGTTTTGATATGATAGTTTCTTTAAGCCTGAAGAACTCTCTACAGCATTTCTCGTAGTGGGGGTTTACTGATAACGACCTCTCTGTGTTTTCATGTACTTGGCAATGTCTATTTCACCTTAATTTTTCAAGTACATTTAACTATATAAATAATTCAAGATTGACCTTTTCCTCCTTTAGCACTTTCATTGTCTTCTGGCTTCCATAGTTAGACTTCTTCATACTTTTAGTTGTTCCTGTATAACATAATATTGATTTCCTAGCTGAATTAAAGATTTTTTCTTCAATTTTTAGAAAGTCTGACTATGGTGGGTCTATATGTGGTTTTCTTTAAATTTATCCTCCTTATAATTTGCTGAGTTTCTTGTATCTGTTGATGTATTTCACAAAATGTGTGAAAATATTTGAACATTTCTTCTATTATTTTTAAAGATTGTGTTCTTTTTATTCCCTTGATTTGAGACTTCAAACTCATGTGCATTAAACCAGTTGATATTGTCTCTTAAGTTACCAAGTTGTTTTTCATTCTTTTAAATCTTTTCTCCTCTTTCATTCAGTTAGAATAATTTCTATTGATTTGTCTTCAAGTTCAGTGACCCTTCTCTAGCTTTTTATTTGCTGTTGAACACATCCAGTGAATGTTTCAGCTCAGACATTGTGTTTTTAAGTTCTAGAATTTCCATTTGTGTCCTTTTTTTGTAGTTTCATTTTTTGGTTGAGGTTCCCATCTGTTTACTCTTTATTTTATATCTCTTTACATAATTCACAGTGATTATTTTCAAGTCCTCATCTGATAACTCAAACATCTGGATCATTTTGGAATTTGTTTCTACTGACTGCCTTTCTTTTGATGATGGGTCAAATTTTTTGTAAGTTTAAAAAATTTTATATTGTGTGCTGAACATTATAAATGACAATTTGTAGGAATTTTAAATTATGATTTCTCCTTTTAAAGGGTTGGAGTGTGGCTCTGCCAGATAGATAAATTACTGGAGGATCCTCTAACTATTTTCAATTTTGATTTAGGCCTTGTTAGGGTATATTTATGTTGATGGGTACCTTATTCCTGAGGTTTGAGCCTTTTCCTAATGCATGGCCATTATTTCTAAAGTGGAGTCTTTCTGGAGACTCATTTAAATATGCAAGGTGCTAGTCTTTCCACTTTAGTAGGGACAGAACTCTGATATTTTCCAGAATTGTACAGCCCTTGGCAACCCTGTTGAGCTCTTATCCTTCAGTAGCTACTCCTTGCTAAGCCTCATGACATCACACAGTGCCCTTGCACAACTGAGAAACCAAGGTGAATTCTCATCAGACTTCCATGACCTCACTTTTGCGCAACAACCTCCTGTCTTGTACTTTGCTCGGTAGATTCCAGCCACATGGACAAACCCGTACTCTTACTCTGTCTCCTCAGGTCAGCATGGCCACTTCCTTTCACTTGGGCTCCATCTCTTGTGCTTTGGTTTGAAAAGTGTCCCTAGCAAAAAGAACACGTGCTTACCTTTTACATATTCCCTGTTTCAAAGATCCCAGTCCATTTTCTCATTCCTCCTGCCTGAAAACAGTTGTGACACATATTTTGTCTAGTTTTATGGTTGTTTACAGTGGGAGGGCAGGTCCAATATCAATTATTCCATTATGGGCAAACAGAAGTCATCTAAGTCTAGAATAAAAGCTGTTATGAGCACAACTGTATCATTCATTGAAGGAATGAATGATATAGTCCTTCAGATCATTTTTAAACACCATGTATATGGTGCTCCAGAAGGAAGAAGAAACTGTGCAACAGGAAGAGCTGATTCCTTTAGGCATGCTGAGCCTCATTCTGCCAAACTTTGAACAAAAGAGAGACCAGAATAACTTTCCATTGCCATCCTTATCAAGGTGAACTTTACTATAACAACACAAAACTACACAAAACCCTTTCAGAAGATGACAAAAAGAAAAAAAAATCATGTATCCTGTTATTCTTGTATTTCTTCGGTCCTGAATAACCTTCTCCAAATCCATTATGCTCTGATAAGTTATGTGGTGGAAGGAGCACTAGACAATTTTAAATCAGAAAATCCTGGTTCAAGTCATTGTTTTGCCATTTCCTGTAACCTTCAGAATCTTCAGCACTTCTCTGAGCCTTGAGTTCCATTTGTAAAATAGAAAAAATTGTATCTTCCCTATTTATGACACAGAATATTTATGACATTTAAGGTATATTAAAATCATCATGAAGATTTATACTTTAACCTCAAAGTATTGACTTAAAAATGAAGTTTGTTGTAGTACTACCAAACTTGTTATAAACATCAAGTGATTTATGAAGAAAGCATAAAAGAGTGCCTGGTATGTAATGAATATTCAATCAATTATTAATCTGTATCAGCTAGCTACTGCTGCATAACAAGTCATCTCCATATAATACATGTGATAGAAAACAACTGTTGGTTCTCCCAAGTCTACAGGTTGTCTGACAGCTCTTCTGGAGAGGTCTGGGCACATATGTTCTCATTCATGTGTTTGGAACCCATCTTAACAATTTTCAAGTATACAATACATTGACTGACTATAGTAACCTAATTGCACGATAGATCTTTTGAACTCATTCTTCCTAAATGAAAATTTGTATTCATTGACAATCTTCCCACCCTCAATCACCATTCTACTCTGCTTCTTTGAGGTTAAATTTTTAGATTCCACATGTAAGTGAGATCATGTAGTATTTGTCTTTCTGTGCCTGGCTTATTTCACTTAACATACTCTCCTCCAGGCTCATCTATGTTGTTACAAATTACATTATTTTCCCTTTTTTTAAAGCTGAGTAGTATTCCGTGGAACATATAAAACCTCATTTTCTTTACCCATTCATCTGCTGACAGATATTTAGGTTGGTTCTACATCTTGATTATTGGAGACAGTGTACAATGAGCATGGAATACAAATGTCTCTCTGAAATACTGATTTTATTTCTTTTGTGATATATACCTAGAAGTGGGTTTGCAGGGCTATTTTTAATTTTTGGAGAAACCACCATATCATTTTCCATAATGACTCTACTAATCATGTGAATAATTTTTGAAGCTCTTGCTTTCATCAGCATTGGGTATAACTTCATTGGACAAGCCAGGTCACATAACCAAGCATAAGGTTAGTCTGGAAGGGCACTTCCCAAATCCATGAGTGTAAAAATGTGTGAAAGATTAGTTTAGTAGTATGTTCAACATACATTTCTCTTGGTTATCACCATTATTTGCATTTAATTCTGCAATTAACTCAAGTAAATTATATAATATCTTTCTTGCACATATACTTACTTTCAGAACATATCAGTCATCTTAGAACAAAACAGACAAGGGATGGCAAGAAGACTGTTCATTATTTTTCTTTCTTAACAGAATTGGGTATCATAATAAGGGACACACACACAGTAGCTTATCAAAAGGGGAAAAAAAGTGTGATTGTCTTTCTCTCCACCATCTTCTTTCCTAATCTTTCACTAGCCAGATAAGAATTTAGTATTGCCAGGTGGTGGTGCATGCCTATAAGCCCAGTGTCTTGGGAGGTTGAGACAGGAGGATCGTATGTTCAAAGCCCAGCCTCAGCAATTTAGGGAGGCTCTAAACAACTTAATGAGATCCTTTCTCTATATAAAATATAAAAAGGTCTGGGGGTGTGGCTCAATGATTAAGCACCCCTGGGTTCAATACCTGACATCTAAAAAAGGAAAAAAAAAAGAATTTAGTATTGCTGGAAAATTTTGGAGGATGTTTTCTCTTATTGTCTATACACCATTTCTTTTATGATTATGCTACATAGGGTGTTTTGCAGTTTATAAGAAAATTAGGAAAAAATTCAAGAACATGAGTGTGGTAGGGAAATTACAAACAAACAAACAAACAAAAAACTGAGAAACCAAAATAACACACATTGAAATAACAAGGGGTAAGTAGAAATTGGAGGGAGACACAAATGTTAAGAATATTTTGGTAATCTTTCACAACAGGTTTGTAAACTCACATGGTATGTGAAAACAATGATGTTCAAATTTTTCATTGTCACTCTCTTTGGTTTTATTTTTCCCTATTCTCCACCTTTGGAATAGAATATAGTGGCAAATAGGAACAGACAAGTCTTTTTCTTTCTACTGCTACTTGCCTTTCTATTCTGATGCTCCAAAGCAGAGTTCAGCACAACAGAAACAGATGGATGAAAAGTTTCAGAAGAGATGGGATTTTAAAACCATCAGTCTGTTTGGAAGCAGCCTTGCTTTCTCATTCCCATGGAAACAAGAGTCTGTGGGAATCTACAGACATGACAGAAATCCACCACTCCTCTGCTGCTGCTGCCCTCTATCTGTGTCCAATGACATGGATTTCATTCAGGACCTGCTTGCATTCGATAAAGGAAACATCCCAGCTATTTCTTTCCCAAGCTTTTCTTTTTCCCACTTATTTTCTAGTCTTGATGTTCCATCATACCACATTCATTTGTTTCTTTGCTCACAGTTCTGAAAGCCAGAGAGCATTACAGCTGGAAACTCTGCAGAGATCATCTAGCCCAAACCAATTCTACACGTGGGAAAATGGCAGAGTGGAGAAGTGACATCTACATGAAGAGAGGTTAAGCTTCCAGTCTACCATGTTTCCTATCAGCTCTGCTTTCTCCTCGCAGCGTGTCCATTTCACCAAATAGCAGGTGACCTCTGGGTTTCTCATGTCTAAACACCTGCTGGAACAGTGACATCATACTGGCCTCTGTTCCTAGTTGCTTCCCTCTTGTACACATGAACTCTCTTGCTCTTTCAGCCACAAACTGCAATTCTTATGTAAACTTATGTTCATTCCAAGATATGTCTACCTTTCACCAGATCAATCCAGATGTATGCCAGGCCTATTTGGGCCCAAAGTCAGACACCAGCTAAAGTGCTCTGTCATAATATGGATTATTTATCAATTTGGAAATCTTGTTCCAAGAGTCTTTGGGCCTTCCTTCCTCTCAAAAATCTGTTCTTCTACTTTATCTAAACTTTAATGTGTTTCTATGGATATGAGAATCTTTCCAGTTGCATTCAGCAATGACATTTTCTCCCCTAGTTCAAAGTGTGACATATGTTATTATAATTCAATGGATGCTTTTGGAGTTACTCAAAGATTGTGATTAGTTTTGTTAGCATGGTCCTAAAATATGTAAATTCATATTTTAGGATATTTCCTGTTACTTTTTTTCCTGTTACTCAAGAAAAAAATATACTAAACACCATATTTGATAATGAAGCATAGATGGAATTTCTTTAGATTAGGGATTTAGAAATTTAACAGGTTTTTGACCCTGTTTTGTATAAGAAGAAACCAGATTTTGTGATGGCATGAACTCAGGAAACTCAGGGGATAGAGTTAAAATGAATTTTTCATTTAGATTTTCTGTTTATGAAAACAAAAGTCTATATGCCAGTTTTGGAAAGTATAGGGCTCTAACCATGATTGACCCTAGGAAGATTTTAGATCTTACAGAGCCTTTCAGACATTTTTACTGGAACCAGTAATCCTTTTAGAGGTCACTGGATATTAATGTATACAGGACAAAAGACAGCTGTCTTTACTGAGCCCAGGATGTAGCCAGTTGGTTGTTTTGTTTTTAAATATCATTGGATTATTCTTCTTATTTATGTTGTCCTCCTAAACATCCAGGTATGAACCAGACCATTTGGGGTAGAGGTGCCAGCCAATATGTATGATGGCTGCAGCGCCTCCCACCACATGCGGGAGTGCAGGGTTGGTTCTGAGGTGACAGGAGGCCTGTGGATTCTGCTGTCCCCTCTTCCTAAATAGAGACCATAGTGAAAGGGTTGGGGAGATCCAGAGCAGGACTTCCCCATGAGTCAGAAAAAATAAAATCTATTCTGATCACCTTCCTCTCAAGCAGTCTGTAGGATTTATTCCTTATAATTTCCAAAA
The DNA here is from genome assembly GCF_902686455.1 of Sciurus vulgaris. Lineage (NCBI taxonomy): Eukaryota > Metazoa > Chordata > Mammalia > Rodentia > Sciuridae > Sciurus > Sciurus vulgaris. Next base: position 60,849,868 of record NC_136469.1, read on the forward strand.
TTTCTAAAATGCATGAAGCTTGTCCTACCCTCTCAACAAAGATCAGATTCTGTGCACTATCAGATTCAGTTCACTTTGGTTAATGGGAAGCTGGTGATCAGAGGCTCAGCCTGCAGATGCCATCGGATTATTAAGAAAACTGAAATTGCCAGGCTCTTTGGCACCGACTTGGATCAAATATTGGCCAACAGCATTTATCTTTTTGCTTATTGATTCATTCATTTGCTGAATGAATGAATCATTCATTCCACAACACTCAGTGCCTACTTCTGAGGGAGATTTAGAACCGAGTAGGCAGTCAGGGCAAGATGGCAATGAGAATGGTAGGGGCCGGTCCAGACAGTAAGAGCCCATGGAGAATCCCCCATGAGGTCAACTTCCCTGCTGATGAAAGGGCTCATGGACATGAGCAGGTGACCCAATCGGGTGTACTTCCATACTGATGGACATAAGCAGGGGATCCAACAGAAGGATTAAAATAGACATAGACATGGGGGATACCGAAGAGTGAGAACAAGGGAAGTTTGGAAAGGGAAGGAGGTAGAAAAAGGAGGAAGGCTCAAAACCTATGAGAAGAACAAGTCAGTATTTTCATATGGGATTCTCAACTCCAGGGCCCCTTCTCCTTGGAGAAGTCTATTACTTTTGATCTTATGTTCATTCCAAGATATGTCTACAATAAACCTGCTGCTTGCTTGCTATCTGTGTGTCCTGTTTTTCCACTCTTTGCTGAGCGAAGACAATGAACCTGAGATCCCTAGACGGTAATAAAACTGAGGGCTCATCTGGGATAAGGGCCACCAACTCAAAGGTCAGTCATGTCAAAAGTCTGATGAGACTGGGAAAGTGACCATTGATGATCTTGGACTTCTTTGGTTCTCTGAGGCTGGGGAAGCCCCCAACCATGGTTAGCATGGCTGAATTCCCAGACTGACTTCTTTTGCTTTCTAAGCAGGTACAAAATGATAGATTCCACTGTGCTAGAGAACACTGGTACAGTTTCTTCTCTTTGTGGGAAAGAATGCTATCTTCACATGTAAGGCTCCTACTAGTTCCTTGTTCCTTCTGCCAGGGTGGCTATACATGGCAATAAGAGAAGACCAGTCCCAGTATAGAAGAACTTCCTCCTTACTGAGACATTTAGGTTATCATCTTCCCCTATCTTACAAAAGCATAAGAGACCTAAAAAGGGAATGGGGAGGGGGAAAGGAAGAGGCAACTCTGATAGTGGTTGACCATCTCCTTCACTTGTCTACACAGCTCTCTGGGAGGTAAGGACTAGGTGGGTTACAACACCACATTCATGGGTGGAATTCCTTTGCATTGGGCTGGCAAGTGTTTCCCTAGTAAAAAAGGTGACAAAAATCGTTTGCCAGAGGGTGACCTCTCTACCAGTCCTTTTCTTCCTGGCAGCCATTAATCCTTCTGCATCAGCTGTACTTTGAGAGAAATGTATTCAAGAAATGGAAACATCAAAGATATCTTGGTTACAAAAAGTAATATCAGGGATCTGGACCACAGGCCATGGGTAGGCCTGGTTAGTCCCTATCTGACTCCAGACCAACAAGGCCCCTCCGAATTTATAAAAGAGTGATTATGGGGATTATGCAACCCCCATCAAGACCTCTTTTTGTTTCCAGATGGGATCTTATTCTTCCAAAATCCCTTGAGGCTCACCTCTCTTCTGTCTGCTCAAAAACTGGGATAGGCTGGATTCTCCATTAAAACAAAAATCCCTGATTTTCTTTTGCATTGAAGCCTGGCCTCAGTACCCATTGGAAGATAGAGAACAATGGCCACCAGAGGGGACTCTAAACTATGGTACCATTCAACAGTTAGATCTATTCTGTGAACTGGAGGGTAAATAGAGTCCCTTATGTATAACTGTGGGTTCTTGTTTTGTTTTATTTTGTTTTTTTGAGTGGTTGCTTTTTGTTGTTGTTTTGTCTGAGGGATCACCCTGAACTAGTAAAAATTGTAAGCTGGACACTTAGACCTTGGGAACCACATGCTGCTCTAAACCAACTTCCTCTCCCCCGAAAAATCCCTTATGGGGGTTAATAAGCCTTGATCAGATGAAAAGGAAAGCCCACCTGCTTCACCCAAAGAGGAGATTTCAGTTCCCAAGCCCAACTCCCCTGCCTCTTTTATCATCAAGACAAAGGAATCATGCTTAAAACCATGTCCTCTTTATCTGGGGCAAACCTTTCCCATGGTCAGGAGACTACCAAGAGGTTCCTCACCCAGGGTATGTTTCCCCTTAGGCAAATGCCGGGAGAAGGATTAAGACCTGAGATGATACACATTCTTATCTCACGGACTGAACCAAAGGATATAAAAAAGAACCTAGGTAGTTACACTAAAAAACCTGGAACAATATATTCAGACCTTCCGACAGCTAGCTAACTTTTATAACTTAGCACCAAAAGATGTTATGCTACCTTCAGAACAAACTCTGGCTTTCCTGGAAAGGCAAAGGGTCCTAGAAAAAGCCATTAAAACTGGAAATGATTACTGTACGTCTCAGGGAGGAAGGGTGACAGACAACGTCAGGAAGAAGCTGGGATATCCCTAATGGTAACCAAGCCATCCAAGTCACAGAACCACATTGGAATACTGACAGGGATAGGGATGACTGAGACAAACATCACTTTTTGTATTGTGAAATAGAAGGACTAAGAAGAGCTCAAATCAATGAGCCGTTAGTTATGCCCAGCTGGCTACTGTGAGTCAAAGGGAGTCTTTAAGTCTTCCTCTTTTCTTCCTTCTTTCTCTTATCTTCCCCTTGTTCCTCTTCTTCTCTGAGTCTGTCCAGTCTTAGACTGGAAACTCCAGGACTATGAGCTAAATAACCACCTTCTCTTAAAAGTTAATTTCAGGCATTTCATTAGAGCAACATCTAACTAACAGAATCTAATTCTTTCTTCAACCTAGGGTTCTTCAGCACTGCGCTCTAGTCACGTAAACTGCTCAGTCTTAGTCTTACATAAAAGTCTTAGTCTTTTCTAAAAAAAAAAAAAAAAAAAAACCTGTTTCTTCAAAAAAAAATTTTTAGTAGATGTACATAATACATTTGTTTGTTTGTTTGTTTGTTTATTTATATGTGGTGCTGAGATCAAACCCAGTGCCTGACACATGCCAGGCAAGCACTCTACCATTAAGCCATGACCCCAGCCCTTATATAATCTTATGTAGACTAGCGAAGGCATTGTTTTCCTGTGTAGACTAGTGAAGGGATCTTGTTGTTCAAAGCTGAAGCTTGAACAAAGCAGGATATGTTTCATGTTTTATGTGTTTATGTTTTATGTGTATTTCTTGTTAATAGGCAGTTGCTTTTGAGTGGAGTCTAAGTAGTATGGGGTTTGTGTTATAGACATTTGACATAAAAATCTGTATTGATAGAAGTTTTATATGAAGTTTGTGTAAGCCTAACCCAGAACTGTTAATCCCAGCGTTGTATATAACCATTCTTTATGCAGTCAGTACCTTTATGACTGCATTGACTACACAGCAGATTCTAGAATGAGAATCTCGGAAATGAGTAGACCTAGAATACTCTCATTTGCCTTCTGCTCTTAGACTTACTCAGAAGGATAATTTTAAACTAGGCAAGCATCTTTTGTTGTGGAAGGCATTTGAGGCTATTTGATAACCTCTTATCTCCAACTCTTTCCTTGTTTCCCCTTCCCTTGCCTTGCCCTTCCCTCTCCTAAGCCTGCCAGTGGTACCCACAGGCATCTATTAGCTTTGCTAGTTGAGTAGATTTAGGAATTTATTTTTTCTTCTGTGAAATCATCAAAAGACAGTGAAGATACTCAGTGATGAAGAACCTTGCACATACCACGCACACCTCACATGGAGATTGGTGACAAGAAATCACCTCCACACTGGGCGCTCTGGACCGCGGTGTAGAAACTCCATAGCTTCTTGTGTGGAAGAGCAGCCTCACATCAGATACTACAGACTATTGAAATGGATCAGCAAGGGGAACTTTGCAAAAGTGAAATTGGCATGACACATCCTTACAGGCAGAGAGGTTGCAATAAAAAAAAAAAAAATTAAAAAAATAATAAAGCTCTTCAGAGAAGTGAGAATAATGAAGATTTAAAATCATCCAAACATAGTGAAGTTGTTAGAAGTCATTGACACAGAAAAAACACTCTACTTAATCATGGAGTATGCAAGGGGAGATGAAGTTTTTGACTGGTTGCACGTGGAAGAATGAAGGAAGAAGAAGCATGAGCCAACTTGAGACAGATGGTGTCTGCAGTATGGGATTGCCAACCAAAAGCAGATCATTCACAAGGACCTCAAGACTGGAAATCTGTTGGTAGATGTGGATATGAACATTAAAATAGCAGATTTTGGCTGTAGCAGTGAGTTCACTCTTGGCACGAAACTGGACACCTTTTGTGGTAGTCCTGCACGTGCAGCCCCAGGGCTCTTCCAGGGCAAGAAGTCCAATGGGCGGGAAGTCCAGAGTCTGGGGGCGTTATCCTATACACCCTAGACTGCGGGTCAGTTCCCTTGACGAGCAAAATCTGAAGGAACTCAGTGTTACCAGGGAAATACAGAATCCCTTTCCACATGTCCACGGACTCTGAAAACTTTCTCAAACGCTTCCTGGTGCTAAACGCAATTAAGCCAGGCCCTCTAGAGCAAATCGTGAAGGAGAGGTGGATCACCGCAGGGCATGAGGAGATGAACTTCAACCCCTTGTTGAACCGACGCTAGACATCTCCGGTTCTAGAAACCTTTCACTTGCCAAGGTGCAGCCGAGCAGTGACCTCGGCAAAAGCCCGGGTCAGTTTCACCACAGAGAGCAGCGTTTCTTCCAGCCAGCAGCAGAGTCGGTTCGGTGACCATGCTGGACCAGAGTTTCCTTCAGTTGTGGCAGTTCCGAAGAGGAGTGAGACCAGCACTGCAGATAGTGACCTCAAAGAAGATGGAATTTCCTCCCAGAAATCAGGTGGCAGTGCTGTGGGAGGAAGGGAATTGCTCCACCAGTCCTGGGCTTGGGAACGCAAGTAATCCCAGCAAGGCGGATATTCCTGAATGCAAGAAAAGCCCCTCTGTCCCCAGGAGTGGCACGGCATCTGGAGGGATGACATGACAGAATACTCAGGTTTGTAGCGAGAGAACCACAGCGGACATTCAGTGATCCAGAATGGCCAGGAGAACAGCACCACTCCTGATCAGAGAACTCCAGCTGCTTCAACCCGCAGTGTCAGCAGTGCTGCCCCCCGGGCGGACTCCGCCTCCGAGGGGCACTTTGCACCGCCAGTCCGGGAAAGGCGAGCTCCAACATCCAGCGGTCCCCGCCTCCCGCAGCCTGTCCCAGGAAGCTACGCCACTGTCCCAGACTCCAAGCAGAGGCTCCACTAATCTTTTTAGTAAATTAACTTCAAAACTCACAAGAAGTCGCAGCGTCTTCGTTGAGTAAAAGGACAAGAAGGAAGGAGCAAAACCTCGCTCCCTGCGCTTCACCTGGAGTATGAAAACCACTAGTTTCATGGATCCCGGTGACATGAGGCGGGAAATCCGCAAAGGGCTGGACGCCAGTAGCTGCGACTACGAACAGCGACTGAACACGCAGAGAGCCTGGTGCGGTGGGAGTTGGTGGTGTGGCAGCTACTGAGACAACTTATCTCTGAACGGAAATCAGGGACATCCAGAGCTTTCAAAAATATTGCTTCCAAAATTGCCAATGAGCTAAAGCTGTAGCCCAGTCATTGTGGTGTAACTTAAGTAGCAATTTAAAGTGTTTTCCCGAACACGGATGGAAACGTATAGAATAATGTGTAGTCAACAATGTACTCATCTTCTAAATCAAGACAGTAAAGTCAGAGGACAAGCACACGCCTGGGAGCTGAAGCTGGCCTTTTCGTCGAATGCATGTGTGACTCTGTGCCTCTGTCTTGTTTCCATTGCCCTGGAGTCAGCTTCTACAGAAGCTCAAGGAGGCCATTAACAAACACACTAATATTGAGCTAGGGTCACAGATGGAGGAAATCATTTTTAAAGACAAATTCTTGACCCAATCAGCTCCAGACATACAAAGGAAGCTCTAAAAACTGGTTTTGGAACCAGGAAAGACTTTGGACCAGTTGGTACAGGCTGCTACAGCAGTCTTACATAATCGGAACCCAAAAAGAGGAAAAAAAAAAAAGAAGGGCATATGGATTGAAGTGTTAGTGGTGGCCAGGTGAGCGGTTGCTCAGGGATACTCCTCCACCTCCTGCTTCTCATGTGGGAAAGAAGGTCATTTTAAAAAGGGTCATCCCAGAGGCATCAGTTACCTCTTAGACTACCTCTCAGAATTTGTCCACTGTGTCAGGGATATCATTCAAAGGCCAGATGTCCTTGGAACCTGACAGGATTGAGCCGGTCTCCTACCAGTTCGCAGTGATGGATCCCAAGGGCTTCCTTTGTGCTCCCATGGCTGAAGTACAACTTGAGGAAGCCTGTCTAACCTTGACTGTGGACAGGCACCAGATAAACTTCCTTTTCGATATTGGAATCTGATTCTCAGTCCTGTCCTTCTCTCCTGGACTCTAGTCCAGATAAAGTAACTATTTAGGGCATATTGGGTTGGCCCCTTAAGCAATATTTTACTAGAATTCTTGCTTGCTCATGGGATGATTTCCACCTCTGTCACTCCTTTCTCATTATGCCAGATACCCAACCTCTATCTTAGGAAGAGACCGATTATCTCAATTGACTTCAGGTGGTAACAACCTGGGGACTATAGAGACAGAGGCGGACCCCACAGTTTGGTCGGGTAACAATACAGTGGGAAGGGCATGTTGAAATTCATCTTCAGGATTTTTCCTACTTTCCTCACAAAAATAGTATCCCTCAAAATCTGAAGCTAGGAAAGGACTGATACCTACTACACTGAGTTAAAAACAGCAGGGTCTTTTGGCAGAGTGCTCTAGTCCTTTTAATACTCCTATATTTGAGGAAGGGGGATGGTGGTTAAGGGGGAATTTGGAAAGGGAAGGAAAAAGAAAAAGGAGGAAGGTCCAAAACCTATGAGAAGAATAAGTTAGCAGTTTACATGGGACTCCTGGTTCCAGGGCCCCTTCTCTTTGGAGAAATCGGTTACTTTTGCTCTTGCAATAAACTTGCTGTTTGTTTGCTATCTTTGTGTCCTATTCTTCAATTCTTTGCTGAGCAGAGACAATGAACCTAAGCCCCCATGATGGTATACTTCAGTGATTCTTAGTCACAGGAATTCAGCTCTCTGCAGCACAGACTCTTCACAAACAAGCTGCCAAGTTTTGGTCAGTGTATACATTTTTTTTATACAGATGAGAGAATCTTATGCTTACAATGATTTCTGGTCCTGAAGTTGAACAGGTTCCAAAGGATAGTGTTTAGCAGGACACAACTTACTGCAGGAAACAACAGTGAGGCAGAGTAGTTTAGTCGTCACCTAAGATAGACTGATTCCTGGTCATAGAAGATCTTTGCTTTGGAAGCATATAAAGGAGTATGACCAGAAATGCAAACAGTGTTTCTTCAACAGCAATACCGTTCCTCAGAGTGGCCAAGTGAAGGCTGCAATAGCTGAGAGGTTTATATACACTGTAAAAGTTGTTAAACTCAGGAGCAAGTCCAATAATTTATTGCTGGCTGCTTCTTCAGTTCACAACCCAAATTGTACACAGATAATTGTAAGACAGAGGATTTAACAAAATGCCAGATTGAAGAGTAGAGAAGGTCTGTTATCACTAAGTCACAAAGGGCAGGGAGGGGAGATCCAGGAAGGATCAAGTTCGGCAAAGGCCATTCAGGCTGAGAAAATAGTCCATGGATGGCGGAAACGGAATTCTAATTATCCCCCTTTCATGAAGACTGTTTGTGTGAGTTGAGCACATGGCCACCTCCTGGAGTTCATACTTTTAGCCTCTTTGCAGCAAGGCATGGCTGTGTGACTAGGTTCAGACCCGCAGAGAGAGCAGCAACTATGTGTCAACTTCCAAGTCTTTAGGGACAAACTCTGCTTTCTCTCTTGGCCAGACATGAAGGCAAGCCCATTCCAACCCTGTGGATGATGGCTACACCCCAGGAGATAGCAAAGTAACAAGGTGTTAGGAACCTGGTTCTCCAAATAACCATGTAGAAAGCACTGCCCTGACAGCTCTGTACACACCCCACTTGACTGATGCAAGACACAAGAATGAACTCCAAGTTAAGGCTCTATTTCTTTTGTCCCTTTGTTACTTAACCTGAAGTCCAGCACAATTTTAAAAGCATGGTGATGTGAACCAGGCTAGTGTGCTCAGGGAATGGTTTAGGGAGTGGCAGGAGGTGGAACTGGAAGGGCTGGAGGGGCAGGAATCAGGCTTCGTGTGCAGGGAATTCTTGGTGGGGTTTAGTCATTGGCAAGAGTGACCTTAATGGGCTGTATAGACAGCTTCGGTCTTAACAAGGCTGGAGTGAGATCTGTCCTCTTCCTTTCTGAATAGTCCAGCCTCCAAATCAAATAGCAGATAGAAATTAAAACATGGCCCTTTAACTGCCTTGGTCCTGAATTAGCGGCCTCGCACAGTTACACACCTTAGATCGGTTCCACCTCCAAACCCTCAACTCTGCATTCTGTGATGCATCTTCTTCTAATCCATGGCCACGGTTTGCCCTTTGATGTGCTTCCTGACCATCCTGCCTGTCCTCCCTGTTCTCTGTAGACTAACTAGTGTTGGGAAGCACTCCCACTAGGTCACCACAGACCCTACATTACATTACAATTTGGTGGTGTGCTTCAGAAATTTATTTTTAACTTTCTGGTCAAAGCTGACAGGTATTCTTTTCCCAGGAAAAGTTAATGGGAAAATTTCTCCATCCGTACTGATTTTGCTGCTGTTTTGTTAACTAAGTCTCCAATACTCAAATTTTTATTGGTTATGGTTGACAATTTGGAAAACAACTTATTTAAAGGAAATAAGGGTGTTTAAAATCCCATTTCCAATAATTAAGAAGACTGTAATTTTTTTTTTTTTTTTACTTTTCTAATAAACTCCCCATCCCAGTTTTAAGAATCTCCCATGTACAATTAGAAATTTTTTGCTTGGTGATGTTGAATGTTACTTCTCCATGCTTCCACAAACAAAGCTGAACTTGGGCTACAGCCCCATGCCACTGGTTGCTAAATCCATCTTCCCTTCTGGATTCTCTTCTTGTCATTCTCCAACCTCCTCTGTTCCTTGGGGGGCTGATCTGTAAACTGCAAAAGTAGACTCTTGACTGGCTGCCTTCTAGTAGATTCAGTCAATGGGAGAATCCATAGAAGACCACAAGGTACAAGAACAGGAAGGGCAGGAAATTTGTCCCCATAGCTACTGGGTTGCTGAGCGTTGACTGCAGAGTTAGAAGCCTCCCTCTTCCAAAGGCTCCAGCTCCTATGAGGTCTCCACACAGCAATTCTCTGGGCTTAAACCGCTCCTCCACACCCACTTTTCTGGCAGCACTGGCTCCCCATGGGCTTGCCATGGAGAACCACACCTTCCTTTCTTGTTTCCTTGAACTCTGTGCCTCATCTTTGTAAATAACCTTTTAGAACTGTCCTGTTCTAAACAGAACTGCTGTTTCTGTTTCCTGTTGGAAAATTGACAAAGGATGAGGCTAGACTTGGGCATCATGTACCACAGGGACACTGAAAGGAAGCTGATTCCAACCAGCTAAACTTCACCTCAGATGTTGTAGTCATTTCTTCTGGACAGAGGACAGGTTAATCCAGTCTTTACTCCTAGCCCAGGGTCTTCTGCCACAGACACAGAGGACTGCTGTCTCCCTTCCCTGTAGCACTCTGGGAGCACCCTGGGAGCAGTGAACTTTGCTTTTTTTTTTTTTTTTTTCTGTTTCTGTCTCTGTCTCTCTGTCTCTGTGTCTGTCTGCCTCTCTCTCTCTCTCTCTCTCTCTCTCTCTCTCTCTCTGTCTCGTGTGTGTGTGTGTGTGTGTGTGTGTGTGTGTGTGTTACGGCTACACACTTAAGTGCATGTGAATGAAGAATTCTTTTTTTCTGAACCAAATGGAAGTTAGATTATGGCACTTAACCTTTAGATACTTCCATGTATGTATCCTAAGAATAGGAATATTCTCTTACATAACTATGATACAATCATCAACTCTGTAAATTTACTCTGACATAATACTCTTATCTAACCTGGCGTCCCTATTTCAATTTCGTCTGCTGATCTAATAATGTTCTCCATAGAAGAGAAAAAGTTCTCTTCTAGTACAGGATTCAGTCTAGGGTCAGGGATGGCATTTAGTTGTTATGCTCTTTTGGTCTCCTCTAATCTGAAATGTGTCCACAGACACATGGTCATAAAAGATACTTTTATGATATTGAATATTTTTAAAATGTATGTTTTTAGAACATTCCAGGTTCACAGTTAAATTGAGAGAAAGGTACAGAGATGCACCCTGTACCACCTACAATCCCCGCCCCCACAGCCCCACACAAAACATCCCCTCTATCCACATCCTCCACCTGAGGGACCTTGATATTTTTGAAGACAGTTTCCTCTTTCCCCCACCACACCCTTCTCTTAAAATATACAAGTCTTCATTTTGTGTCTGTCTGATGTTTCTCTGTGATTATACTAGAGATATACATTTTCAGCTGTAAAGCTGAGAGGTGAGGTTGTGTCCTTCATGGGGAACCACATTAGAAGGCACAAGATGCCCACCTGTGAAGGCAGTTTTAACCTCTACCAAAGAATTATTTTTAGTTTTTTTCCTCCCTTGAACTAAAGCAGTCAAAACACTTAATCACTGAACCAAATCCCCAGTCATCTTTCTAAAGTTTCATTTTGAGACAGGCATCTCTTTTATTTATGGCCCTACTAAGTTGCTGAGGCTGGCCTTGAACTTGTGATCCTTCTGCCTCCACCTCCTGAGTTACTGGGATTACAGGTGTGCACCACCACACCCACAGTATCCTGTTTCTTGTCAAAACTTTCTGCTGGATAAGTGGATGGAACTTAGCATAATAAAGAATATCATGCTAAGTGAAATAAGCCAATCCCAAAAACCAAAGGCCAGATGTTTTCTCTGATAAGTGGATGCTGATCCATAGTGGGGAGTGGGTAGGGAAGAATGAAGGAACTTTGGATTATGTTGAGGGAAGTGAGGGGAGGGGTCCGGCAGTGGGGAAGGGAAGGATGGTAGAATGAGACAGACATTATTATCTTAAATACATGTATGATTATACCACTGGTGTGACTCACCACCATGTACAATCAGAGGAATGAGAAGTTATGCTCCATTTGTGTACAAGTGTCAAGATGCTTTCTACTGTCTTGTATAATCAATCAGAACAAATAAAAAATTAAAAAAACAAAGCAAAACAATAAAAACCTCCTACTGGATTTGGCATCCACTGTTACTTCTTGCTGACCTAATCTTTATCCTGTGTTTGCAAAAATGATAATTCTCCCTGTCCAGCACTCTCTCCACGTTGACCCTTCAATCCACAGCATGCTACTCTAAGAAAGAGCCCTCCCCTCTCCCCTACTCATTTATGTATGTTTTACATCATTGATATGGATTCCTATTCGTCAATATGGATTTGATTTTTCAATAGTTTATAATGTATTATTGTACTTAATATTTTGGTGTTCTAGTTGCATCCAATGTGGTTGGGAATATCTTCAAGCTTTCTCCCAAATCCTTGTAACATGCTCCATTATCTTTTCTGTGTGCACCTCTTTACCTTCTGGCCTAACAAGCTATTCCAGGTTCATATTGCACCCACCCTGCACCAGGGATGAAATCAGACATTTCTTTGAGTATTCTTGGTTCCTTTTTGTAGGGAACATTGAGACAGTCTGGGCACTAGGGTACTCATTGCTACTAAGGATCTTTGCTTCTTGGTGTTTTCAGTAGAAAGAGCTAGGAAATATAAGCATGTGTATAATCTCATACCTGAAACACATACACACATGCAAACATGTACATACACAAATACAAACATATACAAAAAGTTAGAAATCCTAACTTTGCAAAATATTTTGAATTTCCACCCATTCCCACAGGGTTCTTTCTTATTCTGCCCCTTCTATACTTGTATTGCCCTTCTTCCACAGTGAGGATCCACAAAATTAACACATTTATTCTTTTGCTGAGTTCTATATGACATTTACAATAATTTCCAGATTATTTCACCCATACCTCTAAAGTTAACAAACCTACTGTGTTAGCCAGGGTTCTTCAAAGAGACACTACAAATTGTGTGTGTGTGTGTGTGTGTGTGTGTGTGTGTGTGTGTGTGTGTGGAGAGAGAGAGAGACAGAGACAGAGACAATTGATGGATCTATTGAGATTTATTTTGTGGAATTGGCTTCTGTGATTATAGAAGCTGGTAAATTCAAATTCTGCTGGACATACCAGGCTGGAGACCCAGGGAAGAGGGGATGCAGGAATTTGAATCTGAAGGCAGGCTGGAGACAGAATTCCTCTCTCTTCCTCTGGGGATCTCAAAGCATTCAACTAATGAGGACCATCCACATTATGGAGGGGAATTTACTTTATTCAAAAACAAATGATTTCAATGTTAAGTTCGTCTAAAACAATGCCTTCGCAGTGACATCTAACCTGGTGTTTGGTCAGATATCTGGGTACTGTGGCCTAGCCAAGTTGACACATAAAATGAATCATCATACTTATCAAGAACAAAAAAATTTTCAAAAGAAATCTCCAGTGGAGTCGAATGTGTAACAAAGGAGCTGGGAGCATCCCTATTTAAAAATGAGGAGAGCAGCCCAGATAAGTTCACCCAAAGGACTTGTTAATGAAGGAATTGGAGGCAATGTCACTGGGAAAGGGATTCCTCCAGGGCGGGGTGGGAAGCAGAAAAGTGGTCTTTTAGGGCCTTCAAGTCATACCTCATAGATCCCTGCCAAACTATTTTAAGACAATTCCCATCCTCAAGTCTCAAAGCTTCTCCTTTTACCCTGCGAAGGGCAGAGACTAGGACGCACGTTTTAACAAGCTTCTCTCAAATCCTCCTCCCTTCACCCACTTGCATCCATGTGTCCTCTTAGCCATATAAGGTGAAGAAATACACACTGATTTTTTTTTTTAAGTCCAGGGGATTGAGAATCGCTGCTGATATGCAGGATTCCCCAGGAAATTCTGTTATCTGAAAGTACATGGTTACAGTACTCTTCAGATAAATGCTTCTCTCTCGGGTAAGGAAAAGTATTGCAGATAACCACACCACCCCTTCCCAAATCTCATGCTTATCTGTTCTATGCGACTGTCAGCGTGGCTGCAGTGGAAGCAATTCATTCTGCTGAGACAGTGGGGAGCAGCTGTTTGATCCTTGACCAGAGATAACCCTGGAGAAGCTCTTTCTTGCATGCTGGGAACTGAGAGAAATGCGGTCCACAGAATCCTGGAGAGAAAGGAAGGCCTCAGGCCCAACCCCTCCCCTCAAGGCTCCAAAATACATAGGGTGTGAGTAGGGTTGTTGAATGGTGCAGAGGGGACATCTTGGAGCTTCCCTCCATGGAGACTTTGAAGGGCTCACAGCCCATAGCCAGGCTGCAGCTGTTCCCTATCTTGGAGGCATCTGATTCATCGGTGGTGGGTGGTCTGTGGTGGAACATTCCACAGGGGCCTGGGGCCCTGTAGCCACACCTGCCTTGCTTACAGATAATTGATCTGCATGAAAACAAAGGAACTACTGCACAAATGGCAGGAGCCTGAGGTGAATATTCCCCCCAATAAACTTTAGAGAAGGTGAGGGACTTGGCTGAAAAGGACAACATGCTAGGCATTTTCCTTCAGAATGTCACCCTGTCTGCCTCCCTGCCCTGAGTAGGATCAGCCAACCAGTGTCTGCAACCCATCCTGAGTACATCCCTCCCCAGTTCAAACTCTAGGATATAAGGATACAGGCTAATTCACTTCGACCCAGTGCTGTCCAGCCTGATATTGGGTCCTGTCCCAGCCTCAGCTCATAATGGTAAACAACAAGTGTCTGCCAGAGCAGACTGCCCTCTGTTCCTGGAGCAGATCCTAGTCCCTCATGACTTCGTGGCTTTGCACTGGAAGGCTCTTCTCCACCCCTGCCTGGTAAATATTCTTTGAGAGCCCGTTCAAACCCCACCTCCTCCTCTACACCTTCCCAATTTTCCTTTCCTTATTTCCTTCCCTATGTTCCCATGGTGATTTGGGCTCAATACTTACATGATGTAATTTTGATTGATGCCTGCCCAATTCCCCACATGTATTTGTCACAAGAGGCCCTGAGATTCGAAACCTGTTGGCCCTTGCCGGTCCACTCAGCTAACCCCTACCTCCGAGTCATTTTTCCAGCCTGGGTGTGGTGGGCGAACCCCGGGGCCCAGGGTTACACCACGTGCATCTAAAGATGGCGACTGGCAGAGAGCAAACAGCGTCCTGATTATGCCTGGAGAGAGGCAGGAAGCGTTTACAATTGGCTGTATGATAATCAGTTCAGCCGCCTAGCGCGTGGACAGATATACTTTACATGTATGCTTGAGCGAGTGATCGCTTGACCTTTAACAGGATTGGCTGGACATATCTGGTTACAATTGCTTATGCATGAGACTGCTTATATATTGAGGGTGTGTTATCTGAATAAACGGGAAGCTGCTTCATGAACTTCTGAAGAGTACGTGTCTTTTGTCCTGCTGGTTGGGCCAAAAGAGCAAGAAGTGGCGCAAGCTGCTTGAAGCAACCCAGGCTAAGAAGCGGTGGTTTTCCGTACCTGGGACCTAAAGCCCTTCTCTTCTGCAATTCATGCTGTCAGTATCCTGCTGTGGAGAGTCCCAGCTCTTGACTTCTTTCCTTGCCCTGCACCCATGGCCTGGCCCTCTATTCTATATCTGTTGTTTGGTATCTTTCCTCCAGGACTAAGCACAAAGTTTATTTCCCTGCCTCAGATACTTGCACATTGATTGTAACTGCTTTTGGCTCCTGTGTTTGCTTCAGTCTGGTTGTCTCCAGAGTCAGCCTTCTCATTCCTGTTGGGTGAGTCCTGACCCCACAGGCAGAAGTCAGATACCTCCATCTTATCAGCAATAAGATTTGCAGTAACACTGTCTCTTTCTTTGTATGCCATGGGTGACAATCAGGGCTCATAGAACAGTAAAGAAATAAGCTCTGGTATTTTTTATTAAACCATATTCCACTGGGATATCAAGTACTACAGGGGAATGATTATGGAAGTGAAGAAAAGGGAAATAAAAATTCCATTCTATTTCCTTTTCTACTATTAGAATGACCTTTAAAAAAAACACAAACATCTTCTAATCAACAATAACAACAATAGATATTCTGACAATTGAATTATCAATATGGTACCTGTTATGGGGTGTGACTTAAGAACAGAATGGTCACCACTGAGAAGTTCAAATTTGAGAGTCTTTATTAAGCTGGCCAGGTGACTGTCTCACACAATGCCCCAAAAAAATGGCTGTTGGGAGAACAGCCCCAACCATAGGGTTGTACGGGTTCTTATACCAAAAATCACATCAATCATAAGTGTCTGTTGCTATGATTCGAAATTACACATTAACATCATGAGATCATCGACAGAGGGGCAAGTGGGTCAAAATGACCCTTACCTAGGCACAAACTAAAGAATGGCTACTAACATCCACACAATCACTGTTCACATGGTACATTGTTTAGGAGCAATAGGAATCAAAAGAGAGCAATTCTTTACTACATAGGAGTTGCCATTGTATATTATTAAACATAATTGATGGTGGGCACAGAGGTGGTGTGTTCCCATGGGAGAAACTTATTTCCTACATAACATGGAGTCTCAGAGCAAAATGGAGTCTGTTTGGTCATTTCCCTTAGAGTCTGGCCTATAATATTCTCATGTAGCCAGTTCTGTCAGCCCATCACAGTACCTACCCTTCCTGTATTAATTTTATAGAGCTACCATAACAAAGTACCACAGACAAGATGGCTTAAACAGTATAAATGTATTTTTATTCACTGTTTTGGAAGCTAGAACTCCAAGACTAAGGTGTCAGTGGGGTTAATTTCTTCGGAGGCCTTTCTTCTTGGTGTACAGATGACTGTCTTTTCCTGTGTCTGCACAGGGTCTTTCCTCTGTATGTATGGTGTCCTGGTCACCTCTTAAGAGGCACACTGGATTAGGGCTCATGCCTATCCCTAATTATTTCTTTAAAGACCCTATTTTCAAATACAGACCCATTCTAAGCTACCAGGGATTAGGAGCTCAACATATGAATTTTGAGGGGACCCAATTCAGTCCGAAACATGTCCCAATAGGCATTGATTCCCAGCAGTGTGCAGCCAGCACAGGATGTTGGTTACAAAGTCTTCCTTCTGCTCCAGCCTGCCTGATCTCCCTGCCTGCCTTCGACACTACTCCCTACACTCTTGCTCCCTGGAAGAACATCTGGCAGCTCTCTCTTGTTCTGGTGGAACTAAGCCAGGATGGTGCTCCTGTAGCCCATCAGTCCCCATGCTAGTTATACTAAGAATCCCTCAGGATGCTTTAAAACTTTGATGCTAGGATCCTTCCCTCAGAGATTCTAATGTAAACCATCTGGGAAACAGCCTGGGTCTGAACTCTTCAAGTTCTCCAGGGAATTCGAATGTGTAGCTGAACTTGAGAGGCATGGATTAGACCTTCTCTGTGAAGCGTATGGATACAGGTAGAAATTCAAGATAAATGTTCTCTCTGTTGCTGGTGCTGCTTTGAGGCAGGTGGAAGTTGCCAGATTTTGAGACAGATTTTAAAATCATCTCTAGAGTTGGTCAGGACTGTTTGGAAAGTAAATAGTGGAAATCCCAAACCTTATCTTTGTATAGCTTACACCTGGTAATAAATAGTAAGTGCTTCATAAAAAGTAGTTGAGTAAATGAACAAGGAGGTGAGTGAACAAATGAGTAACTTAATGGTCACTGTTCAACCATGCAGTGCTTCTCTGTAATGGAGACTGCTGGCTATAGAGTCCTTGAATGATTCTGGATAAACACTAATAATTTTTCTTTCCTTTTCCTCTCTTCTATACATCTAAAGATCACCATTTATAATATCATTACTTTAGACAGGTTCCAAGGCAATCAATTGGGCAATGACTTTCTTTATGATTTTTTTCTAGCTGTGGGAGTTGGGCAGTATCCTTGAGTCAGAAAGTGCAGTGTCTGCAGCTTTTACCTCCTCTACTTTCAGTTTCTTGAGACTAAACTGTTCTTCAATTTCTGACTGCTATGGGAAGTTTTCCAGTTTTTTAAAAAAATTATTTCAATTTGTCCAGTTCTTACACATCTCAGACAGGGCTTTGTTTGACTGCTGTATTTCTCCTTTACTAGTTAAAGGATCTAATGTCCAGGATTTTTGACAAATAATAACAATTAAATGAATATGTGCTTTGAGCTAGACATTAGATTGAAGTATATATGGATTTTTTAACTTCATTCTCAAAGTGACCCTATTCTATGGATCCCACCACTATGCTCACTTTACAAATGTGAAAACTTAGGTTCAGTTTTCAGGATTTTCCAAAAGTCACACATGTAGTAGGTGCTGGAGCTAGGGTTCAAAGTCAGGCCCTGGCCTATATTCTTACCCATCACCAGAAAGTCTTTTTGAAGTTAAAAATAAATTATCATTTTATTAATTTAGTGTATAAACAATGGATTAAAATTTATTACAGATAGAGTTTATAGATGATAGATTTACAATTGAAAGAGTCATGGCAGTTTTGGAAACTCTGGTAGTCTTGACTTTGGACTGAACTATTGCTGGGCAATTTGACTGATGTACTGATTTGCCAATATGTTGGTGTGACTCAGTCCACATAAGCTGATTTTTGTTAGTTTCTTTCACAGCAGGAACTAAAGAGCTCATAATTTTATAAATGATGAAATGCACTTCACACCCAATAAAGAGCTAAAATTAAATATACTAATAAAAATACCAAATGTGGATGAGGAGGTAGTACATTTAGGACTCTCATTTATTGCTGGTAGAAAAGCAAAATGGTATTGTCCATGTACAATCTGATAAAAATCTATTGCTCTAATTCTTCACATTAACATTTTATAAGAAAAGCTGCATGATCCTCTCAATATCTAATTTAAAAAGCATTAGATAAAATTAAATATTCCTTCATAATAAAAATCGTTTAGAAAAGTAGTAATATAAAAAACTTTCTTGACCTGATAGAGTTTCTACCAAAACTCACTGAGAATATTACATACAATTACAAACTATATAAAAGCATTTTGTTAAAAATTAGAAAGACGAAATACCTAGTAGCAGTATATCTATTTAATATACTAGAGATCCTATGAGTGGAGTAAGTTAAAAAAACAATAAATTTTAAAAAGTGAAAGATATATAGATTGTCAAGGAAGAAGCAAAACTTCCATTATTCACAAATTCTATGACAGTCTACGTTGAAAATCCAAGGGAGTCTACGTTCTAATTATTAGAGCTAATTTATGCATTTGGCAAGATGCTGGATGTGAGTGCACAAAATTCAAGTGCATTTCTATTAACTAGTAATAGACCTGTAAAAAACATAATTAAGAAAGATACTATTTTAAATAGCAATAAAAATATAATAATACTTAAGAATAAATCTTCCAAAAGATGTTCAAGACTCCTTTGGCGATAATTACAAAAGGATACTGTAAAAATTAAAGCTGATCCAAGTAGAAACATATATCATGCTTTTGTATAGGAGTACTCAATATCTTAAAGCTATCAAATGTCCCCAGATTAATAGAATAAATCAATGCGATTCCAATCAGAATCTCAACAGAGCCTTTTCTCTCTTTATTAAAAGGTTATTTCTAAAATGTATGTGGAACACAAAGGACCAAAAATATCCAGGAAAATTTTGCCAAGGAAAAGAAAAAAGAGCTCATTTTACTACATAGCTTATTAAAAATCTATGGTAATGTGAACAGGGTGGGGTCATTGTGGAGCAATGGAACAGAATAGAAAGCCTAGCAACAGATTTATGGATATGTGGAAATTAGAAATAAAACAGAGATGGTTGTAAATTGTGTTTTCAAAGCACTGTCAAGTTTAATTTTTTTTTTTTTTTTTTTTTTTTGACCAGGGATTGAACCCAGGATCTCTTAACCACTAAGCCATATCCCTGGTCCTTTTAAATATTTTATTTAGAGACAGGGTCTTACTGAGTTGCTTATGGCCTCACTAAGTTGCTGAGTCTGGTTTTGGATTCACAGTCCTCCTGCCTCAGCCTCCTGAGCCGCTTTGGGATTACAGGTGTGCATCACCGTGCCTGGCTCTGTCTTTAACTTTAACCGCTGTTTAAAGCCAGATAACCATAAGCCCCAAGGATGGTGCCTGCCTGTAAGTTCACCTCCTGACTCCCCAGTAGCTTCCCAAGACAATCCCACATACCTTCCTCCATCGTTCAACCTCCAAAAATAAGTCTTCCCTTATGATTACATTACATTATGTATAAGCACAACTTACTTATTTTTAAAATATTGCTTATCAGTTTTTAAGCTTGTTAACAATGTCCAGATGAAATATTTTTCTAACTGTCAAACCTGCTACGGTATCTTCAGGTGCCTATGCATTGTCCTTTTCCCATTAGAAGTCATAGAAATACTTTCTTCATTGACCAGTTCCTCGCTTAGAGCAGGGCACTCAGAACAGCCTTACTTATCTAGACAAAGGCAGAGAAATACATGGTAGCCTTAGTCTTTTCCTCTATATGGCAAGGAAGTCCATTTGCAAGGCAGGAAATGAATATATGGATGGGACAAGAACAAAAGACTAACTTAAGACTTACATCTTAAGATGTAAGACAACACAGAGAAAGCTGGTTTTCATTATAATTTCATTCTCAATAAATTCATCACTGTATTTATTGAGTACAGTTGGTGTTAGCTTCACAGTGGACTAGGAATTAGGCCAACTCTATCAATAGAGGTTAGAGCAAAGCACTTACAGAGGAGTCATCTTAGCTGAATCTTTCTGTTTGGTGACAGAACAGAAAGATTTTCAGCAGAGTTCAACAAGTTTTCTCCCTACCTTTTCAAAATCTTTTCATGTAAAACAACTACCAAACAACTCAAACCAGATAGTGACTTTCATCGTTCAAAATAGGTGTCAGTATAACTGAATTCCCACTATAGGGGAAGCTCTCCACTTGTATTATCCCATTAAACTCATCAACATTGTTATCCCATTTTACATCTGAAGCCACGGACACTACATTTAGTAACCTTCCCATATCATGGAGCTAGAAAATGGCGAGGATTCCAGTGAGGTTTCCAGATTTTACTGTGCCTCACCAGTGCTTCTTGGGAAGAAAGAATTATGTGTCCAGTCTTTTAAGTTTTTTTTTTTTTTTTTTTAGTTTGAGGCTTTCACTAAGTTACCCAGGATGGCCTCAAACTTGTGATCTTCCTACCTCAGCCTCCAAATAGGTGGAATTACAGGTGTGCACCATCATATCTGGTCAGAAGTTCTTCAAAGGATAAAGAATTTACCAATAGGTAAGGAACCTACTGAGAATGTCTATCTATTTACATACTATTATTCAAAACGAGATTTTATTTGGAAAAAACTGCTATTCAGTTTGAAAATCATGTAGTAGAAAACTCTCAAAGATGAGCTTTTCAGACTTAAAGGAATGTCTGTAAGTCTTCTTAATGTCTTCTTAACGATGTAAGAATTTCAGAAGTATGAACATTTTAACAATGTAAATTGTCCCCATTCATGAACATGGAAGGTCTTTCCACCTTCTAGTAGACTTTTTGATTTCTTTCTTGAGTGTTTAATGATTTTTATTGTAGAAATCTTTCATTTCCTCAGTTAGATTTATTCCTAGGAATTTTGTTTATTTATTTTTTGAGGTTAATGTGAATGGGATTATTTTCCTGATTTCTTCCTCAGTGAGTTTGTTATTGGTGTATAGAAAAGCTACTGACTTTTGTATGTTTATTTTGTATCCTGTTCCTTTACTGAATACTTTTTTACCAGTTCTTAGAGTCTTCTAGCAGAGTCTTTACAGTCTTTTTAGTAGAGAATCATACCATCTACAATGGGAATGATTTGACTTCTTCCTTTCCTATTTGTATCCCTTTTATTTGTCTCTTGTCTGATTGCTCTCGCTAAATTTTGACTAGGAGTGGTGAATCTGGACATCATTGTCTTGTTTCTGATTTTTGATGGCTGTGGGTTTATCATACATAGCCTTTGTTATATTGAGGAATGATCCTCTGCACCTAGTTTATTCAGGACTCGTATCACAAAGGAATGTTGAATTTTACCAAGGCTTTTAATGCATCTATTGAGAAGAGCATGTGGTTTTTGTTCCTGATTCTCATTTTTGTGCTGTATTACATTTATTGGTTTGTATATGTTCAACCGTCCCTATATCCCTGGAATCATGTATGATCTTTGTAATGTGTTGTTGAATTAGGTTTGCAAGTATTCATTGCAGACCTTTGCATCTATGTTCAGCAAGGATATTGGTCTTTAGTTCTTTTTTTTTTTTTTTTCCTCATTAGGTTTTGTAGCAGGCTAATACTGGCTTTGTAGAATAAATTTGGAAAAGTTCTCCCTTTCTATTTCATGGAATAGTTTGAGGAACATTAGTAGTAGTTCTTTAAAAGTCTGATAAAATTCAGTAGTGAAACAAGCCAGCTGGTTCTAGGCTTTTCTGTGTTGGGAGACTTTATTATTGCTTCAATCTGATGGCTTGTTTTGATCAGTTAAATTTTTAATATCTTCTTGGTTCAATTCGGGTAGGTCATATATGCCTAGAAAAAAATCCCCAAAATTTATTTAGAACCACAAAAGACCCTGAATAGCCAAAAAAATCTAGAGAAAAAGGACAATACTAGAGGCATCATAATACTTGATTTTTAAAAATTCTATGAAGCTGTAGTAACAAAACAACGTGGTATCATTGTACAGACATGTAAACCAATGGAATAGAATAAAAGACCCAGAATAAACTCATGCATGTACAGTCATTGGATTCTTGATGAAGGTGCCAAAAACATACATTGGATAAAAGATAGCTTCTTCAACAAATGGTGCTAGAAAAACTGGATATCTATATTGTTATGGTTTAGATATGAGGTGTCACACAAAATCTCATGCGTGAGACAACACAAAATAACTTGGAGGTGAAATGATTGGATTATGAAAACATTAACCAAATTAGTGTGTTAACCTGCTGATAGGGATTAACTGAGTGGTGATTTAGGCTGGTAGAGTGTGGCCGGAGGAGGTGTGTCATTGGAGTATGCCTTTGGGTATATATTTGGTGAACTGAGCTTAGTCTCTCTCTGCTTCCTTGTAGACATATCCTGAGCCACCTTCTTCCACCACACTCTTCCATCATAATGTTCTGCCTCATCTCAGTCCCTGAGGAATGGAATTGGTTATCTGGGGACTGAGTCTTCTGAAACCATGAGCCCCAAAATAAAGTTTTCCTTCTCTAAAATTGTTCTTTAAAAGTGTTCAGGTATTTTGGTCTCAGCAGCCAAAAACAAACAAACAAAAAAACAAACAAAGGAACAAACAAAAACCCCTAAAACACACATGTAGAAGATTGAATCTAGACCTCTCTCACTCAAAAATCAACTCAAAATGGATCAAAGACTTAATAAAAGACCTGAAACTTTGAAACTGTTAGAGAATAATATAGGAAAAGATGCAGACAAAGGCAATGACTTTGGCACAGGCACTTATGTCCTGAATAGAATTCTTTTTTTTTTTTTTTTTTTTTTTTTTTTTTGCAGTGCTGGGGATTGAACCCAGGGCCTTGTGCTTGTAAGGCAAGCACTCTACCACCTGAGCTATCTCCCCAGCCCCCTGAATAGGATTCTAATAGCTCAAGAAACAAAAACAGGAATTGGCAAATGGGATAACATCAAATTAAAAGGCTACCGTACAAGAGAGTGATGGGACAATTTACAGAATGGGAGGAAATCTTTGCCAGTTATTCATTGGACAGAGGATTAATATTGAGAATATATAAAGAACTCAAGATCTCAATATCAAAAGAACAAGTAATCCAGTTGGGCAAATGATCTGAGCACTCTTCTCAAAAGAAGTACAAATGGCCAAAACATGGTCACCATCTTTAGCCATCAGGGAAATGCAGATCAAAACTACCTTG
Source organism: Sciurus vulgaris (assembly GCF_902686455.1). Taxonomy (NCBI): domain Eukaryota; kingdom Metazoa; phylum Chordata; class Mammalia; order Rodentia; family Sciuridae; genus Sciurus; species Sciurus vulgaris. The sequence goes on from NC_136469.1 coordinate 60,873,018, forward strand.
AGATTCTATCTTACCCTAGTCAGAATGACTATTAATAAAAAACAGTGAACAATTGAACAAACAAAACCCAAATGCTGGTAAGTATGTGAAGAAAAATAGCCTGTATACACTCTTTGTAGAAATGTAAACTAGTATAGCCACTATGGAAAATAGTATGGAGATTGCTCAAAAAAAATAAAAACAGATCATCATACAATCCTGCAGTATCATTCCTGGGTATATACCCAAAGGAAATAAAGCCAGCAAATAAAAGAGATCATTTTTATTGCAACACTGTTCACAATAACCAAGTTATGGTATCGGGTGGGGTCAACAGATGAATGAATAAAGAAATGTGATAAATATATGCAATGGAATATTATTCAGTCATAAAGGATAACAAAATCATGCCATCATGTTAAACAAAATAAGCCAGATATGAAAGGACAAATATAACATGTTTTTGTTCATATGTAGAAACAAAACAAAAAAAAAAAAAAAGTGACCTGAAAGTAGAAGAGAAACTATTAGGAAAGGGAAAGAGGACAGGGGTGGGTGGGTGAAAAAGGTTAGTAGGGAGGGTGGATATGACTAAAATAGAATAGGTGCATACACAGTGAAACACATTAATATGTACAATTAATATGAGTTAATATTTACAATTTTTTACAAACCAAATATGAGAAAAATGTCCAAGAAGGAGTACCAGTAGGAATTTTAATGATAACAGTGTGTATACCACTACCAGTTATTGGCATAAATATCCATTAATCTATGAGGAAGTTAATGTAAGACTATATTTGAAGAATTTTTGTACCAAAAACCTGTTTAAATACTTAGGGCAAAAAAGTCTTCAAAAATGAATCCCGATAATTAGCTTCTCAAAACAAATGTAGGAATTGCAGGCTGAATGGGATGCCTTCAGGCACGCTACAATCATGCCGATTAGGGTACTTCTCCTGTTCACTCAGGGGCCAGACCTCATGGGCCACCCAGTCCAGTGGGCACCATTCCCAAGGGACAGACTTTCCACAAGAAAAGACCTTTATTGAAGTAGCCACTAGCTAACCAACAGGATTGTCACCTCAAGGAGAGTGGTTCTGGCCATGCTTCTTCATCACTTCTGTTGATATACATCGGTTTAAGAACAACTTATGAGAAAATAAATAACATTACAGCAAATATTATATATCAGTTGTGAGACACATCCCAATTTTAGAAAACTAAAATGTGAAGAAAGATGAGTCTTAGGAATCAAAAGTTGATACACAGCTTTCTTTGCTGGTTCCTGCTGTGCTGAGACTGGAGACCACTTTCTAGGGCATCTTTTCCCTGCACCCTCCCATAAATCTGAGCCCAGATTAGCGCTCACAGCCTCTAATGTTTGTGTGGGAGTGGAGTTTGCTTGGTGGTAGGAGGTTGCAAATTAGCTGTGTCTCCAATTAAGGGCAACTTGGCTCACAGTGGCCCTTTGTGACATTTTCATCCCACATCTCTTGAAGAACTGGCCCTGCATTAAGATAACTCTTTTATCACAGCTCACAAAAAGAACAGGTGCTCACATTGCTCCTTTGAACATACAGGAGCAATATTGCCATTCCTGCAATCAATCAATCAATCAAACATTCAAAGGTGGGAAAATGGTAGTTAGTATCCTTTATCTTCTCCCAGTCACTCTGCTTACCTCCAAAGGGCACCATTCAGAACAAGTGATCTATGTGTTAGAAGAGAGTTGATTCATTATTAGTGAGGAAAAGAAGAAGAAAAGGAAGAAAGAACTTGAAGAGATATTGTCAGTGTTAACAATTATTTCCCTCCCTACTCCTAAACCAGTGCTTTATTGTCTCCATTGCAGGAGGTCTGGACTTTAATCTGGATTAAAGTCATAGATTTTTTATATGGTGCAAGTAAACAGAACATGCAACTCAAAATACCTAAACTCATGAAGAAAACCAGCTGGTTATTCAAACAAAAAGAAATGGGATATGCAGAGAGATGGCTTGGGTATGGCTTACAATACCACTTGGTTTGTTTGGGCTAAAGAGTGCCATTCTCAGATCTATATTTTAGAAATGAAAATATGATGAGGGACAGCTTTAACATGGGGGGAGATGATAACTTCCAAGGCAGGGTGGTCCCAGACCTGGCTAGTTCAGAGATTCATCAAGGATTCCAAGCAAGAGTCTTTTTATCTCTGTCCTCAACCATGCTCACTATTTCAAAAATCATGCAACAGAAAATTCTCAAAGACAAGATGAGCCTCCTTCCTAATGCCAAGAAAGCTGCAGGATCAGCAGGCATCACATATTGATAGAAGCAGAAAAGGGGACTATCTTTTCCTTGTATCTCTTTCAACAAGGAAATTTCCCCAGAATCCCACCTTCCCAGAAGATCTGCCTCATCTCATTGTGTCTTGGTAAAACAATCACTTCAAGATGAAATGAGGCTACTGTGATTGACTTAAATCAGTCAAAATTTATTTGATCCCATAGGGAAAAGGGGACCTGAGCAAAATGGAGACAATGAGAAGGGGCTGTTTGGTTACCAACTAACAATGTCTTCTACAAAGAGCCAAAGCCAATGTGATACCTGGTTCTGGAAAGGACCGCTGAAACAGTTATGGAATCTTGGCTTGCCTGACCTTTTTCTGATCTAACCTCCCAAGATTGAAGGAATGCCTAGGGAGGCCAGAGTACTATGGGATGACCAGATATTGTGTTGTCCTAAAGCAGTTTGGCAGGCTGACATCTCCAACCACCTTCGATCTGTTCCTCACTGTATTTTCATTTTTGAAATACAGACCTAAGCATGCCACTCCCCAGTTCAAAAACCAAGCAGCATTGCAAGCCAGTCCCAAGCCACCTTTCTGCGTATCCCAATTCTTTTTTGTTTGAATGACCAAGAATGTATCTTTTGCTTCTCAGTTCTCTTTGTCTTTGCTGTATCTTGAATGTCCTTGCCAACTTGCCTGCCTGGTACAATGCTACTGATCCTTCAAGACCTAAATCAGAGGTTGGAAGTCAATCTCATCCTCTAATTTCTCCTTCATTTGCATATCCATAATTACTGCTGTGATTGCTCTTAAATCACTCGATTACTATTACAGCCTCCAGACAAGTCTCCCTGCCTCTTCTTCCCACCCCTCAATCCATTGTCCACACTACATAATATTTTTAAAGCATTAATCTAATCTCATCACCCTTTTGCTAATATCCTTTGTACGCTTCCCATAGTGCCCAGGTGCAAGTTCTATAACAGTTCACAGTGCCTAGCTCCTAGCTCATCTGGAACACAGCTCATGTGGAGCAGGGTACCCCTTCCCTTCACATTAGATGCTCTGCCATATGGAACTACATGCAGTTTATGAATATACTTCACTGGTTCTCACCTCCCAGTTGTGCAGATTGTGTTGTCTATGCCTGGAAGAGTGTCAGATCTCACCATCCCTTCAGCCTTCAGGACTTAGCTGTCTGATTTGATTTCTCTAAGCCTTAGTTGGTGCTCTCCGTAGTTATTTTTAGAGTCCCTGAAGTCTCTTTAACCTAACACGTAAGCCCCTAAGATTTTACAAATTCTCTTTCAAAAGTATCCTCGAACAGACAATAAATTAGGCAGTTCCCTCAATCCTTCCTGTCATTGATAGTGTTGTATAATATAGAAATACTTCTATATATGGTTTTATGCAAGTACTTTTGAATAAATTTAAATTTTTATATATGGTCTAATGTGGGCATTTTTTCCTGTGACCCTAGGGGAAAAAATACAAAATTTTTAGTCACTTCCCATTTTTTTCTCATAAAGCATCTTAAATGTCTCCCAAAGCTCCATGCCCTCTAATCCATGGCACTATTGAGTAGTGGAGGAATCTTTACAAGGTGGGACCCAGTGGGGGATCTTAGATCACTGGGAGCAGACCCTTGATGGGGATCAATTACAGGACATCAGCCTCTTTGTCTCATTCTTTGCTTTCTGGCTACCATTATAGATAGCACCTTCCTCTGCCACATACTCCCCGCCATGATGTACTGCTTCATCACAAGTCAAAAGGCAATGGGGTCAAGAAACCATGGACTGAAATCTCTGAAACTGAGCCCAAATAAACCTTTCCTCTTATTAAATTGAGTTATCTCAGGTATTTGTTACAGTAACAGAAAACTAACACACATGCTAATCAATAGTGGATATAATCTGATCATATTTATAATTGTTATTATTTCCTTTAACCCTAAATCAAGTCTACCAGTGTCAGTGACAAATGTCAATGGTCTCTGTGAATGAAGCAATGCCAGGTCAGGTATTCAGGAGAAAATTCTTTTACTCTTATAAAACCCCCAGCTGGATAGTCACAGGATCAGCAATGACTCAGAGGCACCTGTCTTGAGCAATATCACCTCTCAGAAAGAAAGGAATTTACAATGAATGCAAAAGGCCTTCTCTACTGAAGCATGGAATTTCAGTAATAAGTGGAATAAACACCATCAAGTACTTCTCCCTCATTAGTGGACAGCATGCATACCAAGTAGTAACACTACAAAAGATGTCTTAGTAATATTGGCCTTTGTGACAAAAGACAAAGATCCCTTCCTGAAATACATTATTTAGGACTTGTGCTGGAAAGAGAAACTTTATTAATTTACTAGAAAGGTCATTCTTCCTTATTTGAAATTTGCAGGAAAGCTCTGCAGGCTTCATATAACTATTTGACAAATTTTCAAAACACTGTATCAAGGAATAAGGATAAATGGATTATTGGTCCAGAAAAATTCAATTTAATATTTTCATCACTATATTCTTCCTTTTTGCATTTTCATTTCAAGTTGTATGTATGAAATTATATCTTTTGCAAATCACCTTGAACCAGAGCATATAGAATCTCATTCTGTATTTTTACTGTTTCTGATCATTGCCTATAATTATAACATTTTTGGAATAGTTATATTTATGATATATTTTTATCATTATTTTTCATTTCAGAAAGTCCTTTTGAGCTCTAGTCCATTTTTATCAATTGAAGAAGTAAAAAAAATTAATAATAATATTGGATATGGTCCAACTCCTATGGTAAAGCATAGTGTAAGTTTTAAGAATGAATTGGGGGCTGGGGATATAGCTCAGTTGGTAGATTGCCTGCCTCACAAGCACAAGACCCTGAGTTCAATCCCCAGCACCACAAAAAAAAAAAAAAAAAAAAAAAAAAAAAAAAAGAATGAATTGGTTAGGCTGGGAATGTAGCTCAACCTTAGAGCCAAGCACAAGGCTATGGGTTCAATCCCCAGTGCTGTTAAAAAAAAAAAAAAAAAAAATGAGCTTGTTTGTTAAGACTATAGTAGTATTTCTGAGAAAATTACAAATTTGTATTTCAAACTTTTAAAAAATCTACATTGAACCAATCTCTTTACTCTTCCCTGTGAGGCTGCCAGAGACTAGTATTATTCTGAGAACAGTTTTAGAATGGCATCTCAAATGACAGCTCTACCAGTTGACTACCTATTGATTTCTGGGGACAGAAAGGTATGCTCTATTCCCCAAACTATAGGACAAAGAGTCATTCTCCTAGGTGTCACATTAAAATATCACTTTGGCACAGAGAAAGCCATATTCTCAAATAAGTTCCAGAAAAGTAGATTGTCCAAGTTTCCTTGGTTACAGCCGTGATGTTTCACAATCCTTGTGACCTGGAAACTTTTCTCCATTGCAAGAACAGAGAATGCTCTACCAAACAGTGATATTCATCACCAATTGCAATGCTGAACCATATAAAGCTAAGAACTCTGGGAATTTTGTTCTCAAAATAATGATACTGGTTTCACAAAGTTATACATGAAGATCCATTATGTTAAATTAACTTATTCTTTTTTCTCTCATGTAGTGATCTTTGAATGAACATTTGTTGAATGACTATTTTTCTCTGCTCAAATTTACTGCAACCTCTGTCTTTAGCTTCCTCACTCCATCCTATTTACCCCATTAAATTTTTGTACTAGATTCTGAATCTTAAAATTTAATCTATTTTTTAATTGAGGTATAACTTGTATACAGTGTATATATAGATTTTAAGTGTACTGTTCAAGTAGTTTTTACAAATATGTAGCCAGAAGCAAAACATTTATATGTTTCAAATTATAATTATTATATCTCTAATATTAAAAAGCAGTTTTTGAATCATTTAGCACTTACTAGGTCATAGTCTTAAGTCTTTTAAATAGTATATTAGATACAACTGTAGAGAGAGTTAGTGAACTAGAAAGTAGATTTGAGAAAATTACCTAGATTGTAGCATATGCACAAAGAAATGGACTGAGATATTGAGGTTTCTGCATGTTCAGAATATGCAAAGAACTCTTAAAACTCAAAAATAAAAAGATAACCCAATTTAAAGTAGGCAAAGGATTTAAATGGACCCTTTCCCAAAGGAGATACACAAATGGTCAATAGACTACTTGAAACATGCTAATCATCATTTAGCTGTTAGGGAAATGTACATTAAAATCACAATCATATATAACTTCTCATCCACTGTGATGGTTATAATTTTTAAAATAGAATAACAAATATTGGAGAACATGTAGATAATTTGGAACCCTCATACATTGCTGATGGAAATGAATATGGTGGTACAGTGAGAAAAAACTTGACAGTTCCTCAAAAAGTTAAACAGGGGGCTAGGGTTATAGCTCAGTTGGTAGAGTGCTTACCTTGCAAGCACAAGGCCCTGGGTTCAATCCCCAGCACCATACACACACAAAAAAAAAGTTAAGTAAGAATTACCATAGACCCATCATGATATATACTCCTAAGTACACATGCAAGAAAAGTAAAATATAATTCACAAAATTTGTAAATGAATGTTTATAACTGCATTACTCCTGATAGCCAAAAAAGTAGAAACATCCCAAATGTCCATCACTGATGAATGAACAAGATGTCTTAGATCCAAACGATGGAATATTATTCAGTCATAAAAGGCATGAAGTACTGATATATGCTATAATGTGAGTAAACCTCAAAAACATTATGCTAAGTGAAAGAAGTCAGTCACAAAAGACCACAGTTTATATGACTCCATTTATATACAATATCTAGAGTAGGTAAAGCTGTAGAATCAGAAAGTATGTTAGAGATTACCCAGAACTTCCTAGTGGATGGAGAGTAAAGACAAATAGGGAGGAAGTGCTAAGAAGTACAAAATTTCTTTTGGGGAATGCTACAAGTTTCTCAAATTAGACCATTTCATGACTTTGAAGATAGAGTAAAAAGCCACCAAGTTGTAAACTTTATGCATAAATTTTACATATCTCCATAAAACTGTTTTAAAATGTGATTTCTTCAAAACATCAGAAGAAATCCAGGAAAGGATTTTTTACTATCTCTCAAGATAAAAAACAACATCTTAAATGTATCTCTAATTGCAAACTATACAGAAAATATTAGATAAAAATTTATCACATTGATAGCTGTAAGTGCCTTTTAAATCAAGACTTTAATGGCTGGGATTGTGGCTCAGTGGTAGCGCACTTGCCTAGCATGTGTGAGGCACTGGGTTCAAGTTTCAGTATCGCATACAAATAAATGAATAATATCTATCAACACCTAAAAACATTTTTTAAAAAAGACTTTAAAAGGGTGAAAACATAAGCCACAATGGTAGAGAAGATATTTGCAACCCAAGCTCTTTATATGTTCTATACGCTAAGTCTTTGTGATAATATTAAAATGGGTAAGTCCTTTGGAAGTAATTTTTATTGTATTATAGTCACAATGTACCATCTTTCTCAAGACTTGAATTGGTTGGGGCTGGGGGTTCCATTCTGGTCACTGTCATTGTCACATTGTGCCTATGCAGGTGTACGGCAGGATGGTGCTGAGGGTATAGTAAGAACTCAGATTTGAGTTCCAGGTACTCTTAGGAGACTTGGCTTGCTAAAGCAAGTTTTTCTCAACCAGGAGGCTCTCCTAATCTCTGGGACCTTACTATGTACCAGCAGGAGGCCTTGGCTACCACCCTCAATATGCCTCCTGCTAGGGAACAGTGGGATTCTAACAGCATGCTCATGAATGGGCTGACTTAGTCTGCTCTGGGATTTCATACTAATAATTTTTCCTTTCAGTTTGTGGCAGTGAAGTGTTACTTGCATAAAATCCATCCATCAGAGCCCTCATTTTCACCAAGCCTCTGCCGTTTGGGACAGTTACACCACCTAAACTCCTAAACTCATCCACAGAAATATGAAAGTTTTCTGGTTGTTTCACAGTCTTGCCAAGACGTGGCATTGGCAGAGATTAACATGTGCAATTTGGGAGAATACTTACATTGCTTCCATCCTTGGTATATGTTCTTGACATATATCCTCCTTTGGTATATGTTGAAGAAAGTCTTGAAAGTGTAGACCAGGAGACAGAAATAATCATAGCAGCATTGTTTGCAAAAGTAAAGTACTAGAGACAACCCAAATATACAAAGGATAGAGCACAGAAAAAAGACTTTTTTACCTAGTCACACAATGGAATGCTACACATGCAGTATTAAAGCCAACAGAGGGCTGGGGAGATAGCTCAGTTGGTAGAGTGTTTGCCTCCTAAGCATGAGGTTGAGTTCAATCCCCAGCACTGCAAGAAAAAAAAGAAAAATAGACAGCTGAATGATAGTTATCATTTCAGTGTGGATTCATTTTATTAAAATAATGTGGATGAAACAAGAATATCAGAGGAACAACTGTGGCCTGATTATTTATATATAGAGGTCAAAAACTTATGTATTTAACTATTTATTATTTATAGAGTCATACCCAGGCAATAAAACTAAAGCAAGAGAATAATTACTACAAATTTCAGGATAGCAAGATAACAATTACCTTTTGGAAGAGGGAAGAGAGTTTAATTGTGAAGAGGTACAACGGGAACATCAAAGTCATTACTTTATTTCTTAAGTTGGGTAATAGAGGAATCTCATTATTAATTATGTATATATGCTATATATAAATAAAATATAAGATATATAAATAAATAATTGTATATGTGTGTATATGAAAAGATGAAATGTGGACACAGAGACATACACATATTATATATAGAGAGAGACTAGATCATATATGATATATGTATGTCTCTGTGTCCACATTTCACCTTTTCATAAAGACACCAGTCATACTGGAGTAGGGTCCACCCTAATGACTTTGTTTTAACTTGATTACCTTGTAAAGACCTTATCTTCAAATAAGGTCACATTCTGACCTAATGATGTAATAGGAGTTAGGATTTTAACGTAGTCATTTGGGGGCGATACAATGCAGCTCATAACAAATGGCAAGTTTATTTTGAACATATTGAATTTAAGATTCCTCTGGGGCATTCAAGCAGGCAGTTTGATATATGAATCTGGAATTTACATGACAGGTACAGAGGACCAAAAGTATCAGTCTTAGAGTTGTGAGGGTACCTATGGTAACTGAGACCATGTGGGAGGCGAGGCCACATAAGAAGAGGGCCTGAGAAGTCTGAGAACTGGGCACTGGTGAGAGAGAGGGATGAAAACACTAAGAAGATGAAGAGGAAGAAGCCAAGGATATAGGATATAAACAGAAGCCGAGGATGTGATGCATAGGTCAGGAAGGAGGCTGTTTCCAGATGGATGCTACTGTGATTTCCAGTTTATCTTTGAGGGATTTATGACTGAGCTGGTTATGAACCCAAGATCTCTGATTCCAGCAACCAAGCCCCTACATACTATGTGTGTGAGCAGACATGTACAAATCAATTCATGTTTGACAGAATAAGAGATATAAGCTTCATTAAGGATTCAAAGAATAGCATGCTTACATTCAGTCAGAAGGACCAAGAGCTAAGAGATTCTTTATAGAATAGAATCACAGTGTAATATACTAGATAGAGCAAGACTTTGGAGCCAGGCTGAGTGGATTTGAGCTAACACACTATGTGCCTTTGGGAGAAAAACTTACCTCTTTGTGCCTCAGTTTTTCACATCCTTAAAATAGGGCTATTAATACTTATCATATGTAGGATTATATAAGTATTGAATTGACATATGAATACCTACAGTTATTATTACCAGATGACTTTTGAGATGGACACATAAGCATGAATAGGACCCTATGGTGGGAGAAGCAGGACATTAAAAGGATGAATGTGGGAAAGTGAACAGTGCTCAGAAAAATGCAGGTTTTTCAATTTAGCTGGGGAAGAGAATGCACATTGGGAAGGAAACAAATGGAAGTGTTTGGTGGGCACCATAGTATGCCCAGCTAAGGAATGTCTTCTTAAGTTCAAAGAGAATATGGAACTTCAAAGGTTTTAGAACAGGGAGATCGTAAGAGTAGAACTGTGTTTTGGGAAAAGTAATCTGACAACCAGATAGTATAAATGATAGTGAGAAAGATCGACTCTACTCTCACTGAGTAAACTTCTTGATGGAATATTTTTTCCTAAGTAGGCTTTCACACTGGCAAGAATATGTATTAAACAGCTGACAAAATATTCTGGTCTACTTGGCAGTCATCTTTGTCAGGATAAATTAATAATATAAGCTTATGGTTTATAAACCTGTCCATTCATCCATCTATCAACTGAGTTACTTATTATGTTAACATGCGCTTTGTTCTAGACTTATAAAGATATACAAGTACAGCAGACAAATAAAAATTTAAAAACCATATAGGAAAAATGGAAAGCTAATTATCTAGGTTAAGGATCTAGAATAAGATGCTAAATCTAACAATGGTTACATTTGCTCGAACTTTCTGAAAAATCAGGAATAAAACAATCCGAATTGTGCAGTAATTTCTGCCTAATAAAAATATTTTAGTTTTTTAGGTAAAACTAGCTTTTTCTTCCTTGAGTCTAGGAGAAAATAAGCATATATTTCTGGTGAAGTCTAACTTTCAGAAATTGAAATACCAATCTCCCTATAGTCATTTCTAATGATTAGTGGTCTAAGTAGTTCCTCGGAGTCTATATTCTATAGTTTCTGCCAAATCTATAGTCTAGAGTTTGGATCTGAAATATTCCACAAAGGCCCATGTGTTAAAGTCTTGGTCACCACCCTGTGGTGCGATTGCAAGATGGTGGAACCTTTAAAAGGTGGGGCCTCACAGGAGGAACTTTGGTCATTATAGGTATGCCCTTGAAGGGAATCTTGGAACCCCAACTCTTCCTCTCTCTGTTGCCTTCCGGCTGCCTTGAGATGAGCACTCTCTCCACTTTGCACTCCTGCCATGATGTACTACTCCACCACAGGCCAAAAGCAATGGAGCCAATTGATCATAGACTGAGACCTTCAAAACTATGAACTTAAGTGAAGCTTTCCTCCTTTTAAGTTGGTTATCTCAGGCATTTTGTCACAGCAATGGGAAGCTATCTGACAACAAAAGCAAGGACTTAAAAAGAAAAATCATGACTGTTTTGTCATGTATATAGAGATACTTGGGACATAGATGATATTCAGGAGGTATCCTCACCACAGAAATGATCCCTCTACCTTTCTATTAGGAAAGTAGGTTATTTGTACAACATATTTTGAGACATATAAAAGTATAGGAAATAATAATAAATTTGACAATATCTAATAAAGCTTTAGATATACATATCTCAGGATCTAGCATGGCCCATGTTTCTAATACCAATATTTAGCAAGTGTTCCTGTATTTTCATATTTGAATCATGCATGTGTGTGTGTGTGTGTGTGTGTGTGTGTGTGTGTGTGTGTGTGTTGCTGGGGACTGAACCCAGGGCCTCATGCATGCCAAACAAGTACTCTACCCCTGAACCACATTCCATCTTGAAACCTCTTGAAAAGTTGCTTCTTTATTTCACTAGAGTTAACCAGTATCATCTTTGTCTTATTTTACTGCAGAAATATGTTTACATTAATAACATATGATACTGATTTTTGTATGGTAGGACTCCAAACACATAATAATGGATAAATGTTTCAGAATAATTTCTATGGCTTGATATATTTGCCACATTTTATCCACTATTATGTGTTTGAGATCTGTTCTTCAACATCTACATGTAGATGTAGTTCATTCAGTATTCCTGATCTCCAGTGACTGTACCTATAAGTTGCTTTTTTCTATTACTACAAACAGTGCTGCACTGAATATCTTTATCCACGTCTCCTTGAGCATGCATTTAAGAGTTTTTCTGGTGAATATACCCAGAAATGGAAAAGTTAGATCATGAAGTGTGAATATCTTAAATTTTATTTTATGTTCTCAAGTTGTTCTTTGAACTATTTGAACTATTTTACTACCATCAGCAGAATATTAGAGCTCCTGTTTTATCATAACACTTTGTGTTACCATACTTTTAAAACAAAAAATGATACTCAAAATAGTAGCTCATTGTTTTGATTTCTGGTATCATTGGTAAAGAAGTTTGGCATTTCAAATAATTTGTATGAGTACTATTTATGGTCTTCTCATAATCTATCTTTGCATTGAGTTTTAAATATATTCTCTTCCCTGAGACTTGTTTGAAAAGCTATTGGTGGTTATTTTTGCTCTGTAGAAGTTTTAAATAATACCAACATATGATATCTGATATAAAATAAAACTCACCAAAATGATGCATATTTTCCACTTTTTGTTAAACACAATTTTACTTTTGTTAATTTCATCATGCTTGAAAATGACTAAAGTTTGGTTTGACCCATTAAGGTAGGTGTCAAAGGAAATAAACCTCCCTTCATGAATATCATACACACAGCAGCCTGGGGCAGGGAACTTCTAGGGCTAAAGCGATGGAGATCTCAAGTCCTTTGTCACCAGCATGAAAAGAAATTGCCAGAAAATGTGCTTTCAGGCATTAAAAAAGAAATGAAACTTTTTTTTCAAATTATATTATGCTCTAGAGAACATAAAAAGTAGTTTCTTTGGAATCTTATAGACTAGACAGAGAGGAAATAAATTTCATTTTTCCAGTGAACTTATGTTTACCTTTCCTCAATAACAGGATGTACTCTGGGGCCATGGTGTGTTATGTCCTCCCCTGATAGTGCCCTGGCTCTGTCTAACTTCCTTTGACTAATATCTTTAATTCACTACTCTAAAAACTTTCCATATTTTCCAAGTAATGGCCAGTTAGATATTTTAATGGACAAAAAAATTAACTCAATAATAAAAATTACAAAACTTGTAAAATAGATTAAGCAAAAAATGTCCATATGAGCTCTATGAAGGAACATAAGGGATTTTAATGACTGGAGAGACAGACTGTGATCCTGAATGAGGACAGTCACTACTGAAAATTTCAATTGCCTCAAATTAATATATATGCATACTTTAATTACCCAAAAATTCTGACACATTTTGGTAAAGTAATTCAAAGTTCAAAAGGATAAATTGCATAACTGAAAAACTCCCCAAAACAAGACTAATATATTAGTCTTGTAAAACTGGAGCATAAAAATGAAATCCAAAAGCAGGTAACATAAAGCATTAAATGATGAGTGTGACTTTTGAAATCAGTTTGAAAGGGATGGACAATTCTATGTTATGGATAGTCATTTAATCAAAGTTAAGTTACTACTTCACATGATATGCCAGTCTAGACTCTTGGTGAATTCAGAGGTTAGTTGTAAAGAAAAAGAAACCATAGTTTTCATAAGACTATAGAGTAAGATATTTATATACCTTCTAGGAAAACCTGGAAAACATAATAGAAAAAAATTAATCAAAATGGTTATAAAGTTTCTTCATGGTCATACTAATAATGATGAAGGTAACAATGGTGAATAAAGCTGAAAGAAAAAGTCTTTACTCTTATCTTCATTTTACTATGGAAATAAGTTTTATGTCTAAAAGGACACACACTGAATACCTGCAAGAATTGTAGGAGAGGAGGAGAAAACATTTCCTTCTTACTTTGTATTTATTAAAAAGGAAGAAAATAGAGTGGGATTGTGGGCAATTTTCACCTTTTATCCCCCTTGTTTTCCAGGTTTAAATTTTTTAAATAAAACATGTACTATCACAGAAGAAAACACATACCTTTGAAGTAATGCTAAGGCTTTAAAGTAAGCTAAAGTCTAATTCAACTCTAAGAAAGAAACTCTTAAAAATCAATTTTAAAAAGACAGTCAACCCAATTGAAAAATAGGCAAAGGACATGACTATAAAAAAGCAGTTCATAAAAAAGTAAAAATGGCCAATAGGCATAATAAAATGATTTTATTTCACAAGTAATCAAAGGAATGCAAATTAAAATAATCATGAGATATCACAGTGGTCTGTGAAATTGGCAAAGATTAAAGAGGAAGAGAAAGATAATATTCAAAGCTGGCAGAGGTTTGAGGAAACATGCACACAAGCAGAGTTAGTGGGAATGCAAATCTGTACAAGAATTCTAAAGGGCAGTTTGGCAAATATATCTTAAAATGTGCTACCTTTTGACCCCCAAATTTATCTTTGTTAATGTTTCCTAAGAAAATAATCAAACAAATGCACAAAGAATATGAATGTTTTGTTTGCAGAAGGGAAAATTGGAAACTTGTCTAAATGTTCATCAAAATAATGACACACCTACAAAAAATGGAATACTAACTTGGTTCTCAAATAATTGTGTAGAATTATATTTATTCAAATGGAAAGATTTCCACAGAATAGTAGAAAAGACAGGTTATAAGACAAAATTTATCTCGCAACTATATTTTTAAAAGTGTGTGTGTGTGTGGTGTGTGTGTGTGTGTGTACACAAAAGCAAAGAAAAACTCTAGGAAGAAATGTTTCCCTCTAGTTTTTCTCTGGATGGTGGATTATAAGTGATCTTGGGGTGTTTTCCTCTTTGTAATTTCCTTGATTTGATTTTCAAATTTCTTTAGAGAGCAGACATTAGTTTATATTCAGAAAAAAATTAATGCTAAAACCCCCCATGCTATAGTTTAGATACGAAGTGTCCCCCGAAAGGTCATATGTGATAGAATGCAAGAAAGTTTAGAGATGAAATGATTGGGTTATGAGAGCCTTAACCAAATCAGTGCATTAATCCACTTGAATGGATTAACTGGGTGGTAATTATAGGCAGGTAGGGTGTGACTGGAGGAAATAGGTCATCGGGGGTGTGACTTTGGGGTTCATATTTTGTCCCTGATGAGTGAGAGTCTTTTTCTGCTTCTCATTGTGATGTCCTGAGCTGCTTTCCTCCTCCACATCTTTCCTCCATGATGTTCTGCCTCATCTCAGGCACAGAGCAATGGAGTTGGCTGTCTATAGATTGCGATCACTGAAACCTGTGAGCATCAAATTAATTTTTCTTCCTCTAGAACTGTACTTGTCAGATCTTTTGGTCACGGCAGCAAAACAAGCTGACTAAAACACCCCCACCATCTCTAATGCATATCATTCCCTCAGGGTGTCCCATATTCTATCCTTGTTTGCCACACTTAGTCTAGCTGTGACAGATTACAGGTTCTGATTCACACAGACCTGGGCTAGAATCTAAGCCCCACCTAGATGAGATGGATGGCTTTGAAGGCTTAACCTCTCTGATGTTAAAAGTATTTATCTGTGGTTCAGAGATATGAAAACTACTTAAGAAGCTTATTAAAGGAGTTAATGAGATGCTGAAAATTGGAAGAGTATCCATGGAAGTCCTGGTCTCATATGTTAAATTGAGCATATTATTATTCTTCATAGGTATGTATTCATATATCAAGTGTACCTACATAATGACAAAATCGAAAAAATTTTGTCAAACTATGGGTTTTTATGTATATTAAAGTTGACAAATATCAACAACTAGGGAATTCAATTATTATTACACATGTAGAGCAGTTCTGATGATGTTACAGCTATTCAGTTTCTAAGAGGAGTAAAATCAAATACATGCAATTAATAAATACTTATACATTTATCCCATAAGGTTTATCTTTCTTGCCTTCACTTCATGCTTCTTTCTATAGATGACGACCACCTCATCTTATTATAATGAAGATTTTTAACCAAATTTATGTTCTAATGATAGTAAATATCTGGAGGATTAAGATTAAATTGTAATTTTATTCTATGTACACAAATTGCATTTATTTTAATTTTAAATGTATTAGAAATATTAAAGTTTTGAATTCTTTTTATTTATGCTTTTAGAACATTATTTCCTTCTAAGATTTTTTTAAGGTACATATGACTGAAAAGATAAATACAAATTATAATACATGACTAACAATTTTAAAAATCAGATTTATTTATGACTGGAATTTGAACTTATTTATAAATTTAATTCAATCTTGTTATGATTTAGATATGAGGTGATCACCAAAAGCTCATGCTTTAATGAGGTGAAATGATTATATTATGAGAGGTATAATTTAATCAGTGAATTAATCCACTAATGGATTAGCTGGTTAGTAACTACAGGCAGGTGGGGTATGGTTGGAGGAAGTACTCACTGGGGGTATATCTTTGGGATTTATATTTTGTATCTATATTTCTTCCTCATCTTGGGCCCAGAGCTATGGACCTGGCCAAGCACAGACTGAATCTCTGAAACCATGAGTCAAATAAACTTTTCCTCCCCTAATTGTTCTCATCAGATATTTTAGTCATGGCATAAAAAGCTGACTAAAACAAATCATATTCAATACTTTCATAAAAATAAAACCACTTATACTTCTAATGCTAAATATCTATTAAGTTACCAATGTGGAGAGTAAGTCATCCATTCACTTATACCTAGTCGTGGGGTTCTCAAAATTTTTGGTCTCAAGGCTCCTTTAAACTATTCAAAGTTACTGAAGACTCCAAAAAGCCTCCGACTTACACGTCAACATTAATACTGAAGAGCTTTTGAAGCATGAGAATACACAAGTGTAGCTCCTACTGGCTCTCAAAGCAAATGAGGGCAGTATATGTCTCACAGCCTCTAGAAAACTTCATTGTACACATGTGAAAGTAGGAGAATAAAAAAGCCAAATTATATCTTAGTATTATTAAAAAATAGTTTGACCTCACAGACCATGAAAGGGTCTCAGTAATTTCAGGTTCCCTGAAACACTTATCTAGACAGTATACTACACATCGGAGAGTACTATAAATTGCTTAATATTGCAACACAATCCTTGATCCTCATGTGCCACTGTTGCAATTGTGCTAATCTGTACACTGTGCTAATCTTCATACCCATGAATTGGAATCTGAAGATAAGCAAGAAAATAGGCACCCCCCACTACTGCTAAATGACACTTTATATGCAAGACTCTATTGCATTAGAGTTAATAAGCTGCCTCTGACAAGTTAATTTTTCTCCTCACATACTTCCCCCACTTTCCCTGGGTCCCCTGAACGGTGTTAGTTCTGCCAGCTCTCATTGTCACATTCCAAGTGCTACTGTCTGGGTCTTCTCAGGCCCAGCCAGTGACTTTTCAGTATCTTTGATTTGAAATTCAGTTTTATTAAGGAGCTCCCCCTTGCTCAAATGTTTGTACCGCCTCCTGTTTCTGGTGACTATCCTAAATACTTGGAGGCTCATGCAGAGTCCTTGGGGGTTCGTGTTGTGGAGAGAATGGGTCCACTCTGGTTGCCTTCCATCACAGTGCCCTCCCTGACCCCAGGTATCTGCGCTAGCCTTAGTCTTGGTGCATGCTCCTGGTGATGGTGGAGCCCCACTTCGCACGGGTCCCATCCCACTCCCACCCAGCACCTTAGGGCTGATGAAGACTCCAAGACTGCAACCATGACCTTCTAGCAAGGCTTCCTTCCCCAGGTCTTCTGCTACTTGGGGTTCCATATTGACTGGAGCCAATTTGCTCCCTTTCTTTCTCTCTCAGTTACTACCATACCTGCAAAATTCTCTGGATCCCCTTCTGGGTCACTTGGAAATCACCAGAAATTTGGGGGCAGACTGCCCTTCACCTGCTCAGATCTTCCATACCACTCCCCTGTTGGCTTACCTCAAACTGACCTTAAAACTCCAAATGAAGAACAGGGCATGAGTGCGCTCTGCTCTTGGATCATTTATTTGGTCATGCCCTACCCCCTCGGGGTTTATTTCAGGTTTAATTCTAACTGCACAGTTCAGGGAGTTCAAGTTATATTTGAGAACTTTCCTCATCTACAAGCTGTTCTCCCTCTCTTTGACTCAAAGATTTTTATTGGTCATCGTTGCAGGGCAGATGAGGTTGCAGGGCAGATGAGGGGATGAGATTCACATCCCCTATGTAAATCTCTGCAGTCTTGTGCCAGAGCCCTCAGTGTTGCCCTAAAAGCTATGGTTGTCTTTCTCTGAGCATCTCTATTCTGTTTCTGGTAAGTCCTTCATGAATAAATGTAAGTACCATGTCTCCCATGGTCTGATGGTAGTAGTAGGGGAATGAACACTGACTACAGCATTACTACTCTACATCCTATAACTTATTTACTAGATTTGGCTTTCCATTTCCTTTTTTTTTTTTTTTTTTTTTTTGAGGGGGGAAGGTAATGTTAAATGTTTGCAGATAAATGCTCATTTGTGAACACAGATCAGCCAAAGCTCTTTTTTATAAAGGATACTTTGTGGTTTAGGGTGGAGTCATTACGGCAACTGAACTATTCTGCTCCCTTGACGTCAAAGGAACAAGTTCCACTCTGAGATAAGATGCATGTGCCCACTGCTGGATGAGGACCACTAGGTGGGTTTTCTGCTTTGTTACTCCCCCGCCCCCTTCCCCAGTATCAGGGATCAAACACCATGCATGTTAAGCAAGCACTCTATCACTCAGCTAGATCCCAGGCCCTGTCTGCCTTGTGGGAAAGCTTGCTATTGTCAATGTTTTATGCCATCCTGTCTGGTCTCCCCACAGTCCTTCCCAGCTTCCCCCTCCTAGCCACCTTGCAGTTGCTCCCTCCAGAGCCTGGCTACTTTCCCTAAGGCTTTTTCAAAGCGCCTCTTACATGCACATCCTCCGAGCTTTTCACACTGAGAATTACTTCAAAGGCTCAGCAGCCCTGGGAAGGGAAGAAATGACAATAAAAGAAATCCCAACTGGAGAAGGGTTTGCTTTGGCAGTTGTTTGATTGTTCTGTAGGTGGGGAGGTGCCTGTTCCAAACCTCTGTAGCTCACTGGCCCTTGCAACTCATTACAGATGTTTTCTTCTGGTCTGGTTTCTTTCCGGTCCCTTCTGAGGCTCTGAACCCCCACTTCTAGCAGGCTTATGTAAATTTCCCGAGGCCTCAGCTGCTCCGGCTGCCATTGATCCCTTTATCTGTTGCCAACACAGGATCCTCCTAATCTTGCTTTGAGCCACAGTGTCTACACTCAGGAGGGGAGGGGCTCAAACGCTAAGGAGGTGGGACCCTTTGCTGTCAGGTTATTGGGCACTGCCTGAGTGAGTGACTGAAGAACTAGCCTATCAGAAAGTTTGCCCAACCGTGGTGCTCAGAATACACTCATGTATCCCCTACCAAGATCCTGAAACCTTACCTCAAGTATTATCATTGCCTTGAGCAGAGTTTACAAATTTAATAAAAAAAAAAAATTTCATGTGAACCAAGCCGATCACTGTCTGAATTCACCCCACTAATCATCAGTTTAGGACTCTGGCTGACTTGCCCAAATTAGGAATTTTTCAAACTATTTGAGTAATTTGGATTAGCAACAAGTTAAACAAATTAGTATTTGTTTATTGACAATGCATTTCAAAAAACCTGAACCATAAAGTTCAGAACCCATCCAGGCAACCTATTGGGACAGATGTTTGGGGGATGGGGTGTCTGTCTTACAGCTGAGCTTGGAAATCTAGCTAAGTTAAATACTGAATTCTCTGGATGAAATAGTTACCATAAATCCTCCTCATTTCTCTGCAGAGTCTGCAAGAACCTACTGACTGGATGTTGTTTTGCTGTCACTACTCTCAAGTGGATTCAGTGGTAGGGACTGGAAAATACTGGACACACATTGGTCCTTGTGGTTCTCTCCAGAGTCTGCTTGTCCCTTCCAAAGGGATTCTGAGGCTCGCCTTTAGGAGTTGCCGCCTTTCACTTCCCCACAGAATCAGAATTGTTCACACCATGAAATGTCAGAGCAGCTGGACAAACACCAAGTGCCCAAGTTAAAACAACAAAGAACTTTCTGGGGCCTTGAGCTTGCTGATGTGAGGGATTGTTTCTGAAAACAAAGCAATCCCACAGACCCTCTGCCACCTGCTAAAAAGCACATCCTGCGTGTGGTATATAATTTGAGAATAAAATCTATTATGATGCATTCTCTAAATTGCTCTGACTTGGTTAGGAAGTAAGTTGTTCTAGTTTTGCATTCTGTCTGCACTGAGCAGTCTGAAGAAATAATAAGGTAATAAGTATCCATGTGAATTTTCCCTGGGTAAAATTAGATCAAGATATGAACCAAGACATGAACTAGTCCAGCAACTTCCAAGAATCCCAATCTGGTGGGTGTGGGTGTGTGTGTGTGTGTGTGTGTGTGTGTGTGTGTGTGTGTGCGCTAGAAATATAATGAGGTGAAAACTATACTCACCAAACTCCTCTAAGGGAGAATACTGTATATAATTGAAAGGAACAAAGTTTTAGTGCAACTGGGAATTTGTACCTTTACAATGCACCCTTGAACAAAAATAGTTGGTGGACTCACTATGGTCTAAGGAAGATGAATGCAATTAATTCCTAAGCTTTTTGCATTTTTATATGAGGCATGGTCAGAATAGAATAACTGGGTCAGCAGAGGAGAGGCTGTCTTACAACCCAAGTCCTCCTGCCTGCCCAACTGCCAGAGCATTTGGCATCTCCCTCAAACATTGAACTGAAAATTTTGGAGTGCTTTTAAAGCATTGGTTTGAAGGCAATGCCAAAATGTTAGCTTGCCAAAGAGCTCACACAACTGGCTGAGACCCTGGACCTCAAGTTTGCCATCCTGGAGATTTGACTGATTCATACCATATTGTTCATCTGGAGTTTTTAAAATCAGGTGATCTGAGTGTGTTCTGGTCCCAAAGCTATTTCTTGGGGAGTTGGGGGTAGATGGGGCAATCTCAAAGCAAATGTATATATTAGGGATAAAAGAGGAAGCAGAACATCTGTGCAGTCACTTAGCCAAATTTTATGGAGTTTAACATCTAAAGGTACTAAATGCCTTCTTCTGTTACCCCCAGCATCCTTAATCAGGGATTGAACCCAGGGGCACTTATCCATTGAGCCACATCCTTGGCTTTTTTTTTTTTTTTTTTTTTTTTTTTTTTTTGAGACAGCATCTCACTAAAGTTTTTGCTTAGGGCCCCACTAAGTTGCTGAGACTGGCTTTGAACTTGTGATCTTTCTGCCTCAGCCTCTTGAACCACTGGGTTTACAGGCTACCACCATACCCAACAAGCACCATCTCATTCTAAGACCCACCTGAGATGAACTGGCCCCACACAGAGAGTCTCTGGGCATTTATACATGTAGTTCCCACCATTAGGAATTAGGAAGGTTGGTACCTGTAGGTGAAAGGATGGGGTGGAAGAGAAAGGGCCTGGAGAGTGAAACCATTTTTTAGAGATACTGGAGGGGCATCTGGGCTATGGGTGAGGTGCTCTGTAGAAAGCCTAAGTGGGACTGACTTCCTTTGTACTCAGGTGCTTGCCCTGATCTGAATGTTTTGCCCCCCTCCCCCATCTCATCTGTTGAAACGTCATCAATGCAATAGTGTTAAGAGGAGGAGCCTTTCGCAGGTGATTAGGTCCTGACAGCAGAGCCCACATGGGCAGGATTACTGCAATTACTAAAGAGGCTTGAGGGAGATGGTTCTGCCCCTTCCATCATGTGAGGATACAGAACGGGCTGACATGAATCTGCTGGTGTCTTGATGGTAGACTTCCCAAACTTCAGAACTGGGAGTAATACATTTTTCTTATTACAAATAACCTGGTATAAGATATTTTACCATGGCTAAGACACCAGTTATTTTGAGATCCCTTGACCTAGATGATAACTAAAAAGTCTACTGAACATATGTCTTTGGGATAAATTCAGGTCAGAATTTATAAACTCTGTCCCATGTCATTTGCCATCCAGTCACTGCTCAAGCACCCAGCTCTACAACTGTAATTCGATATTTGTGTGTCCATTTTATCTATTGATGTGGACTATCATTTGTTAGCTCTCTTTTCCCAGGAAAGGATAAACTCCTTCCTCAAAGATCATCCTCAGAGCAGAGCTCCATACTCAATGACAGCCCAGTGCACACTGGAAGCTTGAGTTTGCAACAAACATGGTCTCCAACCTTCTGCCTGCAGCTGATCCCAAGTTCCTCTCTCACCTTAGTGAGAAGATCTCATTGAGGTTTGCTCAAATTTTCACTCAAATGAAAAGCAAATTCAATTTGTTACAGTTGTCCTTTGTTTAGGCAAAATAAGAAAGAGTTTGCCAAAATCAAAATGGAACTTTTGGAATCAATCGTAAACATTTTTAAAATGGAGCATGTATGTCCAGGTGCTTATTATGTGTTTGCTTGGTCCTAAGTTAGTGTCTCTAGTTGCTTGGATGTTCTTGAGCACCAAATAAAGACAAAGGAGATTATTTGATTTGACCTGTATATAGGGTTGGGATTATTTAGTCCAGATAAGAGAAGTCTAAGGAGTAATAGCCTTATGAAAGCCATCATTAACTAAATTTTTTTAAAGAAGAAGAAAGAACCTAAATTTCTGCATGAGAGATTTTTACACTAATGGAAATCATTGAGTATTGGAATAAATTACATTGAGAGGATATGGAATCTTTTCTAAGGGTCATTTAAATTAAGCTTGTCAGGAACAAGATAGGTTAGTACTGATCATAACTGAAAGAAGGAGGAACATCTCCCCTCTACTCTTAGCTGATGGAGAAAAAAAATCTCAGCAATGGTTCCTCTAGCTTTAATTTCGTTTTTAATTGCTATGCATTAGTAACTAAGGGCAAACTGATTTTACCAGAACATCTTTGTAAATGATGCATTGTTTTTGAGGAAAATGAGTGTACAGAAAAGGAGTTTTTAAATGTATGTGTAATTTTATGCACAATTATTACATTGAGATAAGATTTTAAAAACCAACCCCATCAAAGAAAAATTGGGAGAAAAACATACCATAACATCTTTTAGACACTTGAAAATAATCATCTATGTAATGTATAAAGCTGCTCCCCTGCCCATCAGGTACAGCCATTTTGCCCGCCTCCCAACCACTTGTCAATCTGTGAACATCCTAGCTAACTATTGGTTCATCAGTCAGCTTGCAAGTATCCTTCTCCCATATTGGTCCCCTGTTAGCCCGGCAGAATTCAATTTTTCCATTCTTCTGTCTGTCCTACTCACTTTTCTCTATCCTCCTGGCTCTCCACTCTCTCTAGTGCACGCCCTTTCTTTTCCTTTCTATTTTCCTCTCATTTTCTCTCTTACCCTGCAGAGAGACACTGTTTGCTTAATAAATTCCCTTATGTGATTTCCCGTGTCCGGCGTGGTTTTGTGGGATTTCCTTACATCCGGTGCCGTGACTCAGATGGGTCCTTCCACTGTCGTGAGTGGAACCCATCTAAGCCCCAGTGCCCCCAGGACACGGCTCCACCTTCCATTCTGCCCGGTCGTTCTGCTCTGCATTTATCACCAGACTTCAGGTTGGTGAGTACGCTGGCTTATCTGCTGGGTGGATTCCTGATTTTATGGTGGAGATCTCTCTCAGGGTTGAGGCTCATCTCGTTCACACTCGAAAACCCTGATATCAGGTCCTCAACTCTTCTTGGCTTTTGCCTGGCCCCACATGCTTGTGTGACACAATCAATGTGCTGCCCCTCATCTCCAGCCCAGTACTCTGGCCTTGGGATGCTCTGGCCACAGACTTGGCTGCATCAGTCCCCACCGTGGAATCTGGGTCCTCCAATCTGGCAGATTCCACCCTGGGAACCCTTCGCCTGACCTCTGGTTCTTAAAGCCATCAAAATCCATTGTGTAATGGCACATAGCTTCCGTGAGCAAGTGGGCAATGGAAAGGGATTCCTTATCTTCAAGTCTCTTCTTTCTTGCTTCTTGGCTCTTCCTGCAGGCTCAAGTGCCTCCAGACCCTGCTTCTCCGCCTTCCCCTGCTTCCCCATGTAATATAGGCAGCCCCATTCACCAAGTAGTGGGAAATAATTGTTTAACAATTTTCTGCGTCCAAACCTAAATTAATTACTAACCAGTAAAAGAGTTAAAAGGACCTAAGCATTAAGCTTCCGCTAGAACATTTTAGCCCCTTTCAGATTCAGATCTCAGTCAAGGCTTACATTGAAATGTAAATGGAGGAAGGCAGTGTGGGAAACCAGTCTGAAGCCCAAGGAAAAAAGTGTCCATTTTAAATTTCTTTTGGGCTACAACTCAGAATACTTTTCTCCCTTTCACTTTTTCTCTCCTCATTTTCTCATGCTTTAATTAATAACCATTATCATTTTTCTTCTAGGACTTTTGTTTTTTTTTAATGCTATATTTTTGAGCTCACAATTTTGATCCTACATACCTAGGTTAATGATTTTTGATCAGTTCTTTTTATCCAACTCTAGAGTTATTTTTGAACATCTGTTACATTGCAATGGAGATAAATATTACAAGGCCTTTGTTTTTGTGTTAAATATAAGCGCACATAAAAATTAAAATTTTAAAAATGGATCCAAATATTTTTAATTCACGTGATTTGATTTAATTTAAATTGGGTAAACTAATAGAAGTAAAATGTCCTTAAAATTAACTCACAAGTCTCTAAGTGGTCAAACTAATAAAATGTTGATGTTTATAAAATTTCTAACATCAATTTTTCTAGGATTTTTCTTCAACAGGAAAGAGATGGCAAATACTGTTGGTACACTTGTCTGATATCTTGGTTTTTCTACAATGAGTGAATTAGAGTCGACATGTATGGGATTACTCAAATGTGTTTGTTAGAGACATCTGATTAATTTATAAAGTTATTCCATGGAGTAACATACTCAAAAACATTATTCTTTGTATATTAAATGTGTTCATATTTTCCAGGTATACAAGCCTTTAAAGCAGAAAATTTATCAAGCTGCTGTTCTCCAAATTAAACTTGTCTGTAATGGTAAACCTATCATTTAATGTTCTGCAATAGGACCCGTCATCAATAGGGTATATGTAAAATGACATTTAAGAAATGTCAGTAGCAAAATGGAACAACAGTGACTGAAATTGGGGTCTCTGATGACCTCATGGCTGTGGCATGCCTGGTGCCTGGGAGTGCTCCTGTGCAGGGGCACAAGATGCCTAACTGCTGTGGCAGTACATTGATCTCAGGCACACAGCTCTTGGGCAGGAAGGAATTCTTTTGCTAGATAACAAGTGTTTCATCAGCTCCCTTCTCTGGTTCCTGCCCACCTTACAGTAACTTTGGAACCTAACATTGCACATATATAAAGATTGCTGACATAACTCTTCAGATCCGTGTTTCCATCAGAGAACAGAGCTCCATCTGATCTCAGCTTAATCTTCAAAATCTGTGTTTATAACTCTTTATTTTCTAATACTCCTTTGCCCCTCACTGAAAAGCCCCACGTTACCTGAGATAAGGCTCTGCCTCACAACCCTGCTACACATTACAATGGCTCCAAAGTAAGCCTGACTTTAACTCATTTAAAGTTGTGTTCAAAAGTTTGATGTTTGTTGTAAAGATTACTGTGATCTCAAATGGGAACTCAGCCAAAATTCAAGATAGCTATTGCACAAACTGAATGTTTTACTGTTGGTGATTCCATTTTGTATTTTCCTTGTAAACTCTAATTGTTGCCTGATCAATATTTTGCAGAAGTATTGCTTCAAAAGTGAACATCATAAATTAACTTGGAATAGTAAGCCATCACCTATAGGACAGATAATGTAAACCCCAATTAGATAAAAGGGGGTAAATAACTGTAAAGTTATAAACATTAAAGCTAAAGCCCAGTACTCTTACTTTATGACTGGTGAGACTGACTTGCTTGATGGTTAAGATCAAACTTAGAGATTGAGATTAAATACAGAGGTCAAGAAAAGTCCATATTTGGGTCTTGCCCTCAAAGTCAGCCTGAACCCAGAGAATAAGAGGACTTCTCTAAGGAGCTTTGCAACTCTGAGTCACACAACCTCCTAACCAAGGAGATTGATGAGACCACTAAAGGATGAAAAATCACTCAGTGCATCTGCTGCAGAGGAGGGTCATGGAAAAAGGGAGACATCCTTGGTGCTTTCAAGGAAAGCCACCTCATGGAGGAGACCCTGCCTAACCAATGGTACTAATGGAGCTAAGAAGCTGCTCTTAAGTTCTCTATGAGTAATCCCTGTGGAAACTCAGCTGACTCTCTGACAGGAACAGGTCACTTTGACCAACTTGATCTTAACACCTAGAAAAACAGTTAAAACCAAAATAAAGCCATTCTTGGGCATTTAAACGAAATAATACTTAAATGTAACTTAAGATGTACACTTGTGTTAGCCCACTAGAATAAAGACTAAAAGCTACAAAAGAGATTCTTAAGCAAATGTGCCTGATAACTATAAGAGAAACTGCCAGAGTCAGAAGTTTTAGTCAGTTTAAAGCCTACAGACACAGGTAGGCTTATTCTTGTTTGCTAGTAACAGAAGTATAGAGATCTCTACTAAATGTTGTGTTTACATTCCTGATAACCTGGACAATGTTAAAGTTCCCAAATAAAGTCCTTGTCCTCTCCAGCCTTTGCTAGGCCTTATGGGAACAACTTCTCAGTTCTTCCACCCCTTGGTGAGGAATTACTGACTTCTGTCATCTTTATGATATGTATTGGCATGTTCCAGATTCTGCAACATTTATATTGTATCAATCTCATTTCAGTTCTCATGTCTTTTTGTTCTTCTCTCATAGAAGCACCCATCCCCAGATGCCTTTATAACCTGCTCTTTCCAACCGGACTTCTACCATGAACCCCTCAATTAACCCGATTTCTAAAAAGGGAACTCCAAACTGCTTGTCCCACGCTGCCCCCTTCCAGCTTGAAGAAGCCAGATCAGTCATCACCCCTTTTCCCTACAGCAGTGAAGGAGTTCCTAGAATTAGAGGGGTAAATGAAGTCAGAATTGGGGACAGGCAGTTAGTGTAGAAATAGGAGATCAGTCAAATCAAGGAAATGAAGTCCATGAAAATCATCTGCCTTTGGAAGTCTGGAAGGAGAATTGACTTTTTACATCTCACCTGCAAAACCAACCCCAGTCACTTAGGCAGGAAGGAGAGAGAAGGTTTCAAAAAGAACTGGAGAGCAAAAGATTTTCTTATAAAAAAAGAAATGGGGGAATATAATGTATAAAGCTGCTCCCCAGCCCATCAGGTACAGCCATTTTGCCCGCCTCCCAACCACTTGTCAATCTGTGAACATCCTAGCTAACTATTGGTTCATCAGTCAGCTTGCAAGTATCCTTCTCCGATATTGATCCTCTGTTAGCCTGGTGGAATTCAACTGTTTTACTGTAGCTTCCCCGCCATCTTTTTCCATTCTTCTGTCTGTCCTTCTCACTTTTCTCTATCCTCCTGGCTTTCCACTCTCTCTAGCGCATGCCCTTTCTTTTCCTTTCTATTTTCCTCTCATTTTCTCTCTTACCCTGCAGGGAGACACTCTGTTGCTTAATAAATTCCCTTATGTGATTTCCCGTGTCTGGCGTGGTTTCGTGGGATTTCCTTACAATCTATATTTTTAAATTTTTAATTCCTTCATTTCTAGAGCATAATCATACTCTGTAGAAATAAATGTGACAGTGACTCCAAACCTTCCATGTCCAAAGGACTAATCCTCCCTTTTTTGTCTTTGCATTGAAAACAAAGGCTGATCAAAAAAACAGACCTGCAGATTCCTTAGTATTTAACATACAATAAATGTAAATTGTTCAATAAATATTTTTTGGAAATTGGCTATTTGGAAAAGGAATGAAGTTATTTCCTTACTTCAATGTATAAACCAAAAGAAATTCCAAATTATTAAATATACAAAATGAAAACAATAGATCTGTCTAGTAACTCTTGTGTGGTCAATCTTTGGATAGGGAGAGAGAATTATAAACAATGCTCGAAATGGCAAAAATTGCAGAAAAGATGAATAGATATTCACATGTTAATGTTAAAAACTTTTGTTCATTAGCATACACACACAGAAAATGAAAGAAAAATTATTCCCTAGGGAAAATATTTGTAACGTGAAATGTTTGTTATTGATGTATAAAAATAGTCTTTCAAATTCACAACAAAAGGAGGAACTCAGCAAATGGAAAGTGGACAAAAGACATAAATAGGAGATTTCTCAGAAAAGAAGAAAGACAAAAATAAATAAAATATAAAAAAATGTTCATCTGCACTAGTCATAAAAATTACAAAAGAAGTTTTTAGCCATAACTTTTTAAAGGTATAATTGACAATATTACACATATTTGTAGTGATAAATGTGGTATTTTGATATATGTATACATTGTGAAATTATTAAAAACAAGCTAAATATATTCATCACCTCACAAGCCTATTTTTTTTTTTTTGTGGTGTGAACATTTAAGATCTACTCACTTAGCAAATTTTAAGTACATAATACTTAAAATTATTAATTATAGTCACCATGTTGTATAGTAAATCTCCAGAATTTAATCTTCCTAACTAAAACTTTGTACCCTTTGGCCAGCATTTTTCCATTCCTCCCCTTTTCCTTTAGTCCTAGGTAACCACATCCTAATCTCTGCTTCTGTGAGTTGTTTTTTCTTTTTTTTAGATTTACAGTATAGGTGAGATCAAGCGGTATTTGCTTTTCTGTGCCTGGCTTATTTCAGAACATAATGTGCTTCAGGTTCATCCATGTGGTTGCAAATGAAGGAATTTCCTTATGTTTTAAGGCAGAATAGTATTCTGCTTTGTAGTCCTGATACTTCATTTACTGGTGACAAGTTCTGTTCCCTCTAATGTTGAAGTTTAAACACTAGAGAAGCATGCCAAGGCAAGCATATTAAGCAGGTTTTATTCAAAGGTAATAATACAGACTTCTCCTGGGAGGGAGAAGGGGGCTGTGGCTGATGTTCTAAAGTCCCAAGAAGTGAGCACCCTACATCTTTTATATGTTAAGGTCTCTTTTGTTAGGCAGTTCTCTACCCACTTATCTCTCCTTCCTGCCTACAGTGACTAGGCCTGGTTTTGCAAGTGAGATGTAAAAAGTGAGAAGTGGATGGGGCAGGAGGAGGGCCAAAGTGTTTCAGCCAGGCAAGGGCCCAGGGAGCACTAATTAGCATCTCCTCGTCTGTAGTTCCTGACAAGGGAAGGTAAATTTGGTTATCAATGGGCTCTGCAGGTCCTTGACATTCCATTCTCCCAGGACAGTCCCCAACTTCCAGAGGCAGATGGCTTTCATGGCCTTCGTTTCCTTGATTTGACCTGATCCCTATTTCTACACTAACTGCCAGTTCCCAATTCTGGCTTCAGTCCTACATACCACATTTTCTTACCCATTCATCTACTGACAAACACCCAGGCTGATCTCACATCTTGGTGATTGTAACGAATGCTGCAGTGAACAGGAGAGCAGATGTCTCTTCAACATACTGATTTCATTGCTTTAGGATATGTACCAGGAAGCGGGATTGCTAAAGCATATGATAGTTCTATTTCTAGTCTTTTGAGGACACTCCATACTGTTTTCCACAGTGACTTCACCAATTTTCACTCCCACCAACGGTGTGCAACTGTCCCTTTTTGAAGCCGGAATTAAGGACAGGTAGTGTAGAAATAGGGAATCAGGTCAATTTGAGGAAACGAAGCCATGAAGCCATCTGCCTCTGGAAGCTGGAGACTGCCCCTGGAAGAATGGAATGTCAAGGATCTCCGGAGCCGCTGATTACCAAATTTACCTGCCTTTATCAAGGACTGCAAGCAAGGAGCTGCTAATTAATGCCCCCTGGGCCCTTACCTGCCTGAATCACCTTGGCCCTCCCCCTGCCCATGGCTTTTCACTTAATGCAAAACCAGGCCTAGTCATGTAGGCAGGAAGGAGAGATAAGGGGGGAGAGAACTGGAGAACAAAAGAGAATTTAACCTATAAAAGATGTAGGGTGCGCTCACTTCTTGGGACTTTAGAACATCAGCCATGGCCCCCTTCTTCCTGCCGGGAGAAGTCTGTATTGTTACCTTTAAATAAAAGCTGCATAAAACCTGCTTAATATGCTTGCCTTGGCGTGCTTCTCTAGTGTTCAATCTTCAACATTAGAAGGAGCAGAACTCGTCACCGGTAACCAGCGGTATCATTTTCTCCATATCCTCACCATCACTGATTGTCTAGTCTTTTTGATAATAGACATTCAAACAGACCTGAGGAGATACCACATTGTGATTTTAGTTGATGATTAGTGATGCTAAGCATTTCTTCAAATAACTGCTGGCCATTTATATGACTTATTTTAAAAAATGTTTATTTGGGTCGCTCAGCTTTTTAAAAATCAGTTTGTTTTCATACTAATGAATTTTGAGTTCCTTATGTTTTTTTATGTATTAACCCGAGATATAGACATATAGATATATTTCTATTTCTATCTCTATATGTATATATTTTGCAAATATTTTCTCAAATTCTATCATCTTGACTCTCAGTTTTTTCCTAAGCTGTGCAGAACCTTTTAATTTGATGAAATCTCTATTTTTTTTGTTTTTATTGCCTGTGTTTTGGGGCCATATCCAAAAAAATCTTTGCCTAAATTAACGTCAAGAAGATTTTCACTGTTTTTCTTCCAGCAATATTATAGTTACAGATCTTACATTTAAGTTTTCAATCCATTTTGAGGTTTTTTTTTTTTTTTTTTTTTTTTTTTTTTTTTTTTTTTTTATGGTATGAGAGAGAGGTCTAGTTTCATTCTGCTACATGTGGATATCAAGTTTCCCAGCATTATTTATCCAAAGAGTCTGTTCTTTTCCCATTGTGTGTTCTTGGCTCCTTTGTCAAATGTCAATTGATAAATGTGAGGGTTCATTCCTGGGCTGTTTTGTTCCATTGTTGTATGTGTCTGTTTTTATGCCAGTGTCATGCTGATACTGTATCTTTGGAGTATATTTTTAAATCAGGTAGTGTGTTGCTTTGAGCTTTGTTCTTTTTCCTCAAGACTGCTTTGGCTGTTTGAGGTGGGTTTTTTTGCTGTTATTATTGTTCCATATGAATTTTAGGAATTTTTCTTTATTTCTGTAAAGAATGTCATTGGAACTTTGATGGGGATTATGTTGAATCTATAGATTGTTAAGGGATCCCACGAAAACCACGCCGGACTCGGGAAATCACATAAGGGAATTTATTAAACAAACAGTGTATCCCTGCAGGGTAAGAGAGAAAATGAGAGGAAAATAGAAAGGAAAAGAAAGGGCATGCGCTAGAGAGAGTGGAAAGCCAGGAGGATAGAGAAAAGTGAGAAGGACAGACAGAAGAATGGAAAAAGATGGTGGGGAAGCTACAGTAAAACAGTTGAATTCCACCAGGCTAACAGAGGATCAATATCGGAGAAGGATACTTGCAAGCTGACTGATGAACCAATAGCTAGCTAGCATGTTCACAGATTGACAAGTGGTTGGGAGGCGGGGAAAATGGCTGCAATGGAAAGGGTGGGGGAGCAGCTTTATACATTACATAGGTAATCTTTGCGTAATATCAACAGTTTAACAATATTAATTCTCCAATCCATGAACACAGGCTATTAAACCATTTATTTATCCCGATTTCTTTAATCATTGTTTTATAGTTTTCATTGACGTGATTTTTACCTTCTTAAATTTATTCCTAAGCATTTTATTATTTTTTAATGCTGTTGTAAATAATATTGTCTCCTTGATTTCTTTTTTGGATAATTTTTTGTTTTTTATAGAAATGCTACTGATTTCTACATGTTGATTTTTGTATTCTGCAACTTTGTTGACTATTAATTCTAACGAATTTTAGTGGCGTCTTTAAGGTTTTATATCTATATTATCATGTCATCTGAAAACAGAATTTACTTTCTTTTTCTTGCCTAATTTCACTTACTAGGACTATATTCTAGTACCATATTAAATAGAAATAGCAAGAAAGGCCATCTTTATCCCATTCCTGATCTCAGGGAAAGCTCTTAGTTTTTTATTGTTGAGCATGTTGTTAGTTGTAGGCTTGCCATCTAGTTGTGTTCTTGTTATAATGTGGTGATATTCTGAGTCCCTGGCTGGTTGGTTCCTCTGGTGTTGGCCTGGGACCTGCATCAAACTGGCCCAGTCCAGCTCTGGAGTCTTTTGGAGAGGCCCTGGAGCCTGGGGCTTGTCTAGAGCCTGGGACTTGGGGAGCCAGCCTGGACGAGGTTTCAGTGAGGGTGGGCCTTGTGGTGGGTTCCTGGAGAAGTTCTGTGTTCACCTCCCTCTCCTTCCACCAAGGATAGAGTATCTTTCTCCATTCTGTGCTACCTGGACTTGGAGAAGGGGTTCTGAGGGTAATGTGAAACTGTCCTTCCTACCCTCTTGAATGTGTTTTATCTTATTTTTGTGTCATATTCATGTCTGTAATCCATCATCAGGATTACTTATCTCCTGTGTTGATTTTCATGTGGGGATAATTGTGTGAATTGATGTGTCTGTGAGGAGATAAGCACTGTAAATTCTTTTTCCACCATCTTGGAAACTCCAGAAGGAATTTTAAAAAAAGATGATTCAATGATTTGCTATTTTCAAACCCAACATTATTGACTAATAATAAAAAGAACTTGTCAATAATCAGGGAAATTGGCACTGAAAGGGAGAAAAGTATTATCTTTTCACCATCTATTGCATGGTTCATGACTGACATCCCAGTAACAAAAGACATAGAGACAAAAGAAAAGCATGACAAATTTATTTAACTGAAGTTTTACATGGTACAAGATCTTTCAGAAGCGAAGTCCCAAAAGCTTAGGGCAAATTGTGTATCTTTATGCTTAGGTTTCATGAAGAATGGACAGTCATGTAGAAGTGGGATTGGATAAAAAGGGGGCGTGATTTAGTTTTAATAAGTGGGTGTGAGCATAGCGAGGCCTCTTTGCTCATGTTTGGTCTGTCTGTTGTCACACTCCTTCCCTCCAGCCACAGGACAGGACACTTGGCACTTGAGGGTCTTTAGACCAGAGACACCTTTCCATTTCTGCATTTTTTTATAATTTCCTTCAGCTTAAAATACCCAGTATGCTGACGTGCCATGTTGTGGGGCATCATGTTCTAACCCACACAACACTCAGCTATCCAGGAATGCAATGGTACCTTTCTGAATGGAAATTAGATGAAGTAAACCAACAACCTTTAAATATACTAATATGACCCTGAAATTTCACTTCTATAGATTTATGGTAAGGAAATAATTAGAAA
Source organism: Sciurus vulgaris (assembly GCF_902686455.1). Lineage (NCBI taxonomy): Eukaryota > Metazoa > Chordata > Mammalia > Rodentia > Sciuridae > Sciurus > Sciurus vulgaris. The sequence continues at coordinate 60,906,302 of NC_136469.1, forward strand.
ACTGAAATAATGTTTATGCAAAGATAATATTACATCATGATTTGAAACCAAGAAAAACTGGAAATAATCTAAATGCTTGAAAAGAGGAGATTGGTTATACCAATAATTCAATATCTATAGTGTTAAACACTAGCCACTAAAAATCAGTCTACTTATTGTTACATAAATGTGTGTTTACTGAAGCATGCACAACAAGAGGTTTTCTCTGAGAGTGAAATTACTTTCTAAAAGTTCTTTTGATTATGTTTTGCTGTTGTTTTCTGGAATTCTCTCTGCACTGAGCACATATTACATAATAAAAAGAAAGGATAATTTTTTTTTTGCAGTGTTGGAATCAAACACAGGGCTTCATATATGCTAGGTAGGCACTCTACCACTGGGCCACACTGGAAATAATTTTTACAATAATAAAAAGAAACAAAGTAACCCTCATCTAGGTGTACTAGCCAAGTAGTCAGAAGTACACTAGAGAGCCTATAATTATTTTAGTCTAAATTTTAAACAGCTTTGAAATCAAAGACAAATCCTCAAGCTATCATATCTCACTGTTCTCTCCACTTTTAGCTCTCTGATATCTGTGGACCTCTTTCCAGAAGATATGAGTGACTCATCTGTTCCACTCAGATTGTACCAAGTCTGGGTCCAAGGAGAGCTAAGGTCTTAACGTGTTCTGAGTAAAGGAAAGGAAGTACCTTTAGACTCCTGCACAGAGATGACAGAGTGCCCTGCTCTGGGCTTTTACATCTTGGAAGTTGTATGTGCAAAATGTACGCCTGCCTGCCTGTCCTGCCCCATTATTTATAGAGGTTCTAATCAGAACCTTCCATAGGGCAGCAACTGAAGAATTATTAAGGAGTTGGTTAGTTAACATAATTTAATAGCCAGGTGCAAGAAAATACTGAATGTGAAACTATAAATCAACAAAGCAGTGTTTATTACTTGTAAGGAAACCATAAATACCCAATTTCAAGATATATACCAACTTTTAGAGGAGATAGCTCAGGCAGGAAAATATTCTGTTCTTTACACTCCCTTTGAAGGTTTTGTTTGTTTTTTCTGGCAACTATTATTTTCAATTAGTAACTTCATGCAACAGTCCACAAGCATTTTCTTGTTTGTTTGTTAGGGTCAGCAGGTTGCAGCTTTGCATTGTATCATCTTGCTTAAAAGAACTATGGAAAGCTACTTGCAATGATATATTGTTATATAACCTTGGATTGTAAGGGTACAATGGACAAAGAATAAACACAGGAAGTTTTCTTCACTCTGCATTGTTTAGTATTAAAATAGCATACTGAATAAAAGCAGCTGATACCATAGTGATATGCATTTACACATTTGTGCTATGCCTCATTTTTAGGTTCATGAGAATTCTGTGTGTAACCAAAGGAAGACCAGACCAAGTGTTCTCTTCCTGGCCAGGTCCTAAGGGTAGCTGGGGAGACGTCCTCTGGAATGCTACATGGGACTTTTGAAACCAGGAATGAAAATTCTAGTATGCATTGCAAAAAAGAAAGAAAGAAAATAAAATTTAAAATATAGTCAGGCACAGGTCACACACCTGTAATCCTAGTGGTTCCGGAGGCTGAGGCATGAGGATTGAGAGTTCAAAGCTAGCCTCAGCAACTTAGCAAGGCCCTAAGCAACTCAGTGAGATCCTGTCTCAAAATAAAAAATAAAAAGGGCTGGGGATGTGGCTCAGTGATTAAGTGCCCCAGGGTTAAATCTCCAGGACTAAATAAATAAATAAATAAAATATTCATATATACTGTGAATATGTGTTCACAGTAACAACTCGAGTTTATTTAAGGAGGCAGCATGTAAAAAGAAGATTCTGGAATTAGACCTGGTTCAAATCCTTACTTTGTATCTTATTAACCATGTAACCTCAATCTGTATGAGTTTGAGGCTCCCTAGCTATAAAACTGAAATAAAATTATGTATGAAAAAATATTCATAAGGTGCATGGAGTTTTATGATGTATTTTCAAATACATCATCTCATTTGTTCTTTTAAATTATCCCAGGAGCAAGATATTATCATCTCTTATTTATAATTGAGGAAACTGAGGCTCAGAAATGAAAGCGTCTTTCCTAAACAAGATAGTCACTTATAATTTATAGTGTTAAGCTTTTTCACAAAAGCACATAATTTTTTTTAACCAACCAACAATAGAAAAAAAAATGGATTAAAAGCAAGATTGGCAAAATGCTACAGTTTGTTAGTAACCCAAGCTTCTACTTTTGACTAAACCTGTAGACTGGACTTGTCCCCTGCCCACTCCTGTACTATGATGCTCTGCGAATCGGGCCACACTCCTAAACATCACAGAGAAAAGGAGTAGTCAGCCACTCTGGAAAAGGCCTCTCCATTTTGACCCCAGCAGAAACCAGTCTGGGCTGAGCTGGAAACACAGCAGGAGGGCAACGCAGGATACCTTCTTTTTCTGGTGAGCATCAAGGTGAACCTCAACTTGCAGGTGTGAATTGAACTCAATCTAAATGGGCCCAAATCCACTGGGCAGCTCTGATTCTACCTATTAGAAGAGAATTTTACACATTGGCAGGCAGAAAATTACCCTAGAGCAAAAAATGATTTCAATGAACTTACGTAGACAAAAACTGGATATAATATAAGATGAAGATTTCAATCTGAGCTACTGTGAAAGCTCAAAAGAGTAAGAAGGAATTCCATGACACTGGCTTTCCCTTCTGTGCTCCTGAGTAGTTCCATGACACTAGTCTGGATCGTCAGCTGGTTTTATTAACCCGTGGGATCTTTTCATTCTCTACTAGTTCCCTCTCCTGAAATCTCTGCTTGGTATTATAATTGAGAAGCTTTGAGAAATGTGAGATTTGCAATCTGGGACTTTTCTAGTTGTATAATGCAATGCTCTCATTTCCATAAAAAAAAAAAAGGAAAGTTTCTGAAAACTTTGGGGGCTAAATTTTGTGATGTGTGACATGTTAAAACTGAATTCTTCAGAAGCTTAAATTTCTACACCTTGAGGCTAACATTCCCCTTCTAGATACAATACTCTGAATCATATCATAATTATAAGCTTGAGTTTCAAAGTAAGACACTGGGCTTTAATCTCAGCTCTAACTTTGGATCTCAGATGAGTAATTTCACTTTTTTATGTTTGGTTTCATCATCTGTAAAAAGGTGATGATATTTGTACTTCCTCATATAATTATTATGGAATTATTATGAGGATTTAAATGAGATCATGTACGCAACATACTATCCTGGAAAATAGCCATTATTAAAAAAATATTCCCACTGTGACTATTCATCAAGGATTTATTTATTCCCCTCATGCGTAGACACTTTTCTCCACTGGGGGTCTTAGCAGACAGTAGACATGGTTCTTCTCAGGAGGCCAAGCTGGGCAGTGCTTAATACACAGTAAATGCTGAAGAACAATTCATTCTGGTAGTCTTGAAACAGGTCAATGAGAGGAGCTAACTGAAAAATCCAACGTCAAGCTGTGGTCCTTGCCACAAAACAAGCTCCCTACCACAAAGGTCAATTGACTGGGGGCAAAATCCTCAATTAATAAAAAGTTGCAACTCTTCAGTTAAAAAAATATAACAAACCAAGTAAAAATAGTGAACAGCTTTGGTCATAAATCACAGAAAGAAATACAAATAATTTTAAAAAATGAATGTATAGTGGACTGTGGAGATAGCTCAGTTGGTAGAGTGCTTGCCTTGCATACACAAGGCTCTGGGTTTGATCCCCGGCACTGCAAAAAAAAAAAAAAAAAAAAAAAAAAGAATGTATAAAGATGATATATACAAGATCCTAGTGATTTCTACTTTTATGGATTTTTCAGACTTTCTGTGAATATGCATTATTTTAATAGTTATTTTTAGATTGTTATTTCCATAGAACTAGGACTAAAAATATCTATAAATGAAGCATACACGATCCTCTTTAACCCTCCAGTCACAAGCAGGCATGTGTCATGTGTCAAAGTTTTGTCATAATCTCACTGCAAAAGAAAAGCCTATAGGAATCATTTCAAAGGCAGACTCCTGGTAGGGTATTTTGCAGATAAAAGAGAAGAGGAAATCATCATTGTTAAGCAAGGAAGAGCAAAAAAAGGTTTGGTTGATGGTCACAAGACTCTTGACTGACTGACAGCTAGGTGGGAGGGAACGATGACAGTTTCCCAGAACCAGTCTTAATTCTATTAAAGTTTACAGAAAACTGTTTATGTATTTTATCAGGGGATGCATTCATTTCTTCCCAGAATAAGGTTGTAAATTAAATCAGACCCAGAAGAGTTTTCAATTTTTTTTTTTTTCACAGTCTCTAGTTCTTCTTTTCTTCCTATAGTTCTATTATAGGTCTGCCTTTCCAGGGAGTTACCTGATCCAGAAACCTAAAAGCTTCTCTCTCCTTCACACTTTCAATTCCAATCACCGAGTCCTGGGCCTACTTTAAATAAACTTATCAATTTCATGTCCTCCTTTTCAACACTGAGACCACTAACTTAGTGGACACCCTGACCAGTTATTTTACCTTTGGACTGCTGGCATAACTTCCTAATAATTCTCTAAGCCCTTGAATCAAAAATCCTGCTATGAATCCTGTGAATTCACTGTTTTTATATTACCCAAATGTATTGCTGACATTTACATATTTTCTGGGTTTTCCAATTACAGGCTTACATTTAATACTTCAGTCATATCTGCATCGTTTAATATTATTTTTTCATGAATTCTTTTAAAGGATAACTTTTATGATCAGAGATGAGATGTTTTAAATTTTGATAAATCAAGGTTAGCCTATAAAGGGTTATCAAAGCCATCAAATCATGAATGAATCTGATGTTATTAAACATGTGTATATATTATACACTGAAAAAACTGTTAGAAATTTAATTGAGGATTTTTCTGTGCAGGTGGGAGTCATAAATAAAGGATAATTTTGTGGCCTAATAGCCTCTCCCCCATAGGTAGAGCAACCGTAATTCCTCAGTGGCCTGCATCAGTTTTAGTTTTGCCTATAATCCTGGAATCATTGTTACTTATCCAGCATGGGCAACAACTTATATGGTTACCCTACCTAGAGTGGACATCTCATACAGCATCCCCCTTCTTGTCTGGTAAAGGACCCCCTTCCATGGGAAATAATCATGCTAGGGAATTCCAGTAAGGCTATTCTGTCCTTCTCATTTGCAGTCCTCCACCCCCCTCCCCACAGAGAGACACATGTCCCAATCTTGGCCAATTAGAATATCCCACGTCTTGGTTCCCAGTTTAGAAATAAGCACATAGCCAAAGCTGAGTCTTCTCAGGGACTGTTTTATAGAAGTTATCTGAAAAAATTCTTTTATCTAGGTTTGCTCAACTGGTCAGATATGCCAGGATACTAGTGACTATGTAGCCTGCCATTGGGAAAAGCATGTCTCAAAACAAGAAAGCCACAAGGACTTCATGGAGCCCCAAGATTCAACCATGCCTTATCCCATGCTCTCCACCTCAGCAAGCTGTAGGGGAGGGAAAACTTTTCTTGTACCCTCTGAGTCTTTGAAATAAAACAATAGTCAACAGACTAACAGGATAAAAGGTAGTTTATAAAATCAGCGTCCAAAGGTCCATATGTTGAAGGCTTGATCCTCAGTCTGGGGCACTTCTGGGAGGTGGTAGAACCTTTAGAAAGGTGAAGTCTAGAGGAGATCTTAGGTCACTGGAGACAGGCCTTCAAAGGAGACAATGGTGCATCAGTCTCTTCCTTTCTCTCTTTGCTTTCCAGGGACCATGAGGTGAAAAGCTTCCTCTACCTCATGCTCCACCATGATGTTCTACTTTATTCAGGCCCAAAAGCAAAGGGGTCAGTGAACCAGCGTTCTCAAGAAACCTCCAAAGTTGTGAGCCTGAGCAAACCTTTCATCTTTTTAAGTTGATTGTCTCAGATATTTTGTTTTAGTAAACCAAAACTGACTAACACACAAGGTATGCATATTTATTCAGTGAATGAGAACATCACATGACAGAAAGTAAATACTCAAAAACCCAGTGAGATTTGGAAGCTTATGTATCTTCTACATGGCAAGAGGGGATAAGGATGTAGGCCACTTAGGGGAGAGTATATGATTTTTAGGAAAGATGAATGGGCCTTCAGTAGAACAGATGATAACCAAAGACAAAGTCTGCCTAGGAGTGATGTCAACCTCCAATCTCCTCTCCTGTCATCCCCATTGATGTTCCTTGGTTGATGAGATTCTGGGGAGGGGATTCCTGCCAAGTGTATTCCTTTTGGAGGCTCCACCTTCTAAGTAGAGCAAGGGAGCTCAGAGAGCCTCTGCATTCATTCTTCACCAAGTGCCTTTACTTCAAGGTCATCATTGTAACAAAGTGGCATGTTGTGGGATGGCATCTCCTGAACTCCTTCAAACAAATCATGTTTTTTTTCTTACAACTAAAGTCATCCGGATTAATATACTCTCTCCACCTCCCCTCCCAGTGTATAACATGAATGCCCATAATATATTGAACGTTATATGGAAGTCCATAAGAGCAGAGGTGCTCATTCTTAAGAATTTTTCATAGAGAATAGAAACATCAGTGAAAGCACATAGTGACATTTATTAACCAAAAGTAAAGCATTGCTTATAATAGCAAGGGAGTAACTGGAGATTTTGAGATGTGCCTCATGCAAAATACAAGGGAACTCAGCAAGGAGCAGCATGCTTACTGCATATTAATGAGATAGGAGCCTGCCTTCGACAATCTTTTAGGTGTCTGTGGCTTATCTAGCTCTTGCCTCACTTCTAACCTCATTCTTGATCCCCAGCCCCAATGTCCACCCTCTCCAGTTCTATTCTCTAGTTGCTTTTAGATGGCATGATAGTTAATTTGCCAAAACTTGAAGGATTCCAATCTGATTTAGATGAGATGTTTTCTGGATAGTAAGCAATATAATATTTGTAACGTGCATACTACAAATAGGCATTAAAATGTTAGTTATTATTAACATCATTATTGTCATGAAAGAAGTATGTTGATCGGGTTTATAGCAGTGGAGTGGAGTGATTGGGAACACAGGCTTTGAGTTAAACTGCTTGGATTTGCCTCCCAATTCCATGCTTACTGGATGTGGGCCTCTGTTTTAGTTCGCTATTTCACTGCTGTGACTAAAGGATCTGACCAGAACAATTTTAGGGAAGAAAGAGTTTATTTATTTGAGGGCTCATGATTTTAGAGGTCTTAGTCCATAGAAGGATGGCACAATTCCTCGGGACTTGAGTTGAGGCTGAACATCATGGTGAATGAGTGTGGCAGAGGGAAGCAGCTCAGGTGAAGATTAGGAAGCAGAGAGAGACTCCACTCTCCAGATATGAAATGTATACCCCAAAGCCACACCCCCAAAGACCCACCTCCTCCAGCCATACCCTACCTCTCAGTTACCTCTCAGTTAATCCCTATCAGGGGATTAATTCACTGATTGGGTTAAGACTCTCACAATCCAATCACTTCTCCTTGGAACCTTCTTGCACTGTCTCACACATGAGCTTTTGGGGGATACCTTATATCCAAACCCTAACAGCCTCTTCAAAGGTGACAGTGTTTTCTGACTTTTAATTTCCTAATCTGTAAAACGAAGACCTATTCATCTCATGAGAATTACTGAGTGCTTTCTCTGAATCAGAAATTGTTCTAGGAACCTGGACTCCACACTGAACAAAATAGGCAAAAACCCTGGTCTTTGCCCCACAGCGTGGGGAGCAGGAGTCAGGCTGCAGTGATAGTAAAGTATATCAAGTACTTGATAGTGATAAATGCCGGCACTTAAATTTGGGACAGGGCTAGGGGCAGAGAGTAATGGGGCAGGGCTATGATATTAAATGGGGTGGTCAGAAAAGGCTACACTGAGCAGGTAGTTTTTGAGGACTTAAAAGTGGGAAAGCAGCTGAGGAGGAAACGAGGGAAGGGACTGAGGCAGGGGTGCACCTAGTGTGGGTCTGAGAGTGAGACGGGAGAGGAGGAATGAGATCGGAGCAGTGTCGAGGAGAGAGCTCACGGGGCTGGGCAAGGACTTCGCCTCTCTTCTGATGAAAGCTCACTGAAGGTTTTGAGCAGGGGCTGGACTGCAGGCTGGTGCTGACCACTGTGTTGAGAACGGCTGAACGAGGACAGGGCAGAGGCAAGAAGGACTGGGAATGACCAAGTGTAGCTGGTGTAAAACACCTTGGTGGCCTGTAATCAAGACATTTTCCTTCTGTCTCCCAGAAAAATTGTTATGCTGTACTTACCCTTTTTTAAAAGATTGCCAGCTGCCAGAAAATTGTACTTAGTACACAGATCTGTGGTGCCTGTAGTGTGAACTGCAACTCCTCTCCTTCCCTTGGTGCAGTGTACATCCTGCACCACCGTATGTGTGCTTCCTGAGAAGAGGGAGAGGAAGGAACCAGGGCTGACTTCTAGGTTTGCAGTGTGTGCGATGGGAAGGATAAAACTTCTGCAAACTGAGAAAGATAAGACCAGGAGGGTCTGTAGTGAGATAGGTTAAATGTGACATATGCGATGTTGAGGATAACAAGAGACTAGTCTCCTGTGAACTGTAAAGATTAATTAATGTATGTATGCATTGAAAGCAGTTCCTATTTTTTTTTAAACATTGAGAGCAGGTACTGTTTTATTAACTGACCAGATTACAAAAATACCATGGTAGATATCTTAGTTCATCCTTCTAATAAGCCTGTTGATCTGGTCCTCCCCATTGCGAGCATCTCCACCTTCTAAAAAAATGGGTGGTCTTTTTCTCTATTCCACCTCGTGGAGAAGATAATTTGAAGGACCACAGGAAGTGATTTGCTTCTTCGAATCATTTCCCAACAGTGTGGATCTCATGAATCAGATCCTCCATGCAGCTAATGCTATACTTACCAAGAGATCTGGCAATCAAAGCCTTATCTGTCAAGGCAATTCGTTTCTTATTGATTTTGCCATATTCATGCCTGTAGATTAGCTGTCAGGTTTGGTACCCCCATTGAATATGTGGTTACACAATCCTCAGCACATTAATGGAAGTCTTGTTGAGTTTAAGGAACTGCCATTGAAGATATGGTGAAGGTGAAGAAGTTGTAACACCTAACAAACCTTTGGACTCATACCATTGATACCTCTGACCCTGATGACAAATGCCATTTGGGTTCTGCTGGTACATAGAAGTTGCCAGATTTTCTTGCCATCAAAGCCATTTGAATCTCCATTGTTTGCATCTGCGTGTATTCGTTGTGGTAATGCTTGGCTTTTTCATAGATAAGCTTCCTCCTTGCCTTTCAAAACATCTTTTAGGCAAAACCTTCTTCAGGTGCTTTACCTTCCGCTCTGCATAATTCCTTCAATTTTTCTTAAGGGTTTCTGGCTAGCAGGAACCTTCTTTTTCTTCTCTTTGGCACCCTCCATGGTTCCAACTGGAAAAAGAGGCTGAAAGTAAGTCTTATCAGCAGTTGTTCAATAAATGTTAGACATTATTTAGGATAGGACTCTTAAAAAGGCAATTAATGTTAAATGAGGTCATATGGGTGGGCCCTAGCCAATATGACTATGGATCTTATAAGAAGAGGAGATCAAGATGCACAGGGATGTACACAATGATGACCATGTGAAGACAGAGAGAAGGTGGCTGTTCACTAGCTGAGGACAAGGTGTCACAAAAACCAACCCTGGCAATACCTTGATCTCAGACTTCTTGCCTCCAGAGCTGTGAGAAATAAATTTCTGTTGACTAAAAAAATTAGGCATTATTATTATTACAAGGTCATTTGAATTTTCAATATATGCTTGTAAGTCTTAGTCAATATGTACGTGTATGTATATAGATGGAATCATATATGCATATACATAGACAAAGGATCATTCTTAGTGGTTTTTACTCCAGACTTGCTCTTCTTAAAAATAATTCCAAAACTTTAACTTAGACTAATCCGTTATCAAATTATGAAGAAGTTATTTTAAATACACACACTTAAGCATATATATGTATATGTATATATATTTAAATGTATGTGTACTAATAAAACCTTGTGAATATGTGTGTTTGAGGTTTTGTTTGTTTTGCTAAGTCCTCTCTCCTCTTCTCCTGGGCACATATGGGCTGCTTTGTCCTGATGAGGTAATTATATATAAACAAGTGAGAAATCATTTAACAATAGAATCGATCTTCTTTAAGAATGTCTTTCTATTTCTAACCAGACCTGACAAATGAGGAATGCTCAGATCCAGGTTGTAAAAGTGAAATTAAAATGTTGTATGTATTACCTATAATATCACTGAAGTGGAAAATTTTGATGTGACTGTTTAAAAATTACTCTGTCAGTATGTAAGAATATGTTTACAATTAAGTGTGACAGGTTTCTTTCCCATCTACCCACATGTTCTCTGGACCACATCAAGCTAGACTAATAAAAGAAAGGTTTGGGTAAGATTAAGTAAAAGAAATTTTAAAAAACAAAACAAAACTGTAGAGTTAAGCTAAGTGGTAAAAATTCTAGAAGTCTTTGACAAGGCAGAGAACAAAGAGGTGCTGTGTGGTCTAGTATTAAGACATTAGAGTCCTGGATTGTACTGGACATAAGCATGGGCTCAGTGGACATTGTCACCCCATCTCTAAACTTTAACCAGGTTGCCTAATTTGTGTGTTATAATTTTCAAAACTGAATACTTGCTATTTTAATTTATATTAGCATTTGCATACATATTTTGAAATATCTGCTTGGGGATAGTTTTTGTCTTATATAAACATATCATGTGGTTTTATAAATTTATTTAAAATTTTATAATGAAGTCTTCATATATGATTGCTTATCATATAGCATCCCCAATGCACTAATCTCTAGCAGAGCAGTATCTTAACTCACCATGGTATGAATAGTTCCTGCAACTGGGTGCTCATATATCTGGCAAATAAATCAATGAGAGAGTTTGTCATGATGATTAAAAGAGTTCATACTAATTAAGCACATGACACAGCACATAGCATGAAACATGTAGTCATTATTGGTGTTCTAAGTCCTGAAGCATCTTCTTCACAAGAAAGCCTCCCTGTGCCAATTTTCATCTAATCTCCAAAGTTCATCCCCAGGTCCCCTTTGTGGGAGGCATTCCCTTGACACCACCTCTGGACTTGGAGTCCCACTCAGGGGTCCTGGAATACCTTATACTCCTCCCTGTCACAGGATTAGCCAGTAAATGGGTCTCTCTCCTTGCCAGATTGTAAACTCCCAGGAGGCAGGGACATGTCCTGATTTACTTGGAATCTCCAGTGCTGGCCATTGCTGGAACCACAGCAGGTATTCATTCACTAGAGTGTAATGAATCTCATTTTCTCTAGATCTATTTCAACATGGTTTCCATTAATCCTTTTATGAATTGGAAAAAATTGTCTTATCTGTAATTTTTGCAAACCATCTCTTAGAGTCATATGACTGCTGCATATGACTAATATTTATTTTATGTTGAATCTTTCTAGCTTCAGAATGAAGGATAATACATTCTGGTGACCTTTTACTCCAGGTTTCTGATCTCTCTTGCACATTGACTATATCTTTTAACATGGCTTCTGAGAATTCAATACATGGAGACATAGATTTGAAAGGGATTTCCTCTTCCAGTGAGTTGCCTACAGGACCCATAGCAAATGGTTGTCCAGATGTATTTCCAAAGCTCTCCAGTGACAGTAATGACAGAGTTGAATCACCTTAGCAGCTGAGTTCTTGCTTAGGTCAAGGGGAACTCTCTTGTTTTATTCTAATTCGATTTTGTCTGGTTTTCATTTCTATAGAGATGGAGAAAAGCCAGCAAGCATCCTCCTCCAAATAAACCATCCTATTCTTGAACAGCATTATTCAATCAGTCCTTGGCCTGTAATTTTCAAGGCAAAACCAATTCAGCTTCTTTCACCTTTCCTTATAGGTCTTCTCTTCCATCCTCTTAATGGTTTCTGTTGCTTCTCTTTGGACATTTGCCAACTCCTCTACAGTCCTCTAGAAATTCAGAAAACAAATCTTGACCTAACACTAACAAAGATCTGACCAAGGTTAAATATAGAAAAAAAATTATATGTTCTCAGCTTTTGTGTATCATGCTCTGTCAGTACATATCAGAAGAATGCCATTCATTTAGGCATCTCAAAGCAATATTTATGATTTCCTAAAACAAAACTGAGTAAGGACTTACCACTTTAAAAATATATTCTTCACAAATAACACAAAGTGAAGCATAGGAAGACATTTAAAAGGCTTATAATAGTATACCACTTTAAACATTCATTAAATAAAAAACAAGAATATTGCACATTATAAGCTATAGTTAACTTTTTACTAGGCTAATTATTTAGGTACTTATTTTCTTTCTTTCTTTTTTTTTTGAAGGGGTGTTACTGGTGATTGAACTCAGGGGCACTCAATTACTGAGTCACATCCCCAGCCCTATTTTGTACTTTATTTAGAGACAGGGTTTCACCAAGTTGCTTAGTGCCTCACTGTTGCTGAGGCTGGCTTTGAACTTGTAATCCTCCTGCCTCAGCCTCCCGAGCCCCTGGCATTATAGGGGTGTGTCACCATGCCCAGCTTAAATACTTTATTTTCAAAACCTGTTCTCCAGAACTGAAATTTGCATTCTCAGTTCTCTAGTTTACTTGAAATTTGCTCTCCTGTAAGCGCATAAGATGCAGGGCTAGGATGACTGGCATTTGTTAGCACCTTGCTGAAAGGAAAGATATTCCTGGGGTTCTTCACATGTTCTCAGCTGCTACCCATCCACTTTTGACTTCTTCAGGTCACAAATTGATAAAAAATGGGTTCAGAGACAACTAATGTCTGTTCAATAAGATGATCAAATTTCACTACTGATTTCTAAGTTTTGACCTCAATTTGTTTTGTTCCTCTAAGGACTAACTTTGTTCCTCCAGGTAATTCTTTTACCAAACCACCTCCTATCCTTTTAAAAATATTTGTGCATATCATATTGTAGAGGCTTTGTTTGAGTTCATGAGATAGTTTCTTTAGTTGTGGTTTTTCCTTAAGTCAGTTAGAATCTGTTGAGTTTAGATTCCTTCCTAGTTCCTCTGAAAGCAGAGTCCTACACAAGGACTTGGGTGCAGGCACTCTGGGAGATTATCTCAAAGAGGAGAAAGGAGGAAAAAGGAAGACTGAGACAGAGGAGGAGAGAGAGTCAATAAAATACATTATCAAGGTCTAACCATAGACAGTAGGGATTCAAATTTACCAGAAGCTGAGAATCACTTGAAATTTCTCCTAGGATTGTCTCTTGCACCTAAGGGACCAGTTGCCACACCTCATTATTCGAAGATTGCTCCCAGAGATGTTAAACTTCAGACACTTCCGAGCTGTGTTGTGCACAGAATGATACCCTGTGGCCATATCTGGACAGACTGTAAGGGTGAAAGCATGGGCCAGCTGAGGAAGGCGATGTTTAAGACTACAGGGAATGGTCCATGATCTCTGCACTGAAATTAGACATGAGATGAGGGCATGTGATACAGAACACAGACCCTTTTACCTTCCCTTACTTTAAACCTGTATATCATAAGCATGTATACTTTATGAGTGCTCAGAACAAGTAGGGCCCATGAGGGGCCTCCTAATGAACAACTAATTGCACTGGAAATTAGAATTTTAAGGGTGCTATAGTTTGAATATGAAATGTCCCCCAAGTGCCCCCTTTTTTTAAAGGTTTGGTGCCCAACCCATAGTGCTATCGGGAGATGGTGTAACCTTTGAGAGGTGGGACCTAGTAAAAGGAAGATAGGTCTTAGAGTTGTGCCCTTTTAGGAGATATTACGGTCCCACCCATTCCTATTGCTCTTTTCTGGCCCCCATGAAGTAAAAAGTCCTCCTCTGCCATGTACTCCTGCCAGGATGCCATAGGTACAAAGCAACAGGGCCAAGTGATCATAAACTGAAGTCTTTGAAACCATGAACCAAAATAAACTTTTCTTCTTATGAATTAATTCTCTCAGGTATTTTGTCACAGTCATGAAAAGCTGACTAACAGGGTGATTTTTAATGTCTTTAGAATTTAAAAAATCAGATTTAATATGAATCCATACCAGTACTTCACTAACAATGCTATGGAGATAAATCTCTTTTGTCTGCTCCCCAGATGTTGGCATAAGAAGCAAGTCTCCAGCAGAAACTAATGATATGTCTAGGAGAGACTTCTGGGAAAGAACCCTGGGCAGACTTCTCCAAAAGAACTCCATTTGGGCTCCAAGGAGCTCATAGGGGCTACGTTCGGGGTCCTGAATTCCTGACTCACAAGTCCTTGGCATCGTTTTTTATGTAAGAAGGAATATTTTATTATAGTCTTATGCTGAAAATAATTTTCACTATAAAAATGTGAGATTTTCTTGTATAGTTAAAGTAAATTAACCAGTTAGTGCTAGTTTTTTAGAGAGTCATTGTGAAGAGGGATAGTCAATGCCTTGATTTATTCTTAGGTAGTATTTCTCAAATGCTTTTGACTATGACTGACATGATGACTCAGTAGACACATTCTTAAATATATAATTGAAAAAAAAAGTTCCCTAAGATAATAACAGTCTTCTTCTGTGTGCTGTCCTATGCACTCTGATATTTTCTGTTCCATCTACTCTAGTCTAGCCTATTCTATTTGTTCTATTCCATTTTTTTAATGTGAGTCTAGACCCACTAAATTGTTTACGACTAGTCACTCACAGATTGCAGTTGGAAAACCACTGCTCTCAGGTTCCACAGCTTTGCACTCACCATTCCTCATCTGTTTTTTTCTCTCCCATGTTCTAAATCAGTGTACATATGATTTGTTGCCTATAATCGCCATGGAAGTGGTTTCCTGTCTAGCCTTTTTCCTCCTACAAAATCTTTTTCCTTTAGCCAAGGTTATTATAGTATAGGACTTACTGTCCTACATTGGAGACACTTCTAAATCCTTTGCTACTTTATTCTAAAAATGATAAATCATAGAAATCTACAAAAGAGCGTTCTGATTTAGGATGACTTAAGTTGCAAATAAAAGAAGTTTCCTATCTAGCTGTCTTAAATAATATATAAATATACTCTTGCCGTGAAGAAGCTTGGCTTGGTTGATTCCATGGTTCACTGAGGTCACCAAGGATGCTCTTTTTTTAATTTTTTTTCATTTCTCAGCTTGGTCATTCTCCAGACTGGTTCGGTCTCAGGTGGTAATAGGATAGTTGTAGATGCTCCAGATATCACAATCAGGCTATATCCACAGGAAAGAGAGCGACTATTCCTCTGGTTCTTTTACAGAGAAGCTTCTAGCCAATGTCCTATCATATTTGATTGGCTATCATTGGGCCACATGATATTCCTAAAACAGTAGCTGGTAGGGAATATGTTACTACCCTTAAACAAACCAGTTTAGGGAAAAGAAAGAGACAACTAAACAATCAAGGAAAAACACTTGAAGTTATCTTTGATTCCTTGCTTTTTCTCAATTTGTCATTAAGGTGTGATGATTCTACCTCAAAATACATCCACTTTTCACTGTGCCCATTGTTGCATCCCAGGTCCAAGTCCATCATCTCTTGCCTAGACTTTGTCATAGCCTCCAAATTAGTTTTCCTTCTCCTCCTCTTCACACTCCCCCTTCAATCTCTTCCCAACGCAGAGTAAGCTTCTAAAGACAGTAGGTCAGATCATGTCACCCCTCTGCGCAAAACTCTCAGTTTTTCCTCAGCTCTCCAAGAGAATGCCCATGAGGCTTTGCACCAGGAGCCAGACACGGAGCTTGCCTTCCATGCGGGAGTAGCAAGGCACATGAACCAGTTAAATAAGTACAGATTACAGTGCAGTAGATGATGATAAGAGCTACGGATAAAAGCAAAAAGCAAGTCCCTGCCACCATGAGGCTTACATTCTAATATACTGGGAAGGCCTGATACAGAGTAGGCCCTTGATATGTGTGTTATGGTTTAGATATGAGGTGGCATCCAAAAGCTCATGTGTGAGACAATGCAAGAAAGTTTGGAGTGAAATGATTGAGTTACAA
Source organism: Sciurus vulgaris (assembly GCF_902686455.1). Lineage (NCBI taxonomy): Eukaryota > Metazoa > Chordata > Mammalia > Rodentia > Sciuridae > Sciurus > Sciurus vulgaris. Next base: position 60,922,333 of record NC_136469.1, read on the forward strand.
GAGCCTAAACCTAATCAGGGATTTAATCCACTTAAGTGGATTAATTGGGTGATAACCATAGGTAGATAGAGTATGTCTGGTAGGTCACTGGGGGTGTGCCTTTGGGTTTATATAGGTTTATACACTATCCCTGGCGAACAGAGCTCTCTCTCTCTCTCTCTCTCTCTCTCTGCTTCCTGATGACCCTGAACTGAGCTGCTTTTCTCCACCATGTTCTTCGACCATGATTTTCTGCCTCACTTTGGGACCAGAGCAATGGAGCTGGCTGTCTATGGACTGAGACCCAAATAAACTTTTCATCCTCTAAAATTGTTCTTGTCAGATCTTTTGACCACAGCAGGAAAAAAAAAAAAATGACTAAACAATGTGACAGTCATATTAGTCAAGGTCCTTTCATTTGAAAGTGACAGAAACATTATTCATACCAAATTAGGCAGATCAGGAGAAATCTAAAAGCAGGTCTAGTTTCTGGCACAATTGAAGTCAAAAGCACAAAGGACACTATAAGGAGCCAGGCTCTCCCACCTCTGCACTGTGCTTGTCTTCACATTGACTCTATTCTCAGATATGCTCTCACCAAATGGGGAAAACAGTGGATACTAGAACTCCAAATAACATCCAGCTATCTTGGCAGCCTGGTGTAAAGAGAGCATATCCCAAAAGTTCTAGCCACCTTTCAAATTACATTTTGAAAAACACAGATCCAAACAAATTATTGACCTGAGTGACAGTTTCCTTTTCTGCAAATTGTAGGTAATAATTATAATTATACCTATTTCACAAGACATGTAGGAAAGTTTATTTAATGTGTCTAAAGCAGGATACATAGGATTTGGTCAGAAATAGTCACTTGATAAATATTGGCTCATCATGCTCAAAACACTAGAAAAAATAGGGATAGTGGGAACATTCCTTAACATTGTAAAGGCCATTTATGCTAAGCCCATGGCTAATATCATTCTAAATGGTGAAAAACTGAAAGCATTCCCCCTAAAAACTGGAACAAGGCAGGGATGCCCTCTTTCACCACTTCTATTCAACATCGTTCTTGAGACTCTGGCCAGAGCAATTAGACAAACCAAAGAAATTAAAGGGATACGAATTGGAAAAGAAGAACTCAAACTATCCCTGTTCGCTGATGACATGATTATATATTTAGAGGAACCTGGAAATTCCACCAGAAAACTCTTAGAACTCATAAGTGATTTCAGTAAAGTAGCAGGTTACAAGATCAATGCCCATAAATCCAACGCATTTTTATACATAAGTGATGAATCTTCAGAAAGAGAAATTAGGAAAACTACCCCATTCAAAATAGCCTCGAAAAAAATAAAATACTTGGGAATCAATTTCACAAAAGAGGTGAAAGACCTCTACAATGAGAACTATACAACACTAAAGAAAGAAATTAAAGAACACCTTAGAAGATGGAAAGATCTTCCATGTTCTTGGATAGGAAGAATTACTATTGTCAAAATGGCCATACTACCTAAAGTGCTATACAAATTCAATGCAATTCCAATTAAAATCCCAATGACGTACCTTACAGAAATAGAGCAAGCAATTATGAAATTCATCTGGAAGAATAAGAAACCCAGAATAGCTAAAGCAATCCTTAGCAGGAAGAGTGAAACAGGGGGTATTGCAATACCAGATCTTCAACTCTACTACAAAGCAATAGTAACAAAAACGGCATGGTATTGGTACCAAAATAGAAATGTAGATCAAAGGTACAGAATAGAGGACATGGACACAAACCCAAATAAATACAATTTTCTCATACTAGACAAAGGGGCCAAAAATATGCAATGGAGAAAAGATAGCCTCTTCAACAAATGGTGCTGGGAGAATTGGAAATCCATATGCAACAGATTGAAACTAAACCCATATCTCTCACCATGCACGAAACTAAACTCAAAATGGATTAAGGACCTCGGAATCAGACCAGAGACCCTGCAGATTATAGAAGAAAAAGTAGGTCCAGATCTTCACCTTGTTGGTCTAGGACCAGACTTCCTTAACAGGACTCCCATAGCACAAGAAATAAAAGCTAGAATCAACCACTGGGATAGATTCAAACTAAAAAGCTTTCTCTCAGCAAAGGAAACTATCAGCAATGCGAAGAAAGAGCCTACAGAGTGGGAGAATATCTTTGCCAATCATACTTCAGATAGAGCACTCATCTCCAAAATCTATAAAGAACTCAAAAAACTCTACTCCAAGAATTCAAATAATCCAGTCGACAAATGGGCTAAGGAAATGAATAGACACTTCACAGAAGAAGATCTACAAGCAATCAACAAACATATGGAAAAATGTTCAACATCTCTAGTAATAAGAGAAATGCAAATCAAAACCACCCTAAGATTCCATCTCACCCCAATTAGAATGGCGATTATCAAGAATACGAGCAACAACAGGTGTTGGCGAGGATGTGGGGAGAAAGGTACACTCATACACTGCTGGTGGGGCTGCAAATTAGTGCAGCCACTCTGGAAAGCAGTGTGGAGATTCCTTAGAAAACTTGGAATGGACCCTCCATTTGACCCAGCTATCCCACTCCTTGGCCTATACCCAAAGGAATTAAAATCTGCATACTACAGAGATACAGCCACATCAATGTTCATAGCTGCTCAATTCACAATAGCCAGACTGTGGAACCAACCTAGATGCCCTTCAATTGATGAGTGGATAAAGAAACTGTGGTATATATATACAATGGAATATTACTCAGCCATGAAGAATGATAAAATTATGGCATTTGCAGGCAAATGGATGAAATTGGAGAATATCATGCTAAGTGAGATAAGCCAATCTCAAAAAGCGAAAGGACGAATGATATCACTAATAAGTGGAGGATGACACATAATGGGGGGGAGGGAAGGGTTAGTGTTAGGGTTAGAGTTAGGGTTAGGGAGGGGGGCAAGTATGGAGGAAGGAAGTACTGTATAGAGAGTAAAGAGGGGTGGGAGGGGTGGGGGAAGGGAAAAAATAACAGAATGAATCAAACAACATTACTCTATGTAAATTTATGATTACACAAATGGTATGCCTTTACGCCATGTACAAACAGAGAAACAACATGTATCCCATTTGTTTACAATAAAAAAAAATAAATAAATAAAAAAAAATATTGGCTCATTGTTAATTTGTTTCTGGATATGGATGAATTTCTCATAGTTACTGCTTTAGAGAATTATCAGAAATAAACATTCTTTATCAATGCTTAAAATTAGTACATTCTGCCCTATGGTTACTTAATGAAAATAGTCTCTTCAGTTATATTGCAATATTTTTCTGTGAGGTAGGTGAATAATAGATACAGATTTCAAAAAACTCAGATTCAGATCCTGGCTCTGCTACTTAAACTTGTGGGATCTGGTGTAACTAAATTACCTTCAATGAAACTCAATTTACTTATCTGTAAAGTCATGAGAGGTATCTGCTTTCTTGGGCTTGCTGGAAAGATTAAGTGGGATGGTACTCATCATTTGCCAAGCACCTAGAAATATCAGTACATAGTGACTATTGGTATAACTGGCCAAGCACAGTGTCCACCTATTAATGTGTCCTATTCAGTAAATGCATGCTTGGGATTAGACACCCATTTTGGACACCGAGTTTGATGACCCACATTTAAACTCTTTGAGCAGCTCTGCTTCCACAGATGTTCCTATGAATTTGTTCTTAAAATTTTCTTGGACACAGAGCTCTGCACAGTCAGGGTTTCAAGACACATCTTTGGTTTAATACCTACCCAAAAAGAGGTTATTTACCCTAGTTTTTCTTAAATCCTATCTCACATCGGTAATTATTGCTCTATGCCACTTTTCCCATATGATAACTTTATTGTTTTTTATCTCAAGTAAGACACTTCTAAGGAGCTTCAGAGCAGATAGGAGTAGAGGGGAGGTTTGCTTGTGCCTAACTTTATCTAACCTTTTGGTTTAGTAGAAATTATGAAAGGGGAACAAAATGATCAAATGACATTGAACGGTGACATGTGGCTTGTATGTGGATAGATGTGGAAGGGGCTAGGATCACTGTGTAGCAAAGTGACACAGATTTTGTCACAAATTGGTTATACTACCACCTTATTCAATTTCTAGGTTTCTTTTTGTCCATTTTTTTCATTCCAAAAACATATTCATTGAGTTCATACTATCCACCTGGCTGTCTGGTAGATGTGAGACAATGCAGAGGCTGCAAGACCCTGGCTCAGCCCTGAAAAAACTTGGCCTTTGTAGAGAGAGGGTTGAAGAGTAGATGCAGATAGAAAGGGATCTACTGAAAGAAAGGCCTAAAGGGGTGGGGGCTGGGAAGCGTTAGGCCCAGCGAGCACAGCCATACTTTGACTGGAGTATGTGAACTATAGAAAGGGGAGTGAAAAAGGATGGATAATAAGATGGGACCATATTGTGTGTTAAGTAGTTAGGATTTTCATTGTACAGAAACTACCAAAGGGGTATCAAAACCATCCATCATCTCTGTGCCCCCAGGTTGGATGCTGTGGTGAAGTTGATCAAAATAGTAAAGCAGAGGCTGTAACTGTTCTTTAAGGGCAGCTGTTGTATGGTTTGCTGGGGCTTCATCCCTCATGCCCCAGCTGGGATTTAACAGCAGCGCAGACCCAAGAAGGCTGCATTAGACACTGGGTGCCTGCTTTGGTCATACAGGACTGTTTGGTCATCTGTACTTGAAAGCAATTCATCCATAGGACCAACAAGCAGGTGTGCATTCTGGGATAAAAAATGGCATGTTGTGGGGCTGGGGTTATGGCTCAGCGGTAATGTGCTCGCCTAGCACATGTGAGGCCCTGGGTTCGATCTTCAGCACCACAAAAAAGGAAATAAAACAAAGGCAGTGTGTCCATCCACAACTAAAAAATGTTTTTAAAAAAAGAAGAAAGAAAGAAATGGCATGTTGTAAAAATGAGCAAGGTTGGATGGCATGGGGCTCTTCACTATTGGCGAAGAGGCACCTCTGTTTAATAACTTATGCTAGGCTATAACAAAATAAGGCTCTGTGCTTGCAAGGCAAGCACTTTACCAACTGAGCTATCTCCCCAGCCCACAAAATAAATATTCTTAACAATGAAAAATCAAAATAAATATTTTTATTCGTTCTAATTCATTATACATGATAGTAGAATGCATTTTGACACATCATACATAAATGTAGTATAACTTCCCATTCTTCTGGTGGTATATATGTAGAATCACACCAGTTGTATAGTCATATATGCACAAAGGGTAATAATGTCCAATTCATTCTATTATTCTTTCTACCCCCAAACCTCCTCCACTTCCTTCACTCCCCTCTGCCTAATCCAAAGTAACTCTATTCTTCTGTAGTGCTCCCCCTTACTGTGAATTAGCATCTGCATATTGGAGAAAATATTTTGGCCTTTGGTTTTGGGGGATTGACTGTTTTCACTTAGCACGATATTCTCCAGCTCTATCCATTTGCCAGCAAATGTCATCATTTCATTTTTCTTTATACCTCAGTAACATTCCATTGTGTATATATACCACATTTTCTTTATCCATTCATCTCTTAAAGGACACCTAGGTTGGTTCCATAGTTTAGCTATTGTGAGTTGAGCAGCTATGAACATTGATGTGGCTGCATCACTGTGGTAAGCTGATTTTAAGTCCTTTGGGTATAATCCATGGAGTGGGATAAGTGGGTCAAATGGTGATTCCATTCCATTTTCTGAGGAATCTCCCTACTGCTTTCCATAATTTTTGTTCCAATTTCCAGTCCCACCAGCAATGTATGTGTTCCTCTACATCCTTGCCAATATTTATTGTTGCTTATATTCTTGATAATTGCCATTCTGAGTGGCGTGAGATGAAATCTTACAGTAGTTTTGATTTGCATTTCTCTAATTGCTAGAGATGATGAACATTTTTCATATATTTGTTTATCAATTATATATCTTCTCTGTGAAGTGTCTTTTTAGTTCCTTAGCTCATTTATGGATTGGGTTATTTGTGTGTGTGTGTGTTTAATCTTTTGAGTTCTTTATATATCTTGGAGATTAATGCTCTATCCAAGGTATATGTGGTAAAGATTTTCTCCCATTCTTTAGGCCTCTTTTCACATTACTGATTGTTTCCTTTGCTGAGAAGAAACTTTGTAGTTTGAATCTATCCCTTTTATAGATTCTGATTTTACTTCTTGTGCTTTAGGAATCTTGTGAAGGAAGTCAGATCCTAAGCTGATGTGAAGATTTGGGCCTACTTTTCCTTTTATTAGGCATAGGGTCTCTGTTAGAGTACATAAGTCTTTGATCCATTTTGAGCTGAGTTTCATGCAGGGTGAGAGTTAGGGGTTTAATTTCATTTTGTTACACGTGGATTTTCAATTTTCCCAGCAGCATATGTTGAATAGGCTACCTTTTCTCCAGTGAATGTTTTTGGCACCCTTATCTATTATGAGAGAACTGCATTTATGTGGGTTTGTCTCTGTGTCTTCCATTTTGTTCCATTTGTCTGTGTGTCTGTTCTGGTGACAATACCACTCTGTTTTTGTTACTATTGCTCTGTAGTATAATTTAAGGTCTGGCATTGTGATGCCTCCTGCTCTACTCTTCTTGCTAAGAATTTGCTCTGGATCTCTTCCTCTTTTAAACAAATTTCATGATTGCTTTTTCTAGTTCTATGAAGAATGACATTGGGATTTTAATAGGAATCGCATTAAATCTGTATAATGTTTTTGGTAGTATGGTCATTTTGACAATATTAATATTCTGCCTATCCAAGAATATGGGAGGTCTTTCCACTTTCTAAGGTCTTCTTCAATTCCTTTCTTTAGTGTTCTGTAGTTTTCATCATAGAGGTCTTTCACTTCTTTTGTTTGAATGGTTTCCCAAGTAAAATATTATTTTACTTTTTTTGAAGCTACTGTAAATGGGGTAGTTTTCCTAATTTCTCATCCAGAAGATTTGTCATTGATATATAAGAATGTTTGATTCATGGGTGTCGATTTTAGATCCTGCTACTTTGCTGAATTCTGAGTTCTAGAAGTCATTGGTAAATAGAGACAGTTTGAGTTCTTCTTTTCCTATTCATATTCCTTTAATTTCTTTCTCTTGTCTATTGCTCTGGCTAGAGTTTCAAGGACTATGATGAATAGAAGGGGTGAAGTCCCAGTTTTTAGAGGGACTGCGTTCAATTTTTCTCCATTTAGAATAATGTTGGCCTGGGTTTAGCATAGATAGCTTTTACAATATTGAGGTATGTTCCTACTATCCCTAGTTTGTCTAGTGTTTTGAACATGAAGAGGTGGTGTATTTTGTCAAATGCTTTCTCTACATCTAGTGAGATGATCATATGATTGTTGGTTTTAAGTCAATTGATGTGATGAATTATGTTTATTGATTTCCATATGTTGAACCAACCCTGCAACTCTGGGATGAACCCCACTTGATCGTGCACTATCTTTTAAATATGTTTTTGTGTGTGATTTGCCAGAATTTTATTGAAAATTTTTGTCTATATTCATCAGGGACAATTGGTCTGAAGTTTTCTTTCCTTGATGTGTCTTTGTCTGGTATCAGGGTGATATTAGTCCCAAAGAATAAGTTTGAAAGGGTTCCCTCCTTTTCTATTTCATGGAATAATTTGAGGAGTATTGATGTTAATTCTTCTTTGAAGGTCTTTTAGAACTTGGCTGAGAATCCATCTGGTCCTGGGCTTTTCTTGATTGGTAGGCTTTTGATGATGTCTTCTATTTCATTGCTTGAAATTGATATGTTTAAATTGTGGATATCCTCCTGATTCAGTTTGGGTAGGTCATATGTCTCTAGAAGTCTGCTGATGTCTTCAAGATTTTCTATTTTATTGGAGTATAAATTTTTGAAATAGTTCCTAATTATCTTCTTTATTTCAGTGGTATCTGTTATATTTTCTTTTTCATCACTTATTTTAGTAATTTGAGTTTTCTCTCTCTGTTAGTGTGGCTATGGGTTTATCAATTTTATTTATTTTTTCAAAGAACCAACCTCTTGTCAATTTTTTTGAATTGTTTCTTTTGTTTCAATTTCATTAATTTCAGTTCTGACTTTCATTATTTTCCTGTTCTTTTCTGCTTTTGGTGTTGATTTATTCCTCTTTTACTAGGGCTTTGAAATGTAATGTTAGATCATTTATTCATTGACTCTTTATTCTTTTAATGAAAGAGTTCAATGTAATGTACTTTCCTCTTAGTACTGCCTTCATAGTGTCCCAGACACTTCCATATGTTTTATTGTTATTCTCATTTACCTCTAAGTATTTTTTATTTCATCCTGATTTCTTCTGCTATCCAGTCATCATTCAATAGTATATTATTTCATATCTAGGTTCTATTTTTTATTTTATTGTTGATTTCTAATTTCATTCCATTATGATCCAATAGAATGCAGGGTATTATCTCCATTTTTCTGTATTTTCTAAGACTTGCTTTGTGGCATAAGATATGGTCTATTTTAGAGAAGGATCTGTGTGCTGCTGAGAAGAAAGTGTATTAGCTCATTGATGGATGAAATATTCTATATATGTCTGTTAAGTCTAAATTATTGATGATATTATTTAGTTCTATAGTTTCTTTATCTAGTTTTTGTTTGAGATCTGTCCAGTAGTGAGAGAGGTGTGTTAAAGTCACACCTCTTGTGGTTTATTTGATTCTTGAAATTGAGAAGATTTGTTTGATGTACGTAGATGCTCCATTGCTTGCTGTATAAAGATTTACGATTGTTATGTCTTGCTGATGTATAATTCTCAAACAGTATGAAATGTCCTTCTTTGTCCCTTCTGATTAACTTTGGCTTGAAGTCCACTTCAAAATAAATATTTTTAATGATTAAAAGTAACATCTATTCACCCTCTCCACCTTTAGGCTAATAATAAATTATTCCCTTTTGACTAATGAAGGAAACCAAAGTTCAGAGATATTTAGTCATTTTCCTAAGGCTACACAGTTCCTACAGGCCTTATTTGGGAGAATGAAACAGCTTCTAAAGTCTCACCTGTAACGTGGCTCTGTCCGGATAGAGGGGTCAATATGAGTTACAGAATGATTTTCATAACCTATTTGACCAATATGACAACTACAAATATTTTAATATTTTTAAAATCTATTTTCACTCAGTTCAGGGAATAATAACCTAAACAGAGACACTGTTTATATTTCATTCAATCATGAAACACCCATGACATAGAAAGCACAGGGCTAGGGTTCCTCTGCAAAGAATAAATAGTACATACTTTCTCTCCTACTTTATATACTCTATGATTCAAATCCTGAAATGAGTTCTATGTTCCATCAAGGTAAAAAAACAAACCCATTTGACATTGTGCTATTATTCAATACAAAGCAGGTTTTAGTATCAGTAAAAACAAACTGTGTGTGTGTGTGTGTGTGTCTCAGATGGTCTTGCAGCAAAAAGATAAATCTGACTGTTAAGAATCCAAGCTCCATCACTTTAGCCACATGGCCTTGGGCAAATTATTTAACTTTTTCATGTCAGCCTTTATAAATAGATCATGGTAATGAACATCTTATAACATTTTGACAATATTATATAAAATGGCACATGTAAAGCACTCTGCAATGTCCAATCACACAGCAAGCATTTAATGAATACAATTTTTCTCTTCACCTTTCCTTATAAAATACATGGTTCAAGTGATGTCTCTTTATTTTGATAGTACTTTTCTATAAATCCCCCACTGCCCCATTGCTTGTAGTCAATTGCTAAAATAACCAGACTTGATCTTCTGATTTTTTTAAGATACAGTTTTTAACCTATTTCACAGAATAACAGTGAACTTAATCTAAGCTACAGGTTTTTATTTTAGTAGTGGCTAAGTAGCCCTAGAGTATAACTTAAAGCAATGTATAATCTAATATTAGATGCTCATTTCATGTAGTATTCCTTTAAATGAATTAATGATCAAATCCTTCAATTTGAAGAAGCTTCTAGATTATTTAAAAAATTCATTAAGCAAGGCTAGGCATGGAGCTTCGTGGTAGAGGACTTGCTTAACGTGAACAAGGCCCTAGATCGAATACTCAGCATCACACATACAGAAATAGTAATAAAATTCATTCAGTAAACACATGTAGTCTTGGCACTCTATTAATTACTGCTTAGATCGCCTATCCTAGAACATATTAAAACTCACACTTTCAAGTTTGTTCCTAAATGTGGCTTCCTTCAAATGAATCTTAAGTCATTTCACATAAATACAATAAAGTTATGCCCACATGCAGAATACTTTTCATATAAGAACCGTCTGAAACCTGCCAGCAAAGACCACTGAACTTTTATAATTATAACAAGTCTTAGAACAAGCAATATTGGTGGGACAGAGAAGGAGGAAAAAGGAGGAAAACAGAACTTAAAAAATTGGTTCAAATCTCTGCCAAACGAATTAGAAAATTATAAACTTGATGATAAAAGCTGGGCTTGCCTTTGTTTGATTATTTCTTAAATAAAAGCAAAGGAAACCATGAACAGTAGGAGAGTTCCTTTGACTTCCCCAAAGGAAATTGAAGGGGCAAAGGAAGGTTGTCCTTACTTATTTCTTTAAATAAAAAAATTTGAATGATCTACAGTCAGTTTTGCTGCCACCAAAATGAGAGTTATTTCCAGATGTGGCTCATGATGGGTACATTGGACTAAGACATTTAATTTCTAATTTCAGAACCAAACATCAAATGCTTGATTTTCCCCATCCTGCCTTTTCTGTTATTGCCATAAATTATGTTAATAATACATTTCGGTGTTCAAAAGGAATAACAGAGGTGTCTGATTATTTTCTTTTAAATTTTTCTGTTTGTCCATTTGATTAGAGGGAAATGTACCAAACAATAATGTAAGCAAGTCAACATACAGCTTGAGGTTGCAAGTTCCTTTAGGACAAGGACTACTTATGTGATTTCCCGCACATGCTTCAAGACCCCAGCTAATGAATGTGGGGAAGTGAGCATAGGATAGCATTCAAAAGAGAATCAAGGCTGAGAAGATGGGAGAGTCAGAAGCACCAGAAATCTGCCTACCTTGACAACAACTGCGCTGCCAAATCTGTCAGATGTAATTATTTCAGAACTCTGGAATCTAATAAAGACCAGCAACTTCCAGGGAAAAGTCAGGGTGGTAAATTGAAGTTAATTTTGGTCAATTTCAGCTCTGAGCACAGGAGAAGCTTCCCATCCTCTACCCTCAGCCTTGTGGCAGGTAACTGTGCATGTGTTCCTGAAGCAGTTTGTACCGTTTGTGAGAAATGGGATGGGGGAAAAATCTTGTCCTCCCAATTTCAGGAAATCTGTGTGTTGGTTGCTGATTCTGATCACAGAGGTGCAGACAAAGAGGCGACAGTCACTGTTGTTGCACTTCTCTCCATTATTGCAAGCCCCTCTAGCTCAGGTTGAAGTGACTTCCAGAGGATTTCAAAGACTGAAGCCCTTTTATATACCCCTTTCATGTTTTTATTTTCCCTGTATTAGAAGACAGACATTAAGTACTTGAACCCCAAAAGCAAATGCATATACAGGGAAAATTAGAACATGAGGGTGCTTGCCTAGGTAAAGGTTTAGGTTCAGAAAAGACCAAAGAAGACCTTAAGTTTTCTCAAGTTTATTATTGACACAGAGACAGCCTACAACAATAAAAATAAATAACAAAAACAGCAAGCCCTGGGGAAGGGGATAAAACTGATTTCCAGAGTTACCACATTGTTGGATTCAGATGTCCAGTTTTCAAAAACTACAAGAACAAAATCACAAGGCATAGACATAAGATGAAAGTTAGTGGGGTTTTTTGTTTGTTTGTTTTTGCTGTTGTTGTTTTGTGGTTCTGGGGATTGAACCCAAGGCCTTGTGCATAGGAGGCAAGCACTCTACCAAGTGAGCTATATCCCCAGCCCCAAAATTAATCTTTTTAGAAAAAAAGAGAACATCAGAAACTGTCCCTGAAAAAGACCTTGAAGGAAGATCTACTACACAAAAGTTTAAGACAACTGTTATACTCCAAAAACTAAAAACTAGAAGTAGTTGTAGAAAAAGTCAAGAAAAATACTTATAAATAAAATGGAAATATCAGAAAAAAAAGAAAACTTAAAAAAGGTTTCAGAAAGAAATTCTGGAGCTAAACAGTACAATAACTGAAATGAAAAATTTGTTAGCAAGATTCAAAGGCATGTTTAAGTAGACAGTGAATCAACAAACTAGAATATAGGACAATTATAATTATTGTGTCTGAGGAAAATAAGAAAAAATATTGTCAAGCAAGACCAATGTATACATTGTGGGAATTCTAGAAGAAAACAAAGAAAGGGGCAGAGAGAATATCTGAAAGTGTAAGGTTGACAATCTCCCAAATCTGATAAGATTTTAATAGAAACAGTCAAGAAGCCAAATGGACTCACAGACCCACATGGAGACACTATAATCAAACTTGTGAAAGACAAAAAGAGAATCTTGAAAGCAAAAAGAGAGAAGTGCTTCACCACATGTTATCCTCAATAAGAATATCAGAGATTTCTTCTTAGAAACTGATAGCCAGAAGGCAGTAGGTTAAGAAATTAAAAGTGCTCAAAGAAAAAAGACCCATGTCTGAAAAATTAAGAATCCTAATCTGACAAAACTGTCCTTCAAAAATCATGAAGAAATTAAAATATTCCCAGATAAACAAAAATGAAGGCAGGTTTTTTTTCTTTTTCTTTTTCTTTTTTTTAAATTTTTATTATTAGACCTACTCTGCAAAAAATGTTCAAGACCTACAGAGTGAAATGAAATGACACTAAATGGTCTCTTGAAGTCATATGAAGAAATAAAGATCTTAATAAAGGTAAAATACACTGGCAATTATTATTAAAGTGACTATTGTTGCAACAGTGGTTTGTAATTCCACTTTTTGTTTTCTACATGATTTAGGAGACAAATACTTTTTTAAAATGACAATAACAATGATTAGTCTAAAGTTAGTAGTATGTATACACATTTTGTTTTCTACATAACTTTAAAAACTAATACATTTAAAATAATTAGAAGTTTATTCTTGGGGCATGCAATGTATGAAGATGTAATTTTTATGATATCAGCCCAACAGTGGTAGTAAGAATGGAGCTAAAAGAGCACAGAGTTCCTATATGTTACTGAGGTTAACCTGGTATGAATTTATATTAGATTATTATAACTTTAGGATACTAAATGCCCCTATTAACTGTTATAGAATGTGCATGAGAAAGAATTTAAACATTTTATTACAAAAAGACCAACTAAATACAAAAATGATAGTAATGCTAAAAACAAAGGCTAAAAAACTATAAGGTATATAGAGAAAAAATGGCAAAACAACACAGTAAGTCTTTCCTTGTCAGTATGCTTTAAATATAAATGGATTAAGACACACAGAATGGATAGAAAACACATTAGCTAAAAATGTGTTGTTTACCAAGAGACCAGTTTGAAGGGAAATACAGATAGTTCTATAAGCTGGAGATTTCCATAAACCTCACCAGACGTAAGGTAAATGAAAAAATTGAGGACTTAACACAATAAACCAACAGGGGCTAATGTACAGAATATTTTACCCAATAACAACAGCATGTGGGCCCTAGCACATTTTCCAGGACAGAACATATGTTAGCCCACAAATTAAGTCTTAGTAGATTTAAAAAGATAGATATACAATTATCTTCCTTGAGCACAAGATGAAGTTAAAAAAAACAGTAATAGAAGTAATCAAATTTGTGGAAATTAACACACTCCTAAACAACCAATGGGTCAAAGAGAAATCACAAGGGAAATTTAAAAATACTTAGAGATGAATGATAATAAAAATACAACAAACCAAAAACTTATGGTATGCATTAAAAGCAGTGCTAAGGGGAAATTTATAGCTATAAATGCTTATATTAGAAAAAATAATGATCTCAAATCAATAACCTAACTTTATACTTTAAGGAATTAGAAAAAAGGACAAACAAAATCCAAAGCTACTTGAAGGAAGGAAATAATAAAGATTTGAACAGAGGTAAATGAAAGAGAAGATAGAAAAGCAATGGAGAAAATCAGTTAAACCTAAAGTAGTCTCTCTGAAAATATTAATAAAATTGGCAAATATTTAGCTAGATAGTTTAAAAAGAGAGAGAGGAGAGAAGACACAAATTACTAGAATCAGAAATGAGAGACATTACTAATTATATAGAAGTAAAAAGAATTGAAAATTAGTTTTATGAACAACTATATGCAAACATATTGGGAAGCCATAATGAAATGGTCAAATTCCTAGAAATGCCAAGCCTACCAAGACAAATCACAAAGAAATAGAAAATCTGAATAGACCCATAGCTGATAAATAATTTAAAAATCCATGCTTATCTACCATCTGTTTATTCTAACCATTATTGAGGGTGTGATATTGATATCTCCAACTGTTCTTGTAGAACAATTCCTCAGCAGCATAGTGAAAAGATTATACACCATGAGTAAGTAGAACTTACTGCTGCAATGCAAGGATTGTTCAACATAAGAAAATTGATTTATATAGTACCCCAAATTAACAGAATAAATGTAAAAAAAATCATCCCAATTGATTCAGAAATAAAAACTTGATAAACTATAACACCTGTCCTGATAAAAAGTACCCAACAAACTAGGAAGACAAGGTTTTGAAACATAACAAAACTCACAGCTAATGTCATGTGTAGCGGTGAAAGACTGAAAACTTCCTCTAAGAGCAAGAACAAGGCAGGGATGGCTGCCTTCACCATTGCTATCCCACATAGCACTAAAAGCTCCAGCCAGAGCAATCAGTCAGAACAACAACAACAGCAACAAAAAGGCATCCAACCTGGAAAGAAAAAAGTAAAATTATATCTCCTTAGAGATAATATGATCTTATATTTGAAAAACAATAGAGTCCACAAAAAACCCTGCTATGACTAATAAATGAATTCAGCAAAGAATCAGTGTGCAAAGTTGGACAAAAAATGGTTGCATTTCTGTACACTAATAATAAGTAATCTGAAAGGAGATTACACAAAAACAATTTCATTTACTATAACATCAAAAAATAATAAAATACTTAGGAATAAACTAAGGTGAGACTTGTATAATTAAAGCTATAAAACATTGTTGAGATGTTGCTCCATGACTCAGGATTCAAAAGAGGAGATATTGAGAGACTTGGGACCAACACAAAGCCACCAGCTGAGTCTCTCCCACTGGGGAGGCGTCCCAGATGGGGCGGTAGTCCTGGAATGGAGGGACCTTTGTGAAGTAGAGCTACCCAAGGAAACACCCCCCCCCCCCCCCCCCCCCGCTGGAGCAGTGAACTCGGACAACTGGGAGCATCGTAGAGGAGGCCGCTCAGCACAATGCTGGGACTTGGAGCAACCCACCGGGGCTCCAGTGGCTGCCCAGAGGAGGAGGTGTGAAGCGAGCTGTTTGGACTCAGAGCGACCACTCCTGAACACAGGGGGCTGCCCCGAGGAGGAGGAGGAGTGTGGCGGGTCCCTTGGACTTGGAGTGACTGCACCAGGGCTACGGGTGGCTGCCCAGAGGAGGGGGCGCGCAGTGAGTTGTTTGGACTCAGAGCGACCGCTCCTGAATGGGGGGAGGGGGCCTGCCTGGAGGAGGAGGAGGAGCGGGGCGGGTCACTTGGTCTCCGAGTGGCTGCACTAGAGCTCCGGGCGGCTGCCCGAAGGAGGAGGTGTGCAGCGGGTTGCTTGGACTCAGAGTGACCGCTCCTGAACACCCAAGGGGCTGCCCAAAGGAGGAGAAGGAGCGTGCTGGGTCACTTGGACTCGGAGTGACTGTACCAGGGCTACGGGCGGTTGTCGGGAGGGGGAGGTGCACAATGAGTTGCTTGGACTCCTAGAGACCGCACTGGAACACCAGGCGGATGCCTGTAGGAAGAGGACTGCAGCGGGTCGCTGGGAATCGGAGTGACTGTACGGGGCTCCAGGTGGCTGCTCAGAGGAGGGGCCACATAGCCAGGCGATTAGGTACAGAGCAGGGTCCCAGGACCTAGGCAGCTTCTTGGTGGAAGAGCCGCACAGAGACAAGCTGAGGGGTGGAGGGAATGTTCCAGGACTGTGGGCAGAGTCTCTGAGGAGAGGCAGCCTAAGGAGACTCATCTGCGAAGGGTGAGGCTCCCAGATCAAGGAGGTAGGTCCGAGCACCTGGGAACGTTGCAGAGGAAGGCAGCCCAGCCCAGGTGGTAGTTGTGGATTGAGGGGAAACTCTAGGACGGAAACTGACCAGAGAGACCTCCCCACAAGAGCAGCGCATTATCAACTTCCTCCAAGACTTCAGGCTACTGAAGGCTAAGAGGGGATATATTAGAAATCTTCAGGGACATTGTAAGACAATAGAGGAAATCTGCAATATCTCAGCAGTCCACTGATACCTGAACAATATGAGAAAACAAGGGAAGAAAATGCCCCAAACAAATCTAGATGTTACATCAATAAAATCCAATGACAGCATGGCAGAAGAAATGACAGAAAGGGAGTTCAGAATGTACATAATTAAAATGATCAGGGAAGCAAACGATGAGATGAAAGAGCAAATGCAGCCATTGAAGGAGGAGATGAAAGAGAAAATGCAGGCATTGAATGATCACACCAATTGACAGTTAAAAGAGCAAATACAGGAAGCAAAAGATCATTTCAATAAAGAGTTAGAGATATTGAAAAAAAAACAAACAGAAATCCTTGAAATGAAGGAAACAATAAACCAAATTAAGAACTCCATAGAAAGCATAACCAATAGGATAGAATACCTGGAAGACAGAACCTCAGATATTGAAGACAAAATATTTAACCTTGAAAACAAAGTGGACCAAACAGAGAAGATGGTAAGAAATCATGAACAGAATCTACAAGAACTATGGGATATCATGAAAAGGCCAAATTTAAGAATTATTGGGATTGAGGAAGACTTAGAGAAATAAACCAAAGGAATAAACAATCTATTCAATGAAATAATATCAGAAAATTTCCCAAATCTGAAGAATGAAATGGAAAATCAAGTTCAAGAGGCTTATAGGACTCCAAATACACAAAATTACAACAGACCCACACCAAGGCACATTATAATGAAAATACCTAACATACAAAATAAAGACAGAATTTTAAAGGCTGTGAGAGAAAAGAACCAAATTATATTCAGCGGGAAACCAGTACGGATATCACAGATTTTTTAATCCAGACCCTAAAAGCTAGAAAGGCCTGGAACAATGTTTTTCAAGTCCTGAAAGAAAATGGATGCCAACCAAGAATCTTATACCCAGCAAAACTTACCTTCAAATTTGACGATGAAATAAAATCCCTCCATGATAAACAAAAGCTAAAAGAATTTACAAAAAGAAAGCCAGCATTACAGAACATTCTGAGCAAAATATTCCATGAGGAAGAGATGAAAAACAAAGAAGCAAATCAGCAAAGAGAGGAATTATCCTAAAGGAATTGTTAAATAAAGGAGGAACCAAGTTGTGTCAAAAAAATAAATAAATAAAATTTTAAAAATGAACCAAATGACTGGGAATACAAATCATATCTCAATAATAACCCTGAATGTTAATGGCCTGAACTCATCAATCAAAAGACATAGGCTGGCAGATTGAATTAAAAAGAAAGATCCAATAATATGTTGCCTGCAAGAGACTCACCTCATAGAAAGAGGTACCCATAGACTAAAGGTGAAAGGATGGGGAAAACATAACATGCACATGGACTCAGCAAAAAAGCTGGGATATCCATCCTCATTTCAGATAATGTGGACCTCAAGCCAAAATTAGTCAGAAGGGATAAAGAAGGACATTTCATACTGCTTATGGGAAACATAAATCAGCAAGACATAACAGTCATAAACATCTATGCCCCAAACAGTGGCTCATCCATGTATGTCAAACAAATCCTTCTCAATTTCAGAAACCAAATAGACCATAACACAATAATACTAGGTGATTTTAACATGCCTCTCTCACCACTGGACAGATCTTCCAAACCAAAATTGAACAAAGAAACCATAGATCTCAATAACACAATCAATAATTTAGACTTAACAGACATTTATGGAATATACCATCCAACCAAGAGTGAATACACTTTCTTCTCAGCAGCACATGATCCTTCTCTAAAATAGACCATGTCTTATGCCACAAAGCTAATGTTAGCAAATACAAGAAGATAGAGACACTACCTTGTATTCTATCAGATCATAATGGATTGAAATTAGAAATAAATGAAAGAGTGAAAAATAGAAGCTACTCCAACACCTGGAGATTAAACAATATGCTATTATATGATGAATGGATAACAGAAGATATTAGGAAGGAAAAAAAGTTCTTAGAGGTAAATGAGAACAAAGAAACATCATATCAAAATCTCTGGGACACTATGAAAGCAGTACTTAAAGGAAAATTTATTTCATGGAGCACATTCAATAGAAGAAGTAAAAATCAACAAATAAACGACCTAACACTACAGCTAAAAGCCCTAGAAAAAGAAGAACAGAGCAGCACCAAAAGTAGTAGAAGACAGGAAATAGTTAAACTCAGAGCTGAAATCAACAAAATTGAAACAAAAGAAACAATAAAAAAATTGACAAAATAAATAGTTGGTTCTTCAAAAAAATAAACAAAATTGATAAACCTTTAGCCACACTAACAAAGAGAAGACAAGAGAAAACCCAAATCACTAAAATTTGGAATGAACAAGGAAATATCACAACAGACACGATTGAAATGCAAAACATAATTAGAAGCTATTTTGAAAATCTGTACTCCAACAAAATAGAAAATTTCGAAGACATCAGCAGGTTTCTACAGACATATGAATTGCCTAAACTGAACGAGGAGGACATACACAATTTAAATACACCAATTTCAAGTAATGAAATAGAAGAAGTCATCAAAAGCCTACAAACCAAGAAAAGTCCAGGACCAGATGGGTTCTCAGCCGAGTTCTACAAAACCTTTAAAGAAGAGCCCATTCCAATACTTCTCAAAGTATTCCATGAAATAGAAGAGGAGGAAACCCTCCCAAACTCATTCTATGAAGCCAATATCACCCTGATACCTAAACCAGACAGAGACACATCAAGGAAAGAAAATTTCAGACCAATATCCTTAATGAACATTGACGCAAAAATTCGCAACAAAATTTTAGCAAATCGCATACAAAAACATATTAAAAAGATAGTGCACCATGATCAAGTGGGGTTCATCCCAGGGATGCAAGGTTGGTTCAACATCAGGATATCAATAAATGTAATTCACCATATCAATTGACATAAAGTCAAGAATCACATGATTATTTCAATAGATACAGAAAAAGCATTTGATAAAATACAGCACCCCTTCATGCTCAAAACACTAGAAAAAATAGGGATAGTGGGAACATTCCTTAACATTGTAAAGGCCATCTATGCTAAGCCCATGGCTAATATCATTCTAAATGGTGAAAAACTGAAAGCATTCCCCCTAAAAACTGGAACAAGGCAGGGATGCCCTCTTTCACCACTTCTATTCAATATCGTCCTTGAAACTCTAGCCAGAGCAATTAGACAGACCAAAGAAATTAAAGGGATATGAATAGGAAAAGAAGAACTCAAACTATCCCTGTTCGCTGATGTTATGATTATATACTTAGAGGAACCTGGAAATTCCACCAGAAAACTTTTATAACTCATAAGTGAATTCAGTAAGGTAGCAGGTTACAAGATCAATGTTCATAAATCCAATACATTTTTATACATAAGTGATGAATCTTCAGAAAGAGAAATTAAGAAAACTACCCCATTCACAATAGTCTCGAAAAAAATAAAATACTTGGGAATCAATCTCACAAAAGAGGTGACAGACCTCTATAATGAGAACTACAGAACACTAAAGAAAGAAATTAAAGAAAACCTTAGAAGATGGAAAGATCTCCCATGTTCTTGGATAGGCAGAATTACTATTGTCGAAATGGCCATACTACCAAAAGTGCTATACAGATTCAATGCAATTCCAATTAAAATCCCAATGACGTACCTCACAGAAATAGAGCAAGCAATCATGAAATTCATCTGGAAGAATAAGAAACCCAGAATAGCTAAAGCAGTCCTTAGCAGGAAGAATGAAACAGGGGGTATTGCAATACCAGAACTTCAACTGTAGTACAAAGCAATAGTAACAAAAACAGCATGGTATTGGCACCAAAATAGACAGGTAGATCAATGGTACAGAATAGAGGACACGGACACAAACCCAAATAAATACAATTTTCTAATACTAGACAAAGGTGCCAAAAGTATGCAATGGAGAAAAGATAGCCTCTTCAACAAATGGTGCTGGGAGAATTGGAAATCCATATGCAACAAATTGAAACTAAACCCATATCTCTCACCATGCACGAAACTAAACTCAAAATGGATTAAGGACCTCGGAATTAGACCAGAGACCCTGCATCTTATAGAAGAAAAAGTAGGTCCAGATCTTCAACATGTCGGCTTAGGACCAGACTTCCTCAACAGGACTCACATAGCACAAGAAATAAAAGCAAGAATCAATAACTGGGATAGATTCAAACTAAATAGCTTTCTCTCAGCAAAGGAAACTATCAGCAATGCGAAGAAAGAGCCTACAGAGTCGGAGAATATCTTTGCCAATCATACTTCAGATAGAGCACTAATCTCCAGAATCTATAAAGAACTCAAAAAACTCTACACCAAGAATGCAAATAACCCAATGGACAAATGGGCTAAGGAAATGAACAGACACTTCACAGAAGAAGATCTACAAGCAATCAGCAAACATGGAAAAATGTTCAACATCTCTAGTAATAAGAGAAATTCAAATCAAATCACCCTAAGATTCCATCTCACCCCAATTAGAATGGTGATTATCAAGAATACAAGCAACAACAGGTGTTGGCGAGGATGTGGGGAGAAAGGTACACTCATACATTGCTGGCGGATTGCAAATTAGTGCAGCCACTCTGGAAAGCAGTGTGGAGATTCCTTAGAAAACTTGGAATGGAACCACCATTTGACCCAGCTATCCCACTCCTTGGCCTATACCCAAAGGACTTAAAATCAGCATACTACAGAGATACAGCCACATCAATGTTCATAGCGGCTCAATTCACAATAGCCAGACTGTGGAACCAACCTAGATGCCCTTCAATTGATGAATGGATAAAGAAACTGTGGTATATATATACAATGGAATATTACTCAGCCATAAAGAATGATAAAATTATGGCATTTGCAGGCAAATGGATGAAATTGGAGAATATCATGCTAAGTGAGATAAGCCAATCTCAAAAAGCAAAAGGACAAATGATATTGCTAATAAGTGGATGATGACATATAATGGGGGGAGGGAAGGGTTAGTGTTAGGGTTAGAGTTAGGGTTAGGGATGGGGGCAAGAATGGAGGAAGGAAGGACTGTATAGAGGGAAAAGAGGGGTGGGAGGGGTGGGGGGAAGGGAAAAAATAACAGAATGAATCAAACAACATTACTCTATGTAAATTTGTGATTACACAAATGGTATGCCTTTACTCCATGTACAAACAGAGAAACAACATGTATCTCTTTTGTTTGCAATTAAAAAAAATACATTATTATTAAAAAAGAAAAAAAAAAACACTCTAAGATTCCTTCTCACCCCAATTAGAGTGGCGATTATCAAGAATACAAGCACAACAGGTGTTGGCGAGGATGTGGGGAGAAAGGTACACTCATGCATTGCTGGTAGGGTTGCAAATTAGTGCAGCCACTCTGGAAAGCAGTATGGAGATTCCTCAGAAAGCTTGGAATGGAACCACCATTTGACCCAGCTATCCCACTCCTTGGCCTATACCCAAAGGACTTAAAATCAGCATACTACAGAGATACAGCCACATCAATGTTCATAGCTGCTCAATTCACAATAGCCAGACTGTGGAACCAACGTAGATGCCCTTCAATTGATGAATGGATAAAGAAACTGTGGTATATATATACAATGGAATATTACTCAGCCATAAAAGAATGATAAAATTATGGCATATGGAAGCAAATGGATGAAATTGGAGAATATCATGCTAAGTGAGATAAGCCAATCTCAAAAAACCAAAGGACGAATGATCTCACTGATAAGTGGATGATGACACATAATGGGGGGTGGGAGGGGTTACTGTTAGGGGTAGAGTTAGGGTTAGGGAGGGAGGCAAGAATGGAAGAAGGACTGTATAGAGGGAAAAGAGGGGTGTGGGGGGAAGGGAAAAAATAACAGAATGAATCAAACAACATTACCCTATGTAAATTTATGATTACACAAATGGTATGCCTTTACTCCATGTACAAACAGAGAAACAACATGTATCCCATTTGTTTACAATAAAAAAAAAACAAATAAAACATTGTTGAAAGACATTAAAGAATCCATAAATAAATGGAAACATCCCATGTTTATAGATTGGAAGACTCAATATTGTTAAGATGTCAGTACTACGCAAAGTGATCTACAGGTTTAATGCAATTCCTATCAAAATCCCAATGACAGCCCAGTGTGGTGCTACACACCTGTAATCTCAGCAACTTGGGAGGCTGAGGCAGGAGGATCACAAGTTCAAGGCCAGGTTTGGCAACCTAGTAAGATCATGTTTCAAAATTTTTTTAGTTTTTAAAAAGGGCTAAGCATGTAGCTCAGTTGTAGAGTATCCCTGGGTTCAATTCCCAGTACTGCAAAAATAAGTAAATAAAATAAAATGAAAACAAGCAAAGTGCTTAAATAGATATTTCTCCAAATAAGATATATAAGTGGCCACTAAGCACATGAAAAGATGGTCAGCATTATGAATCATTAGGGAAATGCAAATAGAAACTACAAAGAGATATATCACTTCATATCCATTAAGATGAATGATATTAAAAAAAAAGAAGAAGAAAAAGAAAACAAGTGTTAGAATTTGAAGAAATCAGAAACCTTGTGCATAGTTGTTTAGAGTGGAAAATGGTATAGCCACTGTGGAAACAGTATGACCATTCCTCAAAAAATTTAAAATGGAATTACCAGATGATATAGCAACCCCACTTTTGGGTATATCCACAAAAGAATTTAAAGTAGTGTCATAAAGAAACATTTGTACACCCACATTCACAGCAAGGCTTTACACAATAGCTAAAACGTGGAAGCAACCCAAAGGTGCAAGAACAGATGAATGATAAGCAAAATGTGATATAGATATACAATGAAATATATTCAGTCTTTAGAAGGAGGGAAATTCTGACAAAAGCTACAACATGGAGGAAACTTGAGGCTTTTACTCCAACTAAAATAAGACTGTAGCAAGAAGACAACTTCTGCATGATTTCACTTACCTGATGTAATGGTTAATTTGAATTGTCAGTTTGAATTAAGAGATGCTTATGATTCTGGCTTCTGGGTGTGTCAATGAGGGTGAGTCTAGGAATGATTGGAATGTGGGATAGGAACTGGAGACCCTCCCTAAGCATGAGCAGCACCGCCCAGTAGGATGGGATAAAAGCGGAAGAACAAGGAAGCAGATGCAGATGCAAGCTCCACTCTTCTTGAACAGGTACTTGATTGCTGCTTTGATTGTCTGAGGATATCAGAATTCTTGCTTTTTCACTCTTCCAAAGGTGACTCTGCCAGTGATTCTCCAGGTAGTTTCCAGAAGCCTTGGTCTTAGACTAGGGTAGCACTGTTGATCTTTCTTGTTCTGGGCCTTCTGCCTCTTGGACTGCGCAGCTGCTGGTTGTTCCAGCTCTTCAGCTGCAGACAGCCATTGTGGACTATCCAACTTCTGGTCATGTAAGCCAATCTAATAAATCCCCTTTTATAATCATACTTCCTCTTGATTCTGTTCTTCTAGAGAACCCTGCCTAAAACACCTGAGGTACCTAGAGTTGTCAAAGTCATAGTGATAGAGTGTAGAACAGGGTTTCCAGCGGGTGGGAGTGGGGAGTATGGAGTTATTTTTAAATGGATTTAGAGATTTGATTTTGAAAGCAGAAAAGAATTACAGAGATGAATCGTGGTGCTGTTTGTACATTAGGAACACTAAAATCTACTGAACTATCCACTTAAAAATATTTGGGATGGCGACTTTTGTATTGTGTGAATTTTACCATAATAAAAATTGAAATTTTTTTAAAAAAGAATTAGGGCAGGGTTCCCTAGAGGCTGGGTGTGGTCCTCATTCTCATAATCACAGAGAGTTTCTTCCTTCAAGTGAAGCAGCAAATTAAGATGTGGGCTCAGAGAGAGGCCTGACCTAGCACCAGGTAGACCTTCCATGCAAATTGCAGAGAAAAGATTGCTTGCAATAAAATTCTTTGCTGGATGTTGGTGTCTCTGGTGTGGTAATATCCTACATGGATTAAGTATTTGGACTGATTTACATTGAGTTTTCTGCCCTAGTCCAGAATGTGACTGGCTGTGCATCCTGGGATCACCATGGTGGCCAGTTGACCCAACACCGATATCCCCCACTTCCCTACCCCTCAGAAGATTCATTTTGAGGGTTCTTCCTTCTCCCTCCACCCCTCTTCCTGTTCTTCCTCTTTCTCTCTCTCTTTTCCTCCCTCCTCCTGCTTTCACCTAAGATGTGTTTATTATGCCATAATCCTCTTGTATTTTGGGTCTTAACAGATCAGTAGATCAACTGATCAACAGATCTTTTCAGTCAAAACAACTTGACCTTCTAATGCGATTGTATAACCACATCTGGTGAAAAAAGAATACCACTAGTTAGCATTTTTTGAGAACATAGTACACGGGAAAGAGATTGTGCTAAATATTCCATATAGTATATTATTTTATACAGACCTTACGATTTAATGAAGTAAGTATAAATAATGTTGGCCCTCTGTATGCATGGGCTCCAAGTTTGTGGATTCAACCAAGCTTGGGATTGAAAATATTTGAAAAGAGTGCACACTGAACATGTGTAAAAATTGTTCTTGTTACTCTTCCCTAAACAATGTATATGACCATTTAGATCACTTTTACATTGTGTTAGGTATTATAAATAATCTAGAGATTATTTAAACTACACAGGAAGATGTGCATAGTTTCTATGCAAATACTATACTATTCTAAGTAGCGAACTTGAGCATCCATAGATTTTGGTATCCCCAGGGGATTCTGGAACCAAACCAACTGGTACTGGGGGACAACTGTGTTTCCATTTTGAAATGGGAAAACTATGGCTTAGAAAGAAAGATGAAGTCACTTGTCCAAAATTGCACAGCTAGTGTTAAAGCAATGATTTAAACCCAAGAATTTTTATTATCAAACTTGTATTCTTATTTACTACACTATGCTGCATTCTTTCCCTGAAGAAGAAAAGAAAAAGTATCAATCTTCTTGTTATTCCCATGGAGCTTTAATATTCTGTGCTCAAAATATTGTCACATCAAAGTTTTAAGTACATTTTGTGAACTTCTAGGAGTCTGAAAAGTTGCTCAAAGTCCTTAAATTATGAAAAATCCTTATTTGAAGATGTAATTCTGTGAATCTCTTCAACAGGTTTTTTTGACTTGGCCATCTTTTGTATTATTTAACTAAACATCTATAATTTAATATTGTGCTTCAGCTTCTTCTAAATGTCCCATAAATGTGATAATTGTAAGGACAGAAGCAAGAAGATCACTTTCTTTATTACATGTGATGAATCAAACTTGCAAAGTCACAGCACAAAAACTCCCGATGAATGCTAATTCCGTGGAAAAGGTATATTTTCACCTTTTTTGAAATCAAAACTTTCTTCAGTTGTTGTCTGAAACGGATTTTCTAGGTTTATATCACCATTTGCATTCCTTACTGCCATGTGGGTATTTATTACAACAGAAATATCACAGCAGTCACATATCCATCACCAGAAGATCTTAACAAGTTACTCAGTTATCTGGGTCCAAGTACTTTCATTTCTAACATGAAGTGTGCTATGGTGACAGCCTCTTAGACCCATTCTCCACACTTTCCCCTGTACTTCATGTCCTGGGGTCTTTTGGCATTGTGTCTAGTTGGAAGCTCAGAAAAAAACGAAAACAAACGAACAAAATACTTCCAAAGCATGATAAATGCGACAGAGAAAACAAGGAGATGAGGCACATAAAAATGGAGCCCTACTTCAAATTCTTTTTATGAAGAAACAACATTTAATCAGATATGAAAGAGCTAAGTAGAAGAAAAATAATACAGAAAAGAGAAAGCCAGGTAGAAGTGAGTGAGTAAAGTCCTTGAGGCTAGGAAGAGCTTGGGATGTTCAAGTTGTAGAGAGAACAGGAGTGTGTCTGCAGCTGTGTAGTAGGTAACAATTATGGACAGAATGGGAGGGACCTTCTTGTCTCAGGCCTTACAAGCCCTTTTTCAGATCTGGGGTTTTATCCAGGGTTCAGTAGGAAGACTTAGGAGCATGGTGCAGTCTCAGCTTTGGACTCAACACTGACTTCTGAGCCTTAGGGTACCTGCTGTCCTCTCAAGAGCCAGTACAGTTTCAGGGCTGTGGGTCAGAGGCTTACTGGCTCCTGCATGCCCTACTGCACATTGGTTAAGAACTCATGAACCAGGGTCAGGCACACTTGGAAGACAATCTCATTCTACCATCTTCTAGCAAGTTACTTAGGTCCTCAAAATCTCAGTTTCTTCTAAGGAAAATGAAAATAGTGGTACTTTCCTTATCAAACTCTTTAAGGATAAAATGAGGAAATGAATGTGAATCCCTTAACACAGTGCCCAGCACACACTAACCTTAATAAACATTAGCTATTATCATTAGCAGAGCAGGAAGGGACATTAAAGCTAAAGGTTTTGTGGCATAGTTCAGAGGAAAGTAGAGTCGTGTGCTCTATAACAATGTTTCAGTCAATAACAGACTGCATATGTGAGCAATAGTGGTCTCAAGATGATGTCATCAGTCCTGTGACAAAACACTCTTCATGATGTTTGCACAAAGAAATTGCCTAACAGTGCTTTTATCAGCATGTATTGCCTTAATTAAACAATGTTCCATGAAATATGAATTTCAGAGTTAGGCAAATCATATTCGTTCATTTAACAAACTTTTAATGAGGATCTATTTTGTCCCTGATTGAATGCTGGTGAGAGTGATGAAAAACTGAGACCACATTCCCCTTTCAGGGAATGGGAACACAAACATACCTAACCATAATATGATGTGCTATGAGTAACTGGAGATGTAGGGATAGGATATCATAAATGCACAGGAAAGGGGCACCCAAGACTGGGGTTGGGGGTTAGCAAGATCCCTAAAGTAAGTGGTAACTGATCCAAGTTTTATGGAATGAGTTGAGGCAAGTGAAGGGCATCTCATCAGAGAGGACCAAAGCTCAAGGTTGGAAATAAGAAGCAGCACAGAGTGCAAGAGGGGGACCAGATGCTCTCTACGAGAAGCACATGAGCTGCTGGGATGTGGGATAGGTAGCTGAGGAGAGCTGGGCAGAGGCCAGATCACAGAGGGCCTTCTATTATAGGCCAAGGAACTTGGAGTTTATACCCTAGGCAATGGTAAACTATGGGAAGCTTTCTAGTAGCAGGCCATCCTAATCAGATTTGAATTTTACATAGTTCATTCTGCTTCCTATACAATCATGCAACTGGGAAGAGTAGAATAAAGGGGAACAGTTAGGAGGTAGGTACAGTAAACCAGGCAAGAAAGAGACAGTGTGACTGAGGTAGGACATTATGGGCAAGGATGGAGAATATGAGGCAGACTTTTAAAGTGTATTTAGCAGAATACATTGGCAGAACATGATGAGTTATCAGATGCAGAGACAGTAAGGAACAGAGAGGGGTCAAGAGAAACTAGAAACGACTAGCTTTGGTGCCTGGGTGGATGGCAGACACAGCAACGAGGAGTTGATAGGGTATGTTGTGGTGCACATCCTTCAGGATCAGAGCCCTCATTTCTCCAGCCTCAGGAATGGTGGCTGCTATGGCTCATGGCCAAGTTCTCTCTGGCCCAGAGGAATTGCTTTGCTTAAGGTTTCACCTCCTTGGAAGGGGCAGCCCATATTCAATGAGTGTTTGATATGGGGGCACAAAGTCAATTCCATTTTCCTCTATTCAGGAAAACACTGAAGGACCATTCCAGCACAAGAGCTCCCTGAAGGATCAGCTGAGGACCCTGTTTTGTCTGCATCACTGGTAGACTTCTCACTGTGGCCAACCCTGCTCTGCCACTCGCTTAAAGGTGGTATTCTCTAGAGTTCTCGATAAATGTCTTGCATGCAGATACCTGTTCAGAAACTTTCTCTGGGGACCAGAACTGAGACAGAGTGGAAGACGTTCAGTTTTGAGTGAGTTGAATGAAGTATGTCTGTGAGACCTCCAGATAAAAGTGTCTAGTAGGCTTTGGATGTCTAGCCTGGAAGCTCCAGGGAAGGGCTATGACCTGGAAATAAAAGATTTGGGAGTTAAAAGCACATTGTTAGTATTGGCCCATAGTCCCTTACCTGCAGTTTTGAAGGACAATAAAAATGGAAGAGTTTAAAATGTTTGTTTGTTGGTGAAACCTGACCAGAACCGCGTTTTTTGATATAAAAATTCAACCTGAACCTATGTGAGGACTAACAGCTCCTTTAATAAAATCATATTTAGAGTAAACATTTCTCTTTTGCTACAGAAATATCCATGTATCTGCTGTTCTAGGCACTACAGGAACCAGTACATAATTTTCAGCATATTTCCCCATTATCTTTCCAAAATCTAAACAATTCTAAGTTCTGAAGTCATCTGGCCCTAAGGGTTTCCAATAAAGGATTATGATACATAGAACTAGGAGCATGAAAGAGG
This sequence comes from Sciurus vulgaris, assembly GCF_902686455.1. Classification (NCBI taxonomy): domain Eukaryota; kingdom Metazoa; phylum Chordata; class Mammalia; order Rodentia; family Sciuridae; genus Sciurus; species Sciurus vulgaris. The sequence continues at coordinate 60,951,144 of NC_136469.1, forward strand.
ATAAGATCACCTAGGGAGAAAGTGTAGGCAAAATTCAAGCAAAATATAGGGAATAGTGGTATTTTGGACTAGTCAACAAAAGAGAGAAGGAATGTTTTTAAGGTTGGGTTAATGAGGACAGTGCAGAGTCATGGAGGCCAAAAGAGAGATTTTTAAGAAAGAGGAGCACAATCAGTGCAGCAGGGGTCTAAGAGCCAGGATGTAAAACTTATTCTCCTGGGTTAGCAATTGGTGGTCGATGGATGGTCGTGGTGAGAGCAGTTTCAGAAGAGTGGTGGGGGCAGAAGCTCCAATGAGGTGGCTTGTGGGATGACTGAGAAGTAAGGAGGGAGTTCGTGCAGTCGCTAGATGGGTAAGGGCCTGCTGTTTCAGTCAGAAGAGAGCCTTGTTTATGTTTATAGGACGGAAGGGAGAATCAAAGAAATGAGATGTTGGGGATGAAGGGAAAAGAGAAAGAGGAGGCAAAACCCCAGGGGACCACTCAGGTGCTGCTGGGACTGGGGTTCAAGTAACAATGAGAAGGTTGAGGGCTGGTCTTGAGCTGAAGAACTCCTCGCCTTCTGGGGTTAGAAGAAATGAGAAAGGGATTAGATATGGAAATTGGGAGATGGGAAAAGATGAAGGTAAGGCTGACCTCTGTTTTCTCACTGGAGAGATTGGGCCCTCCAAGGAGAGTGACAGGGATGTGAGTTGAAAACAGGTCTCAAAGGAAAGTGGTGATCGTTTGGTATGAAAAGAGGGAGCTCTAAGAAAAATTAGATGAATAAATTGCTGGTCTACAGTTATAGAGAACTTGGAGCAGCATTGACAGCAAAGTGTGGTTCCCCCTTCCCCCGACTATATGCACAGAGATGTTAATTAAACAATATAAAATATCTATGTAAGTGTTAAAAGTTTCACTCTGAATATTTAATGACAAGGGAGAATGCTTGAGATATGTTGTACCAGATACTGTAGGCACGATCCTCAGGACCCCTGGGCATTCATCTCCACATGCAGCTCAGTTCTGAGAGGTTGCTTGCTGTGAACACCTGCATCTCTCTGCCTGGGGCTTTCCTCTGGCCAGGAGGATGCTAGAAGTCAGTGTTAAGGGAATACTCATCAATTCCCAGGGCAATGAATGCTCCCTCCTCCCACTCCCCAGCTCTAACTACTTGCTGATAGGAAATTGATGGTTAGTAACCTTAGCTTCCTCAGCTTTCCAAGGGAGAATTTTGAGATGTTTCAATACTCAGAATTTCCAAGATTTCTCTAGCAGAGCTCAGTTCTAGTTGGAACACAGTGCCAATTGAATTAATTACATACATTTTATTGACTTCCTTTCTACGGTGACTTTTTGGAAGGCTTCAAGTCCTTCAGCATTCCTCCCATGAAGTGTTTGTTGGGTCTGTATCCTCTCCACTTTGGGCATGTGACTGCTTTGACTTAAGTAGTAAGGCAGAAGTGACCCTAAGTGATTTTCAAGGCTGTACCATAAAAGGTCATCAGTTTCTGCAAGGTTCTCTTGGACATTCCCATTCACTCCCGGGGAACCAGACACCAGGTGAAAAGTCTGACAACAGTGAAGTTGCTGTTAGAGAGTTAGCATGCAGACTTTAAGGGCATCCCTGGATCCACTGCTAGCCATGTGAGTGGCCATCCTGAACATTCAGCCTAGCAGGGCTTTCAGATGCATGCAGCTTGTTGTGGTTTAGATATGCTGTGTTCCCCTAAAGCTCATGTGTAAGACCATGTAAGAAAGTTTAGAGGTGAAATGATTGGATAATTAATCCTTTGCATTAATCCTTTGATAGGGGTTAACTGAGTGGTAACTGTAGGCAGATAGGGCCTGGCTGGAGGAGGTGGATCACTGGGGGTGCACCCTTGGGGTATATATTTTGTGAGCTGAGTTTAGTCTCTCTCTACTTCCGGTGACCATGTCCTAAGCCACTTTCCTCCGCCATTCTCTTCTGCCATGATGTTCTGCCTCATCTCGAGCCCTGAGGAGTACAGTTGGCTATCTGTGGACTGAGACCCCAGAAACTGTGAGCCCCAAAATAAATTTTCCTCCTCTAAAATTGTTCTTGTCAGGTCTTTTGGTCTCAGTAGTGAAAAAACTGGCTAAAAGACAATCCCAGCAGATATCTCACAGCTGAGTTCTTCCCAAACTCCTGATACATAAAGTCTTATGCAAAGCAACATGATGGATGTTTGAATGCACTAAGGAGTAATTTGTTACATAGTGGTAGGCATTGGAACATTTCCCTTCTGCACAGCTCTTCCCCACATTCCCACTTGTGTTGGAATTGCCTTAGAAATAAATTACGTAGGGTTCTGGGGAGGTAGCTCAGCGGTTCAGCTTTCACCTAGCGTGTACAAGGCCCTGGGTTTGATCCCCAACACTGCAAAAATAAATAAATAAATGAAGTGACTCAGTATCTGTTGTCCAACCTCTCCCCATCTGTCACCTCTCCCTGCCAACTCTCTCCCAGTCTCTGGTAACCACATTTTTCCTCTCTACTTCTGAGATCAACTTTTCTAGATGCCACATATGAGTGAGATGAAGTATTTGTCCTTCTGTTCCTGGCTTACTTCACTTAGCATAATGTCCTCCAGGATCACCTGTATTGTGGCAAATGACACAATTCCTGTTCTCACTACAACAATCGTAAATGCTTGAGGTGATGGCTATGCTAATTACTCTGATCTGATCATTACCCAAATTATATATGCATCAAAACATCCCGCTGTGCCCTATAAATATATACAATTAGTATATGACAATTAAAAATGAGATGAAAAATAGATGATGTGCCTTGGATCCTTTATTTCAGGATTTGCCCCTGAACAATACAAAGCAAGAAAAACCATGTTACAAAAGAATAATTATAACCTCAACCATGAAAAAAAAACCTGGGGGAGGGGGAGAAGAAATAAAAATATTAATATGGTTAATCTCTATGTGAGTGATATTGAGGTTGGCTTTTATTTTTTAGTGTCCTTTCTGTTCATTTTCCAAAATGAATTATAAAATATTACTTTTGTCAGAAATAAATGGTTTTATAAAACATGGGAGAGTGAGTAATGTATTTTGTAAAGATTTTTCTGTGAAAATCAAAATTCAACAACATTCATAAAGAAAAATTTGTGTTCTGAAATTTTGTGGTGGAACTCCTGCTGCTAGCTTACTGGTCCCTCCTTGTCTTCTTTGGACAGAGAGATCCAGTGTCAAATGTCACAGCCTGCTGCAGGGAGGCACCCTGTGTGAGCCCAGAGGAACTAATCTATCAACTGGCCAAGACCTAACCACTGTCTCTCTAGAATCTGGCTGAAAAAAATGCCATGCTGTGGTCACATGACCATAGACATTGGATTTGTAAGGCTCAGTAGAATCAGGACTGGAACTGGCCCATGGTGGGCTGGCACCACAGGAAGTTCAAGTTGTATGGAGAAGCAGAAACCATGAAAAATAGGGGATTCTGACCTGCCACATGGAGATTGGGCCAAATGCAAAGGAAAATTCTGATAAAAATTCCCTGTGCATGCATGTGCCTGAGTGAGTGCATGTTCCTGAGTGAGTGAGGGAATGTTCCACAAGGCTTGGCCATACCTTCCAGAGAATCTCTCCAGTCTTCATGATCCCCGTCTTCTCAACCTGTTTGAGTGGTGTCCTTTCTTCTTAACCAGTAGAATCTGATCTGAACAAGTTCATTTCCCATGGCCAAAAAACTGAAATTACACTAATGCTGACCTTAATATTAACACTGATGCTTACAACTAGGCTGTATATATTCATATCCCCATTTCACATCTGAGGCAGTGGGCACACATGGATGTTAGGCAGGCCGATGGCCCCATGGCCAGCAAGTGTGGGCAGATCCATGAGTGCGCAGTCTCAGTGCAGAGGCTGAGCACTTTACCTGGCTGCGGTTGCATCCTGCATTCCTCTGATCCTACACGCTCTAGGTGGGGGTCTGAGGACATGGCTCTTTACAGGTGACTCATTCTGGGGTGACAGCAAGTTGGCAGCTGCATTTCAGTTCCAACTTGTGCACAGTTCAATGATTGGCAAAAACAGCCTGATCCTGTGTTTCATTCTTCCTCTCAATGCTTACATTTTTCAGCAGTGTTTATTCATTTTCTCCCTGTGATCTGACTAGCAAGCACAACATAACTCAGAAATAGGATCAGGAGAGACTACAAACTGTAAAATACCCGAGGCTCTGAGAAAGAACGACAGCAGAAAGTTAAGGGTGGGTACAGCTAGCCTCAGTCAGGCTAAGATGAGATTGGTTATAGCCCCAATTTAAGGGAAATGCAAATTCTTGTATTTGACCCTTACCACAATCTGGTGAAGTGAATATGATTAAATTTATTTGGCGGTAGGGAGGTGAGAATGAGATTCAGAGAGTGTAAGTGATTTGCTAAAGCACACACAGCAAATAATGACAGAGCTGAGATTCTAAATCCCATGCCATTTCTATTTTAGGACACTACCTCTTTAGTCTGGTGTAGTCTACATTTGATTTTTCTCTGCCTTCTAAACCTCAGATGAACAGAACTGTGAACTACAAGTAACCAATCTGATTCTAACTGTATTTAAACTGACTGTTTTTAGTATAAGGCTCAAATTATGCCATCTACTGACTGCCTTACCCACTAGCATGTAAGGCTATTTATATCAGTTTCTTACATAAGCTCACATTTTCTGAACTTACCAGTTTTTAAATTGAGAGCCATCCAAGTCAGATGTTAAGAGAGCTTCCCTATCCATTACCTGCCTCACAAACCAATCACCATGTTGTGATTCCTACAGACATACCCCCTCAACAAGCAAGGACAGAGTAGATGAAAGGACTGCTGAATTCCCATCTGATAACACCTATCCTCTGAGCAGTTGGTATGGTTCATCTTTTGCAGGGTAACCATAACATTTTGGAGCTAACTGTTTTTGCAAGTAACAGAAATAGAATCTAAAAAAATATGTAATGTTAGGTGGTGAAGACAGAAATTTCTCTCCAAGATTTGTAATGAGAAGATAGGTAATCCACATAAATAATGAGCCCAGCATTTTTATAGACTGAAATGAGGTCAGTCATTTGTAAAGATATGTCATTTCATACTCCAGCAGCTCCCTGGGCCTTTAAAAATGGGTGCACGGCCGCGAGCCAACGCTTGCACAGGACTGCATATCTTTTAATCCTGCCTGGAAGTCAGCCCTGAAAGCAGTGTATTTAACAGGGGACATCAGTGGCTCACGAATGTTCAGGAAAAGACAAGAGCCAGCTGACATGAACGTTCAGGATAAACAGAGAATGTGAAGAGAGCCTCTCTGGCCTTTCCCCCTAACAGTAACAATGAGGGGAAAAGACAGGACTGAGGAGCTGTGCAGGGAGGAATCACCCGTCCCTGGGAACGTGGTTGCCATGTCATACCTGCTGCTTTAAGACTGAGGAGTTTCTAGGGCCTCTGACATCTACAGCAGCACAAGCCACGTAAGTACAACTTCTAAGAGACACTTGTCAAACGAGCCCTGAGTAATATGGCCCTCACCTCTGAGGCCCCCAAACCCTAATAATACTGAAAAGTCTTTCAGGAATGGGAAAGTATGTGGAGTACATGTGGAATCGTGGGGAAAGAATGGATTCAGCCCCTGAGGGCCTCGCATGGAGATTCTGACAGCATAGGTCACAGGTGTGTGACACAACCCTGCCCTCACCAAGTATCCCCTGTGACTCAAATCCTCACAGCAAAGTTTCCCCAAAGAATTGCTGTAAGGATCTGAGCTCACGTCAGGGCATTTCTGGAACATTCTAGCAGGCTTAATAGACATCAGTTCCTTTATTAGATTTCATTCTTTTTTTTTTTTAATTTTTTAGTTGTAGGTGGACACAATGCCTTAATTTTTTGTGGCTCTGAAGTTTCAACCCAGGGCCTCCAGCATGATAGGCAAGCATGCTACCACTGAGCCACAACCCCAGGCCACAGGATGCATTCTTGATCACTCCTGGACCTCACTCGAGGCCGGAATTAGGGCTCCAGTGTGCAGATGTGGCTCTGGGGTGTCTCCTCTTTTCTGAGGAGGTGGTACAGCTGGCTCTGAAACCTTGGCATTGTGGAGTTTTAAACAACTGTCTTTGTCATGAAGGGAGGCAAACCCCGGCTCTATGAGGAGGGCCACACAGAGTCGCGTTCCTTGACTCAGGCCCAAGTACAAATTACTGGGTTCCAAAAGTCCATTTTCTGGTCCACTTTCAGGACTTCAGTCTACCTAGTCCATCCCAGGCGCTGGACCTGTGGTTAGGGAACAGTAGTACCGACAATCAGGCCTGACCCTCTTCCACGCTGCTGCCTAATGGTTTGTGTGTGTGTGTGTGTAGAAGGGGTGGGGATGACAAACAGGAATTGAAAAAGTTGGACAGGCATACAGATTCTGAGTCAGTTTGCCTGGTTGCGAATGCCTCAGTTTCCTCATCTTTAAAGTGGGAATAAACCTGACCAGATTGTTGTGGGTATTAAATGAACTAATATCTAATGAAATCACTAGAGGCCATGTAAATGATTGCAGCAGTGTTGAGTCTTATGAAAGGGGATGTTGGCAGAGTCTGAGGGTTGGGGGAAGCTCTCTGAAGAGCGTCACCAAAGCTGCTAACTGAAGGATGAGTAGGAGAGGGGAAGTCCAGTGGCTTCTATTCCAGGGAGCACAGCTGTCAGATGGTGGCTTTAAGGGGAAACAGTGGGATGGTTTTTGTTGTTGTTCTGTGGAAACCTTGTTGTGAATGAGTACTCTCCCTGGGTGGCACTGTGCTGAACAGCGAAGGCACGGAAGTGGCTTCCACCTTCTCCCCTCCAGAAGTTCATTTCTGGGTAAGAGAAGAATGAGAAGGGAGAAACTGAGTGACCCAGATTCCAAGTGCATAGCCTAGACTGAAGGTCAGGGGCAGCCAGGAAGCCATGGTTGACTATTTGGAATATGATTTAGGAAAGACTTTACAGAGGAGATGAAGCTAAAAAGATGAGGCAGTGGTCACCAAGCAGGGAAGGGCGAGAGAGGCGTTATATTGTAGGCCACAGGCTCCTTGTAGGCAAAAGCCTAGAGGTGTGGCATGGATGGCACATCAGAGCGTTCATGAGGAGTGGCAGGTGCCTGTACCACATGGGTTCAGTCAGTGGTGAGAGACAGGGGTGAGGTGGGAGACAGGCAGCTGGAGCATGAGGCGGGCTTGGTCATCCTGGAGGATTTTGAAAGCCAGGTCAAATATAGGGATTTTATCCTGGAGAGAGTTTAAAAGGAGCTCTCTGGCAGCCATGTAGAGATGAATTGGAGGCAAATGAGACAGGAAGCAGAGAGAGGGACTAGGAAACCCTTGCCCAAGTCCAAGCATGACAACACGAGGGACTGAGCCATAATAAGAGAGTGCAGGATGAAGAAGGCGGGAGGAAACAGAGGCTTTCCTACAGTACTTAGTAACGGGTGGGTCAAGGAGCGACTCTAGGTCCTGAGGGGGCAACTGAATGAATGGCGAATTACCCCACAGTGTGTGTAGCAGGAATTATGCTGGTTACTTGTTAGTTATTCACTGCTGTGTAACAAATGCCCCAAAACTTACTGGCTTAAAACAACAAATAAACATCTTGTCACAGTTTCTGTGGACCAGGAATCCAGGTGTGGTTTAGCTGGGTGCTCTCACAAAACTACTATTAGGGTTTTACCCACTCTCACTTGCTCATGGGTTGTTGACCGGTCCTGTCAACTGCTTCCTGGAGTCATCAGTTCCTTGTCATGTGGGTCTCTCCTTTGTGAAACTCAAAATAGGGCATGGAATTCCTCCAAAGCAAGTTAAGGAGAAAGAGAGAGAGAGAGAGCAAGTCAGTCTTTTTATGACCCAAGCTCAGAAGTGACACCCTATCATCGTTCCTGTATTCTAATAATTAGAAGTGAGTCACTAAGTTCGGCCCATACTCAAGGGGAGATTGGACAGGGACATACTTGTTAGAAAGTAGGGATCACTGTGGACTCTCTTAGTGGCTACACTGTAATATTTGCCTTTGGAGATAATACTCAGTGTTGCTAGTGCCTGATTTTTCAAAAGTTAGAAGTAGATATAAATTTTCACATGAAATCTTCCACTTTTTGATTACTGGCCATTAATCCAAAAAATTGTATATGCTATTAGTCAAATAAAACATATCTCTCAAATATGACCCATGGAAACCCATTATGAAATTTCTAGCATAGGAACCACAGTGCTAAGAAGTAAGATTGGAGCAGAGTGGGGAACAGAGTTTAGGATGTTTGATAAAGAGGGGACAACCAAGTCACTATTAGAACAGTGAAAGCTTGGAAAGTATGAATGCCAATCATTTGATCCAGATGTCTGTATTCATATAAATTCTACAGTCATATTGATAAAAAAATGACTTGTTTTCATTAAAGGCAAGACTTTGATCCCTGATCTGACAGCTGCACATCTATATAAAATGAGACACTTTGACATCCGCAGCTCTGATCTCAATTGGACAGGTGGTTTCCTGCACACTAATAAAACAGAAAGACAATTGAGCATTATTAGATAGGAAGAGAATGTTCTCACACACAGGAAAACAGCTTTTTCCTCTGAAATACCATGATAAAGAACAGAAAATGACTGACAGAATCAGAGCTTCCCAAATGTCAGAAGAGCTGTCTCAGCTACACTCTGGTCTCTGTTGGGGAAGATTAGGATTGTTTTCAGACACATATTGAACATACCTTAGCATTAGCTGACTCAGGGAGGAATGTGCTGGCAAAACAAGCTTGCTCTTGGAGTGTGCCGAAGAGCTGAGGTGCAGCCTGGGCTTTTCATAAACAAGCAAACACCCAGGAGTTTTCTGTTGAGTAAGCAAAACTCAAACAAACAAAAACTTCTTAATGGAAAGACCTTCTTTGCTCCTTCATTCAACAAATACTTGTGGAGTGCACACATGTGCTAGATGCTGAAGATACTGTTGGAAAGACAGCCAAGATCACTGTGGCCAGCTCCTTACAGACTAGACAACATGACAGATTTTAGTCCAGCAACAGTAAAATCTCTGTTGTACATTTGGTAAGAGGAAGTACAGGTGCTGTGAGAACCTCACCCCACAGTGCCCTGTCTCAAGCAAGTGACTTGGGGAAGAAGGCAGGCAGAGAAACAAAAGATGAGGGAGAGTTTGCCAGTTCAAGGTGGAAGGGCATACGGAGACTTGGGGTGGTTGACTATTTAAGTGGTAACATAGGAAATATGTTTAATATATTTCATATTCAGCATGGGATTCTTCTTTCACTGTTCAAAGCATTAAGCATTCTAGTACATCCTAGAAAAGAAAGTCAGTCCTATTTATAGTAGAATTATTAAATAGAAAATAAACATTTCCTAGAGTTTTAATAATATTGGGTTCTTTTACCCAAAAAGCAAATCCTATATTTTTCCCTCACTTCTTTCTTCACACAGAGGAAGCCATGTCAAGCCAAAAGATGAGAGTGCATGGCAGGTGAAGTCCTGGGGAAACTGCATACAGCTGGTAGAATATAAGTTGATACAACCTCTTTGGAGGAGAACCTGGAAGTTTATCAAACAATTAAGCCTAGAGCTACCATCATATGACCCACTAGTTCCACTCCTAGGTTTACATGCAAGAACAATGGCAATATATACCCCCACAAAATGTATACATGAATGTTTATTCTTTTTTTTTTTGGGGGGGGGGTGCTGAGGATCAAACCCAGGGCCTTGTGCTTACAAGGCAAGCACTCTACCAATTGAGCTATCTCCCCAGCCCCATGAATGTTTATTCTTAATAGTCACAGTAATGAAAAAGTGAAAACAACCCAAATGTCTGTCAGCTGATGAATGGAAAAAACAAAATGTGGTATAGCCATACCATGGAATATATGTGCCATAAAAAGGGAATGCCAGATCTTGGTGTAGAAGCTCCAGAAACATGAGCTAAAATGAACCTTTCTTTTTTTATAAATTAATTACCAACTGAATATACCAAAAACCATTGAATTGTGTACTTTAAATGAGTGACTTTTATAGTATGTGAACTTTTTGTCAATGAAATTATTATTTTTTTAAAATTAAAAACCATTTGTCGGGCACCTCATTCTTCCTAACTGGATAGTGAAGCCAGCCAACATAGATGGATGTAGAATTTGGCTCATGATGCTAAAGCACAGCCTTGCTCTTCCCAGCAAGTTTCTTTGGCTTTCTTTTCCTTCTATTTTTTTCTTCTTTCTTTCTTTTTTAAAAATATCTTTATTTATTTATCTTTATGTGGTGCTGAGGATAGAACCCAGTGCCTTGCACGTGCGAGGCAAATGCTGTACCACTGAGCTACAGTCCCAGCCCCTTCTTCTTTCTTAATAAACACTAGGAATACTTACTACTTTTCTTCTTTTTAAATCTTTATCCACTCGTCGCTGGTAATGTGCAATATATTTAATTTAAAAATGCAATGCCTTTGATTTGGTTTGGATTTGTGATGCTTTATAATTCTGTGATGTAACTCAAGTCCCTCATTGTCGGATTTCTACCACTGCTTTTTAACCATCCCTGTGTATTTACATTTCAGTCTTTCCCCTATGGCTTTAACCTTGCCATTTCTCCATTAATTTACAGGATCTTGCTTCATAGAGTGGCTGATAACTCACAATTCCATTAGCTCTCCTCTCCCGGGGTCCAGGAAAGGAACTGAGGCTAGTCATGACTGATCCCATGATCCCAACTGAGCCAGTGACAGAAAATATTTTACATGTCAGAAAAGCTGTTGGGTAAAAAATTGCTATTAGTGGTTATACAAAGACATGATGAAAGAATTGTAAGCTATATATTTTTTTAAATTTACAAACCTGCACAATTATTTGGCCAGGCTATTTTGTCTCTCCTTTTAATACAATAAAATTAAAGTTTTTACATCTGGTTAATTTAACAACTTGGCAAGTAACTACAGGTTAGAGGATCCAAATGTCATAATTGTTTGGTTTTTTAATGTGTCCCATTTGTGGTCACAGATTTACCTTTCTACTAATTTAATACATAGTTTAATATTAAATTATTTGCATTTTATAAACATGTAAGATTGATGGTTGGAAGTCAGCCAAGAATAAGCCAGAAGTTCTTGGGAAAATCTAATTTTAAAAACTGTGCTGGAGCTAGTTTCCAAAAAGAAGAACCCACATGCAGATTATTGAAGGTTAGCTGTTTAATCTCCAAAGAGCAAAGCACTGATTAATGATTCCAACTGAGAGACAGAAATTCCTGTTTCTGTGTTTCAGGGATTTTATTATATTATCTCAAATTCTTATAATAAATATACAAGGTAGGCATTATTATTCATGTTTTCTAGATGAAGAAACTGAGACCCATAGAAGCTAAAGCCAAAGAGAGATTATTGACAAAGCCATGACTTGATAAACTTGGGCTTATCCCCTACACAACAGTGTCTTTTGGGGACATTCATTTATCTATTGAATCATTATTGTAATGTACAAAGAAGTGCCTTGATTGTGGGACAGAAACAATTTGAATAAAGCACGGGTTAGAAGTTAGTGTCCTGATTACAAAAAGTTTTAATAGCCAAGCATGAGGGGAAAAGATTACTTAGTAGAGACCCATATCTTATTAAAAAAACAATAATTTTCTAAAATTAAGCTTCTCTGGTCAAAAGGGCCAGTCTGCCAGGAGGTCTCAGGTGGGTCTTTATGTCAGTTGCAGTTGTGACATGTCTCTCTTAGTGTATGCTGAGCTGCTTCAGATGTTAGGCTAAAAAAAAAGGGTGATTTTTCTTTGATATGTAAAGTTCAAAGGGACTTTGTTAGACTATCAGTTGAATAATAGTGTTCAGGTGAAAAGAATTCTGGGTTTGCTGGTAAACTGTGGCTCCCACCCAAATTGCAAATATTTGGGTGAACTCAGGAAAGCACAAAATGGCAAAGTAGCAATGAAAGGAAATGTACCGCCTAGGAGTCTGGAAATGGACTTGATGCCCTTTGGTTTTATTCTATAATCAGCATTTAAATCAGGCCAAGACAAATAATAATCAAAGTAGTAGTATTTTATCTCTTGATTGTATGTGCAGGCTAGATAGCCACTCAACTCAAACAAAATCTAGCACTCAGAGTTCTTTTATATGAGTGATTCCACTGACAATCTTTGTTATTATTATTATTGTTATTAGGTATAGTAGTATTCACTTTAAAACAGAAAAGCCATTCCCATCCTTCTCAGACTTATACTTCTATGTTGGAAAATCTCTCCCTGCAGGGGATTAGGGATGGAGATATTCCAAAAAATGTTCCTTGCAGTAGAATGAGGCGCTGGGAAGGCTGCTGACCCCATAACCCTAAAGAAGGGAAATGCAGTAGGTAGAGTAATGACACCTCAAAGATGTTCATGTTTTAATTCCTAGAACCTGTGACTATATTACCTTATATAGCAAGAGGTACTTTGCAGATGTGATTAGTTAAGGTCGTGAGAGGAGATTATCTGAATTATTCAAGTGGGCCAATCTTATCACGAGTTCTGAGAAGTGAAGAACTTTTCCCAACTGTGGTTAAAAATGATGATGGAGGAAGGGCCAGAAATGCTACATAGCTGACTTTGAAAATGGAGAAAAGGGACCACAAACCAAGAAAGGTGGTCACCCTTTAGAAGCTGGAGAAGCCAAGGGAGTAGATTCTCTGCTAGAGCAACCAGAGAGAAATTCAACCCTGACAGCAGCTCAGTTTTAGCCCAGTGATACCCATGTCAAACTCCTGACATATAGAACTGTAAGATAATATATTTGTGTTATTTAAAGTTGCTAAATCTATGGTAATTTATTGCACCAAGCAAGAGAAGAGAACAAATAAAGGCAGTTAGAGAACCTGATTTCTTTTGTTGGCATGTCTTCCTACCATATTGCCCCTGGTTCAACCAGGAGTAGGATAGTTCTTGGTTAGGAAGAACACCTAAGTCATTTCTGCCTTCTTAGAAAGATTTAGGAATTGAACCCAGCGGCACTTAACCACTGAGCCACATCTCCAGTCCTTTATATGTTTTATTTTGAGACAGGTTCTCAATAAGTTGCTTAGGGCCTTGCTAAACTGCTGAGACTGGCTTTGAATTTATAATTCCTCCTGCCTCAGCCTCCTGAGCCACTGGGATTACAGGCTTGTACCACCGTGCCTGGCCCAAAGTGTGATTTAATTATTTATCAAAGAAAGATCCTTTTTTCTTATAAGGAAAACTACCTTATAGCCAAGCACTAATCATATTTAAACTCTGATGGCTTCAGCAGGACTAAACAATACAAAACCAAGCAGAATTCAGTGAGTCTACAAATTATTATCATTATTATCACTATAACAAATACAAAATTTGGGTACTTTCCAATATATTATCACTTTTACTAAACCATGTGCATTTTCCATTTATAAGCACATTAAAGAAAAGGATTTGGTCTGAGGTCCACATGAAAATAAGGTGCAAAGTAATAACTAAAATGAACTGTCAATGGATAGGTCCTCATATCACAGACCTTTCTGAATTGAATGAAACCAAATTTTTTAACTCTTCCACTTAAATAAATCAAGCTAACATTATCTCATTTGAAGATTATCTCTGTCCTTTATATTAGATGTAGGAAGGGGAAAACTGCTTCTATTTTGTACTCATAGTCTTTTATTTCCATCCATACCATCACTGAGACCCTTCTAAACATAATCAGTTACTCCCTCTTTCTTGCTCATCATAAACCACCTTGCTGCAGAGGAATTGCCTATACTTTATTTTCTGCTGGCAAACACTAAATGATCAGAAATTAAATATGTATGGGACATATATAAAGTTTCAGATCATTCATTTGGCTTTGCAAAAGGCAGGTTTACCTCAAAGCAGATGAAGCCCAAGCTGCAAGCCCCTCTCAGGGTAGGGTCTTATGCTCGATTTCTTCCAAGGCCCCATGTGAAACATTTGCACAGTTACAGATTTTTGAAAAATTTGCTAGAGTTAAATACTTTGATTGCAATTGGGTAAGACCATTGTTTCTTTCCTCTTGGATTTCCCATTTCACACTGCAGTCTGGTGGTATTAGTGGGAACATGAGTATTTTGGGAATCTGGTGCCCAGATTCCCAGATTTGGGAATACAGGAACATTAAGTTTTGGTTGAATGGGATATATTTATGAATCATCGTAAGTTTCTTACATAGTTAAGCTAATTCTGACTGACCCCATATAGAAATGCCTCCTGGACACTCTTCCAGCTGTTGGTGTTATGTTAAATTTACATGGTGTTATGTTAAAGGACTAGGATCAGAGGCCATATCAGGATAAGAATGTGCCCTATAAGCCCTAGCACTGGAAGTATGTGAGGAGACCAAAAACACAAGGTTTGCAATGTTCAGAGCCAGAGCTGTTCTATGGAAAATTCCTCCAAGTATCAGATACGTAAAATTGTAAGCAAAAGATTCGGTTCTCATCAGTGCCTCATCAAGGCAGAAATTCTCTCCTGTTAGGAATATACTTAATAATACATTATACTTAATTATAAACCCCAAATACATTTTTATGGATATCATCTAAAATAAATTTCATTAGAATTCCTGTGTTTCTGGTGCATAATCTTATAGCAGCAAGTACGTCTATGTGTGAGGTTACATGTTTTATGCATCTTTATCAATAATAAAACACAAATTTTGACCAACCATGCTAGAGGAGGAAAATTCATTTTCTTTTTATAGAAAGCTATGTTATAGCCAAAATATGTACAAAAATGTAATATAAATGTATGTCAGAGGATTTAAAAAATAAAAATAATATGTTGATAATATACTTATGTTATAAATTTATTTATAATTCTTTTTAATTAACATTTATAATTTATTTCTTTTTATCCTAAATATTTACTTTTATATATAATTTTGCACTCTATTTTTGTACTGTATTTTTAAAAGAGAAATTTAAATATAAACTTCAAGCTCACAAAAATTATATCCACTCTGAATCTAATTCTAATCATTAATTACCCAAATTCGGGGATTTATAATGAAGGCCTTTATGGTCCTTCGAAAGTTTTTGGTTTGCTTGGTTATATTGTATGTCTAAATGTACTGATAAGAGAAAACAAACAATTATGATACTTCTGAGTACTAGATTTATATTTATATCTTGAGCACACGTGTCAAATAAAAATTATTAGCAGGCTGGGGAGATAGCTCAGTTGGTAGGGTGCTTGCCTTGCAAGCACAAGGCCCTGGGTTCAAGCCCCAGCACCGCAAAAAAAAAAAAAGATTAGTTAGCACCCAGGTCCTTTCCTCAGACCCAAAGTAAGACATATTAGTTTGCTGGGGTTGTATTTGTTTGCTAGGGTTGACATAACAAAGAACCACGAACTGTGTGTCTTTACCAACAGAAACTTACTATCTTGCCGCTCTAGAAGCCAAAAGTCTGAGATGGAGGTTCAGCAGGGCTGGCTTCTTTTGTAGGCTGTGTGGGAGCATCTGTCCTGTGCCTACCCCCTTGACTGGGTTGGTTGCTAGCAATTAGCATTGCTTGGCCCGTAGCTGTACCACTCTGGTCTCTGCCTTCATTCTCTCAAGGCATTCTCCCGGGGTGCATGGCTGTGTTCAAATTCCTCTTTTTCTAAGAATATCAGTCAAGTTGGAGTAGGGCTCACTCTAATGACCTCATCTAGCCTTGTCTACATCTATATAAACCCTATTTCTACACAAGGTCACATTCTGAAGTAGATTAAGACTTCAACACATCTTTCTGGGGAGACACAATTCAACCCATAACAATGCAATAATTTTTTGTACTTTTCTTCATTACAAAGGCAAGCAATGATAGCACCAAATGTTGATGACAATACAGTAAAATGATTACTTCTGAACGTTCCTATAGTTAATGTCAATTAGAACATTAGAAACATAGAATTTAAGCTTATACTAGGCTATAAACTTCATAAAAATCAATGACCTTGTCTGTCTTCCTCTCCACTGTAATCCCAGGTACAAAAATAGAGGTTAGCACATAACATGTACTCAGTGCATACCTGTTTTGAATGAATGTATGATTTTGAAATGCCTACACCAAATGATTATGCCTTGGCGATGGTTAGAACACCAATGCAGAGCTAAATGTTGTTAAATACCAGAATCTTGACTAAATAGTTAGGAAGGGTCTTCCCAGCCTGACTATCTATCCAAAATAATAATTAAGGTCTTTATAAAAAAGTAATTAATTTGGATGGATCTTCATAAAATAATAAAATGTATTGAATATAACAGAATTCATTGCAATGGAACAAAAACTTAATTAAATTTAAGTAAACTGTGTAGAAAATAGATGTATATATGCATTAAACCACAAATAATTAAGTTTACAGTTCCTTCTCCACTAAGGATTTGATAAAAATGCTTATTCTAGCTAAATCTTTTTCATCTTTAATATTTCAATTCTCTCCAGGTGTGGTAGGGCATGCCTATAATCCCAGAGACTTGGGAGGAAGAGGCCTGAGAATTCCAAGCTCTAGTACAACCTCAGCAATTTAGCAAGACCCTCAGAAACTTTGCAAGACCCTGTCTCAAAATAAAAAATAAAAAGGGCTGGGGATGTAGCTCAGTGATAAAGTACCATGGAGTTCAATTCCCAGCACCAAAGGGGGAAAAATGTTTTTTTCAAGTCTCATGAAATCCTAAAAAGAATTCTCTGAGTTAGGTTAGATTAGGGTCTCCTATCACTCACTCTCAGATTTCAAAACCATTTTGTTACTGATGAGCACATTTGAGATTAAATAATGATTTATCATTGCTTTAATGCATAACTCTGCCACTATTATATGTTCTAGGAAAGCCTGCCTTTTTTCTTCTTCTTCTTCTTCTTATTATTATTATTATTATCATTTATTTATTTATTTGCTGAAGTATCTCCCAGTGCTTGCTTAGTCTGGTACACATATTTGGTGTTCAATCAATATTTACTGGAACAACTAATAAATAAATGAATGAATAAAGGAACGTGTACGTGGAAGTATGACAAGATGGACATTTTCTCATCAACAGTCTGGTCCACATTCTCCTACTTTGGACCGCACCTGAGTTTTGCTGATCTTCCTGATCAATAGTATTGTCCTATGGCATTATTTGCAGGACTGTTATTTTCTTTTATTTTCACTCTAATTTCTCCATAGAAATTCTTTGCTTTTGAGTTTGTTGAAAATAATAGTCTTTATCAATTTTATCACAAAGGAGACTTTGTTCCCCTTCAATAAGTTGTGCAAAAATGCCTACTGTGGCTTGTTTATTATCAGAGGAAGCTTCCCTTTCTATTTGTACAACCGATAGTTTTCTGGCCCTTTAATCTGAGTTCTCTATGGGCCCTGGTCAGTGGCCTCTAAGTTCTGGCTACATTGTATGGATGGAAACTAAATTCACCTCCTCTTGATGGACAAAGTACCTTACTGATTGGGGTCAGAGCTACAAAGAGATCCCCACTGGGCAGAAATATGAACACAGTGACTTCCTGTGTAACATTATTATGAATTATTTCTGGCTACAAAGGGAAAACTGTTTCCTAATTTAACCATTTCAAGTACACTGTGTCTGCAAAACTTTTATATTATTTCCATTTGGAGGCTATCATGAATAATGATTTTGTTTATACTGTTTTATTTTTTATTTGTTTATTTTTGTTAAAAAGCTTTATGTTTCTTTTAGATTGCAAGTAGAGATGCTGGGCCATCCATTGAATAAATAGACTTTTTTGGGGAAGACTCTTAATACAAATTCAAAAGTTTTATAAATACATATTCATATTTTCTTTAAATGTTTCTATTGTTAAAATTTTAAATATTTAATATTTTAATCTAGAACTTACTCTGATGAATGGAATGAAGTGAGAAATAACTTTGGTTTGCATATTTCTAAATACTATTCCAACACCATTTATTTGAATAATTTGTCCCTACCTAAAGTTTTAGTAATATGTTTCCTTATAACACAATATATTATTTTTTTAATTCGTTCTTTTTAGATATAGACAGTAGGGTTTATTTTGACATGGTATAGCATCATAGATTCTTATATAAAATAGAGTTAAAGTGTGTTTCTCAAAATCAAAATGTATTAGACAAAATTTTCTCAAGCATATATGCTACATTTTATTAACTTGCTGCGAAGAGACCAGCAAGATGATTGAGAACAGTGTGCCAGTATAAAAACTGGGGAGCTAGGGTTTGGGGGTAAAGATCACAGGTACAGTGCTTTCCTAGCATGTACGAAGATCTGGGTTCCATCCCCAGCACTGCAAAGTTAAAAATAAAATTGAAGAGTCATATATGGGAGATAGTACGCTTGCATAAGCAAGTAACTTCTTTTAAGTAAGAAAGATTTCATTTTCATTTTACAAGGTCATAAAAATATCATATCCATGTCAATTGCTACAAAGGAAGGATGTAGCAGAGTGGTCCCTTATCTTAGATGTGCATTATGCTTTTCTGGTTATATTTTAGAATCATTGTGTCAGTTAATAAAAACAAACCATAGATACTCTGACGGGAGTTATATTAAACCACTTCCTTGGCTTCTAAGACTCCAAACTGTCCTGGATTTTCTCCTGTTTCACTGGCTGCCTCTCTAAGTCTTCTCTGCTGGGACTTCTTTCTTGTCCTAAACTTTGAATGACTGTGAGCCCTGTAAATTGTTTTCTGAGATAACCCCAGCCAGTCCTCTGGCATAACATTCCATGTACCTACCGACCACCCAAGACGCGTCCCCAGACATTCAGAGTCTTAGAGCAACTATCCACTCAACATCTCCACTTGAAATCCAAAATTTTTGACTTAACAGGTTCAAAACACAACTCTTGGTTTCAATTCCCACTCCCACTCCTTTCCCAGTCTTCCCCATTCAGGTAATTAATACTATGATCCAGATAGTTGCTTCAGAACAAAAACCTAGTGGCCAACCTTGATTCCTTTCTCTTTCTTATCCTTCCCATCCCACCCCTTAGCAAATTATTTTTGTCTGTCTCTAAAATGGAATCTACTTCTAACTCCTTCCACCCCTCCACCCTACAGTAAGCACATTTTCTCCAGCCTAAATTATTGAAATAGTCTTCTAACTGCTCTATTTCCCCACCATCTCTATTCTGTTTGTTCTCAGCATTGAGACTAGACAGACCTTTTTAACAGTGAAATTAGAACACACGCTCATCTTGTCAAAATGGCTGTTTTCAGACTTAACACAAAACTCAAAAGTCCTTCTATGGTCTCCAGGCCCTACTGGCTCTACCCCACATTACATCTGTCTTCATCTTCTGCCAGTCTCCACCTCACTCTGCTTCAGCAACACTGGATCACTTATTATTCCTCAAATGCATTAAGTCTAGTGGTATGTGTGAGTCTTCATTTACTGTTCCCTGTGCAAGAAATACTCCCTGATAGCCATTCCATTCTTCCTATACTTCATTCAAATATCCATTCAAATGTTCCTTCATCAGAGTCCTTTTCTGACTGCATTCTACAGTATCCCTCTTCTTTAATTCTCTATCGCATAACCCTGTTTTATTTTTATTCAATGCTGACATGATTATCTGATGCTATATTATATTACAACTTTATTGGTTCTGAAAACTTTACAAGAATCTAAACACCACAGAGGCAGAGCCTTTGTGTTCACACTGCGTCTGTATTACCTAGCATTGACTTGGCATATAGAAGGTGCTCAATAGATAATTATTGAATGTCTTAAGTCTGCACTATTTTGAAAATATTTAAACATTTATTTTTTTTATTTTTTTATTTTTTTTTTGTTTTACTGAGAATACTTTATTTGCTGGTAGAAGTTGCTAAAAATGCACAGAACAAATACCAATAGAAAATGCACTGTATTCGAATTTCCCTATTCTATATAAAATGAACTGAGTACAGCATCTGTTGGAAAAATGGCTGCATGGACATTTATTTTATGCCCACTTATAAATAAAAATAAACCTTTTTATTCAAGAGTATATAAAATCTGAATTCATATCTATATCCACAGAGGGTGTGTGGTTTTTGCAGAGATATACGATGTTGGAATTTCATCTTAGCTTGTCAATGTTCTGTTCCTTCATGTTTGTGTTCTATAAGGTCAACCAAATCCAGTGAGCTCCAAAAACACTCTTCGGCGATTAGGATGAGCTGCTTACTCATATATTAAATAAAAATGGTTAGCTTTTAAAACATAAAAAGGCAAAATGTTAAAACGGTTTTTAAATTGTACAACAGGAAAATAAAGTTAAAAATATATATATATTTTTTTTACTCAATGCTGAGTTTTCATAAAACAGGTGTATAACAGTGTTTCTTGACAGCTGTTTTAAAAATTTAAAATTTCTTCCTCCCTCCAGAAAAACACACACATCTGTACTACGTCCAATATTAGGACACAAATGATTTTTTGGGTCAGTCTTTCTGAGGTGACATTCACCATTTCCTTGAGTAATTTACATGCTCCTCTTCTCTGTCACTGCAAAAAGGGATTGACCTTAATCATTTGATTAAAAAACAAATCAGATCACATCAAAAGTGTTTTTTTCCCCTTACAAGCTATCACAGTATATAGGCCTCTAGCTCTAAATAATAGAGTTCCAGATTTGTAAATTTTCTTCAGACTTCAGAACATAGGCATCCCAAATCCTGAATCATCTTCTATGATAGCTGCAGAGTCAAAAAAGTCTGGCCTCAGCTCAGCTCTCTCTCGCCGATTTCTTGATGGGGGTAAATCAATAACCATGGTGTCTTCAAATTCTTCATTCATATCTTCTAACTGGCTCCGGGATGACATCATCACATCTTCAAAGATGGGCTCAGCATCTTCCTCCATCAGACCCCGAACAGCATGTCTTACTCCAGTTCTCACTTTCATGTAGTTCATTCCTGTTCTGTCCTTCCGATTTAAGTCTTCTAACTTCGGCTGGCCTAACCAAGAGATCTGCATCTGAGGATTGTGTAAAAAGTCTGGTTCAGAACCATGCTCAGTCTCAGGTTCTTGAATCTGCTCTCCCATGGGCCGGCTATTCTCTCGCAATACAGTAGAAGTGAGCAGTGGGGCTGGTAGGGGGCCAGGAGTCTGAATCATGGTGTCAGTCCTGTTGAGCCATGTGTTATCCAGACTTTCATCTTCTACTCGCTTTTTGTGAAGTGGGGGTCGTCCTTTCTTATTCCTTACTGAGGAGGTTTTGCTGCTGCTACTTCCACTGTTCACAGACATCCTATCATCTTCACCTCCAGTGACTAATGAATTTCTATAGGAGATGAGTGGAAGCCATACATCTTCCCTCCTTTCCATCATCTGCTTAGTGAGGAATTTCTCTAGGTATGAATGAACAGTCTTTTTGTCCTGTCGAAGAAGTTTAGAAGAAAATTCGCTTAGTACTTCAAGAAAAGTCAGATTAGGAGGTGGATATTCTTGTCCTTTCTGATTCTGGTATTTAAAGGCAAACTCTATGCCATCCTTGTGAAGTGTGGCAACTGCTTCTCGTGTCTTGATCTGGTCCAGTCCAAATGTAAGGGCAAAGCGACGTGCCAATTCTTTAATGCCACTGACATGGGCAGAAGTCCTATCTAGGTTGGGACCTTGTTCTTGAACAAGTTCATTAAACAACTGCTGCAAACTGAGAATGAGGGTCTTGGCACACTGAATTTTATCAATCTGCCTGGTTTTACTCAATGTTTCCTTAATAATATCACCATAGTCATTGTAATACTTCATGTAGTGTTTAAAGATGTCTGCAGCTGCATGCATGTCAACAATATCATAAATGATAAGTTTGCTGAAGGCAGCAGGTAGATCCCTTCTTTTATGTAAGGCCTCAATTTTATTAGCCTCATCTTTTTCATCACCCTCCATGCTCTGGTTCTCCTCATCCTGGTCAATAAAAACATGATCCATCACAAAACTAAGGAGTTCAGACTGAAGTCCAGTATCTGGATTAAATACCAAAGGCTGAAGTCCCTCTCTGCCACCTGTCATTAATTGGTGGCTAAAAATCATCAGAAGATCACAAAGTAACATGAAAGCCTGTTCCTTCACTGGAGTATTAACATTAGATAGGCACTGCTGGCAAACAGCCAAAAAGGATTTCACTGTTTTTCTCAATACCAACAAATCTTCCTAGTTTTCAATGTTGCTGCTGTTCTTGGCAATATGAATCCCCACCAGCGACTCCTGCCATTGCCTCAAAGGCTAATCCATTTATGATCCAGGAACCCTTAAGATGCCTACTGTAGTTCCAAAACATCTTCCGGTTTCTCTTTCTTTGGAAGGAGAACCATCAGTAATTTTCACCAACTGCCAAAGAATCGAGTAATGGGAACATTGCAGTGCTTGTACAACTATCTGTTCTGGCATAGCTCCATGTTCAATTCCAGTCTTCAATAATCTACAGCAATTGCCAAACAGATCCCATTTTGTGAGATCATGAGCATTGTGGAAAGATGTTAATCGCTTTAAGGTGGACAGAACATTGTAAATATCGTCATCATCAGCTTCTTCACCCTCTTGTAGTAGGTCTTCCACAGAATGATTGAACCGATCTACAAATTCATCAATCAGCTGGCTCCGAGCTATGTCAACTCTGTTCTGGATGGTATACTCTTCACTGCATAAGATGCTATAGGTTTTACTGCAAGCTTCTAGGACATCTGATTCTACATGTTTCTCCACAACAAATTTAATCTATTTTAATAATGCATCTAGATGCTTTTCCATTCTACCTGTGCTGTAGATTTCTAGATCAAAAATACTGTGGAATTTGCAGCAAGTTTGCTACTTTTTCTGCATCAGCCGAATACTAGGAGAAGAAACAGTAAAGAAAAAAGCAGTAACTACTTTAATAGTGTGTTGAAAGCAAACTCAGGCATATTATCAAAAAACTATAAATGTGACTATATATTTAAACATTTATAACAAAGTCTTCCTGCTCACAAACACAGTATGTTTTTCCATTTTCTCAAACTGTAATAAGTATATCTCAATAAAAATTTACTCTTTTATCTAAATAAATGAAAAGAATTATTCATTAAGGCAACTTCTAGATGTTCTATATTTTTTGTAACTGTGTATGAGCCCTCTGTATTAATTTTTCTTGCAATCATCTCAAATGTCTTTTAGAAAAGGTAATCTAAATAAAAATATGTGCAAGTTAAAAAACTTCTAGCTGAGGATTCCAGGAATATTGGAGTAATTTTGATTCTGTCTACTTACATTCAACCTCTCATGTTTAATCAGTATTTAAATGACTCATTCGAATTTACAGGTAACTTCATTCCAAAATAAATATTTTATCTTTTATTAATAAAGCATAACTTCAATTTTGTTTAATGTCTTATTGCATTGGTCCTAACGTTCAGAATAATATTAAATAATATTCCTTCCTTTGGGCATATTTTTAATGGAGATATCACCAATGTTTACTACTAAATATAATTCTGGATTAATAATAATAATTCTAGATTTTAATTTGGTAGTAGGGCTTGAACCCAGGGGCACTATGCTACTGAGTTACAGCTCCAGCCATTTTCAATTTTTTTATTTTGAGACAGGTTCTTGCTAAGTTGCAACGCTGGCCTCAAACTTGTGACCCTCCTACTTCAGCCTCCCAAACCACTGAGATTACAGGCATGTACCATTACACCTGGTTTTATGTCTACTCTTTTTTATGGGGAGGAGTGCTAGGGATCGAACCCATGGGTACTTAACCACTGAGCCACATTTTTATTTCTTTTTTCTTATTTTGGTACCAGGAATTGAACTCAGGGGTACTCCAACACTGAACCACATCCTCAGCCCTATTTTGTATTTTATTTAGAGACAGGGTCAAGTTGCTTAGGGCCTGGCTTTTTGCTGAGGCTGGCTTTGAACTTGCGATCCTCCTGCCTCAGCCTCCCAAGCTGCTGGGATTACAGGCATGCACCACTATGCCTGGCTGCATTTTTAGTTTTTATTTTGAGACAAGGTCTCACTAAGTTGCTTAGGGCCTCACTAAGTTGCTGAGACTGTCTTTGAACTTGTGATCCTCCTGTCATAGCCTCTCAAACTGCTGGGATTACAGGTGTGCACCACAGTGCCTGGCTATTTCTACTCTTAAAATAATGCCATTGGGATCTGGTATTGAACCTTATCAAATACATTTTAAACATCTACAGAGGCAATTCTGTTTCTTCATATTTGCTGTGATGATTTGGTGCATTATATTATTACTTTTTGTATTATTTAATGATTTCTAGTTCCCTGATATAAACAAGCTGGCTATGGTGGATTATTCTTTTATATACTGCAACTTGGGAATATTTATTTGAAGAGTTGTAAGCATTTTATGTCTTTCAGATTTCTTTTTCTTTTTTTCTCTTTTTATTTTTAAGCTTTATTTTATCACTCTTATCAAACACACATCAGAAAGCATATCAACAGTGCATCTTATGGTGAGTCAGTTTACAACAAAACTGAACAAGGCAATTGTGTTTACAGAAGTTTTCAGCAAAAAAGTATGCAATACAGTCCATCAAAACGCAGTGTTCATACTTTTTAGGTATGTAGGAAAGGGTAAAATAAAAGTTCTTTGCTACTCAGCAAGAAAAAACAAGTCTGAATGTCTTTCAGATTTCTTGCTCAGTATTCTAATTCAGAGTTTTCTTACTGCTCTTTCTTCCCATTCTTGTCTACCCGCCATGTAACTAACCATTACTATTAGCCCTTATGATTGGCAAACAGATAATAAGGAGAAGCTATTACTTCTCTGCTTCAGAGAATTACCTCAAAAATAAAAGTATCCCTGTAATATTCTTAACGAGTAAGAAGGATCAGTTGGTAAGTATCTGTAGAGAACAGTTCCACCGACCTGGATTAGCAGGACATCACCTATTGTGGATGAAAGTCCATCAAGCCTTCATTGGACACTTGTTAATGGGAGCTACCATTTGTTGAAAGTATTGTCTTGTCCCAAGTACTTTATGTGAATTATTTCATAAAGATTTCACACCAATCCTAAGAATTGGATATTCATTTTCCTATTTTACAGATGGGGATACTAAGACAAGGAAGAGTTAAATAATTTGAACCAGTTCAAACAGTTGATAGATGGCAGAGCTGGAATTTATACATAGGCTCTCTAACTCAAAAGTCTAGTCTCTTTCCATACAGCTTCAAGGCTCACAGGGAAGTACTGAGAAAGCAACACCTCAGCAGAAAGGGTGAGATATGGGAAAGGCTAATGTTACTACAAGACACAATGCAATGGATGCTGAAGGGGGTCCAGTACAACCCTGTTGACATTCATGACCATTTGGGACCATTTGGAGAGATCTGGAGAGCCCTTGGGCAGGAGGCAGCATAGAATGGGGAGGACGATATTTCAGACCTGGGGAACAATAAAGATGAAGGCACATCGGTAGGTTTATAAAAGAAAGAATGATGCTCTTTATTTAGTGGGTTGTGTTCATGTTGCTATGTAATCAGGATGAGGCTGGAAACAGATTGAGTTTCTATTATGGAATCGAAATGTAAGAAGAAGGGGTTTATTTTTTTATTTATGTATTTGTTTATTTTGTTTTGGTATCGGGGATTGAACTCAGGGGCACTGGACCACTGAGTCACAGCCCCAGATCTATTTTGTATTTTATTTAGAGACAGGGTCTCACTGAGTAGCTCAGTACCTCACTTTTGATGAGGCTGGTTTTGAACTCTCATCCTCTTGTCTCAGCTGGGATTACAGTTGTGAGCCACTAAGCCTGGCAGGGGTTTATTTTTTAAAGGTAGACAGCAGGGAGCCATTGTAGTTATTCATGCAAGGGGTTAACAAGTTAGAACAGGATGGGTCAAAATGAGTAAAGATGGGAGAAGGACACCCCTGTACACAATGTTATCAAGGAATAAAAGAAGCCTGGTTGGAAGAATAGCAGTAAGAATAGAAATCGAGAGCATGATTTAGGACCAGATGTAAGAGGAGGTTTGTTAATTTGGGGCAGATAGAATGTTGGAGGCATAGGAATAGAAAGAGTCAAAGATGCTTCAAGTCACTTGACAGCTGATCACTGGAGGGAGGATTGTGCCACCACCAACAGGATGACATTGGGAGACAAGGCTGGTCTGTGATTAAAGAGTTGACCCGGATGGGAAGGTGTTATTTCTAGAGAGTTAGATTTGGAATCATCATGGACATTGTGGGAGGTCATTAATGTCTTTTAAGAAAGTGATCTTAGTAAAGGACAGAGACTCGAAGCCAAGCAGAGATTCTCACTCTTAGTTGCACATCAAACTCACCTATAGGTTTTCTTTCTTTTCTTTTTTAGTTTTTATTTAAGCCATCTATCCCTCATCTGTTGAATCAGAATCTCCCAAAGTGGATCCCAGACCCTTCCATGATTTAACACCTCCACAGGTATTAAACAGGTGACCCTGTTGGGGTGCCAGAGTGGAGGAACACTGGGGAGAGGTAGGAAGTTGCTGTGAGAGGGCAAAAAAGACAGACATAGTCTCTTGCCTAGCCTGAAAGAGCCACATGCCATGTAGGGATTCTCTTTTACACCCTCCAAGCACCTCTTCATTGTGCAGATTCTGTTACTATCTTGTTAATAGTATAACTGAGGACTTTGGGTTGCTTTAGCAGGCATTTGTCTCCTCTTATCATTGAATGTTAAAAAAAAAATCAGAGGGTGTCTGAGCTGGAAGGAAAAGGGTTTTGGTCCAGGGTTTGACGAACTTTCTTTAGCATGGAAAATGAACCCCCAGTGTATAAACAGATAAAATCAGAACCGTTCTGAGAGAACCACAACCCAGAACCCACTTAGTTTCCCACTTGCCCCTAACAGGGACTTTGGAGACTTCTTTGGGATCTCAAAATCTCTATGGCACAGGTTCACTCCACCTCCTCCCTTCAAATAAAGGAAAAAAAAGTTTTTGATTAAAGGTGGTATAATGAATTAGGTTCCTCCCCTAAGTCCTTGTACAGCTTCCCCTCCTTCCTGGGGCAGTGGCTCCCCTCTCCCCTCTCTCTCAAATTCAGTCTCCATTTCAACTGAGAAAGGAACTCAGGGAATCAAATTACCAGTAGCAGCTCTGGTATAAGGTTAAGTGAGGGAAGAGGCTGCAACTCCCGACTGCCCTGAATTCCGTGGTTCACCTACAGGGATCTCATTTATCTGTGCTGCTCCAGTTTCAGCAGCTCCTCTGGTAATTCTGAGTGGCCTGTACAATCGTTATCTGGCCAATGCAGGGAGATGAAAAGCCTTGTTAGTTTTAAAAGGAAAGATTTTGTGATTGAAATTTTATCAGCAGAATGGGCTTGGAAATTTTTACATATATATATAAATATATGTAAAATATATGGCATATATTATACATATATATGTAAGATATATAACATGTATTATATATGTGGAAAAGTTTATACACACACACACACACACACACACACACACACACACACACACACACCCTAAGGAAAAAGTAATGAGACCTAAGGAACTATCATTGAAAATGAGAATTATTAAGTAACCTTCGCATATCTTATGTGACTATGGAAGAGGGCTGCTTCAAGGCTTATTTGCCACCTAACAGATTTTTGCCATCTCATAAATTCTTCCTAATTACCCTAAAGGCATCTGCTGGCTGCAGTTCCACTCCTTGGGAATGTTTGTCACAATAGAAGGAGCCACAGTCTCTTAAGAGACTAAGATAAATTTCTGATGTGAGGTGAGTTAACATTCTATTTCTATACCTTTTAAAATTTATTCAGAAACTTGAAGGATTTTTCAAACAATTGCATCTAGGAGATTTTACCATTTTTTTCATTCACGCTCTTTTCTTGTGTGCTGTGCTTTTGCCAAGTTGAGTTGCGAATGTTTGGTTGCGTAATCACTGGTCTAAATGGGATGATAGAAAGCCAGTCCATCTCCCTACTACCATGCAGGAACATATTGAATCACAAAAAAACTGAATCCATCTTCTTTTTAAGGAGATCTGGAACAAGGCTTTCCTATTCTTTGTGCCAGGTGATTCTGCAGGTTTCTATTTAATTCATAACTTCTTGTTCAGACCTCAAAGAGAGTGGTCGTTATCTCTAAATTATTGTGCAGCACCCTGCTGACATCACTGAAAATTTTCTTCATCAGCCTTGTAGGGAAGGGCCTGGTCTTTGTGTCTATGAGGGAAACCATCTTCTAACTACATTCATCTCTAATTTATGGCAAGTCAGCAGCAAACCTGCCAGGATAGAAATCTGTCGCCAGCTCTATCCTCATGTAGATGAGTAAAACTTCCAAATACCCCACTTTAGGCAGTAACCTGTCACACAGGTGCTTACCTTAGTACCTTGCCCTGTCTCAGAGCCCAGTTCAGATTCATTCACATAGTAGTACTAAAAATAAAATTGGAAGTTCAGTGAATGAATAATTCAGCTAACATTTTCAGTCTTGAATATCTGAAAATTCATATTTAACAGAGGATTGAATTTACCCAGCTGTTTACATTTTCTCCCTGCGTCTCCCTCCTTCTTCCTTTGATTTATATCAGGAGCCAAAGCAGCTGTGGATTGAAATACATATGCATTCATTTTCAGACTCTGGCATTTGCTCCTCCGCCTTCCTCTCTCCTCTGCCTTGGGCCACTCCTTGTCCTCCTCTACCCTCTTGAATTTCAGATATTGTGACTGTTCGCTTGACCCTGTGTATTGAGAAGAGGCTAGCGTAGGTTGAACACAGCCTGTGACTGTGGCGAATGATTTATGATCATGATAATGACAACAAGCTTAAGCTTGGTATTTCCCAAAATTCCCTGGTGAAGAGCATCGACTGGATATTGCTAAAATTGATTCCTGACTCCCAAATAGATCCATAAATATGAACATATAGAGATAGTGCCTGGAAATCTGCATTTATATCAATGGATTTAGAGAATTCTTGTCACTAGACAAGGTTAGAAAACACTGCTCTAAGAGCTGGGGCTATATAGCTCAGTGGTAGAGCACTTGCCTAGCATAGTTGAGTCCTGGGTTCAATCTCCAGTACTGCCAAAAGGAAATTAAAAAAAAAAAAAAAAAAAACGGGGAGAGAAAGAAAAGAAGAAAACACTGCTCTAGGAAGACCTAAATGCTAGGCATTTATGTGGTGCTAGTTTTATGGAGCCAGAGATATAACAACACCGGGGGCCTGGGTGCCATAGATTCTGCTCAACTACCTTCTTGATCCCAAGGAGATGCTCCAGGAGTGCTGAATCTTGAGGGACTGGGGAGTTAAGAGAAGGAAGGGTGTGTCTTACTAACAGCAATTGGACTCCCCTGTTGTCTTGACCCACACCTGGTGTAGTCTGCCCCAGGTCTGCTGTTTGAACATTTTCTTCCTCCTAGGATGGCATTTTGGTCCATTAGTGTAATAGTGTAGAGTGTTTCTCTAGTTCACAGAGAATCTTCCCTGCCTGGAAAAAGTCATGGAGAAGAGAAGATAACGACAGATCCACCAGAGCACAGACACAGGTAGAAGGGGAAGTTGTAGAAGCTGCGACTTGGAAGCTTGAGCCTTTCTGGGTTCTATAAGGCAGAGAGCTAGTAGGGTTCAACATATAGTATTTTACTTAACACCAGTTCAGCACACTGAGGGATAGTAATTCTTATTCTTTACCTCAAATTTTAGATTTCCTCAGTGATCTTTAGTACTTCATGAACAAATTTAAACTTAAAAATTTAGATTTTTCAATGATCTTATGCCTTTTTTTTTTTTTTTAGAGGATACACCATCAAAGAATTGAAAAAATAGAAGTTAGTTTTTAGTTATAAATCATTTCTGTTAGTTTTATGCCTAATAACTTAATTATGTCATTCTAGAATCTGTGAATTTGGAAAAAAAACATGGAAAATTACATTGACTATAGCTGTGAATCTAGTGATGTGAAGATGTTGGATTTAGGTATGTTAATTTGATTCATATGCAAGTCAGAACACGCATATTTTTAATCAGCAGACGGTTTAATATGCTTTCCATACTTGTAAAAAATGAAAAGTACTGTGAGCTATTTTTTGCCTTGTCATTCATTCTGTCAACACTACTTATTGTGAATCCAGTAAATGGGGTACATTTGGGTACAAGGCGGTTACAAATGCAATAGAAAATATGTCCCTTTTGTAGAAGAAGATAGGATAAACTTAAACACAGATCTTTCTCACTTTGCACGTTGAGAAATATTTCTCTAAAATCATGTGTCATTCGAACTCTTATGACTTAAGTAGACTTCCTCCTATATATCATAATTTCAGAGCTGCTTCATGACCATTTTTGTCAGAACTTCACATGCCATTTTTATTAAAGTTATTAATCCATTGATAAATTTACAAAGTTGGTAAATAATATTACCCACCCAGCATGTGGGGAATATTTATAGGGCAGCACCCTATCAAAAAAACCTGATCCCTATTCTTAACAAATTCACAGTCCACTAAAAAGGAGCTGAATAGTTGAAATGAAAACTCAGATCATCGGTGTGGAAGGTAGCCGTGCTGTCAACACCACCTCCCAACTCACCTCTGGTGTGTTGGATT
This sequence comes from Sciurus vulgaris, assembly GCF_902686455.1. Classification (NCBI taxonomy): domain Eukaryota; kingdom Metazoa; phylum Chordata; class Mammalia; order Rodentia; family Sciuridae; genus Sciurus; species Sciurus vulgaris. Next base: position 60,981,697 of record NC_136469.1, read on the forward strand.
CTTCAGTGAGGTTTGGAAGGGGCCAGTGCCTCCTGTAGGATAAGAGGGGCAAAGATGGGTTGGGCTCCCCGGTGGGAGTGTGCAGCGCTAGAGGAACCCCAGCTTCTTGAGCTGCTGCTGGAGCCTCCTGATGTCTCCTTCCAAAGAGTGTTTCTGCTCTCAAAAACCTTGTGGCCTTCTAAATGATCAATTGCAAATGATTATGTTTTCTAGACATTCTCTAAAAGAATGCTGGTGATCCCTGGTAAAATAAATCTTTTTATATGCAATCACCTCTTAATTTATTTTTGCAATTCTATTATATTTCCTACCATGAGGACACACACAATGTAGCCCTAGAATGCCTATGGTGGACATTTAAATTTCATCACATTTAGACTTGTTAGAGCAACTATTTCTCTGTTTTGAACTATTCCTCAGTTTGTCATTCATTGCTGAGTGTAGATATCTTTATTATGGTAAAATATATATAACATAAAACTTACCATTTAAAATATTTTAAGTATACATTTCAGAAGCATTAGATGCATTCACAGTGTCTCAAAATTATTACCACTATCCATTTCTGAACTTTTTAAAATCTCTTCAATCAGAAACTCTACTCACTAAAGAATTACTCCCCTTTTGCCCTTTCTCAGCCCCTGGTAACCTGTATTCTATTTTTGTCTCTATGAATTTGATATCCTAGGAATCTCATATAAATGGACTCCTACATTATTGTCCTTTTGTGTCTGGCTTATTTCACTTAGCACGATGTTTTCAAGTTTATCCATGTAACCACCATCAAAATCTCCTTCCTTTGAAAGGCTGAATAATTTTCTGTGTATATGTGTGTACACACCACACATGCACACACACACCCCCCACATTTTGTTTATTCATCTGTTAATGGCCACTGGGTTGTTTGCACCTTTTGACTATTGTGCTGTTATGAACGTTGACGTACAATACTCATTTCTGTTCTCAATTCTTTGGAATATATGCCTAGGAATGGAATTGCTGGATCATATGGTCATTCTATGTTTAACATTTTGATGAACCACCAAACTGGTTTCCACAGTGGCTGCACTATTATGGGTAAGTGTAAAATTTAAAACTTATTCTATCAGGGTCTTTATCTCATTCAATAAGTGACTCAGATATGAGACCGTCTTAATCATTTTTGTTCCTAGTAGTTGTACTCAGTAAACACTACTACTAGAGGAAAGAAAAAGGATAATGAAGAAAGGAAAGAAGGAAGGAAGATAGATGGACTTAAGGATTTCCCCCCACAATTCCATTCTGCACATTCACCATATGTATATTGCATTTTGTTGAAATCATAGCACTTAATCTATTCTGACCCAGTTCTTACCTCTTTGTTTATTTCTTTTTTTTATGTTTAAACTGAATCATATCAATAATCATTATTTTTTATTGTAAACAAATGGGATACATGTCGTTTCTCTGTACATGGCGAAAGGCATGCCATTTGTGTAATCATAAATTTACATAGGGTAATGTTGTTTGATTCATTGTTTATTTCTTCTATTTAACTGTGTTAGGGCAGGATCCATGGACCAAGTGCATTAATCGATGTGCTCAGTGAAAATTTTTATAGAATTAATTGATTGTGTATAATGAAACCTAAACAGATATCTGATAAATCTGCTAATGTCTATTTCTGTTTCTGGACATTAAGTTCAATATTCCAGCAATTAGAGTTCCACTGGAAAGTGATATATCACAGAATCACAGAAGCAAAGTTTCTGAAGATAAAAGAAACCAACTGTCCATAAAGGAAATTACTGGATATGATTAGCATGCCCCGAGATAAATGGGACAGATTTCTGAACGGGTTGAATTATGCTTAACTTGATAAAATAATTTGCCTTGGTGGTGGATGGAAGGGTGGAGTTTGCAGAGTGGGAATGGCATCTTGAGATTGTTTGGAGGTGGGATGGGGGTAGAACTGTGAGGGAGCATGCAGCATTTTCGCCGCATGAAACAAAAACTGATGTGGCAGAATAGGAAGATGCTCAAGGGCATAAGGGCGAAGAATGGAGATTCTTGACTGAAAATCAAAGCTTAGAAATGGAGGTGAAAGTTGCATCTGTTATGATGGAGGATTTCTCTGCATTAATTTTGGACCCTCAATGAAAGGAAGGCAGGGGGATTGAGAATAGGAAAGAGAGTAGAATGAATTGGACATAACTTTCCTATCCTTATATATGAATACACGACCAATTTAACTCCATATCATGTACAACAATAGTGGGATCCTAACTGGAACAAGTTATACTTTTTCTATGTATGTATAATATGTCAAAATACACTCTACTATCATGTATATTTAGAAAGAATAAAAGATAAATAAATAAATAAATAATTCGAACCTGGGCAAATGGAAGATGTAATAAATTTAAATTTTTCTCTGCAGATGAGATCGAGCGTATGAAAATGTTTATTGATAAACAAAATATACCAAAATATTGACAACAGTTTTCATTGGAATGTTGTCAAAAGTGACATTTAAAAATATTTTCTGTATTTTCTAAATTTTGTATGAGAATATCTTACTTCTGAAATCAGAAAGAATATTTTTCTCTGAAAGGTGAAGTTTTTAAAGTTCACATTGTATTGATTAGGATGTTTTGTTTAAGCCACAGAAAGTGCCTTTAACTAAATCAATCAGAGAGGAAATTCCCTGCAAAGAAATAGGCTCACTTATGGGACCAGAGGGAGGGCAGAAAACCAAGAGGATCCTAAAGCTATCAAAGGCAGCCTTGGGATTGTCCAGGAGTGCTAGAAATGAACTCCAGGTGGGTTCTGCTCTTTCTTCACTCTACCCCTTATCAGAAAGGGAGCTTCCCATGCCTTGTCTGCCCATACCCTCGCTCCCTGACCACCATAAGGCGAGGTCAGGGCCTGGTTCCCTGACACCCACAGGTTTAGCTATGTCTATAGGGAAGAAGATGAAGTGCTATTCAAACCAAGTGGAATGGCAGGATTTTTAAAAATCAGTGATTTCTGTCATATTTTGTGAAAGTTAGGTTTTACCATGCAATTATTATTAATTTTAAAAGTGCAATGATTGTGTTCTACATATGCTTGTTCAGTCATGTTTCCCTCTTTTTATGTTCTTCTGGGGCAAACTGATCTTCCTTAGGAGGTATGTATGGACATAGGGCCAGAGAGCCACTGGGGTAGAACAATCCTGGGGGATCAGTTAACTGTATTTTAGAGAAATACACCACTTAAATTCCTCACTTTTCAACTAAAGAACAGAAAGCAGAATAATAAATTCATTAAATATAGCAAAAATATGATTTAATTTTATTTCATGGTTTTAAGTAGACCTCATTTCATAAAGGACTTGAATAGGAGGACCCTGTGTTTCCATGAAGGTTCTTTGATTTCCAAATTTGAGATGCCCACTTCAAAGTAGCTGAAGCCAAAATGTAATGTGGTGAATAATTCCATCCCCAAACTCCATAAATCTCAAGGACAGGGCCTCTTGAAGAAATCCAGAAGTGAAAGACTTTGCAGAGGCAGAAGCCTTTCAGAGCACAAAATGCATCACCATTTGCGGCCACCCATGCTGTCAGAGACAGTGCTCTGCACTGTTACTCTCCAAATTTAGGTTTCCTTCCTCTTTCTGTAGAGGGAGAGGGAGAGCCTCAAGCTTCCTCCTGGAAACACAAGCCCCCCAGCTCTTGTATAAACATGGCCTTCATTTAAGCCACATTCAGGGATCCTTTTGTTACTGAATCCCAACTTACGAGACAGACTCTCAGAGTGGCCCAGCCTGCACCCACCCAGGTCCCAGCTGTGAAGAACGCATGTGGTAGATAGAGGTGGGGGAGCACTTGTGGTTGAGAAAGTCTGAGAGAAAATGGTGGGTGTAAGCCATCAGGCACCCTGAAAGTTTCCCCTGTAGGTTTAGTGGGGGCCGAGAGAAGCTGATGGGCAAGAGATCTCAGAGACAGGAGGGAAAAGGGAAAAGGGTGATTCTGAAAGAAATGTGAAAGCATTGATAGTGATTCCAAAAGAGAAAATAAGGGTGGGGGAAAACCTCAAAAGTGAAGCAATCAAGTCAAAGTGCTTTCAGCTGTGGGAAATGGAAAGTCTGAAGAAGCTTCTCAACCAAATAAGTAGTCTCCTGGGACAGGAAGTCCTGAGGTGGGGTGACCTTCATGGCTGGGTAAGTCAGCCACTGAGCTGTGGTGTGAAGGTCCAGGTTCTTCACATTTTTCTTCTTTGCCATCCTTGGTAAGGTCTTCATTGTCAGGAATGCTGGTGTTGCATCCAGCACAATGAAGTCCAAGGGCAACAAGAGATCATTTCTTAGATACAAAGAGATCTTCAGCAGATTCTTTTCATCTTTCATTGACTAGAGTCGTGTCACTAGTCCATTCCTGAACCAAGCCTTGGTGAGAGGAATGAGACCTTCAGGCCTGACGTGGACAGTCAGCCTTCACAAGGCATGTAGTTGTGTGAAGAGGGTGGACACTGGGCACCATGAGGGTTCCCAGAGGAAGGAAGCAGTGGGGACAGGTAGACAAACAGCAGTGCTTGCTACAGAGAAGAAGGAAAGATGTAGAACTAGAAGAGCAGAGAGGCAGACAGTGAAAGAGAGGAGGGAGGCAGGAAAGTGGGCGGAGAGAGCAAAACAAGATGGAGACAGAGAGACAAGCTTGTTAAATGTGGTGTCTGAGGTTAAAATGCTGTTGTCATATCTTGTTGTACACCCAGGCAACGTTGGAAGAACATGCTTTACCTGTTTCATTGCCATTTGAAAAACTCATTAACTTTTCAGTAATTAAACTTATTAACCATTTTCAGCCTCAGAATTATAAAGGAGATGGCTGCAGTAGTCTCCAGGCAGAAGATTGCTCTCCTTTTCTTTGTAAAGTAGACTAGGATTTATTGAGTCATGAAGGAGTTGTGTGAAATAAATATAATGATTACTTAGTTACTTATTTGTAATTTTTCTTCTTAATAGTAAAGCAATATAATCACACTTTAAAAAATTGGAAACCAGAAACACGAAAACAAAATCACCTATAATCCTACAACCTGACAACTATGAATATTTTGCAAGAATTAACTCCTAACATTTTTTCATATGATTTTTCTTGTGATTTTCATACACTTCGGTAGAGTGCTTTATTTTTCAAAATAGGCGTAATATATATGGTATAAATTTCAAAAACAAGCAAAAGGGTAATATCTTAGAGTCCTCCACTTTGCCTCCACTATTATGTTTCTTTTATTTCTTCTGTAAATAGCCTATCCCTTAGCAGGGAAATATATGTACACATATTATTATTTTTTTTTTTTGCCAACCCACTTGATTTTTTACAACATGGTAGCCTACTGTGTACACTGTTATGCATCTCACATTTTTCAAGTTTATATTACTTGGATAAAATTCCATATATAGTGTCTTTAAAATGTAACACAACTTATTCCCACCTTGCCACGTACTCTTTATAAAAATCATCTTCCTTAATAGCTGCAAAAAGTACAGGCAAATGATTCATTCATTCGCTTTATAAATATTTACCAAGCATCTGCCACATCTGCAGAGCACTGAAGATTTTAAGATTAAAACGAGATGGACCACACTCTTGAGGGAGTCACAGTGGCCTGGAGGAGACAGGCAGGTAAACAAATAATTACAGGCAGTCGCTAAGAACCAAAATGGAAGGAAGTAGGAGGTTTTGAGAGAACAAAAGAAGGAGCCTCCAAGATGCTGAACAAAAGCATTGAAGATACACAAGAGCACGGGCTCACAAACAAGCAAGAGGAACATCCTAGACAGAGGCCAGAAATGACATGCAAAGGCACAGAAATGGGGAGAAGGCTCCTGGTTGTGGTGGCCACAATGAGTGGGGTATAGCCTCTACTCTTTGATCTTTAACTTGTAGACAGTTTTCAATGTAAATAAAGCCATGATGTACAACTTACAGTATATAACTTTTTCCATATTTTGGAGTATTTCTTTGACTAGATTCTCAGAAATGGGACTGCTGAGTCAAAATGTAGGAGCACTCTGACCTGCTACAAATAATCAAAATGCTTTCCAAATGGACCATATTTTTTCATTAGGATACCAGCAATACATCAGCAAATCAAAGTTCATTGTCTTGGTGACTTTATCATTACTTTGTTTTAATGTATATTTCTTTGATTATTCGAAGGTTAAATTCCCCCAAATAACTGTTACTATTTTGATTTCTTCTTTTGTGAGTTGTTTTCTATTTACACACAATTTTGAGATTCTATATTTTATTTTAGCAGAGATAAGCCCTGCTTACAATACAGACATTCAGACTTATTTTTCATGTTTGCTGACAATTTTTTTTTTTTTTTGGTTAGGTTACAGAAAAAAAAATTAACACATGTAATTTTTAAAAATATATCCAGTCACATTCATTGATTTTTTTTTCTTTTATTACTTCTAAGTTGAGAAATACTTCTATTCATAAATTTAACGAGTCTTCTATTTTCTTCTGGTTTGCTTAAAAAAAATATATGTGTGTGTATATATATATATATATATATACACACATATATATTTAACTCATTAAGCCTCTTAGAACTTACTTTGGATACATAGGATGATAGGAAAATTCAACTAGATCTCCCCCTTTTCCAAATTACCAGGAATTATCTGAACTTTTCCTTCTTCATTTTCTTTTTAACACTTTATTTCTTAGATCAGTTTCAGGTTCATGGAAATAGAGAGGAAGACTATATGCTGTATGATTCATAGTATATACTGAATGTTATACTACATGACATTCTGGAAAAAGCAAAATCTATGGAGACATTAAACATCAAAGGTTGCTAGGGACTAGTGGGGAGGGAAGAACGAATACGCAGAGAACAGAGGAATTTTAGGGCAGTAAAAATTCTGTATATGATACCATAAAAGTGCATACATGTCATTATACATCTGTCCAATCCCATGGAATGTTCAACACCAAGAGTGAACCCTAATATAAACTATGAACTTTGGGAGATAAGGATGTATCAATGAAGGTTCATCAACTGCAGCAAATGTTCCCTCTGGTGGGGGATGTTGAGGAGGAGGCTATGTATGTGTGGGGGTAGAGGTATATGGTATCTCTCTCTATCTCTATTAATTTTTTTCAAAGATAAATCACATTTGGGGATCAACTAAGTTATCAATTGAATCTCATGTCTAGCCCTTTTCTGAAATATGTCACATTGGCTTAAGACAGACCATTCCTCTGACTTACCCAGTATCCTTGCAGCAAGATTCTATTTATATATAGAATTACAACATAGCTGCAAATAGGCTTAGGGAAAGCCTGTGGGTGCTTTCCTGTTAATAGGGAAATCCACTATGTGGAAAGAACACCTTACTTTTGAAGTCTACCAGATTGGTGGTGGTATGGCTTATGATTTCAGTGGGTGCAGGGCATTTTTGAGGGAGAGAATTATTTTATCCAAAGGGCTACTTCACTGTTAGCCAATGTTATAGCCTCAATGGTATCAAATGAGTAGGATCTCCTAGCCCTCCCATCTTTGTGGGTAGCCTGGCTTATAACTATGACCTTGATATAGCTTTGATCTGAAGGCCAGGTTCATCTCCAAATGCAGTTTGTTAAAGGAAAACGTAACTTCTTGCCTTGCCAAAGCTTGATTACAGGTTGTTTATTTAACTAGCTAGCCTGTTTTTGAGAAAACAGGTGGTTATCTAGGGAAATCCTATGTCAGAGGCTCTCAAACTCAAACCTACTTAAGTATCATCTGGAGAGCTTATTGAACATGCAGAATCCTGGACGCATAATGGGGTCGAACAGGTTGCTGGCAAATATTTCAGACCTCATCTCTCTGTCTGAAGCCTTAAGAAAATTTCCATAGACGTTTCCACACAGTTCTGAGCAATTTTTACTTCTCTTTCCATGAAACTCTACTACATGCTTGACGGCAAATAGGAAAGTGCTCCAGGGGGAAGCGTGTGCTGCCAATGGGCACACACCGCTCAGGTAGGGTTCTAAAACAATTTTCAGCCTCGCATTCTATCCTTCCCCAAAGATCAAGAGCTTAATGGTTCACGATCTGTAAGCCAAATTCGGATTTCCCAAAGGACCGTCCTGGAACCCCTTCTGGATTGCTTCCTAGAGTTGGGAACCTGACACGTTCCTTTGGCACTATTCTGCTGCAGGCGGGGTACGAAGACATGCATTGCTGTTCCAGCTTGGGTTGTTAAAAACAGACCTTGGTTAGACCTCCTTGGGGCCATCTCCCCTTCCTCTTTCTTAATTTCTAAGATGAAACGCATTTCTCCTGCAGGTGGGGAGGTCGGATTACAGTCACCAGGGACTCAGGAGACTCCTTTGCATCATCTCCGCCTCGCTTCTTTCCCTCTTCCCCAACACCCGTACTACCCTTGGTTGGCCTCGGCTAAGTAAGTCCACGACCGCTTTCCTCTTCTGCTTAGTGGCACAGCATTCTTCTCTTGCCACATAATACGGTGGTGGAGGAGAGGGCCTGAGTATGGTTGTGCTCAGAAGGGGTATTTGTTCAGGGGAAGGGGGCTCGTAGGTCCCCACTCAGCCAGCCCTCTCGCCGCGGACGACCCTCTCTCCCGCGTCCCTCCAGACCTGCGGGTTGCTACTGGTGGCAGAGAGACCTGCGGATCCTCAATCTCCGTCACTCTGCCACGCTGCTCCCAATCGGCGCGTTACCGGGGCGCCCTTCTCCTTCCCGTCTGTCTACAGTCCTTCCCATTTACCCCGCGACAGTGCAAGGGTCTCGGGGCTGGTTAACAAACCCGCGGAGAAAAGCAGGAGGGGTGGAGAGTCGTAGAGGGAGGCGGCGGCGGTGGCTACGTGGTGTCACTGCCACTCGGGAGCGCTCCAGCCCGTGCGCGCGCGCGCTCCGCGGAGGCTCGGCGGCGGGCGGAGCTGCAGGCGGCGCGGGCGGAGGAGCCGCGGGCCCGGCGGGCGGAGCAAGCAGCGGGCGGAGCGAAGGGTGGGAGGGCGCGCGCGAGCAGGCGGGCGAGCTGCGTCTCCGCCAGCATCTGCCACTGCCGCGTTTGTCCCAAGCCCGGGGACCGATCGCTGGACCGTCTGGCGCACGGACGTAGGCGCCCGCTTTGTGCTCGGGGCCGGCTTCGGCAAGGCTAGGGTTTGCAGCGTGCTGCTTCTTGCCCGCTCGCGGCCACCCGCTCCGGCGGCCTCGGCTCGCGAGGGGCTGAAGGTGCGGGAGCCGCTTTCCGCCGGTCGGTCCCCTTGCGGCTGAACCCCGGCCGCCCGCGCCACGGCGCCGAGCCTCAGCTCCTCGTCGGGCTGCTCCGAGCAACGGTGCTCCGGGGCTCCAAACTCGGGCTGCCGGGGCAAGTGTCTTCATGAACCCAGAGGATGTCCGGAAAGCACTACAAGGGTCCTGAAGTCAGTTGTTGCATCAAATACTTCATTTTTGGCTTCAATGTCATATTCTGGGTAAGTTGGAGCGCTCCTGGCATCTCAACTATTGTGGCCGATTGATTGGCGATGATTCCCCCCCGCGTTGTTTGCTGCCTTTACTTTTCGCAGCCCCTCAGGCGCTTGCAGGAGCCTGGAGAGGCATTTGCCTTCCCTTTTACCAGCTTGCGCGTTGAAGAGAGAAACATTTAAATCCTTTCTAGGAATGAGACTGGTAAAAAGAAAAACCGAGCCGGAAAGGGGACACCCAGGCCTTGGGGTGGCTTTTTTAAGGGACGATAGCAGGGTTGCAGATAAAAGAAAGGGCTCGGCAATTTGAGAAACGAGCAACCACACGAATTAGATTTGCTCCCCGTGGGATATGGATGTTGGGCAGAGCGTGGTGTCATAATAGGGCAGGCTAATCGGGCAGAGCCGACCCTGAGGTCCACCTTCTAACAAGGATCTGATTGGACGAGGGCTTGGCTCCGTGTTGCCGCGGCTGGTCTGTGCCGTGCTCAGCGTGTATCTCTTTGCACCATCTCGGGCTTTGTGCAGGATGCAGATGCTGTGGTATATGGTTCTGTAATGTGAACGTAAATAACGCTTCCTGCATTCTTTTACCCCTTTCAGCTGGAAAGCGCTCCCTTTGCATAATGAACTGGCCAAGTGGGTGTGTGGGGTGGACGGATTTATTTCTATATATATCATTGTCAGGATAATAATAAGTCACCATCAACATATGTTTCAGTGTGCTCGTGCCTCACGTCCTCCTTTTTAAAGGAGCGACACAGAGCTGGTTGGGTTTTGGGAACCCTTGGGGAAATGCAAGGGAGGAGGTGTGTGAGACGTGTTTTACTGGAGAACCAAGACAGCAGATGCTTGAACACAAGATTCAAACCATGCTCTGCTTGGGACTACAGTGTGTTGTGCATCTATTGTAATTGGGTTGGGACCCTACTCTTTTGTTTTGTTTTGATTTTTGTTCCATGATCTCCTAAATGTGTTCCACATCCAGACAAAGAGTTCTCTAGGACAAGGGGAAAACGCTGGGTTTTCCTCCCCATCTCATCCCATCCCATCATCTTCCTCAGTGTGCAACCCCCTTCCCTTGGAAAGTAAAGATGGTGGCCATCCGGGGGTGTTCTCCAAGTTGCTGTTCAGTGTGAGGTAAACAATAATCCAACTGCTGAATCAATAATAGTCCGCAGCAGTCAGAACATAGGGTGTATTTATTTGTATCTCCTGTAATTTGGCTATTTGCTATAAATATAAATATCCATGAGAATAGTTTTCAATGCAGCTCTTTATATTCTTTTTTTCCCTACAACACTTTTACCAGGTTATTTTCTATTTTCTGTAGGAGTGTCTTGCTTTGGTTATGTATGTTTTGTGAAAGGAAATGGAAGAGACCACTTTGTCATCTGTCCTCAGGGCTGATAAAGGTGAATAGATATATGGGCAGTTTTTGTTAGTTAACTACATGGTTCCTATAAGCAACCCCTCTCCTCCACCCATTAAACATGGTTACAAAGATAGTGAGAATAAATTATTTTCTATCTTTGCTTCTCTCCCCAACCCTTTCTGGAAATGTTTAAAAGTGGTAGATTGTCCTATTACTGAATAAACTATTTTGATTTTATGGGAACTTGAAACTTCTTGACTTTGAGAGGCCAGGACTGTGGAATTGAGCTGGCCTTTGCAAGGGCAGTGAGTCCAGGCCTCTCCATTCTGCTTGAACATTTCCAAAAGTTGCACATTTCAGCTACTAGGCAACAAAAAGCACCCAGGGGCTTTCTCGGCAGTTTCATAGCAGGGAGTGAAAAGGAAATAAAGGGATTTAGGCCTGTTTCTCTGACCGTTTAGTATAATTTTGTAGAGTGCACAGAGGCAAATTTAGCCCTTTCTCTGGATTATGTTGCAGCAAAACCCCTAGAATTGTGCAGAGCTTCAAAGAACTACCGAATGCTTGCATGTAGAGTTCCAGAATGGAGCCACATCTTGTCTGATTTGAAGGTCTTCATGTAGGTGGGAGGGAGTTCTGTGGGAAACATGGAAGCAGGCTGAGGCTGTTTCTAAACCAGCAGCCCCAGGCAGAATTGTTAAGTCGGTGCCTACTTAGGAGGGCCCTCCCCTTGCCTGCTGCCTACATGCCCTCCCCTTCCTCTCTGTGCCTTAAGCTTTTTTCTCATCTGTCCCCTCAAACATTACCTGTCCAGCTCACTGTTCCAAAATTATTTACATTTCTCATTTTTTAGTGCTGTTCAGCAGGAAGGCCTCCATGTTACTTGATTAAATTAATTTAGACTAAGATGTTAGTGACTGAATACTGGGGTTAGAGTAGTACAGTCAGTGTGTTTTAAAAAGTTGTTCAACTCTGATCTTTATAGTCACTAACCTGTCTGTGATGGCCAGAAACAGCTGACTCAATGCAGCTCCTGTACAACTATGAAGAAGAGACTGCTAACAGAGAGCATGGTTTCCTAGTCTTTCATTTTCACACTGACATGCTAGAATAAATCTGAAACACATTGAAGTCATGGAGAGGTACAGATCTGGTAAAATAAATGGAAAATGTTGTGGCACTAGTATTTATAGTTTGCTTCTCTTACTAATCAGCAGTTAGTTAACCACCCTGTACCTCAGTTTCTTAGCTGTTAAAACGAAGGGGCTGGTTAAGTTCTGAAGTTCTCTCCAGTCATGACAAAGAATGAGTCTGTTGAGTTCTAATATGTGGGCAAAGAAAAATACAAGAGATGGGCACTAATATATAACAAATAGCATATCTTAGGACACTTGTTAATAGACTTTTTCTTTTCTGAGACTTGGCTGAAGACCAGTTTTATTACTTTCATTTCTTCCTCAAAGATCCTTTCAATTAAAAAATACTTTTGCTAATTTCTTTGTGGTCTGTTTAGTTATTGGTATGGTATGCATGCTTCCTTTTACCCACTGTGAATCTCAAAAGTAGTCCTGTGAGTCACTTAATATATTTTTATTATTAGAATTACAGTTTCATACGTTAAGTCTGAATCCTTTTATATAACAGTTGTAATGACATTCTGAGTAACAAAGTCAACATCTTGTACAGATTCCTTTCTCATTAGTTTTCACAGGGTGGTAGGGAAAACCTTGTTTTCCCTATTATATATTGGAACAACTCAAGACAGATGGAATTGATTTTCTTGAGGGTGTCACCGTACTATGACATTTCTCAGAAAACCCTGAGATCTCTTTGGGGAAGGAGGCGAAAGGGGTTTTGTTTTAAAGTCAGTTCTTTTGGGGACTGAATCTCTATATCCTGTCATCCACCTTTGATAGATGTTTTGCTTCGGACCTTGACTGTGATACTTAACTGTTTCTGGGCAAGTAAATTAATCTCAATATTCTGGTTATTTATTGCTGCATAGCAACCCCCAAATTTAGTGATTTAAAACAAAGCTTAATTATTATAGTTCACAGTTCTGTAATTTGGCCACGCTCATCTGGGCAGTTCTCACTTGAGGTCTCCGGTGCAGTTGCAGTGAAATGTGCCTGGGGTTGAAGTTGTCTGAAGCCTCCCTGAGGTGTACTGTCCAAGGTGGTGCTCTTACCTGACCGGAAGTTGATGCTCCCTGAGGGCTCAGCCAGAGTTGTTAGCCTGAGCACCTGTAGATGGCTTCTTCTTGTCTCCGAGACTAGAAGAAGCAGCCTCCAGTCAGTTTAACTGTATCTGGAACTGCCCCAATGTCACTTTCAGTTATTCCATTAGTTAAAGGACTTAGGGAGCTTGCTCAGTTGCAGGGGATTGAAAAAATAAATTCTTCCTTTTGGTGGGGAAGTGTCAAGGTAACATTGCAGAAGGTCATATGAGTTGTAGCCATCTTTGGAAAATGCAGTCTGCTTTGCTGAGCCTTAATTTCTTAATTATAAAGATAATCTTGTCTAATGGCTTCATAGTTTTTCAAGGATTCACTAAAATAATATACTACTCAGCACAAAGTCTCAGTATTTAAGAAATGGTGAATTTCATTATTGTGTTCGGATACCATACTAGTTCTATCCTGGCCTAAAGAACTTCTAGAATGTCTTTGCACAGTACTTTGACCTCATTACTACAAGGTGATGATGATGCTCTTAAGATCCACCAAGGAGATGAGGAAATTGGATTGGATAGATTTTATCATGATTTGTTAGAAAAGACCCCATAGATCAGTGGAAGTGTTGAACTACTTACGAGAATCTAGTCATTTTTCTGTTCTCTGCTGTACAAGGATAGAACAGCCTTGGATACTTGAGGCCAAATTTCTTTTTTGGTGTGCTTTCAAATATTACATTGTGTTACAAGTGGTGTGGTTTATCTGGAGTTGATGGCAGAATGTTGCATCTAATTTGCTTCCACAGGGCTTAAATTCAGAGAGGAGGGAGATTTAGGGAACCTTGGGGGGGCATCAAGTAGGAAACCTTGCCTTATGATTCACTATAAATTGCAAGATGTTCTGGAATGATGATACATCAGCAGTTTATAAGTCATAATTTTTGTTTTAATTTGCTAGACATCTGTTAGCTTCGATGGCAACCATATGGGAGTCTAAATTGCCTTTTGAATTACAGGGAGATGGTAGGAAGAAAGCTAAATATGGTTATGGAAGTGTCATGTGGGAAAAGCATAAGAAAGGTATGCATACCTCAGTGCGGAAAGTAATTGAACATTGACTTGCTTGTTCTGGCCCAACCACACAGTCTGTCTGAGGTGCTGGAGCATTCTCACTTGATGGTGTACTTGAAGGTTGAAATGAAACCAAAGGGCAAAGTTGGAAAACCAAATAATATTTTCTGCCCACCATAAAACTGCCAAGGTGAGCTCATTTAGAGGGATCCCTTGGTCTTAAAAGCCATAATAATAGGTAGTCCCTGGTAAAGGTTAAAGCAATGTGCTGTTCTTTCCTTTACTCCCCAACCCCCATTTCTTTTTTTGGAGATGGGGTTTCACAATGTTGCTCAGGCTGGTCTTGAACTCTTGGGCTAAAGTGATGCTCCTGCTTCAGCCTCTTAAATAGTTGGAACTATAGACATGCACTGCTACATCTGGTGCAATGTGCATTTTTAATAGAGCTTTACAATTATGATGTCTTTCTTCTAAGGGTCTTACAAGCATATTCTGATGTCTTTATGACTGACAAAAAAATTGGAGCACAGAGATGTGAAGTGATGTGGGGTGACTTTTGTGGTGAGGAAGAACCTGTCAGGGTTCATTTTTGGAGTGTTAAGTCTCCTCCATAGCTATAGCCCCAGCTTCTCAGTTTGAAACTTATTTTAGAAGATGCTTGTTATTCTAAAATAAAACATCAAGTAAGTCATTTACATCTGTTCATAATTGAAAAGCAATAGTTTTTGCATATCCACAATTAATACCACCCACAAACACAAAAAAAGGTAAGATGAAAACGTTCTTAAAGAATATGATAGAATGATGAATTATATGTAGTTTATTAAAAATTTATAGATGAAATTGGAGTATTAAAGATGATATTCTAGAGTCACATGTTTCTACACATAACGCTCGTGACTGTCTTTCTTTTTTGTACTGGGAACTGACTGTCTTAAAATTTCTTTATTTTTTTTTCTTTTTTCTTTTTTTTTTTTTTCTTGCAGTGCTGGGGATTGAACCCAGGGCCTTGTTCTTGCCAGGCAAGCACTCTGCCGACTGAGCTATCTCCCCAGCTCCCTGTCTTAAAATTTCTAACTTCAGACTTCTGAGTCATACTCCTTTGCATTATAAGGGTCCTGGGTAGGGACTGACTCTCAGTCATCACATAAGCCTCGTGTGTCATACACTGTCTGCCACACAGTAGGTATTAATACATGTTTGTTGCATGAATGAATTAGAGAGTCACTGGAAAGTACATAGGAATCACCTCTAACTTCCTAATCAGGGAAGCATTTTCCTCTGCAATATCCTATCAGCCTTCTCAGGATGAATCTATTTTAAATTACTTTAATCATTAGAGCATCTCATCTGTCCTCAAACTAGATCTAATCAGTTTCTCTGCAATTTCCATTCTGACTTATTGTTGATTTTTTTTTTTTTTTTAAACACATCTCAAACCTATAGAAAAACTGCTAGTGGTACAAAGAACTTGTTTTCATACTGAATCATTTGAGATGGAGTTGCCAGCATGATGGCTCTCACACAAACATGTCAGTGTATATTTCCTATAAACTAGGATATTCTCCTAGATAACCACAGTACCACCATCAAAGCCAGGAAGTTATTTGATATATTACCACCATCCAATCTTTAGACCTCATTTAAGTTTCCCAGTTACTCCACTAATGTCTTCTAAAGCTAAGGGATCCAGGACAGAACCACACATCATATTTAGCTATATCTTTTTAATCCCTTTCAGTTCTTTACTGTCATGATCTTGCTACTCTTGAAGATTATAAGCCAGTTATTGTGCAGCATGTCTTTCGATTTGGGTTTGTCTGCCATTTCCTCAGGCTTAGATTCGGGCTATATGTCTTTGACAGGAACAGCACAGACGCAATGCTGTGTTCTCACTGCATCCCATCAGATGGCAAATTTCTGTCAGTCCCGTTGCTGATGATGGTCACTCGATTAAGGTGTCATCTACCAAACGTCTCCACCATATCGTTCCTTTTGTAATTTATAAATATTTTGTAACAGGTTACTTTGAAACTATGTAAATAGCTCATTTCTTATCAAATTTTCCGTTCATTTATTTTTATTAGTAAGACCCTATAGCCTCCTTTTTCCATGTGTTTTCATCTGTTACTCTCATTACTTACTTTGATGTTTAAACTGGTCCTAGCCTTAGCCATTGGCAGTCCTTTCATGTTGGCTACAGTACCCATCATATATATATTTAGTTGTAGTTGGACATAATACCTTATTTTATTCATTTATTTTTATGTGGTTCTGAGGATCAAACCCAGTGCCTCACACATGCTAGGCAAGTGCTCACCTCTGAGCTAAACCCCAGTCCCTACAGTACCCTTTTTACTCCCATTAGTCTTTGAACACTTCTTTGCTTTCTGGCAAAACAAGATGTTTCCAGCGTATTTTGTAATTTACCTGTATCTTTCCTGTCTGCCATTTCTTTGAGGAGCTTTGGTACCTTTGAGTGGAGAATGGTATTTGGAAGCCAAGGTTTAGTCACTCGGTGTGCTCATTGCTGTTAGGGTGTCAGTAATCCTGGGTTCTCTTAGTGGACAGAACTATGGAATGTTAACACATATTTACATTTGTGTTTATTTCTCTATCTATCTATCTATCTATCTATCTATCTATCTATCTATCTATCTATCTATTTAAAAAAACATTTCATGGTAGTAGCTTAAATTCCTATCTGATATCATAGGGTTTAGTCTTAATTATTTTTTTTCCCATATTTATAACTGCTGCAGTTGGCAGTGAGATTCCTGGCTCCCATTATTATTAATAAAATTATTTGATAAACCTCCCTATATATTACCAGGCTTCAGCTACTGCCACTTTCCCTCCTCACAGAGTTGACCTTACCTGCCAGTACTTCCAACATTCCATGCCACAATCCCTCCACCCGCCGCATGGACACCTCTCTTATTCTGATCTGCTGCTCTGGGCTTCCTTTGTATCCTTCCCTTATCTGTATCACTTGGTCTCACCAAAAATCTTATGTCCCTTCCCTGTTGTACTTTACAATTTAAAAAATAATCATGTCATTCCTAAATCTTCTGTTTTCCTTCTTTAAAAGCTAGTTTTTCCATATGTTTCATATAACATATCCAGATTGTTCTTTGCCCAGGTCATGGAGCTCTGCCTGTGGTCCCATTTGGATGCACCTCCATTAATGTAGCAACCAGAATGAAACACATTTTTCATGAGTTGTTCCAACTATTCAGAGAGCAGTGGGCTATTACTCTTGAACTCTCCCTTTATTCTCTAGGCAGAGCTGGATCTGGAGGCAGAAGCCTCTGCCGTGGGTGGATTTGACTTTGAGTAAGTTACTCTCAGAGTAAAGAGCACCTCTCAGATGTTCATCTAAAAAACTGGGAAAATAATTTTCTGCAGAGTGATTGTCCAGCATTAAATGAGATCATACTTATAAAAGTGCTTTGTAAAAGGTAAATCTCTCAGCAAATATTAGTACTTAGCCCAGGCTAAACTGCACATGCTTTTCCTGGCAGCCAGAGCATTGTTGACTCTGGTTGAATTTCCTTCTTTCTGTCATCTGTCTATCTTTCTTTCTTATAGTGGAAATTGAACTCAGGGGTGCTTTACCACTGAGCTATATTTCCAGTCCTTTTTATTTTTTATTTTGAGACAGGATCTCACCAAGTTAGTGAGGCTGACTTTGAACTTGGGATCTTTCTGCCTTAGCCTCCCAAGTAGCTGGGATGACAGATATGCCCCACTATACTTGGCCTGGTTGAATTTCTAGTGAAATAAAACCTTCACTTCTTTTTCAAGCGAACCTCTATTAAGCTCATTCCCCTAGGTTAAGTGTTAATCAGAAGCTCTAACCTTCAGTTCGTAATTTAAATTTAGATCAAATACTGTATATGTATCCTATTTAAATGTTTATTTTGGCTCAGTGGTTTTTAAAATGTGTTTCCAGCTACTTTAGGCTTCCTTGAGAGTGTGTTTGTGTGTGTATATGTGTGTGGAGGGCTTATTTTGTGTGCAGGGAAAGGCTGAGCAGGTATGTCTGACCTCTTTCCTCTGGAGAAGCTTAGCCATTAGTTTTGGTATTGTGAGATACCATAAAGGATTTTTCTTGGGAAAAGTGTGTGTTAGTTAGCTTTCTGTGACTGTGATGAAAAACCTGAAGTAATTAACTTTAAATAGGAAAGGCTTATTTTGGCTTACAGTTTCAGAGGTTTCAGTCTATGGTCATTGAACCCTGTTGCTTTGGTCTGTGGTAGCATAATACGTCATTGTGGGAGTACGCAGCAGAGAAGTACTGTTCACCTCATGGTGGTCAGAAAGTAAAAAGAGAGGGAAAGTGACTAGAGTCCCAATATCCCCTTCAGGAGTACATCCTCCCCCACCCCCCCATGACCTAACTTCCTCCTAGGAGTCCCGCCTCTTAAAGTCTTCACTACGTCCCAATAGAATCACAGACTGGTGACCAAACCTTTAATCCATGGACTTAAGCAAACACTTTCAAAACATAGCAAAAGGGTCCTTCTTAAATTTAAAAAGAAAAGGAAGGAAGGAAGAAAATCATCTAGCCTTTAGATATTTTTCAATCTTGATGGCTAAGGTATATTTAAAAAAATTTACTCCTTATGTGGGTTTTTATCTCTCTTCATGCATGTTAAGTCCCTCTTCACTAACTTGGGGTGACTTCTGTAGGACTAGTTGCTGTTTTATCTCTTTTTATAACTATATTAGTAGGTTAGAATACAGTTTTCCCACTATTTCAGATTCAGTGGTCCATCCAGGATAGAATTAGTGAAACTAGGGGGTTTTTAAAATTTTTTTATGTGTCTAAGCCCTGCAGGTAATTGTGGTACCCCATGAAAGTTGAGAAACTCTGGTTTTGTTTTTCTTGGGAATATGTGGCTTCTGCCTTCCATTGCTCTCTGGAGGGGACACATGGGTGGTGTAGAGCGTGACAAAAGGGTGACTGATTTTACCTGAACATGAAGCTGCTGTTCTTTGCTTACAGGAAAAAAAAAAAAAAAAAAAAAAAAAAAAAGTGGCCTATTTAATCCCTGATGGAATTTTTTTATTAATCTTAAAGCATCAGTTTATTTTTAAACCCCAAATCCCTAAAATCAAAATGAAAAACATCTCTTTAAAGAGAACTTCTTATGTTACAATTAATATACTAATAATTAGCATCATGTAGGAATTAAAACTAGTCATTCCTTTGATAGGCTCAATGAGGAACAAGACTTCTTGTCTCTGCCCTGATCATCCTGCTCTGCATACTTCAGCACCGTGGACTTGATTTATTTATTTATTTGTGGTGCTGGGGATTGGAATCTAGGGCCCAGTACATGCTAGGAAAGGACTTTATTACTAGGTTACATCCCCGGTCCTTTTTATTTTGAGACAGGATCTTGCCAAGTTGCTCAGACTGGTCTTGAACTTGGGATTCTCCTGCCTCAGCTTCCTGAGTAGCTGAGATTCTAGGCATGCACCACCATTCTTAGCTAATACTGGACTCATTAATACAGCAAACCATCTTACCTTCAAAACATCATCTTCCCTGTTCCTGCTGCTTTTCCTTTCAGCCTTAGTTTCCCTGGATTTCCTCCCTGACCTCCAGCTCTGACTAGATTTTCTCTGCAGGGGATGGGAATGACTTTCTGAAGCTTTTGCATAAGTTGACACAGCTCTGATGCAGTGGAGGGAACAGTTCTTTTCCCAGATCTAAATTTTCAGCACTATGACAAAGACAGGTGCCAGTAAAGCAAATACTGATATTTGTCAGTTTACTTTAAAAACAAAGTTTCAGTGTACAACATTCAAGGCAAGCATAATGAGTTTCCCTGTTATTTTCTTCCTCTCTTTCTCCCTCTCCTTCCCTTTCTCTTTCCATTTTCTTTCCCTCTATCACCCTTAAAAAATTAGGTATGAATTCCTACAGTGAAGATCCTTTGAAGGAAACAAAAATTGGAATAGAAAAATCTGTATTTTTTGTTTGAGACATTTTACTGAGGCTAGCTAGCACCGCTCCTAAAAAACCAAACCAAACCAAACCAAATGGACAACAGTAATAAAACCAAACCAATATGGTGTATGTGCCCCGTGGTTATCCCTAGTATTATCCAGTTGTACATAAAGAATTGTTAATTATGAATTACAAGGTATAGTTTTAAGAAATATTATCACCAACCTTAGTAACAAAATAGTGTTTGGAAATGGATGGCAAAATATTTTGGCTTTCCTCATTGAAGAGGCATAGTGATGTTCTATACCTCTTCCAGCTGCTATTTACTATTTAGATATGTGTTATAAGACATGGGGCTCTTTTACTTGTCGAAATTTCTTTTTCTAAATTACACTTGGCACTAAGGCTTGAATTTCTAAAAATCTGGAGGGAACAGCTGGTGCTCTAATAAATATTCAGGCCGGCTATTTTAATGCTTTGTACTCAATTAAGTAGTCCTAATAAAGGAGGAACACTTGACTTAAGCATTTCTCAAAGTATAATGTTTTGCTTCCAACAAAAATTTCCCCCAATGTTAATATTTCTCCCCGTAAGCAGCATTTAAACTTTTTCTTGCCAAGTAAGTAGTTCTGCTCATGGATGGTACAATTTTTGCCCAAAGTTATTTCTCTTGTTTTAAGCTATAGTTGTGTCCATATGGCCCAGCCCTTTAACTGATGAAGGCCTCAGGTCATTGACCTTGAGGAGATTTCTTTATAAGATGCAATATTAAAGAGTGACATGAGAGCCATCACAGCTCCGGCCTTCTAGTGATCTGGGGGCAGGCAGATGGAAGAGTCTGCTGTGAAGGAGTCTGGGTTTCCAGTATGTCTGGATTTTTACCCTGCACCATTTCCAGACTCATGACTTCAGACAGGTTGCTAACCTACTCTGGTTAAGTCTTTTCCTCATCTGCAAAATGGCATGTTTAGTATAAGTATTAATATTATTTTTGGATGCTGGGGATCAAAAAACCAGGACCCCATGCATGTTAACCAAGGGCTATGCCACTAAGCTATCCACATCCTAAGTAATATTATTAATAGCAATATTAAGACCTAACATCCATCTCAGTTAATATGTATAAACTGCTTAAAATGTTCCAAAGGTATTAGCAATTATTACTCCGTTTTCCTCAACACCCACCGTATCTTTGGGTTGTTTTTCCTTAACTTCCTTCAGAACTATTAAAATAATCTTTCATTGTAACATATATTTTTCATTCTCTGTAATGTTCTGCCTACATAAGTGCATTCTCAAAATAACTAAAGGAGAAAAAGATCTAACAAACGTTCACAATGTTCTATTCAGTATCTGTGAATGGCATGTAATTCTTATCATGGAGACCAGACCATGAATTCACCACTATTGTTTGTTGTTAATTTTCTCATTTTTTTTAACCCAGTTAACATTCACTCCTCATTTTCTTTGTACAACCACACCATCTCATATTAAAATTTGTACTGTGAAATTCAGTTTCAGCTGTCAGTTCTGGTGTTAGGCCTAACACCTGAGGAGGGCTAGGGTGGCATGGAAACACTTTTTTAACATCTGTTAAATCTGGATATTCTGGAACTACCTGTATGACTGTAACTGTATATTTTTAGCTTTTTAGGGTAAATCCTGCATATTTTGATCATTGTTTATTTTTTGTATTTTAGGCACATTCTTTAGGTCATAAAGGTGAAAAACAAGTCAGAGATAGAGATGGCTTGGGTTTTCCCCTTGTCTCTTCTTCTAGTTGATGCAGGGCTAGGATTCCAGCCTGAACCTGGGTCACTGACTAAATGAGCCACTTATTTTGGTGAATGAGTGACTTGGTGAGTGGCCTCTCCTCTGGTGCATAAACGGGATGCACTGAGTGCTATGCTCTTTTGCCCCAGTATTGTCATCTGACACAGAAGACGCGTGCTGTCATATTTCTGGGGCAGAGACTTCCCTCTAACTGGGCTCAGCTCTGGGATAAAAGACTAGGGCATGCTAAATTAGTAGGTGTGGAGAGCCTTGTCACTCATTCCCATGTGGAAGGTGTGCTCAAAACCCCAGGCCTCGGAGGGGAGAGGAGGGAGAGTTAGATGAAATTGTTAAAGAAGGAATGATGTATGTACACACAGGATTTTATAGAAGCATATTTATAATAATTTTTAGATTACCCCAAGCCCCCTTAACTGCTGGTTTAGATTCTTGCCACTTCCCTTTGGGAAAACACAAACCAAATTACCTTCTTGTCCTCCTGGCCTCTGATAGCTGATTTCAGCAAATGTCTAAAGGATCCAGTGCCACCTCATGATCCAACAGTGAGTCCCCAAGGGCAGTCATTTGCGATCACCCCTGTGGTTTTTGATAAACTTTTGTGGCCCCTCAGAGTTTCTCAGTTTTTAATGTGCATACAAGTCACATGGAACTCTTGTTTAAAATACAGATTTGAATTCAGTTGGCAAGGATAGGAGCTGGCCTAGGCACCCAGCTGATGCCCGTGGTTCTGGTCCACTGAGTGTACTTAGATTTACAAAGATCCAGTTCATTTCAAACTTATTCTTTTAAGTAGACTTCATTTTTAAAATATTAAATATATTGTTTAAACTTTTAAGACAACATTATTCAAATCCATACAGTGATAGTAATATGACCTATTAACTTCTAGGTAGTTATGGGTGCCTGTTGGCAATCCAAGTCAGGGACCTGCTTCCTTTGTAATAGTGGAGGTTAACAAGCTTACTGAGTGGTTGGCATTCTGGCTTCAAATGGACACTTTCTCCTTAACTTAGACCAGTGGATTAAAAGATAGTCGAAAGGAAATGACTTTCATATCCAAGGTTATTTAATACTGATCTGGCACCCCAGATCACTAGGAATCTTACTTTGGCAAACTGTGTTAAAGTAATTCACAGTACTTTGGCAAACTGTGTTAAAGTAATTCACAGAAGGCATGCATTTATAAGTTGAAATTTATGAGTGAAATGCATGATTCTCTGGAGATAAATTGTTTGGGGGATGTGTTGAAATGTTTGCCTTGTCTATGTTCTGTTCCTATGGGGTGGGTCGAGGAATGACATCCCCCATTTCCGAAAAGGTGGAAACCCCAGACCCAGAAAGTAGTTCAATTTTAGGTATAAAAAGCAAAGTGCTTTGAGACATTTTATCTTAGGCTAACAGGAAGTTAACTTTAAATGCCTAGGAACTCTATCTCAGTGGGCCTCTTCCTTCTCTTGCAAGTTACTGTTGCTTGTGTTTAACCTTGGAATGAATTCTTTTATTTGATGTAGTTTTTAAGAATAGGGCACTTTCCTTATCTTTTTCTATTATAAAAAACAATACAGCAACATTAATACAGCTTTTTTTGGTGTACATAGTGCTGGGGATTGAGCCCAGGGTCTCATGGATAATAACACAGAGCTATCTCCCTAGCCTCCAATATAGCTTTTTTTTAAGGAAAAGAAATTCATCGCAAACCCAGTAAATAGTTTGTTTTGGTTCAACTGTATTAAAAGTGGAAACTCCTCCTCAGATGCTCTGAGAGCAGTGAACAAATACCCCAAAATGAAGAAACAGCACATTTTAGAGTTTCAGTTTTAGTTCACCTATGAAGATTTGAATTTAGCAAACCACAGTTCCCTAACTTTGTGAAGGAAAAAATGGGCCGCTACATCACCACCTTTTAAGCATTGTTCTGACTTTCCTGGTGACTCTTGTCTCAGGATAACATTTAGAATAAGTGTTTTCAATGTACAGAGCAAATACCTTGTGAATAAACATCACTTTCACACAACCAGGGGAAAAAAAGTAAAATCAATAAATCTCCTGCAGGCATTTGAAAAACCCTGTGCTTTTCAAGGAAGAAGTTACAAATGTGAAGTAAGCGGGAAACAAAAACTTGAGACCCAGGCTCTTGGTTTTAAATGTTTTTTGCCTTGACCTTCTGCAGACAGAAGAATGTAGCTGGGACCTTCCTGAGTGCGCTTCCTTGTTGCTGCCCTACTTATCCAATGATGGGCAACAACTGCCTACGCGGCGACTCATGGAGAAAACCTGCACAGTAGTAATATTATTTTTAATCTCTTAACTGGAATCCTAAGGAAAATAGTGTTTCTTTGAGGTAGCTTTGTCTATTGGTTTTTGGAAGAGTAAATTGAATGAACAGATATCTAGATCATATAACTGTATGTGGCATTTTCCCTTTTTTCTTTGAGTCAGTAAGATATAATAATCCCAATGTTCTCACTGTGTGTTTTGAGAGTTTCAAAATTGCTGTCCAATGAGGATTTGAAACGAATGAATCAAACTTTGAAAATAGTGATTTACTTACCTTCTCTTAAGATGCAGAGTCAGTATTTTAGAAGTAAAGGATAGGGTCACCAGAAAAGTGCTGAAATATCTTTTGTATTTTGGAAATAGATGCACACACACACACACACACACGGTCAATTTAAATATTGATAGGTATCCTTGGGTTTAAAAATATATGTTATCACTATATATCCTTGATGGCTATTAAATACTGATCTATATCTCTGGGTCTTTTTTTTTTTTTTTTTTTTTTGGTACTGGGAATTGAACCCAGGATTCTCGGCCACTGAGCCACATCTCTGGTCCTTTTTTAATATTTTATTTTAGAGACAGGGTCTCTCTTAGTTGCTTTAGAGCCTTGCTGAGTTGTTGAGGCTGGCTTTGAATTCGTGTTCCTCCTGCCTCAGCCTCCTGAGTCACTGAGATTGCATGTGTGCCACTGAGCCCCGCCTGAGTCTTTTTTTTTTTTTTTTTTTTTTTAAATCTAGATATGCATTTCCTTTGGAGAAAAAAAAGAGAAACTCTAAATTACCATATGACCCTTAAACATTTGAATTCATGATGTGAGAGTAAAGTTTCCTTATAACATATAAACATGCAAACTAAATGAAACTTTAAAAAATTATTTATTTATTTATTTAGTGGTGCTGAGGATTAAACCCAGGGCCTCATGCACTCTTTGCAAACACTCTATCACTGATCTATATCCCTAGCTCTTAAATGAAGTTTTTTAAAGTTAAAAATAAAAGCTAGATATCAGTTAAGTAGCTAAGACATAAGCAGAACCAAAGCTATTATTGTATTTTTGGCTCTTAGATGGAGACTAGAAAATAAACTCTTAGCTGGAGACAACTAACAGATCATTAATTATAGCTGAAAACCTTTCAAAATGCAATTTTTAATTTTAAGGGTCCTTTCTATTGAATTTTCTTTTCCTGCCCCTTCTTTCTGTGATTTTAATTTCGGAATTAAGAAGATAGAATGTCTTTCTTTTAGGGAAGCTAAATGTTTCTCATTCTTTAAAAAGGCTGACTTGCTCATGAGGGAATAGAAGGTTGGAATTCTTTCGAACAGGAATGGCTATGCAAATGTTTAATTCATTGTTCTTTGCTTGTCTTCTCAGGGCCCGAGTATTGGAACTATGCTTTAATTGTTTTTTTGCAGACCTGATTATATAACCTTAGGACTTAATATATTGAAAAAGACACTAAAAATCTTGTTTAGGCCTTAGCTGGTTGTGATGGTTCACTCCTGTAATCCCAGCAACTAGAAGCTGAGGCAGGAGATCACACAGGTTCAAGGCCAGCCTCAGTGATTTAGTGAGAGTCTATGCAACTTAGTGAGAACCTGTCTCAAAACAAAAAATAAAAAAGGGCTGGGGGGTAGCTCAAAAAAAAAAAAAAAAAAAAATATATATATATATACACATATGGCCTCTACTTTTTACTACTAACCCTTTTTTTCCCTTTTAATAG
Organism: Sciurus vulgaris; assembly: GCF_902686455.1. Lineage (NCBI taxonomy): Eukaryota > Metazoa > Chordata > Mammalia > Rodentia > Sciuridae > Sciurus > Sciurus vulgaris. The sequence goes on from NC_136469.1 coordinate 61,007,530, forward strand.
TATAATCTGTTTTTTTAATTAAAAAAATTTTTTTTTTGGTCCAACCAGAATTTCAGGCATAACCCCTAGTTTAGCAGAGAACTGCTCTCCTGAGAACTGAGTGTCTGGGGGGCCTCAGGTGGTCTCTGCCTCACTTGGTAGAGACAGTATACAGAGGGGACAGTGGGACTCTTTGCTGATTTTAATCATGGTCAAGTTTTAGCTGAGGCCAGTGGAGGAGGCATCTGTTTTCCATTTACACGCTGAAGTAGGGTGCAGTGGGCACTTGGCCTCTGCTGTGTGTGCACCATCAGTTGCCCACGTCCCAGCGCTTTGGCTCCATTTGGTTCTATTAAACAGTTTTGGCTCCGTTGTTTTGATTAACATCAACCTTGCTTATGTTAAGTAACCATTCAGGTTATTTATTATGTATTACTCTTGTGCTTTGGAATGAGCAGACTCGAAAACCTCACCTCATATGGATTCCATATGTGGCTTTTAAGTTAGCAGAAATACAAAGGCTTCCAATTAATTTGCACATAAAATTGCATACTGAATAGATTAAGCTTGAGGGCATAGGCATTATTTGAAATTCTTTGTCATCTCTAGTATCATTCATACTTCATTTAAACAAGCTATTAGGTATTTGAAAATTCTGTGGTGATAAACATAATCTACAAATTCACATATGTCATAATTGGATTTTTATTCCTGAATGTAGATATCCATGGAATTTATGTTGTTGTTTGTTTTGCATTGATGAGCTCAGGAGAATATGGGATGATATATATTTATGACAAAAGGACCTTTACTCTTTATTTCTGTTATCTCCCCTGCTAGGCGAGGCAGAGAATATTGACATTTTTGAGGCAGTGGATGAGTGAGGTTGCCTGGGTCCTAACATGGACCTTGACATCTGCAAGCTATTGACTATGAGCAGTTACTTCACTACTCTGAACTGCTAAAAAGTGGGTAACCTGTCTAGCTAGGATCATGGCAGAGCAGTGATGCTGTCCACACAACTCTGAGCCCGGGCCTGGGAAGGCAAAGAGCTCAGTAGAGGCTGACCTGGCAGCCAAGTGTCCAATAAGGACGACTCAGTGTAGTTGCAGGTTTTTGGTCCCTTGTCATCGAAGAAGGGTGTAGTCTGTGTCCAGGAGCTTCCCTGTTCCTTGGTAGGGAAGTGCACTCTGTGAGAGAGCTTCTAAGCTTTGTTTCCTGTTGTCCTTCACCCACGGGAGGAGAGCGGATCTCCATCCTTTCCTTTGGCAACTGGCTCTGAGTGTTTTGTGGCCGTGCAGCTGCCACATTCCCCCCTCTTCGGGACCTGCATTTCCTCTCATGGTTAGCTGCAGCTGTCTACCATGTCCGCTCCCTGTCCAGCCCTCTGTTCCTGTATTATAGTGCCAGCATTTCTTACGTCTTACCTAGAGGGTCATTTGGAGGCCACAGACATACCTGAGTTTATTTGTTTTTTAATAGGAGTATATTCAGAACATTTTGGTTTCAATAAAAGAACCTATAGAAAATTACCTTAAAATACATGAAGTACCTAATAGCTAATTGAAAGAAGTTAGTTTTTCTAAAGTAATTTTCTTAGGAACAAAATTAGCATCCATCAGGGCCCCACTGCAAAATCTTTGTTATGCATAAATAGGTATGTTTGTGAAATTACTTAATTTACTAATATATAATTTATTCTGATGATAATTATAAATTCTCTAATTGAATTTATATTTGCACACTAATAATTTTCTTTGAAATGAATGGTGTTCGTGAGCTGCTGAACTTTAAGGAGTCTGGTATTTTAAATTGTTTTTCATTGTCTGAGAAGTCAAATTCTGACTGAAAAAAAATCATTGGTGTTATAGAAAAGGAAAGCTGCCTCCCTCTCTGAAGTTAATGTCTTTCAGAGTGCGAACATTTGCCAAGTGGAATTTTGTGTGATCATTTTTCATTTTCTGAGCTATCATAAGTAATATCTCTTCCTTCCACAATATAGAGGAAGGTTTCTGAAACTAAGGTTTTGTCCAGATTGGGACCAGTTTCTGCTCATTCTACTGTTCATTTATTTCTTGATTTTGGTGCATTTCTAGCATAGCTCAGTCTCTAAAGGTGGAGAAGGTGAAACAGAAAGGAGGAGAGAAGCCTGGGTTGGGTCTGGTATTGAGTGAAGAATATTCTTGAAGGGATCCCTGACCCTACCATTGGAGTAAACTGTTAAATTGTGGGGCCTTCAAAACCCCTTTCCAGCTGGGGCATCGGCTGTTGCTTTATAATCTGTGACATGAAGGGTTCACGGGGAGGGGTTGCTGGGATCATAAACTTCGTAGGGATAGTCAGCTAAGTATTGGAAGAGACGCTTAGAGATACTCCTCCATGGGTCTCCAATGCTCCTGCATGTCTTACTGGGTATTCCATGAATACCTTTCTTTAGGCCATTTTTTGGGTTTTTTTTTTTTTTTTTTTGCAGTGAGCATCCTTCAGTGATGATGTAAAGACTCTCTCTAGGACAAACAGCAGTCTCACCTACTGCTTACTATAAAGCAATAAGATCCCCAAGCATTGTTCCCCAGCTGTGATGCACACCTACTGCATGTACAGTTTCCATATGTGCCCCTCAACACTATCCTTCTTGGTCTCTTAAAGGCAAAGGGAATGTAAGCAAACAGTGCTCATGCTGTCTACTGTGCAATCGAAGATAAAGTTCTTTGTCTCTGACCCAGAACTCAGTGTAGAGTGCTTTTCTTGCTTGTGTGAGGCCCTGGGTTCAATCCCTGATATTACCCCCCCCAAAAAAAAAATAAGTGTGTTATGTATATGGATTGTACATAGCTAGTTAGATGTGTTCAAATACATACCATTTTGGAAATAATCTCCTGGGCCTCCCCTGCAAAAATCATGGTTATGAAGTGGATGGTGGGTGGCTCCTCAGGGCTTTTCAGTTTTTTTAGACCCGATGAGGGCTTCTCAGGCACTTCCCATTTGTGCCACTGGCCATTGTGTCTCCAGGGAACTGAGGGAGACCAAGGCATCTTGACCAGGAATTGTTGAATCCTGAGTTAGGCAAGATTAAAATGGACACTTGAGAGTGCAGAGCTGCAGAGTTCAGTGTTATTAGTCACAGTGGGAAGAGAAAACGTGATGTTAGGAGTCTGGGCAGCCCCAGGAGCATAAATGATAGCCAGGCAGGGGCAAGAGGTAGACATTGTCAGACATCTGGCCCTGAAATAGGAGAGATGGAAATGGCCAGGACAAGGCAGTGGAGCAGAGCTAAGAAGGGATGTGAAGATCAAGTCTCAGGAACAACATGTTCTGTGGAAAATGAGCTGTGGAAGATAATTTCTAAGTTTGTTTTAATTTTTTTTTGGTATTTATGGAATGAGTTGTTTTCAAGCAGTTAACCAGCATACTGGAGAATGACACTGAGATCATTCCAAACTGGTTTAGGCAATTTAGAAAAAGAAGCATTTATAATTAACAGTTGTACAACTGATAAGAGCCAAGTAAGAACAGTTGTTCAAAACAAGGGTTTTGTGCGTGTGTGTGTTTGTGTGTTTTCTTTGTAATTCATCTAAAAAAAGTATACTTATTCTCTACTGTAAGTTTTTGCTCCTTTCCCCGTCAAAATAATATGTTTTATAGTAATTAGGTGTGAAATTAAGATTCTAGATGAAAAGAGGACTACTGTGGCTGAACTGTAGGGAATAAGATGTTGAAACCTGACTCCTCTTGTTTCCAGGTCAATGTTACTGGCATTTAGTGAGAACCAAATTCTGAGTAATACTTTCATTCATTTAATGATATTTAATTCAGTTATTAGGTGCCTGTAGCTGTTGAGTGAGATCCACAATGACTGTTGGAATCTAAGGATTTAGGGATTGAGTTAAAAAAATTCATGGATTTTAATAGGGAGATATCTGTGGGAAAGTGATCCCCCCATTCCTTAGGGCCACCACATAGAGATAAACAGGTTGTGTACTGCACTTCTCCCTGGGATGTGTGTGATGCTGCCAGGAGTTGTGTAGTGTGGCAGTACTGTGTGCACTCTGCACTGGGAGTGGGGCAAGAGCAGTCACTCAGAGGCTTAAGTGGCAGAGAGAGTGGGGGATCCTTTTAAGCTGAAGTACTGCAGATATTTCTGGTAGTGTAATGATTTCCACCTGTTCCTCTCACTTTTTGAAATGTGGTGATAGTGGTGGGGCTTGATGCATAAAATTACATGTGTACATATATATAAAATATATATTTACTATGAGGTTGTTTGTGAATTAATAGTCTGTCCATAATTAGGTTTGACTAATTTGAATTTAGTTAACTTGGTGTAATCAAAATGAAGAGGCTGCCAACCAAAATTTTTAGTAGTTTTTCTTTTCTTGTAATTACATATGTGAGGTGTTAGCTAGTTTAAATGCACAGGTTAATAGAAATTGTTTTTAATATGCAAAGCTCTTTTCTGTTGCATAACCCTGCAAATAATTTTAGGAAATAAAGACCAACTATTAAAATATGCTTTTATTTAACATTCTAAATGCATTCTCATAGAAACCCTAAAATTTTGAAGGGATTTGGAAAGGACAGATAAGATACTTGGGAGTAGAACTCACATTACAGATACACCCCTCTTCCCTTTACAAGAGCCTAGTTCTGTTATAGCTCTTGATTTTTGAGACAAATAGCCTAAGGGGAATTTCTACTATCTTTATAGCTGGGCAGAGTTACCAGCCCCTGATATGTGCCTTTTCTCCTTCTCAGATGACCTGGGTCAGACAACCTTCAAGAAAGTCTGCAGTGCCTTTCCTAGTTGTCACTTCTATACCTCCTTCTCCCCCGATCAGAAGTTACCATGTCTTATGTAATGTGGTTTTACATTACATAAAGTGTAAAGTGGAAGTGGAAGGCAGTGGGACTTGGCATCATAAGGTCTGAGTTTGAATCTCATTTCTGTTACTTTCTAGCTATATTTCCTTATCTTTCATTTTAAGTTTTTTGAGTTTCAGTTTGCTGTAGGTCAAGTGGCTATGTTGGGAGATAGTTCTCCAGAGGTCTCTCATGGCTCTACACATCTTGCGAGCTGAGGTACTGATTCTGGAGTGTCTTCTCAAGGATGTTTGTATAGTAAAAAGCCATGGAAGAGAAATGCCTGTTAAAAAATATTTGGCTTCCCTAAGTTCTGGAGTCCTCCTTTGTAGTATAATCCTCTGTGAGTACTATTTGTATTGTCCTGTGGGAACTGGAGCTTGGGGACCTGACACAAATACTGACACTGTGGTTACTGCTCTGCTGTGAGTAAAAATCTGTTCTTTGTTTCCAAATCAGGAGTTTCATATGTTCTGCCAGTACCCATGAAATTGTTAGTCTAACTCACTAGCACCTACGTAGGCTATAAACCGAGACCTTGCATGGTAATAACACTTTGTCAGTCTTAACTTGATCATTGTGCTTTCTAATTCTCCTGTTACCTATCCCTACCTTGCCTTATTGCTGTAGCTTCCTTCCTTCCCCAACACTCCATTCTCTCCACTCTGCCACAGGGAGATTTCTCCAGTGGCAAATCTAATTGTGTCACACTCCCCTGCTTTAAAAACTAAAATAGTTCTTCTTTTGGACAGGACTTAAGTCCAACACCATTATAGGGATCTTGGCTATTTCTCACCTCTCATATTTTCACTTTGGTAGTCTGTTCCTCTGCCTTCTCTAGAAGGAGCAAAGGGGTATATAGGTTCTCTAGAGTCCTCTGCCATGTTGCAGTCCACTGTTTATGCAGGTGTCACTTGGTCCTTTTCCCGGTACCCATGAGAAGCAAGGGATTGGGAACTGTGAACTTCTTTGTGTCTCCTGACCTTATACCTTTGCATTTATCTCTGATTTCAATGACATTTTTGTCTCTCTTTGATCAAATGTGTGGTTATCTACCATTAAAAATTTTGTCAAGAATTAGGTCATGAGTGCAAGGCACTTACATCAGAGCCTGCATAACTGCTGCTACTGCTGCCGTTACTGCCATTTTTGGAAGAGTTGGTTCCAGAATTACAACCTTCACCTGCTTTTCCTAAACTTCCTCTATCCCTCACCATGATTTAGGAAGACCCCATTTTAACTCTTCAGTTCTTTAGTGTATATTTCTTATAGCTCTTTCCAGAAGAAATGTTTTAAAAACCATAAAAATCATGCCTAAGGCTAGGGGTGTGACTCAGTGATAGAGCATGCAACCTAACCTGTCCTGGGTTCATTTCCTAGCACCAAAACAACAACAGGCTACAAGCAAGCTCACACACCTAAATGTGGTGTAAAACTTAAAAGAAGGAGCTTATATGTATTTTTCTTTTGGCTAGTTGGATGGTGTAGATAGAGAGGGAGCCATGGAATACTTTCTGCTAAAAGTGCCAATCTAGTGCACAATACCTTTTTCAATTTGGGTGGCTCTGGCCAATATGTTTTATAATACCAACTCCCCCCTCTACCCTGCTGCATCTTATTTTCCACCTGATGATCTTTGATTCACAGCAAATTGTTTGTGTTCTAACAAACAAAGAATAAATCAAAGGTGAGTGTACATGGTTAAAATCAAGCTGACCATTAACCTGTGGTTTACAAGCTGCCAAATCATATGGGGTCTGTTTTGTACAACTAGGTCCACCATTGGAACCATTTTAAACAAAGGTGAAAACATAAAAATCTTAGTCAGAAAATCCCTCCTTCGAGTAGGGAGTGCCTTTGTGGGACTGCACCTCCGCAGGTGTCAACTCCCATTGCTGTGATTCCATTAGAGGCCAGCTTCACACTGGCCTTGCAGGTCCATGTGGGACAGGACGTGGATGACTGGGTTTTGTCCTAGGTGTTGGCAGGGCCTGGCTTCTGGAAGGCATTCCATAAATTGCTTTGAATGCATGAGTGACTAAATAAGAAAAGATGAGAGTACTTAGTTAACCGTAAAGTGTTCGCCAAATGTGAGCTGATGTTTTTCCTCCCATCCGTGATGTGGAAAGATGTGCTGTCGTAGGAGCCAGGAACTAGTGGTGGAGACTGGGGGCCTTTGGCTTTCTCCAATTTCCTTGTGCTTCTGTCCCCTCTTGCCTCTTGCCCTGAAAAGTTGGCAGGCCTGGTGGAGAAGTAAGTCCTAAGCAGCAGATGGTCTGACTCTTGTGATCCTTTTGAGTTCAAACCTAAAGGACTTTCCAAAGAATGGACCTCTTTAGTCTCTTCTCCCATCCCTTTCCCATAGGTTTATAATCCCTTTAATCCTTTAATCATCTCCACGGGATTTTTCCCACCTCTATGCTGGTCTTCATCTGTAGAGATTTATCTTTCACTGTTTGGCATGTCCAGAATATCTTTTCTCCCAGAGCTACAGATCTCTTCTTTGTGTTCTTTCTGGAACCCTTAAAGGAGTTGAGATATATCTAGTAAGATAAGGAGGTGGTGAGTATATTTTAGAAATTCAGTATAGGACAGAGAGAATTTAACATGGGATTTCCCCCTATGTGTCAATTTGTTTTATAGCACACAGTTTGTAATAGCACATATGAAGTGAACCACATTTAATGAATGGGTTTTATTACAAATAATTTGATTACTCAAAAATGAGGGAAAAGGGCCACTTTGTGCATGTTGGTTGACAGTATTTGAATATTTGAAATGGAAACTTTCCTAGAAAATCTGGGATATGGCAATATTAGGAAAATTATATGCTGTAATTCATGCTTTGGTCATAGGCAGTTTTCCTTTGGTGGCTTATGTAAGGCAGGGCAAGAGGCATTTGGACCCATTTGCTATAGAGCTAGTTCATGGAAGAGCTGCAGGCGCGCCACCCCCCCTGCCCCCCGTGATAGCTCTCCATATTGCTGGGTGTTTGCCTGTTTGTGCTGTCAGGGTCACTGAAAATGTCACTGTTTTGCGAAAAGTAGTTTGATTAGTTAGTAGCTTAGTTAACCTAAGCTGTTAGTAATTTTTACTGTGACTGATCATTTTGAAATGCATGGGAGTTCTTAGTTTTACATGCAGAAGGGGCTGGACAGTGTTCCTTTTCTGATATGTGATGTATTTCATGAAACTCTAGTCTTCGGGGTTAGTGGTTCAAGGTGGTGCACAGTACCCTTCTTTGTGTGTATCATTCTCTCAATGATTCTCTCTTTGATTCCCTCAAAGGGTGACTGCCAATCATTTTCAATTCTGTTTACAAACAAAATTTGTTTCTCAAAGCAATGAAATAAATGGGGAACAGATGTGATTTTCAGTCCTAAGAAGGATTTGAGATTTGAATGCCTTCTCTGAAGATGAAAACCAACTTCCTGTATCCAGGAGAACTCTGACAACCTCATCTTCAGTTGTGTTATTGGATGGCATACTGAACAGGTCACTGCAAACACTGAGAATTTTTGAGTTGTTTAGGTGAATCTGTCTTGGATTGCTGAAAGAATCATTGATTTGTGGGTATTGGAAAACTGTGGTAGGGTAGTTTTAACGTTTGCATTTCATTTTAACATTGTCACCAGGGATTTTCGAGACTGTAGAACAAGATTACAAGGCCACCCTAAGGGAATTTAGGGTTATATAAGGAACCTGATTTGCTATCTTAGGTTCAGGCCCTTTTTTCTAGCTGACCCAGAATCTCAGATACCTCACTTATCATAAGGGTTTTTGGATTTTACCTCTCAGTCTCTCTCTTTGTCCTCTTTAATTGAATCACACAGACCTGGGCCAAACCTCTATCCTCCTTCAAACTGTGGTGGTCTCCTGCTGTCTGCTTCCTGCTTTCCTCCCTGTGGTTCATGCTTTACCCTGGGCCAGGATAGTCCTGTCCCCTTTCTATTTGATCATGACTCCCATCGTACAAGTGACCTCTGAGCTTCCTGCTGCCCATGGTGTAGCCTAATCCCCTCCCTGTCTGTTATTCCCACTTCAGGACCACTTGGAGACCTGATCACTCTTTCTTCTCTTCCTCCTCTCTCTCTGCAGTCCTCCTCTTTCTCCCCAGTGATGTTCACCCTTGGAATGTTCAGTTGTACCATCTAAGACTTTTCCTTCAAAACCACCTGTTGTTAGGATAGATCATTATTACATATGCAGGTGATTGATTGTATCCTGCTCTAGGCCGTCAGTTTTAAGGAGCTGTTGTATCCCCTTAATGCAGCATTGATGGTAGCCTCTGCACCCAGGCGGGGGCTTGAAAATGCCCCAGAGGACTTTGTTTTCCTTGATGCTGTTGGTTTACACCAGTAATTCCCCTTTCACTATCAGAGTTACCCATTTTGGGTGATAGTCTATAAGCTGAACTTTAAATCCCGAGGATGTGAAACCATTCAGGTAAAGGGTTCCAGTATCAGGCTCCTGGGGTTGCTGGTGCTTAAATTTGATTCTGTCTGAAGATAATTTTTATTCTAGAAACTCTGGCAGCAGATACAAGTATGCATGTTTTTAACACTTTGAAGAGATAAGAACATTCTCTGTGCACCTGGGTTTTGGAATGTGCTAGTGGGAGCCATTAAGACTGTTACATAAATGGAAAATAAACACAGAGCGGCAGAGGTAGGTACTTCTGCAAGCCAGAGGCGGACAAAGTTGACAGAAGGGAGTTGAGGGTGCTTCTGCATGAGTTTGGGGAACTGTTCTCATTCCAGGGTGGCTGCTCTCCAGACCATGTATTTAGTGAGCTCTGGTGAGAGGCTTCCCCTTCTCTCCATCCCTCCACTTAAAGAAGGTGGTGTGGACAGTGCCACAGTGAACTTGTTGAATTAAAAAGAAATAATACCTAAAAGGTGGCACAAGACCCTGGTTTCTAAGACCTCTTTGACTTGGAGCTGATGCTACCTGCCTCAGGGAAGGTTATGAAGAATGGAGTGAGAACATTCTTTGCAAGTTGCTTTCAAATTGCTGGTTCCCTTCAGGGAAAAAGGGCTTTTGTGACACCAATCTGAAGACAATTTTTCTCAGATTCCATACCTGAGTTCTCAAAATATAACAACAGCAAAAAGTCCCTCTCAGGCCTGACTTGTGCACAACAGTTGGACCAGCCCTTGAAATGGTGGATTCCTTCATGTTGGCCCTGCAGGGGCAGGCATCCAAGAAAGACTCATGGAGGCCCATACAGTCAAGAAGAGATGTTAAGAAAATAAAAGGACAACCAAACCACGGGAGAAGCTGCCTTTGCCCTTGTGTGGGTGTGCTTATTGCATAGATGTGGGCAGACCCAGCCAGGACCAGGCAGGGAGGATGCACAGGGAGTGCTTCTGAGATATTAGGATGGGCAAACGAGAGTGGGTTGGTGGGTCTGGCGGAATGTCCTCTTTCTTGCTTTTCTCCCTCTGTATGAGGGATGTGCTGTGCTTTCTGTGCAACACAGAGCCACCAGAGTGTTAGGATGTGGGAGATGCACAGGCCTCCACGATTTGCCAGCCTAATGATTCAGCAAAGTATTTGCTGAAGGTTTCTCTAATCCTTAAATATCTACAACAGGCTGAATTTGGATTGGCTGAAAAGAAAGGTGAAATGAGGTAATCATAATTATATGATTTTTTCCAAGTTCTGGCATCTTGTGTTCTCTGCCAGCCAGAAATATTCCAGCAGAACCGTGATAATGCCTTTCATCTGCTAAGCCTTCCAGATGGCAGTTTCTCAGCCAGTGAGCAGAAGAGAGCATTTGAGATTCATGAGGGAAGTTAATTCCCTTCCTTGATGTGACCCAGTGAACTCTTGTTTGCTATTTGGGTTGAGCACCAGCGCTCTGAAATCTTAAGGTTCTTAGCCCTGCAGGACCTGTACAAGTCCCCCAGGCCTCATTTCAAGAGGAGAACAGCTTCAATTTCTCATTAATAAAAGACCATCTAAATAGACACCTTATAAAGTGTTCCAGAGACCTCTTTGTGCTCTGAGTGAACTCTAAATTCCTTTGGAATTAGATGGGGGCGCCCCTTCTGCTGGGAAACCTCCATGTGCAGGGAGGCCCTCCGCGGACACCACCTGTTCTTGTGCTGGACACAGTCTCAGTTTGGGGGATTGAGAGAATCCTTGCCCTGGCTGAGGGATCTTTCCTCTCACTCATTCAGTCCAGGGATGTTATAGAAGGTGCTTGGCTGGGCTGCCATACAAGATGGTTTAGGATGATCTGTGTACTTTGGGAGCTCTCAGGCCAAGGGACGAAAAGACATAAAAAAAGTACCTAAAAGGGAAGTGGCATGTAGTCCAGAGGGGGGAGCCGTCAAGGAGCGCTTCAGAGACCCCATTGCTGTGTGTGTTGGAGGAGGGTTATAGGGGTTGGCCGAGCAGAACATGGGTCATATTTTCTCTCTCTCACATAGTGACCTGTAACAGTTACAGTGCATCCGTCGTATTTATCCTGTTCTCATTCCCTCTGAGACACCGGGAAGCCTGCACCGGGTGTGCCCCTCTTGAAACTCATACTGTTGAGTAACCGCAGAGAGACTACCACCTACTTCATCACTGTTGGTTTTGCTCTTTACCTAGATGGTAAACTCAGTGAGGACAGGGCCGTCCACATCAGATGCAGTCAGTGCAGATGACAGTGTTTGGTTTTAAAAGCTTTGTAGTGGTTAGTTGAGTATTTTTTATCAATCTCTCATACCTGGTTATATAAATATGACAACATAGTTCAGCAATGGCTTAAATATAAGCAGGCTAATTTTTTAAAAAAGTTTCTTTCTTTTTTTTAAGGAAAGCTCACATTTGTGGTCAGCAACATATGTTCATTCATTTATCCTTTCATTCATTCACTACCAGTCTGTACCTTTGAGCATAATAACAGTCTTTTTCTTCATTGATATTTTTTTAATCTTGCATTTTTACTGCACTAGGGATTTTCTTTAAACGATAATTATTTTGATAAATCTTTATCACTTGGATACTGGCTTAGAGCTAATTCTTTTCCATTAAGTACCTTTTAGAGTGGCTGACCATAAACCATTTGAGAAATCACCAACTTTTATTAATGACTTTTGAGATTTGGCAGCAACTTAAATTGATAAAAATGCAGTGTGCCTGAGCAGAAGAAGATCATGAGACAGCGTTGCAAAGCAGGGCAGGGATAAGGATGAATATAGTAGCAGTTTAGGCAAGTGTATCAAAATAACACAAGGCTGGTGATAGTGTGTCTTTCTTTTTTCAATTCTTAGGTGTTGCTTAAGAATGGGGGAGGCGGGATGGGGAGTGAGAGAAGAATGGGGGAACTTTAGATTATGTAGAAGGAAATGAGAGGGAGGGCGGTATGAAAAATGATGGAATGAGACAGACATCATTACCCTATGTACATGTATGATTACACGAATGGTATGAATCTACATGGTGCACAACCAGAGAAACAAAATGATGTACCCCATTTGTGTACAATGAATTAAAAGCGATCTGTAAAAAATTAAAAGATTAAAAAAAAAAAAGAAGTGGTGAGCACTGTTAGAGTGCTGCTGGTATGTTGCTAGTGCACTTGCTCCTCCCAGTGACCCTATGAGGTGAAGGATGCTTCACATTGTACAGAGGACGCTGTTGAGACACAGAGAGATTGTGTGGCTTGGCCATGGCCACGTGCTCAGAAATAATCCCTCTGGGACCGAAGGTATTCTGGTTATGTACATAATGGAGATAATGACTCAAAGATTGTACAATAGTTCAGAAACAAATTATGATATTTATTCTTTTGCCAGTTTAGGGTAATTGTGCTTACTAATTATCCATATCTCAGGATGAAATATATGTGTGTTTATGGTTATTTAATTTTGTATTTAATTGTGGTAAAATATATAGCTGTGATGGTTCATTTTTAACCTATTTAAAAGCAAAGGACTTCGCCTTTCAGTAAGCTAAGAGACATTCAAAGAGTTACCATTTCCAAAGCAAAGTGATTTCAGTCAAAAATGATAAACTTTGTCTTTGCCACTGATGCTTGTGAAAATGCCATTTAGAGAAATCTTAAAATTTATATACAATAATATTAGCTTATGCATGCTTTCACACTGAGGTCTTGTTGGGACAAAATGTTTAAAATAAAGCTCAATTTTGATATCTTAGCAAGTAGGGTGGGTTTTGTTGCTTTTTAAAGCTGGATTGCAGATTGCTGTATTTAGAAGGACCAGGCAGAAAACAAGCCATCGTGGGTCCACGCTGGGAATGTGCTGGTGAGTGTGGGAAAAGGGTTGGCCATTCTTCTGCCCTTGTCAGGAGAGCTGCTTTCTTCCAGCCAGGTGGTTGACCAGGGAGCAGGCCCCTGTGTTGCCAGATCTAACCATTTTCCAGTAGCAGCTAGACTGCCACACGTTTAAAATGAGAATTTCTCAACTTTATTACTTTGGAAGAAAATTCATACAAACTAATACCAGGCAGCATGGTAGACCCCACATGCAGAGGGAAGTAAGTGATTTGAGAGTTGCACTGTATTAATCTGTAGATTCTCCTGTTGGCACTTTGAACATGTGCCCCCTTTTTGGTGGCCTCTTGATGTTTGAGTCATATTGTATGTAGTTGCATCCTTCAAAAGTTGCATGTAGGTTAATTTGGGCTTTTGCATGTTTGTTTTTTCCCTGTGTTTTTACAGTAGCCTGTACCTTATTTTGGGAGATTGGAGGACTTCTGATGTGTTCTATTGAACAGTGAATAGCCACTCATTGTATTTGTTCTGTGTATTTGTATTTTCGTGTTCAAATGGGGAACATGGCTAGTGCATATTGCTTGAGTTAAGGAGGTCTTGATCTAGGCATACTTGGGGTTATGTGGAGATTCTTCTTGCTGCAGAGTTTGTTGTAATGAGATTTGACCTGTCAAAGGAGCTGTTGAAGTTTGGACAAGTGTTCAGCCCTTGATACTGGTATCTAAATTCTAGGCATGTTGCCTGAAACTCCCAGTTTCAAAAAAATCTATGTCAATCTGTTCCTTTATAACCTAGTACTATTGCTTCCCGCCCCCCCTTGTTTTATATTTAATCATTCTCCATGGCTCACAACAGCAGTCCAGTCCAAGGATTTACTTTTGCTATTTCCAGCCCCATCATTACTTTTATGTAAAAAGTATGTTTTGAGTTACAGCAATTCATGGAGATCAGGCTTCTGCTCTGTAGGGAGAAGAGGGATGTCATTTACAGCAGAGTTTAGACAGACCCATGTTCTGCTGCGTGCTGTTTCCACCGTAATCCAGAGGGTTTGTTTACATTTACTCTTAAAGAAAAATGACCATACTTGGGCTGATCCTAAGCCAAGATGATATAGGCCCAAGGTTTTTCTTGGCGGATTGGAGGAGCAAGGGGAATAGAAACATTTGGAAGAAAATAGTGTTTCCCCCTGTTCTGTTCACTGGCATTTCATTCACAGATTGTCTGATGTGTGGCATTTACTCATGTTATTCAGGGTTCTTTTGGGTTTTCTGGTCCCCTTACCCCACACCTTTCGAAACAATTTCAAACTTAAAGTTACAGGAATATTAAAAGAAGAACTCCTGTTGCCTTCACAGAGAGACTCCCTCCAGGTGGCCCAGTTCTCTCAGTGTGACCTTAGCAGCTGAAGGATCCAGCTGGGCGCCATGCCTCACCCGCAGTCTCTATAGCTCCCGCGTCTCTGGATGAGTTCTTCACCTTCCCTTGTCTTTTAGGATGACAGTTTTGAAGGTTGTGGACCAGTGGCATGTAGAATAGCCTTCCTTTTCGTAGAGGATGTTCTTTATTCTTCTTCAAAATCCAACTGCTGCTGCCTTTGGCGAGGACCTGGTTTTTCTCTCCTCCAGTTTCCCATAATGCTTTCTTATTCAAATATCCTTTATTTGAGCTTTTATCTGATGTTCATTCACCAATACAACCAATAAATACAGAACCCCCCCAAACCATCAGTTTTGCATCTGTGGATTCAACAAACAACCGATTAAAAATATGTGGGGGTGGGGAATTGAGTCTCTACTAACTCGGCAGACTTTTTTTCATGCTGTTATTTCCTAATCATTCCAGTGTGACTATTTTTATAGCATTTACATTGTATTAGGCATTTGCTTTCTTAGGGATTAGAGATGATTTAAGGTATATGGGAGGATATGTGTGGATGATAGGCAAATATGACACCATTTTGTCTGAGGGACTTGAACGTATGAGAATTTTGGTATCTTTAGAGATCCTAGAACCAATCCTCCCTTGGATTCTGAGGGAAGACTATACTTTTGACTTCTACTATGTGCCAGGTGGGTACATTTAAGAACAAAACAATTTAAGGAAAAAATTCTGCTCTCATGAAGCTTACATTTGAGTGTGTGTGTGTGTAATAGGTAAATAAACAAGTAAGAAAGTAAATATATTAGTTGGTGATAAATGCTAAAGAGTGTCCACTCAGGAAGGAAAAGGGATGGAGTGAGTTTCTGATGAACAGTCCCATGAAGGTGAGTGGGGACCAGGAATCCCAAGGAAGTGGAGTCACAGGCTGTGCAGATATCTGTGGGGTGGTGCAGGCAGAGGGAACCAATGGAATGTGAAGGTTGGTTGAGGGGCAGGCTGGCCCCACAGGGAGAAGGCAGCCTGGAGGCTGTAGCTGAGAGTGGGAAGAAACAGAGCTGATGCTGGAAGGTCATTCCAGGCTCATAGCCATTGAGGGGGAGAGAAGTTATCAGAGAGTTTTGAACAGAGAAGCTATGTGGTCTGACTTATGCCGTAAAATGAATTCCCTCGTTGTGCAGAGAATAGCAGACAAGCAGGGCAGGAATAAAGGGTAGAAGCAGAGAGAACAATTAAGGGAGGCAGGATAAGCATATTGTACAACTGTTTGTTCTCTGTCACTTCAAAGGGACTCTGTGGTTCTCAGACATTTGCATGGGCAGACTTACCTGGACTATTTGTGAGAGATGCCAGCTGCTCTACCAGGAAACTAGAACTCGCTAGGTCTCACCTATGCTGTCAGCAGCCACCTCCTGGCGATTCTCGTGTGGATGGTCCTTGAAGCACATGTTGGTCAATACAATAACAAGTGATTCTGGAATCAGTGAATAACTGGGTTATGGAAAATCCTCTAGAAATACTTAGATATGAAGTTTTTCCATTTCTCTTTATTTCTTGTGGACATATTACTCAACTTTTAAAAAATTATGGTAGTATAAATTTTCTGTCAAACTTACCTGACATGGGAAGATGGAAGTAGGCCAAGCTATTGTTTTTTATGAGAAGATGTTTATTTTATGAAATAAACATTATACTTGGACATTCCATTTTCCTGTCTCTAAACACATGGTTTTCAGAAAGAATGAATAAATGCTACTAATAGGGTTCATTCACAAAAGAGCTATTAAATGTTTCAAGAGGAAATTGGATTCAGGGAATAGTTTGGATGACGACACTAAAGATAGATAATAGCAAGTGAGTAATTGAGAGCTGAGTGAACCCCATCTGCCTTGGCCTTGCATTGCACCAGAGCTTCCGGGGGAGGAAAGGGTTTGGCCCTCTGGCCTTGGAAATGCTGTTACAGGCAAAGCATTAGTTTCCTTGCCTTGATGACGGTAACTTCAGTCTTGCCTGGGTGATCTTGGGTCAATATGAAAAGCAGGCATCCTTGTTTAACTGGATAATGTCGTGCTCAATTGCATGGGCCTTGGAACCAGACTGGCTCACACATCCTGCTCTGAGGTATCAGTGTGATTCTGGACAAGTCATATCACCTTGGTTTCTTCAAAGGAGGAACAATAATACTCGTTTTCCAAGACCATGGTGAGACTAGAGAGTTAATGCCCATAAGAAACTATGATGGTGTCACTCAACAATTATTAACTTTTCCTCCTCCTCCCCTTACTGTTATTATTGTCATCATTATTATGTTTTAGTGCTTTCAAGTCATATTTTGTTCCTGAACACAGCAGATTTTCAATGATTGCTTTTTGGGGGATAGCTATTGGTCATGTCTGAAAATGTGCTCATTAATGCCTCTGTACAAATCCAAGCCTTTAGTGTGGTGTTAATCCCCTGTATTTGTGATCGACACTCTGTTGAAGTAGGTTGCTATCACTGTAACATGGACTTTCTTTCCCCCTATCAAAGAGGGCTGCTCCTTCTTGCTTCAGGAACATGTGGTGAAAATTAATGAATAAGTTAATGTTTGTGGCTCTACTTCATTAATTACTAATTAGCATTAGATAGTACTCTTATAGTCTCTCCAAGTACTATCATCAAACTGGTTTTCTGAAGTAGGGACATTGATTAAAAAGACTTTTTTCTATGCATTATGAGAAACTGCTTTATAAACCTTTGCTGATGCTTTAACCATGTGAATATCATTCCCCGTATCCAAAACCAGAAAAAAAAAAAATACTAAATTAAAGACCTTCTTTCAGGGCTCTTAGTTATAAAATGTTACTTAATAAGTAATTAATAAGATATGGGAAACCAGCGTCTTTCATTTTTGACATTTTATCTTCTTTCTGCAGCACTTATATCTGTACCTAGCAAAAACATTCTAAAAATTCTCATAACAGATAATGTAGTGTGGTAGAGGCAGACCTAGCATTGTGGGGTTGTTTTAAGTTTATATTTCAGTTTGTGTCATTAGAGGCAATATTTGGATCTTCTGTGCCTGAGACTTTTGTCTTTAAAACAGATGTAATAATGCCTGCTATTATATCAGGTTGTTGTAAGGATTTGGAAGAATATGTTAAACACCAAATGTGACTGATTGTAGCTAATACAATGATTTTTATTACTTTTTCAGTATTTTTCTATTGAGTAATATAACTAGAACTGATTTTCTAATTTTCATATAAAGCAAAAGAAGATATCTTTTAGGGTTGTAATATCAATTCAATTCTGTCCGACACAGACTTCCCTTTAACTGATTTCCAAACTTGGGGAGGGAATCTATTGTGTTGATTGATAAAATTAAATCTTTCAAAGAATGTCATTATAAAGTGAATATGGAATTTGTGTATATGTGTGTTGTATTCAAATAAAGTGATTTGGTGTAATGCTGTTTTATAATTTTCAATATCCTATGTTTGATGTGAGCCACCAACAAGAAAGGAGTGGATCCAATTCTGCCAAGGAGATGAGTTGAGACCCCATGAGGGCCAGTGGCCTGGGCTAAGACTGGTTCCTGTGCTCTTCTAAAGGTAGTGTTAATCCCAGGAGTCCTTTGTTCACATAAGTAAAAAGTTAAAATTCAATTCTCCCCATTATAGGTCTGAAAGGCTTAGCATATCTCCTGATTGTTAGGTAAGGAAAATTTTGTAATCTCTGGAACTATGGCTTTTGAGGAACAAAATAAAGTGTAATTTTGCAGTGGGACAGAGGACATTATCATAGGTTTAATCTTAGGATTCTCATTTTTCGATTTGACTCTGTAATTAAATACCTTCTTGTCAGCAGGGAGGGTGTAGGGGAATGATAATATTCTCCTGCTTAATCGCTGTTGATTTCTTAGTGAGTCTTTGAAGTGATGTCCAACTGTCTTCTACAGCTTTTAGATGCTTTGAAGAAACAATAGAAACTTGTTAAGGACATAACCAGATTTCTTTCCACACGGTTCCCCTTGGAGAGGACTATTTTAAGCTGGATAGGTTTGATGTCTGGACTGAAAAACATTTATGCACCAGTTCTGATCAGAGGTCAAGTAGTTTAACCTCTTACACATCAGATTGAGGGAACTAAAACCATTCCTGGGCATTGCTGCCAGCCCCTCTTCCCAAAAGAGGAAAGGCAGAAAAAGAAAAATAGAGAAAGAAGTAAAATGGTGCTTATCTATTTTTGTCCAAGTGTCAGAATTTAGAACCTTTTCAGATCTTCTTTTTCTTATTACAGTTTGGTAAATCTCTTATCTGTTCAGTCTCCTTTCTTAATCCACCAGTTCCATAATTTTGTTAAATTCTGTTTATCATGCTTCTTTTTGTAGACTCATTTTCTTCTACCCCATCATTCATTTTTGGAATTCCTAAAAATTCTGTTGACGTCTTTCTTTTTCTATACTTGTGCTTTCTCTTGAGGAATCTCTTCCCTGCCCACGATTGCTCAGTCTCGAATTTTAACTCCATAGCCATCTCATTTCTTTTCTTAGCCCCAGACCAACTGGTCCTATCTGACATGCCCACTTGAATGTTCTAAAAGGCATGTCAAAGCCACTCATGCCAAACTGAACTCATGCTCTTTCATGAAAGCTGGTTCCTATGACTTTTGTCAAATAAGCTGTAAGCTTTCCAGAGAACACTCAGACATTGCTGGTGGGAATGAAAATGACATAATCACTGTGGATAAGAATTTGGGGGGCTGGGGTTGTGGCTCAGTAGTAGTGTGCTTGCCTATCATGTGTGAGGCACTGGGTTCGATTCTCAGCACCACATGAAAATAAAGTTACTGTGTCCATCTACAACTTAAAAAAAAAAAAAAGAATTTTGGTGGATCTTTGAAAGATTCAACAGAGAATTACCACATGACCTAGAGTTCCACTCCTGGGCATGTATGTCTCAGAATATTGAAAACAGGTTTTCAAATGTTCACTAGTCCATAATAGTCCAAAAGTGGAAACCTCACAGATATCCATCACTGATGAAAACAAACTGTGGTCTCTCCATATGGTGGAGTAAAAGGGAATGAGGTAACAGTACATGCTACAATGTGGATGTACTTGGAAACATTGTGCTAAATGACAGAAGCCTTACACAGAGGCCATATCTTATAGGGTCCCCTTATATGAAGCCTCCAGAATAGGCAAATCCATAGAAATAGTGGTGGTTTGTGGTTAACTTTCGACATTTCTTGACTTGTAGACCCATCACCCCAATCTCTGCCTTCATCTTCATGTGCTATTAACCCCGTGTCCATTTCTGTGTCCAGAGTTCCTTGTTTTATCAGGACACAGTCAAAACTGGATTAGGGTCCACCCTGGATGACCTCATTCTAACTGATTATACCTACAATGACTGTATTTCCAAATAAAGTCACAGTTTGAGGTACTGGTTATAACTTCAACATATGAATTTTTGTGGTATGCTATATAATCCATAACACTGATATTTATATGAAGTTACATCAATTAAAATAAATAAAATAAATAATGGAAATAAGAAAAAAAAGATTAAAGTCACATATGCACAGACAGATAAAATAAAAAGTGTCTCAAGGGATTTCTAACTGCTCTTTGGTAAGAGACCAAGCCCTGAATGGCTGACCTCTGCCCACCTGGTCACCTGGTTGGCCTCTGCCCACCCGGAGGGCCTTTTTACCCTTGTCTGTGCTGCTGCTTCCTCTGCCTTGGTGGTTTCCCTGCCTGCTGTGCCTGGGCCTGCCACCTGCCTCTCTCTCCCTTTCTTTGATGGGATTCACATCACCCTTCCGTCTCAGCCTGGGCTACTTTTTTTTTTTTTTTTTTTTTTTTTTTGTGGTGCTGGGGATTGAACCCAGGGCCTTGTGCTTGCGAGGTGAGCACTCTACCAACTGAGCTATCTCCCCAGCCCTGGGCTATTTTCATGGAGACCACTCATATGACTCCCCAGCACAAGGCAACCTCTTCACTACTGATCCCTCACTGCCATGCGACAAAGCACACCAAATCACCATGGGCTTGAACAGCGGTGGTTCTGTAACGCCCATGGATCCTGTGGACCAGGAATCCAGACAGGACACAGTGAGGATGGCTCCTCTCTCCTGCATGACATCTGCTGCCTCAGCTGGGAAGAGAGGAACAGCTGGAGGCTGGACTCACCAGCCAGTTTCTCTACTCTGTCTGCCCTGGCACGACTCCAAGGCAAGGCTCAGCTGGGACTGGGGACCAGAGCTTCTGCCTACTGTTCCTTCATGTGGCTTAGACTGCCTCACAGCAGGACGGTCTCAAGGTAGTCAGGCTTCTCATAGGGTGGTTCAGGATGCCAAGAGTGAGTGTTTCAGCCATTCAAAAATAAAAGGCAAGAAGTAGCCTGGCCTCTTATGAATAACTTTGAAGTCACAAAGCATAATTTCCTTCATCTTCTATCTATGGGAATTGTCATGAACCTGACTAGATTCACAAATAGGGGGAGACATATCAGATCTTGAAGCCATGTTTAAAATCTGCCAAGATACTTAGTGATCTTAACTGAATGTTTATGCCCTCCCCACCAATTCAGGTTGAAATCTTGTTCCCAGTTGGTAATACTAACAGGTGGGGACTTTAGGAGGTGATTGGGTAAAAAAGGTAAGATGGGATTACTGCTCCCTTTAAAAGACCCCAGGGAGCCTGTTTTCCCCTTCTATCATGTAAGGACACAGTGCAGAGAGCAGAGAGCTGGCCCTCATCAGACCCTAAATCTACTGGCGCCTTGATCTTGGACTTTCTAACCCCCAGAGCTGTGAGAGATAAATGTCTATTGCTTATAAGTTACCCAGTTAATGTTATTTTCATTATAGCAGCCCTAACAGACTGATGCTAATCAATCTGAGTCCTTTCACAATGCTTTTCTGAAAATCACTTTCCTTTGTGTCATTATGTGATTGGTTTCTGCTTTCTAGATAGGCAATAAGCTTATTTTGCCCACCATAATACTTCCTGCATCTAGCATGCTAGCTGGCACACAGTTGGTGCTTGGTAAAACAATGAAATGAAAGTTGACTGAAGAATTTTAAGAAGTGGAGCAAGGAAAGCCATTCACTTGCACCATAAATATCACAAGCTTGTGCGGCATATCCAAGTGTGATCAACGGTAAATGTGCCCAGTGACTTGTGGCTTTATTGTTTCATCCTTAGGATCTCAGTTCAGCAGTAAATCCACGGCTGCCTTGTGACTATGGATACTGCAGGAGCTGCCACCCAAGAGAAAGTCATACTGACGCCTGCAATAAAAAGCAACATAAGTATAAGTGAAGCCAAATGTTTGCTGAATGGATTCCTCAAAAGAGAATAAACAGAATTAAAAATTTAAGGTTTAAATAGGCTGATACTAATAGGCTTGTGTGTGTGCTTATGGATTTCTGTGCTTCTTGGATGAAGAAGGGAAGGTAGTACCTGATAGTTTATTTATTTTTTATTTTTAACAGACTGACTTTGTCACAGCTCCATGGGGCTAATTATGTTTATTTAATACTTCATGTAGAATTTAGAATGTTTCCTCCTCCCATCTCCCCAGGTTCTTATTTCTTTTGAAAACTTCAAGTCTAAGACAGAGCACAGACAACCTTGCCAAGCACACGATTCACTTGTTCCCCTAGCTTCTGCACAGCTGCTTGACAGCTGTGCCACAGACTTGTTAGATGAGTGTTGGTTTCTCTCTTTGCCTGTAAAATCTCAAGGCAGTCATTTACACAGACCTTTGAAAGGCAGGGTGAAAAAGTTCAACAAATTAATATGCAGTTCTGGTTTTTCCTCCTACACATCAAAGACCCCAAGACAGTATGATGTAATATTAAAAACCATGGTTTTGCAGTCACATGAACCTAGGCTTGACCCTTGACCTGTCACCTTTTAATGACATAATCTTAGGCTTGGTAATTACAATCCATACTTAAAAAAAAAAATAAGGATGGGAGTAGGGATAATAGAGTGTTAGAAAGATTTAGCGAAATCATAACAAAGATCCCAGTATTCTGTGTATGCTGGCACATGCCTGTAATCCCAGCTGCTGAAGAGACTGAGGCAGGAAGATCACGAATTTGAGGCCAGCCTCAGCAACTTAGCAAGATTCTGTCTCAAAATAAAATTAAAAGGGCTGGGGATGTGACTGAGTGGTAAAACGCCCCTGGGTTCAATTTCCAGTGCAGGGGAAAAAAAGGTCCTAGTACAGCTTGTCATGTGGTGAATACTCAATCAATAGTGGCTATTACAAAAGTTATGTAGATGTAATTTCTTGGGGTCCACTTGTAAGTTCTATAGTATTACTTGAATGGCTTTTAAAGAATGTTAATCTTATTCTGGTTTTGCTTCTAATTGGAAAGTAAGTGTATGCTGCTGTAGGTCTTGGGTATTAGTATATCATTAGAGTGATCATTCCCACCTTGTCTTTGTTTCGTACTTGTGGCCTTTGCTTCAAAAAGTGTCTATTAAAGATAAATATAACTGAAATTGAGGAATGATTCCAAATTCTAGGACTTGAAAAGGAAATTGAACATACATTTTCTGTGTTTTTCTAAGGTAGTTCATGCTGCCAGAGAGAACGCAGGGTGTTGCTTGTTTCAGGACGTTTGAGTTAAAGCTGACTCCTCTGTTTCTGCACAGGTTCAGAGTGAGCCTGGCCCTTTCCAAGGTCGTGGATGAGAGCCCTATTCCCTCTGTTCACAAGACCAGAGATGGTGGCAGATGCTGTGGCCTGTCGTGAAGTGAAGTTGGAGGAGGGAGAGTTTCCTAACAGATGGTTTCTTGGATATCTGGGGCCTGTCCAGCTCTAAGCTTTAAAAATGATGGGCCAGGCCCTGCACTGGCACAGATACAGGCATGGCTGCCAGAACAGGAAGCAAGGTCCTGGGGTGATGTCTTTGGGGCAGCTGTCGCTGCTCAGCTGGTGGGCTGGCACCCTCAGCACTGGCTTCCCAGGGTTGGGTGAGGTGATTGTATGTGGTGCAATAACAACAACGAGGTGGGAAACTGGGACTGGGATCTGAGGAGGTCAAAACCACATTGGAGCTGTTGGCATGCTTTAGAAGGGGTATCAGCTACTGTACCCTGTAGGATTTGTACCTTCTTTGGCATGGATGGAATTGTGTGTATGTGGGTGCCAACGATATGTGCATCTTACACTGGTCAGCTGGGAGTTCCTGCTAGTACGGAGCTATTAAGGGTGTTTGTGGGAAGGCATGACTATCCTCTTTGACACTGGCCTCCAAGGACTAGGAGTTTATCCCAGGCATTGCTAACATCCTCTGATAGCCCTTTTGGAATAGTTTGATCATTCCTGGCTAAATTCTGATAATCATTCTGCCTCTCATTAGCCTGGTGTCCTTGGTCAAATTACTTACTCTTGCTGCACCTAGCTTTCTTTATCTAAAAAATGAAGACCCAGATGAGATGATGATCTAAATCTGATTAAATAATTTTATGATATCTATGTTTTTATGTTGGCTTCTTGGAATAGTGAGTTCCACAAATTTTACTTCTGCATAAAGTAATACTTTACATACTTTCTTTTGCTTTTAAATTTTTCTTAAAAGATTTAGGTGGTACTTCCCCATATCTGGTATTCAAGAGTTTAGAAATTAGAATCTGAGATTATTTTATGGAGAGAAAGATCCAGACTTTCTCTCTTTGCATCCTTTAACTGATCTTGCCCCTTTTGTTGTTGGTACATCCAATCCTGGTCACAATTGCTTTCAGGGAGGAAAAGTTCAGAAAACCTGCCATAGAATTATAAAGGCATATTATTACCAGGATAGTGGAGACCATCTGGTCAACCCTATGTGCTAAGAGAAGATTGAGGCCCAGGAAGGTTTCCTAATGAATCCGAGGCTTTGGAGGCTTTACAGCCAGGACACCTGGAGGGTTGAGGGATGTTTTTTACACCTTGATGTTCTGGCATCCTCTGAGCCTCAAAACCAGCCTTTTTGTTGATGTCATTGTTGTTTGTTTGAACAGCCTTGGCCCAATAACCCTCATAAGTCTCAGACATTAATACCCAGTCATTCCTCTTCTGAAGCATCATTTTACGATGAAAAACTCCAGGAACCTTGGATTTCCTCTGTAGCCTGGACTGTTTCTCAGGAGCTGGGCTTGGGCCCCAGAAGTTTTCTTTGCAAGTGGTCCTTTGCAACTCCTCCCCTACAGTTTGTTTGCCTGAGGTGTTAACCTCAAGAGAGAAGCAGAGCACGGTTCTGAGGCATGGTGCAGATTCTATGGAATGCGAGGAAGTAGGGGCTGAGAGAGTTAAGTTAATATGGAACTAAGAGACCAGAATGTGGAGAGAGTCAGCCAGAACAACCTTTTCCATCTCCCTGGGGTTTGGAAAGGCTCTCCTGTAGAGCTCTGGGAGACCAGAAACATTCTGGAGAGGTTTACGAGCATTGTCTGAAGTGACTTTTAACTTCTCTGTTTTGTTTTCTTTTGACTCTCACTTGCTCTACTTTTTACCTTGCCGTAGCTGCCGAATGGCTTTGTAACAGTTCCAAAGACATTGCTGCCTGCCACCAGACTTGCCCATTTTTTCTTTAATTCCACCTGTTCTCCTGCATGGTAAATGTGATATCCTTGCCTCATTTTCTTCATGGTAAGACATTAACTTTTTAAAGCATCTCTGAAATTCCAGTGAATCTAAGAATCAGTGTATATATTTAATGTAGTGTTTTTCTTTTCTCTAAAAACAAAAAACAGATGCACCTGAGAATTTGGACTTCTTTTGTTTTTCATTTTGGTGCCAGGGATTGAACCCAGGACCTCATGTAAGCTCAGCAAGTGCTCTATCACTGAACCACATCCCTAGTCCAACACTACACTATTTTTTAGTGAAGAGTCAAGTTGCACACATGAAAGAAATTATTGGAACGTGAGGACAATGTCAACCATAAAGGTGGGAACAATTTGCTAAGTGAAGTTGGGAAGTACTGTACAGTTGGGTCCCACATTCATGGAGTCAACTAACTGCGGATGTAAAATATATATTTTTTAAATGTGGTTGTCAGGTCACAGTGGTATATGTCTATAATCCTAGCAACTTGGGAGACTGAGGCAGGAGGGTGGAAAATTTGAGGCCAGTATGGGCAACTTAGTGAGACCCTGTCTCAAAATAAAAAAGAAAAAGGACTGGAGATGTGGTTCAGTGGTAAAGCACTCCTGGGTTAAATCCCCAGTACCACAAAAGTTAAATAAATAAAGTCTGTACTGAATATATATAGATGTTTTTCCTTGTCATCATTCCTTGAACTACACAGTGTAACAATTATTCACATAGTATTTATATTGTATTAGATATTATAAGTAACCTAGAGTCGATTTAAAGTATATAGGAGAATGTATGCATCCACAGATTTTGGTATTTGTGGGGATCCTAAAACCAGTTCCTTGTGGCTACTAAGGGATGATTGTATTTTCTTTGACCCTGAGGTTTTCGGACTCATATAAACTTGGTACAAAGGCAATATTCTCAGCAAAGTTGTGTCATGAGGCTAATCCCAGGGCACAAAAACTCTGTAGTAGAGTTTATCTTCACAGGTTCCGTGTGGCAAAGGATATGGGAATCTTGAGACTATCTAAAGATGTAAACTGTGACCTTTGGCCTGGTCTCACAGATTCTTCTCTCACAGGTTGTACAAGATCCAAGGCAGTATTAAGGATGTCACCAGCAGGAGTTTGTGGCTACTATCTTCTGCTGGTATGACCGTGATAAGCCTAGCTAATTACCACCATTTCTATTTAAGTAGAGTTTTTAATTAAATGCATTGTTTTATGCTGTAGCCAGCAGAGTGTGTGTGTGTGTGTGTGTGTGTGTGTGTGTGTGTGTGTGTGTGCGTGCACGTACCTCCAGCGGTGGGTGGGTGGATGATGGTGGAGGTAGTTGGCTGAAAGGCCATTTAACTCTGGCCTCACATTCATAAAGGGCCCCAGATTCCTTCCTTTCGTGTTATCTCTGCATGAACTTATACATTCAGTCATAGAGACAGACTGGCAGGATTGAAAGAAGATGGCATTCATCATCCAAATTTACATTTGTTTCTCATTAACAGACATTCTGCCTGTAGTGCACTATGAATTAATATGTTTTATAAATCTTGTAACTGTCTTATGAAGAGCATAATTAGTCATAAGTGTTTGGGTGTTAGAAATGTTAATTTGTTCAATGTAGGTATTACGATGTTTTGTCACTTCTTTATTTTTAACATCACTGGGAACTTTAAATGAGAAGGGTGGCTAACACCTCTCCTGACCTCCCGAAGGGAAAGGCCCCATTCAACTGGCTTTGCACTGGCTGTCTGGGTCACATGCTCATTCTCGTCCAATCAGCAGGGTAAATGAGGGCCCTCACCGGGCAGAGAAACCTTTGCTCCTGGGAACTAGACTAGTTATATCCTCTTCCCTGAGGAAATGCTGTGGGTGTGGCAAGCTTGTAACTGAGTTGAAGATGGGGAACATAGGAGTCTGGCTAATCAGACTAATGAGTACAGCCCTAGGCAGAATTCTGATATAGTCCTGAGGTTACTAAAGTTTTAGGCAGGTCATTGCATTTTCAGCTTCTTTGCTTATCAACTACAGATCAATGATACCAAATGACTTTTAAAAACCGGGAAGACTGTAAAACTCATTTCTGTTTTGAGATTACAAACTACTGCTAAACTACTTTCTTTAAAATGAAGTAATTCTTTAAGCAGTTGGTGATGGTTTTGGAAAAATTTCAGAGTGAATGGCTCTATGAGAAAAACAGTTCCAAAAACAAGTAGAGGATAAAGAGATGCAAGGGGCCATTTAGTCAGTTACATGAAGACTGGAAGTGATAATTGGTTGTGCTTAGGGAGGGTTAAAATTGGAAAGCAATGTAAAAATGCAGCTCAAGCCATTTGGGGGACTTTGAAATAAAAAAAAAAATTGATATTTAGTAGTAAGAGTCCATGCATTTTTAAATTCACGAACCAGCCTCTGTAACCCTCCCCACCCCCCAATTTCTCTTCATCAACCTGTAATAATTTATGCTATAATCACCACCAAGAGATATTTTAGGCAGGACTAAATTGTATCAGTTACCAATTTTGATGCTGTTTGGCCAAAGCTTTGATGTCTACAATTGGGATTAGAAAATTTTATGGGCAAAGATTGGCATATTAGCAAATGATGGAATAAGTAGTCTGGGACTGCATTGTGTTATGAGGGAAGGGATTTTGGACCTGGGTGTTTTGCAGAGTCCACATTTGCATGATTAGAGAGCACAGAATTATGGGTAAAATGTCTACAACTGCTGAAATAGCCTAGTGTATATAGATTCTTGTTCATTCTCAAAATATCTTTTCTGTGTGCTTATTGAATCCATAATATACTGGGTAGATATTGTAATGATCATTATGATGATATTTCGACATATCTGGAAATACCATAAGTGGCTAGAGTATCGGCACCATTTATAAGCCTGCTGCTTTATGGAGTGATGGAGCTTATCAGAAAATTGTAGCATTATTGTAAATTTTCCTTTGGACTTTTTCATATGTAGTGATTTACTTGGTATTTCAGTATATTATTTTGCCAGGAAAATGTCAAGTTAGTACTCCTCTCAAAAGGGCATTGTACATCTGAATTACCTGTGGGACTTAAAAAAAAACAGAAAACACCACTTTGGACTCACATCAGATCTGACTTGATCTCCTGTGCTGGGCCTGGACACTGTACTTTTAATTCTAATGTCTCTTCCTCCCACCTTCATTCCTTCAGTAAATACATACTGAGCTTGGTGATTTCCACTGTGCTGGGTCTGAAATAGTCTAGAAAACAGAAGTGATTCTTGACTTCTTGCTGTTTATATGCATGAGTAAGAGTCAGATAGTAAATATATAAATACTGGAGGGAAAAAATCCCCAGAATTATAAACTACAATAAGTGCTATGGAGGAAAAAAGAGAACATAGGGGCCAGTGCAAAAGAGTAATGGGAAGCCCACTTTAGATGGGAGGGAAGACCTTCCTGAGGAGGTGATATTCAGCTGAAAACTGAGGGGTGGAGAGGAGTCAGCCCTGGGAGGAGAGCAAGAGTTTGCAGGCTGAAGGGCAGTATGGTGGGAGGCCTGACCTAGGAAAGGTCAGTGGGCTTGAAGTTGTGAGGTGGGCATTTGTGGCCCCAGAGTAGGGAATGAGAGAGGACTGTGCTCCTGGGAGAGGTGACAGGAGGACATTCTTTGCTCTCTGTTCTCTGGTTCCGTGGTTGCAAAATGACTTGCTTAAATGTCCTGTTAAAGGAAGAAGGGTAACCTTGCCAGTTTTATAGCCTTGTCACTGTTTAGGTCTGCTAAGCAAATTCTAGGGTGGCTGTTGGCTTTGTTTTGGGAGTTGTAAATGGATTTTGCTTGAAAACAGTACAAGAACTGAAAGATTAGTTTAAGCAAAAGAATTTAGTTGAAGGCTGCATCATTGTTCTTTCATATCCCTTGATGTTTGGCCATTGTCTTGCAACCTTTTCATTCCTTGTTCCCTGTCAGCTGCTAGGAGCACTGGGCTGTAAGCCTTCACCCCACCCTGGCTTTTTGTAAAGCAAAGCTTGGAGCTTGCTTCCTCCTTCCTCCCTGCTCCCCATAGAAAAGGGAGTTCACTAGTTACTCTTTAGAATGAATATACCTCAGCTTCTAGTGAAGGTATTCTGATGGATTTACTCGTGGGTGGTAGTTTCTTTTTAGATTTAGGATCCCCAGGAAGCATTAGGACCAAGTACATTATTGATAAAAATGCCATGTCCATTTTAAATACAGCACAAGGTCCTATGTGTAGTTGTGAGGTGGTTCTTTGCCCAGGTTCTCCTGACTGAGGGAGGACAAGTAAGGGCAGAATCCAGTGAAAATACAGCCCAGCCTCCACCCACCAAGGCATAAAGCTGGGGCAGCCCAGAGGCTTTTTTTTTTGTAAAAAAGCTTGGCTTTTTTACAAAAAGCCAGGTTGGGGGTGAAGGCTTACAGCCCAGTGCTCCTAGCAGCTGACAGGGAACAAGGAATGAAAAGGTTGCAAGACAATGGCCAGAGGAGGGGGTGTCTTTTAAAAATTTCTCATGAAGACCACTTACCAACTCTAACCCATCCCATTTCTAACCTCCCCAAGAGGTACCACAAGAGTTGGCACAGTCCCTGCTTGAAAGACCCCTCAGTGATGTCTGCCCCCCCTCCACTTGCCCAAGAAAGCCCTGTTCTTTTTTTTTCTTTTTTCCTTTTTTCAGTACTGGGGATTGAACCTAGGGTCACTAAGCTACATTGCCAGTTCTTCCCTCCCGCTGTTCCCCTGTTTTGAGACAGGGTCTCACTAAGTTTAATGATGGTCTTGCTAGAAGGCTTTGTTCTTACCTGGTAAGATGGGACTGAAATTTGGGTAGTTCTCTTTATACTACCTGAGGCTGCCTCACTTTTCTGTCCTGTGTGTTACTAGTTTTAGTGGACATAGTTGTAAAATCTGTGCATACCAATTATATTTATAAACATTTAACATATTTTAAATGCTTTTGTTACCATGCCGAACTCACATTTTAACTTCTTGTCAAAAATAGTGGTATTCTGGTTTAGCAGGTACACTCAGTTCCCTCCTGGGGCAGAACTGCCCATAGGGTGTGTGCTGGCTGGTTATGGTTCCACCTGCACTCACATACAAAGGCTGTCTCCTGTAACTTCAAAGCATTTGCACTTTAATATTTTATTTGATTCTCAGTATTAATAAGATGGAGCAGGTACTTTTATTTCCAATTTATAAAGGAAGAAACTGCAGAAAGGGGAGGCTAACTGGATTGCCTCAGGCGAATTAGAGCTTGGAGTCAAGGCTAGAAAACAGGTTCTCTGCTTCCTTCTGGAATTTGTTAGAGCATCGATTTAATCTCCTGTGACAAGGGCATCCCTAAGTATAGGCAATCCTCAGATCATAATCCATAGGCGAGTAGTCAGGGCTAAAGGTGTGGCCTTGACTTCCTTCATCCCTGGTGGCTCAGGTGGCTCCATAGGTCACTATATTTTGTTCAGCAGTGCAAGTGGTAGTGGCAGTGTCTTTAAGAAGGTGACCCTGAAGAGGGACACATCACATCAAGTCATATCGTATCATTTATAGTCACAGGAGTAAGCCTAACTGACAGGGAGCCTGGGAATGGTGGTTTCTACCTGTGGGTCCACATGCCTGGCTAACCTTATGGGAACTTTTAAGATGAATTAATTAATTTTTTGAGACTGGGTCTTACTGTTGTGTCTATGCTGAACTTGATCTTCTAGGCTCAAGTAATCCTTCTTCCTTAGCCTTCCAAGTAGTTGAGATTATTAGGTGAATATCACCATGCCCAGCAGACTAGAGGAATTTAGTACTAAAAAGACATAGGGGACAAAGCCAGGCACTGTCTACCACATTAACCCCAGTTCCTCCCTGGCCCAGCATTAGGGTGGATGGACAACCCTGGGTAAGTGGTGCATAATGAAGGGCTACCACAGACTATCTTACCATGTGTGTGTGTACTGTTGTTCTAAACATCATTTGCTCTTTGTATATATGCTCAAATGTGCTTCTTGGATCCAGTTCATTCACTTAACAAATATGTGCTAAGTGCTGTGTGATCCAGTCATTGATGGTGCCGGTAAGATGTCCAGGACCAGCCTTGATCATGATGAAGCACCTGCTTTTATAGCTAATATTGAACCCCATATAAGAAAGAAGTTGATCACCAAGTCTTAAAGGAAAATATAATGCTAGGAACCTAATGGGGCTCAGGTGGAGCTGGACAACACTGGGACCTTCCCTCACTCTAGCTGGACTAGTCTCTGCAAATCTGCTTGGGTTAGATGAGGGGTACTCACACTGGATCTGCAAAGATCAGGTGCTCAGGAAGCCAAAGAAGTCAGTAATGTAGCCTCTGACCCACCTTGTGCTCCCCTTCTACTCAGAATTCTTGAGCTGGAGCTGGTTTCTTCCCCATTTCCCTCAAGCTCAGAATTGTCTTCCCTGGCCTCTCCAAGTATACACTTCCAGGATCCTTCTGCCTCCACAGTGTGAGGGACAGATTCTTCCTTGACCATCTGGGGAAGGAGAATTTGGAGGTATTAGGAGTCCATTGAACTGAAAGGTGTTGGAGATTATTGTCCTTGAACTCAACTGTGAGTCAGTGGAGAGTCTGCATGGAGTAGACCTGCACCCATACTCCCAGATCCCAGGGGATGGAGATGGGATTGGAGGCAGTACTCATGAGGGGCTTCCTGCACTGTCCTGTTCTTATCCCTGGGCTGAAGGGCTGTTGGCAGTCATCACTGTTGCTCAGAGAATGGATTCCCTGTGAACACCTGACTTGGGTGATTGCGTCTACCCAGGAAGACCAGCAAAAGAGACAGAGACTGCATCCCATCTCCCATTCCCCAGCATTTCCGGCATTACAGCCACCACCTCTTGCTCTGCCCTGGCCCTATCTCCTATGCCATCTTCTGCAGCCATGATCTGGGATGTTCTCTGGCTGCACAGTGGACTAACATGGAGAGCTTTAAAAAGTCCAATGCTCATGCCCCTCTCCCAGCACTTCTGACTTAAGTCAGACAGGTGGGACTTGGGCAGCAGTATTATAATTTTAAGGATTTTTTTTTGTTGTTGAGTTTGATATAACAGCTGGGATTAAAAATCTCAGATCATAGTGTTGATTGTTGTTGATTTCCTCCTTCCATTCAGTCCTGTTACTACCCTCTAGACCACTATGATTTCTTAGTCTAATCTTAATTTGCTACATAAAATCCTTTAATTTTAAGTCTTGTTCAAGGAAATGATATAAGCTTTGGTTTATGGCAAGATGCTTTGCTCAGTAAACAGAAATAAATACTCTTTATTAGTAACTACATTTTTTTCTGGGGGAGCAAAGAAAACACTTTAGAGGTGGGAAATGGGAAAAAGAAGAAATGAACAGGTCTTTGAGGGTGAGTACTAAAGTTTTGGACTTAGTGAGAAAAGTGCTCAAAAATTCAAACCCGAGAGTAATATGAAGGAGAGAGACTGATGAAGGAGGCATTGTGAATTTATGGTTTGTATCTGTATAATCTGTTTTCTCTGTAACAGGGTTAAAATGTTATGTATTATTTCCTTCCTGGAGAAGCATGCTGTTGCTTACCAGTAGAGGTGAAAATCACTAGAGTTCTCCCTGGGGTCTGGAGACCTGGGTCTCATTTAGTCATTGTCACTTGCCCATGCTGAGACTGTGGATTATCACAGAAAACTGCTTCTCCCTGTGGTGATTATCACTGGGGATAGAAAAGGGGCTGGAAATCTGTGGTTCCCTGTGGAACCCAGAGTTGCTTGTGGTGGGCACAGAAAGACTTCAGGTGACTAGGTCCAGTGGAAACTTCCCTTACCTGCCATTTCCATAGCAAGACAAAACCTAGGTGGAGCTGGGGGTCTGCAAACACCCAGAAATTATATGTCAAACTTTATATGTGAGTATATAAGGTTTTCTGGGGTTTAAAAAAATCTAAATCCTAAAGGGATCCAAGTGACTAAAAAATGGAAATGGAGGATTCCTGCCATAGGTGTCTTTTCGTCTGTGGTTGGGGAAGGGGTGTCTGCATAATAGAGTCTAGATTCCTGTGAATTCAAACAGATTTTTTGTTCATTCACACTCTAGCAGCTTGTCTAGCATGTTATGCTATAATGAATAGGGTTCCAAAGTTAAAATTACTTTTTGTGAAATCCTCAGGATAAAAGTGCCACTTTATGAATAGGTACAGTATATATAAATTTCATCTAAGACATCACAAATGGTTTCTTTTTTTAAAACTGTATACTCTAATTACAGGCAAAAATTATTTAAGGAAGATTGTAACAAAATATATATGTAGATGATAGGACTGATAAAATATAAAGAAATGATGAAAGCCACATTCAGGAAGGGGAAATAATTATTGCAAATACCTTAGGCTAATGAAGTTATTGCAAAAGGACATGTACTTATATGTGAGCTTTTCTGGAAACCAAGATAAAAAGAACCCCCACTGAGCTGTGGTTGTGGCTCAGTGGTAGAGTACTTGCTTAGCATGCATGATGCACTCGGTTCGATTCTCTGCACTGCATATAAATAAAAGAAAGGCCCATTGACAACTAAAAAATACATTGAAAAAAGATAAAAAGGACACAGGTAGGCATTAGAATGCTTTTTTAAAGAAAGCAAGTCATACCAGGCAGGCACCGTGGCACTCGGCTGTGATTGCAGTAGTTCAGAAGGCTGAGGCAGGAGGATTGCAAGTTCAAAGACAGCCTCAGCAGCTTAAGCAACTCAGTGAGATCCTGTTTCAAAATAAAAAATAAAAAGGACTGGAGATGTGGCTCAGTGGTTAAGCAGCCCTGGGTTCAATCCCTGATAGCAAAAAGAAAGAAAAGAAAAGAAAGCAATTTGTGTCAATAGGTGAGACACTGTTCCTGAGGTCAGTGTCTAAGATTCATGACACCACTTCCTCCACGGAGATGTCATCATCCCTGGCACTTCTACCAAACATCCAGAGATACTTTTATCATGACTGCTTTGTACTTCAACAGTTGATTTTTAGTGGAACTAGCGTGGGATCCCTAGCCAGAGGGGAATCCCAGCATGTGGCTCTTGGTTAGCCACATTGTGCCCATTCATTCCCATCCTTCTGCACACTTAGTTGTGTTAGCTGCCAGGGACGGGACTGGCGGACAGCAAGGTGATGCTCTGGAACTGCCCCCCCAACCCTGCCACCCCCCAACTCCAGTTGAGTAGTGAGGAGGGAGGTAGTGTGCTTTGTCAGGCCATGACAACTGACAAGCACAGTGATGGTTTTTTGCCAAGGATGTTGAGGACCCTGAGCAGAATACTGCTGAGACCCAGGGCCTTCCTGCCTGCCTTCCTGCCCTGGGTGGTGGAGTTGGGGGACACAATTTGCCACCCTCAGTCTGTACTTTGCCACTTGATGAAGTGCTTTCACCTTCTTTCAATTACATTCACTCTCTGACTATTTTGAAATGCCTCATAAAGCTGTTGGATTTTAGAATTTGGAAATGAGAATCACAGTAAAGGATTTTAGAATCAAATTACATTTCTTTACCAAACTGAAGAGCTTTCTTTTTTCTGTTCCTTTTCCTCCTTAAAAAAATGAGCACAAAAAATAAGGAATGAAAAAGACTTTGTATTCCATTCCCCATTTCCTTCTGCATGTGTTCAATAATTATATAAGCTTTCTCACAGAAGCTGTCACTAATAATAGCTTTTTTAAAAATCATTTTGGAAAACTAAAAGCAAGTATCTCAATACATAAATACTTCAGAATATATATTTTAATAATAGTGTTGATCTGGGATAAGAAGTGAAGGGTAAGAGAGATGAAGGGTCAAAAATATTTAGACACTTATACAGTTTGTGTTTAAGAATTATCTATCTACGTTTATACCCATCATAATTTTATGCAGAAATAGCATGTAAAGGATGCAAAAAGATGTTTCCTTGTCATCCTGGAGTAGCTCATGAGGAGAAACTAATAACACTTGGGAAGGTATTATGGTCAGTTTGTGTTTGGCCTACTTTCTTTTAGAAAGTGCAAATCTGAGCATGAACCTTTCAGAATGGGCTAGAAACTATAATTGAGCTTGAGGATTTTTATACTAAAGATGGTTATAGAGGCAAAGGTAAGCTTTAGAAATCAAGCTTCCTTAGATCTGTTATTGTATTACATGAAAATGACTAGGCATGGGCTGGGACTGGAGCTCAGTGGCAGAATGCTTGCCTAGCATGTGTGAGGCACTGGGTTCTAGCCTCAGCACCACATAAAAATAAATAAAATAAAGGCCCTTGTCTATCTATAAAAAAATTTTAAAAAGAAAAAGAAAATGGCTAGGCAAAATTTTTACTTGATTTCGCAAGTTTGTTTAGGGTGTTCTGACTTAAAATTTTAGCTTTGTGATGTGCATAATTTTAGATGGTCCAGATTGTCAATAGGTACTGAAGCTACTGGACAAGAACACATGTTCAACTGTCCTTTGGGAGAAATGTGGCATGTGCATAAAGCTGCCATGGACAGAGACAACAGGAATTTCAACATGGCCTCACACCAGGTAACCAGGACAAAGATTGGACTCCAGAGGCAGGGTTGGAGTCGGGCTGCTTCATAGGAGGGAAACTCCATGAAGACCACACAACAGAGAATATCTGAAGGGAAGTGTTTATTTCATAATGGTCTGTGATTTTCCTGAGCAATGCAGCATAGGCAGCCAGGATACAGTATAGAAAATACATATTAACTATAAATGGGAGAAATTTTAATAACTACCTATATATCTCCATTTTTAGACTGTTCAGAAGTAATACCAAGTTGATTCTTGCTGTGGTTGTTCCTGCGGATGAGTATGGGTTGAGCATCTCTACTCCAGAAACCCAAAATCTGAAACAATTCAAAATCTGAAACTTTCCTTGGAACATTTCCAATTTCAGAGTTTTAGATTAGTGGTACTCAACTAGTAAAGTCTTTGCAAATATTCCCAAATCTGAAAACCTCTGAAGTCTGAAATACTTCTGGGTCCCAAGTGTTTTTTAATAAGGGATGTTCTACCTGTGTTCAGAGGATGAACATTACAGGCTGGAGCATCTTTAAAAGGCTGAGTGAACAATGTATTTTCAATTAGCCTTATAAATGAACTGCACTGTCTTGCTGAATGTTTTTCCTAAACATTCTGTGCTTGTCATCTTTTGGATACTCTTTGGGTTCAGTTCTGAGTGATTCATGCAGAAGGTCATGGTGTGTTAGCTGCTGGGTTGGGAGGTGGGATGGGTAGAGACCTTCTTACCTGCTCTGGTTGTGTCCACAGGGCAGTCCTGGCACCAGCCCTGGAGGGATGATGCAACATTATTTTCAGGGAGTTAATTAGCACCCCCACAATTGAACTTCAGCCAATTTGTTGGTTGATAATTGGCATTTTTTCCCTTATGTGTTGATAATCCCGTAATTGCTTCAAGGCTACATTAAAATATTTGACTTTTTTGAAACTTAGAATTTATGATGATGTCAGTAGACCACCAGACTTTCTGAAA
Source organism: Sciurus vulgaris (assembly GCF_902686455.1). Classification (NCBI taxonomy): domain Eukaryota; kingdom Metazoa; phylum Chordata; class Mammalia; order Rodentia; family Sciuridae; genus Sciurus; species Sciurus vulgaris. Next base: position 61,044,062 of record NC_136469.1, read on the forward strand.
TGGTTCTTTGTTTTAGGTAATGTTGGGGGAGGGGACCCAGACAAACAGGAGGAAGCAGAAGTAATAACCTACTAGTATTAATTGTTAAGTCTTTGTGAACTGTCTTCTTTCATGAAAACATTTATTTTAAATATTTATCTTTTATTTAATGTAGAACAAATGGAATTGAATACAATTTTGGATGTACCATGTTTAAAGTGTCTGGTAGAAGTTGGGTATCCTTGGAGTCAAGTCGAGTGGGAGAGGGGTTGAGGAATCCTAGTCAGGTATCCCTGAGCAAACTGCTTAACACCGTTCAGCCATGGTTTCCAAACCTGATTAATAGCAAGGGACCTGCTCTGTAGTGTTGTGTTAAGAGATTAGATGAAGAGTCCTATAGAAAGTGCTAAGAGCCGGACTTGGTGGCACATGCCTGTAATCCCAGCAACTGGGGAGGCCAAGGCAGGAGGATTGTGAGTTCAAAGCCAGCCTCAGCAACAGCGAGGCACTAAGCAACTCAGTGAGACCCTGTCTCTAAATAAAATACAAAATAGGACTGGGGATGTGGCTCAGTGGTCGAGTGCCCCTGAGTTCAATACCTGGTACCAAAGGGGGGAAAAAAAAAAGTGCTCTGTAAATATCTTTTTTTCCATTTTGTGCCCTTTCCTTTGAAGATAGTTGGAAAACTTTTTTATACATCTGGGAACACATTTTTCTCTTAATGCAACCCCTTGGGTTTGTCCCAGTTTATCTACGCATCTTGGAAATTGGAACCTCAGACATACACATGGTCAGGTGTAAGTCCCACCACTGCCTCAATGATGGAAGAGAGAGTTCCCATTAATACATCTTATTAATAACATGCCATGTTAGCTGTTTTATAAGATGATTCGTTGCTGATTCATCTCAGCTCTTCAGTTTCAGAACTGGTGTCAGAGATGCGGTGGCTATGTCATTTTGATGAGGCAATGTTAGAACGGTGTTCAGTGTAGGAATCTGCTTAGCATTACAAAGCATTCATTTTTCTGGAACACAGTCTTCACAAAGCCCAGGAATTGACTGAAATAACCTCTTGTTTGGTATCAAGCATGTAGCCGAAGCCTCAGTGATTGGGGATGCAGAGAGTTACTCTGTGAGCTGAGTTTGCCGAGTGGCTATCATGGCTTTACCTGGATTGCTCTGAGACCACAGTGCAATGCTGGATGATTGAAATGACTAATATAATCTTTTTTTCATCCTGGCTCAGCCTATTTTCATACCACTCCAAAGGCTAAGTGAGCATCAGACAGGGAACAGGAAATGGCAGGCAAATAGAGTGGTAGTTCAAAATGACCAAAGTAATTCCAGAAATTCAAGAAAGTAATTGTTTCTCAAGTGCCTATTAGGATTGGGCTGACTTAGAGTCTGCACAACTCGGAAGTCATTAGAGAGGTTTTGTGGCTTTTCTGTGCTCTGATGGCTGGAGCTGGTTTCAAGCTGCAAAGAAAGTAGCAGGGGGAGTAGGGTAAGAAATGCAGAGAAGCCCGAGTGGGCACCGGCCCTGTTTTCCACTGTGAAGGAGAGCTGCATCTGCAACCTGCTGCAGAGTCAACCCACCAAATTAAGTTGTTCTTTGTGGTATGTGAACTTTATGTTGCTTAATTGAAGCAGTTCTGATCCGCTAACACTCTAAGATGGTTGCATAAGGCAGAAGTGTTTTTATTCCATTTCCTGCCTGATATCTAAGCTCTCTGGGTAACTTATTCCTGAGGGTTGAGATAGCAGAAGACAAAAGCCACAGTGGCATTGGTGGATCAAAGGCACTGATTTTTGTTTCTGTTCCAATGCCCTAGTGTGAGCTGGATAACTAATAATAGTTTTAGGCTCAAATCTATTGATGGCAGATTTGCTTTGATAGCAAAATTGCTTCTTTACTTGGGCTTCTGATATCTGATCTTTTGTAAAAGGCCTAGGGTAAATGTCCTTTAGCAACATCATGAAAACATGTGCTATTAATGATATGGCTATAGGCAGGGAGGTTCTTCAGCAAAATATGTGTGTTTGCACCTAGGATTGAGAATGCTGTATTACAAGGGGCCTGGTAGGGTGAGGTTTAAAGAACTGGTAGCTAAAGGTCTTGTTCTGGTGTGGATGGCCTTCCTTCACTGCCTCTGTGCTGACATTACTATGGAATCTCATGCAGAATGAACCCGAGACTGCTTGAGAATTTGTGGTTCTGAGGTGTGGAGAAGGAAGGAAACTATGAAAACTGGAAAAAATGCAGTGTAACAGAGAATATGACCAGACAGGCCTGGCTTATGAGCACAGTGAACTTCCTACCCGCAAAATGATAAAATAAATCTTCCCCTGCTGTACTTCATACCCCCACTTTGCACAATTTCATGTTACTTTATTGCATTGCTGTATGTCATATATGTTAGGAACTCATTTGGAACAAGAGCAGTATTATAGAATTATAGAGACAATCTTCTTGAACTTTTGAGTATCCTCATTTAGAAGGTTGCTAGTCCTTTGTACAAGGTCCATGTATCAGACTGCCTTCTAGTCCCTGCACTTGGGTAGTTCAGCAGAGGGGCAAATGTTTTGATTTGTAGGGATCAGGAAGGAAAGAAGAAGGATGTAGCTTTGAAAATGGGATACTTTGAAGTAGGACACACTCTATAGCTTCATTAGTGGTGGAGAGGGGTTACTACAAGCCCTGTGAGTATCTGAGCATCTGTGGCAAAGGAGTGACAGGTGCATAATTAGGGTTTTGTCAAAAAGAAATTTTGAAATGGGCAAATTTCTACTTTTGCCAAAAAATGGAGAGAATGCTCAATATCCCTGTACTACAGACTCACGTCTTATCAGACCAGTGGTGATAGTATCAGACATGCTACATATTAAAAAGACATTTGTAGGTCAGTTATTTTTTTTTTTTTTACCATTAATCACAGTGTAAAATAGTATAATCACTTTGGAAAACCATTCAGGAATTACCCAAGATCAGTTAAAACATTCATGCCCACAAAAAAGTCATGAATATTCTTAGTAGCAGTGTACATAGTAGCCCCAAGATGGAAACAACCGAAGTATCCATCACCTGGTGAATGCTTAAACATCTGGCAGTATATCCATAAATGGAGTACTACTCAGCAACAGAAAGGAACACATTTACAAATAGAGCAGCATGCATGAAATTCAGAAATATTGTATGGAGTTAAAAGTGTGACATGAAAGAGCATATACTCCCTGAATTCACTTATGTGATGTTCCAGAGAAGACAAAATGAATCTGTAGTTACAGAAAGCGTATCAGTGGTTGTCTGGGACCTGGTAAAGTAATATTAATGATGGAACTTTTTGGGGGTCGTGGTAATATTCTCTATCTTGATTGTGGGGACGATTACATGGATGTATATACATTTGTCAAAACACATTCACCGTATATACAAAATGAGTGTGTTTTAAGTAAATTATATCTCATAGTTGATTTTTTTTATAAAAAGGTTTCTATTAGAAAGTAAGACATTTGTGGCATTCCTTGTAAATATGTTACTAATTATATGACTTTGTTTCTATGAATAGAAACAAGCCCAAGTGTCCGAAAATCATTAAAAATGGCTTTTTAGACGATAATCTGTATGAAATTGGGGATTATTTGTACTTTCATTTTATTAGTCCACTCAGTTCTTTCTACACAGCATTCCGGATTATGTGTTATTTTTAGAAAGCTTTTGGACACTTCTTAAAGTACATGTTTTAACAGGATTTCCCTGTAAATCTTTGGCACACTTTGCACTTTTATTGTTAAGGAGTATAAATAACAACAGAACAGAATTATTATCTGTCATATTTTCCTCTTGTCCTGCTTCTTTTATGTTAAATCACTCTGCAGTTCCTGCTGCTTGTTCCTTTAAACTTAGAAAAATGAACTCTCTGTGCTGTTCCTAAAATGAAGAGAAAACAAACAAAGTTTAGGAGAAGACTGGTCAGGCAAAGTTGCTAGTTTCTAATGGGCTGTGACTGAGGGCTAAGCGGTAAGGAGGCTGGTTTCTGCCTGCGGTCCACATAGAGGTTTGAGGTCTCTGAGTTCCTCCACATGGTGCTCCTGTCTACCTCCCCAGGGTCCTGAATGGGTGGTGGTCATTTGGAGAGTTGCTATGTGAAGAACTCATGGTCTAAGATCTCAAAATTTCACATCTATTATCTTGTGAAGGTAAACCTAAATTTAATAAAACCCCAAATTAAAAATAAAATCAACTATCTGAAGATATAAATGTCTTGTGTGTTTGGGGCATATAATGTTAGTCATAGTGAGGTAATGAGTAGCAACTTCACAAGACTCAGAATTCCACTGATCTGTGTTCAGATCATGATACTGACTGGCACTGTGACCTTGGGCAGATAGCTTATCTCTCAAACTTTGTTTTCTTACCCGTAAGATAGGAATAGCCACTTCACAGGGTTTTCTGGAAAATTAGATGAGATGAAATAAGTGACAGTGATAGATGTTGTGCCTGGTACATAGTAGACTTTTGGTACTCTCCTGTGTTTGTTCCCTACCTTTTTGGGCAGCTTCCTGGCACTGATCCAGATTACCAGTAACTGTATGTCAGTGGCACTGTATTCATTTTACAGATTGCTTGAAAGAAAAATGAGGCAAGAAGAATTTGAGACTGTGTGCTGGATTTTTTGTTAGTGTGGTACCTTTGAAGCGGAGGTGGTGCACCTTCATTTTCTGGTCTGTGTTTGTACCTCGCCTTCATGGTGTGTAGCGATGTGACTGGAATTGCGGACAGCAGGCTGGGATGCCGAGAGTAAATCCTATCATCGGTGGCTCATTACCTGTGATTGCAGCACAGGAAAGAGATGTGACTGCATAAATGGAGCTTGATATGCTATTGAAATAACTCAGCCGATTCTTAGAAGAAAAAGGAAGAAAAAGGGTGGGGGAACACCCCACCTTCCACGGTGATGCCCCATGATCTGCTTCTACTGACTCTGCAACACCAGATGGAAGATTCAGTTTATTTTGACCCCACGTAGTAGTCTTTGGTCAGAGAAAATACATTTAGAACAAAAGGTAATGAAATTTTTGTGCCATGCTATACTATTTGTAAAAAGCTTAATTGTATTATTTTTTGAACCTATTTCTGGTTATCTGTATGTGGCTGGCATGCTAATCCCCAGTTATGGGGTCTATGCAATTGGAGAACGGAAGCAATTAACCGGCTAATGTAAAGAAATCCTGCTAAGGAGGAAAGAAAGGCATCCCTCACCCCCTCGTCAATTACTCCAAATTGGTGTTTATAGAGAATTAAATTCCCTGATAATTGCCTTCTCTCTTGCCTTTGTTTGTTACAGCCATCATCAGAGACCTTGAGTGAAAGCCCTGAGGGTATTTCTGGCTTCTTCTAAGTGGGTCCAGGGATCCAGCTGTTAAGCACCCACCTTTCGGGTTCCAGTGGTGCTTCCAAATAAGGATTGGTCTTAGTTCCAGGAAATTAGCTGACCCATAAGAAATATCATCATGCAAAAATATGATTACCCCAGTTAGCTGACGAGTGCTTGCTGTGCAGGAATTCACACTGTGGTGGTATATGGCATCTGGCATTGCAGATAACCTAGGTCTGTTTTGTAGCATGCACCAGTGTGCAAACCTGCTTCCCACGTAGGAGCAAAGAAAAGGGAAATGTCCAGAGCAAGACCTGAGTTAGGGGTCGGGGTGTAGATTCTAGTTCACTGCTGCCAACTCCTAGCTATAGCACTTTCCAGGCCTTCCACCTGTTCTGGGCCTCAGTTTTCTCATCAGTTCAATGTCATATTAACAGTTCAGTTTCTCAGTGACTTTATAAGGGTTTTAATCTATCCTTTTGTCAAAAGGATGCATTGACACAAATGAGAAGACACTTGAAAAACAAAACACTCTACAAGTGTAAGATGTTATTAAATGTAAACTCAATGACATTATTTCATTGTTCACATTAGAAAAACAATATTCGAAGTCTTCCAGGAGCACACAAGTTATTGTAGAGCTTAAATCTCCCTTTGGCAAAGCCCTTCTAGGACAGATAAATATGCTTCAGGGAAAACTTATCTCTTCAAATATCATAACTGGATTTTCTTTGGCTTCTTCCCCCATTGTTTAATCATGTTACTTTTGTCCTTTATTTCCTATCACTGGGAAAGTTGGGGAAACTGGAAGATTTTTACAACAGTAAGTAGAAATAAATGAAGGACCTATGGGCAGAGAGAAGAAATTATACTGACTGTATCCACTGCAAGAGATAGGAGAAGAAACTTTCAAAGAAATTGACAATGGTAATTTAAAATTTCCTTTTCAGAAGTGACAGACTCAGCAACAGAAAAGGGGGTTGTAATTTTTTTTTTTAAATTGAAGTTAGCACCCAACACTGCCCTTTTTTTCTTGGTGAGACATATGGTCAAAACAGATTTCTGTGGTGCTCTGCAGTCTCCGCTACCGGTCACCCCATTCATGTGACATTGGCACAGTTGGTTCATCTTTAAAAAGACTCAGTGATGTCTTAGAAATTTAATGCCTTTTTATTTTATTTTATTTTTCATCCTGCAGGCCACAATGAGGTTAATTCCTTTTTAACTTTCTGAGACACACCACTTTTACAAAATGGGAAAATGAAAGGGCTCTCTAAAGTGTGGCACAGAATATCTAGTTTGCAGAATAGATAGTGTTAGCCTGTGCTGGACAGAGTGGAGGACTTCTGTGATGGCTTCCACCCCCTGTGAGGGCTGGGGGTGTGGCTTGGTAGTCCAGCACTTAGTTAGCATAGGGCTCCTTCCTGAGTTCCTCCTAGCATGGGAGGGGGGAACCCTTTCAAGTGAAAGGACAAAGTAAGAAGCATAGGAAACATCTTCAGGGAAATGCCAAAGAGACCAATTATTATTAGAAAGCTTGGAAATGGCTAGGTTCATGGCCCCAGGCTCAAGCACTGTGGTCTTTATAGAAAATGTTGTCCCTTCTTTCTCTGGGGTCTGAGTGGAAAGAGTTCCTTTTTTGCTCCTGTCCTCCCTACCCCTCCGCACCTTCTTAGAGTAGTGTGATATATGTTTGCTCTTCATGGAGTTGAGAAAAAGGCAGACAGCCTAGGAAGAGACTAATAATTAGGCATCTTTAGAAGGTGTGAGACAAATTGGCAGCATGGCTGTCCAAGAAAACACAATGGGTCTTTGTTTGCAACCCAGAATACTAGAAATCGTGGGTCCGGGTGCTCCAGGGCTCCTAGCTGCAGGAGCCAGCCCGGGCTCTCTAATTGGATTGCTGGTTCACACAGTTTCTTCATCATTCCTGCCCACATTCCCTGAAGCATCTATTTGTTTTTGTCTCTGCAGTGGTATGAATTGACCAACCCTTTCCTTCTTTGGCTTCCTCCACTGTGACTGAAGGAAGCTTGGGATCCAGCCGTTGGCACTCATGATGGCTGCACAGCATGCTGGCCATCAGAGGATATCCGTCACAGGAAAAGCTACTTTCCCGCAGCCCCTCACCCTTGGCTTTGGCCCCAATGCCTCCCAACTGCCAGTGCATTCAATTCCCTGCCTTTGTCCAAGGGGCAGGACAGGGTACCACCTCCTTGGCTCCCCTCTTTCTTTTGGGAGCCAAAGTCACTCCTCTGTCGCAGGAACTGTGAGTTTCTTGTGCATGCCACTGGCTTGGTGGGAATATCAGAATGAGGATTGTAACTGCTCGTTGTGTGGAGAGTTGGCAAGGGTGCATCTGCTGTGCCATTGTTCATGTCTGTAAGGGAGCTGCAGAAACAAGTGTCTGGAATTAGATTCAGTGCTGCAGGACCCCTTTTCCTTTCTCCATTTAGACTTTTTTCGACAGAAGCTGCTTTTTGCTTGATTAACCGTCACAAACTCTGTCTGGAGTTTTGTATTTTGGAAACAGCTTTGCAAAAGGAAAATCATTATGTCTGTTGTAAAGCCCCAAATAAATTTCTCCCAGTGTAAGTGAAGAAAGAATAGAAGGGTTTAATCTATCTCCTTGCCTATTAGCAAAATAACGAGTGACCTAGTTCATCTACATATTAAATGTACTAGGCCTATCTGTGCCTTTTTTTTTTTTTTTTTTTTTTTAAACTTGTTACCTTGGAAACAATGCCCTAGCTCAGAAATCGCACAAGGCCTGAAGCAAATCTACAATCTGGTTTCTTCACACTGAAAAACCAGTTAATGGAGAAAGGTTGAGTTTTTCCAAAATATCTTCAGGGGTTAGCAGAAGAGACAGGGGAAAGAAAAAGTGATAGAGATGTATTCTTCTGGTAACATTTTCAAAACACTACTTCTAAATTAATTGAAAGTGGTTTTACCTAGACTTTAAAAAGCATTTAGTAGTATTGCCTCTTATAACTTCAAACTGCTTTTAAAGTAGGATTTTTGCAGATGCATTTATCAGTGCTGGCACAGGAGGAGGCAACTTCCAGCTGACACTGAATTCCAGACCCACCACTAGGGGATCTTGACACTGCCTTGTTTAATAGCACTGGTCCTTCCAGATTGGCAGAGACCTTATTTCCTCAGGCCAACTTTTTAGGAGACTAAGAAGCAATATTTTAAAATAGGCTTAGTCAGCAGCCAGAGAACAACACTGGTTCATCTTCTAACCCAAGTGTTTAGCCTCCATGTCCTGGTGGAGGATGGAACCTTAGTGACCTCTTTTCACAGTTGAGATTGACACCTGGAAAGGCGATATAAGTTCCACGCCTGGCATAGGGCAGGATCTGGAGTAGCAATCAGATTTCCTGATTCCAAGTCTAGTGCTTTTCCTACATCTGTCTTGATTCAGTAAACCACTTGCTCCGGGTTCTGTCGGAGGTAAAATTGGGTAAAGGATGTGAGAAGAATACTATTTCCTGAAAGTCAAATACTAGTCATTTTGCTTGGGAAACTGTAGAAGGAGAAGGAGATGTATCTTCAGATTTTAAATCCCTTCTTATTGACATTTGTCATTAATAGAAGAAATTTAATTGAGTCCATAACTTTGGATGCTCTGAGGACACATGTCAAAAACGTGCCTTCTCATTCAAGGAACATTTAGTTCTCCTGGTAACTACATCTTTCTGAAGTTCCTTTTACCATGCTTTGCAGTAGCGTCAGACCTATAGCAAGAGGAAATAAAATATCTTCTAGGCTTTTTCTTCTTAAAAATGTGGCTAGGGACAAGTTAGCCTGAGGCAATCACAGAATCTTTGAAAAGAGACTTTTTAGCAAGGAAATAGCTTTTTAAATACAGTGCAGGATTCTGGTCATGGCTTTGAGCTGGGAAGTTTACATGTACTAGTAGGAACTAGTCTATAATATCTTTGCAAGTACTTTTGTGTATTCATTTCTCCTTTGTAAACATGTTTTCTTACCTACTCTGGAGCTCAAGCACTGATGGTACATTTATTTGCTCACTCATTCCACAATTAAGGAGCTTCTTCTCTTGAGTACTCTGTATGACGAAGGTGCCTAGGAGGCCAAGCTGAGTACTATACATGTCTCCGGTCTCATTAATATTTAGGCATGGATGTTTATTCAGTAACTGGACATTTTTTAAATAAAGAGATGAGTCTTTTGACTACTTAGATGGAATGGGAATGATTGAATAACTTTCTCATAAGATGGCATTAGTTCAAGTATCCTTATAGTAAGAATAGTTCAGAAATGCTCCATGAGGTCTCAAAATAATCTCTGGTGCCAGAGGGCATAGAAGATCCTATGGACTTTGGCACTGGGAGTTGTTTGAGATTGAACAATGGGAAGGAGGGCCAGGGCAAGTATGGCAGAGTTTCATAGTTTGTGTATGTGATGGAATACCACAAAGCCAGTACTGATTATATTGTAGAGACTGGAAGGGAAGCGGAAGTGGAGAGGTAATAAATTTAATAGCAATAGCAGGTGCATACACCAAACTCCCCGTGAGGTACTTGGCATATATTCTCTCATTCATTCCTCTTAATACCTTGTGTGTGTGTGTGTGGGGGGGGGGGGGGGTGTTCTGGTTGCATGTTCCCAAGAGATTGATGAAGATCCCAGTGCTGGACAAGGTCTTTTAGCTAAGTGATGGGCAAGGATGAATCCTGGGTCTTTCTGATGTCTAAGCCCACCAACTCCTACCTTCATATAATACTCCCTTCTCTCTTATCAGGCTAAAAATTGGTCAGAGCTGCAGGGCTAATCATCTTCCTCCTTTCAACCATTAAAATAGAATCTCTGTTTTGCCAGTTAGAGATTGACATATGGAAAGCTTTGGGTAAGTGGGTGTGAAAGGGAGAGAAAAGGGAGGATAATTATATTGGAGTGTTAAGAATGGAAAGTGAAAATCTAGGACTAAACTGGCAAAATGAAATAGAAAATAAAAGAGTCACATAGAATTACAAACATAGCCTTGATTTCCAATCTATTGTACCCTAATTTTTTTCAGTAGACAAATTGAAGTTGGACTATGGAATAGGCTAGGGAGTGAGTGATTTCTGGATAAGTACAAGATTCTGGGATTTTACTGTGCTGGGAACTGAGCCCAGGCCTTCATGCATGCTTTGCAAGTGTTCTACCATTGACCTATACCCCATGCCCTTTTTATTTTTTATTTTGAGATAGTATCTCACTAGATTGCCCAGGCTGGCCTCAAACTTACCTCAAAATTCTTCCTGCTTCAACCTCCCAAGTAGTTGGGATTACAGGCGCGTGGCCCTCCCTCCTTTCTGGGTGGTACCAAGGACAGCGTTTTTTGTTTTTTGTTTTCCCCCCTACCGTAGGGAATTCACAACTAATGGTGGCTATAGTACATCTTTTGTGGGCACCATGATACCATTTTCTTTATTCTCGTGACTAGTGCTTTAATAAGATAAAGTCGACATAATCCCTGCCTTTGTGAGTTTGCAGTTTAACAAGGAGCACATGTGATTGCAATACAGTGGAATTTGTACGGGGTGGGGAACGTCCATGAAGAATATAAAGTGAGTCCTTCTCAGAATTTCAGTGGTGTGGAAAATGAGTGAGTGGAAAGATTCTGGATTTCTTTTTACAAGCGGCTTGAAGGAACTCCTCGAAAAACTGTTTTGTAGAGCGGTTTACCAGGAGATTTGTGATTTTAAACTTAGAGTGGAGGTCACAGTGAGCCTGTTGTCCATGAGACTTGTGTTCAGATCCATGGCAAGTCACTGCGTGGCAAATGCCTTCTTATCCTGACTCTCAGGATGGAAAGCCAGTCTCTTCTGCATATTTTCCCATCTCACTTTTCTTTTTATCACATGTCAGGAGCATTTATTTTATTTGAGTTTTTACAAGACTTAGGCAGTGTTGGTTTGAACCAGATGCTGGTGTTTAGGGCTGGCCATCTTGGTTAGCACTTGAACTGCTCTCTTCTGGACCCCCCAAGTGCCCACAACTTCTTGTCAGTTTTGTGAAAGATTGTGTCATTTGGTTTCATATGGTGGGTCTCTTGGACCAAAAACACATTTATAGGCAAATTCCTGACTGCACAGAAGGCTTTGAAATATTCTTAACTCAAAAAAGTCAGAAAGTTGAGCTGAAGACAGAGGAAAGAATTACTGTTTTCTTTATAATGTGCAGCAAAATATGCACTGATACCATTGTAGAATATTAAGTTGTTATTGCAATAAATAAAAAGTTAATCCATTTTGGTTTGTGTTGTTCTTGTTTGTAGAGTAGTGTAATTGTGACAGAGTAATTAATACCCTACAGAGGGATTAGCCGTCAAGAATGAGATAAAAACAAGGAGAAAAGAACAGAGCTGCCCGGAAGACAGGGGAGTTGAGAAAGCGCTGAGGCATAGAATTTCCTGGCTGATTATAAATTTTCGCATTGACTCATGCTAATCAACTGGGTTATTCAGGTAACACGGATCAGAAGTGATGGTGCTCCCAGATGGGTCAGCTTTTTCTCTGGTTGCCAGCCAAAACCACCAGGCGCCAAGTGCTGCTTCACTATGTGCTTAGAAGAAGCTTTCCCATTTTCAGAATTTACTTATGTTTGTTATCTGTTATTAAAAGTTCTTTTGATCATCACTGAGGCTATAAAAATCTTAGAAAATGAAAGGTAAGTAAGAAGGGAGTCCTCTGCAAATGAGGATTTGTTTTTTATACCAGAGCTTGGGGCCTCTCAGTACTGACAAATTGTTCTGGTTAATTTTTCTTGCCCTTTTTATTGGCCCTGGGGTTTTTAATGGTCAGCCTGTGCTTCCAGATTGAAGTCATTAACTTGGGCCAAAACAGGAGGGAATTTGAGAAGAGACAGTAGTGAGAAGAGAGTAGAGAGCTAGCTGGAATCTTTTATTTTCCAGAGAAATTAGACAGGAATCAGATTACTTGTCCCTGTCCTTCATGGACTCTGACCAGGCAGCAGAGGGGAACGTCTTCCTACAACGGGCTTCCTATACCTGACTGACATTGTAAATACTCTGAAGTGGCAGGCTTCTTATTTTGGAATTGAAAAGCAAAAAAAAAAAAAATTTTTTTGGAAAAGTTACTAAAATTGTATTAAAAATCCGTTGTTTGGTTTTAAAATCAAATAATGATTTGTGAATAGATTAGACACAGTTTCTAGCTGTCTTTTAATCTCATGCCCTCCAGGTGCTTCATGAGGATCCTATGACCCTTGTCTTGGTGTTCTCCTGTCTATTCTCCCCTCCTTGCCTCACTCCCAGTGGCCTTCTACAGGGTGGGTATTACACTGTCTCCCACGCCATGGTGAGGGCTGATTGAAGCAAGTGTAGGTGGGACCTCCAGCCTTCCCAGGAAGTCTGAGCCCAGAGTAATTTTACCCTCATAATCTTTCCCCAGTTTGCACCAGAGTAAAAGAGGTCAGCCAGAGAGCTGAGCCTCTCTGGTATCCGACAGTCTGGATCAGAGGACATTTCCATGAGCTATTTCCTTGGGGCCAGATGAACTTGACAGTGCAATCTGCATCATCAGCCCCCTCCTGCTTCAACCTGATAATAGTGGTGGCCACCTCCTGAAATAGTTCATCAGAGGCCTGAGCCTGTCAACTCTATATAGAAACACCTGCATGTTTATAATTGTGATGAGCAAGAGCTTTTTTTCCCCCCCCAAACCATAGAGGTTTATTTAGGAAAGTAGATGCATATTCAAGGAAGAATGGAGGGCTGTCTCAAGAGAGTCACCTTTGGAGGAAAGCAAGGAATGTGCATTCAAGGGAGAACGTGGGCTCTCTCTAGAGGAAGAGACAGACAAGCTTATTTTTTCTTAAAGAGGGTAATGGAAATTTTGGTTCCAACCAGCATTTCTATTTTTTCTAGACAAACAGGTAGGAAAATTTTTTCCTAGATGAATTGCTAATGGAAGAAAATGATATGACTGGCTAATGGAAGAAAATGCTGTTGTGTATTGTTAAAATGTCACAAAGCAGACACTATCCTAGCCAGTCATCACATATATGCATATGTTCGTTCTTTTAAAGGATGATTGAAACATCTCTTTGGATTGAGGTTTTTAAAAACTTCACTTAGCCTTTGATACAAACATGCAAAAAATTTCATGTAATTTTTCACATAAAATCTCACATAATAATTGAGACTAAATTACTTGTTGTTTTGAAGTGTCTGCCTTGCACATTGTTTATGAAGCTCTGACTTGAATAAACATAGCTCTGGATGTGCCTGAATGCCATCCCGAAGCCAAGTGAGATGGCTGGGATTAGAGAAACCCTTGAAAAAGCAAGACAGGTAATAGGGAGCAATTGCTGAGTGTGAAAGTCTTAATGTTGAAGTGCATTCTTACAATGCAATTTTCTTGTCTGCCTTGTTATCTTACAGTTTCAGTGGAAAAACTAATAACAATGCTATTTCAAAGAAGTAGTTAAAAAATAATCAAAATGAACAGAAAATGGAACCCTGTCCTCTTGGTTAAATATTCATTTACTCTGCTCTGTTTCTCTTGCTTCTCTAAAAACAACCTGTACAATCCTCTCTGTACAGTTGCACCATTATTAACACTCTCTTAGCTTAGTCAGTGGCTCAGGGTTCTTGAAATTCAACTTGCTCTTGGCTCATGTGTGAAAGATGTTGCACCTGGGCAGTTTTGTGGAGGCTAAGAATTGTTTTACTTCTGCATTGGAGTTTCTGGTGGTTCTTATACACAAAGAAGAGCACATTCAAGGATGCTGGAGAATGCCAGGTGAAGCTGGGAAGTGTCCTGGCCCTCTTGGGCTCCCTGACAATGGAGGATGATTGTGGGTGTTGTGCTACAGTTTGACAAGGCCCTTCCCAGGAACCTGTGGGGAGCAGATGCTCTGCTTTAGCAGCTTTGTGAGGAGAGCTGCCCCTCCTCCTTCCATCCTGTTTTTATCTCTTTATTTCCTTGGCATCAGTAACTACACCAGGGATTTTATTTATGTATTAAAGAACTGAGGAAAATGCACTCAATGGTGTGGACCAGATGCAGGTGAGAAATGGACCATTGTTACCTCTGGAAGCTTTCAGCTGGTGTGCTCAGGGGAAGCTCTGCATTAGGGAAGTGCCCTGGGCAGCTTAAAGGAGAGGAGACTTCCTGAGAGGTCACTGGGCAGGAGGTGGGCACTTCCTTTGGATCTGGAAGAAAGATGGCTCTCTGCACCTGAAAGAATAGAACTGGAGATGATTCGGGGTCCCTTAACAAAGGAACCATTCCCTGACTCAACGCAGAGGGGAGAATGTGCAGGTATGAGTGATTGTATGAATTTGTTTATTCCTGTGGGTTCAGTGTCCTCTGAGGCTTCCTTTGTCCATGCCCGTGTCATTGCTGTGGCTCACCAGTCTTCTCTACTAACATAAGTCTGCAGTGAATTTTTAAAATCTCAAATCAAATGGGTTTGTGGACTTTCTAAATAAAAGGGGACTATTCTCAGCTTTCAAAAAGGGAAAGGAAATGTGCTGCTCTTTTTGCATCCTACCACCAAAGCCTAGCATAGGGTCTGACAAATAATAAATACTACAAATATGGGTTGAAAGAAGGAAAACAGAGGTGATGTTTTGGAGAAGAGCTAAGAGGGGAATTTGCTTTTGACTAGATAAACTGAATATCACCAGGGTTATTTTCTCTTTAAGTGTAAGTAGTTGGGGTACATGAATGAACTTCTTCACAGTTGTGTTGGCTCTGCAGCCATAAAGGTGATGGAGTTTCCAGCTCATGTTGCAAGTTCATGTCTCAGGAGGAGGTTCTGTGAGACTTGGGGCAGCCTCCTGACCACACAGCTTTGCATAATTGATTAACTCTGCATAGCTGTTTGTGTTCCTTTCCTAAAATAAATTTCACTTTCTAATTAACTCTCCAGAATTAATAAGTGCCAAAGAACAGGATGTGATCTTGTGATCTGATATGGTGATATGGCCAGCTCCCTAAAAAAGTATAATTAGTGATCTTGAATCTCTGAGGGGGCATTTTTAGTTCCTGAACTGGTCAACTGGTCTCTGAAAGTAACTCCTTCTTACTGTATTTCCTACATGCCAGGCACCTTGCTGATGGCTGCTCCCAGTTACCCCTTTGATCTTCTCTTCTTCATCCCAGACACCCTGAGCATTGGCACTGTATGGCCATCTTTGGTGAAGTCACTGGGTGAAGTCACTCAGGGAGGTCACTTAGGGAAGTAGACACAGCCAGTAAATAATAGAACTGGATTTAAGCAGCAGGAATGGGACTAGGGAGGCAGTGCCCCTACAAGGCAGGTCTCTTTCCTTCTCTTTTCTTTCTCATGGGTGTTCCAGTTGTCCTTAGGGCTTAATTGTTTCTGCTCTGTACTGTGAACTCAAATGTGATGAACATGAGTAGATGTGGTACAGATTCCAAATAAATGCACTCCAATGTATAAGACAAGTGAAGGAAGTTTTTGATGTATCACATCACTTGTGTAGTGGTGGCTCATGATCCTGGGAGTCAATTTTGCAGCAATACTATGAGGGAAAAGTATGCATTTTATATTATGAGGGGAAAGTTCCAGATGCAGGATACAGCTTGATTCTCAATGAGGGCTTTGGGCATTGGCTCCTGTTTCAGTATCAGGATCCCATTCTTTATTTTGGCCCTCGAGGACCAGTGCTTATTTTTATGTATTTTATACCAGTGCAAGACTTCTGGCCTGGGAGAAGCTATATGGTGAGGGGACCTAGAATTTGAAGGAGAAAAAAACAATGAAGGATTCCGGTTCACGAGACTGCCTGGTAAATTGTAAGGACAGCAAATATGTAAATCAGTGTATCAGTAACTCCTGGATCAGAGATGCCAGGTACTTCATAAGACTTAAATATAAAGCATGAGCAATGGGGTTGAAAGTAGGGACTGCTTCTGACTCCTGTGTTAACAGAAATATGAAAATACAGAAGTATGAAGAATAATTTTTCCAAATTGAGTTTTAGATTTTATTTTTATTTTTTTGTTACCAGGTATTGAACCCAGAGGTACTGTACCACTGAGCCACATCCCCAGCCTGTTTTTAAAAATTTTTATTTTGAGACAGGGTCTTGCCTAGTTGCTTAGGGCCTTGCTAAGGTGTTGAGGCTGGATTTGAACTCGCGATCCTACTGCCTCAGCCTCCCAAGCTGCTGGGATTATAGCCATGCACCACTGCACCCAGCTTGGGTTTTCTTTTTAAGCAGAATATAAGACATATTCATTATATTCGTGTACTATTCATGTACTGGGTAGGAGAGTCAATAAAAAGTAATAAATAGATTTACGTTTAAAAAACTTATTAGCAATGGTACTTTTGAATCACAGGGTCTATATTAGATAATCCAACATACTAAGACAATCTTATTTGGTTAAGGTACAACTGTGTTAATTTTATTTTCCTTTTTTGAAAAAGGCAGAATTTGTGGATATTGTGAACTTAAGTTTTGTAGCATTGCAGGTTGATTTTGAGTTAATTGAAAAATTCAAAGTTTTAATAACATTGGAGAAGTGAATTGTACATATAAATTATGAGAGAAAGAAAAATTAATACCATTTGATGTTTCTTTTTTTTTAATCTCCTTGTAAATAATGTGAATATTCAGAAAGCAATAAAATACTATAGACCTTCAGAAACAGAGAAAGGAAATAAAATTAGCTCCCCCCCCACCCCATTTTCTTTCTTTCAGGGCAGCTAGAAATGACATTGGATACAATATTATGATTTGTCATTGCTTTTTTATTCGAAGTACTGGGGAATAAACTGGCCTCATTCATGCTAGGTAATCACTCTACCAGTGAGCATTATAGTTTCTGGTGAAAGAAAAAAAGTTACCAGAATAATGTGTGAATGTTGAGTGAGATATTGATTACTTAAACTTTAAAAAAAAAAAATCAAAAGGAAGTTTTTATTATTGCTAATTAAGATGAAATAGAGCTGAGATACTATTCCTGGCCCTCTTTTTGAATCTCAGAATCAACTCTTGGATAAACCCCAATGACTCTGGCTAGTAAAATCTCCAAGGAAGTAATCTCAGACACCGGTTAGCAGAAGAAAATAAGCAGAAAGGCTTGAGAAGAACATTCACTGGGAACTCACAAATGGCTCTGGGCGACTATTGGCTGGAAGAGCTTAGATCTGAAGGATTAGCATTTCTATTGTCTCATTGGGAGGGATGCTGCAAGGATGGGCTCTCTCTTCTTTAAATACAAACGCCCCACCCCACTGTAGATTCACTCTCCACTCAAGTCTTTCATGAAAATTTGGAGAACCTTTATTTAAGTAAGAGAGAGAATAGTGAATATCTTGGTTATTGATACATTTCAAACTGATTTCCCATTTTTTTGTTTGCAAGTATTTGCATCTGTGTGTCCACATCTTTTCATATTTAGTTTGTACCATATTTTTACACAGTGAGTTTTTCCCAGTGTCACAAGATGCTTGGCTCAAGGCTCCCCATCGCTGTCATCCTGTCAGCCCTGTTTGCCCTTCACTCTGTGCACTGTGCTGCAGCATCTGCCCTGTTTCCACATCTCAGCAGCTGTACTCTCTGTTCTGTTCCTCTGGTCTGGAACATCCCAGTTCCTACCCTGTTCACCTGGCTAGCTCTTAATTTTTGTATCATCCTTTTTTTTTTTTTTTTTTTTTTTTAATTTGGATAGATTTAAGTGTTTTGGGAAGTGGGCAAAGACCATTTTATCTGGATTACATAATGTGGACTCCAATGGACAGAACAGTCTCTTAACTTTTTTGGTAATGTCATTTACTGGGAGTCCTTGCTAACCTCTCTCCACGGTTTTGCATAGCAGTAGAGAATAAGGGTGAGGAGAGAGCATTCCCATTTTCCAAAATAGGAAACCAGGATTGAAAGTGTTGGAAGCCAGGTCTATACTGTGTTTTCTGATTGTGACCCGGTGGGACACTGCCATGGGGGAGGGAAGGTACCTTGATGAGGCACTTGCATGAACCACCACATCTTGTACTCAAGACTATCAAGGCCTTGCTAGACTGGAGTATTGATAGTAAGATCTGGTTTCAAAATGCGTAAAGTTAAAGAGGTCTTTGGGAGCAAGTTCAAGATCCTCTGAGGGATTAACTATTCAAAATCCCCCAAGAACGAGTCTTGCATTCATCCTGTGTGTGACAAAGGTTAGAACTCTTTGTACAGAGGGGAAAATGAGCTTTAACCTACTCTGATCCATGAGGGGAAAACTGCCCATCACTAACTATTGATAAGTTTAGGGGGAAAAATAAAGAAATACAGTTCAGGTTCAATGAGTCGGTGAAATATGAGGTGCTAAACTTTTAAAGGTGTGAGAAGTTGGCTATTTTTGGTGATAAGGGTTAACTTAAAGATTCACAATAAAGAAATCTGGAATGTTAAGGCATCTGCATCATTCAATTCAGTAGAGCAAATACTTTTCCAGGCCAAATGGAACCATTAACCTTGTTGGAATCTCTTGGCCTTTAAAAATGATGACATTGTGGCTAGTTTTGTAAATATAATTTATGCTTGAATCTGTAAACCACGGGTCAGATTAATTTAGCAATGCCCTCAGGGACCTAGCTGATGAAGAGCTGGTCTTTCTGCATCACAGCATTGTGTTAATGGCCCACTTCTACCGTGAGAGTCTAATGTTATTAAGTTACCTAAATGCTTTCCTGTTCCCTGCCATATAATTTTGAACCATAGGCACATTTGGGGGATGATTTTTTATTCATATTTTGCTTCAAAAACAAACTAAATCAAACTAAAATCCAGAGCCCTCTGTACTGTTGCTTCTTAATAACATTATTTAATCCTTAGTCGGTGATATGAGAAGATCGGTATTTCACAGTTTGAGCATTCTTGCTCTCATAAATTGAGGTAGTATTAGGTGACAGTTTCTTACAGTTTCAAGTGTTAGTTTAAACTCATTTGTAGTTGTTATCTATTTTAGAGTGGAGTTACTCTGATTCAGAAGTTGGTATTTTATGACTTGGTGTTTTAAAATGCAGTAGACAATAGATAGGAAGAACTGTTTATGAGATATATTTGGTTGTGTGTTTTCTTTGTATCACCAGGTCCAACCACAAAGGAAAAACAAAATTCTGAGACTTTGAAGACTGTATACCCAATGTCTCCTGTAAGCCCCCTCCAGAAATTTCCAGTTATTGTTAGTATTGCTTGGATTGGTAGCCATGGTCAAGGAATGAAAAAAAAAAAAAAAAAGAAAAATTTCTAAACAAAGAGGAAATATGGTAGTAACTGCGAAGTGAGTCCCCCCAGTGCCCCCTGCCCCATAGGAAAAATGTGTAGCTTTTTCCTTCTAGAAAATTCTTCAGCCACTGATGAAAACAACATATGGTTAGTTTTATGAGGACCGAGAGGCAGATGGCGACCTATAGGCTAATTATGCAGTGGGCAAGATTCTTCAAACAAATCACAGTGGTTGTGACATGGCTCTTTCTCATGAGTTAGACAATCTGGACTGTTTATTGTCACACCAGGTAAACTCGTTCCAGGTGAATGGGAAAAAGGCGCTACATGAGGGAGTATGTTTACAACATCGCTTCATCTCCATGTTGATCTAGTGGCTAAAAGGAAAAAAAGGAATTCAGGGAGTTAAAAGAGGGAATACAGTAAAACCTCAGGGCTAGGGGTGTAGCCCCATGGTAGGGTTTGCCTGGCTTTCATGAGGCCAAGGGTTCCAACCCCAGCACTGCAAACAAACACAACCCTCAGCTCATGCTAGGCCTGCATTACTTTGGACAGCTAACTTTCTGCATAGCTGTGGGTTTTGCCCATTAGACATCGACATTTTTCTCTTAATGACTTTGAGTCTTTCAGAAGTCTCCCTTACCCCTTGAGAACAGAATGGTGGCACTTGGCAGGCCTCTGCCTTGCAGCCTTTGGTCTTGCCTCTCACCCTGCCTGGGGTACTTGTACCCAGTGTCTTCGTGGGTCGGTATGTCCATCTCATCCCTTGAGGGTCGCATCCCCTTCTTGGCATTCCCTCTCCCTAGCTGAAGTTTTCCTCACCACATTTTTCAACCATCTGGTATTTTCCTTTTTATGCTTAAATGTTTATTATTTTACTGTATCTTTCCCCAGATCTAAGCTTCACGTGGGCAGAGGTCTCAGTCTGTCCTCTGCTGTGACCCCAGCCATTAGAACCATGCTGGCACAAGGCAGCGTTAATATCTGTTGAAGTACGGAAGGAATTAAATAAAATTCCTCTAATCTTCCCCACAGTGCTACAACACAGGCTTTGTCCTCCCTGTTTGTGGATGGGTCACATGTCCCATTGTGCATTGTTCCTGTGCTTATAGTTTCAATGTGTGTTCTTCTGTATTGTTATTTCTTGTCTGTCTCCCCCATTGATCCATCTTGTCCTTGAAAGTACAAATTTTGGAGGCTCGTTGTTATGTCTACCATGCCTAATAACACTTTTGTTTTTCTTCTTCTTCTTTGTGGTGCTGGGGATGGATCCCCCAGGTCCTCACATGTGTTGGCCAAGGGCTCTACCTTGCCTGCTACATCTCCCTCCCAGTAATACCTGTTGATTAGTACGTGTTTATTGACTGTAGGAAGGAACTGTTTCACTAAGGGAAGTGGTTGCTGCCCTGGGGCTTTTTCCTTTACAACTGGTTTTGCCCTCTTTAACCAAGAGAAGTACCTGTGATCTGAATCCTGGTTTGTCAGATGTTGGGACCCTTCTGCTATATCAAGAGTTCCTAACCATTTCACAGACTCCATTTTTTAGTGTCAAATTTCCCAAACCCCACAAACCATAGAACATGTAGTTCTTATTTATCTGATTGAGAAACTATAAATAAAAATGCCATTCTAAGTTTAATAATGCTTTAAGTCACTATTTTTATTCATTTTGCTAATGTTCTAAATTAAAAAAAAAAAACCAGCACAATATGTGGGAGACCCTCTTATGTGTGACAGTGCTTACCAGTCCCCCACCCCCACACGCCTCTGTGGCTCTCCCTACAGCCACCTCTTCACCCCTAGGCAGCTGGCCCTCCATCTGTGACCACAGACTTCTGGTCAGCTTAGTTTTTTGCTTTGTCCTTTATATGATGTTATGTCTCCTCTCTGGCTGCCCATTTTTGGTTTTGTCAGGATTGCTCCCAGCCAGTCCTTTTTCATTTGTAATAAGGCTCAGGTTTGGAGGAGATGGTCAAGCCTGTTAGAACTTGTTAGAATGAAGAAAATGAACAGGTGGGCTCTGAGTGAGCTGCAGGAACTTACATCACACAGATTTGTTATGTTGGGTTTGGCTGCAGGCCCTGAGAGGCCAGGTTCTTGGACCTTCTCAGGATACCTGTGTCAGGTGAGCATCCATTGCTTACAAGATAGTTTGACTCAGATCAGTAGGAGGTGGAGTGTGGACAGAAGCAGGGTTGGGAGTGAATGAAAGAGCAGAGATAGCACAATGAAAGGGCCTTGACCTGGCCAAGGGCACAGGAAGCACCAAGGACTAAAGGGCAAAGTCAGCTTCATTTGGATACTTGCTCCAGTCCTCCACCTCTGTGTTCCTCTCTGCCTAAGCCTCTCTGGCTCCCAGCTTTTTGGACACTGTGTTGTGTCTTTTTATGTATTTGTTTTTCTTTCTTCCCTTTACTCTGCTAATAGCTGAAATTTGCAGCCAACATTTATGTATGTCCTGTTGGTGGGGAAATTTGGGATATAAATAAGATGCTATGGGGGTTATAGCCTTTCTGTAGGGAAGTGGTAGTTTTTGTTTTGCTGTTTTTTGGCACACATCACAGCCTTTACACCCACTGTTAATGCAAGAGTCTCTAGTCCATGGCTCAGGATGTACCAAGTCCTACCTAGTCTTATCTTGAGGATCAGAAAATTTTGATGTCCATGGAGAACGGGTGGTGGTGGGAGGGTGTCCTGGAACTAATCCACAATGGATAAGAGATAATTTAAAAAGATACACACACACACACACACACATACATATATATTTTTTATATGTGGAGATATGTATGATTATATATGAATATATATGGTTTAAGAAGTCGAAATAGGGCTGGGGGTAGAGCTCAGTGGTAAAGCATATGCTTAATATACACAAATCCCTGGTTTGCATCCTCAGCATCAGAAAAAAGAAAAGTCATAAGTTAGGGTTATGGAGTTAGGATATTGAGTTACAATGTCTAATAATAAGCACAGTAAATATTTATTATTAATATTAACTTATTAGAATTTGGGGATGGTTCATTTTTTTAAAAAAGTAAATTAGGTAAATTTGTAAGAGAAGGTAAGGGATAAAGAGAATGCATTTGAAACTGCTGAAAGTGCACTGCAAATGGTTTTGTGAGTTTCTTTTTAGCCAGTGAAAAAAGGGTATGGTTAGCCTCATGTTACAAAATACATGATCCAGCTAAGAGAAGTCAGAGGGCCTCGTAAAATGGATGCTATGTAATAATGAGAACCATCTTTAGCAAAATCCCCATGTAAATATAATAAGGAATATTTATGGCAGATTCCTATAATATCCCCCCAGTGTTGGCCAATGGGACAACCAAATATTGCATCTCAATCAGAGCATTCTGCAAGAGGCAAAGGGGTTTTGAAGGCATGTATAATACTATACAATACACAATGGAAATATTTGCTCCCAAATTTTCAAGTGTTCTGCCTATGGAGCCAGGTAAATTATACCAAGACTTTGGTAAAGGATGAGAATAAAGGAGAAAAAAATGTATGAGCTCTCATCAAGACTGTGTTCCTGCCCGGCACAGTGGTGCACACCTGTAATCCCAGTGACTTGGGAGCCTGAGGTAGGAGGATTGCAAGTCCAAAGCCAGCCTCTGCAACTTAGTGAGGTCCCAAGCCACTTAGGGAAACCCTGTCTCTAAATAAAATGCATAAAAGGGCTGGGGGTATGGGTCAGTGGTTAAGCGCCCCTGGGTTCCATCCCCAACCGCCCCCCCCCAAAAAAAAAGACCATGTTCCTACCTTTTGATATATTTGTCTCTGCATTTTAAAAATGTCTGCTCTCCAGTGCTCTCAGCTGCGTATTTTCTTGCTCTTTATCCTGTCAAGTAGATTGGGGAAGATTCTGTGTATTTCCAGAATTCTCAATTTTTGGTGGCCCTAGCATATTTTCTTTGGTTTGTAAATCTTACTCTTTTGGAAAAATCAGTTAGATTACAAGATGACTATATACTGAAACTGTCTTGCTTTCTCATCATTTTGCCTTTCTTATCATCTCTGAGATTTTTGTGATAAATTTTCACCGAATGGGGAATTAAGTTATTAACATGAGTTGCAGTTTGGAAATTTTGGGTCAGATGATGAAACTGAGTGAACATGTGGTCTTTATGTAGGCAGTGCCCTGTGGGCTTGGGTTTTGGCCCACGTGGTAGGTGTTGGCTTTTCATGTGCTGTCGCAGATCTGGCACACACCTGTGCCTTATTATTGGGAATTTCTACACGTGTTGCTGCAGTCTCTTAGGTAAGATCATATTTTCCAGTCCTCTTGCTGTTTCTTTTCCACCTAGCATAGGTGAAAGGAAATAAAGTTAAATATGATTTGGTGTCTGATGTAAAAATCAAAATGTCCATGGATTCAAAGATTCAAAAGTGTGAAAAAATAACATTGATTCTTCTCCTTATCTCTTTTGGTTGAACAAGTTTGGTTCTCTCCCTCATGGCATTCTTTGTCTTAGATGTTCCCACTGTACTCTGTGCATATTGCCATCGGATGATATTTGCTAAAGTAGTAAATTGACCTGTCAACACCTGGGACTGGAAACTGTGAGGGTAGGGATCCCCACTCACGGGTGCATAATGTCTGCTATTTCGTAAACACTCAGCAAATGTTTGTGGCATGAATGGAGTGACCGACCACTTATTGAAAAACTTTATGGTCCCAACCAGTCATTGGATTGGGCACAGTTACTATAGAAACATCTCTGAAGACGATGTCTCAAACCAAATTCAAGTTCAACACATCTTCCTATCTGTCATAAAGCAGCCCCACTGTGAGTCCCTGAGATGGAAACACTTCGTACCATCTTTGCATCTCTTTTAACTCCCTGGGTTTCGCTTACGTTTTCCTCTTCCTTTCTCCATTCCTACTGCCTTTACTCTAGTGTTCGCTTTTGGTCACCTTACCTCTGTGGCCTTCAAGCTCGCTTGCTGACATGAGCTTCCCCGCCAGCCTCTGTTCTGCTGCAGCCAGACTAGCTGTTCCAGCATCCCTTCCATTACGGCGCCCTGCAGATGGTCAGCATAGATTTCCCCAAGAAGTTTTGCAGGGCATTGTGTTCCAGGGCACATCCCTGGTCCCTTGATGACCCTCAGCCCCACAGGCTCAGAAACTCATTTTATGAGCATAAAAAGAGCTAATCTCTCCATCGTGTTAACCCAGTTCAGGAAGTAGATATATAAAACCGGATTACAGCTTACTGACTTAAAAAATGAGAATAGAACTGTTTCTATTTCCATTTCATGGCCTGGGATTCTTGGTGTGGGAACAACCGGTACACATTTTCTTCCTGTAGCCAGGCCTGCGTGGGAAGCCAAATCATAATCAGATGCTTAGTTGGCCCAAATGGAATAAAAACAAAGAGAAGCTAAGTTGTCAGATGGCATCAGGTTAAGTCCAAGGCGTCCATTTCATGGTCAGAGGCTTGCCAGCGGGAAGACCAAAGAGAGCTAGCTTCCCCACCTGCACCTCTCCGCAGTGGGGCTGACTTTGCCAGCAGGACCCGAAGCCTCCGAGCCCTGAGGATGTGCCTCCAGCCCTTTCTCCATAGTCCAGTTGCCAGTGACAAGGCTATTACTGTTCTCTTTGACTGACCGTCTTTTCTTCACTGTCAAGTCTGACCACGCCCCTCCTGATTGATGTTCTTGCCCCTGGATTTAATACTGTCAGTGTTAGAGGTCTTGGAGCTGTTTCTTTAGGATGAGTTTGCATATCTTGGCTTTTGAAGTTTAGCTTTGAGAGCGGAATTATTTCCTTCATTTCAAAGCCTCACTATCTCTCCTCCACACTCCACCCATGTCCTTTCCTGAAAACCTTTTAAGCCCAAACTCTTGGTGGTGGCAGTCTCCCTTCTTTGTCTTGCGTTAAGGTCCTTGATCAGCCTCTTCGAGCTAGCCAGTCTTACTTTCTGCTCTTCTCCCGGTGAATGAGGGGTCTGGGTCACAGTCCCCAGGGTATCACTTTCTCTGCTGGGGTTTCCTGAGTTCTAAAGACCCATCTTGATCCTCTCCAAGAGTGCTGTAGGGTCAGAGAAAGGGACATGTGTTCATTTTATTTATTAGTGCAGGATTCTGTGTAGAGGACACAACTTCTTTTTTAAGCGTGACCATTTTACCTGTATGATTTCATTTAGTGCTCTGTGAAGAGGTGCTACAGGTTTAACATCCCTAAACAGTGAAACCTGAGGGGCTCTGGGTTTTCAGATAAGGGATGCTCAAATCAGTGAAGTCTAAGCAAATGTTCCCAAATCTGAAAAATTCCAAAGTGCTTCCAGTCCCAAGTGTTTGGGATATTTATTTGGAATCTAAGTGTTATCCCTGCTTTACAGATAAAGTGAAGCTCTTTGTGCCCAAAGTCTCAGGACTGATAGGAACTACCTGGGTTTGTCTAACTCCTGCGCCTTCTCTGAATTTCAGTGTCCTCTGCTGTGTCAGACTGGACTCTTGACTGACAGCCCCAACTAGCCCTGCCTTTTTCTGCACTCTGCCCCTGTGTCCCAGCCAAGTCCTACCTGACTTTCCAAGCCCCTCTCAGGTTGTACCTTCTCTCTCACTCCCTCTCCTCCCCTCTTTGCTCACCATCATCTCTGAACTCCTGTGGTTCTGGAGGAATAGGTGAGGCAGACCTGTCTATAATTATATCCCAGTCATGCTGTGCTGTTTTGAAAAAGTTGACTACACTCTCTGAATCTCTGAAAAAAAAATGAGCCTAATAATGACACTGCCTCATGGGGTTTCTAGATGATTCCATAAAACTGTGTGGAAGTTCTTTGTAAATGGTTAGATGTTCCTGCCTTCTTCAATAGACCAGTCACTTTCAAACTTATTTTTAGTCCCACAGTAATTAGCATAGAGTCATGCATTGCTCAACAACAGGAATAGTCTTTAAAATGTGTCATTAATGATGTAATTGTGTGAACACCATGGAGTGAATTTACCCAAACTAAGATGACTAGAACATCGCTAGGCAGTAGAATCTTATGGCACCACTGTTGGGTATTTGGCCAGTTGACCAAAGCATACACCATGGATTCAAAGTGCTGAAGAATATTATCTTTGATTCTTTGTGTATGTGTCTTAAAAATAAGGCTAATGGGGCTGGAGTTGTGGCTCAGTGGTAGAGTGCTTGCCTGGCATGTGTGAGGCCCTGGGTTCAATACTCAGCACCACTTATAAATAAATAAAAGATCCATTGACAGCTAAGAAACTATTTTTTAAAACATAAGGCTGATTTTGACCCATTTAACTGATGTTGCCTCTCCACTGTGAGAAGTACCCGGGGTTTAGAAAAAACTATCCGGACTGGACGACAGTAAGCCCTTTGAGGGCAGGGAGTGTTATTTCCCTCTTCTGAATCCTCACAAGCCTAACAGGTGGAGGTTCTTGTTTGATTTTCAGCTGCGGGTGGGCAGGAGGGAGAAACTTATGCCCATTATAAGTCATCTGTTGAGTGCCCCTTAGCAGGAGTTGGCCAGGCAGCCCCAGAGAGCAGCTTTGCTTCTGGGAGCTCAGGAGCCTGCAGCCTCTTGAAGACACGGCACTGTGTCTCCTGCACTTGGCCGTGGGCTGCAGCACAGCTGTTTCTGCAACAATCAACTACAGTATTTGATTCCTCTGCTCGAGGCCAAGGCACGTTAGTTGGCCTTCAGGGAATATACTGTGTCTGCATTTGAATCTCTTCTCTTGTGTGGGCTGTCTCTGCCCCGGGCTGTTTACCTACCTGTCCCAGAGGCCAGCATCTCTGTTCCTGTTGTCCTTGCTGGACCCGTATCACCAGCCTCAGAGTAAGGTGCGGCTGCATATGTGCCACCCGCCTGCCCCCCGCATCCAGACTCCCAGTTAAAAGCCTCTTACATCCTCCAGCTCCCGGGAGAAAACAAGCCTGCTGCTTGTGGTGCCTTAGCACCAATTTGTCACCCACTTCACTGGGCTCTGGCCCTCTGCTTCTCCTCTGTATGGCATCTTTCTTTCCCAGGGCTGCTCCAGCTGGGCTCTGGCCTGGCATTGGAGTCACATGTTCTGGTCTCAGCCTTTGGCATTATTCTCAAGGTTGTGGCTACAGCCCACTGCCATCCTTTTCTGATGCAAAGGTCTGTTCATTAATGGATTTTTCCCCCCCTGTGAGACTTGTTCAGGCTGACCCTCCCCTCCCCCAAGGCTTTTACAAGCCTAGTCAAAGACCAGTTTCCAAACACTTTCAGAAAAATTCTGGGGCTACGCTTTGTGTTTAGCTCAATCAGCACATGTAGCTCTTGTTCTGCTTCAGTTATGTGAAATGTCACTTGCTTCTCCTGACCCTAGAAAGCGTTTAGAATTCTCAGCAAGGATTATAAGGTTTCGTGATCTCAGGAACTGGAGTGAAGCAAAGTTTTTGTCACCATTTCCCTGAAACAGCCCAAGCAGACAGCCGCTGCCTGTGGAGACTCTCCCTTTGAGTTGCACTCTGCCTGTGTCTTTCTGTTCTCACTAAAACTAAAGAACTTTCCCTGGTGTTTCCTTCTGGCTCCTAAGTGGTTCACTTGGCTTTTTATCTAAGCTCATATTAAATTGCTTTGTGATTTGTGCCGGGAGAGCCTTTGGTATGTGGCTCACGGACAAGTGTTGTTTTATGATTGGGCCACTTCACTGTAGCAGTGTCTGCTTCTGTCACACAGGTGAGGTGTGTGCTCCAGGCCAGTGGAAAAGGCAGAAGACAAGTACCCAGGCCCTGCAGCTCACTCAGCAGGGGCT
The DNA here is from genome assembly GCF_902686455.1 of Sciurus vulgaris. Lineage (NCBI taxonomy): Eukaryota > Metazoa > Chordata > Mammalia > Rodentia > Sciuridae > Sciurus > Sciurus vulgaris. The sequence goes on from NC_136469.1 coordinate 61,072,394, forward strand.
TGTGCCACTTCCACAGGGTCCCTGGGGTCCTGAGCTGCTTGTGACAAGGGCTACAGGCAACTTTTCGGTCTCTGTAAGAAGTACATGTAATTCCTACTTTAAAGCACAATGAATTTAACACAGCAGTGGAATTAGATTCTATCTATCTATGTGATGGTTTCACGTCAACAACAGTTATCTTTAATCATTGTTCTTCCCATAATTTGGTTTCAAGAGAATTAATTTAAGATATCACATATAAAAAACATTCCCAAGTGTGGTCTACTGTGTATCTATTTCCTCCTCAGTTCTTCAAGATCCTCCATATAAAATGAAGGCGGCTTAAGATTTCCCAGAAAGTCTTAAGAGCAGGAATCTGATCACATGGAAATATATAGCAGGAAATGATCAGATAGACATGACTTCGAGAGTTACATGTTTCATAAAGCATGTGATATATAAGTATTTTAAAATTTAACTGACATGTGGGAATTGGATGTGCCTATGATCTTGGTGAAATACATTTCACAGCCTAAGGGAAGAAAGCAATCTGTATGAAAAGGGAAAATGCAAACAGACCCCTTGTTCATGGCTGTCACTAAGGACACTCAGAGCCATATTGTGCATGATACAAGGCCCATGAGAAGCAGGTTTGTAAGTGGCAGGTAGTGGGAAAGTGATTTATGTCCCATGAAAATCCATTCAGCCTTGTCCTACTTCCAGGGCATCTGACACTTAAGGGAGCCATTGTCTTCACATTCAGGGTGAGGACAAAAGGGCTTCAGTTCCAGCAAGGTGCTGCTGTGGGAGAGTGAGGTTCTGTCTCCTTTATTAACAGTTAGGGCGAGAACATGACTGTCCAGGGTTGTGAAAGAAAGTTCTTGTTTTTAGTGTAGTGACAATAGAAATTACAGTAGAAACTTAAAAATTAGGGACACAATTAATTTTATTGTCAGGACCCAAGCAAATAGTGGAAGTTAAATTAGATGCCTCATTAAAAAAATGTGTGAATGTTATTTACCCTTATTTAAATTTTGGGACTATGCATGAATGACTATTGACGTTAGGCATGAAAAAGGACTCAGTGAGAGTAACTTAGATCACGTTTTTTTGGCTTCTGATATTATTTCATTCTGTTGAATTTCTGCATTAATTTAAATTAACCCGCATGTACATATTAATATGTCGGGAACAGTGATCAAAGCAGTTCTGTTTGTGTTTCAGTGTAGACCCTTGTTATATGGTTTGTTATGTGGAAAAGAGTGGATCTTGCATAGGGAGAGATACTTATTTTTTTCAAAGATTGTATCTGTTTTGGGCAAGAATTTGATAGAAATGACCAAATTTGCTTCATAGAAAAGCACTTAAACTGTAAATACTTGGGTTTCTAATGCCTTGAAATGACTTTTATGTGATTCAAATTGGGGGTCATACACACACACAAAAGTAGTGATAGAAGGATAAATACAATGGCGAAATTGCTGCCCATTTCTTCAATAAGGACGATAATTATCTCCCATTTCTTTTTTTGTCTTACCAAACATTTTTGTGTGTGTCTGCTTTGTGCTGGGAAGTACTTGTTGGTTCTAGTCCTTAAGGAGCTTACAGTTTAACCCCAATTTTCTCAACGTGGACGCTCCTGTTGTTGTGGGCCAGGACAACTCTGTGGGGGACTGTCTTCTGCACTTGGGATATTGTGACATCCCTGGCCTCCACCAACTGGATGCCAGGAGCAACCCAAACCCCATTTGGGATAAGCAGAAATGTTTCCAGATGTTGCCGAATGTCCCCTGGAGGAGGAGCAGAACCATACTGTGTAGAACCAATGGTTTGACCCAGTGTGTCTTACCATAGCGTCTCAGCAGCCTTCTGAGCCACTATAGGCAGTCCATTATTCATGCTTATTTCTAGTTTTAGTACAGCTAATTAAAAATGCCCTGAAGTGATTTTTATTCTATTCTCATTATGTATAGTTCTTGGAAGGCTGGAGAAGGATTGTTTACTGTGTAATATGAGTGTGAATGTGTAGGGTGTCCTTATCGTTACCATCATCATCTTCACCATCATCACCGAACAAGGACAGTGGAGTTCTTGAGTCTGTAAGCCAACGGAACATTGGGGTCTCCATGGAGAGCAGGGGAGCATTGTTTTCAGTGACCTGTTTCCTTTGTTAACAGAACTTTTGAGACCACAAGTTTTAGGGGTTAATAAAATAATTGAGGCTGGGCATGGTGGTATGTAATCACAGCTATTCAGGAGGCCGAGGTAGGAGGATTGTGTGTTTGAGGCCAGTCCAGGGCACATGGTGAGATGCCCGTGTTCATAAATAAATTAATTAAAATAAAATTTTAAAAGATGTAATCAAATTGTCGAGATCTTAAATGGAGTGATGTTAAGATTTTTTTATAGATCGTTTCTAAAATGAAGCCTATCCTTTTTTTTTTTTTAAATATATAAACATGTAGCTTGACAATTGAGCATAGTCAGGCATTTGCATTAAAAATGAAAACCAAATTCAAAACCTATTCAAATGGGTTCTAGTTCAGTTTGTTAGTATAAACTGTCATAGCTGGTTTACTGAAAACAAGCATTTAACACTGATTTACCTTAAGGTGGTGTGCAGGAAGTGAGAGTAGGACCAACTGTTAAGAGTTGGCCCACTGGTAGAACAGTCCTCTTGAACCTCTGTGTGCTCTGACCCGTGGTAACGATAGCATACCGTGGTGGCCTGCCCCCACATGTTGGTTTAGCATTATCTGCATTGTACAGAGTGAAATGGGTGGCAGCCTGTTACTGTTCGCACAGATTTTTAGTAAGAAACCTTTACCAAGGGAGCAACTTGGGACTCTGTTTTTCCAGCCTTGTGAACCATGACTTGGAGCTGGCAGAGTAGGTTGTGGCTGTGGACTTCAGCACAACCATCAATATCATCGTTAAAGAAATTACAATTTATATCCATTCCAAGCTGTAAATGCTAGTCTTCTCTTTTTTTCCTTTTTCAGTTGAAAAGACGACCATTAACTTATAAAAAGAAAAGAAAACGTCCCTATCATGGCCCCCAGCTGATCCCCTTCCCTTTCCTTAATTTCTTTTTGACAGACCTAATGACTTTTGTCATTAGTTTACTATAGTCAATAAATGCTGAGTATCTGCATTCCCAGAAGTTGTGCAAGATTCTAGAGATATGAGAGTGGAAAAGACCTGACCTTGCTCTCAAGGATCTGGTAACTAGTAGGGGAGAACATTTTGCTGATACCTTGCTGCCAACTTCGTCCTCCATTAATAGGAGTTTTGAGGGGGCACCTCAAATCCAAACCATAATATGTATGTATGTCATTTTGTGGTACTGGGGATCTAATCCAGGACCTCTAGCATGCTAGGTAAGTGCTTCACTACTGAACTATATCCCCAGCCCATTTTATTTTTAGTTTTAAGGTGGCAGTCTTGCTGAGTTGCCCAGGCTGGCCTGGAACTTGCAATCCTCCTGCCTCAGCCTCCCAAGTAGCTAGGATTACAGGTGTGCACCATGACACCCGGTTTAGTTGCCTATATATTAATCAGTACTTTCTGTATAGAACACTTTCACCTAAAATAATTTGTAAGACTTGCTCTCCCTGGGCTGGGGATGTAGCTCAGTTGGTAAAGTGGTTGCCTCACAAGCATAAGGCCCTGGGTTCAAATCCCTGGCACCACAAAAAAAAAAAAAAAAAAAAAAAAAAAGACTTGCTCTCCCTCTTGGTTTAAATCTGGGCTTGTCTGAAAGTTCTTCCAAACTCCTTACCTCCTTACACAGCCTTTTTTTCTCCTCTCCTTTTCTGTAGAGTTACAGTGTAAGTGTATAACTTACACTGTGTTACACACACACACACACACACGCACACACACTCACAGACACACACACAGAGTTTTAGCTTATCCCTCTCCTCCCCTCCACTACTCACTAGAATGTTTCACAAGGATGCAAGGTTTGTCTTGCTTATTGCTGTATCTGCAGAACCTAGAACAATGCCGGGCACTTGTCTTCAAGGATGATGGGCTTCTTGAGGATAGAGCTTTGTCATTCATGTTTTAGTAAATACTTGCCAAGCAGAGCCTTGGGACATAAGCTGAGCAGGGTGGCTAGGCCCTTGCCCTTCTGAGAACACAGTCTACTCAATATCTCATTCAACATTATTTTTCATGTGCTACTTGTGATGTGAAAGAACTAATAGCATGCTTAGAAGAACTTCCTGCAGTATATATATTATTCAGTTTTGGAAAATCATGGTAGTCTAAATGAAATTTCACAGATTATAGGAAAAAATGAGGGAATAAAATCTACCCTGCTTTGCTTTAGCCTTTAAGAAAGTCTGCTCAAAGTCACTCTCTTCATTGCTAATAATAACACCAGTGGGGGGGGGATATGAAGAAAGACTCATTTGTCACCAAATGGTAAGTTAACAGCTTGTCTTGTTATCTGGGTGGAACACATAGTCATTAAATGGCATTTGGACTCAATCTGATTAGAATCTACTTGGGGATAAATGGAAATGTGCTTCTGCTTAGAAAAATTGCATTTTCTATTTTAAGATGTTGTGGATAGAAAAATGATAAAAATTAGTTCTAAGGGAATGCTTGTTTTTTGAAAGGATTGGTTGTATGTTGGTGGAAATTCTTCAGAGAAGTGACATCTCCAGAGGGGGAAACACAAAAGCAGCTCAGTAGGGTAGATCGGTTCCTCTACATGGAGGAAAAAACAACGGAAACGGCTTGTTGGTTTTCTGTGGGCTGTAATGGGGGTTGAGTCAAATGTCTGCTTCCTACCAATTGTAAAGATTTAGCCTTAATTTGAGGAGAACCTGAATGCTCAGTTTCTGTCTGAAAGTAGAGAAGCTCTCTCCTCTATTAGTGATGGCTCTTTGGTGTTCACAGTTGTTGCAAATGCACAAAACCTTTTGGAGTCTACTTATCATGTTGTGAAGTATCTCCAACTAGTGGTTATTAAAGTAATTCAAGCAAAATGATAGAAAAAAAAAAAAAGGTGCCTTAAATTAGTGTTCAAAAAAAAATAGAGTGAAAATATAATATGTTAGCATACATGAAGGATTCAACCCTCTTGTGAACTCGTACTCACCAATTTACTATCCTGTTTCTCACCTGTTTATAAACTCCCTTTCCTTTCTATATAAGACAGAGATAAATAAGGCCAGGTACCAATTTTTTCCCTCATCATAACATCACCTCACTAGACTGTTAATGCCAGTAACATTCATTTTGAATATCTGTCTTCCTGGTTTTCAGATTTGAAAGGTTGGAAAGGCTAATGGCTTAGCCTTATCACTGCCAGTTTGCTTTCGGAAGCATAAAAGGGACAGTTCTTAGGCTGTTCAGATTCTTTTTTTTTTTTTGGTACTGGGGATTTAACCCAGCTAGCACTTAACCACTGAGCCACATTGCCAGCGTTTTTTAATATTTTATTTGGAGACGGGGGTCTCACTGAGTTGCTTAAGGCTTTACCAAATTGCTGAGGCTGGCCTTGAACTTGCAATCTTCCTGCCTGAGCTTCCTGAGCCACTGGGATTACTGGGATTACAGTGGGCGCCACTGTGCCCAGCTAGGCTGTTTGCATTCTTAAAGGGCATGTTTCCTTTTGTGCTGTCCCCATGATATTAAGGGAAGGGAATGCGTGTGCTGGCAAGACCGCAGGTTTGTGGCAGAGGCAGGTTAGGTTTCTGCTGTGCCACCCTGAAGGGATCCTTTCTCCTTGCTTTTCCTGTGTCTTTGTTAGTTAAGTGGTGATATTTGTAGTGCCTACACCATAGGGTGCTGAGGGATTAAATGAGAAAACATACTGAAGCCTAGCATAGGTTATGACCTGGTGCTATAGAAAAGGAATTAACATTTTCAAGTTGTTTTCTGAGTGGCAGTCTGAGAAATCTTGCTGTCTGGGTTAGTCTCTGCCCTGCTCACAGTGGGATCGGCTTGCCCACAGTTTTTAAGCACCTGCACTGTGCTCTGAGGTTTCCTGAGTGTAGGCAGCCTCCAGGTGGAAGGCTGGAGAAGGGGCCAGGAAGCCCAGATGGAGTATCAGAATCCAGAGACCACATTCCAGAGTGTGGAGATGCAGGAAGAAAGCAAGCTTCACAGGCTCTTTGGCACCCTATGAATGTTAATCAAGAGCCTCAAAAGCAGCCCAAATGAGGCACACAGCAGATCTGTAAAAGTCCACCTCCTCAGAATCCCCCCATGGGGCCGTGGGCGTTAGCAGGCTGTGATGCGCAAGCCATCTACTCTTGCTTCTCAGCAACTTTCCAGACTCTGCCTGATAATCTCTGTTCTGAGATCTTTTATCACCCAGCAGATTGACATCTAGGGACAGTGTAAGACTTGGGTTTTAATCGCTAATTTCTTTTAAACATTGCCTTTTCAAGCCTCACATTTTTTTAAAGCTCTCATTTTCTAGCCTTACATTCTAGTAACATTTGAAATGCATTTTTCAATGACTTGTTAAAAATTATAGTGTTTTAGAGAGAAAAAAAATTTTTTGGTGGTAGTAGGGATTGAACCCAGGGTCTTGTGCATGCTAACAAGTAAGCACTCTATTACTTAGCTACATCATGGCACCACCCCACTTGCTTTAAATTTTATTTTGAGACAAGTTCTCCCTAAGTTGCCCGACTGGCCTTGAGCTCACGATCCTCCTGCTTCAGCCTCCCGTGTAGCTGTGATTATAGATGTGTGCCACCATGCCTGACATAAGAGAAAAAAATTATTTGTTCATTTAGATTTGTTACGCTTAGTTCTCTAAGACAAGCATACTTCGATTTTCTTTAGCCTTCTTTTAAACTGTGTATTTAAAATTTTTTTTTTTGTAGTTGTAGATGAATAGCATGCCTTTATTTTATTTATTTTTCTGTGGTGCTAAGGATTGACCCAGTGCCTCACATGTGCTAGGCAAGTGCTCTGCCACTGAGCCACAGCCCAAGACTTAACTGTTGTATTTAAAAGCAGTTATTTGAGTAATTGACAAAATAGCCTGATAAGAGGATTCTAAGGTAGGTCCCTGTGCCTTAGTCAGGGATTTAGTCAGCTGAAAAGTTTTTGTTATATAAAACCCTCACTTCTTGGACCACATCTGATAATTGACATTTTGCAGTGTGTAAAGAAAACATTATAACCAGGACTAGAATGGCTGGGAAGGGATTATTCTTGTGCACACTTTGCAACCGGGTACATACTTTTAAGTCTTTAAAGTCATTCTATTTAAAGAAATGAAGTAAAGAAGAATGAACAAATTTAAGTGGAAATGTTTAGTTTTCACTGTGTGCCTATTCATACCTCTTCAACTGTCCTGATCGAATCCTCAGGGGGTCAACAGAAGGGAACTGTGGTTCCTGAGAGTTTGCTGAGGATTTCCATTAGCTGCTATGACTGTCAGGGTCCACAATTTCTGAGGAAATAACCCCAAAGTACTATAGCTCTTCCTTACAAATTCAAGGCAGCACTCACAGCTTCACGTGGGGCATGACAGTGAGAAAACAGGTTTTCTGTGAGCCTTTGGTCCTCCCAGATGACAACACGGGTTATAATCATCCCACCACCTTAATTGTGCACTAGTAGATGAGTAGACAGGGGAGGTAGAGGTCCGTCTGCATCGTGCATCAGTAGCTATAGATAGTGCATATCGGAGACTGGCAGTCTGTGGTGCTAATAGTCCTGTAGTCTGGCGTGGTGGGGCACGTGGGCTGCCAGAGAGAGGCTGTAGAGGGCCAGCACCCCGCCGCCTCTGGATGTTTGACCACTGCATTAAAAGCTGCGTTTCCCAAAATTATTATGAAGCCTCAACCTTGGAGAGGTCTCTGCTTGCCCCTGCACTGCATCCCCCCAAAAAAGTTTTGTGTCAAAGAAGTTTATGTAATGATATAAAATATCCTCTTCACTGAATGCGTTTGCATGAAAGATCTCGAGAAGTTTCCATATTCAGGAAAGAACTTATTTTACTTTGATTTTGTAGAGCTTGACCCGAGATTATGACCATAGACCTTGCTCACAGCACACAACAGCACTCTGACTCCTTTCTGTGGTGACTCTGGGGAACTGGCCATCCACACAAGACACTGTCAGGAGTTTCTGAGGGCTCTGGCTCTAGAGTGCATAGGAAATAAGGAGATGGTGGTCATGTTTTGTAGTATAAGAGGTTTCATTGGTCTCTATGGGAAAAGGAGACATGAATGAGCTCATCTTAGTTCCTTTTGGGTTTGTTTTGTTTGTTTAGTTCAGACCCCTTTTTTATTTTAATTCAGTGTAGAATAGCCACCATCTATACAACTGTGAAAACACATTTTGGAGATAGGCAGAGCTTTTGTTGATGTATTTGTACATGGTCTGTGAATATGGAAATGAAACATCAAACCCAGTCATATTTTTTTTAAATAAACTTTTTTGGAAGTTTTAGATTGACAGAAAAACTTCAGAGATAACAGTTTCCATTTACTTTGCACCCGGTTATTAACACCTTACATATTAATACGGTATGTTCATTTCAATTAATGAATCAGTATTGATATGTTACTATTGACTAAACCCCACACTTGACACAGACTTCCTTAATGGTTTTGTGGGAGGGCGCGTTGGAGGGTGCTGCAGGTAGAGCCCAGGGCCTTGCACACACTGCTGTCTACACCCTCAGCCCCCAATTTCCTGTTTTTACCTAATGTCCGTTTCTGTTCCAGGATCTCATCCAAAATCATCATTACACTTAATTGTCACAATTTCTTAGGCTGCTCAGACTTTGTTTTTGGTGAGCGGTTTTAAAGAATATTGTCGATATTTTGTAGAACGTACGTACAAGATTCTGCATGTCTCTTAGTTAGGATTTTTTCTCTGATGTTTTTCTCACCTTTGGGCAAGAGGAAGACCCCAGTCATAGAGAGCCATTTTTGTCCTACCAAGATTCATCCTGTCAATGTGACTAGTATTGATGGGATCATGTGAACATGATCTCTATCACCTGGCTGAGGGAGGGTCTGCTAGGTTTCCCTCCTGTAAAGCCACTGTCTGTTTTCCTCTGTTCTTTTCACACTGCACTCTGGAAAGAAATCACTGAGCACACCCACCCTTAAAGAATGGGGTTTTGCCCCCTCCCATAGCAGGCAGGGAATCTGCGTAAACTGTTGGGAATGCTCAGTTGTATTCTAAGCGCGTGACCTGAGAAAACACTTGGATGGTAGAATGGTAACTGTCGGATTCCTTACAGTTACTTGCAAACTTGGTCTGACTGACATTTTATTCTAATGGAGGGGAAAGAACAGCTTCCCAATTGTAGCCACCCAGGCTTGATCAGAGACTGTCCAATCTGTGACTCTGCAGGGTTTGTTCTTTGCAATGTGTGAGCTGTGCCAGATGCTGGCCTCTTTTTTTTGTGTCAAGATTCAATACCGTTTGTGTATTTTCTTCTGCTTCCATGGCTTTAGTGGCATTTGTGGAAACCACAGACCTGTTTGTACTGTCTATATTACAGGGAGTATGGAACCCATTTGGAAAAATACTAGTATGATAAAAATACTATTTTCATTTCTTGAAATATTTTAAGGACAGTACTATCAAAGACATCTTTTTTGTATCTATCAGTTGGCTTTGATTTAAAATCACTCCCCATAAGAGTATATAACTGAAGTTTTTGGTGTGGTGCACTTTAAAATTACTTCATTTTTAACATTATGCTTATGATAGCACGGTGTGGTTATAGGGGTTGTTTTGTTTTCTTGGTTCCTTCAAAATTTTGGTATAATTTTAAACAAATTTATTATTTCAAAATAACCAGTCTCACTTCTTTTTTGATGGATACATAATTGGTGAAAATTAGAATTTTTTAAAAACATAGCCTGCATATTTATAATTCCCTCTTAATCTTAAGCAAAAAAAAAAAAAAAAAAAAATGATGGTAAGTGGATGTTAGAAGACTTCCCTTACAGCATTGTTTCACAGAAGCAACTTCAACTCGCTGCTGAAAATGTATCATGGCCTATTTCAACCCGAAGAAGAAGAAACAAATGGGTTAATAGAAATAATTTTTGCAGTTTCAAGTTTTTGTCTTGTCAACTTTCCTTCAGCCTTTGGCATCAGCTCCTCCATACCTGTTGGTGAGTATTAGACAATGAATGAATAACTAGCAGAGGAATATTAGTAGAAAAATTCAGAGGCAGCCCATTGGTTTAATAGCTTTATTATTTTGTTGAGAACCCAGGAGTTTAGATTCGAGTTTACATGGCACTCATATATTGCCATTTCTCCATGAAAAAACGTTCCTGTTTTATAAGAAGAAACAAAGTAGTTCAGTGTTTTGTGTTTTTCCTCAATGGGCAGCGCTGCCTCCAGGTGCTCCATCATCTGAACAGTTTGAAACCCTCTGCATGGATAAGTAGGATGCAATTAGGGAGCTTCTGGGAGCTTCCTGAGGCAGGAAGAAGCAGGTCATCCTAAAGCTATGTAATCATCATCTCTCTATCCTTCTACAGGAAGGATGGAATTGACTTTCCCACCCACAAATTTGGCATAAAATTTCTCCGCAGCTCCGGCCAAGACAATCTCAGGATTGTGAGGTCTCCAGGGGGTTGAGGTGTAGGTGGAGCTGTCAGACGGGCGCTGGAGAGCCGTTCTTCCCAGGGTGTAAGCAAGTGCACACTCTTAGAGTGATTTTGCAGTCTTTTTGTAAGAAGAAGAAAAGAATGGAAAGATAGCCTTGTTAACAGTGTGGTAGGACTTTTCTATTTAAAAGAATGGGCTAGATTTCCAAGAGGCTGTTAGTGTGTTGGGATCTTGTTTTGTTTTGTTTGATGTAGGGTCTCTCTTTTGCCGAAGTTCATCTCAAACTTACAGGCTCAGGTATCCTCCCACCTCAGCCTTTGAGGTAGCTGGGACAACAGGCCTGTGCTATTGCACCCAGCTGATTGATGCCTGTCATCTAACACTGGTGACACTGATGGTGGGTGGTGGGGTATGGAAGAGCAGTCTGTAAATTTGTAATTTATCTCATATATATGATATAATATCGGTTTTAATAGTTGAGTTTGTGGTATCATTCATTTAGCTTTTTTTTTTTTTTTTTTTTTTTTTAAACACCTACATTCAAAGCCCTGTGCTGGGGAAATACAGCTGGATAAGATGGACAAGGTCTCCATTCTTATCAAGCTTAAAGCCTTCTGGGGAAGTTAGCTGAGAAACAACTACAAATATAAATTAAAAGGGATAATTTCAGAAAGTAGTAAGTGATATAAATGGGAAATAAACTAGCAAAGGTGACCAGAGTATACTTCTCCGAGGCGTCTGCTGAAATGAGCCCTGAGGGGTGAGACGAACGTATCCTAATGAAAAGGAAAAGAAAGAAATTCATTTAGCAGGAAGGTTGAGGTGGGAAATTGCTTATAGTGGTCAAGGAATGGAAAGTAGGCCCAGAGAACTGAACAGAGTGGTGTAACATGAAGTTAGTGATTTTCCAGTTCTTTTGGAAGGAGAGCACAGAGACCCAGAGGGTGTGATGTGCCCCCGAAAACTGCACATATTGATAGTTTCATAAACTAAATGTACCCATGTAGCCAGCACCCAGATTGTGATATTGAACATCTCTAGTACCCTGCAGGATGTGACTGGAAGCCACAATCACCCCACTGTTTGTTCCTTGTGCCTATGATCCACTGCTATTTCAGGTCTTTGCCACAGGGAAAACGGTGAGGTTCTCAGGCTGTTTCTTTCATTCCTCCTACAGAATACAGGTATTTTTCTTAGCATTTAAAAATAATGCCACTTCCTCCCTCCAACCCTTACCTCAGTATGTACCTGGAATTAGTTGGTAAATAAGACACATACAAACTTGTTTTCCCCATTTGTTTGACACACATTCTGTTCTTCAGAAAGCAAGACCTGTCCTTTCAGAGAGTTCTGTCTCAGAATATTTATGGATCTGAGCATTTGGTCTAAGCTGAAACTTTTGTTTTCATTCAGAATTTATGCATATTTTACCACAATTTATATTTTTCTGTGATAATAGAATACTTCAGACATCGTTGCCTCATTATATTCAGAATCTTTTATGTAAAAAGCCTTCAGGGGCATCTAACCAAATTTAAACTAGAAATAAGTTAGAGCTCATATAGTAATTCCAAATAGATTTGTGTTCAAAATGAGATTTTTAAAGTTATTATTCCATAGTGAATCTTAATGATGATTATTGTGTACAATGGCATTTATGGATGAGCAGCAACCAAATGAGTATGATTAGTATGTTAGATTGTGGATTAGTAATGTCAAACGAGAACTTTTTAATAAGCTTTCTCCATAATGGCTTACACTGTGAACCCAGAAAGTAGGAGGCCCTGAACTTCACTGAACCACAGCAGAGTTTTGGAATCAGTAGACTCATGTTTCAAGACAAGATGAGTTTCAAGTTTTTAATAACACTGCTAAAAACCTAACAAAAGACGCTAGTATAACTTGACATTGTATATCCTTTTGGGGAATTGGGACAAGATGTTTCTTTTTACACTGCAAGGAAAATTTTACTTTTGAAAAAATCAAGTATAAAATGGAATTGAAGTTACACTTTGAGAAAAAAATTGTTGATCACAAGATTATGTTAGGATTTAACATACCACCAAGAATGCTTTTGACATTTTCTTTGGTAGATTTCTGGAGAACTAGCTAAACTCTGATTTGGTTTGGTGTGACCTCCCAATCTTTTGATCCTAAGAAACATTCTGGAAACAATCTAAAGACATGTAAATGACTATTACTCCATTTGAAGTTTATCTCAGTAAAAGTACGTGAATACTTTCTATGGAGTGAGTCCATCTTAAAATGTTTTAAAAGGAAAGCATATAATTGTTTTCAGTCTATATCATCACCTTGACTTTTATTTCTAAAAGCTCAATTGTGTTCCATTATCAAGATAATAAGATTTAGATGGATAATTTGGGAAATGTGTGTGGTTTTTTTTGTTGTTGTTCTAATTTTCTGTAATACTGCCACCTAGGGATAATGATTTCAAAACCATCTAGTATTTAATGTATTTTAATGTATTATTTTCACTTCCTTTAAGTTGCAGTTTATGGTTTTGGCCTCAGATTCTAATTTTTTTTTTTTTTTCCTCTTGGAGATTTAGGTTGATGCTAAAATGCTATCATTGTTTCAGCTTTATTTAATTTGCTTTAATGCCCTTATACAGCAAATTAGGTAACTTTTTACTAGCAGTATTATCTAGCAATATATTTTGCTTGCTGTTCCATTTTAAGATGTTAATTCAAAAAACAGCCTCTAACTTAAATACCTATTAAATAAAGAATAATGAATGTGTACTTTGAATTAAATAAAGACTTGATATTGATTAGCATTGTCGTGACATCAAGAAAAGTAAAAGTACATGGGTTGTTCATCATTTTTAATCTTTAACTTACGTGACAACTTCATAAGTTCCAGATGCTCCTAATGAGTTGAACTAGTTAGAGGGAACAGGCGGAGAAGTACAAAGGCTGAACTTGGCATGGTGGTCCATGCACTCTGGGAAGTTGAGGTCACTGGCTCATGTACGTGAACACACCATATCCAGTGATCAAACCTAGTCCCAGCGATCTTTTCATTCCTTGGCTTTGCTTTCTCTGAGTATTCCCATGTTGACTTTGCGGGGGCCACTAACAGCTCCTGGCATCTTCCCTTCCAGCTTAATAACTCTTAACAAATGAGAGTTCCTCTTTCCAAATACTTGAATAGGAATCTTGGGATTGGACAAGCTTCGAGTGCTTGCTATTCCCAAGCCAATTGCTGTGGCAGGGTAGGTGGAAAGCCATGATTGCCAGGCCTGGGTCCCATTCCTGCCGTCTCACTTTGAAGCAGCAGTATGTTACCCAAGAAATATCAAGGTGCCAGAAAGTAGGGCAGCAAACTCTAAGCACCCAGAAAACCCCTTGGTGTCTAGTGAAAAGATCAGTGAAGAACGAAGTCTAAATTCCCATTATACCATATACCATATAATTGAGCATCTAACTGTGTATGGATTTTTCTCTCCCACTATTGCTTCTTCACCCCATCAGTTTTGTTAAGGTAGAGGATTGGGACTTTTATATCCATCTCAGGAGTATACATAATCCTAAATAATCAGACGCTTGATACTTATCATATCTGTTCATTTGGAAAAATACGAGGCCCAGAATAGGCAAAGCAATACTTAGAAAAGTGAAAGAGGAGGCATTGCAATACCAGACCAGATCTTAAATTATACTACAGAGTTATAATAACAAAAATAGCATGGTATTGGCACAAAAACAGACATGAAGACCAGTGCAACAGAATAGAATACACAGAGACATGCTCACAAAACCATAGTTACCTCATACTAGACAAAGATATCATGAACATACATTGGAGAAAAGACAGCCTCTTCAACAAATGGTGCTGAAAAAACTGGAAGTCCATAGGTACTAGAATGATATTGAACCCTTATCTCTCACCCTGTACAAAACTCAACTCAAAGTGGATTAAGGACCTAGGCATACTGCGCTTACTAGAAGAAAAAGTAAGCCCGACCCTACATCATGTCGGCTTAGGAACCAACTTCCTCAGCAAGACTCCTAAAGCTCAAGAAGTATAATCAAGAATCAAAAAATGGGATGATATCCAACTAAAAAACTTACTTGCAGCAAAGGAAACAATAGAGAATGTGAACAGCCCACAGAATAGAAGAAAATTTTTGCCACCTGCACCTTAAATACAGCATTAATCTCCAGATTATACAAAGAACTCAAAAAACCTAACGACAAAAAACAAACAACCCAATCAATAAATGGGCAAAGGAATTGAACAGGCACTTCACAGAAGAAATATGAATGGTCAAAAAATATGTGAAAAAATGTTCAACATCTCTAGCAATTAGAGAAATGCAAATTAAAACTACACTGCGATTTCATCTCACTCCAGTCAGAATGGCAATTATCAAGAATACAAGTAACAATAAATGTTGGCGAGGATGTGGGGGAAAAGGTACTCTCATACATTGCTGGTGGGACTGCAAATTGGTGTAACCTCTTTGAAAAGCAGCATGGAGATTCTTCAGAAAACTTGGAATGGAACCACCATTTGACCCAGTTATCCCACTCCTCAGTTTATACCCAAAGGACTTAAAATCAGCATACTACAGTGATGCAGCCACATCAATGTTTATAGCAGCTCAACTCACAAAGCCAAGCTATGGAACCAACCTAGGTGTCCTTCACGAACGAATGGATAAAGAAAATGTGGTATATAAATGAAATATTAGCCATTAAGAAGAATGAAATTATGACATTTGCCAGTAATGGATGGAACTAGAGAATATCATGCTAAGAGAAATAAGCCAATCCCCTAAAACTAAAGACTGAATGTTCTCTCTGATATGTGGATGCTAATCCACAAGAAGGAAGGGTAGGGAGGGGAAGAATAGAAGTCCATTGGATTAGACAAAGGGGAATGAAAGGAAGGGACGGGGAGGAGAATAGAAAGGACCATAGAATTAATCAGACATAACTTTCCTAGTCTTGTATTTGAATCACACGACCAGGGTAACTCCCACAACATGTATAACCACAAGAATAGGATTCTAATTAGAATAAATTATACTCCATGTATGTATAATATGCTAAAATATATTCTACTATCATGTAAAACTAAAAAGAACAAATAAAAAAATTCTTATCATTGCTGAAGGATAATAGAGGTCAGTAGGAAATGTTAACATCATTGTTTCGTTTGTTGGTTGGTTTTCATTTTTTGTATGTTTTAGAGAAAATACTTAAATCCATAGTGGACGAATTTTATTTTTGCCACAAATATGTCTAACACGATGAAAAGTAATGTGGACTAGAACTGAGGCTCTTAACGGGGAGGTTCATATGCTTCCTAAGAGACCATGGAAGGGTTTCTGGATATGTGTGTACCTCTCGAAATCCTGTGTGTGTTTCTCTGTGTGTGTGTGTGCACGTGCCTGTGTTTATTTTTCTTGAGACAGGATCCATAGATTTCATTAGATACTCCAAGGGGGATCCTTAACCCACAAAAGGTTTAGAACCACTGATAGAAAAATCCTCCGGCTGACAGGGACGTTCCTGACTTCAGCAGGTTAAGTATCGTAGGGTGTGTGGGAGAAACTAAAAGAGCAGTGCCTCTTAGGAGCACAGAGGAACCTGAGCTCGAGGATGAATTGTTAACTTATGTTAATGAATTCAGTCCATACAGGGTTCAAACAAAATATATTATGGATGAGCCTGTAATAAAATGGGCCTCCCCAGCCTTGCCAGCTCCACGCTTAATGACTGGAAATCTGCTGCCAGCTGATTTTGGCTCAGTGCTTTGCAGCAGGCACAGGGCATCTCTTGCCATTTGGAAGGAAAGGGAAAGTGATAAAATGTTACTTTACTTTCATAAGCAATTTATGACAACAGTTTAATAAAAATTTTAGAAGCATCCGTTTATTTGGAGAAGAGGGGAGCCCAGAAGCCTCAGTGGGAATTAAGTTTAGTGCTGCATGTTAAGCCTCTCAGCATCTCCTGTGCCTCCACACAAGAAGAGTGTGGAGAGTGAGCCGGGTGTTTCTTGAACTCAAGTCGAGGCTACTGTTACGCTTATGCATTTTGACCCTCTTCCCCCACACTCGAGTTCTCCCTGTGACATGACTTCATCGTGTCTGCACTGTGGCCTGGACCCGTGGCTCGCGCGCTGTCTGCTGTGTGGCCCTCGCTAACTAGTGTCCAGCATGCTGTGTCTCAGTATTGCTGGCATCATCTTTGCAGTTTCCAGTTACTACATGAACACAGATATTGAGGGTTTTATGAAAGGATTCTTTGTCTTTAATATTTAGTTGAGGAAAAGGTCCTCTTAGGGAATCAAATGGATTAGCTGAAAGGGTTTCCTCATGAAAAGTATTACAGTGTGGGTCAGTTATAATTTCCCTCCCCTCCGAGGCCATTCAGCTTTCACTTCTCCCTCTCTCCTGCCTGACCTTGTGAGTCGGGTGTAGGTGATCTTACAGCCAGCATTCACATACCCTTCCACTCTGCCCAAGTCCTTAAACCTTTTCTTGAGAGTGAGCTACATAGTGAAATATATCTTATATCCTGACCTAGCAGTTACATACACATGCATATATAGATAGAACTAAAAAGATTTCACAAAGAAATATTTACTTTCTTAATTAATATACACCGAATTCTGATCATTTCTATTCTTTGCGGGAATATTCTGCTGATCTCTACTCATTACTTCAGTTTCATGATCCACTCATGGTTTGCAACCTACAGTGGGAAAACCACTGCTCAGGGATGCTCTGTGGGATATGTTCTTTCATATAACTGTGGCGAGGGTTGGCTCTGGGCACCACGTGGTGATTGAGCCTCTTTATGTGGCACAGTGGATTTGAGTTTGTGTACTTTCAGTGATACCTGGGACATTCTTGAGGGAGTGTTGTGTTTGAGAGTGAATGTTCTAGTTAAGAGTGTTCATTCAGTCCTGGCTGTGTTACCCCACCACCTACTCTGACACTGGGAAAGTTTCTTACCCTTAAGTTTTCCCTTATTTAAAATGCAGGTGCCCTTATGTTTTAAGATAAATATTCTTATGACTTTTATTTTAATATGTAGGTTCAGTATATAAATTCAGTACTAATACATTAATATATAAATACACATAAATATAATATTAATACTGATATTAAACTTTGATTAAATATTACTTTGTGCCTTTATTAAGTTTAGCAAATGTTTGCTATTAGAAGTATTAATCCTGGGGCTGGGGTTGTAGCTCAGTGGTAGAGCACTTGGCTAGGGTGTGTGAGGCACTGGGTTCAATTTTTCAGCACCACGTATAAATAAATGAAGGTCCACAGACAACTAAAATAATATTTTTTTGTAAAAAGAAATATTACCCTGGATCTTAATAGTTGCATGCATCTGCAAGTTAAATTACATTTGGAGCCCACTAAGAGCAGTTGCTAATGTGTAGAGATAAAGCATGGAGTCTAGGAAGTGTGGTTAAATGAAGATATTGCAACCAGACATTATACCTTGAATTAGTCAAAACATTTTCAGTTATAAGCAAAAGAAAACCCTAACCAAACTGACTTTTGCTAAACCAGGAATTTGTTGATTCCCATAATGGAAAAGTCTGGGTATTGCTTTTGGCATTGGCCATTTCCAGCCACTTCAATGATATTCGAAATCTCTATCTTCATGTCTTGCTCTGCTGTTTTCTGTTGGCTTCATTTCCAGGCAGACTTGCCCCAAGCAGGCAGCAACAACCACCAGCTGCTCTAGCTTTATGTCCCCCAGCAAAAAGAAAAAGCCTCTTCTTTGGTTGCTTCGGCTTAGTCCTGCAACTGGTGAAAATGGACTATGATGAACTAGACTCAGGTCACCCTTCCTGACCCTCTGCCTCTTTAGTCATTCATTCACGGGAGGCAGTAGTTGCTGGGTGTCCTGGGTCACGTATGCACTCTGTGGGCTCAGTGCCACTCAGTCCGCACAGTCAGAGGGGAGATGGGCTACTCCATGGGGGGTTTCCAGTAGCCCATCTGCACACCTGTACCATCCTTTCCCTGAGCATAGGATGTTATAAAAGATGTTTGCTTTGGACTGAGGGTAGTGTTAAGACTTCTTATTCCAAGCTAAAGATCATCTCCATTCTTAAGGTACTGTGCAGCTGTGTTGGAAGATGTGACAGCCCTTTTTTTCTGATCACTGCTGAAAAGGTTCTTTTCTGGCCACCCGTCTTTGTGTCGCAGCTTAGAAGTCATCCTTTCCTTCTTTCTCATTTATGCCTCCCTCTGCTTTCCCAAGCTCATAGTACTTGTTGCTCTCATTATGAACAAGACAGAGAGATGTGACGCCCCACCTCCTCAGTGGTCACTCCTTTTCATTTTGTGGTCTAGCCAACCCAAAGGTCAGAACCACATTATGCAGCTGTCCTTTCATCCTCTGGCTGTGCACGAGGATCACTGAGTTACCAGACTACATGAGGTTGGGTCTCTCAGCTTTATAGAGCCCACTGCTTCTCCTGTACATACACAGACACAGATGGGTGGTAGACAATAGACACTTTGGTTTCAGTAGGGACTCCAGATGGTGGAGTGTCTTTGCCAGGGAGTTTCAGGGAACTGTGGATCTGGAGCCAGCAAAGTTAAGGGCACATACCAGAGCGTTTTATCTTCCATGGACTGGATGTTTTTGACCTACTAATTAAATTAGAAACAAGGTAAGCATCCTTTCTTTTTAAGCCCAATATTGTGCTCCAATATTTTATAACTGAATAGGATGAATAAATAAAATGTTGTGATATTCACATATAGAAAAAAGTATGGACTCAGGCGGTTTCAAAATATATATTTGGGGGTATTAGGAAATTCTTTAAAGACATTAAAATTTCAAAAGTTTCAGAATTCTTATGTGTACATGTTTTATGTGTGTACATACACTTGTTACATAGATGTACTAAGAAATGCTAGGAGCCGGGTGAGATGGCCCATGCCTGTAATTCCAGGCTGAGGCAGGAGGATCGTGAGTTCAAAGCCAGCCTCAGCAAAAGCGAGGCACTAAACAACACAGTGAGACCCTGTCTCCAAATAAAATACAAAATAGGGTCAAGTGCCCCTGAGTTCAATCCTTGGTTACCCGCCCTCCCACCCCCTCCAAAAAAAAAAAAAAGAAAAGCTAGGGCTGGGATTGTGACTCCATGGTAGAGTGTTTGTCTAGCATGTATGAGGCACTGGGTTCAATTCTCAGCACACAAAATTCTCACTACATAAAAATAAATAAATAAAATAAAGATTTCATGTCCATCTACAATAATTACAAAAATATTTGGGATAAAAGAAATGCTAGGTAAGGTGCATGTGATTAACATGTATTAGATGATGGGACGTTTGCATCCTGTAGTCTCATCCTACACAAGGTTGAAACCCAGTTGTCATACTCAATGGGATATGAAATTGTTCAGTTAACCCAGAGTCAATTGAAATGATAAGGAAGTATGTGAAATGATGCATGCTATAAGTATTTTAGTGGAAATGAAAATATAATTTTAAATCACCAGGTTGAGTTAGCATTTTGGTTTTTCCCTGCTAGTGCTGTGTACACAGAGACCCAGGTATTTTTCTCCTAAAGGTTTGCCACTTACTGTAAAGTTTTGAATATCAGGAATGTTTTGATGTAGGCCCAAGGCTTTTTCCTTGAGTCAGTGTCCTCTGACCAGAATATCTTTCTTGTATAAACTTTAGCCATATTTCATCAGTCACAGCTTTCATTTACATTGCATTAAAGTGAATCTAGAACTTAGTGATACTTGCAAAGTAATCTGAATTGAGATATTTCTAGATTTTTCTGTCTTTTAGTTGTCCAGTTCAACAGCAAACTATTTTCATGGGATCCCTTCATGGATTGATTGATTGTTTGTTTGTTTGTTTGTTTATTTATTTATTTATTTATTTATTTATTTATTTATTTATGCTGGGGATTGAACCCAGAGGCACTGGGCCACTGAGCCACACGCCCAACCCTTTTAAGTTTTTATTTTGAGAGAGGGTCTCACTAAGTTGCTTAGAGCCTCACTAAGTTGCTGAGGCTGGTCATGAACTTGGTATCCTCCTGCCTCCACCACCTGAGTCACAGGGATTATAGGAGTGTACCATCTCTCCTGGCTTAAAATTTATTTACTTTTATTCTATTTATTTGTTTTTATGTGGTGCTGAGGATGGAACCCAGGGCCTCACATGTGCAAGGCAAGCACACTACCACTGAGGTATAGCCCCAGCTCTTAAAATTTATTTTTAACTGATACATTAAAGTCTAAAAATTGTACATAATAATGAGGTACCATGTAATGTTTTGATACATGTATAGGTTACATAATGTTGAAATTATGTTAAACATTCATATCCTCTAACATTGATCATTTATGGTGAAAACTTTCAAACACCCTTCTAGCTTTTTGAAATGTACAACACGTCATTGTTGTCTGTAGTCACCCAGCTGTGCAGTAGCACACCAGAACTTCTTGCTCCACATAACTGTAATTTAGTACCCATTAATTAACTTCTCTCCACCCCCACACCCACCCTGCAACAGTGCACTGTCCCTGGCCTTTGGCAACCACACTTCTATTCTCAACCTCTGTGAGAGCAACTTTTTAAGATTCCACATGAGTGAGATCTTGCAACAGTTGTCTTCCTATGCTTGGCTTATTTCACTTAAAATAATGATCTCCAGTCTTTAACCAAATCTTTACAGGACATTTAGATTAGTTTTTATAGAAACAATTATTTTTTGACATTTATATTTAATTACTCTTATATAAAGCTTGGAGGAGACTGGGGTTGTGGCTTACATACCTCACCTAGCATACCTGAGGCACTGGGTTCGCTAAACACCACATAAAAATAAAAATAAAGGTATTGTGTCCACCTGCAACTAAAAAAATATATATTTTAAAAAATGCTTGCAAAGTATAAATGCACAAAAAGCTCTCCTGGCTTAAGCACACAGCTCTGTTGGTGGAATCAGATATGAGTTGTTGTGTGGGCATTATGACCCAGGGGACTTTTGTGTGTTCTAACTGATGTACACAGTGACACATTGAATCTTCAAACAACCCAGATGAGGAAAATGATGTACAGAGGTTGGATTGCCTAAGAGAGGCCTGCCAGCTGCCACTGTTCAGCCTGCCCTATGCCTTGGTCAGTGTGTTTTGCAAGGAGAATGAGAGTGTATCTCAGGGAGGTGAATGAAAAGTGAGAGAATAAGACAGACACACCATAGAGAAAACTATCCCTTAAAAGTTCAATCAGGACACATAAAGACTTCTGAAACTGCCTCCATATTTCCCTAAAATTATGCTTTAAGAGGTAGAAATGAGGCCCTAAGCAACTCAGCGAGACCCTGTCTCTAAAGAAAATATAAAAAAGGACTGGGGATGTGGCTCAGTGTAAAGCACCCTTGGGTTCAATCCCCAGTACCCAACAACAACAACAAAAAACCACAAAAAACAAAAAAAGGGAGGTAGAAATGACCCCTCCGTATCCCCTCCATGTTCTGACAGGATAACCAAGACCCACAGGAGTGAAATGATTTGCTTTATAGGCACCCATGCAGTAATGGGCATATTTTTCTTGGGGCCTACTTTCCTGATTTACTCCACATTTTCCTCTAGAAGAAAATGATGCACACCAGTATATGTAATATAGAGAAACATTCAGGAAATGAGAATTTCTGAGAGTTTGCAAAGAAAATAGGAAGATTGGTAGATAAGGACACAGTGTTATCAAATCAACATCTTTCTCCTTGAGCTGCAGTGAAGCTTGGACCAGAGAAATCTCAGGGCTGGAAAGTGCCTAGTGATGTGGTTTCGTCCATCTCTGTCAGGGAAAAGTGGGAATGAAACCCTTTGAGCACCTACAAGGAGATGATATTACCACTATTTTATAGGTAAGGAAACTGAGCTTCAGAGAGGTAAAGGGATCTATTCAAAATCACACAGGTAGAAAGAAATGAAATTAAGATGTTAACCTAGTCTTGCTAAAGTTGAGGTCCATAGTCTTTGTGCTAGAATAATTGTTCATGCTGTGCAGTTTTCTTGTTTAGCAGTTTTCTTGTCTAGAAGTTCTTTCTGAATCACATCCCAAATAGCTTTTGAATTCAAGTATATATGCTTTTTGCACACCTCAGTCAACAGATCAACTTGTTTGGGGGAAAAAAGGCACAGATTGGCAGAGAGTGGGTGTCACTGGTAGTAATCAAGGATTCCTAAAGGGAAGAATTTTGTTTGGTTCACCATCATCCATGTGCACATTTACACCAGAGCATCTCCATCGAACCTGTGCTGGATGATTTTCAGCCCAGGAATTAGAGACATCAGACAGAGGAAGGTCACCACCTTTATGGTGAAAACAGAGTGTCAATTTGAGGACGTGGGGCTCATTGGAGGCCCTCTTGAAGGTTGCTTACCACAGAGTAAATAATGATTATTTTTAGAATAAATTATATAGATTTCCCCCCACAGTTCTCCTTTTCCCCCCTAGAGATTATAAGTTAATGAAAGACCATCAAGATAAACTGAAGAGAATGCAGTGTTGAGCAACGAATGCCGCAATACTGTTTATTGGTCTCTCACCCTAGAGGAGCTTACTGATTTTTTTCCATGAAAAGATGTGTGTAGTTTAGGGGGAAGAAGGTCATGGCAATAGAGCAAATGGAAGGATCTGGATAACCTTTGGTCCTGGCCTCATTTGGGTTTTGAGGAACCCGATGTCCCCGCCTCTAAGATGGAATAAGGAGTCGAGGATCCAGTTGAGGCTGAAACCTGAGAGAGGCTTGGGGCTCCCAGACAGAGACTTGTAAAATTTATCTCTGCTTGTACAAATAATTATCTGAGGGAAAAGATTTAAGTACTTCAAACATAAATGTATTGAAAGAGACTTAAAAGTGGTTTTTTTTTTTTTTTTTTTTTGGGGGGGGGGGCATTTTGCTTATGTAAATATGTTATAATGAGATTCAGTAGGAAATAATAACATCTGGATAAAGAATAATCTATAGTTCATACGCTCAACTATCAAGTCAGACTGATAACAGGAAACTTAGGGGGTAAACAGTAGATAACATAACAGATTTATAAATAGAGGATATTTTATTTATCACACAAAATTTATATTTAAAAAAAATCAAAAAACAAAAACCAAAATACGTATTTTGGTGAATAATGATAATGCAGAAAGCAAATTGTAATATCAAATAAATTTGAATGAATCTTTTTTATAGGACACCCAGCCAAAGAAAATTTATCAGTAAAAATCAGCACAAAACAAATAGTAAAATGGAATAAATTTGAATAAATTCCTGCACAGGCATTCAGTATGTTGATAAATATTTCAGCATTAACTGGTACAAAGCATAACATGAAATATTAATTTTGAAGGAATTTCTATGTCATGTATTCAATAAAAGCTAATATTTCATCAAATAGTATGTATGTACCATGCCATAGGGGAAAAGATGTGAATTTTCACAAGGCAGCTTCAATCTAACATTTATAACCACACCTCTACTGACTGACCCACAGGTTGCAGTAGTCCCATAGATGCAAATTCTAAATGCCAGGGGACTAGGCCAGAACCCACCTAGGCAGCAGCCCTGGGCCTCTGCCTTGGCCCCTGCCCCTGCCCATGTGCTGAACCCTCCAGCAGACTAAGGAGCCAACACAAAGAACTGGTGTCTAGGTGGTTTCTGGCCTCCTGAACCTGCCTCCTGCTGCCAGAGGAGATCCACAAATTTCTCTATCCCAGGCCAGATCTATTGAGGCCAAGGATGGTAAGCAGACCTACAAAAAGAAATGTACTTGCTCCTTGGTTGCATTCTTGCATCCTGGAAGTATTCAGAGTTGCTTGTTTGTTTTGGCAGTGGAACAACTTCATAAGCAACAGTTGACCTCCACAGCCCTTACAAACCCTCCCTTTCAGGTCTTGAGCTCTGTAGCCTGGGAACAGTCTCTTTGCTGTGCTGGATCAGATGCCGGTCCCCTGGTGTGAGTGTGAGGAACCTGAGACTCCCCTGGAGTATTTTTCGCTGATGCTGCTGATGTAGAGAAAACTATGCCAGGTGGTGATACCATCCAGCATCTCAGGCCCTGATCTTGGGGCATTGGGCAGAGCCCATCATGGGTGGCCACCCAATCCCCTTTGCCCTGTCTTCAGCTGAAATCTGGCCTACCTTGCTAAGAACACAGGAAAAGATGGACCTGTCTGTCTTTGGGGAGCAGCATTTCACATGAAAGTGGCACAGATAAAATAGAGCAAAACCAGGGCGACCCTGCAGCCTTTCATTATGGGATGAATGCATTTAGGTGCAGAGGGCTGTGGACAGAAGCCACAACCTGACTGCTGTCACAGACCTCTGTGCCAGGTTCTTGTCACCCTCTAGTAGGCAAAGACAGAACTGGAGGCCTGAGCACCAATTTGTAGAGCAGCTTGTGGGGAGAGTGGCAAGGTGTTTGTTAAGAGCACAAGATTTGGCAGCAGTACATTACTCACACCATTAAGTCCATTTTCAATTCTGCAAGTAGTTCAATGAAATTGACACAGTTGCATTAAAATAAGTTGGAAACCTGGAGCTTATTATATAATTTATTATCATTAATATTAATGATGTCAATGCTATTAATGAATATTATCAGTAATCATTCACCTGTTACTTGTCTCAAAAGAATAGAACTCCCCAAACAAATATTTATTGCAAAATTAATCATAAATGGTATATTTGTTGCTCAGTTTGAGTTTTTGGGTGTTCCATAAGTGGGTCTATGGAGCATAATGGGTTAAGCTCATTATGCCTTAGGTTCTTACACCTTGGATTCCTCATCTTTAAAATAGAGTACCTACCTACGGATTGTTATGAGAATTAGAGTGTTTAAAGATACTAGCACCATTTCTGGCACATAGTAAGGGTTCAGTAATTTTAGTTAAAAATAACAAAAGTTTTGCATTCCTTTGTAAATCTAATAACCTCTCCAGTTCATTCTGCGCATGAAAAGATTAGAGTAGATGACCTCTAAGGTCTTTGTTTGTTCTGTTCTAAATATCTCCACCTCAGCTTAGCTTGCATTCTCTCCTGCCACCCACCCCCACCTTTCCTCCAATCCAGTACCCACCCAGTCTCCTGTCTCAGCTCCTGCAGCAGGAGTGCAGATGGAGTGGAGTGTGTACCTGGCAAAGTAGAAATGGCTGTGGCTTTAGGGAGCTCTGGCCTCAGTCAAGCCACTTCCTAGAGCTATGTTGCCTCCGTTTCCTCATCTATATCAGGGGATATCATTGTTTACTTCACAGATGATAAGAATTAATCATATATAGAAGGCACCTGTAGTTCCTGGCACAGGCTGGTGAGCAACAAAAGGTTAACTTTTATCGCTGTCTCTCAGCATGATGGGGACTGCGCATCCTTGAGCGTCTCTGGCCATCTCAGAGGATGTGCTTGTGATTCCCTGTCTACTCTGTGTCTTCTGCTCTGATCTCAGTGACCTTGTTAGCTCCCGGCAGCATACATCCATCACATCTGCCTACCTAGTTTGGAATGGCTGGGTGGAAAGCAGCAGGGTGGGAGCTGCCTGAGGCTCATAGTCACTCAGCTAAGCTTTCCCTGCCTGACACAAGGTGCAAGATTTGATGCCTGTATAAAGGATCTTGGAGTCTAGGGTGGAGGCAGTAGAAACTATGGTCCAGCTTTCTGACCAAATTTGGGTTTTGTGCCTCAAGACAAGCATAGATCTTTTTGATTGAGCATGCTTGAAATTTTAATGGTCTTTAATAAGATATTCTTCTTAAGATCACAGTAGTTTTGAGTCTTAAAGCCAAAAGGTTTCAAACTTTTCTTATTTTGTGGCGGGGTAATATCTCTGGTCCAACCAAATGGGACTGGTAAATTAAGATCAAACTGGTTAAGAAGTCTTATGAGACAGAGGTCCCAGTTCTGAGGGGAGGTAAAGATACCCCATGGATCATCTCTCACCCTTACCATGAGGGGTGTACTCAAGTGGGGCTGAATCTGGACTCCCCCACTCAATAGCTAGGTGATAGCTCTAGTGTGGGACACTTAATGTCTCTGAAGCTTAAAGTGGGGGTAAGGTGTTCATCTCAGAGAATGACTTTGAGACCTCAATAAAACAGTATAAGTGCTTAACTTGTCCAGGTTCATTGTAAGGACTCAATGAATGTTAGCTTCTGTTCTTATTTAAAGAAATTATATAATTTTTAAGCTCACTGACCACTTCTGGCAGATTTTACCCTTAAGAAATATATTCATTTTCATATCCTAAATCAGAAATCTCCAATTTCTTTGGTCTTTGAGAGCACCTGTTAAGTGGAATGAGGAAGAGCCAAATGGGGCTTTGTAGTAGGCAGATGAAGATGCTCTTGTCTTCAGGATCATGTGTTCAGCCACACTGAGTGAATGTGTGGGTGAATGGCACTCCTACTCCTGTGTATGGACAAAAGACTAGGTAACAGCACAGCATGCTGCACTGCTCAGGAACTATGAGCAGTCAAGGGGCATTTGTGGTTTAGAGCTTGGGGTCTGGAGCATCCTGGCTTTACTAGCAGCAATCTTTATGACCTTAGGTGAGTCCCTTAGCCCAGCTTTCCTCATCTGTTAAATGCGGATACTAATAGTATCTCTTTCCCCAGGGTCATTGTGAAGCCTGAATGAGATAACTGAAAAGTGATCTACAACATGCTCAGACTAAGTCAATACCATACTTCCATTTCCAGCAGCATAGTGGGCAGGTCCATCCTTGTATGGGTACCTTGCAGAATATTTCTTTCGTAGTCAGCATCACTGGTAAATATATGAAAAAAATGTCTGTTTCTTATTTTAGCAGTGATTGGATTAGACACCCATTCCATGGGTTCGATTTCAGTAACTCTTCAGTGCTCTGTTCAAACAAATAAGAGAGTTATCCTATGACACTTCATCATAATTGTCTGGCTTTGGGTTCAACATGAGGTCTAATTATCCCAATCTGTTCTCTGGGGTTTTCTGCTGTTTTGTTCAGCATACTTAAGTAAACAGGTGTTCTCCATGTAAACATTTGTGAAAGTCAAAATACCCAAACAGATTAAACATAGAACCAGGCTGGATGCCACATCAGTATTTTAGTGACAGAAAAAAAAATCATCTGTTGCTTTTAATTCTTGTGATTAGTTTGAGTCCTATTGATTTGATTGTGCTTTCTGTAGTTGATTTCTGAATTCATTTGGAATTTTATGCCAATTTTCTGTTTTTCACATTTAATAAAATAATTTTGAGTCAGCATTGAGGGTCAATCAGGGGCCATATGAATTCCTGAGTAGATCATTCAGTGTCTGCAGAGAAGAGCAGAACCCTGTGCAGACTAGGTTTTCTGATTTTCTGGGTACCCAGTGCACATTCTTTCGCTATTTATACATTGTGCAGAGGAATGCTCTACCTTCCTGGTTTCTCTGCCCATTGGGCAATTGGGTTGTTCTGAAATCCATTGTTATGTTTATGGAAGAGTTGCTTTGATTCTTGTGATGGGTATTTTTAGCAAAAAGGGAAGACTATTCTCTTTCATTGCTCAATATCCCAATCTTGCCTATTCTGTCAGACATAGCTACTTCCCAGTTCTTTTTTTTTCCCTTTTAAACTAGATACACCATTATTCTATTTACTATAATTTCTCTTTTATACTTTTGTATCAGTAAAGACTGTAGGCATGTTCTCAGCCACCTCTAGTGGCAATATCTGGGCTTTCTACAGCCTTTCTTTCTCAGGGAACTCTGTGCTGGGCACAGTTTATAGCATTAGTTCTCACAGTCATTCCTGAGGTAGGTAGGATGGGACAGGGCCTGGGGGTGGTGAGAATGGAAGACTCTAGTGAGTCTGGGAAAAGCAGTGGGTCACCTCTTTCATGTTTGTATTGCTGCTTCAGGCAGGCTTCTGCATCTGCACCTATTTTTGTATTTCTTCAAAGCATTTTCAAGTGATAACAGTCACTAACTTCGTTGCTGCCAAATGAAGTAAGGGGATATACTAATGTAGCTATTGAGAAATAAGAACCTTTTTTCGAATCTTTTTTGGGTCATTTAGAAAAAACAGTTTTAATTCTTAGTGTTGATGTAATTTTTGCCTGGGATCTGGAGTGTCTTAAAATTGGCCATATATTCTGAAACTGTAGTGATCAAAAGAAACCCCTCTAATGATATAGTTGTCTAATATCTATTCGCTTTAGCACTTTGAAGGTGGAAGATTAATATTTCTAAAGGCCAGCTCTGATCATGTCATAATTTTCTTTTGCATCTTTTAGATGTTATGAGCTCTGTATTCATTTCCTGGGCTGGTCGTACAGTCTGACTGTTCACTCTTCTTTATAATGGAGAGCACGGTGCCCACCTCAAAGGGTGGTTGCTGTGATTAATCCTGTGTGTGAGATGCTAAGCACAGCAGGGTTCAATAAAACTTAAAAAGGTAAACAATTAGAAACCTAAATTGACTTCTTTGTCCCTACAGTGTCAAATATGAATTATGTGACTTCCTGGATTCTTGTTTTCTAGTCAAATAGACAATTTTGCTCTTCATTATCCTTAAAATAGATCAAACTTTTTGGCCAAGACTGTAATATGAAAATCATTTTACAGATGAAACAAAAGCTTCTTGAAATAGTCATTTGTCTTGCCACATGCAGTAACACTGTTCCGTTTTACTGAGGGAGAAAATGCTGCTCCTGACCCAGTAAACTGGTGTCAAGCGGTTTGTGATGTGCTACTTGAAAAACAGTGGTCTAGAAGACCCTCCCTCCCTGTTTCTTGACATTCTACCCCTCCCTTGAGACCTATACTCCCTCATAAAATCTTCCCTCATCCTGGCATCTAATGGTCTTCTCTGAACTTAGCCATTTTTTCTCAATCTCATTTATGGTGTTGACTGCCAATTGGCTTTTGTGTTAATTGTCGATTTATAACATCTCTTCAGCAAGTTGGTAAGTACCATGAGGGCATGAACTCCATGGTGCCCTCATTTATCAAACTGTGTGCAGAGCAGGGCATCCTGCCCACCTGCCCTCGAAGATATTTGTTAGGAAATTGCATGGTGTCCTGGATGCTTCCCTACCTTTGTGCTGACATTTGAAAGCCAGAAAATTAGAGTGTGTGTCTGTGCCTTTGGGAGCAGGTTGCTTCTTGCCATCACTACTGCCTAGATTACACGTTTTCATCTGTCGGGCTGCCTTGGATTCCTTATGTATCTGAAAAAGACTGATATTAGGTTGGGACTGGGATTCCAGCTCCTAAATGGAGATTCTCAATTTCCTGTTCCCTGACATGGCTTTGCTAGGTCTCAGAGGCTCCTTTCTACTTTGACAGTGTCTGAGTAAAAACCAGCCTCCTCTCTGATTCAGCCCAGCCCCATCTCTTTAAACCCTGGACCTTTGTAGCCTGTAACAGATAATGGCTTTAGGCTATGAGGCCTGTATTTTATAGGTCTTTTGGATCTATTTCTGTGGTGGACATTCTGATCCAGAGGTCCTCTGTGGGAAGGCATATGTGTATACAGTATTTTACTAATTCATATGGAGGCTTTCATCTACAATGAAAAAAAAATATGTGGACGGACGAGAATGAAATATTTATATCTTAATTACACACTGTTTTTCACACTTGGAGCCTAGTTTTGAGATCCTGACTAATGATGAGATTTAGAGAAGAGCAGGACCCATTTTATGCTTACACAAATTATCTACCCAAAGGTCAACCTCATTTAAAGGAACTGATTTAATTTAGGAAAGGTTTTCTTTCCCTTTTTTAATCAAATTTAAGAAGCTCGACTGAAATTGTAATAGATACTAGAAATCTGCCCATGCAGCTGTATAAAGTGACAAATCTAGTCATAGCAACATCCATCTTGGAACAATACCTTGATAAAATACATGCCAGAAATACCTAGAAATTATAGTTTATAAACAGATTACTAAACATTTAATGGAGCCAACAGTTAAAGGATTAAACTGAAAACTGGATGATAAAATCTGGGAGAAGACACTGGTGCAGTTTTTTTAAATGATTTTAAAGACTAATGGACCTCTAGGTTTATATAGTAAATCTCTTTGTCCATAGGCAAATTTTTTTTCTTCTGAGCATCAAACACTGATAGGAACTTTGAAATGAGTTTAGTTTAATTCAGTATTCAGAGAATTTGCAGACAAGCTTCCTTATTTAGATTCTTTCCCATCCCGCCTGCCATTTACCAGAGCTAAAATGTGTGTCAAAGAAAGCAGGATTTGTCTTAAAGGAGATTTGGAGAAAATCTTCCTTCAATATTTAAAGTGCTTGACAAAGTCATGTTCACAGGGAAGCCAGTTTTGAGATGAGGAAGTTAAAATAGGTGGCTTATTTACGTTACTGGCAGAAAGCCCATCTGATAGGATTGACACAGAGCACTAATTAATCACCCAGGGTCTCCCCATTCACTAATCACATTGCAGGAACCTTCCCTGCTGGCTGAGGCTCAAGGGCAAACCATGGGCTCCCAGCCAGCTTATTTTTCATAAGCATTATGCTACCGCTATAAATTAATGTGAACCTAATATATTCTGTCAGCGGTTTACTTTCCCATGGCGACCCACTCTGGTTAAACAGCTTTAAATGAAATCTTATATTGAGGATGAAAAGAAGTTTCTTGCAAAAGGAGAAAAGAAAGATTTAAAATCCTCTTTGTAATCTTTTTTCCCCACAGTGTATACTCTTTTGGTTCTGATAAAACTCTTCTAGATTAATTGAATGAGGCACAGATGACAAGATAGTTTCTTTCTGTTATCTGAAAAGTGACCTTATATTATGCTTTAGAGACTTTTTCTATCATATTTTTAATTGCAATAAGAGTGTTTATTAAGTGCCTATTATACGGAAAACTTCCTCCTTAACTCAGCAGTTCTCACATATGTGAATACTATCACTGCCTACATTTATAGGTGACAAAATTGAGAGTCTGTCAACTTGCCCAGGGTCACAGCTAGTAAATGCAGGGTCCAGATTTGAAACAAGGTTTGTCACTGAAAGTCATGCTTATTTGACTGTTGTTGCTATTTATAATTCATAAAGTCTCTTTTTACTTTCCCTTTTATCTTGAGGAAATGTTTAGTGGTCTTCTTTCATGATATTATTCCTGTTTCCATTTTTTTATATTCATAAAATTATGTCATTTTTAGAAGCATGTTGATCTCTAGCTCATTATCTTATATCTTCAGATGATTTTAATATCATGCTGCTTTTATTCAGAGAACAAAAAGTTTTGGACATCTTTGAACCAGAGGAAATAAATACAGCTTGTTCATATCCCTCATGCTGGTCTTCCAAACAATTCCAATAGGAAAGGAAAATTTCAGCGTATGAACACATGGACAGTTTCCAAGCCAGTGCCTGTGGAGAACTCAGGCTTCCATCTTGGAGTTGCAAATTGTATGCCTACAGTTTGTCCTATAGGCAAATCATTTTCTGAGCACCTTTAATACATTTTAATGTAAAAGAACATGTAGAAGACTGATTGGTCAAAACCCACCTCCCCATACCTAGAGACAGCAGGTTGGCATTTGGTGGCTTCTGTGGGTTCTGGGTGAAGACATACTTTTCTTCTTAGTATGCAGTGCTGATGTTCTTGGCTGGAAGGAATCCATTCCATTTCTTTTTATAGTGCCATGAAAACTTGGAAAGAGGAAAAACTGAGCTGAACATACAGAATAAATAACTAAATGGTGCCGTCAGGCTGCCCTTTTCTGTGCAGACATTCCCTCTTCCCTCCTCCTTTGTGAGTCACTGAGCCAGTAATACTGATCAAAGATGCCTCAGTGGATGAAGCATTTTATGTGGAGGTTGTTTGTCATCTACAACAAAGGACTAATTGCTTCTGGGCCTTCTTTCACATGATAATCAATGAATTTGATCTCCTGGGTGTGCTCCATGTATACTGCATTCATCTCTCAAGATGTTTTAGGTTTTGATTGAATATAAAGGATCAGAAAGATGACGTCAATCTGATAGACTATTAAGGGGATTTTAAACGTGAGTATGGAAATGTATGAAAGAACTTGGAATGAAGGCACTTGCTATGATTCTTTTTTTGTGATTGTTTGATTTGATCAGAATGATAAGTTGTGATAACTATCAAAAAGGCTACATGGAAGCAGTGTGTTTTTCTAGGATATAGCATTTCAAAAGGCCCTCTGGGGAGAAAATTTACTTCCCCTCTTAATATGAACTTGAGGTTCTCAAAGATGAGTTCTTGGTGCTTTTGTTACTAATGTTATCAGAGTTCTTTAAAGAAGTATTCTGAATTCTAACTAGAAATCCATGTATTTTGAATATAGTGTTCTGTAGTAACTTTGTGGGGTACACGTGTGTGCATGTATGTTTTGGGGTGTCTGAGAGAGAAAAGAGGCCAGTGGAGCCCATAGGCTAGGCAAACACCATTCAGCTCATTATTCTATGTAGTCAGAAGAGTTGAAATTATATTCTGTTGTGTTCTTTAAATTTACCAGAAACATGCAATTATTTCTTAGGAGTTATTAATATTCAAAATGAGAACCTTTTTTTCTTGGGTACTGGGGATTGAACCCAGGGGTGCACTACCACTGAGCTATATCCTCCACCCTTTTATTGTTTATTTTGAGGTAGGATCTTGCTGAGTTACTGAGGCTGGCTTCAAACTTGCAATCCTCCTGCCTCAGCCTTCTGGGCCGCTAAGATTATAGGCCTGTGCTACCACAACTGATTCATAAAATGAGAACATTTTTGAATGAAAGAATCATCAATTTGACACAGTTTATTTAGTAACAGAGCCATTTTCCCCTCTGTAAGTATACAAATATTTTATGTTTTTTAGAAAAGAAAGACTCTGGATGTGTAGTTCAGTGATGGAGAGCTGACCTAGCATGCACAAGGCCCTGGGATTGATGTCCAGCACTGGGAGAGGGAGAGGGGAGAGGGGAGAGGGGAGGGGGGAGGGGGGAGGGGGGAGGGGGGAGGGGGGAGGGAGAGGGAGAGGGAGAGGGAGAGGGAGAAGTAAATTCCACTGGTAAAACAAACCAAAAGAAAACACAAAACAAAAATTAAAAACAAATATATAGGTGCAGAGAGCATTTCCATTAGGGTTTTTTGTTTTTTAGAAAGTACCAGATGTTAGTATCCCTTTAGCTATCTCAGCTCTGACTGAGCTGGCTTCTACTAGGGCAAACCAGAGCAAGCCAGGAGTACTGGAGAACAATCCATTGTTCCTATAGGGTGGGAAGAAAACACTAACCCCCTACTGTAAAACAATGATGATAAACGTCACAAACTGGAAGGATCTGAGATTTTATCCAAGGAACAGGTTACCCTGCCACATGGATGTTGCTGGAGATAACAAACTCCTAGGTCAGAGACATAGGACTTCATTGTTCGCAGCAACACCAGCAAACAGAACATCAGTATTTTTGTGTCTTTTCCCTGAGTCCTAATTCTTACAGGGTAGTGCAGAGAGGGTTGTGTTATGGGAAAGGAACCCTGAACTTCAGGAACTCAGTTCCTTTATACTGGGAAGCAAGCCTGCCTGATCCTTTGCCTGACAAGGAAACAACTATCTTCCAAGGCTGTCCACTGTACAGATATCCTTGAACAGAGTCCACAACAAAAGACTCACTCATAGTTCAGACCAGTGCCGTGCTCAAAAGAACTATAGAGATGTGAGAGAACTGTCTCCTAATTTGTGTACTCTGGAAAAGATCCCAATTCTTTGAACCACTGATCTGCACTGAGTTTTTAAGGGCAACATATGTCAGATGACATAGCCAGTAGCTATAGCATGTATCTCTTATTACTTGAACAGATGGATAAAATGTGATATTTTGATTATCATGTATCTATATTGCATTTTCTTTTCTGTTTTCCTTTTTTGTGGTGGGGAAGTACTGGGGTTTGAGTCCAGGGACACTGTGCCATTGAGCTACATCCCCAGGCCATTTTTTATTTTATTTTGAGAGTGGGTTTTGCTCATTTGCTAAAGTTGTCCTTGAACTTAAAATCCTTCTGTCTCAAGCAGCTGGGATTACAAGTATGTGCCATTGCACCCAACTAGCATATCCTTTTAAAAATATTTCCCTTGTATTTTATAATCACAGCCTTTGTAGTTGGGGTAGGTGCTGTGATTAACCATTTACACATGAGGAGACTCATTCAGTGACTTAAAGTCACATGGCGAATTTATGTACAGATTGGCACAACACCTGGGGCTTCCTGACATGCAGTCTGTTGGTCTTTGAAACACATTGCATAACTCTGTCTCTTTTTGTCTCAGCCATTAGAGCAGTGACCCAGTCCAGTGCTGTGTTCCTTTTTGGAGTTTTTGTCTCTCAACTAATCTCAGACCTTCCCCAGCCATACCGGGAGAATGGAGGTGGGAAGTGCTGCTGGAATCAGGGACTAATTCTAATGAAAGGAAGTTACTTTCTTTAATGCATTATCATCACTCTGTGTTTTAATTTCAGTTTAATTGGATACAAGCAGTCTCTACTGTTTCAACCCCTTCCATATCAGAGCTAGCCTTTTGCCTCCTTAACTTAATGTGTAGTTACTTTGTGGGCTTTCCTTTCTGGGTTCTTACTGCCCCCTTTTCTACATGTTCCCAGTCTCCCTTTCAGTCTCTTCTATGTACTTTCCCATAAATTCTAGTGTTCTCCAGAGTGATGCTCTGGTCTTCTTTTATATAGACTCCATATGTGGGCTTTACAGTAACCACAAAGCAATTATTCATTGAGCATATTCCATATGCCCGGCCCTTTCCTAAGCACACTCTACATGTTATCTCATTTAATCTTCTGAATGACCCTGTATTAGTCAGCTTTCTGTTACTATAATGGGAAACCTGAGGTAATTAACTTTTAAAGAGAAGAAGGTTATTTTGGCTCACGATTTTGGAGGTTCTAGTCTAAGATCAAATTATCCTATTGATTTGGGCCTCTGATGAGGGCAGCACTTCAGGACAGGACAAAACTGCCCATCTCATGCATCAGAAAGCAGAGAGGAGAGCACTGGCTGTGTCCCATAATCCCTTTCTAGGGCATGCCCCCATGTCCTAAAAACCTGCCATTAAACCCTCCTAAATGTCTACCTACCTCCCAAGAGCACCACTTTGGGGTCTAAACTTTTAACACATGGACCTTTGGGTGATACCATCCATATTCAAACCATAGTAGAACACATGAAATAGATAACTAGTATTCTCCACACTTTATAAAAAATGAAGAACTAATAGGTTAAAGTACTTGTCCAAGGTCACACAGCAGATAAGTGGTAAAACCTGAATTTTGAGGTAAGTTGGACCGTGGTGCCACCTTTGTATCCAGCTCCCAGTACCCACACATATGTCCCAGGACATTGCCACATAAGTGCCTGACATCTGTCTTGGTGGTAATGTGTCTAAAACCGAAATCTAAAACAAATCTTTCTCCTAGAATAGTTTCCACTTCCAGTATTCCTGTCTTTGTATATGATACCAGTAGCCTACTAAGTTGCTAAAGCTGAAAACCTGGAGAATTTTCTTAGATTTCCCTTTTCCTCATCGCCCACAAGATAATCATTCATTCAGCAAATACATATTACTTACTATGAGCCACACGCACTGCTCTATGTTCGGGAGATACAGAAGGAACTAGAGGCAAAAATCCCTGATTCCATGGTACCTATGTTTTTGTAGGAATTCATGTCCTTATATTATAGATTTTGGAATCTGAAAAATAGGAAGGTCAGGTGACTTGCCAAATCTCATGTATTTGTGACTCCAACCCAGGCACGCCAATTCAAGAGCATGATCTTGAACTTTTTAACCTTACACCCTCTGCTTCCAGACACACCAAGGCCCATAGAGTCTCTCCTTGTCTAATCTGTTTTCATCCTGCGGTTATTGCCTCTTCCTCTTCAGCTGGCATCCGTGTCACCAGGATTGCTGCAAGGCCTCCCAACTTGTCCCACTGCTGCAGCCTGACTCTCCTTCTGTTCACTGTGTACTGTACTGAAATGAATTTTCTAAAATGCAGATCTGATCGCTGTCACTGTTTTGCTTAAAATTCTCACTTGGCTTCCTATGGCTTGGTGATTCCTTGGTATCCATAACATACACAGTGTGCTGATCCAGCCCCTGCTTAGCCCCCGGCCCAGAAGTTCTCAAGCTTTATCACATACCACAGTTACCTGGAGGGCATATGAATAAACCAGAGCTTGCTGGGCCCTGCGGAGAGTTTTGGATGCAGGAGGCCTGGGGCTGCCTGAGAATTTGCATTTCTAACAAGTTCCTTGGTGCCTCTGCTGCTAGTGCAGGATCCACACGGTGAGAACCACGGCCTGCCTGGAGCCCTGTAGACTACTTATAGATTCTAGAAGGGACTTGCTGTTTGGGGCTTTGATCTGTTTGCATAAGCTGTTGCCTCTGCAGGAGAGGTCTTCCTCTCCTTCCCTTTAGAATACAGTTCAAGTGTCACTTCCTAGGAAGCTTCCTCTGACCTCTGCAGTGATCCCATGGCCTGTATGTTTCCATGGCAACCCATCCGTTTCTCAGGAAGGCTTCTTTTCCTGCACTTGAGTTACAGTTTCATTTATGCACTCCCCCCAAATTAGCTGTTTAAGATATTATGTTATTCATCTTTCTATTCCTGGCACCTACCATAAGGCCTGATATACATTGAAGATACTCCTTTAAGAAATTGAATGATATAATTCTACTTTTGTCTTCAAAATTAAGTAATTCCATTTTAATTTTTTATTTGTATTAATTCTCAAATCATACCTAAGGTGGTTTTGTTTTGTTTTAACATCAGGTTATTTCAACACAAAAACTACGCATCTGAGAATACTAAACTTTCAAAGCTGCCATTAGCAAGGACCACACCTCTGGGCTGTTCAACACAGGAGCTTATTCCCACGAAGGCTGATGTTTGTCTACAGATAACTTACTTCTCCTGTCTGTAGTTTGAGATCCTTGAGTTATCCCTCAGTCCTTCTCAGCCTTCAGAACATGCCTCTGCTCTGTTTTCAGCCTTGGCTTTATCTAATCAGGGGGTTCAGATGGAGCAGTCCAGGCAGGGTACGCCTTCTTTTACCAGGACAAGCGAAGATTAGTGGGCTGTAAACTTGCAGCCTCCCCGTTTCCATCCAAAAGTGGATAGCTAACGCTCATGTTTCTTTTTACGTGTATCTGCATTGCCTGGGTAATTCCCAAGAAACTGGTTTTATTGCTTACACAGCCCTCCCCCCTTTACTCGCCCTTCACATCTCAGATTACTTGTTCTTGCCAGAATGTCAAGTTCCAAACTCTTAACAAAGAAGTTTCCAAACAGGACGGTCCCTGGACTCTAGACATTTCTTCAAGGGGCACCCCGGCCTTCTCTTGGTAGAGCTCAAGTTCAAAAGCAAAGAACTTTTTCATCCTGTCTGTGAAAATGAAGGAGAGAACCCAGGTCCACATTGCTTTGGGAACCACCAAGGAGACCCCCTCCCTTACTCTTCTTCATCCCATTCCCAGGATCTGCTGCAACTATTGCTTTGGGATCCATTCCTTGGATTTGAGCTACAGCTTTCTCCTTCCATAATTTAACAAGCGAGCACAGGGCAGCTCTTTCCTTTAGGTAGATGTGTGACTGAATTATGTATTCCCACATACAACCAAGTAGCAAGAACTGGCCAGCAGTTCAGAACAACTCACGTTTCCACCCAGTAATTTGGCAAGAAACAACGCCCTCTGCCAGAGCACTATTAGTCCCAGAGCAGCCTCAGGTCTGCTTTGCATGTTTTGTCCTTCACAGTGAACTTTCATAGGAGTAAAGCATGAAGGAAATTAATCTGGCCTCTTATTTATGTCATAGGACCCTTTGGTTGCAAGTAAATGAAAGCTCTCAAAGTCCAGGGGTCCTAAATGGAACCCAGCATGAGGAAGTGGGGCAGGAGTGCCAGGGCTGAGGAGCCAGAAGCACTCAGGCACTCAAGACACGGTCTTCTCATTACTTTCCATATCTGCATGCTCTCCTGATAGCACAGGGCACAAACTCCCAGCAGTCTCTTGTAGCATAAGGAGCCTGGTGCCACCAGAAATCACTGCATCTGACACCAGACTTGTGGAAGAGGGAGACTGTGCCTTAGCTTAGAACTCAATGGCTCTTCTCCAGTCGTGTCAGACCCTAGCTGAGTCATTGTCTGGAGAGGGGAGAGTGAGAGCTGGCCTCCTGGGCAGATGTGGCATCAGGGGCCACCCTGGAGGGTGGAGATTGAGAAACTGTCTCAACCAATATTGGTTACAATTGATGTCCCACGTTCTTCCAATAAGATTCTACTAAAGAAGGGGTGTAATGAAACTCAGCCCATTCACATAGGCTATCATACACAAACAAGACGTGACCAATTTAGAAAGCGGGAAGACACGCCAAGAAACTCTGATGGGGAGAATCTTCCTTTAATGTGGAATTTTGAAATTAGTGGGTTTTTTTTTTAAGATTTTGGAGCCATTTACCCAGAATTCATGAACCAGATCTCTATGAAAGGAAATTGAGACAATTTCAAACTAGAGTTTGTTAATTCTTTTAAATGCATAGATATCCAGTGTTCTTGGGAGGATCCTGAAGCTGTGGCTGCACACCTGTAATCCCAGCAACTTGGAAGGTTGAGCCAGGAGGATCACAGTTTGAGGCCAGCCTCAACTGCTTAGTGAGACTCTCAACCACCTAGCCAGACCCTGTCTCAAAATATAAAAATACAAAGGACTGGGGATGTAGCTCAGGGGTAAAGCATCCTTAGATTCAATCCCCAGTCCAAAAAAAAAAAAAAAAAGCAATTTTCATTCTAGTGTGAGAGAGAATTAAGTGATAGGCAAGTGTTGCTGCTGCCACTTTATTTGGGCTCATGCTCTCTGGTTAACACAGTCCCTGTCATTCCTGCTATCTGACACCAGAAAATGTCACTCCTTTACTGTCCTATATGTTTGCATGTGTGTGCATGTGTATATCTGTCAAGTAAGGTCACACCTGGCCAGAAGTTCAGAAGGGAGGGAGTATCTGACCACCATGCACCAGGTATTTTCTCATGCTGGGGAGGCAGCTGGGTTTCATAGTGACCAGTTGTGGATGGTGGGGTAGAGAGGCAGGTCAGAAAAATGAGGACAGGGAAAGAACAGGGGACTAACATTTACAGAATGCTGACTGTGCCAGGCACGGTGATGGGCTCTTGAATGTCATTCAGTCCTCATGTGATACCATTGACCCCCCAGTTGCTTTGTGCAGTTCTTTGGATATCATTAGTATTTCCATTTGACCATGAGGACACCAGGGCTGTGGAAGTCAAGAAACCTTCAAGAATTCTTTTCGTCTCAGAGGAGACACCACAGTCCTCACCCTGGCCTGGGAGGCCCTGTGCAGCCTGGCTCCTGTTACCCACCATCCTGTGTGTTCCAGCCTCTCTGTACAGCCTCATGCCTCTGCTGCAGAGCCTCAGCCCAGACACCCACTGCCTGGGATGCTGCTCCATTTATCCTCCAGTCGGTTCCTTCACTCCTTCATGCCTTTTTCTTCCGTGTAACTTTCCTCATGGAGACCCACCTTGTGTGCGCTATTTTCATATTGTAACAGCTCTCTCTGCATTCTGCCACACCTCTAGAGCCCTATGCTGCTGTCTGTAGTGCTTCTCAGCTTCCCAGATCCTATGCAATCCACTCATCCTTATTTCTTTTTTTTTATTTGCCTTTCTCTCCGTGCACACCCCAACTGTCAACCCCATAGGAGCAGGCACTGCTTAATTTCCTGATTTATCCAAGGCCCCCGCATGACTGCTGTGCTCATAGTAGGTGCTCAGTAAATACTTACCACATGAATGAAGAGCCATTTTAGAGCTCAGAGAACTATGAAGCACTAGAGTCAGAGTTGAGCAGGCAGGTTATGGCATAGGCCTTGCTGAGGTGGCCGTTAGGACAAAGTGGAATGGGAGACACTGACTCTGTCCCAGTGAGGAATGTCCTATTTACAGATCTGAGCTTATGTGTCATGCCATCTTATCATGAGGATTCCGGACAGTTTCAACATATGATTTGGGGCACCAGGACCCAGTGGCAAAACTAGGATTGACTTTTTATGTATTGAATTTTCCACCAGCCCACATAGACTTCTTTGACCTGGCAAGGATAATGCCCAGAAGCTTTTTGTTTGTGAAATAAGTCCCTGCTCTATAAAGACATGGATTTTCTTAGCCTAAGTATCTAGCACACTTGTGTGGACTTCTCTACCCACCTGCCGCAACTGGAGCGTCGTTCAGACAAAAGTGTCAGAAAATATCTAATAAAGCGACGTGTGCTAGGACTTTAGCAAAGGTGTATTTTCTCTTTCCTCCCTTCTTGAGTCATATGTTTTAAATGTATCTCTCCTGTTTATTCAGGCACAGATGAAAGTTTTCTTTAGAAATTCAACAGAATACTCGTTTTTTTCTTCTTTTGTTATTTGGGATAATGTTTTTGAGGCTCCAGTTTAGGTGAGAAAAATTGACCTGATTTTTATTTCCCTCTGCAGTGTTTACCTGGTACATTGTTATTTTGAGTCTGTTCACGGGATGCTGGACAGATGCTATTGACGTAATTGCTATTTTTTAAGCAAAGTGGATTGAAAGTGTCCATTTAGGAACTTCCTGTGAACTTTGATGAGCACCATACATATAATTGCTTCATTTTATGAATAAAAGTAGAGTGGGTGAAAATGTTTAGAGATTTTTAAATAATTTTGTTTTTCAAAGTACACAGGCTGAAATTTACTTCAAAAGAGAATCCTGATAGCAGCTAAAATTCCTATAAAAGAAAACTGCCCTTCAGAAGTGCCACTATATCAAGCTAATTGTCTGAGAGTTATTTTGTCCAAGAAAGACATAGAGTTTGAAATTTTGAACAGCCATAATCTCCATGTAGAAGATACCAGAAGCATAAGTATTATACTTCAGGCCTCCCACCCGCCACCATCCCCAGTCACCACTGAAGACTTAAGTTTTACTTTTTTAAATAGCTCTCAATTCCACCCACTTCTCTGCCACTGTCCTGGATATGGGCAGGTCTTACCTGCCTTTCCAAAAGGTTTTTCCTTTTGGTTCCTATGGATCTGCTCTGGAGGCTAATCTTTTCTGCAAACCACACTGTGGTTATTCCAAAGCCCAAACCTGTCCAGCTTACCCTGCCCACTGTACACAGACAACCCTTAAGTAGCTTCCTACCCATCTTGGGGTAATGACTGGATTCCTTACAAAACCTGTGTGAGCTGGCCCGTGCTCGAATCTCTGATTGCAAACCTGCCATAATTTCCTGTCTCCTCCACCCTCACCTCTTTCTCTGGGCCCCAGTCACACCAATCCTTGTATAGATCTGTTTGTTTGTGATGCTTTTCTCAACACATGGATTTTTTGGTTATATTGGAAATTGAAGTCAGGGACGCTCTATCACTGAGCTAACCCATTTTTATTTTTTGAGAAAGGATTTTGATAAGTTGCCCAGGCTGTCCTTAAACTTGTAATCTTCCTGCCTCAGCCTCCAGAGTTGCCACCAGACCCAGCCCACCACAGGGACTGTACACATTCTCTTCCCACTGCTTGAAACACACTCTTCCCTCCTTCCTTTGCCTGTTCTAACCTTTCAGACTCCAGTCTGTGCACCCCTCATTCAAGAATGCTTCCTAGACCACTCTGTGGGTTTACTCTCCTCTTAGAATCTTTCTTGACCGTGTATGCTTCTCCTTTGTAGCATCAATGGACAATTTTACCTTTTACTGTTTGATTATTTAATTATCGTCTCTCTCACTGGACTGT
Organism: Sciurus vulgaris; assembly: GCF_902686455.1. Taxonomy (NCBI): domain Eukaryota; kingdom Metazoa; phylum Chordata; class Mammalia; order Rodentia; family Sciuridae; genus Sciurus; species Sciurus vulgaris. Next base: position 61,114,755 of record NC_136469.1, read on the forward strand.
AACCTCATTGTGGGCAGGAACCGTATCTGTTTTCTTTTCTTTTCTTTCTTTTTTTTTTTTGGTTTGGTACCAGATATTTAACCAAGGGGTGCATAACCACTGAACCACATCCCCAACCTTTAGAGATAGTCTCAATAAGTTGCTTAGCATACTTAGTGCCTCTCTAAATTGCTGGAGCTGGCATGTGCCACCATGCCCAGGCTGGCTAGTATTATAGGCACACGCCACCATGCCCATCTTGTGTCTGTTTCCTTTTCTTTTCCTTTTTTCTAGTTGTAGATGAACAGAGTGCCTTTATTTTATTTGTTATGTGGTGCTAAGGGTCAAACCCAGTGCCTCACATATGCTAGGCAAACACTCTTCCACCAAGCCACAACCCCAGTCCCTTGTATCTGTTTTTCTTCTATTTATTTCAAAAGAAAAATAGTATCTAGCACAAAGTAGGAAACCAAGCCCGGTTTCATGGTGGTGAACATCTGTAATCCTAGTGACTTGGAGGATTACAAGTTTGAGGCCACCTTGGGCATTTGAGCAAGATCCTGTCTCAAAAAACCAAAAGGACTGCAGATTGAACTCAGTGGTACTGCGCCCCTGGGATCGATTGAAGTACTGGGGATAAAAAGAAAAAAAGTAGGAACTTGTTTTTGTGGATGGACAGATGGATAAGAGGCTTTTTGAAGTTCTCATTTTTGTGCTACTTAGAATGTAGTACAAAAATGGAATCCAAGATGTTGGAGGTCTACCAGGAGGAAAACAAACAGATACAGAAGAGCTCTTCCATTTGTAGGCCTCGGAGAAAGGTGGGCAGCTGTGTTCTTCTAGAACTCACCCTGGCTCCTCCTGGCTTTTTCTGAAGATCCACCTTGCTGGATGTTGTGCTGCCAAGCTTGGTGGGCGTTTATCAGCAAGCCATTCTCTCTGTTTCCACCAAGGGCCCTTCTCACTCCTGTCAGGAGAACATACCTTTGATGCCTGGACATTAACAGAGCTACTTAGGGTCTTAGGACATGAGTGTCATTACACTTCTCCATCCCTGAGCTTATTCTCTGGACACTTTATGCACATGAGGGAAGATGAGGGAAGTATAGCTTGAGCATCCCTAGCACCAACATGATGCTCAAAAAGTTTCAGAATTTTTCCAATAGGGGTGTTCAGCTGGTAAAGTCTGTGCAAATGTCTCCAAATCCAAAAAACAAATCTGAAACAGTTCTGGTCCCAAGCACTTTGAATAAGGAATACTCAACCTGTACTGTAATAGTTATTGAGCTTGGGTGGAAGAGTCAGATTTTCTGAGCCACCCTGCTCAGGTCCCTACCCATGTGATCTTGGGAAAAATACTTAGTATCCCTAGTTTAAGGGATACTTCATATCCCTTTGTATCCCTTGTTTCCTAATCTGTAAAATGGGGATAATAACAATACCTACTGCATGAGGTTGTTGTGGGAGACTTTAGATCTGACCTATTCTATAGAAATATAACACAAGCCACAGATGTCATTTACATTTTCCAGTATCTATATTTAAGTGGGAATATGAAGCAGGATAAATTATAGTATGCTTAATTTAACCCAAGAAATCCAAAATATTATCATTTCACCATGTAATCAACAAAACAAGTCTTAGTGAGATACTTTACATTCCTTTTATTCATATTATGTCTTTAGATCTGGTGTACATGCAACATTTACCAGCATGTTTCAGTTTGAACTAGCTGCACTGTAAGTGCTCAGGGGCTAGAGGCTACTGCACTGGGCAGTGCTGTTTTAGCTAACTCACATAAAATTCAGTAGCTTAGCTCATACTAACATTCAACTAATGTTGGCAAAATTATTGTTATTCATTTTGAAACATCAAAAATTGGGTTGACAAACATTTGTAATGCATACTTGCATGTATTGCCAAATGAGAAGATGTCTCAGAACTGTTTCTGATTCCATTGCAAGTGAATAAAGAGTTGCCTTGAAGAGTTCTCGGCTGTTCCCTGTAAGTCAGCCTCTCTAGGTTTCAGAATGAGGTCAGTTTGGTAGTTTATGGTCGTCTTTTCTTTGGGAGGTGGGGAAGGGGAAACTGCATGTGCTTCAAGTGCTGCGTGCCTTTCTCTGGTTTTTTGGCTCTTCTCAGTTTAATTATTTGGAACTGAAACAACTTGATTTTAAAACAAAACATATGGGCTGAGAGTAATTGGGAGGACGTTTGCTAGTGATGTAGCACCAAAGGTATGTATCAAGTTGAGGCCCCAGCCCCACACCACTTGCTTGCTTAGGTATCCAGCGTTTTCCCTAACTTCAAATTGTACTCTTTTTCCAAATTCTTAAACCCTTGTTTAGAAAGTCACAAAGCATGAAATAATGGAACAAGATTTTAAAGGGAATTGTCTCTGGGTCTTCTTTAAATCTGAATTTTTTTTTTCTCTCCTTTGTGTGTTAAACCAATGGGGCCTAAGCTATTTATGTGATTTGTAAAAAAAAAACAAACAAACAAAAAAAAAAACTGTTTTTTCAAAGTGCCAAGAGAAAAAAAGAGAACTTTATATTTATAGGGGAGAGAGTTGAATCCCCCAGTGAATTTCTCTGTTCTTCTCCTTCGCTCCATAGCTGGCACCAGCATATGAAATTTCTGTTCTACAACCAGTTCTTAGGTGAAGACAAGATTTTTGTCTCTTTTTACCTCTTTGATACCATCTCTGCTTGCTGGGGGAGGAATTTATGATCTACTGATCATATCCCATGTAATTTTAGCCTGAATGCTGCAACTTTATGTTGGGGTGGGGGGGATAGGAACTTCTCAGGAGTGGTGAGAACACATGTTCATCTTAATCACATCTGCCCCTCCACTTAGAGGCTCTGTGCCTCTAAACAAGTTATGTAAACACTCACGCTACGTTTTCCTCTTTCCTAAAGCAGAGGGTAAAAATAGTGTCTATTTCAAAATGAAATTGTTCTGAAGTATAAAAGAGGCCTTACCTACAGGACATCAAGCACAGCACCTGACAACTAATAAATACAAATAGATGTTAGCAATTAGACAGGGGCCCTCACCAATAGCACACCCACTCTGTTTAGCACCATCAGGGGAGATAAACAAACAATTGTCCATGAAGAGCTTTTACATTAAAAAGTAGCTGTGTCACTGGGATGAGTTTGATGCCATCGTACGTGACATCAGAGCCTCAACTCTGCACTCTGGTGCTGCTTCCGTCCTGTGGGGTCCTGTGCATTCACTTGTCAGTTGTTCCTCTGTTTGCATGATAAATATGATCATAAAACACTATATAATTATAACATACTGAGTTGTTTTATTTTGGTTCTTTTGTTGTTTTGATTCTGAAATGTCACATGAAATAGCATTCTGACCAAGGCAGTAGAGGGGCTGACCACAGTTTTTCTGCAGGGTGATGAAGACAAGAATTCTTTCTAAACACTTTGCAGCAGCCCCTCTGTAGGAGCAAGGGTCAGAAGAACAGAGTCTTCATTTTTTACAGATCAACTGTGTGCTGAGGCTTTTCTGTATAGGGGCTCAGTATGTATTGCCTACCATATTATTTATTGTCCGATAATTTTTGGGAGCTTTGGGAAGTTCTACTTCTAAAAACACCACCACATTTCAGAGGAGTTAATTGTCTTCCTTCAGTCCCGTCTTTCCCTCTACTCCTGCTATTTTCCCAGCCTGGTTTGGATTTATTAGCCATTACCTCCAAAATGTCAGTAACTCCCTGCTGTGAGCAGCAGAGCTCAAGCCAGGTGGACAGTTCTCAGATTTCCCTGAAGCCCTAAAGAATAACCACTCTCACTCTCGTGTTCTCTGTACACCCTCTCCTTGGACAGCTTTCCTGACATTTAACTTAATCAAGATGTTAATAAAACAAACAGTGTGCGCTGCCTCCATCAGACTTAACCTGCTTGTCGCCCGCCCACTCCCTTTTCACTTAAATGTTTGGAGAGGAAATCCAGAGTCACCATTGACAGTAAAGGTGAGGAGTGAGGTGAATGTTTCCCCATAGCCAATTAACCAGCTCCAATCAAGGCGCTCAGTGGGTGCAGAGCCCTGTGTAGTGCGTCACCCAATCTGTGGCATCCCACTGATAAGACACCCTATTATTTTAAGTACTATCAAAGGCAGGGGGATCAAGCTATGAGATACCATCAACTTTAAGACATATTCCAATTTCAGAGTTGTTAAGATATAGGGAGAAAAATGTGCATCTTAGAGCAGATGGAATACAGTGAGAACTAATTAAAGTGGAAAGTCTTCCCAGTTATCAACTGCTCCCCTCCTGTCACTGCTCTCCCATCCTCAATGCAGCTAATTGGCAGAACTGTGAGATATGTGATGTGTTTGAGATGCGTCTCTGCACTGGGCTGAATGCGTCAAGTCATGCATGAAGTTGGAGGACTGAGTTTAGACCAGAAAGAGCCGTGGAAGCTGTCTGACCTACAATTTAAGTAATTTAAGTTTCTGAAAAATAAAAGAATCTAGGAATTGAACTTGATAAGATTCTTGCTGCCTTTGAAGGAGTGATAAAGGACTTGTTGGGGTACCTGGATGCTCCTGCCATTTATAATGGTGTGATGGTTGGCTCCTCTGACTTCATGCACTGCTTATCCATTTTCCAGTGACTGTCAGGCTGAGATTCATGGGGATACCACTGTTTTCATTCCTACCCCCAAAGACAGAATTCTACATTGTCAATAACTCATTTCACTCAGGATTCTACCTAACGCCTGTTGTGATGATTCTACCTAATGCCTGTTCGCACCTGGAATGCTCATTTCATTCAAGATTCTACCTAATGCTTGTTCCACACCTGGAATTTCAGTGACTCAGGGGGCTGAGACAGGAGGATTCCAAGTTCCCGGCCAGCCTTAGCACATTAGCCAGGGCCTAAGCAACTTAGTGAGACCCTGTCTCAAAATAAAAAATTAACAGGACTGGGGATGTGACTCGGTGGTTAAGTGCCCTCAAGTTTAATCCCCAGTACTGGGGGGGGGGGTCCCCCCTACCTTTCTACCTAAGTATTATTCTTTATTTTCAATGGCTTCCAAGCATTCTTCTTAATATTGTAATAATTTAAAGCAGAAAGATTGTGCAATTTCTTTTCCTGGTAAAGATGGTTTCTCAGAGTTTGGAGAAGTCATTTTCCAGTCAGGTGAAGTGACAGAAGAATTGATTGAAGTCTTTCTTGTTTGTATTAGTAGACATACAGTGTTTACCCTCATACTTACACTACTTTCTTTCTTTTTTTCAGTTTTTGGGAATAGCATTTCTTGGAATTGGACTGTGGGCGTGGAATGAAAAAGTAAGTTGAATATCATGAAAATACCCACATTTCGGTTAGACTCTGTACATTACATGTCTCCTTTTTGTCTTTGACAGCTGCAGAGTGTAAAGAAATATGACTCTTGGATGAAAGAATGAATTCTTGAAAGTTAAATGTCACATTCGCCAAGACTCTTTAGGGATAGACCCTAAAATGTTTACTGCATCAAAATAATTACAAAAATAACAGTATTTGTGTGCAACAGAGAATGTGGTTGGGATTTAATCAGTTGGCCAGAGATCTATGTTTCCATAGCATATTTTTTACTCAGGCACAAGAATTTCAGTAATGCTTTTAAATATCACTAAACCACCTATAACCTCCCCCACCTCTTAAATCCTGTGGAAGATGACTCACGCTATAAAACATGTTATTTCTAGTATGTTGTGTGATAAACTATTAGCACGTGGTATGAAAGAAGCAGATATAAATTCACATTTGAATATCAAATGAACTCATCATTAATGCTCAAAAAATGCGAAGAGGTGGATGCTGATTGTAAGTATTAAGAACATTCACAAGTACAGTATAGTAAAAGGAGGAATCTGGAAATCCAGGGAGCGTGTTCTAAGTTATAGGGAGCTGGTGCAGTGCTGGGCCTGTTTCCGTTCCAAGCATGTTTATGAGGATGGCCGCCCGTGTTCACGCCTCCACTGGACTTCCCATTGCATCTTTAGTTTTTCTCTACAACTTCTCCTAACAAGGCCACCACTGGAATTCAAAAATGAATGTGAACCCCTTTTCTTTTCCTTATTTGGAAGTGAAACCTCCAGCAGCCTCCCTCTGTCCTGGTATTTGCTATAGTCAAGCCTCGCTGTCATCCACCTGGCCAGAGTGCGAGGGTGTTTGGTTGGTTAAAAGTTCTTGTAAACTAAGGGGTTAGCCTAACATTCCCCAGAAGGCAGTTGCTTCATCTCTTGGCTATTCACCCTGGAGCCTGATCACGCCTGAAGCCAGTTCTTTTGAAGTGATAAATGTATTAAGGGCCATTATCAGTAGATAAAAATGAGAAAAACTAAGCAGCTCCAGGTTAACAAAAGACCTTCACATGACAGTGGGAATCTCCACAACTAAAACAACATGCAGATAGACCCTTAGATAGACCTCCCTCCTAAAACAAAACTTGAAGTTAATTGTGAATTTTGAAAATGTGCTGTTTGGTGGCGGGTGCAGCTCAGATGTAGAGCGCTTACTCAGCGTGTGTGTGGCCCTGGGTTCCATCACTGACACCCTACTCCACCCCCCCAAAAAAAAGAAGGAAAGAAAGTATGCCACCCTCTGTTTATTTACAAAATGCCAATGTAGTATATTAAATGTCTTATGGAAAATGAACCTGTCCTCAGCAAATGTAGGCTTTTGAGGCAGGATTGTGATTATACATGAAGACAAATTGAGTTCCCCAAACAGAGATAATTTTATCTCCAGAAACTTTTCCATTGAATACTAATCTTCTCTTGGATTATGATTAGCTTTGCCTCATCCCAGTTAAGCTTAGGGATTTGTATTGGTGGAATCTCAGAAATTCCCCTTTTAAAAGCCCTCTGGTTGGTTAAATGCCAGATAACATAGCCTTTTATAACTCCTTTAATAAGAGTCCATTTCTATCCACTTTGAAAAGCTGCTGGGAGGTATTAAATGAACTAATTGTCTATTCTAGCAATAAACACTTGATCATTTTATAGGTTTTTTTTATGAAATATAATTATATTTTTATTTCATTGGTTGCCTTTTAAATGTCTCTTTTCTGATAAAATCACAAACTTGTAAAATTGGCAGTGTCTCCCAAATCCAGAGCAAGGGATAACATAGTGTTTCTCTTGAAGCCTGGTGTTACCTGCCAAGTCACCTAGCTACTGTGTAGCAGAACTTCATGAGCAGGGACCAGATAGTAGCAGAGAATAAAGGAGGTGTCCAGCCACACAACAACCCAATTTTGTGAGCACTGACCAGGTGTCTGTGCCCTGGGTATGGGGAATGCAGCAGGAAATGAGCTTGCATTCTAGTGGGACACTGACTGGAAGCAGGTAATTAGCCAAGAATATTCTTCTAGGTACTGGTGAGCACTGGCAAGAAACATTAAGTATAGGGTGAGGGCTACTTATGGTGTGGTAGGAGGAGTCTCTTTTAGATGGAATCCTTGGCAACAGCCTCCCTGTGAAAGTGGCATTGGAGCAGAGACCAGATGAAGTAAGAGAACTCTGCAGAGTAATGGCCTAAGAGCATTCTAGGAAGAGGGACAGCAAGTGCAGTGGCCCTGAGGCAGGGCCTGGGTGATTCCACTGAGTGACAGGAAGGATCAAGGACAGGAAGTAGGGGATGTGACTGGAGAGATAGGCAGAGACCAGGCTGGGCAGAGTCCTGCAGAATTTTGAGTATATTCTAGGAATCAGAGGAGCTGCCGGGGCATTTTGGTAAGGGAGTATCCCCATCCGACTTTCATTTTATGACTGTTCTGATTGCTATGTGGGTAAAGAACGCAGCTTCAGGGCTGGCTACAGACTGAATGTTTGTGTCCCCATGAATCAGATGTGGAGGCCCTCGTCCCTAGTGATGATACTTGGAGGTGAGGCTGTGGGGTGCAATTAGACCCTGATGATAGAGCTTTCATGAACAGGGTTAATGTCCTTATCAGAGGAGACAAGATCTCTATCTCTGTCTGTCTGTCTGTCTGTCTGTCTGTCTGTCTGTCTCTCTCTCTCTCTGCTAGGAGAGGACATAACCAGGAAGGGACCTCGCTAGGCAAAAAGGCTATTGGAACCTTTGTCTTGGATTTCCTGGTCCCCAGTACTGTGAGAAATAATAGTGTTATTTAAGCCACCCAGTCTATGGTATTGGATGTAGTAGCCTGAACAGACATGAGTTCAGATTCTGGCTCCTCCATTCACCATCTCCTCCAGGTGACTTTGGGCAACTGAGTTTTCTTCTCTGAGTTGCTCTTTTCTTGTGTGTGCAAATGGGCCCATTTCCTCACCTAATATTGTGAAGATTAAATGAGATGTTCCTCACCACAGCACCTGCTTGCAGGCTTTGGGTCCCTGGAGACATGGCCCTCTCCCTTGGAAGCATGACCACAGCCCATTCGCTCCTGCATAGAGGCAACAGCAGAGTGTGGTTTTGAAAGCTACTTCAAATTTTAGAGGAGTTCCAGGCTCAGACCCATGCAACAGAGAGGACTGATTTTATTTTAGGTTCTCTTAAGGAGGATGTGATGTGCATAGATCACCTAGTAGTAAACTGCAAAGGCCACACTGTTGAACTCCTTTGGGTTAACCTCCACACTGAGCCAGAACTCTGATGGGATGTTTTGAGGTGAATCCCAACCAGTTTGAGGGCAGCAGGCAAGTGTGCCCTTCATAAGCTGATAACATTAGTGGGTGAATCAGTAAATGCTCCAGCTCAAGATGTGGTGATATTTAAAGAAGGCCTAGAGGGAAAACCCTAAAACTGGGTCACAGATGGAAGGATCTGATTTCCACTGCGAGGATCAGATTTCCTAAACAGATGGGGCTTTATATTGTATTTATTTATTTAGCAGTAGTAGAGATGGAACCCATGGATGTTATACCACTGAGCTACATCCCCAGCCCTTTTAGTTTTTATTTTGATACAGGGTCTTGCTTAATTGCTTAGGCTTGCCTTAAACTCAGTCCTCCTGCCTCAGCCTTCCTAGTAGCTGGGATTTCAGGTGTGTACTACCCCAGTCAACTTAGATGGGACTTTAAACATATTTACTTGGAGTACAGAAACTTTGGAGACAAAAATTATTACCACTCATACTTAATGCCAGTCAGTTTTAAACCTAGAGTGAATGTTAGAAATAATTATTAAATAATTCATTTTATATAAATTCTAAATTGTCTGTGAAGAGGCAAAGGATGCCTGTCTCCAGGGAAAGCAACTTGTAGTTTTTCAGTGATCATAGGATCTGCTGTTTGGAAGAACACTAACAGTTGTGTAACATGAATCACCTCTATATCAACACTCTGGCAACATTCAGCCATAATGAACTCATTCATTCAAATAACATTTATTTAGCACATAGATGTAACAGGGCTATGCTGGATCTAGGGATATGAAGTTGAGGTGTTTTCAGTCATCAGGGAATTTACCCAGTTGTAGGAAGGGTTTGCATAAATGTATACATACATGTGCACAAAACAAGATATTACCATAAATACTACTTAGGAGTGTACATACATTTAATAATTTCCACAGCCACTACCCACCATTTCTCTCTTTGTGTTGCTCTTACTGTTAAAAAGAGCTTCCTTCCATCATATTAGACTCATATCCCACTAATTTTCATGCATTGGTTCTGGATCTACTCTGTTGGATCCTACAGAATAAGTCCTTCCATGTGTTAGCCCTTGAGGCAATTCAGGGTGGAGGTCTGATTCCTTTGGAGTTGCCAGACTAAACAGCTCTCTGGGTGGTCCTCACGGGCCTGGGCTAGAGTCCATTCTCCATCTTGGTCATGCTTCTCTGGCCTCCCTAAGTGTGTCTGTACTCTGGATGGAATGCTTTTGGGACAGAGGGAACAGGGCTAGATTGTGTCCCATCTCACATCATCGAATGTCTTTGAGGCTTGAGACCCACTGTTGTTGATCACTGAGTCCACAGCTTGCTGAGAGTCTCAGGCTGGTCACAGACCTGGCTGGCTTACCCACCCACCTTGTGTCTGGTGGTTTTCAAAGTCAAATGCAAGATTGCTTGTTTGTCAGCCCACCTCCATACCTGCTGAGATGGCTCTGGAGCCTGAACATCATTCAGCAGGTCGCCTTTCCTCTCAGCTTGGCTTTAGCTGCACACGGTGATCAATCTCCTCCCTTAATTCCCCCTTCTGAATGAGGACTTCCCGTAGCCTGTCCCTTGCCCCCCTGCCACCTGAGGAAATTCCAGTTCAGTAGGTCTGGGAGAGACCCTGGGACAAAAGCCTCCTCCATCGTTCTAACAGCAGTCATATTTAATTGTCACTGATAAAAATCACTGATATATTGAGCAGACCAAGGACAGACCCAACAACACGTCACTTGGATTTTCTCCAGAGGTGACACTCATTCACTTACATTTGCTCTCGGGTGTCATTAGTCAAGCTGGTTTTTTTTTCCCCTGTACTGGGGCTTTAACCAGGGGCACTCAACTACTGAGCCACATCCTCAACCCTTTTTACTTTTTATTTTGAGACAGGGTCTTGCTGAGTTGCTTAGAACCTCACTAAGGTGCTGAGGCTGGCCTCAAACTTGCCATCCTCCTGCCTCAACTTCCTGAGTCACTGGGATTACAGATGTGTGCCACCATGCCTGGCAATCAAGCAGTTTTTAATCCATCTGTTTGCCATTGCATCAGACTGTTTTTCTGCACCCTGTCTTTATAGATGGACTGTATCCTTCACTTTCTCTGAGTGACCAGCTTCAGAACTTAGTGGAACCTGACAGTTTCTCACTGATGTGCTGGATCCTGGAGCACATCACATTCTTACCCAGATATTTGGGTCTCTTGTCAGTAGAACAGGGATGAAGGCAGGGTGCGTTATTCCTCTCTCCTAGAAACACTTTCCTCACTTGGCTTCCTCCTGCTGCTCCTACCTGCAGACAGTGCCTTCCCACACAGCCTTGCTACTTTTATTTCACCTCCCTGACCTCTAAACTTTAGTTGCCCCAGGCTGTAACCTGAGACCACTGCTCTATCTTCACATTCTTCCAGAGATCCCAGGTAGGCTTAGGGCCTGCACACTAGACATCTTGCCTGACTTCCAGATTTATACTTTTGGTCCCAACCTCATCTGAATTTCAGATTCATACCCAGAGACACACCCAGGGTCTCCATTTCAATGTCCCAAGGGCTTCTCAATACTTCAGAGACAGCACTCCTATCCCAGCCCCCACCAGTCTGCCTTTCCCAATTGCAGTAAATGGCAACTCCTCCTTTCCACTTGTTCAGGTAGCCTTGACATGGTTCTCTCTTTTCCTCTTATACCACATTCAGTATATCAGCAAGTATTATAAACTCTCCCTTGAAACTCTACAGAGAATCTCATTTCTTCTCACCACCTCCTCTATTCTACCCTGGTCTAATCAGCCACAATGCCCTGCCTGCATTATTTCAGAAACCTTCCAGCTATTTTTCTGCCTCTACTCACATCCTGACACCCACCCCAGGCCTGTCTCCATGTTGCAGTCAAAATGAACCTTTAAAAATGTAAGACAGATCCTGTTGCTTGTCCCTCCAAACCCTTCTGTGAGCTTATCATTTTACTCAGAGCCATACATATGTGGTGCCTTGCCTCTGTGGCTTTACCTCCCACACTGAACCCTCCATTTCTGTGGTCCAGCCCTCTTCTTGCCATCTTGCCAGTCCTACATCCCAAACATGCCCCACCACCCCAGGGCCTTCGTACCTGCTTATCCTGTGCTTCGGAGGCTTTTTCCTAGAAAGCTTTTCTCACTAAAGAGCAAGCTCACTGGGGAATTTTTTGTTCTCCGCTACACTCCAGTATTTAGAACATTAAATGGCATGTGGTGGTGTTCAAGAAATATTGTCCATGAAAGAATAAATGAGCAAATGAACAATGAAAGCATTCTTTTAAACTCTGGCTTATTTGTGTTCTCTGTCATTGAATTATAAAAGTCATTTCCTCAGATCTCTAGTGAGCTTACTCTATTGGGATTTCTTATGGCATTAAAGGATGTAAAATTACATGTGGTTTCTAAAGTCTGATGTGAGAGTGGTAGTGTTAGAAATAGCAAGTTCATAAACTCCGGATATCAGAAAAGAAAATAGCCATTTGTTTCTGTCACAGAAGTGGGAATCTGTATGTGGTTATCTCACTTCATGAGAAAGTTAAGGTGCCTTTCCTTTTCCATTTTGCCCAACTTACTTACGTAGCTCTCAGGTGGGCAGGAGGGACAGCCTACATCACTAACAGTTCCAAGAGGACATGACCTGCTGAGTTGTTGAGGGGAAGGGATAGAATCCAGCTTTTTGGAATAGGAAAATTGCCCCTCCCTGATTGTTAGTGGGAGTTTAGGGTTCTCATTGCTCACCCTGCAATCTTGAACCCAGCCCTGGCCACTGGGCAGAGGGGATAACCAGGCCTGGCAGCCTGTCTCCTTTGCCCTAGCACTGTGCCCCACAGTGACCACCCACAAGATGTTTGTGACCAAAGGAATGAGAATATGCAAAAGAGCTTTATACATTGGAAAATGCTACACAGGAAAAAATAGCTCTTTCTGAAAGGGTTTCATTTTCACTTCTGTAAGGGACAGATGGCGTTCTATTTCAAAGGTGGAGACACTGGAGGCCTTGAGATGTTAAGAGGGACGTCTAGCCTGCTTCTGTCCAGTTCCCTTTCAGTGCTCCATGTCCACCCTCATGCTCCCTTGGTTGGGTTCCCTCGGGCATGATGGGAAGGAAAGATCTGGTGCACAGAGCCCTGCCCAGGAGGGAGAAATTAAGAGAATGGGAAATTAGCCCCCATGCTGCTTTTCTCCTTGATTTTCCTGCAAGTAGGGAAGATTCCTTCTCCTGAAAGCTTTTTCCAACCCTCTGCCTCAGGGGTATCAGAAAAGAAGATAGCCATTTGTTTCTGTCACAGAAGTGGGAATCTGTTTGTGGTTCTTATTCTAGAACCTTCCCATTGCTTCCTATCATGGTCCCACAGTAGAATCACCCTAAAAATCCTTCCCCCTCTTTCCAGGAAAGGATGTTAGAGACAGTGAGGCCAGTACTTTAGGCAGTTCAGGTTCTTGTCTGGAGTAGGCAGTGGGTGGAAGTGGTTACCCAGATGACTAGAATAGAAAAATGGACTCCTCAGCTGTGAAGGCACAATAGGGAGATATCTCTGACATGCTAAAAAGACTTCTGCAAAGATTTCATTTTATTGACTGAAGTGTAGTTTGCTTGTCTGCCTCTCTCCTCCTCAATTATCCACATAATCCTCTCATGTTCCCTATTGCATCTGAATAGCTGGATGGCAAACAGCTCTTGGTCTGTGCCTGGAAATTACCCTGTGCTCTAACCTGCTGTAATCAGCATGTCAACAAGTGCATGACATGTCACAAAAAATAGTTTTCCTCTCTTTGTATCTCCTTTTACTTTATTCAGAGGAACTTCTCTAAGAAAATTCAAGTTGGTCAAAATTTTAATGATTTTGTTGTTTATTCTCAGATATCTATTGCTGCCCTCCTCTCACTTTGAGGCACAGGTCCAGGCTCAGTTATACAGGATTGCCCAACCTCTCTTCACACAGCAGTGTCCTTGTTGGCCCAGGCCCATCTGCCTTGGGCCCAGAGGAGGGGGAGGATGTGGGCCTTGGCCCCTCTTCCTCCTCTCCCCTACTCACCAGAGGCCCTGCTCATTTCCTTCCCTGGCAGAGTGGGGTGAGGGTTTGCATATTCTGGGCCTGGCAGATATTAAAGGGGGATGATGTCTTGGTCATTTGAAGCTTCCCTGCTGAGTTCCTCTGCCTGGTGGTTCCTCTGAGTTTGGTAGTATCTGGGTAGCCGCTTGGCAACCTCAGCTCAGACCTTGCCTCTTCCTCAGCCAGTATACCTCTGACCTCTGCCTTTGGAGGTCTCTGCTTACCCTGTGGGCAGCCCTATCTGACAGGAGTGTCAAGACAACCCCAAGCTGCCCCTCCTGCGTTGCCCTCCTATTTTCTCTTGGACACAACCATCTGTGAATGAGGTCAATGCCACCTGCCAGCACCCCTCCACACACACCCTTGCCTGGCACCGGAACAGTCAGCCAGCTCCCTAGGTTTCCAGGGCAGGAGCCAGCCCACATCCCCCAGAGCCCTTCCCAGGCAATCAGGCTCTAATTGCCATGTGTCCTGACTGTAGACTGCCACTTCAGAGCTCCAGGGTTCCCCTTGAATCTCCTCACTAGGGTTAGAGTCAGAAGGACAGTGTCCCCACCCGCCCTCACCCCGGGGAGTGTTACCACGTAGCACAGCCACTGCTTTCTCCAGGGACGTCTCAATCCCTTCATGCAGCCATCCCACTGACCCCTTTCTGCTTGCCTGATTTTGCTGGGGTGTGCGAGACAAAGGGGTGGAGGTAGCGTGTGGAGGGCAGGGGTCTTATTAGCTCCTGGCTCACTTTGATCTTCCTAGTGATCCGTGAAATCTGATGTGTTTTTCTTAAAATTCTAGAAACAGATACATGCTGTTGGGTTAGAGATAAGTGTCTCCTTGCCCATTGCTACCTGCTGTCTTTACACAGTAGGGCATAGTGGGTGGTTAGCACACTGTTCAGGGGTCAGGTGGGCTGGGCTCAAATTCCTGCTCTGCTACTCTCTCACCTGGGTGACAGGGCAAGTTACTGCCTCTCTGTGTTTCCTGATGGGATGTTAGTGCCCAGCTGCTGGGTTTGTTGTGAGGGTGAGGCAAAGCTGGGAGCTCAGTGCCTAGCTGAGTCAGTGCTTAGCAGTGTGGTTTTTGCTAAAGTTCCCAGCAGCTCTCACCTGGATTGCCACAGATCGCCCAGGTGCTTGCAAGGCACTTAACTGCTGCCTGAGCAGGCTTCCTACATGCAGATGTGGTTGGGCCTTTCTCTCCTCAAAATGCCTGTAGAGGCAAATCCAGCCTCACCCTGACAGCCTCTTCTCCTCTTGCCACCTGTCACACTCCCACCTAGATGCCGCATTGAGCCAAGACCTGTCACCCTGTCTCCATACTTGCTGATACAAACCACCCCTCCCTCTGCCCCCTATGACACCCAGTGCCAGGTCCTCTGTGCAGCACACTCTGTTTTAGTTTCTCCCCTCTAGGCCCAGCTCCCCTAGGGTGTCACTGCTTCGTTCTTTCTAAGTGTCCTTGATTAACACAATACCTGGCCCCACAGGCAGTCCCTGTTGAAGTATTTGCTCAGTATCTAATGAGTCGGATATCTCTGTGGTTTCAGAATAGTCGATCACCACCACTAGGCTAGACTTTGCTTTTTTTCACTTTGGTTTTGGAGCACCATGATCAAAATCTGTCTTAGTATGCTTCTGACAAAATACGATAGACTGCGGAACTTTCGCCACAGACTTTGATTTCTCATAGTTCTGGAGTCTGTAAGTCCAAGATGAAGGTGCTGATCAGTTCAGTTCCTAGGGAGGGCTCTCTGCTTGGTTTGCAGATGGATGCTATCTTGCTATTTCTTCACATGGCAGAGTGAGAGAAGTTGGGTTTCGTCTCTTCCCTTCTTATAAGGACACCTAGCTCATTATGGGGTTCCCACTCTGAAGACCCTCCCCACTTAGTCACCCAATTATCTACCATCATACTGAGGGTTAGGGCTTCAACATAAGAATTTAGGGGTAACATATTCAGTCCATAACATTCTCTGTTATTATTCAGTTTAAACTATATACATAGCCTGGAATGTTCCTAGGTACTTCTCCCCTCTTCTGAATGTGCACATGAAAATTCTGGGGAATGGTTAGGAAAACGTGGAACTTCTGAAAGGTGGCACTTTGGCATTTGACTGTTCCCGAATTTATGCAGCAGTCACTCACCAGTGCTCATGGGGAGAGTGGTTTCCCTGCCTGTGAGCGACTAGCTGACAGGACTTGGGGCAGCTGCTTGGTTGTGGGATTTTATGTAGACCTAAAAGATGATTGTCACTTCTCCTCAAAGGCAGGTCATGACCATTCTTATCTGCAAGAAAAGATTACTTGAGTCTCACTGATAACCTTGTTGTTTTTCCCTTTTCTTACTTTTTTTATTTAAAAAAAATTTTTTTTTGAGACAGGATCTTTTTAAGTTGCCCTGGCTGGCGTCCAACTCATGCTTCTCCCTCCTCAGCCTCCCAAGAAGCTGGAATTACAGGCATGTGTCACGTCACGACGCCCAGCTCAGCCCACTGATAACCTTCTGTGATAAGATAAACTGGGAAGGAACCACATGCCTTTGAAGCTGCTGGTCTTCCTGAAGACTTGCCTCTTTGTCAGCTGCTGTTATTCCCTTACATCTGGGACTCTTCAGGTCTAAAAAGCTTTCTTCTCCTCCCTAGTCCTCTTCTTGGCCTCTGCATCAGTTTCTTGGGTAGATAAAGGTTTGGGGTTTTTCAGAGTGGCGTTTCCATGTAACTTTCTTTGAGGGTTTTTGGTAAATTTCTATAGGGACAGGCTTCTCTGTGGTCCTCTGGCCCCTACTTGGTCTTTGTGTGGACATTGTTTGCAACCACATTTCCAATTCTCCAGGACCACCCCTGGATAACCGCATTTTCTTTGAAATGTCATACCTAGTCTTCCTGTCTCAATAAGAACATGCTTATCTCCCTCTTACTCTAGGGAAATTGTTGTCAGTCCCACTCCAGTAGAGCCTGATTTACGGAGGACTGTGTGAATCAAGACCCTGTCTCATAAATCTCCAAGGGGTCCATCTGGCCTGACTTTGCATACACATTTCATATGCCTGTCTCTCTGTTTCTCATCCAGCAGTTGAAAGGAATGTGCTTGTATACGCAAAAGCAGAAGAGTCCCAGACCTCAGGGTGTATGAGTGCTATTTTTGTATTTCTTTTCTGTGTGGGTTGACAGAGAAGAAGCTGAAACTTGCCAGGTGGCACACAGAGGCTGCTCTGTGCTTGTGGTGAAAAAAGCCACAGACACTCCTGAAGTTTATTGGTTTGGAACCCTCTGGAGCTTTGTTTGCCTTTTCTGTTTCTGCCTGTGCATAGAAACCTCTGTCAAGAAGAAATCGTTACTCAGAACATATTCCTTTATTGCAGAACCATGGGGAGAAGCTGCTTCAATTCCAGAGCTAGCTGAATGATCGAAGTACTAATGAGGAGATGGAGATAAATGGGAAGGCTGCTGATTTTTCACATTCTTTCCAAGGCATACTATGTTCAGCAAACCACAGGACAGTCAGATCTCACAGAAGACAGGATGTGGTTCAGCAACTGAGGGTCATTCAAGAGTAGTGACTCGGACACCCAGTGTGTCCAGCCAGCCCCCTGAATGCAGAGGTGTCCTTGCTCCTGGTTCCATGCACTGCCACAGTACTGCTGATTGTACCCACCTGCCTGCTGCTGTCACTGACTTCCTTCTGCTCTCTTCTCCGCAACACCATGTCTGTGTACTCTTAGCTTCCACTCTCTCGAGGCCTCTGCCTATTCCTGACTTTAGCTTATTCATGGCTTTCCCTTCTGCCTTTCTCTGCATGTCTTAGATTATTCCCAGTTCCTCTCCCCAAAAATCTGAGTAGCATGCCCCAGTCACTGTCATCTCCATTAGGCATGATCATCAGATGTGGCCATAATTTTCCTTAGAAGGGGCTCAGAGAGGACAAGTGCTCAGAGTGAAATGGAGTCAACACAATGGAGTCAACACAGTTGGACTAAAACTCCTCTTAGATGCCTCTGTAGTACCCAATGACTTCCTTCTGTTCTAATATAATAGTAATAAAGGTGATAAACTTTTATTGAGTTTTTACTATGTGCTAAGAACTTGATGTTTGAATTTACTTGGATTATTTTTCATTCATGCTTATAATAACCTTATGTCATAGGGTACCATTTCACATGTGTGGAAATTGAGACCTAGGCAGGTGAGGTAACTTGCCCAAGATCATAGGTAGTAAGAGGAGGAATTGGGATTCAAAGCAAGGTAGTCAGATAACAAGTGCTGGCCTGGATGTGGAGGAAAGGGGGCCCTTGCACAGTGTTGATGGAAATGTAAAAAATATTGCAGCCATTATGGAGAACACCCCCCTGGCAGCATGAGGTTCCTCACAAAACTAAAAATAGAGCTACCATGTAATCCAGCTCTCCCGCTCCTGGGTATATTCCCAAAGGAAATGAAGTCAATGTACTGAAGAGACTTCTGCATTCCTGTGTTCACTGCAATACCATTTAAAATGGCCAAGAAATGGAAACAACCTAAGTGCCCATCCCTGGATGAATGGGTAAAGAAAATGTGGTACGTATACATAAAGAATACGGTTCAGCCTTTGAAAAGAAGGAAATCCCACCATTTGTACAACATTATGCTACAGAATAAGCCAGGCACAGAAAAACAGATTCTACATGATCTCACTTATATGTGGAATCTAAAAAAAGCAAACTCAACTGAAGCAGAGAGTAGAGTGGTAGTGTCCGGGGACTGGGGAGAGTAGGAGTGAAAGTGGGGTGACGAAATGTTGGGCATCAAATTACAGTTAGGAATAAGAAGCTCTGATGTGCTTGTGCCCAGCAGGATGACCATAGGTAATGATCATGTACTGCATATTTCAAAAAGAAGATTTTGAGTGTTGACACCACAAAGACATGTTTTGAGTAGGTGTTTACCTTGACTTCAACATTATACAGCATATCCACATAGGGAACACTGCATGATGCCCCATAAGTATGTGCAGTTTTTATGTTTTTGTATATTCCTTTTTAAACATAAAGTTGAAAAAAGAAACCATAGTTACTATGTTGGCCTGCCCCACACTTAGCCTCCTCCGAGCTACCCTCCTTGCTATGTTTAGAATCCTGGAGGAAATTGCAAGTGAGCCACGTGAGCTGGAGTACTGATTTATGCAGGTTGAAGACTCTGGAACGCTCTCTTTGCCCCTCTCTGAAGCAGCTTGTCTAAGTGAATGGATTATCAGTCCCCCTCATTCCTTAATGGACACGTATGGATACCTTTTTGTTTGCTGGCTGTTTCACTTCTGTTATAATGATGATTGTCTCAGACTTGTTCCATTAACATATCTTATTTCCTTTTAGACGCATATTTGTCTCTGCTGAATTCTGAGGGACACTGTCTAGTACCTTGTGGACAATGGAAATCTATTTTTGCTGGAGCCTCATTTCTTTAGGACTGTAGATTGATAATGCCAAAACCTAGTTGTCCAAAAACCAATCTATGGAATGGCCAAGATGTTGAATATATTTGTTTCTCTCAACTTTTGAATTGATTGCTATTCATTTCATCTTTATAGCAGTGCTATAGGTTCTGGTCAATTCATTCTTGCCTCTACTGCCTGCTGTACCAACAGCTAGAGGCTACAGGTGGGAGAGAAGACCAAGGGAACTAAGAACAGTGAGGACATAGGAACACACAGTTTGACTATGAAGAGTGCTTATGACTATGTTCTTTTGATCAGTCCTTATTAATGTGATCTTTATTATAAGAGGAATTCTTCCTATATTCTAAATCTGTACTGCTTTTGAATATATTTTTCTTATGATCTGCAATCTTGATCTCTGACTCTTATTCTGTGTCTGCAATTCCTGTTCAGAATCCCACTTCTGTGTTAGTGACAACAAATAGTTAAAGGAAGTACATATTACGTCAGTTAACAGACAAAGTACCTGAAGGTTTCCATCCAGAACTGGCTAATTTCATTGATGATGTGGAATTGAGAAAGTTAACATGAATGAAAACAATTTATGCTGGTTTAGTTGCTATGTTAACTTGAAATATCAGCCAGCTGGGTAAAGTGACCATTTTAAATCCAGCACTTCCTTCTACCATTGTCTGCTTCTGGCCCCCACAGCACTTTTCTTCCCTTGCATAAAGTGTGGGCTCTAGTTTGGGCCTTTTGTGTGTGTGTGCCACTCTCCTGATTCCCAAAGTAAAGGAAGACCCACAAAGAACCCTCTTAAGCAATCAAGGGTTGTCTTCTGAGGATTCCCAGAGTGACACTCAGGACTCTAGGACAGGCCAGCTTCTGGGCCCAGGGATTTTTACTGTTGTCAGGAATTTTCCCTCCTTGTTCTCATCTTTGTTTCTTCCTAAGCTCTGGCTTTCTGTTTCTCACTGTAGGTTGACTTTCTCCAAGTGACAAAAAACATGACCATTCTGCACATGGCTCCAGAGTTTGGCATTTTACAGTTTCAGCCACTAGAGAGGCCTGTTCTAAATCCCAGCATCCCAGTAAGGGGACTCGGCTCTCATGGGGGCAGTGGCCTCATGTAAGGAAGTGACAGCTCCGAGGGGGCTGTGGAGTGGATGGAGGAGGAGGAGGTGCTTGCAGGTTTCCCCAAGACTAGGTGTCTGCCGGTGTTGTTCTTGCACATTCCTGAGGATTTACCACAAATCCCACTGCCTAGTTTAAATCACTTGGCAGACTTCACTGTAATCTTAGATTTTTTTTTCTTCCAGCTTCTTGTCAACTACAAGCTTTGATGATAATTATTCTTCCGCAGGCATGTACTAGTGCTTCTTCCTCATTTGTCAAATTGAATGTAACAGAATCACAAAGTCCATTGAGAAACCCCTCTTTAAGACACAGAAGGCTGACCTGTCTTCTCCCCATCATTTTCGTAATCCAGAGTCATTGCTGCCAGGATGATGTTAGGCTCAGTAGAACTTCTGCTCTGCAGTGAGCATTTGGACACTTTGCATAGATGAAAGAGCCGATCTTTTCTCCCTCTCCATCTAGGTAGTAAGCCCAAGAGAAAACTGTCATTGGGCATCGATTTCAACACGGTGCTTTAAGACTTGAGTTAATTATATACTGTATTCTTGAAAAATGCTGAGAGTAGATGGAATGGATTCTTACCACAAAAATGATAACTATATGAGGAAATGCATGTTAGTTAGCTAGATTTAGTCATGCCACAGTGCGTGTGTGTTTGTGCATGTGTGCACATACGTACTTCAAATCATCGTGCAGGGTAAGTACACACAATTTTGCCTGTCAATTAAAATTTTTTAAATAAATAAAGGATATCTTCTTCTCATCAAAAGAAGATTTGAATTAGTTTGCAACTGATAACTCCTGGGTATATTCTGAATCCATTAAAAATAAAGTTCTTGGTAGTCTGTCCTATGCTTCTCAGAATAGTAGTTTCCCCAAGGTATTGATAGTATCTGTCTACAGCCCCATCTTTGGCGGGGATTTAGATTAAATGAGTAGAATCTGCAGTCCAGCTAGACCCCCAAATGCTTGTTGTTTCCATGGAAACAGTTGAAGGCCTCTCAATTAAAATTGCCCCTGCAGGCTAGAGAGAGTATTAAAATGAGTTTGTCTGAGAAGCCAAATTCTCATCCTCCAAATTAAACCCCGAGAGGGCAAATGATTGAGGAATCTACTGATCGTTGGGATCATAATTTTTTTTACCTTTTGGGGAGGAATTTTCTTCTTGATATTTCAGGCATGTGAATGTTTGTTTGCTTGTTTGCTTGCCTTATAGAGCCACCCAGATAAGTGTCTCTATTGTCCACAGAGCTCTTTGTGTACAACCAAGGACTGTAGAAGTGTTTGGGAACAATCTGATCTTTGCTCAGACTTGAGTGTGAGTCACAAAAAGCCCATTAAAAATGGATGAAATCATAGAACAGTCTTAAGTTGGAAAGAGCCTAAAGGTCATTAAGTCCCAACTTCTCATCCACTTTAGGAATCCTTCCTTGAACACAGTTGAGAGGTCCCAGCCTCAGCTGCCCATGAAGGGAACCCTGTAACTCTAAGGGCAACCTTTTCTCCATTGCTAGAGACTGGGTGGTGTTTGAAATGCCTCTTTAAGATGGAGCCGATGTCTTTGTCATTTCCACCTCTGCTACCTCCTCTTGCAGGTGGCAAGTAAAGAAAGCCTAAGTCTTCTCCCATAATGAAGTTACCTTTTCACATTTTAAGAATAGTATCATGTACCCCTAAAGCCCTTTCTTCCAGTGGCTGAACAGGTGCAGAACATTCAGACTTTAACACCTGTGCAAAGAGGAGAGATTGGTTTCCTTCCCACATTTGGTCCCTAACACCATTGCCTGGATCTTGTCTGACTTTTCTGGCAAGTTTTTTCTTGGCAACATTTGTATAGGTGGAGAATTTGTTCCAGTACTTCTGTGTTTCCTTTCACCCATTCTCCTCCTGGACTGACTATTCTAGTTCAGACCTTGGAAACCTAAGAAATAAGTTGTGTTCTGGGGACGGGTGTGGCTGCCTTCTGTGATGTCACTGCTGAAGGTGGTAGACTCACCCTTCATTCCCAAAGCTTCCCAGCCCTGATTGAGACTTCACTTAAACCTTTGACCTTTTCTGCTAGGGTTAAGCCTTAATTTTTAAGAGTCTTTTGTCTATCCCCCATATTTGTTCTGTTATTAATATACTATTGTGGTTCTTAGATTGACACCACTCTAAAAAGAAAAACCTAACAAACTACTCTTCTCCAAATGTTTCTGCAACCTTAGAAAGGCTTGAAACTTAAAACTCTTAAACTCAGGTGTTGATTAGCACCAATTGGGACACAAAGGGAAGCAAGTACATGACCACAACATGGTAGGGGAAGTACTGACATAGTCTGTTCTGATTCCCCAAAATCATTGTATGATCTTCAGCCCATCCTCAAACTGCTCTGGGTTCCTTTCTCCTCATGTGTAAAATCAGACGAATTCTTCCTGTTCTAGGTTGTTGGAAGTGTTTTGAAAACAAATATACAATATCAAGACTTTACAACAAACCATACAGCAAACTATAGCCCAATACTCTTGAGGTATTTTGATTTTGGAGTTCAAAATGAACTTAGTAAGAAAATAAAGTATTGGTGATATTGGATATTTGAGACTCACAGTTTCAAAACAATAGTCTCTCATCTTTATGTGAATGATTAGTAAGTATGACATTACATTTTGAAGAAAAAAAATCTCTCAACTTCTAACATAGGTTCTGAGTGGTATTTGATGTGGTCTTATACTTGAAAGAAAGGATTTCAGAAACAAGTAGCATTGCTTGTGGACAAATAAATCTACTCTGGATTCCTTTGTTAGTCTTGGGATAGGAGAATCAAAGGGTTGAAAGTGATGGAGTCTTTGATTTTTTTTTTTTTTATTATTATTTTATTTTAATCCCAGCTCTTAAAAGAAGCTGTTAGGAAATAACCCCTAACTACCAAACATAGAACATCCATCAGCACAAACTGAGTAAGTGGGCTCCCGGGGCTCTGAGCCATGCAGCTCAGGGTGGATCCGAGATGCAGTTTTTCCCTGGGAAACTTGTAGGAGCTTGTGGTCAGAACTGGCTGCTGTGTTCATTTTTAGCTTCTAGCTCTCCCTCTGTTTCCTGAGAAATGCCAGGGGCTTTGAAGTAGGCCATTGTCTAACATCCCCAGGCCCAGGGGACTTGAAGATGACTCCCCTTCCTTTTAGGGTGTCAGAGAATGTGTTTTTCTTGCACTCTTTTTTGGACTTATTACCACTTTTATCTGGGGACATTGAAGCAACAGTAATAAATTTTCTTCTTACAGACTCTGATGATAGTTTCTTAGGGTCATTTTGTTTTTTTATTTTGTTTTTTGCTCTCTCTCTCTCTCTCTCTCTATATATATATATATATATATTTTTTTTTTTTGCCAAAATATAAACAAATGTGGACCTCAGAAAGAAAGCAGTTTCTTTTCCTTTCCTTCTTTCTATTTCCCCCTTCCCTCCTTCCCTTCCCCCTTCCCTTCCCCCTTCCCTTCCCTTTTCTTTTCTTGGTGGTGTCTCTGGAATACTAACCATGCCTGATCATTCAGATGACCTCTGAAGTGTTGCTCTGGGGACAGGGGGACAAGTGCTGTAGCCCTCACATGTTAGCAAACTGGCCTCACATCCTGGCCCCTTATGTGTTCTTTTCCACTCCCAGGGAGTTCTGTCCAACATCTCGTCCATCACTGATCTTGGCGGTTTCGACCCAGTGTGGCTCTTCCTCGTGGTCGGAGGAGTGATGTTCATTTTGGGATTTGCAGGGTGCATAGGAGCACTAAGGGAAAACACTTTTCTTCTCAAGTTTGTAAGTATCGCACTCTCTGCTTGCAGATTTCAAAGCCAAATTCTTATCTTACATCAAGAGGACACCCTGGCTACAGGCAAGATGGTGAGCTGTACCCAAGGCACTGACAAAAACCTGACCCAAGTCTTGTTTTTCTTTCAGGCGAGCTTTCTAGATTCCCTCAACCCCCACCCTGGATCTCCCTCCTTAGTAATATAAATTTCATTCACCCATGCTATCCACAGAGATTTTATACACGTATATTACAAATATAGTCTAATCCCTAAAGTAGATTTAGGACAAAGGTGGGTACATATATTTCTTCTTTTAAGTGATTTTCTCCATTTTTTAAACATATTTTTAATAACTTTTAATTAATTAATTAATTAATTTATTTATTTGGTGCTGAAAATCAAACCCAGTGACTCACATGTGCTAGGCAAGCACTCTACCACTGAGCCATAAACCCAGGTCCGATTTCCTCCGTTTTTAATGTAAAGAGTAAATAGAAAGCTGTTCAGGTATTGGTCTCTAGAAACCAGGTCTAAACACAGTGACAGTGGCTTGTCAGATTAACTCTGGTTTTAGTAAACATAGAGAAACAGAAAAAGGTAAATCTCCTTTGTGCTTGGCCAATACAAGGATCTTCTTGGTATGATCAGCATAGTGTTTAGTTCCTTTACAGAGTGTTTGTGTGATTGCTATCAACAGGAATATTTGTAGAGGAGAGATTTTACCAGGAGGTCTATAAGGATTAAAAGTAAAAGTAAAGAATGAAAAATGAAAGCCTTCCTTTTGGAGAGTGTATCTAAAGGAGAACAAATGGCCTGTGCTGCATGTTTGTATCTGAAATAGGATTGGTAAGGGTAGCCAAGGGTCTGCTGAATGAGCCTGTGGATGTGGAGTTTGGCATTATGGTGAGTCCTATATGAAAAGCATCTCTACTCCCTCTCCAGGAACAGGGAAGTGATCAGACCATGATCCTTCCTGTGGTGGAGGAAGATAGTAGGGATTTCCTGAGAACCATTATTTTTTTCATTCTGGTGCTGGGGATTGAACCCAGGGGTGCTTAACCACCCGAGTCACAGAGTCTTGCTGAGTTACTTAGGGCCTTGCTAAGAAGCTGAGGCTGGCCTTGAACTCAGAATCTTCATGCCTCAGCCTTTCAGGTGGCTGGGATTTCAGGCATGTGCCACCATGCCTGACTTCAAAGGACCATTGTTGTATAACTAGAATCCTTCCCAACCTTTGTTGACACGACATCACGTAGGATCATTTTCATTTAAAACTGGAGCATATCCTGGATCTTGTCCCAACAGCCATGTGGCCTGTGATTCTTTGAAGAGGCTTTTTTTTTTTTTTTTTTTTTTTCTTTTTTCTTTCTGGTGGTGCTGGCCTGTGATTCTCTTCGCCAGATTATCTGACAAATTTTCTCAAACAATAACTAAAAGGATTCACTGCACCCCACCCAGGCTGGTCCCTTTTGCATTTGGCAGCTTTGGCTGTGAGAAGGAGGCTGTTATCCTGAAAGTTCATGTGGCTTTTGCTAACAGAAAACCCAGGAGTGCTTGTTCATAGGTACAGTGTAATGAGCAGCTCCTTCTCTATACACGGGACTGTGGTAGTAGTAGCTAGTTGCCCAAGACTCTACCTGCGTTTTCTTCCAGATTCATCCTTGCACACACAGAGCCAAATGCCTCATTCTTGCCTTGCCAGACCTGTGGAGCCTCCAATAGAGCTTTTCCCAGACCCTCACCTGCCAGCCCGCCAGCCTTCTGGGCATGAGGCACTTCTGAAGGCTGGGCTCACTTAGCCTTATCATAGCCTGTTTGGGCCCTGTCATACTTACCTGTTGTCACTCTTTTGTCAGCTTAAGTCTCCATGTTCCCAAATATGGGATCCCCTTTACTGTGATTTACTTAAATATAGCTTCATTAATAATAGTAGTTTATAAAATCCCATGTTGAAAATAAAAAAAATATTTCTACTTTTTGGCTTTTTTTAATTCTTGGAGAATATTTTAAAGGGCTTCTTTCTCTATTTAGTACAAACGACAGAAACTGGCTGAGTAAATGCCAGCATGCCTCCACACAGCCTCAGATGTCCAAAACCAGGACAATTGCTGAGGAAAAATCCAGCAGTGAAGGGACTGTGAGATAGAAGCGGAGCTTCCTGTTGACCGAGGCCCTAGGATGAAGCCTGTGAGTTAGTGTCTGCCCTTTTAGAAATAGGAGAAGTTAGCTCACAAGGCCTGGGGCATGTAGTTTTCCAAATATTTGAAATCAATTGAATTTGGACTTGATATTTGATATGTATATTATGTAACCTGAGAAAATGTATCAGGGGAACTGGAAAATGAACTTCCCTAACCTTTACAGAGATGAGAACAAAAATCTCATTAAAATCTGTGCATGACTTCTGTCTTGCTGTTTTTTGTGTGTGTACAACGAGCATGCTAGCTATGATTTTATCATTTCTATAGTGTGGGAACTATCACATTTGCATGTTTGGGGTGGTACCCCAGTTAAGGGAAGGGAACTATATTATAGGAGGTAGGCACTGAGCAAAAGCAGTATGGATTTTTTTCTTCTTTCCAGATAAAGGAAAACTTAATTCAAAATTATTGGTATCATTAATGATAATTAAGAACTGTTTCAATTTTATTTCCAGTGAACTCATGGAGGAAAGATAACCAGAAATTCTCTGAGAACCTGAAGAACTGAGTTGGAGATTCTAGAGTTGGGGTCTAAACCTTGGGGTCCTAGATTTTGCCAGACACTTGAGTTCTTCTTTTGCTATAACCCTCCTTCCACATCCCTCCTCACAGAACCACGCCTGGCACCCTAGATAAGCACTCAGCTCTAGTGGTGTGAAATTGTCCCACTCCACTGCCTTCTCCCACCCCATCCTCCACCCCCAGGTCACTTAAGACTGTGAAGTCCTTGAAGGCAGGGGTATGGTCTTACTCATCCTTGCTTCTGCAGATCCTGCCCTACCACAGAGCCGTTGCAGGTCATTCAACTGATGTTTGCTGAGTGAATAAATGTTTTTGACTAAGTAACCATTGTTCCCTTGCACCCCTCCCTCTACACATTCTCTCTCGGGGTGTCTGCTTGCTGACCGCTCACTGCTTTGCAGCCTTTAGGACCTGGGCCCAGCAGGTGTGGCCCCAATGTCACCCTCTACCATTCTTGCCCAAGAGTTTGCCTATAGTCTGCCCTCTGGTCTTATTTCTCATAATCTATTTAGTTTTAAAAAATTGAGAAAGGTAAGGATGTGGGAGTGATTAGAGGTGGAAAGAATCATGGGCATAAACAGAAGTCAGTAAATGACTAAGACAAGGCTCTTCTGAGGATTCTAGAAGGAAGGGAGATTTCTCCAGAGTTATGAGCAATTACCACATTGCCTTATGGTCTCTAGCCCTAAACTCTTGTTATCTACATGAGCCACAAGTCTCCCTTTGGCTGCAGTTGGATGTTATTTAAATGTTTCCTGAGCATGGTGCTTCCGGGAGGAAGCCAAATACAGCTAGCATTCCCGAGAAAGCCCTTAGCCCGGGGGGCTCATTCTGTTTTCATAATTGGAGATTATTTTCATGTCACATTCATACCTCCCCCCACTTCCTCTTTGACTTCTTCATCCAAGATGAACAGATCTGTTATTTTATGCTGTACAGCAGGTGCAAAGGGGAATTAAAACTGTCTGAATCCATAAAAAGAATATATTGCATAAAGAATCAAGGCCACAGTACGAATGACAGATGATTATAAAATATTGGGATAATCTATCTTTGAAGTTAGAAAAAAGCTTACTCGAGGTACGGGCAGGTCATTGTTCAGATGTCTGGCAGTACATTAATCACGAGAAATTCATTAGGCCATAATGTGGGTCTAATGAGAAATTCCTATTACTCATGTTTGCTTATGGGCTTTGTTGGTTAATTATCAAATGGAACTCCAGAGACTCTAAAATGTGATTATGAAGTGATTTTTAATTTTTAAAAATTCTTTCTTGGAGTGTAATATTCTATTAATAAATCTTAAGAAACTGAAGATTATCTGCTTTGGAGATGTGTAACAATCAACTGTAATTACAAACCTTTTTAGAGAGTAACTATTTAACTACATACGATCAAAACAGGCCTTTTAACTGTGTTCTGTGTATGTGTCTTTTGTCTTAGTTTTCTGTGTTCCTGGGAATTATTTTCTTCCTGGAGCTCACTGCTGGGGTTTTGGCATTTGTTTTCAAAGACTGGATCAAAGACCAGCTGTATTTCTTTATAAACAACAACATCAGAGCATACAGGGATGACATTGATTTGCAAAACCTTATAGACTTCACCCAGGAATATGTAAGTTCAAATTTGGTTTATTTTAAAGTTGAAAGTCTTCTCAAAAGGATGACCCCACAATACTCTTCTGGCTTCTGCATCTCTGCCAGCTAGAAACTTCTCTGACTTTTCTGCATGTTTTTCTTTTCTTCTTTGTCTGCTTGTTTATTATTTTCTCACTCTGTGACTTATAGGATTTGCATCTTAAATGGAAATGTTATATTCTTAACTTGTGTCAACTTCAGGTAGAGGAACAAAGAAGAAAACTTTCGTAAAAAAGAATTATAATCATAGCAGTCCTTGCCTATCAGCCTTTGAAGAACACTGTTCTGCTGTGGGTTTAAAGTTTTATTTGGTTATTAAATATGGATTTTTTTTTATTCCTTGACCCCCTTTTTTGGGAACTCTCCCTACCTCACAACTTGTAACAATGTACTTCATAGAATATTTGTCAGCAAAGTTCCTAAAATATGCCTATTCAAATATTATTATAGCATGTGCAGTTGAAACCAAAAGTTTAGAAAATTCTAACCCTCGGAGTTCTCCTAAATCCTAGCTTTCTAGCAAGTGGAGAATCTGTGCAGGAGAGTTCTGCCCACCCCTCAGGTGTGTAAACTTGACTCTGTGACAGCTAACTCAATGCAAATAGAGAAGCAGCTGCCCTTTTTCACTCAAAATGGTATAAAAGAGGGACCCAGAGACACAAGGTCTCAGTGACGTTGGGCCAACAAAATCTTGCCCTATTTCCTTATTAGAAAAAAATAGAAATATTAATAGCTACTATCTAACTCATGGGGCTATTATAATACTCAAGTGATGTACATGGTTTTCTATTAGGCCTGAGGTATTTTTATCCTACAGACTAGAAGGTCTTTCTATGCCTACAGTGAAAAATTGGGTAAGCTCAGTGGACCTGGACAGCGGTGTCCATGGCATTAATGAATACGGCAGAACTGGAGGGCAGGCAGAAGCCCAGCGGACCAATGGCCTGCTTTGGATTGGACCATTTTCCAGAATGAGCCGGGGTCACAGTGGGCAAAGGGAGGACATGGCTGCACGGGCACTGGTCCTAGGAGAAGCCACCCTTCCTCCCTGGGTGCTCAGCTCGGGCTGAGTTGTGCGTTTTGTGTGGCACAGCAGCAGTTGTCTGGAGCGAGCCATAGGTCAGGTGGGAAATGGAGCCCTGTGTCGTCCCCTCGGCAGACTTCATGTTCTGTTAGGTCATAATGGATGTGAGCTCACGCTCCCCAAGTATTTTCCTGACTAGTGTGCATGACAAACCTGAAGGAGCTTTGGGGCAGACCTGGAGCTGCACAGCCCAAGCCCTTGGAGGCCCCAATGAGCGTGAAGAACATGCGTGTACACAGTCTCCTGAAGCGCTGTCTGCTCTGTTTGAAAATACTGTCGTTTCATGTGATTTTATTTTTATGTCATAGAATTTAATATTTTGAAGTAGCTGTTGGTCCTGAAAGCCTTATAATGGTCAAAATTTGATATTGATTTAACTCAGTGAAGTAGGGATAGTCTAGCACAGGGGGGTAAGTAGGGGTCTTATAGAATAGCCCTTGAATCTGGCTCCACTTAAGACCCACTGAATTTAACAGCGCATTTTATTATATTTTAATTAGGTAACTGACTTTTTCAAGTTGAAAATGTAACCCGTATGTTCTTGTCTTTAAAAATTCAGAATAGAGACAAATGTAATGAAAGTAACCCTGTACGACTTTTAGGGTATAAATGTATTCATTATCATTTTTTTTTTTCTGTGCTTATAGTGTCTTGGGGCATGCTAGCTTAGCCCTCTACCACTAAGCTTTATTCTCAGCCTGATGTTCACTGTTTTGATTATGGTTTTAGTTTCACAATATTATAATATGTCAGAACTTACCAAATTATAAAGTTGGTGTATTATTGTAAAATGCAGTTTGTACATGTCATTTATACCTCAGTAAAACTTTAAAAAAAAAATTAAAATGTGGAGATCAAAACTTTAAGCCCACCCACAGCCTTAGGTGCCTCCTTCAGACACTTCCATGTTGTTAGTGATCCTTCTAGAATATTCTTATTGATTTTTCTAGAAGGTATCGAAGCCAAACCAATCTTGTTCTTAGTGAGTTCTTGCTATACAACACTCTTACCCGCCAACACCATGGGTCTCATTGATCATTTAAATCACATGCCAACACATCTTTGTAAACCTTCAGCCTTAATTACTCTGGGAGCTTTTACAGGGGCCATTTACGTTCTGTTTGGCTGAAAAATAAATCCTGAGACAGAAGAGAAGGTTAGAGCTGGCAGAAGCTGGGTGTCGTTCTGGCGGGTGTGAGCGTAGGCGCCTGGTCGCCTCCAAGTCGAGATGTTCTAATTCTCTCCTGTTTGCTCTAGTGGCAGTGCTGTGGGGCTTTTGGAGCTGATGATTGGAACCTAAATATTTACTTCAATTGCACAGATTCCAATGCAAGTCGAGAGCGCTGCGGCGTGCCGTTCTCCTGCTGTACTAAAGACCCGGCGGTGAGTGACTGCCAGCAAACTGTTGGCCTGCTCTGCGCGTCACAGCGAGGGTGTATGGGATGGGCACAGTGATTCTGTCGTGAAACCTCGTCTTACCTGCCTTTGGCTAATTGGAACTCCTGTAGTGGGTAGAGTGCTCAGATCTTCTGGTAGAAGCAATCATCCCTGGCATTAATGTAGCAGTACATGCTGGTTCCTATTCCAAGGCTCTATACACATTGGCTCATTTAAGTTCAGAACATTCCTACCAGCAGATGCCACCATTACCCTCCCTTTTCAGGTGAAGAAATCAAGGCACGTGGAGTGTCAGTCACTTTCCCAAGCTCACTCTCCTACCAGTGATGGAGCCAAAGCACCAGACGGCAAGCAGCTTGCCTGTACCACTTGTTTGTTATTACTTCTTCATGAGAAGTTTGAACTCATAGGAGAGCTCTCCATTAGTTGGGGGCTCGTAACCTCCTTCTTCCCAGCTGAGTTCTGGGGAAGGTATTAGGAGCGGGGGGAGTTTGAGACACATTGGCGCTAGACTACTTCTTGGCAAGAATAGCCACCCAGGCTCTTGGGTGTCATAATGACTACAATAATTGCTGTTTGCCTATTATTTTTCAAAAGAAAGCATACAAAAACCTGTTCATAAGCCACTCCCTTATACCACAGGTTTGATTATATCTTGGGGGTCAAAGGAGTCAGCCTGGTAAATGGAGTGACTGAAAATGCAATTCTTTGTAAGTGAAACGCCAGAATTGTGTGTTAGATGTGAGAGGTTGCCCCATACACATCCCTGCATTCTCCCAGCTACATGCCTTCCTGGACTCCAGTGTCTCTCTTTGTCCCTCAGTCCCCTAGATGTCCTCCCCCTGGCCTGTCCTTGCCCTCAATGAGTGGCACCAAGAGGGCACAGATGTGTTCCAAGGGTTGCTTGCCTGCAAAGTGGAGGCTGTGGGCCTTTTTAAGAGAGACCATGGTTTTGGTGTTGCTGTGGGCAGGCCTTTCCCACAGGGTCGGGGTTCAGCCTGGGCTGTGTCTCTTGGTCTGAAGGAGACTGAGAGTCACTAAGAATTGTCCAACCCTGGCCCTGATTCCTTTCCTGCTGGCTCGTTTCTCTCTCTCTCCTCTGGCAGAGGAGGTGCCCATTCCTGTGGCCTTGCACTGGTCAGCAAGTACCGAATGGTATACTCGCTGTCTGCAGGCTCCTGTTCAATATTAACAGTCCATCATAAGAATTCAGAAGATTCTCAGGTTTCACTCAGCTTCTCCTTTCAACTACAGAATCTTTCAGTAAAACTATCTCATTCTATGAAATCTAAGCTAAGAAAATCAACCTTATGCCCCACCCAGGGGGAGAATAAACTAACTCAAAAAAGTGGAACCCAGGTTTTTGGTCAGGTCCTGTGAGATGTCAGGTTGCCTATGTGATAGGTAGTCAGGGTCGTGTTTTGTTTTTAAATATTAAAGTAGTGCATTCTTGTTGAAAATCCATCTGAACAATATAGAAGTTTATAGATTAAAAAGTATGAGTATGTGCTTGGCATACACAAGGCCCTGGGTTTGTGCTTAACTTGCATCCCCTGGCATAAAAATAAAAGTACCACCCCCATTAAGGTAATTACTGTGTCCTTTAGGTTTTTGTTTTTATCTCCTTCCTCTATTTTCGAGACCCCATAAATTCCTTGGGGTTGACAGCACTTTGAGTCTTGAGCTACCTACATAATGGATTTGTCCAGTTTGTAATTCCCTGAGCCTTCATTTTCCTCATGTATAGAATAGGGCATGTTTTAGTACCTATTTCTGAAAATTGTTATGATTACATGGGATAGCATATATAAAGTATTTAACAAAGTTCTCTCATCTATAATGCCCCTATAGACATTTTTTTTACTGATACCAGGGGACTTCTGCTCATTTCTAGATGGATTTTCTGTTGAATGAGACTGAATTTCACTTTTCTTTTTCTTTCTTTTCCAGGAAGATGTCATCAACACTCAGTGTGGCTACGATGCCAGGCAAAAACCAGTAAGTGGAATCTCCTCTTGCCACTTAGCACGCAGGGTGTTTGGAGGAGCTTTTGCATATGCACAGTGCTGTTTCTGTGACACTCTGCTCTCCTCTTCCCTTGTGAAGGAAGTTGACCAGCAGATTGTAATCTACACAAAAGGCTGTGTGCCCCAGTTTGAGAAGTGGCTGCAGGACAATTTAACCATCGTGGCTGGTATTTTCATAGGCATTGCATTGCTGCAGGTAAGACAAGGTCCTTATGAATAACACAGGGAAATGGTGCCCCAGGAGAGCCCTCACCAGGACAGGAGCTTTGCACAGTCACCTGAGTGTCATTGTTGTTAAGACACATTAGAGGGCTGTGAACAAACCTAAACTTTTCAGTTTGTATTTTATTGAGATCTGATTTAGATCCTGAAATGCTGTAGGAAATCTTTTTCTTTTTCCTTTCCCTTTTCGGGATGGAGAAATTAACTGGACCACTAGTTGCCTGCTGGTGTTCCGTTGTTTCCATGAGCTCAGTAATACGGCATTGCAATAGCTAGGGCAGACTTGAGTGGTCAGAGTAGATCTCAGTGACAAGGTTAGGACTTTTGGGAATTTCAGAGATGCTGTGCCCCTTTTGCTGTCTAGACCAGCTTGCCAAAGTGCCAGTGAGGGAAGGAGCGCCCACTTTTCTTCACGAACTGTCAGAGCTGGACTCTATGTTGTTGTGGAGATTCACAAACAGGCTCATGGTTGAAAGAAATTAGAGAAGATCTAAATAAATGGAAAAACATCCTATGTTCACAGATTGCAAGACTACATATTTTCAAATGGCATTACTGTTCCAATTGACTTACAAGTTCATTGCAGTCCCTATTACAATTCCAACTGCCTTTTTGGCCATAATGAGAAAGCTGACCCCAAATTCATGTGGAAATGCAAGGAACCCAGATAATCAGAATGAACTGGAAAAGGAACAAAATTGAAGAATTCACACTTGTCAATACAAAACCAACCACTAAGCTACATCAATCAAGAGAGTGTGTACATACCTAAACAAGGCTAACCATTGTAGAGCAGTGGAATAGAAATGAAAGTCCAGAAATAACCTCATATGTCTATGACCAGTTTATTTTTGACAAGGGAACAAAACCATTCAATGGGGATAAACCCTTTTTTCAACAAATACTGCTGGGAATATTGAGTATTTATATACAAAAAAGCGAAATTAGACCACTATTTCATATCATATATAAATAATAACTTAAAAATAGATCAAAGACCTAAATACAGCCAGGCGTGGTGGCACATGCCTGAAGTCATAGCTAGTCAGGAGACTGAGATAGAAGGATAGCTTAAGTGCACAAGTTCAAGATGAACTTGGGCAATGAAGCGAGAACCCGTATAAACAAACGAACAAAAAAAGAAATGAAAAGGAAGGGAAGAAAGGGAGCAACATAAGAGCTAAACTGCAACACTCTAGAAGAGAACAGGTACAAATCTTTGTGATTTCTGGATTAGGCAGTTTTGCCTTGGATATGACAGTAACAAGCAACCAAAAAAATGTAAATAAATGAACCTCACCAGAATTTTAAAACTTCTCTCCTGAAAATGATACTGTTGAGAAATTTAAAAGATAACCCACATAGTGGGAGAAAATACTTGCAAATTATTGTTTTAAAAAGGTCTATCAAGAATACAGAAAAAAATTTACAACCCAACAATAAAAAGACCCAATTTTAAAATGAGCAAAGGCTCTCAGTAGACATTTCTCCAAAGAAGATAAAAATGGCTGATATGCACAGGAAAAGATGCCAACATCATTAGTCTTTAGAAAGTGCAAATAAAAACTGGTTTGAGATACCACTTCACACTCGGCAGGATAGCAGTAATAATTAAAAAAACACAGACAATAAGTGTGGGTGAGGATATGGAGAAACTGGAACCCTCACATGTTGCTGGAAGGAATGAAAAGGTACAAACTATTTGGAGAACAACTCCTCAGAAAGTTAAAAATAAAGGTATCATATGGCCCAGTAATTCCACTCGTAGGAAAGTACCCAAAAGGACTGAAAAATACCTTCATCAAAAAAAATTGTGCATAAATGTTCATAGCAGCTTTATTCATAATATCCAAGTTAAAGAACAATTCAGATATTCAATAATTGATGAGTGGATAAACAAAATATGGTATAGACACATGATAGAATATCATACAGCCATCAAAATGCCTGACCAGGAATTCTTTGCAAGAGTCAGTGTGATTTCCTGCTTCACCAGTGCTTGGAAGGAACCTGCCATTTGTCTACCACCTGGGCAGGCCTCCAGAGCCAGCCCTTTGCCACCTCTTGACGGTGTCCTCAGACTACCCCAAGATCTTTGCATCCCCACCTCTGCCTCTCAGCAACCCCTGCCCCAGGTCACACTGGAGCTCTCCCTTCCTCTCGCTACCTGCCCATTGTCCTCCTGCTTTGACCAGGATGATGTCACTTTGAAGGGTTTTGCCAGATCTCACTAATCTCACAAGGAGAGGGATCACCACCCTGGGAAACTGATGAAGCTCCAGAACCAGTGAGGTGGCTCAATCATCCTGCAGAATATCAAGAACCCAGACTTTGATAGGGAGAGCAGGCCAAATGCAATGGAGTGTGTTTTAAAAATATGGAGAGTAACTGCTAGAATCTCACAAACTGGACACTGACAAAATGACCCCCACTGTGTAACTTTATTGAGACTCATTACCTGAATGATCAGGCAAAATTCATCAAAGAACTCGGTGACCATGTAACTAATTTATGCAGCATAAGAGCCCCTGGCTCTGTCATGGCAGAAGACCTCTTAGACAAGCACACAGTGATAAGTGATAAGCCTTAGGCTGACTGCCCCATGGCCATAGGGTGACTTCCCTGGTCTCAAAGGTAGTGCAAGCATGTTGGAGTTAACTCTTCTATCAGTCATACCAAAACATTCCCTTAAAGCCAGGCATGGTGGCACATCCTTGTAATCCCAGTGATTTAGGAAGCTGAGGTAGGAGGTTTGCAAACTCAAGGCCTGCCTTAGCAGCTTAGCAGGACCCTGTCTCAAAATAAAAAATAAAAAGGGCTGGGGCTGGGGCTCAGTGGTAAAGTGCCCCTGGGTTCAATCCCAGTACAAAAAAAAAAAAAAAAAAATTAAGGTATTTAATTTGTTCCATTTCTTCAGATAAATTTATTACCCTTCCCCAGTACCCTCCTCACCAAAAAAACAATGAACTATTGGTACATGAGGTTGAAACTTGAGAACATGTGAAAAGACACAAATACCACATATTATATGATTCCATGTATGTGAGATGTCCAGATTATCTAATCCATAGCAATTCATTCATACACAGAAATACAGCCAGGCCTGTATGGGAAGGGGAATAGAAATGACTGCTGATGCATACAAGGCTTATTCAAGGGGTAATAACGTTCTGTCATTAGATAGAGGTGACAGTTGCATAACTTCATGAATATACTAACACCTACTGAATTACTATCATTAAATGGATGCATTTTACAGCACATGGATTGATTCTCAGTTTTTAATAATCACATTACCAAAGAGTGAACACGTGGCCAAGGAAAAGCCTAATGAATCTGAGTCTCACTGTTTGACGTGCTTTTCTTTCCTTTCTCAGATTTTTGGGATATGCCTGGCCCAGAATCTGGTTAGTGATATTGAAGCTGTCAGGGCTAGCTGGTAGGGCCCTGCAACAGCTGCTGCAAGACACTGGACTGACCCAGCCTTCATCACCCTCCTTCGTGCCGAGCTGATGTGCAAGCTGTGCGGACCTAGCCACACAGGCACCCTGCAATCCCACCTAATGAAACTGCCAAGGACTTGTTTCTTTGTGGGGCGGGGGGCGTAAAACTGGATAATGCTGCTCACTGACAGAAAAATTTTTTAAAAAAAAAAAGATTACCAGAATGAAAGTCATTGCGCCGTGAATCTCTACTGTAGCCATGAATTCATGGATGGATGGATGCTGACCAAAAAGGAAACAGAGGGAGGGTGGGGCACCGGAGGTCCGTGGATTTGTGGAGAACACGGCCCTGTCCTCCACTTCAGTGACTGGAGGACTGGGAGAGGTGTTTTGCTTTTCGTCACACTGTGGAGAGACTGCCTTGTGTTCTGTGGCCTAACGAAGTACGTCTTTGCTCAAGCTCAGCCTCTTGCTTACCTGGGAGGGCAGTGGCGTCTGTGCATCCCTCCATGTGCATTTCAGGAGATGGTTGCCACTGTCATCTGAAGAGGAAGAGACAGCTTGCTTGCCTTCAGTTTCAGGGTTTGATCGTGTTGAGCAGGTAATGTGGGTGGCACTCGTGGTCTGTCCTGGAGCATCTCTTACAAAGAAAGTCGTGTGTTCTGTGTGTGCCGAGCAAGCCTCGGAGACTTCATGATGCTGTATTTTAGCAGGACCAATCTTTTTTCTAAGTAGGCCTGAGCTTTATTTATCAGTGAATTCCAAGGAGAAAATGAGGTTAATGAGAAGTGTTAAATACTCCCTCACCCCTACCCCACCAAATTAGTGGTTGCATTCTTTGGAAACTCTTGGAATATTCTGTGTTGTTGTGTTGTTTTGTTTTGATTTTTGTTTATTTGGTTTTTTTTTTTTTTTTTTAAGTCTCCCGGAGGTGAAGGCTATGATATTGTCCCTCTTAAATTTTAAAATGTTTTCTTACTTGGCTCAAATATTAATTTTGTTTGTATAATCTTAACCTGCATGACCTGTGATTCTAAATCCATCTCCCATTCCTGCCATCTTTTCTACTGACCTTTTAAAACGTTGGTCAGCATTTATTTCATAATAGGCCATAGGTTCCCGTCCTTAGGAGATCATGGCATGTTGTCCCAGCCTGGCTGGGCAGAGACGGGCTGTGCCATCATGAAGCTCATGGACTCCACCATCTCTTCCATTGCTGATTTTGGTGCCCTTCCCTCTGCGCCGTCTGCTCTTTCTCTCTGAATGGAATTAAACCCAATTCCAAAACAGTGTTGTCACAATCACAAAGCCTCTAATGAGTTATTTTTTTCCCCTTCTTCCTCCTTGCAGTTTAGTTTGATTAAAAGATTAATGCATGGCCAGAGCTCCTTCTGTCCTTTTTGCTGCCTCGCCATCAAGATGGTAACAAAGCACAAAAATACTCTGGAGGGGGGTGCATTGAAGCGGGCAAGTGTTCTTTGACATAAAGTGGAGAACCACTTCCAGGTGCTGCCACCCCTGCCCCCCACTTCAGGTGGGAGGGTGAGTTCTGCCCCCCAGATTTTAATCGCTGTGTCCCTCGGATGTTGCTCTCCTGGGGAGATCATCTTGATCTGTGGAGCACTGGTAAAACCACACGTGGATTTTAGTGGTGACCTGACACATTTGCCAGCTCACAGAAGGGCTGCTAGCTAGCATACTTGGTGGAAATGTAGCATGGTTTTCCACTTCAGCTCCCTGTTGCATCATGGTGGCTGATGAATGTGTCAGTCTGCTTAGAGAAAGGACAGATTCTTCTAAAATCTTGTCTCCACAGTTTGGATATGTGTATGACTCTGCATGTGTGTGTTTGTGTCTCTGTATAGGTAGGGATGTTTGATCCATATTCTGGATGTAAGAGTATCTTATTTCATTCCCATCCACCCCACACTTGTCATTTTGTAATGTCCTTCCAACATGGAGAAGACTTGAGCTCTCCAATTGGCACTTTCGTCTTTTTTTTATTACCTCATTCTCCAGTGAACTCCATCTGACCAGTTGATTCAGAATCAGGCAAGATCCCCACCCTTTGGCACAGCCAGTGAAAGGCCAAACAGCAAGTCCAAGTGAGTTTTAAATTTTAATTAATCGCCCTTTATTTTTTACACTTGAGAGTGATTGTAATAAAGGCTGTCATTAATAAACTTGGTTCTACCTGACATAGAATTATGTCTTTCTTCACTACTTCTCTCTTGAAATTGTGAAATTCTCTAATCCAGTGGTTCACAGACTCCACTGAGCAGCAGAAACACCAGAAGGGTTTGCCAAAACAGGGATGGGCTGTGGGTAGAGCTCAGGGTGGGGCTTACGTGTATGAGGCCTGGGGTCCATCCCAAACCAAAAAACCTACAAAGGACTGTGTTCACACCATTCCCAAATTTTCTTTTGTAGTAGGCCCAGGATGGAACTCTAGTATTTGCAATTCCAACAAGTTCCCAAGTGATGCTATTATCTTGGGAACCACACTTTTTTGAGAAGCTCTGCTCTGATACAGTTCTCTAGATGGCAAGGGAAGAGGTAAAATTTTGTGGTTGTGGAGGGAAAGGTCCCTTTGTGCTGCTAAATGCAAACTGATGAGAGACTGATGCAGAGGCCAGTAAGTAGGAGATCTCTCCTGGCCCTGAGGTTGTCTCCTGGGGACCATGTAAAACACAGATCCCCAGGCCTTGCCCCTAGCAGTTCTGGAATGTGTGTGTGTTTTTTAAAAAGCACCCACGAACATTTAATGCACAGTAGGACTTAGCATTTATGACCTGATAAATTTTTAATCTTTTTGTAAGAAAGGAATTGCTCACAGCCCCTTGAAACAGGAATCTTAACCCATTCAAGAAATATTGACTTGTTTTTTCATTGTAAATTATCCCTCTAAGAGAAGACTAGGTTTTAAGACCCTTGAAAGGAATTTTTGTTGTTACAAAACAAAGTTTACTGTGAAATACTTTATCATAATGAATTATATCTCTTTGGTTAAAAAAAAAAAAACTTTATAAACATTTTAATGATCAAACACAAAAACTAAACATTTGTAAACTGTTTTTAATGTGAGCAAAGACTGGCAACTGAGAAGTGGTTCACTTGTGACTGGTCTTCTACTGGCAGTTATGATTCAAACAGGACAGTTTTTATGCTACATGAAAAAAGAGGAAATAGTTTAAAAATAAGTTTCTTGAATAAAAAATCATTTTATACTTCCATTTAAAAATAAATAGTAGTCACAATGAATTGGCAATTATACATTGTTAGATACAATCTGGAAGGCATTGATAGTTTAAAATCAAGCACTTAGTTTAAAAACAATGTGCTTGTTTAAAAACAAGTTTTGCACGGGCTAGGGTTGAAGCTCAGTGGTAGAGCACTTGCCTAGCTGGTGTGAGGCACTAGGTTGGATTCTCAGCACTGCATATAAATAAATAAAGGTAAATTGGCAACTATAAAAAATACTTTAAAAATTTTTTAAAAATAAAAATAAGAGCTGGGGATATAGCTCAGTTGGTAGAGTGCTTGCCTCACAAGCACAAGGCCCTGGGGGTTCAAATCCCCAGCACCACAAAAAATAAATAAATAAATAAATAAAAAAAAATAAGTTTGGCAATAGTACTGGCAGATGCAAAGAATATATTTTAAGAAAAAAAAGTTGGCAGGTGTAGCATTGAAATACTGTTTTGCCCTGGTGAAAGACTTTTCCAAAATCAAATAGAAATTAAATTGTAAGTTTCTTATCGTACTTTCAGATTCTGACAGTATGTTCCAAGACTTGTTCAAGAAACATTTTGTCTCACTTACTCAGACATTTGAAACAAGTGTTTTGATTTTAATGAATCTTGTCAGTGGTGACTAGAGAAGACCGTCCCTGTTCCTTGACATTGCCGATTATCTGTGTGAAACAGTTGGCCCTCAGTTCTTGCAAACTGGCCAACAAAAGAGAAAGATTACAGTTCAGAAGTAAAAGGATGCTGTGTCTATAAAAATCAAAACTTGTAATTCTTTAGTGTGTAGATGGTAGACTTCAGGAAGATTACTTCATTTCTGTTTCCTATTGTTTGGTTATAACAAACATTATTGCTTCCATAATATAAAAATATAAGGTTTTGAAAAAGAGACTGAGGAATTTAAAACTAGAACTTTGCATCACAAAGTACTTGAAAAACTCCACGTTCTTCTCCCAGGGAACAGACCTCAACTTCTGGCTTTCTTCCTGCCACAGGTCCCAGGGATTCTTCCCTCAAGGGGGTTTTAAAAAAGTGTCTCTCGGTGTTTTCTTACTATGCAGAATGTATGATCACTTGTGCCCCATGTTTGTGTGGGCAAAAATGGAACAATTTTGCAGTTTTGTGGGGCTTCTTGTGTCTGTTTCCGGCTTACTTGGACAAGAGCCCTGGGAAGCCGGTGGACTGAACAATGAGGAGCCAGAGCCCAGTGACCTGGCAGGCCCTCCCGGGCAATCTTTGTCATTTATTCTGCAAAGCCCTCCTCTAGGGAAATCCTGTTCAGACCTCCAAGGAAGAGCTGGGAGCTCTCCATAAACACTGGCCAATGGAATTTGGTGGCCAGGACTCTCCACTGTGGCCATGGGGCTGTTTCTAGGTCCACCTCTCAGCCGGGGGAGCCCATGTTTGAGCAGGGAGGAGATGCAGCATTTGCCTGGCAATAACCAGTGTTGGCTTTATCAGGCTGACACAGCAAAACTGTGGAAAATCTGGGACAATGGACCAGGCAGTCAGATGTTTCTATGTTGAGGAGCAGGGAAGAGAAGCCAAACTCTGAACATCTTTACACTCCCCCAGGTTTTCTCTTTTCTTGGAAGTTTGCTATAAGGGTGGAGTTTATAAGAACTACAGTTTTTTAGGACATTTTTGATTTCAAAAATGTCCTAAAAATTTCAGCTTTCTCTGGAGTGTTCATGTTGAGTGGATCTCTTGTAAACTTGCCACCAATGAGAGACAGCTGATTAGGCCCCTCCTAGTATCTGCTAGCCTAAATCAAACCCTTCATGATTGACACTGGCCAGTGCAATTTATTCCCCCAGATCTAGAACACCAACTAATGTAGACCTAAAGGAGGAGCAAGGTAACTCATGGTTTTACACTGTGTAAATGGACTTGCCTAGCAAGCAAGGGATGTGGGTTCAATCTCCAAAATACCAAAAAGGAAAAAAAAAGTGCTTCGCTGTTGTCCATTGAATGCTGCTGGCATTAGACTTGGGCAAAGCCAGAGAGAA
Organism: Sciurus vulgaris; assembly: GCF_902686455.1. NCBI lineage: Eukaryota > Metazoa > Chordata > Mammalia > Rodentia > Sciuridae > Sciurus > Sciurus vulgaris. Next base: position 61,156,543 of record NC_136469.1, read on the forward strand.
AGACACCTTTTAAATTTGGAGCCAGGGTTTTTTTTTTTTTTTTTTTTTTTTCTTTTCTGCAGAGCAATGGGTTGAAACAGAAATGTTTTGGTGGCCTGCCCTCTAGTGTCAATCATGTAAAATTGCAGCTGACTGGAGTTGGAAGAGTGGTTACTTCAGGGATGAAAATACAACAGCAAGTCTTCTCAAATTTTTTGGAAAAATTCGAGGGTCTGTAGCTTAGGACAGGTGGGTGTTTTGCCCCTTTTCACCTTTTCATATTCCTGAAAACGGCATGGCTTGTTTTGGAAAGTTAAGGGACAGAGAGCAGTTTGCTCTTATTAATATTCTAATCTTGCTTTTGGAATTTTATTAGAGGACTTGCAACAAGTGTGTGCAGGTCCCGCAGAAGCTGGCCCCTACCCCTCTGCCAGGCCTCAAATGCAGTTTCTAGAAGTCGGTAGTGATGGTCTTAAGCTGCTCATCTGCCAGGCAGGAGGCACTGTGTCCTCAAGGCACCTGTCAGTGCAGACAGGATGTCAGCACAGTGGTTTTCATCAGCTCACACCTGCTCCACTGGAAAGGGAGGGTTTGTTAACCAAGACCCCAGGGTCCTGGTTCAAATCTCAGTTCTCAGCACAAGCCTCTCCTCAAACACCAAATGGAACATGCCTTCTATTCCTCTAAAAACACCAATATTGGTCAATAGGAGTTTCCTTTGATCTGAGAATTTGCAGCCTTGATTTTAAAGGCATTGGATGAAGACATACATTTTTGAAATCTGTCATGGGTTGAATGTGTTTCCAAAATTCATTTCTTGAATTTCTAACCCCAAATCCCTCAGATTGTGATCTTATTTGTAAATTGTGGATGTAATTAGTTCGGATAAGACCATATTCAAGTAGGATGGAGTCCTATGATGGTGGCCTTATTTTAAAGGGCTATGTGAACAGACATGCAGGGAGATTGTCATGACCAAAGGGAGAGATTGGGGTGATGTCCATTATGGTTTGGATGTGAGGTGTCCTGCAAATCTCCTGTGTTGATGCAGGCATGTTCAGAGGTGAAATGATTGGTTCATGAGCAATTGGGTGGTACCTGTGGATGGGTAGGGTGTGGCTGCAGGAGGTGGGTCACTGGGGGTGTACCCTGGAAGGGTTCATCTTCCCTACCTCCCTTTCTCTTTGTTTCCTGGCCACCATGTTCAAAGCAGCTCTTCTCCACCATGCTCTTCTGCCATGATGATCTGCCTCACTTGGGCCCAAAGCAATGGAGTTAGCCCTCTATGGACTGAGACCTCTCAACCCATGAACCCCGAACAAATTTTCCTCTACTACGTTGTTCTTACTGGATATTTTGGGCAGAGCAACACATAGCTCACCACACAGCATCCCCATGTCAAGGTTCCCAGCAACCACCAGAAGCTAGAAGAGTTGAGAAACAGATTCTCCTTCAACCTCCAGAAGAAAGCAACCCTGACAACATCTTGATTTGAGACTTCTAGTCTCCAGGACTTGGAAAGGATAAATGTCTGTTAAATCACCTGCTCTGTTCCTGCAATGCTGGAGAACTAATACAGAGCCTTTGGGCCTGTTGGTTTGCAGAAATGAACCAGGAGGCTGACTATAAGGGCCTGATGCTCCTTTTCTCTGGTTGGATGTTTAGCATGCCTGTGCTCCTCGTTATTGAATGGATGCACCTGAACAGGGCAGAGAGCATGCTTTGCATCTGCTTTAACATCTTGGTACATTTTGTAGGATATTTCAAACACAAAGAATGCTTTATTACAGCATGATTAAAAGTCTGGTGCTGTATTTTGAGTTTAGTTGAAGAAAACTATCTTAATTGCAACTTGCTAGAGTGATTAAAGTTTTATAAATAAAATAGTGGGTCATGACTTGTGCTTTCCTTAGTCTTGTTACCTTGTGACTGAATCAACCCACCAGCTCAATGACTCACAGCTGCAAGCCAAACTACCAGGGATGAATGCTTATCTCTCCCTTGAAATAACAGGTTTACCGAATGTTTTCTCTGTTCTAGGCACAGTGTTAAAAGCTCTTGGCATAAGTTTTAGAGGAAATGTAAACTGTTGGGGGGGTCCCCACAAGTGGAAATTGTAGGCTTTGTCAAGAGGCAGACAGTCACCCTCCAAGAGAGGATGAGAGGTAGGAGGAACACTGGGGTGGTGGAAGAGGAGGAAGAGGCCAGATCTGGGCCCCCAAGGAGGCTGAGGGAGACACTCCTGGGCTGGGAGCATAGGCTGAGGGGAGAACCTCCAGACGAGTAGGAAACAGTGCAAATACCAAGGGATAAGAAGGCCAAGAGTCTTGGGATTATGATCCAGTCCCTTCCACATGCTGGGTACTCAAAACTTTGCTGAGCCACAGGAGTTGGTAGTTGAGGTGATGGGTAACTTCCTCATCTGGAATAAAGGTGACTTCAAAAATAGGATTTTTTAAATAAAATTGGACAGTGTAGGTACAAAAACCCTGCTATCTTACAGGAATGTTTTTAAAAAACATTCCCGAATTTTGCCAGAATTGTCTGTCACAGTATTTTGTGGAAGGCAAATAAAGTTAACAACCTCAACACCCCACGGTCCCTCAGGAAGTCATTAAAACTTTGCAAACTTGGAAGTCAAATGGACTTAGAACTCTGTAGGCCAGAAGTAAATACGTTATATTTTCTTTTTGTTCTTTAGATTCTTAGAGGACCTAACTGCTGTGATTTGAATATTTGTGACCCTGAAAGATTCAGATTTGAAACCTAATCCCCAAGGTGATAGTATTAAGAGGCGGGGCCTTTAGGGCACTGATGAGGTCAGAGGGCGGAGCTGAGTGTGGGGTAAGTATGGGTGTAAGAGGCCTGAGGGCTGTTCTCCCCTTACGCCAAGGGAGGAAGAGGGCTCGGGGAAGGCTCCATCCCTGAGGAACAGGCCCTCACTAGACTCCCAAACTGCTGGTGCTTTGATCTTGGACTTCCCAGACTTGAGAATCGTGAGCAATGTATTTTGGTTTATAAATTACCTGATCTAAGCGATTTTGTTATAGTAGCATGAATGGACTAAGATGGCAGCTTTTCCTTCATCTAGTTCATCTGTCCCTGTGAGATTTCTGGGATCTGGAAACTGGCTGGGAGGCCCCCACATGTTGTAGGGATGGAGGGGGGACATTGCATCAAAGCAGGGTGGTGTTTGGAGGTGACAGCCTTGCTCTTTTTCAAGGTTGAAGCCAGGCCGTGGTGTCAGAGCAGCATTTCTCACTCCTGGATGCAGATAAGAATCACCTGAGAGCAATAAAGAACAATGCAGCCTTCCCAACGCCCTTGTTTAAAACTCCCAGGTCATTCTAATGCGCTGCCAGGGTTTCCTCAAACCTCCTATGTACACAAATCACCTGGGTCTCAAGAAAGCTAATTAAGGAGGACTTGAGTGAGGCTAGGGAGTCCATGGTTCTAGCAAGCTCCCTAGGAGTACTGTATTCTGAGAGGCAAGGACATGTAAGGCTGTGCAGAACCAGTACCTTATTGGAGCTGGGAGAGCAGTGTGGTGGTAGAGTGCAGTGGGCAAAAATCCCTGCATACCACCCCCATCACCAAGCGACAGAAAAATACTAATACCTTATGGATATTTTTAGGTGGTATCTTTCCTAAAGCTGCTAAGCTGAAATTTTGGAGTCTGAGGAAGACCAATACAGATGACTGGAGATAATCAATATGTGTATGTTTGTTAAATGTGTTTACATCTGGTTACCAAAAAAAAAAAGCAGAAAACAAAAAAGAATATCTTGTATTTTCACCATCTAGAGGTCTATATTTGTAATATATTAAAACATTAAGTTTTTATAGGCTTCAAATTTCACAGTAATGTCCATATTATTTTGTGGTTGATTTTCTTTAAATCATAATATTTTCAATGCCAGTCAATATTTTATACAATAAAAATATTTTTGTCACATGTCTATTGTAGAGATCAAGGGTCCTCAAATTTGGTCCATGACTTTTTGCAGCTCCTCAGAGGCCATGGGCCACAGGTTGAAACTATTTCATAATCCTTAGACAGCTCTCTCCTTTTGGTCCTCATTCTGGGTGTCCCAGGGTTCCTCAGACTACACAGTTTAGAGATGTTCTCCCTCAGAAATCTGAGGCAATGTGTCATTATGCATTTCTCTTTTAATTTCTTACATGGTAAATAGTCATAGAAAGCTAAGAGAGGACCACTGAGTTCAGGGACACAGCCTTCTGTAAGAGTTTCAGGCCCCACAAGATCCTCCAGGGCTTCTGATGTCTTAGTGAACTTGGCTTTGCATGAGGATGATAGTGAGTAGGCGGAATTTTAGGCCCTTCGATTCCCAGCACTGCAAAATAAATTAATTAACAAATAGCCAGGCATGGTGGCACATGCCTGTTAATCCCAGAGGCACAGAAGGCCAAGGCAGGAGGATCACAAGTTCAAGGCCAGCCTCAAAATCTTAGTGAGATCCTACCCAGATAGATGTTAAATAGATAGATAGGTTGATCTGTTGATCAGTCGATAAAGATGTAGCTCAGTGGCCCTGGGTTCAATCCCCAGTACTAAAATTTAAAAAGTGTGAAGCTTCTAAGAGTTTTACCTTATTTACAGCTAACAAGTTAGCCTACTACAGTTTCAGAGCTGCAGATAGAAGACATGAGACTCTGGATTAAAAACAAAGGACTTTGTTGCTCAAAGCCTTGCAAATAGCATGAGTTTCAGGTTTGCAGTAGTTTTTATTGACCCCCCAAGTTCCATGGGGTTCAGTGACCCAGATGAATGTTTCACACACAGTGGGTTTGTGCCCTGAGGAACTATGAGCTTCCAGAAACCCAATCTTCTGAAGGCATCTGCGATCAATACTGGCCAAGATTTTTCCCCAAGGGAGACATTATCCTTATTCTCCTGTATAGTAAAAACATACAAACAAAACAAAAATCATCTCTCTGCCCCAGAGGGACACCCTGTCTGTCTCACACAAAGCTGTTGGTTGTATAAATCTGTTAAGTGTTTCAGATGAAAGCTGTGTTTGCACAGATGTGTAGAAACACGAGACACCCATAGAGAATTGTTACATTTGCCTATTAATCATGATTAGCTATTAATCTCCCCACTGATAGTATGTGTGTCTTTCTCTCTTGGTCTACTGTACCTCCACATACACTGCCATCAGCAAAAGTTCTGGTTCTAGAACAAAACTTAAAGCAAATATACCAATCTTCTGTTTTAAAATCTTGGTGGTTTTTGTTACATAACAAAATATTGATATATCTAAGTTCCTCTCCCCATCTAGCCCATTGTTTTTTCCAACCATATCTTTTGCTTCCAACCTTCTTTAATGTATGCCATCTGCCCTAGGATGCCCACAGGGCCCCGAAGCATCTCTCTCCAGAACCCTAGACCTCTGTTTACATCTCAGTTAAAGCCCTTATTTGCCTAATAGATTTATAAATTTCTCATCTTCACCCAAAACAGTGCCTCATGTAAGAGTTCACTTAATCATGTAGTGAGGAAGGAAGGTTACTAGGTAAGAAGGTCAGGCTATTAGGGGTTTTTCTGAACTTGGAGTTAAAACTGGCAGCTCCAGTTGTTTTAATCCTTTGGACTTTGTTTTCATGAATTCTGTGGCTTTGGCCTATGAGCAGAACATCTTGTCCTGGGTAGATCTTGATGCTTTAATGACTAGCCTTGTGAATCAAGATTCATTTATTTATTTATTTATTTATTTTTGCGGTGCTGGGGATTGAACCCAGGGCCTTGTACTTGTGAGGCAAGCACTCAACCAACTGAGCTATATCCCCAGCCTGTGAATCAAGATTTTTGATCTGCTTAATAACAGAAAACCCAGCTTTAGGGGTGTCCACAGGCAGCAGTATGTCTCACGTAGTCAGTGGGAGGGTCCTCAGTGCTGTGCTGGGCCCCAGCTTATTAATGCTACTGAAAATTCAGATTCTTTGCACCCTTCTGCTCCACTGTGTAGACCTTCTGGAGATTTCTATGAAACCGTGGCACAGGTTTGGAAAGCTGGGAAATCGAAGTCTTTTAAGCTTGTCACATTAGGGTTTAGTCAATAAGGAAGACAGGGGAACAGGATATTGAAAAAGTAACCTGAAATATCTGCCAGAAAACCCGTTTCAACTCTTATTGATCCTGAATAACTTCATATCTAGCAGGGAGATGAATTATGGCATTTTGGGGTCCTGGGTCGACCCTCTTTAGAGGAAGCAAGGTTGGGAACTGCTCCTGTGCTATGCTTTATTTTCATTCTCTCTCAAGGCAATCCTTGGTGGCCTGAGGCATGGAGAATTATGTGACTTTTACTGCGCATCCTCTGGTATATGATGTAACTGAAAAATTCAGCAACAGCGTGTACCTCTCTTCACTGGGGTCTTGACTGGGAGTAGAGCCAAACTTCCAATTGTGTGAGACTTTTTAAATGGGGAGACTTTATTTCTGTGAGGTAGGCTATGAGGAGGGAATTGTGGTTGTTCAAGTTATCCTGGGAGGTTGGCAGGTGCAGTCTGGGGTAGGAAATCTCTAAGAGACGACATTACAGAGGCTAGTGGGCTTGGGTTAACAGGGTACTGCATTGCTTAAGGAGTCCTGGCTCATGGGATAAACACGATCATGTGGATGCCTTTGGCCTCAGAAGAAAGGCTGTGTTCCTAACTGGGCTAAGAAGTGACTTTCTAAATTCCTGCAGTCACCACAGAATGCTGTCACACCTGCTATGTGATGGCAAGGTCAGCACCAACTCTTCTTTTAGCAGGATGGGGTGGGCACAGGCTTGGGTACAGCTTGTCTGTTCCCATGTTCTTGCCACTTGCCAGCCAAACTGCAGCTGTCACTAGCCTTCAGAATGTCGTCTTCTCTCTGAGAGGATAAAAACAATGCATCTTTGCACAGGTCATAGAAAGGCCCTTGGGTCAGATATTTGTACCTCCTTTACACATGGCCTTTCCCGGAATGGTGTTTCTTTGTCCATTCCCCGCATCCCACCCTGCCCTGCCCAATCTATTCACCTTGCTCCTGCTCTGGAAGCAGACAGCCTACACCTGAGGTCTTCACAGGGTCACATTTGCATGAGTGGCTATGGAATAGGTTGTGGACCAGGTAGGGACTCAAGTAGGCAGGAGAGGGCTGCTTTGTCCAGTGTGGCCAAATGCTGCCTTCAAGCAATGTAGAGTCCCTGGTTGCTAGACTTCACTATTTTTGTTGCAGAGGACTGAACCCAGGGCTTCACAAATGCTAATAAGCACATGCTCTACCACTGAGCTACACCCCTAAGCACAGGCTTTACCACTGAGATTTAGCTCATAGATCTTCCGATTTTTAAAGATAAGTCAGAAACTAGATTTTTGTGCAAAGTAATTTAAATTTTAAATGTTTACAGCCATCCGTTTCCCCCATTTCCTTTTCCTTCTTTAAAAAAAAAAAATACATAGACCACACAAAACATGTGGGAAGGCCCCCCTGCCATCTCTGGTCTATAGGGGAAGAAACCATTTAGCCAGGGCAGAGAATCTTGGAGTGTTTGTTACCTGTTGATTCTTGTGAAGAAAAGGCTCTCCACCCCTCTGGCCCCTCTCCAGTGAGTGGTGCCTGCAGAGTGTTTATCTGCTTGGAACACATCAGAGCGGTTGGTTCACAGGCTCAGTAAGAGGTGCAAAAGTGCTAGGAGCTGTTGACAGTGCTAAGAGGCAGCCTCCAATTAGGCAGCTGAACACCAGCTGCATGGATGGGTGCTTAGAGATGTGATCTGCTCCCTGTCTCTTATAGGGGACCCATGTGATATGGGGGGAGGGGTGGCAATAAATGACTGGGTATAAGTGGTGCAATGCCGGGCTCTCCTGGTGGCACTGTCATGGGCCCTCAGAAGAGTGGGAAGGTTTGGCAAGAACAGTGTCCAGGATGGATGAAAAGAGGCTGAGGGAACTGCCACACAGAGAAATGGATAAGGATCCCTGAGGAAGAAAGGAATGGTGTCATTGATTTTAGGATAGGGGCAGAAAGTAGTTTTTAGTTGAGAAAATGTCAGAAGATGCTCACAAGATAGCATTGGGGGTTTGTTCTTCAAAACTCAAAATACATCTTTAAAAGTCCAGATGTGGGGAAAAGGTTAAGTAAATTATGATATAGCCATGTTATTGAAGAATATGCAGTCATTTAAAATGAGGTTTAAAAAAGCTTAAGAGTTTATCGTAATGTGAAGAATTCTTAGTGGGGAAAGAAAGAACGTAGCCACACATGGCATAACACTTAAGCTATGTAAAATTCTCACACTGGGCAGTTGCTGTGGTGAAGACTACCAGAATATCATTCTGGAACTTTGTGTCTGAGAGTAGCCACAGGTATAACAAAGCATGCTTTTCATAGACTAAGTGACTGTCAGGTTTGGTGATAAAATATCCAAACACATGGCTCCTCCTTGAATAGAAACAAAGTGAATTTTCATCAGATGCTTTTCTTAGGTCACTGCACATCTTGCTCTCACTTCCTGTGCTTCAGAGGAAGTCCCTGTGTATCTCAGTTATCTGATAGGGGAATAAGAGGGCAAGAGGTGGGAGAGGGGGAAGCAGAGGATGAAATAATGATTACTTTGAGATATTGTGAAGTGGTCACTCTGCTGTGTCACTTTCTCTAACCTTGGTGGGCACTAGAAGATGAAGCTGTGAGGGTAAAAGAACAGAATTTGATTTGCTCAGGACTCCTCCTACACAAGTCACTGCAGGAGAGGCGTGGTGGCCTGGGTTGCACAATTCTGGAAACTTAAAAGAAGAGGGTGGGGTGAAGGACTTGTCCACTGATAGTTGGCTGCAGTTGAAATTAGTTATTTTGGGTTCCTGTAGAAATGAGCCTGAAGTTAGGGTTACTCTGGTTAATATTTCTTTCCCATTCTTTACCCTGATATTGCATCTCCTTTCTGTCCTGGGTTGTGATATCCATGCCTTTCTGTTGTCTTAGAATACTGTCTAACCTTCCTCTCATCCAGTTATTCTAAGTGAGTTTAGGTATGAAGCCAAGTTCAATCTCGCTGAAGAAGGCAGGGCAGAGGCCCTGACCTCTGGTGGTAAAACATTGGAAGGATATTGTGAAAGTCCCTCAAGCAGAGGGGGTCTTCATGTGAATACATGGACACCCTGAGGGTAGGGGTGGACCCGCTCAACAGCAGGCGGCTATGGCCTCTTTCCATTCCCATTAGGCTTGGCTCTGTTCTTTACAGGGCACTGCCTTTCCAAAGGGAAAAATATAGACATCTGGTTAGAAGTGAGGTTCATGTTAAGTGGATGTGGTTATGAAATGCAAAGTAAGCACACATATAGGAGTTAATTTTTGTCAGTGAGCTGACGGTAACCCCGGTAAGCCCAAGGATTCATAGGGATTCATAGGGAATCAATAAATGACAGAGTAACTAGTGGACTAACAGTAATATCTCACAATTATACTTGAAAATTATTTTTAAAAGACCTATTGTTATACTTAAAGTATATATCCTAGAAGCCTGGGTAAGGTTTTAATATTTTCTACTTTAAGATGTTATGGTTTAGATATGAACTGTCCCCCAAAAGCTCATGTGTGAGATGATGCAAGAACGTTCAGTGATAAAATGATTAGATTGCAACAACTATAGTCTCAATGTATTAATTTCCTGATATGAATTAACGGGAGGTAACTGTAAGCTATGGCTAGAGGAAGTAAGTCACTAGGGGTATACATTTGTGGTTTAGTGGTTTATGTTTTGTCCCTGGTTAGTGGAGCTTTCTTTGCTTCCTGACCCTACCATGAGCTGAGCAGCTTTCCTCCACTGGGCCCTTCCCCCCATGATGTTCTGCCTCATCTTGGGTCCAGAGCAGTGGAACTGGCTGTCTATGGCCTGCAACCTCTGAAACTGTGAGTCCGGAATAAATTTTTCCTCCTCTAAGGTGTTCTTGTTGGGTATTTTGATCTTAGTGATGAAAAACAAACTGAAACAAAAGCTAACAAAAACCTTTAAAAATCGTATTATTAAACAATCCCAAGCTTGAAACTTAAGGTCTTCAAAGTATGACAGGATTAGGCTTTATTCTTCCTTGAAGATTAAAAACAAAAACAAGGGGCTGGGGAGATAGCTTGCCTTGTAAGCACAAGGCCCTGGGTTCGATCCCCAGCAACCCCCCCCCCCAAAAAAAAAAAAAAAAAAAAAAAACCCAACAAAAAACTAGCTATTTTAACTGAATCCCAAAACAGAAAATTGCCTCTTTCTATGCGCCCTCTATACGTGACAAAGTGAAGTTTTTGCACATACTGAATGTGGTTCTATCCATGTGGCTAAGCATATTAAAGTGAGATTGTTCACATGCCTACCAGGAAAACCATGGATCTCTGCATCACAGTTAAGTTCCAAGTATGTGATGAGAGGTTGCAGATGGAAGTGAGAGGCAAGTTTGGTTTTCAGTTGGTTGTGAGTATATATTTCCATTCTACCTGAGCCCTGACTTCAATGACTTAGTACCCAACTTGCTCCATTTTTACTTCTTAAAAGCTGCACTGGCAATACTGGGGACCAGAGAAACTATGTGAGTCACTTGTGAGGAAATGGCACTGCTAATCACATCAGCCTGATCTCTGATTTACTTAGGAAGTGGGACAGGTAGTGTGCATTCTTGAAGTGTTAGATTAGAATCTGTGTGGCCATAGCTAAAAAGCTCAATTTGATAAAATTTTTGTTTTGAGAATGAAGAAAAACTAGTAATAGAGTTTATTTGTATTGACTTAGTAGTAATAGTAATGAAAGCTAGTATTACTGAGTTACTCTTATTCTTCCCACTTTACAGATGAAGAAGTCTAAGACAGGAGAGAAAGCACTGTAGAGGGTGCCTAATTCAAGGCTTGCTCTGCAGAACTGGCCATCTCAGTGTTGGGGAAAGAAAGCAAGAGGTTATGTGTTCTGTACTGAGTATAATTGAGTGCTCCTTGATCTATTAATAAGCATACTGTCTTCCATTCAGTGGTTGCTTTTTGAAATTTTTTAGTTGGAAATCCTGCAGAGGGGAGAAAGGAGTATAGTTTAGGCCATAAGTTTCACAACTTTATCCAACCTTATCTTGAACCTCTAAAGTTTTGTCACAAAAATCTTGGGAAGTAGGGATTATTAAATATCTTGCTGATGAGAAAACCGGCCTAGAGAGTTTAAGTAACTGGGCCACATTCACATAGCCAATATAATAAAACAAGGACGTGACTATGGATCATACAGTATCCAAAAACCATACATACTCTTTTCCTCTGTTATGCTTAGAAGTAGTTATCACAGCATTTCAATCATATACACAACATACATTCATGAAGAGACATGACATATATTTATGTAAGTGCAGATATCACACCTGTGTGTGAAAAATGCCTTTATCTTCCCTAACCCAAATATCATTAAGTGCTTTGATAGATACTTGTACATAATTCAAATGATATGGCTCCCTAGAGTTGAGTGGCTTTTAAGCTCATTGATTCTAGGTAACACTGGACACAAAGGGCACTGCTCTAAGTAAATGTCTTAACATTCAGACATATTCACCTTAAATGTTCAATGGCATTAGATAAGCTTCCTAATGGCACTTAGGAGCATCTTTCTGAATTCTTCATGTGCAGGATTTCTCAGACCACTTCACACTAATGTTTGCCTCCAGAGCTGCATTCTACTCCATCTGAGAGGAAATCACTTTAGAACTGAAATTTTTCGTTCCATATCTCCATTCTTATAGTATGCTTGAAATGTTTTATCAAGGGAATCACTGAACTCCAGGCTAGCGCTTGATCAATTTTTGAACTAATTACAGTCTGGGCAGGTGATTAGCAAGATTCTAAGTTGCTGTTGGAGCAGAGGAGAACAACCATTCTAGAGCATTGCATTCAGGAATCTTCTGTGCTGGAATTCTTGGCTGTTCTACTTTTTGTGTATGCTTTAGACCTGTCACAAGATGATAGGTAAAGCTTTATTGTGCTGCTCTTTAAGCTCTCTCCCTTAAAATGTACTCATTTTTAACAGTGGCCTTTAAACTAAAATTAGTAGTAGGAGAGGAGGGATGGAACAGTCTGTATTCTCCCAGCAACTGCTGTGGTTTAGAGTATTACTGATGACCCTGTCATCCTAAGGCACAGCCTTCAGGTCCTCCTGTAGAGCTGGTGATTTGAATTGCACCTGGTTTTGCTGGTGCTGGGTGTTGCTAGTGTATCAGTGGATTGATTGCTGGCAGTTGGCCCAAATGGTGACTTCTCTCAACTCTATGATTTTATGATGTTTCTATTCTGAGGCTTCCTTTATAATGCTTTTTCAATAAGGACAGATATCTTGTCAATTAAGTCTATCTGGAATGAGTTCAGGCAGTCTGGAAACTTCCTACGTAGGAATTCATTCATTCCACAAATACTTAGAGTATCCACAATGAGCAAATACATGTAAAATACACAATTAAATGATGCCATCATAGTTTGATTCACTATTTATTAAGTTATTAATATGGATAGTCTATTTTGTAACATTACAGATGTCTTTCAAAACCTAACAAAATATAGTCCACTGTCCAGCCCAGGAGAACAACAATAAATACAAGATCATTCTTACAGAAAGTATAGCATATTAAGTACTCACAATAGTTCTTATTTAGATTTCAAAGGGAACAATCCAAAGGTTCTTCCATTAGGCTTTTAACTTTCTTGAATTATAGCTGTTTGAGTCAAAAGTCCAACTTAGATCACACAGATGGGCATCTCAGGTGGAGAGGAGGAAGCTCCCCTCCTCGGCAGCCCTTTTCTGTTGCCCTTCAGTCCTGGAGTGGAGCCCACCCTCCCTTGTAGGCCAGTAGTGGTCAAACCTGGGCATGGGGAGAAGGCAGATGGGTCACAGGGACATTCTGATTAATTTACAAAGATTGTGTGTCAAAGCTCTAGAAACCCGTGGTGGTAGTGGCAGTGAAGAGTACTCTCTATTTTGCCAAGGGGGTTCTTCTCATCTGGAGTCTTGGCTTTCTTACAGCCTATAAGATGCCTGTAGTTCTCAGTGGGGAAGTGGAAGTGGGAAACCCAAATAGTGATTGGTATGAGGCCACCTGCAGGATGTACTGGACTGACTACTATGGCTTTTTATAACCTGCCTTCCATTCTTTAGACAGCTTATTTCTTCATCTTCCTCCTATGTCTCACTATAAGGCTTAAAAAGGACTATGAAAGATGAAACTTCTTGCTTTCAACCTGAATGATGAAAGACAGAAAAAAAATACATTCTTAAATGTGCTGTACTCATTTTTCCTTAACTGAAAACAAATGCCAACAGCTTTTAAAGACAAGTGTTAAAAATGCCGATCTAAGTATTGGAAGGCATTCTGAGATGAAACTACACATACATCAGAATTTAAGGTACCACAGGCAAAACTCAAAATGCTATAGTTGTTTAATAGGGACTCTTTAACCTTTTAGTGCTAACCACACTGAAAACTACAACTGTTTTCAATATGAGGCTACTGATGACCATCAATTAAATATGGAATCAATCAGAAATCTCAGAAGTCTTGCCAAGGTTATGGCAGTTTTAGTAGTCTACACAGGAGCAGGAGAAACCATAGGGCAGAGTGAGCACTGGAATTTTATTTAATTCTAGGTACCATGGGATTGACATTAGTATGTAGGACTAATGAAGGAGCAGCCATACAGTTCAACAGTTTTTTTTGGTCACTGTGCTTCACAAGCACCAAAAAAAAAAAAAAAAAAAAAAGGGTGGGGGGAGGAAAAAGAAAAGAAATGGAGCTACTTTTTAATTATTCAATTTCATCTTCAAGATAGACAGATCCTGCTGCATTCTTTGTTTCTAATTTACCAGTACGTTATTATGTAGTTTACTGCATGTGAGGAGCAAGTCATTATGTTGTACCAAGTTTACATCATCATAGGACTACAACATGCACATTCTACTTAATGTAGCTCAAGCAACAGGAATACAAGAGAACAGTTATGGGTGGAGACTTGTTTTGACAGTCATGTTCACACTAACTATGGGTTTAGAAATCTTATTAGGCAGGTACCTACAGCAGTTCTTCAATTGATATTGGAACATTACACGCATGCACAAGTGATGTGGTAGAGAATGAAGTGGCAAAGGCAGCTGGATGGAGGACAAAGGGAAAATCGGATGGGATGGTGCTGCGTGTCAGGGAGAGGCAGTTCTCAGCTTTCCACAGTAAGTCTCTGCTCTGTGAGGGAGGCCTGCTGGGCAACACTTTTGTTCTCATGACTGCGAAGTTTGGATACGACATCTAGAAAGGCCAAATCCTGCACTTCCTTGTGTAGGGATTCTGGAAGGCAAAAACAAGATAGCAGATGTACTTCTGTTAGGTTGTTCTAACTTCACTATATAAACTAGGAACAATTCTAGTGATAGGAATATATTGTAATTGAATCAGAGAAACTATATTGCAATCATTTTTATAAAGAAATCAGATGTCAAGGTCTAGAGTCTAACTGAACCCTATCACCAGTTCACACATGAAGTCCAATGATTTAATGAAACCCTTAGAATCTGTTTCAAATTAATTTTGTGGCAAATGAAGTTTATACTTCACATCCAACAAATTTCTGTGACATTGGGCTCTCTTTCAGATTTTCTATCCTCCCCTTTCTGGCTCTATTTAATCTTAATTATAGGAAAATATGAGATTCCTTTTAAGACTGTGAGAATCTACTATGGGAAGGGGGAGGTCTGATAAATCATCACTCCTCAAGCTGATGTATTTATTTTGATAGGACTGACGTCTAAAACTAGAATCAGTATTTTTAGAAAAAATGGAAGATTCAAGGAACCCCCAAATCTACAAAACAATCTTGGAAAAATAACAAAATTGGAGGTCACCACTTCAAAACTTGATATAAAGCCACAACAATCAAAACATTGTGGTACTGGTATTACAGACAGACATAATAGAGTAACAGAAAGGAGCTCAGAAATAAACCTTCACATATGTGGTCAAATGATTTTTGGCAAAGGTGCTAAGACAATTTAATGAGGAAAGGACAGTCTTCTCAACTAATGGTACTGAGCAAACTGGATATCCACGTGCAGAAAAAAAAAAGAATTCTTAACATGTACAAAACTAAGTTCAAAATGAAGCAAAGAGCTAAAACTTAGCTTTTAGAAAAGAGTGAAAAAACTTCATGACCTTGGATTTAGCAATGAGTACTTGGATATGACACCAAAAATACAGGCAAGAAAAGAAAAAAATAGATGAACTGGATTTCATCAAAATAAACCCTTTGTCTAACAAAAGACATGATCATGAAGTAAAAAAGCAACCCACAGAAAGAACATTTGTAAATCATATCTAATAAGAGATTAATAGCCAGAACATAAAGAACTCTTACAACTCAACACACAAAACAATTTTAAAAATAGACAAAGGACTTGAATACACATTTTTCCAAGGAAGATTTATAAACAAGCATATTTAAAGATCTCCAACATCACTACTCATTAGGGAACTGCAAATCAAAATCACAAAAAAGACAGCACCACACTCATGGCTATTATTGAAATAAGAGAAAATAGATATTGGTGAGGATATTGAGAAATTGGAGCCCCCATATTTTACCTGTGGAAAAGTTAAGTGGCCCAGCTACTGTGGAAAACAGTTATGGCAATTTCTTTAAAAATTAAACAATTACCATATGATCCAGCAATTCCACTTTTGTATACATACCCCAAAGAATTGAAAACAGGGATGTGAAGAGAGAATTTCATATCAATCTTCCCAGCAGCATTATTCACAAAAGCCAAAAATGAAAATAACTCAAACATCTATCAATGGAGGGATAAACAAAATGTGATATATTTCAACCTTAAAAAGGAATGAAATTTGACATGTGCTACAATACTGATGAGTCTTAAAAATGAAATAAAGTGAAATAAAATATTTGTCATTTTGTATCTTATCATTCTACTTACATGAGGTGCTTAGAGCAAATTCATAAAGGCAGAGGGTAGGAGTATGTGGGGAGTTATTGCTTAACTTGTACAAAGCTTCACTTTGGGAAGATGGAAAACGGTGTAGGGATGAATGAGGGTGATAGGTGAACAGCTTGTGATTGTACTTAATGCCACTATATATTTAGAAATGGTTAAAATAGAATTTGTTTTGTAAATTTTACTGCAATTAAAAAGTGGCTCAACTACAAACATGCTTGAAACAAATTTAAAAAGTCTTATCAAGGAAATAGAAGATATAAAGAAAATAATGATTTTTAGAATCATAACTTGGAAAAAAAAAAAAAAAAACTCTATAGATAGGATTAACATTGGAATGTAGGGAATGGAAGAAATAACCAGTGAGCTTTAGGACAGAACAGCAGAAGCTGGGCACAGTGGCACACACCTGTAATCCCAGGACAGGCTGAGGCAGGAGAATGGCAGGTTTAGGGCAAGTGTCAGCAATTTTGTGAGAGCCTGTCTCAAAATAATAAAAAGGACTAGGGCTGTAGTTCAGTGGTAAAGCATGCTAGGATTCAATCCCCAGTACCACAAAACAAAACAAAAATTGCTCAATCTAAACAACAGAAGAAAAAAACAGGGACCAAAGTCTCAGGAGCTTTAACACTAAACTAACTCTGTCATCAGAGACCTGGAATAAGACAACAAGACAGAGTTAAATAGTACTTGAAGAAATAAGGGTAAAAGACATAGACCTATAGATCAAAAAGCTGAGCAAACTCCACATATGATAAACCCACATCATAAAGAATAAGCCTAAAAATTAAAAGAAAGAAATATGAGAGACAGAAATGACATTTTACTTGCTGTGGGGGGAATGGAGCACAGTGGATATCTCATCAGAAACCCATAATGTCAGAAGAGTTCAGAAGAAAGTGGCACAGCATTTGTTCAAGTACAAAAAACAAAACTAGGAACCCAGAATACTCTATTCAGAGAAGGTATTTTTCAGGAATGAAGGGGAAATAAGGAAATGAAGGGAAACTAAAAGATGCTGTTGCTAGCTGACTTAACCAAGAATGGTTAAGGAAATTTTCTGATTACAAATCATTATTAAGACAAAATGGCAGTAGGGGTTAAACACAAGAGAAATTACAGTAGACTTTGGTCAAGAATTTTCTGAATTACATTCGATGAGTGAAGCAAAAATTATGAGAATCTAGTTTTAAATGTATATAGAGAAAACATTTATGACAAACTATAAATAAGGAGAGTACAGAGACTAAAAATTGTTCAAGCAACCTACAGAAGGTCAGAAAAAAATGAAATTGTAGACTTAAACCATCAGATATCAGTTATTACATTAAATGTAAATATCTACACCAATGAAAGGCATTGGCAGAGTGGATTATAAAACATGACTCAACTATATACTATTTACAAGACACTTCAAATATTAACAATACAGATGGAAACTAGAAGAGAAGAAGGAGAAAATATGAATATAATTTAAAAGAAAGCAGGAGTAGCTACATGACTGTCAGATACAGTAGACTTTAGCTCAAGGAAAAGTGGAGAGGTATATTACATAGTGACAAGAGAATCTACTAAGGCACAGCAATCCTAAAGTTGTCCATCCAAACAGACTTGAAAAATATATGAAGAAAATACTGACAGAACTGGAAGACAAATCTACAATTACAGTTTGAAATTTTAACACTCCTCTCTCAACAATTGATAGAACAATTAGAAAACCAGCAAGAATACAGGAAACTCAATACCATAACCAACCAACAAGATCTAACTGGAATTTAGAGTAGAACACACCCAACAGTAGAATACACATTCTTCTCAAGTGTCCATGGCACATATACCAATGAGTCACTGAACAATTCCTTAGGGAGCAGCTTAGCATACAAAATCAGAACTTCTTTTATAAGTTTCATTAACCCTAAAATGTTATTTTATGTAATTAACTTGTTTTTTTTTTTTGCCTATATTTGCTATATAATACTTTTTATTATAGTTGAAATCTTTTGGGAGAATTTTCAGTGGAAAAGCAACCTACATTCCCCATAAACTAATTTCTAATACTTTTTTACACACAAAGACACCACTTACACTATTATTCCATATTTAATATTTGATGTCAACCACAGAAGAAATACTTACCAGATCCCATGAGAGCACAGATCAAGACCATTGAATTATATTTGATTTCAGGAGCACTTCTTTCATCTGCTAGCAGTCTGTGTAAAATCTGTACAAGCTTAGCACTTTCTAGATCTTTCTCAGCAGTGCCTAGAATAGTAAACAGTTAAAAATGTAAGTTGTATCCACTGTGTATAAACCAAGTACTCTCAGCTAACCACTGCTTCCTCTTCTAGAAACTAACCATGTGCGCCCTTCCAAAAGAGACTAATATTAAATTCAGACCTTGTGAAAATAATAGATTTCAGAAGTTTAGGCTTATCCGTTCATCACTAAAACATCCCTCTTAATAAGGGGCAATTAAAAAAACATATACTGAAATTTACTTGGAAAACCATAGGCCCTAGAATAACTAAAACAACTTGATAAAGAATAACAGTATAGAAGAATTTCTCTTATATGATATTAAGGCTTATTGTGCAGTTACAGTATCAAAATAGGGTGGAATGGTTTGGTGAAGGTATAGACCAATACATGAGTCAAAGGAACTGAACAGAGAACCCTTCTGAGGTCCCACATATATATGATCAACTGATACTTGACAGTGCTACAAAATCTATTCAATGGAGGAAAGACAGCTTTTTCAATGGTGGTAGAGCAATTTGGATACAACAAAAATGACTTAAACCTCTTACCTTATACAGCTATTAACTCAAAATGGAACACAGGTTTACATGTAAAATGAAAACCAAAAAGTTTTTAGAATAAATAACCCTCCAACTTCAATAGTTTAAAAAAACTAGAAAATGGGCAAAAGGAATAAAATAAGGATTTCACCAAAGAATATATACAAATGGCAAATAAGGATATGAAAAGATGTTCAGTATAGTCAGCTATTAAGGAAATGGTAATTAAAACCATAGATATCACAACATAGCTGTCAGCATGGCTAAAATAAAAAATGTGAGAAGATCAAATGCTGGTGACAATTCAGAGAGAACTCGATCACGCATGTAGTGCTGGTGAGGATGTAAAATGGGATAGTCACTCTAGAAGAGTTTCAAAGTTTCTTTAAAAACTAAACATGAAGCTACCATATAACCCAGCAGCAGTATTTAGAAAAATGAAAACTTATGTTCATACAAAAACCTGTATATAAAAAAATATTTATAGCAGCTTTACTTTTTAAAGTCACAAACTGGAATCAGGCTAAATACCCTTAATAGGGGCTGGGTAAACAAGCTGTACATAATATATCATGAAATTCTATTTGGCAGTACAAAAGCATGAACATGAACTATTGATAATAGATGATTCTCAGTAATTAGGTAAGCAAACAGACAAAAAAGGCCAAGCCCCCAGAATCACATACTTTATGATCTATTTTACATAACATTTTGAAATGAGAGGTAGATTAGTAGTTTTCAGGGGTTAGGGGCAAGGTGGAAGATAGGGAGGTAAGTATGGTTATAAATGATTTCACTCTATTACTACTTACAATATACGTGAATCTATAATTATCTTTAAAAAAGAGGTAAGACTCTTAAAATGCTGTTATTCCTATTATATAAAAATTTATAATGATAATTCCTTAACATAAAATATCCTGTGAGGACACAAGACTGGAGAAGAATGCTTTCCAAAGTGTGTCATACATTAAAAAGGTAGGGGCTGGGGATATAGCTCAGTTGGTAGAGTGCTGCCTCACAAGCAGAAGGCCTTGGGTTCAATCCCCAGCATCGAAAAAAAAAAAAAAAAAAAAAAAAAAAGAAGAAGAAAACAAAGGTAGAATGGCCTTATTTTTATATTTTGGGCTTAAGAAGCCAAGGAAACACTAGGTTTCAATAAAAATAGGCATATGTATTGTCATTTTATGTAGTTCTATGGTAAGGTAACCAGTCAAATTCTCAGCTATCAGGAAGCACATGAAACTACCTACCTTGTTTGGAAGACACAAATATATGTAGGACATAAAACCAAATTCATCTCAGGCTGGGAGATCAAAATACTCTTTAATCGCTCCATCCCTGAGCCATTTAAAACCAGGCCAGTGAGGACGGTTTGATACCACATGTCCTGATTTTCAAGGCCTCCCCACTTACGTCTGTGGACTTCTAGAGACTCTCACATAATCTACCTAAACAGTGGAAGGCTAAGCAAGGACCACCAAAGCATCTCTAACCACAGCCAAAGTCATTCTCAGTCTTTTTATCTTTAAAGTTGAACCAATTTTACATTCTGCTTACAGTACACGTATGAGTTTTATAATTATCAATTATTTAAAATTCAAAACCCTATAAGATGACAAAAATTCAAATCTTACTTATAAATCTGAGTAAATCTTACACGAGAGGAATATATGCCATATATATTTTTTGGTTTTGCCTTCCCAAGTTGGTGGGTCCACTTGCCTTGTGTGAGAATTATGGATGTAAACTGTCAGTAGAAATTAAGAGATAAGTTAACAGTGTTTACACATATGACTTAGAACTGAACATGCCTACCAGTCTATAGTTCTTCATGTAGAACAGCCTTAGCCCTTAATCACAGGGTATATGGCACTGATTCACAGCCTCTGGATGACTGTATCAGGATTGGTTCCTGAGCCCAAGATTGCTAGGTGTGCATGAGTTAGTTTCCTGGGTGGAATCCTGCCCATAGGGATGCTAGAGAAACTAATGGAATCATTTAGACTTTATTTTAGGGAAGTTTTGAGCACAAAACATGCAGAGTAGTGACAGAAGGTCAGAATTCAGTGAAGGCAATGCTACAAAGCAATGGAAATCATGGTGATAGAGAAGATTAGCAGAAGAGAATTGCAGTAGAACCAAAAGCGGTGGAAGAGAAACTCTGGTCACAGGAAGAGTGGCGGATTCTTCACTTGCTGTGGTATTCTACACATTGTTTCATTTTTCTGTGAAGCCTGCCAAAAATGTTTTCTATATTCTCTAAGTGGCTATAACCTGAGATATTACCTAAAAGTTAAAACTTTTCCCTAAAAATGTTACTGAAAGCACAACCAAAGGAAACAGCTGTGGTAACAAGCTATGTAATATGATCTTCATATACTCAAATACAAGGACATATGCACACTGGCCAAATGCTTCCAGTCAAGGTTTTATCTTTTATTCCACTCCTGTACTTCTTTTTATCCAAGATAAAAATAGGATAAAATAAGTTTGTCACTGAGGTACTTACCCAATTCTAAAGCTGCTATTAATGCCAAAGCAACAAGGGCTTCATTCTGCATTATTACATGTTCACTAGTTGCCATGGTAACTAGATGCTTGATGCCACCACTCTGTACAATGGCTTTAATTACATCCTAAAATAAATAAATAGAATTACAATGTTTAATTGTAAACATAAAAAAATCACATTACAATCAGTCAATTCAAATTCATTGTTGAGTGGTTTTGTGACAGTGTCCTGTATGAATCATTACATTTTAACCATAAATTTTTTTCTTCATGGAAAGGGAAAAAGCTTTTAGCTTTAAATAAATTCGTCAAAAGATGACAAATTGCTTGAGCAAAAAAGACCACTGCACTTCATATGACGGAATAGAGGCCTAGAAGCCATTGAAGTCAAAGAAATAAAAGCTCCAATGTCCCCAAATGTTGAGCTACCTTAGGATCAACAAGAGAGAAATAAAATTTGGAATTAAAAAAAAAATAAATAAAAAAACTTCTCCTTTTTAAATTTTTATGATAGTGCCAGATAGTTTTCTCCTGGCTCTAAGTAAAGCTTTTAAATATATTAAAAAAAATTTTTTTTAAAGTACCTTTTACCCCTTGACTCAATCTGCTGGAATATGAGAACTGGATGACATGCCAAAGGACTGAACAGAACTTTAATCAAAATTCTTTCTGCCCTCATTTCTCATGGGGCCTAGAGCTCTGTCCTTCTCCAAGGCAGAGGGAGCAGTGAGCTCTGGATTTAATAAATCCCAGTGCCAATGCTGAGTCTGAGCCAACTACCAAGTCTCTCCTATCACAGAGACTTCATCTTATGATGCAGGGGTGATGTTAGGTGTATCTCTCACATGTTTTTGTAATAATTACAAAGTAATCACATAAAAAGAACATATAAGGAAATCTGGCAAAAGTTAGATGGAAAAAAATTATCACACTTATTTCTGGTATCCATTTTGTCTTCATTCCAGTGTGGGCTTTGATTTAGAATTCTTAGAATAAATATGATTTAGGGGAGAATATCAATTTTAGGATATTTTAAAAGTTACTTTCTTTGCTTGTTTTCACTATTTCGAGTAACATGAAGTAAGTTCTGTATATTTTAAAAAGTAGACTGTCAAAGTTAGTTTAGTGTTATAGAACTAACTGTAATTACAAATATTTTTCAAATTGCTGAATAAAGGTTTCCTCTATCCTTCCATCTTATTGTAAAATTTTAAGACAACTATTTATCGAAAATATCTTCACGGGCTGGGGTTGTGGCTCAGTGGTAGAGCACTCGCCTAGCACGTGTGAGATCCTGGGTTCAATCCTAAGCACCGCATAAAAATAAAAAAAGAAAAAAGAAAATATCTTCACTCTGTTCCCAAACTTGTTTAGTGATAAAACATTCTAAAATAATAAAGTTTAAGAAATTTGTTTTTATAGCAGCTCTATTCTGGCATCTTGTCTTTTCCCATTAACTTCTTTTAGAAAAACAAGAAACTATCCTTTAAAGGCTTTTCTAATCTTCCAATTTACTGCTTACTTGGTGAGTTTATTTTAATCCAATACATAATTCTTAAAATTAGTATTTTACAAAAATGTTTATGAATTTTAAAAAATTTTATAGGTTTCACACAGAAACTGGCTGAATAAAGACCACAAAACATTAACAGATACGTATGCAGTCACCTCAGGAAGGTCCTTGGACTGTCATTTCATCCTCTATCTTTCAATTCACCCTGAAAAGTCTGCAGTGGTAGAAGAACAGGGAGTAAACAAGGGAAGTTTATGCATCAGAAATGAGTAGTCCTCCCTTAAGTCCACATACAGCTGCTGCTTCATCTTGTCCAAGAGGAAAAGCTATTTCCTTTTAAAATGCCTGCCTTATCTCCAACTACTTCAACTCCTGTATTGACTAGCTACTCCATGGGGTTGCTTTGCCTGATAGAATGTGGGAGAAAAGAAATAAGGCATTGTACTTGAGTTATGTGACAGAAAAGACAGTAATACTGATGGCTACCCTTTTAGAGCAACAATTTTATGCTGGACACTTAACTGAGTAGCTTATGGATACTAGTTCCTTTTTATTCTACAGAAAATTCCATGAGCTGCATATTATTTCCAGCTTATACATCAAGAAATCAAAGCTCAGATTAAGTTACAAAATTTGCCCAAGATCAGACAGTGATTTCTGGTAAAGCCAAGATTTGAATTCAGAGTTTGGTTGCCAGATCCTTTTTCTTAATCACTCATGTCCAATGCATAAATAAATAAATGTAGTAAATTCATAGTGCCACACAGAAGTGGTCACTTAATGTGATTTGAAAAGGGTCTATGAATGTATTTTCAAATTATATTTTAATTTGAAGATATTTTTTCCAAAGTGAAGATTAGCAACCTTCACAGAGCAAGAAGGTTCATCTGGACAATTACCAGTATTTTAATAACAAACTTCAAAAATGAATCCAGGAATTCTCAAACTGTTTCATTTATAATAAGTTATATATATATATATAATGAAACAGTTCACTAGGGAGTCCTTCTAAGTAAGCTCTAGATGTCTCTGCAAAATCTCCAGAAAATCTGGAGAGGTTTTATGACATCTGAAACAAAGTTTTATTTTATGGTTTTATATTTCAAGTTTTCTTATTGAAAACTAAGGCAAATGATCTACGCTAAAAATTTCACCTTTGTATTAGCATTTATAGTCAATTTGTACCTTTGATTACTGAAACAAACAAGTTCAAGGCTTTGTTGAAAACTGTATAAAAACGTAAAACGTAATTATAATAGAATGTTGTGGGGTAAGTTTACATTTGAGGTCAACAATTAATAAGACTGCAGGTTGGTGTAGCCACTGATTCACTTATCAAAAATTTTCTTTTTCCACATCACACTGTCAAAGACTTCCTAGTATGGGATTTAAATAAGGGTTTGTTGGATGAATGAGCAAATGACTAAATACATTTGTTTAAAACAGGTTTTTAGCTTATTACCGATGAATGTTGGACTCTCAAAGGGTAAAGAAAAGTGCCTACTTCAATAGGCAGGAGATTTTACAGTCCAAGTGTAAAGGCCAATTGTGTTTCTTTTATTGTTTTAAAATACCTGCAGTTGGGAGGTCTAGTTAGTTGATCAGGAGCTCTAGTATAAGACACTCTTTCAAGGGAAGGTGTGAACTTACCTATGGGCATAAGCACAAAAATATACTGCATTTGACTCAGATGAGTTAGTACAGACTTTTGGAGGGCTGAACGTTAAGAATTTTCATCTTACTCCAATTAGAATGGCTATTATCAGGAAGACAAACAATAATAGATGTTGGCGTGGATGTGGGGAAAAAGGCACACTTTTACATTACTGGTGGAGTTGGAAATTGGTGCAGCCACTCTGGAAAGCAGTGTGGAGAATCCTCAGAAAACTTGGAATGGACCCACCTTTTGACCCAGTTATCCCACTCCTCGGTTTATACCCAAAGGACGTGAAATTAACATCCTACAGTAACACAGCCACATCAATGTTTTTAGAAGCTCAATTCACAATAGCTAGATTGTGGAACCAACCTAGATGTCCTTCAATTGATGAATGGATAAAGAAACTGTGGCATATATATACAATGGAATATTACTCTGCCATAAAGAATGATAAAATTATGGCATTTGCAGATAAATGGATGGTATTGGAAAATATCATGCTAAGTGAAATAAGCCAATCCCAAAAAACCAAAGGCTGAATGTTCTCCCTGATAAATGGATGATAATATATAATCGGGATGGGGGCTGAGAGAAGAATGGAGGAACTTTAGATTACGTAGAGGAAATGGGGGGGGTATGAAAAATGCTGGAATGAGACAGACTTCATTACCCTACGTACGCGTATGATTACACAAACAATATGAATGTACATCATGCACAACCATAAAAATGAAGATGTACCCCATTTGTGTACATTGAATCAAAATGCAGTCTGTAAAAATTAAAAGATTACTCAGAATACATAAGGAACTTAAACAAAAAATCCTAAATATTTAAAAATGGGCAAAGGATAAAAATAGATGCTTTTCAAAAGAAATTCAAATGTCTGATAAATTTGTGAAAAAAATGCTTAATTTCATTAGTCATAGGGATATGCATGTCAAAACCACAAGGAGGTATCATCTCACCCAAGTTAGAATGGCTAATATTAAAGAGACAAAAATAACAAATACTGGCAAGGTTATAGAAAAAAAATAATGATGAGGAGATGAAAACATTAACTACTCTGGTTACACAGTACATATCGTACACATGTATTAAAATATCACACTGTACTCCATAAATATGTGATTATTAATGAAAAGTTTAAAAATGTTTAAAAGAGATGGAAATGTTTTATCTAGCCTGATTTGATCAATATGCATGATACATCTATTGAATTATTACACTGTACCTCATAAAAATTCGTACAACTAAAATAACACAAAAGGTTCAAGATGCACAAGGTCACATTGCTGTTAAGTGGTGGTGCAAGGATTCAAAATGGTATTCTGTCAAAGTCATGATGTATGAATGTACGTACAAAATCTGGCCACGTGCCAGGCTTGTGAGATGGAAGCTTCCTGCAGATGGACAATGCAATTCCATTATGTCAGTTAGCTTGCAACCTGACATTCAGATTGACTATGGGCCTTTACCCTTCCATTTCCTTATCTGTGTAGTCATTAGGACAAGAAATTATAATACCTTCCAGGTCTGAACTGTGACTCTGGTAACAGAATGGTTAAATGGATGATTAAATTCTTGTATTATGTCAGTTGGCCAATGACCCAAAGGGGGTTGGAGAAAGTGGGAGGTTAGATAAGGGAAAGGGAAACCTATGATAAATGAAATTCACAGAAGCACCTTTAAATTCTCAAATTTCAACTTAGTATTATAGCATTTGAATAGATTTGGCTCCTAAATATGGCTGTTTAAAAAGTTGAGATGAATTTTTCTGTGGATACATTTGTGTCCACTCAAGTTCTGATTATATTAATACTATTAGTGAATACTGAACTGATGGCTCATTATGGATTAATAGTGGCTTCATTGGCCTTTCTACCACACACACCAGGAATTTAAGAGTTTTTTTTTTTTTTTTTTTTCTTTTTTCTTTTGTATTCTGGTACTTTTTATTGTCATGAGGTTGAGGCAGCTTAGTCCAGCAGTTTCTGGATAGGCTGGGCAAGATAGTGAGACCCACTAAACATCAAAAATACCTTCTATGTACCTGGTGTGACCCTGATTTCAGTGGGGGCATCCAAGTGCAGATCCAGACACAGGTGAGGAGTCATAAGCCTTAGGTCACTAAGATCCTCACAATGGATGCTGCTTTGCAATCAGGGCATTCTAAGTCAACTTGGGCTGTCACTGACATGAATGGGCTTGTAAACACAAAATGCCATGAGGATGAGAGTCACCGGCAGAATGATTCCCCTCAATACCAGGTTCTGCCTGCAAAGTATCGAATACGGTGGGCTATGCTCCCATGGCTCCACCAGCTTGGAGCCTCCACCTGCCCCTCCAGGAGGTTACCCAGTTCCAGACAGTCAAGGGCACACTGTGCAGCCCTTTCTCGGGTCATTATTGGAAAGAGGCCTTCAAAAATGTAAACCCTGTCTGTTCTAAATTCAGATGCAGGAAACATGTCTCTGTTGCTTGTAATCTACTGCTGAGAATTCTCAAGGAATGAAGCAAAGGATTAAGGGTAAACTCTCCAAGCACAGGAAAGTGGGTTGGGAATAAGCTAGTGAGGGAGTGTTATCTGCATCTCTTCCTTTTGTGTCTTCTTTTGATGAATGGCACAACCCTACTGGTACCAAACACCAAACTTGGGAGTACCTTTAAAACTACCTCTTCCAAACTGAAGTCCTTAGAAAATGGAAAGATCTCCCATGTTCTTAGATAGGCAGAATTAATATTGTCAAAATGGCCATACTACCAAAAGTGCTACACAGATTTAATGCAATTCCCATTAAAATTCCAATGATGTTCTTCATAGAAAAGAAAAGGCAGTCATGAAATTCATTTGGAAAAATAAGAGGACCAGAATAGCCAAAACAAAACTTGGTGAGAAAAGTAATGGGAGGCATCACAATACCAGACCTTAAGTTATACTGCAGAGCTATAGCAACAAAAACAACAATGTATTGGCACCAAAACAGACATGAAGACCAATGGAACAGAATAGAAGACATGGAACCAAACCACATAAATAGTTATCTCATAATAGACAAAGGCGCCATAAACATACATTGAAGAAAAGATAGCCTATTCAACAAATGGTGCTATGAAAACTGGAAGTCCATATGCAGCAAAATGAAACTTATCCCCTCTATCTTACCCTGCACAAAAGTCAACTCAAAGTGGCTCAAGGACCCAGGCATTAGACCAAGACCTGGAGTCTTCTAGAAGAAAAAGTAGGCTCAACTCTCCATCATGTCAGCTCAGGAATGGACTTCCTCAATAAGACTCCAAAAATGCAAGAAGTAAAATCAAGAATTAACAAATGGGATTATATTAAACTAAAAAGCTTCTTCACACAAAGGAAACACTCAAGAACATGAACAGTGAGCCTACAGAATGGGAAAAAATCTTTACTACCTGCACTTCAGAGCAGTAATCTCCAGGATATACAAAGAACTCCAAAAAACTTAACACAAAAACAGGAACAAAAACTAATAACCCAATCAACCAGTTCCAGGCAAAGGAACTGAATAGGCACTTCACAGAAGAAGTATGATTGGTCAACAAATATATAAAAACTTGTTCAACATCTTTAGCAATTAGAGAAATGCAAATTAAAACTACACTGAGATTTCATCTCACTCCAGTCAGAATGGCAACTATCAAGAGTACAAATAACAACACAGTTGAGGAAAGTGGGGTAAAAGGTACACTCATACATTCCTGGTGGGACTGCAAATTGGTGCAACCACTCTGGAAAGCAGTGTGGAGATTCTTTACAAAACTTGGAATGGAACCACCATTTGACCCAGTTATCCCATTCCTCAGTTTATACCCAAAGGACTTAAAATCAGCATGCTACGGTGACTCAGCCACATCAATGTTGACAGCAGCTCAATTCACAATAGCCAAACTATGGAACCAACTTTGGTGCCCTTCACCAGATGAATGGATAAAGAAAATGTGGTATATATACACAAAGGAATAATAACAATAAAGAGAATGAAATGATGGCATTTGCCAGTAAATGGATGGAACTGGAGAATAAGTGAAATAAGCCAGTCCCAAAAGACCAAAGGCCAAACGTCCTCTCTGATATGTAGATACTAACTCGTAACAAGGGAAGGTAGAGAGGGGAAGTATAGAAGTTCAATGGATTAAACAAAGGGGATGAAGGGAAGAGCGAGGAGATGGAAATAGGAAAGACAACAGAATGAATCATATATAACTTTCTTTTGCTCATATATGAATATACAGCCAGTTTAACTCCACATTATGTTCAACCACAAGAATGGAATCCTAATTGGAATTGGTTGCATTCCATGTATGTGTATGTCAAAATACACCCTACTGTCATATATATCTAAAAAAACAAATACATTTAAAAAAAAAAAACAACAAAAAAAACCACCAGTTTAACTGCCCACATTTTTTTAAGTCCTCTTCTTTTCCACCCTTAGTGCTACTAATCAGATGAACCATGAAATGAAACAAATTTGTTTCTTTGTGACAAAAATGATTGATTAGCAATTTCAAACCACTCAACCCCAAACCTTCATTCAGGTCTTCATTATTTCATACATATATATGTATACATACACACACACACACACACACATGTGTATATATATATTTTTTTGTTTGTTTGTTTTTTGTTTTTGTTTTTTTTTTTTTGTGGTGCAGGGGATTGAACCCAGGGTCTTGTGCATGTGAGGCTGTGGCTGTCCTTTCCTCACTGAACGGAGTATGCAGAGTTATGATGTACTCAGCTGTTTTCATATCTGTACCCTCACTAGACAGTTAAAGTAACAATTACATTTTATAACAATGCAAGCATTCAAATATTATCTGTTCAACAGGCCTACGAGACCACTATGACAAAGCAGGAAGAAGGGGTTATCAAAGGAGGTCACCATTAGTTCTTTATACTTTCCATCCACTTGGTCCTGTGTTTATAGCAGTGACAATGGATGAACTCGTAGGCTGGTCTGGGAGATGGGTAACAGGTAGCCCTGGCTAACATCAGTCTTTCCCAAGGAAAAGAACTCCATGTCATCCCTGATGGGAAATACTCCTGTGGCAAACCAGCTGGCCATGAGGGTGAAATCTAATTATGTGAAAGAGTTTTACACAAGTGAAGGAATACCTTTACTTTTTTTCCTCTTGCAATCCTCTGTGTGTTCTATAAATAAATGGAAACTGCTGGTGAATTTGAATTCTAAACTGCCTTTCTTCTCATACATAACCACTACTGCAGTTGTATCATGATAAAAAAAAAAAAAAAAGGTTCACCTTAGAATATTTATAAAGAACTAATCTAGATATTAAAGCAGTCATTATATTGCTAGACTGGGTTCCTACCATTGTTATCTTTAAATTAGTCCATTCTTTCAGTCATTATCTATCATGTGCCAGAAAGCTACTAGGTTGGACTCCGCCATAAATATGGACTGGGCATAATATACTATCTAGATATCAGTTAATTTCCAAATATCAGTAGCTGGGTTAGGTCAGTGCCCATCACACAGAAGAGTTTGATTCTGATGCTGGTGATGGTAAAAATAACAGTAACAATGGCAGGAGTAACAGTAACCTCCATTTACTGGGTGTTTCCTATGTCCCAAGTACACGTTGGGTTCTTTGTATACATAATCCTTACAACAGTTTCAGATGGGTGTTATCTCAGTTTTTATTATTTGGAAGAGACAGAAAATCTTTTCTGTTTGGAGAAATAAAAAGGCTCAATCTTCATTTTCCCCCAGAACTACTGATTAGTGTACTTACATAAAATGTATAAAAATACAAGCTCATGATACAGGATCTAATGCTGGTTTTCCAAAAGCCCAATCTAACATTGTGTAGGTGAAGTTTCCTCTGGAACTTACTTTTGATTTACTATGGCGTATGAGGGCAGAAAGCAGTCTGTTCGACTCTCCCATCACACCAGCATGGTCTTTGGCTTCACACCATTCTACCAAACGTTCCACTAACTTAACATTTCTTCCCAGTTGTTCAGCAGCTTCTGCTATAGGAAAGAAGGCAAAGCAAAAAGGATGGGCAATCTCAGCTGAAATAATTGGTAAAGATATGACTGTGGACTGGGGTTGTAGCTTGGCAGAGCGCTTGCCTAGCAGATGTGAGGCACAGGGTTAGATCCTCAGTACCACATATTAACAAATAAATAAAATAAAGTTATTGTGTCCAACTGCAACTAAAAAATTTTTTTTTAAAGATATGAGTGTGAAGGAAAATTACATGTCTAAAAAAACAGTTCAATAAACTTTAAGAACTACAAATACTCCTCACCTGATGGGCTATTTAACTTTTTCTATAAAGTTGTGGACTTTTATACAAAACACAAAAATAAATAACTTTACACTCTTTAGGTTAAGCCCAGCAGTCTGGCAGACTATAACAAAGGGTTTTCTCTGAGCAATTAGTATACAGAAGGGCTTAGAATTTAAAAGTCAGCAAATAAACATAATTCATTCTTAGGAGTGGTTTTCATTACTGTTTCTGCAAATAGAAAAAAAATCCTCTCCCTGTTTGCAAAACAAATTTTTTAAAAATTTGATTTTGAAGACAAGGTAAAAGGCATAGAATGTTGAAACACCTCAGGAACTGATAACCAACATAAAACAAGGATTATATGAATAAAGAGAAATTGTGTAATTTCTATTTAAAGTCAGCTATAATAAGCAAGAGAGTTAATGAATGGGATTCCTAAACCAGTATCTTTTAACTCTTATTTGCTATTTACTTTTATGATAATATAACTGTACAAGCTAAAAAAAAAAAAATCATTTTTCAATGAGGAGAACACTAAAAGTATAATGCTTGGGATAGCATTTCTCTTACCTTGTGCATCTATTAACATTCTTAAGGTTCCCAGAAGTTTGAACTGAACTGGGGGCATTTCTGATTTAAGGAATTTCAAAACTGTCTCTGTGACCCCAGCTGATAACATCTTTGCTTTATTTACAACTAAAAAAAATAGAAAGAGACTATGGTTAAAATGGTGTAGCATTCTTAATGATAAATATTCAATTTAATACACATTTACTGAGTTCTTTCTTTTAGCTTTAAGGTCCCAGATTATATTTTTCTATTTAGAAACAATCCGGCCTATAAATTTTAAACATGGGATTGGGTGTGGTTAAGTATCCTGTTTATAAGATCATAACAATATAAAACCATACTGTTTTTTTTCTTTTTTTTTTTTTGCAGTGCTGGGGATCGAACCCAGGACCATACTGGTTTTTTAAGCCCAATTTCTAATGTGATCTTTGTCTTTGACCTAATTATTAATATAACTGATATACATGACTGGTTTATTGATGTTTATGAAGAAAACTGAATGCATGTGGATTAGATCTTCAAAGAACCACATTATTTAATCTTATCAGAAATTTATTTTTAGGAAACAGAATAAAATTGTTTTAATTATCTTCTGTATTATTTCACATGATAATGTGATTTCATGGCCCAAAAGTTTCTAATCCAAAGACAGTAAGACTATTTTTAAAAAATTGCATGTCTACTTGTAGACAGAAAAAAACCTGGATAAGTCATTCTTTAGGGGACTCTTAATTGATGTCATTAAATTAACTTCAACAGAAGATGCTTTAAAAATCTTAACTGCACAAATAACAATGAAAATGAAAGAGTTCACAAAAGGTAATGGAATCTCTGATCTTAAAAGCAAAGATTATTTTGTCTCAGAAAACTTATTTAACATGATCTCCATTTATCAGTAAGAAAAATATCAACAGTTTTAAGACTATTTTTCTTTTCTTGGTCAGGGAAGGCCCACAAATTGTATATAGTAAAAATCTTTTTATTTTCTACAGAGCTCTCTCCTCCTATTTTTAAGTCTTACCTGGAATGGCCAGATTTCTGAGGGCACTTAGTGCTGCGTGCTGTACAGTTACATTTCCATCTTCTACATGTCTGTCCAGTAAATCCATAAGTTTTTCTACAATTCCATTGTCTACCATATGAATACAATTTCCATCTGGTAAAAACAAAAGCAATTTTCTTCTTTTAAAAAATATTTATGAATATGTTGTGGTGCCGCTGCCTGCCCATTATCTACATTAGAGAAAATGGAACTGTAACAAAATAAAATGAATTCCAATTCTTTTTCCCATCAGATTTATGAATTTTTCTATTTCCAGAATGAGATGTCTGCTTATAAAGATGCTTTTGAAAGTTTTTTAAAATAAGAAAAATCCCTTGTTTAGAGGCTGATCATATATCAGAAGTAGAAACTGCATGCTCAAAGCACCCCATTCGTGAACAGTTTTAGTGTTAGTTTCAGTAGTCAACTTTTATCATGGCTTGATACTTACATTATTTTTTAGTGATTTTTTTCAAACATTTACAAAACAGATTATAATGAACCAGTATTTATTCCACATTTAGCTTTAATAATCATCAATATTTTTACCAGTCCTCTTAACACCATCATTAAGGAGTTATTCTCAAAAACAAGAGAAAATAATAAGATGTCTGCCACTATAATATACAGGTATTCCCTAATTCAAAAATTCAAAATCTGAAATACTCAAAAATCCAAAAGTTTGGGTGTACTGTCATAATGCCATTTGTAAAAAACAAAATTCTACAATAGATCTCAGGTGATGGATCACAGTCAAAATGCAAGTACACTAAAGTTATTGTTGTAAAATTACGTTCAGGCTATGCAGGAAATATAAATAAATTTCATGTTTAGACTTGGGCCCTGTCACCAAGATATGCCATTATATAATGCAAATATTTCAAAAATCTGAAAAAATCTAAAATATGAAAATCTAAAATGTTAGCTAGGGGATACTCAACCTGTTTTGTATACCAACAGTTCATACTAGAATAAAATCAAACTAAAGAGAAAACTGTGTTTCCTAGACAAGGTACAAGTTTCTAGAATGAATATCAGAGTGCCAGATTTCAATAGTCATAGATCTGGGGCCTCTGAAATACCATTAAAATAAACATTCTACACTAAATCAGGATTATTCATACTAAAGTTTTATAGGCATAAGAGTATAAAGTAGGGCTCAATAGCCAGAGGATGAATACTCCGATTATTTAAGCCCCAAATTAAATCACCAGGCACAAAAGCATATCCCGTTCACATCAGATGCACACCAGAACAGGACTTAAGTTTACTAAGCTTTGATATGCAAAGTATTCAAAAGAAGCACTACATTATTATTTGTGATATTTTAACTATTAGAAATTAATTAAATTAAATAAAATATGTAATTTGTTGTGAAAGTCACCATAAGTATCTGACTTCTGAAGAATTAAGGAAGCAACACACACACATTTTTGAACTGTTATAGTTTTAGTACCTGTGATAGTTAAGCAAAAATTCTAAAAATGCAGAACACCTCAACATCTCTAGCAATTACAGAAATGCAAGTTAAAACTACAGTGAGATTTCATCTCACTCCAGTCAGAATGGCAACTATCAAGAATACAAGTAACAATAAATGTTGGTGAAGATGTGGGGAAAAGGTTAGCTCGTACATTGCTGGTGGGACTGCAAATTGGTGCAACCACTCTGGAAAGCAGTGTAGAGATTCTTTACAAAACTTGGAATGGAACCACCATTTGACCCAGTTATCCCACTCCTCAGTTTATACCCAAAGGACTTAAAATCAGCATGCCACGGTGACCCAGCCACATCGATGTTTACAGCAGCTCAACTCGCAAAGCCATGCTATGGAACCAACCTTGGTGCCCTTCAGCAGATGAGTGGATAAAGAAAATGTGGTGTGTGTGTGTGTGTGTGTGTGCGCGCGCGCGCAATGGAATATTACTAAGCCATGAAGAAGAATGGAATGATGGCATTTGCTGGTAAATGGATGGAACTGGAGAATATCAAGCTAAGTGAAATTAGCCAATCCCAAAAAACCAAAGGCTGAATGTTCTCTCTCATATGCAGATGCTAACCCAAAATAGGTGAGGGAGGTAGAGAAGTTGTTCACTGGATTAGCCAAAGGGGAATGAAGGGAAGGGAAGGGAGGAGGGAGGAGAATAGGAAGACAGTAGAATGAATTGGTCATAACTTTCCTATATTTTTACATGAATACACGACCAGTGTAACTCCACAACATGAACAATCACAGAAATGGGAAGTTATCTCCATATATGTATAATATATCCAAATACATTCTACTATCATGTATAACTAAAGAGAACAAATAAAAATTTTTTAAAAAAACTTATTTTTCATAACTAAAGAAATATGTAGAACATCTGCTTTACAAAGGAAGAACTA
The DNA here is from genome assembly GCF_902686455.1 of Sciurus vulgaris. Classification (NCBI taxonomy): domain Eukaryota; kingdom Metazoa; phylum Chordata; class Mammalia; order Rodentia; family Sciuridae; genus Sciurus; species Sciurus vulgaris. Next base: position 61,191,302 of record NC_136469.1, read on the forward strand.
ATATGTTTACCATTTCTGGCAAAATTTGCAATTGCCAATGCTCCAGCAAGCTGTAGCTGGTGGTTATTTGAAGGAATCCAAGAAAGCACCCTTTGGAACACATTGCCTTTTCCTCCTTCAAACAGTTTCTGCATGGATTCATCTGGGCATAAGTACAATAAATAGTTAAACAAGAGAAATATAATTACGAGTAACAAATCCATATCCCTAAGTAAATATCTCACTGGGACATTACAAACCTGGCGAACTATTAAATTCATAATGGGAAAAGCAATGACTGTTTTTTATAAGCTTTAAGAGTTTAGAATTTTCCTAGTACAAGTTCTGTAGCCATATGCTTTCATTCCTTTGATGCCACAGCACTCTCTTTATGACAGCTCTTCATATGTTGGAACATGGCAAAGATTCCTCTTTTTCTGGTTCATCGTCTCTAGTACTTTCCATGAGGTGTTAGGTTTCAAAATCATCACTTCAACAGGAAGTGAGAGAGGAAAATGAGAAAATGCCTAGTAATTATATCTACAGAAGAAACTTAATACACTTACAGATTCTGGCACCCATATTCTTTGACGTAAATTACAACTCACCTCCAAGAAGTAACAACACCATGAGATCGGAGGCAGTTTTGAGCTCAGCAATGTCATCTTCCTTGTCACTATCCACCTTCTGCTGAACGATCTCTAGGAGGCACTCCACAAGGCCTGCTTCCACCAGCTGTAGTTTAATAGCGTCTAAAGAACGATGAGAACAAAAACCACAATTTTAGATGGAACAGGAGCTTTAGTACCGGCAATCCATTATGAAGAACTGTAGCAACTCAGGGAAATGCAGAATTTAGAGAAAACAGCATTCCAGATTTGAGTTTCAGAATGAAACATCTGACAGTACAGTTTAATTACACAAAAACTATAGCTCATTTCTCCATTTGAAATTTATCCTTTCACAATGTCTCATAGCACCTAAAGGAATCAATTCTCAGCCTTAAAGGCAATCTCACTCTACTATTATTCTAGATATTAGCTTATATTTAAAAGGCAATACTATAAATTACGTATTACATATATACCTATTTACATAAACTTAAAATACCCCCACCAATGGGATGTTAAAACCAAGCTACTGAAACGTAAACATTAATAAATTTTAACCTATATCACAAGTATGCTTCATATTTGTATAGTGCTAATTTTCTAGGGCAATTTATAACAATGAATTTTAAAGTCACATTTTTAAAAGGACTTTGGATTTTCACTAATTTAAGGTATCTCTGGGTTGTGAGTATATAGTGATTCATTATACTAAATTTTACTTCTGAATGTACTTTAAAATATTCATAATAAAAGTTGAAAGAAAAAATAACTTTGAAGCTCTCTAATGGTTAAACAATAAGGTATTTTAGAAACAATTTATAGCGCAATTACACTAAAAAACTTCATAGAAAATTCCAGAAAAATCAAATTTTTTATATTCCTAATGTTATTTTTTTTTTCTTTTTTGATTGGAGCCCAATAATCATACACAGTAGTTGGGTTCATCCTGACAAACTCATACATGCATGGAAATAGATTTCAGTTCATGTTCCCTCTTTCCCTTCTCTTCTTCCATTCTCCTTCCTCTACTCTACTTGACTTCCTTTTGCTCTTCTGTTAATTTATACTTGACTGGTTCTTTATAATATCCTATATTTCTCTTTCCCTTTATTTTATTCTAGCTTCTGCATATGAGGAAAAAAAATTTGACTTCTGAGTTTCTGAGTTTGGCTTGTTTCACTTAGCAAGACATTCTCCACTTCCATCCATTTATCAGAAAATGCCATAATTTCATTATTTTTTATGGCTGGGTAGAACTCCATTGTACATATACACCACAATTTCTTAATCCATTCGTCTATTGATGGGCATCTGGGTTGATTCATAGTTTAGCTCTTGTGAATTGTGCTCTATAAACACTGAGGAGGCTCTATTGCTGTAGTATGTGAACTTTTTACATCCCTAATGCTTTAAATATCCTTGCCTTATAGCACTTTCAATGAAGATGTTGTATTTGGATCCATATCCATCTCCTGTTAAGAGGAGATATACCTTATCAATCTTTGTTTTTAGCCTAAACTGGCTTATTTAAATGCTTTGAAATTGACATTTCTTAACCCATTAAATTCCAAATTTTAAATTCCACAATATATTTTCAAATATTAAAGTTATCATAAGTGGTATATTTGTTGCTCAATATAAGTTTGAGCTGGGCCTGTTAATGCATGACTGTAATAATCCCAGGAATTACTTGGGAGGCTGAGGCAGGAGGATTGCAAGTTTGAGGCTTGCCTCAACTTGTCAGTTGAGCAAGACTCTGTCTCAAAAAAATATAAAGGGCTGAGGATAAAGCCCAGTGGTACAGAGCCCCTGGGTTCAATCCCCAGTACCAAAACAAAACAAAACCACCATCAACAACAACAACAACAAAAAACCAAACCCAGAAAATAAGCAACCATGCCCCAAACTCTTGAAAACCTTCAAACAACATCGACTTAAGTTTTTATAGGTGTTCCACATCTAGGACAATGGGACAAAATGGATTAAGATAAATGCCATTTGGCCTTAGAAATACATTTGCAAAGAATTTTTTAAATTTAAATTTTATTTTTTAGTCCTTGGTTTCCTTAAGCTGTATATGCTCACATTACAGAATCAATTTCAGCTTCTCATTTGGAAGAAACAAAGACATAAACATTTATACTTAAGACACATATAAACTTAAGACTTTCCTTGTTGGCAATTTTAACATACAAAAATATAGTTTTTTACTATCACCAGGAAGATCAATTTTCTCTTGAATATTGTCTCACAACACATAGAATATTCATTCTGGAATACTTTTTTAAAGGTATACTTGTACTGTGCCATGTAAAAAGTAGGGCGTTTCCTTGGTTACACAATGCTAGGGCTAGAAATGTGTAGCAAACAGAATTGAAAACCATCATTTAAAAAAGAAGTCTTAAAAATACTAAAAACCTTGAACTATACAAATCCCAACCTGTGATTATTATTCTTTGTATACCAGGGAAACCACAATGATATGCAAAGGTTTATCCAGAAACAAGTTTTCAAAGTTATCACTTCACGCACTACACCATTATAAAATGGAGGTAATGGTGGAGGAGAAAACAAACAAACAAATAAGAAACTCTGATTTCCATGCATGTCTAAGTTTGGTGGAATGAACCCAATTACACATAAAACCATATAGAACTGATTAAAAAAATAAAAATATTGTTATTCTCAAATACTGCAAGGAAAGTTACAGGTAACTGGCATAAAATGGACTGAAGGTGGGGCAGTTGGTTTTATGCCACAGAATTACCTATAATTCCTATAATTCCATCAATCTGGGAGGATTTCAAGTTCGAGATCAGCCTCAGCAACTTAGTAAGGCCTTAAGCAACTCAGGGAGACCCTGTCCCAGAATAAAAAATAAAAAGGACTGGGAATGTGGCTCAGTGGTTAAGAGCCTTTAGTTCAATCCTTGGTACCAGCAAACAAATAAGCAAGCAAACAAAAAGTTTATGATAAAGTTTTCATTTTTCAGAACCATCAAATGACATCAAAAACAAATTTATTCCTGAAGAATAAGATCTAAGGCAATTAGAAAATGTACAATGTGTCAAGATTAAAGACCACAGATCTTTATTCTTACAGTTTGACTGTAATCATGAATATATTTAGAAGGCTCAAACTGCCTTAATTAGGACCAGCAAGGTGTTCTGACAAAGTAGAAAGCCCAGCACATTTATCATCACCATTCTGTCCAAGGACACCATGCATGTGTATGAATGCACACATGTATTATATATGCAAATATATTAAATGACTTTTTAAATTATGAAAAAATCCAAAAATGCAGAAGAGTGCAGAAAATATAAATGTTAAGTATAATAAATAATTGGTGAATTACCATGCATCTACCATCTAGAGCAAGAAATTCATTGCCAACAATCTAGAAAGTCCCTCTCTGCATTTCCCTTTCTGATCACAAGCATCTCCCTTCATTCTCTGAAATCACTACCTGGGATGATATGATAATCGCTTCTATATTTTTTTACTGGCTCACCATATAAAGTATCATTTCTGAAAACTGGTTTTGTTGCACTTTATGTTGAATTTCACATAAGCCAAATTTTACTTTTTCAGCACTGGCTTTCTCCTTTCAATATTATGAGATTCATACATGTTAATGGTTCTCGCTGTCTTCATTCCTTTTCATAATGATTTTTCCATTATTTTAATATCCTGTGATTTACTATCATTCTACCTTTAATGGATATGAGTTGGTTCCAATTATTTTGTTATTATAAATAATGTTGCTTGAATATTCTGGTGCATATACACACAGGTTTCTTGGTTTATTTCTAAGAGTGGAATTGCTGGGTCACAGGGGTGAATAGCTCCAACTTCAGTAGGTATTAATTTCAGAATTGTACCATTTACACTTCCTCTGGCACTTAATGGTTGTTCCCAGTGCTCCACACCTTCACCAACACCTAGAATATCATTCTTCCCAATAGATCAAGTGATATTTTATAGTGTTTTTGTTTTGCATTTCCTGATTACTGTGAGATTTGGGCGTATTTTCCCCCAGTTTTCATATTTTTATTAATGATTTGTGGGAGTTTTTAAATACATTTTATTAGAATAAAGTTTTGCTATTGTTATCGAGTAAAACCAGTTCTGCCAACACATTCTCTTCCCATAATTTTGGCTATTCCTGACCTTTGGGAATTTTGGGCTACAACTGCACTAAATCGACATATATCATTAGAACATTTGAAGCTTCAAATCTATGAAAGTGTTTGTTTTCCATTTTTTAGCTCTTTTTATTTATCTCAATGCTTTCCTACAGTTTCCTCCCAGAGATCTTGCAAGTCTTTTGTCAGTTCATTCTTAGGTGCTTTATTTTTCATACCATGGTGAACATTTTATTTTAAACACTTTATTTCTGGGTTTTGCTGGCATATAGAAATAGTTTTGTTTTGACTTTTTTTTTTTTTTTTTGGTCAGAAAATTTACCTGAATTTTAATTTAAAAAATTGACCAACAGCTTCTTTTAAATTGAACATTTATAACGTTCATTTACCCTTTACTGGGTAATTCTTCAACACAATATTGAATAGAAGAAGTGGGACTCATATTCCTCTCTTCCAATCTCAAAGGGAATGTTTTTTATTTAACCATTGATAATTTTTCCGTAAGTTTCTTGTAGCTATTCTTTTTAGGGTGAAGAAATCCTTTCCTAGTAATGGTTTGCTAAGAGTTCTTAAAAATTGTAAAGGGATAATGTTAGCAAATTCTTTTTTCTTTCAATCTGAGATAAAATCCTTTCTCCACTATAATTAAGGTGATGAATTATATTGGCTGAATTTTGAATATCAAATTGTTTTACACTTTCAGAATAAATGCAATTTGGCATGATTAACTTTTAAATGTATTCTTAAAGTTGATTTGCTAAAGTTTCAAGAAGAATTCTGGTGTATGTTCAGGATGTGATTGGCCTTTAATTTTTATTCTTGCATTATCTTTTTGGGGATTAAGTATAAAGGTCTCACTAGCTTCACTAAAATAAACTTGGTAAGTATATTTGTTTTTCCTACTATCTGGTGGAATTTAAGATAAAATTATTCAGTTTTTCTATTTTTTGTTTGTGTCATCCATACTTTAAAATGTACTGGGTCAATTTTTTCATAATGCCCATTTAATATCTGCAAGATCTGTTGTAAGATCTCCTTTTGCATTCTTGATTTTGGTTATTTGTGCTTTCTCTTTTTTCCCCTCACTGATCTTACTGTAGGGATTTACCAATTTTATTGTCTTTTCAGATTCAACTTTGGCAATTTGATGCTTGAAGTGCATTGCATGTTTTCTAATTTATTAATTGTAGCTCTTTATATTCCCTTCCTTCGGTTGTACTGGGTTTGTTTTCCCCTAAATGCTTCAAATGAATAGTAAGCTCACTGACTTTAGCTTTCCTCCTTTTCTAACATGTATTTATTTTATTTAATTAAAAATTTTTTAGTTGTAGCTGGACGTAATACCTTTATTTATTATTTTTATGTAGTGCTGAGGATGGAATGCAGTGCCTCACATGGTCCAGGCAAGTGCTCTACCACTGAGCTACAACCCCTGCCCGATCTAACATGCACTTAAAGCACATATTTCTAATTTAAATTTCCAAGTATAGCTTTATGGGCATCATATCAGATTTGAGACATATGGTATTTTAATTTTCATTAGAAAAATTTCTGATTCCTTTTTTTTTTTTTTTTGTTATTGGGGATTGAATTCAGGGGCATTTGACCACTGAGCCACACTTCTCCAGTCCTATTTTGCATTTTATTTAGAGATAGGGTCTCAGTGTCTTAGCACCTTGATTTTGCTGAGACTGGCTTTTAATATTTCATCCTTCTGCCTCAGTCTCCTGGGCTGCTGGATTACAGGTGTGCAGCACCATGCCCAGCTTCTGATTTCTATGATGATTCTTCTTTGACCTCTGAAGTATTAGAAATATATTTCTTAATATTAATGCAGACACTTTGTACACACTTAGGTCACAGAAACTTTCCACGCATCCTTCTATTAGATAAGTGGTTTCATATTATTTTTATTAAAAACTAGTTTGGTAGTCACCTTAGAAAATGAAATCATGGAATAATCAGAGTAACAAACAGTATCTTCCAGATAATGCATGGATCTTAGACTATAATTCCTTTCACTTCTTGCCTGATTTATATGCCCATTCTGTGGTATATTTTAAATTATGCACTATACATTTTAAACCTCACAATTAAATTAATTGCTTTTTTTTTTTTGAAAAAATGTTGGTCTTCATCTCCTGTGCATGTGTCATTTTTCGCTTTATAATTTTCTTTAGTGAGGGTATGGTAGTAAACTGAATTTTTAAATCTGAACACTTTATATTGCCTTCACTTTGGGAGAGTACTTTCATTGAGTTTAGAATTCCAGGTTGGCATTTATTTTCTTTTACTATATAGAACATACTGTCCCACTGTCGTCTTGCATTGCTGTTGTTGAGAAGTTAGCTGTCAAGCTGTTGCTTCTCTTAAGGAAATTTGTTTATTTTTTTTCCCCTGGTTAATTTTAAGATTTTGTCCTTTGTTTTCTGCATTTTTACTTTGATGCAACCTATATGTGAATTCATTTTTCATTTTATTCATTTTTTATTTTATATTTTATTGCTATGGTTTGAATGTCCCCACCAAAACTCATGTTGAAATTTAATCCCCATTGTATTAAGAGGGTACAGACTTGATTTGACTATGGTATTTGGAGGTAGAATCTTTGGGAGGTGATTAAGGTTAAATGAAGCCACAAGGGTGGGTATATAATCAAATGGGATTGTGGATTTTTAAGAATGAGAGTGTTTTTCCTTGCCATGTGAAAATTTCCCTGCAGAAAATTTGTACTAGTAAGAACCTCTCCAGGTAAATTTGCCCAATCTTGAACATTACAGTCTTCAGAACTTTGAGCTGGACAAACATTAATTCTTTATAAATTACTGTTTGTGGTATTTAATCACAGCAACAGAAAACTGACTAAGATTACTGTTTGTGGCATTTAATCACAGCAACAGAAAACAGACTAAGATTAATCTCATGGGCTTTTTGAATCTTTGACATCTTACAAAATTTCTGATATATCTTCTGCCTCTGCAGCCCTCACCCCCAAATTCTACACTCCTTCTGGGACTCTAAATAAATGTTCATGAAAAGTTCTCTACCTCTTCTTTTATGTAAACTGGATCTCCTTTTCTTTATATTTCATTCTGAATTCCCTTCCAATCTATCTTAGTTCACTGATTCTCTAATTCTAATTCACCTATATCTAATCTGCTGGTAAACCCATCAATTAGGTTCTTCTTCTTTTTAAAAAACATTTTTTAGTTGTAGATGGACACAATATCTTTATTTTGTTTATTTAATTTTTTAATGTGGTTCTGGGGATTAAACCCAGTGCCTTACTTGTGCTAGGCAAGTGCTCTACCACTGAGCCACAACCCCAGCCCCCACCAATTAGGTTCTTAATTTTGGTTGGATTTTTCAAATCAGCAATTTTCATTTGTTTCTTTTCAAAACTGCCATGTCATATGTTTTAAAAAGTTTCCAGTTTCCTTCCTTCTAAATTTTTAAGCTTGCCTTCAGTTCACTGAACATGGGCACATCTGTTTTGAATCAATGTCTAATAATTCTGTCTGGAGATTTGCTGCTGGTGCCTGGCTCCTTGTTAGTTCTTGCTTACAGTCTCATCTCCTCATGTGTCAGGTCCTCTTTAATTCTGTGCTAGATGTTGTATTTGAAAAATTGTTATAAGGAATTTTTTGTTTCCTCTGATTCACTCATTCCTACAGTGCATCACAGAAGATTTTTTTTGCTCAAAAACGAGTGGTTTACCAATATCCTCATTGTTGGCTGGCCTGGGACTCCAACTTTTATTCCCTTTGCCATAGAAGGATACAGAAATGAAGGTTAGCCTTTCAGCTGCCTTTTCCGGATTAGAACAAGAAAGTGTTAACTACGGAGACCTCTTTACTTAAATTTTTAAAAATCAAAGGATTTTGGAAGATAGCTTTCACCAATATAGATACAGTTATGGGGTAGATAATGTAGCTGAAGTTAGAGATACCTAAATAAAATGTAGTATATCAATAATAACACAGGGAAGGGTTTTGAATTAAAGAACTAGCAACTAAAACTTCAAAAATTCTACATGATCGAAAGTCAAGAGGTGTATTTTCTCACCATTTTCTGCCAATGGAGCAAGAACTTCAAAAATCATTTCTCTCTTATCATGTTCTATTTGTTTCTTGAAGAGTTTTACCAGCTCTTCAGCAATGTTGGTACTAGCAAACTGTTCTTTACTTGACTCTGAAAAACAAAGGAAAAAAAATTTAGAATAAAGAAAGTGAAACCCAGAAATTTGTTTCCTGTTACTGTTAATACTTGGTCATTTTGTACTACTACTAACTATAAGCACACTTCAAATACAGGCACAATCAGAGGACCTTGAAAAAGAAAAATTGTCTAAGGCTCTAGAGAAAATATTCTGACTCAATTATATTTGAGGCTGTAAAAAATGTTCACTAGCACAATAAAAGTAATACAGCAACAACAAAATAATTGAGTCATAAATTATTTCAGAATAATATAGTGTCATATTATTCATAGTGTCAAGGCTTTCAGTTGAAAAACTGTTCAAAACAGATTATATGTCACAGAATTAAGGGTGACACTGTCTTATTTTTACTCTTATTAAAGTAGTATGTTTTTGCACTGGTCCTGTTGTTAATACCATTTTTTTTTTTTTTTTTTTTTTGGTGGTGTTGGGGATTGAACCCAGGACCTTGTGCATGCAAGGCAAACACTCTACCAACTGAGCTATATCCCCAGTCCTGCTTTTCATTTTTTTTTGTTGTTTTCTTCTGGGGGTGGAGGGAGGTTCATGGTGCTGAGAATGGACCTTGCAATGCTAGACAAGCACTCTATGAGCTATGCCCCCCAACTCTATGACTACTATTTAAATTCCAATTATTCACAAGTAGTGGGAGATCTCATTCCTCATTCCCTCTTCCTCTTCAATAAGTTCAATCTAGACCCTTACTCTGGAATTTCACCATCAGTCAGTATTTAAATATGTAAATTTCTCACATAGAAAAATTAAAAACACCTTCCCTCCCTATATCCCACTTTCTTCATCAACTATATCCAATATAATTTTTTTAAAAAGTAAATCTCATTCACTTTTGCAAACAGTTTGATACCATTGTATGCATACATTGCCTGTACTTTCTTAATTCACATGCATTCCTAAGTACTAGAGTCACTTTTTGTCAGAAAAATTTCTAATAAAAATGATAAATCACAGAAATTTGTGTGGTTTTGCTCACTAATATATAGTAGTTTAAAGATAAAATGAAAAATAATTGACATGTAAGATTTATTTCACAACTGAAGGGAGAAAAGAAAATGCAACTCTGCCTTATGAAGCCTCATAAATTTGGTGGGATTAAAGATATTTCCATTTTGGGACCTACAAAGAAGAATGCATCAACAGAGAGATGGCATCTGATGCTACAGAAGGGAAGCAGATTGTCTAGGGTCAGTCAGAACTAGGAATGTAAGAAAGCAAAGGACCAAGTGTCAAGGAACAGGAATTTATAGAGGTCTGGTGGAAAAGAGACTGCAGAGTGTAGAGTATGCCAGCTAACATGGATTTAGATATATTTACCCAGTACAGCAGGGATAACAGCAAGGTAAGCAAAGTTGAATTTACAATTGTTTACTTACCTGTTACCTCCCCTGCCCAGGGAAGCCCAATGCATGCTAGCAATACTCTACCACTAACCTATATTCCCAGCCCCTGTGCTGTTTTGGGAGGCCCAGAATATTTTTCCTTATTCATTTGTCTAATCAAAACTTCCATTCCCAGTTGCTTCTAACATTATTGTGATGTATTTATCTGTGCATTCATATTTCCATTCATTTAACAAATAATACGCTCCAAGCACTATCCAGTAAGATATACAAAATAAGACTGGAAAGTAATTTATAAGAGGTGGATGGTTGAAAACTTTGGCTATCTCAAATAGTATTAATGTCTAAAAAGGATTGGTAAACAGGAAATATGGGGCAAATATTTCTGCTTATTTCTGGGCTTTTTGCTTTTGGCAAATCTTTCACTTTTTTCTCAAGAATAAGATGACTAGATTCAATACTGAATTATTCCCCCCTCTTTTTACTCTTCTAACATTACTTTCGTAACAATCTCTGAAATCCACAGGGCTCAGTAAAAACAGTGCTTAGAAAGTACAGGCTGCTAGCATGGTACAGATTATAGAACTTTACCATCAACTTGCAAGTATGTATTTTCTCAACAAAATTTTTATAAATTCTTAAACTTGATCATTGAGAATTTTTTATCTATCCAATAAAATTTTAAATGACTAATTACTTTCAGCCTGAATAAAGCAAATGTTTTAGTAATATCTGTAACAGATAAGCTACACATATAGTAAAAATAATTACACAGGAAAATATATAAGAAGTGAAAGAAGTGATAGTATTTGAAGTGTCACTTAAAGATTCCTTGTATGAGAATTCACATTTTTTAAATATAAAAAGATCACACATCTAGAGTATTAGAGTACAAAATACTGTTGTTCAAATGATTTCGCATAATAGGAATGCTATATTTTTCAAAGGCCAAATAGTAATCCACTGTTATAAAAATCAATTTAGGATTGTGACCAATATGCTAAAAAAATAGAAAATAAACTATTGAAATGCACTGAATACAGTGAAGATAAGTACTGTTTAGTTCCAGGTGTGTTTATGTAATAAGTGGTGAAATAAAATGCATTTCTTATTGTGGGCCAAAATCCAAAAACTGAAAAATATTGCCCTAATATAAGTAATTTACAATATGGATTTCTCTGCTGCTCTTTGAGAAGTGTTAATATTTTATATTTGTATTATAATGTCAACACAGTAACAGCTAAATCAATATTTCTATATTGAATGATTTAAGGTTCAAATATGCAAGATATTTGTGTAATTTTGATTAGAAAACACTAATTGCCTTTTAAAATGTGCCTCCCAGAAGGAAGTTCTCTATTATATAAGCATGAATTCATATTACTAATCAATATGACTAATTACTAGTAAGTCATATATTAAATACATTACTGAGTTAATTGTAAGAATCAGGTCCTATTTACTTCATAGGACCACTAAAGGTGAATGAGGTTTAATACAGATTCAGGATCCTCCTTTATTATAAAGTGCAGGACTCTTACAAGTAAATTTTCTCAAGTCCCACCCTCTTTCATGGTAATATATTCATTTCTCTAAAGGAGGTATAGTAATCAGTAAACCCTTCTCCTTGACTCTGACTGGAATAAAACAGTTTACTGGAATACAGTGAACCAACAACCTAACTCTCTTTGCATGAAATTAAGCAGATATCTGAATAGTTCCTGAGGTTGAAGCATTTACAAAATTCAGATATTATACAACTAGGAAGAATCAAATAAACCTCAGCAAGCAACTAGAATTGTATAATCTCTAATACAACATAGTCTATTCAAGGATTATAATCATTTCCTTAATTAGTACTAACCTTTTCTTAAGGTTAGGAGAGATAAACATCAGCCTTTGTTTTCTTCCATGTACTCCTAAAACTTTAAAGGGAAAGGGACCTTCACAAGGTGAAGGATGACTTTGCTATAGAGTTTATTTTCTAAAGCATCACTGTCCAATAGACATACAATCCATTTTAAAAATGTAACCACATATGCAAATTAAAATTTCCTTATAGATACAGTAAAAAAGTAAAGGAAAATAGGCAAGATTAGTGGCTATTATACTGATTAGTGCTATTCTAGAAACTACTTATCCTAAAATGTAAAAGTAAAGGACCTACACTCTTTGAGCCTGATGAAACTGAAGGCAAATTAAGAGAGATGTTTATATTTTTGGTACACAGACTGACACTGTTGGTATGGGATTACAGCATGATATCTGATTTATTTCTACCAACTATATTGGACAAACTTCTACAACCCATTTAAATAATGCAAAATAAGTGTGAAACACTGAATGAATGTTCTTTCCTTTTTGGTTTCACTTGAATGGTAGGGGGAAATGTGTTAATCAGGCTAATATAAAAAAGAAAGAAGAAATAAACAGTGAAAAAAAGAAATATTTACAAATATTCAAATATGACCACTGGAAAAAAAATGATTTTTTAAAAATCTCTGGTAAATAATTCCTATTTTTTTAAATTGACATAAAAGCAAAAATATAGTACTAAAATAAAGACTTCAATGTGTCGTGTACAGGGACATGAGCTTTGAGTTAGAAAAATCAACAGTGTCTTGGTGCTTTTATTTACAAAATGGGGATAATTAGCAAAATTGCTAAATTTATTTGTTATACTACTATATTTAGCTATGACAAAACATTAACAGTTTCCCTATGCCCATAATACAGGATTTACTATGAACATGGAAGTGGAGTAGACTCAAACTAAATTTGTCATTTTTTTGCCAAGTTGTGGGAAGGAAAGAGAAAGGGAAGGGAGAGAAAGCAAACAAAGAAAGGAGAAAAAAAATACATAAACAATACCATCATAAGATCTAATTAGATCTTTTTTAAAAAAACATGGAAGGTAGTATTTCAAAAGTTTAAAACAATATAATCTAAGTGGATTTCAGGCTCTTAACATTTAAATAAACAAGTATAAGTGCATTAATAAGTTCATGACATTTGTGGTTCATGACTCAGACTTACCAAGTTCTGCTAAATTTCCAAAAGCAACAAGACACATTTCTGTAAGAGCTGCATTGTGGCAGTGGATACCCAGTAATTTCACTAAGGTAGGGATAACACCCATATTGATAAGCTGAGCTTGAAGGGAATCTGTAAAAAATAAAAAAGAAAGAAAAAAAAAAAAAGGAAGAAAACTGTTCACATATCAAATGAACATTAGTAAGAAGAAAGTACCAGTTATTCTCCTTAAACTCAATGCAATTGCAATTGCAGTAAAGGAAAATGAAGTCCATTCATATGATTGACTAGACATTTAAAACACAGTTCAGAAGGGTTGAATTCTGAATCTTTTCAATGACCAAAATAAATTTAGAAATGAAAATAATTTAAAGAATATATCATTTTTTTTTTAAAGAGGGTCTTATACCTTTAACGATCAGGATTTTATGATATATAAATAAACATTACCATTGACTTTTAAAAGGTTAGACAATGTAACATTTGCATTACAGGAAGCCACAGAATATATGAAAATCCTAAGAAAAATAGCAAGTTTAGTAAAGACCAAGAAAGGAGACAAAAATCTTTAACATTCTTTAAATAGTTTCTTTATAGAAAAAAAAGGAAATTATATAATACATAAAATGATTTAAGTATTTACAAGCAGAATGTTCCTTGATGACTGCTAGAAAGGAATGTAGTTTTAACAAGGCAAAAATGTTTTTCTTTTCAAAGCTTTATTTAATTATAATGACAGATCATCTCAGTAAAAGAGATGGTTTGAGAAGTGATGAGAATGAGGTCAACATGACCTTGTCATTAGCTTGCCTGCATTTTCTAAGCAGCAAATTGATTTTAAAGTTCTAAATATGCCTTGAATTTCCGCAATAATTCTTCATGGACTTAGAATACCTGCAGCGAGCTTGAAGGTACATTAGCCAAAATGAAAACCAAAAGCACTGCCTCTTAGGATAAGCTAAAGAAAGACATGTAAACATTTGTACGTTTATGCAAAACACTATATTAGTGTCAATAACTGGTTCATCCAAAGACATAAGAATATTCTTTCAAGGTTTTCTTTTTCTTTTCAAAATTATATGCCATTTTCAAGCTAATAATTTTCTCCAAATTCTCTTAAGTTACCTATTTGAAATCTAAAGATAACACTGTTTCCTACAAAACACGTTTTCCTCATAGCACAAATCCTTGACAGGGTATGCTTGCTAATCTCTATTACACTCTATAGTTCTTGACCTGTAGATAAGGAAGTGGGTAGGTGATTACCAGAAAAGAACACAAAGGCAGGGTTGAGCTGTCTCACATGCCAGCTGATTACTTGTCTGGTGGACTCTGCTGTTGACTCTTCCTGGCTTTTACAGTGAGGTATGAAGAAATAGCCAAGAGAGGCTTGCTGCCCCTGAAAACTGGTGAGTGGGTAATTACAGATAATTATGTGGTTTGGTTTTGGGGGCCCATCTATACTAGAAAGGAGCTATTACCAAAGCAAGAATATAAGATAAAACTGAGAAAAAAGGAACGTTACATTTAAAGTTCAAATAATCTAATAAAATACTTTTAAATTCTGTAATGGAATTATAAAGTTTATTCTAAATGGAGATTTTAAAAGACTATATATTTAAATGATTTATTTTTAAACTTCTGATATAAATTTTTTTTCCTAAACATACGAGAGCAATCAACAGATGGTTCACAACACTTACAGGCAAAGTACTTATGTTACAGTGGTATACTTGTATGTCATATAGGCAGAATACTTGGCATTATGATTATAATTTTATAATGGTCATGCACCAAGGAGCTTTCCAAGTTAGAAATTACTTTGATTACTTACCAGTAGAGTTCTTTATTAGAGGATCACCTCTGAATATCCTTGTTCTTTAGCAGTGTATTTATTTTTTTTTAATTCATTTTGACTAGCTTGTCAAATACTGCAGAGCTGCTGAATTATTAAAATTTCAGGTATGTAAGCGTGAGCACTAGCGCATGCATTGAGTGTGAGTCAAACTCTGCTCTATGTCTGCATATACGTAAGCATCACACACCCCCTCAGTACTGTTGGTACAAACTATAAAAATCCAACAGTCCAGGGACTTCAGAGGAGTAACACATTTGTGAAGGAGATAAGAGGAGAATGCCACTTAGAAGATGATGTTCTTCATGTTCTCCTAACTTGGAATCTCCATCACTTTCTTGGACTGCTTTTAAAATGCTATAAATTTTTATTCCAGGAAAAAGAGGGGCAAAAATTTAAGAAATGTTGCAGAGCTTAACCAAGTCTTTGGCATACAAATTGCACCCATAATATCTGAAATTACAGATCAGGAAAAGTAGCATAGTCAAATGGCAAATGATGTGAATTGCCATAATTCATGAAAATCACATTACTTCTTGAAAATGTATTTTAAAACTACTAAGGAGCTAAATCAACTATATACTCACAAACAACACACATACCACACACAAGAGAAAAATATATAGTCATCCAATTGGACAGATTCATTTTGGACCAATTGAGTGCTTTCTTTTGTATCTATTTCTATGATAATAACTAGAACAATAATTCTACTCAAACAACTCTAAAATTTGTTCACACTGTACTCAAGAAATTCTTGGATAATGAAGGCCCACAGAAGGGGGAGAAAAAGACCTTTACCCAAATAGGTTGATATAAATTTTATGTATTAAAAAAAATCCTAAAACATGGTTCTCAAAGCGGGACCCCTGAAATCTTTTAAAGGATCACCAAGTCCAAATTCTTTTTATAAAATTACCAGGACATTGCCTTTTCCACTATATTGACATTTGCATTGATGGGGTAAAAAAAAAATGGTAGATACAACTGCTGGCTCTGTAGCCAGAACCCAGGCAGTGACACCACGTTGTATAAACAGTTGTATTCTTCACCGTAACACACTATAAAATAAGATGCTTTTCTCTTGTTTTTGAAAATATTTTTAATGTTATGTTAATATAATGAACTTACTGTTAATTTAAAATGTAATACTAAACACTTTAAATTTTCTCTATTCTAATTTCTATTACAGTAAATGTTGCTAGATATTAGGATATTACCCATACAAATTCTATAGAAAGCTTCAATAATTTTTAGGTGTTTAAAAGGATCCAGAGACCAAGCATTTAAGAACCACTGTCAAAGGATTACCTAATTTTTATGAGAGATGGAAGAGGGGAAGAAAATATGGAAAAGACATTCTGAAGGTCAAAGAATGTGCTTGGCAGATATGATAACAGAAAAAAATGAAATAAAAGTTTAAAGCATGTAGAATCCCAAATTTTGGTGCTCAGGTATTCTGAGAGAATTTACCTTAATAAAGCACCTGAATTTCTCATCTTGTTTATTTGGAACAGGAGGTCTAGCTAAGCTTAGGAGAATATTCCAGATTTAGTCTGTTCATCTATTTCAGTTATAACATTTTACCATGAAGTAGGTTTTGTTCTGTTTTATGTAGAGGGGGGTCTGATTTGTGTAAGTTGATATTAATTTTTATCAACAGACGGAAATTACTAGTTGATCCCTTTTTAAAAATTAGGCAAAGAAAGCTTGTGAATGTTCTTCATAGGATAAGAGCTGACACCTGTACTATCATGAATAAAATCAGGAGTTTGACTTCTAATTGAAAAACTAACAGAAGAAATTCTTAGAACCCAAAATAATCCACATTCTCTAGATACACTGGAGGGAGTATGTGAAACAATTGCAAGACTAAAACTTTTGCATCCCTCAACAAACACCAGCAACTCCAGGGAAATGTTTTATCAGAGCTCAACAAACACAGCAATTCACAAAAATGCAACCCAGGCCCATACATAGCAAACACTTATATGTGAAAGACAGTCTTTAGACAACACGATGTCATAAACACCTGAAGGCTTTTAAAAAAATTGCTCCTGACAAACATCACAGACAGATATTGACCAAAATACAGATTTACAAAACTACATAATATCAAGATGACACAGGCCCTACATGATCTATGGGGAGGAAGAGGAAGAAAGGCACTGAGGGGGTGCAATACAGATGCATATACAAAGAGATATAAGGCAATCAACGCATGCGCTGGTGTGAACACTTACCTACCTACATTTGAATTTCAATGGTTCCAAGTTCTTCAGGTCACACTCATGGAAACTCCAAAGAATGGAGATCTGGAGAGAAGATCTTAAGTTGAAGAACCTTTATCCCCCTGAGTTTTAAGTTTAATGTTTAAAACATTGGTATAGATTAGTTTATAGATCCAGAAAAGTATGCTGTGAATTCCAGTAACTCAATTGAAGTTATGTTGATCAATTACTAAAAATAAGTTTCTTAAGAAGATTTTAACATGTTTATCTTAGTCCTAAGACCCTTACAGACAATGTCATAATATTATTATTAAATTTAATGGTAAATAGAACTTAAGGAAGAAATTGTGTCAAAATTAAATACACACAATTTAAAATACAGTCTCTACATTAGTATGTAAGTGTACGTACACCACTCATAGTATAAAGCTATGATGTTGTTACCTGCAGCCTTTTAACAAAAACCCTATTCTATAGTCAATGAATTATACATAACAGTTCAAACAGTGAAAACAAGAAAATATGTAAAATTTCAATATAAATTGGTTAAAAACCATTTGGGAATAATAAAGACTAAAGAAAACTGCCTTTGACTGAATGGAACATCTGTATTTCCA
Source organism: Sciurus vulgaris (assembly GCF_902686455.1). Lineage (NCBI taxonomy): Eukaryota > Metazoa > Chordata > Mammalia > Rodentia > Sciuridae > Sciurus > Sciurus vulgaris. The sequence goes on from NC_136469.1 coordinate 61,209,353, forward strand.
AAAACAATATATAAGAACTGAAGATAAAAATCGATGGAAGAGTGAGGTGACACATTGGACATTAAGCAGGTTTTAGCTCTGTAACACAGAAAAGGAAACTGACAAACAGCTATTAAGAGAATGACTAGTGTCAAAAACTTCATACACAAATGTGCAGGTACAAGTACAGACTTCCTTGTCAGTTTCCTATTCTATATTCTTTAGTTTATTGATCAGGAAAGTGGAGAAGTTTTATTCTAATCTAATGTTGAGGACATAAAACTAGATTACCTACATGTGCTCAAAATCAACCTCAAATCAAAGTTTTTTTTTTTACACAAAACATGCACATGTGTTTTGCATCCAGATTACCCTTTAATCCTCACACAGACACACAGAGATTTCAAAAAGAAAAAAAGCAAATCATGATTTTTTAGTATTTAGGTTATTGGAGGTTCAAAACAACACATTTATCTAAAAAGTTCATGAAAAACAGAAGAGAGAACTCAAAAAAATCTGGGGGGTTCTGAAAATAAAAGTCTTTGCACTGCAAAACTTCCCTTTGGTAACAGTTCTAAAGATTAATGACAAAATTACATGCATGAAAGTAATGTAAAATAGCGCAAACAGCACCAACAACCAAAACCCCCAAAGCAAAACACTACGAGATGGAAAAAATACTTTACTCTCCTGAGGAGGTCTAAAACACTTTCTGTTCTCAATCAAATGATACCTAGTGACTATATCTTAATTTAGTAGATAATTTTTCCCAACTTAAGGTTGAGATCACCTCTTGTTATAATGAATGACATTTGTTTAGCTATGTCTACTCTGATTTTAAATTCAATGCTATCACCTCAGAAATGGTCTGTAAGTATGAGTCCCAAGAGGGCTACTGATAGTTGTTACTTTAATACCTTTTATTAAGAAAAACAAACCCAGTCTGCTATAATAGGGCACGTTTATAAATAATGACCACATGTATACAAGTTTAAGTGGATACCTGAATTTCTGTATAGTGACCTAAGCTAAATACCAGGTTAATTTATATCCCAACATGCATTCCTTACAAACGTACTGAAAAACATAAATAGTCCTTATTTTAAAAATGATTATTGGCTTTTAAAAGAATAAAAAATTCTAGTGACCCTGGGACCTTTTTATGATTTGGTTTTTTACACTTTAAAATCACGTTTTTGTGAATTGTGTTAAGACGACACAGGTGCACAGCTAAAAGATTATAAAGTTCTAGACAATACCCTTGTTTTTCAAATAGTATTTAACTTTTTTTTTTTTCAGTAAATAAAATTATATGAACTGTTCAGTGTTAGATTTTATTTGCAGTTAAGAATCGGGATTGCTAATGTTTATAAAAGTTAATTTACAGATTGTTACTTTTCTAGTTTCGGTTTCTCTCTGAATGGACTTTTTAAGTGTCCTAAATTAGAGATGCAATGGTATTTGGACAAAATCTATTATTCACCTTTGACTTTAGCCTCAGCTTTTGGAAGACCAAATGGCTGAATGCTTGCTTCACTGCCATTTCTGGGACCTAGAGATTTGTGCAAGATCAATGTTCATGTGCTTGATAACCATCATATGTTTCAACGAGTATAGCAACATCAATAATAAAAATAAGATCTAGTCTTTCAGATTTGTTACTATCTTAATATTCATTTCCAAAGGTAAGTATTCCATGCACAGAGAAAAATCTATGTGCTTCATATGTTGAAAATCTATAAATCAAATGAAATGTAAATGTGTATTATTCAAGTATTAAGATGCTGCAATAATTAATGATGGATAAACTATAAAATATAAAAATCAAATCAAGGCAGAATAGAATATTCTCTTCAGAATTTACAACATGAAGTGTTAGGAACTGTTTTGATTTTAAATTAATTCTATCCAAGCAAAGAGTCTTCAATATAAAGTTCAATTTGGGAATTCTTTATGTATTATCAAGCAAAAAAAAAATTTCAGAAAACCAACTTTGCCACCTAAAATTTTCACAATGAGGAAAATCTTGAAAAAAAAAATCTATGATTAATCATCTCAATTCTGACATAAATCAAGTACAGAAAAGAAAACCATGTTAGAGAATGAGGAACTCCAAATGTACTTTGTGTCTTCACTTCCCTTGGTTAAAGGAGGGCATCTATGTAACATTACAATGCCAAATGTGCTACCACTACAGGAGCAATCCAGAGGCTGACAATGCCAAGAAAGTACTGCTCCTGTGATTATATAAGGCCAAACTTTAAGCAGCAGGCTACTAAAAGTACTGACAAAATAATTATATAATAACCATTTCATTTTTATGAGATAAAATTTTAGATTTCTGCATTAAGCTATAATGCTCAAAGCTGAATATTAAAGCCAATATTTGAACATGTAATATTACACCAAACTGTGTATCTGATACACCTCTACTAAAAAACAAATCCTCAAGCTGTCCCTTAAAAGTACTGTTGTAGCAATAGTTTAGAAACATTGACTAAAAGCTAACCTAGTCTAACTGGTTAAACTTAGTAGGCAGAATTAGGAAGAGGCCTACTCTTCCTAACTGCTTTCAATGAAACATTTTTTTTTTAATTGTAACAGAACTTCAAGAATGCAACCTGCTTCAGCCAACTGATTAGAAAGCTCTGTTGGAAATAAAATAAAAATTAAAAACTTTGTTGACTAACTTTTTTTGTGTGTATAAAAAAGGAAATAAACAACAAAAGTAAATAATGAATAAAAAAGCCTAACAACTTAGCTGCACAGTAAAATATTTAATGCACTTAATTAATTTAACACACTAAAGTATTTTAATTTGATTAGCTGGGCTCTAAAAGATGTGAACTTAAATATACTAAGTACATTTCCCATGACTAAAATCGGAGAAAAAGATGAACAGAAAATTCATTTAAAACAGTGTATTGGAAAATATCATTAAAAAAAGATAATGATTGCAAAGATACAATTTTACATTTTGAATTCTGCCTCCCCTTAGAGTTAAGACAAAAAAAATTCTAGTATTCAGGAAATACATGGAAGTATCAATTGGCTTGTACTCATAGTAGGTAAACTTTGGAAATAGTTCCTCACGCATGCAAAGCAAATCATTTTTTTAAACATCTAACATTAGGAAATGTTCCGTCTCACCTGTAATAAAGTAACACCAAAAACATAAGGAGAAATGTGTAGTTCAGGCCGAAAAGTTTTTTTTGTTTTAAATCAGTATCATTTCTCATTCATTTCTACTCCTCCAATATTTTAAGTATAAAGAAAGTTAAACTAACCCAAGTTATTGGACTGGTTCACTAGAAAATTAATAGCATGATTAAACATATATTGAAGTAGTAGTCAAAATTAATTACATATTAAATGATCTTTAAATACTTCACAGACCTAAACAAGTGAATTTAAGGACTAGGTGTAATACTTAAGTGCAGTTGTTATCCTGCAATAACATACCCCATGAGTTATGTTCCCTACATCACACAGATGGCTTCCCTTCAACCATATCTTAGTTATCCTAAGTCCAGGCAGTGAATAAATGTGAAAATTAACATGAAGGTTATCTTAGAGAAATTTCAGGAAACCACCAAAATAGACGGGAAAAAATTAGTTTTTCAAAAATAAGGTGTAAGATATTAGAGAAAAATTAGTTCAACTTGTAGAAACCATATATGTCATACACACACACACATCCCTTAGGCCTATATATAAAATACAGGTCAGATGAAGAAGCCAGAGACTGTGTATATTATGTTAACATAGAAGGGATTCATTTTTTTCTTCCTGGTGTCATGTTTATTGCCTCTGCTTTTTTATTATAGCATAGCTTATGTAAAACTAATAAGTTCAGTCTTTATTTCTTATCATCATTAAAACTTCCTTTGGATTTATAAAATCTTTTCTTCCTATTTCATGTCTCTAGCACAAGTATATTAAAAAATTAAATTATTAGTTTTTCATTAGATATTTATTGATTAATCATGGTCAGTTGTAATATCACAATGGTGACCATGAACACGTTTCTCAACAAGGCATTATTCTGGTCTCTCTGCTTTAGATTACATATTTGTTTCTATTCAAACCTGTTATCACCTTTCAAGTATACATATGCAGACTTATCAAGTTTGTGAATCACCTATGGAAAAATTCTAATTGCAGTTCTGGAACTTGCTACCCATTTTCAATGCTCCTTTCTGCTACTGCCATGTGTCTGGATAGGAAATATAAACTAATATGCTGGGAAAGAATTTATAATTCTTCTAACTTATTTAATGAAGAAAATGCTTTCCAACATTTCTCTTCCAAGGGTTGATTTTGCTAATCAAAATTTTAGACAATACTAAGTATTCAGAAAAGTCAACCAAGAAATATTTTCCAAACTGTGCTCTAAAAGAGTGTAATACAGATAGTCCCTGACTTAACAATGGGTTGGTTGGATTTTTTTTTCCTTTATGTTTTTCTTTATATTGTGAATCCCAACATCAAGAATACATATACACAGCACACTAATTAAGAAAAACCATAAGTAAATAGCAGAAAGGTCAGTAGAGTAGAAGGAAGGGAGCAGGGGGACATACTGGGGAATGAATCAGAGCAAATTATATCTCATGTTTTTGTGATGATGACAAAATGTATCCTAATGTCTTATATAACTAAGAAGAATCAATTTTTAAAAAAGGAGCACATAGTTGGAAGAAAGGAGCTTGAAAGTTTTCACCATAAAGAAATGACACACAAGGGGATAGATGTTTAACTTGGTTTAAATATTGTACCATGCACATATGTATCAAAACATCATATGGTACCCCCAAAGATGTATGATTTTAATGTTTTTATGCACTGGTTAATTTTTTAAATCTAAAATCATATAAATTTTCATGGAACAGTTCTAGATAAGGGGTGGGTAGAAATGAAGGAAAAAAACACTGTTGGATGTGGAAATTAGTAATCTGCTAAAGTAGTACTCTTAGGAGGAAAAATTCTGAAACATTCTTCTGGAGGTGCGATTACTAAAGATTATGTATTTGGCACAAATTGGACACTAAATAAATATTCACCCAATTATAAAACATCAAAGAAAAATAGCTCAAACTTTAGAATATCTGCTGTGTGTGGTGGTTAATGCCTTTAATCCCAGCAATTAAGGGAGTCTGAGGCAAGAGGATACAAAGTTTGAGGTCAGCCTCAGCAACTTAGCAACACACTGTCCAAATAAAATAAAAAAGGATAGGGACATAGGTCAGTGGTGAAATGCCCCTGCATTCAATCCCCAGTAGTGCAGGAAAAAAAATAAATGGTACAAAAATGAACAAGCATTTTCCTAATATATCTATCTTACCTGTGTTCAGGAAATTTGTTTTACTCTCTATTCAATAGATTTAAAAAGTGGATGTGCTCAGAGTTTCACTTTAAGTATAATGTCAGTCCACTTTGAGGACTAATTAACTACCTGAAAATGTTTTCTTCAGGGAAACTGTTAGTGGATCTTTGTGATTAGTTTCAGTACAATCTTACCTGTATATTTAACTGATTTTATCCATGGAGTGAGAAATTCCCTAACTATGGATAAGAGTTAGGTTATTGGGTCCAGAGACACAGTTAATTTTTCTGCGGGAGTAGAAAGGAGGTATATATCACTCATATAATCTACTGATAAATTAGCAGAAGCTGTGTACTGAAATTTAATGGTTAATCACATAAAAAGGAACTTCAAGTGCCTCTTGAGTTTCATAAAGCTCCATTTCTTGGAGGGAGGGTATCAGTGATTCATCTAGGTGGACAGGATTAATATCAAATAACCCGCAGAAGGCCTAATATTTAAGTCTTTAAACACTAATTTTAATGAAAAAAGTTAAGTAAATAATAAACACAACAATAAAGATGTTTAATAGTAATGCAAAGTAAACCAAACAGTACATTAAATAATTTAAAGCATTAAAAAGAAAATGATTCTGTTCACAAACTAAGAAGCTCATGACAAAATAGAAAAAGGAAACAAGGAAGATGATAGTCAAAAGTTTGGCATTTGTTTCTTACAAATACTAAAGATAGGGGCTGGGGATATAGCTCAGTTGGTAGGGTGCTTGCCTTGCAAGCACGAGGTCCTGGGTTCAATTCCCAGCACCAGAAGAAGAAAAAAAATACTAAAGATGATTTGTTTTATCTACTTAATTTTAAAAGGTAAATTCAATATGCAATGTTTAGAACAAAAATACCATTTGCCCCACAATAACATAAGCAAAGTTAATATAGCTTTCCAAAACATCTAAATTATTTCTTGGGAATATCTGAACACTAGAACAAAGGCAATTCTTAAAAGTATATTATTCAAAGTCTGCATACTCTCATGTTGTTAATCATCACCTTCTCAGAACACTTTCCTACACACTGAAATTCTATTATAGGAACTCATTATCTGCTTTAGATTAGAATTAGTGATGCTTTTGAGAACTATTTGGCTGTTTGAAAAACTTTTACACAGATTTTTGAACAACTTTCTCCAAGAACAATTAGTTTAGATGCTTAATGACAAATTCTATTATATCCAAAGCTGCTATAGCAATTTGATGACCAGTTTCCTTATCTTTATCCCACTTGGCACTTTTCCAACTTTTCAAGTGGCCAAGCTCAAATCAAGTTTAAAGGAAAGGAAGCAACACGAATGAACGACTGACCAATGATTTCTTAATGCAGTTCAAAGAGCTGGGTACTAAGGTCAAAGTTCAATTCCTCAGGAACTAGATATTCATTTTGTAGATGACCTGAACTTCGTCCTTTCTGTTTTTCCTGTTCATAGTTAAGGTATTTTCAGTTCAAAAAAGATTCACCAAAGAGGAGGAAAAATAGAAGTAACTGACCATATAATGTCCACCAAATGTTATTAGCTCAAGTTTAACAGGGTGGCCATTTCATTAACAAAAACTATTTAATATTTTAGTATGGATACTTTTAAAATTTAGAGGTTTAAAATTGGTGGCCCATGATGAGACCTGAAGATACTTTCTATTTAGCTTGTACAGTATTAAAAAAAAAAAAAAAAAAATGGAGCCCAACATTTAAAATTCATATTTCACATGAAAAAACCATACTTTCAGTTTCCCTCCTCCCCAGATACAATCATTTGACAGTATATGGCTAAACTGTCACATATTAACAGCTAACTAAACAGTAGTAGCTCTCCCCTTTCAATAGGACACGGGCTTTTTGATCTGCCACAGTCCCCACAGCTCACTGTCAATGACAGCAAAGGTTAAATGTCAGCAGTCATTTCTCAAAGTTTAACTTTTTTAGTTATTGAGAACACTTCTTTAGAGCCATAAGTACCAAAAGTGGGGGGGGGGGGGAAGTAATATATGCTGAGAGGGCCATGTACTTGTAGAACACATGAAAGTATAGTATTACACATTCAATAGGCAAATAAAAGGTCTCTATAGAAAGACAATAATGTAAAATGCCATTATGAAACCAACCACAGAAAGACCTTATTTGGCTTACATGCCAGGAACATAATTGGAATTTGAGTGTTTGATCCATGCAGTATTTCATATAAGACAATAAAGATATTTTTTGACACAAAAGTATATGAAGTTTTAATATAATTTTTAAATTTTCATCTAATTAATATACAGGCCATCTGAAAATTGGGAGTAAAGCTTCTAAAAACTGTTTACAGAAAAAACTGCTTTTTAAAAATACTTAATCCAATTTCTAAAATGAGCTAGGTGCAATTACTTTGAACTTTATTTTTCTAAAGCCAGATTTTACTGAAGATTCTTTTTCCAAGTAAATATATCTAGAATAAAATAATTTTACTTCTAAAGAAAATTTTATGTCTTAAAGCTACTTCTGGCAGTAATAAAATAAACATGAAGCTACTTTTTAATATTGCTTATTTAAAAAATGTTCACAGCAAGAAAGCTTAAACCATACCAAAGCATTGTGTTTTAGGTTTGGGTACTGATTAACAATGGCCACCAATCAAATACTAGTCCCATTTGGTGAATGAGACCATTTTGTAATTTCAAAACAATGTAATTTAATGTGAGTTAACTGTTAACTTTATATGCCCTTATGAATTCTTTATCATTTTTCAAAAATACTTGTTGCGTACTATAAATAAAAATGATTTTAAATTTTCCCCCAGAGATAAAGCAAGTTTTCAGTGTTGTTTACCATTCTCATTGCTATAGTTCATCAGCATGCCACAAAAGACAGTCAAGAGCTTCTCATTGGCGGGATCTGTTATACTGCACAGTGACCTTAAATGGTCAATTACAATCTGTGCACCACCTGCTTGGTCAACTGCACTTCTGCCCTCATCTGTAAAACAAAGAGTTAAATTAAAAATAAAACAAAAAAGAAATGTACCTTATAATTGCAAATACAAAACATAACAGTGTTTGTTATTCCTTAGTTAGTGAGTAAGGAGAAAATAAACATAGATGGGATACTAAATATGTCTTTTTGGGAAAAAAAAAAAAACAAAACAGAACGAATAAACATGGAAATGGGGGTGGGATGGGAAAAAGAGACACTTTTTATTCTAAGAGAAAAAAGATTATCCTCACTGGTATCATACAAGAGCTTAAGGAACTTCTCTGTCCTGAAGTTTACGCTGTGAAGCTTTTCACTCCCAACCCCTTCACAAAAGACATTTCTGTGTAAGTACAAAAAGGAACTAAGTGATGTTCTGTGGTAGAAGTTTTTGTTCTCAGCTTGGAAATCATTAACTATATCTTCCTATCAGTGGTGTTATATAGGACACAGTATAATTCAAGATCACAACATGTAATTTCTAAATAATAGTACCAGGGTCTTTTTAATGGCATTTTCTATTGTCCAGAAGCATATTCTCTTTTTTTTTCCCTTCATTTCTCTACTCCCTGTATTCTAGCTCATGCCAAGTACATTCAATATCACAATCAGTGATCAAGCAATAGTCAAATATATTCTTCATTATAGAATGCATAGAACAAATGTCATTTAACTGTTAGAACATATAAATAGCTTTAGAATACTTTCTAACCATTGAATACTGAAATGAAAGAGATAAAAGGAAAATGCCTCTCTAAATCTGACTTCCTTACATAAAATGATAGTCTCTAGAACAGTGCAGTCCAGCAGAAATATGCAAGTCACATGTAACCTGAATTTACTAGTAAGAGTGAAAAAAGGTTAAAAATTAATTTTATCAAAATTTTATTCAATTTGATGTATCTAAAAATCAACATGCAATCAATATATACATTATTAATGAAACATTTTATACTCTTCTTTGTAACAAATTTTCAATATCCATGTGTATTTTACCCTCATCTCAATTCAGACTAGTTATTTCAGTTGCTTAATAGCCAAATTGATGACTGGCTACCGTAACGGACAGTTTAGCTATAGAAGGGTAATAAAAGTATTAGCACAATAGCTCACAAGGTACTTATAACTATGAAGTTAGTAAACAAAAGATTTTCAGTTTCCTAATAAAAGGAGCAGGACTAAGATCATATCTTTATAAGCAATGCTGAACATCACTGAGACAATGAAAATATATATGATTTTTAATGGCATACATATGCTAGTATTTCCCTGAGAAACACTAGCTTCATAATTATACGAAGTTTTAGGAAATTATCCTAAAATAATAAACAAAATATTTTTGTCTATTTAATTTCTTACCATGTCTACTTAGTTTTATTGTATTGCTATAGATACAGAACAGGACCTTATGCTAATCAGCTAATAAGAGCATGGAAAATTCTTACATTGCCAGGGTAACTAGTAGATGAACCAGTTAAGAATGTCATTCAAATCTCACTTAGAAATCTGATTTCCATGGTTTAATTTCCCAATAAAATATATACAAATCATCTAAACTATTTAGCATTAAAACATTAAAATAAAAATTTATGACAGACATTTACTCATGAGTATATATCTTAGCAAGACTTTAGTCTTTAATATCTTTATTTGTATAAGATAATGCTACTAATTGGGAGTATACTTTTGAGATACAGATGTCATTCCTATCTTTATAGATCAAACTATCCCTCAAGAGTATTTCTTTAAGTCCTAACTCCTCGTACCCCTTAGAATGTGACAAAATTTGGACACAGGGTCACTATAGATGTAATCAGTTGATATGAGGTCATACTTGAGTAGGGTAGGTCCTTAATCCAATGACTGGTGTCCTTGTATCAAGAGAAGAGAGGTGCAAAAGGAGGGCCATGTGGAGACAGAGGCAGAGACTCTGGTCTGCTTCCACAAGCCAAGGAATACCTGAGGCCATCAGAAACTAGAAAGAGTTTGGTAAAAGCCTCTTCCACATGTTTCGGAGGGAATAAGATTCTGACAACATCTTGATTTTGGACTTATTGCCTCTGGAGCTGTATTACAATAAATTTCTCCTGTTTTAAGCCACCCAATTTGTAGTACTTTGTTACATACAGGAGCCCTAAGAAACTAATATACTGCTCTATATGAACAACATGAAATATTTAAGCTTCACATTTTTTTAAAAGAGAGTATTGTTTAGAAGCCATCTTTTACTCCACAGGTTAACAGCATTTTGATGGATGCTCTGTATAGGAATAATAAAAAAAAGGGCTGCAGTTTGATCAAGAGAGAGAACAAAATACTATGTAAGCCTCAGAAATCACATCTGACAGGGTACAGTTTACCTCACAGATTCAAGTTCCTCATCTTTAACTTCCAGATAAAGAATGCTGTTCGGGGGAAAAAAAAAAAAAAGTGCTTACAAGACCTCAGGTTGTGACAGCTGTCTATCCTAGGACTTCTGCTTACTTGCTACTTCTGAAGACTCACTGCTTACTGACAATCCCCTTGGGACAGCCTCCTACAACCAATGATGTGCAGTTTAATGTGTGAACAGACCCTCCAGCACTGAACTAAATTCATTCCAAACTCTGTAATGAACAGGCCCAACTGAAAATTATTTAAAACAAGTTACTTCACCTCACTCCATTGTCTCCTTTTTTCCCTTTTAAAAAAAACCAGTCCTCTGACCCTTGCTGGACCACTTGTTTCTTTTCCATCTGAATCTGTGTCTTTGGATTTGAAACTCTATTCAACATACCCTTTGTTTTTATTTTAACATCATTTATGATTCCTTGATTATATCCACATGCTTCCTGTCAAAAGCAGCCTACCAAAGGGAAAGGAGCCAGGGCAAGGAGGGAACCAGTGGTACAGGTGCAATGAAAGGCCATTGGCTGAAGGGAGAGCGGGAACACTAGGAAAGGTCCTCCAGCATCCCCACTCTAAGTACAAGAAAGAGCACCCCAGTAGCAAAGGAATTTGAAGAAGATGCTGTCAGTACAGTAGATACTGTAGTAAAGCTGGTAACAACAAAATGTGGTTGAGCTTTTTTTTTCTTTTTTTTAAAACCAGTACTTGGGATTGAACATCGGGGCACTTTACCACTGAGCTGCATCCCCAGTCCTATTTATTTTTTATTTTGAAACAGGGTCTTGCTAAGTTGCTGAGATTGGCCACAAACTTGTGATCCTCTTGCCTCAGTCTCCCAAACTGCTGGATTACAGGCATGCAACACCATGGCTAGCTCTAACTCAACTCTTGACTAGACTGGCTTGAGTTCTACCCTATATTAACAGCCCAACATAAAAGGAAGTGTGATCATTTCCAGCAATTATATACAGTTAATCTCAATCTCTACTGCTTTTCTAGTGTTCAGCATTCAATAAGAAGTTTAGATGTGTTTCCAAAAGAGAGGGTTAAATACCTACAGTCAAAAGATGAAACAACCAATACGAACCAAATTCAAAGGTGAGACAGATGTTAAAATTATCAGACAGGGCCTTTATGATCAATATATTTAAGAATATGGTGGGAAAAGTGAATAACATCCATGAACAGATGTTGGATTCTAGAGAAAAGTGGTAGACTGTATCAGAGTTAAATGGAAATGATTGAATTAAAAATACACTATCAAAGATAAAGAATTACTCCAATGGGCTAAATGGGAGGCTCAGAAAAACCAAAGAAAGATTCAATGAACTTGCAGAACAAGAGAAATAATTCACTGGGTGCAGTGGTACAGGCCTGTAATTCCAGCTACTTGGGAGTCTAAGGAAGGAGACTCATCAAGTTCAAAGCCAACCTCAACAACTTAGTGAGATTTTGTCTTAAGGTAAAATAAAATGGGCTGCGGATGCAGCTCTGTGTAAGGACTTGCCAAGCATGTGTGAGGCACCAGGTTTAATCACTGAGAGAAAGTTGGGTGTGTGGGGTAGGGGAACAGGAGGAGAGATCTTATACAAGCTAAAATATAAAGAAATGAAAACAATGGGGCAAGGGGACCTAGAGCACCCATAAGATGAAGGAACATAGTCAATAGTCTAATGTAAGCATAAATGAAAGAGGCTACAATAGAAGAAATATATGAAGAGTTAACCACTGAGACTTTTCAAATATAGTGAAAGGCATCATTTAGAGAACTCCAAAGCAAAGCCAATAGGACAACTAGACACATCTACATACATTACTGCCAAGCTGCTAAAAACCAAAAGGAGAATTTCTGCAGGCAAACCATAGGGGGGGAAAATTTACTACAGAAGAATAAAAACAAGAAATACAGTAAATTTCTTATCTGAAACTATGCTAGAAAGAAATTAATGGAATATCATGTAACTTACAACCCTGAATAATATACCCACTGAAAATATATTTAAATAAATAAGGTAAAGTAATACTTTTTCTTTTTTTTGAACCAGGACTGAATCCAGGGATGCTTAACCACTGAGCCACATCTCCAGTCCTTTTTATTTTCAAACAGGGTCTTGCTAAGTTGCTTAGGGCCTTGCTAAGTTGCTGAGGATGACTTTGAATTTGTGATCCTTCTACCTTGTCCTCCTGAGCCACTGGAATTACAGGTGTATGCCACCATGCCTGACTTGCAGTAAAAACTTTTCAAATACATAAAAGCTGAGAGAAGTCACTGCCAATAAACTTACTATGCATAATTATTAAATAAGCTTTTCAGGCAAAATTCATACAATATTAGACAAAAAATATGGATCTACTCAAAGACTAAAAATGCACTGAAAAATTATTAAAATGAAAATAAATATACAAGAGTTTCCTCTTATGCTTAAAGACTACATAAAGTAAAAATATCAATGTACTGTGGGGTTTCTGATATACATGAAAATAATAACACAAAGCATGGGAGAGTAGAACTGGAATTATAGTTGTAAGATTCTTAAACTATATGTGATATGACAATATTTGATGATGAGCTGTAACAAATTAAAGATATATTTTACAAATAACAGTGCAATCACCATAAAATTAGAAGGTTAAATTAGCCAGTATTGAAGATAAATAGGAAAAAATCCAAAAGACAGAAAAGAGGGGAAGGGAAAGGAACAAAGGATAGTTCTCACTTCAGAAAACAACTAAGAAGATGGTAGATTTCAAATCCAAACCTCTCTCTTAAAAGGTAGAGCTAGAAAAAGAAAAAAGAAAAAAAAAAAAAAACAAACGGTAGCAATATTCAGATAGGATTTTACAAAAAAAACAGACCTAACCACACTGTCTACAAGTTACCCACGTTAAATCTAAGAACATTCAATATATTAGAAATAAAAGAATATATCATGAAAAATATGTCATGCAAACTCAAAGGAAAATTGTTACGTCTATATATTGTCAGACAATACAGTAAACATCAGAACAGGCAATATTACCAGGGATAAGAGGGACGTTACACGTGATATGAGACTAACTCAGGAAAAGAACCTGACATTCTAAATATACATGCATTCAGAAATAGAGCTTCAAAATATATGAAACAAAAACCTGACAGAATTTGGGAGAAATGGACATGTTAACAATTATAGAACAGGTGCTCATTAAATATTAACCTTTCAGTCAGTTATAACAGACATAAAAAGGCTTTACTTTCTATTCTAACCAGGAAGACAAGAAGTAAATAGAATAAAAGCTTCAAAACAGTTTTTTTACAGTGTCATAGAAGCAGAGAGAAAAACACAGACCTCTTCTGGATTTAAAAAAGTGAGGGGGGAGGCTTACATAAAACTTCACAGGAGTAAAATGTTCATAATAACATAAGTATATTGCCTAATATTTATAAATAATACACAAGTAAAATAAAAGGGTTTCTCTAGCTCACCTATAATCTAAGCTAAACACTATTTAATAAGAGTATAATTTCCTTGTTTAAAGTACTGACTGCCAACAGTATTGCATAGTCAGTTTATTCAAGGTATCCCAAAATCTGTGACCAAATAACTATTCATTCTCCTTCATTTACCGAATATCTTTGGGAAAGACTGCCATGTTTCATACACTAAGTAAGATGGGAATGCAAATGTAACTAATTCACAGTTTTATTTGAGTAAGGGGAAGAAGGGATTGTAAAAGGAAACACTGAAGCTGTGAACATAAAAAAGTGTTCACAGTATAATGGAAGCACAAATGAGGAAATGAGTTTCACCTGGAGAGGTCAGAGAAATTCATAGTCATGTTTCTCAAAACGTCTTTAAAATCCTTAGTGCAATTTATTAAATTGTTCTATTGTGCTATTTTGTTTAGATTCTGATCAGATTCCCTTTTTTATTAACTCTATTGAATAAAATAACATAGGATAAACTATGTAAATTCAAAGTATAAAACTGATGGATTTTAACAGTTAGAAACCTAGAAACCACCCGGTCACAAGATATTGAAATTTTCACAACCAAAAAACCCTTTGTGTTCCTTTGCAGGTCATCTTCCTCTGCCTCTGGCCTCGGGGAACCAGTTTTCTGTCACTATAGATGTTTGCCTTTTATATAAATGAATTATGTTATTTGTCTATGTCCATCTTCTTTCAGTCTAATAATTTCAAGGTTCAACTCTAATGTCACTGTCTTAGTCTGTTTTCTATTGCTGTAAGAGAATTCCTGAGACTGGGTAATCGATAAAGAGGCTAATTTTAGCTCATGGTCCAAGAGCATGGTACCAACATCTGCTTGGAGTCTGGTGACGGTCTCATGCTGCTCCATGCATGGTAGAAAGCAGAAAAGCAAGCGGACACACACAAAGAAATCCCATAACAACAGAGAAAAACTGCTGAGTGGATTCATGCAAAGGAGAGAGGGAGACAAGGAGGGGGCTAGATGCTTTGTAACAACTTGCTTTTGATGAATCACTCGGGATTTCTCCCCTTTCCCTCCCAATTCAATCCATCAACCTGAATACTTTCTAAATTCTTCTGATTCTCTCTATCCTCACTACCTAAACCTAACCTGTCACCATTATGTCTTGCCTGGACTGACAGGTCTTTCCATTGGTCGCCCATGATTCTGTCCCATGACCCCACGTCTTCTATATTTATTGAATCTTACAGCACAACACTCTCCCTGTTCACTGCCTGGTCTCTCTTCTGTTTTCTCCTTCCAGCTTTGCAACTGCTACACTTTTATATGCAATATTCTTCCCCTTCTCTATCAATAGCCTGCTTATTTTCATCTTTCAAATCTCAGCTCAAATAACATCCTCACAACTTTCTTCACCTCAGATGCTCTCCATTACCTCACCTTATTAATTACTTTGATATTAATGATCACAATCTATAAGTGCCTTCTTTTTTGTAATTTTCAGTTGTTTATTATCTATCTTCTGTGCATGACTCACAAGAATACAGATTTCTTGCTTTTATTTTCTCCTATGATCCTCATTAACTGGCACAGTGCCTTGAATACAGTGGGTTCAATGAACACTTGTGAGTTAAACAATTTGGTGTACACATCAAAAAGCAAACAGGTATAAAGTAAGAGTTTCCTTGCATTTATTCATCATTATATGACCCATGGCACAGATACCAAGATGTTCTTCAGGCAGGAACACAAAGACGTGTCTTTGATGATAAAAAAGTTTGTTCCTAATTCTAATCTCAATTTTGTGACATAATACTATATTCAGATTTAAATATTGCCTTTGTCCCGGAAATTTTTAAAGTTATTTATTTATTTACATGTGTAATACCAGATCAAGAGAAGAGAAGAAACAAACTCATTTCCCAAAGCA
This sequence comes from Sciurus vulgaris, assembly GCF_902686455.1. Taxonomy (NCBI): domain Eukaryota; kingdom Metazoa; phylum Chordata; class Mammalia; order Rodentia; family Sciuridae; genus Sciurus; species Sciurus vulgaris. Next base: position 61,225,403 of record NC_136469.1, read on the forward strand.
CTAGTACCACAGATGCAGTTTAAAAGTAGGTCATGGCAAAGCACTTGATGGATATATCTAGTGATACATTTTTTCCTATGTCATATATAAGGCTTATTAAAAACAGGAATACTGAAAAGGTTAAATCTTTGCTTATTTTTCTACTGTGGTTGCATCTCTTTTCTGATCTTGAGTTGCAATCCTTGGCATCTTTCTATGGCTCAACTTAAGTTAAATATTTTGCAGATGACAAAGAATTATCTTGCAATATAGAAATTCTAGCCTCTGAATCTCCATAGTATTAAGAGTACATAATCATTACTATTATGTGACCAATATCCTCAAAGGGGAAAGAGAATTAAAATTTGATGTCAAAAAGGGGGTTTTTGTATCCAGAGTTTGACAGCCAATGACTTAAATATTAAGAGTAGTTTCATATTTTGTAAGTCAGATTTACTGGACATTCCAATCTGTATGATTGATTATAAAGGATTTTTTTCTATTATTCTTAAATATACTACAGTTTAATTTTGTCAAGTATAAAAAAAATACTATTTTCTTGGAGCATGGTAATGATAACACACCTATGTCACTTTTAAAGATAAAGTCAAAAGATATTTATGAATTCGGTTAGGGAAGAATTAATTTCTGATGCTTATATTTCCTTCTATCCTTTAGCTGAAAGGGTAAATTTTTATTATGTACTTAAAGACATATTCAAATATATTATAAGCTTTCAAATGAAAAGCCTGAACCCATCAACATCTTTTTTGAAATTCAAAAAGCAATTTTTTCATGTTCCAGGTGCAGGTAAAATCCATGAAAAACTAGACATAAATGCAGAAGCTATAAATATTACATCAGTGAAATTACACAAATGAGTTATGAGGAAAAAGTCACTATGATGATTAAATACTCACATATCAAAAAAAGCACAACATTTGCAATTTTGTGACATTAATATTATATTCAAATTTAAATGCTGCCTTTTGCAGGAAAATTTTAAAGTATCTATGTATTTACTTGTGTAATACAAGACCAAGAGCAGAGAAGACATAAATTCATTTCCCAAAGCACTAGTACCACAGATGCAGTTTAAAACTAGGTCATGGCAAAGCACTTGATGGACATATGTAAGCTGTGCCTGCTGAAATTAGTATTAATTTCTGTACTACAATAGATTTCTCACATCAGTTTAAATTGTTTGATAATTCTATTTTTTTCAAAAGTATTTTGTATAATAGGAGATCCATAAATGATACTACATTTGCTAAAGAAATTGCTTGTATTTTCTACTACCTTTATTTTTATGCCTATATTATTTTTATTATCAAATGTTTGAGATCTATAGTTTAAAAAAATTATAATTTATTAAACTCAAAAAATTTAACCTGAGCTGATAATAGTTCTATTTCCCAAAAGTGACAAATATTTACCCAGTGAGGAAAATGTAAATTATTCACTTTTAAATAGCATTTCTTTTTCATATTCCCTCTTATCAAAGGGAAATATCCCCAACTTGTAGAAGGGACAACTTTGATAAAAAATAGAGAATGCTGTCAGTACTTCAGTTTGGTTAAAAGAAAAACAATAGAAAAATTAAAACACTGTTTAAAAGAACAGAGGATAATATGTACCATTAGAGTTTCAATAGGCAAACTAGAAATTTTATGTTTTGTAAATCTAAACTTCACCTTTAACAGGTGAAACAAGGGTGGTAAAGAAAACAAAACAGATTTAAACCACACTCAAAACAAAACAAACACCTTTTCTTTCAGAGATTTCTAACTCAGACTTTTCCTACCCTATTAAGACTTGTTAATTAGGAAAGGAAAATTCCAACAGTCATTCAGGAGGTAACTGGGTATCCCAGATACAAAATTAATTAATGCAGTGAATATACATGATTTCTGATTTAACTCAAGAAATGTCATCTATTTTTGCCCTATGCAATGTTCTCACATATTGCTTCCACTCTCATAGCTATAAAATTAATAACAATTATTCAAAGAGCATTACTCCATGTCTTCCTTAAGGTGTTACCTTTCTAATAATATAGTACTACTTGGAAACTAATCAATCATTGGGAGAATAAGTGACATAAATTACTCCTTGTCTACAATTTTTTTAACATAAAAACTTATAAAATCTTAGATTTAGTAATTCCATTTTAACAATAAACAAGGGATTTCAACTTGATCTCAAGTACAAAAATGGCAAGATCACAGTTCATCAAAATGTAAACTATACTAAAGGTTACCCACGTATTTAACATTGCTTAAAGCCGGTGCAGGGTTAAGCAAGAACCAACTGGTAATAAATAACTCAATCTGAGCACTGTCTCTCACTTCAGATTTTAATTTCATTCTCTCGTCTCAAGTTAGTATTTACCACATCGCACCTGGTCTACTATAAGAACTTCCTGATATCTCTGCCTCACATCTCTTCCCATTCCAATACAAACTATACAATGGTACAGAACTGAAACGACCAGTTTCTGTTACTTTTAGTAGCTCTTTCCTGTCCACACATCAAAATACCAAATAGCTCCTTAGCTCACACTGCACACATTTTAAATTGACAACACACATTAGTAACTGGACATAAAATCAAGATTTCAAACCATGGAAGGCTCACCATGTGTTCATGACTGTTTATAACATGCCCACATAGCCCTAATTCTGAACTCTTGCTGCCCTGCCATACGCCCCAAATTTTAAACCATCACCTTGATACTGATTTTTATGAGCTGAACTTCTCCTTTACTGGGAAGATAGAAGCCATGCCAGAAACACTATATTCACTGCCCTCTTTACTAGTTTAATTTTTAAAAATATTTTCACTTAACTTCTGTTATTTTTCTCTAAGGCAGAAATGTCCTTTCTAGATGGAAAAAAAAAAAACAAAAACAAAAACATATCACTCACATGGAGCTTATAAACAAGCAGGGGTTTCTATTCTCATATCAGATAAAGTGGACTTCAAAACAAAGTTAATCAGAAGGGACAAGAAAGGCCATTTCATACTGCCTAAGGGAATCATACAACAAGAAATAAGAGTCATAAATATTCATGCTGTGAATAATGGAGCATCTATGTACATCAAACAAACCCTCCTCCAAAATTATGAATTAAATAGACCACAATACAATAATATTCTCAAAACTAGATAGATCATTCAAACAAAAAGTTTATAATAAAGAAGCTACAGAACTAAAAATAAAGTTAATAATCTAGATTTAACAGACATATATAGAATATTGCATCAATTGAGGACTGAATATATTTTCTTCTCAGCATACAGAACATTTTCTAAAATAGATCATATCTTAGGTAAAAAAGCAACTCTTACACAAATACAAAAAAGAGAGATAATACCCTGCATTCTATCAGACCATAATGGATTGAAATTAGAAATCAATGATAAGACAAAAAGTACAAACTAACACCTGGAGACTAATAAATTCACTACTGAATGATGAATGGAAAGCAGAAGAAATCAGGGGTGTAATTTAAAAAAAAACGTATAAGTAAATAAGAATAGTGATACAACATATCAAAATCTCTAGGACACTATAAAGGTGGTCCTAAGAGGAAAGTTCATAGCATTGAGCTCATTCAATAAGAGAACAGAAGATACCAAATAAATAATCTAACATTACACCTCAAGGCACTAGGAAAAGAACAAATCAACACCAAAATCAACAGAAGACAAGAAATAATTAAAATCAGAGCAGAACTCAATGAAATTGAGATTTAAAAAAAATTTTTGAATGAAACAAGAAGTTGCTTCTCTGAAAGAATAAATAATTGATCAACCCTTAGGCAAACTAACCAAAAGAGAGAAAAACCTCAAATCATTAAAATCCATGATGAAAATGGAAATATGGTGATATATACTATGGAAATACAGAAGATAACCAGAAACTATTTTGAAAATAAGTAAGAAAATCTTGTAGATACTGACAAAGTAATATAGACATATGACCTACCCAATTTGAAACAGGAGGATAAAGAAAATTTAAACAGATCAATCTCAAGTAATGAAATTAAAGAAGAATCAAAAGCCTACCCACAAAGAAAAGTCCAGGACCAGATGGATTCTCAGCCAAGTTCTACCAGGACTTTAAAGAAGAACTAATATCAATCATCCTCAAATTATTCCACAAAATAAGGAAGGAGGGAACTTTTCCAAACGCATTCATTCTGATACCAAAACCAAACAAAGACACATCAAGGAAAGAAAACTCCCGACTAATATTCACGATGAACACAGATGCAAAAATTCTTAATAAAGTACAAGCAAACTGTGCACAAAAACATAATAAAAAGATAATGCTGGGGCTTGGGTTGTGGCTCCGTGGTAGAGTGCTTGCCTAGCATGTGTGAGGCAATGGGTTTGATTCTCAGCACCATAAAAGTTCAAACTATCCCTATTTGCCAATGATATGAATCTACATTTAGAAAACCCAAAAACCCCACCATAAACAAATTCATCAAAGTAGCAGGACACAAAATTAACACCCCAAAATCAATTGCATTCCTATATTCCAATGATGAGTCAGCTAAATGAGGAAAACCATCCCATTCATAATATTCTAAAGAACAAAATAAAATACTTGAGAATCAATTTAACAAAAGAGGTGAAGGACCTCTACAATGAAAACTACAGAACACTAAAGGAAGAAACTGAGGAAGACCTTAGAAGATTGGAAAGCTCTCCCGTGTTCTTGGATAGGTAGAATTAATAGTGTCAAAATGACCACACTACCAAAAGCATTTAATTACAGATTTAATGCAATTCATATTAAAATCCCAACAACATTTCTCATAGAAATAGAAAAAGCAATCATGAAATTCTTCATTTGGAAAAATAAGAGACCCAGAATAGCCAAAACAATCCTTAGCAAGAAAAATGAAGCAGGAAGCATCACAATAGCAGATCTTAAGTTATGCTACAGATCTGTAATAACAAAAACAGCATGGTATTGACACCAAAACAGGTACATAGACCAATGGTACTGAATAGAAGACACAGAAACTAACCCACATAAATACAGTGAGCTCATACTGGACAAAGGTGCCAAGAACATACAATGGAGAAAAGACAGCCTCTTCAATGAATGGTACTGGGAAAACTGGAAATCCATATGTAATAGAATGAATGTTAACCCCTATCTCTTACCCTGCACAAAAATCAACTCTAAATAAATCAAAGACCAAGGAATTAGACCATAAACCTGCACATACTAGAAGAAAATGTAAGCCCAACGCTTCAATAATAGTAGATCAGGAACTAAGTACCTTAACAAGATTCCTGAGTGCAAGAAATAAAATTTAGACATGAATAAATGGGATGGCACCAAACTAAAAAGCTTCTTCACAGAAAGGGAAATAATAAAGAGCATGAAGAAAGAGTCTACAGAATAAGGGAAAATCTTTACCACCTACTCTTCAGATAGGGTATTAATATCCACTATACACAAAGAGTTCAAAAAAACTTAACACCAAAACCAAATAACCCAATTAACAAACAGGCAAAGGAATTGAACAGACATTTCTCAGAAGAACAAATACATGAAAAAATGTTCAACATCCCTAGCGATTAGAGAAATGCAAACTAAAACTACACTGAGAGTTCCTCTCACTCCAGTCAGAATGGCAACTATCAAGAGTACAAGGAACAATGAACACTGTTGAGGATGTGGGGGAAAGGTACACTCATACATTCCTGGTGGGTCTCCAAATTGGTGCAACCACTCTGGAAAGCAGTATGGAGATTCCTCAGAAAACTAGGAATGAAACTATCCTTTCACCCAGTTATTCCACTTCTCAGCATACATCCAAAAGACTTAAAATCAGCATACTACAGTGATGCAGCCACATCAATTTTTATAGCAGCTCAATTCACAAGAGCTAAGATACGGAGCCAATCTAGGTGCCCACTAACAGATGAATGGATAAAGAAATTGTGGTATATATTCACAATGGAATATTATTCAGCCATAAAGAAGAATGACTTTATGACATTTGTCAGTAAGTGGATGGACCTGGAGATTACCATGCTAACTGAAATAAGCCAATTCCCAAAACCAAAGGTTGAATGTTTTTGTTGATATGTGGAAACTAAATCACAATAAGGCGGTGGGGAAGAAGTGAAGTTCAGTGGATTAGTCAAAGGGGAATAAAGGGAAGGGAGGAGTGAAGGAATAGGAAAGACAATAGTATGAATCCAACATATACGTATATATATAAAAATACCTAAGTGAGTCCCACCATTATATATACCCACAAGAAAGGGGTTCTAATTAGAAAAAGACATATTCTATGTTTGTATAAATATAACAATGGATTTTACTGTCATATATAAATTTAAAAAACAATAAAAAAAATAAAACAATTCATAAAATGAGGAGTCAGTTTTTGGAATGGAGAAAATATTTGTAAATCATGGATCCAAGAGGGGTACTATCACAAATATATAAGGTATTCATGTAAATCAAGAGCAAACAATAAAATCACCCTATTAAAAATGGATAAAAACGAGTAGATTTTCTAAGAAGACATAAAAATGGCATCAGATCCATAAAGAGGTAATTAACATCATTAATCATCAGAAAAATGCAAATCAAAACCCCATTTGAGATACATTTTAAGGTCATTACAATGGCCTTAAAAACACAAGTATTGGCAAAGGTAGAAAGAAAGAGCCCAGTTTGTATAAATATAAATTGGTATAGCCATTGTGAAAAACAACCAGGAAGTTACTAATGAATTAAAATACATAATCCCACTTCTAGGCATACAGCTAGAGGAAATGAAATTAGTATGTCCAGGAGATAGCTCCTATCCCATAATCACTGTGGTATTATTTATAACTGTCAAGAAATGAAAACAATCTGAGTATCTATTGATGGACAAATGGATAAAGATATCGTGACTACATATACACATACATACAGACACTGAAATATCATTCAGTCATGATAAAGGAAATCCTGCCATTTGCAATAACAATGATAAACTTAAGGACATTCTGCTAAGTGAAATAAGCCAGACACAGAAAGAAAAATACTCTTACATGTGAACTCTTAACAAGTTGAGCTCATTGAAAAACAGAGTAGAATTGTGGTTGTCAGGGGTTGGTAGGTGGGGGAAATGAAGAGATGGTAGCCAAAGGCAATAAACTTTCAATTATAATATGAATATATTCTGGGGATTTATGTATAGCATGGAGCTTATATTTAATGACAATGCAATGCATATTTTAAATTTACGAAAAGGATGGATCTTACTGCAGGCACATGTACATGATGTAACTAGGTGAGATGAAAGATGTCTTAACTTGATTGTGGCAATCATTTCACAATGTGTGCATCTCACATCATCAACTGTACACCTTAAACACATACAATTTTGTCAAATATAAATAAATAAAGGTGGAAAACAAATAAAAATGCTTCTAAATACCATAATATCTTTAATTTAGCAATATTTTTTGTCTGCATGTTAATCTTAACTGAGAAAACACCTACTTAGTTTAAATTTGTCCACCTTCGTTTTCCATTCAGAAAAAAAGAAAAAGAAAAAGAAAAAAAAAGAAATGTACTTTTTTGTTCTTAATTATGACCTGGGTTCATAATTTCAGTACCTTTCCCCCTACCCCGCCCCATGTGCTTGTCCACGCACACACGGGGAAGCATGTGTTGGGGGGGCTTTCCCCATCAATTACACCTTCTCTCAGAAATCCACTTTGTCCTTGACCAATGGATCCTACCCCAACGACATGAATTATAATTTCTCTCTACCTAAATCTTATTTTGGGATTGACTTTTTAAAATAATTTTTTTCCCTAATTTTTGGAGGGGTAAAAATTATAGGAAACTTTGCCCTTTAATTATACAAACCCAGTAAAAACAAAACAAAGCATATTTTAGCTATGCTTTAAAACTGTGTGTGTGCTACCCCATTCCCTCCCTCAAGGGGTAATAGAAACAAGTTGCTTTATATGTATGAATCCTGAATATAGGAAGGTTTTGAACCTTTTATTTAGAAATAATTAGTGACTCAGAATTTACCAAAGAAGAAAGGAAAAACCAAAACAACCCAAAAAGCACAAGAAAAGTCTTGGATAGCTGCGCATGGTAGAATAGGTCTTTAATCCTTGTGACTAGGGAGACTGAAACAGAATTCGAAGTTCCAGGCCAGTCTGGGCAACTTGGTGAGACCTTGTCTCTAAATAAAAAAAGGCATGGTAGAGAGTCCTGGGTTCGACCATGCAGTACTACAAAGGAAAAGAAAGACAGAAGAAAGAAAGGAAAGAAAAGTCTTTTATATATTTTATTCAGATTCCTACAATGGTAATATCAAACAACTCAAGTATAATATCCTGGTTGGTATCATCTACAGAGCCTATTCAGACTGCCATCAGTTTTTACATGCACTAATGTATATGTGTGGATATGTATGATTGTAAGCAATCTTATTATAGGTGTAGGTTGATGCAACATCGCCAATGTGGTATTTTAAATAATGTCATGCAAACCGGATTTTCATCAAACTGACAATGAACAACAAAGATAAACAAATTTTTTTCATCTCAGATAATACAACTTGTATATGTTATGTGACATGAAGAAAATGACCAGGGATAACGAATGCAGAGTAGAATTGTATTCTGATTTAAAACTCAACTAAAATATATTCAAATCAAAACTTCTTCAAATTTTAGGCTATATGCCTGAACCAAGTTCAAACTTTCCAAAGTTAACATACTTGGGAAACATATGTTTCCCAAATAAAACTATCCTCACTAAAATACTATTATTTCTTATATTCTTTTTTTTTTTTCTTTAAAGGCGAGCTAACCCTTTTTTTTTTTAACTTTCATTTTATTTATTTATGTGGTGCTGAGGGTCGAACCCAGTGCCTCACAGGTGCTAGGCAAGCACTCTACCACTGAGCCACAACCCCAGTCCCTATTTCTTAGATTCTACTGACGATTAATACAAGAAACAATGACCTGGAGAACACTTTGGGCAAGATTTGCAGAACTAGTATTGAACATACTATAATACCAGTGAATATTCTTTACAAGTTTTAACTAGGTATGTGCAAAGAATCACTGGTGAACTAAGGATATCCTATGGATAAATTCCTTCTAGCATTTTGTCTATTTTGTTTGTTTGTTTCTTTAAGACATGGAAAATTTCTTTTTAGCATGAGATAAAAATTACATAGGATATCAACTCTCCATCTTGGCTAGGAAGAAACTCAAGCTCTCTCTATAACTATGTATCTTAATATAGTTATTAAGTATATTATCCATTGTTCCTCCCAGATTTATCTTTGCCTTCCTTTCTGGCTTTCATAGCTTCACTGTAAATATTTGTGTGTTTGTGTATGTATTACATTAGGCTGCAGCACACATTTTAGAAATAATAATCACAGTATTTGCTTTGCACAGTAATTTATAATCTGTGTGATACTTTTATATATAAACCTTATTTAATCCATATAACAAACCTACTTTACCAATGAGGAAACTAAAATCAGAAAAATTAAACGACAACTCAATAAATGCAGAGCTAGAAATCATATCCATTACATCTGCCTTCTGGGGGCATGTTAAGATTTTAAACACAGTTATACAAATCTTTATATCATAATTATATTAATTTTCCTAAGCAACAGACTGTTTGATTGATTTCTAAAAATCATCTGCAATTAGTACTCTCATCATCTATTTATTTTTATTCTGCCAAACTCATATATTTAATGTGTACTCTAACTATTCTCAAGCTGTGTTCCTTTGTTCATGTTATTTTTTTCCTACTTTAAAAGCTTTTATGCATCCACTTTTTTTCAGTTTGAGAAAGGGTTATAAAACAGTATCTACTTTATATACTTAATGGCATCTTTACAATGAAGTATTTTCATGTGATTATAATTATGAGTTATAATTATAATTTTTCTAAAAATACCATATAGTTGCTTATACTTATATATATAATGCACTTTGATAACAGACTCATTCACAAAATAAAACAAACTGATCAAAGTTGAGAATCTTATTTTTATGTTACTTACTGGCTGACAATTCTACTTTATTCTAAAACTAAATGATGAAAAAAATTGGCAATAGACCTCCAAAAATTTTTAATAACATATCAAATAATCTAATGTATATCATTGAAATATTTATTTTTAAATGCCAGTCATAAATAGTTCCCTGTTAATTACAACAGCTGCAAGTACACTTTGATTACTTGGGCAATTTCAAAGCACGTCTGTACTGTATTAATACATGGTTATCTGACCAACTTCTTGTACAAAATAGTGTAAATACACTATTGTTTTCAGCATTTGCAGTCATAACCATACATTCTTTCTTAATCCTTTATGTAAAAATAGTGTAGCACAGTAAGAATTACTAACATACAAATGGGTGCATTCATATATTTGAGCATCAATTTTACTTGAAGTCAATTAAATTAATAATATTTATTTCATAAATACTGTCTTTGCCAAGTCTGATTACTCTCATTCTCAATATTTATTTACTCATCAGTAATCAATAATATAATTTTCTCTTTTACACCATGTGAAACAAGCTACCACATCAGCTTTCTTCCTTAAGTGTCCATATCTTTCCAATCATGGGACTAATTATAACATAAATTTTATTTCTGTAAAGAGGAATATTTAATTTAAAAATGTTCATGTGATTTTTCCTCTTTGAATAAAAAAGACAAATATTTAATTTTATGTAATCATTTTCTCCTGCCTCTACTAATATCTTTCAACTAATGCATCAAACACCCAGTGATTTCCGGGCCTCAGGCAAAAATAGTCACAAACATGGAAAACTCAATCTTCAATTACCAAATTATCCCTTGAAATTATAAACACAGGATGGGAACTTAACATGAGGCTTTTCAAGATTATAAGGTCATTAAAATATATCATTTAAAAAGTGCATAGTTGTATAAACAGAATAAATCAATGAAAGAATGGAATGCCACAAAGATGGCCATACAGGAAGAAACCAACACTCATTTTTTTTATATCACCTTTGAGAAGAATGTGTAATTAATAGGTCAAACAATGCATTTTTGAAATATGATATTGCTTCTCTTTATTGAAAACCAGATTCCTGAGCATTTCCTTCTAAATTGAAATACAATTTTTTTCTCTTCTTTGATTTGAGAGATTCAAATCTCTTATAAAAAGAGTTATTTTGGCAAAGTTAAAGGGCAAAAGTTTTAAAATATTGTTTGTATCAAAGTCTGTTTGGATACTTTGAAAGAGAAACTCATAAATGAAGCTTCTCGGAAGCTGTTTGGGAGAAAAGAAATAGACCAGGTGTTTTAAATGAAAAAGGTTCCCAGTCAATGATTCTTTCATCTGTATATGCAAGAGGGAAATTGGGATTCAAAAAGTTCATCAGCAACAAAGCCTTACACTGTTCTATTTAGTAGTTATGTCAGTCTGTTACTTGATGTTAAAATTATATAAGACCGTTTTCTTCCATTAGGAAGAGTTCCTAAAATGGAAACTGTCGAGTCTGTTAAAACTGAAATCTGACCTACTTCTTTTTTAAAGATTTCCATGAATTTTATGGTATTTCTTTCTACAGAGGGAGCTTCCCTCCTTTCAAATAAACTATTTTAACTGAAATATGTCAGCATATGCTTTACTTTTTAAGTAAAAATACATAACACACATGCAAATTTCTTGAATTTTTTCCTCCAATAGTGAATTGCTTAGAGAACTTTCTGTATATATCAGCTTTAGTATCTACTGCAACTTACTATCACCCTGAATAAAAATCACACTAAGAAGTGATTCGTTTGGAGTACATTAGTAAAACGTTAAGTCAACTGCTTAAACTTGACAAGTAAGTTTGATGAAACATAAATGTGAATTTTAAAACATACTGTATTTGGAAGAAAAAACTTTCATGTATTTACAAGGCTCTCACATAGTTTTCTATTTTCCTTCAAAAATAAAACATTACCTTTCTGAGAGGGAAGAAGGTTGATGAATTAATTAGAATAGAAGCCATTAAAAACTTCAAAAAAAAGAGAAATCTATGTTTTAGGTTTGTTAAAAGAAAATAAGTAAGAAACACATTTCAAGTAAATTCATAAGTAACCATACAAGTATCACATTTACAGACTTTTACATCATTCTTGAAATTTGAATACAGATTCTTGTGTTCCTATAATAATTCTGGAGAAATCTCTAAGTTCACAGAAACTTAATTTCAAATTAAAAGATAATAAGAAAGCATGCAGTCTTAAGGAAAGTATATGCATATACACATGCTCATCATACTTAAGTTACAGCGATGTATCAGTTCTTACGTATACTCATTTTTAAGAATGCCAACTTCATTTTCCTTAACCAAGGCCTAAAAGCATAAAACCACGGCTTGTATTCACTGCTCTTAATTACCATTCAACCATAATTTCCATTGAACCAAATGAGGATGAAGTAGTTATAAATAAGTGAAACAAAAAAAAAAAAACTTCATAACTTAGAGCATATCCACAGAACTTTACTGTGTATCTCCTAAGACATAGGAAATGGATATGATAAACACGATAATAATGGACTTCACCTTCACCAAAATGATAATCTTATTAACTGGACATTTATTATTCTAACTTCAAGGATTTTCAGAGTACACAGGAAATAAATTACTCTGTGCCCACAAAATATACTGCAATATTAAATAAAAGATCACTCACTGTTTCTTCTGTTTTGTCAATACTAAGTTAAACTCCAGGACAAACGTCCTCAAAACAGATAATATTCCCTATGTCCAAACAATGTTCAATTCAAGAATAACTAAGCTGAACAAGGCTTAAAGAATACTTCCGGTAGCCTTAAATTCTAGTAAAAAATAGATGGAGGATAAGAATAAAAAGAGTAATAACCAATGCTCTCCAACTACATATCATTAATCCTTGCCTATTACTGTGTGGAGGTCTTTTTTAACAGATTGCTAAAATCAATCACAAAATGTATAATGGCTCATTCTTGAGAGTGGAGATTATAAGACAGTATATAATAAAAATCATAAATATGAAAATGCAAAATTATAAACATAAAGCACTAGCATTTTGTGAATAAAGCTAATGCTCTAAGATAAAACAAACAGAAGCAAAGAAGCAGATAAGTAAATTTATAGGCAGCACTGGAGACTAAAACTATAAATTAAAATTGATGTGAAGACCACCACATCCTTAGACATGTCAGTGATAATTTAAACTTAAGGCTCATAACACATTACAGAAAAAGAAAGGAAGGGAGAACAAATGAGGCCAGCCTTACCAGTCTGCGATAGGACAGTTATAACTGTAACTATAGTTTCAATTTTTTTCTTCTTTCTTTTACCATAAATTAATGTTTATACTCTTAATTTCCACCTGGTTCATAAGCATGAATCACTTTTTGAAGCACTACCTATTATAAAAGGGTCACCCGTTTTGTGTTGGCAATAAAACACCACTCACTCGAGATATTAACAAGGAATTTAGGCATTAAAAGTTATACTAGTTATATAAATAAGACTAAATTTCCAGGAGGCTTTAAAAGTGAATGATAAGTATGTGGTTTGGGCTTAGAAAATAGAAATCTACGGAAAATCAGATTAAGCCTAATTCAATTGATTTCAACCAAGGGTTTTCTGTATTTTGTTTATATACGGGAAGAAGCAGTAGACATTGTAACATTTTTGCAATACACCCATACTCAAGTTCTTGTTTTGCTTTGTCCAGAACAGTGTGTTATAGAAGGTGCTGAAGATGACAATGGCATAATGACAAGTCGCAATGGAGTCAATGCAAATGTCAATCTAGCTTTTGAGAAGATAATGGGTTTTCACTGAATAAAAAGCAATTAAAATTTTATTTGGACAGACTCAGACACTTTAAAAACTGTCCACAAGCATTCTCATTCAGACACACATCTTTCATAAACCCTAAGGTTTACTGAATTTATTTATTTATTTATATGTATTTTTGCTGAATTTGAAAGCCTCAATTTTAGAAACATACTTACTCTCTCATCAGAAAATACCTCTTATGGTAACAGAGGAAGATAATTAATTTCCTGTCACTTCTTAGTTAAGAATACGGTGGCCTGTAGGCCACAGTGGTTCTGCCAAGTGAGTAGAGCAAAATCATGCTAGCCAACATCAATGTATTGGTCAGCCTAGAAGAGTCAGTCCTAACAAAAAAATGAAATTAATCTGAAAATCACAATTCTTAAACATTTACAAGTGTATTACTGACATCTCAACACTTACGGCTATCGTAACATATGTTTCCTAGAGCCCTGCCAGTTTGCAGCAGCACTTCCTGGTCTTTGCTATTTAGCAGCTGAACCAGTGGTGAAATCAATCCAGCATCCACACACGGAATTCGCATAAATTCTGAAAATAAAAGGCATATTTAATTAAAATTCTACAGATTCACAATTTACATTAACATCTCCCTTAGTAAATTAAGTACTATTAAAATGTTTAAGGTGACTTTCTATTTGAAAAGTACATTTCTATTCAAAAATACCCTGTTATGACCCTACTAAATAGTTCATGAAATAAGTTCACAAAAATGAGGGGGTCATATTTTTCTTTGTTGATAATTTCTGCCATAAACCAAAAGGATTTTTAATTAACTTTCATTACAACTAATTTATCACTATCTTCTTACAATAACTGGATGTGCTTTGGGAGTAGCATGTGATGATGGCAATGTTCTTTCTATGAGCCTGGTAATTAAAATACTACAGTTATAAACTAATCTATCACATGGCCTGATTCTTTACTATATGTTCTCTAAACAGCCAAAATAACATTTTTTTTTTTTTTAAAGCACCCGACTGGATCATTATAAATCATATTACCTTTCAACTGGTAAGACCTATTAAAATCACATACTCCTTTATTTTCATTCCTATTCTTTATTAAAATCCATTTTTATGGAGCACTTAATATCTGCTTTTGTACCCACACATTTATAGGTCTAAAGCACCAAATGTTAAGTTTTCTTATACTGCAAACTCATTTTTCCCTTATCTTTATAGTGTATCATTTTCCACTAATTGACTTCCAATGCTACCACTATGGTTATGATTGGAAAAAACCACTTTACAGTGCTTCATGAGGGGCCACTAAAAAATTTAAGGATAATGAAGATATGTAATTGAAAAAAATTTTCCAATAACCAATATCAGAATAGTCATTTTGGACATCAAAACTTAAACCATCAGGATGTTCTGGTCAATAAAGGTAAGCAAACAGAGCTAAATCCTTAATCTATAATTTGTCCTACTGAAAAATAACTATCTTCTCACTCTCACATTCAAGGAGATACATTCCTTTGTTTTTGATTTACCTGTATTCTCATAAGTAACAATCCCCCTCTCCTTTTATTTTCAAATTAGAGCATAACACAGAGGGCTGTGATGTGAACTGTCACCTCTAAAACACCTTCCTATTGGGGGGATAGGGATGTGGCTCAGCAGTACAGTGCTTGCTTAGCCTACATGAGGCTCTGGGTTCAATCCCCAGTACTGCCAAAAACCAAAAAAATCTTCCTGTCCCCCTAAAATAGCTATAAGTCACAGGGTACCATTCCTATTCTTTCTCTTATCACTGAAAACTTTCTGTGATTAAAATTCCAAGATTAAAATTACTTCCTATTTTAAAGCTAACCTTAAGTTAACCTTTTAGTTTATCACATCAGTGATAACAAAGCTTAACAATGGTATCTATCAACTGAGATGTTAAAACACCGCAGTAGTAGAAGGTATCCTACCACTTGTCAGAAAAACAAATTATGCTACACATGCCCATGAATTCAGTGACCATCTACAGGAGATGACACATCAATCTATTTATCTACCTCTTACATTAACTATTACTTTATAAATCTTTATAGATTTTAAATATTAAATTAACATGTCACCAACTCAAATTAAAGACCAATGTTTATTATCCCTTTTCGCCAAGCTACACCTAGGTTCCAACAGTTGGGATCATTTCACTGACAACTCTTAACATAAGAAAGTCAGTAATAATATGATCTATATTCATTTCATAAATGGAACATATTGTTATATATTTTGTTTGTTGCTACTATTCCTTAAGCAATGAAAACATCAAGGTATTAACTATTCTTTGCTCTTATGACTTAAATGCTTATATACCAATTTTTTTTTTTTCCCAGTGCTGGGGATTGAACCCAGGGCCTTGTGCTTGCAAGGCAAGCACTCTACCAACTGAGCTATCTCCCAGCCCGCTTATATACCAATTTTTCACAACTGATTTCACAATTAAAAGATTCAGGTATTCTCAGAATGCTTGAAGGTAAATAATTATAGGAAAACTGTGGCATTAAATAAAACTGAACTGTATTTTACTCAGAAACATAAAAAGAACAAGGCTGGTATAGTCCTCAGCTTTCAGTCAATGTAAAGGCAATACTGCTGGCCTCTGGAGAAAGTAAACTCCTCTTAAAAAACCATTTTTAACTAAGAACAGCAGCCTTTCTTAGCTAATTTAAAAACCATGCTTCAGATAGATATATTTTCAAAATATATTAGAATATGTTTAAAACATCATTTATTATATTGAGAGGCTTCAGAATTGCTGTGATGGCAGTCACTCTTATTCAAACAGGTCCCTACTGTACACGTGCCTGTGTTCCCACCAAAGAGTCTGACCCTGATCACAGCAGGCTAGATTCTGACTCAAGGCAAGACTGTGTAGGGCTGGTCAACAGTCTAAAAAGATGGTCTACTCTTCAAGATCTGCTAAGCACAGTAATGGTGATGAACTAAAGGAAAATCAAATTCTCACTCTTGGCAATCTGTGCTCCAGAGAACTGAAAAAAACTTCTTGAGAAGGGAGAGGCTGGGGAATACTATAAAGGGAGGCTGAAATAAAAATGCATACAGAGTAATAATGAGTAGAAATCAAAGTCAGCGAAGCCATTAGGCTTTGGAAAGCAGAAATTATTAAATATTTGTATATATGTATATCTATATAACAGAATTATTTTTAATTTTTGTATCATGTGTGGACTTTAATACAGAAATACAATTCATAAGTTTTAAGGAATAGGCATCATACTATCTCAATGACAATAAAATTTAATAACAAAGTTGATTCACATCTAAGAAAACAGATTGTCACAGAATTTGAAATAATGTACATAATACTTGGCACAATGAAGGCACATAATAGTAGTGTTAAAATTATCATTAGTTATCTTCGGAGCCTATTTCTGAAAATGAAGAAGTATTCATATAGTCTTCCTATCTTGCTTATTATTCCACTGCCCCAAATCAGTCTTAAGTTTTTTATATAAGGTAATGCTTTATTTAAAAAGGTCTAAAAATCTTTTACCATAAAGATGGTCATAGCTATCCTCCCACATTAAAGTTCTGCATGTATTATCTTATTAATCCTTTGAAGTGTGAATGTCAGCACAGAGCCAGATTTGTTAAATTTTTAGGGCTTCTTTTTGTACAAAAATATTTAAATATATTTTGTTTATTCTGAATCTATGAAGTATATGCTAATTTTCTCCTGTGTTTTAAATAATACATACTGCAAGATAAACAAATCAACTTTCAACCTCATTTTTCTCTGGTTCATACAATCTTTGTTCACTGTAAAGTTTCTAATAAGAAGAAATACAAGCATAATTAATATAGTCTGTTGGATCATGTTGTATTTCTGACGATAAGTATTTGTGTTAAAAAAATTCTGATCTATTTTCTCGGTTGGTTACTGGGAAAAAGCAATATGGTCATTAAGCAATAAACATCCAAATGAATATCCTTAATTTTAACTAGTAGAGGTTAGCAATACACCCTTTTCATTAGCCTTTGATTTAAAGTTATGCTAAAAATTCCATTATGTCTTTAGAACACAGTTGTGTCTTTTAGAGTATTATTATAAAAAAACCTCTAGTAACAGTTGTCATGAAACTGTGACAAAGCATTATGAGTAATGATATTAAGAGCATATAGAGCAATATATTGAGCATTTCACAGCAATCCAAAATTTCTGAATTTATACCAAATTATTTGGGCCCATTCTTAAGAAAGAGTGTTTTTAAGATAAAAATTATATCTCTACATTGATTTCTGAAAATCTATGGTATTATTCTAATGAGGTTAAAAATTAACTACCTATCTTAAAAAACAAGATACTTGTATTTAAGAAGATTTTGATAGGGTTGGGCTAAGACATAAACAATGTCTAGAGAGGTTCCATATTTAAACTAGATTTGATTCTTAGATGTGACATACAAGTAACAACAACAAAATACACAGCCTAATTAAAGCCTAAAGGCATGATGATAACCTTTAAACAAAACCATTCTGTGACTATTTTCCAAGAACATACATAAGAACACACTTTTACAGCCATAAATGATACATAATAGTACTTTCCAAAGCCACCTGGAAGGATCATCAACCAAATGAAACCAGAATTAAAAAAAAAAAAAAAAAAATTTCCTCTCTTTAAAGTATAAATATGGAACATATTAAAGTGTGCAACATACTAAAAGAAAGGGCCTAAAAAGAATATCAAACTTTGACAAACTGAAGCACACTAAAAGTATTACTACATTTACTATGGCTTTCCCTCATGCTTAAAAAACTGCTTTAGGAATGCAGTGTTTTCTCAAACCAACTGAATTAAAATCGTATGTAAACATTTCTGCTATCATTCTTCCAAAAAAATCTCTCACTGGATATAAATAATCCATAAATAACAAATTAAGTATTATACCATCTAACTTTGCTGTTGCTGTTTTTCCAAAATATTCTTATATGAAAACTTAAGAAATAGATGTTTTCCAGGAAAGCAAGTGCAGAAAACAGAACATACATTCCAACTGCACTGTTGATGTCAAGCACCAATGTCAGAAGGACAAGCAAGACTGTGAAAAAGAAAATAGAAAAAAAAAAAGGGAAGCCTATCTGGATATAACACAAATCAACATACATATCAGAAAAGGCAACTCTCCTGTGACAATGAAGATGAAAGACTTAGTGACAAGCTTAAGAATCGTGTATGCAAAGTAATAAATGATGCAAATATAGCTAAGACTAGCAGTGCTTTCCCTTAGTTCCTCTCTGAAGGAATGAAATAGCAAATGAGAAATGTATGAATTAAATGACTATAGTTATAGTCATTTAAAACAATTACATGAAAAAAAAAAAGTCAAAGAAAGGAGAATAGAAAATAAAATCTAATCTCTAAAATTAAAACATAATAAAACATACTGACAAGTAAGGTGTAAAACTGAAGATGTTCCCAGCAGAAAAGTTCTTGAGGAAAACCTCACCATTTTTGGCTACTTCTGCTATGATGTTAGCTACTTTGGCTGTGCAGGAAGACTGTGGAGTCAAAAGACTTGCGAACACTTGAAGTATTCCACTTCCTTGCATTTTTTCACTTGTTTCCATATCTGAAAGAAATAATACAAAGAGTTTCAATGAAAATCTCTAATACTAACACTGACAACGTAATCTGCAATAAATTCTTCAAGAATCTTCCTATCCATAATAGAAATTGGTTTTGACATATATTCAAATGTATGTTTATATAAAATTATCTTCTGCTCCATGAACTGATTTGATCTTAGGTTTTATTCACAAAAAACACTTTATAATATTTTGTCTATCTACAGTTAGACTATTAAGAAATTCTTTCTGAATATATCATTTGCAGAGAACACTTACTTTTAATGTTAGTTTTAAGCCTGTCTACTCAGAATACTCAGGAATACTTTTTCTATGTCCCTTTTGAATTTTTACAGCTATAATAGGATATCACTTTATATAAATTCTATTGTTCTCTATAATGACATTGCAACTTAAAATACGACAATTATAGGACTGGAGATAGAGCACTTGCCTGCCATGTGCAAGGCCCTGGGTTTAAACTTCAGCACTGCAACAAATAAAAAAAAATTGGAAATAATAATGAGCAAAATCCCTACTTCATTTTACATGTAATGAACAAGTGATAGCTGAGATTATATAGTTCCATATGACTACTGTATTTCTCATACAACTCATTCCAACTGCCACTAATAAAGAAAGGAAATAGTAAAGTCTATAACATTCAGAACGCTCTTTGGTCATACAGAAATTCAGGAGGTCTCCAAATTCTTTCCTTAAAGAGCCTATACAATCAAGCTATTTCATGTATCTGTCTTTGAAAGAAGGACCTATTAAAATAAAGGATAATAGGAATGATGAAAATAAAAGCTCAAGGAAATAAATTTACTCTTTATAAATAATAAAGAGAACTGGTATGTGTCTAAAGATAAGATGCATTAAAAAGTTCAATTTAAATTTGTTTCTATGTGTGGCTCTTCTATATCCTTTAGACCCTTGCATATACATACAAATAATGGAAAATATTACAAAATTCTTAAGTAAATGGCAGCTGATGTGATTCAAAAGAGTATGAAAATAATTTTAATAGGATAATTTGAGAAAACCCATAAAAATATACTTTAATAGTAAGTGCCAACTGTTTGTATAATACAGTGCTTTTCAAACTCTAGGTCCCAACTCATTAGCAAGCTCTGAAATTTTATTTGGTGAATGATTACCAGCAATTTCTTAGAGACAGAATTAACACTACCAATAAAACGTAGGAGAATAACTACACATTGTAAGATAAAAACAGTGAAATTTTGGGTTATGTATACACACAAGCATAAGTGACTGTACACGTATGCATACATGTAATATATAAAATGTATCTCTATTTGAGTTCTGATAAAAAATTAAAAGCTGTTATCCCATGCATCCCTTTAGTACCTAAGATTCTGAGTTAAAATAACATATCACTCCCAGTATATGCTTTTATTATGTATCTTGGACTAATAAATTTTTAAGGAATCACTTGAAATCTAACACCTAATGTTCATTAATTAATTTTTTTAAAGCAAGAAGCCAAAATGAACTGAACTCAACTTGCCATTTAAAAAAACAAAACAAAACAAAAAAAACAACCCTTCCTTTTCTGACCACTGCTACCAGAAGACATATCACCTGCAACACTGGGTCAGGCTGCCCCAGGGGTCTAGCCCCACCATCTGCTGGTGCTGGGATGGCAGCAAGAGTCTGGCATAAGGCATGAATCATGATTAGATGTGGAGCAGAGGCATTTGTGTGTGTGGAGGCGAGCTAACTGCAAATCACCCATGCATGCCTCATTTTAACTATATAACTAAAAGAATGGCTAAATATCAGAGCTGAATGTCAGGGTCAAGGGGAAAATAATGCAAACTCTTGCTCTCTGGTAAGACTTTCCACGGATTACAATCAAAGCAATTGGGAGAACAGCTGTGCTAAAACAGGAATCAAAAATTTGGGAATAGTATTACCTGCTAGCATGTGGATTTCTGTGAAGGGTTAGAATCTAACCATCTGGAATTACCCTTTTTCTTTGTTGTAAAAACATAAAAAACCAAAGGCTACTCTTTCATGAAAACACCACTGTTCAATAAATAACTACCAAGTTTTAACCTCATTTTATGTGTACTTTCTGCATTGGCAACCTACTACATCTCAAACTGTACCTTTACATGCAAACTCATAGACGTTCTCAGATGTTTGTGAGCACCCCTGAAATGATTTAAAAAACATCAGAGGTTGGTGTTTGCAAGTTCCAATAAATATCAACTTATTAAAACAAAACTAAATTTTTCAAAAAGGCACTGTGATCAAGGATTCTTTTAAAGAAAGGTAGACTTTTCATTATCTTTAGCCAGACTACTATTGGCATTTTTAACTGTACTCCTTTGATATGACTCACATTTGCTAGAATCGAATCAACATCTTTCTCCTCCTTCATACTTAGGTGCAGTCATAAAAAATGTTTGAGTATGCCTACAAATTCCAGGCAGCTAGAAGGACCCTTTGAATTCTGTAGGACCCAAATACAAAGGGCAATTACTACTCTAAAATAAGATATGTAGAAGCTAATGTAGGAGTCATGCCCAGTGGCCCTTGCAGTCCTTGAAAGCTCTATCTCTACACCCCATCTGGCCTCCTAAAGACAAGGAGGCAGCCCAGTTATGACACTTAAAACTGGGCATTCAGGCCAAAGAAACTGGAACGAAGAGTAAACTAAGAAACCAGGTTACAATGTTGTATGGAGAGACGTTAAAGCACAATGCTTACAACACCTCAAGGACAATAACTAGATAGGACAAAGGAGGGAGAAGATGGGAATAGCCAGGAACTTGTCATTTAAGATTATGGTTTGAGAAACGGTAAAGTTCCCAACAATGCTAACCAAGTAAATACATTAAAATAGTTGTCTCAGTTAAATATCAACAGGGAGTTTTCAGGGATACTATCATAAATAAGCTGAATTTATTAGATTATCATATAGTTTTCATGAAGACAAACTAATAAAGAGCATCTGATAAGTAAATAACAACTACAAGTTATAAAAATAAAATGCTGTTATTCTGACTCCATTTGGTTAAAAAGGTATTTAGATTAGATTGGTAATATAGATTTAACATAATAAAAGATGCTTTAAGTTTTGCTTAGTTACAAGAACAATGGTATTTTGATGTTACATGTTCTAAGGATCCTTATGGGAGACTTTGGAGAAGACCTATTTTCGGCGAGAACTCAGGTTTGGAACCGACTAAAAGGACCAGTAATATGACTCAAAGGACCATGGGTACCCTGGCTTCTGAGGAACTGTACATTCCTCAAGGGGAAGATTTAAAAATAGGTATAACAAAGAAATCTGGCCCTATGCCTGGGCAATCTGATCCAAATCCAAGACTTCATTTACTACCAAGTCCCAAATTCTCTCTTATCAAATAGAAAACAAAATATTTGCACTGGGAGATACCATAAATATCTTGCATTTAACATATCCCAAACCTAATTTACTCTTTGCTTTAAATTCATTCTGATTTTTATCTCAGTGAATTGTGGGGAATCTAAGCCAGAAACCCTAGATTAATTATAAATTTGTCTTTTAGTAAATGCCTTCCTACCACCCACATTTAATCAGAACACAGGTTCCAAAGATTTCCATCTCACAAGTATCTTTTACATCTATTGTTTCCTTTCTACATTCTTGCCACTTCAAGTTCTTAGTTCTGACCTTATTCAATCCAACAGCCTTAAAAATCTCCCTAACTCCATTCTGGCTTCCCCTACCCAATCTGTCATCTATGATGATACAAAATAAACGTCAAGAAATGCAAATTTTGCCACTTCTCTAAATCTTTAAGTGATCCTCCACAACCTTTAAATAAACATTCAAAGGCATTCATATTTTCCAATCCTACCTCTCATCTCTAACCACACTAACTTGAGAGTAACCTAAACTAACCCTTCTATTAATAACAAATAAAATGCCAGCCCCATCCACCCTACCATTTTAGCTAATTCTTACTCAGACTTACATTGCCCTCATTCAAAGGTATCTGATCAAAAGCCATCCACTCTTATTGACCCAGCTTTATCTCTTTGTTTTTAAAAGTCATGTGAGATAGGCATGAACAATCATGTTCTTCATATCATAAAGATGACTATATGATACGATTATATCGGAAAAGATAAGAAACCAGTATTTCTGATTCCTAGTCTGGTGTTCTGTCTACCACAACTGTCATTTGGAATATACATATTGTTCACAACACCTTGACCACACTTGCCAAATCACAAAGTGAAAAATATTCTTACTTAACATATTTTACAGGAATAAGAACTAAAGCAAGATAACTGAAGATAGGAAAGGGATGTATAGTATTTTGGAATAGTTAAAATGAGGCTGTGTCGAGAAAAGAAAGGTAACAAGTCTACAGAAAGTGAAGTGGGTTTAAAACACGCAAGAGGAATATGCTGACTAAAAGTAAAATCATGGCCCAACAAATGAGAAATTAATGTTTCTTAAAGAAAATGGAAGCATATGAAATATGTGGGGGTGTATGTGTGAATAAAATGACATTTCTCTCATGAGAACCTTTTTCCCCCAGAAAGATCCTAAACACACAAAAGGAACCGAGATGCAAGAAAGAAAAGAACGTATGCAGTCATGAAAAGAAAGAACAGAACAAACCCCATTTATACAATGACTCATCATCAGAAATAGGTCTTACTAAAAGATTAAGTTGTGAGACTCATTTTATAAAATTACAATAAATGATTTCGATAGTCTTACAGCCATTTCAATTCGAGGGATAATGTAAGTTGTGGGAGTAGAAGTTGTGTTTAGAAATCTCACCAGAATAAGCAGGGAGACATGCTAGTTTGACTTTTTCTTTAAAATTACCACTAACTAGGTCATAAAGGCAGTTGCTAAAATTTTAAAAATTGTACTATTAAAATATAAAAATATTTACTGAGAAAGTAAACACCAGAAGGACTGTGCTAGTGACTGTGGTAAAAGCAGAGTATGTAACTACAATTATTCACCTAGAAGGTGAAAATCATTACTGTAGATTCATTCCCCATCCAAGTGTGGACTTGTGCATTTTAGACCAAGAGAATGAGCGTGTAACAAAACACAGCAAAGGAACATTTTCAGTTAAGGATCCATTCGATTCTATTGTTAAATACCCTGGAGGAATATATCAAGTAAACAAAGCTGAAGAGATTTGGCATCTGCAGGATTTTATGAAGTCCTTCATTTCCTAATGTTTACTGTGAGCCTACAGGATTATATACTGCTTTACAAATAAGTCATTTCCTTAATAAGACATCTAAAAGAATGAGTGATCCAATGGATTCATTTAAAACTAACTATAAGTTATACTAACTACAAGTCAATGTGAAATAAAATTTACTCTGCTTTTCCAGGAAAACAAAAGAAACAAGAAGACACAGAAAAATAAAAAAACAACAACAATAAAAAAGTTGAGTCACTTAAAATTGACATTATAGTAACCTCAGTATAAAGAAAAAAGAGCTGAATGGATCATTATGTCATCTTAAGATGTACTTGAAAAATGTTCAATAGAGGACTACCATTGCTGTCTAGCTATCCAAAAGCACATTATAAAAAACGATTTCCCTCTTTTCAGCCTCTACCATTTGGTAATGTTATACTATTCTCATTACTCATATTCTAACCCTCAAGTTCACTATAGTTTACTTTCAGTTTCCTCGCCCCACCTCTAATTTCTGCCACCATCTCAAACTCTGAGATGGTTAATAACTTGGCTTTACTTTCCCTGACTTTTAACATATGACCCAATTCCCATTGCTCTTCAACAATCCATTGCAAAATCACACCCAGGGTCTCATGATCATGTAGAACTGCTCTGTTTGAAAGCTTAAATTTGGAAATCAATTCCTGATATCATGTTTTTTATTTCCTTGTTAAATTTTTACACTTATGGAAACCTCTTTCATCTTCTCCTTTTCCATCAGTTCTCTCTACAATTAATTTCATCCATACCTACTCAACAAAGATTTCTACAATTCTAGTATTAACTAAGTTCCCTAAAACCCCACCTTCACCTTACTTCTAAATCTTCTGATACTAAATGACTCTAGCTATATACTATATACTATGACTCTAGCTCTAGCTATATAAATGAATCTAGCTATATACTATTTCATAGTCCCCAATTTAAAAATAGTTCTTATATTATTAAATGTGTTATATTTAATAGTGGATTTGTACCACTACAAATCAGTATCTTATAATCTTATTCAACATTCAGCAATCATTTTATTCTGCAGTCATTTCCTTTCATATTTTGAAACACTATCTCCATCACTGTCAAGCATAATCTTTCTCGGTAATTCAGAGTAAAAATATGTTGTTCCTTTACACCCAGACCAGCCAATGATATTAACTCTCCTTAACTCTTGTCTCAAAAAACGTGTCCTCTTCTTCATGGCTATCCTCAGGTCCGTCCTTTAAATGATCACCACAGTTTTTAGTGGTTTTTCACTTACTTTTCTATGATTTTAGGATGGCATAAAAGACCTTTCATAATTTGATCCCTTACACTTTCCAGTTTTCATTTCTTGACCCTTTCCTGCTAGTGACATCAAGCTTTTCAGTTTCTTACTGAAATAAGTTCATTCCCACCTCAGTAATTTTCCACATGAGGCCTACTTCATTGGGATGTTCTTCAAGTCCTCACATCATGTAGCTAAAATGCACTGTATTTTCAAAATTCAGCATTCGTTGTTCAGGCTTACCCAAATACACACCACACTGCAACTGTCTTCCAGTTGTTAGAACATACTTATAAGTGAGGGACATAGGAGTGGAAGAGATCATCCCAGGAAAGTATGTTTTTACTGAATCCCTATAGAAATATAAGATGTGGGATGTAAATCATTTTCAGTAAGCTGTCTACTAAGAAAAAGAGAGAGGTTAGTACATTATCACAATTCAATGTTACTGATACAGTTGTATAAATATGGAAATGCTCACAAGGTAACATGAGCTGAGCTTTTAAGGACAATAAAGCATATTCTAAGCAAAAAAAGGAGAAAGATACATTTTACAAAGAAGGAATATGTAAAAGCATTACAGAATTACCAGTTGAAGCTAGAGACCTTAAGCTTGTAATAGCAACATTCTATATCACAGGGCAATTTTGGGGAGGGAGTCAGCAGCTGAATGCTACCGGTGTTAAGAATTTGTAAATCGTCTCAGATGTGAAGAAAAGCCAGGTAGAAGGAGAAAGACAAGAGTACACCTATACAATACATATCCAGTGATCAAGACTCAGAAGACGTGGTACACAGACTCTTCTAACCATGAATGGATATAGTTCTCTATTGCTACAATATTTTGTAGTCTGTTCTATTATATAACACATTATACTGTATTAAAACTTACCTATTATTTATCTATCTAGACGACTAATCTCTCCAGGGCAATTAGCAACTAATGCATAGTGGTACCCAGTTAATGGTAGGTGAACAGAACTGCATCCCTGCCCTTACAGAATTTATAACTAAAGAAATGAAAAAGCCATATACAAATAATGAATATATATTGACATAAGCTGGAAGAGAGAAATGTATAAACTGCTATGGGAATATTAAAGATAAAGCAACTCAGTTATGTTTTATTGATGTTGTAGCTGTAATTACTTCTAAAATAAAAGAGGATCAGGTTTATAAAGAGGCAGACATATTTTAGGAATTCTCATCAAAAATTTTAAAGTCAAGAACATATTTTTGTAGAATTACCAATCACTAGCTCACGCAAGGACTTAATTTTTCACTTTGCATTAAGTTAATCAGGTCTTAATATTTTTCAAAAGCAAACATATGCAAAAATGTTCTTTAAGCCTTCAAAAATCATTGTAGAAAATTACCTCGCCTTTATATTATCCCTCCCACATGCACATCAGAAAAGAAAAGATGATCAATCCATAACTAAGTTATTATGAGCCAAATGAAAACACTCTGTTTGCTCCTTTAGTACAATACAAAGATATGTAACACTCAACTAGGGGAAGAGAAAATTATAAGCATCTAAAATAAAAATTTGCCTCACAGAATGTTGTGTGCTTAAAACCTAGACTTTGAATCCATATGCTCTATTAAAAAAAATGGTTCTGCCTTTTGAAACCTCATTTTGGCATTTATTATAATAAATATTAAAATGTAGGTCATGAAAAAAAATCTCAGTAAAACCAATTATATATTCTTGTACAGAAAATTCTAATTCCAATGGCTCTTTTCACTAGCAGTTATCCCAACACCTGACTATTGTACCATACAATTCATTTGATATTTAAATAGAAATGTATATTCCATTTGCCACAGTTACATCTGTATCAATTTGGCTGGCTGCAGTATCCAGGCATGTGGTCAAACATTGTTCTGGATGTTTCTGTGACAGTGTTTCTGGATGAGATAGACATTTTAGTCAGTGGGTTGAGTAAAGCAGATTTGCCCTCTACAGGTGAGTAGGCTTCATCCAATCAGCTGAAGACCTAGTAGAACAAAAGAATGGCATTGCCCAAGGAAGAGGGAATTCTTGAACTGCAACATTGCTTCTTTTCCCTGGGTCTCCAGTCTATTGGTTCACTCTGCAGATGTGGGCTTACCAGGTCCCATAATTGCATGAGACAGATCCTTAAAATAAATCTCTATTTATTACACACATCCTATTGGTTCTACTTCTCTGGTGAACCTGACCAATACACCACTGCAGAAGAGAATCATCTTAGCCCTTTCAACAGATAATATTCCATTAAGAACACAAATAAGCCACACGGATTTTAGGAAAGCATACTGTCAACCTTTGCTCTACCATCTTGTAACAGTACTCTAATGTCTCTTTGTCATGATATGAAGGCCAATTAAGGAAATAAGGGAGCTTATCATAATTCCAATAAGATTTTTCAGGAATGTAGCAAAGTGCTTCTAGAAGTTATATCCATGAGACTAATAAAAACAAAAAATTTTCAAGACAGATTAATAATGAGAAACTTACTCCAAAAAGTTACCATAACTGAAACATCATGGTAATAGCACAATAAACAACAGATTGATGGGACAGAATAAAACCCAGATACTGATGCAATTATATGAAACTATGTGGTCATCACAGGCTAAAAGGAACATCAATAACCAACAAAGAATAGGTTTAAAAACACATGATATTAAGAAAATTGAATGTCTAGAAAAAATATTAGATCCTTACCTTATACCATATCAAAATAAATTTTTGAACCTAAGTAAATAAATTACAAGAACAACATGTCTACTTTATAAGGAAGCTTCTATTAAGAAAAGTTATTCAATAAATTTTATTATTTCCCCAAATGTCTCATTTATAGATTCTATAATCTACCTAATGATAAATCTTTGTTCTATAATGACAAAAGGGCACTTAGGAAATTTGAAATGTAAGAAGTGAAAGTGAAGGTATTAGACTGTATAAGAAAAGCATTCTGGAGAAAACACAACTCACCTGGACTTTCAAGGACAATACTAAGTAAAAAGTAGCCCAATACTGCTCTTATCTTCCAGTTCAAACACCAATAATCATTAGAGGAATGCAGATTAAAACTACACTGAGATTTCATCTCACTTCAGTCAGAATGGCAATTATCAAGAATACAAGTAACAATAAATGTTGGTAAGGATGTAGAGGAAAAGGTATACTCATACATTGCTAGGGGGACTGCAAATTGGTGTAACCATCTTGAAAGCAGTATGGAGATTCCTCAGAAAGCTTAGAATGGAACCACCATTTGACCTAGTTATCCCACTGCTCCACATATACCCAAAGGACTTAACATTAGCATACTATAGTGTGTGGCCACATCAACGTTCATAGCAGCTCAATTCATAATAGCTGAGCTATGGAACCAGCAACAAATGAATGGATAAAGAAAATGTGGTATATATACACCATGGAATATTACTCAGTCATAAACAGAATTAAATTATAGCATTTGCTGGTAAATGGAGTCTATCATGCTAAGTGAAAAAAGTCAATCCCCCCAAAACAAAGGTCAAATGTTCTGATATGCAGATTTGATACACAACTGGGGGGCAGTCACAGGACTGGATAGGGTGGAATGCGGAGAGGGGAAGGGAAGAACAAAAGTTCATGGATTAGACAAAGGGGAATGAAGGGAAGGGAGGGGAATGGAAACAGGAAAGATGGTAGAATAAATCGGACATAACTTTCCTATATTCGTATATGACCAGTATAACCCCACATCATGTACAACCACAAAAATGGGAAGTTATAGTCCATGTGTGATATGTCAAAATACACTCTACTGTCATGTATAACTAAAAAGAACAAAATAAAAAATAAAAATAAAGGAGTAAAAGAAAAAACAAAATGATCCCAGTGAGGATACTGAAAACAGGTCAACTGAATCTACTTATTACTTCACTATCTTTAAGCATCAAATTATAAGTTTCTGTTGAGAAATTTATTATTCAAATATTAACTAATTTCTCATTCATTATACAAAAAGGTCAATTTACATATTTCATATTCCTTAACACATTCAGGACATACTGTTTCATGGTTTCAGTGTATCCCCCAAAGCTTCATGTGCTGAAATGTAGTCCCCATGATGAGGTACTAAGAAAGAATAAACTTAATCCACCTACGGTGTTTAGAACTGAGGTCTCTGGGAAGTAATTAGGACTAGATAAAGTTATCAGGGTAGAATCCCAACAGTTGAATCCTGGTGGCTTTAAAAGAAGGAGGAGATGAAAAGAGACACATAAACATATGCATGCTCCCTGACTCTTGCCATGTGATACTCTATACCACCCCAGCTATCACCAGATGCAGCCCCTTGGTCTTGGTCCTCTGTAACAGGCAAAAACCCTCTTTGCTTCACAAAATAGACTGACTCAGGTACTTCATCATAGTGATTGAAAATGAACTAACACATTGTATCCTACCCCAAATCCAAGTGCTGAAACTTAATCCCCCAAATGATAGTTTGAAGACGTAGGACTCCGGGGGAACTGAGTAGATTAATACCATTAAAAAGAGACTTCTATGTCTGTCAGTCTCTATCTTTCTATTCTACCTTTCATCATGTGAGGATACCACAATCAGGGACCATCAATAAAACACAGTACCTCACCAGACACCACACCTGCTAGTGCCTTGATTCTAGACTTTTTGGCCTCCGGAACAAGAAGTAAATTTCTATTATTTATAAATTACCCAATCTGTGGTATTCTGTTATAAGAGAATGAACTGGGTTAGTATTTATATCAGTTCCCCTGTACCAATGGGGGATATATTCTAACACACCTAGTAGATGCCTAAATAATAGTACCAAACCCTATATATATATATATATTATATAAACCCCCCAAACACAAGTACCTAGGATGAAGTTTAAGCTATAAATTAGGTACTGTATGAGACTGACAACAATAAAATAATAAAATAGAACAATTATAACAATATACTGTAATAAGTTATGCAAATGTGGTCTCTCCCTCTCTCTCAAAATATCTTACTATTCTATACTAACTCCTCTTGTGATGATGTGACATGATGTACTAGATGTGGTTAGATGAGTGAAGCTCAATGCATTCAGGCACAACACACTGACATCCAAGGAACACAGTTTCTCCTCATGTTTTCCACTCACAAATCTAATGTGTTTTCCACATTATTTAAGCACTTACGTACTGTGGCTCTAACTTGCAGTAAGCAGTATAACAGCAAAATCAGCATGAATTTCTTTTTCCATCTGCACAATGTAATGGACATATTTGTTCTTAACCATGGACACTACCAACCTCAGCATGTTTTTTTTCTCTTTCTTCCTTTGAGAATTTTTGCATTTTCACTTAAAGGAAGCACTTTGTAGCTTCTCTTTTGCATATTCAAACTGCCGAAATCTCTACTTTTGAATTTGGGGACATTAAGTAAAATAAAGCTTATTTGAACAATAGGTACTGCAATGCCACAACAGTCAATCTGACTGACAGCTGATCTGATAACTGAGATAGCTACTAATGAGGTGGTTATCATGCAGGTAGCATGTACATCATGGATATTCTGGACAAAGGAATGGTTCCTTTTTGGGCAGGATGGTGTAAGACTTCATGCTGCTCCAAGTATTATAAAATTTAAAATTTATGAATTGTTTATTTCTGAAATTTTTCATGTAGTATATTTGTATTGCAGTTAACCACAGGTAAAGATGGGAGGGGGCCTACTGTACATGAGTAGAGAAGTTGGGTGACTTAAATCAGTGTGTAGTCACACTTTTATTTGTAATTAAGATGCACCAATGAAAAACTACATATGTAAATAAAAAGAAGACCAGATATGAAGAGAAAGGGGAATAGAGAGAGGAAGGTAGGAAGGAGGAGGGTAACTACTGGGAAATGAATCAGAGTCAATCATGATATGCGTCCATATGAACATGTCATAATGAACCCCACTATTATGTATAATACTCTAATAAAAAACATTAAAAATAAAAAGGGAAAAACAGTATGAAGGCCATAGCTAGCTGTAGAAGCAGAGTTACAAGGAACCCTGAGGAAACAATGCTAGGAAGATATAGAAGCACAAACCCATCATTTCTTCCCCCAGAATAGCTTAAAATGTACTCCTTGGAGATAGTAAATCAGAACTGGAACTATAAATACTAAGGATGGCAAATTTTTTCCCAGTGTATATTTGGCAAACAATACCATTTCAAATCACAATTTTTCTCTTATACATTCAGTCTTTGCTGGGAACCGTCATAGTCCATTTTATGCTGCTACAATAGAACATCTGAGACTGGGTAATTTACAAAGAAGAGTGCTTGAACTCTCTGAGTTCTGGAGTCTGAGAAGGTTGAAGGGCCCTTATCTCTCAGGGGTCTTCTTGCTACATCACCCCATAGCAGAACACAGAAGGGCAAGAGAACACATAGAAGAGAAAAAAGAAGCCAAACTCATTCTTCTTTATTTTTATTTATTTATTTATTTATTTTTTTTATTGTAAACAAATGGGATACATGTTGTTTCTCTGTTTGTACATGGCGTAAAGGCATACCATTTGTCTAATCATAAATTTACATAGAGCAATGTTGTTTGATTCATTCTGTTATTTTTTCCCTTCCCCCCACCCCTCCCACCCCTCTTTACCCTCTATACAGTAGTTCCTTCCTCCATACTTGCCGCCCTCCCTAACCCTAACTCTAACCCTTCCCTCCCCCCCATTATGTGTCATCCTCCACTTATTAGCGATATCATTCGTCCTTTGGCTTTTTGAGATTGGCTTATCTCACTTAGCATGATATTCTCCAATTTCATCCATTTGCCTGCAAATGTCATAATTTTATCATTCTTTATGGCTGAGTAATATTCCATAGTATATATATACCACAGTTTCTTTATCCACTCATCAATTGAAGGGCATCTAGGTTGGTTCCACAGTCTGGCTATTGTGAATTGAGCAGCTATGAACATTGATGTGGCTGTATTTCTGTAGTATGCAGATTTTAAGTCCTTTGGGTATAGGCCAAGGAGTGGGATAGCTGGGTCAAATGGTGGTTCCATTCCAAGGTTTCTAAGGAATCTCCACACTGCTTTCCATAGTGGCTGCACTAATTTGCAGCCCCACCAGCAGTGTATGAGTGTACCTTTCTCCCCACATCCTCGCCAACACCTGTTGTTGCTCGTATTCTTGATAATCGCCATTCTAATTGGGGTGAGATGGAACCTTAGGGTGGTTTTGATTTGCATTTCTCTTATTACTAGAGATGTTGAACATTTTTCCATATGTTTGTTGATTGCTTGTAGATCTTCTTCTGTGAAGTGTCTATTCATTTCCTTAGCCCATTTGTTGACTGGACTGTTTGAATTCTTGGAGTAGAGTTTTTTGAGTTCTTTATAGATTCTGGAGATTAGTGCTCTATCTGAAGTATGATTGGCAAAGATATTCTCCCACTCTGTAGGCTCTTTCTTCGCATTGCTGATAGTTTCCTTTGCTGAGAGAAAGCTTTTTAGTTTGAATCTATCCCAGTGGTTGATTCTAGCTTTTATTTCTTGTGCTATGGGAGTCCTGTTAAGGAAGTCTGGTCCTAGACCAACAAGGTGAAGATTTGGACCTACTTTTTCTTCTATAATCTGCAGGGTCTCTGGTCTGATTCCGAGGTCCTTAATCCATTTTGAGTTTAGTTTCGTGCATGGTGAGAGATATGGGTTTAGTTTCATTCTGTTGCATATGGATTTCCAATTCTCCCAGCACCATTTGTTGAAGAGGCTATCTTTTCTCCATTGCATATTTTTGGCCCCTTTGTCTAGTATGAGAAAATTGTATTTATTTGGGTTTGTGTCCGTGTCCTCTATTCTGTACCATTGATCTACCTTTCTATTTTGGTACCAATACCATGCCGTTTTTGTTACTATTGCTTTGTAGTAGAGTTGAAGATCTGGTATTGCAATACCCCCTGTTTCACTCTTCCTGCTAAGGATTGCTTTAGCTATTCTGGGTTTCTTATTCTTCCAGATGAATTTCATAATTGCTTGCTCTATTTCTGTAAGGTACACAATTGGGATTTTAATTGGAATTGCATTGAATTTGTATAGCACTTTAGGTAGTATGGCCATTTTGACAATATTAATTCTTCCTATCCAAGAACATGGAAGATCTTTCCATCTTCTAAGGTGTTCTTTAATTTCTTTCTTTAGTGTTGTATAGTTCTCATTGTAGAGGTCTTTCACCTCTTTTGTGAGATTGATTCCCAAGTATTTTATTTTTTTCGAGGCTATTGTGAATGGGGTAGTTTTCCTAATTTCTCTTTCTGAAGATTCATCACTTATGTATAAAAATGCGTTGGATTTATGGGCATTGATCTTGTAACCTGCTACTTTACTGAATTCACTTATGAGTTCTAAGAGTTTTCTGGTGGAATTTCCAGGTTCCTCTAAATATATAATCATGTCATCAGCGAACAGGGATAGTTTGAGTTCTTCTTTTCCAATTCGTATCCCTTTAATTTCTTTGGTTTGTCTAATTGCTCTGGCCAGAGTCTCAAGAACGATGTTGAATAGAAGTGGTGAAAGAGGGCATCCCTGCCTTGTTCCGGTTTTTAGGGGGAATGCTTTCAGTTTTTCACCATTTAGAATGATATTAGCCAGGGGCTTAGCATAAATGGCCTTTACAATGTTAAGGAATGTTCCCACTATCCCTATTTTTTCTAGTGTTTTGAGCATGAAGGGGTGCTGTATTTTATCAAATGCTTTTTCTGTATCTATTGAAATAATCATGTGATTCTTGACTTTAAGTCTATTAATATGGTGAATTACGTTTATTGATTTCCTGATGTTGAACCAACCTTGCATCCCTGGGATGAAACCCACTTGATCATGGTGCACTATCTTTTTAATATGTTTTTGTATGCGATTTGCTAAAATTTTGTTGAGAATTTTTGCGTCGATGTTCATTAAGGATATTGGTCTGAAATTTTCTTTCCTTGATGAGTCTCTGTCTGGTTTAGGTATCAGTGTGATATTGGCTTCATAGAATGAGTTTGGGAGGGTTCCCTCCTCTTCTATTTTATGGAATACTTTGAGAAGTATTGGAATGAGCTCTTCCTTAAAGGTTTTGTAGAACTCGGCTGAGAACCCATCTGGTCCCGGACTTTTCTTTGTTGGTAGGCTTTTGATGACTTCTTCTATTTCAGTACTTGAAATTGGTCTATTTAAATTGTTTATGTCCTCCTCATTCAGTTTAGGCAATTCATATGTCTCTAGAAACCTGTTGATGTCTTCGAAATTTTCTATTTTGTTGGAGTATAGATTTTCAAAATAGCTTCTAATTATGTTTTGTATTTCCATCCTGTCTGTTGTGATATTTCCTTGTTCATTCCGAATTTAGTGATTTGGGTTTTCTCTCGTCTTCTCTTTGTTAGTGTGGCTAAAGGTTTATCAATTTTGTTTATTTTTTCGAAGAACCAACTATTTATTTTGTCAATTTTTGTATTGTTTCTTTTGTTTCAATTTCATTGATTTCAGCTCTGAGTTTAACTATTTCCTGTCTTCTACTACTTTTGGTGCTGTTCTGTTCTTCTTTTCTAAGGCTTTGAGCTGTAGTGTTAGGTTGTTTATTTGTTGAGTTTTACTTCTTTTATTAAATGCGCTCCATGAAATAAATTTCCCTCTAAGTACTGCTTTCATAGTGTCCCAGAGATTTTGATATGATGTTTCTTTGTTCTCATTTACCTCTAAGAATTTTTTAATTTCCTTCCTAATATCTTCTGTTATCCATTCATCATATAATAGCATATTGTTTAATCTCCAGATGTTGGAATAGTTTCTGTGTTTTACTCTTTCATTTATTTCTAACTTCAAACCATTATGATCTGATAGAATACATGCTAGTGTCTCTATCTTCTTGTATTTGCTAACATTAGCTTTGTGGCATAATATATGGTCTATTTTAGAGAAGGATCCATGTGCTGCTGAGAAGAAAGTGTATTCACTCTTGGTTGGATGGAATATTCTATAAATGTCCGTTAAGTCTAAATTATTGATTGTGTTGTTGAGATCTATGGTTTCTTTGTTCAATTTTTGTCTGGAAGATCTGTCCAGTGGTGAGAGCGGCGTGTTAAAATCACCTAGTATTATTGTGTTGTGGTCTATTTGGTTTCTGAAATTGAGAAGGATTTGTTTGACATACATAGATGAGCCACTGTTGGGGCATAGATGTTTATGATTGTTATATCTTGCTGATTTATGCTTCCCTTAAGCAGTATGAAATGACCTTCTTTATCCCTTCTGACTAACTTTGGCTTGAAGTCCACATTATCGGAAATGAGGATGGATACTCCAGCTTTTTTGCTGAGTCCATGTGCATGGTATGTTTTTCCCCATCCTTTCACCTTTAATCTATGGGTATCTTTTTCTATGAGGTGAGTCTCTTGCAGGCAACATATTGTTGGATCTTTCTTTTTAATCCAATCTGCCAGTCTATGTCTTTTGATTGATGAATTCAGGCCATTAACATTCAGGGTTATTATAGAGAAATGATTTGGTTTCCCGGTCATTTGGTTCATTTTTAAAATTTTGTTTATTTATTTGTTTGACACAACTTGTTTCCTCCTTTATTTGACAATTCCTTTAGGATAATTCCTCCCTTTGCTGATTTGCTGCTTTGTTTTTCATCTCTTCCTCATGGAATATTTTGTTGAGAATGTTCTGTAATGCTGGCTTTCTTTGTGTAAATTCTTTTAGCTTTTGTTTATCATGGAAGGATTTTATTTCATCGTCAAATTTGAAGGTAAGTTTTGCTGGGTATAAGATTCTTGGTTGGCATCCATTTTCTTTCAGGGCTTGAAAAATGTTGTTCCAGGACCTTCTAGCTTTTAGGGTCTGGATTGAAAAATCTGCTGATATGCGTATTGGTTTCCCCCTGAATGTAATTTGGTTCTTTTCTCTCACAGCCTTTAAAATTCTGTCTTTATTTTGTATGTTAGGTATTTTCATTATAATGTGCCTTGGTGTGGGTCTGTTGTAGTTTGTGTATTTGGAGTCCTGTAAGCCTCTTGAACTTGATTTTCCATTTCATTCTTCAGATTTGGGAAATTTTCTGATATTATTTCATTGAATAGGTTGTTCATTCCTTTGGCTTGTTTCTCTAGACCTTCCTCAATCCCAATAATTCTTAAATTTGGCCTTTTCATGATATCCCATAGTTCTTGTAGATTCTGTTCATGATTTCTTACCATCTTCTCTGTTTGTTCAACTTTGTTTTCAAGGTTAAATATTTTGTCTTCAATGTCTGAGGTTCTGTCTTCCAGGTGTTCTATCCTACTGGATATGTTTTGTATGGAGTTCTTAATTTGGTTTATTGTTTCCTTCAGGTCAAGGATTTCTGTTTGGTTTTTTTTCAATATCTCTAACTCTTTATTGAAATGATCTTTTGCTTCCTGTATTTGCTCTTTTAACTGTCGATTGGTGCGATCATTCAATGCTTGCATTTGCTCTTTCATCTCATCGTTTGCTTCTCTGATCATTTTAATTATGTACATTCTGAACTCCTTTTCTGTCATTTCTTCTGCCATGCTGTCATTGGGTTTTATTGATGTAACATCTAGATTTGTTTGCAGTATTTTCTTTCCTTGTTTTCTCATATTGTTCAGATATCAGTGGACCGCTGAGATATTGCAGATTTCCTCTGCTGATTTACAATGTCCCTGAAGATTTCTATATATATCCCCCCTTAGCCTTCAGTAGGCTGAAGTCTTGGAGGAAGTTGATAATGCGGTGCTCCACAAGGAAGCTGCCTCTCTAGGAGTGGTGGCCTTCAGGTGGGGTATATTCCCTGCTAGTGGGCAGAGGTGCCTCCACTTGTTGACCAATGGTCATCCAAAGGGGACCTAGGCTGTGGGCTGAGGCAAGGCCTGTTTGGGCCTGTGTCTCTGGTTTTACCGTCCTTGTGGGGAAACCTCACCAGGCAGGGAAGACTCACCCAGTGGGGAGGTCTCGCTGGTCAGTTTCCTCCTAGAGGTTCCCCTCAATTTACAGCTACTGCCTGGGCTGGGCTGCCTTCCTCTGCAAAGTTTCCAGGGGCCCGGCCCTACCTCCTGGGCCTGGGAGCCTCACCCTTCGCAGATGAATCTCTTTAGGCTGCCCCTCCTCAGAGAATTTGCCCATAGGCCTGGAACCTTCGCTCCGCCCTAAGCCTGTCTCTGTGCGGCTCTTCCACCCAGAAGCCTCCTAGATCCTGGGACCCTGTTCTGCACCTAATCGCCTGGCTGCGTGGCCCCTCCTCTGAGCAGCCACCTGTGGCCCCGAACAATCGCTCTGAGTCCCAGAGACCCGCCACAGGCCTCCTCCTCCAGACAGCCGCCCAGTATGCCGGTGCGGTCACTAGGAGTCCAAGAAACTCACTTCGTGCCTCCTCCTCCCACCAACCACCCGTAGCCCGGGGCAATCAATCACTCCGAGTCGAAGTGACCCTCCCCGTTCCTCCTCCTTCTC
Organism: Sciurus vulgaris; assembly: GCF_902686455.1. Taxonomy (NCBI): domain Eukaryota; kingdom Metazoa; phylum Chordata; class Mammalia; order Rodentia; family Sciuridae; genus Sciurus; species Sciurus vulgaris. The sequence goes on from NC_136469.1 coordinate 61,263,871, forward strand.
CAGATAACCCCCCGGGTGTTCAGGAGCAGTCCCTCTGAGTGGCTCTGAATCCACGTGACCCGCTGCACGGGTCCTCTGGGCACCGCCCGGAGCTCAAGTGCGGCCACTCAAGACCAAGCGTCCCACCACGCTTCTCCTCCAGGCAGCCCCCCTGTGTTCATGAGCTGTCACTTTAAGACCAAACAACTCACCACTCGCCTTCTCCTCTGAGCAGCCGCCTGGAGCGCTAATGCAGTCACTGCGAGTCCAAAGGACCCGCCGCACTCCTCCTCCTCCTTCTCCTACTCCTCCGGGCAGGCCCCGGGGTTCAGAAGTGGTCAGAGTCCAAACAGCTCGCCACGCAGCCCCTTCTCTGGCAACCGCCTGTAGCTCCCGTGTAGTCACCCGAATCCAAGCGGCCGCTCCTCTTCCTCCTCGTCCTCAGGGCAGGCCCCGGTGTTCAGAAGCGTCGTTCTGATTCCAAACAGCTCGCCACGCAGCTTCTCCTCTGGCAACCGCCTGCAGCTCTGGTGCAGTCTCTCCGAATCCAAGTGGCCACGCTCCTCTCCTCCTCCTCAGGGCAGGCCCCGGTGTCCTGAGTCCACACAGTTCTCCCCGCCACTCCTCCCCTGGGCAGCCGCCGGAGCCCCAGTGGCTGCTCCGAGTCCCAGCGCTGTGCCCAGCGGCCTCCTCTACGGCGCTCCCAGCTGTCCGAGTTCACTGCTCCAGCGGGGGGAGGGGCGTCTCGCCGGCAGTTCTACTTCACAAAGTTTCCTGCGTTCCGGGACCCCCGTCCCATCTGGGATGCCCCCCCAGGGGGTGAGAGTCACCCGGCTACTTTGAGTTGGTCCCAAGCGTCCCAATATCTCCTCTCTTGAATCCTGAGTCCTGGAGCAACACGAAATGCAGCCACCCTCTAGGCCGCCATCTTGAAAAACCCAAACTCATTCTTTTACCAGGAAACCATCTCATGATGACAACTGTAATCCATTCATGATTAAAGGTCCCGTCTCTTAACACTGTTGGCACTGGGGATTCAGTTTCTAACACATGAACTTCGGGGGACATATTCAAATCATAGCAGCAACACAAGTAGTTTTGCAAACTTACTAAACTTAGGCAGCAAAAATGATACTCACTAGCTAAAATTAGCAAACTCAGATCCTCTATGAAGTCTTCAGTCACTAACCACACCACCAATGGAGGCTTGTCCACTGGAGACTGCACATTCTTTTTTCCTCTCATGAAGTACATGCTTTCAAAGCATATTAGCACCTACTATCATATTTATTTCTTGCTTTTGTTATTAATCTCATGACTTGCAAGGAATTTCAAATTGGTCTTTCTCATTATCCCAGACTCAAGCCTTTCCCTGGCTCCCTTTTGGACGAATTCCCAGATAGGAATATATTTGGATATACAGTCTTCTCTTTTCTGTTTCAGAATAAGCATACAAAACATAACTTGGATGCTCTATACTGCCTCCTCTTTAAAATCTAACCTAGAATAATGAATTTAAGGTTTTTTGGAAAATACTCTCTTTTGGTGAATAGTTCAATTATATTGTAGGTGAATTATAATTATTTTGCTTCTAAGTTGCATTTTTAAAGTTAAATTCCTTCTTATTGCTGAATAGTATTCCATTTTATAAATATGCTACAATTTGTTTTTCCATTCATTTGTTGATGGACATTAGAGTTATTTCCACTTTTTGGTTATTTTGACTAAAGGTACTAAGTATTTATATAAACACAAGTTTTAGTATGGACCTTTATTCATATTTCTTTGAGGTAAATATGTAGGAGCAGGTTTGTTGAGTATTGTGGTAATTTAAAGTTTAATTGTATAAAAACCACTTAATTACTTTTCTAAAGCAACTATAATAAGTTTCATTTTTTGAAGATACCATTCTGACTGGGTCTCCACTCTGTTTAGCCACTATCTATAATCTAGAAAATGCTATCCTATAAAGTTTCAATGGAAATAAACCATTTACAGAATTTCATTGAATTTTAAACAAGAGATGCAATATATAAGCAATAGTAAAAAAAATGATTAATGAGATCATTTACTTTTTTTATACTTTTTGAAATCTGGCACTTGGTTTAGAATTACATCTCTCCACAATTCAGACTAACTTTACTTCAAATGTTCAACAGTCATGTTGAAGCACGTCTACTACATTAGACAGAACAAGCTAGGATAATTCCTCTGGAAGACTACAGTATTCCCTGAGTTCTTCTATGTTTAATAGTGGTTTTCTATAGCCTTAATACTTACTGAGCTGCTTGGTTCACTATAAAATTCTTATTCCTTGAGTTACCTGAAAATACTGCTAGCACATACATTGCGGTTAGGAAGTCTGAGGCCAATCTGATTTTCTTTTCTTTTTAAATAACTTGATCTTTTTGCATGGAGGCCTTGAGGATTTTTTTCCTTTAAATTATTATTATCTTTAGTGTCTGAAATTTTTACCGCACTATATTTTTGAGTTGACCATTTCAGGTCAGCTTTTACAAGTACCCTTTCAATACATAGATTCAAATTTCCCTTTACTTCCAGGAAACTTAGTTTTAAATATTACCTGTGTTTCACTGTTTTGTCTTCTTAAGGACTCCAATTGCAAGTATGTTACATCTTTTTGACTGTCTCCTATACTGATATCTCTTCTCTGATCTTTTATTTTCATTTATCCATAAGGTTCTGATTTTCTAGTTTCTGATTATTTTTTAAATTTTTTTATTTTTCATATCCGGGAAGACTTTTTGAGGAAGCTGTTTAATACAGGTCAGGGTATTCTGTTATTGATAACTACTTCACACATGATTTACCTTAGGAGGAAAATTTTTAATAGCTAAAATGTTTTGATTCTTTTTTCTTTTTTTATTCTCAATTTTTCCTCAGAATGTCTTTGATGTATCTCTTATTTTCCATTCAGAGTATAATTTTTATTTTCCTTAACTATAAAACAAGTTATATGAAGTAAGGGTAAAGATTTGAGATGAATATCTAGGGGATCCCTCATCCCCAGTTCAAAAGCTCCCACTTCTAAACTGAAACCCAAGGGAGTAATGAGTGTCTTCCGATTTAATGGTTCTTAACTCTTCAGAACTCTTAACTTCCCCTTCTTGCTTTTTACCATCAAGTACACAAGAAAGAACAACTCCTATTCCCCAGTCTGATCCTTTCCTGACCTGACATATTGGCTCCTATGCACTTTAAGTGGCCAATGCTCTAAACTAATCTAAGGCTAGTCCTTGGAATTTCTCTACCAGGGTAGGAGCTTATCTGTCCTAAAGGCAATTTTAATTGAGTACCATTTCCCTGAGCTCCTGGATCCCCATTCCTCTTCCTCTTTTCCATGTTGTTTTTGTAATTTCCATGGAACTCTTCGAGAGTGGTTTCTACAATTGAGTAAGCTAGATTTGGATTATTTTTTTCTCTCTCACTCAACATCTGAAGTCTGTTTCCTAGTTATGGTGAGGGCATAGATTATGGTTAGTTAGTATGATGTAGTTGCTCTGTTGATCTGTGTGAATTTTGAGAGAAGGTGAAAAATTTCAGATTTAGGGGGCTACCACTATTACCTGGCAATCCAGGAGTTTCAATTTATAAAGAATTGCCAATGTCTTTTAGTTGATGGCCTTAGTTTAGTTGAAAGTCTTATATATTCTTAGAACATTCTCCTTATTTGGTAAAAATTGAATCCTTGGTAATGTATCACCAGCACCAGTGATCTCTCTTCATGAACAATGGACACAAGGACTAAAAGAAGCATACAATACCAAAAAAATGTAAAGCAGGTAAACAACATAATGAATTTGGCATGCAAAGGAAACACAGTACTTCCTGTGATGCATTTGATAACTCTGGGAAAGAAAAATCTATTATAGATACTGCTGTGAAAAAACAAAGTGAAATTATAATCTTTAATTTCTCCAAACAGCAGCAACACTCCACAATCAGTAACTGCAAATTTAGCATAGTGATTGAAAAATAGTTCACAAGTTTTCAAGTCCCTTACTTAAGAAGAAATAACAGCTACCTGGCGGTAAGTCTTTCAGAGATATTAAGGCATAAAGCAGACTAAAAGAAAATGGTAACTGTTAGAGAAGAAACATAGAGTACTCTATAGGAGCAGCCTGTGTACACAATTAGGATGCTTAGGACTGCAACCTAGGTGGGAGCAAAAGTCGATACAACAAATAAATAAGAACTAGGAAACAACCTAAGATTGGGAAACAAACTAAGAATTCAACAGGTACATGGGTAGTATGATATAAGATTAGGAACGTGAACTAGAAACTAAGCACGGTTTTCTCTAAAGTGAAGTAAAATTGTAGAGAGAGGTAACTTTGTCTCACAAAGTCGTTCTACAGAAAATAAACAATCACATGATTCTTGCATGAACTAGGAACTGTCGTCCGGTAAGACCTACCTTAAGAAGAAAAATACAAAGGAAAATGACAAAGGAAGAAAGGAAGACAGTCTATTCTTCAGGAAGAGTTTAAAGCTGTCCATGATCATGATGGACATGATGCTTTCTAGTTCCCTGTAATATTTTCCCCATGCTTTAAAATGGAGTAGAATGAACAGAATTTTCCTTAGGAACTGAATGTTAACTTTTCTTGCCTTTAGGTCTTTAATGTAAGTTGGTCATTTCTCCCACAAGGTGACTAAGTTTCCTACTTGTAAGGCTATCTCCTTTTCTTAATGCTTAGGGAAGACAACAGGTGACCTATTGTTTTAGATTTTCAAGTAAACATGAGATAATGTAACCCTGCTACAATTTAACAAGCATTTACTGAGAATCTTCTAAGTATAATATGAATCAAGAGAGACCAGAATAAACTGGCTGATTTCTTGGCTGGTGGCCTTCATCTATTTACTAAAAACATTTTGAAGTGAGATGTGAAGTATTTATATGAGTGAATATATGCCTCATATTAATTTAGATCAGAGATTTACACAAAATGCTTGCTTAAACAAACATTTTCCACAAACTCTAGTAAGTATTCAAATCTTCTAACTTGTGTCTTAACATACAGATACTATATTTAATGAGAAGAAGGGGAAGCAGGGAGAAAGGAGGGAAAGAAAATTACTGTAAAGTCATACATCAAAGTAAAATTTCTAATTTCAGACTATGTTCATTTGTAATATACAATTCAAACACACTAAATCCACATGTAGATATTTGAAAATGTATTTCTTTCAGAAATATCCTTTCCAATGATAAGTTAGTGGATTATTAAATAAAATTTGAAGTTTAGATTTCCATTACAAACATTACCACTTTAAATTTGTACAAAATGAAGAAATTTTTTGATCAGGTGCAATTCTAATGCAAACAGTGATATTTTGAGTCAAAACACCCGGCGCTAGGAAAAATTATGCAAGTAGATCTCTGTAAAAAGGCAATACAGATTTGTGTAAGTTAAATCTAAATGTTTTATTATTTTACATTTAAGAAGACTGAGTGGAAATGGACCAATCACTTTACTAAAGAACAACTTCAGCAAACAAGCACCTTACTAGTATAGTGTTACCTTTCCTGGTTTAAAAGACAGATGCTAATTTTATGAAATATGTCAAATAAATATACCGGTCTACATGTCAAGGGAAAGAAAGGCCTATCATTCTCCTCTTTAATAACAAAAACCTGGAACTATTTTAAAGAAAACGCAAAATTTGAAACACAATAAACTCAGCAAAAGGCCTCACTTCACTCAGAATATAATTTTTTTGTTAACTAAGAGTTTAAACCCAAATTTACCAAGCCAAATAACTGTAAATCTGTTTCTTCTTAAACAACAATAATAATACCTGCCTCTTGGGACTATGGGAAAGATTAGATAACAGATACAGACCCTAGCCCAGGGCCAACACACAGTAGGTGCTTTAATGACAGATTCAACTCTTGTCAGACTCAACATCTGCATGAACTCCTTCCTGTATCATATTCTTCTGCATCATTAGTCTCAGACCTAAGAACATTTCATAACTTTTGTTTCCGATTAAGAAGATAATTCTTTTGCTATCTTCCTGGGAAGTCATTAACTGAACTGATAAATTTGTTTTCATTAACAGCTTGTGGTTAAATGGCCTTAATATTTTGTGATATACAATTTTAAGACCATTTCCAAAAAAAGAGGTTCAATGAATGAGCTCACAATAGGTTTGAAAATTATGTCATTCAAAGAAGAAATAGCAACCTTCCACATGTGATCAAGATCACTTTCATTTCCTTCAGCTTCTAAAGCAAATGATCCATTTATGAATATTTTTTTTCTAACAGAGGAAAAAAAAAGGCACTGAAGACATGAGATTATATAAAACTCCTCTTCAAAAAAATAAACTTGAGTTACTCAATTTCTTAGGCTCATTGTTATTATGTATAGTTGCCTATGGGCACACATAAAACTTGTCATCATGTGGCATCTCATATCTAGACCAGGGCTATTCAAAAGAACTTTCTATGATAAAGATAGTGTTTGTTTTTGTGGTACTGAGGATTGACTCCAGAGGTGTTTTAACACTAAGCTAGCCCCTAATCCTCTTTATATCTTGAGACAGAATCTTGTTAAGTATTCCAGGCTGGCCTTAAATTTGCAATCCTGCCTCACCCTCTGAGTAGCTGGGATTAAAGGCATGCACTACTACGAATGGCAAAGGAACCTCATTTTAAATTTTATTAGACATAAATAGTCATGTTTCTACTATAATGAACAACAGCTCTAAGATACTCCTTTCTTTTTTCCTTAACTTTCTCCAACCTTATCTACATGCTGTTATTGAACTCCTTGTTGCAAACTCCTTCTCTAAGATGAAATAACTTGACAGTTACAATCTTGAAAGCAAAGTGAATTACTAAGAACAGTTTTCTTCCTATCCATGAACATGGGAGATCTTTCCATCTTCTAAGGTTTTCTTTAATTTCTTTCTTTAGTGTTCTGTAGTTCTCATTGTAGAGGTCTTTCACCTCTTTTGTGAGATTGATTCCCAAGTATTTTATTTTTTTTGATGCTATTGTGAATGGGGTAGTTTTCCTAACTTCTCTTTCTGAAGATTCATCACTTATATATAAAAATGCATTGGATTTATGAACATTGATCTTGTAACCTGCTACTTTACTGAATTCACTTATGAGTTCTAAGAGTTTTCTGGTGGAATTTCCAGGTTCCTCTAAATATATAATCATGTCATCAGCAATGCAATTCCAATTAAAATCCCAATGACGTACCTTACAGAAATAGAGCAAGCAATTATGAAATTCATCTGGAAGAATAAGAAACCCAGAATAGCTAAAGCAATCCTCAGTAGAAAGAGCGAAGCAGGTGGTATCGCAATACCAGATCTTCAACTCTATTACAAAGCAATAGTAACAAAAACGGCATGGTATTGGTACCAAAATAGACAGGTAGATCAATGGTACAGAATAGAGGACACGGAAACAAACCCAAATAAATACAATTTTCTCATACTAGACAAAGGAGCTAAAAATATGCAATGGAGAAAAGATAGCCTCTTCAACAAATGGTGCTGGGAAAACTGGAAAACCATATGCAACAGAATGAAATTAAACCCTTATCTCTCACCCTGCACAAAACTCAACTCACAATGGATCAAGGAACTCGGAATCAGACCAGAGATCCTGCATCTTATAGAAGAAAAAGTAGGCCCAAACCTTCAACTTGTTGGCTTAGGATCAGACTTCCTTAACAGGACTCCCATAGCCCAAGAAATAAAAGCAAGAATCAACAACTAGGATAGTTTCAAACTAAAAAGCTTTCTCTCAGCAAAGGAAACAATCAGTAATGTGAAGAGAGAGCCTACAGAGTGGGAGAATATCTTTGCCAATCATACTTCAGTTAGAGCGCTAATATCCCGAATCTATAAAGAACTCAAAAAACTCTACACCAAGAATACAAATAATCCAATCAACAAATGGGCTAAGGAAATGAACAGACACTTCACAGAAGAAGATGTACAAGCAATCAACAGATATATGAAAAAATGTTCAACATCTCTAGTAATAAGAGAAATGCAAATCAAAACTACCCTAAGATTTCATCTCACCCCAATTAGAATGGCGATTATCAAGAACATAAGCAACAATAGGTGTTGGCGAGGATGTGGGGAAAAAGGTACACTCATACATTGCTGGTGGGGTTGCAAACTAGTGCAGCCACTCTGGAAAGCAGTATGGAGATTCCTCAGAAAGCTTGGAATGGACCCACCATTTGACCCAGCTATCCCACTCCTTGGCCTATACCCAAAGGACTTAAAATCAGCATACTACAGAGATACAGCCACATCAATGTTCATAGCTGCTCAATTCACTATAGCCAGATTGTGGAACCAACCCAGATGCCCTTCAGTTGATGAATGGATAAAGAAACTGTGGCATATATATACAATGGAATATTACTCCGCCATGAGGAATGACAAAATTATGGCATTTGCAGGCAAATGGATGAAATTGGAGGGTATCATGCTAAGTGAGATAAGCCAATCTCAAAAAACTAAAGGACGAATGATCTCGCTGATAAGCGGATGAGGACATACGGGGGTGGGGGGTAGGAGGGGTTAGTGTTAGGGTTAGGGTTAGGTTTAGGGTTAGGGATAAGGAGGGTGGTAAGAATGAGGAAGAAAGGAATGTATAGAGGGAAAAGAGGGGTGGGAGGGGAGGGGGGAAGGGGAAAAAATAACAGAATGAATCAAACAACATTGCCCTATGTAAATTTATGATTTTTAATTAAAATTAAAAATTAAAAAAAAAAGTTTTCAAAGCTAGTTTTAAAGTGTGTCTTTTAATGAAGAGTACTATAATAAATAATTTTAGATTTTCTACTCACAGTTTACTAAAAAAATAAAAAAAGAACACACATGTCTGAGTCCTTGAAATTGAAACCTTAACAATATATATTCTCCCCTGGATTCTTTTTTAGCTATATAGTTAGTACCAAGGTAATTGAATGGCATAATTAAATACCAGTATAACCAAGCAGAATTAAGGGAACAAATGTTTCATTTTATACCTATCTATTCACTATGAAAGAGAAACAGTGAACAAAAAGATAAGTCTAATGTAACAATACGATGTGTTAGTTAATGAAGAATTATGTGATTTCTGTCTCCAGTATTATTTACCCTAACACCAAACACCAAGCCTTACTTTAAAGGGTTGGTTGGCTGGTTTGCTTATTTGATACTGGGCATTAAAATCAGGTGCACTTTACTATTGAGTTATAGTTCCAGTCCCTGCCTTTCTTTAAAATTTTTTATTTTTAAGTTCTTAGGATCTCACCGAGTTGCTGAGGCTTGGCTTCCAGGTCACGAGGATTACAGACATTTGCCACCATATCTGGTGCACAGGATATTTGGTTGACTGCTGATGGTTCTTTCCAATTAAACCTATGCATACATATTATTGTTGTTGTTGTTACTATTATTGCTAGGTACCAGGGATTGAACCCAAGCACACTTAAACACTGAGCCACATTCCCAGCTCTTTTTATTTTTTACTTTGAGACAGCGTCTCACTCAGTTGCTCAGGGCCTTACTAAGTTGCTGAGGCTGGGCTTGAAATTGTGATCCTCCTGCCTCGGCCTCCCGGATCACTGAGATTACAGGGGAGCACCACCATGCTCTGCTGCATACGTGTTATTTTAAAATAAAATTATTCTAAAAGGTAGACCATAAGATCTCAGGAAAAAACTGTGTTTTAAGCTCCCCTTTCTGTTTCTCCTTTCTCCCCCAACATAGAATAAAGTCTTTTTTTTTAAAGCACAAATGTAGGTGGTTAAGAAAAAACTATGGTGCTTGTCTGTTGGAAATGAAATAACAGCCTCATTCTGAGACTGGTATAAATGTCATTACTACCAATAAATTCCTCCTTTCCCTGCCTATCAGCTTGGCTTTGAGTAGCCTGGGGGTGGGGGATAGGTAGGAGGGTGAAATATTTAAAACAATCTAAGTATTCAGGAACAGGATTCAAAAGAATTCAAGTTATGCGAATACAAGTTATGTGCTTAATTATATTCCCGTTTTTTAACCACTGCTGATGTAATTGTTGTTGTTGTTATTTGGAATTTGAGTAAACATAATGGAACTTACTATTTTGAGCCAGAGCTTGAAGCAGACAATCCAAGCATCCTTCTAAACTATCTTCAGTTCTGTCAACAGCAGTTATCTTCAGTTTCTTTAACGTATCACTGAGATTATCTGTTTACAGAAAAAAAATACAAGTATGTTTCACTAACCTTATGACCACCACGTTACATGGTAAAAGGATAATAGTTACCAATGACATGAAAAAGTTTCCTATTACATTGAATTAACCTCCACATATATTTAAAAATGGCGCTGTACTGCACTTTTTTTTTTTTCTTTTCAGTACTGGGGATTGAACCCAGGGCCTTGTGCTTGCAAGGCAACCACTTTACCAACTGAGTTATATCCCCAGCCCCGCAGTGCACTATTACCAAACTTTTAAAATAAAACTTTATACATTTAATTCAAGTACAAAATATTCACTTTGTAAAAAATTAAGATATAAGGAACAATCCAGGTTATCATTGAACATCATTTTCAGTCTTATACGTTACTGAGCTCATTCAGAAAACCAGATACAGGTGAGAAAAACTAAATGTTTACAGAAAAACCTTAGAGCTTTGCAAATAATATTTAATTCTTTTTTTGCTTTCTCTGTTGTATTTTTAAAACAGAATAAAATGAAAAAAGTGAAGGGTTAGAAAAGTCTCAAAATAATGACTTCAAATAATACTGTGATGTCTAAATACTTTGACAATTCTATTTGAAAAAATACACTGAATTATTGATTGAAGTCAAAATTTGTGCATTTTGCATTATAAAGTTACATTCTTCTCCTAAGTTACATGTTGATTCCTCTAACCACAGATTCTCACTTTATACTATTAAAAACCCTTTTCACTATTAAATATTACTGGGGATCCCAATATTTCATTATTTCTATTGATGTTAAAAATATTTAAAAAATCAAAACAAACTTCCAAAGATTTACTAACTAATCCACTTAAATATAAAAATTATAAACCTTATTACATGCTAACATCATTAGCACTTCAAGTAAAACACAACTATATTTCCAAAACAGAAAAAGAATTTAGCAAGAGTGACAATGTTACAAAATCTCTCACATGTGGTTCTGCAGGAAATAAGTGAATTTTCCTAGTTGCTTCTATATTCAATCTCTTATAATGTGTTGTTTTGATTGAGTAGATTTTAAAAATTCCCTTAGTTTCACATTTATGCATAGCTGGAAAACAAGACATTACTTGATAGCCCTTTCAGACAAGGATATTTTTGATACTACACCAAAACTTGACAAACGGTAGTATTTTAAAAGTCAGTTGCCATGTGAAATCTGATACACTATCCGAGAACACTTTCAACTGTTAGAATAAAATCCTTTGTCTCTTGCATTTTTAATCTTTTATGCATAAAAGATGATATATTATCATGTATTAGTCATTTAGAAAATTGAGTTATACATCTTCCAAATGCTAACATGTCTACCTCATTGTACTAACTCAAAATATCATTTTTTGATATTAACACTAATCTTATTTCTAAAACAACTGTAAGTATTGGAAAGATGTCTAACTTAAGGTGATATAAGTTTTCCAAAATTCTATTTCTTTGAAAACTCCAGTTTAATACCAGCAACAAATACTACTAAGGTTTTCTTCCTTAAATGACAAACTGAATTTATTTATTTGTGAAAAAATGCCTACCAGGAAAAAAACAATTTGTCAGTTCTCTCAAGTAAAAAATGGTATTCTATGGAAAAAAAAAAAAAAGTACTTCCATCAGCTCACAATTCAAAAACTGCACAAGTGATTTTCTTCACAATTGTCAGTTTTCACAATGCAATGATTATGCATACTTCCAATTTTTATCCCACAGAATATTTTTAAAATGCATACTCAACAGATGAAGTTCTAAAATATATTTTTTCCTACCCTATCAGGGGCATTCTTAAAATAAAACTGGCATTTTTCTTTTAATCTTAAGTATGTAATAGTGAAGAATACAATAACTACTAGTATAATCTTGTGCTGCTACCCTGACTGATACATACTAAAGCACCATCAGTTATTTTTTTAATCCACAATTGTTTTTGTACCATTGTTAGCACAAATATCAACACAGTGAAAAAGACAAATAATGTTCTAAGCAAATAGTTCTGACCTCAAGGGTCTCATAATAAGATACTGAAGAACACCAGATTGCTGTTTTCACACATTCTCTAAGTAATGTACAAATATTAATAGATTTCTGTATATTACTAGCTTATGACAATTTTAAAAATCTGGTGGAATTCTGTTATAATGGGAGAGAAAAGTTATTTTTCAGGAAAAAAGCAGACTCAAAAATTCACATCAAATAATACTAACATCCTCTGGTTGTACCAAGTAAAGACTCTAATGTAAGACTCTTAATTAAAAATTAAATGTGGTCATCATTCACAACCAAGGTTAGTATGTATTTCCTTAAGAGAACCAAACAGTTTTGAGAAACTGATCTTTTTCTAAAGAAAAAGAAAATGACATCCACAGGTATCTCTTATCTCTTATAAGCTAAAGAGAAGCTGTAGGGCATCATATCTCGGATATACCCGTTCAGTAGTATTAAGTAGATATTGATTTTTTCAATGTATAATACATAAGTTCACATTTTAAAAATAATAAAAATTATGACATTGATTAAAACTAAAACAACATAATGAAATGATGGCAAATTCATCAAAACTATCAATCAAGAAGTTATAAATTAAGAATTATTGATGGGTTACAGATTAGCTGACTGGTAGTGTGCTTGCCTAGCATGCAAGACGTCTTAGTTCCGTTCCTGAACACTACAAATACAAACGTGTACAGACAATTGAATATTTTTCTATGTTTTAAATGTATTGTTTTATCTGATCTGCACAACAAACTTAAGATAGACTATAAGCATACCCTTATGCTCATTTTACTTCTCTAAGCACTGCTTATTTGATTAGTACAACACCCTAAGGTAGACTACACTAGTGTTTTGACTCCTTTTACTCCTATACAGTTTATTTATTTTTTTTTCTGTGTCTGATCAATCTCTTTTTTATTAAAATTTTCATTTTTTAAATTTGTTCTAATTAGTTATACTTGACAGTAGAATGCATTTAGACACATTGTACACAAATGGAACACTTCTCCTTCTTCTGGCTGAACATGGTGCAGACTCACACGGGCAGTGTAATCATACATATATATATAGGGTATAATGTCCATCTCTTTCCACCGTCTTTCCCATGCCCCCACTTCCCCTCATTCCCCTCAGCACAATCCAAAGTCCCTTTATTCCCCCACCCATTTAGGATCAGCATCTGCTTATCAAAGAAAACATTTGGCCTTTGCTTTTTGGGTTTGGCTTATTTCACTTAGCATGATATTCTCCAGCTCCATCCATTTACCTGTAAATGCCATAATTTCATTCTTCTTTAAGGCTGAGTAATATTCCATTGAGTATATGTGCCACAGTTTCTTTATCCATTCATCTGTTGAAGGGCATCTAGGTTGGTTCCATAGTTTAGCTATTGTGAATTGAGCTGCTGTAAGCATTGATGTGGCTACATCACTGTAGTATGCTGATTTCATGTCTACTTCTTAATCCCCAGCATCCCCACACAGGCTCTGCAGGGCTGCATATGGTGGGAGGAGTACCACAGTTCCATTGCTTTTCCAATTTGTTGCTTTCTCTCCCTCTTTGCCTCTACTCATTCTATTATTACTTGCTTAGGGTGGTCTCACTGCCCAGTCTAGCTGAGTCAGTCTTACCTTTCCTTCCAAACAGACATCTCTTCCTTTAAAATATAAATGGGATTAGTCCCCTGCTTAAAAGGGTCATCAGTTCCCTTTAAACTCTAGGTAGTGTCCACAGTCCTGACACTGTAATAATTCCTCAATTTTGCTAAGTATTCATCTGTTTCTCCACATGAAATTTCTCCTGCAAACTCCATCAACATGGATAAACTCAAGACTTGTGTTCAAATATTTTTCTTGCTCAAATAAATTCAATACTATTTTCAAAATGAATTAATGAAAGAGAAAAAGACTTGCAACAGAATATGTTCAATTGACCTAAACGAAGGTAACCAACTAAAGACACATGAAGTAAATGAAATCTAATTTTGTCCAAGAGGAGTTACATTCAACTACCATTGAGCATTTCTATTAGTATTTTCAATGTGGAATTCCTGCCTATCACCCTAGTTCTACTAAGTTGAGGTCTTCCCAACAGGCTCTCAGAAAACTCTTGATCTTTTTCTTCATATTAATGCATTTCTAAGAGTAAGGGACCATGCAGTTTTGCAAACCTTACTTCCTTGAATTCTGAACATAGCTTCTCCCAACATACTATGAGGTCTTGCAAAGTTGCTCAGTATTTCAGTTTCATCACCTTAGAAGCCAATTTAATTGATTCACAGCCCCATTTCTGGACCTGAGAGTGAAGAACAAATTTTTCTCAAGTGTTGGTGTAAAGAAGCAAGTACCAATTCAGAGGCGACATCAACATCAGCTCCAAGTTTAAAGCTAGTCAATCAGGCTGGCTGGGTCTGATGGAAGAAAGGCCTTCTCTATGTGATGTGGTTTCTCATCATTACACAGGGCCCTCCTGGGGTTGGTGGCATGGTACTAGTCACAGGGATTCAAAACAACAAGAAAGCCAGTCTACTCTTCCCCCAAAAGTGGTCCCATCCAGGTCTCCTTCTATCTTCCCCCTATACAGTTCATAAAGGGAGGCATATGAAGAGAGATCATTTCTCCCCATATCACACAGCTAGTAGAATCCAAGATGCAAGATTCAAATCAAAGCACTGACTGCAGAGTACATTTTCTTAACCCATCTGCCCTACTGTCTCCCTTGGGTACTTACCAAGTACCAACATTAATTGCCATATTAGATTCTACTAGAGAATATTTTCAAAATAAATAAATATGCAACATAAATGTTGCATTTATGAAGAAAAATGAATAAGAATACTTTTAAAGAAATTGCTTAAAATTACAAAATACAGAGTAATGTGTTAGAGTTACTTGATTAACATGAATTCACTGATTTAAAATACTCATAGTTTCAAACATAACCTTTGATCCTATCTTTTCTCTCTGATCTAAGTAAGAATGTCTCCTTAGATATTCCATCATCATGACAAACTGAGCAGGTCCCAAACTAAATTCATCATCTCTCTAATTTCTTCTCCCAAGTTGATTTCTAACTTATCATGAAGTACCTCCAGGCCCCACCTTGCAATGGCATCTGGTGTCTTTAATTCATCCCATCCCCAATGCTCCAAGTTTGATATCCCTCTCATCAGTTTCAGACCATCCAAGCTCATTCCACCTGAAGTCTTTGCCCCCTTTCTTAACCCTCCAGGGTCACCCTTAACATATGCACCCAACCTTCATAACACGACTCACAACTTATAATTTTTTAATTGTTAATATGTATTCCCTTACTGTAATGTACAGGTACTTATTTATTACAGTCAGTGCACTACACCTATCACTTAGCACATAGGAGGTGTCCACTAAACATTCATTACATGAATTGAGTGATTAAGGAGATGAATTTCTTATTTTCAGAAAGCTTTCTAGTTACCATCCTCTGTATCACATACTCAAGAGCAGAGTATGCCAATAGGGAAAGAAAGGCAAACGTTACCTGTTAGTATTTACTATGCTCTCCTTAGTACCAGAAATACAGTCTTAGATTTTAAGATAGGAAGAGATAGCTAAAGTCAATATGGGCATTTAAGAGTATAAAATATTACAACTAAAATCTACATAGAAATATTCATTTTTTAAAAACTCCTAATCAGTAAAAATTTAGTGTAAGTAACTATTCCCTATTAATGATACGAAAACTTTTTAGAGATAGTTCATTAAATTCCTTATCAAGACAACCAAAGCCATCAACAGAATTGACAAATATAATTTTTAGCAGTTTTAAAGAATTAAGTCAGTACCTAAAAGAATCGTACTGTGAATCCATTTATTAAATAGTGTTAGAATGTTCCTTGTTTTCAATGTAATAGTGATTACAAGAGTACATTTATCAAAAATCATCCAGTAGTACATTTAAAATCTATGTACTTTAGTGTATATGAATTATATCTCAATTTTAAAACAGTATATTGGAAAATAAAATGATTAGGGGAAGAACTCCTTTCTCACTGGCCTCAAACTTCACCATGGAGGAATTTCTATCAGTGACATTCTCAGTCTTTTCTGCCTCCTTACTTGCCAATTGTTCCTCCTGCCTGCTTCTTTGGTAGAGAAATAATTTGGGGGATTAATAAATTGAGAAGAAATTAGGTATGGTAATGTGCACCTGTAGTGTCTGCTACTCAGGGGTCTCAGACAGAAGGATCACTTGTGACTACGAGTTCCAGACCAGTTTGGGAAACACAGTGAGATCCCACCTCAAAAAGTAAATGGATAGGCAGATGAAGGATGAACAGATGGTAGATGCACAACCCAGTCCCTTCCAGGTTTCTATTCTTTTAGAAGGAGCAAGAATTTCTGTTCCTCTATTCCTTTGGCTGTTCAGCTGTGCCAGTGACAAAATTGGTAAATATGTAATTTAGCAGTGATCAGCAATTCTATATGACATACTAATAGGGTCCTTTGCTGTGATATTTATCAATTTAAAGCAGATAGTTTAAATTCTAGCAAATGATTCCTTTGCTTATATCTCCAGTGGTTCTGAACGTGGGTAAGGAACAAAGGACATTTTTTTTCCTTTTTAGGGGATTATTTTTGGACTCCTTCAAACTATGACAGTAAATCTGTCATGAATCCTTACCATCCGAATTATTTTTCACCTAAATCTGTGTTTCTGTATTTTGTATTTGTTTATATTTTCAGATACTAGAATTGTTCTAATGGAAATTAGTAAGTAGAGAAAGAAATGGATAATGTCTATGGGACGTTTCAGCATAAAGTGTTTTCCCCCGACTTTAATTTTAGTGGGGTTTTTTGTTTTCATGTGCAATGTCGGGAAGCGAACCAAGGACCTGATGCTTGCAAGGCAAGTGCTCTACCACTGAGCTATATCCCTAGCCCAAAGAAGTATTAATAACAAAAACAAATTATTTTTCTTAAAGTATCTCTTTCCACAAGAAAACAGATTTGCTTAAAGCAAAGTCAACTTGGTCATTAATTCTTAGTCCCCTACTTCTTAACTGATTAATTGTTTCTAAAGCCACTGTCTAACCAAGTCCTCTGAAACTTTCAAAATTTCTCTGGTAAAAGTCTCTAATGATTTACAAACAAAGCCAATGGATTTTCCTCAATCCTCTTATTTGGTTATCTTTACAGCAATTGCATCCTCCTGCCTCAAAGATATCCAGTTTTGAAGCACTTTAACTTAAAAAATGCCAGTTCTGAACACTTGTTGTTGGTCATCTTCACCAGCTCTCCTTCTCTTTCTTCCCCTTTAATGTTAGCATGACCTCAGTTCTGCCTGAGTAAAACCACATCCATCAGAGTACTAGGATGACATGCTGTCTTTCCTTCTGTCCCTCCTTTTCATATCCAGCTGGACAGACCACTTCCTTTATCTACTCATAAATATGAGTTAAGGTCATTTGGCTAAACTCTGACCACTGGCAACTTCTGATAAGCCTGGTCAGCCAACTATCCTTATAAGTGTTTTCCAGAAATTCCTGTTAAAAACACATGAACAGGACCTGCAATTGTGGACCAGTAGTAGAGTGCTTGCCTAGAAAGCATGACGCACTGTAATCAATCCTCAGTACCACATAAAAATAAGTAAGTTATTGTGTTCATCTATAAGTAAAAAATTAAAAAACACATGAACAGCTATACTTTTCTGTTAGAACTTTCAAAAGATTCTTCTCAAGTCCTTTCTTTCTTCTCATAATACTGTATGCCATTAGAATCTCTTTTTATCTTCCAAACTCCTTCTACTATAAACCAGAAACTCAAAATTATTTTCTTGTCAGTGTGTGTTTATTGCCATCAAAGGTTTTAATAAGACCTAAATTTCTACAGTTATAAATTCCTCTCAATATAATCTAAGAAAAACTGAAGGGGAAAATGAGGCTATTATAATATGTAAATAACTTGACTATAAGAAAGATCATTACCATCATCAAATGAACTTGATTATAAGCAAAAGACCTCTAAAGAACCAGTCTGAATATAAGGCAGTATCATGGTAACTTAATTTTTATGTTATTTGTGGTAGATATTTTCCAGTTTATCTTCTTGACATCAACCAGAAATGATAGCTCTATTTTCAAGGTTATTAGATCTATAATATAATATTTTAAAATGTTAATAAATTCTATCATTTTATTATATGCTAGGTAAATGGATGGATAGAAAGGAGTGTGTGTTGGACAACAACTTTATTTTTAATGATAAAAACCCACAGGAGTTCAGCCCAGTGGTACACACCTGTAACCCCAGTGGCTCGGGAGACTAAGGCAGAAGGATCACAAGTTCAAGGCCAACCTCAGCAACTTAGTGAGATCTTGTCTCAAAAAAGGGGGTGGGGGGATCTGGAGGATATGACTCTGTGGCTTAGTGGTTAAGTGCCCCAGGTTCAATCCCAGTACAAAAAAAAAAAAAAAAAAACACCAAAACCACCACAGGAGGAAGTACAGGATAAGAACTGCTAACTGAGCTTGTGAAAGTTCAAGACCTTTCCATCCCCTCTTCAAATATCACCCATTTTCCCCATAATTCTATAGTCACTCACTAACAGTAATATATTTTTAAAAGAGATTAAAGTTTTCTTGCCATTGAAGTTAACATAATCTTCATGTAACTATCTAGTAACAAACCTTTACTGGCATCATTATCCACATCAAATGTAAAGAAAAAATATTTCTGTACTAATATGGTTTTCAAATACACAGGATGTAGTCAATGTATTAATGAAAAAATTTCAAATTTATTTCAAAATAAATGACATTAAGTCAATTTGGGGCACTTGGTTTAAGGAGGTAGAAATAATAACAGTCTCCCCTGGATATTATATTTCATTTATCTAAAGGGTTTGGTATCTGACTGACTGAAGCAATTTTGAAAAGCTTGTCTAGTGAAGTAGGAAGAAACAATTGTTTTTATAAGCAGGAAGAAAATACTGTATTTAAAAATTATAAGATTTTTCAGTTTAGCTATGCTATGATTTAGTTTCTATTTGTTTAATATATGTTTACAGAGTTGGTCCTAAATCAGTCTGGAGCAAAAACCTTTTAATGAATTAGCCTAACTTCTCTTCCATTAAATACTACATGTAATGGAAGACAACTTTTATTTCTTTCCTTTAGGAAATTTCTCCTAGCTGAGGAAGTTGAAGACCAAGAAAGGACTTAAGTCCTCCCCGATTATTATATCCTCTGCCCATTTTAAAATAAATTTTAAATTCTCTAATTTCCCCTTTCAAATTAGAATGAGTACATGAATAAAGATTGAGTCAGAACCTCTGTCTACCTTTCCAACTTCTTCTACCCATCCAAGCCAGGACTTCAAACATGTCCTTGCCAGAACATATCACTACTCTTTCAAAATCTTAAGTGATTTACTACTGCCTAAAACAAATTGTGTTTGCATAAAAACCAAGAGCTTCAACTAACATTATAACCTCATGTCTTGTTACCTGGTCACACATTATGCTCATCAGTCCCACTAGCCTTTTTCCCAGGAACTCTCCAATTGTACAAATGTGCAAAATTAATTTCTTCGTGTTAAAAAAGTCTTTCTGTGTACTCTCCACCTATAGAATGACTACTTACTCTGCAAAGTCTACCAATAAACACAAATTCTTACATGAAACCCTCTGATCAACCCCCTTTCTTTTCCCATATTTTGTTTATACCTCAATTATAGCACTGACTTCACTGTTTTCTATATTACTACAAGAATTCAAGTCAGGTTTCACCATAATCAAACAATCCTCAGGCAGAAAATATAGCAAATTTTAAAGATTAAAAATGCAGCCTTTATAGTCAGTCCATCTGGGCTTAAGTCCTGGGTCCACATTTAACCTGTATGAGTTTAGGCTGGTTCATTTTGTTTCCCCATAGGTAAAATTCCATGTATTACCTATAGTACATTCTATAAATATAAATGTAAAGCTTATTAAGAAAAGTGCAAATTCATGGTATACTGTCCCAACAAATGTTAATGATTTTAATCTGTATGAACTTCTACTGGATCTGTATCTTACTTTCATGTGTGAATGAAGTCTATGAAATAAACAAATGCAACCAAGAAGAAAACTTTGTGTTGCCCCTGTTGTCCCATTAAGCAGTAATAAAATCTGTTCTGAAGTTCAAAAGAAAACAAAATAAATGCAGATGACAAAAATATATACTTCATCAGGTTGTTGTGAGGATTAAGTGAGCTTAATCCTCATGTTCTCAGAACAGATGCTAGTGCACACAATAAGCAACTAACCAATGCTGATGACTGTTGATATAACATTTATAACTGTATCACTGTATTACTATCCCCATCATGTGTTTTTTTTTTTTTTTTTTGCTGTGCTAGAGATTGAACCCAGGGCCTTGTGCTATCTCCCCAGCCCCATCATGTTGTTTTAAACAGCAGGCATTCAATAAATGATTATTGCATTAATGGTGACCAAAAATTGTGCATTTGGATGAGAAAAAATTTAACAGGATGTCTATTACCAATTTTCTTTTAAAACGCATAAATTTTTCCTTCTTTTTGCTTGATGATCTTCTTTTACTTTCACTAACCTCTCCTCTCATATGTCAATGAACTAATATATTTTCAAGCTTTCATGCTTTTCTTCTTCTCATAATCAAGTGTAGATATACAAGACTTTGGGGGAATTTTGCTAATA
This sequence comes from Sciurus vulgaris, assembly GCF_902686455.1. Taxonomy (NCBI): domain Eukaryota; kingdom Metazoa; phylum Chordata; class Mammalia; order Rodentia; family Sciuridae; genus Sciurus; species Sciurus vulgaris. The sequence goes on from NC_136469.1 coordinate 61,284,781, forward strand.
ACTAAAATGGGATCCTACTATACACGCTTTTTTGTATCTTCATTTTCTTACTCTATAATAACTCCTATAAATTACTCCAAGATAATCTATGTATTTGAGCCATACACCATGGTTGCAGATAGCATGATTTATTCAGCCCCTTCTGTATGAAGTTTTTCGCCTTCTTTTGTAGCATTTTTGTTTTGATTATTGGTAATAATGTACAATAAATATATCTGAACATGTACACAATACTCTTAGTTTTACAGGACAGGTTTCTGAAGAATGGGACAGCTGAGTCTAAGTATTTTTAATTTTGCCTGATCACTTTCCAAAAAGGCTCAATGATTTTATTTTCCCCTCAACTATGTATTTAAAAATAGTTTCTTCCCAAATCTTGAGTATCAATGACTATTATAGCTCTCCACTTGACAGTCTGATGGGTTTAGACTGCTATGTAATTTTTATTTTAATTTCCACTTCTTTAACCATTATAAACGTCAGCATCATTTAATATTGATTAGCCTTTTGAATTAGACTTCCTTGAAAGTGCTCATTCACATCCTTTGCCTAGAGCTCAGATAGGTTTGTCTCATTCTTATTGTACAGTATAGATATCAATCTTGTCTGTCATCTATGTAACTTTTTTCCTAATATCTATCATTAATCTACTAGTTTTATTATTCCTCTTTCCCTGCAATTTTCTTGTATAGCATCTGGGTTTTCAATTACAGTTAAGAAAGTCTCCTGGGCTCCCAGAAAATTGCTTGATTATCTTTCAATATTATGATTCTTTTAATTTTTATGTCTTTGATTCACTGGAATTCATTTTTACATAAGGCCTAAGATTGGAGTATAATTTTATTTTCTTGTATCAAGAGGTTTTAACACTCACCCTTTTCTCACTAAATTAAACTACTACTTTATTTCATATACAGAAATGTATTGTCTCTTCATTCCAATAATCTTTATCCATTTTTATGCTAATATATTGACATAATTACACTGAACCTATCTCATGTTCTAGTATCTGATAAGACTAGTCCTGACACCACTCTTTCTCAGTTATTCAGAGTTTTTTCTTCCAAAGATTTTTCACTCTCATCACTTCAGATCATTTAGATCATTTCATCGAAGCACTCCAAAGTGATAAAGTGAACAAATGACTGACTAAAAGGCCAAATGAACAAATAAATATTCTCTTCGATTACATTAACTTTATATTTTAAGTTTGAGATCATTTGCATTTTTACTGTTAGGTCTTCCCCTCTACTACATGGATATATCTCATTTTGTTCAGATCCTGTTTGGGGTCTCTCAGTAAAATTGTCTAGTTTTATATATATCCTATTTCAACATATTTTAGAATTTTGTCATTAGTGAGAATTAAGAATTTTTCCCCCCATTTTGCTGGGCACAGTGGCTCACACTTATAATTCCAGCAACTCCAAGGCTGAGATAAGAGGATTACAAGTTCAAAGGCAGCCTCAGCAACTTAGTGAGACTCTGTCTCAAAATTAAATAAAGTAAAAAAGTCTGGGGATGTGGCTCAGTGGTTAAGCACCCCCAGGTTCAATCCCCAGTACCGAAGGAAAAAAAAAGAAAAATTTCTCATTTCTTTATGTAGGTAGATATGCCTATAGTAAAAAAAGAAAAACTGTGCATGAAGATGACATATTCAACCACCAAATTCTCTTATTAATATGAGTGAGTTTGTTTTAAAGTCTCCTAAATTTCCTCCGCATACAATTATCTGAACAACAAATACAGATCACACTATACTTTATATTGTATATATGCTTATATTAAATATGGAAACAGTTCCAAACTCTCATTTCATACTACATTAACTGACTTAGACTATATTTAATAAAGAAAACCTTCCCTTTTGCTCTTAATACCACTGCAACCCTCTATGCGTCTCTGATGATGAGGTAAAATAAACACTCAACAAAATTGGACGAAATGAGCATTTTTTCTTAGCAGCTAAAAAAGTAAGAAAAATCATGCCTCTCTTATTTGCTACTGCATTATAGATGCTTGTCGTCAAAATGTCAACTAGAAAAACTGAGAGCTCAGAAAGAATATCTAAAATTTAATAATTTATTACTACTTTCATAACTATTACTTGGTCACTGAATAAGTACCTCAAATGTTAAAGAGAGTATGAAGCTAATGTAAATGGGTCATTTTTTTTCATTAGTTTCCATAATTAAATTTCACAGAACCCCAGTCCAACATAAATACTAAATACGTTCAGTGAGTACACACACGCGCACGCACACACACACACACACACACACACAACCCTTGGGGGGAAAAATATATTAGAGCCAAAATGTATTATTCAAAGTACGTATATGCAAAGTTTATTCTGTAGGGCAATTCAAGCAGTACTTTGATGAATTACGAATATTAGTAATATTTGAAAAGAAAATTGAGAGCTAGAAACTGCTCTATTTATGAAAATTCCAACTTAAAATTTCATAAATCTTGCATTCTTAACTTTTACCTCAAGGTGTTTGTTTATTTATGATTTTAACATGTAGTGATACCGACTCACGACTTGCTCTGCACGTGGCTCCTGGAGTGCAATGCCGTTTAACTCTGTGCCCATTCCCCAGTTATCCACACATGCATCCACTGGGTACTCCTTTTTCATTTCACAAGATAATTAGAACATATCACATTACTTACTTCTCTCACTTCAGATAAGGAAACAAACAAGATTTCATAAAATATAAGGGTTTAGATAAATTTAATCGACCTCTCCTAATAAGCAAAGCAGTATGAAATCCCTGTCAAGTGACTGTATTCTAAACTTTAACTTCATAAATAAGTCCATAAATTTAACTTAGAAATTATTTTTATTCTAAATGTTCTGTACTTTTCATTTTGTTAGTTTTATAGTTCTACGTACATACGGTAAAACTGTCAGTATATTTCTACTATTACCTGGGAAATTCTTCTAGGATATTCACACTATTCTCTATAGTAAAAGCAAAATAAACTCTGAAGGCCTTCAATTACTTTCTCAGTTACCCATTCTTGAATATTCTTTTATAAATTTTGGTACAAATTGCCATGATTAAGAAATATTTTAGGGGTGGAGATGTAAGTCAGTGATAGAGTACCTGCCTAGTAAGAACAAAGTCCTGAGTTCAATCCATAGCATTATAATACTAATAATAGTAATAAAAAAGTATTAATATGGTCTACACTAAAAATAACGACTTCATTTCACTATAAGTTTTCTTCTCTAATTATTTCAGAAATCTGATAAAAACTTTCTCAGTAGTCATTTTTCATTTATTCTTAAATAAAGTTAAAACTCTATTTTGGTTTAAATCAGAACCACTGTATAGTCTTACTTGTCATGTTTGATTAGATGGTCCAGAGTCTGATTGATGATCTTCAAAACTATCAAAACTATAGTAAACCATAATGCATGAGAACAAGATACGGTTTGTTAAATTTTATTTCACCAAGTGCCAAAAGACCTTTTTCACTTGGAGTTCAAGAATTATTTCACTGTTTTAAGCTGTTATAGTTTTAGCATACAACATAACACAAATTACTAAGAAATTAACACATTATCATTTTTTCCTAATCAGTGATTCACAATGAGATTCAGGCTTAATGAATTATTTGTATGAGAAATGACCAAGAAAAATATTTTGATGATTTGTTCAGTAGGAACTAAACAGAAAGATTTAAGATACTCTCATATCACAGTGGTCAACACCTAGGATATTATAAGCCAACTGAGAAAATCAATATAAATAAATCAACAGAGCTTGACAGAATGTTGAATAATTTTAAAGGAGGCTAAGAAATATACTGGAACAATGTTGGTAAAATGTAACCTGTCGATTACTAACAGTTTGTGTGATGAATAATTATTGAAATGACCTATATATAAAAGACTAGTTCTAGAAAATGCTAGAAAATGGAAACCATATACTTTCAAACTTCACTTATTTGCCTGCCTCCTTTATATTGCCTGTATAATCAACAAAGGAGAAACTCTCTAAACACAAAAATAAAAATAAAAATAAAAATAAAAATAAAAATAACTGCTTTTAATATATTTGCCCTGCTTCAGCTCCTTATACCTATAATGTACCTACAAGTCAAGTTAAATAAGACCTTACTATCATCAGAATTATTTCAGGAAAATGTCTTATCCGATTATCCTGTGTTTCCCAATCTCCCAGGCCCCATTTTATTTATTTCTTAGTTCTCTTACTCCACTTACCTCCTCAGATTAGTAGATTGATCTAGGACTATCTTAGCTGTGAGCTTCTACTCCTCACTATGCTACTATGCTACTCAAGCATTTGTCCATCATGTGAAACCCCCTGACACTTAGATTCAAGGGTAAAAGGTATCTTGTCTTCAAGTTCTACCTCAGACTCTAGGATACGCCTGACAGCAGAGGAAAACCAGACAAGCAACAGATAATGCAATTTCAATAAGAGGAGATTTTGCCTAGGCTAGATAAATTAGATAAACAAAAGTGGGATTATCCACTTTGACTTCCAAACAGTCTTAAGATTTTTTCCAAAACATATTCAAATTGTAACTAACCATATAAAGTGATGGGGAAAATAAAGACCCGACTTTATAACATTTTGCTGGAGAGAAAATTTAAGACTGACATACAAAGCCTAGACAATTTTAATAGTTTTTCTTTAGCTGGAGAAATACAAAAAAGTATTTCATTAAGACTGGCAAAAAAAACCAGTCTCACTTGGTAATCTAACAACAGAGAATAGATATACACACTGAAATTTATAGTTTTAGGAAACACCAACTTTTCTGAGTAATCAAATGCCACTGAAGAAAAATGATAGGCACAAGCAATCCTAAATGACATGCAGAAGTAATTAAATGTATTTCCTAATACAGGTGAATTTAAAAGTTTTTTTTTAATGTATTACTTAATGTAGGCATATATTAATACTAAGCAATACATTAAGAATACATTTTTATAAATCAAATAAATAAATCAAATACATTTTTATAAATCAAATAACTGTCTGAACTATCACTTATGAATCCACGAAGGAAATCTCAACCCAAAATATTGCTACAGAAAGTAAAAAGAAATTTTAGGATCAAGGTCCTTTTCAGTTCATAAGCATAATGACTGAGTGTTCACACTGCTGTGTGAGAGGTTTCTCCCTCTAATCCTTATTACAGCTTTGGCATATGACCTGTCTGATATGAAAAAAAGAAAGAAATTTTAGGGTCAAAATAAAAGGGAATTAGGACAAAAATAAAGTACAGCAGGATTAACATCCTTACTTAAAGCTATGATGTACCACATTAAGTTTAAAATGAATAAAATTCAACCAATGTCAGTTAACAATTTCTTTCTTTCTCAGCTCCAAATTCACTCTTCAAGTCTGATCAGTAAAAACAACATTGGGCTTGGCGCAGTGGTGCACACCTGTAATCCCAGTGGCTCAGGAGGCTGAGGCAGTAGGATCAATAGTTCAAAGCCAGCCTCAGCAAAAGCAAGGCACTGAGCAACTTAGTGAGACTCTGTCTCTAAATTTAAAAAAATACAAAATAGGGTTGGGGATGTGACTCAATGGTCAGGTGCCCCTGAGTTCAATCCCTGGTACCAAAGGGGGAAAAAAAAAAAAGACAATGCTGGACCCTTTAGGTATTTTAACTTTGCCAGATGGCATGACAATAAGCTTTGTCTACAGTAGACAATGGATAGGAAGGTTCTCTCCTTCCTGTTCAGGCTACATGGTTTTCTCCAGGGTCAAATGCCTACAAGCTATGGCTGTCACCACATATTTTCTCCACTTTTCAATGCAGGCAGCAGTTCGGTATAGGAGAGCTCCAGACAGCTAAGGTCTGCACCTTAGCCCAGGTCATGGCTTCCTGTACCATCTCCACATCCTTTTCTAAGTACACATGCTGTAAGTCCTGTGGACCAGGATAAATAGAGTAGTTCTGGCCCAAACTGTACACAAACTGTATGCTGGGTGCCTGCAGGCTCTCCAGCTCTCAGTTCTAAGCAGTACTTACAGATGCCTCAACTTCTGCACATCCAATTCTCTAGGTGCCCACTCATCAACCTTAGCCTGCTTGTTCTCCAAAGAGTTGTTCTTGTAGGTCTGATGTCTGTGTACCAGCTCTGGCCTAGTCGCCCAATGAACGTCTATGCCATCCAGAGGGTTGAAACTGTATCTCTTAATGAAAAATTTGCCCTTCCAAGAAAGTTAGTTTCCCCTTCCTTTGATATACTCACTCAGGCTTAGATTACCTTTTAGAGTTTGTGGTCTACCTTTCATAGTTACTCTCTTATCATTACATAATAATGTCATAATATTAAATATTATGGTATATGTACCCTGTTTAAGTTATTGTGTTGGGAAACAATTTTTTCTTGGCACGCCTGCATGGTTAAGCTTTCTGAGCAAAGGATAATGATAAGTCTACCTCCTTCAAGACATTCCAGAATCATTAAAAAAAAAAAAAAAAAAATCCCCTCTTTGTCCTAGAAATTTGCTTTTAGTTTACTTTTAGGGTAATAAACTTAGAGATGCCATTTTCCTCCCCAGGGAGAATTTGTTAATTACAGGGTAAGATAAGGAGTATGTTGTTTTTTTCTTCTTTGGGCAGAAGTGCCAGCAACCCTATATATGCTTCCAGTGTCATAAATTTAGGGTTTCTCTCCTATGGTGCAACCCTGCTACATATACAGGGTAACACCAGGTTCTTGCCACACTGCCAAATATTGAGAGTGAGTGTTAGGGAACCAGCACTAAAATGCTCTGTGAATGATAAACTCTGTTCTCTGACATGCAAACCTTGTGTTTCCTGTCAGACTATTTATATATACACATAAATTTAACACTGTGTGTTTTGCCTTCTAATTGGACCTAGACAGATAGCAATCTATAAAAAGCCTTCTTTGAAAAATGAGTTATGTGAGAAAGACAAAGAATGTTATGAATAAAGGACTAACAAATTAAGAAGGTAAACTCAAACTTCTACTCATCTAACAATATGAACTAAATGCCTACCAAGCACCAAATACTGCTCTTTACGAAGATGAATGAGAATTACTTTCACATATTCCTGTACATTCCCAGAAACAAAGAGTGTTACGTTTCTCCTGTATCCTTCCAGAAGCATGCTGTGCATATGTGATTTTTATATTTATAGACTTACACAAAAACCTTCAAAACATAATTCAAATATTACTACGTCCCTGGCTACCTTTTTCCTCATGGTGATGATCTTCATTTAGATCATCCATCATAAGAATTATTTGAGAAAATCATAATATAACTGAAATCCCTTTTTTAATATTATGACAAAGCATTATTTCATTCAGTAGTAATCAACACAAAAAAACTCACTGTGTTCCAAGAAAATGATAGGAAAGCTATGATTTAAAACAATTTTGCCAAAATGCTATTACTATAAGATAAAAACATTAAAATGAACTCAGGGATAATTAAATTTTCAGTTGGAGAGATCAGCATAGATATCCCTATGTTCCTAAGAAGTTTTATTGTGTTCTTGTGTTTCAATAAAAAAATATAAATTTTAGCGATAACTATTTTTATTAAGAGCACAAATGAAACTTTTCTTCATTAGCAAAATCGGTAAAATTTATCAGAAAGCTATGGTGAAACCTACAGCGATATTCAAACAAATGTGTCTATTCCTTGACTGTTAACACAATCAAACACTTCTTAAAGGGAGTTATTGTCTGACTAAAGAGAAAGAAACCAGAGAAGAATGCTACTTACTAGGCAGACTTCTCTATTAGGCTATCTTCCTTTGAAACGAAAGAAAAACTCAATATAACATTTAATTCAGCAGGTAGTTCTCACTTTGATGAATTTAATAGTAATCTGTTTCTTACTGAGAAAATGTTATCTTTTAGGTTTTATAACTGTTCCAATAATTGTTGTTACATAACAAATCACCCCAAACATACTGGCATAAAACAGAAGCCATTTTATTATACTCACAGACTCTGAACCAGGAATTCACAAAGAGCACACTGTGGATAGCTTATTTCTAATCTACAAGATCTGAGCCCTGGAAACAAGAGTCTTGAAGGCTAGGGTGGCTCTAGGAGCTGAGGTTGAAGCATCACCTGAATCATCTCACATTCATTTACTCACATGTCTGGTGACTGGCCTGGAAGGACTTAAAGACAAGGATTGCTGACCTGACAACTGACGCTTATCACAAGTCTTGGCTTCCTTAACAATAAGGCAGACTCACAGTACTAAGACTGTTCAGGGCTCTAAGCAGGCCAGTGTTCAACGAACAAGGTAGAAGTAGACCTAAACTAGAAGAAAGTCACAGAGCAGCACACTGAGGCATTGTGCTGAATAGAAGTAAGTCATAAGTGTGCTCAGATTCAATAAGAGAGTTTGAACCTAACTCTCAATGGGGGGTAGCAAGTTCCAGAAGATGATGTGGAGCAAGAGATTGCTGTGGTCACCATTGGAAAATATAATCTGCTATAATAACTGAACATTCACTAAATGGTTTGTTTAAAATAGTACAATAAAGGCAGGTGTGGTGGCATACACACCCAGCAACTTGGGAGTATGAGGCAGGAAGACAGCAAGCTTGAGACCAACCTCAGCAACTTAACTAGACCTTGTCTCAAAATAAAAAATTAAATAAAGAACTGGGGATGTAATTCAGTGGCAAAGCACCCCTTCATTCGGTCCTTGATACTGAGAAAAAAAAAAAAAAAAAAGGAAAACAGTACTAAGTAAACAGCATTATATTCTTTAACTGGATATATTTCTCAAAGCTAGTTTTCCAAAATCCATTATATTGCAACTTTAGAAACAGAAATGAAAACTCAGCAGATATTATTTTATGCAGTATCTACAACTTTCCTATGAAAACAGGTGTTACTATTATTATTATCATCGGCATTTTAACTGATGAAAGTTGAATTCAGAAGCTGAATAATTTGCCCAGAATAAGTGCTAAAGTTGTGATAAATCCGGACGTGTTTTCAAACTCCTGGCTCTTTTCACTGTACAGACAGTCAGCACTTCGCAGTTAAATGAAGCTCACAAAGATCTTGTACAGATCAGAACTGTGCAATGCAAGGACTGTCTGTATCTTGCTTTATATAGATATAAGCTTTTCAAGAATGAATTTGTTAGCTGTCCTAAGTAAGAACTGTCTATATGTCTAAATATGCGACCTAAATATATAACAAATATATTTGAGAGCTGTCTCTAGATAAGGGTAATACAATGCTGGATACCTATATTCTTGCTTTCAGTAAGTGTTTAAGTGAAGAATAAAATCTAGAGAAAAAAAATTCCAGATCTCTGGAAGCAATGAGCACTTGTATATGCCAGAGAAGCTGTGTTAGATGCTAAAAAAGTAAATATGATCTTCTTATTCAAATTTTAAGGGTCTGTGTTTCTCTCTTGTGAGTAAAAATGTTTATCTGTTTCTATTTTTCATTTCTTTTATATCTGTATATTATTTATATAAGTTATATATTTTTATATATTATTTCTTCTATACTACTCTACAGTTTTTCAAAAGCAGAAAAGGTGACTACTTGTACTACACTTCTTTTGTCACCTTTTGCAATGTTAAGAGTCTTGTGTTTCTGATTTAACTGACAGCTTATATGTACTATATAGAAGCCAGAAACGTGAAACAATGAACAGTTATCCCTTCTTTGGAGCTTAACACCATACCATGCTCCCCCCAAATTGATTTTTTGCAACCAAAAGGAAATTAATCCATTCATATAATTTTTCTTCTTTTTTAAAAACAAATGTTATAATTTTAAAGAAAAATCGACATTTAAATTTCAGTGAATATATATGTTCAGGCGTGTATACATATAGATATATATCAATATAAATTTCGCTCTTTTATAATGATCAGTTCCATCTCTGATATTGGGATTGAGAAATCTTAAGACAGGAATTATTTTTCAAAAGGGTTAAAAGGAAATAGTTTCTAAACCCTGACAAATTTGTTCAAAAACAATTTTTTTAAGATGGTATGGGTTTCTCACAGCTATAAAAGCATTTTTTTTTTCTTTTTGTAAAAGTACAATGATTCCTGGGGTGTTTTTTTCCCCTATCACAAATTGAGGGAATTTACTAGCTATCTGAAATTATTTAGATAATTTTATATAATTCTTAAGTAATTTTAATAATTTACAATGTAAATTATTAAATTTAAATGATTTTATGTAATTTTTATAGGTTAAATTCTTTCTAATATATAAGGAAATAATCCTCCTTAGAAACAATCCAGCAGTTCTACTGTACTCTGACAATCTTTTTAAACGCCATGCCATTACTTTCTCCACAAAATGTTTACACTCAAGGGTCAAAACCAAGAAAAGGACAAATACAACATCTTAATTTGAAGTGGTGAAGTTCTTATTAGGTAATGGAGCTTGAAGGTTTCCATGTTATAATTTGTATTAATTTCCCATGAGATTAGCTCCCCCAACCTTCCCTTTTTATTTGGAATATGTTCTTTGGTTCTTATTCAATAAAAATGAAAATATTTTAAGGGTATATATAAATGAGGATATAAAGAGCTTAAATAACTTGCCAAATTACAGTTTACAGAAGAGCAGATAATCTATCTTTTATCTTTCTGAACTCTTAAGATTATTCTTCAACCACTCTGGTTGTCTAAATAAATAAAATTTAATCATGACTGATGAATGAATGAATGAAATATAAATAAAATAGGTAGTTATGTTAACCAGTTAAGACTTTTCACAACCTCTTAATTTTAAAATAGATTTATTTTCTAACACAGTACTGAATAAAAGTGGTTTGACAGCAGACATTTTGCCTTGTTCCCAATGTGTAGGGAAACAGTTTTTCACCACAATGATGATGTGAATTTTGTAGCTACCCGTTCTCAGATTGAAAAAGTTCTCTTCTGATCCTACTTAGCTGAGAATTGTTGTTCTAAATAAGTCTTGAATTCTGTCAAATAAAATATTTTCAAAAAGTAGTAAGTTCCAACTTTACCATAATTTTTAATATAATTAAATCTTCAGCAATTCAGAAACAATAACAGAAATCTCATATTTCTGTATATTCAAGTACTTCCATGAATCAGACAATATTATTGAGTTAATTCTGTAGGTTATAAGGAATGTTAGTGTATAGAGTTTTCTAATGACCCACCTACTTGAATGAATCCTTAGGATTAGTGAGTTCTTGTTTGTTTGTGACTGTGTGTGTGCATGCACTCGCCCAGGGATTCCCTGCTCAACTCCAATCAATTCTGCCATACAGGAATGGGTCCTAGGAAGGCATATTTGGGGCCGGTTTAAAATGTCAGAAACTAGGTTTCTGTCCAAAATCTTCAGATCGCTGCTTTTCTGGAATTCAAAGAGTGTATGATTCAGGGCCTCAAATAATGATGACATGACTGTTTTTGTCTAGATTAGGGAACTGGGGGCCAGTGAGTTTAAGAGACATACCTGAGTTCATACATTTAGTTAGAGGCAATGTCAGGTCCAGAATCTTAATCTTGATCTCTCAACTGCTATCTTAGTGTTCTTTTCATTATACCAGGTTAGTTCAAATTTGTTAATTTAAAAAAGCAAGTGTCACTCTTGAGAACATTCACTTACATAAAAAATTAACAGGGTAAAAAAATCTTAGGGAAACTGAGGCAGCATAGCATTACTTTATGACAGGGACTGGCAAACTACATAACCTGTTTCTGTAAACTAATGGATATGAATGTCTTTTACATTAACAAATGGTTGACTAAAATCAAAAGGCTATGTCATTACATGCAAATTATTTGAAATTCCAATTTCAGTGTCTAATAACAGTTTTATTAGAATACAACTTGTTCCTTTATGCATTATGTATATCATTCAACATATAAATGGCAGAATGGAGTAGTTGTGCCAGAAAAATAATTTACATACTTTCTGATGCACTGTAAACTGCAGTGACATAGCTACAACTTGCCAAAATTTCAAGTACCATCTTTGTCATACCACATATTCATTTTGACCATTATATTAAAGCAAAAAGACTGTTCAGATGGTCCCCAATTTAAATCTTTAATTTTAAAATGGTGCAAAAGCCATATGCATTCAACAGAAACCATACTTTGAATTTTAATCTTTTCCCAGGCTAGTTAACACTCTCTCAAAGCTGAGCAGTGGCAATGAGCAGCAGCTTTTAGTAAGCCAGTTCATTATAAGGGTAAACAGAGATTTTAAGTGTACTGCTATGATATTCAGTAAGTTAGTTCTAGTAGATGCATTTTTTAACATATTTTCAACTTACTATGGGGTTACCTCTCAGTCACCATTGTAACCCCATAAGGTAAGGAATCTCTTTACTTTAAATGTCAAGCTTTTAAGGCATTTAAAATGGTATCTGGATTATTTTGCTACTGAGTTGGATAGCAAACCATTCTATTATGCAATGACGCTGTAGCTATACTGGGAAAATACAATATACATCATTATAACCAGATTAAGTATTCATCACATTCCCTACACATAGGAAAGTGTCATCAGAGAAATGAGGAAATACAAAACAAAGTATCTCATCATAGCAGAATTTCTTTACAAAACTGAAAAATGAACAGGTATGGTGGCACACACTTGTAATCCCTACAACTGGGGAGGTTGAGGCAGGAGAATTACAAATTTGAGGTTAGCCTCAGGAACTCAGAGAGACCCTAAGCAACTTAGTGAGAACTTGTCTCAAAATAAAAATTAAAAAGGGTTGGGAATGTGACTCAGTGGTAAAGTACCCCTGGGTTAAATCCCCAGCACCACACCAAACCAAACAACCACAATCAAAAACAAATTAAAAACTAAAAAATGAAAATGAGGCTACAAAGTTAAGTTTCAGAGTGTCTCATTTATTATCCTAGCAATGGAACTTTTTTTTACTTATGATGAGATAATTAAATCATACTTGACTACAGCAACCAAATAAATATTTCAGAGAAAATAAACTTTTAAAGAATGCTTTTCAGGAAGCCTAGATACCAGAAACAGTATCAACATATAACTAAAAAAAACAAAGCAAAATATTTCAAGAGGCTTTCCCTGTCTCCTGGTGAGTTGAAAGATATTAGTGACACTGCATAGTTATATTTTCAAGAAGTCAATTCTAAGCAACTGAAGAATTTGTCTCTATGAAGAGTAAACATAGAACAATAACAGGCAAAAACATTTCCAAAGTTTAGAAAATACTAATTCAGTTTAACCTGAAGTGGAATCTGCTAAGATGTGTTACAAATGATAATGGCAAAAATATATGAGGAACAAGTTTACAGTTGGTGAAAATGTTAGGTGTTTAAAGTCTATGGTATTTTTCATTCTATTACTTGTCAATATGTTTTTTATTGGGAAAATATTTTAATCAATCATGTATCACTAAACTAGTACTGTCACCAGTGAACTTTACTTGTCCTCACAGATTTAACGGCAGTCAGTTCTATGCATATACATCATAAATAGAAACTGAATATTCTGACCTGCTTTATCATGTAATGGCCTAATAGCTTAGTAACTGTAGAGCTTTACTGTGATTGTCTGAGCTTATGCACAAATGAAAATTTCTGAACCAAAAAAAATGCCTTCAACCACTAGTATCAAATAATAAATATATTTGAAAATTAGATATTGCTGCAGATTTGATAGTTTCCTAATGAATTAAACCTAAAGTCAAGGCAAAATAGTGCTTATATATGAGAAATATATATCCTAATACAGTAATTTTGATAACATTGTTCAAATTGCAAGTAACAATTGGTTCATTTTGTACACTTCCTTTGTTTTCAGGTTAAAACAAGATCTCCAAGCATTCACAAATTTTCAATGGATACTTTGCCAGCTTAAATTACAGTTCCAGCATTCCTTTTCAAACCTTACAACAAGTGCAAAGGCAATATCCATATTTCAAAATCCATTTAATGTTCCAATGGAGGAGCTCCCACCTAGTCTTCAATTAAAAGTGGTTGACCTGTATATTAAACTGTAAATATCAAGAGAAGATCTAAAAAAATTCTATAAATGCTTTCCATTAAATGAATATGCTCATTAAAATAATATGTAGGCCTGTTGATGTAGCTCAGTAGTATAGCTTGCCCCGTAGGTTCAAAGCCCTTGGCTCACCACACACACTAAATAACCAAATTAATTAATAAAACATAATTGCAGTATGTAGCTGTTGAAAAAATACTTCAAAGATGAAATTCATAAAATTGAATTACAAATCTTCATTAATAAATGACTATCTTCTGATACCTTTGAATCAAATAAAGTGAAATGTTATCCCCACAAAAAGAAATGCTAGTCTTTTCATTTTGTATTACAATAAACTAAACTTTGTTCAATTAATGTTATGTTTTCTATTCAGTCAAAGTATTTGTGGATATTTGTTTTCTCTCATCATATATTCTCTCTTTTCTGTATAATACCCTTGATTTTTGCTTCTTGGCCTGTAAAACCTAAAAAACTTACCATCTCACCCTCTGTGGAAAAAGTCTGAGAGCAGCTGCTTGATAGGGTGCAATTTATTCCTGGTACAACATTACCTGAGATCCTCCTAACAATGCAAACTCTCAGCCTATCTCACACACATTGAATCAGAATTTTTGAGTATAGACCCAGTAGTATTTTTAACAAGCTTTCCAGGTGATTTTTATGTAAGCTAAAACTTAAAACACTGCTTTAAATCAGAATTTTAGAATATTAGGTTTGAGAGGATTTATCTCCTTGGATAAATTATTTAATTCTCTGAATCAGTAAAATGGGGAATGTCACTCAACTCATAGAACTATTGAAAAGATTAAAATTAAATTTGGAGTATGATAACTAACATCAATAATTCTTAATAAATGGTAATTATTAACTCAGTGTACCGGAGACTCATGTACTGGCCCATGAAATAATGATTATTAAATTTTAAGGAATTTTATGAGACAGTTATTAAAAGTTATTATTAAAAATTAAATTATATACTTTAAATTAAATGAGTTATATTAAAACAAGTTATATGCAAAACCATCATTACTTAATTACTTTACTACATTTCACTATTATCTGTTCTCCTGAGATTATGTCTATACAGTAGATATACTATATAATGGTGTGCTGCATCTGATCTCTTCCCAATTCTATACTTGTTGACACCATTTTGATAGCTTGAAATCTGCAATGGTGGGAGTATTTACAACACAGGAAACTGACAACCACCACAAATTGGGCTTTTTTGGAGAAGCTTTTGGTTAACAATTACCAGCATACCTCTGGTTATCATTATTTAAAATTATACAATTAATACATGCAGAGGTGTCTAATAATCTGTTAGGTTAAAAAGAATAGCCCAGATAGATAGATACATACATACCATTAGGTATTTACAATCACTCTGTGAAAAACTGGAAAAAAAAAAAATCATCAGAAGGACTTTGGAATTTACAAGTACAGCTAATCATAGTTAGCAGCTCGGTTTAACCACTTCCTTTTATCACTGCAGTGGTTGGTTTTAACTCCTGGAATGCTTGTAGTAAAAACTGCATAAATAGATGCACTGAAAAAAAATGGTATTTCTCTGCAGTTTGAATCCAGAATCCATACCTTAGTTAGCATTGTAAATGACTTTTGGGGGCATTTATTTAGGCCAACCCTAACAAATTATCTTAAACCCTTACACTGCAGCATCAAGTAGATTACCATTTGAACAATAAAGAAAAACAAGTTATACAGAGATGAATATGACATCAATGATACTAAGTATATTTCAAACTTTAGTTTCAAATAGACATAGAATTTCAGAATCAAAATAATACTTTGTAACTGCTATGGTTTGAATGTTTTTTGCCCCTTCCAAAACTCAAATTGGAAAATAATTCCCAATGACAGACATTATTTAAAAGAAAAAAACTGTACTATGCTAAGTTATAAAGACCTAAGTAGAGTGTCAAAGAAATATATGTGTAGCACTATGCTGAAATTACAAAATATTCCCAGGCAAGAAAACAATATATGCCACTCCCTATAAAGTGCTACATTTTACTGCACAGAAACATTTAAATCCAAACTCTTCTTCAGTTTGGCATTTAAGATCTTATATTATCTGGTCATGATATATTAATTTTTCTCATCTCTGTTACCCACTATTTCCTTATCTTCTGCACTAGCCCAAAGTGGCTATTTAATAATATCCTAGAAATTCCTCAAATGTTTAATATCTATCTTCATGTTACTTCTCTCCCCTCTCCATTCCAGTTAACAGTCTCATATATACTTTTCAGAAACTGAACTAACCTTTGATTCAAATATTTCTCTAAGACCCTCACTTTATCCATAAATTTTGTAATTTATGCAAAGGCCTTTTATATCATTCATACCTGTATTCCTATTATAGTTATTTGCATATTTGTCATATTGTTCCTGTTAGGATTACGAGAAACTTGAAACATGAAGGTCCTTTTCATTTTTGTCCTCTCACATCACACTGCATATGACTGATATTTAATAAATAACGTATGTTAAACTTACAATAAAATATATACAAAAAAATAGTTGTGGTCTACAAGGTTATACAAGAATTTTCCCTTACTTTCCTGCGGAGAAATCACTGCCATAGATCTTTTTTAAAAATTTTCACTTTCTTTGAGAAGATGACTAAAAAGCAATTTTCCCCTGTCATTAACCAATATCTTATGGATTATTATAACAACTTTCTTAGATCAGATATAAAATTGCTTTCCAAGATTCCATTTTTATATTATTGTATGTAGCTACTGATCATACACCAAACCACATTACCATTGAAAACTGTAGTTTAGAAGGAGATGGCTTGCCTGAGGTTGATTCAAAGTCCATACCTCTAAGATTACCCAACATTTTTTTTTTTTGAAGAGACCATACTACAATGATATTTCTCAGTACCTGTTTCTTCTATACCTTCATAATATCTACCAACCCAAATGTTTGTTCCCAGACTACACTTTCAGGTTTAAAAGTTAGAAATAATAGGTGGTTTTAAGAATTAATTTGTCAAAGATTTACTGAATACCTACTAATTGAAAGCACTGTAGGAGCACAAAAATTAACAAGACATTGTTTTCAAATGCTGAAACTCAAGATTAAATGCATAACACACACCTAACTAACTCCATTTCCAGGTAGATTATGTAATTGCTAAAAATTTTCTAACAAGGTACAGAGTATTATGAAGAAAAAGATTAATCTAACCGAAGCTTCAAAATAAGAGATGGGTTTTTATTTGGCCCTTTTTTAAATTTTAAATTAAACAATAGATTCAACATTTTCAAGATTACTCAAGTAGATCAATTGTTTCATATATTTTTATTCATCAGTTTTGCAACAAATTTAGATATTTCTCCCACCAAAAAGTAATGATTCAACATTTATCTTTTAATTAGATGGATTTTTAAAGCTCACCTTAAAACATGGAAAAATGTATTTTACAAGCCAAACTTGTTCTGTATGTTTAAAAGAAAATCAAAGTACGTTCAATAATCTGATTTAATATTCATTAAAAATTCTGCTCCTGGAAAAAGGATAGACACATATAAATAGGCCATCATATTTTTTACAGAAATCTGTTCAGAATATTAATAAGACATTAATAGTAAAACTAAAAATAAAATCCAGGGTCCTAGAGAGTTTTTCATTCATACCCCCTCCTCCTGCAACACTGTTCTCTTCCCACTCTATGGCCAAAGGTCTGAATCAGAGCTTGGATCATTTGCTTTTCCAGGAAGCTCCAGGACACCATTTCTAGATTTAGATACTTCTTTAAAGGTTCTGAGTTGCCATGACCTAACTCTGGACATGTTGAGCACCGTACTGACAGATGAAAGGACCACCCTCATCTCAAGCCTAAAATAACTTCCGCGGAAGGAGTGGGAAAAGTCCAAGTGTATGGATGCCAATGGAGCAAATTTTAAAGGGAGGAAATTATGATAGATAGGAGTGGAAGCAGGCTGGAGAACATGCAGAAGTAAGGTATTCCAAGTTGCTACTATTAAAAGAAACTTTCAGCTCTTAATTACATTGCAGAATTCATCAGACGTTTCTGTAATTACTGAACAGTTAAGCAATACAGCATGAAAAAAATTGGTTAAATTATGTATAGGTTTATAAAACATATTTGCTTTTAAAAATCTCATCCAAACCAATCTTTTGAGATTAACTATAAATACAAAGGAACTAAAATCAGATTATGCAGATTTGGGCAGGGGAAGATGGGAACGAATAACTAGCATGTAAATTCGGTAACAATATGTTACAGGGCGCAGTTTCCTGCTCCAGTAGACAGACGAAGGAACCGAGAAAACGGCTCGAGGACAGAAATATTGCACATTGTAGTCATCCAACATTAATTCAACAGCCAGCGCCTCTACTCTGCCTCACCTTCCTCCTGGCCTCTGACAAGTCATCATTTCAAACTATGAAGCTGTCCGCTCTCCCCCATGGAAAATAATAGATGTGCAGGTTGTAAAATCACCCCCAAACTACTTGCTTCCACTTCCCCGCCGCGGGATGAGCAGTTCCCAAGATGGGAAGAGGTCGCACTGACAGGGAAGGAAGTTACACCAAGTGGTCTTTTCTCGCGGTCGGACACGAGCCTCGAGCCCGGCCGACGCGGGAGCAAGGAAGCGGGCGGCCTCCGGATCAACGGGCTGGGGCAGAGGATGTGAGCCCTCTAGGCAGCTCCTTCGTGCCGGCACCGGCAGGAAGAATGGAGGAGGGGAGGAAAGGAGCAAGTACCGAGAGCCGGGCGGCGGTCCGGCCCCGCAGCCGACCCCACCCCGGCTCGGGACCCTCCCAGTCCAGCAGCCGGCGTGCGTTCCGCGTGCGCCGACTCTCCCCCGGGGGAAGAGCCACCGTCTCGCACCCGTGGAATTGAGAAATCCGGCAACTTTGCGCGAGAAATGCTTCCCACCCTGCAGCACGCTGAGAAAGAGAAAAAATGTCAGGCGATGACGGGGGGGAAGGATGACTTACCCATGTTCCTTCCAGAGGGTGAGGACCCGCAGGGCGAGGCGAAGGTCTCTGGTGCGGACGGCACGGTAGTGTCCTCCCTCTACCTCCGTGTCTCCCGCAGCCAGGGAGGGACCCGCGGGGGGCGGCCGCCAGGGAGGAGCAGCTGCTGCTGCTGCAGGCGGCGCGGCCGCGGCGGGGACGAGCGGCGGGGGGCGGGGCGGGGCGGGGCGGCAGGGCGCAGCCTGCGGCGGGCGCGGCTCCGAGCGGGCTGGCGGGCGGCGGAGGCGCCGAGCCGTCCCGAGGAGCGCCGGCCCCGACGCGCGGCCCGGAGCGCCCCGCCCTCCCCACCGAGCATGCTCAGTGCCGCCTTTTTCTCCGCGCTGCAAGTGAACCGAGCGCGAGGGTGGGCGTGTTTGCGCACCGGCTGTAGCTGCAGCGAAGCTTGATGGCCGCCGTCTGAGGGGCCGAGGGTGGTGGGCCCGCAAGAGGCAGGACATAGGATACTGAGCTCCAACTGCTACCAGCCGATTCAACCCAGGCTTGCGTTCCCACCGATAGCTCCAACTCACACTCGGAATTCGGGCTGCATGCGTTTTAGGACGCACAAACCAGAGTTCCCCCGAGAAGAGGCTGGGCCGCCTCAGACCCGAGAAGGGTGGTGGGGAGGCAAAGCAGACGCCCCGAAAGCGAGCTGGAGTGCACGTGTAGACGGATGAGGCCGGCCCTTATAGGGACCAGGACGCCTGTGGGCAGGGGGCCGGGGCGGCGCTGGGCGGGTACTTCATATCGGCGAGCTTAGCACTGGAGCAGTTGAGGTTGTCCTATCTGTAGCTAGCGTAAAAACAGGTTCTGGCAACTGAGTACACTGACCAGAGAGCGCGTCGCTACCCTCTCCGAGGAATGCGGCCTCCACACCCCGGAGGGCGCTCGCAGGGCCCTTTAACTAGGGTGCCGTCGAGCTCCACCCCTCCGGGATGTGCCAGCTCCGCCCCGCTCGTTTTGAGCGGGAGGAACAACATTCTCAGGCCTGAAAATAAGACTGAGTTGGCTGCAGCACGGCTAAGCTAACCCATGGATGCTCCGCGGTTCTGGACGCCGCCTGGGGCTCCTGCCATCCCCTGGGTCGCGGGGAACCCCTGAGCAGGGGCGCTCCCCTTGGACGCCTGGGAGACTGGGCATGCGCGCTGCTTTTGGGTCGTCTGCCCTGGAGGGTGGAGGCAGAAAGAAACGTTTTCTTTTTCACCTAGTCTTGCTCTGACCCTCCCCGCCCCCAGGGTGATTGGAAAGACGAATCTGGAGGCAATCCCGAGACTGCAGCGACCGCAGTCTTGCTGGCAGAGAAACAGTCCCCTGTACAACCTGTGGGAGAACAACTGAATCTAGATTTCTCTTCAACTTTTTACCCTTCCAATCAGATGTTGAAAGGGTTTTTTCTTCATCATTGGCTCACCCTACTATGTTAACTGCTAACATTGCCATACTGTTGTATGACTAATATTACAAGCTTATAAATCAAAGGGGGGCCTTAATGTGCTAAGAAAGGAAATTTTATGTGATTTTTCTAAAACAAAAAAAAAAATGCAACATGATAATTATAGAGAGGTCTGGTAAAACAGCAAAATACAGTTTACAGAAGTCAAAGAATTGGACTTTTCTGATGTGTAAGTCACTTATGTCTTCTGAAACAAGAATGCTCTTCCTGTTTGCCTCAAAAATCATCTTACACACTTAATTAGTTTCCTGGGACTGCTGTAACAATCTCAGCAGTGGTTTAGAACAACGGAAATTATTGTCTTGAGTTCTGGATGCAAGAAGTCAAAGTGTGAGTAGGGGATGCTTCCTCCGAAGGCACTTGGAAAGGATCTCTTCCAAGGCTTTTCTGGCTTCAGGTAGTTCATTGACTTGTGGCAGAATAACTGCAAGTTGCACAGGGTGTTCTACCTGTTTGTGTTCAAATTTCTCTTTCTTATAAGAACACTAGTGGTTGAATCCAGGGCCCATCATACTCCGGTAGGACCTCATTAATCTTAATTGTAACTGCAGTGACCCTATTTCCATGGAAGGTCACCTTCTGAGATACTAGCGGACTTGTTCAACATAGCAACAGTGCTGGGGTGGGGGGCAGGGCACCGGACACAATTCAACCCATAAGGCACCAAGGCAAGTTCCATCCTTCGATTGCACGCACGCACACCTGCCAAGTTCCACATTCATTATTTTATGTCTCCAGAAGACAACCCAGGGCCTTTATATTGTTGCTTCTTCTTCTTCTCTTTTTTTTTTTTTTTTTTTTTCCACTCAAAGTAGCAGGCATTCATTTATTATCTTTTTTTTATTATTTGTTCTATTTAGTTACACTTGATAGCAGAGTGCATTTTGATTCATTGTACACAAATGGGGTACAACTTTTTATTTCTCTGGATGTACACAGTGACGTAGGGTCACACCATTCATGTAATCTTACTTGTACACAGGGTAATGTTTGTCACATTCCACCATCTCCCCCCCCCCCATTTCGCTCTACACAATCCAACATTCCTCTTTTTTTCACTAACCGCCCCCCCCCCCCCCTGCCATGATAGCATCCACCTATCAGAGAAAACTTTTGGCTTTTGGTTTTTTTGAGATTGGCTTATTTCACTTAGCATGATATTCTCCAACTTGTGCCTTTCTCTTTCCTTACCTTTCACTAATCTCTTTCTGATTTTCAAGTTCATTTGCTTTATTTTTTCTGCTACGTCCTTTTCTGGTTATATACTACAGTAATTTCATAAAGCATATTCTATCATTTGAATGTGTGATTTGAAATTAGAAAAGCAGCTGAAGTGACTTTGTGACCTCCACCAACACTAGTTCAAGCACCTTTTTGGTTTGACTTGAATCCACAGCCATCCCTTCAACCTTCTTATCCAATGAAAACAGGGCTAGGGGAGTGGGGCACAGTAACTCATGTCTCTGATCCTAACTACTGGGAAGGCTGAGACAGGAGAAATGCAAGTTTGAGGCCAATCAGGGCAATTTCATGAGAAATTGAAAAAAATTTAAAAAATAAATAAAAAGCACTAGACATGTAGCTCAGTGGTAGAGGGCCTCTGGGTTCAATCCCTAGTCCTGCAAACACACACAAACCAGGGAGCTGTTCAGGCGTAGTGCTTATACCGAACCCCATGATCACTGCATAATCATTGCTACAGGCAGAAGTGGATCACTTATGGACTAGTATAATGCCCACTCCTTCCATAAATAACAGTACCTCTCCTGTCACCATTTGTTACCTCTTATGAGACCTTCCCTAGCCATCTTTATCTAAAGCATCAATGCTTTCCCACTTCATATCCCCACTTCTATGCTTTTTTATTTCCAGTAACACTTATCACTAGGATGATTATGTAGTATATCTATGTGTGTGTTCGTGTATGTGTGTGAGTGATATAGCTTCTTTTGTCTATCATGTTTAAATGTAAGTTTCCTAAAGGCAGGAGTTTCTGTCTTTGCTTTATTTGCCATTATATGCCCATTACTGAGAACAGTACAAGCACAAAGCAAATGATTAATATAAATTTGCTTAAAGAATAAGTCTCTCTTTTTTCCTTTTTTAGTGACATTGTATCCAGAAGGAGCAAGAACAGTGTTAAGATTCTGTTTATAAACTCTACTATTTCACCAAGTAAAATTGTTTATTCAATAAATAGTTATAATGTTGATGATGACAACTACTGTCTATGTTGTTTCTATCTTAAACTATGGGGTCCCCTACTGGGCGGAGTCCTTATTTATTCACTCATTCTGTTCATAGAGATTTGTTGAGTACCTACTATGTACCAGGCACTATGATAAGCACTTGGATATAAAAGCAAATAAATTATGGTCCCTGCCCTCAAACAGGCTATATTCTAGAAAAATTGTTTTGATAATACTTGCAGTTATTTATTACAGAAATAGCTGGAAAATATTCTTCTGACACCCAGGGACTTTTCCAGGAATCTGTCTACTCAGGTTAGGCGATGGTCAGGATTTGATTAGGCCTGCTACAAAATAAAAGAGGAAATTATGGCCTCATTGTAGTGGCTTTAAACTTCTAGCCATGAAGTATGATATTCATAAAGTACTGTGTATTTATTCGAAGAACAAGTTCTGTTAAAAATGTCTTATGGTTTGCTAAATCTTATTTGGGGAAAAAGTATCAAAGAAAATGTCTATTAGAAAAGATCAGAAATAGCACATTTCGGCACGACTCCTAGCATAACTTACCTCATTGATACATGTAACCTCAAAGAGGTTAGAAGGAGATTTAAATTCTTTAAAGGAAACATGCTGGGAGGGACAGTGCAAAAAGAAGTAGAAAGAGGAGAGAATGTTTTAAAAGAATAATAGGGAACTGATTGCCTCTTCTTTGCCATCGTGTTCCAAATATCATTTAAGGGAATCTCACTGGAGTAGTTAACTGAACTTTGCAGTAATACAAAATAATTTGGCAGTGAACAGTCTTTGCACCTAAACTGTTTTTTAAAACCCTCATTGGTGAAGTTAAGTTAATCCAGGTTGAACAACTGAGATGTCTTAACCTCGTTGTAACACCCCCTCATTTAATTAATATATTAATCATTTTCTAAATCTTATGAAATTTAAATTTTCTTTTTTCTTTTTTACATATACATATTTATATTATATGGGACATAACAGTTCAAAATCAGTTGACTAATTATTGAGCATCTCTTCTAAACTTGGTACTGTGCTAGAAATAACTACAAGTACATACCATGGGAAACAAGACAGTAAGACCAGTCTATTTTTAAAGTCTCTTCCTATTTGAAAATCTCCTAATTCTGTGAATGCAAAACATCTAAAGAAAAGTAGTCAAATAAGTCAACAATGGTTTCATAAGAAACCATAAGGTATTTAAAGGTTGGTTAAGTATATTTTAGAAATCATAGGGGGAAAGGAATCTATTCCAAGAGAAGGAAACAGAATGAGCTAAGGCCCAGGTGTATTTATCAGACCATAAAAAAGGGCACCTACTGAGGAATATTTGGGTAATAAGACTGGAAGTTTAGTATGAGGGGCAGATTGTGAGAGACTGAAAAAACCAGGCAGAGGAATTTAAACTTGATAAGGTAGGAAACAGGGAATCATAGAAAGTTTCAAAGAAATGGAATAACCTGGTTAAAACTATTGAGGGAGAAACAGTACATTAAAGAAATTAATATTTATTATCATTTAAGTAATAATTGTAATTTAAATAATTTTGAGAATATGTGCCATTCTATCTAGGAATAGGTACACAGAGTGAACAAGACATAGTTTTGGCTCTTAAGGATTATAGTGATAGAGACAGACAAGTATACAGTTAAATTACAGTGCTATTACTACCACAGTGGGGTAGTCTGGAAGAATAGGGTAGAATATTTAATCCTATCAGAGAAAGCATGCTGGAGAAGATACCATTTAAACAGAGACCTGAAGGACAGATAGAAGGCATCAGGCAGAGAACTGTATGTGCACAGGCCTACAGACAAAAGTGAATCTTTGAGGAACCTACATGCAGTTCCTAATGGCTAGAGTGGGGGCATGCAGAGATGTGGAGAAAGGGAGGGTCAGGGGACAAGAGTGGACAGGTAAGAGGGATTGAATCTTGTAGGGATTTGATGACTGAGCTAAGGTATTGGATATTATCCTGAGGGCAGTCAGGAGACATTAGAGAGATTTAAATTTGAAAATGGCATTGCTAAATTTATATTTTAGTAGTTTCAAAGTAGAAAATGGCTAAGAAGGGGGTATACACTGGAAGCTGGGGGACTGTTGGCAAACTCTGAGGATACTGCGAGCTGAAAGAAAAAGAAGTGGGGTTAAAGAGTAATGGACAGTCTTGAGAAATATTAAGTATGGTGAGGCAATTGATTAGAGGTTGTGTAGCAGTATTTATTTTTAACAATAAAATAGCAATATGTGTGAGATATTATCTCAGCTTTACAAATGATAAGACATGTTCAGAAGTTAAATCATTTAACTTAGAATCTATAATTTATAAGTAAGGGAAGCCAAAATACAATCTAAGTAGTTCTGACTTAAATCCTCACTGCAATTGTATTTGTTGAGGGAAAATGGCTTATATTTTTTGTGACTTCAACTGATTTTTTTAAAATACAATGTTATAAAATATTTCTCTTAGAAGCAAAAATTTCATGTCTTATTTTTTGCTCCTGTTTCTCTGAAATTTACAGATATAATAGATGAAATCTCTGCATTATAAAACTACTCTTGATTAGAATATAGGTTCAGTTATTCTTGAAATAACAGAGAAGGCTTACCAAGTTATGTCATCTCATTTTATCTTCTGAATTTCATTGTAACAAGAAAGTTCTGCCAAGGTAAAATAAATAAGTAGCTTAAGAACGTGAAGAGACCTGATGGTTGAGAACATTACCATAGAGGGAAAGAGTTCAAGAGACAGGAATGGTGAGTCCCATTCCACTACTATCCACCTCCGTGGCAGTTAATTGTGTCTTTCTGGGAAGTCAGTTTATCTCTGACTTTCAAATTTCCTCGTAAAAATTGTAAATTATCTCTTTTTCAAGGAGGCAGCCCATGAACCGTCTTTTAAATGTAAGGAGTATTTTTCTCATGGAGTTTAGTTCTGCTAGAGGCATTTAGCTATACCACCTAAAATTATCTTCATTCCCCACCCCACCCACCCACCCACAAGTATACATCCTCACAGACTCACACTAAGGAAATCCTCCAAGTCTTAAAACATTTCATTCCCAAGGCAAAACTGGGAAGTAATCAAAATTAGTCTTTGATGCTCTTGGGGCTATTTATGTGTCAAAAACTCTCATGTAATGCTTGCCATGTAAGTTAGATATTTTACAGATAAAGAAATGAAGAACCTAAATAGTTTTAATTCATTTGCCTAATGTCACATGATCAATAAATGTAGAGTTGGGATTTAAACTGAACCTGTTTGATTTCAAAATCCATGTTCCTTCCATTTCAACACACTGCTCTTTATAAATTTGTTTCTCCACCACTAATCTCACCTCTACTATGACATTCTAGGAAAAAGAGACACCTATATTTCATTGTATTTACTTCTCTACATTGTTTGATTTAGTTTCAATCTAAGAATGCTTTCCTTTCCAGAGAGATAGGAAGCTAATGAAGTAATCTGTGCCAATAGACTCATAAACATCCTTTCCAAAATCTTGTGAAATATGTATGTATGTATGTATGCATTTCAAGAGTCTTTAGATAAAAATAAAGTAATTCAGAACACTGTTCTGATAATATTATCTTGCTTTCCTTCATAAATATATGTAGTTCCAGTGACCAGTAGTTGCCCATTCTCCCTACTCTTTGGATTTTTCCAGATCTTCTTCTTGAAGTCTCTTCTATTTCCTTTGTAAGAGTTCTCTGCTATCTTCTTGAAAGTTCACCTAACAACTCACTTCTTTAGGAAACATTTCCTAATTTAATCTCATCTAGTCCTGATTACTACTTATGCAGCTTCTGTAATAACAGCTGGCTCATTCAGCCTACTGAATAGAAAAACCTCATTAACCAGCATGTCTATTTACTTACAGTTCACTAATAATTGATTCTCATCATGATGACCCTAAGGGGTTTCAAGATTCTGAAGTACTAAATGCCAAATAAAGCTTGCTTAAAGTAATTGTATTAGTTTCCTATGGCTGCTATAACAATTTACCCCAAATTTGGTGGATTAAAATGACACAAATTTATTGTAAGCAGTTGTGGAGGTCAGAAGTCCAAAATGGTCTCAAGGGATTAAAAGCAAGATGTGGTGTGGGTAGAACTGAATTCCTTTCTGGAGGCTCCAGGGGATAGTCTGGTTTTTTTGTTTTTTTTTTTTTTTTTTTTCTCTTTTCCAGCTTGCAAAGGGTACCCACTTCCTTTGGCTTATGTCTGCTCTCTAGCTAGCAATCATATCACTCAAACTCTCCATCTGTCATTACATCTCCTCTCATTCTCCTGCCTCCTTCTTTCCCTTTTAAGGTCCTTTGTGAGAAGAGAATCCACCCAGATAATTCAGAATAATCTTCCCATCTCACGATCCTTAATTTAATCACATCTGCACAACCCGTTTTGCCACAGAAGTTACCACATTCACAAGTTCTAAGGGCTTAGGATATGGATAGGAACATCTTATGGGACATACCTACCTCTGTAGCTTATATTAAGTTTATTTTGTTCCATTAAAACTTTTTTTTTTTTTTTTGATCCTGGGGATATATAACCACTAAGCCAAATCCCTATCCCTTTTTCATTTTGAGACAGGTCTTACTAAGTTGCTTAGGGCCTTGCTAAAGTGCTGAGGCTGGCTTTGAACTTTTGATCCTCCTGCCTCACCCTCCCAAGTTGTTGGGATTACAGGTGTGCTCCACTGTGCCCCAGATAGTTCCATTAAATTTTTGAAAATTAGTAAGTACCTATATGTATGTATACATGCAAGTATGAAGATGCCTATGTGATGTGTATATATAAATTTACTTGATAAACTGATTAGTTTTCTATGTGGGAAAGCAGACTTTTCTTACTTTTTATTTTATGTATGTGCTTTGGTTATTTCATTGGTATACATTTTCACCTTTTAAGATCCACCATAAATTCCTTTTTCATGTTCTTTTTTCCTTCTATGAAAATTCTATTGAAAAGTTCTATTATATACATTTTCAACAAGTATCATTAAGTATTCTTGAAGTGAACATCTTTTTAAGACATTTGCATTTTTGGAACTTGGTTTTAAGGCAAAAAAAAATACTGCTTTCCAGGGAACAAATCAATTATAGGCGTGTCAAATATTCACATGGAAATTAATTGAAATAAAAACTTTGTAATTATCAAGTCGGCAAAACAGATATTAATTATATTCTAAGAAGCTAGTTCCATGTAATCATTTATTTATTCAATGACTCTCACTAGTCTACTATGATTTAAGCAGTGGGAATACAATAGTGAACAAGAAAGACACATGTCCTTATTGGGTTTTTTTTTTGTTTTGTTTTGTTTTGTTTTGTTTTGCAATGCTGGGAATCAAACCCAGGCCCTCCCACATGCTAGGCAAGTACTGTACCACTGAGCTACATCCCCAGCCCTAGGGAAGCAATTTTATGTAATATTGTGTGGGAAGGCCACTCTTAGAATGTGATAATTAATCAAAGTCCTAAAGATAAGAAAGAGCCAATCAAGTAAAAAGCCTGAGGAGCAAATTTTCAGACAGAACTGCAAGTTTGAAGTGCAGCAGGAAAACTGTGGCTCTCTTAGGAAATGGAAGAAGGCCAGAGTAACTGAAGCCTCGTCAACAGGGAACAGTAGCAAAAATGAAGTTGCCAAGTTAATGAAAGTTAAGTAACGTAGAATGTGGGGTTAGTGGGTGCTAATAAATAAAAGTCCTCTGTGTTACTTCAGAGTTTAGAACTAAGTGGGAGATGGGACTCAGGAGTTGGTAGATGGAGATCAAAATAACACCTTCATTACTGATTCTGCTGCCAAATGGCCTTCCTAATGCCTCACCCCAGTCACATCACCCTGAATACATTTACTTCCCCTACTGTCCCAGGCAGAACTGAGCATCAGGTTTCACCCCAGGGACAGGTGGGTTACTAAGGAGCCCAGGAGAATTAAGTTCCTCTGAAAGAGCCCTCAAAGCCTGTGAGCCACACATGCTCCGTTTCTGTTCCCCATCTCTCCAGTGAGAGAATTCTGTCTCCCCTCAGGGGAAGAAAGGAGTACTGATGGAGGAGAATAGAGGAAGCAGATGCTGAGAGAGGAAAATTTCTATGATTTTCTTCCTATGGAGAGAATGTTCTCTCCTCTCTATGACATGTGTGGAGTGGGGGGATAAATATTACCCTGACACTTCCATTCGATGCATCTAATAGGCTCTGAGACACAGTCTGAATTTCATTCTAAGTACAAACAGGAAGCATTGAGAGATTCTCAGCCAAGGAGCTACGTAGGCTGATTGATGATTTAAAAAGATCACTCTGGCTGCTTCAGAGACAAGTGGGGGAAAAGCAACTTCTAGGAGGCTGTTGCAGTGGTCAGAATGAGATATGCTGCAAGGAGAGGTGTGTTATAGTTTGGATATGAGCCCTGCCTCCCAACCCAGAAGCTTCTATGTTAAGTTCAGGGGTGAAATGATTGGATTGTGAAAGATGTAACCTAATTAGTTCATTCAAACTAGAATGGCTAATAACTGTAGGCTGGAGGAGGTGAGTCAGTGGGGGCATGCCCTAGAAAGGTACACCTTCCCTTTAGCCCTGTGGAGAGGAGAGCAGGCTACACCCTGCTCAGAGTTACTCTATGATGTATAGAAAGAATGGCAATTTTCAGGCTGTGCCAATATCTGTGTCACACGATTTTGTAAAGCAGTAATTTGCCATAGGCTGCTCCATTTTGAGTTTAAGCGCTGGAGTGGGATGACTCTATATCTTGTTTGTACAAGTGAACAACCACCATCTGCCTAGCACAATTGTAAAGCACAAATAGATAAATACATTAATTGCACTAATAAAAATGACCACCTGTGGACTTATAAAATCAATCAGAAGCACGTGAATGCACAGGCATATCAACTCACATTGGAAAACCAGGTCCATGAGCTTATCGAACACTAGACTACTGGATGAAGCAACCTTCTTAAAAAGAGGAGCACCCTGAGACTGGACTCTGTAGTATACTGATCCATTCACCTGGTCACTCCTCATGAGCCCTGCCCAGGAAAATCAAAGCAATGAACTGATTTCCTTTCCCACTGGGCTTTAGCAGAGTGCTAAATGATGACCACACATGGTCCACTCCCAGCTGACATCTCAAGCTAAGGCTCTGAAACTGTCAGGACCTTTGGCAACTCTGTGCCCTGAACAACTCTTTGGTTGGTTCATAATCTTATCTGACCTTCTACAGTGACTCTTTGAGTTTGTGTCTGATCTCTGCCTTTGCTCTCAATTCAGCCTTCTGAACTCCTGGGGTTTTCTTAACCTTTTCTTAGCCTCTCTGTTACATACATATGTACATGTACAGAGAGAGAGAGAGAGGTGTGTGTGTAAAGTGTGATGTGTGACTCGAGTGATATAGTGATTAGAAATTAAGATTAGAATAAAAGAGGGGATGGGGTTGGGTTGTAGCTCAGTGCTAGAGCACTTGCCTAGCATGTGTGAGGCACAGAATGGGTTCGATTCTCAGCATCACATATAAATAAATAAAATAAAGGTCCATTGACAACTAAAAAATTTTTTTTTAAAAATTAGAAGAAAAGAACTTGAGTTTGCCTGGCTTATGACTACCAGGTGACCCACACGTATTCAGTGAATGCCCACTAATGAAAGTGACCTGTGAATTTATTGATGTTCAATAAACTATATAATGTGGAAGGACATAAACCATGTTTGGTCTAAGTTAATAGACAACAGGCTCTTCCCTTCCCTTCCCCACCCTCCTCTCTCTCCCTCTCTCTCCCCTTCCTGGCCACCATGAATTGAGCATCACTCCTCCACCATGTCTGTCCACCATGATGTTCTGCCTCACCTTAGGCCCACAGCAATGAAGGCAGCACACCATGGACTAAACCTTTGAAATCATGAGCCAAAATAAATTTTTTCTTTTTAAAGTTGTTCTTGTTGGGTATTTTGGTCACAGTGACAAAAAATTGACTATACATGATGAAAATGAAGAAAGGCAAAAGGTGGAGAGGTCTAGAGGAGATGGCTGGGATTTGCTGATGAAGTGGATTTAGGGAAGCACATCAAGGAGGAATTCAGAATTCAGGAATATGGGACTTTGGGTGTAAGCACCTGGGTAGATGGTGATGCCATGTATTGAAATGAAGAGATCTGGGAGAAAAATAAAATGATAACAAACTCACACTCCTTGATTTGGGGATGTGAAGATTGTTGGTGATTGAGCAAAAAGAGTTTTCATGAATACTGGGAAGGGAAGCCACTATGGAATTTGAAGAAGGTGATTTTATACATTTTTAAAAGAAAATTTTCTGTGGAAATAAGTAAAAATATGGCATGATAAGAGACTTTAAATGTCTGGGTTTTTTTTTGTTTGTTTGTTTGTTTGTTTTGTTTTTACATTGGAGGGAAGGTAGACAAAATAACTGGAGGTACAAAACTTTTGGAAAGGCCAGAGGGGATATGACCTAAGCTCTAGTAGTGTGAAGGACCTGAGAGAAGGACTCCTGATGTGGGGTTTTGTCACAGTAGAGAAGATGAAACAGCAACAGATGGGCTGGTAGATTTGATGATAGGGAGAATTGAAAGTTCTCAGTGAATAGCATCCTCTTTATTCCTGAAGCCTGAGGGACTATCATTCATGGAAATGAAAGAACGGGCAGGGAGAAAGGAGATTTGAGGAGAGAAGAGAGCAAGAAGTAGTCATATCCAGAAATATGAATGTAAAACTAAAGTAGAAGTTAAGTATCATCACTGGGCTGCTTTTGAGATTTGTATCCTTTTTTTTGGGCGGAGGATTGAACCCAGAAGTACTCTAGCCCTGAGCTACATCCCCAGCCTTTTTTATTTTTTATTTTGACACAGGACTAACTAAGTTGCTTAGGACCTCACTAAGTTTCCAAGGCTGGCCTTGAACTTGAGCTCCTTCTGCCTCAGCCACGCAAATCATTGAAATTACAGGCATATGCCACTGTGCCCAGCTGAAGTTTGTGATTATTGATGAGAAAAGTGTTATGTGTCAGTCTGGTTGTGTTTTCTTAAAAGATATTTCATTGCTTGTTGGAAATTCTGATAGGGTTAGAGAATTGTTGCAGTGCAGGTAACAGTACATGCGAACAAAAATGATGAAGGGTTTAACATTTGTATTCGGAGGTGGTTCAATTTATAAGTTCTAGGGTATGACAATGGATGCAGGTGACTGAAGAGAGCATAGCAACACTCTAGAAGTCAAGGAACCAGAAGGAAGGTAATAGACTGAGTCATCCACATGAACGTTGAAATCACAGAGTGTGATGAAGAAGGTAGGAGTGGAACATGAGCCAGGACTAGGCTATCTGTGAGCAAAAAGGAATGGCCAAGAGATCAGTTGATGGCAGCAACAAGATTCAGAGAGAGAGATAGTCAGGGTGTGAACTTCAAGAGTGTAGCCGTTTGGGAGCAAGGAGAAAACCTACCCTCTTCACTGTAACAGGTGGGCCTTGAGGGAAATAAGGCGGTATCACTTATGAGGGCTATTAGATTAAAATGTTGTTCTCCAGTGAAAGTTACTTTACAGTCAAAAGCTGGGAGGGGAACTTCCCAAAAGGTTGAGTATGTAATATAAGGTTTAGTTATTTATTGCTTTTCAATATTGATTTTCAAAACTCAGTGTCTTAACAATCTTATTATCTTTCAAAATACCACAGATTGACTGGGTCCAGCTGGGTGATTCTTCTGATTCACAGGATGCCAGATGGGACAGACATCATCATCTGGGGCTTTGAATGGGCTGGAATGACCAAGGTGACTCATTTGCATATCTGGTGCCCTTGTGGAGGTGGCTGGAAAGCTGGGTTCAGCCAGCAGGGCTAGGTCTCTCTCTCTCTCTATCCCCCCGCCCCTCCCCCGCTTCCTTCCCCCCTTTCTCACTCTCTCCCTCCCCCACACCTTGTTTCTCCCTCCCTTCTCAGGGTCCCTCCTTCTTCACATGAACTTTCCTGAACTGTAGCTGGAATTTTTATATGGCAGTTGAGCATTCCCAAAAGTGCAAAAGTAGAAGCTGCCAGGACTTCTTGAGGCTTAGACCTAGAATTGGCGCAGTATCACTTCTGCAGCATTCTTTTCATTAAAGTGAGTTACAGGGTCAGTCCAGATTCAAGGGAGGGGAATCATTCGTGAACATCTATGGAGATCAGAACAAAAGAAAGTTCATTGATCCCAGACCCAGAACTTTTTGAGGATAGAGTGGAAGGGTTGACTTGGGAGGGATACAGTCAGTTTAGATCACTGGAAGGGCAGGTGTAATGGACGACAAGAGGGATTTGTACTTCCAAAGATGATTAAAGTAAATAGGAATTTGAGGCAAGTTGAGATTGGTTCTACTAAAACAGTGATTTTCAAATTTCTTTTTGATTATGCACACCTAACTGAAAATTTGTGAACCCTCCTCAAGTTGAACAATTACATAATTATTAATCATATTTACTAATGCTCTACTATAATCCATACCTTGTGAAACAAACATAAAAAGAGTCTGCAGATGATGAGATAAAGTTTAAATAATAATCTTTAAATTGTTTTATTTTGTTTATCAGTAATTTAGTGACCTTTTTGATCTGATGAGAGCAATTTGGCTAAAAACGCCTCATCAGTTTAAAAATCTTGGTTTAATACCTCGTGATATAACGTGCAGAGATCTGGTTCTAAGATCAGTGTATTTCCAAGTCTGCTTCAAGGGCTGTTTCAGCTGAAAAAAAGATCTCACAAAAATAAGTACAGCCAGATGGAAGAAGTGTACCATTGGTTGTGCTTGCTAAATCATGACACTCATTTTTCGATCCCATCCCCAATTATGCAAAGGGTTTCATTGAAATTCAAAATCATTCTCAATATCAGTTGTACTTGCAAACTTTCAGAAATTTTTGCATTTTTGTGTTCTAAAGAAATGTCTTCAAAGCACACTGAAATTACTTCCTTGAAAGATTTCTTGAAACATTTTAAAAACTCTATTTCTATGCTTTTAAGTGGGCAGATATTAAGAGTTTTTATATTTAAATTGTTTTCAGTAACAAAATTACATAATAATGAAACATTTCCAAGTATCTATTTTTAAAATGCTCTTTTTATAGCACAGATGTCCTGAAGAGTAGTCCTTTCTCCTTCATTATTAGAAATATTACCTTTACCTTGAAGGAAAAAATAAGAGTATTATTTTTTTTTAATCTGACAATACTTGTATTCATAGAAAAGGGCAGCACATTGGAAACATTTGTCAATTTATTAAAAAGATAAGTGTTACCCAGCTTTTAGTTTGAGAAGTCTTTCTATAAGACCAACAGTGAATGGATCACTATATAGTAAAAAAAAAAAAAAAAAAAAAAAAAAAACTTTTATGGTCAGCCCTTGTCTTATGGCAAAGACTCCATTATTACTTTAAAGATCTTGTTTTAAAAAACCAACCACACTGACAACATCCTATAGCATGTAAACTGTAGTACAACAGAGTACATGGAAAAGTACTGAATTTATGAGGGTCTCACTGCCAAGTCCTACTGGGGCTTCTCTATATGTTTGAATATGGGAGCAAGTGAAGACAGCAGTATTAGTACATTAAGTAATATTAGAAAAACATCACTTCATTTATTTATTTGTTTTTGATATCAGAGATTGAACCCAAGGACACTTAACCACTGAACCACATGCCCAACCTGTTTTTGGTTTTTTTAGACAGTGTTTCATTAAGTTGCTTAGGCCCTTGCTAAGTTGCTGAGGATGGCCTCAAACTTGTGATCCTCTTGTCTCAGCCTCCCAAACCACTGGGATTACAGGTGTGCATCACCATGCCCAGCTCTTTTCATATTCTTAAACACAAAATGGATATAAGTGTGAAATCTACTACTTCACTCTTGATCATCATTGTTTTGTTTTGCACATTGCCCTTTGGAAGACACGTTCTTGGAGGAGAATGAGGATGGAGTGGGACACTTTGCTCCAGCGACACAGCCCTGAGTGAAACAGCAAAACTTCAGGGTAACTGTTCCTTCTGGATTTACCTAGAGTGGTTAAGAATTCATGCCAAAAGTCTTACTGCCACACAATTATTACGTACCAACTATATGCTGATAAAGGTTTTAGCAATGACTTACGTTGAGCGAAAGGACTTGGGGAGGAGAGAGAAGGATGAAGAGATTAATTCTAGTAGCTTATTTTTTTTCACACAAAATTCTTAAATATCAAATCAGAGAAAATAAAAACCATTCATGTTGGACAAAACTCCAGATAATACAGAGATCTGATACAACCTGTAGCCTCTGGACACGTATCATATGCATTTATGAATGCACTCATACATATAACATTTTTTTCCAGAACTTTTGACATACGTTTTAGAAGCAAGGCAAATGGGTTTCATACTAATGGCTAGTTGTAAACACTAAGCTAAGGGCACAGATTTCTATTTAAAACACTCTTCTCAAGCACTTTAGTTACTAAGATAGAATTTAATTGGGCATGAAATGCTAAAAACAAAGAGAAAATACATACATCCCCCCAAAACAAAGGGCACAGCAGGACTTGTGCCATCAGAGAAAAGTATGAATCCAGAGGCTGAGGTCAGACAACAGTGTGCTGAGTTCAGAAATGCCTGGTGGGTGGTTCAGTGGACAAGAAGTACCAGTCCAAAGAAGGAAGTGGTTAGAAACATTTATCTTCTTAAGACAAATAAGCACATTGGATCAGTGACTCTCAGGCAAATCCTGAGTAACAGGATTGCTGGCTGTTTGGGAGTGATCATGAAGTGGATGTAGCAGTCCAGCGTGGTGGAGAAGAGTTCATGCTTGGTATCTCCCCACAGCTCAGAGGCTTCTCCTCTGCTGACTTCTAAGTAACCGTAGACCCTCTTCCCTACCCCCTTTTCTTTCTTTTCTTTTCTCTCCTCTACCCTCTCTCCCTGAATGTCTTCAGTTAATGTCTTCAGACTGTAAGTCATGTCTGGTCCTAGCAGAGCTCCAGTTGTGTATTTTAGCTACTATAATATTTCTTCCTACATATTATAAACAATCTAAATTTTATGTGCTCCAAACCAATTCTGATTGTCTTCCCACCCCCAATATGCTCCTCTCCCAGTCTTTACCCTCTCCTCATTTTGTTTAGCTCAAACATCTGGAAGTCATGTTGATTCTTTTCTTTGCCTCTCTGTCACCCTCTCCCTGCATCCTGTCCATCCATTTCTTCCTTGTCTCAACACATTTTTCACATCTGTCCACTTCTACTGCTACACCACCCTGGGCCAAGCCACCATCTTCTCATTCCTAGTCTTCTTCAAGAGCCTCCTAGCTGTTCACCCTGATTTCTCTCTTGCTCCTTTATAATTTAATCTCCACACAGCAACCAGGGTCATTATAAAATATAAATTAGACACATCACTCTTGTGCTTAAAAACTTCCAAATATCTCCTGCCTCACTTAGAAGGAAACTCAAACTCCTTACCCTGCTTATAAGCCCTCAAGTGATCTTTCCTATGCTTGCATTTACTTTATCTTCTTAAACCTTTTCCCTCTTACATCGCCTTTCTTTCTGTTTCCTGAACTTGCCAAATTCATTCCTGCTTTAGAGCCACTAAAATCGCTGTTCCCTCAGCTGGGAATGCTCTTTCCTCAGATATTTCCATAACAACCTCCTTGTCATTCAGGTCACAGATGGAGTATCTCAGAAGAACTAAGTTGCCTCACTTCTATAATGTACACAAATAAATCTAAAATCGTCACTCCACCACAGCATCCTGTTTTATTTTCGTTGCTTCGTTGTTACCTGATATTTTCTTGTTTTATTTATTTGTTTTCTCCCTGTACTGGATATAACAACGATGAGAACAAGGATTTTTGTCTTTGTTGTTAACTGGCATTGTAAGGACAGTCCCTGGCATGATTTTCTTTTGAAAAGCTATTGCATCTCCTAATTGACAGCTGTGGAAGAAGAGCTTTAAAGATAGAAAAGCATGAGCCTCATTAAAACGTGTCATATCTAATACTATTTAATGGATGAAGGGGCCATATCCAACAACAGTTTTGTTTTTGTTGGCAGGAGAGATGTCCAATGGAATAACCTTTTCCTAAAGAGTCTTAATTAGCTATAGACTTCTGATCAGGGAAATGAATGAAGAGGTTCCAGGCGCTCTGAGCATGTGCTATGCTGGTGACAGTGATAGGATTATTCAGGAGATAAAATTGTGGAAGGGTGCCAACTCATTTGTCCAGTTGGTTGTACTGTGAGGGATTGGGAGAATAGACCTGGGAGATAGCAATAATAGGAGAAATACAGGATAAAGCTGGGTAGAATTCAAATTAATTGCATAAACAGAGATCAGTTACTATGAAATATGATCATGCTTTCAAGAAAATTTGCTATATAAAGGTGGAGGAAAACATACATAGTTAAATGGAATCCAAGTCCTGGAATTCACTTCATATACACCTTTGGGCCAGACCATTCAAGTTTAGCCTTTAAGTAAATCTAACCATGAGAGTATTACTGAGAAATGCAGACTTACTGAAGGTTTAAGGGAAAAACAGAGGAGGGAGTCAAAGCAAAACAAAAAAGCCTAAAACTCTGTTCTTTCTGCAAAGTTTTTCTTCATATAAATTGTTTTATTCCTTCTGGTTCTTGATGAGAATATTCTCAGAAGCTTTTCTAACTATGCTGCTCAGTTCTCTTTTTTAGAGACCAGTCAGTTTGCATTAAGTTTCTCAGCAAAGCAAGGTCTCTAATTGTCTGCCAAATTGTGACCACTTATTGTCCCCCCTCCCCACACCAGCATAGGGGTGTGGGTGGGGAAAATAACTCAACTCTTCTGCCACAGATGTGTCTGAAAATGGAAAATAATCCAATTCATTAGAGTTTAAGTTTCATGATGGGGTTGGAAAGAATCTGAAAAGTTAGCTCGGGCATAATTAACCTTGAATGCCACTCCTAACATTTTTGCTTTGTAGGTCTTGAAGATTTTTGAGGAGTGATGTTTAATGATCAGATTTGTGTTATAGGAAGATCACTCTAGGGACAACATGAGGGCTAAAGTAGAGAAGTAACCAATTAAGACAAGAACACAGATTTCAGGTATTTTAAAGGTATTCTGTGATAAGGATTTAAAATTGGAAATGACACGTCAGAGATAATATATTGTAAACTCAAGAATATTCAGAATTTTAAGTTTGGTTGAAGGTAGATGGTGACAGTTTCCCTCGTTTCTGGCTTTAGCAGCCAGTGGGAGAGTAATACAATTAACGGAGTTAGGAATGTAAACAATGAACAGCTGAGCTATTTTAGTGCGTATTTTATGATGTGTTTTTGTGGGCAGAGATAATGATTTAGATGTCAAACCAGACAAGTGTGAGTAGGAATATAACAAGCCCACATGAAGACATACAGTATTTGGAGATGCAGTAGAGGGTTTAAAGAAAGGTTAAAGCAAGAGAGAATTAGTTGTACAGGATGATGGCGAAAATGACGGAAGCAGATAAATGAGGCTTGAGCAAGAGTGGAGCTGGAAGAAAACAGTGCTTAGATCAGGTACAATATTGCATTTAAGAAAATTGTGGAAAAAAGACAAGAAGAGAAACAGATTGACCATGTGTTGTCAGAAGAAGGGTTATCAATAAAAAGGAGACTATTATTTTTGAAAAAGTGAGAACCATGTGAGAATTTAGGAAAAACAATTGGGATAAATTACAAGTGGATATGGAATTTCAACATGCTATGAGTTGTCAATCATGAAGTTTAATTACGATAAACTGTTCATCATAAGCCCTGAATACAGTGAAATTGTGGGAGGGCAGGAAGATAAGGGAGACTTTTTAGCTCTGAGAGTGGGAAAGAAGGAACAAAAGAATTCCCATTTTCAGGAATTTTTGTACAAATCTAAGCAATCTAAATGAGACCTTTCAGCTTTCTCTGTGTCTTCTTGGTTAGGAGTCAGCAAACTTTTTATGTAAAGAGCCATACTAAATATTTTTGGCTCTTTGTGGGCCATACTGTCTGTGTCTCAGCTGTTGACCTCCACCTTTGTAAAGCAGCCATAGGTGTTACAGATGGGCGCACCTGTGTTTCAATAAAACTGTATTTATAAAAACAGATGATGAGCTGGATTTGGTTCAATGGCTGAAGTTCTGTGACCCCTATTCCTGATCAAGCAATGCCTGTGAGATAGCTTTCTGGCCAGGTTGAAGCATGTTTGATCTTGATATAAATATTACTTAACTAAAAATCTCCTGCAGAGCTGGGTCAGTTTTGTCCAGGTGAAACTCACTTTTATAATTTCAGATTTTGGTCTTGGTAAACATTAAGCTGGCGAACTTTAAAGATCCAAAAAAAGTGAGATGATATTGTTTAATCAGCAAGGGGAATTTTGATGTTATTGAGGTAAAGACTGGTACAGTTAACTGAATATACACAGGACTTTCAGTGTTCCTTGGACTGTTGACAGCTACATGCAGTTTCTGTAGCTCCTTCATTATCTTTTTATCCTCTAATTTAATAGATTAATCAAAATGTTAACAAATAGGCCAATCCCGTTGATGTGCTTAAGTTATAAGACAATTACTTGTCTTATTTGTATGCACTAATCAATGATTTGCTTATATGCTATTATTAAACACTATAATTAAAATAGGTACATAACACTCAATTGGATTATTGTCACTTTTTTATTATTCAACCAATCCTGTGATCTTTATTCAATTAAGCATTTTTCTTTAGTCATAATTAAAAACACAAATGTATTAATTAATTTATTCATTGAAATCTCATTCAGTGCCATGTATCAGGCAAAATGCAATGTGCTAATAAAAAGACAATCCTCAAGATGTTTTCCGAAGTCATATATGGCAGAAAGGTTAACACTGAGAAATGGACAGAGGTCATTTGATTTATCTGTAAGAAAATCCGAGGGGAACTCAGAGAGTAGTTTTAGTATAAGTTGGCATAACCCTGATTTTTCATACTGTCTCAATGGCACCCTGTTGAGATTCCCAATAGTACAAACAACACAAGAGTAGGAGTCTTTGTTTCTTCATAGAGCTTGTTTGTCAAACTCTTTCTTTACTTTTCCTGGTGGGTTGGGCCTCAGAGCAGTCTCAGCTGAGATTTTTATTTGTAACCAATAGAAATCAGCTCTACTAAGCATAAGCTGAAACAGAATTTAGTAAAGGATATTGGATAGTTCTCAGCTAGAACCATGAAATCACCATTCCCTAGACATTGCATCTTGAATAGCTGTCAACGCTGATAAGAAATATTAGATATGGTTGTAGGACTACTACCACCGAGGTTTCTGGGTTATATGCTTCACAATCCCTGCTTCCTTGTGTTACTAACTCCTGAGTCAAAGCCTGGTACACTTTTTTCCCTACCTGTAAAGGAGACTAGAAAGGAGAGTATCCAGCTTCTATATTGGGCAGGGAGACTTATTCTCCCATCAAGATTTATAAAGAGTACAATTTCCAAAATACAGAAAAGGGCTCAAATGCTGAGCAGCCTAAAGAAGTACCTCCTACAAGAATTCAGA
Source organism: Sciurus vulgaris (assembly GCF_902686455.1). Lineage (NCBI taxonomy): Eukaryota > Metazoa > Chordata > Mammalia > Rodentia > Sciuridae > Sciurus > Sciurus vulgaris. The sequence goes on from NC_136469.1 coordinate 61,325,009, forward strand.
AAGGTACATCCAGCTATCCTTACTTCTTTGATTTAGCCTAATTGATTCTAAGGTTCAGAATCTATCCTAAACAATTAGTTCTCCACTTTTTCCATCCTTGCATTTTTAAGAAAATAGCTTTCTTCAGTCCAAAAGATACAAAATAACCCTCAAGTCTCAAAGGTCCAAAAAGACCCTAAAGTGCGAATGACAAAACTCTAAAAGCCCAGGGATTAAATGATTTAAAGATGCAAAAGTGAAAAGATCAAAAATTCCTGGTTCCCTCAGTTTGCTTTAATTCTCCTATAAATGTGTTATAGTTTGGATCTTGAATACCCCCCAAAGACACTTGTGTTAAAGATTTGGTTCCCAGTCCATGGTGATATTAAGAGGTTGGACCCTTGAGGAGATGGGGCCTAGTAGAAAGGAGTTAGGTCATTGGGGCATTCCCTTGGAGAGGACATTGAGACCTTGGACCCTTCCTGTCTCCTGTTTTTGCTTCCCAACTGCCTTGAGGTCAACAGACCTCATCGGTCACATACTGCCCATCATGGTATACTGTGCTGCCACAGGCCCAAAGCAACAGGGTCAAGTAACCAAGAATCAAAACCTCTGAAGCCATGAGCCAAAGTAACCTTTTATCTTTTTAGGTTGATATTCTCAGGTATTTTGTCATAGTAAAAGAGTTAACAAAAAAAGTTTTAATATAGTCTTATATATCTTATTTATCTCCCAAAGATATAAAGGGAGAGAGAGAAAAAAAAAAAAGAATCTTCTCTCTTGCTTTCCTCCTTTCTTCCTCTGCCCTCAAAGAAGAGGAGCTTGCATATGGGTCAAGGACATAAACAGCATGGATTGGAGCCCATCTTCTCTCAGTTCTTTTCTGCATCTTCTATCCCCATGGCTCCTCCTTTATGTCTACCTATCTTCCTATCATATCATTGGAATATATTCACCCCCATCTTTGTAGGATGTTCTCCTGTTTCTAAAAGTTCCCTTTTAGCATCATTCCAGGTTTTGAATATTTTTATGATGTCCATATTTTTCTCTTCATGCCTTCTCCTACTGTGTATTTGTAATACCTCTTTCTCTGCAGTTAATGCAAGAGGGGCAGGATGTGGGATGAATAGCAACCATGATTTTTAATAACACCAATTTTTTTTAAAAAAAGGTGGGTAGCATTTGTTTCCCCAGATCCTCACCCATTTGTGGTGCAAAGTGAATTCAATTAGGTTGATAGGATCTTTTCCTTTGTTTCATGCTGTACACAGCTAGTCTGTAGATGAGAGTTTGTCATTGTATAAAAGTTTGTGTAGAAGTTTGTTTTGTATAAAAAGTTTCCAAAATTACATCCCTGGGGTCAAATTCTGCCTGCAGATTTGTTTCAAGCAGCACACATGGTTTTTAAACATTCTAAAACTTGAATACTGGGCTGGGGTTGTGGCTCAGTGGTAGAGTGGTTGCCCAGAATGTGAAACGCCCTGGGTTCCATCCTCAGCACCACATATAAATAAATAAATAAATAAATAAATAAATAAATAAATAAATAAATAAATAAAATAAAGGTCCATCCACAACTAAAAAAATGTTTTTTTTTTTTTTTAATGTAAATACTCTGGTTCTCTGCAGGCTGCACCATTCTCTACTGTTTTTATGCTTATACTTTCTGTCAATCTTTGAAAACATTTGCATTGAGTCCCCTGCTAATGCTAATCTACACTGATCAGATTTCACTTCCACATTTTTGTAGTTAGATTCAATTGCCTTTAGATGTTAGTCTATAGTCAACTTAATTGTTTTCATTACCCTTCTCATCTTTTGAATAATTTGGTAATGGGTATGTGTAACTGTTATTTTTTTTACTAACAGTTGATTCACTTTGACTTTTTGATTCCTTTTCCATTGAATCCCAACAGTAGCAACTTTGAATTTTATAAAAATTCTTTTTATTTGTTCTCATTGTATATCTCTTCTTTTCTGTCTGGTAGGTATGTCTATCCCTAGATAAATTGCAGATAATGTGCTATATCTGATCAGTTGCTATCAATTCCTCCTGTAGAGCAGGGAGACACCCAGACCCAATCTGAACACAGGATCCACCTGTTTCTGGAGCCTGTGCTTCTTCCACACCTCTGCTTCCTGCAGGCATCTTGTGAGCACTTGTGATCACATCTGTCAGCTTTGCCACCTATCTTTAGATTTCCAACGAACTCTTCCTGTTGGCAAGATTCAAATAAGCTGTTCACAAAACCTTCTTAAAATATGGATAATCTATGGTTATTTTAATTGATTTCAGAGAAGATATTTTGGGAGTAAATATATTTTGTCTTTACTAATGATTTAAAAGAATCATTTTCTTCTTCTCTCCCTGTGCCCTCGAGGAGGAGAAGCTTGCCTATAGGTCAAGGATCTAAGGAGCACTGGATTGGAACTCATCTTTTCTCAGCTCTTTTCTGTGTCTTCTATCCTCCAGCTTTCCTTTGTGCCTACCTTTCTTCCTGTCATGTTATTGGAGTAGTACGGTGGAGGCTGGATGAGTTTTCAGGCCTCCCTTACTTTGGGAAGCTCTGTGGACCAGATGTTAGCCTAACTTTGATATAGGCCTTAAGATAAAAGGGTAAAAAGAGTCCTTGAGGCTTTTGTGTGAGTCCAGACTATTTCATCAGAATGAGAAATGAAATAGTAAACACAACAGAGAGTGCTTTTGCCTGAAATGCACCTTGGGATTTGAACATGGCAGCTGGCTAGGAAATAGGGCTCAGGATGCTGACCATATGTCTTTCTTTAGAGACACATCTAAAAACATGTTCTACTTTCTGGGCTTTAAGTCACAGTTGATTTGCTTACTATAAAATACTCATTTTATCCTGTTATTTTAGATTTTGTACTCTGCATTTCTAATATCTATTATCAAATGATAAGGTAACTTCACCATAATTCCAATAGTGTTCTGTGTTATCCAGCATAATTTTCTGATCTGCTATGTTGGCCTTGCTCCAAGCTCTCGGAGAGGCATAGAATATTACTTTTATTTTCCCTTTGTTGCCATTGCCTACATTTTTTCTTTTTTAAAATTATTAAAGTAAGACATGCTGTTAACATTTTATTAACTTATTACTAAATTTCTCTCTCAGTATTAGACTTTGATCTTTCTTCCAATGCATGTTTTATAATAATCCGTCTCTATGAAATCTAGGATAGGGTTCTTTTCACTTCCTTACTTGACTAGCTATTGTATATGAAGCAATTTGGTTTGGGAATAATTATTAGGTACATGTAACTAGATTTTTCTTATTGTAGAAGTCCCCTGATTTTCTTTTCTTTACTTTTATTTTTCACTTTAAATTCTTCAAAGATGAGAGTCCCCATGGGACTGGGGAAACTAAAACAGCACCATCCAATAGAGTTTTCTACAGCAATGGAAATGTTCTATGGTTATGTTTTCAAGTGTAATAAACACCAGCCACATATGGCTGTTGAGCATTAAGATTGTGGTCAGTGCAACTGAAGAACTAAAATTTGAATTTAATTTGAATTTCAATAGTCATTTGTAGCTAGTGGCTTATTACTGGATAGCACTAACTAGAATGCACTTTCTAAAATTAGTTTGTTTAGTTTATGCCTTCTATTTCATTCTTTCACATTTCAAACTTGATATATCAACAATATATTAACATTTTATTACCCTTGAGTCTGTGCAGAAAATGAAAGTCAAGCTCTAAGATTCTTTGAGATTAAAGACTGGAGTCTAAAAGACAAAGTTCAGACCTGAATAGGTTCTTCTGTTTCTCTCTATCCCCAGGAACATTCAGTTGCAATTGAATTTAAAAGCATGAATAACCTCATTTCAAAGTTGAGTGATATAATCGTGGTTTCAATTTTCCTATCAAACCAGCATATATTTCACTCTTGCACATGAGATAGTGGAAAGAATACTGGTTTAGCATTATAAGATTCATGTTCCACTTACAGCTCTGCTATCGAGTAAATGGATGTATTTGGTCAGATCACTCACTTACCTGAGTTTCAGTTTTCTTATTGAAATTTAGCATAGGGATAATGATCCCTTCCTGCCAAAATTAGAAGCTTGGTGAACTAATAAATGCTAAAGAAATATATTATAAACATTGTTTACCATTACTTTTCTAGTCATAATATTAATTCAGTCTGGGAATTTTGGGGCTCTTAGTTCATAGTTACTGGATTTTCTTGGCTATTTCTCAAATTATCTGTGGGGAAAACCAGGTTTTTTTTTTTGTTGTTGTTTTTTTTGTTTTTTTTTGTTTTGTTTTTATACTGAGGATTGAACCAAGGGGCACTTTAACACTGAGCTACATTCCCAGTTCTTTTCATGTTTTATTTTATATTGAGACAGTGTCTTGCTGAATTGCTGAGGCTGGTGATCCTCCTGCCATAGCCTCCTGAGTTGCTGGAATTATTGTTATGCACCACCTTGCCCAGCAACAACCTGGTTTTTTAAAGTTTCAAGCAGTTGTGAACCAATAGATACAACAGAAATGAACTACCAGAGAACATAATAAACATAATTTTTTAAAAAAATTCTGTAGATGAAAAATTATTGCCAATTGCTATGAAAGATTCCAAAGGTATATTCTTGATTTCTGAACTTACTAAACCACAGATCACTAACAGTTTTTGTGTCAGTACCAGTCTTCTGAAATTTGAGCAGAACCCTCTAAGCAATTCAGGGCTACATTGTTAATACAGTATTTAATTTGCATTAAATAACCCATTACACTTAAGATGCCATATTTATTACTCAGTACAAAAAGTAAGAATTACAAGAGAATTAAGAAATTTTATCCTTTTCTTACAAAAATCAACTTTTATTGAGCCCAGCATCTTTTTTTCCCCTTTCTTCTTTTGGTGTTAGGAATTGAACCCATGGTCCTAAGCATGCTAAACACACGTGGGCCCAGAGTCTTAATGGTTTATTTGTGTGGAATTTTGAAATACAGCCGTATGTATTCCTATGTAAAATGAAGGAAAATGAAATCAATAGAACTACTGAAGCATGTAGGTACTAAATATATGGTCTACTTGTCTACTATTTATTTTAAAATATACAATTATACCATAGTAATATGTTTTGTTACAAGATAATATGCTCAATTCATAAGTTTGGGCAATTACTTGCTTAATACCTATTCTGTTGGTTTATTAAACAATCTTACCTCCACCTATTTTAATTTTTCTAATTTAAATAAATATTTTCAGATTAAAATTTGAAACTACTTTAAAAGTTTGCTTTTTTATTGATTACAACAAAGTAGACTAAGCATATGTATTTTTTTGCCAGTTTATTGACTTCTTGTGAAAAACCTAATGCTGACAATCGGGCTACACAAATCTTCCTTTTAAATTAAAATTTATGAATTGGACATAGAAAAAATGATGAGTATATTTATTTTGAATGATTGAGTGGTCCCCTATCAGTAAGTCATATGACTGGAGAAGTTTCTTTTCTTAGATCCTCCTAGCTGTCTCCCTCTAACCCTTCTTTCATTTAGCCTCTTTAAAGAACTGGCTCTCAGAGCCACATGTGGTGCACACATCCATAATCCAGAGATGCTGAAGGATGAGGTAGGAGGATCACAAGTTTAAAGCCAACAGGGGAAATTTAGTTGAGATACTGTCTCAACATTTAAAAAGGGGTCGTGGTGCTGCTAGGGATGTGACAGTTGTGGAGTGCCACTGGGTTCAGTCCCTGGTACTGAAAATAAATAAATAAATAAATAAATAAATAAATAAATAAATAAATAAATAAATAAGTAAGGAACTGTTTTCTCACATTAAGACATGTGGCTGAGATATCCAAGGCGTAGACTGGGTGAGTGGCCTCAGGGTGGGTTCAGCCTTATCAGATTCACAGAAAAGGATAAGGTGACTTAGCACATTAAAGATCTTAGAAGAACTCAGAGTTTAGCTGAACTTTAGCATTTTAAAAATATTTAAAATGCTTTTAATATGCACAGGCCATCATGTAGAAAGACTGCAATGCCTGTTTCATTGATTTGTTAACAATATATTTGGCAAATACTGAACGTAGATGAGAACTGTAGTCTATGGAAGATACGGCTACCAATATTGTAAGTATTTTCATCTATTTGTCTAAGTTACATACTATTATTCATTTGCTAAAGGTCCTCAAAGACTATTTGTTTACTTATATTAATACACACTTCAAACTTACCTCAAAAGTATAGAGAGTAACATAATGAATACTCTTATATTTACCACCTGGATTTAGGAAATTCTAACATTTTAGCAGGTATGTGTTCATTATTTTTTAAACATTGCATTTGAAACTTCCTGTGTATTCTTGTTCATCTCCCTTCTCTTTTTCCCTAGAGATAACCACTTTGTGTTTTTCCATTATACTTTTACCATTGTGGCAGAGATAGCTGATGGGATCCCAGCATCTTATTTACTCTATCAGTGCATTCTATCTGGGCATGTGGCCACGAAGTAAACCACATTTCCAAACCTCTCCTACAGGAAGGCATGACTAAATTAGGAACAGTTGCAAGTCGTTGAAATAATGATGCAACTTCCAGGTAACTTCTTTAAAGATGCTTGCCCTCTAACTTTTCCTCCTTCCCATTTGCTGGAAATGTGGTAACGGAAACAACTTTGGGGAATGCACATGTTAAGAAGCCAGAGGTATCCTGCTGGTCTGCATTCTTGCAGGAACCTCAGGAAGCAAAATGTATCTACCTGCCCTGGAAGTTTGTGTAGATAGAAATAATCCTTAGCCATCTTCTTAAAGACACTTAACTTCTAAAATGTTTATTATCTCCAAACTGATATGTTTGTATGGAGCTATGTAATATGGCCAACGCATCACATTTACAATGGTGGTCCCATAAAATCACAATGTCTATTACCTAGTGAAAACTGGACTGAAAAAGAGGAAAGAGAAAAGAAAACTGTTGGAGATGAAAAAGCAGAACCCCCAAGAAGATTCACAGGGAAAGGTTTAGCAGAAGGTTTTGCAGATCTCAATGAGCTCCTCAAAAGTTTGAAAACCTGCAACCAACACCAAAAGGTGCTCATTAAAAGATATGTTCATGGTGCATTATCTTCTAACAAGCAAATTTATGATTAAAAAAAAGAAACAAATCAAGAAAAGAACCATGGATATATTTCTAAAAAGAGTGATACCTCCTCAGGAAGCTCCTCAGCAGGTTCTTCAGGAGGTATTACAGAAGAGCCCTTGTTCTTATAGGAGATAACAGCTCTATGTGTGTTATGGAAGAACTTCAGTGGGACAAGATGTGGAGATAGAAGACATTGATCCTGATCCTGGGTAGACCTAGGCTAATGTGTGTTGTCTTAATTTTTACCAAAATAGCTTAAAAATAAAATAAATTTTAAAAATAGGAAAAACTTACAGAATAAGGATATAAAAAAGATACTTTTGTGGAGCTGTGCAAAGTGTGACTTAACCTAAATATGACAAGAGTAAAAAAGTTAAAATTTTTTAGAAGTTTATAAACTAAAAGAAAAAGATATAGTAAGGTGAACTTATTGATAGAAGAAAATTTTAGAATAAATCTAGTGTAGCCTAAATGAATGTAAGCATTTATAAAGTCTATAGTAGTAGACAGTAATAGTGATATTCTAGGTTTCACATTAACTCACTACTCACTGACTCACCCAGAGCCACTCGCATTCTTATATGGTAATTGCCCTATATGGATATACCAATTTTTAAAATCTTTAGACCATATTTTTTTTAATGTACCTTTCTATTTAGATATGTTTAGATACACAAATACCATTGTGTAACAACTGCCTGCGGTATTCAGCATGGGAATATATTGTGTGTATATACCACATTTTCTTTATCCATTCATCTGTTGTGGACCACCTATGTTGGTTCCATAGCTTGGCTATTGTGAATTGAGTTGCTGCAAACATTGATGTGGCTGCACCTCTGTCATATGCTGATTTCTAGTCCTTTCGGTATATACCGAGGAGTGGGATAACTGGGTCAAATGGTGGTTCCATTCCAAGTTTTCTAAGGAGTCTCCATACTGGTTTCCAGAGTGGCTGTACCAATTTGCAGTCCCACTAGCAGTGTACAAGTGGACCTCCCCTCCCCCCCCCCCCGCCACATACTTGCCAACATTTATTTTTGCTTATATTCTTGATATTGCCATTCTGACTGCAGTGAGATGGAATCTCAGTATAGTTTTGATTTTCATTTCTTTAAATTGCTAGAGATGTTGAATATTTTTTCATATATTTGTTGACCCATCTTATTTCTTTTTCTGTGAAGTGCCTGTGATACCTCCTCAGGAAGCTCCTCAGGTAGGTTCTTCAGGAGGTATTACAGAAGAGACCTTGTCCCTTAGCCCATTCATTGATTGGGTTATTTGGCTTTATGGTGCTGTTTTTGAGTTCTTTATATATCCCAGAGATTAATGCTCTGTCTGAGGAGCAGGTGGCAAAGATTTTCTCCCATTCTGTAGGCTCTCTCTTCATTCTTGATTGTTTCCTTTGCTGGGAGGAAGCTTTTTAGTTCGATGCCATCGATTCTTGATTTTACTTCTTGCACCTTATGAAGTCTTGTTGATGGAGTCAGTTCCTAAACTGACATAGTGGAGAGTTGGGCTTACTTTTTCTTCTGGTAGGCACAGGGTCTTTGTTAATGTCTAAGTCCTTGATCCACTTTGAGTTGAGTTTTGTGCAGGGTAAGAAAGAGAAAAAGGTGTAGATTTTAAAAGTTACCTATATTAACTTATGTAACCTTGGTCATTCAACTTGACATGGTACTGCATTATGAGGATATATACTTGATGTTCTGATTTTCCTTTTCTGGCTCTACTTCTGTGCTCATCCCTGTTTGTCTGATGATTCTGTGGTTGTCTCTGCCCAGATTCCCTGGGTCCAAGGGCAAAATCAGGTTTTATCGTATTATTTTGGAATCATTGCTACAAGCTGACTTGACAATATTGTAGATCTGTTCATCAAGCCAGCTGGTATTTCAGAGTCAAAGACATGTGCCTATTTTCTCCCTGTCTAAGCCTGAAGCTTGTGTAACATGACCAAAGCAGCAAAATCTAACATTTCTTTTCTTTTCTTTTAGGAGGTAAGTTACCCCTCAGGCCCTAGCTTTGAGCAGTGGTTCTGGTGTCAGTCTTCCACCTTGAGTGGCATGTTTTCTGTCCCAGTTAGTCTTTAGAAAGTGAATTCCAGACTTCAGTATTTATTTTTGAATTTAAAGTCCAGCAAAGTTTGTTTCATTTCTCTTCTTCCTGTCCCTGGATATTTATCTGCTTGAGTCTGACTAGATCTTTTTGGTTTTCTCTCTTAATATTTTTGTCTATTAATATTACATTTTTGGTGCTGTGTGGATATGTGGAAGTCTAAATTTACAGTGCCATCTTCACTGCAAATCTCTCAACACTCTTCTCAGGGCTAATACTTCATATTTTCTCTACACCAGAAAGAGGAGATGAAAAAGACAGAATATTTAGAAAGAATCTCTCTGCTTAAACTACAGAAACTACAAAAACTATGCTTTTTGTTGGTATGAGAATTTACGCTGCCCAACCTTCATGTGGAAGGGAAATCATACTTTTGTTAAAAGGTAAAGTTATATAATCTAGTCTCATAGCTTCTCATGAGTAGAAATTTATTTTAGTGTAATATTTTTGTGACCACTCATTGTGTGGCCCTAGAAATTCTAAAAATGTCAGAAACAACTATATTCTGACTGTCTTATCCTTAGGATAATCTGCTAGAACTCTTCATAATACTGTGGGACTCCCTACAAGTTGTCTCCTATCTTTTAATAATTTTATTTATAGTTCAATTATTTGTGCTAGTTTTTGAAGTTTACCTTTGTACCCATTCCTTTACTGTATTTTGTAATTTATAAATTAAGAGGCTTAATTATAAATACATAGGTTTAAGAGTAAAGATCTCTCCATTTTAGCCAAACTTTGCCATTAATTAGCAAATTGATGTCACTTTAACCATTTCTTTGTGTATGAAAGAAGGTATATTACTTTCTATTGCTCCCATATTGAATTATTGAATTATCATAAACTTACTGACTTAAACCAATTCAAACCTATTATCTTACAGTTCTGGAGGACAGAAGTCCAAAACAGTTCTCCTTGACTAAAATTGAGATATTGGCAGTAGTGCATTCCTTTTGGAGGTTCTAGGGGAGAACCTAGCCTTTTCCAGCTTCTTGAGACTTTCTTGGTTGCAGCCCCTTCTCTACCTTCAAAACCATGGCAGAGCATCTTCAAATTTCTTGCTGGCTCTGACTTTTTTTTTTCCTCTTCTGCTTATAAACACCCTTGTGATTTCACTGGGCCCACCTGGATAATCCAGGGTCCTCTCCACATCACAGGTTCATCTGATTAGGAATCGTAATTCCATCTACAACCTTTTGTTATGTCACCAAACATATTCACAGGTCCTGGGAATCAGGACATGGACATCTGTGAGGGAACCGTAATTCTGTCTACCATGGAGATATTAGCATTTCAAGTCAGAGGGAAAAAGTGATGATAAATGAGTGAAATAAGCAGCTAGGAAATTAGAACTAGGAACTTGGAAAATTAGAACTAGGGCTGTCTACCTTAATTTCAATAACATAATCACGATAACTGGATGACATAAAATCATAAATGTAAAGAAGGAATATTTCAACATGTCCAAAGAGATGTGTCCGGTGCTCATCTCCTCCTCCCCAAGAGAATGAAAGTAACAGGTAGATAGCTGTATTTTGAGGTGAGGAACCATGATAGAACACTGGAATTCATCAAGGGAGAGACTGGAACTAAAATTTGGAGACTTGAGATGGCAGCATAGAAAGAGGAATAAGAGGGGAAGGCAACTATTTTCTCAGTTCTCCAATCACGAAGGTGGGACTTTCCTTTGCAGGGGAAAGGGTAACAGGGAGAGTTCCGGCAAACCTCATCAACACAGATGCTGGCAATTCTAGCTACTGGAAAGTTTTACAGTCATCATAAGCTTGCAGCCCAGGTAGGGGAGCAACCTGGAATCTGCATACCAATCTCACTTTGGAGAAGGAATTACATTATTTCCCCATCAACCTCCAGATACCAGGCTGCTGTAGCTTGATGCCAGCTTGAAAAAGGAGGTGTTAACTGAATTCATACTTTCTTAAGGGTCAGAAAGCTTCATATATCCCAATACCTGGGACCCACAGACATTACACCACACTAACACAGAGGACTGTACCTCACAAGCCCAACTTGATTAAGCAAAGCAACTGTGACCCCAATACCCAAGCCTGCGCAATGCCCTACAGGAGATATGTGTGTTAGCACAGACGGGGATGAAAGTGCCACTCTCAAGAAATGAGAAATGAAGGCACTTGTCCCCTGGGACTTCAGGTGTGGCCGCCATGGGACTGGGAGTGAGCATGGCATTGATGTTGCCTGCTGCTGTCCGCCACTGTAAGGCTGGATGTGGGCATGTTCCAGGTCCGGGACTGAGACAGGGTTTTGCGCCAAGGACATCTGATGCTGCATCCTTCACACACAGGCAAAGAAAGAAACTAATTTGATCAAATTATGTTATATGCATGTATGAATATGGTATAATGAATTCCACTATTTTGTAAAATTATAATGCATAAATTAAAAAGTAAAAATCAAAGAAGAAAAAAAAGTAACTAAGAAGTCAGCCTCTGGGACCTTTGGAACATGATTATATCAACAATTACTCTTGTTTTGGGAGTACCTGAAGGGGAAGAAAAGGGAGAAACATACAAAACCTATTCAATGACATATTATCTACAAACTTCCCCAATCTTGAGAAAGATGTTGATATCCAGGTGAAGGAGGTTGATAGGGCCCCAAATAAACATGACCAGAATAAAATGGTGAGGGTGGACATACTTATCATATCATGCTCCAGATCTTAGAAGAAAAGCTGAAAGCTTTGGATATACCATGCTGGCTGTGAGTGTTTTATATATATATATATATAATACACACACACACACACACGTATATACACACATATATATACATATATACATAATATATATTATACATATATATGTCATTATATATAAATAAATATTACATATATATAAGACAGCATTATATATATATATAATCTTGAGGTATATTCTTTCTAAATCTAATTTGTTCAGATTATTTGGGGGGGGGCGGGTTACTGGGGATTGAACCCAGGCATGCTTTACCACTGAGTTACATTCCCTTTTTATGTTGAGACAAGGTCTTCCTAAATTGCTCAGGGCCTTGCTAAATTGCTGACTCTGGCCTCCAACTTGCAATCCTCCTGCCTTAGCCTCCCAAGTCACTGTGATTACAGCCATGTGCCACTGTGCTTGGCCAAAGGGATGCGGATTTTTTAACCAAATGCTTTATTCTAGTTCTAAAATTTCTTTACTTGTTTATTTCTAGTTTTATTCCATTATTGTCAGAAAAGCACAATTAGGCAAGAAAAATAAAAGATATACAAATAGGCAAGAAGGAAGTCAAATTATCCCTGTTTGCAGATGACATGATTCTATACACAGAAAAGTCTAAAAATTTCATCAAAAGTCTATTGTAACTGATAATGAATTCAGTAAATTTGCACAAAGTCAATATAACATTATACACTTATAATGTGACTGCTGAGATAGGAATCACGAAAGGAATTCCATTCACAGTAACTAACAAAAATAAAATAAAATAAAATCCCTAGAATAAACTTGACCAGGAATATGAAAGATCTCTATAATAAAATTTTGAAAACTCTGATGAAAGAAATTAAAGAGAAGAACAACAACCAAAAACAAAAACAAAAACAAAAAGAGTAAAGATCTCCCATGTTCATGGAGTGGAAGAATTAATATTATTAAAGTTTCCATAACAACCAGAGCAATCTACAGATTCAATTCAATCCTCTTAAAAATATCAATTGACCTTTTCATGAAACTAGAAAAAAAACGTAAAATTCACATGGAAGCACAAAAGACCCTAAATAACCAAAGTGATCTTTGGCAAAAAGAACAAAGTTAAAAATACCAATATCTTCACTTCAAAACATATTACAAAACAAGAGTAACAAAAAAAATCAGCATTGGCTTGGTAAAAAACAGACACAAAGAACGGTGGGATAAAACAGAATTCATAATGAATTTTTTTTTTTTTTTTTTTTTTGGCGGTGCTGGGGAGCGAACCCAGGGCCCTGTGTTTGAAAGGCAAGCACTTTACCAACTGAGCTATCTCCCCAGCCCTCTAATGACTTTTTTTTAGAAGTCTTTCTAAGTTGTTGATGGACCTTTATTTTATTCATTTATTTATATGCGGTACTAAGAATTGAACCTAGTGCCTCACACATGCAAGAAAGTGCTCTACCACTAAGCCACAACCTCAGCCCAAAACTCCTAGTGGCTTGAATGTAACTCAGTGGTAGAGTACTTACTTAGCAATATCAAGGCTGTTGGGTTCAATTCCCAGTAAATAACACACACACTCACTCAAAAAAAAAGGAAAGAAAAGAAAATAGAATGCCAGAAAATATCCCCATAACAGCCAAAAATATATATTGGAGAATAGTTTCTTCAGTAAATGGTGCTGGGAAAACTGGTTAACCCACATGCAGAAGACTGAATTTGACTCCTCTCTCTCATCTTGTACAAAAATCAACTCAAAATGGATCAAAGACCTAAATATAAGACCTGAAATACTAAAAGAAAATATAGAGGAAACATGGGAAGACATAAGCATAGCATATGCAATGAACTTTTTGGACAAGATCCCAAAGCACAGAAACAAAAGCAAAAATAGAAAAAAAGGATTATATCAAATTAAGAAGTTTCTGAACAACAAACTAACAACATAGTGAAGAAACAATTAAAGAATGGGTAAAAAAAAAATTGCAAATGACTGCAAAAATTAATATCCAGAATACATAAGGAATGTAAAAAATTCAATAACAAAACCCAAATAAGCCAGTTTAGAATGGGCAAAGGATGTGAATAGACATTCTCAAAAGGGGAAATTCAAATGGCCAAAATGTTTTGAAAAAATGCTCAACTTCAGTTAAAATCACAGTGAGTTATTACTTCATCCCAATTAGAATGGCTATTATAAAAAAGTTAGAGGCTCTTTCCACGAGGCGATCCAAGATGGCGGACTAGAGGGTGACTGCATCTCCAGTTGCTCCAGAACCCAGGATTCAAGAAGGTGAGGCATTGAGAGACTCAGACTAAAATAGAGCAACGGGGTGAGACTCCCCCACTGGGTAAAGCTCAGCCTGGGCGACAGGCCCGGATAGATGTGGCTTATCAGAGCAGGCCAGGGTAGCTAGAGTCTTCCCCAGGTAGCCCTGCTCACTCTGGTGGTGGGCTCCTCCCACACAGCCAACTTCTCCAGCTTCTCGGAGCAGGCCCCCCAGTGAGAGCCTTTCTGCACAGAACCAGCTCCAAGTCTGGGAGCCAGCACGGTGAGTTCCGGGCCCACAGGCACCAGGACATGGCAGCCAGGGACTTCCCCAAGCAGCTCGGCTCCCTCCAGCGGGAGGAGCCTTTCAAGGCTAGCTTCTCGGAGCAGACCGCCCAGTGAGAACCCTTCTACACAGAGCCAGCCACAAGTCCCCAAGCCAGCGGAGAGCTCCGACCTGCAGGCAGCCTCTGGGACTAGGGCAGGGCAGCCAGAGAACTATCCAGGCGGCCCTGCCCCCTCTGGCTGCAGGCTCTTTCCACGGGGCGATCCAAGATTGCGGACTAGAAGGTGACTGCGTCTCTAGTCACTCCAGAACCCAGGATTCAAGAAGGGGAGGTATTGAGAGACTCGGACTAAAATAGAGCCACGGGGTGAGTCTCCCCCACTGGGTGAAGCTTGGCCTGGGTGGCAGGCACGGATAGGGGCAGCTTATCAGAGAAGGGCAGGGCAGCTAGACTCTTCCCCAGGTAGCCCTGCTCACTCTGGCAGTGGGCTTCTCCCACATGGCCAGCTTCTTGGAATAGGCCCCCCAGTGAGAGCCTTTCCGCACAGAGCCAGCTCCTAGCCATGGAACTAGTAGCGGGCTAGGGGCAGCTTTCATCGGAAGCACTGCATTATCAAGTTCCTCCAAGACTTCAGGCTACTGAAGGCTGGGAGGTGATACACTGGAAATCTACAGGGACACTATAAGCCAAGAGAGGACATCGGCAATATCTCAGAGTCCCCTGACATGTGACCAATATGAGAAAACAATGGGAGAAAATGTCCCAAACAAACCGAGATACTATATCAATAAAACCCAATGACAGCACAGCAGAAGAAATGTCAGAAAGGGAGTTCAGAATGTACATGTTTAAAACAATCAGGGAAGCAAACGAAGGGATGAAAGAACAAATGCAAGCATTGAAGGAGGAGAATAAAGAGCAAATGCAGGCATTAAATGATCACAGCAATCAACAGTTAAAAGAGCAAATACGGGAAGCAAGAGATCATTTCAATAAAGAGTTAGAGATACTGAAAAAAAACCAAACAGAAATCCTTGAAATGAAGGAAACAATAAACCAAGTTAAAAACTCCATAGAAACCATAACCAATAGGATAGAATACCTAGAAGACAGAACCTCAGATATTGAAGACAAAATAGTTAATCTTGAAAACAAAGTTGAACAAACAGAGAAGATGGTAAGAAATCATGAACAGAATCTACAAGAATTATGGGATATCATGAAAAGGCCAAATTTAAGAATTATTGGGATTGAGGAAGGCTTAGAGAAATAAACCAAAGGAATGAACAATCTATTCAATGAAATAATATCAGAAAATTTCCCAAATCTGAAGAATGAAATGGAAAACCAAGTAAAGAGGCTTATAGGACTCCAAATATACAAAATTACAACAGACCCACACCAAGTCACATTATAATGAAAATACCTAACATACAAAATACAGACAGAATTTTAAAGGCCGCAAGAGAAAAGAATCAAATTACATTCAGGGGGAAACCAAAAAGAATATCAGCAGATTTTTTAATCCAGACCCTAAAAGCTAGAAGGGCCTGGAACAACATTTACCAAGCCCTGAAAGAAAACAGATGCCAACCAAGAATCTTATACCCAGCAAAACTTACTTTCAGATTTGACGATGAAATAAGATCCTTCCATGATAAACAAAAGCTAAAGGAATTTACAAAACGAAAGCTGGCATTACAGAATATTCTCAGCAAAATATTCCATGAGGAAGAGATGAAAAACAATGATGCAAATCAGCAACGGGAGGAACTAGCCTAAAGGAATAGCCAAATAAAGGAGAAACCAAATCATGTCAAAAAACAAACATGAGTCAAATGACTGGGAATACAAATCATATCACAATAATAACCCTGAATGTTAATGGCCTGAGCTCATCAATCAAAAGACATAGACTGGCAGATTGGATTAAAAAGAAAAATCCAAAGTATGCTGCCTGCAAGAGACTTGTCTCATAGAAACAGATACCCATAGACTAAAGGTGAAAGGATGGGAAAAAACATACCATGCACACGGACACAGCAAAAAAGCTGGAGTATCCATCCTCATTTCAGATAATGTGGACTTCAAGCCAAAACTAGTCAGAAGGGATAAAGAAGGACATTACATACTGCTTAAGGGAAGCATAAATCAGCAAGACATAACAATCATAAATATCTATGCCCCGAACATTGGCTCATCCATGTCCATCAAACAAATCCTTCTCAATTCCAAAAATCAAATAGACCACAACACAATAATACTAGGCGATTTTAACACACCTCTCTCACCACTGGGTAGATCTTTCAAACACAAATTGAATAAAGAAACCATAGATCTCAATAACACAATCAACAATTTAGACTTAACCAACATATATAGAATATACCATCCAACAAAGAACGAATACACTTTCTTCTCAGCAGCACATGGATCCTTCTCTAAAATAGACCATGTTTTATGCCACAAAGCTACTGTTAGCAAATACAAGAAGATAGAGATACTACCTTGTACTCTATCAGATCATAATGGATTGAAATTAGAAATAAATGACAGAATAAAAAACAGAAACTTCTCCAATACCTGGAGATTAAATAATACACTATTATATGGTGAATGGATAACAGAAGACATCAGGAGGGAAATTAAAAAATTCTTAGAAGTATACGAGAACAAAGACACATCATATCAAAATCTCTGGGACACTATGAAAGCAGTACTTAGAGGAAGATTTATTTCATGGGGCGCATTCAACAAAAGAAGTAGAAATCAACAAATAAACAACTTAACACTACAGCTCAAAGCCCTAGAAAAAGAAGAGCAGAACAACACCAAAAGTAGTAGAAGACTACTAGTTAAAATCAGAGCCGAAATCAACGAAATTGAAACAAAAGAAACAATCGGAAAAGTTAGCAAAATAAATAGTTGGTTCTTTGAAAAAATAAACAAAATTGATAAACCCTTAGCTACACTAACAAAGAGAAAGAGGGAGAAAACTCAAATTACTAAAATTCGGAATGAACAAGGAAATATCACAACAGACACGAGTGAAATACAAAACATAATTAGAAGCTATTTTGAAAATCTATACTCCAACAAAACAGAAAACCTCGAAGACATCAACAAGTTTCTAGGGACATATGAATCACCGAAACTGAACGAGGAGGACATACACAACTTAAATAAATCAATTTCAACCAATGAAATAGAAGAGGTCATCAAAAGTCTACCAACAAAGAAAAGTCCGGGACCAGATGGGTTCTCAGCCGAGTTCTACAAAACCTTTAAAGAAGAGCTCATTCCAATACTCCTCAAAGTATTCCATGAAATAGAAGAGGAGGGAACCCTCCCAAACTCATTCTATGAAGCCAATATCACCCTGATATCTAAACCAGACAGAGACACATCGAGGAAAGAAAATTTCAGACTAAAATCCTTAATGAACATCGACGCAAAAATTCTCAACAAAATTTTAGCAAATCACATACAAAAATATATTAAAAAGATAGTGCACCACGATCAAGTGGGTTTTATCCCAGGGATGCTAGATTGATTCAACATCCGGAAATCAATAAATGTCATCCACCATATCAACAGACTAAAAGTTAAGAATCACATGATTATTTCAATAGATGCAGAAAAAGCATTCGATAAAATACAGCATTCCTTCATGCTCAAAACACTAGAAAAAATTGGGGTAGTGGGAACATTCCTTAACATTGTGAAGGCCATCTACGCTAAGCCCATGGCCAATATCATTCTAAATGGTGAAAAACTGAAAACATTCCCCCTAAAAACTGGAACAAGGCAGGGATGCCCTCTTTCACCACTTCTATTCAACATTGTCCTTTAGACTCTAGCCAGAGCAATTAGACAAACCAAAGAAATTAAAGGGATATGAATTGGAAAAGAAGAACTCAAACTATCCCTGCTTGCTGCTGATATGATTATATATTTAGAGGAATCTGGAAATTCTACCAGAAAACTCTTAGAACTCATAAGTGAATTCAGTAAAGTAGCAGGTTACAAGATCAATGCTCATATATCCAATGCATTTTTATACGTAAGTGATGAATCTTCAGAAAGAGAAATTAGGAAAACTACCCCACTCACAATAGCATCGAAAAAAATAAAATACTTGGGAATCAATCTCACAAAAGAGGTGACAGACCTCTACAATGAGAACTACAGAACACTAAAGAAAGAAATTAAAGAAAACCTTAGAAGATGGAAAGATCTCCCATGTTCTTGGATAGGCAGAATTAATATTGTCAAAATGGTCTTACTACCAAAAGTGCTATACAGATTCAATGCAATTCCAATTAAAATCCCAATGATGTACCTTACAGAAATAGAGCAAGCAATCCTGAAATTCATCTGGAAGAATAAGAAACCCAGAATAGCTAAAGCAATCCTCAGTAGAAAGAGCGAAGCAGGGGGTATCGCAATACCAGATCTTCAACTCCATTACAAAGCAATAGTAACAAAAACGGCATGGTATTGGTAGCAAATAGACAGGTAGATCAATGGTACAGAATAGAGGACATGGACACAAACCCAAATAAATACCATTTTCTCATACTAGACAAAGGGGTCAAAATTATGCAATGGAGAAAAGAGAGCCTCTTCAACAAATGGTGCTGGGAAAACTGGAAAACCATATGCAACAGAATGAAATTAAATCCCTATCTCTCACCCTGCACAAAACTCAACTCAAAATGGATCAAGGTCCTCGGAATCAGACCAGAGACCCTTCATCTTATAGAAGAAAAAGTAGGTCCAAACCTTCAACTTGTTGGCTTAGGATCAGACTTCCTTAACAGGACTCCCATAGCACAAGAAATAAAAGCAAGAATCAACAACTGGGATAGATTCAAACTAAAAAGCTTTCTCTCAGCAAAGGAAACTATCAGTAATGTGAAGAGAGAGCCTACAGAGTGGGAGAATATCTTTGCCACTCATACTTCAGTTAGAGCGCTAATTTCCAGAATCTATAATGAACTCAGAAAACTCTACACCAAGAATACAAATAATCCAATCAACAAATGGGCTAAGGAAATGAAGAGACACTTCACAGAAAAAGGTGTACAAGCAATCAACAGATATATGAAAAAATGTTCAACATCTCTAGTAATAAGAGAAATGCAAATCAAAACTACCCTAAGATTTCATCTCACCCCAATTAGAATGGCGATTATCAAGAACATAAGCAACAATAGGTGTTGACGAGGATGTGGGGAAAAAGGTACACTCATACATTGCTGTTGGGGTTGCAAATTAGTGCAGCCACTCTGGAAAGCAGTATGGTGATTCCTCAGAAAGCTTGGAATGGAACCACCATTTGACCCAGCTATCCCACTCCTTGGCCTCTACCCAAAGGACTTAAAATCAGTATACTACAGAGATACAGCCACAGCCACATCAATGTTCATAGCTGCTCAATTCACCATAGCCAGATTGTGGAACCAACCTAGATGCCCTTCAGTTGGTGAATGGATAAAGAAACTGTGGTGTATATATATATATTTATATATATACACACACACACACACACACACACACACACACACAATGGAATATTACTCCACCATGAAATATGATAAAATTATGGCATTTGCAGGCAAATGGATGAAATTGGAGAATATCATGCTAAGTGAGATAAGCCAATCTCAAAAACCTAAAGGATGAATGATCTCTCTGATAAACAGATGAGGACATGAAATGGGGGGTGCGAGGTGTTAGCGTTAGGGTTAGGGTTAGGTTTAGGGTTAGGTTTAAGGAGGGTGGTAAGAATGGAGGAAGGAAGGACTGTATAGAGGGAAAAGAGGGGTGGAGGGGTGGGGGGAAGGGAAAAAAATAACAGAATGAATCAAACAATATTACCCTATGTAAATTTATGATTACACAAATGGTATGCCTTGACTCCATGTACAAATAGAGAAGCAACATGTATCCCATTTGTTTACAATAAAAAAAAGAGAGAGAGGAAAAAAGAAAAGTTAAAAAATAAATGCTGGCTAGGATGTGGAGAAAAGGCAACCCTTAAACACTGTTAGTGAGAATGCAAATTCTTACAGCTACTACCACATAATCTAGCTAATCCTCCGGATAAATAGCCACAGGAAAAGAAGTCAACATATCAATAAGAAACTTGCACACCATGCTTTTTATAGCAATATTCACAAAAGCTAATAGATGTCCATCATTGGGTGAATAAAAAAGGACAATGGTATATGTACACAATGAAATATTATTCAGCAATAGAAAAGAATAATATCCTAGCATTTGCTGCAAAACAAATGGAACTAGAGGTCATTATGTTTAGTGAAATAAATTAGACAGCAAAATACAACTATTTCAAATTCTCATTTGTGGATGTTAAAAAGTTGATTCTAATATATAATATAGTAATTACTAGGGGTTAAGAAGTGGGAGGGAGAGAGGAGATAGAGGGGGAGATAAGATAATAGGACCAAAACAGAAAAATAATAAGGTCTGGTGTTCTACAGCACAGTGGGGTGACTGTAGTTCATAAATGATATATTTTGTTAATAACTAGAAGAAAGGGGCTTGAAGACTCCAAATACAAAATAATATGGAGACAAAAATGTTAATTGCTTGGATTTGAAATGTTAATTATCTGGATTACAGTACATATTCTATGCATGTATTGAAATATCACACTATACTTCATAAATATGTGTAGTTATTGCATATTAGTCAAAAAATTTAAAAATGTTTTCAAAGAAGAAAAATGTTAATTAACTACCTTAATTTATTTATTATACATTGTATAAATGAACTGAATTGACACTGCATTCATATATTTATACAATTAAAATTTAAAAATTCAATGTATAAGAAGAAAATGTTGGGAAATAAAGTTGATATTTAAAAGAGTATTATGAAAATTAGAAGTCATTATATAAACAATTCTGAAGTCAGTGTATAAAAAGTTAAATGTAAAAATCAACTCAAGTATAGCAATCAACAAACCACAAACTAGAAAAAAAAATTGCCACAAATTTGTTAAACAAATGACCTATATCTATAATAAACAAGGAGCTCTTAAAATCAACAGGAAATGAAATTATGACATTTGCCAGTAAATGGATGGAACTGAAAAATATCATGCTAAGTGAAATAAGCCAATTCCAAAAAACCAAAGGTTAAATATTCTCTCTGACATGTGGATGCTAATACAAAATAAGGGGCAGCAAATAGAAGTTCATTGGATTAGACCAAGGGGAATGAAGGGAAGGGAGGGGGGATGTGAATAGGAAAGACAGTGGAATGAATCAGATATAACCTTCCTGTGTCCATATATGAATACACTATCAGTGTAACTCTGCATCATGTACAACCACAAGAATGGGAAGTTATACTCCAACATTCTACTGTCATGTATAACTAAAAAGAACAACAACAACAAAAAACAATAGGAAAGAGGTAACTAACCCAATACAAGACTAAATGTAGACAAAGAGAAAAAAGAAGTCTGAATGGGCACCAACCATATAATACTTTTACTTTCAGCATGATAGATTCCATATTTCAGAACAATTTTTAAAGTAGATTTCCTGGTAAGTATCTTAGGAGTCCTTCCTGTTGTAGCAAGGCTTCTAAATTTTTAAAGTACCCTGTGAAAGTGCTATTTGTATCAGTGTAAAAAGATAGTATATTAGTACTGAATTATGCATAAGATTTTAACTACAGAAATCATCACAAGTTTTTACATCTTGCTAAATCCATAGAGCTAAATTTTTTATTGGCTACATTAAAATAAAAAAAACAAATATCAGAGAGATTATTTGTACTGGTAATTCAGAAGATAATCTAATTATTGTATATTAACATTTTAAGCTGTAAATCAAAAATAGGGGGAGGATTCTTTATACTTCTGGAAAACTACTTAAAATTAAAAATTAAAACATTTTTTTCCATGTTAACTAGTCAACGAGAACATTATAATGGTTTGGTGGGTATTCAAGAATTACAATTTGGGGCAATGTTTTAAATTATCTCTACCTTATTTACAATTTTGTCTTGTATTTTATGCAGTGACAAATTGTAAATGTGTCTGGTAGAAACTTAATATTCAAACTCATAAAAATATTCTCACATCCTGTGGGATTTATTATGAACATTAATCTAGCCTTAATATTTTTAGATGAATGCATCCAAAATGGGAGTTATTTAAATAATATCAAGGTTTTTGGTGAGTCTTTTATTTTATTACTTTTATTATGCCAAAAGCTATCATGAAAACAATACTACATTTTTAAACTGAGGTATTAAAAAAAAACTACAGCTTTCAAGTTTCAGATAAGGGATGTATTCTTGTAATTATTATAGTCCCCAAACAGAGAGGATGATTTAACATGATAATGTGAAGTAATTTTACTTTTATGATCTAGTATTGCTTTTAGCTTTAATATTTTGATTTAAATTCTTGAACACAGTTCATTTGATATGCTTGTTTTGTAGACGTTCTTTTCCCTGGAGGATTTTTCAGAATATTGCATCAGTTCATGCTGCCCAGTTCCCCTATCTGAGAATTTAAATAAAACCTTCCAAAGAGATTATAGCTAAGAGGGACCTCATTATCTAAGAACATTGGGTTGGAATATAGGTCTTAGGTTTGAATCAATTTATTGTCATCCCTCTTCTGACCCCAATCATCAAGGTAATTTAATACTTTTCACAGTCACCATTTTTAGTAATAGAAAAATAATATTTTTTAAAACAGCACAACTATCATTTCAGAAATGCAACTAATTCTAACTTTATTTTAACTGAAATAGAATAATGGCGACTTGTACTTATTTATTTGTATAATCGCATATACATTATACTATTTACTAAAACTACTTGCAATTTGCTGGGTGCAGTGGCACATACCTGTAATCCCAGTGATTTGGGAGGCTGAGGCAGAATAATGGAAAATTCAAGGCCAGCCTCAGCAACTTAGTGAGACCCTGTCTCAAAATTAAAAATAAAAATGTCTGGGATGTTACTCAGTGGTAAAGCACCCTTGGGTTTGATCCCCAATATCACTGCTTATAAGAAATACTTGGAACTGGGTTTGGTGGGAAATGCCTACAGTCCCAACAATCTGGGAATCTAAGGCAGGAAGACTGCAAATTTGAGGCCCACCTGAGCAATTTAGTGAAACCCTGTCTCAAAATAAAACAATACAGGGGCTGGGGATGTACCTCAGTGGTAGAGCACTTTCCTAGCATGTGTGAAGCTCTGGTTTAATCCCCAGTACCACCCAAAACAAAACTAACAAACAAAAAACAATAGGGGGTATTTTAGTACATAATTTCCACAATTTTCTAATTAGACATCAACACAAATTAATCACTTCAGTTCTTTGTACAACACATCAGTTGTACGAAGGAATGTAAATACATTAGTTTTCAAATGGTCAATGATGATAGGAAAATATTACAAATTCAAAACAGTCCTCCTTTTCTT
The DNA here is from genome assembly GCF_902686455.1 of Sciurus vulgaris. Lineage (NCBI taxonomy): Eukaryota > Metazoa > Chordata > Mammalia > Rodentia > Sciuridae > Sciurus > Sciurus vulgaris. The sequence continues at coordinate 61,348,950 of NC_136469.1, forward strand.
TGGGAGCACCCTTAAGATTTTAAAAACTTTTTGATCACCTACATTTTCTTAACAGAATTATCATATGTTTATAGGATGGTTGGGGGCTTTATGAATTTATGATATTTTAGCTCTAAAGAGATGTTTTTAAAAGGCAATAGATGTTGAACTTTTTGTTTCTACTTAAGCCTGAATTATATTTTATATCTATATTTTTCTATTAAGTAAAAGTATGGTTGTGCGTGTTAACTACAATTTGGGTCTATGGGCAAAATTCAAAGGTTCACACAAATGTTTGTTTCAAACTGAGAAAATAGTAGAAACTTATTTATTCAATTATGTTTAAAATATACTTTGCAGTGAGAATCACAAATCACATTTCTCCTTCTGTCAATACTATGACTTCTGTCCAGTTCAATATTGAATGATTTGAAAATAGATTATGTTAACATTAGTTTGCCAGATTATTGGCAGAGAAACTGTTTATCCACAGAGTCTTCTAACTCCTTAAAGTCCACATTATGCAGTGCCCTCCCTTTTGTTCCAAAAGCATTTGACTTTATGTTGTTTGAGAAATCGCTACCACAGCTTTTCTTCACAAGGTTAAAATAAGGAGGGAGGAATTCCCTTAAGATACAACCTCCTTTGAGGCCTTGGGGAGTATTAGGTAATCAAAAGGATTCTAGCTAAGAACCTGCTGATTTCACTGAAAATGTTTTGCAATTTTATTATACTAGCCTTTCTGGTTTTCTAGTCTTATAAATATTTTTGGTCTCACACAATTTCTGAGAGAACCAGCTTTCTTGTTGGCTGCCCACATGAATCAGGAAAATGGAGACAGAGTTTATGGAGATAATGGGAGATGCGACATTCAGATGCAGGTCCAGGTGTACGTAACAATTCTCTGGCATAGGGAAGCAGGTATGAGAAGCCAGTTCCATGGTTGTACATAAGACTTAAAAAGGTCAATTTCCTTCATGACCCCATTGAGAGTTAGCGGTGTTTTGTAATACAACATTTGAATTTCAATAGGAAATAAATGTTGGTTTTCCCCCAGTGAGTCTAAGTTGTGTCTATTATGTAGTTATGGAAGAGAAAGAACTGAAGGATCATAAAGTTACAGGCCTGGCCCAGAGGCCACAAGACAACAGGTGAGGATATATCATCTTTTTCAACCAGTGTCATACCCTACCAGTGCAGTGGGACATAAAGAAGTGTCATTGAGAGCTGGCACCTCCCAGGCAGTGGTCATCTCTTTACTGCCTGCACTAATTAGATCAGCCTCCCAATGAATTTCAAACTCTTTATTGCACCCATTGAAAGTCCACTGATTAAAATCACAATTAGATAAGTATCTGTACAATTAGGTAAATCTTTCTCTCTCATTAGATGGTATACTCCTTGAAGGTAGGGAACTAACTCTCCTACACTTGTTATAGTGTTGGTATCAGGGAAATAGTTGATAATACATACTTGTTGAATGAATTAATGGTTGCAAATTGGGTAAATGCAAAATTGCCCTGTAATTCCTTCAAGCTATGTATATGAGATTGAATTTAACTTATCTTCTACCCCCTTGTCTTTCAAATATGATTTTGTTCCTGTATTCATTAATATTATTAATAAATCATTGGCATTATCATTTATCTGGTCTCCCAAATTAGAAAGCTCAGAGCCATCCTGAATTCCTGTCTCCTCCCCAATCTATGTCTAATGGTCTGGAAATTTTTTCATTTTGCTTCTAGATTTTGATTCTTCTCTTCAAAATGACATGATTTTAATCTAGCTATTATTATCTATTATCTGAAATATTGCAACAGCCACTGAATGGGACTGTTAGTCCCTAATTTCTATTCATTTCAATCTATGTGCACAATTGGTTATATCTTCCAAAGCAATGATGCCTGGGCAACTTTCTGCTTATCATTTTATTCCACTGACTCCCTGTTAACTACAAAAGAATCTTTCACTTGAAGAGTGGCCCTCAATGGACTTGGTGCTGTTCCTTAGGGAATATGTGCAAATTTGCGGATGCACTTTATCACAGGGATCGACAATACTACTGGCTCTCATTGGGCAGGGTACTGGGAAGCTAGAAGTCTTGCAATGTGTGGGCATTCCATCTCAGTGAAAAATTGATTCCTATCATGCACGACTTTCAAATATCTTCTCATAAATTAATGTAAGTGATAAACCTGTTTGAGAATTTAAATAGAAATTTCTAGGAATGGAAGTATTGTGTAAATTGAGGGGTGTATGTACCTTGTTTTGTTTGGAACAGTACAAAAGTTGTTTGCCATTTTGGGAAACCATGTCACCAAGGGTATATCCTACTTGGAGTATTTGATTTGCCAAAAACATATCTACATTTGTGGCTGTCACCTTCTGGTGAGTTTATATATAGATGCAGGCATCTGACTGCTTCATGTTTCCCAGTAGTTGTACTCAGGCAATAACATATTGAAATGCACATTATTTTATTGTAAATTACTTTCCTTTCTTATATATGACATTAAGTATTACATTGATTGTTTTTGAAACCACATTAGGTCAGTATTATTATCTATAAATTTCATTTCAGGAGAGTATTGGAAGCAAATATTTAATGATAGTAAGGACTGCTGGGTTTAAAATAATATATGAGGCAGGCATATACTCAGGTAGGCAAAGAAATGGAATTCTTTTATTTTCTCTAGGGATGACCTGGTATTTCCCATAAGTCCTCATTTATTATGTACTGGATAAAAGAAAACCTAATTTTTATCCATACCTGAAGACATAGTCCAATAAGATAATTTAAAATATCCTTTTGGCTGTATGTGTAGTCACTTGAGGTATAGGGCTCAGTTTCTCAGGTTTCTTCTCCCTCTACTATTCCTAAGAGTCTCTGAGATGGGAGTAGAAGGTTGTGCTGCTCACACAACCTCATCCCCATTAAGATTATCAAGATGACCCCATCAGAAGTGACACTTGGCATTATATAACATCGTATTCTGCAGATGATCTATAAACTAATCTCCCATCTCCAACACTAAATCTCCTTCTCAGAACTTGTACATCTGTGTCCGACTTGATATGTCTGCTTGGATGTCTAATTGGTACCTCAAACTTAACATGATCAAAACAAAACTTGATTCTATCTCTTCCCCAATCCATTCATCCACCACTAAACCTTCCCCATTTCAGGAAAGTCACTATACCCTATTGTTGGTATCGACACCAAAAGCCAACATTATCCATTTCTCTCTTTACCTCACATCCCAATCAGACCCATCAGTAAGACCCACTGGCTTGAGGATATGTATGTAATTCCAACAACATTCACTATCTCCACTGCTACAACTTGTACTAAGTCTCCATCATCCCTCATTTGAATACTACAGTAGCTTCCTGACTGGCATCCCTCTTTTCACTTTTGTCCCTTATAGTCTGTCCTTCACACAGCACCCGGAATTGTCTTGATCATATCATTCCCCTTCATGCAACTCCTCATTGACTCCTGTTGTAATCAGAATAAAATACAAACTCTTTACCATAGTTTACAAGGCCTTCCAGTCACTGCCTACCTCTCTCACTTCATCCCCAGACACTGTCCTCATTCACAATGCTCTAGTCCCCTCCAGATCTTTCCCCAGTTCTTTGTGTATTGACTGTTCACCTTTTGGGACTCAACTAAATAATCACTTCATCAGAAAGCTCTGCCTGTCTTGTTCATCTCTAATATCACATTATCTAGTATCAGCTGGTCAGATCTTCTGTTGTGAAAATGATGGATGAATATGTGTTCTCCTCAGATTGGTGACCATCAGCAATTTTGGTGGTGTGGTGGCACTTCCTGGTGAAGCCTAGCCATTTGCTCTGTACCTTAAAGTCCTATCATAGACTGTCCTCTCAAGTAACCCCAGGTTATACTGGCCTGCTGGCACTGTCAGTCAAGTTCCCTTCCTAAAGCATTCAGGAGTTTCTGCGATCCCTGTAGGACATTCAATCAGCCATGAGGGGCCAGGAGCCATGCCTCAGTCAGCCTCCATACCATGATTCCCATGCCATGTTGGACACTGCCCTGAGCAAACAGGTATAGTACTTCTAGGTCCATGGCCTCCCCAAAACTGCTACTAAGAAGTAAGTCCCTATATCCAAAGTCCTTGGACTTTGCCATTTTTGTTTTGATTTTCCCAAGTGCCCTTCTCTTTCACACCTACCCTTCTACTTGCAGTCCCTCTCTGCTTCAAAGCATAAACAGGGAGGAGAAAGGAGACCTGTTCCTGATGTTTGCCCTCCTCACTCTTCCTATTTCTTTTCCTTCTGCTTTAACCCACAAAGATCAAAAGAGGAAGGTTTTTCTAATTTAACTTTCCTGCCTAGATCTCCCTTACATAAACTATATAGGCTAGCTTTTGAAATATTAAGGGGAGAGATCAAGAATTTCATAAACCCTTTAATCTCTCTTATGGAACTTGGATGTCTCAACTACTATCTTCCTAATGAGATAGAAAAGTTTGCTTTGAGATTCAAAGCAAATCAAAAGCTACTCTGTATCTTATAGTATTTTCCCTTTCCTGGGATGATAAACCTGATGTCTTGACTTTGGAAGTGGAAGAATGCAAAGAAACACATTTAAACAGAGACATTACAAAGCATTAGTTTAGTATTTGTAAAATATCATCCCTACTACTTATACAAAGTGCATCATAACCTGATTGCAATCTGCCTTACCTTCTTATACTCAATTCATACTATGTTCCATCTGCTATACAAACCTTATTCTTTAGTTACAATAAATTTCTTACATTTTCTGAACAGAGCACGAGTCCATGAATTAACACAGCTGTTTGTTTTGCCTAGAATATCCTTTTCCCACTTATCCTTTGCTTGGCAAAGCCTGTCTTATCCTTTCAGATTTAGCTCAAATGTCACTTTCCAGTGAAGCCTTCCTTAACGAACTTGTCTCCTATAATGTCATAGCAATATATAAATAGAACCACTGTGGCATGTATCACATTGTGCTCTTTGTAATTATTAGTTTATCACTAGTTTGTTCAGCACTTTAATAGCAGGGACCTAGTTTAACCCACCTCTTTATTGTTAGCCCCAGGATTTTGGATAAACATGTCTTCTCTGTTCTTATTATTTAAATCTGAGAGTGGAACAAATTTGACCTTATAAAAGAAAAGGTTACTGAATTCCTATGATGATGTAATTCTTCCTTTAATTTGCTATGTTAAAATGTGAAAGCAACAAAGAGTAAGAAGAAGGTAGATTTATAAATCTAAAATCCTTTCTCATATTAACTCCCTTTATTATGCAAAGGGTAAAGAATTCATTTTAGGAAAAAATTGTGATGAATTTTTAAAAACCCACCATTTTATATAAACTTCAAAAAGAATTATAAACTAATATTTTAAAAGTCCCACACATTCCGGTCTACATTAATAAACAATCAGAATGTTTCAGATAAAATAAAATATTCCAATCATGCCTGAATATGCTAAACTAGAAAAAGAAGGAAAGATCAAGATAATAGTTAATTGTACAATTTAAACATCAATTAACAACAAAATAAAAGGTTTTTGTTTTATGAAAAGAGTTAGATAACATGCCTGTGGAATTGTAGCCTATCTTTCTTCCTTTTCTTCTCTCATAATGAAATAAAAGCAGGACTTGTCTATCACAAGTAGGGAAAGGCATGTAAGAAGAATGCATGTACAAGTCATTACTCAAGGGAAGACTGTGTTCTCAAGAGGTTAAAGGAGGAGAGTTCGAAGACCTTAACTGTTCTTAAAACCCTGTGCTGCTCTGCCCCCACTGTAGCCCTGTGGCTGTTATTTTCCTATTTGAGCATCAGAATCAGAACACATTGCTTCTTTACTTTTGCAAAACTCAGCCACTATAAAATATAGCATTTGCTTTGAAAGACATGACAGCTGGCTGTGAAATCTTGAGGTTTTTCACATAGATATATGTAGTGGATTGGATAGTGTTCCCCACATAAATCCATGCCCACCTGGAACATCCTCATACAAAGAGTGTTTCCTCATCTGGAAACAGTCTTTGTAGATGTAATAGGTAAAGGATGTTGAGATATATTCATTCTGGATTTGGGTAGGCCCTATATCAATGACAGGTGTTTTCACAAGAAGAGGTAGATACACAAAGTCAGAGAAGGCGGCAATGTAAAGATGGAGGCAGAGATTGGAGCGGTGCAAGCCAAGTCAAGGAATATCATGGATTGCAAAGAGCATCAGAAACTGGGAGAGGATAGCGATGATTATTTTTTTGCCACATTTTTGGGGTGCATTATAGTTGTACATAATGGTGAGATTTGTTATTCCATATTCATACATATATACATATGATATAATTTGGTCAGTATCATACCCCAGTATGTATTTTCCTTTTCCCTTCCCTCCTCTCTCTCCCTAGTACCTTTCCTCTACTTTACTGATCTCCCTTGGATTTTCATGAGATCCCCCTCCTCCAACTCCCCCTGTCTTTTTTTTGCTTTTTCCTCTCTAGCTTCCACATGAGAGTAAACATAAAACCCTTGACTTTTTGAACTTGGCTTATTTTTGCTTACTGTAAATTTCTCCACTTCCATTCATTTTTCTGCAAATGACATAATTTCATTCTTTGTGGTTGAATAAAACTTCACTGTACATATATCCATGTGTGTGTGCATATATACACACACACACATGGATATATGTACACCACATTTTCTTTATCCATTCATCCATCGACACCTAAGCCGATTCTACAGTTCAGCTATTGTGAACTGTGCAGCTATAAATATGGTTATGCAGGTATCACTACAGAATGAGACTTTAATTGTTAGGATAAATAGATTAAAAGAATGGTACAGCTGGGTCATATGATTGTTCCATGCCTAGTCCTTTGAGGAATGTCCATATTGATTTCCATAATGGTTGCACTAATCTACAATCACATCAAAAAGTATACCTTTTTCTCCACATCTTCTCCAGAATTTATTGTTTTCTTGATGACCGCCATTCTGATTTGAGTGAGATAACAACTCATTATAGTATTAATTTGCATTTCCCTAGTTGCTAAAGATGTTGAATTTTTTTTTTCATATATTTGTTGATCATTTGTATTTCTTCTTTTGGGAATTGTCTGATTAACTCATTTTCCCATTTATTGTGTTGTGTTTTTTTTTGTTGTTGTTAAGTTTTTGAGTTCTTTATATATTCTGTATATTAATTCTTTGTCAGAAGAATAGTTAGCAAAGATTTTCTCTGTGGCGGGTGAGACCCAGGGCCCAGGGTTACGCCACATGCATCTAAGATGGCGACTGGCAGAGAGCCAAAGGGCGTGCTGAATGCGCCTTGAGAAAACCAGGAAGCGTTTACCATTGGCTGTATGATAATTAGTTCAGCCGCCTAGCGCATGGACAGATATATCTTACATGTATGCTTGAGCTCGTGATCGCTTGACCTTTAATAGGATTGGATGGATATATCTGATTACAATTGCTTATGCATGAGACTGCTTATATATTGAGGGTGTTATCCGAATAAAGCGGAAGCTGCTTCATGAACTTCTGAAGAGTATGTGTCGTTTGTCCCACTGGTTGGCGGCAAGCGGCATTCTCCCATTCCATAGGTTCTCTCTTTATATCCTTTGCTACGCAGAAATTTTTTTAACTCGATGCCATCCCATTTATTAACTCTTGGCATTATTTCCTGAGTTTTAGGGGTCCTATTGAGAAAATTGTTGCCTTTACCTATATGTTGGAGTGTTAACACCATGTTTTCTTCTAGAAGTTGCATAGTTTCTGGTCTAATTCCTAGGTCTTTGATCCATTTTGGTTTGACTTTTTTTGCTGGGTGGGAGATAGGTATCTAGTTTCATTCTTCCACATATGGACAACCAGTTTCCCCAGCACTGCTTGTTAAAAAGACTATCTTTCCTCCAATGTATGCTTTTGGCATCTTTGTCAAGGATAAGATGACTGAATCTGGGAGGGTTTATCTCTGTGTAATATATTCTATACCACTGGTCTATGTGTCAGTTTTTATGCCAGTACCAGGTAATTTTTGTTACTGTAGGTCTGTAGTATAATTTGAAGTGAGGTATTATGATACCTCCAGCAATCCTTTTTTCACTTAGAATTTCTTTGACCATTCTGGGTCTTTTATTCTTTCAAATGAATTTTAGGACTTTTTTTGAAAAACTAGTTCTAGGAATATCATTGGTATTTTGATGGAGATTACATTTGATCTGTGTATTGCTTTTAGTAGTTTGCCATTTTAACAATATTAACTCTACCTATTCATGAGCATGGGAGGTCTTTCTAGTTCTTCTTCAATGTTTTTTTCAGTGTTCTATAGTTTTCATAGCAGAGGTCTTTCGCCTCCTTGGGTAGGTTTATTCCTATGTATTTTTTATTTTTTTAAGGTTATTGTGAATGGAATTACTTTCCTGATTTCTTTTTCAGCAGATTCATTATTAATGTATAGAAACACTATTAATTTTGTAACTTGTTACTTTGTTGAATTTGTTAATTAACTCTAGCAGTCTTTGGGTGGAAATTTGTGGATCTTCTAAGTATAGGATTAGATCATCTGCAGTGATAATTTGACTTCTTTGCTTCCTGATTGTTTTCCCTTTTATTTCCTTCTCCTGCCTAATTTCTCTGGCTAGAATTTTTAGTACCGTGTTGAGTATGACTAGTGAGAGTGGAAATCCTAGTCTTGTTTCATATTTTAAAGGAAACGCTTTCAACTTTTCAGTACCACCATCTATTCACTCTGATGTTGGTGTTGGGGTTTTCATATATAGCCTTTATGATTTTGAGGTAGGGTCATTTTACCTCTAATTTCTTCAGAGTTTTTATCATGAAAGGGTGCTGAATTTTGTCAAAAAGTCTCTCCACATCTGTTGAGAAGACTAAGTAATTTTTGTCCTTAATTCTTGTTGGGGGCTGTGCCATGTTGGTGGCCCCGGGATGGCGCCTGATCACATCGGCAGCGAGGAGGTTAATTGACATAAGCACACTCAGGTGATTTTCTCCACCGCGCGGAGTATGCGCATGTGTTCTCGAGCGCTAATTGCCTGCTTGGAGCGTCTTGCGAAAGAGGCGTGGCCCTGCTCTTCGCCTCCTGGAGGTGATATAAGCGTAGGCAGAGTGAGACAGAGATAGCAGCCATTAGCAGAAAAGCAGGAGAAGAAAGACACACGCGGGGCAGCAGCCAGAGGGGAAAACACGCTGCAGTAGCCAGTAGGGACATACGCAACAGCATCCAGAAGAAAGGAAAAACACGCGTGACAGCAGAGAGTAGGGGCAGCGGTGGAAGGCAGATTGCAGAACGGAGCACTGAGACACATCACTAGGGCACCTTAGGTAGATGTACCCTTAGTTCACAGGATGCAGGACTTTAAGGCGTAGCAAGTTTCTCGCTTAAGCAAAGTCTCTCTCTCTCTCTCTTCTCTCAAAGCAAGTAAACCTCATTTCCTCTATCCTCTATAAACAAACAAGCAAGAAAGCAGTGCACTAAAGAGAAAGATAGAAGTGCCTCAGTTTCCACTCCACCACCCATAAGACCCGTGCAAGTTGTTGCTGCAAGTGGTGACAAATATCCATGGATTTTGGAACCGCAAAGAGTCAGCGACAAATTCTATTTATGTGAATTACATTTACTGATTTGTGTATGTCAAACTATTTCTTGCATCCTGAAGATAAAACCAATTGGGTCATGATGTAAATCTTCTTAATATGTTGTTGAACATGATTTGTTAATATTTTATTAAGTATTTTTGCATCTAAGTTAATCAGAGACATTGATCTGTGGTTTTCTTTTCTTGATAGGTCCTTACCTGGTTTGGTTATGAGTATGATACAGGCTTAACAGCATGGATTTGGAAGTGATCCATCCTTTTTCATTTCTTGAAATAATTTGAGTAGCATTGACATTAGTTCTGCTTTAAAGAATTGATAGAATTCAGCTGAAAAATCAATCTGGTCCTAGGCTTTTCTTTGATGGAAGGCTTTTTTTTTTTTTTATTACTGCTTATATCTCATTATTAGTTATTGATCTGTTTATATTTTCTATGTCTTCTTGATTCAACTTTGGAAGATTGTATGTGTCTAGAAATGTCTGTTTCTTCCAGATTTTCCAATGTATTGGAGTATAAATTTTCAAAATAGTCCTTAATGGATCCTCTGGGTTTGTGATATCTGTGGTGATTTCTCCTTTTTTGTTTCTATTTTTATTACTTTGGGTATTCTCTCTTTTTCTTTTGGTTAGTTTGGCTAAGGACTTACCAATCTCATCTATCTTTTTGAAGAAACAGCTCTTCGTTTCATTGATCCTTTGTATTGTTTATTTAATTTTCAATTTCATTGATTTTGACTCCAATCTTAATGATTTTCTCCCTTGAAATGGTTTGTCCTTTTTCAAGGAATTTGAGATGCATCATTAAGTTGTTTATTTAGGATCTTTCTGATATTCTAAGCTGCATGTTTAGAATGGCCTTCATACTGTCCCACACATTCTGGCATGTTGTCTCATTATTCTTGTTTGATTTTAAGAATTTTAAAATTTCTGATTTCTTCTATCACCCATTTGTCTTTCTAAAGTGTATCTTCATTCTCCATGTGTTTATATATTGTCTGTAGGGGTTTTGTTGTTGATTTCTAATTTCATTCCCTTATGACCTGATAAGATGTAAGGAATTACACTATTTTTCATTTGTTAAGAATTGCTTTGTTACCTAAAATACGGTTATTTTGGAGAAGGTTCTATGGGGCCCTGAGAAGCAAATGTATCTAGTTGTTGTTGGATGAAATGTTTATTGATGACTGTTAAATTCATTTGATATAGTATTTTTCAAGTCCAAATAGTCTTATGTCATCCAGGTTTATGTCTGGATGGCCTATCTATTGGTGAGAGGAATCTTCTCACCTGTATTATTGTTCTGGGGTCAATCTGAGGTTTTAATTCAAGTAGTGAATTGAGTGCACAAATATTTGAGACATAAATATTTACTACTGTGATAGCTTGTTGTTGGATTGTTCCATTTTTTATGAAGTGATCTTTGACTCTTCTGATTAATTTTGATTTGAAATGTGCTTTGTTTAATATGAGAGTAGCTACTCCTGATTGTTTTGGGCTTCATTTGCATGGTATATCAATTTCTATCCTTTTACTTTCTGTGGCTATCTTTGACTATAGGGTGAGTCTCTTGCAAACAACATATAGTTGGGTCCTTTTTTTGTTTGTTTGTTTATTCTGTCATCCTATGGTTTTCAACTAGAGAGCTGAGGCTATATTCAATGTTATTTTGGAGAGATGTTTACTAATTCCTGCCATTTATGTCTAATGTTTAATTTGGTCCTATTTCTTATTTGCTTAGATACTCTTTAAATGAGATTTGTTCATTTGTGAACTTTGGAGTTTGTTTTTTATATCTTCCGTGTGGAGTATTTCTTTGAGTAAGTTCAGTAGTGCTGACTTAGTAGTCATATCTGAAAGTTTTCAAAATTTCTTATTCATTTTGAAGAATAGTTTTTCTGAATATAACAGTCTTAGTTATCAGTCATTTTCTTTCAGGACTTGGAACACATCCTTCCAAGTCATCCTGACTTGTAGAATTTGTGCTAAGAAATCAAAAGTGATTCCAATAGGCTTGCCTCTTAATTTGATCTGGTGTTTTTCTCTTGACTTTTTTATTTAATTTTTTTTTAGTTGTAGATGGACACAATACCTTTGTTTTATTTATTTATCTTTATGTGGTGCTGAGGATCAAACCCAGTGCCTCACATATGCTAGGCAAGTGCTCTACCACTGAGCTACAACCACAGTCCCTCTCTTGAGGTTTTAAAAAGTCTTTGTTCTGTATGTTAGGCATTTTAATTATAATGTGCCCTGGAGTGGATTTTTTTCTGATCTTTTGTATTTGGATTCTGAATTCTGTTTGTATCTGGATATCTATCTCATTTCCAAAGTTTAGAATTTTTTTCTATTATTATTTCCCTGAAGAGATTATCCATTCCATTAACCTCCATCTCACAACCCTCCTTAATTACAATGATTCTTAAAGTTAGTCTCAAAATGTCTCAGAGTTCTTGTATCTATTTTTATTTTCCTTAACACTATTGAATATTCAAGGCTGGCCACATTGTCTTCCAACTCTGAGTCTGTCTTTAGCATGGTCTACCCCATTAAAGAGACTTTCATTAAAGAGAAAGAATATTTTATTTGATTGTTGTGTCTTTCATTTCTAAAGTTTCTGTTTTGTTCTTTTTCATTAACTTTATCTCCTTATTGAAATTCTCTTTCATGTCCTCTATGCACTTCCTTAATTTATTTAGTTGTTTTTAATGTGTTCTTTTGGAATTCACTGACTATTTATATAATCATCATTTTGAGTTCTTTATCTGACATTTCATCCATTTCAATATCTTTGGAATCAGTTGCTGGTGAAATATGAACTTAGGAGGCATTGTGTTAACTTGGTTTTTTATGTTTCTTGTATTCTTGTGTTGGATTTTATGCATTTATGGGGATGGATTTATCTTCTACTCTTATGTGTGGGTTGTTTTAGGGCATGGTATCCTCTTGCCAAAGTATCTTTGAGTGATCTAAATTAAGATCCTCTTGTAGGTGTAGCATCCATAGTCTTTTTTTTTTTATTTTTGTTATTAAAAACCTAGGAATTATTTATTTCTGAAATACTCTGTGTAGTTTTTTTTCCCATTTTTTTATTAAAAATCATAAATTTACATAGGGCAATGTTGTTTGATTCATTCTGTTATTTTTCCCTTCCCCCCCACCCCTCCCACCCTTCTTTTCCCTCTATACAGTCTTTCCTTCCTCCATTCTTACCACCCTCATTATCCCTAACCATAACCTAACCCTAGCCCTAACGCTAACCCCTCCTACCCCCCCCCCCTTATATGTCCTCATCCGCTTATCAGCGAGATCATTTGTCCTTTAGTTTTTTGAGATTGGCTTATCTCACTTAGCATAATATTCTCCAATTTCATCCATTTGCCTGCAAATGCCATAATTTTATCATCCTTCATGGAGGAGTAATATTCCATTGTATATATATGCCACAGTTTCTTTATCCTTTCATCAACTGAAGGGCATCTAGGTTGGTTCCACACTCTGGCTATGGTGAATTGAGCAGCTATGAACATTGATGTGGCTGTATCTTTGTAGTATGCTGATTTTAAGTCCTTTGGGTATAGGCCAAGGAATGGGATAGCTGGGTCAAATGGTGGTTCCCTTCCAAGCTTTCTGAGGAATCTCCATACTGCTTTCCACAGTGGCGGCACTAATTTGCAACCCCACCAGCAATGTATGAGTGTACCTTTCTCTCCACATCCTCACCAACACCTATTGCTGCTTATGTTCTTGATAATCGCCATTCTAATTGGGGTGAGATGAAATCTTAGGGTAGTTTTGATTTGCATTTCTCTTATTACTAGAGATGTTGAACATTTTTTCATATATCTGTTGATTGCTTGTACATCTTCTTCTGTGAAATGTCTCTTCATTTCCTTAGCCCATTTGTTGATTGGATTATTTGTATTCTTGGTGTAGAGTTTTCTGAGTTCTTTATAGATTCGGGATATTAGCGCTCTATCTGAAGTATGATTGGCAAAGATATTCTCCCACTCTGTAGGCTCTCTCTTCACATTACTGATAGTTTCCTTTGCTGAGAGAAAGCTTTTTAGTTTGAATCTATCCCAGTTGTTGATTCTTGCTTTTATTTCTTGTGCTATGGGAGTTCTGTTAAGGAAGTCTGATCCTAAGCCAACAAGTTGAAGGTTTGGACCTACTTTTTCTTCTATAAGATGCAGGGTCTCTGGTCTGATTCCGAGGACCTTGATCCATTTTGAGTTGAGTTTTGTGCAGGGTGAGAGATAGGGATTTAATTTCATTCTGTTGCATATGGTTTTCCAGTTTTCCCAGCACCATTTGTTGAAGAGGCTCTCTTTTCTCCATTGCATAATTTTGACCCCTTTGTCTAGTATGAGAAAATTGTATTTATTTGGGTTTGTGTCCATGTCCTCTATTCTGTACCATTGATCTACCTGTCTATTTGCTACCAATACCATACCGTTTTTGTTACTATTGCTTTGTAATGGAGTTGAAGATCTGGTATTGCGATACCCCCTGCTTCGCTCTTTCTACTGAGGATTGCTTTAGCTACTCTGGGTTTTTTATTCTTCCAGATGAATTTCATGATTGCTTGCTCTATTTCTGTAAGGTACATCATTGGGATTTTAATTGGAATTGCATTGAATCTGTATAGCACTTTTGGTAGTAAGACCATTTTGACAATATTAATTCTGCCTATCCAAGAACATGGGAGATCTTTCCATCTTCTAAGGTTTTCTTTAATTTCTTTCTTTAGTGTTCTGTAGTTCTCATTGTAGAGGTCTGTCACCTCTTTTGTGAGATTGATTCCCAAGTATTTTATTTTTTTCGATGCTATTGTGAATGGGGTAGTTTTCCTAATTTCTCTTTCTGAAGATTCATCACTTACGTATATAAATGCATTGGATTTATGAGCATTGATGTTGTAACCAGCTACTTTACTGAATTCACTTATGAGTTCAGTAAGTTTTCTGGTAGAATTTCCAGGTTCCTCTAAATATATAATCATGTCATCAGCGAACAGGGATAGTTTGAGTTCCTCTTTTCCAATTCGTATCCCTTTAATTTCTTTGGTCTGTCTAATTGCTCTGGCTAGTTTCAAGGACGATATTGAATAGAAGTGGTGAAAGAGGGCATCCCTGCCTTGTTCCAGTTTTTAGGGGGAATGCTTTCAATTTTTCACCATTTAGAATGATATTGGCCATGGGTTTAGCATAGATGGCCTTCACAATGTTAAGGAATGATCCCACTACCCCAATTTTTTCTAGTGTTTTGAGCATGAAGGGATGCTGTATTTTATCGAATGCTTTTTCTGCATCTATTGAAATAATCATATGATTCTTAACTTTTAGTCTGTTGATATGGTGAATGACATTTATTGATTCCGGATGTTGAACCAACCTTGCATCCCTGGGATAAAACCCACTTGATTGTGGTGCACTATCTTTTTAATATATTTTTGTATGCGATTTGCTAAAATTTTGTTGAGAATTTTTGTGTCGATGTTCATTAAGGATATTGGTCTGAAATTTTCTTTCCTCGATGTGTCTCTGTCTGGTTTAGATATCAGGGTGATATTGGCTTCATAGAATGAGTTTGGGAGGGTTCCCTCCTCTTCTATTTCATGGAATACTTTGAGAAGTATTGGAATGAGCTCATCTTTAAAGGTTTTGTAAAACTCGGCTGAGAACCCATCTGGTCCCGGACTTTTCTTTGTTGGTAGGCTTTTGATGACCTCTTCTATTTCATTGCTTGAAATTGATTTATTTAAGTTGTGTATGTCCTCCTTGTTCAGTTTAGGTAATTCATATGTCTCTAGAAACTTGTTGATGTCTTCGAGGTTTTCTGTTTTGTTGGAGTATAGATTTTCAAAATAGCTTCTAATTATGTTTTGTATTTCACTCGTGTCTGTTGTGATATTTCCTTGTTCATTCTGAATTTTAGTAATTTGAGTTTTCTCCCTCTTTCTCTTTGTTAGTGTGGCTAAAGGTTTGTCAATTTTGTTTATTTTTTCAAAGAACCAACTATTTATTTTGTTAATTTTTCCGATTGTTTCTTTTGTTTCAATTTCGTTGATTTCGGCTCTGATTTTAACTATTTCCTGTCTTCTACTACTTTTGGTGTTGGTCTGCTCTTCTTTTTCTAGGGCTTTGAGCTGTAATGTTAAGTCGTTTATTTGTTGATTTCTACTTCTTTTGATGAATGCGCCCCATGAAATAAATCTTCCTCTAAGTACTGCTTTCATAGTGTCCCAGAGATTTTGATATGATGTGTCTTTGTTCTCGTTTACTTCTAAGAATTTTTAAATTTCCCTCCTGATGTCTTCTGTTATCCATTCATCATATAATAGTGTATTATTCAATCTCCAAGTATTGAAGAAGTTTCTGTTTTTTATTCTGTCATTTATTTCTAATTTCAGTCTATTATGATCTAATAGAGTACAAGGTAGTATCTCTATCTTCTTGTATTTGCTAACAGTAGCTTTGTGGCATAAAACATGGTCTATTTTAGAGAAGGATCCATGTGCTGCTGAGAAGAAAGTGTATTTGTTCTTTGTTGGATGGTATATTCCATATAAGTCGGTTAAGTCTAAATTGTTGATTGTGTTATTGAGATCTATGGTTTCTTTATTCAATTTTTGTTTAGACGATCTATCCAGCAGTTAGAGAGGTGTGTTAAAATCACCTAGTATTATTGTGTTGTGGTCTATTTGATTTCTGGAATTGACAAGGATTTGTTTGATGTACATGGATGAGCCAATGTTCGGGGCATAGATATTTATGATTGTTAGGTCTTGCCGATTTATGCTTCCCTTAAGCAGTATGTAATGTCCTTCTTTATCCCTTCTGACTAGTTTTGGCTTGAAGTCCACATTATCTGAAATGAGCATGCATACTCCAGCTTTTTTGCTGTGTCCGTGTGCATGGCATGTTTTTTCCCATCCTTTCACCTTTAGTCTGTGGGTATCTGTTTCTATGAGATGAGTCTCTTGCAGGCAGCATATTGTTGGATTTTTCTTTTTAATCCAATCTGCCAGTCTATGTCTTTTGATTGATGAGTTCAGGCCATTAACATTCAGGGTTATTATTGTGATATGTTTGTATTCCTAGTCATTGGACTCATTTTTGTTTTTTGACATGATTTGGTTTCTCCTTTATTTGGCTGTTCCTTTTGGCTAGTTCCTCCCGTTGCTGATTTACATCATTGTTTTTCATCTCTTCCTCATGGAATATTTTGCTGAGAATGTTCTGTAATGCCAGCTTTCTTCTTGTAAATTCCTTTAGCTTTTGTTTATCATGGAAGGATCTTATCTCATCGTCAAATCTGAAAGTAAGTTTTGCTGGGTATAAAATTCTTGGTTGTCATTCATTTTCTTTCAGGCCTTGGTAAATAATGTTCCAGGCCGTTCTAGCTTTTAGGGTCTGGATTGAAAAATCTGCTGATATTCCTATTGGTTTCCCCCTGAATGTAATCTGATTCTTTTCTCTCACGGCCTTTAAAATTCTGTCTTTATTGTGTATGTTAGATATTTTCATAATAATGTGCCTTGGTGTGGGTCTGTAGTAATTTTGTATATTTGGAGTTCTATAAGCCTCTTGTACTTGGATTTCCATTTCATGCTTCAGATTTGGGAAATTTTCTGATATTATTTCATTGAGTAGATTGTTCATTCCTTTGGTTTGTTTCTCTAAGCCTTCCTCAATCCCAATAATTCTTAAATTTGTCCTTTTCATGATATCCCATAATTCTTGTAGATTCTGTTCATGATTTCCTACCATCTCTTCTGTTTGCTCAACCTTGTTTTCAAGATTAAATATTTTGTCTTCAATATCTGAGGTTCTGTCTTCCAGGTGATCTATCCTATTGGTTATGGTTTCTATGGAGTTTTTAACTTGGTTTATTGTTTCCTTCATTTCAAGGATTTCTGTTTGTTTTTTTTTCAGCATCTCTAACTCTTTATTGAAATGCTCTTTTGTTTCCCGTATTTGCTCTTTTAACTGTTCATTGGTGCGTTCATTTAATTCCTGCATTTTTTCTTTCATCTCCTCGTTTGATTCCCTGACTGTTTTAATTATGTACATTCTGTACTCCCTTTCTGACATTTCTTCTGCTGTGCTGTCATTGGGTTTTATTGATATAGTATCTAGGTTTGTTTGGGACATTTTCTTCCCTTGTTTTCTCCTATTGGTCAGATGTCAGTGGGACTCTGTGATACTGCAGATTTCCTCTATTGGCTTATAGTGTCCTTGTAGATTTCCAGTGTATCACCTACCAGCCTTCAGTAGCCTGAAGTCTTGGAGTTACTTGATAAGCAGTGCTTCCAAAGAACGCTGCCCGTAGCCCGCTACTGGTTCCAGGGAGAGAGACCTGGAGAGGTCTCTTGCTGCCCAGCCCTGGTCCCAGAGGCTGCTTGCAGGTTGGAGGTCTCCACTGGCTTGGGGACTTGTATCTGACTCTGTGTAGACAGGCTCTCACTGGGCGGTCTGCCCCGAGAAGCTAGCCTAGAGAGGCGCTTCCCGCCGGAGGGGGCTGGGCTGCTTGGGGGAGTCCCTGGCGCCCTGTGCTGGTCTCTGAAGCAACCTGTGGGCAGGCCAGAGCTGGCTTGGGGCTGACTGGAGCTGGCCGCGCTCCTTCTGTGCAGAAAGGCTCTCACTGTGGGGCCTGCTCCACGAGGCTGGAGAATCTGTCCCTGTGGGAGGAACCCATCGCCAGAGTGCTCAGAGCTGCCTGGGGAGACTCTATCTGCCCTGTCCTACTCTAATAAGCCGCTCGAATCTGGGCCTGCCGCCCAGCTGAGCTTCACTGGGTGGGGGAGACTCACCCCCTGGTTCTATTTTAGTCCGAGTCTCTCAATGCCTCCCCTTCTTGAATCCTGGGTTCTGGAGTGACTGGAGATGCATTCACCTTCTAGTCCACCATCTTGGATCGCCCTGTGGAAAATGCCTGCAGCTGGAGGGGGGCAAGGCTGCCTGGAGAGGTCTCTGGCTGCCCAGCCCTGGTCCCAGAAGCTGCTTGCGGGTCGGAGGTCTCTGCTGGCTTGGGGACTTGTGGTGGCTCTGCGTCGAAAGGCTCTCACTGGGCGGTCTGCCCCGTGAAGCTAGCCTAGAGAGGCGCTTCCCACTGGAGGGGGCTGGGCTGCTCCATAGTCATTGTTTTAATTCTCTCTGTTTTTGTTGTAGGAATGGATATCTGTGAATGGGACCTGAGGATCCACACCTAGCCATTCCTACTTGAGACCTCGTCATTAGTTTGAGTTTTGTCTCTTCTGTTCTTTGCATTAAAGTATAGCTAAAGTTTGAGTGTCATTAACTTGTGTATGATGCAAGTTGCACTGTCTTTTGGTTGGATTTAATTCAATAGCAGAATCTCTGCCCTGTGAATTTGTAATGTACCTGTTTGTACAGTACCTCACAGAAAATGGGGAAACAATTGCAACAACTGAAGCAAACAATATACAGCATTAAAATTAATGCCTGCTGCCCACTATAACATCTATGACACTAATTACCACAAAACCAGGAATGGTAGTGTTAGCAATTGTCAACAGAAAAACAATAAATAACTGTGAAGTAGATCTGGCATTAAAGTAAACATCAGATGTCAACTATGTCACCCACAGCACTAATAACTGCAACATGATGAATGGTGGGAGGCAGGAGTTATATAAGTCAAATAGTTGTGAAAGATGGTAAAAATACAGTTTATTAAGAGTACAGAAAATGTAAGGGAGAAGGAAGTTTAGAATGTTCAAAATGTGAGCAGAGAGAAAGCAGAAGAGATGTAGCCAGTAATGGTTATAAAGTAGGAGGATTAAAAATAGGAAAAGTAAAGGGAGAGAGAGAGAACAAGAGAATTTGGTTGTTAGCAGGAGAAGAAAGCAGAGAAAGAAAGAAACAAACAAAAAACCAAACAAAAATAAACAAACCAAAACCCCTATCCCTCAAAAGATAAGGCAAGGTAAAATAACATTAAAAATGCTAAAAATGAGGGAGAATATGTATATGTATATATGTTAATGAACCAATCAGCACAGCAAGAAACTACTCCCCCCCGCCAAAAAAAAAAAAAAAAAAAGAGAAAAAATTGATTTTTAGTGAAAAATGAAAGAATGGTTTCCACTGAGGTGGTCAGAACGGTTGACAAGGATGGATGGTCACTGCCTCTACCCAATTGTCCTTCCTTCTCTTCCATCTTCAGCTATATACTGAGAGAGGAGGGGGGGATTGGGGATTGTTAACTCCTTCCTCTTTTGTTTTGCTCAACAAGCTTCTGGTTGGTGGTCCAAAACTGAAATTGGTTGAAATAGCTCTTAGCTTCCCTTCTTACCAGGATAAGTAGGATGAAATGGAAACTACAGCCAAATGGAGTTTCATCTGCACAGTCCAGATCAATCCTCTACCAGAGTGGGGCTGATGCAGAGTTCTATGAGAGTTCTAGTGACTGAGGCTTATATCTAATCAGGTCTTGGGGACTTTGGTGGTTTCTACTCTAGAGTGGTTAAGTCAGCACACCCATAGGGCCAGGCAGATGCAAATCTCTGCTGGGAGTCTGGATCTCAGAGATTCCTAGGAATTCTATGAGTGGGAGAGGGGAGCCAATCTTCCACACACTCTGCTGCCTAAAGATAAAACTTCCAGGCTTAATCCCTGAGTATATTCACTCCTGCCTGAGTGTCAGATTCCTTACCCTCTTCAGTGGTTGTATGATCTGCTAGATTCAGGGGAAAACAGCTGGACTTCCTTTAATTTTTCTGACTTGAATTTCCTTGGGTAAAATCTCTGTGCCTATTTCACTCACATTCTGTAAAGTACACCCCAGGCCACATGTTAGGCGCTTTCCATGGCAGTATGACAATGTTCTCTATGATCTCCTGGGCTCCCATAGCAGCAAGAGGCAGCCTGCACTCTTCAAGATGTCTACAGCCTCACATCTCCATGTGACAGTTGAGAAATACAGAGCACTTTTCAACCACCAACTTTTGCTATGCAGCCTCTGGATTAGCTCAATTCAGGCTGCTTTTCAGATCCACAAGTTTTTCCATGCCAAATATGTCCATTGTGTTTCTCTGGGTTGTCTTTCCCCTCTGTGGTGACCCAGCACCACAGCTGCTGCCACAACTGGCTTCGCTCCAAAGTACTCTTTCTTGTTCTTTGTTCAATGCACCCACATTTCTGGGTCTCTAAGACACTCTGACTATTCAATATTGAATCTTAGTTAAATCCCTCTTTGATGCTGAGAAAGCATACTCTTGCTGCTTGAATCCTAAGTCATGAAGTAACTGGAAATGCAGTCTTCCTTTAATACACCATCTTATATGGCTCAGGCTAGTAATGATTATGATTCTGCTTAGAGCCATAAGAGAAACCATGGCCCTATTAACACCTTAATTTTGGACTGCTGGACTCCAAAATTGTGAGTAAATACATATCGGTTGTTTTAAGTGACCAGGGTTTTGGTAATTTGTTATAGCAGCTCTAGGTAACTAATATAGTAGAATTCTTCCTTCTATAAACTTTCCCATCACTGTTCACAGCAATATAATCCTATTTTTCCTCCTCTTATGGGTAGCCAATATATGGATGACTGTACCCTGGGAAGTGAAAGAGTCCTTGCATATCATCCCTGGAACCATTTTGAATGGGATAGTATTTGAGGACTGAATAAGTGGGATTTCCTCAACTGTTTCCAAAGGTATGTAGATGTTATAGTCATGCTTACTGTGTACAGTTGCATATGTTATACACTGCAGAACTTCAGGGGTAGCATTCATATTAATGTCAATATGCAGAAGAGTTAATGCACAATGTAAACAGATCTATAGCTGTTGTGATTCAATAAACAGAATTTCACCCAAAAGCATTATTAAATTAAAGGCAGTCACTTGCATCTGTCTCCATAATTGGATTTTTAAAATTATAAATACTAACTTCAAGGAAGCTATGACTTTCTTAAAAAGATGTCTTTACATACACACAGTATATATTGTTAACTTTGCTATACTGATAATCCCAGAGACTGGAAGTTCTTATTTTTCCTTCTCATTTGTGACCTATACCAATCAGTTCCAAAGCATGGCCCATTCCCCACCCTTCCCGATCCTCCTCTTCCTCATCCACTTCCCCCTCCTCCTTCTTTTATTCTTTTAGAGGATTAAAAATCTATTTTGGCTCACAGTTTCAGATGTTCAGTCTATGGCCAGCTGATTCCATAGCTCAGGTCCAAAGTGAGATAGAACATCATGGCAGAAGGGCATGGTGGAGGAAAGTTGCTGGTTAATGACAGCCATCTTTCCTACTGTTTCTGGCTAGGTATTTAGCATCTCTTTAGTGGCTATACTCTGTTTAACAACCACAACTTCCTTAGCCCCTATTTTACTTGCAGTTTTCTGGTCCAAATGCAAGTTTTTCAAGTATTTCTACTCTGCTTTCTGCTTCTGATTATCACAGTAAACTTGGTTAAAAGCTGCTAGCAATATCCATGCCATTCACTGACTGCTTTGCTGCCTTGAAATTTTCTCTGCCAAATTAATTAGACCATCACCTTTAAATATAGTCTCACACAAAGTCTCAGGACATGATCAAAATATAGGCAACTTCTTTGACAGAAGATAACATGAAAGGCCTCTAAAACCTTATGAGTCAGCCTTTACTGTCCACAGCCCCAATGACATTCTGATCTTCTGAACTTCCCCAGAATCATCCATTTGCCTCTGCTTACAACATTAGAAAGCTTTTCCAGCTTGCTTCTCTGAACCTTGAACTCCTTCACGAACTACTCCCCAGGCTTCTGAACTACATGATCAGGTTAGTCACAGCAATGGCCCCATTTCTCAGTACCAATTTCTGTTTTAGTGTTTTTGTGTCACTGAGACCAAAAGACCTGTCAAGAACAACTTATAGGAAGAAAAGTTTATTTTGGCTCATGGTTTCAGAGGTTCAGTAAATGATTGGCCAACTGACAGCTCCAGGCCCAGTTCATGGCAGAAGAACATCATTTCTTGTGGTGGAGGAAAGCTGCTTTTTTCATGACAGTCAGGAAGCACAGCCTGTTTCTTCTTCATAATATTTCCTAAATTCTATTTGCTTTGTTTATTACAACCACTTTAGTTCTGGCATTTAGGACCTCTGGCTCCAGTGAGTTTAATCATATTCCTATACCATTTGGTTTCCCATCTCTTGACTTCTATGTGTGACAGAGTTGTATATTAATTTTTGCAAAGCAAACTTCTTATTCTGTCAATTCCCCCGATGAGGAACTTATTCACTGACTTACTTTTACTTGTAAAATTCAATCCAAGTTTCTCAATCTTTTATTCAAACCTGTTTACTTATTCTATCCAATCTCTTTTCTCACTACTTCCTATCACTATTCTTTTGAAGTTGGTGAATTTACTTTACAACATTAAGTTGCAGTAGCAAAATTTTATTCCCCCCTATTGCTTATCATTTCCATCTTTTGGCCTGTCACCACTTCAAAGGAATCTCTAGAAAGACACATGAGGCATATAGGCACATGAGGAAGAAAGATCTAGTTCAAATTATTTATTCACTTACAGCTCTAGAGAGCCTTCTTTATAAAGACATTTGAAAAGAAAACCCAAATGTAACTTAATTGTTCTTAGAACTGTTAATGTGATATAACTAGTAAAGAAGCAAAAAGTTGACGTTTTAGTAATTATCAATTATTATATTTGATCATAAAACATGCAACTAACAAACCAGTTCATTAAAAATTAATTTCCATATAAAAATTATCCATATAGAAACTGCCTGTCTATATTGAAATGCATATTTTTCAACTTTAAGTACCTATTTTTTAAAACAATAAAAGCATTTTAATTTAGCATGTAATCATATTTTTAAAAAGCTTTAGAAAAACAATGGCATTGTTACTTCCCAATACTATACAAATGTGAAATTGTCAGTCTTTTCCTTTTTATCTCAGATAAAATAGATCTTCACTTAAAAATCAATAGTAAAAAGGAATTTAAGCCATCATCCTGTAGTGATACATGCATATCCATGTTTATCACAGCTCGAATCACAATAGCCAAGTTACAAAATCAGCCTAGGTGCCCATCATCAAATGAATGGACAAAGATTACATGGTATATATACACAATGGAGTTTAATTCAGCTATAATGAAGAGCAAAATTATTTCATAGGCAGAAAAATGGATGGAACTGGAGACCATAATTTTGAGCAAAATAAATCAGAATTAGAGAAAAGTTTTATTATGTGTTCTCTCTAATATGTGAAGCTATAGGGAAAAAAGAAAACCCAGAACAAAAAGGGACTCCATGAAAGTAGAAGGGAGACCATTAGGATAGAGGGGAAAAAGGTTCAGGGGGAAGGGAAAGGTAGAAGGGAGTAAGATTGATCAAATTATGTTTTTATGTATAGGCCAAAATAAAACCTAACATTCTGTATAAATAATATGTATCAGTTAAATAAGTGAAATGACTTAAAACAGAAACGCATTAGGAAAAACAATAGTAGCAGTCCTTCTAATGCTAGGTTGAATATTAAAGTTCTCTTGCTAATATTTCGTACTTTACATATTAATGTTTGTCATATGTGAAATGTTATTTATAGTAAATGTCATTCACTACTTAATATATAAAACTTCAAATTTTCAAAGTTGATAAAATAGGGAACTAACAGGTTGTAGGAGGGTAAGAAATTTTCCTGAACAATACACCATTTGTTAATCACTTTTCCATTCATGCCAATTAGAATATTTTAAAAGTGTAGGGGATAGGAGGAGAATTCTACATAGAACCTGAAATACTCAGGCAAAACAGAGATTCCCAGGGTTTTGCAATGAAAAAAAAATAATGAAAGGGTAGATCAAGAAATAGAGAAGGCATTGCTAAGATGTGTCCAAATGTTCAAAAACTGAAGGCAAAATTGCCGATTGCTAGGTATAATGGCAATCTGGAATGCTTTTATCTGACAACTCCCAGCAAACCACAATAATGATCACCATAGCAATCGTTTCCTTCTGAAAGCTGTTGACTTAACCAATTGCAAAATTTGTTTTCCATAGCAATATCTTGCCTATTCATTAATTAAGATATGAAATAGGATTTCACCAAATTAACTTTTCAGACAGTTTCATAGGATCCCATTAGTCCTTAAATAATAGGGTGCCTAAGTACTAATTTTGATGTTCTCTTAATACAACAATTAGAAAAACTGTAACTGTGTTTTGGCAGCAAAAATCCACATTTATTAATTGGAGCTACAATTCCACTACTGACATTGGCAGAGTAGGGAAAAAAAGCATATGTTATTTAGTCTGGTTCTGAGTATCTGGTTTTTCTTCTTTAGTGTTTATCCACTTTGAGCTGAAGAAAGTATAAAGGCCAAATGGGAATCTGACAGTTATTCTGCCAGAAGATGGCAACAAATCAGGAAGTTGTTTTTTTTTTTTTTTAATCTAGAAAATTGCTCAGAAATAGATGTTAGAAATAAAGGCAAAAAATAAAGGTTAGAAAAACATGAAATGTGGTTGGACATCAAAAAATTGACAGGTACACCTATGTTCATTGTTTTTATTCCTTGTGAAAATGTCGGGAATGCCA
The DNA here is from genome assembly GCF_902686455.1 of Sciurus vulgaris. Taxonomy (NCBI): domain Eukaryota; kingdom Metazoa; phylum Chordata; class Mammalia; order Rodentia; family Sciuridae; genus Sciurus; species Sciurus vulgaris. The sequence goes on from NC_136469.1 coordinate 61,374,148, forward strand.
TCATTTATTATTGGTTACATGTTAACAACCCAGGGTGACCTATTACAGCAGAGATGAAAAATGCTCAGCTAAGACTTGGGAGGTGGGAGTATTGGTCAGGAAAGTGGTGTACAAGAATGGTAAGAAGAAACCAACCATGGGTAACTTAGGATAGTAAATTCTTCCTTGAAAACCATATATGGACCCAGGTCAATCTGAAACAATATTTTAAAATATTCTATTACCCAGGTGGCATAAAAAAAAGGGCCCATTGAAGGCCAGTAACACATTACCAACTTCATCTACTATTTTGCAATTATGTTTGGTGTATGGCATGAGGGAATCTTCTGACTTAAGCATGCACCTTCTTACACAAATCTAAACCATATAAAATCCACAATAAATATATAATTTCACAATAAAACCATGAGGGTTACCACAAGTTTTTATCTTTAACTCTAAATAGGATGCAATACAATTATTGAGCATCTTAATGAAATCTATTTCTATTAACCATTACAAGAGCATTGTCTACATGATTAGTATTGCTTACTCATACTTGTCAGTTTTATGAACTTTCCCCTTACCTCTTTTGTGGAAGACCAGGTTGGAGGTCTAGCTAGGTAGGCAGATGGACCACAGGGTGATCACATGAAGTGGTCACCTGGAATGCTAAGAAGAATAGGAACCTGTGTGAATGCAAACAGAGTTTTAGAGAATTAAGAACAAAAGTGGAGGAAACCAAATGTCTTCCCAAGAAGTAATCCTATGCTGGGAGTAGGAAACAGCTTCAGAGGATAGGACTGCAGAATGATTGGGTTAGAGACTGATAATGGAATGGCACTGGGTATTCAAGAAGATTCTCATTTTAACTTAAATTATTAATATAATTAAAAGTAGACACGATAAAAAAAATCAAACAGTAACATAAAGGTATAAAATGAACTGTAAAATCTCCTACCCCCTTCACTTCTAATTCCATTCTCCAGAGAAAACCATTCTTAACAGTTTCTTATACTTCTTTTTAAGAATTTTCTACCCATAAAGAAACAGAAGTTTTACTTTAAAATTATCTTTATATTTATTTAAAATTATACTAAAATATGAGATATTTTGTAGTACCCAAAAAAGCAGAATTCTCAAATATAAATCTATAAAATAAGCAAAGATCTAAAAATCAAGCATCTAAGCAAAAGAAACCATGCATTAGTAAGCATTTTTTATTATATTCAATGAAAATTATAGGGAACAACCAGTTAATTGGAACCAGATACAAAGAAAATGAATATCCTTAAGGCAAATACACATGTGCCTTTCAAATGCTTTTTTAAATGATGGAATTATATGACAAGGTGGTTTTTTTTTTTTGTACTTAGATTTATTTTTCTTAGATTGACAGTATTTTTGCTAATATTGCCATATCAGCCTACCTTAATTTTTTTTTATTACTGTGCAGTTACTATTATTGGATTTGCTATAATTTTTATAACTAGTTCAATATTATTGAAAAACACAGTTGGTGTTTTTCCTATTTCAAACAATACTGCAATAGTAATTTTGATATATTTTTGCCCATATGTGTGTAGACCTATATGTTATATTCCTTTTAACTACAATTAGTGCATCAATTTTTAAATTTTAATTGATATTGACAAATTGTCCTCCAAAGACATTGTACCATTTTACATCCATTAAAAGAGAGGACTGTGCCTATCTCCCTAGAGATTCACCATCACTGTATATTTCAATTTTCTAATCTTTGCTAATGTCCTAAGTGAAAAAAGAGGTATATCAATTTTTCAAAGTCTTTTGAATTAATTACAACTGAAGTTGATTATTTTTTCATAAGATTAACTATTTTTATTCCTTTATTCTGTTAACATGAGTCTTCTCTCAAAAACCTCCTATGGGTTTTAATTTTATCTAAAATAATACTCCAAGTTCTTACTGTGGTATAAAAGCACCTAAAAGATCTAGCTCCTGGTTTCCTCTCTGACCTTATTTATAATCCCTTTCTTTCTCTCTCTGCTCCAAAATACTAGTGAGAAACTCTTCCTCAAGCATGCCAGATATACTTATTTCTCAGTGTCTTTGTTCTTGCTGTTTCCTCTGCCTACAATTCTGTGTCCTTCAAAGGAACATTACTCATACATTTGCCTTTGCAGAGATCTGCTCTTCCCTTACCACCCTACTGAAGGTAGTACATGCCTCCCTCTATTCTGTCTCTCCTTATCCAACTTTATTTTTCTTTTTAACACTTCATAACATTCCACTGGAAGTGTATAAATAAATGACAATCTCAGTAATTGTCAACAGAGGGGCAGATATTTGGCAAGGTCTAGAAACATTTTTGATTGTCACCTTTGGGGAGGGAAGATTTGACTGGTATCTAGTGGGTAGAGGTCAGCTGTTCTGTTAAACGTTCTACAATGTTTAGGACAGCCCCCTACTCAAATAATTATCTGGTCCAAAATATCAATACTGTAGAGATGAAAAACTATGTTCTGTTTTAATTTTGTATACTTTCTCACATTTTGAGTGATACAATTTAAAAAATAAATTGATCAACTATATTTTCCTGCTTAATTTTTATATTCCCATGGAATCATTTGAACTATGGTCTAAGTTTTACAATCTGTGGCTTATACTCAGAGACATAATCTATATAGCTTTTACACAGAGGCATGAGAGAAGAGGGGAGCTGCCAAAATGCTAAAAGTGAGTAGAGCTGGAAACCATGATTTACTTTATTGGGTTGGCATGTATCTATCAGCAACCTCCTTCTCATATTTGCAGAAATGTCAAAGTCTTGTCTTTTGTGGTCTCTCCACATGTATTGTCCACAATGGTCAGTTTGGCTTCCAAAAAGAAGGGAGAACAGAGAATTAGAATGTCTGTAGAGGCCTTTTGTATCGAGAGATGTTCTGTCATAGCCCTTGATGTCTCTACTGCATGACCATTCTACCTAAGGAGCAACTATTTAGTACTGCTGCAAATATCCTTTGTCGTAGATGTCTCTAGCACTGGAGAGTGACACCACAGTTAGGCTTCAAGTTTATGCTTACACACACACCCATCCATTGGCTCCCCCAGCTGACCAGATGCTTGGTGGGTAGGAACTGAAGTATTTCTCATGTGCACTTTGACCAATGCTGTTTCTGCAGGCTAGGTTCTTGAATTGGCTACATCTTAAGTCCATATCCCTAAGGGAAAGTTCTACTTCAAAACCTTTGGTGCCATTTTTCAATTTAAAATCTTGGGCAAAACCATTTCAAAGGGTTAGAACTTTTTTAAAAATAATTTTAAGCCTCAAGAAGTTGTTTAGGTCTTGATTCATTTTTCCCCCCAAGAGGCTCCTTCATTAGTACGAAAATTTTCCCTCACCTTACTCCAGAGGCAAGCTCTGTGTACAAAGACTTAAGGAAAAACATTAGGTTATGAGACTTTCCCCCAAGAGAACAGGTGCCTGAACATCTTACACATCTAAGAGCAAAACAGAGATCTTCAAGAGAACCAAGGTGGGGAGACAGGTACCTAAACCAAGTACTGCCAGCTTGTCACTCAGTGTTCTAAACTCAGCTTCACCTGGAACCCTGTCACACATGCATGTCACCAAAAACGAACGCAGGGCAGAGAGGGTGTGAGAGTCTTGGGAAAGAGAAATGTGAAAGTAGGAGGTAATTGTCTAAAACTGTAAAACTTCTCTTAGTGCTTTCAGTGTGACTTTATGTATGTGTGGGTGGATTAACCAGGTGTTAAAGACTACAGACAGAAGGGACACTATATAAATCTGAGTGTAGTATGCAAGTTGTTAAAACAGTCCACATGAGCTCTGTTATGATTAGAATACAAATACCATCTCTCTTAAACATTAACAAAATTATATTCTATCCCCATACGTTGCTTTAGGCATCTCATTTACCAATACACTTGGACATTGGATAGGCATAAATTCAAGTAAATAATTTATAGTGCATAAAAATCACAGAAATGCTTATTGATTCCTAAATTAGGATAATATATTTTAGCTGGTGCAGTCTTTTATCAATAAATCTTAATTGAATTTTCAGTAAGAGCCTGCAGGGAAAATGTACTCTAGGATTTAAAAAAATTTTTTTTTTTTTTTTAGGTTTCCCAAATGCTGTGAATATTCCCCAACTAAAAGTAACTGGATCACTTTGCAACAAAGATGAGTCAATTCTCTTAATTTTCTCAAATGAAAATCATTCACATATTCTAGGCATAAGGTTTTCATCTACTCTGTAAAAGTAATTAGCTTTTCTTGTAAACTACATTCCAAGCAGTAGAATATTATTGAATCTTCTTCCTTTAAAAGCATTCTGAAATTTCAGCACTATTTTCAGTGCAATCGCATATTAAACCTTTACCTCTGGGATAAACAAAAAAGATGACTTGATATATTAAAATGACAATTTCCTTTAGGGAATTTTGCCAACTTTTTTGGAAATAAATAATGTATGTCAGATACATTAATGGCACAGGAAGTCATGGGAATAATCCCACACTTTAAAATATAATATTCAGTATTTTAGCACTTTGACTTGAAGAAAGCAATGACTGAGGCATTGCTTTGGAATTTTAGTTTTAAATGACTCTTCTTATGGGAAATGTTCAAAGTTAATGTGTAGTATTTTCTTAAAATCAAGCTTCCATAAATATGGTACATCTTCACTGGGTTCCCTTAGGAGCAGATGTAGTTAGTGTATTTAGGAGATGATCCTATGTAGCAAGCGAATCAAGGAAGCCAAATTGAGATAGGGAAAGAAGGAGGCCAATAAAGAGAGTATTAATGAGCAAAGTGCAGCAGCAGGCTACTGGGAATTAATTGTACTGGGACTTCCACAGAAATAGGATATGCCATGTTCGGAAATAAATGAAGACAAACTAAAGGAGAGCAGGCAAAGGTTACCATAGCAAAAGAGTCAGATCTCCTCACCTGTGTTTTGGTAGACTCATCACTTGTATTTGGAAAAGGCAGGCTGAGGAGTAGGAAAACTTTATAGTGAGAAAAGGGGAAAGCTTCAGATATGATCTGATTGGGAGTTGTTGGTATGTAAAGGCTATAGGATGTAACGGAGGCACACTGTGTCATTGGTTAGTGGTGCATGTTTGGCTTTCTCTGGTTAGAAGCAGGGATAGAACTTAGGGAAGATGTCAATTATTAATCAAGTTCTGGCCATTTTGGACTAACTGCTATAGGAATGATCGATAGGGCTAGTGGTCTGACTTCCTACAATACTGACTTTTAGAGAGTAGGCTAGCTTTCCATAGGCAATGGGTTGGTTTCCTTGACTATTTGCTGTATATTATAGGTCAGAGTTCTATTTTTATATGTGGTCTGGTCACTGTCTATGTGTTCAGTTTCTTACATGCTATAGAATTATCTTGCTGGAGGCTAAGAAGCTTGGGAACACTTATCTACTTATTTCTAGCAGTCATTGGTTTGTGTTGCTTTAAATTATTTAAGTAAAAAGAACTCTCAGTCTAAGAGAAAATCCTGAGGCAAGGAAGAGATACACATATTTGAAGTGGGATGATGTCAGGATGTTAGAACTGTCTTCTGCAGTTGGCCTCATTGTAACGTAATTACATCCAACCCTATCAAGTAAGGAACTATTCTGAATTCCCAGGTGGAAATGGATTTGGGGGAGACACTATTCAATCCATCCTAAGAGGTAAGGATGAACTTGCCTAAAATTGATTCTCTGCAGGCTGGTTCCAAGAAAAAGGAGCTGGCTTTCCATAGAACTCCATAAAAACTGGTCACAGCCAAATCTTAAGGCAGTCAATCCTGGTCAACTATAAGGCCTGCACTTGAATTCCTGATCATAGCAGGGCAAAGGTTCATGGTATCTATAAATATAAAATCTGAGCTCAGAGAATAGGGCTGGAATCAACGATTTACCTTGCCATCTTGTTATTGCATTCTGTTCCCTGACCATCTGAGGGTAGGGACCAATGTTTCCTTGATGATGGATCTTAAAAACCTATGGACCAGGAATTGGGGGTTCCACTTGGAGAGCATGACCACGCTAGCACTCTTTGCTTACTTACAATGCAACAGGTTACCTGAATGCTTGTTACTATTCCTGTCTCTACAAATTTTCTCCAATAAACTTTGCTTTAGCAGGTCTTTTATGTATGCTGATTGGCCATTAGTCCTTTTTGGGAGGGGAGTACTAGGGATTGAACTCAAGGGTGCCTAACTACTGAGCTATATCCCCAACCCATTTTTATTTTTTATTTTGAGACAGGGTCTCTCTAAATTGCTTAGGGCCTCTATGTTGCTGAGACTGGACTTGAACTTATGATCTCCTGCCTCAGCCTCCAGAGCTACTGGAATTACAGGTGTGCACCACTGTGCTCCCTCCATTAGTTCTTTTTTGCAAGACAACATAATATTTTGTATAATTATAACACCAACTCTCTGAGGTAGATATATAGTCATTGCCTTTAATTTCAAGTGACTGAACCTAATGCTCTTTAGTGAATCAAGCAGAAAAGGGATTTTTTTTTTTTTTAAAGCACATTGATTGATTCCTCACAGAATGTTTGGAAGCTGGGACAACCAGACTTGAAATTAAACTCCTAGGAACAACTCTGAATGCCATATGGCAGAGTTGCCCAAAGGAGAAATTGTCCTATAGAGAAGGAGGGCAGGCAGGGCCAACTCCCAGCTCCCTACCTTGGCCATTTCTGTGCCAGGAACTTGATCTTGAAACCATGAAGAAAATGCATAGCCCCCTGCAGCTACTACCAAAAGAGACAACATTGCTGCTCACCCACCACCATGCCAAAAAATGAATTCTGACTGGGACCTCCTTTCTCTTGTTGCCCATTTACTGGTCAAATTCTCCTGCATATGAGTCTGATTGGAAAAGTCAAAGCCACTTTCATCTGTAGGTCTGGCTACCAGAGAGGCTGCAACCTTGGTTTTCTCTGCATTCTCCTTTGTGGAAGCAAGACTCTCAAGGCTGGGAATTTTCCTACATAGTAACAATGTTTTGAAACATGCTGGGTAGTCAACAAGCATGACAAATATCCACCATGGTCACTGTGGCAAACAACCCTATTTTATCTATGACGAAACTGCAAGTCAGGAAATTTCAATAACATGAGATTTCTGTGTTCTGGCTCCTCTGGCTGTTACTGTACTGTCGAAAGGGGTAAAATCATTCCATAAATCCATGTCTGCCTGATTTTACATCTTACATCCTATTCATTGCTTTTTTTCCCCTTTGTCTAAGCCAAAAACATACAGACAAGTACAAACTCTAATATATGGAGTTCTTAAAGAAGAAAAGTGCTTGGGACGGGGGTTGTGGCTCAGTGGTAGAGCACTTGCCTAGCATGCATGGGGCACTGGGTTTGATCCTCAGAGCTGCATATAAAATAAATGAATAAGAATAAAGGTCTATCAACATCTAAAAATATTTCAAAAGGAATAGTGCTGTTTAAGATCACTGAAGAGTGTCGACAGCATGGTTCAAATGGGCATCTCTCATGTTTTTCACATTTTTTTTTGCTTATGCTGTTTTGTTCTGCTCCTTATTCCTTCTCTATCCTTCTGATAGTAACAACTCTTCCTCTGGATACCTGCCCCTCTCCAAATACATATGACCCGATGGAACCATTGTCATAACTTTCTTATACCATCTCTCAGGAGTGGTCATGAAGATCTGGCTGACAGTCCTTGACCTCATGCCTTTGGCTATAATGGTTGGCTTGGGAATATGGATATTACCCACACTGGACATTTATGAGATTTGCCTAGGATTTTCTTCTACAATTAGAGGAAGAGGCAACATCTGTGGTTGACTGATAATGGACTCCCAAAGATGTTGACAACAGAATCCCTAGAATGGATGAATAAATGGTACCTTATACCATAAAAGAGATTTGGTAGAAAGGATCAATTGAGGCTCTTGAGATGAACTATCCTGGATTATATGGCAATTTCATTTTAGGAGAGCTTGGTGTAATCATAAGACTTTTTTGAAGAGGGATGCGGGAAAACAAAGAGTAGAAGGCAATGTGACCGGGAAGCAGAGATTGGAGTCAGGTATCCACAAGCCAAGGAATTCTAGTAACTTCTAGAAGCTGGAAGAGACAAACAACAAATTCTCCCCTGAAAACTCTAGAAGAAAGAAACTTTGCCCACCTGTTCAGCATTAGCCCTAAAAGACACATTTTGAACTTCTCACTTGAAGAACTTCAAAAGAATAAATTTGTGTCTTTTTAAGCCACTAAAGTTGTGACCATTTGCTAAAGCAACAAGAAGAGAACCAATGACTCTACTTTCCAGAGAGATAAGGTAGAAGAAAGAGAGACACAGAGAGAACAATGAAGGTGAACAGGATGGTAATTAGGTAGTTTGAAACCCTTGATTCAGCTATGTCTAAGCACTGTCTCTGCACATTGCAATTATTTGGCAATTCAAGATTTTGAGGCCCAGATAATTTATATTGTATTTTTACTACCTCTAACTGAAAGAGGTGTGATGACACAGGATATCTGTCTCATTTAAAAATCTTCCAATTTGTAAAATATAATGAAAGTGAGAGTATAAAGCAAATAAGTTTCTTCTCTCCCATGCACACTAGTAAAATGGATTAGCTGAACAAAGAAGAATGTTTTTAGAACAGCCAGTAATAGAACTGCTCCCATAAGCAAGTGAAAACACATGTCTTAGAATTCCAAACTAATGAAAGTATCCTTAAAAAAGGAAAATAAAATGAATCATAAACCTAATTGTGAAAGTTAAAAAATAAACTTTCTGGATTGAGTAATAATAAGAACTATCATAATGGTCTCAGGGTAAACAATTATTTCTTAAACAAAACATCATAACTATAACAAGCAATATTTAAAGAGTTATACTTAATTAAAATTAAGAATTTATGTTCATCAAAGACACCATTAAGGAGAAAAAGGGAAATCAAAGATCAGAATAATGAAATTCCTGGGTCACGTAGTAAACTCTTTGATAAGAGTGCCAAACAAATATCCAAATTGGTTGCACCAGCTAATATTAACATTGATGAGACTACTTTAATATATTTCACAAGATGTAGATCCCCAAAAGACTGTTATCTACCAGACAGTCTAAGAATAAAAGACCCACTATGGCAAAGTGTTAGGATGTTAAGAAACTGAAACTCTCATGCATTGGTAATGGGAATGTTAATTTGTACAACCACTTTGGAAATTTATTTGGCATTATATATTAAAGGATTTACCATAATGAGTGCTATTTTCACCAAATGTATTTAAAAAGAATGTCCATAGCAGCTTTATTCATAATTTTAAACATCTGGAAACAACTCAAACTTTATATCAACATAATAATGGAGAAAACGACGGGGTAGTAAATTCATACCATATAATATTGAGAAAACTGCTCTGTGCAACAAAGTGAACAAATCTCACAGACACAATATTTTACAAAATAAAACTAGGCACAAAAGTGTCAATTTATATGAAGAACAAGAGGAGGCAAATCTAATTTACCTCTGCACCCATAGTTTTAAGTTCAATGAGGAAAAGCAAGACAAACAGGAGTGCTAGAAATATTTGCAGTGCTAGAAATGTTCCATCACTTGATCTGGTTGTGGTTATATTTGTGTTAGCTTTCCATTTCTATGACAAAATACCTGAGATAAATGACTTAAAAGAAGAAAGGTTTATTTTAACTAATAGTTTAAGAGGTTTCAGCGCAGGGTCAGATGGCTCTGTTGCTTTTGGGCCTGTGGCAAGGCAGTGCATTATGAAAAGGAGTGCATGGTGGCCAAAGCTGCTAACCTCGTGGTGGTCAGGAAACAGAGAGAGGAAGGGGCTGAGGTCCCAATATCCCATTCCAGGGCATGCCTCCATGACATAACTTCCTTCCACTAGACCCCACTTCCTACAGGTTCCACCACCTCCCAATAGTGTCATCGGCTAGGGACTAATCTTTAACACATAAGCCTTTCAGGGAGACGAAGTCCAAACCATGATAGTATTCATATGTAAAAGTGCATTTAGTTATAGAAAAAGACTTTCATAAAAGCAAAAATTAATCTTTTAGTAGACATGCACTAAAAGAAATAATAAAAGGAGTTATTTACTGAGAAAGAAAATTATTCCAGATGAAAGCATGGAAATGCAGGAGGAACAGAAAATGTCAAATGGCAAAATTAGCTGTATAAAATTATAACAGTAATCTCAAGTAATATTTATAAGAAATTAAAATACTTGACAACAGTAACACAATAAGGGAAAGAGTAGTTAACAGTAGTTGAAGTGTTCTGAAGATCTGTGTATTTTTTAAAAATCATATCCAGTCTTTACAATCCGGCAACCATTTTACCCTTTAAGGCATAAATCCATTTACACTACACACATTTCAAGAGCTCACAAGTGGCTACTAACTACTAATACACCAGATAGCCCAGCTTTTGAGTAGGTTCTCATGAAGGAGGATTTTGCCCCCAAGGGAATATCTGGTAATATCTGAGAACATTTTTAATTGTCACAACTCAGGAAACAGCTGGGGACTGACCTTTAACACATAAGTCTTTTAGGGAAGCAAGGATGATGCTAGCGATATCTAACAAGTAGATGGATATTGCTATCTCTGCCATGGGTGCTGCTGAGCATCACATAATATACGTATACAGCATATATATATACACAGAATAGTCTTCCCAAATCTCAACAAAGTGTTACTCAGTCCCAAATATCAAGTAACACAGTTGAGACAGTTTGCTGTAGAGTAATCCCAAAAATAAAAGTATACAAATAATAAGCAAATGATTGGAAAGGGAAGAATAAAGAATAAAAATAATTTGGTTAACAAAAAAGAGCAGAAGAATGGAAAGAAAACAATATACAACAGGTGGGACAAATAAAACAAAAGTAATATTAGTAAAATTACATTAAATATTAATGGATAAATATTCCAATTAAAAACTAAAGTTGTCAGACAAAAAGTGTCCAACCATATGTTGCAAAAGAAACATTTTAAATATAAGGATATTGAAAAGTTGAAAGTAAATGATTAAAAAGTCCAGACCATATAAACTCTAAACAAAACAAGACTGGTATAGCCATCTTAATATCAAAATGAATTTTAATGTAAGATATATTACTACCAGAGAGAAATTTCATATCATTACAAGGATCTTTCATCAATGTAATGGAAGTGATTGACTTATAATGCCAGATGACCGTATTACTTTGCTGACATGAATTCTTCAGTGTCTCCTGTTGACCTTGAATAAAAATCAAATTGCAATTATGGCAGATGAGATTCTCCATAAATCATCTGCTTCACCTCTAGCATCTCATGGCATTTCTTCCCTCAAAATTTATTTGAGCGTGCCGAAGAATATGCAATTAGTCAAAATCACCCAATTGTTTTATATCATTTTTGTCCTTATCAGCCCCTCTGCCTGAAATGCTTTCTTTTGTAGAAATAATTTCTCTTTTAAAGATGTATTTTGCTACATCCTAAAGTTCTTTTGATTTACCTCCTTCACTCCTCTGTATATCTCATATCTCATAAACACTTCGAAAGAATCACTTTTTGTACCAAATTTATTTCTAAATTCTGTCTTTTCAGCTAACTAGTCAGCAGATGTTAGGCATTCTTTAACTTTTACTGAAATACCTTTATTTATTTTGGTAAATGCAAATGGTTAGAGAGATACTTGCTATAAAGTAGCCTAAATTTTTTGCTAGTAAATTTTCCCAATATAGTTCTTTTATGTTCAGTTAACTTATAAATTATTTACATGATTTTAATTACTATTTTCAAAGTTATTATCTCATTATTCTTTTCTCATTTTATTAATTGTATATTTATGAATAGATTCATGTGAACAATTACATCATTGGTTAGGCTAGAACAATATCTGAGAAAGAGTACCTATTTATATTGCTCTCAAGCTACAGATTACTTGATTTTTTTTCATAGCATTGTTAGTTTTCTAGGCTAACTTAGCCAAATTGTAATCAGTAATAAGTTAACTTGAAAACTTTGCACTCTTATAAAATTATAAATCCATATTTTTTAAAATTTAGAGTAGAATTTTCAGAAAATGTTAACACAGGGTGCTATCATAAGGGAAAGCTGTAATAACAATGTTTGAATTTCTGGATGTGATTCAAAAGGTATTCAGTTCATCCTGCAGTTTTGTTTTGTTTTGTTTTGTTTTGTTTTTTTGCTAGACTTGCAAATAGGCAAAGTAATTTCTTCCTTTCATTTGTAACTTGGTTTATGATGCTTCCATAATTTCAATAAAGGAATTTCATATTTGTGTTGTAATACATTAGTTAAAAATAAAAAACTTTGGGTCAAATTGCCTGGATCAGAATTTAAGCTTTGCTGCACCTTACTATATAATTAGGGATAATTTTATTAATTTCCCTAAGCCTCAGTTTTTTCATCTGTAAAATCCAGATAGTAACATTACCTATTTCATAGGTTATTTTCAGCTTTAAATGACTTACTATAGATTAGACACCCAGTATGGTTCTGTTACATAGCAAATGCTCAATAAAAGTAAGCCAACCTAGAGACAGAGCAAAGTAAAATTCACAAATCATATAGTTAATTAAAAGGGCTATTACACATGTACCATGTATCTACATACTACTAATAAAAACTACCATTTAGTGAGCAGTGTGCTAAATATTTTTTATACATTATCTTACTTCATTTGACCTCATTTTGAATAACTTTGGGAGTTAGGTACACTGTCCTTATTCTACATGTCCAAGTTTACTGAGGCTCAGAAAGTCTGCACCCAAAGTTATATATTCATAAGAATATTTTGACATGATCATTTGAAGCAGACATTTTAATGTCAAGAATATTTTGGTGATCCAAGATGGTGGACTAGAGGGTGACTGCATCTCCAGTCATGCCAGTACCCAGGATTCAAGAAGGGGAGGCATTGAGAGACTCGGACTAAAATAGAGCCAGGGGGTGAGTCTCCCCCACCGGGTGAAGCTCGGCCTGGGTGGCAGGCCCGGATAGGGGTGGCTTATCAGAGTAGGGCAGGGCAGCTAGAGTCTTACCCAGGCAGCCCTGTGCACTCCGGCAGTGGCCTCCTCCTACATGGCCAGCTTCTCCAGCTTCTTGGAGCAGGCCCCCCAGTGAGAGCCTTTCTGCACAGAACCAGCTCCAAGTCTCGGAGCCTGCGCGGTGAGCTCTGGCCCGCAGGCAGCTTCAGGGACCAGGACAGGGCAGCCAGGGACTTCCCCAAGCAGCCCAGCTCCCTCCGGCAGGGGCACCTTTCAAGGCTAGCTTCTCGGAGCAGACCGCCCAGTGAGAGCCTTTCTACACAGAGCCAGCCACAAGTCCCCGAGCCAGCCAGCAGAGAGCTCCGAACCGCAGGCAGCCTCTGGGACCAGGGCAGGGCAGCAAGAGACTTCTCCAGGCAGCCCTGCCCCCTCCGGCCACAGACTCTTTCCATGGGGCCATCCAAGATGGTGGACTAGAGGGTGACTGCATCTCCAGTCACTCCAGAATCCAGGATTCAAGAAGGGGAGGCATTGAGAGACTCGGACTAAAATAGAGCCACGGGGTGAGTTTCCCCCACTGGGTGAAGCTTGGCCTGGGTGGCAGGCACAGATAGGGGCGGCTTACCAGAGCAGGGCAGGGCAGCTAGAGTCTTCCCCAGGTAGCTCTGCTCACTCTGGTGGTGGGCTCCTCCCACACAGCCAACTTCTCCAGCTTCTCAGAACAGGCCCCCCAGTGAGAACCTTTCTGCACAGAGCCAGCTCCAAGCCCTGGAACCAGTAGTGGGCTAGGGGCAGCTTTCTTCTGAAGCACTGCATTATCAAGTTAATCCAAGACTTCAGGCTACTGAAGGCTGGGAGGTGATACACTGGAAATCTACAGGGACACTATAAGCCAGGAGAGGAAATCTGCAATATCTCAGACTCCCACTGACATCTGACCAATATGAGAAAACAAGGGGAGAAAATGTCCCAAACAAACCTAGATACTATACCAATAAAACCCAATGACAGCACAGCAGAAGAAATGTCAGAAAGGAAGTTCAGAATGTACATGTTTAAAACAATCAGGGAAGCAAACGAAGAGATGAAAGAGCAAATGCAGGTATTGAAGGAGGAGAATAAAGAGCAAATGCAGGCATTAAATGATCGCACCAATCAACAGTTAAAAGAGCAAATACGGGAAGCAAGAGATCATTTCAATAAAGAGTTAGAGATACTGAAAAAAAAACCAAACAGAAATCCTTGAAATGAAGAAACAATAAACCAAGTTAAAAACTCCATAGAAAGCATAACCAATAGGATAGAACACCTGGAAGACAGAACCTCAGATATTGAAGACAAAATATTTAATCTTGAAAACAAAGTTGACCAAACAGAGAAGATGGTAAGAAATCATGAACAGAATCTACAAGAATTATGGGATATCATGAAAAGGCCAAATTTAAGAATTATTGGGATTGAGGAAGGCTTAGAGAAACAAACCAAAGGAATGAACAATCTATTCAATGAAATAATATCAGAAAATTTCCCAAATCTGAAGAATGAAATGGAAATCCAAGTACAAGAGGCTTATAGGACTCCAAATATACAAAATAACAACAGACTCACACAAAGGCACATTATTATGAAAATACCTAACATACAAAATAAAGACAGAATTTTAAAGGCCGCAAGAGAAAAGAATCAAATTACATTCAGGGGGAAACCAATAATAAATCAGCAGATTTTTCAATCCAGACTCTAAAATCTAGAAGGGCCTGGAACAACATTTACCAAGCCCTGAAAGAAACGGATGCCAACCAAGATTCTTATACTCAGCAAAACTTACTTTCAGATTTGACGACGAAATAAGATCCTTCCATGATAAACAAAAGCTAAAGGAATTTACAAGAAGAAAGCTGGCATTACAGAACATTCTCAGCAAAATATTCCATGAGGAAGAGATGAAAAACAACGATGCAAATCAGCAACGGGAAGAACTAGCCTAAAGGAATAGCCAAATAAAGGAGAAACCAAATCATGTCAAAAAACAAACATGAGTCAAATGACTGGGAATACAAATCATATCACAATAATAACCCTGAATGTTAATGGCCTGAACTCATCAATCAAAAAACATAGACTGGCAGATTGGATTAAAAAGAAAAATCCAACAATAAGCAGCCTGCAAGACACTCATCTCATAGAAAGAGATAGCCATAGACTAAAGGTGAAAGGATGGAAAAAACATACCATGCACACGGACACAACAAAAAAGCCGGAGTTTCCATCCTCATTTCAGATAAGGTGGACTTCAAGCTAAAACTAGTCAGAAGGGATAAAGAAGGACATTACATACTGCTTAAGGGAAGCATAAATCAGCAAGACATAACAATCATAAATATCTATGCCCCGAACATTGGCTCATCCATGTACATCAAACAAATCCTTCTCAATTCCAGAAATCAAATAGACCACAACACAATAATACTAAGCAATTTTAACACACCTCTCTCACCACTGGGTAGATCTTCCAAACAAAAATTGAATAGAGAAATCATAGATCTCAATAACACAATCAACAATTTAGACTTAACCGACTTATATGGAATATACCATCCAACAAAGAATGAATACACTTTCTTCTCAGCAGCACATGGATCCTTCTCTAAAATAGACCGTGTTTTATGCTACAAGCTACTGTTAGCAAATACAAGAAGATAGAGATACTACCTTGTACTCTATCAGATCATAATGGATTGAAATTAGAAATAAATGACAGAATAAAAAACAGAAACTTCTCCATTACCTGGAGATTAAATAATACACTATTATATGATGAATGGATAACAGAAGACATCAGGAGGGAAATAAAAAAATTCTTAGAAGTAAACGAGAAGAAAGACACACCATATCAAAATCTCTGGGACACTATGAAAGCAGTACTTAGAGTAAGATTTATTTCATGGGGCGCATTCTTCAGAAAGAGAAATTAGGAAAACTACCCCATTCACAATAGCATCGAAAAAAATAAAACACTTGGAAATCAATCTCACAAAAGAGGTGACAGACCTCTACAATGAGAACTACAGAACACTAAAGAAAGAAATTAAAGAACACCTTAGAAGATGGAAAGATCTTCCATGTTCTTGGATAGGAAGAATTAATATTGTCAAAATGGCCATACTACCTAAAGTGCAATACAGATTCAATGCAATTCCAATTAAAATCCCAATGACGTACCTTACAGAAATAGAGCAAGCAATTATGAAATTCATCTGGAAGAATAAGAAACCCAGAATAGCTAAAGCAATCCTCAGTAGAAAAGCGAAGCAGGGGGTATTGCAATACCAGATCTTCAACTCTACTGCAAAGCAATAGTAACAAAAACGGCATGGTATTGGTACCAAAATAGAAAGGTAGATCAATGGTACAGAATAGAGGACACGGACACCAACCCAAATAAATACAATTTTCTCATACTAGACAAAGGGGACAAAAATATGCAATGGAGAAAAGAGAGCCTCTTCAACAAATGGTGCTGGGAGAATTGGAAATCCATATGCAACAGAATGAAAGTAAACCCATATCTCTCACCATGCACGAAACTAAACTCAAAATGGATTAAGGACCTCAGAATCAGACCAGAGACCCTGCAGATTATTGAAGAAAAAGTAGGTCCAGATCTTCAACATGTCGCCTTAGGACCAGACTTCCTTAACAGGACTCCCATAGCACAAGAAATAAAAGCAAGAATCAATAACTGGGATAGATTCAAACTAAATAGCTTTCTCTCAGCAAAGGAAACTATCAGCAATGCGAAGAAAGAGCCTACAGAGTGGGAGAATATCTTTGCCAATCATACTTCAGATAGAGCACTAATCTCCAGAATCTATAAAGAACTCAAAAAACTCTACTCTAAGAATACAAATAATCCAGTCGACAAATGGGCTAAGGAAATGAATAGACACTTCACAGAAGAAGATCTACAAGCAATCAACAAACATATGGAAAAATGTTCACCATCTCTAGTAATAAGAGAAATGCAAATCAAAACCACCCTAAGATTCCATCTCACCCCAATTAGAATGGCGATTTCAAGAATACAAGCAACAACAGGTGTTGGCGAAGATGTGGGGAGAAAGGTACACTCATACATTGCTGGTGGGGATGCAAATTAGTGCAACCACTCTGGAAAGCAGTGTGAAGATTCCTTCGAAAAGTTGGAATGGAACCACCATTTGACCCAGCTATCCCACTCCTTGGCCTATACCCAAAGTACTTAAAATCAGCATACTAAAGAGATACAGCCACATCAATGTTCATAGCTGCTCAATTCACAATAGCCAGACTGTGAAACCAACCTAGATGTCCTTCAATTGATGAATGGATAAAGAAACTGTGGTATATATATACAATGGAATATTACTCAGCCATAAAGAATGATAAAATTATGGCATTTGCAGGCAAATGGATGAAATTGAAGAATATCATGCTAAGTGAGATAAGCCAATCTCAAAAATCCAAAGGACGAATGATATCACTAATAAGTGGATGATGACATATAATGGGTGGAGGGTAGGGTTAGTCTTAGGGTTAGAGTTAGAGTTAGGGAGGGGGGCAAGTATGGAGGAAGGAAGTACTGTATAGAGGGAAAAGAGGAGTGGGAGGGGTGGGGGGAAGGGAAAAAATAACAGAATGAATCAAACAACATTACTGTATGTAAATTTATGATTACACAAATGGAATGCCTTTACGCCATGTACAGAGAAACAATATGTATCCCATTTGTTTACAATAAAAAAAAATACATTATTAAATAAAAAAAATAAGTGTTGAAAACAATTCAAGAAGACAAAAGAATCACTCAATTTCACCACTCAAAGGCAGCCCTAGTTAATGTATCTGGTAAACCTAAACAGCAGACTCTGCTAATTGTCTAACAGATATCTATTCTCACCCTATTTCTTATTTTTTTTCAGTTAAGAACCTTTATTTTTTAATATTTTTTTTATTTTTACAGCCTGCATTTTGATTCATTGTACAGAAATGGGGTACATCATTGTTCCTATGGTTGTGCATGATGTAGATTCATACCATTCCTGTAATCATACATGTACACAGGGTAATGATGTCTCATTCCACCATCTTTCATACCCCAGCCCCCTCCTCCCTCTCATCTCACCCTATATCTTATTAGCAGATCCAAATTTTCGCTGGGATTGCATTAAAATACTAGACTCCCCAGATACACAGTGGCCCTCTTAACTAGCTCTAGTTAAAGATTTGCCAGTAGAGATAGCTGGACAGGCATTGTTGGAAAGGTGGCTGTCTTGTTTGGTAATCACCTTTTGCCTTTCTCCCCTTTTCTTCCTGTTTCGTACATGGAGTGCAAACATGCTAAGGGTAAAGCACACACTGTGCCCCAAAGGAAGAAAATTGCACTCAGTCTGGCATAAAGAAACCTGGGTCCCTGGTGGCATCATGGTCATTTGGTTGGTTCTGAGCTGCCTATTTCCATGCATTTTTGTTGTAAGGGAAAAACTAAAAACTCTGTGCTTAATCAATTTTAATCTTATTTCTTTTTATATATAACTAAATATAACCTTAATTGATGTACTATTTTTTCTGAAATAAAAGTAACTTTGTTATAACCTTATTATAATGCTTACTATAAAATGGTAACCTTATTATATAATTATAATTTTGCAGTAACTATTTAATTAACTATATGTCCTTCAGGAGGACATGATTATCTTCATGCCCAACCATTTATTCTAATTCTTCAATAGATTTCCAATTTTGTTTAGGTGGCACTTTGTTCAGTCCCTGGGATGAATCTTGATTGGTGCATATGTTAATTTTAGCTATCCATTCTCTTTGTCCATAATTTGTCTAGAAATGACAATGCAATGTCATTCTGGCTGTTTTAGTCAGATTTTTTGCTGCTGTGACCAAAAGACCTGACAATCACAATTAGATGAGGAAAAGTTTATTTTCGGGCTCATGGTTTCAGAGGTCTCTACACAGACAGCCAGCCCTATTCCTTGGGGCTCCAAGTGAGGCAGAGTATCATGAAGTGTGGCAGAGGGAAGCAGGTCAAGACATCACACCAGGAAGCAGAGAAAGAACTCATCTCAACAAGGACAAAATAGATACCCCAAAGTCAACCCCCCAGGGACCCCCGTCCTCCAGCCCCAGCCTACTTGCCTACATTTACCACCCGGTCAATCCTTATCACAGGATTAATTCATTGATGGGTTAAGGCTCTCATAATCCAACCATTTCACTTCTGAAACTTCTTGCACTGTCTCACACATGAGCTTTTGGGGGACACACCTCATATCTAAACCATAACACTGACAAGTGAGACCTACGACTAGGTTTACTCTACCATCCTGAAAAGAGACATGTGAGGAGACATTTTCCCGCTCCTTCACAGTTTCTGCTACTACAGAGTCTATTGCATGAAGACAGAATGTCTGGCACTATAGCAGCCACCTGGAAAACTAAGGGGAGATATCCCTGGAACTCTGATGATGAAACAAAGCAGAACATCTATGATGCTAACCAGGTTTTCCTACAACAAACCATAAGTGTATATGTTTTTTTTTTCTTTTTTTCTCTTTTTTTTATTGTAAACAAATGGGATACATGTTGTTTCTCTGTTTGTACATGGTGTAAAGGTATACCATTTGTGAAATCATAAAGGTTCTGTTATTTTTTATTTACAGACCCAACCATTCCTAATGATATATCTATTTAAAAGTATTATTATGTACCTTCTGTATGTCAGGTGCTGCACTGGGAAAGAATTAGCAAACAAAATAGATTCTTTTCCCTTCAGAGCTTACTTTTGGCAATACACATATGCAAACAGATAAATTATACCATAAGTAATTAAGTTATATTTTATATTAGAAAGCAATAAAGGCTAAGGAAAATGATAGAACAGGAAAGGTACTAAGGCAATGTGAGAATATAGGGTAGTCAGGGAAGGTTCACTGAGAAAGACACATCTGAGCAAATACTCAGAGTTGAAGAGAGAATGAACTTTGCAGATTTCTGGACAAGAGAGTTTCATGCATAGAGAATGGCAAATGCAAAATCCTTATGGTGCCGGGAATATTCAAAGAATGCCAAACTGTCCTCACTGTCTTGAGGAGAATGAATGGGATGAGAAATTAGGTTAAAGAAACAAGGGAGGACAAGGTTGTATAGCTCCATGTTAAGACTTGGGCTTTTGCTCAGAATGAGATGAATTTATTTAAGAATTTTGTATAAAGAAATAACATGATTCAGTTTATGTGAGGCCCTGGATTCAATCCCAAGCACCACTAAGGGGAAGAAACAAAAAAGAATTTTGTGGGCTGTTGTTTTGAAAAGACATGAAGGAAAATATAGTAGTTATGGTAAAGGATTAGCTGCTCAAACAAAGATAAATATAGAATATTAAATGAAATTTATTGGCTATATTCCGTGTGGTCAATCAGAAAACAGATTCCATTTAGTTTGTTTGCACCATAATTTAGGCATTATCTAAATTTTGCTTGTGTTCATGAGATTGTGACATCTTACAGAATGGGAAAAGAGTTTTCAGGACAAATTTCTTGCTATATAATACATCTTTTATACCCAAGATCAGCATAATATCCAATTACTTCCTTATACTACACTCTCAATACTAAAATTGCTGCCATTTTCAGTTTGATATATAATACTTATCTATTAAAATTTTTACCTAGGGCTGGGGTTGTGGCTCAGTGGTAGAGAGCTTGCCTAGTATGTGTGAGGCACTGGGTTCGATTCTCAGCACCACATATACATAAATAAATTAAATAAAGGCCTATCGACATCTAAAAATATTTTTAAAAAAATTTTACCTAGAAGGTGAAAAATGACATATTTTTGTTGTTTTAATTCCTATTTTTAATTTTTATCTGAAACCTTTTTTTCTTAGGTTACTGACCACTTTATTTTTAGCAAAGGAACATACTTTTTTCTTTTATGTTCTATTGGAAACTGTAATTAAAAAATTTAATCCTGCTATATAGTCTAATTTTTTTCCTCAAAGCTATTTAAGGCCCCCAAACCAAGTCAGAAGTCATTGAATTCTTTAAAAAATGCATCCCTTTATGCCTCTGGGAACCTCAGCAGATAATGAGCAGCAATTGAGGCTATCTATATAAGTAAGGAAAAGAATTATTAAAAAGCATAATATGTTAGAAATTTGTGAAATTACCAATTTTGCTTTTGTTTATATTTTACTGCCCATAACTAAATAAATCCTCAGATTTTCATCTTCTAAAAAGAAATGCCTCCCTTTTTGTTTATATCTCTTTATTAAAGAACTAAATGATAGGGGTTCAAGACAAGGTGGAAGTTTAGAATCTTCTGATGGTTAACTTTGTGTTGAGGAAAGAAAAGCTACCCACTGATTTAAAAATGGACATGTTACAGTGCAGAGACCCACCATGAAACTGAGGCAGTGTGGAGACCCTCTCTTCAGACCCTGATTCTTGCAATCATGTCAGAAAGATTTCAGACATGTCACTTAGAGTAAGAGGCATGAGTTTATTAGAAAGGTATGGAAAAGTAGAAGGGGGGTACTCTCAAGGGAAGGAGTGGGTCCTCTCAGAGAGGAGAGGGTCAGTGCCTCTGTCCTGCCCTCCAGGAGGTCCCAGATATTTTCCAGCAAGTCCCACCCAGGTTCATCTCTTGACTTTTGACTGACAGCAGGATGACATCAGACTTTCACCACTGCCAGAACAACTTTAGGTCACTTTGGCACATGCTGAACAGTTCTAATTGGAAAGTTTTTAGAGATTTTATGGTTAGGGGAGATTATCTTTACTAATGTGCATTCTGGGATCTGGTCTGTGTAAGTATCATAGTCTTCTCCCCCTTTAGCGTAACTTGTGCTGTTTTTATTGGCATTTTGAGTCTGCATTTCTTTGCAGACCAGTAGTCTGCAGAAGAATGTAACATACCCTGTTGACTTAAGCCAGGTAGGGATGCAGATAAATTACTTTTTAAAAAAGAAAGCATGTGGGGATCAACACAGTGGGCCCAGTTTAAGGAATTGTTCCCTTAACCTCATGTTCCCACCTCTCATGTCTCTGTTCCCTATCAGAATAGAACAATTTTCTGTGCATCTGGATAGTTGAAAAGACACAGGCATGCTCTTCAGAAATTCCAAGTGAAAGCGGAATGGAAATGTTTCGTCATGGGGCAGCTTTCCCAAAATTTTATTGCTCCATCAATATTTGCAAAGTGGAAAGTAATATACAGAAATTTGAACTATTGGTTTCAATTTTTAAAGTCTTTTGCTCATGGTGAGAAGATTACTCTTTTTGTCTGATCTGTCGAGAATCCTCATTTCTTAAACATGTTTTCCCTTCCTTAATTTTCCAACATAACCTGAGCTGTGAGTTTTAACATTTGACTTTGATAACAACATGGAGAACATAACAAAGAAAATGGGCAGGACTCAGAGAGAACAGGCTCAAACCCTTTCTTGGGAATCTCCTGCTGAGTTCCTTTTTCTCATTTGTCTTGCTTTATTGTGACAGAAGTTTGTTCTCTGCTTATCCTTTGCCTGCTCTTGTTTTACCTGGACAGTTTATTTCTCAGTGACAACCTCCTACTCCTCCCCAAAGTTCAGACTCCTAACTGCTCCTAGCTATAAAAGAAAAAAAACAAAAAAACAAAAACACTCCCCCCCCCCCCCCCCCGCATCTACCTAAGAACAACCTTTCAAGCCCTTTTTTTCTTTGTCATGAAGTCCTGCTCTCAAGCAGGTTAACAATAGGAACATGATGCAGTCTCATCAAAGTAAACCCCATCCTCTGAGATGTGGTTTTATCCTTTGGTTTTTTCCCCATAAGGAGTGCTCTGTGGTACACTAGGCAAATTTGGCTTATTCAGTCTTTACAAATGCCAGGTGTGGGCCACAGGAATATATGACATTGATAGCAGTCAAGGCCAATCTGGCTGCTTTACAGCTGCTTGGTGTAAATCAACCTGCACAAACTGCCAGTTCTTCTTTTGTCTTCCTGATTTATTTGAGCAACACAAGTTCACACACACACACCCTAATAGCAATAATATATTGTGTATAAATATATCTCATTGGAAACTTCATTTGCTGTAGATATAGATTTGGTAAAATATATACCTACCTCATTTATGTTACAAACAGAACTTCAAATTTCTCAGTATGAGGAGTTTAACTCTCTACCTTTTAGTAGGTGGAAACTTTTAAGTTTAAGAGTAAGGGACATGGTTTGGGCTATATGGTTCAGTGATAGAGTGCTTGCCTCACATGTGTGAGGCATTGGATTTGATTCTCAGCACTGCATATAAATAAATGAATAAAATAAAGGTCCATCAACAACTAAAAAATTTTAAAAAGAGTAAAAGAGAAATACTGGGGAATAATATCAGACAATTTATAGTTATATCACATGTATATGAATATGGGAAAACAAATCCCACTGTTATGTATAATTATAATGCACCAATAAATGTATGGAAAATAAAATACAAGCTATTCGGATATTCAGAAGAGTAAGAAACTTGTAAGTTTCAATGCAGCAATTGTCAAAGGGGGCCCTCTTAGAGAGTGTTCTGGAATTTGCGAGGTGCTTTTTTCTCACAATGATTGGGTGGCACTACTGGCATTCAGTGATTGGGAGCAAGGCATGTTAGATATCCGGCACTGTGAAAGACAGTCTCACTCAACAAAGAACTGCCCTGTCTTTTGCATCACTTTTAAATGTTCCACTGCATATTCATGAGTTGGAAAGCCTGCTTATAATTTTCTGAGCCTGAAATCCAATACCATTTTACATGTAAACAAAAGTCTTTTCAGTAGGTTTTTATGCTTGGGTTTTTCTTCAGGAATGCAACTACTGGGTAAATTGGAGGAAAACTGCTATTTTTTTCTCTGTAAACCTCACCCAGAATTGTTTATTATTGTGGAAAATCATGTCACTGACATCCCATACTCTTCATGCATCTAAATTGCTAGTATGACTTACTCTGATAGGTTTGCGTTTGTTGTTCTTTACATGGTGATTTCAAATGTCAAGCAAAAATAAAGGTGTCAACCATATTCAATTGAATATTTCCTTTGGTTTTTTTAATGGCAAATTATTCAGTGTAAGTAGGTATAAGCATTTATTTACTTTCTATGTGTTCTTGTCTAATGGTGTTCATACATTTACAACAATAAGACGTTATTATTTTTAATTAAATTCTTTTTTACTGCTTTTTTTTGGTGAAATGATGTATTTGTTGGTTATGCAACCAACGAATTTCATTTTAGATGATGATAAAGTGTTTATTTTAAAGTATTTGTTCTGAAGAATGAGTATTGATTATGACAGAACTAAGGAGTTCTAAATCACTGGGTAAAAGTTGTAGCTAAATGGTACAGTGATAATCTAGCATATGGGGCCCTGGGTTTCATATATAGCACTGCAAAAAAAATGTTATAAATTGTCTAGATATCCATTCTCAATTTAGGATTACTTCATTATGATATGAATAATGCTTCTTAAGATATTCTCAACCTAGTTGGGGAGGTGAAACAAATATAAGGAATATCAGAACAATGAGGGGCTTGTTGATACTTACTGACCAATGCTTTCTCCAATTTTTTGTTATTTCACAAGTATAGGAGATGACTATGCAACATGACCAAAAAAAACCCAAAAAACAAAAAACAAAAAAACACTTGACAACCAAGATTTCAGAACTAAGCTCCCATGGAATTTGCAAAAGTAAATTCAACACATACTTCATCATAATGTATAATTGTTATTGCCCAGGAATGATAATTAGGAATCCGTAGTTAGCAATTTTTAAAAAATGATTGTAATTATATTACTGTTATAAAGTCAAACTACTTTTCCCCTCTCTATTTTTTCTTATACAAAGTATTTAAAGAGACACATCTGTATAGAAAAATACTCAGCTTGTAGCTCATCCTTTAAAACCAGAATAGTCAAGTGAAAGTTAATACAGATTATTTTTACTTTTTTTTTTTTTTTAACTTAAGAAAAATCAAATGTATTCATTGGAGTTGAACAACTATGCTATGCTTTTTTTTTTTCCTTTGTAGAGATATGACATACATGTTTTCTGGTCAGTAATACTTTACCAAACATTGTCCTAAACCATTAAACACACAAATGATGAATAAAACTGTTCACTACCTTCTACTCATGCTGAGCTACCCCAGGTGGGATGCCATTTTGGCAAAGATTTTTTGCAGAAATTGCAGAGTCCTTATTTATCCTAACGGAAAATCAAACAATCTACTTCATACAAAGTGGATGGTAAGCAAATGTGCACAACACACCTAACATGCTATGAGAACTGAACAGTTTTTAGTCTGTTTCTAGGTCAAAATATAGCCTAGCACTAACAACTAAAAAGCATACAACATGTAATACTTCAATCTTTAAGTGGCATATTTGTTTTCCATATATATTTTTATAACTAATATCTGAGATCATCAACTTATAAAGATAAAATATTTATTTTGACTCACAGTTTTGGAGATTTCAGCCCATGATCAGTTGCTGCTGTTGCTCTGGGACTTGTGCTGAGGCAGCACATCATGATGGGGAGCTCATGACTGAGCAAAACCACTCACCTCAAGGCTGGGAAGCAAAGGGAGGAAGAGAAAGGGACCGGGATGCCACAATTCCCTTCACAACATGCCCACAAAGACTTCAACATCTCCTACTAGGCCCCACTTCTTAAAAGTTCCACCATTTCCCTAGAGTATCACCCTAGGGATCAAGCCTTTTGCACAGGCTTTGGGGAACATTTAAGTTCTGACTACAGCAGGTGGGTAATCATGAAAGTTCTAAGATCATATCTACCAGGTTAGCCTGAGTATCATCTAATATAAA
The DNA here is from genome assembly GCF_902686455.1 of Sciurus vulgaris. Lineage (NCBI taxonomy): Eukaryota > Metazoa > Chordata > Mammalia > Rodentia > Sciuridae > Sciurus > Sciurus vulgaris. The sequence goes on from NC_136469.1 coordinate 61,400,061, forward strand.
TATATTGTAATAATATATATGTATATACATATTTTAATAATGCTTAAAGCTGAGCACAGTGGCACATGTCTGCAATCCCAGCTAATAGGGATTCTGAGGCAGGAGGATCACAAATTCAAGGCCAGCCTGGGCAACTTAATTAGACCCAGTCTCCAAATAAAATAAAAAGGGCTGGGAATGTAGTTCAGTGGTAAAGTGCTTGTCTAGCATGTGAGGCCCTGGGTTCAATCCCTAGTACCACACACACACACACACACACACACACACACACACACACACACACACAAATGCTTAAAGAGCTTTCTAGAAATAGTAGGACTACATCAAGACCAGCAGAAGACATATCAATATAAGGACTGTGGTTGTAAGACTAATAGATGATTTTCAAACTTATCTTTTAGGTAACAGACAACTCTTCAGTTGATTCCTACAGGTAAGAGAAGCTATGATTATAGGTGATTCAGAAATCTTAGGACAGGCATCAGCCTTAAATGAGTGGAGAAGAGGAGCTCTGGGATTAATGTTACAAGAAGGTGTTTCAGGAGAAACAGATTTAGAAGAGCCAGGTCATTTTTTTTTTTTTTTTTTTTTTTCGGTGCTGGGGATTGAACTCAAGGCCTTGGCTTGCAAGCACTCTACCGACTGAGCTATTTCCCCAGACCTCATTTTGGTTTTGATCCATCAATACTTAACATGAAAGACTGAGGATGTAACTCAGTGACAGAGCACTTGCCTAGCACGTGCAAGGCCTTGGGTTCAATTCTCAGCACTGCAAAGATTTAAAACCAAATAATGTGAATGAAGTGAATGAAGAGTTGTAGAACAGAGTCATTCTTTCCAAGATGTGTTTTGTCATTCTCTGAGCCTACTAGGATGATAACATTCAAAATAATTCCATTTATTGCCTGGAGGTGGGAACTAGTATCACAGATTGTTCTGGGAAGCTGATATAGAAGATGATTTGCACAATGAACTCACTACTAAACCACCACTAAAGCCCTTCTTTTTCTGTCCTCAAGTCCAGATTTTTTTTTTTTTTTAAGCCAGAAAAACTATAGATGTGAGCAGTATGTCAAATATGTCATTGAGCTACCTCATCTTTCTGGTGGTGTAATGTTGTTGTGAAAGCCACCATGTTAAATCTGGGAATCTACTCCAGGTTTCCAATGTACTTTCTATCAAATATATATAGTGGGGTCTTGCCTAGCATTTGTGAGGTCCTGGGTTTCTACTCCATGCACCAGATTTAAAAAAAAAAATGGGGGCAGCAGGGAGGGAGGCATGTAGGTGAATTTATTAAATTCTGTGTCTTCAAACTCCTGAGAATACTTGTCCATAAAATTTATCTTTCATAACTGAAACTTGTCATCCATGACAAGGTCTCCTATATATCCAACCAAATTCTGCATCAGAGGCAGAGGACAATGGGAAGCTCTCTTCCTCTGAGGCTTCTACCGCAGCCTGCCACTTCTACTGCCTAGGCCAGCTGGTGAGGACCTTCTACCTTGCCTGTAGCCCCTCCCAGTTGGCTATGATTGGGAGAGCCACCACGTCATGCACCCAACCGAGGTCCATCAACTAACATTCAGGTCCAGAGGAGACCTCCCCCCCAGTGAGGTGGGTGAATGTGAGACCTGTCTCAGGTTGGGGCCATATACTGGCCAGGCCTCCAGATGCTGCCTGGCTGCCTCGTGCCAGCAGCTGCAGTCCCTGCCACCACCACCATGGATCCCAGTGTTGCTTTCGCTCTCTTTTAAAATCAATTTTCCTGATATTTTTGAATAAAAATAAGTATTAAAAGTTTGTCTGACCCTATCAGTAACTAAAACTTGATCACACTCACAATAACATTTCAAAATCTAAGATCTTGGATTCCTAATTTACAGACTTATGGGTATTAAGTGGGCCAACATCTCATTTGTTTTTTGAGTCATGTCTCAGGGCAGACAAAATGACATTGCTCTTATGTGTATCTACTGATAAAGGTGACCTCTTCATACAAAGAAGAGGAGCAGATGAAAAGAATAGCTCACAGGGAAAGACCAGGGTTGGGATACAAAGCATCAGGATTTTCATTCATTCTTTCATTCACAAATATTTGTGGGCCCTTTTTAATGCTAGTATTCAAGCATTTGCACATGTCTATTCTTTCCTTCCTAGAAGGCAGCACAGGTGGGGTTGGGAAGCTGTGGGTATACACCCAGAGTTTGAATATAGGTCTTGCTCAACTTTTCAAAACTACAAGTGCCAGCTATTGTTTTTAGCTGCCAAGTACATTGACCAAACCACTGGCCAACTCCAGTTCCTTCACAAAGGTACTATCCCTGGGGACTAGATTAATGAGGATACTTCTTCCTCTGTTCAGGTAGGTTATGTGACCCTGTTCACATTATTTCACCAGGATTATTGTAGATGGAGCTAGCAAGAAGGGCCTCGCTTCCAATACCAGAATTAGAAGTTTATAAAAATAGATGTTAGTAGTCCCATTTCTAGGTTTTAAGGAGAATGCTTGTTTGCAGTAGGAGATAATAAAGCCACCAGAGAGATGGCAGAGATTAGAGAAGAGAGGTGTTAAATGCTGTTTCCAGGTCTCAGGTTCTAAAAGCTAACAACACTCCTCAAGGGTGTTAGTTGATGAAAGATTCTGGGCAGAGGAGGCTGCCGCCTCAACTCTGCATGACACTTCACCATCTGGAGCTCAAAGCAGTATTGTTCCTGCTCCGGGCTCAGAATGTGTCTTATATAAAAGTTCCTTCAACCTCTGGTCCCAGGTCCTTATCTTATACTAGCCATGTCCTCAACACACCTCCTGAGAAAAGCAACCATATTCAGGCATAGAGGAGTCTTAATCTCTGGGGAGATGTTCCCAAAAAGGAACCAAATCTGTGGAAATGTGACTCTTGCCTACAAAGTAAATAATCTTTTATATCATTAAACAAAACCATTCTTTTTCCAGTATTTTCTGTATGCTTACATAACAAAAACATCCAAGAGGTTTAATCAGAACAAAGGAGTCTTTTGTCCCAAATCTGTTTCCATGTTTTTGTGGAAACAAAACAAAAGAAAACAAAACAAAAAACTCCAAAACTGCTGGCAGCTTTGAAGTGGCCATTTTTTTTTTTTTTTTTTTTTTTAGCTCCCACTCTGCTAAACCTAGGGGCCAAGATTCAGTGCAAGCTCAAGCTTAAATTACCCTGTACCTTTCTTCCTCCTAGTACTCAGTACAAAAAGCTCTTCACAGTTAATTCCCCACAAATGGGAACTGAGCCCACAAGGGTGGCGGTGCAGGTGACTTTCTTTTCCATTTTGATCCAATATCACTATAATGTTTCTGGGAAGATCATAAATTTCTGAGTGGAGTTACTGTGTAAGTAGTTAGAAATTTAAGACTGAAACGTAGTGAAATGCCAAGGAAAGAAATAGAAATTTTCCAATGGAGTTAGGAGTTGAATTAATCTGTTATGTGATAGGTTCAGAATACTGTGACTTTGAGAGCAACTGTGGCATGTTCTTGCAGGTAGGGACAGAAGCCTTCAAAAGAGACCAGGTTAGAGCCTAATGCAGTCAAAATAGCTCTATTTGATTGTACCTCAAGCATTCCTAATTCCTTGCCCATCTCTTTGCTTCATGCTAAAAAACAGCTGCAATGTCCATCAGCCCCTTTCAACTTGAGTTCTCATCATAGCTCTCTCCTTAGTGACAGTGTTTTGCCACTTGTCTAGATTCCTGAACTGACCCTACTCTTCATTTGACTCTTGCTATTGGTATCGATAGAATAAAAGGGACTTTGACCTACTATATGACATGATATATGACTTAAGACCGTTTAAATTTGTTTCTATGGTAAAAGTGTTTGGGCATTTTAAAAGAAAGTTTCATAATAACCCCAATTAAGTTTGTGTTGGAAAGTTAATAGGAAACTTAGCTGCTATCAGGGAGTGAGAATTAGTGGTTGGATTGGTTTCAGCCTTCCTCCAGTATCATTTTGTTGTTCAGTAAAAGGCTAGAAGCACACACTGGAAAAACTTAGGGTTGGGTGTATGGCATAGGCTTCTTGCATAGTTAGGGTGTTGAACTGTTAGAGATGGCTGTATTCAATATTGTCATCTTGGAATCTAGTTGTATCAGATACTAATTTTGGCTCACATAATGCTCAGTCCACTCCCTCCACTCTCCATCTGCCTTTCTTCTTCTTCTTTTTTTTTTTTTTTTTTTTTTTTTTTTTTGATATGAACCATATCCTCAGCCCTTTTTAATGTTTTACTTAGAGACTGGGTCTAGTTGAGTTGCATATGGCCTCGCGAAATTGCTGAAGTTGTCTTTTTTTTTTTTTTTTTCTTGCAGTGCTGGGGATTGAACCCAGGGCCTTGTGCTTTCGAGGCAAGCACTCTACCAACTGAACTGTCTCCCCAGCCCCTGAGGCTGTCTCTGAACTTGAGGTCCTCCTACTTCAGTCAACAGAGCTGCTGGGATTACAGCTGTGCACCACCACTCCTGGCCTGCCTTTCTTCTTTACCTGACTATTATTGTGGCTGTAAAACTTAATTCCTTTTTCTAGCCTCTTAAAATTAAGGCAGCCATGTGATATGATCCAGGGCAAGAAAATACGAGCAGATGTGATTTTGTGCCACTTCTTCCTCTTCTTTTTGGCTGGCTTGTGGTTTTGAGTCCTAGAGGCATTGATGCCATTTGGTACCATGACAGTTGGTACCAGGTAGGAAAACCATTGAGAGTATGGTAAAGATGGCAGAGCCCAATGGCATTTTAAGTGCCAGCTCAGGACTGCCTTCCCTGGACTTGTGAAAGGTGAGTACTCCAGTCCTTTAAGCCAGTGCTTCTTGTCCTTTTCCATGTTACAGCACATGTCTTCATATGCTATATGTAGGAGTGAAGATACTCTCCCATAACTCAAGTGGCCTACTCCAAGACTACATGATCAATGTCTAAGCTTTTAATCTTTTGCAGCACTCAGATAATTCGGATTTAAGCTACTTTTAAAAAGTATTTGTTCTTTTTGTACATGACAGTAGAATATATTTTGACATATTATACATACATGTGTGTATACATGGGAAATATAACTTCCCATTTTTTGTGGTTGTACATGATGAGGAGGTACACTGGTCATGTATTCATATAAGAACATAGGAAAGTTATATCCAATTCATTCTACTTTCCTATTCCCATCACCCCTCCTCCCTCCTTTCCCTTCATTCCCTTTTGTCTAATTTGGTGAAATTTTATTCCACCTCCCCACCCACGCCCATCTTATTCTGAGTTAGTATCTGTATATCAGAGAAAACATTTGGTTTTTGGTTTTTCGGGGATTGACTTATTTCACTTAGCATGATAGTCTCCACTTCCATCCATTTACCAGCAAATGCTGTACTTTCATTCTTCTTTATGGCTGAGTAATATTCCATATGTATAAGTACCATATTTTCTTTATCCATTCATCTGTCCAAGGACACCTAGGTTGGTTCCATTGCTTCGCTATTGTGAATTCAGCTGCTATAAACATTGATGTGGTCATGTCACTATAATATGCTAATTTTCAGTCCTTTGGGTATATACTGAGGAGTGGGATAACAGGGTCAAATGGTGGTTCAATTCCAAGTTTTCTGAGGAATCTCCATACTGCTTTCCATAGTGGTTGCACCAATTTGTAGTACCACCAGCAATGAATGAATGTACCTTTTCCCCCGCATCCTCACCAACATTTATTGTTGCTTATATTCTTGATAATTCTGACTGATATGAGATGAAATCTCAGTGTAGTTTTAATTTGCATTTATCTAATTTCTAGAGAAGTTGAATATTTTTTCATATATTTGTTGACCCATCTTATTTCTTCTGTGAAGTACCTGTTCAATTCCTTAGCCCATTTATTAATTGGGTTATTATTTGGTTTTGGTGTTACATTTTTTTGAGTTCCTTGTATGATCTGGAGATTAATGCTGTATCTGAGGTGCAGGTAGCAAAGATTTTCTCCCCTTCCGTAGGCTTTCTCTCTTGATTGTTTCATTTGCTGTGAAGAAGCATTTTAGTTTGATTCCATCTCATTTATTGATTCTTGATTTTACTTCTTGTGCTTTAGGAGTCTTGTTGAGGAATTCAGTTCCTAAGCCAAAATGATGGAGATTTGGGCCTACTTTTTCTTCTAGTAGATGCAGGGTCTCTGGTTTAATTTAAAGCTACTTTTAGATAATGTTTTCTCTTCTCTGAGGTTGAACACCTCATGGACCCTTTGGAGTTTGAAAAAAGTCTTGGGAGGCAAGGAGTTAACAACCTGAGAAGGAGGAAATGATTTGGTAACTGAAAGTCATGATAAAGGCACAAAGCAAGTCAGTCTTTGTGAGATTAAAGTGGGAAATGTTGGCAATTAAAAAGAAAATTCTGTTACAACAGGGGTTTCCAAGTTAAAGAATCTAAGGATTGGGCATTGTGACAAGATCTAAAGGCTCTGCAGGGGCCTGGCTAATGGAATGAAAAGGGAGATCTACAGTCAAAGAAGGAAAACAACATGAACTAAAGGAACTGGAACTGCCAAATTCTCTTCGGATGTAGCTGGTGGGTTAATCAGCTTTTTGTCACTTGTGACAAAATACCTGAGAAAAATAACTTAGAGAAGGAAAGATTTATTTTGGTGTACTATTTCAGAGGTTTCAGGGCATGGTGTAGGAAAGCTGCTCTCTTCATGGCAGATGGGAAGAATTGGGCCAAGGACAAGAAATACCTTGCCAGGACATGCCCCCAGTGACCTACTTCTTCCAACTAGGCCCTACCTTCTAAAGTTTCCACTACCTCCCACTAATGTCATCAAATTATTAATCCACTTATGGATTAATATTCCCATGAGGTCAGAGCTCTCATGATCCAATCATTTTCCAAAAGCCCCACTTCTGAACCTTGCTGTATTGGGGACCAAAGCTTCAGCACATGTGCCTTTGGAGGACATTCCAGATCCAAACCATAAGAGGTATTGGTGTACAGAAAAAAAATGTACTATTGTAAGTTGAAAATATAAAGGAGAAGGAATAGGCTTCTACTAGAGGAGAACTATAAGGCTGTGAATTGGAGGAAAGATGTAAACTAAGGATGTACATTTCAAGTGACAAGACTTGAAGGGAGGTTGCCGGCTCTATTGTCTGCAAGCAGCATTGGAAATCTAGGATAAACAGTTTTGAGGAATGGACCATATCTTTTTGTTTGTTTGTTTGTTTAATATTTTTAGTTGTAGATGGACACAAAACCTTTATTCTGCTTATTTAGGTTTTTTTTTTTTTTTAACCTAGTGCCTCACAAGTGCTAGGCAAGTGCTCTACCACCGAGCCACAACCCCTGCCCATGAACTGTTGGGACTCATGACACGTTAACTAACTCAGGCTGACTCCTTACTCCCCGGCGAGTGAACAAGATCAAGGCCTCAAAGGCGGTTTCAATAGTTAATGACAATAAATTGGACCACCGTCAGGGATTGGTTAACAACAGTTCCGGGAACGTGATCAGCTTGTGCTTGCCATATAGTCCTATGGGACTCTCACCTGCATGAACCTCCCATGCCTTGCTGACCTTTAAGCTGATTGGTTCCCGCCTAGCCTCCACCCTACATAAAAGCTGTGTGACTTCCTCAATAAACGAGATTCCTGCTGTGCCTCGTGCGCTGACAGACCTCCCGGCTCTGGTGTGTTTCCTTTGCCGCCACACTCATCATCCTGCTCGACCCTGTATTCTTCTCAGGTGGGCCCTGATGAGGTACATAGGACCTTGTTGCCCGACAGGGAGCAACAAGGAACCATATCTTTTTGCCTTCTCTCATCCTTGTTATATCCCTAGTCCTTCCCGCTTGACCTTTTCCTGCTCTTTCTTCCCTGATCAGATTATACTACTACAAATAAAATTAATACAGATAAAATAAAATATACTCTATAAAATATATAAAATAGCAGATTTCTCTGACTCATCTTCCCTGATTATGAATAAAAATTTAAAATAAGAATTACTATTGTTTTAAATTATAATATAGATACATAAGTACTATATATAATATATTATGTAGTACATAAATAATATAGGTACCTCCCAGAGGTGAGGGACCCACTTTCTTTCCATCCTTTTATGGGACTGATTAATGGCGTCATAAGTGGACTGGATCAAGATAGCATTGGTAGGCCAGAATTTTTTTTAGGGCCATAGATTACTGGGAGATGATAATGAGTCTTGGGTGAATAACAGGTCCATATAGTATCCTTTATGGCTGGAAACTGGTTTTACCTGGCTCCATTCAGTATCTGGTTTCACAACCACCTCAGAGATCCCAGATGTCTGCATGACTGGCTAGGTGGGGGTCTGGTATGGAACAGAACACTGGTTGGCAGAAAGGATTGTTTCTCTGGTTTTGAGAGGATGTTTGCCTGGTGACACAGATAATTACATTGTTGAATACATAATAGGTGTCTAACACAATCCAAAGTGCTAAATATGTATCAAGCATATAATCCTCATAAAAACCCAATCAACTTTGCATTAAAGAGGCATCAAGTATTATAATTTGTTGTGTGAAGGACAAAATGCTCTGAACAATTGAGATGATTTTATTTGGGCATTTGCAATGAGAAAAACAATGATTAATGAAGATGTCAGACACCTTAAAGAATAGCGAGGAGCTGGGGACTTATAGTGGCAGATAAAGCAAGGAGCCACAGGGAAGAAATGAGGAAGGATGGAGACACTTTGGAACATTGGAGGTCAGATTGTGCTTTGTAATTACGTTTCCCTGAACACAAAAGATTACAGGAATTTCTTAACAATTTCTGCTCAGAACACAGAGATAAGATAAAAGTTTAACACTGTCAGGCCACAGAATGAGAGGAGCATGACAACTTCCAAAATCTGTACCCCTAATTCAAACCCTTTGACATGAATTAAGTGCAAGGCCTATTATTCCACAAAGTCATCTAAAGTTTTCTGCTATTAAATTTCTGGGGACTGGAAACTTAAGATTATCCTCAGTGCTGTTTTTCTTTCTTCCCTTTTGCAGTACTGGGGACCAAACCCAGAGCCTCAGACCATGCTAAGCACTCACTCTACCACTGGACTCCATGTGCCCAGCACTCCGTGCTACCTTTGAAGAAAAGCCGAATATCTGATAGTAATTGGGAAGTAGTTATTTATGATACAGAGTGTTTGAAGTTGTGAAGAAGCCTCCCACTGATGTATTTTTGGTGTCAACAGTGAGAAGTTGGCCAAGAACTTAACAAGAAAATAAACATTGCCCTCTGGGAAAGCTACTATCTCTGTTTTTATGCTACTGAGAATTGGAAGCCAGGGGCACTCTACCACTGGGCTCTATCTCCAGTCCTTTTTAACTTTTATTTTGCGATAGGTTCTCACTCAGTTACTCAGGCTGACCCCAAACTTGCCATCTTCCTGCCTCAGCCACCCAAGTCGCTGGAAATACAGGCATGTGCCACAGTACTAGACAAAAACTATTCTTAATAGCATGAAACAACAACAAGAGACAGGAACTTTGCCTGTTTAGGTCATAGGTTATATTCCGAGCAACAAATAGTGCTTCATATAGAGTAAGTACTCAACTATTTGTGTAACTTAGGGACTTTGTAGGAATAAACTTGGAGATTGTATAGCACTGCAAGACCAAGCATTTCAGAATATCCCAAACTTCAATCAAAATAACTTGCATGTAGGCAGGTCTGAAATATAATCACAATTTAATAAGTAAAGCTCCATTTAGTAGTTTTGTGCCTTAGTTAGAAAAACCGTAAACAAAAAGGTAAGTTCTATTTGGAGTAGAGAAAATGGAAACCGAAAATGAGCAGTTGCTAATAGCCATTCAGGGATCTTGGAGGTAGGAATATTCAGACAGATGAAAATGGCCTGGGGAGGTGAGAGCGCCCAGCCTTAACCTGATTCCATTAACCATTCGAATTGTATAACTCATGCTCCTATTCGAATTCCATGCTTATTAAGCATTATTGTCATTCTAATTTGGCTTCCTGTGGCTGTCAGAGGAACAAATCTTGGATGTAGTCAAATTTGTATTGTCTGTACTAACCATGGCAGAATTGAACTGCAACCATGCATTTAGCTATTTCTTTACAGATATATCATTAACTACTCTACCTTGGAAACTGAGCAGCTGAGAAACCCAAGCAGTAATTTGACTGGAATTATATTTTAGAAATACATCTCAGGCTTTAGCGTGAAGACAGGATTTAAGAAATACAACACTGGAATCAGGCAAACAAGGTAGAAGTGAATTGCTGAGATTGTCCAGGCAGGAGATAATGAGGACCTGAATTAGGGGTGTGTAGGGCTGTAAGAATGTAGAATAAAAACAGGAAACATATCTCAGTACCCTTACCAGAACTGGGTACTATTTTCTAAACCTTCCTCTTATAGGTGAACAATGTAATCTCATTGAGACCTTAATGTCTCTCATTATTAAAAGATGATGAAAATATATTACTTGGTTAGTTATTTTATTTATTTTATTTTATTATTTCTGTGTGTATGTGTGTGTGTGTGTGTGTGTGTGTGTGTGTGTGTGTGTGAAGGGTACTAGGGATTGAACCCAGGGTTTCACATGTTAAGCACATGCTCTTTCACTGAGTTATATCCCTAGGCCCATGTTTAATTTTTTTAATTTAAATTTTGTTCCATAAATTTTTTAGACCTTATATTTATAAGAGGTTTAAACTACCAAGAACAATCAATACTGGCAATAGGAGCACTTAAACATGCAAAACCAAACAGAAAAATTGAAATGCAAAGCAATTCTATTTTCCTGTAATGTAATGCATTAACTTTGGTGTGACCTTCAGCTTTGATTTACACAAAGTTGCCTAGGAGACAGAATTTACTGACTCAGCACAGAATAAGGGACTTGTGTTGTAGGAATCCAAAAAAATTATTTCTAAGGAGTGGAGTAAGATCTTCCAGAATTCAGTTTTAAGGCTCAGGGGGAAAAAAAATTATTCAAAGAGACTAGAAAAGCAATACATAAACAAATTCCAATAATATTATTCTTCCTGGTGTTATTTACTGCAAATATTTTAGCAATCGTCAAAGCAAAGATAATAGCAATAAAGGACTTTTTTTATTGTAAACAAGTGGGGTACAGCTTGTTTCTCTGGTAATAAAGGACTTTTTTAAAACAAAAAATCTAAATCATCCACAATCCCATCACCATAATGCACGGCTCATTTTAATTTTCTTATACTTTAGCTTTTGTGTTTGTGTAGTGGTGTGAGTTTGATGCCTTTAACGATGTTTGGGAGTTTGGTCAAATGATTTCTTCCCTCTTAAATGCCTCCTAAATGCCTACCTCCACAGAAACTGCTGGATTTTCTGGAGCAATAATAGCCCCTATTCCATTATAACTATAATGATAGGCTGAACAATTTCTTTCCATGGACCAAAGATTTTTACAACCCGAATTTAAATTTGAAAGATGTGCAAATAACATCTTTTAATCACATTACAAATCATTTTGCCCTTAGTCATTTCCTTTTCTTCTGTAGTTCTCAATACTTGTATTATGAAAGTAATGGTGTAAGCACTGTAGCACTGTGAAAGTGTTGCAGAGGAGATCTGTCTGTAGAGCCAAAGGGAACCATGGGGATCCACAGTCACTGGTTCTTGTGATCCTGCAGAAAGAATTCCAAATGAGTCACAGAGTACAGGAAGGAGATTATTAGAAATTGAGAAGTGGGAATAATGTACAGAATAGGCACTACGTAGACTGCTGCTGGAGAGAACGTGCAAAGCGTTTACAGAGTCTGGGGTTTTTAAGGATTTTGGGTCCCTTTCTTCTTGTCCTAGTCTCTTATACCATCTTAAGTTTCTTAACCCTTTATTTAGCCCTCAGAAAAATTTTCTCTAGGAGGGTCATGATGACCTAGTCACAAGGGTGGGTGTGAATGGTTTCAGTGGTGACCCTTCACAAGAGGGGCACTGTGAAGACCTGATCACAAGGAGTGTGTGTGACATGATCTTGAAATAATAGTTCTCTTAAGGGGTTGTAATTAACTATGGCCGGGAAAGGTTTGGCATACTAGTTCCCATTTTCCAGATGTTTTTCTGTTTCAATAAAGTTCCTTGTGATTCCCAGTCCTGTGACCTATGGACATTCTGATGAAAATGTCTGACACCCTTCTTATAAGTTCCTGCCCTTCATTGTCCTTTCTCCACCCATTTGCTCATGGCTGACAACTTACCTAACAAAAAGAATTCTGGTATCAGATCTTAACCACATGATTTATAAAGCACACACTTAGAGTAATATTTAGTTTTCTCATCTGTAAATAAAAAACAAATTTTTTCTAAGGTTTAGATAGTGCCAAATCATGGCTTATATACTTAGTGAATTTTAATTCAATTTTAATTATGAATTGTTTTAAAACATGATTCTCTTTTATGAATAGATGTTATGAGTATAGTCAAAGAAATCAGTGCAGAAAAATCCATGCGTACTTCAGCTTTCCTAAGTACGTGTAAGACTGCCCTGTGATTAATGGCTACATTTGATATCTGAAATACTTTTACCTATTTTTTTCAGTACTATCTCCAACTCTTAGGCTTTCTTGATCGACAGGAAAACAAAAACAAAAACAGGGGTTGGGGTAGTAGCTCACTGATAGAGCACTTGCCTCACACGTGTGAGGCACTGAGTTCGATCCTCAACACCACATAAAAATAAATAAAATAATAAAGGTATTGTGTCCATCTACAACTAAAAATATTAAAAAACAAATTAAAACATAAATTTAAGCCTATAACAAAGAGGAATTTATGAGATTTGAAAATTTTTGAAAATTATGAATACAATACTAATTATCTTTAAAATTTCTTAAGGTCTTCTCGTTTATGTCATTCATTTGTTGTGAATATTATTTTTTTTCCCGCTTGGCACTAGGGATGGAATCCAGGGGCACTTTTTACCCCAGACCTTTATTTAATTTTGAGACAGGGTCTCTTACGGTGGGGATATGAGGTGAACCCCCAAAAGCTCACTTGTAAGACAATGCAAGAAGGTTCAGAGGAGAAATGATTGGTTTGTGAGAGTCTTAACCCAATCAATTAATCTCCTGATGGGATTAACTGAGTGAGATTGAAGGCAGGTAGGGTGTGGCTGGAGGAGGTGGGCATTGGGGTGTGCCTTTCGGGTATATATTTTGTATCTGGCAAGTGGAGTCTCTCTCTCTCTGCTTTCTGATCATCACGTGAGCTGTTTCTCTACCACAGTCTTCCACCATGATGTTCAGCCTCACCTTGAGCCCCGAGGAATGGAGACTGCTATCTATGAACTGAGAACTCTGAAATTGTGAACCCTCGAATAATGTAGACTTTTTCTCTTAAAGCCTGCAACTGATTGAATGAGGCCCACTCACATGCAGAATAATTTGCTTAACTCAAAGTCCACTGATTTAAATGTTAGTCTAATCTTTTTGAAAAACACAGAAACGTATAGAATAATATTGGATCAAGTACCTGGTTACCATGGCATAAGTGAACTGACACATAAAATTATCATCACAAGAATCAACAGAGAGCAACATATGTGCACAAAAATTATTGTAGTAATCCCCCAGGTTACACTTTCTTCTGTTTCAGTGACCTGAGGTCAACCATAGTCTAAAATTATTAAAAGGAAAATTACAGAAAGAGACAGAATGCCACATTCACATAAATTTTATTACAGAACATTGTTGTAATTGTTCAATTATTAGCTATTGCTCTCTTATTGTGTCTAATCTGTAAGTTAAACTTTATCATAAGTATGTATGTATGGGGGAAAACGATTGTATGTGTAGAGTATAGTACAATCTGCAGTGTCAGGCATCCACTGAGGGTCTTAGAATGTATTCCTGTGGATAAAGGAGGACTATTGTATAACTCAAGGTACAGACAACTGTATTAGTCTGCTCAAAATGCCATAAAAAATATCATAGACTCAGTGGCTTTAACAAGTGAAATTTTTCAGGGGCTGGGGTTGTGGCTCAGTGGTAGAGCGCTTGCCTAGCACGTGTGAGACACTGGGTTCGATCCTTAGCACCACATAAAAATAAATAGAAATTCTTCTCATAGTTCCAAACGCTGGAAAGTCAAGAACAAGGTGCCAACTGGGCACAGTGGTACACGCTTGTAATCCCAGAGATTCAGGAGGCTGAAGCAGAATCACAAGTTCAAGATCAGACTGGACAACTTAGTGAGACTATCTTAAAATAAAAAATAAAAGGTCTGAGGATGTAATTCAGTGGTAGATCACCCATAGGTTCAATCCCAGTACTGCAAAAAGGAAAAACAAAACAAAAACAGCTGGTTTTGTTTCCTGGTGAGGCCTCTCTTTTCATCTTGTAGATAATCACCTTCTCACTTCATCCTTATATATGGTAGGGCCTGGGGAGAAAACATCCTTAGCCCTTTTTTGTATTTAGTTTAGAGACAGGGTCTTGCTGAGTTGCTTAGGGCCTCATTTAATTTTTTTAAAAAATATTTTTAATTGTAGATGGACACAATACCTTTATTTTGTCTATTTAGTTTTTTTTATGTGGTGCTGGGGATCCAACCCAGTGCCTCACACATACTAGGCAAGTGCTCTACCGTTGAGCCACAACCCCGGCCCCTCATTTAACTTTTATTACTACTTAAAAGTCCTGTCTCCAAACACAAGCACATTAGGAATTAGGGTTTCAGCTTATGAATTTTGCAGGAACACAATTCAATCCATAGCAAAAGAGTACTATTAAGAGAAAATGAAAATGACTTCTAATTAATCAATAACATATTAACCTTTAGGCAGGAAGGAAGAAAATTAAAATCAGGTATTTGGAAGAACTTCCTACTGCTCTATAAATTTTCATTTGTATCTGTATTTTGCCTTCCCAACCAGTTTATCAAATTCCTTCTGGCAAGGAACCCACAGTAAGATTATGAAGAAAAAAGAAAATCACAACATCACTTGCTATGAAGAGGGATTTTTAACTAAACTCAAATAGTTTTACCAGCAAAGAGACAGAATATACCCTTTCCCATGATCAATTTGTCCCTTCACATGAATAGTATACTGTTTTCTTTCCTTAAAGACTTAAAGGTAGACATAGTTGATACCATATCACAGTCATGGGAGAAGTGTCTCCAAAGAAAGTTCCAAGGAGTTCCTGCAGAAAAAGAGGAACTCAACTGAGAGCTAGAAGGGTCCTTGGCATATGTGATGGAAAAGAATCTCAGGAGGCATCAGTCAGAGACACAGAAAGAGGTTTACTTAGAAAGTAAATACACATTCAAGGGAGAATACTGGCAATCTCAGAAGAGAGATACCTATGGGGGTAAAGCAAGGGATATGCATCCAGGGGAGAATACTAGCCATCTTGAGAGTGAGAGATGTGTTTGGGGGCAGGTTCCCAGCTTTTGTTTTAAAGGAAACTCGGCAAGAGGTAGATAATGGGAAGGTATATAAGAATAGAAGTCTTGTGTTCTCAAGATGATTTTTGGTTGTCTGGTCAATCTCCAGATCCTCAGGTTGATGTGATCTTCATTTATTGATCAGTAGATAGCACTTAAAAGTCCCCTATATTAAAGGTTTCTCAAAAATATTGCATATCTCTTTACTTAATTTGTTGGGGATTTAGTAAACAGTGCACAGGTAAATTTATGGACTTCCACAAAATTTGGTAATAAAAGGCCTATATATCTCCTTTTTACCTATTTCACATTTCTTCTATCCTACCTCTTTTCTGTCATATTTAAGGATAAGATCTTGCAGTCATGAAAATAAAGCAATTTGAATTAGGTCTTACTATCTGTGATAATCAAAGACCCAGAACTAAGATAGAGAGGGACCATCTTCATTAACTGAAAAACATGCATTGAGGACTTCCTGAGTGTTGGGTCTTAGAAGACATTGGATTGGAGATGCGATGATAAACAAGAAGACACCATCCTTAGTGTCAAGGCTCTTATAGTCTAGTCAGGGGGAGGCAAATGGTAGACATTGGATCAAATTCATTCGATGATCTCTTTTACCAATTGTCTCATTGTAACACAATCACACTCATTGGTTTTTGTATTGCCAAGATGATTTTCCAGTGAGAGTAGCAAGTTAAATAGCTACAAAAGAGACCACAGTGCCTGCAAAGTCTAAAATAAACCATTTAGCTCTTCACACACACACACACACACACACGAACCCTTCTCGTTCCTGGTTCAATGACTTATTGCTTCCATGCTCACCTAATGGAAATTATTGCTGTTACTTTTATTTTTTAAAATATCAATGTTATTAAGCATTAGTAACATATTTTTAAGTGTATTGAAAATATTAAATATACAGAAAAAGTTATAAGGACTACAAAAATCTCATAATTTTTACTCAGATACAATTTTTAATATTTTGACATATTTACTTTCTCTGTGTGCCTGTGTGTGTGTGTATATATATATTGTGTATATATATATTGTTATTGTGTGTATATATATATTGTTTTCATGAACCATTTGAGAGAAAGGTATTGGCAGCATGTCCCTTTACTGCTGAATGCTTCTCTATGTATGCATGTGTGCATGTTTACTTTATTGTATATATTTTTTTTCCCCTTGGGCTAGAGATCTACATCCAGGGCCTTCCACATGCCTTGTGAGTACACCACTGAGATATAAGCCCAGCCCTAGGTTTATGTTTGATTTTTATGTCTCTTTTTTCCCCTTTAATCTAGAAAAAATCATTAACCTTTCATGACACTGATATTTTTATAGGATATTCCTCAGTTTAGATTCATTTGATGTTTCTTCGTGATTTAATTTAGGTTTGCATTTTTGGCAGGAGTACTTTGCAATATTGTGTTCTTATTAGTATTTCTAATCAGGAGGCACTTGACGTCAATTTGTCTTATTATTGTTGATGTTAAATTTCATCATTCAATGAAGGTGATGTCTGCTAGGTTTCCTTGCCATATGGTTACTGGTTTTCTTTGTGTAATTAATTGGCAATTTGTGATTAGATACTTTGAGACTATATAAATATCCCCTTTTTATCAATAGAACACTTTTAGCTATAATAGTTATCTAAATCAATTGTTACCCAATAGACATTTTACTTTCCATTGCAGGGGAATGACTTAAGGGTCAATAATAGGAGCTACTTGGACTCATGCCTTATCTGTTTCTGATGACAATTAAGTTGAGAACTTTAGGAACCTTACATACCTAAAATGAGAATTATATTGGATATTTTAAAGGAAACATTTCACATTTAGAAGAACCTGCTGCTGTCATGGACTATATGATCACTAGTGCAAAGATGCCTACATATTAGTTTACAACAATTGATAAAATCATTGAATTCTACTCGAAAGAACTCACATAAACCAGTGGCAAGTAAATGTTTCTTAGACAAATCAAAGAGAATAGAAGAAATGTTAGGGCTAAGTGTTTAGCTTAAGATTGAGTCTTAAAATTTATCTGAAAGGAAAAAGAAGCCAGGATAGTAATCCTGGCCACTTGGCAACCTGAGGCAGGAGGATCATAAGTTCAAGGCTAGCCTCAGCAACTTAGCAAGACCCTGACTCAAAAAAAAGGATTGGGGGTATAGCTCAGTGGTAAAGCTCCTTTGAATTCAATTCCCAGTTCCAAAACAAAACAAAAAGGAAAAAAAAAAAAAAAAAAAAGGAAAAAAAAAAAGTGATCAGAAGTCCAGGGCCAACATAAACCCAACCCAAGATGGAAAGAGGCCCTTAGGTGGTTTGTGCTAGATAGAAAAAGAAGATGTTTGCAAGTTACTAGGCATAAGAACTAAAATCCATCCCAGCGTGCTAGAACCTAGTTTTACAGATAATGCTGGATATTCTTTTCCCTTTCGCTCTATGAGATGGGCTGCATATACAATATCTATAAGGCTCCTTCAAGTTATATCCAGTGTGACTGGGCACAGTGGCACATGCCTGTAATCCCAGCAACTTGGGAGGCTGAGGTAGGAGAATTGCAAGTTTGAGGCCAGCCTCAACAAGATCTTATTTTGCAAGACCCTAAACAACTTAGTGAAACCCTGTTTTAGTCAGTTTTTTTGCCACTGTAACTAAATGACCCCACCAGTACAATTGTAGAAGAGGAAAAGTTTATTTGGAGGCCTACAGTTTCAGAGGTTTCAGTCCATAGACAGCCAGTTCCATTCCTCAGGGCTCAAGGTGAGGCCTGAACATCATGGTGGAAGAGTGTGGCAGAGGGAAGCAGCTCACATGGTGATCAGAAATCAGAGAGAGAGACTCCACTTATCAGATACAAAATATACACTCCAAAGGCGTGCCCCCAATGCCCACCTCCTTCAGCCACACCCTACCAGGCTTCAGTTACCACTCAGTTAATCCCATCAGGGGATTAATTTGCTTATAGGGTTAAGATTCATAATCCAATAACTTCTCTTCTAAACCTTTTTGCATTGTCTCATACTTGAACTTTTGGGGATATCTCATATCTAAACCATAACAGTCTGTGGTCTACCTGGCAGATGTTGGACATGCCAGACCATACAATTTCTTAAAATATATCTCTCTCTGTTTCTCTGGAGACACTAATATAGGTTTTTTAACTAGCAGTACATGTTTACTTACCCCTGTGCTTGGGTGGGCTTTCATGAGTGATTATTCTTTCACTCTACTTCCATAGGAAATCAACACCTTTTTCTTTTTTTTATAGACACATTTGGTCTTTGCCTATGCTCATATATCCAATAAGATCTTGCTGACCTGACTGGGCAAGAATTCTGTCTTTCAAGCAATTTTGCCTATGAAATCAATCCTATGAAAGTGCATACTTTTATTTTGGAGGACAATCTTATTTACCCAATATTCAAATTCTTGTGAAACCACCCAATCCAACACTCTACTGACAAATGTACAAAGTAAATTAATGTTTTACTCACAGCTGCACTTGAGGTTTGTGCATCAGCTTTTTCCTGGACATCAACAGCTCTTCTGATTGTGTAAGATGGTGTTTTAGGAGATCTCTTAAGCATTGTTCTTCCTTGTAATTATTTCACTTTGAGCTTAGGTACCCTGCTGTTGTATTATTTCCATGTGCCCATATTTGCATATTTCTATTGTGATAAACATCTGCATGCATCCTTACTTCCTTCTTTCCTGTCTCATAAGATGAAGTGTCCCTCCTACTGCTCAACCCACTGCAATCTGGCTTTTGCATATTCCCCACCTGCTTCACCCTAAAACTGAAATTATCTTTACTGAAATAAAATAATATACTACACTGGTCAAACTCAGTGTAGCCATTAAAAATCTTTATCTTATGGCATCTCTCTTCTGCTTTTTATTGTTGAATAATCATTTCTCAAAATTCTATCTTCTCTACTCTTGGCTTCCCTAGTATTATCTATCCTAATTTTAATCACATATGCCCATACCTAACCAATTTTATTATTTTTCTATATAGGCTCCTCCTCTTTTGCCTACAAATCTTTAATCCTGGGTTCTTCTTCATTTTTTTTTTTTTTTTTGTCTTCAGCCTCTGCTTTTCTTTCATTATCTCATGTTGAGTGATCACTAAAATGGTTTTACTGACTTTTGTATGCAGACTTCCATACCCATATCTTAACTCTGATCTTTCCTGTACTCAGACTTAAATTACTTACTTGATCCAAATTCCTAGTATTGATAATGGAGATGAGATCATAGTTGGGCTCTTACCAGATTGCCTTGTGTTCTCAGGTGTTTTGACTTGGCATGGGAAGGTGTCAAACAAGATATGAAACTTAGTAAAAGTAAAGCAAAATTTTTTAGAAGATGAAGAAAGAGAAAACACTCTCAAGGGACAGAGTAGGTCCTCTCAGAGAAAGGAGTGACAACTCTTTCCTTGTGTCTCAGCTTTTATTGGGGTAGGAGGGAGATTGTTAGAAGGTCCCATGCAAATATCATTTCTTGGCTCTGGATTGACAGGCTACATCAGCTAACAACCTAAGGGCAATTCTGGGTCATCTTGGTCTAGCTGACAGGTCCTAATTGGAACTGGTTTTGGTCTCCAGTCTAAATGTTCCTGCTTTCCTAGGTCTGGGAATCTCTGATCGGTGTTGTTTATATAGGGTCTTTCTTAAGACATCTTAGCATATTAACCAGGTATGGTAGTGCACACCTATAATCCAAGAAACTTGGGGCACTGAGGCAGGAGGATCACAAAGTTGAGACAAACCTCAGCAACTTGGTAAGGCCTTAAGTAACTTAGTGAGACTCTATGTCCAAAATAAAAAAAAAGATTAAAAGGGCCAGCAATAATAATGTATCTCAGTTGTAAAGCGCCCCTGGGTTCAATCCTCAGTACCAAAAAAAGTGTTTTTGAAATTGGGACCTTCTGGGCAAACATATCTCGGCACTCCCCTAAATTTATCTATCTTTCTTGTATTGTAAGAGGACTAGTTTATAAGACTGAGATCAGGCAAGGGTCCTGAAATAGCTATCTTATTAGTCCTGGATGAACCCCTGAGACAGGACTGTTCATTACTGATTTACTGTGTATTAAGTATTTTCTCCTGATCCACTGCTCTAACTGCTACCTAACAATACTGACAATATTTTAATATTTCATACTATAATAATAAAACATCACTTTTGTTGAAAAACACTTTAAATTTCTCAACCATATGCATTGACATTAGGTAGAAATTCTTAATGTCATCACAGAGCTATCTGCCATATAATCTTATTTTGAATTTGTTCAATTTATTTAGGTATGTGGATTGAAAAAAGATTAGATTTTTTTTTTTTTTTTTGCATTACTAGATACTTTTTTTTTTTTTTTTTTTGCATTACTGGGTATTGAATCCTGTGGTGCTCTGAGCTACATCCTTAGCCCTTTCTATTTTTTATTTTTAAGAAGGGTATCATTACGTTACTCAGACTGGCATTAAACTTGCAATGCTTCTGCCTCAAGCTCCCAATAGCTGGGGTTATAGATTTGCACTACCGTGCCTGGTCTAGTTGTTTTCTTAAACTTGTGAGAAATAAAATATATAACCATAATTGGATGTATTTAGATTAAAATACATTTCCCAAGATAAAAGGAATAATAACTTAATTCAAGCACATACTGAGACTTATGTTTATTATTTTTGAAAAGTATCAATTTGATACTGTATCAAACACACCTGAGAATACAATTGATGAAATGTGACTACTTAACTTTATCATTATTATAAAAGCAACTTTTCCTTTCCTCTTAAATGCAGTTTATTAAATATAAGAATATAATAAATTTATATACCATATATTAGATTGAAAATTTCTTGAGGTCAGAGAATGTGTCTTTGGTAGTGTTACATGTTGAATTGTGTTCTTGATACATTGAATTCTTCACCTTTGGTACCTCAAAATGTGACTATTTGGAGACAGGGCCATTATGCAGGTAAATAAGTTAAAATAAGGTCATTAGGGTGGTCCCTGATTCAATGATTGGGGTAGTTATAAGAAGAGTAACTTTGGGCACATACACACAGAGAAGATGATGTGAAGAACCCAATGGAGAAGATGACCATCCTTAAGGGAAGGACAGAGGCCTGGACAATGGCCTTTCCTCATAGACCTCAGACGAAATCAATCCTACTGGCTCCTTGAGTTTGGACTTTAAGTCTCCAGAACTGTGAAACAATATATTTCTGTTGCGTCAGTAACCCAGTTGTGGTACTTTGTAATAGCATCCTTAAAAAGTACAACAATTGGGGTATATACAAGATTGGTTTTTGAAGCACAACAATTGCTTCATAACTGGTTATTTTTAAGTTGAAACATCTCTTTTTGTTCTCTAAACAACCATTGGCTTCTTTGAAAATTAAGTAAAGCAATCAGACAAGATGATGGGAAAAAAATAATCTGTCAATATAAATTTGCTCTGTTTTTGTTTTTGTTTTGGTGCTGAGGATTTATGCCAGGGGCACTTTACAACTGAGCTAAATCCCCAGCCCTTTTAAATATATATATATATATATATATATATAGTTTTAAATTTTGAGAGTCTTACAAGTTTGCTTGAACTTCATTATGTTTCTGAGACTGATCTCATATTGCGATTCTCCTGTCTTATTGAGTAGCTGGGATTCTACTGCCAACTGAGTAGCTGGGATTACAGATGTGCACCACTATGCCTGGCTCAATTTGTTCTATCAATTGATTGGTTGCAACATGAATTTATGACTGAGTAAATTATTTTATCTATTTCTTAATATAGAAATTTGATTTCTAACATAGCAAAGGTATAATACTTAAAAAGAATTCTCTTTTTGACAGTTTGGTGTACTTTAAGATTGAACCATTTTAGGTAATAATGTAACAATACAATTCCATTGTTTGGTTCTAATATTCAAAATTTTCAACATTTATCCCTTACTATACTTTAAAAAAAAAAAAAAAACTTTCCATTTTTTCTTGATTAGCTCTTTTCATCCTGAACATTGCTTCTTTGTTTTGTATTTTATTTGGGTTCATGTCCTCTTACTGAATAATTACTATATCTCATACACTATGTAATTTGTAGTATAATTTCATATTTTGTATCATATTTAGTCCTTGCTATAACCCAGATACTTGGTTATTATTATGGCCACCATTTAATTGAGGAAATAGAAGCAATGCTCTAACATTGAGCTACAACCATGATTGTTATTTCTAATCGCTCATTTCACTGTCTAGTGTTTTTTCAACTAAAATGTGTTGTTAGATATAATTGTACTAGTTTTAAATAGATAGCTCATCAGTTAAAACATCTTACCTGTAAATAACAGCAACCCTGACTCAAATAGGTATGAATCTACATCTTGTACAACCATAGAAACAAAATGATATTATTTGTGTTCAATGACTCAAAATGCAGTCTGTAAAAAATAAAAAATAAATAATTAAAAAAATAAATAAAATAGAATAGAAAAAAAGATATTTTTTATCTCACATATCAGTAATTCCAGAGGTAGGCTTGGCTTCAGAAGTAATCTCTTCATTGTCTTATGAGGATGTAGATTTGCTCCAATGTCTAACTGTTCCAATTTATAATCTATATGTGTCCTAAACATTATTACCAAGTAGGGTTTATTTTATGATTTGTAAAGCTGATTTAGTTTCCACAAAATCCATCAACATAATTCTTTACATTTTAAGTCAGCTTTAGCCATAAAGTCCAGACACAGCAACACCCAAAGAAAGAAGAGACACCATTTTATCCTGTGACTCTTTCTTAGAATTAAGTAAAATTTCCCCAGAAACCCTAACAGACTGTATTTTGCCACTCTTTTGTTACCGTATTAGTTTCCTATTGCTGTCATAACAAATTGCTGCAGGTTTAGTAACTTAAAACAACACA
This sequence comes from Sciurus vulgaris, assembly GCF_902686455.1. Classification (NCBI taxonomy): domain Eukaryota; kingdom Metazoa; phylum Chordata; class Mammalia; order Rodentia; family Sciuridae; genus Sciurus; species Sciurus vulgaris. The sequence continues at coordinate 61,423,428 of NC_136469.1, forward strand.
TTTTTTACCTCACAGTTCCATAAGTTGGAAGTACAGAGGGGCTCCATTGGGTTCTCTTCACAAGTCAAGGGAGAGGTGAGACTGACCAGGGCTTCTATCTGGAGGATTTGAGGAAGAATCTACTTCCTAGTTCCAACAGGTTATGGACAAAATCAAGTTCCTTGTGGTTATAAGACTGATGTCCCTGTGTCTTATCAGTTGGTGTTACTGAAGGCAACTCCTCAGGGTTGCCTGCATTCCTCATCCAGTGGTTCCCTTGAATCCTTCTTGTGCTTCACCTCTGTCTGGCTTTCCCTTCCTTCTGCATTTAGCTAAAAAAATCTCTCTGCTTTCTAGTGCTTTTGTGATCAGATTAACCCACTCAGATATTCTCCCTACTTTAAGGGAAACTTTTCCTTATATCATAATCTAATCATGGCAATGACATCTCTTTACATTTAGTTTTCAAGGATGAGTGTGGGATATCTTCGTGGGGTGCATTTTAGAATTATCGCTACCACAGCTGCAGTTGAATCACATGTCCTTTTCTGAACTAATCACTGACAAGGGGAACGAATTATTGTAATTTGCTCAGATAGTCTTCTGGGATGGAATGGAAACACTGAGGAATAAATCACAATGTTCTTTATGTACACACATGAAAATGCTTCTCTTAAAGAATGCTGGCTTCTGGATATAGAACTCTATTTTTCCCTATATTTTTCTAATGCATAGTACATGCTACTTATGGTATTGGTTAAAAATTATTCTAGGGGAGACAAATAAGAGAGACTTTTTATTTTAAATCTAGTGTTTGAGAATGAAAAAAGTCTTTTTCCTGTCCTATACTGGCCAATTATCTTAAAAAGAGAGAGTATTGATAAACTCATTGATAAATGATAACAGTGTTGTGGCTACAATTTGAGTTTTCTTATAGGCCTTTGTGTAAAACTTGTAGTAGAAATACAGCAGATATACAGAATATTGGTTCAGCTGTTATAGGTCAGATGTATAATAAGGAGACATAGAGTAAGGGGATGTTTCCTATATGAAAATACTCTCCACTTAGCATTTCTAGAGAAGCACTTACAGACTTAGACTCAAACTTCAGTGGTCTTCAGTTCTGATTTCAGAGTTCCTCTGCAGGAATCATCCAACTTCTTTTTTCCCTCCTTCCCTGTCATGCTCTACCCTTCTCTGTCTAGTTTGTTGGAGTGTAAGGAAAATCTGACCATAGCACGTCACTCCATTAATATCCAGTGTAGCTTGGGAAGTATAGCTACCAAGAGAGATGCCATTTTTCCTCTTCACATATGATTTTCAGAAATTGTTCCTTTGCCTGACATGATGACTTTCTTCACCAGCCCAGAGTATATTTTCATCAGGCAAGAGCATCTAAGATTGGGCATTTCCCTCTTAGAATAAGGTTTCTACCACTGTTTGTTTTTTTGTCCCCCACCACTCTTAATTGCACCATCTGACAGGAGAGTTCACCAAAAGTGGTTAGGCAGGACAGCTTCGAGATTCTGAACTGGGGGCAGGATTTAGTATAGGTGAAGTGTACATTCTGCTTCTTGGGCTGATGTGCTATGACTTATATGCCAAAAGGTTGTTCAAGAGCCAATATACTTTTTGAAGTATAAGTAATTCCAGGAAATGATATGAAAATGAAAAAATTAGAACGATCTGGAACTTTGGCTATAATCATGGAACTTTTAACAAATAAATAAAGGTCAACTGAATGCTAAATCTGGTAGATCATTTCCTATTGTTTCTAGATTAATTTTTTTCATATAAGTTTTTGATTTGGGATATTTAAATTATTCACCCAGTGTTGGAGCTGTCATTACTGTGTTTGTGAATAAAGACATAAAACATTGCATATTAGAAGTATTACATCCTAGGGGGATGCTATAATGCACACCTGTAATCCCATTGACTCAGGAAGCTGAGGCAGGAGGATGGCAAGTGACAGGCCCACTTCAGCAACTTATCGAGAACCTCAGCAACTTAGGGAGATCCTGTCTTAAAAAAAAAAAAAAGAACTGTAGGTGTAACTCAGGGTAAAGTACTCTTAGGTTCAATCCCCAGTACCAAACAAATAAACAAACACAAAAAAGAAAGAAATATATTCTCAAGAATGCCTACTATTAATTGTTATGTCAAATTCTATTAATTATTATGTTGAATTATTCAGGTAAAACTATTTATGGGGCTTAATTATTTTGTATGTGCATTAATAGGAGGATGAATACTTTATTAGTATAAATTGGTGAAATTGTGCCATCTAGTGCCCTTTACTAAAATAAGTATTTTCTTAAGATTTGTTTTTCAGTTGCTAGAATCTTAAACATAACAGATTAAAATATGTCTAGAAATTTATTTGTTTTATGCCTAACGTTGCAGATAAATAATATGAGTACAATAATGAAAATAAAATTAGGTCATAGGTTACTGAAAGAGTGTTTTGGAGGGACAGGAGAAAATCTAGCCGATCCCTAAGAATTAATGTGGTCATTCCAAAGCACTTCCCAAGATTAGTTTACTACATCGAGTGTAACATTCTCTATGGACTGTGTGTGTTAGTGAGGAGAGGAGTGAGAAGATGTGATGAGACTGGATAACGATATTCATGGTGGTTGATGGTACAAGGGAAGGAAGATCTCCTAGTGGTTGAGGTTTCTTCCCCCTTATTGGCCTCTTCCCTGACAAATGTGTTGCCACTCAAGCTCTATCCTGAGATCTAGGGGAATCAGAGTTGTGCTGTGTTCTGATAGGAGGAGAAAAGAGGAGTTACAGGTTGCACTAGGATAAATGGGGGAATGTGAGAAAGAGTGTGGAGAAAAATGACTTTTATTTTTTGCGCTGGTAGCTGCAGTTGATTGTTAGAGCTTTATTCGTTTACCCAGGTTTTGCTTTGTGTGAATTTGAAATTACCTGATTACTTTTGGAGACCTATTTTCATGTGCTAACAAAAAGTCTATGCAGAAGAGAAAAGGGTAAATCAGTTACCTTATAAAATAGTTGTGCATAAACAAAATGAATTCTTCGTAATCATAAATATGTTAAAAATTTCTGCAGCTAACCACCTATATATATGGGATCTATGAACACCATTTGTGTTAGTCATTATGCCTGTTCATTTAGGCCTAATTAGGTTATCTAGTAACTTTCACAAATATTAATCATATACTATCTTGTGACTTTTAATTTTTTTAACATTGAATTATATAACTTAGATTCAGTGACTCTCCAGAACCTTTTCATCTTGCAAAACTGAAACTCTATTCTCCTCAGACAGCAAGTCCCTATTTTTCTCTTTTCAACCACAATTTTACTTTCTGTTTCTATGAATTTGACCCCTTTGGATACCTCATATAAGTGGCATAATATGGTACTTGTCCTTTTGGTGACTTATTTATTATACTTTTATTAGGATTAGTTCATGTTATATCTTGTGACAAGATTTCCTTCCCTAAAGCTGAATAATACTCAGGCAATTCATTTTAAGGTACTGAAGTTGCAGTTGGAAGACTTATTTAATCAATGAGAACTATAAATCAATTTAGTGTGGTGCACATACATACATGACAGAAAAATACAGCTACCTTTATTTACTAGAACTCAGCACAAAGCTGAGACAGAATTCCAACAATCGATAATCTAAAACTATAATAAACTCCTTTGGGACCATTATGCAAGACAATAATTTTTAAAAAATACTATGAAACATGTTCCTAAAATTTTTATTAACATTTTTAAAGCTACAAAATTTCAGTCACCTGAGATTTTTTTCTCAATACCCACTTAGTTTTCATTTTTTAGCACAAATACATATCAATTCACCAATTTTCGTTTTTAAAAGTACATGTCATAGTTTCAAAGTGCTTCAGTTAGTCTTTGTTTACCTCCTTTGAAAGAAAATTAAAATGCGGCACACTTTTTTTAAAATTTATTTTTATTTAAACAATGGGATACATGTTGTAAACAAATGGGATACATGTTGTTTCTGTTTGTACATGGAGTAACAGCATACCCTTTGCGTAATCATACATTTACATAGGGTAATGATGTTTGATTCATTCTGTTATTTTTTTCCCTTTGCCCCACCCCTCCCACCCCTCTTTTCCCTCTATACAGTCCTTCCTTCCTCCATTCTTGCCCCCCTCACCCCCCATTATGTGTCATCATCCGCTTATCAGTGAGATCATTCACCTTTTGGATTTTTGAGATTGGCTTATCTCACTTAGCATGATATTCTCCAATTTCATCCATTTGCCTGCAAATGCCATAATTTTATTATTCTTTATAGCTGATTAATATTCCATTGTATATATATGTACCACAGTTTCTTTATCCATTCATCAATTGAAGGACATCTAGGTTGGTTCCACAATCTGGCTATGGTGAATTGAGCAGCAATGAACATTGATGTGGCTGTATCTCTGTAGTATGCTGATTTTAAGTCATTTGGGTATAGGCCAAGGAGTGGGATAGCTGGGTCAAATGGTGGTTCCATTCCAAGCTTTCTGAGGAATCTCCATACTGCTTTCCAGAGTGGCTGCACTAATTTGCAACCCTACCAGCAATGTATGAGTGTACCTTTTTCCCCACATCCTCGCCAACACCTATTGTTGCTTGTGTTCTTGATAATCGCCATTCTAATTGGGGTGAGATGGAATCTTAGTGTAGTTTTGATTTGCATAAATTGTAGTACACTTTTTAAAAGAACTAGTACCTTTACTTTACCAATACATTACATTTGATAATGTAATACCAATACATTTGACATTGTTTCCCTTATAGTCATATTATAAATAGTAAATTACCAGTAAATTATGAATTGGAATTACCCATCCTAGGAAGACCTAACTCATGAAAAAGGACAGGAAGAGCAACCAAAGGATCAAGTTGTTGCATTTGCCTTGATTTCAAACACAATTTCCACAGAGCACCAGAAGAACAGCAGTTGACATCTGTTGGAGGTAGATGATTTACTATTTGCATTGGTTTTGATCAACGTTAGTAAAGAAACATTATAGCTGGCCTTTTCTGAGGTACTCCTAAGTGTACACACTTCAATGAACTCATTTTTTCATAACTTCAGGTATTTCCTTCTTAACTCCATGCATTGTAGTAAAACCTCTCCCAATGGCCTTTGCACATCTGCCACAATGAATTACATGTGACTTTGCCTTAATTATTGTTTACTTTATTTGACCTTGTTTTTTTTCCCCATTATAGTGTCATGAATCTGATGGCATGAGACCTTACTTCCCAAATCAACCCACCTATGTTTATATGGTACAACATTTATTGCAAATTCTACTGATTTAAGTCTTGCTATGTTCTCGCTTTACCTTCCTTATGGCAAGGAAACAATACTAACATTTCACAGCTGTAACTACTTTCTTTCCCTGTTTTGTATCTTTCAACCAAGGCTTCACACACCAAATTTCATTAATCTTGAAAAATTTCTCCCATTTTACAAGCAACACATAAATGTGATTTGTTTATTCTTTTCTCATGGTATCTTCCCCACCTCTATCTGTTTTTTATGTGTGTTTTAGGTAATGTATATAAAAGCTCAGCATGCATCCTTCTATACTTTTCTCCATGCCTCCTAAATAATAACTATATATCTACAATACGTTTGACATGTAGTAGTTGTTTTTTCTTTCTTTCTTTCTTTCTTTCTTTCTTTCTTTCTTTCTTTCTTTCTTTCTTTCTTTCTTTCTTTCTTTCTTTCTTTCTTTCTTTCTTTTTTGTAATTCCTTGATTCCAAAATACTGTATCATATATACTTTTCTGAATCTTGCTTTTCCCCATCATACATCATTGTTAGTCAGGGTTCTCTAGAGGAACAGAATCAACAGGAAGCATGATTATAAAAATGGGATTTATTAGATTGGCTTACACAATCAGAAGCTGAATAGTCCACAATGGCTGTCTGCAGCTGGAGAACTGGAAGAACCAGCAGCCGTGCAGTTCAAAAGGCAGAAGCCCCAGAACAAGAAGGATCAACATTGCTACCCTAGTTCAAGACCAAGGCTTCTGGAAACTCCCTGGAGAATCACTGGCAGAGTCCACTTTGGAAGAGTGGAGAAGCAGGAGTCCAATATCCTCAGAGGATTGAAGCAGCAATCCAGAACCCGGTCAAGAAGAGTCGAACTTGCATCTGCATCTGCTTCCTTGTTCTTCCAATGTTTATTCCATCCAAGCTACCATCCTATTGGGTGGTGCTGCCCACACTTAGAGAGGGGACCTACTTCAGTTCACTGAACCACATTCCGTTCATTCCTAGGCACACCCTCATTGATACACCCAGAAACCTCTTAATCATCAGCATCTTTTAATCCAATCAAGTTGACAATTCAAATTAACCATTATAGAAATCATGCCCATTAACTGGAAAGATGAATCTTTAAAATGTCTAGGTAGTGTTTTGTGTTGAGTCTTTCACCTTATTAATGGGCATTTCATTTGTTTCCCTTTTTGACATTTTACATGAGCAAAAAAAAAAGTATGTTTAAATATATGTGTATGAATATCACTTTATGATAGAGTACTGCTAAGGTGTATATAATTTTGAGTCGCTCTTTATGTATATGATATATAAATATAATATATATTTTATATATATATATCATATAACTTTCAAAACTGATAGCAAATGAAAGAGAAAGTAAAAGAAATGACTATAGACCTCAATGGATCAGAGATGCAGCAGAGGGGCACATTTTCAAGAGGAAAATGGCAACTTGCTACAATAGGGGTCTGAGTTTTATAGGGTTCAGTGAGACCAGGTCATAGTAGAACACATCAGTTGGGCAGTCAGGGGAACAGTCGTAGATACTAGAAATTGTGAAAGTCCAGAGCACATTGTTCTCTTTTTCTCACTGGTGGCTGTTATTTTTCATATCCTTCAAAAACTAATAACTCATGTTTCTATCATGTATAACTATGAATTTAAAATTTTCCTGTGTTATCCCAGAAAGTAGATTTTATTTGTAAATTTGTTGGATTAAAAAAAAAGTGACATTTCATTGTGATCCAGATATAAAGTTCTTCACTGCTAGTGGGACAAATATATATTTTTGGTTATTTCACTTAGGTTCTCTTTATATTCCTTTCCATTTTTCTGCTGGGTTCTCTTTCTTTTTCTCATACTTGTGAGAACTATATGATTACCGTGGCTTGTATATAGTTTGAGTGTGTACCTCAAAGGTACATGTATTGAAAGCTTAGTCCCCAGTGTGGCAGTGTTGAGGTGACAGAAACTTTAAGAAGGTGGGACTAAGTGGGAGGTGGTTAGGCCACTGGGGACAGTACCCTTGGAAGGAATTAATAGTTCTAATAGTTTCTACAAGTTTGGGTTGTTATAAAATAGCAGGTCTGGCCCCTGAATCCCTCTTGTTTTGTGTCTTTCCATGTGACTGCATTCTTCTTGCATGCATTTCCACCATGATGTCATCCGCCATATTGTGACAGTAAAGAAGGCCCCCACCAGAGGCAAGTATATGCTGGTAACCTGCTTTTAAACCTCCAGAACTGAGAGTTAATGAAACCTCTTTTCTTTATGAAGTACTGACCTCCAGTATTTTGTTATAGCAACAGAAAATAGACTAAGACAATGCCAGTACAGATATTAAACTTCTTTTGCCTGTTGTTGAGTGCAGTTTTAAGAACAGATCCATCACCACTGAGAAGTCCAAATATGAGAGTCTTTATTAGCCAACTGGCTGACTGCCTCACACAATGCACAAAATGGTTATTTGGAGAACAACCCTGACCATAGGGTTGTAGGGGTTTTTATACCATAAGTCATCAATCATAAGTGTCTGTTGCTATGATTCAAAAACTGCAAACTAACATCATGAGATCTAAAATCATTAACAGAGAGGGAAGTGGATCAAAATGACCTTTCTTAGGTACAAATTAAAGAATGGTTACTAACATCTAGACAGTCACTGTTGACATGGTATATTGTTTAGGAAAAATAAGAATCAAATAGAGAACAATTTTTCATTATATAAGAATTGCCATTTTGTGTTGCCAAACATGTCATGCTATGCAACTATGAGGGGTACAGAGGTGGGATGTTCCCATGGGAGAAGCATTTCCTGCATAACATGGAGTCTCAGGGTAAAATGGAGTCTGTTTAGTTATTGCCCATATAGTCCAGCCTATAACATTTCCAAGGAGTCAAATATGTCAGTTCGTCACACTTCCCACTGCATTCATGTAATTTTTCCAAACTTGCTGCTTATCTGTTGATTTTCATTTATAGCATTTATGTAATGCTAAATTAAAATTTTTTGATGTTGTCATAACTTTTCTCTTGAAGCTTCTAAGTTTCAAGAGTTAAGAAGCCCTTCCTTGCTCATACATATGATTTTCTAGATTTTTTTTGTGTGGCATGGGAGATTGAACTCAAAGGTGCTTTACCATTGAACTACATTCCCAGCACATTTTAATTTTAATTTTGAGACAGTGTCTTGATAAGTTGCTAAGATTGACTTCAAACTTGGGATCCTGTCTTAGCATCCCGAATCACTAGGATTATAGACATGTGCTATCAAGGCTGCCTTAATTTTTTAGATGTTATGCATGAATTTTATTGTTTCATTTGTTATATGTAAGCTTTAAAATATTTGGAAATTATTTTTCTAAATGTACAAAATTTAGATGAATTCTATTTTCTTATAAATATGCAGTCAGTTGTGTCAGCAGAGTTATGAGAGTTCATTATTTTCTAATGTAATAAAAGTACTATCTTTATTGGGAAACATTCTGGATTGTTTCGTTAGTACTCCTGATTGATTTGTCTATTTCTGTGTTAGTAGTGTATTGATTTGATTATAGTCACTTTATAGACTCTCTTCTGATTTTGGGAATGGGAGTTATTCCTCACCATCCTATTTTTTCATAATTATTTCCCCACATTCATTATAACAAAAAGTCAACTGAGGTTTTAACTGAAATTGTATAATATTGTATATTGATTCTAACTGGAATTTGATTATTACATTAAAATTTTTTAAATTGATGTTTTATTATGTTGTTTTACTATTTAACTTTGGTGTGTCTCCACTTTTTTGTATCTTCTTCATGTTTTTGTGTCTTTCATATTGCATAATTCTATGTAATTATTCTTATTACAATGGAATATTTTTCCAATTTCACTTTTGAGGTACATGTTAAGATAAATAAAGTTACTGCTTTTTATATATTTAAGTTGAATTTAGTCACTTCATTTAATTTTCTTATTCATTCTAAGGTAATTTGAATACTTTTTTTTGTGCTTTTTGGTATTCAATCACATCATAGACAAGAAGAAAAATTTTTAATCTGCTGTTTTTAATTTAGTAACAGTTATTCTATTTTGTTGTCTCCAGTGGTTACATTATTATTAAATTTGCTGTTTTAAATTCTGTAAGTATTTTTTAGTAAATAGTACTCTTCAATTTCCATTATATGTAGAATTCTTGTTAAGAACACTTTCAGGGTTGGAGTTGTGGCTCAGTAATAGAGTACTTGCCTAGCGTGTGTGAGGCACTGGGTTTGATCCTTAGCACCACACAAAAATAAATGAAGGTATTTTGTCCACTAACAACTAAAAAAAATTTTTAAAAAAGAATACTCTTTCATTATATCAAATGCCTTTTCTGCATCTATGGGTGTGAACATATACAATTTCCTCTGACAATTTGTTAATGTAGAAGATTATATTAATGGTTTTCTGAAATGGAATCATCTGTCTAAACAATATAGCTGTTTAGTTTTTAATGTATTATACTGTAAAATCATTGCTGGATTGTTTGCTATTATTTCATTAGAATTTTTGCATATGTATTTATGATAAAGATCAACTTTTGGTAGAATATTGATCATGTTTTAGTAGTAAAGTTATATAGACTCATGGAATGAAATGGAAGGAATGTATCTCTGTGATATGGAATATTTTGTTACGTTGGAATCACCTTTTTCTTTTAGGTTACCTAAGACTTAGCTGTGATTTTTATTTGGTGTTTATGCCTGCTTTTTAAATAAATTTTTAAAATTTTAAAATAGTTTTAGATTCCCAGAAAGGCTATTTCCCCTATGATTAACAACTTATTAGCAGGGCATATAATTAGTGAACCTATGTTGATACCTTTATTATTAGCGAAAGTCCAAATTATTTGGATTTCTTAATTTTTTAATTTATTATTCTTTTTCTGTTCCAGAGTCCCATTCAGGATACCATATTCCATTTGGCTGTTATGTCTCTTTAGTTCCTTTAAGTTGTGATAGTTTTTCATATTTTGATTATTTTTGATGACCTTGACAGTTTTGAATACTGCTTAGATATTTTGTAGGATGCTCCTCAATTGACATTTGTCTAATGATTTCTTCATGTTAGGATGTGTTAATAGATTCTGGGGAAGAAGCTCATAGGTGTGAAGAGACATTTTCATCATCTCATATGAAAGGCACATTCTATCAACATAACATCACTTTGATGTTAATCTTGATCAACTACAGTTGTAGTATTTATCAGGTTTTCTAGGATAAAGTTATTCTTTTCCTGTTTCAATAATGTATTCTTTGGGAGTAAGTCACTTTGTACAACTGGACTTAAGCAGAGGAGAACTATGCTTTCTCCCTTTGAGGATAGTGTGACTACCCAAATTATTTGGTGCATTGTAATAATTTTACATTTGAAAAATTCTTAAGGTTTCTTTGTGGTCAATGAAAATTTTTAAGTATAAAGTTTAGTAATTTTATTATTTAATATTTATTTTCTTTCTATATGATCTATCAGTTCTGGAAGAAGTACACTGAAATATCTATAAATATCCATTGTAATTGCCTTTTTAATCAAGTTCTTGTATTAGACTTTGCTTTATGTATTCATGTGTTATGTCATTTGATGCATACAATTTTATCATTGTTGTATCATTCTCATAAACTTGGTTTATGTCACAACCAGGTATCTCTCTTAGTCTTGCTTACTTCTTTTATTCTTAAATTCCCTATAGTCTGCTACCTTGCTTCGATTTTGTTTGCATTTTCCTGATATAATTTGGTCTGTTCCTTTATTTTCAACCTTTATCAAAGCGTTTTAGTGATCCTTGTGAAAAGCATCTGAGATTTTAAAAAGAACTCAGTCTGTAAATTTCTTAGGGTTTACCCAGTAATTATTATTCATCCTATTTTTTTCCCTTGTCAATGTAGAAGTTCTACTCTAAAGTTTTCATTCTATTGGTTACTTCTTTTCCTGTGCTCAAAATCAGAAACATATTTCTTTACTATTACTTGCAACTAAGATATTTTTTCTCTTACTAAGATTTTTATTTCCTTCTTAATTGTCTAAGAGTCTTTAGAATATTTTCATTTTCTCCATTCTCATCTCTTCTTCTTTTCCTTATCAGCCATTATGTTTGTGCCACCTCTTTCTGCAACTCCTTCACATTCTAGTTTTTAATCCAGTATTATTTATTAGACTATAATTAGTTTTTTATAGACCATGTCTTTTAAATTTTTTGAATCCTTACTTAGACATATTTACGTAATTTTGGTCCATCTGTTATCATATATTTATATTTAGATATTTAGTAGTGTGTATGTCATTCCTTTGCCCACTACCTTATAGTGTTGAAGGTGAGGACTCTGATTCCATTCTGATCTTTTCTCTTTATATGTAACTTATTCTGCCAGATTTTATATAAATTTTTCAGATATGTTCAGATGTATGTTACCTCTCAATAATTTCAACTCAATCTTGGTCACTTTAGTCTGAAGTTACAGATTTTGTTCTCAGAGATGTTTTTTACTTTTTTCTTACTCCTGCCTATCTTTTCTGCTTCTATCTTGCCTATTATTTGCATATTCATTCTTTTGGACCTATCTTCCAAGTCTGCTATTTCTTCCCTTAAATTTCTGTGTTTTTATATTTATTGCTTTCTATTTTGACATATTTCCTCCAACTAGTCTTCTAAGCTAACATGGGTCATAATGATGACTAACCTTCTTTCTTGACTAACTTTCCTTCACTTAGTGTATATAATTGTTCATCTGGGAAATCATGTTTAGCTCCAGAATCCCTTTCCTGGGTTGCACTGAAATTTCTTTTCTTTTTCTTTTTGGTACCAGGGATTGAATCCAGGGGATCTTAACCGCTGAGCTGAATCTCAATTTTTTTTTTATTTTTTATTCTGAGACAGGGTCTCACTAAATTGTTTAAGGTCTCACTAAAGTGCTGAGACTGACCTTGAACTTGTGATACTCCTGTCTCAACCTCCCACGTCACTGGGATTACAGGTGTGCCACTGTGCCTGACCTGCTGCACCAAAATTTCTTAAGTGCTCTTCTTATTTCGCTAGTTGTCATCTATCTCCTCTAGCAACTTTATTTCATATTCTGAATTTTATTTGTCAAAAATCTTCCTCTCTTTGGAAATGACCTTTCTTTATTAGCAATAGGGTAAGACACGCTTGTTGAAACATCCTCAGTGGCAGTAGTTTTGAAAATGGTGGAAGGTAAGCCTATTCCATATGAAGGGAAGCTTTTCTTTCATTGCATCTGTTGGAACATTTTGAGAACTTAAGGCTTCATGGCTCCCAAAGGCCTTGGAAGCAGTTTTAGAGGGTCAGATACATTAAAGTTGATAGGGGAGGGGAGGAAGCCACATTTAGATTACTGTATTCCCAGATTCTCTGTGTTAGACTCACTTTTTCAATTACTTTTTAAACCATATGATTTCATTGGATTTCCTAGAAATTCAATTTAATTTAATAAACATTTATTAAGCTTTCTATTACACTCATAAGACTCATAATGATAACAATAAAGTAAATTAGTATCATCAGCTGATTCTCTAATACATTTTTACTTAAGATATATGACCTCGTATATCTTCATATTAATAATCGGTAGTTAACTGGTACATGTGTACTTATTGGCATCGACATACTTGATACAGCTGGATAAGTAGAAAATGGATTCTTCATGCTACTTATAAAAATCTGGCTTCCTAAATTTCCAAACTTTTTTTTTTCTTGGTTTCTTTGTCTACGTTCATTAAACAGAACAGTATTTTTTTTAAAAAGCTAACTATCAGAAAACATGGATGATTATGAAGATTTCTGGGAGATGAATTAATGACTAAATATGATTTATTCTGTTTTTGAAGGAATAGCTACTTGTTTGATCTCAAACATTTTCCTTTTTTTTGCGGTGCTGGAGTGACAGAACCCAGGGTCTCATGCATACTAGACAAACATTCTACCACTGAACTACACTTCCAGCTCTGTCTCATAATATTTTAAAGAATTATCTATTTTTCTCTAGGTGCATTGGTGCATGCCTGTAATCCCAGCAGCTGGGGAGGCTGAGGCAGGAGGATCATGAGTTCAAAGCCAGTCTTAGCAAAAGTGAGGGATTAAGCAACTCAATGAGACCCAGTTTCTAAATGAAATATATAAAAGGACTGGGATGTGGCTCAGTGGTTAAGCACCCTGGGTTCAATCCCTGGTACCAAAAACAAATATATATAAAATTGTCTGTTTCTCATAAAACTTAAAGTACTAAGCTGGCATCAAAAGCAGTATTATTTGGCTTGTATTTCCTTATATATTTTGTTATACTTCTAATCATTAACTCAAAAAGCATTAAAAATAAACTTTTTAAGCTGTGCCATGCTAAATGCTATGAAGAAATAAAAAAATAATATTCTCTATAGTTAAGCATTAATAGATGACAAGAAGAAAAAGGGTACTTCCAAGCAGAGATTCGTCCTGGACAAAAGCACCTGTATGGGAAAAGCAAGGTTTACTTGACCAATATATAACTTGTATGAAAGCAGAATAGTGAACAATACAGAATAGAAATGTATATTGGCTTGCTTTAAACACCCAATGCTAAACTTACTTAGAGAGAAACAGGAGATTTTTGAGCACGAGAGTGACACTGTCAAAACTGTATTTAGGAAGATTAACCTAGTTGCATTGTGTGGGATAAAGTCCAGCAGAGAGATTGGGAGAAGGAATTCCAGTTGAGATATTAGAACAGAACAAATCAGGAGGGTTGAGCGCCTCAACAAAATGACAGTAAGAATGGGGTGAGGGGGTGGATTTCAGAAAGATTGCAGAGGTGGAAACAATAGAACTTGGCAGCTGTTTGGATATGGGAACAAAGGGAAGAGGAGTCTAAAAGATTTCAAGCCTTATGTATGGGAAGATGTTGCTCTTTTCAGGAGAAATAAGGGGATGAGAAGGAGGACAAGGCTTTCCTGAGAGAAAAGTAAATTAAGGTTTGGGCATATTCCATTTGAAATGATGGTAAAACACTTACTTTAGTTATTAATCAGACACTTGGAAATGCATGTATCTCAAAGGAAATACATGAATTATAAGAATGGCTAGAAGGTAGAATAGTCAGACTAGGAAACAGAAAGACTTCTTGAAAGGGAGGAGAGAAAACTTGTTCTCCCTTTCTGCTGGCTAGAAAGGCTAGAACTCCAGGAAATAGTTTTTGGACGATGAAAAGCTTTCAAGAATGGAAGCCACACATTAAGACATGGAGCACGATGATGGAGCATCCTGGTTCTCCACCACCAAGGGGTTAACACACCACTCTTGAAATGCTACCTCTAGACATTTTTGTTTTTCAGAAGAATAAATAAACATGAAGGAAAATCCAAATAAGAATTGAAGAAAAACACGATTTGGTGTTTAAGTAGAGCACAGGTGGAGACATTTCTCTTAACAGCTATGGAAATAGGTTCTGGAGTCAAACTGATGGGCTTTACATCCAGCTTCATTATTCATTATGCAACAATGGGAAAGAAAGTTCATGACTTTTACGGTTCAGAATCTTCCTAGATGGAGTGGAGATATTGATAGAATCACCCCACCCACTGTGTGAGAAATGAGTTAGATTATTCATGTTAAGTGCTTCACACAGTGTCTATCTCACATGTGTCCATAAATGTAAGTGAAAAAAGAATCAGGTGGTCATTGATAACATGGCATGTCAGGTGGAGGGTGAGGCTGTGGTCTGGGAAGCAAGGTTCAGGATCCAACAGTTGAAAGAGGATGGGCGGCATGGTTGGAATATTGGTCATCATTTATTCAGAGGCAGCAAGAGCTCCTAGCCAGCCCTGAGTCAGTTCCATTTAGCATGAGTCTTTGCCATAGGCCTTTTTTACTCTTTATATCCAAGCCAAAGAAGGCGCACTGTGAACAGGCCATATAAGTGGGTGCATGCTCACAAGTAAATGTTTGTATATATGCTGACTTAGCCTGTTTATGACCTTGACTACGTGCTACTCATAACATAGCCAATTCATGGCCTAGGTTACACACTAAAAACATAACTTAGCCTGCTATAAATCTCTGTGAGGGAGTCTGACTATAGTCATTTTGGGCCTGCCCCAACATGGTGTAATTAATTTGTAAAACACATTTTCCGATTTGGTAATTTTGGAGTCATTGAAAGTCTAGGTAAAAGAAACACAAATTTATATTGAACAAAATAATATATGTAAAATATATTTATAAACTTCAAATCATTAAATTTTTACCATTTAAACTGGACTGAATATCATTTTACTGTCACTTCTAGTAACATTCATGAAGTATATTTAGTTGATTTTGTTACATGCCATATGTTTTATTATCATTAATTTTTTTATAAAAAGTAAAACAATGGAAAATCAATGCACTGTAATGGGTCAAATAAAGTAGTTTTGAAATCAGTTTGGTTTAATAATACTTATAAAGTATTTAGTGACTTTTTAAGGCAGAATCCCACCCTTTGTTTGATACTTCAGATATGTTATTTATATCTTCAAAGAGTTAAAATGAAAAAAGGTATTGTTATGGTTTAGATGTGAGGTGTCCCTCAAAAGCTCATGTGTGAGAATGCAGGAAGGTTCAGAGAAGTGATTAGGTTGTGATAGTCTTAACCCAATCAGTAAATTAATGACCTGATGAGATTAATTGAATGGTAATCAAAGGCAGGTGGGGTATGGCTGGAGGAGTTGGGGCATTGGGGGTGTGTGATTTTGGGGCATATATTTCGTTTCTGGCTAGTGGTGTCTCTCTGCTTTCTGATCATCATGTGAGCTGCTTCCCTCTGCCACATTCTTCTACCATTATGTTGAATCTCACCTCAAGCCCTGAGGAATGGAGCTGGCCTTCTATGAATTAAGACCTTTGAAACCATGAGCCCCCAAATAAATTTTTCCCCCCTAAAATTGTTCTGGTCAGATATTTTA
Source organism: Sciurus vulgaris (assembly GCF_902686455.1). NCBI lineage: Eukaryota > Metazoa > Chordata > Mammalia > Rodentia > Sciuridae > Sciurus > Sciurus vulgaris. The sequence goes on from NC_136469.1 coordinate 61,439,671, forward strand.
GTCACAGCAGTGAAAAAGCTGACTAAAACAGGTATTGATTGAGTTCTTCACTGCAACTCATTTAACAAATAATCAATTTTATTTCTTGAAGCTTTCTCCTATTCAAGTTTCATCTTAAGTTTATGCCTAGCTGGGAATGGTGGTACGTGCTTATAATCACAGTGACTCCAAGAGGATGAGCAGGAGGATTGCAAATACGAGGCCAGCCAGGGAAATTTAATAAGACCCTGTCTTAAAATAAAAACAAAAAGGGCTGACGATGTAGCTCAGTGGTAAAGCACCCCTTGGTTCAATCCTGATGCCCCCCGCCCCCCAAATTTAATCTGGAGGGAAGCAGCAGGTAGAAATGAAAATAACCCCAATTTTGAAGTCAAATAAAATCTTAGTTCAAATATATGTTCTATCTCTTATTAATACTGTGGAAATAGTCAGCTAATGTGTGGTTAATTAGCATTAAAATAGTTTTGCAGGAATTATGAAGTACTGAACCAAAATTTTTGTGTTTGTAGGTTATTATGTTTTTTAGGGGCACACTCATTCCAGAGTATCCAAAAGGTATTTACCACAATGAAAGACAATGGAAATGATTTACTTTTTCTCATTTAAAAATATTTTCCAAACTTGAAATACTGCATACCATTGTGGTTACTGAGTCATAAGAAGGAAATAACAGCTGGTAAATATGAAGAGCAACCACAGTGATCAAGTAAGTAGTTGTTTTTATAATATATATATATATATATATATATATATATATTTGTTTGTGGATTGAAACTAGGTCTTGCTAAATTGTGGAGGATGACTTTGAATTTGTAATCCTATCTTGGCCTCCCATGTCACTGGGATTACAGGCATGTGCCACCATGCCTGGCTCTCAAATCTTTAAAAAGACTTTTTGTTAAATCTCTTAGAATTCTATGTTCTTAAGAGATGATGATAGGCTAAGTATTACAAAATTAGATGTGTCTGCAAGTGGTATAATATTTCAGTTGTGTGATATTCAGATAGAATTTGCCCAGAGAATCCAGAATCACTGAAGTTCTGCCATTGATGAGTTACCCATTTCTGTGAAGTCCTTGAGGAAAGAACATTGACTCAGGAGGCAGGGAAGATGTAAAGAACCACTGTATTTCCAGTTGGCATTTCAGATGCAAATTTCCTTTTAGAAATCTATGAATGAGCTAGGAGAGACCCTATGAAGAACTCCCTTGTCTAAGTTAGCTTAGGCTCAATGGTCAAAAAATCAAATTAGAAAGCAGATAAAGCATTACTACTTCCATTTCTAATTTTAAACCCAAATGTATCAAAGGAAAGAGTAATCTAGGTTGAATAGCCAGAGAAGGGTGTTAGTCTGCACCACTGTTTATAGAAACTGTTTTGACATGAATTTGCTGAATTGATAGTTGTGTTTGAGTCAAGGGTAAATGAGGTTCTAAGGAATATCCAATAGTATAAAACAAGCACTACTGCATCATCCTCTAAAGCATATGGATTCTTCTCCTTTAAGCTCTGTGACTTTTTCCTCATATGTCATAGTAAATACATTCTAGATTTTCTCAGTGGGTATCTGGGGCAGCTTGGGAAGATAAGGTTAAAATAACATGGGAGAGAACTATAAGGGTTTCTGTAAGAATACAAGAAGAACTGAAGTCACTCACAAAGAATTACTGATCATTATCTAGCTCCTTAGTTGGAAGAGGTTTCTAAAATAATTGCGATACCGATTCTCTTACTATTTTATACACCTCACTTGTTACCTCTTCTTTTGGATTATTAAATGGGTTTTTCCTCATTTGAGAATGTCTGAGAACAGGGTCTTTCTTATATCTTTGTAACCCTATAAGTTAGCAGGGTATGGAACCTATAGAATACACCAAGTGTTTTTTAAAATGAGTAAGTAAATTATTCAGGTAGCTATTGAATAGGAAAATAGGTATTAAGAGACACATCTTTTAGAAGCACATAGGCTAGTATGTAGAGTATTCTAATACATGGAGAGTATTCTATATAATTGTGGTACAAATAAGCCACAGTAAATAAGGCACGGAATTGAGAAGTAAATTATGTATTACAGAGTATAAATGCATTAAAATTTGTAGTAAGGACAAATTAAAATATTATAGCTCTTCAGGTAGCAAGGCATGGTCGAGGGGTGTCTTTAAGGTATAAACCTTTAAGGATGTTTAGAATCGAGATTAAGAGCTTTTGGCGGGAAAACTGCTTGAGACAAGTAGAGGTGGTTTCTCACACAGACTTCTTAAGCCCTTTGCAGAAACCAGATTCCTTTCACTTAAGGTTGGGTGATTTATTGGTTTAGTGCGAGTGGACTGGGAGTTTTCTAATGGCTTCATTTTGCGGAGATAAGTCAGTGTTGCTATTGCCTGGCATTTGACAACAGAAAACAACTTTCAGTGGTCTGCGCTTGCCGTGCCTCAGTTGGTGAACTTTTTTTCTGGTTCCTGATTTCTTGTCACCCATCTCCCCCACCCCACTTCCCATCCTCGTCTCCCCGCGGGGGTTTCTCTTAGCAGTTTGGATTAAGGGTTAAGATCAGAGGTGCTTTTCCTCGGTGGGTGCAAACAGCTGTAGTAGGAGAGGAGGGCGATCTTGTGGAATCCAAGATCTGCACTGCGCTACCGCTTTTTTTCTATAATTTTTGACGAGTCTCTTCCCAGCCAGTCTTAATTAAGGAAAAATATGAAGTCCAAGCTAGCCCTCAACTCCTGGACTTTTATGCACACTGAAAACACCGGGACATACAGCACTGACAGTGGCAAGAAAAGCTCCAAAACTCCGTACGACCCCTTAAAAGAGCGGAAGGATCGGAGGTGTCGCGAGCGAGTGCGGAAATACTCAGTGCGCATATGCTCAGTGCGCATGCTCCCAGGCTTTGGCCCGGACAGTAGCGCCAGTCCTTTCTCCCGGAGTCGGGGCCCGCCCCCAAACTTCCGGGGCAGAGAGAAGTAGGCGGGACAAAGGCCGGAAGCACCTGGGTGGGCCCTTATTCCCTGGAGTTCTTCAGAGGGGTACTTGAGTTCTTGGCTGGTGAACAGACGCCTGTGTGGGTAGCCTAATCTGTAGTTGTTCTCCCCTCAACCTTACCATGAGGCTCGAAATCGACTTTGAGGAAATCTGACACCAATAAGCGGGTCTGGAGATAGCTCCTACGCTAGCTCCTTGGTTTACGTGATTTCTTCGCGGACCTCAGACTAGTGGCCGCCTCCTTTTGCTCCACACTTTAGCCAACTCGTTTTCACCCTCTGCAGCCCCGCCCACTCTCGTTATGTATGACCGGGCTCCCCGTTTGCTCAGGTTGGCTGAAGGTGGCAGCACTGAGGAGCATGTAGGTCCTGGATCCTACCAGGTACCTTCCCTGAAGCGGCAGGCAACAGGTAAGATATAGGAAAGGCCCATTTCCTGCGACAGCCAGCCAACTGCCTAGCCTGCTCGGCTTCTGTGTGCCTGTGAGTTAAAACAAAGCGAAATGGTGCCACTTAAAAAATGGGAGAAAACTTTTAAGTAAGCAGGGAAAATGCTACATGTAGGAGTTCGGTTTCCTGTCTCTGTTGATTATAAAATCCAAATCCTGTGTACACGCTCTGGCTCTGTTTTCTTTGAACGCCTGTGTGCCTCACACACCTTTACTTCCATTAATCAGATATTTACTTACAAAGATGTAACTTTTACATTCCTATTTCGCAGTATTATTTAAAGACAGTCGTATCAATTTTTTCAGACAAATTATCTGACCACCCTATCCTTTAGTCAAACATTTCATGAGAAAGTTTTTTTCTGTATTCTGTAAAGAAGTTATATTCTTGAGAGGTGGAGTGGGGATCGATAATTTAGTTGTTTGCAGTTAGTGACTTAGGCCACTTTTAACAATATATGTCCAATTTGCGTTCTACTTTTTCTAATTGTTGGAAGCCTGATACCCTCTAAATGGTTATTTTTTCCTTCGTTGACCCACATTTTTTCCCCGATAAATTCACTATACCTGTGTTTTTAAACAGATGCCAGAATCTCTTTTTCCTGTTGACATGAGTTGATCAGCCTGGGGTTGGTTTAGGTTTCTTTGGGTGCAGTAAAATTTGTCAGCTGTTTGTATTTTAAATCTTGAATTTTTCTGCTTTTCACCATCCAATTTCAGTATTTTTGGAGTTTGTTATGCCTAATATTTTAATGCAGTTGAGCTGTTAAAAACATTTACTCCCCAACAACCTACTGGTGACCAATGACTGCCCAAAATGCTTACTGCTATGATACTTTTTGACCCTTAATACAATTGATCATTTTCTTCCTAGAAACACTTTTTCCTGAGGCACCTCTAACAGCATTCTTTCTCTTGGTTCTTTTTCCTACTGTTGTTTATTCTTTTGTGCCAATAATTAACTTATCACCTCTCAGCTCCAAATCTATGGTTCACTGCCTTGCTTATAATAATGATGCCGAACCCTGTAAACCTTTCTTCTTTGCTAGTTGGCAGGAGGTTCAATTTAGTAGAAGGCCCTGGAGGAAGGATCTTCATTTCCTGACTACTGCGTTCTTGCTTCCAAGGTGCTCATATGTGAAGAACACCCAACAGTGCTCACCGCAACAGGTTTCAGGGGTCACTCCAGTGGGCACCTTCCCAGATAAGGTCTTGCTGTGCCCCAAAATCAATTGCTGTTAACTTAGTAGCAGCTCTGTGTATTGCTTCCTATTTGTTTACCTTGACCTTCAGCAGCTCTCCAAACACCTTCAACATCCAGTGGAGACCTCTTGTGTCATTCCTTTTTATGTTATGGTCACCATTGGTTGGCATGGTTGGTTTAGATGATGGAGTACCTTCAACTTGACTTGTATCTGAGCATGGTTTCTTTTTTGGCTCAAGAGTTCCCAGTTTTCTTATCCACAGCTAGGAGAAAAATAGTCTGTTTTCCCAATAGTTTTCTCTACAACATCATCAAAGACCTCTGCATCCAGTGTGGCAATGAAGTCTCACTTTATTTCTTGATTTCTGGAGGTGGCTCTGTTAATGAATCTGCAAGACCAAGGTCAGCCATTCTATATTGCTCAACTGTCCACGATAAGTTACTACTATTCACTTTTTTTCCCTCACATTTCTGGGAGGGATACAGTACATGTGATATTGCTCTTTTTATTAATAAGTAAAATAAGTACAGAAAATTGTTGACTTATTCAAAGTTACAGCCAGTAAGATGCAAATTGAGTTTTTTGATCTTAGGTCATACCCCCTTTCAACTAGCCCATACATCTTCATTTTCAGATCATGTCCCAGAACAGTTTTTGAAAGAGTATACAAAAAGAGGTCAGAATACTTTCCATTAAAAGATATTATCAGGCAAATAAAATCACCTGACTGAAGACCAAGCACATGTGTTTTCTTGAAGTGAGCACTGCTTTCATCAATCACTCGGAGATATCTCTGTCAACAAAACCACAACAGTTAGCACTGCTGGCATGAAAAATACAGACATTCCCTGAATTAGGTAGGGAAGGTGGCCATGAGCATTACCATATTTATAGATACATTGCTTTTAATTTTAAACATAATCTGAAGTTAAGAAGTATAATTGATTATAGGCAAAACTACAGGTGACTAGCCTAGAAAATAAAAAAAAAAATCATGTAGTGAAAGGAGCCAACATTCATACAGTCAATTAAATGCCTACTACTTAGAGAATATAAAAATGTTCAGAGTACTGTCCCTGCTTTCAAAGAGTTAAATAGAAACTCCAAGACACTTTTAAGGATAAGTTGACATATGAGCTATGCTGTTGACTAGGTAAATGTAAGTCAAATATCAGTCCTTAGCTGAATTGTGTAACTTCCCTTATTATTTTGGAAAAGTACCTGACATATGATTAAATAATGAATCAGGAAATCATTTTTCCCCTTTTCTTATCAATCCTTCATAGTCTTCTTTAAAAATTTTATTTTTTTCCAAATATATTAAAAATGTTTATATACTATACGTTTTGCTTGTTGCTTTTCTCAACATATTTTCTCATATCTATAAACTCAACTGCTGTTCACATTCTGATTCTGATCATTCAGGTGAAATTCTTGTGATTTAGATGATATAGCTGTCCAAGATGTGTTTTCTCTTGATCTTAAGGCCTTTAGCATTGTTGTTATTTTTCTGGACATATCAGTCTGGATGGTCTGTGGCATCTAAAATTCCAAGTGTCTGAGCTCATTGTTTTCCCCACCAATATTGGCCCCTTTAAAAAAGTTCCCTTTTTATTCACCTATTGTACACTTTAAGCTTTGGAACTGTTCTAGCCTCCTCCTCTGCCTGATCATTCCTGTTGATCATTAAGACCTACCCATTCTATTTGCATAGTCTTTCTGAAATTGGTTCCCTCTATTTAAATGCCCCTTAGTTCAAGTCCTCATTATTTCTATTTTGAACCAAACCAATACATTATTATGTGTTTTCTTCTATTTTAGTCTCCAATCTGTCTTCTTTTTGTGGCTAGAATGATCTTTCTGTGATATACTATTTATTTGTAAAAAAACAACCAAACCAAACAACAACAAAAAACCCAACTTCTCTCACACCAAGTTTAAAAATTAGAACTCCTTAATATGATAAGTAATGTTCTTCATATTCCTATCCCTGACCTGATTTCCCACTTAACCTGATATCTCCAGGCACCAATTCCTCCTACATTTGAACTACATTTCACCAGTTCCAACTTTTCAGTTTTCATAAGTTCATGTGTGCTAACTTCTGTGTCTTTGTACCTGTTAATACATATTCCCAGTATACTCTGCCTTCTTCACCTGGTTAATTCCTGTTTATTCTTTGAAACTCAATAGAAATGAAGTTCTCTGACTCTATTCCATAGTAATATTTTTTCTTCTCTGACTTCTTAGAGAAATATATATTTATATATTAGTTGTGGATAGACATGGTATCTATTTAATTTATTTATTTTTATGTGGTGCTGAGGATGGAACCCAGTGCCCCACATGTGCTAGGCAAGTGCTCCACCACTGAGCTACAACTCCAATCCCTTTTCTGACTTATTAATGACTCTTTTCATGGCACTTTAATTTTATGTTGTAATTTCTGTTAATATATCTGAAAGTTCCACTAAAATGTGTTGCTTGAGGGCAATATTCATGATCTCTACTCCATTATTCTCAGTTAAAACTGGGATAGTTGAAAAGCCCAATACTTTAACATAAAATTGCACAATTAAAAAACAAATGAACCACATATAGTAGAATTAAAAACTCTGATAACTGTTAACTCTGATAACTTACTGCTTAGAGGGCAGTAAGTAGTGTGTGGCCAGGCCCTTCTTATCCTGTTTTAAAAGATGTACCTTGTTGACCTATGAAAGAAACTAGGAAATTCCATGCTTGGGAACTGAACAGTTTCATTGTTTTAATGATACTCGGCGATAACACAATGATAATTGATTGGTAGAAGGAACAGATATCTTTTTAGTCATTTCTCTGCCAGATTCCTTGACAAGATAATTTAAAAGTTACTATTATCTCTTTCCTACGTATATTCATCTCTGCTGTCTTTAAGATCAGTAGCACACTGGACTATGCAGAAGTATGCTGTTACTTCATTAAGAATCAGATGGGTTTTCAGCATATGGTGTGAGAAAGACAGATACTGGAACTTTTATGTAATTTACTTCTTAAGTTAAATTTCACAAGAGGAGAGGATTTTAGATGAGGATTTTCAGAGAGGATTTGGAGATGCAGATACTCTTTGTTCCCAACTTCTTTCTCTCCTCACTACTGCTCTTTTTACTGTAGCCTGCTTTAGTTAGTCCTCCAGTGTAATGGCTCCACATTTTCCTCAGGAAATTCTTTCTATTTTAATTTGCAGACCCCATTGCCTTGGTTTTAGGCTAGTTGATCAGAGAGACTCTTCCATTTGGGATTTGCAACCTGAAAGGGACAGAACTGAACTGCTCTGCTTTCATGAGTAGAAGAGATGATGGATATCTGAATTCTAGATTAGTGAGAGTTGTGCCTGATTTTCTCAATTATCTGGAAAAGTAGTATAGCTTATGAAAGCAAATTTTCCTTCAGACAACTAGGCTAGTATGATGTGATAAAAACATATTTCTTACAATAATAAAAAAAACAAAAACAAAAAAACCCATATTTCTTGTAATTATGTAACTGCTCCTGGTACTGTTAAGGAGTATTTTGTTACTTTTAAAGTTTATTTACATATTAAATGACATTCCACATTGGCTATCTATTAGTTATCTGTATTAGTTCTGTTTTAGCAATCAAAACTGAGTGACATCACCTCCTAAATATTTTCTTTCCCAGATTTCTTCTTTGATAGTGGAGCTTTATTTGATACTGAAGCAAGAAGGATCCGTCGTCCTCTACATGTGCTTAAATGCTTTTTCCAAAAAGAATGATTTCATCTTATTAACCAATCAACATTTAAGAGAGGCCACATCAGGGAATGAAATCTATCTTTATTTACCTTGACTAATTAATTAATATGCAAGTGATTACTGTATATGTTTCAAAGACTTAGTTGTTTTTTATTTGTGAAGAATGTCCTTTGTGACTGTCATTGTGGGTATAGAATTTGTCTTTTAATCATATACTGCCCAGTTTCTTCCTCAGAATGGACTTTTATTGCTTCATGCCAGTTTGATTTATCTTTTGCTGTTGGCAATTCAAACTCAATATATCTCAAACTGAATTAATCTTTCCTCTCAGATCTTTCCTATATTCTTAATTTCTTCTTTCTCTTTGATTTATGATTTATAGTTGGCATTTCATGTGTCAGTTTATCTATATATGTGAAATCAAACTCCACCAACCCTAATTCCCCAGAACTCTTCTACATTTTACATGTTAATTCTTGGCAGCACTGTTTGTAGTATAGTTATTTGTCTAATTTCCTCATTTTTTCATCTTCATTATTGTACTTTTACTGTCTAATACTTGTACATCATAAGTAAAATAAAGAATTCAGTATTGTTGAGTAACTGACTAAAGGTGTAGTTTAGAATGTCAGTTATTACTTTTGTATTTATTGTTTATTATTTAGAGCACTGTGATAAGGCGATCAACTATCCTGGTTTGTTTGGAACTATTCTAGCTTTAGCACTAAGTCCTGTGTCCAGGAGAAGCTGGAACAGTTGGTTACTGTAACTGTAAACATTAGGTACACAGCTGCAAATTAAAAAAATAAAAGTCCTTTCCCTTGTGGAGCTTATCATTTTAAAAATTTTAATATTCTTGAATTTTTACTTGTGCTCAGAATTTTGTATGTACTTTCAGTTTATTGACAGAAGTCTTTGTAATTAATTTTGTATTACCTCAGTGAGGGTGTTATGAATATTGATTCTTTATTGATTGTTTCCCTCATATGTATATAGAGTATATTTATTCTGCCATCAATAATATGTTGGATACAGGAGGCTATGTGCTTATTTTTCAATGAATTTCTGTACTTTCCAATTAATTTTACATTTGTTGGGTATAATCAGGGGCTCTGCAGTATTCTGATTGACAATTGCCTCAGAACTAGCCTTGAGCTTAGCTTTCTTAGTTTTCATATTTGTTTATCTCATATTACTTTAATGAATGTAGGAACTTAGAAATATACCTTTAATTGTGAGATGTAATAGTGCTTGTATAGATATTTGCACAAAATATAGAGCTTTTTTGGTGAAAAGTCAAGATAAGAAATAGAATATTGCCAAACTTTCCTTTTCAGTCATAATCATTTTCTCTACAGGTAAGCACTATTCTACAGATAAGTACTTCAGGTAAGCACTATTTTGATTTTTATGGTATTGATTCCTTGCTTTTCTTTACTAATAGTTAAACCCTTTTATCATTATGAATCATTTTTCTTTGTCCTGAAACTCCTTGTTCTAAAATCAGCTTTGTTGGGTTTTAAAATAGTCACGCTAGCTTTCTTTGATTCTTGGATGCATGATGTATCTTTCCCATCATTTTTATTTTATTTTATTTTATTTTTTAAAAAAAATTTAGTTGTAGATGTACACAATACCTTTGCTTTATTTTTATATTTATTTTTTATGTGTTGCTGAGGATTGGACCCAGTGCCTCACACATGCCATGCAAGTGCTTTACCACTGAGCCACAGCTCAGCTCCTATTTTATTTTATTTTTGAGGTACCGGGGATTGAGCACAGGGCCTTGCACATGCTAGGTAAGTGCTCTACCTCTGAGCTATCCCCTATTCCCCCTTTTAAATTTTATTTTGAGATGAGAACTTGCTCAGTTGCCAGGATGGCCTAGAATTTGATATCCTTCAGTCTTAGTCTCTTGAATAATAGCTTGGATCACAGGTGTGTGCCACCACACCTGGCTTCCATTCTTTTATATTTTAAGAAACTCTGTGTCTTTATGTTTTGAGAGGGTTTCTTATTGATAGCATAAAGTTAGGTTTTAGTTATCCAATGTGATAATCTCTGCCTCTTAATTGATTTATTTAGAACTTCAACATTTAATTTCATTATCGATACTATTGGGTTTACAGATACTCTTTTACTATTTGTTTTCTTATTTATTCCATTTGTTCTTTGCTTTCTTTTCCTACCTTTGTTGTATAAATTGAGTTTTTAAACAAGTGATTCTTTTTTTACTCCAATTATTGGCTTATTTGCTACCTTTTTCTCATTTATCTATTTTAAAGTAGACAATATATTTCAATGTCACCCATTCCAATCAAAAGAAGGAAAGATACATAATTGACTAAATGGACATATAGCACCCAAGTTTTATTTACAGGAAAAGTTTCGTTCAGTTTATGTGCACACAACACAGAAATATTTTTAGAGATGTTTTTGAGGTACCTGTTTTTTCCCATTAATCCACTTTGCTTTATTTTTAAGTAGTTGCCTAGGGTTAAAATATGTTTCTTATATTGTCTTCAAATAATATTTTACTATTTTGCACAAGTACATGAGCTTCTCAACAATGTTTCCCTTTCCCCATCTCATCCTTTGGACTATTGTGATTGTACATTTTACTTTTACATACATTGTAATGCATATGTAATAATATGCATATGTGAATTTCAGATTATTTTTGTTTTAAAAGTTTATTTTCAAAGTGGTTAAAGATTGAGAAAAATGTGTTATTAACATATCTGAGATTTTTTGTTAATCTCATTCAGTGTATTTTTCACATCAGAAGAGTGATATGAGTCCTTTTTATATCTTCTCATCATGTTCCTCTTTCCTGTCTTGTTGAATATATGAAGAATATTTATAATAGATACTTTAATGCTCTTGTCTGCTTATTTTACCTTCAATTTTTGAATCTATTTTATTAACTCTCCTCCTGTGTATAGGTCATATGTTCCTGGACACTGATAATTTGTGTGATTCACGTTATGTAATCTGTATTTTGGTTTGTGTGTATATAAGTGTGCATTTGTGTGTGTTGGAATGAAATCTGTATCTTGATCTCTGATTACTTACTCTGATTTGTAATGTTCTACTAGTATGCTGGGGTTCTCAGCTCTACCAGAAAACAGTTGTCTTTTTAAGATGAACCTTGGATTACTTTTAAAATGTTCTTGTGGTCTTTGTTACTTAAGTTTATTTTTTTTCCGTCCACTCCCTTTTTCTTCGGTTCATCTTCTTTCTTTTCTGCTGCTTTGGGATAGTCATCACCCAGATGATTTTGTGTGCATGTGTGTGTGCTCGTGTGTTTGCATTGGGATTTGAACTAAGGGCCTTACATACCCTTAGTATATGCTCTACCGCTGAGCTACACCTCTAATGTCAGATTAACACTGAGTTTTTTTTTTTTTTTTCCCTTCTTCCTTTCAGTATTGAGGATTGAACTCAGGGCCTTGTGCAGGCTAAGCAACCTTGCTATCTTTGTGTTACATCACCAGTTCTTTTTATTTTGTTTTGAGACAGGGTATAACTAAGTTACTGAGACTAACTGCCAGCTTGTGATCTTCCTGCCTCAGCCTCCTCAGTCTCTGGGTTTACAGGCAGGTACCACTGAGCCAGTGGTACCCACTGATGAGCAATACCTATCATCATCATTCATGAAGATTTCCTAACCACCTCGATGTGGAGGAAGATGTCCCTTCTTTTTAAGTTTCTAGGAATTTGTTTTGGGATGCTTATCTTTGTTTTAAATTATTTTAATTTTTAAAAATGCTTGTAAGAGTTTTTAAAAACTTTTTTTAAAAGAATGATGTCTGTAGGGTGGAGGAAGGGGATCAGGGGAAGGGAGGAAGTGAGGGATCTGGAGAAAGTATTGGGAATTAAAATGGAGCAAATTGTTATATTCATTTATAAATATGTCAAAATGAACCCCACTATTACATTTAGATATATTGCACTGATAAAAACATAAAAAGATAAAAAGGTGTCTGTATTTTTCTTACATTATTTTAATGCTGCAAAAACCTAAAATAAATAATTCTTGATTCATTTGCATTTTAATACATGTGGGCCTCAAAAAATGTTTAAATTAAGGTATCTTTTACTATTAACTGAGAGTGACAGGATTTTATTATAACTAATAATCATAATAAATTCTTGTAGTAGCATTAAATTTTTCTTTAGTGTACCAGATTTAGTGTTCAAATTATGAGTGCTCACTATTAAATATAACTGTTTATTCTTTCTTATCTTTTAAAATGCACATGTTGCTTAAGCTATATTCTCAATACAGTTCATACATTTTTTATAAATTAATTTTTTAGTAGACTACACAAATTTGTCTGATTTTATGATTGCTTGTTCCAATGAAGTTTGCATCTTAGATTTGTAAATCTTTGTTTAGAGTCCAGGATTCAAAAAATATTACTGAGTACCAACTAGGTGCTAAGGCAAGGAGACAATATCAGTTAGCTGCTGTACATCTACTTGAAATTCTTTTCATATAGTCTGTTTCTATAAGTTTATATATGCTATTTTCTATAAATAGTATATTCTATTTCAGATAGAATCTGAGTGATCTTCTGAGGATAAAAATGTTAAATATAAATACCATTTTCATTCCAACCAAATATAATTAGAAGACAAAAAGTCTTTTATATTTTATTTTCTTTAGCCATTTTTTCTGTTGTTCAGTAAGAATCTTAAGGTATCTTATTTTAATATATTAATAAAATCTGATATTATATAATAACTTTTGTGGCTAGCCATTAGTTCTGAAAATATAGTCTTAATGTTAAGAGTACTAAATGATCATATGTATTTTCAGTGTTTTTTTCCTCCAAATTCTTTGGTGTTTTAACAAATTTGCCAGTGATGCATTTATTTTTTTAATTTATTATTTTTTAATAGGTGGCTGTGCACCATTTCTTTCTTCAAGTACCAGAGAAAGTACTTTTACTATTGCCTCTGACACTGAGAAAGCTGTTCCAGGTCCAGGGCACTATAATGTTTCCAAAGCCCAGGTATATTTATGAAGTTATTGTTACTGTCTTGGTTAATAAAAGTCATATTTCTTCCTCTAGTAGTATAAAATGTCATTTGACATATTTTATTTTATCCTTATCATCTTCTTATTTTTCTTTTCAATCTATATTTTATAATTCAAAGAAAAGAAATAATTGCATTTGATGTTGGTTGCCTGACTGGTAATCTCCATTGTTCTACATATTTTCTATAAGACACAAAATATTGTTACGTGCTGTGTGGTCCATGAGATAAAGAGATTGGGACTCTTGAGTGAATTATGACTCCTTGAAGAGGTCCTGGTCAGATTCTTGAGATTTTGCAGAACAGGAGACAGTGGAGACAATGGCAATGATGATAGTTTTAGAGTATGACACAAAAACCAAATTTTGGTGAAGACACATAGAAGAGGGATGGCAGTAGAGTGAAGAGGTTAGTTTTTGTGCCATAGTCTAAAGCTATAGTCACTGCTATTATCTTATCTGTGTCCTGTTTTTTGTATAGTCTCAATAGTCTATGACCAGAAAATCTTTGAGGGTCCTCATTCATGTTCATAAATGATGGCTGTAATGCCAGTATCCTCATAATCATGAATATCATCTTTTATCCTTTTGGAATTTTATTTAAATTAATTGTCTATTAGTTGATAATTCTGAAGAATCTGCATATGTTCCATGATGAATGTTCTATGCATTAAACAATGTTTAAAACTAATGTGAGCATAAAATCAAACTTTGCTGGAAATGATCATTATGTTATCTATGAAAATAACTGATCCTAAGCAAGCTTGGAAGGTTTGCTTTTTCACTGCAATATGAATGTCAGCATTAAATTCATTTCAGAAACATGTATTCCAGTGGCCTACAAAGAATATACTCTATTCCTTCTCTACAACTTTGGAAATTCCTGCTTTTGATTTCTGTTTTTAAAGTGCATTTTCTTGTATTGTCTTAGAGTGCTCTAAGTACAGTATATTTTAGTTTGAGTTCAAAGTTAAAATTTGACAACTCATTGTCCTCTTTTACTACAACTGTGTTTTTAATTGAAGGTCTTACCTTTCTCAGGGTGGGGTTTTTTTGGAGTTTTTTTTTTTTTTTTTGGTGTTAATAGGAATTGAACTCAGGACCTTACACATGCTAGGTAAGCATCTACTACTGGCCTATATCCCCAGCCTCTCCTCTATTTTCTGGTTGTGTTTAAAAGCTGTTTGTTTATAATATTAATACTTATCAAATAGGAATTAATTATAAAGTATTTCTTTTAATTATTTCATAAATTATTTTCTCTCCAATTTAGTATAATATAAAAGGAGGTCGTAGTCTACAAAACCGAGAGAAGCGTTTTAAGAAATTTATTTCAGATAATCCAGGACCTGCAAGCTATGATCAGTCTTACCCTGGAACATTAAATATCCTGAACAGAAAGGTACTGGAAGCTAAAATGAGTTTTCAATCAGTATGTTGCTATTTCATATTATGATTTGAATGACATTGCTTTTATTTAAAATAAAATTGAATAGGTTTAATGTTTTATGTGATGTTAAGTACATTTTAAAAAGATATACTATAAAAATTAGTAGATATGCTAGTATCCATATTATAGTTTGTAATTAAATGCTCATTGATGTTTGTAAATTTTAGTTTTCAAGAGTTTTATTATCTGACTTCATTTTTGCTCTTAATAAATGTGTAATCATTTCAAGTGGTTTTGGTGAATAGGAAGAAGGTGATTTTAAATATCACCTGTTTAACTATATATCGAATATTTATATGGAAAGTATTTACCTGTATATAGAAGAGACTGTTCAACGTACTGTTAATAATACAGAGAAATTAAGATATCATATCAATTAAAAAAGGTTAAGATTTAGATGGGTAGCTTCTAATTTAAGGCTAAATGAATGATCATATCATTAAATGTCACGGAAATTTAGAGAAGGATTACTGTGTCATGGGAAAGTATAGTTTGTAGAGAATTTATAGAGGAATTTGGTCTTGTGTTTGGCCTTGAAAAATGGAATTGGTGTATGGATTCCAGACATGGAGCACTATATGAATGAAGATACAGAAGAGGGATTTTATGAGAGGCAGTGGGAAGATTATTTTAATTGGAGTGGAGAATTCGTGTTAGGAGACTAGTAGGTGATATGTTTGGAAACATAAAGAAATATTTTATACCAGTGGCCTAACTTTCTGAAATAAATAATATTTTGTGGGTTTGGTCACAGTTTATTTACAGTGGTTCCCTTCTCCTTATGTCATAATATCTTTACATAGCTCACATTTATTATATTTTAATTGGTTCGCTAAGAGATTATATTTTAGGGATGAGTACTCATTTGAATATTGGCTATACAATAATAATGAGGTTAAATATTCTAAGTACTTAAATGTCAGATATTTTACATGTAGGGAAAAAAATGAATATTTATTTACTAATGTAAGGGTTTATCAAACATATACTGATTGACTATGCATATAGGACATAGTGCTAGATGCTGATAATACATAGAAGACAGATCACTGCTTCTGAGATTTATAATTTCAACAGGGAAGTAATGAATTACATTTGGTACAGTACAGTTTTTGAAATGATATCTTAGAGCCATAATACAATGTTCACTGGTAGCCTAAAATAGAGTCTTTGGAGGGACTAGGAAAAAGAGTTGAACCTAATTTTAAAGAATGATTCACTAAGAGACATATGACCTGCCCAAATTGAACCAGGATGATCAGTTTCAAGTAATGAAATTGAAGGTGCTATTGAAAGCCTACTCAACAAAGAAAAGCCCAGGATCAGATGGATTCTCAGCCAAGTTCTACCAGACCTTTAAAGAAGAACTAACACCACTATTACCAGTCCTCAAATTATTCCATGAACTAGAAAAGGAGGGAACATTCAAAACTCATTCTATGAAGCTAGTAGCACCCTGGTAGCAAAACCAAACAAAGATACATCAGGCAAGGAAAACTTCAGACCAATATCCTTGATGAACATAGATACAAAAATTTCTAATAAAATATTGGCAGACCACATACCAAAGCACATTTAAAAGAGTGCACCATGATCAAGTGAGTTTCATCATAGGGATGCAAGTTTGGTTCAACATATGGAAATCAATAAGCGTAATTCACTACACAAATAGATTTGAAGACAACAATCATGTGGTTATCTCAATAAATGCAGAAAAAGCGTTTGCCAAAATAAAGTATCCATTTATGTTTAAAACACTAGAAAAACTAGGGATAGTAAGAGTGAATTTTAATACTGAAAAAGTTGTATATAGGCCAACATCATTTAAAAGAAACTGAAAGCATTCCCTCTAAAAATTGGAATAAGACAGGGATGCCCCCTTTTACCACTTCTATTCAACATAGTTCTTGAAAATCTAGTCAGAGCAATTAAAAATAA
This sequence comes from Sciurus vulgaris, assembly GCF_902686455.1. Taxonomy (NCBI): domain Eukaryota; kingdom Metazoa; phylum Chordata; class Mammalia; order Rodentia; family Sciuridae; genus Sciurus; species Sciurus vulgaris. The sequence goes on from NC_136469.1 coordinate 61,456,494, forward strand.
AGAAATTAAAGGGATACAAATAGGAAAAGAAGAGCTCAAACTGTTTGCTAATGACATTATCCTATTTAGAAGACCCAAAAAACTACCGTAAAACTTCTAGAACTCATAAACGGATTCAGCAGTGTAGCAGGATACAAAGTTAACACCCACAAATCAACTGCATTTCTATATACCAATGATGAATCAGCTGAAGGAGAAATTAGGAAAACTATCCCATTCACAGTAGCTTAAAAAAAGAGTCTTTGGAATCTGGGAATCAGTTTTAAAAAAGAGGTAAAAGACCTCTACAATGAAAACTAGAGATCACTAAAGAAAGAAGTTGAAGGAGACCTTAGAGGAAGGAAAGCTCTCCCATGTTCTTGGATAAAGTGCCATATAGATTTAATTCAATTCCTATTAAAAATTCCAATGACATTCTTTCATTTAAAATTTTTTTTCATACATGTGTATAGGTAATGATGTCTGTCTCATTCTATTGTCCTTCCCATTCCCTACCTCTCCCCTCACTCCCCTCTCCATAATCCAAAATTCCTTCATTGTTCCATCCCCTCTCCCCCAACTATGCATCAGCATCAGCTTATCAGAAAACATTTGGCCTTACATATTTTGGGTTGGGCTTATTTTACTTAGCATGATATTCTCTAGTTCTATCCATTTACCTGCAAATGCCATAATTTCATTCTTCTTTAAGGCTGAGTAATATTCCATTGTGTATATGTAACCACATTTTTTTTTATCCATTCATCTGTTGAAGGGCATCTAAGTTTGTTCCATAGTTTAGCTATTATGAATTGAACTGCTATAAACATTGACGTGGCTACGTTACTATAGTATGCTTATTTTAAGTCCTTTGGGTATAAACCAAGGAGTGGGATAGCTGGGTCAAATGGTGGTTCCATTCCCAATTTTCTGAGAAATCTCCATTCTGCTTTAATGGTTGCACCAATCTGCAGTCCCACAAACAATATAAGTATATCTTCTCCCCCACATCCTCACCAACACTTCTTATTGCTTATATTCTTGATACATGCCATTCTGACTAGAGTAACTGGGAATCAATCTAACAAAAGCTATCTCTAATAGCTAGAGATGATGAATGTTGTTTTTCCTGTGTTTGTTGATTGATTGTATTTCTTCTGTGAATTGTCTGTTTAATTCCTTAGCCCACTTATAGATTGGGTTATTTGTTTTTTAGTGTTAAGTTTTTTGTGTTCTTTTTATATCCTGGAGATAAGTGCTGTATCGGAGGTGCATGTGGTAAGCATTTTCTCCCATTCTGTAAGTTCTCTCTTCACGTTATTGATTATTTCTTTTGCTGAGAAGAAGCTTTTTAGTTTGAATCCATCTCATTTATTGATTCTTTCTTTTACTTCTTGCGCTTTAGGAATCTTGTTGAGGAAGTTATGTCCTAAGCTGACATGATGAAGATTTGGGCCTACTTTTTCTTCTTTTAGGCACAGGGTCTCTGTTCTAGTGCCTAAGTCTTCCATCCACTTTGAGTTGAATTTTGTGCAGGGTGAGAGATAGAGGTTCATTTTGCTACATATGAATTTCCAGTTTTTACAGCACAATTTGATGAATAGGCTATCTTTTCTCCAATGTGTATTTTTGGCACCTTTGTCTAATATGAGATAACCGTATTTATGTGGGTTTGTCTTTGTGTCTTCTATTTTGTACCATTGGTTTATATGTCTATTTTGGTGTCAATACCATGCTGTTTTTGTTTCTATTGCTCTGTAGTATAGTTTAAAGTCACATAGTGTGATGCCCTCTGCTTCACTCTTCTTGCTAAGGATTGCCTGGCTATTCTGGGTCTCTTATTTTTTCAAATGAATTTCATAATTGCTTTCTCTATTTCTATGAGGAATGTAATTGGGATTTTAGTAGGAATTGCATTGAATCTGTATAAAACTTTTGGTATTATGACCATTTTGACAATATTAATTCTGCCTATCCAAGAGCATGGAAGAACTTTCCACCTTCTAAGGTCTGCTTCAATTTCTTTCTTTAGTGTTATGTAGTTCTCATTGTAGAGGTCTTTCACCACTTTTGTTAGATTGATTCCTAAATTTTTTTTTTTTTTTGAGACTATTGTGAATGGGGTAGTTTTCCTAATTTCTCTTGCAGTGGATTTTTTGCCTATGTAGAGAAATACATTTGATTTATGGGTATTGATTTTATATCCTGATACTTTGCTGAATTCATTTATGAATTATAAAAGTTTTCTGGTGGAATTTCTTGGATCTTCTAAATATAGACTCATGGCATTGTCAAATAGTGACGGTTTGAGTTCTTCTTTTCCTATTCATATCTCTTTAATTTCTTTTGTCTGTCTGATTGCTCTGGCTAGAGTTTCAAGGATGTTGTTGAATAACATGGTGAAAGAGGGCATCCCTGTCTTGTTCCAGTTTTTAGAGGGAATGCTTTTGTTTCCATTTAGATTGATGTTGGGCATGGACTTAGCATAGATAACTTTTACAATATTAAGGTATGTCCCTACAGTCCCTAGTTTTTCTAGTTTTTGAACATGAGGAGGTGCTGTATTTTGTCAAATGCTTTTTGTGCATCTATTGAGATAATCATATGATTCTTGTCTTTAAGTCTTCTGATGTGATATATTATGTTTATTGATTTCTGTATGTTGAACCAACCTTTTAATTTCAGGAATGAACACCACTTGATCTGTTGTACTCTCTTTTTAATATGTTTTTGTAAGTGATTTGTCAGAATTTTATTGAGAATGTTTGCATCTATGGTCATGAGGGATACTGACCTGAAGTTTTCTTTCCTTGATGTGTCTTTGTCTGGTTGTGGTATCAGGGTGGTACTAGCCTCATAGAATGAGTTTGGTAGGATTCCCTCCTTTCCTATTTCATGGAATAATTTGAGGAGTATTGGTGTTAATTCTTCTTTGGAGGTCTTGTAGAACTCAATTGAGAATCCATCTGGTCCTGGGCTATTATTGGTTGGTAGGCTTTTGATGGAGTCTTCTATTTCATTGCTTGAAATTGATCTGTTTAAATTGTGTATTTCCTCCTGCATCAGTTTGGGTAGATCATATGTCTTTAGAAATTTGTCGATGTCTTCAATTTTTCCTATTTTAATGGAGTATAAATTTTAAAAATAATTTTTAATTATCTTCTGTATTTCAGTAATATCTATTGTGGTATTTCTGATTTCATAATGAATTTTAATAATTTGAGTTTTCTATCTCTCTTTGTTATATTTTTTTCAAAGAACCAACTTTTTGTTTTGTCAGTTTTTTTAGTTGTTTCTTTTGTTTCAATTTTATTGATTTTTAGCTCTGATTTTAATTATTTCCTGTCTTCTGTTGCTTTTGGTGTTGATTTGTTCTTCTTTTCCTAGGTCTTTGAGATGTAATGTTAGGTCATTTATGTGTTGACTTTTGATTCTTTTAGTGTTTGAGCTCAATCAGTGAATTTTCCTCTTAGCACTGCCTTCATAGTGTCCCAGAGATTTTGATGTGTTGTATCGGTGTTCTTATTGACCTCTATCTATGTATTTTTTGTTTCTTCCTTGATCTTCTTTTATCCATTCATCATTCAGTAGCATGCTATTTAGACTCCAGGTGTTGGATAGCTTCTATTTTTTTTTAAGTTTATTGTTGATTTCTAATTTTATTCCATAATGATCTGATAGAATTCAGGGTAGTAGTTCTGTTTTTTTGTATTTGCTTAGTTGTTCTGTGGTACAACATGTGGTCTATTTTAGAGAAGGATCCATGTGCTCCTGAGAATAAAGTATTTGCGTGATGATGGATGAAATACTCTAAATATGTCTGTTAAGTCTAAATCACTGATTTTATTATTTAGTTCTACAGTTTCTTTGTTGGTTTTTGTGTGGAAGATCTATATAGTGGTGAGAGAGGTGTGTTAAAGTCACCTAGTATTATTGTGTTGTGGTTTGATTTTTGAAGTTAGAGGGATTTGTATGATCTATGTAGATGCTCCACTATTAGGGGCATATATATTTATGATTGTTATGTGTTGTTGGTGTATGATTCCTATAAGCAGTATGAAATGTCCTTAGTTATTCCTTCTGACTAACTTTGACTTGAAGTCCACTTTGTCTGATATGAGAATGGAGACCCCTGCTTGTTTACACAGTCCATGTGAGTGATATGTTTTCTCCCAACCTTTCACCTTCAGTCTGTGGATGTCTTTTCCTAGGAGGTGAGTCTCTTGAAGACAGCATATTGTGTCTTTTTTTTTTTTTTTTTTTAATTCAATCTGCCAGTCTCTGTCTTTTGATTGATGAGTTTAGGCCATTAACATTCATAATTATTATTGAGATATGATTTGTATTCAGGGTCATTTTGGTTTATTTTTGGGTTTTATGTTGACTTAGTTTCTCTTTTGATTGAACTTTCCTTTAGTGTAGTTCCTCCATTTGCTGACTTGCATTTTTTCATTTCTTCCTCATGCAATATTTTGCTGGGATTGTTCTGTAGTGCAGGTTTTTGAGTTATGGATTCTTCTAACTTCTGTTTATTGTGGGAAGTTTTTATTTCATCTTCAAATCTGAAGTTTAATTTTGCTGGATATAAAATTCTTGGTTGGCATTCATTTTCTTTCAGAGCTTAAATATGTTATTCCAGGACCTCCTGGCTTTGAGTGTTTGTGTTAAGAAATCAGCTGATATCCAAATTTCTTTTGCCCTATATGTGATTTTTTTTTTCTCTCACAGTCTTTAAAATTCTATTGTTATTCTCTGTGTTAGTCATTTTCATTATAATGTGCCTTGGTATAGTTCTGTGTAATTTTGAATATTTAGGGTCCTGTAAGCCTCTTATAGTTGATTTTCCATTTCATTCTTTAGATTTGGAAGTCTTCTGTATTATGTCACTTAAAAGATTGTGCATTCCTTTGGTTTGTATCTCCACTCCTTCTTCTACTCTGATAAATCTTAAATTTGGCCTTTTCATGTTATCCCATATTTCTTGGAAGTTCTCTTCATGGATTCTTACCATCTTCTCTGTGTGGTTAACTTTATTTTCAGGAGTATATATTTTGTCCTCATTGCCTGAGATTCTGTCTTCCATGTAGTGTAGTCTCTTGGTGATATTTTCCATTAAATTTTTAATTTGGTTTATTATTTCCTTCATTTCAAGGATTTCTGCTTGATTCCTTTTTTTTTTTTTTTAAGTTGTTGACCTTTATTTCATTCATTTGTTTTTATGCGGTGCTGAGAATCGAACCCAATGCCTCACACATGCTAGGCAAGTGCTTCACCTCTGAGCCACAACTCCAGCCCTGCTTAATTCCTTTTTATAATCTTTGCCTTGTTATTAAGGTGAGCTTTCACTTCCTATATTTTCTCTTCAATACCATCTCTTATTTTGAAGATCAGTCTAACCACGTATTTTCTAAACTCCTTCTCTACTGTGTTGTCTATGGATTCTATTGTTGGAACATCTTGGTTTGTTTGAGGCACTTTTTCCCTTGTTTTTTTTCATGTTGTTTGGGTGTCTGTCATCTTGCCTTATGGAGCTGAGGCAGTACAGTTTCTACCCTGTAGTCTTTTAGTGTTCCTGAAGGCTTCCAGTACCTCACCTTTAAGGAGGAGATTAATGCAAACTATATACCACCTTAAACCAAATGACTTCTATTAGGCATTTCAGTTTTGTCACAATAGACAGAAGTGAAGTGTTTTATTGTTGTCTACAATATAAACAGTAAGTTTGCTAAAAGGGTTTACCATTTCAAATAGTAGACAGTGAGGGAACAGAAGTAGTGTAAGATGTGATGTTTATGAGACAGATGGAGAGAAGATAGAGGTAAAAATTTATAGTAAGAGCAAGGGAGGAATTTTAGAGGATGGCTGTTAGTATGAGAAGTGAGAAAGAGAATCTAGGGAAACAGGTGGGTGAGATTAAAAAATGTACACATTTTTTGTAAAAAGTAAAATTATAAGAATACACAACGAAACTGTCATATAATATTCAGATATCTATTCCTTAATAAATTGATGCATGAAAACTATTTGGATTCAAAGATGGTAGAGGTGTGAGACAGAGGGTGGAAAATAAATAAAGGAGGAAAGACTCAATAGAAAATTGAACAATTGTTTCCTTTGGCTTTCAAAAATGTTCTCAGCTTCCTTTCTCCTCCAATAGGTGTGGTTGTCTGAAGTTTGATGTTAGCTCAGTCCAGTGGGCAGGTTGGGAGGGTTAGGCAAGATGCCCTCACACCCTCTTATAGTCTTCCCATCTTATAGCTGTCCCCTTCCATCCCTGCATACTTCAGGACTCACTGAGCTGGAGAGAGCCCCGTTTTTTCCAGTTTCTACAACCTGTGTTACCCGAGGGAACTGCCTCTAGTTTCTGGCTTTCCACAGGCTTTCCAGACCCAGACTGGCCCACACAAACTCACCCGCAATCTGATGGACCTAAGTTTCAGCTTGCCCAGACCCTGTCTTGCTGCAGTCCCAAGATCTCAATACCCTTTCAACTTGCAGAGAGACCACCAGGGATGCACTCACATAAAAGAGTGACCCTGCAAAGAGGCAGTCAGATGGCAGACACTACCACACTGAGTAGAAAGACCTCAAGTGCAACCAGACCTGCAGGTACCCCTATAATCTCCATGCCCTGGTCTGAGTCCCCAGACTGAGGTGACTACAACCCTAAATGGCAGTGGCCAGCAGTGGCGAACCTGTAGGCCCTGGCTATTGTCCTAAGATGGTGGCAACTGCTTATAACCAAACCTGGGGGTACTGTGACAATGGACTTCCAGGCAACAGTGGGCAGCAGGCAATCTGCTGGTGGTCTGAAGGCAGTTGCAGGCTAACAGTGGAGGATTATTAGATGGTTGTTGGACAGTGGGTGATGGGTAGGTGAAAGGTGGGCAGTGGGCAAATGGGAAAATGGCCAATGATAGGCAGTGGTCAGTGAGCGATCTGCACTCAAAAGTCTGTTAAAATGCTGGTAGATGGCAGCTTATTGCAGTGAACAAATGGAGTAAACATTAGGGGATTGGGCAGCAAAGACTGTCTTGAAGAGCAACAGTATTTTCTCTGTTTGAGTCCCAAGTTATGGAGCTACAAGGAATGCAGCCTCTCTCTAGTCTATAATCTTGGATCTCTTCCCAATGACATTTTTCACAGAAATAGAAAAAGTAGACATTTGGAAAAATAAGAGGTTCAGAATAGCCAAAGCAGTCTTTAATGAGAAAAACAAAGGAGGAGGCATCACAATACTAGGCCTTAAATTATACTACAGTGCTCAAGTAACAAAAACAGCATGGTATTGGCATCTAAACAGGCATGAAGACCAATGTGATAGAATAGAAGACACAGAGACAAACCCACAAAAATACAGTTATACTAGACAAAGGTACCAAAAACCCACTGGAGAAAAGATAGCCTATTCAATAAATGGTACTGGGAAAACTGAAATTCCATATGTAGTAGAATGAAATTAAACCCCTATCTCTACCCTGCACAAAACTCAAAGTGGATCAAAGACCTAGGTATTAGACCAGAAACTCTGCACCTACAGATTATGTAGGCCCAACACTCCAATGCGTTTGTTTAGGAGTTGACTTCCTTAATAAGATTCCTAAAGTGCAAGAAGTTAAATGAAAAATCAGTAAATGGAATGGCATCAAACTAAAAAGCTGCTTTCTAGCAAAGGAAATGAGAGTGAGAAGAGAGAGCCTACAGAATGGGAGAAAATCTTTGCCACCTGCACCTCAGATAGAGCATTAATATCCAGGATATATAAAGAACTCAAAAAACTTAAAACCAAAACAACAAATAATCAATAAATGGGCTAAGGAACTGAACAGCTATTTCACAGAAGAAATACAGTCAGTCAACAAATGTATGAAAAAATGTTCAACATCCCTTGCAATCAGAGAAATGCAAATCAAAACTACACTGAGGTTTTATCTCCAATTAGAATGGCAATTATCAAGAAAACAAGAACAAATGTTGGTGAGGATATGGGGGAAAAGGGTATAGTCATATATTGCTTGTGGAACTGCAAATTGGTAAAACCACTCTGGAGAGCAGTATGGAAAGTCCTCAAAAAAAAAAAAAAAAATAGGAATGGAATCACCATTTTACCCAGTTATCCCACTCCTTGGTATATATTCAAAGGAATTAAAATGTGCATATTACAGTGACATAGCCACATCATTGTTTATAGCAGCACAATTCACAATAACTAAGCTATGGAATCAATCTAGGTGCCCATCAACAGATGAATGGATAAAGAAATTATGATGAATAATTATGAATATTACTCCTTCATAAAGAATGAGCCAAGTGTTATGGTGCACACCTTTATTCCCAGCAGCTCAGGACTCTGAGGCAGGAGGAGTTCAAAACCAGTCTCAGGATCTTAGGCCCTAAGCAACTTAAAACCCTGTCTCTAAATAAAATATAAAAATGACTGGGGATGTCGCAGTAGTTAAGTGCCCTTGAGTTCAATCCCCGGTATAAAAAAAAAAAAAAAAAAAAAAAAAAAAAGAAAAAAAAGTTGCTTTTGACATTCGCTGGTAAATTGGTGAATTTCGAAACTATCATGCTAAGTGAAATAAGCCAATCCCAAAAAACCGAAAAGCAAGTGTTTTCTCTGATATGTGGAACTAACCCAGAGGGGAAGAATAGAAGTTCAATAGATTAGACCAAGGTGGGTGAAGGAAAGGGAGTGGGTGTCGGGGGTTCGGCCACATCCAGAGAGGATGAGGGAAGGAATAACTATTGGAGGATGGTGCTGGCTATAAATCAATTACTAATAGGATTATTTATTCAATAAACCAAGAACCAATACTCTTTTCAAATGGAAGGAGGTGTGGCAGATAGGGCCATACCAGATCTGGCCTCCAGTAAGATAGAGAACCACACCTTCACCTTTATTTGTAGTCACAAAGGTAAAGGGGCCTGGACAGGAGGGGCTTCTTCTGTGAGGAACAGGATGGGGTGGAGTTAGGGAAGCCATTTGCTTAGGGAATTAGCACATTCTGAGAAAGTGAGCCACTCTACACAGGACCTCTTACTCCCTGGGACCTAAAACAGTCTCCTATGACTGTCAGTCAGTTCCTGGGAGTCAGACCTTTGTATCCCATGGTTCAGCCAAACCTGATTCTGCTAGACATGGATGGCTCCCCACAAAGGGGATAGAAATTGGAAAGATAATGAAAAGAATCTGACATAATTTTCCTATGTACATATATGAATACGCCACAGTGAATTCCACCATGTGCATCCACAAGACTAGGGCCCTAATTAGAATAACATATATTCCATGCATGTATAATTTTATCAAAATGAACTCTACTGTAATGTATAACTAAAAAGAACAAAAAAAAAAATAGAAAAGTATGATTCACTAAGTAGTTAGAAGAATGGCTAGAAACAGTCTGAGAAATCCACATGGATGAAGACTTTGAGGTGTTTAGTAGCGTGGTATGTTCAGGGCAATACAGAGTTCTTTGGAATATTTGGAGTATAGTTTTTAGGGAGAGCAACAGGAAGTAGGGGATGGAAAAGGAGATAAGGGCTATATTTTGGAAAGCCTTGACATGCCCCAAATACTTTTCAAGTACAACTTGGTAATTAACCTCAAATCATTAAAACCACTTTTCCCCCCCTGTTTCCATGTAGACATATTGTAGACATTTTCCAGCTATGTAGCCTGCATAATTAGTGTATTTATATGAGGCACTGGTAATGTGGAGATGAGTCAGGAGTTTTGAGGAATGAAGCCAGAAAATGTTACTGAAAAATAGTTTGTTTTTCTATGGCAGGTACTATAATAACGTTTGCTTATGTGGCTTTTTTTTAATGAAATAAAAGAAATTTAATTTCAGAATATTACATGAATAGAAAAGAAAGACAATGCATACAATGTTTCTTTACAATTACACACACACACACACACACACACACACATGTATATATAGTAAATAAGAATGAATAAAAAATGGTGAAACTTTGTCTTAAGAAACCTTGCTTCTGTTGTTGAGCAGGTTCATATAGTGCAAAAACAACCCTTGCTATGACAATAGGACAGTAGGACCCTGGGGTGAGGATGTTTTTCCCAGCAGGTTCTGCTGGTCCCTAAATATGTAAGGGGCAAACTCAATGGCTCTTTGGCTCAGGCTGTGGCCTCACACACTCTGGTTTCCATGGTAACCCAAGCATTGGGGCTATTTGTGCTCCACCTTCTCACTAGCCCTCCTCCATCAAGATCTTGCATCAGCTGTCTGGAAACGCCAGCTTTCTACAGCTGAGTTTGCCATGGGGCTAATTACCACTGGTGCAAGAGTTTGTGCATCTTAGGAACCCAAATCTGCCCCAAATTTTGGAATATCCTGCTGGTGTCCAGTTTTAAATCTAGGTCTTATCCTTCAGTGTGAAGGTTTCAGGGCACAGGAGGAAAGGGATGAGTGCAATGTACAAAGTTGCTCTCCCTGCCCTTTCTGTTGCAGTCATTTCTCCCGCCTCCCAACTACTGTCAGTCTGTGAACATCCTAGCTAGCTATTGGTCCCCTGTTAACCCGGTGGAATTCAACTGCTTCACGGTAGCTACCTGCCATCTTTTCTCTTTCTTTTCTCTCCCCCTGACTTGCTGTCTCTCTCCTCCTCACCTTTCCACTCTTTCTTGGCATGCCCTTTCTCTTTCCCTTTCTTTTCCTCTCATTTTCTCTCTTACCCTGCAGGGAGACACTCTGTTTGCTCAATAAACTCCCTTATGTGATTTCCCGTGTCCTGTGTGGTTTCCGTGGGATCTCTTACAATGAGGATCTCTGCTGGGGAAAGTTTTATACAGATAAGACCTCTGAAGGGAGCCATCAGCTTCCAGCCTCTGTATGGGGCCTTGTTAAGAAGTGACAAAGCAGGGCATGTTTTTTCTTTTTGAATTAATATTTGCTTTACTAAGCAAGACTCAAGTGAGACAATTCTCTTATGATAGTTTTAATACTAATAGCATATATTCTTGTAGTTTGTAAGTTTAGACTTGAATTCACTCCTTTAAGTTACATTTACTAAATAAACATTTTTGGTTTAATTTTAAAAATATTAGGTTAATATTTGTAGTTGCCTTTTTATAACTTTTAATATTTGTTTCTTTTCATTCCCTTTTTGCTTGACTTTGAATGAAAATCATAAAATGTTTTCCTTAAAGAAAATTTCAAGAGCATCTACAATTAACAGAAGCATTGATGTTCCTTCAATTCCTTCTTGTGGGCAATCATATGGTTATAATATTAATGAGGATGGCAGTATTATAAAACGCTTTCCACCTGCTAATGACCACACACTAGGGCCAGCGTACTACAAACCTCAATTTGTAAGTATAATCCAGTTTGGAAGTTCGTTTATAATTGTATAGTTTTCAATTCATGTAACACTAACAAATACACCTGCAAATTTCAGTGGCTTCATACAGTTGAATTTCTTTTTCTCATGCATATGGGCATCTACAGTCAGTTAGCAGAAGAGGATGAAGGTTTATGAGTGAGAGGTTTCTGTAGGCAAGGCATATGTACATATAGTCTCACTATATATCCAGGTGGCAGAACAAAGAAGTGTAAATTCTAGAAGTTCTTGTCATGATGTATAATCATATGAAATACACAGATAATATTTTCTTGAATTTGAAAAGGAATATGAGCATTTCATTTATAAAAGAATATAAATTATAAAAGAATATAAACTTAATATAATCATAATTTATTTCACAAATGATTATAAAAAATATAAGGAGCTTCTTTTTGATTGAAATATCAAACATAGTATAGCAGATCTATCTTGTTGAGAGCTTAAGTTTCAAACCTAGCCAGAGTTGAGTCAAGATTTCATTCAGTCAGATAAATATATATTAGTCCTCCATAAACAGATAATAAAGATAGATGGTATGTTGTGTCTTACTCAGTTATAAGACAGAAGTACATAATACTTTGAACTTATTTTTATGAGGTCTTTTATGAGGTCTGGAAGAAGTAATCCTACCAAGAAAAATGGTAAAAATTAGGCATAGATTTAATGAAAGTCAGAACAGACACCTTGGGCAAAGAATAGATATTCTTAGGATTTGATTTAATCTTCATTCTCAGTGCACTACAGTTATTTGTATGTGTTTTTGTCTTTGGATGTAGGCCCAAGCACCTTCAGAAACTATTTGGATTATGGTAGTTGATATTTTGGGGAGTCTTGGGGTCTGATATCCTTTGAATTGTTAATAGCTTTTTCTTAAAATATTTTTATTGTAATTTATATAATATATGAAAAACAGATAATGCAACAGGAAAATGGCATCAGTGGGTACACACGGCAGAGAATACAGAATTTAGAGAAGTAGTACAGGCAGATCACTAAACAAGCAACAAACCCTGGGTATGGGTGGAGTTCTGATTTTTAGAGTTGTTACATTATATTATAAAAATGTCTGTTTCAACAAAAAGTTATGAAACACATAAAGAATTGAAATATGGCCTATATACATAAGAGAAACTGTTCTTGAGGAGGCCAGGTTGTTGGATTTACTAAACCAAGTCTTTAAATCAGCTATTTAAAATATATTCAAAGGACTAAAAGAAATTATATCTAAAGAACTTAAGGAAAGTATAAGAACAATATATCACCAAATAGAATCAATAAAGAAGAGAAAGACATTATAGAAAAAGAAAATAAGTGGAAATTTCAGAATTGAAAAGAAATAATGGAAATGAAAAACTTGCTACAGTAACCCAACAGCAGATTTGAACTGGGAGAGGAAAGAATCTGTCAACTTGAAGAAAAGTCAGTTGATATTATGCAATCTGTTAAACAGAAAGAAAATAGGATGTAGAAAAATACACATAGTTTCAGAGACATGTGTTTGACTGTTGAACATATCCACAAAGTTGTAATGGGAATCTTAAGGAGAGGAGAGAGAGGGAAAGGGACAAGCGAATACTGAAAAAATAATGTTTGAAAGCATCACCAATATGATGAAGAACATTAATCTAATCATACAAGAAACTCAACCAACTCTTAGTAGGATAAATATAAAGAGATGTGATCAGTGATTAACATTAGGAACTACAGAAGGCTGTAATGTGTTAGTCATCTTTTTGTGACTATGACTAAAATACATGACAAAGAACAATTTAGGGGAAGAAAATTTTGAGTTCTGAGTTTCAGAGGTTCAATCCATGGTCAGCCAGCTCCATTGCTCTGGGCTTGAGGTGGGGCAGAACATCCTGGCAGAAAGGAAACTCTGGAGGAAAGCTGCTTACCTCATGATAGCCAGGAAGCAGAGAGAAGGAGGAGTCTGGGACAGGAAATAATTTTCAAGGGCATACCCTCATTGACCCACCTCCTCCAGGAATGCCCTACGTGCATGCAGTTACTACCCAGTAAAGTAGTCCTTTCAGGTGTTTTAACCCATCAAATGGTTCAATCCACTGATTCGGTTATAGCTCTCATAATCTAATTATTTAATGCTGAACATTCCTGCATTAACACAGGAGCTTTTGGAGGATACCTCATATTCAGACTACAACGTGTGGGATGGTATAATCAAAGTGTGGGAAAAAAGACTGTCAATCATGAATTTTATTATCAAAACTATTCTGTGAAAACTACTGAAAATTAAGACATTCCTAAAGAAATGGCAACAGAATTTTTTTCTTTATAAGAAATACTAAAAAATTTAGGTGGAAATGAAAAGTTATTAGTAACTCAAATTCACACAAAGAATTAAAGAACAATGATAAAATAAATATATAAGGCAGTATTTAACTTAATTTATAACTTTTTTATTCCTATTAATTATGGAAGAAATTAGAAATGATATATTTTGTGTTCAAATATAGGTAGTCTGATATTTTAAGACCTAATGAACTTTCTACATTTTGAAACCTTTGAACAACTTGGTTACTTCTGGTAAACTATAGAATAAGGACATTATAAATTGTATAATAATTTTTCTGTTCCATCCTGAGAATTCCCACTCCTTTCTGGTAATGAGACTTTTGTCTCAAGAATATTTCACTTTCCCTCTCTATGCCAGACCTAGTCTTTTAGGCATTGACAAGCCAATCACCTGTTAATAACAACCTAATTATTAGTTCTTACCAATAGACAGTGGCAAGTATCTTAGCTATTCGGTTAAGATATGCCTTAACAACAGAGATCAGTTTTGTAAAAATTACAGTGAACTTGGTAGAAGTGCTATGGTCCTGATATCAGGATATTTTCTACAAGGTGAAAGATAAGTAATGAGCAGCAGTGTAATGGAGCCAGACTGCCTGGGCTTGTTTCTGGAGTCCATTATCAAATATTTAATGGCTCATTGTCAAATTATTTAGCATCTTTGTGCTTAATTGCCTTATCAGGAATATTCTTGGGAAAAACTATAGTCTGATATACCAGAATTATTATTTAGTTTTCACAATAGCCATAAATTTTTGGCATTAACTTGAGTAATTCCCCGATTCCTCTTAACTTAAATTTCAAAATATAATTCTTGCTCTAAAATTATATTATTATTTTTTAAAAATGATTTCTTTGTTTTGTAATAATGTGTCATTAATTAGAAGGCCCAAATAATGCCTCCAAGCTTCATTAGATATATAAAACCTTTTTCCCATAAGACTAAATATTACTTTGATTATAAACTTGATTTCTTTCTGGATAAATTATTCATAAAAGACAGAAGAAAAAGAAAATTTATTCCATAATATTAATAGGGCCAATTTATTTGATAATCTGTTTGAGTAATTTTTGAGTCAATCCAGTTTGTACTTCCTAGAATAAAAATCCAATTCTAATTTAAGAAAACACGTTATGTAAAAACATAGATTAACATATGAATTAAAGGCATAGTTCTTAATATTCAGGACTGTTCAGTGAAGTTTAGTTGGAATTGAACTGTGATATTTTATGAAATTCCCATCTTGAACTGAGAGAGGAACAAGAGGTAGGGTGTCGAAGCTTAGTGGCTAGCAGCTTGATTTTCTTCTATTTCACCTGCAGAACAAAAGATTCTTCACAGACTATTGCATAATTAATTGCATAATAAACAAATCTTATTTCTTATAATTTTGTGGAGCCCTTTAGGTGCGTTTTGAGACTATACCTATGTGGGCTCAGTTTCTAGATGTGAATTATTAGTAGGAAATTAAGAAAATAATCTAAAAGATGAGTAATTATTGTGGTTCCTCCCTAATTGGTAAGTCACATCTACTGAAGGTATCTGATAAAATCTTAAGTATAGAATCCAGTGTTCTACAAAAACTTAAGCAAAATTTAATTTGTAAAGAGATTATTTTGTATAATATTTCAACTGATAAAATTTAGCTTTTCTCTTTTTTTCAGAATAGTCCAGGAAACTGTTAGATATCCATTTTTTCAGGGGTGGATTTTATAAGCAAGATCTGCAGTTGGAATTATGATACTGACAGATTTGGTAATGATAGCACGCTGTGAACTACCTGTGTGCTGCCTAACTGAAAAGCAGTCCATTAGTGATTAAATTGATGTACTTTGGGACTTTTAATTTTTTACAAATTCTATTTCCATATTTAATTGTGGAAGGATTTGGGGAGGGTAAAAGTTACATAGTCCCTTCTTCATTCATTTAATTGTCAATGAGAGTGGCAGTTAGTAATTCTTCTTGAAGTTTTATTACAGCATTCATTTAAAATAATGCAGCTCCATGCTGAGTTTGCTTCAATTAAGTCATATTTTATTTGCTAATGACTTTCCAAGTTGACAGTGACCTTGGAGTGGGTATTGTCAACACTTCTTGACATCATAGAGGGTGTGATTTAAAATCAAGTGTATCAATGTGTTCTTCATTTTCTGTCTGAATTTTTAAGAGGTTTTTAAATTGAATTTTAGACTGAGCATTTACCTGAGTAATGTAGAGGTTGGTCAGTTAAGTAGTCATCAGCTCACATGGTTTAAATGAGATTAATTTTACTATATACAAAGAAAGAATTTTGCTAATGTCTTGAATTTTGTGTATATGTATGCACATATACATGTATGCATACATACATGATCTTTTCTTTGACTCTGTTACTTTTTAAATTGTTCAATAGCTGAACCATAAAAATCTCAATAATGTAAATGCAACTGAGGAAAGCTTCTTGGACACAATTCGCCTCAAGGTCCTGAATTGCTGTGTTAAAATAGTTACTATAAAAGCTTACCATAGGACTGGAGGTATAGTTCAGTGTTGGAGCACTTGCTTAGCATTAAAAAAGCCCTTGGTTTGATCCCTAGCTTAATTTGTTGTTTTATGCTTAAAAAAAAAGGATATAAAAGATGACTTAACACAGTGCTCTTTTAAAATATTCACTTTTTTGACATATCTCTAGACTACAATAAATATATTAGACATGTTTCTGTATGAATTATGTAAAATATTTAATATATTCAACATGGCTGTATTATAGAACAGTACAGTAGAATAAATCTGCACAATTAATGAAATTCTGCTTTATTTCTAAGTAAAAATAAAGTACAATATAAATGGTGAATATTTTTTTCTGTCATCAAAACTGCCTGTGTACTTTTGGCAAAAGAAAGGTTTGTGTGGTGAGGCACTGTATCTTCAAGCTCTATTGAAAGTAGTTGAATGTAGCAGTCTAGACTTAGTACTGACCTTATAGGAACAAGCAGCTTTTCAGCTGCTCTAGTGGATGCCCTGGTTTGTGCCAGTATCTGTCTACTAGCATTTGCTTCTGTGTTGAATATGTCAGGCTCTGCCTCTTTTCTGTGCCATTCAGTTAGGTGTTACAGCATTTGCATGTGCAACCCCAGACCCTTTGGATTGTTCATCTGTCTTATTTCCTGTTTTGTTATTGTTAGGAGTCCCAAAGCAGTGTGTGTGTGTGTGTGTGTGTGTGTGTGAATGTATACTCTATGTCTTAGAGTTTGGTGGGATAGCTCTTTGAATTCTTCAAATTTTTACTCATAGCCTTACACCTTCAAGGAAGGGGCTGGGCTTTAGAATCATGTATTAATTAGAATTCCTACTCATAATAATAATGACAATGATATCTTACTCTGATGTAGTGCTTTCTAGGACTGAATCATCCATCACTCATGGTGTTGAAACTAAAATGTCCATGGTGAGGAGAGGAAAATACCACTCTGTTCCTTACATTATAATGCAGTAGAAGAAATCTGCAGATAATAATCCAAACACACTGAGACCATGTACAATGCTGGAAATATTTCTAAAAGAAATAAGGATTCATCCTTTTTTAAATTTAATGTTTTCCATGCTTCATTGTATTACAAGTAATGAAGAAAATAATAACAATAATAATGTTTGTTGGTCAGACAATTTTTTTTTTTGTCTCCACTTACCAATGTAGAGGACCTCAAGCTTTCTATACAGTTCCTTTTCCCCAGATATTTCTAGAATTCCTCAGGGACTGTCCCAACCATGCTCTTGAACAAGTCTGTTTCCACTGTGTAAGGCTGCTGCTCCACCAGGCATTTGTCTCTTGCCAGATGGTGCTCTCTGCTGGGCATTTCCATCAGTGTTCTCTAGCACAGCTAAAACTGCAAGATGACCTGGGGTGAAGTGAAGGGGATAATACCCTTCTTTCCTTGTGTTATGCTCTAATAGAAGGGTCTAAAAGTAGCAGTGCTTTTAATGAAATAGTTCTTTTAGATTTTTTATCATAACACAATTGCATACTGTAAGAATACAGGCATAAATCCAGTCTGTGTTAGGAGGCAAATTCAACAGAAAATTCTTAGTATTTATTTATTTATTTATTTATTATTTATTTATTTATTTATATTGTGTTGCTGGGAATCAAACCCAGGGCCTTGGGCTTGCAAAGCAAGCATTCTACCAACTGAGCTATATCCCCAACCTTAGTATTTATTGTTGCCACTCTTGACACAAAGATTTTCTCACTGGGTGAGAGTCATCATGATTAACTGTGGATTAGTTTTCACCTTCTGATTGGTTTGCTCTTAGTTCCAAAAGATCCCAATACATAGCTGAATCCTACCTGGACAGAGCTGGTGACTCCATGTTTCTTTATCTTCAGCTCTAACATCCAGCTGTGCCAACTTCTGTTTGTATTTTGTCGTTGCATCCCATAGCATTTTAGAGTAGTGTCTAACTAGAGATTGCTGCTTACTCACTGTCCAAGAGTCTCTCATTTTCTCCAGTTTCTGTCTTTCTGGGAATGTTAATAAGAGTTCAGCTGAAGTTTCTTTCACATGTAGTAGGGTCCTTTTTTTGGTTCTAGTCTCTATTGTGCTGTGTCTTAGAGAAATTCCTTAAAGTTGTCTGGCATGTGAATGATAACTTCTAGTTTTAAGCCCTGATAATTTGTGCCTATTTTATATACTTCTGAAATTTTGTAGTGAGGTGGAGCTTGGGTTTGAGCATGGGTTTGAATTGAATTTATGCTTTTTATCACTAATATGTACCATTTACTGAAGTCTGTTTGATTATCCCTTATTGCAGTAACATTATTTATAATAGTAATCGAGAGAAGTTAATTCTACTGCTTTTAAGTAGTGAACCAGAATGCCTGACACTATATGTTTGCTATGCTAATTTTATTCAGTATATATTGTTCTAACAATTCAGGCTTGTTTTAATGCTGTATTTTTATAAACATAGTTTTTCAAATGCATTGAAAAAAGTAAAATAGAGTTTCTTCTACCATTAGTTAAAAATGATTTTTTAAAAAAAATTCTTATGGTTGCTTAATTATGTATTAGTTCAAGAGAAAATTCCTTGAAAAGTTGCTACTATTATTGCATTGCACTTCATAATTTTAGTTTCTGCAGAAACCAGGTGCTTTAACTTTTCATGGTTCATGCATAATTTTGGCATTTACTATAGTAAATGTAAGAATGTGGAATAATGGTTGATTTCTCATTTTACAAATCATTTATTTGGTATTAAAAATACTGATTCTCTTCAAACATTAGCATAACATGAACTGGGTAGGCATTTCTCTCTCTGAGAATCCTGACTGATGTGAAATGGGATGGGGCACCTCAGTGACAGTGTAGCTTAGGATCTGTCAAATAACACAGCATTTACCAATGGAACCCTTTTGACTGAGGCTATCCTTGCTTTAGATTTAGACTTAAGTACAATTTGAATCTTGTTTCAGAACTTACTTAAATTATGTCTCATCTTTGCTTTTGTGTTTTTAGGGTGTTTCCAATGCAACTTTGAAATACAAAGGTATACATTTTGGCAACTCTACAGGGAGATTAGAGTTACCTAAAACATCTGGTCCTGGCCCTGGACAATATGATATAATCCAGTAAGTATATGTATAAAAAAGTATGTCTTTAATGTAGTGCTTGAATATAAAGCAATCTAATTTAGACTAGGCTATCCTGTTAAGAAAGGCAAATTAGTATGAAGAACTCAAAGAAGTATTATATTTTGGAATAACCTATTTGAAAATTATTGATTTTTTTAAATGAGTCAGATCCTATGTCTCTTATTTTATATGTATTACCTTGTTTAATCTTCACAAGTCTCTGTGTGGTTACTGTTGTTATATGTATATTTTGTCAGTGAAAAAAATCCAAGGATCAGAGAGGATAAGGAACACATTCAAAATCATGTGTCCATTTAAGTGGCAGAGCTAGACTTTAACTGAGGCCTGTTTGATTACACAGCCTATGTCATATCTAAGTACTAAAATATACTGTACGTAATGTAAAGTAGATGAAAAGTCAGAGAAAATATAAAAGATGACACAGGGATTCCCCCCATTATCCCTGGCTCTCATCTCCGTTCTTCTGATTATAAAATGGTTTTAGAAAGCATTTTCAGTCATTGTGAATCAGATCTATAACATTAGGTTCAAGGTAATAGTTACAAAGATTAACTAAGTAAATTTCTAGTAAAATAACTCTACCTTTGTTTTCTGCTACTATGGAAGGCAAAATTATCAACTACCATGTTGTTCTCATACTCTGTTACTTCTTCCTGTGATTATTTTTTTAAAGATTCTGACTTAATTTTTACTTGATTCTCTCTCAGCATGAGTTTTCTCCTGAAAAGTCCCATAATGTTTACCTATTTAATTAGTTTACTTGACACAGTGAGACATCTCTATGTCTCAGCAATGGACATAGCTTAGCTTTTTCTTTAAACTCCCTTGCTATATTTAATTCATTGAACAAACATTGTTTGAATATGTATTGTGCATCATACCGAACCTAGTAATTGAGAATAAAAAGACTGAAACATCACCCTGTTTTTGATAATTTATACTCTAGTCCATTTCCTTTTCCTTCTCCTAACATGAAAGGTACATCTTTGTATTTTTATTTTTGGAGTAGTAATACTGGAAACTGAGTATGCATATTTAGCTTACTGGAGTCTATACTTATATCATTATCATTATTCCAAACAAGATTAGGTCTCTGGGTTATTCTAACTCTGATCATTCCTTTTTTAACATAAACTTTTGTTGTTTGATATTTTAATCCTATCTTTTTCTTCTCCCCGATTAGCTGGTTTGCCCCTTCTTCTTTCCCTACTGTCTCATTGAGGTTTAAATAACATAAAACAACACTATCTAATCAGTGTTAGCTTAGCTTTTGCTTAAAAGTTTTTCCTGCCGGTCCTTTTCCATTCTCTTACCTCATCCCACTTCTGTTCTCCCTGTTTCGTGCTATTCATGCTCTTCTTTCCTTTGATCTTTCTTGTTTCCTCTATTTCTCCTCTTCCATTTGTATTTTCACTTTTGCATACATGAATGAATTAATGTAGACTGTATTCCTGCTGCTTCAGTTATTTCATCATTTTCATTATTTTGTTTGGTGCCTTCACTGTATCTTTTTATTTGGAGTTGTCTTTGTTCTTTTCTGGCAGTTGATGTTTTCTCCCTTTTTTTTTCTTTAACTTTTTGTTTTATTGATTGAGTCAGAAGTATTCTGAGAGACTTTATAGAGTATCAAGGAGGAGACTCTTAGTCACCTAAATGGAAAGATAAACATAGAGGCCTCATTTTGGGAAAGACACAGACCTAAATTATATCTGACAATTCTGATATTCTAAGTATATATTTGTGATTGATAAACACACTTGAGGTTTTGAAAACAAGCTCACCTGTTGAATTTTGAGCAAATAAAAACTCACTGAAAAAGTGAGTATTAAATAGTATAACTGGGTTGGTAAATGCATATTTAAGTTAGCACTCCTGAACAAAGAAAACAATGGCAATATTATGAAATTGAAACTTTTGTTTTATGTTTTTCTATTATATATTTTTTAGATTTTTTTAAAAAAACATATTTTTTGGTTGTTGATGGACCTTTATTTTATTCATTTATTTATATGCAGTACTGAGGACTGAACCCAGTACCTCACACGCTAGGCAATTGTTCTACCACTGAGCCACAACCCCAGTCTCCATTATCTATTTTTAATCTTTATATGTTTAGTTTGTTAGAAATGGAAATATCATATTCTTTTAAAATTCCATTTAAGAAATAGTAAAAATAGTATAGTCAGTATAGCCTGTTTATATATAACTTTTGAAACGATTATAGCTAGTAGTTATTGTGGGCTAATTATGGGCAATGTGTGGCACTAAGTAGTTCACATGTATTTTCTATTTTAATCATTGCATTCATGAGAATTGGCTATTAGTATTTCAAATTACAGATGAAGAATCTGAGGCTTAGAGAAATTAGGAGATTTATATAAGATTATACAGTTAATAGGTAGCAATGCTGGGATTTCTATTAGACTGTCAGACTCCAAGGATTTATGGTAAATAGAATATACAGGAAACTTTTTTGCATCTCATATCTCATTTTGTTTTTGGAATCATTGAAACAGGTTTATAATAATGCTTTGAATTGGAGAAGTAGAACCAATACAAAAATACAATTTTACAAAATTTTGAATATGTTAGTCTAAT
Organism: Sciurus vulgaris; assembly: GCF_902686455.1. NCBI lineage: Eukaryota > Metazoa > Chordata > Mammalia > Rodentia > Sciuridae > Sciurus > Sciurus vulgaris. Next base: position 61,478,393 of record NC_136469.1, read on the forward strand.
CTAACCTATTGATCTTATCACATACTTTTAACCTAGGAAATGTTACTGTATTCTCTTTGCTTATGTAAATGTTTTTATGTTTACAACTGAGAATTGTCATTTCCTATCTGAATTTTCTAAAGGGAAAAGACTTTACATTGTGAAAATATTAATATCAAGAAAGATCAACAGCAAAATTATTGTTCATTTAGTCCAAGATTTTATGAAGTAATAATATTGCAGGAGGAAAAAAAGGTAAGTTGAAAAGAGCCTATTTTACCTATTTTCCAGGTTTTAATGTCATTGAGCCCATTGTTGTAAGGTTAAAGTTCTCTTAGATCTACTGTGTCTTATAGCTTTTGTTGCTCAGTAAATATTATAGAAGAAACTGTTAAATATCTCTGCTTGAGCACTTCTTATTATAAGAAACTCAACTACTAGTAAGTTTTCTGGTTTTAGTAGAAGACAGCTCTTTTCTTAAACTGTCCTTTTCAAATGGACCTAAAATTTCCTACTTCTGCCTACTTATAATTTTCCCTTTTACTATGATTTCGTTTTAGTTTTTCCTTCTTCTTTAGTAAGGATGAATGTTCTAGGTGCATTTGACTTTAATTTACTTTCATGGTTACTCCTATCCTTTGAAGTCATATAGGGACTGCTTTTTATTTGTGAATTTGTCTCTTAGTAATAATATTCTGCTTGTGCACTGTACATAGTGAGATTCTTATCTTCTTCATTCTGAATAGTGTATTTTTATTAACATAGCCCATTTTAATGTACATTCCATTTTTTTGTAGCTATAATTCAGTTTATTCATTTGGAACTTGTAGGTGAATAAAGTCTGGATTTTTCTTTTTTTTAATTTAAAGTTTAAAGATTATAATATAAAAATTTAAAAATGGATACATTTAGACTAAAGAAAAATGATTCTCTTGAAAAGTCAATAACTATTTCCATAAGAGTTTTCTTCAAAATTTCCCCTGAATTCTAATCAGCAATGAAAAATATTGTGTATCAGAAATGACATAATACAAGAAAAAGATGCATCAACAAAATAACAATACAATAATTTTCATTGAGTAACAACTGTAAATTTCAAAGCAGATAAAATATTAATTTGAAATAAGTAGAATTTAATGAACATAATAATTTCAGAATATACTCAGGAAAAGGTGAAAATGTCTTTGGTTTCACAATAAGATTTTATTCATCAATAGTATTTATGTGTAATATGCTTTGAATATAAATACACAAAAATTAAAGTAAGAAAATTTTTTTCTGTTATAAATTGATTTTTAATGGAAACCTTAGTTATTTAGAAATATTAGTTATATTTTTTAAAAACCTTCTTTCATAGTGGTACCCTGCATTTTTAGAAAGGAGTTATTACATGATTTTCAAATTAATATCAGTGTGCCTGTACCATTGTGATCATTGCATTGTTTACTGTGTTGTTGATTTCTATAGCCTGAGATAATTTTCTTTGGAAATTATAGAATAGTAAACATAATAACATGAAGAATTATAATTGATAGCAATGAAATAAATTTAACTGATTTTTAAATATTAGCATCTATGTGCTTTTTCTTATTCTTTTCTTATTAACTGTAAAATCTCTACTTGATTGTATTTCCTGAGCATGGAGATTTTGCCTGTAGTATTTAGCACAGTATTTAGGAATAAGGGCTCAATCAGTAATTGACAAATGTATGATTTTTCAAACACATTGTTTTATATTTAATAGTAACAGATGTTTTTAAAACAAATATTTTCTGTATTTGTACAGAGATTTTTAACCTTTTAGTTCATTTTCAGAAAAATAATTTTTGAATCTGATAGACCTTTCTCATATTCAGGTACTCCTGTCATTACCATTTTACTTTTTCCTCTTGAATTCTTTTCCATTTATAATTATTGTAAGTCAAGTCAAAATATTATCTCATTATTATTCTATTATATATCATTGTTATTTACTGCACATAGTAAAACTCTAGAAGATAATGGATGGAAATACTAGAAATCTTGTTTTGTTCGGTGATTGAGTGTGAGGAGATGTGCACGTTCTAAAGAGTTAAGATTTTATTGCTTCTTGATGTGTTCTTTTCTACTGAGATCTAATATCCATTTTAGATTTGACTATATTTAAGGGTAATTTACTTCTGATTATATCTATTAAAATACCTTTTTAAAAAATGTGACTTTACCCAGGGGTTTACGTATCTTTTGTTTGGTATTTGCACAATCACAGAGGGCAGGGTAATCGAACCTGGGTCTCCCGCATGAGAGTCAGGCACTCTACCACATGAGCTCTATGGCCAGCACTTATCTTTTGTAATTATATGTAATGTGAGTCTTACTCTGAAAAATTGAATCTGTGGAAACAATTCAGACAAAATCAGAATTTTGAAGTACTAAAAGTTGTTTGCAATTAAACTGACAATGTAAAAGTACTGTTATTTTCTGCATGTTTGATATAAAACTAATAAATGTTTTGTTCAAGTTGATATGTGCAACCACTTTTTTTTTTTTTAGTCAGAACATCCTCAATCTAGGGAAATAAAATCAAAAGAATTACTTTTTCTGTAATCCCAGCTAGTCAGGATGCTGAGGCAGGATGATTGCAAATTAGAGACCAGCCAGGACAACTTAGTGTGATCTGGTTCAAACTAAAACTAGATAGATAGATAGATAGATAGATAGATAGATAGATAGATAGATAGATAGATAGATAGATAGATAGGTAGGTAGGACTGGGGATCTAGCTTAGTGGTGCAGTGCTTACAGTGCATGCCTAGCAAGTATAGTGGCCTGGGTTCAATACACAGTATGTGAAGAAAAAAAAAGGTGAGTCACCTTTAAGTATAAAAAGAATAAGAAATTGATTGAGGTACTTGAAATATAGGAATTTTAATGTGTGTGTCATTTGTGAATATTTTATTGTCATAGCAAGTATTTCTTCCTAATCTATAAGTTTGAGTTTGAATGTTAAGGTAATGAGGGAAGATGGAGTCTGCCTGTTATGATTTAGATGTGAGGTGTCCCTCAAAAGCTCATGTGTGAGATAGTACAAGAAGGTTCGGAGGAGAAATGATTGGGTTGTAAGAGTCTTAACCCAATCATTGATTTAATCCCCTGACAGGGATTAAGTGAGTGGTAACTGGAGTGGTAGGATGTGGAACTGGGGTGTGACTTTGGAATATATATTTGTATCTGGTGAGTGGAGTCAGTATCTCTCTCTCTCTCCTTTCTGATCATGATGTGAGCTGATTCCCTCCTCCATACTCTCCTGCCATGATGTTCTACCTTACCTCAAGCCCTGAGGAATGGAGCTGACCTTCTATGGACTAAGACCCCTGAATCTGTGAGCCCTCAAATAAATCTTTCCTCCTCTACAGTTGTTCTGGTCAGGTTCTTTAGTCACAGCAGTGAAAACTGACTAAAACACTGCCATTTCCTAAACTACAGATTTCTTGGCTCACATCATGCTAAATGGTGGTTTTATCAATGATTATTATAACACAGAATTACTAAATTTTCCATTATTTTGTTATGTTCACAACCAAATCCTGACTCTATTTTTAAATGTAAGCAAGTAGGAAAAGGCAGCTTACTAGAGATGACTTGTAAGTATTGAGTTTGAATGACTGTTGTCATTATCAGAGATGGTTATCACAGAAGCTGCTTACTGTGATGAACAGATGATGAGTTCAATTTCAGACAGTTGAATTTGGAGAAAAATTACTCACAGTGGCAATTTGAAAATAGAATTTTTAATACATATTAGGAATAGAGATACAGATTTATCAGTTGATCTCATGAAGGTGACAAAATGATGAGATGGCTACAGAAGAGAATGCAGATGAGAAGAAATTTTGGAACAAACTTTGAGGAACACTTAAGAGTTGGGAAGTGAGGAATGATAGAAGTGCCAGAAGAGAAATAATTAATGAAGTAGGAAGTGAGTTGGGGAATTTAGATACCAAATGATAGAGTTTCAAAAAAAGAGGCATAGAAATGTATTTATTTCTATAGGATAGTGGTCCTGATAAATCATTAAACAAAAAAGCAGGTTATAAATGGTATACATATTATGATTTCTTTAACTTTATAACTATATGTCCATGTAGTCATAATAAAATATTTATATTGATTAAATCAGAGTGGTGAGATTACGACTGATTTTTTTTTTTTTTTTTTTTTTTTTTTTGTCAACTTTTGTTTTCCTCTATTCCAAGCTTGACTAGTACTTTAGTTTTGTTTTTGTGGTGCTGGTGGTAATCAAAACCTGGGCCTTGTGCATACAAGTGCTACACCAATGAGCTATACCCCAGCTTTATGAGTGATTCTAATTTCTCCTCTTTTGCATGGTTAAGTTTTCTATTATTCTAAAGGCACCTGTAGTGTAATTTAAAAAGAGATAATAAAACTGCAAGAAAGGTTTTAAAAGGAAGAGATAGATGCTGGAGAAGGTGCAGGTCAAGAACAGCCTTTGTTAATAAAAGGAATTTTAAGAGTAAGTATTTTAAGGATTGTTGAATATTGAGAGAGCAGTTATGGTGGCAGATGCAAGTTAGACTCCATGCAAATGGAATCTAAATGGAATGGTAAATGGGGTCAGGCAGTAGTAGCATTGAATAGATATTAATATTATACTTTCCAGAATTTTGCTGCTAAAGGGGAGAAGGAAAACTAGAGTAGATAGCACAACAGGGGACAGTTTATTTTTGAATGGATGTGTATTCTTAGAACAGTTGAAGGATGCAAGGGAAATAGATATGCAAAAATATGTAGATGAGATAATTAGTATAGTAAGTGTGTACAGAAACATAATAAGCAAAGGAATTCAAGGCATAAACAGTTGGTTTACATTAGAGAGGAAGAGAAATACCTCTTTCTCTATGAAAAAGAGAAAAATTGAATGATAAAATAAGTCAGGGATCAGAAATCTTTTTCTGTAAAGGACCAGATAGTAAATATTTAGTGTGGAACATATAGTCTCTTTCACACATATTCAACTCTGCTGTTGTATGAAAGGAGCCATAGACAGTGTATAAACCAATTGTGTTCCAGTAAAACTTCCGAGTACAAAAGCAGACAGGTTAGTTTTCACTCACAGGCTATAGTTTGCTGACCCCTGAAAGAGAAATATTGATGAGTATAGGAGACACATTCAATAGTTTATTTGGATGGCTTATATTATTATTATTTTTTTAAAATTTTTTTATTGTAAACAAATGGGATACATGTTGTTTCTCTGTACATGGCATAAAGATATACTATTTGTGTAATCATAAATTTACATAATGTTGTTTGATTCATTCTGTTATTTTTTCCCTTCCCCCCACCCCTCCCACCCATCTTTTCCCTCTATACAGCCCTTCCTTCCTCCATTCTTGCCCCTCTCCCTAACCCTAACTCTAACCCTAATAATAAAATAATAACACACGTAAAACTAAAGCTGCTATAAACATTTGTGTATAAGTCATAACCTAGATATAGGTTTACATTTATCTTGAGTCTGTACCTATAGGTGGAATTGCTAGGTAATATTGAGGTTCTGTGTTTAAATTTTTGTGGAACTCTTTTATAAATCAGTGGTCCTATTTTACATTATGTTCAGCAAAGTATGAAGATTTTAGTTTTTGCAGTACTTGCTATTATTGTTTGTCTTTTATATTATAGCCATCCAAGTGTACATGAATGAAGTCTTATTGTGGTTTCAATTTGTATTTTCCTAAAAACTAATGATATTGAATATCTTCCATGTATTTACTTGGCATATTTATATCTTCTTAATAAAAGTGTCTAGTCTTTGCCCATTTTTACATTGAATTATTTGTCTTTTATTATTAATTTGTGTTCTATTGATTTTTGTATGAACTTACAATTAATAATATTGAATAACATTTCTTGTAAATGTAATCTTTTATTGATGTTTATGTGCCCAATTAAAATGTAGTTCTTAGGGCATAAGATTCTTGTGTTATATTTGTATACCTATAGTTAGTGTAGTACATATGTTTAATAATTTTTTTTTTTTTTTGTGGTACTGGGGATTGAACCCAGGGTATTGTGCTTGTGAGGCAAGCACTCTACCAACTGAGCTATCTCCCCAGCCCAATAATGATTTTTTTTGAATGAATTTATTGCAGTTCCGAAAAATAGTAGTTGTATTTTCAAATTGGAATTAGGGAAAGAACTCTTAGGATTTCTCTTTCCTCCCATTTATACTATTTCCTTAGAAATGTAAATGTTAAATCAATAAGATGATTTTAGAAGTGTTGTTTTATCTTTGGATTTAAACACTTTTCTGATTTCACAAAATCATATGAATATAATTTAATGAATGTGTTTTAATTATCAAAAGTATCCTTGAGATCTGTTTTATTCTGTTACACGTACTGGCTTTGTTCAATACATTTTTTTGGAAATAGATAACATTCTGATCTACCAACATCTGTTAAAAACACAAATATTAACTTTCATTCAACCTGAATATTTTCCTTAGGAGTTCATCTTGCCTTTGGTAATGAAAAATCATTTTAGCATCTTACTTAATATGAATGGAATCTCAAAGAAAATTCTCCACTTTGCAGAACATTGAAAAGTTGCTTCTGTTGAAGTGCTTTGATTTGGTAATACAAAATGCATGAAGTATTAACTTTTTAATTAAAAAAAATTCAAAAAACAGTAAAATCTCACTAGGTGGCGCCAATACTTTGAATCTTTACTGACAAAACCTATTCAATTTCTTACATTTATTAAAACATTTAAAAATGGTATGGCAAGATTTAAAAATTTGCCTTGTAATTCATTTGGGCAAATATAAATTGGAAATTTTAGTTCTCTTAGAAATTCTGGGGCAGTGGCGCCATCTTATGCCTGGGGCCGGTGGGGAGGCTAGGGAGGGGGCCTCGGGCGGCGCAGGGCACTACAGGAAAGGACTGGAGTCTGAGGAACTGGAGCCCGAGCCAAAGAGGAGCCGCCCCAGACCCCCTTCCCACCACCCAATCCAGCTTCAGGCCCTGGGCCTGGTTCCGGAGGGCAGCCAGGAGGAGGAGGAAGAACCAGGACTGGTCGAGGGTGACCCAGGGGACCGTACCGTTGAGGACCCGGAGCTTGAAGCTTTCAAAGCTTGAGTGAGGGAGATGGAGGAAGAAGCTGAGAAGCAAAAGGAACTACAAAACGAGGTAGAGAAGTAGATGAATATAAGTCCACTTCCAGGCAATGCTGGCCCAGTGATCATGTCTGTTGAAGAGAAGATGGAGGCTGATGGACGTTCCATCTATGTTGGCAATGTGAACTAACTGGTGCAACAGCAGAAGAGTTGGAAGCTCACTTTCATGGCTGTAGTTCAGTCAATCGTGTTACCATACTCTCTGACAAATTTAGTGGCCATCCCAAAGGGTTTGCGTATATAGAGTTCTCAAAGAGTCAGTGAGGACTTCCCGGGTCTTAGATGAGTCCTTATTTACAGGAGACAAATTAAGGTGATCCCAAAACGAACCAACAGACCAGGGTTTCCTACGTGCCCACTACCGTGCCTAGACTACCAACTACAACAGTTCCTGCTCTCCATTCTATAGTGGTTTTAACAGCAGGCCCCGGGGTCCCGTCTTTAGGAGCCAGGCTAGAGCAACATCATGGTATTCCCCTTACTAAAAATAGTGTGTATTAGGAAGAGAGAGAGGAAAAAAAGAGGAAAGAAGGGGGGAAAAAGATAAAGAAAAAACGAAAAACAAGATGAACTTGATGGAAAAAAAATATTTTTTTAAAAAAAGATATACTGTGGAAGCTGGGAGAATCCCATAACTAACTGCTGAGGAGGGACCTGCTTTGGGGAGTAGGGAAAGGCCCAGGGAGTGGGGCAGGGGGCTGCTCATTCACTCTGGGGATTCACCATGGACACTTCTCAACTGCGCAACCTTTTCCCCATGTTTCCCTGCCCCACTTCATCCCCTTGGGGGCTACTCAAGGGTAGGTGGGCATGGGTGGTAGGAGATCTTTTTTTTTTTTTTTTTAACCCAGGGCTCTGGAAGGACACCAAACTGTTCTGCTTGTTACCTTCCCTCTGTCTTCTCCCTGCCTTTCACAGTCCCTTCCTGTCGGCTCCTGTCTTGCCAGGTCTACTACCCATCCCACCCCTTTCCGGCTCCCTGCCCCTCCAGATTGCCTGGTGATCTATTTTGTTTCCTTTTATGTTTCTTATTCTGTTTTGAGTGTCTTTCTTTGCAGGTTTCTGTAGCCTGAAGATCTCAGTTCTGGCTCCAGTGTAAATTCCCCTTCCCCCTGGGGAAATGCAATACCTTGTTTTGGGGGGTTTTGGGTGTTTTTTTGTTTTTCAGTTTTTTGGTTTTGTTTTCTTCTGCCTTTTTACCTCTTTTATTTGGAGGGAATGGGTGGAAGTGGGAACAGGGAGGTGGGAGGTGGATTTTGTTTATTTTTTTAGCTCATTTCCAGGGGGTGGAAATTTTTTTAAAATATGTGTCATGAATAAAGTTGGTTTTTGAAAATAAAATTGGCCTGACACCAAGGTCAGACGTTGCTGAGCCCGCCCTCCACACCGAGGTCAGTCAGACCCTGAGCCAGCCTGCCCGCCTGCTCACTTACTGCTGAGGGACACTGCGCCTGCCTCCTTACTGACGCAACACACCCTTGCTGGGCTCCCCAGCTCCTTTGGAGGCTGGTCAGGCACTTTGAATTATTCCTGAGGGTGTGGCCATCATCATTGAAAAGGCGGCTCCCTTCCTGTGACTCCTATAGGAGACTGGAGGCCCTTTGAAAGGTACCTCTATTTACTCACTTATATCCTACACCTTTTCCCTATCCTCTTGTTCACAACTAGAAATATTGTAAATAGTAATTGAACTGATCCTGTTTATTTTAAAAATGTTAAAGTCTTTATAGGGGCTATCTGGTTCAGGACTGCATTTTCTCTGTATTGGGTGCTACTGGTATTGATCTCCCCTTCAAAGGAGAGGTAGTGGAAACTGCAGGGTCATAATAAGCCTGCAGGGAGCAAACTTCAGTGTCTCTGATCTTCTCTGCTAAAGGGGAATATACAGAAACAATATGAAAAAACAGGGGAAGAAAGTGTCCTTAACAGACCAAGATGCTATTATGATAGACTCCAATGACAGCATGGCGGTTTAGAATCTGCATGATTAAAATGATCCAGGAAGCAAAAGACAAGAGAGCAAATGCAGGCAATGCAAGACAGTTAAAAGAGTAAATGCAAGAAGCAAAATAACACTTCAATAAAGAGATAGAGATTCTGAAAAAGAACCAAACAGAAATACTTTAAATGAAAGAAACGATAAACCAAATTAAAAACTCAATAGAAAGCATCACCAACAGAATAGACATCATGGAAGACAATCTCAGAAAATGAAGACAAAATATTCAATCTTGAAAATAAAATTGAATAAACTGAGAAGTTGTTAAGAAGTCATGAACAGAACCTCCAAGAATTATGAAAAGACTGAATTTAAGAATTATTGGTATTGAGAAAGGCACAGAGATACAAACCAAAGGCATGAAAACCTGCTGAATGAAATAATATCAGAGTATTTCACAAACCTGAAAAATGAAATGAAAAATCAAATACAAGAGGCTTACAGAACACCAGGTGCACAAAACTACAACAGATTCACACCAAGACTCTTTATTATGAAAATACCTCACATTCAAAATAAAGATAACAATTTTAAAGGCTGCTAGAGAAAAGCATCAGATTACATATAAGGGGAAACCAATATGGATATCAGCATATTTCTCAGCATAGACTCTAAAAGCAAGAAGGACCTGGAACAATATATTTCAAGCTCTGAAAGAACACGGATGCCAACCAAGAATACTATAACCAGCAAAACTAACCTTCAGATTTGACAAAATAAAATCTTTCCATAGTAAACAAAAGTTAAAAGAATTTACAAATAGAAAGCCTGCCCTACAAAACATTCTCAGCAAAATATTTTGTGAGGTGGAAGTGAAAAACAACAATACATGTCAGCAAAAGGAGGAACTGCCCTAAAGGAAAAGCCAATCAACGGACAAGTAAAAAACTAAAAAGAAGTCAAAATGAGCAGGACTACAAATCATATTTCAATGGCCTAAATTCAATAATCAAAAGACATAGGCTAGTAGATTGGATTAAAAACAAAGACCCAATAATATGCTGCCTTCAAGAGACTCATCTCATAGATAAAGACATCCACAGACCAAAGGTGAAAGGATGGGGAAAAACATACCATGCACATGGACCCAGTAAAAAATCAAGTGTCTCTGTCCTCAAATCAGATAAAGTGGACTTCAAACCTAAGTTAGTCAGAAGGAATAATGAAGGACATTTCATACTGCTTAAGGGTAGCATAAAATAGCAAGGCATAACACTTTCAAATATTTATGCCCCAAACAATGGAGCATCTACATATATCAAACAAACCCTTCTCAATTTTAAGAATCAAATAGACCAAAACACATTAATAGTGGTGGACTTTGACACACCACACCTCCCAAACAAAAACTGAACAAAGAACTATAGAACTAAATAATACAATCAATGATATAGACTTAACAGGCATGTGCAGAGTATTTCATCCATCATCGAGCAAATATACTTTCTTCTCAGCAGCTCATGAATCCTTCTCCAAAATAGACCATATGCTATACCACAAAAAAGCCATTAGTAAATACAAAAAAAAAAAAAAATAGAGATACTATCCTGTATTCTATCAGACCATAATGGAATGCAATTAGAAATCAATGATAAAATAAAAAACAAAAACGATTTCTACACCTGGAGACTAAATATTATACTATTGAATGATGCAATGATAACAGAAGACATCAGGGAAGAAATAAAATTCTTAGAAGTAAATGAGAACAGTGACACAACATATCAAAATCTGTGGGATACTACAAAAGCAGTACTAAGAGGAAAGTTCATTGCATTGAGCTCATACATTAGAAAAATAAAAAGCCAACAACTAAATGACCTAACATTACACCTCAAAGCCCTAGAAAAAGAAGAACAGATCAACACCAAAAATAGTAGAAGACAGGAAGTAATTAAAATCAGAGCTGAAATCAATGAAATTGAAACGAGAAACAATTCAAAAAATTGACAAAACAAAAAGTTGGTACTTTGAAAAAGTAAACAAAATCGATGAGCCCTTAACCACACTAATGAAGAAAAGGAGAGAAAAAACTCAAATTACTAGAATTTGTGATGAAAATGGAAAGATCGCGACAGACACCATTGAAATACATAATGTAATTAGAAGCTACTTTGAAAATCTATACTCCAACAAGATAGAAAATATCGAGACATTGACAAATTTTTAGAGACAAACTGAATCCCAAACTGAATCAGGAAGACGTACACAATCTAAACAGATCCATTTCAAGCACTGAAATAGAAGAAGCCATGAAAAGCCTACCAACCAAGAAAAGCCCAGGACCGGATGAATTCTCAGCTGAATTGTACAAGACCTTTAAAGAAGAACTGATACCAGTACTCCTCAAAGTATTTCAGGAAATAGAAAAGGAGGGAACCCTTCCAAATCCATTCTATGAGGCTAGTATCACTCTGATACCAAAACCAGACAAAGACACATCAAAGAAAGAAAGCTTTAGACCAATATCCCTGATGAACATAGATGCAAAAATCCTTAACAGAATGCTGGCAATTCACATACAAAAATATATTAAAAAGATAGAGCACCATGATCAAGTGGGTTTTATCCCAGGGACACAAGGTTGGTTCAACATCCGGAAATCAATAAATGTAATTCACCACATCAATAGATTTAAAGTTAAGAATCACATGATTATTTCAATTGATGCTGAGAAGGTGTTTGATAAAATACAGCACCCCTTCATGCTTAAAACACTAGAAAAAAATAGGAATAGTAGGAACATATCTCAACATTGTAAAGGCTATCTATGCTAAGCCCACAGCCAACATCATTCTTAATAGAGAAAAACTGAAAGCATTTCCTCTAAAAACTGGAACAAGACAGGGATGCCCTCTTTCACCACTACTATTCAACATTGTCCTTGAAACACTTGCCAGAGCAATTAGACCAATGAAATTAAAGGGATACAAATAGGAAAAGAAGAACTCAAGCTGTCACTATTTGCTGATGACAAGATCCTATAAATAGAAGATCCAAAAAACTCCACTAGAAAACTTCTAGAACTAATAAATAAATTCAGCAATGTAACAGGATATAAAATCAATACACGTAAGTCTGATGCATTTCTATTCATAAGTGATGAATCCTCTGAAAGAGAAATTAGGAAAACCACTCCATTTACAGTAGCCTCAAAAAAAAAAATACTTGGTAATTAATCTAAGAAAAGGGTGAAAGACCTGTACAATGAAAACTACAGAACATTAAAGAAAGAAATTGAAGAAAACCTTTGAAGATGGAAAGATCTCCCATGTTCTTGGATAGGCAGAATTAACATTGTCAAAATGGCCATTCTACCAAAGACACTATACAGATTCAATGCAATTCCAATTAAAATCCCAATGACATTCCTCATAGAAACAGAGAAAGCATACATGAACTTCATGTGGAAGAACAAGAGACCTCGAGTAGCCAAAACAATCCTGAATAGAAAAAATGAAACAGGAGGTATCAGAATACCAGACATTAAACTATACTACAGAGCAATAGTAACAAAAACAGCATGGTATTGGCATCAAAAGAGACAAGCAGACCAATGGTACAGAATAGAAGACATAGGAGAGATCCAAGATGGAGGACTAGAGGGAGGCTGCATTACTTGTTGCTCCGTAACGCTGGATTCAAGCAGAGGATATCTGTTTCTCGCTGCCAGCAGACTGACCGCAGACTGCCAGTGGAACACCAGCTGCCTGCTGTCGCCTGGAAGTTCACTGTCACAGTACCTGCTGGTTTGATTACATGTGGCTGCTGCCATTTTGAGACAACCACCAGGCCCTGTAGGACCCCTGGCTGGACTGACTGAGCCCCATCTCCAGGATCCCTCAGCCTGACCGATCACTCCCTGCCTCTGGGGCCCTCACATCAACTGACTGCTCCCTGCTGCCAGGACCCCCAGACCAACTGACTGTGCCCTATCACTGGGAACCCAGACCGACTGCACCTGGCCTCCAGGATCCCACAAGTACAGCAAACACACCGGACCTCCAGGACCCCTGCTGGACCAACTGCATCCTGTCTCCAGGACCTCCAGCTGACCACATCCACCCCTGAGCTGCAGCTCCCCATTTGTCAACACATTTCGAAGCCAGAGCGGCCATCTTGGATAATCCTGGAAGCCGTAGCTCCAATCTTCGGGTGGGGCAAATCCCATCCTGTTGGAGGCTTGAAGATCATTGTCAGGTACCTCTCATGCATCAGGCTACTGAACACTGGGAGGTTTCATTAGTATATGACTGTTATACAGTAGATTTTCTTTTTTCTCCTTTTTAAAAAAAAATTAAGTTTTTATTTCTTTACTTTTCTTGCTTTCTTTTCCTTTTGTTTACCTGTTCCCTCAGAGTCTCTTTTTCCCTTTTTTGCATGCTAACATCTGATTTCTTTTGATTACACTCTCACCCTTTCTATTTTCTAGAACTTCTGTATATTCTTTCCTTATCCCATTAACAGCCATATTCTACATCCCTCTGCATCCTCTTTGTCCTCCATTAGAAACTGCAGACTTTTTGCAAACCTGTTTGTTTGACTGAAGATAACATTTGAACTCAAATTTTGTTTATTATGACAATTTTGTTATTGTCCCCATAGGGGCTATTTGGTCTAGGATTGCATAGTGTCTGATTTGGGCACTGCTAATATTGATCTCCCCTTAAGAAAGGGTTTTGGAAACCTATAGGGCCACTATAAGCCTATAGGGGGAAATCTGCAATACCCCAGATCTGCACTGCTAGAGGGGAAGATACATGACCAACATGAAAAAACAAGGGAAGAAAATGATCCAAACAAATCTAGATTCTATAGTAATAGAATCCAATGACAGTATGTTAGAAGAAATGTCAGAAAAGGACTTCAGATTATATGTGATTAAGATGATTCGCGAAGCAAAGGATGAGATAAGACAGAAAATGCAGGCAATGAATGATAATACCAGTAAGCTGAAAGAGCACCTTCAGGAAGCAAAAGATCATTTCAAAAAAGAAATAGAGATTCTCAAAAAAAACCAAATGGAAATCCTTGAAATGAAGGAGACAATAAACCAAATAAAAAACTCAATGGAAAGCATCACCAACATACTAGACCACTTGGAAGACAGAACCTCAGACAATGAAGACAAAATATTTAATCTTGAATATAAAGTTGCCCAAACAGAGAAGATGGTAAGAAATCATGAACAGAATCTCCAAGAACTATGGGACATCATGAAAAGACCAAATTTAAGAATTATTGGGATTGAGGAAGGCACAGAAATACAAACCAAAGGAATGAGCAACCTATTCAATGAAATAATATCAGAAAATTTCCCAAACCTGAAGAATGAAATGGAAAATCAAATACAAGAGGCTTACAGAACACCAAATGCACAGAATCACAACAGATCCACACGAAGGCACATTATAATGAAAATGCCTAACATTCAAAATAAAGATAGGATTTTGAAGGCCGCGAGAGAAAAGCATCAGATTACATATAGGGGGAGACCAATACGGATAGCAGCAGACTTCTCAACCCAGACTCTAAAAGCTAGAAGGGCCTGGACCAACATATTTCAAGCTCTGAAAGAACATGGCTGCCAACCAAGAATCCTATACCCAGCAAAACTAACCTTCAGATTTGAAGATGAAATAAAATCCTTCCATGATAAACAAAAGTTAAAAGAATTTACAAATAGAAAGCCTGCACTACAGAATGTTCTCAACAAAATATTCCATGAGGAGGAAATGAAAAACAACAATGGAGATCAGCAAAGGGAGACCTTAGAGAAAAACCACTCAAAGGAGAAACCAAGCCGACTTAAAAACCAAAAATAAGCCAAATGACTGTGAATACAAATAATTTCTCAATAATAACCCTGAATGTTAATGGCCTAAACTCCTCAAGCAAAAGACATAGACTGGCAGAATGGATTAAAAAGAAAGACCCAACAATTTGTTGCCTGCAAGAGACTCATAGAAAAAGACATCCACAGACTAAAGGTGAAAGGATGGGAAAAAACCTACCACGCACATGGACTCAGTAAAAAAGCGGGGGTTTCCATCCTTATATCAGATAAAGTGGACTTCAAGCCAAAGTTAGTCAGAAGGGATAAAGAAGAACATTTCATACTGCTTAAGGGAACCATAAATCAGGAAGACATAACGATAGTAAATATTTATGCCCCAAACAATGGTGCATCCCTGTACATCAAACAAATCCTTCTCAATTTCAAGAATCACATAGACCACAACACAATAATTCTGGGTGACTTTAACGCACTGCTGTCACCACTAGATAGATCTTCCAAACAAAATCCAACCAAAGAAACCATAGAACTCAATAACACAATCAATAACCTAGACTTAATAGACATATATGGAATATTCCATCCATCAACGAGCGAATACACTTTCTTCTCAGCAGCACATGGAACCTTCTCGAAAATAGACCATGTGTTATGCCACAAAGCAGCCCTTAGGAAATGCAAAAAAATAGAGATACTGCCTTGTGTTCTATCAGATCATATTGGACTGAGAGTAGAAATCAATGACAAAATAAAAAAAGGAAATTACTCCAACACTTGGAGACTAAATAATATGCTATTGAATGAAACATGGATAACAAGAAACATCAGGGAGGAGATTAAAAAATTCTTAGAGGTCAATGAGAATGATGATACAACATATCAAAATCTCTGGGACACTATGAAAGCGGTACTAAGAGGAAAATTCATTGCATGGAGCGCATTCCAGAAAAGAATGAAAAGTCAACAATTAAATGACCTAACATTACAGCTCAAAGCCCTAGAAAAAGAACAGAATAAAGTAGTAGAAGACAGGAAATAATTAAAATCAGAGCTGAAATCAATGAAAATGAAACAAAAGAAACTATTCAAAAAATTGAAACAACAAAAAGTTGGTTCTTTGAGAAAGTAAACAAAATGGATAAACCCTTAGCCACACTAACAAAGGGAAGGAGAAAGAAGACTCAAATTACTAAAATACATGATGCAAAAGGAAATATCACGAGAGACATCACTGAGATACAGAACATAATGAGAAGCTACTTTGAAAATCTGTATTCCAACAAAATGGAAACTACCAAAGACATTGACAAATTTCTAGAGACATATGCTCCTCCCAAACTGAACCAGGAGGACATACACGATTTAAACAGATCAATATCAAGCAGTGAAATAGAAGAAGCCATTAAAAATCTACCATCCAAGAAAAGCCCAGGACCAGACAGATTCTCAGCCGAGTTCTACAAGACCTTTAAAGAAGAACTCATTCCAATACTTCTCAAAGTATTCCAGGAAATAGAAAAGGAGGGTACCCTACCAAACTCATTCTATGAAGCTAATATCACCCTCATACCCAAAGCAGGAAAAGACACATCAAGGAAAGAAAATTTTAGACCAATATCCTTGATGAATATAGATGCAAAGATCCTTAACAAAATATTGGCAAACTGTATCCAAAAACATATTAAGAAAATTGTGCACCATGATCAAGTAGGGTTCATTCCTGGAATGCAAGGATGGTTCAACATTCGTAAATCAATAAACGTAATCCATCATGTCAATAGACTTAAGGATAAGAATCATATGGTTATTTCAATTGACGCAGAAAAAGCATTTGGCAAAATACAACACCCCTTCATGCTCAAAACACTACAAAAAATAGGGATAGTAGGAAAATACCTGAACATTGTAAAGGCTATTTATGCTAAGTCCATGGCCAGCATCATTCTTAATGGAGAAAAACAGAAACCATTCCCTTTAAAAACGGGAACAAGACAGGGATGTCCTCTTTCACCACTTCTATTCAACATTGTCCTCGAAACTCTAGCCAGAGCAGTTAGGCAGACTAAAGAAATTAAAGGGATATGAATAGGAAAAGAGGAACTTAAGCTGTCACTATTTGCGGATGACATGATTCTATATTTAGAGGATCCAAAAACCTCCTCCAGAAAACTTCTGGACCTCATCAATGAATTCAGCAAAATAGCAGGCTATAAAATCAACACACATAAATCCACAGCATTTTTATATGCAAGCGATGAAACAGCTGAAAGGGAAATGAGGAAAACAACTCCATTTGCAATAGCCTCAAAAAAAAAAAAAAATAAAATACTTGGGCATCAATCTAACCAAAGAGGTAAAAGATCTCTACAATGAAAACTACAAAACACTGAAGAAAGAAATTAAGGAAGACCTTAGAAGATGGAAAGATCTCCCTTGTTCTTGGATAGGCAGAATTAATATTGTCAAAATGGCCATACTACCAAAAGTGCTATACAGATTCAATGCAATTCCAATTAAAATCCCAATGATGTACCTTACAGAAATAGAGCAAGTAATCATGAAATTCATCTGGAAGAATAAGAAACCCAGAATAGCTAAAGCAATTCTCAGTAGGAAGAGCGAAGCAGGGGGTATCACAATACCAGATCTTCAACTATTACAAAGCAATAGTAACAAAAACTGCATGGTATTGGCACCAAAATAGACAGGTAGATCAATGGTACAGAATAGAGGACATGGACACAAACCCAAATAAATACAATTTTCTCATACTAGACAAAGGTGCCAAAAATATGCAATGGCAAAAAGATAGCCTCTTCAACAAATGGTGCTGGGAAAACTGGAAATCCATATGCAACAGAATGAAACTACATCCCTATCTCTCACCCTGCACAAAACTCAACTCAAAATGGATCAAGGACTTTGAAATCAGACCAGAGACCCTGCATCTTATAGAAGAAAAAGTAGGTCCATATCTTAACCTTGTTGGCTTAGGATCAGACTTCCTTAAAAGGACTCCCATAGCACAAGAAATAAAAGCAAGAATCAATAACTGGGATAGATTCAAACTAAAATCTTTCTCTCAGCAAAGGAAACTATCAGCAATGTGAAGAGAGAGCCTACAGAGTGGGAGAATATCTTTGCCACTCATACTTCAGTCAGAGCACTAATTTCCAGAATATATAAAGAACTCAAAAAGCTCTACACCAAGAATACAAATAATCCAATCAACAAATGGGCTAAGGAAATGAACAGACACTTCACAGAAGAAGATGTACAAGCAATCAACAGATATATGAAAAAATGTTCAACATCTCTAGTAATAAGAGAAATGCAAATCAAAACTACACTAAGATTCCATCTCACCCCAATTAGAATGGCGATTATCAAGAATACAAGCAACAATAGGTGTTGGCAAGGTTGTGGGGAAAAAGGTACACTCAAAGATTGCTGGTGGGACTGCAAATTAGTTCTGCCACTCTGGAAAGCAGTGTGGAGATTCCTTAGAAAACTTGGAATGGACCTACCATTTGACCCAGCTATCCCACTCCTCGGCCTATACTCAAAGGACTTAAAATCAGCATACTACAGAGATATAGCCACATCAATGTTCATAGCGGCTCAATTCACAATAGCCAGACTATGGAACCAACCTAGATGTCCTTCAATTGATGAATGGATAAAGAAGCTGTGGTATATATATACAATGGAATATTACTCAGTTATAAAGAATAATAAAATTATGGCATTTGCAGGTAAATGGATGAAATTGGAGAATATCATGTTAAGTGAGATAAGCCAATCTCAAAAATCCAAAAGAGGAATGATCTCACTGATAAGCGGATGATGACACTTAATGGAGAATGGGAGGGGGACAAGAATGGAGGAAGGAGGGACTGTATAGAGGGAAAAGAGAGGTGGGAGGGGTGGGGGGGAAAGGAAAAAAATAACAATGAATCAAACATCATTACTCTATGTAAATATATGAATATGCAAATGGTATACTGTTACTCCATGTACAAACTGAAACAACATGTATCCCATTTGTTTACAATAAAAATAAATTAAAAAAAAGAATAGAAGACACAGAGACAAAACCACATAAATACAGTTATCTCATATTAGACAAAGGAGCCAAAAACATACAATGCAGAAAAGATAGCCTGTTCAACAAATGGTGCTGGCAAAACTGGAAATTCATATGCAGTAAAATTAAATTAAACCTCTACCTCTCACTCTGCTCACAACTCAACTCAAAATGGATCAAAGACATAGAATTAGACCAGAGACCCTGCACCTAATAGAAGACAAAGTAGGTCTGAATCTTCATCATGTTGGCTTAGGATCAGACTTCCTCAACAAGACTCCCAAAGCACAAGAAATCAAAGCAAGAATCAAAAAATGGGATGGACTCAAACTAAAAAGCTTTTTCTCAGCAAAGGATACAATCAAGAATGTGAAGAGAGTGCTTACAGAGTGGGAGAAAATCTTTTCCACACGCACTTCAGATAGAGCACTTATCTCCAAAATTTATAAAGAACTTACAAAATTTTGCAACAAAAATACAAAGAACCCAGTCAATAAATGGGCCAGGGAACTGGATAGACCCTTTACAGAAGAAGACACACAGGCAATTAATAAATATATGAAAAAGTGTTCAACATCTCTAGTCGTTAGAGAAATGCAAATTAAAACAACTCTAAGATTTCATCTTACTCCAGTTAGAATGGTTTTTATCAAGAACACAATAATAGATGTTGGCGTGGATGTGGGGAAAAAGGCACACTTTTACTTACATTGCTGGTGGAGTTGCAAATTAGTGCAGCCACTCTGGAAAGCAGTATGGAGAATCCTAAGAAAACTTGGAATGGACCCACCTTTTGACCCAGTTATCCCACTCCTTGGTTTATACCCAAAGGACCTAAAATCAGCATACTACAGAGATACAGCCACATCAATGTTCATAGCAGCTCATTCATAATAGCTAGATTGTGGAACCAAACTAGATGCCCTTCAACAGATGAATCGATAAAGAAACTGTGATATATATGCACAATGGAATTCTTTTCAGCCATGAAGAAGAATAATATTATGGCATTTGCAAATAAATGGATGGAATTAGAGAATATCATGCTAAGTGAAGTAAGCGAAGCCCAAAAAACCAAAGGCTGAATGTTTTCCTTGATAAGTGGAGGATGATATATAATGGGGGTGGGGGTGGGAAATGAGAGAATAACGGGTGAACTTTAGAATATGTAGAAGAAAATGAGAGGGAGGAGAGTATGAAAAATGGTGGAATGAGACTGACATCATTACCCTATGTACATGTATGATTACACAAATTGTATGAATCTGCATTGTGTACAACCATAGAAACAAAATGATGTACCCCATTTGTGTACAATGAATCAAAATGCAGTCTGTAAAAAATTAAAAGCTAAATAAAAATAATAAAAAAAATTGTTTGGTCTTTTGTCTGTAAAGATTAAAAAAAAAAAAAAAAAAAAAAGGAATTCTGTCTCATGGAAATACCCTGAACTATGCATTTGCAATTTTTGTTTAAATTCTGTGTTAATTGTTTAGATATGAGGTATCCCTCTAAAGCTCATCTGTGATATAATGCAAGAAAGTTTAGAGGTGAAATGATTGGGTTATGAGAACTTTAAGCTAATTAGTGCATTAATCCATGGATATGGATTACTGTAGTCCTTACTGTAGGCAGGTAGGGTGTGATTGGAGGAGGTGGGTAATTAGGGCTATGCCTTTTGGATGTATATTTTGTCCTTAGTGAGGGTAGTGTCTCTCTTTGCTTCCTGATTCCATGTTCTGGGCTCCTTTCTTCCACAGTGCTCTTCCCCCATGATACCTCTTCTTGGGCCTAGAGCAGGGGAGTTGGCCATCTATGGACTGAGACCTCTGAAATTGTGAGCCCCCCAAAAAACTTTTCCTTCTCTAGTTGTTCTTGTCAGATCTTTTGGCCACAGCAGCAAGAAAGCTGACTTGAACTTTCAAACTAACTCATTCCTGTTTATTTTTTATAAAAATTTTTCCCAAAATTGTGAGTTTTAAAAGATTTATTTTAAGATGTAATTAATAAGCCAGTGTTTTCTCTGGATTAGAATAAGATTACCTAAACATAGTTGACTAATATTAAGTAGATCTTAGGAAGTTGTAGTTCTTAAATGATTTATATTATGATTTTAAAAAACTTTAGTCATAAGGACATAAAAGGCAGAAAAATTCGTAGCCTTTTTTGGATTTTTTGGGGTTTTCCATTATGAGTAGATTGTTCTATTATTCATGAAGTACAAGTTTTACTTTCTTGATTATCATTGCTGATCTTTAATACTTATTGAATTACTTGATTGCTTGACTTTATAACAGGCACTTAGCAATTTATTGCAGTTAGAAATAGTTGTGGCCTTGAAAGAACTTGGCTTTTAGAATGAACAGATTTAAGAGGACTTGCACACAGTTAACTATATTTTCCTCCTAACACAATTATTTGTTCATGTTAGAGTTACTGCCTTCAAAAGGTCTAAGGGTTTACTTTTCTCTATTATCTAAGAAAACTTTTATAGTACGTAAGTTATGGATTTCAAAGAGGAGAAAAGAGATGGGAGGAAAGAATTGAATCATTGAGGGATAAAGGGGCAAAATCATGACATAGCAAAGAGTGAAGAAAAGATTGAAAATATTTATTGATTAACAGAAATCCAATACCCTTTGTAAGAGTACCTGATGTCTGTTAAGTCTAGCTGCAAAATAGTTTGTACCATCACTGATAAATTTAACACATTGACGTTCTGTGTCCTCCTCATGAAATATTTTGCTGAGAATGTTCTGTAGTGCAGGTTTTCTATTTGTAAATTATTTTAACTTTGCTTATCATGGAAAGATTTTATTTCATTGTCAAATCTGAAGGCTAGTTTTGCTGGGTATAGGTTTCTTGGTTGGCATTCATGTTCTTTCAGAGCTTGAAATATATTGTTCAGACCCTTCTTGCTCTTAGGGTCTGGGCTGAGAAATCTGCTGATATCCCTATTGGTTTCCCATTATAAGTAATCTGTTGGTTTTCTCTTGTTGCCTTTAAAATCGTATCTTTATTTTGTATGTGAGGTTTTTCATTATAATGTCCCTTGGTGTGGATCTGTTGTAATTTTGTGCATTTGGTGTTCTGTAAGTCTCTTTTATTTTATTTGATTTTCCATTTTATTTTTCAGGTTTGGGAAATTTTCTGATATTATTTCCTTGAACAGGTTTTTTATGCCTTTAGTTTATATCTCTGTGCCTTCCTCCATCCCAATAATTCTTCAATTTGATCTTTTCATGATACCCCATAATTCTTGGAGGTTCCTTTCATGATTTCTTACCATTTTCTCAGTTTGGTCAACTTTATTTTCAAGATTAAATATTTTGTCTTCATCGTCTGAGATTCTGTCTTCCACGAGATCTATTCTGTTGGTGATGCTTTCTGTTGAGTTTTTAATGTAGTTTATTGTTTCCTTCAAGTATTTGTTTTTTTTTTTTCCAGAATCTCTCTCTTTTTTGCTTCCTGAATTTGCTCTTTTAACTGTTTATTGAAGTGATCATGCATTGCCTCATTTGCTCTCTTATCTCATCTTTTGCTTCATGGATAATTTTAATTATGTAGATTCTACACTCTTTTTCTGTCATTTCTGCTGCTGTCATTGGATTCTATCAAAATAGCATCTTGATTTGTTAGGGACACTTTCTTCCCCTGTTTTTTCATATCATTTCTATATATTCCCCTTTCTGTGTATTCCCCTCTAGCAGTGAAGATCTGAAGTACTGCAGCTTCCCCCCTATAGGCTTATTGTGTGACCCTGCAGGTTTCGAGTACCTCTCCTTTGAGTGGAAGATCAAAATTAGCAGCACCCAATACAAACGATATGCAGCACTAAACCCAATAGCCCATATAAAGACTTCAACAGTATTGTAATAAACAGGATAAGTTCACTTATTATCTACAGTATCGCCAATAGGTTTGCATAGAGCTCTATAACTTCTAGTAGTAGATGAAGAGGATGGGGAGGGGTGTAGAATGTAACTGTTAATGGGAAAAGAAGTGAGTAAATAGAAGTACCTGTTCAAAGGAAGAGTGAGAGCAGGAACAAAAAAAGTTGGCTTTTAGTATGAGAAAAGGAAGAAAGAGACTCTAAGGGAATAGGTGAATAAGAGGAAAATAGTGAGAAAAAAGAAAGAAATAAGATATTAAAAATTAAAAAAAAATTTTATGGTTCACAGTCATCCACCACTCAAACCTCCCAGTCCTCAGTATCTCCATGAGAGTGCTGTACCTGTCAAAGGGGCCTTCAGTCTCCTGTAGGTGTCTCAGGAAGGGAGCCGCTCCTCAAGTGGCCATGGTGGCCATGCCCTCATCTGCACCAGCCTGCAAAGAAGCTGGACAGCCACAGCTTGGGCAGGCGTGCCAAGTTCTGGCTGTGGCAGGGAGTGGGCAGTCACTTGAACTGCTTTTTAAGGGAAATATTGGATTGGTGGAGAGTAGATGAGGACATTTCTAGTAGGAGTTGAAAATAAAACATATGTATAGCTAGCAGACTAATGACTTGGTTAAGTATGAATAATGCAAGCTGGAGGAGTCCAGATTTCATATAAATTATATTAGTCATTCTTAAGCAGAAAGATGAAGTTTTTCATGTTTTTTATTGTGATAGTGGTTTGTTTTAAAGAACTTCTTTATTTTTTATATCTAACTCATTCCTAAAGACATGTTGGAAAGCAAATATTAGGGTATCAGGATTCTGTATTAAGAAAATAATTTATCTGGCCCATGCAGATTTATACCTTATGCACATCTATATAATAGTTGCCCAAGGATATCTGCAAAGTGTATAGAATATCATTTACTTAATTTTTCAAGAAACCTCTAGAGCTCACTTCTGTGTTGTTCCAGTTGATTCTATTCTCAGCAGAAGCAAAAACTGAAACCAGTGAAGTACTAATCTGGAGGAGGTGAGGATGGGAGAAGGTGGGAGATGATAATTGTAGCAATGTGTACTGTACTTTAAAAAAATCAATCAGTAGTGCTTTTATCAGGAAAAAAGCTGAGGTGAGGCTTGAAACCACTTTACAGCTCTTGCTTAGATTCATGTAAGGTGCAATATTTTTCTGGCATGCATCTGTAGTTTCATTATAGTATATTGAATTTTGATAAGTTTGGCAAGTTGTTATTTAAATATTTGGATTCAGGTAGTGATAGCTTGGGTAGTGATAGAGACCTATATTTAACTATGTTATTTTAAAAATCAAATAAAATGCTAATGATTTTTTTTTGTGAAGTTGTGGGTTTAAAAATTTGCCAAATCTTGTTATTTTGAATATATAAATAAGCAGAGTTATTTCTTACTATTATTTTTTTTGTGTGTGTGTGGGACTGAGGATTGAACCCAGGTTCTTCTGCATGGTAGGCAGGCACTCTACCACTGAGCTATAGGCCACCCCCCCCTTTTTAATATTGTATAATTTTAAAAATACTTTTTATGCCTCCTTTTGATATAAAGTCATGAAATGAAAAACTAGTATGAACTTTATGGAAGTCAGATTTCAGTTTGAGTTTTACTCTGATAATTGCTAGTCATGGGCCTTGAGTAAATTACTTAGCATTTTTTTTTTCCTTTTTGTATCAAGGAATGAATCCAGGGGCCCTTAACCATTAATCCACATTACCAGATCTTTTTATTTTTAATTTTGAGACAGGGTCTCACTAAGTTGTGTAGGGCCTCACCAAATTGTGAAGTCTGGCTTTGAACTTGATGATGATTCTACTGTGACCTCCTGAGCTGCTGGTATTAGAGGTGTGTGTCACCCATGTCTAACAAATTACTTGACTTTTATAAGACTTTCTTGTGACATGAAGAGTATCTCATAGCTTGTGAGAATTAAAGAATGCAGGAGATGTGCATACAATAGTGCTTATTTTAGTGATAAATATGCTGCTGAAAAAATATTGTTTTCTATAATACCAAAATATAGTAAGTTTCAAGACTAAGTATGTGTAAAATTTTATTTTGGATTGTATCTACTTATATGCATTCATTTAATTTAACTGAATCAAGGTGATATGGTTGGGTTTTTTCACTTTAATTTTTTTTTCTTTGTTAATCTGATCTGTTGCCTAATCCCTGACCTAAAACTGTTTTGTATTTATGCTGGAACAAAATATTAATAAAAGGAAGATGAGAACTGTGATGCCCCTGATCTTGCCATACACAACAATTATCTGTAAGTTGATCATAGACCTAAATGTAAAAACTGAACTGTAAAACTTCTGGAAGGAAAAATATGGGAGAAATCTTTACAACTTTGGAGAAGGAATATATTTTTAGACCACACAGAAAGCCATAAAAGGAAAAAATTGATAAAAATTTCAAAATTAAATACTTTTGCCCATTGATTCACTGTTAAGATAATGGTAAGACTAGTTCTGAGTGGAAGAAAGTATTTGCAAAACATCTATCTGACAAAATAATTGTATCTAGAATAAAAAAAGAACTGTTACAACTCAATAATGCTAAGAGCAAAGACTCATTAAAATATCACCAAAAGATTTGCACTGGCACTTTATAAAAGAGAACAGAAGAATGGCAAATAAGAAAAGTTGCTCTAAAGTATTGGTCAGTAGGGAAATGCAAATGACAATGCAAAACCACAATGACTTGCCAAATGTCCCCTTATTTGAATGGCTAAGATTAAAATCACTGGCAATATCAAGTACTTATGCTTAATATGCAACTGGAAATCTTCATACATTGCTGCGGAAATGTAGAATAATAAACCCACTATGGAAAATATTGGACAGTTTCTTAAAAGTTAAAATATACATACTATATGATTTAGCTACTCCATTCCTAAATATATAGCAAATAAAAACAAAAGTTTATCAAATACTTGTACAAGTATTTTTATAGCAACCTTTGTTCATTACTGTGAATATTTAAGAACACTGGAAACAACTCAAATGTCATCACTAGATGAATGGATAAATAATTTGTGTGATATTCGTACAATGTAATGCTATTAGGTACTGGAAAGAACTGTTCATAGAATGACTCATTCACAAAACCACATGGTCAATCTCAAGAACATACTCCTGAGGGAAAAAACCCATTATATTTTTCCATTTATGTAAAACTCTAGACAAGACTAATCTGTAATAACAGAAAACAATTTAATTGTTGCCTGACGCCTTTGTGGAAGAATCATTTGAGAAGTAGCACAAGCAAACTTTTTGGGGTAATGGAAACTTTCTATATCTTGATTTTGATGATGGTTACAGAAGCTGTGGATCTGTGAAAATTCTATATATTGTTTTAAGTTACATCATAGGGCTTGCAAATTGTATAATATATATACTGTTTACTAGAATGTAAGCTAAGAAGGGGCATAGATTTCTGTATTTTTAATTTTTATTCACTATATCCTTACTTCCCAGACTAGTCATTCTGTGCCTACAACATCATATATGTGAAGAATGATTTGATAAATTTGATAGTATTTACTTGAATAACCTAAAAATATGTTTTTCAGTATTATTTTCTTATTATTATTTTTTAGTTTGTCTATCTTGAATATTTTTCCCATTAGGGAAAATTATTGTTATTTATATACTAAAAATTATTTTTGATGTGTTAGTTAATGCAAGAATTCTTATGAATTAAAGAGTTAAACTTCACTAATAATTTGCTTGGCCTGATCACACTAAAAGGAAATTGATATCAGTGTGATATTTATATCAATTAATCCTGATATTCCTAAACACTTAATAGTGAATCTTTGTTATCTTTTCACTGGAATTTAAATTCACAGACGATTTACTATTTATTTTTCAGAGTTTCAGCTTAAGAACCTTTATTGAATGTGTGGGTTTCTAAGATGGGGAAGTGCAGGACTTAAAAGACTAGTGGGGCTGTTGTTCAATGAGGAAGGGAAAATGGTGTAGAATGATACAGGTAGGGAGAGGCCAAATTAGGCAGGTTTTATAGGCCTTGGCAGGAAGTTTTGATTTTATTCTTATGGTAATAAAGTGTTTCATGTAGGGGAATAACATGATCTTTCTGCTGCAGGGATACTAGAATGGAAGGGATAGTGGCACTACAGATGAATAGATTTATTCAGGGTACAATTTGAATTGTGATAGAGGGCTTTGTATGTCAATGTAAGGACTTTGCACTTTATTGCATTGGCAAAAGGGTGAAGAGTTTATCAAGGAAGTGCCATGATTAGATCTGTCATTTTTAAAATGTCTACGGTGAACTTGCATAGGGGAGAGATGGGGAGAAGAAAGGCCAGGTACAAATTTTCTTTTAGACCATATAAGAAATGTTGCAGCTCTGAAGTCTTAGGTATGGCAGTAGTTCTGATCTTCTCTTAAGGATAAATCAGGTCTGAAGATACTCATCTTTACAGTGGTTACAAAGTAGTTAGGACCTAACTTAGATTGAACTTATTTTCAGTGCTATGATGAGATAGGTGTCCCTTAATGTATAAAGTGCATTCAAAATAAAGGATAACAAGTAGATGCTGGAGAAATTCCCTGAGGCATTAGAATAGACTATAGTTGCAGAGCTGCCTTTGTGTTCCAGTGGCCTCAGTGGTAGTAGGTGAGAAGTGTACTGGTAAGGATGGCTCAACTGTCTCCATAACTTTTTCATAATCTTACTTCCTCCTCTTTGATAGTGCTTCACAGTTCTCAATGCTTGACTGTGTCTCTCAGTAATGGCTAAACTATTTACCATGAATCTGCTTCTCATACCTTAGAACTTGCTTTTGATTTCTGTGCTATGTCTATAAAGATCAGGTTTTGATCTCAGCCTCCTATATTTTAGTGTTCTACATTGGAAGATTTTCTAGCATGCTAGCTATTTTCAAGATTAAAATGTTTTCAAGGATTGAAAATACTGACTTCTGGACAGAGAATCTAGTCCTTATGGCAAAGGGATAGGGGAACTTGGCCTATGAATACAAGTCATACCCCTAGAAAAAATTGTTTAACTGCATCTTTAACTTCTAATAAAATTTGATGCTTTATAAGAATAGTAGATCTTGTAAAACTGAATCAAAGGTATTCAGAAATTCTTATCATTATTTCTTGTGCTTTATTTTGATATTTTTGGAATGATGGACTGCCTTTAAACTTTTTTAAAATTTAATTTTGAAGAATGATTTATCATGATCTGTTTTAGTCAGCTTTTTTGCTGCTGTGACTGAAAGACCTGACCAGAACAATTGTAGAGGAGAAAAAGTTTATTTGGAGCCTTACGGTTTCAGAGGTCTCAATCCTTAGACAGCTGGCTCCATTACCTGGGGTTCAAGATAAGGCAGAACATCATGGCAGAAGAATGTGTTGGAGGGAAGTAGCTCCTATGATGATCAGGAAGCAGAGACTTCACTCAACAGATACCAAATAAATACCCCAAAGGCAGGCCCTTAGGGTCTTACCTCCTCCAACCACACCCTACCTGCCTTCAGTTACTTCTCAGTTAATCCCATTAGGGGATTCATTCACTGATTGGGTTAAGGCTCTCAAGACTCAATCATTTCACCTCTGAACCTTCTTTCATTGTCTCACTTTTGGGGGACATCTCACATCCAAACCATAATATGATCTCAGAAGATTACTACATTACTTTTTAACTTTTATTTACCTTGCCTCATGTATCCAGAAATGAGAAGGTCAATGGACAATGATTACCTTGTGTGTGTGGGGGGGAGGAGTACATTTTCTGGCTTTGAAGAAGCTGTAGTGTCAGGAGGTAGGTTCAGTACCCTCTGACTCAAATCTGATGTCATAGATAAAAGGATGGACTAGAGAATTAGAGTTTGAGCAGTATAGTAGTTCTTTTTAAAAATATTCTATGCTTTCAGCTTTCAATGTAGAATCCTTAATTCCATGGGAACATTCTGTCTCAGCTTCCAGACTACTCTGTCCCTCACAGAACACCATTCACTTCAGTTGATTCTCTGATCTGAGAAGCTGGCTTATTTGGTAATGCCCTCAAAGCTAAAGGGATATGGCAGAGGGCAGCATCTTTGAGAGTCAGAGCAAAAACATTAACATGGCAAAGGTTGCATCTGAAATATAGATAAGTGTGGGGGTCCTCCCTGCCACGTCCTACACAGAGGAGAATAGGGTTAACTGCCGGAGGAGGATATTGGCGGTTTTTCTATTACCCACAGACTTCTCTACTCTATGAACACACAAAAGCCAATACTCTTTATGAGAGAGAGGGCTTGACGGGTCTGGCCATACCAGCCCTGGTCTCTTATAACAACAACATGGAGTCACCCAACTCTCCTTTATTTATAATATACAGGTAAAGGGGGCCAGGACCAGAAAGAGCTGCTTCTGTGATGGGCAGGATAGGGTGGAGTTAGGGAAGCCATTCTCTTTGGGGGAAAATTCCAGAAGGAGACAGGGAACCACTCTCATGCAGCGCCACATGCTTCCTGGCAGTTCCTAGAAGCCAGGCCTCTGTGTCACATGCCTCAACTTAGTCTAATTCTGCTAAATAAGGATAGCTTCCCACGCATAAGGAGGGAAGAGAATGTACAAAGGTAGAAATGACTATTGGTTCTGAGGAGTGAAGTAAGATTGTAAGTAGGTAGGTAAATAGCTAGTAATTTAGTATCTGGGAAGATCAACAATTAGTTGGTAAATATAGTATTTTATGGCAAATTAGTCAGGAAACAGACATTTTAGGTAGAGTCAGAATAGAGAACATGAATAGTATAAACATGTTGAGTTTCATTTTAATGCAGTACTGACTATATATTTTGAAAATGGCAACCTTTAATTGCCTTAAAGGTTACAAAAACCTTCCACTGAGCTCGTATTTCACCTTCTGTTTTTCAAAATTATGAATACACCAACCTGTTTTCCATTGTTTCTACTTCCATTTATTATTTGAAATGGGTGTCCTTTGTTGATACTATATATATATATAGTATATATATATAGTATATAGTATAGTATATATATATAGTATATATAGTATATATATAGTATATATATATAGTATATAGTATAGTATAATAGTATAGTATATATATATACTATAGTATATATATATACTATATATATATACTATATATATATATAGTATCAACAAAGGACACCCATTTATATATATATACATTTATATATATATATACACCCATATATATATATATATATACACCTTAGTACTTAAAATTGATCTATGCCATGCTATATACATTTCGCTAGAAGACATTGAACATTTTCCAGGTCTTTTGAGATTGAATAGTCTTCAATTTTCTGTCAAAAAATTATCTTTAAATAATGTAGTTAATTATTTTGACTTGAGATTTCTATGCCTCATGGGAAGACTTCCTTCTTCAGATGGACAAATGAAAATCATATCTATAAATGGTATACCACATGTTTTGATATATATGTATATATATTTTATATGTATACATACATACATATATACATAAATAAATATTTTATCTCATATACCTTTTTTTTAGTTATTAAGGCACTTAAAATCTACTCTCTTAGCGATTTCAAGTATATGATATATTGTTATTAACCAACCAAAGTCACCATGCTCTACAATCTATCTTGTCAACTGTTCTTCTTGTCCAAATTAAATTTTGTACCATTTGACCAACATTGTTTCCTTACTTCTGAGTACCTCTAGTAACCAGCGTTCTATTTTCTTATGTGTTTCAGTTTTATATTCTACATAAAAGTGAGGCCACATGCTCTTTGTCTCTCTGTGCCTGACTAGTTTCACTTAACATAATGTTCTCCAAGTTTATCCATGTTGCAAAAGACAGAATTTCTTCTTTTTTATCTCATCTTAATTAAACTGGAATTCCACATACATCAGGAGGGACCTTTATTCCTGTTAGGTCTCGGAAATTGTAGGCCTATTCTATCTCTGAAAGTCCATGAAACTCAAACTTAGTTAGAGAAGAGGGCAGGGGTTGTGGTACAGGGCACATAGTCAAATATTTGGAGGCACCACAAAGAAACTATAGAACAAAAGTCATGTCAAGTCTAGCTGGACAATTTAAAGCATTTTTGAACCAGAAAGAGATTCTTAGGAATTAGATTGCTTTCAGATCTATTCTTTTGTAATTATATTCCAGTGCCTTGATGGAAAGCTTCTGGTATCATGCTATCTACACTTTTTTTACCTGCCCAGATCTCTCTATAATATCTTTACCTGCCAGATCTGTACCAGATCTCTCTATATTTTCTTTACCTGCTCATAACCTTGACATATAGATCATAACCTTGTCTGTAGATTACACACTGAACCTGCTATTAAATTTCTAAGTTTTAGAAGAGACCCTACAGTCTCCTGTTTTTCAGTTTTGGAAGAATTATATGTGGCTTGGACTATTGAAACTTTGTTAGGTTTGGAAATAAAATATAAGCAAATATGATTTGAATGAAGATCTTAGGTGTTTGAAGAATAAATAAAACCTTATTATTTTGTCTATAAGATATTTCTTATACTTAAAGATATTTTGCTCTTTGGTATTTGAACTGCTTCATATACACAACTAAATAAATGGCCATTAAGCAAGTGAAGTGTTGCAGTAAAACAAGGCACAATTATGGTATAAATCAAATAGACCTCACTTTCAACTTTGAAATACAGGAAAGAAAGACCATGAAGATTATAAACTAGAATGATTGAATGTGAAATTTTGCTTATTTCCTATTTGTAGGTATGAATGTTGAAAAGTAATTTACTTTCTCTGAGTTTCCTAAATTTAAAAGATGGGAGTTATGATACTTCCTACTTTATAGGATTCTGAAAAATGAGATAAAGCATATGAAGTCACCCATTGCATTTAAGATATTACATAAATATTAATTGTTGCTATTTGAAAAAAAATCCATGTCTACTTTTCTAACTGTAATAGCCTCGGGTTATTTAAGTGACATGAGCAGTCTTGTATAATTTATCTTTGTTCATATTTTTAAAGATAGAAGTTTTAAGAGCAACATAATAGCCTTTATATGATAATATTACTACTGCATGCCTTAATGTTATTATTTTGCTGTGTTTAGGATTATACTTTGAGTTTGCCAGACTTTAAATTGAGTGGTCCAATTCTCTTTTCCTCTTCAGAATATTTACATTTAGTTTCGTTAATGGATAGTTTAGATTTATATAGCCTAAAGGAATACCTTTCACTGTAAAAATAATTACTGGGGTAGTGTGTGTGAGTATGCACGTGTGAGTGCGCGAGCATATATGCGTGTGTGTGTGTGTGTGTGTGTGTGTGTGTGTGTTTTGTGCATCTGTTCACATGAATTGTTACTGTTAAGGATTGCAAGATAACCTCAGTGAAGTTCAGTAAGTTGCCCACTGAGGTCTAGAAAGCCAGGCATGCAGCCTAGACTGGAGAGTGAATCTGGTGTGCAGAAAACCTAAAGAAGCATAAGGACACAGTATGCACCAAGAAAATAAGAAGCAGAAGTCATCGGGACAGTGAAGATATTTAGCAAAAACATTTAAGAGGGAAAAATATAATAATATTAGTTTAGTGATACATTTTTACTATAATTTTTGATACTAGTATAAAAGTGAATTCTGTAAATAATGATATGGGTATATTTAAGGGAAGAAAGCTTAGAATTTTCAGACTCCATTTTGTCTTTAGAACCCTGCATGGGGTCGGTTCACAAGGGGCATTACTGGCCAGTACCTGAGTCGTAACAATTTATGTTTGGGGCAGGTGGGCAAAGCATCCATGTTGAGGAATAAAGCCCTGCTTCCTGATGTTAAAAAAAAAAAAAAAAAAAAAGCCCATTCTAGTATGCTGATTTGCTTGAAGAATAAATGAATAAATTGTCCCTTTGTGATGAGATAAAGTTATCTTAAATCTCCATATAGAAAAGTTAAATTTGTAACAATATAGTTTAGAAACTCCTTCAGACTTAAAACTATTTTACATTAAGCAGCATTTCTCATAGTTTTATTTATACGTAAAATGTGCATATATTTAAAAATCTTGCACATTTTTTATTTTTGATCACATATATTTTCTTTTCATATATAGTAATTTTTCTGAGAACCAATTTTAATAGCATCAGATTTTTCTTTTAAGAACTTTGGTATGATATAATACGGATTTTATTCTGAAAAATAGCATAATTTGTTTTATAACTATGCAAATATTTCATAAATTGGTTCCTATAAGTGAATGTTCTTTTTGGAATCTGGAATGAATATTTCAAAGAAGCTAGTGACATTTAATAATATTTCGATAGAAACATTTTAGCGAAATTGATATTAATTATAAAATGACATGTAAGTGTATTTAAAGAGATTTACGGCAGGAAAATATTACCTTTTGTGTTTCATATGTGTAGTACTGCTCTATCATAATATAGAATTGATAGTTTGTGAGTTAGTCTATGCAGAAATTTAGGAGCAATTAGTTTCTCAAAAGTGCTAGCAAGGTTATTTTAAAAGACTTAGTCTAATAAATAATAGTAATATTTTTCTAAGAATTGATAAAGACAAGTAGTATAGAGTCAGTATGCAAGAGAAAGGGAGAGCAGTGTCTTGGTAAGACTAATGAGTGCCTGAAATACTCATCTTTGCTTTTCAAACTAAACCTTTTAGAGCACCAATCAGTCAAGGGTGGCAGGTAGTGACCATTAGGTGGATTCATTAACACCCTGCAGTCTGCTTGTACAGGGTGACCCACATCTGTCTTCATTAGAAGTTTTCTTGTTGCCAGTAGTGAACAGATGGGTCATTATTACCAACACTGCTCTCTGGACCTACCTGGAGGACATGCAAAGTCATCCCATACAGAACACATGTCCACATTTATACCTACTCTGATGTGAGAAAAATATTTTGAGTATTGGTGATTAAGATATTTTAGCCATTAGACTGCCTATGTAGATTCATATTTGTCAACAGTTTGCAAAAGTATTATTTTGGAGGAGAAGGAAATTATTTGATGTAATTATATATTATAGATATTCAGAAAAGTTAGGCTGTACTTGAATTGTAATTTGGGAATACTTTGGTTATATGTTTTTTATTCATATTTCTTGAATTTAATAGTAAAATTGAAAGACTTTAGTAGAGGCATAATATGTATGAATATGGTTATGATTGGTGACACTTCTATATAAAAAATACCACGTATTTAATGATTTTCTTCATTGATCTAATGGACTTCTAGTAGGACTATACCATATAACGTGATCCAATTTCAAAATTTAAGCTATTAAAAGCTTATATATATATTTATATATATATAACTTGTCTGATTTAAATAAAAGGCAAATCATGCTTATAGTGTTATAACATGCACTTTTAGCATTGAATTTTATCTTTAAAAAGACTTTCTTTCAATTATAGCAAGCACTTTTGTTAGAGTAAATTAAATATATTCATTGTAACATCCTGAATGTAGATGATAAGATATTGACTGTGCACATTTATCATTGTACTCCTTCTTCTCTTTTTATCTATTGAGAGATTTTGTTCTTTAACGCTCAGGGTCACCACAAGTGCAGCCTACCTGTATATACTTAGAACACTGAACAATGAAATGGTGTTACTCTTCTTGTAGTACTGTAGAGCAGTGTTGTAAATCTAGCATTTTTATTTAAAAATTTGGAGGCTAGGGTTCTGGGGAATTGGGGTATTAACAAATTATAGAAATTTGTTTTTTCCTTAAGTATAGCTAATGGGTTTATTTTCTTTCATGTAAATTTATGAGAGAAATGTATGATATCTCTCAAATTATAATAATAATACTGAAGGGCTAGATTAGCCTTTATTATTTTCTTAGGTGCAGATATTCTTTGCCCGAGGAGTCTGATGAAGAAAATTATGCCCTACTTTTCATTAAAAAGTTTTTTTTTTTTGTAGTCACTTTAGAGTGGGAAGAGAAACAAAGATTTTTAAGAATCATAACATTCAAATTCTGTGTCTGAGATAAAGCTTATTTTATTTTCAGGGTAAGTGCTTGCATTGATTTTCAAATTATGCAAGGAGCAAAGAGAAAAAAAGAATAGGAATATGTTGGAGCACTTGCCCAATATGTTACTTACACCATCATAATTTTCACTGAAGCAGCTGAAAATGACAAGAGATCATATCAATAACATGAAAATCTTTCATTCTGAGAGTAGGAACTTCAATATTGATGAACTTTGCTTTTGGATTTAACTTATTTTATTTGGTATTTGGATATTTAGGATTTATTATTATAATGTGACAGTTTTTACTGTTTTTATCTTGTGTGATATTTAAATAGTTCAACAAATGTGTAATATTTCTATGTTTTATCATTTTATCTCTTAATTTATATGTTGCACAGTACTGGCTCTCAAATACTTTGGCCTCAACATTTCCTTATACTCTTAAAAATATTAAGAACATAGGTGCTGACCATATAGCCCATTTTGTAGAGTGCTTGCCTAGCATGCTCAAGGGCCAGGGTTCAAATCCCTAGCACCTTGGAGGGGAAAAATATTAAGAACACAAAATAATTTTTATGTTGGTTATATCTATTGATACTCATTGCTAGAAATTGAAACCGAGAAAAACTTAAAATACAAGAATACTCAAACTGGGCATGGTGCACACACTTGTAATCCCAGTGACTGAGAAGGCTAAAGTAGGAGGATCGGAGTTCAAAGCCAGCCTTAGCAGAAGTGAGGCCCTAAGCAACTCAGTGAGACACTGTCTCTAAATAAAATACAAAATAGGGCTGGGGATGTTTTTCAGTGGTTGAGTGCCCCTGAGTTCAATCCCCAGTAACCGCCCCCTCAAAAAGAAGAGTACTTACGTATCTGTAAAAGGACAAAAGTCAAATAGGTAAATAGTTTTAATATTGTGAAAATAATTTTGGTCTTGAGAGTTCTCTGAAAGAATAGCAGGAACTCCCCAGGAATTACTGTAGCAAGCTTTGATAACCATGACTGTAGTATGTTTAAAGTTAGAGGTAGAATCATTTGTGTTTGTTGGTTAAATGCCTAGACCAGAGAAGAATCCTGTAGTACAGATTCTATTACCACATATGTTATTAAGTTGCGTTTTAATATATATAGTTTTTAATAAAACTATTTTATAGTTTAAAAGTAAAATTGCATCTTTTCTCCAAATATACAATGAAAGTATAATTTAGAATGAGTAAATGTTTCCTAACTATACCTGTTAGAATTATAGTGACCTTTAGAGATATTGCTGACATTTGCAACCCTTATATCAAATGTCTTCTAACATTATACTGTCAGAAGAGAATATGAGGATTGACTAGTTTGAAATGGCAGTCTTAGGGAAAGTCATAAACTTTGAAATACCCATGACTTCTTTTAATGTCAAGAATCACACATGGTAAATCTCAATATTTATTTTAATTCTTCTAACATCTCTACAAAATTTCAAAATTACACTCTAAGGAGTATCTTCATTTTTTATTTCTAATTTCTTTATTTAAAATTGGCATATAAGATTGTATTTATTTATAAAACATGATGTACTGCAGTATATATACCTTGTATGTGGTTAAGTCTAGATAATTAACAAATACATCACCTAGTAGTTACTGTTTGGGAAATAAAATCTCAAAATCCACTCTCTTGGCATTTTTCAAGCATATATTATTATTAACTATAGTCACCATGCTTTACAAAAAATTTCTTGAAGGCACTCATCCTATCTAACTGAAAATATATATCTTTTGACTGATCTCCTCCCACCCCAAACACTTAGTGATGACTACCATTCTGCTCTCTTTTATTTGTCATCCTTTTAGAGTCTCACAAGAGTACGATCATACAGTGTCTTTTGTGTCTGGCTTATTTCACTTAACAGTGTTCTCCAGGCTCATTGATTATTGTAAACAACAGCATTTCATTCTTTTTAATGGTTGAATGACATTCCATATACTTACACAGTTCTTCATGAGAACAGTCCTGGTACAAAGTGCCTTTTAATGTCTCCATGTATGTGGAAATGTGAAAGATTTGTGGAGAATTGTCTCCCAAACATCTAGAACTAGAACTTTGTTCTTCAAACACCAAATTCTTTTAGCCACTGAATTTCAGCCTAGAAACCATTACAAGTTATTACTTTTCTTTAGACATCTGTTAACAAACTTTCTATTATGATACTGAAGCCCACAGAAAATTAAGAGCTGATTTGGGGGACACTGAACACCACAGGTTGTGATTATGGATAGGGAGAAGGTAATTCTTTATAAATGACGTATAAGAATTTAAAAAACTTCTCAAAAGAAACTAATTAAAAGTTTCCAGTATTCTGGAAGTACCCCAAACTGGACTCTCCACAAGGGTAAAGAGATTTGATAAACCCTTTCATCAGAAACTCTTGCTATTTCATCAGGGTTGGTTTCTGAAGATTTATCTTGTTTGGAGCATCTTTGCCTGATTGTTCATTTCCCCTGACTCTCATTTTTGCTGAATTGGTGCATTTGTAGGGAAAAGGAGGTCAAGAGCTTCCAACTCTGCCAACCAAGAAAACTCTACCTGACAATATATTTTCTTTAAAAATAAAAGGGAAATAAAGATTTTTCACAAACAAAGTAAAGCTGAGGGAATTCATCAACCAGTGGACCTGCCTTATAAGATTTGCTGAAGGGTATGTTTCAAGTTGAAATGAAAGAACACTAAAACAAACATGCCAGCATAAGAAAGCATGGAACTTGTCAGTGAATGTACATATATATAAAAAAAAAAAAAAAAAAAAAAAGCCTCTTCAACAAAAATTGTGCTGGGAAAACTGGAAATCCATATGTAGCAGAGTGAAATGAAACCTCTGTGTCTTACCCTAAACAAAACTCAAAGTGGATCAAGGACTTAGGCACTAGAACAGAGACTCTGAGCCTTATAGAAGAAAAAGTAGGCCCAAATGTCCGTGTCCACCTAGGACATGACTTCCTTAACAAGACTCCTAAAGTGCAAGAAGTAAAATCAAGAATCAATAAATGGGATGGAATCAAACTAAAAACCTTCTTCTCAGCAAAGAAAACAATCAGTAACGCAAAGAGAGCTACTGAATGGGATAAAATCTTTACCACATGCACCTTGGGTAAAGTATTAATCTCCAGGATATATAAGGATCTAAAAACTTAACACCAGAAAAACAAATAACCCAACCAATAAATGGGCTAAGGAACTGAACAGACAATTCGCAGAAGAAGAAATATAATCAACAATTATATGAAAAAAAATGTTCAACTTCTCTAGTAATCAGAGAAATGCAAATCAAAACTACACAGAGATTTCATCTCACTTCAGTCAGAATGGCAATTATCAAGAATACCAGCAACAATAAATGTTGGTGAGGATGTGGGGAAAAAGGTACACTCATAAATTGCTATAAGTTGGTACATCCGCTCTGCATATTGGTGAAACCACTCTGGAAAGCAGTATGGAGATTCTTCAGAAAACTTGGAATGGATCCCCCATTTGACCTAGTTATCCCACTCCTCAGTTTATACCCAAAGGACTTAAAACCAGCATACTATAGAGAGGCAGCCACATCAATGTTTATAGCAGCTGAACTTACAATAGCTAAACTATGGAACCAACCTAGGTGACCTTCAACAGATGAATGGATAAAGAAAATGTTGCTTATATACACAATGGAATATTAACCTTAAAGAAGAATGAAATGGCATTTGCTGTAAATGAATGTAGCTGGAGAATATTGTGCTAAGCAAAATAAGCCAATTCCAAAGAACCAAAGGTCAAATGTTTTCTCTGATATGTGTATGCTTTATTCACAATAAAGTGGGGGACTAAAAATGAATGAAGGTACTTTGGATTAGACGGAGGCGAGTGAAGGGAGGGGAGGAGGTTTGGGGGCAGGAAGGATAGTAGAATGAATTGGACATTGTTACCCTATGTGCATATATGATTATATGACCTATATAATTCTACATCATGTATAACCAAAAGAATGAGAAGTTATACTCCATTTATGTATGATGTGAAAAAATGCATTCTCCTCTGTCATGTATAATGAATTAGAACAAATAAAATATTAAAGTAAGAAAAAATAAAATAGATAAATAAAAACTTCTCAGAGCTATTTATTGTGGTGGTAGGGCTCATATATCAGTCATTCTTGAGACAGTTACTATTCAGTGTCTATAATTCAGTAAAAAACACAATTATTTTATGATTACTTTCAATTACGTAGAAGATATATGCATGTGGAATACCAAATTCTCCAGTGATGAAGAACAAAGTAGATATTATAGTGCAAATGTCTTTTAAAAATGATAAATACACTTATAAATGTCCAATTATAGTAGGATGAATGAACACTCATATCTTTGAAAATAATTTCAAAAAATTCAAAGATGTTTGATGTTCATTCATATTCAGAAAAACAGTACCACATGGTGGTTATCACTCTAGTTACACTGTACACAATTTCTGGTACTCATTGTGAGTCCAGACTCAGAGAGCCTGTAAACATGGATAGTTTTTTCTTCTCTTGATTCTGGTTCATTTTAATATTTTCATGAAACTTGGAAGCCATTTAGATGGGGAGCCATTTTCAAATATTTGTGATTCATTCACAGATTTATCAAACAGATATTGTTTCTACTAAGTTCCAAGTACTGAGCTAACTTGCAGAGACAAAACGGTGAACAAAAGTATGTGTATTCTCTGTCCTCAGAGATTTTATAGTCAGTCTATCAAACAGCATGCTTCTGTGGAAACAAATCTAAGGAGAAGAGGTACCCAGCATTTTGAAAGTTTAGATAAAGAAATTTGGTCTCGTCATGGATATGAGCAGAAAGGAGGCTGTTCATTAGAAGTGAGGTTTGGAGCTTTGATTCAGGAGAACATAAAATAGAAGAAGGGGCAAGGAAAGTATATAGCAGCAGAGGAAACATCAACAGCCCTGTGGTAGAAAGAGGCATAAGGTAGTCAAAGAAACACAGTCTAGGAGTTACTTGATATACATAAGAAGATATTAAGAGATTATGCATAGTTGTAAAATCAACACCTTGCAAAATGATAGATTTAGCCATCCTAAGTCTTCTTGAGCACAACATCGAGAAAACTTATCAGAGAAGTGAAAATTAAAAACAACCAACAACCCTGCCTTTGTTTTCTTCTAACTCAATAATAAATGACTTATTGGATTCTGGATGATGATAGAAAAATATGGGTTTAAGAAGAAAATGGTTCTTATATATAATAACCAATAAAGTGTAATAATAGCAGGGGTTCAAGTACCAAAACTAAGTTGGAAGTACTCATTGTTGAAAACCTTTCTAAAATGCATTAGCCTTTCCTGCCATCTGTTCTTAACTGTATATGTAATAAGTTAATACACATAATTATTTAAGTCTGTGCTCTTTATATAAAATGAGATATCAAACATATTTTAAATTTTGGTATTGCTCTCTTTCTGCTCCAACAACTTTGTGAAGGTGAAATCTTTTTGATATTATTGACTGGAATACTATAAAGACAACCTATTTTAATATCAGAAGCACATTTTCCCCCCTTCTCTCACATCTCTATTATCTTTGAATTCAATTATTTTTCATGCATCAATTTATTGAGGAGTGGAATGTCCAAATAGTATATTACAGTTTGGTCATGTATTCTTATGTTTTTACAAATCTGTACATATTTTTTTCTCTCACCTGTCTCCCTGGATTCTCTTTCTCACTTCTCTTGTAATAATAGCAAACCTCTATTAATTCCTTCCTTGCTCTTACTATAAATTTTTACCTCTATCTTCTCTCCTTCTCCATCATAAACATCACATCTTACACTACTTCTGTTCCCTCATTGTCCATCATTTGAAAT
Organism: Sciurus vulgaris; assembly: GCF_902686455.1. Taxonomy (NCBI): domain Eukaryota; kingdom Metazoa; phylum Chordata; class Mammalia; order Rodentia; family Sciuridae; genus Sciurus; species Sciurus vulgaris. The sequence goes on from NC_136469.1 coordinate 61,519,209, forward strand.
GGTAAGCCCTTTTAGCAAACTTACTGTTTATATTGTAGATAGTAATTGAACACATCATTTCTGTTTATTGTGACAAAACTGTAAATGCCTTAATAGTAGAGCTATATGGTTTAAGGTTGTATATTGTTTGCATTGGGTGCTTTTAATATTGGTCTCCCCCTTAAAGGTGAGGTACTGGAAGCCTTCAGGGACACAATAGAACTACAGGATAGAAACTTTATTGCCTCAGATACAACCATAGATGGGAAGACACACAAACAACATGAAAAGTCAAGGGAACAAATCACCACAAACAAACCAAGATGTTCCAACGATAGAATCCATAGATAACATGGTAGAAGAAATGTGAGAGAAGTTTGGAAAATACATGGTTAGATTGATCTTCGACATAAGGATGGTATTGGAGAGAAAAATACAAGAAGTGAAAGATCACTTCAATAACAAGGCAGAGATTATAAAAAGGAATCAAGCAGAAATTCTTAAAATGAAGGAAACAATAAACCAAATTAAAAATTTAATGGAAAATATCACCAACGGACTACACCACATGGAAGACAGAATCTCAGACAATGAAGAAAAAATATATACTCTTGAAAATAAAGTTGACCACATAGAGAAGATGGTAAAAATCCAAGAACAGAGCTTCCAAGAAATATGGTATAACATGAGAAGATCAAATATAAAATTATTGGAGAAGATGAAGTGGATATACAAACCAAAGGAATGCACAATCTTTTAAATGACATAATATTAGCAAACTTCCCAAATCTAAAGAATGAAATGGAAGATCAACTACAAGAGACTTACAGGACCCAAAACGTGCAGAATTACAGCAGATCTACACCAAGGCATATTTTAATGAGAATGACTAACATACAGAATAAAGATAGAATTTTAAAGGCTGTGAGAGAAAAAAAAAATCACATGTAGGGGGAAACCAATTTGGATATCAGCTGATTTCTCAACACAGACCCTCAAAGTCAGGAGGAATAACATATGTCAACATATATCAACCTCTGAAAAAAAAATGGATGCCAACTGAGAATTTTATATCCAGCAAAATTAAACTTCAGATTTGAAGATGAAATAAAAACCTTCCACAATAAACGAAAGTTAAAAGAATCCATAACTCAAAACCTGTACTACAGAACAATCTTAGCAAAATATTCCATGAGGAGGAAATGAAAAAAAAAAAAAAAAAAAAAAAAAAGAAAGCCAACAAAGGGAGGAACTACACTAAAGTAAAAACCAGAGGAGAAACTAAATTAACTTAAAAACCAAAAATAAACCAAAATGACCCTGAATACAAATCCCATCTCAATAATGACTCTGAATGTTGATGGCCTAAACTCATCAATGAAAAGACAGAGACTGGCAGATCAGATTAAAAAAAAAAAAAAAAAAGACACAACAATATGCTGTCTTCAAGAGACTCACCTTCTAGGAAAAGACATCCACAGACTGAAGGTGAAAGGTTGGGAGAAAACATATCACTCACATGGACTGTGTAAACAAGCAGAGGTTTCCATTCTTATGTCAGACAAAGTCGACTTCAAGTCAAAGTTAGTCAGAAGGGATAAAGAAGGACATTTCATACTGTTTACAGGAATCATGCACCAGCAACATAACAATCGTAAATATATATGTCCCTAACAGTAGAGCATCTATCTAGATCAAACAAACCCTTTTCAACTTCAAAAAACAAATAGACCACAAGACAATAATACTAGGTGACTTTAACATATCTCTCTCACCACTGAATAGATCTTCCACACAAAAGCTAAACCAAGAAACTCTAGAAATAAATAATATAATCAATGATTTAGACTTAACAGACTTATATAGAGTATTTCATCCATCATCATGCAAATACTTTCTTCTCAACAGCACATGGCTCCTTCTCTAAAATAGACCATATGTTATACCACAGAACAACTCTCAGCAAATACAAAAACAAACAAACAAACAAAAAAACCCAAACAAACCCAGGAATACTACCTTGCATTCTATCAGATCAAAATGGAATAAAATTAGAAATCAATGATAAAATTAAAAAAAATAGAAACTACTCCAACACCTGGAGTCTAAATAGCATGCTACTGAATGATGAATGGATAAAAGAAGATCAAGGAAGACTAAAAAAATACATAGATAGAGGTCAATAAGAACATCGATGCAACATATCATAATCTCTGGGACACTGTGAAGGCAGTGCTAAGAGGAAAATTCACTGCATTGAGCTCACACTAAAAGAATCAAAAGTCAACACATAAATGACCTAACATTACATCTCAAAGCCCTAGGAAAAGAAGAACAAATCAACACCAAAAGCAGCAGAAGACAGGAAATAATTAAAATCAGAGCTGAAGTCAATAAAATTGAAACTAAAGAAACAACTGAAAAACTGACAAAACAAAAAGTTGGTTCTTTGAAAAAGTAAATAAAATTGACCAACTATTATTCACACTAACAGAGAGAAAACTCAAATTATCAAAAGTCATGATGATGAAGAAAATATCACAACAGATACTATTGAAATACAGAAGATAATTAGAAATTATTTTTAAAATTTATACTCCAATAAAATAGGAAAACTTGAAGACATCAGCAAATTTCTAGAGACCTATGATCTACCCAAACTGATGCAGGAGGACATACACAATTTAAACAGATCAATTTCAAGCAATGAAATAGAAGATTACATTAAAAGCCTACCAACCAAGAATAGCCCAGGATCAAATGAAGTCTCAGCTGAGTTCTACAAGACCTTCAAAGAAGAATTAACACCAATACTCCTCAAATTATTCCATGAAATAGGAAAGGAGGGAACCCTACCAAACTCATTCTATGAGGCTAGTACCACCCTGATACCACAACCAAAGACATGTCAAGGAAAGAAAACTTCAGGTCAGTATCCCTCATGACCATAGATACAAACATTCTCAATAAAATTCTGACAAATCACATACAAAAACATATTAAAAAGAGAGTGCAACGCATCAAGTGGTCAAGTGGTGTTCATCCCTGGAATTAAAGGTTGGTTCAACATACAGAAATCAATAAACATAATACATCACATCAAAAGACTTACACAAGAATCATATGATTATCTCATTAGATGCACAAAAAGCATTTGACAAAATACATCACCTCTTCATGTTCAAAAACTAGAAAAACTAGGGATCCTAGGACCAACCCTCATCATTGTAAAAACTATCTGCTGAGTCCAAGGCCAATATCATTTTAAATGGAGAAAAATTGAATGCACTCCCCTTAAAAGCTGGAACAAGTCAAGGAATGCCCTCTTTCACCACTTCTATTCAACATAGTCCTTGAAACTCTAGTCAGAGCAATCAGACAGATGAAAGAGATTAAAGGGATATGAATAGGAAAAGAGAACTCAAGACTATCACTATCTGCCCACAACATGATCCTGTATTTAGAAGATCCAAAAAATTCCACCAAAAAACCTTCAGAACTCATAAATGAATTCAGCAAAGTAGCAGGATATAAAATCAATACCCATAAATCAAGTGCATTTCTATACATCAGTGATGAATCCACTGAAAGAGAAAGTAGGAACACATTCACAGTAGCCTCAAAAAAAAAAAAATCAGGACTCAATCTAAGAAAAAAGGTGAAACATCTCTGCAGTGAAACTACAGAACTCTGAAGAAAGAAACTGAGGAGGACTTTAGAAGGTGGAAAGACCTCCCATGCTCCTAGATGGGCAGAATTTATATTGTCAAAATGACCATTCTACCAAAGGTGCTATACATATTCAATGCAATTCCTACTAAAATCCCAGTGACATTTTTCATAGAACTAGAAAAGCAAACATGAAATTCATTTGGAAAAATAAGAGACCCAGAATAGCCAAAGCAATCCTTAGCAAGAAAAGTGAAGCAGGAGGCATCACAATACCAGAGCTTAAAGTATACTACAGAGCAATATAATAAAAATAGCAAGGTATTGGCCCCCAAATAGACATGTAGACTAATGGTACAGAATAGAAGACACAAAGACAAACCCACATAAAAACAGTTATCTCATACTAGACAAAGGCACCAAAAACACTGGAGAAAAGAAAGCCTCTTCAACAAATTGTGCTGGGAAAACTGGAAATCCATATGTAGCAAAGTGAAATTAAACCTGTATCTTCTCACCCTGCACAAAACTCAGCTCAAGTGAATCAAAGACTTAGACAGTAGATCAGAGACCCTGTACCTAATAGAAGAAATAATAGGTTCAAATCTTTACCATGTTGGCCTAGGAACTGACTTCCTTAACAAGGCTCCTAAAGCATCAAGTAAAAGTAAAGAATTCATAAATGGGATGGATTCAAACTAAAAAGCTTCTCAGTAAAGGAAACAATCAATAACATGAAGAAAGAGCCCACAGAATGGGAGAAAATGTTTACCACGTGTACCTCAGATAGAGCACTAATCTCTAGGATATAAAGAACTCAAGAAACTTAACACCAAAACAAAACAAAACAAAACAAAGCAAACAAACAAACAAAAACACCCAGTTAAAATAAATAGGCTAAGGAATTGAACAGATATTTCACAGAAGAAGAAATGCAGTCGATCAATAAATATATGAAAAATGCTCATCTTTAGTGGTTAGAGAAATGCAAATCAAAACTAAGATTTCATCTCACTCCAGTCAGAATGGCATCAAGAATACAAGCAACATTGATGTAGCCTTAACTGTGTACTTTTAAAGAATTAATTGCATGTCAATAAAAAAGGATTGCAGTAGTTACAAAAAAAAAAAAAAAAATACAAGCAACAGTAAGTGTTGGTGAAGATGTGGGGAAAAATGTACCCTCATACATTGCTAGTGGTACTACAAATTGGTGCAAACCCTATGGAAAGCAGTATGGATTTTCCTCAGAAAACTTGGAATGGAACCCCCATTTGTCCCAGCTATCCCACTCATTTGTTTATACCCAAAACACTTAAAATCAGCATCTACAATGATGTAGCTACAACAATGTTTATAGCAGCACAATTCACAGTAGCTAAACTTTGGAACCAACCTAGATGCCCTTCAACAGATGAATGGGTAAAGAAAAAGTGGTACATATACACAATGGAACATTACTTAGCCTTAAATAAGAGTGAAATTATGGCATTTTCAGGTAACTGGGTGGAACTGGAGAATGTCATGCTAAGTGAAATAAACCCAACCCAAAAAATGAAAGACCAAATGTTTTCTCTGATAAGCAGATGCTAATCCATAATGCAGGGAGGTGGGTGAGGAAGAATGAAGGAACTTTGAATTGTGCAGATGGGAGTGAGGGGAGGGTAGGAGTTGTGGCGATATGCAGGATGGTGGAATGTATACATGTTGATTACATTATAGGTATGACTGCACAACATTCAGCCAGAGGAAGGAGACCTTGTGCTCCATTTGTGTACAGTGTATCAAAATGCATTCTACTGTCATATATGACTAATTAGAATAAATAAAAAAGTAAATAAAATTTAAAAAATATTGGAAACACAGGCTTTCTGGCTTTAGATGTATAATAACAGGAAATAGCATTAAAAAGGATGGATCAAATATTAATTTTTAAAAGCTAAATAACCCTAATTGGCTCATTGAATTAATTTTTTAAATTGAATATTGTAGAAGCTATATTAATAATTCTATTGTTAGTTTTTTCAGGCTCATTTAATTTCTATGGTGTTTGCATTGTGGAATTTCAAACTTTTATTGAGCACTTATTTGAAATAACAGTTCCAGAAATGTTATCTTTTAAAAGCATCTTCCCGAGGTTTTTCCATGGGGTGATCCAAGATGGCAGACTAGAGGGTGACTGCATCTCCAGTTGCTCCAGAACCCAGGATTCAAGAAGGGGAGGCATTGAGAGACTCGGACTAAAATAGAGCCTCGGGGTGAGTCTCCCCTACCTGGTGAAGCGCTGCCTGGGTGGCAGGCCCAGATTCGGGTGGCTTATTAGAGTAGGACAGAGCAGCTAGAGTCCTCCCCAGGCATCCTGTGCACTCTGGAGGTGGGCTCCTCCCACAGGGCCAGATTCTCCAGCATCTGGGAGCAGGTCCCCCAGTGAGAGCCTTCCTGCACAGAACCAAGCTTCAAGTCCCTGAACCAGGGCGGTGAGTTCCTGCCCACAGGTTGCTTCAAGGACTAAGACAGGGCAGCCAGGGACTTCCCCAAGCAGCCTGCAGCCCGGCCCCCTCTGGCGGGAAGCGCCTTTCCAGGCTAGCTTCTCAGATAGACCCCCCCAGTGAGAGCCTTTCCACACAGAGCCAGCTCCAAGTCCTGGAACCAGTAGAGGACTAGGGGCAGCTTTCCTTGGAAGCACTGCATTATCAAGTTACTCCAAGACTTCAGGCTACTGAAGGCAGGAAGGTAATACACTGGAAATCTATAGGGACAATATAAGCCAATATCACAAAGTCCCACTGACATCTGACCAATATGAGAAAACAAGGGAAGAAAATGTCCCAAAGAAACCTAGATACTATATCAATAAAACCCAATGACAGCATGGCAGAAGAAATGTCAGAAAGGGAGTTCAGAATGTACATAATTAAAACAATCAGTGAATCAAAAGAGGAGATGAAAGAGCTAATGCAGGATTGAAGGAGGAGATGAAAGAGCAAATGCAGGCATTAAATGATCGCACCAATCAACAGTTAAAGGAGCAAATACGGGAAGCAAGAGATCATTTCAATAAAGAGTTAGAGATACTGAAAAAAAACCAAACAGAAATCCTTGAAATGAAGGAAACAATAAACCAAGTTAAAAACTCCATAGAAAGCATAACCAATAGGATAGAACACCTGGAAGACAGAACCTCGGACATTGAAGACAAAATATTTAATCTTGAAAACAAAGTTGACCAAACAGAAAAGATGATAAGAAATCATGAACAGAATCTACAAGAATTATGGGATATCATGAAAAGGACAAATTTAAGAATTATTGGGATTGAGGAAGGCTTAGAGAAATAAACCAAAGGAATGAACAATCTATTCAATGAAATAATACCAGAAAATTTTCTAAATCTGAAGAATGAAATGGAAAACCAAGTACAAGAGGCTTATAGGACTCCAAATATACAAAATTACAACAGACCCACACCAAGGCACATTATTATGAAAATACCTAACATACAAAATAAAGACAGAATTTTAAAGGCTGCGAGAGAAAAGAATCAGATTACATTCAGGGGGAAACCAATAATAAATCAGCAGATTTTTTAATCCAGACCCTAAAAGGTAGAAGGGCCTAGAACAACATTTTTCAAGCCCTGAAAGAAAACGGATGCCAACCAAGATTCTTATACCCAGCAAAACTTACTTTCAGATTTGACGATGAAATAAGATCCTTCCATGATAAACAAAATCTAAAGGAATTTACAAAAAGAAAGCCAGCATTACAGAACATTCTCAGCAAAATATTCCACGAGGAAGAGATGAAAAACAATGATGCAAATCAGCAACGGGAGGAACTAGCCTAAAGGAATAGCCAAATAAAGGAGAAACCAAATCATATCAAAAAACAAAAATGAGTCAAATGACTGGGAATACAAATCATATCACAATATAACCCTGAATGCTAATGGCCTGAACTCATCAATCAAAAGACATAGACTGGCAGATTGGATTAAAAAGAAAAATCCAACAATATGCTGCCTGCTGGAGACTCATCTCATAGAAGAGACACCCATAGACTAAAGGTGAAAGGATGGAAAAAATCATACCATGCACACAGACAAAAAAGAAAAAAAGCTGAAGTATCCATCCTCATTTCAGATAAAATGGACTTCAAGTCAAAACTAGTCAGAAGGGGTAAAGAAGGACATTATATACTGCTTAAGGGAAGCATAAATCAGCAAGACATAACAATCATAAACATCTATGCCCCGAACATTGGCTCATCCATGTACGTCAAACAAATCCTTCTCAATTCCAGAAATCAAATAGACCACAACACAGTAATACTAGATGATTTTAACACACCTCTCTCACCACTGGATAGATCATCCAAACAAAAATTGAATAAAGAAACCATAGATCTCAATAACAAAAGCAACAATTTAGACTTAACCGACTTATATAGAATATACCATTCAACAAAGACTGAGTACACTTTCTTCTCAGCAGCACATGGATCCTTCTCTAAAATAGACCATGTCTTATGCCACAAAGCTACTGTTAGCAAATACAAGAAGATAGAGATACTACCTTGTACTCTATCAGATCATAATGGATTGAAATTAGAAATAAATGACAGAATAAAAAATAGAAACTTCTCTAATACCTGGAGATTAAATAATACACTATTATATGATGAATGGATAACGGAAGACATCAGGAGGGGAAATTAAAAAATTTTTAGAAGTAAATGAGAACAAAGACACATCATATCAAAATCTCTGGGACACTATGAAAGCAGTACTTAGAGGAAGATTTATTTCATGGGGTGCATTCAACAAAAGAAGTAGAAATCAACAAATAAACGACGTAACACTACAGCTCAAAGCCCTAGAAAAAGAAGAGCAGACCAACACCCAAAGTAGTAGAAGACAGGAAATAGTTAAAATCAGAGCCGAAATCAACGAAATTGAAACAAAAGAAACAATCGGAAAAATTAAAATAAATAAATAGTTGGTTCTTTGAAAAAATAAACAAAATTGATAAACGCTTAACCACGCTAACAGAGAAAAAGGGAGAAAACTCAAATTACTAAAATTCGGAATGAACTAGGAAACATCACAACAGACACGAGTGAAATACACAACATAATTAGAAGCTATTTTGAAAATCTATACTCCAACAAAACAGAAAACCTCAAAGACATCAACAAGTTTCTACAGACATATGAATTACTTAAACTGAATGAGGAGAACATACACAACTTCAATAAATCAATTTCAAGCAATGAAATAGAAGAGGTCATCAAAAGCCTACCAACAAAGAAAAGTCCGGGACCAGATGGGTTCTCAGCCGAGTTCTACAAAACCTTTAAAGAAGAGCTCATTCCAATACTTCTCAAAGTATTCCATAAAAGTAGAAGTGGAGGGAACCCTCCCAAACTCATTCTATGAAGCCAATATCACCCTGATACCTAAACCAGACAGAGACACATCAAGGAAAGAAAATTTCAGACTAATATCCTTAATGAACATCGATGCAAAAATTCTCAACAAAATTTTAGCAAATCGCATACATAAACATATTAAAAAGATAGTGCACCACGATCAAGTGGGTTTTATCCCAGGGATGCAAGGTTGGTTCAACATCCGGAAATCAATAAATGTCATTCACCATATCAACAGACTAAAAGTTAAGAATCACATGATTATTTCAATAGATGCAGAAAAAGCATTTGATAAAATACAGCATCCCTTCATGCTCAAAACACTAGAGAAAATTGGCATAGTGGGAACATTCCTTAACATTGTAAAGGCCATCTACACTAAGCCCATGACCAATATCATTCTAAATGGTGAAAAACTGAAAGCATTCCCCCTAAAAACTGAAACAAGACAGGCATGCCCTCTTTCACCACTTCTATTCAATATAGTTCTTGAGACTCTAGCCAGAGCAATTAGACAAACCAAAGAAATTAAAGGGATACAAATTGATAAAGAGGAACGCAAACTATCCCTGTTCGCTGATGACATGATTATATATTTAGAGGAACCTGGAAATTCCACCAGAAAACTCTTAGAACTCATAAGCGAATTCAGTAAAGTAGCAGGTAACAAGATCAATGCTCATAAATCCAATGTATTTTTATACATAAGTGATGATACTTCAGAAAGAGAAATTAGGAAAACTACCCCACTCACAATAGCATCAAAAAAAATCAAATACTTGGGAATCAATCTCACAAAAGAGAGAGTTCTACAATGAGAACTACAGAACACTAAAGAAAGAAATTAAAGAACACCTTAGAAGATGGAAAGATCTCCCATGTTCTTGGATAGGCAGAATTAATATTGTCAAAATGGCCATACTACCAAAAGTGCTATACAGATTCAATGCAATTCCAATTAAAATCCCAATGGTGTACCTCACAGAAATAGAGCAAGCAATTATGAAATTCATCTGGAAGAATAAAAAACCCAGAATAGCTAAAGCAATCCTCAGTATAAAGAGCGAAGCAGGGGGTATCGCAATACCAGATCTTCAACTCTATTACAAAGCAATAGTAACAAAAACGGCATGGTATTGGTACCAAAATAGACAGGTAGATCAATGGTACAGAATAGAGGACTTGGTCACAAACCCAAATAAATACCATTTTCTCATACTAGACAAAGGTGCCAAAAATATGCAATGGCAAAAAAATAGCCTCTTCAACAAATGGTGCTGGGAAAACTGGAAATCCATATGCAACAGAATGAAACTAAATCCCTATCTCTCACCCTGCACAAAACTCAACTCAAAATGGATCAAGGACCTTGGAATCAGACCAGAGACCCTGCATCTTATAGAAGAAAAAGTAGGTCCAAACCTTCAACTTGTTGGCTTAGGATCAGACTTCCTTAACAGGACTCCCATAGCATAAGAAATAAAAGCTAGAATCAACTACTGGGATAGATTCAAACTAAAAAGCTTTCTCTCAGCAAAGGAAACTATCAGTAATGTGAAGAGAGAGCCTACAGAGTGGGAGAATATCTTTGCCACTCATACTTCAGATAGAGCGCTAATTTCCAGAATCTATAAAGAACTCAAAAAACTGTACACCAAGAATACAAATAATCCAATCAACAAATGGGCTAAGGAAATGAACAGACACTTCACAGAAGAAGATGTACAAGCAATCAGCAGATATATGAAAAAATGTTCAACATCTCTATTAATAAGAGAAATGCAAATCAAAACTACCCTAAGATTTCATCTCACCCCAATTAGAATGGCGATTATGAAGACTACAAGCAACAATAGGTTTTGGCGAGGATGTGGGGAAAAAGATACACTCATACATTGCTGGTGGGGTTGCAAATTAGTGCAGCCACTCTGGAAAGCAGTATGGAGATTCCTCAGAAAGCTTGGAATGGAACCACCATTTGACCCAGCTATCCCACTCCTTGGCTTATACCCAAAGGACTTAAAATCAGCATACTACAGAGATACAGCCACATCAATGTTCATAGCTGCTCAATTCACTATAGCCAGATTATGGAACCAACCTAGATGCCCTTCAGTTGATGAATGGATAAAGAAACTGTGGCATATTTATACAATGGAATATTACTCTGCCATGAAGAATGATAAAATTATGGCATTTGCAGGCAAATGGATGAAATTGGAGGATATCATGGTAAGTGAGATAAGCCAATCTCAAAAAACTAAAGGACGAATGATCTCGCTGATAAGCGGATCAGGACATATAAGGGGGGGGTAGGAGGGGTTAGCGTTAGGTTTAGGGTTAGGTTTAGGGTCAGGTTTTAGAGGGTGGTAAGAATGGAGGAAGGGAGGACTGTATAGAGTTAAAAGAGTGGTGGGAGGGGTGGGGAGAAGGGAAAAAATAACAGAATGAATCAAACAACATTGCCCTATGTAAATTTATGATTTTTAATTAAAATAAATAAATTTAAAAAAATAAAAGCATCTTCTCTTGATAAACAAATGTTTAATTTTAGTCTCCCATTGTATAATTATTTTCATCTGAGGTGAACTAGACTGATGGTTTAGATTCTCTAAGAGGAGAGATGTGAGAAGGAAACATTTCATTAATGTCCTGTTACAACTGATGAGACTGTGTTTGAATAATGAATGTTTTGATATCCATAAATGCTAAGCTCTTAAAAAAGGAAGTGAATTTCTTCAGGTTTCTGCATGCATGTTATATTTAGTAAAAAGATGTATAACTGATATTTATTGTCAGAAATAATAAACTTGTGAATAAATAAAGACGTCACTTATATGCTTACAGATACAGAGAATGAGGTGATTTGAGAACATGTGAAACAATGGTGAAAGTGATTTATGGATATTATATCTTACTGACTCACAGATGGAAACATTAATAGTTGGTCTAGTCAAAAAGGAACTTTGCTATCACTAAGAGTAAATGAGATTCTCCCACCTAGACACCAATATTAGCATCTCCTCCTTTATTTGCAACAAAACCAAAAAACAGAAAACAAAAACAACAAAACTCTGCTCCCTCCCAATCTTTTTTTCCTCACATATTGCCTTGGACATTTGGGTCCAAGGTCTGAAAGTCTAGCCCATATTGTCGTACTTTCAATTTGTCTACTCAGAAGAATGCAGCACAGAAACCTTAGCTTGGCAGCATAGCACCATCAGGCATTTGTCTTCTTACAGTCTCACAGCAATACAACTCAGGTGCAAGAAAAATAAATCCACATTGTGTGGGTATAGGATTTCTGATATATAAGCCTATGTCCAGTTGGAGTCCATATCTCTTTAGCAACTTCATAGGCATGGCTTTCGAGATCACCATTAGGGACATAGTTATAAGAGATATCATACTCAGGGAAGCCCAAAGCCTGGGATCCCCATCAAATATTTGTAGTTCTCATTCCAGATACAATGTATAATCAGGTATCATTTTTACCCAAAGTAATATTACCTGCAACATAGTTGACTATACTTCTTGTGTTACCAGTGCAACAGAGCCTGACTTCTGCCATTTTTGCACTTAACCAACAACCCTATGGGATATCTCATTTATCCTAACATTCTAGAACCCATTATACTACTTCTCATGAAATAAGTACCTATATTTTTATTTTAAATATAATAATATTAAATTTAAAGAGGATTTCCTGACCCTTCTTGTCACAGTAATAATTATGCATTACATTGCTATTTCTTTTATCTCTTCAGTCATTCATTATGCATTACATTACTATTTTATCTCTTCAGTCATTCATTCCACTCTGTGTTCAGCTTGTTTTGAAGTGCCTATTCTATATACATCTACATTTCATAGCAAAGATCTCATTCAGTTTCATGGCTTTGGATACCATTTATGTGGTGACTACTCACAAATTTCTTTTCAATACCCTCACTCTTATTGTAGATGTATATATTTTTTATTGTACTTTCAACATCTCTGCTTGGATAGACATCCTCTATCACCCATGTCCAAAGTAGAATTCTTTTCCCTGTATCTGTCTTTCCCACCCAATCCTGCAAGTCTGTCATTATATAGTAGCAGCGTATTTTTCTAAAACACTTAGGAGTTTTAATTGATCTCTCTCTGTAGAATCTGTTACCGTGTCCTTTCAACTTCTGTTTTTATGATATATCTCTAACATGCTCTTATCATTTTTACAACTGTTATCTCGGTTGAAGTCATAATCATTTCTTTTTCAGATTATTCTGATAGTCTTACAAATTTTGCCCCTTTCCACACTACACCCTCTTAAGTATTCTACATAGAGCATTTAGATATCTTTTAAAAATAACATCAGATCTTGTCCTTCCCTTACTCTAAACCCTCTTAATTCTTACCCTTAGGATAAAGTCCATCTATTTTATTATGTTTATTAGGTCTTCAATTTCATCATTTGCTACTTTTCTCCTAATTCTTTTATATTCCACTGACCTTTTTTCATTTTCTGTGAACATGGCAAGCTGTTTCTGTCTCTAGCTATTTTAAAATTATTATTCCTTCTGCTTGGAATGCCTTTGTTGTTAAAAGCTTTCCCCCTCATTTCATTCAGATTTCTGCTGAAGTATTACCCCATTAGACAGGCCTTCCTTTACCACTCACTCTAGTCACCCACCCTTATATAACATTTTTCATTGTTCAACATTATATATACTTTTATGCACTATATATTCACATATATATAGTGTTTAAAATTCTAGCTCCAGGAAGACATTTTATTTTGTTAATTTTATTTAGAGCACTTAGGAAGAGCCTGGCCTATAGTAGATTTTTACTAAATATTTGTTAAGTGAATCAAAGAGTGATCAAGGATAGGGAGTTGAGTTATACTATAAAATGTCCTGTCTCCTTGTGGGACTGAAACCAATTTTACTGGATAACCTAGGGAGGAGAGGAGTATGGTAGTAGTAGGTATTTCACAAGGTAAAGATACAGTAGGTAAAGTTTTGCTGCATAACTTTTAATTGTTTAAAAGCAGGGTTTTAATATGCTCTAGACCTGTACAGATTTAGTTCTGAACTACTTAATGAGACCTGCTGTATTGTTATGGTTTGCATTTAGAATGTCCCCCAAGGGTTCATGTGTTGAAAGCTTGGTCCCCAGTGCAGCAATGTTCAGAGGTGGGGATTATGGGAAGTGATTGGATAATGAGGGCTCTGGCCTAATTGGTAGATTAATCCATTGATGGTTCAATGGACTACAGGGAGGTGGTGGAATCTGTATGTGGTTGGGCGTGGTTGGAGGAATAGGTTACTGGGGGCATGCCCTGGAAAGGTATTTCTTTTCCCTGACTCCTTCCTTTCTCTGTCTCTGTTTCCTGGTTCATGAACTGAGCAACTCTCTCTGTCATGCTTTTCTACCATGATATTTCTGTCTTGGAATCAGCCTACCATGGATTGAAACCTCTGAAACTATGAACCAGAGTACAGCCTTTCTCCTTTAAGTAATCTATGCCAGGTATTTTGATCATAGTGATGTAAAGCTGACAAATAATACATGTAATAGACACTATGATCATCTTGATATGTATGATTTCTGATCTTCCTCTTCATTCTCCTACTTTTACTACCATGTGTCTCTTTATGCTCAGAGAAAGCTTCATGAGTGTCAACCAGTGTGGTTGCACAGAGCCACATAATGAGAGGGTTGCAAACATTTTTTAATTTCTCTACTGCTGCTGCCTTGAAATTTTAAATGATTTTTGAACAAAAATCCCACATTTTCATTTTACAACTTAAGAGTGGTTAAAATTTTTTAATAAAAATATAGTTAAAACTTTTTTAAGGAAATAGATGATTTGTCAAGAAATTCTGAGCTTTAAATATCTAGAGAGGGCACAGTAAATAGCCCTTAACAAAAGAAACCTTTTATGTGGATTACTTTTGCTCATAGTAATGCAAAGATTATTTTCCCTCACATTCATAATTGTTTAAAGTATTCCTTTTAAAGAACAACTTTTCTCATTTATATTTTGGTCCTTTGAAGTAAATTGTAAAAAATGTGAAGCACGAAACTAAACATTATATGGAGTAACATCTGTGCTTTCTGTACCCTATTCCATGGGGTTATGCATTTTAATTTGATTTCTTGCTAAGTATCAGCTGTTTTACATGAAAGTTATGAAAACATAATGATCATGAAAGGATGGTGAAAAGCAATAACTGGAACATAATCTAATCTGTTTATTTTTAAAAATTTATGTTCTGAAACTGTGATATTTCTCCCCTATAT
This sequence comes from Sciurus vulgaris, assembly GCF_902686455.1. NCBI lineage: Eukaryota > Metazoa > Chordata > Mammalia > Rodentia > Sciuridae > Sciurus > Sciurus vulgaris. The sequence goes on from NC_136469.1 coordinate 61,534,575, forward strand.
CATAAAATTTTAGTTTGTTTATAGGGACTATATCTTACAAAGATCAGAGAAAGGATTTAGCTACATGTTAGAGACTTTAGGATAAACTAAACAAGTAGATAATAAATTTGATTTGAATCATGATCAAAGCCCAAAATTGAAGACTAATTAAAAAGTCCTTAATGTTTCATATATTGGAAGTATATCATCCAACAAATGAATTTTCAAATTAAAGAATCTAAAACATCAGATATATATCTATCATTTCCTATTTAAAAAAATAAGATGTATGCATAGGATTTAAAGATCTTTAGCATTAAGGAGAAATAACAGCATTCTTATCTCAAAATGATGTCAAAAGAAGATAATCAGTACTTCTATAATTATGTCTCAAGACAATTCATATAATTCTTGTGAAGGACAGATAAACTTATTTATTTGTCATCTAAGCTGATATACAGAATTAAATGGAGAAGGAAGCCCATGATGACATAGGTACTTAATTCTTTAGTCAGGAACTGCATTTATTTATACCACGATTTTGATTTTTCTATTATTTGCTCATCCAGGTATTTGGAGATTGATTTTTAAAGGTTTCATAGGTATAATTAGTGGCTCTTTTATAGTCAGTCCCTGCTAAATGTTTCTATAGAAACCAAAATGTTAAAAGATATGGAGTGCTATGTATTTGTACTCTAAGCAAGGGTTACCAAAGTATGATCATCAAAAGATGGGTTATCACAAAGTTGATCTCCAGTTACCTTTTCTCTTTTGGTTTTATTAAAATTAGTGACATTCTAGAGAACTATTCTGATGATACTGTAGGAGAGAAGGTTAATTGAAAGTACATCCTATTCTGTGGTCAACAAATATATGAAAAAATGTTCAATATCTCCAGTAATTAGAAAAGCAAATTAAAACTACACTGAGATTTCATCTCACTCCAGCCAGAAGTAACAATAAATGGTGGCGAGGATGTGAGGAAAAAGATACACTCATTCATTGCTATAAATTGGTGCATCCACTCTGCAAATTGGTGCAACTACTCTGGAAAGCAGTATGGAAATTCCTCATAACTTGGAATGGAACCATCATTTGACCCAGTTATCTCACTCTTCGGTTTATACCCAAAGGACTTAAAATGAGCATATAACAATGACACATCCACATCAATATTTTTGGCAGCTCAGTTCACAATAGCTAAACTATTGAACCAACCTAGGTGCCCTTCAACAGAAGAATGGATCAAGAAAATATATGTACACACAGTGGAATATTACTCAGTCATAGAAATGACTTTATGACATTTGCTGGTAAGTGGATGGACTTAGAGGCTATCATAGTAAGTGAAATAAGCCAATCCCTAAAACCAATGGTTGAAAGTTTTCTCTGGTATATGAATGCTAACCCACGATATAGTCAGGGGAGAGGAAGAATATATAGTTCAGTGAAGAAGATATAGTTCAGTGGAGCCGGTTATGGTGGCACATGCCTGTAATCCCAGTGGCTCAGGAGGCTGAGGCAGGGGGATCAAGAGTTCAAAGCCAGCCTTAGCAAAAGGAGGTGCTAAGCAACTCAGTGAGACCCTGTCTCTAAATAAAATACAAAATAGGGCTGGGGATGTGACTCGGTGGTCAAGTGCCCCGAGTTCAATCCCAAGTAACATAAAAGAAAAAAAAAAAAAACTTTAGTGGATTAGACAAAGGGGAATGAAGGGAAGGGAGGGAGGATAGAAATAGAAAACAGAATAAATTTGATATAACTTTCCTATGTACATATATGAATACATTACAGTGAATCTCACCACTGTGTACATCCACAAGACTGGGATCCTAATTAAAATAAGATATTCCATGTTTCTATAAATATATCAAAATAGATTTTGCTGTCATTTATAACTAAAAAGGACCAATAAAAAAGAACATACTATTGAGTTTTTGAAAAGTTATTAACAATACAGCAAAACCATTTAATTAAAAGCTCATTTATGTGTATATATGTACATATACACACATATATGCTCAGATAGAGGTATGAAAGGATATTTACTAAAATGTTAATAGTGGTAAGTTATTTGAGATGGGGTGATGGGAGGAATGGTAATTCAATGAACTGCCAATATTAAGAAAAAATTAATAAGCAATTTTCATTTAAATACAGAAGACTAAGGCCGGTGAACCAGAGCTTTATTTGAGGAGTTCAAGGATATTTAAATTCCCTTCTCATATCAAGATATAAATAATAGGAGCAATAAGAAATTTTTCTTCAAAAGATATATCAAGCAGTAAGTTCCATGCATATCCTAAAAGAACAGCTGCCAGTTCTTTCTTACCTTTCAGTTTCTTCTCTCTTACCTAAGGAATTTTAGGAAGAGATAGATTTTGTACACACCATTTATAGTTCAATGTGAATTTGTTTATCTTTTATGGATAACAAACAACCCCTGTACCACCGTGATGGTATCAAGCAATTTTTCTCTATTCTTCTCCTTGATATCTGCACAAAATTTCCAAAACCACTGTGTCACATTTACTTTTCTTCTGTTCCTAAAAAGAAAAAAATGTTTTTCCAAAGAAAGATAAAATGACATCAGTATAGAAAATAATTTAGATTACAGTTTTGATAGAATCATCTTTAACTTTGATAGAATCCCTTTTAACTTTGGCAGGTTAGACAACTTTCTCAACATCTTTAGCCATCTAACTCTGGTGGGATCTATAATTTAATAAATGATAGACTTGAACAGGATTCAGTAGTTGTTTGAATCTTTTAAGAAACTTCATACATTGATTATCCATTCTTCTGAATTGTCTAAAGACTGAAGGAGTCTTGTATAAGGAGGAGGACATGGGACCAACTGTTTGCATGGACCAATGGGATACTTGGTTGGTAATGATTACTGGTTAGTAATAATGCATGTTCCGTTGCCTTGTAGTACAGTACATTGTATACTTGTCACTTACAGAGATTTTTTTTTTTCTAGTCCTGGTAAGGCTTGACTAAACCATATGCATCCGTGATGAATTCTTTCTAACTAGTGCCTGCATTGTATATTTACAGTTATTGGTTAATGTTTGCAGGCTTTACACTTGCAGATTTTACAGACAATCTTTACCAGGTGGAAAACTATTGTCCACAGCTAAACCATGGCCATTAGATCTGCTTCTTTTTGTTTAGGTGTGTAAACTAAAAATTAATTTTATAATTTTTCTAGGATTATAAAATAATACAGAAGACTATTCAACAGAGGCCTGCAAAGCCTAAAATACTTCTTTTTGGCCATTTACAGAAAAGTTTTTCCCACTTCTGATCTATGTAATATGACCCTGGAATAAATTTCTTGAAGCAAATTACAAATACATTGACCTAGTATGTGAACAAGCGTAGCAGGTATGCATCCCTGAGACTAGTCTCTGAGAAGACTAAAATGTTTCCTGTTCTGAATGGTTTTGAACGTTTCAGTCTAATCATCCCTTCTCTTCTTCCTCCTCCTCCTTCTCCTTTTTTTTAATGTTATCAATGCATAAGACGAGCTTCTTACATGGAATGATGACCACAAAATGTTGATATTGAATTTAGTCTCTGTCAGCTCCACCATCAAGTATTGTTGTCTATCATTTTTGCATAGTAAACCCATCCTCAAAGCTCAAGCATCTTTCCATTTGTCTTAGTCTGTTTTCTCTGCTATAATAGGATGTCACATACTAGATAAGTTATAAATGATTGTAGTTTGTTTGGCTCAGTTTCTGGAGGCTGGGAAGTCTGAGATCAAGGGGCTGTACCTTCCTACTGATGATGAAAGAACATGCAAGAGCAAGAAAACGAGGGCTGGATTTATGTTTTATTACAAACTCATTTCCATGATAACTAACCTGCTCCTATCAAAACAGCTCTGGGGGGTTTGAGAAGGTGGCAGAATGGAATAAGGCAGTGAGTCCCCATCTCCTCACAACATGAAAAGAAGGCAATGAAGGAAAAGCAGAATTGAGAGGTGGGTGACAAAACAAATCCTCTAAGACTCAGTTTTACAAAGTTTGAGATCTGGAGATCTGGAGAGACTTAAAGAGTGGTTAGCAGAGTAGAAAATAAGTGTAGAGTTCCCTAACTCTGAAATCAAAACAGGGTGGGTGAAGTGGGGAGGAGCAACAAAGGGAGAAAGAGGAGTGGCAAAGCTCTGAAGCTCATCTACTTTTAAAAGCATTTGGGAAGGCAGACAAAATTAAAGCCTGAATCAAACAGCACTTTCTTTGAGGCAGAGCAATTTAAAACCAAATTTTGAATAGAAAGCTGTGCTGGGGTCTGTAGCCATTTTCTGGAAGCCTCAGCCAGCTACTCACCCCTTAATCAACATGGCATCTTCCTGTGTCCACAAAGTTGCAAAGTAAACCAGATGATGTCTCCTGTGGCGGGATCTCTTAAGAATCTGGCTACAAAGAACTTCTAGAGGGATTGACTAGCTGAAAATTGCTGAAACTTCCTCCCCTGAACAAGGGGAGTGGGAGGAGCAGATCTGTGAAGGCAAGTGCAGCAACCCAGGCAGAGGCAAAATGTTCTGTGCAGCCTCCTTGGATCCAGGCAGAGATGGAGTGGCAAGGTAGTTTAGCTCTGATCAGAGGAAAGCAGATCCATCAGGACCACACCAGGCCTGAACACTGACATTGCAGGGAGGCACCATGGGAAATTGCCTGAATGCTAAGAAACCTAGAGGGACTGTCCCCTCATTTGTGAGGAAGCTGCCTGAATATCCAGTGATATAGAAGTCCGGTTCCCAGATGGTAGCAGCTAGAAGAAGGTGGCTAGGACAGGTTGCCGGAGTACCCAAGGAAGCTTAAGGGGAAGGCGCCCAGATCGCTACCATAGGCAGAGGAAAGTCAGTCAAGCTGGAAAGTTACCTGGTCTGAGGCAGCAGTGAGCAATTGCTCCCAACCTGACCCATGGTCACAACTGGTGAGTGAAAGGAAATTGAACACTGGACCTTGTATCAATCAAAACCAACAGAAGGAACTGGCACCTGCCATTCACATCCTGGTCAGTAGAAATTAGAACCAAGGTGAATCACCTGAGTCCATTTACTACAGTAACCTTGAGAGTGGCATCAGCCAGGGTAACACTTCTGTACCATAGAACACCTGTGGAAAATCCACAACCAGAGGACCTGTGCTTACAGACAGCCACCAGGCTCTATATCATGATGAAAAGGGTCCTGTAGAGGGGAGCAGATACATGGAGACCCACAGCAATTTTAGGGACACTCCAGAGCCCTGCATTCTGAACTCCTGCATACAAAAGAAGTAACCAAGACACAGTACTGCCCAATTAGAGCAGTCAGTCATAGGCCCATGAGCTGACAGACCACCACTGACTGGTGGATCATCCACAGCAACTAGGGTGTGCTCCAATAACTGTGGAGAGATCCACAGCCAAAGAATGATGGAAATCTGTTAAATGTCCCAAATCCTAATGGAATCCAAACCAAGATTCAACAAGAATTTTCTTCGCCTTGGCATGGTTTATTATAAATAACTCTAAAATCAACTTTGATCATATATGTCACTCTTTGATTTGATTGTTACCCTAATAGCCAATATTGTTGTATCTTCAAGCTTGTAATAGTTTAAAGCATTGTAATAATTTTTTGTTTTTCTACCTGTAGTTTATATTTACTCCTTTTACCCCTTGCTTACCATCTTACATCATCTGCTATTACCCAAAATTTGCACCTTTGTTTTCTTTTTACTTGGTGTATATTATTATTCTCTGTCTCTTTTGCCCAATATTTCTTCTTCCCCTCTTTAGCTCTAATTTAATATTATAGCAATTTTGCTAAATCATTTTTTGACCTATTCCAGATTTTACTACAAGTTTATACCTCGATTGAGGAACTATGGAAAACAGTGTCAACAAGTTTTTTATTTGTTTGTTTGTTTGTTTTCCATAAGGTTGAATAGGATGAGACTTAGCTCTGAAATAGTAAATAGGGTTGAATGGCATCTCTTAAAGTGCTGCTGTTACTGGGATTAGCAGAGGTCACACATTAAGTTAGAGTATCAGTATCTGGATATTTGCCCAACACTTAAGGGCTCTTAAGAGAAAGAAGTTCACAAAGTAGTCCCTTCCATAAAAGAGGAAGTGACACCTATCCCCATAGATGTGTAGACATACAAACAGTGTGGAAAAACAAGGGAACAAACAACCCCAAACAGCTCATAATGCTATAATAACTGATTCCCTTGACACTAAAGTGGAGAAATGTCAGAGAGAATTTAGAAAGTTGATAATTAAAATGTTCAATGAACCAAAACAAGATGTAATGAGTAAAATTACAGAGAAACTACAAGAAGTGAAATATCACTTCAATAAAGAGATTGAGATTCTGAAAAAGAACAAGGCAGAAGTCCTTAAAATGAAAGACTCAAAAAACCAAATTAAAAATTCAATGGAAAGCATCACCAATAGATTAGACTACTTTGAAGATAGAGTTTCATGCTTTGATGACAAAATATATACTCTTGAAAATAAAGTTGACCATAAAGAAATTATGCTAAAAGACCATAACAGAATATTCAAGAAATCTGAGGTAACTTCAAGAAATCTAAGAATCATTGGGGTAGATGAAGGAACTGAAATACAAACTAAAGGGTTGCACAATATTTTCAATGAAATAATAGAAAAATTTCCATATCTTAGAAATGAGATGGAAATTCAAATACAAGAGTTGCATAAAACTCCAAATAGACAGAATCAAAGCAAATCTACTTCAAGAACAATTGTAATGAAAATGCCTAACATTCAGAATAAGGATAGAATTTTAAAAACTTCAAGAGAGAAATGACTGGTCACATTTAGAGGTAAACCAATGTGAATTTCAATTTATTTCTCTGCCCAGACAGTACAATACAGAAGAGCTTGTAATAATATATACCAAGCTCTGAAACAAAATGGATGTCAACCAGGACTACTGTAGGATTGAAAACAAAATGAAAATCTTCCAGGATGAACAGAAACTAAAAATTCATAACCAGAAATCTTGTACTACAAAATATACTCAATAAAATAGTTCATGCAGAAGAAATGAAAAATAAAAATGAAAACCAGCATAGGGATGAATTATGCTAGAAAAATAAAGGAGAATCAAGAATGATTTAAATATTAGGCATATATCAAAATGGAACAAAATAAAGATCTATAATAACATTCAATGGAAATCATCTAAATAATCAAAAGATAAGTTGATAGGTTGGTAGGTTGGATTATAAAACAAAACCCAATAAAATGCTGTCTTTAAGGGACTTACCTCACAGGCAAAGACATCCACAGACTAAAGGTGAAAGAATGGGAAATATATGCAATGAAAATGTTACTCATAAAAAAGCAGGGGTTGCTATTTTCGTATCAGGTAAAGTGGAATTGAAACCAAAATTAATCAGATTAGACAAAGACGGTCGCTTCATACTGGTTAAGGGAACCATATAACAAGAAGATATAAGTATTGTAAATATACCCTAAACAGTGGTGCACCTATGCACATAAAACAAACCCTTCTCAATATTAAGAATAAAACAGACCACAGTACAATAATGCTGGGTGACTTTAACACACCAATCTCACTACTAGATAGTTAATCCAGACATAAATTAAGTGAAGATTCTGAAGAATTAAAAAATACAATTAATAATATGAACCTAACAGACATCTATAGAGTATTCACCCATTAGTGAATGAATTTACTTTCTTCTCAGCAGCACATGGAACATTTTCATAAACAGACCATATGTTAGGTCTCAATGCAAACATTAGCAAATACTAAAAACACCACCTTGTATTCTATGAGATCATAATGAAATGAAATTAGAAATCAACGATAAAAAAGAGAAACTAACACCTAAATAATAATTTTTGAGTGATGAATGGTAGCAGAAGAAATTAGGGGAGAAATAAATAAAATACAGAAGTGAGAGTAGTGATACAACATATTAAGATCTCTTGGATAGTATGAAGACAATTCTAAGAGGAAATTTATATCACTGAGTTCATACATCAAAAAAAAAAGATACCAAATAAATAATCTATTCAAATTATAACTCAAGGTCCTATAAAAAAGAAGAACAAACCAATACCCAAATCAGTAGAATACAGGAAATAATTAAAATCAAGACAAAATTAATGAAATTGAGAGAAAAAAAAAACTACCAAAGATCAATGAAACAAAGACTTGGGTTTTTGAAAGGATAAACAAGGTTGATAACCCCTTAAGACAAACTAAGCAAAAGAAAGAGAATATACAACTCAACAAAATTAGAGATGAAAAAGGAAATGTCACCATAAACACTTCCGAAATCCATAGGATTATCAGAAAGTATCTTGAAAATTTATATTCCAATAAGCTAGAAAACCTTGAAGATATTGACAAATTCCTTGTGGCATATGTCTACCCAGATTGAACCATGGGAATATAGAACACTTTAAACAGATCAGTGTCAGTAAAGAAATTCAAGCACCTATCAAAAACCTTCCAACAAAGAAAAGCCTAGAACCAGACAGATTCTCAGCCAAGTTATACCAGACCTTTAAAGAAAAACTAATAACAATACACCTCAAATTATTCCATGAAATAGAAAAGGAGGAAATGCTGCCAAACTCATTCTACTAAGCCAGTGTCACCTGATACCAAAGCAGACAAAGACATATCAAGGAAAGAAAACTTCAGGCTGTATTCTTGATGAACACAGATGCAAAATTTGTTAGTAAAATAATTGGCAAACCATGTACCAAAACACATTAAAAAGATAGTGCACCATGAAAGAGGAATGAAACAGGAATGCAAGTTTGGTTCAACATGCAGTCATCAGTAAATGTAATTCACCACATTAAATAGGCTTAAGAACAATTATCACATGAACTTCTCAATAGATGCAGAAAAAGTATTTGACAAAATGCAACACATTCATGTTTAAAACACTAGAGAAACTAGAGGTAGAAGGAACTTGCTGACAATGTGAAGATTCAAAAACCTCCACCAGAAGATTTCTAGAACTGATATTTTATTTAGTAAATTAGCTGGATACAAGATAAACACACTAAAACTGTTTATGTTCCTAGACTCCAATAATGAATCTGCTGAAAAAGAAATTAGGAAAACTATCCCATTCACAATCACCTTAAAAAAAAAAACAAACTTGGGAGTCAATCTAACAAATAGGTAAAGGCCCCCTACAACAAAAGTTCTAGAACACTAAAGAAAGAAATTGAAGAAGGGCTTAGAAGATGGAAAGACCACCCATGTTCTTGGATAGGCAGAATTAATATTATCAAAATGTCCATACTACCATAAGTAATAAAAAAAATACCAATGACATTCTTCATGGAACTAGAAAAAAACAGTTGTGAAATTCATTTGGAAAAATAAGAGACCCAGAATATCCAGAGCAATCCTTAGCAAAAAAAAAGCAATCCTGGTAGATCCAAGATGGTAGAATAGAGGAGGTCACATTCCTGGCTGCTCTGAGGCATGAAACCAAGAAAGCAGACAGGCAGCTTTACCACAAGCGAGGTACTGGAAACCTTCAGGGACACTGTAACTCCACAGAGTAGAAGCTGTACTGTCTTAGATCCATACTGTTAGATGGGTAGACAAACAACATGAAAAAGCAAGGAAACGAATTACCCCATGCAAACCAAGATACTCCAATAACACAATCCATCGATACTACAGTGGAAGAAAAGTCAAGAGAAGGAGTTTAGAATGTACATAGTTAAACTAATCTGTGAAGTAAAGGTTGATGTAAGAACACAAATACAGGCAGCAAAAGATCACTTAAACAGAGATTCTGGAAAAAAAATTAAACAAATCCTTGAAATGAAGGAAACAATAAGCCAAATTAAAAATTCAATAGAAAGCTTCATCAACAGAGTAGATCACTTGGAAGACAGAATCTCAGGCGATGAAGACAAAATATATAATCTTGAAAGTAGAGTTGACCACAGAGAGAAAATGTTAAGAGACCGTGAACAGAACTTCCAAGAATTATGGGATAACATGAAAAGACCAAATTTAAGATTTATTAGAATAGATGAAGGCATGGAGATGTAAACCAAAGGAATGCACAATCTTTTCAATGAAATAATATCAAAGTTTCCCAAAGCTAATGTATGAAATGGAAAATCTAAAACAAGAGGCTTACAGGACCCCAAATGTGCAAAATTACAACAGATGTACATCAAGGCACATTATAATAAAAATGTCAAGCATACAGAATAGGGTAAAATATTAAAGACTGGGAGAGAAAAATATCAGATTAAATATAGGGGGAAACGAATTCGGATCTTAACTGATTTCTCAACCCAGGCCCTCAAAGCTAGGAGATCCTGGAATAACATATACCAAGCTCTGAAATAAAATAGATGCCAGTCAAGACTCCTATATCCAGGAAAATTAAGTTTTAGATTTGAAGATGAAATAAAAACCTTCTCTGATAAAGTTGAAAGAATTCACAACCAGAACATGTGCACTTCAGAATATTCTCAACAAAATATTTCATGAAGATGAAATGAAAAAAAAAAAAAAGTGAAAACCAGTGAAGGGAGGAAATACACTAAAGGAATAAATCAACGGAGAAACTAATGCAAATTAAAAACTAGAAGTAAACCAAAATAAACCAAAATCATATCTCAATAATAACCTTGAACATTGATGGGCTAAACTTATCAATCAAAAGACAGAGACTGGTAGAATGGATTAAAAAACACGACCCAACAATATGCTGTCTCCAAGAGACTCACCTCATAGGCAATATCCACAGACTGAAGGTGAAAGGATGAAAAAAAAATCACTCACATGGATCATGTAAACAAGCAGGGTCTATCCACTAAAATAGACCAAGTTATGTAAACTATGTAATTGTAATTATACAATTGTAATATTACCTTAATATATTTTTAGCATGTGTAGGGTTGTTTTGATAGCTCCATTTCTATTAGTATTCTTTCTTGCTTTTTTCTTGATTAGACTTGTTAGATTTTTATCAACTTTTAGCTGTATTATTTCTTTACTGTTTCACATATTTCTGCTTCTACTCATTTTTTTCCTTCCTACTACCTAATTTTGTTATTCTAGTTTCTTTCTGATATAAATACTTTAAGTTATAAGTGTTCATCTGAGTACTCTTTGGTCCCAGAAATTCTGATATTTTAAGCTTTTATTGTCACTTAGTTCAAAGCACTTTTTATTTACTTTTCTTGTGCTTTCTTCTTTGATCTGTGTGATATTTATAAGTGTCCATTTAATTTTGAAGTAGCTGAGACATGGGGTGGGTGGGGTTCTATCTATCTTAAGATGATAGATTTCCAATGTGATATATCCATTATGCAGGAAACACTGCATAATTTCAAATTTTTGAAATTTCTCAAGGCTTATTTTATGATAAAACATAGTCTATCCTTATTAATTTTCTACTTGTAATTTTTTTGTATAGTTCTCTCTAACTAACAAGTAGGTCAAGGTGGCTGATAATGCTGTTAAGACTTGTATATCATTACTCCTTCTAGCTAAGTGAGGGGGCTTAAAATCTCCAAATATCCAGAAGGCAGGGAACATTGTGAAGTAGAGCTGCCTGGCAAGACACCCCTCCCCCCGCTGGAGCAGTGAACTTGGACAACTGGGAGCAGCGTAGAGGAGGCCAGTCAGCACAGCACTGGGACTCAGAGCAACTACTGGGGCTCCGGGCGGCGGCCCAGAGGAGGGGCTGCGAGAAGAGCTGTTTGGACTCAGAGCGGCCACTCCTGACACCGGGACCTGCCCGGAGGAGGAAGAGGAGGAGGAGGAGGAGGAGCAGCAGTGTGGCGAGGCGCTTGGACTCGGAGCAGCTGCACCAGAGCTACAGGTGGTTGCCAGAGGAGGAGCTGCGCGGTGAGCTGTTTGGACTCAGAGAAACCACTCCTGAATGCCGGGGCCCAACGCAGGAGGAGGAGGAGGAGTGTGGCCGCTTGGATTCGGAGTGACTAGACCAGAGCTACAGGCGGTTGCTGGAGGAGGAGCTGCGTGGCAAGCTGTTTGGACTCAAAGCGACCGTTCCTGAACACCGGGGGGGGGGCTGCCTGGAGGAGGAGGAGGAGGAGTGCGGTGAGTCGCATGGACTCGCAGTGACTGCGTTGGAGCTCCAGGCGTCTGCTCAGAGGAGGAGGCGAGTGGTGAGTTGTTTGGACTCAAAGCGACTGCTCCTGAACACCAGGGGGCTGCCTGGAGGAGGAGCGTGGTGAGTCGCTTGGTCTCGAGTGGCTGCACCAGAGCTCCGGGCGGCTGCCTAGAGGAGGTGTGCAGTGGGTCATGTGGACTCAGAGTGACTCAGAGCGACTCAGAGTGACCGCTCCTGAACACCTGGGGGGCTACCTGGAGGAGGAGGAATGGGGCGGGTCACTTGGACTCGGAGTGACTGCCTAGGACTACGGGCAGTTGGCGGGAGGAGGAGGCGCGCAGTGAGTTACTTGGACTCCTGGTGACCGCACCAGAACACTAGGCGGCTGTCTGGAGGAAGAGGCAAGTGGCGGGTCTCTGGGACTCGGAGTGATTGTACGGGGCTCCAGGTGGCTGCTCAGAGGAGGGGCCGCATAGCCAGGCAATTAGGTGCAGAGCAGGGTCCCAGGACCTAGGAGGCTTCTTGGTGGAAGAACCACACAGAGACACGCTTAGGGGCGGAGCGAAGGTTCCAGGACTGCGGGCAGATTCTCTGAGGAGAGGCAGCCTAAGGAGACTTACGGCGAAGGGTGAGGCTCCCAGGCCCAGGAGATAGGTCCGAGCCCCTGGGAACGTTGCAGAGGAAGGCAGCCCAGCCCAGGTGGTAGCTGTAGATTGAGGGGAACCTCTAGGTGGGTAACTGAACAGCGAGACCTCCAGACCGAGGAGTCTTCCCTGCTGGGTGAGGTTTTCCCACAAGGATGGTAAAATCAGAGACACAGGCCCAAACAGGCCTTGCCTCAGCCAGCAGCCTAGTTCCCCTTTGGATGACCATTGGTCAACAAGTGGTGGTACCTCTGCCCACTAGCAGGGAATATACCCCACCTGAAGGCCACCACCCCTAGAGAGGCAGCTTCCTTGTGGAGCACTGCACTATCAACTTCCTCCAAGACTTCAGCCTACTGAAGGCTAAGAGGGGATATACTAGAACTCTTCAGGGACATTATAAGTCAATAGAGGAAATCTGCAATATCTCAGCGGTCCACTGATACCTGAACAATATGAGAAAAGGAATGAAAATGCCCCAAACAAATCTAGATGTTACATCAATAAAACCCAATGACAGCATGGCAGAAGAAATAACAGAAAAGGAGTTCAGAATGTACATAATTAAATTGATCAGGGAAGCAAACGATGAGATGAAAGAGCAAGTGCAGGCACTAAATGATGAGATGAAAGAGCAAATGCAGGCATTGAATGATCGCACCAATCGACAGTTAAAAGAGCAAATACAGGAAGCAAAAGATCATTTCAATAAAGAGTTAGAGATATTGAAAAAAAAAAAAAAAAAAAAAACCAAACAGAAATCCTTGACATGAAGGAAACAATAAACCAAATTAAGAACTCCATAGAAAGCATATCCAATAGGATAGAACACCTGGAAGACAGAACCTCAGACATTGAAGACAAAATATTTAACCTTGAAAACAAAGTTGAACAAACAGAGAAGATGGTAAGAAATCATGAACAGAATCTCCAAGAACTATGGGATATCATGAAAAGGCCAAATTTAAGAATTATTGGGATTGAGGAAGGCTTAGAGAAATAAACCAAAGGAATGAACAATCTATTCAACGAAATAATATCAGAAAATTTCCCAAACCTGAAGAATGAAATGGAAAATCAAGTTCAAGAGGCTTATAGGACTCCAAATACACAAAATTACAACAGACCCAAACCAAGGCACATTATAATGAAAATACTTAACATACAAAATAAAGACAGAATTTTAAAGGCTGTGAGAGAAAAGAACCAAATTACATTCAGGGGGAAACCAATACGGATATCAGCAGATTTTTCAATCCAGACCCTAAAAGCTAGAAGGGCCTGGAACAACATTTTTCAAGCCCTGAAAGAAAATGGATGCCAACCAAGAATCTTACACCCAGCAAAACTTACCTTCAAATTTCACAATGTAATAAAATCCTTGCATGATAAACAAAAGCTAAAGAATTTACAAAAAGAAAGCCAGCATTACAGAACATTCTCAGCAAAATATTCCATGAGGAAGAGATGAGAAACTGAGAAGCAAATCAGCAAAGGGAGGAATTATCCTAAAGGAATTGTCAAATAAAGGAGGAATCAAGTCGTGTCAAATAAATAAATAAATAAATAAATAAAATTTAAAAAATGAACCAAATGACTGGGAAACCAAATCATATCTCAATAATAACCCTGAATGTTAATGGCCTGAATTCATCAATTAAAAGACACAGACTGGAAGATTGGATTAAAAAGAAAGATCCAACAATATGTTGCCTGCAAGAGACTCACCTCATAGAAAAAGATACTCATAGACCAAACGTGAAAGGATGGGGAAAAACATACCATGCACTTGGACTCAGCAAAAGAGCTGGGGTATCCATCCTCATTTCAGATGATGTGGACTTCAAGCCAAAGTTAGTCAGAAGGGACAAAGAAGGACATTTCATACTGCTTAAGGGAAGCATAAATCAGCAAGACATAACAATCATAAACATCTATGCCCCAAACAGTGGCTCATCCATGTATGTCAAACAAATCCTTCTCATTTTCAGAAACCAAATAGGCCATAACACAATAATACTAGGTGATTTTAACACACCTCTCTCATCACTGGACAGATCTTCCAAACAAAAATTGAACAAAGAAACCATAGACCTCAATAACACAATCAATAATTTAGACTTAATAGACATTTATAGAATATACCATCCAACCAAGAGCGAATACACTTTCTTCTCAGCAGCACATGGATCCTTCTCTAAAATAGACCATATATTATGCCACAAAGGTAATGTTAGCAAATACAAGAAGATAGACACACTACCTTGTATTCTATCAGATTATAATGAATTGAAGTTAGAAATTAATGAAAGAGTAAAAAACAGACACTATTCCAACACCTGGAGCATATTAAACAATATGCTCTTATATGATGAATGGATAACAGAAGATATTAGGAAGGAAATTAAAAATTCTTAGAGGTAAATGAAAACAAAGAAACACCATATAAAAATCTCTGGGACACTATGAAAGCAGTACTTAGAGAAAAATTTATTTCATGGAGCACATTTAATAGAAGAAGTAAAACTCAACAAATAAATGACCTAACACTACAGCTCAAAGCCCTAGAAAAAGAACAGACCAGCACCAAAAGTAGTAGAAGACAGGAAATAGGTAAACTCAGAGCTGAAATCAATGAAATTGAATCAAAAGAAACAATACAAAAATTGACAAAATAAATAGTTGGTTCTTTGAAAAAATAAACAACATTCATAAACCTTTAGCCACACTAACAAAGAGAAGACGAGAGAAAACCCAAATCACTAAAATTCAGAATAAACAAGGAAATATCACAACAGGCACGATTGAAATACAAAACATAATTAGAAGCTATTTTGAAAATCTATACTCCAACAAAATAGAAAATTTTGAAGACATCAACAGGTTTCTAGAGAAATATGAATTGCCTAAACTGAACGAGGAGGACATACACAATTTAAATATACCAATTTCAAGTAATGAAATAGAAGAAGTCATCAAAAGCCTACAAACAAAGAAAAGTCCGGGACCAGATGGGTTCTCAGCCGAGTTCTACAAAACCTTTAAAGAAGAGCTCATTCCAATAATTCTCAAAGTATTACATAAAATAGAAGAAGAGGGAACCCTCCCAAACTCATTCTATGAGGCCAATATCACACTGATACCTAACCCAGACAGAGACACATGGAGGAAAGAAAATTCCAGACCAATATCCTTAATGAAACATCAACACAAAAATTCTCAACAAAATTTTAGCAAATTGCATATAAAAACATATTAAAAAGATAGTGCAGCATGATCAAGTAGGTTTCATCCCAGGTATGCAAGGTTGGTTCAACATCAGGAAATCAATAAATGTCATTCACCATATCAATAGACTTAAAGTCAAGAATCACATGATTATTTCAATAGATGCAGAAAAAGCATTTGATAAAATACAGCACTCCTTCATGCTCAAAACACTAGAAAAAATAGGGATAGTGGGAACATTCCTTAACATTGTAAAGGCCATTTATTCTAAGCCCCTGGCTAATATCATTCTAAATGGTGAAAAACTGAAAGCATTCCCCCTAAAAAGTGGAACAAGGCAGGGATGCCCTCTTTCACCACTTCTATTCAACATCATACTTGAAACGCTAGCCATAGCAATTAGACAGACCAAAGAAATTAAAGGGATACGAATAGGAAAAGAAGAATTCAAACTATCCCTATTTGCTGATGATATGATTATAAACTTAGAGGAACCAGGAAATTCCACCAGAAAACTTTTAGAACTCATAAGTGAATTCAGTAAAGTAGCAGGATATAAGATCAATGCTCATAAATCTGATGCATTTTTATAAATAAGTGATGAATCTTTGGAAAGAACATTCAGGAAACCTACCCCATTCACCATAGCCTCGAAAAAAATAAAATACTTGGGAATCAATCTCACAGAAGAGGTGAAATACCTCTACAATGAGAACTACAGAACACTAAAGAAAGAAATTAAAGAAAACCTTAGAAGATGAAAAGATCTCCCATGTTCTTTGATAGAAAGAATTAATTGTCAAAATGGCCATACTACCTAAAGTTCTATACAGATTCAATGCAATTCCAATTAAAATCCCAATGACGTACCTTGCAGAAATAGAGGAAGCAATCATGAAATTCATCTGGAAGAATAAAAAGCCCAGAATAGCTAAAGCAATCCTTAGCAGGAAGAGTGAAACAGGGGGTATCGCAATACCAGATCTTCAACTCTACTACAAAGCAATAGTAACAAAAACGGCATGGTATTGGTACCAAAATAGAAAGGTAGATCAATGGTACAGAATAGAGGACATGGACACAAACCCAAATAAATACAATTTTCTCATACTAGACAAAGGTGCCAAAAATATGCAATGGAGAAAAGATAGCCTCTTCAACAAATGGTGCTGGGAGAATTGGAAATCTATATGCAACAGAATGAAACTAAACCCATATTTCTCACCATGCACGAAACTCAACTCAAAATGGATTAAGGACCTCGGAATCAGACCAGAGACCCTGCAAATTACTGAAGAAAAAGTGGGTCCAGATCTTCAACATGTCGGCTTAGGACCAGACTTCCTCAACAGGACTCCCATAGCACAAGAAATAAAAGCAAGAATCAATTAACTGGGATAGATTCAAACTAAAAAGCTTTCTCTCAGCAAAGGAAACTATCAGCAATGCGAAGAAAGAGCCTACAGAGTGGGAGAAAATCTTTGCCAATCATACTTCAGATAGAGCACTTATCTCCAGAATCTATAAAGAACTCAAAAAACTGTACACCAAGAAGGCAAATAATCCAGTCGACAAATGGGCTAAGGAAATGAATAGACACTTCACAGAAGAAGATCTACAAGCAATCAACAAACATATGGAAAAATGTTCAACATCTCTAGTAATAAGAGAAATGCAAATCAAAACCACCCTAAGATTCCATCTCACCCCAATTAGAATGGCGATTATCAAGAATACGAGCAACAACAAGTGTTGGCGAGGATGTGGGGAAAAAGGTACACTTATACATTGCTGGTGGGGCTGCAAATTAGTGCAGCCACTCTGGAAAGCAGTGTGGAGATTCCTTAAAAAACTTGGAATGGAACCACCATTTGACCCAGCTATCCCACTCCTTGGCCTATACCCAAAGGACTTAAAATCAGCATACTAAAGAGATACAGCCATATCAATGTTCATAGCTGCTCAATTCACAATAGCCAGATTGTGGAACGAACGTAGATGCCCTTCATTTGATGAGTGGATGAAGAAACAGTGGTATATATATACAATGGAATATTACTCTGCCATGAAGAATGATAAAATTATGGCATTTTCAGACAAATGGATGAAATTGGAGAATATCATGCTAAGTGAGATAAGCCAATCTCAAAAATCCAAAGTTCGAATGATATCGCTATTAAGTGGATGAGGACACATAATGGGGGGAGGGAGGGGTTAGTGTTAGGGTTAGAGTTAGGGTTAGGGAGGGGGGCAAGAATGGAGGAAGGAAGGACTGTATAGAGGGAAAAGCGGGGTGGGAGGGGTGGGGGGAAGGGAAAAATAACAGAATGAATCAAACAACATTAGGTTACCCTATGTAAATTTATGATTACACAAATGGTATGCCTTACTCCATGTACAAACAGAGAAACAACATGTATCCCATTTGTTTACAATAAAAAAAAGAATTAAAAAAATTTTTAAAAAAATCTCCATATATGATGTGGATTTATCTTTCTAGTTTTAATTTTTAATTCATGTATTTTGAAATTTTGTTATTAAGTATGTACACATTTAGGTTTGTTATACTTTCTTGAAGAAGTTATCCTATTATAGTTGCGGTTATGAAATGTTCCCCTTTATCTCTGAAAATAATTTTTCTTGAAATTTATTTTATATTAATAGCTCTACTTCAGATTTCTCATGCTTATTTTCCCCTTCTTTTGCTTTTTTTCTCTTTTCACATTTTTTTAAAATTATTCATTTTTTATTTTTTACAGACTGCATTTTGAATCATTATACACACATATGGTATATCTTTTTGTTTCTATGGTTGTACACGATGTACATTCATACCATTCGTGTAATCATACATGTACATAGGGTAATGATGTCTGTCTCGTTCCATGATTTTCATACCCCCCCTTCTTTTGCTTTTAACCTTTTGGTGTATTGATATTTAAAGAGTGACATATGTATAGAGTATATAGTTATTGTTTGCTTTTTACACATGTTGAACATGTATATCTTTTAATTACAGTACCTAGTTTATTTATATTTAAATTAATTATTGATATATTCTTTTAAAAAACACCTGATATGAAGATCAGTAGAAAATTGGTAAATCATAGGTTTGATGATATAATATTTTAGAAAGTGGGTTGAATAGTCCTGCTCTCAGCCTCAGAGAATACTGTTCATTCTCTCATTTATCATATGGTACACAACAAGAGATTTATTTTATTGTTAACATTTTTTATTTTGCAAATAAAAAGTAAGATTTTATAAATAAAATAGGCTATCTATTAGGTATCCCATTATGGTTTTAATGTGAAATTCTCTAACAGCAAATAATGCCAGGTATTTTTGCATATGCTTATTTGTCATTTGATTATCCTCTTCAATGAAATATCTGTTTATGTGTTTTGTTAATTTTTAATTGCATTATTTGCTGTTTGTTAATGTTTAATTGCATTATTTGCTGGTACATGGTATTGGCACCAAAACAGGCATGAAAATGAATGGAATAGAAGATACAGAGACAAACACACATAAATACAGTTATCTGATACAAAAGTGCTAAAAACAGACATTTGAGAAAGATAGCCTTTTAAACAAAAAACTGAAAAAACTGAAAAAACTGGAAATCCACATATAGATGAATGAAATTTAATCCCTGTGTCTCACCCTAAATAAAATTCAACTGAAAGTAGATGAAAGATCTAGGAATTTGACCAGAAACTCTCAAATTGCTAGAAGATGTAAGCCTATATTCCAGCATGTTGGAAGAGGAACCAACTTCCTTAGCAAGATTCCTAAGTAACAGGAAATAAGATAAAAAAATCAGTAATTGGGGTGACATCAAACTAAAAAGCTTCTGCACAGCAAAGGAGACAAGAGTGTAAATAGAGAGCCTGCAGATAGGGGGAAGATCTTCGCCACTTCCTCCTCAGATAGGGCATTAATATCCATAATATACAAAGAATTCAAAAACTTAACACCAAAAACCCAACAACCCAATGGGCAAAAGAACTAAAATAAACTTCTCAAAACAAGAGATATAAATGGCCAATCAATACATGAAAATATATTCAACATCCCTAATAATTAGGGAAATGCTAATCAAAATTGCACTGAGGTTTCATCTCACTATACTCAGAATGGCAATTATCAATAATACAAATAATAATAAACATTGGTGAGGATGTGGGGAAAAAGGTACATTCTACATTGCTGGTGGAACTGCAAATTAGTGCTACAGCTCTGGTAAACAGTATGGAGATTCCTTAAGAAACTAGGACTAGAACCACCATTTGACCTGGTTATCCCACTTCTTGCTATGTATTCAAAAGATTTAAAATCATCATACTGTCTGTCCAGTTCCTTGGTCCATTTATTGATTGGGTTCTTTGTATTTTTGGTGTAAAGTTTTTTAAGTTCTTAATAAATTTTGGAGGTTAGAGCACTATCTGAGGTGCATGTGGAAAAGATTTTCTCCCACTCTGTAGGCACTCTTTTCACATTATTGATTGTATCCTTTGCTGAGAAAAAGCAAAAAGTTCTTTGAAAAACTAAACAAATACGATAAACCCTTAGCCACACTAATGAAGAGAATGAGAGAGAAAACTCAAATTACTAGAGTTCATGATGAAAAAGGAAAGATCACGAGAGACACCATTGAAATACATAACATAATTAGAAGCTACTTTGAAAATATATACTCCAACAACATAGGAAATATTGAAGACATTGACACTTTTTAGAGACCTATGATCCTACCAAATTGAATCAGGAAGACATACACAATTTAAACATACCAATTTCAGGCACTGAAATAGAAGAAGCCATCAAAAGCCTACCAACCAAGGAAAGCCCAGGAACAGATGAATTCTCAGCCGAATTCTCCTTTAAAGAAGAACTATTACCAATACTCCCCAAAGTATTCTAGGAAATAGAAAAGGAGGAAACCCTTCCAAATTCATTCTATGAAGCTAGTATCACTCAAATATCAAAGCCAGATAAAGATGCATCAAGGAAAGAAAACTTTAGACCAATATCCCTGATGAACATAGATGTAAAAATCCTTAACAAAATTCTAGCAAATTGCATACAAAAACATATTAAAAAAGATAGAGTACCATGATCAAGTTGGGTTTATCCCAGGGATGCAAGGTTGGCTCAACATCTGGAAATCAATAAATATAATGGATCACATCAATAGACTTAAAGTTAAGAATCACATGATCATTTCAATAGATGCCAAGAAAGTGTTTGATAAAATACAGCATGAAACACTAGAAAAAAATAGAGATTGTAGGAACATACCTTAACATTGTAAAGGCTATCTATGCTAAGCCCATGGCCAACATCATTGTAAATGGAGAAAAACTGAAAGTATTCTCTCTAAAACCTGGAACAAGACAGGGATGCCCTCTTTCACAACTTCTATTCGACATTGTCCTTGAAACACTACCAGAGCCATTAGACAGACCAAAGAAATTAAAGGGATGTGAATAGGAAAAGAAGAACTCAAGCTGTCACTATTTGCTGAAGACATAATTCTATATTTAGAGGATACAAAAAAACTCCAATAGAAAACTTCTAGAACTAATAAATGAATTCAGCAATGTAGCAGGATATAAAATCAATATGCATAAATCTAACACATTTCTATTCATAAGTGATGAAATCTCTGAAAGAGAAATTAGGAAAAACCACTCCATTCACAATAGCCTCAAAAAAAAAAAAAAAAAAAACCCACTTGGGAATCAATCTAACAAAAGAGGTGAAAGACCTCTACAATGAAAACTATAGAACACTAAAGAAAGAAATTGAAGAAAACCTTAGAAGATGGAAAGATCTCCCATGTCTTGGATAGGCAGAATTAATATTGTAAAAAGTCCATTCCACCAAAGGCACTATACAGATTCAATGCAATTCCAAATAAGATTCCAATGACATTCCACATAGAAATAGAGAAAACAATCATGAATTTCATCTGGAAGAATAAGAGACCTCGAATAGCCAAAACAATCCTGAGCAGAAAAAGTGAAGCAGGAGGTATCACAATACCAGACCTTAAACTATACTACAGAGCAATAGTAACAAAAACGGCCTGGAATTGGCACCAAAATAGGCATGCAGACCAATGGTACAGAATAGAAGACACAGACAAATCCACGTAAATGTAGTTACCTCATACTCAGCAAAGGAACCAAAAACATACAATGAAGAAAAGATAGCCTCTTCAACTAATGGTGCTGGGAAAACTGGAAATCCATATGCAATAAAATTAAATTAAACCTCTATCTCTCACCCTGCACAAAACTCAACTCAAAATGGATCAAGGACTTAGGAATTAGACCAGAGACCCTGCACCTAATAGAAGGCAAAGTAGGCCCAAATCTTCATCGTGTTGGCTTAGGATCGGACTTCCTCAACAAGACTCCCAAAGCACAAGAAATCAAAGCAAGAATCAATAAATGGGATGGACTCAAACTAAAAAGCTTTTTCTCAGCAAAGGATACAATCAATAATGTGAAAAGAGAGCCTACAGAGTGGGAGAAAATCTTTTCCACATGCACTTCAGACAGAGTACTAATCTCCAAAATTTATAAAGAACTTACAAAACTTTACACCAAAAGTACAAAGACCCCAATCAATAAATGGGCCAAGGAACTGGACAGACACTTTACAGAAAAAGATATACAGGTGATTATAAATATATGAAACAGTGTTCAACATATATAGTAATTATAGAAATGCAAATTAAAACAACTCTAAGATTTCATCTTACTCCAATTAGAATGGCTATTCTCAAGAACACAAACAATAATAGATGTTGGCATGGATGTGGGGGAAAAGGCACACTTTTACATTCTGGTGGAGTTGCAAATTGGTGTAGCCACTCTGGAAAGCAGTGTGGAGAATTCTCAGAAAACTTGGAATGGATCCACTTTTGACCCCGTTATCCCACTCCGCGGTTTATTCCAAAAGGACTTAAAATCAGCATAGTACAGTAACACTGCCACATCAGTGTTTATAGCAGCTCAGTTCATAATAGCTAGATTGTGGAACCAACCTAGATGCCCTTCAACAGATGAATGAATAAAGAAGCTGTGTTATATATACAAAATGGAACATTATTCAGCCATAAAGAATAATAATATTATGGTATTTGCAGATAAATGGATGAAATTGGAGAATATCATGTTAAGTGAAATAAGCCAATCCCCAAAAATCAAAGGCCACATGTTTTCCCTAAGTGGATGATGATATATAATGGGGGTGGAGGATGAGAGAAGAATGAAGGAACTTCAGATTATGTAGAAGGAAATGAGAGGGAGGTGGGTTATGAAAAATGGTGGAATGAGACAGACATCATTACCCTATGTACATGTATGATTATACAAATGGTATGAATCTACATTGTGCACAAACATAGAAATGAAAAGATGTTCCCCATTTGTGTACAATGAATCAAAATGCAATCTGTAAAAATAAAAAAATAAAAATGAAAATAAAAAAACAAAATGCAGTCTGTGAAAATAAAAAATAATAAAAATAATAAAATAAAATCATCATACTACAGTAATACAACCCCATCAATGTTTATAGCACACATTCACAATAGCCAAGCTATAAAACCAACCTAGGTATCTTTCAACAGATTCATGAATAAAGAAATTGTGTTATATATACACAGTGGAGTGTTAGCCATAAGGAATAATGACTTAATGGCATTTACCAATAAATTGATGGCAATGGAGACAATCATTCTAAGTGAAATAAGCTAGTTCCAAAAAGTCAAAGGTGAACGTTTTCTCTGATATGCAGAAGTTAATCCAAAATAAGCAGGGGAGGGGTGGTGGAGAAAAAGAAGGAGAAAGGGGGAAAAATGAAGAGGGAATTCCATCAAAATATAGAAAACTTCATTACAGTAGATGAAGAGGATTTGGGGAGGGAGGAGGGACAGAATAATGGAAGGATACGGAGTGAATCTGACTGAATTTTCATATGCACATACATGAATACATCACAGTAAATTTTAACATCAAGTATGTCCAAAATACACTAATTAAAAAAATAAGTATAAGTAAATTGTGAAATATCAGTAAAGGAAGTGCAACAGGGGGAGGGAGGAGAATGAGTATGGGGAAGTTCTGGGGTCTGAATTAGAGTGAATTATATTCCATTCTTTTGTGATTATGTCAAAATGTATCATAATGTTATGTGTAATTAAAAAGAATGAATAAAAAACTAACAGCCCTTCCCTCATGACCTAATCACCTTTTAAAATTTTCACCTCCCCAAACTGTTAGGATGGCAGGTAAATTTTTAAAAGAATTTTGGAGGGGACATTCAATATATAGTGATACTCCCTGAAACCCTTCTCACTTTTTGTAAAAAGTAAAATCTTTGGTATGGATTTTTTTGTTAACATCACATTTTGATATTTTATTTTATCTGTACTGGCTCAAGGTGTAAACCTGATAGATGAACTTCTACAGCTCTTTCTTGAGCTGGTCATCTTTTGACTGCCATGAGAGTGGTAGAGGATGCAAGAAGTCCTCTGAAGGGTGATTTTTTATTTGCAAGTCTTGCCAGGGGGGAACAGAAGTAGATCCCAACTTCTAAAAATTTAATTTTGTATATTTATTAGTATGTGCCAATTTTAATGGGACTCTAGGTGATATTTCAACACATGAATACAGTGTGTATTGGTCAAACTATTGTAATTAGCCCTAATCTCTCCTTATGATTTTTTTTTTTTTTTTATGTTTGGAGACTTTCAGCCAATGTCTTCCAGATTTTAACATATATACTTCTATATTTAATATGTATCATATATAATGTTATATATATATAATGTTATTTTAATCCTTTTGTTATATAGTAGGTGAACTATATATCATCTCATTGTTCTGTGGAACACCAGAAGTTGTTCCTTCTATCTCACTGTTTTAGAACCTGTTAAATAATGTCCTGTTTTTCTTTGCTATGACTAAAAAGTCTGACAAGAACAAGAGAAGGAAAAGTTTATTTTGGCTCATGATTTTAGATTTTCAGTGCACAGTTGACTGACCCCATATCTCTGTCCCCAAGATATCATGACTATCATGGCAGAAGTGCTTGAGGGGGTCAATGTTTATAGCAGCTCAATTCACGATAGCTAAACTATGGAACCAACCTAGGTGACTTTCAAAAGATGAATGGGTAAAGAAAATGTGATATAAATATACAATGGAATATTACTCAGCCTTAAAGAAGAATGAAATTATGGCTTTTGTTGGTCAATGGATGGAACTGGAGAATATTATGCTAAGCAAAATGTCAATCCTTAAGAACCTAAGGATGAATGTTTTCTCTGATATGTGGATGCTAATTCATAATGGGTAGGGAAGAATAGGGTACTTTGGATTACACAGAGGGGAGTGAAGGGAAGGGAAGAGGTATGGAGTAGGAATGATAGTAGAATGAATCTCATGTTACTACTCTGTGTGCATATAGGATTACATGACTTGTGTAACTCTATCATGCACAACCAGAAGAATGAGAAGTTATACTCCATTTATGTATGATGTGTCAATGTATTCTACTGTCATGAATAATGAATTAGAACAAATAAAAAGAAGTGCATGGTGGAGGAAAGAAAGCAGCTCAAGATATGGCAAATAGTAAGGAGAGAGAAGGAGAGGGAGAGGACTGCACTCACCAGAGAAAAATTGCAAATCCCAAAGACATGCTGCCAGTGACTCACCTTCTTCAGCCCCTCCCACATGCCTACTGTTACCATCCAATTAATCCATATCAGTGAATTTATCCACTGATTGTGTTGCAGCTCTCACAATCCAACCATTTGACCTACAAACATTCCTGCATTGTCTCACATGTGAGGTTTTCAGGGACACCTCATCTCCAAACTATAACATCTCTTTATCCACTCTTACCCTGACTCTCATTTTCTATTAAAAAGCTTAATGTGAATAATATAAACATACAAAAGTGAGGAGACTAAAATAATGAATCTTCAGTATCCATCACTGAGCAATTTTCAACTTATGGTTAATCATATTTTATTTATTCTTTCTCCTGAATTATTTTGATGTATATACTAGATGTCATATTATTAATCTGTATGCATTTCAGTATGTATATCTGAAATATACAGAGATACATATATATCAGTATGTATATCTGAAATCCCATTACCACATCTGCAAAATGAAAATAATACACTCAGCTAGGCATTAGGTATTTACATTTTACAAATTATCTCATATTTTTAAAAAGTTTTACTGACAACCGCTGCTTCTTTGCCCGGCTGCTCTAAGTGGCTCTGCAACTGCTTTTCTTACGGCCTGACCAGCGGGATGAAAGATACGTACACTTCAGAGGTTCATGAAGCAGCTTCCCGTTTATTCAAATAAAACCCTCAATATATAAGCAGTCTCATGCATAAGCAATTGTAACCAGATATGTCCATCCAATCCTGTTAAAGGTCAAGCGATCACTCCCTCGAGCAGACATGTAAAGTATATCTGTCCACGCGCTAGGCGGCAGAACTGATTATCATACAGCCAATTGTAAATGCTTCCTGCCTCTCTCCAGGCAAAATCAGGATGCCATTTGCGCTCTGCCAGTCACCATCTTTAGATGCACGTGGTGTAACCCTGGGCCCTGGGTTTCACCCGCCACAACTCCCCCTTTCTCTTTATAAAAGGGACTGTGCCTGTCTTAGGTTGTCCATTGCAGAGCAACAACCTTACCCGTCATTGGACAATGAGGCTGTAGCCCTTATTTCCTGTCTTAGGTTGGTATGAGCTCCCCATGAATCTTACCCGTCATTTGCTACCGGTCCAGCATATTTAACCAGACTTGGGGGGATGGGCCAGCATCAATTGCAACGAGAGCTTGGCGAATAATATCTGTTTTTCTGCGCGGATGTATATGCATTTTGTATATGCACAGGACAGATACAACACACAAGAGACCTCCCCTGGACAAAAACCCAAACCATTCTTTTCCCCATAGAACAGCGGACTGCAGAAATGTGGCCAAATGTAAAAATAGGAGGATATAGAATAGAGGAGTTGTTAAGGGGTACAGGATAGGGCTACATCTTCACTATCCTCCATAGTTCACGTGAGTCTCCTCCATTTATTTGGTGAGAATTCGCCAGCACCATCAGCGGGAGAAGCCTCCTTATCTTCTTCCTGTTTTTGGGTCTCTGTTGAGGCCTTGATCAATCTCTCTGGCACCCAAATTGGCGATTGTGCATCCTGTGGGAAAACACAAACAGACCCTCGGGTCCAGATTAATACCGGATCTGGGCCTTTCCATTGTCCTGATAGGATGTCCTTCCAGAGCACTTGAGGTAGATGCTTTTTATTAGGCTCTAAATGATGGTCAGCAGATGATCGGCCCTCAGAATCAGGATTTAAAAAATTTAAAATGAACAAGACAACAGACAATTTGTCTTATGGGGATCTGTATGATGCCCCTATTCCCCCTTTTTGTTTATAAAGCATGTTTTTAAGTGTTAAATGGGCATGCTCAACAATGCTTTGTCCAGTAGGATTATAGGGAATTCCTGTGACATGTCGAATACCAAAGGTGGAACAAAATTGTTTAAAGGCCTGGGACGTATATCCAGGACCATTATCTGTTTTAATTTGTTTGGGAACTCCTAGGATGGAGAAAGAGTGTAAACAGTGTGTTATTACATCTTTGGTTTTTTCTCCAGTAAGAGCAGAGGTCATAATAAATCCTGAAAAGGTATCAATAGACACATGAATGAATTGTAGTTTTCCAAAATCTGAATAATGAGTTACATCCATTTGCCAAATATGATTGAGCTGAAGCCCTTTTGGATTTACTCCTAACAAGGGGTTAGGAATAAATGTAACACATTTAGCACAAGACTTGACTATGTCCCGAGCTGTTGCCTTAGTAATTTTATAGTGTGTGCATAGAGTGGAAGCATTTACATGAAATTTGGAATGAAAAGTTTTGCATTTTCAAGCGTATTAAAGATGTATGGGTCTCTAGTGGCCGTATCTGTTAAATCATTGTGTAAACTTAAAGGACCTGGAAGGCCAGTATCCCGAACATGCCCAATAAAAAAAGGATTTTTTTCTGTCCCAAATAAGTTTTTGTAAACTTTGCAAATATTTAGTAATAGTGAAGGTGAGGGAAATCATACCAGTTAATTCTAAATTTTGAACAGCATTAACAACGTATTTGCTATCAGAGAATAGGTTAAAAGGTTCATGGTGGGTTTTGAATACTTCTATAGCTACTAATAGTTCCATTTGTTGTGCAGATAGAGTATTAAACAACAATGTTTCTGTAACATTATCTATAGTAATAGCACCCGTACCATTTTTTGATCCATCAGTAAATATAAGGGTAGCTCCTGTAATAGGTTCTTTTCGGGTGACTTTAGGAAAAATTATAGGATGTTGACTCCAAAATTGGAGAAGAGGATCAGATGGCAAATGATTGTCAAACACAGCAGAAGTACTAGTGAAGACTACAGCCCATGAATTTGAATTATTATTAAGATATTGTATCTGATCAGTAGTATATGGAGTAGTGATAGTTGAGGGATGTGATCCAAAGGTGGAAAGGGATACTTTTAACGCCTTAAGGATTAATTCTGCCACAGATTCAGTAAACAAGGCTAAGACCTTGTTAGGGGCATAATTCATGTGAACCCATAGAATAGGACCCTTTTGCTACAACACTCCTGCGGGTAACTTATTTGTGGCCAAGACAATGAATGATAAAGGCTTAGTTAGGTCAATACGATCAAGATGAGCCTTTTCCATAGCTGTTTCAACAAGCTTGAGAGCTGTTCGAGCCTTAGGGGTAAGCACTCGCTTAGAAAGAGGGTCAGAATCACCTTTAAGAATATCAAACAGGGGGCCCAAACTTGAGGTGGGTAAATGAAGGTAAGGTCTAATCCAATTAATATCACCCAAAAGTTTTTGAAAATCATTTAAAGTTCTAAGCTCGTCCACCTGAATGGTAATTTTTGCGGGTTTAACCATAGTTTGATTTATGATGGATCCCAGGAAGTTTTTTGGTGTCTGTGATTTGTACTTTATTAATGGCAATATGTAAGCCCCATCTTTCAAGTGACTTTAGTAATTATAAACATTGCTCTAAGACAGGTTTTTCCATTGCTCTAAAGGAATTATAACATTGCTCTAAGACAGGTTTTTCCTTATGAGCTAGCAAAATATCATCCATATAATGATAGATTAAAAGTTGAGGGTTAATTTGTTGATACACACCAGGGTGGAAATTAATCTGATTACCTTGTCCTTCATATGGTTCTTGGCCTGTCAGCATGTTTAGATTCCATTGAGGATTGCCCGCAACTGCATTATGTCGGGTAGTATCAGAACATAACTCCTGGTTAGCCACCTTCCATTTTAATATGGCTGCGCTTTTGTTAGAATTGGAAGCTATACCCAATCCTCTTTAAGTCTGATCTGCCTGTTGAAGTGGCCAGGCTTTTGGCCATTCTGTAATTTTGATAATACTTTTGTCAGCCCCAGTATCTAATAAGACCTCAAAACTTTTGCCTTCTATCACTAACTTTGTCATAGGCCTATCTTTTAAACCCCATGTTAACATGACCATATTATGGCCAGTAGAACCTAATCCTTTATTTCCCCTAATAATATTTTTGATGGATATTGATCATAGCAACTGGGTAAGACCAACAATTGTGCTATGCAATCACCCTGAGTTATTATTGCTACACCTCTTGGTGAAGGAGCAAGGATTTTTATTTCTCCTGTAAAATCAGGGTCTATAACTCCAGGGACAATATTTAATCCTTTTAAAAGCAGAAGAACTCTCCCCAGAACTAGTTCCACTGTTCCTTTAGGTAATGGGCCGACAGCTGAAGTAGGAATTGGCTGTACTCCCATCTCTGGAGTTAATACTGCTCTGGCAGAGGCACAGAGGTCTATATCTAATATTTGTTGATATCTCTGATTGTTTTGATCTTCAAATACTGGGAGTATTGGGAACACTGATCGAGATTCTACATCAGCCCACTGTCTGGGGGCCTCCACTGTGCAGCAAGTACATGCGCCCTTACAACTTGAAAAAGAGTGATGATCTGGATTATATGCCAGAGAGTGTGGTGCGGTAGGGGTTAAATGCCACTGAGGTAACTTCTTTTCCGGCTCTGTCTCAGATTGCTCCTGTTCCTCAGAGTCTGAACATCTACTTTCTCTTTCAGAAGCTTGATTTGATTGTTCTTTTTTCTACAATTTCTAATATCTTTTCTCCTTCTCTTAACTGTTTTTGAGATTTTGGTTTTTTGGAAGTCAGACAGAAACAAACTAATGTCACAACAACAACAACAAACAGAAACCAAACAAGAAAAGGTAACACAAACAGCAATTTACACATATTTGTTATGAGATGTCCTTTGCTGTCTCTTGGGACAGCCTTTCAATATATTCTCTCTCTAGGAGAATCTTCCATTAATAATCCCTCTCTAGGGGACTCTTCCATTAAAACCTTAAGGTAACCATTTCCTCAAATAGGGAAACTTTCTCGTTAATTACGCTAGCGAAACTGTCTCTTATTTATCTGAGCGCTCACCAACTCCAAGTTCGATCCTTATTTGATCCCAGTCTGGACCACCACTTACAGAAAACCGCTGCTCCAAGCGGCTCCACTTACGGAAAACCGCAGCTTCTTTGCCTGACTTGCTCCAAATGGCTCTGCAGCCGCTTCTCTTACGGCCCAACCAGCGGGATGAAAGACATGTACACTTCAGAGGTTCATGAAGCAGCTTCCCGTTTATTCAAATAACACCCTCAATATATAAGCAGTCTCATGCATAAGCAATTGTAACCAGATATGTCCACCCAATCCTGTTAAAGGTCAAGCGATCACTCACTCGAGCAGACATGTAAAGTATATCTGTCCACGCGCTAGGCGGCAGAACTGATTATCATACAGCCAATTGTAAACGCTTCCTGCCTCTCTCCAAGCAAAATCAGGATGCCATTTGCTTCTGCCAGTCACCATCTTTAGATGCACGTGCGTAACCCTGGGCCCCGGGTTTCCCCCGCCACAAGTTTGTTTCAATTATAATTCAAGTAATAACTGCATTATAACTGGTTGATATGTTTCATTTCTTTTAATATTATAGGGTCCCTATCCATCTCTTTATACTTATAGAAAACAACCAAGTTATTCTTTTCTTGAATTTCCCACAATCTGGCTTTGATAAGTATGTCCCACTTATATCTTAATATGTTCCTTTGTCTTTTGTAGTTTTTATAATTTTTAGACCTAGCAATATAATCAGATTAATGTTCAATTCTTTTAGCAGGATTACTCCATAGGTAGCATTGTGTACTCATTTCAGGAAGCATGGAATTTGTATTTTTTCTCTTTTTGTGATATTGGTGGCTCTTAAGGGTGATAATCTCAATCTAGTTATTTATTAGGGGTTTCCAAAATGGTAATAGCCTGTAATTTTATATTTTTTTATTAGTTGAAATACATACTACTGGTTGCTGTTGGAACTGTGGTATAGTTTACAGATGAGGCAAGCTAAATGTTTGATTCTTCCATTTATTGTTTCTCAAAATAATACAAAATAGTACATTGTTTCATAGTATCCTCCAATGGGGACCAATGATTTTTTTCCAGAATACCTTTATGAATTCATGGAGTTAACCATGTTGTTTATATTTTAATCAGCATTCTTATTGCTGCTCAACATATTCATTCCTGGTAGTTAGGAGCTGATTTAGTCAGCTTTTTCACTGCTGTGACACAAAGATCTGACAAGCACACTTAGAAGGGGAATAGTTTACTTTGGAGCTCATGATTTCAGAGGTCTCAGTCTATAGAGAGTGGCTGCATTTCTTGAGGCCTGAGGTGAGGCAGAATATCATGGTGGAAGTGTGCGACTGAAAAAAGCCGCTGGGAACATGGCACCCAGAAAGCCAAGAGAGCTCTGCTCAACAGGGATCCACCTCCTCCAGCCATACCCTACCTACCTACAGTTACTATAGTTTACCAGGAGGGGTGGGGGGGTCATGTAATGAGGGGTGAAGGGTGCAGTGTCAATAACCACCCAGACACCGGGAGCCAGGTAAGAGTAGGTGAGAGCTGCTGACTCATTTATTGCAGAAGCTTCTTCTTCTTTTATTGAGTACCTATCCAATTGGAGTCAATCAGCATGTCACACCACTCGAATCCACCAATCATTTAGTCTCCTAGAGCCACCAATCATTTGAGGGTTTTGTATTTTGCACCAATGGGAATATATTACTCCACAACTGTTCATTTCATTCCTGTCTGGATTAAAGCACTGATTGGGTTAAAGTTCTCATAATCCAGTAATTTCAACTCTAAAATCTTCTTGCATTGTTTTACACATGAACTTTTGGGGTAAATCTGTAACAGTAGCCTATTTGACTTAGCTCCTAAATTCTTTTTATTCAAACCCAGCAGTCTTTGATTCCTTTCTTGCTTTCTGACATAATATAATATTTACTGTAATCCTCAGTGTTTACCCTTGTTTTATAGCTGAAGAAACTGAAGCTTATATAGGTTAACTAATATGGCCAAGATTTTATAGCTATTAAGTGATGGTTTTGATATTTTGACCCAAACCAAATTTATTCCATTACAGACTCTTGTAACCCCCACACTCAATTTTTATTAGCATTGTTTAATTAACTTTTGACAAATTCCACTTTAAGGCAGAAAGGAAGTTGAGACTTATGTGTACTTTCTATTGCACCAAAAAAACCTACCTATAACTTACTGCTCTTCAATTTTTTAGCTTAAGATAAACTTTGTTATTCAACTAGGATAAATTGCTTTGCTGCTATCTCTAATTATACCAATCCTTATCCAGGATACTGTCTTTTTATTTTCAAGAATCTAGAGTTCCTCTGTATACTCTTGTACCTATTTTATTTTCTTTTATCTTATGGGTTAAAATAGAAGGCCAAGAGAAATTGGGCTAGACTATAATGTATTGCTTCATCCTTTCTAGTCTTGAAAATTAATCCTCCTTCCCCCTTCTTCTGTATATTCCTAAGTGTCCTTGTTTTTTAACAGGGGATGTGCATTAGAATAGTACTTTTTAAGAAGATATACTTTGTCACTAACTTCTCGTTCAGTAGGGTTGGTAGATGGACTTGTAGATTTTGGAGAATTTTTCTAGTGACACTGATAACCATATCTAATTGAGACTATTATTTAAAAAAACTTTGTAATATCCATGAAAATTTCTTCCTCACCAGGAATAATTTTAACTACAATCTTATATCACTATTCATTCGCCTTTGAGATCATGCTTAAAATGTACTTCATTGACATTCCAAACTCTCAGAATAATTTTTAATTTTAAAGGGTAATGTAACAAAATCTGTATATTCAAAATATAGAATCTTGCTTTGGTTATATTTTAAAATACAAGTCATACCTTCTCCCCCTGGCTGGTTTTAGTAATAAAACCAGGATTCCAGTTTCTCCCTGAAAGGAGTTTGCATATTGAATACTGCCACTTTTAAAGTCTCTACCTGAATGACTGGCTCCTAAATCATCTAGATTTGGGATCTGACAGGATGACAGAGAACAAAGAGGTGGGTTTAAACAGGGGCATGAGCACTTTCAACAGCTATTCCCCAGGTATAAAACATAGACAGTGAACAAACATAAACTCCCAGATCCCAATTTCTCTCTAGAAAGGTTTTGCACGCTTTCCTAGTTGCTGCCCAAAGATTGGGCTTCTTAACTAGCCTACATCTGGGAGCTGATTGTGTAGGTAATTAGTAGACCTCTAGGATGCATAAATGGATGTGTCCAGCCTTTTTCTCTTCTTCTACCTCCATTTTTACCAGTGATAAAATCAGGTCTACGGTTTTCTCCATACTGAGTATTCTGGATAGTACTTCTAGACCTCCTGAGTACTTTCAGACCTCCTATGTAAGATCTGACTCCTGAAGAAGCTAATTCCGGAAACTAAATGGGGGCTTGGCATTCATGAATCCCATGAATTTTCATGTTAACAAACGAGAACATAGAGGTAGGTTTAAACTGGTATGGTGATCACTTCCAGTGGCTATTCCTCTTGCTCAGCACAGAAAAACAAACAACAAAACAAAAAAAAAAAAAAAAAAAAAAAAAAAAAAAAGGAAAAAACATACCCAGTTCCTGTTCTTCTCCTTGGAGAGGGTTTGACAACACATCCACTGTCCTGATATTTCCAGCTGCTTCTGTTGGTTCATCATTTAATATGGCAGTTGACAGAGCAGTCAGCCAATAGTCCTTTCAGAGCCCAAATGTGTGTGTGTGGGCATTTCCTACAGCTGTACCCCTGCCTTGCTCCAGAAATAGAAATAAGCCTTTTAGTTAACCACTTGTCTCTCAAGTGCTGATGGGTGCTGGGTGGTGACAAAGAATAGGAACCTGGAGGAAGCAAAGAACAAAGCAACAGATTGAAAGAATGTGAGGTCTGAATCAGAATGCAGGGGCCTGTCACAGATTTCTTTCTCCAGTATAATGCAGATTGACTGGGAGATAAAACTCGCTACTGCTTCTCCCTAGAAGAGAAGGAACAGAAGCACAGATTTAACACCCCACCTTTTCTAGTTGCATCTTGAGAAACTAGCTTCTATCTTGCCAGCTTTGGGACAGTGATTGGATTTGTCACGCCCTAATCCCCTCCTCAATAAGAATAGACTCAGTAGTTTAGACAAACACAAAGATTGAGAGGCATCCTGGAATCTCTGGCCAGGCTAATTGGTGAGGTTAATCTCCTACACACTAATAGTCAGATAAGACTGAGAATGTGGCAGTCTAATCTGATAGGTAGAAATCAACAAAAAGAGACAAAGAGGATGAAGAAACAGAGAAATATATTTCAGATGAATAAACAAAGTAAATCTCCAGAAACCAACCCTAATGAAATTGAGATAAGTGATTTACTCGACAAAGAATTCATCAGTCATCAAGATACTCAGTGAGGACAGGAGAGCACTACATGAACAAAGTTAGAATTTCAACAAAGATATAAAACATAAAGAACCAAAGAGAAACCATAGAGCTGAGAAGTGTAATAATTAAACTGAAAAATTCAGTAGAAGGGTTCAGCAGTAGATTAACTCAAGCAGAAGAAATAATCAGCAAACTCAAAAGAGGTATCACTGGAAAGTGTCCAATCAGAGAAGCAAAGAGAATAATGAATAAAAAAAGAGTGAAGACTGCTTAAAGGACTTGTGACCACACGAGAATCAATATACACAGTGGAACTTTAGAAGAAGACAGAAAGGGACAAAACTTATTCAAAGAATTAATGGCTGAAAACTTTCCAAAGCTGGGGAAAGAAATGGAAATCTATGTCCAGGAAGACCAAAGGACGCCAGTTAGGATGAATTTAGTGGGCTGGGGAGATAGCTCAGATGGTAGAGTGCTTGCCTCGTGAGCATAAGGCCTTGGATTCAATACCTAGCACTGAAAAAAAAAAAAAAAGATCAATTTAAGGAGATCCAGCGATCCAAGATGGCAGACTAGAGGGTGACTGCATCTCCAGGCGCTCCAGAACCCAGGATTCAAGAAGGGGAGGCATTGAGAGACTCAGACTAAAATAGAGACATGGGGTGAGTCTCTCCCACTGGGTGAAGCTCAGCCTGGGCAGCAGGCCTGGAGAGGGGCAGCTTATCAGAGCAGGGCAGGGTAGCTAGAGTCTTCCCCAGGTAGCCCTGCTCACACTGGCAGTGGGCTCCTCCCACAAGGCCAGCTTCTCCAGCTTCTCAGAGCAGGGCCCCCCGTGAAAGCCTTTCTGCACAGAACCAGCTCCAAGTACCGGAGCCAGCGCGGCGAGCTCTGGTCTGCAGGAAGCTTCAGGGACCAGGACAGGGCCGCCAGGGACTTCCCCAAGCAGCTTGGCTCCCTCCAGCGGGAGGCACCTTTCAAGGCTAGCTTCTTGGAGCAGACCGCCCATTAAGAGCCCTTCTACACAGAGCCAGACACAGGTACCTGAGACAGCGGAGAGCTCCGACCTGCAGGCAGCCTCTGGGACCAGGGCAGGGCAGCCATAGACTTCTCCAGGCGGCCCTGCCCCCTCTGGCCACAGGCTCTTTCCACAGGGCAATCCAAGATGGCGGACTAGAGGGTGACTGCATCTCCTGTCACTCCAGAACCCAGGATTCAAGAAGGGAAGGCATTGAGAGACTCAGACTAAAATAGAGCCATGGGGTGAGTCTCCCCCACCGGGTGCAGCTCGGCCTGGGCGGCAGGCCAGGATAGGGGCAGCTTATCAGAGTAGGGCAGGACAGCTAGAGTCTTCCCCATGTAGTCCTGCTCACTCTGGCGGTGGGCTCCTCCAACATGGCCACCTTCTTGGAATAGGCCCCCCAGAGAGAGCCTTTCTGCACAGAGCCAGATTCAAGCCCTGGAACCAGTAGCGGGCTAGGGGTAGCTTTCTTCAGAAGCACTGCATTATCAAGTTCCTCCAAGACGTCAGGCTACTGAAGGCTGGGAGGTGATACACTGGAAATCTACAGGGACACTATAAGCCTATAGAGGAAATTTGCAATATCACAGAGTCCCACTGACATCTGACAAATATGACAAAACAAGGGAAGAAAATGTCCCAATCAAACCTAGATACTATATCAACAAAACCCAATGACAGCATAGCAGAAGAAAGGGAGTTCAGAATGTACATAATTAAAACAATCAAGGAAGCAAACGAGGAGATGAAAGAGCAAATGCAGGCATTGAAGGAGGAGATGAAAGAGCAAATGCAGGCATTAAATGATCGCACCAATCAACAGTTAAAAGAGCAAATACGGGAAGCAAGCGATCATTTCAATAAAGAGTTAGAGATACTGAAAAAAAAAAAACATAAATCCTTGAAATGAAGGAAACAACAAACCAAGTTAAAAACTCATAGAAAGCATAACCAATAGGATAGGACACCTGGAAGACAGAACCTCAGACATTGAAGATAAAATATTCAACCTTGAAAACAAAGTTGAACAAACAGAGAAGATGGTAAGAAATCATGAACAGAATCTACAAGAATTATGGGATATCATGAAAAGGCCAAATTTAAGAATTATTGGGTTGAGGAAGGCTTGGAGAAACAAACCAAAGGAATGAACAATCTATTCAATGAAATAATATCAGAAAATTTCCCAAATCTGAAGAATGAAATGGAAAACCAGATACAAGAGGCTTATAGGACTCCAAATATACAAAATTACAACAGACCCACACCAAGGCACATTATTATGAAAATAAAGACAGAATTTTAAAGGCCACGAGAGAAAAGAATGAAATTACATTCAGGGGTAAACCAATAAGAATATCAGCAGATTTTTCAGTCCAGACCCTAAAAGCTAGAAGGGCCTGGAACAACATTTACCAAGCCCTGAAAGAAAACGGATGCCAACCAAGAATCTTAACCCAGCAAAACTTACTTTCAGATTTGACAATGAAATAAGATACTTCCATGATAAACAAACGCTAAAAGAATTTACAGAAAGAAAGCCAGCATTACCAAACATTCTCAGCAAAATATTCCATGAGGAAGAGATGAAAAACAACGATGCAAATCAGTAACGGGAGGAACTAGCCTAAAGGAATAGCCAAATAAAGGAGAAACCAAATCATGTCAAAAAACAAAAATGAGTCAAATGACTGGGAATACAAATCATATCACAATAATAACCATGAATGCTAACGGCCTGAACTCATCAATACAAAGACATAGACTGGCAGATTGGATTAAAAAGAAAAATCCAACAATATGCTGCCTGCAAGAGACTCATCTCATAGAGATACCCGTAGACTAAAGGTGAAAGGATGGGAAAAAATATACCATGCACACGGACACAGCAAAAAAGCTGGAGTATGCATGCTCATTTCAGATAATGTGGACTTCAAGCCAAAACTAGTCAGAAGGGATAAAGAAGGACATTACATACTGCTTAAGGGAAGCATAAATCAGCAAGACATAACAATCATAAATATCTATGCCCCAAACATTGGCTCATCCATGTACATCAAACAAATCCTTCTCAACTTCAGAAACCAAATAGACCACAACACAATAATACTAGGCGATTTTAACACACCTCTCTCACCACTGGATAGATCTTCCAAACAAAAATTGAATAAAGAAACCATAGATCCCAATAACACAATCAACAATTTAGACTTAACCGACATATATAGAATATACCATCTAACAAAGAACGAACACACTTCTTCTCAGCAGCGCATGGATCCTTCTCCAAAAGAGACCATATATATATTTTTTTTATTGTAAACAAATGGGATACATGTTTCTCTGTTTATACATGGCATAAAGGCATATCATTTGTGTAATCATAAATTTACATAGAGTAATGTTGTTTGATTCATTCTGTTATTTTTCCCTTCCCCCCACCCCTCCCACCTTGCTTTTCCCTCTATACAGTCCTTCCTTCCTCAATTCTTGCCCCCCTCCCTAACCCTAACTCTAACCCTAAAACTAACCCCTCCCTCCCCCCATTATGTGTCCTCATCCACTTAATAGCGATATCATTTGACCTTTGGTTTTTTGAGATTGGCTTATCTCACTTAGCATGATATTCTCCAATTTCATCCATTTGCCTGCAAATGCCATAATTTTATCATTCTTCATGGCAGAGTAATATTCCATTGTATATATATAGGCTTTTGATGACTTCTTTTCTTTCAGAACTTGAAATTGGTCTATTTAAATTGTGTATGTCCTCCTGATTCAGTTTGGGCAATTCATATGTCTCTAGAAACCTGTTGATATCTTCAAAATTTTCTATTTTGTTGGAGTATAGATTTTCAAAACTTCTAATTATGTTTTGTATTTCAATCCTGTCTGTTGTGATATTTCCTTGTTCATTCCGAATTTTAGTGATTTGGGTTTTCTCTCTTCTTCTCTTTGTTAGTGTGGCTAAAGGTTTATCAATTTTGTTTATTTTTTTGAAGAACTAGCTATTTATTTTGTCAATTTTTTGTATTGTTTCTTTTGTTTCAATTTCATTGATTTCAGCTCTGAGTTTAACTATTTCCTGTTTTCTACTACTTTTGGTGCTGTTCTGTTCTTCTTTTTCTAGGGCTTTGAGCTGTAGTAGGTCATTTATTTGTTGAGTTTCACTTCTCTTATTAAATGAGCTCCATGACATAAATTTCCCTCTAAGTACTGCTTTCATAGTGTCCCAGAGATTTTGATATGATGTTTCTTTGTTCTCATTTACCTCTAAGAAATTTTTAATTTCTTTTCTAATATCTTCTGTTATCCATTCATCATATAATAGCATATTGTTTAATCTCCAGATGTTGGAGTAGTTTCTGTTTTTTACTCTTTCATTTATTTTTAACTTCAATCCATTATGATCTGATAAAATACAAGGTAGTGTGTCTATCTTCTTGTATTTGCTAACATTAGCTTTGTGACATAATATATGGTCTATTTTAGAGAACGATCCATGTGCTGCTGAGAAGAAAGTGTATTCGCTCTTGGTTAGATGGTATATTCTATAAATGTCCGTTAAGTCTAAATTTTTGATTGTGTTATTGAGGTCTATGGTTTCTTTGTTAAATTGTTGTTTAGAAGTTCTGTCCAGTGGTGAGAGAGGTGTGTTAAAATCACCTAGTATTATTGTGTTGTGGTCTATTTGGTTTCTGAAATTGAGAAGGATTTGTTTGACATACATGGATGAACCACTGTTTGGGGCATAGATGTCTATGGTTGTTATATCTTGCTGATTTATGCTTCCCTTAAGCAGTATGAAATGTCCTTCTTTGTCCCTTCTGACTAACTTTGGCTTGAAGTTCACATTATCTGAAATGAGGATGGATACTCCAGCTTTTTTGCTGAGTCCATGTGCATGGTATGTTTTTCCCCATCCTTTCACCTTTAGTCTATGAGTATCTTTTTCTATGAGGTGAGTGTCTTGCAGGCAACATATTGTTGGATCTTTCTTTTTAATCCAATCTTCCAGTCTGTGTCTTTTGATTGATGAGTTCAGGCCATTAACATTCAGGGTTATTATTGAGTATGATTTGGTTTCCCAGTCATTTGGTTCATTTTTTAAATTTTATTTATTTATTTATTTATTTATTTATTTATTTATTTATTTATTTATTTATTTATTTGACACAACTTGGTTCCTCCTTTATTTGACAATTCCTTTAGGATAATTCCTCCCTTTCTTTATTTGCTTCTTTGTTTTTCATCTGTTCCTCATGGAATATTTTGCTCAGAATGTTCTGTAGTGCTGGCTCCCTTTTTGTAAATTCTTTTAGCTTTTTTTTATCATGGAAGGATTTTATTTCATCCTCAAATTTGAAGATAAGTTTTGCTGGATATAAGATTCTTGGTTGCCATCCATTTTCTTTCAGGGCTTGAAAAATGTTCCAGGCCCTTCTAGCTTTTAGGGTCTGGATTGAAAAATCTGCTGATATCCGTATTGGTTTCCCCCTGAATGTAATTTGATTCTTTTCTCTCACAGCCTTTAAAATTCTGTCTTTATTTTGTATGTTACGTATTTTCATAATAATGTGCCTTAGTGTGGGTCTGTTGTAATTTTGTGTATTTGGAGTCCTATAAGCCTCTTGAACTTGATTTTCCATTTCATTCTTCAGATTTGGGAAATTTTCTGGTATTATTTCATTGAATAGCTTGTTCATTCCTTTGGTTTATTTCTCTAAGCCTTCCTCAATCCCAATAATTCTTAAATTTGGCCTTTTCATGATATCCCATAGTTCTTGGAGATTCTGTTCATGATTTCTTACCATCTTCTCTGTTTGTTCAACTTTGTTTTCAAGGTTAAATATTTTGTCTTCAATATCTGTGGTTCTGTCTTCCACGTGTTCTATCCTACTGGATATGCTTTCTATGGAGTTCTTAATTTGGTTTATTGTTTCCTTCATGTCAAGGATTTGTGTTTGTTTTTTTTTTTTAAATATCTCTAACTCTTTATTGAAATGATCTTTTGCTTCCTGTATTTGCGCTTTTAACTGTCGATTGGTGCGATCATTCAATGCCTGCATTTGCTCTTTCATCTCATTATTCAGTGCGTGCATTTGCTCTTTCATATCATCATTTGCTTCCCTGATCAATTTAATTCTGTATATTCTGAACTCCTTTTCTGTCATTTCTTCTGCCATGCTGTCATTGGATTTTATTGATGTAACATCTAGATTTGTTTGTGGCATTTTCTTTCCTTGTTTTCTCATATTGTTCAGTTATCAGTGGACCACTGAGATATTGCAGATTTCCTCCACCAAATTACAATGTCCCTGAAGATTTCTATATATACCCTCTTAGCCTTCAGGAGGCTGAAGTCTTGGAGGAAGTTGATAATGCGGTGCTCCACAAGGAAGCTGCCTCTCTAGGAGTGGTGGCCTTCAGGTGGGGTATATTCCCTGCTAGTGGGCAGAGGTGCCTCCACTTGTTGACCAATTGTCATCCAAATGGGAACTAGGCTGCGGGCTGAGGCAAGGCCTGTTTGGACCTGTGTTTCTGGTTTTACCGTCCTTGTGGGGAAACCTCACCCAGCAGGGAAGACTCCCCGGTGAGGAGGTCTCACAGGTCAGTTACGCTCCTAGCGGGTCCCCTCAATTTACAGCTACCACCTGGGCTGGGCTGCCTTCCTCTGCAATGTTCCCAGGGGCCCCCCTATCTCCTGGGCCTGGGAGCCTCACCCTTCACAGATGAGTCTCCTTAGGCTGCCCCTCCTCAGAGAATCTGCCCGCAGTCCTGGAACCTTCACTCCGCCCCTAAGCGTGTCTCTGTGTGGCTCTTCCACCAAGAAGCCTCCCAGGTCCTGTGACCCTGCTCTGCACTTAATTGCCTGGCTATGTGGCCCCTCCTGTGAGCAGCCACCTGGAGCCCCGTACAACCGCTCTGAGTCCCAGCGACCCGCCGCACGTCTCTTCCTCCAGTGTTCTGGTGCGGTCACTAGGAGTCCAAGCAACTCACTCCATGCCTCCTCCTCCCGCCAACCACCCGTAGCCCTGGGCAGTCACTCCGAGTACAAGTGACCCACCCCATTCCTCTTCCTCCTCCTCCAGGTAACCCCCTGGGAGTTCAGGAGTGGTCACTCTGAGTTGCTCTGAGTCCACGTGACCCACTGAAGCCTCCTCCAGGCAACCCCCCGGTGTTCAGGAGCGGTCGCTTTGAGTCCAAACAACTCACCACTTGCCTCCTCCTCTGAGCAACCGCCTGGAGCTCTAATGCAGTCACTGCGATTCCAAACAACCCACCGCGCTCCTCCTCCTCCTCCTTCTCCTACTCCTCCGGGCAGGCCCTGGTGTTCAGAAGCAGTCTCTCTGAGTCCAAACAGCTCTCCTCACCTCTCCTCCTCTGGCAGCCGCCCGGAGCCCCAGTGGTTGCTCCGAGTCCCAGCGCTGTGCTGAGCCGCCTCCTCTATGACGCTCCCAGTTGTCCAAGTTCACTGCTCCAGCAGGGGGAGGGGTGTCTCGCCGGGCAGCTCTACTTCACAAAGTTCCTTGCATTCTGGGACTACCGTCCCATCCGGGATGCCTCCCCAATGGGAGAGGCTCACCCGGCTGCTTTGAGTTGGTCCCAAGTCTCTCAATATCTCCTCTTTTGAATCCTGAGTCCTGGAGCAACATGAAGTGCAGCCACCCTCTAGGCTGCCATCTTGAAATCCCCCAAAATAGACCATATTTTATGCCACAGAGCTACTGTTAGCAAATACAAGAAGAGAGAGATACTATCTTGTATTCTATCAGATCATAATGGATTGAAATTAGAAATAAATGACAGAATAAAAAACAGAAACTTCTCCAATACCTGGAGATTAAATAATACACTATTATATGATGAATGGATATCAGAAGACATCAGGAGGGAAATTAAAAAATTCTTAGAAGTAAACGAGAACAAAGA
This sequence comes from Sciurus vulgaris, assembly GCF_902686455.1. NCBI lineage: Eukaryota > Metazoa > Chordata > Mammalia > Rodentia > Sciuridae > Sciurus > Sciurus vulgaris. The sequence continues at coordinate 61,577,486 of NC_136469.1, forward strand.
CACATCATATCAAAATCTCTGGGACAGTATGAAAGCTGTAAGTAGAGGAAGATTTATTTCATGGGGCGCATTCAACAAAAGAAGTAGAAATCAACAAATAAACGACTTAACACTATGCCTCAAAGCCCTAGAAAAAGAAGAGCAGACCAACACCAAAAGTAGTAGAAGACAGGAAATAGTTAAAATCAGAGCTGAAATCAACGAAATTGAAACAAAAGAAACAATTGGAAAAATTAACAAAATAAATAGTTGGTTCTTTGAAAAAATAAACAAAATTGATAAACCCTTAGCCACACTAACAAAGAGAAAGAGGGAGAAAACTCAAATTAAAAATCCGGAATGAACAAGGAAATATCACAACAGACACGAGTGAAATACAAAACATAATTATACTATACTCCAACAAAACAGAAAAATCTATACTCCAAGAAAACAGAAAACCTCGAAGACATCAACAAGTTTCTAGGGACATATGAATCACTGAAACTGAATGAGGAGGGCATACACAACTTACATAAATCAATTTCAAGCAATGAAATAGAAGAGGTTATCAAAAGCCTACCAACAAAGGAAAGTCCGGGACCAGATGGGTTCTCAGCCGAGTTCTACAAAACCTTTAAAGAAGAGCTCATTCCAATACTCCTCAAAGTATTCCATGAAATAGAAGAGGAGTGAATCCTCCCAAACTCATTCTATGAAGCCAATATCACCCTGATACCTAAACCAGACAGAGACACATCAAGGAAAGAATATTTCAGACCAATATCCTTAATGAACATCGACGCAAAAATTCTCAACAAAATTTTAGCAAATCGCATACAAAATATATTAAAACGATAGGGCACCACGATCAAGTGGGTTTTATCCCAGGGATGCAAGGTTGATTCAACATCCGGAAATCAATAAATGTCATTCACCATATTAACAGACTAAAAGTTAAGAATCACATGATTATTTCAATAGATGCAGAAAAAGCATTTGATAAAATACAGCATCCCTTCATGCTCAAAACACTAGAAACTAGAAAAAATTGGGGTAGTGGAAACATTCCTAAACATTGTAAAGGTCATTTATGCTAAGCCCATAGACAATATCATTCTAAATGGTGAAAAACTGAAAGCATTCCCCCTAAAAAGTGGAACAAGGCAGGGATGCCCTCTTTCACCACTTCTATTCAACATCATTCTTGAGACTCTAGGCAGAGCAATTAGACAAACCAAAGAAATTAAATGGATACGAATTGGAAAAAAAGAACTCAAACTATCCTTGTTCGCGATGACATGATTATATATTTAGAGGAACCTGGAAATTCCACCAGAAAACTCTTAGAACTCATAAGTGAATTCAGTAAAGTAGCAGGTTACAAGATCAATGCTCATATATCCAATGTATTTTTATACATAAGTGATGAATCTTCAGAAAGAGAAATTAGGAAAACTACCCCATTCACAATAGCATCGAAATAAATAAAATACTTGGGAATCAATCTCACAAAGGAGGTGAAAGACCTGTACAATGAGAACTACAGAACACTAAAGAAAGAAATTAAAGAAAACCTTAGAAGATGGAAAGATCTCCTATGTTCATCAATAGGCAGAATTAATATTGTCAAAATGGCCATACTACCAAAAGTGCTATACAGATACAATGCAATTCCAATTAAAATCCCAATGACGTACCTTACAGAAATAGAGCAAGCAATTATGAAATTCATCTGGAAGAATAAAAAGCCCACAGTAGCTAAAGCAATCCTCAGTAGAAAGAACAAAGCAGGGGGTATCACAATACCAGATCTTCAACTCTATTACAAAGCAATAGTAACAAAAACGGCATGGTATTGGTACCAAAATAGACAGGTAAATCAATAGTACAGAATGGAGGACATGGACACAAACCCAAATAAATACAATTTTCTCATACTAGACAAAGGTACCAAAAATATGCAATGGCAAAAAGATAGCCTCTTCAACAAATGGTGCTGGGAAAACTGGAAATCCATATGCAACAAATGAAACTAAATCCCTATCTCTCACCCTGCACAAAACTCAACTCACAATGGATCAAGGACCTTGGAATCAGACCAGAGATCCTGCATCTTATAGAAGAAAAAGTAGGTCCAAACCTTCAACTTGTTGGCTTAGGATCAGACTTCCTTAACAGGACTCCCATAGCATAAGAAATAAAAGCTAGAATCAACCACTGGGATAGATTCAAACTAAAAAGCTTTCTCTCAGCAAAGGAAACTATCAGTAATGTGAAGAGAGAGCCTACAGAGTGGGAGAATATCTTTGCCACTCATACTTCAGATAGAGCGCTAATATCCAGAATCTATAAAGATCTCAAAAAACTGTACACCAAGAATACAAATAATCCAATCAACAAATGGCCTAAGGAAATGAACAGACACTTCACAGAAGAAGATGTACAAGCAATCAACAGATATATGAAAAAATGTTCAACATCTCTATTAATAAGAGAAATGCAAATCAAAACTACCCTAAGATTTCATCTCACCCCAATTAGAATGGCGATTATGAAGAATGCAAGCAACAATAGGTGTTGGCGAGGATGTGGGGAAAAAGGTACACTCATACATTGCTGGTGGGGCTGCAAATTAGTGCAGCCACTCTGGAAAGCAGTATGGAGATTCCTTAGAAAGCTTGGAATGGAACCACCATTTGACCCAGCTATCCCACTCCTTGGCCTATACCCAAAGGACTTAAAATCAGCATACTACAGAGATACATCCACATCAATGTTCATAGCTGCTCAATTCACCATAGCCACATTGTGGAACCAACCTAGATGCCCTTTAGTTGATGGAATCGATAAAGAAACTGTGGCATATATAAATACAATGGAATATTACTCTGCCATGAAGAATGATAAAATTATGGCATTTGCAGGCAAATGGATGAAATTGGAGAATATCATGCTAAGTGAGATAAGCCAATCTTCAAAAAACTAAATGACGAATGAACTTGCTGATAAGCTAATGAGGACATGTAATGGGGTGTGGGAGGATTTAGCGTTAGGGTAGGGTTAGGTTTAGGGTTAGGATTAAGGAGGGTGGTAAGAATGGAGGAAGGAAGGACTGTATAGAGTGAAGAGAGGGGTGAGTGGAGTGGGTGGGAAGGGAAAAGAAGAACAGAATGAATCAAACAACATTACCCTATGTAAATTTATGATTACACAAATGGTATGCCTTGACTCCATGTACAAATAGAGAAACAACATGTATCCCATTTTTTTACAATAAGAAAAGATAAAAAAAATCCACATTCTTAACACATTAACACATTTTGATAAAATCACCAAAAGATAAAAATTCTGAAAGCAGCAAGAGAAAAGCAACTTATATTCAAGGACTATCAGTGAATACCTATGACTATCAGTGGATTTTTCAGCAGAAAAAATTGCCAAAGTAAACTTGAGAAAGAAGAAAAAATTGTAGATTTCACAGTTTCTGATTTCAAATTATACTACAAAGCTGTAGTTGTTCAAACAGTGTGGTACTGGCATAAAAAACAGACATATAGACCAATGAAACAGAATGGAACTGAAATAAATCCAAGTATATGCAGTCACCTAGTTTTCAACAAGAAAACTAAGAGGTCATAATAGTTTTAGAAAAATCACAAATCCACTTGCAGAAGAATGATACTGCATGCTCATTTTACACACTGCACAGTCATTAACTCCCTAAATTAAAGGTTTAAACATTAGTCCTAAAACTTTCAAACCACCCCCTCCACACTTAAAAGAAAACATAGGGGATAAAGCTCCTTGACAGACTTTGGCAATGTTGTTTTGGATATGATCTCAAAAGATGAGGCAATAAAACTAAAGTAAATAAATTGGATTATAGCCCATCAAGAAGTTCTTCCACAGCAAAAGAAACAACACAATGAAAACGCAAATTATGAATTGTGACAAAATATTTACAAACCACATATCTGATAAAACATTAATGTCCAAGGTATATAAATACCTCATACAACTCAATAGCAAAAAGCAACCTGATTGATAAATGGGCAAAGAATCTGATTGGACGTTTTTCCAAAGAAGACATGCAAATGTCAATGGGTATGTAAGACGATGCACAACATCACTAGTAATTAGGGGAATGCAAATTAAAAACAAATGATACTCATATCTGTTAAATTGGTAATTATTAAAAAGATAAAAGATAAGTTGCAAGTATGTGGAGAAAAGAGAAATCTTGAATACTATTGGTTGGACTATAAATTCATGCAATCATATGGAAACGGTTTTGAAGATCTTAAAAATGCAGCACACTGAAAGGGTCAAATACCATGATCATGTAGAACTTATTGGAATGTAAGTATACTTCAGCATATCAAATCAATAAATGTGTTACCATATTACCAGAACAAAAGATTAAAACCACCTCAAAATATTCAGAAAAGGCATTTTACAAAATTAATTCAAAAATTGATTAAAAAAATCTGCAATTAAGTATGGAAGAAGTGAACCTCAGCTTCATAAAAACCATGTATGACAAGCTCACAGCTAACATCAAAGTCAGTGGTGAGAATTGCTAAAACTTTTTCCTCTAAGATCAAGAGCATGGCAAACGTGCCCACTATCCTAGTTGTAGCCAATATAAGCATTCGAAGTATTAACTATAGCTAATATGAATATGTTCAAGTTGCAATCAATTATTGAATTTTTAAAATATGGACAATGAAGACCACTTAAAAAAAGAATGTTGACCAAAGGACAGATATTAGATGAGCTATTAAAATTAAATATAAAGCTAATGTCAGTAAAGGTCATTAAGATTTCTTGTGGTCTTCTCATATGGTGTATTTGTATCTTCAGTGGCTTGAACTCATTACCTGCAGACCAAAAATCACTGGGTTTTAATGTTGAAGATATATTCTCAGGGCTTTTGAAGGTAATAAAATGGCACTACAAGTAGTTTGTGTCTGAAATTTGGACTTTTTCTCAGTTCAATGTCTTTTTGGGTCTTTGAATAAAGAAACGGATGATATATTATTTAATTAATATACACACCACTTCCAAATGTTGCAACAAAGCATGAGGAAATAATTCCCAGGACTGAAAACCATTTAAAAGTAGATTAGAAATCTACTTAATTGTTGTCTTCCAAGTTGAAACACCCACCTTCCAATTTTTACCTCTAAAATGTTACAACCTATCATTTGTTAGAGTGCTGACAGTGATCTTTAGTGAGCCATCTCTCCATACTTTCTGGCCCATTTGTGTTTAATATGAATATTGAGCCATATCTCACAGCCTCTAAACTCTTGGTATGATTTATAATGATATATAATTGTGAATTTAAAATTTCAGGTTTAATAGAAGCTAGCATGATAAATGAACTGCAAATATAATCTAAATTATGAATTAGCCTCTCCATCATTGGTTTGCATAGAGCCTTGAAGCAAGAGTGCAAATAATATTATCCTTCACATTTGAAATAAAACATTTCATTACTAATTTTAAAAATGTGTGCTTAATTTTTATAATCAATAAAATTAAAAAATATATTTCAAAAACATTACCTAAAATTGATGACAGTAATGTTCACTGATTGATCATTAAGGAGCATGTAGGTGTGAAACTTCAAGAAACACTATTATTGAAGCTATAGACAAGGAATTTCCTTATCTTAAGTATTAACTGCTGTCTCAGTTCATTTTCTTTTGCATAAATAATATATGAGACTGAATAATTTATGAACAAAGGAAGTTTATTTTGGCACACAGTTAAAGAGACTGGAAAGTCCAAAATTGAGCAGCCACATCTGGTAAGGGCCTCAGACTTCTTCAACTCATGGCAGAAAGTGAAAGGACAAGTAAGTATGTGCAGGAGAAAGAAACAGGGCCAAATTCCCATGATAGCTAACTCCTTCCAGTGAGAAAGGCATTCACAAGGGATCCACTCCAGTTTCTCCACCCTCTACCCCACTAGGCACCACCTCTTAACACTGCTGCATTGAAGAATTAAAATTCTAATAGATAACCTTTTGGGGCACACACTCAAATCATAGCAAATACCGTTTTTGTTTCAGTTATCTTAAATATTGTTAAGTAGCCTCAATTTAGGGAATCAGAATTTTCCCAGCATCTTCTCGATCCTACATCCATAGGAAATTGATATGGACATTCCATCTGAGTCAGAGAAAGAAAATTCTTATTCTGGTGCTTTTATGACTTGACTTGATCTTCTACCTTATTCATCTGCTCTCTAAATCTGGTCAGCTGAGCCTACTTTCGCACTTCATTTTCTGATTGACACCAACCCTTCCTCCATTCACTTCTGAGGACAGAAGCATGGAAAATTTTAATTTTCTGGATTCACTAACTTGTGAATATAATAGGAAGTTCAATATTCTGTCTCATAATGATGAAAATTGTGAAGACAAAATCAACCTCTTTATAGAATAATGCAATGTTTGATGTGACTCAGTAGTCTTATCACTACAATAATCTAGCGAAAGTAAATATTAGTAATTGGACCCCTTTCCTTCACAGCATTTCAGAGATTACTTTAGTCCTAGACAATCCTGGTTTAGGACCTATCACTGTCTATAAAGATCATGAATCTTTGCTGGCCACTTGTAATTATGAACATTATAATTTCACCATGATAATAATATAGACATAGAAAGCTGACACTCATTTGTCAAACCTCTTTAAGACTTTGATTTTATAAAATCTAGAGATAGGTGCAGGAATTTGTATTTAGAGGTATATTTTAATGTATTTTTACTTAGATATTAAAGAGCCGAATGTGGAATCCATTGGCGTATGAGATGAATTTAATTCATAAGTATATTATATGACCAATTTATAGTTGTTAAAAATTGAATGAAGTTGTCAACATTTTGTGGCTTGTGGTATTTCATATATGAATCCAGATTTTCAGCTATTTTTTAAATGAAAAAAGGTTAACAACATTTAATTGAGGCTGAGTAAATGCTGTCCCTGGGGAGAAAGATGAATGATTTTCAGTATGCTATTTTCCAGTCAACACCTTTTCACCATCCTGGCCCCAGTAGGTATTTGAATTCTCTTTGTGAGTATAATATCAATTAATCTTATACTGGTTCTCCAACTTTATTTAAGATTTATAGTCCTTAACATTACTTCATTCAGATGTGTTCAGTTGTCTGTGTATTATTAATTAAATGATAACATTATTTGCAATTTAAAAAAAGATTTTGGATTATTTATTTATTTTTGTGGTACTAGGGATTGAAACTGAAGGTAATCTACCACTGAGCTACACCCTCCATTCCTTTTTATTATTTTTTTTTTTATTTTGAGACAGGGTCTTGATAAGTTGCTGAGGGTCTCACTGCATTGCTGAGACTGGCCTCAAACTTGCCATCCTCCTGCCTCATCCTCTCAAGTTTCTGGGATTACAGGCATGCACTACTGTGCCCAGTGGAATGTGGGTTTTGAAAAGCAGATTATACTCACACACGGAAGTTCTTGTTTCATCATATAGTAATAAATGCTAATAAATTCTAAATATTTACATAGAACTAATTTATTGAAATAGTTGTTCTAAATCTTGACCATTACTAGAAAACCTACCACCTTTGAAATATAACAATTATAGGAAAACCATACAAACTATTTGTATATGGTTTTTCTTGGTGAAAAAAGAATAGCACAAAAATTTCTGTAATTCTCTTTTATTATGGTGAGATATCCAGGATGGCCACATCTACTCGTATTTACTTTACCTTAGAACTTGATAGTATGGCTTCAGACTTGTATTAAATTTTTAACTTAGTCAAATTGCTCATACCAGTGTTGACATAATTGTTATGTAATCTAAATAACTTTTCATCAGCATTAGTTTATTTCTTTTTTAGCTAGTTGATGCTTCATATTATAGCTCTCTAGTCCAAGCAATAATACATAGTCAAACTTAGTAGCTTACATTTAAATTTTGCCTTTTCTAATTTACTTGCCTAGATTTACATAGAAAAGCTACTTTTGTTTTCTATTTCTGTTACTGAACATATGTTCAGCTAACTAGTATGTGATTTATCCTACAAAACACTTCCTGTCACTAATTTTCTCATTTGAATGACATATGTTTATACTGAAATTCTGCAAATACATGTAATAGACATATGTTCTTTTCTTTAGTCTCAGATCAAAGTTATTTATTACTCTGTTTAGCAATGATGAGGGTTGGAGTCACTTAAAAGTATCAACTGTACATGGGGCATATTTTAAAAATATATTTCATTTAAAATGAAAAGGCTTTTTTTATGAGTGTAATACTGAGAATTACATAAATATTACATAATATTCATAACAGTTTTCTCTTCTTTCTCTATGTAGTTTCCCTAGAAACTACGTTTAGTTTTATGGTTTCAGATATTATTTGTCTATACTGCACCACTTCCAAATACAAAGATCATTTCCAATGTGTATTTTACAGCCCTGATCTATCCACCGAGCCCCAGTCCTCTATGAATTATTGTCTGTGTGCTATTTCCACTTTGATGTTTTATAGGAACTACAAAACTAACATTTTAAAATTGAACTAATCTTCCATCAGCCTCTCTCCTGCTTCTAGTTTCTCTACCTGAAAATACCTTTTGATTGGTAGCCAGGATATTTTCACACAGCCACCCCTATCTAGAAGTTGGCTAGGAAAAAGGAAGTGGGGATTGTGCTAGTAACAAGTAATATCTGGCTCAACCACTTACAAGCTATGTTGCTTTTAGAAAAATTTAATTTCCTTGTGTCATGGTTTTCTTATCCATGAATCAAAATAGTGCCTGGAAAATAATAGATGTTTAGTAAATGTTAGCAGTTGTTTTGCTATTTGTTGCTGCATAGTCAATAATTTCAAAATGTAATGCCTTAAAATAAAAATTTGTCATTTTTCAGGATTACACTAGTAGTAGCAGACAGGATTTTGTTACTAAAGCAAAATGACAATGTGAACATCTGTAGTTTATTGTAGAAAAATAATCAAATAGCAACAGCATAATTAAATTAATTAAAGGCTGTTCTTTTTTTAAATTGTTTTTTAGTTGTTGATGGACCTTTATTTATTTTTATTTATTTATATGCGGTGCTGAGTATGGAACCTAGTGCCTCATGCATGCTAGGCAAGCGCTGTACCACTGAGCTATAACCCCAGCCCCCTAAAGTCTATTCTTTATAGCCAAATGCTTCAAGGGTTTCAAGAGGACAGGAGTGATCTCTAGTTGTCTTCCCTTTCCTGACCATACCAGTACTTACTTTCTCTTGCATTAGAAATTGTTGACATATGCATAGAACACCTTAGAACCAATGAGTGCAAAGTGGAGTCTTGCCAAATTTTCTTATATTCTGCTGGTCCTGTAGGCATATTGTTACCAGGACCAACAGTAAAAAATCTCCTTGAGTCTCACTGACAGTGTATACAAATCGATTGTCCATCTCACTCTTGTTAATTAACAGTACTCAAAAACTGATATAAACCACTCCCAAACTTACTGGACTCATAATTACCAACAAGGCTGTTCATAATTTCATGCCTTAACCAGGGATTAGTTGTTCTGTAGATAGTTGAGGAAAATGGTTCTTACTGATTCCAAGCCTGCTGGAATTGACTTTCAGGGTTCTTTGGGTTCCCTGGGCTCAGTTAGGTAGTTTTTTGATTCATGTGGTATTAGCTAGAATGACTCATTTGACATTCATTTGGGGTTGGAGCTGGAATATCCAAGATATTTACATGCGTAGCTCCTCAGATGGGTTGACTCTAGCAACTGGGAGATGACTGGGCTTCGATTTCCTTCCAGGTAGTTGGACATATTACATGGAGGCTCAGGACTCTTAGAATGTGAATGTGGAACATATAATGCCTATTAAGGCCTAAGCTCAAACGAAACGCTGTAATTTCCATTCTGTTGTCTGTCATGCCAAGTCATAAGCCTGCTTCAATTCAAAGAAAGAGCAATGGACTCCATCTTTTGATAAGATAAGTCGTGGAATTACAAGATTAGGAGGAATCTTTGGTGGCCATCTTTATAGACAACTTATCTTGACTTCTCGTTATTTTAATTATCATGTTATCATCACTACAACTTCTCTTTAGTCAAAGAATTCATTGTCCCTTGCCTGGGTTTTTGAAGTAGCATTATAATTGATATCTGTACTTCCAATCTTCTTCCTTTACTCTTCGTAGTTAGTTAGATTTATTTTCTTAAAATGTAGCCTGACAACTCCTCTCCAAAATAGGCAAAGGACATGACTTGGTATTCTCTAAAGAAGTATACAAATGGATAGTTAACACATGAAGATATTTCCCCAAATCATTTATCATTAGGGAAATGTAAATAAAAGTCATGGCAAGATATTATCTCACATCTACTAAGATGGTGTGTTAGTCAGCTTTTCATTATTGTGACGAAAAAAAAAAAAACCCTTAAATGATCAACTTAAAAGGACAAAAGGTTTATTTTCACTCATGGTCTCAAAGGTTTTCATGGTTCCTTGCCCTATTGCCTTGGGCCTGTGGCAAACACTGTACATCATGTGTAGCAACATGAGGCCTGTTTTCCTCATGGTGGCAGGGAACCAAAGAGAAAAGACACAGAAGGGGCCAGGGTCCTACTATCCCCTTTAGGGGTACATCTCCAGTGACCTTTAGCCACTCAACCCTCTGTCCTAAAGGTTCCAACAACCCCCAATAGTGTCCCAGTGGCAAAAAAGCCATTGACACATAGAGCTTTGAAAGACATACAAGATCCAACTTATAGCAGTTGACTTTACCAAAAAATTTTTGAAAATGGAAAATAACAAGTGTTGGTGAGGATGAGGAGAAACTGGAATCTTTATTCCATTGCAATTTACATTGCTGGTGGGAATGTGAAATAGTGTAACCTGTATGGAAACTTGATGGCTCTTCAGTTAGCTAAGTGTAATTTTACTCCTAGGTATAAACTTCTTCCTCAAGGCCTTTGTGTATGCTTTTTATTTTTGACACTGGGGATTGAACCTGGAGGAACTTTACCACTGAGCTATATCCCTAGTTTTTTTTATTTTTTAGAATTTGAGATAAGATGTCACAAAGTTGCTGGGGCTGGCCTGGAACTTGTGATACTTCTCCTTCAACCTCCCAAGTGACTGGGACTATAGGTGTGTGACACCATGCCTGGCTGCACATGCATGTGCTTTTTACTCTACCAGGAATGTGATTCTGACCAGTTTCCCCATGGCCTTTTCATGTGCTTCCATAATAGAAATGCTAATCTCTCCATTCATTTTTAAGAGAATCTCCTTGTGTTTCGGTTTCAGCATAAAGTATCTTTCCTCTCCATATTCTAGTGTTATTGTCTATTTCAGCAGTTTATATCCTTTGTGGCACTAATTAAAGTTTGTAATTTATTATTTATCTGATTAGATGTTATTTGTCTGTCTTTTTACCTGGAATTTTCATTTTAAGAGGGTAGATCTCTATCTTGTTACCCATCCAAACCTAGTATGTGCCTGACATATTAGATAGTTCATTAAATACCTTAAAAAGAATAAATATACAACCAAAGAAAATTTTCTCTGAAATATAAAACAGGAGGTATTATTAATAGGTCAATGAACATTTAATATATTTTTTCAGTCATTCTTTTCATAATTTCTGTAATATTCGCACTTTGTAATACTTATTGAAAAGGAGGAGGGGCTTTGTAATTAGTCAAATCTTAGTTTGATTTCTGTCTTTACTGGTTGTGATTAAGTTACTTAATCTCTAGTAAACTTCGGAATATGTTGTATACTTGCAGGCTTTTTGAGGATGAAAGATCACATAAGAATGTATCAAGTATAGTGCCTGCCACAGGATGGTGCTCAGTAACTACAGGAATAATCTTTCTTCATTCATTAGGACAGAAGGATCATAAATAGGAAGAACTATAAACATTATCTGATTATCAACTGCAGAGAACTTTATAGACTAATAGAAAAATCTAATCTAAAATAAAACTTTTTTTGTAACACCTAGATTGATGCTAGTAAAAAAAAAAAAACCCTTTTAAATCTTTTTCTATACCCTTTCTGTAACATTATTGCATTATATCTTTGATATTAGTTAAATTATACTAGAGAGATCAATAATTAAGTTAGGTATGAAACTATAATATGTAGAAATGAAAATCTTAAATGAAAATCTTAAAGTTAGAATTCCTTCTGTATCTTACTGCACCAAACCACATTTGGTAATCATTATAATTTCCTTAGTTTTAGTATTTTTTATTTAGTTCAATATTTGAATAACCAGTCCACTGCATAGTTTTAGGTACTATATCATTTTATGAAGTTCTGTGTGAATATCAAATCTTGAAAAGTATCTTCTGTTATTTGAAACTGAGAAGCAGAAAAGTCAAGAGTCATGGAGCTAGAGAGCCATGGTATAAGTTCAATTTGAGTCTGAAGACCTAAGAATTGAGAGTGCTGTGGACAGAAGATTGATGTTCTAGATCTAGCAGTCCAAAAGGGAGATAAAGATAGAATGTGCAAGCACTCTCTCTTATTCCACCTTTGCCTTCTAAATTACTAGCTTGAAACATCTTGCTCTACTAGAAAACAAAGAAGTACAGAAGAGTACTAAGATCATGTGAAAAAAATTGAGACATATTCAAATATGTATTCACTGGTGAGAATTGGATAATGTGAGCAGCAAAGAGCAATACAACTCCAATAGATTGAAAAAATTCAAGTGTATTTAAATCCCTGAGTTTAAATTAAAAATTTAAAAAACTCATTAATGAGTATTGGAGGATGCACAGGTCTTGGTACTTTGAAACTGCAAAAGGGGGAAAAAGCATTTATTTTGCTTTTCTTATATGAACTGCTCTTTGAGGTAACTAGAGTTGATGAAGGAAGTCAATCTTCATAAAAGTGTTTCACCCAACAGATGAGAAGTTATAATGGAATTATAAATTTCCATTCTGTGACCCAAATGAATTAATAGAGGTAATCAATAATCATCAGTGGAGGATTCAAGATGGCGGACTAGAGGAAGGCTGCGTTTCAGGTTGCTCCAGGACTCAGAACTCAAGAAGAGGAGATATAGAGAGACTTGGGACCAACTCAAAGCAGCCGGGTGAGTCTCTCCCGATGGGGAGGCGTCCCGGATGGGGCGGTAGCCCCGAACACAGGGATCTTTGTGAAGTAGAGCTGCCCGGCGAAACACCCCTCTCCCCCGCTGGAGCAGTGAACGTGGACAACTGGGAGCATCGGTGAGGAGGCCACTCAGCACAGTGCTTGGACTCGGAGCAACCCACACGGGCTCTGGGAGGCTGCCCAAAGGAGGGGGTGCGCGGTGAGCTGTTTGGACTGAAAGTGACCACTCCTGAACACCGGGGGCTGCCCAGAGAAGGAGAAGCACGGGCTAGGCACGTTGCTTGGACTTGGAGCAGCTGCACCAGGGCTCCGGGCGGCTATCAGGAGGAGCAGTGTGGTGAGTGGTTTGGACTCAGAGCATCCGCTCCTGAACACAGGGGGGTTGCCTGGAGGAGGAGGAGGAGCACGGTGGGGTGCTTGGGCTTGGAATGACTGCGCCAGGGCTACGGATGGCAGTCGGGATGAGGAGGTGCACAGTGAGTTCCTGGGACTCGCGACGAACGCACCAGATCTCTGGGTGACTGCCTGGAGGTAAAGGAGGTGCGCGGTGGGTCACTTGGACTTAGAGCGACCGCACGGAACAGCAGGCGGCTGCTGGAGGAAGAGGCGTGTGGCGGGTCACTGGGACTCGGTGTGACTGTAAGGGGCTCCAGGTGGCTGCTCAGAGGAGGGGCCACATAGCCAGGCGAGTAGGTGCAGAGCAGGGTCCCAGGACCTAGGCGGCTTCTTGGTGGAAGAGCCGCACAGACAAACTGAGGGGCGGAGCGAAGGCTCCAGAACTGCAGGCAGCTTCTCTGAGGAGAGGCAGCCTAAGGAGATTCGTCTGCGAAGTGCGAGGCTTCCAGGCCCAGGAGGTAGGTCCGGGTCCCTGGGAACATTGCAGAAGAAGGCTGCCCAGCTCAGGCGGTAGTTGTGAATTGAACGGAACCTCTAGGAGGGGAACTGAGCAGCGAGACCTCCCCACCGGGTGAGTCTTCCCTGCCGGGTGAGGTTTCCCCACAAGGATGGTAAAACCAGAGACACAGGCCCAAACTGGCCTTGCATCAGCCCACATCCTACTTCCCCTTTGGATGACCACTCATCAGCAAGTGAAGGTACCTCTGCCCACTAGCAGGGAATATTCCCCACTGGAAGGCCACCACCCCTAGAGAGGCAGCTTCCTTGTGGAGCACCGCATTATCAACTTCCTCCAAGACTTCAGCCTCCTGAAGGCTAAGAGGGGATATACTAGAAATCTTCAGGGACATTATAAGTCAATAGAGGAAATCTGCAATATCTCAGCGGTCCACGATACCTGAACAATATGAGAAAACAAGGAAAGAAAATACTGCAAACAAATCTAGATGTTACATCAATAAAACCCAACGACAGCATGGCAGAAGAAATGACAGAAAAGGAGTTCAGAATATACATAATTAAATTGATCAGGGAAACAAATGATGAGATGAAAGAGCAAATGCACGCACTGAATGATCGCACCAATCAACAGTTAAAAGAGCAAATACAGGAAGCAAAAGATCATTTCAATAAAGAGTTAGAGATATTGAAAAAAAAACCAAACAAATCCTTGACATGAAGGAAACAATAAACCAAATTAAGAACTCCATAGAAAGCATATCCAGTAGGATAGAACACGTGGAAGACAGAACCTCAGATATTGAAGACAAAATATTTAACCTTGAAAACAAAGTGGACCAAACAGAGAAGTTGGTAAGAAATCATGAACAGAATCTCCAAGAACTATGGGATATCATGAAAAGACCAAATTTAAGAATTATTGGGATTGAGGAAGGCTTAGAGAAACAAACCAAACGAATGAACAAACTCTTCAATGAAATACTATCAGAAAATTTCCCAAATCTGAAGAATGAAATGGAAGATCAAGTACAAGAGGCTTATAGGTCTCCAAATATACAAAATTACAACAGACCCACACCAAGGCACATTATAATGAAAATACCTAACATACAAAATAAAGACAGAATTTTAAAGGCTGCAAGAGAAAAGAATCAAATTACATTCAGGGGGAAACCAATATGGTTATCAGCAGATTTTTCAATCCAGACCCTAAAAGCTAGAAGGGCCTGGAACAACATTTTTCAAGCCATGAAAGAACATGGATGCCAACCAAGAATCTTATACCCAGCAAAACTTACCTTCAAATTTGATGATAAAACAAAATCCTTCCATGATAAACAAAAGCTAAAAGAATTTACAAAAAGAGAGCCAGCGTTACAGAACATTCTGAGCAAAATATTCCATGAGGAAGAGATGAAAAACAAAGAAGCAAATCAGCAATGGGAGGAACTATCCTAAAGGAATTGTCAAATAAAGGAAGAACCAAGTCATGTCAAAATAAATAAATAAATAAATAAATAAAATGAGCCAAATGACCGGGAATACAAATCATATCTCAATAATAACCCTGAATATAAATGGCCTGAACTCATCAATCAAAAGACATAGACTGGCAGATTGGATCAAAAAGAAAGATCCAACAATATGTTGCCTACAAGAGACTCACCTCATAGAAAGAGATACCCATAGACTAAAGGTGAAAGCATGGGGAAAAACATACCATGCACATGGACTCAGCAAAAAAGCTGGGGTATCCATCCTCATTTCAGATAATGTGGACTTCAAGCCAAAGTTAGTCAGAAGGGACAAAGAAGGACCTTACATATTGCTTAAGGGAACCATAAATCAGCAAGACATAACAATCATAAACATTTATGCCGCAAACAGTGGCTCATCCATGTATGTCAAACAAATCCTTCTCAATTTCAGAAACCAAATAGACCATAACACAATAATACCAGGTGATTTTAACACACCTCTCTCACCACTGGAGATCTTCCAAACAAAAATTGAACAAAGAAACCATAGACCTCAATAACACAATCAATAATTTAGACTTAACGGACATTTATAGAATATACCATCCAACCAAGAGCGAAAACACTTTCTTCTCAGCAGCACATGGATCCTTCTCTAAAATAGACCATATATTATGCCACAAAGGTAATGTAAGCAAATACAAGAAGATAGAGACACTACCTTGTATTCTATCAGATCATAATGGATTGAAATTAGATAAATGAAAGAGTAAAAAACAGAAGCTACTCCAACACCTGGAGATTAAACAATACACTATTACATGATGAATGGATAACAGAAGATATTAGGAAAGAAATTAAAAAATTCTTAGAGGTAAATGAGAACAAAGAAACATCATATCAAAATCTTTGGGACACTATGAAAGAGGTACTTAGAGGGAAATTTATTTCATGGAGCCCATTCAATAAAAGAAGTAAAAATCAACAAATAAATGACCTAACACTACAGCTCAATGCCCTAGAAAAAGAACAGACCAGCACCAAAAGTAGTAGAAAACAGGAAATAGTTAAACTCAGAGCTGAAATCAATGATATTGAAACAAAAGAAACAATACAAAAAATTGACAAAATAAATAGTTGGTTCTTTGAAAAAATAAACAAAACTGATAAACCCTTAGCCACTCTAACAAAGAGAAGACGAGAGAAAACCCAAATCACTAAAATTCGGAATGAACAAGGAAATATCACAACAGACACGATTGAAATACAAAACATAATTAGAAGCTATTTTGATAATCTATATTCCAACAAAATAGAAAATTTCAAAGACATCAACAGATTTCTAGAGACATATGAATTGCCTAAACTGAACGGGGAGGACATACACAATTTAAATAGACCAATTTCAAGTAATGAAGTAGAAGAGGTCATCAAAAGCCTACCAACAAAGAAAAGTCCAGGACCAGATGGGTTCTCAGCTGAGTTCTACAAAACCTTTAAAGAAGAGCTCATTCCAATACTTCTCAAAGTATTCCATGAAATAGAAGAGGAGGGAACCGTCCCAAACTCATTCTATGAAGCCAATATCACACTGATACCTAAACCAGACAGAGACATATCGAGGAAAGAAAATTTCAGACCAATATCCTTAATGAACATCGACGCAAAAATTCTCAACAAAATTTTAGCAAATCGCATACAAAAACATATTAAAAAGATAGTGCACTACGATCAAGTGGGTTTTATCCCAGGGATGCAAGGTTGGTTCAACATCAGGAAATCAATAAACGTAATTCACCATATTAATAGACTTAAAGTCAAGAATCACATGATTATTTCAATAGATGCAGAAAAAGCATTTGATAAAATACAGCACCCCTTCATGCTCAAAACACTAGAAAAAATAGGGATAGTGGGAACATTCCTTAACATTATAAAGGCCATCTACACTAAGCCCATGACCAATATCATTCTAAATGGTGAAAAACTGAAAGCATTCCCCCTAAAAACTGGAACAAGACAGGCATGCCCTCTTTCACCACTTCTATTCAATATCGTTCTTGAGACTCTAACCAGAGCAATTAGACAAACCAAAGAAATTAAAGGGATACGAATTGGAAAAGAGGAACTCAAACTATCCCTGTTCGCTGATGACATGATTATATATTTAGAGGAACCTGGAAATTCCACCAGAAAACTCTTAGAACTCATAAGTGAATTCAGTAAAGTAGCAGGTTACAAGATCAATGCTCATAAATCCAATGCATTTTTATACATAAGTGATGAATCCTCAGAAAGAGAAATTAGGAAAACTACCCCATTCACGATAGCCTCAAAAAAAATAAAATACTTGGTAATCAATCTCACAAAAGAGGTGAAAGACCTGTACAATGAGAACTACAGAACACTAAAGAAAGAAATTAAAGAAAACCTTAGAAGATGGAAAGATCTCCCATGTTCTTGGATAGGCAGAATTAATATTGTCAAAATGGCCATACTACCAAAAGTGCTGTACAGATTCAATGCAATTCCAATTAAAATACCAATGGTGTACCTTACAGAAATAGAGCAAGCAGTCATGAAATTCATCTGGAAGAATAAGAAACCCAGAATAGCTAAAGCAATCCTTCGCAGGAAAAATGAAGCAGGGAGTATCGCAATACCCGAACTTCAACTTTATTACAAAGCAATAGTAACAAAGACGGCATGGTATTGGTACCAAAATAGAAAGGTAGATCAGTGGTACAGAATAGAGGACATGGACACAAACCCAAATAAATACAATTTTCTCATACTAGACAAAGGGGCCAAAGATATGCAATGGAGAAAAGATAGCCTCTTCAACAAATGGTGTTGGGAGAATTGGAAAACCATATGCAACAGAATGAAACTAAACCCATATCTCTCACCCTGCACTAAAGTCAACTCAAAATGGATTAAGGACCTTGGAATCAGACCAGAGACCCTGCAGATTATAGAAGAAAAAGTAGGTCCAGATCTTCAACATGTCGGCCTAGGACCAGAGTTCCTCAACAGGACTCCCATAGCACAAGAATTAAAAGCAAGAATCAATAACTGGGATAGATTCAAACTAAAAAGCTTTCTCTCAGCAAAGGAAACTACCAGCAATGCGAAGAAAGAGCCTACAGAGTGGGAGAATATCTTTGCCAATCATACTTCAGATAGAGCACTAATCTCCAGAATCTATAAAGAACTCAAAAAACTCTACACCAAGAATACAAATAATCCAATCAACAAATGGGCTAAGGAAATGAACAAACACTTCACAGAAGAAGATCTACAAGCAATCAACAAACATGTGAAAAAGTGTTCAACATCTCTAGTAATAATAGAAATGCAAATCAAAACCACCCTAAGATTCCATCTCACCCCAATTAGAATGGCAATTATCAAAAATACAAGCAAAAGGTGTTGGTGAGGATATGGGGAGAAAGGTACACTCATACGTTGCTGGTGGGGCTGCAAATTAGTGCAGCCACTCTGGAAAGTAGTGTGGAGATTCCTTAGAAAACTTGGAATGGAACCACCATTTGACCCAACTATCCCACTCCTCGGCCTATACCCAAAGGACTTAAAATCAGCATACTACAGAGATACAGCCACATCAATGTTCATAGCTGCTCAATTCACTATAGCCAGATTGTGGAACCAACCTAGATGCCCTTCATTTGATGAGTGGATAAAGAAACTGTGGTATATATATACAATGGAATATTACTCTGCCATAAAGAACGATAAAATTATGGCATTTGCAGGCAAATTGATGAAAGGAGACCATCATGCTAAGTGAGATAAGCCAATCTCAAAATGCTAAAGGACGAATGAGCTCGCTGAATAGTGGATGATGACACATAAGGGGGAGGGTGGGAGGAGTTAGTGTTAGGGTTAGAGTTAGGGTTAGGGAGGGGGGCAAGAATGGAGGAAGAAAGGACTGTTTAGAGGGAAAAGAAGGCTGGGAGGTGTGGGGGGGAAGGGAAAAAATAATAGAATGAATCAAACAACATTACCATATGTAAATTTATGATTATACAAATGGTATGCCCTTAACCCATGTACAAACAGACAAACAACATGTATCCCATTTGTTTACAATAAAAAAAAAATCATCAGTGACTTTTAGCATTTCAGAATGAGAATCAGCTTTCGGGATGAAGTACATATCACCACCTATGAAGTCATCTTGCCAAAGATAACATATTGAATTAGAAAGTGACCAAGTCTTTATAACAAACTGTTTTTATGGTGCTTAGAGGACAGGATACATCAATATATTTAATCAAGATAATACAAACTGTGGGAAACTTAAGAAATTAAACAAAAACCCCTAGCTTTTTCAACAAATAAAAGGAAAAAAAATGGTGTGATAGAAAAGAAACCTATAGATTATAAGAGACTTGAAAACATATTGACCTTTTATAATGTGTGGATGTTCATTGGGTTCTGATTCAAACAGATATTTGAAACATATATATATATACTTATATTTGACATACATGTTTTTAACATATATGTACTATGAATCAGTCACAAAATGAACTGAATAATTGAGGAATCAAATTGTTGATTTTTTAAAGATAGAAAAATTATTTTGTGGTTGTATTAAAATTTTTTAGAGATACTTTTAGAATATTTTGGATGAAATTATGTGAAATTTTAGATTGTCTCTAGATCATTGGGGTGAGAATTGGGAAAATTGGAAGAACTGGGAAACAAACTTGGATGTGAATAGAGTATTATTGACCTTGAATGATGGGTAAATGGAAATTCTTGTACTATTATTTATACTTTTGTGTGTGTTTTTAATTTTTCATAATTAAATGTAAGAGGAAGAAAATGGAGGAGATAAGTGGAAGTTTGTATTTAGAATGGGGACTCTCTCCCAATTCCAGGAAATTTTCCCTGACTTGAAAAAAGATTGGCAGTTGGGGACTCTCTCATATAAAGGCTGAGTTGTGATTCTTTCACAGACATAATGACGTTCATTAGATTTAAGTCACATCTACTCATGTATGAAATTTTCTGTACCTTTTTTAGTGGGCCACTCTTGAATCTGATTGAGGAGCAAAGGATGACCAGATATTTGCAGAAACACTCCAACATGAAACACAAAGACACACAAACAAAAACCTAATACTAATGAAACTGACAATAGAGAACAGACAACAGAGAACAGAATTATAATTAGGAATTACAATTACTATCCAGAAGTTGGAGGATAATGCAGGAATGAAAGAAGATTTAGACCACAAGTGTGTTTGAAAATTGAAAACATGTTTATGGAAGCTGAAATTAAAGAATAAGATGTAGGAGTAAGAAATCCATAGCAGCTTGGTTCACTATGCCCTTGTTGCATGAAAGGGACTTCCGATACTAGCAAACGGTGGTAGTTTACAAATCTGAAAGAACTGTGAAAAGTAATTGTACTGAGTGAGGGTAGCAGTTTTAAATCTCAGTCCTGGTTGTGCATTAGAATCAACCACAGAGCTTTTACCCCCAGGTAACTCTCTTGTGCAACCTGGATTGAAAATGAGTAATTTAGTGTGAGCTTCTTAAAAGCAAAGCTCATGCTTTATTTATTAATGTATACCAGTGCTTTGCACAAAGTAAGCTTTTGGTATTTTAAAAAATGAAAATCATAATCATTACTGATGATAGCTCCTTGTTAGAGGAGTAAAGGTAAAGCCATATGGCTTTCCCAACTTCCAGATTCACAGCACATCTGATCCAATGGCAATTATACCTCACATTTTAAAGAAAGAAGGCCATTCTTATTATGTTGCAGATGAAACATGCTATAAACAATTTGTTTCCATAATTTTAAACCTGTTTCCATGGCAAAATACTCTCAAGATCTGGGCCTTCTCCCTTGTTATGGATATGATTAGGAAATGATGCTGTGGTAGCAACTCCTTTTGGACTTGGGTGTGATTATTGTGTACTAGAATCAACTTTGGGGCTTATTTAAAAAAAATTTAAAAAAGTAGATTCTTGGACCCAACAAGATTGTGATTCTCTAGGTCTCAGACAGGATGGTGGTAGGCTGTGTCTTTAAAGGGTTGATTTCAATGCAGAGTAGAGTGAATGAGAGAGTGAATTGTGGTTTGTTGATCACAATTTGAAAAAGCAGGGTAGGCACCACAGCATTTTCAGCCTGTGTTCAGGACTTGTTCTTCTCAAGGTCTTGATGCCTTCCTTATAATGGTGTAAAGAGACCCACCCTTCAGCGGTCAAGTTCACAAACCTTGGAGCTTTGCTTATTAAATTCTAAGTCAAACTGTTTTGGAGAAAAGACCTAATTATAGTGCTCTATCTGACTTTAGCAAAGCAAAGTTCAGTAACATCAGCACCTTTATGAAAAAGGAGACAAGGAAAAGGAAGTATTTGTTGATGGATTCATGATTTCATTTTTACTTTTATGTGAAATATTTCTCCTAAGACTAAGTATACTCACTTATCCTATTACTTAATCTTAGTATTTTCTTTATGATTCATAGTAATGGCCACTTACACAACTGTTGAAGACAGTGGGAACATAATCCTTATTTGTTTCTGATTATTTTTTTACCTATCTACATAGGTAAAAGACATATATGTAAAGTTCCCCAAAAATAAGTTAATAGTGAATATTTTAAGTTATGTTCCCTACAGTTCTTTATTTGATACATATTTAGTAGGTTTATATAGAATAAGATTATTTTTCTATAAAGAATTATGTAGGGGTCGGGGATTTAACTCAGTGGCAGAGTGCTTGCCTTGCATGCACAAGGCCCTGAGTTCGTTCTTCGGCCCTGAAAAAAAAAAAAAAAGTCTAAAAGAATTATGTAAAATTTCTTCCAAACTTAATTTATTTCAAGTTCATAGATAAAAACTATCCCATGCCATAACTGAAGTGCATCTTTACTAGCCACCAAATAGTGGCATAAATTTGTTCATTTGGACAAACTATCATGTATCTTTGCTTAACTTTTTAGAATCTAACCTTTTTATAAGAAGAGGTATGTCTGTATGAGTTTCTCCTAAAAAGTTAAAAAAAATCAGGTTTCTTTTTATATGTGGGCTTTAAGTTTTTAAGATTTTAATTACAAGTGGCTAATACATTATTTGGATCCTCATTATTTGCAAAAGAAGTATATCTCTGAGTTCATAATGTAGTCAGTAAAAATGTAGGATTCAACTCATGCATTCATCCTTCTGACAAATATTAAGTGAACAACTATACAACAATGTGAAAGGGGCAGGAATTATTCATGTGAGATAATGAAATTTTAGATTAGGTGGTCTAGAAGTGTCTTATTGAGAAGGACACACTGGTGAGTGACCTGATTGAAGTAAGGGTGTGAGCCACAGAACTCTCTGGGAGAATATTCCAGGCAGAAAGAATGCTAAAGGTCGAGGACCTAAAACAGACATATGACTGATCTATTCAAGGAACAGAGTCGAGTGAATGAGAGGGTAAAGCAGCAGGAGATGAAGTAAGAATGGTAATAGTATGATTGGGGGTGGAATTCAGATCATAGTAAGGGCTTTGGTTGACATTAAAGGTTTGTGTGAGACTGGAAGCCACTGAATGCGTTTGAGAAGGCAACTGATGAAACCTGGCTCAGGGTCTGAACTGGACCCATCTCTGGCTGCTGTGTGTTAGACTAGAGATGGTCAAGGGTAGAAACAGGATTCATTAGGAGACTTTCATAATAATTCAGGTAAGAGATGGTCATAGCTTGAATCAGAGTGATAGTTGTGGAAGTGGAGAGAAGTGATTGGAAGTGGACTTATGAAAATGAGGTGATAGGATGCTGATTAAAAATGCATACATCCAGTTTATAAACCAAGTATTCAATTCCTAAATATAGTGGTAATTTTTTAAGCTTTCTAGAAAAGTAGGTAAAGTTTTGAAGCACAAGATTTTTTTGTTCATTCTTTTAAAAAATTTTAAAATTTGTTCTTATTTGTTGTACATGACAGTAGAATGCATTTATACATTTTCATAGATCATGTATACAGGGAGTGTAATTTTTCATTTTTCTGATTGTATATATTTGTAGGATCATTTTGGTCATGCAGTCATATATGTATAAGAGATAATGTCTGTTTCACTTGGAATGGAACCACCATTTGACCCAGCTGTCCCACTCCTCAGTTTATACCCAAAGAATTTAAAATTAGCATACTACAGTGATGCAGCCACATCAGTGCTTATAGTGAAACCATGGGACCAACCTAGGTGCCTTTCAACAGATGAATGAATCAAGAAAATGTGGTACATATACACAATGGAATATTATTCAGCCTTAAAGAACAATGAAATGGCATTTGTAGGTAAATGGATGGAACTGGAGAATATCACGCTAAATGAAATAAGCCAATTTCAAAAAATGAAAGGCCAAATGTTTTCTCTGATAAGTGGATCTGATCCATAGTGAGGGGTGGGTGGGTAGGGAAGAATGAAGGAACTTTGGATTGTACAGAGGGGAAAAAGAGGAGGGGTGGAACTGGTGGGGGAAAGGAAGGACAGTAGATTGAGACAGACATTATTACCCTTTATACATGTGTGAAAAGAATTTTTTAAAATAAATATTTATCACTGTCTAAAAAAGTTAATGAAAAAAAGTTAAAAAAAATAATGTGTTTCACTCTACTATCCTTCCTACCCCCATACCCTTTCTCCTCCCTTCACTCCCCTCTACCTAATATAAAAGTAACTCTAGTCTTCCCTACCCTGCCCCACCCTCCACCATTGTTAATTAGCATCCTTATATCAGAGAAAACATTCAGCCTTTGGTTTTGGGGGTTTGGCTTATTTTACTTAGCATGATATTCTCCAACTCCATCTGGTTACCTGCAAATGCCATAATTTCTTCTTTAAGGCTTAGTAATATTCCATTGTGCATATGTACCACATTTTCTTTATCCATTCATATGTTGAATGGCACCTAGATTGGTTCCATAATTTAGCTATTATGAGTTGAACTGCCATAAACATTGCTGTGGTTATCTCACTGTAATATGTTGATTTTAAGTCCTTTGAATATAAACCAAGGAGTGGGATAGCTGGATCAAATGGTGTTTCCAGTCCAAGTTTTCTGTGGAATCTTCATACTCCTTTCCAGAATGAAGCACAAGATTTTAATCTATTTTATTTGCTTATTGTCTACTACAAATATACTTTATTAAGGTAGTTTTAAACTAATTGATGATGAATAGCACTTTTGATGTGTATTTAATTTATATTATTAAGTTAATAAAGAACTGGAGATCAAGGATAGTGGATTAGAAAAAGGGTGCATGTCAGATGGAGACTCAGACCCTGGGAAGCAGAGTCAGGATCTAAGCAGGTGGAAGAAGTTGTAAGATGCAGTTGGGACAGTAGACATTTTTATTCAGAGGTGGCAGCAACCCCTACCTTCCAGCTCCAGCTTTATTTAGTCCCAACCAGTTCCTTTTAGCCCAGGCAGTTCATTTAACTCCCTGAGTCATTTCCATAGGCCTTTTTTATATGCAAGGCAGACAAAGAAGGCATATTTCCAATTGCTTACATAGGTGGATGCATGCTCACAAGCTAGTGCTTATGACTTTGAGTACATACACTGAATCAGAATGTTCATGACCTTAGTTATATACTAAAAACATAACCTGCTGGAAACCTTGGTGAGGATCCTAACTAGCCATTTTGAGTATGCCCTACTATCCACCCCTTAGGATTCCTCACCCTACAATCTATACATTTGAGGTCTTCTGTGATGATCTCTTAGTAAGAGTGCAGAGCTGCATCCACAGGCCACAACAACTATATAAGCTGCACACCATATAACCAGAAAACAAGCCCCATCATCTAGGGTTACTAAAAACCATTGCCGGTTTCATCCCGTATTGAGGTGGCAATAAATGTGTTTCTCAGTCATGTCCAATTGTCCATGGACATAGCCCAGATTCACCAGCGTAGTTTAGCAGCAGAACTCACAGGCACTTCAGAGTGTACTCAGTAGGCAGAGGTATTTGCTACCCTGGCACTGGCATGTCCCAGTTCAGATGGTGTTGTCAAGGACACACCTATGGATGCAAGGACAAAGCAGTTATAGGAACTAGTACAGGTAAATCATGTCCATCTGGAAGAGTGCATGCACATTTGTTATTTCCCTTTGGTCAATTATGAATTCCCCAGTGCTTGTACACAGGAAGGCTGCTAAGTTCAGGACCAAGCTATGGAGCATGTTATCACCACCCAGGGAAGCCACCACAGGCAGCCACTGTGCTTTTCCAGTACTCAAAGCTGGCATGCACTCTTCCAGACAGGTTACATAAGTGCGTGCATTCTCAAAAGCAAATGTTTACGACCTTGAATGCATATACTGAACCTGGGTATTCATGACTTTGGCTATATACTAAAAACATAACCTGCTGGAAACCTTAGGGAGCCTAACTCTAGCCATTTTGAGCTGCCCTACAGTGCCCTTTCCAGATACTGTATGGTTTGAGATTTAAGCAGTGAGAGTACTGCTTCTTAGTGAGGTGGGTGGCAGAGGTAATTCACTGAAATTCAATATCAGACAGTTAGAGAATCATAGAGACATAGAAATCTTTTTGCTTTGAACAGAGGACTCTGGAACCAAGCTGGTGGTGCCAGTGCACTATAGAGGGGTAACACAAACTGAAATAGAAATGTGGTAGACAAATTTGGCACGGGAAAAACCTTTAGAACAGAAAAGTAGTTGGAACTTAAGTTGAACCAGAGACTACACAGAGAACTGGTGTTCAAAAAGTGCTTTGTGCTGGGTGTGGTGGTGTATGCCTGTAATCCCAGTGGATTGGGAGGCTGAGACAAGAAGATCAGGAGTTCAAAGCCAGTCTCAGCAATGGTGAGGTGCTAAGCAACTCAGTGAGACCCTATCTCTAAATAAAATACAAAAGAGGGCTGTCTGAGGATATGACTCGGTGGTTGAATGCCCCTAAGTTCAATCCCCAGCCCAAAAAAAAAAAAAAAAAAAAATTGTTCTGTGTTTCTGAATTGGCAAGCAGAGAACTAAAGTATGGAACCATCCTGAAGAGTCCACTCTATAGTTTCCCCAGAGGTGCTAGGGATGTACTGGGATACATTAATCAGCTTTTTGTTGCTGTGATCAAAATACCTCAAGAAATGCACAAGATTAAGATCTCCAAAAACATGAGGAAACAGACAAACAAGCCCTCCTTCCCTAATTTACAGTTCTACAAAAAGATATTGAAGGGAATGAAATTCCAAATAAGGACTACAATATATGATTGTTAAAATGATTAATGAACTAACAGGTGATCTAATCAATGAATTAGGGGAGAAAATATAAGAGGTAAAAGACCATTTCAACATAGATATTCTGAATAGAAATTAATCAGAACTCCTAGAAATGATAGATACAATAAATAATGTAAAAAAGTTCAGTTGAAAGTATTAACAAGAGATTAGATTTTGCAGAAAACAGAAATTTAGTCCTCAAAGGGTGTGTGAACTTGAACACTGCAAACAGTAAAGAAAAAAAAAAAAAAAAAAAGACCATGATAAGAATATATAACAACTCTGGGAAAACATTAAGAGAACAACTTTAAGAGTCATTAGGATTGGAGAGGGCATAGAGATACAGGCTGATGGAATAAAGAACCTAAAAAAAAAAAAAAAAAAGAACTTTCAAAGAATGAGAAGGAACCCTATATCAGGTTCTATACCTACAGAATGCATATAGAAACCCACATAGATAAGATTAAAAAGAGAAAACTTCTATCTCTCACAAGCACAAAACTCAAAGTGGATCAAAGACTTAGGCAGAACAGAGACCCTACACTTAATAGAAGAAAAAGTAGGCCCAAATCTTTACCATGTCAGCATAGGAACTGACTTTCTTAACAAGATTCCTAAAGCGCAAGAAGTAAAATCAAGAATCAATAAATTGAATGGGTTCAAACTACAAAGCTTCTTCTCAGAAAAGGAAACAATCAATAACAAGAGAGAGCCTACAGAACAGGAGAAAATCTTTACCACATGTGCCTCAGATAGAGCATTAATCTCCAGGATATTGAAGGAACTCAAAAAACTTAACACCAAAAGAACAAATAACCCAAGCAATAAATGGACTAAGGAACTGAACAGACATTTCATAGAAGAACAAATACAATTGATCAACAAATATATGAAAAATTGTTCAACATCTGTAGCAATTAGAGAAATGCAAATCAAAACTAAGGTTTCATCTCACTCCAATTAGAATGGCAATTATTAAGAATATAAGTAACAACAAATGTAGGTGAGGAGGTACACTCATACATTGCTGGTGGGACTGCAAATTGGTGCAACTACTTTGGAAAGCAGTATAGAGATTCCTCAGAAAACTTGGAATGGAACCACCATTTGACCCAGCTATCCCACTCCTTGATTTATACCCAAAGGACTTAAAATCAACATACTACAGTGACATGGCCACGTCATTATTTATACCAGCTCAGCTCATGATAGCTAAACTATGGAACCAAACTGGAGACCCTTCAACAGATGAATGGATGAAGAAAATGTGGTAATATACACAATGGAGTATTACACAGCCTTAAAAAAGAATGAAATTATGGCATTTGCAGGTAAATGAATGGAGATGGACAATATCATGCTAAGCGAAATAAACCATTCCCCCAAAACTAAAGGCCAAATGTTTTCTCTGATATTCATATGCTAACCCACAACAAGGGCAGTGGTGGGGACTAGGGAAGAATAGAGTTACTTTAGGTAGAGGGGAGTGCAGGGAGGGGAGAGGTACAGGGGTAGGAAGGATAGTAGAATGAATCAGACATTATTACCCTAGGTAAACATATGACTGCATGGCAGGTGGGATTCTACATCATGTACAACCAGAAGAATAAGAAATTATACTCCATTTATGTGTGTTGTATCATAGTGCATTCTACTACCATGTATAACTAATTAAAACAAATAAGAAAGTTAATAGAAAAAAGATAAAAAGAACCTTTCCAAGACATATCAAAAAGTGTCTAAGAGAGAATAAGAAGAACCTTTCCAAGACACATCAAAAAGTGTCTAAGAGAGAATAAGGATAGAATATTAAAAACTACAAGAGAAAAATATCAGGTTACATTTAGAGGTAACTAATCAGGTTATATTTAGAGTCTCTGCTCAGACTCTGAAATCCAGGAGGGCTTTCAAAGAGATAATTCAAGCTCTGAAAGAAAACAATTAATAGCTAAGGCTGCTGTATCCAAAAAGCTATCGTTTAGAATCAAAGAAGAAATAAATACTTTCCAAGATAAGGATGAATGAAAAGAATTCATGACCAATAAGCCAGAATTACAGAAAATACTTAATATAGAGCTCAAAAAGAATCCCTAGAGCTTCAGAATGGATGATGCTTACTAGAAGAACAATTTTAAAAAATGAAAATTAAGATCAGATTAAATATATGAAGAAAATCAAAATGGCAAGTAATAAAACATCTCTTCATAATAACTCTGAAAGCAAATGATTTCAACTCTCCGATTAAAAGACATAGACTGGCAGAGTGTATTAAAAAACATGGTACATACTTGTAATCCTAGATACTCAGGAGACCAAGGCAGCATTATCTCAAGTTTGAGGCCAGCCAGTACAACTTAACAAGACTCTGTCTTGAAATAAAATAAAAAGGACCGGGAATGTAGCTCAGTGGTAGAGCACCCTGGGTTCAATCCACAGTATCACAAATAAAACAAACCACAAAAACAAACCATGACCCAACTATATGCTGTTTTTAAGAGATTCATGGGCAAAGAAATTCACAGACTGAAAGTAAACAGGTAGAAAAAAGATTCTATGCAAATAGATTAAGAAAATAAGTTGGAATAGCTATTGTCATATCAGACAATGCATGCAGATTTCAAGCAAAAATCAATCAGAAGAGACAAGGAAGGTCATAATACTGGCAAAGGGAACAATTCAACAAGAAGATATAATGATAGTAAGTATTTATGCCCCAAATATTGGTTCACCTAATTACATAAGCCAACACTTCCTGATACATACCCTTCTCTCATCCCACACAAAAATCAACTCAAAGTGTTTCAAGGACCTTGGAATTAGGCCAGAAACACTGCAATTGCTTGTAGAAAATATAGGGTTAACACTTTAACATATTGCCACAGACAGACTTTCTTAATTAGATTCCCAAAGCTCAAGAAATAAAATTAAGAATCTATGAGTGGGACAGCATCAAATTAAAAAGCTTCTGCACAGCAAAAGGAACAATTAAGAGCATGAAAAGAATGCCTGCAGAATGGGATGAATCTTTTCCAGGTACTCGTTTGAGAGGATATTAATATCCAGAACATATAAAGAACTCAAAAAACTTGACCCCCCCCCAGAAAAAAAACCAACAAAAAACAAAATCAAAACAATAACCCACTTAAAAAATGGAAAAATGATGTAAACAGATTTTTCAGAAAACGAAATACAATTGACTAACAAATATATGAAAAAAATCAACATCCTTAGCCATCAGGGAAATGCAAATCAAAACTACAGAGATTTCATCTCACTCCAGTTAGAATGGCAATCATCAAGAATACAGATAATAATTGCTGGCAAGGATATGGGCAAAAGAGTAATACTAATACATGTTGATGGGACTGAAAATTGGTACAACCACTTTGGAAAGTATTATGGAGTTTCCTCCAAACACTAGGAATGGAATCACCATATGACCCAGCTATGTCACTTCTTGGTATTTATGCAGAAGAACTAAAGTGAGCATACTCTAATGATACATGCATACAAATATTTATAGAAATGCAATTCATAATAGCCAAGTTAAGCAACCAGTCTAGGTACCTGTCAACAGGAAAGTGAATAAAGAATGTTGTATATATACACAATGGTGTTTTGCTCAGCCATGAGGAAGAATTTTGTCATTTGCTTGTGATTGAATGGAACTGGAGAACATCTTGCTAAGAAAAATAAGCCAGACAAAGAAATTCAAGGATTGAATGTGTTCTCAGTAGAAGCTAGAGAGTGAAAAAAATAAAAAAGAATTTAAAAAAGGGGATCTCATAAAAATAGAAGGGAGACAATCAGAGTAGATTAAGGGGATCCCAGAGGAGGAGGGCAGGGCATAGGAAATTTTAGGGAACAAAATTTGCTGTGTCCATGTATTAATATACCACAATGAATCATATATATATGATTATAAGATATAATAATAAAATATAATAATACAATAATAAAATATAATAATAATATAAATATAAAATAATAAAATATAATAATAATAAAAGGGAGGCCAGCAGAGTAGAGTAAGTAGACCAAGAAGAAAGTGGGGAAGGAGAGGGAAAGAATGGTACTGGGGATTGAGACTGATCAAATTATGTGCATGTATGTATATGCATGGTGAATTCCACTATTATGTGTAATTATAATGTACCAATAAAAAAGAAATAAGATAATAAATAACAGGATTTATAGAATTATTTTTCATCTATTTTAAGGTATTTAGTTAAAAATATAATGTGGTACATCAAACATTTGTGGTTAAAATGTTTCCTAAAGCTTATTTGTTGGAAAAAACAGCAGATTATTGATTAATGGAATTTGAAAAGAGTAAAACTTTTGTTGTTGCTGGGGATTGAACCCAGGACCTTAGGCGTGCTAAGCAGGAACCCTCCACTGAGCCCTAGCCAGACAGTAATTTTTTTAATGAGAAAACTAATTGTATACTTTTAAGTGGAAGGATTATAGAAGTCATTTTAAAATATTTCTTCATTTTGGTATTTAATCATGTAAAGAGGGCAGATAATTTTTCCAAGCTTTATCAGTAGAGGGCAGCAAAGTTTCAGGTAGACTTTCAGATTCAAGGGTAGCTTGGCTAAGGAAAATTTTCTTTTTTGTTGCTCTTAAGTAGTTTGTTCTGGCTTGGCTTTTGACGAAGTGGTTTGGTAATATCATATAGGAATTTGCTTAAAAACTCTGTAGCTTTGGTTCGGATATTTATTCAATCCTTCCCTTCAGGGCTATAGATTCTTTCTTAATGAGAACTTGTATTTCTCTCTTCCTGTAATTTAGGGAGTACCGGGGCCTGGAAGATATGACATTAAAAGTCAATTTCAGAAGACTGAAAGTGTGACACCAAATGTAAATGATACATCTCCTGCTTTTCTTTCTCAATCCCAGGTAATGGTCTGTAGCTGTTTTCAAATATGAAGTGTAATAGGCATAATGTGAGGCCAGCAACAAATTTAGTGGTGTTTAAGGGGATTATAAAAAGAAAAGTAGTTTTAAGCAAATTGGAAGTGGACACAGTCTGTGCAAAACAATGCCTAAGAATGTGGGTAAAATGAAGTAAAATAAGATTAGAATATTACCACAGGTGAATATTTGAATTAAAGCATCTATTAAATATTTTCTAATAAGCAGATTTGCATATGTAAGCAGTCAAATCAGATTATAAGAAATGTATATTTTACTCTGAATTTTAAAATACACTTTGCCAATGAATATGTGACCTATGAGGGCATGCATATTTTTCAGAGTAGGTTCTGTAGAGCCTGGCCACAGGTCATATCCACAGCTGCCACTGGGACCTCCTTAGTGATGCTGCAGTCATAGCATATATTCTGCAGTAACCATTTTACATTCTCCAAGGAACATACTAAGCGATCTTGAATGCAGATAAGATATTTCTTAGGCAAGACTGTTAAAATACTGGTAACATTTATGACGTGGCAGCCTCCAGACCAAGGTAGTTGTGATATTTATTTATCTATACTATGTACAGTTCTGATTATTTTATTTAACATGGGAAGGTTATTAACCTTCAGGTGACTATAGTCTATAGATGACTGCTTTGGTTTTATTATACTAAAGAGATACCTCCTGGGAGACCGATAGATTGCAGGTATATTTTTAGATATAATTAAGATGACTATTTAATGGGTTTTATGTTGTAGTGAGGGACTGGGAAGAATCAAGAATGAATATTAGGTTTCTACCTTGAGTAACTTAATGGTACTTAAGGCACTATGCAAATGGGCCTGTAGGGGACAGGATTTTTTTTTTTTTTTTTTTGTTTCTGTGTGTATGTGTGTTCTTGATTTTTTAAAATACAGTTTCATAGCTAGCACTCTGTATTTATTTCTGTTCATCACATATATATCCCTAATTTTTTTTATTACTTGGCAACAATCATGTCTTAAAAATATTTTCAGAAATGGAAAAGAAAAAATGATATCAGTTTTGTTTAAGAGGATATGTAGAAAACAATAATTGTCATAAGGTGAAAGATTGGAGGAGTTAACACCAATCATGACTGTCTGATAGGAAAACCTTAGTGTTTAATTGAACATGAGCAGCTAAATAATGCAATTAACAATGTAGACTTAGGACACAGAATTTTCGGTTTATAACAATAAAGATAGATATGTTTCTAGGACACTTTAATCTTTGATTTAAGGATTTGTCCAGCATTTTACATAAATGCACTTAATTACATTATGTCTTCAAGTGTTAATTTTTCAAACATTTTTTTTTACAACAATGGTTCTCTGCTCTGGATGTGTATTAGAAATAACTGGGGGAATTTTAAAACATTCACATGCCCACGTGCTAACCTGCCTTTTTACTCTTTCTCACAGAGAATGATTCAATCGGTCTAGGATAGGGTCCAGGTACCAGTATTTAACACCTCAAGTACTTCTATTCTACTATGCGTCTGGGGGTTGGATGATCATTTTTAAACATTGTACTTGGTATATGAATAATAAGATGGTATTTAGAAAAAATTTAAATAGTTCTTTTTGATACTTACAGTAATAAATTATTTTTGATAATGTTAGTATTTGCCTGCTTTACAAAGTACAAAAGAGCACATTTGATAGATATGCTTACCTTCTGTGTAAGAAAGAACGGAGAATAGGAAAGCATACAAATAACCACTTGTCTTTATATAAATACAAAATAATAAATCAGTTCCCTATAAGGGGTGGTAAGGAGATGGTAGTGGAAGCACTGCTGTGCTGTAGCTCACTTGTACTATTTCAGAAGCCAAGTGTTGATTTTTCAGGACTTTCATAAGTTGGTTGATTTTTTGTTGGCAGTATGAAAATAACCATTGCTATGGGCATTTTTACTTCATGGAAATAAGAAACTGTTACAAATTGAGACTTTTTTTTTTCTTTTTTGCCAGTGGTTCAGCATCCCATGGGACAGAAGAGAAATAGGAGAAAGCAACACTTCTTTTATTGTGTTTTTATCTTTTATGAATATATATTTGTCTTTTGGAGGCATATCAATGTTTCATACATTAAAAAATGAAAACAAATCAGTAAGAATGGAAAAGGGTTTTAATCCTTTTTTTTTTTTTTTTTCAAAAAACCCTCAAGAACTGAAAGAAAATGAAAACAAATGAGTGGTTGCATTCCAAATGAATAGCTTTAACCAAACTAAAATGGGGGTGGGATAGAGGGACGAACGATTAATCCAGGTATCCACATATTTGACTTTATCAGTCTTGGATGGGATGAGAGGGATGGGTACTGAGTGTGAGATTGCAGATAAATTCTGAATTATTTTCAGTAGGTTATTTTATTGGAATGGTTTGGGTGAAACAATCATTTTAGATATAGTACAGTTTTGAGCAAAGTAATTGTTATTATGAGTTAGGGTTGTTAATGCAGAAAAAGGTACATACAGATATGGATTGGGGGGATGTGGAGAAAACCTGTGGGATAGATTTGAATGAAAGATTTCGATATGAACTTATGATTTCTAACATGTATTCATGTATATGTATATATGTATATATGCATGCACATATAAATGTATGTATATGTCTATGTGTCCGTGTATATTTGTGTATGCATATCTTTGTAGTTTGGTCTGATAAATTGATCAAGGAACAGAGACACCCCAATATCAAGGAATATTTCTAATATCAGGATCTTGGTCACTATTTTCCTCCTTAAAAAGGAAAAGAATTCCTCTGAAACATGACTGATTTTAGTGTAGAAAGAAGATGAACCTATAATATCTTATTGGATCAGAAACTAAGTTCTAAGAAACAAATGAAAAGTGAGAGTACATCATAGGGACATAGGAACCAACTTGAAACCTTCCTCACCCCGCCCCACAATGGTCCAAAGTTCAGAAGTGAATTATAAATCATTAAAACTGGCATCCATCAGACCATATGGACAATAAATAGGTAAGTAGATAGATAAATAATGAAAAAATAATTGGATAAGAAAGCAGATCTTTTGCTTATAGTAGAATGCTGAGTGCTTGCTGATAAATGTAGAGGGAATGTTGGATTTGATCAAAATTAAAATCAGTGATGACGATCAAAGACTGTCATGTACCTCCAAATATGACACCCTTAGAAAGCCACATTATCTGTTTTCTGTTCAATCCAAGAAGACATAATCTGGATACAATCATGAGAAACTCTAAGATAAATTCCAAATAAGGAAGTTTTGTTTTACCAAAGGGGATATAATGTTCTTCCAAAATGTTAAAAGTCTCAAAACTCAAAGAAAGACTGTGGAAATGCCTTTACATTAAAGGAGGCTAAAGAGACATGATGTCTAAAAGCAATATATTATCCCATACGAGATCATGTATTTCAGGGCAAAAAAGCAAAGAAGGCATTTTAGGCAAGTTTGGATTCTGAATGGTAGAACAGAAGTATTCTATCATTGATATGTTTGCTGAATTCAATAGCTGTATTATAGACATATAAGGAAACATTCCAATTTTTTTGTGAACACTTACAAGAGTGTTTAGAGGTGAAGGATCATTGCTTATGTATTTTTCCATGTATGTGCATAGATACGCACACATACGTGTGTGTGTGTGTTTATATATAGAAGCTGGTAGACAAAAAGAATGGGCAAATAAAAAAATTTAAAAAAGCAAATGGGGATGTTAACAATAAGTGAAACTAGGTAAACTTTCTACAGTTATTTTCCATGTTATTTAATTTTTAAAACTTTTTGTGAACTCAAAATTATTTCAAAATAAAAGTTAAAAGTATCATACAATATTTTATGAGTTCACAGTTATACATATAGATACATATATAGTTAATGTTAATAAGTTTATTATTTATAAACCACTTGAATCTAACTTTTATTTTTCTTAAGATATTTAATAGTATTGTTGCATTGAGTATATGTGTTGAAGAACATTTTTAATACAGTGTAATTTGTTTATATTAATCATACTAGATTATATCATTTTTATTTATGATCTTAATTTGCAGAATATTTTAAATGTTGACATTGTTCATATACTATCATCTAGAATCTCATATTAAGATTATTTCCTTCTGAAAGTTTATATGCCTTGATAAGGCACTTGATACACTTGTTTTAGTATATAGGTGACTTGACTAAAAACTAAATGTTTTGTTTTGATGGGTGTAAGATCATAATTCAACTACATTTTCTTCACTCTATTAAGAAATAAATTAACTCTATTATATACTCAGTAGCTTAGCTTTTAACTCGTGAAGTATCAAAATGTTCTACTAGTTTCTCAATGGCACATTTTCCTGTTCTTCACTAGAGATTTGTACCTATGAAATCAATCACCCCAGCTCCTGGCACATACAATGAAACTAGAACTGCTCTCAAGTACTCAAAGAAAACAGGACAGAAAAGTACCCCATTTGGTCAAAGAGCTGCCCGTTTCACACAGGACTTCAAGGCAGAGGAAATGCCAGGTTAGCAATTAATCCATGTATTTCTACTCTTTAGTTTTATGTAACTTACTATTCTTAACAAGATGAAAGCACCAGAGAGTACATTTAAAAAAAAATCCCTATGATTGGTGTTATCATTTTAAGTTGATATTTTTTAATGTATCAAGTATGCACTAAACACATATAAGTCAAAATAAAGTACAGTTTTGTTAAGATTTCACTTTTAACATGTCACACATCTTAATTGTAAATTTTTTCTGTTTTTCTTTACTCAATAAATTCCCTAATTTTCCTCTTGGTAGATATATATATATATATATATATATATATGTATGTATATATGTATGTATATATGGATATAGATATAGATATAATTTACTCCCCACCTCCCTGTTATGTATCATCATCCACTTATTAGAGAAAACATTCGACCTTAGGTGTTTTTTGGGATTGGCTTATCTCACTTAGCATGATATTCTCCAATTCTATCCATTTAGCTGCACATGCCATAATTTTATTCACATTTATGACTGAATAGTATTCTATTATGTATATATATATATATATATATATATACATGTATGTATATCCCAGTTTCTTTATCCATTTATCTATTGAAGAGCATCTAGCTATTGTAAGTTGAGCTGCAATAAACATTGATGTGGTTACATCACTGTAGTATGCTGATTTTAAGTCCTTTGGTATAGGCTAAGGAGTGGGATAGCTGGGTCAAATGGTGGTTCCATTTGAAGTTTTCTAAGGAAGCTCCATACTGCTTTACAGAGTGGTTGCACCAATTTGCAGTCCCATCAGCAATGTATGAGTGTACATTTTTTTCCCATGTACTCCCCAACACCTGTTGTTGCTTGTATTCTTGGTAATAGCCATTCTAATTGGGGTGGAATGAAATCTTAGGGTAGTGAAAACTCATTCTTGAGAGGTCATGCATAGGTGCTTAAGGCATTAGCCCCAATCAAGCCTAACTCAGAGGTATTTATCAGGAATCTGAAATCTAAATTATTTATAAATATTAATTTATTGAGTAACCCAGTTGCTTTAAGATTGTGTGTTACCTTCCATTTGATAGTCCAATATATTGTAAATAGCGAGTTAGAAATTCTAATGGTTAGTTTATTTCTAAAGGGTGAGTTTAAAATTAAGAATCTTCTAAAATCAAATTCTGAATCTTACATATTTTAAGGATTAATAAGAATGATCCTATGGAAATTTGATTTCTTTCAGTGTAGCTATTAGAGTACAGTAATGAATTAGACCTGTCAACCAGTTATGGGGTGGGTTTGACTACTTACTGGATAGCTGCAATTTACTGCTAGAAGTCACCCCTAAACTTTCTAACTCTCCCTTAGCAGATCTGATCAAGAATTTCTGGACATTTCCTTACTAAATGATCAGAAAATGAATATGTGAAACTTTTTATTTGAGTGAATCATATGATCAGAATGACTTTCTAAGTCAGAAACTTAAAAACATAGTACCTTTGATGTATATGCCATGGATCTCCCTAGTCCTGAGGTCAGGCTGTGGTTAATTACTTAAGCTTACCTACAAAGTGTTATGTTATGATCTTGTTCCAGAGTGGATATAGATCTGACATATTTGTCTTTTAAGTACCTTAAATGGTGGTACAAATAGTTTTTATTATACTTTATTTTTATCTTCCTAAACATTACCAGTGGAAGAAATATTGGAAGACAACAAGAATAATGTAATTGACACTTAGGTTTTCTTAGAATCGATACAACAGAATTTTGGTAGAGACATTTAGTGTATAGACTTTAGAACTGGAATATTTGAAAACTTGGGGAGAGTTTGCTGCTTCAGAAAAACTTTGAATATCAAGAATATGAAGGATTTGCCTATATGGGATAATTTGATCACTTTAAGAGCTAGAATGATCTAAAGTATCATTTAGCAACTCAGAGAACCCTTTGTCAATTGTTTGTTTCCTGCCCATGATAAGAAAGGAGATTGCACGAGTGTAAATCACTGCAGTGATTTCTTCATCAAGGAGTTGTTAAAAAATGCTTGGTGAAATGGTAAATTTACAATTAGTTGTAAGCTTTTTATCTTGCAGATTCATCTTGGAGAGAGACTAGTCCACAGATCACACTTTGAGTAGCTTGATTTAGTCAATTTCTATTATTTTTAGATGATGAACTTGAAGCCCAGAAAAATAAGCTTTAAGTGTAGTCTCATACCTTTCAAGTTACAGAACTAATTTAGTAAAATCAACATGAATACAACCCAGTTTAGTGCTGACTTTCAAGTAGATAATATTGCATCTAATAGATATTACTGCTTACTGCAATAGATTATTTTTAAATACTGAATTATAAAGAACAAACTCAAATGTTTGCTTGAAATCTTTGAGTATATTAATAAAAAATTTTTCAATAGCTTAAAATTATATTATTTTGAATGAAAATATTAAAGAACTTTATTCAGACTGCCACTGTAGATAATATTCCAGGTTGTAATGGTGCTCTCAAAGGTAAAGGGCAAAAATTAAAATAACTGCCATGATAAGGCAATCAGATGATAAGTGATTTTAACTTTTATTGTTTTTGTCGAATTCACTTTAATGCTGCTATGTCAACCTTTCAGCACTTTTCAACTTTGAAATTTCTTTCTTTCTGTTATATTAAAGTATAATTTACACACAATAAAGTCCATTCATTCTGAGAGTATATTTGATGATTTTTTTAGTGAATGTATGTAGTTAGCTGTCATCCAAAGAGATTCAAATGCTACGTTAAGCAAAAAGGCATTTACATGGAATCTTAAAATAGCAATTCAGGGAGTACAAATTCTATTAGAGACCAGGATGTGTTTCATTAGGTAGAGGTTTAGAAGATTCTTTTGAAAATAAAGTGATAGTTTTAAGTGGGTGACTTAATTTGCTTGTCAAGAATTTATGACTGGGATAAATTTACTTCTATAGCTCATTGTTCTAGCCCAGACCAGCTCAGACCATATCATTGTTACCAGGGAAAAGTTCAGTTCATACAATTCTCAGAATCTTCCTTTTCAGCAAATAATTTTCTTTTGGCATGTTCAGGAAGTAGATAGGGTAGTTGCCATGGCACTATGTGGTATCTGGGTCACAAAAATGGAGTCACAGGTGTCAATATTTTTTAGACAGGTAACCACGGTTACAGTCAAGTTTTAGAACATTTCCATCATTCCTTCAAAAGTTCCTTCATGCCTCTTTGTATGGTCTCTACCCCTACTCCTATCAGGCTATTTCTGATCCTGTCAATTTTTCCTTTATAAAATTTTATATAAGTGGACTAATATATCATCCAGAAGTTTGTGACTGCGTTCTTTTACTTAGAATCATGTTTTTGAGATTCATTCCTGTCATTGCATTTATCTTTCACTTTTTTATTGCTGAGCAGTATTCCATTATTTGGGTATAGTATTCTATTGTTTTGTTTACCTATCCATCAGCAGATGGACATTTGATTATTACCATTTATTTTTGGAAATGCCTAGGAGTAGAATTTCTGGGTTATATGGCAAGAATATGTTTAACTTTACATGAACTTGACAGATATTTTAAAAGGGTCTATATATTTTGCATACCAGTCAGAAATATATGAGGGCTTTTTCTAAAAATAGTTTCTTAATTTACTCAGTTAAAAAAGTAAATACCTGCATATTTATTCTTATACATAATATTCTTTATAATTTCAGGTCCTGGGTTTTATAATATTCTAAACAATACTATAATTGCCAGTGTCTGCACCAAGAAACAAAAGAAAAGTGCATTTGGTTCTTCTGTTCCTCGAGCCTTGCTCCTGGTTCAGGAAGAAGCTTACACTACTCCTGGGCCTTCTGATTACCAGGTATTTGTTAATACAAAAATAGTATTTTTCCATCTAATATCAAACCTTCAGTAGTTTTAAAAAATTATATATGATAATAGAACTAGTAGACAAGGACATTATGATTATGTTATTATGATTATTATGTTATTATGATTATGTTCCATATGTTAAGGAAAGAATGAGCATATTTTATATTAGGAAAATAGCAGAAATAAGAAGATACAAATAGCAATTCTAGAGATGACAAATACAACATTTGAAAAAACGTGCACTGAGAATGTGTTAGGTAAGGGTGATCAGAATGGTGAAGGCCTACAAATTCAAACCAGGAAATGGAGATATTTAGTATAGATGAGTGAAAGTGAATACCTAGGAGCTGCCTTTTTTTTGCATTACTAAGGATTGAACTCAGGGGTGCTTTATCACTGAGCTACAATTCTAGTCCTTTTTACTTTGAGATAGGGTCTAAATTGTTAAGGCTGACCTCCAACTTATGATCCTCCTGTCTTAACCTCCTATGTATCTGGAATTACATGTGTCAATATGTCTGACCAGAGAATGGCTTCAAAATGGTAAATTTTCTAATATGGAAAAGGTTCTGTGTGACATAGGCCAGAAGATGAGAGTGGTGGTTTCAGATTTCAATGCGGTGGAAGTAATGACTAGATTTTGACTTAGTACAGTTTTAAGATGTATAATGATTTTAAGATGAAACCAATAGAAACAACAATAAAAACAAAAGAAAACAAACTAGAAAATAGGAATTGCTATGTAGTGGTTTAAAATCTGATGCCCAGAATTACTGATACATGAACTATTTTATGTTTTATTGTATAAAAATTATATTTTGAGGTTAAGTTTTAAATTTTTAGATCTTTTCCAAGTTTTTAGCTTTTATTGAAGTTTATTTTTCAGAGATTTATTTTCTACATAAACATCACACCCAAAAGTTCGTTTTCTATAAAAATATCTATTTTTATTGTTTTTATTATTAAGATACAGTTCTCTGTATTTTGTTTTCTGAACATTTTTTGCTCAGGACTCCCTTTTCATGGATGATTGTGTACTAAACAGCCTTCAAGGATCTAGTATCTCCCCCGCAAGCAAAGAACATTTTTCTTGCTCATTATAAAAGATTTGGGTTCCTTAAGTTCTTGTTTTTCTCCCATAACAGAGCCATTACTTTTGTAGGTATCCATTTTTTACCATCTATCTTGCCTTCATTAGGAATTGAGGGCAAGGAGGACTGGTTTAAGTATGCTGATGGTCATGCAATATGTCATGCCATGAGTAATAATGTCCTTTGTCTCTGACTCAACAGTCTGTTGTCTTCTGCCAGCATCCATGAAACTGGTTGTATTTGGTAATTTGAGGTGGGGTAAAGATCTCAGACTCCTCATATTTCTTTTCTTTTTTGAGGGGCGGGGGTGGTACTGGGGATTGAACTCAGGGACACTCGACCACTGAGTCACATCCCCAGCCCTATTTTGTATTTTGTTTAGAGGCAGGGTCTCACTGAGTTGCTAAGCACTTAACTTTTGCTGAGGCTGGGTTTGAAC
The DNA here is from genome assembly GCF_902686455.1 of Sciurus vulgaris. Lineage (NCBI taxonomy): Eukaryota > Metazoa > Chordata > Mammalia > Rodentia > Sciuridae > Sciurus > Sciurus vulgaris. The sequence goes on from NC_136469.1 coordinate 61,619,073, forward strand.
TGAAGATCCTCCTGCCTTGGCCTCCTGAGCTGCTGGGATTATAGGTGTGCTCCACTGCTCCAGGCTCCCATCATAGTTCTTGATGTCTGTAGACATCAATCTTTAGATATTTTTTTTTTTTTCAATTTTTACCAAAGTTTATTTGATCTGGAATTCAGATTTAAAGAAACATAAAGGTGAAAAGGCATTTTGAATATTAAAACAATTATCAGAGGAGTTCAGTTATTATTAATAAAAACAGCAATGGACACATGTTAAAAAGACAGCAAAATCAACTGGATCAATGATATTTACATTTTACATGTACATATATAAATATATAAACATTTTATACATTAAAAATAATTGTTCACATAAATAAAAATAAAAATATAATCAATTTTTTTTCCTATGCAATCTAAATACCCTTTAATTGATAAATGTGACAAAAATTTCTGAGCATACAAATGGTTTTTAAATCAAGTTGAACTTTATCAATTACTTTAAATTAATGATAAAGGTTTAATTTATAAATACATATATTTTGTTAGAGCTGTGCAACAAACTTGACTTTTTTTTAATTTTTTTTTATTTTTTATTTTTTTTTTTTATTGTAAACAAATGGGATACATGTTGTTTCTCTGTTTGTACATGGCGTAAAGGCATACCATTTGTGTAATCATAAATTTACATAGAGTAATGTTGTTTGATTCATTCTGTTATTTTTTCCCTTCCCCCCACCCCTCCCACCCCTTTTTACCCTCTATACAGTAGTTCCTTCCTCCATACTTGCCCCCCTCCCTAACCCTAACTCTAACCCTAACACTAACCCTTCCCTCCCCCCCATTATGTGTCATCCTCCACTTATTAGTGATATCATTCGTCCTTTGGCTTTTTGAGATTGGCTTATCTCACTTAGCATGATATTCTCCAATTTCATCCATTTGCCTGCAAATGCCATAATTTTATCATTCTTTATGGCTGAGTAATATTCCATTGTATATATATACCACAGCTTCTTTATCCACTCATCAATTGAAGGGCATCTAGGTTGGTTCCACAGTCTGGCTATTGTGAATTGAGCAGCTATGAACATTGATGTGGCTGTATCTCTGTAGTATGCAGATTTTAAGTCCTTTGGGTATAGGCCAAGGAGTGGGATAGCTGGGTCAAATGGAGGGTCCATTCCAAGTTTTCTAAGGAATCTCCACACTGCTTTCCAGAGTGGCTGCACTAATTTGCAGCCCCACCAGCAGTGTATGAGTGTACCTTTCTCCCCACATCCTCGCCAACACCTGTTGTTGCTCGTATTCTTGATAATCGCCATTCTAATTGGGGTGAGATGGAATCTTAGGGTGGTTTTGATTTGCATTTCTCTTATTACTAGAGATGTTGAACATTTTTCCATATGTTTGTTGATTGCTTGTAGATCTTCTTCTGTGAAGTGTCTATTCATTTCCTTAGCCCATTTGTTGACTGGATTATTTGAATTCTTGGAGTAGAGTTTTTTGAGTTCTTTATAGATTCTGGAGATTAGTACTCTATCTGAAGTATGATTGGCAAAGATATTCTCCCACTCTGTAGGCTCTTTCTTCGCATTGATATTTTGTTCTATTATTTTTTGCTCCTGCAGGCCCCAGTAGTACCTGGCAGCTTCTTCAAAACAACTTTTTAGTTTCTGAAAGTTTAATTTATTTTGTATTAAACTCACCAGTCTATTATTGAGATGCTAAAATAAGAACAAGTTTAACATGCTTACATATACTCAAAGTCTTTATTTATTCAGATTGCTAGATTTTCTAGACTTTTAATTTTGAGCTTCTTTTTGTTATCAGCCTTTGACATGTCTTTAACTTTTATAACTCAGTTTGACATATACACATACATATGTCAAACTGAACTAAATTCATATATATAAATGAATATATAAATGAATATATATACGGTAGCTATATAAATTGTGATATAAAACATTAAATTTATCATATTAACAATTTTAAGTGCTGATATATGTATATTTTAAATGCATCATGAATGTTATTCATTTTTGGGACATTTTTGCTATGCTTTGTGTAAAATGTACTAATTGTTCATTATTTTTAGTAATGACATAAAAAGTATTATTAAATTATAAGATGCAAGAAATGAAAAAAGAACCCCTTTATTATAGTGTATTTTGCATGTGAGATATTGAAAAGTATAGCATCATAATTTTTGAGCATGGTCTCTGGAGTCAATGCTTGAATATACTTTTTTGTTTTGTCACTGACTTTGTATAAACTCTTTAAATTCATTGGGTTTAGTAAAATGGAGATCATAATAGTACATACTTCAAAGTTTTACTGTGAATACTAAATAATCAACATATAAAATACTTTGAATAGCTTTTAGTCCACAGTAAGGACTGAAATTTTTCTATTTTTTTACATGTATAAATAGTTTGTTTTATTTGAGCAAGTGTATTTCATTAAACAGATATACCACTTTTTCTTTATCCAGTCACACACTGAGAGGTATTTTAGCTGTTTCCAGCTTTTGACGATCATGAATAAAGCTTCTATGAACACTCACATACAGGATAATGTGGGCAAATAAGGTTCATTTCTCTGGGATAAGTACACAGGAGTGGGACTGCTGGGACATATCATAAGTGTATGTTTAACTTTATAAGAAACTGCCAATCCTGTGAACCTGCTAAACTGTTTTGGAGGCAGTACCATTTTACATTCCCACCAGCTATGTTAAAGTGATCCAGTTTCTGTGTATCCTTAGTATTTGAATTGCTGCAGTATTTCATTTATTGTTTTTTAATATTATGTTTTAAATGTTTTTACTTGTGCATTATAGTCGTACATAATAGTGAGGTTCATTGTGACATAATCATACATGCATACAATATAATTTGCTTCATTTCAGTCCCTAGTACTTCTTCTTTCCCTTTCTTCTTCCCTCCTCCCATTCCTAGTCGAATACTCTACCGGTCTTCCTTCTTTATGGGTATATTCATATATGTATCTAGCATAATTAAGTCAATTTCATTCTTCATTTCCTCCTGTTTTAGTCATTTTTTTCTCTGCTGTGACTAAAAGGATCTGACCAGCACAATTGTAGAGGACGAAAAGTTTATTTGAGGGCTCATTATTTCAGATGTCTTAGTCCATACAAGGCCGGCTCCATTTCTTGGGGCTTGAGGTGAGGCAGAACATCATGGGGGAGTGTGTGGCAGAGGGAGGCAGCTCACATGAGATCAGGAAGCAGAGAGATCTCCACTTGCCAGATACAAATATATACCTCCAAACCATGCCACAATTCCCGCCTCTTCCAAACACACCCTACCACTTCAGTTACCACTCAGTTCATCCCTACCAGGGATTAATTTACTGATTGGGTTAAGACTTTCTTACCTTAATCATTTCTTCTCTGAATCTTCTTGCATTGTCTTGCCTGAGAGCTTTTGGGGGACACCATATCTAAGCCATAACATATCTGTTTTCCTATCTCTCCTCATTCCTTCCCCTTCTATTTCACTGATCTCCCTTCTATTTTTATGGGTTCACTCCCCTTTCCCCCCTTATTTTGCTCTAACTTCTGCATATGAGAGAAGACATTCAACTCTTGACTGAGTCTATCTTATTTCACTTATCATGATTTTCTCCTGTTCCATCTATTTATGAGCAAATGCCATAATTTCATTCTTCTTTAGGGCTGGGTAAAACTGCATTGTGTATATTTACCACATTTTCTTTATCCATTCATCTGTTGATAGGGACCTAGATTGGTTCCATATCTTGGCTATTGTGAGCTGTGTTGCTACAAACATTGATATACCTGTATCAGTATAATTTTCTGACTTTAGTTCTTTGGGATAAATACCAAGGAGTGGGACAACTGGGGATTCTATCCCTAATCTTTTGAGGAATCTCCATACTGCTTTCCAAAGTGGTTGTTCTCATTTGCAGTCTTACCCACAATGTGCGAGTGGACTCTTTCCCCCATATCCTCACCAACATTTATTATTATTTTTATTCTTGATAATTGCCATTCTGACTACAGAGAGATGAAATCTCAATGCAGTTTTGGTTAGCATTTCCCTAATTATTAGGGATGTTGAATATTTTTTCATATATTTGTTGGCCATTTGTATTTTTTCTTTTTAGAAATGTCTGTTTAGTTCTTTTGCCCATTTATGGAGTGGGTTATTTGATTTTTGATGTTTTTTGAGTTCTTTATATATTCTGACTATTACTCCCATGTCCAAGGTGCAACTGGAAAATATTTTCTTCCATTCTCTAGGCTCTTTCTTTATGTTCTTAACTGTTTCTTTCGCTCTGCAGAAGCTTTTTAATTTGATGCTGTGCCACTCATTGATTCTTGGTTTTATTTATTTATAAGCATTAGGAATTTGGTTAAGAAAGTCAGTGCCAATGCCAATATGTTGTAGTGTTGAGCCTATGTTTACTTCCAACTGTTGCTATGTTTCTGGTCTAAATCCCAGGTCTTTGATTCACTTTCACTTGACTTTTGTGCAAGGCCAAAGATAGGGATCTAGCTTCATTATTCTACATATGGATGTGCACTTTTCCTAATACCATTTGTTGAAAAGGGCATCTTTTCTGTAATGTATGTTTTTTGTACTTTTGTCAAGTATCAGATAACTGCATGTAAGTGGTTTATTTCTGTGTCTTATTCTGTTTCATTGGTCTTCATGTCTTTTTCAGTGCCATTACCATGCTGTTTTTGTTTTTGTAGCTTTGTAGTATAATTTGACATCAGGTATTGTGATGCTTATTTTTATCAAAGTACCTATGGTTATAACTCAGAATCTGGTAGATTATAGAAAATTTAACAAAATTCTCCAGTCAAGAGTGAAAGATCATAAACATGTCCATTTAAAAAAAATTTAGTCTGATATCTTTGTGTGTAGTTGTAATAGTAACCCATTTATACTTAATTTGATTATTCATATATTAGTGTTGTGTATACACAGACACCCCCCCTCACTCCATATTATTGGACATACCATTATGGCCAGATTATTTTGAAATACTTCTCTCAGTATTTTTTCCTATTAATACTTTATTGTGTTTTATGTACCTCTATTATACTTTTGGTTGTGCATTGTTTTACTATTTTTAATGTTTGTCATCAAATTATGATGGCATCCTTTAATGAAAAAAGATGAGTTTTACCATTCCCTCAATAATGCTTAGAACATTTTAACTCCATTTTGCTGTATCCTGTTTTTGTTTAATTATTGTCATACATTTGAAATTTACATCTTAAAAACCATGGAATATTATTGTTTTGTATGCATTTATATGTATCCATACATTTACACTTTGTGTTGTGCTTCATTTCTTTTTGCATTTCCATGTTTTAATGTGACGCTATTTTTCTTCTGTCTGCAAAACTCCCTTTATTGTTGGTTCAGGTCTGCTGCTGATGAACTATCGTTGTTTGATTTGTACGACAATGTTATTATTTCATCATTTTTGAATAATTTTCTTGAATATAAATTCTTAGGTAGGTAATTTCTTCCAGCACTTTAATGATGTCATTTCATTTTTTTTTTTCTTTTATTTCCATTGAGAAGTAAGTTGTTAGGTATATTTTTCTTCTTTGAAAGAAACTGACTTTTGTTGTTGGACTTTTTTCTTTGTCTTTGACATATTTTGTTTATAATACATTTTCCTGAGGTTTGCAGAGACTTTAAATCTCTGGGTTGATGTCTTTTATCAGGTTGGAAGAATTCTTGATTGTTACTTCATACTTCTTTTGTCCTATCCTTTGTTACTATCTTTCTGGATCTCTCATAAATATATGTTAGATCTATATATCATGCCCCAAATATCTCTTAAAATGTCTGTATTGGCCTTCTTGTTTCTCTTCATGCTTTGGTCTAGATATTTTCTACTGTATTAGCTTTCAATTTACTAATGTTTCAACTGCTATTGAGTCACTCTATTGAATTTTTAATCTCAGTTATTCTATATTTTCATTCTAGAATTCTTTCTTAATGGGCTCACTTCTCAGGTAAAAGTCTCCATGTTTTTCTATATTTTCCCTCTGTTTTGTTGAGCACATTAATCATAGTTATTTTAAAATTAAATTTTCTTTCTTTCTTTCCTCCCTCCCTCCCTCCCCCCCTCTCTCTCTCTCGCTTTCTTTCTTTCTTTCTTTCTTTCTTTCTTTCTTTCTTTCTTTCTTTCTTTCTTTCTTTCTTTCTTTCTTTCTTTCTTTCTTTCTTTCTTTCTTTCTTTCTTTCTTTCTTTCCTTTCCTCTCCTTTCCTTTATTAATTTTGATACCAGGATTGAACCCAGAGGTGCTTAACTACTGAGCTACATCCCAAGCCCTTTTTATTTTATTTTTTTAAACTTTGAGACAGGGTCTCCCTAAGTTGCTTAGGGTCTTGCTAAATTCTGAGGTTGCCTTTGAACCTGTGATCCTTCTGCCTCGATCTCCTGAACTGCTGGGATTACAGGTGAGTGCCAGCACATCTGACTAATCATAGTTATAAGTCCTTGTTCATTATAATATGTCATTTTATTGGTCTACTGTTTATTCTGTTAATTTTTTTCTCTTGATATTTAATCATATATTCTCTCTTTAGGTATGTCCTATAAATTTTAATAGAATACCATGTATTGTGTATAAAACAGATTCTAAATCGTGTTATTTTCTACTTGATAGGCTTCATACTTTCCTATGTAAGGCATGTAAAGGTGAGAGAACAGCTTAATTCAATCATGTGGTATTGAATACATTTTTGCCAGTGCCTCATTCATTTACCTCTGGTTGTTTCATTTTCTTAAGTATAATCCCTCTGGGGACATCCATGGTGAACTTGATGTATTCAGGACCCTTCTTTCTGGCAGATCCTGAACTTCATCTTTGATGCCTTTGTGTTTCAGTTTTTTGGCTTACGTTTTTAACTTTGCCCTGCTTTTACATCTTGGGAAATTGTGATGAGAAAACAGGTGTTTCTAGGCACCTCAATTCTGTGATTTTGTCATTTTGTCCCAATAAAAGATAATAAGATAATTTCTGGGTTCCTTAACAGCATCCTTGTGGAAGGCCTCAACCCAGATTCCTATTGTGTTATCTAGTCTATTACTAGCAAATGCTCCAATGAGGAACAATATGTATTTTGACAGTTCAACACCCAGAGGCTCTACCCTATTCAGAATTTTAGCCCTTTGATCTGTGCTACTTCTAAAACTCTGTGAGGCCGTTCAAAATGAGAATTTGTTGTATTTTATCTGGATTAATTTTCAATTGTTTATGGTTAGAAATGTGGTCCACTACAAACTACTTATTCTCTCAAAGTCAAAAATCATTCAAAGGGGAATTCATTATTATTATTTAAGCTTGGATACTTCTCCTCCCTAAACAGTAAAAATTGTGGAATGTTTTGGAACTTTCTTGTAGCATAATTTCTAGTACCATGTACATGACATTAATAATATGTTTATAAAAATAAATTATTTTCAACTGAAAAAATGTAAAAGCTGCACAATAATTATACTGGCTCATTATGTTCTTTATTTGAAGGCTTTTGCATTTTTAAATGATGTGTCTGTGATTGTTCTGTTTCCAAAAGTGATAGAATCTACCTATTTTATTTTTTTTTTTGAGTGACTATATAGAAATAGGATGTGAAAAAGAGTGGGGAAGTGACAACTTGCACATTTAGGATAAAGAACTCATAGTGTCACAGATATAGTATATGGGGGATGGACTTTTTTCCCACTAAATTAATGTTAAAAATGTGAACAGTGAAAGAGATAAATGTCTGTTTTCTATTATGTGTCAAAATATGAAATATAAAAGATGAATACAAAATTATAAGTATGTAAAAACAGAAGGTATATGAGAATGGGAAATAAATCCTATCCTATCCCTTTTGTGTAAACAGTGTTGCTGCTATTTATACAGCTTAAATTATTAAATGAATGCAAATGAATAAATTATGATAAATCAGAGAGAGTATATCACAAGGGTTAATTAATTGCTAATTAAAGTTTTAGATTACCAGCTTCCTCTAGCCTATTAATTTATATCTTTAATGCATGAGGGATTATGATATTTAAGAGCATTGATCACTTTGCATAGAAAATGTATTAATACAGAATTGCCACATAATTTAGTTATAGCTAATACATTTTATTTTATGTATTAATAAATCATTAACAGATAATACTATATAATTGTATAAATACATTATACTCATATATTATTGAGATTAAAACTTGCTGGTTATAAAATGGAACAAGAATTGATGTCTGAATTGGATATTAGAAGATAGCTAGAAATTCACCCCTAATATTTTTACATAATGTATGAAGATCCATCATACTTACCTACAAGTTCATATAATTAACTGTTTCCGTTGTAATATTTCACTGACTTAAATCTTTTTATTTCTATATTGTATTTAAAATTTTATTTTTTTGTGAATACATATCTATTTCTATTTAATGACAGAGCAATATTGGTAAACTTCATTGCAAACAATTTTTATAGTGGTGCATTTGTTGATAAAAACAAATGGTATGATAGTTTTAACCATTTCTTTCAATCTGCCTTTTGGAATTCATAGGTTGGTGGAATTTTTGATGAATTACCTAACTTGACCAGCCAATATGCTGCCTTCTTGTCAAGAACAGAAAGAACTGCTAAAGTATCAGATACGGTAAGAAGAATTTCATAATTAGACATTTGTAGTTTAGGAAATGTGGAAGAGACCGCATAACATAAATATTATATTATGACTTGATAGAGGTACCTGGTGAAATCTTTGCTAACCTGATACTTCCATATTTTTAAAGTTGAACAAAATTCTTGAGGGTTAGTCAAAGTCCATCATTTTTTTATGAGGTGATATTACATGAGGCATCACTTATAGAACCAGAGGGACCTTCATTCTTAGGTTCATATATGAAATCTGAACCTAAGTGTGTTGAATGTGGAGTAGAAAGTTTACTTTAGGTTCAATGCAGTTTACACATAGTATACATTTTTTCCCTCTTCAATTTAAGTCCATCTTGAAATGTAAAACAAGGAAGTTATTTTTCACTCCTGTTAACTTATATTATAAACTATATTATTAACCTATATTATAAACTCTGTTGATATGAAAGTTTAACTGAAGTATCATTATTTTACAAATAGCTAAACTTGAGTAAATTAAAAATTATAAAAGATTACATTTAAAAATGAATAGTGACTATTTCATATTGGATTTACAAGAAGATCAAGGTAAAATTTATAGTGAAAAAGTTATACCCACAGATAATGCTACTGTAGTTTGAATGTTTATCTCATCATCCCTAATTCATATGTTGAAATTTTAATACCCATGATGATAGTATTAGGAGGTAAGACCTTCTGGGAGGTAATTAGATCATGAAGGCAAATCCCTTTTGAATAGGATTAGTGACCTTATGAAACAGGCCCAAGGAGCTGCTCCTGTGCCTCTTCTTCCATGCAAGCTCACAGGGAGAAGGTGCTAACTGTGAGGAAGGAAATGTACACCAGACACTGAATCTGCTTGTGCTTTGGTCTTGAACTTTCTAGTCTCCAGAAATGTGAGAAAAAAATTTTTGTTATTTATAAGCTACTCAGTTTATGGTATTTCATTATAGCAGCCCAAACAGAATAAACATATGTCAGTATAGTCCTGTTTATAAAGTACCAGACTATATTCACAAGATATTATTAATAACGAATGATCAAATCAGGATCAGTAAGCAGGGTTTAAAATGCAGCTGAACATGTGTACCACAGCATTGCTTAGTGAAATAAAATACTGCTAGATGAGACAACGCCAAAAGTTTATTTATAATGTTTTTAGTGGCAAAATCAACGGTATAAGATCAGGATGAACTAATTTAAGGAAAGGATAAATGTACTGCTAATTAATGTAACTGTGAAATGTAAGGGATTAGATTAATTTAGTGAGAGACATTCAGGAATGGATTTTTTTCTGAGGCACTAGCTGACTGAATTTGAGATAGAGTCAAAATTAGTATCAGGTTCTTGAGATATTTTTGTAGCTATAAATTCAAATGATAGGTTAAAACCATCTAGCAGTATTCTTTTTTATATTTTCTTTTCTTTTTTGGTACTGGATATTGAACCCAGGGGCACTTAACCACCAAGCAACATCCCCAACTCTTTTAAAAAAATATTTGATTTAGAGACAGGGTCTTGCTGAGTTGCTTAGGGCCTTACTAAGTTGCTGAGGATGGCTTTGAACTCATGATCTTTCTGCTCGCAGCCTCCACTGGGATTACAGGCATGTGTTACCACTCTCGGCCACTAGCAGTATTCTTGACATGTAGTATTTTTAAATAAGTGTGTTATTTCACTAGATCATTTTTCTGTGCCAGGGAATTCTTGTATTGGATTGTATTTCTTATTGTTGCACGTACCTCAGGGTCTGTGACATATGTCAGTATTTTAATACTAATAAAATTATTTTAAATTTATGAATATTTAGATTGGATTCAAAGTTATTTCTTTGATAATATTACAAGTACTATGAAAGGAAAAGGGAAATCTCTGATGGCATCCATATGTATGTTATAGTTTATACTATTTACATGTTATACTTTATAGTAGAAAAAGATAGTACAGATTTCTAAAGGAATTAGAGTTGTTCCACCCATTGTTTTCACTTAATTTAAATTTTTCTGACTTCATCTGTCTTTGCATATGAAAACTCCTTTTTAGTGATCTCTCTCTACTATCTTTTGGCAAAAAACATTTGTAATTAAAAATATTGGGTAGGATCTCATTTCCCAAGAAGCAAAATAGTTTAATCATATAGAAAACCTGGGTTTTTTAATCCCTTCTGCAAATGACAATACCATTTGAATAGGAAAGTATAGATTTTGAACAATTCAAATGATGATCTGAAAACAAAATTGAAATAATTTTTCAAATGTATGAAGCAATGGAATTAATTTTATAATTTTAATTTCACATGAATACTAGAAAATTTATTTTCTGTATTTTAGGTATTCCATATATGTATATATGTATACTGCAAACTTGAAGGAGGTTATACTATTCAAATTATTAACTTGTGTTTTTATATAAAATATAAAAATCCCCCTGACTTCTGATTTAATATGAGCCTATCAGTATACCCTTTTTCCTTTTATAAGGTCCCAATGTAATATTTTTTCTTTTAAGAGAACTAAAACATAAGCATTAGCTGAATATAAAAAGATTGAAAATATGAGAAATGGAGGATGAATGCAAACCAAAAATCTATTTATTAGGCACTCTAGAAGCAGAATGTTGAGAAAATAGTTGGGAATATTTGATATAAAAACCAATTATCCTAAGTTGAGTGAAAACATAAGTGTGATTTGAGGAGCTCCACAAAATGCCAAAGAGAATGAATTTTAAAAGACCTGTACTTTTTTCACATTCTTCTATATTTTCAGAAGACCATAAATAAAGAGAATATTCTTGAAGCTTCCACAGAGAAATGTAAATAGGTAACCTACAAAGGGAGGACAAATATAACTGATATCAGTCACTTGCTTAGCAGCATTGCCAACATTTTAGAACTGGGAGATAATGGAGTAATATTTTCTCAGATTTCTAGAGGAAATAATTTTTTTTTATTGTAAACAAATGGGATACATGTTGTTTCTCTGATTGTACATGGAGTAAAGGCATACCATTTGTGTAATCATAAATTTACATAGGGTAATGTTGTTTGATTTATTTTTTCCCTTCCCCCCTCCCCTCCCACCCCTCTTTTCCCTCTATACAGTCCTTCCTTCCTCCAGTCTTGCCCTCCTCCCACCCACCATTATGTGTCATCGTCCGCTTATCAGTGAGATCATTCGTCCTTTGGTTTTTTGAGATTGGCTTATCTCACTTAGCATGATATTCTCTAATTTCATCCATTTGCCTGCAAATGCCATAATTTTATCATTCTTTATGGCTGAGTAATATTCCATTGTGTGTGTGTGTGTGTGTGTGCGCGCGTGTGTGTGTGCATATATATATATATATATATATATATGCCACAGTTTCTTTATCCATTCCATCAACTGAAGGACATCTAGGTTGGTTCCACAATGTGGCTATGGTGAATTGAGCAGCTATGAACATTGATGTGGCTGTATCTCTGTAGTATGCTGATTTTAAGTCCTTTGGGTATAGGCCAAGGAGTGGGATAGCTGGTTCAAATGGTGGTTCCATTCCAAGTTTTCTAAGGAATCTCCATACTGCTTCCCAGAGTGGCTGCACTAATTTGCAACCCTACCAGCAATGTATGAATGTGCCTTTTTCCCCACATCCTCGCCACCACCTATTGTTGCTTGTGTTCTTGATAATCACCATTCTAATTGGGGTGAGATGGAATCTTAGGGTAGTTTTGATTTGCATTTCTCTTATTACTAGAGATGTTGAACATTTTTTCATATATCTGTTGATTGTTTGTACATCTTCTTCTGTGAAGTGTCTGTTCATTTACTTAGCCCATTTGTTGATTGGGTTATTTGCATTCTTGGTGCAGAGTTTTTTGAGTTCTTTATATATTCTGGAAATTAGTGCTTTATCTGAAATATGAGTGGCAAAGATATTCTCCCACTCTGTAGGCTCTTTCTTCACATTACTGATAGTTTCCTTTGCTGAGAGAAAGCTTTTTAGTTTGAATCTATCCCAGTTGTTGATTCTTGCTTTTATTTCTTGTGCTATGGGAGTCCTGTAAGGAAGTCTGATCCTAGGCTGACATGTTGAAGATTTGGACCTACTTTTTCTTCTATAAGATGAAGGGTCTCTGGTCTGATTCCAAGGTCCTTGATCCATTTTGAGTTGAGTTTTGTGCAGGGTGAGAGATAGGGGTTTAATTTCATTCTGTTGCTTATGGATTTTCAGTTTTCCCAGCACCATTTGTTGAAGAGGCTATCTTTTCTCCATTGCATATTTTTGGCCCCTTTGTCTAGTATGAGAAAATTGGAGGAAATAATTTTTGATGTAGAAGTCTCTCTGTGTCCCAAAATGAATCAAGAAAAGAATTTTCTGGCATACAAGGACTGAAAATGTTTTATAAGCTTACATCCCCATTTAAGAATTGCTTTAGCAAAGTAAGTAAATAAAAATAAAAAAAGGACAGTAAAGAATGCTGACATAAATACAGAGAATAGAAACTTAGTATTTCCTGGATGAAAAAATAAGTGAAAGCAAGTTAATAAGGAAATTTTTTCAGTTCATGCTTGAAATATTCAAGAGGCAGAGATTTGGTAACAGAATTTCATTTATTTATGTGTTTGGTGATATTATGTGGTTCTATAGTGAATAATAATGATAATTTAAATCTTTTTTTAATAATTGGTTGGTTTATAATAACTTATAAAAATCCCCAGAGAACTGATTGTAAGACAGACTTTAAATATTAATAATAATAAAAAATGAAATCAAGAGGTTGAAAGGTAGTATATGTGCCAAATTTCACATTTCATAAGCAGAGTTAACAGATATTAAAAAACTGACAAATCAGTATTAGTCCTTATATTAAATTTGTGATGGTAAGTACATCAAACACACAGAAAGGTGGCGCAAATCTGTTATCCCAGCTATTCAGGAGACTGAGACAGGAGGATTCCAAGTTGGATCCAGCCTGATCAACTTAGTGAGAACTTGTCTCAAAATTAAAACAAGCAAACAAACAAAATAGGCTAGGGATAGCTCAGTGTTAGAGCACTTGGAAGTCCTGGGTTGGACTTCCAAGTCCTGGAAGTCCTGGGTTTAATCCCCAATACTGGAAAAGAAAAAACAAAAAAATATTCAGTCATTTGTTTAAAGGAATTATTTCCTAGAATGGAATGAGGGAAATTTTAAAGGTAGAAAATTTTTGTTAAGACACTGAATGTGATTTTATTTTTATTTATGAAGTGAAGATATTTTAAAAGAAAAGCAAAATATTGTACTCAAACGTTTAATATGCATTATGATATACCAGCCCTTGTACTGACCACCTCTGAAAATAATAGAAATTCCTGATAATATAAAACAAAACCTATTCATGAATGTTTTTGAATTAGATTTGTAGAATATATAGGCTAAAGGCTCAAGGAAGAGTGGAGAGTAGAGTGCTGAAGCTCATGTTCTCCCAAGGGTGTTTGCCCAACCATAGGAGTTTGAGTTAGTTTTTATACCTTCAGAAACCTCCTGGAAATGAAATGAAGTCTAATACTTTCTCACAGTAGGTCGTCTCAAAGAAGATTGATTAATACACTAAAACTCAAATGGACAAACTATGCAGGTTAAAAGTAAAATGCAAAATAAATTTACCTTTCCTATCCACCAGGGATTTAATGGAATATTGCCTATGAATCTTTTGATTTTGAACCTGTGAGAAAAAAATTACCCTTGAGTATATGTCATATTTCACCTTCATTTAATGAGATGAATTATTAGAAACCATAAAACACTTGCTACAGATGTTAATGAAATTAATTTTATTAATATAAATAAGAACTAGTGCTTTCATAGTGCTTATTCTATACCAAATTCTTATTACTCATTTAAGTACTGAAATTATGGTCATTTTTAAAATTGAGGAAATTGAGGCATAGAGTTTGAGGCTTAAAGGGAAGAACTGGAATTCAAACTGAGGTAGTGCAGCAATACAAGCTATCCTTAAGAGTATTTTTATAGTAGAACTCTATGGCTTGAAATATTTGGCTCAACTAAAATAAATATTATAGTATTATTGATTTTTTTGTAACTTAAAATGAAAGATAAATGAATGTAAAGGTCTCAGACATTATTATACGTTATAGAATTTTTTTTTTTCTTAATTGTTGTCAATGAGCAGAAACAGAGGAATCAGGATTAGGAACAACACTATTGAAAGTTAACTTTTTCTAGCTAATGAGATATTAAAATTAAGTAATGGCTATGAATTTAGAAGGGAAGTCATTGGAAGAGTTTGATATACTTTCCTATTCTGAAACCAGAGGTTGTCTAAGAATTCCAGCTTCTGTGTTAATTATCTATTACTGAAAAGTAAACAAACTCAAAAACTAGTAGCATACAACAAAAAGATATTTATTATATTCTTAATTTGCATCAACTGGAGACTCTCATTATCAAGTTGCAGCTTTGCTATGGAAACTCTGCTTCATGCTGCTCTTTGGGTGGGCTCTTGACACTAGTAGGATAGCTGAGACATATTCTTATGGTGATAGTAGAGAACAAGAGCAGAACAAGAGAGAAAGTAGGGAAATTGCACAATTGAGTAAGTCCCCTGCCACACTGAAAGAAAGGCCTTCCTGAATTAAAATGACAGAGAAAGATGGAGAGGGGTGGAAGAGCAAGGTCTTTAAGATCTGAGTGTGAGGCCTGATTCATTTTCTCCTACATTGTAGACAACTCTGGTAAGATTGGGGTTTGGGTAGTAGTGGTAGCTATAATCAGAGACTCTGGTACAGAAATCCCAAGAATTTCTACAGTATCTTTCCATTAAATATGGAGTATGAACTCCATTTCATATTTGACAACTGGGGGAGTATTAGAGTAATACCTTCCTTCCCTCATAATGATGGCTCCTGCAGATAGAAATGCTATAAGGGTAAGTTTAGGCAGAGAGTGCCTCTATCAGTCAGGAACTAGTCAGAAGACAGAACTGTGATAGTTATTTGAGATAAAGTAATACGGGGAATGATGGATATTAGAGAACTGAAGAGGCAAAGAGGGACCACTAAGGTATCATAGAGATAGTAAACAGAAGTATTACCATCTCTAGGCTTTGGGGGACAGGAGGAATAGGTTAGAATTATGAAAGCTTGGAGAGACCTTATGGAGGTGAGATTCACAGCTAAGCCTTCTGTAGAGGGGTCACAATTGGTAATAGTGTCTCAGGAGCCCAAACTAAAGACCCCGTGGGCAGATTGTTAGGATCCTGAGGACAGTGCCAATATATTAGGAATGATTTCAGTTATTTTGATTAAAAACTATATTCTATTGCTCTTCTTTCTTTCATTACACCTTCTTGCTAGAATACCTATAGATAATTATTAGATTTTTGGCATAGTTATAAAATTTTTCTTTATTGCTTGGTTAGTTTATATATTTATTCTTTGGTGGAGAACATATTACAAAAAGTTTTTTTTTTTTTTTTTTATTGCCTGACCATCAGTTCAAGTAAAGGATTTTAAGTGAATGATTTTTGACATTGAAGAGTGAATTAGCCTTCACTTCCATTATACTTTAAAGTCCATAAATTTTCATTTAATTATCTAACTTCATTAGTTCAGAAAATGACTTTGATGAGAAAAAAAAAAAAAGAAAAACTGCTGGTGGTTGGTCTGTTCATCAAGGTAGAGAAGAAATAGTGTGAAGACAATTGAGGAGCAGGATGGATACACTGGGATAAATCAGTTTTTAACAGCCTAATATTCAAATGGGCACTATTGCCTTTCGGTAGATATATAGATTGTGAAAAGAATGCAGTTCTTTTCTAGATTAGTGATCTGAACTGTGTTTTTAATTATTTTTATTTGTCATATGTAAATTTCAAAAATAAATAATAGATTAATAAAGAAATGATTATATTCTTACCCCTTGGTTGATAAAAAGTTTTACATTTTCACTTTTTTTTTTTTTTTGTACTGGACATTGAACCTAGGGGTGCTTAACACTGAGCCACATCCCAGCCCTTTTTATTTTTATTTTGAGACAGTGTCTTGCTAAATTGCTGAGGCTGGCTTTGGACTTGTGATCCTCCTACTTCAGGCTCCCTAGTCACTGGGATCACAGGCATGCACCACCATCCCCAGCCACTTTTGTGTGTTTTCAGATTGAAATCTGTTCTAATTTTGAAGGTGACATACTAATTCAAAATGAACAATAGCAAAATGATTTATTCTCCAGTGCTATCCTAGACTTAAATTATGCTGCATTTATGGCATCCATCCCAATCTTATTCCTACATCTTATACTAACCATCTGTTGTTTTGTAGAACATGTGGAAGTTAAAAGAAGAACAGTATGTTAAAAATGATTTGGAGATGATTAGTTAAGACCCTTGACTTTATCATTTAAGGTCCTTGATGCCAACATGTTTATATTTGTCACCTCTCCATATTGTATAAGATGGTATTAATACCCTTAAAACCTTTTTATAAAAAATTCATGACTGATGAAACATGACATTTAACAATTGACTTCAAATGTTTAATTACTTAAGATGAACATATCCATGAGGAGTGAACTTGTTTCAGTATATTTAAATATTTGGAATTTAATATCTCTTTTTGAAATTATCTCTACTGTTGAAGAAAGTTGTTGTCTGCAATGCTGGATGTGTGTACAGGAATCTGGTCACTGACATGGTTAAAACTATCATTTTTTGGCCAATTCAGAACATCAAAAATTTGAGCATTGATTATCATTGTATACAAAGTATGTGCTAAAATAACCCTTCTGTTGAGAGTTTTTAAGAGCAGAGATCTTTTGTATTACAACATGTCTAGGGGAAAATACGTTTTTTCCATTAAATATTTTAAAAGGTTTGTACTAAGTAGCATTATATTAGTATTATCAACACAAGTATACAGGAAACAAATGTGGAAACTAACAGGTTAGAATGACATTGGCAGAAAAAGAAAATGACATAGGTAGAGAAAGAAGAAAAGGGCTAAGAATGTGACAAGGAGAGTAAAGAAGGGAAGTAATGATAGGTCTATGAAAAAGTTTGAGGGGGAAATGATGATGTAAGAAAAACATTCAGAAGCATTTTGGAAAAACTGCAAATGGATTAGGAAAATTATAACTATGGGAAAGAAATACTGCTTCTGGAAATGAAGAAGTTGGAAAGAGGGAAACCCCTTCTTCCCCTGCCTTGCATTTATACTCTTTAGCACCTCCTATTGGCAGGAACCCTCTGGCAGAGCAGAAGCATGTTTGGAGCTGAGACACAGTAGTGTGAAATCTGGCATATTTTCTTCTTTCTTTACATATATGGACCCCCACATAGCATTCAAACAATTTGATGTTTGCCTAATGAGATGTAACCATCCTTTGTATAATAAAAGTACTCTCATTCTCTCTAAAATGAAGAGAGACATATTTTCACCAATCATTTTGTTCATTTCTGGATAAATTATAAACTATAAATTTTAAATTTGTAATTGTTACCTAAATACTAAATCAGTTTGTTCTGTGCTGCTATAACAGAATACCTATTACTGGGCAATTTGTAAAAGAACAAGAAATTTATTTATTATGGTTCTTGGAGGCTGGAAGTTCAAGATTGAGAATTTCATATCTGCCAAGAATTTTTCTGTAGTGTCATCATGTATTGAAGGCAGAAAGGCAAGAGGACATGCATATGAGAGAGTTAGGAGTCCAAATTAATCATTTTATCAGGAATCCATTCCAGATAGCTAATCTATTCCTGTGATAACAACATTAATTCATTCTTAAACGTAAAGGTTTTTACCTCTCAAAACTGTGTGGTATGAATCGCATTGTGTACAACCACAGAAACAAAAAGTCGTACCTCATTTGTGTACAATGAATTAAAATACCATCTGTATAAATAAAAAACAAAAAAAAAAATAAAAAAAACTGTTGCATGAGGGATTAACTTTTCAACACATGAATTTGGGAGGATATATGCAAAAGGTAGCATGTCCATTATTAGTTTCTTTTCTCCCTCCCTCCCCAACTTAACTAAGGTATAATTGAATAAAGTAGTATATATTTACAGTAATAGTGTGTTTTGATAGATATAAATGTGAAATCATTACATTAAGCTAATTAACATTTATCACCTCACACACTTTTTTGATGTTGATTATTTAAGATCTACTCTCTTAATAATAATAGTATGTATTATTGTAAACTATAGTCACAAGTTGAATAATAGATCTCCAGAAGTCATTCATCTTGTCTATCAGAAATTTTGTACCCTTTGCCCCACCTTTCCTGATTTCATCCCTGCCCCACAGCTGCTATTTTCCTGCAACCACTATTTTCTTCTCTGTATTTTATGAGTTCCGATTCTACATATGAGTGAAATTATGTAGTGATTGCCTCTCTATGCCTTATTTTTATTTATTTATTTAATTTTATTGGTTCTTTTTATTTATACAGGACAGTAGAATCCATTTTGATATAATTATTCAAGAATGGGATATGCCTTATTCTAAGTAGGTTCCTATTCATATATGTACTTAAGAAAGTTATATTTCAAATTAATTCCACTATCTTTCCTTTTCCAGTCTCCCCTCCTTTCCCTTCAGTCCCCTTTCTCTAATCTACTGGATTTCTGTTCTTCCCCTCTCCCTCCTTATTAATATGTTAACTTCCACATATCAGCAAAAACATTTGACCTTTAGCTTTTTGGGACTCACTTATTTTACTTAGCATGATAATATCAAGATCCATCCATTTACTAGCAAATTGTTATAAAGTCATTCTTCTTAATGGATGAGTAATATTCCATTGTTTATTTATCATCATGTCCTACAGTTTCATTCATGTTATTGCAAATGACAATTTCCTTGTTTTTAAGGTTCAGTAGTATTCCATGATGTGTGCATATACTATATTTTCTTTATCAAGTGATTTGTCATCAGACAAATTTATTTATAGTTGTTTATATACCTTAGCTATTATAAATAATGCTGTGTGAACATGAGAATGTAGATATTTCTTTGAGATGCTGATTCTATTTTCAATATATATACATACTCAGGAGTGGGATTACTAGGTCATATATAGTTCTATTTTTAATTTTTAAAACTTTTTTGCATTTTTATTTATTAATTTTTTTTCATACTTTTTGCTATTTATTAATTGATTACCCTGACAACTTTTTATCTGCATCATGTCTTAAGTCATACAAATGACTAAATCTAATGAATTAATAAATGCATTATTTCACATATTTAGCAAGTTTATTTTTTTTTTATTGTAAACAAATGGGGTACAACTTGTTTCTCTGGTTGTACATGAAGTAGAGGGGACCATTTGTGTAATCATACATTTACATAGGGAAATGGTGTCTTTATTCTGTCTTTATTTTGTATGTTAGGTATTTTCATTATAATGTGGCTTGGTGTGGGTCTATTGTAATTTTGTATATTTGGAGTCCTATAAGCCTCTTGAACTTGATTTTCCATTTCATTCTTCGGATTTGGGAAATTTTCTGATATTATTTCATTGCATACATTGTTCATTCCTTTGGTTTATTTCTCTAAGCCTTCCTCAATTCTAATAATTCTCAAATTTGGCCTTTTCATGATATCCAATATTTCTCGGAGATTGTGTTCATGATTTCTTACCATCTTCTCTGTTTGTTCAACTTTGTTTTCAAGATTAAATATTTTGTCTTCAATGTCTGAGGTTCTGTCTTCCAGGTGTTCTATCCTATTGGTTATGCTTTCTATGGAGTTTTTAACTTGGTTTATTGTTTCCTTCACTGCAAGGATTTCTGTCTGTTTTTTTTTTCAGTATCTGTAACTCTTTATTGAAATGCTCTTTTGCTTCCCACATTTGCTCTTTTAACTGTTGATTGGTGCGATCATTCAAAGCTTGCATTTGCTCTTTCATCTCCTCGTTTGCTTCTCTGATCATTTTAATTATGTACATTCTGAACTCCCTTTCTGACATTTCTTCTGCCATGCTGTCATTGGATTTTATTGACATAGCATCTAGTTTTGTTTGTGACATTTTCTTCCCTTGTTTTCTCATATTGCTCAGGTATCTTTCCCTCTACTAGTGGAACTCTGAGATATTGCAGGTTTCCCCTATTGACTTGTAGCGTACCCTGTAGACTTTCAATAACTCACAACCTACCACCTTTCCTTCAGTAGCCTGAAGTCTTGGAGGAACTTTATAATGCTGTGATCCACAAGGAAGCTGCCCCTCCAGGAGTGGTGGCCTTCAGGTGGGATATATTCCCTGCTAGTAGGCAGAGGCACCTCCACTTGTTGACCGATGGTCAGCCAACAGGGGTCTAGACTGTGGGCTGGGGCATGGCTGACCTGGGCCTGGGTCACTGGTTCTACCACCCCTGTGGGAAAGCCCCACATGGAGGGGAAGGCTTACCTGGTGGGAATGTCTCGCTGGGCAACTCTCCTCCGAGAAGTTCCCTTTAGTCCAGAGCTACCACTTGAGCCAGGAAGCCTCGCCCTGCTTACCTCTTGCTGGGCAGCCTGCCTCTGCAACGTTCCCTGGGGTCTGGAACTACCACCTGGGCTGGAGAGCCTCGCCTAGTGGGAGAGACTCACCCAGCAGCTGTGAGTTGGTCCCAAGTCTCTCAATACCTCCTCTTCTTAAATCCTGAGTCCTGGAGCGACATGAAATGCAGTCACCCTCTAGTCTGCCATCTTGAAAAACTGCCTATTTATTAAATTTTATTGGTGCTTATTAATATACAGAATGGTGAATTTCATCATGGCATATTCCTACATGCATACCATAGTTTGATCAAATAAATTCCCCATCACCTCCCCTTTCTCTACACTAATAGTCTCTCTTTTATATTCATGATGCCCCCACTTTTCTTTCTCTAGATTTCTTATGAGAAAAACATGATATTTGTCTGAGGTTGATTTATTTTGCTTAACATGATATGGTGTTCTCCAGTTCCATTCATTTGCCTGTAAATGACATGATTTTATTCTTCTTGTCTGAATAAAGCTAAATATGTATAAATTTTTATATGTACCACTTTTTTTTTTTTTTTTTTTGTGGGGGGCACCTAGGGTGATTATATAACTTGGCTGTTGCAAATTGTGCTGTGATAAATATGGTCATACATGTATCACTAAACAATGCTGACTTTAATTCTTCTGGGTAAATATCAAGGAGTGGAACTGCTGGAAATATTTTAGTTCTAGTTGTTTTTTTTTTTTTTTTTTTTTTTTAAAGAATCTCCATTTACTTATTTCCAAAGTGGCTGTACTAATTTACATTCCAACCAATGGTGTATAAGAGTTCCTTTTTCTCTCCATCCTTGTCAGAATTTATTGTTCTTTTGTGTTCTGATGATTACCATTCTGATTGGAATGAGATAGAACCTTAGTGTACGCTTGGATTTCCCTGATGGCTAGATGTTGAACATTATTTCATATAATTGTTGGACATTTGTACTTCTTTTTAGAAGTGTCTCTTCATTTCATCAGCCCATTTTATTGAATGTATTACTTTTTCTACTGGCGTTGAGTTTTTTGAGTTCTTTATATATTATGGATAGTAGTCTTCTATTAGAAGAATATCTGGCAAATATTTTTTCCCCATTATGTTAATGGGGAAAATTATTTCCTTGACAGTGTGGAAGATTTTATTTGATGCCATCTCATTTGTTGATTCTTTCTATAAGTTCCTGGGTTATAGGAGCCCTCTTAAGAAGTGGTCGTCTATTGTATATTGTATAGTGTATATTGAAGTATTTTACCTATGTAGTCTTCTAGCATTTGCAAAGTTTCCAGTCTTACACCTTGGTCTTTGTGATTTGAAGATGCATGAAATTACTTCTTTTTTCTTTCTTTCTATTTTTTTGCCAAGACATCCTTTGTGTCCTAACATTTGATCAATTTTGGAGAAAGTCCCATGAATGGCTGAGAAGAAATTGCACTTAGCCTCTGTTGTATGAATATTCTGTAGATGTCTGTTATCCATTTATACCTATAGTACAGATTAAATTATCTATAGTATAGATTAAATTGTTTTTGTTGATTTTTTTGTCTGGGTATCTATGTGTTAGAGTGGCATATTGAAATTCCCCACTCTTATTGTGTTGATGCCTATCTCTCCCTTTACATCAAGTAATATTTTTTTTATGAAATTGGATATACCAATATTTGTGGCATAAAAACTTATAATGGTCATATTTTTTGTTGGATTATTTCTTTACGTGTATGTAATGACCTTTTTTTTATCTGTTTTGAATGATTTTGGCTTGACTTTTGTAAGAGAAGAGAATATCTACTCCTGCTTGCTATTATATTCCATTTGCATGGAATATAATTTTTCTTTTTCTTTTATCCTTAGTCTGTGAATGTCTGCCTGTGTGGTATGTTTCCTAGAGGCAACACACAGTATCATCTTGTGCCAGCCTGTACCTTTTAACTGGAAAATTAAGATCATTTAAATTCAGTGTTTTTATACAGAAGTATGCATTACTTCCTGTTATTTTGTTTTATTTCTAATGTTTGAATTGTTGCTTTTTCTCATTTGCTTATGTAATTCTTCTAATGAGACTTCTTTTTTTATTTTTACAGACTGCATTTTGATTCATTGAACACAAATAGGGTACAACTTTACATTTCCATGGATGTACACAATGTAGATTCACATCATTTGTGTAATAATACATGTACATAGGTTAATGACGTCTGTCTCAGTCCACTATGTTTCTTTCCCCCACCCCCTCCACCCTATTTCCCTCTACACAATCTAAAGTTTCTCCATACTGCTCTCCCCCATCCCCATTATATATCATCATCCACTTATCAGAGAAAACATTTGGCTGTTGGTTTTTTGGGATTGGTTTATTTCACTTAGCATGATATTCTCCAACTCCATTCATTTTCCTGTAAATTAATGAGACTTCTTTCCAATACTTTCTTGGTGATTTTTGTGTTCTATTTGTGAACTTCCTTTAAGTATCTTCTGCAGTGCAGAATTTGTGGGCATGAATTAATTTAGTTTGGAGGTTTTTATTACTTTTTTGATTTGAAGGATAGTTTTGCTGGATAGTCTAAGTTGACTATTACTGTCTTTCAGGGCTTAAAACACATCATTCCATGCCCTCTTAGCTTTTAGAGGTTCTGTGGAGAACTCTACTATTATTCTGATGGGTATGCCTTTATAAGTGACCTGGAATCTCACTTGTGGCTCATAAAATTCCTTATTTGTTTTTAATATTTGATATTTTAACTATCATGTGCTGTTGAGAGATTTCTTTTCTGAGCCTGTCTTCAGAGTTCTAAATGCTTTCAGTACCTGAATATCTGACTGTTTCTTAAAAATGGGGAAGTTTTCTGCTATTAGTTCAGTGCATGAGTTTTCTCTTCCATTTTCTCTATCTCTTCTTCTTCTTCTTTGAGATCTGTGAGTCTCTCTCTCTCTCTCTCTCTCTCTCTCTCTCTCTCTCTCTCTCTCTCTGTTGCTTGTGTGCACACATGTGTGCGCATATACAGGGGTGAGAGATTCAGGGGCAAATAATCGCTGAGTCACATCCTCAGCCCTTTTTATTTTTAATTTTGAGTCAGGGTCTTGTTAAGTTTTTTTAGGGCCTTACTAAGTTGCTGAGGCTGGCCTTGAACTTCCAGTTCTCCTGCTCAGCCTCCAGAGTTGCTGGGATTGCAGGAGTGTGGCACTACGCCCTGTTGAGACCTGAGTCTTATGTTTATCCTCTTAATGTCATCACAGAGCTCCTATATGTTCTATTCCTTGTTTCTTATTTTTTCTTTATTACTGTCTGAATGTTCTACTCATCCACTTTGTCTTTTTGAGCTCTGATATTCTTTCTTCTGCTTGACCTAGTCTTTTGGTGAGAATCTTGATAGTTTATAAAATAGTTTCCTGATTGTTTTCTTTGATGGTTTTCCTGATTTCTTTCTCAGAAGATTTATTATTGAAATATAGAAAAAGGTATTGGTTTTTATATGTTGATCTTTTATTCTGTTACTTTGTTGAATTTGCTTTTCTGCTTTAGAACTCTTTTGATGGAGTTTTTTGGGTATTATAGGAACATATCATCAGCAAACATCTTTTCCTATTTTTATCGCTTTAATTTCCTTCTCTTGCCTGGTTTCTCTGGCTAGTTTGAAGAACTGTGTTGAATGGAAGTGGTGAGAGTGGACACATTATCTTGTTTACTGATTTTAGAGGAAATTCTTTCAGTCTTTCTCTGTTCAGTATGATATTGAGCTTGGTTTCGTCATATGTAGCCTTTCTAATGTTGAGGTAAGTTTCTTCTATTCCTAGTTTCTCCAGCATTTTTAACATGAATGGGTGCTAGATTTCATCAAAGTTTTTTTCTATATCTATTGAGATGATCGTGTGATTCTTGTCTTTAATTTTATTTATGTGGTAAGTTTCATTGATTTATTTGTGAATGTTGAATTAACCTTTCATCATTGGAATGAAACCCACTTGATCATGGTGTGTTTATCTTCTTAGTGTGTTTTCAAATGTGGTTTTCCATTATTTTATTAAGAATTTTTGCATCTATATTCATCAGGAATATTGGGCTATAGTTTCCTTGATATGTCTTCATCAGGTTTTCATATCAGGGTGATATTGGCTTTATAGAATGGATTTGGGAATATTCTCTTTCTTTCTATTTCATGGAATAATTTGAGTAGGATTGTCATTATTTCTTTGGAGGTCCAACATCTGTAGAATATTTCACCCATCAGTAACTGATTTATTTTCTTTTTAGTGACACATGGAACCTTCTCTAAAATAGACCAAAGCTGAGGCAACAAAGCAAGTATTAGTAAATACAAAAAATAGAAATAGAAATAATTTCTTGCACCTACCATATAATAGTGATGAAATTAGAAATCAAGATAAAAAATAAATAATTTTAACATCTGGAGATTAAATAATACAGTTTCAATGAGGAATGAATCCTAGGAGAAATCAGGGGAGAAATAAAAAAATTAGAAACAAATAAAAACAGAACAAAATCTCTGGCACCATATAAACACATTTCTATGGGGAAAGTTTATAGTACTGAGTTTCTTCTAAGAGAAAAATAGAAAGATCTCAAATAAATAATCTGATGTTACATCTCAAGATCCTAGATAAAGAAGAACAGACTAATTCCAAATTCAGTAGAAGAAAGGAAATAAATTGGATTAGAGGCAGAATTAGTGAAATTGAGAATAAAAAATATAGAGTGTCAAAGCCACAAAGAGTTCTTTGAAAGGACAAACGAAATTGATAAACTCTTAGTCAAACTAACCAAAAAAACCTCAAAACCACAAAATTAGAGATGAAAAAGGAGATATCATCACACCCACACTTCTGAAATTCGGAGGTTCATCAGAAACTTTTTTGATAATTTATACTCCAGTAAACTAGAACATTTAGAAGACATTGACAAATTTCTAGATACGTGTGACCTACCCAAATTGAACCATGAGGATGTAGAAAATCTAAACAAAGCAGTACCAAGCAAGAAGATTGAAATAACAATTAAAAGTGTTACAGCAAAGAAAAATCCAAAATGGATTCTCAGCTGAATTAATTCTGGTTTTTGCAAAATTTCGTAGTGAGGGTAGGCCACTATTGTAGTGTTTCTAATTAGACTTTAAAGATTACTCAATTTAGTTGTTTGCTTTTAAGGAATTTTCAGGAATTTATGATGAGCATCATTTCAAATTTAGATAAGAATTTACACTCAAAGATTAGCCTGAAAACAACTCTATAGAGGGATGTGTTTTGTTTTGTTTTTCAGTTGCAAGCACTATGAATATCTAGTTCAGATAATTCATTTCAAAGATTTGATTATCTTGCATGTGTCATGTGTATGTCTGTATTTCATAACTTATTTTGGAAGTTTTAAGCTTAGTATCAGTATCTTGTTCTAAAAGTACAGCTTTGATTTAAACTTGAATGCTCTCAGGATTTGCAATTATAATTTTGTTATTTCTGATTAAAATAAACACTCAAAATCTGGAAATAACCTGAAAATCATATCATTGTAAATGTTAAAATTTTTTCTTTCACTTACTCATTTTAATTTCCTTATTAAATTTAAAATATTCACACTTCAATTTCAAATTTAGCATCAAAGTATATAGAACATTTTAGGGTTTATGTATGTACTAGAAAATTTTGAATTTGAAACCCTTTGATTTTGTGATACTTATTATATTTAGCAACGTGATGAAGCTCTTGTGTGGAATAAGGTATTTATTATTTATTACATCCATCATATTTAGGTGGATGCTCCAATATTATTGACTTTTGGCAATATTGCAAAATTTGGAATTAGCATCATGTTATGTTAATTGAAAATTTAAAACTATACTTTCATCATCACATCCCTAAGGATTAGGAGACTTTTCTATACAAGGACCAATAGATATCCCTTGACTTTAAATACATTTGTCTGACTGCTTATTTGACATCTGTACCTGAATTTCTAATTTGTTATGTCTAATTTTTAATGCATCTCAGTTACACATCTTATTTCTTTTAACTTCTTCATTTGCTCTAATTCCAGCAAAGTAGCATATAATTATTGTAAAACACAGCTCAAATGATAGGTTTAGGCAGAGAAAGCTTTTGAATGAAGTGAACTTTAAGCTGATTTTTAAAGTTAGTACAGGGTGACAATCCTAGTCTGAAAATCTGAAATCTGAGATGATTCCAAATCATAACTCTTTGAGTGTTAACACACTTTCAGAAGTGGAAATTTCAAAACCTGATCTTATGTGGTGGGTCGTGGTCAAAATACAGGTGTGGTGAAAATATTGTATGAAATTACCTTCAGAACATGTGTATAAAGTGTATATGAAACACAAATAACTTTTGTGTTTAGACTTGAGTCCCATCCTCAGCATAGCTCATCATATATACCTAAATATTAAAATATTTTTAAAAAATCTGAAACTTCAAAAGCTTCTGTTTCCAGTAATTTTATATAATGGATACTCAACCTTTATAGTGATTGATAGAGATGAATAAAACTAGAATCATTTGTTCACTTAGTAGGGCAGGTATTTTTCTCCTTTTCATGTTCCCGTTTTTTTTCATGACTGTTTAGATTTTCCTGAAATCTTAAATTGTACAAATTTCCTTCAAGATGCATTTTCATTTTAGCACCATTATAACACATCTGTTGTATTTTCAGTATTGTTGGAACACAAATACCAAATAATTTATTTTGCTCAAGCGATTTTTACCAGGTATATCAACTCATTCCAAATTTCATTTTAAAGTCACCCTTTTCTCTTTGAACTGTATTATTGCATTATTATTTGAACTAGTTTCTCCATTTGATGGTAGTGAGAACAGTGTTTCTCACTCCTCTATTAAAAAAGTTTCTTAGAACTATCTACAGAGTTTTATATAATAACAATGCCAAGTATCTAACTCCAGATATTGTGAATTAATTGTTGTGGGATATGGAATTAAATATCTATATTTTTAAAGCTCTCAGAAATGCTGTTGGGGTCTTTAGCCCCCTTGCTCTTCTCGACCAGCGACAAGGGAAGGGAGCACTCCCCAAAAAGGCCAAACCGGGAAAGGTAGGGCCGACTGACTGCCTGCACCCAGCCCTCCAGACGGAGGACAATCAGACGCATCAGGGAGACCAGTCACAGCAGGAGCTCGTTTATTGAGGAAGTCCCACAGCTTTTATGTAGGGTGAAGGCTAGGCGGGAACCAGTCAGCTTAGAGGTCAGCATCACTGGGGTTCACACAGGCGAGAGTGCTAATCATGTTTGCGGAACTGTTGTTAACCAATCCCTGATGGTGGTCCAATTCATCGTCATTAACTTTTGAAACTGCCTTTGAGGCCTTGATCTTGCTCACTTGCCAGGGAGAAAGAGTCAGCCTGAATTAGTTAACATGTCATTAGTCCAAACAAAATGCCCCTAAGGCAGGTACATTTGAAAACCACTGTGTCAGAATACGCTATAACTTACAGTAAACTTCATTGACTATTAGCCATCTCTTCCCTTAATCTCTGATTAATTTTAAGCATTGCTCCATTTATTCATTTAACTAATTCATTCATTCAATAAATACTTGTTGAAAGTTAACTTTGAGTAATTCTAGGTATTAGGAAAACAGAAGTGAATAAAACATCTATTTACCCTCTTAGAACTAACTATTTAGTGCAGAGGGGAAAGGAGACAGAAATTGAAAAACAAAATAAAACAGTGGATTTAAAAACAATTTTTGGTTTTGTGGAATTGGGTTATTTCACTTAGCATGATATTCTTCAATTCCATTCTTTTATCTGCATATACCATAATAATATTCTTCTTTATGGCTGAATAATATTCCATTGTGTATATATGCCACAGTTTCTTTATCCATTTATCTGTTGAAAGACATCTAAGTTGGTTCCACAATCTAGCTATTGTGAGTTGAGCTGCTATAAACATTGATGTGGCTGCATTACTATAGTGTGCTAATTTTAAGTCCTTTGGGTATAAACTTTGTAGTGGGATAAAACCAAACACTGAATGTTTTCCCTGATAAGTGGATAATGATATATAATGGGGTAGGGGGTGGGGGATGAGAGAATAATGGAGAAACTTTAGATCACATAGAGGAAAATGAGGGGGGTTATGAAAAATGGTGGTATGGAGACAGACATCATTATCCTGTGTACATGTATGATTACACGAATGGATGAATCTACATTGTGCACAACCATAGAAATGAAATGATGTACCCCATTTGTGTACAATGAATCAAAATGCAGTCTGTAAAAATAAAAAAAAATAATCAAAAGGAAAAAACAATTTTTGGTGTTAGAAGTCAGGAAAAAAATTAATAAGGAGGTCTGAAAATAATGAATGACAGACATATTGGTTGGACTGATAGTTTTAAGGAGAGCGTCAAGAAGATTTCTCACTGAAATGATGTTTTTGAGTTAAGATCTGAAGAAGCAGCAACGAATGGTGAGAAGAAGTTAAGGAAGATTTATCCAGATGCAAGGAGCTTGTAGCATCAGATCTCTGAAGAGGAAAAGACATGGTAGAAACCAACTGAAAATTTTCAGATGAGAAAAAAAATCAGTTTTCATTTGAAATGATATTTCACTAAATGTAATGTTATTTCTTTTTGGCTGATTTCAAGATTATTTTTGATCTTTAGCTTTCCTAAATATGGATTTACTAGGCTATTTTTTTGAAGTTCTTGAATTTGTAGGTTTACATATTTTTGGTCAAATTTGAGAATTTTTTTTGTGGTGCTGGGGTTTGAACCCAGGGCCTCATGCTTGTGAGGCAAGCACTCTATGCACTGAGCTATGTCCCCAGCCCTTGAGAAGATTTTATATTAATTTTATGTTGCTTGATTTGGGTTAGTTATGATGATTAGCTTAATTCTGTTGTTTTGCTGTAGTGATTGGTTCGTAAAGGAATAGAAGCTAAACTGGACCAATGTTTTACGTGTAAAGGAAAAGAAGCTTTATCTTCTTTTGTATTGTATAATATAAAGCTAAACTTGCAGCCACTACACTATCCTGAGGAAATCTTGCCTGTAGGAGTTGATGCTGTTTTTCTCTTGAATGAATGTGGAATTGAAATCCTTTTAAAGTTAGACCTGAAGCACCTTCTGCTTCTTCTAAAGCAGTGGTATTTTAACCCTGTGTTCACATTAGAAATTATCTGAGAACAAATGTGTGTGTGTGTGTGTGTGTGTGTGTGTGTGTGTATTTAGCTCACTTACTTCTTTTCTGCTGCATGCAAACAAAATCCATCTCAGTGATACATAAGGAAAGGGAAATTTCATTAGAAAAACTTAGGAAGGTAAATTATCATTAAAAGCATTAGTATAGAATTCTTCTGCCAGCATCATGGAATCAAAGTCTAGAATTCGTTAAGAAATCTAACAACTATTAAGTTAAATTTGTTATGGAAATTAGGGAAAAAAGGAATGGTGTAAGTTCTAATGAAATAAGTACTTGTTAAGCCATATTTAGAACAGTCCTATTAAAGGACTTATTTAATATTGCCCAATTTATGGAGTAGATACAGAATTAGACATGCATGCTCCATGTTTGTTTCACTTGGCTAGGAAAGAAATACTCTGTCATATAGTTGACTGGGTCTCTTAAAAGATTATGTAAGTTCAGCCCTGATATACAGTTTTTTTTTTTTTTTTTTTTTTTTTTGCAGTGCTGGGGATCAAACCCAGGGCCTTGTGCTTGCGAGGCAGGCACTCTACCAAATGAGCTATATCCCCAGCCCTGATATACAGGTTTTTACTTTTTACCTTATGAAGTTTGCCTTTTTATTTTCTTTGTCATGTTCTAAGTGTGGATTAGGCAGAATAAAGGTAATATCTTAGCGTTATGGTCTAGGTATTAGGAGTACCCCAGTAGCTCATTAGTGAAACAGTGTGAGAAAATTTAGAGGTGTAATGATAGGGAGAGCCTTAACCTAATCCCTGATAGGGATTGAGTGGTAACTATAGGCAGGTAGGGTGTGAGTGGAGGAGGTGGCTCATTGGGAGTGTGCCTTTGGGATGTATATATATATTTCATTATGGTGGGGAGTCTTTCTGTCTCTGCTTCCTGATGTGTTGTGCAGAACTGCTTTGCTTTGCCACATGCTTCTGCCATGAGGTCCTACCTCACCTCCTGCTCTAAGGAATGAAGCCAGCCTTCTTGAACTGAGACCATGGAAATGGTGAACACCCAAATAAACTTTTCCTTCTCTAATCGTTCTTATCAGGTCTTTTGGTCACAGCAATGGAAAAAGCTGACTAAAATGCACAGCAACCAATTGTTTTCTAAAATGTTTTACTGGCAGAACATTTCTTTGCTATTTGACCATCATAATCATTATTTCTTAACTCTGTATCAGAATTGCATTTTCTTTCTTGAGCCAAAATTGTTATGATTCTTAAAGTAAAAACTATATTCTCATTTTCTTTTCAGTAGTGTATTTTTAAAAATTTAGTCTTTGGTTATATTTTCTTAAGAAATTCATGGGGTAGTTTCAAATCATAAAACTAAGAGTGCAAATGACCGATGAAATATTCTTGTCATATTTTGAAATTGTTTTTTGTCACGTCACTAATTTTTTGTTTTATTTTTTGTTTTTTATTTTTAATTTTTTGGTACAGAGAGTGCTTAACCACTGAGCAACATCCCCAACCCATTTTATTTTTTATTTAGAGACAGTGTCTTGCCAAGTTGCTTAGGGCCTCTCTAAATTGTGAAGGCTGGCTTTGAACTTGTAATCCTTCTGCCTCAGCCTCCTGAACTGCTGAGATTACAGGTGCTTGCCACCATGCCCAACACTAATTTTCTTTACCAATTTAGAAATCCACATTTTATGTTCTCTAAGCTGCTTTCATTTACTATCCCCAGGCTGACTATTGTTGGGACCCCAGGTCTCTGATCAGGGATACCAATATTGGAAAATTTGTGCAAGTTTCCTGAACTGTTGTAAATTTAGATTAAGAAAGATTTCAATTCAGATATGTCAACTAACATATGAAGTAGAGCAGTTGCCTGAGGATTTTTAGATAAATTAATTGAGGAAAGAAAAGTTGAACCCCTCAGATGTTTGTGAGAAAAGGAAAATGCTGGAAGGCAAAGTTATAGCCAAAGTCGAAAAAATGTCTTATCTTAGAAAGCAAATGTTCTTCTGTTTTTGATATTGTAAGCTAGAGCAGAGGCTTTGGTTTTGACAAAAAACCAAAGGATGAATTATCTCCCTGGTAAGCGGATGATGACACATAATGGGGGGTGGGAGGGAGGCAAGGATGGAGGAATGAGGGACTGTATAGAGGGAAAAGAGGGGCAGGAGGGGTTGGAGGAAGGAAAAAAATAACGATGAATCAAAAACTATTATGCTATGTAATTGTATGAGTACACAAATGGTATGCCTCTACTTCATGTACAGAGAAACAAGATGTATCCTATTTGTTTACAATAAAAATAAATTAAAAAACCATAAAAAAACAAACAAAAAACATATAAACCTTTAAATTGCACATAACTGAATAGTTTTTTTGTTGTTATGCTGTATAAAATACATATTTTATTTTATTTTCCTTGTTTTGCATGCTCTGTTTTGTACTCCATTATATTTTACCTTTGTTGTTTGTGATCCTAGCACCCATTTTCAAATTTTGGTTTCCAAATTTATAAATTATTTATTTTATAGGATTATATTTTAGAGGATTTATATATGTTTTAGAGGATTCAAAAAATGTATGTCTGGTGAAGAGAATGGCATTTCTCTCTCTGAACGTCCATTCTCCCATTCTTTCATATTAGCAGAATTGTGAATCTTTTGAGGTGTCAATGCACCAGTTGTAGCTATATGTAGTTGCTTACTAAGGTTTATCTAATGAAAGGTAAATTTAATTTACAGAGTAGCTCTAAGTCTGATTTTCTCCTTTATTATGTAGGCTCCTTCTTTATATTTTGCTGACAGATAGAAGTGTTTCTATACTTTTAGAAGTTTTTTTTTTTTGGAAAATGAGGGGGTGACCATTTCCATTTTGTGGACAATGAGGACAAGGACCTCACCTAAGAAACAGAGAGCAGTAAGTAGAATTCATATTCCTTATAGTTTCTAGGAATTCCTTCTTAGCCCTGTATTTCCTATCCCTGGAATTATTGTAAAAGAAAGGGAAATAAACTTAAAATTTACTTCAGCATCTGTATTGTATATTTTTATGTTAAATTAAGTCTATAGCTTGATTACAAAATGTTTCAGTGTGAGTCATCTTTTTAAGTATCATGGTTCAGTTCAAAAATATTCTTTTTACCATTTTTAATATTTTTTTCAAGTGGTTTCAATAAGTAGTCCATAATGATTCTTAATCTTACTTATTCTCCTATTCCCAGAATTCTCTAATTCTTTCACTATCATGTTTATTATAGGTCATGATATAATTCATTGTTTTAGTTAGCTTTTGCATCAAAACATGTGACCAAAATATCCAACAAAAACAACTTGGAGGAGAAAAAGTTTTATTTGGGGGCTTATGGTTTCAGAGGTTTCAGTTCATATCTTGCCAACTCCATTACTCTGGGCCCAAGATGAGGCACTATATCATGGTGAAAGGGCCCACCAGAGGAAAACTGCTAGTTTCTGATGGGGCTGGGAAGTGCAGAACGGAGAGGAGAAGTGGGGGGAGAGGGAGAGGGAAAAGGAGAGGTAGATGGAGAAGAGAGAAGAGAGAGGAGAGAGAGACAGATGTTGCACCCTTCCAGGGCATGATCCAATGACCTGCCTCTTCCAGGCATGCCCTTTCTGCGTACAGTTACCACCTAGTCAGTCCATGTAAATTATGGTGATGAACTGATTAGGTTACAGCTCTCATAACGTAATAATTTCACCTCTAAATATCTGTGCATTAACGGGAACTTTTGGGGGATACCTCATATCTAAACCATAATAGTCTTGTAATATTCCCACCATATGAAACATACTGGGGATGTAGCTAGTTTCTCCAACTGGGAGATCCTGAATAAGTGGTGTCTGAATGTTTTGCTAAGAGAAGAAGGGTAAGGCTGTGAACCTCCAAACATGAATAATTTTACCTTGCCATCAGTTGTATCTTCTCATTTAATTCTCCTAAGCATGCTCTCTGGAGTTTTTTTTTTTTCTCTCCCAGAAGGAAGGAAATCCCTGATTTCAAAATACCTGATTATACACCAATAGACTTAAAGACAAAAATCACATGATTATCTCAATAGTTGCAGAAAAAGCATTTGACAAAATTCAACATCCATTCATGTTTAAAACACTAGAAAAACTAGGGATGGTAGGAACATACCTCAACATTGTAAAAGCTATATATGCTAAACCCAAATCATCATTCTAAATGTAGAAAAATTGAAAGCATCCCTCTAAAAATTGGAACAAGATAGGATGCCCTCTTTCACCACTTTTATTCAGCATAATCCTGTAACCTCTAGGGGATACAAATAGGAAAGGAGCACTCAAACTATCCCTATTTGCTGATGACATGATTCTATATTTAAAAGATCCAAAAAACTCTACCAGAAAACTTCTAAAACTCATAAAGGAATTCAGCAAAGTAGCAGGATATAAAATTAACACCCATAAATCAGTTGCATTCCTATATATCAATGATGGATCAACTGAAAGAGAAATTAGAAAAACTATCCCAATCATAATAGCCTCAAAGAAAATAAAATATTTGGGAATCAATCTAACAAAAGAGATGAAAGACTTCTACAATGAACAATAGAGAACATTAAAGGCAGAAATTGAAGAAGACCTTAGAAGAAGGAACGGTATGTCATGTTCTTGGATAGGCAGAATTAATATTGTCAAAATGGCCACACTACCAAAGCTCTCTACAGATTAAATCAATTCCTATTAAAGTTCTTCTGATTATGTTCTTCATAGAAACAGAAAAAGCTGTCATGAAATTAATTTGGAAAAATAAGAGACCCAGAACAGCTGAAGCAATCCTCATTGAGAAAACTGAAGTAGGAGACATCACAGTACCAGACCTTAAATACTATAGAACTATAGTAAGAAAAATGCCATGGTATTGGCACCAAAACAGACATGAAGACCAATGGTACAGAATAGAAAACATGGAGACAAACCCACACAAATACAGTTATCTCATTCTAGATAAAGGCACTATAAACATATTGGAGAAAAGATAGCCTATTCAACAAATGGTGCTAGGAAAACTGGAATTCCATATATAGTAAAATGAAGGATCTCTCCACATCTCTCACCGTGCATGAAACTCAACTCTAAGTGGATCAAGGACCTAGGCATTAGACCAGAGATCCTGCACTTACCAGAAGAAGTAGACCCAAATCTCCATCATGTTGGCTTAGAACCAATTTCTTCAACAAGATCCTGAAAGCACAAGTAGTAAAATCAAGAATCAATAAATTGGATTTTGTCAAACTAAAATGCTTCTTCACAGCCAGGGGAACAATCAAAAACAGAGAGCCTATAGTATGGGAGAAAATCTTTGCCACCTGCACCTCAGATACAGCATTAATCTCTGGGATATATAAAGAACTCCAAAAACCTAACACCAAAAACCCCCAAATAGCCCAATCAATAAATGAGCAAAGGAACTAAACAGACACTTCACGGAAGAAGAAATACAAATTGCCAAAAAATATTTGAAAAAATGTTCAACATCTCTAGTAATTAGAGAAATGAAAATTAAGACTACACTGAGACATTATCTCATTCCAGTCAGGATGGCAATTATCAAGAATACAAGTAACAATAAATGTTGGTGAGGATGTGGGGAAAAAAGTATACTCACACATTGCTGGTGGGACTGCAAATTGGTGGAAGCACTCTGGAAGGCAGTATGGAGATTCCTCAGCAAACTTGAAATGGAACCACCATTTGACCCAGCTATCACACTCCTCAGCATATACTCAACCACTTAAAGTCAGCATACTATAGTGACACGGCCACATCAATATTCATAGCAGCTCAATTCACAATAGCTAAGCTACCAAAGCAATCTAGGTACCCTTCAAAAGATGAATGGGGGCCGTACATATACAAATGGAATATAACCCAGCCATAAGGAAGAATGTAATTATGGTATTTGCTGGTAAATGAATGGAACTGGAGGCTGTCATGCTAATCTCCAAAAATCAAAGACCAAATATTCTCTCTCATATGGATGCTAACTCATAATTGGCAGTGGGGGGTGGAGGGAGGATTGGAGGTTCACCAGATTAGATAGGATGGAATGGAGGAAAGGGTGGGAACATGGGAATGGGAAAGAGAGCAGAGTGAATTGGATATAACTTTACTATGTTCATATATGAATACATGACCAGCATAACTCCACATCACGTACACCCACAAGAATGGGAACGTATACTCCATGTATGTATGATATGTCAAAACACATTCTATTGTCATGTACAACTAAAAAGAACAAATAAAAAAATAAAAAAAATCCTGATTATTCCTCTATATTTTATTGTACAAAGATTATGGTAGAGTGTGATATGTTGGTTTAGAAAATTTTAGAGAAAAATTGACACCTGAGTAGGAGTGCTAGATGACTCTGGCATTGAGAAGCACTATAATAGGTTACCATGAGAATGGGAAGATAAGTTTGAGAGTGAATCTTCATTACCAGATAGTCTGCATTGGGGAGGTGACTGATCTAGAGAAAAAGACACATATGGTGGTCTCTGATCTCATGGAGCATTCACATTCTCAGATTTTTAAAATTACATTCATTATTCTTTCCATTCATGTGAAGTATTGTGGTATTAAGTGTATTCTTCTTTCAGAGATTTAACTGATTCCAATGCAGAAAATTCATTATCTTCATCAAGAGACAAGACTGACTAAATGGTACACATGCAAATCTTTATGTCCTTTTTCTATCCTAGAAGATACATTTTATCCTCATAGTATAAAAATGAATAAAAGCAATATATATATTTGGCTTTCAGTCAGGACTGGAAGTAATACCCAAAGCAAATGTAGAATGAAACAATAATAAACAATTTACTAATTTCCCCTAAAATGACAACGTTAGCATGTTTAGCAATTGTTCCTGGTTTTTAGATACCTCATTTCTTCAGTTTCTTACTTTGGTAAAAAAAGTTTTAGTTCTCAAAAATGTATGTTTGATCTCAAGAGAATATGTAAATATAATTGTGAGATAATTATTACTGTTCACTATTCTCGAAATTCCTGTTTTTATGCAGTTCCCTCATACTGTTTATAGCAATGAGAATTTGGTGCATGATTCTTTCCAGCTACTTGAGTTTCTTACATCTTTCTTTAAAGATTGAGGATAAGTAATCGACTTAAATTTAGTAGTTGGACATAATAAATTACATTTACATATAACTATGGCATTACTTACAAAATGTTAAGCATCAATTTAATACAATTTTATATTGCTTAGCCTTTATCTATGAAAGTAGACTATCCTCTTTTAAGTTTGGAATTATATTAATTTACTAAAATTTTCTTATTTCTGTATTCCTATTTGGTGCCTAGAAAACATGACTTAAAGTAAAATGGGAATTTTTTTTCTTTTTTGAGCATAAAACATAAGAGTTAATAGTAATTCTAAAACAATATTTTCTGTGAGAATGCCTTATATAATTGTAACATTTGATTTTCACAGATTAAAAATTATTTTGTATTCTGTTTGTATTGGGCAGCCTATCTATATCTCTAGGGGAAAATGGTTACTTTAGCAATCTCAGCTGGCCCCAGAACATACACAAATAATTCTCAACTTTTGACTTTGAGTAAATCTTGTACCTTAAAAAAACCTCAGTATTATGTTTTTATTTTGTGATACATATGACAACAATGTAGCTTTATCCTTTATTAAAGTCTTATGAATTTCTAATTTTAATCATTATTTAAAAAGAAATAGGAATTCTAGAAATGTAGATGATATCACATCACCTAAAATAGCCAAAGAGAAATTCTCTGTTAGTTTGTTGGTCACATCTTTGCTCTGCCTCTAGGCTTTCTATGTATGAATATATTGATGTGTAATTACATATATAGTGTACAGTATTTTGATACTAGCTGTTTTAGAATATAAACTTCTGAGGATGGAGTAGTGATCATGTTTGTATATTACAGTTCATGGGATATATCTAGAAAACACTGAAAATAAAACAGATTTCATCTCACTATAATCAGAATGGCTATTATCAAGAATATAAGCAACAATTAATATTGACCAGGATATGAGGAAAAGATACATTCCTACATTGCTGGTGGGATTGCAAATTGTGTAACCATTATGGAAAGCAGTGTGGAGATTCCTCAGAAAACTTGGAATGGAATCACCATTTGACCCAGTTATCCCACTCCTTGGTTTATACCCAAAGAATTTAAAAATCAGCATGCTATAGTGATGCAGCCAAATCAGTGTTCATAGCAGCTCAATTCACAATAGCTAAGCTATTGAACCAACATAGGTGCCCTTCAACAGATGAATGGATAAAGAAAATGTGGTATATATACACAATGGAATATTACTCAGCCTTAAAGAATGAAATTATGGCATTTGCAGGTAAATGGATGGTATTAGAGAATATCATGCTAAGTGAAATAAGCCAATCCTAAAACACCAAAGGCCAAATATTTTCTCTGATATGTGGGTGTTAATTCACAATTAGTGGCGGGGACAGCTAGGGAAGAGTAGAGGTACTTTGGCAAAGGGGAGTGAAAGGAGGGGAGAGAATACAGGGATAGGAAGGATAGTAGAATGAATGGGACATTAACACCCTATGTGCATATTTGACTACACCACTGGTGTGATTCTACATCATGTACAATCAGAAGAATGAGAAATTATACTCCATTTATGTATGATGTGTCAAAGTGAATTCTGCTGTCATGTTTTAACCAGTTAGAATGAATAAAAAATGCAATTTGTTAATTTTAATAATTATACTTATTTTTATTAATTAGTAGAATAGCAGTTTGGTATTTTTAAACTGTGCCAATTAGAACTGTCCTTTTAGACCATTGGGAATCCTAGACAGGTTTTAATGTTGACTGTTAAATATAAAACTAGGAAATTGTTGCAGTTGGATTACAGATGGAAAGGAAATGTTTGTTTGAAGACATATAAAATGGTGGATCACTATTCTTAATAGTACCTACATTGTTGTTTTGACAGAAAATAGCCTATGTATTTGGTGCAAGGACTTAGTTGCTAAAATGTCTCAGTATCTGAACAATTCCAAGTTCCACTTTTGTGACTCCATTCCTTCTTTTTGTTCCAGTAGGTAATATATTCCCACTGCATTTATTACACATTAGGTCTCAGGATCTGACTTCATTCTATTATGCAAGTTTTTGAATAATTGTTTTCTAGGTTCCACAAGCAGCATCCATTATTTATTTTATGCTTCTTTCCTATGTTTTCCTGTACTTGTTTAAATGAATAGCCTGAACTTAAACATGTTCACCAAATTATCATTGTCAATTTTAAGCAGCTAGAACTTCTAATCAGAATTTATATTGATAAATTAAATTATCTTTAATAATTTTTAAACTTTTAATGTTAAAAACTTTTAAATTCTAAATATATTTCATAGAAATGATGTACCCCATTTGTGTACAATGAATCAAAATGCAGTCTGTAAAAATAAAATAATTTGTTAATAGCATATATATATGTTTGTATATACATATGTATGTATGTATGTTACTTACATTTTGTTTTGATAAAACTTGTATAATTGTAGCTTTAATAAATCACTTTCTCAAACAGAAATTCTTTGTCTAGGGGCGAGTAGTTGAATTTTAAATAGTTACAGTTCATATTGGGATATTCTCATGTGGGCAAGAAAGTCAAATGCATAGAAGTTGGAATCGTATAGATGAAAGAAGTTGCAATAATTAGTTGCATGAAATTTAAAACAACTGAAATAGAAGATATGGGAAAACATCTCTGAGATCTAATTGTGTTGCACAATTTTCTATGAAGTATGAAATTAATTTTTATAGGTTCTATTATTTTAAATACTTATAACAATATACATACTCTGATATCTAGGTGCTAAGGTAAAATTATGAGATTATCTATACTAGTTTTTTTTTCTAACTTTTACTGAAACTATTTCTATTTGAAATTTAAAATAATTCTAAACTGTGCTTTAGTTATCCTGATAAGTTTTTTTTTTCTTTTATTTAGGCTGGTAGTAATAAAAAACCACAAAAATCTCTTATCTTACTGGAATAGAATAACTTTATTCCTTCCAAAAATTATTCTTTCAGGCAGTCACAAGATAGACAATTACATTTTTAAGAGCTTTATTTACTTAGTATAAGGATCCAAAGGAAACTTAGGGACTCGTAATTTATCAATGTGCAAATGCTAACCAGAAAATAGTAAGTATAACTCAGTGATAAGTTCTGTGATTCATAGATTTTGAACTTTGTAATCCTGTTTAACTTATTTAGCTTCCTAAATAGAATCTGTGTTCAAATGATTAGCAGAATCTGTTTTTGCTAATTGGGTTTAGGTACTTGTCTCAATAAGCAAAATTATACGCATGCTATAAAACATGTATAACCTAAATTTTCTGTAGTAATAAATTTGGAGACCAGATATTTTGCTTTTAATTCATATTCTGCCATATTTTTAAATAAAGACAGGAATACAACAAAAATACCCCTCATTCATGGATTGGGAGAATGAATATTATTAAAATGTCTAATTTTTGGTGTATAGACTTTCTTTGTTTTATTTATTCCTGTTTTTTCTTTTGTACCTATTATAAATGTGATTTTCTTGATTTATTTTTCAGACAATTCATTGTTAATGTATATGCTTATTACTGATTTTTTTTGTATGTTGATTTAGTATTCTGCAACTTTCTAAATTGGCTTATTAGTCCTAACAGTTTTTTGATGAAGTGTTTAGGGTTTTCTACATATATAAGATCATGCCCTCTGAAAATTGGAACAGTTTAATTCTTCCTTTCTGATTTGAATGCCTTTTATTTAATTCTCTTAAGTATTTTGACTATGATATCAAGCAATATACTAAATGTGTCATGATCATGTTTTGATTCTTATTGGAAATACTTTCAACTTTTCATTATTAGCTGCAAGATATGAGTTAGCTATGCCTCATTGTGTTGGGACATAGTCTTCTATACATAATTTGGGTAGAGTTGGTTTTTTTTTAATGATGAAAGGCAGTTAATTTTGTTAAAGACTTTTTCTCCATCTATTGAAATGATTGCTTTTGTCCTTCATTCTGTTATTGTATTACATTTATTGGTTTGTACACATTGAACTATCCTTCCATCCCTGATATGATTGCACTAGGTCATAGTAAATGATCTTTTTAATATTCTGCAGAATTGTTTGTTAGTATTTTATTTAATATTTATGCATTTATGTTTATTAGTCTATAGCTTTCTTTTATGCTGTATCTGACTGATTTTGGTATCAAGGTAATGCTGACCTTATAAAATGAGTGAGGAAGTATTCCCTCTTGAATTTTTTTGAAGAGTTTGAGAACAATTATTAGTTTTTCAAATATTTGCAAAAATTCAGCAGTGAGCCATTAAGTGCCAGTCTCTTTGGATGGGGTAAGTTTAATTACCAATCTAATCTCTTTTCTCATTATTGGCTTTAAAATTTTTCTTCATAATTCAGTCTTGGTAGATCACTTGCATCAAGAAATTTATCCATTTCTTCTATATTATCTAATTTGTTGGCCTTTAATTGTCCATAATAATACTTAATGATCCATCATATTTTTGTGATATCAATGATAGTGTCTTTTTCATTCTTAATTTATTTTTTTAACTTTTTTTTTCTTAGCTAGTGTAGTTAGATTGTCAATTTTGTTTGTCTTTTCTTAAACCAACCTTTTTCAGTGTCCTCTGAAAGTTCCAGTATCTGGATCATTTCTGCACCTGGTTCTATTGATAGTTTGCTTTCTTGAAAGCTTTGAGTATATATATTTGCGTGTCATATGTGGTGAAACTTAAATTTTGGAATGAAACTAAATTCCCTGCTTCACCAATTTTCTTTTGGGTTCTTGTCTCAAAAATTTGAACAATAAAATCC
The DNA here is from genome assembly GCF_902686455.1 of Sciurus vulgaris. Taxonomy (NCBI): domain Eukaryota; kingdom Metazoa; phylum Chordata; class Mammalia; order Rodentia; family Sciuridae; genus Sciurus; species Sciurus vulgaris. The sequence continues at coordinate 61,661,313 of NC_136469.1, forward strand.
ACAGACAATAACAGAAAGGAAAAGCAAATGGAGTAGGATTTATTTAAGTGAGAAGAGAGAGAATTCCTGCCATGCAGAAGGGGGCCAGATAGCAGAAAAACCCATTTTGGTGTGCTAGCTTAGGGTCTTATATAGTTCTGGGTAGAGCATGGAGCAAAAGTTATGTTAAATAGGTACTGAAAAATGTATTGGCTGTGCCCTTTAGCCTGAGTTTTATTCTTCTTGTAACTCCCATCCAAATTTACCTCCTCCTCCCATTTTCCCACTTCTGGGACAAAGGAGCTGGTCTGAGATCCCACAGGTGAGCCTTAAGGTCTTTTACTTTTGAAATAGGCCTTGATGATGTACATTAATATTTCTACCTGTTAGCCTCCTACTGTGGTGTTGCATTTGAACAAGACATCAGTTGGGCCCTATGGCTTTGATTGCTGACCATTGACTATTTTTATTCAGTGGTGCATGTGAATTTTGATAGAGTTTTTTAAAAAAAATTATTATTGTCATGTAAACTTTGGTGGACAGCTAGACATAGGAACTTCATCCTCTTTTTGTTATGATAAAAGAATATCGCAGATTGAGTAAATAATAGACAATGTAAGTTTATTTAGCTTATGCTTCTGGAGGTTGGGAAGTTCAAAATCAAGGAACTATATTTGGTGAGGGACTTCTTGCTGCATTATACATGGTGAAAGGCATCACGTGGTGAAAGAGCAAGAGGGAGAGTAAGAGAAAGACTTTTTTCTAACTAACCCACTCCTCAGATAACCAACCCATTCCAGGATAACAATCTTTATCCACTCATGAAACAATACCCTCATGACTTAATCATCCCTTAAGTATTTTATCTCTTAATGCCATCACAATGGCAATTAAATTTCAATGTGAGTCTTGGAGAAAGATATTCAAACCATGGCATCCGGCCTCTAGCAATCCTCAAACTTATATCCTTCTCACATGCAAAATTCATTTATTCCATTCAACTAACTCCAGATCCTTCATTCATTCCAATATCAACTCAAAGTGCAAAGTCTAAAGTCTCATAGAAATAAGATATGGATGATACTAGCTGGGCGTAGTGGTCCATGCTTGTAATCATATCTACTTGGGAGGCTGACACAGGAGAATTGCATGTTGGAGACCAACCTGGACAACTTAACAAGACTCTTGGGGAAAAAAAAAAAAGAGGTTTGGCGTTATAGCCTAGTGGTAGAATGCTTGCTTAACATGTGCAAAGGACAAAGATTTGATTTCTAATACTGCCACACATGAGCCCAAATGGTTTACTGCTTAGATACTTCTTTCACCAGATATCCTAGTTTATCCCTTTTAAGTTAAGCCTTTCATAAAGTTTTAAGACATGAATACAATTCCTCCAAGTTCTTTGCAATTATATAACAAAGGTGGCCTTTATTCCAGTTCCCAGTACCTTGTTCATCATTTATATATGAGATCTTATCAGAATGGCCTTACTGTTCATCTTTCCGTCAACATTTCTGGTGATGAACACGTAAGTAATATCTGTGGAGATTTAGATTTTCCCTAGATTTCTTGTCTTTTAAGCCTTTAAAAAATTTCCTTATGCTTTGTTCATGACAATCAAGGTCTTTTCTAGGCTCCTCTTCTGAATTTTTCTACCTTTTGGCCCATTGTGCACTTCCAAGGCTTTTTCCATGTTTTCAAGTGTTTGTTACAGTAACAGTCCCATTTTTCAGTATCAATTGCCTATCTTAGTCTGTTTTCTGATGCTATAACAAAAATAGCAAAGACTGGATAATTTATAAGGAAAATAAATTCATTTTTCATAGTTCTGGAGGCTATGAAGTACATATTAAGGGGCTATATCTGGAAAAGACCTTCTTTGCTGTGTCATAGCATGGCAGAAGGCATCATATGGCAAGAGGACCCATGAGAGGAAAATAGAGCCAAACTTGCCTCATAACCCACTCACTCCTGTGGTAACTAATCAGCTCTACACTAACATCTTAAATCCATTTATGAGAGCAGTGCCTTTATGACCTAACATTTCTTAAAGGTTTTGCCTCTTAATACTATCAGATGTCATTTAAATTTTAACGTGAGTTTTGGAAGGAACATTCAAAACATAGAACATGGGGTGTAGAAGAATACAGAACAAAGTAAATAACATTTATGCATAGATTGCCTTACCATTTCTTCTGGTAGAGCTTGGTGTGGAAGGTTGTATAAGTCTTGTTCAGGAATTGAGTTGTTCTGGTGTTTTGTTGTTGCTAGAATTCACCTCAGTGCCTAGCTAGCTTCATTTTTAGGATGAATGTTGGTTGACAGAAATTTTTTCTTTAATATTTCTATTTGACTCTTAGTTTTAGACTATGCCTCATGTGACTTGTTACCTAGATTTTGCTAGTGGTCTGGAGGGCATAGGATAGATGTTCTACTTTGTCCCGGTTCACCTTCGGTTTTAGGCAGATTCATGTCCTTGGTATCTGGGTGGATCTTTCACATTCATTTGGAGCTTCTACGTTAATTCTGTGATTTCCTTTCTCTCCTCCAGAAGACATTCCTCCCCACCCTCATTTCATTTCCCCCAAATAATGGATTTTCACCTGTACCCTAGGAACTACAGTGTAGGGATAGCAGGATCTATCCCCCACCTCCAGTTTAGGGCTCTTTTTCTGTTCCAGAGAATGATCCGAGTGGAGGCTTTACCTGTTTCACAGTGGCAGCTACTTCTCTCCCCAGGACTTCCCCAAGAGAATGCTTTCTCTAGTTTCTCTTGCTGCTCTCTCCTATTTCTTGTGAGTACACAGTCCCTAGGGTAGCATTAGCTCTCTTTATGTCTGTTGGTTCCTAGTACTTTTTAGTCTTACACTAGTCCACACTAATATTTAAGCAATTCGAAAGAAATTATTTATGCTAGCTTGTATGATTCATGTTTTTCATCTCCATCCCATGCTCCACCCCAGATAAATCAGGTGCTTATGACATGCCTATTTTGGGGGGCACCTGTCTTTAACTTTTAGGCTAATTAGTTGCATTATGACCTTATCTCTCTGACGGATTTAAGAAGTTATAGTCATATAGATTCTTTGGCTGTCAGTTTTTATTAGGGTGGGAATGACACTTATTTCAGCTTTCTACATCCCAGGTAGATGCTCATAGTCAGTTTGACATTAAAACCATTAAGTCTGACTAACCAAGAGAAAACAGGTTTGGGGATTGTGATGGAGTACTATTTAGATTTAACTTCAGTAATCTTTGTGTTAGATAGTGATGGCTGAAACCAGAGTAATGGGAGAAGTATAGAACTCTGAGGAATTTTTAGAATGTAAAGTTATAAAATGAAATTAAGGAAAAATTTTTTATTCTGAATCTTTTCTGATAAAGTCACTCTTTTAACCATTATAGTTTATTCCTGCATGCCATTTTCTCATGCTAAATGAGCCACAATATTATTTCCCTTATATTATTTTCCCTTAGAGTCTCTTAAGTCATTTTACTTATGAGTATAGGAATGTTTTAAACCATGGGGTATTTTCTTGCTTGTCCATTTATGAGTTTGGTTACCTCTTTCATGAATATTACCCCAAAGTATAGAAAGTACTTTTGCAAAGGATTTGAGGGAAAACAGCTACTAAAATAACATTTTGGAGATTTAAGGACCTCAAGAAAACTTAAAACTTTTATTTGCATTTTATAAATAAGTGAATTAAGGGGCAAAATGAATAAATGACTTATGGAAAAGTGGGATTTCTTGCAAAAAGGGGATGTGACTTAGATGAATTCTGTCTGTGAAATAGCGTTGTTTTTGTCTTCTAATTTTTACAACTTCTGGGTCTCTTCTCAGGACTTTATCTCATTTACTTTGCTCTCCTTATTGGATTTTAGTAGATCCAGGAGACTAGACTTCAGGGTTCTATTTATTTGAATTTTATTTCATTCTTCCTACACTTGTTTATGCTATTTATTTCCTGGGAATTCTTTATGACTAAGTCCAAGTGCTCTCTTTTTAGTTTTGCTTTTCTATTTTTTTTTCAAATTGGTAAATAGAACCTTTCCTTATTAAGAGTAATCCTTATAGGAAAAGACATTGAGGACAGCAACAACAAAAGATGACATTTAAACTCTCAAATATTAAAATCGTGTTAACAAAAATGCCTGGCATCCTCTAAACTGATATTGATAGTCTTTTTTTCACATTTAGAAATATATTTAGTATTTTTTTTCACATTTAGAAATATATTTAATTATAAATGCATTACTACAGAACATCAATCAAAATAAAAAGCTTGAGTAACAGAATTAAATCTAAAAAAATACAACTATACAATCTATATGCAATTCTAAATCTGAAGGACACAAGTACACTGGAAAGCAAAAGTCAGAAAAAGAATGCTTGGGCAGCAAAATTATGATATGCAAAACATTTTAAAACAAAAAGTAATATGAGATAAAATATATTTTAAATTTAAAATAATTGAAAAGAGTAAAATAGAATATTACATGAAGATGAAAGGGACCTTTCCCTAGGATACTGCAACAAGAGTAGATATACTTGCAGCTCACATTGTACTTCCAAAATATAAAAAAGGTAAGTTGGAGAGAAGTGAATAAAGAACTAGGAAGCAACACTTTTAATACTAAGAGATACCAATCTCCACTTAAAGAAAAATAAAGTTTTACAAAATGGTAATCTAAAAACAGAAGACTTTGAAAAATATTTTAAACCAATTAGACGTATGTACTCAGTGATCTGAATAGCAAAGGGAATATTATATATATTGTATATATATATTTTATGTTTTTGAATCTCAATGAATGTTTTTAATGTTTGCATTAGTTTTCTATTGCTGCTGTAACAAATTGCCACAAAAAATAAAAAAAAATAAGTAATTAAAAAATGGGTATTTTGTTTGTTTCAATTTCATTGATTTCATCTCTGATTTTAATTATTTCCTGTCTCTACTGCTTTTGGTGTTGGCTTGTTCTTCTTTTTCTAGGGTTTTAAGATGTAATGTTATGTTATTTATTTGGTGACTTTCAATCCGTTTAATTAATGAGCTCAATGCAGTGAACTTTTCTTTTAGAATTACTTTCAGAGTGTGCCAGAGATTTTGATATGTTATATCACTATTCTCAATTAACTCTAAGTATTTTTTAAAATTTTATCCCTGGTTTCTTCAGTTATCCATTGGTCATTCAATAGCATATTATTTAGTCTCCAGGTGTTAAGAGTAGCTTCTTTTTTAAATTTTATCCTTAATTTTTAATTTTATTACATTACGATCTCATATAATGTTAGGTATTATCTCTATTGGTTTTTTATTCGCTAAGAGTTTGTGGCCTAAGATGTGGTCTTTTTTTAGAGAAGGATCTGTGTGCTGCTGAGAAGAAAGAGTATTCAGTCATTGATGGATGAAATATTCTGTATATATCTGTTAAGTCTAAATTATTTATTGTGTTTTTTAGTTCTATAGCTTCTTTATTTAGTCTTTATATGGAGGATCTATCCAGTGGTGAGAGAGCTGTGTTAATGTCACCCAGTGTTTTTGTGTTGTGGTCTGTTTGATTCTTGAAATTGAGAAGTGTTTATTTGATGTACATGGATGCTCCATTGTTTGGGGCATAAATATTTACAATTGTTGTGACTTGTTGATGTGTAATTCTCTTAAGCAGTATTAATGTCCTTCTTTTTCTCTTCTGGTTAACTTTGGCTTTGAAGTTCACTTTATCTTTTGTGAGGACAGAAACCCCTTCTTATTTAAAAAATCAATATGAATGATATTTTTTCCCCATCCTTTTACCTACAGTCTGTTCATGTCTTTGCCTATTAGGTGAGTCTTGTGGAGACAGTATATTGTTGGGTCTTGATTTTTATTCCAATCTGCCAGACTTTGTCTTTTGATTGATGAGTTTAGGCCATTTACATTTAATGTTATTATTGAGAAGTAATTTTTATTCCCTGTTTTTATTATTTCTGGTTTTTAATTTCAATTAATTTCTCCTTTGATTGACTATTCTACTTTGCCGGTTTTCAGTTTTATTTTTAATTTCTTCCTCATGAAATATTTCATTGAGTATGTTTTGTAGTATAGACTTTCTAGTTGTGAATTATTTTAACTTTTTTTCAGCATGGAAGGTTTTTATTTAATCATCAGTTCTGAAGCTTAGTATTGCTAGGTATAGCTTTGAGGGTCTGAGTTGAAAAATCAGCTGAGATCTGGATTATTTTCCCTCTAATTTGTGACCTATTGTTTTTCTGTGGCAGCCTTTAAAATTCCATTCATATTGTGTATGTTAGGCATTTTCATAATAATGTGACTTGGTGTGGGTCTGTTGTAATTTTGTATATGTGGGGTCCTATAAGCCTCCATATCTGATTTTCCATTCCATTCTATTTTTTTTATTTTTTATGTTTTTGAATATCAATAAATGTTTTTAATGCCTGCATTTGTTTTCTATTGCTGTTATAACAAATTGCCACAATTTAGTGAATAAATTGACACAAATTGGTTTGTACATTTATACAGTTTCTTGCAGTTCAGAAGTCTAGAATGGGTCATGAGGGCTGTGTTCCTTTTGGAGGCTCTAGGGAAGAATCCTTTTCCTTATTTTTCTAGCTTCTAGAGGCTACATGCATTCCTTGGCAAGTGTCACAGTTCTCCATTTTCAAAGCCAGAAGCAGAGAATTTTCAAATCTCCCACTTACTCTGTGATCTCTGATTCATTGTCACATCTCCTCCTCTTTTGACCAAAAGGCTTCCCTCTTATTATTTATTTATTTTAATTTTTAAAAAATTTTTCAGACTGTATTTTGATTCATTGTACACAAATGGGGTACAACTTTTCATTTCTATGGTTGTGCACAATGTAGTTTCATACCATTTGTGTAAACGTACATATACATAGGGTAATGATGTCTAATTCCACCATCTTTCATACCCCTGCCCCCTCCTCCCTCAATTTCCTCTATGTAATCCAAAGTTCCTCCATTCTTCTCTTACTCCCCACCTATCCAACCCCATTTTATATCATCATTCACTTATCAGGGAAAGCATTCAGCCTTTGGTTTTTTGGGATTGGCTTATTTTACTTAGCATGATATTCTCCAATTCCATCCATTTATCTGCAAATGCCATAATATTATTCTTCTTTATCTCTGAATAATATTCTATTATATATGTATATTATATATTATATAATAGAATATTATTATTATATATACATATACATATGTATATATATAAATACTATTGTTTCTTTATCCATTCATCTATTGAAGGGCATCTAGGTTGGTTCTACAATCTAGCTATTGTGAAATGAGCTGCTATAAACATTGATGTGGCTGTGTTACTATATATGCTAATTGTAAGGCCTTTGGGTATAAGCTGAGGAGTGCAATAACTGGATCAAAAGGTGGGTCCATTCCAAGTTTTCTGAGAAAACTTCACACTGCTTTCCAGCATGGCTGCACCAATTTGCAACTCCACCAGAAATGTAAAAGTGTGCCTTTTTCCCCACATCCACACTAACGTCTATTATTGTTTGTGTTCTTGATAATAGCTCTAATTGGAGTAAGGTGAAATCTTAGAGTTGTTTTAATTTGCTTTTCTCTAACTAGAGATGTTGAACACTTTTTTATATATTTATTAATCACCTGTGTTTTTTCTGTAAAGTGTCTGTCCAGTTCCTTAGCCCATTTATTGATTGGGTTTTTTGTATTTTTGGTGTAAAGTTTTGTAAGTTCTTTATAAATTTTGCAGATTAATGCTCTGTCTGAAGTGCATGTGGAAAAGATTTTCTCCCACTCTGTAGGCTCTCTTTTCACATTATTGAATGTATCCTTAGCTGAGAAAAACTTTTTAGTTTGAGTCCATCCCAATTATTGATTCTTGCTTTGATTTCTTGTACTTTGGGATTCTTGTTAAGGAAGTCTGATCCTAAGCCAACATAATAATGATTGGGGCCTACTTTGTCTTCTATTTGATGCAGGGTCTCTGGTGTAATTTGTAAGTCCTTGATCTATTTTGAGTTTAGTTTTGTGCAGGGTGAGAGATAGAGGTTTAATTTCACTTTTTTGCCTGTGGATTTCCAGTTTTGCCAGCACCATTTGTTGAAGAGGCTATCTTTTCTCCATTGTATGTTTTTGGCTCCTTTGTTTAATATGAGGTAACTGTATTTATGTGGGTTTGTGTCTGTGTCTTCTATTCTGTACCATAGGTCTACCTGTCTATTTTGGTGCCAATACCATGCTGTTTTTGTTACTATTGCTCTGTAGAATAGTTTAAGATCTGGTATTGTGAAACCTCCTGCTTCACTCTTTCTGCTCAGGATTGCTTTGGCTATTTGATGTCTCTTATTCTTCCACAAGAAGTTCATGATTGCTTGTTCTATTTCTATGAGGAATGTCATTGGAATTGCATTGAAACTGTAGGGCCTTTGATAGAATGGCACATTTTGACAACATTAATTCTGCCTATCCAAGAATGTGGGAGATCTTTCCATCTTCTAAGATTTTCTTCAATTTCTTTAATGTTTTGTAGTTTGCATTGTAGAGGTCTTTCACTTCTTTTGTTAGATTGATTCCCAAGTATTTTATTTATTTTGAGGTGATTGTGAATGGAGTGGTTTTTCTAATTTTTCTTTCAGAGTATTCATAACATGAATAGAAATGCATTAGATTTATGGGTATTGATCTCATATCCTGCTACTTTGCTGAATTAATTTATTCTAGAAGTTTTCTAGTGGACTTTTTAGATCCTCTAAATATAGAATTTTGTCATCAGCAAATAGTGATAGCTTGAATTCTTCTTTCCCTATTTGCATTCCTTTAATTTCTTTGGTCTAATTGCTCTGAATAGTGTTTCAAGGACAATGTTGAATAGAAGTGGTGAAAGAGGTTATTCCTGTCTTGTTCCAGTTTTTAGAGGGAATGCTTTCAGTTTTTCTCCATTTAGAATGATGTTGGCTGTGGGCTTAGCATAGCCTTTAAAATGTTGAGGTATCTTTCTATTTTCCTATTTTTTTTTAGGGTTTTGAGCATGAAGGAGTGCTGTATTTTATCAAACACTTTCTCAACATCTATTGAAATAATCATATGATTCTTTTTTAAAACTTATTTATTCATTTTTTATTTTTTACAAACTGCATTTTGGTTCATTGTACACAAATGGGGTACGTCATTTCATTTCTATGGTTGTATACAATGTAGATTCATACCATTTGTGTAATCATACATGTACATAGGATAATGATGTCTGTCTCATTCCACCATTATGATTCCTATCTTTAAGTATAATGATGTGATGAATTATGTTTATTCATAGATGTTGAACCAACCTTGCACCCCTGGGATAAACCCCACTTGGTCATGGTACACTATCTTTTTAATATGTTTTTGTATGTGATTTGCCAGAATTCTGTGAACGATTTTTGCATCTATGTTCATTAGAGATATTGGTCTAAAGTTTTCTTTCCTTGATGTGTCTTTTTCTGGTTTTGGTATCAGAGTGATACTGGTTTTACAGAAAGAGTTCAGAAGGGTTCCCTCCTTTTCTATTTCCTGGAGTACTTTGAGGATTATTGGTATTAGTTTTTCTTTAAAGGTCTTCTAGAATTCAGCTCAGAATCCATCTGGTCCTTGGCTTTTCTTGATTGGTAGACTTTTGATTGCTTCTTTTTTTTTTTTTTTTTTTTTTTTGGTGCTTGAAATGGATCTTTTTAAATTGTGTATGTCTTCCTGATTCAGTTGGGGAGGATCATATGTATCTAAAATTTTTTCAATATCTTCAATATTTTCTAATTTCTTGGAGTATAAATTTTCAAAGTAACTTCTAATTATGGTATATATTTCAATAGCATCTTTTGTGATCTTTTTCATCATGAATTCTAGTAATTTGAGTTTTCTCTGTCCTTCTGTTTCTTAGTGTGACTAAGGGTTTATCAATTTTGTTTGCTTTTTCAAAGAAACAACTTTTTGTTTTGCCAAGTTTTTGAATTATTTCTCTTGTTTCAATTCCATTGATTTCAGCTCTGATTTTAATTATTTCCTCTCTTCTACTACTTTGGGTATTGATCTGTTTTTCTTTTTTTAGTGTTTTGAAATGTGATGTTAGGGCACTTAGTTGTTGACTTTTTATTCTTTTAATGTATGAGCTCAATGCAATGAACTTTCCTATTAGTACCGCTTTCAGAGTGTCCTCGAGCTTTCGGTTATTCATATCATTGTTCTTGTTTACCTCTAATAATTTCTTTATTTCCTCCCTGATATCTTCTGTTATCCTTGCATCATTCAATAGCAAATTATTTAATCTCCAGGTATTGGAGTAGTTTTTGTTTTTTTATTTTATCATTGATTTCTAATTGCATCCTTTATGGTCTGATAGAATACACGGTAGTGCCTGTAGTATTTTGAATTTTCTAATGGCTGCATTGTGGCATAGCAGATGGTAAGTTTTCAAGAAGGATCCATGAGCTGCTGAGATGAAAGTGTATTTACTCAATGATGAATGAAATACTCTATATATGTCTGTTAAGTCTATATCATTGATTGTGTTATTTAATTCTATAGTTTCTTTGTTCAGTTTTTGTTTGGAGGATCTATCCAGTGGTGAATTAGGTGTGTTAAAGTCTCCCAGTCTCTCAATTCTTGAAATTGAGAAGGATTTGTTTGATGTACATGAATGCTCCATTGTTTGAGGCATAAATATTTAAAATTATTATGTCTTGCTGGCTTGTGGTTCCCTGGAGCAATATGAAAAGTCCTTTTTTATCTCTTCTAACTTAGATTTGAAGTCCGCTTAATCTGATATGGGGATGGAGACCCCTGCTTTTTTACTGAGTTCATGTGCTTGGTATGTTTTTTCCAATCTTTTCACCTTTATTCTGTGGATGTCTTTTTCTATGAGATGAGACTCTTGAAGGCAACATATTGTTGGGTCTTTCTTTTTAATCCAATTGGCCAGTCTATGTCTTTTGATTAATGAGTTTAGACCATTAACATTCAGGGTTATTATTGAGATAGGATTTGTATCCTGGTCATTTTGGCTTGTTTTTGGTTTTTAATTTGACTTGGTTTCTCCTTTGATTGGCTTTTCCTTTAGAGTAGTAACTCCCTTTGCTCACTTGCATTTTTGTTTTTCACTTCCTCCTCATGAAATATTTTGCTGAGAATGTTCTGTAGTGCAGGCTTTCTATTTGTAAAGTCTTCAGTTTGTCATGGAAAGATTTTATTTCATCATCATCATATCTGAAGGTTAGTTTTGCTGGGTATAAGATTCTTGGTTGGCATCCATGTTCTTTTAGAGCTTGAAATATATGGTTCCAGGCCCTTGCTTTTAGGATCTGGACTGAGAAATCTGCTGATATCCGTATTGTTTTGCTTGTATATGTAATCTCATGCTTTTCTCTTGCAACTTTTAAAATCCTATCTCTATTTTGTAAGGTAGGCATTTTCATTATAATGTGCCTTGGTGTGGATCTGTTGTAATTTTGTGCATTTGCTGTTTTGTAAGCCTCTTGTATTTGATTTTCCATTTCATTCTTCAGGTTTGGAAAAGTTTCTTACATAATTTCATTGAACATGTTGTTCAACACTTTGGTTTGTATCTCTGTGCCTTCCTCAACCCCAATAATTTGTAAATTTGGTCATTTCAAGATATACCATGGTTCTTGGAGGTTCAGTTCATGATTTTTTATCATCTTTTCAGTTAAGTCAACTTTATTTTTAAGATTAAATATTTTGTCTTCATTGTCTGAGATTCTGTCTTCTACGAGATATATTCTGTTGGTGATGTTTTCTATTGAGTTTTTAATGTGTTTTATTGTTTCTTTCATTTCACATATTTGTTCTTTTTTCCCCAGAATCTTTCTTTATTGAAATCCTCTTTTGCTTCCTGCATTTGTTCTTTTAACTGTTTATTGGAGTGATCATACATTTCCTGCATTTGCTCTCTTATCTTATCCTTTGCTTCACAGATCATTTTAATTATGTACATTCTAAACTCCTTTTCTGTTATCTACTGCCATTGTGTCATTGGATTCTATCAAAATAGCATCTTGGGTTTGTTACAGATACTTTCTTTCCTTGTTTTTTCATGCTGTTCCTTATCTTCCTCTCTGTCAGTGAAGATCTGGGGTATTGCAACTTCCCTTGCTGTAGGCTTATTGTGACCCTGCAGGCTTCCAAGATTTTCAATACCTCTCCTTTGAGGGTGAGATCAATATTAGCAGCACCCAATAGAAATAATATGCAGCCCTATTCCAGATAGTCCCTATGAAGACATCAACAATCCTACAATAAACAGGATGAGTTCAGTTACCATCCTCAGCATAACCAATAGGTTTGCAATGAGCTCCACAATTTCTAATGGTGGACAAAGTGGATGGGGAGGAGTGTAGGATGTAGCTGTCAATAGGATAAGAAGTGAGTACATAGGGGTATTAGATCAAGGGAAATATGAGAGCGAGGTCAAAAGAAGTTAGTCGTTAGCATGAGGAAAGGGAGAAGGAGACTCTGAGGAAATAGGCAAATAAAAGGAAATAGAGTGAGAAAAAAAAAATCTACAGTACAATAGTCATCCACCATTCAGACCTCCCAGTCCTTAGTATCCAGACAAAAGTGAGATACCTGTTGAAGAGCCTCCATTCTCCCGCAGGTGTCTTAGGTAGCCACCCCCTCAGGGATAATTCAAGATGTTTGCACCAGCCTCCCAACATGCTGGGAAGCTGCAGCTTGGGCCCCAAGTCTGGGAAGTGGCGGGCAGTTTGGGTTGCAGGTGGTCCAGTTTCCATTTTATTCTTTAGGTTTGGGACATTTTCTGATATTATTTCATTGACAAGATTATGTAATTCTTTGGTGTTTTTCTCTGTGCCTTCATCTATCCCAATAAATCTTAAATATGGTATTTTCATGTTATCCCATGTTTCTTAGAAGTTCTGTTCATAGTGTCTTAACATCTTTTCTCCATGTCAACTTTATTTTCAAGATTATATATTTTGTCCTTATTGCCTGAATCTCTGTCTTCCACATGGTATAGTATGTTGGTTAAGCTTTCCATTGAATTTTTAATTTGGTTTATTCCTTCATTTTGAGAATTTCTGCTTCATTTTTTCTTATAATCTCTTTATCTCTTTATTGATCTTTTACTCCCTTTATTATCTGTGATATCATTCCTTACATTATCCTTACCTCACAGATTAGTTTAACTATGTATATTCTAAACTCTTTCTCTGACGTTTCTTCCACTGTGGTGTTGATGTATCTTAGTTTGGGTGATTTAGTCCCTTGTTTTTTCATGTTGTTTGTGTGTCTACCCATCTACCAGTATGGATCTAAGGCAGTAGAATTTCTACCCTGTAGACTTACAGTATCTCTGAAAGTTTCCAGTATCTCACCATTTAAGGGGAGACAAATAATAACAATCACCAATGCTAGGAGTATATAGCATTAAACCAAATAGTGCTATGATGTCCACAATGTTGCTTAAATAATCAGAAATGATATCATCAGTTATTGCCTATAATAAAAACAGTAAGTTTGAAAAAGTTTATGATTTATAGTGGTGTACAGAGAAAGAACAGAAGTGATGTTGGATGTGATGATTATGAGTTAGGAGGAGAGGAGATAGAAGTAAAAAATTAAAGGAAGAGTGAAAGAGAGAACAATAGAGATTGTCTTTTAGCTGAAGGAAAGATATAAAGAGAATCAAGGAAAACATAAGTTTTTAAGGCCGTGTTGTCCTCCATTGTGCATTCTACACCATATTTTCTTTATTCAGTAGTTTGATTTTATTTCTTTGGTTGTGATGAATAATATTGCAATGAACATGGGAATGCACATGAGTTTGACATATTTATTTCAATTTCTTTGGATATATAACTGGAAGTGGAATTTCTGAATCATATTGTAATTCTATTTTTAGATTTTTGAGAGACTTACATTCTAGTTTTCAAAATGTACTTACATTCCCACCAATATCCCAGACAATAGTTTCCTTAACCTACTTGCCAAATTTGGTATCAATTGTCTTTTTGATAACATTCATTCTGCTATAGTTTGAATGTGTTCCCCAACAATACATATCAGAAATTTAATTTCCAGTGCAATCAAGGGGAATGAGGTTCAATTGGAGTTGTTTAGAGCATGAGGACTCCATCCTCATGTATGGATTAATGCTAATACTGAAAGGTCTTGGGGCTGTGAGTTCAATTTCTTGCTCTCCTTTCTTACTCTTTTGATCTCTTGCCCTATTACTGACCCCTGTGAAATGATGAAGAAGGCCCTCACCAGTTGCAGCCCCTTGACATGAGCCAAATATCTATCTCTTAATATTGTACTTTAAAAATTACTCAATCTCTGTTATCCTGTTGTAGAAGCACAAGACTGAGACACTTTCTAACAGATGTGATGTGTCATTGTGGTTTTCAGTTTCATTTCCCAGTTGATTAGAGATGTTGAATATTTTTAAAATATCTACTTACATTCATAGCTCCTCTTTTGAGAAATATATGTTTAGGTCCTTTGCTGATTTTTCAATCAAGTTATTTATATTCTTGTCATTAAGTACTTTGTTTCTTATAGTGATTTCTTAGGGAAGATGGGTGGGAGAAAAAAGTGGGGATGGAGAAAGAGAAACTTTATCAAGAGGTATAAAGTTTCAGTTAGATTAAAGAAATAAGTTTTAGTGATCTAAATTGCATCTTATTGATTATAGTTCATAATAATGTGTTGTACATTACAAAATTGCTAAAAAACAGACATAACATTCTTACCACAAAAATTAAGTTGATAAAAAAATTAAGTTGATAAAGTGATAGATGTTTATTAGTTTGACTGAATTTTTTTTTTTTTTTTTTTTTTTTTTTTTTGGTGCTGGGAATTGAACTGAACACAGGGCCTTGTGCATATGAGGCAAGCACTAGTTTTGACTGAATCTTTCTATGATATATATATGTTGATCAAAACATTACCTTTTACTCCATAAATATACATAATTGTTACTTGTCAATTAACAATAAATAAAAAGATACTTCACAATGTTTCATTATTTTTATTTGTTCTTTTTACATATACATGATAGTAGAGTGTATCTTGACATATATACATTAATAGAGTATATCTTATTCTAAGTAGGATCCCATTTTTGTGATTCTACATGATATGGAATTTCACTGATGTTGTATTCATATATGAACATAGGAAAGTTATGTCTGATCCATTCTACTGTCTTTCCTATTCTTACCCCTCCCTTCCCTTCATTCCCTTTTGTCTAATACACTAAACTTGTATTCTTCCCCTCTTCCCCATTGTGTGTTGGCATCTGCATATCAGAGAAAACATTCAACCTTTGGTTTTTTGGGATTGACTTATTTTACTTAGCATGATTATCTCCAGATCCATCCATTTACTGGCAAAAGTCATGATGTAATTCTTTTTTATGGCAAATACTCCATTGTATACATAATACTACATTTTCTTTATTTATTCATCTGTTGAAGGGCCCCTAGGTTGCTTCCATAGGTTAGCTGTGTGAATGAGTGGCTATAAACATTGATGTGGCTGTCTCAGGATAGTATGCAGATTTTAAGTCCTTAGGGTATATATTGGGGAGTGGGATAACTGAATCAAATGGTGGTTCCATTTGTAGTTTTCTGAGGAATCTCAATAAAGTTTTCCAGAGTGGTTGCACAAATTTTCAGTCTTACCAGCAATATATGAGTGTACCCTTTTTCCACATCCCTGTCTACATTTATTGTTACTTGTATTCTTGATAATTGCCATTCTGAATGGAGTGAGGTGGAATCTCAGTGTAATTATCATTTGCATTTCTCTAATTGGTAGAGATGTTGAACATTTTTTTTGGGTGGGGTACCAGGGATTGAGCTCAGGGGCACTTGACCACTGAGCTACAACCTCAGCCCTATTTTATATTTTATTTATAGACAGAGTCTCACTGAGTTGTGTAGCACCTTTTTTCCTTTAATCATTTATTGATTGTTGTTATTTATTTATTTTTTGGTGTTAAGTTTTTTAAGTTTTTTATATATACTTGAGGTGAACGTTCTTTCTGAGGTACAGGTGACGAATATTTTCTCCCATTCTATAGACTCTTTCCTCATGTTCTTGACTATTTCCTTTGCTATGAAGAAGCTTTTTAGTTGGATACCATTCCATTTATTGATTCATATTACATATATATTATTCATATTATATATATATATTATATATATATATAATTCTTCTGTGTCTTAGTCCAAAATTTTTGTTCTTTCTTACTTATTTCTAGGCTAAGGACAGTTATTTTTTGCAAAAAATTATATATTTAGAATTCTTTTTATATAAATCTTGTTTATATGGTAATAATAAAAAGTATATATTATGATTTTTATTATATTTTATGTTCCCTAAAAACTTTCAAAAGTACTTTTAAAAAAGTGCTTTAAAACTTACAGTAAAATATTCTTAACTTACAAATATATATTATAATTATTATGGAAAGATGTTCAAATAAAAGTAAAGTAGTTCCCTAAACACTAGAAAACAAAGGAAGCAGCATGTAATTTAATGATAGATATCTCAGAAGACTTTCTAATTACCTTCTAATATGGCATTTATATTTAGAAAATTAATTTACCCATTTTTATGGTCCCATATCCAATTCTAGAAATATGATTTTAACACATTATTGCTTAATTGTAAAAGAAACATTAACAGAATAGATTTTTGAAAACCTGAATTTGCATATTTGAGCATTTCCACTAGGGTTTGAGACATTTTCTAGACCTTTGATTTGCTGTATACAAAAAAATCATGTATATATCTCACATATTAAGTGTTTGCCAACAATTTGCTAATGTGCATTGTAAGTACATGATTACATCTGTTTCTTCATATGAGTCTCACAGTGCACACTTAGGGGGCTTTTATTCTATTGATATTCAGTTGATTTAATTAGGCAAGTCCCAGTAATGTGCTAATTGGAAGACAGACTTTTTAGCATTCACTTGAGATTAGATTGCACTCACAGAATCATAATTATTTTGATGGCTTGCCACAGTGAAATAGATGAACTGTGTACTAGCTAAATTTTTAATGAAATTAACCTTTGATTTTCATTCTTATGTAATTTCTCTTTTTCTCTTGCATTCAAGGTTTTTTTTTGTGTGTCCTTTGTTTTTAAATTTTTTCAGTTATTGCTATTTTTCTAATATGGCATGTCTCAAATACTTAAGAATGAGACATGAAGAAAGACAAAACAATGTTGATGTGAAGATTGAACATTGAGAAATTGAAGTACAAAATCTGATTATGGAATAAAATATTTTGCCTGAAAATTTTACATACATACTGATTTTATAATTTCTGTCCATTTATATTAACTAATCTACATTTAATATTCCAAAAAACACTATTTTGACCTTGCTTTGTTGTAATAACTGTGATAACATTTGGGATACAAAGATAACTATAATTTATTCTCTGGAAGAACTTCAGACAAAAATGAAATTAGTACCTTAAAAAAAGATTTTTTTAAAGCATCTAGGATGATTCTTTTTTCAATTATATGTAGATTCTATTTATAATGCCACAATGAATTTCCATTCTGTTATTCATTTTTTTCTTAAACATCATTAGATTCTAATTTTTTTCTCTGACCAGCATTGGAGAGGTCTTTAACCTTTAGAGAAAAATGCATAAAAGGATTGAGGTAGTTATATAAAAATGTAACCATGTACACCCATACTGAAAAAAAATTTTCCCAAAGTCCAATAATTTACCTATTTTAGACCTAGATATTCCATAGGACTTTATTCAAGAGACATAAAAGCAAGTATCCACTCTGGTGGGTAGGATGGCTTACAAAGGAATACAAGAAACCTAAAAAAAAGATGAAAATGTTTATTATCCTGATTATTGTAAATGTTTCTTGCATGTGACATATTTTAAAACTAACCAAATTATACACTTTAAATATGTGGAGTTTGTTACCAGTCAATTATATATGAACAAAGTTTCAAAATCTACTAGAGTGATAAGACAAATTGGTATGTCATAAATGAGAAAACTTCATCAATGACAAATAAAAATAAGTCATTAAGATGATCATGAATGTGAATTGGCAACTGCAGGGAATAATGGATTCCATAAAGTGCTTCCAGCAGAGTTTTAAATGACTAATTTTCATTTCAAATGTTCAAAGTTATAAAATTATCCCTCATTTTGATTTATAAAAGAATAGAGTTTACTTTTGATATCTACTTTTACTCTTTTGGTTCCAATGTAAAGTTTTGCACAAGAGATTGACTATTTTAATACTTAAGCTTCTATTTTATTTCAATTTCTGCATCTCTATAATTTCAATTATATAATTAAAATATAGGAAATATTCCCCTCACTTTTTACATTTTTTTTTTTTTTACAAATTTCATGAGAGTGCTGCAGATCACAAATTTTCAAAGGCGCTGTGAACTAAATAGAACCTAATAGATTCCAAGGCTAAATATGTGTAATAGAATTAATATGTTAAGCTATTATCTAATTATTTTTTATTTTACAAGAGATGAAAATGTTTCCAGTTCTAGTATAGTAATGGTACTTATGTAGGATGATTTTATTTCTTATTTTTCTCCGTGGTAAAATAAATTGGACATAAGGATTTTGGTAGTGGGATACTTTTGAATAGTTTGAAATGAAATGATATGACATTTTGTGCCTTTTGTTTGACATGATATTTTTGTAATATTGTGTAACATCACTCCACTCCTTAATGTGAGAAGATACAGAGGAGAAATCTGTCATGTTTAAGAGAGCCATTGTAATTTCTCTGTGATTTTTTTTATTGTAAACAAATGGGATACATGTTGTTTCCCTATTTGTACATGGAGTCAAGGCATACCATTTGTGTATTCATAAATTTACAAAGGGTAATGTTGTTTGATTCATTCTGTTATTTTTTCCCTTCCTCTACCCTCCCACCCCTCCTTTCCCTCTATACAGTCCTTCCTTCCTCCATTCTTACCACCCTCCTTATCCCTAACCCTAAACCTAACCCTAACCCTAACGCTAACACCTCCAACCCCCCATCATATGTCCTCAGCCGCTTATCAGCGAGATCATTCGTCCTTTAGTTTTTTGAGATTGGCTTATCTCACTTAGCATGATATTCTCCAATTTCATCCATTTGCCTGAAAATGCCATAATTTTATCATTCCTTATGGCTGAGTCATATTCCATTGCATATATATACCACAGTTTCTTTATTCATTCATCAATTGAAGGACATCTAGGTTGGTTCAAAAATCTAGCTATGGTGAATTGAGCAGCAATGAACATTGATGTGGCTGTATCTCTGTAGTATGCTGATTTTAAGTCCTTTGGGTATAGGCCAAGGAATGGGATAGCTGGGTCAAATGGTGGTTCCATTCCAAGCTTTCTGAGGAATCTCCATACTGCTTTCCAGAGTGGCTGCACTAATTTGCAACCCCACCAGCAATGTATGAGTGTACCTTTTTCCCCACATCCTCTCCAACACCTATTGTTGCTTGTGTTCTTGATAATTGCCATTCTAATTGGGGTGAGATGAAATCTTAGGGTAGTTTTGATTTGCATTTCTCTTATTACTAGAGATGTTGAACATTTTTTCATATATCTGTTGATTGCTTGTACATCTTCTGCTGTGAAGTGTCTGTTCATTTCCTTAGCCCATTTGTTGATTGGATTATTTGTATTCTTGGTGTAGAGTTTTTTGAGTTCTTTATAGATTCTGGAAATTAGCACTCTATCTGAAGGCTGAGAGGCAAAGATATTCTCCCACTCTGTAGGCTCTCTCTTCACATTACTGATAGTTTCCTTTGCTGAGAGAAAGCTTTTTAGTTTGAATCTATCCCAGTTGTTGCTTCTAGCTTTTATTTCTTGGGCTATGGGAGTCCTGTTAAGGAAGTCTGATACTAAGCCAACAAGTTGAAGATTTGGACCTACTTTTTCTTCTATAAGATGCAGGGTCTCTGGTCTGATTCCGAGGTCCTTGACCCATTTTGAGTTGAGTTTTGTGCAGGGTGAGAGATAGGGGTTTAATTTCACTCTGTTGCATATGGTTTTCCAGTTTTCCCAGCACCTTTTGTTGAAGAAGCTATCTTTTCTCCATTGCATATATTTACCACCTTTGTCTAGTATGAGAAAATTGTACTTATTTGGGTTTGTGTCCATGTCCTCTATTCTGTACCATTGATCTACCTGTCTATTTTGGTACCAATACCATGCCGTTTTTGTTACTATTGCTTTGTAATAGAGTTGAAGATCTGGTAATGCGATACCTCCTGCTTCACTCTTTCTGCTAAAGATTGCTTTAGCTATTCTGGGTTTCTTATTCTTCCAGATGAATTTCATAATTTCTTGCTCTATTTTTGTAAGGTACGTCATTGGGATTTTAATTGGAATTGCATTGTATCTGTATAGCACTTTAGGTAGTATGGCCATTTTGACAATATTAATTCTGTCTATCCACAAACATGGGAGATCTTTCCATCTTCTAAGGTTTTCTTTAATTTCTTTCTTTAGTGTTCTGTAGTTCTCATTGTAGAGGTCTTTCACCGCTTTTGTGAGATTGATTCCCAAGTATTTTATTTTTTTTGAAGCTATTGTGAATGGGGAAGTTTTCCCAATTTCTCTTTCTGAAGATTCATCACTATGTATAAAAATGCATTGGATTTGTGAGCATTGATCTTGTAACCTGTTACGTTACTGAAATTCACTTATGAGTTCTAAGAGTTTTCTGGTGGAATTTCCAGATTCCTCTAAATATATAATCATGTCACCAGCGAACAGGGATAGTTTGAGTGCTTCTTTTCCAATTTATATCCCTTTAATTTCTTTGGTTTGTCTAATTGCTCTGGCTAGAATTTCAAGGACGATGTTGAATAGAAGTGGTGAAAGAGGGCATCCCTGCCTTGTTCCAGTTTTTAGGGGGAATGCTTTCAGTTTTTCACCATTTAGAATGATATTGGCCATGGGCTTAGCGTAGATGGCCTTTAAAATGTTAACGAATGTTCCACTACCCCAATTTTCTCTAGGGTTTTGAGCATGAAGGGATGCTGTATTTTATCGAATGCTTTTTCTATATCTATTGAAATAATCATGTGATTCTTAACTTTTAGTCTGTTGATATGGTGAATGACATTTATTGATTTCCGGATGTTGAACCAACCTTGCATCCCTGGGATAAAACCCACTTGATCGTGGTTCACTATCTTTTTAATGTATTTTTGTATGCGATTTGCTAAAATTTTGTTGAGAATTTTTGCGTCGATGTTCATTAAGGGTATTGGTCTAGAATTTTCTTTCCTCGATGTGTCTCTGTCTGGTTTAGGTATCAGTGTGATACTGGCTTCATAGAATGAGTTTGGGAGGGTTCCCTTCTCTTCTATTTCTTCTATTTTGAGGAGTATTGAAATGAGCTCTTCTTTAAAGGTTTTGTAGAACTCGGCTGAGAACCCATCTGGTCCAGGACTTTTCTTTGTTGGTAGGCTTTTGATGACCTCTTCTATTTCATTGCTTGAAATTGATTTATTTAGGTTGTGCATGTCCTCCTTGTTCAGTTTAGGTAATTCATATGTCTCTAGAAACTTGTTGATGTCTTTGAGGTTTTCTGTTTTTTGGAGTATAGATTTTCAAAATAGCTTCTAATCATGTTTTGTATTTCACTCGTGTCTGTTGTGAAATTTCCTTGTTCATTCCAAATTTTAGTAATTTGAGTTTTCTCCCTCTTTCTCTTTGTTAGCGTGGCTAAGGGTTTATCAATTTTGTTTATTTTTTCAAGGAACCAACTATTTACTTTGTTAATTTTTTTGATTGTTTCCTTTTTTTGAAATTCATTGAATTCAGCTCTGATTTTAACTATTTCCTGTCTTCTACTCTTTTGGTGTTGGTCTGCTCTTCTTTTTCTAGGGCTTTGAGCTGCAGTGTTAAGTTGTTTATTTGTTGACTTTTTTCTTCTTTTTTGAATGCGCTCCATGAAATAAGTCTTCCTCTACATACTGCTTTCATAGTGTCCCAGACATTTTGATATGATGTATCTTTGTTCTCATTTACCTCTAAGAATTTTTTTATTTCCCCCCGATGTCTCCTGTTATCCATTCATCATATAATAGTGTATTATTTAATCTCCAAGTATTGGAGAAGTTTCTGTTTTTCATTCTGTCATTTATTTCTTATTTCAATCCTTTATGATCTGATAGAGTACAAAGTAGTACCTCTATCTTCTTGTATTTGCTAACAGTAGCTTTGCGGCATAAAATATGGTCAATTTTAGAGAAGGATCCATGTGCTGCTGAGAAGAAACTGTATTCATTCTTTGTTGGATGGCATATTCTATATAAGTCAGTTAAGTCTAAATTGTTGATTGTGTTATTGAGACCTATGGTTTCTTTATTTAATTTGTGTTTGGAAGATCTATCCAGTGGTGAGAGAAGCATCTTAAAATCACGTAGATCTATTTGTTGTGGTCTATTTGATTTCTGGAATTGAGAAGGATTTGTTTTACATACATGGATGAGCCAATATTCGGGGCATAGATATTTATGATTGTTATGTCTTCCTGATTTATGCTGCCCTTACGCAGTATGTAGTGTCCCTCTTTATCCCTTCTGACTAACTTTTGCTTGAAGTCCACATTATCTGAAATGAGGATGGATACTCTGGCTTTTTTCCTGAGTCCATGTGCATGGTATGTTTTTTCCCATCCTTTCACCTTTAGTTTGTGGGTATCTCTTTCTATGAGATGAGTCTCTTGCAGGCAGCATATTGTTGGATTTTTCTTTTTAATCCAATCTGCCAGTCTATGTCTTTTGATTGATGAGTTCAGGCCATTAACATTCAGGGTTATTATTGTGATATGATTTGTATTCCCAGTCATTTGACTCATTTTTGTTTTTTGACATGATTTGGTTTCTCCTTTATTTGGCTATTCCTTTAGGCTAGTTCCTCCTGTTGTTGATTTGCATCATTGTTTTTCATCTCTTCCTCATGGAATATTTTACTGAGAATGTTCTGTAATGCCAGCTTTCTTTTTGTAAATTCTTTTAGCTTTTGTTTATCATGGAAGGATCTTATTTCATCATCAAATCTGAAAGTAAGTTTTGCTGGGTATAAGATTCTTGGTTGGCATGTGTTTTCTTTCAGGGCTTGGTAAATGTTGTTCCAGGCCCTTCTAGCTTTTAGGGTCTGGATTGAAAAATCTGCTGATATTATTATTGGTTTCCCCCTGAATGTAATTTGATTCTTTTCTCTCTCAGCCTTTAGAATTCTGTCTTTATTTTGTATGTTAGATATTTTCATAATAATGTGCCTTGGTGTGGGTCTGTTGTAATTTTGTATATTTGGAGTCCTATAAGCCTCTTGTACCTGGTTTCCATTTGATTCTTCAGATTTGGGAACTTTTCTGATATTTTTTTATTGAATAGATTGTTCATTTCTTTTCTTTGTTTCTCTAAGCCTTCCTCAATCCCAATAATTCTTAAAGTTGGCCTTTTCATGATATCCCATAATTCATGTAGATTCTGTTCATGATTTCTTACCATCTTCTCTGTTTGGTCAACTTTGTTTTGAAGATTAAATATTTTTTCTTCAATATCTGAGGTTTTGTCTTCCAGGTGTTCTATCCCATTGGTTTTGCTTTCTATGGAGTTTTTAACTTGGTTTATTGTTTTCTACATTTCAAGGATTTCTGTTTTTTTTTTTTTTTCTGTATCTCTAACTCTTCATTGAAATGATATTTTGCTTCCTGTATTTGCTCTTTTAACTGTTGATTGGTGTGATCATTTAATGCCTGCATTTGCTCTTTCATATCTTATTTCAATGCCTGCATTTGCTCTTTCATCTCTTTTGCTTCCCTGATTGTTTTAATTATGTACATTCTGAACTCCCTTTCTGACATTTCTTCTGCTATGCTGTCATTGGGTTTTATTGATATAGTATCTAGGTTTGCTTGGGACATTTTCTTCCCTTGTTTTCTCATATTGGTCAGATATCAGTGGGACTCTGATATATTGCTGATTTCCTCTTTGGCTTATAGTGTCCCTGTAGATTTCCTGTATATTATCTCCCAGCCTTCAGTAGTCTGAAGTCTTGGAGGAACTTGATAATGCAGTGGTTCCGAAGAAAGGTGCCCCTAACCAGCTATTTGGTCCCGGGCTGGGGGCTGGTTCTGTGTGGAAATCCTCTCACTGGGCAGGCCTGCTCCTAGAAGCTGGATGTAGAAAGGGCTTGCCCCCACCTGAGGGAGCTGGGCTCTTGGGGGAAAGCCTCTCCCTGTCCTGCCTTGGTCCCAGAAGCTGCCTGCAGGCCAGGGCCCGCTGCTGGGTCTGGGGCTTGGGGTTGGCTCTGTGTGCAAAAGCTCTCACTGGGCGGGCCTGCTCTGAGAACCTGGCTGTGGACTGTGCCTGCCATGGGAGGGAGCAGGGTTGATTGAGGAAATCTCTGGCTGCCCTGTCCTTGTCCGTGAAGCTGCCTGTGGGTCGGGGCCCTCCGTCGGTCGGGGGCTTGGTGTTGGTTCTGTGTGGAAAAGCTCTCACTAGGTGGGCGTGCTCCTAGAAGCTGGCTGTCCATCGCGCCTGCGGTTGGAGAGAGCAGGGCTGCTGGGGAAGACTCTCGCTGTCCCGCCCTGCTCCGAGAAGCGCACTGTCTGGGCCTGCCACCCAGGCTGAACTTCACCCAGTGGGAGAGACTCACCCCGTGACTCTATGTTGGTTTGAGTCTCTCAATACCTCCCCTTCTTGAATCCTGAGTTCTGGAGCGTCGGGAGATGCAGTCACCCTCTTGTCCGTCATCTTGGATCTCCCCAGATAACTGTATTTTTATGGGTTTGAGTCTGTGTTTTCTGTACCATCGGTCTACATGTCTGTTTTGGTGCCAGTATCATGCTGTTTTTGTTACTAAAGCTCTGTAGTATAGCCTCCTGCTTCACTTTTCTTGCTAAGGATTGCTTTGGCTATTCTGGGTCTCTTATTTTTCCAGATGAATTTCATGCTTACTTTTTCTAGTTCTATGAAAAATGTCATTGGGATTTTAATAAGAATTGCATTGAATCTGTATAACACTTTTGGTGGTATGGTGATTTTGAAAATATTAATTCTGCCCATTCAGGAGCATGGAAAATCTTTCTATCTTCTAAGGTCTTCTTCAATTTCTTTTTTTAGTGTTCTGTAGTTCATTATAGAGGTCTTTCATCTTTTTTGTTAGATTGATTCCCACATATTTTATTTTCTTTGAGGCTACCATGAATGGGATAGTGTTCCTACTTTCTCTTTTGGTGGATTCATCACTTATGTATAGGAATGCATTTGATTTATGGGTATTGATTTTATATCCTACTACTTTGCTGAATTCATTTATGAGTCCTAGAAGTTTTTGGTGAATTTTTTTGAGTCTTTTATATATAGAATAATGTCATGGGCAGATAGTGATAGTTTGAGTTCTTTATCTATTTGCATACCTTTAATTTCTTTCTTCTAATAGCTCTGATAAGGATAATGCTAAATAAAAGTGGTGAAAGAGGGCATCCTTGTGTTGTTCCAATTTTTAGAGTGAATCCTTTCAATTTTTCTCTGTTTAGAATTATGTTAGCTTTGGGTTTAGTTCATGTGGCTTTTATAAATTTGAGGTATATTCCTACTATTCCTAGTACTTCTAGTATTTTGGACATGAAGGGGTACTGCATTTTGTCAAATGCTTTTTCTGCATCTATTGAAATGATCAAATGATTTTTCCTTTTAAGTCTATTAATGTGATGAAATATGTTTATTGATTTCCATATGTTGAACCAACCCTGCCTTCCTGGGATGAACCCCACATAATTGTCTTGTTGTGCACTCTCTTTTTAATATGTTTTTGTATGTGATTTGCCAGAATTTTATTGAGAATTTTTGCATTTATGTTCATGAGGGATATTGTTCTGAAATTTTCTTTCCTTGATGTATCTGTTTCTGGTTTTGGTACTAGCCTTATAGAGTGAGTTTGGAAGCATTCCCTCCTTTTCTATTTCATGGAATAATTTGAGGAGTATTGGCATTAATTTTTCTTTGAAGGTGTTGTAGAACTCAGCTGAGAAACAGTCTGGTTCTGGGCTTTTCTGGTTTTTTTTTGATGGTAGGCTTTTGATGGTGTTTTTTAAATTTCATTACTTGAAATTGTCTGTTTAAATAATTTATAACCTCCTCATTCAATTTAGGTACATCATGTGTCCCTAGAAATTTATCAATGTCTTCAGTATTTCCTATTTTATTTGAGTATAAATTTTCAAAATAGTTTCTAATTATCTTCTGTATTTCAGTATTGTCTGTTGTGATAATTCCTTTTTCATCATATATTTTAGTCATTTGAGTTTTCTCCCTTTTTCTTTCTTACTGCGGCTAGGGGTTTATCAATTTTACTGATTTTTTTTTTCAAAGAACCAACTTTTTGTTTTGTCAAATTTTTGAATTATTTCTTTTATTTCAATTTCATTGATTTCAGCTCTGATTTTAATTATTTCCTGTCTTCTGTTTTTGGTGTTGATTTGTTCTTTTTCTAGGGTTTTGAGATATAATATTAGATCATTTATTTGTTGACTTTTTATTATTTTAATAAATGAACTTAATGTAATACACTTTCCGTTTAGTACTACCTTCATAGTGTCCCAGGGGTTTTGGTATATTGTATTGGTATTCTCATTTACCTCTAAGTATTTTTTTATAACATCCTTGATTTTTTTTTCTATTATCCATTCATTGTTCAATAGTGTATTATTTAGTCTCCATGTGTTATTTTTATTTATATTTGATTTCTAATTTCATTTCATTATGATCTGATAGATCTCCATCTTTTAAATATTTACTAAGAGTTGGTTCGTGGCATAATATAGAGTCTATTATAAAGAAGGGACCATGTGCTGCTGAGAAAGTGTATTCAATCATTAATGGATTAAATATTCTATGTATGTCTGTAAAGTCTAAATTATTGACTCTATTATTTAGTTCTATAGTTTATTTAGTTTTTGTTTGGAAGATCTGTCAAGTATTAAGAGAGGTGTATTAAAGTCACCCAGTATTATTGTGTTGTGGTCTATTTTATTCTTGAAATTAAGAAGGTCTATTTGATGCACATTTTTGCTTCATTGCTGGAGTATAAATATTTATGATCGTTATGTCTTGCTGATGTATAATTCCATTCAGTGGTATGAAATGTCCTTCTTTGTCCCTTCTGATTAGCTTTTGCTTGAAGTCCACTTTATCTGATATGAGGATGGAAACCCCTACTTGTTTTTACAATAATATGAGTGATTTTTTTCCCCATCCTTTCACCTCCGTTCTATGAATGTCTTTGCCTATGAAGTGTCTTGGAGACAGCATATTGGTGAGTCTTGTTTTTTCATCCAATCCGCCAATCTGTCTTTTTGTTTTGTTTTCACATGGAATCAGGATGGTTTTTCTTTATTGTTATAATAATGATAATAATAATAATAATAATAATAATAATAATAATAATTGTCATTGTTATTATTATTCTTGGTGTATGTGGTGCTGGGTAAAACCCAGGGTTTTACACATTAGGCACATGCAGTACCCCTGAGCTCTATCTCCAGCCCCAAACTGTCTTTTGATTGATGAGTTTATGCCAATAAATCCTGGTTATTATTCAGATAGAATTTGTATTTCCAGTCATTTTGGTACATTTCTGATTTTGAATTTGATTTAGTTTCTTCTTTGATTGACTGCTCCTTTAGTGTAGTTCCTCACTTTGATAGTTTCCCTCCCTTTTAATCCTCCATTAATCTTCATGGAATATTTTGTTGAGAATATTATGTAATGCAGGCTTTGTAGTCGTGAATTCTTTTAACTTTTGTTTATCATGGTAGATTTTTATTTCATCCTTAAATATGAAGTTTAATTTTGCTGGATAGAAAATGCTTGGTTAGAATCCATTTTCTTTTATTTTTTCATAATTTAATGAATCATAATTTATTTAACCTTTTTCAATATACTGGAAATTCCCATTGTTTCTAGTTACTTAATATAACTAACAATGTTGCAAAAACATCACATATGAGTGAACATCAATGGCACCATTATGATTACATTTAAGGAACAGATTGCTAGAAATAGAATTATAAAAAATCGATATAAGCACTTCAAATCTGATAAATAGTGCCAAAAGGATTCCAAAAAGTCCATATCAATTTACAGTTTGTTAACAAAAGAAAGAAGTCCTTTTCAACCCTGTGCCTTAAAATATTAAATTTCAGTATTTTTAAATTTTTATTGTAAACAAATGGGATACATCTTGTTTTTCTGTTTGTACATGAAGAAGACACATACCATTAGTGTAATCATACATTTACGTAGGGTAGTGGTGTCTGATTGATTCTGTTACTTTTTCCTTCCCCCCACCCCTCCTATCCCTCTTTTCCCTCTATACACTCCCTCCTTCCACCATTCTTGCCTCCCCCCACCCCCCATTATGTGTCATCATCTGCTTATTGGGGAGATAATTCATCCTTTGTTTTTTTGAGATTGGCTTATCTCACTTAGCATGATATTCTCCAATTTCATCCATTTGCCTGCAAATGCCATAATTTTATCATTTCGTATGGCTGAGTCATATTCCATTGTATATATATACCACAGTTTCTTTATTCATTCATCAATTGAAGGACATCTAGGTTGGTTCCACAATCTGGCTATTGTGAATTGAGCAGCTATGAACATAGATGTGGCTGCATCGCTGAGGTATGCTGATTTTAAGTCCTTTGGGTATAGGCCAAGGAGTGGGATAGCTGGGTCAAATGGTGGTTCCATACCAAGTTTTCTAAGGAATCTCCATACTGCTTTCCAGAGTGGCTGCACTAATTTGCAGCCCCACCAGCAATGTATAAGTGTACCTTTTTCCCCACATCCTTGTCAACACCTATTGTTGCTTGTATTCTAGATAATCACCATTCTAATTGGGGCGAGATGGAATCTTAGGGTAGTTTTGATTTGCATTTCTCTTATTACTAGAGATGTTGAACATATTTTCATATATCTGTTGATTACTTGTACATCTTCTTCTGTGAAGTGTTTGTTCATTTCCTTAGCCCATTTGTTGATTGGATTATTTGTATTCTTGGTGTAGAGTTTTTTGAGTTCTTTATATATTGTGGAAATTAGGGCTCTATCTGAAGTATGAGTGGCAAAGATTTTCTGCCACTCTGTAGCCTCTATCTTCACATTGCTGATAGTTTCCTTTGCTGAGTGAAAACTTTTTAGTTTGAATCTATCCCAGTTATTGATTCTTACTTTTATTTCTTGTGCTATGGGAATCCTAGTAAGGAAGTCTGATCCTAAGCTGACATGTTGAAGATTTGGACCTACTTTTTCTTCTATAAGATGAAGAGTCTCTGGTTTGATACCTGGTCCTTGATCCATTTTGAGTTAATTTTTGTGCAGGGTGAGAGATAGGGGTTTAGCTTCATTTTGTTGCATATGGATTTCCAGTTTTCCCAACACCATTTGTTGAACAGGCTATCTTTTCTCCATTGCATATTTTTGGCCCCTTTGTCTAGAATGAGAAAATTGTATTTATTTGGGTTTGTGTCCATGTCCTCTATTCTGTACCATTGATCTACCTGTCTATTTTGGTACCAATACCATGCCGTTTTTTTATTATTGCTTTGTAATAGTGTTGAAGATCTGGTATTGCGATAGCCCCTGCTTCGCTCTTTCTGCTAAAGATTGCTTTAGCTATTCTGAGTTTCTTATTCTTCCAGATGAATTTCATGATTGCTTGCTCTATTTTTGTAAGGTACATCATTGGGATTTTAATTGGAATTGCATTGAATCTGTGTAGCACTTTTGGTGGTATGGCCATTTTGACAATATTAATTCTGCCTATCCAAGAACATGGGAGATCTTTCCATCTTCTAAGATTTTCTTTAATTTCTTTCTTTAGTGTTCTGTAGTTCTCATTGTAGAGGTCTTTCACCTCTTTTGTGAGATTGATTCCCAAGTATTTTATTTTGTTGGAGGCTATTGTGAATGGGGTAGTTTTCCTAATTGCTCTTTCTGAAGATTCATCACTTACATATAAAAATGCATTGGATTCATGAGCATTGATCTTATATCCTGCTACTTTAATGAATTCACTTATGAGTTCTAAAAGTTTTCTGGTGGAATTTCCAGGTTCCTCTAAATATATAATCATGTTGTCAGCAAATAGGGATAGTTTGAGTTCTTCTTTCCTATTCATATTCATTTAAATTCTTTGGTTTGTCTAATTGCACTGGCTAGAGTTTCAAGGACAATGTTGAATAGAAGTGGTGAAAGCGCGCATCTCTGCCTTTTTCCAGTTTTTAGGGGGAATTCTTTTTGTTTTTCACCATTTAGAATGATATTGGCCATGGGCTTAGCGTAGATGGCCTTTAAAATGTTAAGGAATGTTCCCACTATCCCTATTTTTTCTAGTGTTTTGAGCATGAAGGGATGCTGTATTTTATCAAGTGCTTTTTCTGTATCTATTGAAATAATCATGTGATTCTTAACTTTAAGTCTGTTGATATGGTGAATGACATTTATTGATTTCCGGATGTTGAACCAACCTTGCATCCCTGGGATAAAACCCACTTGATCGTTGTGCACTATCTTTTTAATATATTTTTGTATGTGATTTGCTAAAATTTTGTTGAGAATTTTTGCATTGATGTTCATTAAGGATATTGGTCTGAAATTTTCTTTCCTCGATGTGTCTCTGTCTGGTTTAGGTATCAGTGTGATATTGGCTTCGTAGAATGAGTCTGGGAGGGTTCCCTCCTCTTCTATTTTATGGAATACTTTGAGGAGTATTGGAATAAGCTCTTCTTTAAAGGTTTTGTAGAACTTGGCTGAGAACCCATCTGGTCCCGGACTTTTCTTTGTTGGTAGGCTTTTGATGACTTCTGGTATTTCGTTACTTGAAATCGATCTATTTAAATTGTGTATGTCCTCCTGGTTCAGTTTAGGTAATTCATATGTCTCTAGAAAGCTGTTGATGTCTTTGAGATTTTCTATTTTGCTGGAGTAGTTTTTCAAAATAGCTTCTAATTATGTTTTGTATTTCTCTCGTGTCTATTGTGATATTTCCTTGTTCATTCTGAATTTTAGTAATTTCAGTTTTCTCTCTTCTCTTTGTTAGCGTGGCTAAGGGTTTATCAATTTTGTTTATTTTTTCAAGATCAAATTTTCATTTTGTCAATTTTTTTGATTGTTTCCTTTTTTTCAATTTCATTGATTTCAGCTCTGATTTTGACTATTTTCTGTCTTCTACTCTTTTGGCGTTGTTCTATTCTTCTTTTTCTAGGGCTTTGAGCATAGTGTTAGGTCATGTATTTGTTGATTTTTTCTTCTTTTATTGAATGTGCTCCATGAAATAAATTTTCTTCCAAAAACTGCTTTCATAGTGTCCCAGAGATTTTGATATGATGTATCTTTGTTCTGATTTACCTCTAAGAATTTTTTATTTCCCCCCTGATGTCTCCTGTTATTCATTCATCATATAATAGCGTATTGTTTAATCTGCAGGTGTTGGAGGAGTTTCTGTTTTTCATTTTGTCATTTATTTCTAATTTCAATGCATTGTGATCTGATAGAATAGAAGGTAGTATTTCTATCTTCTTGTATTTGCTAACAGTAGCTTTTGGCATAAAATGTGCTCTATTTTAGAGAAGGATCTATGTGCTGCTGAGATGGTAGTATATTCCCTCTTCATTGGATGGTATATTCTATAAATGTCTGTTAAGTCTAAATTATTGATGGCATTATTAAGATCTATGAGTATTTGTTCAATTTTTGTTTGGAAGATCTGTCCAGTGGTGAGAGACGTGTGTTAAAGTCTCCTCGTATTATTGTGTTGTGGTCTATTTGATTCTTGGAATTGAGAACGATTTGTTTGATGTACATGGATGAGCCACTGTTTGGGGCATAGATATTTATTATTGTTATGTCTTGCTGATTTATGCTTCCCTTAAGCAGTATGAAATGTTCTTCTTTATCCCTTCTGACTAACTTTGGCTTGAAGTCCACATTATCTGAAATGAGGATGGATACTTCATCTTTTTCCCTGAGTCCATGTACATGGTATGTTTTTTCCCATCCTTTCACCTTTAGTCTGTGAGTATCTCTTTCCATGAGATGAATCTCTCGCAGGCAGCATTTGTTTCCTCTTTCTTTTTAATCCAATCTGCCAGCCTATGTGTTTTGATTGATGAGTTCAGGCCATTACCATTCGGGGTATTATTGAGACATGATTTGTATTCCTGGTCATTTAGCTCATTTTTGGTTTTTGACACTATTTGGTTTCTCCTTTATTTGGCTATTCCTTTAGGGTATTTCATTCCTTTGTTGATTTACATCATTGTGTTTTATCTCTTCCTTATGAATATTTTGCTGAGAATGTTCTGTAGTGCTGGCTTTTTTTTTGTAAATTCTTCTAACTTTTGTTTATCATGGAAGGATCTTATTTCATCATCAAATCTGAAGGTAAGTTTTGCTGGGTATAAGATTCTTCGTTGTCATCTGTTTCTTTCAGAGGTTGAAAAATGTTCTAGGCCCTTCTAGCTTTTAGGGTCTGGGTTGAAAAAATCTGCTGATATCCATATTGGTTTCCCCCAGAATGTAATTTTCTTCTTTTCTCTTGCAGCCTTTAAAATTCTGTCTTTATTTTGTATGTTATGTATTTTATTTTAATGTGCCTTGGTGTGGGTCTGGTGTAATTGTGTATATTTGAAGTCCTACAAGCCTCTTGTACTTGAGTTTCCATTTCATTCTTCACATTTGGGAAATTTTCTGATATTATTTTATTGAATAGATTGTTCATTCCTTTTGTTTGTTTCTCTAAGCCTTCCTCAATCCTGATAAATCTTAAATTCGGCTTTTTCATGGTATCCTGTAATTTTTGTAGATTGTGTTCATGATTTCTTACCATCTTCTCTTTTTGGTCAACTTTGTTTTCAAGATTAAATATTTTGTCTCAGTGTTTGAGGTTTTGTCTCCAGGTATTCTATCCTATTGTTTATGCTTTCTATGGAGTTTTTAATTTGGTTTATTGTTTCCTTCATTTCAAAGATTTCTGTTTGTTTGTTTTTTTTCAATATCTGTAACTCTTTATTGAAATGATCTTTTGCTTCCTGCATTTGCTCTTTTAACTGTTGATTGGTGTGATCATTTAAAGACTGCATTTGCTCTTTCATCTCCTCGTTTGCTTCTCTCATCATTTTTATTATGTACATTCTGAACTCCCTTTCTGATATTTGCTCTGCCATGCTGTCATTGGGTTTTATGAATGTAGCATCTAGGTTTGTTTGGGATATTTTCTTCCCTTGTTTTCTCATATTTCTCAGGTATTACCCCTTTATAGTGAAATTCTGAGATATTGCAGATTTTCTTTATTGACTGATAGTGACCCTATAGATTTCCACCAACTGCCCTCCTATCCTTCAGTAGCCCGAAGTCTTGGAGGAACTTGATAATTTGGTGCTCCACAAGGAATCTGCCCCTCTAGGGGTGGTGACCTCAGGTGCGGTATATTCCCTGCTAGTGGGCAGAAGCACCTCTACTTGGATGATGGTCAGTCAAAAGGGGGACTAGACTGAGGGCTGGGGCATGGCTGTTCCGGGCCTGTTCCTTCTGGTCTACTGCCCTAGTGGTAAAGCCTCACTTGGTGGGGAAGACTCACCCAGGGGGGCAGTCTCGCTTTGTAGCTCTCCTGTGAGAAGTTCCCTTTGGTCCAGAACTATCACCTGGGCTGGGCAACCCTCCTCTGTGATGTTCCCTGGGGTCTGGTACTACCGGCTGGGCTGGGGAACCTGGCCCTGCGTGGGACTCTTTTTCTGGCCAGCCCTCCTCTCCGATGTTCCCTGGATACCAGACCTACTCCCCGGCCCTGGGACCCTTGCTCTGTGGTGAAGTCTTTCACTGTGGGGTTCTTCTCTACAATGCTCTGGTTGTCTGGATTCACAGCTCCAGTTGGGGAGTCTCACTGGGCAACTCTACTCTACAAAGTTCCCTGTTTCGAGACTACTGACCCATCCAGTGAGTCTCGCCCAGTGGGAGAGACTCACCTGGAGTATCTGAGTTGGTCCTGGGTCTCTCAATACCTCCTCTTCTTGAATCCTGAGTCCTGTCAAAGGGCTTCCAGTCTCCTGTAGGTGTGTCAGCATGGGAGCCATCCTCCAGATGATGATGGCCATGCTCTCAGGAATAATTCAAAATACCTGAACCAGCCTCCAAAGAAACTGGGGAGCCCTAGGGAGGGTGTGCTGAGTCATCACAGAGGCAAGTGCAGTGACCCTCAGCAGTAGGGGTACAGGCAGGCAGGCTCAGCAATGGCTTCTGACCTCTGTGGGGGTCAATGAGCTGGCTCGCTCCATGCGATGGCATCAGACCTCGGTGTCAGAATCCATTTTCTTTCAGAGCTTGAAATATGTAATTCCATGACCTGCTAGCTTTGTGTCTGTTTTGAAAAATAAGTTGAGATTTGAATTAGTTTCCCCCTATATGTAATATCCTTTCTTTTTTACTCTCATGATCTCTGAGATTTTGTCCTTATTCTGTATTTTAGTCATTCTCATTATAATGTGTCTTGGTGTGGATCTGTGTTAAGTCTCGTATATGTTTTTCCCCTTCATTTTTTAGGTTTGGGAAAATTTTTGATATTATGTCATTGATAAGATTGTGTATTCCTTTGGTTTGTATCTCTGTTCCTTCATCTATCCCAGTAACTCTTAAATTTGGTCTTTTTATGTTATCTGGCTGATATTTCAAGATGGATGTGGCTGCATGCAACCAGACCTGGAATATCCCTGGCAGTGAACCTCTGGGTGATAGTGAAAGTGATAATGGCAGGAGTTGGTGGCAGCAGGGAGTGGGTCAGGGCTGCTGCAGTGGGCTGGTGGTGTTGGCATCGGGTGCCAGGTTAGTGGCAGCAGCAAAGGTGGTGTTGGTTGCTGCTGCGGCTGCAGCAGCACCCAGAGAGAAGACCTCCAGGTAACTCTGGGCAGTGGCAGCAGCTATGGCAGCAGTGCAGGTGGCAGCTGTGCCTGGAGAAAAGTCCTCTGGGCATCCACAACAGTGTTATTAGAGTATACACTTTTTGATATGCAATTATACTGGTTTGCCATTGTTTTGTTGAGAACTTTTGCATCTATGTTCATCAGGGATATTGGTCTGTCATTTGTTTGTTGTGTCCTTATCTGGTTTTGCTATCAGGATAATGCTGATCTCATAAGAGGAATTTGGAAAGGTTTCTTACCTTTCAATTGTTGGAATAGTTTGGGGAGAATTAGTGTTAGTTATTCTTTAAAAGTTTGGTACAGTTTAGCAGTGAAGCAATCTGATCCTGAAGTTGAGTTTTTCTTTTTTTTTATTCTCCAAGATCTACAATTTTGTTCTTAATTATGTTATGATTCCATAATTTACATTTTTTATAAAAAGTTACTTATTTTAGTACTATTTGAAATGTCCAACTCTAGGGAATTAGAGAAGGAAGACTTGGAACCTTCAGTGGGATAGAATTCTGGGCAACTGTTAATTTTTTGTAGAAGAAAATTCACTAATGTGGGAAACTGAACACAATAAGTTGCTTACATAAAATATAGTCCAGAACACAGCACTTTTTGTATGTGATCATTTTTATAAATACAATCTATGCTAACCTGTAGGTACAGCAAAATGAGAAATTATACTCCATTTATGTATGATCTATCAAAATGCATAAATGCATTCTATTGTCATCTATAACTAATTAGAACAAATAAAAAAATTTTAAAAATTAGACAACCAAGCAAAAAGTACTTGTTCATTGTAGACAACTTGAAAAGTACAGAATAGGACAATGCTATATATATATAACTAACATATTTTGATGGTGATATATCTCTTCTACTTCAATTCTAAAGAGTTGGCAAATGTACCTTTAGCAGTCACACACATAATGGTTCTGTGGTTTTGTGGTTTTAAAATAGATGTTTAAAGATAATCTTGAATTATGAGTTGGTCTGACTTAAAAATAATTCAAAAGTAAAGTCTAACTTGTTACTGTTTCTTATCACACGTTTAAAAATTTTTTTTGTTTTAATTATTTATACATGACAGTGGAATTCACTTTGATATATCGTATGTAATGGTGTATAATCTTTCATTCTTTTTGTAATACATGATATAGAATACCACCAGTTGTATAGTTATATATGTACGTAAGGTAATAATGTTCCATTCATTCTACTATCCTTCCTACCCCCATGCCCCTTTCCCTCCCTTCACTGCCTTCTACCTAATCTACAGTAACTCTATTCTTCCCTAGCACCATCCACCCCTATTGTGAATTAGCATCCTCATATCAGAGAAAACATTTGACTTTTGGTTTTTGTGGATTGGCTTATTTTACTTAGCATGATGTTCTCTAGATCCATCAATTTATTGGCAAATGCCATAATTTCATTCTTTAAGGCTGAGTAATATTCCAACACACACACACACACACACATATATATATATATATATATATATATATATATATATATTTCACTTTCACTTTTTTTATTCATTCATTTGTTGAAGGACACCTAGGTTGGTTCCATTGTTTAGCTATTGTGAATTGAGCTGCTATAAATATTGGTATGGCAACATCACTGTAATATGCTGATTTTAAGTCCTTTGGATATAAACCAAGGAATGGGATACCTGGATCAAATGGTGGTTTCATTGTAAGTTATCTGAGGAATCTCCATACCTCTTTCCAGAGGGGTTACACCAATTTGTAGTCCCACCAGCAATGTATGAAAGTACCTTTTCCCCCACATCCTTGCCAACATTTGTTGTTGTTTGTATTCTTGATAATTGTCATTCTGACTTGGTGAGATGAAATCATCACACTTTCTTTTAAAAGAATATCATATGACATTTAGATCAAGTATAATGTGAGAAGCATTAAATATTTGTTATTTGATATTACAAATAAATCACACTAATATGCCATTCAAAAAGTAAAAGGCATACTTTTAATTATTGAGAATTCTAATTAAATTAACATAATCAAGACCCAAAGTATACAGTAGACATTTTCTTTCATATCTTCAACCATTACTCTTAACAGGCTAATGAACACAAATTTAAACACAGGCAAGTTCTTCTCAGTTCTAGGATGGTGAAGGGATTTCCCCAAATTTTTATGTATTTATATAACAAGTTTTTTAAATTTAAATATAAAACCAGTCTTCAATAGATTTTGAAATGACATTGTCCATCTTTCTGAAAAATTGAACTTTACTAATCACTCCAATTATATCTCCTTCTTCTCCTTCTTCTTCTTCTTCTTCTTCTTCTTTCTTCTTCTTCTTTGCTGGGGATTGAACACAGGGCCTTGTGCATGTGAGGCAAACACTCTACCAACTGAGCTATATCACCAGTCCCCTACAATTATATCTTTAGAAAATGAAAACTGTGATAGCTTTTACTGAAGTGGAATTGCTACAAAAATTTAGTATGAACTGTGGGCCCTGTTCCTTGGAAGTAGGCCTACATGGTGTTCTGTCAAAAGATGGAGGCGCCAAACAGGATCCTTGGGGACTAGGGCACTATACCCTTTTCCTGTGCTCTGTGAACAGGATGCTCTTGTGTGGTCTGTAAGACAGTTCTTCCATGTCTGTGGAACTTTCACCTTCTGCATTCACATGGTTTGTTTTACTTTCTGTTACCAACATACAATCTGCCAAGAAATAGTCTAGTAACTGCTTACACAAGGCTTAATCTTTAAGATGTATGACTAGCTTAACTGCAAGCATATAAAGGACAGTGTTATAGGCAATAATATGCAGTAAAGACAGAAGCAGCTTTCTTTGTGACAAATACTCCATCTTTCCTGAATAAAGCTCTTCTCCTCAGACCTTGGTGCACAAAAACTGAGTTCCTTTACCATGCTTTGCCTCAGGGGTTGGCACTCTGATAGTGTAACCCACTGGTCCTACCTCATCGTTGTAGCTGTGTGCAACAATAAACAATTATTTTCATTTAGGCACACGTCAATTTTATTGAAATCAGAACTTTCCAACAAAACTATTCTGTCAGTAATTCATTACCTGAATTCTGGTAAATGAGATCAATTATGTTATAATACACATAAAAAATCCAAGATACATTTCTGTGCATAATAAAGCAGAGGCGATACATTTCTGAGAATAATAAATAAAGCAGTTGCTATTACTCATTGTTAGTTTTTTTTCCCAGATAAACTATCTTCTCTTTCTCCTTTGTTCTTAATGATAGTAGAGATAATTTTTGTTCCATGGATGTACTTCTTGGAATTCTTTAAATTTCCATCAGTGTCTTTTCTCTCCAAGATAATACCTTTGTTCTTACTGATATCTGTGTAAGAGAATACAATGCTAACCTGTCTTCTGTCTAAACAGATGATGGAGTTTTAGCTCAATCTTTTGCTTGACTTGTGTTTTGCATGGTGTGGCACTGAGGCACATTTTTGTGAAAAAAAAATTGACTTTCTCAGTACTTTTAATCCACTCTTCATTACTAGCATTATAAAGGTTCCTGTTAGAAAGTTAGGCATCCTGCTCTCTACCTGGGCTAATACTTGTTGGAAGACAAGGAAGTTTTACATTTTCCTAGTTCAATTTTGGTACAGTATGTATATCCAGAAATGTTTCTGTTTCTTCTGGATTTTTCCATTTTTTTTTTTTTTTTTTGTTATATAGTTGTTCATGATAGTCTCTAGTGATTCTGTGTATTTCTGTGGCATCAGTTGTCCTGGGTTCATTCATCATCCTGATTTCGTTTGTTTGGTCTACTCTCTTTTGCTCCTGGGTTAGCCTAGCTGAAGGTTTGTCAATTTTGTTTATCTTTCCAAATAAATAAAAATATTCATTTTGTCAATCTTTTATATATTTTTTTTTCATTTCTCTTTCATTTATATTTGCTCTGGTCTTTGTTGCCTGTTTTTGTTCTACTAATTTTGGTTTTCTTTTAATTTTTTGGCTTGATTTGTGTCTTTGGGTGGTTTAAATGAAATCTTTCTTTTTTTTTTGATATAGGCACTTAATTGTGTTAATCTTCTCTGTTAACACTGCTTTTGCATTTATATGTCATATTTCCATTTTCAGTTGTTTCAGGGCATTTAAAAAGTTACCTTTTGGTTTCTTCATTCATTGAAGGATTTTGGATATGTCTGGCTGTGTGCTTCTGAGATTGTAGATGTGTAGGTAGCTTTTCTCAGATGCATTCCAGGGGCCTAGGCAGTCTGAGCTGATCTGGGTGCCTTGTAGGGTTGCTTCTGCAAGTGAAAGGTAGATGATAGGTCCACCCAGGCATTTCTAAGTGCTTTGGCCAGCCAAAATGCTGGATGAGGTACTTGATACTTTGTGGGGCCTTGACGACTGGGCTTGAGTTGGTTCCTAGCTGCTTCTCAGAACTAAGGGTAGGTTGTCAGGGCCATCTGGCAGCTTCCTGGAGTTTCAGTGTGCTGATTCACTCTGCACAGGCTCCTGTTTATGTCCCAGGGCTACATGAGGGTAGATAAGGCCACCAGGTATTTCGTGGGTCTGCGGGAGGGTGAGTAGGACCACTAGACATATTTGCCGGGTGTCGAGACCACTTGGCTTGTTCAACAAGTCAGATGGCCAAGCTGCTGGAGGCAACCACCTGGATGTCCTTGGCCCATTTATTGATTAGGTTCTTTGTATTTTTGTTGTAAAGTTTTGTAAGTTCTTTATAAATTTTGGAGATAAGTGCTCTATCTGAAGTGTGTGTGGAAAAGATTTTCTCCCACTCTGTAGGCTCTCTCTTCACATTCTTGCTCGTATCCTTTGCTGAGAAAAAGCTTTTTAGTTTGAGTCCATCCCATTTATTGATTCTTGATTTGATTTCTTGTGCTTTGGGAGTCTTATTGAGGAAGTCTGATCCTAAGCAAACATGATGAAGATTTGGGCCTACTTTGTCTTCTATTAGGTGCAGGGTCTCTGGTCTAATTCTATGTCTTTGATCCATTTTGAGTTGATTTGTGAGCGGGGTGAGAGATAGAGGTTTAATTTCATTTTACTGCATATGGATTTCCAGTTTTGCCAGCACCATTTGTTAAACAGGCTATCTTTTCTCCATTGTATGTTTTTGGCTCCTTTGTCTAGTATGAGGTGACTGTATTTATGTGGTTTTGTCTCTGTGTCTTCTATTCTGTACCCTTGGTCTGCTTGTCTGTTTTGATGCCAATACCATGCTGTTTTTGTTACTATTGCTCTGTGGTATAGTTTAATGTCTGGTATTCTGATACCTTCTGTTTCATTTTTTCTATTCAGTATTGTTTTGGCTATTCGGGATCTCTTGTTCGTCCAGATGAAGTTCATGATTGCTTTCTCTATTTCTATGAGGAATGTCATTGGGATTCTAATTGGAATTGCATTGAATCTGTATAGTGCCTTTGGTAGAATGGCCATTTTGACAATGTAAATTCTGCCTCCAAGAACATGGGAGATCTTTCCATCTTCGAAGCTTTTCTTCAATTTCTTTCTTTAATGTTCTGTAGTTTTCATTGTACAGGTCTTTCACCTCTTTTGTTAGATTAATTACCAAGTATTTTATTTTTTTTGGATGGTACCGTGAATGGAGTGTTTTTCCTAACTTCTCTTTCAGAGGATTCCTTGCTTATGAATAGAAATGCATTAGACTTACACGTATTGATTTTATATCCTGCTACTTTGCTGAATTCATTTATTAGTTCTAGAAGTTTTCTAGTGGAGTTTTTTAGATCTTCCAAATATAGGATCATGTGTTCAGCAAATAGTGACAGCTTTAGTTGTTCTTTTCCTATTTGTATCCCTTTAATTTCATTGGTCTGTCTAATTGCTTTGGCAAGTGTTCCAAGGACAATGTTGAACAGAAGTGGTGAAAGAGGACATCCCTGTCTTGTTCCAGTTTTTAGAGGAAATGCTTTCAGTTTTTCTCCATTAAGAATGATGTTGGCTGTGGGCTTAGCATAGATAGCCTTTACAATGTTGAGGATGTTCCTACTATTCCTATTTTTTCTGGTGTTTTAAGCATTTAAGGGTGCTGTATTTTATCAAATACTTTCTCAGTCTCAATTGAAATCATCATGTGATCCTTAACTTTAAGTCTATTGATCTAGTGAATTACATTTGTTGATTTCTGGATATTTAACCAACCTTGCACCCTGGGATAAACCTCACTTGATCATGGTGCACTATCTTTTTAATATATTTTTGTATGCGATTTGCCAGTATTTTGTTAAGGATTTTTGCATCTATGTTCATCAGGGATATTGGTCTAAAGTTTTCTTTCTTTGATGTGTCTTTGTCTGGTTTTGGTATCAGAGTGATACTAGCCTCATAGAATGAATTTGGAAGGGTTCCCTCCTTTTCTATTTCCTGAAATACTTTGAGGAGTATTGGTATCAGTATTTCTTTAAAGGTCTTGTAGAATTCAGCTGACAATCCATCTGGTCCTGGGCTTTTCTTGGTTGGTAGGCTTTTGATGGCTTCTTCTATTTCAGTGCTTGAAATGAATCTGTTTAGATTGTGTATGTCTTCCTGATTCAGTTTGGGAGGATCATATGTCTCTAAAAATTTGTTGATGTCTTTGATATTTTCTATTTTGTTGGAGTATAAATTTTCAAAGTAGCTTCTAATTATGTTATGTATTTCATTGGTGTCTGTTGTGATCTTTCCATTTTCATCACAAATTCTAGTAATTTGAGTTTTTTCTCTCCTCTTTGTTAGTGTGGCTAGGGGTTTATCAATTTTGTTTACTTTTTCAAAGAGCCAATTTTTTGTTTTGTCAATTTTTTGAATTGTTTCTTTTGTTTCAATTTCATCTCTGATTTTAATTATTTCCTGTCTTCTACTATTTTTGGTATTGA
Source organism: Sciurus vulgaris (assembly GCF_902686455.1). Lineage (NCBI taxonomy): Eukaryota > Metazoa > Chordata > Mammalia > Rodentia > Sciuridae > Sciurus > Sciurus vulgaris. The sequence continues at coordinate 61,703,203 of NC_136469.1, forward strand.
TCTGTTCTTTTTCTAGGGCTTTGAGGTGTAATGGTAGGTCATTTAGTTGTTGACTTTTTATCTTTTTAATGTATGAGCTCAATGCAACGAACTTTCCTCTTAGTACAGCTTTTATATTGTCCCAGGGGTTTTGATATGTTATGTCATTGTTATCATTTACTTCTGAGATTTTTTTATTTCTTCCCTGATGTCTTCTGTTATCATTGCATCATTCAATAGCATATTATTTAGTCTCCAGGTATATGAGTAGTTTTTGTTTGTTATTTTATTGTTCATTTCTAATTGCATTCCATTATGGTCTGATAGGATACAGATTAGGATCTCTATTTTTTTGTATTTACTAATGACTTTTTTGTGGCATAACATATGGTCTATTTTGGAGAAGGATCCATGAGCTGCTGAGAAGAAAGTATATTCACTTGATGGATGAAATACTCTGTAAATATCCATTAGGTCTATATCATTGATTGTATTATTTAGTTCTATAGTTTCTATGTTCAGTTTTTTTTGGAGCATCTATCCAGTGGTGAGAGTGGTGTGTTAAAGTCCCCCACTATTAATGTGTTTTGGTCTATTTGATTCTTAAAATTGAGAAGGGTTTGTTTGATATATGTAGATGCTCCATTGTTTGGGGCATAAATATTTAAAAGTATTATATCTTGCTGTTTTATGCTTCCCTTAAGCAGTATGAAATGTCCTTCTTTATCCCTTCTGACTAACTTAGGTTTGAAGTCCACTTTATCTGATATGAGGATGGAGACCCTTGCTTTTTTACTGGGTCCATGTGTATGGTATGCTTTTCCCCATCCTTTCACCTTTAGTCTGTGGATGTCTTTTTCTATGAGATGAGATATGATTTGTATTCCTGCTCATTTTGGCTTATTTTTGGTTTTTTACTTGTCCTTTTATTGGCTTTTCCTTTAGGGTAGTTCCTCCCTTTGCTGACTTGTGTTGTTGTTTTTTAATTCCTTCTCCTGAAATAGTTTGCTGAGAATGTTTTGTAGGGCAGACTATTTGTAAATTCTTTCAACTTTTGTTTATCATGGAAAGATTTTATTTCATTGTCAAATCTGAAGGTTAGTTTTGCTGGGTATAGGATTCTTGGTTGGCATCTGTGTTCTTTCAGAGTTTGAAATGTATTGTTCCAGGTCCTTCTTGCTTTTAGAGTCTGGGCTGAGAAATCTGCTGATATCCTTATTGGTTTCCCCTTATATGTAATCTGATGCTTTTCTCTAGCAGCCTTTAAAATCCTATGTTTATTTTGAATGTGAGGTATTTTCATTTTAATGTGCCTTGGTGTGGATCTGTTGTAGTGTTGTGCACCTGGTGTTCTTTAAGCCTCTTGTATTTGATTTTCCATTTCATTTTTCAGGTTTGGAAACTTTTCTGATATTATTTCCTTGAACAGGTTTTTCATGCCTTTGGTTTGTATCTCTGTGGCTTCCTCAATCCCAATAATTCTTAAATCTCAATCTCTTTAGTGAAGTGTTCTTTTGCCTCTTGCATTTTCTCTTTCAACTGTCTACTGGAATGGTCTTGCATTGCCTGCATTTGCTCTCTTAGCTCGTCTTTTGCTTCACAGATCATTTTAATCATGCATATTCTAAACTCTTTTTCTGTCAATTATACTGCTATGCTGTCATTGGAGTCTATCACAATAGCATCTTGGTTTGTTAGAGACATTTTCTTCCCCTGTTTTTTCATATTGTTTCTGTATATTCCCCTCTAGCAGTGAAGATCAGAGATACTGAAGTTTGCCCCCTGCAGGCTTATTATGACCCTGCAGTTTTCCAATACCTCTCCTTTGAAGGGGAGATCAATACCAGTAGCGCCCAATATAGAGACAATGCAGTCCTGAACCAGATAACCTCTATAAAGACTTTAACATTTTTAAAACAGGATCAGTTCAATTACTATTTACAATATTTCTAGTTGTGGACAAGAGATAGGGAAAGGATATAAGTGAGTAAAAAGGGGTACCTGTCCAAAGTTCTCCAGTCTCCTGTAGGTGTCTCAGGATGGGAGCCGCCCTTCCAAAGATGATGGCCACACCCTCAGGAATAATTCAAAGTGCCTGCACCAACCTCCAAAGGAGCCCAGCAAGGGTGTGCTGAGTCAGCACGGAGGCATGCACAGTGTTCCTCAGCAGTAGGGGGACAAGCGGGCAGGCAGGCTCAGCGCCAGACCGACCTCAGTGTGTGGTGTGGGCTTAGCGATGCCTCTGACCTCAGTGTGGGCAGGCAGGCACAGCAACGACCAACCTCGGTATGCTCGTTCAGTAATTCCTTTTCTTTGTCCCCCCTCCCCCCCCGTTGATGGAAGTGTGTCATATACTTCTAGTCAGCTGTCTTGTTGATTTTACCTCTTTCTTGTTTTTTGTAAAACCCCTAATTTTGGTTGAGTTGGCAATGTAATCAGCAACCTTACAGCCATGTATAAACCATGTGATATTGTTCTGGTCAAAGAGCTGTTGGTGATTCTTTGCCTCTTTGTTACTTTTTTTTGTTTCCTGAAAAGCAAACAGAATGAATGAAATGAAGTGTCCCTCTTGCCATCATAAGGCAATTATAAGAATAAATCACATGTTAGGGTTTTCAGAATAAAAAAATAGGAAGAGTTTGGGCATTAGTGCTATTGTGGAGCTGCTGCATTAACCCTGAACCCAACTCTCAGATATCATGTTACATGTTAATGGAGAAATTGGTAAAGAAAAACGCTTAGGAGAGGATTACTATACTAGAACATAGATCTGAAAAAAATATTGAAAATGTGTTGAAGAGATAACCAGTTGGAAAATTCAGTAAAGATAGGAGAAAAGAATGGGAATTGCCAGAACATATCTGATAGTAATTCTACAGGGGTTAACTGAAAGAATTTGATTTGGTAAAGAAAAAAGAGAGATGATGACTGAGATTTTTCTAATACAATTGAAAATTTGAATTCACAGCATTAGGCAACTTTTCACTTCTAAGTTTAGGTAAAAAAATAAGTACATATCTAGATGTATCATAGTGAAATAGTAGGATATCAAAAGGAAAAAAACTCTCTAAAAATAAAAAAGGCAGTTTAGATAAAAGTATAAATAGTTTTAGATTAAATATTACATTCTAGAAAGTTTAAACAGAAATGGTTTTATTACAGCATATTAGTAGCATATGTCAATGTTATGTGGACTAGTAAACAGAACTGTGACTAACTTGTCGGAATGTACCCAAAGCTATAACTCAGGACAGCTACCATGGAAACTATTTGTTGCTCTTGTGCAATTAGGAACTTATCTGTCTAATTGGGAAGTTGCTACTGTAGCTGCTGGCCTCAAAATTTCTCTCTTGCTACTTGATTATAAAACTGCATGCTCAAGTTATTTTACCTTGCTGCAACTGTCAGCTTGAGTCACACAGTCTGATTTTCCCCAGCAAGGAATTCCTCATGGCTTGCCTTGTCTTTCACATAACTCAGTTTCAAATTCAAACATACGCAAATGCATTTGAATGGCAAAAATAAATCACCACTAGCTGTGTAAGTATTGAGGAAATACAGTTATCAGTTCTATAGTTTTTAAAATACAATAAGGCAGAGCTGAAGAAAGTTGAAAAACATGCTAACAAGTCAATCCATGGTCAATATCATACATGTGAAAGAAAGATAACCAGTCAACAGCATAATTTTTAGTACCAAAATCAAGCCAGAAAACAATGGGATAATACCCTCAGAGTACTGATAACACAAATAGATTTTTCAAAAATACGGAATTTACCTTCCTTTCTGGAAGACCTATGAAACGTCTTTCACTAAGTGAAGAGTATATTAAACCTAGTGGAAAGTAGTAATATTTGAAAGGATAAATGATTTCTTTTGATAAGTTCATTTTACTTTTATCATAAGAAAATATTAACCTGAAAATAAATTTATATCAGAGAAAGAAATGCATTTCATTTATTAGTTGAAGGAAATAACACCATAGTCCAAAAAGGACCATACATGAGATCTCCTTTTAATTTTAATATAATTGTAACTTCATAGATTTTATAAAAATATTCCACAGCTCCCTGGAACACCTAGATCTACCATCACTGCATCTATACTTAGGAAAAATGGAAAGTACTCTTGTAGGTGTTCTACATTTTTTCCCTACCATTGAAGATGAATAATATTTTTATAATTTCAAAATGTATTCATGTCCATGATTGTAAGAATGGCAACAGTATAACTTTATATGATAATAGGGTTTCAATGAATACTTGTTCAACTACTAGAAACAGGAAATGCTATCTGCATGTTAATAAACTCATTATTAAATGGTAACCTTAACATAGTTTTAGCTCCAAATTTCAATATTTAATCCTTCTAGCTCTAGGGCTCAAGATACAACTATTAATAGTGGTTGTTGTTGGTTGTTCTCATAAATAATTCTTTGTTTGTGACATAATGAAATTTTATTTGTTAGTAATGGTAGGCAGAATTTCTAAAATGTTTCCCAAAGATATTGCATCCTAATTCCTGAAATCTGAGTATGATGAGATGTTCTTCTAATGACTAAATTATTATACATGGTAAATTGATCTTAAAATAGATTATTCTGGATTACCTGGATAAGCCCAATGTAATCACATAACTCATTAGAAACAGGGATCTTTCCCTGGGTGGGGACAGTAGACAGATATATTAGAATTATGAGAACTCAAGAGGTTGCTTCTTTGAGGACAGAGTAAGTTATGTGAAAAGGAACATGAAGCCTGTAGGAACAGAGAGCAATCCCAGCTAACAGAATGGAAATATGGGCTTTGGACTTATACCTGAAATATACCTGTATATTCTTCCCCTGAGTTTCCAGATTAAGAGTAAGCTTAGCTGACACCTTGATTTTGGATTTAGAGTAGAACCCAGATGTACCCACCCATACTTCTAATCTGTAGGATTGTGATCTAAAAATAAATGGACATCATTTTAAGCCACAAAGTTTGTTGGTAATTTGTTATAAAGCACCAGAAAAACTAATACATTAATCCACTAATGAAATACATGACTCTCATTATTTATACCAAATATTTTAAATGTCTTTAAGAAATAATTCGACAATCCGTCCAAATGTTTGAAATCCAAGAGAACAAGGTGCTTGTATTTTGATTTTAATTCACACTATATTCCCTACTCATCTAAAGTATACTTTAATATATGGAAAAATATCACTGCATAATTGTATGATGGATATTTTTGGTACTTAGGAACATTATTAGAGGATGATGTAATCACTGATTAGTATGACACCATCATTTGAACTAGATGAGTGCTAAAAATGCAGAAATTACAATGAAATGCAGATACTGAGAAGTTGATGTCTCTGTTAACCTTATTGATTTGAAAAAATTATACCAGAAGCAATTTTCATATTTAATAAAATAATAAATCATATTCACAAAATCAAGGATAGAGAATATAATGTATTACTAACTTTTCCTCATTTACAAGTAATGCTTAAGAATGTGACATTGTGCTATTGTTAGATTAGGACTTTTCTGCATTTCAAGTAGCATTGTATATTATTTTGTGTGGTCTAGGTCTTAATGGTATACTTTGAAAATGATTAGTATGGAAATATTATTTAATTTGTCTTCAAGTAATCAAATTTTCAGAGAACTTAGGTAATGTATTGTTGACTTAAAAACTTTTCAGTGTAATGTTTTATAATATTAATTTTTTTTGGAAAAAAAGATATACACAGTATTTTACTACCTTTGGAAGGAATCAAAATGAGGAAGGGAGTAATGGGTTACAAAAATATTAAGAATTAAGCATTTTGTTTTATTTTGAAAGAAAAAATCACTTTATGTTTGCCAAAATGAAGCCTGAAGAAATGTTTTGAAAACCTAATCCTGAAGTCCATGTCTAATTTGTAAATATATTAGGTTTAGTCAAGTATTAATTAGAATCAGAATTAAATTTGAAGATTGTAAAATTTCATTTATTTTTTGATAATGCAGTCTGACAATAGATTGACCAGGAATTTTAGAGTATATAAGTTTTGTTTTGAAGTTATAATAATTTCTAAAAAGAATGAATTAATTTTTAGTGTTATATAATTAAATAAGAGAGGAAAATAATGCTTCACTCACACTATGGGAGTACATTTTAATTAGGATTCTTTGCTTTTAGAATTTATATTTATCATAATCAGAAACATGTCAAATATACATTATTCTGATAATCTGTTTATCCACCAAACTTCTAATGGTAATATATTTTTCATTAAGGAAAACTTTGGAGGAATTTAAAGGAATAATTATTGTTAAGATGTCTATTTTACTTAACCTGTAGATTCAATGTCATACCTATCAAAATTCCATTGACAGTTTTTCACCTAAATGAAAAAAAAAATCCAATATTTGTATTGAATGACAAAATCCCTGGGAAAGCAAGAGCAGTCTTGAGCCAGATGAACAAAGTTGGAAGCCACACAATTCTTGTTTTCAAATTTCATTGAAAATACATAGTAATTAAAACAGTGTAGTACTGTCCTACAAATAGACATGTGACAAATGGAACAGAAGAAAAAGTCCAGAAATTAATTAATGTATTTCAGCCAACTAATATTTGATAAAATTTGCAAAGTGTGCTGGGAATATGCAATGGGGAAAGGACAATATCTTCAATAAATGTTGGGAAAAATGGACATCCACATGCAAAAATAACACCAAAAAACACAAAAAGGAAATAAGACACTTAACACCACAGACAAAAATAAATGCATTAAAATTTAAATGCAATACTGGAATTCATAGAACTCCTAGAAGGAATATTGGGGGAAAATATCTATGATGTTAGTTTTAGTAATGAGTTTTTGGATATGATACCCAGACTCTGGCATCAAAAGCAAAACAAACACATGTCACTACACCAGAAAAGGAATAAGCTAACAAATGTAACCCTGCTTAGAATCTTTCTTGTAAACATTCTCTAGGGTTATTGAACAGTTTCCCCAACTCTGGTATTTCAATTTACATGTCCCTCACAACTCATATTCAAGATTTACTCTTCTAAGTTATCAAGATGATTTTTAGTGCCTTATCCAATTCTGTTCAACTGGTTCTGGGAGCAGTTACATCCTTTTTTAAGAATGATTTTCTCTGTTCACACTTAGTACTTCAATCAAGATGTAGATGATAATTCTAGTTCCTTTTATGAAACATTAATATAAAATGCATTTTCTATTGTGTGAGGGAGAGCATGCAAAATAAAATCAGTATTTTCTATTTTTTGCTTGTCACTTACAATTAGCAATATAATTTTATATCTAAATTAAAGTATTTTTTCCTTCTAAAATATTATTTCTTATTTTCTAAGTCATATATCTCTAGAGGCATATGTTTATAATGATGAATATTAGGGATGCTGAAAAATGGCAAGGACAACATGTTTCTAATTATACTTTGCAGTATGCAAAACAAAGATAATTTGATTATCATCTGAAATGTCTTTCTTCTTTATAAAGCCAAAACTAAACAACTTGGATAAGCATTTTAGAAAATTGCTTTAATCAAAGTTTTCTATACTTTCAGGCAAACTTCACTATATTTATGGCCTCGAATTTTTTTTACCATATATATTTGAAGAAAGATTTTTTGATTTAAAGCTTTAATTGAAAGTTTGATTGAAGTCTTAAGTTGCTTCACAGATATGACAAGTTTCATTATAAAGAAGTTCTAAGTGATTTTTATAATTACATATTTGGGATATTAAGATGAAATTTTAGACCTGAATACACTTAGCTATGAAATAACAGCTAGAACAAGTTACAAGTTACCCCAAAACACAATTAGCATTAATTTAAATGCAAATCAGTTAGTGAGTGATTTATTATAAAGTATATACATAATATATATATATATAATATCACAAGAAATATAATAATATATCTTGTGTATATATAATATCACAAGAAATAGAAATGGAGGAAGATTTCAGAACTAGAAAGAGGAAGTAGTTCTTAAAGTTCCCGGATTTTAACTCTAGTGCATCATATGAATTCTGTCACATAGTTTTATTAAACCTGTTGTGTCTTGTTGCAGGTTGTTTTTCTAGTGAAAGGTTGTCTTCTAGGTGTGAGACAGATTCTATAATGCCTTTGTGACCCTGTACTCTCTCTATCCCTTTCATTGACCTTCTTTTCTATTCAAGGTCAGGATGTCTCTATCTTCTCTGCAAATCCTACTCTTCAGGTGTTTTAAACTTGCCTATCTTCCTATCTCATTCAGGTTAAAAATATGACAACTATCTTGAGGAAGTAGCTTGTATTTATGCCAGCCCTTACTCTGGGGTGTTGTTAGGTAGTAGTAATGAGCAGTGACAATGTGAACCACTAACATAGCAGGATCATGGGTTTCTTTGAATGGACTTTTACAAATAATCAAGTAATTTGTAGAACAGCAGTTGTACTAACCCTAAGATTAAACACAAGGAAACAAAGGGAGTCAATTAATACATCAAGAAGGAAAGATCAATGGTGATAACTCCTGGCAGAATTTGGGAGGTAAAAAATCCTCTTCCTTCCATTCAGAATTGGTATGTAAAATCCTCTTGCTTCCACAGGTCTCTGATATTTTAAAAACTATGATTTAAAAATTTTACCAGTTTTAAAGTTGCTGCTTAAGTAATAATTTTAAGACAAAAATATAGTTAAGAAATAAGTCACTGTCAGTATTTTCTTCGGAGGTCATTGTGAGGTTAGGATTTATGCCAATAGGTTTCTCAATGTATTTCAAAAAGGAAAATTTCATTAACAGTGCAGGCCCACTAAGAGATAAAGTCTTTCTGGTCAATTACTCCAGCACCTGCTTTAACATAGATTGACATGCAGATGAAGTCCCAATGGAATAGTCCATGACAGTACTGGTGAGGACCAACTAGGGTCAAAAACTGCCCTGACCTAAGTGATGGAGAAAGATAAACATCTGATTGTTAAAGATTGCAGAAGGTGGAACCCAGTTCTGGCAAACATCAAACAGCAATAACTTGGGAGTAGCATTATTTCCTTTGTTGTTCTGTGCTGAGAGATGATCCACTCTCTTGAGAGTGTTCTTTCCTTGAGCCTTACTTTACTTTCACACATAATAAAATTCTCTTGCTTGGCATTTCATGTCTGAATTTAAATTTTCTTTCCTTGGAACATAAGAACTGAGGTTTGAAATTTTAGGTCCCCACTCTCTTGTACTAGTGTGGTTCCTACCCTTCACTAGATTATGCAAGAATTTACTCCCTCTTTCCAGCCCAGACTCTTATAATTTTGCTTGCTCTAGAATTCATGAAATTCTCTGTAGTATGCATAGATGATGAGTTTCATATCCTTCTAGTTTTTATTCTGTCATGCTAGACTATGTGTCTTTAAAAGCTCCATTAATTACTCTTTTTTCCCTTGGAATAATTTGTGACAAAACCCATTCAGAATTTTGGTACATATAATTCTCTTGCTTCCATATATCTCTGATATCCTTAAAATATAATTTAAACCAATTTTGAAAGTTGATCTTAGGTAATAATGTTAAGATGAACAGTAGTTAAGAAATAGAGTCACTGTCAATATTTCTCAAAGGACAAGTTTATCAGAATAATATAATTTTAAATTTGTATATACAGCTCTCTATGTAGAGTGAACATTGTATTTATAATAGCAATTGTAGTTTAGGAATATCGGCATACATACAGTTTCATGTGTCTGAGGTAAGAGTATATCTGAAATTTCACATGTCAGTAGGGAGGGAACATTGAATTTGAAAAAAATCTGAATTTGGATGAAATCAGGAGTGATCTCTGGGGCTACATATAATTCAGTCAGGCTTGGGTTGTAAATGAGTTAACACAGGGATACTGAACATGGGGAATTTTTCAAGACTTGGACTTGACAGGATTAATTAAATGAAGCATATCACATGATTTGGCATAATGCAAACAGGCTGAACCACCTCCTAGGGAATTAATTGGAACCAGTGAATTTATTTTTTAACTGCCTGGAACACAATCTTTATGTGAACTGTATCAGCTTAACTAGTTTTTAAACATTTTTTTATTTTTTCTGTTTGCTTTAGTCTTAAAAATAAAAAGAGTACTAGAGTTATCATCTCTGTTCAGGGAAGGCAGATAGCTTTGAATGTTGCATATGGTTCCATCCACAAAGATAAATAATTCCAATGACAAAGATAGTAGCATGAAAGCAAACCTTAGGGCTTCTTATTTGTTCAGAACCCCATTCTAAGAATTTTACAAACCTTAATTATTTTAAATCTGTGATTCTTATGTCATTTTGGGGTAGGGCCCCAGTTTTCCAGATAAGGAAGTCAGACACCTTAGATTTACCTTTAATTTGCCTTGAGGCATATAATGATTCTCTGCAATGAAAGTTAATGTTGGGTTGTGCTTGAGGTTGATAATATGTATGTAAGAAGACAGTATGTTTTATAAAGTATGACTCTCAACATACTTTATAACAAGACTTCACAGTATGCTTCCTCAGTATCCAACTTTGTTTGACTTGAAACTTTAAAATGCTTCCCTATTTGTCTAAACCCTGATTGTTTAGCCTTGTTTTTTGTTTTTGTTTTTGTTTACATTGAAATTAGCTTTTCTAAATAGTAAGATTAGTTTAACACTTCTATAGATCAGGGACCAATCTAAGTGTTTTACTTATTTTAACTCATTTAATCTTCACATAACTTTGTAACACAAATATTATTACTTTTCTTTACAGAAGAGGAAACTGAGAGTTATAAGTTAAATGGTTTGCCTCAGGTCTTGAACACAGGCCTAGTAAATGGTAGTAAAACAGCAAATATTTGGGTGACCTGGAAGTCTAATGGTACATTACCTTGGGATTGTAGCCACAACACTTTCCTGTCTGCCAGGAAATCATTAAAATTTAAAAAGTTTTGGCCTTTATACATAATATAGATGAACAGAGTTTAAACTAATATCCTATTTAAAATAATTTGAGGAGAAATGAACTTTAAAAGTTTTCACTGAATAATTAGCTAATAGTTCATGGTATTAATCGTAGCAACGAATATACAACATTTGTATTTAATTTAGTTTAATAATATTAGTATAATTAATATCTATGTTGATTCATGTTGATTAAAAATGTTAATGTAACTGCATATCATATGAACCCAATTATAAATGATGAAAAAGGAAGCTTTTTGATTTTAGTTGAAATCCATTGAAAATGAAATGTTTTCTCATTTTTTGTAATATGTTCACATAAAACCATAATGCAGGAATAGTTATGCTGCTTATGAAAACATAAAATCAATGTTCTCATTCTTATCTGAAAATTTGATTTTTATTATTAAATTTGAATGAGAGTTGATCAATATCACTAAGGTTATTTTTAAAAAAAGAATTTGGCCCTCAATTTCACAATTCTTTTTATTCTACCCTAAATTATTGATAAGTGAGTTTATATATTTTATTATGAGAATATAGGTTTGGGAATTTTCTTTAACAATTTTTATTTTAATGATTATTAAAGAAATTTTTATATTTTTCCATTTTACCATTGCTTAGATATCTACTTGGATATTTTTTATAAAAAGTATATTTCAAATAAATTGCTTATTAATAGATTATATAAAGTATATATATAAAGGATGTCTATTTTATATTTCATATAAAATATATAAAGTATTAATATTTTTCCTAGTTATATCAGCACCAGGCAGCTATGATGTTCAAAAATCATATGAGATGTCTCAAGTTAAACATAAATACATGCCACCTCGTAGTTTGGTGGCTAAAGAAAACATGCCTCATTTCTTAGTGCAACTCCTAGGTGCCTAAGGAAAAACAACTGATGGCCCGGGTAAGTCTAAATTATTCTTTTAATTCTTTGTGGAAAAGTCTAAGTTTTCCCATATTAGAATAGGTTGATTGTAACCCACATTTACATTATCATGCCTCTGTTAAGTATGTAGGAAAAAAAAGTACCAAAAGCCCAAATACTTAGTGAAAGATTTAAGACTTTTTTCAAATATAAGAAAACTTATCTGGAGCTTTGTATTTGTTAATTTAACAAAAATAAACTTTACTGATTTTTACTAAAGCTAGTGAGGTCATGTAGCATTTCATTACGGGAAAAAAATGAAGAACTTGTAATATGCAAAGGTGTTAAAAGAGAAGGCATGTTACCCTGGTTTGGAAAATCAGTACGGTATGAGAAACCATTATGCCTGTTAATAGAATTAAAATTTATTTTTGTCAAACATCACTAAAACAGTTAATATAAAAAGATTAATATTATTTGAGGGTTTAAAATTCCAAAATTTTAATTTTGATTTTAAAATTGGGATTGATTCGCTATTAGTAAGTGGTATTCTTGTCCTAAAATGAATGTAATAACTTTCCTTGGTAATGGAGATAAATCCCTGTGATGTTTTATATAAAGAAACTAGATAGGGAATAGGAACAATAGTTTTTCAATAATATTTTTTTTAATGAAAAATCTAAAGCACGAGACTATAACTTGCTAGGCCATATAAGAATTCTTGGAGAGTGTCAGATCCATTCACTCTCCTTTGCTTTCTGTTGTCCTTTAACAATCAGTCATCATGCTACTTGAAGATCTATTTTAAGTTGAAATTTAACTCTCCTTTTCTTTTCCTTCTCTTGAACTATTGCACAATTATTGATTTATCAAGTTTTGGCTTGTTTATAAAGCAGAATTCAAAGACCTTTAGTTGTATTTCCGACTGCCACTGTAATATATGGTACGCCAAGAAGAAAGCAGAGAAATTAGTTCTTTGAAGTTCTAATAATGTCAATAACATCAAGCACAATCAAATAACAAAGAAAATAGCCATCTCAAGGTCTCTTGAAAGAAGTGTTTTAATCTTCATAGTTCTTGAAATTTTTTTTTTATTTTACTTTCTGCCTTACTCTCTTCTATATAAAAATTTTGTGTATATAGAATTTGTAGTAAAAGTTTAAGTGCCAGGTTTGGTACTGCAACTTTCATTGCTTCAGTGTTTAGCTTATGGCAAGTAAATTTGCTAATGGTTTCAAGAATTTTTATTTTCCAAAGTTGGGATAATATTTCTGTCTACTTGCCTTTCATAAGAATACAAAAAATTAATGACTGTATATCAAAGTTACTTTCAGAACCTCTTAAACTCTTTAGTAATATTACATCTTATAATATAAAACATGCTTTTTCTTCATGTTAAGCCAACACTAGCTTTAAAAGACTTTGAGATGTGAGGGGAATGATCTTATTATAAGGACAGTGATTGAAAGTCAAAGACATAGTGACTGCCAAAGTCCCTATACAACTGCAGAATATCCATCTTGCTAAAAGAAATGTTTATCATATTAATACCAGTAGTTCATCAAATTCGCCATCCTGCATCTTAAAGTAGTCTATATGTCAAAGGAATGATAACAGAAATCCTATATGCTTCTATAATCAACATATTAGGAAAAGTCATATGAATCTCTTAAGCTGTTGTCTGATACCATGATGTATGAATCTGATTTCCTCTGATATGTACAGATATTATAGTAATTATGGAATGGTTCATTATTTTAAATTTAATGGTATCATAAGGTATTTAGTCCAAAAATGTGGTTTGAGCATAGAACTTAGTAGGTGCACATGTCAATTCAATTCATATCTGTGCTTCATTTCGATTAATTGAAGATTAACTTTTATTTGTCTTTAACTCTATTAAATTTATTCACACCAAGGAAAGATGTCCAGTTTGTGATATTATCAACTCTAAATAGATTCCTAACTTTTAAGTGATTTTTACTAATGTTTTTATTATTTGATCAATATAAAAGAATTCCTGATTCTTGTAATACCTATACACTAATGTGGTCTTATGCTCTATAAATTTTTACAGTTCTTAATAGCATCTGCATTTTGCTGGGACAAACCATACCTTAAGTCTTTGATTTTTAGAAAAAAAAAATCATGTAATCAAAGATACAGTGATAATAGTTCCAGTTGTTATAGGCCTCTAGCCAGTGCCTATCTTATAGATGATGTCCTTTCATATACTTTTAGAATTAAAGTAGCAAAAGTGTTTATGATATTTCTGTCATATGAACATTGGTAATTTTATTTTACATTAATACCATTTTGAAAGGACCATTGTGTGCTTACACGGTAAAATTCCTTATACAGCTGATGAAAATTATGTGTATATAGATGCAAAAATTATGTGTATAATATGTACATATTTATGTATGTATAATGAAACTATAAGCTACTGACCTTAATTTATACAGCATGGGGAGATCAAGATGGAGTAGAAAGCAGACTATACTGCACAATTAGAAATAAACTGGAGAACAGTTACAAAGTGAAGTGGGTGATTAAAGAAATACACTGAGGTTTAATATTAGATTGACAGCTATGGAAGAATTCAGAATTTCTCATCACTAGAAAAGAAAGAAAGAGGGAAGTTATTGGTTCTGAACCTATTCCTGCCCACTTGCCAGGGTCCAGGGGAAGAGGTTACACAACAGTAGAGAAAAAATCAAAGTAGGACAAATTGCTTTGGAGGAGGTGGTAGGAAAGAAAATTATACCCAATTTAACCGATACAGAAGCTACATAGCTAGATGATGAGTGACAAGTGCCTGTTTCTTGTAGCTAGCGAATTGAGAGATGTGGCCAATAGCCATTCTGTGATGGTCTTTGTGATGGTTTGAATACGAAGTATTCCCCCCCGGGGGTCTGTTTTAATTAAATATTCAGAGATGAAATTGTAAGAGTTCTAACCTAATCCTGTCCAATCCCTATTTGATTGAACTAACTGGATGGTAACTGCATGCAGAAAGTGGAGGATAAATGGAGATTTATACCCCACTTGGTTCACCTGGGGGTGTCCCCTAAAAGAGTGCATAATCCTTGTGCCTCTCCTTCCCTCTTCCTGACTCCACCATCTTTCCTCCACTGAAACTTTCCACCAATGATGTGCTGCCTCACCTTGGGCCCAGATCAATGGAGTCAGCACTATATGGAATGAGGCCTTGGAAACCATGATCCCCAAATGAATTTTTGCTCCTCTAAGTTGTTCTTGTCAACAACTTAGAGGAGCACCTTGACTACACCTTGGCAAAAGTTGACTAACACAGTACTGGTATTGTCAGCTATGTTGGGTTGTTTTGATTCCCCTTATTTTTCATTATTGCATACTTTCATACAATTTTATTTGCTTTTTCCTTCTTTTTAAAATTAGGTTTGTTGGAATTATCTTTTACTTTTTCTTTTTTTCTTTTTAAACCTCACACTTCTATTTTTTCTTCTTCCTCTTTCTCATTTTTATGTTGTATTTACTCTCCCCCGTCATTTTAATCTATTAATTGGAGCTATTCTTTATATCTTTTCTATTTCTCATTGTATACTCTTCTTTCTTCTTCTTCTTTTCCTATCTCTCATGTCTTTCCCCTTTCCTTTTTTGCATTTTCATTCTTTCCCTTTTCTTTATATGTTCTACTTTGTTTAAACTTATTTTTGGGATTCTTTATTGCCTAATTTTCAACTCATTCTATCTTATTACTGCCCTGTTTGTCTTTTTGATTTATGGAGTTGTAAAGAATATTTTCAGTATATGTCATTATACGTTAGTGTATGGGTTGCTTTCAAGCAGCTGCTGTTACTGGTAATTAATCTCTCAAAGTAGTGTTAGGATTTCTCATTGTAGTGTGAACATATGGAGCAGGTTTCTTTTTTGGAAAGTAGGGACACCACCACATGAGTCACATCTCTAGTCCTATTTTGTATTTTATTTAGAGACAGGGTTCTCACTGAGTTGCTTTAATGCCTCACATTGCTGAAGTTTGGCTTTGAACTTGCAATCCTCCTGCCTCAGTCTCCTGAGCCACTGGATTACAGGCTTGCAGTAGGTTTCTTTGATGCTGAGATATACCCTTACCTGGGGTACATAGTTAAAAGAAAGTATCTCACTAAAAAAAAAAAAAAAAAAAAACACATAATAGTAGAAGAAACTATCTATCCCAGCATATGAACAAATTTCAAATAGAAATACAGTAAATGTTAAAAAACAATGTTATAAGATACCTTCAATAGTTTATAAATTTTGAATAACTGAACCCATAGATATTAATGGAAGAAATGTGGACAAAGCATTCAAATGTTTGATTGTTGATAGATGAATTAAAAGAGTCTCAGGAATAAATTAAAGGAGAAAATACAGGATATGAAAGAACATTTCAATACAGAGATAATGACTCTGAAAAGAACCAAACAGAAATCGTGGAAAGGAAAAACTCAATCAAATAAAAAGCTTAATAAAAAGTCTCACTAATCAAATAAATAGAAGAAAGGATAGCAAGTTCAAAAGACAAGGTGGACAATTAGTATATTCTGACAGTAATAAAGTAAAAAAAAGTTATGAACAGAGTATACAAGTGCTTTCGGAGAAAATTAAAAAAGACCGAAGTTAAGAACTCATAAGTCTTAAAGGAGGGGAAATACAGTCTAATGGCATAGAAAACATTAAACGAAAAAGTAGCAGAAAATTTCCTTAATTTTGGGAATGAGGTGGACATGCAAGTACTGGAGGCATTTAGAACTCCAAATAGATATGACCACCAAAGAGATTCTCTTTTACAATATGTTATAATTGAAATGCAAATATTTGGAATAAAGAAAGAATATTAAAAGCTGCAAAAGTGAAGTCCCAAGTCAATTATAAAGGGCAGGAGGGCATGGAATAAAGCATTTCAAGCTTGAAATATAGTAACTGACAACATAGATTACCACATGCAGAAACGCTATCATTCAAGATCAAAGGAGAAATTAAACCTTCCAAGATAAGTAGTAACCAAAGGAATATATAAGCATTAAGTAAAGATTGTAGAAAAGATTTAAAGAAATCGTACACACAGAGGAGGAGAATAAAAATAACCAAAAGAGTATGGGAAACAGTAAATTATGTTAGAAGTGTAGATAGGCAAATGAGTATTAGTAATGAGTCAAGCATTAGAAGTAAAAAAATGACATAACTTTCTCTATAATAACACTGAGTATAAATGGTCTTAATTCTCCAATTAGAAGACATACAGTGGCTGTTTGGATTTAAAAAAAAAAAAAGCCAACTGTATGTTTTCTCCAAGAAACATACCTTATAGGAAAAGATGTTCACAGACTGAAAGTGAAAGGATGGAAAATGATATATTCCTTGCAAATAAAATACGAAAGTGAGCAAGGTAACAACTCTCATAACAGACAAAGTAGACTTCAGGTCAAAATTAGAATTGGCAAAGGACATTATATATTGCTAAGGGGAACAATCCAAGAAGAAGATATAATAATTGTAAATATACCCCAAATATTGGTGAACCCATTTTCATAGAACAAACTTTACTCAATATAAGGGAACTGATAAGATCCAAGCAGTAGTAGTAGAGGACCTCAGATACCACTTTCCCTATCAGATAGGTCATCAAGACAAAAAAATCAAAGACACAGCAAATATAAACTGTACTATAGATAAACAGTATAGTAGACAGCTACAGATTATTACTTTCCAATTATGCCTGAATCCACAACTTTTCAGCCAGACTTGATCATATATTATATCGTAAAGCAAATCTTAGCTAATAGAAGTTCATATTTTACTGCAGTGCTATAGTAACAAAAACTGCATGGTACTGGCATAAAGACAGATACATAGACCAATGGAACAGAATACAAGAAACAGAGAAAAACTCACATGGTTATGGTCCTCTGATTTTTGATGAAGTTGCCAAAAACATACTTTGGGGAAAAGGACAGCCTCTTTGACAAATAGTGCTGGGAAAAATGTATATCTATATGTTGAAGAATAAAACTGATACCTCTCTCTCACCCTGTACTAAAATCAATTAAAAATGGATCAAAGATGTACGTATTAGACCAGAAACTTTGCAATTGTTAGAAGAAAATATAGGGAATACTCTTTAACATATAGGCACAGATAATGACTACCTGAATAGGACTCCAATAGCTCAGGAAATAATAGCAAGTATCAATAAATGGGATAGCATCAAATTAAAAAGTTTCTGAGCATGAAAGGATTTAAGAGCATGATGAGATATGCTACAGAATGGGAGAAAAATCTTTGCCAACTACTCTTATAACATAGGATCAATATCTGGAATATATAAATAACTCAATAAACCCAGCACAAAAAGAACAAGTAACCATTCAGTAATTTGGCAAATAAACTAAACAGATTCTTCACAAAAGAAGTACAAATGGCCAAGAATTATATAAAAAGTGTTTAACATCTTTAACTATCACGAAATGCAGGTCAAAACCACACTGAGATTCTGTCTCACTTAAGTCAGAATAGTACTTACCAAGAATATAAATAAGAATAAATGCTGGCAAGGATGCAGGAAAGAAAGGAACTTTTATGTACTATTGTTGGCAGTGTAATTAATATAATCATTTTGGAAGTCCATATGGAAGGGTCCTCAGAATACTAAGAACTAAAAACAACTACCATATGATGCAGCAGTACACCTCATTGGTAAATCATCCAAAAGAATTAAAGTTAGTACGCTCAGAGATACATGCATACCCATGTTTACAGAGTATAATTCATAGTAGCCCAAGTTATGGAATTAGCTGGAGGTATCTGTCAACAGAAAGGGTAAAGATAATGCTGTATGTATACACATATTACATAATATGTCACATTTATACAGCCATAAAGAAGAACAAAATGACCCTCATTTGCAAGGAAATGGATGGACCTGGAGAGCATCATGTTAAATGAAATAAGTGAGATTTAGAAAGACAAGTATGGTATGCTTTCTCTCATATGTGGAAAAAGAAGAAAGGGAAGAAAAAAGGTGTCATGAAAGTTACAAGGAAGAGCAATAGGGTAGAAGAAGGGGACCCAGAGGAGAAGGAGAAGAATGGAAGTGTCATCTAAGAATGGATGTACCACTATGCCATATTGAAACTCACCACCCTGTATAATTAATATGTACCAATAAATAAATAAATAAATAAATAAAATTTATAGAGCACGATGTGCCTATTTGTTAACTTGGGTCATGATATTACTAAGAATTGAGTATTTTGCTTAGAAATTAAATTTATGTTATTATCTTTCTAAGTATAGATAAATGAATGAGTAAATTAAAATTATTAGATATCTTAAATTTGTAGGTAAAATAGTTAAGAACTGAAGCTGGCATATGAATAACCTCATCTGATTTAAAAACTTATAGGATATTTATTTAGTCAACATTTTATAGTCACATATTTATTTCAAATTATGTTAGAACTTTTACTAACAAATATGCAAGTGCTTTTGTTTTATTTGTAAATGAAGACTTTTCTATGAATATATTGAAGAAAGATAAAACTTATTTTCATTAGTCTAAATTAAGGAGGGAAATAGCATATTTGCAATCAGTATGCTGTATAATATTCAATGTTGTGTAACCAATAAAAACACATTAGAATCATTTAATGAAAAATTTATTAAATGAGGTGTATCACATTATAAAGCAATCTCCTATTATTATACCAAGTTTTAATTCATGGATATGTAAATGATTTCGTGATTTTTCCAACTCAGGTAAAGTGGAAGAGTACTTAAATATCACTTTATCTCTTATATTGACCTGTTTGGGGGCATTTAAGGAGAGAATGCTTAGACAATTTAAACAGAAAACAGGTAAAAACATTATTGAGAGTATGGAAAACTGAAACTCTTATAAATTGAGCTGAAAATGTAAATTGCTATCAATGTTTTTCAGGGACAGGTTTGCAGAATATTTCAAATATGCATGCCATTTTACCCCAAAGTTCTACTTATGGGATTATTCTAAGGGATTAATTAATGATCTCCTCAAAATTTAAGAATCAACAATATTCATAATAGAACAGTAATAATAAAAGTTTAAAATACTCTCAATGGTAACAAAAATGGGTTTAGTTAATTTTTATTTATCAACTTCAATAGAGTCTGAGGAAAATTTTAGAAATAGCATGTTTTATAAAACTGGAAAATCTTGGTAAAAAGACAGGATTTATTCATTCAGTTATTTTACAAATATGTAGTGAGATTCTCTTATGTATCAAGCACTTCTCTAGGGATTTGTTATACATCAGTGAACAAAATGTATTCCTGTTCTTCAGAGCTTAATTTCAGGTATAAGAGACAGTTAATAAATGAAAGAACTAGATGGAAAGATTGCAAGATGAAAAACAGAAGGAAGAAAGGGAGCAAGGTAGGAAAACAAGTATTTATAAATGCTGTGGGGGAAAATTAGAGAAGGAAGAAGTTTAGAATAGGCTGTGCATCAGTTTCAAACAGAACCAGCTCCAAGTCCCTGAGCCATTGTGTGGCGAGCTCTGGCCCACCCGCAGGTTGCTTCAGAGACCAGGACAGGGCAGCCAGGGACTTCTCCAAGCAGCCCGGCTCCCTCCGGTGGGAAGCTACTTTCTAGGCTAGCTTCTTGGAGCAGACTGCCCAGTGAGAGCCTTTCTACACAGAGCCAGCCACAAGTCCCAAGCCAGCGGACACCTCCAACCCGCAAGCAGCCTCAGGGACCAGGGCAGGGCAGCCAGAGACCACTCCAGGTGGCCCTGTCCCCCTCCGGCCACAGGCGTTTTCCATGGGGCGATCCAAGATGGCGGACTAGAGGGTGACTGCATCTCCAGTTGCTCCAGAACCCAGGATTCAAGAAGGGGAGGCATTGAGAGACTCGGACTAAAATAGAACCACGGGTGAGTCTCCCCCACCTGGTGAAGCTCGGCCCCGGCAGCAAGCCTGGATTCGGGTGGCTTATTTTAGAGTAAGGCAGAGCAGCTAGCGTCCTCCCCAGGCAGCCCAGAGCACTCCGGTGGTGGGCCCCTCCCACAGGGCCAGATTCTCCAGCTTCTCGGAGCAGGCCCCCAGTGAGAGCCTTTCCGCACAGAACCAGCTCCAAGTCCCTGAGCCAGCATGCGGCGAGATTTGTCCGCCCGCAGGTTGCTTCAGAGACCAGGACAGGGCAGCAGGGACTTCCCTCCAGCGGGAAGCACCTTTCTAGGCTAGCTTCTCGGAGGAGACCGCCCAGTTGAGAGCCTTTCTACACAGAGCCAGCCACAAGTCCCCAAGCCAGCGGAGACCTCCAACCCGCAAGCAGCCTCTGGGACCAGGGCAGGGCAGCCAGAGACCTCTCCAGGTCTCTCTACCTGGAACCAGTAGCAGGTTAGGGGCAGCTTTCTTTGGAAGCACTGCATTTTCAAGTTACCCCAAGATTTCAGGGTACTGAAGGCTGGGAGGTGATACACTGGAAATCTACAGGGACACTATAAGCCAGGAGAGGAAATCTGCAATATCACAGAGTCCCACTGACATCTGACCAATATGAGAAAACAAGGGAAGAAAATGTCCCAAACAAACCTAGATACTATATCAATAAAACCCAATGACAGCACAGCAGAAGAAATGTCAGAAAGGGAGTTCAGAATGTACATAATTTAAAAAATCAGGGAAGCAAACGAGTAGATGAAAGAGCAAATGCAGACATTGAAGGAGGAGATGAAAGAGCAAATGCAGGCATTAAATGATCGCACCAAACAACAGTTAAAAGAGCAAATACAGGAAGCAAGAGATCATTTCAATAAAGAGTTTAGAGATACTGAAAAAAAAAAAAACAAACAGAAATCCTTGAAATGAAGGAAACAATAAACCAAGTTAAAAACTCCGTAGAAAGCATAACCAATAGGATAGAACACCTGGAAGACAGAACCTCAGATATTGAAGACAAAATATTTAATCTTGAAAACAAAGTTGACCAAACAGAAAAGATGGTAAGAAATCATAAATAGAATCTACAAGAATTATGGGATATCATGAAGAGGCCAAATTTAAGAATTATTGGGATTGAGGAAGGCTTGGAGAAACAAACCAAAGGAATAACAATGTATTCAATGAAATAATATCAGAAAATTTCCCAAATCTGAAGAATGAAATGGAAAACCAAGTACAAGAGGCTTATAGGACTCCAAATATACAAAATTACAACAGACCCACACCAAGGCACATTATTATGAAAATACCTAACATACAAAATAAAGACAGAATTTTAAAGGCCGCGAGAGAAAAGAATCAAATTACATTCAGGGGGAAACCAATAAGAATATCAGCAGATTTTTCAATCCAGACCCTAAAAGCTAGAAGGGCCTGGAACAACATTTTTCAAGCCCTGAAAGAAAACGGATGCCAACCAAGAATCTTATACCAGCAAAACTTACTTTCAGATATGACGATGAAATAAGATCCTTCCATGATAAACAAAAGCTAAAGGAATTTACAAAACGAATGATGGCATTACAGAACATTAACAGCAAAATAATCCATGAGGAAGAGATGAAAAACTACGATGCAAATCAGCAACGGAATAGCCTAAAGGAATAGCCAAATAAAGAGGAAACCAAATCACGTCAAAAAACAAAAATGAGTCAAATGACTGGGAATACAAACCATATCACAATAATAACCCTGAATGTTAATGGCTTGAACTCATCAATCAAAAGACATAGACTGGGAGAATGGATTAAAAAGAAAAATCCAACAATATGCTGCCTGCAAGAGACTCATCTCATAGAAAGAGATACTCATAGACTAAAGGTGAAAGGATGGGAATAAACGTCCATGCACACGGACATAGCAAAAAAGCTGGAGTATGCATGCTCATTTCAGATAATGTGGACTTCAAGCCAAAACTAGTCAGAAGGGATAAAGAAGGACATTACATACTGCTTAAGGGAAGCATAAATCAGCAAGACATAACAATCATAAATATCTATGCCCCAAACGTTGGCTCATCCATGTATGTCAAGCAAATCCTTCTCAATTCTAGAAATCAAATAGACCACAACACAATAATACTAGGCGAATTTTAACACATCTCTCTCACCGCTGGATCGATCGTCCAAACAAAAATTGAAAAAAGAAACCATAGATCTCAATAACACAATCAATAATTTAGACTTAACCAACTTATATAGAATATACCATCCAACAAAGAACGAATACACTTTCTTCTCAGCAGCACATGGATCCGTCTCTAAAATAGACCATGTTTTATGCCTCAAAGCTACTGTTAGCAAATACAAGAAGATAGAGATAATACCTTGTATTCTATCAGATCATAATGAAATTAGAAATAAATGACAGAATGAAAAACAGAAACTTCTCCAATACTTGGAGATTAAATAATACACTATTATATGATAAATGGATAACAGAAGACATCAGGAGGGAAATTAAAAAATTCTTAGACGTAAACGAGAACAAAAACACATCATATCAAAATCTCTGGGACACTATGAAAGCAAAACTTAGAGGAAGATTTATTTCATGGGGCACATTCAACAAAAGAAGTAGAAATCAACAAATAAACGTCTTAACACTATAGCTTAAAGCCCTAGAAAAAGAAGAGCAGACCAACACCAAAAGTAGTAAAAGACAGGAAATAGTTAATATCAGAGAGAAAATCAATGAAATTGAAACAAAAGAAACAATCGGAAAAATTAACAAAATAAATAGTTGGTTCCTTGAAAAAAATAAACAAAATTGATAAACCCTTAGCCACACTAACAAAGAGAAAGAGGGAGAAAACTCAAATTACTAAAATTCAGAATGAACAAGGAAATTTCACAACAGACAAGAGTGAAATACAAAACATAATTAGAAGCTATTTTGAAAATCTATACTCCAACAAAACAGAAAACCTCGAAGACATCAACAAGTTTCTAGAGACATATGAATTATCTAAACTGAATGAGGAGGATCTACACAACTTAAATAAATCAATTTCAAGCAATGAAATAGAAGAGGTCATCAAAAGCCTACCAATAAAAAAAAAAGGCCAGGACCAGATGGGTTCTCAGCCGAGTTCTACAAAACCTTTAAAGAGGAGCTCATTCCAATACTCCTCAAAGTATTCCATAAAATAGAAGAGGAGGGAACCCTACCAAACTCATTCTATGAAGCCAATATCACTCTAATACCTAAACCAGACAGAGACATATCGAGGAAAGAAAATTCCAGACCAATATCCTTAATGAACATCGACACAAAAATTCTCAACAAAATTTTAGCAAATCGCATACAAAAATATATTAAAAAGATAGTGCACCACGATCAAGTGGGTTTCATCCCAGGGATGCAAGGTTGGTTCAACATCCGGAAATCAATAAATGTCATTCACCATATCAACAGACTAAAAGTTAAGGATCACATGATTATTTCAATAAATGCAGGAAAAGCATTCGATAAAATACAGCATCCCTTCATGCTCAATACCATAGAAAAAATCGGGGTAGTGGGAACATTCCTTAACATTGTAAAGGGCCATCTATGCTAAGCCCATGGCTAATATCATTCTAAATGGTGAGAAACGGAAAGCCTTCCCCCTAAAAACTGAAACAAGGCAGGGATGCCCTCTTTCACCTCTTCTATTCAACATCGTTCTTGAGACTCTAGCCAGAGCAATTAGACAAACCAAAGAAATTAAAGGGATACGAATTGGAAAAGAAGAACTCAAACTATCCCTGTTCGCTGATGACATGATTATATATTTAGAGGAATCTGGAAATTCCACCAGAAAACTCTTAGAACTCATAAGTGAATTCAGTAAAGTAACAGGTTACAATATCAATGCTCGTAAATCCAATGCATATTTATACATAAATGATGAATCTTCAGAAAGAGAAATTAGTAAAACTACCCCATTCACAATAGCATCGAAAAAATAGAATACTTGGGAATCAATCTCACAAAAGCAGTGAAAGACCTCTACAATGAGAACTACAGAACACTAAAGAAAGAAATTAAAGAAAACCTTAGAAGATGGAAAGATCTCGCATGTTCTTGGATAGGCAGAACAAATATTGTCAAAATGGCCATACTACCAAAAGTGCTATACAGCTTCAATGCAATTCCAATTAAAATCCCAATGATGTACCTTACAGAAATAGAGCAAGCAATTATGACATTCATCTGGAAGAATAAGAAACCCAGAATAGCTAAAGCAATCCTTAGCAGAAAGAGCGAAGCAGGAGGTATCGCAATACCAGATCTTCAACTCTATTACAAAGCAATAGTAACAAAAACGGCATGGTATTGGTACCAACATAGACATGTAGATCAATGGTACAGAATAGAGGACATGGACACAAACCCAAATAAATACAATTTTCTCATACTAGACAAATGTGCTAAAAATATGCAATGGATAAAAGATAGCCTCTTCAACAAATCGTGCTGGGAAAACTGGAAAAACATGCAACAGAATGAAATTAAACCCCTATTTCTCACCGTGCACAAAATTCAACTCAAAATGGATCAATCACCTCAGAATCAGACCAGAGACCCTGCGTCTTATAGAAGAAAACGTAGGTCCAAACCTTCAACTTGTTGGCTTAGGATCAGACTTCCTTAACAGGACTCCCATAGCACAAGAAATAAAAGCTAGAAGCAGCAACTGGGATAGATTCAAACTAAAAAGAGTTTTCTCTCAGCAAAGGAAACTATCAGTAATGTGAAGAGAGAGCCTACAGAGTGGGAGAATATCTTTGCCACTCATACTTCAAATAGAGCGCTAATTTCCAGAATCTATAAAGAACTCAAAAAACTCTACACCAAGGATACAAATAATCCAAACAACAAATGGGCTAAGGAAATGAATAGACACTTCACAGAAGATGTACAAGCAATCAACAGATATATGAAAAAATGTTCAACATCTCTAGTAATAAGAGAAATGCAAATCAAAACCACCCTAAGATTTCATCTCGCCCCAATTAGAATGGCGATTATCAAGAACACAAGCAACAATAGTTGCTGACAAAGATGTGGGGAAAAAGGTACACTCATACATTGCTGGTGGGGTTGCAAATTAGTGCAGCCACTCTGGAAAGCAGTATGGGGATTCCTCAGAAAGCTTGGAATGGAACCACCATTTGACCCAGTTATCCCACCTCTTGTCCTATACCCAAAGGACTTAAAATCAGCATACTACAGAGATACAGCCACATCAATGTTCATAGCTGCTCAGTTCACCATAACCAGATTGTGAAACCAACCTAGATGCCCTTCAGTTGATGAATGGATAAAGAAACTGTGGCATATATATACAATGGAATATTACTCCGCCATGAGGAATGATAATTATGGCATTTGCAGGCAAATGGATGAAATTGGAAAATATCATGCTAAGTGAGATAAGCCAATCTCAAAAAACTAAAGGACGAATAATCTCGCTGATAAGCGGATGAGGACATATGATGGGGGGTAGGAGGATTTAGCATTAGGGTTAGGGTTAGGTCTAGGGTTAGGGATAAAGAGGGTGGTAGCAACATTGCCCTATGTAAATTTATGATTTTTAATAAAAAAAAAGAGGTGATTCAGAGAAAATGGGATTAGGGAGGATAGATCAGGAAGAAGGAAGTCAGGGAAAAGAAGATCAGGAAGGAGGTTAGGGAAAAGAAGATCAGGGACTTTCTCAGGTCAAAGAAAGTTAGAAAAAAGAAAAAAATGTGTAATTTTCAAAGTGACAAGGGATGTATTTAAAGCATCAAGTGAACCCCTGTTACATTTCCCCACTGTCAATTTCTAGCTTCCATTTCTATGGAAGGTGGGTGACAATATCTCCAAGCTATTTCCTGCTGAAAAGGGGTAATGAAGGGGGCTTTAGAATGAATGCTTTTTACTTGTCATTGCCATTCTATCTTCTGAGTTTTTGTTATATAGTTGCAAAGGGTGGAACAGCAACAGAGCAGTAAATGGAAAAACACATACAGTAAGAGCAATGATGAACAGGGTAGTCACAATGAGATAAAGAAGACCTAGTAGAATAGACTTAATATCTTCTGGTATCTAAGAGAAGAGGCTAGAGAACCAGTCAGTTAGGCCTGTCCCCATCCCATCCAAAAGGGATGTGTAGTTGTCAAGGGTCTACTGTAGTCAGGTTGCTTGTTGCCTGATCTTTTCAGTACTGGTCTTCACCTGTGAGAAGGTGAATATGAATGCTGTCAATAATGGAGAATGATTGCTCCATGAATATGAATGCTGTAATATGAAGGCAGCAAGATGTATTAGCTATGGCATAAATTCCCCCTTGCTCAGCTAACAGTCTAATGACATGTGATTATCTAGAACTACCTTGGTCAAGGAGTCCAGAGAAGTCTGTAAATTTGAGATTGACAGACTGTCTCTTTGTCCAAGGTAATCAAAGGTTTTGAAAGATTTCTAAGGACCCAATGTTGTGTCCCAATTCCCCATCTGGGTAATAAAGTGTAACCAAATAAGTATTCGTTGTCATCAGGAATTCTACCAGGGAGGTCCTGGGCCAGTCAAGTAAAAAGCTTTAGGGAGCTTTCCCAGTGAGCTGTTAAGGAATGAATTAAAAATGGTGTCACTAAATTCCCTAGAAAACATTGGGTGGGAGTTTTGAAGTTTCTAAAGCATAGTTATTAATTTTGCAGATGAACATATGTCTTTCAGGAGCACAGAAAACCATTGTTTCTTTAAAGAAATCCAGTAGTAGAAATCCAATGAGGAAATAATCCCCAACTTTAAATACTGTGTGATCCTTCCAAGATGGTCAGGGAAGAGAATGGTCAGTTACTGCTGTAATCTTCTCTGCAGGAAATTGAACAATATTTTATACACACAAACGTAGTTGTTCTTGTTCCAGAGGAGCCCTCATTTTGAGATATTCTGGAATTCATATTCCTCTATGGACCAAGAAAATGGTGTTAGATGCAGTAAGATGATGAGTAAGTCAGGGAACACTGAAAACTGTCTCAGCTGGGTAATGTATTACTTGAACATGATACATGATGGTGCATGTTCTGAAGTCCTATATTGGTGTCTAGTCTCCATCTAGGACCTGAGTAAAGTTTGTAACCGAATATACACATGGTCACCATTGTCCATAGAAGATCAGGTTCTTGGAAGGCAGATCCAGCAATCAACTGCCTGAGTTGAGTGGCCAGGGTATATGCTATTCTGACCAAACCATTGTTCTCACAGCCTAGAGAGGGAATGGGGATAAGCACCAAAGTTAAAAGCATCAAATCTCTGATTATGTTTTCGTAAACAAATATTTTAGATCCCTTAAGGGTTCAGATGTCCTTGCAGGGGACATGACTTCCTGCAAGTCTCTTGGTCATTTTTTCACTCTACTATGTTAAACTCAGGGTTTTATTCCAGCAAGTTTCAGGGATGTCATGGGTCATAAGAAGCATGTCATAAAGTCCTATCCACTTTTCTCCCAGTTGTTGCTCTTTCCAAGTCTTAAGTAACACCTGGTCTCCTGACTGGAAGGGGTGGAGAGGTGATTCCAAACTTGGAGTGGACCTTCTTTCCTTTTGACAGCCTGAGAGCTCTTGTCAGAGTGATTTGCTCTGCTTTCTGAGCGGATGTTTCTGGCAGTAAAGCCTTAGCTTGCAGTACCTGTTGTTCTGTGACCACAGTGTATCCAAGTACTCACTGGCCTTTGTCCATGAAGCAGCTCCTATCTGTGAAGAGGTCGCTGTCTGGCTCTGTGATAGGTTGATCAGACCAGTCCAATCTGCTAGAGTAGACAGTTTCTAAGATTTCTAGGTAAATGTTGTATGGTTCCATTATCATCTAATGGCAACAGTGTTCCTGGATTTAACATAGACACGACTTTAAGGTTGACATTGGGGTTGTCTAGTAGGATGACTTGATATCTCCCCATTCTCCCAGTAGTCAGCCATTCTGTTCCAGTAGGACTAAGACTTAGTGAGTGACAAACACAGTGATAGGCTATCCTAGCGTGAACTTTTCAGCCTCCTGTAGCAAATCAAAAGTAGCAGCTACTCTCCGCAGGCAAGTGGGGCATACTTTTGCTGTGTGGTCAAGCTGTTTTGATAAATTGGTCACTGGTCATGCTATATCTCCCAGCGTCTGTAAGAGAACTACAAGGGCTGCACCTTGTTTCTTATGCACATGGAATCTGAATTCCTTTTTGTAAATCAGGTAGTCCCAAGGCAGGGGCTGTCATGAGGCTGTGTTTTATCTTCTCAAAAGCAACTTGGCATTCTGGGGTCCAAAGGTTCTATTTATATTCCTTTTAATGCCTCATACAAGGCTTTGCTATTAGTCCAAAGGTAGGATACAGAATTCTGCCATTGTAGGGGGACTGACAAAGCCAAATCAACCTTTGTTTCAAAAATGTATCTAGAAGTGACTGAATTCCTATTAGTGCCTCTCTTCTAAGGGGGTACTGTTTTGTTTTGTTTTGTTTTGTTTTGTTGAAGGTGACCTTCTCCTTAAGCAAGATTTTGATGGCAGTAACATTAATGGCCCTCCCTGGGGTCCCATCAGCCCATACACTTTTACTCACTTTTCCAATGACCTCCAATGATATGAATTCAGTATCCTTTTCCTGGTTGGCAAGGAAAAGCTGGAGCCAGAGTTCATTTTCAAGAGGTACTTGCAGATGGAGCTGTTGCTTTTTGGGTGAAAATGTTATCTGTGCATTTAATTTACATAACAGGTCTCATCCCAGGAGAGGGCTTGGGTGATATGGCATATACAAAAAACTGTGCCTTAATTTTTTTCTCCCAATTTACATTCAAGGACTGGAGCAATAGATGATACTCAGAGTAACCTGTCACTCCAACTACTGCCAGCATATTAGTGCTTAAGGAGGTCAAATTAGAATTTATAGCAGAGTAACTGGCACCAGTCACCACCAGGAAGTCAATTAGTTGGGTCTCCACTGTCAATTGTACCAGGGGCTCCTCTGGGGCTATTGGTATAGAAGCCTCCAACAAGACCTGGAGCCCTGGGTCCTGTCACTCATCATCTGAGCTTTGGATTTGGGAAACCATTTCTTTTTCAGGGGAGTGATCTGGTCCTGGGGACTTCTGTTTCCTTGGACAGTCCCTTTTCCAATGTCCTTCCTCCTTACTGTAGGCACACTGGTTTTGCTTCAATGCTTTTCTGTCCCTCCCTTTGGATTTTCTTTAGGCTCCCTTTGCAGGGGTTGCTAATAAAACATGTGCTGATTTTTGTTTCTGTTTCTCTCAGGGATTGTATTATCTTAAAGGCAATGTCAACCAGCTGTGAAGGGGTTATACCAATTGCCCCTTCCACCCACTGAAGTTTCCTCCTTATGTCTGGGGCACTTCACCCAGTGAAAGTCATATTGACCATTTGAAGGTTTTCAGGGGTTTCTGGATCTACATCTTTGTATTTCCTGTATGCCTGATAAACTTGCTCTAAAAATTCTGAGAGGTCCTCATTGATTTTTTTGCTGTAATTCCTGGATCTTATTTAAACTTTTCTTCTTGGGTACTCCCCTCCTGAGTCTACCAAAAGACATTTCCGATAATAATTAATTATTGTATTATCTGCTGACACATTTGGGTCCCAGTTGGGCTCCCTCATAGGAATAGCTTCTGCTGGTGTAGGGGTTTGATTTGGATCCTCATCATGGAGCCTCTGAGCTTCTTCCTTTGCCCTATCACTAGTTGATGTTCATCAGCCGTGAGTAGCATGTTAAGCAGAATCTGTATGTCTGCCCGGGTGGGGCAAAATTAGTAATAAATAACTCAGCCATTTTCTGTGAGTCTTCCTGATAGGTTGGGTTTGAATTTTCCAATTCATCAAGTCAGAGGTCGAGAAGGGACTGTAAGTCCAGTATACCCCGCTAGATGCCCCTATGTGTTTATGCTGATCGGTTATTACCTTAAGAGGACTTGACCTGCCCTGGCAATGGGTGCTCCCCGGCAAAAGGAATGCCCTGGTGGGTCTTAGATGGGAAGATTGTCCCTGACCCCCTGAGCCACAGTCCTGTCATACCAACAGTGGGAACCCCTTTTCCTCCACTTTCCCTTCATTTGGAAGGCTCCATACGGGACTAAGAGAGCTAATGGGAGCCAGAGGTGGTGCCAGACAAGCCAGCTGGTCAAGCACCAGGTTAGAATTAGGATTGAAGGGGTTTATTATATTTAAGTTTATGAAATCCTCAACTTTCTCTACCGAATCTCTGCTGTCCTCACACACTAGAGGTTCTGCCTTTCTATGTACCATCAACTTAGTTCCTGAACTTAGTTCCTGTACCATCAACTCCTTATTATGTGGCAACATAAAATTTTGAACATATGAGATTTCTTCCCATTTTACTGCCCTTTTGGAGAATAGTTCCAACTGTAAGACACTATGGTAATTCAGAGTATCAGACAATGGGTACCTTTTTTCCCATTCCAGAACATACATTGACCAGACTTTGTTATGGTAACAGTGATACATGGCCCAGTCAGTCAGGATCTTTCCCAAAAGACCACGGGTGGAAATTATCAGTGTTGCCCATGTCTTAAAGGGGCCAGTAACGGATACAAACAACAACACAGACAGACAATTAGAGGGAATTCCCAAACCCAAGGCTAACAAACAGATGAACACCTACAACAGATCAAAAGGGAGTAAATATTCCTGGGTTTTCAAGTCCTGCTTAACCGTGAACCCTACACCACTGACACTACAGATGTCCCCAGAAAGAGGGACCAGATGTTCCCACAAAGAGGAACTAGGTGTGTGGAATCAAGGGTCTTGGTGTGCACACCAGGGGACTTACCAAATGGCCAAGGGTGTCACCACTTTCCTGAGTTCAGTTTCCTTTTTCTCAAAGTAGAGCAACTGATTGAGCAACTTGTGCAGTTCAGGGAGAGAAGGCAGGAGTTCTCTGAAGCAAAAAGAGCTTCAGCAACTGCTGGGAAAGTCCCTCAGTCCCTTCCTTTACTCACAGGCAAACTCACACTATCTCCCAATTTCTCCAGGTTGGCTCTCAAGAACTCACCAGCCACCTTGTATCCTCAGCATGAAAGTGGAGGTCACTTGGAGTGCCAGACCTCCCCAAGAAAGCTGGAGCAGGGGCTGCTCTCAGGTTCCTTCATGGTTAACAAATCTGTAACCTAAAGCTCAGTCTTCCTCCTTGATGCCAATCCAATAATGAAGACAAAGTCTTAAGAAAAAAGAAAATGTTTTATTGCTTCGCGAGTAAAGGA
Source organism: Sciurus vulgaris (assembly GCF_902686455.1). NCBI lineage: Eukaryota > Metazoa > Chordata > Mammalia > Rodentia > Sciuridae > Sciurus > Sciurus vulgaris. The sequence goes on from NC_136469.1 coordinate 61,735,258, forward strand.
GAAACACAGGGGATTCCTGTCCTAGATCCTTTGATTCTTTTAAAATAAATACTTTTAATTTAAAACAGAATTTAAATAGTTTAAATTATTTTAATTTCAAATAAATATTGAAATTTAAAAGATTTAATTATTTTCAAAATTTTTAATGAAGAAAAACAATGAAAGTTTAGAGCACATTTTTTGTTAGAAACCAAATGCTTAAATGATGATAGATTCAGCAATATATCATATGATAACATTCATAGGCTGAATTTTCCAGGTACTGAGACTTATTTCACTCAGAAAGTATAGCTCATGTCTCATGAAAATAACTGTGATTTCTGCATCACATTCCCACAGGAAATTATTTTAGGAAACAAATATAATTTATCTTGGAAGTTAATTGAACATATCCCATGAAGGTAGTTTTGTTCACTTTTTTAATAAACATAAGTAATACCTTTGATATAAAAATCACTGTAGTGTGAAAACTAATTATTTCTTCTATTTTCTCAGTGACGTGTAATATTCTAGCTTCAGAAGTACTATAAAGCTTATCAAAATGCAGTTCATCCTTCTTGTTGAATGCTGTTAACTGATTGCAATAAAGGTGTAATTTTTCGTTATTTTTCTGTAACTTCCAGAAATGATTCTGAAGTATTAAAATGCAAGATAATTCTGAAAGGCAAAATTGATCAGATCAGTTTGGGGATCTGTTGGTTCTATATCTTTATTCAACATGATAGAAATTTTATCATTGAAAATGAGTTAATTTTATTAGTTTTTGGCCTCACATTGTTTCTTTAGATGCCTTTAAATATATTTCAGTATTTGCTCATTTCTATATACAATCTAAGAATTATATCTGTTAATAAGTGTGTATCATAGATAAAAATTATCTTATGTAGTATGTACAGATTACATGTGATCTGTATTATAATAAAATAATTCATTTTTTGATACTAAAGAATCCTGGAAGATTTTGAGAAAAACTTCATTTGAGAAGGAGAGATTGAATATTCAAGGGGTGAAGGAGAGAACTGAGGAAACTATTTCAGAACATAAAGGGTAATAGAATCTAAGTCTAAAGCAGAATGGTTATCTTTAAAGTAGAAAGCTGACTTTATTTATTGAGATGGGAAGTAAGGTGTAAATAATAATTGAAAATAGAGAGTGGACTGCAGCAGATTATATTTTCAGAGATAATGTATGTTCTTCACACAATGCAGTGTTGACACTGCTGTCATCAAGTAACAAAGTGTGTTTCTAGTTCCCTGGCTGGACCTTTGGTACTGCCTCTACCAATACAGCATGGCAAAAGAGTTGCTATGCAACTTCAAAGACCAGATCATAAAAAATGTCTACTCTTGAACTGAGCCACCATGCTGTGCAGAATGCAGTCTTGGCAAGGACTATGTAGAGAAGAATTGAGGTCCCAGTCCTCAGTCTTGGCTGAAGTCCAAGCCAACAGCTGGTGTGGACTTGCCAGCAATGTGGGTGAACTATTTGGAAGAACTTCCAGCATCCAGTTGAGCTGCCTTAGCTCATGCCATGTAGAGTAGGGCTGGGTCTCTCCCACACAATGATTCATGTTTAAAGTACAGATTTATGAACAAAATGAATGATTATTGTTGAAAAACACTAGTTTTTTTTTTTTTTTTTGAGGGGTGGAGTATAGTTCTTTACATAACAATAAATGATTAGAACAAATTCTGTGCAGAGAAAGAGAAAAGTAAAGGTTGATAAATTTTGTTCAAATTAAAAATATGGAATGACTGGGTAGGTAAACAGGGCTGAAATGTAGATCTTTAAAGGTAATGTGGTCAAGGAACCTGAAGTTAATATACTGTGTAGTAAATAAATTGAAGATATAGCTCTGCCTGCATTTGAAGACGAATCATGAATAAAGTCAAGCACAGGCTTAGAAGGGTTATTAACAATAGTAGTGAACTATCCAAAAATAATGTGATAGAGGGGTGTAATAAAATGATCCATGTCCTACAATCATCTAAGAAAATGGCGAGAGTACATTAGAGCTGAGTAGATTAAAGCCAAAAAGAGAGAAAGAGCAAAATTTAGATAAATTCCTCATTAACACAAAAATATATTACATTTGGATAGGAATTTTACATTTTCAAAGCTTTTCACATACATTGTTCATACAACTAACTTATAAATTAACAATTACTGCCATTATTTATAAAGGAGAGAACTGAGCTTAGGCATTTAAAAAAATCTTGTTCAAATTCACATAAATAGAAATAGAATAAACAAAAATAACTATTTGTTTATTCATTCATTCATCCTTTTTCTTTTTGAACAGATAATATGGGCTAGGCATCTTGCTATGAATATATTAGAAAAACACTCAATCTTTTCCTTGAGTATCTTATATCTGGGTGAGGGATAATTGTAAATATGCACAAATAATCCCAAAATATAATTAGTAATTTTTTCTTTATCAGAGTCATTTAAAAATTACACATATTGTCTTGGAGCAGGAATTCTTTAAAATATATACCTATTCATTGTTCAACTTTTAATTTTGTTTTTCTTCATTTGTTTTTAGTGAACTACATTTTTTTGTGAAAAATAAAAACAAATTATATTTATATTTAGTGTCAGATGGAGTATCTGTTAAAGGTTATAAAACTTTGGTATATATTTTATAGTATATTAACAATCCAGGAAGATAGATGGTGACAAATCCTCATAGAATTCTAATATAATTATAACAAATATTATAAATTTCCATTTTTTATTTGCATATATTTAGTAGTTAAAACTATGTAATTTAAAATTTACAACATTTCATCTCTATCAATAAAGATAATTTATTTTGCTTATTATAGTTTATGATATCTCAAAGAGAAAATAACTGTTTTATGAAAATATATGTGTACAAAATAATCCTTGGTAGATCTCATGCATAGGTAGACTTTTTGTTCTGAGCTTTGGTACTGATTTTCAATTCTAAATGAAGCTGATTGATTTCTAGAAAAAATGAGTCAAATTTTTAGGAAAATACAAGGAAATTTTAAATAGGTTTGTCTTTCTATGGAAGAAGTTGCCTCAATGGTTTGGAAACTTCTTATCAGAGTAGCAAGTTGTGCCACTCCCTTTTCCACCCCTTGATCCTTGGACCTGTGAAGACTGCTACGGTTGAAACAGTACCCTGTGTTTGACACTGGTTAAAAGTGAAAGCAGTCTTTTATATATTACCTTGTCCCAAACCTACAAGGTAATATTACATAGCTGCTACTGTAACTGGACTTAAAAGGACATTTCACTATTCTATCAAACAAACTGCTTCAGGATTGTGGGAAACATGATAAGGAAGGAATGATAGATAATTCCATGTGAAAGCCCATTGCCATATTTTTTTGCTGTGAATTGAATTCCTTGATCAGTAGCAATGCTTTATGGAATAATTTCATTATAGATAATATTTTTTATTTGTTCTAATTAGTCATACATGACAGCAGAATGCATTTTAACACATTGTACACAAATGGAGCACTTCTCCTTCCTCTGACTGCTCACAATGCAGACACAAGTCATGCAATCATACAAGTACATAGGGTAATAATGTCTGTCTCATTACACCATCCTTTCCACCCCCACACCCCCTCCCCTTGGATAATATGTTCTATAACTCCATGAATGGTAGTCTTGGCAGAAGCATTGCATTCCTGGAAGATAAATCCATATCCCAGATAAGCATCTATTCTTGTCAGAACAAAAGTTCACCCTTTCAGTGGCAAAAGCAGTCCAATATTGTCAACCTTACATGAGACAATTGGTCAATCACCCAGGAAATATTTCTGTACTGGGGACTCTGTCAGTACCTGTAAGTTGGACATGGATACATATCAAATACCAAAGGATGTGACAATTAGCTTAAGCCAGATGAAATCACATCTGTTATATTGTGCAGCAGTTATATTGAAGTCACTCCCTTGTTAAGCTTAGGATAATCCATCATTCCCCAAAATCCAATCATGTATTGCATAGGCCATATAGGCAAGTTGAATGAAGAGGTGACAATCACCACCCCTGCATCATTCAAGTCCTTGATGGTGGCACTGAATTTTATAATTTGTATGTAATGTAGTATGCTTTTGGCTCACTGTTTTGCCAGGTATAGGTAGTTGTCATGGCTCCCACTTGACCTTTGTCACAATAATGTGGGGATACTTTCAGCTATTGTTTCTATTCCAATAATGCATTTCAGAATTGTACACCATAATCAATTAGTGCCATAGGCTAATTCACCCAAGTTAGGTATTCCAATTACTCCTTTGAACAGTAGTTCATTATGGTAACAATGGCCATCTTGCCTTTAGTGGTTGAATGTGCTGTCACTTGGCCCTTCCCATCAAAGTGTCATGTACTCCCATTGCATTTAGATTTCCAATTCAGTGGTTGAAGTTTGTTCTGTGAAGTCTGACATATAGAGAAGAACACTCATTTAGCTCTTCAAGTATGCTTAGGTTTCCCCTCACAGGTTTATTTTTTACAGTATTGATGGAATATTTTGGACCTTCTTCACTATGGGTGAGAAGGTATTAAATGATATATACACTATAACTGTCTAGTCTCTATGGGAAATATTTTGGTCCATATTTTATCCACACAACCACAGAAACTTATCCTTTTCTAATTCTCCAAATTCTACACTGATGTAGAATGTTATCTTAGTCCATGTCAATAAATTTGTCATGATCCAACTTTATGCTTTTCCATCATTATCCCACACTCTTAGTATTCACTCTCACACCTATTCCCTGCATTTCTGACTACATCAATTAGAAAACTCAGTTTTTTTGGAGTGTAATGAGCCTACTCATTGGCTGCACTTTGTAACTCACATTTTGACATAGGAAAAATGGTCACACACTCCTTACTTTTAATTAGTAAATAGACATTGAATTAGTAAATTCTTTGATAGTGAGTTTGTTAGCATGAATCATTTCTTATTCCTTGGGATTTTTATATTCCTGAGTAAATGACACAATTGATATTATTTCAGAGCCTGTACAGCTGGATCAGTTGTAAGATAGAGACTCCATCTAGAATAATTGTTGGGTCAGTCCCAAGACAAAAATTTAACTTTACCTTGTGTAGCAAGGAGGATGTCAATGAGGTCAATGTAGACATTCTCATCATTTCCTGGCAATTTTTTGTATTCTTTCGTGTGCAAGGGTAATTTATTTGTTACTGAAGGATAGAGGAAGAATTGAGGCCTTTTTTTAAACAGAAGAGAAGGAATGAATGACAGACACTTTACATGTTCTCAAACATGCTTCTTGAGGAAGGTTTAAGCTACAGCAGCTAAAGGAGCAATAACTAGAAACAATATGTTCATGAAAGATTTGGGAAAGATATTGGATAAAGGTTGAAAGCCAGAAGTTTCAGAAGTATTTAAAAGCAAATCTGTGAGACTGTGGATCCAAATAGTATTTCTTCAGGGTTCAAATGTGATAAAGTGCTGCAGACAGTTGCTGAAGACACCATTCTCCAGGGAATCATTTATTAGGATGGAAATTGAGGCAGTATCTACATTTAAAAAAATGTCACCCGTTGTTTCCAACACAAATGAAACAATCCACCCTTTCACAATGTGGTCACAGAGATCATCTGATAGAGAATTGCCTCTTATGGTCTTTTAAGCTTGGCTTGATTTTGAGTTATTCTCTAATTAGTGAACAAGGAATTCTGACTCATGTATAGGTTCCAGCACAAAGGAACAAAATGAGAGCTCATATTTATTCCATTTGTTTTCCTATACTGTGTTTTCTCAGGTCTTAAGAAAAGCCAAAGCAACACCTAAAAGCTTAGTATTAAGTCAGGTTCTCAAAGCAGACCCTTGGTAAAGGATCTATATGCAAATGATTTATTAGAAAAGCATACCTATGGAAAACTGGTAATGAGTTTGGAAAAACAGTAGTAGGAAGGAGAGGACGCACAGCCAGGGTACAGTCTGAGGCAAAGTACTGCAGCGGTTAGCTTAGCTTCAGCTTGATCTCTCTATTGTAAGTAATACATTAGAGTTCCCATCACCAGGTAATAGAGCTATAGCTTTCATACTCCTATTTTCAATTATGGATTAAAGGTCACTTTTGGGGGCAGAATAATTCTCACACACATATTGATTTCTGTGTTTGCAGTCATGCTAAGTTCCTGATAGCATTCCTTTATAAAAGAGCTGGATACTGATGGGAAAAGCATACCACAGCTGTAGGTGTGTAAATGTATAAAAAGGGATCTCAGAATTCTGGGTGGAACCCTGACATTACCTTAAACTTAAGAATCAATAAATACTAAGGTCTTACTATGGCCCAATACTGTGCAGGGTACAATCTTTGAGGAAATGCCAAAGGAAATTCAATTCAATTTAGTTAAATATCTGTAAGATTAATTAATCTATCTACTTATCAACCTATTCTGGAGTGAGTCTTGAAAGGAATTTAACAAAATGCACCTTAGAAAGACCTAAATTTGGTAACAGCCAGAATAACTCATAATTTAACATTGAAGATAAATGCACTTAAAAAGGATTCTTTTTTTGATGATTCCATCTTATTATACCAATGTAAGCAATGAAAATGAAAATACTGAAATAAATCTCAAAAATATAAGACTAAATCTATTGGTTAAAAATATTGATAGTTTAATCCCCCCTCCCCCCCCACAGGAGCTATTAGATCTAATTACTTTTTAAATCCTTTATTTTCTCATGTTTGTATGTTAAAATATCTTAATGGCATACGTATATGCAATTCTTTCTAGAACACATAATATTGAAAGCAACTTGGTGTACTTGACTAAAATGGGCTCTGGCTTCCTACAAATATATTGTAATTATGGCTACTAGGCAACTATCTCAATTTTCAGAGCTATTGTTTCTCAACCCATAAAAGACTCCATAGTTTAGTAACTATTTCATAAATTTGTAAAGTTTAAGTTAAAATATACTTATTCTTTTAAGTGTTGATAAATAAAAATCATATATAGTTATTGTGTACATGTTTTGAAATGTGAGCCAATTATCATATGTATTGCTTCACATACTTTTTATGGTAAGGATAAAAATGTATTAAAATTTTCTAGGGTAAGAAAAAGAACAAACTAGCACCAAAAGCAGTAAAAGACAGGAAATAATTAAAAAATTGGAGCTGAAATTAAGGAAATTCAAAGAAACAAGCAAAATTTCAAAAATCTGACAAAACAAAAGTTTGTTCTTTGAAAAAATAAACAAGATTGATAAGTCCTTAGCCCAGCTAACAAAGGAAAAGAGAAAGAAAACCCAAATTACTAAAATTTGTGATGAGAAAGGAAATATCACCAAGGACACCACTGAAATACAGATAATAATTGGAAGCTACTTTGAAAATCTATACTCCAGTATAATAGAAAATCTTGAAGACATTGACACATTTTTAGAGACATATAATCTACACACATTGAATCAAGGCAGCATACAAAAATTTAAACAGATCAATTTCGAGCAATAATTGAAAATGCCATCAGAGGCCTACTAACAAAGAAAAGCCCAAGACCAGATGTATTTGCAGCTGAGTTCTGCAAGACCTTCAAAGAATAAGGTCACCAATACTCTTCAAATTATTCCATGAAATAGAAAAGGAGGGGAACCCTTCTAAACTCATTCTGTGAAGCTAGTATCACCCAGATACCCAAATCAGGCAAAGACACATCAAGGAAAGAAAATTTCAGAACAATATCCTGATGAACATTGATGCATAAATTCTTGATAAAATACTGAAAAAACATACAAAATATCAAAAAGATAGTGCACCATGATTAAGTGGGGTTCATTCCAGGGATGCAAGGTTGGTTCAACATATGGAAATCAAAATTTCTCACCACATCAGTAGACAAAATCACATGATTATATCAATAAATGCAGAAAAAGCTAAACTGAAAAAAAATCAACATCCATTCATGCTCAAAACACTAGAAAAACTAGGGATAGTAGGAACATACCTCAATATTGTAAAAGCTATCTATGCTGAGCCCAAGGCCACCATCATTCTAAATGGAGAAAAATTGAAAGCATTCCCTCTAAAAATTGGACCAAGACAGAGATGCCCTCTTTCACCACTTCTATTCAACATAGTCCTTGAAACACTAGCCAGAGCAATTAGGAAAGAAAGTAGTTTGCTAATAACATAAATACTCCACTAGAAAACTTCTAGAACTCATAAATGAATTCAGCAAAGTAGGAGGATATAAAATCAACACCAATAAATCACTTGCATTTCTGTACACTAATGATATATCAGCTTAAAGGGAAATCAGGAAAACTATCCCCTTTACAATAGCCTCAAAAGAAATATTGGGAATCAACCTAACGAAGGAGGTGAAAGAACTCTGTAATGAAAACTACAGAATACTAAAGAAAGAAATTGAAGAAGACCTCAGAAAATGGAAAGACCTCCCATGTTCTTGAATAGGTAGAATTAATATTCTTGCATAGGTAGAATTAATATTGTCACAATGGCTATACAACCAAAAGCACTATACAGATTTAATGCAATTCCTATTAAGTTCCCAATGATGTTCTTCATAGAAATAGAAAAAACAATAATGAAATTCATTTGGAAAAATAAGAGGCCCAGAAGAGCCAAAGCAATCCTTACTAAGAAATCATAATATCTGACCTTAAATTATACTGCAGAGCTATAGTAAAAAAAAAAATGCCCTAGTATTGGCACCAAAACAGACATGGAGACCAGTGGAACAGAATAGAAGACACATAGACACACCCACATAAATACAGTTATCTCATCCTAGACAAATGTGCCATAAACATACGTTGGAGAAAAGATAGCCTCTTCAAAAAATTGTGCTGGGAAAACTGGAAATTCATATGTAAAAGAATGAAATTGAACCCCTAGCTCTCACCTTGCACAAAACTCAACTAAAAGTGGATCAAGGTCTGAGGCAGTAGACCTCAGACCTTGTATTTACTAGAAGAAAATGTAGACAGACTCAACTCTCCATCATGTTGGCTTAGGAACCATCTTCCTCAACAAGACTCTAAAAGTGCAAGAAATAAAATCAATAATCAATAATTGGTATGGTATCAAACTGAAAAGCTTCTTCACAGCAAAGGAAACAAGAATATGAACAGAGATCCTACAGTATGGGAGAAAATCTTTACCACCTGTATCTCGTATAAGGCATTAATTTTCAGGATGTACAAAGAACTTAAAAAGCTTAATACCCGAAAAATATACCCAATCAATAAATGGGCTAAGGAACTGAATGAACACACAGAGGAAGAAATACAAATGGTCCAAAAATATATGAAAAAAAATGTTCAACATCACTAACAATTAGAGAAATGCAAACAAAAATTACACTGAGTTTCCATCTAACTCTAGTTAGAATGGCAATGATAAAAACTATAAGTAACAATAAATGTTGGCAAGGATGTGGGGAAAAGGGTACACTCATATATTGTTGGTGGGACTGCAAATTGTTGCAACCATTTATGGAAAGAAGTATGGAGATTCCTTACAAAACTTGGAATGGAACCACCATTTGACCCAGTTATCCCACTACTTGGTCTATACCTAAAGGACTTGAAAACAGCATATTACAGTGATGCAGCCACATTGGTGTTTATAGCAGCTCAACTCACAATAGCCAAGAAAACAACCTACGTGTCCTTCAGTGGATGAATGGATAAAGAAAATATGGTATATATACGCAATGGAATATTACTCATTACTCAGCATTACATTACTTCATTCGGAACAATGAAATTATGGCATTTGCTGGTAAATAGATAGAACTGGAGAATATCTTATTCAATGGAATAAAACAATCCCAAACAACCAAAGGCCAAATGTTCTCTCTGATTTGTGAATGATAACCCAAAACAAAGTTTGTTGGGGAGGTGAATAGTAGAAATCCACTGGCTTAGAAAGAGGAAAATGAAATGATGGGAGTGGGAAGAGGAATAGAAAAGACAGTAGAATTAATTGGACATAACTTTCTGAAATTGCATTTGAATACATGACAAGGGTAACTCCATATCACGTACAACCACGAGAGTAGAATCCTAAATAGAATAAGTTTTACTCTATGTATGTATAATTTGCCAAAATACATTCTACTCTCATGTGTAAGTAAAGAGAACAGATTTTTTTTTTTAAATGAAGGAAAATAAGATAAAAAAATAAAAAGGACTGGGGATGTTGCTCAGTGGTTAAGCACCTCTGGGTTCAATCCCTGGTTAGACTGATCTATGATATGAGAGGTCAGATTGGTAACTACCTTTAATGGAATAAGGACTGAAAGGAAGTACGAGAGGCTTTGTTGGTGATAGGAATGATCTGTTTCTTTATCTGGTTACTAGTTACATGACCATGTCCACTCTGTAAAAATTAAATGGGCTGTACACTTAATAATGTGACCTCTTCCATATGTATACATCAATAAAATTTACATTAAAAATTAAAGAAAAATTTCTAGGGTAGTATTTATAATTTAGTAATTGCTCCATAGATGTTAATTTCTTTCTCTTTTTTTGCTGTTTTTACTTCAACCCTATGTTGTTATATAGTGTGTTATTCAAGTAAAGATGCTGGTATTGTGATACAGGTGATTAATTTCAAGCAATAGGACAGAGTAGAGATTAGTGTAGGAGAGAAGAGATGATAACTTGGAAAAAATAGTGAAATTATTAATATTGGGATGTACTTGAATGTAGAGATAACAGAAGTTACCAACAGATTGTATATGGCAATGAGGAAAAGATGACTCCAAGGTTTTATATTTGAGCAACAGATATTACTATTTTAAATAGGGATATCTGGTGGGAGAATATTTTCAGAGTGAAGTAGATTAGGAAATAAATTCTGTTTTGGACATGTTAAATGTGACATTCTATTTGAATTTTTAAAAATACCTTTATTGTATTTATTTTTATGTGGTTCTAAGGCTCAAACCCAGTGTCTCACATGTGCTAGGCAGGTGCTTTTGCCCTCTATTTGAATTTTAAGTAGTTATTTGGATAAATGTGTACAAAACGAAGGGGGGGGGTTTCTGGGTTGAAAATAAAAAAGAGGATTATTAAATAAAGATATTAAATTCACAAGATTATAGGTGATACCCTAGGGAGAACATATGTATCAGTAGGGAAAAAGAGTCCAGGATTAAGCTCTTGGAGCATTAGAACTTTCAGGTGTTCAAATATAGAAGAAAGGCCAATATAGATTGAATATATATTATATCATATAGTTTTCTTTTAAAATAATTATGTTTTAGTGAACTAGAAAACACATATAGCCCAATGTGTTCCAAGTATTTCATTTACAAAATAATTATGAGTAATCACCTAGGCACACTGAATTAAAATTACATTATGATCTCAAATTTTAGAAATAAATGTGGAACAGAATATAAACATCAAAAACACTTATGCTAAGTTTGAAGGAAATATTTAGAGACTACTTCTTTTAGTCAGCTTTTTCACTGCTGTGACTAAAAGATCTGAAAAGAGCAATTTTAGAGGACAAAAAGTTTATCTGAGACTCACAGTTTCAGAGGCTCTGTTCTGCAGGGCTCAAGGTGAGGCAGAACATCATGGCCAAAGAGTGTGGCAGACAAAAGTAGATCAAAGAGAGAGAGTGGAGAGAAGAGGAGAGGAGACAGGAGGGGAGGAAAGAAGAGGAGTTGGTTAAGGTAATGGTTATTAATTCTTTTAGTTTTATAAAGGGCTGTTACAATCCTATTTTCTCATAAACATCTTTATTTTTATTGGAACAATCTGAAAACGAGACTTTCAGGAAGAGGTATATCATTACTGGATTTAATAAAACTAATGCAGACATATAAATGTTGAGGATAGCATATTAGATAAAGAAAGCAGGTATAAAATTATTTTTACATTATGATGATAATAACCTGGCAAATATATATTCTAATCATATGGACAAGGAATAGAAAATAAAGGCAAAAATAAAAATGTTAGCATTATTGATTTTTAATAGTATTATTATGTTATTGTATCAGAGGTACGTTTTAGAGATAGGAGACTCTTCTATAGTAAAGAGTTGTCTCTAGAAAGTATCATTTCACCAGAGGTATGTTTTAGAGATAGGAGACTCTTCTATAGTAAAGAGTTGTCTCTAGAAAGTATCATTTCACTAGTGACTACGTTTTAGAAAACTCCTTGTTTAGGTTGGATATTGTGATTCATTCTTATCCATAGAATTGCATAGAAATAATGTGACTTCTGAGCTGAGGTGATTAAGTAGTGGGTATTCTTCCTTCACTCTTTCTCCATCTGTCAGTTGGATATATATCCAGGACAACTTGGAAAATCTCTTGTAGAAGGTGGCAGGACCACTGAAAACCCGGGTCCTTGAATACCTGGTGATAGGCCTTTTCCACCTCTACAGCTGCCCTTACTGACCCGGAGCCATGTAAATAAGAAACATTTATTGGATTATTATTATTTTCTTTTTTAGATCTTGCTCATATAATTATCTTATTTCTAAAAGCATGAACAATTATTTATTATTTTTAATATATGATTCTATTATTCAAATGTTGTTTGAGTGCATCCCTCAAGGATTCATGTATAGGAAGCTTGATCATCAGTGTATCAATGCTAAAATGTAGTAGGGCCTTTAAGAGGTGATATCTAGTAGGAGGCAACTAATAGTGATATGATCTCTCCCTTTTAGGTACACTTGCCATAAGACCATCTATTGTTAGCCTCTTCTTTTTTTTTTCATTTATAGCTGTTTTTATTTAATTATTTTTTATTTTTACAATTGCATTTTGATTCATTGTACACAAATGGGGTACATCTTTTTGTTTCTATGGTTGTGCACAATGTAGATTCATACCATTCGTGTAATTATACATATATATAGGGTAATGATGTCTGTCTCATTCCATCCATCATTTTTCATAACCCCCTCCTCCCTTTCATTTCCCTCTAAATCTAAAGTTCCTCCAATTCTCCTCTCACCCCCAACCCCCCACCCCCATTATATATCATCATCCACTTATCAGGGAAAATACTCGGCCTTTGGTTTTTGGGCTTGGCTTATTTCACTTAGCATGATATTCTCCAGTTCCTTCCATTTATCTACAAATGCCATAATTTTATCCTTCTTTATGACTGAATAATATTGTGTATATATAACACAGTTTCTTTATCCATTCATCTGTTGAAGGGCATCTAGGTTGGTTCCACAATCTAGCTATTGTGAATGGAGCTTCTATAAACATTGATGTGGCTGCGTTACTGTAGTATGCTAATTTTAAATCCTTTGATATAAACCAAGGAGTGGAATAGCTGGGTCAAAAGATGGGTTCATTCTAAGTTTTCTGAGAAATCTCCACAGTGCTTTCCAGAGTGGCTGCACCAATTTGCAACTCCACCAGAAATGTAAAAGTATGCCTTTTTCCCCACATTCATGCCAACATCTATTATTGTTTGTGTTCTTGATAATAGCCATTCTAATTGGAGTAAGATGAAATCATACAGTTGTTTTAATTTGCATTTTACTAATTACTAGAGATGTTGAACACTTTTTCATATCTTTATTAATTGCCTGTATATCTTCTTCTGTAAAGTGTCATCCAGTTCCTTGGCTTGTTTATTGATTTTGGTGTAAAGTTTTGTTGTAAAGTTTCGTAAGTGATTTTGGTGTAAAGTTTTGTAAGCTCATTTTAAATTTTGGAGATTAGTGCTCTATCTGAAGTACTTTTGGAAAAGATTTTCTCCCATTCTGTAAGCTCTCTTTTCACATTCTTGATTGTATCCTTTGCTGAGAAAAAGCTTTTTAGTTTGGTTCCATCCCATTTATTGATTCTTGCTTTGATTTTTTTGTGCTTTAAGAGCCTTTTTAAGGAAGTCTGATCCTAAGCCAACGTGATGAAGATTCGGGCCTATTTTTTCTTCTATTAGGTGCAGGGTCTCTTGTCTAATTCCTAAGTTCTTGATCCATTTTGATTTGAGTTTTGTTCAGGGTGAGAGACAGGTTTAATTTCATTTTTTTTTTGCATATGAATTTCCAGTTTTCCCAGCACCATTTGTTGAAGAAGCTATCTTTTCTCCATTGTATGTTTTTGGCTCCTTTGTCTAGTATGAGATAACTGTATTTATGTGGGTTTGTTTCTGTATCTTCTATTCTGTACCATAGATCTACCTGTCTATTTTCATGCCAATACCATGCTGTTTTTGTTACTATTGCTCTGTAGTGTAGTTTAGTGTCTGGTATTGTGATACCTCCTGCTTCACTTTACCTGCTCAGAGTTGTTTTGGCTATTCAAGGTCTCTTATTCTTCCAGATGAAGTTCCTAATTGCTTGTTCTATTTCTATGAGGAATGTCATTGGGATTTTAATTGGAATTGCATTGAATCTGTATAGTGCCTTTGGTAGAATAGCCATTTTGACAATGTTAATTCTGCCTATCCAAGAACATGGGAGATCTTTCCATCTTCTAAGATTTTCTTCAATTTCTTTCTTTAGTGTTCTGTAATTTTCATTGTAGAGATCTTTCACCTCTTTTGTAAGATTGATTCCCAAGTATTTTTTTTTTTTGAGGCTATTGTGAGTGGAGTGGTTTTCCTAATTCCTCTTTCAAAGGATTCATCATTTATGAATAGAAATGTAATAGATTTATGGGTATTGATTTTATATCCTGCTACCTTGCTAAATACATTTATTAGTTCTGGAAGTTTTCTGGTGGAGTTTTTTGGATCCTCTAAAAATAGATTCATGTCATCAGCAAATAGTGACAGCTTGAGTTCTTTTCCTCTTCATATCGCTTTAATTTCTTTGGTCTATCTAATTGCTCTGGACAGTGTTTCAAGAAAAATGTTGAATAGAAGTGGTGAAAGAGGGCATCGCTGCCTTGTTCCAGTTTTTAGAAGAAATGCTTTCAGTTTTTCTCCATTTAGAATGATGTTGGCCACAGGCTTAGCATAGATAGCCTTTACAATGTTGAGTATGGTCTTACTTTCTCTATTTTTTCTACTGTTTTTGGCATGAAGGGGTGCTGTGTTTTATCAAATACTTTCTCTACATCTATTGAAATAATCATATGATTCTTAACTTTAAGCCTATTGATGTGATGAATTCCATTTATTAATTTCCAGATGTTGAACCAACCTTGCATCCCTGAGCTAAACCCCACTTAATCATGGTACACTATCTTTTTAATATGTTTTTGTATGTGACTTGCCAGAATTTTTTAAGGATTTTGCATCTATGTTCATCAGGGATATTGGTCCAAAGTTTTCTTTCCATGATATGTCTTTATCTGATTTTGGTATCAGAGTGATACTGGTACCATAGAATGTGTTTGGAAGGATCCCTCCTTCTCTATTTCCTTGAATACTTTCAGGATTATTGGTATTAGTTCTTCTATAGAATTTAGCTGAGAATCCATCTGGTCCTGGGTTTTTCTTAGTTGGTAGGCTTTTGATGACTTCTTCTATTTTGGTGATTGAAATTGATCTGTTTAAATTGTGTGCGTCTTCCTGATTCTGTTGGGGAGGATCATATGTCTCTAAAAATTTGTCCATGTCTTTGATATTTTCCATGTTGTTGGAGTATAGATTTTCAAAGTAACTTCTAATTGTTATGTATTTCAATAGTGTCTGTCATGATGTTTCCTTTTTCATCATGAATTCTTGTAATTTGAGTTTTTTTCTCTTCTTAGTGTGGCTAAGGGTCTATCAATTTTGTTTACTTTTTCAAATAACCAACTTTTTTTTTAATAACCAACTTTTGTTTTGTCAATTTTTTGAATTGTTTCTCTTGTTTCAATTTCATTGATTTCAGCTCTGATTTTAATTATTTCCTATCTTCTACTATTTTTGGTGTTGATCTATTCTTCTTTTTCTAGGACTTTGAGATGTAATGTTAGCTCATTTAGTTGTTGACTTTTTATGCATTTAATATATGAGCTCAATGCAATGAACTTTCCTTTTATTACTGCTTTCAGAGTGTCCCAGAGATTTTGCTATATTGTATCATTGTTCTCATTTACCTCTAAGAATATATTTTATTTCCTCCTTGATGTCTTCTGTTATCATTGTATCATTCAGTAACATATTATTTAGTCTACAGGTATAAGAGTAGTTTTGTTTTTTATTTTATCATTGAGTAATTGCATTCTATTTTGATCTGATAGAATACAAGGTAGTATCTCAAATTTTTTGTATTTACTAATGGCTTCTTTGTGGCACAGCATATGGTATGTTTTGGAGAAAGATCCATGAGCTGCTGAGATGAAAGCATATTTGCTCGATGATGAATGAAATACTCTATACATGTCTGTTAAGTCTATATCATTGACTGTATTATTTAGTTCTATAGATTCTTTGTTTAGTTTTTGTTTGGAGGATCTATCCAGTGGTGCTAGTGGTGTGTTAAAGTCACCCACTATTATTGTGTTTTGGTCTATTTGATTTTTAAAATTGAGAAGGGTTTGTTTGATATACATAGATGCTCCATTTTTGGGGGCATAAATATTTATAATTCTTATGTCTTGCTGAATTATGCTTCCTTTAAGCAGTATGAAATGTCCTTCTTTATCCCTTCTCACTAACTTAGGTTTGAAGCTCACTTTATTTGATATGAGGATGGAGACCCCTGTTTTTTTACTGAGTCCATGTGTATGGTATGTTTTTCCCCATCCTTTCACCTTTAGTCTGTTGATGTCTTTTTCTATGAGATGAGTCTCTTGAAGGCAGTATATTGTTGGGTCTTTCCTTTTAAAACAATCTGCCAGTCTATGTCTTTTGACTATTGATGTTTAGGCCATTGACGTTCAGGGTTATTATTGAGATATGATTTGTATTCCTGCTCATTTTGGCTTATTTTTGGTTTTTCACTTGTCCTTTGATTGGCTTTTCCTTTAGAGTAGTTCCTCCCTGTGCTGACTTGTATTGTTGCTTTTCAATTTCTCCTCATGAAATATTTTGCTGATAACGTTCTGCAGGGCAGGCTTTCTATTTGTAAATTCTTTTAACTTTTGTTTATCGTGGAAAGATTTTATTTCATTGTCAAATCTGAAGGTTAATTTTGCTGGATATAGGATTCTTGGTTGGCATCCGTGTTCTTTCAGAGCTTGAAATATATTGTTCCAGGTCCTTCTTGCTTTTAGAATCTGGGCTGAGAAATCTGCTGATATCTGTATTGTTTTCCCCTTATATGTAATCTGACACTTTTCTCTCACAGACTTTAAAATCCTATCTTTATTTTGTATGTGAGATATTTTTATTATAATGTATATTGGTGTGGATCTTTTATAATTTTGTGCACCTGGTTTTCTGTAAACCTCTTCTATTTGATTTTCCATTTCATTTTTCAGGTTTGGGAAATTTCCTGATATTATTTTGTTGAACAGGTTGTTTATCCTTTGGCTTGTATCTCTGTGCCTTCCTCAATCCCAACAATTTTTAAATTTGATCTTTTCTTGATATCCCATAATTCTTGGAGTTTCCGTTCATGACTTCTTAACATCTTCTCAGTTTGTTCAACTTTATTTTCAAGATTAAATATTTTGTCTTCATTGTCTGAGATTCTGTCTTCCACGAGGTCTATTCTGTTGGTGATGCTTTCTATTGAGTTTTTAATTTGGTTTATTGTTTCTTTCATTTCAAGTTTTTTTTTTTTTTTTTTTTACAATCTCTATCTCTTTATTGAAGTGCTCTTTTAATTTCTGCATTTGTTTTTTTAACTGTTTATTAGAGTGATCATACATTGTCTGCATCTGCTTTCTTATCTTATCCTTTGCTTCATGGATCATTTTAATTATGTACATTCTAAACTTCTTTTCTATCATTTCTACTGCCATGCTGTCATTGGGTTCTATCAACATAGCATCTTAGTTTGTTAGAGACATTTTATTCCCCTGCTTTTTTTCATATTTTTTCTGTAGATTCCCTTCTAGCAGTGATGATCTGAGGTACTGCAGCTTCCCCCCTGTAGGCTATTGTGACCCTGCAGGTTTCCAATACCTCTTCTTTGAGTGGAAGATCAATATTAGCAGCACCCAATACAAACAATATGCAGCCCTAAACCAGATAGCCCCTATAAAGACTTTAACAGTATTGTAATAAATAGGCTGAGTTTGATTATTATCTGCAGTATAGTCAATAGGCTTGCAATAAGCTCTACAACTTCTAATGGTGGACAATGAGGATGGGGAGGCGTGTAGGATGTAACTCTCAATAGGATAAGAAGTGATTACGTGGAGGTATCTGATCAAGGGAAGAGTGAGAGCTGGATGAAAATAATTTGGTCTTTAGCATGAGAAAAGGGAGAAAGAGACTCCATGGGAGTACATAAATAAAAGGAAAATATTGTGAGAAAAAAAAAGAAGAAAACAAATTTAAAATTAAAAACAACAACAACGAAAAAATCTATGGTTCACAGTCACCCACCACTCAAACCTCCCACTCCTCAGTATCTCGATGCAAGTGCAGTACCTTTGAAAGGGCCTCCAGTCTCCTGTTTAGTGTTGCATAATGGTTGCATGATTTTGCATTTCCACCAACAATGTATGAATGTACCTTTTCCTCCACATCCTTGCCAACATTTATTTTTGCTTGTATTCTTAATAATTGCCATTCTGATTGGAGTAAGATGAAATCTTAGTTTTGATTTCCTACATTGTAACTCCTGTTCGTTATGCTAATCCCTTATTAAAGTTTGAAACATCTGTTCAATTCACATTGATAGCAATGCTGAGAATAAATAAGATAGGAAAGGTAAAACAAGTGGATAAGGAGAATTGTGAAAATGAGAGTGAATGAGGGACCCTTGGAAAACAGTAGATGAAAGACTGCCATACTGTGCAGTAAGGTTAAAAAAAAAGGGTGAGGCAACTCCAATATTTCTTCCTCCATTATGTAGTATGGGGAAGGAGAAAGAAAAAGAAAATTATTATAGGGTTTTAACATGATTTACTTTTGGTTGTATTTTTAATTCTGAATTGCACCCAGATATGTCACTGGCCAAATGCCATGGTGGATTTGCGTTTGACTTGAATAGTCACCATATCTTCTGTACTGTTAGTCAAAGGGAATCAAGTCATGTTAATCTTTGAAATACTACTCCAAAATGAAAGTTTTTTTTTTTTTTTTTTTTTTTTAATAAAGTGGTATTAGAATTAGGAAGTGGGGATAGGAAAGAAGAAAGGAAGGAGATAGATTATTTTGAGTTGGTTGAATAACAAAGACAATGTAGAAATGGGTGTATTTGGAGAGGAAGGAAGTGTTCCTTCTAAGCCCATGGAATACAGTTATAGAAATTAGGAGAATCAAAGGAGGAGGTGTTTTTAATTAAATGTCAAAAGTGGTTAAGGTAATAGAGAAGAGGAAAATGGAGGAATGTGATATTCTTGAAGTGGTTTCACTTTTATGCATAATTATTACAACTTTTGCAGTCAGAAATTATCATTTTTGCAACTGTTAATTTTATACTCCAGGAGTTAGAAAACCTGATTTCTAATTTAAATTTAATCATTTCCATGTAATGTACTGTTGTAGTTGGATATATGAAAAATATGTTTCAGTCAGATAAAATATTCTTTTCAAGAAAAACCTGTCTAATTTTGTTAGAGCAGATCTTCTTTGGAAATGCTGTATTCTTGTTCTAAAATGAAGTTAAAGATCATACAGTTGGAACACAGAAAGACAATTTATTTTATATTAGAAGACATAATAAAGATTTAAAAATAGTGTAGGGCGATTGTGTAGCTACACAATGCTGCAAATGTATTGAAACTGAACCCTGCATGGTAGGATAGTTATATATGGTAGTGTTACAGAAGGCTCCTATCATTCAATTTGTTACACTTAGTGGAGCTGCATTTCAATTAAAACACTCTGCAATTTCCTTATTCTTTTTGAAATATTTTGAAACCCATTAGTGTGTCAGTGACTTGGCATTGCTTTCTAATTGCAATAGATTTCAAGTGATAAAAATTGATTTTAGTAGCCTACTTTGTAGAGTCAGCATTGGTTACCTGAATACATTACAGTTCCCTATAACTTAAGACATTATTCTATGTTGTTAGAAGCTTTCATTGTCTGAACTTGAGATTGTGTGGGCAGTTTATTCTTCATTAAAAGAGAGATTTGCATTTAGAGGAAGTGTAATGAAATGTGAAATTCTAAGAAATGTTAAGATATTGAAAATGCATTTTAAAAGCCTTTTTACACATAAAGCTAAATTATGTTAACATAGTTTCTTTGTCTCCATCTCTTAAAAACTGTAGCATTCTGGGAAACATGTATATAGCTTTTTATTATAAATATATTACCAAGCAGTAACAGAAATGATAAAATTTTCTATTTCTGTAAAACCAAGTAGCTCTACCTATTAATTATAATCAACAACCTCCAAACCATACACGTTTTAAAATGAAAATGTCACATTAAAATAGGTATGGAGAAGTAGATGAATCATTAGTATTTATCTCAATGCATTTCTTTCAGTGAATTACCCATGTAACCACTATCATGACAAGGAAATAGACCATTATAAGCACCCCTAGTCCCAAATCCTCCCCTAACTCTCTTCAAGTTACTGCCACTGTTCCAGAGTAGTCACTTGTATTAGTCAGGGTTCTCTAGAAGGACAGAATCAACAGGAAGTATAATTATAAAAAAGGTGTTTATTAGATTGGCTTACGTGACCAGAAGTTGGATAGTTCACATTGGTCGTCTGCAGCTAGAAAGCTGAAAGAACCAGCAACTGTGCAGTCGAAGAGGTGGAAACCCCAGAACAAGAAGATCAACAGTGCCACCCTAGTCCAAGACCAATGCTTCTGGAAACTACCCGGAGAATCACTGGCAGAGTCCGCTTTGCAAGAGTGAAGAAGCAGTCTGATATCCTCAGATGAATAAGAACCCCATAAGAAGAGCCCAGCTTGCATCTACATCTGCTTTCTTGTTCTTTCAGCCTTTATTTCATGCTGTTGGGCAGTGCTGCCCACGCTTAGGGAGTGTCTCCCATTCAGTTCCTATCCCACATTCCAATCATTCCTAGGCACACCCTCACTGACACACACCCTAGAGCCTCTTAATTATCAGCCTTTCTTAATCCAATCAAGTTGACAATTCAAATTAATCATTACACCACTATTCTGGCTTCTGTCACCATTGGTATTTTCAATTTATGTATAGATTGAATAACATGGAGTGCACTGTTTTCTGTTGTTTTTTTTTTTTTTTTTCCCCAACTCAGGCTTATAATTTGTGAGCTATGATCCATATTGTTGTAGGGAACAATTATTAGTTCATTCTCAATATAATAATGTATTGCAATTTCCTTATCCATTTTACTACTGATGGAATTTGTTTCCAGTTTGTTGTTTTTATTAATACTGTTACTGTGAATATTCTTGTATATATTTCTTGGTACCCATAAGCATACATTACTTTTGATTATATACTTTGGAATGGATTTCTGTGTCATGGTGTTTGTAGATATATTATCCTAACAGCTCTCAGTTTTTTCAAGGGAAGGTAGTGATTTATATTTCCACCAGTAGTGTATGTGACTTCCAATTGCTCCATGATTTCACCAATATGTGATATAGCTAATCTCTCTCAGTTTGTCCATTCTGGTTTAGGAGTATTTCACCAAGGCTCAAATATGCATTTTCCTTATTACTAAGAAAGTGTAATTTTTCTTTTTTTGTCATTTGACTATCCTCTTGTGAAGTGCCTCTTCCAGTCTCTTGCCTTCTAATTAGACTAACTTCATTATTGATGTGTAATAGTTCTTTGTTATAATTATATTTGATAGTTATACATATTATAAGTATTGTCTTCTCCGTAATTTGTTTTTTACTTTTGTAATAATTTCTATAGATGACTATAACTTCTTAATTTTAACATGATCAAATTTCTTTATCTTTTCCTTATAGTTATGGCTTTTAACATCTTGTTTTAGAAGACTTTTCCTATCAAAGTTCTCAAGAATTTTTAATAGAAACTTTATTATTTTGCTTTTCACAATATTAGATACATTATTGTCTCAAGGAATATCACACATATGTGTGAATGAAGCTAGCCTGAAATATTTCTCTGTTAAATTTTCCTTGTCAGTCTTTGTTATCAGATTTTGTTTCTTCCTTTCTAGCTTTAAGAAAAAAAAAGTTGAAAGTTTTTAACAAGCTATTGTTCTGTTTTAAACAATTTCAAACCCTCAGTGACTTAAAATAATGGCATCTATTTTTTATTTTCTCTACTTCTGTGTTTTACTTACAGTGCTTTCAGTATCATTCAGTTCTATATATACCCTAATCTACATTATTATATCAACTTTTACCTATAAGGCATTTAAAATTGTGTTTAAAATTTTCATGTTTTCAACTTAGTTTTAAAAAGGATAGTATTAGTATTTTTATAACTGATTATTAACTAAACAGTCCTTTTAGTAAAGAAATGTGATCTATTCACTGCCCAGTTTTTGCAATTTGTTAACATTTGATTTATACCCCAATTCTTAATATTTTTGTAAATTCTCTATTTGTGCTTTAAGTAATGTATGTTTGGCAGCAGGTAGATAAAATATTCTATAGCTATCACCTAGGTCAAACTTATTAATCAAAGTTTTCATATCCTGCTTCATGTGTTACTTTGAGTTGTGTGTTTAAACTTCTGCTATGATGTATTTTAGAATTACTCCTTATGCTTATGTTTAATTTTTGCTTAATAGTTTTGAAACAATATTATTAGTTGCCTACAAATTATAGCTTTTGGGAGAACAGAACCTTTTATCATATTAAAATGATTCTTTTTATCTCTGCTTATGCTTTTTTGCTATATTTTTTTTTTTTTTTTTTCTTGGTTTTTTTTTTTTTTTTTTTTTAATTAGAATTTATCTGATTCATCAGTCTTCATCCTTTCACTTTTAACAATGTTCTGACCATATGTTTTGAGTTGGGTCCTTTCTGTTAGTAACATATTCAAAACAATAGTTGGAGTTGGACTTTGGTTTTTTTTTACCAGGTTACAAAACCGGCTTTCCATTTTTTCATGTATTCCCTGCCTTTCTTCTTCTCTTTCCTTTCCTTTCTCCCTCCCTCCTTACTTCCCTCCTCTTTTTTTGTTGAAATGATTCAAGTCCTCACCATCCTATATTCCTGCCCCGATTTCTTCTGTTTATTAGTTTGGAAGACATATACATATGCTCCATGTTTACTATTTTAGCAAATGCCCTTGGCATTGTTGAATGCAAGTATAATAAAGTTTATATTTCATCAAGATCCTTGCTCTCCTCCTGAATAATGCTTTAGCTTTACTTTTCTTTAAAATTACAATTGTCTTATATAATTATTTGATATTTGGATTCACTACATTCATTACTTTCTTTGTCAGATAATTATTATTTTTGCCTTTCAGGTCTTTTTAGGATCATTTTCCTTCTTGAATAGAAGAAATATTGCTTATAAATCTTTAAGTATGTTTTAGAAATCCCTTTGGTAATGGACTGTTAGTAATAAGTACTCTTTCACTCATTCAAATCAGTATATATTTTGTGCTAGACATTAAGTTATATATATATATATAAATCACTATTTTCATGTAACTAAAATTATAGGAAAGGAGATAGGCAATGAACAAAATAAAAATATATAGTATATTACACATTTTTTAGAAGAAAAAATAAAGCTGAAAAATGTGATATGAGATTTTAGATAAGTAGTCAAAGTGGGCCTTACTGCATATATACCAGAAAACACTGTGGGAATTAAGGATATTGTATGTAAAGGGAATGATACTACAGGAAAACCTGGAAACTTCAAAATAAAACCAGGAAGCCAATAAGTCTACTGCAGAAAGAAAATTTGGAGATTACTCAGTATACCCAGAGCTGTAATGTTCACCTAGATGACACATGACTTGGTAAGTCATGCTTCATAGTGCAATGGAAGGCTATTAGAGGGCTGTGAATAAATATTGATATGGCCTGACATGTTTCCAGTCTTATCTATAGAAAACTCACTCTGGTTCTATATCTGGAAAGGATCCAGAGTGGAAACAAGCATTAGTCTCTTGTCATAATATCAGTGAGTGATGATGGTGACTTGGAGTGGAGTTTGGCAGTGAGGGAAGTTTTCTAGTCCAGATATTTTTGGTAGGCAAGGCTAATAGTATGTGCCTGTGGTTTTGATCTAGTTTGTGAGAAAAGGGAAAAGTCAAAAGGAAGAAGTCAAGAATGTATAGAGGAAAAAGATGGATGGGGAGGGGTGGGGGGAAGGAAAAATAACAGAATGAGACAAACATCATTACCCCATGTACATGTATGATTACACAAATGGTGTACAAGAGAAACAACAGTTGTACCTCATTTGTGTACAATGAATCAAAAAAAAAAAAAAAGAAAGAAAGAAAAAACAAAGAATGATTTTAAGGTGTTAGTGCTGAATAGCAGCAGAGATTTTCCATTAACTGAGATGGAGACAAATGTAAGAAGTGGTGATTTTGAAAGGAGTACCAGAAGTTTCATTTTAAAAGATTTAAAATTTGAGATGCATTCAATTATACAGTACACACTATATATACTATACTATACTATAGTTGTTTTTTAAACATCAAAGTCTTAAATTATATTTCTATTATTGCAATGTATTTTTGCTATGTCACTGTACTTGATATTTATTTTTTTCTTAGTATTCCAAAGAGACACTCCACTGATTTTATACTTCCATTGTCTCTTCTGATCATTTGGTTCTCCAGATTAATTTTCATGTTTTGTGGGTAATCTATACTTCCTCTGTTTTTGAAGTTTCTTTGTCTTTCACATTGCTTAAATGTTGCCTTAAATCTCATGCTAGTATTTTTCCATTAATGTAATTTTCTTCCTTTTCTTGTAATCGCTCAGGAATTTTTCTTTGTCCTTAATTTTTATTAACTCCGGTAGATATGAGAATCTATTTCATATTGTTTTTGTTTATTTATCCTGCTTGGCTATAGTTGGTCCTTCTCAATCTGAGTAGATGCTTTTTTCTCCTTAAGAAAATTATTATTACTATTCTTTAAAAGTAAAATTAAATTCATATTATAGTTCATAATCCTAGAAAAAGGGTGTGAAAGGCATGTATTATAAAATTCAACTAGTCTACACACATAGCATGCATTATAGCACATTATAGCTCATAGTTCTTAGTAAGGACATAAGAAGAATCAACTCCAAATTTGATAAGGTCACTAAACAGCTAGAAAGATCTTCTAAACACTAGTAACAATGAATTTAATGACTTTCAGTTTTAAAATATAAACATTAGAAATGAATTTAATCTTGAAAATTGTAGCATTTTTTTCTCCCCCAGCCTTCTTTCTATTTTATTTATTTTTCTATTAGCTAATTTTGGAACATCTAGCCTCTAGATCACTTTTTCTTTCAATAACTTCTGGCTATATTTTTGTTGTATATTGTTGGGTTGTAATTGGTCCATTTTCAAACTCATTCATTTGCAAAGTTGTATTTGTCATGCTATTTGAGCCATGTATATATGTTTTTATTTTATAATCCTACAAATTTTTCTATCTCTATCAATATTTTTCATAAATTTCTGAGTTTATTTGACCCCACATTTCCTAGCATTTTACATGTTAGCTTATCTCTTTTAGGACATCATGAACTCTAGTCTATTATGTATTATCTCTTTTGTTCTTAAGAATAGCTATCCAGTACATATAGTGGAGCTTATACCTTAAAACTGATAGTCACTAAATTCACATTACTATTGTTTAGGAGATATTTCCAGCTATTTAGTAACCCTATTGATTTTACAGTTAGTATCATGTTCCTATTTACTATGGTAGAACTGGGAGCTATTCATTCTTACTTAGAACATTAAATATTGTGACTAGTTGAATTTTATGATATATATACTTTACTCAGCAAAGTGAGATAGTGATCTGAGGGCTGGAGATATGCCTTAGTTGTAAAGTTCTTGCCTAGCAAGCATGATGCCTTGGATTTTAACCTCAGCACCACACACATACACACAAAATTAGTGACCTTTAATATGAATTAGTTTTATTTTTAAGGATTAGTAATGGTAAACAAAGTTGTAGATTTGGTATATAGGTCTGTTTCTTTAAAAATTCAGAAATCTCAGTTTTCACTTGACTGTAATAAGATGTGTATCAATATATAAATACGTACATATATATTATATGCAATATATATTTTTTTTTTTTCAAAAAAAGTGGGCTGCTGTATATTGAGGTCACCTTGCAAAAATGGGTCCTTATATTGTCACTTTAACTTTGCACCAGTTTTATTTATGTGATTCATAATCCTGATCAAAGTAGAGGTTTTGAAGTTTGCCTAATCTTTGTTAATTGAAATTGAATAATTGCAAGAGAAATAAGATTGCTGTATTTGCAAAAATACAGTCTCAAGCTATCAGCTTGAAACTTTAATGTGATATAAATTATATTTCACAGAGATTATTTGTATTCTAAAGTATTTTTGACTTTGACATCTTTAAAATTGCATTCAGTTCTAGGCAGAAAAATGGTGTTACATAAAATCATAACATCAGTGTAGTATATGAAGTAGAGATTATAGTTTTTCTCTTACCCATTTTATTTTGCCATAAATGAAATTCATTGTTCAGCATGGCCTCCTGACCTGTGTTTTCCAGTCAAGTTATTTTGTAAAGATTAAATTAAATTCATTGCAGGGTACATGCTTTCAGGACTGTAACAATTCCTATCTGTTTGAACTATACGATGAACTTTTTTTTTAGTGTGGGAAAAAGTTCAGAAAGACAGTTTTCCATCTCATTGCACCTTTTCAAAACAGTTCTCATACCTCAACCATAAGTTTTATTAAATATAAATTGAAGTGAAACCTATGTCAGTAAAAAATCATGAAAACCTACCTTCAAACATCTGCTTTGCTTTTTCAGAGTAGGAGCATAAAGTATACTTCCAGGATTGAAGAACATGTGAAAGTTTGGTAGAATTTGAATAACTGGTATTAGAATATTCTGAATGCTAGCTACTTGTTGTAAATCATTTGTTTATAGACAGAATTATGACCCCTCACCAGATCTACTCCTTAAGATCTAGAACCCTTTAACGTGTTGTGACATGGCAAAAGGATTTTTGAAGATGGAATTAAAGCCTGCTAATTTAGGTGCCATTAAAATAAGTGAATAAACTTGGATTATTTAGGTGGGCATGTTCTAATCACATGGACCCTTAGAATAGAAAGAGGAAGGCAGCAGAATCAATGAGAGAGGTGTAGCAGAAGAGGGCGGTAGAGGAGAGATTCAAAACATCAACCTTCTTTTACTGGTCTTAGTATCTTAGTGTATCTAATTTCAGTATCTTAGCATGATGACTGTAGAACTGGCCTTTTTGGTCCAGGTAGCCAGATTGGCTAGTGTTTTTAACATTAATCTTCATTAGTAGGGGTTTAAATGAAAAACATATTAGGAAATTATGAAATTTAAGTCTTTCTGAAAATTTTTGTAAAAATTTTCATTCAATCAACAGACTTAACTTTAGTCATTATTACATAAGTAGTTCTAATATAATCATTCATATTTTCAGAATTCAAAAGTTAATAAATTTTGACTATATTATTGATGCTTACATTTTGTCACTGACAGATGTAGCAAGGTATAAAATGTGGATTGAATAAAAAAGTATAAAATTATAGAATAATTTTTCCTAGTTAATGGATACCATGTAGTCTTGAAGTAAGACTGAAATTATTCTTAATGTTTTTTTATGTTTGGTTTTAGAAATATTTTACTTTAGTTGATGATCACCTATAGAGTACGAATGTTGTATGGACTCTGATATCTCATTAATTACATTTTAATTAGTATAAGAATTATGATATTGATATATAAATATTTTAACTCTGATATGACACATATTATTTGAATCTCATAATCCAAATAACTAACAAGTTAGATACACCTTTTTTTTTTTAAATCCTTTAGTTAAAGTAATATATGTGACAGGTATTATCTTCTCCATTTTATTGCTGAAGAAAGGAATAAGACAGTAACATATTTAGAAATAAGCAACATCAAAATTAGGACACAAGTAAATCTCAATTTAAATATTGGTGACTATTCCCATATGCTATATTATAAATCAATAGTTTTAATGTTATTAGAAAAGAAAAATGGTTTGAAAACCAATGAAACAAAAAATGAACCCTGAAAAGGAAAGCCAACTTTTTATTTTAAAGAGCGAGATTGGTAACCATAGACTCATTAATGTAAAGAAGATATACTAAAAAGATAATGGGATATATAAAATAAAATTCAACCACATTTTTGTATACTAACAATAAATTATTGATAAGTATTTTTAAATTGAATTAACAAGAAAAAATGTAATATCAAGTATTAAAGAGTAGATATATTGGATATTTCCCATATTCTCCACACACAATAGGAAAATAATGAAATATTAGGAATAATTATATGCCAGCAACTAGTTGGCAAAGAATTTGATAAATTAGATGAAATGGACGAATTTTTAAAAATTCATTCATTGTAGTTACATGTAACATTGGTGTTCATTTTGACACAATTACACTAGGGTTTTAGTCAATCTTTTTGTTGCTATGACCAAAAGATGTGAAAAGAACAATTAGAGGAGGAAAAGTTTATTTTGAAGCTCATTGTTTCAGAGGTCTCCATCTATAGACAGCCAGCTCCATTGCTCTGGGCCTGAGGTGAGGCAGAACATCATGGTGGAAGGATGTGGTAGAAGGAAGTAGCTCAGGACATGGGACCAGGATGCACAGAGAGCTCTCCATAACCAAGGACAAAATATATGCCCCAAAGGCACACCACTAGTGACCCATCTCTTCCATCAATACCCTAACTGCCTACAGTTACCACCCAGCTAATCCCTGTTGGTGCATTAATCCACTGATTAGGTTAAGGTTCTCATAACCCAATCATGTCCTCTGTGAACTTTCTTGCATTATCTCACACATGAGCTTTTGGGGGACATCTCATATTTGAACTATAATAACAAGCATGGAATATAATTTGCTCCAATTCAATTCCCAGTATTTTCACTTTCTGCCTTTCCTCCCTCCCCCTGTTCCCTTTCCTCTACTCTACTGATCTTTCTCCATTTATTTAGAGATTTCTTTTTAAATTAGTGTATTATGTGTTTACATAAAGGTGAAATTTACTGTGGTAAATATGTACATAATGAAAGTTTAATCACATTCATTCAATTGTTCCTTCATTTTCCTCTTCCTACTTCCACTCATTAATCCCCTTCCTGTACTCCCCTGACCTCTCTTCTATTTTCATGGAATTCCTCTCTTGCCCTTTTGCCTCCTGTCCCTTATTTTGGTCTAGTTTCCATTAATGAGAGAAAACATTGGACCCTTGACTTTCTGGGTCTGACTTATTTCACTTAGCATAATATTCTACAGTTCCATCCATTTACCAGAAAATACCAGAATTTCATTTTTCCTTATGACTGAGAAAACTCCACTGTGTATACCACATTTTATTTATTAATTTGTTGATGGGCACCTAGTCATAGAGTGGCTATTATGAATTGCACTGCTATAAGCATTGATGTGACTGCATCTCTATAGTATGCTGATTTTAGATCTTTTGGATATATATACCAAAGAGTGGGATAGCTGAGTCATATGGTGGTTCCATTCCTAATTTTTTGAGGAATCTCCATACTGCTTTCCAGAGTGGTTGGATCAATTTGTAGCCCCACTGACAATGTATGAGTGTACATTTCTCCCCACATCCTCACCAGCATTTATTATTTGTGTTTTTGATAATTGCCATTCTGACTGGAGTGAGATGAAATCTCAATGTAGTTTTGATTGGCATATCTCTGATTACCAGATACGTTGAATGTCTTGTCATATATTTATTGATCATTTTTATTCTTTTGAGAAATGTCTTTTTTTAGTTATTTTGTGAAAATGGGCACATTTTTGAAAGACATAAGTTACTAAATTCCCTCAAGAAGAAATACAAAATCTGAATAGTTCAGTTTTACATTTTCTAAAGAAATTTAATTATTAAGATCCTGGACAAGAAAATATTAGGTACAAACATTTAAGCAACAAAGGATAGTGCTCTTACTCAAAGTTTTCTAGAAAATTTAAAAGGTAGAATATTACCTACCCTTTATACAAGGCCAGCATCCTGAATAACAAAGCCATATAGATTGATTACAATATTAAAAAAACTACAAATTAGTATTCATCATGAACATAAACACAAAATCTTTAATAAGACATTATTAAATTGAATTCATTCAATTATAAAAAGGATACAACTTCACCAAATCATAGATTCCTGAAATGCAAGGTTGTATAACACTTGGAAATAAATGAATGCAATTTGTCATACTGACAAAATAAAGAGAAAACAAAGCAAAACACAATAATCTCAATAGGTGCTCCAAAAGCATTTGACAAAATTTAATTCCCATTTATGTTAAAAATTCTTAGAAAACAGAAACAGAAGTGGTCTTCCTCAATATGATAGAGGGCATTTGTAGAAAACCTATAGCTATTGTAATACTTAATGGTGAAAAACTAAATGTTTTACCCCTAAAATTGGGACTGTTATAAGAATGCTCACTGTCAACATTTTTAGTTATAGTTTTATGTGAGATATATTTATTCAACATTTTTTTCTCATTTCAGCAAACAAATATAAGTGCCATTTTCATAGGATGATAATACTGTTTGCACAGACATGATCTCACTTGTAGATCATCTTAAGTGATCTACAAAAAAACTTCTATAACTAATAAGTAAATGTAGTAAGGTCACAGGATAAAAGGCCAATATAAAATGAATTATACTTAAATTCAATTGCAATGTCAAAATTGAAAATCGAAGTAAAAATATTTATGATTGCATTGAAAATGTAAAATATTTAGAGAATTTTACAAAAATGCACAAAACTAAAAAGCATTCTTGAGAAAAGATTAAAGAAATAGATATACTGTGTCCATATGTCAGAAAATGTATTACTGCTAAGATGCAAATTCAGAGCAACTTGAATCAAAATCCCTGTAATATACGTTTTTGTTAACTGACAAACTTGTGTATGTGAGAAGCAGGTGTTTGGCCAGAGAGTAATGTAAGGAAACTTTTTTGAGGTGGTAGAAATATCTATATCTTAATTATGATATATGTTTGTCAAAGTTGTTTAAGCCATCCTAGTTCCTTTTCTTTCCATGTAAAATTTAGAACAATCTTCTTTATACCTATAAAAATCCTCCTGGGAATTTGGTAGGAGTAGGATTAAATCTATATATCAATTTAGGCCAGAACTGACATCTTTACTATGTTGAATCTGCTGAATCATGAACATGGTATATCTCTTCAGGTATTTATATCTTGGATTCCTTTCACAAATATTTTGTAGTGTTCAGCAGTTTAAAAAGATCTATAGATATTTTCATAGTTTACACCTAAGTATTTTATCTTTTTGTGAGCAATTGCAACATTTTATTTAGGTGATGGTGTTCATGTATATATATTGAATATAGAAATATAATTCATTTTGTGTAAAAAAGAACTATTGAAGTTTTATGATTAGTTGTATTTAGATTATGCCCCAAAGTTGGTTTTTAAATATTAGACACCTGAATTTCTAAATATTCTTTGGTTCTTCTGCCACAACTACAGTAGCAGTTCTCACTGTAACAATGTTGAGTAGATCCTCTCTTGGGCCTTTACTTCTTCTTGATGATTATCAAAAGATATGCCCGTTGAATTTTCTTTTCTCAACTCTAACAGCTAATCAAGGTATTTCTCTAACCTACAATTGTCTTCTAACAGAAAGTCTGAAAAAATGTTTGATATCTCTAGCAATTAGAGAAATTAAAACTACAGAGATTTCATCTCACTGTAGTCAGAAAGGCAATTGTCAAGAATATAAGTAACAGTAAATGTTGTGAAGGATGTCGGGAAAAAGTTACACTCAAACATGGATGGTAGGAATGCAAATTGGTTGAACTACTCTGAAAAGCAGTATGGAGATTCCTCAAAAAAAAAAAAAAAAAAAAAAAAAATAGAAGTGGAACCACCATATGACCCAGCTATCCCACTCCTCAATATATGTCCAAAGGATTTAGAAAGTCAGCATACATACTACAGTGACACAGGCACATCAATGTTCATAGCAGCATAATTCACAATAGCCAAGTTATGAAAACAAGCTAGGTGCCATTCAACAGATGAATGGATAAAAAAAAATGTGGTTTAAATACACAATGGAGTATTACTCACAAAAAAAAAAAAAAAAAAAAAAATTACTTCTTCATGGCATTTGCTGGTAAATGGATAGAAGTAGCAACTATCATACTAAGTGAAATAAGCCAGTTCCTAAAAGTTAAAGGTAAAATCTTTGCTCTGATATGTGGAAGCTAATCCAAAATAAGGTGTGGGAGAAGAATAGAAGAAAGACCAGTGGACTAGACAAAGAGGAATGAAGGGAAGGGAGGGATAAATGGGAAAAGGAAAATAAATCTGACCTAACTTTCCTGTGTACATATATGAATGAATATACCCCAGTGAATCTGACCATCATGTACATCCACAAGACCCTAATTTAAAAAAATACTATAAGTAAATAGATCAGAAGAGTAGAGGGGAAAGAGAAGTACTGGGGACTGAATTAGAACAAATTACATGGCATGCTTTTATAATTCTTCAAAATAAATTCCATTCCATAATGAAAGAATCAATTAAAAAAAGGAAGAGAGAAAGTGTGGTGCCAGATGGTGAAAAATATTTTTTTGTTTTTGTTTTCTTCTTTAATTAAAAGAAAAAGATACATATTTTGATTTTGTCCTCCCGGCTTTTTCTTCTTCACATTTATTTTTGTCATAGCCGTTATAACATTTGAACACAAACTTTATAGAAACCATTCTTATACCAGTCATCAACTTTCTCACTTGTATGAATACAAACCTATAAAAATTATATTTTATTACAAATTACAATATAATTTGAAGTAGAAAATGTTTAGGAAAACTCATATAGATTACTTAAAATTATTAAGGGAAACATTGTAGAAATAGATTACAGTTCTCTGACATATCACACCTTTATACTATAATAAATAAGTCATCTGGAAGTATAATACATTCTGTCCAAGTTTCTCTGTACTTCTTGATGATCGACTTTAAAATTCAGCCAAATTTTGTTTCCATCTAACTTCCAGTAACTAAAAGATTCTCTTATGGAAAAATATTATATGATTAACACAATTATAATATACTTTAAGTACTAGTAAATTTTACTGCTTGCATTTTTGTAAAAGAAAGTTACAGAAAAGTATAAGAACTTTGTAGTGCTTTTATTCTCATGCAGAATATTTTCTTTGATCAGAAAACTCAAAAGCATCTCTGGCAGAATTCTTTAAAAAACATTTTAAAACTGATCTTTCTTTTGAAAAAGTATAGAAAGATTGAATTAGAATAAATTTTGTCAGAAATTATGGATGCAATTTGCATAAGACTTCTCATGCATTTCCCCTGCCTTTGTTGTTTAGCAATGCTAAATAAATTTTGAAATATAGCTTTCTCTATCATAATGTTCTCTTAGTAGTTCTTTTAAACAATTGAATGAAATGATGCAATAAGAACAATTTCCCATCTTTTCTCTCTCTCTCTCTGCTGTTTATTAAGCATAGTATTATAAATAGCATTACTGTATAGCTATACCAATTGTTTTCTATGTTACGGAGCCAAGTTCAACCATGAGAATCTAGAAGGAAAATGTTAATCATTCAGATTTGGAAAATAGTCTTCAAATAAGCTATTGATGAAAATACGGTTGTATACATTTCTTCAAATGTGTTATTCAAATATTAGCAAAATTAATTCACATCTTATAGGACAATCTTGTCAAGGCAATATGTTGTTGAGATTAAAGTTATAAGCAGGATTGAGGTGGGATAAACAAATAAAATTTTCATTCACAAGCAGTTTATGGTAGTTAAGAATGTGACTGGTGGACTGTTAAATCAGAAGTTATATTTGATAGGCATTGAGGTCAGAGTTGATGGAATACTTTGTTACAATGAAGAATTGAACAAATTGTTTTATCAGTTTTAGTCATCTTTGATCAAAGTGAAAGAAAAAGAGAGATGATTTGTGAATTTTATCTAGGCAGCATAAAGGCTTTGGACACATCTTTAAATTACAGTGGATGGAATTGAAGATTTTTTAAGGATGACAGGATTATATATATAAGTTGATCCATTCTCAGATTATCATTCAGGAATATAGAGCACAACAGTTAAGGGATGAGCAATCTATCACATAGCATTTGAGGAACAGGGCTAAGAATGAAATCTAAGTTTCTTAGTATTTAGTGTAATACTTTTTTCCCCAACTGTAGACATTCTGGGGGAAATTATACACATCCACATACATTATACATGTATGCTTTTATTCAAGTGATATGTGATTAAATAAGTATGTCCATAAAACAAGTAATAAGCATTCATTCATAGGTTATTTGTTAACTCATTTTATAATTCTCTTTAATCATGATCAACTGATTACGTAAATCCAACATTATTTGAACTAGAAAAAGTATTTTTATGTGTAAATTTTGACATTTTTTTCTTTATGACAACACTGGCAATATATCTTGGTGTTCTTATTCTCCTACTGATTTTTTCACATATTCAATATCACAGCATCATATTAGTAAGATAAACATCATTATTTATATCTCTTTTGGTGAAATATTATCATGCATGATTGGCAAAGGCATTTTAAAAGAATATTTAGTTCAGGAAAAAAAGTGGCAAATAGTTCTTTAGTAAAAGTAGAGTTTCTGAGATTTAGAAAATTGTGTACATTATGGAGATATTTTATCAGTTAGACCTAATTTTCTGCATTTAAAGTTTAATTTTACAGGTAAAAATTGACCATAGGTGGAACAGATGTACTAGTCAGCTTTTTGTCACTTGATCAAATTATGTGAAAAGAACAACTTAGAAAAAGTTTACTTTGGTTTCATGTTTTTTAGGTTCAGTCATTGTCAGCCAACTCCACTGCTCTGGGCTTGAGGTAAGGCAGAACAACACTATGGCAGAAGGGCCTAGCAAAGGAAAAATTTCTCAGCTCAAGGCAACCAGGAAGCAAAAACAAAGATCCAGTTTCTAGGGACAAAATATAATCCCGAAAGCATACACCAGTGACCTACTTCCTCCAGCCACACCCTACCTGCCTATATTCACTACCCATAAAATAATTCTTTCAAATGACTAATAAATATTAGGTTATATCTCTCACAATCTAATAATTTCACCTCTGATTATTTGTGCATTGCCTCTCACACGAGCTTTCAGGGGACACCACATATCCAAACCATAATAGCATATAATTTTCATCTTGGGTTGATGGCCTGTAAAAACAGAAATTTGATAGGTTGTAAATTCACATTTACAACAAGTTAAGACTCTACCAGACACTCTACCTTTATGAGGAATAAAGGAGAATGGTTAATTCATTATTAACTAAACAACTGAAGAGATCATTTTTGTCCCACTTAAAGGAAGTTTTATAGCTCAAAGCTTTTAATCTAAAATTAGGAAAGGTAGAGTAGTTACCTGATTTTATCTTTTTGTTTAGCAAAAAGAAGAGTTTAATAATACTTATGTTTAACTGTAAAACCTACCAATAGCTAGCTTTTAAATGCAAAATGCAAGAAACTGAATGTTTTCTGTTCATTTTACAATCCTGTCTTTTTTATCCTGTTACTTATTGGACCATATATAACAACATAGGTGAACAAATCTTGGGGTGGAGCAGGAAACTGCATTGTGTTTTCATCACAGAGTTCATATGGGATATCCCAGATAGAAATTGGAATTTTTGGCTCAATTTTATGCTGCCTGGGAGTCATGACTAAATTATCCTTTGGCTCAATTTCAGATAAAGATTCATAAGGGAAAACCTGGCAAACCCATGTAAGCAGTTGTTGGCATAATTAAACTATAAAGTATAAGCTGAAGCCCTGGATAGTATTTCTTCATTTAAATAGGAACATTGGTTACTCCATTTTTACAGTTACTCTTAAATCCTTTTTCTTGTGTGAAGTACATTTTGACCATTCTCATGTACAAAATAATGATGATTAGTTATCATGACCTACTCTTTTATTTGTACTATAATTAATAATTTTCAAAGTGTTTTGTGACATTGGCAGCATGGATTGACATAATTACTCTCCTCTTACTTCTAAAATTAGTAAACAAAATTACCTGCATAAAAATCTAAGATTTTTGGCATGCACTATAGTGCTCTTTTTAAATTTGTTCTAATTAATTACACATGTCAGTAGAAGCATTTTGATACATTCTACATAAATGGAGTATAATTTCTCATTCTTCTGGTTGTACCTGATGTAGACTCACACCAATCATGTAGTCATATATGTACATACGGTAATAATGTCTGATTCATTCTACTATCCTTCCTACCCCCATACCCCCTCCTGTTCCTTCACTCCCCTCTACGTAATCGAAGATAACTATTCTTCCTTAGCTGCGCCCCGCCCCCGTCCCTTATTGTGAACTAGCATTCACACGTCAGAGAAAACATTTGGCCTTTGGTTTTTTGGGGATTGGCTTACTCGCTTAGCATGATATTCTTCAGCTCCATCCATTCACTGGAAAATGCCATAATTTCACTTTAAGATTGACTAATATTCCATTGTGTATGTATGCTACATTTTCTTTATCCAGTCATCTGTTGAAGGACACCTAGGTTGGTTCCATAGTTTAGCTATCATGAATTGAGCTGCTGTAAATATTGATGTGGCCTCATCATTATAGTATGCTGATTTTAAGTTTTTGGGTATAAACCAAGGAATGGGATAGCTGGGTCAAATGGTGGTTCCATTCCAAGTTTTCTGAGTTTTCTCCTTTCCAGAGTGGTTGCACCAATGTGCAGTCCCATTCACTATGTATGAGTGTACCTTTTTCCTCACATCCTTGCCAATATTTATTGTTGCTTATATTCTTTTTTTTTAATTTTAATTTTAATTTTTTTATTTTTATTTTTATAGACTGCATTTTGATTATTTTTACACAAATGGGGTACAACTTTTCATTTCTATGGTTGTACATGATGTAGATTCACACCATTCATGTAATCATACATGTACATAGGATAATTATGTCTGTCTCATTCCACAATCTTTTATATTCCCACCCTTCCCCCTCTTATTTCCCTTTACGTAATCCAAAGTTCCTCCATTCTTCTCTTATCCCCCACCCTCACCCCCTTTATGTATCATCATCCACTTATAAGGGAAAACATTTGACCTTTGGTTTTTTAGAGTGGCTTATTTCACTTAGCATGATATTGTCCAGTTCCATCCATTTACCTGCAAATGTCATAATTTTATTCTTCTTTATGACTGAGGAATAGTCCATTGTGTATATGTGCCACAGTTTCTTTATCTATTCATCTGTAGAAGGGCATCTAGGTTGGTTCCACAATCTAACTCTTGTGAATTGAGCAGCTATAAACATTGATGTGACCGTGTTACTGTAGTATGCTGACATTAAGTCCTTTGGGTATAAACTGAGGAGTTGGATAACTGGGTCAAAAGGTGGGTCCATTTCAAATTTTCTGAGGAATCTCCATACTGCTTTCCATAGTGACTGCACATATTGCAACTCCACCAGTTATGTAAAAGTGTGCCTTTTTCCCCACATCCACACAAACATCTTTTATTGCTTGTGTTCTTGATAATAACTATTCTAATTGGAGTAAGATGAAATCTCAGAGTGGTTTTAATTTGCATTTCTTTAATTACTAAAGATGTTGAACACTTTTTCACGTATTTGTTGATTGATATATTTCTTCTGTGAAGTGTATGTTCTGGTCCTCAATCCATGTTTCCATGGATTGTGAAATTCCACTATAGTGAAAATGGCAACAATGATAATAAAGAATATTATCTTTTTCTGGGCAAAGAATATTATCTTTTGGAGATATTTCAGAGATTATCTTTCTGTTTGAAAGATTATTTAATTTTGTTAAAGTGATAGATATTAATGATATTAATGATTTTAAAAATATCCTTCTTCTCTTTAGGTCTTATTTCCTATTGAAATCCTTTCTATCATTCCAGAACATAATAAATGCCACTTCCTCTGAATACTTGACAGGTCTTACCAAATAGGAATCTTTTCACCTTATTTCTCTTTCTAATCAATTCAATTGTCCTCAATATTTTGTTTGGAGAATACAACATCACAATTTCTATAGTTAAAAAAAATTAATAGTATCAAAATCTAAATTAATGTGAATGGAAAATAACATTAAGGAGACTGAGTAAACAAAACAGAGAAAACATGGATTGGCTAATAGCATAGACTTTGGAACCAGACTCCTAGAATTGAATCTCAGCTCTGCCCACTATTAGTCACTTTGTTATCTGAAAAGTGGTATAATAGTATTATTACCTACCTTGAAGAGTTAACTTAGAACAATATTCATGGTAAGTTTTATATAAATATGCACAAACATATATACATATATGTATACATGTATGAACCTATACACATATACACATGTATAAAATGAATTCTTAATTTTTTATTGAAATAAATAAGACAGCATTCTAAAAATTGAGCCATCAATGTTATTTTACATGTTTTAAAATAATAATGATCAGTAATGAGTCCTTTATCATATTGTACACAGTAACAATTTTAAAGACTTTTCTTGCTACAATATTTCAGCGAGATTTTGAGTATTCCTTTTACCTTGTTGTAGGTAATAAAAAATTGAGGGATATTTTATTCTGTGGCTGGTTCTTCAAACAATTATTTATAATCATTGTGATTTTATCATTCTCTAAGAACTGGAATATGAATTCCATGAAGGCAAGGATTGTATGTCTCTTGTTTGCTATTGCACACTCAGTAAACTAATGTCATGCTTAGTAAATAGTAGATGAATAAATAAATGATTGCTTTTTGTTTTTGTCATATCCTCTTCACCTTTGATCCTTAGTCATTTTCTCTTTTCATTGAAGTGCCTGTTCCTTTCTCCAAGGACACTATTTACTTTCTTTTATCTCATTTTATTGTTTCCAATAATCTATTCTTTCTCTTTCATAATGCTTTACATCCTTTTTCTACTTATGAGTTTTTTACTATATGAGGATGGTAGATAGAACGGACTTATTGCGTTTCAGTTTTCCTTAGAATCTAATTCTATTCAGAGCATGTGTGTCCAGCTGAAAGACTGCAAGCCTAATAGGCCATCACAGATGTAACCATGGTTGATGTCTGGACACCATTGTGTGGGACATTTGAGAAGACTCCTTAATGTGAAGACAAACATCTGGTAAATGATATTCTTTGTCCCTCCTATCTCATCTTCTTTCGTTTTCTCCCTGGAGCTCCAGTTGTGATTTTTGAAGTTTATGTGACTTTGATTTAAAAGAAATGTTCCATATATGTTAGGGAGGGAAAATTTGTAAGAGCTGGGTTCCTCACTTGTATGGAGTCAACACTGTGTTCCCCCTATTTTTTGTGAGAAATCAATAAAACTCTAATCGTAAGTGTTAGAGTAAGAAATGAAACTCAAAGAGAAAGTCAAAGGGAAGAATAAAATGGTAGACAATATCAGACACTGTGATTTGAATCTTACCCTTCACTGTAAATGTAATTGTTTTCATCTAGATAATTGACAGTTCTTAATAGTTGTTTACTATATAATATGACAAATTGCACAATAATTTTTACTCTTGCAACAATACACTACTACCTTTTGATCAAATTATAGAATTTCAACTTAATACACATAGGGAATCTTAAGGCAATTTTTGTAATGCTAGCTTGTAACTGACTATAAGGATATTAGTAATAAATTTTAATGATGTGAATGTTAGGTATCTATTGTCTCTCAACTTCAGATTCATCCTTTAATACATGCTTTTCAAATGCAACAAATTCCTTTAAGAATTCCTCCTTTATAGTGAGTTTGATGCTGAGCTTTTGTAATAGAGAATGCTGAAGGGACGTTGCAGAAGGAAGGGGCTTTTCTATAATGGGGCTTCTGCATAGTGCTTCAGTGGTATGGCTGGAAAGACATCTGGTGATGTGTATCTGCAGCCATTCACTCAAAATGTACAGGTACAGGAACTGAGAAGCCCTTGTTTTTGTTGGTAATAACTTTCCTATAGATCTTTCAAAAGACACCACATGGTCAAGTCCTTCTGCCCAAACTCTCAACCCTGTTCGTTCTTTTTCTTGCCCCTAGCCTAGTATTGTTTTCTATGGTCCTCCTTATGCCATGTCCCTCCCAAAGTGGACATTCTGTGCTCCAAGTTTTCTTCCATGCCTGTTCCCTCTGCACATCTACATGTCCTTCCTCCCTGCTGTGGTTAGTCTGTGCCTTAACTCTCTGTTCCCTCAGTGGACCCTGTGCACTACAAGCTCTTTGCTACCTCAGAACACTCATTGCCTTTGCATGCTCGCAGGCTTGATGATACTCACCTATGTCTCACCTGTTTGTCTTGTGTGTCTATCCTGCACTTCAGAAGGATTCTTCCTATTTGTCTATCAACTACAGATCAGTCCTGGATTGAGAAAGCCAGAAAACCTCTTTGTTAGCCACTAAACTAAATTTCTCTAAACAGTCTGAACCCCAACTTTAATAAGGAGGGTTCCCCTTCCAACTTGGCCCTTTCTTAGGTACTCTCTCTTACCTCTAGGGCATGATGTTAGCATTTTTATATCCTACAGTTAGTCTTTTATCATAATAATCACTCCTGATTTGTTCAACACTGATATAGTGTGCCTTGTTTTTATTATAGTTGTTAGCCTGATAGAATCTGATAGCAGCATCCATGATCGTAAACACCAGAAATAATGCCAGAATTCAGTATATTCACTTTTTCATAGTTAAATAACAGAATTTTCCTCAAAACTAAGCTTTAGGGCTCTCCTACTATTAGCTTTAAACTTCCATATTTATATATCCAGCCTATGTTTCTTTCCTGAACTCCAAACTTTAATATCCATGTTCCATTAAACATTTTATTTGTTGGTTAATGGATCTCTCAAAACAAATCAAAACATAAGCATAAAGAAAAAGAAAACTTGTCCAAAGAACTTTTGCATTTCAACCTTACCTCATACATTCTGATCTCTGTCTTCCCATCTCAATAATGGCAGTTTCATTAGATCAAAATCTTCATGATTGGTATCTGTGGTTTTCTCAGTTGCAAATTCAATCCATCTGCAAATCTTGTGGGCTTTATCTTAAAGATACCTCCACATTCTAATAACACCTCCAGATCTCAAATGCTCTTTGGTCCAAACTGCTATCTTAGCTAATCTTTGCAAGTGTTTGCTAACAAGTCTCCTTGTTTCTTTCCTTGCCTTTACAGATTATTCTGTTGTCAATCATCTGCTCAGAACCTCTAGCTGCTTCCAGTCTAATTTAGATTAAAAAACAAAACTCTCATGTGGCCTAAATTGAAAGAGTCTTTCCTGACAATTCCTCACTCAGTACTCACTAGTTACCTTTATCCTGCTTATTTTGACTGTAGTACTTTTTTCATGGCTCTAATTTAATATTTCATTTTAATTTATGGGTTATCAATCTGCTATTCCATAAGAAGAAGACCATATCTGATTAATTCACTGCAGTATCCTAAAATGGTGCCTGGGATAGGATGTGGTAGATGTTCAAAATTTTTTTGAATAAATGAAATAAAGACTGAATTGGCTGTCTGTAATATTTCATGTAAGTGTCAGATTAATTTTATAGAGTAATGTTAAATCCCAATTAACAGATAAGAAACTAGTATGGAAAAATTTTCTCATGGCAATAATATGTGAATAGCTGATAATAATTTTAAAATTTAGTAATAAATAGCAGAGACAAGATTTGAATTCAGACCATTCTATAACCAAAGCTCATGCATAGTTTTCAATAAAATCATATTTTCCTCAAAATTCCTAATGCATATATGAAGAGCTATGTCAAATAAATGAATATGCATATATTATATAAACATACATATAAATTTATGTTTTCATTAATTTTAATATATCCATAAATGCATTAGTAACTAATATATAACAACTGAAACTAAGGAGTGCCTTTGTAACTTATTTTGTAAGGGTAGTCTCCTCTAATGTTTAAGTGTTATATTACATATATTTTATTCTAATTAGGGGATCAGTTATACTTTTAAAATGTCCAAAAATTGTATCTGATAATAACAAATCTGGTTCTATTTTTATTCTTACTCTGTGACAAACTACCCTAAAGTTCTATGGCACTTGTATTTATTGCTCATTTGATTGAGAAAAGCAGGGGATTGATGAAGAGGCTTAACTGATCATGGCTGGCTAACTTGCTCAAATGTCCAGGATCAATTGAATGTTCACCAGTCTATGCTGGCCATTGATGGGGCATTTGGTGCAACTTTGATCTACTCTGTATGGCTTTTATTCTTTAGCAAGTTAACCTGGGTATGTTCTGTTACTGGCAAAGGTAGACAGCAAGTTACATTGTACATACCAACTCATTTTAAGCCTTTGAATAGTTTCTTTAAAAATTCTCATTGGTTTAGCAAATCATTTGCATGAACTTAGAATCTAGGGATTAACTCCATTTTATCTTCATTATTTGTTTGTTTGTTTTTTTCTTCTCATTGCTTGACTTCTAAACCCCTATTGAGTTTCAAACACTTATATTTTCTTTAAAATGCCAGGAAAATAATAGAAAAATTCATAATCAAATGTAAAATAATACAGTTATAATACTTATTATGTAAACCTGTCTCCTACCTTAGAAAAAATGTAACATTTTATGGAAATATTGTTTCTAAAATTGCAGTTTTATAAATGCTAAATATGAATAACTACAGTTATACAATTATGTAA
This sequence comes from Sciurus vulgaris, assembly GCF_902686455.1. Classification (NCBI taxonomy): domain Eukaryota; kingdom Metazoa; phylum Chordata; class Mammalia; order Rodentia; family Sciuridae; genus Sciurus; species Sciurus vulgaris. Next base: position 61,778,197 of record NC_136469.1, read on the forward strand.
TTTTTATTTCCTTATTCCCATTTGTATTCAGGTATACAGATGTAAAATTTCAACTCTAACGGAAACTAATTTATTATTAAATCATATTGTCATATTTGTTTGTCAGATATTCAGCCTCTTCTAAAATGATTGTTTCATACCACATGAAATTGGTTTCACTGAACATAAATAGTAAAACTGTAAAAAAATTAAATATGAGGAGGTAAAATAAAGTCAAACTTTCCTTGGTTTAGTTCTGCATTCCTTTGTGGGTTTGTTATAAAAGGAAGAGTTGATTAAAAGAATACATTATAATTGGTACTTAGCCAATAATTTAGTAGTAGAAAAAGCAACTTAATTAGTAATAAACACTATAAAAGTTCCTTTTCGAATTATAAACAGCTGAGCTTAATTTGCCTTTAGTTCATAAAATTGAGCTAAATTTGAGGTTAAAATATTTTTGAGTCTCAGAAATGTATTAGTTATTCATGCTGAATATGTTGAAATTTCAGATGATAGCTAGGTCTTCTTCAGACATTTAAGATATTCTTTTGGTTATTATCAAAAGTTCATAAATATTTATTGATTATATACCACTTGCTTAAAAATGTAATGAGTGATAAAATTGAATATATTGTATCTCATGATAATAAAAAATTAAATATAGCAAATAATTAGAAGAGGTAAAAGAAACAAATGATTGTAGCTAAAATTTTTCATATTGATTACTTAAGATGACATCATCTTTGTTTGACAAAAACAGATACAAAAGCCTTGTTAATCAGTTCTTATTTTTTCTGATAAAAGGTAGCGTGGAAATTCTTCTGAAGATGGATTAATTTTTAATTTAAAAAGTTGGCTCATCTTGATATCAAAATTCTTCAATTTTATAATTCCTATATTAAATGAAAAATTAACATTACTCAAATCACTTATTTGTTGTATTCTAAGACCTACAAATATAACTAGACTCACCTATGAAGCAGAAATCCTATTCTAAATGCAGTCAATGGAGGATCATTGTGCAAATCTTTTGTACTTTTTAGTAAGATTATTGAACTCTACAATAATATTTAATTTTTATTACTGATTTTATTTAAAATATTTAATTGAAATCTTTGTGAATGAAATTTTTGTTGTATTTGACTATTCCATCCAGTCTGAGACTTACTTTTGCATGTGATTTCTTTAAAAGAAATTCTTTCCTCTCTGCCAATCACTGTTCATAATATTTGAACAAGAATACAATGAGGAAGAAAACCAGGACATAATGAGCCTCTCACAGTCTTTACATTTTCTTAGATCACATCAATGTTTCCTGAATCTAAATTTCAAATTGCCTTACTTTTCTGGGCTATATGACATCCAAAGCAGACTTGAATTTTTTTTTAATGTTTGGATTTCTGAGGTGATTTGTACATTCCCATTTGGATTTCTATTTCTCTTACTGTCAGCCTTTTCCTGCCCTTTTCAATTATTCAAAGTATATGAAACTTATGAAGAGAAAACCAGCTTAGTGTAGGAGACTATTTAAGGAAGATAAAAGTCTCAGGACACTATGTATATTATAAGAAAAATATAGTTCATCTTTGTTCTTTTTAGTTAGAGGGTGTTATGGTTTGGATATGAGGTGTCCCCCAAAAGTTCCTGTGTTAATGCAGGAATATTCAGAGGTGAAACTATTAGATTATGAGAGCTGTAACTTAATCAGTCCATCCTGATTTGAATGGACTGACTGGGGAGTGGTACTATAGGCATGCCTGGAGGAGGTAGGTCACTAGTAGTGTGCCCTGGAAGATTTCTTCTTTCCTGTAACCCCTTTCCCCCTCTCTGCTGTCTCTCCTCAATGGGTGGAGTAGCACTCTACCACCACATCCTTCTGCTATGATGTTCTGCATCAGTTTGGACCTACAGCAATAAAGTTGGCTGATAACAGACTGAACTTCTGAAACAGAAATTCAAAATAAACTTTCTCTTCTAAATTGTTCTTGTCAGGTATTTTGGTCACAGTGATAAAAAACTAACTAACACAGAAGGCAAATATCCTCTATTTTTATCATTCCCCACAGACTGGTAGGCAGAATATCCCGGAACTCCAAGAGGTGTCCATGTTCTAATTTTTAACCTGAAATACAAACTGTTACATGGTGTATTAGTTTGCTCGAACTGCTGCAACAAAGTATCACATTCTGGGGGATTTAAAATAACAGAAATTTATTGCCTCAAAATTCTGGAGTCAAGAATTCCACACAGTGTCAGAAGGGCAGAGGGTTCATGCTGACTCTGAAAGCTGTAGGGGAGATTCCTTCCTGGCCTCTTTCAGCTTTTGTTTTTGTTGATTATAGTGGTATTCCTTGGCTTATAGATGCATTACTCCATTGACACCTGACCATCTTCCCTCTCTGTGTCTGTCTTCTCTTGGCATTTTCCTTCTGTATATACTTTTATTTAAGCATTCCAGTCATGTTGGATTAAGGACCCAACCTACTTCAGCATAAACTTGTTTTAACTATTTACAAGAGGAATAATCTTGTTTCCAAATAAGGTCACATTATGAAGTTGTACTGTGAGCTAAAACTTCAATATATCATATTTTAGTACATGATTTAGCCCATAGTACATGACAAGGAGCAATTAAAGTTGCAAGTTGCTAATCAGATAACTTTAAAATGGAAAGATTATCTTGGATTATTTCAGTGGGTCCAATGTAGTTATAAGGGTTCTTATAAATAAAAAGAAAAAAGCAGGAGAGTCAGAACCAAAATGTTGCCTTGTGAGAAAGACTGACCCTGCAAATGCTGGTTTGAAAACTGAAGGAACCAAGGAATGTGAATGAGCTCTAGAAGCTGGAAAAAAAAAAAAAAAAAAAAGCCTCTGGAAAGGAATGCAGTTCTGCAGACACCTTGATTTTAACCTAATGAGATCCATTTCAATTTCTGATCTCCAAAGTTATAATGCAATGAATTTATATTTTAAGCCACCATATTTGCAGTAGTGTGTTATAGCAGAAGAGGAAACTAATACAGTGACTTTTTCTAATTAAGTATACACATAGAAAGTGATAATCTGGTTTAGAGTATCTTTCTAGTATGACTTTCTATAGATGCTTAGTGTTATGTTTTCTTTCTGATTCTCTTTGGTTTCCATTCCAACTTAGTTAATATAATTAATGAATATAATAAATTAATAACCATAGGATTGTTGACTTGTAGGGTTATGGGGAACTTTGAAGATTATGTAGTTTTACCCAGTATTTCAAGCCCATATCTTTTCTCTACAGTCTTTGTAAGGTTATCATATTTAAATATTTATGCTGTATAAAATGAAATTTGTCATTTCTTAAGTAATACATGCATTCATACATGGCTGTGCCTTGATTCATAAACAGAGTAGAGGAACTTATAGCACATTGTCTTATTCATTCAAAAACATTTACTGAACCTCTACCTAAAACTGGGTTCTTAGAAAGTCATAGACCATAAATGGGTACATAAAACTGAAACTATAGTTCAATCCTTGAGCTCTTATTCTGTTGGTGTATTTTGAACCTCAGCAGCTAGGACTCTATTGTGATGAGTTGGTTATTAGAATATATTGTGGAAAAAATTAGATTAATTCTATTTTAGTGCATGAAGAACAGTAGGTGAGTGTCAAAACATTAAATGATTGACCCATTGGAGGGACAGTGGGTAATATAATGTGGCAGGTGTTGGTGAGACTGTTTGCAGATGAGGCTGTAGCTATGTTGGACTAAATCATGATCTTCTTTTGACATCAGAGGCTATAAATAAAGTGGTGACACAGGTTCATCCTGAGAAAATGTATGCTAGTTTTGAGAATGGATGGGAAAGAGTACAGTAGTAGATTTACTCATTAGGAGTTTCTTAGAATAATTCAATTGTTTATAATCCCTAGACTCATCAACATCTCCAAACCCTCTGACTTATTATCTAGCTATGTAAAGAAATCCAGCATTCTTCCTTGGAGTTTACATTGTGTGTGTGTGTGTGTGTTTGTGTGTGTGTGTGTGTTTGTGTGTGTGTGTGTGTTTGTGTGTGGTGCTGGGGGCTGGGACTTGTACACAAGGTAAGCACTGTACCAACTGAGCTATATCCCCAGCCCCTGAAACTCTGAGCAAAAAAGTTTCTAAAACTCTAGTGAATAATTATATTCCTGATCCTCTTAGATATTTTTATATTTCATTTGGTTATCTGATTTTTCTAGTGCATCTGTTTCCCAAATATTAACTATGTGACATTGTTAAATCTTCCAACCTTCTTTTCCACATACATTGAAAATTCTAGCCCTATATTCCCTGTATAATATTCTACACACTTTTGATGGGTTACATTGTTTTGACTACCTCTTATTTTTTTCTTGAGATTTGTTTATTAATAGCTAAAAAAATTAATAGTACTATGTATATGTATATTTATACTTGTATCATCCATATTTATATTTATCTCTATATTGCTATTTACCTTCCGAATATTTATCTGTTGGAAACTTAATCCCCAAATTCATATATTAATGATATTTGGAGATGGGGCCTTTGGAAATTCATTGACACTAGATGAGGTCATAAGGATGGGGCTTCCATGATGGCATTAGTAGTTTTGTAAGAATATGGACTCACGCTAGCACACTGCTCTGCCTCGCCACGTAATACCCTCTACTACGTTATAACATAGCAAAAGGGCTCTGAGCAGATGTCAAGCAGATGTCAGCACCATGCTTTTGAGTTTCCAAGTCTTCAGACCAATGAGTGGAATAAAACCCTTATTTTAATTGTCTCTTTTCACTCAAGCCTTGATCACCATGTTAAGTCTCATTATTTGTATTCTTTTTTCTTTCCTCTACTCCATTAGTGTGAAACATAAATTTCAACTTTCTTTCCTTTACTTTCTCCAAAGTACACAAAAATCTTTATTAAAAGTAAGTGGTAAAGAAGGGGGATCATTTGAAAGAATAATAACAATGTTGACTCTTAATTCTGCTCTGGGAAAGCAGCAAAGGTTAAGAAATCCCCATATTTTTGTGTTCAGTGTAAAAACTAATGGCAGAGCACATCCCTAATCTCACAGATTTGATATAACACCAATATTTATCCTTTCTTATAACTTCAATAAGACTTGTGTGTGATGTTTGTTTTCCTGCCTCTATAACACTTTAGGCCCCTTTCTAGTCTTTGAGACTTTCCTCATTAATACCATCTTCTTTGCAATAGCTCAAATAGAGCATCTCCTTATTTGACCAGTGAAGTTTGTATTCCCATCAGCAAATAATTTGAAGTAAATATAACATGTCCGTTTTTTTGAAATCCATTTTCAGTGACCTTGTCTGTTGCATTTATTAGCCCCAGCTTCCTGCCAACTTGTTAAATTATTTTTTCTTTCTTTTCCACCTAAAAGTTCACGATCTTTTTATTGAGTTCTTCACCTCTTTCATGCCTGGAATGCCAGGGGTAATCCCTTTCCTTGTGTGTATCTATGATAACCAGGGAAAAGATCATATATATGCTGATGCTGGCAGTTGGGCAAATGGATTTCTTCCTATTGCTTTAATTTTCTTAGTGAAATAATAGGAAGTACTGTCGTTGGCTGAGAGTGATGATTAATTGGGTGATTGAGAAGAAAAAAAGTTGTGAAATACTCATTTAGGAAATTGGGAAGTTATGTAGACCAGACGGACATACTATGGTTGATCAACAGCATCAAAGCATTTAGAGCTCATATGTGTGGGAGTTAGATATTTGAGTCAGGGTTGGGAGAGAAGTCTAGGGTAAATGTATAAATTTGGTAATTAAGAAACCATTTGATAAGGAGTGAAGTCAAGGAATATGTTGGAATAGAAAGTGCCAGGGATCCGTCTCTCTACCTAGAAAAATTGTGCTGACAGAAGAAGAAATAGTTATATTGGAACTCTGGAGTCTGTTTGAACACCTGCACTACCCTTGGGGGAGACTTAGCTGGCAAAATGCATTTCATGTCCATGATGTCAATCTCAAATGAGGTAGTGGTGACCTATCTCTACCCTCAGCCCAATGTCAGGCAGCTGTGGAGATGGCATCCCATGTCTCTGGTTTGGATTGCTGGAGCAGGGTGGGCAATTAGGATGGTGTCCTCCAAATATTCAGGCTCTGTTTTGATTGCAGATCCATGTTTCTAATCCTTTTGGTGCACAGAGGCAGGCCACCATTGTTTTAATCCCTATAGTTAAAGCAGTCTCCACAATATTTAAAAAGACAATACTTATTGTTCATTTATTTATTTGACATTCAAAACAACTCCATAAATGGGATTTAGAAAGCCATCAGGCATTACCAGGGAATGACGCAGACTGAGAAAAGACCTGAGAAGACTAAGCTTTCACCTGTATTAAATGTTAAGAATTGTTAAAATATCAGAAATATCTTAAAGAGATTTAAGTCTCAACACAATTTCTACCAACACTCCATAGCCTTTTTTTACCAAAAGGAAAAGGCAGATACTTGAATTAATCAGGAATTTTTGGGAGCTTTGAGTAGCCAACACAGCTTTAAAAGAAAAATCTAGCCAGATGACTCACATTCTCAATTTCAAAACTTTACAACAAAACTAGTCATTAAAACAGGTAATGCTTCTGGAAGCAGTAGGGTATGCCTATAATCACAGCAACTCAGGAGGCAGAAGAAGGAGGATAAGTTCAAAGCCAGTCTCAGCAAATTAGTGAGTTCATAAACAACTTGGCAAGACCCTGTCTCCAAAACCAACCAACCAAACAACAACCACCAAACAAAGGGCTGGAGATGTGGCTCAGTGGTCAAGTTCCCCTAGTTCAGTCCAAGGTATCAAAAAACAACTAAAAATAAAATAAAAAATAAAAAAAAAAACAGTTATGGTACTAGCATAAGGACACACACATAGACCAATGGAATAAACAACCCAGAAATAAACCCTAACTTGTAATGATCCATTGGTTGAAAAGACATCTTTTCAACAGATGGTATTGGGAGAACACATATCCATGTGCAAAAGAGTGGATTTTTATCTTCAACTATATAAAAAAGGACTTCTAAACCATATACAAAAAAATTAGCTCAAAATGGATTGAATACATAACCCTATGAGCTAAAAATACAAAATTCTTAGGAAAAAACACTGGAAAATCTTTGCCACAGTAGATTGGTGTCAATACCTTGGATATGACACCAGCATAGAAGAAATAAAAGAACTTCATTTAAATTAAGGACTTTTGTGCACTAAAGAATACTACCAAGAAGGGAAAAAAAAATTCCACTGAATAGGAGAAACAATTTAAATTATATATCTGATAAATAATTTATATCCAGAGTTTCTAAATCAGAATATGTGCCTACAGGTAGGCACATGCACACATACACACACACACACACACACACACACACACACACAACTTAATAAAATGGTCAAGGGACATAAAGAGATATTTGTCCAAAGAAGATATGCAAATGGTCAATGAGCACATGAAAAGATACAAACCGTTAGGGAAATACAAATCAAAACTACAGTGACATATATTGTCTTGCCTGGTAGGATGACTGTAATCCAAAAAATGGAAAATAAGTGTTGGCAAGAATGTAGACAAATTGGAACCCTTGTATGTTACTAGTGGGAATATAAAATGGTGGAGCTGTTTTGGAAAACAATTTGGTAGTTGCTCTAAGGATTAAATATAGAACTGCTATATATCCCAATAACTCCACTCCTAGGTATATATTCAATAGAATTGAAAACAGCAAATTGAACAGATATTTATATACCAGTATCATAGCCAAAGATGGAAACAATGCAAATGTCCATCAACAAATGAAGGAACAAACGGAATATGTTATCTACATCAGAGAGAATATTATTCAGTTCTGAAATTGAATGAGATTTTCATGTGTGCTACAACATGGATTGACCTTTAAGATATTATGCTTAGTGAAATAATCTAGAACAGAAGGACAGATATTGCACAATTCCACTTATTGAAGTTCCAAAAATGGTCAAATTCATAGAGTCTGAAAGTAAATTGGAAGTTATCAGGAGTGGGGGAAATGGAATTATTATTTAATGGATGTATATTTTTTGTTGGGGAAGATGTTTTGGGTGGAGATAGTGGGTTGGCAACATACTTTGTAAATGAATTTAGTGCCCTTGAATGTGCACTTACAAGTGGTTAAATGTTTAATATTCTACTATGTATATTTTACCACAATAAAAATAAGAATTCATTTGTTTGTATTCATGAATTCAAAGTGAGTGAGTCAGTAGAGTTGAATATTTTTCTTTGCATTGTAAGGTAGATTGACATGCCAATGAATAATTGAAATAGTTTACATCTACTGGGGAAATAGTCTATATTCATAAGAAAAGAGATATTGTGAATATAGAGAACCAAAGATATTAGAGTTGGGTTATAGTAGTTGGAAAAGACTTTATGAAGGATAATGGATCTAAATAGAACTTTGAAAGAATTTAGTGTTTAGATAATGAGAGAAAATTAAATCTTGCTAAGGGAAATAAGGTACATAAGTCTTGTATTCTGTAGTAAGTATGTTATATACCAGGGGAATGGTACAGGATATGTTTGAGCCAATGACTTATGCAAAGTGGTATGGAATAAGGACATGGAAGGTGATGTAAAACTAATTTTTATAGTCTTGAATTTCAGTATGAAGTTTGGATATTTTCCTCTATGGAGTTGGAAATGAGAGCTTCAAAGCTTAGAGATGATGTGATACACAAAATACAATATTTTAGGACAATTAAATGAGCATCATTATTCAGGATAGATTAAAGTGAGGTCAGGAAACACTAAATAAGAAATCTGGAGAAATTATTTTTCTCTCTTTAAGTCTAATGTGACTAACTCTGTGCCTAGGAAAGTTTCTGAAATTCACCAGTCTTCAGATTTCTCATCAGTGAAATTAAGAGACTGAATGTTTCATTTGATATAATACAATAAAGTCAATTAAAGGACATAATTTTAAAGTACCTTTAGGACTTGCTGATAGACTGCTTATATTGAAATATTATTTGAAGAAAAAAGAGTATACAAAAATAAATGAACATGATTCCATTAAAAACTAAAACAAAACTATTTCTAAGTATAAGTATAATATTGAATATTATTCATTTTAAGAGAAATGAGAGTAAATGCAGAAAAATCATTTTCACATGTGATTTTTATTGTTTTATAGTTTAGACTTCCTAAATAATGAAAATGTATAATTAAAGTCAGAAATAAAAAATAAATTGTTTTATTCTTATAGATTCAATCTTGGGCTTCTAGAAGTTTAGAGAATTATTGACAAGATGTTTTAGGGACTTAAGGTGAAAACTTGGCAATGTATATCCATAGAAAGAGATCTGAGAGAAAATAAGAGGACAATTGGCAGTAACTGGAAGTTCTAATTAGTAATTAGGTAAGAATTAGAAGTCCTCTTCATGATCTATGTTCTTTTCCTTTACTTTAGAGGATTACTGGAGCAATTGCCATTATTCAATATCTGAATAATTCTGAATTGATGCTCATGAATACAATTAGCCCTTGATTGCTGTTTAACTCAATGAATTCTCTTAACATTGGCTCTTCCAAAGTTTAGGCTCTTGTCTTCAGGTGCCTAATTACCTACAGCATTCTTTTGTCTTCATTTTCACTTATGTTATAAATTTCTTAGTAGAAATGTGCTCAATTTGACCTTTATTTTCTCTTGCATTGTGTAACCACATAGTGTGCCATTTCACTTCAAAAATGTATCTATTTGGAAAATGAATTGCACTGTCACCATAACTTAGGAAACATAAGATGCTCTTTTGTAGTTGTGGTAGGGGTCCCCAAAACTACTCTCAGGGTTAATGATTAATTAGGACTCTCAACACTCAGAAGAGGTCTTATCCTCTGATTAATGCTCTTTATAACAAGAGGATACAGACTAAAATCAACAAAGGGGAAAGGTACATGGAGAAAAGTCCAGGAGAAACAAAGTCCCTTGTTGCTTTTTTCAATGGAGTTGCATGGGTATCCTTAATTTCCTAGTACATAGGTGAACACAGATGAGAAATGTCAAGAAGCCTACCTGTTTAGTAACCGTGCAGTCTGTTTTCCACATGAGTATATTTCTCAGAATGAAATGGGACACTTCCAAAAATTTTACACAGGATAAGCGTTCTAATTTGACACTGGCCTTGGTCAATGGTGAACGAAGTATGGTCATCATATCTAAAATATATCACCTAACAGTTCTTACTTAGGCTTACCTATACATTGATAGAATAATAAGGTATATTAATTTAAAATATTTGATTTCATTTATAATTTTCATTAATTTAGAGTGAAGTATTTCTTAATTTAGCTTGGTAGGTTCTTACTATGCTGCTGTTACTTCTTTGGCATAGGCTAACTAACTATGCCAAATAATAAGTCTAAGCTGACTTATTATGACACAATACCAGATAAAATGGTGAATAATGGATGAATAGAATCTACTCATATAGTGATATTGAATAAGAAAAAATAGTGGAAACCTATACTCTTTAATCAGTGTAATAAATAAAGATATAAGGGGTAAAGGGTCCCAAGTTTTTAAACATTAATAAAGCAACATAAAATTTAGTAGTGCTAAGAAGAATGGAGGCTCTCTGACATTTTCCCTAGGTAGCTGTGAATCAACTTATTTAATTTGTCCATTGTTTGATATATACATTAATTTGAAGTCCCTTATAATTAATTCTCCTGAAACCGATTCAGAATAGCTACTTTATTAAGAGTTCTCCCTATTGCACATCAAATTATATGAATTTCGACTCCTAGTATCCATAAATAAAAAGTTTTATTAGAATATAGCCATGCTCATTCATTGAAACATTTTCTATTTTGTGCTACAACATCAGAGATGAGTTGTTGCAGCAGGACCATATGGTCCACAAAACCTAAAATATTTGCTCTCTGACCCTCTACAGATAAAGCTTGTTGACTCCTGATCTGTTCAATCAGGAAAATAATGTTTCCTCCCCTTTTTGCTCTGTGACTTTTATAATTGGAAATTTTCAAAATCAGGAGTGAAATTACTCTTGTGAGAAAAGCTTTAGCTTAGTATTATAAGTTGCTGAGCAATTCAATTTCTTTTCAATACACTAACCTTTCTGTTATTTCTAACTTAATATTTGTAACATGTGGCATGTGCAGTATACTTGAATAAGATCGAGTTTTCACTAAATCATTGGAACAATGACAAAACAATAACCTATATCACATTAAAATTATGACATATTTTATTTAATATTTCATATTCATTAAAAGTTTATATTCTCACACAGAAGTAACACTTTGGTTTGGGGCTTCCAGTTTCAGGTAATTCAGCAGTAGAAATCAAGGATGCAGGCGCTTTTTTGCTTTCTGATCTGTAAACCCCAGAGGACTGCTTTTTATCCTTAGGTCTTTCACTTGAAGTTAGCAGGGAGCTGAAGCAGCTCTAAACATGATCTCACATGACATATGGAATGGTGAGGACTTATTTTGTATAACTCTTTCACAAAGGCTAAAACTTGCCTAAGCCACCCAGAAGACATCCTCTTAGGTATTTTTAGCTATGGTTTTAAAACATTTTTGCATCTAAATTTGCTGGGAAACAATAAATAAATAAAATTAATCAATGTTAATTTTCTTGGGGTGTGTTCATGTCAGCTCTTGTCAAAAGACCTAACAAGAACAATTTGAGAAAAGGGAATTTTATTTGGTGCTCATAGTTTCAGATGTCTCAGTCCATAGATGGCCAACTTCATAGCTCTGAGCCTGAGATGAGGCAAAGCATCATGGTGGAAGAGTGTGGAGTAGGAAAAGCACCTCTGGACATGACAACAGGAAACAGAACTATGCTCACTAAGGACAAAATATAGAACCCCCAAAACAGGCCCCTACCTCCCCCAGCCACACCCGATCTGCCTCTAGTTACCACCCAATTAATCCCTATCAGTGAATTAATTATAACCCTCATAATTTAATCATTTTACCTGTGAACATTCTTGTATTGTCTCACACATGAGATATCGGGGGATATCACATATCCATACCATACCAGGGTATTGAATAGATATTCAGACATCTCAATAATCAGTAAGCAATGATGAAACTAGTAACAAGCAACCAAGAGTATCTGCTCCAACTTCTAAATTTATATTTCCATTTTTGTAAATTTCTATGTGAAATTTAGACAGCATTTAAATTAAGAAAATATAAGCTTCATGAAATCCTGAAAGAGAAAACATCTCTCTGGGAGTAAAGCTACTTCCAAAAATGTACAAATAAAAAATTGAGAGTGATTTCAGTAAGGAAGGAAAGGAATAGTAATTTTAGCATATTAGTATGCCCATGGAATTCGAATTGGCAAAGAAGCTCTTCAAATTTGTAAAATGTTCAGTTACAAAAGAGGTAAAGGAAGGCATGCAACCAAGAAAATTTGGGTGTAAATTAAATTGAATGTCCTGTGCTGATCTCTTTAATCTTCTTAATTGAGTACACTGCTTGACAATAAGAAATTAGGATTTTGATAACAGGGATTAAAGCCCTGGCATTGCTACATTTGTGGGACTGCTATGATTTGGATGTGGTTTGTGTCCCCTAAAATGTTCAAGCTGGTTTGGTCCGTAGGGTGGTCTATTGGGAGATGGTAGAAACTTATAGAAGTTTTGGGACCTCCTTTTGGGAGGTCCTTATGTCATTGGGGATAGGCTCTAAGAAGGTAGTACTGAAAGGGCTGATTGAGTTCCTCTAAGGAAATTGTTACAAAAAGGAGGAAGCCTGGTCCTTCCCATTCTCTTAGCTACTGGTTCTACATATAATCATTTATTTGCCCCACACATGCTTCTGCCATTGCTATCCATACTGTGAGATGACCCAGTCTTACCCTTGTCACAGAACCTGTACTATGTCCTTTAAGCTTTGAACTTCCAGAACTATGAGCTAAATAAACCTCTTTTCTTCATAAGTAGCTGTGCCAGGCATTTCATTAGACTAACTAAAAGCTGAGTAATATAGGGACATTGAAAAAGTTGTTTAACAATTGAGTTACTCATTAAATAAGTAGATTTAAAATAAATGTACTGTGATATTTTAAAACCTGACTGAAATAATATATTACAGTGCTTGAAGATTCTGTTGGTTGGTCAATATCATACTTCTTTACAATGCCACTTATCCCTTGTTCTCTCCATTATGGAGACTCGAAAGCTAAATATTCTCTTTTCCATCCTTTCTTATAGCTAGGGTTGATTATGGCACCCTATCAAAATTAAGGAATCTTTCGAGATTTTTTTAAATGATTTTTTTTTCATTGATGGGGATTAAATTAGGGCCCTTGTGCATGCTAGGCAGGTGTTCTACCACTGAACTATACCCCTGGCCCATGTTTTACTTTTTACACAGAGAGATGCTTTATATTATCCTTTTCCCATTTTTCTTAACCTCATAATGATTAATTCATGTATTTAACATTTATTTGTTGAGTACCTCTATGAGACACATACTGGTCTAGGTAATATAAACAGAAATCAGAAGATGTAATGGGGTACTTTAGGAGTTTTTGAGTTTCTTATGACTGTGATAATTTGTGAGATGCCTTAGAATTTGTGAATAGTTGAATTTTCTGTGTCCTTTGCCAAGTTAAGTAAAGAAAGTCAAATAAGATAGCAATATTGCCATCAGTATAATAGTTAAGCCTTTATAAAATCCTCTTTTCTATCCCACTCAAAGTCATTGATGCATATATGATTTCACTTGTTAGATTTTAGATATGCTTTCATCTCACAGTTTTTATCCACTTTGTATTGAATCCTGACAAACCAAAACCCAGGTACTGGGCACTTTGCATATAGTCTGCAGTTGGAATTAAAGTTACTTCTTAGTAGTTTTCCTTTTGGAAAGAATTTGTCTTTTTGTTTTCTAGCAATAGGAGAGATTATGGGGGAAGTTCACTGTCAAGTTGGATAATCACATTATGAACATATTGCAGAGGAAATCCCATTGGGAAAAATTATGTGTCTGAACTTTTAACTTTAGAATATATGAACTTAATTATGAATATCATTGGAGCAAAGTTATATATAAGTTGTATTTTTAAACTTTTTATGGTGGCCCTTAATTTAGAGCATTAAAACTTAAATCAATGTGGTTTTTTTAATGTATATAAGGTAACAGAATATATTAAAAGCTTAGCAACAAATTAATCATTCTGCCTATAATTCTCCTATTCAATCACACTTCATCTATCATTATCAAATGACCATCTGCATAGAGAAAAATAATTTTAATATAAAGGTCATAACATTACATAGACATCAGCTATTGGAACATTTAAGAGCTTATTGAGAAAAAGATAAAGTACTTAAGCCCAGAAGATAAATTAGCTCAAGTGACTGTCATTTTCTCTTGCTACATCTTATATGGAAGATTAGAAATCTGAATGTTAAGTTTCGTACTTTATTTTTCAATCAAGCATTAAAATGGAATGAGATATTGATAACTTTCATTTTGTTGCTTTGTTATCTGCTTTTTAATTGGCTCAGATATATGTTTTTGTAAAGATAAAATAATACATATATGGTAGGTGCTTCCCCCAAATTTTCTCAAGTGAATTTTAATTTAGTTTTATTATCCTGTATAACTCAGTATGTGTGTAAGGCTCATATTCATCCAAGTTTTTGCTAAATTCTGTTTTCCTGTAGATATAAGATAACAGTTTTTCTGACATTTTATTTATGGCATTTTAATTTTACTAAAAGTCTTATGTGGTGAAAATGTTTGTTTTAATGAGATACATCAGGCTGTGATATTTTATAATTGTAGCATAGTTTAATGGCTTTGTGAATGAATATATGAGATGATTTCTCATGAAATCTATAGACAATGAGGGAAAATGAAGAAGGAAAAACAGTTTTTCAAAATAACTTTTGTGCAAGGTTTAACACAAAATTTTATAGATTAATTTAAAGTGCAATAAAATTATGCCATAATTGCTTTTAACTGAGGTTAATTTGATTTATTGGATTAAGGACACTTTTCTGTTCAGCTTCTGTTTAGTTTTGAGCAATTATCTCTCAAAGAGAAGGTCAAGATGACTTAAATTTGAAAACTGTTCTGGGTACAGTCAATGTTTTGAAGTGAAAATATAGGTTCATAAATTTGACCATATTGAAAGCATGTTTCTTGCTCTCAAACCATGAGTAACTTGTTTCTATGTTGACTGAGTAGGTGATTTTATAAAGATCTATTTCTGAAGATACTACAATGGAGGTATCAAACAAAGGGAAATCTCTGGTAATTGGAGTAACACTTTTTAAAGCATCATCATACTCTTGTATGTGAAGAGCAGATGATAACAAAAAAAAAAAAAAAAAACGGAATTTACTACAAACTTCCACTTGAACCTTATAATCTGATTTAATTTTCTTAATATAGTAATAGAAAATCGACATGAATAATCATCTCAATTAAAACTTACTAAACTAAAAAATTAACATTTTGGCAAATGTTTGGTATAAAAAGAACTCCAATCAAATATTTGTGGGAAGTTAATAAACTTGAATAATGGGATACTAGCTCTCCTCAGCTGTTCTCTATTTCTCCCATGAGAAGCCATTTGACATCAACATAAGACTATATAATAATTGCCTTAGGGCTTATACTTGTAGTTTATTTTACTCAGAATACAACATATTATATATTCTGAGTAACATGGATAGAATTGTCAAGTTTACTCTATAGAAAATATTACAAAAGAAAAGAAAAGAATATCATTATCTCAGAAGCCATTTTAAAATTCTTAGCTATGTGGAAAGATGAGTGGTTCAAAGGTCTCCTAAAACACATCTCTGATCATGCCAATTCCCAAGCTCACTATTGACCTATTGACTTTTAGATTAATGCAAAGGCTTCATTCTATTTATTACAGCCCCAAAACTTTCCGTTTCAGTCCTATCTTCTCTATTCTTCATTCTCTCCATATTCTGGTATTCTACTATATCATTTAATTAAATTATACCATCAATTCTCAAAACATGTTTTATAATTTGCTATATGAGGACTTACACTGCTTCTTTCCTTTAACTGAGAATTGCTTGCACTTGCATCTTCTTAGTAAAATATCACTTGCTTTTTCTAAACCTATTTAAATTATCATTTTTTTAGTGAAAACTTTTTCTCATTTTACCAACCAAATGAAATTTCTCACTTATTTAGAGCCCACAGAACTCACAATACCTATCTTGTTTTATTTGCACTATAGACATATAGACATTTGTCTCATTGCCCTTTTTTATTGTCCTGGAATTTTTTAAAGATATAATTTGATTAGTTTTCCCTCTTTGTATCCCCTGTAGCATCAAGATGCTATGAATTAGCACTTTATTGAGCAGAAGACAAAGGATATGGAATCGTCCTTAACTGTAGTTTCATTAGATTAGCTATCAAGAATTTTAAGTGGAAGATTAATTATTGACAGATGATTTAAACAGAAGAGTTTGAAAAAAATTGCACTATTTTTGGTTTATTGTAGTCTTGCAGAATAATGATTTAAAATTCACAATTGTTTGTGTAAACATGATGAAGTCTGTGTAAATGAGATAATGGTCAAAATGTCAAACCTTTATCTAAGTATGTTTAATCTCATGTCTTGTTCACTCTGAAAATATTTATAAGCAGCCTTTCTGTACAAAGGCAAAGCGCTAGACATGGAGGTAAACTAACATTTTGGGCAATATCGATCTAAGAAATGAGTATTGCTTACAGTATAATCAAAGTCTTCTTTGTGTTAGCTCTTGATACTCTATAACATACATCTTAAGAGAAAACAAAATAAACATTTAAGAGAAAAATGATAGTTTTTCTTCCTATCTCTCATTCCATGGATTCCTGAAAAAAATGTGCTTCATTTTTAATGACATATAGCTTTATTTGCTATTTTAAAATATTTTACAGTATATTTTAAGGTATACGACATGATCCTTTGATGTACATATTCATTGCATAATGATTACTAGTGTAATGATTACTGCAATCAAACCAATTAATATATCCTTCCTTTCATAAATGTATTTTTGCGTGTGTGGTAAAAGCACCTGAAATCTGTGCTCTTAGCAAATTTCCATTATACAATATGTTATGATCACCTTTAGTCCTTATGCTCCTCCTTAGCTTTTTAGACTTATTCATCCTATATCATTCCAACTGTTTGACCTACATCTCCCCTTGTGTTCACCCCCTCTTTCTTCTCCTCACTCCCCTTCATCCCTTCCTCTGGTAAACCCTATGCTTTTGTTTCTATCTGATTTTCTTTTTTAGACATTCCACGTATGGGAGAAATTATGTAGTATTGTGTCTGGCTATTGTGCTTTAAATGTCCTCCAAGTTCATCCATGCTTTTGTAAATGTCAGAATATCCTTCTTTTTCAAGGGTGAATAATATTCCAGTGTGTGTGTGTAGGTGTGTGTGTGTGTGTGTGTGTGTGTGTGTTTATGTGTGTATACATTCATACATATGCATCACAATTTATCCATTTGTCTCTCTATGGACTCTTAGGTTGTTTCCATATCTTGGCCACTGTGAATAATGCCAAAATGAATGTGGAATTACAGACATCTCTATGACATGCTGACTTTGTTTCCTTTGGGTAAATACTCAGAACAGAAATCCTTGGGTCATATAGCAGTTCTATTTTTAAAAAAAATTAAGGAATCTTCTTACTGTTATTTCTAACAGTTCTACCAGTTTATCTTCCTGCCAACAATATAGACAGGTTTCCCTTTCTCCCATTCTCTTCAACACTTGGTGTCTTCAATCTATTTTTTCTTTTAATAATACCCATCCTAACAAATGTAGGGTGTTTTTTCATTGTGGTCTTAATTTGTCTTCTTCTAATGATTAATGTTGTAAGATGAAGACAAAGCAAACAGGTGTTTCGTACACTTATGAGCTGTTTGTACATCACCATTTGAGAAGTATTTTTTTTTTTTTGGTATTGAATGTGTTACTTATATATTTTGAATATTAACCCTGTATACAAATGTGGTCCACAAATATTTTTGTAGCCTAATAATGATATAAGATTTCTGTAGGACCTGCTGAGAGATTTGTTCAAATCTTTCAAATAGATTGCATAACTCCAACTGACCTTTTTCCTTATAAAACTTTTTTTTTTTTTTTCTTGGTTCTGGGTCAGTTGCTTCAATAGGTATGTTCTTATTTGAAAGTGACTCTTTCCTGGGTTATATAAGACTTTCACTAAGATTAGTTCTATTTATGAGAGTTTTGACTAAATTAACCTGACCGTATAGAAGATGAAGTAAATTAAGATAATAGCAACTTTTATTGTATAGATTTTTTTCAACCTAAAAGCAAATAATTTCCACTTACTTAGATGACTTTTATTTTTTACCCCATATGAAATTTAAAAAATACCAATAGCAATATAAATGTCATTTATATTATAAAAGGTCTTTATAAACCACTATTTGGAATTAACTTCTGGATACCAAAAATATTTCATTCCTCTGATTACCCATATTTGCCTTTATTATATAATTCTATCTTGCAAGTTTCAGACTTATAACAGATACTATACTGTTGAAATTTGTATTTTTTTATTAGAAGATAGGTTGAAGAGAATATAAATGAATAAGTTCCTTGCAGCTGTGGCCAATTATAGACAGTACTGTTCACTATTGATGAAATTTTTTGGTTCATATTTTATGGTCAACTGAAGATATTATGTGCTGAACTGATCAAGCTATTATTTGAATAGGTAACTATGCATTTGCTAAACATGACTAATGATGCAAGTTAAAGTATAGTTCCATAATATCCAAAACCAAAGATGATATAAATGGATGTTTGACGCAAACTATTTAGCTTTAATTTACTTTGGTATTTTTTGATGAGTAGAAGAATGCCTGTTGTAATTTATCTCTGCTTTCTTTCGTTTGTGCTTTTTAATCATCGTAATAACTAAGACCGTCATTAAAATTTTAGAATTGGTAGAAACATTAGAAACTGAGTAACTTATATGCCTATCCTAGGAACCAGTAATTCCTAGTTTTACACAAACCCTAATTCTTTGAGAAGATTGTAAAAATACATACGTACATACATACATACATACATACAAACAGAAAGAAAAGCAGTCCATGATCAAATGTGTTGGAAATTCGCACTGGTGTACTTGTTCTTTATGTCTGAATTACCATATCAGAGGTTCTTATATGAACTACAGTAAAGAAACTTATTTTTAACTACGTTTAATTCAAGTTTATTTGACCACAGAATACTTTACCATGTTTGGTAGCAACTAACATCCTGTGAAAATGTTTAATCTGTAGAAAAGACCTGGGGGAATAATGCATCAGTGCTTAGAAAAACTTGAGTTGAAGTTGTGTCTGATAAATGATAAATAAACATTGCCATCTTCCCCTGTCTTTAGACTATTTATATAGCAAACATATTGAAGTACAATAAAACTAATGCTGAAAAATTAAGTATACAATGATCACATTCATATAAATGACAGTTTATTTTAATTTTTAAATAGTTTTATTGAGGAATATAAATAATTAAAAAGGTAAAAATAAAGTTAATTAGTAATCATGAGTGATAAATCATTATTATATAAAACTATATATGCATGCACATGGTATATGTCTAATATATTTATATAATTTTACCTTTTAATGGTATCTTACTATAGATATTAAATTATGAATAATTATGTCTAACTTTCACCCATTTGTTCTGATAACTTTATGAATTTCAAATATATTTAAAGACTCAAATATTTCAGTTGAATGCATATCCCTTCTTTCAAAACTGTTTCTACCTCTGTAAAATGCAGTTTTAAAAACCAACCACAGAGATGAAAATGGTATTTAACTAGGATTGTGCATGGTTTTTCACAATTCTTACCAAACTTAAGAAACATCACAGCAGATTGAATGAAAGGAATCAGTTGGAGGAGGCATCTGTGAACTTGGTTGTATTACATATGTGTCTACATGTATGTATTGTGTGTGTGTGTGTGTGTGTGTGTATGATACATTCATACACTAACAAACCAAATTGTATAGAAGAACTTAGAGAAAAGCAATAGACTTTTGCTTTATTCCTTCAAACTATCAGAGACAAACATTTGAAATTACTCAATGGTGAGGTAAGTAGAATGCAAAGATTAATTTTCTTTCTGTGGTTTCAAAGTCATGACCTTTTTTTTCTTCTCAAAGTAGAATATTCTTGGTATAGAAAATAATTTGTATTTTACTTCTATAACTAATGGAATCAGTTTACATTTTTCTGCATTTTGCTTAGCTTTATATATGCATCATTATGTTCTTATGCAGTTATTTGGAACTTAAAACTGTATTTTTAAAAAATTGTGATAAAATACACATAATATAAAGTTTACCATCTTAGCTATTTTAAACTATGCAATTTAGTGGCATTAAATACATTCATATTGTAAGCTATCATTATCATCATCTACCTATAGAAACTGTTTCATCTCTCAAAATGTGAAATTCTTGTTACCTTGTTTAACAACAGTTTTGACTTGCAGATCTATGTTGGTTGGCAGAGACATTGATCTATTGATTTGTGGACTTTGCTTTGGGATAAATAAGAACACCTGATTGCCTTTCTGCCATAATATCTTATCCTCATTTCCCTATGCTCTTTTTTCTGAAGAGCCAGCATGAAGCACAGTGAGGAATGTTAAGGTAGAAGAATGTTGCATCCCAAACTGTTTAAGTCACCTAATGGCAAAGATAAGAACAGTTTGGCTAGCAGTGCATTCTACAGTGTTCTCATTTTTCTGTAATGTCTCTTTAAAGAAAGACAATAAGTAACTACAGAGACAATCTTTTAATTACATTCACCTATTTGTGATAAAAACACAAAAGAACTCAGAAAATTGTGAACACAAGTTTCTTAACTTGATAAAGGCTATAAACCTAAAACCTACACAATTTTTCTTAAAGGAAGGAAGATATCCACAGTTACCCATCTTAACAAAGTAGGTAGTTCATATCAATATTGAAGAATAGCATATTTTAAGACCACAGAAGAACATTAAAAATGGGAAGAAAAGAGTTAAAACTACTTTAAATTGAAGATTAAAATATTTTATAGCATTTTTTTGTTTTGTTTTGTTTTGTTATTTTGTACTGGGAACTGAACCCAGACCTTGCTCAGTTGCTTAGGGCCTTGGTAAGTTGTTGAGGCTGGCTTTGAACTCATGATCCTTCTGCTTCAGTCTCCCAAGCTGCTTGAATTACAGGTGTGCATCACTGCATCCAGCTATAGCAATGTTTTAAAATCCCAGAAACTACTAGAACTAATTAGAAAATTCTTCACATTTGCTGGAATAGTTTCTAGGACTTAACTAAATTCTATTAATGTACATAAATAATGATCTGTTTAATTGAAGGCTATCCTACACTTTTGAAAACAATGGAATTTAATAAAGATTTCAATTTTCTTTGTCTTAACATGTAAATGTAATTGCACATAAGATTCCCTTGGACTTTTGAAGAAATTGATAAACACATTCAAATGTATGTACAAATAAAGGTATGTGAAGAGCTAAGAAGGGATAGGAAGTGAAGGAATTCCTATATCATTTATTAAAACACGATAAATCTATATTAATAAAATCATTGCAGTTTTGACACAAAAGGAAGACAAATGGATTATTAAACAGAAAAAAATACCCTCAGAGATAGGTGCATGCATATATGTAGACAATTTATTGTAAATATGTCACCACAAATCAGTGGGTAAAGAACTTTATTTAGTAGGACCTACTGGGAATACCGACACACTTACTGAAGAGGAAAAGATTATGTCTTTACAAAATACCATGTAAAAAGATGGAATTTAGATGGATTATACACATAAGTAAAAAGGTAAAACTATAAAAGATTATAGGGAAAAATCTTAGAGAATGTCAATGCAGTCAAAGAAGTGAAGAAAGTCTTCTTACTAATAATCTCAAAAGTAAAAAAAAAAAAGATAAGAAGATGTCAGAAAGAAGAATAATCTGCAAAAAAAGAAGTTCAAATCTGAGCAAAACAAAAGATTTATGAACTAAAGAACAAAACCAGAAACTCAAAAGGGATAAGTCATTTGAAATTATTTTATAGGCCTATTGATTATGGCTTACTTTGTTCTTCTCATGGATATCCATCTTATCCCAGAAAGGGTAATGCTTTTTCTTAAAATTCACCTCTTTGTACATTACTATTAAAGTATAAAAACAACTGATATTTTAAATCTTGAGAAATAACATTGTAACAGAGCAAAAATACCTCCCCACCAAAGTCTGGCAATTAGGGAGTAAACATAGGGGACATTGATTTCAATGATGAAGTTCTCTAAAAAGACTCACTGGAGTTACATTTGTCATTTCTTTTTTTTCTTTTTTTTTTTTATTTTTTATTTTTATTTTTTTTATTTATTTTTTTTTATTTTTTATTTTTTTATTTTCTCTGGAAAGGATAAATGCATTTTATAAAACAAATTGGCATGGGAAATAATGTAGTATCAGGCTTCATCTAAGTATAGAACTCACCATTTCCCCTCAAGGCTTAAACAAATATTACATGAGTGAGGGCTCTTGTAAAATGTTATGTTTTGAAATAGATTTCATTAATGGCTTCTAGTGATAATTTATTTCTCCCTTTATGCACAAGTCTCTTTTCATACTAATAATGGATAGCTTATTTGCATATAAATAGATTTCAGCATTTGCTGAAGCAGAGAACAAATATGTTTCTTTTTCCCCCCCTGGACATTGTTAAAAAAAAAAAAGAAGAAGGGAAGGAGATTTTGCAATAATTAGCAATCAGGGTTTATAATAATTTTCTTATCAAAAATATTTGCAGGCGACTTTAATGTTTTTATTGGTGTGCTTCAAGTCAAAGGTCTTGACTTCCATTAAAATCATGGAGAGAAGGGATCTGCAGTTTTCTCACTCACGATTTTTGGTATACCTATGGTTAAAAAAATACATCTTGATATTGGTTATTAAAAGGTTTACTATCACCCTCTGGGTGTCTTGTCCTAATTAGTTCTGACTGTTTCTGATAATGTAGCATATTCCATTTTAGAGAAGGTAAATGTCAAATCTGTGACTATATTGCTTAATTAAATAAATCCTTTATTTACGAGATATAACAAGTCATATACTTATAATGGAGAGATCTGTTTTCTTTCAGTTCAAAGTATTACAAATGCTAATCTACCATTTGTTACATGGTTAAAAATATAAAAAATTAAAATGTTTTATTACAGAGCGTATTTCTTTCCTAAATAAGTGTTATAATAAGACCTCCAGTGCCCACTTTCATTTCAACTAAAATTATCAGTGGAAAAAAAATTAACTTTTTAAAAAAAAATTCATTTGATATTTGCTTCTTGACTTTTAGTGTCTGAAATATGTATTTCTGTATTATTCTGCAGTAAGTGAATTGCAGGCATCATCTTATGACACATATATATAAGTAATTCAGAAATTAAGGTAACATGCCTCTTGGTAGGTATGGTATCTATTAATATGTGTCTTTCTGACCAGCAGAGGTCACTCAGTGTAAAGTGAATAATGACTTCAGCTTTCAAAACAGACAGTACACAAGACCATTCTATTTGAGCAATTGTATTTTACTTTATTTCTGTTACTTATAGAAAGAGTATTTTTACCTCTTGATGTATATGCTTACCCAAGTGAGTGAGACTGTTCCTTCGGGTTCAAAGACCTCTTCAAACATGAAGCCAAAAAATAGATCCTGAAAGAAGCAGTAAAAATATTGTATTTAAATCAACGTATTTTTGAGTCCCATGCAGATGTTTCCTTCCCAGTTTAAAAAAAAAAAAAAAAGAGAGAGAGAAAATTGTACCTTAGAGAACATGACAGGTTGCATTCTGCCACAGAGAGGCAGCCTCCACCAAAAGATGGGATGTAGTACTATTGTATTCTAGGAAGATAACATTTAAGCTTAGGTGTTTAAAAAATGGTTATTTAGAACAAGCAGTGTGCAGTGTGCAGCAACCTTGACACCAAGTAGGCAGTCAATATGGAGATTTGAAGACAACTTGATCTTTAGGATTATGACATTTGTGTTTCTCTTAAATTTGTTTATACCTTTATAATTTAGAATATAGATATAAAAGAAAAATTAAATCTGCTTTTGGTTATGCTAATGAGTTAATTATCTAGGAACAAAATCCTTGAATTTATCAACTAGACTCCAGTCAATTCCATCTCCTATACCCAATTTAGCTGTTAGGAAAATATTATGTTCAGATTGAAGCCTAATATTCTTTTTTAATTAATCTGATGTTTGTTTAGTGTATTTGATGTTTTTGGAGGTGGTAAAGATTAAGTAGCAGTGTGAAGTAGTGAAAAGTGCTGTTAAAAATCACAAAGTCACAACTCTGCTATTTAAAAATTTTGTTTCCTATAAAATTTAATTAATATTTTTCACCTTCCTCTTTTTAGGGATGTTCCAAGGATTAAAAGTACTTGAATGATTTTGTTCTTATTATGTATCTTTGCAAAATTACTTAACTTCTCTGGGCTATTTTATCCCTCTTTTACAAAGGGAGGAAACTAAAGCTTAGGTAGGTTTAGAGAATTTATCAAGGTCACAGCACATGGATAAGTGAAGAGAACTTGAACTTAAATTTAAGTTTAAGATTTATTCTGGAAAATAATAGGCTAAAGTAAAATAGCAAATAAGAATATATTTGTTTTTGAAAGAATGATAACTTCCATGATCACGAAATAAGTTTTATAAATTTGGACAGTTAATTATCTAGGAACAAGATGGAAATGGTACAATATTCTCAGGACAAAATGTATACTATGTTAAAGGATATACACTAAAAAGCAGATCTCTTATCTTCATAAAACCAATCTCCCACTAATTAATCTTTCCTCTCAAGTAACCATTATTCTAAACATATTTGTAAACATTTATGTGCTATATCACCTATTACTGAAAATAAAGTAAAATGAAAGAGGATGGTTAGCATGTTTAAAATTACATGAAGGTAATTCTTAAATTGACTCTTCCCTGATTCAGTCATTTCAGCATTTGTTGTTGTGATAGGTAGGCACAGAGACGTGAGAGATTCTGATAACATTCTAGATTAAATTATAGTCTCATCAAGAATTTCAGGATTACTTGTTCTTGAAATTATTTGAAGAGAAAAAAGAATTTAACATTTAAATATACTTGAGAACAGCAATGTACTAAATTTTTGTAGTTTCAAAGCCTAAAGCAACGAGTTTTATTGAACTTTTATTTTCTTGGTCCAACTTTCAGAGAATATTATTTATTATTTTGGCCAGAACCTAAAGAATCTACTTTTACTTTTTTTACTTTATTTTTATTGTAAACAAATGGGATACATGTTGTTTCTGTTTGTACATGGAGTAACAGCATACCATTTGTGTAATCATACATTTACATAGGGTAATGATATTTGATTCATTCTGTTATTTTTTCCTTCTCCCCCACCCCTCCCACCCCTCTTTTCCCTCTACACAGTCCCTCCTCCCTCCATTCTTGCAGGAATCTACTTTTTACACTAATTGGGATGATGATGATGCCTTTGCCTATAAGCCACACTTTGAGGAAGATTAATTTGAAATATGTGGTAGTACATACAATCTTTTTTTCCCCTAATATTTCAAACCATGTAACACAGCCAGAGGTCAGTGGCTAACATGCTCAAAGCTATTTAAGGATAATGAAGAATCTCTAAGGGTTGTAGGTATGAAACCAGATGTAGAAAACCTTAACTATTTGGAAGTAGTCATTAATATAAAAAATTCCAATCTTATTGTTGATTGAATTTAACCAGTGGTAGGCTATGAGAAGCCTTGAAAGGGAAGAATCCTGCTGAATTCTCAGTCTGTTGTATATTATTCCAAGAAGGCATGGCATTATATTAGAAAATATTTACATTATATGCCCACAGGATCAGAGTAAACAGAAAGTACAGAGTGAAGAAAAAAATCTTATTTAGATTTATATGTGTAAATAGATTTAGGCTTATTAAAAAGAAACACAAGCTTTCTGAGATATTCAATGGTTAACCTATTCTTTAATCTCTGATGAATGTAAACATTTAATGAACGACAACATTTAAGCATGAAAACCCTTCTTATTTCTTTCATTTATAAATTGTACTTGTTTTAGGATGCAGAATCTGTTAATTTAAGTTACAAATGGCATCTTAACCTTGGCTTATCACTAAATAAATCATGTAGGCTCCTTTCAGATTAACTGTAAACTCCGTGATTCTAGCCTTATTCTGTAAGGCCTATCCAAAAAAGATGTTAACATATTCAAATCCAAACATACTTAGGAGATTCACAATTTTTAACAAGTTGAGAAAATGTCAAGTAGTCACAATTTAAATGGTAAAAATTAGTCATTTCCTTTAATGTTTGCTTCAAATCATAGCTCATTTACTGTAACTTTCTTAAACAATTTAGTTTGATTTAATATTAAGCAAATGTTTTGATTACTTAAAAAATAAACTAAGCTTTGCATTTAAAGAACTTATGTAGCTTGCTCTGTGATGTGACATATCCTATAAAGACATATAGCATTACCCTGATTTTTACGTATAACATTTTCAGAGATAGGTGCCAGTAAGGGAATGCTCTATTAATTGAGTCTTAATTCAGTGCTAAAATAATGATGGTGATCTAAGAGAACTTTGAATGTGTATTGGGACTTACCTGACTTTTTATTTAGATGAGTTTATTGGCATTCAGTTTCAAAATTATAAAATGTTAACAATAGAGTATAAAACCAAAGTGACATTTCAGATATGAAATAAAAACTTGCTACTATTATAAGCTAATTTTGTTATTTTATTTAGTTTGAAGACAATTTTAGGTTATTTGATAACTTTGTTCATTCATTAATAAAAATCGTTCATGTGTTACTTATTTACTTTTCTGTAAACACAAATTGATTTTAGGTTATTAGTCTTCCAGTTGGTTCTTTATAATTCATACAAAACTGTGTTAAACCTACATTTTTAAGACTAGTGAAATTCATTCAAATTTACTTACAATGTATTCATGTTATTGGAGAGTAAAATTATCTTTTTCTATAGCAGCAGTTCAAAGACTTCATTTGACAGGGCTATGGATGCGCATTTTTTTATAATTATGTACTTAGAAATACACAAACAGACATTGCTGTCTGAAGAGATAGTTAAATCAAGCCAAATCCATGGAATTTGTGTTTATGTTTTATAACAGTGACAGCCCTATTGCTGAATCAGTGCTAGGAACACACACCTTAACAGGTGCATGATTTAGGTAGACTCCAATAGTTTCATTTCTCAGTCTACTTAGTTTGGAGTGTATTATAATATTCCATTTCCTAGGGATGGTGTTGGCAACAATTCCTGGATACCCTGTAGTAACTAAGATACCATCCTTAAATATTTAAAGGAGTATCCTTAAATATTTAAAGTTTTCTATTTTATAAAAATATATAATACCATTTTGTTTTTGGACAGAGAAGTTAATGGGATGGTAAATACATGAAAAATTTGCTTGAAAATTTTATGTAATATGGGAAATCTTTTTTCCTGATTACCTGTAATCTCAATTTCATAGATTCTGTAATTCAGTGGTAATAATCTGAAGTACCATTTAATCAAATTAAGTCTTAGAAGCAGTAGAAGAGCTTCAAATCTAAAGTCTCTGTCTGACTTTATAACATTTCTTTGTAAACTAACCTTTTGTCTTTGCTGTTACCTTATTTGTAAAGCTGAAAAATAAAATCAGTGAGAAAAATGTGTTCTATAAAAATATAATCTCTCTGTATGGCATTTCAAAGGCATGCCATTTCAACAAACAATTTTCTAAATGTTTTTTAATTTGTAAATATATACTCATATAGAGGATATTCACTTTCAGTCACTTTCTGTTACCATCACATGAAAAATGGACTCAATATTCATAAGTAAAAATGAATGCATGATTTATAAATTTTAGCTCATGAAGACAGTGATTTTTTTTTTTTTTAATTTGAGGTTTTGAAGTTTTATAGAAGTTGTTTTGGAGTCCACTATAGTGTACCAAAACGGTCATACTGAAGGGCCAGAAGCATAGATTTTTATTTTAAATTACTCATTATTCCCTTTCCCTTCTATTTTTGCCCTGTAGCATTGGTTGACATTTCATAGAGACTGAGTTGCCATAGGGCTGGAAAATATGTAATTATAAGAATCACCTGCTTTTGAATTTCCTATTATGTACTAGTCATGAATCAGGCAGACTTTTCATAGGTGTTTGATTTAGAATGAGAAGTTTTCTTCTTCTATGGCCTGTGATTAAAATGTGGTATTTTGGTATATAAATAGGAGATAGATTCTGCATAATCCAGCTGTGAATCAGAGCTGGTGAAGCAATGTAAGTCTCTGACCTGTATCACATAAGCAGTAGAATATGTAATTGAAAATATGTTTTAAGATTAAGCAAAGTAAACCTTTTTAAATACTCTATAGCTTAAAGCAAGCTAAGTGTTAAAATGTAGCAAGATGAATATTAAAAGAAGTTTTGCTTCACTTAATGCTCCTCAAAGGAATTTCAATACAAAGAAATCCACTATGACAACATTTGAATAATTTCTTTGGTTTTAATAAGTTATAACCATCAATGTACATATTTATCAATTGCTATAGCATGATGGGAAGGGCAGAGGGTAGATTATATTTCTTCATAATTGAAAATGAAACTTACCATTACAATAGTGTTTGGATAATAGACTTACCTGTTGCATTAACCTTTATAAATCATTATAGTTATTGTTGAAAATTTCAATTAACTGACTGTGGAATTATACATTCAATTTATGATGATAATTTGTGTCTTTTCTGGGTATTGCAGTAATGGATACATTTTTCCATGAAAAATTAGGTTGAGAATGAAAATCTGTAAAGACACACACACACACACACACATACACACACACAGTTTCTTTTCAGATAGATCAAAATGCATTAGCTTTTTACAAGGATTTTATACCTTTGAATATCTAGACCATTATTTTAAATTATATTAGAATGATTATGCTAGAGCCTCAATGTTATCTTCTATTTACAATTTTGAAATTAGTGCTCTATCTGAAGCCACTCGTACTTCAGATAGAGCACTAATTTCCAGAATATATAAAGAACTCATAAAACTCTACACCAAGAATACAAATAACCCAATCAACAAATGGGCTAAGGAAATGAGCAGACACTTCACAGAAAAAGATCTACAAGCAAACAACAGATACATGAAAAAATATTCAACATCTCTAGTAATAAGAGAAATGCAAATCAAAACTACCCTAAGATTCTATCTCAACCCAATTAGAATGGCAATTATCAAGAATACTAGCAACAATAGGTGTTGACAAGGATGTGGGGAAAAAGGTACACTCATACATTGCTGGTGGGGTTGCAAATTAGTGCAGCCACTCTGGAAAGCAGTGTGGAGATTCCTTAGAAAACTTGGAATGGAACCATCATTTGACCCAGCTATCCCACTTCTTGGCCTATACCCAAAGAACTTAAAATCAGCATACTACAGAGATACAGCCACATCAATGTTCATAGCTGCTCAATTCACCATAGCTAGATTGTGGAACCAACCTAGATGCCCTTCAATAGATGAATGGATAAAGAAACTGTGAGATACACACACACACACACACACACACACACACACACACACACACACACACAATGGAATATTACTCAGCCATAAAGAATGATAAAATTATGGCATTTGCAGGCAAATGGATGAAATTGGAGAATATCATGCTAAGTGAGATAAGCCAATCTCAAAAAACCAAAGGATGAATGATCTTGCTGATAAGTGGATGATGACACATAATGGGGGGTGGGAGGGGTTAGTGTTAGGGTGAGAGTTAGGGTTAGGGAGGGAGCAAGAATGGAGGAAGGAGGGACTGTATAGAGGGAAAAGAGGGGTGGGAGGGTTGGGGGGAAGGAAAAAATAACAGAATGAATCAAACACCATTACCCTATGTAAATGTGTGATTACACAAATGGTATGCCTCTACTTCACATATAACCAGAGAAACAAGTTGTACCCCGTTTGTTCACAATAAAATAAATTAAAAAAATAAATAAAATTTTGAAATTTCCTATGTTAATGAAGAAAAACCATTAAAATGATTTATATGAATCTACTAATTCTAACATATTTTAGATTTTAAGTAACAACAGCAATGTATTCTTAGAGTAGGTAGCTTTGAATTGCAATTAGAGAGGCATTCATTTTGTATTCCATTAGTATCATTATATCTACTCCACTGCTTCACTATTTGTATTCATTGTCAATATATGTGCCCAAAGTTTGTATTTTCTCTCTTCATATAGTGTCTCTTGAATTTCCCTTTATTTAATCACTCATTGCTACTCTTCTATAGTTATACCATATTTCACCATGTTATTGTAGGTATTATGCCAACGTTTTTTATTTTGCAAAAAAGGTGGGATACGACCATTATGTGAAGCTTATATTTTTTTGAACTGTGCTAGTATTACTTTAAAATCATTTATTACTAAACAGTCTTATGTATGAATGTATATTAAAATTGAGTAGTCCAAATTGGCACACATCATTTTTTTGTGACAGTTTAGCAAGGATTTCCCCCTTGTGGAATAAAAGTTAACGCATTAATTTTTATTGATTTGTGAATCATAGCCAAAATATTACACTTGAGAAAATTTACTACAGTGCTGAAAAGTATGGACTTACAAAATTTAATCTTCTGTGTCTGAAGATCCTGTACTGCTATCATTAGTTTCATTATCTGATGTGCCATCCTCAGTGCCACTTATAAAAGATGTGTTTGCTGTTACTACTCCAGTGCCCTAAACAAACCACTCAAGTTGGCTTTTTGAAATATACTGACAGTGCACATGTACTGAGAATTCTAGGCACCTAGTGGGTGAGAAGACAAATGTGCATCCATATGCCACTGGTAAATATGCTGCTGCTCTGTTTATCTTTTAAGCAGCATGAGGTTCAGAATTATACCATGAGACAAATATGCAATGAAAGGTTATAAACCAATTTTTAGACTGAAAAAATAGAGCATGGTAATTGTGTGGCAGCAATAATTATGTGGTGAAATACAGTATTCCATATGCTCTATACTGAAGACACTTCTTCTTATGAACTCTTTTCTCTTCTTGAAACCTTGGGTTTGGTAGACCTCTCACACTCTCTCAAAATACCAGGGTTGGCATATGACAGTGACTCAATGAATGTTGGTTAAACTATGAATGGAGAAAATATAAATTCTTCCTATTTTGTTTCTGTGAAGTTGTACTAGCCAGATTCTATTCACTGCATTATCTTCCTCTTTGACTCCTCTCCTCCTTTCTTATATGTAGCCCTGAAAATTTCAGTCTTCGTTTATTTGATTTTTTTCTTTCCTACTCTTTAATTTACTAAAACTTCAAACATGCCCCTAAGCAACTAGCTGCATTCTTTTTCTCCAGACCATCTTTCCTGCAAAGCTTTTCAAACAATCTCCAGTAGTCTTCTGAACATTACTATTTGGGATATCATGTCATATTTTTTCCAAAATAACTATAACCCAAATTATAATATTCCTATAGTACTATCTTCTTTATGTGTTTTCTTACTGTTGTTACAGTATTACTCTTTTCATAGCCACTGTTCATTTTTATATAAGGTAAAAACCTAAGAATAACATCCATATGACCCAAATCAATAATTTTAATAAATACTTTATTATGATTTTTGTGTTTCCTTTTCTCTAGGGCCTGCAGCATACAATCCTGTTTTAAGGAGATCTTGCCCCATACCCTTATTTGTTAAAGCATCGAAAAGGTTTGAAGATACCAAAGAGATTACTCCTGGGCCAACATCATATGAGGTTTGTCAATGATATATCACTATTAGCAGTGACAGAAGAATAGAATGATTTCTACAGAGTACTGAAAATGTATACATTAAGTTCTTCCTATAAGTTTTATTCATATTAATGGCTAATCAAAGGGTTTTGCTCCAGGAAGACTTTTTCAAGTTATATTTTGACGTTTTAAAAAGAATTATTGGAGAATTATTTGAGTTTAATAATATGTATCTTTGAATGGCCTCTGTAGCATTTATATATGATTTATTTATATTTCTACAAATTTTAAAATTAGTTACAGATATATTATCATTTCCTAATATTTATTGAAATCATGAGCTTATTAAAGGGCTTAGAAGAAAGCCCTGAGGATTCAATAAAGTTGAGTATTGATGTTTTATTATATTTTAATAACTGTGAATACTACACTTTAGATTGTAATAAATTAATGTCTCTTAAGTTTTGAGACTTCTAATTGTAAGAAGGAGGTCTGTATTTTAGAATATGTGTTTGCAATAGGTCTTTGTTATTCTTTTGAGTTAGGATGAAATAAGTCCTTTATTTCTGCTGTACTAACTATTGAGAATTGAATATTTAACAGTGTTTTTAAACAATTAATTTAAAAGGTTAATTCTGAGTGCAGAATAAAATAGATGTTCTTTTGGAGTTAATAACAAACCTATTTTTATTGAATATATATTTTCAACTTATTTAAATTTCATAATCTAGGTTATTTTCAGTGTCTGTCATTTATAGATTATAACATAATAAAAAAAGAAAAAGAGTGAATAATCAAAAAGTTGACGTTTTAATTGTTGACCATTGATTCCTGTAAATGATGATCTCTAATACCTGCTGATTAAACAAACTAATTGAATAGACTTAACTTCAGAAAGCAGGAACAGGTGAAAGTCTTCCAAGTGTTTCAGTAAGCAGAAGTCAAGGGAGGATATTTATAAAGTTTAGGGCCTGGACTGGTAATGGAAGGCAAGTCCTGCAAATGGAGAACTGCTTTGTATTGGACAAAGTTATGATACAATAGATCTTTAGCCAAAAATTTTCTTTTAATACTACTCCAAAACAATAAATGCCAGCACATCTAATGATATAATTTTTCATCTTGTGATGTGCACTTCATAAATAATACTCTCATTATAAATCTAATGTGATATTTATATTTATACTTCACCATAGTCATTTATTATAGAAAATTATTTTCTTTTCTTTTTTTTTTTTTTTTTTTTTGGGTGATGGGGATTGAACCCGGGGACCTGTGCTTATAAGGCAAGCACTTTACCAACTGAGCTATCTCCCCAGCCCCTAGAAAATTATTTTCAGTGTTAATAGAAAACATTTATAGGTTTAATGATGTTTATTGACATATTGTCTGAAATTTCACACTAATACATACACTGCATTACAAAGTAACTTTTAGGTTGAGAAATGAGTCAGTAATTCTTTTCTTGTCTTCTTAACATGATAATTGAAAACTTTTTGAACAAATATTTATCTTTCATACTTTCCTTCTTTGAAGTTGCTTTTGAACTTTTAGGCTGATAAATTACTAGGCTTTTTTGTTATAACTTGCTCTTATATATTTTGATACCCCAATGACTTTAGTAAGTATAAATTGGACTTTTTGGAGAACATATTTGTTTTGCCATTGTACATTTTTTATGGAAAAGAGGAAATCTAGATATTTATGACATCAATTTAGAACTGCAGTTGGACTCTAGTTGAATTGGTTTAAATGTGTATCATCTTTAATATTCAGATAATTACACATTTTTAGTGCTTCATATCACACTGGATTCCAAAATGTACAAAGTTGATGGTACTTTTTACAATAATATTTACAAGTAACTAAGAGCTCTCTTAAAGCTTACACCCACATTTATGATGTCTACTTAGTATTTCCATTTTTTTGTGTGTGAATTTTCTCTGGAATTTCCCAAGTGGAATTAGTTTCTCCCTTTCTTTGGGAAGAGGATCTCTATTCTTTTCTATTGGTCTGTGTGTAGTTTTTATGCCAGGACCACATGTTTTGAGTATTACAGCTTTTAAGTATGTTTTGAATTCAGGTATTGGGATTTCAGGTTGTTCTTTTGTTCAAGATTGCTTTGACTATTCAGGGTCTTTTGTGTTCCTTTGGATTATTGTTTTCTACATCTTTGAAGAATACCATTGATTTTTTGATGGTGATTGCACTGAATCTATAAATTGTTTTGTAGATATTTTAACAATATTTGTTCTTCCAATCCATGAACATGGAATATTTTTCCATTTTTTGGTATCTTTCCTTCATCACTGCTTTGTAATTTTCATTGTAAAGATTATTGTCTTGATTACAATTATTTCTAGTTCTTTTGTAGCTATTGTGAATGGGTTTGCTTTCTTAATTTCTCTTTCAGCAAGATAATTAATGTACATACAAATTCTACTGATTTTAATGTTGATTTTGGATACTGCAATTTCCTAAATTTATTAGTGGATTGTAGGTTTTTCTGTATATAAAATCATGTCATCTGTAAATATGATAATTTGACTTTCTTCTCTCTTATTTGGATGGCCTCCCCTGATTTTTTTTCTTACCAAATTGCTCTCATTAAAGCTTACAGTATTATGTTGAATAGCTGTGGTAAATGGAATATCTTTGTCTTGTACCAGATTTAAGAAAAATTGCTTTCATTTTTTTCCTATTCAGAATGATGTTGGCTTTGGTTTTATATAGATTTCATTGTGTTGAGGTATGTTCCTTCTATTTCTAATTTGTTGAGGGATTTTTATGATGGGATGTTGCATTTTATAAAATGCTTTTCCTGAACATAATAAGATAATCATTTTTTTTGTTCTTTATTCTTTTGATGTGACTTATTATGTTTATTGATTTATGTATGTTGAAACATCTCTACATCCCTGGGATACATCTAGCTTGATTATGGTATATATCATTTTCGTGTGATATTGAATTCAGTTTGCTATTACTTTAATGAAAATTTTTGCAGTTTTATTCATTAGGGATATTTGTCTGTAGTTTTCCTTTTGTGTTGTGTTTTTTGTCAGATTTTGGTATTAGGATAATGCTGGCTTCAAAGAATGATTTTGGAAAGATCCCTTCCTGTCAATTTTTTGGAATAATTTGAGAAGATTGGTATTAGTTCTTCTTTTAAAAAATTATAAAATTTAGCCGTGAAACCATAAATTCATGATTTTTCTTATTTGGGAGATATTTTTTGTTTTTGTTGCTCATACAGTCTAATTACTCATAAATGATCTCATTAGGTTTTCAATGGCCACATGGTTTAATTATGGTAAATTATATGTGTCAAGAATTTATCCAGGACTCGGAGCAGCCCCTGGGGCTCCGGCGGCTGCCCGGGGGAGGAGAGGCGGGGAGAACTGTGTGGACTCAGGACACCAGGGCCTGCCCTGAGGAGGAGGAGAGGAGCGTGGCCACTTGGATTCGGAGAGACTGCGCCAGAGCTGCAGGCGGTTGCCAGAGGAGAAGCCGCGCGGCGAGCTGTTTGGAATCAGAACGACGCTTCTGAACCCCGGGGCCTGCCCTGAGGACGAGGAGGAAGAGGAGCAGCCGCTTGGATTCGGGCGACTATACGGGAACTACAGGCGGTTGCCAGAGAAGGGGCTGCGTGGCGAGCTGTTTGGACCCTGACCACTTCTGAACCCCGGGGCCTGCCCGGAGGAGTAGGAGAAGGAGGAGAAGGAGCGCGGCGGGTCCTTTGGACTCGCAGTGACTGCATTAGCGCTCCAGGCGGCTGCTCAGAGGAGAAGGCGAGTGGTGAGTTATTTGGTCTTAAAGTGACAGCTCCTGAACACAGGGGGGCTGCCTGGAGGAGAAGCGTGGTGGGACGCTTGGTCTTGAGGGACCACACCAGAGCTCCGGGCGGTGGCCCAGAGGACCCGTGCAGCGGGTCACGTGGATTCAGAGCCACTCAGAGGGACTGCTCCTGAACACCCGGGGGGTTATCTGGAGAAGGAGGAGGAACGGGCAGGGTCACTTCGACTCGGAGTGATTGATTGCCCCGGGCTACGGGTGGTTGGTGGGGAGGAGGCACGAAGTGAGTTTCTTGGACTCCTAGTGACCGCACCGGCATACTGGGCAGCTGTCTGGAGGAAGAGGCCTGTGGCGGGTCTCTGGGACTCAGAGCGATTGTTCGGGGCCACAGGTGGCTGCTCAGAGGAGGGGCCACGCAGCCAGGCGATTAGGTGCAGAACAGGGTCCCAGGATCTAGGAGGCTTCTGGGTGGAAGAGCCGCACAGAGACAGGCTTAGGGCGGAGCGAAGGTTCCAGGCCTATGGGCAAATTCTCTGAGGAGGGGCAGCCTAAGGAGATTCATCTGCGAAGGGTGAGGCTCCCAGGCCCAGGAGGTAGGGCCGGGCCCCTGGAAACTTTGCAGAGGAAGGCAGCCCAGCCCAGGCAGTAGATGTAAATTGAGGGGAACCTCTAGGAGGAAACTGACCAGCGAGACCTCCCCACCGGGTGAGTCTTCCCTGCTGGGTGAGGTTTCCCACAAGGACGGTAAAACCAGAGGCTCAGGCCCAAACAGGCCTTGCCTCAGCCCACAGCCTAGGTCCCCTTTGGAAGACCATTGGTCAACAAGTGGAGGCACCTCTGCCCACTAGCAGGAAATATACCCCACCTGAAGGCCACCACTCCTAGAGAGGCAGCTTCCTTGTGGAGCACCGCATTATCAACCTCCTCCAAGACTTCAGCCTACTGAAGGCTAAGAGGGGATATATATAGAAATCTTCAGGGTCATTGTAAATCAACAGAGGAAATCTGCAATATCTCAGCGGTCCACTGATATCTGAACAACATGAGAAAACAAGGAAAGAAAATGCTGCAAACAAATCTAGATGTTACATCAATAAAACCCAATGACAGCATGGCAGAAGAAATGACAGAAAAGGAGTTCAGAATGTACATAATTAAAATGATCAGAGAAGCAAACGAGGAGATGAAAGAGCAAATGCAAGCATTGAATGATGAGATGAAAGAGCAAATGCAAGCATTGATTGATCGCACCAATCGACAGTTAAAAGAGCAAATACAGGAAGAAAAAGATCATTTCAATAAAGAGTTAGAGATATTGAAAAAAAAACCAAACAGAAATCCTTGACATGAAGGAAACAATAAACCAAATTAAGAACTCCATAGAAAGCATATCCAATAGGATAGAACACCTGGAAGACAGAGCCTCAGACATTGAAGACAAAATATTTAACCTTGAAAACAAAGCTGAACAAACAGAGAAGATGGTAAGAAATCATGAACAGAATCTACAAGAACTATGGGATATCATGAAAAGGCCAAATTTAAGAATTATTGGGATTGAGGAAGGCCTAGAGAAACAAGCCAAAGGAATGAACAACCTATTCAATGAAATAATATCAGAAAATTTCCCAAATCTGAAGAATGAAATGGAAAATCAAGTTCAAGAGGCTTACAGGACTCCAAATACACAAAATTACAACAGACCCACACCAAGGCACATTATAATGAAAATACCTAACATACAAAATAAAGACAGAATTTTAAAGGCTGTGAGAGAAAAGAACCAAATTACATTCAGGGGGAAACCAATACGCATATCAGCAGATTTTTCAATCCAGACCCTAAAAGCTAGAAGGTCCTGGAACAACATTTTTCAAGCCCTGAAAGAAAATGGATGCCAACCAAGAATCTTATACCCAGCAAAACTTACCTTCAAATTTGACGATGAAATAAAATCCTTCCATGATAAACAAAAGCTAAAAGAATTTACAAAAAGAAAGCCAGCATTACAGAACATTCTCAACAAAATATTCCATGAGGAAGAGATGAAAAACAAAGAAGCAAATCAGCAAAGGGAGGAATTATCCTAAAGGAATTGTCAAATAAAGGAGGAAACAAGTTGTGTCAAACAAATAAATAAACAAAATTTTAAAATGAACCAAATGACCGGGAAACCAAATCATTTCTCTATAATAACCCTGAACGTTAATGGCCTGAATTCATCAATCAAAAGACATAGACTGGCAGACTGGATTAAAAAGAAAGATCCAACAATATGTTGCCTGCAAGAGACTCACCTCATAGAAAAAGATACCCATAGATTAAAGGTGAAAGGATGGGGAAAAACATACCATGCACATGGACTCAGCAAAAAAGCTGGAGTATCCATCCTCATTTCCGATAATGTGGACTTCAAGCCAAAGTTAGTCAGAAGGGATAAAGAAGGTTATTTCATACTGCTTAAGGGAAGCATAAATCAGCAAGATATAACAATCATAAACATCTATGCCCCAAACAGTGGCTCATCTATGTATGTCAAACAAATCCTTCTCAATTTCAGAAACCAAATAGACCACAACACAATAATACTAGGTGATTTTAACACGCCGCTCTCACCACTGGACAGATCTTCCAGACAAAAATTGAGCAAAGAAACCATAGATCTCAACAACACAATCAATAATTTAGACTTAACGGACATTTATAGAATATTCCATCCAACCAAGAGTGAATACACTTTCTTCTCAGCAGCACATGGATCCTTCTCTAAAATAGACCATATATTATGCCACAAAGCTAATGTTAGCAAATACAAGAAGATAGAGACACTAGCATGTATTCTATCAGATCATAATGGATTGAAGTTAGAAATAAATGAAAGAGTAAAACACAGAAACTATTCCAACATCTGGAGGTTAAACAATATGCTATTATATGATGAATGGATAACAGAAGATATTAAGAAGGAAATTAAAAAATTCTTAGAGGTAAATGAGAACAAAGAAACATCATATTAAAACCTCTGGGACACTATGAAAGCAGTACTTAGAGGGAAATTTATTTCATGGAGCGCATTTAATAAAAGAAGTAAAACTCAACAAATAAACAACCTAACACTACAGCTCAAAGCCTTAGAAAAGAAGAACAGAACAGAACCAAAGTAGTAGAAGACAGGAAATTGTTAAACTCAGAGCTGAAATCAATGAAATTGAAACAAAAGAAACAATACAAAAAATTGACAAAATAAATAGTTGGTTCTTCGAAAAATAAACAAAATTGATAAACCTTTAGCCACACTAACAAAGAGAAGACGAGAGAAAACCCAAATCACTAAAATTCGGAATGAACAAGGAAATATCACTACAGACAGGATGGAAATACAAAACATAATTAGAAGCTATTTTGAAAATCTATACTCCAACAAAATAGAAAATTTCGAAGACATCAACAGGTTTCTAGAGACATATGAATTGCCTAAACTGAATGAGGAGGACATAAACAATTTAAATAGACCAATTTCAAGTACTGAAATAGAAGAAGTCATCAAAAGCCTACCAACAAAGAAAAGTCCGGGACCAGATGGGTTCTCAGCCGAGTTCTACAAAACCTTTAAGGAAGAGCTCATTCCAATACTTCTCAAAGTATTCCATAAAATAGAAGAGGAGGGAACCCTCCCAAACTCATTCTATGAAGCTAATATCACACTGATACCTAAACCAGACAGAGACTCATCAAGGAAAGAAAATTTCAGACCAATATCCTTAATGAACATCGACGCAAAAATTCTCAACAAAATTTTAGCAAATCGCATACAAAAACATATTAAAAAGATAGTGCACCATGATCAAGTGGGTTTCATCCCAGGGATGCAAGGTTGGTTCAACATCAGGAAATCAATAAACATAATTCACCATATTAATAGACTTAAAGTCAAGAATCACATGATTATTTCAATAGACGCAGAAAAAGCATTTGATAAAATACAGCACCCCTTCATGCTCAAAACACTAGAACAAATAGGGATAGTGGGAACATTCCTTAATATTGTAAAGGCCATTTATGCTAAGCCCATGGCTAATATCATTCTAAATGGTGAAAAGCTGAAAGCATTCCCCCTAAAAACTGGAACAAGGCAGGGATGTCCTCTTTCACCACTTCTATTCAACATCGTTCTTGAGACTCTGGCCAGAGCAATTAGACAAAACAAAGAAATTAAAGGGATACGAATTGGAAAAGAAGAACTCAAACTATCCCTGTTCGCTGATGACATGATTATATATTTAGAGGAACCTGGAAATTCCACCAGAAAACTCTTAGAACTCATAAGTGATTTCAGTAAAGTAGCAGGTTACAAGATCAATGCCCATAAATCCAACGCATTTTTATACATAAGTGATGAATCTTCAGAAAGAGAAATTAGGAAAACTACCCCATTCACAATAGCCTCGAAAAAAATAAAATACTTGGGAATCAATCTCACAAAAGAGGTGAAAGACCTCTACAATGAGAACTATCCAACACTAAAGAAAGAAATTAAAGAACACCTTAGAAGATGGAAAGATCTTCCATGTTCTTGGATAGGAAGAATTAATATTGTCAAAATGGCCATACTACCTAAAGTGCTATACAAATTCAATGCAATTCCAATTAAAATCCCAATGACGTACCTTACAGAAATAGAGCAGGCAATTATGAAATTCATCTGGAAGAATAAGAAACCCAGAATAGCTAAAGCAATCCTTAGCAGGAAGAGTGAAACAGGGGGTATTGCAATACCAGATCTTCAACTCTACTACAAAGCAATAGTAACAAAAACGGCATGGTATTGGTACCAAAATAGAAGGTAGATCAATGGTACAGAATAGAGGACACGGACACAACCCAAATAAATACAATTTTCTCATACTAGACAAGGGGGCCAAAATATGCAATGGAGAAAGATAGCCTCTTCAACAAATGGTGCTGGGAGAATTGGAAATCCATATGCAACAGAATGAACTAAACCCATATCTCTCACCATGCACGAAACTAAACTCAAATGGATTAAGGACCTCGGAATCAGACCAGAGACCCTGCAGATTATAGAAGAAAAAGTAGGTCCAAATCTTCATCTTGTTGGTCTAGGACCAGACTTCCTTAACAGGACTCCCATAGCACAAGAAATAAAAGCTAGAATCAACCACTGGGATAGATTCAAACTAAAAAGCTTTCTCTCAGCAAAGGAAACTATCAACAATGCGAAGAAAGAGCCTACAGAGTGGGAGAATATCTTTGCCAATCATACTTCAGATAGAGCACTAATCTCCAGAATCTATAAAGAACTCAAAAAACTCTACTCCAAGAATTCAAACAGTCCAGTCAACAAATGGGCTAAGGAAATGAATAGACACTTCACAGAAGAAGATCTACAAGCAATCAACAAACATATGGAAAAATGTTCAACATCTCTAGTAATAAGAGAAATGCAAATCAAAACCACCCTAAGGTTCCATCTCACCCCAATTAGAATGGCGATTATCAAGAATATGAGCAACAACAGGTGTTGGCGAGGATGTGGGGAGAAAGGTACACTCATACACTGCTGGTGGGGCTGCAAATTAGTGCAGCCACTATGGAAAGCAGTGTGGAGATTCCTTAGAAACACTTGGAATGGAACCACCATTTTGACCCAGCTATCCCACTCCTTGGCCTATACCCAAAGGACTTAAAATCTGCATACTACAGAAATACAGCCACATCAATGTTCATAGCTGCTCAATTCACAATAGCCAGACTGTGGAACCAACCTAGATGCCCTTCAATTGATGAGTGGATAAAGAAACTGTGGTATATATATACTATGGAATATTACTCAGCCATAAAGAATGATAAAATTATGACATTTGCAGGCAAATGGATGAATTGGAGAATATCATGCTAAGTGAGATAAGCCAATCTCAAAAAGCCAAAGGACGAATGATATCGCTAATAAGTGGAGGTTGACACATAATGGGGGGGAGGGAAGGGTTAGAGTTAGGGTTAGGGAGGGGGGCAAGTATAGAGGAAGGAACTACTGTATAGAGGGTAAAGAGGGGTGGGAGGGGTGGGGGGAAGGGAAAAAAATAACAGAATGAATCAAACAACATTGCTCTATGTAAATTTATGATTACACAAATGGTATGCCTTTACGCCATGTACAAACAGAGAAACAACATGTATCCCATTTGTTTACAATAAAAAAAAAAAAAAAAAACAAAAAAAAAACAAAAAAAAAAAAAAAAAAAAAAATTTTTCCATTTCTTCTAGGTCTTCCAATTTGTTGTTTATAGTAGTCCCTAAATATTCTATGTATTTCTTGGTATCAGTTATAATGTCTTCCATTTCTTCTTAAATTTTATTTGTTTGATTTCTCTTTCTTTCTTAGTCTAAATAAAGCCTTGTGATTTTAGTTTTAAAAAACTTCATTTTGTAGATCACACACAAACACACTTATTCTGTATTTCATTTATTCATGTTTTGATCTTTGTTATTTTTCTCTCTACTATTTTTTTGGGGGATGATTTATGCTTGCTCTTCTGATTCCTTTAGTTGCATCATTAGCTTTATTTGAGATTATTTTTATGTAGGTACTTATTGGTATAAACTTCCCTCTTAGTATTTTGCTGTGTTTCCATTTTCATTTATCTCAAAAAATTTAAATTTCCCTCTTGATTTCTTCACTGACCATGGCTTGTTCAAGAAAATGCTATTTTCATGTATTTATGAAGTTTATAAAGTTCTGCTTGTTGATTTCTGGTTTATTTCCATTGTGGTCAGAGATTACACATGAATGATTTTGGGTTTTCTTAATTTGTTGAGATTTTTTTTTTTTTTGCATCTAACGTGGTCTTATCTTTTTTTTTTTTTAAATTTGTTTTAATTAGATATACATGGCAGTTGAATGCATTTTGACACATTGTACAGAAATGAAACATATCTTCTCATTCCTTTGGCTGTATGTGGTGCAGAGTCATATGGTCATGTAACCACACATGTATATGTCTGTCTCATTCTAGGGTCTTCCCATCCCCACCACCCAACTCCTCCCCTCACTCCCTGTTGCACAATCCAGAGTTCCTTCATTCTTCCCTTCCCCCTACCTCCACTATGGATCAGCATCCACTTATCAAAGAAAATATTCAGCCTTTAATTTTGGGGGCATTGGCTTATTTCACTTAGCACGATATTCTCTAGTTCCATCCATAATTCTTTAAGGCTGAGTAATATTCCATTGTGTATATGTACCACATTTATTTTTATCCATTCATCTGTCAATGGAAACCTAGGTTGGTTTCATAGTTTAGCTATTGTGAGTTGAGCTGCTGTAAACATCAATGTGGCTACATCACTGCAGTATACTGATTTTAAGTCCTTTGGGTATAAACCGAGGGGTGAGATAGCTGGGTGGTTCCATTTCAAGTTTTCTGAGAAATCTCCATACTGCTTTCCACAGTGGTTTCCATGGTGGTTACACCAGTTTGAAGCCCCACCATGTATGAGTGTACCTTTTTCCTTACATCCTAGCCAATACTTATTGCTTGTATTCTCAATAATTGCCAATCTGACTGGAGTGAGATGAAATCTAGTTTTGATTTGCATTTCTATAATTGCTAGAGATGATGAACATTTTTCATATGTTTGTTGATCAATTGTATTTCTTCTTCTGTGAAGTATGTGTTCAGTTTCTTAACCCATTCAATGGTTTGGTTGTTTGTTTTTTGATGTTAAGTTTTTTGAGTTATTTATATATCCTGGAGATTAGTGCTCTATCTGAGATGCAAAGGTTTTCTTTCATTCTATAGGCTCTCTCTTCACTTTCTTGATTGTTTTCTTTGCTGAGAAGAAACTTTTTAGTTTGAATCCATTCCATTTATTGATTCTTTATTTTACTTCTTACGCTTTAGAAGTCTTGTCAAGGAAGTCAGGCCCTAAGCTGACATGATGAAAATTTGGGTCAACTTTTTCTTCTGTTAGGTGCAGGGTTTTGTTCAAGTGTCTAAGTCTTTAATCCACTTTGAGTTGATTTCTGTGCAGGGTGACAGATAGGAGCTTAATTTCATTTTATTACATATGAATTTACAGTTCTTCCAGCCACCATTTGTTGAATAGGCTATCTTTTTTCCAATGTAGGTTTTTGGTGCCTTAGTCTAGGCTGAGATAACTGTATTTATGTGGGTTTGTCTCTGTGTCTTCTATTTTGTACCATTGGTCTATATGTCTATTTTGGTGCCAATACCTTGGCATTTTTATTACTATTGCTCTGCAGTATAGTTTAAGGTCTTGTGTTGTGATGATTCCTGCTTCACTCTTCTTGCTAAGGATTGCTTTGGCTATTCTGGGTCTCTTATTTTACAAAATGAATTTCATGATTGCTTTTTCTATTTCTATGAAGATTGTTATTGGGATTTTAATAGGAATTGCATTGAATTTGTATAACAAATTAGTATGGCAATTTTGACCGTATTAATTCTGCCTATCCAAGAGCATGGGAAATCTTTACATCTTCTAAGTTCTTCTTAAATTTCTTTCTTCAGTGTTCTATAGTTTTTATTGTAGAGGTTGTTCACCTCTTTTGGGAGGTTGATTCCCACATATTTTATGTTTTTTTTGAGGCTATTGTGAATCGGGTAGTTTTCCTAATTCCTCTTATAGTGGATTCATTTCTTGTGTATAGAAATGCATTTGATTTATGGGTATTGATTTTATATCCTGCTACTTTGCTGAATTAATTTATGAGTTCTAGAAGTTTTCTGGTGGAATCGTTTGGATCTTCTAAATATAGAATCATGTCATCAACAAATAGTGATAATTGAGTTCTTTTTTACTTATTTATATCCCTTTTATTTGTTTTGTCTCTTTGATTGCTCTGGCTAGTGTTTCAAGGACTATGTTGAATAGAAGTGATAAGAGGGCATCTCTGTCTTATTCTAGTTTTTATAGGGAATGCTTTCAGTTTTTCTCCATTCAGAATGATATTGGCCTTGGGCTGAGCATAGATAACTTTTATAATGTTCAGGTATCTCCCTACTCTCCCTAGTTTTT
This sequence comes from Sciurus vulgaris, assembly GCF_902686455.1. Taxonomy (NCBI): domain Eukaryota; kingdom Metazoa; phylum Chordata; class Mammalia; order Rodentia; family Sciuridae; genus Sciurus; species Sciurus vulgaris. The sequence goes on from NC_136469.1 coordinate 61,823,006, forward strand.
CTAGTTTTTTGAACATGAAGAGGTGCTGTAGTTTGTCAAATGCTTTTCCTGCATCTATTAGAATAATTATATGATTCTTGTCTTTAAGTATGTTGATGTGATGTATTATGTTATTTATTGATTTCCATATGTTGAACCAACCTTGCATTCCTAGGATGAATCCCACTTGATCATGGTGCATTATCTTTTTAATATTTTTTGTATGTAATTTACCAAATTTTTTTTGAGAATTTTTACATCTATGTTCATTAGGGATATTCGTCTGAAGTTTTCTTTGCTTGATGTGTCTTTGTCTGATATCAGGGTGAGGTTAACCTTATAGAATAAGTTTGGAAGGGTTCCCTCCTTTTCTATTTCATGGAATAATTTGAGGAATATTGGTGTTGATTCTTCTTTAATTTCTTGTAGAACTTGGCTGAGAATCTGTCTAGTCCTGGACTTCTCTTAATTGGTAGGCTTTTGATGGAGTTTTCTATTTCATTACTTGAATTTGATGTGTTTAAATTGTGCATGTCATCCTGATTCAGTTTGGGTAGGTCGTATGTCTCTAGAAATTTGTCTATGTCTAAGGTTTTCTGTTTTATTTGAACATAAATTTTCAAAATAGTTTATAATGTTCTGTATTTCAGTAATGTCTTATGATAATTCCTTTTTCATTATAAATTTTAGTAATTTGAGTTTCTCTCTTTTTCTCTTCTTTAGTGTGGTTAGGGGTTTATCTATTTTATTTTTTCAAAAAAGAAACTTTTGTATTGTCAATTTTTTCTTTTGTTTCAGTTTCATTGATTTCAGCTCTAATTTTAATTATTCCTTGTCTTCTACTGGTTTTGGTGTTGATTTGTTCTTTTTCTAGAACTTCGAGATGTTATATTAGGTTATTTGTTGACTTTTTATTCTTTTAATATATGAGCTCAGTGCAATGAACTTTCCTCTTAGCACTGCCTTCATAGTATTTCAGAGATTTTATATGTTCTATCTGTGTTCTAATTTAACTCTAATTATTTTTTATTTCCTCCCTGATTTCTTCTGCTATCCATTCATCATTCAATAGTATGCTATTTAGTCTCCAGGTATTGAAGTAACTCCTATTTTTGACATAGTATGTTTGTTTAATTTTTGTTTGGAAGATCTATCCAGTAGTGAGAGATGTGTGTTAGAATTATCCAGTATTATTGTGTTGTGGTCTATTTGACTCTTGAAATTGTTAAGGGTTTGCTTGATGTACATAGATGCTCCATTGTTTGGGGCATATATATTTATGATAGTTATTTTTGTTGATGTATAATTCCCTTAAGCAGTATGAAATGTCCTTCTTTATCCCTTTGACTAACTTTGGTTTGAAGTCCACTTTGTGTGCTATGAGGATGGAAAACCCTGCTGTTTACACAGTCCATGTGAGTGGTATGTTTCTCCCAACCTTTCACCTTCAGTGTGTGGATGTCTTTTCCTAGGAGGTGAATCTCTTGAAGACAGTGTATCGCTGGGTCTTTTTAAAATATCTAGTCTCTTAGTTTATGTCTTTTGATTGATGAGTGTAGGCCATTAACATTCAGGATTTTTATTGAGATATAATTTGTATTCCTGGTCATTTGGGTTTATTTTTGGTTTTTAAGTTGAATTAGTTTCTCCTTTGATTGAACTTTGCTTTAGTATAGATCCTCCTTTTGCTGGTTTGTTTGATTGTTTGTTTGTTTTGTTTTCATTTCCTCCTCATGGAATATTTTTCTGAGAATATTCTGTAGTGTGCAGGCTTTCTAGTTGTAAATTCTTTTAACATTTTTTTTTTTTATCATGGAAGGTTTTATTTCATCCTCAAATCAGAAGCTTAGTTTTGCTTAATGTAAAATTCCTGGTTGGCATCCATTTTCTTTCATAGCTTGAGATTTGTTATTTCAGGACCTCCTGACATTGAGGGTCTGGGTTGGGAAATCAGCTGACTTCCAAATTGTTTTCCCCCTATACCTAATATGACCTTTTTTCTCTTGCAGCCTTTAAATTCTATCCTTATTTTGTATGTTAGTCATTCTCATTTTAAGGTACTTTTGTGTGGATCTGCTATAATTTTGTACATTTGGGGTCCTTTAACCTCTTGCAGTTGATTTTCCATTACATTCTTTATATTTGGCAAGTTTTCTGGTAGTATGTCATTGAAAAGATTGTACATTTCTTGGGTTTGTTTCTCTAGGCCTTTGTCTATTCTGATAATTCTTAAATTTGGTGTTTTTGTGTTATCCCATATTTCTTGGAGTTTCTGTTCATGGTTTCTTACCATTTTTTTCTGTACTACCAACTTTATTTTCAAGAATATATATTTTATCTTCATTGTCTGAGGTTCTGTCTTCTAAGTGCTTTAGTCTGTTGGTGATGCTTTTCATTGAATTTTTAATTTGGTTTATAGTTTCTTTCATTTTGAGAATTTATGCTTGATTCCTTTTTACAATCTCTGCCTCTTCATAGAAGTGATCTTTCACTTCCTGTATTTTCTCTCCAATACCATCATTTATTTTGAAAATCATTCTAATGATGTACCTTATAAACTCTTTTTCTGACATTTCCTTTACAGTGTTATCTATGGATTCTCTTGTTGGAACATCTTGTTTTTTTGAGGCATTTTGTTCCCTTGTTTTTTCATTTTGTTTCTGTGTCTTCCAAATCAGTGGTATAGATCTGACATAGTACAGTTTCTACCCTGTAGTCTTATAGTATCCCTGATGGCTTCTAGTATCTCACCTTTATGGGGGAGACAAATATTAACAGCACCCAATATACAACCTTAAATGAAATTGCTCCTGTTCAAGCATCTACAGTTCTGTCACAATAAACTGAAACAATATGTTCAATTATTGTCTACAATATAAACAGTAAGTTTGCTAAAAGGGTTTACCATTTCAAATGATGGACAATAAGGGAACAGAAGTAGTGTAAGATGTGCTATTTATGAGGGAGAAGGAGAGAAGATAGAGGGAAAAATGTATGGTAAGATTGTGAGGGTGGAATTAATAGAGGTTGGCTGTTAGAATGAGAGAAGTGAGAAAGAGAATCTAGGCAGACACAGGGAGACAGGTGAGAGAAAAAATACATACAGATTTAAAAAAAAGTAAAAATATAAGAATACACAACCAAAGTGTAATATACTATCAGATATTCCAATTCTTCAATAAATCGATGCGTGAAAAATATTTGTATTCAAAGATTGTAGAGGTGTGAGGGAGAGGGGGAAAATGATAAGTCTCAATAAATAATTGAACGATTGCTTCTGTTTTCTTTCAAAATTTTTCTCAGCTTCCTTTCTCTGCTCATACATGGTGTTGTCTGAAGTTCGATGTTACCTCCAGTCCAGTGGGTGCTGGGACCTGTTGGGTGGGTGATTCGAATAGCAAGATGCCCTGACTCCCTCTTCTAGTTTTCCAGCCATTGTAGCGCAGCCCCTTTGTGCCCTGCACACTTCAGGGCTCACTGAGCTGGAGGAAACTGTTTCTCCAGTTTCTACAACTGGCTACCCCAGGGAACTGCCCCCTGTCTCTGGCTTTCCATAAACTGCCAGACCCAGACTGGCCTATGCAAACCCAGCTGCAATCTGAAGGACCGGGCTTCAGCTTCCCAGGCCGTGTCTGCTACTGTCCTAAGATCTCCCTTTCAACTGCAGAGAGACCACCAGGATGTGCTTCACACAAAGGTGTAACCCTGCAAAGAGGCAGCCAGATGGTAGCCACTAACATACCCAGTAGAAAAACCTCAGGTGCAACCAACCTGCAGATACCCCAATATATCTCAAGGCCTGACTGGCATCCCAGACTGAGGTGGCCATTGGTGGCAGCAACAAAACTGCAGACCCTGGCCTATGTGCCAAAATGGTGGCAGCCTCATGTGACCAATCCTGCAGGTACTGTGACAATGGACTTCCAGGCAGCAGCAGGCATTGTTTGATTCAATGGTGGTCTAGAGGTGGTCTGCAGGATAATGGCAGGCGGTCAGCAGGTGGATGTTTGGTGGTGCATGATGCATAGGTGAAAGGCAGTAATGGTCAGGCAAAAGGTGGGCAAACAGGTAAATGGTAGATGATAGCCGGCAGTCAGCAAGAGTTCCATGGTGATATGGTGGCAAATGGTGGGAGGTGATATGTTAACAAATGGTGGTTGATCGAGATGGATGAATGGGGGTAAACTGCAGGGGTTCAGTGGGCAGTGACAGCTGCATTGCAGAGAAACAGTATTTCCTCTCCTTGAATCACAAGTCATGGAACGACAAAGAATACAGCATCCCTCTAGTCACCATCTCGAATTCTTCCACATGTAGTCTATCTTAAAGAATATTCCATGTGATTATGAAAAGACTCTGTATTCTGTAGTTGTTGGATAAAATGTTCAGAAAATTTCTCTTAGTTTTATTTGGTCTACAGTATCATTTAAACCTGACTTTTTGATGATTCTTCTGGTGATACAATCTTTCCATTGATGAAAATGGGGTGTTGAAGTCCTCAACTATTACTGTGTTCGGATTTATCACAGACATTTTCTTTTTATAATTGAGTACTTCACTGTTGGGTACGTATATATTGACAATTGGTATTTTTTTAACTTGGTTCCTTTATTATTATGTAGTGACTTTATTTGTCTCTGCTTGCAGTTTTTTTTTTTTTTTTTTTTTTCCTGTAGTGCTGAGGGTTGAACCCAAGCATGCTGGAGGAGTGCTCTATCATTGAGTTATACTGCTAAACCCCGCTTTGTACAATTTTAAACAGAAGTTTAGTTTATCTGATGTAAATATAGTTATTCCTTCTGGATTTTGGTTCCTATTTGTGTGAAATATTTGTCCCCCCTTCACATTCATTCTGTGTGTCTTTACTACTTAAGTGTGCTTTTTTTTTTTTTTAATTTACACAGGGCAATGTTGTTTGATTCATTCTGTTATTTTTTCCCTCCCTCACCCCTCCCACAACTCTTTTCCCTCTATACAGTCCTTCCTTCCTCCATTCTTACCACCCTCCTTATCCCTAACCCTAAACCTAACCCTAACCCTAACCCCTCCTACCCCCATTATATGTCCTCATCTGCTTATCAGTGAGATCATTCTTCCTTTAGTTTTTTGAGATTGGCTTATCTCACTTAGCATGATATTCTCCAATTTCATCCATTTGCCTACAAAAGCCATAATTTTATCATTCCTCATGGCGGAGGAATATTCCATTGTATATATATGCCACAGTTTCTTTATCCATTCATCAACTGAAGGGCATCTAGGTTGGTTCCACAATCTGGCTATGGTGAATTGAGCAGCTATGAACATTGATGTGGCTGTATCTCTGTAGTATGCTGATTTTAAGTCCTTTGGGTATAGGCCAAGGAGTGGTATAGCTGGGTCAAATGGTGGTTCCATTCCAAGCTTTCTGAGGAATCTCCATACTGCTTTCTAGAGTGGCTGCACTAATTTGCAACCCCACCAGCAATGTGTGAGTGTACCTTTTTCCCCACATCCTCGCCAACACCTATTGTTGTTGTGTTCTTGATAATCGCCATTCTAATTGGGGTGAGATGGAATCAGGGTAGTTTTGATTTGCATTTCTCTTATTAATAGAGATGTTGAACGTTTTTTCATGTATCTGTTGTTTGCTTGTAGATCTTTTTCTTGAAGTGTCTGTTCATTTCCTTAGCCCATTTGTTGATTGGATTATTTGTATTCTTGGTGTAGAGTTTTTTGAGTTCTTTATAGATTCTGGAAATTAGCGCTCTATCTGAAGTATGAGTGGCAAAGATTTTCTCCCTCTCTGTAGGCTCTCTCTTCACATTGCTGATAGTTTCCTTTGCTGAGAGAAAGCTTTTTAGTTTGAATCTATCCCAGTTATTGATTCTTGCTTTTATTTCTTGTGCTATGGGAGTCCTGTTAAGGAAGTCTGATCCTAAGCCAACAAGTTGAAGGTTTGGACCTACTTTTTCTTCTTAAGATGCAGGGTCTCCAGTCTGATTCCGAGGTCCTTGATCCATTTTGAGTTGAGTTTTGTGCAGGGTGAGAGATAGGGGTTTAATTTCATTCTGTTGCATATGATTTTCCAGTTTTCCCAGCACCATTTGTTGAAGAGGCTATCTTTTCTCCATTGCATATTTTTGGCACCTTTGTCCAGTATGAGAAAATTGTATTTATTTGGGTTTGTGTCCATGTCTTCTATTTCTGTACCATTGATCTACCTGTCTATCTTGGTACCAATACCATGCCGTTTTTGTTACCATTGCTTTGTAATAGAGTTGAAGATCTGGTATTGTGATACCCCCTGCTTCGCTCTTTCTACTGAGGATTGCTTTAGCTATTCTGGGTTTTTTTATTCTTCCAGATGAATTTCATAATTGCTTGCTCTATTTCTGTAAGGTACATCATTGGGATTTTAATTGGAATTACATTGAAGCTGTATAGCACTTTTGGTAGTATGGCCATTTTGACAATATTAATTCTGCCTATCCAAGAACATGGGAGATCTTTCCATCTTCTAAGGTTTTCTTTAATTCTTTCTTTAGTGTTCTGTAGTTCTCATTGTAGAGGTCTTTCACCTCTTTTGTGAGATTGATTCCCAAGTATTTTATTTTTTTTTGATGCTATTGTGAATGGGGTAGTTTTCCTAATTTCTCTTTCCGAAGATTCATCACTTATGTATAAAAATGCATTGGATTTATGAGCATTGATTCTTGTTAACCTGCTACTTTACTGAATTCACTTATGAGTTCTAAGAGTTTTTCTGGTGGAATTTCCAGGTTCCTCTAAATATATTAATCATGTCATCAGTGAAGAGGGATAGTTGAGTTCTTCTTTTCCAATTCGTATCCCTTTAATTTCTTTGGTTGTCTAATTGCTCTGGCTAGAGTCTCAAAAACGATGTTGAATAGAAGTGGTGAAGAGGGCATCCTGCCTTGTTCCAGGTTTTAGGGGGAATGCTTTCCAGTTTTTTCACCATTTAGAATGATATTGGCCACGGGCTTAGCGTAGATGGCCTTTACCAATGTTAACGAACGTTCCACTACCCCAATTTTTTCGAGTGTTTTGAGCATAAGGATGCTGCATTTTATCAAATGCTTTTACTGATCTATTGAGATAATCATGTGATTCTTAACTTTAAGTCTGTTAATATGGTGAATGACATTTTTGATTTCCGGATGTTGAACCAACCTGGATCCCTGGGAATAAAACCCACTTGATCCTGGTGCACTATGTTTTTTAATATATTTTTGTATGTGATTTGCTAAAATTTTGTTGAGAATTTTTGCGTCAATGTTCATTAAGGATATTGGTCTGAAATTTTCTTTCCTCGATATGTCTCTGTCTGGTTTAGGTATCAGGGTGATATTGGCTTCATAGAATGAGTTTGGGAGGGTTCACTCCTCTTCTACTTTATGGAATACTTTGAGAAGTACTGGAATGAGCTCTTCTTTAAAGGTTTTGTAGAACTCTGCTGAAAACCCATCTGGTCCCGGACTTTTCTTTGTTGGTAGACTTTTGATGACCTCTTCTATTTCATTGCTTGAAATTGATTTATTTAAGTTGTGTAATCCTGCTTGTTCAGTTTAGGTAATTCATATGTCTCTGGAAAACTGGTTGATGTCTTCGAGATTTTCTGTTTTGTTGGAGTATAGATTTTCAAAATAGCTTCTAATTATGTTTTGTATTTCACTCCTGTCTGTTGTGATATTTCCTTGTTCATTCCGAATTTTAGTAATTTGAGTTTTCTCCCTCTTTCTCTTTGTTAGTGTGGCAAAGGGTTTATCAATTTTGTTTAGTTTTTCAAAGAACCAACTATTTATTTTGTTAATTTTTCTGATTGTTTCTTTTGTTTCAATTTTGTTGATTTCGGCTCTGATTTAACTATTTTTTGTCTTCTACTACTTTTGGTGATGGTCTGCTCTTCTTTTTCTAGGGCTTTGAGCTGAAGTTTTAAGACATTTATTTGTTGATTTCTACTTCTTTTGTTGAATGCGTTCCGTGAAATAAATATTCCTCTAAGTACTGCTTTCATAGTGTCCCAGAGATTTTGATATAATGTGTCTTTGTTCTCATTTACTTCTAAGAATTTTTTTATTTCCCTCCTGATGTCTTCTGTTATCCATTCATCATATAATAGTGTATTATTTAATCTCCAGGTATTGGAGAAGTTTCTGTTTTTTATTCTGTCATTTATTTCTAATTTCAATCCATTATGATCTGATAGACTACAAGGTAGTATCTCTATCTTCTTGTATTTGCTAACATAACTTTGTGGCATAAAAACATGGTCTATTTTAGAGAAGGACTCCATGTCTGCCTGAGAAGAAAGTGTATTCGTTTTTGTTCGATGGTATATTCTATATAAGTCGGTTAAGTCTAAATTGTTGATTTTGTTATTGAGATCTATGGTTTCTTTATTCAATTTTTGTATGGAAGATCTATCCAGTGGTGAGAGAGGTGTGTTAAAATTGCCTAGTATTATTGTGTTGTGGTCTATTTGATTTCTGGAATTGAGAAGGATTTGCTTGACGTACATGGATGAGCCAATGTTCGGGGCATAGATATTTATGATTTTTATGTCTTGCTGATTTATGCTTCCCTTAAGCAGTATGTAATGTCCTTCTTTATCCCTTCTGACTAGTTTTGGCTTGAAGTCCACATTATCTGAAATGAGGATGGATACTCCAGCTTTTTTGCTGTGTCCATGTGCATAGTATGTTTTTTCCCATCCTTTCACCTTTAGTCTGTGGGTATCTCTTTCTATGAGATGAGTCTCTTGCAGGCAGCATATTGTTGGATTTTTCTTTTTAATCCATTCTGCCTGTCTATGTCTTTTGATTGATGAATTCAGGCCATTAACATTCAGGGTTATTATTGTGATATGATTGTTTTTCCCAGTCATTTGACTCATTTTGTTTTTTGTCATGATTTGGTTTGTCCTTTACTTGGCTATTCCTTTAGGCTAGATCCTCCCATTGCTGATTTGCATTGTTGTTTTTCATCTCTTCCTCAAGGAATATTTTGCTGAGAATGTTCTGTAATGCTGGATTTCTTTTTGTAAATTTCTTTATGTTTTGTTTATCATGGAAGGATCTTATTTCATCGTTAAATCTGAAAGTAAGTTTTGCTGGGTATAAGATTCTTGGTTGGCATCCGTTTTCTTTCAGGGCTTGGTAAATGTTTTTCCAGGCCCTTCTAGCTTTTAGGGTCTGGATTAAAAAATCTGCTGATATTCTTATTGGTTTCCTCCTGAATATAATTTGATTCTTGTCTCTCGCGGCCTTTAGAATTCTGTCTTTATTTTGTATGTTAGGTATTTTCATAATAATGTGCCTTGGTGTCGGTCTGTTGTAAATTTGTATATTTGGAGTCCTATAAGCGTCTTGTACTTGGTTTTCCATTTCATTCTTCAGATTTGGGAAATTTTCTGATATTATTTCATTGAATAGATTGTTCATTCCTTTGGTTTGTTTCTCTAAGCCTTCCTCAATCCCAATAATTCTTAAATTTGGCCTTTTCATGATATCCCATAATTCTTGTAGATTCTGTTCATGATTTCTTACCATCTTCTCTGTTTGGTCAACTTTGTTTTCTAGATTAAATATTTTGTCTTCAATATCTGAGGTTCTGTCTTCCAGGTGTTCTATCCTATTGGTTATGCTTTCTATGGAGTTTTTAACTTGGTTTATTGTTTCCTTCATTTCAAGGATTTCTGTTTCGTTTTTTTTTCAACATCTCTAACTCTTTATTGAAATGATCTCTTGCTTCCCGTATTTGCTCCTTTAACTGTTGATTTGTGTGATCATTTAATGCCTGCATTTGCTCTTTCCTCTCCTCCTTCAATGCCTGCATTTGCTCTTTCATCTCCTGGTTTGCTTCCCTGATTTTTTTAATTATGTACATTCTGAAACTCCCCTTTCTGACATTTCTTCTGCTGTGCTGTCATTGGGTTTTATTGATATAGTATCTAGGTTTGTTTGGGACATTTTCTTCCCTTGTTTTCTCATATTGGTCAGATGTCAGTGGGACTTTGTGATATTGCAGAATTCTTCTATTGGCTTATAGTGTTCCTGTAGATTTCCAGTGTATCACCTCCCAGCCTTCAGTAGCCTGAAGTCTTGGAGTAACTTGATAATGCAGTGCTTCCAAGGAAAGCTGCCCCTAGCTCGCTACTGGTTCCAGGTCTTGGAGCTGGCTTTGTGTGGAAAGGCTGTCACTGGGGGGCCTGCTCCGAGAAGGTAGCCTGGAAAGGTGCTTCCCGCTGGAGGGAGACGGGCTGCTTGGGGAAGTCCCTGGCTGCCCTGTCCTTGTCCCTGAAGCAACCTGCGGGCAGGAACTTGCGGTGTTGGCTCAGGGACTTGGAGCTTGGTTCTGTGCAGGAAGGCTCTCACTGGAGGGCCTGCTCCGAGAAGCTGGAGAAGCTTCCCTGTGGGAGGAGCCCACTGCCAGAGTGCGCAGGGCTGCCTGGGGAAGACTCTAGCTGCCCTGCCCTACTCTAATAAGCTGCCTGTATCCGCGCCTGCTACCCGGGCCCAGCTTCACCGGCTTGGAGAGACTCACCCGTGGCTCTATTTTAGTTCGAGTCTCTCAATGCCTCCCCTTCTTGAATCCTGGGTTCTGGAGCGACTGGAGATGCAGTCACTCTCTAGTCCGCCATCTTGAATTGCCCTAAGTGTGCTTCTTGGGATTAGCATATCATTCAGACTCATGTTTTTATCCTTTCAGTCAGTTTAAAACCTGACATTGGGGATTTTAATTCATTGACATATTTTTACTGACTATTTCATTAAGTAGGTTTTCTATGCCTTTCCTTTCTTTTACTTTCTGGAATATTAATAATTAAAATGTTCGTTTAATGATATCTCATAAAGGTTTCTTCATTATTTTTTCTTTATTTTTTGTCTGATATGGTTATTTCAAAAATCCTTGTTGCTTTTTGAGTCCTCAGGTTGATCTGTGGAGCCAGTAGGCAGCTTCTCCCCAGTGTCCTGGGAAGTGGGTGGGTATGCTAGGTATCTTCCCAGGCTGGCAGGGTAGGCAAGGACACTTTATGGAATCCAGGGTAGACATGGTTTGAAGATGGTACTGTGCAAGAGAAGCCAGTGTGGCATATGATACAACATGGACTGGTTCTTTTACTGTGGTAATACAATGACATGTTTTCTTATATCTCTCCAAACTGGGTCAGGTCACAAACTGTGATGGATGTAGTCCATTCTAGCAATAGATTCTTTTGGTGTACATGGGGATAGTAAGGGTTGCTCCACTCACCAGGGACAAAATATGAACCCCAATGACCCACCTCTTCCAGCCATTCCCCACTTGCCTAGTTACAACCCATGTAATCCATTCAAGTGGTTTAATGCACTGATTAGGTTAGGAATTCACAACCCAATCATTTCACCTCTAAACTTTCTTGTGTTGTCTTACACATGCACTTTTCTGCGACTCTAAAAATGAAATCAGTGTATCCAAATATGTACCAATCTAATAAGAAGAAAAATACATAGTTTAATTTTAAAAAAGATTACTGTTTTGGGAATAGGTGAAAGGTACCAAGATGTATGGATTAAGTAATCCCTAAGTTAGTTAGAGGGCATCAGAAGAACTTCACGAAGTCTTTTTTATAAAACATGAAAGAGTAATAGGACTTTTCTCTTTAGACAAGTCAAAAGAGCATGTTCCAGGCACAGAAGAGAATATATGCAAATTCAGAGAGGCTCTATAGAATAGAATATTCTTGGCAAGATTTTATTATCTATCAAAAATACTAAAATATAAAATAGGGTGATATTAGACATTTACACAGTATGAGAGCAGTTACTATCTTTTCTGCTAAACTTTAGGTAGACATTGACAATTTCTGAGTAGAATTATGCTATATATTAAAGTAAATCAAGCCAAACTCAATTTTATTTTTTAATATATAAAAATATTTTTCCTTATTTATCTTGAAAAGTTGCTAATAAAGAATGATAAAGGGAAGATTTAAATATATTTTGTTTGATACTGGATGAAGATTAGTTCCAAAGTCCATTTCCAAATGTTTGTATTATCTTTGTAGAAAGCATTTGATTTGGTTATTACATATTTATTTTAAAATGTGACTTAAATGTCTGCTTTTAAAAATTCAATTTTATTTCTTAGTTTTAAAGTTTGTGGCACAGTATTTCATATCATTCAGAAATGCGACTTAAACTTTTGCTTTTAGAAATTGGTTTTGCACTTCAATTGTAAAGGTCATAGCATATTACTTAATACCCCAAAGCAAATGCTTAAAAGCTACCTGTCATTTGCCATTCTAAAAAAGAAGGTCTTTAATTCTCCATGGACTACAGCCTTAACTTTAATTCTCCCCCTTCATTTCTGCTTACAGAGGTTTTGATATTCCATTAAAGTTCCTAGGTTACTAAGTTTGGGGAAATTTTGTTAAGTTCTGTCCTAGAAAATTTGTCTTCAGCCTATGTATTAGACCTTGACATGTCTGTTGATCTGTTCTATATTGTGTTGAGAGGATTCCAAGTTCATTATGTAAGTAGCTATTGTATTAGAATGAAGATTGAGCTTTGGATGTTAAGACTGGATTTCAACTTAGACTATTGTTTGGGTGATTATATATTACAGATCATTTTCAAGGAGTCCATAAACTCTTTCAAGGATATAAAGTATTTTTTGCTCATAAATGTGTGTTTTTCTGGGATAGTTTTCATAATGTCCGCAAAAGGAAATGTAAATCCCACTACTGCCCCCTGACCCCCAAAATAAAAAGTTTAAGAATCACTGCTTATTACCGAAAGATCACTTCTAGGTGCTAATTCAGAGTGAGAACAGAGTATCACAATTCCTATGCCACATGCTGTCGAGCAATGCCGTCAAGAAGAAAACAAAGCTCTGTCCAAAGGTGTTATAACTGCAACTTCTTTAGATAATAACTATTGCTTTCCTGTATGTGTTTACTTGATTTTAGATGCCAAAATTATTTATGGAATTATCTGACATACATTTAAAGGTGGGAAAATCACACGCTATTTTGTATAGACAAAGGAGTACTATGATTAAAAAGATGGATGAACTGTACAGTTTGTGCATTGGCATTGGATGATGATTTGAATGGAGCAATTCCAGAAATAGGGAGAGTGTAAGGGAACCAATTTCATATCTCTTTAACTTAGTTTTATTTTGGATAAGTGTTATTTTAATGTAATATATTAAAACATCTATCCTTTTTTGTGTTTCACTCTGCTACAAAATGACACCTAAGACATTACTTTTATTACCACAAAGTGCTTTTGCTTAAGCCATATTGTCAGTTTGATCAATGACGGCAAAAAAAATATTATCCAATTGAAAACTGTTTTTCTACTCTATTGTTCTAGTTGTACAAGTTTCATTATTTATGCAAAATAGCATTTTAGCTTCAATTTCCTGCTAAAGACCTGTTTGTAGCCATGGAAAGAATATTTTGTGAAGAGTTACCAAATTTTCATCTCTGTTTTTTGTAATAACTCACATTTTCTCCTAAAATATAAACTTTGGTTAACCAGGCCACAACATATTAGAATAACTGTTAGAAGGTGGTCCATAATAATAAAGGTATTAAGGAAAGCAGGCTCAACAGTAAAATCACGGGGATTATCAGCAGTTTTCTTCCCCAAAAAGTCTGAAATTCATTCCTATTCTCTTTGACAGTCAAAAAAGTAATTTGCTAAGAAATACCAAAACATACACCCTCTCGCCTTCTTTTTCCTGAAACCACTCAGTTGCAAGCATGATGCCCCTCGAGGCTTGGTGTGTTCTTCCCCTTTGCCTTACTGAACAATTACATTCTGACTGGATGTTGGCACTGGGTGCAGTAATGTTTCATCTTCACTGATCTGTCACTGATTTTGACCTAGTCATTCCTAGGGCAATTGATATTGACCTGTTTACAGTTCTTTGCAACAATCAACCTTTGAAGAACAAGGAGTATAGTTTTGGTGGAATGTATACTTACACTCAGTTTTTCAGAGTCTCAAGTTTAGTTATTTACCTGGTCTTTTCTTTTTCTTCTTCGACCTTTCTTTCTTTGCCCTAGAGGAAGTTAGAAGAAAGAATTATTAGTGGAATCACATAAATCAGCAGCCACAGACAGAAACTGACACAACCTGTGGTCACTCAGGGTTGTTTAAATAAGCTTGAGCACTGAAACTCACTCTTCCTTTAGACTGAGTTCTCTGCTTACTAGATATGTTATGGAGAGAGCTGTAAGTGACTGTTTTCCTTAATACTGATTAAGAATATTGGAATAGAGCTTCCCTATCAGTTTGTGTAATAATTACACATCTGGAATAGTCCTTGGTATGTGTGTGTATGTGTATATATATATATAAATGTGTATATATATATATAAAATTTATATTTATATTTAAAACCACTTATTAACTGCTCTTGGTGGTGTTAAATTTAGTCCTGTCTTACACAAATAGATGGAAATTTTTGCCTTGAGTATGGGAATATTTCAACTCTGGCTACCTTTTGTGCCAGTGGTATTATGATCTTGTGAGACAGTCCATTTTGTGTCCTAGAAAACATTAATTTCTTGCTAATTAACTCTGATAGGCAAAGTCAATCTTAAGTTATCACAGGTCAGAAATATATGTCATTTTGAATAGCTGTTGTCAGTAAAATGTACAAAAAAAAAGAAAAAAGTAATTACTCTAATTTACTAGGGAAAAGGTGATGATAGTATTCATCTTGTAAAAGTAAAGTGCTACTTTTTATTTCTAATTATTGGAAGGTACATTTTAAAAGTGCTGGTATAGATAAAGTGATATTGCTTCAATAACTGCTTCATTGATTTAAATATCTTTGAAATGTAAAATTAGTTTTAAGCCTTTCAAACTCTGAAACATTAGTGATGATTTTTGAGAAATTATAAGACAAAAGGAAAGTTAAATATTCCTTTTGAGTAAGATTGTAAGAACACAATATTACACGGAGAGAAGGTATGTATAGTTTTCGAGTTTTCTCTCCTAGTGAAATCTTAAGGTGATAAACTGAATTCTCGCTTTAACTTATATTCATGAAAATTCAGAAATTCTCAAGTAAGACTTCCTTTTGAGAGATTTGTATCTGAAATGGAATTAAGTGGTTAAAAACTAAACACACTTTTTGGGGGTTATTTTTTAATAGTAGGAATGCTAGTATTATAAATATTTCTATTGTTAGATTTATGTTATCATCATTTAATTTCTTTACTATGGTCTGTATTGTTAGATTTTCATTAACTATTTTAAATTCCAGATTTGCACTTTCTAACAAATGCACTGTTTAATACTTGTATAAAATATCACTCCACTTTCTTATTTGAAAGTTACTAATTGTTTTTAATATATCAACTAGACATTATTGCAACCATTATGCCTTTTTACATTTCCTCTTTAATAATAAACATTTATACTTGAGAAAGAGAAAAAAAGAGAAGTAAATCTCCTAAATATTCTTCTTCATACATAAAATTTTTTTTTCTAGATGTGATACATATTATATTTGGTCAAATATTTATCATGCTTATTATAATTAATGTCAAAATATTTATTAGTTTCTTGAGGATGAGAAGGAAGATGGAACTCTAACTTTTTTGGAATATCAAGAACTTCATATCATTTATTTTGAAGCCATAAATCTTTGGTTTCAATCTTGTATTAGTTTTTTTGTGGTAGTCAAATTTTGACTGGAAAAGTAGAACCAGTATCAGACAGCATGTTCTGTTGCATGTAAAAACTGTTTATTTGGCCCTTTTGTTAATATAGTATATTGCTAGGTGTGGAAGAAATAGGTAGCTAGGCCTTAAGATTATGTTTTATTCCTGTAATAGAAAGTAGTAGTTGCTAAGTTTGAGGTTTTATTTTATTTTTATCAGTCCCTCAATATTGGGTATATATTTATTTTTGGTCTCTGTTTAGAGTGAAGGAAAGATCTTAGATTAGATTTCCTGGTATAATAAATAAAAAGTGATGATTTGTTGAATGAATGCCAGTTTATCCTGTAATAGTAAATTTTTGCTTCCTTCATTATTCTGGAAGATTCTTCTATCATTTCTGTATTTTGGACAATTTCCTTTGACTGCTAAAAGATCAAAGACATATATGGCCTGTACTTTTAAAATACTCTGATACCTACTGTTTCAGTCAGTTTTTTTGTTGCTGTGACAAAAAAGTACTGAAAATAACAATTTTAGAGGGGTTATAATTTATTTGGTGTTCACAGTTTTGGGGGTCTTAGTCACAGACGGGTAGCTCCATTGCTCTGCGTCAAGATGAGGCAGAACATCATGGCCAAAGAGTGTGGTGGAGGATAACAGGGTTCAGGAGTTGGCAACAAGGAGGCAGAGAGTGCTGTGCTCACCAGGAACAAAATATATACCCCAAAGTCATGCCTGTGACCTAATATACTATCAGCCACAACCTACCTGCCTATAGTTACCACCCAATTAATACATTCAAGTGGATTAATGCACCGATTGTTCAAGGCTCTCATAACCCAATCATTTTGCCTCTAAACTGCCTTGCATTGTGTCATGCATGAGCTTTCGAGGGACAACTCTTATCTAAACCACAGTCCCTACTGTATACAACTAAGATTTTGTTATGAGAAACCTCGCTATCGTCATTTTCAAGAAAGTCTGAATTGTTTTATTAGAAATCTATTTTCTTTAAAGTACATTTGCCTCAATGGAACTTAATTATATTTAAAATCTTTGATGAAAGTTTTAAATTTCACTTATATTTTATATAATTTCTTAATAACTTGGTACAAATAGTAGATAAGAAAGTAAATTTTCAGAATTTTTCATATCATGATTTAGCTTAATGGTCTATTTTAGGAATTTATTAAATTTTTTGAGTTTTTATAATATTTGCTTAAATGATAGCCTAATATTTGATTAAATTTTATAATTAAAACACAAAAGTACTAGATTACTAGTCTGAATAACTTCTTGGTCATGTACATATCAAATGAAGATTATAAAATTTAAATAAAATCTAATAAAATTAGATCATAAAATTTGGGAGTTGACAACTTGGGACATTTACCTAATTTCTTTCATACTATCTAATTTAATTATTTTGTTAAACATCTTAGCATGCAAACAACTAAGATAGACACTGCAGGGGAGGCATATTAGTAAATTTAGAAAATATACCAAATTCTTTTCATGTTATATTCAAAGTATAATCTATCAAAAAATTCTCCATTTAGTCTTTACTATGGCATTGCTAATTTTTAAAGAAGCAGATCATCCTCAAATCTCTCACTCCACAGTAAGGTGGAAGGAAAAGTTGAAAATCATATGATTCAATGCATATACTTTCACTTATTCTTTTTATTCTGGATTTAAATTAGAGAATATATTACAGTGTTAAGCTTACACTTTGAGAGAAAAAGAAAATTTACATTTAGAGCATTTATTACATAAAATAATAAGTTTAGAGAAAAATATATCAATTTATAATACTAAATGCAATTTTTTTTTTTTTTTTTTTGCCTCTAATATATTTTATCTAATGTGGTGAAAAGAGCTTTAGGTAATTAAGAAAAAAAAACGATCTAAAGTTACGAATTAAAAATCACCAAAGAAATATAAGTGTTATTTGCTAGTCAATGAATTTAACATTCTCAAAATTAAAAAGGGAGAGGTAAAATATAAAAAATGGAGAATAAGCAAATGAATATACAATGCAACTTGAGAATAGTAGCCTTCTTCCACTTTACTCTCCAAAGTCTGGCATCCAGGATTCCAGCTGCAAGCAGGAAAATGGAGGATTCTTCTTTAAGAAATGATTAGTCTTAAAGAACAAAAACAATATAAAAGCTACTGACATGGAGGTTTCGCTGACCATATTAACCAGGACCGGTTTAATCAGTTCCCCCAACCAGGCCTGAGGAGCTTCTAGTCAACTTTTTGTCCTAAAGGGTAGGGCAAAATATCAAGTAGTCAAGGATCAAGAGGCATTTTCTTCCATGTAAAAGAAGAGGGGGTAAAAGAAAAAGAAATGGAGAAAAAAGAACATCTTGGAAGACATAGATCATGCAAAAAAGTGAAAATTTTAAGAAATCTAACTTTAATCATTTTTAGATAAGACACTATATCCATTGAAATAAAAGCACTCAATAGACTTTTGTTTTGTAAAAAGCACTTTGGAGGACTGACTGTTCTTACCCAAAATAAGTAACATGTTTTTTCTACTCTTTTCCTTGAACAATCCACATTTTCTGACTTCATCTACAATTGAGGTTAAACCATATAAAATTATGAATTTTGAGGGTCAACCATGGTAAAATATTGGCAATTTCATCTTACTGCTGTTCTTCATTTCTTATGTTATACACTGTCAGCCAGACAATTTTCCTTGCCTTTTTACAAAAAACAGATACTACTTTTTAGAGCAGTTTTATGCTTACAAAAAAAATTGTGCTGAAAGTAAAGCTCTCAATTACCCTCTCTCTAAGTTCTGCTATTGTTAAACATCTTGCATTAGTTTGGTACTTTTATTATAGATGCTGAAACAATACCCAGACCTTATTATTAAGTAAAGTTCTTATTTTACATAAGTGTTCACTCTTTGTATTATATAGCTTTGTGAATTTTTAAAAATGCAGTGTCCTATATCAACCATGACAGTATCAGATACAGTGGTTTTACTGCTTTTTAAAAACCCTGTTCTCTACCAGTTCATTTTTTCCCCTTCCTCTGACCTCTGAGAAATCACTGATCTTTTTACTGTCTTTATAGTTCTGCTTTCTTGAGAATACCATATACTTGGAATCACACAGTATATAGCTGCTTCAGTCTTCTTTCTTTCACTTTCTAGGCATGTAAGTGTCCTCCAGGTCTTTTCATAGCTTGATAGCACATTTATTTCTTTCACTGAATAATATTTCATTTTATAGATGTTCCATAGTTTATTCATTCACCTTCTGAAGCACAGCTTAGTTGCTTCTAATTTTTGGCAATAAAGAATGAAGTTTCTATGAACATTCACATGCAGGTTTTTGGGTGGATATAAATTTTCAGCTCATTTGGATAAACAGAAGTATGATTACTGGATTATATGGCAAGACTTTATTTAGTTTTGTAAGAAATTGCCAGGCGTCTTTCAAAGTGGTGGAAGCATTTTGCATTCTCATCAGGGATGAATTAATTCCTTTTGTTTCCCATCCCCAGGAGCATTTTGTGTTTTCAATATTGGAGACTTTAGCCATTCTAATAGGTGTAGAGTGATATTTTATTGTTTTAATTTGACAATTTTCTAATGATATGATTTTGAACATTTTTTTCATATGCTTATTTGATACCTGTGTATCTTCTTTGGTAAGGTGTCTGGATTTTTTTTTTGCCAATTTTTTAATTTTGAAGAACTGTTGCATCCCTCCCCCAACACACATATGTACATGTACATATATTTGTATACACACACATATATATACATACATATATATACATACATAAACTCACAACCAGGGGTGTTTTACCACTGTGCTACACTGCCAGTCCTTTTTATTTTATTTTTTAAATTTTGAGACAGTATCTCACTATGTTTCTAAGACTGGTCTTCAATTTGTTACCCTCCTGTCTCAGTTTCCAGAGTCGCTGTGCTACTGTGCCTGGCTCTGAGTCTCTATATATTTTAGATAAAAGTCCATTATTTGATGCTTATTGTTTACTATTTTATCTCAGTATGTGACTTGGCTTTTCATTACCCTAATAATAGCTTTCTCAGAGTAGTTTTTCATTAAATGAAGTGCAACTTATCAATTGTTTTTTGTCTCATAGATCATGCTTTCAGAGTTTTACCTAAAAGTTATTGCAAATGCAAGGTCCCCTAGATTTTCAGAAGTTCTGATATCTTCTGAAGTTGTTTAGTTTTGCATTTTACATTTAGGTTTCTGATCCATTTCAAGATAATATTGGCTAAATCTGAACATACCTATACCTGGATGATGATTATGATGATGATGATTATTATTATTATTACCTTTTTTATGTCCATTCCTTCCAGTGCCATTTGTTGAAAAGACTATCTTTATTCCACTTAATTATCTTTGTTTCCTTACCAAAGATCAGTTAAATATATTTGTATTGCTCTATTTCTAGGATCTATTCTGTTTTATTAATCTATTTGTCTGTTCTTAAGTCAATACCACACTCTTTTGATAACTAAACTTTATAGTTGTCTTGAAGTCAGTGTTAATCCTCCTCTGACTTTGTTCTATTTAGTATTATATTATGTTGGCTATTCTGCTTATTACTTTCTGTATAAATTTAATAATCAGTATGTTGATATTCACACAATAACTTTATGAAATTTTTATTGGGAACACACTGAATCTATAAATGAAGTTGGAGACAACTGACATCTTAAAAAATTCTTTCTATCCATGAACTTAGAATAGTTCTTCATTATTTATTGTATTTTTTTTTCACAGTAGTTTATAATTTCTTTCTATAGACCTTGTACATATTTTGCCAATTAACCTAAGATTTTCATTTTTTGTTGTGCTCATATAAATGGTATTGCATTTTTAATCTCCATGTACAATTCTTCACCCCTTATGTAAATGAAAGCCATTGCATATGTTTTGTATCCAGCAACTTTGAATTACTTATTATGTCCAGAAGGCTTTTGTTGATTCATTGAGAGTTTTTTTTACAGACAATCATATCATCTTTCAACAAAAACAATTATATTTCCTCCATCCCAATCCACATACCTTTACTTTTCTTTGTTTTATTGCATTAAGTAGGATTTCCACTACAATACTGATTAGGAGTGGTGAGTGGTTACATATATCTCTTTTTTGGTGTGTGGTCTTAGAAGAAAAGCCTGTAGTTTAACATTATTAACTATGATGTTAGCTGTAGATTTTTTGTAGTTGTTCTTCATTAAGTTGAGAAACTTCTCATTTATTCCTATTTTGCTGAAAGTTTTTTGTCATGAATATATGTTGGATTTTGTTAAATTTTTTCTACATTATTGATATGATCATGTGATTTTTCTTCTGGTCAGATGTCCTTAAAACATGTAAATACCAGATATCCTTCCCGTCACACTAGTGATATTTACTAGTGGCAGAGTCCTTATCTATGAAATGCTTTTATAGCACAATGTGTCTGGTATGCCTGTGTTGCTAATTATAAATAAATCCATTATTTATTGATTTATGAAGCATGACTAGGAAAATATCCCTCATTTGATGCAATGATAGGAATATAAAATGAACATCTTTAATGATTGGATAACTTTCTTTCCTGTAAGTAAATGCATCATTTAGCAAATACACATGTTAAATCTGGAGCAAGGCTCATCATAATGTGGCAAGAAAAGAACTGATACAAATGTATTAATGATCATATTGCTTGCTATGCTTTGAGTAGCAAAGTTCTTAGTATCTAACCCAGGAACCTTACTTCTTTTACCAGAATTATGGACTAGTAACTGGCTAACATATTTCTGCATGACAACAGTTGACCAGAGGTACATAACACCTGCTCTTTTCAATGAATCATTCAATCTCCAGTTTGCCATTGTCCTCACAACTGTGTCCCACCATCAGTCATTTTATTTTATAATTGAGTATTTTAGTTTATTATCATAAAATTGAGTCATATAGAATAACAGTTAGCATCAAAGAGGCAACTAAGATGCCTGAATTTAAATCTGAGTTTTATTACATATTACAGGTGAGTAATTTAAGGTTCATTTACCTGTTTCCCTATCTCATAATGATGAGTAGGTAATAGTGTTTTCTTCACAATTGCTTCAATTTACTAAGTTAATATGCTTAAAGTGCTTGGAATAGTGCTACGCATAGTGTAAATTTTAGTTATTACTATTGAAAACCATGTCCCTATTTAAAAAAAAAAAAAAAAAGAAGGTAAGAGAAATACTTCGTCAAAAAAGTAAGAACAAGAGATTATCTGTGAAATGGTTCTGTGTGCTTATGCAAAGTGTTTCTCTATTGGAGAATTAGTTTAGTAATATGCCAGGAGATTATAGGCAGATAGAAAGATAACTTTACATGGTCGTTTTTGTGATTTGATTTTTCTAATTATTATTTAGCTTTATGTAAACTTACACTAGAAACCTAAAATGTGAAAAAAAAAAAAACTTTATGTAACAGAAACCCACATATAATTTCAACAATGAGAGAAAAGCATCATGTAGAACACTCCAGATTTCACAATGTAAAAGACTACCAGAAAATATTAGCATAATACTTATTGATAATTAAATGATACTCTTAATGTTTTCTGTAGTACCATAGCCTTGTAGTTAGTCGTTCACCTTTTCTGATAAGAAAGACACAGGAACTCCACCTACTTCTTTTCTTTACTCTCTATTCCACTCATATCTAGAGAATTTGAGGACTAAGACAAGATTTCTCATCTTCAAGATAAGTATGATAATGATAACTATTTATAGGACACTGCAAGCATTCTGACCATATTATGCTTCCCGGCACATAGTAAATGCTGATTACATTATTTAACACTTTTTAAGAATCATTAGTAAGTCATATCTATCTATCCATCCATCCATCCATCCATCCATCCTTTTCTAAATATATTTGTATGTGTACATATACATGCATCCTAATTTATTAGCTAAGTAATTTAAATTCTATTCTATATTGACTTTATTCCTTTTATATGGGTCTTTCTTCAGTTTCTCATTTGTATGTTAGCAGAAAAATCTTTTATTGCATAATCATTACTTAGCTATATATACTCTCATTAATGGCATGATCTTATAATGATCCCAATTAGAAAACATAAAAATTACTCCAAATTACATGTTAAAATTATGTATGATTTAAAAAAAAACTTTGGATGTTTTTGTTGAGGTATATACTTTCTGCAATATCTATCACTCTTATTTTTTCTCCTAGAATATTTGCACATATAAATCATAACATTAACAAGACATTCAAAGAAATAGTTATGTCACTTTTTTTTTCAAAGAATAATATCTAGTGAGATGTTCTCGTATGTGTGTGTGTGTTTGTGGTTCTGTGTCTGTGTGTGTTTTCATGGTTTTTAAAGAAAACTGTGTAATTTGTATGAGAATTAAAAGTCTCTTTATCTTAAAGATGCTTATGATAATTAAGAATAGGCTCAGTTGCATATAAAATAAAACTCAAAATAACTATAAAAATTTCTTCCTGTCATTCAAAAGAGGTTGGCAATGTAGGATTCATATGGAAGCTTTATGAAATCACCACGATCATGGGCTTTAGCCAGCCCATCACTCAGCAAACTGGCCATGTGGCCTTCATCCTTGTGGTCTCAGTGGCATATTCTAGATATCAAGTCCTAGTTCCATGTGCCAGAAAGGTGCAAAAGGAAAGGATATCCTTTCTCCTTTTGAAGGCAATAACCTCAAATTTGCCACAGATTTTGTAGTTGGATAACAATTTTCTTTGGTGACAAGTTTTGGCTACCTCTGGTTATCAAGGGTCTAGTTAAGACTTGGGATATTAAAAATCACTTGGTATTCCTTGCCATGTATCTTTTTAAAAATACAGGTACACACTGAAAAGAATTAAGGACAACTGTTAAATCTGACTTTATAAACTATAGAAAACTGATCAGGCTATTACACCTTTCCTGTCATTTGTTTCTCATGATTAAATTATTATAATAGCTATAATTAGTTCTACATCATCTACTAAGAAAATGGTAGAGTTATTAAAAAACAAAATGCCATATCATGCTAATCAACTGTTCAGCATATCAAACTATTTTAGAGTTCCTTTAAAGCATTTTTATGTGTAGGGAACAACCTTCGTTGCAAAGACATTTTTATGGTTTATGAACTGATATTGCTTGACCATCCATTAGGAGTATTGCTTTAGGACAATATTAATACTGAGTAAAATGCTTCAGTAATTGACTTGAAAGAGAATTTTTTACCTTATACTTTTAATTTTGAAAAAATAAAATCCAAAAAATATACTAATCTAAATTTGCTAAGGATTTAAACTGAAATGGCTAATTCAGAAAGTTGTTCATATGAGCAATTCTCTGCCTGTTCTTACTCTCTGATGGAAGTACTAAGAGAGAAGTCATAAGAAAATTTAAAATGCCTTTTTTTTTTTTTCTGTTCTGGTAAAGGGAAATAATCCTTTGCCTTAGGATTTAAGAACCTGTGGCCGTACAGTTTAAGATTTAAATTTAATTTATTTATCAAGGCACCTAATTTTAGAATTTGTAGAAATCTTCAAGGATACATCCTCTGATGCTGACACTTTATGGTTGAAGCACTGGGGTCTGGAAACTTTGTGATTGGCAAAGTCACATTTATGAATTAGTGGCAGTGCTGAAATCAAGTGAGGACTGCTTTTAATCTGGCACATTCTTTCCCTTTCTCTCTCCCCATTCCCTTCCTTATTTTTTTTTTTTTTCTGAACTGTGTTTTAATAGTATTAACATTAAAATCTTTGTATGTCATTCACTTTTCAAATGCAGAAAAAGTAAATCAATTTCTTTGGGCAAAAATAAATTTAATACAGAGAATACGGTACAATACATAGTGCAATATAATATGTTGAAAAAGTTAGTGCAGGGAACTCCATGCTGGGCTTCCAGAAATAACCAGCAAAACACCATGATATTGTCTAGCAGAGCAACTGAGACTGCTGTTACACATTTCTCTCTATGTCCTTAAAACTACTGATTGGAATCTGAAATATTTGCAGGTAACCTGCTGTCCCTAAATTCATAACTGCCATTTGACATACAAAAGCTACTGAATGGACCCTGGAATATTATAGCAGAAAACTCCAAGTATCAACTATGTCTGTCAGTAGAGCTAGTAGAGCAAGGCAAAAAATAAAAAAATAAAATAAAAAATAATAATGATAACCTTCACTTCAATACTTCAGATATTCTATTCATGTGCATTTATTTGTTGGGATCCCAAATTTACATCAGAATCCCAAATGTGAGGAAATTGGATGAATGTTTTCTTAAGTCTGCATCATTTTTATTGCAAAGGTATACACCCAGAAGAGGTTTTTAGAAGGAAACTGGATTTATATGTAAAACATAGCGCGCGCGCGCACACACACACACACACACACACACACATGCCTAAACAAAGAATCCACACAAAGGAGTAAACAAAGCCAGGAAGAAAATACTGCTGTGACTACAGCTGGAGAGCTTTCTTTTGTTCTTGGCATACCCAGTGAGATACCACTTTAAAAGCAGTGCAAGTTGGCACACCCAAATATGGAATATGTTGTTCCAAAATCCATAGAGGTTGAACAAAAAGTCTGTGATAAGAAGTGTAGGTTTTTTTTGTTGTTGTTTTGTTTTCCTTTTGACTTTTCACCATGTCAGTGGAGCCCCAGAGTGTATATAAAGGTAACAAAGTGACAGGTCTTGAATTTTCATGAAGTACCTTCTAGGCTTGCAAATATAATAAATTCATAATGTCATAGAAACTTAGTTAAACTTCATAGAAATCTTGAAGTAAGTATATTTCCATACTATCAATATGTACTTGAAACAGTTGAAGTCTAAAGAGGTTGAGTGGATTTAGTTTAGGTCATAAAGTTTAGTTCATCACAATTCTAAGGGGAAAACGGGAGATTTCTTCCCCTGTAATGTTTTTATTATACTAGTCCCCCTAAATGTATTATCATCTTTCATATTTTGAGAATTTTATTTTACATAGCATTTTAATTGCAGAATTTTGATCAAAATTATTGGGAAAATATATGAATATATATGCATTGGTTGATCTCTACAACTGTTGATATTGTTATCAATAGCAATGCAGTGCTTTGCAGTTTAAGACCAATTATATTAAATGATCACATAAAGCTAGGGAAATTTGAGTGTTTACCCACTGTAAAACTTTGGATATATTTAAAGGTTTGATTGCAGAGGATTCACCACCATCTTTTTATTATGTTACTCTGTTTTGTAGTGAGAAAAACTCATTTGTGGCTCCAGGAAATTATACATGGGATAAACCTATTCATGTGGCCTTGCTTTAGTAGTTTGGACAGTTTTTCTTACCAGTTGGCTGCTCTATCATACCAGGTTTTCAAATGACCATTGGGGGTCCTGTATTCCCATGTCCTGAATATTACAAATCACATTCTGAATTTTCAATATCCTTGTAAAAATTCATCTTCTAATTTTTTTTTGTCCCTTCTTTCTCTGCTCTTTCTTTTCACTTTCATTGTCAAGAGCACATAAACTTTTATCAACTTCTGTTATGTTAATGATCTATTACTATCTTCTACTGGGGATGTGAAAAAGTAAGGCATTCTTGTCTTCAAAAAATTGCCACTCTAATTAGAGAGATAGGAACTATCCTTGCAAAGAGGAGTTAAAAAAATGGCTTGAGTGATAAGCACTAGAGAAGGTCAGAGAAGAGAGATATCACTGTTTAGCAGTTAAGGCAAGTTACAGACTTTTTTAGAGAATAATATCTGTTTTGTTCTAGATTTGAAATATTTAATCAGGATATATTATAAAATGCACAAATTGTGTTAAATCCTTGAGTCAATGTTAGATCGTGATGGGTACTTTGAGGAAATTTGTGGTAAAGTATTTGACATTTAAATTTGTGATGAAATAAATCATCTTTTAAAGCAAATTTAAAATTAAAACATAACATGAGAAATTTGATATAAACGAGTTACAAAAGGACACATTTAAAATATATGTGTATATATTGCAAAATGCCAGATACATTTTTACACTAAAGAAATATGATGTGACAGAAGAAGCATGTATGTTTCTGCATTTCCATTCATTTCATACTTAATTATGGGACTCTGCCAACATGGAAAGAAAAACAATATAAAGTGTCATATTCTTTAATATAATCCTCATAGAAAATATAACCGAAGCCAGAGGCTACAAGCCTTAATTGACAGTTTAATGAAGACTTGAAAGAAAGGGAGAATCTGGATGCTTTGGGAAGAGAAGCCCAAGTTAGTCATTATATCTGTTTAGACAAAGAAAATATTAGTGAATATTTATTTATCAACTACCAAAGTATTTGTTTATTTTATGTCTAGTTATGAGTTTGAATTTTTTAAAATCTATTTGCTATGAAGGTGAAAGATTCTTCTAGTAATATTGAAATATTCATTTTAAAAGTCTCAATGACTATTGACTTGTGACTGTGAAACCATAAATATTCATTATAGAAGGCTATATGCTGAAATGTTTGTTATGAAATACCTATCTTTTCATTTAAAATTGTACATTCTATTGTTGATTGAGTGTTGATTTACCTATCACGCTGTAACATCAACCATGAAACCACTGACATTTTTTTCTGTAGCTTTATTAGCATATAAGTGGCTTGAGTTTGTTTGTTAGATTGCATCAGGGTTTTTTTCCCTACGGACTTACTTATAATAAGCCTAATGAATGTAATACATTAATTTCTTGAAAGCATCACAGGTGTGAGTTTTTCTTAGACCTTATGATATACTATAGCCAATGTAGGTCATTACTCAGGTTTAGGTTCAGAAACTGCTGCTAATGGTAGAGTAACTGGAGAATTTTAAAAAGGCAGTGATTTTTTGAATTTTAAAACCAGCACATAGAAACCAGAAGTGACCAACCTCCAACTGCCTGTATCTTCCTCCCACTAATGGATTTTAGCATGAATTTTATAGTCTGTTGTCATCTTGCATACACTATTATCATGTGTCCTCCTGTGACTCCAAACTATAACACTCACCCTCCTCCAGGCACTCATACTGACTTCCTTGGAGAAACTTAGTTATGTTCTAAAATCTATCTCTAAAATTCCTTTTCTTTGACTCCATGTGTCTTTGCAACCCTGTTAAACTTAAATTCTTTGAGTATCTCTAACACTAAGTACAAAATGTTACAAAATCTGAAACTTGGAGCCCCCACATGATGCTACAAGTGGACAATTCTGTATTTGACCTCCTCTGGTTAGTCAGAGTCAAAACGCAGGTGCACTAAAATATTCTATAATATTACCTTCAGGCAGTGTGGAAAAGGTGTATATGAAATATAAGTTAATTTTATGTTTAGACTTCAGTTTCACCCCCCAAGATATCTCGTTATGTGTATGCAAATATGCCAAAATCTGGGGGAAAAAATGAAATCAGAAACACTATTGTCCCAAGATTTTTGGATAAAGAATACTCAAACTTTGTATTACCACCTATGTCCCATCTATTTTTGGACATATTTTATATTGATTACTTCTTCCTATGTTGTAGGGTTCTGAATTGGTGAATTGGTAGAAAATATATTGCACTAATTTTTATATCCCCTATAATTCTTAATTCTGAGTAAAGACATTAGAATTCCTACTTGTGCAAATAATTTAACCACTTTGACATTTATTTTCTTACTATGTAAAGTGAAAGTAACAATATCTACTGGAAAGTTGTTTGTGGCAATCAAAATTATTGAAAGTGCCTTTGTAGTGCCTGGTGTGTAATATAACAGCCAAAGCAGAAGCAATTAAAAAAGCAATAGTAATGGAATAATGGTAGTAGTAGTGGTGGATCCTACTAATACCTGCTGGATAGAGTTTTCATTTTTTAATGTTATAATAAGATATAAATATTAAATATTTTAATTGTAGTTTTTAAGAATTTAGCAGTAATTTTAAAATATTGTTGAAGAGCTTTCTTTGTGCCTGGCCACTGTTCTGAGTGCTCTTCACAACAATCCTATGAGAAAAGAGGCATCATTATATTCTCGTAAAGATGTGGAACCTGAAAAAGTGGATAAAGTAATTTTTCCATGTCCATTTAGGTGATAAGTAACAAAGTAAGCCTTCAGCTTTACGTAGCCCAATTCCTATGGAGGTCATCTGTCACCTGATGGATACCTAATAAGTATTTGTTGACTTGTTGATCTCTGTGTGATGCAAAATTATGTATTTGACTACTCTGTTATGTTCTTTCTAGATGGATATTTTGCAGTCTCACACTGTAAATTCAGTTGTTTTGTGAAGAATGAGTACAGGGCTGGTTGCATAGTTGATTGCTAAAAGGCACTGTTGCCTTATTATTGGGAAACCTTGTTAACATGCAATTTCAAAATAAAAAAGTGCTATTGGTAAATACAAGGCTTGCATATATAAGTTGTAAGCATGTAGAGTATATGCTTCCTACTCATTGCTGGCATTTGTATAATCCATACAGAATTGGTCCTGTTACTTTTCAGTCACATCTCCTACCAAAATATTGGTAGATTTTTTTATAATATAAAATAAGGGACCAAAACTGTGAGATGGTAGAAAAATATTTGCCTTTCTGATGAAATCCTTTGATCCTTTTTTGTCTCAATTGAGCCCAATTTTAGAAAAGCTGAATATAAGAGGTTGGGTATAGTATCTATTGTTTGGTCTTATTACAGTCATTAACCGCAGTCAAGGTGCCTTTCAGGAAGAAAGGATGATAGATAGGTTGCATTCTCAGGATCACATTCACTGTCATGGAAAACAAAAGTCAGGGAGGCAGGAGGTAGCAGAAGACAGAGTGCAGTGGGATACAGGTGCACCTTTTCCAGAGAAGAACAAGATGAATGTTCCCATTGTCACTGCTCCCTGCATTTCCTTAGTCATTAGTGTGACAGGTCTATAATTGATGACATGACATGGGACCTGTTGTGAAGCTTCTTTCTCTTCCTTTGAAGCTACTTCTGTGTCCTTTAAACAGTATATGGTTATCTAATGTGTCAGTACATTTGCTTTCATATCTCAATCTAAGCTATCTTGGTAATGACAGAAAATCACACCACTTGTAAAAAGGGAAGATGATATTAAAGTTTCATAGCTGTGTTAACTGCAATTCTCAGCAGTGGTTTTTTTATGTAATAATAGGCAAGGTCAAGAATAAATTTATGAGAGTGAGAGAAAATAGTATAATTTGAGCTCTCAATCTGCTGCAAAAGAATGCTTTGTAGTCTAAAACTCATCCTTTTACTTCTGGGCTTTCTTCAGTCGCACTGTTTAGAGTTTCAAAGTTTTGTTTTAAGAAATACATTATATTGATCATTTGAATGGATTAATTTAAATACTGAGAACAAGAATTGAATGTCCAAATCATGACTAATCATTTTTTATTCCATTTAATAATTGTTTGAATCTTTTGGGAATTATGAGAAAATATTTTATTTTAATAATATATTTAGGGTTATTTTATAATTACTTTTTAATTAATCATTATTATCCATCTGGGAATTTATTGAGAAAATATCTATAAGAAACCACAGAGGTGCAATGTATGTGCTATTATTTAAATACATGTTAAAATTTTCTAATATGAATCCTGAAGATTGGAACTTTTATTACTCATCTGGAGTTGTTAGCAACTGTCTATAATGAAATCTGTTTTACTTGAGTAAGAATTTCAAAAACATGTTATATGTGTAGGGTTATGTGGGGGCACACCTCTAATCCCAGCAACTCAAAAGCTTAGGTAGGCAGATAGCAAGCCTCAGCAACTTAGAGAGATTCTATCTCAAAATAAAAAATAAGATGTGCTGGGGATATAGTTCAGTGGTAAAGCAACCCTGGGTTCAATCCCCAGTACCACACACACACACACACACACACACACACACAAAGTTATAATGGCTACCTTTTCTTCTCTTTTAGTTGTTAAGAATATGGCAGTAAGAAAAAAAGTGCTATTTTCAGAACAATTATCTATAATGAGAAGTCCTCCACATTGGGAATAAATCCAATTTGTTGTATATTAAATTTGGCTACTACACATGTAGAGTACTTTACTATAACTCTTTTAATATGTATAATTTTATTAGCATTTAATGACTTCATGCTAAACCTTGATGTAATAAGTTTGCAATGGAAGTTTCAATTTAAAAAAATAACATCAATGTGACGCAGATCAAAATTTTTTCTTATGAGTATATTTCTCGTTTCCTTATCATTCTCTAAAATGTACTCCCACATCTGATTCTACAAGATTATGTTTTCAATGAAACAGTGTCAGTCATCTCCTTAAGATATATACCTAACTTTTAACATACTGGATATGAGACCAGAACATATGACATCCAGGTGACCTTTAAGAGACATAAAAATATAAGTGATTGTGTGTGTGTGTGTGTGTGTGTGTGTGTGTGTTGTGTGTGTACTAGTTACAGCAGAGTTTGTGAAGTATTGCTTTACCTAAAAATTCACTTAGCAAACATTACAAAAAATTTTTGGAATAATGCGTCAAATACTTTTGGTTTAGTTTCTTCTTTATGGTCAAGTATAAATTTTCTCACCTTTGTTTCTAAAACAAGATTTCCTCCTGGTTTTTGCTCACCTCTGTGATCATTCTTTCTGTGCTCCATGATCTATCTCTTTTTTATTCATTCTTTTCAGTTATATATGACAATAGAATCCATTTTGACATAATTATAAAAATATGGGATATGTCTTGTTCTAATTCCTCTTCCCCTACTGCTGACCCCTTTCCTCTACTCTACTGATGTCCCTGCCATTTACCCATAGTTTTTTTTTAATTAATTTCTTGTGTACATGATGGTGAGATTTACTGTGGTATATTCATGTATGTACATAGGAAAGTTATTTCAGATTCATTCCACTGTCTTTCCTTTTCCCATTCTTCTTCCTTTCCCTTCATTTTCCTTTGTCTACTCCACTGAAATTTTATTTTTTATGCCCCCCTGTCCTTATTGTGGATTAGCTTCCACCTATCAGAAAACAGTCTACCTTTGGCATGCTGGGACTGGTTTATTTCACTTAGCATGATAGTCTTCAGATCCATCCATTTACTAGCACATGTCCATAAAGTCATTCTTCTTTATGACTGATTAATACGCCATTGTGTATATGTACCACATTTTCTTTATCTATTCATCAGGTGTAGGGCACCTCGATTGGCTCCATAGCTTTGCTATAGTGAATTGTGCTGCTATAAACATTGATGTGACTGCATCCCTGTAATATGCTGAGTTTAAATCCTCTGGAGATTGACGGAGAAGTGGAATAACTGGGTCAAATGGTGGTTCCATTCCAAGTGTTCTGAGAAATCTCCATACTGCTTTTCCAGGGTGGTTGCATTTATTTTGTAGTCTCAAGAGTATATGAGTGTACCCTTTTCCCCATATCTTCACCAACATTTATTGTTACTTGAATTCTTGATAATTGCTATTCTGATTGGAGTGAGATGAAATTTCAGTGTAATTTTAATTCTCATTTCTATAGTAGCTACAGATGTTGAATATTTTTTTCATTTATTTGTTGATCATTTGTATTTCTTCTTTTCAGAAGGATCTGTTTAGTTCTTTTGTCCATTTATTTATTGGGTCATTTATGGGATTTTTTTTTTTTTTGGTGTTAAGTATTTTGAGTTCTTTGTATATCCTGAATATTAATGACATTATTTGAGGAGCAGGTAGCAAAAATTTTTCCCCACTTTAGGCTTTCTCTTCATGTTCTTGATTGTTTTCTTTGCTGTGAAGAAGCTTTTTAAATTTGATGCCATCTCATTTACTGAGTTTTGATTTTTCTTCTTATATTTTAGGAGTTTTGTTAAGGAAGTGAACTCCATGATCTCTTCTTCCTTTGTCTGAAACTTAAATGCCAGTCTATAGATGTTCCTCAGAATTCTATCCTGTCCTGTTTTCTTCTCAGGTGCCATGACTTCATTTTCAGTTTTTCATCACTAAATGCAGGCTTTTAAAAATAACCCCCTCCTTTTTTTTTTTTTTAAGCATTTGATACATGTTTCTAATGTTCTACTAATATCTGTTCCTGAAAAACTTGCTGATAAGACTTGCTGGCAATGCAAATTCAGCTTCCCCTTGTTCCCCTAGTGCAACAAGATTCTACTTTTGTAACAGCCTCTCCATCTGAAAGTCACAGTTATCTTCTTATGCTACATATTTGATAATTTAATTCTCCTATTAAATCACTTTTTAAAAATAAATTTTAGTCATAGATGGACACAATACTCATTTTATTTATTTATTTTTATGTAGTGCTGACAATCAAACCAGTGCCTCACACGTGCCAGGCAAGTTCTCTACCATTGAGCCACAACCCCAGTCCCTACATCACTTTTTGACTTAAATTTAAGTATAGTAAAATTCAGATGCCTTGGCACTGGCATCAGGATGTTTCAGTTTGGCCACTTTTTATATTCTTCTACTGAGGGGCAAATAGGTTGTTATTACCTTTTTATTCCATAAAGAATATTGCAGTGAACAGTCTTAACATTGTCTTTGAGCATATGTGCACAATTAAGTAATTAATGAATTAGTTTCAAATGGCTAATCTGGGGACTCGTGGAGAGTAATGAGAGGATGGTGAAATGTAGACACCTGCCATCATTTTCCAAATTTTGTTCACTTGAAATGTCCTTGTATGAAGAATGATAGTGTCGAAATACCCATGATATGCTTGGTTTGGCATATAGTTATACGATGCAAATAAATTTAAGGAATAGGAGTTATGAAAATAAATCTGTTAATGTGAGATTTTTTTTTGACCTGTGCCATGTCAAGACATGATATCATTTTATCTAATAAAGCTATCATTAGCATGCTTTACCTGCATGTACAAATACAAAATTTGAAAAGTAAATATATATATTGCTGTTTTTCTTTGTGCTAAATTATGGAAATAAATTAGAGTTTTTATTGATTTTTATTCTGAAATCTTACATATACTTGCCTGAAAATTGTGCTAGGTCATACTATTCCAAATGCCACAAAATGCAAAAAGATAAGCAATTGCTTCTGTGCTTAAAATATTATCCAATTTATTCTTCTTTGTTGAAATATCTTAATAATTGAAACACTACTGTAAAACTGGAACCCTACTGTACATTATAGTGATCTTTTTACTTTATTCTGTGTAAGAATTGCCTATAGAGTGTGCTTATGTATGTATTTGTAATTGTCACTCTGGAAGATTCTGTGTCAGTAGTATGAGGGTTTTTATTTTCTGTTTTAGATTCATTGCACTTACCATAACAACCACTACCCTATTTGTACTCTAGAAATTGACTACTTAAAGAAACAGATTGAAAGTAGGAGATGGAGGGGTGATGGAGATGTTAGTGGAGACACTTTTGATGGTGGTGATGATAGTGGAGATGGTTTTTATGTTGGTTCTGATGATGATTTTGGAAGTGGTGTTGTGGTGATGGTGATAGAATAGAACTTGACTAGTTCAGACCTTCAGAATCATAGTCCTGATTTTGAATTCCAGTTCTAATACTCTCCTTGTGATGTTGGTCAGATTATCTAACCTCTCTAAACTTTGGTGTTCATGTCTACAACATGGAGGTAATAATTTACCTTATTCACATGACTTAACATTCCTTTCCTATAGTAAATACATAATAAATGTCAATTGTTAAATATTCTAAAAGTGTACTTGTTTTTTCCTGCTTTCTTTTAAAACAACAATTTGAAGGTCAACATTTTATGAAAGAATGGAAATAAATCTGAAATTCTTTCTAAGACTCATAAACAAAAGTCAAGGAATCTTTTAGCATCCTGTTTTTCCTTAGCTGTAAATATTACTGATTATTTAACATCAGAAAATAAATGTCATTTCTTTAGGAAAATTATTAAATTGTATATTTTTCATCACAAATATGAAAGAATAAAAGAAGTTACATGTTACTTGCATGTTCTGGGGACTAAATTTCACCCTTTTCTTCCAGTCTCTGAGCATCCTGTGTTCTCAAAGGAGATACACAGTGGAAACACTTGAAAGTTTTTCTTCATAGTGCACGTGCACACACACACTATTGGAAACTTTGGAATGCTGCATAGGGAAAGTCATTAAAAGTTCCTTTCCCCAGCTGGGGTTGTAGCTCTGAAGTGGAGAACTTTCCTAGCATGCGAGAGCACTGGGTTCAATTCTCAGCACCATATATAAATAAATAAAATAAAGGTCTATTGACAACAACAACAACAACAAAAACTTTCCTTTCCCTATATGTATAAAGTTTCTTTCTCTGAAATTAATGCTCAAGAATTGGACTTTTAAAAATAGTATCTGGTAAATTTGTGGTCCATAGACTGTACTTTGAAAAAACTGGGGACGTAGAGAAAGAACTGTAACTTTAGTACTTACAAGTAATAACTTCTGTGCATTTGTTCATCTGTAAAATAAGAAAACACATGGAATGCCTGACACATATTAGACTGTCATTAATTTCATTCACTTTATTGAAGGTAGAGTGCTTATTGGAATCAGACAGACTCAAGCTTAAATTCTAGTGCTGCCTCTTGAGCTAAGCGACTTTAAATATAACTTAATTCCCTGTGTGCAGATTTCTTATTTGTGAAATGAGAGTGATAATTGTAGCTGCATTATAGAATTTTTCTGAAGATTAAATGAATGGATGCAAAACAGTTGAATAAAGGACTACCATTTGGTAGAATTTAATAAATTGTATTTATGTAAGAATAATAAAGGTTATTATTGCATGCCATTTTCCCCATCTGAATATACTATGCCACATGTAAATACATGCATAGTCTCATTAAGTATATTCACACATATAAATTTGTTTACATACTCATGATATAATATTTTAATATCAACATAAGGAAATTTTTCATGTAGGATGCAGTGTTTTATCATCAATAACAAAGTAAATATTAACATGGAATTAGTTTTATGTTTTAAGAATAAAAAATCATTGCACTTCAAGGAGTTTCTTACTGTTTCAGTTTTGTCTCTTTTGGCTACTGTTCAAAGTAGCATCAAATGATACATTCTAGGAATCACCATGCCAAAAGTGAGAAGATTAACACCATTCAGATATAATGAGTAGCTTCCAGAAAAGACCCAATAAAATAGAACTATCCTAGGCATGAAAAGGATTTATATTTATTTTTATGGTGATTATTTTCAATATAGAGTTAAAGAAATCTTAAATTTTTCAATATACACTCTTTTCAAGAGTTTTAAATTCATCTATGAAGGTCATTAGACATTAGACTATCACTAAATTTATTCATTAATTTCATTTGGCTTAAAATGGTTAGAGAAGAAATAAATTTAATAAGATTTTATATGCAAGAAAAAGTTACCTTTGGTTATAAAAATATGATATTTAATATTATTGGTTATTTCCTTTTGTAAACAAATTTTATGATGTTTATTACATTGAATTAGTGATTTAAACTATATTACTTTAAATTTGTTTATTGATAACTCTATTAAAATTTATTTTACTTTAATTTCCTTTCCTTTGGTATACCACCTCAGATTTTAAAGAATGGGTTTATTTTTCCAGCATGAGCTCATACCAACAATCACAATGATGATAATAATAGCTGACATATAGTGGGTGTTAAATATTCCTAGATATTAGGCTAATGACTTGACCTATATTATCTTAATTTATTTTCCCAATGATACTATAAGGTAGACATTCATGATCCTATTTGTTGTGATTTACAATGCATTTGTATGAATGCATTCTTAAAAATGACAACATGAAAAATTGGTAAACTTATATACATTCATTTTTCTGAGAACTTAGATTCATTCTAATATCTCTAAATCTAAATTTATTTCTACTAAATTCAAATACAAAGGAAATTTTAGTTGTAACTTTATCAGGCATTCTTAATTACGAATCTGTGAATTTTTGGGAGATGATGAAATTGAGTGTGAAATATTAAAATTTTGAATTATGTATGTGTATTTTATCAGGGTCTCAAAAAAACCTACAAACACAAAATTCTTAAATGAGATTAAAGTATTCTGGTAAATTTTGTAGATTTTTATAAAATGAAAATGAATAAAATCCATGTCCAATATTATTTTTTAATCAATTTGATCTTATGATTTGTCCTATGAATTGATTTTCATTTACTTTCACTGTTGTAACAATTTAAAACCTATTTTTTAAAATTCTTTGTTAATTTATTTTCTCTGATATATATTGCCTTCTCAAGTTATAATTAGAAGTTTGTGGGATAGCTCTCTCTTTATTCTTGGCTAATTATTTTCTTCATAGTTTAATGATTACTTTCTAATAAAACTAGGCTCTGGAATTCTGGAAACCAGGTATTAAGACATACTTACTAAGAAATATTCAAAATTTAGATAAGTCCATAGGGTGAGCAGCACACTATAGAACAGTGCCCTTCAAAATGTACTGTGGAAATCTATACTGTGCCAGTTCGTTTTTCATCACTGTCACCACAACACCTGGCTAGAACAACTTAGAGGAGGAAACCTTTATTTGGGGCTTATGATTTCAGAGGTCTCATCTACAGATAGCTGACTCCATTGCTTTGGGCCCAAGGTGAGGCATAACTGAAGGGTATGATGGAGGGGTACTGCTCTGCTTATGGCAGCCAGGAAGCAGAGGGAGAGGGAGAAGAGAGGAGCGACCACAGGGAGGACATGCCCCCAGACTCCTCTAGCCACACCCCACCCAGTTAGTCCATTCCAACTAGGATGGATTGCTTAGGTTACAGCTCTCACAACCCAGATTTCCTCTACCTCTGAACATTCCCGCATTTAAATGAGCTTTTGGGGGACACCTCACATTCAAACCATAACAGAATTCACTTAGGTACATTAATTCTATTACCAGTCCATGACTAGATGGGAAGAGAAATTGAGCACTAGTACTTAGAACCTTTCATAGGAAATTTGGCATTGTTTGGAATTCAAGCGTATTACCATTTTTTCTACTACCTGTATTGTTATTGTATAAGAATTTTGATCTGTAATGTAGATTGGAACTTTAAAATCATGACTATTCATCCACGGACAGTTTAAGAATCAGTGATTTAGAGCTCTTGACTCATAAGCTACTTTTGTCCTAGTACAGCAGTAAACAGAAAAATAATCATACTTTTCTACCAGAATTTTATGTTTCTAACTACAAAACAATGAATGATGCTTTACATTTTCCCATATGTAAGAGGTATTTTGAATTACAGCAGTATTTTGCTGGTATGCTGTTAAATTGCCAGTGTTTACATGGGGGAACTATTTATACTCTATTTCATTCTAAAAATTAGAAAGTATGTTATTAAAGATGTAAATTATTACAAAGGATTTTAGAGATATAGAGTAAGTTGTAAGTATGGAAGAAATAGTTGATGCTTTTTATTGAGAACATAAAAAAATAAAAAAGGAAATACAGGGTACAGACCTGAACACTCAGCCTTAGTATGCAAATCTTTTCAGGTCCACTAGTATAATGATGGGGAAAGTTAGAAGGTCAGCCAGGAAATTTGGGCATCCCATCTACTTATTAAAATATTATATAAAATTATTTATTAATTGTAGGTAATAATATTGATCAAGTACTGATCAAGTGTTATATTAGTATTTGCTAATAGAATGCTGTGAAGAAAAGTAATGATGAAGATGATCCAATAGTGATGAGAGAAGTCAACTTAGGCAACTCCATTGAATTCATAGTGGAAAGGAGTCAGGCTGGAGGTGACAAGAAGCACTATGGTCAAGTAAGGATTTTTCAAAGGAGAGAAAACATAAAGATGATAGAAATGGTATTTAAAAGTTTAAATTACTTCAAAAGAAGTAGTACTTGCCTAAGGAAAAAGTAGATTTGAACAACAAATCTAGAAAGAACTGCTTCTTTATGCACTGTGAACATTAAGAATAATTGCCACAAATTCTATAAAATTTCTCCAGTTGATAGGTGGAGCTCTAGGTATCTTTTCCATTTTGGTTGGGCTTGCAAATTGTTTATTACCAATAAAATATGGCAGGAACAACACTGCATGACCTCAGAAGTTGTATTTTAAATAATGATGCAGCCCCTACCTATTCTGTGGAATATTTGGTTTGGAGGCCAGAGATTAGTTGTAAGAAGTCTGACTTCCTTGAGGTCAGCATGTGGGAGGAAGCCAGGTTCCATGGAGAGGGCTACATAGATGCTTTAGTAAGCAGTCACGGTCTTTAAGTTACTCGGACCTAGGCATCAGACATGCAAGTGAGAGTCAGTATGACTCTAGTCCTTAGATGACATGTGAGCCCTACCTTCAAATCTGTCTAGTTCAAGTATAATACAGACAATTTCTTTCTGGCATACCTGCGTTTTAGATACACAGAATCCATGGATTTAATGAATGTTACATTAAGCCACTAAGTTTTCTGTTACTTTGTTCCATAGTAGCAAGAACAGAAATAGGTATTAAATTACATTGTTTCCAACTTTTGAGCTAAAATTGTGACATTTGTTTTAAAGACAATCCTTCTATTGATTATCTATCAAATCATATGTGTACATTTAAGTATTATATATATTTTAAAACATGACAGGTAGAGGGTCCTATAGGATGGGATATTATATGGTAATATTGGGAGCATATTAGTATAACACTTTTGTAAGAGCACTTACTGCATTGGACTTTGTTTTTACTCATGGATTTGATTAGATTGCATTCACAGGTCATAATTTATCAGCTCTTAAGAGATATCCACTTTAAAATTACATGGAAACCATGCCTTCAATTACAAATTCTTAAATTTTTCAGCTTAAGGTTTTTACTATTTTGCTTTTCTCTCTACTAAACCACCTCTCTTACCTTAAATTGTTTCCCTCAACTGTCAAGAATGACACCATATTGCTCATGGATTTATTACTATATTTGTAGTAGATACAAGTGGTTTTCACCTGTTATTTCTTTCATCATTTTAACAGGTTTGGCACTTAAAACATTTGTACCTTCATAGGAATATTTTGTGAATACCAGTTTTATAGAATAAGCTTTCCATCCCTAATCATATATTTTTGTTTATTTTAGTGGCATAGTCATGTGTGCTTTATTCTTACCAGGATTGTGAATCCCTAATTCAAATAAATCTCATGCATATATATTCATTTCAGTTATATTCATTTCATACATATTTCATATACATATATATGAAATGATTGCAATTGAAATATTCATCAATATAACCTCTTTCAGTTTGCTCATATTTGACTTAGGACAATTTATTTAACCTTCAGAGCCTCTGCTTCTTCATCTATAAAATTAGGATGATGGCAGTAACCCATTTCTATGATTTCTGGGGATTACATGAAATAATATATATAAATCCCTTGTATAATCTCTGACCTAGAATAAAGTGCACAATAAACCTTTTAATCAGTGTCTTGCATGTGGACTTAACAACTTTAGCAGTATTTTCAGATCTGGAAATATTGCCATATTTAGTATAAGAGCTATGAATAAAGAATTTGCCCTATTTCATCTGTTCTTGGAGGTAAGGGGGCCCTCACAGCATGTGTCACAGTTCTTCTTTGATTTTGAGGAAATTATTGTTGTATTCTGGTCCTGGTAATTGTATGTGATGAAGAATACAATAATTCTTGTCAAAGTGTATATGTGTACATGTGTGGGGATGTCTTAGTAGCTCATTTGCTCAATGGCTACCAGGAAAAGCCTAATTTAAGAGATCCATCAATAAAATATAAAGCTTCATCTACAAATGCCTCTCTCCCTTAGGAGAATCATGTCCAAATTACTGGTCAAAGGCTGAAAGGAACCATATTGTGATGAATTGTTGTTGAGATGATAGATGTGTTATGTCTCAATTTAACAGAACATACACTAGGGTGCTATGACTTACTTCTCCAGTCTTTCACAATCTGTGTCCACTAGGTCAGCAGGGCTTTAGCAACTCAATTTTTTTCTCCACTTAGTATTTATTTTGTAACAAAAAGGGGTCATGTCCAGTTTCTAGGTAAACTGGTCAGAACCTAACATATTCATTATTATGTCACTGAACTGACTTTGAAACATGTAAGTATATGTATTAGGCCAAAGTAATTTTATTTTGCTGTCCTTATTATGCAGATAAACCTTTATATAAAGCTTTATATAATATAAAAAGGTCATTTGTTCCCCAGCTTTCCAGCAAGTTTCATGAGCTGACACAAAGTCTGAGAGTGTGTAAGAACACACTGTTATATGAGAGTCATCCTAGAAAAGTCTGTTTTGCTTCTTTTTGTGAAGTAGATTCCAATTCTGCAGGGTTCTAAAGTTTATTTTTGTAAGTGAAATGGAAGACTATTGAATTAAGCTGTAACTCTGTCTTTAATCGTTTATAGTAGTTAGTCCACAGCCTGCATATGCTCAATTCAAGTTGAATAACAATGAAAATACTACACATGCTGAAGTTATTTTGTTGTTTGTAATACAAATATAAATGGTTAATGGATTTATGTGTTTTGAAAGATGATTTCTAATATGCCCTCCTCCTTTCCCCCCAAGTAAAGATATGGAATCACCTTGGTTTTGAAGAAGCAATTCAAACTAAACCATTTTGTTTTCAAGACCATTTACCTCAAAGGTCTGTCCTCTGATGGTTCAAGATTCCATTTCTTGGAGTTGTCCTTTCCACCCATGTCATATTTCCCTGCAGCATACCAGGGCACGCCTGTCTCTATATCAAAGTATAACAATATTTTTGCATACTGGTTCCATTTTGCAAAATTTTTGAATATAATATATTACAAGCTAGAAATAGAAAGCATTTAGTGATTAATACACTTGCAGACAATGGCTGAATTTTGTTATATATTTTTCCTAAAGAACAAAATCTCACATTAAGATTGTAGGCATATATCATATTTAATACTGCCACAGAAAGTATAGTGCATTACCACAGATATCTTTTATTTATTTGTCATCTTGAAATATTAACACTCTAATGGATAGAAAGTATGCCTGTGAATGGGATGAAGGGAGTGATAAAATCTGGATATTTTAGAATAAGCCAGTATCATGGAATTGTCCACTTTGGTAGGGAACATAATATGTACATATGTTATTGCTGGAGAATTTCATCATTTTGTGCAAGTTACATTTCCTGATGAATAAGTAGTCTTGACCATTTTTCTTGTAATGTCTATGCTTGGCTATACAAACCAAACAGAAACATAGATTTTCATAGATGCATTGCATAGATTGAATAGATGGAACTTACTTTATTTTAGTTAGTTGGTTTTAAAATTACATATGATCTAGTTTGTCAAGTTTTAGGTATAAGTTAGCATTCATGGCATATCATGACAATAAATTACTTAAACTGTGTAGTGGAGGGAAAACTGGCTCTCTACCTTCTGAGAGGTCAATAATGGAGTCTGTGAAATGTACCAACAGTGGACAGATTAACAAAATAAAATTTATATGTGTTAGTCCACGTTTCTTCACTGTGACCAAAATATCCAACAAGATATTTTGAGCTTATGGTTTAGAGGTAGAGGTTCACTCCATGGTCCTGCAACTCCATTAATCTAGTCCCCAGGTGAAGAAGAGCATCATGACCAAAAGGCAAGTGAGTGCAGAGATTAGGTGCAGAAGGTGGTGGGTTGGGGAGGTACCTAGCTCATAAGAGCTGGGAAGTGAAGAAAGAGAGGGAGGAGCCAGGGGATAGGCTATAATTCCCAAGGCCATGCCCCTAGTGACTTAACTTCCTTTAGTTGTGCTCCACCTGCCTATTTTTGTAGTCCATTTTAATTTGGATGGACCAATTAGGTTATGACTATTATAATGTATCATTTCACTCCCAGCATCAACACAGGAGCTTTTGGAGGATACCTCATATCTAAACGATAGCAGTATATGTATTACTTACATGAAGACATCATATGAAAAAAAAATGAATACCTCAATACCTAGTGAGATCTAGAAGCTTATATATGCTTTCATTTTTTGTACTGGGGATCAAATCCAGGGATACTTAACCACTGGGTCATTTTCCCCAGAACTCTCTAGTTTTATTTTATTTTATATTTTATTTTGAGACAGAATCTCACTAAGTTGCTTAGGGCCTTGCTAAGTTTCTGTGGCTATCCTCAAACTTGTAATCCTCCTGCCTCAACCTCCACAATGGCTGGCATTATAGGTGTGTGCCACCACACCCAGCTTGTACACTCTTTTATGCGATACAGGGAAAGAGGGGATGTAGGCAAATAGAGGAGAATAAGCAGTTTGGAAGAAATATGAATGAGGCCTCAGAAGAATCAGTGAAAGCCTCTGACAAATATTTGGGCATGGTGTCAACTTTGTCTTCTCTCCTATGATCTCAGTTAATCTTCCCTGGTTGACAAGATTCCTGGGAAAGGGATTCATGACAATTGAGTTCGTTTTAGAGAATTCACCTGTAAACAGATAAGGGGAACTTGAAAGTTTCTGCCTGTATCTGCCAAAGTAATCAGGATATAAAAATGGCATATTTTATGGTGGGTTTTCTAAACAATCTCAATTAAATTGGTGGAAGAAATATTTTGAGTTCAAATTGAACAGTGTGGTAAAGCTAAAATCTTAAATAAACCACTGCAGTGACTTTTTATTTGAGGATTAGATAGAGTTTGAATCTTGAATAAATTTGGAATGAGGTGAGGCAGCCTACTGAAGTTCACCACTTGAGCCCAGGATCTGCAAACCCATCAACCAGTTTGGGGGACTACTAATGGAGGTTCGT
Organism: Sciurus vulgaris; assembly: GCF_902686455.1. Classification (NCBI taxonomy): domain Eukaryota; kingdom Metazoa; phylum Chordata; class Mammalia; order Rodentia; family Sciuridae; genus Sciurus; species Sciurus vulgaris. Next base: position 61,866,466 of record NC_136469.1, read on the forward strand.
AATCCTTATTTCTAAATATTTAGTTTTACATCAAGCTAAAAAACTTGTAAATACAATATATTCTATCGTCCTACCTTAAAAGTTATACATTTATAACCACCAAATTAAGGAAAAAAATGTATAAAACTAAAATTTTGTATTTTGGAGTTTGCTTTATAGCAAATATGTTGGAATTTAATTACTTTGCCTATCTGAGTGATCTGCTGATTATTACTCAGCAGTGTTTGTCTAAATGCTAATGATGTACATAAATCAAAATCATTAAGACTTTTATTTACTCAAATTTTTTTTGTTTTCATTTTAGCAAAATAACTAATTATGTAGTCATATTTAAGATCTTTCATACTATTTTGTTGTATTCACAATAATGATTTTAAATTAGAATTATAAAATAAATCAAAATACAAACATATGTATACCAAATATATTTTTGAATAAATGTAAAAAATAATATTAAAATTATTTTTCATGTTTGTAAAAACATAGCTTTCTTATAAAATAATTTAAATTATTTATTAAAAGAAAGAGCAAACATTGGCATAACTAGTGAAAATCAAACATTAAAGAAATATATATTTTATATATATATATATACACATACACACACACACACATACACACACAATGAAATATTACTCAACTTCAAAGAAGAATGAAGTTATGGTATTTGCTGGTAAATGGAGGAGCTAGAGAATATCATGCTAAGCGAAATAAACCAACCAAAAAAACCAAAGGCCTAATGTTTTCTCTGATATGCGGATACTAATTCACGATAAGGGGGCGGGGATAGGGAAGCATATAGTTACTTTATATAAGGTAGAGGGGAAGGGGCATGGGGATAGGAAGGGTAGTAGAGTGAAACATTGTTACCTCATGTACATATATGACGGCATGACCAATGTGATCTTACAATATGTATAATCTGAACAATGAGAAATTATACTCCATTTATGCATGATCTATCAAAATGTATAAATGCATTCTACAGTCATGTACAACAAATTAGAACAAATAAAAAAGTTTTTAAAAAATTAATGAACTATAATGTTGAAATATTTATTTAGTAATCTTAAAATTTAATTAAACCATATTAAATATTTTTGTTAAAATGATATATACGTAATACTAGCATTCATTGTCTATATAGTTGCCAGTATAATGAAATAATTTCATCCCACATGCATACTATATCTTATGTATCCATATTTAAGAGTGTTTGGGGTTGTTAATAGTCTCAAATTTTCCTGGGTCACCATATGATATGCAACTATTTTGAAAGCAACGCTAATTTGTGATACACAAGAAAAGCAACAAAAAGGATGCTTGGTGCTACTGGGCAACATTACCCTATTACATAAGACTCTATTGCATTCATCCCATTTGAGAGGAAAGATCTGACAATTAATAAATTTGTCTTCTCTTTTAAGCCATTCCACTTCTCAAAACCTCCCTTCATTTGGAAGCATGTCCTTGTCCAGTGTTGGCAGTAGTGCACACCATAGCATTCATGGGATTTGGATGGAGACATTTTTTATTTTAACATGGAAAAAGTGATCTGAAGAATCTTATTGGGGCAAATGGTGTTTGTCACAAGAGTTTATTTATAATGTCATGGGCCACAATGGGCCATACTGAGCACTGCATCCCAAGTGACTGAGACACCCTTGGGTTGTTTTTTATTCTTTTTAATTGGTTCTTTTTAGTTTTACATGGCAGTAGAGTTCATTTTAATTATACAAGCTTGGAATATACCTTATTCTAACTAGGACCCCAGTCTTAATATATGATGGTGAGATTCACTGTGGTGTATTCACATGTATACATGGGAAAGTTATATCAGATTTCTTCCACTGTCTTTCCTTTTCTTATCACCCCTCCCTTCTCTTCAATCTTCTTTAGACAAATTAATTCACTAAACTTCTATTCCTTACCCTGTCCCCCTTATTGCTTCCACATATTGGAGAAAACATTGGACTTTTGGATTTTGGGGATTGGCTTATTTCACTTAGGATATTCTCCAGATTGATCCCTTTACCAGCAAATGTCAAAAAGTCATTCTTCTCTATGACTAATAATACATTGTGTATATATACCACAATACCTTAATCCATTCATCTGTTGAAAGGCATCTAGGTTGGTTCCATAGTTTAGCTATTGTGAATTGTGCTGCTGTAACATTGATGTGGCTATGTGTCTGTAGTCTACTGATTTTAAGTCCTTTGCATATATACGGAGGAGTGGGATAACTGGGTCAAATGGTGCTTCATAGTTTTATGAGGATTCTTTGTACTGCTTTCCAGAGTGGTTACATTCTTAAAAATATTTATCTTTGTGGGCTTGGAAGAGGCAATATCTCTAAACACAGGGTTTAGGTAGTCTGTTTTTGCTTGCGAGTCTGTGAGTAGTCCTGAAGATTTGTAATATGTGGTGTTGTGGTTTGGATATGAGGTGTCCCCCAAAAGCTCATATGTGAGACATGTGAGTCAGAGGAGAAATGATTGGGTTGTGAGAATCTTAACCTAATCAGTGAATTAATCCCTGATGGGATTAACTGAGCATTAACTGGAGAAAGTGGGGTGTGACTGGAGGAAGTGGTTACCTGGGGGTGTGGCTATGGGGTATATAATTTGTATCTGGAGAGTGGACTCTTTCTCTGCCTCCTGATCTTCAGGTGAGCTGCTTCCCTTCACTATGCTCTTGTGCCATGATATTCAGCCTCACCTTGAGAGCCCTGAGGAGTGGAGCTTATGGATTGAGACCTTTGAAACGGTGAGCCCCCAAATTAACTTTTCCTTCTCTATAGTTCTTCTGGTCAGGTCTTTAACCACAGCAGCGAAAAAGCTGACGAAAATACATGGGTTCTTTAACCACCACTGAAAGACAACTGATCTCATAATATATTTTAAAATATATGTCTATATAGCTCTTGTGATTACCACCAAGTGAGTAATCTTAAAAATATGAAATAACAGTAGTACTTAATAACTATAGAAAAATGTATGCCCTTAAGTAAGTTATAGCTTTGCATCACTATTTGGTCTTTAAATACATACATATACATATATGTACACACACACATATATACATGTGTGTATATACACAAATGTAAAAAATATATACACATGTTTACTTTGTTAAATATGACAAGGAATTAGAATACCACATTAATGTGAATAATAGCAAAATTTCTGCTCTTTTCTAAAAGTAGCTTGCAATACTGCAGCAAGATCAATGATAGATATGCTATTAAAACTGAAGTAGCAAGTAAAATCAAATAGTTCTTCCAAGTGTTTCAAGTGAATTTCTAAAGTCTCCTGTTTTGTGCCTTAGGCATTATTAAATATAGCAAGAGTAGTTTTTATACTGAACTTGATAAACAAAAATTTTCTTTTGGGAGGTTTTATTTTCTATTTATTTGTAGTAGTATTAATATAAGAAACTAACATTAAAATGAATCAAGATACTATCTGAAGTGAAAAGTTCTACTTTGGTTTTGTAGTTCTATTATGTCCTTAAAAAAGAGTAATTTTAATTTTAGTGTTTTTTTTTTTTTTCTACAAAATACACATAAATAGAAACACTAGAGAGTTTCATTTAGTGAAACTACTTTAGTCCTCTTTTCAACAGTTCTGCCCCTCTAATGAAAAGGCCTTGGTTGCATAAGAATTCACAAGTTAGTTTGATCAGATAATATATGCAAATGATTTGTCATTTTCAAATGTTTTATTTGTTTAACCTTTGGTTGATTCTCTGTGTTCTCAAAATTAACGATTTTGCCTTTTATAGGCTCTCTATATAGAATTCACCATGTTTATGTAATGAAAATTGTTTCACAAGTTATTTTGAGTATAAAACAAATGCTGCATGAAATTCATAATAGTAAATAGTGAAAATCACTTGTAATTTTACCCACCAGAGATAACTAGGGTTAATATTTCTCTGTAGTCTAGTATTTCAGGTCTAGGTTTTCATTAAAACTTTATTGTAGCCATACTTGAATCATACTGAATATGCTGTTAAATTGCTTTGGTGACTTGATACACCATGCTCAGGATTTTTGTTTTGTTTTGTTTTTGTCAAACACATACATCCTTATCGGTTTTAATCTATAGAATAAATATGTGTATATTTTCATAATCAGCACATTTTAGAATGTTTTATCTTTCACTATTTTGAACAACATTAAAATAAACTTCATTTAAATACATTTTGCTCATTTTTACTCTTGTTACCTAATGAGTGAATTTCAGAGCAATTTACTTAGTCAATAAATTGTATTGGCTACCTACATACTAGTTGGCCACTCTTCTTGGTAGTTGTATGTGGTAGTGAATAAAGTACTTTCCTCATGTGTTCTACATTGTAGTGAAAATAACAAACAACTAATAAAAAAGTAAAAGAATTATGCAGTTACTAGATGGTGATATGTACTATGGAGAAAAAAAAAGCTTGCAATTTGTGATAGAGGTATCCAAGTCCTAGAGACTGGCTGAGGGTTCTTTTGCTCAATTTGGATTGAAATCTGAAAAGACCATGTTGGTGCTAGCAGCGAGCAGTGAGCAGCCATGATGACTTTGCACACTTAGTGTTACAGCTCGGAACTTGAGTGCTAGCAACTCTCGGCATTTAGTGTCATCCTATGCCCAGCAGCTGGTGTTGATAGCTCTTCCAGCTGCTCTTGACTATTCCTCAGCAGCCAGAGATAGTAGCTCCTGGCAACTCTCTGGAGATCCTCCAGCAGCCAGGGCTGGCAGCTTCCAGCAACTCTTCCACAGTTCTCTGCAAATCTCAACTCTGCTGCACTTAGGTCTCTGTAGCAGCTCTTAGTTGTTTCCTGGAGCTTTTTAAAAGCTCTTTGACTGCTATGCTGTGTTTTCAGGGTTAGCAGAACTTAGAATTACCTGCTGTTTTTGCAAGCATTTAATACTATTCAACTGAGGTAGAAATCATAAGAAGGCAATAAAATCTTCCCAATAAGACTTACGGGGGCCAATGCTGCAGCATGGGGCAGGGGTCAGTGCACAGGATGGAATTCACAGACTAACCGACCAGAGGAGAGTGAGAGTAAGGCTGCTCATATATCCAAAGAAGGGTGGGGCCACCCATGCCCATGATCTCCTGTCTGCTAACCACACTTTCTTTCTTAGTCATGCCAGACTGAACAGGTGTAGTGGGCCCACTTGTCTTGGCTACAAAGGTGAGCGAGGTGATTCTAACCAATAGGAATAGGGACAGCTGAAGGTGGGTGTAAAAATTCCAAGCAGCTGCAGAATGGTGTCATTGGTGGTCTCCCTGAGTGGCTGCTGGGGATCTGGAGAGGCTGTTGCTAAAACAGAGTCTCCTATTGCAGGTATATCAAACATCATTGTATTAAATTTGGAGAATAATCCTCTTTTAGCACCCAATAAATCATACTAAGTTATGATCATTTTTGGCCATGTAGGTTTAAGAATTACCTAGTAATATCAGTAATCTGACTTGTTGAATATTGTATTTAGTTAGGGCTGATCTCAGTTTTGTACATTTTCTTGGTTTTAAAAGTTCTCATGCTCTCACAAAACTTCATTTATTGTGTTCTTATGGTTTGAATGTGAGGTGTTCCCCAAAAGCTCATGTGTTAGACAACACAAGGTTTAGAGAAGAAACGATTGGGTTGTAAGAGGCTTAACCCAATCCGTGAATTAATCCCTTGATAGAAATGAACTAAATGGAAAGGTGTGGCTGAGGGAGATGACAATTGGGATGTGGCTTTGGGGTACATATTTGTGTCTGGCAATTAGAGACCTCTCTCTGCTTCCTGATCATCACGTGAGCTGCTTCCCTCTGCCATACTCTTTTGCCATGATATTCTGCCTCACTTCCAGCCCTAAGAAATGGAGCCAGCCTCCCAAGGACTAAGACCTCTGAAACTGTGAGCTCCTAAATAAACCTTTCCTCCTTCACAGTTGTTCTGGTTGGGTCCTTTAGTCACAGCAGTGAAAAAGCTGACTAAAATATGTGTACACTCTTCATTAAGGTTTTGCTGATAGAAGAATTTCTGTTTTATTTTACTACTTTGTATGCATGTGCAATATCTCTCTTATGGCCTTCTACTATATTTTAGGACATAGATTTAATTTTATTTTTAATTATCTTCCCCATGTATAGTGCAGAGAAGTAGGTAGATATATTATTTCATATTTTTTAGATAAAAATTGTAAATTTAAAAGATTTAAAATCATGTTTAATGTTATAAAATATCATTCATTCTCACATAAAAAATCTTATAGATAAATGTAATATTTTAATTTTTCCATGTAGGAATATGTTCTTACAACAATTTCCAGTAATTTTTTCTTAATCTTTTATATCATAAAGGAAATATTCAGGGGTCAGGGACAAAAACAGACTGATTCCAAATGTATACTCCTAAAGAAAAAAAGATATGCTTGATTTTGTCTACATTTGTCAAAATTTCACTTTTCTCCTTACAAGTTATAAACAGTTATAGAATGAAATATATTTGTTGGACATGGTAGAGGACATACTTGCAATTTTAAAAATCTCTTCTATGCTTTGCTTTCTTCCTTACAATATGCAAATGAAATTACTCATCACAAACCCTGTAAAACTTTTATCATAAGTGATAGATATTGCATGGCTTTCAGATGAAAATTGGGCTTGGGCAAGTCCTAATCGTTTCTCATCTTTCACTATTCTACCACCTATCTTCTTTGCCTGTATCTGCTATCTAAAAATGATAAAAGACAGGAAATTATGCTTTTTCTTTATTGGACAATAAAGAATAACCTATAATAAAGTTTAAAATGTAGTTATTTAATCAAAGTATATTACTTTATTGTTTAAATTTTCTTTTCCAAACATTTATCTGCATCATGCAGATAGTTATACTCAAATCAAATTCTAACTTGGTGACATTAATTTTAAATGTTCTATATTAATTAGTGATATAAACTTAAGCAATATAATATAATTTATTTAAAAATATCCTTTTGGCCCATGCCTGTAATCCCAGTGGCTCGGGAGGCTGAGGCAGGAGAATCTCAAGTTCAAAGCCAGACTCAGCAAAAGCAAGGTGCTAAGCAACTCAGTGAGACCCGGTCTCTAAATAAAATACAAAATGGGGCTGGGGATGTGGCTAAGTGGTCAAGTGCCCTGAATTCAATTCTGAGTACAAAAACAAATTTCCTTGTGATTTTAATTTTGGATCTATTTTACACTCAAAATTGATTTCTGTAATAGTGATTTAACTTGTTGGTATTCAGAAGAGTATTCATGATAATGTGTTATTTTTCAACCGATAGTTTTCTTCATAGTTTTAGATTTAGAAATACTTTCTTTTACACATAAACAATAATGCCTCCTCTTATTGAAAAACTACTTGTCTAACAAGAATCACATGTATATTGAAAAGTTATTAACATGTGCATGATTTTACAAATGTAGTGATTTTAAGGGCTAGGTAATTTTAATTTCATTGCCAGGAAGAAATAATAAGCTCATCTTGAGCCTTTTTTTTTTTTTTAACTGCCTTTTGCATATACACACCAAACTGTTTATTCTCTTTTGTTCTCTAGAAGAAGCAAAAGACACTGAAATGCAATTGAGCTGAGCTATTAATAACGATTTTAAATTTCAAATGATTTATTGGTTAAAAATCCCTGTTTAACAACAGAAATGTGAATGTCTGTTCCAAGATGTGTACTAAAATCATCTGCTTTATCCTTCTTCACCTACAGCAGGATGGCCCATTCCTTTGCAGGCAAAGCCCTGCAAAGCCCTCTGCTTTTTTTTTTTTTTTTTTTTTTTTTTTTGGCCTCTATTGGTTGGAGATTATTCTTCCAGCTTTGGTAACATGCGCTGATTACATATTCCTTAAGTCCTCAGTAAAATCAACAAAATAAAAAAAAATATATATAGACTATTCTTTTGTCCTAAAAATAGCCCGTGACAGTTAAAACCATTTGAAATTAAAGCCTATTCAAAAGGTAAAGAAGTGTTTTGTAAAGCAGAGTGTCTTAGAATACCTATTTCTCCAGTTAAAGGTTAATCCAATTATAGAAACAAAATAATATTTACCTGAGATTTTAACCTGAACTGTGGATCCACAGGTCCACAGAGTGAAAAAAAAAATCTGACTTCTAGAAAAATAGTAATTTGTGTACAAGAATCAAAATGCAATCTGTAAAAATGAAAATAATAATGATAGTAAAATAGAATTTAAAAAAGACTGTACTTAGGTGCCATTAGCAGCCATTAATAAATGACACCTTCCATATATTTTCTACTTACATTGAAGTTTCATACCAGGAAGAAACACTTCTTAACTTCTTCAAATAAATTTATATCTGATGTAAAACTTAGACTCGTCAATATTTAGGTTGTAAAACTGAAGATAGAGATTTTTAGAGCACTTCTGTGTAAATATGCTCCATACTTAAAAGGTAAAATAAATTTAGATTCCCGAGTAAGAAAAAAAGTAGTATCCTAAATTAAGTTAATAGTGTTATTTTACATTGATAGAAATGATCAGGATGCCTAGCAGATTAGGAGAGTGTATATCAGAAAGTATTATTTTTCTTCTTTTCCTTTCTTTTCTCGAAGCATTTTCTGACAATTGGCGGTGAGTTCTTTAATTACATCTTGTTTTAATGAAAGAAAGGAGTCAAGCATCATGTTCTGAATTATCATTAGACAAGTAGATTTAGGTTCTAGGGTTCTAGATATGCAGTAAACTTAAAACCTGAATGTACAGGATAGGGAAAAAAAAAAAAAAACAAAAAAAACTAGGATTTGGCTAATTGAAATAGTGAGAGATTGACCCTATTTAACATTTGATTTTCCCAGATAAAAGAATACTCACAGTCTAATGCAGTCTATTGATAAAATGTCTAATAACGCAACATCAATAACAAGGACTACTTTTTTTTTTAGGTACAAGTTCACATACCTTATATATGTTTCCTAAATCTTCCAATAGTAGATATTATTACCTTTAGTAATGTGAAAATTAGTTTGACTCACAGCTTCACAGAGTAGAAATGATTTGTCCTTGATCACTAAATATGGAGCAATATTAAGATTTGAATTATGATGTTTTTTATTTAACTTCAAAGTTTATGCTCATTTATCAGTTTTCAATTTCACTGTGGAGAAGAGGGTCTTCAACACACCTCAAGCACAAGAAACCACAAATACCAATAGTAAATGGTCAAACTTTTCAGGAAGGTAAGGCAGGAAACTATTTCTTTCTATAGGCACATTTACTCACCTGACCACTCATTTGGCAAATATCTATTGAGTATGTTATGTGTACCAAGTGGTACCTAAAGACAGATGGATTGTGGTTTTTTGAGGGATACATGATGTAACTGTGTTAGTCAGCTCTTTATCACTCTGACAAAAATCCCTGACAAGAACCGCTTAGAGGAGGGAAAGTTTATTTGGCTCATGGTTTCAGAGGTTTAGTTTTTGGTTAGCTGACTCCAAGGCTTTGGGCCTGAGGTGATGCAGAATACCATGGTGGAAGGAAAACTGCTTACCTCATGATTGCCAGGAAACAGAGAGAGAAAGAAAAAGCCAGGAACAAAATATAAATCCCAAAGTCACACCCCAGAGACCTTCCTCTAGCCATGCCCCACCTGCCTACAGTTAACACCTAGTAATCCATTCAGATAATTAATGCATCAAATGAATTAATCCTCTGATTAGGTTGACTCTCATAATCTAATCATTTCATCTCTGAATATTTCTGAATTAACCAAGGAGCTCTGGGGAAACATCTCAGATACAAACCATAAACCAACACACATTGGGATGACTTTTTCTGTTGTTGAAATATATCTATAGCTGTTAGCATCCTTATCTCATGTTCTCCTCACCCAAAGCCTTTGCTACCCTTTTGCCCAAGTATTCCGCTAAGACTACTTCAGATCTCCAGAGCAACTACATGGTTAATGTCTGTCTTAATAGGGTCATTTAGAATCCTGCTTTTTCTCTAATACTGGCAGCTGTTATGATTGGTTAGTCCCCTTGCTGGCCAAGCTCTCAGATCAGATCTTAGGTAACAACATGGGCTTCCCCTCCCAAGATTTATCCCTTGTCTTATGTTAAATTCATGACCTATGCTCATTCTATCTCTTGGACTGGCCCAGCCAATTCTGTTTCTTTCTGCTCAGAGCAGACCCAAATACTTAAAGGAAAGGTGGTATCCTCCCCATCTTGGAGGACTAAGCATTTTAGTATACTTCTGCCCCCATGAAATTGTTCTCATCCTGCAATGGTAATCCTTAAGTTCTTGCGTAGACAGTAGCCTCTGTATGACTTTGACAAAGCAGGAAGAGACAGAGAAAGCTGATAGATAGAAGGCAATGAGACTAGCCTTAGGCAAAGACCAGGGACTGCTGGCCATTCTGGCAGAATGGGGATTCCCACAAAGGAGGAGGAAACAGAGGATGAGGAGAGCCAGTGGGAGTAATATGGAACCAGGAGATGCTTTGGGTGCAATACTCATTTTCACATTTTCAATTACATATCACTTCTTTTTAATTCTGCATGAGAACTAGTCACAGAAATTAATAGCATTAATATTAAAAATAAATGAGACCAGATACCATTCTATAACATTCGAGTCTTCCTCATTCAATAAGCAAGGAAAACAGAAACAGTGGAATTTAAAATTTGAATGGCACAGCTAGTGTGATAATTTGGGGAGTTTAACAACATGCCCATGCTCTCAACCACCACTTTATGCCACTTTTCACCTGACTTGAATGATAATTTAATCCTACTAAATATGAGATTCAGATTTTTTGTTATATTTTAGTGGATAATAGAAAATTGATTATAAAAATGTATTTCAAACTCAAGCTAGAAAATAATTAAATGCCATTGTTATAAATGAAATGGAAGCTGCAAGTCAGCACTAACAAGGTTGTTGATCTGCGGAGAAATTTCTCTACTGATTGAGACACCTAATGATTGTCATAATAATATCTAATATCTATTAACTTAAAGGGAGAAATTATTAGAAAAATTTCTCTATTTCAAATCATAGATTGGACAAAGTACTTAGTGCTAGCCATATCAAGCAGATTGTATCAAACATTTCTAAAAATCAACACGTGAGTTTGAAATTATTAGAATGATTTTCAAATAATCTGCATTATTATTTATATCACTTATTAAGCAGTTGTACCTTATATAAAATCCTATTATTTCTAGAAAAAAATGTCAATTTATTTTAAGAAGTACATTCATGTATTGGTTTTACATAAAACAACAAATCTTTTGGTGAGTGCTTAGGGTGGGTAAATAAGGAAATGTTGATTTGAATTCAAAGTATGGATGGATATGCATATGGGACTTTTCCATAGGTCCTTATGTTTTTGTTTCCATTATACAGCTACATTTAATTACTTTTAATATATAATTCAACTTTTTATAAATTTTACATATTTTTCTAAGTAATATTTATTATTGATTTTCTACATGAAATGAAATGAAACAAGGTGTTCAAAACAAGAAGAAGAATAAATAAATAAGTAAGTGGGTCCTTTTGAATCTCAATGAGACTAATAATGAGATTATAACAACATTTGTTGAGATATAAATGGTGGGTAGAGAACTAGATTTTCTTGTAATAAATCTGACTCCTTTCTTTGCAGCATGTGCAGATAAAATTTGTTCCTTGGCAAAATTCAAAATTACTACTTGTCATAGAATTTCAAGGACTCACAAATCTTCACAACCATCCATTTTAATTTGTGAAAACCAAGCAAGGGTCTACTTTAAGAAACTAAAGTTTGTGATTGATCACACATATGAAAACTTGAAGAACCATGGATTTACCAAATAGGAAGGATCAGATCATTCAGTTCAATATCTTCATCTTTACCATTCTCTTTCCTCTCTCTTTTTTCCAAGTGCTGGGCGTCGAACCCAGGGCCTTGTACATGCTAAGCACATAGTCTATCACTGGGTTGTACCCCAGTCCTACTATTCTTTAAAAATAACTAAGACCCAGAAACAGAGACTGAAGCAACTGAGATCCAGAGAGAGTGATCCCAAAATCAAGAAGTGTGTTTGTGTCAGGGTTTGGAATGAAATTTGTGTATAATGGCAATACTTTCCCCAGTATCTTATGTTGCTTTTTCACCAAGTTTAAGAGAAATAACTATACTATTTACTTTAATAATTTTTACCTTAATGAAGTTTTACAGGTAGTCTAGAAACAATCTGTGTGGCTACAACAAGTAAATGAACTAATGCAGGAACCATGAAGTTGACCAAAAAAGATTTGAAAGTGTCCTAAAAAGACTGTCTTCCACATTGCAGTTTGCTAGTAAGACATACCATCTGGCCAATTTCTCAGAGTCTGGAATGAAAGTAATAAAGGGTTGCCAACCCCCCATGATCATAAATGAGAGTCTTTGACAATGCCTATTAATTATACTATAAAACTCACTAAACAGGCCACATTTACCTGCCACATTTAAAATGCAGCTAATGAACTCTAAAGGATTCTTGAGTATTTGAAACTCTGATTACTGCAATCTTATTGTATATCAATGACTAAATAAAAAGAGTTCTTGGTATGATTTATGAACTTTATCTTTAAAATCCTAACTTTGAGTCCTCCATCTGAGGAAGAGTGTAGAGCTTAACTATCACATTGATGAACTGCTACTTCTTTTGTTTTCTCAGCAAGATGCTTTGTGATCTTCTATTCAGCAGCTGCCATGTAACAGAGGTTTTTCCTTATGAGTGAGGATTTTTTAAACTCTGGCTGTAAAAAACTATAGACTACACTCAGTTCTCCATGTGTCTTTTATGTCCCTCTGCATTGCTTAAAGAGGCAATAGTTTATTACCTAAAAATTATACTCTAAATAATACTTAATGAAGTATTATTCACTTATCAGAGAAATTTCATAATTGTACCTTTAGGATATGAGAAAAATCACATTGCAGTGTCCTGTGACTTTCTTAGTACTGCTGAGCCATGCAACTTTCTTGTATACTTTATTTAATTTTGAACATGACATTGTGGGGAACAAAAGATGACAGCAGTTCATCCAAATACTAGTGTTATTACTGACAAAAAGCATTAATATTTCTTAAATTCATGCTTGAGGTAAGGGAATCAAAGTAAGCATACCTGTCTTTACCAAAAGTTCAAAATAAAGAGACATTGCACTCTTCCCAAGTGATATCTGCTTAATTGAAAAATAAATTATATTACATTTAGGGTTTCCAAATTCTTGAGTGTCAGATTTAACCTAGAAGTTCCCATGAATAATTATAACCATGGGAAGTTCACTTTCCTTCCAGTTCACTCAATTTGGAATTAAAGTTAGGACACAGCAAGTATTTGATTAAATAATACACATTCCTGCAGTACAATGTTCATTTTGTCACAGAAAATGATCCATTTGCAGAGTGTTTATTTGTTCCTTTTAAGGTGCTTATTTGTTTGATTTGGGACCAACAAAAGAGAATTCATTTGTCAGAAGGAGTGACACTGGAGAGAGAGAATACTTATTTTCTCCATGGGTTCTTGTGATAATTTGTGTTTTATTTTCTTTGAAAGTCAAAGAATCTCATGAATTCTGATGCCCTGTGTATATGAAATGCTTTACAAACATTTTGTCATTTCATTGTCAAAACAAATATGTGAGTCTGGTATTTCCCTTAAATAGGACATAAGTATGCCCATATTAAAACGAAAGATGTTACTAAAGTTATATTTTTATTTCACAGGTTCTTGAAAATCAAAAGATCCAAAGTTATATCAAATAAAGCATTACATCCTCTCTTAATTTTATTCTCTTAAATCACAAAGTGGCAAGACTTGCACTTTACCATATCAATTCAAATCTTGACCTTCAGAATTTAAAATCCTTGAGACTGGAAAATACTTTTAAAAGATACTTATCTATATTGTTTGAGGTAGATTCCATATACCTCATTTCCTGGTAATTCTAGTTTGTAGATCTTGGTTTTTCTCAAATAGGTATTGTTAGAAAAGTAAATTCTCTGGCAATAATCTGAGTTTTACCAAAATTATCTTTGTAAGAGCGGAGGTAATCTCACATTCTTTTATAAAATCAGGTACTCTTAAAAAGTCTCATTTGGAAAAGAAGCTTTAATCTAATACCAAATTCTGCTACATATGTATATTTATAGAATTCAATTGAGAGTTCCTTAAACAAAGAATCAAAGAATTTTAATCAAATTAAAGAAATTTAACATTAAGCTACTAAAATGTCTGTATAACCCCAGAATTGTATTTTTTGTTGCTGTTTTGTCATTTTTTTTTTTTTTTTTTTTTGCGTGGTGCTGGGGATTAGAACTCAGGGCCTTGTGCTTGCAAGGCAAGCACTCTATCAACTGAGCTATATCCCCAGCCCCTGTATGTTTAATGTTGCTACAAAAAGTCATTCAAAGTAACTTAGAGAACTAAATAGTTAAGTGGTTATGTTGTAGACATTACTTACATATAAATACATAATGAAAGAAAATAATTGCACAATAATATATAAATAAATACATGTGACCTGGGATAAAATTTTCCATGATACTGTGAAAATGTGTTTCAAAACTGCAGTACCTAGAAACTACTTAGATAGAAATGAGGATAATATATACTACAGCAAATTTGATATGATTAGAAATGTGACTGTACAATGAGAAAACAATTAATGCCTAAACTGCATATAAAGAGTCTTAATGAAAATGGTTTTATTAGCTGGGTGAGGCAGTGCATGTCTGTAACCCCAGCAACTTGGGAGACTGAGTCAGGCCAGCCATGACAATTTAGATAGACTCTGTCTGAAAAATAAAATGAAAAATTCTGGGGATGTTGATCAGATGTAGAGCTCCCTGGGTTCAATTCCCAGCACCGCTACCCCCAACCCCCAAAACAATGAAGAAACATGTTTTTTACCAGATGTGAAAACAGAACCAAAGAAATTCTCCATTAATAATTTAAGTAGGCTAAGCAGGGAATTGAGATAATTTTAGCAATATCTTTAAAATCTTATGTATTTAAATTAAAGGACATGCTCTTTTAATACTGTCCTTAGAATTTCTATTGGACTATAAACTCCATAAAGTCATATTCTAGTAATTCTGGCATGTAGTAGGCATTCAGTAAATAACAAATAAGGAGTTATTTTTATCCATTTCAAAGAAATAAAGGTTCACTTTTCTGATTTGATTGATTAATTTATTTATCAAATACTCCTATTTGTATCCAGACATTTTTCAAAGTGCAGAGTAATATTACCTTAATTTTGAAAAGTTCTCTTGTTCAGTTCTTTTGAATTTATTTGATAGATGTCCTCTGAAGTTTAATTTTCTGTTCCTCATCTTATTTTATTCTTTTCTGAAACTTCAGTTAATGTACTCCAATGCAACTGAAGATATACAGTACTGTATGTATATCATAAGAAAGGTTCAGATATAACAAAAAATTATTTTTCATTGACAGTGTTATATTTTTTTAAGTTCTGCAATTCAGAAATGGAGAATTGAAGGTGTATGTACATTCTTGTTAATAATGAATTTTTCAGTAAAATATTTAAATTTTACCATAATCTCCATGAAACTATGTTATATACTGCTTTGATTTTTTTCTAGAAAATGATTTAACTTTAGATAGAATGGTCATGGACATAAAATATTTTTATCTTAAGAAATTGATATAATTTTTTCTATGGCTTTTGTTTTAAATAGTATTTATAGATTAAGATTTATCATGAAATATGTTTTATATTTTTCCCAAATGCTATTTATCATGAATGCTGTTTATGATATTTCCCAAATGTCAAAAATACGTAAATATATTTATCATAAATTTTGTAATATTAAGGATATTAATGTATTTTAATGTGCATTTTAATGATATATCCTGGGTATTAAATATATGATCACATGGTTTATTGAGTTAATACAAAGGAAATAACATATTATATGGCAGCATCTGATTCTCTTTATCCTGATTTGCTGTTTACATTTTCCTAAAAAATGTTCTACAAGTAGTTACTAATTTATTTTTTATGAATCTATTTATTTTCAGTAACAGATTACAGGTAAGTCACTTTCAATTGTCATAATTGCCAACAAAATCGTTTGGGAAAGAAAATTGGTAATATTTGGGTAATATTTGGGGAAAGCATAAATTAGGTAAATGCCAAGCAAATTACAGAGAAGAAACTAATTGATATTATCATTTTATGGATGTAGTCATCCTTCGTTCAAAAAGACTATACCTTTAATTTTCTTTTTTACATATTGATAAAAATGAACCATTAAATAAAGAGATAAAAAAATTTTATTAGGCATTATATCATCTTTTAGCAAACATTGCATATTTAGGAAAAAAAATAGAACATCATGGATGTTCTATTAAAAGACTTAATTTCCCCTTTATTATAGTACTATATAATATTCATATGTGTGTTCAAAACTTTTTCACTTTGCTCAGTTGGACATTTAAAAGTTGAAAGAAGTAAGTTTGAGGTTTTTAAAAGATTTCTTTGTATAATACTCTGCTGTCATGACCTATGAAAAAGTAAAATAAATAATAATAAAAGCTACAAAGTTATGTTGTAATCCAAACACATAATATAAAATTAAAATAGAACTGTTGATAGATTATATAAATACATGAACATTCATAGATGTTTGTGTGTGCATGTGTATGTGCAAACAAATGTGTTATGATGTATAATGAATTTTGAAAGGTTGATTCATGTGATTAATATTAATTATAAATAGTCGTTAATTTGCTGATAACATATTTTTGTATGTTGATTTTGGATCTTATAAATTTACCTAATAAATTATTAGTTTTAGTATTTGCATTTATAATCCTTAGTTTTCTTTTTTCCCTTAATGTTCTGTGCTTAAAGAGAAGTATTACTTCTTGCTTTAAATACTGTATGTTTATTTTTTTCTTCTTTTATTTCATGGGCTGTTACCTCCAGAATAACATCAAATAGAAATGATAAAATTATGTCTTCTACTTTTTCTCAATTTGAGGTGGAAAGTCACCAGTATTTTACTTTATTTATGATATGTTTTTATAAATGTAGTCTTCATATAAATGTTCTATATTCGTGATATGATTATTTCTCAAACAAAACTGAGCTCTTTGTCCCTCATGCTTTTGATTTTGCATGCTACTTTGTATGATACCATAATTATCCCTTTTATGTTTATTATATATATTTAGTTACTTCATAATAACTCTGAACTATTATCTTGATTATATCTCAGCCGTTTTTTGCTATTTATTCTTATTTTTGTTTGATTTACATATTTATTTTGAAACACATCCAAGTCTTTGACTTACATTATAAATTTTAATAGTTTTACATGTATCACATTTTATGATATTTAGAATTTTATACTTATATTTTTAATCTTTCTCTTTTGCCTTTTCACTTTAGTGTTAAAAGAGCTTGAAAGCCATGTAGCCTACTTTTCATCCCAGTAGTCTTAACAGTAAATATTTGTAATATAAAAGTATTTGAACCCATATTTATCAAATTATCATTATAAAGAATGAAATTTTATAGGTAAAAATATTGACTCATTCATTAAATATTTATTGGGTAATTGCTTCATGTTCATCTTCCTTTATCAGTTTTTGGCTTTCTAATTGCAACTTCAAAACAGATTGTTTAAAAAGTTTTAAAAATATTATGCTCACTTGTTTAAATAATACATTTTAACTTTTATAGTTAGTTTTGCAACTATAAATCTAAATCTAAAAATCTAAAAAAAACTTTATTTTTTATTTATATTTAACTTTGAAGATTTTGAATGCTCATCATGGTTCCTTTGAAGCCACCATTTCAACCCTACTTTTCATGAAAGTGTTCATTGGTTAATATATTTTAGGGGCATATCATGTATGAATGTAACTTTGTATATTGTCATATCAATGGAAAACTCACATTTAGATTTCCTACAGAGCTCATAGTATAGACCCTAAATAACTCATCTTTTGTATATTTATATTTACATATGTCTTTTTAAAAATTTTTACAGACTGCATTTTGATTCATTGTATGCAAATGTGGTACAAATTTTCATTTCTGTGGTTGTACATGATGTAGATTCACACCATTCGTGTATTCATACATTACATAGGGTAATGATGTCTGTCTCAGTCCATTATCTTTCCATCCCCTGCTGCCTCCCCCAACTCATTTCCCTCTACACAATCCAAAGTTCCTTCATTCTTCTCTTACCCACCTCCCCAACCCTGTTATGTATCATCATCCACTTATCAGAGAAAACATTCAACCTTTGGTTTCTTGGAATTGCCTTTTTTTATTTAGCATGATATTCTCCAGCTCCATTCATTTACCTGCAAATGCCGTAATTTTATTCTTCTTTATGGCTGAGTAATATCCATTGTGTATACATACCACAGTTTCTTTATCTATTCATCTGTTGAAGGGCATCTAGGTTGGTTCCACAATCTAGCTCTTGTCAATTGAGCAACTATAAATATTGATGTGGCTGTGTTACTGTAGTATGCTGATTTTAAGTCCTTTGTGTATAGGCCAAGGATTGGGCTAGCTGGGTCAAATGGTGGTTCCATTCCAAGTTTTCTAAGGAATCTCCTTACTGCTTTCCAGAGTGGCTGCACCAATAGCAACTCCACCAGCAATGTATGAGTGTACCTTTTTCTCCACATCTATGCCAACACTTACTAGTGCTCGTGTTCTTGATAATAGCCATTCTAATTGGAGTGAGATGAAATTGTAGGGTGATTTTGATTTGTATTTCTCTAATTACTAGAGATAATTAACACTTTTTCATATATCTGTTGATCACCTGTATATCTTTTTCTGTGAAGTGTCTGCCCAATTCCTTAACCCATTTATTGGTTGGGCTCTTTGTATTTTTGGTGTAAAGTTTTTTAAGTTCTTTATAAATTTTGGAGATTAGTGCTCTATCTGAGAGAAAAGCCCACATAAATACAGTTATCTCATACTAGACAAAGGTACCAAAAACATACAATGGAGAAAAGATAGCCTCTTCAACAAATGGTGCTGGGAACACTGGAAATCCATATGCAACAGAATGAAACTAAACCTCTACCTCTCACCCTGCACAAAACTCAACTCAAAATGGATCAAGAATCTAGGAATTAGACCAGAGATCAAATAGAAGAAAAAGTAGACCCAGATCTTCATCATGTTGGCTTAGGACCAGACTTCTTTAACAAGACTCTCAGAGTGCAAGAAATAAAAGCAATAATCAATAAATGGGATGGATTCAAACTAAAAAGCTTTTTTTTCAGCAAAGGAAACAATCAATAATGTGAAAAGAGAGCCTACATGTGTCTGTCTTTTTCTATATAAATAATATAGAAGATTTACAAAGATTGTACTATCTTGTGGTTGTTGTAGAAGTTAATTGAGTTAGTATATCTAAACAAGATTCTGGCATATAGTGCTAAAAGCCAATAATTTCTGTTATTATTGTCATTATTACTATTGTTACTTATTGTTAGTTTTATGTTAGTTATTATTATCATTGTTATTCCCAAATGATCATACTTCAACTTGGTCTTTTGAGAACTAATTATCCATTCTTATTGACAGATGTACTATATTGAAGCATGTATAAAATCACCGAAATCCAAATTTGCTCTCATAAAAGAAATCATTTAAAATTCTGGAAAACTTGGAATATTGTGTTACATATTGTATATTTTTAAGTGCTTATATCCTTTTCAACTATAATACATAGTTTTGTTTCGACCATTGTATTTCACTAAATATCAAAAGATTCAGCAATGCTGTCATAAGGATTTTAAAGTTCTTATAGTGAAATCAGTTTTGTTTTAAATTTTATGTATGCATTCACATACAATTTTGTTATTTTTTAAAAGTGTTTCACGTGGATTGTCACATGAAATAAGAAAATATGATTTTCTTTTGGAAGATTGTTTTAGTTCATATCTGGAATTAAGTCAATAAAAACAAAAAAAAGAACATTTATGTTTTATATTCAAAATGTAGAAATATCACAGTCTTAATTATCTGAAAGTATCTCTTTATCTAAATCTTAGATTAATTTAATTGTTACATGGTTATAAAAAAGTATAAATGGTAGAGACTAAATGATAATGCTTACAGTCATATTTAGTGAATCTTCTAGTTATAGTATATAAACTTCTTTGCCTTCTTCTGATCACTCTTGAATTTTAGCAGTGTATTATTTATATAGGAATTAATTGGTCCTATTTCCATATTCTTTTCTAAACTTGGGCACATTGGGCACAAGTTCTATATCTCACTGAATCCTTGAATTATCATTCTTTATCACAATGATTGATACAGCATATTTTTCATTATATTAGTTATGACTTTATAAAAGATATCTGTTACTATGAATTAGTAAATATGTTACATTTTTGTCTTTGGTGAATTTTGTGTGGGTGTGCATTGTATTTCAGAGCAAGGACTCAAGATCATAAGGAAGTCTTTTTTTGACACATATAAAGCACAGAATAACATTAGATAATCAGATTTCTCTTCCTAATAAAGAGTAAATATTAACACTAATTTATGAGTTTATTAGACTTTTTTTTTTACATGGTACTGGGCATTGTACCCAGGGCCTGATATGTGATTGACAAGTGCTGTACCACTGAGCTGCATCCCCAGCTCTGGTATTTGGTCTTTATTGTATCTTACTACTACATCTTTCCAGAATATAACTTTCGGTTAACTATTTTACTTTTCTCATTTCAGTAGTAAACTCAGAAATTAAAAAAAAAGCAGTAAGCATGTTAAAATTTCTGTGAAATTATAGTGAGCTAAAAAGTAAAACAAAACAAAATACTGTTATTACTTACATGTTCTAAACTGAATAGTGATTTTTAAGAATAGAATTTATTCTCTTATAAAGATAACTTCTTTTTAATTTAAGTCATTTTTGATAGTAATATAAGTCAGTATCAAAAGAGAAAGAGAATTGGTTGTTCTTAAATGTCTGGGTTAAAGTAAGGAATATTTTAAAGGATCTCTTTTAAATATAGATTAACATATGTGATATACTTTGTTAATGTTTTATAATTTAAGAAAGAATATTTACATATAATTAAAAATTGGCCATTATTCAGTAGAGGATTCTTCTGATCTATTTATGTCTTTCATTAAAATGTTTCATCTACTGTTCCTTTTTTCTATTATAAATTGAAAGATAACAAAGGAAAAAACAGTCTACTTTTCTTACAGCACAGCCTTGCACTGTCAAAAATGTCACAGGTTAATGGTACAGCTCAGCTCCATTTATCTTATTCTGACAACTCAACCAACCTAGCACAATCTAACAAAAACATCCTTCCTAGACAGGTGACATTCTTGGCCTTTGTTCCTTTAATATGGTGACTGTGAGAGCATTAGTGTGCAATAACTTTGTACAGAAACTTTTTGCTTTAAAAATTTCTTCATTTTTCTTCAGGAATTTCCATTAAAGGCAAGAGATTTTAGGATTTCAAAAATCACTCATAAAATATAAATTAACACAGTACTATTTTACTTTTACTAGCCTGAAGATTTTCTAAAACATATCTTTCAAATTTTTATAATTTGGGGACTGGGGCTGTTGCTCAGTGGTAGCGTGCTTACCTAGTATGTATTAGGCACTGGGTTCAATCCTCAGCACCATATGAAAATAAATAAATAAATAAAATAAAGGTATTTTGTCCATCTACAACTAAAAAATATTTAAAAAATTTATAATTTGGTAATTTAAAAAATTGTATATTTTTATTTTTAAAATTTTAAAAATTTTAATTGTTTTCCTCCTCATTTTTTATTCATGCATTATAGTTGTACATGTAGTGAGATTTGTTACATATGAGTTAGTACATGTACAAAGTATAACAATATAGAATAATCTGTATTTGCTGATTGTTGAAGTTTAATTATTTCTAATGTCAAAAGAAGCTACTTTTATTATCAACTTTGATATGAAGTCTTATAAGCATTATCCAGGTCACTTGGTAAATGAGTCTAAGTATCAGAGGCATATTTCTTCACTGTATTAATTAAAATTTGAACAAGTTATAACACTTGAATATTTTTAAACCCATTACTTTGTTCTGAATTTAATACTGAATTGTTATTTTCCCTATTGTAATAGAAGATGGGTTTTAAAAAGGTAAGCAATATTTTGGTTTTAGGAATGATATTTGCATAGATGTATATATATATTTTCTATCTTTTGTACTGTAGCTTTTATTTTTTTAAATACAAATTGTATTTCGTAAAATCATTGCTTCTTGTCTGATCACAGAAGCATCAACATATGATCACATTCTGCATTCACATATTTTATGTAACCAGAGTTATAAATGATGTCATGTAGTCTCTTACCTGCAGAAATTGCATTTTGTTCAATGTCGTTTTATTTTTTTCTTATATTTTGTCGGATGTTTTAGGATAAATAAGACAAAGTGGCAAGCTACTTTTGAGTTTCAATGCCTCCTTCAATAGAGCACTTCTGTTCTTAGATAGGCAGAATTAATATTATCAAAATGGCCATACTACCAAAAGTCCTGTACGGATTTAATGCAATTCCTATTAAAATTTCAATGACATTCTTCACAGAAATAGAAAAAGCAGTCATGAAATTCCTTTGGATAAGAGGCTCAGACTACCCAAAACAATCCTTAGTGAGAAAAGTAAAGCAGGACATATCACAATACCAGATCTTAAATTATACTACAGAGCTACAGTGACAAAAGCAGCACGATATTGCCACCAAAATGGACACAAAGACCAATGGAATAGAATTGATTTTATAGTATTTTCCTATATCTGATTTCAGTCCAATTAGTTTTATGAAGAAAGCTAATATTTATTTTTGGTGAATGACCAAAGAATATCATTCACATATAAGAAGGATTTTTAAAGTCCTATTTGATCTCACAGAAATCTTGTTAATAACCTTGGGAGCAATAAGTCAACTGAGAGTTTTCAAATAGTGTTTCTCTGACTATATTACACAGCTGTGTGGAATACAAAATTGTGATGATTAATTTTATGTACCAAATTGACTGAAACATGGGATACCCCAATTAATACAAAAATTCTCTATATATGTCTAAACAATTACATTATTTAAACATTTCCTTATGGAACATAAAACAAAGAGAAACCCATCTTTGTATCTGTCTGCCTAATTATATAACTTCCCTCAATAAATACATATAACAGAACCCATCAAGTTATTCAATATTATATTTTCTTCTTTGTTATACATGAGAGTGTCAGAAATAAATAATAGTAAAAGTTATAAAGTTATGTTTTAATCCAGACACATAATATAAGAAAAGATAGAGTAAAGGGAAGGGAGGAAGAATCCAATATCTTTGATTAAAGATAAATATCTTTGAAAACAAATTCCCAATGAATATTATTAGAATATTTTAGAATTTTCAAATTTCCAGTAGGAATAAGACATACCTTGCCCTGGAAAGTCATAGTGTAAAAGGAGACTAATTACCAGCAGATATTATAATAAGGAATGGTATCCATGAGTAGTCCATGTGTTTCCAGCAATTCTGTTCAGGTGGGAATAGGACAGAGCTGAAGATGTCTCCACAAGAGAGGTGATATTTTTTCTGAGCCTTATAGAATAAATAGTTGTTTATGATAGTGATAAAGGAAGAGAGTGTACTTCAGATAAAACACTGAGCAGTATCTGAGTATGTAATATTCTGAGTATGTTATTTGAGTACTATTACCTGTATATATTATCTGAGTATATTGTAGTGTAAAGTATGAAAGAGCATGGCATATATTGGGGACTGAACCTCAGGATCATTATGACATCTTGGTCAATTTTATACAAAGATTTCTGTAAAAGAAAGATTATAGTATGTTTTATTATAATAATCTAAAACACTATTTTGTATTAAGACAAAGAGAGAACTGGAGTATAGTATTGGTAGAGCATGTGTGTAGCTTTCAGTTCCCATCACACACACAACAATTCACAAAATCCCAAAACAAATAAAATGACAAGGCAAATGTATTATGGGGTGGAGACTAATATTTATGTGAATTCAAATAAATTCTGTGCTTGTGAATGACCTCTTTGATCAGAAGATTATTCTCAGACCCTGTGTTAAACTTATTTGCAGTTGTAGATACTTTGTCATGAAACTCTAAGAGGCTCAAATGTAGGTGATAAGAAGTCGGTGTCCAAGTATTAGAAAACTCATGATTTCATCGAGGGTCAGTAATACCTATGAGCCAATATATGGCCAAGGATACATAAAGGGTGTCTACAAATGGCTTAGATTTTCATACTTGGAGGAGGTTTGCTCCATGGAGTCATTGTGTTTTCTCATTTTAATTATCTCCACCCTAACTAGACGGAAAAGGAGCACTAAATATATATTCAGAGGTTACTGCTTACACATGTCTCAGCTGATATTTCACTGGAGCTAGTATACACACATAGACTATATTTATCCACAAAAGAGACTTGGAATTGCAAGATCCTTGTGCCCAAGAAGAAAGAAAGAATAAAGATTTGGTTAGATGGCTTACATCCTTCCCCCTCTAATTGATGCATGACAAAAAATTCCTGACTGGATCATTTTACTTTAATTATAAATAGTCCTGTTGTAGCCAGATTTATTCAAGTATGTCAGAATTGTCATCATTTTCCATTAAAAGATAGAAAGGTACATTTTCTAAGAAGTTTATTATATTCATCTGATTGGCTACCATAACAAAATACCTCAGAATATGTAGCTTAAACAACAGAAATTTATTTTCTCCCAGTTTTAGACACTAGAAGTCCAAGATCAAGTTTTTGTTTAATTTAGTTTCTGGCAAAGACTTTCTGCCTGGCTAGCATATGGCTGCCTTATCAACTAAGGCCTCACAAGGCCTTTCCTTATACATGTGCAAGGGAAGAGATTGATATCTCTGTATTAGCCTTGTTATAAAGCCATTGGTCCTATCAGGTGTGGTCCTATAATCTCATTTAACTTTAGTTACCTTCTATAGACCCTGTTTCTAAATACTGTTATGTTTGGGGTTAGGGCTTCAATATATGGATTTTAAGGTGGCACAGTTTAGACCATATATATTTCATTGTTTTTACCCACAGAATGGACTTCTCCCTATTTTTCATAACTGATCTAATAACTATATTTAAAGTTCTTTTTTCTATAGAAAGACTGTTTGCAGTTAGTCACTGTAAGTAATTCAAGAGACCAGAAAGAACATCTTTTAGGTATTAAATGAAGCCGGCTATATATGAAGAAGCTTTTTGGTGTTAGAAGGAGAAAACAAAATATCAAAGACTTGGCTTTTGTATTTATTAAATTTTCATAGCACTGCATAATTATAGACTAGTGCTAAAAATAATTTCTTTGAAAAAGATCAGTCAAACATCTCACAAATAAGGGAATTTTCCTGCAATATCTACTACTCTAGTTGAGCAATATTTATTAAAACTCTATTAAGTGATAATAATTGTCCAAAGCATTAAGAATACAACTTTAAAACCTATCTTCATGGGTGGCAGGGCTTGTGGCTCAGTGGTAGAGTGCTTGCTTAGCACATGTGAGGCACTGGGTTTGATATTCAGCACCACATATAAATAAATAAAATAAAGGTACCATGTCCACCTACAACTAAAAAAAATATTTTTAAAAACCTTGCTTCATGGAACTTTAATTCTTGTACATAAAATGGCATGTGAGCAGGAAATTACAAAATGTAATGGAGACTATCTGTGAAAAGTATAAGGCATTTTAGCAGTACATAGGAAGTGAAAAAGGAATACTTCAAGGAATGTGGAAGGAATGCTTCATGAAATTGCTCACACTTTCTAAAATGAAAATATTTAGCCTGGATATGGTTGATGTATGTATGTGTTGGGGATGGGAATATGCAGTTTGTGCCTTGGGAAAAAGAGATCAGAGTAACATCATTCCTATCAGAGTAACAGCATATAGGAAAGGCCTGGTAGTGAGAAAAAAACAAAAACAAAAATATGGAAAATACGTTGAAATATCTTCCAGCATGTAAACCAAAGCATGTATTAGCCCTCTCGTAATTATAATATGTATACATTTTCCAAAAATTTAAGAACCTATTTTTGTTAGGCACTATAAAGAGTTTGGTATTTGTCTTGGAAACTAACAAGTTAGCCTGCCACATTTTATGCATGCTGATGAAAGATACAAAACACTTGGGTCTGAGATGTAAGACCATTTATTATTCACAGTAATAGCAGTAGCAGTAGCAAGAGTGTAAGTATTTGCATCATTTCTTACAGAAATTAATTTCTGTAGGGAGGTATAAATAGGCCAGGTGATGTCTTCATACAATTAATTATATTATAGGAAAGGATATCAAAATTAGGGAATTTGAATATTTTATAAAGTACAACAAACTTACCTGAACTTTGCCTCAGAGGTACACATTATTTTTATTCCACTGAACAGTAAACAAACTTCACCTTTGCTCTGGATGTGTGTACTATATCTGTCAAGGTTATTGATTCTGCAAACATCTTTGAAAAGTTAGTATACAAACAATAGTTGTCTCTGCTTGAAAGAAATGAAAGAGACCCATGGGAACATATATTAACAATTTTAAGGCCCTCTATAACCATGTTTTCACTGAACACACAATTTTATTTATTTATTTATTTTCCCAAGAAGAGTCTGATTTTAGCTTGGTTTCCTTGTTTAGAAAGCCCCTTACCTTTTCCCTTGCTAATCTATACTGTACTAAAATAAACAAGTTTGAAGAAAGTTTTCTTTCTGTGTTAGGAATTATGCAGAGCCTGAGGTGTTTCATTACTTGCAGGATAATATATTAGTCTGTTACCTGCTTCATTTATGCTGAGAAAAGACGTGATGTCCTGGGTCAGAGACAAAGGACAATAATATTAGTTACAGCAAAAGCAGTAGTCAGTGCTTGATGTCTATTTTCTTGGTTCCCATGTTTCCCATATTCCTTGGAGATACACTTGCTAAAAAATACAAGATACCCAATTAAATTTGAATTTTAGTTAAGTATTTTCTCATTATTTACATGATCCATAAAATATATAAGACATAATAAAAATTATTTTCTATCTGAAATTCACATTTAACTGGACATCTTGTATTTTATCTGGTGACCATACATGAGGCTCGGAAGGATTCAATACGGAAAGCCTAAATATTCAATTGGCTATGTCACAGGAGAGAAAATCTGAGCTTTGGAGATTGACTGCTTTTATGAGAAAGGTTACTCTTTGTGAAGAGATATTACTTCACCCTTCAGTGTTGCTCATTGCAAACGAAACTCTGAGAAATTATCAGGTAAATTTTTCACATACCCAGAACAAATACGCAGGATTTCTTATGGCTTAGGGTGAATTTTCTCTCCCAATATTCTGAAACCTAAAGTTTAAATCAACTTTAAATTCCATCTTAAGGACTGTACTTGCACTATACCTTTTGATATTTGTGTCTTTTATTATTTATTTAGTTCAACTCCACTTCATCTTTTGGTTTACTTTGTGATCTTATGCCAGAGAACATGTCCTACTTCTTTTTTTTTAAAAACAAATCTTTCATACCATCTTTACTAATATCCAGATATAAATGCTACTTAACAAGAACTTTTGAAACCATCGATGTTTTGGGGATGAATAACTTTTGACTTCCCAGTGTTGTTTTTATTTTTAGTGTTAGTAGTAAACAATAACTTTTTATGGCAAGTATTTATCTGTATTTTTTGAAGCTCAGGAGCAAGTTGCCTCAAGCTATGCTCTATAATGAATTGCAAACTTCCCTCTTGCTCTTTATATTCCTAATTCCTATATCTTCTTGTTTTATGCTTTCATATTAGCATTTAAAAATGAGTAAGTTTTCTCATAATTTATGGTTGGACAATTTTATGAAGTTGGTCAGATTATCATAATGTTAAAGCTTCTACATAGAACTTCAAAGTGGTATCCAGCTAATGCTTCTCTGTTTCCTTTTGGACAAAGTGGTTTACATTTGAGTTTTGAGATAATCAGATGCAAATGGCATTTTCTTAGTCTGTTTTGTGCTGCTGTAGCAAATATCTGAGTCTGGGTAATTTATAAAGAAAATAAATTTGTCTTAGTTCTGGAGGTTGGAAAGTTGAGATAAGGTTCAATTGTCTGGTGAAGGTTGAATCTTCCAGAGGGGAGGCTTTGTATCCTCACTGGCAGTGGCAGAGGCAAGCTAACTTAATGCTCTGTGAACCTTTTTCTTACCAAATTCCTTAATCACATTCATAACAGGGGGAACTCTCATGGCCTAATCAAAGCTCTTAAGACTATCACATTGAAAATATCCACATTTTAGAGGGCAGGCATTCAAACCAAAGCAGATATCAAAAACACATGCAAAAATATATACATACTGTTTCATTTCTTTTATTTATCCCATGCATCAACCTGTATTTGAACAGAGATTCCAGTGAGATGATGTTGTACTTTATGCAGAAGCAATCTTTTAGAAAGTCTTTGGCACTTACATTCTCATCCTCAATAGAGGGTTATATGCAGTTTTAGGACAGGTGAGAAGCAGCTCTGTGGTCAGGTGAAGATATAAGGAAATGAGAACAATTGACTCCCTGATTAGATGAAAAACTTAACTATTAATGGATACCATTGCTTCTATTCCACTTACCTGACAACAAATGAGAATATAAAATATATAGTAAAACAGCCACCACAGCTTGAGTCCTCAAATTGATTCTAGCAAGTAAACTCCTTATAGTGAATGAGAACCACTTGATTAACAAGAAAATAGCATTCTATTGAAAAATACTGCATCATGTATTTATATCCAGGTCACCCATTCACATGATATTAAAATTTTATGGATGAGCTGTGCTCTGAATGAGCTGGAGTCATGAATGGATTCATTTATTCAAGGTTTTATCATTCCCTGAAATACTTTACATTCTTAATGAGTTAAAAGCACTTCATTCCCATACCTGTTATTTATTGCTATTTATCAAGCTACTCAAATGGTTAGTTGTTGGGGTCTTTAGCCCCCTTGCTCTTCTCGACCAGCGACAAGGGAAGGGAGTACTCCCCAACAAGGCCAGACCGGGAAAGGTAGGGCCGACTGACCGCCTGCACCCAGCCCTTCGGGCTGAGGACAATCAGACGGTTAGGGAGACCAGTCACAACAGGAACTAATTTATTGAGGAAGTCACACAGCTTTTATGTAGGGTGAAGGCTAGGCGAGAACCAATCAGCTTAAAGGTCAGCAAGGCACAGGGGTGGTGGGGGTGTTCACGCAGGTGAGAGTCCCATAGGACTATATGGCAGGCATGAGCTGATCACGATCGGGGAACTGACGGTGGTCCGATTTATTGTCATTAACTTTTTTTTTTTATGACCCTATGTAAATTTATGATTACACAAGTGGTATGCCTTTACTCCATGTAAAACAGAGAAACAACATGTATCCCATTTGTTTACAATTAAAAAAAAAAAAAAAAAGCATGCTGGTCGTCATTAACTTTTGATACTGCCTTTGAGGCCTTGATCTTGCTCACCTGCCAGGAAGTAAGGAGTCAGTCTGAGTTAGTTAACGTGTCATTAGTCCTAACAGTTAGTGGCTTTGAAACTTTTTTGAAACTTTTTTTTTTTTTTTTCTCTCTCACGATCCTGTGAGTTGACTGAGCTGGAAAATTTTTCTTTAGTGTCTCTCATTGACTTATACTAGGATGTGAGCTATAGCTCCTATAGTTTAAAAGCTTGATGGTGCTCACTGTCCAGGAAGGATCACTCTCACTACAAGAAACATGGCATATATAGAATATAGTATGGCAGCTGAGTTCCCAGAGGAAGTTTTCTAAAAAGAAGGATTCTAAGAGACTTAGGAAAAGCTGTAAGATTCCTATCTTTGGAAGTCTCAAAATATTTCTTCTGCCATATTTCGTAGGTAATGCAAGTCATGAAAGCCAACCATGATTCAAGGGCAAGTGAAAGAAGCACCAACTCCTGTTGAGCAACAAGATTACATTGCAGAAGAGCATTTGGATGCTCTTTGAAAAATACAGCCTGCTACAGTTAGGGTTACTCATTTTTACTTAATAAGCAAGTCTAGATTTTTATACTGAGGTTACTTACTACCAGTGCTGAACCTTACAGTCTAAAGGAGGGATTAAGTTTATATGTAATATGATATATTTATGATTAAATTAATATATAGGTAAGATGTATTTTTTTAATTTAAACAAGCTGTTCTATCCTTCACTTTCTTCTTCAGTGGGAACAGAAGTGGACTAATTTGATTAGTAAGTTTTATAAACCAATGTATTTAAACAATATGGTATTCAAAAATCTTTTAAAACATGAGAAAATTTAGATTTGTTAATTGTATTTATAATGGTTTTAAGCTTCATTTATTTAAAATAATGTGTCCTTTTACCTCCTACAAATAAAAATCATTCTTACCTCTTGATTATTTTATAATCTAATAAGAGTCTTCAGAGGAAAAATATGAATTGGCATGTACTGGTCAAATTTTGCTAAGAATAAGTCTCTAAAATATGACCTTTCTCATTATACAAACATAAATCATTCAAGGGGGGGGTGGGAATTTAGAGGTAACTCATAGTTGAGCCTAAGTTAGCAAATGCTATTCCTCAAGCCATACTAATATGTTTTTGACAACAACAAATTAAACAGTTATTCCCCATTCAATTCTGTACTTAGGAATAAATAGAGTAGAAACAAATCAATAATGCCAAATAGGAAAAGACAAAAATAAAATAAAAATAATTTCCTAGGCTCCTGGAGAATGTTACAAATATTGGAAAAAAAATTCTTAAGTATAGCTCTAAAACTTTCTCTTTCTAGATAGGTGGAAAATCATGTTATTTTTAAAAATTTGTTATGGATGTTTACTGTTCTGTTGCTACTTTGCCTGTGAAAATAGGACTATAAAAATCGAAGCTTTAGTGAGACAAGAAAATGAAAAGTTAAGACAGTATTGATCCATTTCTTTCCTCACTAATTAAGGTTGAATTGCTTAATATTTTTTCTTCCTGATCTCACTAAAACGATGTAGAAAATAATATGGAATATTTCCAAAACCAAAACATTAGCTGAGTATTTTAATCATCATAACCTTTTAGGGAAACTTCATACTTCTCTGTGGTTTTCCAAATGATCTCATCTTCCACTAAAGCTACTCATAAAATGGGTTGAATTTTTCTTACTATTGAAGGATATTAAATATCCTTTTTTTGCCAGCTCAAAAGTATGCCAGACAAAGTATGTCACTGCATAATTCACTACCTATTCCAACATTTTCTTAATATATGACCAAAAAACTTGGTATGCCAATACAAAAATATGCAGTTTATCTACCACCTGGTATACTATGGTAAAGTTGGGATTTAAAAGATACTATGCATGAGTTAAATGGTGAATAACAAAAAAAATTAAAAAGTTATAATTTTATTATACTAAAGGAATTGTCACCATATTTTCAAATCAAGGAGTAGTCATTTGCATATAAAGTATGTTTACATACAACACACACTCATTTCAAGGTAATAAATTGTCACTGATGTAGCATTTTCTGTCATAATCATCAGCAACAAGCCTTTATTAGTAGTAGCTGTAAATGAAGGCAGGCCAGGGAACAGATCTTGTTTTCCAAATGCCATTTTTCTATAAAGAAAATAAGAACTCCTTGGAAAAATTATTGATTTTAGGACCATGACAAGAATAAACTAAATGGGCCATGAGTAGTGGCCCATGTCTGTCTGTAATCCCAGCTCAGGAGGCTGAGTCAGGAGGATCATGATTTCAAAGCCAGCCTTAGCAATTTAGGGAGGCCCTAAGCAACTTAGTGAGACTCTATCTTGAAATAAAAAATAAAAAAGGGTTGGGGATGTGGCTCAGTGGTTAATCACTCCTGGGTACAATCCTCAGTACAAAAAAAAAAAAAAAAAAGGGAATAAACTTACTCAAATGTAGGACATCTTGTATGTTACAAGAAAATAAGAGAATGCTGAAAAAATTCTCAAAAGGACAAAAGTATCCCAATGGCCAAAACTGAGAAATTTGAGCAACAAAACAAAGATGATTGGGTTGTATCAGATTAAAATTCACAGTATAAAATAAATATATATCAGTCCAGACTGACAAAATCGAATGATTGAATAAATGAGGGAGAAGCGACTAATCTTCTTTAGAAAAATGCTTAAATATTCTCATATAGGTACTCGCCTCTCCAGGAGATGGAACATAAACCAACTCTTTTCCATGCTACAACACACACACACACACACATACACACAAGCACACAAACACAAGCACTTTGTCTGAACTTAGTGACTACTTTTCAAATAGTGAAGCATGGAAAGGGAAAAAAAAAGAGTACTTTAACCAAGTTATACTATCAAGGTTAGTATCAGTATTGGTTAGTTTATGTTAATATCATTTACTTTCTTATCGTTGTGATAGGAAGGTCATCTCACCTTTTTGGTATCCTTTCTCTAAATTCATAATCCCAGTTTATACATGAGAACCCACACATTGCATAATCACACAATCACATTACTGAAGGACATTCAACCAAAACCTGACAGGTACTTTTCAAAACTCTCCATGATATGAAAAACAAAGAAAGACTAAGAAACTGTGACAGACCAGAGGAAATTAAGGAAACATGACTAAATGCAATGTGGTGTCCTGAATTGGAACAGAAAAAGGACATTAGTAGCAAAACTGGTAGGGAAAAAAAGTCTGGAGTTTAGTTAATAGTGATGTACCAATGTTGATGTTTTTATTTTGGTGAATAGTTATATAAAATGCTAACAGTAGGAGAATCTATGTAAAGAAAAATCTATATAAAATCTATACATAGGAGTTCTCTGTACTACCTTTGCAATTTGCATGTGAATATAATTATTTCCAAATAAAACATTTATTTAAAAATAGGCATGGCAAAATTCCTTAGTATTGATTATTAGATAAAACATTTTAAATTATGAAAATAAATAACTGATACAACTCATTATACCAATATCATGAAACAATTTTTTATTGTTACTTTGAAGTCTTCCACACCATTATCTATTTACAACTATACTTCACTATTGTAATTGTGATGTGGCAGTTTTTCCTGTTTGGTTTGTTATGTTAAACATGTTAAACCATTTTCAGTCTTATATCTTAAAATATTTCATACTTTCTTCCATTTTTGATATTATTCTTTTTACATTTTAAATTTTAATTCATCTAAAATTAATTTTTCTATTGTAAGGTACAGATTTAGTTTTCCTTCTGGTATCAAATAACTAATAGTATCATATTTAATTATTGACCAATACTTTCCTCGTTAACTTGTAATGTCTTCTCTATTGTATATTTTATTAGAGCTGTGTTTTAAAACACTCAGTTCTTACGTTACTATATTTGATCTTATTTCACAAAAATCATCATCCATCTTAGTCATTGATTTTGTTCATTTAATTTTGCCAAATATAACATTTTGCTATCTATTTAATGAAATACATGGACTGTTCTAATTATGTAATCTATTTTCTAAAATTTTTCCAAGACATTAATATTGGAATAAACCACATTTGCTCATGGAATATTATTTTATTATGATAAGCCTACACATTGTTTACTAGCATTTTATTTCTCAAATTATCACCTTAATTAATAGATGAATTTTTCTCTTTTGTGTGTATGTATTATTATTACCAGTTTTTTATATCTTGGTTATACTAGTGAAGAAATTTGAAGTGTCCCATCTTTATTCATACTGTGGCTCTGTGGTCTCTTTGCACACTAGTTTGTAAGTTCCATGAGGATGGGGACCATGATTGTCTTACCCATCGCCTTATTCTTGGTGCTTATCAGCACCTAATAGGTAAAATTGCATGTCTGAATTTACTAAATTCATACTTTCCCTGTTATTTGGAAGATTAAAAACATACATGGTTAAAATTCTTTTGAGCTAAGAACCTTGTGAATGCAGGGATTCTGTGGCATTTAACAAAACAATCATCATGAATTTTAAAATTTTATGTCACAATTTGATTTTTTTCCTAGGAGATATTATTTAATTCAAATTTAAATAGATTAGTATTGCTTTATAAGTAATATTTTATATACATATGTAGATAAATTAACTTCAAAAATTATCTTTACTTGCTATAGTTCATATTATTAAAGAAGAATATTTTAATTCATCCAACTCAGTTGCATTATTCTTTTTTGTATTATAACTGGCATATTGTTTTGTTTTCACAATTGAATGAAAGCAATCACATTTACCAATCACTAAATAGATTAGTTTTACTTGCTCTACTTCACTAATACCTGATACTGACAAAATCTTCCTGCCAGATTTAATATTAAAAATTTCTGCTATTTAGTCATTAATGTAGTAAATTTTGCTGGAGTGAGGTTGGATCTTTTGCTTCTACTTCCTACTTGGCTATGTGAAAATTATAGTCCAGAGGGTATGCATACATTCTTCTCATGTCTATTCTTGCCTTCGTTGTTTCCCTACTACTGACCTCTCTCTGTGTTGTAGTTTGTTATTTCCAGTCCAATTCTGTTGTGATTTCTGCTGATTATTGGATGTGTAGTCTCAATTGTAGTAATAATGGATAATAGCATGAAATGTCATCGAACATTGTTCCTACTCATTAAAATAAAGGTTTTTTTGTTTGTATTCAGTGGTGGTACCATGTTCCTGAGGTGAGAATGTGAATCAAGATTTTTTTTGAGGGGGGTACCAGGAATTGAATTCAGAGGCACTGAACCATTGAGCCACATCACCAGCCCTATTTCATATTTTATTTAGAGACAGGGTTTCACTTAATTGCTTAGTGCCTTGCAGTTGCTGAGACTGGCTTTGAACTCATGATCCTCCTGCCTCAGCCTCTAGCCTCTGGGATGACAAGTATGGGCCACTGCATTGAGTGTGAATCAAGATTTGATGGACATAATTTATTTATTTCTTCCTAACTGATCTCAATGGCTTTATCTAACCTTTAGTTAATAAAAATTCTCTCTGAAGTCTGATAGAGATGCCTGACCATTTATCCTGATTTTAACGATATTGTGATTTTGCTTCCTTTCTTATTTTTCAATACATTTATTTGGGAAAATTTGGGAAAAAAAATTAGGACCTGCTAACTACTTACCATTTAAATCTGAACCTCCTCGGAAGTTTCCCTTTTCAATTGAGGAAAATTTGCTTAGTGAGCTTTTACTAGTGCTGTATGTGTGTACACATATGTCATATAAAAATAAATGTATAATTTATGTATACCTTTTAAATCATTTTTCAGTGGTGACAAATCAAGACAGGAAAATTATTTATGATTTTTAACATAAACCCACTTAGCAATAGAGGACAGACATTTGGTTATGAAATGAATTAAATGTGTAACCAAAATTAATTCAAATATAAATTCTATCATATATAATATGAATTATAGTTATGATCCCCTAAATTTTTAGTGCTTTCCTTGCTTGAATAGAAATTTTAATTTTAATTAAGTAAAATATGGAAATTATAAGTAATTTTATTAAATACACTCTTAAAAAGGCAATGAAGACATTTCTTAAATAGATGCCATATGGAAGAAAGACCATAGAAACTGGGTATAAAAATGCTCTTTTCTTTTTCATGCTGAGGACTTTTGAACCTTCAGTTATTCACTGATACACTCAGGGCATTATGATGACATTGTTCCTTTTGGTCATTTGCTGTTTCTGTCTTTCACTTCTCCTACCTTTCTTATGGCAATAGAATTTTTTTCCTGAATGAATAGGAACTAATCCATTCTTGGTCAGAGTATTACCATCTCTGGCTAGAGCAACTGAGTTGAGGATGATCAAAGAATTAGGGAAGGTCTTACCAGACATCACACTGAAATTTTTCAAGAGAGCAAGGAATATCACATAGTTTCGTTATGGTAGAAGGTAAACTAAGATGTTCAGATAACTAGTGTGCTAAATAACACAATGTGTGGATTTTTTTCTTTTACCAGTCCTTTAAACTTTAATCAAGGATGATATTTCCTGGCCTGTTGATTAAAAAAAATTTAAAAAGGTTCATGGCTATTTTTGTTAAATGCTAAAACTTGGTTTTGAAATTGCATTAAATGTATTTGTCAACATATAAGATTTGGAATGAAAAATGGTCTTTTTATAACTGTACTGATTGAATTTTTGCAAATAGTGGGGTAAAATCCATACCATTGAAAATGTTAATGATGCTGTATTGTTCTTATGAAACAAAATCTTGCTATAATTTTAGGACTTTTTATCAATTTCAGATAAAAATTCCATTAAACTGAAAGTCCTTAAAACCACATAGACAAAGCAGTAATGAACAATTAAAAATTATGAAATAAACACATGCAACAATTTAAAACATTGATTAATAAGGGAACCAGGAAGATGTTAGGATCAGTTCACAGGAGAATTTGAAGAACAGATAGATGTTTTTTAGTCAGGTTTTTCACTGCTGTGACCAACAGACCTGCGAAGAACAATTTTAGAGGAGGAAATGTTTATTTGGGGCTCACAGTTTCAGAGATTTCAATCCATAGACAGCCAGTTCCTTTCCTTAGGGCTCAAGGTGACTCTGAACATCTTGGTGGAAAAGTGTGGCGAAGGAAAGCAAGTCAGGATATGGCCACCAAGAAGCAGATCAAGTGATTTTTGTGCACAAGATACAAAATTATATCCCCCAAAGGCAAGTCCCCAGTGATCCACCTCCTCCAGCCACACCCTTCCTGCCAATCACTCAGTTAATCCTCATAGAGGATTAAATCACTGTTTGGATTAAGGTCTCATAACCCAATCATTTCACCTATAAACATTCTTCCATTGTCTCATATATGAGGTTTTGGGGGACACATCACATCCAAAACGTAAGAGATGTGTCTGCTTGTTTGTCTCTGTCTATATATCTATCTTTCCACCATCTATTCAAAATCAGAAATACTGAAATAAATTTGCCAGTATATACAAAACTGTTTAATATACTAAAGGGTCATACAATGATTTGTGCATGTTAGGGATGTAAAACAGTTGGATTGCTACCAGACAAAATGACTTTGCTGTGGAAAGCAGTCATTACATCATTCTCTGATTTTTGCCAGTTAATTTCTACATAAATAGAGCAGTGAAATAATCTGGTTCAGCGGGTTCTCAGGCTTTTCAATCCCAATAATATTTGGCCCTGTCAGAAATTGAAGACATCAAAGAGATTTGTTTGTGTAATGTATTTATTGTATTAGAAATTGGAATTGACAAACTCTAAAACTATCCATTTATTCAATTAAAGATATCAGTAGTGAAACTTATGTTGTCCTCTGATGACTTCATTACAAGAACCAAATTCTGTATACTTTTTGAGAGATTGAAAGTGAATATGTCAATAAAATCATGCTATGATATTATTTGAGCTCACAAACACACCAAAAAGGTCTGTGATTCTCCAAGACACCTGTAGAACACACTTTGTGACCACTGGTCTAATTAAAATTTTAAAAAGTCAAAAGTCAGTCCCTGAAGGGTCTGTATACCACACACAGCACTCCCTTGGAAAGGTGCCTGCTTGTGGCCTTTGCCCACTTCCAAATCTTGGGTTTTTTTCCTTGACAGAAGTTCCTTTTCTGAAAAGTGTGACTTTCCCAGCTTGGGGAATTTTAAGGTCATTTTGAAACTTAGTTAAAATTTATTTTTTTAAAATTTTGGTTATAAAATTAATATAGGCTTACTATGGGAAAAAGTGAAAACATAGTAATGTGTATAGAAATAGATTTTAAAAACTTATAAAGTTTTAATAATACTTTGGATTGTATATTATCTGTAGTTTTTGCATCTTTACCCCAACTAAATGTTGTCTTAAGCATGTTTCATGTTATCAAAACTCTTAATAAACTTCTTAGATGACTATATTCATTTTCTGTTTAGGCATGGTACAGGGTAATCATTTTCTTAATGTTTTTCTTTTAAAATTATTATGAACACTTTTTAAGTTTTAGATTTTTTTAGAGTAAATTCTTAAAAATGAAATAAAAGGGACAATGGGTATATAAGTTTGGGGAACAAAAGCGTTTTAGAACATATATTTTGATTAAAGTTTTTTGATTAGTGCCTTACAGTTTTACATAATATCGTGGTACATTTTTTATGTAACTATACGAGTTTGGAATTTTAATTGCTCAGACTCAGACCTTAGTACTTTTCCTTTCTTTTCTTGCCTCCCTCCTCCTGTTCCCTTTCCTCTACTCTGCTGCTCTTTCTTCTATTTATAGTTCTTTTTAAAAATGAGTACATTATGGATATATATATAAAGATAAAATTTGTATTTTAAAAATACATAGTCACATGAGTCACTCAAATAAAAGGCAAACAATTTTGCATTTCCCCTATTCAAAGTGAAAGATGTTGCTTGTTAATATTTTAAATGATGATGTCAAATACAAAACTCCTAGACCTCTTACTATTTTCTTGACCTTTATGGTCTCCTTCAGTCACTGGGTAAACCTTATTCTCTTTCTGCTGATGTATCCTCACTATTCCAGATGTCTTTATTGTCGTTGGCTCTTTGCGGTTCCAAAATCCGTGGATATTTGTCACCGCCTGCAGCAACAACTTGCACGGGTCTTATGGGTGGTGGAGTGGAAACTGAGGCACTTCTATCTTTCTCTTTGGTGCACTGCTTTCTTGCTTGTTTATAGAGGATAGAGGAAATGAGGTTTATTTGCTTTAAGAGGAGAGAGAGAGACTTTGTTTCTTGCTTGTTACTTGCTTTGAGAGGAGAGAGAGACCCCGCTTATCAGAGAGAAAGAAACTTTGCTTAAGAGAGAAACTTTGAAAGAAAGACAGGCTTTTCTTAGAGCTTAGAAAGAGAGAGGCCTGCCACGCCTTAAAGTCCTGCATCCTGTGAACTAAGGGTGTGTCTACCTAAGGTGCCCTAGTGATGCATCTCAGTCCTCCGTTCTGCAATCTGCCTTCCGCAGCTGCCCCTACTCGCTGCTGTGTTTTTCCCTCTGGCTGCTTCTAATGGCTGCTGTGGCGTGTCTTCTTCTCTGGCTACTGCTGCACCGGTGCCTTTTCCTCTGGTTGCTTCTAATGGCTGCTATATTTCTGTCTCGCTCCGCCTACGCTTATATCACCTCCAGGACTCGGAGAGCAGGGCCACGCCTCTTACGCAAAGATTAGGCAAGACACTGGAGCAGGCAATTAGTGCTCAAGAACACATGCGCATACATTGTGTGCATGCAGGAGAAAATCACCTGAGTGTGCTTATGTCAATTAACCTCCTCGCTGCCGATGTGATCAGGCGCCATCCTGGCGCCGCCAACATGGCACAGCCCCCAACATTTATTAGATAGCACTCAACAGAATTTCATTTGTGATTTTCCTCTTTTTCTGATACAGACCTAATTTATGAGAACCATTTGTGTATTTCTAGCGGATTGAAAGTCTGGCAGTACAGACCAATCTCAATATCCTACACTGAAGTCTCATTAGTTCAGGGAAGGGACTTTTCAAAAATATGAGTAGTTAGTTTTGTTTTGTTTTTCTTTCTTTTGGAGAGAGGTACTGGGTATGGAACCTAGGGCCTTGAAAATGCTAGGCAAGTGCTCTCTAGCACTCAGGTACATCCCCAGCCCTTCTGAGTGCTTTTCTTTTTAAAGCTCTTTTTCCAGTTTTGTTAGAAGACTACACCCCTCGTACTTCCTCTAAATGTGTGGAATGTGGGAATCACAGCACAGTGATAACTTTTTTCATCAATATCTTCTTCTCACCTGTGTGATGCCTTCTTTAGTCTTTCATTTAGGTGTTGAATCCAAGAAATATGGAACAAGTTTGCTCTTATAAATTCTTCATATCCACAATATAGTACCCAAAAGAGCTGCTGAGAGAGAGATGCACTTAGATTCAATATGTGATTATAATCTATATTATAAATAACAGATTCAATATGTGATTATAATCTATATTGTAAATAACATAATAGTGTATAATAGTATATTGTAATTTAAAAAATATCTTTCACAAAAATTGCTATGCTAGAAAAAACTGTTAGTTCATGAATCAAACATTTATTATGTTGTTTTCTTGTTGAAACACATCTATGAGAAAATAACCATAGAATTTGTATCTCTGAACTTGATTTACATATTTATATATATTTATGGGGCATTTTGTCTTTTCCCAATAAAATATTTTAAAATAATTCAACTATATTTGGAATGGTACAGTTCCCTGATGAAACAGTACAACTTATGAGATTTGCAGAAAAATGTGCAGCCTAGGAGAGCAGCCTCACTGGTTATGTTCATATTAGTAAGCGCTTCAGTTGAAGACTAATAGTATTTTGAAATGGGGATATTTAACCAAATCTTGATTTAGAAAATGGTGTCCACCTAGAAAAACTTTCCTACTCTTAAGAATACATACCAAGATGTGATTTTAAAGGCAATGTAATAAAATCACAAAGTCAGAAGGCCAAAATGCCTCCTGTGATGGGAGAAGCAAACATTTAAAAATAGACATCATCAACATTCTGTATTCTGGAATATCCTAGACCATTTCAAATCATTCCGAAGAAGGTGAATAGAGCTGAACTGCTGCTTAAAGGTAATTTGTCTTTCAGTTCTTATCTAAGGATGAAAATTAGATCTAAAAATACCATAGCAGTAGACTTTATGACACATATAAAACTCACAGCAATAAAATCGCCATGGGTTTCAACTAGTTTTTCAAATGATTCTTTGTAGAATATTTTGAGATGAGACTGGGGAACCTATACTTTCTTTTTTCCTTCCTTGTTTTTAACACAATTTATTTTTTGTTTTTTGTAGAAATGCAAACAAAATTGAAGTACATAATTTGCCTCCAAAACATGTCTGAATTAGCTACTACATATTAAAGTTCTCTTAGTTTATAAGTATAGTTTCTAATTTTAAAGTAGGAATCATGATGATTCTATACTTAAACATTTTGATTGCTAAATTTCATGTTTCCATCAAAAATTACTATTAAAAGCAATACCTCTATGCAAACCTTCCATAGTTCATTTCCAGAATGTTAATTTAATTATGAAATGATATTAACAATTATCAAAATATTTTATTCAATACAAAAAATGTGGGTCTTGGAATCATTAATTGTACCTCAGTCCCAGATCCATTAATTAGTAATTTTGCACTTTTGGACAACTAACCTAAGTTTGTTAGACCTCTGATATTTACTTCTTAAAATGTTTATGGGAGATATTTAAATTTAATGAAATAGTTTGTATATTGAATTCATGAAAGGGTGTTCTTAATTCTAATCTATATGTTTTCAGCACTGTCAGTTATATTGTTTATTGAAGTATTTTATGTATATTTTTCAATGGGTTAAAATTTTCTTATGTTTGCTTTTATA
Organism: Sciurus vulgaris; assembly: GCF_902686455.1. Classification (NCBI taxonomy): domain Eukaryota; kingdom Metazoa; phylum Chordata; class Mammalia; order Rodentia; family Sciuridae; genus Sciurus; species Sciurus vulgaris. The sequence goes on from NC_136469.1 coordinate 61,907,952, forward strand.
AAGTGTGTTTGATATAGAAGTTCCCATCACTGTGTCTCTATTAGTATGAAAGCCTATAAAGGTAATAGGTATTATAGTGCAGAACTGAATGACTTATTTCTTTATTTATCAAGAAAGAAAGGATCCTAATGGGTATAAGTATAGAGCTAAGTAAATAGCAAATGCATACATCATATATCAGTTGTGAATAGATATAAAAGGGTTATTTTTAGTTTTTGTAGGCAGTATAAATGTTAATGAAATGTTAATAGGATGTCTCTAGTTTATTTTTTGGAAAGAAGCAATATATTCTTGTGTGTGTGTGTGTGTGTGTGTGTGTGTGTGTGTGTGTGTGTTTTCTTTCCCTAGGAAAAGGATGAAAAAGTTGAGAATATGTCCTTTCTGGATTATTTCTTAAAGAATACTATAGAGATTATCTTTCCTTTAAAATGGAGACAGAAAGGTCATATTAAATATGGTTATTTTCAGATATTTTGTATGTTTTATTTAGAATGTAAGATAAAATCAGAAGTAACTTTTACTTGACATCCTGACCTGGCCATTAAAGTATTTCAGTTGTCTAAGTATTGACAGAGCTGTCTCCTCTTGCATGCTAAAGTCTATTCCTTTGAATTGGATGTTTTAAAAAATGAGTCAATTAATAATGAGCATCCAAATATGAGCGTCTACTTTGGCAAGAACTGATGAAGGTCAGGCCCTTCACTTCTGGCTTAGCAAAAGGATAGGACAGACCTGAGATTAAGCTCATTCATATGGTATTTGGCCTCTTAACAACTAATATTTTTACTGGTTCTTTTTATTTATATATGACATTAGAATCCATTTTGATATCATTTTAAAAGCATGGAATATATCTTGTTCTAATTCAGTTCCCTGTAACTTTCCTTCCCCTTCCCTCCCATCAGCCCCTACTATTCCCTTCTCTCTCTTGTTTTCTCTGCCATTTACTCATAGTTGGTTTTTAAAATTAATTTCTTGTGGATATACACAATGATGAGATTCATTGTGGTATATTCATATATGCATATAGGAAAGTAATTGTTAAAGAGAGACATTATGTCATTCAACCCTCACATTCCTTCTAAGAGAATGCTCAATCTGTGTTGAAACTTATGATTGGATACTAAAAACCTAAATTCCTAGGGTTACTGCATCTTTGTCTTTATAGGGCTAAACACTATTAAATGTTTATTTAGATTTATTTTCCCTTTTAAATGTCATTTGTCATTTCAATGTGAATATACTATAAAAATTTTTAAATATTTTATTTTTGATTAACATGTGTTGATTGTATCTATTAATGGTGTTCTATGTGATATATCAACATATGCCTACCATGTGCACTGATCAAATTGAACCTCCCATTATCATCCTCCCCCTACCCTTCATAGCCTCTACTAATCACGAGATTTTTGATATGGTTTCTCTGGCCAAATTTCTCCTGTAAACTCAGAGGACTTACAAGATACAGAGCTATTCTTCCAGAATATAGATTACTAGGTCACTATTTAGAACACAGAGTACTCTAGAGTAAAATTGAATCCAAAGATTAGTGTAAGAACATACTCAGATTCCCAGCTTCCAGACTGTTTTCTACTATGAAAAGTATTTTCCCATGTGATGTTTTCATAAATGGTAGTATAAGATTAATTATTTCTATTTTTAATTATGGTAAGACATACATTAATAAAATTTACCATCTTAATCATTTGAAATGTGTACTTTAGTAGTGTTAAGTACATTTGAAATGTGTACTTTAGTAGTGTTAAGTACATTCACATTGTTATGCAACCAATCTCCAGAACACTTTTAATTTTGCAAAACTGGCATTCCATATCTGTTCAACAATTTGCTATTCCTTCCTCCCCGCAGCCTATGGTACTCACCATTCTGAGATACTTTGTCTCTGACTACCCTAAGTACCTAATATAAGTGGAATCATACAATATTTATTTTTTGTGGCTGATTTGCTTAATTTAGCATGAGGCCCTCAAGGTTCATGTTTGATATAATGTATGTTATAATTTCCTTCCTGAATAAAATTGTATCACATGAATGTAACACATTTGTTTATTCATTCATCTGTGATGTGATGGACATTGGTGTTACTTTCATATTTTAGCTATTGTGAATAATGCTGCAGTGAATATTGTTGTGTTGATACCTCTTCAATAATCTACCTTCTTCTCTTTTGAATATATACTCAGAAGTAACATTATTGGATCATATAGTTCTGCTTTTCATATTTTGAGAAGTGGCTATACTGTTTTGTGCATAGTAGTGTCACCATTGTACTTCCCTGCCAACAATTCACTGAAATGTGTACTTTAGTAGTGTTAAGTACATTAAGGCCCTTGTACATGCTATAAAAGTACTCTACCACTAGCTACAACCCCAGCCTATAGGAGTTATTTATATATTCTGGTTATTAACCCTTTATTAGATATATGACATGCAAATATTTTCTCTTATTCTGTAGATTGCCTTTTCACTAATGTTAATACTTAATAGTATTCTTTGATGTACCCTTTAAGATTAATTTAAAATAAATTATTTTTTCCCTTGCAATTCTAAGACTAGAACCAAAGGGCACTTTACCAATGAGCTATATCCTCAGGTCTTTTCATTTTACATTTTGAGACAGCTTCTCAGTGAGTTGCTGAGGCTGACGTCTAACTTGTAATCCTCCTGCCTAAGCCTCATGAGTATCTGGGATAACAGGTGTGTGCCACTGTGCTGACTTAAACTCTTCAAATAAGCACAACAAAATTCATTGTCTGGTTGAAGTTATATGTATTTCTCTTCTCTTTTTTTTCCTGTTATTGAAGTTTTATAAAATATCAAAATCACTCACACTTTTTTTACTTAATACATTGTAAATATTTTTCCATATCATTACCTACTTATTTAAAATGACATATATATACATACATATAAATGTACACACACACATATATATATATATTCACAGAACGACTATTTTAAATTTATTTAATCATTTCAAATTGCATCCATAATTTTATCATCATTAGTCATCTTCTCTATATACCCAACTTACATGCTGGAGTTTTATCTTAATGGGTTAATTTCTTAAAAGTAGAATGTTGATTCAAAGTGTATGCACATTTTTTATTTCAATAGAAATGACTTTATTACTTCCTAAATAAATGGTATGAATTTATATACATCCACCAGAAATATATGAAAGTGCCCATTTTCCCATAATAATATCAACATTAAATATTATCACTTTAAAAAATTTGCCTGGTCAAATGAAAAATGAAAATGTCTTGTTTTAATTACATTTTCTGAAGTTTTGTATCTTTTTAAGAAACATATTACCCAGTTATAATTTTTTCTATAAAGTTACACAAACATCTTTGCCCATTTTTGTTTCTTGCTTTTTGGATAATGTAAAGGATAAAGAGCTCATCATATATTAAAAATACAATATTGATTCTTTTGACTGAATACTAAATGATTCTTCTTTTTTATTTTGGTGTTTTTTGACATAAGAATTTTTAACTTTTATGTTTAAATCTAGATCTGTTACTTTGTATTTCCTGAGTTTACTCTCTTTTTAAAGACTCTTTCATTCCAAAAGTGTAAAAACATTTCCCTAATTTTTAAAGAAGTTATCAGATCATTATAACTTATACTTTTTATAGGAAGTTCATTTTTGTGTGTGGCTTAAGGTAAAAGAATTTAAATTTGAAACATATAAACAGTTATGCCAAGAGCATTATTAGGTAACCTCTTTATATTTTTCATATATTTGATTATATTAATATAATCCATTTCTGAAACCTACTCTGTGCCTCCAAATTATTTCTTTTTATTGATTGTTTTTTTAGTTGTAGATGGATGCAATATCTTTATTTTATTTATTTATGCGGCACTGAGGATCAATCTCAGTGCTTCATACATGCCAGGCAAACATTCTACACAACCCCAGTCCTCCAAATTATTTCTAGTTTATGTCAAAGTATAGTCCTCTATTCACTCAAGATACTCTCTTTGAGTAGGAATGTGCCATGGACAAAAGAAATAGTAAAATTAAAGGGGACAGATGAGGGAAGAAGGACAAAGGAATACTTTCTTTTTATCTTCCCTATGATGTTCTCTGTTTTTTCAGATTTTGTAGTGTATTTACTGTCAAGAGAAGAAGATGTATGTCATTCAACCTTTCATATAGCGCAGTGAACATGAGGCATGCAATTATTTTTTTAAATCAAGGGAAACAAAACTATGATATGACCTCCTTGAAGCTCTGTTGCCATTTTCCTGCCATTTGTCCTTTGCTTAGTCATTTTTATCCAGTTTTGTTCCTTTGTCCCCCATGTGTAGTAATTCCTATTACAGAACAAAAATAATGAGACATGATATTTAATTTATATGCTACACAAGAACTTTTGATATAGTGTCTATGACTCTTATAAAGTGATTTATGAATGTTATCATAACACTTTAATTATATGGCTGCTACTATGTATTTTATGTAGAGAGGATAGGAGATTATTCTGATATTCACATTTTCGTATTCAAGTCACTCAGATGTTCTTAGGTTAGAACCTTTATTTGTCCCGTCTTTAATAGACAGGAAGCATCTCTTGACTTCAGGTCTTTTTAAAGATTAGCCCAAACCATATAGCAAGTTTTATATTTATTCAGGTTATAGAAAAAAAAATTTAGCTGGTTCTGCATTGATCAATGTTACCCAGGAAACTTTTCCCCCTCAGAATTGGATGGACATGATTATTTCATCATCTAAAAACAAGCTTTTCTCTTAAACTCTGTGCTACAATTGACACTGTCTTTATTTTCAGGTTTTCTTTGGGCATGGAATCTTTAATAAACAGCTTTGAAAAGTTTTTCTTTTTCTTGCCCTAGAGGCCAAAGTCTATATCAAATTATACCAAAAGTTTATTTCATATTATTTTACTCATTTATTTTTTGTGTTCAGAGATTCAAAGATATTTCAAAATCATTGCTAAGATAGCTGAAGTTTTTGTTAAATATTCTTGAAGATGGTTTTCATTTCATCGTCAAGAATTAACTCATTTCAAGTACATGACAAGTTTGGTGAGTTATGGATAGCCTACTGGTAAACCTTAATTCCATTCCATCTAATGAAAATATAATAACAAATTAGTCATCATTAATGATTAGAGTGGGATGAGTCACTATGATTATTTAACAATTTTAAGATAGAGGCCATCTCATAAGGCCTTTTCATTAGTAGCTCTTCAGACATTTCCTAACAAGATGCTTTCTTACGACACCAGCCTGGTAGATCATCATTTACACTAACAATATTTACATATCAAATTATGTTGCTTACATAAACCATTGAAATGTAAATTCTGTTCCACTCTGAAACAACAAACAGTTTTGCTTAGTGCGGTATGAGACATACTATCTTAAAGTTTATATTATGAAAACAAAAGCAGTATATACTTTATATGAACATTTTAAAATAGGAAAATAATATAGAACAAAGGAAGAAATCATCCATTATCTAGTCACTCAGAATCAAAGAATAATAACATTTCAGTGCATATTCTTCTGTTTTCCAAAGTGGTTTTATGCAGTAAGGAGCATATTTTTTATTAAATATTTCAGATATTTTATCACTAAAAATAATAATAGCATAAATCTTCCATTTTATCCTGAAGACTTCATGATATGAGTAAATTTATTTTTCTTTAGGCTGAATAAGAAATTGTGTTCAAACATTAAACAAATCACACTGGTCAATATTTAATTTTTTTTTTTTTAGTTACTGCTCACATATTACTTTCTATTAATGTTGGACATTTAATTTGTTGATAGTACTTATTATTAGTAATAGCACTACAGTGAACATAATTGTGCATAAAACTTTTCCTATCATTGAAATTAATTACTCTGTTCAATTTTTAGAACTACAGTGACTGGCTTAGGCCTATATGATTAAGTTGACTTTCCAAAAAATATTGTCAATTTATGCTTCCACTCATAATATGAAAAACAGCATAGAATCAATGTCATCTAATATTTGAATAAGAATATTTGCTAATTTTGTAAATTAAAACCTCAATTTTTAACAATCATCTTAATATTAATTTAGTATTCACTTTTAAAAATAGCTATGAAGTTAATCTTTTTTCCTTAATGTTTTCTAGTCTCATGTAAACTATCCATACCTATCAAGTACACATTTTGTTATCAATGTCTTAGGCTTTTCCTAAGACTTTCTCTGAGTCTTTATCAGGATATTTTATAAATATCTCTGTATTTCTGGTTGAAAATGGCAAATTTGATCATATATACTTTAATTTTATCTGACTTCTAAAAATTTGCTAAGTTATGGAGGAATGAAAACTTATCTCTGTAATGACTAAGGTGGAGAATTAGAAGATACATGAGTATAATTAATATGTTAACAGAGATAAGAGAGGAGAATCATGCAATAATATGCTTAGATACAAATAATTCACAATGACAAAAAGTACTCCATTATAATCAATATCCATTCTCAATAAAAACTCCTAGCAAGTCAATAAAAGAAGGAAGCTTTGAAATGTGATTAAGAATATTTACTCAAATCATGGGGGTAAGTGTTGTATTCAGTGTTATCATCTTAGAAGAATTTCACTTAAAATAAGGGAAAAGTTAAGAACACCTCTTGTTTCTGCTACTTAACCAAGTAGTGGATTCATGTTTTGGGCAATAATAAAAGGAAAAAAGTATGGATAAAGATTGGTATAGAATGGATCAATCAAGATTTTAGGGGACAGATGGAATTTTAATGAACAAAGATTGATTGACACAGATGCATTTTAGAATTCATAGGCATTGGACTTGGTGGAACATGTGGGAAATATTAGTGATAGGTACATAATGAATAAAATGAAAAAAGTTAACAACTGGCATTATTTGAAGATATTGGCACTATAGGGGAGAAAAAAGAATTTATGGGCAAATAATAAAATTCAAAAGAGGTTTAGATAATCTCCCATTGTAAGGTCATTATATAAAATTTTCATTTCTATGTCTTAGTATTGTTTAGAAAACATAAAATTGTTTTAAAATTACCATATTAGTCTATTTTGTTGCAATAACAAAAATTCTGGAGATTGGTACTTTAAAAAGAAAAGAAGTTCATTTAGTTCACTGCTTTGGAGGTTGAAAGTCTAAGATCAGGGAGCCACTTTGGTTTGGCTTCCAGTGAGAGCATTCTGGCTGCATTATAACATGGTAGATGGCATCATGGTAGGAGCATCTGCAAGAGGGAGGGTCACATGGTGAGACAGGAAACAAGAAGGATTCAGTAACTAGGCTTGCTCTTTGTTTAACAATTCACTCTTGGAGGAATTAACTGAGGTCCCATGAAAACTACATTAATCCCTTCTAAGAGTGGCACCCCCACAGTGTTCTCATACCTTCTACTGGGCCCTACCTCATAAAGGTTTCATAACTTTTCAACATCACACTAGGGATCAGACTTCCAGCACATGAATCTTTAGGGAGCATACTCAAACCATATCTAACCCTTAGCAGTTACTATGTAAAAATAAATGGAAAGATATTAAAATGATCTAAATAGATGGGAAAATGTACAATGCTCATGCATAGGGGGAGTCTCAAGTTTCAGTCTTCTCAAACTGATCTATAAATTTAATAACAAAACTTTTCTCAAGGAATTTGCCAAGATTATTTAAAATTTACTTAAAATAATAAATAATTAATAAGATACTCCTAAGGAAGGTCACTATGAGAGAATTCTGTATGACATAACAAGATTTTAAAATGCGACAGTAATTAAGTCAGTGTACTATAGGTGTAGTGATAAACACACAGATAAATAGAACAATATAATTCCTCAAAACACAGATAGGTATATTTGAACTCTTGACATGTGAGAGAAGTTGCCTTACAGTTCACTCCTTTTTGAGGCAGAAAAAAATTAATCATCCATATGGTGAAAAAGGAAACTGTATTTATGCAAAATGCAAAAATCAATTCTGGTCGAATATTTAACTTAAAAAGCATAATAATTTTTTTCAAAAATATATAGAAACTACATTTTGTGTATGCATATATATGTGTGTGTTTTCGCTTTAAACAATTCACAGAAAGCACTTATAAAGGAATCTGGGATGCTAAATATGTAATTAATAGGAGTTCCAGAAAGAGAGTACAGAGAAAATGAAGGTAGGAGTTTATTAAAAAATTTATGTGAAAAAAAAAAAATCTTCCTGAATTGAAAGGCATTAAGTTCTAGAATGAAAGGGCCTACCAATCTCTTGGTATAATGAATAAAGAAGGAAACAAAAATAAGTACACAAAGAAAGGCATATTATTTTAAAGTTCCCAGGACAACTAGAATAATTAAATTATCAAAAATCTTAAGGTCAGTTGTGGCTTTATCTCTTCCAGCCCATTTCCATCACTAATCAAAGTAGCTGCTGCATGTCCTAGGTTCTACTTTTGTCATATTTTTTACATCATTTCTTTCCTTCTGTTCTTTCTATTGCCTTGTAGTTCAAGTTGTTATCCTCACTTTACTTGGTTATTTCAATAACCTCCAAATTAATCTTTTCTTAAATTTTCTTCGAATTCTAATCTTTAAGTTCTGTGCATCTAGATATTCAGATTTCTGTGTCCAAAAGGTACTGGCAGACTTTCTATCACTCTTACTCATGTTATTTCATCCACATAGGGTGTCCTTTTTATATATTGCACTTGGAAGACCTTCTGCCCACTCTTCAAAGCCCTATTCAAATGCTATGTCCCTTATGAAATACTTTTTGAACCTACACCAAGGTGGTACAGGAAATTATTCTATTAGAGATCCATATTTATTTGAACACGTTAAAAACATTAAAAATTTTTTTGCTTTATAACTATTTACATGTTTGTATAATTCGCAATATTTGTTTTAAGCCCTTTGAAGAAAGGACTTTATCTTACACTATTTTTTATGAGGGTAACTAGCATGTGTCTGAATAAGAGGAGCATTTAATATACATACTTTGTATTCACTTAAGTTCTTTGTTCAGTTACACACTGAATATCAAAAATGGAGATTTGATTAAAAATTCCATAATAAAATAAACTTATATGTAAATAAATTACTTGATCTTACTAAATTGATACTGCATAGGCATGAACCAAGGTGTCAAAGACTGTGTCTAATCATTGTATTATCCTACTAAGTAATTAGCTTTAATGAAGAAAGTTTCAAAATAAGCATTCTAATATTTTGTTTTTTTATTGATTATATTTTAAAATTGGATAACTATATTCTCTTAGGTAATAAAATATACTGCTGATATTTGGGTTCTCAAGTCCCAATATGGTTATTTAAAATTTTTATCAATATTTTATGTTATTACATAAGGTTTAATTTTATTAAGATTATTTTGTTGCACTTTCTATTACTATTTCTTCTGAACTTTTATTCAATGCAGTTTACTTATTAAGACATATATTTTAATGTTTCCTTTGTTACTATTCACATTGCTTGAGTTTTAGATATTATAGTTCAATAAATAATTTTAAGGCACTGGGGTAGTTTTCTAAATTTTTCATCTACAGGGATAGTGTGCTCAGGGGATTATTTAAAAGTACAGGTATATATATCATCTAGTTAAGAAGATATTTTCAAGCATTTCTTAAGATTTACAACGAATTATACACTGGAAATCTTAATGTACATCCTACAAGAAGGCAATATGGATTAGCCTCCAGAATCCTGACTGATGACATTCACGGGTTTAATGAGAAGTTTACTATACGCCTTCTGAAAAAGAATCATGATTTGGATATTGATACAAGAAGAGAAAACCAATTTGGTTGCAGTGAACCATGGCAGACTGGGATACAACATGTGCTTGCAAGAAGTAAAAGGTACATTGTTCAGAACTTTATCCCCTTATCTCTTATTTCACATCAATTTTTCATCTTCAAGTGTGATGATCTGTGGAAGAATCAGGTTATCCCAAAAGTGTACCATTTATTTATAACTACAAAAATTTTTTGAACTGCTAAAACTTTTCTTCCTTTTGTTTAAAAAATCAAGCAAGTCACTTATGGACTGACTTACTTGGGATAATATAATATAACTTGTTTTTTTGGTATTATGTAAACTGATTAACATTAGAGAAAATGGAAGAGCAAATTTTCATCTATTACTGCCAGAGTTGTATCCCTTCTGTTATGTATTCAACTATTTTTTTTCTAGTTTGCTAGTGGAAATTAATTTGTAAAATATAAACGTTAAAATTTTGTTTAAATTCTTTAAAAGTTTCTGATAAATATTTACTTTCTTTAATTTTAAAATACTTTATTGTTAGTGTTCCTTAGTTGATCTTTATTATTTCATCAGTGAAAATATGTTTATTCTGTCTTTGAACATTTTTATTGTTGTTCTATGAAGCATTTGCAGTATTATTCTGTATGTTACTGACACTGAAGTATGCAATTGAAATAAATATTCCAGATATTCAAGTGAGGATAATTCTCAAGTCAATTCTTTAGTGAAGAATTTTGCTTCCTAGTTTGATGTGTTACGTCTTGCATTTATCCCAAAATAGCAGTGCCCTATTCTGTGATCCATTTTAATATACGTCCAGACAGAAACAAATTTGCTTTTCAGTTCTGTCCCCTCTTTCTTATGCAAAATCTGACACAGAAGCTACATTTTGTTTTTTAAATTCTTATGCTTTACTAACTTAGTATCTGTAAGTATATAATCATTGATGTTATACATTTTTTCTTGTTTCATGTTATTACATCTTCATCTTATTATACTTGAATCAGGTATAACTTTGTTGGCTCTTTCTCGTGTGTGTGTGTGTGTGTGTGTGTGTGTGTGTGTGTGTGTGTGCACGCACATGCTCTATGGGCATATATGAATTGTATAGGTAAGTTTACATTTTAGGTATACATATTTCTGGCATTATAGACTAAAGATACCTATACAGACTAAATATTGCCACCTGGAATAAGAGATGGCAGACAGTGACTCATGGGCTAAATCGGATCTGATGCCTGTTTTTGTAGACAAATTTAATTAAAACAGTCATAGTCATTTTTATATATATTTTTTCTATGGTGCCTTTGTGCTACAAAGAAAGATTTCAATAGTTGTAGCTGAGACCCTATGATCCATGGAACCTAAAATATTTGTTATCTAGCCTTTTTTACAGAAATAGTTTGCCAACTCTGATTTTAAAAAATAATTCTATGGTTAAGTGCTTAGTAAATAAGTGAAAGATGCTTAAGTTAATATATCAATGAATAGATTTAGTCATTGTCAGCTTAAAAATTACTGATTCATAGATTATTATTATTTACTTTGCCTTTATTGCTTTAAAATGTGTCTTTAATACATAAAACTACAGATAAAATAAGTCACGATTTTTCCCATACAATGTCTATTTATCTTGCAAAATAAAATTGATACACATACAATTCACTAACTGGATAACTATTAAATTCTTTTTGTGATTCTTTATAGAAAATAAAATCCTTCTATAACATACTTACACAACACAGATGAGAACGTACCCTTCATTACACTTTATACCTTATTTTTTTCTCTTGGAAATTTTTCTATATTTATGCATACATGTCTACTTTCTACCTAGTTTTAGCTATGTAGTTTTTAATTGACTCAGTACTCTGGTATCAGACCATCTATCTCTACCACTTCATAGTTGTAGAAGCTTGGGCAAAACTTCCTCATGTTTGCGTTTTTCATCTTTAAATAGGATAATGTTATCACAATTTTTTCTGCTTTTGGTAAAATCACACAAATTAAGTTCGTAGGAGGACATATAACAGAAAATGGTGTTAGATGTTTCATTTTTTGTTTTTTCCAGTATTGTAGGTGCTTTAGTTGTTCCTAGTATTTTATCATTAGACTTGTACTAAGGATGTCTTTGAAATAATATTTTGGAAAACACTGATATTCATATCTGTAAGGTAAATTAAGTTGTGCGTTTTCTGAGTCAAAGGGGTCTTCATTTCAATTTTTATAAAATATTATAAGATTATTTTTCATAAATGGTGTTCCAATTTATAGTCTCACCAATAGTATGAGCTTTTTCCACACTTGTCTGCAATTATATCATTAACCTGCTAAATTTGCCAGTGGAATTACTGAAAACAATACCTTTTCAATATCCTTATTGTAATGAAGGTGAATATCTTTTCCTTATATTCATTATTGATTTGTATATTGATCTAAAAAATACCTATTCTTATCCTATATCCAATGTCCATTATGCTAGCTTTCCCCCTTCATATTGGATATATGAGCTCTTTATATGTTAACCAAAATCCTCATGTCTGTCATGTATAATATAAATATGTTTTCCTTGGATAATGTATGTTGATCAGTTGTATTCATTGTACTTTTTTAATACTAAAGACTTTTAAAATTTTCATCAAATTTATCAAGCTTTTATAAAACCTGGCCCTTATTTATTTCTTACATGTGTTCTTTTTGTGTTACATTATTGTTCACAACATTACGCACTTCATTACTTGGCTTGAGGAAGCAAATCTCAGGAACATCTTTGTCATAATTCTCCTTAAGGATTTCATGTATGTTGTAGTATTATCAATGGTATTGTTGAGAACATTAATTTTTAATTGTTCTTCACCTTTATATAGAAATGTACTTGATTTTTATATGTTGATATTATAATCTATAATTCTGAGAAATCATTCTTTGTAGTAGCTTTTCTTACAGATTTTTATAAGATTTTCTATATGCATGATCATGCCTTCTGTGAATTAATATAGTTTTACTATTTTTTTCATTTTGGGTTGTTATGTTCTGGACATGAGATCTCCCCCAAAGAAGGCCTGTGCATCAGTGTTCAGAGATGGGGCTTTTGAGAAGTGACTGGATCATGAAGGTTCTGATGTCATCAATGAATTAATCCATTAGTAGCTGAATACACTACTGATAGGTGGAGGAAACTGTAGGTAGGTGAGGCATGGTTGGAGGAAGTAGGTCACTGAAGTATGCCCTTGGAGACTGAATCTTGTCCCTGGCCTCTCTCTGTTTCCTGGCTACCATGAGCCGAACAGTTTTCACTGCCATGCCTTTTCACCTTAATGTTCTACCTCAAATCAGGCCCAAAACAATGGAGTTGGCCAGCCATGACTTAAACATCTGAAACCATAAGCCAAAATAATATTTTTCTCTTTGCTCATTTCAGTTGTTTTTCTCAAATCATTTTTCACTGCAAGAAAAAGCTGACTTAACACATGAATTCTGTTTATTTCTCTGGCCTTATTACATTAGCTAAACTTCTATTAAAATGTTGACTGGAAAAGGTGAGAACATACTTCCTTGATTTTTCCTCATCTCAGGGGAAAGTATTTTGGGTTTTGCTTTTCTAATCATTCTTTTAGAATACATGCTTTTATTTATTTTCTCTAACTAAATAGTCCTAACTGACCCATTTCACTGAGTAAAATTCTTCCCACACTTTATGTTTGATTTTATGAGACAGTAGTTCTAGGTTGGTTTCCTATTGCTTTATGTGAAACTAGCGGGAACTCTTTGGTAAGCAAAAATATCCCTCAAGCAAAATTTTTTCCCAGTTGAGTTGGCCTATTTTATTTAAGCAAAAATTTTCTTCTAAATTGTAAAATGAAAGCTCAGTGTTAGTATTGTTTTTTTTAAAAGAGGCCCTGTCAATAGTCTCTGAATCTCTGAATACTTGCATCTTGATTAGACTCATTCTGCACTTCATTCCTGCGCTATAATGGAGCTGTTATTTGACCAATAAGTTGTTATTCTTTCATCTTGTGCTGGATGATCTTAGACTCTTTCTGTTACCACTTTAAAAGTTATTGTAGCTCATAGTAGGATTTACTAGGTAGCTGGTCCCTGTAAAATTTCATGTTGTGGACATTAAATCTCTTCTTCCAGTGGTGGAAATTCCCTGTTATTTTCTTTGTAACCTTGGTAAGCAATCATGACAACTGATACTTCAAATCCAAATTTGCTAATAAGCTGACAAATGATAAGGACTTAAAAAGTAGCACCATAGTAATAATGAAAAGAAAATTTCATCAGTAATATCAAAATTATATGTTTATGTAGAAAATATATCCCCAGACTTGTTTCACTGATAAACATACTACAGTGTCTAAAAAACATGAGGAGACTGTCATATTCTTGATATAATTTGTCACTTTGTAGGCTTTCTTTCTCCCAGTTTATGATAGCATCCCAGATAACCCTGACCTCATTTATTTTCATGCTGCAAAATAAATAATGCAGAACTTGCTAGTGAGTCAGCTAGCCTAAAATTTGTGTGTGGTTAGCTTTTAGGGTTATTATTGGCATTTGGATCCACTTAGTAAATAGAGTAGTCAAAGATATATTCAGACTGGGGGTGGCCCAGCAGTAGAGCGCTTGCCTAGCATGTGTGAGGTATGTGAGGCACTGGGTTCGGTTCTCAGCACTACACATAAATAAATAAAATAATGATATTGTGCCCACCTACATCTAAAAAAATATTTTAAAAAGGTATATTTGTGCCAGCAATCAATTTATTATTTTAAACTATATTATTATTGGATTGGTTCACTTTTTCTTTGTTCACTATCATTCATTTACCATAAAATTTGTAATTAAAAATGTTTTTATGTGTTGCATTCTGATGTACTGTTTTTTCAAAGTTATTGTGGGCCAGATTGATTTTTTTAAACCACTGAACTGATTCAACCTAAAATTACAGATTAACTGAGTATGCACATGCATATTCTACAGGTGACTTAGGAAACTTTTAGAGAAAGTTCAAACATCAGTGCTGAACTTCTCATACAGTCAGGGGGAATCCTGTAGCAGAAGTGGCAGCTAGAGTTGAGGGGTTAGGATTCCAGGAGCTAATGTTGGATATAACTTCAGAGTCTAGGCAAAATAAAATTATTTTAAAGTTCTACTTAAAACAGATAGGTATCAAATAATAAAGCCCAATAATAAATGAAGTAGGAACAGAATAAATGGGATAATTATCTTTCTATATTCAAAACTAGAAACATTCCTAGAGTTACTAGATATAGGGAATAGGAATTTGTGGACCAACTGGAAGGGAATATGAAGAATTCCAGATTATATCAGCCATGATACAGTTATACCATTTTTGTAACTTTGCTTCGACAAATGTTTTACAAAACAATTTTGTTTTCTAAATATTTTCCACAGGATTTGGCTTTAGGGCATATAGTTGTCCTTCCACATTTACTTTTGCCCATGATAATAAAGTAATAAAGTTTTACTTAGTGATTTGCAAAAGGAAATTAAAAAATCCAATTGATGAATTCAATTCAATTAATTAATTGTAAATGTTCTTATAAGATGCTACACATTTAGACAGAATAGTAGGGTACTTTACCACTGAGTTATATCCCCAGTCATTGTAATTTTTAAATTTGAGAGTCTCACTAAATTGCTGTCGTTGGCCTCGAACTTCCAAGATTCTCCTTCTTCAACCCCCCTAGCAACTGGGACTGTAGGCCTGTGCTATAGTGACCAGCTTCCAAATATTTTTGAAGGTTGCCTGAATCCAGACTCAGCATGAAACTGTCATCTGTATTACTTAGTGTCAATTAATCTAAACTTGCATTGCCCTGTCTGCTTTTAAAATATTTCTGCATTGTTCTTTAGCTACTGATTTGAGCAAAATATAACATTTATAGCTTTGTTTTATCAGTAATGACTGTAGCATTATCCAAGATAGTTTGGCTAATAGTTAACACTAGTTTTCATTGAGTGTTGTAAGCAGAGACTCTGAAGACAGACCTGAGGTTGATTCTTGGCTGCTCTTTTACCTAAGGATGCTAATTGCTAATCTTTTCACTTTTACTCTATGGTACTTACTGTAGAAAAGCATTGCCCAAAAGAACTTTCTGAGATAATGGAAATGTTCCACATTATCTGTAAACTGAACAAATAAAGTGTAGTCAGTGTGAGCATGGAAATGAGTTTTTAATTTAATTTAATTCTAATTGATATAAATTTAAATAGCCATTCATAGCTGTGACTACTTTACTACCATGGCTTTAGGGTATAAAAGTAAAACAGCAATGACCATTGTAATCTCCCCAAGATAAGTAAAATGAAGGGTGAAAAAACTTTAATCAGAACTGTTTATAATCTTATTTTTTTCTGATTCTAAAACTATATGATATTCCTAATGAGTAAATATGAAGGAAAGCATATTTTATAATGTAAGTTTGAAAATTAGCTTTAATGCTTATTTGAAGTATTCATGACATGAAAATTAAATTATATTTCACATAAAGAATCAGATCCTTCATCAACATACCTGAAGAAATAGTAGGAATAAACTATTTCATTAAATCATACATCCTACATCAATTGTTATTGTCTTACACTTACGTATTTACATAGTATAACATAGGATTACGTTCCCTTTTCCTCTAAAGCAGTTTATTGTTACCTGGAAATTGAATCATTTATTCTTGATTAGGAATTGAAAAATAATTTCTTTGAGGAATTTAAATGACTCTGTGTGTGTGTGTGTGTGTGTGTGTGTGTGAGTGACAGTGTCAGAGATTTTAATTTTTTTATTATAGCTTCTAATTGTCTAAGTAGGAAACATAGTGACTGATCTTTTTTAAACAGACAAGTAGCAGGAGAATCTTGTAAATTTCTTTAAGGGATAGTTTACTGCTCATATAGTAAAGTATGTTTTGATGGCTGCATATGTAAAAATCTACAACTTATGGGATATAGTGATTTTAAGAAAAGTTTTGGTTCATTATAAAATATAATTTTTTTCAATTAGGCAGTTTATCCCAACTGCTCTATAAAATTGTATAAATCTGATTAAATGAGAGAGAATCAAAGTCTATTATTGAAGACCAAAATATGAGCTTCATATAGATTTCCTTAGTTTGGTATAGTTTAAAGCACAGCCATAGTGATTTATACAAGTAAATAGATGAGCTAAAATAAATTTAAAGTTTGTTTCTTTTATGAAGGTGGCAACAGTTCTCAACTTTCTAATTGGGAGATGAAAAGCCATAATTTTGAAGTTTTCCCACAAATATTCCATTTTAATCTTTTAAACTGCAATTATTTTAAAATGGAGTTTGAGTATAAATGGTGCTTATAAAATGAAACAACAAATTAAGCAATAAAAATTTTTTAAGCAAAAGGGAAACATTTGCATTTTATTTATTTTCAAACTATTATTTAAACATGTATTAGATCCTGGGATGACCTTTTTTTCTAAGGCATTAGATTTGAAAACTTTTATACCCCCAATCCCAACTTAAAATTTTACTTTAAATTTTCAAGAGAAAATTATCAGTGCCTAAAAGAAAAAATATGTATATATTAGTTGTTATTTTTTCTTCTGTTTTCCAGGATAGAATAATTAGTAAAAGTAGTTAACGTTTTAAGTCATGTAGGAAATGTTTTGTGTTTTCCACATGTGCATGTATGTACACATATTTATATAATATGAAAATAATATCTTTTGTTGTTTTGGTGCTGGGAATCAACTCAGTCTTGTTGATTCCCAAGTACTCAAGCCCTGGGCTGCATCCCCAACCTGAGTATCTTACTATATATACTTTTTTTAGTAAGAAAGCAACTTTGAAACATGCAAATATTTAGTCGTGGTAAGAATCATTACTATAAACTTATTAAAATGCATGCAAGTTTTTTGTAGAAGTAGGTAACTGGTTTATTCAGAAGTCAGTTGCATCTTAAAGATTGTGTATATTTTCCTCTTCTCTCACTTAACCCTGAATTCTTACCAAAAAACAGGTAGGTATTTTATTTTCTAGATAATTACAGATATTATGCATTTGATACTAAATACACAGGAAGTTTCCAAATTCTCAAATCTTCTCTAATTGTCCTTCAGACTTAAATTTTATTTTTCAGCCACAAGAGGCTATGGCTGTAGTCCTGAACCTAATATTTAAATAGTGAGGCACTTAATATAGATAAATTCAACTTTGGATTGATGTAGAAAGGAGGGCTCCTCTCATTATCAGAATTTATAATTAAATGTTTACTAAAAACTGTTTTAAACTTTGTTACAAATTGCAGGGACATTGGTTTTCTATTATCTACGTAAAAGAAAAAACAACACACAAATATTTTTCCCTCTACTGAATTCATATCAATAATTTTGACAAAAAATGTGGTTTGTTTTTTACACAAAGAAATCTCTAATTCTCCATAAACCCCAACTAGGTGTGTAATATAACTCAATTTTGATACTATCTGCATAGAGTTAAAGATTCTACCACATGAGGGCTCAATTCCACAGAAGCATCCTTTACTCTTTATTTCAAATGCCAGTATCAAGAGGTGGATGCCCAGAGTACCTACAATTCAGAGGTTCTCCTGATCTCTTCTAAAGGCTTGATAATTTGTGTTTGTGCACGTGCTTGCCCTACAGCTCTCTCTCTCTCTCTCTCTCTCTCTCTCTCTCTCTCTCTCTCTCTCTCTCTCTCTCTCTCACATACACACACACACACACACATATATAGAGGCAACTCTTTGGTCCCCATACATTTTTTTTTTTTTTTTTTTTTTTAGTGAAGTCTTGATTACTAGGCCTGGTTGATTAAATAATTACCCATTAGTGCTTTACTTAATCTCCATCCCCTTTCCCTTCTCCAGAAGCCAGATGGTGGGGCTGGAAGTTCTAACTCCACAATCACATTCTTGGTTCCCCTCCCAGTCAGCCCTTACTCTGAGGCTATCCAGGAGCCCTCATCCAACAGTCACTGGCATACAAATAGACAAGACTTAAAAGAGTCTAAGGGCTTTAATAGCTCTGTGCCAGGAAATGCAAGCAAAGGCCAAATATATATAATATGTCATATACAAAATATAATATATATAATATGTAGGTTATATTATAAAATATATATGATGATGATGATGATGGCAGGGTGGGCAAACTGAAGATGTGACTTTTTAAATGGTAGGTTTGATTTATGTCTCAGAAATTCCAGTGTTTTAAGGGAGTGAATTTAGACTAGTAGTCTCTCACCTTCTGGCCTTTTAACCTAGTAGATAGGGTCATTAAAGAAATGCCTTGCCAACTTACATAGGATCTACTCCCACCCTATCTTGGTGCTTAGCTTAAATCTCCTTTCTTTAATAAACTGAATTGATGTTAATATTAATTTTTTATAATAGGAGGTATGCTATACCTATGGTTATCTCTTAGCAATCTGTAATTCTGTGAATTCTTGAAAATGAAAACATAATCTGCATTGGTTCATTTATTATGCATTCATATTTTTGAGACACTTTAATGTACTTTGTATCATGATTTTGACTATCTTCAATCATTATTGTGTTCAGGTATCATTGGTATTATTGAAATGAACAACTAAGATAATCTAGTTAAGTATTTTACAATTAGTAGTAAGAGAAAACTTTTCCAGATTAATAGATTCAAAAAGAAAAAAAGATTAACTATTAAACCAGCATTTTGAAATATTTTGGAAACATTTAAACACTTTTTAAAGTGGTGATGGAGTACAGGAAACACAAGCCCAAAATATGGCACCTTGGCGTGTTGATTATTTCAAGCCACAGGAAACTGAAAAAAGTACAGAAACAGGAGGATTTGACATTCTCATACCAACTATACTTCTCCTTACCTCTGTTGCCCTGAATCAGGCCATAAATCTTAGGAGGTCATTTGGTCTATGACCATTTTCCTCAGTTCTTCCCTGAAGACCCTCATATGACAGGTGTCTTCTCCACACCTAGAGGAAAGGAAGGTCACACAGAGAGGTTAAGAAGAATCAGAACATCCAGGCCTCGTTAAGTCCACCCCCCACTCTTCTTTCATCTGTCATACTTCTTCACACTTGTCTAAAAATAGTTTTCCTGTGTCATTTGGTCTTTATTTCTGAAGACTTTGTGTTACATAAAACATATTAAATAAAGCATGTATGTTTTTCTCTTATAAATCTATCTTTTGCTATAGGGGTATGCTGTGTTTTAGACATGGCCCCCCAGAGTTCATGTGTTGGAAAGGTTATCACCAAATTCATATGATAATGATATCTGGAGATCAGTGCTTTGGAATGAGAAGGGATCATGAAGGTGGGGTCCCCAAGATGAGATTAATAGAAAAAGGAGAAACCTGAATTGATAAAGTCCCTTTGCTATGTGATGCCTTCTGTCACATTATAATTCTGGAAGAATGCCCTTATCAGATTTGGCCCCTAAATTTTGGAATTTCCAACCTCCAGAACTCTAAGAAATAATTTTATTGATAAGTTACCTTGTTTTAGGTATTTTGTTATAGTAGTAGAAACATACTAAGTCAACATGTCAGTCGTGATTCTTACTACAGGTGAGGAAAGAACTCTTTTCTCCCCCACATTAGTATTGTATACTTCAGCTCTCTAAAAGTTACATTTTTTAACAGGTTTCATAAGTTTGACCACATAATTCTTCATTCTTGGAGATTAATAACCATATGCCTCAACTGTAGTACATAAATTACCATGTGAAAGGCAGAATAATCATTCCTCAAAAATGTCTGCCCTAATAACGTGGAATATGTGGATATGTTATCTTACATTGCAAATGAATTAAGGTTAAGAACCTTGAGGTAGAGAGATTATTCTGAATTTCTGACAGCCCAATGTAATAACTTGACTTATTAAAAGCAACAATCTTGCCCAGCTTTGGTCAGCTCATAGAGATGTGAGGATGGAAGAGAAAGTTAGCATAGCTAGCTTTGAAGCTGGAGGAAGTGGATCATAAGCAAAGAAATATGGGTACTGTTAGTGAGCTTTTTTATCACAGTGACCATAGAACTTGAGAAGAACAATTTAGAGAGGGAAAAATTTATTTGGGATTCATGGTTTCAGTCTATAGGCAGCTGACTCCATTGTTCTGAGTTCAAGGTAAAGCAGCACATCATGGGGGAAGGACCCAGCGTAGGAAAACTGCTCAGTTCATGATGGAATCAGGAAGCGGAGAGTTGGGGAAAGGGGCTTCAGAGCAGATGCACCCTTCTAAGACACTCCCCCAGTGACCCATCTCTTCCAGCCATGCTCCACCAAATACAGTTACCAACCAGTCAACACATTCTGGTTTGAATGAACTGATTAAATTACAGCTGTCACAATCCAATCATCTCACCTCTGAATATTCCTGCTTTTACAGGAGCTTCTTTTTCCCCACATCCTCACCAACACCTGTTGTTGCTTGTATTCTTGATAATCGCCATTCTAATTGGGGAGAGATGGAATCTTGGGGTAGTTTTGATTTGCATTTCTTTTATTACTAGAGATGTTGAACATTTTTCATATATCTGTTGATTGTTTGTAGCTCTTCTGTGAAGTGTCTGTTCATTTCCTTACCCATTTGTTGATTGGATTATTTGTATTCTTGGTGTAAAGTTTTTTGAGTTCTTTATATATTGTGGAGATTAGTGCTCTCTCTGAAGTATGAGAGGCAAAGATATTCTCCCACTCTGTAGGCTCTCTCTTTACATTGCTGATAGTTTCCTTTGCTGAGAGAAAGCTTTTTACATTGCTGGTAGGGTTGCAAATTAGTGCAGCCACTCTGGAAAACAGTGTGGAGATTCCTTAGAAAACTTAGAATGGAACCACTATTTGACCCAGCTATCCCACTCCTTGGCCTATACCCAAAGGACTTAAAATCAGTATACTACAGTGATGCAGCCACATCAATGTTCATAGCTGCTCAATTCATAGTAGCCAGGTTGTGGAACCAACCTAGATGCCCCTTAATTGATGAATGAATAAAGAAACTGTGGTATATATACACAATGGAATATTACTCAGCCATAAAGAAGAATAAAATTATGGCATTTGCCGGCAAATGGGTAAAGTTGGAAAATATCATGCTAAGTGAGATAAGCCAATCCCCCAAAACTAAAGGACGAATGATCTTGCTGATAAGTGAATGATAATACATAATGGGGGGTGGGAGGGAGGCAAGAATGGAGGAAAGATGGACTATATAGAGGAAAAATAGGGGTAGGAGGGGTGGGGGCAAGTAAGAATAACTGAATGAATCAAACATCATTACCCTATGTAAATGTATGATTACACAAATGGTACATCTCTACTTCATGTGCAACCACAGAAACAAGTTGTACCCCATTTGTTTACAATAAAAAATAAATAACAAATAAAACAAAATAAAATAAAATTCTGCATTAAAAAAAAAAAAAAAAAAAACCAGGAGCTTCTGGGGGACAATGCATAGCCAAAGCCTAACTGTTACCCTCTAAGAGTTAGAAAAGGCAAAGAAATAGATTCTGTCCTACAGTCTCCAGAAATGATTTCACACTTGCTAATATATTGATTTTAGCCCTATGAGCTCCATATTGTACTTTGGATCTAGAGAACTATGAGATACTAAATTATGTTATTTTTAGCTAGTATGTCTGGTCGCTCTGGAAATACTAGTTTAACCTACTATATGGATTTGAAATATGAAGCTCTGTGTTGTTAAAGATGCCTGATAAGCTAATAAAATGTTTATTTGTCAGGTATAAAATTAATACATAGTTGAATTAGCTCATAATTCTAAACAATGTCATTAAGCTATGCTACTGGTAGATGAAGGTAACAACAATTAATGTGATTGGATACAGGAGATATTGAGGTTATTTAAAGACTATTTAGTTTTCTAATTTTCAAGTATCCATTTTATTGTTTTGTGTTTTTTGCCGTGCTGGGTCAACATTGAATCCAAGGCCTTGTACATGCTAGGCAAGTGTCCCTACCGCTGAGCTATGCCCTAACCCAAGTATCAGTTTTAAATTATCCTTTTCTTTTAGTAGGAGAGTACATAGATTTTCAATTATTAGAAAGTTCTAAACTTTTTTGTTTATTTAAATTTTGTTCTTCAAATTATGATTTTTCAACAATTATGGTAGTGTTAATAAATACAAAATAAAACCTTGTTTCTGCTATGCAGGCTTCACAGCTAGCACTCCTTCACAGCTAGCACATTTTATCTTTCTTTCTGCTTTAGTTTTTCCACATCAGGACTTAAAACTATCTCATTTTATTTGACAGTAGTCATTTGTCAGAATTACCAATACTCATCTAATGATTACTTGTGCAATTTGAGTAAATGAATATGAATGAATATGGTTTTGAGTTGTAGAGCATATTTTAAAAAATTATATTAGCTATAGTTTTTATTTCAAAATATATGCAGTTTTCATTTCATCAAAGTAAGTTTTATGTAAGATGTATAATCTTGTTCCATTTATAAAAAGAATTAGCTTATAGAAATGAGAAAGAATTGTAGAAAAATAATAAATTCAGAAATTCAAAGAAGAAAATAAAAGTTCTCCACATTGAAGTCTGAGAGTTCCCATATATTTAGGCTTAGAAAATGTCTGAAACCTATTTATTGAACCACTGCACAGGGGAGGTAACAAATGAGGCTTTCTGTCTTAACAACTACAAATTATGCTGAGGATTTTTGTAATGTTAAAGATAAAAAAAAAAAAAAAAACTAACTCTAACTGGGCTAAGATTTGTTAAAATCCCATTGAATTCATTTTAAATTCATTTATATATTAATTTGAGAAATAGACATTAACATTTTTGAATAATTACAAACTCTTACATAAATATGTTTTCTCATTCCCACATTATTTAAAGCATGTTTCACCAAATCCTAATATCCATGTAAACTAGGAATGAATGGAAGTTCGGATTCTGGTTTGGAATTTTGTTTGGATTCTGAATAACCAAATTATGCATTCACCTTCAGCTTTGGGTCTCAAATTTTGGAAAAGAGAATGAGAAAATTCTCATTTCAAAGTCATTTCTGTTGTCCTTGGACTTACTGTTACCAGAACCAAGTCCATCTGCTTGCTGCTGAAAAACCAATACTTGGGAGACAGAAGTTGTTGGGAAAAAAATAGGTTTGTTCTGGTAGGCATTCTGGAAGGCAGAGGTGCTATTATCTATTATCTTAGAGCCCCATCTTAGAGAACTCAGGTATGCAAGAGAGCTTTTTGGGGAGGGAAAGAGGAGCACAGGGCAATGAGCAGGAAGACTACTCTTCCTGGGTGTGATGGTCTGATCTTGTCATCTTTGGTCCTCACATGTGGGATCAGCTTTGACTTCCAGGACTAGTGACTGTAATTATATAGACAAATGTGTTATTTTCATGCAAGTTAAACATTATTTATACTTCTGCTTTTAGTTGAAAGGACTTGCATTTGCATGCTTTGTATTGGATGAATATTTATTAATCCTGCAATGATCCATCTCTTTGATGCACATTCTGCTATTATCTTAAGGTTACCAAATGTTCTGTATATTGTAACTCTAAAGAAAAGTTGGTGAGTAGAAAGTTCACTTTTTTCCCCCAGAATAAATAACCATGCAATTAATCATTAAGATCTGAACAAAGGAAGAGAATGAAAAGGCAATTTTTTTAGAATAGTTTTAACCCATTAGCAGATTTGGTCAGTGGTATCATCTACACAAAGCTAGTGAAAGACAAGTAGCGTATTGCTCAGCTGGATGATTTCCAAAATCAGTGATTTTAAAGTCAACTAAAGCAAGCGAACCTAGTGGGCATATTTACATTTTCCCTGTGTTATATTGCTTGTGACTAGTAGTCATAGGATCATGCACATTTACAAAAGCATAATATTAGCTCAAACAGGGCACGCTATTTGCCTTTATGTTAATATCCAAAGATTCATTGTTACATAGACATAAACATACAAGATGTATTTTATAAAATGCTTTATATTTTGAAGTAGGACATAATATGTTTTGGAAACTTTTTGTATAAGATGTTCAATCAAGACATTATATTAGCTATTACATGTTACTTGAAAGAGAAAATCATGTCAAATTCAGTGTAACAGGAATAACTAACAGGGAGTGGTTACTAGAGAGAATCCCCCCCCCCCGCCCCCGTGGAAACTGCTGAAGAAGTAACTATGGGTTCCCAGAATATGCTTCTTCAAAGTATATTTCTTTGATTTTAACAGATTTTGAGATGGTTATTCATAGAAAACTGCAGACAAAATTAGCTCTGAAAGAATGTTCTTTGTAAAGGGAAATTTATATCCATCTACATTAGTAAGGTAAAGAGCAGATGTAAATAAGTTTTCTTTCCTGAGTTCCCCCTTTTGTAGAAAAAAATCCCTATCACAAGAAGAAAGAGATTAGAGCTCACACAGGGCTCAGAGATTTCCTGTTATATGAGAGATTTTTTATTCGTAATAAGACAACCCTTTTGTTTGTGTAAGCATTCCTCTCTTGAGCCTTTCATAGCTTGTCATCTCTTTGCCTCAAAAACCCCAATTTGAAATTTATTTATTTTCTGTAACTCAGAATGCCATAGTAGGTTCATCTATCTTACCTTTTGAGTCTTGTATTTTGTTTATGTTTCCATTTCTGCATGTTAATTTATGGATCTTCCCCTATTAATCTGTCAGTTATCAGTTCATATCTTTGACTAAAGTTGTCAGAACTTCAGAGAGAAAAGAATAAATTTAAAATGTCCCTCCTAACTACTGGTTACACCTTAAAAGTACAGGTTATTTAAAATTCTCCTACCATTTGAATCCATTGGGGATACTGAAAATGAACATGAAAAGAAAACTAAAATGGGGACAAGTGATCATGCAAAAAAAAAAAAAAAAAAAAAACCACAAGCACATACAAAGGGTATTAGAAATAAAATAAAACATCAAAAATTCCTTTGTAGGAAACCTCTACTGAATATTGAAAAAGTATAGGGACTCTATGACAGGGACTAAGTGACCAAGAGAAGATAAAAGAATGCATGTACTTAATGAAAATATCCATAAAATAAGGAATCTAATAGTCTCTTGATATGCATCTGGACAGAATGTAATTATCAGGTCATTCCAGTATTCTCAGATGCTTATAGTCAAAGGATGAAGGTGATCAAAAGTTCACCTAGGCAGTAGCTTGAAACATCCATATAAACCTTACTCCCCTAATACATTTTGATTTCACTTTGAAAAACTCTCATTGTGTTTTTCTTCTACTTCACAGCTATTGTTTCATATAGCTTATATATATATATATATAGCTGTATAGATAGCTATATAGATAGTAGCAAAACTAACAGCTGATATTAGTAAGAAATGATTGTCCCCATACTATTCTGTCAAACTTTTTATAATTAAAGCTAATATTGTTGGTAAATTTTTTAAATAAATAAAATGGTTTTAATTGATTTCAAATATATTCTACCATTTATATTTACCTTTTGTTATTGAAATATTGCTTTGACCTCAGGTCTAGCCTCAATTTCGCTATTAAACATTTTAACCTTTGTTTTGAAATATTGTTACACATATTGAAAAATTACAACAAAACTACAAATGTTACCATAGTCCTAGGATGAATGCCTGGGCTCTGAAAATCACAATAGAACAGGCTTGACTACTCTTCCCAATATGCCAATCAAACAGAGGAGCAGTGTTAAGGGTAGGAAAGAAGCTACAGAGGATTGAATATCTCTCCTCGAGGGACTGGCAGAAACCATAAGGTTTTATTGTTGGGAGTTTTCATGCCTGGGGCTTTACAGAGATGACTGTAAGTCATCTTGGCCAGACTGCAGTTTGGTTGATTATCTCAGAACTAATTCTGTGAAGTTCTGAGAAGGTTGTCAGTACTTGAGCGGGTAGTACAGTTCCTTTCCATCATGGGATGATTACTCCTGCTTAGAGGAGCAGCCTTGATTTCATCATAGGGTAATTACTCACACTTAGGGGAATGAATTTATCATGGGGTCGTCTGTTCTATGAGGCTTGCTTTTGCTCTTTGGTAGTTTTATTTCTTTGTTATAAAGATGCTTTTGAATCACATCTGTTTTTTCGGGAACTCAAGGTAAGTGTAGAAGAAAGTGGCTTAGGAAAAAAAAAAAAAAAAGAAACAGCAGCAAATGGAGTCAAAAGAGGAACAAAATGGTGTTAAGTCTGTAACTGGACCCTCCTTCACAATATTTTCAGAACCATATGAGAATAGTTTGTACAACAGAAGAAGAATAATCCCCATGATGTCATAATGGACTTCCCTAATAAAAGACATTAGCAAGAGGAAAACAAATTTTATTAACATATGTGAAATATATTCACATAATTTGGGAAGATACCCAGGAAATGAAGGCTCTGAGTTTGAGTTTATGTAGCATTATCAGAAAAGGACAGCAAACACTTAAATGGCAAGACAGAGGTAAAGAACTTTGGGTTTATAGGAGCAAAGGGAGAAGGCAAACAAATGACATATAAAGAGTAGTTAGTAAGACTTGTTATTGCAGATTTTCTGGTACCAGTTCCAGGCTCATAAGATTCCACAGTTATCCTTAGGTATTGATTTTTTTTTTTTCTCCTGCTAGAGGAGATTGGGTGGGGCAGGATAACTTTTGTCCTATAAATCTGTGTACTGCTTTTTAGGTCCTTGGAGGGAAGGCAGAGAGTTTTTATACATCTGTTTCTTAATTATCTTCAGCTCTACAAATCTTCATATTTGGGGAATGCATGTTCTTGTTTTCCGAAAGTCGCTATCATGTCATTCTTTATGACTTAAAATTTTAGTGTGCATTTCCAAAGAATAAGGATATAATTTAGAGAATACAGTTTTTTATGGTTTGGATCTGGAATATTCCCCCAAAAGCTCATGTGTTGAAAGCATGGTCCTCGAGTAAAACAATTTTCTTTTAGGCGATGATTGGGTCTTGAGGGCTTTGACCTCATCAATGAATTAATCCATTGATAACTGAATGGACTACTGAGAGGTGGGGCCTCGTTGGAGAAAGTAGGTCACTGGAGACTTGCCCTGGAAGGGTCTGTCTTTTCCTTGGTTCCACTCTCTATTTCGCAGATGCCATGAAGTGAGCAGCTTTCCTCTGCCATGTTTTTCCTTGTGCCATAATATTACTGCAGGGCAGTCAGCTGACCATGTACTAAGACCTCTGAATCCATGAGCCAAAATAAATCTTTCTTACTCTTAGTCATTCTTATTAGGTAGTTTGGTCACAGCAATGAAAAGACTAACATATCAGTATAGTTACCAAGTTAAGGAAATTTAATACTGATAATTGCTTATTGTAAGTATGGACTAATGAATTTTTATTATATTCAGTTCATTCTGATCCATTATTCTAATTGTTTTGATGCTTATTCATATTTGTCCAGTGCCTGGACTTTCAAACAACTCCTAGGATATTTTGACATGGTTTTCCCCACCAATTTTTTAGCATTTTTTGGACACTTAGTTTCTGGCACAGCAAATGTTCTGCAATCATTTTGTACCTACTTTACTCAAATTCCAGATTCAGAAATTTATCTGAGCTCTGGTTTCTTTTAGTGGATAATGGTATTTAGAAGCTAATATCTGGACACCAAAAGTGCTTATTGTTATTGGGGTGTGGTTTGGGTAGCTATTTCAGCAGAGGGTTGAAGGTAAGAGAGAGAGGGGGTTGTTTGTAAATCATAAGTCTATATTCGCTTCCAATTTCAGTCATACTGTCACTCATCACAGGGTTTCTCCTTGCCTTTCTCCACTGCTCTATTCCAGTAATAACTTGCTAACTTCAACACATTTACTGATTTTCTTAACTGTCTCAACATCAACACAATTACTTATTGGCTCTGTAATACTCTCTTGATCTGTTTTCTCTTGCTACAACAGAATACCTGACACTGAAGTTTATACAAAAATCAATGTGTATTTTGCTCATGATTCTGGTGATTAGAACGTACAAACAGCATGGTGCCAGCATCTGGTAGAGGCTTCCTGACTGCATCACAGTATGGCAGATGGCATCACTTAGTGGGAGTGCATCGGAAAAGATCAAGTCAAAAACCCAAGAGGGTCCAGACTCACTCTTTTATAATCACCTACTCTCACAGGAAGTAACCTACTCCTAAAGAACTCTAAAGATAATCATGGTCCAATCAGCTGCCCCTTCACTCTACTTCCTAAAGATCCCACTGCCTTACAATGTAATTACATTAGGAACATCAGCTTTCCAGGTTTTCAGCACGTGAACCTTTGAAGGACAAAGCAAGTCCAAATCATAACAAGTATCATGCAAAAACAAAAAAGTTTCAGAATTGTAATACACATATTGCTGTTACAACAACAACAAGAAGCATATTAAAAAAAGAAGTTTGTAGTTCAAAATTTGATTGTAATTTCCTTTTTCTTTGGAGTAAATTAAAAATATATATTTTGTTTTAAATATAAATATATATTTATATTTTAACCTAAATTTTTAATATTAATACATATTTTTTAATTTACTCAGGAACCCCTAGGGATTAGGTCTTCTCCACCCCAGTAGAACTATGTCATTGGTTTTAAATAGAATTGGATTTATTTGTTTCTGCTTATATTTGGTATCTTAAATATGAAGAAAATTGATATGCTTCTAAAAGGCAAAACTATGCATTTATAATATATTCTTAGAGAATTAAGACTCCCCTCACCTTTTCCAGTGTATTTAGCAGGACCTCTACTCTTTATAGGTAATTAATTTCATTGACTTCTAATTTATTTTTCTTCACCTTCCTTTTGCATAGCAAGTATGCCCATTTATATTTTTATTTGTATTTCTTTATACAAAATCAACACAATATATGCTGTATATATACAACATATGTATTTTATCCTTTATTGACATATAAAATATGCCTTTTGTTCTTTGCTTTTTATAGTTAGTGAAGATCCCTTCATATCAATTCCTAGAAATCATCATTTTTACAATTACATGGAAGTTTAATGTATAGGTCTAACATAGTTAACTCAGCCAATTTTGCAACTGTAAAAAAATTCTAAAATTAATGACCTTGTATAAATATCTTTTTTTATTATTGGCCAAATATCTTGAGGTTTCTGGGAGAAAAATAAAATGTATATGTAGTTTTATTGGATATTGATAAATTCCTCTATTTGGGGATTATACCAATTTCTGTTCTCATCAGCTATATGAGGGAGGAACAATTTCCCCTCAGCTTCACCAGCAGAAAAATATTGTCCATTTTGAATTTTCCCATTCTGATGATTGAGAAATGGTTTCTTAGTATAGTTTTAATTAAAAGGATATTCATAGTTAGCCTAACTGTGACAACCTTAAAGTAAGTTACTATTGTCTTGAGGTTTTAGGAAATAAAAATAGTGTAAATTACAGCATGAAAAGCTACATAAGGATTGGCTTAATTTTATGAAATTTCAGGAGAGACAAACATTTACTAGTTTTTTTTTTTTTTTTTTTTTTTTTTCCTGAGGAGTTCCTTTCCTTCTCAATTTCTTGTCATCTTCCATGAATACTGGTCTTGTGGTAGGGATCTC
The DNA here is from genome assembly GCF_902686455.1 of Sciurus vulgaris. NCBI lineage: Eukaryota > Metazoa > Chordata > Mammalia > Rodentia > Sciuridae > Sciurus > Sciurus vulgaris. The sequence continues at coordinate 61,938,333 of NC_136469.1, forward strand.
GGATCCTTCCTGTCTTATGTAGGCTCTTTTAAACCTTGTTCCAGGCTACCAGAGGTTATCTATCTGGATTTATGCTTTCTTATTGTTTTGTTTTGGTTGGGTTCTTTACTATGACAATTTTATTTTTTCTTTTCTTGTAGATGGAAAAAAAAAAGGGAATTTAGAGCTATGTTTCTAATAATACACACTCATCCCTTAATTCAGAGTTAATTAATTACTCTTAATTCGGATTAAAGAAGGACATATTTTCCATGACTGTAGTATCTGGGATGCCTTCTCCTCTTTCATATCTCCAAAGAGTACCTAGTCCGTTCCCTCTGTCAAAGGACATGGAGCTCAGTCCTCAACAATCATGTCTTTCACTTTTTCCTTGTTGAACATGTCTACTGTAAGAAGGAAAAGAAGGAAGTCTTCACAAAAAATTTTAACATTTGATTATGAAAGAGTATATCTTGCTTTGGTTTTAGACTGTCTAGTAATAGGTCTGCTGAGAAGAGTTATTACTTCATAATTAGGAAACTTGAGTAATTTTCCCAAGATCTCATAGTTGCAAAATGTTGGAGTTAGAATTTTAACTTAGACTAATCTGCATCCAAGACCAAACTGTAGCATGCTGTTTCAGAAAACAAGTTACTCTAGAGATCAGCCATGGAATCAGCCATCTAGTAGAACATCATCTGTTTAGGCCTAGCCAATGGAAGTTGACACTGTCTAAATATTATCTCCCTACAATTCATATCTGTCTGGTGAGTAAGAAAGATTGGGAATTGTTGGGTGGGCATCACTTGGATCAACTAAGAGATCTTGCAGAAGATACAGGCAGAGAAATTAGAATAGGGAAATGCTTTGCATACAATAAACTCTTGTACTATGTGTGCATTATCTGTTGTACAATGAAGATGACTGATTTTCCTCCCTCTTTGTTGAAGCTACATTACTTATGGGAAATAACATAGAATATTTACAGGTAATATTAGTCAAGCAGGAGCTGAAACTTTTTCATCAAAACTCCAAACTGGAACAGGAGGGTTGAAGTTGATATACACTGCACTAAATGCAAAATAAGTAAAGTTCAGAAAATCAGAAAATTAGGACAAAGGTCTATGAGGTCACACTTTAATTTACTCAGAGAAGACAAAGTCAGTTGAAGTGGAATGGCTCTTGGAATTTTCAGAGGACGAATAAAGAACAGACAATGATTGTGGAAAGGCAGTGGATTTGAAAAAAATTTCATCAGTGAATAGAAACACCAGATTCCCACTCATTTTATCCTTTCTGCTGTCTGTTTGTGGGCCTAGGTCACAGGGTATTGCAAATGAATAAGTGCACAGCATTCCTACTTCAATGGAAAAATAAAAACATTGGACTTGGAGGAATAATTTTTTAAATTATTTTTTTAAATTTATGAAGACCAGAAATTTATTAATTTAATTTCCACAGTTCTGGAAGCTGAACAAAAATAAACCGTTGTGTTTTAAAAACATACAATTAAATTTTGAATCAAGGAATATAATAGATTCTATTATTTTAAATATATTTAATTCTTAATTTTATAAAAGTTATTTAATCTTTAGTAATGTTTAAAAATAGATACTAGTTTCAATTTCTAATTTTTTTTTCCCTAAGAAAAATAAAGAAAATCTCACCAGTAAAGTAACTACTGATAATGTAGCCCAAATTTGTAGCAAATTACCCCAGATTTTTGGAGTTCAGTTCATTTCTCTTTAATAGAGTTTATTCTAAATAGAGCAGTAATAAATGAATATTTTTTACTTGTTCAATCATTTGTTTAGACTTTATGATCATGTAACATAATCACAGAAAAATAAAGCTGAAACAGAATATTTTAAAGAATGATATTATAGTATTTATCTATTGTTGTTTGATATTTTACCCCAGCATTAGCAGTATAAAACAAGTTTCATCATCTCACAGTTTCTTTTATTGAGGAATATCAGCACAGTTTAGCTGGTCCTCTGGCTCTAATTCTTTCTTGAGGCTGCAGTTCTCATGTCTCCTAGGCTGCATTAACAATGAGATATGACTGGGAAGGAACCATTTCCTGTTGGCAGGATTTACTTCCTCATTGGCCACTGGACTGAGGCCTCAGTTTCTGTCTTGCTGTTGGCTGGAGGGTGGCCTCTATAGCAACATACAAGACAGCTGAACTCCCTCTGGGGAAGTGAGCCTAGAAGAGCCAGACATTTTGTAGCTAAGATGGATGATGCAGCCGTTTGTAAAATATTCTCAAAAGTGATAGTGATTTCCCACACTATCTTCCTTGGAAAAGAGTCGCCAGTCCCAGCCCACACTCAAGTAGGGGGTTACACAAGGTCAAATATATGGATAGGTGAGGATTTTCATGGCCATCTTAGAAGGCTGCCTATTGTATATTTTCCTGTACCTCCCTCACCCCCATTTAGGATTTTGACTAATTATAAGATAGGATTTACATGATCCACAAATCATAAGTAATGTTTTCCTATCATGTTAATTATCAACTTTATTAATTCATAGACCATAAATATTTGTTGAGAAAATCTGAACTCACACCATGGAATGACCCTGTACATGACATTGTATGGATTTTATCATATGGATTTGCATATCTAACAGTATATGGATTTATTAGGCACATATCTACAGCCACTCTAAAAGATATACTATAGAGTTCTAATACAAAATGACAACTCCTTGTTTAAAAAATGCAAGAAAGGCTAGTTTGACTTTGGAAGTAATCTGTGTTCTACTTTAATCTTTCCTCATTTGCGATCCCTTTCTATATCTTTCTTCTTTGTGTTGATGTTTCTTGTATCAGAATCCTTATTCTATTTGCAAGAAATTCTCAGTTCCTGCTAATGCAATCGCTCAAAGGTCATTTTAAGTACAGTGTTTATAAATTGATTTCTGCAGTCTTTGCTTCTTTTGCTCCAATACACCCTGCAAAATGTTGCTGCCTGTGTTAGTTGTTAACCTCAGGAATGACTTTTGTCTATTTGCTTGGCCCCATAGTTGCTTCTCTTGCCTGAGAAATCTGTGTCTGCCCTTGTGTCTTTTCTGCCATTTTATTTCTCTTTCTGATGCTAAGGTTAAAGGGATGTTTTACATTTTATTCCTTTTGGCACAATGAGACAGTTTTTGGGTGTCTGAGTTGAAATGTGACCCTGCCATATTTTCAGTACCAGAACACCAGAAGAATCTCAAGAGTAATCCTCTTTACAGCATTTTGTAGTCACTGTTTTTGTATGTCACTGTGATGATGATAACATAGAAATAAATGATAGTCTGCTGATTTCATCTGACAAATTGTGGAAAACTTTTATTATCATAATGGCAAGTGCTTCATTTGACTCCCTTTCTTCCAATCTCTGATAGCTGACTAGGGAATTACAAATGAAGAAGCCTTCTTTACAAGCCTATTTTCTAAATGAGGAACCATACACTTCCTCAGTTTATACAATTTAGTTTTATACTGGCACAAACTTCCTAATAGATATGAGGGTTTGTTTGTTTTTTTAACATAAATTAATGTACTTTATTGGTATATAAATCTTTTCTCTTTGGTCCTCTTATTTAGTGACCTTTATTCAAAAAAAAAAAATAAAGGACTTAATAAAATAAATATATACATGGTTTCAAGTTCTTGTTTTAGTCTTTTTATTCCTTCAGTCTTATAAAAAATAACTGTAGAGATAAGCGGGAAGAGACATGTTACTTTATTCTAAGACAGAGAAATGGTTATTGTGTTTTTATAGTTATTGTTTGTTTCTCAAATGGTGCTATATATCTTACCTTTCTGTTTTAGTTTAATGTAGAAAAATCTTTTAAGTTAGTGTTCTGACCTACTAAAGACTTGAATTTTTGTTGAGGGAGCTGCAAAAAAATATGCAGATTGTGTGAATTCAGGTGTGTGATGTTTTCAACAGCCTACAAATCATAAAATGCAATTTTCTCCTTTTAGTGCCAAGTTCATGATACTAAATGGCTTAGAAAATTGTATTAGGTAATTTTCTCTAGTGCATTTGATGCAAATTGCACTAATATTATGAAGTGCCTTTGTTTAAAACATTTTCTTTTAAGTTAGATAAATTAAAATTTCTGAAAGATACAATTGGATCAAGATGAGTATGATTAGGAAGTTGGCTTATTCCTCTCCAATAACATTAAATATGGTTAATTCCATGCATTACTGATGTAAACCTAAGTAACTTCACCATTTACTCTAATGACCACTTTCTTGCATCTCTATTAGTAAATGAAGAGTGCTTTATCTAATATTTATGCAATAAGGTCTCCTTATTTCTTAAGATATATGTAGGAGATGTTACCAGTAGTTTCCATAAAAATGTTTTCAAATAGCTATTTTCAGAAATACCTAATGATGACCACATCCTTTTTAGGGGTTTCAAAGAACTACACTGGAATATGAAGCAAAATAAGATGATTATGTCTTATAATACTCAGAAAAGGGATGTGTGTTATGCTGAAAATTTTATGGAATGATAAAGATCTTTGTGAAATGATAAGTTGAAACAAAGGAATGATATAGGCAGAAAACTTACTCATAGCAAAACTTTGTCTTTGTTGTCTTCTATCTATAAAGATCTTATCATCTATTTCTAGAAGACTATTTTGTTCATACTGCTCTAAATCTGTTTTGTGCTCCCATTTTGAGGTTCTACTTAGGTAGGACCTAGTGTATATTGAATGCTTAACATTCTGTGAACACTCAATTAATAAATGTGGGTTTTGCAAATTAATCTCCGAAAGTATCATCTCCTGTTATTCTTATGTTAGCATAACTGTAAATAATTGTTCTTAGTTTCTAGGTTAAAATGGCAGACAAGGTGTTATCTACCTCCCTTCTCATCATTACATTTTCTACAGTACTTTTACAGGAAAGAAAACCTAACATGGTAATTAACCTTATAGAAATTTCAGTCCCTTAACCTGTCTAAGATTCAGGGACATCCTACTATTATCCTCAGTATCACATTACCAAGTGTAGGGAAGGAAAAATATTATTTCCTCCATCCTTCATAAGTTTTTAGCTGGTATTCCCTATAACAAAAGACAGATGAATAAGAGAAAATCAAATAGAAGTTTAAAAGCATGTTTACTTCTTTTTAAAATTTTTTTAGATGTTGATAGACATTTATTTTCTTCATTTATTTATATGTGGTTCTGAGACTCGAACCCAGTGCCTCACACAAGCCAGACAAGTGCTCTACTACTGTACATGGGAGATCATTCAGAGAAATGAGTAATTCTCAAGAGTAGAATTCAAACAGTTGTCTTAGAATTCAGCCTTAATTACCATAGTTCTCTGAAATGCAATAAGAAAAGTATGGGGAAAGATGTAGCTAAAAATAAGATGGACCAGAAAAGCATAAGAGTAAGGTTTGTTTTGAAAATTTAAGTGGATGCTTTTTCCACTGATTAAGAGTCTCTAGTGATTTAGTCATCGCTTCTTTTCCTGATGTGGAGAGGGACACACAAGGACAAATGTGCGTTTCTTTTATAAATGCAAAATTCTGTTGTAAAGGATCACCTTTCAGAGCTTCTTTTGTGTCTCTAGTTTCTCAAAATAATCAAAGTATGCCACAGAGGCCTGTTTGAGATGGCATATTCTGAAGTCTGTCACCATTCAGTGTCTTCTATTCAGATGAAATGAGATGAAAGATGGTTGCAGCCAAGCCTGTTCAAAGGAATAGTAACATAATCTTAACAAATCGATACTTTTTGAGTACTGCAGTTAGATTTTATATCTAATTATAATAATATTATCACTGGAATTTTAAAGTCTTCCTTTATCATTCCTGAAGTTCTAGTATATACAAAAGTTTACAACTGAATATTAGCCCAAGCTCAAAATTTTCTTATCACTTTGTTGAGAGATAATTTTTTAAAAAGACGGAGAAGAATCTTAGGTTTATGAATAGAAAAATGGGGGTGATGTTGGCTATATGGCAGACTAAGAAGCCCTGTACTTCCTCATTCCCCCTAATAAACTGATTGAACAGCAATTCATGGGTACATTCCCTTTGTGGGAAATTCAGAAACTAGCATTAAGGCTCCTCCACCTCCAATGAACACAAAACAAAATTCATTGTAGCTTATAGGAATATTCAGAACACCTTTCACCAGAACACTTCCTTTTGGCATAGCATCATACAATCAGGAAGAGGTACCCTCACTCCATTTGTCCAGGGGACAGAAAGGTTTCGCTTTTAAGTCTAGTACCCCAGCTTTTTCAAGCGGACTTTTTTGGAGTACTACCTCAGTGTTGGGGTTCTGATGAGACTGGCACAGTCTAACTGATTGGGAGAGAACAAATAGGACAATGTGGGACCAGCACACACAACATAGATCCTCTTCACTGCTCATCACAGAGTAAGCTGCTGAAAAAATCTCAGTTCTCATTTCCTGCCTGGGAAGGGAAAGAATTTATGTGTGTCTAACACCCCAAGCTCTCCAGGACTGTCCAAAGAATATGAAAGTGAAATTGAAGTATTGGGAGTCACTAGAAGTTATTCATAATGATGTTTTAATACATAAATATAATGGTAAGAAATTAAATACAGACATTAGGACTCTTAAGATGTTGGAAATGCAAGTTGGAAATTAAATGTGTAAAGTATCTCCTACCACAGATTTCTCAATAATCCATGCCTGAAAGTTGGGATAATGACATTGAGGATAGTACTGAGAAAAATGGCATATTATTGTTACTCTCTTAAGTTTGGTTTACAAATGCTTTTGAATAGAGTAGTCCAAAGAGAGAATAGGCTAAACCAAAAAGAGGAGTTTATACACACTTTTGATCAGAGCTGCCTGCTATTGCCCAGGAAGACTTGGGGCTGAGACCGAATAGTCTTATGATTTTATAGATAACAAAGTGTCAGGAAAAATGAATTTTCCAGAGATATTGCAGATCTTCAATAGTAGATTAAATTTGAACCCAATTTCCTACACACCCAGTCCAGTATTTTTTTCCTATATGACCACAATCATTTTTATCGAAAATGTAAGTATTTATGTGGATGTGTCTTATAAAGAACACAAGTAACAGTAAATGTTGGCGAGGATGTGGTGAGTAAGGTACTCTCAAACTGTTGGTGGGACTGCAAATTGGTGCAACCAATATGGAAAGCAGTATGGAAATTTTGTAAAAAACTTGGGATGGAACCACCGTTTGACACAGTTATCCCACTCCTTGGTCTATACCCAAAGGACTTAAAAACAGCATACTACAGTGACACAGCCACATCAATGTTTATGGCAGTTCAACTCAAAATAGTCAAGCTATGGAAACAACCTAGGTGTCCATCAAAGAATGAATGGATAAAGAAACTGTGGTATCTATACACAATGGAATATTACTCGGCCATAAAGAAGAATGAAATAATGGCACTTGCCGTTAATGGATGAAACTGGAGAATATTATGCTAAGTGAAATAAGCCCATCCCAAGAAACCAAAGGCAGAATGTTCTCTCTGATTTGTGAATGCTAAAACAAAACAAGGGAGTTTGGGGAAGGGAATGATATAAATCCATTGGATTAGACAAAGGGAAACAAAAGGAAGGGAGGGGAGAAGGGAATAGGAAAGATATTAGAATTAATAGAACATAACTTTCCTAACCAAAGTTAGGAAAATACCCAACTAGGGTAACTTTGCATCATGTACAACCACAAGAATGGAATCCTAAATAGAATAAGTTTTACCCTATGTATGCATAATTTGCCAAAATACATTCTACTGTCATGTACAACTAAAAAGAACAAACAAAAAATTTAAAAATGTAAGTAAATACTGAACATTTGTATTTGAAAAGGAGACCTCAGAAATGGTGTATTTATATAAAAGTAGTCCTGGGATATGTTCACAGTTGTCATGGTTTAGAGTCAATATTCACAGAACTATTTGTGTAGCTTATATCTCAGTTTCACATGAAGAAATTTTGTAATATTTGATAATGATACAAAGGGAATGACTTGCCTTCACTGTATCTATAATAGTCTAGTGATTATTTTTGAGTATTTACAGCAACATAATATTGCTTTAAAATAATGAAGTAGCCATGATACACCAATATGTTAGAAAGTAGAAGAAAACAAAAACAATTTTGTTTTCTGCCATGATTAGGAATGCTTCCAACTAAACAATTCATTTCAGATTGTGCCACTTTCTCAGACCCTTGCCATTAACATCTGTATTATAAAGATATAGAATGTAAACTATTAACTACATCTGTAATAGAGAAAATTAGAGGTATACTCAAGAACTCTAGACAGGAGCACTACTGTTTACTTCCATAATGGGGCTAGATTACCCAGAGAAAGGCTTCATTGAAAAGGGTCTTGTGATTGCAGGTTATTACTCTAATAGAAAGTGATGATCTGGTTTGATTTGCTTTAAAACATGACTCAGTATGACTTGATCTTTCTTAAGACTCAGGGCCCAGATATCAGAAGTGTCAAATAAACTAATTTTGCTGAACTGCTACTATCATAAAAGCAATTGCTTGTATGCTTCTGAAAACTTGAAATAATATTTCTCATATTTGTTTTACTGTTATTATTCATATCTAAAAGCTCAGTGTCCTTCATTTTTCTTCTTTAAAGTTTTCTCCAAAAGTATAAAGATTTAATGTATAGTTTTCATGGATTTAAAAAATCCAAACTCTAAAAATATTCTAAATATCAACAGATATCTTTTATGTTTCCCCTAGTTCAGCATTAAACTCATTTCATATGCTTACTAATTTTGAAAAGAATTCGATAGCAGAAAAAACACATTTTGATAAGGACCGATCTGTTCTTTGTTATGATGTTCAGTCAGAGAAAGTGGGATATCTTAGAAATCAGAATCAAAGTGGGCCACAATGTAGAAGAAAGAGACAGAAGCAAATATCAATTGCCTAGGAAAATTACTGTCTCACACATTTCTAGACCCATAATGGCTCTAATTGATAATAAAACCCTTTATTACATTATCATGTTTTCTTTATGCTTATTCTATATAAGAACTCTTCTAAGTGATTCTCATATGGTTTGTTGACGTCTCATAATTTTATTATACATATTTTACAGGTAAGGAAACTGAGACCAAGAGAGGTGAAAAAAATTTCCCAAGTTCACCCTGATATGACCTGAGCTACCCAGAAAAGAATAGATACCTATCAGTCATTATTTGAATATTGGCTACACAAAGTTCCTTCTATTCAAGTGGACAAAGATTAGATTATCTTTCTTGCCTATCAGAGTACATTCTCAACTCCAGAAGGGTTTATAGACAAACCCAATCCCCAAGTCTTTTTGATATGAAATGAACTAATATAGACATTTATTGTGCTTTATTTGTATTTTAAAACTGTGTATATTTAAATTAATCCCTCTTAAATGTTACATTGTTCATCATCTATCTTCCAAATTTATTGAAATATTAAGAATCTAGAAAATATCATATGACATTAATTAGACCTCTAAGTTTTTGATCTTCTCTTAAATTTATTTAATGGGTATAATAAGAGGTACTTTAACCTACAAGTGACAGGGAAAGTACCTATGATATGAGAGACACACCAATCCTATTTACTAGCTTGAATTCTTCCTTAAATAAATATCTACACATTTGAAAATTGTCAGACATTGAGTAAAATAATTTTATAATAGTGTTATTTTGTCCAGGTACATGATTAGGAGCTCCTCATTTTGAAGTTAAAATTTGAATAGTAATAACTATAATCACATAGCCATTAATGAGGGAGCAGAGAGTAGAATTTAGGTTTCCTATGGAGACATTCAGTGGAGATTGAAATTTGTTTCATCCTAATGCAAATTGAAGAAATCAACAGTAGATACTGAAAAAAGTGATTACAAAACCACATTCTAAGAAGAAATTATGAGTAAAAACTCAGAAATGGCATAGCATGGTATTTACTCATAGCAATAGTCTGAGCAAATTGAGAGCCCTCTTTCATGTAGCACAAGTGATTATGTTTCAAAATAACTCTATTTACTACATCTATTCTACAATCATAGAAACATTTGTTAATAACATAGGTAATGGTAACTATTTCATTTTTAACATTCTGTACATGGTGGCAAATAAAAAACTAGCATAAGTTTTCCTAAACAGAACTATTTTTTCTAACTGGAACTTATAAGCCCAAACCACTCTTCTCTGCAATCTTTTCACTTCAAATATTACCCTGGATTTATCTGTGATATATAAACTGTCTCGTTCTAAATAATCATGCTTCTTTATTCTTTTCTTTACTTATTTCTTAGGCATATGAGATCTGTCCCCCACTATATTATAAGCATTAAGGCACTATTCTATCTTTATTTTTTCCTATCTTTCTACCCAAACCAATTATTAAAGACATCATACTAGAGATTAAATAGCATAATAAATGTTTAGGAATGAGTAGCTGTCCAAATACTTTTATATATATCATTTCTTTTAATCAGTGCAACAACCCTATATGACAAAATATAATTTTACTACTTTACTGAGAAAGAAATTGAAGTTCATATAGGTTAAACCATGTAGTCAAAGTCATAAATAAACTCTATTAGTTTCTTAGGACTACCGCAATAAATTACCATAAACTTGGTAGCTTAAAGCAACAGGAAGGGTGATGGAGTAAGACAAACATCATTACCCTATGTACATGTATGATTACATGAATGGTGTGACTCTACATCGTGTACAAGCAGAGAAATGAAAAGATACTCCATTTGTGTACAATGAATCAAAATGCATTCTGCTTCTATGCATAACTAAATAGAACAAACAATAAAAAAAACAGGAATTTATTCTTTCACAGTTCTAGAGACCAGAAGTCTGATATCAAGAGATCAGCAAGTCCACATGCCCATTCAGAACTTTGAGGAATTTTTTCTTCCTCTTCTGCTCCCTTGGTTCTTCCAGTTTCTGATGGCTTCTGAATTCTTTGACTTGTGCAAGTTTAATTCCAAATATCTTCTCCATAGTCACATAGCCTTCTTCTCTGTTGGTCTCTACATGGCCTTGTTTTCTTATTAATATCATTTGATTTAGGGTTCATCCTAATCTAAATGACCTTGACATCCTTACTTTTATCGGCAAAGAACCTTCTTCTAAAGAAGGTCTGTTCCTTTGTTCTGGATAGACATATCTTTTTGGGGCCCACAATTTGGCTGACTCCATTTACAGATACTAATGAGTCATGCTAAGTCTTAAATCTATGTATTCATTATTTATTTCTAGGCTCTTTATAGCTATTTATTATAAGATGAAAGGCTATTTTGGAGTGACTTTCATCTACTTAGATATAGTCAAGTTAATTTTTAGCAGGTCAGAAAATATTTACATTATTGTGCTTGCCCTTATTTAGTTTTAACTAGACCTAGATATTGTACTAGTGAATTAAATATATATAAGAAATACAATATTTCATTTAAGTCTCATAACAATGGTGATACACACACACACACACACACACACACACACGCCTATTCTCATATGTTACACATAGAGACATTGTGTTTAAGTTTGGCTGAAAAACTTACAAAGATCACAGTTGATAAACAGCAGTGATTAAATTTGTATCCTGATCTCTTTACCACAAAAGTCATCTGTGATACCATATCTGAACCTATTTTATTTCATATCCTGAGTAAAGTCCTATGTTAGATGTCTTATAACTTCTCAATTCAGTTTGTCCAGAGTGATAATTATCTTTAAGCCAACGCAGTGTCTTATAGTGGTTCCTAGCTCGCCTCTTCATTCATCCTTGTGTTTTCTGCATTCCATCTACACAGTTCTCTTTTAGTTTCTTGAATATATCTTGCCCCTCTTACAACAGGTCCTTGTTACCTGATATGCAGTACCTGACTCTCTTTTGTATTCTGTCTGTAAGAATTTTAGGCCTAAATTAATAATGTGAACTATAGATTCAAAATGGATGAAAGACACAGAACAATGAGGCATTTATTCTTTAATAATAAATCAATGTTTATTCTTTTTTAAAATATTGAGAATATAGCAGTGAACCAAACAAACTAGATAACAGCTTAATGGAACTGGCCTTCTGGTGGAAAAACATAAGCTTCTCTGTCACTGTGCTGATGCTCCCTTATTTTCATTTTTTTCTTTTGCTTCCGTCACATCAATATTATGTTCTAATAGTTTTTCTCTAGCAATTTTTTTTGTCTCATTTTCTACTTCATGCTTTAAAGACTTTTCTATGCTCCCTTCTTGTCTCATTTTGAAAAATTTCCTGAGGATAGTTTACCAGTATTTTTCATGCTTAAATATGGAATTAAATCTTGATACTCAAGGAGTCACCTTCTCTGACTTATGTAGTACCATATATTTAACTACTCACTGACATCGTTCTAGGAATACTTGCTGGCAACCCTTACTCAATACCTTCCCCACCTCCCCCCAGTTTTGTCCCCCACTTTGATTTTCTATGTAAGTAAATGATACCAAACTTAAAACTAGTTTATTTGACCTTTTTCTTCACTACCAACCTTACTATTCAATCAATGAAACTTGATGGTTCTACTTGCTACATGTTTCTCTAAGTTTCTTTATTCATGCTTAATATCAACTCTACTCATGATCATCAATCCCTCAGAAACCATGTAAACTCTCAGGCTTCAGTCTTTCTCCCCATTTCTAACCCCAATCTATGTTGTATGTTACAGCCAAAGTACTTTCTATAATTAAGATTTATATTGTGCGTGTGTGTGTGTGTCTTTCGAGACCCCTCATATTAGGAAATGGGTGTTCCAGAAAGTTTTATGTGATACCCTAAATTTGTTGCCTTTTCTATGTGTTCTTATAGTATTATATACTTGTAGACTTTGTTGTTTCTTTTTGTACATTGTAGTATAACTGCCTGTGGGGTTGGTTTAGTGACATTGGGGTTGGTGTCTTCACTGTTCATTAGTTTGTTTCTAGCATCTAACACAACTACTGGCACACAGAATATATTGCTTAATCACTGAGTGCTTCTAACTCCTTAGACTTTTTCAATGTTATCTACTTAATTTTAACTGTATTTTCTTCACATGGTAAATGAGTCTTTAAAAGGTTTTTTGTTTTGGATTATATAATGTAAAGAATTAGATACACCCTACTTGACATATTGAATACACCAAACATTTCCCCCTCCATCTTCCTTTCCAAATCTATACTCCAAAATGTAGGAATAGTCAAAGAAAAAAATTACATTGCTACTTCTAACTGATCATATTATTTAATGTACTGCATATCATCTTCAGATGTAGCTATAGGTCATTAGTTTTAAACTGCTAATCTTTTTATGTCATTTTATTTATAATACCACTTAGGATATTATAAATTATTACAGTACCCTTTACAATGGACTTTTCATAGAAAGATATTAATAATCAATATACATTTTATCTATATTTGTCTACCCTCTAATATAATTGGATTACATTTTTTCTGTTACCACAAAATGATCCTTATAAATATAGGTAGAGTACCCAATTGGTTTTGCTATTAGTATTCATTATCTTATATACTATTACATATCACTTTAATTTTTCCCTTTCTCGACTAAATTTGTCCTTCGACCTTTTATCATAAAGACTGCCTCATTTTCCTTACAAGTGTAATGGTTTCTCATTGCTTTGCTTGTTCTGTTTTTCTATATAGCTTCAAAAAGATAAGATGACTAAGATGATTACTATAGTACTATAGTTAAGATAAAAAGATATTATTGATTCAGAAATTGAGGTATTATACTATGTGTGTCCTATTTCTGGCCTCTTTTAATATGGTTTAATACCTCATTCCGTTTTTATTGCCTCTTGGTAGTGAATGAATGTCTTCATTGAATTGTACAAAGAGATACATAAATCTTATTCCTGAGAAAATTACATTTAGTTCAGAGCTCATCAATGTGTATGAGTAATTTGAATTTATTTTTTAAATGTGCTTTACCTTTACATATTTTAAATGGATTTTATCAACCTTTGTGTTTCTTAATTATCTTACATTGTTAGGTCTTTTTGGAATTCAACCAATTTCCCTGATCTTAAGAAAATTAAAACAAATTTTTCCTGCAAATTTTAAACTTCACCTTTTTTTTTTCCAGATCATTAATGAAAGTACTGAATAAAAGACACAGGGTTCTGGATCCTAGACTAACCCTGCTAATTAACCTCTTTGCTTCCTGAGGATTTGAAACTTATTTCCACTCAATTTCTACCACTTAACTTGTTTTTAATGGTTTAGGGCCATCCCCAGGGGGATAGAGGGCCCTGAGCAAATCATTTTGCAATCTCATTGCTTAACATTTCTAATCTAATGAAATCCTGTGAAAGTTAACATCAAGGACATCTTTAAAGTATAAAACTCCTAGGAATTATGTGTAAAAACAGCTATTGCTTATTGGTGTTAATTCCCTTCCCAAACCCTCCTCCAGTGCTTCGCAAATTTTAGAATTCATAGAGAATCACCTGCGGGAGCATGTTACAAATGTAGATTTGTATGCCTCCCCTTAAATGTACTGAATCATATTTTGGTTTACTCACTTTATCTTAACAAAAAAGGAAAAGAAAAAAAAGAGTCTAGAGGAATTCCAGTTGTCTAAGCTTTTACTCAAAATGTAGTCAAGGATCAGAAGAATCACTATCACCTGGGAGTTTTTTAGAAATAATCTCAGGCCCTTCCCCAGGCCACTGAATTAAAAGTCAGATTTTGCGGGGGAGGTGGAGTACTGGGGATTGCACTCAGGGGCACTCAACTACTAAGCCACATCCCCGCCCTATTTTGTATTTTATTTAGAGACAGGGTCTCACTGATTTGCTTATCTCCCCACTTCTGCTGAGTCTGGCTTTGAACTCTTGATCCTACTGCCTCAGCCTCCTGAGCCTCTGGGATTACAGGCATGTGCCACTACGCCTGGCTAGAAGTCAAATTTTTGACCATGGTTTAGTTGAATATTTGCCCATGAAAATTTGAGAAGCACTCTACAGACCACACTTTAAGAAAGTACGGTATAAGAAAATGTCACCTATGTCAGTTTGCAGTGCCAGTTATTTATTTCTTTTCCCCCTCAACTCTGTTTTCTCCTCTAGCATTTATATTATGATGGGGTGGGGAATAAGTTGTAAACCTTTTTGGATATGTTTCTCCTTGTAGCGTACTAATGTGTGAGCAGTAAGTCACATTTATCAAGAAACCATTAATAACACAAATATTTGAGCCCTATCAGAATCTATGCTTAGCATGTTCATTTATTAATAATTAGGATATTTGATTTCTAACATTTGTTTAAGCTTATCAATACTACATTTAAATTGAATTTTCAGAATTAAATCAGAGCTACTTTAGATAAGAAAATTGACTATACAGACTTACATGCCTTTCTCTTTTTATAAATGCAGTTTTCAGCTATATATTCAGTCCCTTTCTTTAATAATAAATCAGAAAGATTGATATGCTTTTTCCATAAGTTTCGGCCAAAGGGATTTTTTTCTTTATACATTAAGTTTCTTTTTCACTCCCTAGAACTGAGTCTTCTGTTGTATTTGCCTAGAATATAGTATTGATTAGGTTCAGAAATAAATAATTATTTTTTGTCATTCTTGTATTGTTTTCTTTTACCTGACAGTCTAGAAAAACAAAGGTAGTGGTATACTGAGTTCATAATTGTGTAAAAATGAGTATACTTTATATCACTAATATGAAAGTCAATTCTTAGTTAAATGTCTTAATTATTCTAAGTCTCTTAGGGAAATTTTTTAATAACCACAATAAAGTGTCAATCTAAAATCAGTTGGCATCTAACATTAATTCATGTATCTGTATGCATAGTTCAATGACACAGGTGCGTGATACTGATACATGAGAGAGAGAGAGAGAGAGAAAAGGGGAAGAGGGGAGAGGAGGAGAAAAAAAGAGAAGAGAAGAGGGAGGGCCCCAGTTGGTAGATGGAAAATGAGAATCATTTAGTGAAGTACACTTTTACTCTGTCAGTATGGCACAAGATATTGCAAAAATCTAAGAATTTATAGAATTTGGTTCATTAGGAAATATTATCTAGGTATTTCCTAATAATTTTATAGGTAGCTTTTGGCATAAAAGTTCTGGCACTGTGATTAAAAAAGACATATCATTTAAAGCAGTAGTAATATAATTATTTTAATAATGTATGCTTAGCATTTTAGTGAGTCAAAATGATACAGTTTAAGAAAGTGTTTTTTATAAATTTCAGATTTCTTAAATTTCGATGTATCTATAATTGTAGCTAAAATATTCACATAACATAAAAATGTGAAATATATTAATTAATTTGATTTATTTTGCGACCAATGACATCAGCATTATATTCCTCCCAGTTGTAAATAAAATTTTTGTAGGGTTTTAAAATGTGACTGTATCTTTTCAAGGAAAATAAAATAGAAAGGTTGTCATCTATTTGATGACATAAAGCAGCATAAGAAAGAAAATGAAATACAGTGCTCTATCATTAGACACATAGCCAAAATAAAGGTTGCATTTCTCAAATAAAGAAAACCATGTGGAAAAAGTGCTTTGTGGAACACATATTGAAATATAATATAGATTAATTATATTCATTACAGTGTAGGAGGGAAATAGAACGTGCCTTAAAGGGGTGATAGAAATGATTTATTCAGTAAAATAAGCTCGTGCTAGGTTACATTTGATTGAATATGCTTACACTACTAAAACAATGAATAAGAAAATAAGTTCAATTTTTTAAGAGAAGATAAGCATTAAATACTCATAATAGTAATAAATTTATGCATGGCACAGTTGTGCAACTGTTTAGAAATACCCATTATACTTAGCATATTTTCTTATAGAATATAGGAATTTAGAAATATAGATAATCACATAAAGAGTCAGAAAAATGCATGTTAGGGATTCACAACACTATTCAGAAAATGCATAAATTAAATAGTGGGAAATAAATTCATGTGTTCAACTTAGTATCTATAGCCTCCTGGAATATCAAGCTCTTTATTGAATAAAAATACATTTTAAAACTTGTTGCATTGAATTTTCTATTGTTCTTTCACTTTTCTTAGTTAATTTTATTTACAAAGTTGACATATAGGTTTTCATAAATGAGTGGGAATGTGTGGTATTGTCTTTCTGTGTTTGTCTTATATCACTTAACATCATGTTTTCCAGATATGTTGTTTAAAATAACAAAATTTCATTATTTTTATGGCTAAGTAATGTTCCCATTGAGTAAACATACCATAATTTCCTTATCTAATTACTCATTGAAGGACTTCTGGGTTGATTCCAGAGACTAACTGTGGTGAATAGTGCTACAATAATCATGAGGGTACAAATATCTTTTTAGTATGATGATTTCCTTTGGGCATATACCCCCAAGTGGAATTATTAGATCATATGGTAGTTCTATTTTTATTTTTCATGTCTTCATAAAATATTTCATTGAGTATGTTTCATAGTGAATTTCTAGTTATGGACTCCTTAGCTTCTGTATATCATGGTAGGTTTTTATTTCATCCTCAATTCCGAAGTTTAATTTTCTGGGTAGAGTATTCTTGTTTGTCATCTATTTTCTTTCAGAGCTTGGTACACATTATTCCAGGCCCTCCTAGCCTTTAAGGTCTTGTTGAGGAATCAGTTGAAATCCATATTAGCTTCAAAATTGTGTGTGTGTGTGTGTGTATGGCATATATATATATATATATATATATATATATATATATATATATAAATATGACAACCCCAAGGACAACATTTTACTGAATACTGAATAGAGAAAAGCTGAAAGCATTTCCTGTGAAAACTGAAACAAGAGAAGAATGTGTATTTTCACCACTCCTATTCAACATGGTCCTTGAAACTCTAGCTAGAACAGGAGGAAGAAAATTAAAGTGATACATATAAGAAAAGCTCAAACTATCTGTTTGCTTATGACATGATCCTATATTTAGATGATCAAAATCTCCACCAGAAGACTTCTAGAACTGATAAATGAATTCAGCAAAGTAGCAGGACACACGATTGACACTCATAAATTAATAATTACTTTCCTACACTCCAGTAATGAATCTGCTGATAGGAAAACTATTTCATTCAAAATAACTTAAAAAAATAAAAACCTTCAGAATCAAACAAAAGAGGTGAAGGAGTTCTATAAGGAAAGCTACAGAGCACTAAGGAAAGAAATTGAGGAAGACATGAGAAAATGGGGAAGAAACTTCCCATGTTCTTGGATAGGCAGAATTAATATTGTCAAAATGGCCATACACCCTTGATAATTTGCAAAGTGTGACTTTAAAATTGTAAAACTCTTTCTGCAGGCTCTTAAGTCACTGGAACTACAGGCATGGGCCACCAAGCCCAGACTACAGTGCATTTTTACCTATATTTGCATTATGTATGTAGTTTGTTACTAAATAAAAGTGAATGTTTGTTTATATGTGTGTGTGTGTGTGTGTGTGTGTGTGTGTGGTGTGTGTAAAACCATTCAACTGTAAGTGCTATACAGATTCAATACAATCTCCATCAAAACACCAATGATATTCTTCACAGAACTAGAGAAAGCAGTGCTGAAATTCATTTGGAAAAATGAGACCCAGAATAGCAAAGCAATCCTTAGCAAGAAGAGCTTAGCTGGATTCATCAGAATACTGAACCTCAAATTATTCTATAAAGCTATTGTAACAAAACCAGCATGGTACTGGCACCAAAACAGATATGAAGACCAATGGAATATAAAACACAGAGACAAATCCACAAATACAGTTATCTGTTACTAGACAAAGGTGCCCAAACCATGCATTGGAGAAAAGATATCCTTTTAAACAAACGATGCTGGAGAAAATGGAAATCCATATGTAGTAGAAAGAAATTTAACCCCTCTCACCCTGCACAAAAGTCAACTTGACATAGATCAAAGACCTAGAAATTAGACCAGAAACCCTGTAATCCCAAGAAGAAAATGTAGGACCAACATTGCAGCTTGTCAGTGCAGGAACCAATTTTCTTAAGACTTCTAAAGAACAAGAAATAAAATAAAAAATCTTTAAGTGAATGGCATGAAATTTAAAAACTTTTTTATAGCAAACAAGAGTATGAGTAGAGAGTCTATAGAATGGGAGAAGATCTTTGACACCTGCTCCTCAGATAGGACATTAACATCCAGAACACAGAAAGAACTTAATGTAACACCAAAACAAAACAAACAAACAAACAAAAAAACCCACTCAAGAAAAATAAACAACAAAATCAATAAATAGTCAAAAGAACCAGACACATCTCAAAAGAAGAAATACAAATAGTTAACATACATGAAAAGATGTTTACCATCTCTGGCAATTAGGGAAATGCAGATCAAAACTACATAGAGATTTCATCTCACTCCAGTCAAAAAGGCAATTATAAAGAATACAAATAATAATAAATGTTGACAAGAATGTGGTAAAAAAGGTACACTTGTACATGATTTGGAGGACTGTAAATTAGTGCAACCACTCTGGAAAGCAGTATGGAGAGTCCTCAAACTAGGAATGGAACCACCATTTGACCCAGTTATCCCACTCCTCAGGATATAGCCAAAAGATTTAAAATTATCATACTAGAATGATGTAGCCACATCAACGTTTGTACAGCACAATTCATAATAACCAAGCTATGGAAGCAACCTAGGTGCCCTTCAACAGATGAATGGACAAAGAAAATGTAATCTGTCTCTCTCTATCTATCTATACTCACACACACACACATATACACTGGAATGCTACTCAACCATAAAGAATGACTTTATAGCATTTGCTAGTAAAAGGATGGAACTAAAAACTATCATGCTAAGTGAAATAAGCTAGTGCCAAAAAGTCAAATTCTGATATGCAGAAGCTAATTCAAAATTGTGGAAGGGGGAAAGAAAGATCAAGAGAAAGGAAAACAAAGAGGAAGGGAATGAATCTCATTAAAATAGAAGAAAGCTTGGTGGAATAGATGAAGGGAACTGAGGAGGAAAAAGGAAGGGCAGGAAAAGGGACAAATAGTCAAATGAATCTCACTGAACCTTTGTACATACATACATGAATGTAGCACAGTGAATCTCAAACACCAAGTATAATCACAAGACAACAATTTTTAAAAATTATAAATAAATTACAGAGAGATCAGTAGAGTTGGACAGAGGGGAACAGCAGGAGGGAGGGGGAAGGGGAAAAGTGCTGGGCACTGAATTAGAGCAAATTATATTCCATGTTTTAGTGATCATAGCAAAAAAGAATCCTGATATTACATATAAAAATTTAAAACTAGGACACCTTTACTCTAAAGTTACCGTCTCTACTATGGAAGCAGCACAATTATTCTTCTTACTACCAAGTTCCCCATTCGTTCCACAAAGCCTCTATACTCTGGCTTTTATTTTGACTTAAAATTCTCTTAGTTCCTTATGAATTCTGGGTACTATTCAGATTATAGCAGAATTATAGTTTTTCTCTGCTGGTAGTTCATTGCACAAATCTATGGAATCTTTATAGAGTGTATAATCTACTGTTAAACAAAGACCAATGGGATCTTTTTTCAGACTTTTGGAGTTTTTCTCTCCATAGCTTTTACTTGTGTAATTCTCATTTTCTAGCTGCTTCAGATTCTTTAGCTGCACAATGGCCTCAGCTCAGTAAACCCTCAATGTTCTACTTATATTTCTGTTTCTTTTACTAGAGTTCAGTAATGCCTTCAGGAAGAAATCCAGATAATTACAGGTTCACTTTTTTCCCTTCTCTCAAGTGTCACATTCCTGTTTGGGCTGTTTTCCAATGTCTCCAAACAGTAGTTTTATATTTTCTTCTCTTTTTCAGTTGTTTACATCAGTAGAAGTAGACTAGTATTAGTTGCTGGCCATTAATTTTACCAAAACTGTCTGCACAGGAACTTTAAGAAGTTTTGTTATATTTAGTATGTTTTCTCTATCATAAATCAAATATCAGCTTTATAATTCATTTTTTTTGCTATTGTTATTTATACCCTTATCGGTCACCAAAATTTATACATTGTTCTTAAGTCAACATGAGCTCAAATATAATCATTGTATTGCAAGGAAAAAGGATTTATAGATGAGTTGGATGTTTGAAAGGCCATATTTGAATAACTTACATTAACCCTTGAAATAGATGGAAGTGATGATATTTGACCCCAAAGAATTTTCAATACTTTGCAACAGCGCAATTTCAGTTTTCTAAAAGAGCAGCGAAAATTGGATATTTTTAAGTAATAGTAAATTATATTAAATTTTAAAATATTACATATAAAAGCGCAGATGAATTTAATGTTTATGATTAGGTTATCTCAGGCATATCACAATGCAATTAGAACAAAATGCTAATGTATTCCAAATGTTCATCTTTCTATAAATCATTTCTTCAAAAAATCATTCATAATTTAAAGACAAATGGATCACTCAATAATATGTTTTTATAGAATATAGAAAGATCTCTAATGAAATATAGTTTATTTTTAATTATTAAATAGTTCAGTTTTATTCAACATGCAAGTTCTATATTAAGAGGTTTATAATTTGGAAATAAACTTATTTCACTCAGCTTGAGGTACTGAGCTTGCATCTTTAAAACAAAAATCAAGAACATAGGCCTCTACGTAAGAAGAGCAAATAATTCTCAGTATAAAGAATCATTTTCAGAATGTTATCTTGCTTCATCTCAAAGGTCTAGTGATTGGTTATAGAAAACTTCTCAGAGAAAAACTCTGAGTAGAGATTAGGATGTCCTTCACTTGGAAAAAACTCAGATTATTCCCCCAAACGGAGGATTGCTGTAAGATGTAGAATATGTTATCTTCCATTAAAAAATAATAATAACTGGATGACTTCTTTGAATCCCAGAAGAATAAGATGCCTAGGGTAAGAACATTGCTGATCTTTTGTATTTCAACGAAACAAGATATGTCATCATTAATGTGAACAGAAACAATAAGACATTACCAAAAATGAAATGAGGAACTACCTGTATGTTGAGAAAAAAAAAATCATAACACCAAATGGATCTTTTTTTTTTTTTTTTTTTTTTTTTTGGCGGTGCTGGGCCAAATGGATCTTGCTCATCAAAGAATTTTTAAAATGTTCTCTCAACAACATCAGCACTAAAAGTTTCATAATATTTTTTGTTTATTTACACTGTGTTGAAAAGTTCAGATCAAAAACCAAAAAAGGAACAAGTATGACACAAGGCCAGTGATAAATTCAGGGATTAATTGAAACAGTTTTACCAGAGAGAGAGGGTGTTTAAATTAAGCATATTAGTATAGTGGACGGAAGGGAACAGGGAGAGGAGGAGGGGAAGGAAAGGGGAAGTACTGGGGACTGAGAACAAATTATATTCCTTGCCTTTATAATTATGTCAAAATGAATCCTACTGTCGTATATAATTAAAAAGAACCATTAAAAAAGATGTTCTCTCTCTCAAAAAAAAAAAAAAAAAAAAAAACTACATTAAACAGTAGTAGCCAAGTTTATCTTAATTTCTTTTGTTTCATATTTTTCTGGCTTTCCTATCATGAAAAAAATACACTTACTTCGTATTTTGCCATAGTTCAAGTTTACTAGTATGCTATGATATTTACCTGGAGTCCCCATTGTCTATGCCTATCACCAAAACTTTATTGCTTTGTTGAATGCATGATCAGAAAGATCTCTTTATTCAGAAAATCTTCCATTTACCCTGAACCCAGGTCTGATTCTTCTGCTAGATACTTAGGTTTCTTACCTGTTGCTTTGATCATGTACTTGTGGTTGTGATTATTTTAATTTTGATCATTCCCCTCACTTTGTTGTAAATCCTGTGCCCCCTCAGAATCTCTATCTATGTTACTGCTTTACCAACATTGAATATAGTGACTGCAACATAACAGATACAAATAAATGAATGGCAAATGTTTGACCATACTTTGTTGTTCAATGAAATAAAGGAATTTCTTTAACCCAAAAAGGACATGTCACTGTCCAATTTTTTTCTCTGATGTGAAACAATTTTGTTAAACTCTAGTTTAACAGTACAAGCTAGTGGAAACCAAATAATTACATAGGGAACTATATTGCTATGTAATAAACATATTTTCTAATAATCATTCCTTTGAAGAGTATTGAATCTGATAATTTTGTGATTATTTATTCACCCTTTACTGCAACTAGTTTGCTGATAATTGCACGTTATATTTTACATAGTCTTGCCTTCACAGGACATGGAAAGTGGAGTAAAACAAGAGAAATAATATTTATTGAGCACTATTTTGTGCTTGCTAGGCTTTTATATAATGATATTTTACCTGATCATTATAATTACCCAAGAATATATAAATATGGTTTCTATTTTGTAGATCATAAAAAGGAGACTAAATTTTTAAAACATGTATCCAGTTGGTAAGTAGAAGAGGTCTATCTTACAATGTAAGTCTATCTGATATCAAAACTCATGAATGCTCTGTCCACTCTTCTAGCATAGTGAATAAAATTTGTGTACTGAAAATTTCAGGTTGTGTATCAAAAGTCATAAAATTGTAGGGAAATGTTAAATACCTTATGCTATTTATACAGTGGATGAAAATGCTTTGCATTACATTAAAGTTGTAACTTTAAAGCAGCATGACATTTTAAATTGTTTGACTAGCTGTCTTCTTTAAGAGTTACTTCACTACAGTGGAGAAAACTTCTCTATTAACCTGTGGTACACATTCTTGTACCACATCTTAGGTGGTACAAGAATACTTGGTATTTCAAGAATTAAATTATAGTATCATATCTGAGGGGACTTATGAATGATTATTCTCATCAAACCTGTGCCTTGAGACACAAAATTATTTAAGTATTCAGCATAGATGGTGACCCATTATCCTTAAGTTTCCAAGTCATGTCAATTTTTAATTCTTCTTCTGTCTAACTACAACTTCTGCCGGCTAATATAAACCTTTTCATTGTCCATATACAGCCCAACTTCCTAACATTTTTATGAGTGTGTTTAAATCCAATTCTCTGACCTAAGACTATTTCTTAAGATAAGACAAAGACTGAGCATCCTCTACAGGATAGTTCATCAGATTTGACTAGTAAAATTTGTGTTATTATGGATAATTCATGTCCCTGAAGTGATTCCTTAAAAATATACATTAATATATTGGATTCAAATAGCTAAATGAATATTACTTGCATAGTAGAAAAACTAATTCTAACAAAGTTTACAATGATTTCATATTCTACCAGACTTTATTGAAAAACATTGAAAAAAATATTTAACTCCTTAAAATTATAAAAGTAAGAACTTATAAAATATATTTCCCAAATACCACACTAAAATAAAATTAGTAATAGTTATGTCAAAATAGCAAACTTTTCTTCTTATTCCTCAATATAAAGAAAAATATGGAAAATATAGTAATACAATTCTGTATGTTTTTTTGTTTTATTAGCAGCATCAAAGTACTAAATACTATTCCAATGTAGTATAACAGTGATTTGCATAAGTGTTATCCAATAAATTAGATATTTAATTATTAGATTTTTTTTGTCCTCATCTGTCCTTTCACCATTGATATGGTAGTCCTGTCTGAAACATAATATTTCCATTGATTATAGGATATAGCGAAATTCAGGCTTGAGTTTGAAAAGATATTTACCCCAGCATTAATTACTACTGGTAGATATTCCATTGAAGTTAACATTTTAAATAAGATACACTTGGATTAAAACTGTTTTTAAGTGATAAACTTAGATATGAAAAATATTATTCTATAATGTTAATTTCAATTCATCCTATTTTTCACTTCAGGAGTATGCTCTTGACTGCTCATACATTCATGTTAATATGAGTTCAATTCTTAAATATAATTGTTGGTATGAATTATGTCCAAACAAATTCAATTGTACCTATGTTTCTGTTGAAAATGAGATTCTAATTTAATTTTTCAAAAACCCTTATAGCCAGACAGAAATAATATATATTAATTAATGAGTCTCTGTTGTTAATACCCATTTTATCATCATATTCACATCATGATGTCCAAAGTACATTTGGGAATACTGATTTACTCGTTTGTTAGTTCTCAATAGTGGTTCCAAGGAGTGTACCTACGATCACGGCTCTAGGCATTGGGAAACCTTACTTACAATACTAGCTCTGTCTCTATATCAAACTGGATAACTTACTTAAAAATATATGGATGGCTTCCAATCTACTAAATTAGTATATTGACCTAGCCAATTTATCAAGTTTCGTTAAACCCTAAAATTCTTTGACTCACTGCTATTGATTTGTTGGTCCTATATTAAATCATTCATTATTTGTTTGGGCAAATGCTACTCTCACCATGGAATGCAAGGTGAAATGATATATTTGGTTTTATTTTTTTAATGTACAGGTTAATATGTATAATAATAAGAGCAAACCAACTATATGTCTGAATGTAAATATTATATCACGTGAGATATTGCAAAAAATAAGTATAACAAAATAATATCAAAGGCCTATAATAGTCAGAAATCATAACTGATTATTTGAAAAATGAATGCTATGCTTATCTCTCTTCAAACCAAGAACTATATTATTATTTCTTTTGTTTCATATTTGTTCATACTCTACCAAAAGAACTGCAAACTTTGTTTTTTGAAATTAAAGCTTACCCTTTAAATTCTAACACATCTGATTTATTACTAGCTTTCTTTGTATAGGATAATTTCTTAAAAGAAAAAGAATATTTGTGTTTCTTTTAAGTGCTATAAAGATTAATTAAATTTTACAATAGATCTATGAAGTGGAAATTAATGTACTCACTTTTCCTGAAATATTGTTTTGTCTAGGACACAAATCTAAAACTTCCTTGGCAGATTGCGTAGCATTTCTTAACATCAAAATGAGAAACTTAAAAGGATTCTATGTTCGATATATACATAGAAAAGACTTTAATTATATGTGACTAAATATTGTGGAATTATATGTGACTAAATATTGTGTAAAATCTCAACATATATAGTTTTTTAATTTTTTAAGAGGATACAAAGGTGGTTAGAATTTGAATTTTTCTAACATGTTCATTTAGTCATGAAGAGTTTTCAAATAGTGATTGATATAAGAAGTTGTACTATTGACTTGTGGATTAATCAAGGTTAGTCCATAGTGCACAATTTAGGAACTTAATATATAGACTTATATTAAATATTTATATAACACAAAAATATCTTCAGTGTTGAACAGAAGAATGTTTCTTTTATTTTCCTTTCTTCTTTTATCTGTTTAAATCACATTATTTGTGAGTATATTATTTCCACAGTGTTATCTTTTTGATATTTTTTCTGATTTAGAACTCTAATGATGAATTCCTTTCAAAATGCCAGTGTCCTTATCAATATTTTAGCATATTATTACGAAAATTTATATGTAACTTCTAAAATATGTTTATTTATTTACAAGTCTGCCTACTACTCTCAAATTAACTTTGCAAAGTATTCTTCCAAACTCTAATGGGTTTTTAAAAAACATTTTCCTCTTACTCGAAAGTCCTTGATAATATTCCACTGTCCATATGTACGTGTATTCATCACACACCTACTTGTACTAGGCATGTAGAATGTACTATGTATGTAGAGGTACATGTGCTTGCACCTCTGCATATAGAATATAGTATCTCAACCCAAGCCCTTGTCTTCCCTTTATTTAAAATTATTATTTTTATTTTTACAGACTGTATTTTGATTCATTGTATACAAATGGGGTACATCTTTTTGTTTCTATGGTTGTGTGTGATGTAGATTCAAACCATTTGTGTAATCATACACATACATAGGGTAATGATGTCTGTCTCATTCCACCATTTTTCATACCCTCCTTCCTCTCATTTCCCTCTACATAATCTAAAGTTCCTTCGTTCTTCTCTCACCCCCCCACCCCCATTATATATCATCATCCACTTATCAGGGAAAACATTCAGCCTTTGGTTTTGGGGAATTGGCTTATATCACTTAGCATAATATTCTCCAGTTTCATCCATTTATCTGCAAATGCCATGATATTATTCTTCTTTAAGGCTGAATAATATTCCATTTTATATATATACTACAGTTTCTTTATCCATTCATCTGTTGAAGGGCATCTAGGTTGGTTTCACAATCTAGCTCTTGTCAATTGAGCAACTATAAATATTGATGTGGCTGTGTTATTGTAGTATGCTGATTTTAAGTCCTTTGTGTATAGGCCAAGGAGTGGGCTACTGATATTTGTATTGGTTTCCCCTTATATGTAATCTGACGCTTTTCTCTCGAAATTTTAAAATCCTATCTTTATTTTGTATGTGAGGTATTTTCATTATAATGTGCCTTGTTGTGGTTCTGTTGTAATTTTGTGCATTTGGTGTTCTGTAAGCCTGTTGTATTTGATTTTACATTTCATTCTTCAGGTTTGGGAAATTTTCTGATATTATTTTGTTAAGCAGGTTGTTCATTCTCTTGGTTTGTAACTCTGGGCCTTCCTCAAGCCCAGTAATTCTTAATTTTGTCTTTTCATGATATCTCATAATTCTTGGAGTTTCCATTCATGATTTCTTACTATCTTCTCAGTTTGGTCAACTTTATTTTCAAGATTAAATATTTTGTCTTCATTGTCTGAGATTCTGTCTTCCACGAGATCTATTCTGTTGGTGATGCTTTCTTGAGTTTTTAATTTGGTTTATTGTTTCTTTTATTTCAAATATTTCTGTATGATTTTTTTTCAGAATCTTTATCTCTTTATTTAAGTTTGTTTTGTTTTATTGGAGTGATCATGCATTGCCTGCATTTGTTCTCTTATCTTCATGGATCACTTTAATTATGCAGAGTCTAAACTTTTTCTGTCATTGTACTGTCATGCTGTCATTGGATTCTATCAAAATAGCATCTTGGTTTGTTAGGGATACTTTCTTTCCCTGTTTTTTCATATTATTTCTGTATATTCCCCTCTAACAGTAAAGATCTGAGGTACTGAAGTTTTCCCCCTGTAGGCTCATTATGACCCTGCAGGTTTCCAGTACCTCTTCTTTGATGGGGAGATCAATATTAGCAACACCCAATACAAAAAAATGCAGCCCTAAAACAGATAGCCCCTATAAAGACCTTAACAATATTGTGTAAAACAGGTTGAGTTCAATTATTATCTACAGTATTTATAGTGGTGAATGAAGAGGATGGGGCGGGCTGTAGGATGTAAGTGAGTAAGTAGAGGTACCTGATCAAGGGAAGAGTGAGAGAAGGGTCAAAAGAAGTTGGTCTTTAGCATGAGAAAAGGGAGAAAGAGACTCTAAGGGAATAGGTAAACAAAAGGAAAATAGAGTGAGAGAAAAAGAATAAAAAGAAGAAATAATAAAAATTAAAAACAAAACAAAACAAAAATCTATGATTCACAATCATCCACCACTCAAACCTCCCAGTCCTCAGTATCTCGATGTGAGTGCCATACTTGTCAAAGAGCCTCCAGTCTCCTATAGGTGTCTCAGGAAGGAAGCCGCCCCTCCAACGATGATGACCACACTTTCGGGGACAATTCAAAATGTCTTCACCAGTCTCCAAAGAAGCTTGGCAAGCACACCAAGGTCTGTGTGTGGTGGGATGGCGGGCAGGCGCTGTCTCCCACTTCTGTCTGCGGTTGGGTCACGAGCAGGCGCCGTCTTCCCCTTTTGTACTAGATTTCCTTCTAGTGCCCATACTCAGCTTGTTTTCTTGTCATTACAATTATTTCATTTTAACCAACTGTCTTCATGGTTGGAAATACCATGACCATTCAAATGGCCTTAGCCAGAATGTCCTCTCCACTTGCTCAAAAGTATTACCTTTCTTATTTTTAAACTCTTCAAATGTGTTGATTCTTTTAATATGATAACATCTCTACGAAATAGATACTATTGCTACCATATTTTACAGATAAAGACATTGAGACAGAATATTAGGTAACTTGCTGAACATTACACAGCAAATAAGAAAGACTAGAAATTGAGCGTTGACATTCTGACTCACAAGATGCATTTTCAGCCAGTCTATTTCAGTATTCAACCATCCCTCTTCCATTCTTCCCCTTCATCTGATCCACCTCTTGTCCCCCACCCTTTTTTTTTTTCCTTCTCCCATTTTATTCTGGAACTCTTTAAGTTTCTAGATGTATTAATCCTGGCTATAGATGTGATGTGGTATTTGCTTTAATGCCGTCTTCTGCTCAGAGCTATCATAAATCAGTACTGGAGTCATCTATCCTTGCTGGCATTTGCAGAGGTATCTATATTGGCACTTGATACTACTTTTCTCTGCATCATCCCTCCTATCATAAAGCCCCTTCAGTTTCTGATGGATCTGTTTCCTTCCTTCTCCTCTTTCTCCTTTTCTCCTCCTCCTCTACTTCCTCTCCTTTTAAAATTCTCAGAATAGGGCCAGGTCCAGAGGCACTTGCCTGTGATCCCAGCTGCTTGGGAGTGTGAGGCAGGAGGACTGCAAGTTTGAAACCATCCTCAGCAACTTAAGGAGGCCCTAAGCAACTTAGTGAGACCCTGTCTCAAAATAAAAAGTAAAAAGGGCTGGGGATGTAGCTCAGTGAGAAAATGTCTCTGGATTCAATCCCCAGTACTATATAAATAAATAATAATAAAAATGTTTAAAATTCTCAGAATAGGGAAGATTTAGCAGCCTTTCATACCTCACTGGAGTTTTGGGCATCTCAATGAGCTTGCCTATACCAGCTCTCTACACACCTATCTCACCTTTGTTTATCTGTGACTTGGAATTCTGGAAAATTTTTTGACCTTGGTACCTCACAGGGAAAGCAGATTGGAAGAGATATTTTTCACTCTGGATCCTCACACTTATCAGAGATGGTAAGAATCCTTCCTCACCATCTTTGAAGACTTTTCTACAGTACTAAAAAACAGTGTAGTGTTCTTATCAGTTTCTAACTCTTTCATTTCTCTTACTCTTCTATGCTCTACCTTGTCATTTCTTACCTCTTCTTTATTAGAAACTTTAAATAGTATTATTTTAGTTATCTGTCTTAACGCACTGTTCTTATTAGTCTTTCATTTAAACATTTTTAAAAGTCAAGACTTAGTATCTCTATTTTGGGTTCAGTGTTCCTTTGAGTACCAAAGATCTACAAATAGCTGGGTCATTCACAGGATATGAAGACAGTAGGAATGAAAAATACTTCCATGAAAAGATTATGATGTCATTCCTTCACATTAACTTCAGATTAGAAGCAAAAATAGTGTTGCTGAGACTGAGCTAGTAAGGAAATAGCTTGGCAAAAAATTGTTTTAAAATGATAAGATAGATAATAGGGAGGCTTTTAATATTTTTGATAAAAGAAATACTAACAGGAAGTTTATTTGGAGAAATTTGTTCATTTAGCCTGAGATAGGATAAAATGAAGGAGGAAGATTAGAGATAAGAGATTAGTAAGTGCCTTATTTCCAAAAGTCAATTTTTACTCTAGAATGGGTCATATTTATTAATTTATATTAATATTTCAGTTTTTTCACAGAGTGGTGTCTTGTCACTAAAGTGGAAATGATTTTCTAAAGACAATTCCATTTTTACTGTATTATATATTTCTTAAGTATATACTCATTTAATTTAAAACTGTTAATAACTCAAAGGGTTTTAATATGTGATTTGTGTTATCATGTCATAACTTTTAACCTTATTTTATAAAAAGAAAATGAATACTTGAATGTGCCTTTTCTAAGTGACTGTCTCTTTATTCATGGTTTGTTTCCTCTGACTAGGTTCTTAGCAGACAGTTTTTATCTTGATGTTTTTATAGTTTCCTAATTATTCACTGTCATTTTTAAATGGATGCTTCAGGAATACTGGAGTATTTACATACTCTTTGTCACCTTGCTTAACTTTGCATGTCTCATAGAAGGGTCCTGATAATTATTGTAATAGAACTTGAGAGAAGTTATGTCAGCCTGCACATACCATTAGTGCATTAATGTGTCAAAATAGCAGTGAATGACACAGCTCTAGGCAGTCTTAAAAGCTACTAATGGCAGACCAAGTCTAAGGAATTGATTTGTAAGCAATACTAAAGCTATAAAACTTTCTCCTTGATATATAGTTTCAGAAAGCCTTGTTCTATTATTCACCTTATTTTTAGTAGATGAGTAATAGCTATTTGAATAAGTGAACAATCTATAAAGACAACATGGTTGATGTTCTTTTTGTTAAAGTAGCTATAGAAAACTTCAAATAGGAAAACTAACAAGGTGGCAGCATATTAAAGTTAATTCAGTTGTTAACATTTAAACTGTAATTTAATCATGGGTTGAATCTTTTAAGTTATTGTTTTGTGGTTAATAGAAATGGATTTGTAATGCAGTTTGTCAAACTAATAGCTTTTTGACACTTAGAATTATTGAAAAGAAAAAATATTTATAAAGTGAAGTAAATTTCTTAAGAAGAAATTTACGATAAATAATAAAATAAATATAAATGTAGTTATATGTATTGAGTTTAAAACCGGAAAAAAATTAAAACTAAGAGCATACAAAGTTCAAAAGCTAAATGACTTGACATAGTTGATTTTGAGTTATAGGTAAAAACTTACTGGTGTTACTCTCATTAGAGCAGTCAGAGCTTCGTACGACGCTACATTGTTTTTGTTGGGTCCAAGTGGTCTCTCTCTAAGGAAGTATCATAAGATCTACAAAAAACATCATATAAATACAATATGGGTGACCATAATGCTTGCCATTATAGCTTCCAGGACTAAGCACACTGTCTAGAACAAATTAAGTGTTTAAAAATATTTTTAAGTAAATAGAGGTGTATTCTTTCTAGGGCCAATTATATCATTTTAATAAAAGACAATTTTAAATAAATGGTACAAAGGGAAATGAAAACTAGAGAACATTATTTCAGATCTCCTTAAATTCATTCCAAGTGGACAGTTGTTGAAAGAAAAAAAAAATGTGTTGTGGGGAACAGCATGCCATTGCAATTGACATTTGAATTACACAAAAAATGGGTGAGATTAAACTACATGCAAGAGTCCTTTCAGACCTAAAGTTTGCAACTCTGATCTGAGTTCATGATCAAAGCTAATGCAAGTAAATAAAATAAAACTTCCTGCAAAAAAACTTCATATTTTGAGTGATTCTAGAAATAAACTTTTTAGAACTCAGAATCATGCAGTTTCCTAGCACAGGGATTTTATTCCATTATGATTGACAAGGAAGAATATTAGCTAGACCCAAAAGAACTTTGAGGCTTTACAGAGTGTCCTTGGAGACAATGTTGACCAAAAACATATGACTTGCTTCATTTAATTTTATTTCAATCTTCCACTATTACTTCCATGTTCTGATTGCATGGTTTTTTGTTAGGTGTTGAAAATAGAGACTTTTTAAAGCAATTTCTTTAATTAAGTCGAAAATATAGTATCAATGTAACAATAACATATAAGAAATATTTAATCCAACATTTAACATTTTTGTGTCAATAACAAATTGTGTTTTTGTTTTATTAGGTTTGTCTATACAAAGGAAGTAAGAATACATTTCTCAACATAGTATTCTAACAGGCTGAATTTATAGGGAATTTTATTCTCAATATTACAGAATTTAGAAGCAAGTAGAAGAAATATGGTATGAGTCCAAATATTTTTGTACCTTAAAATTGCTGTAAGATTCTTTATTCTAAACTTTCTATATTTTAAATTTATAAACTATGCATTCTATTCTAACTTCCTGTTTTAAATTGCTCCCTGAACTTATAATTTACTAACTCTAGAGACTGGTTGACTTTTATGAGGTGATTGTTTTCCAGTTGTTTCTTCTTTCAATTTCCTTTTCTGCTTTTCCTGTCTAAGCACCTACAAACACATGTATGAGTCTTTTCTCATTTACTTGATATTTAGTCTTTACAATGAGTCTGTCTTTCTATGAAAATGAAATTATATATCTTGTTAAAAATTCCAGAATTCTTAGTCCCAAATGAATATATATTTCCGAATATAAGGCCCTAAATCTGGAAAGCCAGAAGGACAAATGGCTTGTTTGTAATATCCATGATTACTTATAATAATGCAGTCTTACAGATTTACTAAGGTCAGTGATTTATGGACCTGTAAATTCCTACAAGTGAGGTTTTCATCTCTGAAAGTGTTCTACACCACCACAAAACAGATTTGTTGTTCACTTAATTTTAACTGTATATCTTCATAGCACTTATTAGTCATGTCTCATATTCACTGTATGGAGATCATATTCCAGATACATTTTTTATTTTGTGCAAATGTCTTATTATTTTGTACTTGGATTGATTTCAATGAGAACTTGGGCTTAAAAACCCATGAATGTTCTAAAAAATTTAATTTCTAAACTCAGTTTCCATTTCTTTGAAGTTATATGATTATTGCCTACTTCATAAGGTTGCTAGGATTGAATTTTTGAAAGAAATATTAAAATGCCTTGTGATATTGTGACTTATAGTTTTACATGTGTATAATGTATATATACATGTTTTTATACACGTGCATATGCATGAATATGCATGTACATTTGTGTATGTATATGAATATATATATAGAATATATATATAAATAAATATATAGAGAGATGGGGAGGGGAGAAAAAGGAGAGAGAGAGAGAGAGAGAGAGAGAGAGAGAGAGAGAGAGAGAGATCTCATCCTTATCATCTTTGTCCTGTTTTCTGGCACATAACTCTGAGAACCCTTGGAATCTTCCAAGTGATAAGAATGTTTTGTTTTGTACACTTATGAGATGACTGGGGACTACAAGATAACTTCAGGTTGGGAGCTGGTCACTTGAGAAACTGAAACATGACTGTAAAGTCGGACATTCAGTCTCACCCCATAATCTCTGTAGTCTCTGGGGATAGAGGAACCATTGTACTTTGAGTTGATCACCAGTGACCAATAAATTAATCAATCTCTCTCTCTCTCTCTCTCTCTCTCTCTCTCTCTCTCTCCCCCTACATATATATTTGATGGTTACTATTTGTGGAAAGTGATCTTCTAGTGATACATTTTGGTAATTAATCTACATGTGCACTTGAAAATATTTTTATCTGCAGATATTGTGTACAACGTTTTATATATGCCAATTAAGTCAAGTTGGTTTGTCATATTGTTTAGATCTTCTATAGTGTTACTGTTTTTTTAATTAAATCTCTTTATTATACCAGTAACTGAGAGGTTCATTAAAATCTATGATTGCCAATGTATATATATATTTCTACTTACACCTGTTAATATTTTCTTTACATATTTTGCTGTGAGATACATATAAAGTTAATTTTCTTTCTTATTTAAATTATTTTTATCATTATTAATTATCCTGGTTTTTAACCCTAATAATTTTTCTTATCTTAAAGTCTCCTTAGTCAAATTGTAATATACCCATATTTCTTTCTTTCTTTTAATTGGTATTTTATGTTATGTCTTTCATTTCTGTGTTCTCACATTTTAAGTATATTGTTTATTAAGAACATATAGTTTGGTCTTTAGTACTAATCATTTTATGTAATTAATAATATAGTTGTGTTTAAATCTATCTTGCTATTTATTTTCTATATCTTCCATGTACTACTTTTTATTATTCTACCTTCTTCTTTTTCTTATGATTAATTCCATATTTTTATTCCATGTTTTATCCTCCATTAGATTTAATTATACATTGTTGTAGTTTATTTTTTCTTTCTTATATTCCTATTCAGGAATTATATTTGAGATTTAAATATAACTTTCTTGACTCTTATAGTCTACCTAAGGTAGTTCAATTAAAATTTATTAAACAATGCTGGTTTAAAACCATAAATCTGGTTTAGCTTCATTTAGTTTCCTCCTACATTTTTACACTGATTGTTACACATTTTTCTTCTCCCCTTGTTGTAGGTCCACAAAATACAAATAATAATCTCTTACACAATCAATTTTTTTTTCTAATTATCTGCATAGTTACCTTTTCTAGTTAATTTTTCTAGTTCTTATTCCCTTTTGCAGCTTTATCTTTCTGTTTGTAATTGTTTTTCTTTCAGCTTGAAATTTTCCTGTAGTATTTCTCATTTAGCAACTAATTACCTCAGCTGGTGATTCTCTTATCTTTTTGCCTAAAAATATTTTTATTGCATACTTATCTTTGAAGAATATTTTCACTAGGTTAAAATTTACAGTTTTCTATTGTTTGGAAGTTCTTCACAAACTTTCAGAGCTCAGAGCTTTTCTACTGACTTCCGTATTCCTGCCGATAAGCCAGCCATCAGTTTTATTGTCATTGCTTTTATGATTTCGTTTAGTCTTTGGATTTTAACAGCTTAACCTTGATGTGATTAGGTGTGTTCTTCATTTATCCTCCTTGCTGTTCTCTGATCTTCTAGAATACATGGAAAATTGGAAATTCTTTATCATCATCTGTTCTGCTTTTGCCAAAATCTCCTGTTATTTCCTTTGGGTAGACTATTTACAAATATGTTAGACTTTTCCTGTGTCCTATATATTTAGTGAATTTTATTTTGTTCTTTCCATGCTTTTTATCTTTTTATGTTTTAGTTTACAATAGTTTACAAATTGTGCATGTGTGTGTGTGTGTCTGTTACTGGGGATTAAACCTGGGGATGCTCTGTCACTGACTTACAACTCAACCCCTTTTAATTTTGATACAGGGTTTGCTGAGCTTCCCAGGCTGACCTTGAAATTTGTAATCCTCCTGCCTCAGCCTCTCTGGAGATTAGAGTCCCTGAGATTAGAATCACTGAGATTATAGGTCTGCTCCACCATTGCTCAGTTAAGTTTTTTATTGACCAGTATTTTAGTTCATCAAACCTGCTTTCTTTTCTGTTCTGTTTACTCTTAACCTCATTCCAATGAATTTTACATTTCAAATATTGTGCTTTTAAAAAGTATAAGAGTCCACTGGATATTTATTTTTATAGATTCCAATTCCTTGTAGAAAGTTTTGATCTTTCATCAGTTTTCTTACTCTTTAACATTTTAATAACATATTGATCTCAGTTATTTTAGTTTTCTTCTAGGATAACCCTACTCTCTGGGTCATTGGTTCATGTACTTCTATTGCTTCTTTCTTGTCTTGATTGATGGTCACATTTTCCTGTCTCTTTGCATGACTAGTAACTTGATTTTTTGTCAGAACTTGTAATAAAATAATTATAAAAGCTTTAGCTCTATAACTTATTGGCATTGGGGAGGCTTTCCCCATGAGAGGCTAGTCCCTTAATCCCAATCCAGAACAGAGCTGGTTCCAATTTTAGTTTCAACTTAATTCATCTTTGGTCTGTTCCTCTTCCTTGAACCTGACCATTGTGACATCTTGATTGAAAGTCTGGGAGATTTTTGTCTCATTACTCATGAAAGAGAGTAGAAGATTTAACATTGACTTTTTGCCCTACATTTCCAAATACATCGGATATGTGTGATCATGTGAGGGAGTTTTCCCTTAGCAACACAGATGCAAAAGATTTCATCTGTGCAAACACAGCCTGATGCAAAAGATTTCACTCTTCCTTTCATGCTGTCTCATCCTTGCCTACTTACTCATATAAATTTGACCCATTGATAACTGGCCAAATTTTTGTGGCTTTTCTCACTTCCAAACTACCATCTTGGATGCATGTACTCACCAAATTTTCTATTGCTTTCTCCTTATTTCAGTTAAATCTCTTTGTGTGATTGCACTCTGATTTTCAGAACACACACAGAATCTAATGTCCCCTAGTAAGGAAATCAAATAGTGATTAGCAGATCACCTAGGAAAAGCTCATGCCTCTGGAATTTTAACTTATCTAGTTATTATTGCGTCAGCATTCCAGTATCTTAAAAATATGCAACTTTTTCAAATTATCCCTTTTATCAGTTGTTGTAGTGTATTAGCTTTCTGCAGTTTATTAAACCTATCCAGAAATGGAAATCCATGATTATCATTTTCCTAAAACTTTATGTTTGGGCATTCCTAGGGTTTATATAACTCTGTAATAATTTATTCTTATATTTGTCATTAAACATTCTCATCATTTGATAATGATTGTGTGTGTATATATGTATGTGTGTGTGTGCAGGGAATAGGGACTATCGATGGTGTATTTAGACTTTATTGTGTATGTAGACTAGAGTTTCTAGGGTCAGTATCCCCAGGCTTGTGTCCGTGATGCACAGGAGGTCAAGTATGCACATGGAGTGAATCACTGATTGGCAGTTATCTATATACTAGCACACAGAGTATTGGAATTTAGAATCTTATGTTCCATACTCTAGGTCCTTTCAGTCTCCATGGTCCCAATACAAGCCTTTATTAGTTATTGCCTGAAATATTTTAAACGTCTTATTGCAAAGGTTTTTAGTAAACATTCTCTTTCCATATTGTTGTAATCTTTAGTGCCAAAGATACCATTTTGACTTTGGCAAGAGTTTATCATCTTCCCATGATAATGATAACACTTCCAATTTGTATGGTTACAGTTGGCAGAGTGCTCTGTTCTTGGTAGGTAGTTGAAGGAATATGTATGTAAATCAATCATTACAACTTTAAAGTTCTTAAATTTTCAATTATAATTCTAATAACCACTGCATAATATTTGTTCCCTGTAGTACATGATTATTATGTCATGTGTAATTCTGAGTTATTAATTACTGCTTCTCCCCATCATCTCTCATGTCTTGAAAGTGTGACAAAATGGAGAAAAAAATAGCAGTGCAATATATTTTGTTTACTCTTATATCACATAATGTTAAAAGTGCAGATTTATCTTAGTCTAAAATCAAATTCTGAGTATATTTACAGTGCTAATACCTAAGTAAGGCTTTGTTTTTAATTTTTTCATATTATATACCACAAATCCTCATAAGTTATTCTTTACCACATTTTTCTTTCTTATTTGTAACCCTATGTGTATGCCTTCAGTTACCACTCAGTTTATCCCTATCAGAGGACTGATGCAATGATTAGATTAAGACTTTCATAATCCAATCATCTTGCCTCTAAGCTTTCTTACATTGTCTCACACACTTGCTTTTGGGAGACACTTCACATATAAACCATAACACTTAGTAAACTTTTTACAACTAAAATTCTTTTGTTAATTTAAATATTAAGAACTCCAGGGGCTGGGGAGATAGCTCAGTTGGTAGAGTGCTTGCCTTGTAAGCACAAGGCCCTGGGTTCGATCCCCAGCACCCCCCCGCCAAAAAAAAAAAAAAAAAAAAAAGAACTCCTGACTAGTTATTTAGCTAAAGAAAAAAAAAATCATATTGGGTTAGTGAGGTAATACAAATCTGCGAGAAGCTGGGTTCCTAGGACTTTCTTTTAAGCTTCCTATCTTCTTATTATTAACTTATGTTGATGTAAATGATTTTTAATAGCTTATAAAATATGATTTTAATTTTTATAATAAATTGATTATAAATGTCTGTCAAATGGACATCACAATAAAACCTTAATTCTTGAATGATGCAATAGGTTAAATTTCAATTCCTCAATCATGTAGTGTATTGCATGTGTACACCAAAATATTGATATATGATTTATTTCTATCCTCCAGAGTAAATGGCTCACTTCATCAAAAACTTTCCATTGTTTTTTAGACAACTTTTATATACTGCTATTTTCTCTTTACTGATGTTTCTGATACTTTTCTTGCTCTACTTCCACAGGAAAGTATCAAGCATTTTTAATTGTTTTGTTCTTTGTACCTATTTCTCATTTCAATTTTCACATAAAATTATATTTATTTACCTCTGTCTCCCATAGATGCCATTAAGAGCATGGATCATTAGTTTTTCCTTCCAACCTGTATACCCTTTCCTTTTCGCTGGTCAACACACACACACACACACACACACACACTTTTATGTCATAAATTCACAAGGAAAACTAAAAGCATTTTAAGGGTTTATATTTCCAGAATCTTTCATCAATGATATCATCATCTTACTATATTCTCTACAAACTTCTTATTACTCTGTCATACTTATATCTTAAAATTTCTTGAAGAAAGCATCTTTTTCCACCTTTGGGAAAGTGCTACAGACTCTCAGAATGGTAAAGACAGAGACAAGTCAGGTTCTTGTTTGAACACAGGAATGTGATAAGCCCATAGGCTTAGATTGGGTCCAAGATTACAATTTAGAGTTTGAATTTTGTTCTAAGTACATTGGTAACTTGGTGGCAAGTTTAAATATACAATAGGAAAATGGTTATTTAATTGCAAAAATTTACTCAGAAGAATATTATGCAGACTTTAAAAAGCAAATGAAAACAGTGGAGCAATATGAAGAATCCTTATGATGAGATAGGACAGAGTATTTTGCTTCTCTACAAATAATGACAGTAATTTGACCCCCTCTTATACTCTAGGCATATATACACACACAACAGGAATTGAACCATATCTCCAGTCTTTTTTTATACATTTTACTTAGAGGCAAGGTCTCACTGAGTTGCTTAGGGCCTTGCTAAGTAACTGAAGCTGACTTTGAACTCATGATCCTCCTGACTCAGCCTTCTGTGTCACTAGGATTACAGGCATGTGCCGTCACACCTGGCTTTGTGAGTTGATAATTATTAATAAAATGAGTTTAGTTCATAATGCTGTGTTTATACTTTATATTTTCATGCTATATTTTTAAAAAAATTCTTCAAAAGTCAACAAATTCTACTTATTTTGGTAACATTATGTTACAAATTCCAAAAAAAAAGCATTTTTTATTAAGTTAATGCAAAGGAAAACATAGCTCTTTTGACTAGTACAATACTGAGTTTTTTGTTGTTGTTGATGTGTATATTTTTATTATGATTCAATTCCTGTGGAGAGTCTTTAAAATATATATTTCTTATCCAAATAATTGGGAAAAGATCTAAATTGATTTTTATGTTTATTCTAAAGTATTGAGTGACCATATTTTGAATAATTTTAGTATTTTTCAGTGTGTCCTGTGTCATGGACTATCATCTGTAATGGACCAGCAGTGGCTGACCCTGATGAATATCCCATGTGTGTTTGAAAATAACAAGAATCTTTTTATATTTTTAAATTTTTTTGAGATAGATTCAGTATTATCAAAATATCAATTTGTTATGGCTTGCATGTGAGGTGTTGCCCAAAAGCTCACAATGAAAGAAGGATCACAGAAGAAATGATTGGGTTATAAGAGTCTTAACCCAATCAGTGAATTAATCCTCTGATAGGGATTAACTGGGTGGTAACTGAAGTGGTAGGGTGTGGCTGTAGGAGGTGGGACTTAAGGCGTGGCTTTGGGGTATGTATATGTATCCAGAGAATAGAAACTCTCTGCTTCCTGATCACCACTAAGTTGCTTCCCTCTGTCACTCTGTTCTGCCATGTTGTTCCTGTCTCACCTGGAGCCCTGAGATATGGAGCCAGCTATCCATGGATTGAGTCCCCTGAGCCCTCAAACAAAATTTTCCTCCGCTATAATTATTCTGGTTGTTTCCTTATAGTAATAGCAATGAAAAAACTGACTAAAACACAATTATATCAATTTCTTAAATCATGCATAGATTTTCTATACCCTTACTGATGTATTTTCTCTATTGGTTACATGGTATAACAGTTTTATCTTTGTCCCAGATTCCTGGCACAGAGCTTCAAAAACCTTTGGAATTTTCTAAGTTAATGACTCATGGTGAGTTCTTAGATAGGTTGAAGATGGAACTTGGTCACTAGAAAGAAAAACCATGTGACGGGAGGGTGAGACTTTGAGCATATGACATCCAGGGCAAGAAGGGGAACTGAAAACAGTTTAATCACTTGATCAATGATTTAATCAATCATCCCTACATAGAAAAACCCCAATAAAATCTTTGGACACCAAAGTTTATTAAAATTTCCTGGTTGACAAACACATTGATATATGGGAAGGATGATATGCCCTGCCTCTTATGGGGAAAGGACATGAATGTTTTACATTCAAGACCTTTCAAGACTTTACCTTAAGCACATCATGTGTATCTATCTATCTATCTATCTATCTATCTATCTATCTATGGAACATATATATATATATGATAAGCATATATGATATGCTTATATGATACATGTGTATATGTATGTATACATACATATATACACATACATATATTCATACACCTACATATATGTATGTGTATATATATACCCATACACACATACATTCATAAACTTAATAATAGGTTTAACACTTTTCTGAGTTCTGTGAGTTGTTCTAGCCACCTATCAAATTGGAGGGGGTTGTGGGAATTCTTGAATTCATAGCTTGTTGGCCATAATTTGGATGACATCAGGATCCATTGGGACTTCTAGCTGAGAT
This sequence comes from Sciurus vulgaris, assembly GCF_902686455.1. Classification (NCBI taxonomy): domain Eukaryota; kingdom Metazoa; phylum Chordata; class Mammalia; order Rodentia; family Sciuridae; genus Sciurus; species Sciurus vulgaris. Next base: position 61,979,686 of record NC_136469.1, read on the forward strand.
CTGAAGTAAATTCAGTCTCCTGGAGGATTTTTTGTCCTTAATGTATGGGGAGTTCACTAACTAGTTGGTGTGAGAATTGTATTGTACTATGCCCAGTGGGGTTTAAAATGGAATAGTTATTGAGAAAGATGTGTTAAAAGCTACAATTCATTGTGGAGTTCATACTTTAGTTCTGACAATTTGTTCTTTGTACATTATGAAGCTATGTTAGATCTATACAAATTTAGAATTGTTATATCTTCTTTAAGAAGTGATTCTTTGGTAATTATGAAAAATTACTATTCTTCACTAATGGTAATTCTGGTTTTAAAGTTATATTGATATTTTGGTTTGTGTTCACATGGTTTACCTCTTCTTTATTTTTTAGATTTCAGCTGTCTGCCCTTATATCCTCTGTGTGTGTGTGCATGCTCTCATGTGTAAACATGTGGTACTAGGAATTTAACTCAGGGCATTTTACCACTCAGCTGAACCACTGGCCCTTTTATATTTATTTTTTGAAATTTTAAGTCTGGCTCTTGCCAAGTTGCTCAAGCTGGCCTTGAATTTGTGATCCTTCTACTTTAGCCTCTTCAATTCCTGGGATTACCAATTTATACCACCAGGCCCAGCTGTGTCCTTATCTTTAAAATATATCTGCAGTTAGCTGCACATAGTCATAGTTGGATTTTTTAAAAAATCAGGTCTGTTTTTTTTTAACCTTTGGATAATTATAGCATACTAATTGTTAATATAATTGCTGTTATATCTGTATTTATGTTCTTGCTATTTATGGATCTGTGGTTCTGTCAGTTTCATTTCATTTGCCTGTTTCTTGTGTTTTAGGCAATCAGTTTTTGAAAAATATTTTGTTCTTTCTCTCTGTTCACTCATTTGTAATACATTCTTTTGCACTTTTTTAGTGATTTACAAATCCCCACAAACCTCTGAACTTATTAAAATTTAATATAAAAGCATTTTTACCTCTTTCTGTACAATGTGGAGACAGAATATTTTAATCTCTTCTAAGATTTATATAATTTTTGTCATGCATTCTAATTTTCCCCATTATTTTGTAAGTCATTATTTAAGTTTAACTACAAATATACCCTTTCATCTGTGATTTTAACTAAGATTTTATTTTTCTGTCTCAACAATTTGTTTCAATTTTTCATTTAGTCTGCTGACATCAAATTTTGTCAGTTTTTATTTGTCTGAAATTGTTTTTATTCTATCTTCATTTTTGAAAGATATTTTCCTAGCATGTACAGTATTCTAAGTTGGAAGTTTCTTGGCTTTGTGTCATTTTTTGTTTTCTATTGTTTCTGGCCTCCAGAGTTGATGTCAAGGTGTTAGTTTTCAGTATACGACTCATTTGCAGAGAATATGCTTGTGTTTTAGCTATTTTTTCTTTTTTGAAATAAACATTTCAGTTACATTTGGTTTTGATCAGACTTATGATGACTTGTCTGGGTTTTCTTCATATGTCTATCACAGTGGTCATAGAACTTCTTGAGTTGGTACTTTGGTGACAAAAAAATTCTTGGTCATTACCATTTCAAATATTGCTTCGGTCCCACTTTAACTCTTCATCCAAACTCCTATTCCAGTTACATGTATATTAGATCTTTCACTACATTGCTCATGTCCCTTATGCCCTTTTGAATTTTCCAAACATACTGTTCTTTACACTTTAGTTCATGCATTTTCTACTCATCCATCTTTCATTTTTATAGTGTACTTTTTATGTATTTCCAGGCATCTCTGAAATTCATTCATTCAGTTCTTAATTTCAGTTTTTATTTTTTCAGTTCTAGACTTTCCTTATGGCTTTTTAAAAAATATATTCTACTTCTTTGGTATAAATCTCCATCTTATCTTTTTTTTTTCCTTGGAAATTTTGAGCCTCATTATATTAACTGTTTCATTACCTCTGTGTCCTGGTCAGCTGAAGTCTGTCCCCATTGTCCCTTTTACTGTTGAACCTTTTTCTTGATCTACCTGATAATTTTTGAATAATGTTAGGAATTACACATAAAAGATATGTCTCTGTATAAAAATTTTCTTTCTCCAGAGAAGTTTACTCTAATTGCAGCAGCTAAAGTAAGGTGTATTAACTTAACTCAATCAATACCTTAACTGTCCTGCAGTGCATCTGTAGACTTTGTAAACAAGGCTCTGTGTGGTTCGCAGACACTCCTACTTTTCGGACGATCTACCTCGGAGCCTGAAATCTTTTCTTGGTTTCCCCTTTCTTACTGTTTTTAAAATCTTGCTGATCTTAAGATCATGAGACTCTGAGACTGTTCTTTGTGCTTCATCTGCTTTTTACTTACTTCATAACTCATTATTCTGAACAGCTTTAAATCTTATGAATTGTCATAGAGCAAAACTGTCAGATATAGGGGTCAATGTTTTTAGCCTTTGGTCTCTCAGGAATTTTGACTCTTTGAGCACTGACTATCTTTCTAGCCCCACTTATTATTTTTCTTTCCTAGCTTTATCTTTGTGAGATTGCAGAAAGCTGTCTTCCTGTCTCTTAGCAGCTATCTTCTCCCTGGTTTCTTAGCTTCTTTGCGATAAGAAAAAGCAAAATGCTTTGAAAGGGAAAAGCAGTCAGGAGAATGCTGGGCTCATTTTAGCTAGGTTCTTTGTGTTGGGATATTGTCTCCTTAAGTCTTTGCTGCCCCCTGCCCCTTTTTAGTTATACATACATAACATTGACTTGTCTGCCTTTTCTAATTGTTTTCTGTAAAAGTTGTGTCATAACAGGAAATAGAAATTTTCTGTTTGTTTTAGAATAATTATGGTACTAATTAATTTAGTCATTTGCTTATTGTTAGATGTTTAGCTTGTTCTGTGTTTTTTTTTGTTTTACAATTGTAAACAATGCTTCATAAAACATAAACATATACATTTATGCAAATCTTTAGGACATAACTGCAAGTGAAATTACTAGATCAGAGGATATGCAAATTTAAAATACTGATAGATACAAATTATTCTCTACAATTCTTTAATATTTTACCAGTTTTGCCACATTTCAAAAAGCAATGAATTTCAATCCCCTGAGGCTTTGCAAATATAATAATCAAAATAAAATACCTTATTTTTTTAGCATTTCCCTAATTATAAATGAAGTTGAACATCAATTTAGATGTTATCATTTTTTCTTTTGAAAATGGCCTTTTATGTGCTTTTCCCAATTTTCCAATGTGCTATTTTTATTTTCAAATTGACTTGTGGGTATTATTTACATATTTAAATATTATTGCTTTCTTGTAATGCATATTACAAATATTTTCTCCTATATTCTCTTAATTTTCTCTTTTAGTATCTTATAATGTCTCTTGGTCACATCAATCTTTTTTTGTTAATTCACAAGTTTATTTCAGTATGTTAAACATTATGGCCCATATGAATGCTTCTTCCTTATTTGCAAATTATTGAGATTTTTATGTATAATGTATATGTATTGTTGATTTTAATGAGTTTTCAATAGTCGTGTAAAAAAGAATGTGTTTCATACCATTATAATAAAATACTTGATAAATTAAATAATGAAAAGATATACTTTGCTTCATGGTTTGGGAGATTCCAGACCATGAACTGAGTGACCTCAAATGCTGTGGACTTCTGGTGAGGCAGCACATCATGGGAGCATGAGATGGAACAAAGCTGCAGAGGCCAGTGTTCCACAATTCTTAGAGGGCATACTGCAACAACCTAAGGATCTCCTACTGGGCCCACCTTCTAAAGGTTCCACCACCTACCAGTGGCAACACGCTGCACAATAAGACTTGAACAGGTGGACCTTTGGGGGGACACTATACATATTCAAACCATACCAGTTGAGGACAGAAAAGAAAACAAAATTATTTATTCATCTGCATCCCTACTTCTTACTCTGCCTCTTCTTCTAACTCTCCTCTTGGTAAGTGCTTCCCCCACCTCTCTCCCAACATCACTGTGAGTGTACATGTATGTTAAAATTGCCTGGGAGCCATACATTAGATCAAATTGACTTATTGTGATATCCCAGGAGATTTACTCAAAATGTTCCTTCACTGTCTCTTGATACACAAAGCCTGTAAGTTTTAACATTCTTAACAGATATCATCTATATCTTTCTAAATGTGTTTTGTTGACTGCTTTTAGAAGATGGTGTGAAGTATAAGAATAGACTTTCACATTTCCCCATATATTTCTAAAAATATTTTTCTGCTGCATATACTTTCAAACACATTGTTAGGCAAATACAACTTAATGTATTTTGTATTTTTGACTTACTCTTTGATAGCAAAAAGCCATAACTTCAATTTGATGCATGATGCCTTGAATTTTGACTAATATTAATATTATAATTTCCTTTTCTTTTTTATGTTTTACCTTTTTCATTTCATTCTTTTTGGTTTATCTTTAAGAAGGTGCTTCATACGAATAGCATTTATCTAATTTTTAATATAAACTGAAATATCTTTATCAATAAAGACAGTATTAACATATAATTCTCATATTTAATTGGCTTTATAAAACACAATTCATATCTTATACATTTTTGATGTCTGTAAGGGTTGGTACCTGATCTTGTGACTATTCAAGTGCCAGACTATAGAGTCCTATCATCTTGAGTATTGCCAGTTACCTACTAGAAGTAAACCATACTCTGGAGTGTCCTACCTCAGACATTATCACTCAAAACACATCCCCTACACTCACTGACAAGAACCCATATGATTCAGCTAGTCCAAGGTGAGGTGGGGAAGGCATATTATGAAATCCTAATGTGTACTGGTAGGTAGAGACCTAGAAGGTTTAGGTTGTCTAAGTAAATGGCTATCAGACAGAATCTAAATTTTTATTTGAAAATTTTGCTCATTAACCTTGGTTATTAATGGTAGTTTTAAATCTGGTCCAGTAGCCTTATTTTATAATTACTCTTCATTGTAAGTTTCTTTTTACCTCTTTACCTCCCACTTGATTGGTTAAATTGAGGTTGGAAATGTTATCAATGCTATAATAACTACTGGAAAAATGTAGACCCAGAATTTTAGATGCTTTGGCTCATGAAATATATATAATTTTATTAATCTAATTTTCTGCAGTTTGATTGAGGTTTAAATATATTTAGGGCATACCTTGTGATATTTTGATAGATGTATACATTGTGCAGTGATTACAATAATCAACCTGATTAACATATAGTTACTTTGTGTATGTAGCGAGAAAACTTGAGATCTGTCCTTTTAGAAAATTTAAAGTATATAACATGTCATTATTATTATCACTATTGTTGTATATTATATGTCATTTTTATTATTATTGTTATCATGATTTAGGTATTGCAGTACATTCTTAAGTCTCCAATAATTATTCATCTTTTAACAGAGGGTTTTTACATTTGGGCCAATGCTTCCCCTGTTCTCCCATGTCCCAGACCACTTTCTGTTACTATAAATTCAACATTTGTTTGAATTCCACATTTATGTGAAATCATGCAATATTTGTTTTTCCATGTCTGACTTATTTTATTTAGCATAATGTCCTCAATTTTGTTGCTGTTGTCACGAATGGTAGGGTTTTCTTCTTAAAGCTAAATTATACTCCATGTAATGTTTTATTTTCTTTATCAATTCCAAAGTTGACAAATACTTAGGTTGTTTCCATATCTTGGCTATTGTGACAATTTGCAATAAATATGGAATTGCAAATATCTTTTCGAGAGAATGATTTTATTTTCTTTGGATATATACTGAGAAAAGAGAAAGATGGATCATATGGTAGTTCTGTTTTTAATATTTAGGAAGCTCCATACTGTTTTCCATAATGGTTTACCAATTTACATTCCAACTAATAGTGTATAAGGGATTCTTTTACTCGATGTCCACACCAACACAAATCTTTGGACTTTTTGATAATTTCCTAATGGGTATGAGGTAATATCTGATAGTGGTTTTGATTTGCATTTCCCTGATGATTATTACATTAGTGAGGGTTCTCCAGAGACATCAGAATCATCAGCTGTACTGATGGATGTGTAGGTAGGTAGAGAAGAGATTCGTTAGGAGAATTAGCTCATATGTTTATGAAGACTACAAGGTGAAGAAACAGGAAGTTCTGCAGTGTGACCACGTCCACAGAACTATGGAAAATGATGTTGTAACTCTTGAGTCTAAATCTGAAGGCTTGAGAAATTGGGAGACAGCTTATACAAATCTCAGAGTTCAGAAATTGGAGGACCTGGAATTGTGCTGTCCAAGGACAGAATAAGAGTGTCCCACCTCCAGAAGAAAGGGAGGAAATTTGCTTTTTCTCTTCCATTTAGCTGTATCTGGGCTCTCAACCAATTTGATGGTGTCCACCTCTGTTGCAAGAGGGAAATTCTTCCACTTATTCAAATGTAAAAACCCTCACAGACATATTCAGAAATAATGCTTTACTAGCTACCTGGGAATCCATTAGTTCAGTTAACAAACAAATAAGATTAACCATGAGAATTAATGATATTAAACATATGTCCCCATGTACCTGCTTGCTATTTGTATGTCTTTTAGGGGAAAAAATGTCTATTTAAGTCCTCTACCTAATTTAAAATTTGTATGTTTTTGGTTTTTATTTTTGTTCTTGAATTGTATGAGTTCCTTATATATTGTTGTTATCATTTCCTTTAGTGGATATATGGTTTACAACTGTGTTCGTTCATTCTGTCAGTTATCTTTTCATTTCATGTTTTGTTTTTGTTTGCTATGCAGAGAACTCTTAGTTGACGTAGTTCTACTTATTTTTTTTTCTTCTGTTTGTGCCTTTTATATCAAATCTAAAAAATAATTGCAATGACCAATGTCAAGAAGTTTTCCTCATTATTTCATAATTTTGGATCTAATTTTGGCCTAAGGATTATAAGTAGTAGGGTGGGGAAGAGGCAGATGGCTAAAGCAGATTTAGTATGAGGTTATTATAAAAAAAATTAATATTAAGATGAAATAATTCAAATTGTTTAGAAATATGATTTTGTATGTATGAATTGCAATTTATTTAGAATTTCTAGTATTTAACCTAATATTTTTTCCCATTTTTTTATTAAAAATCATAAATTTACATAGGGCAATGTTGCTTGATTCATTCTGTTATTTTTTTCCCTTCCCCCCCACCCCTCCAACTGCTCTTTTCCCTCTATACAATCCTTCCTTCCTCCATTCTTACCACCCTCCTTATCCCTAACCCTAAACCTAACCCTAACCCCAACGCTAACCCCTCCTACCCCCCCATTATATGTCCTCATCCGCTTATCAGCAAGATCATTCATCCTTTAGTTTTTTGAGATTGGCTTATCTCACTTAGCATGATATTCTCCAATTTCATCCATTTGCCTGCAAATGCCATAATTTTATCATTCTTCATGGCGGAGTAATATTCCATTGTGTATATATGCCACAGTTTCTTTATCCATTCATCAACTGAAGGGCATCTAGGTTGGTTCCACAAGCTGGCAATGGTGAATTGAGCAGCAATGAACATTGATGTGGCTGTATCTCTGTAGTATGCTGATTTTAAGTCCTTTGGGTAGAGGCCAAGGAGTGGGATAGCTGGGTCAAATGGTGGTTCCATTCTAAGCTTTCTGAGGAATCTCCATACTGCTTTCCAGAATGGCTGCACTAATTTGCAACCCCACCAGCAATGTATGAGTGTACCTTTTTCCCCACATCCCTCACCAAACCTATTGTTGCTTGTGTTCTTGATAATCGCCATTCTAATTGGGGTGAGATGAAATCTTAGGGTAGTTTTGATTTGCATTTCTCTTATTACTAGAGATGTTCAACATTTTTTCATGTATCTATTGATTGCTTGTAGATCTTCTTCTGTGAAGTGTCTGTTCATTTCCTTAGCCCATTGGTTGATTGGATTATTTGTATTCTTGGTGTAGAGTTTTTTGAGTTCTTTATAGATTCTGGAAATTAGTGCTCTATCTGAAGTATGAGTGGCAAAGATTTTCTCCCACTCTAGGCTCTCTCTTCACATTACTGATAGATTCCTTTGCTGAGAGAAAGCTTTTTAGTTTGAATCTATCCCAGTTGTTGATTCTTGCTTTTATTTCTTGTGCTATGGGAGTCCTGTTAAGGAAGTCTGATCCTAAGCCAACAAGTTGAAGGTTTGGACCTATTTATCTTCTATAAGATGCAGGGTCTCTTGCCTGATTCCGAGGTCCTTGATCCATTTTGAGTTGAGTTTTGTACAGGGTGAGAGATAGGGGTTTAATTTCATTCTGTTGCATATGGTTTTCCAGTTTTCCCAGCACCATTTGTTGAAGAGGCTATCTTTTCTCCATTGCATATTTTTGGCACCTTTGTCTAGTATGAGAAAATTGTATTTATTTGGGTTTGTGTCTGTGTCCTCTATTCTGTACCATTGATCTACCTGTCTATTTTGGTAGCAATACCATGCCGTTTTTGTTACTATTGCTTTGTAATAGAGTTGAAGATCTGGTATTGTGATACCCCCTGCTTCGCTCTTTCTACTGAGGATTGCTTTAGCTATTCTGGGATTTTATTCTTCCAGATGAATTTCATAATTGCTTGCTCTATTTCTGTAAGGAACGTCATTGGGATTTTAATTGGAATTGCACTGAATCTGTATAGCACTTTAGGTAGTATGGCCATTTTGACAATATTAATTCTGCCTATTGAAAAACATGGGAGATCTTTCCATCTTCTAAGGTTTTCTTTAATTTCTTTCTTTAGTGTTCTGTAGTTCTAATTGTAGAGGTCTTTCACCGCTTTTGTGAGATTGATTCCCAAGTTTTTATTTTTTTCGATGCTATTGTGAATGGGATAGTTTTGCTAATTTCTCTTTCTGAAGATTCATCACTTATGTATAAAAATGCATTGGATATATGAGCATTGATCTTGTAACCTGCTACTTTACTGAATTCACTTATGAGTTCTAAGAGTTTTCTGGTGGAATTTCCAGGTTCCTCTAAATATAGAATCATGTCATCAGTGAACAGAGATATTTTGAGTTCTTCTTTTCCAATTCGTATCCCTTTAATTATTTGGTTTGTCTAATTTCTCTAGCTAGAGTCTCAAGAACGATGTTGAATAGAAGTGGTGAAAGAGGGCATCCCTGCCTTGTTCCAGGTTTTAGGGGGAATGGTTTCAGTTTTTCACCATTTAGAATGATATTGGCCATGGGTTTAGCATAGATGGCCTTTAAAATGTTAAGAAACGTTCCCACTACTCCAATTTTTTCTAATGTTTTGAGCATGAAGGGGTGATGTATTTTATCGAATGCTTTTTCTGCATCTATTGTAATAATCATGTGATTCTTAACTTTTAGTCTGTTGATATGGTGAATGACATTTTTTGATTTCCACATGTTGAACCAACCTGGCATCCCTGGGATAAAACCCACTTGATCCTGGTGCACTATCTTTTTAATATATTTTTGTATGCGATTTGCTAAAATTTTGTTGACAATTTTTGTGTCGATGTTCATTAAGGATATTGGTCTGCAATTTTCTTTCCTGGATGTGTCTCTGTCTGGTTTAGGTATTAGGGTGATATTGGCTTCATAGAATGAGTTTGGGAGGGTTCCCTCCTCTTCTATTTTATGGAATACATTGAGGAGTATTGGAATGAGCTCTTCTTTAAAGGTTTTGTAGAACTTGGCTGAGAACCCATTTGGTCCCGGACTTTTCTTTGTTGGTAGGCTTTTGATGACCTCTTCTATTTCATTGCTTGAAATTGATTTATTTAAGTTGTGTATGTCCTCCTCATTCAGTTTAGGTAATTCATATGTCTCTAGAAACTTGTTGATGTCTTCGAGGTTTTCTGTTTTGTTGGAGTGTAGATTTTCAAAATAGCTTCTAATTTTGTTTTGTATTTCACTCGTGTCTGTTGTGATATTTCCTTGCTCGTTCTGAATTTTAGTAATTTGAGTTTTCTCCCTCTTTCTTTGTTAGTGTGGCTCAGGGTTTCTCAATTTTGTTTATTTTTTCAAAGAACCAACTCTTTATTGTGTTAATTTTTCCGATTGTTTCTTTTGTTTCAATTTCGTTGATTTCGGCTCTGATTTTAACTATTTTCTGTCTTCTACTACTTTTGGCGTTGGTCTGCTCTTCTTTTTCTAGGGTTTTGAGCTGTAGTGTTATGTCGTTTATTTGTTGATTTCTACTTCTTTTGTTGAATGCACCCCATGAAATAAATCTTCCTCTAAATACTGCTTTCATAGTGTCCCAGAGGTTTTGATATGATGTGTCTTTGTTCTCGTGTACTTCTAAGAATTTTTTTATTTCCCTCCTGATGTCTTCTGTTATCCATTTATCATATAATAGTGTGTTATTTAATCTCCAGGTATTGGAGAAGTTTCTGTTTTTTATTCTGTCATTTATTTCTAATTTCAATCCATTATGATTTGATAGAGTACCAGGTAGTAACTCTATCTTCGTGTATTTGCTAACAGTAGCTTTGTGGCATGAAATATGGACTATTTTAGAGAAGGGACCATGTGCTGCTGAGAAGAAAGTGTATTCGTTCTTTGTTGGATGGTATATTCTATATAAGTTGGTTAAGTCTAAATTGTTGATTGTGTTATTGAGATCTATGGTTTCTTTATTCAATTTTTGTTTGGAAGATCTATCCCGTGGTGAGAGAGGTGTGTTAAAATCGCCTAGTATTATTGTGTTGTGGTCTATTCGATTTCTGGAATTGAGAAGAATTTCTTTGATGTACATGGACGAGGCAATGTTCGGGGCATAGATATTTATGATTGTTATGTCTTGCTGATTTATGCTTCCCTTAAGCAGCATGTAATGTCCTTCTTTATCCCTTCTGACTAGTTTTGGTTTGCAGTCCACATTATGTGAAATGAGAATGGATACTCCAGCTTTTTTGCTGTGTCCGTGTGCATGGTATATTTTTTCCCATCCTTTCATCTTTAGTCTATGGGTATCTCTTTCTATGAGATGAGTCTCTTGCAGGCAGCATATTGTTGGATTTTTCTTTTTAATCCAATCTGCCAATCTATGTCTTTTGATTGATGAGTTCAGGCCATTAACATTCAGGGTTATTATTGTGATATGATTTGTATTCCCAGTCATTTGACTCATTTTTGTTTTTTGACACAATTTGGCTTCTCTTTTATTTGGCTATTACTTTAGGCTAGTTCCTCCCGTTGCTGATTTGCATCGTTGTTTTTCATCTCTTCCTCATGGAATATTTTGATGAGAATGTTCTGTTATGCCGGCTTTCTTTTTGTAAATTCCTTTAGCTCTTTTTTATCATGGAAGGATCTTATTTCGTCGTCATATCTGAAAGTAAGTTTTGCTGGTTATAAGATTCTTGGTTGGCATCCGTTTTCTTTCAAGGCTTAGTAAATGTTTTTCCAGGCCCTTCTACCTTTTAGGGTCTGGATTGAAAAATCTGCTGATATTCTTATTGGTTTCCCCCTGAATGTAATTTGATTCTTTTCTCTCGTGGCCTTTAAAATTCTTTCTTTATTTTGTATGCTAGGTATTTTCATAATAATGTGCCTTGGTGTGGGTCTGTTGTAATTTTGTATATTTGGAGTCCTATAAGCCTCTTGTACTTGGTTTTCCATTTCATTCTTCAGATTTGGGAAATTTTCTGATATCATTTCATTGAATAGATTGTTCATTCCTTTGGTTTGTTTCTCTAAGCCTTCCTCAATCCCAATAATTCTTAAATTTGGCCTTTTCATGATATCCCATAATTCTTGTAGATTCTGTTTATGATTTCTTACCATCTTTTCTGTTTGGTCAACTTTGTTTTCAAGATTAAATATTTTGTCTTCAATGTCTGAGGTCCTGTCTTCCAGGTGTTCTATCCTATTGGTTATGCTTTCTATGGAGTTTTTAACTTGGTTTATTGTTTCTTTCATTTCGAGGTTTTCTGGTTTTTATTTTTTTTTCAGTATTTCTAACTCTTTATTGAAATCATCTCTTGCTTCCCGTATTTGGTCTTTTAACTGATGATTGGTGTGATCATTTAATGCCTGCATTTGCTCTTTCATTTCCTGGTTTGCTTCCTTGATTGTTTTAATTATGTACATTCTGAACTCCCTTTCTGATATTTCTTCTGCTGTGCTGTCATTGGGTTTTATTGATATCGTATCTAGGTTTGTTTGGGACATTTTCTTCCCTTGTTTTCTCATCTTGGTCAGATGTCAGTGGGACTCTGTTATATTGCAGATTTCCTCTATTGGCTTATATTGTCCCTGTAGATTTCCAGTGTATCACCTCCCAGCCTTCAGTAGCCTGATGTCTTGGGGTAACTTGATAATGTAGTGCTTCTGAAGAAAGCTGCCCCTAGACCGCTACTGGTTACTGGGAGAGAGACCTGGCGAAGTCTCTGGCTGCCCTGCCCTGGTCCCAGAGGCTGCTTGCGGGTTGGAGGTCTCCGCTTGTTTGGGGACTTGTGGCTGACTCTGTGTAGAAAGGCTCTCACTGTGCAGTCTGCTCCGAGAAGCTAGCCTAGAAAGGTGCTTCCTGCCGGAGGGAGCTGAGCTGCTTGGGGAAGACCCTGGCTGCCCTGTCCTGGTCTCTGAAGCAGCCTGCGGGCGGGCCGGAATTCCCCGTGCACTGGCTCAGGGACTTGGAGCTGGTTCTGTGCAGAAAGGCTCTCACTGGGGGCCTGCTCTGAGAAGCTGGGAAATCTGGCCCTGTGGGAGGGGCCCACCACCAGAGTGCTCAGGGTTGCCTGGGGGAGACTCTAGCTGCCCTGCCCTACTCTAATAAGCCGCCCGAATCCTGGCCTGCTGTCGGGGCCGAGCTTCACCGGGTGGGGGAGATCACCCCGTGGTTCTATTTTAGTCCGGGTCTCTCAATGCCTCCCCTTCTTGAATCCTGGGTTCTGGAGTGACTGGAGATGCAGTCACCCTCTAGTCCGCCATCTTGGATCACCCCACTCCTTCTTCACTACTTCTTTTGATTATCTTGTCTACTTAATATAATCTGGGTTCTTCCATACATCTCCATTCAGCCATGGATGCAGCACACAGTTATCATGACATGTGAACCTCCCCATTGTTTCCCAATCAGCCTTTTTCGGGTTTCCTTGAACTCTGGGTTCCTTGGACCCTGTTACTCCGCAGCCCTCGAAGTGGTTCCCCTTAACCAAATATTTTGATTTGCTCACAATGAAATCTGTAATTGGTTCAACCAACCAATCCCTAGGAAAGCCTGGATGGACAACTCCCAAGAAGTTTTAAAGTATGGCACAACCTTTGGAAATTTATCATTGTTTAGGACCTGAGTCTCAAACATTCTATCGCAGACATATTATTTTTCAGTACACCAGTAACAGATAAAACTCATTGACAGTCATGTTAATCAAGTTCAGGAGATTGATATATAAAACCTGAATGTCAGTTTGCAAGAACAAACTTAATTACTAAAGGTACCAAATAAGGCAAGCTATGGAGGAAGTCTAATTATAATCAAGGTGCTCTTTTATAAATTTACAACAAGAAATGTAAATATTAAGAAGAACAAAATCTTGAGTCTTCAAATAAGCATATTTTCCCTAGGTACAGTGTGAGAAACTACAATAAATCAAAAGATGGTTTGCTGAGCATATAATCAGAAGAAGGCAAATTAGTTATGTGATTTGAAGTTCAATAGCCTCAAGTTAAGATGCTTCTCAAGAACAGTGAGGGTGCTATTCATTTTTGTCTCTTGATTGCATGGAACATGCTAGGGGTTAAAAAAGATCATTGGATCAATGGATGCTCTATAAAGGAGAAATATATATACCAGGTGCTAAAAATTAATATGCTTGCTATATCAAAGATATTGCCTTTAAAAATATATTACTGCTAACAAGGAGAAATAATCTATGCAAATTGTAGTTAATTTTAAACAAAAACCTCTTTAAAGTGAACATAAATATCTACTGCATAACCAAATATCTATAATGCATTAATAGGCAATTAATAAATTCACTCATAAATGTATATACATTGCACAATTTCAAGAATACAACTTGGAATACCATGAGGCCCCTGGAGTTGCAAAATATAGTAATCTGTAGCTAGGTTGATTTTACATTTTGAGAAGAGGAATAAGAAATGTAAAGTGAATTATTTGAAATATGAACAACTGTTACACACCAGGTTTTGAAATTACATATTCACGGTAGATAATTCATTAAGGCACTATCAGTACACAATTTCAGTACACAACATTCAAAATAATGCCATTGAACATTCAGAACCTTGGCATTCTCCAGCAATTAAATACAACTTTCTCAAATGTACATTCTTTTGTACCTGAATAATTCTTTGCTATTTTGTCATTTGCTTTTCTTTCCAACTATTATCCTTTCAATAACCAGTGTCCCTGGAAATGCATAGTCAAGTTTCTATTTTCATCTTCTGGGTGAGATAAATTAAATTTCTTGAAGATTACATATTATTGACATCATTCGTGGTAGTAAGATAAGAGAATCTGAGGGTAATAATTATTAAAGTTGCAAGAACACAACCTGGAGAAAATGGAATCCTTTAAAGTACAAGATTTTTCATAAGGGTTTAAAAAAAACAGAGGAAAAAAATGAAAGCTTTGAGCTCTTTACAGGTCTTTAAGGTCATCCTGAGTAAATGCTTTGACCTTTAGTTGTATTGGTACTTGAGTCCAGTCTTATTTTTTTATTTTTTAAGCTATTTTTGGACTAAATATCCTACTCAGATTATCTAAATGAAGAAATACTTCTGACTAGAGTAGACCACGATTGTGATTGACCTTTGGTCTGAGACTTTGACTTTTTACCTTTTTTACTTTGGGCAGGGCGAATTCCTATAAATGTCAGTCTTGCCCTGTCTATAACATGATTATAACATTACTTCTTTTCAGAATTATAGAAAAGATATATATTCCATTACATCAGAGTTACTACTGAATATTCATTGGGACATAGTAGGATTGTCTTTCGACATTCGAGTATTTATAAAACAAAAGGAAAACGGGATGGGGATACAGCTCAGTTGGTAGAGTGCTTGCTGGGCTTAATCCCCAGCACTAAATAAATAAATAAATAAATAAATAAATAAATAAATAAATAAAACCACAGGAATTCTCTTTAATTAAAATGCTAACAACATTTCTTTCTACTTTGAGTTTTAGCAGTCTCATAGGAAATTCAAAATAAACATTTATTTATCAACCTATATCATTGTAATTTTGGTTGTTGTTATTCCATTTTTCAAACATCAGTATAGATAGTTAAAATAGAAGTTAAGATTTGAGTGTAGAAAGTTTACGAAAATTATATATTTTAAACTAAATGTAATGATTGTTCTATGGAACATAGCTTAGAATTTTAAAAATAAGAAAGGTGTTATTTTTCTCATATTTCCCCATGGGTATGATTTAATTTTTTCATTATCTACTGCTATTCCTTTCCTAACCCCAAGTATTTTAAAGTTTATATAAATGCAGAAGTGTAACTTGGAGATCAAAACTAGAATTAGTTGGGTAGTGTAAAATATAGACAAATTTTAGCTATTTAGAAATGTAGCATCAATCTTTTCATTTTTATTTTTTTGGTCCTGGGATTGAACCTAGGGGCACTCAACAACTGAGCCACATTCCCAGCCCCTATTTTTTGTATTTTATTGAGAGATGTGCCTCACTGAGTTGCTTAACACCTCACTCTTGCTGAGGCTAGGTTTGAGCTCGCAATCCTCCTGTCTCAGCCTCTCTACTGACTGGGATTACAGGAGTGTGCCAGCCAATATGCCCAGCACCAATCTTAAAGTTAATATTCCTTTTCCATGTAATTTAAAGCCCTGAATATGTTTTAAAGAAATAAACAGAAAACAGGAGGGAAAAAGCATAAATGTGAACTTTTTGAAATATTTAAATATTTCATAAACTTGGGAAGGTGTTATTTCCATATAGTGGAGTAGCTTACTAAAATTTTGCTTATGAAGAAACATAGGAAGATATGTATATTATAGTGCAGAGCATGAAAAACAATTATAAATTGCATTTGAATTTTTAAAAACGTATATTAAAATCTTAAGAGAAATAGCACCAAAATATTAGCAGAAATATATATTTTGAAATATATTCATTTTTTCCTGCTTTTAAAAATTGTTCCCAATGAGCATTCTTTTTTTTTTTTTCCCAGAAGTCTTTGAACTTACTTTTCCTTCTTAGCATACTATCTCCCCAGCTTGTTAAATGGATTCCTTTCTGTCCTGTAGGTCTGGGATCTAATCGTCACCTATAGAGAAATCTTCCTTCACCATTCTCTCTAAGTGCCATCTCTGCTACATTCTAGCAGCTCTTCCTACTTATGCCCTTTATAACATTTACCATGATCTAAACTTGTTGTATGCAATTATTCATTTATCTGTAGTTTCAGGGGTTCTTTGATTATATTCTTCATTCACTACATAGCTTTTAAATGAGTGACTGAATGAATCACTTCAATGCTGTACAAGTTGAAACTCTCTAATTTTGGGTACCATTAAATTTTGGGTCATTCATTACATAAGTCAAGAGGTAGCACATGGTTTATGGACTTTTAATTTTTTTTAAGAGTGCACTTTTTTCATTGTACCTATGTAGTGAATCCCTATTAAGTTCCAGGCCTAAGGAATTTAACTTTGAACCAAACAAAAATTAACCTCAATCTCACCAAGTTTATTTCTAGATTCAGAATATAATCAAAGAGCATTATTTTTAAAGGTAGCTTTGTTTAGGTCTTTTATTTGCCCTGACTTCATCTGACTGGCTTATCCTTGACACATTTTCCACCTTTTAGGACAATTTTGTCTGCATTGTATTTAAAGGCTAAATATTCTGATCCACAAATTTTGTCTCGCTTGCATGTTTGTTATTGTTCATGAAAATTTCCTGTACCTACCTACCTAAGAGCTCATCTCTAGTGATACAGTACATTGGGTCCCTCCTCATTCAAAGAAATCTCTCCAGAAATTTCCTTCTCCCCTTTTAATATCAGTGTTTTCCTTCTTTTCCTTGTGTCTAGTAGGTTTTTACTTTGTACACTGCAAGAGACTGCTTTTTCCATGGTGAGCACTAATTACCATGTGGCTAAATCCAGTGTTCATTTCTCAGTCCTCATCTAATCTGATTATTAGTAGCATTTAACATAGCAGTCGACACTCATTCTTACTTAAAATTTTTGCGCTTGTCATTCAGGAGACCATTGTACCTCATGGAACACTCATTTTTAATTTTCTTTTCTGATTTTTTCTGATTTTTTCAACTCATTAGGTTGGAGTGGGCTTAGGTTCTGCATTTCACTTTCGTCTCTTACAACCTTGGTGATAGCTTTAAATACTATGTTGACAAAATCTCATGTTTTGTCTCCAGTCCAGATTCCTTTACTAAACTCTAAATATTGAAACTTCACAGGATATTAAATAGGCATTTCAAGATCTAAATATCCAAAGCCAAACTCCTAATCTTCACAAGACCTACTTTTCCCATATTCTTCCATACCTAACAAACAGCAACTTTATCCTTTAAGTTTTCAGAACACAACTTTCCATACAAACTTGACCCCTCTCCTTCACACCCTTATCCCATCAATCAGAATCCTGTCAGCTGCATGCTCCAGATATATCCAAATTCCAAGTTCTTTTTATAATCTTAACTGCCACTATTGTCATCATCTTTTCTCTGAATTGTTGCTATAGCTTCATAAATGGTTCCCATGCTTCTATACTTGTTGCTTGTATTGTCTGTTTTTGTGATCATAGTCAAAATTATGTCCCAATTAACATTTATGCATGTCCTGAAGTATCACACTCTGTCTCATTAATATGTATTATCACATGTTAAACAATTTTTTAATAAAATGTTAGATCAAGTCCTCGGTTCAAAACTCTCCATAGCTTCACTTCTCATTCCATGTTAAAGTCCAAATACTTCAAATGACATAATGCCTATGCAATATTTCTACCTGGAACTCTATCCCCACTTTGTTTTTTAATCTTACCTCTTATTCACTTCCACCTAGCTCACTCCATGTAAGTGGCACTATCTAGCTGGTTATTTCTCATCCCTGCCTTTGTACCAGCAATTTCTGCTACCTGGAATCCTCTCTTCCACCTATTGGCATAGTTTACTCTTTTCCAGTCTGCTCATGTATTACTCTCACCTTCCCTAACTACCTGTTAGTTTTCCACTGCTATGACAAAATACTTAATAAATCCACTTAAAGGAGGAAAAATGTTTTTTGATTTATGTTTCAGAGGCTTCAGCCTAAGGTGTACTAACTCCATTGCTTTGGATCTGAAGTGAAGCAGAATATCATGGTGGTAGAAGCATATAGCGAAGGAGATTGCTTACCTCAGGGCAACTTGGAAGAAGATAGGGTGGGGGAATCCAGGGATAAAATATGCTCTTTGGAGGCAGACCCCCCCCAGTGACCCACCTCTTCCAACTATGTCCCAGTTCCTAAAGTTTCCACCATCTCCCAATAGTGCTGCTACATGGGGGCCAAGTTTTTAACACATGTGCCTATGGGGAACATTCCCAATCCAAACTTTAATACCAGCCCACTAAAAATTAGAATACTTTCTCCCAAGACCTTTTCTGTCTTTTTCCTGTTTTCTATTTCTCTTCATACATACCATTTATCATATTCAAAGGTAAGTTGTAGATTTCTTAGGTTTGTTTGTTTTTTAATACCTGCTTCTAACTACTAGAGTATATAAAACTAGAAGTTTCTAATTTATTTATGGCTATTTTCTCAGTGCCTGGAATGATGCTAGATACATAATAGATTCTCAATAAAAAATGACCGATTAAATAAATAAAGAGCATGCAAATAAATTGTGGAAAGACTAGACCTCAGCTGCAGCTGATTGTCATATATGCTATGTGACATGGACTTCATTCCACATTTTTCATTAATTGCCATTATCAGGGCACACTGATCCCACCTCAAGATATGGCACTACCTTAATATTTTTGTCCTTTTAGTTAACTCAGTACACTGCACCAGATAATGGAAACCCTTCATCATGGAAGTTATTTGTACTTCTGGATTTATCCTAATTTTCCTGATGAATCACTCCCTCAATCAGCTTTACTCAAATTTAGAAAGTATTGATGAAAATTTGCAGAATTTTCTTGACTTATCATTCCCTATATATTCTTGTTTTGAGGTGAAATAGGGCAAGGAATGATGCAGATTTTTACTGAGATCATCTGTTTTCTTGCCTTAACCAATGCTTTTTTTCAGATTGGACATTCCATTATACCCCTTTCACAGTATGGGTCCTGCTGATGAGTTTGTTGGTTATCTGTTTTACTGTTTTTCATTATTTTTTTTTTTTAAATATGAAGGGAGAGAAAATTTTCAACCTTGTTTCCATCTGCTGTCTTTGAAAGATTTCCATGTATTATTTATTTTAAATACTAAAACAGTATGTAAAAATTACTCACTCTGTGCTATTAACATGTTGTTTTTATTTTAGTTAAAATGTACAAGTTTTTGTTATTAGGTATTTTTATGAGAATTTCTAGTTGACATCTTTCTAAAGTATGAATATACATTTTTCTTTTATTGTATTATGAAATGACTTGAGTTTTGATTTATTAAAGCTTTTTATAATTAAATAACAGCAGTATTAAAAAATAGTATGTATAATCAAGAACAAAAACAGTCTTATCAAATGCTAAAGCAGATCTTTAAGAGGAGATTTTTCTTAACCTTAGACTTAGTTAAAGTTGAACATGAACCTTTTATTAATACCTTACATGGAAATGGCATCTGCCATTAAAAATACTTTAGTCACTTAAGCAACATTGTGCCTTATGAATACATCCTTTGCTATTTAAAGGTAGTCAACATGGTTTGCTTCAGAAATGACAAGAGAGTCATGATTTGACATTCTGTCTAACCCATAATGGACTGACTCAAAAAGATCAGATTAATGCTTTCTTTGAATTTCTTCATCTTGCTAAACATGTCCTAATCATATACTACCATTACAGAAAAGAGACAAGGTCTAAAAGATCTGGATTCTGATCTTTCATTAGGCTCACTTAGTAAGGATTGCCTATAACTGCTTCCTTCTGCTCTACTTTCTATACACATTCAAGGGAATGGTTCCAGATCTCTCAACATTAAATTTTGTTAAGTCTCAGCATCAATAAATTTCATTGAAATAAGAAAAGAAATGTAATAAGTATAGAAAACAGGGTTAATAAAAATGAAGGAATCAATATATAGATGAATGAAAAAATCATAAGCATTTATGGTGGTAATTATAAATTTGTCTTTCCTTATCAATATTAGAAATCAGATGTATTTACCTGGCAGATATACTTTATCATATCTCTCCAAAATATAGAAAAAAGAAGGCAAAATAATGTATGGACACTTGGACTATTATTAGACATTACTGAAATTAAAAAATTTAACTCAGTATATCAATCCTTTAATTATAGTTGCTAAGTAATTATTTTGGATAGAATGTAAGATAATTAAAATTAATTTAACTAAACATAAATTGTCAGAAATGTATATTTATTTAAACCAAAGACTTTAAATAAAAGAAGTATACGTTCTCTTTTAATTAGAAATTTCCAATTGGTAGATCATGTCTCAAAATTTTAAAATTAACTTGGGAAAATTATGATGGGGCAGAAAAATCATTGCCTTTTCTTGTCATATTCAGAAATTAACTGGAACATTTTTTATAAATGTTACATAATTTCTTCATTAACCTAATCAATATGGTTAAATTTTTGACCTTATTAAATTTCTAGTTCCTATAAAGACTACAGTAAAATGATTATAATTTGGAATGTAGTAAAGAATGTGTTCACTAAAAGTTTTGTATAATTAATTTCTAGCTTTCCCTAAGTCAAGATGCAAGAAATCAGAATTGTTTATGTTGCCTGCACATGTTGCTTTTTGATTCTCTAATACTTGAGAAGTAATGGAAACAAGTATAATCTCAAAATTTTATCCTTATTTTTATTTTAAATAATGCTTATTTCTCCTCTACAACTCATCTTGAATAATACTGCCTTTGTCCTACGTAAAATGGTCATGGAAATATCTGCTTTAAAACTGGTATTAAGCATGAAAAATTTGTTTAATTATTTTTTGTAGCACTTAACTTTGAATATTAGTTTCTGTCCTTTCACGGACTCATGAACTTCTACCCAAAGTATAACAGCAGAAAAACAACTCCTGAAGAAATATGTGGTAATATGTAGTAGGCAAAATGAATGCCCCATGGTGAGTCTCACCTTTTAGGAAAGTCAAACAACCAACGGTATTTTTTTAGGGGATTATTAGATAAGAGAAATGATTCACATACTGCTGGGTGACCCAGACTGCTCTGTGGGAACTTCCTTCAGACTTAGGATGCTTCTGAGAGAATGTGCTAAACTGTACATATGCCTCCACAAGCAGAGGGGGCATGCTCATGACTTTCCAACAGAAGATCATTTTATTTTCCAAACCTAATGTTTTCTTGCTACCTTCTAGATTATGAAGTCTATTTTACTGGGAAACCATGGCAGTGAAGTAATTTTCAGGTTAAAGCTTTTCATGAAACAAAACTTACATTTTTTCTAGCAGCAGGAAGCATTTGACTGAAAAGCAAATCACAATCTTTTGAGACTAGATGCATGCTGTGTAATTCTGAGTTCAGCATGTGTCTTGGGGCATGTTTAATAAATTTTTTGCTCCAGGAAGCTATGTTTTTGTTTGCCTAGAGATACAAAAGACATTCTGTTCAACTGTAAAAACTCCATATTGATCTAGGCAAGAACTTATAATTGTTCAAATCAAATGAAAAGTTGTAAATTTTTTGTACTCTTCTTACAATGTATTTTGATTGAAAACACTTTCTTCCTTTTCAAGTATATAAATAGGTTCTTCTAAGATATTTTCAAGTTTAGGGTAATAGAATTAAAGTAGAAAATTATGCTACTAAAATTTCTTTGCCTTTTTAATGTTAGTTGTCTATAATTTATAAAACATGTTTTTTCTTTCTCATTTTCAACACATGTATGCATGAATATGTGTGTATAAATAAGTATTTATTTAATGTGTTCATGAAATCTGAGGTACACCAAAAAAATATTCTTTCCTCTCATAACAGGAAACCTTAAGGTAAAAACCCTGTAAACATTTAGGCTCATGTAGATAATAACTACCTACTGACATATGGATGTTAATTAATTTAGCTCAATACAGTAAATCACTTTAGAATTTTTAACGAAACTCTTGGTAGAATTCAATGGAAACTTGAAATTTTGCTTATAGTTCCCTTGTCCCCACCATTTAACTTTCTCGAACAATAAAGCAGCTTTACTGTTAAGAGACTTTCTTTTGAATATTGTATACAAAGAAAATTAACATGGTGTTTACCTGTATTTATGACATTTTGAGATCTAAATTATTTTTCTAACTGAACTACATGATATATCAATCTCAAAGATAGGATATTACTTTATTGAATTTAAACACTAAATACAGAATTGGAGAGTAAATACAAAAAAGAATAACTTGTCCAATATGAAGCAATAATAGACAAAATTACATGGCTTGCTTTAAGATTAATATTTAATTCCTAATATTTAATATGTAATTTCATATTTTAGCATTAAAAACTGATATTTTGGGTTTGTGTGTCAGATTTTATATCGTATTTTAGGTTAGCAAGAATAATGGAAAACATGGAGATAAGAAGATAGGAAAAAACAGAAGAACATAAAATTTGTGATTTAGAAAAGGAAATACAGAGAGAAAACTTAAATTAATAGGATGTCTGAGAGGAAAAATAAAAATCAGAATAAGAAATATTACCTGTATGAAAGCAAAAGTATTCAACGAGAAGAAGCATAAGATCTTTAAAAATTTCCTTGCCATTTAAAATGCTTATTATATATCTGTATGTTTCCAATTGTTATCAACACAAGATATATGGATTCTAAAATTTGAATTATAGAGATTAACAGAGATTATAGAGATTAACACTATTGTTTGTTAATTATTCTAGCAACATTTGTTGTTTTGCATCCTCTTTTTTTCTCATATATTCTGTCAATAATGGGCATAGTTTAGGATTAAGGATAAGTGCAAGTATGCAGCATATATATATTACTGATTTTGCATCTTCCTATGCATTTAATTATTATGATAGTAGTATCTCCAGGAATGACAGAGATTGTTGTAGCTATCTTTTGAAAATACAGTTTAACAGTGTCTGTCTTCTGGCCATCAATATTCAAATCCCTCCCACATGAGCAATCATTATTATGCCCCCAAAATTCTCATGATTACTTCAAGCATTAACTTGAAGTTTATCATCTCATCATCCATGTCATATCAATTTGTGGATGGTGCTTCATAGGGAAGGTACCTTAGGTGCAGTTCCTTGGCTGTAGTATTTTTTAATCCAAAAGAGTTACAAACTAAAAAGACAATTTACTTGCATTCCCTTCATCCAGTGTATAACGGGGAAACAAACACAAGTTGATATCAGTAGATACACATAATGGAAAGAGGGGAGAAGAATATAGAGAAAACACTGACTCATAGCAGTTCTAAAATTCAGCTAGGCATTTTGTAAGTTCTTTGTTTAGGGCAATTCTGTTATCTGTCCAGTGAGTGAGTCTTCCTTTACTGTGAGGAAGGCATTTATGTGCAGTCAAAAAGCTTTCTCAGCATTGTATTTGCTTGAAGGAGTTTGAGAAGTCATACACACACATATCTCAGCATCTCAGCTCATGTATGTACATTAATGCATCACTTAACTGTGGGAATAAGTTCTGAAAAATGCATCATTAGGTGATTTCATCATTGTGAAAGCATCATAGAGCATACCTATATAAACCTATTGTATAGCTTACTAAACATCTAGGCTAAATGGTATAGCCTCTTGTTCCTAGGCTACAAATCTGTATTGAATACTATAGGCAGTTGTAACACAATGTCAAATGTCTGTCTCAACATAACTAAACAGGTTTGTTTACACTAGTATCACCACAAATGCATGAAAAAATATGTTGTACTATAATGTTATAATTGCTATGACATCACTAAGTTATAAGAATTTTCAGTTTCATTATAATCTCATGGTACCACTGTCACATATGTAGTCCACCCAGTGTTGATGAGAATGTTGTTATGTAGTGCGTCACTGTATAAATTCTTTTAAGACCCTGTGGGTTTCCTATGTATCAAATTATAAATTCACTCCATCTAACCCAATAAAGGAAAGAAAGAAAACAGTTTTTATCATTGAATGAGCATTAAATCAGACTATGATGCACATCACAGACAATCCCTAAAGAGATTGCAAAGAAAAAAAAGGAATCAACCCTTTTATTTATCCAGGTAGGTGCAAATCATTGCATACATGCAAATGCTTTTACCCAAGTTAAAAATGAAACTTGGATATTTTCAAAAAGTAGAATGTTACATCTTGGAGTTCAGTATCTAGGATAAAACTTTGAAGGAGATGGAAAGAAAGGGCATTACACTTCTTAATGTTCACATTTCAAAAAAGATGGATTCAGAGTTCCCATGTAAAATATTCCTGAGACGCAAAACTGTCAAGAGACTCACTGAGTTTTTAAAAAGATCAACATGTATCTCAAAGAGACAGAACTTTTACAATCTCAAATACTCAAAAGGAAGCGGGGAATGGTTCTTTAGTAGGTGAGGAGGGAGTTCTTTTCCTTTTTGGCCACAGGAAAAAAAATTTAAGTGTAATTAGTTTTAGATTTGTATTTACACTTACATTCCTATCATTCTTCATTCTTATGAGATAATTATCTATGCATGAACTCAGGGCTTTTAAAAAGAAGATTGCTATGGTATTTTAAATTGTGCCATTATTACATGCTAATCATTGGGAAAGTATTTTTTACATTTAATAGGAAAGTTATATCAACTTTTATGCATTTATCCTAGGGCATCATTTATTTCCTTCCCTATCCTCTTGTTTTCTAATTGCTTTCTTCCATTATTCTTCCCTATCAAATTTGGCTTCTTCAGTGCCACTCAAGAATTCCTTGCAAATCTGATCAAGTCATTACCCTTCTCAAACTATCAGGTCTTTAGTGCTTTCAAAATAAACTCCACACTTCTTTATATACCATATAGGGACTTTTGTGAGTTTTCCTTTGGCTACCTATCTAACATACTTTCCCATGCTCGGGTAATTCTTGGTTATAAATTAAAATCTTCAGTTCCTCAAGGGTCTCATGCCTTCTTACATTTTTGTTCCTTTACATATACTCTTAATTTCAAGTTATGTATCCCCTTATCCCTTCTTCATTTGGCTAATGGCTGTTTATCATTCAAAGATTCAGCTGATGCTTTATCTCCTCTAAGAGGCCATTTCTCTACATCTCTAGGTTCTGTCCAATGACCCCTTGTGATCTTTTTTCTATGTCTCCTGCATCTTTGTAACTCTGGCACCAAGAAAAGCATTTGGTGCACAGATTTGTCAAATAAATGTTTGATAACTTAGTAAAGAAATGAGTTCCTTGAGGCAGGCCATCTGATGCTGTTGGGTGCTGAGATAAGAAGGTATAAATTTATTAAGGTTTTTTTTTAGTTTTTATAGAAAGAAATGAAAAATATGAAAACAGTTGATTTCATCTGGGAGGGGTGGGATCAGAATTGCCAATATGAGGGGATTTTATGGGAAGAATATACTTACTAGGATAAACACTAGTGATTCCAGGATACTCACTCACTCTTGTGATTCATGAAAGAAAAAATCCTGCCAAAATTTGAAATGGTGGACTTTGAACTCAACCCAATGAGGTTAACATCCCTCCAGAGTTAGACTGCATTAGGAAGATGATTGCCTTAAGTATCAAAGTTAAGGGGGAAAAATACTCTTGCACATTTGTAAGTTAGTGAATCAGAAAGGGAATAAGGAACACATTTGCAAAGCCACTTGAGGTCATGTTAGTTAAATTCCCAACTCTAAAATGGAATTTAGTTATACATTTGCTTGCCTTTTAGTACATTTCATGTGGGTGCCTTTTGCCATTGTTCTGGAAATGAGAAATGACATCAGAAAAGAGAAAACTAGGAACTTTTAAATCTAAACTCTTGGAAGGGAACTGTTTAGTTGTGTTAAAGAAAATTGAAAATTGGCAAGTTAGTTTTCAAATTTCATGCTGCACATGTTGCCTATTTAGTAAAACCTATAGGTGAAAGTAGGATTTTACAAATGTGAATTGTTTGTATTAAAAGTAGAAACAAAAGATATGTATGATGTGTCAAGTGCATTCTACTGTTATATATAACTAATTAGAACAAATAAAAATTTAAAAAAATACATGGAAGCAATGCACTTTGTATTGGGTTAAAAAAAGAAACAAACAAAACAAACAAAAACCAGAACAAACCCAAACAAACAAACAAACACCCAAGTTATCCTAGTGCCTCTCTAATGTAACTGTTTATCCAGAAGGGATGTGCAGATGGAAGCTGAGGATAGCTATTCTTTTTGGGAAGAGGCTCTCATAAAATGACAACCAGAGAGATGGAAGATAAGTAATGGAATGAAAATTAATAAGAGAGATGATTAATACTGATGATGGCTGGAGAGAGGTTAAGTAGAATGAAGACTGAAAGAACTCATTGACTTTGCAAAGTAGGAGATCATTGGTGGCCTTAGCAAGAAAAATTTATGTAGAGTGATAAGGGTGGGAAATGTGTCAGGTTCCCATTAATTAAGGGGTAAATGGAGGTAGGGATGATAGCATCATTCTCAAATTTATATATTCATAGCCACTGTGTAACATTGAACTGTATTTTTAAAATTTTACCACTAGCTATCCTTCAGAGTCTGTTACCCTCTTTCTGAGCCAAAAACTGTAGGAAAACAAATATTTCTTGGATTTCTTGTGTCTACAAGGTCCTGGCCATATATGCCATATAAATCAATAAATTATGAACATAATGATTGCCTTTATTTACACCAGAACATTTTTTTTCTTTTCATAAGATGTATTAGACCTGCAATTACTTGTTTTCATAATTGTTGTCTAGATTCCATCTGTAGGATAATAAGATCTCTCTTATCTTAACTAGAGACAAACATTTACTTTACAGTCTAGGAAAATTCACCCTCTTCATAAAGAGACCTTTGGAGGAAATTAGAGAATTATTTCCCTATGTGTTTATATGTCAAAAGAGGAGAAAACTGAGTTGTAAACACAGAGATAGTGCTGTTATTTTTCCTTCCAGAAGTATATTTTTATTCCAAAGTGCAAGAACTCAAGATAGTTCTTTTCTTTCTCCAGGCAAATTTGTAAGCAATGGTTTCCTTCCCTTCTTTTAGAAGAGAAGAGATGATCCTGTTCTCCCGTGTAAACCCCCAGATTCACTTTCTCATAGCCTCTCTCCTGCAGTACAACTCTGGCATAGATGGGACTATCCATCCTTCAGTACATGGCATCTTGTGGGTACTAGCCATAGAGGACCAGTGTTACAATGTAAATATGTGCAGACATATTATAAGGAAAAAAGCTCTGATTTCAGACCTAGCTTCCTGTTATTTCTTCTACCTGCCTATCTATAAATGAAAAAGGAGGGTAATATCTCAGATCTTTTCCAGTTTCAGAGTTACCATTATCTAGATCTTGTTTTATTGACTCTTATAGTTACTATGACCAAATGACTGAATTCTGGTCATTGGAATGTGAATGGAAATGATGTCTATCACTTCCAGACCTAGCTCTTAAATATTATTTGTGTTGTCCTCTATGCTCTTATTCTTTCTGTTCAGTTGGGCTTGTCTGGCTGAGCTTGGTAGCCTACTGTTGAAGATAGCTGATTGTCAAAAGTTTAGGTTCCTAAAAGACTGATACCCATCCACTTTCCTCACCTCCATCTGCTTTTATGACATTTGTTCTATATTCTTATCTATTTTCTTTTTTGTCTATTTGTTATAGCAGTTTGGATTAGTGTTGTATTTGTATATAATGGAGTGGGTAAGAGCTCAAATTCTGAAGCCTGACAGAATCCCTGCAAATAAATTACTAAATTAATGACTATTATTTCACCTTCAGCAAAATATTTAATTATTCTGTGCCTCATTTTCCTCAGATACAAACTGAGATAATTCGTAAGGCTTTTCTCAGGATTGAGTTAATTAATGTATTTAAAGTGCCTAGCATATAGAAAACAGCCCAAAGTAATTTGGTATTGTTGTTCTTGTATATTCATGAATTGATTTTTCACTTAGTATAAATCTCAAGATTAATCTCTGTAGATAAATGTAGATTTAGTTCTTTTACTTGGATGATTAGACAGTATTCCATTGTTAAGTCCCATAATTTGTCTGTTTCTTACAATGAATACAAATGTAAGAATATGGGTATGAAGAGCATGAAACAACTTCAGAATTATAGCTATTTCTATGAAAACAGAAGGAAAAGGGAGAATCCATGAAATTGTATATATTTTTTCAAATGGCAATTTTGATGATTATAGGTGATGAATATGTAGGTTTTTATTATGTTACTCTGAAAATTCCCTAATTGTGAAATGCATGATTAAAATAAAATTCAAGCTACTTGTTGTAATCTTTTAATTATCAGTAATAAATATTCATATACATCAGGCCACATTGCTCACCTATACAGTTTTTTGTCTAAGTAGTCTACGGGATTGATGGGTTTTTTGGTACCATAATGCACCAGTGCAGTTTTAAAAATCTTAGAGTATTTGATTCCCCCGAAACATAGATAGTATAAACACTACATAGAATTAGCTCAACTATTAATACTGCTGTATTTCATTCAATATAATATGTAAATGAAGCCTTATATCAAATTTTACAAAATAAATCGACTACAAGTTGAATTCTAATTTTAGAGATGGAGAAATATGAAGAAAGTGTGTCTAGGAGTCAATAAAATATATTTTCTTCTAATAGAAGTTTATAGTACTATAAAGTAACTAATGTGATTAAATGTGTTTATGAGTTCTGTTTTAAGTAATTTTTGCCAAATTAAAAAGTTCGGTTTGATGAGTTTTGACAGTTACATAGCCGCCACCAAACTCATATAATAGCACATTTCTATCACCTCTGTACCATAAGTTCCCTTTGCAGCACCCTTTACCTCTAATGGCCACTGTTCTGTTTTCTAAAATTGTTTCCTTTCCTAGAAACTATATAAATGTTATAATACCAAATGAAGTTTTTATCTAGTTTATTCTACTTTGTATAATGGTTTTCAGACCAGTCTATGTTGTTGCATTAATAGTTTGTTCTTTTTATTGCTCAGTAGTATTCCATTGTGTAGTTGTATAAAATTGTGTTAATTTATGCAACAACTGATTAGGCATTAGATTAGCTTGTAGCTTTAACTCATTATGACTGAAGCAGTTATGAATATATTTGAATGTATGTCTTTATATAAACATGTTTTCATTTCTCTTGTGTAAAAGAGAAGTGGTGCTGGTGAGTAAATATCTAATTATCAAAAGACTGCCAAAGAATTTTCTATACTGGTTGAAATATTGTACATCAGTACTAGAAAGGCATGAGAATATCAGTTGTGGGACTTATTTCACTTAGCATAATATCTCTGTTTCCATACATTGACCAGAAATGCAATAACTCATTCTTCTTTATGGCTGAATATAGTCCATTGTGTATCTATACTACCTGTTTTTTTGATTAAACCCAGGGACGCTTTACCACTGAGCCACATCCACAGCCCTTTCATAAAATATGTATTTTATTTTTAATAAAATATCACCTGTTCCTTACCCATTCATCTGTTGATAGGAATCTAGATTGGTTCCATAGCTTGGAGCTTGTGAATGCAGCCCTATAAATATTGATGTGGCTGCATCCCCATAGTACACTTATTTTTGATCTTTTGGATATATACTGAGGAAGGTCATATGGTGATTATATTGCTAGTCTCTTGAGGAACATCCACACTGCTATCCAGAGTGGTTGCAGTCCCACCAAAAATGTGTTATTATATACTTTCTCGTATATTCTTCCCAACCTTTATTTTTATTTATATTCTTCATAATTGCCATTCTGATTGGAGTGAAATGTAAGCTCAATGTAGTTTTGATTTGTATTTCCCTGATTGCTAGAGACATTGAACTTCTTTTCATATATTTGTTGGTCATCTGTATTTCCATTTTGCTTAGTACTTTGGTCCATTTATTTTGCTGTTGTTGTTAATTCTTCATTTTCTTTATATATTTTGACTATTAAGCCCCATGAGGAGCAGGTGACAAACATTTTCTTCCAGTTTGTAGGCTCTCTTCACATTTTAAATGATTTCCTTTGCTATTCAGAAGCTTTTCAATTGAGGTCATCCCATTTATTGATTCTTGGCTTTATTTCTTGTAATTTAGGAGTTTCATTAAGGAAATTGATGCCTTTGCCAATATATTGGAGTATTGATCATACATTTTCTTCTAGCAGTTGCAGAGTTTCTGAACTAATTCCCAGGTATTTGGTTCACTTTGAGTTGACTTTTAGGCAGGGTGAGGAAGAGGGTACAAATTTCATTCTTCTACATATGAAAGAGCATCATTTGTTACAAAGGCTATCTTTTCTGCAATGGATGTCTTTAGCAACTTTGTTGAGTATGAAATGACTGTATCAGTGTAGGTTCATCTCTGTGTCTTCTGTTCTATTACCTTGGTCTTCACATCTGTTTTGATGCCAATACCATACCATGCTGTTTATGTTAATGTACCTCTGTACTATAATTTGAAATCTAGTACTGTGATACCTTCAGCTTTTCTTTTCAGCTTCATGATTGTTTTGGCTATTCTCAGTCTCATTCTTCCAAATGAATTTTAGACCTTTTGGTTTTCTAGTTCTGTGAAGAATGTCATTGGTGCCTTGATGGAGATTGCATTGAATCTGTATAATGCTTTTACTAGTATGGCTATTTTGATAACATTTAAAATTTTTTTTTTATTTTTACAGATTGCATTTTGATTCATTGTACACAAATGGGATACATCTTTTCATTTCTATGGTTGTGCATGATGTAAATTCATACATTTTGTGTAGTCATACATGTACACAGGGTAATAATGTCTGTCTCATTCCACCATTTTTCATACCCTCCTCCAGCTCAATTCCCTCTACATAAAGTTTCTCTATTCTTCTATCACACCCCCACCTACAACCCCCATTATACATCATCATCCACTTATCAGGGAAAACATTTGACCTTTGGTTTTTTGGAATTGGCTTATTTCACTTAGCATGATATTTTCCCATTTCATTCATTTATCTGAAAATACCATAATACTATTCTTCTTTATGGCTGAATAATATTCCATTGTGTATATAAACCACAGTTTCTTTATCCATTCATCTGTTGAAGGGCATCTAGGTTGGTTCCACAATCTAGCTATAATGAACTGAGCTGCTATAAACACTGATGTGGCAGTGTTACTGTCCTATGCTGATTTTAAGTCCTTTTGGAATAAACCACGGAGTGGGATAACGGAGTCAAAAGTGGATCCATTCCAAGTTTTCTGAGAATTCTCCACACTGCTTTTCAGAGTGGCTACACCAATTTGCAACTCCACCAGAATGTAAAAGTGTGCCTTTTCCCCCACATCCATGCCAACATCTATTATTGTTTGTGTTCTTGAGAATAGCCATTCTAATTGGAGTAAGATGAAATCTTAGAGTTGTTTTAATTTGCATTTCTATAATTACTATATATGTTGAACACTTTTTCATATATTTATAATCACCTGTATATCTTTTTCTGTAAAGTGTCTGTCCAGTTCCTTGGCCCATTTATTGATTGGGCTCTTTGTATTTTTGGTGTAAAGTTTTGTAAGTTCTTTATAAATTTTGGAGATTAGTGCTCTGTCTGAAGTGCATGTGGAAAAGATTTTCTCCCACTCTGTAGGCTCTCTTTTCACATTATTGATTGTATCCTTTGCTGAGAAAAAGCTTTTTAGTTTGAGTCCATCCCATTTATTGATTCTTGCTTTGATTTCTTATGCTTTGGGAGTCTTGTTGAGGAAGTCTGATCCAAAGCCAACACGATGAAGATTTGGGCCTACTTTGCCTTCTATTAGGTGCAGGGTCTCTGGTCTAATTCCTAAGTCCTTGATCCATTTTGAGTTGAGTTTTGTGCAGGGTGAGAGATAGAGGTTTAATTTAATTTTATTGCATATGGATTTCCAGTTTTCCCAGCACCATTAGTTGAAGAGGCTATCTTTTCTTCATTGTATGTTTTTGGTTCCTTTGTCGAGTATGAGGTAACTACATTTACGTGGATTTGTCTGTGTCTTCTATTCTGTACCATTGGTCTGCATGCCTATTTTGGTGCCAATTCCAGGCCGTTTTTGTTACTATTGCTCTGTAGTATAGTTTAAGGTCTGGTATTGTGATACCTCCTGCTTCACTTTTTCTGCTCAGGATTGTTTTGGCTATTCGAGGTCTCTTATTCTTCCAGATGAAATTCATGATTGTTTTCTCTATTTCTATGTGGAATATCATTGGAATCTTATTTGAAATTGCATTGAATCTGTATAGTGCCTTTGGTGGAATGGACTTTTTACAATATTAATTCTGCCTATCCAAGACATGGGAGATCTTTCCATCTTCTAAGGTTTTCTTCAATTTCTTTCTTTAGTGTTCTATAGTTTTCATTGTAGAGGTCTTTCACCTCTTTTGTTAGATTGATTCCCAAGTGGGTTTTTTTTTTTTTTTTTTGAGGCTATTGTGAATGGAGTGGTTTTTCCTAATTTCTCTTTCAGAGATTTCATCACTTATGAATAGAAATGTGTTAGATTTATGCATATTGATTTTATATCCTGCTACATTGCTGAATTCATTTATTAGTTCTAGAAGTTTTCTATTGGAGTTTTTTTGTATCCTCTAAATATAGAATTATGTCTTCAGCAAATAGTGACAGCTTGAGTTCTTCTTTTCCTATTCACATCCCTTTAATTTCTTTGGTCTGTCTAATGGTAGTGTTTCAAGGACAATGTCGAATAGAAGTTGTGAAAGAGGGCATCCCTGTCTTGTTCCGGGTTTTAGAGAGAATACTTTCAGTTTTTCTCCATTTAGAATGATGTTGGCCATGGGCTTAGCATAGATAGCCTTTACAATGTTAAGGTATGTTCCTACAATCTCTATTTTTTTCTAGTGTTTCATGCTGTATTTTATCAAACACTTTCTTGGCATCTATTGAAATGATCATGTGATTCTTAACTTTAAGTCTATCGATGTGATCCATTATATTTATTGATTTCCAGATGTTGAGCCAACCTTGCATCCCTGGGATAAACCCAACTTGATCATGGTACTCTATCTTTTTAATATGTTTTTGTATGCAATTTGCTAGAATTTTGTTAAGGATTTTTACATCTATGTTCATCAGGGATATTGGTCTAAAGTTTTCTTTCCTTGATGCATCTTTGTCTGGCTTTGATATCTGAGTGATACTAGCTTCATAGAATGAATTTGGAAGGGTTTCCTCCTTTTCTATTTCCTAGAATACTTTGGGGAGTATTGGTAATAGTTCTTCTTTAAAGGAGAATTCGGCTGAGAATTCATCTGTTCCTGGGCTTTCCTTGGTTGGTAGGCTTTTGATGACTTCTTCTATTTCAGTGCCTGAAATTGGTATGTTTAAATTGTGTATGTCTTCCTGATTCAATTTGGTAGGATCATAGGTCTCTAAAAAGTGTCAAAGTCTTCAATATTTCCTATGTTGTTGGAGTATATATTTTCAAAGTAGCTTCTAATTATGTTATGTATTTCAATGGTGTCTCTCGTGATCTTTCCTTTTTCATCATGAACTCTAGTAATTTGAATTTTCTCTCTCATTCTCTTCATTAGTGTGGCTAAGGATTTATTGTATTTGTTTAGTTTTTCAAAGAACTAACTTTTTGTTTTGTCAATTTTTTGAATTGTTTCCCTTGTTTCAATTTCCTTGATTTCAGCTCTGATTTTAATTATTTCCTATCTTCTATTAGTTTTGCTGTTTATCTGTTCTTCTTTTTCTAGGACTTTGCTAGGTCATTTAGTTGTTAACTTTTTATTTTTTTAATGTATAAGCTCAATGCAATGAACTTTCCTCTTAGTACTGCTTTCAGAGTGTCTCAGAGATTTTGATATGTTGCTTCATTCTCGTTTGCCTCTAAGAATTTTATTATTTCCTCTCTGATGTCTTCTGTTATCATTGCATCATTCAATAGCATATTATTTAGTCTCCCAGTGTAGGTATAGTTTTTGTTTTATGTTTTATCATTGAATTCTAATTGCATTTGATTTTTATAACATTAATTCTGCTATTCAAGAACATGGGAGTTCTATCCATCTTCTGAGGTCTTCTTCAATTTCTTTCACAGGATTTTATAGTTTTAATTATAGAAGTCTTTCCCCTTCTTTGTTAGATTCATTACCAAGGTTTTTTTTAGGTTATTGTGAACAGGATAATTTTTAAAATTTCTTTTTCAGTAGATTCACTATTGATGTATAGGAAAGTGATTGATTTATCTATGTCAAGTCTGTATCCGGTTACGTTACTAGAATTGTTTATCAGCTCTGGAAGTCTTCTGGTGGATATTTTGCCAATTATAAGATCATGTCATCAGCAAACAGATACCTTGGCTTCTTCTTTTCCTATTTGTTTCACTTGTCTCATTGTTGTGACTAGAGTTTGAAGGACTATAATTGAATAGGAATGGTGAGAGTCCACATCCTTGACCTTTTTTTATAGCACTTAAATACTTCTTTTTTATTTGTTCTTTTTAGATATACATGACAGTGGAGTGTATTTAGACATATTATATATAAGTGGAGTATAACTTCCCATTCTTGTGTTTGTATATGTTGTGGAATTACACTGGTCATGTACTCCATATGAAATAGGAAAGTTATATCCAATTCATTCTGCTGTCATTTCTATTCCCAGCCCCTTCCCTTTCCTTCATTTCCCTTTATCTAGTTCAATGAACTTCTATTATTCCCTACCCACCTCTTATTGTGTGTTAGCATCTGCATATTGATCTTTGGTTTCTTGGGATTGGCTTATTTCACTTAGCATGATAGTCTCCAGTTCCATCCATTTACCAGCAAGTGCCATAATTTCATTCTTCTTTAAGCCTGAGTAGTGTTCCATGGTGTATAAATACCACATTTCCTTTCTCCATTCATGTAACTTGAGAGCTCAAGAGAGACAAAAAATTATTTTATTTACCACTAAGAGCCATTTGCTCTGTAGAAGCAAATGTTTGCTTCTATAAAAAGTTTGGTTTGTGTCATAGGTTAAGTTGAAAGAATAACATTACTCAGGTAAATCAACACTCAAAAAATGTTCTCTTCAAATTCTAGTTGTATTGTATTTACCATATTAAACCTTAACCAATATGAACCTCTTCTTAGAATATTAGTTTTCATTTTTCCGAACAGTAATATACTGTCTTAATACTTTTTAATGAGAAGCCAAATAGGATAAAAAGATAAAACTGCAGTTATTCTGACATTTGAGTTCTCACTTTTTTTCAGTTCCTCCATTCATGATCCTTATGGTATCTCCTCAAATTTACCATGAATTTCCAGAGCATTCTTTTAGTATTTTACTGTGGATGAAATGCAATTCCTATGCAGGAATCACTTCAATGACTGGAATTATCCTCAGCATTTTTAAAAAGCTGAAATAATAGAAGTGACATTATTTTAATATGCATATGACTTTTTTCTTTGTATCATTTCAGTGAGAGACTGTGGTCAGGATACTTTTCCTCAGATAAATGACATTAATGTTTTACGTATGTAAAAATCTAAATAATGCATTTGATATAATTGTATATAATAATTCTATAAAGATGCACTATGTACCATAAATCAATTATGTTGAGAATTAGACAGAACCAGCTCCAAGTCCCTGAGCCAGCACGATGAGCTCCGGCCCACAGGTAGCTTCAGGAACCAGGACAGGGCAGCCAGGGACTTCCCCAAGCAGCCCTGCCCCCTCTGGCGGGAAGCGCCTTTTAAGGCTAGCTTCTCGGAGCAGACCGCCCAGTGAGAGCCTTTCTACAGAGAGCCAGCCACAAGTCCCCGAGCCAGCAGAGAGCTCCAACCCGCAAGTAGCCTCTGGGACCAGGGCAGGGAAGCCAGAGACTTTTCCAGGCAGCCCTGCCCCCTCTGGCCATAGGCTCTTACCACAGGGTGATCCAAGATGGCGGACTAGAGGGTGACTGCATCTCCAGTCGCTCCAGAACCCAGGAATCAAGAAGGGGAGGCATTGAGAGACTTGGACGAAAATAGAGCCACGGGGTGAGTCTCCCCACCCCTGTGAAGCTTGACCTGGGCGGCAGGCCCGGATAGGGGCAGCTTGTCAGAGTAGGGCAGGGCAGCTAGAGTCTTCCCCAGGCAGCCCTGTGCACTCCGGCGGTGGGCTCCTCCCACGCGGCCAGCTTCTCGGAGAAGGCCCGCCATTGGGAGCCTTTCCACACAGAGCCAGCTCCAAGTCCTGGAACAAGTAGTGGGTGAGGGTCAGCTTTCTTCAGAAGCAATGCATTATCAAGTTATTCCAAGACATCAGGCTACTGAAGGCTGGGAGGTGATACACTGGAAATCTACAGGGACACTATAAGCCAATAGAGGAAATCTGCAATATCACAGAGTCCCACTGATCTGACCAATATGAGAAAACAAGGAAAGAAAATGTCCCAAACAAACCTAGATACTATATCAATAAAACCCAATGACAGCACAGCAGAAGAAATGTCATAAAGGGAGTTCAGAATGTACATAATTAAAACAATCAGGGAAACAAACGAGGAGATGAAAGAGCAAAAGCAGGCACTGAAGGAGGAGATGAAAGAGCAAATGCAGGCATTAAATGATCGCACCAATCAACAGTTAAAAGACCAAATACGGGAAGCAAGAGATCATTTCAATAAAGAGTTAGAGATACTGGAAAAAAAACAAAAAAAAACCAAAAAAACAAAAAAACAGAAATCCTCGAAATGAAGGAAACAATAAACCAAGTTAAAAACTCCATAGAAAGCATAAGCAATAGGATAGAACACCTGGAAAACAGAACCTCAGACATTGAAGGAACAATATTTAATCTTGAAAACAAAGTTGACCAAACAGAGATGATGGTAAGAAATCATGAACAGAATCTACAAGAATTATGGAATATCATGAAAAGGTCAACCTTAAGAATTATTGAGATTGAGGAAGGCTTAGAGAAACAAACCAAAGGAATAAACAAATCTATTCAATGAAATAATATCAGAAAATATCTCAAATCTGAAGAATGAAATGGAAAACCAAGTACAAGAGGCTTATAGGACTCCAAATATACAAAATCACAACAGACCCACACCAAGGCACAATATTATGAAAATACCTAACATACAAAATAAAGACAGAATTTTAAAGGCCACAAGAGAAAAGAATCAAATTACATTCAGGGGGAAACCAAAAAGAATATCAGCAGATTTTTCAATCCAGACCCTAAAAGCTAGAAGGGCCTGGAAAAACATTTACCAAGCCCTGAAAGAAAACGGATGCCAACCAAGAATTTTATACCCAGCAAAACTTACTTTCAGATATGATGATGAAATAAGATCCTTCCATGATAAACAAAAGCTAAAGGAATTTACAAAAAGAGAGTCGGCATAACAGAACATTCTCAGCAAAATATTCCATGAGGAAGAGATGAAAAACAACGATGCAAATCAGCAATGGGAGGAACTAGCATAAAGGAATAGCCAAATAAAAGAGAAGCCAAATCATGTCAAGAAACAAAAATGAGTCAAATGACTGGGAATACAAATCATATCACAATAATAATCCTGAATGTTAATGGCCTGAACTCATCAATCAAAAGTCATAGATTGGCAGATTGGATTAAAAAGAAAAATTCAACTATATGCTGCCTGCAAGAGACTTATCTCATAGAAAGAGATACCCATATACTAAAAGTGAAAGGGAAAAAATATACCATATACAAGGACATAGCAAAAAAGCTGGAGTATCCATTCTCATTTCACATAATGTGGACTTCAAGCCAAAACTAGTCAGAAGGGATAAACAAGGACATTACATACTGCTTAAGGGAAGCATAAATCAGCAAGACATAACAATCATAAATATCTATGCCCCGTACATTGGCTCATCCATGTACGTCAAACAAATCCTTCTCAATTCCAGAAATCAAATAGACCACAACACAATAATACTAGGCGATTTTAACACACCTCTCTCACCGCTGGATAGATCATCCAAACAAAAATTGAATAAAGAAACCATAGATCTCAATAACACAATCAACAATTTAGACTTAATCGACTTATATAGAATAGACCATCCAACAAAGAACAAATACACTTTCTTCTCAGCAGCACATAGATCCTTCTCTAAAATTGACCATGTTTTATGCCACAAAGCTACTGTTAGCAAATACAAGAAGATAGAGATACTACCTTGTACTCTATCAGATCATAATGGATTGAAATTAGAAATAAATGACAGAATAAAAAACAGAAACTTCTCCAATACCTGGAGATTAAATTGTACGCTATTATATGATGAATGGATAACAGAAGAAATCAGGAGGGAAATTAAAAAATTCTTAGAGGTAAAGGAGAAAAAAGACTCATCATATAAAAATCTCGGGGACACTATGAAAGCAATACTTAGAGGAAGATTTATTTCATGGGGCACATTCAACAAAAGGAGTAGAAATCAACAAATAAATGTTTAACACTACAGCTCAAAGCCCTAGAAAAAGAAGAGCAGACCAACACCAAAAGTAGTAGAAGACAGGAAATAGTTAAAATCAGAGCCGAAATCAACAAAATTGAAACAAAAGAAACAATTGGAAAAATTA
Organism: Sciurus vulgaris; assembly: GCF_902686455.1. Taxonomy (NCBI): domain Eukaryota; kingdom Metazoa; phylum Chordata; class Mammalia; order Rodentia; family Sciuridae; genus Sciurus; species Sciurus vulgaris. Next base: position 62,018,519 of record NC_136469.1, read on the forward strand.
ATAAAATAAAGAGTTGGTTCTTTGAAAAAATAAACAAAATTGATAAACCCTTAGCCACACTAACAAAGAGAAAGAGGGAGAAAACTCAAATTACTAAAATTCGGAATGAGCAAGGAAATATCACAACAGACAGGAGTGAAATACAAAACATAATTAGAAGCTGTTTTGAAAATCTATACTCCAACAAAACAGAAAACCTTGAAGACATCAACAAGTTTCTAGAGACATATGAATTACCTAAACTGAATGAGGAGGACATACACAACTTAAATAAATCAATTTCAAGCAATGAAATAGAAGAGGTCATCAAAAGCCTACCAACAAAGAAAAGTCTGGGACCAGATGGGTTCTCAGCCGAGTTCTACAAAACCTGTAAAGAAGAGCTCATTCCAATACTCCTCAAAGTATTCCATGAAATAGAAGAGGAGGGAACCCTCCCAAACTCATTCTATGAAGCCAATGTCACCCTGATACCTAAACCAGACAGAGACACATTGAGGAAAGAAAATTTCAGACCAATATCCTTAATGAACATCGACACAAAAATTGTCAACAAAATTTTAGCAAATCGCATGCAAAAATATATTAAAAAGATAGTGCACCACGATCAAGTGGGTTCCATCCCAGGGATGCAAGGTTGGTTCTACATCCGGAAATCAATGTCATTCACCATATCAACAGACTAAAAGTTAAGAATCACATGATTATTTCAATAGATGCAGAAAAAGAATTCGATAAAATACAGCATCCCTTCATGCTCAAAACACTAGAAAAAATACTAGAAAAAATTGGTGTAGTGGGAACGTTCCTTAACATTTTAAAGGCCATCCACGCTAAGCCCATGGCCAATATCATTCTGAATGGTGAAAAACTGAAAGCATTCCCCCTAAAACCTGGAACAAGGCAGGGATGCCCTCTTTCACCACTTCTATTCAACATCATTCTTGAGACTCTAGCCAGAGCAATTAGACAAACCAAAGAATTAAAGGGATACGAATTGGAAAAGAAGAGCTCAAACTATCCCTGTTCGCTGATGACATGATTATACATTTAGAGGAACCTGGAAATTCCACCAGAAAACTCTTAGAACTCATAAGTGAATTCAGTAAAGTAGCAGGTTACAAGATCAATGCTCATAAATCCAATGCATTTTTATACATAAGTGATGAATCTTCAGAAAGAGAAATTAGTAAAACTACCCCATTCACAATAGCATCAAAAAAAAAAAAAACTTGGGAATCAATCTCACAAAAGAGGTGAAAGACCTCTACAATGAGAGCTACAGAACACTAAAGAAAGAAAGAAAAAGAAGATGGAAAGATCTCCCATGTTTTTGGATAGGCAGAATTAATATTGTCAAAATGGCCATACTACCTAAAGTGCTATACAAATTCAATGCAATTCCAAATACAATCCCAATGACGTACCTTACAGAAATAGAGCAAGCAATTATGAAATTCATCTGGAAGAATAAAAAGCCCAGAATAGCTAAAGCGGTCCTCAGTAGAAAGAGCGAAGCAGGGGGTATCACAATACCAGATCTTCAACTCTATTACAAAGCAATGGTAACAAAAACGGCATGGTATTGCTACCAAAATAGACAGGTAGATAAAGGTACAGAATAGAGGACATGGACACAAACCCAAATAAATACCATTTTCTCATACTAGACAATTGTGCCAAAAATATGCAGTGGAGAAAAGATAGCCTCTTCAACAAATGGTGCTGGGAAAACTGGAGAACCATATGCAACAGAATGAAATTAAACCCCTATCTCTCACCCTGCACAAAACTCAACTGAAAATGGATCAAGGACCTCGGAATCAGGCAAGAGACCCTGCATCTTATAGAAGATAAATAGGTCCAAACCTTCAACTTGTTGGCTTAGGATCAGACTTCCTTAACAGGACTCCCATAGCACAAGAAATAAAAGCAAGAATCAACAACTGGGATAGATTCAAACTAAAAAGCTTTCTCTCAGCAAAGGAAACTATTAGCAATGTGACGAGAGAGCCTACAGAGTGGGAGAAAATCTTTGCCACTCATACTTCAGATAGAGCGCTAATTTCCAGAATCTATAAAGAACTCAAAAAACTCTATACCAAGAATACAAATAATCCAATCAACCAATGGGCTAAGGAAATGAACAGACACTTCACAGAAGAAGATCTACAAGCAATCAATAGATACATGAAAAAATGTTGAACATCTCTAGTAATAAGAGAAATGCAAATCAAAACTACCCTAAGATTTCATCTCACCCCAATTAGAATGGCGATTATCAAGAACACAAGCAACAATAGGTGTTGGAGAGGAAGTGGGGATAAAGGTACACTCATACATTGCTGGTGGGGTTGCAAATTAGTGCAGCCATTCTGGAAAGCAGTATGGAGATTCCTCAGAAAGCTTCGAATGGAACCACCATTTGACCCAGCTATCACACTCCTTGGCCTCTACCCAAAGGACTTAAAATCAGCATACTACAGAGATACAGCCACATCAATGTTCATAGCTGCTCAATTCACCATAGCCAGATTGTGGAACCAACCTAGATGCCCTTCAGTTGATGAATGGATAAAGAAACTGTGGCATATATACACAATGGAATATTACTCTGCCACGAAGAATGATAAAATTATGGCATTTGCAGGCAAATGGATGAAATTGGAGAATATCATGCTAAGTGAGATAAGCCAATCTCAAAAAAACTAAAGGACCAATGATCTCGCTGATAAGCAGATGAGTACATATAAGGGGGGGTTGGAGGGGTTAGTGTTAGGGTTAGGGTTATTTTTAGGTTTAGGGATAAGGAGGGTGGTAAGAATGGAGGAAGGAAGGACTGTATAGAGGGAAAAGAGAGGTGGGAGGGGTGGGGGGGAAGGGAAAAAATAACAGAATGAATCAAACAACATTGCCCTGTGTCGATTTATGATTACACAAATGGTATGCCTTGACTCCATGTACAAATAGAGAAACAACATGTATCCCATTTGTTTAAATAATAAAAAAATAAATAAATGAAAAAAAGAATTAGATATTAATATGTATTATAAGACTATATAATTCAGTTACATAATATACCAAATTCTCCTTTGCAAAGTAATAAATTTTCATGTTATGTTATATTATGCAAAACATGTTTAGTGATAAACTTTTACAAAGGAGCACAAATGAGAAAAGTGAATGTGCCTTAGATTTCAGTTTATCATTTGTGTTTTAAAATTACCTGGCTCTCATCAAGAGCATTCATCTGTAATGTTTCCCTAATCTCCCTGTCTCCTTACCATATTTTGTTTTGTTATTGATTATTTATCCCCTAAGGGAGAAAATAGGAATCCATAATCACAAAATAATTGTATTAAATCTTATTTTCATTTTATTTTATGATATTAAGTCGTTTTACAAGTGTAAAGCATTCCTAATCGTTGTATACAGTGGTTCTTGTAGGATCTGATGCTGTAATGTTTTTATCAAGGTGTCAATTTCTATTTCTATCAGTAGACCCATGGCTCCTAGAAATATGGCATTATAAAAGTAGAACCTTGGGGCTGGTTGTGGCTCAGTGGTAGAGTGCTTGCCTAGCATGTGTGAGGCCCTGGGTTCAATTTTCAGTACTGTGTATAAATAAATTAATAAAATAAAGGTCCATTGACAACTGAAAAAAATTTAAAAAACTGCTAAGGCAGAACTTCCTTAGTTACCTATTCTTTTTGTTATTGGTCCTTTAAATTCTTGCAGATAATTCAGAAATTCTTGAACTGTTCCCTGATTTGCATGTAAAAGTAGAAATGACTAACAAAAGCTGTTTTAGATATTTGTGCTAGAACCTGACTTCCTGATATAGAGATCTCTGCCTTTTTGTTTCAGCCTCTGCGTCTATGTCTTTCTGTAGCATTTCCTCAGAATTCCTTTTTGGCACTTTGAAATTGGTTTAATTGATTTTGTTTGTGTTTCTGACATTTTGCCTTCCTTACAGGCACAAATCATAAACAACTGATTTTACCTCTGCTGAATTTTAAAATGAAATGTACAACTGCTACTGTCTTTCTTGTCCAAGTTCTCCTTTAGACATTTCCTACTCAAAATGTCTAGAACTAAACCTAGTTTCTTCCTGACTGCTCTCTATTTTACTTTCTCTGTTAGTGAATTACAGCAACATATTACGAGTTCTGTTTAGTTCCCTCCTCTGTATCATTGCTGTATCTAATTGGACACCTGAATGTTTCTCTCAAGCCTATTCCCAACATTCTCTTCTCTCTGTTACAGATTATCTTGATCATTGGTACATCATTTCATGTTTTGGTTCATTTTATCCAACAATAAGTAGAAAATGACTGCAGTTATTCCAAATCAAATTCTTTAGAGTAAACTCAGTTCCTTGATATAGTATAGTAACATTTTCATGAATGCTATTAAGTTGTTATAGAAAACTAAACACTCGCTTAAGCCAATAAACAGATGGACTTTTAATAGAACTGTTGGAATATCATGATGATATATGTTTGCCTGAGTTTTAAAATAATGCTTCCAAATGTATTAAAATATTTTCAACCTATTTTTCTGACCCATATTGCCTAGAAAAGTGGTAGCTAATTCAATTGCTTGACCAATATATTACACAATTTTGAAGGTACTAAATTTTGGTTATATGTGGTCTTTCTTTTTATTCTATTAGAGTTTTTGTTAATGTGTACAAAGAAAAGTTATCTGTAAGAAACTAGAAAGTAGCTTGACTAAATAAAATATTTTTCTCAAATATCTTTTTCTTCCTTCCTCAGTTCCACTGAATAGGCCAAATTATTCTAGTCTATTTGATATATGAAAGAACTTTATCTGCCTGAAGGGAAAGAAGCAGGATTCAATTGAACTAGGATGGAGTTGATTTGCTGCCCTATAGTGTTTATAGGGCAGAGGGAAAAAATTATCAGTGTAGGGATCATGTGTATAATGACTACCTCCAGAGAAACTATTTGAACTATTTATTACCACTTTTATGTATCTTTCCTTCTGAAGAACTTAAAAGGTAACAGATACAGGACTTTAGATAGTAGTGCGTGGTACACATTTAGAAAATGAAGAGAGAAAAATAGCATAAGGCATGAAAGAAGACTGATGCTTCTTGGGAACTGTCATTCTAGGTGATATCAAAGATAGCAAATTATTCAAATATATTCTCTTTTCCAGATAGTACAGGAGTCACTGGAGTTTTTTTTTTTTTTTTTCTTTTTTGTTTATTTGTTTGTTTTGTTCTTCCTTCCTTACAGTCAATTAGAAAAGAAAAGAGAGTGCTTAACACTGATAAATTAAACAAATAAACCTGGCTGGACAAAATATGAATTGTGAAAACCCAAAGAAATAACCTTCCATTTTTGCTTTCAAATATTTATAAAAAATTAACATATAAGTTTGTCCCTACCAGAAATTTTTAAACTTTATTAAATCAGAAAAAAGTTTGAAAAAAAATATTTTGTACTTTGTGCGACTAACCTCTTAGAGTCTTAAAAAAATTATCTAGAAGTAGAAGTTTTTTTTTCAGTCTTCATTTGTTATACAAGAAATCAATGACAGGCAGCTATAATATAATTTAATCACAGGATTAATCTTTAAGAAGATATATAGTAAAATCATTTAAATATGCTATTATCTCTTTTCCCTATTATTTTACTCTTTTTATAGACAGCATAGGGTTCACTCTCTGTAGTCTATAGTATTTCATGTAGATGCCTTATAGATGCTGTACCAAGTAGAAAATTCATTCATATGGAAGCAAACAGAGTCCTGTCTTTAAAAACCAATTGCAAAAGCAGTTTCAACAAGTCCATCAGCCGTATTCCGACTCTAACAGTAGAATGACTTTTATTTAGTCTGGATTTCCTGGCAGTGTTCTTTGCTCACAATCTAATTATTTTGCATTAGCCTATTCTGAGTTTGCATTTATCTCCTGATCCAGTCAACAAAATAGTCTAAAATTTTTAACCTATTTACCTGCTTTTTAATTATTTTTTTCTCCAATTCCATTTTTGGTATAATCAGTTAACAGACTGAACTCCTTTAATAGATTTTAAAAATCACTTTATTATTAATATGCTTTGTGGTTCATATAACATGAATACTGTATGAATGTAAGATGAAATCTTGAACTCATTATAAATGTAATTTATTTTTGAGTTGAAAATTTCTTTTGGTGAGTCATCATCTGGTTATTCTGTTTTATTTTTGCCATTAGAATTGAATGGTGATGTTTTTGGATATTTTAAATAAGAATAAAGGAAGAAGAGTATTCAATTATGGTAATATATAATTAAGAATTTATATGCTTTTTTATCCAATTTAAAATATTGAAATCATCAAAGTAAAATCTTATACTGTTAACATTTTAAGGAAATGAAAAAGCCTGTTACATTTTTCGTGAAAACTAAAAATGATCATATTGTAAGATTTTTGACTATAATCCATGAATTTAGTTCATATCCTGCACCTGTAATAATGTCATGGTAGTGTCTGATAATATCTTCTCTGGAAGATGGGGTTAAATTCGGTGGCTAGAAAATTCTCATGACCTTTTTCAGATACTGGAGATAACTTAGTCATTTTCTATTTCTCGGCTATAGTATTTCTTTTGAATGTTGTGAACTTTTTAAAAATGTCACTAAAATGTTAACTATTTTTTTCTTCACACATTTGGGGATTTTAACTATACTAGTATGAGTACCAGAAAGTCTATTGCAAATATCTTCAGCAAACTCTCTATTACTAAACTTACAGGTAATCCTATTTCACACTTGAATGCATGATTTATGCCATGAAACAATTTATGATGTAGTCTTCTGAAAGGACATGGAAAAAGATCACCAGTTTCATTTTTATATTCATCAATTTAACATCTTTAAGTAGATCATTATTTATTCTAACATTTTTACTATATTTATGTATTTAGTATGATTTGTTAAATAAATTCTGAGAGATTATCAATAATATAATGATAAATGTAATGGAAGAATTGAACAAAGAGAAATATACTTATCAATCTAAAAAATAAAATCTTTTGAATGAAGAATAAACAAATACACTTAAAATAGAACAAAATAGAAAACTGTTATTATCAAGTTCTACCTAAAAGTAACAGATGTAGATCACTTACCATGTGCTAAGTCCTCTTCTAATAACTCATTCCTATTAACAGAAAAGGAAAATGAGCCTAGGGCCATTAAGTGGTGGACCTTGGCTCTAAAACTAGCCTGCATAACTCCAGAAAACATACTCTTCTAATCACTCCATTAACAGTTAAAAGAACTTTACAGTGATTTCCATGACTAGTAAACCAAACAAATAATTTAGAAGAACTAGATGACAATGCATTTTAATCAAATCAGTAAAAAATATTTGAAAAGATACACAGTGACAAGAAGTATAAGATAAAAAGACAGCAGTGTGAATCAGTTCAGTAGGTCTATGTTCTGATCTATCTTAAAAGTGAAAAACTGAAAACAATGTCAATTACATTAAGTAAACATTGAAGTAAAACATGACAAGACCACAGAGTGACCTATTATGCAATCCTGAAATATGTTTCTGAAGGGTTTGAATAGCCATGGGGAAATCCTTGCATTGTACATATGTACAGTATAATCATTACTATATAATACAAAAATAAACAAGCAACAGTTACAAAAATACCACAAAGGATTGCACAGAATAAAATTTGGGAATATCTAGATAATAATTAATTAAACAGATACAGATGAATCCTAACATCTATCACTCTACTACTCAGAAAGGCTCTATAAACACACAAACGTTTTAACTCAGACATAGGCTCTATGGCCTTGCTGCTGGAGACTGGATGTAGTTGGGTATTTATCAAAAGGAATTGAAGTGATAGTCCTGCATTATCATACATGTGTATTACCTTTTTACCAAAAGGTAATAAATAAATAAAATGATATATAGATATAAATGATTATTTTAAAATCATGAAATCTTATAGAATCAAAAACCACTTTTCTGTAAGACTACTTTCAATTTTGAACACGTTTCTTCCCTAACCATTACTGAAACTAAACTAACAGTTAAAAAAAAATTGCAAACTTCTCTGAAAAGAATAAACATACATAAACACCAAATCTGATAAGAGACTATAAAATTTGTATGATTTATATGATTAAATGATATGATAGAACTCAGAATAAAAAGTGTGGAAAACACCCACCCATACATGAAGAGGAGAATTTTTAAATACCTATATAGACTTTTGGCTTATAATATGTGGAAAGCTTAGGAAGTGATCTTTGTTGCCTTTACGAGAAAAAGCTGAACAAACTGAAAACTAATGGCTTTTCTTGAACCCATGTGAAAACTGAAGTTATAGTGATATATGCCACTTTGAAATATGGGGAGAGAGGCCAATCCATAGTTATACAAGTGAGAACTGGAGCTAGAGCCAGTGGAAGGAGTACTTACATGGTAATTTTGACAAATTACTTGTGGCTGAGTGTGGACTAGCCTAAAATGAGAAAGTCCTGGAGACTGCACAATTAGAGGGTCCCCATATATCCATGTGTTTTCTCTCCAGTAGCTGAATACCAGATTCTCCTAGGTAGAATACTAGAAGTATCACTTTAAAGAACCAGCCTGATGAGAACAGTTATCATTGTAATGTCCATAGTCTTCTCCACAATGGAAGTCTACTCTCTACGATAAAGAACATTGCCTGAAATGATTCTGAAACTTTATACCAGGTAAGGAAGCACAGGAAAATTAGGTGATTTTTTGTGTGTTTGTGGTGGGGCATATACCAGGGATTGAACTCAGGGGCACTCAACCACTGAGCCACATCCCCAGACCTATTTTATATTTTATTTAGAGATAGGGTCTCACTGAGTTGCTTGGTGCCTCACTGTTGTTGAGGCTGGCTTTGAACTTGCCATCCTCTTGCCCCAGCCTTCTGAGCTGCTTGGATTACAGGTGTGCACCACTGTGCCCAGCAAATTAGGTGATTTTTAAGGCAAGTATTAAACACAGTTATTTGAGTTGATCTAAATATGATAAATATGATTTTTGACTATTGTTATATAACTATAAAATAATGTATTTAGGTTTCTTTCAAATATTCTGTTGAATATTTCAGTTCGTCCACTGTTTATTGCAACTTGTACATGGTAACAAGTATCAGGCACAGTAACTAGGAAAATAAACATTTAAAACATAACATTATTGTTAGGATATGCAAATTAACACAGCAATAAGATTCTACTACATATCAATGAAAATCACCAAGACCCTAAGAACCAAGTATACAGATTGCTGGTGAGAATGCAGAACAGCAAATACAGGAATTCATTCTCGTTAGGAATGCACACCACTAGCAGTTCCTTACAAAGCTAAATATGATCATATGGTAAAATCTGGCAATCATGGCCACGGGTATTTACTCAACTGATCTGAAGCTTACATCCATACAGAATCTTCAAGCAAATATTACAGCAGCTTTTTGTCCAATGACCAAAGACTAGACTGAAATATGTTTCTGAAGGGTTTGAATAGCCCTGGGGAAATCCTGGAATAGCCATAGAAGAAAATATGTATGAACAACCAAGATATTGTTCAGTAGGTAAATGGAAAAACAAATTGTGTCACATCTATGTAATGGAATACTCTATGGTAATAAAAAGAAAAAATGCACACAAAAACATAACTATGAAATGTTTTATGGTATCAAGATGAGATCCTGAAATAGAAAAGGACATTAGATTAAAAAAATGGAGAAAATCTGAATAAAATATTGACTTTGTAAATAATAATGCATCTGTTATGGTTTTGAAAAGTTTCTCCCAGATGCTCATGTGTTGAATATTTGGTTCCTAGCCAGTGATGCTCTTGCCAGGTGGTAGAATTCTTAGGATGTAGGATCTAGTGGAAGGAAGTTAGGCCATTGGGGTCATGCCCTAGCAGGGGATATTGTAATCCAGTCCTAATTTTCTTCTGTTTCCCAGCCAAGGTGTATTGCCTTGCTACAGGTTCAAAGCAATGGGACCTGTCAGTCATGGACTAAAATCTCTGAAACTATGAGACAAAGTAAACCTATCCTATTTTTAAGTTGATTATCTCAGGAATTTTGATTCAGGAGTGGAAATCTAATTGCATCAATATTGATAAATTAATTACAACAAAAATACTGTACTATTGTAAGATATTAATAATGAGAAGGTAAGGGTGTTGTATATGAGAACTCTAGGTAACACCTTTTCTATTTTCAGTAAACCTAAAACTATACTTAAAGTACTTATTTAAAAGATAATACAATTTCTGGAACTTATATACACATCTATGAATAAGTTTACTTAAATAAAAAATTATAATGGCTCTGTGCAACTGAGGAATGAATTAGGGTACATGTGAGGAATCAGAATACAATTCAAAGGGACAAAGAATGAAAGTATAAAAGACTCCTTGAAAACATGGAGAATATTCCATAAAAAAGTAACAAGATATGAAAAATTATAATTTACCACTTTTATAAATTGAATAAAGGTGAAAAACTATATATCTGTCTCAATAGATTCAGAAAAAAGAAAGATAAAATTCACACTCACTGTTCTAATTTAGATTTAAATGCCCCTAAAAACCAGGTGTTGAAAGTTTGGATTCCAACATATGCCACTATTGGGAGGTAGAAGGTGGAGCTTAGAGAAAGGAAGTTAGGTTATTGGGGACATGCCATTGAAGAGGATGTTGAGTCCCTGGCCCTCTCTCTCTTTGCTTTCTGTCCACTGTGAGGTGAACAGGCTTCCTCATTCTTGCACTACTGCCATGACATATTGCCTCATCATGGGCTCTGAAGGAATGATATTAAGCAGTGGTAGACAGAAACTTTAAAACAGTAAGCTCAAATAAACATTTCTTCCTTTTAAGGTGCTTTCCTTGGGTATTTTATCTCGATGATGGAAAGTTGACTAATGCATCCACTCATTGTAAAAGGAAAAAGAAAAAAAAAACTTAACAAAATAAGAGATAGAAGGGCACTTCTACACATTGGATAAAGAATATTTTTTGAGAAACCACCGTGGTAAATTATTGAAAGCTTTTTCATCTATGATTGGAAATTAATCAAAATGTTATTTATAAGCATTTGATCATAAATTACTGGAAGTTTCAGTACAATAAAGAAAAAAATAGAGAAATTACAAATATAAATATATAGAAATTTCAAAGGTAAATATTGGAAAAGAAGAATTTAAATTGCAATCATTTTCAGATAACACATTATGAATGCAAAAATCTAAAATGATGTAAAGATAAGTCACATAAGTAAATGAATTCAGCAAAATCAATGAAAACAATATAATTTAAAGATATCAGCAACAAATGATTGGAAATAAAATGTTAAGATACCATTTCAGTGGTATAAGAAGTATACAAGAAACAATCTAAAGTGAGGCAGACAAGACCTCTAAACTGGTAACACAAAAATTCTTGACAAAAATTAGAACTGACTGAAATAAATAGAAGAATATGCTATGTATGTTTATAGATTGGAGATCTCAATATTTTAAGAATGTGACCTTAAAATTTACCTTTATAGTCAATGCAATCCAAATTAAAAATTTTAGTGGTTTGTGCATGGAAACTGACTTTCTGACTTTAAAATTTATACAGAGCTCAATGGCGAAAGCAATTATGAATAAGAACATAGCTAGAGAATTTATATAGGAAATGTCAAGGCTTATGTAAAACTACTATAGAAAAGGCAGTATGGAATTGACATAAAATTAAACAAGGAGAAAAATGGAAGAAATGTATACATTTGACAAATACACCCATAGATATTTCATGAAAATGTAGTATATTTGGAAAGTTGATTTTACCAATAAATATGTTCATTCAACTGGCTTTTCATATGGAAAAAAGTGGGTGTTATCTTATGCCACATACAAAATCAATTCTAGATATATGATAGGATTCTGCATGAAAAATAAAAAATAAAGTTTCTAGAAAAGAAGAAAATAATATTTTCATGGCTTGAGCTAGTCAAATACTTTTCAATAGGTCATAAAAATGCTGATAATAAAAAAGTGAAAAACTGGACAACATAAAACTAAAAACTTTTATGGATTGAAAAATATCATGAAAAGAATGAAAATGCAAGTCAAAGAAAAAGTTGAAACTATTTGCAATACATGTATCTAAAAGTAAACTCCTAAAAATATGGTAAGTGGGGCATGAGTAAGTCTTGGTGAGGGCCCTCTTCCATGTTGCAAACGGCCAGCTTTTCATATAATTTCACATGGCAAAGAGAGCTACCTACCTCTCTGGTCTCTTCTCCTAAAGGCACTACTAAGCCCATTCATGAGGGCTAGACCTCTATGACCAAATATCTCTTACTGGCCTCATGGCCTGATACCATCGCACTGAAGGTTAGAATTTCAGGATGTGGATTTAGAAGAGACATAACCACTCTGGTCACAGAAGTGTGATACTACTACATTCCCATTAGTATGGCTAGAATGTGTGGTGTGGGGAGTGTGTGGTGTGTGTTTGTGTGTGTGTGATGTGAATGAGAGAGAAAGAGAGAGAAGGAAAACGCAAGCATACCAAATTTGGAAAAGATATAGAGGAAAACGAAATTCAAATATGCTTTGGGAAGGTGCTTGGTAGAGTCTATAAAACTAAATATATGTATAGTTTATAACCCATTAGTTATTCTTCAGGTATATAAGCAACATAAATGTGTGCATGTATATGCCAAAAGGCATGTACTATGATGGACAGCAACACTAATTTTAATAATTATAAATATAATGGTCATCAGAAGTAGAATGAGTAAGGTACACTGTAGTGTATTTATAAAATGGAAAAGGAAATGTAAAAGAAAATTAAGAATTAATGTCATACACAACTACATAGACCTATATCATAAGCATGATGTTGAATGAATGAAGTCAGACAAAAAAGGAAATGAACTGTGTGATTCCATTACAGAAAGCTCAAAATCAGGTAAAAATCACCTAATAATAGTGGGAGAAGGCAAGGTACTTATGATTTTGGCAGGCTCTGAAGTAAATATGGGGTTTGTGTCTGGGTCAGGGCACACAGGAGCCTTCTGGAGGACTGGCGAACTTCTGGTTCTTGTCATGCGTGCTGCTGACACGGCAGAGTTCACTTTTTGAAAATTCATTATTTCATATTTGCATACTTTTCCTATGATGTATGTTATAATTTGAATAAATGTTTACTTAAATACATGATTAATTTTAGAAGGTTAAATATATACTAGCAGCTGCGGGAAGGAGTGGTATTGGCTTGTAATCCCAGTGACTTGGGAAGCTGGGGCAGGAGAATCTGGTTTGGGACCAGTCTCAGAGACTTTGTGGACCCTAAACAACTTAGCAAGATCCTGTCACAATATGCAAAATAAAAAGTGCTAGTGATATGGTTCAGTGGTTAAGCACCCTTAGAGTACAATCCCTGCTACAAAAAATAAAAAATGTGTAATAGTAGTTTTAAAATAAGAAATAAAGAAAATAGAGAAGTAATACACAAAATAATCTTAGCTGAGAATTTTCTAGAAATGAATTAGGACCTAAAGTCTTCAATTTAAAGGAAAAAAAAAAGGAGTCATATGTCTATATTGGGCATGGTTGTAAGTAATAGACAAAAAGAGCTTTTGGTTCACTAGAGGAGAAATAAAGCAAGATAAAAAGTTCTATACATAGTTTGCAAGTTAGTACTAAGTATAAAAAGTAAAGCAGAGAAGGAAGCTATTACAAACTGAGGGGCAATCTGAAAATCTTCAATAGGGTTTCAGGAAAAGGCTTACTGAATGTAAAAAGGCAATGTAGAGTTAAAGCTGCAGGTAGATGAATGGTGTGGAGGGGTTGATGGAAGAGAAGAAAGCAAAAATTTTCTTCTATAATTAATGTAGCTTTTTCTTTATGATCACATCAAAACTCTAGTACTAATTACTTTATAATCAGCTATATGCCACAATATTGTATGCTGCCTATGTAGAACTTTATTTAGTGAAGCATAATATTTATTCCACTATTATGCTCTTAATTATTTGAAAGAATGAAATGTCAGAGGAAGATATTATTTAACAACACAGGAAAAAAATAGAACATGCTTCCCTCCAGTACTTGTAAGAGTGTTGGGCAGAATTTATGCAAATTGACTGGTTGACTAGAAGGACCCAAACAGCTCAATAATACATATTTTATAAAATGTTGGGTGAAAATTTAACTTGAAGTCCTGTAACATCAAGACTGACGTTTTGGGGAGTGGGGTGTAGTTCAGTGGTGCAGCATGTGCTTAGCATGCATGAGACCCTTGGTTAAAGTCCCAGAATTTTTTTAAAAGCTGACATTTTTTTTTATTTTTAAAGAGTCTTACTTTTCATTGCATGGTACCAGACTGAGTAGAAGACTTTTTTTTCAGGGGAAGATGATTTGCAACCACAAAAGTGAAAGGGCAGTTTAACACTTCAAGTCATAGAGAAGAGCCTTCATTTTGAGGTTATATTTCATTTCAACATTTATTTTGAAAAAAATTCAAATGTTGAATTTTCACCTTTAAATGCTTCAAACTTTACCTAACAATGAAGATATACTCTTATGGAACCAAAAAGCTATTATTAAATACAAGCATTTAAATTATTACAGTACTATTATTGATCTTACTAATGCACATTCAGAATCATCCACTACATTCAATTACCATGTACTTCTAATCTCCTTTAATCTAGGACAGGTCTTCAGTCTTTGTTTTTTTATGATAGTGACTTTCAAGAAAACTATTTGGTAAGCTTTGTTTCAATATTTCTTTATTCTGTCTTCTAACATTTATACTTCTAATCAGTAGTACAAAAGGTAACAGGTCATTATCCTCTTGTTTTTCTCAAACAGGGAACAATGTTTGAATTAATTTTTTTCCTTACTGTGCTTTTAAAAGGCATTCATCACCCCACAGGAAAATATATATAGTTTTTATTCTACCAAACATAGGAATAAAAAATGCCTTAATAACCTGTGACTAGAATGTTTTAAGCAACATATTTTACTATACATAATGAATATATACCATGTTACTCACAATTTCAGTGAAAACTATAAATGATAGCAAATTTGAATATATTCTAATTCATAATTTCTTTATGAGTTTGAGCCAGAAACATAGCTTTTAAAATTGTATTGATTTTACCCCAATTGTAATTCATATTTCAAACACATTCATCATAATTTCAATGAAATGGCATATATAAATTGTTCTTTAGTTCAGATTAATTTTAAATCAGTTTTGCAAACCATAGAACACATAATATAAAAAGCCTAAGTGGACATTAGACTACTCTTTGCTTCAGACAAGTACTTTCAGATACTTTGGTATTCTGAAAGCTACAATCTGAACATGATTTCAATGCAGATCAAATACACTGAAGATCCATCTCATATTCATTCCTATCTTCAGGTGGAAAATGCTTTGAATTTAAAATAACTATTTTCATCTCTCTAGTAAGAATGCCAGTCTTTTTACTTCTCCCACTTGCGTATGATTTCAGAGGAAGCAAGTTGTTAATTAGATGTTTTTGCATAGTTAAGAACTTATGATTATGTGCTGTCATCCATATCATTTCATTTTTTTCATTCAATGTAATGATCTTTAAAGTTTAGCTTTTTGGTCATGATACATCTTCATCATGGTTATTTAAGTCATTAAATTTTGATTCTGTCTAGCTTTCTGTTGATATTACCCCTAAGACTATCTTCGATGCTCTAATTATTGCCTCTGCTCCTTTGTCAAAGGTCAGTTGATTATTTGGGTTGGTATATTTCTGGGCTCTGTATTCTGTTCCATTGATCTGTTTGTTGTTTTTTCACCAATACCGCGGTGTCTCAATTGCTTTAGCTTTATCATAAGTCTTGAAGTAGTGCACTTAAATTTTGATATTAAATGGTAGCCTTGTTTTCAAATGAGATATTCTAACTTCATAAAATAACTTCCCATTTTAGGAATAATTTCTAAAACATTGTCAAAAGTTCTTTCTAGAAAATTTGAAAGACTTTACTTTCTTATATAAAAAAGCAATATAATAAATACTATTTCAGGTACCTTCCAGTGCAGAATCAGAATAATTTCCTAAAATAAGTTCTAAATCTCATAGCATTGGCATTTTCTTCTAGTTATATTTTAATATTCCACTTTTAAAACATTTAAACATTTAAATTTGCATGAGCCTACAATGTCTAGATATGATAGTCATTTCATTCTTTAGAAATATAAAAGTGATCATTCCAGTAGTTGTTACCTTTGACTATATCCTTTCCAGTTGATTGAAATATCAATTTTATCATACACTAAATGCCTATATTTATATTAAGCCTAGAAAACTACTTTCTAGTGAATTTACCACATGTTTGGTGGATTTAGCCACAATTTTTTAAAAAAAGTATACATTAATGTTATTTTAAAACATATGATACTATCTTAGTCCCCTAATCTTTCTCAGATGAATATTAAATGTCAGGCCCCTTCAGAGCCAGGAGCCTGAAGAACTGATTGGTGCATAGCCACAAGAAGAATTTAATTTCTTGCTTCTGCTGTAGATGAAACCTTACACTTCCATTCTACTTCTATTTCCCTGGTGACCAGATTCAGACATGCTAGTATCTCACATTGTTCTTGTGCCTTGCCAGAAACAAAGCTGACTGTGCTTATTTCTATGATTATGCTGAGTGTTGAGTCAGGACAATTTGGGAACTTTCAATACTATATTACCTTTGGTATTTCACTCCCAATGATATTACTCTGTTTCTTCATTTCTAAAGAACAACACGTTTCCAACTTTCGGAAGTCAACATTTCTGCTTGGAAGAAGCTTGGTTTGGGGATGGTAGATAGGAGGTCTGACTTGGCTTTCTAACTCTCCCTTCAGGAAATTGCCATCCTCATTACATCTTGCAGTAATTCTTTGAAAATTTCAGTTGATCAATGTCCTATCCCTGTTTTTCAAATTAGAATTTTCCCTAATACATATTTCTTGGGTCATTTCCATGGCAATTTGAGTGATAAAGTAGAACAAAAAGACATAAGATGGAAATTCCCTCAATACCTTTTATTTCACGACATTTATGTCTGGATTTATCCTTTTCAACAAAAGACAACTCCTTTTTCTCAATGTCAATACCTCCAAATATCTTATGCTGTTGGAAATAATATTCTTTCTAATTTTACTCTAAGGGTATGCTCAAGTAATCTATCTCAATGAATTTTCAGTATTTTGTACATTGCTGGACTCAGGGTTAATTTTACCTTGCCAGTTCACTCTCTCTAACTACAAGAATAAAATTTGTTTTTAAATAACTTAATACAAATATTTACTCTTAGGGGAATACCATGCAAGATATTAATAGTTGCATGACAGTTTTGGTATGCTAGGTTGATATGCTTTATCCACTTATTTATTTATTTTTGGTACCAGGGATTGAACCCAGGGACTGAACCACATCACCAGCCCTTTGTATTTTTTATTTTGAGACAGAGTCTCACTAGGTTGCTTAGGGCCTGGCTAAATTGCAAGAGGCTGGCTTTGAATTTGCAATCCTCCTACCTTGGCTCCTTGAGGTGCTGGGCTCACAGGTTTGCACCAACCATGCCAGGCTCACATACTCACTCATTTAATGCTCACAACAATGCTACAAGATTGTATGGTTTTATCATTCTTATTTTCCAACTATTAAAAAAACCAAACTGCAGAGAGATTAAGAGCTTAACCTTACTTAAGAACATATAGAAAAGTTCATGCTGTTGCTACTAAACCATATTTTTTCTCCAACCAAGGAGTATTTTATATATTTTAATTCAATTAGTATACCCATAAAACCTATATAAGGTAGATAGCATTGAATCCATTTGAAAAATGAGATCATTGAGGTTCAGGAAGTTGTGACAACCTTACCAAGGTCACAGATATTGGAAGTGTCCAAGAGTCTAAATTTGTACTGATATCCGTTAATTATACTTCTTCATGAAACTGATTTTAAACCTGTGTTTTTTATATTCTTTTGGAGGCACTGGAGATTGAACTCAAGGACACTCAACAACCACTGAGCCACATCCCCAGTCCTCTTTCTTTCTTTTTTTTAAACATATTTTTAGTTGTGGATGCACATGGTATCTTTATTTATATTTTTATGTGGTGCTGAGAATGAACCCAGTGTCTTACATGTGCTAGGCAAACACTATACCACTGAACCACAAACCTAGCCCCCCAGCTGTATTTCATATTTTATTTAGAGACAGGGTCACTGAGCTGCTTAACACCTCACTTTTGCTGAGACTGGCTTTGAACTTGAGATCCTCCTGCCTCAACCTCCCAAGTGACTGGGATTACAGCAAGACCACCGTGCCTGACTGTAGCTGTCATCTTATGACATCAGGCAACACTGGAAAATTTTAAACCTAAGAATGCAGTATTCCCAACATGTAGAAACTATTCATCTCAGTTTTCAACTTCCTCTTGTATCCTACCTTATGACGTTCTTGGGTAGGAGAGTGTGAATAAGAAAGAGAAGTGTTGATAGGGCTGTTAAGGACTGGTACTTATAACAAAGAAGGCACTCAAATAAATATTGGCAATAAATACTCAATTATTTTAATAATGTCTTAAGTTGCTGTTTTATCTCAATGTTCTTCTCATTGGTATGTTAAATAGTGAAGGAAAATACACTCTTATATTAGTACTGCATGTCCATAGTACTAAAATATTCTTGTACAGATGATACGTATATAATAAATACTTGTTGAAAGGATCAGTGTTGAGTGAAAATTAGTATATGCCTTCGTTGGAAATAAAATGTATTTTAAGAATAGAAGTTGTTGATATTAATATGTAAAGAAATGCACATTTAAAAAAATTATAGGTTTCATCAAAGATTTTCCTGTTCCTAAAATATTTATGACTTTTGTTAAGAATATTAACACGCTTTAGTTAAATTTATGATTAATAACATTTTTTATATTTTCAAATGCATTTATAAGTTTTAACCCTAGGAATCCATGTATGATATTAATGAATTGTTTTGATAAGTTAGTTCACATTAATGAGCTCATTATTCATTATAAAAAAATAAAGTTTTCCAAGTTTATGAGTTGTATGATTAAAATATGCTTTTGTTGTATTTGAATCTCCACAGCTCAGTCCATTTCTACGACATTCTGTCCTGAAGAGAACATTTAATGTCACTCTGCCAAATTCTTTCCTAAGAGAGAAAATTCCCCTAAAACAGAACAAAAATCCAAAAAAAGAACAAACAGGAAGCAAAATTGAAACTTCTAAATGGTGAGTGTGCCTGTACTCACTGAATAATATGGTTGCTATATATTTACAATGCTAAATTAACTGTCATACACGATCCCTTGGTCATATAATTTTTTTCTGTTTTCAACACAGTATATTTGCTTCCCTCTTCTAGAGACTGGCTATGTTTATGACCCTGAGGAGTAACTAACAAATTATAATAGAGGATAATTTATATACTTCTAGAAATAAGAGGTAATCTAATATTTATAAAATCTGATTTTCCTTTTGCCTTTGATACCAAGATGGAAGAGTTACCTTAATGAGGTGACAACCTTTTAATCAATGTATTTTTTGAACAAAAATAAAAATTTATGTTATGCTTTTGTTGATTACTCTGGGATTATGTCACATTGCAACAGTTAGCCATTTTTGTCAAATTATTTGATCAAGCAAATTAGGATTAAGAGTAGATATTCTCATTTAAAGAATTAGTAGATACTGAACTGGAAGTTGAACATTAAGTGTATAATAATGAGTTTAGACTTTGATTATTTTTGGTAAGATGGGATTGGACTTAAACAATCTGATGATATTGTATTCTAGAAATTCCTTCTCATTTTAGTTATCTATACAATGAAATGTCATTGCATTTCAGGAATCTACTGCGATTTTATTAGTTACTACAGAACTAGATTCTAAACAAAATCATGCATTAAAGCAATAAAATACATTTAATATCTTAAATATAATTAAAGTAATTATCAAAATAGTAGATCAGCTTCATATACTGGAGATGCCATCTAAGTTTATTCTTGTAACAGATAAGAATCACTGATATTGACAATGGTAGGTCACTAGCCATGTTAGACCACTGAATACTTGAAATGTGACTATTTCAAATTGACATATGCTCTAAGTCAACAGATTTTGAAGATGGTGTTTTATAAAAAGTCAACAGATTTTGAAGATGGTGTTTTATAAAAAGTCAACAGATTTTGAAGATGGTGTTTTATATAAAGATATAAATATAGTAAAATATCTTATTAGTGATATTTTGCATTTATTGCATGTTGAAAAATATTTCAGAAATACTGGGTTAAATAATTTTGAATTAAGATTATATGCATTTAGCCAGGCATGGTAGCACACACCTGTAATTCCAGCTGCTCAGGAGGCTGAGTCAGGAAAATTGCAAGTTCAAAGCCAGTCTCAGCAATTTAGCAAGACTCTAAGCAACTTAGCAAGATCCTCTCTCAAAATAAAAAGGGGAGTACCTGGAGATATTGCTTAGTGGTTAAGCACCCTTGGGTTTAATTCCTGGTACCAAGAAAAGCAAAAGATTATATATGCCTTTGTTTCTTTTTTTACTCTTTGTGTGGCCATTAGAAAGCAAAAAATCACTCTCACAGCTAAAATCCTATTTCTGTTAGTCAATGATATTCTAGAACATCCAAGTTTAGGAGTAGTGAATTTATCAATAAATTCTATAGAAAAAAGATGCCTTTATTTCATTTTTTTGAAAGATATTTTTGTCAGATAAAGAATTCCAGATTGACTGCTGGGGAGGCTGAGGCAGGAGGATTGTGAGTTCAAAGCCAGTCTCAGCAAAAGTGAGGTGCTAAGCAACTCAGTGAGATCCTGTCTCTAAATAAAACACAAAATAGGGATGGGGAGGTGGCTCAGTGGTTAAGTACCCCTGAGTTCAATCCCTAGTACTCCTCCTTCCCCCAAGAAAAAAGAATTCTAGGTTGGCATATATTTTCTTTCAGCATTTTGAAGGTATCAGTGTATTATGTTCTGCTTTCTCTGCTTTCTGATGAAATATTTTTCTTTAAAGACGGTATTTTTATTATCTTACCATTTTACAACTTTTCTTTATGAATTAAAAAATAATCAGTTTAATGTTCTAGGTTCTCCTGCCTCCTGTCTCAGTGTTCCCTGATGTTTGTTAATATTCAGACTCATTTGGGCTGATGTTCTTTTATCAGTCATGGAAAATTCTCATGTATTTTCTTTTAAAATATTATTTGTCTAACACCCCTCCCTCCTATTTTGAAAAAGCAGTTACAGGTATTAAATCTTTTTACCATGTCTAATGTATCTCATATCTTTTATATATTATAACTCTACTTTTTCTATTTGTACTTCAGTCTATATATTTTCTAACAATCTCTTATAGTTTTGTAATCCTTTCTTCAGCTGTGTAATCTGATATTAAACACATTTGTTATATTCTTAAATTATATTTTCAATTCTGTAACTTTCCATTTGATTACTTTTTATAAATTCCAGTTACATGGTATGATTCTCAAACTTGTTAGCAATTCTATAAAGCATTTTACTGTTCATAATTTTAAAATCCCTAGTAGATAACTCCAACTCATACTCACCTTTGGATCTACTTTTATTGTTTGTATTATCTTCGTGTCTTTTTACTCTGTCTCTTGACATGCCTAATAAATTTGAACAGATGTTGGACATTGCTTATGAAAAATTATAATTTGATTCTTTGCCTCATACTGCCTCCAGATGGGACATTTTTTTCCTCTCATGTACCTTAAATATGTGACAGATCCACTTTTCTAAAGTGGGATTGTGTTTATTCAGAGCTGGGTTTTCCATTTTTTTAAGAGTGGCAATCTTTGTGAATTCTACCAAGAAGTCAGTGATATTCGTTAAAGCCTCTCTTTCAATTTCTTTTCCTTCACCCTCTGAAACACCAAGTACTCTGTGAGGATGGCCATATCTTTAGCTGCCACTTACAATGCTGCATGTTAGCTTTTTGTCCTCACACCAAGTAATTTTTGGCAAATTACTTGAGGATCCCAAAATGATACAATGTCAGGTTCCCTCCATGTTTTTCCCTTCTCTATAATCTGGTCTGCTCAAATTCTTTCTTTTTGTCTCTATCATCCTGAGAATCCCAAAATGTCAGGTTAGATTCGTATCCACTTTGTGTTTGTCTCAGCTTTTGGCATTGTACTATTTTGGAAAGTATTCCTCAAGAGTTAAGTAAGGCTCACCTCAGGGTTGTTCCCTCCTCACCTTTCTCACCAGGCTTCTGACCTTTAGGCCAGGCATGCTGAAGGCATGCTGAAATATCCACTTAAACAGATTCATACAGAAATCATTTCTCTAATTTTCTCAGTAACATACTCTGCAATACATTACCTTCTGCCTCATCTGAAATTCCTTCTTTACCATAATTTTTCAATCTCTTTCCCTTTTATCTCTCAAACAATTCCTGAAATCTTATATATTTGGTGAACATTTACAGCTGAAGGAGAATATCTTCTGAACAATGTATCCTGACACATAACCATTTACTCATCATCCCACTGAAAGCACAAGTCCTTTTATAGTGGTACTGGGAATGGAACCCAGGGCCTCGTGCATGCTGGGCAAGCAGATATCCTTTATAAGGAAATATATTTATTTATTAAACTTATTGGCAGATTTATTAGTTTTGAGAATTATTATTGTCACACTATAAACCAAAGTAATACATTAAGGCTATGTGGTTAATTATTTAACTATTTTTACACGGTGTCATACAAAAACAGTTCCTTCAAAAATGGTTTGATGTTCCAGATATACCATATCCTAAACTCTCTGTGAAGGAAGGCTCCAGAAGGCAAAGCGCCCCATTAATTTTTCCACTATACATGGACAAAGAGACACCATTCTACCTTTTCTGTTTATACACATTCCTATCATTACAATTGGACAATCTCAAAAAAACTACGTGGTTTGCATTCAGAATTGTTCTGCATTTCTGTAAATATAGTTTCATTTTTGAGCTTCCTTCTTTAATTAACTTTCATGAAAAACAATTTTATTTCACAATTAGCAGTTTAATGCTTGGCTGAGCTACTACACTAACTCTAAAGAAAAATGAATGTTCAAATGACTGCTATCAGCTCAACTCAAGTTTGCATGAATGAAGAGGGAAAAAGTTAGATAACCAAAGAGTGTTGCATGATTGAAAATGGGGAGGGTCACCATCTGAGCAGGAATATCATGTCAGATAGCAAGAGCAATGTCACCAGAACAAATTCTCTGGACTATGAAGGTTTACATGGTGACAAGTCATGTTTTATTCAATGTTCCAAGTCACAGAAGAAACCAACATAAACTATTTTTGTCATATATATGAAGCTTAGTGAAAAAAATTGATGTTTTTCCTAAGATAAAAAATAGTAGATCCTCTTATATGTTACAAGTACCTTTTATAAGTAACTTTATTATAAAAGAGCTTCATTCCTAAAATATTTTGTCCGTGTATTGTTTTATTCTGACAGATTTAATAGCTCCTTTTGTTGCTACTTCTTTTTGCTCTCTCAGTCAACACATCATCTTATTATGTGCCCTAGCATCATGATATAATGTCCACACAATTGCAGGTATAATTGCAGGTATAACTTTAACATTCATTTTTAACTAGCTCAAGTCCCTAGCACAGTCATTAAGACAAACCAAATGACAGATTATAATATGATATGAATTACCTGTCGATGCTTAGTTAATTTACTTAGGAAAAAGGGGCATTTTGTAAAATGTTTGTGCCTTTTATTTCAGGTAATTCTTGAGGCGCAATCTGAAAGAATATTTTGGCTTTGGTAGAGAAGTACAATAGAAATACCATTTACTAAAACACTTTTTCTTTCCCCACAGATATATTCTGAAGGTAATATCTATTAATATAAAGGTAAGCTGACAGTTCTCTTACAAAGAAGTACTTCCAGTTTGATGATGTCCTCCATCAGCTGTTCAAAGGACATAATTGCTCTTCTAACCTCTAGAGACAGAAAAATCTGTTCTTATAAGACATTTAATTCTTTTTTCCCCTCAAAATTTTTCCCATTATGAAAGCATTATATATATTCATTGAATTCTTTCTAAACACATACTGCTGATGCTTCAATATAAAATATGGTGCTGAATAAAGATATGATGAAAATCTTTTCTTTTTTAGAGTCTCATTCTCTAACATGAGAATGCAGTTACTTTCCAAATACTAGGCAGGCTAAAACAAAGTAAATGATGTTATTACATGTCTGGGTCATTCACTCAACTTATTTTCTTATGCTTTTTTATTTTTAAAAGTGGAGTGTAAAATTATGAAAGAATATTCACTGTTTTATTTTATGCAAATTTTATGTGCAAATAAGAGAACAAGGAAATGTGATTAATATGTGGCAACAATGAATTTTCTTCAATAGCCCATATATTCAGTGTATAAAAATGCTACTTTTGTGTGTTGATTTTATATCCTGTGACTACTGAATTTGTTCAGCAGTTTTAACAGCTTTTTTTGTGGAGTATTTAGATTTTCCTGTGTATGAAATCATGTCATCTACAAACAAGGATAATTTAATTTCTTACTTTCCAATTTTGATGGCCTTTCTTTCTTCATCTTGTCTTATTGTTCTTGCAAAGATGTTCAGTACTATATTAATTAATAGTAGTAAAATTGGACACCCTAGTCTTATGCCTGATCTTAGGGGAAATGCATTTAGTTTTCCCCATGCAGTATGATACTGGTTATGGATTTTCCATACATACTTTAGTGTTTGGAGGTTTGTCCTTTTTATATCTAATTTGTTGAGGGGTTTTATTATGATAATATATTGAATTTATCAAATGCTTTTGCTACACATATTGAAATGACCATGATTTCTTTCCTTCATCCCATGAATATGTTGTATCACATTTACTGATTTGTGTATGTTGAATCATCCTTTTATCTCTAGGAAGAATCCCTTTTGATCATGGTGTATATTTTTTATGTGAATGTTGAATTTGGTTTGTAGTTTTTATTGAAAATTTGTGCATATATGGACATCTATGATATGGATATTTGGGGTTTTTGTTGTATCTTTGTCTGATTTCGTACCACTAACCTCATAAATATTTTGGCAGAGTTCCTTCTTTTTCAATTTTTTGGAATAGTTTAAGAATTGGAATTAGAGATTCTATAATGTTTTATAGAATTCTTCAGGTCTGGACTTCTTTTTAGATGGAAGACAAAATTACTGCTTTGTTTCATTGCTCATTATTGGTCTGTTTAGATTTTCTGTTTCTTCTTAATTTAATTTTGGTAGGTTTTATGTCTTCAGGAATTTATTAATTTCTTCTAGGTTTTCCAGGATTTTAGTATGTAATTTTTCATAGTATTTTCTTATGATTATTTGCATTTCTGTGCCATCAGTTATAATGTTTTCTTTCTCATCTCTGATTTTACTTTGGATCTCCTTTTTTTCTTGGTTAGTCTAGTTAAAGCTCTAAATTTTATTTATCCCTCTCAAGAAAAAAAAAACTCAGGGTTTCATTGAGTTTACATTGCTTTTTCAGATTCAATTTATTTCTGCTTTTAATCATTATTTTTTATTTCCTTTTACCAACTTTGGGTTTGGTTTGTTCTTGCAGTTCTAAATACTTGAAGTGCATTATTAGATCTCTTTATCTGAGATTGAATTTTTGATGTATGCTTTTTTGCTATAAATTTCCCTCTCTGTATTGCTTTTATTGTATCATACAGATGTGTTGTTGTGTTGTCATTTTTCTTTGTTTCTAGAATTTTTTAATTTCCCTTTTAATTTCTTCTGTTACCCCTTAGTTATTTAGGATTATGTTATTCAAATTCCACACATTTGTCCATTCTTTTTGTCATTGATTTGTAGTATTGTTCCATTGTGATCTGAGAAGATACATGGTATGATTTCAATCTTAAAATTTCTTGAGAATTTATTATAGCATAAATGATCTTTGCTAGAGAATGTTATATGAACTGATGAAAAAAAAATTCTTGTATTCTCCTGCTATTGGATGAAATGCCTTGTAAGTATTTATTAAGTTCATTTTCTCTGTAAAATGTTTCAACTCAGGTGTTTCTTTGTTGATTTTCTGTCTGGACAATTTGTTGAGGAGAGTGGGGTGTTGAAGTCCTCACTATTATTGTAGTGAAGTCTATATCTCCCTGTAGTTCTAATATTATTTGTCTTCCATATTTGGGTCTCATGTTAGGGGCATGTATGTAATTGTTACATCTTTTGCCAAATTGAACTTTCTCAATATAGATGATCTTCTTGATCTCTATTTTTAATTTGAAGTTTACTCACTTACAGTTTTCAATTGCAAGACATATCTTTTTCCAATCCTCTTCTTTTAGTCTCTGGGTGTCTTTTTCAGTGAAATGAGTTTCTTGCAGGTAGGATATAGTTTGGTCTTTTAAAAAATACATTATTAGCCTATATCCTTTGAATTAATTAAATTCACAGTCATGGTTATTATTTATAGGTATGAACTTCCCCCTATCATTTTGTTGTTTTCTCCTTGATTTTAACATTTTTTTGTTCCTTTCTATCTCTCTTGTTTATTATTTTATGATTTGATAGGTTTGATTTTCTTTATTTCCTCTTTAGAGTATTCATCTTTCTAGTTAGTTCTATATATTTATGTCTGTATATTATGATGGTTATTATCCTTTCACCTCTAGTGTAGGGCTCTATTAAGTATTTCTTGTGCCCCTATATTGATATTTGCACATCTGTCATAACATCTGCCTCTTCTAATGTTATGGAGTAACTTTCGTAGGACAAGATTTCTTTTCATTTAGGTGGGATATAGGATGTCAACTGGGATGACACTACGACTTTGGTTACAAAGGAGCCCCAAAATGTAGTCTGTGTGTCATTTATTTATCTTCATAGATGTCATCAGTGTCTATGTGTACCTCAGTGTTCTAGTGCAGCAGTTCATGAAGATAGTTGTAACTCTGCAGGGTTATAGACTTGCAAAGGTACATTTCCTCAGATTCAACAGAGTAAAGGACTTGATGACACTGGGACTTATGTAGCAGTTCTCATAGTCTAATTAGTGCATTTTTATGGAGAAGACTGTTGCTGGGTCCCTCAGGGTAAGAAAAGATGATGCCAAGGGCTGTGGCATCAGCAGTCACAGTTTCGGAGCTATAGAATGGCATCGGAATCTCCAGGTTCCACAGGATGAAAACAGGCAATGTTGAAGTCTATGGTTATCAACTTTAGATTTGAGATTGTAGATCAAGAAGATAACCTTCCCTATGTCCTGTGGGGCCAGTGCAGTTGATGTTGATAGCACCATAAGCTGATTCCTTAGAGTTGTGGTATCCAAGTGATGATATAGTAGTCAAACCAGAAGCTGTGGTTCGAAATCCAAGGACTGTAAAGGAGAGCTTCCCTAGGTCTCCCAGGACATGTACAGGTAATGTTTAGACTTGAAGCACTGGCACTGATACCCATGATCCTGAAGGTATGGGATATGAAAAAGACCTTCCCTAGGTCCTTCAGGTCAAGCATGGATAGTGTCAAAGGTTGTGGCATTGATATTTGCAGTTCTGAATCTGAAGGATGTGGATGAGAATGTGTCTAGGTAACACTGGCAAGCTGTGATGTGAATAAGGTTTGTGGCATTGGTATCCAGTCCTGGGGTGGCAGGACATGTATGGGACCTTTCACTGGGCTCTAAGGACACCTTGAGTGATGCTAGGACTTTCTGCACAAGCAGCTGTAGTTCCAAGGTCATGGGATGATAAGGATGAGAAGGAGACCTTCCCTAGCTTCCACTAAAGTAAGCACAGGTGGTACAACATTTAGGGCCACTAGTAGCCATGACTCTGGAGCTGCAGGATGCTGCTGGAACCCTTCTCACCTGATGCACAAGCATGGGTAATGCCAGGAGTCTGCACCAGTAGCTACAATACCAAGGCTGGTTGTCACAAGTGTGGGTAGAACTCAGACTTGTGACTGTGGCAACTACTGGTCCTGAAGCTATTGCAGACACTGAGGTGGGTTGTTCTATGCCTAGTGAGACATACAGCAGCCCAAGGTTTCTGGAAGCATTGGGGCTAGCCTCTGACTCCCAAGGCAAGACGGCAACTGGCAGTGGCTTTTGTAGTATCTTGGGATCAAAGATTGAGATGTCCAAGTGAGTTCTTTCTTTGAAGGACAACAGTCATTCTTGGACCACCCAGCTCCTCAAAGTGCATTTAAAGCCTATTAAGACCATAGTATTCTGCAGTTAAGACTGTTGGTCTGCTGCTGTGACAGGGGTTGTAGCTAGTTTCTCACTTGCCTTACCCCAGCAGTGTTGGGTAACCCCTCTCCCCCTGGATAGGGTTCCAGAGTTGAAGTCACAGTTTGCTTTCTTCTTTTCTCTAGGTTGCCTTTCTGACTCTCCTTACTGGTTTAGGGTTTCTGTCATTTTCTTGCTGATTTCTAGGGCTCTTCCTCAATCGCTCTCCTTGAAATTCATTTTTTCCCCTTTGTTGTCCTGGCTCTTCTCTGTGACAGATTCATGTTTAGGGTACTTCTCTGCAGTTATCTTAGCCTCTGCAAGTTTAGTTATTAAATATGAAAACTTGAGTGTTAATGCTCTACTTCTAACTTGGCTTCAAAAGACAAATCAATCACAGATAAGGATTTAGATCATTGGTTCATATTTTAGAAGGGGTTTACCCCTTCAAAATTTTGATAAAAGCTATGGAAACTTTATTGATGAAAATGGATTTGTACAAATAATCTAAAATTACCATTATTTCAAAAGATTTAAGTACTCCAGAAATCTTTCAATGTATTCTGAGTTTAGAAAACTTTATCTAAAATATCTCCATTAATATACTTAAAATTAATCATTAAAGATTATAATAATGAACCTCAGAATAAATGGTCAATGAATACTTGCTTGTCCATTGGACTGAATGAATTGAACAGAACTGAATTGAGAAAACAACACAAATCTGGTGGATGATGGAACTTGGGCTCCTGTCCTAGCTATAGAATCCTGAGTAAATTATTTAACTGGTTCTTTGTTCTATAGCTATAAAATAAATCAGTTGTTATAATAGGTCAATCATTTTCAAACACAGAGACTGCTTCACTCACTAAGTGATTTGTTAAAACAACTTTTCAACATCTAATTTCTTACCTAATATAGTGTGTGCCCTGGGATTCAACACCAAAGTCTGTTTTTCCCCTGGGTATTCACATGGTGTAATTAATTAAACTCTAGCTACTTGACTCACAAGGTTTCTCTCATCTTTGTGGTATTTCTTTCCAAATTAGCTATTTTCATGTCATGTGAATCACATAAAATACAGTTTTTTTGCAAAACATTTGGACAACCAAGAATATTTGAAACATATTATGTAAATTTTAACACCTTTGCATCTATAAATTTTTCTAAGTCAAAATTTATAGAATGATTTTACTATCTTTTTCTTAATTCTATTCCTCTATATTAAATTATATAACTTGCAAATCTGTTCATAAAAGAATAGAAAAGTGAAAATCCTGAATGGGGAGAGCATTGCCAGTCAACTTTTAAGATAATGTTTTAATTGTTCAAAGGATACTTTTTATGTCCATAATATCTTTTAAAAATTTTCTGGACCAGACCCATTCTACTACCATAAAAAAATAACCTCTTATCACCTAAAAAAAATAAATTTGAGAATGAAATATGTAAACATTTCATGTGAAGCATCAATATTTCAACATTTTCGGGAGAGGGAAATTGTGTCTTCAAAGTGCTAGCCTTTTAAAACTCTTTTAAAATAATAACTTTGAGAGGACTACAGAAGAGATAGGCAGAAAATATAGATTAGTAAATAGAACAGGTATATATATACACACATACACTTTTAGAAAGGTAAAAATGTCAATAAACTCAAACAACATTAGAGATTATGAAAAAGTTATATATCATTAAAAATGTGAATAAAACAAAAGGTCTTGGAAAATTCCTCTTGTTCTAAAACTTACTACAAGATCTAAGGACTTATTGGGAAATAAGAGATGGTCTCTGACTTAACAATAGTTCATTTTACCACACAAAAATATGGTCTTTTTGGGGAAATTAAATACATTTTTGACACTACATTTCAACTCAATGTGTTTATTGGGAAATAACTTCACTGCAAGTCAAGGGACATCTGGTATCTGCTTTGAAGCTTCACAAATTTTAAAGAAATATCTTCTATTAAAGAAAAGTAAGCAGTTTTAAAGATGGGTCAAGCTGAAGTATAGTTAAAAACTCAAGACAGGCAGACTAAAAGCCACATTAAGGCATATAGCAATTCACAAAATTAAATTGATATTGGAAAGTTTGACTTTAAGCCAGGTATTGTGGTGCACAGCTATAGTTTCAGCTATTTGGGAAGCTCAGGCAAGAGAATTGCTTAAGCTGAGGAGTTGGGGGCCAGACTGGGAACATAGTGAGTCCCTGTCTCTAAAAAAAAGTAAATAAATAGATTAAACTTCACTTTAGTATTGTTTACAGTGTTCACAGGAAAACGGTAATAAAAATGATAAGTAAATTAGGTTGTTTAGGGTATCCCAGGTCTGCCTCATTCTGCATTCTTAACTATTTCAGTGGCTATTAACTCTAGGGAAATAAGATTTCATTTTTTTCAAAGGTTTACACAAGGGATCTCAAGGTGAAAATGTTTAAACCATCTTCTGAGAATGTATTGTGCAGAACATAACAAATGTTTCAAATTAGAAAGGTCAAAAGGAATGGCTAAGCTCTACAGCTTTGACTATAAATATACATGTTAGAAAACAAAACATCTGCTTTTTTAGTCCCAATAGCAACCCAAATGGAATTGTGTTAGATACTAATCCATCAATCTTTCACACCTAGCTTTTCAAATTATGTGTAAGTACTCATTTTCTCTTTTATAGCTATAGTAAGATGACCAGCTAGGCTACTTCTCATGTAAGTGATTGTATGAATAAAGATCGAATGTTCATTTTCAAGATGAATGTTACTGTATTTAATTTAGTTTATATTGTAAAGTCTTTTGACTGTAAGAAGTTTTGTTTTCTCCTTCTGATACCAACTGGCTCTTGTTAATCACATCATTTTCTCTTTTTACCTGATAATTACCTGCAGAAACATGATTGAACTGTGGCCAATGAAGTATAGAAAGAAATAACAGAAATACCACTTCCAGCTTTAGACCATAAACAACTTCTCAGTTAAGGCTTCCTTCCCTTTTTATCTTGTTTTCCACTTGGAGGTAAAGGGATTCATGGAAAGCAACAAGGAAGGACCGAGAAGACAGAATACTCACACTGGACTTTACAAGAATAAGAAATAAAATTGTTGAGTTACTAAGATTTCAGAATTTTTTGGTTATAGCCTTGCCTTAACTAATGAACTCTTGTTCCATCCATACATATATAACAGAATAAGTCTCTCCACAGTAGGATTTCCATGCTTAGATGGTGGCCACTGCCCACAGGTATCAGATAATATAAATACAGGGACAGTGTTCTGGAAGAGTAGACACTAGATTAATCCTTAGTTCATAATCCTTTGCCTCAGAGCCAGGTGTTGGATTTGAAATTTTTTATTTCCAAGTACCTTACATAGGTTATGAGACCCTGTATTCTAAAGAAAAAAAAAATGCTTAAGCAATAAATTTTCTTTAATTTTCATGATTGAAATCAGCTCTCAGAATGTGTCTTATCTTAACTTCAAGAGTACGTTTACTAAAAACAGAGTAGTAATAATTGTAAAGTAAAATATTCACGAAATGAAATTTAAATTATTGATCAAATTGATCATTTTGTGGAGTTTTGCTGGTTTCCAATTGCAAGTTCCTTTCATTTTAAATAACCGTAGGTTGGTTACTCTCACATGTGTGAATGCTGTCAATCCTCCCCAAATGAAGCCATATGTTAAAAAAGAAACCTCTTGGGTCTAAGGCTTTAAATTCACACATATATTTGTTGTTTGAAGCAAAATTTATTCTATGTTATATTTTCTTTTGAATTTATATTTACTTAAAAATTATGTGTATTTAAATAATTATGATATATTCATATGATATATTTATTTATATTATATAGTTTACTTTGTAGTGAGATATTATTTGTTGTTGCTATTGTTTTTGACCATTGAACACACCCTTATCCTCTCCCCACCCTTTCTGCTTTTTTCTGTTCTCTCGTTCACAACACCTGCATTTGTGAGTACACATGTGTACATATGTGGGTTCTCTGGGAAAGGGTTTCCCCCGTTATCATAAACCCAAACAAAGCAGATGGCACATGATTCAAGCCTGTCAACTTAAAATCTCTACCACCTTGTACAAAGTGGATGAACATATGATCCAGAAAAAATGAAATTGATTATTTTCTCAGGGATTTCTTTTTATTCTACTGGAAGAATGTAGTTCTGAGTCTTCCAACAACCACCTTTTGGTTGGAAATCATTCCTAGCAAAATGAAGGAAACCTTCAAGAGGCAGGGAGAGAAGGGGGGAAGAAAGGCGGGAGAGAAACAGAAACAGAAAAATGATGGGAGCCTTTTCTCATCACCAAGAGATCCTTTCCAATAAAATTTCCAAGAAATCTCTTTTTACTTTAGTCTGTATTCCTTTCTTTCAACTTATTACTATCATTGAACATTAGATTTTCTTTAAAAATGCATCTTTTTTGATAATTATAGATCTCATTTTGATGAGGCAGTTCTGTTGTCTAGAACTATACTTCTTTTCTCCTTTGCTGATTTTTTTCCCCCTAAACTCTATGGAGGTATAATTTATAAATACCAATTGTGGTATATGTTTATGAAATACATACAATGTTTTGATATATTTTTACATTGTAAAATGATTACTATAATCAAGTCAATTAACATACCCTTAATTTCATATAATTAAACTGTATGTGTGTGTGTGTGTGTGTGTGTGTGTGTGTGTAGTGAGAACCTTAAATTCAAATCTTTGCAATTTTCATGTAATATTAACTATAGTCACCATCTTGTACAATAGATCTCTGAAATTTATTCCTCTTGTCTAATTAAAACTTGATTCTCTTTGTTCAATTTCTCTTCATTCCTGTCCCATGGACCAACTCCTGTCAATCACCATTTTTTTTGTTTGTTTGTTTGTTTAACACTTAGTCAATTAAATTGACAAAAATTGTATATATTTCTCATGGTCAACACGATGTTTTGAATATGTATATGTTGTGGAATGGTTAAATAGAACTAATTAACACATCATGTCTTGGGGTGAAAGCACTTAAACCTACTATTTTGGTGATTTTTTAAGAAGAGAAAACATTGTTATTAACTATAGTCACCATGTTGTATAAATGGATATCTTGAACTAATTTCTTCCTGAATGAAATTTGTATACTTTGACTGACATCTCCCCTAGACAACCTGATCTCAGTTGAGATCAACTAACATTCTCTGAGGTTTTTTTACATCTAACTGAAGTCATATGGTATGTCTTTCTATGACTGACTTTATTTCATTTAACATCATGACCTTGTGTTAGTCAACTTTCTGTTACTATAAAAAATGTCTGATGTAATCAACTTATAAAGAAAAAGTTTATTTTAGCTCACAGTTTGGAGGAATAGTCCATGATCAATGGGCTCCATTGCTTCTGGGCCTATGACAAGGCAGTGCATCATGGTGGGAGTGTGTATGAAAAAAAAATGACTCATCTCATGGCTCAAAAGTGAAAAGGGAGAAAGAGGAAGGGGATAGGGTCACACTTTCCTCTTCAAGAGCATGCACCCCCTTTGTCTCGGAGTCCACCATTCTCCAGATCCACTTTTGGCTTTTCCTCCTGTACTCAGGAG
This sequence comes from Sciurus vulgaris, assembly GCF_902686455.1. Taxonomy (NCBI): domain Eukaryota; kingdom Metazoa; phylum Chordata; class Mammalia; order Rodentia; family Sciuridae; genus Sciurus; species Sciurus vulgaris. The sequence continues at coordinate 62,052,456 of NC_136469.1, forward strand.
CCCCAGGTTTCTGTGCGACACAGGGAAGGAGAGACTCAGAGGGGCAGAGTGAAGAGCAGGAAATGGACTGCTCTACCTTACGACTATGCCTTTGGCCAAGCAGAAATGGTGGCGTTTCTAATAGAGAAGAATTGTAAGATCGACCTCAGTGATCATGATGGGAACACACAATTGATGAAGAGTTGCTGGGATCCAAGATGGTGGTCTAGAGGGAGGCTGTGTTCCTTGTCGCTCTGCAATGCTGGATTCAAGCAGAGGATATCTGTTTCTCGGTGAGGCAGTTTTTGCTGCTTATCGATCCCCTGCTTTTTAGCTCGTTTGTCTGCTGTGATGACCTGCAGTCTGCCAGCATATCGACGCCTTTTTTGAGAGCAGATTGCTCACTGTCAGGCATCTATCATCCGCCATTTGCCTGCCTCTCGCATGTCCATCAGCTTCCTTACTCCTATCCATCACCCAACGCTCGAGGTTCACCTCCCGATCGTTCGACAGCTGCCAGCAGATTGACCGCAGACTGCCAGTGGAGAACCAGCTGCCTGCTGCTGCCTGGAAGTTCACTGTTACAGTACCTGCAGGTTTGATTACACGTGGCTGCCGCCATTTTGAGACAACAGCCAGGCCCTGTAGGACCCCTGGCCGGTCTGACTGAGTCCCGTCTCCAGGATCCCTCAGCCCAACCGATCACTCCCTGCCTCTGGGGCCCTCACATCAACTGACTGCTCCCTGCCGCCAGGACCCCCAGACCAACTGACTGCGCCCTATCACTGGGACCCCAGACCGACTGATTGTACCCGGCCTCCAGGATCCCACAACCACACCAAACACACCGGACCTTCAGGACCCCTGCTGGACCAACTGCATCCTGTCTCCAGGACCTCCAGCTGACCACATCCACCGCTGAGCTGCAGCTCCCCATTTGCCAACACATTTGGAAGCCAGAACAGCCATCTTGGATAATCCTGGAAGCCGTAGCTCTGACCTTCGGGTGGGGCAAATCCATCCTGCGACACCTGCTGGAGGCTTGAAGCTCATTCTCAGGTACCTCTCATACATAGGGCTACTGAACACTGGGAGGTTTCATTACAATATGACTATTATTTTCTTTTTTCTCCTTTTTTTTTTTAAAAATTTGTTTTTATTTCTTTACGTTTCTTGCTTTCTTTTCCTTCTGTTTACCTGTTACCTCAGAGTCGCTTTCTCCCTTATTTACATGATGTTATTGTCCCCATAGGTGCTATTTGGTCTAGGATTGCATAGTGTCTGGTTTTGGCACTGCTAATATTGATCTCCCCTTAAAGAAAGGGTTTTGGAAACCTATAGGGCCACTATAAGCCTATAGGGGGAAATCTGCAATACCCTAGATCTGCACTGCTAGAGGGGAAGATACATGAACAACATGAAAAAACAAGGGAAGAAAATGATCCAAACAAATCTAGATTCTATAGTAATAGAATCCAATGACAGTATGTTAGAAGAAATGTCAGAAAAGGACTTCAGATTATACATGCTTAAGATGATTCACGAAGCAAAGGATGAGATAAGAGAGCAAATGCAGGCAATGAATGATAATACCAATAAGCTGAAAGAGCACCTGCAGGAAGCAAAAGATCATTTCAACAAAGAGATAGAGATTCTCAAAAAAAACCAAACAGAAATCCTTGAAATGAAGGAGACAATAAACCAAATAAAAAAACTCAATGGAAAGCATTACCAATAGACTAGACCACTTAGAAGACAGAACCTCAGACAATGAAGACAAAATATTTAATCTTGAAAATAAAGTCGCCCAAACAGAGAAGATGGTAAGAAATCATGAACAGAATCTCAAAGAACTATGGGACATCATGAAAAGGCCAAATTTAAGAATTATTGGGATTGAGGAAGGCAAAGAGATAAAAAAAAAAGAAATGAACAATCTATTCAATGAAATAATATCAGAAAATTTCCCAAACCTGAAGAATGAAATGGAAAATCAAATACAAGAGGCTTACAGAACACCAAATGCACAGAATCACAACAGATCCACACAAAGGCACATTATAATGAAAATGCCTAACATTCAAAATAAAGATAGGATTTTGAAGGCTGCAAGAGAAAAGCATCAGATTACATATAGGGGGAGACCAATACGGATAGCAGCAGACTTCTCAACCCAGACCCTAAAAGCTAGAAGGGCCTGGACCAACATATTTCAAGCTCTGAAAGAACATGGTTGCCAACCAAGAATCCTATACCCAGCAAAACTAACCTTCAGATTTGAAGATGAAATAAAATCCTTCCATGATAAACAAAAGTTAAAAGAATTTACAAATAGAAAGCCTGCATTACAGAATGTGCTCAACAAAATATTCCATGAGGAGGAAATGAAAAACAACATTGGAGGTCAGCGAAGGGAGGAACTAGCTTAGAGAAAAATCACTCAACGGAGGAACCAAGCCAACTTAAAAACCAAAAATAAGCCAAATGACTGGGAATACAAATCATTTCTCAATAATAACCCTGAACGTTAATGGCCTAAATTCATCAATCAAAAGACATAGACTGGCAGAATGGATTAAAAAGAAAGACCCAACAATATGCTGCCTGCAAGAGACTCATCTCATAGAAAAAGACATCCACAGACTAAAGGTGAAAGGATGGGAAAAAACCTACCACGCACATGGACCCAGTAAAAAAGTGGGGGTTTCCAACCTTATATCAGATAAAGTGGACTTCAAGATGAAGTTAGTCAGAAGGGACAAAGAAGGACATTTCATACTGCTTAAGGGAACCATATATCAGGAAGACATAATGATAGTAAATATTTATGCCCCAAACAATGGTGCATCCCTGTACATCAAACAAATCCTTCTCAATTTCAAGAATCACATAGACCACAACACAATAATTCTGGGCGACTTTAATGCACCGCTGTCACCACTTGATAGATCTTCCAAACAAAATCCAACCAAAGAAACCATAGAACTCAATAACACAATCAATAACCTAGACTTAATAGACATATATGGAATATTCCATCCATCAATGAGCGGATACACTTTCTTCTCAGCAGCACATGGAACCTTCTCAAAAATAGACCACATGTTATGCCACAAAGCAGCCATTAGGAAATGCAAAAAAATAGAGATACTGCCTTGTGTTCTATCAGATCATAATGGACTGAGAGTAGAAATCAATGACAAAGTAAAAAAAGGAAATTACTCCAACACTTGGAGACTAAATAATATGCTATTGAATGAAACATGGATAACAAAAAGCATCAGGGAGGAGATTAAAAAATTCTTAGAGGTCAATGAGAATGATGATACAACATATCAAAATCTCTGGGACACTATGAAAGCGGTACTAAGAGGAAAATTCATTGCATGGAGCACATTCCAGAAAAGAATGAAAAGTCAACAATTAAATGACCTAACATTACAGCTCACAGCCCTAGAAAAAGAAGAACAGAATAACAGCAAAAGTAGTAGAAGACAGGAAATAATTAAAATCAGAGCTGAAATCAATGAAATTGAAACAAAAGAAACTATTCAAAAAATTGACATAACAAAAAGTTGGTTCTTTGAGAAAGTAAACAAAATAGATAAACCCTTAGCCACACTAACAAAGACAAGGAGAGAGAAGACTCAAATTACTAAAATACATGATGCAAAAGGAAATATCACAACAGACACCACTGAGATACAGAACATAATGAGAAGCTACTTTGAAAATCTGTATTCCAACAAAATAGAAAGTACCGAAGACATTGACAAATTTCTAGAGACATATGCTCCTCCCAAACTGAACCAGGAGGACATACACGATTTAAACAGATCAATATCAAGCAATGAAATAGAAGAAGCCATTAAAAATCTACCATCCAAGAAAAGCCCAGGACCAGACGGATTCTCAGCCGAGTTCTACAAGACCTTCAAAGAACAACTCATTCCAATACTTCTCAAAGTATTCCAGGAAATAGAAAAGGAGGGTACCCTACTGAACTCATTCTATGAAGCTAATATCACCCTCATACCCAAACCAGGAAAAGACACATCAAGGAAAGAAAATTTTAGACCAATATCCTTGATGAATATAGATGCTAAGATCCTTAACAAAATATTGACAAACCGTATCCAAAAACATATTAAGAAAATTGTGCACCACGATCAAGTGGGGTTCATTCCTGGAATGCAAGGATGGTTTAACATCCGTAAATCAATAAACGTAATCCATCATGTCAATAGACTTAAGGATAAGAATCATATGGTTATTTCAATTGACGCAGAAAAAGCATTTGACAATATACAACACCCCTTCATGCTGAAAACACTAGAAAAAATAGGGATAGTAGGAACATACCTGAACATTGTAAAGGCTATTTATGCTAAGCCCATGGCCAACATCATTCTTAATGGAGAAAAACTGAAACCATTCCCTTTAAAAACAGGAAAAAGACAGGGATGTCCTCTTTCACCACTTCTATTCAACATTGTCCTCGAAACTCTAGAGCCAGAGCAATTAGGCAGTCTAAAGAAATTAAAGGGATAGGAATAGGAAAAGAGGAACTTAAGCTGTCACTATTTGTGGATGACATGATTCTATATTTAGAGGATCCAAAAACCTCCTCCAGAAAACTTCTCGACCTCATCAATGAATTCAGCAAAATAGTAGGCTATAAAATCAACACGCATAAATCCACAGCATTTTTATACACAAGCGATGAAACAGCTGAAAGGGAAATGAGGAAAACAACTCCATTTGCAATAGCCTCAAAAAAAAAAAATACTTGGGTATCAATCTAACCAAAGAGGTAAAAGATCTCTACAATGAAACTACAAAACACTGAAGAAAGAAATTAAGGAAGACCTTAGAAGATGGAAAGATCTCCCATGTTCTTGGATAGGCAGAATTATTGTCAAAATGGCCATACTACCAAAAGTGCTAAACAGATTCAATGCAATTCCAATTAAAATCCCAATGATGTATCTCACAGAAATTGAGCAAGCAATCATGAAATTCATCTGGAAGAATAAGAAACCCAGAATAGCTAAAGCAATCCTTAGCAGGAAGAATGAAACGGGGTATCGCATTACCAGAACTTCAACTATACTACAAAGCAATAGTAACAAAAATGGCATGGTATTGGCACCAACATAGACAGGTAGATCAATGGTACAGAATAGAGGACATGGACACAAACCCAAATAAATACAACTTTCTAATACTAGACAAAGGTGACAAAAATATGCAATGGAGAAAAGATAGCCTCTTCAGCAAATGGTGCTGGGAAAACTGGAAATCCATATGCAACAGAATGAAATTAAACCCCTATCTCTCACCCTGCACAAAACTCAACTCACAATGGATCAAGGACCTTGAAATCAGACCAGAGACCCTGCATCTTATAGAAGAAAAAGTAGGTCCAAATCTTCACCTTGTTGGCTTAGGATCAGACTTCCTTAACAGGACTTCCATAGCACAAGAAATAAAAGCAAGAATCAATAACTGGGATAGATTCAAACTAAATAGCTTTCTCTCAGCAAAGGAAACTATCAGCAATGCGACGAGAGAGCCTACAGAGTGGGAGAATATCTTTGCCAATCATACTTCAGATAGAGCACTAATTTCCAGAATATATAAAGAACTCAAAAAACTGTACACCAAGAATACAAATAACCAAATCAACAAATGGGCTAAGGAAATGAACAGACACTTCACAGAAGAAGATGTACAAGCAATCAACAGATATATGAAAAAATGTTCAACATCTCTAGTAATAAGAGAAATGCAAATCAAAACTACACTAAGATTCCATCTCACCCCAATTAGAATGGCGATTATCAAGAACACAAGCAACAATAGGTGTTGGAGAGGATGTGGGGAAAAAGGTACACTCATACATTGCTGGTGGGACTGCAAATTAGTGCAGCCACTCTGGAAAGCAGTGTGGAGATTCCTTAGAAAACTTGAAATGGACCTACCATTTGACCCACCTATCCCACTCCTCGGCCTATATCCAAAGGACTTAAGATCAGCACACTACAGAGATACCGCCACATCAATGTTCATAGCGGCTGAATTCACAATAGCCAGACTATGGAACGAACATTTATGCCCTTCAATTGATGAATGGATAAAGAAACTGTGGTATATATATATATATATATATATATATATATATATATATATAGTGGAATATTACTCAGCTATAAAGAATAATAAAATTATGGAATTTGCAGGCAAATGGATGAAATTGGAGAATATCATGTTAAGTGAGATAAGCCAATCTCAAAAATCCAAAAGAGGAATGATCTCACTGATAAGCAGATGATGACTCTTAATGGGGGGGTGGGAGTGGGACAAGAATGGAGGAAAGAGGGACTGTATAGAGGGAAAAGAGAGGTGGGAGGGGTGGGGGGGAAGGAAAAAAATAATGGAATGAATCAAACATCATTACTCTATGTAAATTTATGAATATGCAGATGGTATGCTGTTACTCCATGTACAAACAGAAACTACATGTATCCCATTTGTTTACGATAAAAATAAATTAAAAAAAAAAAAGAGCATGCACCCAATGACTGGATGACCTCCCAAAAGGGCCCACCTCTTAAAGTTCCCACCATACCCCTGAAACACATGGAAGTTTGGGAAATACTTCAGAGTCAAACTGTAGCAGTTCTCTGGATTCAAGATGTTGGCACAAATGACAACATTTCATTTAAAAATTTTTTTTTTATTTTTACAGACTGCATCTTGATTCATTGTACATAGATGGGGTACATCATTTCATTTCTATGGTTGTGCACAATGTAGATCACACCATTCATGTTATCATACATGTACATAGGGTAATGATGTCTATCTCATTCCACCATTTTTCATACCCCACCTCCCTCTCATTTCCCTCTACATAATCTAAAGTTCCTCTGGGGGTGGGGGGTGAGAGAAGAAGGAAGGAACATTTCATTTTGTAAAGCTGAATACTATTTCACTGTATGCATGTGTATATATAGAGAGAGGCATATACGAACACAAAATATATAACTTTCTTTATCTGTTCATTCATTTATGGACACTTAGGTTGCTTCCACCTCTTGGCTATTGTGAATAATACTACACTGAACATGGTAGTTCAAATATCTCTTCAACATACTGGTTTCATTTTCTTTGGATATAAACCCAGTAGGAGATCTGATGGTAGTTCAGTAATTATTTTTCGGAGGACTCTCCATGGAGTTTTTCATAATGGCTGAACCAACATACATTCCCACTGACACTGGGAAAAAGAGTCCCTTTCCTGTACGTCCTCGTCAACACTTATTTTTCATTTTTTTAAATAAAGCTAGTCTAACAAGTATGCAGTGATATCTCATTATGGTTTTAATTTGTGTTTACCTGATAAGGTCTGAATATGATTTGTCTTTTCTGAAACTCAAGTTAAAATGTAATCCCCATTGTAAGATATAAAGAGTTAGGACCTTTAAGAGGTGATTAGAGTTCTGCCTTAGTGAATATACATCCATTCAGTTAGTGGATTAAAGATTAATGGGTTATCTAAAGAGTGTTATGAAACTCAGATTGACTGGGTCTGTTTAATGCTTCCCATCTCTCACCATGTGATGTCCTACACTGTCTTGGTCTGCTAGCAAGAAGGCCATCACCAAATGTGGCACATTGACCTTGTACCAGAATTGTGAGCAAAAATAAACCTCTCCTGTAACAAACCTGGTTTTTATGTTATTGTATTTTAGCAGTGGAAAATGAGCCAAGGAAATTAGTGATGCTGAACATTTTTTTCTCATGTAGCTGTTGTCCATTTATATGACTTATTCTGAGAAATGTCTGTTCAGGTTCTTCAACCAGTTTTTAGTGTAGTTATTATTTTTCTTGCTGTCAAGTTGTTTGAATAGGAATATTTTAATCATCTTTTATCCATTAATGTTGCTGACCAATTTAACCTTTGCTTAATGTGTTATTGTTTAAACACTAAATGTTATATGAAAGGGACTTCATGAGCAGGAAAATCCATCATGCAGTATCAAGATTTATGTTGTTACTGCTACACTGGTACGCTTTCCCCCATGTTGCCTAGGATTGTCATTAACCATGGTAACAAATAAATGTGTGCTCTACTCATGCTTGAGTATGTTACCTAGAAATCCCTTTGTGAGACAGTTAAATTGACAACAGGGACTATAATTTTAACAATCTTCTCTTGTGAATTCTGTTTCCAAATTTAAAGGCACTGTGTTTTTCCCACCCTCCAGCATATTAATTATTGTAACATGTCTCTCTCTTCCTTTTCCATATATCCTCACCAACACTTATTTTTCATCATTTTAATAATAGCTATTCTAACAAGTATTAGGTGATTTCTCATTTAATTTGATTTTACCTGATAATTAGTGCTATTTAAAAACTAGTACTGTACCTCAGTTTTAGCAGTTATAAAAATGACTGCCTATTTCTTCGAGAGGTAGCCAAGGTTAATCAAAGTATATTTTATATGTCCCATTTTCCATTATTTTAATCAGGCCTTCTCAATGATTATTGCTCATATGGAGAAAAATCCATTGAGTGGTTTTCATGGAAATTGGTACCTTCAGAAATTGAAAATACACCTCTAGGGATGATGTTGCTCCCCAGGTTAAGGTGAATGTTCTGAACATGTTTAAGGGAAGATAGGCTAAACCATGATGTCCAGCAGATTAAGTGTAGTAAATATATTTTGAATGGTACATAGAACATCAGTTGTAGAGCATCTGTATATTCTAGATATTCTTCTCTTAGAAGATATATATTTGCAAATATTCTATTCTGTGACCTGCCTTTTACTTTGTTAATGTTATTTCATGTGCAAAATTTTAACATTTTCATGAAGTCAACTGTTTTGTAAACTCCTTTGCTGCTGCAACCAAAAGTTCTGACCAGAACAGTTTTAGGGGATGAAAAGCTTGTTTGAGGGCTCCCATTTTCAGAGGTCTCAATCCATAGACAGCTGACTCCATTCCTGATGGCTCAAAGTGAGGCTTGAGTGGCAGAAGAGTGTGGGGGAGGAAAGCAGCTCACATGATAATGAGGAAGCAGAGCCTCTCCAGACACAAAATATACATCCCAAATCCATGCTACCAATGAACCACTTCACCTAGCCACAATTCCACCTGCCTTCTGTTACCACTCAGTTAATGCCATCAGGATTAATTCACTGATTAGATTAAGACTCTCACAACCAGTCATTTCTCCTCTGAACCTTTTTGCATTGTCTCACATGTGAGCTTTTGGGAGACACCTCACATCTAAACCATAACATTAATTTACCTAATTTTTTTTTTTTTTGGTTGTCTGTGCCTTTGGTGGAATGTCAAAGAAATCATTGCCAAATCCAATGATGTGAGCATTTGTCCTATTATTATCAACTTTAAAGTGTAGGCAAAATGTTTCTTTACTCTTGGAGGAGTGGAAAAGAATCATCTTTTACTTTCAGTAATATTAATTTAAAAAGTTGAAAGGCATATTATTCAATGTGTATTCCTATATATTCTTTAACCACTTTATCTAATTATCCTGAGTCTTAACTCTCTATTTCATATTATCTAAGTCCTTTAAATTTTTAAAAAGTCATTTCCCCTAGACTTGTATTATCTTCTATGTGTTTTTCATAATGTTATAGGTTGGACCTTCTTGGAAAATAGCCTCTGATGTGGAGTTTAACATGGTGGAAATATTTTAAGGCTCTTTGGAATCTATACTGATAAAGAGAGGAGGAGGAAGGGGGGATGAGGCAGAGGGAGAAGTGGGGCAGCCATCCAAATGGCAGCAGCTCTAGTCAACTCTCCAGAGTGCTCTGGAGGTAGAACGGACCTTCACAGCTGTATTACATTGGGTTAAGAGGCTGGCTTTAATATCCCTGCACAGATCTGTCATTAGATATGGGGTACCTCGGGAACAACTGTGACCTTGTACCGGGTGATGTGACCTTGTACTGGCTGAGTCAATTCTTTAAAAATTCTGATGGTTCAAACTGTCTGGCAACATCAATCTAAGCAACTGAAGCAGTAAGTCCTTCACTGACAGGAACCTGAGTACTGCATTACAACATCCACTACATGGATGTAAGGAGTTTATCTCACCTTAATATAAAAAGGTTCTAATATTCTATAGTAGTTGACTTTTTAAAAGGTTGAAATTTTTATTTTTTTATTTTTGATACTAGGGATTGAATCCAGGGCATTCAACCACTGAGTCACATCCCCTGCCTTTTTCATATTTATTTAGAGACAGGGTCTCATTGAGTTGCTTAGGGCCTCACTAAGTTCCTGAGGATGGCTTTGAACTCAGTGATCCTCTTGCCTCAACCTCCCAAGTCATTGGGATTTCAACTAAAAGGTTGGAATCTTTTGAATTACTAGATGAAGGATGCCATATTTAAGACTTTTATGAATGAAGAACTATTTATTTCATAAATGAACTATCACCCACGAATCTTGATTTTTAGTTTTAAGTTGATCAGTATATTCATATGTTGATGTTGCTGGAAGTCTACCTGTATGTACAAATGTCCTATGAAATTTTGAGTGCTAAGTGATTCCCTACACTTATAGATGCTGACCTGAACTTTCAAACACTATTAAATTCACATGATTAAACATACTTAAAGCAACCCCTAAAGAGCAGTCCCCCCTCTTATTTTGCCCCCAGTCACCCGTTACTACTGCTATTCAAGGGAATATAGGCTGGACCCTTAACAAGAAGTTACTTTAAGTAACATACTAGTGATCATTTAAACTTCATGCTTTTTACTGTACTTTCTTTATTTTCAGTCAGTTGCTTCACACTTCTGCAAAGAGATCAAGTACTATCAGTTTGATAGATAGGTGTGTTATAGGTTCTAAATTATATTGCTAAAACTCTCTACACAATGTTTACTTAGTTCATTAAAGTCTGATTGGACTCCCAGTTCTTCCCCAGATTTTTGTCTCCTGTGGTTTGTCTGTGAATCATCTGGCTTCATCAGTTTTTCCTTATATCAGTCTCATCCCTGACCAACTTGTTTCTGCCTTGAGCTCTTTTTCTTTATTGGTAGAAAATTTGATTCTTACTCCTACCATTTCTGATCATAAAATTATCTCAGAGTTAGATTCTTGCCATAGCATTAGATCATATCTCCTTTATCATGTTTAAGCTTTTAAATGCTTATAAATCCTTCCTGCTTACTGATTAAATTTGCTTAAACACTTTATGACATGAATTTGGGTATTTATTTTCCTTGAAATGGTAGATTTTCTGGTGGTCTGGTTTAAAAAAGTCTGTAAACATTAAGACTTTTTTTTTTTTTACCAATAAATGGAAAGAGAGAGCAGGGCTTGGTGGAGCACAATTATAGTCCCAGTGGCTTGGGAGGCTGAGGCAGGAGGAGGATCACTGAATTCAAAGCCACTAAGCATTCCCTACACTTATAGCCACTATTCAGACCCTGTCTCTAAATAACATACAAAAAAGGATTGGGGATGTGGCTCAGTGGTCAAGTGCCCCTGAGTTCAATTCTGGTATCCCCCCACCAAAAAAAAAAAAAAAAAAAAAAAAAAAACGGAAAGAGAGAAGTTATGCCTTACAAAAGCTGCCATTAAGATAAATTGAACTGCCATTTAAGATAAATTTGCACAAGAAATATCTACCAGTCTAAGAAGATTAAAACAACATGTTTTTGTATTCAAATGTATTTGCTTAACCCCTGGGTTTCTCTTTATTTCTCCAAAGATTCACAGGTCTTGATCTAGCAGGCTTATTATTTACAAACAGTGTTTGGCAACCATAAATAGTAGTAATTCTGAAAGTCAGTTTACATTATGATTATTTTGGTGACAAGTCAGAAGGATTTGTCTTAAAATCCACTTTTATTTTATAGATGAGGCATATGATGACAACCATTGCTAACATTGGATCTTGAATGTCCCCCAAGGTCTATGTGTTTAAAGCTTGGTCTCAAGCTTGGTGCAATTGGGAGGTGATGGAAACTTTAAGAGGTGGGATCTAGCAAGAAATTTTAGGTCATTGGGCTGTGCCCTCAAAGGGGATTGAGAGATGTCACTGTCTTTATCCTTCTTTGCTTCCTGACCTACCATGAAGTGAACATCTTATTTCACCACATGCTCCCAAAGGCAATGGCCATAAGCAACTGAAACCTCTGCAATAGAATAACTCTGTCCTCCTCAGAAGTTGATTATCTCCAGGTATTTGTTATAGGAACAGCCAACTACCAAGTCCATAATATCAATTAAAATAGAAATATGGTAAGAAAATATTACTTTTTTGAAAGTGTATTTATTTCTCTTCAATAGTCTTCTGTATTCAAGTTATGAAGCTATTCTCTGGTTTGTTTGACTAGTTACTCTAACATAAAAATTGGTTGATGGAATGAACTAAAGTTGTAGGATGTGAGATCAACATACAAAACTGAGTTGTATTTCTATACTCTAGCAACTGGCAATGATGTGGGAAAATTCAAGCTAATATGTTGCTGATGTGAATGTAAAATGGTGCAACTACTGTGGAAAACAGTTTGGAGGTCCTCCAATGAGTTAAATATAAATCACTATTTAGATCCAGCTATTCTACTCTTAAGTATATCCCCAAAGAATTAAAAACTCAAACAGAATCCTGTACATGAAGTTCATAGCGCACTATGCCTATTCATATTTAGTCAAAAGATGAAACAACTCAGATATTAGTGAAGGTTGAATACATAAACAAAATGTGATACTTCTATACAATAGATTATTTCCAGCTGTAAAAAAAGAATAAAGCATTGGCACATGCAATAGCATGCTTGCTGGGTATGGGATTTCCTTTTGAGATGATGTAAGTTTTCAGAATCCAGTTAGTGATGATTGTTGAGCAGAATTGTAATATACTAAATGTCACTGAATTGTATGTTTTAAAATAGTAATGATGATGAATAAGTCAACATTTTAGTCTCTACTGGAATTGTAGGTATTACTTTATCCAAATTAAAACATGTTTAATGAAAAAAAGTCCTACCATATAAATGGGTTATTTACATTCTTTTGAAATTTGGTTTCTCCTTAAAATATGCACTTCTTTCCAAATATTTCTAAGGGGTAGGGTTTTGTCTAATCTGAGTGAAAGAATATCTGAGAACTCTTCCCCATTTATTGTATATAATAACCTTTAAGGTAATCAATCTACTATTCTGTCAGAAAGTTATTTAGCTCAGTAGATACTATGAGCTGCCACAATATACAATATACAATACAATTGTATATTTTATATTGTATACAATTATATCTGTATTAAAAAGAAAGACTTGGATCATATAATTCACTAATTATGTGTTATTTGTACTAAATTCTAAGTTAACTAAAAGAAAGAGTGTATTCTGTATCATAGATTTGTGGCAATTGTTTCTACACTTGTCACTAAACAAATTATAACTTCAATATCTAAGTCTGTATGCTAGTAGACTCTTCAACCTGAGTGGCTTTCATTATAAATAGGTCATCACATTAATTCTTAACTGTTCTGCATCTTCGTAGTGGAAATTGTGCAAACGCCTTTACCCAGCAGCTTGTTTTGAAAGATCAATCATGTTTTCTAAGCATGGACCGCATAATCATTGATTTTGAGATTCAGGAGACATCAAGGGGCTAACACTCAGTCTTTGATTGACAGCAGGAAAATGGGTTACAACATTTCAAACAATATGAAAGAAAAGCAAGTAAACATTAAGTTACATAAAATTACATCTATTCTGGCTGCATCTATCTTAGGATTTACCTTGAAATAGACATGAAATGTTCAACATTCAGCTTCAGAAATTTGAAATTCAGTCAGCTACCTTGACCTTAGAGCCTAATGCCTAAGATTCCAGTTGAGACTCCATTCTTGATTTATTCTGAAGTACTCTTTCAGATATCTCATTTGAAAATTTTATCAGGTTTTGAAGATCTGGAATCTTAGGATGTGGGCTTGAATATGAAATTTCCCCAAAAAACATTTACAACAAAAATGCAGCATTGTTTTATAAGTAATAACTTCACAAATGCAGAGTTTATATGATGCAAAAGCAGGTCAAACATGCTTGTTTGAATAAACACTGAATCATAGTTGAATCTCACAAGTGACAAAGTAGAAATAGCGATTTTTTTTTCAAACATGCATTTTTAGATAAAATTATACTGAGTAATGTGAAAAATTTATTATCTTAATTTTTTTCTAAGCATCTCTTTGCCCTCTACATATCCTTCTACTGATGCTTTTAACTATGTTCACTTGTCAAAAGTGACCAATGGGAAAATGTATTTGTCCTTAATCCTGTTTACATAGTTTTAGAGTCAATGCTAAGTTGCCATGTATTTTATTTTAATTTTGCAGGCATTCTTAATCCTGAATATCTAAAATTCCAACACACTGTACATGATTTGTTCTTAACTTTCTTTGTACCTTTAGTCTTTGACAGATGGCTGCTGCCAAGAATCAGCTTGGGTGGGGAGCTAAAGTTCCAAAAATCACAAGAATTTGTATTCATAGCTAATATCCCTTAGGTTTATTCCTGCACTGCACATGATAATTAGAGACCTGAGCCAGAGTCTGCTGGGATGGCCCTTGCCAATGATGGCTTTGTCTCTTGCTTGTGTCCCAGTTCCCTAGTCTGTAAATCAGACATAATTGTGTTTGTCATCCCCTTTACTTCACTAGGGGATTTTAAGGATTGCAAAAACACATAGCACTTGACAATATAAATACTAAGGTAATGGTTAAAATGAAGAATGACTCTGTCCTGCCAATGAGCAATCTACTCCCAGGGAACAAGTTAGGCATCTGGGATATGAATTAACTCTCTCTGGCCATGGGGCACCATTTTTAACTGAGTACTAGAGGGCAAGAAAGAATATACTATTTCCGTGTGACTCCAGAGGACTTCTGACTTCCCACTATGCCTGCACTTTTAAAGTAACTAAAAATATACAAGGAAATATTAGATGATGTTAGGAAATTCTAAAAATTAAATCTGAAAAATTATTCTGTTCATAATTACTAAAGTAATTAACATCCAATTGTTTGTCCCTTTAAAATAAAGAACTAAACTCTTAGCATGCTTTCTATCAAAGGTCTCCCTGAAATCAGCTTCAGACTAGAAGCATGAACAATATATTGCAATTGTCCTACACAGCTCATCATAGCTTTATGATTTATAAATTTTCACAAACTTCTTTTTATTCTATTTATAAATTATTATCACTCTGCAGTGATGTGTACTCTTAGGTTTATAACTTATTTTCTAAGTTAATGACAATTTATAATAATTTGTTAGGTTATTATAATAAAGTACCACAAACTGGGTAGTGTGAACAAGAGGAAATATTATATTATGGTTCTGGAGACTTAGAACAGTCTAAGCAATTGGCAGGGTTGTTTCCTTCTGAGGGCTGTAGGGAGATATCTATTCCATGCCTCTCCTACCTCCTGGTGGTTTACCTATAGTCTCTGAAGTTCCCCATTTTCTGCTGCACCACCCTGATCTCTGACTTCATCTTCACATGGTATTCTTTATACAAATCTGTACCAGATTTCCCTTCATAAAGATAGCCATTCTAATGAGTTAGGAGCCTATCTACCTTACTCCAGTATGACATCATCTTAAATTAGCTAATTACATCTATAATAATCTTATTTGCAAATAAGGTCATGTTCTGAGGTATTAGAAGTTAGAACTTCAACCTATGAATTTGGTGGAGTGGGGAGCAAACATAATTCAACCCATAACAGAATTTTATTAAATCTAAATTAAATGTATTTAAGCAATAAGAAGCAATAACTCACTATTGTCTGAATTTATACTTGAGGTCAATGCATTTTTTCACATGCTTTATAAATTTTTAGATTTCAGTCATATTTCCCTTCAGCTTTTATTTCTCATGTTTGTAGCATTCCAAGTGGTTTCACTCAGGAAACTGATAGATGCTCTCTTTCCTATCTCTTCCTAGAGTCATTCCTATGGTATTAGGGCCTCAGTTCTGTTACCATTGTTTGGATTAGCTCTTAGTACATGTGTTAAATATGATCTATTCATTGTAAAATTCATAGATGCTTGAAAACAGGCCCTTGAAACCAGGGTTTTAATCTGCTTGGTAGTAGAGATATAACCTTGGGGAAGTGAATTTCATTATCTGTGAAGGGATTAATAATTTTTAAGTAGAGTGTTAGAGAGGACTAAATAAGGTACTGAAATGCAGTAGGAAACACTCTTAGCATAATGCTTAGTAAATGCTTAGATAATTTACTTATTTTGTTGTTCAGAATGGCTTAGTTTTTATTGTATACTAAAGGGAAAACTATGCAGCTCTTTCTGTAGGACATTCAACAAAATTTACATAAGACTGTGTCAGTTTTTTTGCGATATTAAGTTGCTATAAACCTCCCACAAACCAACACTAGTAACTTATAAATACAATGGTTATTGGTTTTGTCTTTTAGGCCCTGGTTCATTTTCTGTATTAGCTGTTTGACAGCAGTAGTTCTACTCCTGTCACACATTTCTTCCTTATTTTAGTATCCAGGCTAAAATAGAGCCTGGAGGCCCCAAATCAGATGAGCTGTTCTTATATCAGAAGGAAAGATACCAAACCAAAGAATGCAGTGTACCTTAAGCCTTTTGCTCACAACTGACATATTGTCATGTCTACTCACACATTTCATTGAACAAAGAAAATCATTTGGGCAATTGTGGGACTATGGAGATTGGTAAGTATTCCCCTTCCATAGGAAGACACTGTAAGGCACAGATGAAAGGTAGGAATGTATAATCTTCCAGCAGAGAAGGATGGAGAAAATAATTTCAAACACAGTACCTGAAAGACACAGTATTTTTTCTCTTCATAGGTTTACCCTTTAATTTCTACATTAGTTTGCCTATATTGTCACTTTCTATTGTTTAAGTTACTTTGGTCAACCATGGTAAAAATGGTAAAATATTACCATGGTAAACCATGATAAAATATTAAATGGAAAATTCCAGAAATAGTTCATAAGTTTTAAATTACGTTCTCTTCTGGACAGCATGATGAAATCCCATGTTCTCCTGTTCTATCCCCACCTTGTCCAGCATATCCATACTGTACCTGCTATCAACCCATTCTGTTATTATACCAAGTCTTATGGCTCCATAGTGCTTGTGTTCAATGACCTTTATTTCATTAAGTAATGGCCTCCAAGCACAAGAGTAGTGATGCCAAAGAGAAATCATAAAATGCTTCTTTTAAGTGAAAAGGTAAAAGTGCAATAAGATATTTTGAGAGAGAAAAGAGACCACATCATACAACTTATATTACTATATATATTGTTATACTTTTATGTTTTTATTAGTTATTGTTGTAAATCTCTTAGAGTGCCAGTTATAAATTAAACTTTATCATTTTTACTAATTATTTATAGGAAAAACACAGTTTACATGGGTTTTTTGTACCATTCTCAGTTTTAGGACATCCACTGGAGGTCTTAGAAAGCATTGCCCTCAGATAAAGACAAGACTAATGTATCTATGTTCTTTTTATTATTGTTTCTATCTCCTAGAAAATGTAATAATTATAATCTTTGAGATGATTAATATTGTTCTCATCAAGTTTATTTGAAGACCATCTAATTAGCATATTTTCACCATGCATTTTACTATATTCAAATCCTCAAACCAGCATGGTGTTTCTTTACTGGAGATTCATATTGCCTTTTTTCATAATTCATATCCAAACATTTTAGAGG
This sequence comes from Sciurus vulgaris, assembly GCF_902686455.1. Taxonomy (NCBI): domain Eukaryota; kingdom Metazoa; phylum Chordata; class Mammalia; order Rodentia; family Sciuridae; genus Sciurus; species Sciurus vulgaris. The sequence continues at coordinate 62,070,216 of NC_136469.1, forward strand.
GACTGTTACATATTCTGTTTTTTCCTATTCAAAAGTTTTTCCCTAATTTTTGGTAATAGTACCCAGTTATTTTGGAAAAATTACTGTTTAACCATTTTCAGTCCCCATGTCTCATTAGAGTATTCTACATGTTCAGTGTCACAATGATTGGTTCTCAGTGGGAATATGATTTAACCTGGGCTAATCAGAAAAAAAGATCTGAGTCCGATAATTTTTAAAGGAACTATGGAAATAGATAATCTCTGTTTTTATGGAGTTTATGAACTACCAATATACATTCCTGGAACTAGTGGAGATTCTCTGACTACCATGAGCACGTATGGCTTATATGATAATTCTCCACATGGTGTATGTGGGAGGGAACAGAATTGCTAGCAGCTGAGGATAAAATACAAATATTAGCAGTATTGTTTAAATACTCAGATCCTACCTGACATGAAATTCAATCATCTCGAGTGGTTTGAGTTATTGTTGTTGTTTTCTTCAAGCTGATTTGAGTTGAATTTTCTATTATTTGCAACCAAAGTAGCCTTGCCTCACATATATGGTTGTCTATCATCTTCTGAATTAGCAGTGATATGAACACATTTTCTTTCTGTTTCCTTTCCAATCTCCTTTCTTCTATAAAATTTTTGATTTGGTCACAGTTGTACAAACCATATTTTTCTTTACTCATTTGATATCAAATTCAAATAACCAAGATTAATTAATAAATCTACTCAATGATAAGAAAGTTTTTTGCTGAATTCCATGATGGCAGAAAACAAAAATTATTTTAACAATTAATGATTTCCTAGATATTATTTTCAAGATTCAAGAGAGGGAAGTGGCAATATGATGACGTCAAGGAAAAGAACAGAACTGGGAAATAGTGGACCTGAGTTAGAATCCTGGCCTGCTGACTAAGGAAAATCATTTAAAATTCATACATATCCTTCTTTATTTTTAAAATGGGAATAACACAAGAAATCTAACAGAGCTATTGTAGGGATCAAACTAAATCATATTCATCAAAGGATAGGTAAAATTTTATAGAATTACCATTGTTTTTGCCATTGTGTAACAGTCTAGTCCCAGGATTATCAGCATTTGCTTCACACCAAGAGCTTATAAAAAAATACAGATTCTCAGTCCTACTAAGTAAGAATTTGTAAAAGTAAGGCCCAGAAATGTATGCTTTAAGAAGGCACTCAGGGAATAATTGTGATAGCTACAGCTTGAAACTATAAAATTACTGGGAATAACAGAGGCAAGTTGCCTGGATCTCTGCGTATGTGAGTGAGCAGGGTTTAGTGAGTTGTGAGAAGCCATGTACTGATAACTTTCTGACCTAGCCACAAAATGGGCACTGATTTAATGATCATAAGATAATGGTAAGAGAGATATATAATGAGGCACTATATTTGTGAAAGGAATGTGTGTTAGTCAGCTTTTGTCACTGTGACCAAAATACCTGACAAGAACAACTAGATGAGGAAATATTTGTTTTGGATGATGGTTTCAGAAGTCTTAGTTCATGGTCCTACTGACTTCATTGATTTGGGCCCAAGATGAGGCAGAACATCATGAAGAGAGGATGTGACAGAAGAGAGCTACTCAACTAATGGCAGCTAGGGAATAGAGAGAGAGAGAAGGGGCCAGGGACAAGTTTAGTCTAAGGCTACACATCCTGTTGACATACCCAATTACCACCCAGTTGTCCATTCAGCTGTTGGTGGACTAATCCACTGATGAAGTCAAAGAACTAATCATCACCTGAAAGCTGCACCTCTGAACCTTGTGGTTTTGGAGATGATACTTCCACACATGAACTTCCTGGGGGACATTCCAGATCCAAAACCATAGAAGAACGATATACTATAAGGTGATACAGAATTAAGAAGGAAGGATTCTTGTATACTACAATTTTCTCAGAGAAAAGATAGTTTGAGAATAAATTCTCCAGAATATTAAAGAAAGTGGGTAAGTTAAGTGAATAGAATTCCAGATGAAATAGTTATGATGGAAAACAATAGAGAGGGACAAGGTCAGGAATAAATTCAGTACAACTGGAGGTGTAGAATGCTTTGAGGGAGACAAAGAAAATACATAAGAAAGAAGTTTGGGACAAAATAAAAAATGGTTTTGGTGACAAGCAAAGGGATTGGGACTTCTCATTGGTCGGGTTTGTATGGGGGGAATGGAGTAGTGAAAGTGCCCAAGTTTCATATCACAGTGGTTAAAAGCATGGTCTTAGTTCTGTCTGGATTGAATCTTAAAGTACTACTTACTACCTGTTTTAAATTAAAGAGCAACTTAACCACTCTCTCCTCTCAATATATGGAATGTATTTAGTCCTCAGCAGTTAGCATAATATACTTTTTCTAGTGTAAGCATGGCAAGAGTTACTATAGAATCTTAAATGACCTTAGAAAGCATTGACTGGACTGAAGAAAAACAGTCTCGAGGCTGACATTTTTAAATGATGTCCAAAGGAACATTGCAGAACTGAACCACCATGGAACCTTTGTTCCTGTCATGATCAGGATGTTACAACCAAAAGTCACCATTATATCACTTACATCTAGAATCACAGAAACTCTGCTATAGTTTACAACAGAAATATGGGCACTTACATTAGTATCTTTTTCAACTTCATTCAGTTCTAGTTCAAGTTTTGCATAAACACTGAATAATGTCTGAAATTTTAGTTGGTTTCTAGTCTGTGGATGGGGCATATGGATTGTCTTCCTGCAAACCCTGGAAGGCACACAAGGAAGAAGTAAGAATAAGGTTGAAAGAGCCATCTAGATTATCACCTCTTAACTCCCAAGGTGACTAAGAATTAGATGAAAATATCATCTAATTCACAATGATGATGTTTAACATATAGTAAATACTCAACAAATGGTAGCTTTAAAAATCATGGATTTGAATAAAGAGAAAACAAGCAAATAGAGCCATTTATGAAACAATTTCTATAGTTGAGGAGAGAAGAAATAATACCACAAAAAAAGAAGATGAAAGTTTTAAGTGTAAACAAATTAATAGGTATTCATGCTGTGTCAGAGGCCTCAAGGATGGGAATCAATGATAGAAAATGACAAAGTTTATTATTCAGATTGTTCATTATTTTTCAATGTAGCACTACTGGTTAATTTCAAGAGGTATACTAGAAAGGGGAGCAAATCAAATTCAGATAGGAAAATTGATTATGCATAGCCTTTTTGTGATCTTAGACTCAAATATTGTTGACACAGGCATCTGAAAAGATTTTGTAATTCATTGTTCTCACAAAAATAGTAAATCTTAAAAAATGTATTAAAGATGTCAATGGTAGATGTATGGAATATTTTAGACCCTAGACAAATGTTTACCTGAACCAGAAATGAAATTAACATGCTGTTTTTTTTATTTCATCAATTTAAAATATTTTAAGGTACAAATTATTTGCAGAAAGTACTTTGAGTCTGTTTTAAACTGCAGGATATTTATTTCTCTGAAAAATGATTCCTAGCGAGACCAAAGAGTATATTGAATCCAAATGCTCGCGAGGATGTCCAGCTTAACCATAAGTCCAGTGGCAGAGTTCGTAGTGTTTTTCTACAGTTTAGAAGGGGAACCTATCATTCACCTTAGTACCTCCTTCATGTACTTGGCACATGAATAACGGCCCTTTTCTCTGATCTCTAGTCAGGGCCTTGGCTCTCAACCTCTGCAGGCTTCTGTTCATAGCCCTTCCCCCTCCTCCTTTCTTCTGCTTACATGCAAGCCAAGCAGGCTAGTCAATTTAACTAATGCCTTTACAGATCACTGTTTTGTGCCTGCTGCAAGGGTTTGTTTACTGCAAAGTGTTGGTGTTTTGGTTACCCTGATTAATCCTCTAAGGGATGCTGATTCTTCAAGTAGTATTCAAAACTTATTTAATATTGTTCTAATTTCTAAACCCCATATATGATGGCACTAGATTAGAGGAATATTTCACCTTTTCTCTTAAGAACATTCACTGTAAGTTTTCTATGTATGTTTTCTTATGTACAGGAATAAAAAGCACACAGTTTTAAATGATGAAAAATTTAGATATGATGTGAAAGATTAGAAAATATTTATACTGCATCAATAGATCATTATTCAATGTAGTTATATAAAAATATAATATGAAATGAGAAAATGAACATTTATTGAGCATCTTTTCTGTACCATTCATTGTGTGGAACACTGTACATATATTTTCCCAATTATTCCTTTGAAAAATTATGTTAAGACTAGTATGTCCATTTATAGATGGTAAACTGAGGCTTAGAGAGATCAAGATTAGCCCAATGTCACTCACTATAGCTAGGAAGAGCAGTGAAGTTATTCAAATCAAGCAGCCTGATTCCGGGCTCAGAGGAAGTGTGTGTGTAGTGTGTGTGTGTGTGTGTGTGTGTGTGTGTAATGAGCTAAGATCTTAATTCTCAATGCTAATATGAAATTGATTCACTAAGTAGTTTCTTGGGGAAAGCAAAAAGCAAATACTAAATGTTGCAACAGATGGAGTGCTAGTTTGTTGTCTTATTCTACCCTTTGGATGTTTCATACTGCTGCTTTCTGCTTCAAAATTTCAGAGAGAAAAGTCAAAATTAGGAAAAGTAAATGAGAAAGAATAGAATCATAAGGGACCAATCTATCAGAAAAACCACATTCAGGCCAATTCTTCAAAAAGAAAATGAAAACAGAATACTAAAATCCTTTTTAAGACAAGAGTTTTAAGGAAAAAAATTGTTCATCACATTCTTTACCATAGAATTTTGTAATATGTGTTATAATATCTGTCTGAAGCATACGTTTAGCATTTCTTGCACCTGCAGTATTGGGCGACTCCTCTATCTGTTCTCTGCTTGAGTTAAGATACAAGGAATAAGAAAAAGGAGACATAAAGGAACAACAATGAAATGAAATTTTCATTTAAAGTTCCACATTCTTTTCTAGGCCTGGTACTCCCTAAGCCAGTCCTCTTTCCCAGGCCTGTTACTTGCAAGTCTCTAGGAAATCCATAAATCTACCTCTAAACTGTTAAACACCAATAAATAGATTAAGAGATGTATGATATCTCCAGGAACCTATAATTTAGGGAACATTCTAGCATTATCTATTAATCAGGATCCTGAGATTGACCAGACTGCTAGAAACTGTCTTCAGATCACCAAACCTTAGAGATCCTGCATACTGTCCCATACCCACCCTTCACCAAGTTTCCTTTAAAAGTATATGCACATTTCCCCTTGAATGTATATACTCTCCTTAATAATCCTCTCTAGGTCTGAGAATATAGCTCAGTTGGTAGAGTGCTTGCCTAACATGCACAAGGCCCTCGGTTCAATCCCCAGCACCACCAAAAACAAACAAACAAAAAAGAGCCTAAATAATCCTCTGTGTATCCTCCTGATGTGTGCTCAAATTTTTTTCCATCATGTGGACCTAGGACCCCACTGGTCCTGGGTTGGGTTTCACCTTTCTCTCCAGGTACTCCCAGGACCAGTGTTCTGAGACCTCTTTTCCCTGTGACTTCCTTTACTTTCCTCCTTTGAATATTTCATCACACATAATGAGAAAGCTGTAGCTGTAGTCAATGAAATACCTATTCCAAAGCCTCTGGGCAAGCAGAGTTGTTTCCAGTGTGTTTAGTTTTCCTGGAAGTCATTTGGACATTTCAAGATAAAGACACATGAGCTATTCGCCTGCATCTTAAGCTTCATCCCATCAAACTAATCTCATAAATCTAGTGGTCACTATCGGGGAAGGTTGTCCATTGCAACTTCCCTTTGATTTCTTACCATTTCCAGATTTTACAATAGCTGGTGGCCACTGAACTAGCTAAGGCTTTGTCTGATTAAATCCCAGGAATCTTTCCGTCTTCCTTTGGCCCAACTTATGACAGTGAAATCAGCCTGAAGGGCCTGGCCTGGCAAGGTATATCCTTAGTGATTTATGTAATGTCACTTTCTTGATGATTAACCTGAATAAATCATGCTGGTATTTTCAGCAGTGATATCGCTGCCCTTTATATTCTTATCAATTTTCAGAGCAAGAAGAAATTAGCCTGGTCCTCCCATTGATCTTGTGAGGAAAATTGTACTTCACAGAAGGGGTTCTACTGATAAACAATGAACTCTACAAATAACTCACTGGTTTACTTTTAATCAATAAAGTTTCTTGCAATGCATAATTCTAGTGATCAACTTAAATCACTGTGCCTATAACTGTTGTTTTCAAAACCTTTTAATCTAATTGGAAAATCTTCCTTTGTACTAATAATAAACACTCACTATACTGTCTGCACCTAATTGAGCTACTATAATTTATGGGTGTTCCCTACTGTTTTTCCCCTCTTTAATCAGACAGACTGCTTTATGTCTTTAACTAATGAAACCTAAGAATCCACCCAGAAGATCTGATGGAATGTCACTAGTGAATAAATCTTCATTAACCCTGGCAGGTTCCAAACCTGGTCTCCATACTGACTCAATTACAGTATCACAACTGTACTCTTGTCAGATAGTAAACACCTTTTCCCCTTTTCTTCAAATAATGTCTTCATCTGGAAGGAGGAGTCTATGCTGACCTGATAAATGGAAGCAGAACCTTCTGGCTGGTATGATCAAGCCCATGGCATCTGATTGTGGTCACCACAATTGCTGTTTCCACTTCCTCTGCAACTATTCTGCTTCTGAACTTTGCCAGTGCAAAAACATACTTCTACTAATTCACTATAAGTGAAATGGCAAGCAAATGTTTGCTATCCAAATTTACAAAAGAACAGTATATATCCCAAAATACTATTAGGAGAAAGAACATCCAACAATTGGTCTTTATCCCAATAGGAAAGTTTATTGGAAAATTAGGTTGATTTCTTAAATGCATTTGCTTAACCTAAGGTCAGTGCAAATGGAGTTAGATGGTACTAAGCTTGGAAGAGTTACAAAGCTGGCACCTGTCTGTGAGGACTTCATTAACTATATTCATAGTAAACTGACTAAGAACTTATTTCCCTATACTGTTCTCAGAAACACTGACAGATGAAGTTGATTTTGAAGGTTTCTTTTTATCCCTCCTACTTCATTTTAAAATATGACCTTATTGATATCATTCATATAATTCCAAAGAACTATGCCACTCACTAATGACTTGGATACATACAGTTAATAAAAAGAAAAATGCACTGACAAGCAGGAGCTGGATCCTAACATAAAACACATTATTAGCCAAGAAAATAAGTTTAATTCTTATTTAACAAATGCTTGTGTAGTATTTACTGGGTTCCCAATATTCTTCTAAACTGTTGGGGTCTTTAGCCCCCTTGCTCTTCTAGACCAGCGACAAGGGAAGGGTACACTCCCCAACAAGGCCAGACGGGGAAAGGCCAGCCTGGGGGTCCTCCAGGCGGAGGACAATCAGACACATCAGGGAGACCAGTCACAGCAGGAACTCGTTTATTGAGGAAGTCACACAGCTTTTATGTAGGGTGAAGGCTAGGTGGGAACCAATCAGCTTAAAGGTCAGCAAGGCACAGGGGGTTCACGCAGGTGAGAGTCCCATAGGACTATATGGCAAGCATGAGCTGATCACGTTTTCAGAACTGTTGTTAACCAATCCCTGAAGGTGGTCCGATTTATCGTCATTAACTTTTGAAACCGCCTTTGAGGCCTTGATCTTGCTCACCTGCCAGGAAGTAAGGAGTCAGCCTGAGTTAGTTAACCTGTCATTAGTCCCAACATCTAAACATTTACAAATTTTATTCTTCCAAACAATGCCAAGAGGTTGATCTTCTTGAAAAATCACATTTTCCAGTCGTGGGAACAAAAACACAGAGCATTAAGTTTCTTGATAGAGTTCTATAACAAATAAGAGGCAGAATGGGCATTGGAGTCCAGAGAGACAGGTTAATGCTGACAGAAAAATTAATGCTTTTTCCTCTTTCTTTGCACAAGTGAATACTTGATTCTGAGTTCTAGCATATATGGCAAAAATGGAGCATAATGATACTTCAAGGTATCTGATATTTAATTATAAAATTATGTCTTATACTTATTCCAGAGAACTCTAGTGCTATGATTTAGATGCTGTTTGTCCCAGTAAAGATTCACATATTACAGGTTGGCTTTCCAGGGTGGTATTTTCTGGAGATGGCAGACCCTTTTAAGAGGAGGAGCATAGTGAGAGGTCCTTCAGTCATTGGGGATGTGCTCTCAGAAGGGATTAAGGCATTTTTTAAAGGATACTGGTTAGTTCTTATGAGAGGGTTGTTACAAAAGTCTAGTCCCAGGTCCAGACAGTCTCTTGGATTTCCTGTCAGACGATATGATCACCTGCTCCCACATGCTTTCCAGCTGTTGCCATTTACCATGAGGTGATACAGTCAACAGGGCTGTCACTAGAGCTGCATAGAATTTGTGCCCTCATCTTAAATCTTCATTTGTAGCAACCAAAAATTGGCTAATATACCTAGTCTCTCACAATGATCATCCATAAAAGTTTCCCATGAATTTATCGAACATTTCCTCTACTATAATTCCCTTGGAAATTCAGAAAGCAAGTTAAAATCTTTGAGAAGATGTATAATGAAGACATAAATATAAAAAGGGGTTATCTAGTATTTGCAGACCTATTTAACAGAAGTATGTCTTCTTGAAGATTTTGTATAATCTTGCAGAACTAGTGTCTCACCATGAATCCTATTTATGAAAAAGTCTTATTACATTCTTGTTTCATGTGGGTTCTTCAAAGGGCACTAAATGATACATTCAACATTTCCTTTATACAATTCCAAAAATCAAATGCCAAACTTTTTTTCCCCTGTGGCCTAGCTATCATCAATTCCCCACCCCACTTGATTTAATTTTTAGCACTAAAATACAATGTGTTAAAGATGGTATGGAGGGAAACTGAACTACATGTAATATTCCTGTGGTCAATAGATAGAATGAAGAAGTAATACAGGAGCCACTTACTACAATTTCTAAGATTATAGCTGATCAAATATATGTGCCAGATTACTTGCCTTCCAACTGAAATTTTAGAATGCATTTGTTTGTTTGTTATTTCTGCAATCCCACAGTGCTGGGGACTCGAACCCGGGTCTCCAGCATGCAAGGCAGGCACTCTACGAGACAGGCTACATGGCCTGCTGCATTTGTTAACATAATCTTAAATCATGTTTTAAAATGGGGTACAGCTTCTTTAACCCACAGTATAGAAGTTTTTGTTTCCATAATGGAGGTCATTTTTCCTCAGCATTGACTTTCAGACCCTTGTCTTTTTTGCAAAGTTGCTATAACCTTCTTTGAGTTAATAGTTGACTTTTCTATTGACCCTACAGTGTATCCATGCAAACTTAGGAAAAGTCTTATTTTTCTCTTTTGTTCTTTAATATTCTTCAGTGGTTAAAAGTATGAGTGTCACACTGCTCAGAATGGATTTGGAAACCCAGTTTCTATTTGTCATTGTCTGTGACTTTGACACAAGTTATTTTGTATCGACAAGTCTCTGATTTTGTTTCCTTGTTGTTTTGCATCAGATTGCCTTGCTATAACATAATGATCATCTGACATATTAGAGCCCATTTTTCCTTCCCCAGGTCTGACATGATTAGGATGGCTGTCTCCTAAAAGTTATCCAAAAGAAGTAGCATTCATGAGTCATTGGGGGCCCCTGAGTGTGCAACCTGGACTAGAATCATTGAATAGTTCATCTTTTCACCTTAGAACAGATGGAAGCAGCTTGAGTAAATGATAGACAGAAGGAGAACAGACTTCATTATACCCTCTGAGTTAATATTGACCTGGGAAAAATATGATGATTTCAAAGTTTGTCCTGATAGCTGAGAAAGTCTTCTTAATTAAAGGTAATGTTGAAAAAGTGGCTATTCCCAAAAATTCCTGCTCACCTGCCATCTGCTGCTGATAAAGATATGTCAATTAAAGAATGTTAAGAATAAGTTCTAATTACCTTCCTACTTCTGTATTTGTTCCCTTGATGCTCCTTGATAACCTTAATTGAAGCCCACATGTGAATCACATCTTCTGTTTCAAGCCAACTCCCGCCTGGATATGAAGAAATCATCATAAATTCAGAGTTGCCCTCTGCTAAGTGTCTGATGTTAAGGATATAGTCTTAGATTTCTACTTTTCTGTGGCTACTCATCATATTTTACCTTAATTATTCTAAATGATGTAGTGTTGATAGTGGTTCTACACTGAATGCCCTAGGAATGACAGTTATCAATTGTCCTAATCCTCTTTGGTGAACCTGATGACATAGTGCAAGTGGCAGCTTTTCTCACCAAGCCATGCATATTGAGATTTGTGTGGTAATATATTATTGGTATCAATTCTTCTTTCAAAAGTCATTGAAACAAATTAGAGAATCCATTTGCACAGGGAAACTCAATTTCCTGTGCTTTGGGAATAGCCAAAAAAGAACAGAGTAAAGAAGAGCAACTTTATTTTGGAAGTAATTTAAGACTGCCGACTCTCTGGTTGTACAGGAAAAACAGCCTGTTTGTTCATTAGTGCCACATAAAAATGATGGCATTCCAATTCTGCATTGTTTTGGAGTTTTGGTGGAGAGAGTCACCTCACTGCACTGACCAGAAAAGTACAAAACAATTGTTTCACTGAGGCAATCTTGAACACTTCTCCACAAGTGGTGCCTAGAATCCACAGAAGATCCCCAAATATCTTAGTTTATAAAATTTATCTATATTGAGCATCTGTTCAATTTTTTCAGTAATTATTTTAACAAAAGCTGCGGAGTCAGATTCTGATAATTTTCCACTTTATCACACAATCAAAAAAATGCAGCAACATGCAGGCAGTTATTCTTCAAGGAGCACTTATAGGAGCAAAACCATATGTTGTACTTATTTGGGATAATTGTAAATCTTTAAAAATCTAAATGTCATTGTCTTTAAAATGTTGTTAACTCCAAAACAAACAATTTAATGTGAACAACTCAACACCTAGAATGTCAATGTGCAAACAGTTAATTAGGTTTATGCGTGTATTCATGCAAATAAGTACAAATGGCTTTTATGTGCTTGCATAAATAATCGTGGTAGGGCACTGAATTAATACACTTACAAATTTCCACCAGGACTTCAAGTCTTTGAATTTTAGAATTAAGTCTTCAAGATTATCTAGTTTAGATATTCTCAAGTTTGTCAATGCATTATAAGCTTTGGAGTTAATTTTGCATATACCTCAGCCCTACATTTTAGACTCTCATTCATTAAGTCTTTTCAATAGGAATTTGGTATTCATGGATGTAGATGTTTCCCAGATCATCTGTTGGAATCTGCAGTCATTTCCTAGAGCTACCATAACAAATTTCCACAAACTGTATGGGTTCAAAACAAAAAGTTATCCTCTCATAGTTCTGAAGGCTAGAAGTCCAAAATCAGGGCTCTATCAGAGCCATACTCCCTCTGACGGTGTTTGGGGAGATTTTTTCACCTGGTTCATCCTAGCTTCTGTAGTTACTGACCATCCTTGGTATCACTTGGCTTGCAGCTGTGTCACTCTATCCTGTCCCTGACTTTGTTGCCACATGGTCCTCTTCCCGGTGTATTTATGTCTCTACATCTCTTCTTGTATGTACACTTTCATTGTATTTAGAGACCAACCTGATCCAGAATGATTTCATATAAACTTATCTATATTTCCAAAAAAGGTCACGTTTGCAGTTACTAAGGGCTAGCAATTGAACTTATTCTGTCATAAGGATGGAGTGACACCATTCAACCCAAAGTGAAAATTGGTGATCTAGGTTCTTTATAACTCACTGATATTATTGGGTTTGAAATAAAGAAGTTAAGCAACTTATATTGATTTTCTCTTTATCTGTAAGTCTTACCCAAGTTAAAACAATAGTTTTATTTTCTAATAGCTCCTGAGGTTCAGGAATCTAGGAGCACCGTAGTTGGACGATTATACTCAGGTTCTCTCATAAGTTTAATTGGAATTATAGTCTTTGACATTGGAGGACCCACTTTCAATCACACTTAGTTCCTCATCCTCATTTGGCAATAGTCCTCAACTCATTATCACAAAGAAATGTGCCGTATGTGACACTTAGCATTCACCAGAGTATGTGATATAAAATAGAGAGAAAAAAGATTAAGTAAGGCAGAAACAATAGTACATTGGGTGACCTAATCTTGGATGTGACATACATCACTTCTGCCAAATTTGCTTAATCATACAGAATAACTCTGGTGCAATACTTGTCTATATACAATATCAGCAGATATGGATCAGTGGAGCCATCTTGGAAGTCAGCCACCATGATAAGTAGTCAACAATTCTGCCTTCAGGGCTAGGAGAATAAACCATTATTATTCAAAGTATAATCCAAGGGTCAGCATAACTTGGGAGCTCAGTAGAGATTCATCTCAGGCCTCACTCCAGACTTATTGAATTAGAATTACACTTTAATAATGTTCCAGCAGATTTGTATACACGAAGTATTTTCAGAAGCACAAGGTCAGAATGAATTGCTGATTATAATATATTGTACTTTTCAAAGTAATTTCCTTAGGTGATAGCACCTAGTCCAAAGAGACTTGTCATTGCTGAAAATCTACCATAAACTTTGGGTCATGTCGCAACACATGAGGAAATCAGTATCTTTCCATTGTGTCCATACTACTTTACTATACTCGTGGTGGTATTTTATCTACTGTATTAATTTTAACAGAGTTGACACAAAAGATTTTCTTAGTTTTGAAATGTCTTGAGTACACTTGAAAAGTAAGAATTCATTCTACAGTAAGAATGTTTAGAGTGTATTGCATCTTCAGAGCTCTTCCCCAAATCCGAATGCTATTTTCAGGACTAACACTATGCATTTCTAGTCTTTCAGTGTATTCTGAAGGAAAGATTGTCATCATCTTGTCCTCAAATAACTTGAACTAAGTGGCTTACTGAATCTAATTATAAGTACAATAAAACCCATACCAAAATCAAATGCAAGTTATACTCACTCAGGCCACTATACTAGCAACCCAGCGGAAAAGTGGAATAAAGTTTTCAGGGTGAAAAATGATATTTGTTAAATATATATTATTTTTTAATCCTTTTCAATACTATAATTATCATATGATCAAAACTTCTATGATATGTTAAGAAGGACAAAAAAGTCACATTGTTAAAAGAGTGTCAATGAAAATTTAGAAATGACCCAGATGTTGACATTTTTAGTTAGCTTTCAAATAACTATGACCAAGTATGTGACATCTTCTAGAGAAAAAGTTTAGCATAAGAGAACAAGAAAGAGCAAAGATAGAGTAAAACTAATAGGATCCCTAAGGGAAAAAAATAATAAAAATCTTGGAGAATTTGTTTGATGACCTAGTGTAAACTAGGTGCAAACAGGAAAGAGGCAGTACATAAAAACTGATATTAAGAATGTATCAAATCTGAAAACTGAACCTTGACACAAAATTCTCAACAAAATATTAGCAAATAAAATTAGGCAACATTTAAGGAGGATAATACATCGATCAAGCAGAGTTTATCTCAGGAATGCTAAATCTGTTCAGCACTAAAATTTTTACCAATTTTATGCATCATGTTAAGAAGAAAATATAAAATAATTTCAATACTCTCAGAATAGACGTTTGATAAAATTCAGCACCCATTTTAATACGAATTTTCAGGAAATGATAGATAAAATGGAACTTCTTTGGTTCCGTTGATTTAGGGCATGTATGAAATTCTATACCCAACATCATAGTTAATGATGAGACTGGAAATAATGCAAGGATATTATAAGGATATAAAATAATGCAATTAATATATTGTAACCACAGGTTCTCACCAAGTATTATGAAGCATTCTTATTCAGAAAGGTCTTGACCTATAGTTGTTCCCACTCTCCCACCTTAGCAATTTGAGGATAGGCACATTATAGTGATAATTTCAATCTTTGATATCCTCCAAGGTCTCGGGACTTCATTTCATTAATCCATAATCCACTATACTGTAGGCACTGTGCTTAGTGATGGAGTACCATCGATAGTTGTTCTTAAAGAAAATGTAGGCATGTGGAAGAGTGCAAATAATAAACAGGAATTTATAGTGCAGGTTGCATGTTATAATAGAAATAAGCAGAGGCTACCAAGCAGCACAAAGAAATGGAAAGGGAACAGGGGAAGGAAAGAAAGTCTTCTAGGTGTGGGTGAATATTAGTCTTGATTTAACTGCTAGCTAGTAGGTTCTTGCTATAAGATCCAAATCACAAGCACTAAACCCAGTGTAAACAGAAGATTTTCCCAGAGACACTATGTGCACTTTGTCTTCTTTATTGGCCATAAGCCAGAGAAAACATGGGAAATATATTCATTTATCCCCACTGGAAAGCAAGGGAACATTTATCCAGCCTAAGCCCAACAAGATTCAATGGTACAGTAAAATGGACTGTCAGACTTTCTCTCAAACTTGGGTACTGTATATAACCACTCATGCTGATCAGTTCTTCCTGGTCTTGGTACTGTTCCTACCTTGTCGGGAACCATCTGACATTCTCATAATTTTCTGTTTTCACTATTCCCAATTCATGCACGTTTAGATGTTTCCACAGAAGAAAGCAGAAGTCAAGAGGTGTATTGACAGAAGGAATCACAAATGCAAAATTTCAGAGTTAAAAAAGAGGATGGCTCTTTCAGGAGACCGTATGTGCTTCACAATGTCTTGAATTTAAGTGATGAAGGAGGGAAGTGAAAGTGGTAGGGGTGGAGCTGGAGAGGGAAGCAGGAGCTGGGTCATAAAAGGGCATGGAGATCACACTAGGGAGTTTACACTTTTATTTCCCTTAGGCCAATGGAGAGCTATTGAAGGGCTTTAAGAAGGGAATTGTGTCACTGCATGATTCACTTTCATTTTAAGAAATATTACTGTAGTGACAATGTCAAAAGTGAGCTTAAGGGGCAAGATAGGAGTCTTGGAAACCATTTAGGAAATTGTTACCATGGTGGACTGCAAAATGATGATGGTATAATTCAAGGTGCTGGTGCTCAGGTGGAGAAAAAAGGGCAGATTCCAGATTGAATAGATAGCACTTAGTGGTTAATTGGACATGAGTAGTGACATAGGATAATTATGTTTTAGCCCTTCCTCCCTCATCATTCATCAAAGGACATTTTTGTAATGCTGTATGTAACCCTCCTACATTTTATACTTCTTCCCAAAAGCATGCATTTCTTCTCAATTACCTGTTAAAAGCCTGAAAGTGTTCATCCATTTATAATATTTTTTATTGTCAGTTCTTAAGACAGCAAAAATAAAATGTATCTTCGAACAAACTATCATACCACTTTCTAGCATAAAACCCTGAATGTAATATTCAAGCATACATAAGATAAATATAAGAAGCAATTTTCATCTATTGTAAGCTTTACATGTTTATTTCAGTGGAACTTGAACTAAAAGAAGTGTAAGGAAAGAGATATTTCAAATTATTTTCTGGTTAGCCTAAATCACCCAAATTCTCTCTTTACATTAATATCTATTACTGAAAATCTTTTAAAAATTAAGTAGTTGCTTCCCTGCCTTACTAATTATACCATACTAAACATAATGTAATTTGTGATGAGTCAAAGATATTTTCATATTCTTGTCATTATTATAAATATCAATGATTAATCACCCTTCAACCAACTATTTATTCAGTAATGACTTGATCCATTAAGCATACCAAAGGAGGAGTAAGATCAAATTTTTTTAGGAAACTAATGACATGGTATACATAGTACATAAAATAACATAGATTCAAGGGAGAATTTTAGATTCAGCTTTCAAAATCACTACTGAATACAGACAGTGTATGTGGGGGAAGAGGGGAGCATTTAATTTATGGGACTAGAAAAAAACAGTAGGGTAAGGGCCTAAGGAAAGAGCATGCCTGGTAGGTTCCAGGAATAGCAAGGAGGTAAGTAGGACCCGAATGAGCCAGGGAGGTAAAGGAGATAAAGTCTGAGAAAAAACGAGCTATAGTGGTTTTAAAATAGGACTCCCAAGTTATTTGACACTTCTCCATTTGACGAAGAAGGCTCTGATCCTATCCCTTGAGTCTAGACTTGGTGACTGACAAGTATCATATGGCAGGAGTGGTGCTGTATCATTGGGCAGGTCTAGAACCTAAGAAAAGGGTGCCACCTTCTTTCTGCACCTTGAGATGCTTGTGCTTGAAATCTAGCTGCCAGGCCATTGGGAGCACATCCACATGGAGAGGCTACCTGTGTGTCGTGTCAACAAACTACTAAGCCAGCATCAACTGTGAGACTTGGAATCAAGCAAACCTGTCAGGTGATTCCAGCCCCACCAGCCACCATCAGATGAAATTCAAGAGAGAACCTGAGTAAAATCACCTGGCTAGACTAAATCAACTCCAGAATTATGAGGTGTAATAACAAAGTATTGCTGATGCTTTCATTCATTGGGTGATTTGTCACACAGCAATAGATGACTAATTATAATAGAAGGATCTGCACATAGAAAGGATCTTTAGGCCATCATAAGGCCCTGACTTTGAGTGAAAGAAACTGTCAACTTTGAGCTGAAAATTGCTTTAATTTGATTTATGTTTTTAAAGAATCACTATAATGCTGATAAGACAAAAACACCTTCAGAGTAACAGGTGGAAGAAAAGGAAATTAGGCCACTGATGTAACTGAGGTGTGAGTTCAGTGTCTCGGACCAAGGTGGTAAACACTGGTCACCATCAGGATATATTTAAAGGTAGATTTAACAAGACTTCCTGAAACTATTGATGTGGGTGTATCCCATTTTTATAGCTGCAGTTTCCTGGGAGTGAACCTTATTGTAAACATTTTCTCTTTGCACAGAGCATATGCTCACATTTATGACTTTTGTCTTCCTTTTTATTAGCAATTTAAAGGGAAATGTTGTTCAGGAACTTGTTTTTTCCTTATATTCTATGGTACCTATTTTGTCTGGTCACTGGTGGCCACTTTTACATCTTTCTATAAACTTTTACAAATAAGTGTCCCTCTTCCCTCTTTGTTTAATGTAAGATAAATGAAAATTAGAGAAAGAGTGGGCTAGATGCTACCTGGAGCCCACCTAAATATTTCCACCTGATATCTAGCACCTAAGGGAGAGTTTTAATTAGATGACTACTGTTCTCACAATAACACTGGGAAACTTCTACTTCAGCAGATCACTTTGTTCAATAAAAATGAAATATATAATTAAGGCCTCTGGGAAACTATGCACATTTGATAGAAGTTTCCATATTTGTTACACTCTTATAAAAATGCATCATGTCAATGCAACTGCATTAAATTATAGCTTTTCTTGTATGAGTACTTTGTTCAAAAATGGAGAAAAGAATGAGTAAGGGCAAAGGCCTCAGAGGTAAAAAGTAACAGTAAATGTAAAAGTAATACAAAATAACAGAGGAAGGAAGGATTCTGTGATTTCAGGTATGGGTGTGTTTAGGAAAGAAGGGCTAATAAAAGTATGAACTGTCATCACAAAGACAAACCCTCTGGGACCAGCTGCTCACAAGCTTTCCTCTCACACTGAAAGGTGAACATAAGGCTTGAGGTATGTGTCACATCAATTCAGAGCCTGATTATTGAATCACTTCAGTAATCATTTGCAGGACTTTCACACATAACCTCCCAACCAGGAGGACAACCAGTCCATCAGGTAATACTTAATTTTGCTGCATGAAATTTCAAAATTCAACCTATGAGACATGAAATAAGAGATCCCTTATAACTTGAATCTGAAAAGATTAATTATGGAAAATGGGAATGTAATATTTTTACTTTGACATTTAAAGATAAGAATGACTAAGTCAGAATTGCTATAAAATTGTGAAAAGGAAAATTTGATGTCTGGTTAAAACAGCTGATGGACCATGTGCAACACCATTTCAGTGGGGAGGCATGTAGGAAGCGAAGCATGAAAATATAGTAGAGCATCATCCAAGAGCCACTTGAAGAACCTTTTGAAATTATAACCTAATTAGGCCTCTGGGAAGAGGCTGCCTTGCCAAATGCAGGTATTCATTTATCACATTCTGAAATATCATTTTATTCTCTTCATTATTCAAATGTATGTATAGAGAATAAGCTTTGGAATACATGTTGTCAATTAGGAAAAAAAGTGAAGCACCATATGGTGGGAAGAATTTTTGGAGTTCTAGACCTTCCTTTGTAATTAACATAAAAACCTGGGCAATTCGTGACCTGTCTGGTCACAGTTTTCCCACCAGTAAAACTTCAGTTTAAACACCCTCCTCCCACATTTCTCTCCAGCCCCCTGTTTATTGAGGTTAGCTCACCTTACACTGTAGTGGGGAAATGTGAGTGTTGGACCTTGACTGATTTGACTTGCACAGCACCCAGCATCTCTGGTCTCCACTCATGACAATGCTGGCTACCTTGCAGACTCCTCTCTGGCATGCAGCCTGCTGTCCATAGAGTCACTGCAAAACTCCAGGTAGACCAGGCCTTCATTCCTCTTTGTTATTTATGTCCTTTGGATAATATCAAGACCACAAGGTAGTAGACTCAAGGAAAATGCTTCACTGAAAAACTGGAGTACATTAAAAGGCTAATTATTATAAAGGAGAGCAGAGGTAAATATTATACATTCAATAATATATTTTCCATAGAAAGTTCTGCTCAGGGAGAAAATACAGCCATCCCACACCCCCATCCATGTTTTCACCTTCCACAGTTTTAGATGCCTACAGTCAATTACAGTCCAAAAATATTAAATAGAAATTTCTGTAAATAATTCATAAATTTCTGAGTAATGTGATGAAATCTCACAACATTTCATTCTGTCTTGCCTGGAACTGGAATTGTCCTTTCTCCAGCATAACCATTCTGTTTATGCTCCCTGCCCATTGGTCACCTTGTATCTGCCTGGTTATCAGCTCAACTATGATGCAGGCTCAGCTGTGCATTAACCCAGTGCATTAGGCTAAGTCCGTGTCAGAACACCTGCACCATCCACCTCACTTCATCTCATCATGTAGGCATGGCACCATCTCACAGGGTCACAAAGAGAAGAGTGGGTATAGTACAGGAAGATATTTTAAAGAGAGACCACATACACATTATTTTATTATGTTATACTATTATAATTGTTCTATTTTATTATTAGTTACTATTATTAATCTCTTCCAGTGCCTAATCTATGAATTAGATTTTATCTTAGGTATACGTGTAAAGGACAAAACAGCATATGTAGCATTCAGTACTATTTTCAGTTTCAGGTATCTTCTGGGGGGGGGGGGTCTTAGAAAGTATCCAGGGGGACTACTATATCACTCAGGAGTACATCTTTCTTCTTTAGCCTGGCTTCACAGCTCTTGGGCTCCTTAGGACAGTGGATTTGGTAGCTAAGAAAGTATCTGAATTTCAGGTCCCTTCAGCAAGTGTAGAAAAGCCTCTTTCAGATTCTAATGCTTTTTGTAGTAGTGTAAAGTACAGTAACATTCATCTCCAGAACTTTACTTTTAAATTGCTAATGGTTACATGTGTGATTATCACATTTACACATCTCCCCCAAACAAGTTTTGTTCCTTCATTTATTCATTCATTCTTTAAGTATTGCATGAGAGCCTACTCTGTCAGGTTAATAGTGAAATGGAGACAAGTAATTTAAGCAAGAAAATGCTTGATTTTGATTAGTGCTCTTAAGATATTAAACAGATAAAGGAGTGAGTGTTGCATAGGAGGTGCTACGATAGGGAAGATGATTAAGAATGATCTCTGAGAAAATGATATCTGAGATGAAATTTTGTCCATAAAATCAGGATAATAAAATTATCTATCTTGAAGATTTGGTGAGTATTAAATGACATAATGTGTTCAAAGTGATTACTGCTATGTGACTCATAGCACTCAATAAATATTAGCCATTATACATAATATTATCATTATTCTTCATAACTTCCTGGCAAGACAGGCAGAGAAGAAACCATTGATTCTACATATATAGATGAGGAAACTAACTCAGAGGGGTTGAAAGACTTTCTGGGTCCACACCAATATAAATGTATTAAATATTAAATTAAAGATAGGACTTAAATCCCAGTATTTTACCTATTACTCCAATGCTCTTTCATCACACAAACTTAAGTTGCTCCGAAGCAGTGCTACTTTGTCCATCTATCTCTCCATCCACATTCATCCACCTATCTAACAAGTAGCTTTAAAAATTGACTAGCACAACTGTGGGGCTGGCAAGTCTGAAATTTGTAAGGCATGCTGGGAGGCTGCGTATGAGTTCATGTCATGGTCTTTAGTCCAAAGTTTGTCTGGAAATAGGTTGTCCTCTTTTGCACGGGATCTCAGTCTTTCAGTTTAAGGTCGGCAATGGTCTGAATGTATGTGTCCCTCCCAAATTCATACCTTGAAACCTAATCCTCAATGTGATAGCGTTAGAAGGTGGGACCCTTGGAAGGTGATTAGGTCATGAGGCATCTGCCTCATTATTGCCCTTATTAAAAAAGACCCCAGGGAACTAGCTAAACTTTCTGCCATGTGGGGACATCAGAAAGTGTCTCCAGACATCAGAAAGTGACACTAGAAAGTGTCATGTATGTGAAAGAGGATTGTCATCAGACAGAATCTGCCACCTTGATCTTTAACTTCTCACCCTCCAGAACTATGAAAAATAAATTTCTGTTGTTAGAAGCTATGCAATCTAAGGTATTTTGTCATATCAGCACAAAAGGACTAAGACAAGGCCTTCGATTTACTGTATAGGCCTGACCATATTATGGAGGGTAATTTGTTGATTGTCTATGAATTTCAATGTGTATCTAAGAAATAACTTCACACGACAACATCTAGACTGTTCTTTGACCAAATAACTGGATAACCTTAGCCTAGCTAAATTTACACAGAAGATTAAATCATTCTGTCTACCTATCAATCAATCAATCAATTAATGCATACTACCTTTTGCCATGGAACTTACATTAAACTTGTGAACAAAAGAAAGCTTGCTTTAGTTTAAGCTTTGGGTTTAGGAATTAGAAGCACTCAGATTCCTGACAGTCATCTTCCATGGATGCTTCTTGACAGAAAGTGCTTTTGGTTCTAAATGCTATTATAAATCATATTTTATTTTAGCTGTGTGTAACACTGTGAATATGCACCACTGTTTCAGGTATCTGGTATAACTAGTCTGATTCTGTTACTTCAGCTCAAATGAATACAAAAAAAGGAAGTGTTTTCACAAAATGATTTTCCACTAACTTGGTCTATTATTATAATGCCAAAGAGACCCCACAGAGGAGAAAACTAGCTTTCCTTTTCTCTGTATGGTGGTAATGGTTTGCTTCTTGTCCATTCATTAAATTATATAAATCAAAAATTGTTTTGTGTTTGTTAAAGAAGTTAGTTGTTCAAATAAAACATATCTAATGCATTCATTGATTTTATAGTATAATACAAAGAACCTTATTATAGTAATATGAAATAACAATAATTTAAGTACATAAATAGTATTTGAAAGTTGAAAATAAACACAAACTGAATATTTAATAATAAGCAAATGACTGAATAGATTAGAATATGTTTTAAAGCTCTTCAGTATGTTTTATGACTCTCTTAAAGACATGGAAATTTCTTATAAATTTATGCAATTAAAGAGAATTCTTTATATATGTTTCCATTTGTAATTTTTCATGTGTAAAAAGTGCATAAACTAGAAGGAATTTCACCCAAAAACCTATTATCTATAATGGCTATTATCTTTGTATGGAAGTAGTGTGAATGACTGTTTCTTTATATTATCTTTTAAAAAATAACTTTTATACCACATATGTATATTTCTATAACAATTAAAAGTAAAAATAAAGTTAACTTATAAGTAAAAATGAAAGTAAGTGAAATAAACTTAGTTATCATATCTCTGTGTGGTGAGTGTAAGTGACATATTTTGTGGCATATGATCTTCCCTTTTTGATTCCATATTTTATAATAATAAAAGAAGAAAAACATGCCAAAGTGCCATAGCCCATTCCATTGGCTATCCAATTCATAGTTTAATTTAACCTAGTTTAAAACTTATAAATTCTAGAAAAAATAGAATCATTTCTTAGTTGCTATTGGTACCTCCTTATCCTCACATGAAGTTTTGTTGAAAATTGATGAGCAGTTTATATGACTGTCCCATGTTTTTTCCCTGCCTAGAATTGTGCATTGCACAGTCTCCCATGAACTTTGATCTACCTTCAAGGTTCTTAACAAGGCTTGACACCTCTAAACATGCTCTTAGATCCCTCTAGCCTATAGTAATCTTTCTTTTTCTCATTTAGCACATCATGTATTCACCTAAATTATGGGACTCTGTGCTTCAGCCCTTGATTCTGTCTCAACTCTTTCATTTGTTTTCCTTTATCTCCATTAATATACCCTTAGATCTCCCAGTGGGTGGGCCGTTTCCTGTAATGAAGACTTGAAGCTTCTCACCCAGTGAACTTTCAGCAAGTTGTCCTATTTCTCCTGGTCTTCTTAGCCAGGCCAAACCATGCAGCTGCCATTAATCCTTCAAGTCAGGGAAGCAGATTTTAAAATCATTATGTGACTGTCTGATTGAAGATTACCCTAAACATTTTAAGTTTTAAATCCACTTGGCAATTTCCAGTATTTCCTATATTACTTTCATGTAGTAATTATGTCATCTACTACTTTGTGCACAGTCTTTTTTGACTGCTACCCCACACTCTCTTCTTGTTTTCCTTCTACTATTTAGGTACTCTAATAATCTTCTTTACTGGATTTGCTGTCTCTTCCTTCTCATTTAAAGTTACATTTCCTCAGGAGTATTGTGGCAGGCGAGACCTGGGGCCCAGGGTTACGCCACATGCATCTAAGATGGCGACTGGCAGAGAGCCAAAGGGCGTGCTGAATGCACCTTGAGGAAAACAGGAAGCGTTTACCATTGGCTGTATGATAATTAGTTCAGCTGCTTAGCGCGTGGACAGATATATCTTACATGTATGCTTGAGCTTGTGATCCCTTGACCTTTAATAGGATTGGATGGACATATCTGACTACAATTGCTTATGCATGAGACTGCTTATATACTGAGGGTGTTATCCGAATAAAGCGGAAGCTGCTTAATGAACTTCTGAAGAGTACGTGTCCTTTGTCCTGCTGGTCAGCGGCAAGCGGCAGAGTATAGATTTTTTTTTTAATTCTATTTTTGATAGTTGTCCCTGTTCTATGGACTCTGGCTACAAGATTAAGTTCCAGTTTCTCAGAAGGTCAAAGGAGGACTTCCTTGATCATACGTCTCCATACCTCTATTGGGTTTAACTCTTGCTTGACGGTTAGATACTGCCCTTAGAGTTCCTATATTTGTTTATTTTGTTTTAATCTGCTTCCACTAGCTTCTGTTCTTGAAACATAACACACTTTGTTATACATATCTTGCCATGATTCACCTATAAACTCACTATGTTTTTCCTTCTCAACAATGACCTATGGAAAAAAATCTTTCTTGAAATACCTACTCATTAAGAACTAGTGCATCTCAGGTGTTTCTGTACTTGTTCATTTTCTTCATCTTCTATATCAGAATTTCACCTACCTTTTTCTTTATTACTAAAATGTGAAAATGTATATTAAAATATACAATGTAATTATTAAAATCATTATATATAATTGTAAGATTCATGAACATAGTCTGATTCTGATTTTTCTTTTAAATACCATATCAAATTTAATACAAATGAGAAGCACAGGTACTGCTCAATGAATATTCAGTGCATGAATTTAACAACTCAGAAATGTCAGTGGTTCATATGAGTTTGCTTCACAGTTATTCAGTTAACTTGTCTATAATTCAACAAGGACCCAACGGAGTAAATAAAGGTCTTTGGATTTCACTGCTGGCCTACAACTTGAGAATGCCCTGCTATTTTAATGTTGTCTGTCTTAGAAGGAATGAGTTTAGGAAGCTTTCTTACAAATGGAAAACAAATACGCCAACAAATATGAATCTTATAGGAATTTTGAGAATAGCTACTTTTATTTCATAATGCATGGCTAGCCTCAGGCAAAATGATGAAGTTGGTGGTGATGTGCCCTGTGGACGCTTCTTGTAGCATTTTGTCCCATCTTTCTGCAATCTCATTCTTTTACTTAGAACTCTACAGCAGATGATGCCTTCCAGCATCATAAAAACCCAAATCAGAAAATTTTCTCAGGTTACTATCCTTTCTTGAAACTAGCAGTGTGATTACAAGTTGCTTTTACTCATCTAACAGAATAAATATCCCTAGATCTGGGTGATCAACAACACTGATTTGTTTCCAATCACAAATACATTTGGATTTTAAAAGACATGTCTGAAGATACAGGGCTTTCAATTGCATCTCTGTTGGTGGAACTTCAGTTGCTTGAGTAGGGGTTGAGGCACCATGAAATTCTGGCCTATTAGTAGCTGGTTATTTCCTTAGCTGCACAGTATTTGAATAGGTACCAGGACTAGAATACTAGCAAAACTAGAATACAAGGGCACAGACCTCCACCATGCTGCCCTTACTTCAGATATTCATATATGTTGGAGGATTCTGAGAGCCACCTTCAATTCTGACCAGCTGTCTCTGGGGTTCCCATGACCACCTTCAGGTTAAGCAATTTATGGAAAAAGCTTACAGAATTTACTGAAAACCCCATACATGTCATTGTAGTTTTAGTGTTGAAGTAGGATACAAAGTAGAAAACAACCAGAAGAGGAGATACATAGGGTTTGGGAGGGTTTCGAATGCAAAGCTTCTTTTGTCCTCAGAAATGTCTTATCCTTTCAGTATTAAAGTGTGATGTTTCTTGACTTATGATGGGGTTAAACTGAACTAAAGTCATCATAAATCATAAGGCCCATATGTCAAAATGCATTTAATACACCTAACCTACTCAGCATCATAGCTTGACCTAGTCCACCTTAAACATGCTCAGAAATTTACATTAGCCTACACTTGGGCAGAAATCATCTGAGACAAGGATTTTTTAATGATAAAGTGTTGAATACTCATGTAATTTATTGAATACCATACTGGAAATGAAAAACAGAGTGGTTATATGGTTATACTTTCATACCACTATAAGTTGAAAACTCATTAAGTCAAACTTTAATTAAGTTGAGGACTGTCTATGTTAACAGCCAGGGTAGTTCATCCATGCTTCAGTATCCAGATAATTTATTGAAGCTTTATTATGTAGGCATTAGTCACTGAAAAATTGGTCATGTGGTTGAACTCAATTTCTGGTCTCCCTCCTCTTCCCAGAGGTAGGACTAGTAACCTGTGGCTCAAAGCCCAACTCTCTAATTACAAGGTTAGTTTTTATGACAAGACCAGCTCCCAACCTAGGCATCTAATTGGCATAAAGTATCTGTGGGTTCTCCATTAGTCACTCCATTAGCATAAACTATGAAATGTGGTCCAGAGTCTCACTATAGATAACAAAAATATACTTATAACACAAACTCCAATGGTTAAAAGATTACTGTTATGGCTTGGATGAGTGTCCCCCCAAAATGCATGTAATAAGACTTAGTTTTCTGGTGCTAGTTGAAGGTGCTAGTGGAAGGTGGTAGAAACTTTAAGAGGTGGAGCCTAGTGGGACATCCTTAGGCCAGTTCCCCGAGGGTGACTGTGGAAAATAAATCTTTTCCTGTCTTTTCTTTGATTCCTGGATTATGAAGTGAGATCTTTGCTCCACCATGCATTCCCTCTATGTTGTCCTCCTCTCACCAGAAGCCCAAAGCAATGGGGTCACTCCATCATGAACTGGAAACTCTATTACTGTGTGCCAAAATAATTTTTTCTTTTTGTAAGTTAGTTGCTTCACATTATTTTATTATTATAATGGGGAGTTACCTTTGATGTGAGGTCAGACAAATTTTTAATTACACAATAGCAAAATACACAAATTTAACAAATTTCCTATTAAACAGAAGAAAATTTAACTCTCTGGATTTCTGTTTGTGCATCTTGAAACCATAAAAGGAAAAGTTGGGTGGCTATAGTTTATAAATTATCAATATCTTCATTCTGTATTACTTTTATTGAAACAAATAAAACACAATACCAATAACCAAATATTATTTGTTCTTTAGGTTTTATTTTAAAAGAGAAGAAGGGGGATTCATTTCTTGTGCTAGTACATTACAATAATAATAATGTGAACACATTTTTCTATCTGAATTGAAATATTAAAGTATGGAATAGTAAACTGTTTTAGTCAGCTATGTTTCCACTGTGACTAAAATACCAATCTAGAACAAGTGTAGAGGAGGAAGAGTTTATTTGAGGGCTCATGTTTCAGAGGTCTTAATACACAGAAGACCAGCTCCTTCCTTAGGGCTTAAGGTAAAGTAGAACATCATGGCCGAAGAGTGTGGCAGAGGGAAGTGGTTCACATGGTAGTCAAGCAGAGAGAGAGGTCTCCACTTGCCAGATACAAATATGCCCCAAAGCATGCCCAAATTCCAACCTCCTCCAGCCACCCCTACCACTTCAATTGCTACTCAGTTAATCCCTATCAGGGCATTAGTTCACTGATTGGGTTAAGACTCTTATAACCCAATCATTTCTCCTCTGAACCTTCTTGTATTGTTTCACAAGAGAGCTTTTGAGGGATACCTCACATCCAAACCATAATATGAACTATGAACTTGAGAGTCATGAAAACTCAAAATGGATCAAAGACCTAAATTCTAGAATTGAAAACTATAAAACTCTTAAAGAAAAAAAAAACAAAAGCAAAAACAAAGATATTATCATGTTATTGGATTTGGCAGTAGTTTTTCAAATATGGCACCAGAAGTACGCACAACAAAAGAAAAAAAGATAAATTGGACTTCTTCTGAGTCAAAAATATTTGCATATCAAATGACATTATCAAGAGAAAGATAACTTTGAGTAGAAGAAAACATTTGCAAGTATTTTATATAGGTTTAATATTAAGAATAGATAAGAACTCCTATAATTCAACAACAAAAAATATAAGCATAATAAAAAATATAAGCAAAGGACTTGAATAGCTATTTCACCAGGAAATATCAGATAAACAACAAACACATGAAAAGATATTCAACAATTCAACATCACTAATTATCTCATTCTTTTCAGATGGCTATAACAAAATATTGAGACTATGTAATTTATAAACAACAGAATTTTTTTCTCCCAGTTATGGAGATTGGGAGTTCTAATATCAAGATATCAGCAAATCCAATACTTGATGGGAGCTCTCTACTTCATATATGGTGCTTTCTATGTGTCCTTACAAGGTGAAGGGGCAAACAGGCTCAGTCCTCTCTTTCTGGGCACTGATCCTCCTTATAAGGGTGGAGCCCTTACAATTTAATCATCCTCCAAAAGTCCACTTCTTAATAATATAACATTAATGATAATGTTTCAATACATGAATTTTGAGGTATATTCAGACCATAGCACTAATCATTAGGGAAATGCAAATCAAAACCACTGCAAAATATCATTTCCCACTGAGTAGAAAACTTTAAGTCGAGGACTGTGTCAACTACTGAAAAAAAAAAAAAAAAAAGGAAAAGCATAAAATAACAAGTATTCAACTACTGGCAAGGATGTGGAGAAATTTGAACCTTTGCATTGTGGTGAAAATATAGGAAAGTCCATTCTAATGGTGTAAAATCAAAAACAGTTCCTTAAAAATTAAAACACGGAATTTACCACATTATCTGGCAAGTTTACTTGTGCATTATATTTCAAAGAATTAAAGCAGAGTCTCAAGTTATATTTGTACACTCAA
Organism: Sciurus vulgaris; assembly: GCF_902686455.1. Lineage (NCBI taxonomy): Eukaryota > Metazoa > Chordata > Mammalia > Rodentia > Sciuridae > Sciurus > Sciurus vulgaris. Next base: position 62,098,030 of record NC_136469.1, read on the forward strand.
GTTTGCAGCATTATTCACTATAAGGAAAAGGTATAAGTGTTTAAGTGTCCATCTATAAACAAAGGATAAGCAAAATGTGGTATAAACATACAATGAAATATTATTTCACAATGAAAATAAATTAAGTCCAACAATAAGAATGGACCTTGAATACATTATGCTAACTGAAATATCCAAAAACAAAAGGAAAACGTAGAAAAGGATTCCACTTAAATCAGGTTTCTAGAAAGGCAAATTTTAGAGACTTAAGTTAAAGTTACTAGAGTCTAAGGATAAGGGAAGAAATCAGAAGCTTTTGCTCAATGGGCACAGTGTTTCTATTTGGAATGATAAAAACATAGAAATAGTGTGTGGTTACAAAACACTGTGTATGTACTTTACTTATGAATGATAAATTTAGAGTTAAAATTTTAAATTTTATGTTCATATGTTTTATCACAATTTTAAAAAGAAGTTAGTGAACTAAAATTTCAGGTGAAAATTTAGTGAAAAGTGAAAAAAATAGAAGCTTGTGTCATTATTAGACAACTATATTGTAAAAGTCTAAAAGAAAATACTTAGGAGCTTTTGTAACTCAGGTAGACTTTCAGTGGGCCTTGTGCAGGGAGGACAGAAGTGGTAAAGAAGTTATATTCTTTTCTGCTTTGAACTTTTGTTTTTATGTATAATGAAGTTTGCATGCTTTACTTTAGAGGCTCTGATAAATTCTAAACCAAGATTTTAATAGTAAGTTATCATGCTGAATGGCATAAAGAAAATGTGGTATAAATACTTAATAGAATGTTATTCAGCCATAACAAGACTGAAATCCTGTCATTTACAGCAAAATAGATGGGACTGGAGGACATTATGTTAAGTGGAAAAAGCCACACACAAAAAAGACAAGTACTGAAAGCTGTCTCTCAAATGAGAAGTTAGGAAAAAAAATATAAATATAGAATAGTAATTACTGCAGGTTTAAGAGGGATGGGAAAGTAGATAATGGGAGATGGTATTACCAGTGCATGTTGTATGCCTGTGTTAAAATATCACGCTAACCTCATAATAGGGGCAATTTCTACACATGGATCAAAATAAAATTTAAAAAAAAAAATTCTCAATAGGAATATATGTTTTAATGTAACATGAGTCATTCAGTCTTGACAAAATAGTTTACTCAGACACAGAACTAAGAAATTACATATCTGAAAACCAGTATTTTGAAAATTGGGAGCCATGTTGCAGTGTAATCAATGTATTAACCTTTAAAGAACTCAGACACTGCATTAAACCTCCACTTCCCTGTTCTTGGTAGTAATGCATGTCCAAGACTTAACAACAAGAAAATTATTAATAAACCAATGAAAATTTAAAAAAAATTACATTCAAGCCATGGACGGACTTGAAGACATTATGTTAAACGAATAAAGAAAAGTATTGCATAATCTCTCTTATATGTGGAATCTAAAAAGCCAAAATACAGAGATAGAGAATAAAATAGAACAGTGGTTATGAGTGTGTGTGAGGATCAGGAATGGGGAGATATAGATCAAAACATACAATATAACCAATAAATAGGAAGAAAAGTGTCTAGATCTAATGTACACCTTGAGAACTATACTTAATAAAAATTATACTGTATTAGAGTTCTTGTTAAATAAAAGAAATGATGACTTGTTTAAAAACAAGAAAGTTATATGGTTTTCTGCTGTGAACTTTTTGTTATATGTGTAATCAAAATTGTCTGCCCTACTCCAGACTGACTAGATTAATTTCAAACCAAGATTAGGAAGTATGCACCCAGGAGTCCTTTGAGATACTATTTCCTCCAATTTAAAGAGGTTTCTGGATTTATACAGCTGTCTATAATTTATGTTGCCAAGTTGTATCTTAATTTACCTAAAGAATAATAAGGTAGACAGAATAATGGCCCGCCAAAGGTATTCAATCCCTGATCCACCAAGCCTGTGAATCTGCTGTTTACATTGAAGATATAAGTCAAGTTTCAGTGCTTCAGAAGGGGAGAATATACTGGTATATCCAGGTTACACAATCCTTAAAAACAGAAATTTCTTTGACTACAGCCAGAGAGATACAGCAGAAGAGAATGTGAGGGGAGCGATGAAACAGAGGAATTGGAACTGTGACAAGGGCCTGAACCACTTTTCTAGCTTTGAAGATGGAGGGAGGTGTTCCTGAGACAAGGACTATGGTTGGCCAACCAGACTGAAAACTGCCTTCACTCAACAGCCAGCAAAGAAACCCGAACCTCCATAGAACAATCCCATTGAACTGAACTCTGCCAATGGATGGGATTTTAAATGACCCAGGAAATAGATTTCCAGAGAAACAGCCTTGATGACACCATGATTTTTTGTAGGCCTGAGAACAAAAGCCTACTGGATTTCTTACTTACCGCAGTGTGATAATGAATTTCTGTTGTTTTAAGGTGCTAACTTCGTGATTTGTTAGGGCAGTGAAAAAACAGTACAAATAAGAAAACAGGAAACTCTACATTGCTTGTCAAAACATGTGGCTAAATTTCTCTGAAACACTATTCACAATTTAACAACAAAAGAAATGTCATTTCCTAATATTTTAAACCTCCCTTTCAAATAATTCTCTGACATTTAATAGTCTCTGAAATTAAGCATCATGGCTCCAGAGTCTCTGATATTCAGTTCATTTTCCCTTGGTATGTCTCGACTTTTTATAAAGGGCACCCAAGAAAATCAAGGGACAATATTAAAAATAAAAGAATATTGTTTTTTTTTCTAATGAGCTATCAAAATCTCAATTCAAATATTGCATATTTGATGTTGAATAATAATGACTCAGGAGATGATTTCTCATTTTCAGAATAAAAATACTTTGACTCAAAAAAAGAACTTCTGCATTCTATGCATAAGGGCACTCTGGGTATTTTTCATTTGGGGATTTGCTCCAGACCTCAAGGCCAAAACAGTTAAGGTAACCCCAGAAGAGTAGAGTAAATTTCTCTGGATGGAGAATCTACACAGATAGCATTCAGATGCATAAATCTTAAATAGAGATGTCTTCTTTTCCTTCTGAAATATTCCTGCCAATACTGTTTCCCATCCAGAAAATTAGTTTTATATTACTTCATAGCAAATTAATATAAGCTTAGTGATTAAAACAACACATATTTATTTCCTCATAGTCTCCACAGGGCAGGAGTCCTGACCCAGATGAATTGTTCAATAGGCTCCAATCAAGGCATTGGTTGGATACTTTTCATCTGCAAGCTCAAGTGGGAAAATACCTACTTTCAAGCTCAGTCAAGTTGTTGCAGACTTCATTTCCTTATGGCTGTGTGACCGGAGGCCCCGACTTTCTGGCTGTCAGCCATTGATGTAGACTGCCCTCAGATCTTATAGACCTGGCCCTGTGGCCTTTCCCAGTATGACCACTGCATTGATCCAGCCAGGAGCTGATCTAAAGCAAGTTAGCTAGTTTATATAATGTGATTAATCATAAGACAGATATCTCATCACCTTTTTCATATAATATTAGTTAAAAACAAATCACAGGTCCCACCTACACTCAAGGGGAGGGATTGTGCAAGGTGCATATACCAGCAGGCAGGAATTTTACAGTGAGGCTAGGGTCACCAGTACAGTCCATCTGTCGGAAAAACTTCATGATTCTATTCATAAAAAGTATTCATAAGAAGTGGAGAAGTTGCTTAATATATATATGTGTTATTATATACATATATATTGCTCATTTAGAAACAAACAGCAAGTATTGGTTAGGAGTACTGGTGTTGAACTACTTACATAGATCTGGAGTCAAACACCAATTCTAAAGTGGGATTTGGGGCTAGTTTAACTGATCTTAATGTTGACTTGTATGGAAAGTGCAGATAAAATTACCTATTTACTACATGTTTCCTATGAGAATTATAGGATAGACTACAAGTAATATTATTAAATGAGAAAATAAAATTGAGAAAATAAAGAATTATTTTATGTATGTTTTCATTAAAGAAGAGATTTCCTCCTGATTCTCAGGCAAGGATTAAAATTAGTGAAAAGACACCTGTTCTGTATGGTATCTGGAGCATAACCCAGTCTGTCAAAAGGATGCAATGTGTGCTGTGTTAAAAGATTTTATTGAGTATACATTTAATTTTAAGTCATTTTTATTCATTAATATAAGGCTTTGGAAATTTGAATTTCATAAACTTCTATCTTAAGAAATACCAAAATTCAAGCTTACATTTTAAATAATGTCATTTCTAAAATTGGTTTGAACTAAAATGACTTAATATCTATTTAGCATATGTACAAAATAATTGAACTTCAGAACAATTTTATTGTTGTTTCTTCATTAACCCCTCCACCTTAAATAATGAGTTTGTCTGCATGAAGTATGAAATCATACAAAGCTTTAAATATACAAATCAACTGACAGTGACGGATACAATTTTCCTAAAATCCAAGGTTTTGTTATGCCATGTGGGTCCCATTCAGTTTCACATAAATTGTTGAAGTATAAAGCACGGTTCATGATATGAGTTCACGTACCAGCTGAATTTATTTTTGTCAATTAACAGCTGCATATGCTGATGAGATTCTTTGGCTAATATACAGCATTTTGTTTTTATTATAGCATCCAAATCAGATCACACCACGCCAAGGCTGTCTTACAGAGAACAATTTTTTTTATTGTATTCATTTTGTGGTCAAGGAATATTTCCTCTTAGCTTTTGATTCTCATGCTGTGTTCATGGTAGACATACAAATAACTAGATAAGTAGATAGCTAAATGGATAGAGATATATTTCTCATGAGTAATTCATGCTGGATCCTTTAGGTAATTGAGCAATATTAAGTATTCTCTACTGATCAAATTATTGCAATAAATTTTATAAGTCAGAAAAATTATATATTAGAATTAGGAAAGAAAGTGATTAGGTGTATTCTTGTCTGTGTTTCAACCACCTTCTTCTTATGGGTCTTTGTCCTTCTTGTAAAATAAGCAAGCATGAAATTCAAGAAAAAGATTTAGATTTGGGGTTCAAAGACCTGGTACTGGGTCTTGCATTTAATAACTCATTCTTCTGTGGTAATTGCCAAATTCTTTTTATCTTCAATTTCTCTCTTTAAAAATGGGATTGCTAAATTTGCCCTAGCTACCACACAGTGTTAGAATGATTAATGTGATACAAATAACATTCAGTGGATCCCAAGATTTTCTACTTCAGTATGTCTTAAGTTCTATGACTATAGACATGTCATTCTGGGAGTAGGTGGCTAAGTCTGAATCAGTCACAAAAAACAACATTGTATTTTTTAATTAAAAAATGCATACAACTTTTTTAATTCTACCACTTATTACATTGTATTAGCTTTAATAAAAACATTTTCTATTCACTTCTGAATAAAATTGAAGTCATACAAAGAGGTGCTTTGACTTTAAGAATGTTCTGGAATATGATTACTGTAAAATACAATTGCTTTATAAATTATAAATATTTTACATATCAGAATGATTATATACAAAGAAAGACAGCACAGACTTTCTCTGAGAAATAAGACAATGCTAATTTTTATTTCTCTAATAAAAGAATATGTATGGGTGAAATTTAGGAGGGCCAAAATATGTGATAGAGTTATAAATATGAATATTCTATAATGGTTACTAAAAGCACACTCAAAGTAGTTATTTAATAGGCAACAGAACATCTTGAAATTGCAAGTCAGACCTTAGGAGATAAATATCTTTTAAATAAGATAATACTAAATGCTTCCTACATCTCTTTGTGCAACAGCGTTAGACTCCATTTTATGAAGTGTATATTGAGCCTTTCACTGATCATGACAAAGTAATTGAAGGGGGCAATTTAGTGTCAATTTAAGTAATTCAGTCTTATCAACAGTTATAATGGCTATTTCTAAGGCCAGTGGGTATATTAACCACCTTAATTTGACACTCAAGATGAAGAATGTGTTCAAGGTACAATGTGACTGACTTTTGTTTGGGAGTTCACCACATTATTCATGAGTCATACTAGCAGCCCTGTGAAATAGCTAGGGCTATATGCTTTCCAAATGTGCACATTTTCCAGAGTCCTTCTTTACCCAAGAAAATCTTAGGTTAGTGAACATTTAAATGTCATCATTTGACTGATGTCCATAGGGCTTCTTTGCATTTCAAAATGATGGAAGAAATCATAGAAGGCCATCTGGAGCATACATGAGGTCATGTATCCTTAAGTTCCTCCTCTAGAGTTACATAGCTGTATCATTGGCGCTAGTCTTATAAAAATGGGTTTCCGAGGACAGAATCATTTGATATATGATACAATAAATAGAGGAGAGAGCATAAATATGAAATGGAGAAAATTTACAAGGTGACTAAAGTCTTTCAATTTTTATGCTTCTACATTATATCATTACAATTCCATTCAGCTGTTCATTCTTTTAAAGTTGGTTAAACTGCTCCATTTAAAGATTTATGTACTAGATTTCTCACAAATATGGAACATAATTGTCTGTGAATTATATTCTGAATATGGCACTTCTGAATCATTGTCACTTAGGCCTCAAGATAGAAATAGAAGGTCATATTTATGTTTGCTTGATATTACTACATCTAACAGATGATTCTTATTAAACATGACTAAAAAATCCTATCAGGTGATCCTGTTGAAATACAAATCTAAGTGTAACATTTAATGCCTAATTTTCCAATTACTTGTCCCCATTTTAGAGCCTCAGACTGGGATATACTATTTTCCAAAAGAATTTCCAGCTAGTTAAAATAACTGCGAATGTAAATGCTCTGATGATTGTGTTTCTAATCTTCAACATATTAACTCTTTATTGGGTAAATTCTGACACTGAAAAGTGCAGCCCTCATGTCCAGATATTGTTGGAAAGCCCCCTTTCTAATTCATTCATTATTTGGGAGGAGGGTGCTATGAGAACAGTTTGGTTGTGAGAAAACTATCAGAAGCTGCCACTACAAAGCGACTCCATCTCTAAAGATTTCTGACGGTGAGCTGGTCAGTAGAGAAGGTGAAACTAAACATGGTTAATAGTAATTCATTTCAGCATGAATTAAGTCATTTGATGGGAAAAATTATACCACATTCTCCAAATGTTCTTAAACAAGGTCTCTCCTTTCCTACTTCCTTCCTTCCTCCCACTTTTCCTCCCTCTTTTCATGCAACTCAGATTTCCACCCAGGTTGCCATCATCATTCCACAAGTCATTCATTAATTCAACAAACATTTGTATATCAACTATTTGTCAGCCCTCTGTATTACACTTATGGGATGTGGCAATAAACAAAACAAGTGAAAATAAGCTGCCTTCCTGATGCTTATCTGGGTGGGGTGGGGGTACTGGATATAAAAATAATAAAAGGTAGCTGCAGGCTTTTTCCATGGGGCGATCCAAGATGGCGGACTAGAGGGTGACTGCATCTCCAGTCGCCCCAGAACCTAGGATTCAAGAAGGGGAGGCATTGAGAGACTCAGACTAAGATAGAACCACGGGGAGTCTCCCCCAACCAGCGAAGCTCAGCTGGGTGGCAGGCCAGGATTCGCGGCTTATTAGAGTAGGACAGGGCAGAGCGTCTCCCCCAGGCAGCTCTGTGTAAAAAAATAAATTTGAGAATGAAATGTAAACATTTCATGTGAAGCATCAATATTCAACATTTTCGGGAGAGGGAAATTGTGTCTTCAAAGTGCTAGCCTTTTAAAACTCTTTTAAATAATAACTTTGAGAGGACTACAGAAGAGATAGGCAGAAAATATAGATTAGTAAATAGAACAGGTATATATACACACATACACTTTTAGAAAGGTAAAAATGTCAATAAACTCAAACAACATTAGAGATTATGAAAAAGTTATATATCATTAAAAATGTGAATAAAACAAAAGGTCTTGGAAAATTCCTCTTGTTCTAAAACTTACTACAAGATCTAAGGACTTATTGGGAAATAAGAGATGGTCTCTGACTTAACAATAGTTCATTTTACCACACAAAAATATGGTCTTTTTGGGGAAATTAAATACATTTTTGACACTACATTTCAACTCAATGTGTTTATTGGGAAATAACTTCACTGCAAGTCAAGGGACATCTGGTATCTGCTTTGAAGCTTCACAAATTTTAAAGAAATATCTTCTATTAAAGAAAAGTAAGCAGTTTTAAAGATGGGTCAAGCTGAAGTATAGTTAAAACTCAAGACAGGCAGACTAAAAGCCACATTAAGGCATATAGCAATTCACAAAATTAAATTGATATTGGAAAGTTTGACTTTAAGCCAGGTATTGTGGTGCACAGCTATAGTTTCAGCTATTTGGGAAGCTCAGGCAAGAGAATTGCTTAAGCTGAGGAGTTGGGGGCCAGACTGGGAACATAGTGAGTCCCTGTCTCTAAAAAAAAGTAAATAAATAGATTAAACTTCACTTTAGTATTGTTTACAGTGTTCACAGGAAAACGGTAATAAAAATGATAAGTAAATTAGGTTGTTTAGGGTATCCCAGGTCTGCCTCATTCTGCATTCTTAACTATTTCAGTGGCTATTAACTCTAGGGAAATAATTTCATTTTTTCAAAGGTTTACACAAGGGATCTCAAGGTGAAAATGTTTAAACCATCTTCTGAGAATGTATTGTGCAGAACATAACAAATGTTTCAAATTAGAAAGGTCAAAAGGAATGGCTAAGCTCTACAGCTTTGACTATAAATATACATGTTAGAAAACAAAACATCTGCTTTTTTAGTCCCAATAGCAACCCAAATGGAATTGTGTTAGATACTAATCCATCAATCTTTCACACCTAGCTTTTCAAATTATGTGTAAGTACTCATTTTCTCTTTTATAGCTATAGTAAGATGACCAGCTAGGCTCTTCTCATGTAAGTGATTGTATGAATAAAGATCGAATGTTCATTTTCAAGATGAATGTTACTGTATTTAATTTAGTTTATATTGTAAAGTCTTTTGACTGTAAGAAGTTTTGTTTTCTCCTTCTGATACCAACTGGCTCTTGTTAATCACATCATTTTCTCTTTTTACCTGATAATTACCTGCAGAAACATGATTGAACTGTGGCCAATGAAGTATAGAAAGAAATAACAGAAATACCACTTCCAGCTTTAGACCATAAACAACTTCTCAGTTAAGGCTTCCTTCCCTTTTTATCTTGTTTTCCACTTGGAGGTAAAGGGATTCATGGAAAGCAACAAGGAAGGACCGAGAAGACAGAATACTCACACTGGACTTTACAAGAATAAGAAATAAAATTGTTGAGTTACTAAGATTTCAGAATTTTTTGGTTATAGCCTTGCCTTAACTAATGAACTCTTGTTCCATCCATACATATATAACAGAATAAGTCTCTCCACAGTAGGATTTCCATGCTTAGATGGTGGCCACTGCCCACAGGTATCAGATAATATAAATACAGGGACAGTGTTCTGGAAGAGTAGACACTAGATTAATCCTTAGTTCATAATCCTTTGCCTCAGAGCCAGGTGTTGGATTTGAAATTTTTTATTTCCAAGTACCTTACATAGGTTATGAGACCCTGTATTCTAAAGAAAAAAAAATGCTTAAGCAATAAATTTTCTTTAATTTTCATGATTGAAATCAGCTCTCAGAATGTGTCTTATCTTAACTTCAAGAGTACGTTTACTAAAAACAGAGTAGTAATAATTGTAAAGTAAAATATTCACGAAATGAAATTTAAATTATTGATCAAATTGATCATTTTGTGGAGTTTTGCTGGTTTCCAATTGCAAGTTCCTTTCATTTTAAATAACCGTAGGTTGGTTACTCTCACATGTGTGAATGCTGTCAATCCTCCCCAAATGAAGCCATATGTTAAAAAAGAAACCTCTTGGGTCTAAGGCTTTAAATTCACACATATATTTGTTGTTTGAAGCAAAATTTATTCTATGTTATATTTTCTTTTGAATTTATATTTACTTAAAAATTATGTGTATTTAAATAATTATGATATATTCATATGATATTTTTTTATTATATAGTTTACTTTGTAGTGAGATATTATTTGTTGTTGCTATTGTTTTTGACCATTGAACACACCCTTATCCTCTCCCCACCCTTTCTGCTTTTTCTGTTCTCTCGTTCACAACACCTGCATTTGTGAGTACACATGTGTACATATGTGGGTTCTCTGGGAAAGGGTTTCCCCCGTTATCATAAACCCAAACAAAGCAGATGGCACATGATTCAAGCCTGTCAACTTAAAATCTCTACCACCTTGTACAAAGTGGATGAACATATGATCCAGAAAAAATGAAATTGATTATTTTCTCAGGGATTTCTTTTTATTCTACTGGAAGAATGTAGTTCTGAGTCTTCCAACAACCACCTTTTGGTTGGAAATCATTCCTAGCAAAATGAAGGAAACCTTCAAGAGGCAGGGAGAGAAGGGGGGAAGAAAGGCGGGAGAGAAACAGAAACAGAAAAATGATGGGAGCCTTTTCTCATCACCAAGAGATCCTTTCCAATAAATTTCCAAGAAATCTCTTTTTACTTTAGTCTGTATTCCTTTCTTTCAACTTATTACTATCATTGAACATTAGATTTTCTTTAAAAATGCATCTTTTTTGATAATTATAGATCTCATTTTGATGAGGCAGTTCTGTTGTCTAGAACTATACTTCTTTTCTCCTTTGCTGATTTTTTTCCCCCTAAACTCTATGGAGGTATAATTTATAAATACCAATTGTGGTATATGTTTATGAAATACATACAATGTTTTGATATATTTTTACATTGTAAAATGATTACTATAATCAAGTCAATTAACATACCCTTAATTTCATATAATTAAACTGTATGTGTGTGTGTGTGTGTGTGTGTGTGTGTGTGTAGTGAGAACCTTAAATTCAAATCTTTGCAATTTTCATGTAATATTAACTATAGTCACCATCTTGTACAATAGATCTCTGAAATTTATTCCTCTTGTCTAATTAAAACTTGATTCTCTTTGTTCAATTTCTCTTCATTCCTGTCCCATGGACCAACTCCTGTCAATCACCATTTTTTTTGTTTGTTTGTTTGTTTAACACTTAGTCAATTAAATTGACAAAAATTGTATATATTTCTCATGGTCAACACGATGTTTTGAATATGTATGTTGTGGAATGGTTAAATAGAACTAATTAACACATCATGTCTTGGGGTGAAAGCACTTAAACCTACTATTTTGGTGATTTTTTAAGAAGAAAAACATTGTTATTAACTATAGTCACCATGTTGTATAAATGGATATCTTGAACTAATTTCTTCCTGAATGAAATTTGTATACTTTGACTGACATCTCCCCTAGACAACCTGATCTCAGTTGAGATCAACTAACATTCTCTGAGGTTTTTTTACATCTAACTGAAGTCATATGGTATGTCTTTCTATGACTGACTTTATTTCATTTAACATCATGACCTTGTGTTAGTCAACTTTCTGTTACTATAAAAAATGTCTGATGTAATCAACTTATAAAGAAAAAGTTTATTTTAGCTCACAGTTTGGAGGAATAGTCCATGATCAATGGGCTCCATTGCTTCTGGGCCTATGACAAGGCAGTGCATCATGGTGGGAGTGTGTATGAAAAAAAAATGACTCATCTCATGGCTCAAAAGTGAAAAGGGAGAAAGAGGAAGGGGATAGGGTCACACTTTCCTCTTCAAGAGCATGCACCCCCTTTGTCTCGGAGTCCACCATTCTCCAGATCCACTTTTGGCTTTTCCTCCTTGTACTCAGGAGCCCCAGGTTCTGTGCGACACAGGGAAGGAGAGACTCAGAGGGGCAGAGTGAAGAGCAGGAAATGGACTGCTCTACCTTACGACTATGCCTTTGGCCAAGCAGAAATGGTGGCGTTTCTAATAGAGAAGAATTGTAAGATCGACCTCAGTGATCATGATGGGAACACACAATTGATGAAGAGTTGCTGGGATCCAAGATGGTGGAGTAGAGGGAGGCTGTGTTCCTTTTCACTCTGCAATGCTGGATTCAAGCAGAGGATATCTGTTTCTCGGTGAGGCAGTTTAGGCTGCTTATTGATCCACAGCTCTTTACCCCATTTGTCTGCTGTAATCACCTGCAATCTGCCAGCATATCGACGCCTTTTTGAGAGCAGATTGCTCACTGTCAGGCATCTATCATCCGCCATTTGCCTGCCTCTCGCATGTCCATCAGCTTCCTTACTCCTATCCATCACCCAACGCTCGAGGTTCACCTCCCGATCGTTCGACAGCTGCCAGCAGATTGACCGCAGACTGCCAGTGGAGAACCAGCTGCCTGCTGCTGCCTGGAAGTTCACTGTTACAGTACCTGCAGGTTTGATTACACGTGGCTGCCGCCATTTTGAGACAACAGCCAGGCCCTGTAGGACCCCTGGCCGGTCTGACTGAGTCCCGTCTCCAGGATCCCTCAGCCCAACCGATCACTCCCTGCCTCTGGGGCCCTCACATCAACTGACTGCTCCCTGCCGCCAGGACCCCCAGACCAACTGACTGCGCCCTATCACTGGGACCCCAGACCGACTGATTGTACCCGGCCTCCAGGATCCCACAACCACACCAAACACACCGGACCTTCAGGACCCCTGCTGGACCAACTGCATCCTGTCTCCAGGACCTCCAGCTGACCACATCCACCGCTGAGCTGCAGCTCCCCATTTGCCAACACATTTGGAAGCCAGAACAGCCATCTTGGATAATCCTGGAAGCCGTAGCTCTGACCTTCGGGTGGGGCAAATCCATCCTGCGACACCTGCTGGAGGCTTGAAGCTCATTCTCAGGTACCTCTCATACATAGGGCTACTGAACACTGGGAGGGTTTCATTACAATATGACTATTAATTTTCTTTTTTCCTCCTTTTTTTTTTAAAAATTTGTTTTTATTTCTTTTACGTTTCTTGCTTTCTTTTCCTTCTGTTTACCTGTTACCTCAGAGTCGCTTTCCTCCCTTATTTACATGATGTTATTGTCCCCATAGGTGCTATTTGGTCTAGGATTGCATAGTGTCTGGTTTTGGCACTGCTAATATTGATCTCCCCTTAAAGAAAGGGTTTTGGAAACCTATAGGGCCACTATAAAGCCTATAGGGGGAAATCTGCAATACCCTAGATCTGCACTGCTAGAGGGGAAGATACATGACAACATGAAAAAAACAAGGGAAGAAAATGATCCAAACAAATCTAGATTCTATAGTAATAGAATCCAATGACAGTATGTTAGAAGAAATGTCAGAAAAGGACTTCAGATTATACATGCTTAAGATGATTCACGAAGCAAGGATGAGATAAGAGAGCAAATGCAGGCAATGAATGATAATACCAATAAGCTAAAGAGCACCTGCAGGAAAGCAAAAGATCATTTCAACAAAGAGATAGAGATTCTCAAAAAAAACCAAACAGAAATCCTTGAAATGAAGGAGACAATAAACCAATAAAAAAACTCAATGGAAGCATTACCAATAGACTAGACCACTAGAGACAGAACCTCAGACAATGAAGACAAAATATTTAATCTTGAAAATAAAGTCGCCCAAACAGAGAAGATGGTAAGAAATCATGAACAGAATCTCAAAGAACTATGGGACATCATGAAAAGGCCAAATTTAAGAATTATTGGGATTGAGGAAGGCAAAGAGATAAAAAAAAAAGAAATGAACAATCTATTCAATGAAATAATATCAGAAAATTTCCCAAACCTGAAGAATGAAATGGAAAATCAAATACAAGAGGCTTACAGAACACCAAATGCACAGAATCACAACAGATCCACACAAAGGCACATTATAATGAAAATGCCTAACATTCAAAATAAAGATAGGATTTTGAAGGCTGCAAGAGAAAAGCATCAGATTACATATAGGGGGAGACCAATACGGATAGCAGCAGACTTCTCAACCCAGACCCTAAAAGCTAGAAGGGCCTGGACCAACATATTTCAAGCTCTGAAAGAACATGGTTGCCAACCAAGAATCCTATACCCAGCAAAACTAACCTTCAGATTTGAAGATGAAATAAAATCCTTCCATGATAAACAAAAGTTAAAAGAATTTACAAATAGAAAGCCTGCATTACAGAATGTGCTCAACAAAATATTCCATGAGGAGGAAATGAAAAACAACATTGGAGGTCAGCGAAGGGAGGAACTAGCTTAGAGAAAAATCACTCAACGGAGGAACCAAGGAAACTTAAAAACCAAAAATAAGCCAAATGACTGGGAATACAAATCATTTCTCAATAATAACCATGAACGTTAATGGCCTAAATTCATCAATCAAAAGACATAGACTGGCAGAATGGATTAAAAAGAAAGACCCAACAATATGCTGCCTGCAAGAGACTCATCTCATTGAAAAAGACATCCACAGACTAAAGGTGAAAGGATGAGAAAAAACCTACCACGCACATGCACCCTGTAAAAAAGCGGGGGTTTCCAGCTTATATCAGATAAATTGGACTTCAAGATGAAGTTAGTCAGAAGGGACAAAGAAGGACATTTCATACTGCTTAAGGGAACCATATATCAGGAAGACATAATGATAGTAAATATTTATGCCCCAAACAATGGTGCATCCCTGTACATCAACAAATCCTTCTCAATTCAAGAATCACATAGACCACAACACAATAATTCTGGGCGACTTTAATGCACCGCTGTCACCACTTGATAGATCTTCCAAACAAATCCAACCAAGAAACCATAGAACTCAATAACACAATCAATAACCTAGACTTAATAGACATATATGGAATATTCCATCCATCAATGAGCGGATACACTTTCTTCTCAGCAGCACATGGAACCTTCTCAAAAATAGACCACATGTTATGCCACAAAGCAGCCATTAGGAAATGCAAAAAAAATAGAGATACTGCCTTGTGTTCTATCAGATCATAATGGACTGAGAGTAGAATCAATGACAAAGTAAAAAAAGGAAATTACTCCAACACTTGGAGACTAAATAATATGCTATTGAATGAAACATGGATAACAAAAAGCATCAGGGAGGAGATTAAAAAATTCTTAGAGGTCAATGAGACTGATGATACAACATATCAAAAATCTCTGGGACACTATGAAAGCGGGGTACTAAGAGGAAAATTCATTGCATGGGAGCACATTCCAGAAAGAATGAAAAGTCAACAATTAAATGACCTAACATTACAGCTCACAGCCCTAGAAAAAAGAAGAACAGAATAACAGCAAAAGTAGTAGAAGACAGGAAATAATTAAAATCAGAGCTGAATCAATGAAATTGAAACAAAGAAACTATTCAAAATTGACATAACAAAAAGTTGGTTCTTTGAGAAAGTAAACAAAATAGATAAACCCTTAGCCACACTAACAAGACAAGGAGAGAGAAGACTCAAATTACTAAAATACATGATGCAAAAGGAAATATCACAACAGACACCACTGAGATACAGAACTAATGAGAAGCTACTTTGAAAATCTGTATTCCAACAAAATAGAAAGTACCGAAGACATTGACAAATTTCTAGAGACATATGCTCCTCCCAAACTGAACCAGGAGGACATACACGATTTAAACAGATCAATATCAAGCAATGAAATAGAAGAAGCCATTAAAAATCTACCATCCAAGAAAAGCCCAGGACCAGACGGATTCTCAGCCGAGTTCTACAAGACCTTCAAAGAACAACTCATTCCAATACTTCTCAAAGTATTCCAGGAAATAGAAAAGGAGGGTACCCTACTGAACTCATTCTATGAAGCTAATATCACCCTCATACCAAACCAGGAAAAGACACATCAAGGAAAGAAAATTTTAGACCAATATCCTTGATGAATAGATGCTAAGATCCTTAACAAAATATTGACAAACCGTATCCAAAAACATATTAAGAAAATTGTGCACCACGATCAAGTGGGGTTCATTCCTGGAATGCAAGGATGGTTTAACATCCGTAAATCAATAAACGTAATCCATCATGTCAATAGACTTAAGGATAAGAATCATATGGTTATTTCAATTGACGCAGAGAAAAAGCATTTGACAATATACAACACCCCTTCATGCTGAAAACACTAGAAAAAATAGGGATAGTAGGACATACCTGAACATTGTAAAGGCTATTTATGCTAAGCCCATGGCCAACATCATTCTTAATGGAGAAAAAACTGAACCATTCCCTTTAAAAACAGGAAAAAGACAGGGATGTCCTCTTTCACCACTTCTATTCAACATTGTCCTCGAAACTCTAGAGCCAGAGCAATTAGGCAGTCTAAAGAAATTAAAGGGATAGGAATAGGAAAAGAGGAACTTAAGCTGTCACTATTTGTGGATGACATGATTCTATATTTAGAGGATCCAAAAACCTCCTCCAGAAAACTTCTCGACCTCATCAATGAATTCAGCAAAATAGTAGGCTATAAAATCAACACGCATAAATCCACAGCATTTTTATACACAAGCGATGAAACAGCTGAAAGGGAAATGAGGAAAACAACTCCATTTGCAATAGCCTCAAAAAAAAAAAATACTTGGGTATCAATCTAACCAAAGAGGTAAAAGATCTCTACAATGAAAACTACAAAACACTGAAGAAAGAAATTAAGGAAGACCTTAGAAGATGGAAAGATCTCCCATGTTCTTGGATAGGCAGAATTATTGTCAAAATGGCCATACTACCAAAAGTGCTAACAGATTCAATGCAATTCCAATTAAAATCCAATGATGTATCTCACAGAAATTGAGCAAGCAATCATGAAATTCATCTGGAAGAATAAGAAACCCAGAATAGCTAAAGCAATCCTTAGCAGGAAGAATGAAACGGGGTATCGCATTACCAGAACTTCAACTATACTACAAAGCAATAGTAACAAAAATGGCATGGTATTGGCACCAACATAGACAGGTAGATCAATGGTACAGAATAGAGGACATGGACACAAACCCAAATAAATACAACTTTCTAATACTAGACAAAGGTGACAAAAATATGCAATGGAGAAAAGATAGCCTCTTCAGCAAATGGTGCTGGGAAAACTGGAAATCCATATGCAACAGAATGAAATTAAACCCCTATCTCTCACCCTGCACAAAACTCACTCACAATGGATCAAGGACCTTGAAATCAGACCAGAGACCCTGCATCTTATAGAAGAAAAAGTAGGTCCAAATCTTCACCTTGTTGGCTTAGGATCAGACTTCCTTAACAGGACTTCCATAGCACAAGAAATAAAAGCAAGAATCAATAACTGGGATAGATTCAAACTAAATAGCTTTCTCTCAGCAAAGGAAACTATCAGCAATGCGACGAGAGAGCCTACAGAGTGGGAGAATATCTTTGCCAATCATACTTCAGATAGAGCACTAATTTCCAGAATATATAAAGAACTCAAAAAACTGTACACCAAGAATACAAATAACCAAATCAACAAATGGGCTAAGGAAATGAACAGACACTTCACAGAAGAAGATGTACAAGCAATCAACAGATATATGAAAAAATGTTCAACATCTCTAGTAATAAGAGAAATGCAAATCAAAACTACACTAAGATTCCATCTCACCCCAATTAGAATGGCGATTATCAAGAACACAAGCAACAATAGGTGTTGGAGAGGATGTGGGGAAAAAGGTACACTCATACATTGCTGGTGGGACTGCAAATTAGTGCAGCCACTCTGGAAAGCAGTGTGGAGATTCCTTAGAAAACTTGAAATGGACCTACCATTTGACCCAGCTATCCCACTCCTCGGCCTATATCCAAAGGACTTAAAATCAGCACACTACAGAGATACAGGCACATCAATGTTCATAGCGGCTCAATTCACAATAGCCAGACTATGGAACGAACATTTATGCCCTTCAATTGATGAATGGATAAAGAAACTGTGGTATATATATATATATATATATATATATATATATATATATATAGTGGAATATTACTCAGCTATAAAGAATAATAAAATTATGGAATTTGCAGGCAAATGGATGAAATTGGAGAATATCATGTTAAGTGAGATAAGCCAATCTCAAAAATCCAAAAGAGGAATGATCTCACTGATAAGCAGATGATGACTCTTAATGGGGGGGTGGGAGTGGGACAAGAATGGAGGAAAGAGGGACTGTATAGAGGGAAAAGAGAGGTGGGAGGGGTGGGGGGGAAGGAAAAAATAATGGAATGAATCAAACATCATTACTCTATGTAAATTTATGAATATGCAGATGGTATGCTGTTACTCCATGTACAAACAGAAACTACATGTATCCCATTTGTTTACGATAAAAATAAATTAAAAAAAAAAAAAGAGCATGCACCCAATGACTGGATGACCTCCCAAAAGGGCCCACCTCTTAAAGTTCCCACCATACCCCTGAAACACATGGAAGTTTGGGAAATACTTCAGAGTCAAACTGTAGCAGTTCTCTGGATTCAAGATGTTGGCACAAATGACAACATTTCATTTAAAAATTTTTTTTTTATTTTTACAGACTGCATCTTGATTCATTGTACATAGATGGGGTACATCATTTCATTTCTATGGTTGTGCACAATGTAGATCACACCATTCATGTTATCATACATGTACATAGGGTAATGATGTCTATCTCATTCCACCATTTTTCATACCCCACCTCCCTCTCATTTCCCTCTACATAATCTAAAGTTCCTCTGGGGGTGGGGGGTGAGAGAAGAAGGAAGGAACATTTCATTTTGTAAAGCTGAATACTATTTCACTGTATGCATGTGTATATATAGAGAGAGGCATATACGAACACAAAATATATAACTTTCTTTATCTGTTCATTCATTTATGGACACTTAGGTTGCTTCCACCTCTTGGCTATTGTGAATAATACTACACTGAACATGGTAGTTCAAATATCTCTTCAACATACTGGTTTCATTTTCTTTGGATATAACCCAGTAGGAGATCTGATGGTAGTTCAGTAATTATTTTTCGGAGGACTCTCCATGGAGTTTTTCATAATGGCTGAACCAACATACATTCCCACTGACACTGGGAAAAAGAGTCCCTTTCCTGTACGTCCTCGTCAACACTTATTTTTCATTTTTTTAAATAAAAGCTAGTCTAACAAGTATGCAGTGATATCTCATTATGGTTTTAATTTGTGTTTACCTGATAAGGTCTGAATATGATTTGTCTTTTCTGAAACTCAAGTTAAAATGTAATCCCCATTGTAAGATATAAAGAGTTAGGACCTTTAAGAGGTGATTAGAGTTCTGCCTTAGTGAATATACATCCATTCAGTTAGTGGATTAAAGATAATGGGTTATCTAAAGAGTGTTATGAAACTCAGATTGACTGGGTCTGTTTAATGCTTCCCATCTCTCACCATGTGATGTCCTACACTGTCTTGGTCTGCTAGCAAGAAGGCCATCACCAAATGTGGCACATTGACCTTGTACCAGAATTGTGAGCAAAAATAAACCTCTCCTGTAACAAACCTGGTTTTTATGTTATTGTATTTTAGCAGTGGAAAATGAGCCAAGGAAATTAGTGATGCTGAACATTTTTTTCTCATGTAGCTGTTGTCCATTTATA
Source organism: Sciurus vulgaris (assembly GCF_902686455.1). Taxonomy (NCBI): domain Eukaryota; kingdom Metazoa; phylum Chordata; class Mammalia; order Rodentia; family Sciuridae; genus Sciurus; species Sciurus vulgaris. Next base: position 62,117,581 of record NC_136469.1, read on the forward strand.
TGACTTATTCTGAGAAATGTCTGTTCAGGTTCTTCAACCAGTTTTTAGTGTAGTTATTATTTTTCTTGCTGTCAAGTTGTTTGAATAGGAATATTTTAATCATCTTTTATCCATTAATGTTGCTGACCAATTTAACCTTTGCTTAATGTGTTATTGTTTAAACACTAAATGTTATATGAAAGGGACTTCATGAGCAGGAAAATCCATCATGCAGTATCAAGATTTATGTTGTTACTGCTACACTGGTACGCTTTCCCCCATGTTGCCTAGGATTGTCATTAACCATGGTAACAAATAAATGTGTGCTCTACTCATGCTTGAGTATGTTACCTAGAAATCCCTTTGTGAGACAGTTAAATTGACAACAGGGACTATAATTTAACAATCTTCTCTTGTGAATTCTGTTTCCAAATTTAAAGGCACTGTGTTTTTCCCACCCTCCAGCATATTAATTATTGTAACATGTCTCTCTCTTCCTTTTCCATATATCCTCACCAACACTTATTTTCATCATTTTAATAATAGCTATTCTAACAAGTATTAGGTGATTTCTCATTTAATTTGATTTTACCTGATAATTAGTGCTATTTAAAAACTAGTACTGTACCTCAGTTTTAGCAGTTATAAAAATGACTGCCTATTTCTTCGAGAGGTAGCCAAGGTTAATCAAAGTATATTTTATATGTCCCATTTTCCATTATTTTTAATCAGGCCTTCTCAATGATTATTGCTCATATGGAGAAAAATCCATTGAGTGGTTTTCATGGAAATTGGTACCTTCAGAAATTGAAAATACACCTCTAGGGATGATGTTGCTCCCCAGGTTAAGGTGAATGTTCTGAACATGTTTAAGGGAAGATAGGCTAAACCATGATGTCCAGCAGATTAAGTGTAGTAAATATATTTTTGAATGGTACATAGAACATCAGTTGTAGAGCATCTGTATATTCTAGATATTCTTCTCTTAGAAGATATATATTTGCAAATATTCTATTCTGTGACCTGCCTTTTACTTTGTTAATGTTATTTCATGTGCAAAATTTTAACATTTTCATGAAGTCAACTGTTTTTGTAAACTCCTTTGCTGCTGCAACCAAAAGTTCTGACCAGAACAGTTTTAGGGGATGAAAAGCTTGTTTGAGGGCTCCCATTTTCAGAGGTCTCAATCCATAGACAGCTGACTCCATTCCTGATGGCTCAAAGTGAGGCTTGAGTGGCAGAAGAGTGTGGGGGAGGAAAGCAGCTCACATGATAATGAGGAAGCAGAGCCTCTCCAGACACAAAATAACATCCCAAATCCATGCTACCAATGAACCACTTCACCTAGCCACAATTCCACCTGCCTTCTGTTACCACTCAGTTAATGCCATCAGGATTAATTCACTGATTAGATTAAGACTCTCACAACCCAGTCATTTCTCCTCTGAACCTTTTTGCATTGTCTCACATGTGAGCTTTTGGGAGACACCTCACATCTAAACCATAACATTAATTTACCTAATTTTTTTTTTTTTTGGTTGTCTGTGCCTTTGGTGGAATGTCAAAGAAATCATTGCCAAATCCAATGATGTGAGCATTTGTCCTATTATTATCAACTTTAAAGTGTAGGCAAAATGTTTCTTTACTCTTGGAGGAGTGGAAAAGAATCATCTTTTTACTTTCAGTAATATTAATTTAAAAGTTGAAAGGCATATTATTCAATGTGTATTCCTATATATTTCTTTAACCACTTTATCTAATTATCCTGAGTCTTAACTCTCTATTTCATATTATCTAAGTCCTTTAAATTTTTAAAAAGTCATTTCCCCTAGACTTGTATTATCTTCTATGTGTTTTTCATAATGTTATAGGTTGGACTTCTTGGAAAATAGCCTCTGATGTGGAGTTTAACATGGTGGAAATATTTTAAGGCTCTTTGGAATCTATACTGATAAAGAGAGGAGGAGGAAGGGGGATGAGGCAGAGGGAGAAGTGGGGCAGCCATCCAAATGGCAGCAGCTCTAGTCAACTCTCCAGAGTGCTCTGGAGGTAGAACGGACCTTCACAGCTGTATTACATTGGGTTAAGAGGCTGGCTTTAATATCCCTGCACAGATCTGTCATTAGATATGGGGTACCTCGGGAACAACTGTGACCTTGTACCGGGTGATGTGACCTTGTACTGGCTGAGTCAATTCTTTAAAAATTCTGATGGTTCAAACTGTCTGGCAACATCAATCTAAGCAACTGAAGCAGTAAGTCCTTCACTGACAGGAACCTGAGTACTGCATTACAACATCCACTACATGGATGTAAGGAGTTTATCTCACCTTAATATAAAAAGGTTCTAATATTCTATAGTAGTTGACTTTTTTAAAAGGTTGAAATTTTTATTTTTTATTTTTGATACTAGGGATTGAATCCAGGGCATTCAACCACTGAGTCACATCCCCTGCCTTTTTCATATTTTATTTAGAGACAGGGTCTCATTGAGTTGCTTAGGGCCTCACTAAGTTCCTGAGGATGGCTTTGAACTCAGTGATCCTCTTGCCTCAACCTCCCAAGTCATTGGGATTTCAACTAAAAGGTTGGAATCTTTTGAATTACTAGATGAAGGATGCCATATTTAAGACTTTTATGAATGAAGAACTATTTATTTCATAAATGAACTATCACCCACGAATCTTGATTTTTTAGTTTTAAGTTGATCAGTATATTCATATGTTGATGTTGCTGGAAGTCTACCTGTATGTACAAATGTCCTATGAAATTTTGAGTGCTAAGTGATTCCCTACACTTATAGATGCTGACCTGAACTTTCAAACACTATTAAATTCACATGATTAAACATACTTAAAGCAACCCCTAAAGAGCAGTCCCCCCTCTTATTTTGCCCCCAGTCACCCGTTACTACTGCTATTCAAGGGAATATAGGCTGGACCCTTAACAAGAAGTTACTTTAAGTAACATACTAGTGATCATTTAAACTTCATGCTTTTTACTGTACTTTCTTTATTTTCAGTCAGTTGCTTCACACTTCTGCAAAGAGATCAAGTACTATCAGTTTGATAGATAGGTGTGTTATAGGTTCTAAATTATATTGCTAAAACTCTCTACACAATGTTTACTTAGTTCATTAAAGTCTGATTGGACTCCCAGTTCTTCCCCAGATTTTTGTCTCCTGTGTTTGTCTGTGAATCATCTGGCTTCATCAGTTTTTCCTTATATCAGTCTCATCCCTGACCAACTTGTTTCTGCCTTGAGCTCTTTTTCTTTATTGGTAGAAAATTTGATTCTTACTCCTACCATTTCTGATCATAAAATTATCTCAGAGTTAGATTCTTGCCATAGCATTAGATCATATCTCCTTTATCATGTTTAAGCTTTTAAATGCTTATAAATCCTTCCTGCTTACTGATTAAATTTGCTTAACACTTTATGACATGAATTTTGGGTATTTATTTTCCTTGAAATGGTAGATTTTCTGGTGGTCTGGTTTAAAAAAGTCTGTAAACATTAAGACTTTTTTTTTTTTTACCAATAAATGGAAAGAGAGAGCAGGGCTTGGTGGAGCACAATTATAGTCCCAGTGGCTTGGGAGGCTGAGGCAGGAGGAGGATCACTGAATTCAAAGCCACTAAGCAATTCCCTACACTTATAGCCACTATTCAGACCCTGTCTCTAAATAACATACAAAAAAGGATTGGGGATGTGGCTCAGTGGTCAAGTGCCCCTGAGTTCAATTCTGGTATCCCCCACCAAAAAAAAAAAAAAAAAAAAAAAAAACGGAAAGAGAGAAGTTATGCCTTACAAAAGCTGCCATTTAAGATAAATTGAACTGCCATTTAAGATAAATTTGCACAAGAAATATCTACCAGTCTAAGAAGATTAAAACAACATGTTTTTGTATTCAAATGTATTTTGCTTAACCCCTGGGTTTCTCTTTATTTCTCCAAAGATTCACAGGTCTTGATCTAGCAGGCTTATTATTTACAAACAGTGTTTTGCAACCATAAATAGTAGTAATTCTGAAAGTCAGTTTACATTATGATTATTTTGGTGACAAGTCAGAAGGATTTGTCTTAAATCCACTTTTATTTTATAGATGAGGCATATGATGACAACCATTGCTAACATTTGGATCTTGAATGTCCCCCAAGGTCTATGTGTTAAAGCTTGGTCTCAAGCTTGGTGCAATTGGGAGGTGATGGAAACTTTAAGAGGTGGGATCTAGCAAGAAATTTTAGGTCATTGGGGCTGTGCCCTCAAAGGGGATTGAGAGATGTCACTGTCTTTATCCTTCTTTGCTTCCTGACTACCATGAAGTGAACATCTTATTTCACCACATGCTCCCAAAGGCAATGGGCCAATAAGCAACTGAAACCTCTGCAATAGAATAACTCTGTCCTCCTCAGAAGTTGATTATCTCAGGTATTTGTTATAGGAACAGCCAACTAACACAGTCATAATATCAATTAAAATAGAAATATGGTAAGAAAATATTACTTTTTTGAAAGTGTATTTATTTCTCTTCAATAGTCTTCTGTATTCAAGTTATGAAGCTATTCTCTGGTTTGTTTGACTAGTTACTCTAACATAAAAATTGGTTGATGGAATGAACTAAAGTTGTAGGATGTGAGATCAACATACAAAACTGAGTTGTATTTCTATACTCTAGCAACTGGCAATGATGTGGGAAAATTCAAGCTAATATGTTGCTGATGTGAATGTAAAATGGTGCAACTACTGTGGAAAACAGTTTGGAGGTCCTCCAATGAGTTAAATATAAATCACTATTTAGATCCAGCTATTCTACTCTTAAGTATATCCCCCAAAGAATTAAAAACTCAAACAGAATCCTGTACATGAATGTTCATAGCAGCACTATGCCTATTCATATTTAGTCAAAAGATGAAACAACTCAGATATTAGTGAAGGTTGAATACATAAACAAAATGTGATACTTCTATACAATAGATTATTTTCCAGCTGTAAAAAAGAATAAAGCATTGGCACATGCAATAGCATGCTTGCTGGGTATGGGATTTCCTTTTGAGATGATGTAAGTTTTCAGAATCCAGTTAGTGATGATTGTTGAGCAGAATTGTAAATATACTAAATGTCACTGAATTGTATGTTTTAAAATAGTAATGATGATGAATAAGTCAACATTTTAGTCTCTACTGGAATTGTAGGTATTACTTTATCCAAATTAAAACATGTTTAATGAAAAAAAGTCCTACCATATAAATGGGTTATTTACATTCTTTTGAAATTTGGTTTCTCCTTAAAATATGCACTTCTTTCCAAATATTTCTAAGGGGTAGGGTTTTGTCTAATCTGAGTGAAAGAATATCTGAGAACTCTTCCCCATTTATTGTATATAATAACCTTTAAGGTAATCAATCTACTTATTCTGTCAGAAAGTTATTTAGCTCAGTAGATACTATGAGCTGCCACAATATACAATATACAATACAATTGTATATTTTATATTGTATACAATTATATATTGTATTAAAAAGAAAGACTTGGATCATATAATTAACTCTAATTATGTGTTATTTGTACTAAATTCTAAGTTAACTAAAAGAAAGAGTGTATTCTGTATCATAGATTTGTGGCAATTGTTTCTACACTTGTCACTAAACAAATTATAACTTCAATATCTAAGTCTGTATGCTAGTAGACTCTTCAACCTGAGTGGCTTCATTATAAATAGGTCATCACATTAATTCTTAACTGTTCTGCATCTTCGTAGTGGAAATTGTGCAAACGCCTTTACCCAGCAGCTTGTTTTGAAAGATCAATCATGTTTTCTAAGCATGGACAGCATAATCATTGATTTTAGATTCAGGAGGACATCAGGGCTAACACTCAGTCTTTGATTGACAGCAGGAAAATGGGTTACAACATTTCAAACAATATGAAAGAAAAGCAAGTAAACATTAAGTTACATAAAATTACATCTATTCTGGCTGCATCTATCTTAGGATTTACCTTGAAATAGACATGAAATGTTCAACATTCAGCTTCAGAAATTTGAAATTCAGTCAGCTACCTTGACCTTAGAGCCTAATGCCTAAGATTCCAGTTGAGACTCCATTCTTGATTTATTCTGAAGTACTCTTTCAGATATCTCATTTGAAAATTTTATCAGGTTTTGAAGATCTGGAATCTTAGGATGTGGGCTTGAATATGAAATTTCCCCAAAAAACATTTACAACAAAAATGCAGCATTGTTTTATAAGTAATAACTTCACAAATGCAGAGTTTATATGATGCAAAAGCAGGTCAAACATGCTTGTTTGAATAAACACTGAATCATAGTTGAATCTCACAAGTGACAAAGTAGAAATAGCGATTTTTTTTCAAACATGCATTTTTAGATAAAATTATACTGAGTAATGTGAAAAATTTATTATCTTAATTTTTTTCTAAGCATCTCTTTGCCCTCTACATATCCTTCTACTGATGCTTTTAACTATGTTCACTTGTCAAAAGTGACCAATGGGAAAATGTATTTGTCCTTAATCCTGTTTACATAGTTTTAGAGTCAATGCTAAGTTGCCATGTATTTTATTTTAATTTTGCAGGCATTCTTAATCCTGAATATCTAAAATTCCAACACACTGTACATGATTTGTTCTTAACTTTCTTTGTACCTTTAGTCTTTGACAGATGGCTGCTGCCAAGAATCAGCTTGGGTGGGGAGCTAAAGTTCCAAAAATCACAAGAATTTGTATTCATAGCTAATATCCCTTAGGTTTATTCCTGCACTGCACATGATAATTAGAGACCTGAGCCAGAGTCTGCTGGGATGGCCCTTGCCAATGATGGCTTTGTCTCTTGCTTGTGTCCCAGTTCCCTAGTCTGTAAATCAGACATAATTGTGTTTGTCATCCCCTTTACTTCACTAGGGGATTTTAAGGATTGCAAAAACACATAGCACTTGACAATATAAAATACTAAGGTAATGGTTAAAATGAAGAATGACTCTGTCCTGCCAATGAGCAATCTACTCCCAGGGAACAAGTTAGGCATCTGGGATATGAATTAACTCTCTCTGGCCATGGGGCACCATTTTTAACTGAGTACTAGAGGGCAAGAAAGAATATACTATTTCCGTGTGACTCCAGAGGACTTCTGACTTCCCACTATGCCTGCACTTTTAAAGTAACTAAAAATATACAAGGAAATATTAGATGATGTTAGGAAATTCTAAAAATTAAATCTGAAAAATTATTCTGTTCATAATTACTAAAGTAATTAACATCCAATTGTTTGTCCCTTTAAAATAAAGAACTAAACTCTTAGCATGCTTTCTATCAAAGGTCTCCCTGAAATCAGCTTCAGACTAGAAGCATGAACAATATATTGCAATTGTCCTACACAGCTCATCATAGCTTTATGATTTATAAATTTTCACAAACTTCTTTTTATTCTATTTATAAATTATTATCACTCTGCAGTGATGTGTACTCTTTAGGTTTATAACTTATTTTCTAAGTTAATGAACAATTTATAATAATTTGTTAGGTTATTATAATAAAGTACCACAAACTGGGTAGTGTGAACAAGAGGAAATATTATATTATGGTTCTGGAGACTTAGAACAGTCTAAGCAATTGGCAGGGTTGTTTCCTTCTGAGGGCTGTAGGGAGATATCTATTCCATGCCTCTCCTACCTCCTGGTGGTTTACCTATAGTCTCTGAAGTTCCCCATTTTCTGCTGCACCACCCTGATCTCTGACTTCATCTTCACATGGTATTCTTTATACAAATCTGTACCAGATTTCCCCTTCATAAAGATAGCCATTCTAATGAGTTAGGAGCCTATCTACCTTACTCCAGTATGACATCATCTTAAATTAGCTAATTACATCTATAATAATCTTATTTGCAAATAAGGTCATGTTCTGAGGTATTAGAAGTTAGAACTTCAACCTATGAATTTGGTGGGAGTGGGGAGCAAACATAATTCAACCCATAACAGAATTTTATTAAATCTAAATTAAATGTATTTAAGCAATAAGAAGCAATAACTCACTATTGTCTGAATTTATACTTGAGGTCAATGCATTTTTTCACATGCTTTATAAATTTTTAGATTTCAGTCATATTTCCCTTCAGCTTTTATTTCTCATGTTTGTAGCATTCCAAGTGGTTTCACTCAGGAAACTGATAGATGCTCTCTTTCCTATCTCTTCCTAGAGTCATTCCTATGGTATTAGGGCCCTCAGTTCTGTTACCATTGTTTGGATTAGCTCTTAGTACATGTGTTAAATATGATCTATTCATTGTAAAATTCATAGATGCTTGAAAACAGGCCCTTGAAACCAGGGTTTTAATCTGCTTGGTAGTAGAGATATAACCTTGGGGAAGTGAATTTCATTATCTGTGAAGGGATTAATAATTTTTTAAGTAGAGTGTTAGAGAGGACTAAATAAGGTACTGAAAATGCAGTAGGAAACACTCTTAGCATAATGCTTAGTAAATGCTTAGATAATTTACTTATTTTGTTGTTCAGAATGGCTTAGTTTTATTTGTATACTAAAGGGAAAACTATGCAGCTCTTTCTGTAGGACATTCAACAAAATTTACATAAGACTGTGTCAGTTTTTTTGCGATATTAAGTTGCTATAAACCTCCCACAAACCAACACTAGTAACTTATAAATACAATGGTTATTGGTTTTGTCTTTTAGGCCCTGGTTCATTTTCTGTATTAGCTGTTTGACAGCAGTAGTTCTACTCCTGTCACACATTTCTTCCTTATTTTAGTATCCAGGCTAAAAATAGAGCCTGGAGGCCCCAAATCAGATGAGCTGTTCTTATATCAGAAGGAAAGATACCAAACCAAAGAATGCAGTGTACCTTAAGCCTTTTGCTCACAACTGACATATTGTCATGTCTACTCACACATTTCATTGAACAAAGAAAATCATTTGGGCAATTGTGGGACTATGGAGATTGGTAAGTATTCCCCTTCCATAGGAAGACACTGTAAGGCACAGATGAAAGGTAGGAATGTATAATCTTCCAGCAGAGAAGGATGGAGAAAATAATTTCAAACACAGTACCTGAAAGACACAGTATTTTTCTCTTCATAGGTTTACCCTTTAATTTCTACATTAGTTTGCCTATATTGTCACTTTCTATTGTTTAAGTTACTTTGGTCAACCATGGTAAAAATGGTAAAATATTACCATGGTAAACCATGATAAAATATTAAATGGAAAATTCCAGAAATAGTTCATAAGTTTTAAATTACGTTCTCTTCTGGACAGCATGATGAAATCCCATGTTCTCCTGTTCTATCCCCACCTTGTCCAGCATATCCATACTGTACCTGCTATCAACCCATTCTGTTATTATACCAAGTCTTATGGCTCCATAGTGCTTGTGTTCAATGACCTTTATTTCATTAAGTAATGGCCTCCAAGCACAAGAGTAGTGATGCCAAAGAGAAATCATAAAATGCTTCTTTTAAGTGAAAAGGTAAAAGTGCAATAAGATATTTTGAGAGAGAAAAGAGACCACATCATACAACTTATATTACTATATATATTGTTATACTTTTATGTTTTTTATTAGTTATTGTTGTAAATCTCTTAGAGTGCCAGTTTATAAATTAAACTTTATCATTTTTACTAATTATTTATAGGAAAAACACAGTTTACATGGGTTTTTGTACCATTCTCAGTTTTAGGCATCCACTGGAGGTCTTAGAAAGCATTGCCCTCAGATAAAGACAAGACTAATGTATCTATGTTCTTTTTATTATTGTTTCTAATCTCCTAGAAAATGTAATAATTATAATCTTTGAGATGATTAATATTGTTCTCATCAAAGTTTATTTGAAGACCATCTAATTAGCATATTTTCACCATGCATTTTACTATATTCAAATCCTCAAAACCAGCATGGTGTTTCTTTACATGGAGATTCATATTGCCTTTTTCATAATTCATATCCAAACATTTAGAGGACTGTTACATATTCTGTTTTTTCCTATTCAAAAGTTTTTCCTAATTTTTGGTAATAGTACCCAGTTTATTTTGGAAAAATTACTGTTTAACCATTTTCAGTCCCCATGTCTCATTAGAGTATTCTACATGTTCAAGTGTCACAATGATTGGTTCTTCAGTGGGAATATGATTTAACCTGGGCTAATCAGAAAAAAAGATCTGAGTCCGATAATTTTTAAAGGAACTATGGAAATAGATAATCTCTGTTTTTATGGAGTTTATGAACTACCAATATACATTCCTGGAACTAGTGGAGATTCTCTGACTACCATGAGCACGTATGGCTTATATGATAATTCTCCACATGGTGTATGTGGGAGGGAACAGAATTGCTAGCAGCTGAGGATAAAATACAAATATTAGCAGTATTGTTTAAATACTCAGATCCTACCTGACATGAAATTCAATCATCTCGAGTGGTTTGAGTTATTGTTGTTGTTTTCTTCAAGCTGATTTGAGTTGAATTTTCTATTATTTGCAACCAAAGTAGCCTTGCCTCACATATATGGTTGTCTATCATCTTCTGAATTAGCAGTGATATGAACACATTTTCTTTCTGTTTCCTTTCCAATCTCCTTTCTTCTATAAAATTTTTGATTTGGTCACAGTTGTACAAACCATATTTTTCTTTACTCATTTGATATCAAATTCAAATAACCAAAGATTAATTAATAAATCTACTCAATGATAAGAAAGTTTTTTGCTGAATTCCATGATGGCAGAAAACAAAAATTATTTTAACAATTAATGATTTCCTAGATATTATTTTCAAGATTCAAGAGAGGGAAGTGGCAATATGATGACGTCAAGGAAAAGAACAGAACTGGGAAATAGTGGACCTGAGTTAGAATCCTGGCCTGCTGACTAAGGAAAATCATTTAAAATTCATACATATCCTTCTTTATTTTTAAAATGGGAATAACACAAGAAATCTAACAGAGCTATTGTAGGGATCAAACTAAATCATATTCATCAAAAGGATAGGTAAAATTTTATAGAAATTACCATTGTTTTTGCCATTGTGTAACAGTCTAGTCCCAGGATTATCAGCATTTGCTTCACCCAAGAGCTTATAAAAAAATACAGATTCTCAGTCCTACTAAGTAAGAATTTGTAAAAGTAAGGCCCAGAAATGTATGCTTTAAGAAAGGCACTCAGGGAATAATTGTGATAGCTACAGCTTGAAAACTATAAAATTACTGGGAATAACAGAGGCAAGTTGCCTGGATCTCTGCGTATGTGAGTGAGCAGGGTTTAGTGAGTTGTGAGAAGTCCATGTACTGATAACTTTCTGACCTAGCCACAAAATGGGCACTGATTTAATGATCATAAGATAATGGTAAGAGAGATATATAATGAGGCACTATATTTGTGAAAGGAATGTGTGTTAGTCAGCTTTTTGTCACTGTGACCAAAATACCTGACAAGAACAACTTAGATGAGGAAATATTTGTTTTGGATGATGGTTTCAGAAGTCTTAGTTCATGGTCTACTGACTTCATTGATTTGGGCCCAAGATGAGGCAGAACATCATGAAGAGAGGATGTGACAGAAGAGAGCTACTCAACTAATGGCAGCTAGGGAATAGAGAGAGAGAGAAGGGGCCAGGGACAAGTTTAGTCTAAGGCTACACATCCTGTGACATACCCAATTACCACCCAGTTGTCCATTCAGCTGTTGGTGGACTAATCCACTGATGAAGTCAAAGAACTAATCATCACCTGAAAGCTGCACCTCTGAACCTTGTGGTTTTGGAGATGATACTTCCAACACATGAACTTCCTGGGGGACATTCCAGATCCAAACCATAGAAGAACGATATACTATAAGGTGATACAGAATTAAGAAGGAAGGATTCTTGTATACTACAATTTTCTCAGAGAAAAAGATAGTTTGAGAATAAATTCTCCAGAATATTAAAAGAAAGTGGGTAAGTTAAGTGAATAGAATTCCAGATGAAATAGTTATGATGGAAAACAATAGAGAGGGACAAGGTCAGGAATAAATTCAGTACAACTGGAGTGTAGAATGCTTTGAGGGAGACAAAGAAAAATACATAAGAAAGAAGTTTGGGACAAAATAAAAATGGTTTTGGTGACAAGCAAAGGGATTGGGACTTCTCATTGGTCGGGTTTGTATGGGGGGAATGGAGTAGTGAAAGTGCCCAAGTTTCATATCACAGTGGTTAAAAGCATGGTCTTAGTTCTGTCTGGATTGAATCTTAAAGTACTACTTACTACCTGTTTAAATTAAAGAGCAACTTAACCACTCTCTCTCTCAAATATATGGAATGTATTTAGTCCTCAGCAGTTAGCATAATATACTTTTTCTAGTGTAAGCATGGCAAGAGTTACTATAGAATCTTAAATGACCTTAGAAAGCATTGACTGGACTGAAGAAAACAGTCTCGAGGCTGACATTTTTAAATGATGTCCAAAGGAACATTGCAGAACTGAACCACCATGGAAACCTTTGTTCCTGTCATGATCAGGATGTTACAACCAAAAGTCACCATTATATCACTTACATCTAGAATCACAGAAACTCTGCTATAGTTTACAACAGAAATATGGGCACTTACATTTAGTATCTTTTTCAACTTCATTCAGTTCTAGTTCAAGTTTTGCATAAACACTGAATAATGTCTGAAATTTTAGTTGGTTTCTAGTCTGTGGAATGGGGCATATGGATTGTCTTCCTGCAAACCCTGGAAGGCACACAAGGAAGAAGTAAGAATAAAGGTTGAAAGAGCCATCTAGATTATCACCTCTTAACTCCCAAGGTGACTAAGAATTAGATGATATTTTCATCTAATTCACAATGATGATGTTTAACATATAGTAAATACTCAACAAATGGTAGCTTTAAAAATCATGGATTTGAATAAAGAGAAAACAAGCAAATAGAGCCATTTATGAAACAATTTCTATAGTTGAGGAGAGAAGAAATAATACCACAAAAAAAGAAGATGAAAGTTTTAAGTGTAAACAAATTAATAGGTATTCATGCTGTGTCAGAGGCCTCAAGGATGGGAATCAATGATAGAAAATGACAAAGTTTATTATTCAGATTGTTCATTATTTTCAATGTAGCACTACTTGGTTAATTTCAAGAGGTATACTAGAAAGGGGAGCAAATCAAATTCAGATAGGAAAATTGATTATGCATAGCCTTTTTGTGATCTTAGACTCAAATATTGTTGACACAGGCATCTGAAAAGATTTTGTAATTCATTGTTCTCACAAAAATAGTAAATCTTAAAAAAATGTATTAAAGATGTCAATGGTAGATGTATGGAATATTTTAGACCCTAGACAAATGTTTACCTGAAACCAGAAATGAAATTAACATGCTGTTTTTTTTATTTCATCAATTTAAAATATTTTAAGGTACAAATTATTTGCAGAAAGTACTTTGAGTCTGTTTTAAACTGCAGGATATTTATTTCTCTGAAAAATGATTCCTAGCGAGACCAAAGAGTATATTGAATCCAAATGCTCGCGAGGATGTCCAGCTTAACCATAAGTCCAGTGGCAGAGTTCGTAGTGTTTTTCTACAGTTTAGAAGGGGAACCTATCATTCACTTAGTACCTCCTTCATGTACTTGGCACATGAATAACGGCCCTTTTCTCTGATCTCTAGTCAGGGCCTTTGGCTCTCAACCTTCTGCAGGCTTCTGTTCATAGCCCTTCCCCCTCCTCCTTTCTTCTGCTTACATGCAAGCCAAGCAGGCTAGTCAATTTAACTAATGCCTTTACAGATCACTGTTTTGTGCCTGCTGCAAGGGTTTGTTTACTGCAAAGTGTTGGTGTTTTGGTTACCCTGATTAATCCTCTAAGGGATGCTGATTCTTCAAGTAGTATTCAAAACTTATTTAATATTGTTCTAATTTCTAAACCCATATATGATGGCAGATTAGAGGAATATTTCACCTTTTCTCTTAAGAACATTCACTGTAAGTTTTTCTATGTATGTTTTCTTATGTACAGGAATAAAAAGCACAAGTTTAATGATGAAAAATTTAGATATGATGTGAAAGATTAGAAAATATTTATACTGCATCAATAGATCATTATTCAATGTAGTTATATAAAAATATAATATGAAATGAGAAAATGAACATTTATTGAGCATCTTTTCTGTACCATTCATTGTGTGGAACACTGTACATATATTTTCCCAATTATTCCTTTGAAAAATATGTTAAAGACTAGTATGTCCATTTTATAGATGGTAAACTGAGGCTTAGAGAGATCAAGATTAGCCCAATGTCACTCACATATAGCTAGGAAGAGCAGTGAAGTTATTCAAATCAAGCAGCCTGATTCCGGGCTCAGAGGAAGTGTGTGTGTGTGTGTGTGTGTGTGTGTGTGTGTGTGTGTAATGAGCTAAGATCTTAATTTCTCAATGCTAATATGAAATTGATTCACTAAGTAGTTTCTTGGGGAAAGCAAAAAGCAAATACTAAATGTTGCAACAGATGGAGTGCTAGTTTGTTGTCTTATTCTACCCTTTGGATGTTTCATACTGCTGCTTTCTGCTTCAAAATTTCAGAGAGAAAAGTCAAAATTAGGAAAAGTAAATGAGAAAGAATAGAATCATAAGGGACCAATCTATCAGAAAAACACATTCAGGCAATTCTTCAAAAAGAAAATGAAAACAGAATACTAAAATCCTTTTTAAGAACAAGAGTTTTAAGGAAAAAATTGTTCATCACATTCTTTACATAGAATTTTTGTAATATGTGTTATAATATCTGTCTGAAGCATACGTTTAGCATTTCTTGCACCTGCAGTATTGGGCGACTCCTCTATCTGTTCTCTGCTTGAGTTAAGATACAAGGAATAAGAAAAAGGAGACATAAAGGAACAACAATGAAATGAAATTTTCATTTAAAGTTCCACATTCTTTTCTAGGCCTGGTACTCCCTAAGCCAGTCTCTTTCCCAGGCCTGTTACTTGCAAGTCTCTAGGAAATCCATAAATCTACCTCTAAACTGTTAAACACCAATAAATAGATTAAGAGATGTATGATATCTCCAGGAACCTATAATTTAGGGAACATTCTAGCATTATCTATTAATCAGGATCCTGAGATTGACCAGACTGCTAGAAACTGTCTTCAGATCACCAAACCTTAGAGATCCTGCATACTGTCCCATACCCACCCTTCACCAAGTTTCCTTTAAAAGTATATGCACATTTCCCCTTGAATGTATATACTCTCCTTAATAATCCTCTCTAGGTCTGAGAATATAGCTCAGTTGGTAGAGTGCTTGCCTAACATGCACAAGGCCCTCGGTTCAATCCCCAGCACCACCAAAACAAACAACAAAAAAGAGCCTAAATAATCCTCTGTGTATCCTCCTGATGTGTGCTCAAATTTTTTTCCATCATGTGGACCTAGGACCCCACTGGTCCTGGGTTGGGTTTCACCTTTCTCTCCAGGTACTCCCAGGACCAGTGTTTCTGAGACCTCTTTCCTGTGACTCCTTACTTTCCTCCTCCTTTGAATATTTCATCACACATAATTGAGAAAGCTGTAGCTGTAGTCAATGAAATACCTATTCCAAGCCTCTGGGCAAGCAGAGTTTGTTTCCAGTGTGTTTAGTTTTCCTGGAAGTCATTTTGGACATTTCAAGATAAAGACACATGAGCTATTCGCCTGCATCTTAAGCTTCATCCCATCAAACTAATCTCATAATCTAGTGGTCACTATCGGGGAAGGTGTCCATGCAACTTCCCTTTGATTTCTTACCATTTCCAGATTTTACAATAGCTGGTGGCCCACTGAACTAGCTAAAGGCCTTTGTCCTGATTAAATCCCAGGAAATCTTTTCCGTCTTCCTTTGGCCCAACTATGACAGTGAAATCAGCTGAAGGGCCTGGCCTGGCAGGTATATCCTTAGTGATTATGTAATGTCACTTTCTTGATGATTAACCTGAATAAATCATGCTGGTATTTTCAGCAGTGATATCGCTGCCCTTTATATCTTATCAATTTTCAGAGCAAGAAGAAATTAGCCTGGTCCTCCCATTGATCTTGTGAGGAAAATTGTACTTCACAGAAGGGGTTCTACTGATAAACAATGAACTCTACAAATAACTCCACTGGTTTACTTTTAATCAATAAAGTTCTTGCAATGCATAATTCTAGTGATCAACTTAAATCACTGTGCCTATAACTGTTGTTTTCAAAACCTTTTTAATCTAATTGGAAAATCTTCCTTTGTACTAATAATAAACACTCACTATACTGTCTGCACCTAATTGAGCTACTATATTTATGGGTGTTCCCTAACTGTTTTTCCCCTCTTTAATCAGACAGACTGCTTTATGTCTTTAACTAATGAAACCTAAGAATCCACCCAGAAGATCTGATGGAATGTCACTAGTGAATAAATCTTCATTAACCCTGGCAGGTTCCAAACCTGGTCTCCATACTGACTCAATTACAGTATCACAACTGTACTCTTGTCAGATAGTAAACACCTTTTCCCCTTTTCATTCAAATAATGTCTTCATCTGGAAGGAGGAGTCTATGCTGACCTGATAAATGGAAGCAGAACCTTCTGGCTGGTATGGATCAAGCCCATGGCATCTGATTGTGGTCACCACAATTGCTGTTTCCACTTTCCTCTGGCAACTATTCTGCTTCTGGAACTTTGCCAGTGCAAAAACATACTTCTACTTAATTCACTATAAGTGAAATGGCAAGCCAAATGTTTGCTATCCAAATTTACAAAAGAACAGTATATATCCCAAAATACTATTAGGAGAAAGAACATCCAACAATTGGTCTTTATCCCAATAGGAAAGTTTATTGGAAAATTAGGTTGGATTTCTTAAATGCATTGCTTAACCTAAGGTCAGTGCAAATGGAGTTAGATGGTACTAAGCTTGGAAGAGTTACAAAGCTGGCACCTGTCTGTGAGGACTTCATTAACTATATTCATAGTAAACTGACTAAGAACTTATTTCCCTATACTGTTCTCAGAAACACTGACAGATGAAGTTGATTTTGAAGGTTTCTTTTTATCCCTCCTACTTCATTTTAAAATATGACCTTATTGATATCATTCATATAATTCCAAAGAACTATGCCACTCACTAATGACTTGGATACATACAGTTAATAAAAAGAAAAAATGCACTGACAAGCAGGAGCTGGATCCTAACATAAAACACATTATTAGCCAAGAAAATAAGTTTAATTCTTATTTAACAAATGCTTGTGTAGTATTTACTGGGTTCCCATATATCTTCTAAACTGTTGGGTCTTTAGCCCCCTGCTCTTCTAGACCAGCGACAAGGGAAGGGTACACTCCCCAACAAGGCCAACGGGAAAGGCCAGCTGGGGGTTCCCTCAGGCGGAGGACAATCAGACACAATCAGGGAGACCAGTCACAGCAGGACTCGTTTATTGAGGAAGTCACACAGCTTTATGTAGGGTGAAGGCTAGGTGGGAACCAGTCAGCTTAAAGGTCAGCAAGCACAGGGGGTTCACGCAGGTGAGAGTCCATAGGACTATATGGCAAGCATGAGCTGATCACGTTTTCAGGAACTGTTGTTAACCAATCCCTGAAGGTGGTCCGATTTATCGTCATTAACTTTGAAACCGCCTTTGAGGCCTTGATCTTGCTCACCTGCCAGGAAGTAAGGAGTCAGCCTGAGTTAGTTAACCTGTCATTAGTCCCAACATCTAAACATTTACAAATTTTATTCTTCCAAAACAATGCCAAGAGGTTGATCTTCTTGAAAAATCACATTTTCCAGTCGTGGGAACAAAAACACAGAGCATTAAGTTTCTTGATAGAGTTCTATAACAAATAAGAGGCAGAATGGCATTGGAGTCCAGAGAGACAGGTTAATGCTGACCAGAAAATTAATGCTTTTTCCTCTTTCTTTGCACAAGTGAATACTTGATTCTGAGTTCTAGCATATATGGCAAAAATGGAGCATAATGATACTTCAAGGTATCTGATATTTAATTATAAAATTATGTCTTATACTTATTCCAGAGAACTCTAGTGCTATGATTTAGATGCTGTTTGTCCCAGTAAAGATTCACATATTACAGGTTGGCTTTCCAGGGTGGTATTTTCTGGAGATGGCAGACCCTTTTAAGAGGAGGAGCATAGTGAGAGGTCCTTCAGTCATTGGGGATGTGCTCTCAGAAGGGATTAAGGCATTTTTTAAAGGATACTGGTTAGTTCTTATGAGAGGGTTGTTACAAAAGTCTAGTCCCAGGTCCAGACAGTCCTCTGGATTTCCTGTCAGACGATATGATCACCTGCTCCCACCATGCTTTCCAGCTGTTGCCATTTACCATGAGGTGATACAGTCAACAGGGGCTGTCACTAGAGCTGCATAGAATTTTGTGCCCTCATCTTAAATCTTCATTTGTAGCAACCAAAAATTGCTAATATACCTAGTCTCTCACAATGATCATCCATAAAAGTTTCCCATGAATTTATCGAAACATTTCCTCTACTATAATTCCCTTGGAAATTCAGAAAGCAAGTTAAAATCTTTGAGAAGATGTATAATGAAGACATAAATATAAAAAGGGGTTATCTAGTATTTGCAGACCTATTTAACAGAAGTATGTCTTCTTGAAGATTTTGTATAATCTTGCAGAACTAGTGTCTCACCATGAATCCTATTTATGAAAAGTCTTATTACATTCTTGTTTCATGTGGGTTCTTCAAAGGGCACTAAATGATACATTCAACATTTCCTTTATACAATTCCCAAAAATCAAATGCCAAACTTTTTTTCCCCTGTGGCCTAGCTATCATCAATTCCCCACCCCACTTGATTTAATTTTTAGCACTAAAATACAATGTGTTAAAGATGGTATGGAGGGAAACTGAACTACATGTAATATTCCTGTGGTCAATAGATAGAATGAAGAAGTAATACAGGAGCCACTTACTACAATTTCTAAGATTATAGCTGATCAAATATATGTGCCAGATTACTTGCCTTCCAACTGAAATTTTAGAATGCATTTGTTTGTTTGTTATTCTGCAATCCCACAGTGCTGGGGACTCGAACCCGGGTCTCCAGCATGCAAGGCAGGCACTCTACGAGACAGGCTACATGGCCTGCTGCATTTGTTAACATAATCTTAAATCATGTTTTAAAATGGGGTACAGCTTCTTTAACCCACAGTATAGAAGTTTTGTTTCCATAATGGAGGTCATTTTTCCTCAGCATTGACTTTCAGACCCTTGTCTTTTTTGCAAAGTTGCTATAACCTTCTTTGAGTTAATAGTTGACTTTTCTATTGACCCTACAGTGTATCCATGCAAACTTAGGAAAAGTCTTATTTTTCTCTTTTGTTCTTTAATATTCTTCAGTGGTTAAAAGTATGAGTGTCACACTGCTCAGAATGGATTTGGAACCCAGTTTCTATTTGTCATTGTCTGTGACTTTGACACAAGTTATTTTGTATCGACAAGTCTCTGATTTTGTTTCCTTGTTGTTTTGCATCAGATTGCCTTGCTATAACATAATGATCATCTGACATATTAGAGCCCATTTTTCCTTCCCCAGGTCTGACATGATTAGGATGGCTGTCTCCTAAAAGTTATCCAAAAGAAGTAGCATTCATGAGTCATTGGGGGCCCCTGAGTGTGCAACCTGGACTAGAATCATTGAATAGTTCATCTTTTCACCTTAGAACAGATGGAAGCAGCTTGAGTAAATGATAGACAGAAGGAGAACAGACTTCATTATACCCTCTGAGTTAATATTGACCTGGGAAAATATGATGATTTCAAAGTTTGTCCTGATAGCTGAGAAAGTCTTCTTAATTAAAGGTAATGTTGAAAAAGTGGCTATTCCCAAAAATTCCTGCTCACCTGCCATCTGCTGCTGATAAAGATATGTCAATTAAAGAATGTTAAGAATAAGTTCTAATTACCTTCCTACTTCTGTATTTGTTCCCTTGATGCTCCTTGATAACCTTAATTGAAGCCCACATGTGAATCACATCTTCTGTTTCAAGCCAACTCCCCGCCTGGATATGAAGAAATCATCATAAATTCAGAGTTGCCCTCTGCTAAGTGTCTGATGTTAAGGATATAGTCTTAGATTTCTACTTTTCTGTGGCTACTCATCATATTTTACCTTAATTATTCTAAATGATGTAGTGTTGATAGTGGTTCTACACTGAATGCCCTAGGAATGACAGTTATCAATTGTCCTAATCCTCTTTGGTGAACCTGATGACATAGTGCAAGTGGCAGCTTTTCTCACCAAGCCATGCATATTGAGATTTGTGTGGTAATATATTATTGGTATCAATTCTTCTTTCAAAAGTCATTGAAACAAATTAGAGAATCCATTTGCACAGGGAAACTCAATTTCCTGTGCTTTGGGAATAGCCAAAAAAGAACAGAGTAAAGAAGAGCAACTTTATTTTGGAAGTAATTTAAGACTGCCGACTCTCTGGTTGTACAGGAAAAACAGCCTGTTTGTTCATTAGTGCCACATAAAATGATGGCATTCCAATTCTGCATTGTTTTGGAGTTTTGGTGGAGAGAGTCACCTCACTGCACTGACCAGAAAAGTACAAAACAATTGTTTCACTGAGGCAATCTTGAACACTTCTCCACAAGTGGTGCCTAGAATCCACAGAAGATCCCCAAATATCTTAGTTTATAAAATTTATCTATATTGAGCATCTGTTCAATTTTTTCAGTAATTATTTTAACAAAAGCTGCGGAGTCAGATTCTGATAATTTTCCACTTTATCACACAATCAAAAAAATGCAGCAACATGCAGGCAGTTATTCTTCAAGGAGCACTTATAGGAGCAAAACCATATGTTGTACTTATTTGGGATAATTGTAAATCTTTAAAAATCTAAATGTCATTGTCTTTAAAATGTTGTTAACTCCAAAACAAACAATTTAATGTGAACAACTCAACACCTAGAATGTCAATGTGCAAACAGTTAATTAGGTTTATGCGTGTATTCATGCAAATAAGTACAAATGGCTTTTATGTGCTTGCATAAATAATCGTGGTAGGGCACTGAATTAATACACTTACAAATTTCCACCAGGACTTCAAGTCTTTGAATTTTAGAATTAAGTCTTCAAGATTATCTAGTTTAGATATTCTCAAGTTTGTCAATGCATTATAAGCTTTGGAGTTAATTTTGCATATACCTCAGCCCTACATTTTAGACTCTCATTCATTAAGTCTTTTCAATAGGAATTTGGTATTCATGGATGTAGATGTTTCCCAGATCATCTGTTGGAATCTGCAGTCATTTCCTAGAGCTACCATAACAAATTTCCACAAACTGTATGGGTTCAAAACAAAAAGTTATCCTCTCATAGTTCTGAAGGCTAGAAGTCCAAAATCAGGGCTCTATCAGAGCCATACTCCCTCTGACGGTGTTTGGGGAGATTTTTTCACCTGGTTCATCCTAGCTTCTGTAGTTACTGACCATCCTTGGTATCACTTGGCTTGCAGCTGTGTCACTCTATCCTGTCCCTGACTTTGTTGCCACATGGTCCTCTTCCCGGTGTATTTATGTCTCTACATCTCTTCTTGTATGTACACTTTCATTGTATTTAGAGACCAACCTGATCCAGAATGATTTCATATAAACTTATCTATATTTCCAAAAAAGGTCACGTTTGCAGTTACTAAGGGCTAGCAATTGAACTTATTCTGTCATAAGGATGGAGTGACACCATTCAACCCAAAGTGAAAATTGGTGATCTAGGTTCTTTATAACTCACTGATATTATTGGGTTTGAAATAAAGAAGTTAAGCAACTTATATTGATTTTCTCTTTATCTGTAAGTCTTACCCAAGTTAAAACAATAGTTTTATTTTCTAATAGCTCCTGAGGTTCAGGAATCTAG
Organism: Sciurus vulgaris; assembly: GCF_902686455.1. Taxonomy (NCBI): domain Eukaryota; kingdom Metazoa; phylum Chordata; class Mammalia; order Rodentia; family Sciuridae; genus Sciurus; species Sciurus vulgaris. Next base: position 62,139,479 of record NC_136469.1, read on the forward strand.
GAGCACCGTAGTTGGACGATTATACTCAGGTTCTCTCATAAGTTTAATTGGAATTATAGTCTTTGACATTGGAGGACCCACTTTCAATCACACTTAGTTCCTCATCCTCATTTGGCAATAGTCCTCAACTCATTATCACAAAGAAATGTGCCGTATGTGACACTTAGCATTCACCAGAGTATGTGATATAAAATAGAGAGAAAAAGAGATTAAGTAAGGCAGAAACAATAGTACATTGGGTGACCTAATCTTGGATGTGACATACATCACTTCTGCCAAATTTGCTTAATCATACAGAATAACTCTGGTGCAATACTTGTCTATATACAATATCAGCAGATATGGATCAGTGGAGCCATCTTGGAAGTCAGCCACCATGATAAGTAGTCAACAATTCTGCCTTCAGGGCTAGGAGAATAAACCATTATTATTCAAAGTATAATCCAAGGGTCAGCATAACTTGGGAGCTCAGTAGAGATTCATCTCAGGCCTCACTCCAGACTTATTGAATTAGAATTACACTTTAATAATGTTCCAGCAGATTTGTATACACGAAGTATTTTCAGAAGCACAAGGTCAGAATGAATTGCTGATTATAATATATTGTACTTTTCAAAGTAATTTCCTTAGGTGATAGCACCTAGTCCAAAGAGACTTGTCATTGCTGAAAATCTACCATAAACTTTGGGTCATGTCGCAACACATGAGGAAATCAGTATCTTTCCATTGTGTCCATACTACTTTACTATACTCGTGGTGGTATTTTATCTACTGTATTAATTTTAACAGAGTTGACACAAAAGATTTTCTTAGTTTTGAAATGTCTTGAGTACACTTGAAAAGTAAGAATTCATTCTACAGTAAGAATGTTTAGAGTGTATTGCATCTTCAGAGCTCTTCCCCAAATCCGAATGCTATTTTCAGGACTAACACTATGCATTTCTAGTCTTTCAGTGTATTCTGAAGGAAAGATTGTCATCATCTTGTCCTCAAATAACTTGAACTAAGTGGCTTACTGAATCTAATTATAAGTACAATAAAACCCATACCAAAATCAAATGCAAGTTATACTCACTCAGGCCACTATACTAGCAACCCAGCGGAAAAGTGGAATAAAGTTTTCAGGGTGAAAAATGATATTTGTTAAATATTATATTATTTTTTAATCCTTTTCAATACTATAATTATCATATGATCAAAACTTCTATGATATGTTAAGAAGGACAAAAAAGTCACATTGTTAAAAGAGTGTCAATGAAAATTTAGAAATGACCCAGATGTTGACATTTTTAGTTAGCTTTCAAATAACTATGACCAAGTATGTGACATCTTCTAGAGAAAAAGTTTAGCATAAGAGAACAAGAAAGAGCAAAGATAGAGTAAAACTAATAGGATCCCTAAGGGAAAAAAATAATAAAAATCTTGGAGAATTTGTTTGATGACCTAGTGTAAACTAGGTGCAAACAGGAAAGAGGCAGTACATAAAAACTGATATTAATAGAATGTATCAAATCTGAAAACTGAACCTTGACACAAAATTCTCAACAAAATATTAGCAAATAAAATTAGGCAACATTTAAGGAGGATAATACATCATGATCAAGCAGAGTTTATCTCAGGAATGCTAAATCTGTTCAGCACTAAAATTTTTACCAATTTTATGCATCATGTTAAGAAGAAAATATAAAATAATTTCAATACTCTCAGAATAGACGTTTGATAAAATTCAGCACCCATTTTAATACGAATTTTCAGGAAATGATAGATAAAATGGAACTTCTTTGGTTCCGTTGATTTAGGGCATGTATGAAATTCTATACCCAACATCATAGTTAATGATGAGACTGGAAATAATGCAAGGATATTATAAGGATATAAAATAATGCAATTATATATTGTAACCACAGGTTCTCACCAAGTATTATGAAGCATTCTTATTCAGAAAGGTCTTGACCTATAGTTGTTCCCACTCTCCCACCTTAGCAATTTGAGGATAGGCACATTATAGTGATAATTTCAATCTTTGATATCCTCCAAGGTCTCGGGACTTCATTTCATTAATCCATAATCCACTATACTGTAGGCACTGTGCTTAGTGATGGAGTACCATCGATAGTTGTTCTTAAAGAAAATGTAGGCATGTGGAAGAGTGCAAATAATAAACAGGAATTTATAGTGCAGGTTGCATGTTATAATAGAAATAAGCAGAGGCTACCAAGCAGCACAAAGAAAATGGAAAGGGAACAGGGGAAGGAAAGAAAGTCTTCTAGGTGTGGGTGAATATTAGTCTTGATTTAACTGCTAGCTAGTAGGTTCTTGCTATAAGATCCAAATCACAAGCACTAAACCCAGTGTAAACAGAAGATTTTCCCAGAGACACTATGTGCACTTTGTCTTCTTTATTGGCCATAAGCCAGAGAAAACATGGGAAATATATTCATTTATCCCCACTGGAAAGCAAGGGAACATTTATCCAGCCTAAGCCCAACAAGATTCAATGGTACAGTAAAATGGACTGTCAGACTTTCTCTCAAACTTGGGTACTGTATATAACCACTCATGCTGATCAGTTCTTCCTGGTCTTGGTACTGTTCCTACCTTGTCGGGAACCATCTGACATTCTCATAATTTTCTGTTTTCACTATTCCCAATTCATGCACGTTTAGATGTTTCCACAGAAGAAAGCAGAAGTCAAGAGGTGTATTGACAGAAGGAATCACAAATGCAAAATTTCAGAGTTAAAAAAGAGGATGGCTCTTTCAGGAGACCGTATGTGCTTCACAATGTCTTGAATTTAAGTGATGAAGGAGGGAAGTGAAAGTGGTAGGGGTGGAGCTGGAGAGGGAAGCAGGAGCTGGGTCATAAAAGGGCATGGAGATCACACTAGGGAGTTTACACTTTTATTTCCCTTAGGCCAATGGAGAGCTATTGAAGGGCTTTAAGAAGGGAATTGTGTCACTGCATGATTCACTTTCATTTAAGAAATATTACTGTAGTGACAATGTCAAAAGTGAGCTTAAGGGGCAAGATAGGAGTCTTGGAAACCATTTAGGAAATTGTTACCATGGTGGACTGCAAAATGATGATGGTATAATTCAAGGTGCTGGTGCTCAGGTGGAGAAAAAAGGGCAGATTCCAGATTGAATAGATAGCACTTAGTGGTTAATTGGACATGAGTAGTGACATAGGATAATTATGTTTTAGCCCTTCCTCCCTCATCATTCATCAAAGGACATTTTTGTAATGCTGTATGTAACCCTCCTACATTTTATACTTCTTCCCAAAAGCATGCATTTCTTCTCAATTACCTGTTAAAAGCCTGAAAGTGTTCATCCATTTATAATATTTTTTATTGTCAGTTCTTAAGACAGCAAAAATAAAATGTATCTTCGAACAAACTATCATACCACTTTCTAGCATAAAACCCTGAATGTAATATTCAAGCATACATAAGATAAATATAAGAAGCAATTTTCATCTATTGTAAGCTTTACATGTTTATTTCAGTGGAACTTGAACTAAAAGAAGTGTAAGGAAAGAGATATTTCAAATTATTTTCTGGTTAGCCTAAATCACCCAAATTCTCTCTTTACATTAATATCTATTACTGAAAATCTTTTAAAAATTAAGTAGTTGCTTCCCTGCCTTACTAATTATACCATACTAAACATAATGTAATTTGTGATGAGTCAAAGATATTTTCATATTCTTGTCATTATTATAAATATCAATGATTAATCACCCTTCAACCAACTATTTATTCAGTAATGACTTGATCCATTAAGCATACCAAAGGAGGAGTAAGATCAAATTTTTTTAGGAAACTAATGACATGGTATACATAGTACATAAAATAACATAGATTCAAGGGAGAATTTTAGATTCAGCTTTCAAAATCACTACTGAATACAGACAGTGTATGTGGGGGAAGAGGGGAGCATTTAATTTATGGGACTAGAAAAAAACAGTAGGGTAAGGGCCTAAGGAAAGAGCATGCCTGGTAGGTTCCAGGAATAGCAAGGAGGTAAGTAGGACCCGAATGAGCCAGGGGAGGTAAAGGAGATAAAGTCTGAGAAAAAACGAGCTATAGTGGTTTTAAAATAGGACTCCCAAGTTATTTGACACTTCTCCATTTGACGAAGAAGGCTCTGATCCTATCCCTTGAGTCTAGACTTGGTGACTGACAAGTATCATATGGCAGGAGTGGTGCTGTATCATTGGGCAGGTCTAGAACCTAAGAAAAGGGTGCCACCTTCTTTCTGCACCTTGAGATGCTTGTGCTTGAAATCTAGCTGCCAGGCCATTGGGAGCACATCCACATGGAGAGGCTACCTGTGTGTCGTGTCCAACAAACTACTAAGCCAGCATCAACTGTGAGACTTGGAATCAAGCAAACCTGTCAGGTGATTCCAGCCCCACCAGCCACCATCAGATGAAATTCAAGAGAGAACCTGAGTAAAATCACCTGGCTAGACTAAATCAACTCCAGAATTATGAGGTGTAATAACAAAGTATTGCTGATGCTTTCATTCATTGGGTGATTTGTCACACAGCAATAGATGACTAATTATAATAGAAGGATCTGCACATAGAAAGGATCTTTAGGCCATCATAAGGCCCTGACTTTGAGTGAAAGAAACTGTCAACTTTGAGCTGAAAATTGCTTTAATTTGATTTATGTTTTTAAAGAATCACTATAATGCTGATAAGACAAAAAACACCTTCAGAGTAACAGGTGGAAGAAAAGGAAATTAGGCCACTGATGTAACTGAGGTGTGAGTTCAGTGTCTCGGACCAAGGTGGTAAACACTGGTCACCATCAGGATATATTTAAAGGTAGATTTAACAAGACTTCCTGAAACTATTGATGTGGGTGTATCCCATTTTTATAGCTGCAGTTTCCTGGGAGTGAACCTTATTGTAAACATTTTCTCTTTGCACAGAGCATATGCTCACATTTATGACTTTTGTCTTCCTTTTTATTAGCAATTTAAAGGGAAATGTTGTTCAGGAACTTGTTTTTTCCTTATATTCTATGGTACCTATTTTGTCTGGTCACTGGTGGCCACTTTTACATCTTTCTATAAACTTTTACAAATAAGTGGTCCCTCTTCCCTCTTTGTTTAATGTAAGATAAATGAAAATTAGAGAAAGAGTGGGCTAGATGCTACCTGGAGCCCACCTAAATATTTCCACCTGATATCTAGCACCTAAGGGAGAGTTTTAATTAGATGACTACTGTTCTCACAATAACACTGGGAAACTTCTACTTCAGCAGATCACTTTGTTCAATAAAAATGAAATATATAATTAAGGCCTCTGGGAAACTATGCACATTTGATAGAAGTTTCCATATTTGTTACACTCTTATAAAAATGCATCATGTCAATGCAACTGCATTAAATTATAGCTTTTCTTGTATGAGTACTTTGTTCAAAAATGGAGAAAAGAATGAGTAAGGGCAAAGGCCTCAGAGGTAAAAAGTAACAGTAAATGTAAAAGTAATACAAAATAACAGAGGAAGGAAGGATTCTGTGATTTCAGGTATGGGTGTGTTTAGGAAAGAAGGGCTAATAAAAGTATGAACTGTCATCACAAAGACAAACCCTCTGGGACCAGCTGCTCACAAGCTTTCCTCTCACACTGAAAGGTGAACATAAGGCTTGAGGTATGTGTCACATCAATTCAGAGCCTGATTATTGAATCACTTCAGTAATCATTTGCAGGACTTTCACACATAACCTCCCAACCAGGAGGACAACCAGTCCATCAGGTAATACTTAATTTTGCTGCATGAAATTTCAAAATTCAACCTATGAGACATGAAATAAGAGATCCCTTATAACTTGAATCTGAAAAGATTAATTATGGAAAATGGGAATGTAATATTTTTACTTTGACATTTAAAGATAAGAATGACTAAGTCAGAATTGCTATAAAATTGTGAAAAGGAAAATTTGATGTCTGGTTAAAACAGCTGATGGACCATGTGCAACACCATTTCAGTGGGGAGGCATGTAGGAAGCGAAGCATGAAAATATAGTAGAGCATCATCCAAGAGCCACTTGAAGAACCTTTTGAAATTATAACCTAATTAGGCCTCTGGGAAGAGGCTGCCTTGCCAAATGCAGGTATTCATTTATCACATTCTGAAATATCATTTTATTCTCTTCATTATTCAAATGTATGTATAGAGAATAAGCTTTGGAATACATGTTGTCAATTAGGAAAAAAAGTGAAGCACCATATGGTGGGAAGAATTTTTGGAGTTCTAGACCTTCCTTTGTAATTAACATAAAAACCTGGGCAATTCGTGACCTGTCTGGTCACAGTTTTCCCACCAGTAAAACTTCAGTTTAAACACCCTCCTCCCACATTTCTCTCCAGCCCCCTGTTTATTGAGGTTAGCTCACCTTACACTGTAGTGGGGAAATGTGAGTGTTGGACCTTGACTGATTTGACTTGCACAGCACCCAGCATCTCTGGTCTCCACTCATGACAATGCTGGCTACCTTGCAGACTCCTCTCTGGCATGCAGCCTGCTGTCCATAGAGTCACTGCAAAACTCCAGGTAGACCAGGCCTTCATTCCTCTTTGTTATTTATGTCCTTTGGATAATATCAAGACCACAAGGTAGTAGACTCAAGGAAAATGCTTCACTGAAAAACTGGAGTACATTAAAAGGCTAATTATTATAAAGGAGAGCAGAGGTAAATATTATACATTCAATAATATATTTTCCATAGAAAGTTCTGCTCAGGGAGAAAATACAGCCATCCCACACCCACCATCCATGTTTTCACCTTCCACAGTTTTAGATGCCTACAGTCAATTACAGTCCAAAAATATTAAATAGAAATTTCTGTAAATAATTCATAAATTTCTGAGTAATGTGATGAAATCTCACAACATTTCATTCTGTCTTGCCTGGAACTGGAATTGTCCTTTCTCCAGCATAACCATTCTGTTTATGCTCCCTGCCCATTGGTCACCTTGTATCTGCCTGGTTATCAGCTCAACTATGATGCAGGCTCAGCTGTGCATTAACCCAGTGCATTAGGCTAAGTCCGTGTCAGAACACCTGCACCATCCACCTCACTTCATCTCATCATGTAGGCATGGCACCATCTCACAGGGTCACAAAGAGAAGAGTGGGTATAGTACAGGAAGATATTTTAAAGAGAGACCACATACACATTATTTTATTATGTTATACTATTATAATTGTTCTATTTTATTATTAGTTACTATTATTAATCTCTTCCAGTGCCTAATCTATGAATTAGATTTTATCTTAGGTATACGTGTAAAGGACAAAACAGCATATGTAGCATTCAGTACTATTTTCAGTTTCAGGTATCTTCTGGGGGGGGGGGGGGTCTTAGAAAGTATCCAGGGGGACTACTATATCACTCAGGAGTACATCTTTCTTCTTTAGCCTGGCTTCACAGCTCTTGGGCTCCTTAGGACAGTGGATTTGGTAGCTAAGAAAGTATCTGAATTTCAGGTCCCTTCAGCAAGTGTAGAAAAGCCTCTTTCAGATTCTAATGCTTTTTGTAGTAGTGTAAAGTACAGTAACATTCATCTCCAGAACTTTTACTTTTAAATTGCTAATGGTTACATGTGTGTGATTATCACATTTACTCACATCTCCCCCAAACAAGTTTTGTTCCTTCATTTATTCATTCATTCTTTAAGTATTGCATGAGAGCCTACTCTGTCAGGTTAATAGTGAAATGGAGACAAGTAATTTAAGCAAGAAAATGCTTGATTTTGATTAGTGCTCTTAAGATATTAAACAGATAAAGGAGTGAGTGTTGCATAGGAGGTGCTACGATAGGGAAGATGATTAAGAATGATCTCTGAGAAAATGATATCTGAGATGAAATTTTGTCCATAAAATCAGGATAATAAAATTATCTATCTTGAAGATTTGGTGAGTATTAAATGACATAATGTGTTCAAAGTGATTACTGCTATGTGACTCATAGCACTCAATAAATATTAGCCATTATACATAATATTATCATTATTCTTCATAACTTCCTGGCAAGACAGGCAGAGAAGAAACCATTGATTCTACATATATAGATGAGGAAACTAACTCAGAGGGGTTGAAAGACTTTTCTGGGTCCACACCAATATTAAATGTATTAAATATTAAATTAAAGATAGGACTTAAATCCCAGTATTTTACCTATTACTCCAATGCTCTTTCATCACACAAACTTAAGTTGCTCCGAAGCAGTGCTACTTTGTCCATCTATCTCTCCATCCACATTCATCCACCTATCTAACAAGTAGCTTTAAAAATTGACTAGCACAACTGTGGGGCTGGCAAGTCTGAAATTTGTAAGGCATGCTGGGAGGCTGCGTATGAGTTCATGTCATGGTCTTTAGTCCAAAGTTTGTCTGGAAATAGGTTGTCCTCTTTTGCACGGGATCTCAGTCTTTCAGTTTAAGGTCGGCAATGGTCTGAATGTATGTGTCCCTCCCAAATTCATACCTTGAAACCTAATCCTCAATGTGATAGCGTTAGAAGGTGGGACCCTTGGAAGGTGATTAGGTCATGAGGCATCTGCCTCATTATTGCCCTTATTAAAAAAGACCCCAGGGAACTAGCTAAACTTTCTGCCATGTGGGGACATCAGAAAGTGTCTCCAGACATCAGAAAGTGACACTAGAAAGTGTCATGTATGTGAAAGAGGATTGTCATCAGACAGAATCTGCCACCTTGATCTTTAACTTCTCACCCTCCAGAACTATGAAAAATAAATTTCTGTTGTTAGAAGCTATGCAATCTAAGGTATTTTGTCATATCAGCACAAAAGGACTAAGACAAGGCCTTCGATTTACTGTATAGGCCTGACCATATTATGGAGGGTAATTTGTTGATTGTCTATGAATTTCAATGTGTATCTAAGAAATAACTTCACACGACAACATCTAGACTGTTCTTTGACCAAATAACTGGATAACCTTAGCCTAGCTAAATTTACACAGAAGATTAAATCATTCTGTCTACCTATCAATCAATCAATCAATTAATGCATACTACCTTTTGCCATGGAACTTACATTAAACTTGTGAACAAAAGAAAGCTTGCTTTAGTTTAAGCTTTGGGTTTAGGAATTAGAAGCACTCAGATTCCTGACAAGTCATCTTCCATGGATGCTTCTTGACAGAAAGTGCTTTTGGTTCTAAATGCTATTATAAATCATATTTTATTTTAGCTGTGTGTAACACTGTGAATATGCACCACTGTTTCAGGTATCTGGTATAACTAGTCTGATTCTGTTACTTCAGCTCAAATGAATACAAAAAAGGAAGTGTTTTCACAAAATGATTTTCCACTAACTTGGTCTATTATTATAATGCCAAAGAGACCCCACAGAGGAGAAAACTAGCTTTCCTTTTCTCTGTATGGTGGTAATGGTTTGCTTCTTGTCCATTCATTAAATTATATAAATCAAAAATTGTTTTGTGTTTGTTAAAGAAGTTAGTTGTTCAAATAAAACATATCTAATGCATTCATTGATTTTATAGTATAATACAAAGAACCTTATTATAGTAATATGAAATAACAATAATTTAAGTACATAAATAGTATTTGAAAGTTGAAAATAAACACAAACTGAATATTTAATAATAAGCAAATGACTGAATAGATTAGAATATGTTTTAAAGCTCTTCAGTATGTTTTATGACTCTCTTAAAGACATGGAAATTTCTTATAAATTTATGCAATTAAAGAGAATTCTTTATATATGTTTCCATTTGTAATTTTTCATGTGTAAAAAGTGCATAAACTAGAAGGAATTTCACCCAAAAACCTATTATCTATAATGGCTATTATCTTTGTATGGAAGTAGTGTGAATGACTGTTTCTTTATATTATCTTTTAAAAAATAACTTTTATACCACATATGTATATTTCTATAACAATTAAAAGTAAAAATAAAGTTAACTTATAAGTAAAAATGAAAGTAAGTGAAATAAACTTAGTTATCATATCTCTGTGTGGTGAGTGTAAGTGACATATTTTGTGGCATATGATCTTCCCTTTTTGATTCCATATTTTATAATAATAAAAGAAGAAAAACATGCCAAAGTGCCATAGCCCATTCCATTGGCTATCCAATTCATAGTTTAATTTAACCTAGTTTAAAACTTATAAATTCTAGAAAAAATAGAATCATTTCTTAGTTGCTATTGGTACCTCCTTATCCTCACATGAAGTTTTGTTGAAAATTGATGAGCAGTTTATATGACTGTCCCATGTTTTTTCCCTGCCTAGAATTGTGCATTGCACAGTCTCCCATGAACTTTGATCTACCTTCAAGGTTCTTAACAAGGCTTGACACCTCTAAACATGCTCTTAGATCCCTCTAGCCTATAGTAATCTTTCTTTTTCTCATTTAGCACATCATGTATTCACCTAAATTATGGGACTCTGTGCTTCAGCCCTTGATTCTGTCTCAACTCTTTCATTTGTTTTCCTTTATCTCCATTAATATACCCTTAGATCTCCCAGTGGGTGGGCCGTTTCCTGTAATGAAGACTTGAAGCTTCTCACCCAGTGAACTTTCAGCAAGTTGTCCTGTTTCTCCTGGTCTTCTTAGCCAGGCCAAACCATGCAGCTGCCATTAATCCTTCAAGTCAGGGAAGCAGATTTTAAAATCATTATGTGACTGTCTGATTGAAGATTACCCTAAACATTTTAAGTTTTAAATCCACTTGGCAATTTCCAGTATTTCCTATATTACTTTCATGTAGTAATTATGTCATCTACTACTTTGTGCACAGTCTTTTATTTGACTGCTACCCCACACTCTCTTCTTGTTTTCCTTCTACTATTTAGGTACTCTAATAAATCTTCTTTACTGGATTTGCTGTCTCTTCCTTCTCATTTAAAGTTACATTTCCTCAGGAGTATTGTGGCAGGCGAGACCTGGGGCCCAGGGTTACGCCACATGCATCTAAGATGGCGACTGGCAGAGAGCCAAAGGGCGTGCTGAATGCACCTTGAGGAAAACAGGAAGCGTTTACCATTGGCTGTATGATAATTAGTTCAGCTGCTTAGCGCGTGGACAGATATATCTTACATGTATGCTTGAGCTTGTGATCCCTTGACCTTTAATAGGATTGGATGGACATATCTGACTACAATTGCTTATGCATGAGACTGCTTATATACTGAGGGTGTTATCCGAATAAAGCGGAAGCTGCTTAATGAACTTCTGAAGAGTACGTGTCCTTTGTCCTGCTGGTCAGCGGCAAGCGGCAGAGTATAGATTTTTTTTTTTAATTCTATTTTTGATAGTTGTCCCTGTTCTATGGACTCTGGCTACAAGATTAAGTTCCAGTTTCTCAGAAGGTCAAAGGAGGACTTCCTTGATCATACGTCTCCATACCTCTATTGGGTTTAACTCTTGCTTGACGGTTAGATACTGCCCTTAGAGTTCCTATATTTGTTTTATTTTGTTTTAATCTGCTTCCACTAGCTTCTGTTCTTGAAACATAACACACTTTGTTATACATATCTTGCCATGATTCACCTATAAACTCACTATGTTTTTCCTTCTCAACAATGACCTATGGAAAAAAATCTTTCTTGAAATACCTACTCATTAAGAACTAGTGCATCTCAGGTGTTTCTGTACTTGTTCATTTTCTTCATCTTCTATATCAGAATTTCACCTACCTTTTTCTTTATTACTAAAATGTGAAAATGTATATTAAAATATACAATGTAATTATTAAAAATCATTATATATAATTGTAAGATTCATGAACATAGTCTGATTCTGATTTTTCTTTTAAATACCATATCAAATTTAATACAAATGAGAAGCACAGGTACTGCTCAATGAATATTCAGTGCATGAATTTAACAACTCAGAAATGTCAGTGGTTCATATGAGTTTGCTTCACAGTTATTCAGTTAACTTGTCTATAATTCAACAAGGACCCAACGGAGTAAATAAAGGTCTTTGGATTTCACTGCTGGCCTACAACTTGAGAATGCCCTGCTATTTTAATGTTGTCTGTCTTAGAAGGAATGAGTTTAGGAAGCTTTCTTACAAATGGAAAACAAATACGCCAACAAATATGAATCTTATAGGAATTTTGAGAATAGCTACTTTTATTTCATAATGCATGGCTAGCCTCAGGCAAAATGATGAAGTTGGTGGTGATGTGCCCTGTGGACGCTTCTTGTAGCATTTTGTCCCATCTTTCTGCAATCTCATTCTTTTACTTAGAACTCTACAGCAGATGATGCCTTCCAGCATCATAAAAACCCAAATCAGAAAATTTTCTCAGGTTACTATCCTTTCTTGAAACTAGCAGTGTGATTACAAGTTGCTTTTACTCATCTAACAGAATAAATATCCCTAGATCTGGGTGATCAACAACACTGATTTGTTTCCAATCACAAATACATTTGGATTTTAAAAGACATGTCTGAAGATACAGGGCTTTCAATTGCATCTCTGTTGGTGGAACTTCAGTTGCTTGAGTAGGGGTTGAGGCACCATGAAATTCTGGCCTATTAGTAGCTGGTTATTTCCTTAGCTGCACAGTATTTGAATAGGTACCAGGACTAGAATACTAGCAAAACTAGAATACAAGGGCACAGACCTCCACCATGCTGCCCTTACTTCAGATATTCACTATATGTTGGAGGATTCTGAGAGCCACCTTCAATTCTGACCAGCTGTCTCTGGGGTTCCCATGACCACCTTCAGGTTAAGCAATTTATGGAAAAAGCTTACAGAATTTACTGAAAACCCCATACATGTCATTGTAGTTTTAGTGTTGAAGTAGGATACAAAGTAGAAAACAACCAGAAGAGGAGATACATAGGGTTTGGGAGGGTTTCGAATGCAAAGCTTCTTTTGTCCTCAGAAATGTCTTATCCTTTCAGTATTAAAGTGTGATGTTTCTTGACTTATGATGGGGTTAAACTGAACTAAAGTCATCATAAATCATAAGGCCCATATGTCAAAATGCATTTAATACACCTAACCTACTCAGCATCATAGCTTGACCTAGTCCACCTTAAACATGCTCAGAAATTTACATTAGCCTACACTTGGGCAGAAATCATCTGAGACAAGGATTTTTTTAATGATAAAGTGTTGAATACTCATGTAATTTATTGAATACCATACTGGAAATGAAAAACAGAGTGGTTATATGGTTATACTTTCATACCACTATAAGTTGAAAACTCATTAAGTCAAACTTTAATTAAGTTGAGGACTGTCTATGTTAACAGCCAGGGTAGTTCATCCATGCTTCAGTATCCAGATAATTTATTGAAGCTTTATTATGTAGGCATTAGTCACTGAAAAATTGGTCATGTGGTTGAACTCAATTTCTGGTCTCCCTCCTCTTCCCAGAGGTAGGACTAGTAACCTGTGGCTCAAAGCCCAACTCTCTAATTACAAGGTTAGTTTTTATGACAAGACCAGCTCCCAACCTAGGCATCTAATTGGCATAAAGTATCTGTGGGTTCTCCATTAGTCACTCCATTAGCATAAACTATGAAATGTGGTCCAGAGTCTCACTATAGATAACAAAAATATACTTATAACACAAACTCCAATGGTTAAAAGATTACTGTTATGGCTTGGATGAGTGTCCCCCCAAAATGCATGTAATAAGACTTAGTTTTCTGGTGCTAGTTGAAGGTGCTAGTGGAAGGTGGTAGAAACTTTAAGAGGTGGAGCCTAGTGGGACATCCTTAGGCCAGTTCCCCGAGGGTGACTGTGGAAAATAAATCTTTTCCTGTCTTTTCTTTGATTCCTGGATTATGAAGTGAGATCTTTGCTCCACCATGCATTCCCTCTATGTTGTCCTCCTCTCACCAGAAGCCCAAAGCAATGGGGTCACTCCATCATGAACTGGAAACTCTATTACTGTGTGCCAAAATAATTTTTTCTTTTTGTAAGTTAGTTGCTTCACATTATTTTATTATTATAATGGGGAGTTACCTTTGATGTGAGGTCAGACAAATTTTTAATTACACAATAGCAAAATACACAAATTTAACAAATTTCCTATTAAACAGAAGAAAATTTAACTCTCTGGATTTCTGTTTGTGCATCTTGAAACCATAAAAGGAAAAGTTGGGTGGCTATAGTTTATAAATTATCAATATCTTCATTCTGTATTACTTTTATTGAAACAAATAAAACACAATACCAATAACCAAATATTATTTGTTCTTTAGGTTTTATTTTAAAAGAGAAGAAGGGGGATTCATTTCTTGTGCTAGTACATTACAAATAATAATAATGTGAACACATTTTTCTATCTGAATTGAAATATTAAAGTATGGAATAGTAAACTGTTTTAGTCAGCTATGTTTCCACTGTGACTAAAATACCAATCTAGAACAAGTGTAGAGGAGGAAGAGTTTATTTGAGGGCTCATGTTTCAGAGGTCTTAATACACAGAAGACCAGCTCCTTCCTTAGGGCTTAAGGTAAAGTAGAACATCATGGCCGAAGAGTGTGGCAGAGGGAAGTGGTTCACATGGTAGTCAAGAAGCAGAGAGAGAGGTCTCCACTTGCCAGATACAAATATATGCCCCAAAGTCATGCCCAAATTCCAACCTCCTCCAGCCACACCCTACCACTTCAATTGCTACTCAGTTAATCCCTATCAGGGCATTAGTTCACTGATTGGGTTAAGACTCTTATAACCCAATCATTTCTCCTCTGAACCTTCTTGTATTGTTTCACAAGAGAGCTTTTGAGGGATACCTCACATCCAAACCATAATATGAACTATGAACTTGAGAGTCATGAAAACTCAAAATGGATCAAAGACCTAAATTCTAGAATTGAAAACTATAAAACTCTTAAAGAAAAAAAAAAACAAAAGCAAAAACAAGAGATATTATTCATGTTATTGGATTTGGCAGTAGTTTTTCAAATATGGCACCAGAAGTACGCACAACAAAAGAAAAAAAGATAAATTGGACTTCTTCTGAGTCAAAAATATTTGCATATCAAATGACATTATCAAGAGAAAGATAACTTTGAGTAGAAGAAAACATTTGCAAGTATTTTATATAGGTTTAATATTAAGAATAGATAAGAACTCCTATAATTCAACAACAAAAAATATAAGCATAATAAAAAATATAAGCAAAGGACTTGAATAGCTATTTCACCAGGAAATATTCAGATAAACAACAAACACATGAAAAGATATTCAACAATTCAACATCACTAATTATCTCATTCTTTTCAGATGGCTATAACAAAATATATGAGACTATGTAATTTATAAACAACAGAATTTTTTTCTCCCAGTTATGGAGATTGGGAGTTCTAATATCAAGATATCAGCAAATCCAATACTTGATGGGAGCTCTCTACTTCATATATGGTGCTTTCTATGTGTCCTTACAAGGTGAAGGGGCAAACAGGCTCAGTCCTCTCTTTCTGGGCACTGATCCTCCTTATAAGGGTGGAGCCCTTACAATTTAATCATCCTCCAAAAGTCCACTTCTTAATAATATAACATTAATGATAATGTTTCAATACATGAATTTTGAGGTATATTCAGACCATAGCACTAATCATTAGGGAAATGCAAATCAAAACCACTGCAAAATATCATTTCCCACTGAGTAGCAAACTTTAAGTCGAGGACTGTGTCAACTACTGAAAAAAAAAAAAAAAAACAGGAAAAGCATAAAATAACAAGTATTCAACTACTGGCAAGGATGTGGAGAAATTTGAACCTTTGCGTATTGTTGGTGAAAATATAGGAAAGTCCATTCTAATGGTGTAAAATCAAAAACAGTTCCTTAAAAATTAAAACACGGAATTTACCACATTATCTGGCAAGTTTACTTGTGCATATATATTTCAAAGAATTAAAGCAGAGTCTCAAGTTATATTTGTACACTCAAGTTTGCAGCATTATTCACTATAAGGAAAAGGTATAAGTGTTTTAAGTGTCCATCTATAAACAAAGGATAAGCAAAATGTGGTATAAACATACAATGAAATATTATTTCGCAATGAAAATAAATTAAGTCCAACAATAAGAATGGACCTTGAATACATTATGCTAACTGAAATATCCAAAAACAAAAGGAAAACGTAGAAAAGGATTCCACTTAAATCAGGTTTCTAGAAAGGCAAATTTTAGAGACTTAAGTTAAAGTTACTAGAGTCTAAGGATAAGGGAAGAAATCAGAAGCTTTTGCTCAATGGGCACAGTGTTTCTATTTGGAATGATAAAAATACATAGAAATAGTGGTGGTTACAAAACACTGTGTATGTACTTTATACTTATGAATGATAAATTTAGAGTTAAAATTTTAAATTTTATGTTTCATATATTTTATCACAATTTTAAAAAGAAGTTAGTGAACTAAAATTTCAGGTGAAAATTTAGTGAAAAGTGAAAAAAATAGAAGCTTGTGTCATTATTAGACAACTATATTGTAAAAGTCTAAAAGAAAATGCTTAGGAGCTTTTGTAACTCCAGGTAGACTTTCAAGTGGGCCTTTGTGCAGGGAGGACAGAAGTGGTAAAGAAGTTATATTCTTTTCTGCTTTGAACTTTTGTTTTTATGTATAATGAAGTTTGCATGCTTTACTTTAGAGGCTCTGATAAATTCTAAACCAAGATTTTAATAGTAAGTTATCCATGCTGAATGGCATAAAGAAAATGTGGTATAAATACTTAATAGAATGTTATTCAGCCATAACGAAGACTGAAATCCTGTCATTTACAGCAAAATAGATGGGACTGGAGGACATTATGTTAAGTGGAAAAAGCCACACACAAAAAAGACAAGTACTGAAAGCTGTCTCTCAAATGTAGAAGTTAGGGAAAAAAAAATATAAATATAGAATAGTAATTACTGCAGGTTTATAAGAGGGATGGGAAAGTAGATAATGGGAGACTGGTATTACCAGTGCATGTTGTATGCCTGTGTTAAAATATCACGCTGAACCTCATTAATAGGGGCAATTTCTACACATGGATCAAAATAAAATTTAAAAAAAGAAAATTCTCAATAGGAATATATGTTTTAATGTAACATGAGTCATTCAGTCTTGACAAAATAGTTTACTCAGACACAGAACTAAGAAATTACATATCTGAAAACCAGTATTTTGAAAATAGATATTGGGAGCCATGTTGCAGTGTAATCAATGTATTAACCTTTAAAGAACTCAGACACTGCATTAAACCTCCACTCTTCCTGTTCTTGGTAGTAATGCATGTCCAAGACTTAACAACAAATAGAAAATTATTAATAAACCAGTGAAAATTTAAAAAAAAATTACATTCAAGCCATGGATGGACTTGAAGACATTATGTTAAATGAATAAAGAAAAGTATTGCATAATCTCTCTTATATGTGGAATCTAAAAAGCCAAATATACAGAGATAGAGAATAAAATAGAACAGTGGTTATATGAGTGTGTGTGAGGATCAGGAATGGGGAGATATAGATCAAAACATACAATATAACCAATAAATAGGAAGAAAAGTGTCTAGAGGTCTAATGTACACCTTGAGAACTATACTTAATAAAAATTATACTGTATTAGAGTTCTTGTTAAATAAAAGAAATGATGACTTGTTTAAAAACAAGAAAGTTATATGGTTTTCTGCTGTGAACTTTTTGTTATATGTGTAATCAAAATTGTCTGCCCTACTCCAGACTGACTAGATTAATTTCAAACCAAGATTAGGAAGTATGCACCCAGGAGTCCTTTGAGATACTATTTCCTCCAATTTAAAGAGGTTTCTGGATTTATACAGCTGTCTATAATTTATGTTGCCAAGTTGTATCTTAATTTACCTAAAGAATAATAAGGTAGACAGAATAATGGCCCGCCAAAGGTATTCAATCCCTGATCCACCAAGCCTGTGAATCTGCTGTTTACATTGAAGATATAAGTCAAGTTTCAGTGCTTCAGAAGGGGAGAATATACTGGTATATCCAGGTATACACAATCCTTAAAAACAGAAATTTCTTTGACTACAGCCAGAGAGATACAGCAGAAGAGAATGTGAGGGGAGCGATGAAACAGAGGAATTGGAACTGTGACAAGGGCCTGAACCACTTTTCTAGCTTTGAAGATGGAGGGAGGTGTTCCTGAGACAAGGACTATGGTTGGCCAACCAGACTGAAAACTGCCTTCACTCAACAGCCAGCAAAGAAACCCGAACCTCCATAGAACAATCCCATTGAACTGAACTCTGCCAATGGATGGGATTTTAAATGACCCAGGAAATAGATTTCCAGAGAAAACAGCCTTGATGACACCATGATTTGGCTTTGTAGGCCTGAGAACAAAAGCCTACTGGATTTCTTACTTACCGCAGTGTGATAATGAATTTCTGTTGTTTTAAGGTGCTAACTTCGTGATTTGTTAGGGCAGTGAAAAAACAGTACAAATAAGAAAACAGGAAACTCTACATTGCTTGTCAAAACATGTGGCTAAATTTCTCTGAAACACTATTCACAATTTAACAACAAAAGAAATGTCATTTCCTAATATTTTAAACCTCCCTTTCAAATAATTCTCTGACATTTAATAGTCTCTGAAATTAAGCATCATGGCTCCAGAGTCTCTGATATTCAGTTCATTTTCCCTTGGTATGTCTCGACTTTTTATAAAGGGCACCCAAGAAAATCAAGGGACAATATTAAAAATAAAAGAATATTGTTTTTTTTTCTAATGAGCTATCAAAATCTCAATTCAAATATTGCATATTTGATGTTGAATAATAATGACTCAGGAGATGATTTCTCATTTTCAGAATAAAAATACTTTGACTCAAAAAAAAGAACTTCTGCATTCTATGCATAAGGGCACTCTGGGTATTTTTCATTTGGGGATTTGCTCCAGACCTCAAGGCCAAAACAGTTAAGGTAACCCCAGAAGAGTAGAGTAAATTTCTCTGGATGGAGAATCTACACAGATAGCATTCAGATGCATAAATCTTAAATAGAGATGTCTTCTTTTCCTTCTGAAATATTCCTGCCAATACTGTTTCCCATCCAGAAAATTAGTTTTATATTACTTCATAGCAAATTAATATAAGCTTAGTGATTAAAACAACACATATTTATTTCCTCATAGTCTCCACAGGGCAGGAGTCCTGACCCAGATGAATTGTTCAATAGGCTCCAATCAAGGCATTGGTTGGATACTTTTCATCTGCAAGCTCAAGTGGGAAAATACCTACTTTCAAGCTCAGTCAAGTTGTTGCAGACTTCATTTCCTTATGGCTGTGTGACCGGAGGCCCCGACTTTCTGGCTGTCAGCCATTGATGTAGACTGCCGTCAGATCTTATAGACCTGGCCCTGTGGCCTTTCCCAGTATGACCACTGCATTGATCCAGCCAGGAGCTGATCTAAAGCAAGTTAGCTAGTTTATATAATGTGATTAATCATAAGACAGATATCTCATCACCTTTTTCATATAATATTAGTTAAAAACAAATCACAGGTCCCACCTACACTCAAGGGGAGGGATTGTGCAAGGTGCATATACCAGCAGGCAGGAATTTTACAGTGAGGCTAGGGTCACCAGTACAGTCCATCTGTCGGAAAAACTTCATGATTCTATTCATAAAAAGTATTCATAAGAAGTGGAGAAGTTGCTTAATATATATATATGTGTATATATATACATATATATTGCTCATTTAGAAACAAATACAGCAAGTATTGGTTAGGAGTACTGGTGTTGAACTACTTACATAGATCTGGAGTCAAACACCAATTCTAAAGTGGGATTTGGGGCTAGTTTAACTGATCTTAATGTTGACTTGTATGGAAAGTGCAGATAAAATTACCTATTTACTACATGTTTCCTATGAGAATTATAGGATAGACTACAAGTAATGTATTTAGTAAAGTGAGAAAATAAAATTGAGAAAATAAAGAATTATTTTATGTATGTTTTCATTAAAGAAAGAGATTTCCTCCTGATTCTCAGGCAAGGATTAAAATTAGTGAAAAGACACCTGTTCTGTATGGTATCTGGAGCATAACCCAGTCTGTCAAAAGGATGCAATGTGTGCTGTGTTAAAAGATTTTATTGAGTATACATTTAATTTTAAGTCATTTTTATTCATTAATATAAGGCTTTGGAAATTTGAATTTCATAAACTTCTATCTTAAGAAATACCAAAATTCAAGCTTACATTTTAAATAATGTCATTTCTAAAATTGGTTTGAACTAAAATGACTTAATATCTATTTAGCATATGTACAAAATAATTGAACTTCAGAACAATTTTATTGTTGTTTCTTCATTAACCCCTCCACCTTAAATAATGAGTTTGTCTGCATGAAGTATGAAATCATACAAAGCTTTAAATATACAAATCAACTGACAGTGACGGATACAATTTTCCTAAAATCCAAGGTTTTGTTATGCCATGTGGGTCCCATTCAGTTTCACATAAATTGTTGAAGTATAAAGCACGGTTCATGATATGAGTTCACGTACCAGCTGAATTTATTTTTGTCAATTAACAGCTGCATATGCTGATGAGATTCTTTGGCTAATATACAGCATTTTGTTTTTATTATAGCATCCAAATCAGATCACACCACGCCAAGGCTGTCTTACAGAGAACAATTTTTTTTATTGTATTCATTTTTGTGGTCAAGGAATATTTCCTCTTAGCTTTTGATTCTCATGCTGTGTTCATGGTAGACATACAAATAACTAGATAAGTAGATAGCTAAATGGATAGAGATATATTTCTCATGAGTAATTCATGCTGGATCCTTTAGGTAATTGAGCAATATTAAGTATTCTCTACTGATCAAATTTATTGCAATAAATTTTATAAGTCAGAAAAATTATATATTAGAATTAGGAAAGAAAGTGATTAGGTGTATTCTTGTCTGTGTTTCAACCACCTTCTTCTTATGGGTCTTTGTCCTTCTTGTAAAATAAGCAAGCATGAAATTCAAGAAAAAGATTTAGATTTGGGGTTCAAAGACCTGGTACTGGGTCTTGCATTTAATAACTCATTCTTCTGTGGTAATTGCCAAATTCTTTTTATCTTCAATTTCTCTCTTTAAAAATGGGATTGCTAAATTTGCCCTAGCTACCACACAGTGTTAGAATGATTAATGTGATACAAATAACACATTCAGTGGATCCCAAGATTTTCTACTTCAGTATGTCTTAAGTTCTATGACTATAGACATGTCATTCTGGGAGTAGGTGGCTAAGTCTGAATCAGTCACAAAAAATACAACATTGTATTTTTTAATAAAAAAATGCATACAACTTTTTTAATTCTACCACTTATTACATTGTATTAGCTTTAATAAAAACATTTTCTATTCACTTCTGAATAAAATTGAAGTCATACAAAGAGGTGCTTTGACTTTAAGAATGTTCTGGAATATGATTACTGTAAAATACAATTGCTTTATAAATTATAAATATTTTACATATCAGAATGATTATATACAAAGAAAGACAGCACAGACTTTCTCTGAGAAATAAGACAATGCTAATTTTTATTTCTCTAATAAAAGAATATGTATGGGTGAAATTTAGGAGGGCCAAAATATGTGATAGAGTTATAAATATGAATATTCTATAATGGTTACTAAAAGCACACTCAAAGTAGTTATTTAATAGGCAACAGAACATCTTGAAATTGCAAGTCAGACCTTAGGAGATAAATATCTTTTAAATAAGATAATACTAAATGCTTCCTACATCTCTTTGTGCAACAGCGTTAGACTCCATTTTATGAAGTGTATATTGAGCCTTTCACTGATCATGACAAAGTAATTGAAGGGGGCAATTTAGTGTCAATTTAAGTAATTCAGTCTTATCAACAGTTATAATGGCTATTTCTAAGGCCAGTGGGTATATTAACCACCTTAATTTGACACTCAAGATGAAGAATGTGTTCAAGGTACAATGTGACTGACTTTTGTTTGGGAGTTCACCACATTATTCATGAGTCATACTAGCAGCCCTGTGAAATAGCTAGGGCTATATTGCTTTCCAAATGTGCACATTTTCCAGAGTCCTTCTTTACCCAAGAAAATCTTAGGTTAGTGAACATTTAAATGTCATCATTTGACTGATGTCCATAGGGCTTCTTTGCATTTCAAAATGATGGAAGAAATCATAGAAGGCCATCTGGAGCATACATGAGGTCATGTATCCTTAAGTTCCTCCTCTAGAGTTACATAGCTGTATCATTGGCGCTAGTCTTATAAAAATGGGTTTCCGAGGAAGCAGAATCATTTGATATATGATACAATAAATAGAGGAGAGAGCATAAATATGAAATGGAGAAAATTTACAAGGTGACTAAAGTCTTTCAATTTTTATGCTTCTACATTATATCATTACAATTCCATTCAGCTGTTCATTCTTTTAAAGTTGGTTAAACTGCTCCATTTAAAGATTTATGTACTAGATTTCTCACAAATATGGAACATAATTGTCTGTGAATTATATTCTGAATATGGCACTTCTGAATCATTGTCACTTAGGCCTCAAGATAGAAATAGAAGGTCATATTTATGTTTGCTTGATATTACTACATCTAACAGATGATTCTTATTAAACATGACTAAAAAATCCTATCAGGTGATCCTGTTGAAATACAAATCTAAGTGTAACATTTAATGCCTAATTTTCCAATTACTTGTCCCCATTTTAGAGCCTCAGACTGGGATATACTATTTTCCAAAAGAATTTCCAGCTAGTTAAAATAACTGCGAATGTAAATGCTCTGATGATTGTGTTTCTAATCTTCAACATATTAACTCTTTATTGGGTAAATTCTGACACTGAAAAGTGCAGCCCTCATGTCCAGATATTGTTGGAAAGCCCCCTTTCTAATTCATTCATTATTTGGGAGGAGGGTGCTATGAGAACAGTTTGGTTGTGAGAAAACTATCAGAAGCTGCCACTACAAAGCGACTCCATCTCTAAAGATTTCTGACGGTGAGGCTGGTCAGTAGAGAAGGTGAAACTAAACATGGTTAATAGTAATTCATTTCAGCATGAATTAAGTCATTTGATGGGAAAAATTATACCACATTCTCCAAATGTTCTTAAACAAGGTCTCTCCTTTCCTACTGTCCTTCCTTCCTCCCACTTTTCCTCCCTCTTTTCATGCAACTCAGATTTCCACCCAGGTTGCCATCATCATTCCACAAGTCATTCATTAATTCAACAAACATTTGTATATCAACTATTTGTCAGCCCTCTGTATTACACTTATGGGATGTGGCAATAAACAAAACAAGTGAAAATAAGCTGCCTTCCTGATGCTTATCTGGGTGGGGTGGGGGTACTGGATATAAAAATAATAAAAGGTAGCTGCAGGCTTTTTCCATGGGGCGATCCAAGATGGCGGACTAGAGGGTGACTGCATCTCCAGTCGCCCCAGAACCTAGGATTCAAGAAGGGGAGGCATTGAGAGACTCAGACTAAGATAGAACCATGGGGTGAGTCTCCCCCAACCAGCGAAGCTCAGCTGGGTAGCAGGCCAGGATTCGAGCGGCTTATTAGAGTAGGACAGGGCAGATAGCGTCTCCCCCAGGCAGCTCTGTGCAGTCTGGTGGTGGGCTCCTCCCACAGGGACAGATCCTCCAGCCTCTTGGAACAAGCCCCCCAGTGAGAGCCCTTCTGAACAGAAGCAGCGTGGCCAGCTCTGGCCCGCCCCGCGGCCAGCTCCGGCCCACCCACAGGTTGCTTCAGTGACCAGCACAGGGCGCCAGGGTCTTCCCCAAGCAGCCCGGCCCCTCTCCAGTGGGAAGCGCCTCTCTAGGCTAGCTTCTCGGGGCAAACCGCCCAGTGAGAGCCTGTCTACACAGAGCCAGCCACAAGTCCCCAAGCCAGTGGAGACCTCCGACCTACAACCAGCCTCTGGGACCAGGGCTGGGCAATAAGAGACCTCTCCAGGTCTCTCTCCCTGGAACCAGTAGTGGGCTAGGGGCAGCGTTCTTCGGAAGCACTGCATTATCAAATTAATCCAAGACTTCTGGCTACTGAAGGCTGGTAGGTGATACACTGGAAATCTACAGGGTCACTATAAGCCAATAAGGAAATCTACAATATCACAGACTCCCACTGACATCTGACCAATATGAGCAAACAAGGGAAGAAAATGTCCAAAACAAACCTAGACACTATATCAATAACACCCAATGACAGCACAGCAGTAGAAATGTCTGAAAGGGAGTTCAGAATGTACATAATTAAAACAATCAGGGAAGCAAACGAGGAGATGAAAGAACAAATGCAGGCATTAAATGAACACACCAATCAACAGTTAAAAGAACAAATAAGGGAAGCAAAAGAGCATTTCAATAAAGAGTTAGAGATACTAAAAAAAAAACCAAATGGAAATCCTTGAAATGAAGGAAACAATAAACCAAGTTAAAAATGCCATAGAAAGCATAAACAATAGGATAGATCACCTGGAAGACAGAACCTCAAATATTGAAGACAAAACATTTAATCTTGAAAACAAACAGAGAAGATGGTAAGAAATCATGAACAGAATCTACAAGAATTATGGGATATCATGAAGAGGCCAAATTTAAGAACAATTGGGATTGAGGAAGGCTTAGAGAAACAAACCAAAGAAATGAACAATCTATTCAATGAAATAATATCAGAAAATTTTCCAAATCTGAAGAATGAAATGGAAAACAAAGTATAAGAGGCTTATAGGACTCCAAATATGCAAAATTACAACAGACCTACACAAAGGCACATTATTATGAAAATACCTAACATTCAAAATAAAGACAGAATTTTAAAGGCCACGAGAGAAAACAATCAGATTATATTCAGGGGGAAACCAATAAGATATCAGCAGATTTTTCAGTCGAGACCCTAAAAGTTAGAAGAGCTTGGAACAACATTTACCAAGCCCTGAAAGAAAATGGATGCCAACCAAGAATTTTATACCCAGCAAAACTTACTTTCAGATTTGACGATGAGATAAAATCCTTCCATGATAAACAAAAGCTAAAGGAATTTACAAAAAGAAAGCCGGCATTACAGAACATTCTCAGCAAAATATTCCATGAGGAAGAGATGAATAACAACGATGTAAATGAGCAACGGGAGGAACTAGCCTAAAGGAATAGCCAAATAAAGGAGAAACCAAATCATGTCAAAAAACAAAAATGAGTCCAATGACTAGGAATACAAATCATATCACAATAATCACTGTGAATGTTAATGGCCTGAACTCATCAATCAAAAGACATAGATTGGCAGATTGGATTAAAAAGAAAAATCCAACAATATGCTGCCTGCAAGAGACTCATCTCATAGAAAGAGATACCCATAGACTAAAGGTGAAAGTATGGGAAAAAACATACCATGCACACGAACACAGCAAAAAAGCTGGAGTATCCATCCTCACTTCAGATAATGTGGACTTCAAGCCAAAAGTAGTCAGAAGGGATAAAGAAGGACATTACATACTGCTTAAGGGAAGCATAAATCAGCAAGACATAACAATCATAAATATCTATGCCCCGAACATTGGCTCATCCATGTACGTCAAACAAATCCTTCTCAATTCCAGAAATCAAATAGACCACAACACAATAATACTAGGTGATTTTAACACACCTCTCTCACCGCTGGATAGATCGTCCAAACAAAAATTGAATAAAGAAACCATAGATCTCAATAACACAATCAACAATTTAGACTTAACCGAATTATATAGAATATAGCATCCAACAAAGAACGAATACACTTTCTTCTCAGCAGCACATGGATCCTTCTCTAAAATAGACCATGTTTTATGCCACAAAGCAACTGTGAGCAAATACAAGAAGATAGAGATACTACCTTGTATTTTATCAGATTACAATGGACTGAAATTAGAAATAAATGACAGAATAAAAAACAGAAAGTTCTCCAATACCTGGAGATTAAATAAAACACTATTATATGATGAATGGATAACAGAAGACATCAGGAGGGAAATTAAAAAATTTTTAGAAGTAAATGAGAACAAAGACACATCATATCAAAATCTCTGGGACACTATGAAAGCAGTACTGAGAGAAAGATTTATTTCATGGGGCGCATTCAACAAAAGAAGTAGAAATCAACAAATAAACGACTTAACACTACAGCTCAAAGCCCTAGAAAAAGAAGAGCAGACCAACACCAAAAGTAGTAGGAGACAGGAAATAGTTAAAATCAGAGCCGAAATCAACGAAATTGAAACAAAAGAAACAGTCGGAAAAATTAACAAAATAAAGAGCTGGTTCTTTGAAAAAATAAACAAAATTGATAAACCCTTAGCCACGCTAACAAAGGGAAAGAGGGAGAAAACTCAAATTACTAAAATTCGGAATGAACAAGGAAATATCACAACAGACACGAGTGAAATACAAAACATAATTAGAAGCTATTTTGAAAATCTATACTCCAACAAAACACAAAACCTCGAAGACATCAACAAGTTTCTAGAGACATATGAATTACCTAAACTGAACGAGGAAGACATACACAACTTAAATAAATCAATTTCAAGCAATGAAATAGAAGAGGTCATCAAAAGCCTACCAACAAAGAAAAGTCCGGGGCCAGATGGGTTCTCAGCCGAGTTCCACAAAACCTTTAAAGAAGAGCTTATTCCAATACTTCTCAAAGTATTCCATAAAATAGAAGAGGAGGGAACCCTCCCAAACTCATTCTATGAAGCCAATATCACCCTGATACCTAAAACAGACAGAGATACATCGAGAAAGAAAATTTCAGACCAATATCCTTAATGAACATCGACGCAAAAATTCTCAACAAAATTTTAGCAAATCACATACAAAAATATATTAAAAAGATAGTACACCAGGATCAAGTGGGTTTTATCCCAGGGATGCAAGGTTGGTTCAACATCCGGAAATCAATAAATATCATTCACCATATCAACAGACTAAAAGTTAAGAATCACAGGATTATTTCCATAGATGCAGAAAAATCATTTGATAAAATACAGCACCCCTTCATGCTCAAAACACTAGAAAAAATTGGGGTAGTGGGATCATTCCTTAACATTGTGAAGGCCACTTATGCTAAGCCCATGGCCAATATCATTCTAAATGGTGAAAAACTGAAAGCATTCCCCCTACAAACTGGAACAAGGCAGGGATGCCCTTTCACCACTTCTATTCAACATTGTTCTTGAGACTCTAGCCAGAGCAATTACGCAAACTAAAGAAATTAAAGGGATACGAATTGGGAAAGAGGAACTCAAACTATCCCTGTTCGCTGATGACATGATTGTACATTTAGAGGAACCTGCGAATTCCACCAGAAAACTCTTAGAACTCATAAGTGAATTCAGTAAAGTAGCAGGTTACAAGATCAATGCTCATAAATCCAATGCATTTTTATACATAAGTGATGAATCTTCAGAAAGAGAAATTAGCAAAACTACTCCATTCACAATAGCATCAAAAAAAATTAAATACTTGGAAATCAATCTCACAAAAGAGGTGAAAGACCTCTACAATGAGAACTACAGAACACTAAAGAAAGAAATTAAAGAAAACCTTAGAAGATGGAAAGATCTCCCATGTTCATGGATAGGAAGAATTAATATTGTCAAAATGGCCATACTACCAAAAGTGCTATATAGATTCAATGCAATTCCAATTAAAATCCCAATGATGTACCTTACAGAAATAGAGCAAGTAATTATGAAATTCATCTGGAAGAATAAGAAACCCAGAATAGCTAAAGCAATCCTCAGTAGAAAGAGCGAAGCAGGGGGTATCGCAATACCAGATCTTCAACTCTATTACAAAGCCATAGTAACAAAAACGGCATGGTATTGGTACCAAAATAGACAGGTAGATCAATGGTACAGAATAGAGGACATGGACACAAACCCAAATAAATACAATTTTCTCATACTAGACAAAGGGGCCAAAAATATGCAATGGAGAAAGGATAGCCTCTTCAACAAATGGTGCTGGGAAAACTGGAAAACCATATGCAACAGAATGAAATTAAACCCCTATCTCTCACCCTGCACAAAACTCAACTCACAATGGATCAAGGACTTCGGAATCAGTCCAGAGACCCTGCATCTTATAGAAGAAAAAATAGGTCCAAACCTTCAACTTGTTGGCTTAGGATCACACTTCCTTAACAGGACTCCCATAGCCCAAGAAATAAAAGCAAGAATCAACAACTGGGATAGATTCAAACTAAAAAGCTTTCTCTCAGCAAAGGAAACTATCAGTAATGTGAAGAGAGAGCCTGCAGAGTGGGAGAATATCTTTGCCACTCATACTTCAGATAGAGCACTAATATCCCGAATCTATAAAGAACTCAAAAAATTCTACACCAAGAATACAAATATTCCAATCAACAAATGGGCTAAGGAAATGAACAGACACTTCACAGAAGAAGATGTACAAGCAATCAATAGATATATGAAAAAATGTTCAACATCTCTAGTAATAAGAGAAATGCAAATTAAAACTACCCTAAGATTTCATCTCACCCCAATTAGAATGGCGATTATCAAGAACATAAGCAACAATAGGTGTTGGCGAGGCTGTGGGGAAAAAGGTACACTCATACATTGCTGGTGGGGTTGCAAACTAGTGCAGCCACTCTGGAAAGCAGTATGGAGATTCCTCAGAGAGCCTGGAACGGAACCACCATTTGACCCAGCTATCCCACTCCTTGGCCTATACCCAAAGGACTTAAAATCAGCATACTACAGAGATACAGTCACATCAATGTTCATAGCTGCTCTATTCACTATAGCCAGATTGTGGAACCAACCCAGATGCCCTTCAGTTGATGAATGGATAAAGAAACTGTGGCATATATATACAATGGACTATTACTCCACCATGAAGAATGACAAAATTATGGCATTCGCAGGCAAATGGATGAAATTGGAGGATATCATGCTAAGTGAGATAAGCCAATCTCAAAAAACTAAAGAACGAATGATCTCGCTGATAAGCGGATGAGGACTTATGGGGGGGTAGGAGGGGTTAGTGTTAGGGTTAGGGTTAGGTTTAGGGTTAGGGATAAGGAGGGTGGTAAGAATGGAGGAAGAAAGGACTGTATAGAGGGAAAAGAGGAGTGGGAGGGGAGGGGGGAAGGGAAAAAAATAACAAAATGAATCAAACAACACTGCCCTATGTAAATTTATGATTTTTAATTAAAATTAAAAAAAATAAATAAAATCACAAATGAAAAAAAAAAATAATGAAAGGTGCTAGAGGAAAAGAAGAGTTGGGAAGATGATTAGGGAATTTCAGTGGGGATAGAAATTTCCATGTAGGGTGGTGTATCCAGAATGGTCTCCCTGAGAGGGGGGCATTTGAGGGAAGATAGAAAGGAAGAGTAGGGGTGAGACATGTGATGACTAGAAATGAACCCTGGGCACAGTACAGGTACCCTTGGATGTCAGAACCTGCTGTTGAAAGAATGGCAATCACAACAGCATGTTGGAGCAGAGTGAACCAGCAAGAAGTTAATAGGAGATGAAATCAGAGAGGTGATGGGAAAGGCAAATAACAGGAAGATCCGGGGGTCATTACCAGGACTTCAACTTTTGTTTGGAGTGACACAGAAAACCAGTGAAGAATTTTGCATGATGACAAGACATTTGATTTAGGTTTTAAAATGATCACTCTGATCTGAGAAGAGAATGAGGGTAGACTAAAGGGAGACCATATTTTAAGTGAGAGATGGACAATAGCAGAAGAGGTAGAAGAACTGGTGAGATTCAGGACACATTTTAAAGGTATATCCCCAGGGTTTGCTAACAGATTAGGTATGGATGTGAAGGATACACACACACACCAAAAAAAAAAAAAAAAAAAAAAAAAAAAAAAAAAAAAAAAAGAAAAGAAAAGAAAAAATAAGAAAATAAGAGTGGATCCTAGGATTTTGGCCTGAGCCTTTAGAATAATAGAATTAAAGTGTATGAGAGAAATAGGTCTTGGAAAAACTATCAGGAGCTCAGTTTTGGACTTGATGGGTTTGGATGACTATTAGGCATCAAGTGAAGAGAAGGAAGAACGAGTTGAATATGGGTTGGTGGTGTAGGTCAGTGGTAGAGCACTTGCCTAGCATCTGAGGGCCTAGGTTCCCTCCCCTGCAAAGCCAAACAACAGCAACATCAGCAACAACAACAACAGTACTATTGGAATTTATGTCTGGAATTCAAGGGATAGACCTAGACTAACCACAGAAGACTTGACGATGTAACCCTACCAATGGCAGGATGTCTACTGGAGTGCAGGAGGTCACCTAAAGAGTGAGTGTAGATAGTGAAGAGAGGTCAAAGTCTCTGATTAATTTTTGGTTTGTTGTCTTTTTATTTCTGAAATTATTTGTATCTTTTCTGATTATTTGGCAGGAGAAGTAACAAAATCATGTGTTTTATTACTTATCTTTAGGCTGATTTACTTCTAAAATATCATTTGGAATTTCAATATAATAGTATATTTTATTGTGAGTTTTATGTATGCATATTTTATTCTCCAATGTATTAAAAAGATAGTAAATAAGATCTTACAGTCCAGTAAAAATTGCAATAGCAATTGCTGATTACTTGTCATATGGTAAGTCACTTTTCATTATTTCAAAAGTTACAAAGGAGATATTCCTGATTCTAAGCCTGGTGTTCTGCATAACATCTAGCACATTGTCTTATACGTAGGATGTGCTCAATGCATGCTAATTGAATGAATGGGTATATGTATGCTAATTTATTTGGCACATAAGACATTTGAAGAAGATATTTTATTAATATAATTGAAAAAATAGTTTCTCAAGTACTCCTTATCATAAGACTTATTTTTAATTTTGAAAGTTATATAATTATAAAGATATGGTTAAGACCATGTTAAAAAAAAAAAGAAAAAATTAACCCAGTCTCAAGAACACTAAACCACTACTGTTATCATTCTGCTATTTTATTTTCTACATATGCTTTTAAAATTATGATTTTTGATATGTAATTCATTTAGTATTTATTACTTCAGTAACATTGTAAGTTTAAATATTTTTAAGGCTATATTGATTTCAGTAAGTCATTATTCTCTTTTTAATGATACGATTGACATTTCCAATTATTCATTAGCAAAAATCAATGTTTGCTGGGCATGGTGGCAACTGCCTGTAATCCCAGGAGGCTGAGGCAGGAGGATCCCGAGTACAAAGCCTGCCTCAGCAACTTAGTGAGGTGCTAAGCAACTCAGTGAGACCCTGTCTGTATATAAAATACAAAAAAAGGGCTGGGGACATGGCTCAGTGGTTGAGTGCCCCTGAGTTCAATCCCCAGTATGTCCTCCCCTAAAAAAAATGATGCTCAATGAATACTTTTTCATATAAATTTATTTTCTGAATTAAAAATTATTTTCTTAGGTGATATTCTAGACTTAGAATATAATAAAATTTAAAAGATATTTTAAACTGAGTCTTAATACCAGGATCTGTATATTATATCTTTGTTCATACAGTAGATGTCAGATTGTAATATTTTGCAAAAATAAGGCCTAATATTCTGATTGGATGTTTAAACTTACATGTTGAGTGTATCCATGCCTATTCCTCTATATTATCTATAATTTGATATATGTGCAAGGTAACACAAACATGTTGAAACTTTAAAGAGAAAGTGATAATTAAGATATTGTGCCAGTTGCAGTGGTGCAAACCAGTGACCCTAGAGACATGGGGGACTGAAGCAGAGAAGGACCACAAGTTCACAGCCAGCCTCAGCAACTTAGGGAGATAGTCAACAATTTAGCAAGACCCTATAATAAAATAATAAAAAAGACTGTGGTGTAGCTCAATGGCAAAGCATCTCTGAGTACAATCCCCTGTACCAAAATATAAAAAATAAAAATAAAACAAAAGATATTTTAAAATAAGGTTATGATATGAAACACCATAGGAATCTTGGGTATATGTTGAAGTGATCACTTAATCATTCAGTGACAGTCAGAATCAGAGATTAAAAAAAAATAACTTGTCCTTAAGAAGACTAGAAAGGAAGAAATAGAAATAGAGTGTTATAGCCCATAATTCCTGAGGTGCCTCAGATGTGCACTTACCCTATGACCTTTAGAGAATGTGATACCACTGTTCAATGGTCTATGGAAGTAAAAAGAACTTTCATGCATACACTTATCTTCTGTAGGACCAAGGGCTATACTTCTCAAATACCCCATTCATCCTCCATAACCTATTTGAAAATTCACACCCCAACCATTCTTTCCATTTCAAATTTTCTTTTTCTCAATTTCTCCCATTACTCCCAACTCTTTATTATATTGATTGATTGAGCCCTTGCAATCAAATTTTCCATCTTGCCTCCATTCTCTCCTAGAATCTTGTTCCTTTAGTTCCAAATTATCCAAGAAGTTTTCTCTTTCCCTTGGGAAAGGAGGGAATATAGCAGACCAGGGAGCAGAAACATACATATAACAATAAGTATAGTTCCTCTCTCATGTTTCCTCCATCATTATTTGAAGTCTAAATAGAAGGGTTCAATATTTAATTGTGCCACTAAAAGCACAAGTCCTTTTCTTCTGGAGGAAGTATAATTTCACATGGTCCTTTCTGGAGTTGCTACCAAGCTCCATTTGTTTGTGGCAGTCAAGATTCTTTCTCATATATCTGTTGATTGCTTGTACATCTTCTTCTGTGAAGTGTCTGTTCATTTCCTTAGCCCATTTGTTGATTGGAATATTTGTATTCTTGGTGTAGAGTTTTTGAGTTCTTTATAGATTCTGGAAATTCGCGCTCTATCTGAAGTATGAGTGGCAAAGATATTCTCCCACTCTGTAGGCTCTCTCTTCACATTACTGATAGTTTCCTTTGCTGAGAGAAAGCTTTTTAGTTTGAATCTATCCCAGTTGTTGATTCTTGTTTTATTTCTTGGGCTATGGGAGTCCTGTTAAGGAAGTCTGATCCTAAGCCAACAAGTTGAAGGTTTGGACCTACTTTTTCTTCTATAAGATGAAGGGTCGCTGGTCTGATTCTGAGGTCCTTGATCCATTGAGAGTTGAGTTTTGTGCACTGTGAGAGATAGGGGTTTAATTTCATTTGTTGCATATGGTTTTCCAGTTTTCCCAGCACCATTTGTTGAAGAGGCTATCTTTTCTCCATTGCATATTTTTGGCACCTTTGTCCAGTATGAGAAAATTGTATTTATTTGGGTTTGTGTCCATGTCCTCTATTCTGTACCATTGATCTACCCATCTATTTTGGTACCAATACCATGCCGTTTTTGTTACCATTGCTTTGTAATAGAGTTGAAGATCTGGTATTGCGATACCCCCTGCTTCACTCTTTTTACTGAGGATTGCTTTAGCTATTCTGGTTTTTTTATTCTTCCAGATGAATTTCATAATTGCTTGCTCTATTTCTGTAAGGTACATCATTGGGATTTTAATTGGAATTGCATTGAATCTGTATAGCACTTTTGGTAGTATGGTCATTTTGACAATATTAATTCTGCCTATCCAAGAACATTGGGAGATCTTTCCATCTTCTAAGGTTTTCTTTAATTTCTTTCTTTAGTGTTTTGTAGTTCTCATTGTAGAGGTCTTTCACCTCTTTTGTGACATTGATTCCCAAGTATTTTATTTTTTCTTTGCTATTGTGAATGGGGTAGTTTTCCTAATTTCTCTTTCTAAAGATTCATCACTTATGTCTAAAAATGCATTGGATTTATAAGCATTGATCTTGTAACCTGCTACTTTACTGAATTCACTTATGAGTTCTAAGAGTTTCCTGGTGGAATTTCCAGGTTCCTCTAAATATATAATCATGTCATCAGAGAACAGGGATAGTTTGAGTTCTTCTTTTCCAATTCGTATCCCTTTAATTTCTGTAGTTTGTGTAATTGCTCTGGCTAGAGTCTCAAGGACAATGTTGAATAGCAGTGGTGAAAGAGGGCATCCCTGCCTTGTTCCAGTTTTTAGGGGGAATGCTTTCAGTTTTTCATCATTTAGAATGATATTGGCCATGGGATATATGAAAAAATGTTCAACATCTCTAGTAATAAGAGAAATGCAAATCAAAACTACCCTAAGATTTCATCTCACCCCAATTAGAATGGCGATTATTAAGAACACAAGCAACAATAGGTGTTGGCAAGGATGTGGGGAAAAAAGTACACTCATACATTGCTGGTGGGGTTGCAAATTAGTGCAGCCACTCTGGAAAGCAGTATGGAGATTCCTCAGAAAGCTTGGAATGGAACCACCATTTGACCCAGCTATCCTACTCCTTGGCCTATACCCAAAGGACTTAAAATCAGCTTACTACAGAGATACAGTCACCTCAATGTTCATAGTTGCTCAATTCACCATAGCCAGACTGTGGAACCAACCTAGATGCCCTTCAGTTGATGAATGGATAAAGAAACTGTGGCATATATATACAATGGACTATTACTCCGCCATGAAGAATGATAAAATTATGGCATTTGCTGGCAAATGGATGAAATTGGAGAATATCATGCTAAGTGAGATCAGCCAATCTCAAAAAACTAAAGGACGAATGATCTCGCTGATAAGCGGATGAGGACATATAAGGGGGGGTAGGAGGGATTAGCGTTAGGGTTATTTTTAGGGTTAGGGATAGGAGGGTGGTAAGAATGGAGGAAGGAAGGACTGTATATAGGGAAAAGAGGGGTGGGAGGGATGAGAGAGGTGGGGGGAAGGGAAAAAAATAACAGAATGAATCAAACAACATTGCCCTATGTAAATTTATGATTACACAAATGGTATGCCTTGACTCCATGTACAAATAGAGAAACAACATGTATCCCATTTGTTTAAATAATAAAAAAAAAATTAAAAAATAAAAAATAGATTAAAAAAGATTCTTTTTCTGGAACTTTGGAGATGAGTTTCAGGTGGGAAGGGAGAGGAACAGAGTTATCAGGGTTTGAGTGTAAGACTTCTTCAGGAGAGTGATCTATCCTTACAGGTCCCGCCTAGTTAAAAACAAATGCACACAACTTTGGGGTTATGGATTTGGAAATTTTATATACCCAAAAGGAGATTTCTTTCCTAAGCTACACTAACATATGGGAAGCAAATGAACTGTCAATGACTGAACCTTGAACCCACAATTGGGTTCACCCATGGGTACCTTAACAGAAGTCCAACCTCATGTCCTAAGTCTGGACTATATAGGAATCCTATACCAACAGATTCTTTTTCCAATTACTAGAATTAAGATAAACTACTGGTAGCACAAAACTGAATATAAATAAGTCTTGTATTTCTGCTTTTTTTTTTCCCTACCATAAGTATTTTTTTCTGCTACAAGAGCTGATCCATTAAGACTACATATACACGGTTAAAATCTAGTTGCTTAGACTTTGTACATATTAAAGTACATGAGAAAATTTCAAGAGTGGATTTAAAGAGGCCAAAAAGAGACTTAGAGGTGTGAAAATTGTACAATAATCTGAGAAAAATGAAAAGGAAATTCAGTAATTAAAAAATGGATATAGGAAGCTAATTGATAAACCCAATGGGTTTTGACCATGTGAAGAGACATTAAATAGCTTGCCATGGAATTCAATACATATTACTTTCATAAACAAATTGATCTCCTGTCACAACTTAAAAAAAAAAAAATCGTATTTTGGAGATTTACATGAATAGAATCACTAAATCTTCTGTGAAAAATTTGATATAGCTTTTCCTGATGGGAAAAAAATAATAAAAACACTCATCCTGAAGTCTCATTCAGCCTCATGATTTTATGTATAACTTCATCTTTCTTTCTTTATTAGCATGTCTGAGTAACTTTCTAGGAGCAGATGTTGATTTGTCAGAATTTTTTTGTCTCAAAATAATTTGCAAAGTTGAATTCCATTTGCATTTGTTATCAACTATGAATTTTCCATATTTGTTTTTAATGTATAATTTTCTTACAAATGTGTTGTTTCAGAAGAAATAATAGTTATGAGCACTTAGAAATAACTTATTTTCTTTTGGTAGTGTTTCTCTAAGAATTAACAGGATTTTAATATTGCTGACTATCTCAGAACTCTGTCCAATCACATACAACAGTAAAAAAGTTGGAAATGCTGTTAATTCTTAAACAAGCAGGCCATCATGTATTGATTACTCTAGTACCAAGATTTGCTACCCAGCGGGTGTTTAGTAAACATTTGTGAATTTAAGTGAATTGAATTGACTCAATAAACTTGAATTGAGCCTCTTGTTGTTTGTTCATTTCTCTTCATAATTCTGAATTTTATAAAGAAAGCAACCAATTCACTAAGGAAAGAGGATGGTATTTTCTCAAGTTATTAAAGTTAACTGTAACACTCTTGGTAAGGTATTAGGTGAGGTATTATGAGTATACACTGTGTGTGTGTGAGAGTGTGAGTGTGTGTGTGTATATTCTAGGATTTACCAAGAATGGTGATACTATAATAATTCCATCTTGCTTTTCCTACTTTCTCTCTACTCTGCGAATAAGTAATAGAAATACTATCATTGTAAACTTATTAGTAATATTTAAATCAAATCTAGTAGTCACAAGTTTATTAGTTGAAAATAAAGAATACAATAGAAAAAGAAAAAATGCCATTAAATGAGTTTAGAGCTATATGATCACTAGATAAAAATGTAATTTTTTTAAATCTTCAAATTGTGTACTAAATAGTATTTTCTTATAATGACTGGGGAGAAAATAATGGAATTATCAGTTCTTTCTTTACCAGGTTTTTTCAATCATTGGTAAGATTTAGTTTTAGACATCACCTTATATATATAGCCACCTTTTAAATTTAGGCTTCAATTCTAGGTCTGTGCCTAACATAGTAGATGCTCCATCAACATTTAACAATAAATGGAAATATGAATTAACATTGATTTTATTATTTATTTATTTTTGCTTTTCAATGCAAAAATAAGGTAAGACATTTTAGCAAAATAATTAGGATAAGTTTTTCCTCTTTGCAGCCTAATGATGTATGTCTTGAAACATTTTTCAAAATATAAGGGATTTCCAGAATAATCTTCAACAAGGGGAAAAATAGAAGTTAGAAGACGACCACAGATTTCAGAAACAGTTTTCTCCTTCTTTGCAACAGCTCATTCTACCAACAATAGGGAGAATAGAACTTAAGAACTTCCTTGGAGGGCTGGGGGTATAACTCTCGTGGTAGAGTGTGTGCTTATCCACAAGGCTCTAGCTTCAATTCCCAGCAATACATACATGCACACACAAATAAACTTACAAAGAAATAGTTTAGTAAGATTTAATTTGCCTGTCAGGAAATTATATGACCCATGTAAATAGTGTAGGGAAATTCACTTTCCCTCTGGAGACTTGATAATTGAGTCTCTGAAATAAACTGAAAATAGATTAGCAGGAGAAAAGACATACAAATGTATTTACGTACATGGGAGCCACCTAAAATATGAAACTCAAAGAAGAGTGTGTTAGCTTTTCATTGCCATGACAAAATGCCTAAGATAAACAACTTAAGGGAAGAAAGTTTTATTTGGGCTCATAATTTCAAAGGTTTCAGTCTCTGGTTGCTTGGTTTCATTGCTTTGAGCCTGTGGCAGCACAATAAATCCTGATGGAAGCGTGTGGCAGATGAAACTGTTCACTTCATGGCTGCCTTGAAGTGAAAGAAAGAGCAAGAGTTAGG
The DNA here is from genome assembly GCF_902686455.1 of Sciurus vulgaris. Classification (NCBI taxonomy): domain Eukaryota; kingdom Metazoa; phylum Chordata; class Mammalia; order Rodentia; family Sciuridae; genus Sciurus; species Sciurus vulgaris. The sequence continues at coordinate 62,177,188 of NC_136469.1, forward strand.
CATCCCAAAATCCCTTTGAAGGCTTGCCCATAATGACCTAACTTCCTTCAGATATGCTCCACCTCTTAAAGGTTCTACCATTTCCCAAAAGCTCCACAGACTGATGTCCTAGCTTTTACCACACAGGTCTTAGGGTATATTTCATATCAAAATTATAGCAAAGGATCAAATGGTTGTGGCTTAAATACTGTTTTTGTAGGGGAGAGGGACATGGGGAATTTGGACAACTTCAGAGGGGTAGTAAAAGATTTTAGAGGATATGAATGTGTTCAAAGCACAGACTATTGCCTTGGACAAGGCTCCTGGTGAGATATTTGATTTTTAGTATCTTCCTCTGAGACATGAATGTAGTCTTCCTTGGTTAATGAAATTATATTAAGAAGATTGAAGGAAATTATATTTCTCAATGGTGAATCCTGTCTTAAATTAGATAAGGGAACTTCAAATAAAGGCTTTATCCAGCATATAATGACCTCCAAGTACCTTTAAAATAATCATCATATCAAGGTGCCGTATTTGGGATGTTGTTTTCCGACCCCCACAATAGGCATTAATATGTGCCGCTTGAGGTGGTGAAGGGTGTTGTTTTTATAATCAGGAGATATACACTGATGCTCCTTGACTTATGACAGGGTTATGTCCTGATAAACCCACTGTAGGTTGAAAATATCACCAGTTGGCAATGCTTTTAATACACCTACACTTCCAAACATGATGACTGAGCAACGCAGAACACTTTGGCGTATCAGTAGTTTACCCTCATGATTGTGAGGTCGACAGGGACCTGTTGCTCTCTATCACTGCCCACCATCCCACCATTGCAAGAAAGTATCATATCACTAGCCTGGAAATGATCAAAATTCAAAATTTTAAATATGGTTTTTAGTGAACATGCATTGCTTCCATAATTCAAGGACTGTTTTAATCATGTGGAAGGTTTATTTCTTTCTCAAAATCATGCAGACATTGAGAAGAATCACTTAAATATTTGACTTAATAATAAATGATGTTATCATTGTTATTTTAATGATCATTTCTATAGTAGCTAGCAGTTTTTTAATTCTTGCCATATGTCAGCCACCAATGTATTCATCTAGTGAGTCTCAGAGAAACCTATGAGGTAAGAACACTGGTTTTCTTTTATGAAAATAAGAAACTTTTAATATCTTACATCTCTTGCTGTGGACTTTTCTCACTCAAGAGCTGTGCTCTCAACACTAAGCCATTGGCCTCTCCTACTGAAAATACACATGTACGAATTTCATGTCCTTGTTGCTGGTATAATATTGTTTCCTCTTTCCTCTGAATTGTCTATTACTTTTCCTGCTGATTTGAAAGATATTTAAATCTAAGTCAATAATTCTGTCCTACCACATTTTGGTTTGCTTTTGGATCTTATTCACCCTCAGTATATCCCCAGGATTCTGCAAGATTTCCATACTTTGGAAATCACTGGTATAGAATGTTCAGAATTTGTGACTTTGGATGAAGTAAACTTGTCTACTTGAGTTGACATGATTTAACATGAATTCCTTCTGAAGAATTTCTTTCAACTAGAATCTATTTTAAGGATATTACAAATTATAATCCAGGCATAAAACACATGAATCTCTTCCACGATTCTCCTTCTATGAATAGTAAAGTTCATGACTGGCCTCTTAAGTCTTTCCAGATAAAATGTGTGATATTCTTTGAAGTGCTAACACAACAATCAAGATCATCACTAAGTAAGAACAACATTTGGTATGAAAAAGTCTTTGTAAGACATCCTTTTATAGACTGAGAAATTATCGCCTTTAAATTATTTTGCAAGAAATGGAAAAATGGACCATTGATTTTTTTTTTTTTTTTTTTTTTTGCAAGTAAAGAGATTAGAAGTTGCATTGATGAAATGGCTCACATGAAGGGCAGTGCCTGACAGCAAGGGTCTTAAAAACTGCTTAGCTTGCTTATGAGCTTTTGAATGCAATTTCTAGATAGAATTAAGTTTTTCCTTGATGGAGTACCACCTTAAATCTATTGGAAAGCTTCCTGAAGTTGTTCAGCAGGAGTTCTATAAAATGTATCTTTAACCCCATTTTTCCTTCTTTTCTCTCATCTAAAAACAGCTTGAGGATACTTGCCCAGTTGGTTGTCACTTTGAGAGGGCCCTTTAGTAAACATGTGCTGTGTAGAAAAACTCTGCCTCTTGTAAGAGACAGCTGGCTCTTATTAACAAACTTTGCATTACAAAAACAGGCAAGCATATCACACTTGGGGGCTCATGCATCTATTTTTCTTGCATTCCTGGCAGGTGTTCTTCCCACAGAGGCCAACTCCCAGGCACTTTCATTTTAACTATGGAGGAGTTATAGGGAGCATGTGCTCTCTTGTGAGTACAGGTAGCCTGGAAACATAGTTACCTATCTTAAACCTCAGAGGTGGAATGATAGTCCCCCAGAGCAAAGGTAAAATAGGACTCAATATACTTGGGAAAGAAAAAAAAAATAGCTAATAAACTATACGAAAAGATTTACCATAACAATAATAAAAGAAACACAGTTTGAGGGTTTCTGTGAATATTTTTTAACAAAAATCAATGATAAGAATATGTAAAAATAAAATTTCTATTGTATTTCCAAAATTTTTATTTGTGAAGGTGACTGAGAGACCACACAAGAAATTATATCATTGAAAAAAGAATTTCTTACTTACATTTCCTGGAGAGAAAATAGCATACCGTTCATGTCATAGAGGGTCAACAGAGAAAACACTAAAAGACAGGTTCCAGCAGTAGATCAGAACCTTTCTGGGATTTTTCCATGGAAATTCAAGGCAGGGCAGGGGAAACAGTCTAGGATAGTCTAGTTTAATTAATTCTAGCAAGATTTGGGTTATGGTTGTGATTTTTAGTTGCCTGGTATCCAGCCCTGTGATCCTACAGGGTAGAGGATATACTAGCTTAGTGTTTGAGAAGTCTGATAAGGGTATGAGAGTTGAGATTATAGAGTCCTCATTGTTTGATTTGCAAATAGAAGACATTCTCCCAGTAAGTTATTTATTATCCTTAGGAGATAGGATACGCTTAAGAATTAGGTAATCCTGAGAGATGGTCTTTTCCAGGTCTATAAGGTTTCCAAGTACCATAAAATCAAAAATGCTTGTTGCAACATTTACCATCACAGTAGAATGAACTTAAATGATCATTCATGTGGGATTAATTAAAAAAGTCTAGTCATATCTCCTAGGCAGATGTTCAGGAGGATGAGGGCCTCTGTTATTCTGCTGCTTCGTGATGTAACCTTAGACAATTTACCTGACCTCTCTGCCCTTCATTTTTCTCATGCGTAAATGAGGATAATACTTGTATCTAACACATTGGCTATTGTAAAAATAAAATCGGTTAATTTCTGTCAAGTGCTGAGAAAGATATCCAACATATAACTATTATAAATGCCAGCTTTTATTATCTGTGATATATTTTAAAATATAGTTACATTATATAGTAGATAGTGTGGATAAATCAGAGTACAGGACAGTACATGCATGTATATGCATACACATGTATAATTACATGCATGCACAATGAATATTTTATGCACATGCACACATATATGTCTATTTTTATTTATGTACATCAGCAAATCTGAATAGATATTTGCTGACCGTTAAATGTGAAAGTCTCTATGGTGATTAAGGAGCAAATTTAGTTTCTCCTCTACACTTTTCTTCAGTTTAGAATTTTCTATATATGTTATATTTAGTAAACTTTTAAAAAATACAACAATGAGGTTATTTTGACTATAGACTATATTCTGTAGAGCAAAAACATCTAAATATGGGATCAAATTAAATCTTACATGTGAAATAGGCCCAATATTTAATAGCAATTTAAGAAAAAATGTTGTGGTCAGATGTTATTCTCTAGACTCAAGTCTTATGATAAGATATAAAATCTCATTTTTTATATACTTTACTAATTTCCATCAAGTATTCTTAAGGAGATTGAAGTAAATTTTTTATGCACATTTGTTTCATAAACAATTCATCATGGTTTTTATAATTAGTCCACTTTAATTGGAAGTATTTATAAATATGGTTGAGTTTTTCTGTCATATTCCTATTTGTTTTATTTTTGTCCTATTTGGTTTTTGTAACTTCTCATTTTCTCTCTTCCTTAATATAAATCAAATATTTTTTATTATGCCATTTTATCATTTCTATCAGCATTATATCTATAACTCCATGTGTTAAAATATGTATCTTTAATTTACCACAGAATATCTTCCAATATTTTCCTATTTCATTAGCAACGTAAGCAAGTATGATAGTATAATATGCTCTTATTATCATATATTTTACTTCTATATATGATATAAAGTTATTTAATGTCAATACTTTTTAAAATATTTAAAAATAAAATTTTATATGTGTACACAATGTATATTTTATATTTATTCATATTTTTATCCTATCTGGTCCCTTTATTTATTTATGTTTTTACTCTAAATGCTTCTAAATTTCTTCAGCCTTCTTCTAAATGCTGTCAATTTCTGAGGAATTTCTGTCAGCATTACACATAGTGCATGTCTGTTAGGGACAAAGTTTCTCAGGTTCTATTGGTCTGAAAATGTTCTCTTTTGCCTATATTTTTGAAGACTATTTTTGCTAGATATGGAGTTTCAATTTGGCAGTTCTTTTTTTTTTTTTTTTTTTTCTATCATCATTTTAAAAACGTCTTTCAGTTACAGGGAAGTTCTCTTTGCTCTCCAATTCTGCTCCTTGGGAGAGCTTTCTGCATCCAACAGTCCAGCCTTGAGACTTGGTAGGCCTGCTGCTGTAACTTTGGTGAAAGGCCAGAATTTTTCAGAGGGACTTCTTTCTGTTCTACAGCTTTGCTTAAGCCTTTGGCATGCTGTAGTGCAGTCAGCAAAACTCCAGAGATGCTGTACATTTTACTTCTTGTGTCCAGATCTGTTTTCAGCTGCTTTGCAGTTGGAAAAGTCCCATACACTTTTGAGGGCATCTTTCTTAGCTTTCTTCTTCCCCAAGTTTGAGGGTATCTCTCTCAGCTTTCTTCTGTACCCTAGTGTAGTGAATACATGAGCCAAGATTTGGCAAGTAGGTACAAAGTGTGGCTGAAACTCCATGTGATTCTCATCAGTCATAGCTGTCTAACTGCTGCCGTGACAGTTCAATCATGTTGGTCAACTGTCCACATACCTTGCTCTTATCTCTGCAAAGTTCTTCTTCTTCTCAGTCCTCTCTCAGAGATGAAAGCAGCTGCCCAGATGTTCATAACCTTCTGGATTTTAGTTTATTTTCATTTCTTTGCATATTCAATTCTGTGATACTTTTTATAATTCAATTTTTTAGCTTGCTTGGTTGTTCTAGTTGTTTGGTGGAGTAATATTCACTTGTGATTTCCTACATACTAACTCCAATTGATGATTTTGGGAGATGGAGCCTTAAAAATTAGTATTAATTTGAAATCTGTTATTATGGAACACTATGAAATTCATGAACAATCTCAGGAAAATGTAAGGAAGGAAAATATCAAACATACAAATTTGTCTATTCCCAATCTCTTCCTTTGTTTCACATCAGGTTCCTGTTTCATACTCAGTGTTTGCTCTGACGAATTCCAGATCATTTCTTTGGTGTTTGTGTTGACTTCCTCAATTGATTTAAATTCAGTTTCTTTCTTTAGGACAACATTTCCTTATATAGTCTCTTCTCTTTTAACCCCCTTCCCATCTCTTAGTGACTTCATGCAATTAGATATTCAGTTGACTTACTATTCAGATTATTTTGTATATTATGCTTTAAGTAAAACATGCCTCTGTAAATCTATCATATAAGTATATTGCTATACTTAATTCTCAAAATTTTCTCTATAATAGTTTTTACCTGATTGAATTCCCTTGAATCTATTTGTTAAGAATCACAGTAAGTAGGATAACTTGTTCTATGGAATTTCTATTTCTTTTCTTTTTTAAAGTATTTTTACAAATATTATTTATTTATTTATTTATTTTTATGTGGTGCTAAGGATAGAACCCAACACCTCACACATGCTAGGCAAATGCTCTACCACTGAGCCACAACCCCATCCCTGGAATTTCTTTATATCTACTGTTATATTTTTATATGTCCCTAAATTTCATAAATATATGATGTGGGTGAGCACTGATTATTTGATGATTTATAGATAAACACATTTTTTTATTTTCAAAATTATTTAAGTGATTAAACATTTGCTTCAACTCTATGTAAGTGCAGATGTTTATTTCAATCATAATAGTTTAAATTAAGGGTGGATTTATGAAAATTAATATGAAAAGGTGAATTCTTCTTTTCATTAAAGTTAAAATGTTATGCTGGAGAGTTTATTCCACCATATGGAAAACTCGGTTTCTAAAATATAGTGGCAAGATTTAGAGATCAAACTGCATATAGTCAATAGTGCTGCCTAAACATGTGATGTACTCAGACAATTTGGAATTCAAAAATTTGGCTTTGATTAAGAGAAAAGAATCAATATAATTTCATCGATTAAAATGTCACTTAGCTAATTCTAAATCTAATTAAATATTGAAATTCAGGTATCCAGTTCTTTTGTAGATCCCATTATTCCACATTTGCCCAAGGCAGATAATCCAATCTAGATATATTTAGATTTGAAGAACATTTGGTAAAAAATTCAAAATTTGACTGAAGTCCAGATGTTTGAGCCTCCCTGATTACTATTCAAATAGGTATTTGAATGTATATATGTGTTTTAGTCACATTATAGTCCTCAGCTTATCAGAGAGTAGAATGTCTTGTATAGTTGCTATAACACTTTTTAATTCCTCAGTTTTCAGAAGAATGGAGAAACATGTCATTCTTCTATATTGAATGGAATATTTTGAGATGAACAGCTTCTTAATGAAGACTGGAATGAGAGTTGCTGTGCATTATCATCTAGGGAAATGTCCTAGCTAGGAAAATAGAAGTTGTAGAAACATCTGGGTTGGATTTTTGGCATAAGAAACCAAACATTGTGCTCATGAGGAACAAACCTTCCCAAAGAAAACACAACTGAAGCTGTCTGCTTTTATTAATGTGCCTCACTGGTGATTCTCCGGTGGTGATGGATCACCCTCATTTAAGGAATGATGTGCTGGAAAAATGCATTATTTTCAAGAGTAAGAGAGTGGATTAAGGCAAGTGTGTGCGGAAAAAGAAATTCAAAACTCTCATGATATACGCTGATTTTTGGGTGTTCCCCATTTGCACGGCTGTTTAAGCAAGCACTCTAAATGGAAATGCACTTGACATTTTTGCAACTGGATCTGATCAAACAACATTAGAATTTAGCTGATTTTTCAGAAAATGATTAAACCAATTTCTTCCTCATTTTCAATACTTGCAGAGAAAAAAAAGATGAATAAAAGATATATTAGTAAAATAGACCTTCTAAATGAAAAACTGCCTGGAAACATGTAAGCTTTGATATCTTTTTTTGCCCCCCACACCCTCCCCTCCTTCTTCTGTCACAATAGTCCTGGGCTGCATGCATCATCAGAGGAAAATGTTGATCACCTGTTCCCAGGCCTTGGTAAAGCAATTCAGGATAAATGTTCCATAAGGTACCTTGAGACTGAATTATGCTTTCCATTAATGTTTATGTCACAAGGACTTGTTAATACAGAAATATTCTTAAGCATTTTATAATAAATGATTTTGGCCTTGCAGTGCCAGAAAGTAGACAGCTGAGCATTAAATTCTGCCAGGGGGGTAAGAGAAAACACAGAAGATCACTCTGTCTGCCACACAAGACAACCAGTCACAACTGCTTATTCAGGGACCCAGTACAACAATGTACGGTGGCTTATGAAGCAGGAGGATGAGGGTAAGCATAATCCTTAGACCTCTTAGTAGCTTTTACCTACTGAAGGATTCTCGTTGCACTTAAACAAAAGTGGACAATTTACTGCTTAGTTGTTCATTGCTGCATAAAAAATTATCATAAGTGTAGTGGCTTAATCAACACATATTTATTACCTAGCAGTTCTTGTGATCAGGAATCAGGGCCTGGTTTACTTGGGCCTCTGATTTAGGGTCTCTCTCCAGGGCTCAGTCAAGGTGTCCATCTTGCCGGGAATGGGATTCCAGCAGATTTGACTGAGGAAAGATCCTCATCCAAGCTCATATGGTTGTTGGAAGGATTCAGTCACTTTCTGGCTGCTGGTTAAAGGTCTCCTTCACTTCCTTTCCATGTAGCCTTTCCATATGGCAGTGTGTTTCATTAATGCCAGCAAGAAAGAGTGCCAATAATAAAAGCCTGCCAGAAAACAGAAATTATAGTCTCATGTAATGTAATAATGGACTTGACATCTATCATCTTTGCTGAATTTTTTGGACAGAAGCAAGTCATAGGTCCTTCCCAAACTCAAAGGAAAGGGTTTATGCAAGGGAGTGAATGCCAGGAGGTCAGGAACATTGGGAGGCATCTTTGGGTCTGCCCACCCCAATTACTAAGCCTTAACGTATTTATTTTTGAATCCAGTTATGTATAAATAACTTCATGCTCCTACAGTGTTCCATATATTTCTGTGAAAAAGTATTTGTAGGCTTGAGGAATTCTAAGTGATGTATTACTGAATCAGTGTAGAAATCAGAGTACATAAATAACTTTCCAATCCTTCTGTACTCCTTGCCAACTATGCTACATGGAATAATTATTGCTTAGCCTTCTGTGCCTCAGTTTCCTACATGAGGGCTAAAAATATTATGGTTATCCTGTCTACCTCACAGAGAGTCTTATAATTAAATGTATAAATAAAGTGTTTTAAACTAATAAGTTTCCTATAACTGTAATGTATATGCACAGGTAGCCTGGATTTCAGAGGTCTCACTAGTCTGAGACCTCATGTACAGTAATGATTTGAAGCATTTTTGAATTACATCTCACAATTTCACACTCCTTCCAGAAATTTTCTTTCTGAATTTTTTTTTTAGTGCACTTTCATTTCTCACATTCTCATAAACATTCTTAATCAGTTGCCAAAAGCTATCCACCCTTCCTCCCACCCTGGCCTCCTCTTTGGGATTCTGGGCAGCTTCTAGGTCTTTTGTCTTCTCTGGGAACAGTTCTTAGAGTTTCAGAAGGTGCAGAACTGTGAGCTGTGGGTTTACACACTTCGTCCTTCCCTTCAAGTTAAAAAATAGACATAGGTTTTTGGTATAGACTAAAATATCAGCTCTATTGCCATGAAGATGGATTAGTAAACATAACTTGGGTTGTGATGGTACATGGACTTTCTCATAGCCTTTGCCTGAGTTCTAATATTGGAAAACTCCTTTCAGTAATGCAGGGTAGGCAGGTTGCTTACATAGATAAGGTGCAAGGGGAAATCACATTCGCATACCCAGTGAGTCCTGGGACAGAGCGAGTAAGACCTTAGGACATAGGCCTTGCTAACTGGTTGAGGATCATGAACTCAGTCCTGTCAGATCCTCCTCATCTCACTGATCAAATCAGTCAATTCTTTTTCTGTGCAAAAGTGCAACTAAGGAAAGGACAGATGAATTGGACAAGAAAACCCATATGGAGTTGGGTTAGCACATTCCCTAATATTAGGAAGTGCTTTAGGTAAAGGTGGAGGTTGATTATTCTCCCCTTGCATTTGGTTGCTCTAAGATAGAAGGTACCAATAGTGCTACTCTTGTCCTGATGAGGAGTGAGAGGTGTGAGCCAGCCAGGGTCTAGCTCTGCTACCCATATGTAATAGAATTGAAACATTTCCAGTATGGACCATGCTCTTTACTTACTCTCTGTGAAATGGACCAGGCCCAGGACTAAAATTAAACCAAATGGCATCATGATGCAGCAAAAGCAGCAACTCTTGCTAACACGGATCTCCTCCTGTTGATCAAGTTTATATGTCAACACCTGAATCGATTGAAAGTCAGCAGTCACAGTTAACTGAAAACCGGAATCCAATAATACATAGTATGGTGCTGTTAAGTGGGAGTAATGCACTTCTTTTATTGTCTAAGTTGTAAGTGGTTTAATGTGCCTCTCAAGAAGTTTTGGAAAATCACAGCAGTGCTAAAGAAGAACAAGTAAGACCTAAGAAAGGTGAGGTGCTTTTACAAGCCATTTTCAAAATACCAGGTCTGACTCAGACAGTGGAAAAGAAATAATAAATGAATTCATTTTTAAACAATATAAAGGAGAAAATCAATTTAATTTTGCCTCCATTTAATGTACACTGAATGGAAAATATATGAAAGTTGTTTGCAGAAGCATTAAATAAAATCAATTCAGGGAACTCATATGTCTCACTCTGGTCTCACTGTGTCTCACCATTTTATCAAGTTCTTAGTCAAACAGATTTTTTGGCTTTTATTTTCTGGATGTTCAACTTAGCCACACACCCATCAGGTAATTTCAATAACTGCCTCTTTTTGCTCTTTCCCTCCAAAGAATAACACTTATCTCCAAGCCTGAATTATTTAGTCTCATAAAATTAGGCTCCTCTGCTCTTCAAGTTTCCTAGCTATGACCAAGAATTTTAGCAGCTTGTGTTCAAGTCAGAACTTCTGTTATTTTCTTATTACTCTTCTCTACCTATTTCCAGTAATAACTGGAAACAAAACCAAGATTAAGAGACAGGAATAAAGTGTGCTTTCTCAGGAATTTTTCTATGGATGGGGTTGAGGGAGAATGTAGGTTCTGGGTTCTGTCATTTTGATTAGATAATTTCCTCAAACTCTGAATGTAAACAAGTTGGGATCACCATATGCTAAGAGTTTGTCATAATTTGGAATATTTTCATCCTGTGATTTCTGGCCCTATGTGTTTTGTTCGATAGTTACACAATGGCTTCACAAAGCCAAAGGTGGAGTCTAATGCAGCATTTTTCGCTTGTGCAGGGTGATCTTGCCTTTGAGATTTAAAATGCATTATATTGCAGGTGTTGACCCAACCCTTGCTAATGCAGAGGAAAGTGCACCCCCATGACAGGAAAGGGAGCTAAAAATGTTTCCTGCTGTGCTTATAGCTCTGTCATCACTGTCCATTAGTCTTTGTAGATGGTTTTATTGGCTGCTTTGCCCCATAACTCTTCCGCTAAGCAGTTCTTATCTCAAAAACAACTCAATCATCCACCTGTCCATCACCCATCATGAGGCCTGTTGTGTCATGACTAGATGGAAAATTGCTGAATAAAGTACCTCACTTTTAATATAAAACCAAAGCCAGACAATAAAGATCGTGTTTTGATCTTTGCATAAAACTGATAGAGCTGATTCTGACCATCCTCTAAGAATGAATGTTGCCACAGCTAAGCATATTTATGCTAATAGTATAGCTCTTCTGATTGGACCCCTAATTTATACCTCTTCCCCAAATGCTGGTGGGGCATTTACAAGAGGAAGGTCATTCATAGAGTGAAGAGAATGCTTTGTCTTAGGGTTTCAGAGTTTTGACTTGTTTCTTATAACCTAAAATTACTTGTTTTTTGGTCACCTAAAATGATGTGAGCCAGAAGGGTGCAAGGGACTGGGTCAAATATCATGTTTTATAAAATCACTCATACTGTGATTTGTTTTTTGATTGAATAAGTATATTTTGGACATTCAGGTGAGATTGCTGAAAAAGAAAGTAGATTTGCAATAATACCAAAACAGCTAGTAAAAAATGAAGTAAACAATTCACTCTTCTAATTTTTTTTCCAGTTTTCATGTTAGATAATTATATTTATATGCTATATACTCTCCTTTTGTAATGGCTTATTTCCTGTGAAGGACTCAAACGAAGACACCAGTCATTAGAAGTTGGGAACTTTTGACAGCAGCCAGGGTGTCCATGTCCATCCTCGATTAATTCTTACGTTAATGTTATTCACTTCTGTTTTTTTTTTTTTTTTTTTCATTGAGGTTGAAATTGGCTGACTATGTTAGATAATGTACTCAGAGCACAATTCTGATTAGTTATAGGCTCTAGAAGATTAGTTTATTTGTTCAGACTAGAGATAATACTTTGATTGAACAGGCCTATAATTTCTGAATCACAGAATCTTATAACTGATCTTATTTTCTTTGTTACCACTTGGAAACAGAACTACACTTCTGAAAAGTTCTGAGTTGTGTTTTTTCAGATTCATTTTAACCTGACCTTATTGAATTTGTGGTACACACACGTATGTATACAAATGCATCTTGTATGTTTTGCATATTAGAAATGTGTTTTGTATTAAACTGGACAATTATTAATTTATTAATTATCTAATTAATTAAGGACTGGAGTCACACCAACAGTTTGATGCAAATCACCCTCCCATTTCCATTAAGTCTTTGTTCTACTGTCATTGTTTGAAATCTCCTGATAGATGGTGCTGGTGCTTTATTTTGCCATGCTAAAAAAGGGTCAGATATTTCTTTGTTTTTTCTTTTTTCTTTTTTTTTCCCCCCTCCCTGTCTCATGGGTTTGGTTTTGTTTAATAGATTCTTTCACAAAGGTGGGATCTTGCCCTTGGTTTCTAAGGAAGCCTTTTGTTAACTTCAGCCCAGTAATCACAGGCAATGTAGAAAGTAATGGAGTGTGGTAGACATAGTTTTCTCTCCTAAGGATTTCAACTGCACTTCAGTTTTATTTTCAGCAAATGAGAATGCCTTTAAAACCTCTCATCTGTATATAAAAGTGAGTAAAAAATGAAAAGAATAGGCAGTACGGCCATGGAATTTGTGAAAGAAATACAGAAAGCATTGATCCGTGAAAGAAAGAGAACTGCATCGTTAATATTTTCATAAGCAAGAAACCACTCTGGATTACAATTTGCATCACATGTTTAATATAGTTAATTTAAATTATGTTTGATAGTAGTGATATCATAATCAGCTTGTGCTTGTGCAGGAGAAGGGAAGGAAACAATGTGACTGTGCAAACAATCATTCCTTCACCCTCCACTACCCTACAACCAAGCAGCCAGCCACAGTCCGAGGTCCCTCCATCCTCCAGCACCCAGAAGCACAGGCAGCTCTCTTTGGCTGCGTGCTATATATTCAGGCACTCTGTTTGACTTTCCTGGGATTACTGCTTACACCTGGATACTCTCCTCCTATCACACAAGAGCTATATTGGTTGCTTAGGTTTCAAAGTTCTGATTAAAAGTCCCCTCCTTTTTTGCTTCTCTCTCTCTCTCTTTCTCTCTCTCTTTCCCTTCCCTTCCCCTTCCTTCCTTCCTTCCTTCCTTCTTTCCTTCCTTCCTTCCTTCCTTCCTTCCTTCCTTCCTTCCTTCCTTCCTTCCTTCCTTCCTTCCTTCCTTCCTTCCTTCCTTCCTTTCTTCCTTCCTTCCCTCCTTTTTTCTTTCCTTCCCTCCTTTTCTCTTTCCTTCCTTCCTTTTCTCTTTCCTTCAGTTCTATCTCCCTTCCCACCTGCCCCCGCTTCATGATGGGGTATTGAGCCCAGGGCCTTGTGCACACTAAAAGTGTACTCTATCACTGAGCTATACCCTAAACTCAACTGCAGATTTTTTTTTTTCCCAAACCACAAAGCTCATTAGAAAATAACTGAGGCAAAGAGAATTCAAGCTAATTTAAACTATTTTCATTCTTCCTTCTGAAAAGCAAAGTGAAATAAAGGAAGACAGGATAGAGGTACTACCTTGTTATTCCATACCTTAAGACTTGAAGGAGAAACGTATCTGTACTTCAACCCCTCACCGGATGTGGCAGCCACTTATTGCGAAGTGGGATCAAGAGATAATTCCTCGTAGCTGTAGGGTGCTAGACACAGAGTGAGGGTCCTATTGCCTGCTTTTCTGATGAACTCTGTACCCATCCTGCTGTCTCTGGGTGAAAGGGACCCGAAGTTTGCCACTGTGGAATAAAAATTATTTTGAACCAAAGGCATTTGATTTCCTGAAATCTTTTATCTGTCAAAAGGCAAAGCCTCTCAAAAGAACACAGAGATTCAATTGTCATAAATTCCTTTCCCTGAGAGCAACCAGTGAGATTGACTCGAGCCATGAGAGGCCATCAGGAGTTGGCACCACACCTAAGCAGACATGTCACAAAATGGTCCTGTCTCCCATCTGTTCTCTGAATGTCCATTTATCTTTCCAAAGTAAAATTTGTTTTCCCATAAGTGTGTCCATTTTCACTGCTCCTTACCTTCTTTGAAGTCATTTGTTTTTTCTGAAGTGCCCTTCACATACTAAGAGGTGTATAAACCCCAAATTCTGACCTAGCATTTTGAATCACATTTCTTTGTAAATTCTCTTATGTACACGCATTGTCAAGCTCTGTCTCTTCTCATATTAATCTGTTCTTTTGTTAAGTTAATGCACAGGCCCCCAATTTAAGAATCTGAAAGTACAGAGAAAAGTATTTTCTTCCTTACAGGTCTTTATGTTTATATCTAATGATTTTACCAAATTTTCTTTGTTACTTTTTTAATTGGTTTTATAAATTAATACATATATATACATATACACATAATGTGCATATGCACATTGATGCATATGTATAAAGTTATTCCATGTAGGTATATATGAATGCATACATTAATTTTATAAAGTTTTCACAAATATCCTCTCATATAAAACTCATTCTGAGGTAACCTTGAAACAAAAGGCAGATCATGAGATCAATGTTCTTATAGAAAACAGTGCTGTCTGGTTAAGGAGGATTTTCTTCACATCATTTCTTACTACAGAACCCAGTGATTCAAAAGGAGATTATTTTATTTCAAATGCATAGAAACTTTAAATTTGAGCTTATATTAACAAATAAAATTTGATACTTTCCCCTTTCTACTTTTTCATAGTTGGATGCCTATTGGAAAGACAGAAACTCAGCCCTCCTTATTTGTTTGCTATCACTCGTTTAGACCCTGGGTGGCTAAGTTATGAATGGTGATAAAAAGCAGAGCATAGAAGTAAGGACACATGGATATGCATGCATGAAAATATGGACTTAAAATAAGAAAATGATTGACATTTCGCTATCTGAAGTACTCTTCATTCTTCAATATGCTCTACAGGAGTCTTTATTTTTATTTTTTTTTTACTAAGAATGTCTAATCATTTCACTTCCCTATGTACTTGTCTTTATGGTTTTTCCACGTCACTTAACATGGTATTCAAGCTTAATTGTTTCTCTCCTTCTGCTCTTTGATAACTCCATCGTAGTACTTATCACATTCTATTATGATTATCTGCTTACTTTTCTATTTTCCCTGCTAAATTAATATTCCATCAAGACAAAAGCATACAATATCTATATTCCCCAGACATATGCCAGCTCCTAACTCTTATGTTTAGCACACAGCAGGTGCCCAATATATGTGTGTTGAATTGACTTGTATTTGAAATGTCTCCTCTGATCTTTCTGCCCATATGAATTAAGTTCAAAATTGTCTTGGAAGGCTTTGTATGATCTCACAGGCTGAATTAATCATACTTTAATCTGTACTCCCAGGCATTCTGCTATTACCACTAGTATCACACTTGAAGGTGATGTTTTAATGCATTTGTTTCCATGTTTCCTTATAGATAAGAAATAGGACTAGTTTATTATTGTTTTTAACTCAGAATATAGTATTGTGTCTAGAAAAGTTACTAAATACATGACTTCGAAATGAATAAAGGAGTAACCTCTCATGGCAGGAAATTTATCAGATTTTATTTCCCTAGTGTATGACTTGAATTTTGTCCCCCAAATGTATTTTGAAGTCCTGAGTCCCAGTACCTCAGAATGTGACCTTTTGGAGATAAGGTTTTTGCAAATGTAATTAGTTAAAATAAGGTCAAGATGGAAGGGGGTGAGTTCATAATTTTATTTTACTGGTCCTTACAAGAAATGAGAGACAGACACAAAGATGGTCAGTGGAAAAGAAGTAAAGATTAGAGTTATACTACCACATACCAAGGAATACCTGGGACCACCAGAACCTAGAAAAGGCCAGAAAAGGGGCTCTGGGGCTATAGCGGGAGGATGGCCTTGCTAATATCTTGACTTCAGACTCCTAGCTTCCAGAACTGTGAAAGAATACATTTCTGTTTTCTAAATCTTCATAATTCGTGGTGCTTTTTAAAGGCAGAATTAGGAAACTAATATACATAGTATATTGAAATAATCTTACTTTTATTACTCAGGGTTATCTCTAAATCGAAATTGATTTAAGTAAGAGAATAAAACAAATGTAATATTTAAGGACTGCCTGTGTTTTTGATTTGTCCCCAAATATGGTGTCCAATTGGAATGCAGTTTCTTTGAAGTGAACCAATGAATGAACTCATATGTATACAAAGAACAGAATGTGATGACCTTTGCTTCCACATGTGTCAAAACTGGGAGCAAACTCTCTTTAGAACCATGGAAACGTGAGGATTCTTAAGTGCATTTTTTACTTGGATTCTATAGTGGAGGGGTAAATGAGCGAGGGTAATGTATTCATCTACCCAACCAAACTCATCTATTTGTTCATTCACCTCTGTTTCAGGGTTATAGCAAGGAACAAGAGTCAAGATCTCTTCTCATGGAGATTCCATTCCATTGGAATACAGCAGGAAAAAAACACAATACGTGGGACAGATTGTATGTTGTGGGATAAGAAGATGAAGAATATTGGAATGGGTTACTCTTTTACTTGGGGCTGTCAGATGAGATGTAATTCATAAAGTGGCATTTGAACATAGTGAGGGAATGAACCTTATCATCTATGTATCATCTACTAGGGATTCAGATCATACCACCCCAAATA
The DNA here is from genome assembly GCF_902686455.1 of Sciurus vulgaris. Classification (NCBI taxonomy): domain Eukaryota; kingdom Metazoa; phylum Chordata; class Mammalia; order Rodentia; family Sciuridae; genus Sciurus; species Sciurus vulgaris. The sequence continues at coordinate 62,193,926 of NC_136469.1, forward strand.
TGACACTCTGACATATTGATTACTTGAGGTTAAAGGCACTTAAACAATACATGCAGGAAGGGTTTTCCTGGCCTCTCTATTTCTTCCTGAGAAGAGGTGATGAAACTCCCACGTTTTAGTGCTCTCCTTGTACCAGAAGGATAAAAAACATCCTTAATACTAAAGATGGGGAGTAGAGACTGGGAAAAAATCTTCATAAGCAACTTTGTCAAATTAACTCTTACCTTCCTTGAGCCTTTTCCAAAAGTAACTGCCCTAGCCCAAACCTTTTTCTTTTGTCATGTTTCTAGAATTTACTTTTTGTCTAACCTAGTGCTCAAGCTTTCAGTTCCAACTATATGTTTGGGTTCTCCCTTTTTACCCCCATAAAACTCCCAAGTACATGTAAATCTTATTTTAAAAAATACATATGATTTTTTTTTTCCTGTTAATCTGTCGTATTCCAGTTTAATTCTTAGGCCTAGTCAAAGGATACAGGAGAAATTTATCTTCCCTAGAATATATAGTTAAGTCTATCTATATATGTATACATGAGTTATAAGCTTTATAGGTAGGAGTGTGTGTGGTGAGTGGTGTCTGGAGATAGAGTGGATAGAGAGGAAAAGCATAAGGCATAACTGTGTTGTTGAAAGAGCAAAGGAACCAGTATTGCATGTAATGTGAAGGCTGGGGAGAAGTGTGATGAGATCAGAAAGGTAATTGGGCATCAGCTCTTTTGGACTGTGTAGGCTCTGCAAGGATTTGGATTTTGAGCTCATTGATTGGTTATAAGCAGAGAAGAATAGTAGTCTCCACTTTTCTGTGGTTTTGCCTTCTGTGGTTTTAGTTACCCATGGTCAATTGTGGTTTAAAAATATTAAATGAAAAATTCCAGAAATAAACAATCCATTAAGTTTTAAATTACATGCTGTTCTGAGCAGCATGATGAAATCTCACTCTGCTCTGGGATATGAATCATGCCCGTGTCTGGCATATCCATGCTGCATATGCCAACTGTCTGGTAGCAGCTTAACAGACATCATTGTCATCAGGTTAACTGTCATGGCATTGTGTTTGTGAAGTAAACATTATTTTACTTCATAATGTCACAAAAGTTAAAAAAAAAAAAAAAACAAAATCTAATGATGCTAGTAATTTGTGTATGTCAAAGAGAGAATGCACAATGCTTCTTTTAAGTGAAAAGGTGAAACCATAATGAGATATTTTGAGAGAAAGAGCAAGTTCACTCATATAACTTTTATTATAATGTTGTTTTATTATAATATATTGGTTTAATTGTTCTATTTTACTTTTTGTTATCATTATTCTCTTTCTATGCCTAATATATAAGTTGAACTTTATCATAGGTACATAAATATAGTAAAAAAAGAAAAAAAACAGTATATATTGGGTTTGGTACTATCTGCAGTTTCAAGCATCCACTTAAGGTCTTAGAGTATGTCTCCCACAGTGAAGGGAGACTACTCTAATCTGACAGCATTTTAAAGGGCTCTTCTAGCTTCTGCTTGTGAAAGGAATATCTGGGACTGAGTAGGGATAGAAGTCAATGGAACAGTTAGATAAATATGACAGTAATCTATCTGAAAGCTCATGGTGACTTGAATTCAGCTGTTAGAGGACTGGTAAGGAAATGGATGAAGTCTGAATGTGCTCTGAGGATGAAGGCTGTAAGGTTGGTGGATGCTGCATGTGGGTAGACCTGAGAAGAGTTTTGGTAGACCACTAAACATCATGATGAAGGTGGGTTTGAAAGTGAAAAACATTCCACACATGTTAGCAGGCATAGATGATTACAGAGAGTATTGCTTGAAGAATTAGAAATCCTTCAAGAATTAAAAATGAGAAGGAAACTGGGGTGTTCTTGCACAGACCTGTAATTCCAGCTGCTCAGGAGGCTGAGGCAAGAGGATAGAAAGTTCAAAACCAGGCTCAGCAACTTAGCAAGGCCCTAAGCAATTTAGCAAGACCATATCTCAAAATAAAACATAAAAAGAGTTGGGGATGTGGCTTAGTGGTCAAGCATTTCTGGCTTCAATTCCTGGTACCGCCCCCCCCCAAAGAAAAAAGAAAAAAGATAGAAGAAAATAAAATGATAAATGACTTTTCAGAGTCAGTGGGACTCTGCTTATCTTGGTTCTGTTGCTGTATCATGGAAGTTGCAATTTACTCAAAGGTCGTGAACAGCCATTGAAGGATTTTTGAGGAGTAAGGTAGCATCATATTTATACTTTGTGATGCTTATGATGATAGTCAAATATAGAATGAACTTGAGAAAACAGAGTGTGAGATTAGAGACTGGGTTGGAAGCATTGGAATTAGAGAAGAATATATAGGTAAAATATATTTAATGGGGAGAAATGGCATGACTTAATCATATGTTAAGTATAGGTTAAAAGTCAGAGAAAACAGGTAAAATCAATACCAAATTTTCCAACTTGGGTTATTGGGTTGTGGTGGACCATGACTAGGCTTGCCCACAAATAGCTCCTAAGAGGACATAAATGATAACGGAGGTATAGATTAAGGAATGTAGCTGAAGTGCTGGTACAGTAAGAATGTCAAATCTACGGGTTACACAGGAAGTTTATGTGATAATTTTTGTCAGGGTGCTGATGTAGCAATAGGTGAAGAGCTAGTGAGCCCAGGGTTTTATTATTCTCTTACCTAGCAGTTATCTTCCTCCTTGTGGGTTCATATGTACACCAAATTTTGAATAGTTTTTCTCATGAGAAAAGGGTTGATATAGGGAAGCACATCTACCATTTGTATCCTTTTTATTTCTTATCATTACTTCATGAATAGACAAAGAAAAGTATACTTGAACCAAGGTCCAGTCATTACTATGTCTAATCTTTCAGTGTAAATAGACTTTAGTATAGCCTATCTTGCTGGATAAGGATGCTCTTAATCACACTTGTGACCAATAAAGAAGGAACATGCTAGTATGTGAGCATGGAAGGTGGTGGGGAGAGAGGACAGGACAGTCACAGAGATTTCTTAAATGTGTCATTCAAGTGGAAAACCTGTGTCAGGACCTCAAAAGTGAGTCCTAGCTTCAAGAATGATAGGATACCATTGAGGGATATGGAGATCCCCCAAAGTGGTTAACATAAGGAAAGAAAAAAGTCAAAGGTTAATTTTAGGAAACACCAGAATTCAAGCTTTCAAGGCAGAAACAACATTCTAGAAGAACAGACCAAGATGGAATGACCATCAAGAAAAGAAAGGCAAGGAGAAAGTGAATCTTGGCACCCAAAGGGACAAGAAATACATGTGAAGTTGAAGACACTAACTGAGATAAAGAATGAAGACTCACATTGGATTCAGCAACAGGGAGGTCATAGATGATGTTAGATATAGAAAGTGAGGCATGAGGCACAGAAATCAGAGTTTAATAGGTTCACTATAGAGCAGGTGAAGCCCTGGGGATAGCGTATACCACTGTTCCTGAGGTACAGGCCTTGCAAGGAATGAGAGATTAAGTGATGGTGACAGGAGATCAAAGATTTATCAGAAATGGTGGAAACTGGACAGTGTTTATATGTTGAAAGAAGCAAGTCTTAAGCAAGTGTCATGAGGCATCAGTTGAACATCCTACAGATGGAATGAGCTATAAACTGAAGTAATGGGGAATGCAGACAGTTATGTTGTTTTAGCCTGTGACTTCTATGAGAAAATATTTGCATTGGGTGTTAGAAATGTGGAAGAGGTGAGAGGTTGAGAGTTTGTTTTTTAAGAAAATACGAAGTTTAAGTAAGTTAGAATTGCAATAAGATGAGTGTTGGCAATGCTACTTGGTGGCTGATAAGGAGGACTAACTAAAATCATCCCTCCATCCAACAAATACTTGGAGGTTAAAGTGGGAAAAATAGTATTTTGGCGCATAGTGACCTTTTCATTAATATTAGTTCTTTTCTCAATGTCCAGAAATTGATAAAAGAACAGGAGATGCCAAATTGTGTTAACATTAGAGAGCTCATTACAAACTCCAAGCAAACTGTCTCAAATAGGACATGGTAGAAATAGGACAGAGGGAACTTAACAAAGGCAAATCAATTATTCACAGTCCATTCATGCGCCTTAATGAAGGTAAATGCTTGAGGAAATCCAACCTAAAATGGCACATGATTCAGACAGCTTATCAAGAGTTCATGAAAAGGTACACTTGTGAGTTCTCTTCCAGTAGATACTATAAATGCTAGATTCTTAGGAGAAAAAGAAGTGCTAGAAATATATCAAGTGATCTCTGAGAGAAATGGGGCAGAACAGCTCTGTGACTGATTGAGGCCCTATTTCCATCTCAGGGTAGATGCCACTGAGTGTGGATCCATTCACAGTTGAACTCCTATTATCATGATCGCATTTTAAAATAGACTTTTCTTTTTTTGTTCACCTTTACATTTCATACTTTCATTTTTTTTTCTTTTGCCTTTTTCCAAAAAGCTTTGAAGAAGGTGTCTTTGCTGAAAGAAAGTAGATTTCAAAGAACCCATCTCTCTTTTCCAGTCTGGTATGTCTTTCCTTTCTTTGGCTCTCCTCTCCCAGTCTTTTAATGACTTTCTCAGGTCAGTCAATGAACCTTGTTCTTTGCAATTCTTAGAACATCATTAGTTCTTTCAAAATTTTACATAGAATGATGAAGGAAACGGTCATTTGAAGGATTTGAGGCTCTGTGTTATTATTATTATTTTTTTGACCCTTGGTAATGAAGACTTCAAAGACTTCATTGGGATCTAAGAAAGGAATAGTGGGAAAGTTAACAACCTGGAGCCAAAAATCCTATTTTCACTTTAACAACCCAGGGCTGCACTTTAAAGGCAATCAAATGCAGTGCTGTTTGGCAAATAGTCAGCCTTCTTGACATGCTGAGTGTAATTAGATGCTCTCTTGTCTGTCATTAAAGACAAATTGTTTGTAAATGGTTAACATTTGAGTACTGCTCTGTGTCTTCAACCTTTATCATAATTATATTTCCAATATTGAATGGAATATTCTAAACTAAGAAATGGGAGCTTATTACAAGGTTAATTGCTTGATAATGAATTACTGCTCTTCTTAAGAAAACTTGCACTATTTATGTATTATTTTGGCTTCGTTTTCTTTAGGGGTTTTGACATTTGCAATTCAAATACACTCAGAAGAAGTCTTCTGTGACAAGAATCATCCATCCCGTGATAGTGGCTAATTTTGTTCCTAATTGGGGCTATGAACCATTCAAAGACAAAACTCTCAGCCCTGTCCAAAAGCCACTGACTTGAAATAAACCCAGATGTCATTAGGGTTGTCAATGCTCCCTGGTGACAAATAAAGAGGAATAAAGCATTTTTGACTTTTAGGAAATGTTTTGAGACTGTGATGTCATCATTAGCTTCTCCCATGCTTCATGGCAATTTATTTCATTACATTATGATCTAATTATTTTAGTGCACATGATTCAGTTACTAGTCACCCTACACAAACTAGGAAGTTCAGACAAAAGGACACTAGATAATGGCTCCTGACCACACTATGGTGATTCAAAAGTAACCTCTGCTGTGCCTTTCAAATGACGATTTTCCAACAGCTACTTGTGCCTATTTTATCTTACCACAGAATTGTGAACAGAATAGGAAGGATATGTTTGTGGTTATAGAGTATATTGTCTAAATTCTTAGCCTAACCTACTGTCTTCAAGTATGTTCTAAGGTACAGATATCAAATCCATTACAGGGACATTAGTAGAACCTAAATGCAAGTCTCTATTTTCTGCCCTATGAAACTATTTAATAGAAATAAATTGCAAACAATGATTTATTCATTACTGATTTAGTGGTTAATACATGCTATAAAATGTGTTACTTTTGTTTCCCATTTAGTTTTCACAATTACTATATGAAGTAGATTTTTTTATATTAGAAATGAAGAAAGTGAACCTTGGAGATATTATTCTCCCATTAACTGTAGAGAGTAGGTGGTCCCCAGCAATGAGAGCCCAGAGAGATGTTTCTTGGCTAAAGGAAGTTATTGTATCACTGTTGTAAAAGTTCCCTTTACCAAATGTGCCTAACTTAAATTCCAATCTGATCTACAATGTGTATATGACATAATAAATATTCAGGGGTTTGTGTTGAAAAATCACTGTCATTTTAATTTTTATTTTTTGATTTTTACATAGTTCCTTTAATGCTTAGCTAAACATGCTTCCTCTTCCATGAATGATCTGGTCAAATCATATGACTTATACATAGGTGAACATATGTTTTACCATTGAATGCTCCTTTTGTAGAAAACAAATATATGTTTAATGCTGGTAACATATATCTGTGTTTCCATATATGTATAAATGTATATTTAGACATTTGTGCTTTTAGAAATTCTTAGCCTATCCTATAATTTTTGGTATGTTTTCTTCTGATATATTTTAAATTTTTCAATTAGTTCTTTACTAGTACATTCAGAATTGATGCAGGAATTTGCATCAATTTAAGTAGTATAAGCTAACACATATGCACACACATATTTTACCTCCCCTGCACCCCAACCACTACCATGCCACCACCAAATAGCTAGCCAAATGCCATTGATGAAAATGTGCGGAAGCCTGGAGATTTGGTGGAAATTCCATGGAGAAGATGGGAGGAAATAGAGGGTTCAGTGAATTTTGAAGAAAGCAGTAGGTCAATCTGATGTTATTTTCTTCACTTTTTGCAGAATACAAAAGATGATTAAAGTCACTGATTTTATGATTTTGCAAATCATATTAAACCTCATAATATGACATCTATATATAAAAGACATAATGAAAGTTAAAAAAAAAAGTGGTGGAAAAACAAGATCTCATCTCATACTTCTGGGTCACTGGAGTAGAAAAAGGAAGATAGGCCAGGGACTTAGGGGCCTGAGAGAAACAACGATGAGTGTCCTCAGTTTTCTTTTTGCTTTTTACATCTCAGACTTGGAGCAGAAGAGGCTGGCAACTCAGAAATATCTGAGCCATAAAACAAACCTTAACACACTTGAAATAATTACATTTATACAATGTGTATTCTATGACCACTACGAAATCAAGCTAGAAATCAGTAAGTAAAAGATAAAGGGAAAGTCTCCAGATACTTGGAAACTAGACAACACACTTCAAAGAAATCCATAGGTCAATACATATAAGGAAATTAAAATGTAATGTTAAAATTTTTATGATACAGCTAAAGCAGTAGAGCCATATAACCAAAATAGAAATATAATTCAACATTGAAAACTTCCCCCCAAAGAAATCTCTGTGCCTAGGTGGTTTCATTGGAGACCACTGCAAAAGTTTAAAGCAGAATTAACATCAGTTTTATACAATTTCTTTCAGAAAATAGGAAAGGAGGTAACACTTCATTTTATGAAGCTGGTATTTCCCTGATACCAAAACCAGATAATAGCAATATTAGAAATAGCTCCCAAACAGAAAGACAGAAAGAAAGAAATCTATAGAAATATATTCCTCATGAAAAGAAATAAAAAATCTTTTAAAATATTTTCAAAAAAGTCTAAGATGTGTGAAAATATACATTATGATGAAGGAACTTTATTCTAGGGATTAAACAATTGTTTAATATGGAGAATATAATGTTATCCACTAACTTGAGAAATTTAAGAAGAAAAATATATCAATTTCATGTAAACAGGTAATTGGACAAAATTCAATACCCATTCTTGATTAACAACTTGTGTTGAGTTATTAAATAGGGAAACTTTCTTAACTTGATAATTATCTATGAAACAAACAAACAAAAATTTCCTACAACTACCCTTAAACTGAATGGTTTTTCTCAGCAATCAGGAATAAGGGAAGGATATCTTCTTTTCGCTTTTAACATACTGTTTTAAGTGCTGGTATAAGAAAGTAAGAAAACAGTAAAGATTGGGATGGAAGAAATATAACTGTCCCTATTTTCAGATGACATGTTTGTCTATATAGAAAACTCCAAGCAATCTACGAAAACAAAAACAAAAACAAAAAACAAGAAAAACTCCTAGAAATAATAAGTGATTTCATAAGGTCAAAAAAGCAAAAGATGAACAAAGATCACTTGTTCCTCCATTTACTAGAAATCAGTATATGGATGCCAAAATTAATAATATAATAACATTAGCAATCACTCAAAAAATTAAATTCTTAGGTGTGATTCTAGCAAAACATGTGCAGTACCTAAATGCTGAAAACTACTCAAGGTTGACGAAAGTAAATCTAAATAAATAAGTGAGCAACTATATTCTGTTCATGGATTGGAAGACTCAACATAGTAAGTATGTCAATTCTTCCCAAATTGATTTACAGATTTAATGCAATTTCTATCAAAATTCCAACAAGGTTACTTTTATAAACAATGATGAGATTGTTTTAAAATTTATATGAAAAAATAAAGACATTATAATAAAGCAATTTTGAAAAAGAAAAATAAAGTGAGTGCTACTGACTTACTTAATTTCAAAGTACTGCCTGGTTATATGACTTCATGATATTGTCAGAAAGATAGATGCATAGATCAGTGGGAAATACCAGAGAACCAAGAACTATCCCTTCATAAACATGCTTATACTATTGTGTTATAGCAAATATATGTTTTACCCCTATCTCTGTCCTTGGTTCCTGCATATAGTTCCTAAATCTCTTGGGATTTCCTGAGTAATATAAATATTTTTTGTTCTAATAAAGTGACTCTTGGTGGGCTTCTAGATGGTTCTAGGATGAGGGTTAGCTGCTACAAGACCCACCCACATTATTAGAACATTACAACTTTAGTCCCACCCCTGATCTTTGCAGAGAGGAGAGAAGCTGCAGGTTGAGTTGAACACTAATAGCCAATGATGTAATCAAGTATGACTAAATAAATGATTCCCTAATAAGGAAACCCCCAGATGATGGGTTTGGAGAAGTGCTAAACTGTTGAACAAGTGGCTGCCTGAAGGGTCATGTATCCAGACCAGGTGGAAGCTCCACTTGCCCCCTACTTTCCTCTATGTACCTCTTCAAACAGGTTGTTCATTTCTATCTGTTGCAGTATCTTTAATAATGAGTAAACATTAATAAAGTGTTTCCCTAAGTTCTGTGAGCCAGTATTGCAAGTTAATTAAACCCAAATAGAGAGTTTGGGAAATCCAATTTGTGTTCTGCTATTCAAAGCATCGGTCATAACCTGAGACAGACTGGTGTATGAAGTTGGGGACAGTCTTGTGGGACTGAACCCTTAACCTGTGGGGTCTAACACTATCTCCAGGCAGATAGGATTAGAACTGAATTGAGGACACTTAGCTCTTGTTTGATGGAGAATGGCTTGGTAGGTGTGGAATCTCCCCCTTGACATCTGTGTCAGAACTGTTTTGTTGAGAGGTATATAAGGACAGAAGTGAGGATGCTTTGATTTTTTCCTTCTGAAATGCCCAAGTGCATTTGACAATTTTTCAAAAATAATTCACTGGAGTAAAACTATGTCATGTAAAAAAAGGGTGCTGTGGTAATTGGACATTGATAGACACATGCAAGACAACCACCACAGCAAAAATGCCTCAATCCAAATTTCACACCTCATACAAACAACTCAAAATGGGTCATGGACCTAAATGTAAAACATGAAACTAGTTTTTTAAAAAAGAAGAAAGCCTAGGGCTAGGGAAAGAGTTCTTAGATTTGACACCAAAAGTATAACCCCTATAGGAAAAAAAAAATAAAGGAAATTGAACTTCATCTAAATTAAGAACGCATGCTCCATAGAAGATCCTACTGACATGACGAAATGACAAGCTACAGACTGGGTAAAAATATTTGCAAACCATATACTGTCAAAGGACTGGTATCTAGAATACATAAGAATGTCTCAAATTTCAAAAGTAAAAACAAAAAAAAAATTTTAGAATGGAAAGGAACACTCCATTTACAAAATCAAAGATATTTTATCAGAGGATATACAAATCACAAGTAAGGATAGCAAAACTTGTTGGAACAAAATTCATCATCAGGGAGAGGCATATTAAAACCACAATGAGATATACTAATACCTGTCAGAAATGCTAAAATAATAATAATTTTAAAAGTGAAAATATACTGGCAAAGAGGTGGAGAAACTGGATAACTTATGCTTGCTGATGGGAATATAAAATAGTGTGTAGCCTTACTGTAAAATAATTTGTAAGTTTCTTCATAAATTAAGTGTACAATTACTATATGATACTAATATGGGCACTAATCTCAAAGAAATGAAGACTTATGTGCAGACAAAAAGCTATAAACAAATATTTATAGCAGTATTATTCATAATATCCCCACTGGAAACAACCCAGTTGAAATCATTAGATAAATAATTAAGAAACTGAAGTAAATGCATGCCATAGAATATTATTCAAAAAAGGAACACATTTTTGAAACACAAAACAAACTAGATGAATTTCCAGAAAATTATTCTGGGTGAAGAAAAGCCAATTCAGGTATATAACTGTTTTATGTAATATATTCTGTTTATGTGACTCTTTTGAAAGACAAACTTATAGAAATGATATTAGAATACTGGTTGCTAGGGGATAAAGAAGTAATAAAAGGGTAATGGATGTGACTACAAAAGAGCAAAGGGAAGAACCCTGTGTGGATGGGACTATTCTGTGCCAGGACCAAGATCCTTGTTGTGATTCTGTACTGTGGTTTTGGAAGTGGTACCATTGGAAGAAACTGGATGAAGATCAGACTCCTCTGTATTATTTCTTATAATTGTGTTATAATTATCTATAATTATCTCAGAATTATTTTAATTAAAAAAGGTCTAACTAGTTACTTTATAAAAAGATGCCTGGGCAGGGCTTGGTTTTGAAACTCTCTAGTAACGGATTTGTCTTATGACTTTTAAATCACAATGAATAATTAAGCTTAACAAATGTTTAGTGAGTGCATTATCACAATCAAAACATAGAGCTAGTCACAGTGGTTTTGTGGGATAATGAACACAAAGTTGTACTGTAGGAGCTTGCAATCTATGTAGAGAGACAGAGATGTGCAGGAATAGCTATATTCTAATGCAAATAATGGCAAATGTGATGGTTGAAATATGAGGAAAATACAAAATGACATGGGAAGGATAGGCCTGATTTCATTAATTAATTACACAACTATTTGCATTTCCTTTGACTGATTGGCTAATTTAGATGCTTCAAGAAAATCTGGAGTGTGCTTAAATTTTCTGTGATGCTTGTTTACTGAGTTATTCTCAGCGCAACAGTAAACATGAGATGATGATAGTATACTCCAACCCCCCTTCAAATGCTTGGAGAAAAGCAGTTGCATTCTCTTCATGTACAACTTTCAGGATAAATTTAGTGTATAAAAGCCATGTTAGTGGCTGTCGTGATTTGGGGTATCCCAGTGGTCATTTATGAGCCAAACTGAAATGAATGATCGTGTCTTTATTCACTTACTGCAACAGTGTGAACAGGCAAGGATCCATAAAGCAAAACATCACATTGTAACCCATAAATGCACTGTTATGATTTGTCAATTAAAGACAAATTTTAAAAAGGAGAGAGGCCCTGGTTCCCTACATAGTTTCATTTTTCCCCAGCAAGAGGGGTACAGGGTGAATGTCAGGTGGATGCAACAGACAAAGGAAATCATCTTGTCCCTGAGGAGCCCTAAACAAGTTTCCTTCCTTCGGAAGAACCTCTGGGCCTGGGGACAGAAACAGGGATGGTTTAGGAGTGGAAGAGTACTGAGCCAAATGGAGAAAATTATCTCATCCGGAGGCCCCCCAGGAAAGAGGCATCTGGATGAAGGACGCTGGTTAGGATGTGGATATGCCTGTGAGAGTGTAAGTGTGGTAGGTTTAGGAAGGCAGCCTGGGGCTGAGTCCTTGACCACCACTCCCTCCATAAGACTGCAGTGCTCTGGTTGTGGAGTGGGTAGACAGTTTCCTCCTAGGTGGCCGACCAGACAAAGCCTTGCAATCGCCTATATCTGAAAAAGCACACATAGGTTTTTAGTCTAGAGTTAGACTTCTCCAGAGCCAAGGAGCATTTTGATTTTGGAAAAATATCCTGTAGTCACATCTGTACAGTTTTAGTGAATCTCTCAGGTAGAAACTTTTTTTTTTTTAATTTCTTGTGTAAAGTAATATACTAGTTCTGGGAATGGTTAGGAATTTAGCAATACTACGGATCATTTATTGACTTTCTTTTGCTACCAATATATTAAGTAATTTAGAATTTAATTTTGATAAATAGGAGAGCTTTGAATTATATCAGAAAATCCAATTTACTAGACTAATCTGACAGAATAATAATGAACATCATAAGCTGCCACACTGAGCAACATTAAAGGTGCCTCCTATCCTAATTTTGACACATTCCATTCTTTGGTGTACCCTCCACACTTCTAATATGGTAACTTTCAATATGGCCGACCTAGCAATTGCAGGTAATCTATATTCCTTTAGTGTTGTTTTTTTTTTAAGAAAGTAAGTTTATAGTAGGAAACATACATATATATATAAAAAAAATATATTTCATATATATATTATATTCATAAAAATACTTTTATATCACACATAGCCTGGTTAGGAACTAGGAACTTAATTTTAGAAACAAGAATTATATAATACAAAAAACTGAGAAAATGTTATTTATGATGTAAATCAAGTATGCTGCTATGGCATGGATATTGAATCCTTCAAAGGATTTTAAAGGCTTGGTCTTGGCTATTGAGGTGCAGAAGAATCTTTAGGAGGTGGGACCTAGTTAGAGATTTTTAGGTCATTGGGTGTATTTCCTTGATAGGGACTTGGGACTTGAACTTTTTTCTATCTCCTGTATTGATTCAAGTTTGACCATTTGTTCCTATATGTGCTACGACCCTGGTACTGCCATCCACTGCTCTTACCAGAGGTCAAAACAATGGTGCCATCCAGTTTTGGACTTTGGATCTCCCAAACTTTGAGATAAATAACCTCTTCTATTTATAAATTAGCTGACTTGGGTATCTCATTGTAGTAACACAAAAACTAACTAATACAGATTCTAACATATACCAAAAAAATGTGTGTTGATGAATTTTTAAAATGATGCTTTCAATAGAGTTGACCAAATATTTGATATTGAAGGCAAAATGAGGACTTAATCTCTCTATCCCCTGTCAACCCTGGCCTAGGTCTTATGATCCTTGTTCAACATCTAAGATAACATGTAATCCCTCATGCATATGTAGTCATTATATAATTTAAGTTAGTTTAAATTTCCCATGGAAGAGATTGCTAATATTTTAATATGTGATCTCTTTGTGACTAGTAATATAGATGATATGCCAAATAATTTGAAGAATGAATTTTAGGTACATACTGTATTTACAATACACTGCATACTAGATTTTAAATATTTAGAATATTATATATTATGTGTACATTCCTTTTGTGCATATGTATTTGATAATGGGCTAGATATTCAGAACCCAGCTTATGAAGAGGCAGGTGTAATTAGTGAAAAACGTAATGTATTTATTAAAAGGCGACTATGATCTTAGATTGCATCAGATAGTGTATATTTGCCAAAATAAATTTCTTGAATTCTGTGTGCTATGCTTTAAGAGGAACATGAGCAAATAGAAAAAAATTACTTGGATAGAGATTTGGAAATATATTTAAAAGATATATACATACATATATGAATATACATAGATCTCTCTCCAAATATATATATGTATATATATACACATATACATATATAAAGATCTATCAGTACATAAGTAGATATATCATATGCTTTTCTCTTAATATATATGGTTTTCAAGAGCTTGACAGTTGAAACAATACCTCTTTGGCACTTTTGTGCTGGACTTTCTGGTTTTTAAATGTTGATCTCCTTGTCCAGTCTTGGGTGTCTGTGCTGTCAGCCTTCATACTGGCTTCAGATGATGCATGTCTTCTGACTGCAGAAACCTAGGAAATAAATTCATGGATGAGCACACATGAAGGCACATGGTAAAAGTTTAATCAATCACTTGGATTTGCATAGTCCTACCTCCTAAGTATATAATAAAGATTAAGAGGACAGTAAAGACAATTAAAAAGACCTCGTATTAGGTTTCTTTTACTGTTTGGGTTTTTAAACTTTTTTTTTGGGTTTAGTTTTGTTTTTATATTTTATAGCTATGGAGTACCTCACTAGAAAATCATCAGACAAGAGTGTAGGCATCATACGAAAAGTTGATGAATAAAATGGATTGTTCTGAATTCAGAGAATTCTTATAAGAAAGTAGATTGCAAAGAGTCAAAGCAGTTTTCTGAGTTTTGAGGTTAATGAGAGTAAAATTTATATTAGAAATTTCTAATATTGTCTTATGAGTAGTAATAATGATCTCATATTTATTATAAGATAATTATAAAAGTATTTCATTTCCTCATGAAACCAGAAAATTTTAAGAGTGAATGGTTAAGTTATGTGCAATTATGTCTAGGCAATGTGCATACCACCCCAGCCAAATGAACATATACGGTCATGCCCTGATGGTGTTCTATAACTATGAGGTTAATTACAGAATTCAATCACATTTCAAGGTTTTGTGTGCTTGTTTCCCTTGCTTTCTTCGTATCTGTTCTTGCCTTTTCTATGGCTTGGAGTGTGTGTTCCCTCTGATCTTCATGTGATGACTCCTTCAAATTCTAGCTCTAATTGCTCTTTTTCTAGAGAGCCCTTTCCTAGAACTCTATCTAAAGCCATTCACTCCCTGCGTACCTACACAAACCTATCATTCCACTGCATTCTTTTTTTCATAGTTTCAATCATGATCTGAAATGATTTATTTATTCAGTTGTTAATTCTTTTGCATTCAAATGCAACCTCCATGAGAAAGGTAATTTCTGTCATACACAACTAAATCTTCATAACACGGGAGAACTTCTGACTCGATAAAAATATGCCCAGTTTGTGAACAAAGAACAAAGTAGCATTACTAACTTAGATGGTGTTTACATCAGAGACTAGTAAGATTGAGAAGTAACTTGAACTGAATATATAGATGACTTGAGGTTTCTATACCATTTGATTATGGTTTTGAAAAGTGTCAATATGTTTCTATGTTAACAGGATCTTAAGAAGTTTGAATTAATCTGAATGAAAGACAGGTTTTGGTTTGGAGTAGAACACTTAATGATGTTATTTTCAATCTGTTCAGACTATAATTTACCTTTGTGGCAGATGTAAATAGTCACAGAAATAACACATGAAGTATTCCAAAGATGAATGACTTCCACATGGACGTCTTTATGATAAACCAGTCATTTCATGTTGTTAAGGTTGGGTAGAAATAGCTAAATAAATGCTGTGTCAAGGGGGAGATTTAACGTTTGCTTGCAAACCCCAGGATGTTTCTAAGTTAGTATTATCAATATGCTATTATGACCCCAAAACTCATCTATCATCTATGTTAGGAAAAACAACTTGAAATCCTAAGTGGTATATTCTGCTTTCTTCTTGAACATGGGTGTACATAATTTTTCAAAAGTGCCCCTGTTATATCAATAGTAACTGCATCAAGATTCCTTGACAAGCACATTACATGCCATTGAAAGAAAGGGAAACATTTCTGAAATTTTCTGGTGACTTTGCTTCTTTTTTAGAATTAAGTAACTTGTTAAAATAATAAATTATTAAATAATACTTAAAAGTTGAGTAAGAAAATCATGATTCTTCAAGTTTTACAAGTTCCAAGATTTTTAAAACAGCTATAAAAGAAAGATAATTGAAAATGAACTTTATAAGACACAATTGCCTAGCTGGATCTAAATCCAGTAACAGTAATAGACACGGCATGAACAGAGCAGGCCATACTCTACATTTTAAGGACATTAGAAGGGCAACTTGTCTAAAAATCTGTTAGGTGTTATTGTCCTTATTTCCTCATTTTTTTTTGTTTTGCTCTTAAAATATTACCTCGAGTTAAGATTTTATCCACAACATGCCTTTGATCGTACATTGTTCTTTCTCAAACTTTGCTTGTCTCCCAACTCCTTCTTTCTCACACTTTATTACATTATTAAAAAAAGTATTTTAAGTAATAAGTCTGCCATGAATCCCTGGTGACTTCTTTATAAACAATATTTTAAAGGTTATTTCTAGATCTTAGCTAAATGTTACCAAGCCTTTAGGGAAAGTGATAAGTGTACTTAGTTTTACAGGCTAAGAACCTTTCAAATATGATGAAATGACCAGTACGAATTAATAGAAAAAACTGCTCCTGATTCCTGACAAGTAAAACTAGCTTACTCCTCAAAAATGAAACCAGGAATAGAAAAGAGAATGACACTGATAATTCTATGACCTAAGACAAATGGTACAAATTCCCTAGGAAGGGAAAACATCTGGGACTCCATGTGAATGAGAACATTGGGAGTTAAGGTCAGAGGAGAATTGGAGACTATAAACTGGATGAGAACCTTACAATTGTTGCCTTTTCCTCTCCCCTGCTTACCCATGGGGGATGGTTGC
This sequence comes from Sciurus vulgaris, assembly GCF_902686455.1. Taxonomy (NCBI): domain Eukaryota; kingdom Metazoa; phylum Chordata; class Mammalia; order Rodentia; family Sciuridae; genus Sciurus; species Sciurus vulgaris. The sequence goes on from NC_136469.1 coordinate 62,210,405, forward strand.
CTACATCTGTATCACTGTGGTCATAAGCCAACAGTAGTAGAGCAAAGCTAGCCAGAGGTGATACTGTTGGGGTCCAGCTGAGATAGTGAGAAGATAACATTTAGAACCCCAAACTTGGCTATGCCTTGAGAATTTTCTTCTCATTCTTTGTCTAAGTGATTTTAATTGAAAGTAGCCACTCAGGGAAAAGAACAAATGTCAGTGATTGAAAAAGATGTAACAGGAAAATACCGACTTAAAGGAAAGCTGTAATATTGATTTTATACTTAATCAAAATAGAATTTAAAAGAGGATCATCAAGTTAGTCAAAGTATAGGAATTTTGGTTTGAGGTAGGGTAATCTTGTGGGTGTAAAGCATGGACAGAGATCAGATCAGAAGTGGTTGAGAAGATTGTAATATCAGACACTCTCTTTCCTGAGTTGTGGCCATCTATTCACAACTTGGGGCACCAAAGGGGCAGAATCTCTGTGTTGTGTTTGGTTCCTCTCCTGGGTGGCTATAACCAATGTAGCTGAAACATCCAGAAAAATACAGGATCAAAAGAAAATATAAACTTCTATATGAAGAATTCATTAATTAAAACAAAGAAATAACCAGAAGAACTCATGATTTAATTATTTATTCTCTCTCTATATATGAATATATATATATTCATTTTTATCATGTTACAAAAACAACATCACAAAACTGAGAAGACATTTTAGATGAAGAAAATTTTCATAAAATATCTGATTATTAAATAGTATATGTAATAGATTATATAAAAAACTCATAAGACTAAATAATAAAGGACAATCCAATTTAAAAATGGGTGAAGGACCTGAATAGAAGACATAGAAAAGATCAAAATGCATATAAAAATATTTAATATAATTATACTTTGGAGAAATTAAACCCACAAGGATATACTGCTTTAAATGTACCAGGATGGCTATAACTGAAAATAAAATAAAAGTAGATAATGAAAATAGTGAGGTTGTGGAGAAATCAGAAGCCTTATATTTATCTGGTGGGAATTAAAAATAGCCATCAGGTAGATTTTTAAAAACTGGTTAAAGATGGACTTTGTTTATAACCCAAAAGCTCTGCTCCTAGGTTTGTATCCAAGAATATCAAAACCACAATGTCCACACAAAACTTTGTACATTAATGTTAGTGGTAGCACTATTCTTAATAGCAAAAAGTAGAACTGAATGTTGATCAACTGATAAAAGAATAAATACAACATGAAATATTTGTACAATGGAATATTATTCAATAAAAATTTAAAAAAGGAAAAGAAATGAAATACACACAATATAACATGTTTGAACCTTGAAAATGGTATGCCAAGAAAAAGAATCCAATTACATAAGACCACATACAGTATGATTCTATTTTCAAGAAATGTTAGAATAAACAAATCATTAGAGTCAGAAAGTACATCAGAATTGCTTAAATTGAGGGAGTTGTAGAGAAATTGGGAGTGAGAAATGGGTATAAGGACTTCTTGGGATAGCAAAATGTTCAAAAATAAATTGTGGTGCTGGTGTAACTGTGAACATAATAAAAATACTGTTGAGTTTTATTCCTTAAAAGGGTGAATTATGTGGTATGTGCATATATAAGTTGTTATATTTTAAAAAGTGCTAAAAAAAAGAGTGGATAAAGTCAAAGGACAAGTCAGTAACCTGGGACTTTAGGTTGAAGAATTTCATAGAAGGTGTCAGGAACATTAAGAATACATAAAAATATGGGAATCATGGAAGGCATGGAGGATAGACTTAACAAGATCTACATCCAGATACGGGAGTTGTAGGAAAAGGGTAAAAATTTGGAAGGTATTTGTGAACCTGAGAAGGTAGAAACAGAGGGAGCTAGATTCTGCAAAGACACTTGTTTTGTTTGCAGAGACAGCTTAACAAAGGGAACAATACATACAGATATGAGTGTTAATAAGTTATCATGACAATTCCAAGAATGGAAATCAAATGTATAGTTAAAACAATTAACTTTAAAAATGATACCTGTAAAGGAAGGAAGGAAGGAAAAAGAGAAAAATACAAATAAAAACTATAGGGAAATATGAAATGTGAAATAAGATGTCAAAAATAAATCCCAATGAAACAATAATTATAATGAGTGAATATAGATTAGACTCAACAATAAAAAACAACCCAGAGAGTCCCACATTGTATGAAATAAAAAACACGATCCTGCAATATATTTATCAGGAAAGACATCCTATAATTTAGAATTATAAGACAAAGAGGTTTGGAAATGAAGGATGAACTTACTCAGCTTTAGCTCCTACTCCTCTTTCAAAATCTATTTGTTATTGGGTTTTATCTCAGACACTGGAAGGGCAATAGCTGACTGCTCACTTCAATATCATTGTGCCATCCCATCTTGATTTATATTCATATAAGATCTTCAAACAAGATGAAATATCGGGTTTTACATATCTAAAAGACTGCTTGAGGGAAATATATTCTTTAATACCAACTTAACAGAACTTATTAACAATCATGCGTGGCTTGTATATAAAATAGGCTGGTTGTTTGTACCTGATGAAATTTCTTTGCCTAATGGCTCAGACATTTCTTCATGAGTTCACTCAGGTGTTCTTGTTAGTAAAGATTCATAGTCAAATCTATTGCACGTGTGTGAGTGTGCACGGGTGTGCATGTGCATGCATGTATTTATATTATTCGATCATATGAAACATATGTTTAAAATATTTAGAAATATTATTTAAAGAATACACAAACCTTGGCATTAATGCATAAATCATACTGCACTATGACCTTGTTTAAATATGGATTTGAGAGAGTGACAAATTTTTAATCAGGTGAAATAACTTGTCAGCTATATGAGCATCTATGCCTAAGGAAGCTGTTATCATATACATTTGCTTCTCTACCATCCTCAGTGGGAAGAGGGCATCTATTCAGTAACCCAAGGACATCACAACTGCAGGGATAGGACAAGAGTGCTGATGAATTATTTCTTCATTGACATGTCAAACTTTTCAATTTTGACCACTAAATAAAATTGTTCTAATAGAATTATAAATTTCAAAATAGCAGATTATTACTTTTATTATTGATGACATTTAACTTTTGCTTCAATCCCAGACAACTATTAATTTTCACATCTGGTTATTCTCTATATGGCAAAATAATTGTTTCAAAAAGTGTGAAAAAGACATGAGGCAAATGTCATTCAAAAGAAAATCCCAGGAAGAAATTATAAAATCAAGCTAATAAAAACTTTATAGCCAGAAAATGACATTTTCAAGCATGCATAGCCTAGTTAAAAAGGTGACCATGCAAAGAAAGTCTCAAAGAAATGATCAACAAAATCATACAATTTTTAAACTTATAATGAAATAAAATTTGAAATACAAAGTGATAGCTAAGAAAGTGTTATATATCTAGATACTGGAAAAAAACTCACTAATAACATTGGAGTTAAATAAAATGTAAAATTAAAATTATTGAAACTGAATAATGTGAAAACATTGTCAAATGTTAATGAGACATGATGAAATGGTATGTAGGAAAATTTGTATCCCTATCTTTGCAAATATTGAAAACAAGAGAGCCAAATGGTTACTCCAGAAATAAAAAAATAACAACCAAATAAACTCTCAAAATAGAGAAAAATGTGGGACAAATATAAAAAAATTTATAATAGACTTTCTTTTTGTCCTGCTGGGATTGAACCTAGTACCTCACATATGCTTAGTGAATGCTCTAACACTGAGCTGCATTCCCAGTGCTAAATTTAGTGAAATTGAAAAGATTCTTAGGCAACTATATAGCAAGAAAAATAAAAATATGAACAAATTACAGAATGGTAAAAGAGAACTAGCTAGACATAATTTGAAAAATATTCCAAAATATAGAAAACAGTAATAAATTTGAAAATGAGATGAATTTCTAGAGAACATTTATAAACTAGATAAACATTCTTCCAAAATATATGCTGACATATAAAAAAAAATTGTATGAGAAGAAACAAACACTTGAATATACCAAAATTGCTAAAAAAAAAAAAAAAAAAGAAGAAAAAGAAAAAAAAGGCTAAGAGGGTAAGAATATAAAGTTCAGATATTTTTGTATATGATATCTAACATGTAATATCAACTAAACTTTTCTACAGTCATCTCTCTCTTTGATAAACATTCTACAGAAAGTGAAAAACTCTTGACTTTTTATAATTCTAGGAAAATTTTGATTCGCAAACTGATTAAAGATAATAATAGAAGTGTTTTAAGTTTTAAAATCAGATAAAAACTAACTTACAATGGTTTAAGTAAAGATATTTTTTTTTTACTTCATAAGAAAATATCCCAAGGTATGATTTTCTTTTCTTTTTTAATTTTTTAAAGTTACTTAATAGTAAAATAAGCAATGCAGTACCAGTGTTATCTCTTCACTCATGTTAACCAGTTGGTTGACTTTTACCCTCAGTCTGGTAATCCCATAGTTTAGGGGGGTGATTAAAGTTTTCATATTTTGACCACCTTCCAGACAAGGTAGGAGGAGCCAGGGAGCCAGGCAAAATCCTCCCATTTATCACTAAAATAAGAGCTGTCCTGGAAACCTCCCCACTTGGCTTCTGCCAGTTCTGCTGACCAAAATCACATCACAGGGCATACCTGGTTTGAGGAGATTTGGAAGCTAGGGACATGACTATTTTGATTTACTTTCATCAGTACCTATCAAAGTATGATCTGAGGACTTCCCATTTTCAAGGGATTTGCAAAGTCAAAAAAATTTATAATAATATTTAGATGTTATTTTGCCCTTTTTGCAAGTGTACAGTAGTATTTCCAGAGACAGTGTAATATGTGATAATGTCATTGCTCTAATGGTTATGAAATGTATGCTTATGTATTTTTGCATTGTAAACATTTATCGGTTTTCATTTCTAGTACAATAACTCTTAATAGACTCAAACCACATAATAAAAGCTCTCTGGGGTTCTCTAGACTTTAAAAAATGTAAAAGAGATCTGTGAAAAAAGGTTTGAATATTGCTGGCTTAGACTGGTCAAGTTCTGCGAGCTGGCATGATGATCACTATGCTAAACAAATTAGTTTTATTAGCAGTGAAGACATGAGGGTTTGATATTAAGTAGAGACTAATGAAGACTGACCAGTTCACGAAAAAATTACAGAACTGCTCAACTCAAAGCATAGACAATTATTAAATGAATTATTAGAAAAATGACTATGATATAATATAAAAATTAATATACGACCAAGTTGACTTATTCCTGAAATGGATGAATGGTTCATTATAAAAAAACTATATTAATATAATTCAACACATAATCTAAATTATTAAAATCATGACTACCTTGATGTATGAGTTGAAGTTCAAAATAAATTTTACAATAAAAATTACCAGAAAATTATGACCCAAAGGGACATCTCATTGGATACAAAATATCTAGCCAAACATTTTAATCAAACACCATAATAAATGCATTTTTAAAGGATCAGAAACAAGACAAAGATGGGATTTATCACTACTGCTATATGTTTGGAGAACCTGGCTAAAATTTACAGTGATATACACATATATTTTTTCTTTTTTTAGATGATATATTTTTTATCTAAAATCCAACAGAATCAACAAGTTATTAAAGCTAAATTGAGAATATGCTGAATACAAAATAATCTCACAAATGTCACTTGCTTTTTTATTTTAGCAATAATCAACTAGAAACTAAAATTGACAATGTAGAAACTGATCGATGTAAACATAGGAACTTAGACATTTGTTCTCTTTTTCCTACTGTGTGACTTTTAAGAGAGAACAAATATATCATTTAATGAGCATTTATTGACAAGCAAATATTGCAAAGTACCATCCTAGGTGATTGGCATACAAAGTTGTTACAAAGACAAAATATCAATCTTGCTATATAGGAATAGCCTAGAATAGTGAGGATGATATGTGCCAAAGAGAATAAGGTTTTGTGCTCACATTAAATACAATAATAAGGGATATTTTTCTTCACAATATTGTTTTTAGAACTGTTTTTGGCTCAAGATGTAGAAAACAATACTCTTCTTTCTTCTTGCAAATACTAGTAATTTATTTTAAAATATGTGTCCATTTATCTACCATCAATTAAACTGTAATCATACAGCAGGTAGTGCATGCAGATCTTTTAGACAGGAAATAAAAAATAGAATTCTTGACTGTGAAGCCCCTAGAAACTAGCCAAGGAAATAGAATGTGTGCATGTGAAACAACTTGTTAGCAATTACAACACAGCCATCACCCTGTGCAGGAAAGCCCCTGTAATGAGAGCTAAGTAAAAGTAATCCAGGCTAAATTATTTAAGTATATATTTTCTTCTTTCGAGTATGCATAAGAACTCACACTAGGCCAAATAATGCTTCATAAGTTAATGTATGTTAAATAATTATACAATAATAGGAGTGGTTTAATTTCAAAGTATTAATTCACAGGCCTGAATATATTTTCCAAATACCAAAACTGTGGCTAGTGCTCTGGTTAAATATTCAAAAACTTACCTTTTGTTTGTTTGTTTTTTGATACTAGGGTTGAATTCAATGGTATTTAACCATTGAGCCACATACCCAATCATTATTATTACTATTATGATTATGATTATGATTATTATTATTTGTTTATTTTGAAACAAGATCTCCCTAAGTTGCTTAGGTCCTCGCTAACTTGCTGAGAGTGGTCTTGGACTTCCAATCCTCTTGCCTCAGCCTCCCTTGGCAACTGGGATTACAGGCTTGAACCACCACACCTGGCTCAAAACTGATCTTGATATAAATGAGGTGATTAAGTGTTGGCTCCTTAAAATCAACCTGTGCTCAACCACTTTCATATCCCTTATTGATATGCATTCCTATTCCTCCAGTAGTTGTTTCTAAGAAAAAAAAGTAAATAGTAGCCTCAATTCTTTCTCAACTATATTTCACATATTGTAGGGAAATCCAACCAAAAGCAGTTTCACTTTTGTACAAATTACACTTGTACAAAATAGAATCACTGAATCTTTAGAATAGTATTTCCAGTTGTATTTATGTGTAATATTGCAATGACCTGAATTAAAAAATAATCTTTAATTCCACAAAGATTTATTGAGCAAGCAAAACCAGTTATTGATCTGTTCTCTTCTAGTCTTGGTGATGCTGGTTTAAGTGATCAGGATGGGTACCTAGCCATGTCCTAATGTAGTTTGCTGATTTCCCTTGTGTAAATACCTGTACTGTGGTAAATTTCTAACTACCAATTCCTTAATATTTATAAAATTTTCTCAATAATCACAATCCAGCAAATCACAACTTATATTTTGAAAGCATACTCTTTTTATCATTTCTTAAAGTTGCTGCTTCCCTTGCCACTGATTATCAGAGAGAGGTGGGGGGACATATTTTTTATGGACAGGGATAGTGTCAAAACGTCTTATTTTTCATATATTTTGTCAGGAAAAAAGTCTGCAAATGTCATCTGAGATATTTTAAATCTCACAGTCTATGAAACCATACCCTTAACTACTGTTTATACTTAAAACACTTTAAAATTTGTGACAAGGTATAGAAATAGGTTTTATATTTGTAATGATATATTTTCTGCTTTTCACTGGTGCTATTTTCATACTTCAGAGAGTTTCCTCATCTGAGAGGACTTCATCTTCTCAGTATCCTCCAGCCAAATTTATTTTTCTCAAATGTTTTTTTCAGATTAGCTTTAAAACCTCCTTCAGTGTTTCATAAAAACTGAAGTACTTAGTTGTTATAAAACATCTCGGGCTTGGTTTATCTGAGGTAGCACAGCGTGGGTTGTGAAAGCGATGTTAGCGTGTTAGAGCTCCATACTATTCTTTATGATAGTTGTTTTTTTAGGTGTTTTCATCAGGCGTGGGCAAAGCTGCCAGTTCTCTGGGGCCCCTTGGTGTAACCATGTTAGTACCACACGCAAGTGGTGGTGTCACTGGCTTTGACCTTGGGGCTTATTGAAAGTCAGAGGAAATTGTAGACAGTTGGACTGCCTGATATTCTAGCTGTCTACAAATTTTTTATTAAGGTCTTTACTGTTTAGTCTCCATAAATCTTTTTTTTTTTGGCGGTGCTGGGATTTGAACCAGGGCCTTGTGCTTGGGAGGCAAGCACTCTACCAACTGATCTATATGCCCAGCCCCTCCATAAATCTTGATAGACCATTTAGAGAAATAAGGATATGACATACTATGATATAATGTGAGCAGGGGTAAAGACAAGGTTTTAGAATAAAAGGAGGAAGGAAAATGTATTGAAAATGCATTTATATAAAAAGAGACATTTAAATGACCTGTTTTGATAAAGAAAAGAAAAAAAAATAACTCATTTATATCCAGGGCCATGGACAAATACATAGATGTAACATACTGAAATCTCAGAGAAGTAGGACCCTTACGGGAAATTTCATTGTCTACAATCTAAGCCAAGGTGATGAGGGAGGACACAATCTTATATGTATGGGTTTGAAAGCATGTGTAAAGATGTTTACATATTTAAAATATGATTTAAGAAAAGTTGGTAATTATTAGATGATAATTTCAATTTAAATGGAACAATAATTTATTGATTATGTGCTACATACAATTGACCCATAGATCTCATGATGACCAGGGGTTTGAAAAAAACTGAACATTCTTAACTAGTAAGCACCTGCAAATTAGCAGAGGAAATAAAAATCACACATAATTAGTTTTACTATGTAGCCACCAGGGACAAGATCTCTACAGTGGTACAAATAGGGCATGAGAATTTAAAGAAAAATAAGACTTAGTTCTGGGCAGAAGGAACCTAGCAAAATTTTGGTGAATCCTAGCTTTGAACTAAAAACTAAGAGATACCTAGGAGTTATATAGGAGATATCTAGGGATCAAGGACATTCACACTATACATCCTCTCTTTTTATTGTTCATTTATTAATCAAATTTAATTAATGAATTTCTTAGGTGATCACATAGTCTGTCTGATGCTGGGGGAACGATGAATAGGGCCTGATTTTTGCCCTCTGAGAAATAACAGTGACTGTTCATGTTATGAAAGCAACTTATCTTTTCCCCTTTCCCTTTATAGTATAAATATCTTGATACCATTTTTTAAAAATGAATTTAACCCAGTCAGTTAGGGTTATAAATGGAAAATAGAGAGGGAGCAAAGGTAGGAAATTAATATATCACAGAAGATGGCATATAAATGTAATAGATTGAGATATTTGACATCTTCCTTAACACTCTTGTGACAAAAAATTATTTTGAGTAATAGTTACATTATATTTAGAAATAATCATTCTGCTGATCCATTCTTTATTAATAAAGAATGAACATTTTAAAAAGAGTATTATTTTCAATTTTAAAGCTGTTCTGATAGGGAACTAGTGCAATCAGTTATACACTAACCAATTGCATTAGTTCCCTATTTCTGCTGTTACAAATTCCCATGCACTTAACAACTTAAGCAACACAAATTTACTATCTTATGCTGGAGACCGTAAGTATGAAGAAAGTCTCAGTGGGGTGACAACAAGCTGCTCAGAGCTATGAGCCTTCTGGAGCCCATAGAGGAGGATCCCTTTCCCTCCCTTTTCCAGCTTCTGTGGTCCCCTTCCTTTTGCAAATTCAGCCATTGCATTCATCACCCCACCCACTCCTTCCTTGGTTACTTCTCCTCCCACTCTCTTGATGCCCTCTTTTACCTACAAAAGACCTTGTGATTACATTGGGCCCATGTGGATAATCTACCACACTCTCCCTGTTGAGGTCCTTAACTGAATCACAGAAGCAAAGTCTCTTTGCCCTGTACAGTGACATATTCACAGATTCTATGAATTAGGGCAAGGGTATTGAAGGAGGGGGTGCCATTATTTTATCATTCATTCCAATCAAGAGTATTATGTCTTATAATTCACCCTTTGTTTCACTGATCTATAATTTTTATACAAATAATAAATCCAGACCCTCGCATGGACTGACAGAATTGAAGGAACTTCAGTTCTTCTTTCTTTCTCTCTTTTTTGTTCCTCATAATCACTGTGCTCTATTTCTAATCTACAAATTAAACCCAAGAATATGTGTATTTCTAAGCTAAATGCAGAGGTTTTAGAGAGATGAAGTACACCAAAACTCAATTTGAATAATTTTGAAGTGCTATGAGTTTACACTTATAATGAATATACATAGTTAAGTTCATGTGTATCAGTGCCAATTGTATAAGTGAAATTTGCCTAAAATCACTTTATTGTAGAAAACGATCTTTATTAAAGGATAAGCAAAAAATGTGCTAATGTTAAACTTATTGATAGATTAATAAAACTATAGTGACTGAAGCAATTGTTTAAAATTTAGAACACAAAATAACTTTTTATGGGAGATAATTTACCACTCACATATTTTGCTTAGAATTGTTTGTGCATGGTGATAATGCAAAGTAGAATGATATACCTCCCTTTTTTCCTGTACCCAAGGGAAACTATTCCTGCTGCTCCATCCTTGATTTGCCATTGAATCAATTATATTCTTTCCAGGTATGTATTTTTTAAATTCTTCTTTATTAAAGTTATGTTAACCAGATTTTCATTGCAGTGACCAAAATACCTGACACAAACAATTTCAATGAAGAATATTTTTTTTTAGTTTATAATTTCAGAACTTTCAGTACATTTTTGGCTGAAACAGAGAGAGAAAGGAAAGGGCCAGGGTCAAGACAGAGTCCCCAAAAGAATATCCCAATGACCTACTTCTTCCAACCATGCCCCATCTGCCTACAGTTTCCACTGTCTCAGCAGACTGATCGGATTAATACACTGATTATAAGCCCTCATGATCCAATTATTTTTCCAAACCCTATCTCTGAAAGTTGCTGCATTGAGAACGAAGCCTTCAACACATGATTCTTTGGGGGATACTTCAAATCCAAACCATAACAAAAATCTATTCTGGCTATTTCTATACAGAAAGTGCTGCTATAAAGAGATCTGCATTCCTAAAATTTACTATGTAAATTTCCACAACCAAAGTCTTAGGAATTTGGGGGAAAATGAGGTTAGAGGCACAACATTAGAAAACTTGTTAAGTTACACATAAAAAAAGATAGAACTCTAATAAACATAATACCATAGCTTACACATTTTAGATCAATAAGAGATAGGTAAATAATTCATGTGGCACTTTACTTTGATATAGAATAGACCTGAAGTTTACTTGGGAGTTGTTCTTGGAAGGGTGGTAGCCTGAGAGTCGCTGAAAAGAGGTTTAGGGAGGGGTGTCTGAGACAGTCAGAAAGCAGAAGCACCAAATGTGGCTTGCCCAACAATGGGGAACATAGATAGACAGTGCATGGGTGTTTCAGGAGAGAGAGAGTGTGTGTGTGTGTGTGTGTGCATGTGTGTGCATGCATATGTGTGCATTTTATATATGCCTATGTGTCTTGTTTCAATGGGTACAATTTTCTGCCTTCAGATTAAGAATATGTGAGAAAAGTATACAAATAAGTGTATGTGAAACTATATTATGCTCCACTTGTTCCTCAACATATCAGTCTCATTGGATGAAATTTGTGTTGCCAAAGCAAGCATTATAACTGAACTCTCTGAATGTCACTTCCATGATGAGTGGCAACATGAAGGAATGCAAAGCCCTGTTTTCCAACATGTAGATTAAAGACCATGCCTGGTACTAGGATACCCAATGATGTCACATCAACAACACAGACTCACCTCTCCCCTATTCATTCAGATTCTAGTTCTTTCCCCTCTTGAGTCCTTACTTGGCCTCAGAATCTTTTTAAAGACACATTTCTGGAAAACCACTATCAATCACTTAGAGTTAGCATCAAAAGATGGAAAACTGTTTTGCCACCATTGATAGTAAAAGGATGCATTTTGAAATCACTGAGATTTCAAATCTTGTCCCTTGGTTCTTACTTGTAAGTACAAGTCTTGAAGAGATACCTAAACTCTCTTGGTCTTTGGTCTCTCAACTATAAAACTAAGTTAATACTTCCTACTTTAAGTGGTTGTCTTAAGAATAAAATAAAACTATATGGATGAAATATCTGGTATAGTGCCTATATCTGTTTTCCTTGGGTAGTTTCCTTAACTCCCTTTTGATCAAAGAGGCAGAGCCATCTAGTCTGGGCCTTGGTTTGTGGTTAAAGGTTAAGATGGAAGCATGTCAGGAAGCAAACCAAAATGGCCATTGTTCTTCCAGGGTGCATGCCTACTTTACCCTTTCCACAAAAACAGACCAAACTGATGTAATGTCATCAAAACACAAACACATGAACTATGTTGTCTGGGTTCACATAGCAATACTGAGTGAAATGTAGATACATTGAAACATTTCCTTCATTTATTTATTTATTTTTTGTTTGATTGAACCAAAGGATTGATTGAACCCAGGGGTGCTTAACCACTAAGCCACATCACCTAGCACTTTTAGTTTAATTTAATTTTTTAAATTTTGAGATAGGATCTTGCTAAGTTTCTTAAGGCCTTGCTAAATTGCTGAGGTTGGCTTTGAACTTGCAATCCTCCTGCTTCAGTCTCCCGAGCTGCTAGGATTACAGGTGTGCACCATTGAGCTTGGCTGCAGTCTTTCTTTTCATTTCTTGTCATCCACCTTAGACACCAGACATTGCTGTACAGAACCTAAATTTGAATAAAATATATTGACTGCTCTTCAGGGTAGGCAGATATTCATGATATGGATTTTAAAGCTAACCCAAAGCAAAGATGCCAATGAAGAATGCTTGGTTCACTTCTCTCTAAAAATGTTGATGATTCATTATGTGAAATAAGGCACACTGGATTGAGATGAAAGGTCACATGCATTTCTTAATGACATCACAAAAAATTAAGTACAGGAAGCTGGGAGTGCTCATTTTATTCAAAGAATAATGAAACAGTGAGGCATTTAAATAATTTCAAAAGATGCTGCTGAAAGGCAATCTGTATGTTTCCTTCAGCTAGTAAAATAAAGACCATTTTAAAACCGATTACAATCTGGCTAAAAGGTAAGTACTCTTGCTCTGGGATGTAAATTGCCCAGCTACGAATTTTGCTATCAAAGGCGCTGCATTCTGAAAGCTTTAGTTCTCCTTTCACAGGCAGAGACCTATTTCTTTGAACTGTAATCTTTATACAAGAAAATTCATGCCCATAAACATATGCACAATCATAAAGCTGCCCAGGAAAGATGGAACGGAATGTTGGCAGAGCACTGAGCTGCATCTGCCATGCCAGTTACATGATGCCTACTGGAATCGTTGGCTTAGACATTATTTCAGTTCAAAGGAACTGAATACCAGTGATGGCTCTTGCTTGGGTGTAAAAATGGCAGTGCTGAGCTAAACTTAAATAAAAGTCAGAACTCCAGGACAGTGTAAAGGGAAATCATTTCTGCTTCAAGTTAATGGTGAGGATGTACAAGTTCTTGTCAAATTTAATCTGAGTTTAAACTAAAAGTGTCAGGTATATTTTCATTTGCCAAGGGTATAATACTGATGAGTAATTTTATACCTTATTACTTTGATTATTTCACTGTGAAAGTGATGATTTTCAATTATTTGAGATATTATACTTCATGAGGGAAAAGAAAATACTGTATCACAGAGTTTTTTTTTTTCAGCTTTGATGAAAAGCTGTGAGTTGTTTGTCTGATGCTATAGAGAAGATACAGTTTAGTCTGTTAAACCAATAGCTTTTCCAGAGTGTAGAACAGAATTATACTCCCTTCTCTGTTTGAACAGTTAAAGGGCAGAAATTCACCTGGAAGCTAGGGTGTTTTGTCATAAATATCCAGGTGTACACTGTTTGAATAGCCCAATATCTGCCCCAGATTCTCTATTTTCATGTGTCAGTAGCAACAGGTCTGATGGAAAGCAGCAGACAGCCTGGTGGTATGTCAAGGTGGTACCAACGTCCAATGAAATTGACTTCCTGCTGGAAGATGTCACTTAATATGGCATTATCTAGACTACCCACCTAAACCCAGTTGACTTGCCATCTGCTCTGAAGTGGAACTGGCACAGTCTGTGAGGAAACATACTGCCATCCTATATAATGGCCTTTGGGATGGAAAGCCAATTGACCATGATAAGTTGTGTTGATTAATCGTTGATGTTAAAATCAAGATTGCAAGCCAAAAAAAAGGAAAACAATTGTAAGAATCTTGTTTGTTCTGAATTTATTTTCTCATTAAAAATATCTATTCTGGAAATGATCTCAGGATATCGGCTAAGGTTCCGCACTTTGAGAATTCACATTTACAATAAAGTAGTTTTATCTATAGATACTTACAACTAATAAATCAAGCTTGTGACATCATAATTACATTTCCCAGTCTTGAGATAAATACTGACTTCATGATTTTCTACACATTGCACATATATACAGACACAAGCACATGAACACATATTTGTGTTTGCACTTATGATACCATGACTTACCTGAACATTCAAAGATATCATCCCAATAGGCAATTATTCCTCTGCTGAGAGAAAATGACCTCTGTGCCATGCCCCTTGATTTACATCAGTGCACTCTCAATACTGTTCCCTTACAAAGGGATTACCATGTCAGAACTAGCATAGCACTAAGAACAGAGAATGAGCTTTGTAGTTTTTATTGAATACTAACAAACTGGTCTGCATGAACTCCTCAGGCTATAGTTTGATAACACTTGGATTCAGAAGCCACCGGAGCTTTAGTTTTTCTGTGTGTGTTCCTTTACCATCTCACCCGGATGCCCTGTTGCATGGGAATCTGTATTCGTCCTATAGTTTATGGTCAATTTAGAATTATGTCCATCTTGTAGTTTAAGTTTATGCCTATTTTATAGTTTAAACGTGTGCTTATATTACAGTTCATATCATTGTGTTTCTTTTGTCTGTATGATGTTTAAAATTGATTGTATTTGTTTCTTTATGAAGTTTCTAATGGATTCATGTTTCATCACAATGATAGTAGTGAATCCATGTTTGGGGCTGGAGGCAGCTCTATCTGCAAGAGCAGAAGAGAGACAAAAACAAATCTGAATGGCCCTTGGTCAGACATGGGCAGGTGTGCCAATCAACCCCACAGTGAGAAAGCCATAATGATGAGATATGTTATGGACTTGTTGGCTTAGACTCCATCAATTGTGGGAAACACTGAGAGCAATTAAATTTGACATTGATAGACCCTCATACTCAAAACTTAGGGGGAGGGATCCCCCCTGCCACTGCTTTGCAAACAGGATCCTTAACTGTTTAAAATATCTGTCTCCTTAAAGAGTGAAGTTATCCAAGCTAAACATAAGCAAGGGGCTGTATTAATTCTGAATGTAGCTTTATTTTAAGAAAGAAGACAAGTGGCATTTGGAAAGGATCGTAAGATGATCCTTGAAAATGCTTCTGTGCTTTGTCATTCCTGTATTCAGAGAGAAATTTATAAAACATCAAGGAGGCAAATAGTGTTGGCAATATACCAAATTACTTTTCTGGTTTTTATCAGTACCTTTTGAACTTTACTTTCCTGCAACCCATGAAGTGCAAAATCTTCTAATAATGTTTTATATTTATAAATGCACAATTTTTTTCTTTTTGTTATAGAATATTTGGTTAATATGTATTTGGAATATTTACTTCTCTATAATATAAATATATTACAGAATGAAGACAAACAAGCAGGAAAACATTTCCCATAAATTTATATACAGAGTAAGTATTTCAGTTTTGTCATTACTGTGAAGATAATGTGAACTCTTTTGCACATTTTAAAGTTAAGTGGATTAGACAAAGGGGGATGAAGGGAAGGGAGGGAGATAGGAATAGGAAAGATAGTGGAATGAATCAGACATAACTGTCCTAAGTTCATATATGTATAAACCGCCAGAAAAACTCGACATCATGCACAACCACAAGAATGGGATCCTAATTAAAAAAAGTTCTACTCCATGAATGTATAATGTGTCTACATATACTCTACTTTCATATATATCTAAAATGAACAAATCAAAAAATAATAAAAATAAAAAATATATTTAGTAATTTTGGTTGTTAAACATTTAAGGAATGTTTATTCTAAGAAGCAAATTTTTAAAAACTCTAAGAATTAGTTCATATTGCTATTTGCTTGTTAAGATTCCCTACCTAAAATAAATCATAATGTATCAAGAATTGAAAGATGATACAATTAGTTTTAATATGCTCTTTGCTCTGTCTTTATTAAACTTTTTTCTTTTTTTTCTTTCTTTTCTTTTCTTTTTCTTTTGGAACCAGGGATTGAACTCAGGGGTACTTGACTACTGAGCCACATCCCCAGCCCTATTTTGTATTTTATTTGTTGCTTAGCACTTTGCTTTCACTGAGGCCGGCTGTGAACTGGAGATCCTTCTGCCTCAACCTCCTGAGTTGCTGGGGTTATAGGCGTGAACCACCGCACCCAGCTTAATTAGCTTTTAAAAAGAAGCTGCTTTGTTATTTCTTTTGACTGAATTCTTTGAATATTTGATTCTCCCCTCTCCTATATTCTTTTATTTCCTATATGTCCCATTTTTAAGTAAAATTCTATTTTATTTATTTAGGGTACCAGGGATTAAACTCAGGGGTACTCAACCATTGAGTCACATCACCAGACCTATTTTGCATTTTATTTAGACACAGGGTTTCACTGAGTTGCTTATACCTTGCCATTGCTAAGGATGGTTTTGGAACAGCGATCCTCCTGTCTCAGCTGCTAGGATTATAGGCATGCACCACCATGTCCAGCAAGTAAAATTCTATTTAAATGTATTTATTGATTTTTTGAACAAATTTGGGACATAGCATACAATGATTAAATTATTTATGACCACTTGATCTTCACAGCAAAATTGACATGTGAAATTGGCCTCCATTTTATCAATTAAAAAGAACCCAATTCAATCCAAGTTACTGAAACTTCGAGATCATCTTAGGAAATAACATCTAGAAGAGAAGTAATTCTCCTATCTTTTTTCTAGCATAAAATCCTGGTAGTGGATATATTCTCTTTCATATTTTCATTAGGGAAGCCATTATAAAGAAAGCTTCTCATTTATGTCCCAGACAGGAAGACTTACTTTCTCTATCTCTACCTGTGTTTATATGTGTGTTAGTTTAGGTTTAGCTGCCTATTTTTAAGTGGGAGGACTATGTTTGAAATAGGAATTTATTATTTTCTATCACAGTTTGAATCTTAAATGTTGCCCCAAAGGCCCATACACTAAAGGTTCGATTGCCAGCCTGTGCCTCTATTGTGGGGTGGTAGAACATTTAGGAGTTTGAGCCTAGTGGAAGGAAGTCAGGCCATGGGGGAGAATCATGTCCTGAAAGGGGATATTGGTACTTTGATTCCTTTGCTCCTTGTCCTTTGCTTTCTTCCTTTTATGAGGTGAACAGCAGTTCTGTCACTTGTTTCTATAATGGTGTACTGTGTCACCACAGGCTCAAGCCAATGGTGCTGACCATTGACTGAAATCATGAGCAAAATAAACCCTTACTTCCTTTTAGGTTGATATCTAAGGTATTTGTTAAAGCAACAGAAAGCTGACTAATGCATTTTTTGTAGTCAAATTAAGTCATCTTTGATTCTAAGTTTTTGATTCTGGGATGATGACAACATTTTAGTGTTGTCATGTTTGAATTTTAAGCTCAAAGAGGGAGAAAACAAAGGAATAAAGGAATCTCTTCCAAATAAACTGTCTTATAAATCAGCCTTCACAGAAGTTCTATAAACTTCAGATTCTTCCTATGTATAATTCTTTTGCTAGAAATACTGCTTACTATTAGGTATAACTGTAGTAACTATTTCTATTGTCGGAGTCAATTCATTGCACTTTCATATCCTTAATTGTACTTAAATGAATTTCTTTGTTTTATTTCTTCATAAGAGGAATTGCAATTATTTGTAAAGAACTGAAATTATTTTAGGGAATAAGATATTCAATTTACCTTATGCAAAAAAGTACATTGTATTCTACTTTGTCTTTTACCAGAATACTTATAAAAATGCTCAGTTTTATGAGAGTATGGATATATAGTTGTAAGTTTTTATAATATATTTACACTTTTGTTGTACAGGATGTAAATTAGTTCATTTCAAAATAACAGGTCAATCCTTTTCAAGGTTTCTCCACCATTACCCTATTCCTCATGCAGTAAGAAACAATGTTGAGAGAATCCCTCCTGGTAAACTTAAGAAGAGGTACCAAGTTTGCTGGCTCACTATCCTGACAATCTGTTTCTAGCATGAAAACATCATTCTTCATATGAGGCTGGTGGAACTAAAATCTTGTTGAACAAGGTGTGCTTACAATGAATGCAGTGTCTGCCCCTAGCTTACTGCAGAAATTTGAAGTAGAAACAGTGTCAGAATATTTTGATACTCAACATGAAAATCTTGTAGTGGGTTTTGGGCTCTGAGAGCATATCCAAATCTAAAAGTTTGATGTAATTTACTTTCTTTGGGAAGTCTGTTGAGAAACAGAGTTTGCAAGGAGAAATTTCCAAGAAAAGAATCAAGACTGATTTTTTTTTTGAAGCTCCAAGTTGATCCAGCTAGAATCTCAATGTGTTCTCTAATAGCACGACTCATTTAATCCTAATACAACACTTTTGTGTTATAGTACTCCAATTTTGTTTGTGTATGCACCTGTTCTCCATTGGATAGGGGGAAACTGACAGAGACATCAGGTCCTGATTTATCTAAGCCAATACATAGCATTGCCTGGTGGCATTATTTGTCCAGAGGTGGACATATGAACTAACTTTTTCCAATTATGACTATAATTGGAGGAAGGTTTCTATATTTCCTTCAAAAGATGTGAACAAAGATGGACAATAATTCACTTGATATTTTCTTTCTTTTTTTTTTTTTTTGATATTTTCAATATTCTTGGGACTCTGAGATCCAAACAAAGGAGATGCTGACAAAGAATGACAAACAGATTTTTAAAAACCTGGGCTCTCAATTACATCTCTGGGCTAGTAAATCTATTACCTGGGAACCTTCCCTAATTCTGAGCTTCTTGTTGCATGAGATTATAAATGTACTTTTTATTTAAGTAAGTGTGAAATATGTCTTTACCTTACAGTCAAAATAATTATTTCTTATAAAACAATAATATTAATAGATGTTTGTGTTAATCACATGAGAAAATACTGGAAAGTAAATAGAAAAAAATTTATAAGAGATGTCACTCTTATTCTTGCATATAAAGACTACATCTTTTGTAAATGTGACTTGAAAGGCTATCTTTATGTAAATATTCTGAAAATATTCATTCAGTAAATATTTATGAATCACCTACTATATGTTAGACATTTTACTGCACCTGAGGGTATGATAGTAAGTGAAAATAGGTAATGCCTAACTTCCTAGAGTTTCATTGAGCTCAAAGTGCAGGAAAGAGCCATGTTTATAAAATAATCTTTAAAAATGTATTGTTACAAGTCGATTGTTGTGAAGGAAAGATATATGATGTTACAAATTCCTCTGACAAGGAAACATAACCTACTAATCAGTCATGGAAAGTTTTGGTGAAGTTAACTCAAGAGTCGACTTTGAAGAATGATTCAGAGAGTGGGTGGGGTTGAGTACATTCTAATCTCTGTAGATGGAAGACATGGGGAACCTTTGAACAATTGGAACGGGGTCACTAGATTGGATCACAAGCAAGAAGGCTATACCAGAGGAAGAAGGCAGGGTTTGATCACACAGGGTTTAGAGGAAAGCTTGTCCTATTAAATGATCAATGGAGAACCACTGAAAGTTGAGGATAGGTAGGGGTAAGGAAGGGATATAAGTGTTTAAAAGATATTAATTCTGGTTTCAGCATAGAAGTTGTATTACAGGAAGGAAAGTGCAGGTGGAAGGAAAACTGAAGATGAAAAGAAATGACATTGATAAATAATTGGGGGTTAGAATTGGTGCTGAATTGGTGCAAAGGAATAATGATGAATTTCATTGTGCCATTTTCTTTTTATGTTTTCACATTAGTTCTATGCTTCCAGTATGTAACAACATGGATTTCTTTCTACATATTCTCATTGCATAAAATTCTCATTTATAATATCTTAAATCTTCAATGTGTCTCAAAATTACTCAGGAAGAGGTAAAGCTGTAATTTAAAAAATAAAATTCATTGCATTTGTGTATGATTATGCTAATTGTAGATTTTAAAATTATAAAAAGTGTAAAAATTAAAGTGTTTAATTTTAACACAATATTATTATTAACAATTACAATTACACTACTTTTTCAGGCTGACTTACAATATGTAGACTAATTTTTAAACACTTAAAACCCTGCAAGATAGTGTTTATTATTTTATTTTGTGGTCATTTTTCCATTGCATTGCTCTTTAATATTCTGGTTATTATTTATACCTCCATTGTAAGAATAGATTTTAAATTATTACTTTACTTAGCCCTTGCCACTAAATAACATTGCATTGCATATCTTTAAACAACAATATTTGAATACTTATTTTGACAAATTTTTGGAGTTACTGAGTTCAGAAGAGTTTTATAATCCCTGAATAAAATGTTGATTTGTATATCTTAAAATATAGATTGTTATTTCCTATCAGTAAGGGGTCTGATAGAATAAAAAATATACACTTAATATTATGTAAGTTTAGTAGGACACTTACTGCATTGTCTGAATTTAATCAGTATAGAGAGTCAAAAATTTATATGATGTTTATTCTTAAATTCAGTGCATAATTGTGAACAGTTTGTGACTTGATTGCTTCTTTTGGGAACACCACAAACTGAGGCTTATGCAACAGAAATGTAATTTCTCACAGGTCTGTAGACTGGGAAGTCCAAGATGAAGTTTCTTGCAAGGTGTGTTTCATTCGGAGGTCTGTTCTCTTATCTTTAGACATCTGTCATCTTACTGGGGTTGTTCACCTGGCCTTTCCTTGGTGTGTGTGTGGACAGAGAGAAAGAGAAAGGTGGGGCGGGGAGAGACAGCAGCCTCTTTAGGGTCTTACTCCTCTCTAGTATCTATTCTTGTGGTCCATGAATCCTGCAGATTAGGGGCCCAACTCTATGACCTTCTTTAATCTTAATTGCTTCCTTAGAAGCCCTATCTCCAAATATAGTCACAATGGGGGTTAGGGTTTCAACACAGGAATTTGGGGGAACTTCAAACATTCAGTCTATAATACTAAGCAAATATTTTCTCTGTTAATAAATACCTTGTACCATCACATGGAAATAGAAAAATAACAGGGATTCATTATAGACAGTATGGAAAATAAAAGAATGAATAAAAACAAAAAGTTCTTCAAGATTCTACTGCTGACAGGTAGATGCAATTTCTTCAAGTCTTTTCCTCTATAACTTTGAGTTTTCCCTTTCCAAAGTTATAATTATGTACTATGTTATATTTTACATGCATATTAATTTTTACTTTAATATAATGCTATTGATTTGTATTGTTGTTATTGATGATGTTAAAGACATAGCCTTGTGTTGATGATACCACATACAATTTGTATTCACCCTTCATTCAGCTAATGTTTATTGGACATCTAGCATGCACCTGTTCTAGTGGGGCAGACAAATAAATAATACACGAACATAAAATATGAATCCCATTGATATTCATGTCTTAAAGTAAAGCAGGGTTGGGAATTACTATGATGTGGGGTGGAGGAGGGGAGCTCATTTCCCATAGGGAGCTCAGAAAAGCTTCCCTCAGGAGTATGAGTATCATTTGAACAGAAATATGAATGAAGAGAAAGGGAAAAATGACATGAAAATGTAAAAGAATATTCAGGCAGAAGAACACAAGTCCAAATCCTCGAGGGTGGTAAAAGTGTCTTGAGTCTTAGGAGCAGCTCAGGAGAATGAAAGGAAAAGAGATAAAGAGATGAAATCAAGGACATAATTTCAGGCTCACTCATAATATATTTTAAGGTGTGGTAATGGCTTTATAATTCATCCTAACTGTACAGGAAGCTATTGCCAAATTTTGAGCAAAAGAGTGATGTAATAAGCTAAATGTTTTTAAAAAGATATTTGGAATAAATGGTAAATGTTTAAAATTTGTTGAGTGCTATGGCTTCTGCTTGTGATTCAGCTCTTCAGAAGGCTGAGGCAGGGCACCCTGGGTGACTTAGTGAGACTCTGTAATATGATAAAATTTAAAAATGCTCAGTGGTATAGTGAACTCGTGTTAAATCTCCAGTGGTGAAAAAATATGTCTTTCTACTGCCTATGAATATTCTTTTTGTCATGATAATTTGATTAATTATAGAGATAAATTTCTTTTTAAACCATCTTGACATTCCTGGAGTACTTGATCATATAGGGTACCACATGCAATTGATTTTGTTATTATTTTCTCTAGGATATTTACATTTACATTAATGAATAAGTTACTTTTTAAAGTGTTATTAGGAAGTTGAGAGAAACCAAAGTGGGTGCTACTAAATTAAATTATAACTGAAGTGGATGCATTTCATTGATAAATATTTGAAAGTTTCAATCTGTTTTATTTATTTGATTTAAAACATACCTAAGAATGTGGTCAGAAAAAGAGTTGGCATATGTAAAACTACATTTAGATTAGCAAGGTAGAATTTTTAAAAGGAACAGACTTTAATCAATACTACTCACCCATAACTGCTAGATGGGAATGAGAAGTTAATCCAGCATTTTCTTTACTTAGATGCTTTCTTTCAGAGATGCTTTCTTTCAGAGGAACAAATCCATAACTGAATAAATGAATGGATAGATGGATGGGTGAATAAATTTTCATTATTTGCAAAGTAATTTTCAGAATATAAAACTTCTTTCACTGACATCAATTTTTTTTTCAGAATCTCACAACTGCATTTTTATAATAAACACTCTGTGAAGCTTGCTAGTCTAAGGTTTTTAAGAGAGACAATATATCAAAGTGGCTAAGAACTTCCAGAATATTGGAATACAAATTCCTTCCTTACTTCTTATCAAATGTATAATTTCTGGTAAATAAACTTTTTCTCCCACCCAGTTCCATCCTTTCTAAGATGGAGATAATATATCACGGTTTTATTGTATGACTTGAAGAAAGGCATTTAGAATAATTTGTGTAATATAATATGTGTTTGATAAATATCAGCTTACAAAGATGTTAGGGAAGGTAAAGAGATGAAATCAAGGACATAATTTCAGGCTCACTCATAATATATTTTAAGGTGTGGTAATGGCTTTATAATTCAACCTAAGTTTACGGGGCAGTGCTAGTTGTACTAGTAGATCTGGTCCCAAACTGAGAAAGAGGTTGTCTTGCAGTAATATTCTTTCCATTACAGAAATCAAATGAAAATACAACCATGAAGGGCTTACTAGATAATTTGCTCTATCAGCTCAATATTCTTATGTAAAAGAGAAAGTGATTGTGTATTTTGCATAGTAACCAGCACAGTGTTATGGTTATTATAAGTGCACAGTGTTATGGTTATTATAAGTGCATTTAATTAAATTAAGGACCTAATTATTTTAAGGCTGAAACATTTATATAAACACAGAAGGTTGTTAGAGAGACCACAGAAAGCTATCCCCTAGTCAGATTTTGCTACTTGTCTCTACTGGCTACAGTTCTTTCCAAAGCACAGCTTGTTATATCTTCTAAAAGCCATTCAACCCAGTTTTCCTCTAGGTGTCCATATGGATGATGGTATTTTGCAATGTTACTCATTTGATCAGGAAACAATGTCATTTTCAGATACTGGTGATCGCTATGTTATCTGGCCAAGGCTGTTTGTTGTTCCCCTACATTCATCAGTAAGCATGGCAAGAGGGAATTCTGCATACACTGGCACCTGTGTATTCAAAAGCTTTTACTCCCCTTTGCTCAGAATTTGGAAGCTTGTCTAGGCTCTGAAAGTCACATAACAACAGCTGGGTAGGAGGAGAAGATAAAAGTCAATCCAGAAAAATTCATCCCTGACCACCTGAAGATGGATTTCTAAACATAACACTTGACCTGAAATGTTCTTCCTGAAATAAATGCATGTACTTACTAAAAGGAATGAATGTACAACACAGAATAACTATTTTTAGTGTAATAAAATTAGATAAAAGATTTGAATAGTGAGTCCTGCTTTTGTTATCAATTTAAATATTTGGCAGTGATAATTATAGTTTAATTAGAATTTGATATTTGGAAAGTTCATTGTATATTTGTGTATGTGGAAGTACATATATATGTGTGTGTTCTTATATGTGTAGTCATATATACACATATTTTAGCCAAATATATGTTTTCCAGAGGTCTGCTTCTCCTTTTTTGAGATTTGGAATGGGCCAGCCTTTTACATTGATTCTTCATTTTGGTATTGAAGTATTGTCTTTTATGGTAAATTCTTTATGGTATATTTTGGATACACTGTTAATAGTAAATGAATACATTTAATTTAAATTAATAAAAATGTAAACACAGACGGAAATGTTGTTGGTTTAGGATTTGAAATATAGCTTATATATGCTAATATTTCTTAGAATTCACATTGTCTTGAAACTTCTATAATACCTTCTGATTACTCATTCCTCTATGTGGAAAAATAAGTTATCCAATATACCCTTCTGCAAATATAAAGTCTGCCACAACTTAGTGAGGTTGTTTTTAAATTTAGGTACTTCTTGTGCTTTTAAATGAATCTTGTTAAAACAGTTTTAATCATAAGGAAATTAGGTGAACCCATGACTAAAACTCTTTAGAGAATAGTCTGAAATGTCTGGCATCATATTTCTGCAGCAGTCTTTCTGCCTCAGAAAATGATTTATTAACCAGAGTTCAGTTGCCTTTTGCTTTTGTGGTTGATGACAAAAGGCATGTTTAAGCATGTTAAATTGGCTTAACAGAGTGGACAGAAATGATGGTTTACTGTAGCAGAATTTGCTGCCAATGCATATTTCTTCTTTGTGTTGCATATAAGGAATAGTTAATCTGACCTCAAAGAAAAGAAGCATGTGCTCCCCCAGATAAGGTTCTAGAGATGAATGAGTCTGTCTGCTATACAGCATTTGTTGGTTTGGGAAAGGAAGGAAAAAAGGAAGGTGGGAAATAAGCGAAAAATGACTTACCAAAAGCCTGATTCCAAAGGGAAAAAAGTGAAGTAAAACAGAAAAATGGCACATAAAACGGAATGGAAGTGGAGGAGAAGGGAGGGGGAATGTAAAATAAAGCACAGGTATATTGGCAGTCAGCAGTCTCTCGGGGGTCATGTTTGTTATTTGTCCCTTAGCAAATGGTTCTGGAATGTTAAACAGTCAATGTGCTTGCTCTAATGAATTAGGCTGTCAAAAATAAATAAATAAGCTCAATTTGGGGACCATGGTCCATCAATTATATAATTCCGACAGGCACAAGCCCCATCCAGGTTCTATTTAGGGCTCTGCCTACATGTACCAAGTGAACTCAATTAAAGACCGCAGACTTCTTGGCCCAGTTTGGTGTGGTTCACGTGGAAGCTGAGAGTGATGGTTTCGCCTCTGCCACAGCATTAGGACAAGTCAGGGTGGCTGTCTTGGAATCGCACACCTGTTTTGCCTTTAATGACACTGTCTCATTGTAAGCCTGCCTCTCTTATTCCTCTGTCCAGTTTTCTTCCATTCCACCCCATTATATTTCGTTTAGTTAGAAATCCTCCTTGATCTTCCTACGTTACTCAAATTCATTAAACACCGCTTTAAAATTGAATCTTTCATGTTCAAGGTTTTTGTTTACCTTGTAGACTTTTTATCTTTTCTATCACTTTTTGTTTAGTTTATGTTCTTCCTCTTTAAATGCTTATATGCCAGTGATGGTTAGTAAGAAAAATGTTTTCTGGTCAAATAACTTCTTGAGGATTTACCATAAAATATTAGATTCTTTCCAACTCCTAGAAAAACTAACCCTGCTTAAATGTGTTTAACTCAACATCTAGCACTATTTTAAACATTCTTTTTGGTTCTTGTATCATGTGTTGTAGGTAACCCCGAAATCTACATAATGGACTCCGGTCTATATCTCAAGCATTAATTCAACATTTCCAGTTGCCTATTGGATATATTTGTTTGAATAATAGGCCAGAAATTTAAATTCAATATTTTCAAGTGAAGATTCACCATTTTCCCCCTTAATGAGAGTAGTTATCGATATGCTCTGACGAGCCAGGCCCAACCAGGTGCTAAGGATAACACAAAAAAGAGGATAGGACATTGTGTGGTGGAGACAAATAAGCTAAAAGCAAGGTGAGGGTTGAGAGATGGGAGATCAAATCATGATCAAATCAAGATCAAATCATGAAAAGCACTGAAAGTCTTTCTATGGAATTTGAAATTTTCCTGATAGCAAATGGAGCCATTGAAGGGTTTTAAAGTAAGCAATGATCTAATTTGCATATTTAAGACCATTCTAACTCCAGGATGAGGTATACATTAGAACAAGGCAAGACCAGAGATTATGAAATCAGTTACCATAAGTCAATGAGATGATAACTTTATGGAACTTACCAGAATATGTCTTGTATTGTTCTTTGATGTAAGTACTTTTCTATTTTTTCTACTAAATATGAGATCCTTATGGACAGTAAATTTATCTTGTTTATCCTTTACTGGCCAATCCTTTGCACATTTCTTTGCACATTTTAGATACCTCTTAATGTTTGCTTGGTGAGTAAATAAATATGAACTTTTTACTATTTAAAATATTTTATAGAGTATTTTTCTCCTGATAAACAAAAAGATATAAAGGAATCTGTTAGTGAGAACCAGAAGCAATAGAAAATTAGTGGTTGGTAAAATAACATCATAACCAAAGAAAATAAAATTTGATGACAGGAATTGCCTATTTAGGAGACACAGGAGTTGAAAGGATTGGTACTTTAATACAAAGACTTCTATGTTACAGAAGCCCGGTCCTACAACCAGGATAACAGCAAGTAGCGAGTATTATTCCCAATGTTTGATGTGTATGCTGGGTACATCCTTATGTCTTCTGATAGACCATTTTAAAAATTTCTTCTATTTTTCGCTTTTGAAATACGGCCTTGGCCTCTGAGTGAATAAAACTGGTATTGATCTTGGTTTTGTGTACTGTGCTTAAAAGAAAACAAACACACTGTTTTAAAGTGTCAAATGGGATGTGTGCAAAGACTCTGATGAAGAGTAGAGGTGTCTCACAGCCTCAACTTAGCTGGTTACAACTAATTTCATCTACTATCACGACGGATGTCCTAAGAAAATCTGCGCTTTCCGTTTTGTGGGCAAGGAATAGCTATGTCATATTTTAAAGGAAAACCATTGATCCTGAATCCTTTTTCAACCTTGAAATACATAATAACAGAGTGAGGAAAAGAGAAAAAGAAGTTGTTCTGGTTATTTTCCATGAAACGGGGTGGAAAGGCCTAGGTCTAATAGGCAGGTTGTTTTGGAAAAGCTATGACTGTTTCAGTTTCAGAGTAGTGTGAATAGATGTGCAACCTTGAACAGTATGAATGAAACGCTGCAGAACTCCTAGATGCCCAGGGAGCACCTGCAGAAGACGATGAAAAAAGCCTTTCAGTACAGGTAGCTCATACATTTTTTCTTAAGTTTTCTGCTGAAGTTGAAGGCTAAAGTAGAATAAAAATAGACAACTCTCACCTTGGTGACATTTACTGACAGCAAAAAAATGATATTATGAGTAGAGTTCATTCTAGGAACTATCAGGCGCCAAGCTTTTTACTCTTAACTTGGAAATATTTGTATAGACAGAGGTTATGTTGTACAAATACATAGAGCAAGGACTATATCCTTTTACAACAGTATCCTGCTCAGAATAGTTCCTTTGTAGAGGTGGTTTTGAGGGCTTTGCTTGCTTAGGACATAAAAAGTTTCTACCTTCACCCTCTTTAGTACTTCTTTTTAATGAAGTTCCAGGAATTTTTGTTTCCCTGATTAGAGGAGTAGCTTAGAAATCTATAGAAGCATAACTAATTTGTGTTAAGCTAAAGTTGATCCATGTTAGTTTGCTGATTGAGGGAGACAAGTAAGACAAGACCTCTGTCTTCTTAGAGTTCAGATGTTGAATGGAAAAGATAAAAAATAGGAAGAAGCATGTGGAAAAATGTTCAGTTTTTGGTAGGGGGCTGTATGCACGTCTACAATGTTTGCAGAGGCATTTCTCAGGGAGAGTCCTATTTATGTGCTGAGTTCAGGACCCCTGAATGGATGAACTGATGGGAGAGCCAAGGTTCAAACTCATTTTACCTGATGCTCACAAAGGTCAGGCTTCCTTCTTAGAATGATGACATATTTTAATAATATCAAAACTATAGAAATAAGGTTATGTCAGCTTAGTACCTGGGTAGACACTTTCCCATGGCAATATTAACAGGCAGTACTTCCTAACGAAGGGGACTAATGCCACGTGGGAACACATATACCCACCCCATGTCCAAATACAAGTTACTGCATAAGTCACTGAGAAAAATGACCACCTCCGTAGTAGTATTCAATCAGAATACAGTGGGAAAGCAACACATCTATTGTGTTTTAAGAAACTTACTAACATTGATGACCTAAAACAGTTTGAGCTCTAAGAAAACATACCAGTGTAATAATTTCTTGCTCACATTACTTTAAAGGGAGAAAAAGATGACCTTAATTTTTATTTTAAAAGCAATTACAAGAAGATGGTTGTGTAAGACTGACTCAACATCTTATTGTATTCAAAAGTGAACATTGATCTTGTCTAAATAATTTGCTGGACAATATTTGGGAGAGGTTATCTGTAATTTGAATAAATTGGTTCGCAGAAAAATAAAACAGGTTTTTAACCTCTAAGTTGCCACTCTTAGAAGGCTTTGGCTCATACGCTTCCAGCTGGTGCATCTGGCTCCATGACAGGATGTGTCATGTTCTATCAGTCTTGATGCTTCACATGACATCACAGATCAGACAATGAAAGGCATTGGTGTCACCTCACAATATGAGATCTCAGCTGGGGAAAGTCTCAGAGACCCTGCAATCTATTATTAAAAGGAACACAAATTGGAGATGAAAAGTCCAGCTTGCTTGGCTCCTTGAACTGATTTGATTCAAAATTTTATCTCAAAAAATTTTTTGAAAATGCCTGGAGTAAACAAATATTACTAAATTGGGTTCAGAGACCCTGATTAGTTTGGAGTTGGATTATAGAATACTCCCACTAACTCAGCATAGGTTTCACCTCATGGAACACTTGCTCAGTTCTTTAACTTATCTAAACATTATTTTAAAAATATATGTCAGGTTAGTTAGGGAAGTCTATTTTGGTTTTAAAATTGGTGATAAAATATATTCTGGTATTACTTAAATTAAAACAGCACTTATTACCTTTCAGGAACAAATACTTTGGCTTAACATTGTTTTATTTTTATTGTTAGTGCCAAATATTCCCTATGATCTTCACAATAATTGTGTTTCTGAAATAGCCTTTCCATGGAGGAAACTGAGATCTGCCTTGACCAAGAAGAAGAACCATATTAAAGGAAAAAGAGATCCTGTTAGTGAGGGTAGGTATAAAACCACAGAATGTCAGAATTGGAAATTTTCTAGAACATATCTGATTTCTAAATTTTACAGATTTAGTTT
This sequence comes from Sciurus vulgaris, assembly GCF_902686455.1. Classification (NCBI taxonomy): domain Eukaryota; kingdom Metazoa; phylum Chordata; class Mammalia; order Rodentia; family Sciuridae; genus Sciurus; species Sciurus vulgaris. Next base: position 62,240,033 of record NC_136469.1, read on the forward strand.
ACTATTTCCACAAGAGGTTCTGTTGAATCAAAGAAATGTGATTAGTGAGTCATTCTGTTCCTCTTGTGGAGAGGCTCATTGTATTAAAAACCTGAGAATTAAAAAAAAAAAAAAAGCCCAAACTACTAAAGTACTTTTAAACTAGTTTATTCATAGTTTCCCCAAATACTACAATGTAGTGATGACACTTCAAATAGATTTGGCTCAGAATCCTAATTTTATTATTCATTAACTGTATTTACCTGGCAAATCAATTTACAACCCTCAATCTCAGTTTCCTCAATTGTTCATGAAAATACTGTATAAACCAGAAAGCTATCTTTAAATATTAATTGATATAGCCAGTTAATGCTATTGACCTCCCCAGGGGTTCTATGTAATTAACTAAATATGCATAAGATTATGGTGTCTAGTAATTTTGCTGTAGAAGAAAAAAGAAAATACTCTGTCCTAAGTAATTTTTAACTCTTAAAAAGTTTAAATGTCTATTTTAATAGCACATCCAAGAATTCGGTTCACTTTGTTTTGTTTCACTGGGATTGTTATTTGTAGCTCAAAATTTAAGGGTGACTTCTTTTAAGTGACTGTGGAGATAGACTTGCAAGGGTTATATAAAACATGTCAAAGAACCCAAACATATTAATATTCAATTTTTTCTTACGAGGGAGCTGAAGTTCAGACAAATCAACCAACAGAAAGTTGTGAAGCCAGAACATTAATATGGTATTTAAATTTCAAAAAGTAAACTATCTTCTAATGTGTTTGAGTTATGAAGAAAAAAGAATTTAGCAGATGATTTTCTAGAATTCAATCTTTGTCATATCAATTTTATTTAAGGGTTAAGCTAATTTGCTTTAAATATGATCCCTGGGCATATATAATGGATTAAAACTTACACAAATTAATTATTTTATATTCAAAACTGGTTACCAAACTTGCTTGGGAAATACTCCTTTTACACATTTTTTGAGGAGAAGAATTATAAGCATCTAAATAACCTGTGTGAATAGAAAATGTGCTGGTTAAATCTTTGTTCAATTCTGAGGCTACAGTTAATTTTGTAAAGTGTATTTTATTTTAGGCCAATTTTTGGCACATGGAAAAACTGAGAGAAAAGTAGAGAGATTTTCCATATATCCACTGCTGGCACACATATACAGCCTTCCCCATTATCAATATCCTGTAGCATAGTGATAAATTTATCACAACAGATGAGCCTACATTGACCCATCAACTGGCATATTATCACCCAAAGTCCATAGTTTAAATTGTGATTCACTCTTTGAGTTCGACATTTTATGGGTTTGGACAAATGTATAATGATTTTTTTTTTTATTGTAAACAAATGGGATACATGTTTCTCTGTTTGGACATGGCGTAAAGGCATACCATTTGTGTAATCATAAATTTACATAGGGTAATGTTGTTTGATTCATTCTGTTATTTTTTCCCTTCCCCCACCTCTCCCACCCCTCTTTTCCCTCTATACAGTCCTTCCTTCCTCCATTCTTGCCCCCCTCCCTAACCCTAACTCTAACCCTAACACTAACCCTTCCCTCCCCCCATTATGTGTCATCATCCACTTATTAGCAATATCATTTGTCCTTTAGTTTTTTGAGATTGGCTTATCTCACTTAGCATGATATTCTCCAATTTCATCCATTTGCCTGCAAATGGCATAATTTTATCATTCTTTATGGCTGAGTAATATTCCATTGTATATATATACCACGGTTTCTTTATCCATTCATCAATTGAAGGGCATCTAGGTTGGTTCCACAATCTGGCTATTGTGAATTAAGCAGCTATGAACATTGATGTGGCTGTATCTATGTAGTATGCTGATTTTAAGTCCTTTGGGTATAGGCCAAGGAGTGGGATAGCTGGGTCAAATGGTGGTTCCATTCCAAGTTTTCTAAGGAGTCTCCACACTGCTTTCCAGAGTGGCTGCACTAATTTGCAGCCCCAATATGTTTTTATCATTACAGAATCACACAGAATATTTTCAGTACCCTGAGATCCTAAAATTTCTCTATGTTCCATGTACTCACCTTTTCTTCACCCCAAATATTTTCACTGATATATTTGTCTCTTCTTCCACCCAGAATTTTGATTACTGCAATAAATCTTGAAATCAGGTAGTATAAGACCTCTCATTTTGTTTTTCTTCATTTTTATATTAGATATTCTGGAGATTTTCTTTGTATAAACTTGAGAGTCAGCTTTTCAGCATCCACATACTAAACTGCTGAAATTTTGTGATTTCACAGAATCCAGAGGTCAAGTGGGAAAGAATTGATATTTTGATAATATTGAGTTTTCCTGATCACAAACATGAACTGTCTCCCTATTTATATAGTTCTTCAATTTTATCATATTTTATAGTTTTCCCTATATATATTATATATATACACATGTATATAAGATAACTATATATGTTATTTATATATATTTGTACACACACACACATATACTCAAAGCATTTCATTAGTTTTGGTAGCAATGTACATGGAAATGTGTTTTATTAAATTAAAATTCCACATATTATTCCTGGTGTATAAGAAAGCAATTATCATTTGTATGTTAATTATCATTTGTATGTTATTTTGCTCAGGATCATTGCATCTATTTTATAGGAGATATTGTTTCATATTTTTATTTTCTTTCTTGTAATTTTTTTTTTACAGCATTAAAGAAATGAGGCTGGCCTCATAGAATTAGTTGGAAAGAATTCCTTCTCTTTCTATCTTCTGAAAGAGATTAGAGAATTGGTATTATTTCTTCCTTAAGTATTTGATATAATTCACTTGTGAATCCATTTTTCTGGTGCTTTTTTAAAGATGATTAATTATTTATTCAATTCTTCACAGATATAAAACCACTTAGACTATCTATTTCTTCTTGTGTAAATTTTTGCAGGTTGCTTCTTTTAAGATGTCATTCTATTTCATCTAGGCTTTCAAATTTTTTGGGCTATGGCTTGAATGTTCAGTCCCTTCCAAATTCAAATGTTGAAATTTTGATCTCCACAATGATAGCATTAGGAAGTGGGGTATGATTAGACAATGAGGGCAGAGCCTTCCTGGTTGGTACTCATGCCTCCATAAAAGAGAATGAAGTGAGCTGATTAACTCCTCCCACCATGTGAGGCAATCCAGTGGATGCTAGGAAAGGGGCCCTTACTAGACACTGAATCTGCTAGTGACTTGATCTTGGATTCCCATTTTTAAGAACTGTGAAAAATGTATTCATGTTGTTTATAAATCATCCAGTTTGTGGAATTTTGTTGTAGAAACCTGACTAAGATGGTGGGCATAGAGTTATTCATAACATTTCCCTTTAAATATCCATGGTATTTGAAATGAAGTTTCATTTTCATTTCTGATTTTAACAATTTGTATCTTCTTCCTTTTTTTCTTTGTTAGCCTGGCTGGAGGCTTATCAATTTTAATGATCTTTTCAAAGAACCAGCTTTTGGTTTTGATTTTCTTTGTTGTTATACTGTTTTCAATTTCATTAATTCTACCCTAATTTTTATTGTTTCTTTCCCTACATTGTTTGCACTGGATTTAATATGCTGGTTTTTTTTTTTTTTTTTTTTTCCCTCTTTGACGTGGTGAAAGCTTAGATGATTGATTTTATAACTGTTATTTTTAATACATGCATTCGATATTTTAAAATTCCCTCTAAGCATTGCTTTCATTATACCCCACACATTTAGATAAGATACAGTTTCTTTTCACTTAGTCCAAACATTCTAAATTTCTCTTTAAAATTTTTTCTTAGACCCATGTCCACTTCTTTAGAAGTGTGTTTTGTCATCTCTGAGTGTTTTTTAGCTACGTGTTATTGGTTTCTCATTTACTTTCTTTTTTATTTATTTATTTTTTTATTTTTTACAGACTGCATTTTGAGTCATTGTACACAAATGGGGTATATCATTTCGTTTCTATGGTTGTACATGATGTAGATTCATACCATTTGTGTAGTCATACATGTATATAGGGTAATGATGTCTGTCTCATTCCACCATTTTTCACAATCCCCCTCATTTCTCTATACTTAAACTTCCTCCATTCTTCTTTCACCCTCTACCCCTCCCCCCCATTATATATCATCATCCACTTATCAGGGAAAACACTTGGCCTTTGGTTTTGTTGGGATTGGCTTATTTCACTTAGCATGATATTCTCCAATTCCATCCATTTATCTGCAAATGCCATAATAGTATTCTTCTTTATGGCTGAATAATATTCCATTGTGTATATATACCACAGTTTCTTTATCCATTCATCTCTTGAAGGGCATCTAGGTTGGTTCCACAATCTAGTTATTGTGAATTGAGCTGCTATAAACATTGATGTGGCTGCATTACTACAGTATCCTAATTTTAAGTCCTTTGGTATAAACTGAGGAGAGGGATAACTGGGTCAAAAGGTAGGTCCATTCCAAATTTTCTGAGGATCCTCCACACTGCTTTCCAGAGTGGCTGCACATTGTGGCCTTAAAGCAATCGTTTTGTGATTTCTCTTCTTTAAAACTTTGTAGCTATATTTTCTTTTCTCAGAATCTACAGGATATGTTTATTTGTTTGTTTGGTACTGAGGATTGGGGATTGAACTCAAGGCTACTTTACCATTGAACTACATCCACAGAACTTTTCATTTTTTTTATTCTGAGACAGAGATCTCACTAAGTTGACCAGTTTAGCCTCAAGTTGCAAAGCTCCTGCCTCAGTCTCCTGAGTTGCTTGGATTACACCACAGTGCCTGAATAGAATTTAGTATATCTTGGTGAGCACTCTGTGTGAGCTTGAGAAGAATATGTATTTTGCTGTTGGATGAACTTGTCTAGGTGTCAGTTCTATCCAGTCACCTAATGGTGTTTCTCATTTCAACTCTGTCCTTACTGATTATCTCTTTGCTCATCTGTTCATTTCTCACAGAGGAGTATTGATATTTCTAACTATACTAATAGATACTTTTACTTTTCCTGAAAGATATATGATTTTTTTAAACTATGTTTTTTAACTGATACATGAAAACATAAAAATTGTGCATATTAATGAAGTATCACCATACTCTGATGCATCTGTACATTCTATAATACTTAAATCAAACTAAACATGTATATATTCTCCAATATCTCTGAGGGGTGAAAACTTTTTAAAATTCTTTCTTCCAGCTTTTTGAAGTCTGTAGTACATTATTGTTCTCTTTTGTCCCTCTTTTATCCAAGAGCACACTAAAACTTCTTGTTCCTACAGCACGCTGTGAAGTGTTATCATTTTTTGCCTCACAAATTTTGGTACTCTGTCATTAAGTGTGTATATGTTAACAACTGTGATATCTTCTTGGAGACTTGACCCATTTATCATTATGTAATGCCAAATTATTTCTCACTCCCATCCTTTGTGCATCAACTGTCATTCACTTTGCTAAAACATAAGCATAAAAAATAATGCAAGCATATTGAATGTTATTGCTATTACCTTTAATTTTTGAACAAATATTAAATTTTAAATCAATTAAAAATAAGAAAAACAAAATTTTAAATTTATTTTCACTTGCTTCTACTCCAGTGATTCCTTATGTGGATATGAACTTTTGACCTATATTATTTGCTTCTCTCTAAAGCACTTCTTTTAGCATCACTTTGAGTGTACTGACAATGAATTACCCCAATTTTTGTTTGTCTGAGAAAGTATTTTAATATTTGACAGATAATGTTGCAGAATATGGAATTCTGGATGCTGCTTTTTTTTTTTTCCCCCTCTTAACATTTTCAATATTTGACCCCATTGTCCTGCTTGCTTATGTGGTCTCTTTCTTCTTCTTCTTCTTCTTCTTCTTCTTCTTCTTCTTCGGAGGGGTGTCAGGGATTGAACTCTGAGGCACTCAACCACTGAGCCACATCCCCAGCTCTTTTTTGCATTTTATGTAGAGACACGGTCTCATTGAGTTGCTTAGCACCTTGCCTTGCTTTGAACTCATGATCCGCCTGCCTTAACCTCCTGAGCCGCTGGGATTACAGGCCAGCACCACTGTACCTGGCTATCTGGTTTCTTTCATAGTCTGTAAATTGAATGTACCCCAAAGGTGCATGTGTTGAAGGCTTGGGTTTTTAGTCTGTGGTGTTAAAGGAGATGGTGGAACATTTTTAGGAAATGAGCCTAGTAGAAGAAGTTAGGTCACTGGGGCATGCCCTTGAAAGGGATGATAATGGGACCATGATCCCTCCTTTTCCTCTTTTTTTTGCTTCCCAGCTTCCATGGGACAAGCTGCTTCCTCTGCTACGTGCTCCCAACATGATATATGTCTCTCCACAAGACCCAAGAGAATGGGTCAACAGTCCATGAGCTAAAGCCTTCAAACTTGTGAGCCAAAATAAAACTTCCCTCTTTTTCATTGATTATCCCTGGTATTTTGTTATAGCAATGGAAAGCTGTTGGGTAGAATTCTTAATATCACTCCTCTATACATTAATTTGTATTTTCCTTTATCATCTTTCTGAATTTTTAATTTTATTCAGTTTGAAAATGATAGTCATACGAATAACTCTCTGGTATTTATTCTAGTTGGTATATTCTGAACTTCCTGAATGTGTGGTTTTGTGCTTGACAGTAATTGAGGGGAAATTCTTAGTAGTTGTCATTACGAATATTTCTCTATTCCTTTCACTCTTCCTTGTCTTTCTAGTATTCTCATTAGGTTTAGGTTCTACCTTTTATGGTTGTTCTGTATTTCTTAGATATTTAACTCTTTTTGATTCTTTTTTCACTGTGACTTTCTGTCGAGGTGTTCTCAAGCTCAGAGATTCTTTCCTTAGCTGTTTCCAGTCCACTAATGTACAATGAAAGGTTCATTTCTAACACAGTGCTTTTGATTTCCTACATTTCTAGTTAGTCCTTTCTTGGATTTTTATCTCTCTGTTCACATTGCCCACCTCCTTGCATAGTGTCTGTTTTATCCATGAAGCTATTATCATGGTATTTGCAGTTCTGAAAAATAATTTCAACATCACTGCCATATCTGAGTCTGGTTTGGTTGCTTGCTTTCTATATCTTCAATTCACATTTTTTTTTTCTTTTTGTCTTTTAGTATCACTTGTAATTTTTTCTTTAGGTAGGCATGATATACTGAGTAAAGGAGCTGCTGTAAGTTTTTGGTTATGTGGTGGTAAGGTTCAGGGAGAGAAGGACACATTCTGTGGTCCCATGTTTAGGGTCTCTGGGTGTTTCAGTGAGGCTCACTGAACTTCGCAAGTAGACTTCACAAGTGCTTTTTAGTACTTTTGTACTTAGGCAGGACACGATATTTGAGAGTTCTATGTTAGGTGTGTTCCAGCCCCAGCAGGTTAGGCTTTGGTGAGTTTCTTCTGAAAGTAGAACATTTTAAGAAGAACAGAATGTTCTGGCTTTATTGGAAATCGTTCCTTTTGCCTTGTTATGATGGAACCATGATGGAAGAACAAAGGGGTTTTTCTTTGATATTCCCAGTAAGAAACTGGTAGAGCTCCAGGAGATAAAACACATAAGTGAGGGAACACCCTTTGGCTGGGTCCTCTGAGAGTTTTGAATTAGATTCACGCTGGGCCTCCAGTAATTTGTCAATTATAGTTTAAGATTTTTTGCCTTGGCATTGGTTCTCCTTGAGGTTTCTATTTGTGGACAGTTATAATAGTGACACATTATCTAACAAGTAACTGATGAAATTGGCTTCTCCTATTTTGTTTATCCAGATAAACAAAACAAAGTAAAAAGAGCCAATGCTTGCATGATTTGCAATTTACTTGTACTTCTTTTTTTGTATCACTCCCTTTAACCTTCACTTACTTTTGATTATTCATTGTCTCTCACCCTGAATATGAGTTTCAGAAGGGTCACGGTCATCTTGTTGCAGACTGAGGAGCGGTTTCCCTTGAGTTCCCCAGCACCTGCAGCACTGAGCTAACACTGATTCCGATTAGCTCTGGGTCAGTTGTGCTGCAAGAAGAGGGTTTTAACCCCTTGTAGACTTGGTTTCTTTCTTGGAGTGAGTCAAGAAAATCTATTCACGGGGTTCCCCTTTCCCTGATGTTTCCAGCTCACTCTCTGTCCCCTCTCCTGAGCAGGCCATATTTTCCCTCCTCAGCCTGCAAGCTTCTGTTTTCTGCCTGGCTGCTCACCGCCTTCCTATGGCACCTCAGGGAATTGCCCTCTTATTACCACAATTACAATCTGTACACATTTCATTAAACTAATATCGCTTTGCACAGGCTTTCTCCACAGAACTGCACAGCTGGAGGCCCATTTCTTTTCCTCAGCTTAAACACTTTGACAGGTTAAGAAAGCTATTATGGCTGAATAACAGGTGTTGCAAAACAATGTGCATTTGATGTTTAAATGAGAGAGCTTCTTTATTGACTGCCTTTATTGCAGCTAAGGCTCTCCTTTTTCACGATGACTGGATTTTTATTGTTTTTACTGCTTTTTAAAGTGTATTCTGTTGTTTCAGAATAGGTCCAAAGTGACTGTGTGTGGTTATTTGTTATTCTGCTGTCCTTTCCTTTTTATTAGTAGTATTAGTAGTATTAATATTAGTATTATTAGTATTATTTGTACTTCCTGCTTTCCTTTCCAGGTGAAGAATAGTTGCAGAAATAGAAGGATTTTATTTTTGCAACTCTCTCTTTAATAGAAGTATACTGGCTTCATGAATAACTCCCCCAGGGCCTCTAAGGAGCTCCTTCTCCACTATTTTGCCTTTGTTTATATTGTCTTCCTCAGTCCACACATCTACCTTCCAGTGACCCAGTGAATTGACTCCCAAATGAGAAACGATAAAATACAGAGGCATGGTTTATGGTAGGAGCTTCCTTATCTGAATATGCTATCTTGTTCTCTATTCAGAACCTCAGAGCATGGAACACACACACTGATGCATAGTATTTGGTATTTATCCTTCATCCCATGACATTTTGTTTTTCCTTCCACTCATCAACATTAAGCAAGTCTTTATTCCTTTTCTCTAGTTCCTCCCAGAATATCATGCTCAGCAGGATATAGTCTGTTTTATTATTTCAATAAGATGACTTTTGCCGAAGAGACAGTCAAGTGTTAAAATACCATTTTTCAAAGGCAAGTGCTCAGTGAGAGAGAACATACGATTATGAAAGCATAGATATGGATGGAAATAAAAGATGGCTTTGAAATATTTAGATTTGTGCTTTGAAAATATCTACAAGTGCACTCTTCATATTATAGGCACTCAAAAATGCTTATTAACTTGACTATAATCCATAACATACTTTCTTAAAACAAAATTTAGATTTCATGCTTACTTACATTTTATGCTAGCAAAAAAGCAAGAAGAAGGAAGGAAAAAAAAAAAAAAAAACCACCAAGGGAAAAGGCTAATTGTCTCCATTAGGCGAATATTTACTGTATTCAAAATTGTACTCAATATAATCACTTGCTATTCATTTTCACGAGACCAAATGAAGTCATTTCTGTGATGAGGTGTTGTCCTTGCTTTCCCTGGTATGTGTACCTCACCCTCCAGAATGGAGACAGTGCCTATTTCTTTACATGTCCTTATTATCAAGAGCATTTCTTAGAACAAATTAAGTGCTCAGTAAATGACTGTTGAAAAAATTAACCTTATTCACTTTGGACATGAGGAATTCTTCATGTAAATTTCAAACACTTTGAAGACCTCTTGAAATTCTAAGCACGATTTTGTGTATAAACCTAAAAGTGAGGGCAGTGAGAAAACCTGGTTTTCATTTTGTTCTCAGAGAAATCTTTGGCTCCAAAAATTTATGAACACCTACTTTAGAAAGAAATGCTTTGAAGGATAATTTGATAAACATTTGGTAAGTAAAATAATTACTTATTGAGCCAGTAGCTTAAATAATTTTTCTATTATAAAGTTATACCAAATTGTATAGGGGATTTAGGAAACTTGGGAAACTTTACTTGATCTTATAACAATATATTCTTATGTCAGGTGGTGCCTATAATCCCCATGACATGGCAGGCTGAGACAGGGGGATCTCAAGTTCAAAGCCAGTCTCAGCAAAATCGAGACACTAAGAAATTCAGTGAGACCTTGTCTAAATAAAATACAAAATAGGGCTGGGGATGTGGCTCAGTGGTTGAGTGCCTCTGAGTTCAATCCCTGGTCCTCCCCCTGCAAAAAAAAAAAAAAATTAAATAAAAAAAAATAAAAATATATTCTTAAATTGGTTAATGGTTTGTCCCCAGAGCTAGAAACTATCATCCCTAACCTATAATTGTGACACAGATGCATATTTTAAATACTAAAACTAATACTTGTACTCTCTCTAAGCTTTTTACAGTTCAAAAAATGCTTTCGTATGTCAAAGACTACCAAAATTCCTTCCACTAGAGTACCGATTCACCAATATTCTAGAAAAAGGAAGGCCAGTTCTACTTCCAGGAATTTCCAGGTACAGTGTGTCTAAGTCCCTGTGGTGTCTGGCTCAATTATTTAAAAAAAAATGTTAGTTACCCTTACATTTATGAGGCACATTTCTCCTAAGAATTTTTAAAAACTTCATAATGTAGAGTAGGACTGTTATTCTCCTCACTTAACAGGTGTGGGAATTAAAATGTAGATATTACCTACTGATATTTCTCATGGCTATTTGGGCCAGCAGTAGAGATGCAAATCAAAAATATTAGCCCTGAATTTTTAGCTGTTTGGCTGCTTCTATAATAAGTATAGAAAATTTTTAAAATATATATTTATAGTTTTAGGAATATCTTTGGAAAAAAAATCTCCTAAAATATATTTCTCCCTCAGGTCTCAAATTGAAGGAAAAATAATTTTACCTTAGGAAATTGGTTATAAAATGAAATAAAAAATATTTTTGTATGTTTAATCCAATAAAGCCCAGTAAAATGTTACAAATACTTATCAAAATATAAAGTGCAATAAAATAGTTTATGATACAATAGTTTATGGTAATTCATTATAAATGTTAAGAAGTAACATGCTTTTTCATATAATTCCATGGGTATGTGACTATTTCATGGACTTTCAAGAAGAGGACTTTTTTAAATGAAAGATGGTTATCAGATTGAGAGAATTTGATTTTTCCCCTTTAAGTTTCAATTATGATAATTAAATGCTTTGTCATGTCATGGATTCCATTTATCAGATTTATACTTTAGGACATTTTGAAATGTTTTGTCCTTATGTATTCATGTGAAAGAGTATGGAAAAGTTAAATTCAAAAAGTTAAATTCACTTTTGCCTCAGTGCATTCTTCCCTTTTGAATATTATTACAAGGTATGACTGTTTGAACAGATTCTCTGATTCAGCGTACTGAAAATAATAGAATCAGTTGCCCATAACTGTCTGTCAGTTAAGATTGTATTTGTGCTGTCGTTTTCTTGTCCTAGAAATTCATCATCTTGAAAGCATTTGTGTTATTGAAAGCAACAGAGCCTGGTTATGCTGGCCATTACCTTTACTTCATTTGCATTTTTGCCCAATATTTTTCCGAGTTCCTTTTTCTTCCCCGAAGTGTCCATCACTCCACTGCATCTCATCAAGTGCCATCTCAGCCACATAGTGGCAGCTTGCTGTGCGAAAATGAACTGGGTACAAAACACAGGTTCCCAGGAGTCTGGGGCTTCCCAGGCTTGTTCCTAAGCCAGCAGCAGCTGAGGTGACCCAGATACAGGAACTGCTTTCCCCTCCCTGCGTTTTACCATTTCCAGGAATGACCATTGTTGCATTACCACTAGAATTTGAAAAAACAGCATGATTTCTGTGGGTGGTACAATTTCCTCTGCTGGAAGAATGAAGGCACAACGGGAAACTTAAAGCCCTAAAGAGCGAAAAGGGTGAGTGTAACAAAGCAGAAAATATTTGCCCAGTGTTCCATTGTGCCAGCAAGTGTTCTTCCTGTGTGTGTGGGAATAGTAAGAGAATTACACACTCACCTGCCTAGTTGTGGGCAACAGGCGTGAAGACTCAATGCAGCTTTCAAATACAATGAAAAACTGAAGAATTTATTCAGTCTGGGAGTTAAATCTAAGCAGAAAATGAAATGTCACAAAGAAAAAGAAATAATCATTTAATTATTAATTTAATAATAAGATTCTTCTTTTTACCCAATAAATTCTACATAGCATTTAAAAATACAATCCCTAGTCATAGAATATGACTATTAATCAATACCCCTAAAAGACTTTCTTTATTTAAATCAGTGGTTCTTAAACTCAGGCATATATTAAAGTCACTGGGGAACTTGATGAAACTACACAGACTCAATCCTATCCTGCACCAGTGAGCCTGGGCATGCTCTGTTAGATCTCTAGATCATTCTGTTATATACTTACATTTGTGAACTACTGATTCAACTGTGGACGAAGAACCAAAACTGATTTACACTGACTCATTTTTTTAAATTTTATGTCATTTTAAGTCATGCAATTTAATAAGAATTCAGAGACATCTCTGACTCTTACTTTCATATTCCATATCCAATCCCTTCCCTTGGCTTTCTATTTTATTTTAAGTTGACAAACTGTAATTAGATATATTAATGGGGTACAAAATAATGTTATGATATTTTTATACAATATGTAATAATTAAATCAAGCTAACTGACATATCTATCACTTTTTTGTTGTGAGAACATATGAAATTACTTTCTGCAATTTTGAAGTATCCAATATGTTACTGTAAACTATAGTTTCCATAGTGTACAATAGTTCTCAAAAACTACTCCTCTTGTCTAGGTGAAATTTTCTACCATTCAGCTAACATTTTCCCACTCCTGTCAGCCCCCCAACCTCTAGTGAGCACAGTCTTACTCTCTCCTGAGGCCAGTTGTTTTAAACTCCACATACAAGTGAGATCATGTGGTATTTGTCTTTTTGTGCTTGGCTTTTTCACTTAGCATGCTGTCCTGCAGGCTCATGTCACAACAGCAGTTTTCTCCTTTATATAGTCCAGTGGTATTTCATTATGTACATATACATTTTCTGTGTGAATGTATATTTTTTATCCATTCATCCATGAATAGATACAGTTTGATCAAGTATCTTGACTATTGTGAATAATGCTACAATGAACATAGGCACATGGATAACTGATATTCTGGTTTGTATCCTTTGGATATATAGGATACATCACATAGAAGGGGTCCATTTCCTTTCTTCTGCACACAGATGTCTACTTTTCCCTCTATCCATTATTGAAGAGACTGTCTTTATCCTATTGTGGATTTTCGGCACCTTTGTTGAATTCCAACTGGCCATAAATGCATGAGTTCTTTTCTGGGGTATCTATAGTATTCTATTCCATGAGTCAACTTATCTATTTTACTCTAGTATATTTCAATTACTACAGCTTTGTAATATTGTTTGACATATTAACATGTTGGATCATATGTTAATTCTATTTTTAGTGTTTTGAGGAAACTGTACAGTTTTCCATAATGGCTAATCTAATGTACATTCTAACGAAGAGATGGGGGATTTCCTTTTTCCACATCCTCACCTACACTTGTTACTGTTCATCTTCTTGATTATAGTCATTCTGACAGGTATGAGGTGATATCCAGTTATGATTTTCATTTGTATTTCCCTGATGATTGATGGTGTTGAACATTTTTTCATGTATCTGATGAGCATTTGTGTTTCTTCTTTTGAGAAATGTCTATTAATGTCCTTTGCTTATTTGTAAATTGGGTTGTTTTCTTGCTATTGAGTTGGATTTCTTATATATTTTAGATATTAACTCCTTATCAGATATTTAATTTGTGTGTTAAATCTTCAGGTAAAGCTTGTTAGTTTGATGTGACTCCATCTGTCTAGTTTTGATTGTGTTGCCTGAAATTTTGGGGTCAACTACAAAAAATAATTGCCCAGAACCATGTTATGTGATTTTTGACCCATATTTTATTCTAGTAGTTTTATAGTTTAATGTCTTAAATTTAAGTCAGTAATCCATTTTTGAATAGTTTGCTTTTTTGTAGGTGGTATAAGGTAAGGGTCCATTTCCTTTCTTCTGCACACAGATGTCTACTTTTCCCTCTATCCATTATTGAAGAGACTGTCTTTATCCTATTGTGGATTTTCGGCACCTTTGTTGAATTCCAACTGGCCATAAATGCATGAGTTCTTTTCTGGGGTATCTATAGTATTCTATTCCATGAGTCAACTTATCTATTTTACTCTATTATATTTCAATTACTACAGCTTTGTAATATTGTTTGACATCAGGTAGCATGATGCCTATAACGTGTTATTTTTGCTCAGAATTGCTTTAGTTATTCAGGACTTTTTGTGGTACCATATGGGTTTTATGATTTTTTTCTACTTCTGTGAAAAGTTAAATTTTTATAGAGATTGTATTGAATCTGCATATCACCTTGGATAATATTTTATTTTATCATACCTATGATAAATACGTGTTTTTTTTTACTTCTTTGTTTATAGTTTGTTGTTGGTATATAACACTGCTACTGATTTCTGTGTATTGATTTTGCATTCTGCAAATTTACTGTTAGTAAATTTCTTAGTTCTAGTAGTGTTTTAGTGGAGTTTTAGTATTTACTCTATATAAAATCATGTTGTCAGAAAGCTGACAATTTTGCTTATTTCTTTTCTATTTAGATCACTCTAATTTTTTTTTTTTCTTTCCTAATTGTTCTCGGAAGGACTTACTGTACTGTCTTGGATGGATCTGGTGAGAGTAGACATCCTGTCTTGTCCCTGTTCTTAAAGGAACATTGGGCAATATTCATCATTGAATGTAACATTAGCTGGCTTTTATTGTGTTGAGGTACATTCCTTTTATATCTAATCTATTAAGAGTGTTTATCATGGAAAGATGTTAATTTTTATTAAATGATTTTTCTACTCCTAATGAAATCATGCTTTTGTCCTTTTTATGTTAATGAGATGTATCATATTTGTTGATTGGTGTATGGCGAGCCATTCTGACATCGCACTTGATCACAGTGATTCATTCTTTCAATGTACTGTTGAATTGATTTCTAGTATTTTGTTGAGGACTTGGCTCTCTCAATAATGTAGACCAAATTTGACTATTTTCACCACCTTCATCACACATTTTATGCAATGTCACCAAGCCTATCTCAGTAGAACAATTTCCTTAACTCCTTCCTTGCTGTCCTTCACCCTAAACCATTCTTCCTCTTAGCAGTCAAATGTTCTTCCTTTTGAAGAGTTGCACATGACTTGCAGTGCAATTCAGAGTAAAACCTTATGAGTTCTGGACCTCAATACTTTTCTTTCCTCTCAGCATCTTTCTTCTCTTGGTTACACTATCCTCCTTACTGTTCTTTGCACATACCACTCTTATTTCCATCTTGGAACACCTTCCTAACTAAATTCCCCTAACCCAGGGAAACCACCTCAATCACTAGCTTATTTCCTTCAAACCACTTCACAAATGACTCTTTGCCAGAGAAGACTTCCTGACCAACCTTTGTAGGATAGAATCCAAACACAAACTAATTTCATGTTCTGTGTGTGTGTGTGTGTGTGTGTGTTAACACTTGTTACCATATGGTATATTATTATCACTCTGTTTATCCACAATAAAATGTTAACTTCCAGGCTAAAAACATATTGTATCATATCAAAGTTTCTCATTTGGACATTATGTTTGAATTTTAGATGACTTGGGAAATTTTATTATATATGTTAATAAGATACAGCCTGTTGTAGTCATTCTGTAGGCCTACCAGAGTGCATTTAGTTGCTTAAAAATACTTGATTCCCAAAAAATGTATTTAATTGCTTAAAAATACTCGAAGAATGTGAAACTTAAACTGAGAATGTGAAGCTTAAACAAATTTATTAAGAATTCAAATCAGTGCATGTTCTCAGGAAACACATGAAAGTGAGAATGATTTCCTTATATTACTTATGCACCTATACCTCTGCTTCTTCATCTATGACTTATGGTCATCATGACTCATCATGCCCCCAAATCCATATTTGTTCCTATATAATACCCCAGTTCTCCAATCTCATTGTTTTATAATCAGAAAACAATCTAACTTCACAGAAGATATTAATAACCAAAAAAAGGTTTTAACATAATGACCAAGGCTCAAATTCTTTCCTGAACCCAACACTAGAGCCTACTGTTTGACAAATGATTTTTGTGTTATCACTGTACATAAAAGGTATCTTGCATCTTTGATTTTCAGTATGTTTATTTAATTATAAGGATAACACAGAAGACAGAAATGTGGACACTTTTAGAAAATATATGTTACATGAAACTGATCCCTGATATATTTGATTTTTCATGATTTAATACTTATAGATGGTCACCAATAGAGAGTATAATTTCAGGTAGAGACAGTATAAAATGCCACAGATATTTATGACACTAAATGTAAGCACCAAAAGAAAAATACTAAGTAAATGTGTTAGTATTTATATTTATTAAATATAAAGTCAGTGGATTAATATGTAATTTACCAATGTCGATTGGCTAGATGCATAATAGGATTTTCACATGATGGTATGCTTTAAAGGACTCTATTCATTACATTGTATAGAATGTATTTGGAATTGTGAAAACTAGACTTGAAGCTGATGTGTGCCATCAAAAGGCAGTTGAGGATTGGGGATGTGGAGGGGAAATTTCATTGATCCTATAAGCATCTAGATCAAGGTCTCTAGAACAACCCATCCATCTGCTAATAAAGTCAGAAGTGGTTCTGACGAGACTCACATCACAACTTTCCTCTTCCATAAGTCCATATAGTTTTAGGACACAGAGAACTCAAAGAAAAACTACAAACAGATTATCAGAATTAGAGTTCAACAAATTTCCTCCCATATATGATTAGTATAAAAAGTATATTTTCTAAATCAATAGTAGTTATAAGATGCAATTTATATTAAAATAATAGCAAATACTATAAAATGCTGAAGAAAATCTAACTGAAGATATGCACTCAATGATAATAGTTTTTTATTGATGACCTGATACTAATTTTCATAAATTATCTATATGCTTATAAGAAGCATATTTTTGTTATTATTAGATTAATGGATGTGTCCATTGTATTTCTGTTACTTTATCAATTATGCTGGTTCAATTTTTCATACCATTACTATTTTTTAATGTATTATATCTGAGAAGAATTTTTTTTTTTGGTTAACAACTGTTTTCTTTTTTAAGTATCAAGAATATAGCACAATTGATACTATGGAGGAAACACAACTGTGAATCGTGAATCGAGTGCCATTGTCTTTGAGATCATAACTTAAAATGAATCAAAATATGAATGCCACCACACATGGATGCTATCACTTGGAGGAAAGCAAGCAATGCAGAAACAAAGAACAAAGGAAAAAAAAAAACAACTACTATTTTCTCATGATTTGCTAATAAAATCTTATTATTTGGCTTTTATATTGGCATTTTCCTATCTGCCAGAAAAAAAAAAAAATATGGAACTTTGAAACCAAGTAAGAACTTTATTTCCCATTGTGCTTCCAATGTATAAGAGTTTTATTGTGTCTCAGTCTTGCCCAAATTATTTACTGGCCTAAGGTTTTAGCAGTCAGATAAAAGCCAATGAAAAGCAATTATAAAATAGGTCACATTTGTTTTCCATTCCAATCGCTATTTTTAACTTCTACATATCAGTGCATGAAGTGCTGCTCTTGATAATAGGTAATTACTTTAGATAATAAGTTTTAGGCAGCTTAACAAGCCTTGTAGTTCAAAAATTGGTTTACCTTCTAAAACAGAAATGAGTAAAGATGGCAATGAGTCCTCTGGTTATCCAAGATAGCAGTGTTAAAGTAAATAAGTGGGTGAAGGAATTAAGTTTAAATAATTGTTTGTCAAATTTATAAGATTATTTTTTTGCCATGTATTTCTAGCATAAAGATAGAGCATATTGCATTTTTCAAAGGGAGGGCCTGGCAATATTTCCAGTTCCTTATGCTTTTGCAGATTTGCCGCTGCTTCAATCAAGAGGTATAGACTTTAGGCCCTCTGTTTAAAATTGATCAGGACTTTGTGACTGTCAAATGGAATGAAGTAAAAGTGATGCCACAAAAATATCAGGGGAAAGTCACAAAAATGATTAGCTTCTCTCAATCTGTTTCTCAGAATGTTCACATTTGGTATTCAACGACTATGTCATGAAGAATTTGAGATGCATTTAGTTGTGCTGGCTAATAAGCCCAGCTAATGTTTCAATTGATTGACAGCATCATCTTTAAGACATTTGAGTTATTGAGTCTTAAGATGATTATAACTTCCAGCATTCTACATGGTACAGAATACAGCAGGTAAGACAAGCTATTCTGGCTGAGCCCTGTTGAAATTGTATTTTCAAGAATGAAATGAAAAAATTAAGCTGCTAATGCTTGATATGGTTTGTTGCATAATGTTAAGTAACTAAAAAGAGAAGAAATAAGAATTTGATATCAAAAACCAAAACTATAAAGTTTACTATTTTTCATATATTAACAATATTGACTTTTTTTATTCTGTTTATTAAAAAAATAAAATTTCTGTTTTACACATTTTGGAATTGTTACTAGGTACATGCATGTTTAGAATCATATTCCTGAAAATTCAATTAATATTTATTATGTCAAAAGCATTCTATTTGTAATATGTTGTTTTAAATCTTAGAGCATCATTTAGTTGATTTTTGTACAGTCACACCAGTTGTATTCTAGAGAGTATACAAAGAGTCTGTTTTATTCATTCTGATTTTTTTCCCCAAACTTCCTTTGTTTTTAGGCACATTTCTTTTTAAAAAATATATCATTGGATTGTTTGAAAAATGTTAATCTTTGAATACTAACTGGTAAATTTAATCCATTTATACTTATTGTGATTACCATCATATTTGTATTTATTATATAATTTTTCTCTCTTTTTATCCAGGTATCTCCAGGTATTTTCCCACTCTTGCTATCATTTTATCTATCTTATTGATTTCTTCTTTTTTGGTTTAGAAATTATCCACTATTTTTCTACTTTATTAACATATACTCACTTTTTAGTTTGCCTTTTTAACAACATCTGAAAAGAATCCATATCATATATAATTGTGGAACAATGTAAGAGACTTAGGTTTTAATCTTTTTTATTTCTTGATATTTTTCATGTCATTATTTATCTATTTTAATCCCATCTAGTTATTCTAATTCTATAGAGTAGTCATGTTTTGTCAGTGTTTTATGTTGTAAATATTTACTTCATGCTAGACATTTTTCCTTTTTATAATAGTCCAGCTTTTGAGGTTCAATTTTCATTTTCCTAAGATGGTGGTCCTTTTTACTTTTTATACATTTTCTTTAAAACATGGTTCCAATGTTATAAAGTCCAGTTACTATAATGGCGAGCTGTTTAATAATGCACAGCTTGTTACCTCTGTCTCCCTCCTGTTTCACTCTGTGCTCCCTTATCACAGCTCCCTAGGATCATATCCCAAATATACTAATAGCACTTAGATAATTCTCTCACAATTTCTCTTCTGGTGGACAAACCAACTTAAAAGCATCTGATCCTGTACAAGATCTTATATCTTGTGATCATAGAGTAGATATGCAAGATAAAAATCTGAATTTTAATAGCTAGCAGCATTATTCTATCCCACAACTCTGTGTGGTGGACAACTCAACCTGGCCTACTCTGACAGATGTATATATTTTCTTTTTTCCTATCTAGTCTTCTAAAACATTTCTTTATCTTTGATCCAACAATCTTTTACTCTAGTCATTGTAACCATTTACAATTTGTTTCCTATTTTCATGGCCATTTATAAGTTACCATACATTTTTTAAGTTTCTCATTAAATTGTGTTTGCATTATTAAAGCCTCAACCTCATATGATGTGCTAAAGAATCAGTTTTGATGGGGTTGTTTTCTCACAGTTCCAATAAATTCTTATTTTATGCAACAACTCAGGTTTAGTTACATTGAATAAATTTGGTGATTATACAAATTGAAGAGTGGTGAGGAAACATCTTTAATCCAAAACGAGTATCTAAGGCTTGTATATAACTAACTTTTTTTTTTTTTTTCTTTTTTCAAGTCGCCTCAGCAACGTATGCTATGACGCATTTCCCAGATATCTCTTTCCCAAGTTACTGAGACTGATGCTGGTTTATAGCACTCATCTGTAAACCCTCTCTGTAATTGCTCTCAGGTGAAGAGAGCTCCTTCAATCCAGGCCATGTTCCTTTCTCAGGGAAAGACTACACTCAATGATTGATTGGTAAGAAGGTATAAAGGTCTTGCCTCTGTTCCACAAGCTGGTCAATTCTAAAGGGTTATTCCAGCTTTTCATTTCTGCAGGGAATCAACTAAGTCCTTGCTGTGGACTGTGTAACAATGTAACTTCTCCCTTGCTCTATCCTACTTCCTTCCTTTTCCTATATTGGGTTTTGACTTCAAGAGTATTTCTCAATAGACATTTTGTGTATAGATGTTCATCTTCTGACCTTTTTCCAGAACCCAACCTGTGGCATTTGATTCCATAAGACTTTTTAAGGACTGTGTGAAAAAGAAAATGCTAAAGACAGGATTCTGTAGAAGATCATCCTAAACTCTCTGGCACTGAGAACTCTTCCACTGACAGTAGGTGGAACATGCAGGGTTGCTGGTATGAGGTAGCCATGCAACCTTAAAACTCTTACTGATGGTGAGCTAGGATGATATGACGGTGGAAGTGATGGTATTGATGGGGATGTATGTTAGGTATTTAAGAATGATGGAGAAAGAATCATTTTAAGGATAATGGAGTTGGATGTCTACTGCTATGTAAACTCTGAGAAAAGAAACCACAAAGCTGGCAGGGTTAACTGGGATTCAAAACTAAATGTGTATATATACCACAGTTTCTTTATCCATTCATCTATTGAAGGACATCTAGGTTGGTTCCACAATCTAGCTATTGTGAATTGAGCTACTGTAAACATTGATATGGCTGCCTCAGTGTAGAATGCTGATTTTAAGTCCTTTGGGTATAGGCCAAGGAGTGGGATAGCTGGGTCAAATGGTGGTTCCATTCCAAGTTTTCTGAGGATCCTCCACACTACTTTCCAGAGTGGCTGCACCAATTTGCAGCCTCAATGTATGAGTGTACCTTTTCCCCCACATCCTCGCCAGCACCTATTGTTGCTTGTGTTCTTGATAATAGACATTCTAATTGGGGTGAGATGAAATCTTAGGGTAGTTTTGATTTGCATTTCACTTATTACTAGGGATGTTGAACATTTTTTTCATATATCTGTTGATTGCTTGTAGATCTTCTTCTGTGAAGTGTCCGCTCATTTCCTTAGCCCGTTTATTGATTGGGATTTTTTGTATTCTTGGTGTAAATTTTTCAAGTTCTTTATAGATTCTGGAGATTAGTGGTCCATCTAAAGTGTGTGTGACAAAGATTTTCTCCTACTTTGTAGGCTCTCAACAAAAGTTGTACCCCATTTGTGTACAATGAATCAAGAAAAAAAAAAAAAAAACTAAATGTGAAAACCTGTGAGGATATGAGTATCTTATTTTTTAAGGTTAAGGAAACAAAAATGTGAAGACTTGGTCTAGGACTTAAGCATAACTATAGCAAACTTCTAATAAGACTTCCATGCAAAGATCAGGACCCAAAGTCATGAAGTGGGGTACTCAAATACTGAATCCTCAGCTATTCCTGAATACCCTAGGCTTGGTGAATTGGATACTCCTTAGTAAGAGTTAATGATTCCCCTGGTTTGAAGAAGATACAAATGACTTTATTGCAAGGAAACAATACTTAGGATTCCTCCAATCTTTCTTAATCTCTCCCACCTCCAATCAAGGGTAATAAGACAATACTAAGGGCTGAATCCTAGAATAATTTGGCTAGGGAATTACCATACTTGCTAAAGGAAAAAAAGAACTACACTGCCAAGGAAGGACAGAATCTAGGCAACATGTGCAAGCATGCTGGGAGGGCATTCACAGAATCAGATCCTGAGAGTGCCATATCAATAGAGGGAAAGAACATGAATTTGGATAAGTTAACAATATGGGTGCAATGTCATGGGATACAGGATTTAACACCCTAACATAGATCTTAATTATATACTTATGCAATGTGTCTTGGAAACAAAAAGTCAAAGGATAGCACAAAGTGAGGTGGAAATGCTAAAAGTGTCATAGCAGATAGAGAAGAAGGGGATTTAAGACATCACAAAACAGGGTATACTGGAGTGATCATACCACATAAGATCTGAAACACCACCACAGATTATGTTCCTTAGGAGCACCAGAGGGTTGTTTAGCAAAGAAATCAGGGATGTGTTGGTGATAAGGGAAACAATATCATTAAGAAGCTCAGTTGTGCCTGTTCTCTAAATGGCTGAGGCTTAAGGAAGGCGTTGCCTTTAAAGAACTGCATTCTCCTGAGCAATGGGGCGGCAGAACTCCCTAATAATAGAAGACAGGTGTGGAGGCTTAACCAACAGAATCCAGGTGGATGCAATTATTGTAATTAGTGGCAAGGCCATGGTAGGGAGGGAAGAGGATGTTCTGACACACAGAGAGTTATGGAGATGGTTAATGGAACATGGATCCCTTAGGAACAAGACAGATGGTAGCTGATAATCATATGGCTCAATCTGAATAACCAAAAGCAATCAAGGATGATGATCAGGAGGTTGAGGGCAGTTGTCCCAATAAAATTTCATGATGCCTTGCCCAGTTGTCACAACAGGAACCCATTGCCTGTTCACATGGAAAGCCACACCACCCAGAAACTTCCAGCCAGATGCAATGATGGACTAGTGTATTGAAGGTACCTAAATGTCCCAGAATATGGACAATACCTTAAGATTATGGGGCATCATCCTTCAGGATTCTACATAAACTGAATATGCTGTGACTCTAATAGATCAGATATCCATCTCTGTCTCTATCTCCATCTCTATCTCTCTATTTCTATCTCTATTTCTATCTCTATCTCTATCTCTATCTCTATCTCTATCTCTATCTCTATCATCTGTATCTACATCTACATCTATCCAGAAACCTAAGGGTAGAAGCAGGAATGACTTTGTCTCCGATCACTTCCAGTAACTCATTGGGAAATTTATCTTTCTCATTCCATCAACGTTAGTCGTTTTAGGATTGAAGCTTCTAATTTCCAAAGGGACACTGCCTCTACCTTGCACATAACAAAGTCCCACTGAACCATATGTTATGACTGTTATCTGAGGATTTGGAGTTTCTTGTGATAAGGGAACAGAGGACAAGGAAAGGAATCACCATCATGGCAAGGGTAGTTGACTGAGGGCAAGGAGGAAAGTGTTTGGTACCAGGTGATTCATTTCAGGACCTATTCTAACTCTCTTGTTCCATTTGATAGTAAATGGTCTAGTGCATACAGAAATCATGGCCAAAGAAGGCAAGCTCATGTTCCATAGGGGTCAGTGTCATGTCACATTACTCGGTAAGTAACCTAGACTAGGTAAAGTGTGAGCTGATGATATAAAAAAAAATCAGATTATGAGGGAAGTCATAGACTTTATCAGCTGTGGTCCCTGAAACCAACTTCAGTAGTGGGGCTGTAGTTTGTCCCATCAATCTTTTCTTCTACATTTTCCTAAGCAAAATAGATACACCAAAGTCCTCAAGGATCTGCTCTAAGTTTTTAGGTCAGGAATGAGATCTAAGAAATAAAAAGTATGTGATGTAGAATATGTTGTAAGATTGTCTAAGTCCTCAAGACCCAAAGATAGAATCTCTCAGCTGCCAGTCAGCTGCCAGGCTTCTCTGGAAATTGTTCTTCCTTCATAGGGGAAGTTTGAATTCAATGGTTGGGTCAGCAAAACACTATAAAAACTTAGTCCTTGTTCTTCAACTCTGAAGTTCATCCCAGCTTTGGCATTTCCTCTCGGATCACATGAGGCTTTGTTGAGCTTGGAACTCATCTTCTTCCTCTGCTCAATCCTGTTGCTCTTTATTTTGGGCCAGGGATGTTGATTCTTAATGTGTCTCTTGAATGCTAATCTCTGCTTTTAAGATCTCCTTCCTGGGGAACCCAGTACCCTCTAATTCTCTTTCCTCTTCATTCAATCTTATTCAAGTATAATTAATATTTTTTCCTGCTGTAAAATATGCCACACTAATCTAATTCACAATGTTTGCTCAGGATGGCTGACTTTTTCTTTTGTGTAAATCCAAACCATACCTCATTGATAAAGCCCAAAGTCTCAGTTCACCTTGCATTTCCATGCCTTGATTATCTGCAAGGTTATTTGGGCTGTCTTTTCAGCTAAATATGAGTTTAAGAGTCTTTTCTGCTGGACATGAGGGTCATTTCTTGTAACTTAAGAGTCATTTCTTAATCTTTATAGAGCCCTCTAATGAACCCTGTGTAAAACTACACAAACCATCAATGGCCAAAAGTTATTTGTTGATGATCTAAAGAAATATAATCTATACCTGTATTTTTATTCCTCTTTCCCTATAGCTCACTGCATTTGAATCTTATCTTTAGGTTCATCCTCCCTCTCCAAACTATCCTCCCCACCATCCATCTCTAACATCAATTAGTGAGTCATCATTTGTGGCAGAAAGAAGCTTCGAGTATGCTTTTTCTATAATTTTTCACAAATTGGCATCTGGATGAAAAAAATGATCAATTAGATTATGTTAAATTTCCTCTGACCTAGAATCCATAGACTGAATCCTGATTGATGGTTCCTTTAAAAAATCTATATACCCCTGAACCCGCCATACCCCTCCACAAATTTACCAACATCTTCACATCTTGTCTATTGTAATATAGAAAAAAGATCTGATGCACTGGTAAGGAGAATGGTAAAAGAGAAGGAAGCCAAGTCTTATTCAGGTCCAGGGTGTAGATTTTTCTAGCTTTACATGGTGCTGGGAATCTGCTTGTTCTCCATTCTAGACTTCTGGGTAATTAAGGATTGTGGTCATGCCCTAAGCCTCAGTCAGTACCTGAGGACTGAATACAAATTCCTGCTCGCCCTCCTTCCCTAGACCTAAATTCTGCTTGGCTTGACTCTGGCCTGTTTCGGCAGGTCCTTCTCTTCATGAATAAAAGCCTGACACAGAACAGCACTCCTTGTTTCAGAATTGATTTGGTGCTAAATCTACCTATTTTGCTCTATGTCAGATGCAGATTGGGATGCTGGGTATGTAATATTGCCCAAGTTTATACTCTTTGGCACAGGGCTTCAAATGCAAATTTACTTTGTTCTGCTCTTTCTTCCTAGTTATATGCATGGGGTGGAAGAAACTTCTACAAACATTATAAATACAAATATTAATTCCTCAGTTCTATTCTGGATGCCATTGCCTTGATGGTTAATGGGCCTCAGCCTTTCCTAGTATTTTAATTTGCTAGGGATGCCAAAGTACACTGGGTGGCTTAAAGAACAAAAATTTACTTTCTTACATTCTGGAGGTTAGAAATTCAAGATCACAATTCTGAATGGTAAGGTTTCTTCTGAGGCTTCTCTCCTTGGTTGCAGATGGCTGCCTTTTTGCTCTGTTCACATGTGGACTTTCCTGTGTGGTTGCATCTCTGCTGTCTCTTTTTGTGTTCAAACCTTTCCCTTAAAGGACATGCCAGTTTGGATCTGGGCTCATCCTAACAGTTTCATTTTTAACTTATTATATCTTTAAAATCTGTCCAAATATAGTCACATTCTGAGGTATGATGTGTTAGTATATCAACATGAGATTTTTGAGAGACACGATTCAGCTCCTGACGATATGCACATTGCCCTGTGCTCCTGAGGTCTTAGCAGTCCTCATGTTCAAGCTATCCCATTTGTCAACAATTAATGTCTTCCAAAGCAGCTCATTACTACTAAAAAACAAACTAAATAGTTACCCCAAGTGCTTTGGGGGCATTGCTACTTTTTAATTCAGTATAAGTTTTCTAAATAAATTAGATTAATTTGGTATGTCAAATACAAGCTGTTAACAATTTAAAATACAAAACTCTTGCTCCCTTAAGATTGTAATTATTTTTGTACATTCCAAGGAAAAATATTATATATTTCACATAATAGACATTTGTTTAATTATATAAATACATATTTCAAAGACAGTAAACTGTTTAAATTTGGAGATTTGACCTCTTCCACTTCAATTTTCTTCTATGTAAAAATAGCCTTATTTATTCTTAATATACTCCATCTAGCATAGTATGCTCTTCTGGGTGAGTGAATCAAAATTTTATTGTTTACATAGTCAAAATATGCTTAGAGATTTCTAACTACATAGTGAGAATTTGATAGAACATGGAGATCCTGAAGATTTGGAAATATTAGTGTAAGCTATCATATTTTCATACATTCTTTCATAAATTTATCAAATCTATGGCTGCATTTCAATCCTAGAGTACTCAGATACACAGACGTAGTTAAGGTTATAAGAATACGGAGCCACAATAGGATCTGTGAAGATCATCTCTTTGTTACAATGCTCAGAAAGTACTAGGATTTGTGCTATTTTGTTGCTGCCCAGAGACTGACTATTGCTGATGGTAAATTTTAGATGATAGAATTGTCAGGAAATTAAAACACCCAGGAGTGGATATCAAAGGACTATCTGAAGGATCCCCATTATTGACATCAGAGAAGAGAAAACTTGCAATGATATATAATTTTAATTGGACTCTGGTTATGACAGGCTGACCACTTGCCAATGGTTATCCTAAGGAACAAAAAAATATTTGGAGCTATAAAATGTACTGTATATCTTTCCATGTTGCTTAGAACAGTTGTGACAGTTTTCAATTTGTTTAGAATGCCCTTTGTCCTGGGATTTCATTTAAAAAATTTCTTTGACAAAGAAGTAATAGAGGGAGGGTCTGGCTAACCAGTGTGAAATTGTCTAATGAGGAACCTGTACATTAGATTTCATTTGGGTAATGGAAACTGACCTCAGTCTGTGTACTATAAAAGCATGTTTTTTCATTTTGCTTTTTAATATGTGTCAAAAAAAGCAATATTTTAAAATTTCTCCCAAAACTTATTTCAGAATTGAAAACCAAGGATGGAGTTCAGTTAAATAAAACACTGAATTTACATTGATAATATTAATTTTACTGGGGCCCTACTGGCCTTCAACCTTGATAAATGAAATTATTTATTTTTTCTGGTAGTTCCTGGAGAACAGAGATGGCCCTCCAGATCTCAGAGCTATGGGTTTTGGCCCTCAAATTGTTGACTCTTGTAGGATTTTTGAAAATAATATTTTAGCCAACTATTTTTAGTTGGCATATTTTTTCTTGTCAAAGAAAATTATCAGATTTGATAATATTGCTTTCTTATTCTCACATCACCTTTGAATACATCTTCTTTGAGTTTATCCTTAGAAAATTAAAGGTAGAATGTGTTTTGCTTTCCTTTTTTAACTATGAATTTCTTTTCTGACTCTATATAAGTTTACGCATAATCAAATTTTGAGTTTTAATTTTGTTTACTTCTTCAAAAAATAATTGTAAGTGCAAGGAAAGAAGGTAATTATTACCCTTTGCCCTAAGGTCCTTGAAAAGATATGCCTGAGATCATGCAGGAGTCCATTGATGGACTCTTGAAGTAATTAAAAATATGACTTTGGTAGTCACATTATATTTTTCTTTTCACTTTAAAATGCTATTTATTGAACACCTGTACTGAGGTCAAAACTGTGCAGTGGCTTTGAGAGATAAAAAAGTATATGTGGCAGTATTTTTAAATAAAGATAGTAAAAGCTTTTTAGAGTATTAACAAGTATAAAAATGGAATGGTACTAAAATAACATGAGAACTTGCATATTTAGAAACTAAAACAAATTGTACAGACAATGTTATAACCTTTGGAAAGGACAGTGTCAATCTAAAGCACAGTGAATGGAAATAGAAACATCAAGGAAGGAGTGATTCATAAATTGCATATGATAGGCCTCTGGTCACAAAAAAACAGGAAAGAATATTCCAAAGAGTAGAAATGTAGAAGCTCTGGAGCAGAAATCTGTCATTGTGTTATTGGAAAATTCATAAAAAACTGAAGAAGTCTGGTCAATCCCTTAAAACATACCTTAAGCAGCTATGATGGAATGGGATATGATATAATGAGATATGATATGATATAGGATTTATTATAGAGGTGTACTAATGCTCCTATCTTAGTCTCTGACATCCAGACTCCAGGAGTGATGAAAAGAAATTTTCTTACAAACCATTCAGGTTAGGTTAAAAAAAATCAAGGTGGACTTACACATGCCACTGACTGTACGCATGCATTCATTCAAAAACAAGAAGACATATGCTTGTCTTGAAGGATTACACGATTGTGAGGTAAACACTCAGATACATGTTAAAATTTTTTTGTATATCAAGAAAGAAATGTGTTTCTTACCATAAAAAAATCAAGTACAAGCCCTGAAGAAATGTGAACATGCTACTCTTTGTGACAGAGTTATAAAATATTTCAATGGACAAGGTGTTTCCTAATTAGGATTTAAACCACAGAATAAGGTTTCATACAACATATTGAGAGTAACAGGTATTCTAACTCAGGTAAATGGACAAAGTCAGAGAGGTGCAATACTTGTAAAGTTAAAGGAACCAGAGGTGTTTTGATTTTGAACTTGGAAAAATGATAAAAGGATAGTGCTGAGAAGTGGTCAGAGTCTCGGTTTATGAGTCTTGGTTTCTTTCTGTAGGCCACAGAGAGCCACTGAAGTGTTTAAGCTGGGAAGTAACACGATCAGCTTTATATGTTGGAAAGATCATTCTGGAATTGGGGTTCTGTTTGGAAAGATGGGAAAGCGTCTCTGCTGTATAGATACAAACAGTGGACACCCAGAAGGACTTTCAATCCCCAAAGCAGCAGCCAATGATATACATCTGTGTGGAGAATGTCACACAGAAAATGAAATAAAATCCAGGGATCCAATCAGATGAAGAGAATGTGGATTCAGAATAACGTACCAGAAAAGAACCAAAAACTTGTTAGTTTTTGATGCTCAATGAATCATGGGAATTCAGAGAAGTGTATTCATTTGCACTTGTAAAGAACAAGGAGACACTGATTGGAATATAAAGAGTGATGGCTTAGTGTCTTCTAATGTATCTCATTGTTGTATAGCTTTGGATTCAGCATATTTATTTTATGAATATAGCTATATACATATGATTTCATCCTATCTCATTTTCCAAACCAGATTGTGTTTAGGTATCTAATAATAATTTGTAAAAGAATATTTTGTTTAATTATATGGCTTTTAATTGTATTGTATTGTATATGTAATCTGACACACAATGAAGGTTTAAATTGTTTACCCAAACCACACTTTTAATCAAAGTCTTGTTAAAAATACAAGTTTCTAGAACCCTGTAAAATTTTGACTAAATAAGTTTGTTGGAAACCTTAAAAAAAAGAAAGGAAAAAAAAAAGATCATTTTGTCTGCATGTAGAAAACAAATTAAATATAGTCTAGTCTAGAGGCAGAAATCTCAGCTAGGTGGTCATTGCAAGAATCCAAGTAAACAATATTGAGAGCTTGAACCAAGGCACAACAGTGGGTGTGGAGAGGAAATATGCATGTGAGACCTATTTAGAAAATAAAATTCATAGGACCCGATTAATTAGTAATTATAATAACAATGATCATAATGATCATAACAATTGCTACAATTTATTGAGGGCTTAGTATAGGCCACATTCTACTGAATGCTTTCATTTTCACACTAAACCTAAGAGATAAATACTTTTAATGCCCCTAAAAATTATTCCTCTTATTGTGTACTGGCTTAGTAATTGGGGCCACCTTTCATACAAAAGCTTAGGACAATTGCCATCACTCTTGAACATCTTTCCTTCCCATCTCCATCCAACTCATCAGCAAAGGACACAATCACTTCTTAGCACCCCCACGACGATCCCGTCCACTGTCATCTTTCTCCAGGATTACTTGAAAATTGCCTCCTGACTGGTTTCCCTGCCTCCGCCTCATTTCCTTCAGCTCACTCTTTCTATCACCTACCAGTTTGTCCTGCTTCTCTCCTGCTCTCTGCCCTTCTCTTTGCTCTTCCTTGAACACACAGAGACAAGTGTCTGCATTAAGGTTTTTGTGTTAGTTATTCCCTTCTCTCCACAAGATTTCAAATGTTCAAATGTCATCTCCAAAACAATGCTGTCCTGACCATTGTATCTAAAATAACCCCATTCCTCCTGCTCTGCTATCACTGTGAACTCCAGTCAATGTCTCCTTCTTCTTTACAAGTTTTTATACCTAACAATTACGATTATTACTTATTCATTAATCTTACTTCCCTGATAACATTAAGTGGGGATTATATTTGACTCCTTTCCTGTTACATTTCTAGGGCTGAGAGCAGTGCCCTGTACTATGGGTATGTAATATTTGCTGAGAGTATATGAGAATGAATTAATGGATCCCCTTTTATAGATGAAGAAATGAAGGCACAGAGAAATGAGTAAATTTCCTAAATTTATATAGCTAGTAGAGTCAAGAACTAGGTTTCAAATCCAGCAGTGTCACCATGGAACAGGCATGTTTAAACACTATAATAGCATTATGAACATAGTAACTCATAAGGAAACCTCTGTTCACAAAAGAAGGTATTAGGGGAAGGATAATAAATTTCTTCTCCTTACATATTTTAGTTAAAATTTTAAAACTAGATATGATTTCATAGAGCATCTTTAGTGTGGCAAAAAGAGAGGAAGGAGTCAGTCATCATGTTCAAAAATGTGGACTTCAAGTAAAAATGTTTCTTCCAAATTAATCTGGACCACGTAGTCACATATGTGGCCTCACTCCTCCTGTATATAACGTGAGTGAGGATAATTCTTGCCTTCAATATTATGAGATCAAATGGGTTAATAAGCAAAACAGTTTATAAAAATTAACATGGCAGTTTTCTTTTTCATTGTAATGAAGGCATAATCTTACCTAGATATATACAATAATTATGGGCTGGAACATATTACTTAGTTGCTTTGTCCAATGTGTCATGTTGTCTACTGTATAGATGTGTTAGATGGCCAAACGCTTGCTTAGATTCTTCTGGCTCTTGCAGACTCAGTCACTCTCCTGAGGAACCACATACATACTGTGGAAATTTGGCTCAATATGTGCTAACTATGTGATATAATTGACCTTCTGTCTTACATTGTATAATTGCAGTCCTTGTATCAGTGCTTGCTAACAGTGAGATCCATGAAGAAGTTCAGAGACAAACTAACCCTTTTTACTTTTTCCCCCATTTTATTGAATTCATTGCACATTGTTGTGGCTAGATAATTTAAACAAGCTGAGAAAGAGCCTCTTATGTGCATAAAAGACAGGAAGAGCAAAGTGGTGTCTCTAGAATTGTTCAACGTTTATTCAAATCAGAGGTTTTTAAAGGACTTGTTTCACGAGAAGTAAAGGGAAAAGTTTAAAAGCTTAGCTGTGGCAATTACAGGGAACATGTTTTCTGTCTCTTCTTGTAGAAACACATGCATCTTATTCTCAATGTCTGCCAACCTTCTTGTCAGACCAATTACTTTAAAACAATTGTTTCATTTGGAATAGATGCCACAGCCCAAGTGATTGTCCCTTGTCAGTGACACATTCAATTAAAACAGTTCTGAATAGGAATTCTGGAGGGCCTACTGTGCCTTGTCCAATCTTATCAGTCAACAAAGAACAACCTCGGAGACTTCAGCACCGACTGGTTCCACCGTCAGGTGGTTTGAACATGTTGCACCTTCCCAGGGTTCCTTAGAGTCTTTCGTCCCTGTGCCTTTTGCAGCCAATGACAGGCGCCATCTCAGCAGTGTCTGGGTCCACAATGCCAAGAAAGCTTATGGCAGTAAATAAGATGGCAGCTGTGACAGTCCTGACAGCTGGCTAGAGCTCAGGGTGGCAGGCTGAACCGGACTGTGAGCAGTTGGAGTAGCAGTGAGGTATGACCACCATTACTGGTTGGCAGATGTCAGTTTCCACACTACTAGTTACAACATGATGTGATGGACACACACACATCTTTACACAGGCAGGCAGAACTTTAAACAAACTCCCAGCACCTAGCAGGATCTATACCT
This sequence comes from Sciurus vulgaris, assembly GCF_902686455.1. NCBI lineage: Eukaryota > Metazoa > Chordata > Mammalia > Rodentia > Sciuridae > Sciurus > Sciurus vulgaris. The sequence continues at coordinate 62,272,132 of NC_136469.1, forward strand.
TCTTTTGAGTGCAGGAAAATTTGAATATTCTTTCTTGAAAATTTTTTGCCTCTGTAATACTCGTGCAATTGGAGAACAATACTATGAAGCAGCAATAGAAGAGAACTGACTTTTTCAGGTAAGCACTGAAATAAAAAGCAAAACTGATTTCAAAGAATGTTTTCTTGTGTTGGCCACCATTTCAGAAGAACTACACTAGGCACAAATTTACACACCAGAGGATCTCTTTGTGTAGAAATTATATATGCTTCCATACCTTTGAAAAGTCTCCTGTATCTTTTTGTCTTAGGCAAATGCCAACTTCTTCTGCCTCCTAATTAACTTTCCTATTTTCTGAATAGTTTATGATTAAATTATTCTTTATCAAGGGAAAAAGGGTGTTAAAGTATACAGGATCCAAACAGGTAAAATGCAAAGAAGTAGTTATATTAAATAGTGTACACCCTTGTGAGTTCACAGTGCAAACCAGATTTCTGTGGGCTCCTCAAGTCTATGCAGAACAAACACTCACTCACTCATCCCAGGGTCAACCAGGGTGGGACTGCTTAGGCATCAAGTGTAGAAATTTGATAGATCTCAGGCTGAAAGCTGTCACAGGAGATCTGGCAGCAGAACTGTACCTAGTCACAGACCGAAGTCAGCAAAATGACACAGGTACAAACTGATGGTGCTGCTTTCACACTTAATTCTTTAAGAGATTTGAGGTCAGTCACCTAAAACTAATTCTCCTAATGTCCAATCCCCAGCAACACCCATTAGCCTAATAATCAAACTCCTAAGACAAATCTGTCAAAGATATTTCATATATAATAAGATGCTGTTCTAAGTATTTTTAGATAAGTTGTTTTGTGTTTTAAAGTGAATTTTTAACACTTTAAATATTCAGTCTTAAATGGGTTAGATGCCTTAGAAGTCCTCAAAAGAAGGCAAAATAGTCACTATAAAAGTTTACACAAATGCCTGTGAGCTAATACTATTTTAGCAAGGATGAAAAGTATATTTGATAAATGAACATTTTAAATGAATATGTCATTAGGCAAATTGATAATTATGCCAATTGATTTTAAGTAAATTGGCTTTAGGCTATTTGACATTCTTTTCCTAAAGGTGCCTTCCTGCTCTGAAATTCTAGGATTCCTGACATACGCAACAAACTCACTGCCTAAGACTGATGCACTAAAAAGAGTGTTAGCTTTCTTTTGGTTCTATCCTCACATGAGGCCAAAATATTTCTAATATGATGTAATAATAAAAACAATAACAAAATAACCAAGTGTTTACTGTTGGCCAGGTATATACCTATGTGCTTTGCATTCTTTTATCCAATAAGTACATATTGAATATCTACTATATGCTAGGTAGTGTTCTGAATCCACTCATGTAATCCTCACAATGACCCTGTGGATCATCACCCAATACAGTTGGACATAGATATGGTAGTTGAAGCAAAGAGAAGTTAAATGATTGCCTAATTAAGCGATAGAGGTGGGCTTTGAACCCAGGCATCTTGGGTCAGTGCTTTACTGCATCAGCAGAGAGGCTCTGCTAAGTCATTAACTACATTGCTCTAGGTGATTTTTCAAACTGGTCAAAATACAAGGGCAGGTTATGGGGATGCAGAGAATGTCCCCGGAATGGTTCACAAAATATGTAAGGGCTCTGCCTTCTCAGTGATGGTTTCACTGGAAGATCAGAAATCATTGCTTGAGAATGGTTCACATTCTTTTTGAGTATGTCTGAGAACCTGGAGCTCCGAAACTGAGCCAAAGAGATCACCTATCCAAAGGAGAAGGTGAAGAGCAAGAAATTCCAGACAAATCCTATTAACAGAGGAACAGCATCAGGCTGGTGATGTGTGGGCTTTCTCTCTCCTGTCTGGTTGTTTATGGAGACCTGAACTCCGTTTCCTCACTTCTTTACCTAAATTCCTCTGCAATATAAAGGAGTTGGATGTTGGGAGAATGCTACTTCAGGAAGGACTTCTGCGAGCAATGTGCATAAGCAGGAGTTAGTAAGGGGGCTTATTTCTGTATCTTTTATGCTGTTGAACTGGTGAGTGACCAGAACCATCAGAAGTCCACTACACGGAAATAGTATCTAGCATTTGGTGCTAAACATTGGAAAAAATTCTTAACCATAGAAACTGTTTAGATCCTGTATTACTATGACAGTATTATTGTGTGTTATTCAGACAAATGTTCCATTCTTAAATGACAATAATGAATATACTACTATGTATTTCACATGAAAATTTTTAGTAAACCAAGATGGGCACAGTGGCACATGCCTGTAATCCCAGCAACATGGAAGGGTGAGGCAGGAGGATCACAAGTTTGAGGCTGGCCTGAGCAACTTAGGGACACCCTGTTTCAAAATAAAATTCTAACAATGGCTAAGAGTGTATAGCTCAGAGGTAGTTTGCTCCTGGATTTAATCCCAGGACCACCAAAAACTTAGTAAACAACAACAACAAAGAATAAAAGGAAAATAGACTACTAATTGGAAATTTAGGAAACAATTTTTAAAAAGTAGAGAAAAAGGTAAACCTCAGATTTAACTTAAAAATTGTAAATAATTTTATAGTATTACTGAATGATTTGAGCAGTTTGCAAGATGAAGAAAAACACACAAAGACACTGTGGTATGGTGAAGAAATATTTGCAAGATATGACATGTACCTGCAATGTGACTGACCCACTGGGGCCAGTCTTTCCACAGAAGCAAAATGTCTTCTAGAGCTCAGCTGGTGATCGGTTTATGCCCTGAAGCATGATTATAATGTTAACCTTGAAAGGTCCTAATGAAATGAGTTTGGTGGTCTCAGCCTATATATTTTTATATGCACTGGTGCATGCCTTGGAACATATCTTGATGGACTGTCTGTGGAATAGCACAGCATGTTTCTGAGATTACGGCGTGACCCATAGTCTCCACACCATAACTCCTATTTTTCCCACATGATGCACCTTTCAAAATTCAGCCCAGAAGGGAGAAATGACTTCTTAATGACAGCCTGTACATTATTGATGGGGCAATAGCGTGGTAAAGAGATAACCCTAGGTGTCTTGTTTGCCAGTTGATTAACCAGAGTGAGCGCATTCCCTAGGGAAAACATGCTTTCAGAAAGCGAGTTATCCATTTGGCCTCACTAACAATATTGTGAAATTTGAGAAGCACTCCCCACCTTAGTTTCTCAAAATCTTAGTGGAGTCTGGGTCTTTAAGGGCTGTACATTAAGACATAAAATTGAGATGTCTATCTACCATTTGGGTCAATAGAGTACTATTAAAAATGTAGGTTGAGGTAAATGACAGAGTTCTATTATATGCCCTTTATTGGGAGATGACAGGCCTCCCAAGTGAACTTCCTAATTTTTTAAGACAAGAAATCTATATATATCTGGAAGGGAGAGGAGATTGCTATGTCTATTACAATGAAATGAAATAAAATATTTAAAAGTGAAGTAATCCTTTGGGGGACATTATAGGTTAAGGCTTTAGAATTGGAGGATTGTCTAGTGAAGTTCTAATGTGACCATGTCATTCTTTCACAAAAACAGAGGAAGTCTAGTTGTAGCCATCCAGTCTTCTGTATCAATTTTGGAATCAGTTCAGCACTGTTGGCAGTATATATATTCTCTACTACTGGTGGAAGGGACATTAACTTCTTTTGACGCCACTGCTTCGTGACATAAACCAGCCCAGGATGCCCTTCTGTTATGTTACATGGGACTTGAATGTTGGGCAAAATTCTGTAGCAAAACTTTTTCATAACTTAAAAACTTTTCGTGTCTTCTTTGAATGTGAGTGTCAGGCTGATAAATAGCTTGCATTCTTCGTATTTAACTTCTCTGAATGGAATTCAAGATTTTTTTTTGTCTAAGGCCATTAGGAATTTATGAACCATTTTTCTTTTCTCTAGTCTTCAGAGAAGAATCTACTTTTACAGAGAAGACTCCAAAGCATTTGTCATTTTATAGAGTGAACCTACTTAGAGAGTATTAAACAGGAAAATTTTTGAAGTTCTGACAAGATATAAAACAGGTCACATATATTCAAGGAATATTGACTAAGCACCAAAACCTTTAATTCTCCCTCATTGAGCATCATATTTTTTCTGTGTTTTACAGAGAAATAAAATTGTAAAATTATTCAGGTATTAGCAATTTTTAGACAATTTCCATTAGTTATTCTGTATTAGTAATAATATCTCCACACATCACTTCTGTTTTCTCATTATTCTTAACATATTTAAGGAGTGTTGGGTTAAAACCCCCTGTGACTACAGCATTTCTTCTCCTGGCTAATGCAAGAAACTCAGACAAGACTGAAGTGAAAAAGGGAGATAAATTATTTAGCCTGCAGAAGAGAAGTCTAAGTGGGTTTGAGGATCATGAAGGAGATTTAATAATAGTCTTTGTGTAACGAACACATATAGCAGAAGATTGATGACTAGGCATTCTCTACATTTACTGAGATCATAATAAGAGGAAATAAGATAGGAAGGACCTAGAGTATCAATGAGGAAGCATTTCCTGATGTCAGAGTTTGTTGGTTATGAATGGGTTCAGTTCATCATTCAATATTTATTAAGTTTCTATTATATGAGGTCATAGTTGCTCAGGATTGAGTGGTTTACTTGGAGGTCTTTTTTAGAATGTATTTACATTTTGTCTGAAATGATTCAGATGGTCTTATTTAGATATAGAGAAACAGATCAGAGGCTTTATAATTTTTGTGATTCCTTTAAAGACACAGAAGAAAAAGTGTGATGCAGTGTCAAATGTCACACCAACAGAACACAGGTTTCCCCAATGTTCATCTTCAGAAGCATGAAAACTAAAGCATACCGGAATTGTCACCAGAGAGAAACTGTGCAGGCAACTGACAAGTCAGTCTGTGGCAGCACCATTGCACCTGTTATAAGGGCATGGAATTGCAAGGCTGTAGACTGCAAGTGTAATTTGCACAAAATTAGGTAGCTCTTTGAGACTAAGGGATTCTTGGTGTAGAACACACACACACACACACACACACACATACAGAGAGAGAGAGAGAGAGAGAGAGAGAGAGAGAGAGAGAGAGAGAGAGAAAGCTAGAGGCTCTGTGGCACAAACCACCCTGGGAAAAGTTCAAGATAGAATTAAAAAACAAATAAAAGTAAAGAGTGCTTTTGATTTCACATTAATACATAAATTGAAGTGATCTTGTTAGATAATTTCTTGAGTGCTGCAAATGAACTGATCTCTTTGATGATTGTGGTCAGAACAGCCTGGTTAATAAATTATATAGCTGTGTATAAACACAAGGACTCATCTGTTCTCATCATTTACTTCAGCTTGGAGAAGCCCCAACAGCATCCCCATCCCCCCGCCCCCGTCCCCACATTGTTTGGGAAAGAGTGCTAGGCTGACTGCACTACCTTTGATCTTTCTGTCACCCAGGAAGCAGAAGTATGACTTTGAGACAGAAGAGCCTATACAGCATGTAGGCACTGTTCCAAAAAGCATGGGCTTGAGGCTGAGTGTGCATGTGACCTGGAGGACAGAGAAACTCTATGTGGTCAACCCTTCCCTTCTGGATATATTTGCTGCCTGGAGGAGGAGCTGAAGGAAGGTGAAACTCAGTCAAGTTCCACAAATAATCATCCATCTACTGGGTTACTTTGGGGAATGAAGGAGGTGACTTATCTTTCATTCTCAGTAACTGTTTTGCGAGAGTGAGCATTGAACAAGGATTGTTGTTCTTGTGGTTTTTGGAATAGTCTTTCAGTGACTATTTTGGAATTAATGAATGTATTAAATAGTATGGCCTGGAATGAACACAATACTCCATGTGTTTGTATTCAGGCTGAAAGCAATAAAATTAGCACTTCTTTATATTTGGATGATTGTGACTTTCTCTGACACCCCAGTGTCTCCTTGCACACTCTGAATTGATTCAATCAACTGCTTGTTTAACTTTTCTATATTCAACAATTTTCCTTTGAGGTAATATTTCTATGTAGCTAACTCACCATATCTTCATCATGTCAAGCCATCATGCAACCCCAAATCCTGTCATTTATTTTTGTTGTTTTCTATTATTCCCCCTTGAAATCAACAATCCCATAGAATAACATGTTCCTATTTCCCAGAAAAGTTCCTGGCATCTTATTTATGTTAAAAAATATGTTTTGTGAATAAACAAGAAATATACAGAGAAAATAGTCTTCATTGAATTTATATTTGGAAAAGAATGGCCTATTATTCCAATAAAATTATTTTAAGATTTGTCAAAAACTTGATCATGCTCTGGCATTAAATGTGTCAACATTTTTTTCCCTTTAATTCATCTCAGTGTAGTTGTTTTAGTCAGCTATTTGACTGCTGTGACTAAATGACTACCAGCACAACTGTAGAGGAAAAGTTTATTTGAGGGCTCACAGTTTCAGGGGTCTTATTCCACAGAAGGCTGACTCCACTGGGGCTTGAGGTGAGGCAGAACATCATGGCGGAAGAGCGTGACAAAGGGAAGCAGCTTACATCATCAGGAAGCAGAGAGAATCTCCATTTTCCAGATATAAAATATATACCCTATAGCCACGCCCCAATTCTCACCTCCTCCAGCCACACCCTACCACTTCAATTAATCCCATCAGGATTGATTCAAGGATTGGGTTAAGATCTTACAACCCAGTCATTTCTCCTCTGAACTTTCCTGCATTGTCTCACATGTGATCTTTTGGGCGACACTTCACATCCAAATCATAACAATGACGGACATCAGAATACTAAAATGGGTTATGCATGATAGTCATCACTTTTCCTTTGTGTGTATATGACAAATTTCTTAGAATATTAACAAAGTATATATGTGCATCTATTTTTTCCTTTGCTTTCTTACAAATTTCATCTAGATATTTTATCTTCATTAGTTTTTATGAATACTGTTCGTTTTGTTATTTTTGTGACAAAATGTAATTTTAAACTACCTGTGATAGAATTTGGGGGTTTGACCAATATGTTACAATCCAGTAATTAGTAAAAAGCTAGAAGATCTAATGGTTTTCTACTTCTAGATTTGAAAAAGTAGTCTACCTGAAATCATCTTGCTAGATAAGGATTTAAAAACAGCCCCTTCACACCACAATGTCTCTGCTGTATTTTGGAACGGTGAAACCGATCACATCCATTCTTAGGACACATTCTTTGACAATTTTCAGCTCTCTTCCTTCCTTCCTTCCTCTCTTTGTCAACAACTGTACATTATTTGTGCACGTTTCTGCCTTTCCCTGAAGGTAGAAAGAACATTTCTTTTCCTATCTGATAACGAAACAGTACTCTGTGTAAAATGGATACAGAATTAATTTGATTAAATTGAAGATAATCTGTAAAGTGAATAAAATTAACATACTATTTCTACTAAAATTTATAATTCTTCAGCATTTTGCCAAAGGACTTCATTGATTTCCTGTCAATCATTAAATTCATATTTTACTGTTCTATTTTACTCCATTGTTCAGAATTACCCATTTCAGCCTAATTTATTACTTACTTTGTGCTATTTAGATCTGCTTGCTAGTTCTGAATGACCACAATATCGTTTTACAGTTATAATTCACATGAGATAGAAAGTTTAATATAGCTTCTCAACATTTGATCACTTCATAATGTCATGTTTGTGGATTAATGGTATATTGTATCCTATTTCACTAACTTAAAATGAGAATCTAATAAAAATTATGGTGGCTAAAAAATATAATTTAAGTACATAAAATGACTAAGATAATATATATCCTTTAAGTCACATTTTCACCTTAATTGATCACCATAGGAACATTCTGATGGAACTGTTGTTGAAATTATCACTGTCAAAGACCATGATTTAGTAGAACATTGAAGAACTTATGGGAAGATATAAATTGAAACTGATTTTTCTAGAATCTTTCTGTCTTTTCTTTCTTCTATCACAAATGGATATATAAGGACCTAATTTTATTTTTCATTATCTTATAAACTTTTACACTTAGGATAAAAATTTTGGCTGAGAACACTACATAGAATCACATTTTAAAACATTTTGATCAATTCATTTGCTACAATACAAATTTCAAAATGAACCAGATACTAGGTATTTTATTCTTATGGACAGAGCTCAATAAATTTAAGCCAATAAAAGTATAGCTCTAATGAGAAGAAACATATTAGATAAAATAATTATGAAAAGAATATGAGATTACAGAGGCAGATGAAAAAAACGTCTCATGGATTGGTGAAAAGAAGGACGGGTGTTGTGATGTAACAAACCAATTAACTTTCATCAGGCAAGAGAGTCAATGTGTTCCTGACAGAGGTAAAGCGAGAGGCATAATTTGCAGATTAAAAAGCCTCTTTGACATGCTACCACATTATAGGAATAAGAAGTTATCAACTTATATATGGAGAAATTATGTATTGAATGAACAAAAAGGGCATAATAATGATGAAGAACATTGACAGGCATTCTATATTAGATAGGACCAAGATCTAAATGGAAGAAGGGAGCCGCAGATGCCTAAGTGCCATCTCTGCTCTGATAACTAAAGGGAACAAAATTGAAACCTAGGAGTAATTAACACTCTTAATCAATAGTATTGTCAAATAAATGAGAATCAAATTGGATGTGTTATTAGAAATTTATTTCACTGTCTTTCCTTAGAAAATGTGAAAAAATTTTACCTCAATGATAGCTCTATCTTCCAAGTCAAATGGATTTCACACTAATAGATGGTGAGCAGATTCTGCCCAAGGACACACACAAACAATACCAGGTCAGATCTTTACTATACTCATTCAGTATAGAATCATAAATGTATATAGACATTTTTCATATAATTCTGTCATGAATTTTTATATATTTTCTCTTTCCTCTTCATTTCATGTTTTTCTAGATCTACAAGCCCAGTATAGCAAAGCACAATATTAAGTCAACATTTTGTACTAGCAATTCCAATGGAGTCACATTTTTCACATTGTTACTGAAGCAGATGCCAATATTGCTATATTCCAAGTATTTCAATAAATTTCCAATGCAAGTTAACTCCAGTTGTATTGGAGTTACAATTTATAACTCCAAGATTATTTCCTCTTTCTCTAATTCCAAACTAGATTAATGGTATTGTCCTCTAGAATGTTACTTTTGATACTGCTCTTTCCTTCACCTACCCATGGCTTCCTTAATCTTTATTCTTCTCCACTATTCACAAGCTAATTAATTAGTATGTCCAATGCTTCTAGCCAGTATTATTGCAATCAGTAATAGCAGCATATAATTATATGTGTACTTTTTGAAACATGCATTTTGCTAGTTATTGTACAAGCATTATTTCCCATAAATTTTTTAATGCTGCATCAAGGAAAGTATTACTATGCTTGCTTTACAAATGAAGGGCAAAATTTAGAAAGGCTAATACTCTTATAATTATTAAGAGTAGGATTCGAGATTCTGAACTCTGATACTATAATGCTTTGATTTGGGGATATTGCTTGTATTTTCTGTTTTTTGCCTTCGATTTATTAAGTGGATCCTTCATAATATTACCATTTACCCCCTGTGATGGGGATTGAACCCAGGACTTTGTACATGCTGGGCAAGTACTCTAGCAGTGGGCTAAATCCTCAGCCCCCAAAATACTTAAAAGGGAATGAGTAACTTAGAATTTAAATTCCTTCAATGCAGCCCAATCTTTCATCTATACTGTCTTCTGGATAAAAATAAGCTCCTTAACATATCATATCAGGCTCTGCATGATCTGGGCTATTAGGCCTCATCTCTCCCCATGCCCCACCAAACAACTCTAGCCATACTGAATTATCAACTTCCTTTATGGCAGAGTCTTCTCCTGATCTTTGTAGTGTTATTGCTTTCTTGGACTCTCCTCCTTCATCATCCACTGAGAGATGTATCACAATATCACCTTCTCCACCATATTCCAATGTTTGTCTATAAGGTTTCTTTCAGAGGAAGGTTCTGCCTATTTCTGTGACCCCAAAGCCCAGCACATTGGCTTTTATGTAAGAGATGATGAGTAAGAGACTGCTGATTGACTGTATGGATATGCTCTAGTGATTTTCCTTTGTCTTAAAAGTATGAATTTTGAAAAATTTTACCTTTGATTTCTACTTTGAACTTTTAAAATACTATGGTTTTGTGTGTTCTTGTTTATGCCTGTCCTTATGTTTATGCTTTTTTGTATGCTGAAGTTTTCAATATCATGCATTTTTCATAATTTTGTTTAGGCACATGCATAGTTACCTCTAGTCAATCTGCTTGACTATTTCTTTGTTGTTAAATTATTAAGCAATTAACATTTCTTCCCATTTGGATAACATGGCAATGAATACTAGGGGGTGAATATTTCTTAATAACTATTCTTGAAAATACATTGCTTAGGTCACAACCTGGCAACAGGAGTAGTAGATCAATACATTAACTTTTACTTGGAACCAGAGAAAAGAGTCTACAAAACTACAGCCCACAGACCACTACCTATTTTTATAAAGTTTTATTGTAGCACAGCCAGACATTTTCATTTTGATACTGTGTATGGCTGTTTTCAAAGGGTAGAGTTGAATAGTTTAGCTTATGAAACTGAAAATATTTGCTATTGGATCCTTCATAGAAAAATTTTCTAACCCTGAAGTAGCAACATAGTATTCGGTTTATTTCTATGATGCAGTTTTCACTTCAAACAAAACAAAAGTTAAGGGTTGACTGATTTCACCATACTCATTGGTGATGGGAATCATGATTATACTATAACATTTATGAATTGTCTTTTCTCCATGATAATCTCGCAATTTTTCCCTGAGAGGTATACTGAGAGATAGACTCTTACTAGAGAAATCTGTAGCATGGGGCCTGGCAGCTTAGAAAACTTCCCTGGAGTTTGGTTATGTGTGCTTCCAAAGAAAGAGTGTAGCTTTTGGAGTCACCATTAGTACTTTGGTGACTGCCAGGTGCTTACTACCTCAAGCTAATGAGTCCTGTGGAAATCACACCCTCAACTAGTTTATAATGCTAACAAATCCAAAAGAAATATAAAAGCTCTACCCATCAGCTTTATTATGTTATCTGCCTGAGCATGTTGAATTGCAGATGTTTTGTCTTCTAATAGCAAAGTTTAATATACACAGAAGTGCCTTAAAGCAAAATTTAGGTTATTGCATAAAGGTCTGCTGACTTGCTCCAGCATGGCATTATGCTGAGATTGCAAGCCAGGTGCAGGGGGTCTATCATGTCTCATCATTTCTGTGTTACAAAATCAAGTAATATGGGCATGCTGGAGGACAGATTATTTCCTTGTAATACAGTGTGACCCAATTTGCCAAATAAAAATGGAATGAAAACAGCAGCTTGTAGCGACACCTAAAATATCTTCTGAGTCATTATCTCTTTAATGAAAGGCAACACCGGACAATTTCAACACAAATTGTAGTTTAGCATCTCATTAACTGAATAATGACTTATACCCACCATGCATTTCTAAGCACCTCAAGTGTTATAAAAATGTACATCAAAATGAATCAATAGCTCATTGTTCTATACACGCTCAGATGATAAGACCTTTCTGTCCTTTGTTATTTCATCATTTTAATTTGTTTCTTTTATCTTCATCAGCTGTTAAGTAGATCAGAATGGAATTTCTAAGCGACCTATTTACTACAGTCCTAGGTATTTAAATAATTTGTCCAATTGTGGGTTATGACTATTGATTCTGATTTGTCATTTGACTGATTTTTTTTTTTTTTTCTTGAAAGACTGAGATAAATAAAATAAAGAAAGAAAGAATCGACTTTGTCTAAGAAAGACCTTTCAGCACATAAATCACTACTGGGCATTTCCTAGTGCTAGTAAAACAAATCTTGCAACTTTTTAATTGAAGCCTACTGAGACCAGAATGTTTTTCTTTTTTAGTTCATTTAAAACATTCCTCTCCATAGTGATATTTTCCTTTCAGTAATCGAGTAATTACTAAGCTGATTTCACTTCTTTTGTACAAACTTTGCCTTGTGTTCATCAGTTTGGATCTTTCACCCTGATAAACCTGGGGTATTGGGGACAGAATGGCTGATCCCTACCAGGCTTGAATATCTGCAGGCATTTTGCTCCAGTTTCACACTGAGATAGCAATCAATCCCATCTGTTCTTTATCATTAGGAATTCACAGTGCACCCAAAGCCATTCTTCAAGTAAGGATGCAAACTTTCAAGGCAGTTTTCTAGAAGATAGACACACACACACATACGCACACAAATTTTCTATATCTATATACACGTGACTTTTTTTATACCCTACAGTTCTCACATAAAATTCGAATAAGAAGAATCTATAGACATCTAGAAATGATTATTTGTGAATAAACCTCATTTGTACATATTGATAAGCGTGGTGAGAAAAAAGTGGTGTTTTATCTACATTATTGTTTTCCATTGAACAGTATCAGATGACTAATTGTGTGATATACCATATATATGCTCTTAGTGAAGGTAACAAGTTGCTTTTCAAAACACTTATGGATATAGGCCAGATCATCAATCAGACATTAGCATTCTTTGATTTTTGCTTCAAGCAGCTGGTCATTGACTTATGTAGTATTCTTGTTTGATAGGTTGTCAAAGTCAAGAATAATCAGTATTAAATTCTTCACAGTTCATTTAGTTAGTATATCAATATTAAAATAATATTATTACATTAATATTAAAATAGAGCAGCATATTAATTAGCTACTCTACTACATGATTTTTTTAAATAAGTATAAAAAAGCATGAAATTTAAAAGCCCTAAAAAACAGTGTCTTCCTACTTTACAGTGTAATTGAAAATAAAATCCATTAAAATTTACTTTAAAATATGGACAAAACTGAGCTAGTATGAATCCTTTTAAGGATCTATTGTGTGTGGTATGAAGGCATTTTAATCTAATATCTTGCTCGATTCAGTGAATCCTGCCCACTTTTGAATAAATAAGTTTATTTAATCTTTTTTACATATCTCAAAGAATACCTAATACTTGATAATCTTAAAATTATCTTCAAAGTCTATAAAATTACCTAAGTTTTGGTTAAATATTAGATGTTTATGTAAAATAATGTAAGAGATTTAATAACACTTCTGATGGAAATATCATTTTTTATTTTAATTTTGCAATATTTTACTAAAGCTCTAAAATTAATCATACCACTTATAAAAGCATAACACAATGTCCTATGTTTTCAAAAATAATTTCAAAAAGCTATATAAACTTGAAAACACAAGCAAAAACTTGGGAAAATCCAAAGAATGAAAAAGTGTCCCCATTACACAAATTATATTTTTTATTATTTATCAGAATATTCCTTACTATATAAGTGGATGTAAAATATATTCACTTTAAAATATAATATTTGAAATACAATTTTTGTACTAAACATAGGCATTTACTAACTGAATTTCCCTTAGCACTTGCTAATATGTAGCTCTCAAATATGTCTCAGTAAAAAGAGAACAAATGTAAAAGCCTTTGAAATCAGATCTAGGAAGTTTTAAAAGTATGTCTTTTGTATAATATTCATTAAAGCATAATAATTGAAACCCCTTAAAGTCAATTTACCTAAATGAAAAAATTATGAAAGCATGAACAGAAAATTTTAATTGTGAAATTTCTAAGGTCTTCATTGGCAATTTAGCTCCAGGGGATAAAGCAGATTTGTGTACATTTCCTTTGATGTTTCATATTCCTTTTCATTATATAATTTCTTTGGCATTTTTTTCTTTATTGATCTTTCAGTTACTCTAAAATATTAAGCTTGTGAAAATGTGATCTGAAAGTAAAGTGGGCTCTGTGACAAAAGTGCCAGTTAGAAGCAGTTAGCACTACAATTTGCTTCATAATTCCATCAGAAAGGACTGAACAGATCAGGCAAGAACAGAAGGGAACATAGAGGAAGCAAAGCAGGAGGCTTTAAGAGTCTCTCCTGTGTGCTTTTGTTTCAATCCCTGAAGATAGGAGAAAAACAGATTAGACATTCTCCTATGTATCTTTAAGACCCAGTGGAGAGGAAGAAAACCCATGGCAAATCATTTTTCTTTCTGACTTGTTAAATTTTGGTTAACTGTATTTATTGAAAAATTCTTCTCAGTCTTTATTCAAGTTAGTCATCCAAGTCTCCAAATTTTAAATGATGTGTTACTCATCCCATTCTATTTTCAAAGATCCAGTAAGTCACCCAATTCTATCAAGTGTTCTTTCAAGATGTACTTTATCCAGGGTAATTTCACTTTATTTTCACCATAGTGTCCTAACCTATAATATCATCACCTCACAAGAGCTCAAAAAAACTTCACGAGTGTTCTAATTCTAGTCTCCTTGGTCTGAACCATTCTACATGTAAAGGACAGATGAAACTCATTTAAATCCTCAAAATAAAATGTTATCTATTCACTCTTCACAACCAATGTCAAAGTATATTCCATATTGTCTTTCCAAGCATACATTCATATATCATATGATTTTTCAAATGTAACTTTAGCTTAAGTTACCTCAGCCTCTACACATCAGGGTTTTGATATCCCCTAGGCTTTGTTTGGTGTTTGAATTAAGTTTTAAAAACAGAAACAGAATGTAATACCATTAATAGAAAAATAAGAGGATTTTTAAAGCTAATATTTGATTGATAGGAATAGTGACTGCATTGATTCTTCCCACAACTGTTATCTAGCGTTTGATTTAGCACTATAACTTATTATTCATCAGTTTCTCATCCACCAATTTTCAAGGTACACATATATTTTTGACAATATTGGGAGACATCAAATTAGAGATGGTAAAATGATCACAAATACATCTAAATACAAGAGGATTTCTGCCCCCATTATCTTCTAAATGTTCACCTCCATCTTTTTTTACATTATAAGGTAGGGTTACATACCTATTTCCTAAGCTCTGGAATAGAGGAAGTATGGATGGTTAATTAAATCCATTTTACTTCAGAACTTTTCTAGTTAAGCAAATCATGATGGATACTCTTCCTCTGGAAGTTTAAGAAAGATACTCAATGAATCTAGATGAAAATGTCACTGTGAATTATCAGTGTTCATTTTTGTTGAATATCAACTGAAGTATATTAAATAGGTTCTTGTTATGGGTTGAATTGGGTTCACCAAAAAAAAAAAAAAAATTGAATCCTAATCCCCATACTTGTGAATGTAATGTTATTTGGAAACCCAGTATTTACAGTTGTAATCAAGTTAAGATTTTATCAAATTTGGGTGGGCCCTGGCCAAATCAGATGTCTTGGAAGAGGGAAATTTGGACACAGTGTAAACAGACACACAAGAAATAAACCATGTGGTAATAAAGGTAGAGATAGCAATCATGCATCTGCCAACTGAGGAAAGATGACTGTCAGGAAACACAACAATGTAAGAAAGAGGCGTCCAAGATAATCTCTCTTAGAGTCCTCTGGAAGTAGCCAACCTAGCCAGTGCCTCAATTTTGAACTTCCTGCCTCTGAAACTATGAAAGAGTAAATTACCATTATTTAAAGGCACACAGTTTGTGGTACTTTGTTGCAGTAACCCTAGGAAATATAAATGATGTCTAAGTGTGTTGTTGAAGCACTAATACATCTGTCCATCTATTGTCTTTCTATCCATCCATTGTTATCATCTATCAATCTATTGAAATTCCATCTATCCATCCATTCATTTATTCATCCTAATAAAAAAGTGCAAATATTAGTCAAACCAAGTTGCAAGATTTTTATTGAGCTTTTAATTTTTCAAAACCTGTTTTCTCCTATGAAACATGAATAGTTGTGAGGATTAACTAATGTAGAATTTATAATAGTGCTGAAAACATTAGTAAGGAATCAATAATTTCACACACACACACACACACATACACACACAACGTGGTTTTGTAGCAGCTGCTGGGTGTTTGCTCATGTTCCTGTTCCCTTTATTCATTAGCAATACCTGTCTAGGAAACTATGTCTGTATTATCTACATGTTCATCTATGTATACGAATGTTTAAATGACTTTGCAGCTGAAATTGCTAGTTGTTTCCAATATCTATATTCTACTTTATTCAGAGATTCACTTGAATACATAAAAATCTGGAATAAGAATTATATTTTTCATCTGCTCAAACTCATAATATGCATTCAAGGAAGTATATTTGACCACTGGAATGTGTGGCTATGTTGCATTACTGTCACTGCGCTTAAAGGAGACAGCACACTGTTCCTTTTAATATTGGATTCTGTTTTCTGGTTTAGTAGGAGCTTAAATCATCATCTTGACTATCAGGTAGAAATTCCATTTTCTACTTAGAGTGGTAGAGCAAAAGGTAGAAGAAAGACTGGTTAATTATAGTTTCTATAGGAGTTAATTAATTCCAACTGATGTCAGTGCACTAATAACTTGAGAATAATTACATTTCAAACCCTAGCAGTTACAGACATGCAAATTAAAACTACACTGAGATTCCATCTCACTCCAGTCAGAATGATAATTATCAAATTACAATAAATGTTGGCAGGGATGTGGGGAAAAGGGTATACTCATACATTGCTGGTGGGATTGCAAATTGGTGCAACCACTCTAGAAAGCTGTATTGAGATCCTCAAAAAACTTGGAATGGAAGCACCATTTGACCCAGTTATCCCACTTCTCATTATATGTCCAAATAATTTAAAATCTGCATACTACAGTGACACAGACACATCAATATTTATAGCAGCACAATTCATAATAGCTAAACTATGGAACCAACCTACATGTCCTTCAACAGATGAATGGATAAAGAAAATATGGTATGAGTTCATAATGGAATATTACTCAATCATAAAGAAGAATGATTTTATGACATTTATAGGTAAATGGATGTATCTGGAGACTATTATGCTAAGTGAAATAAGTCAATCACAAAAATGAAACAAATAAACAAATGTTCTGTAATAGGTGGATGCGAACACATACCATAAGGGAGGCGAGAATAGAAGTTAGAGAAAGGGGAATGAAGGGAAGGGAGGGGGGATAGGAATATGAAAGACAGTAGAATGAATCTGATATAACTTTCCTATGTTCATATATGAGTTACACAACTAGCGTAACCCACATCATGTACAACCATAAGAATGGGAAGTTATGTTCCATGTATGTATAATATGTCAAAATACATGCTACTGTCATGTATAACTAAAAAAGAACAAATAAAAATTTTAAAAAAATATAAATTAAAAACTAGAAATAGAAAAAAAGTCCATATAAACAATGAAACATATAAACAGGTTGAATACAGGGACATTCTGCAAGTGTTCTCATACATAACTAAGTTCTTCACATTTGTAATTAGGTCCCTGATAAATATGGGGCTTTCAAACAACTCCCAAACTGCAAACAAATCCTTATTTTGTAGTAGAGAAACTTTTTCTTATTTAGAAAACTGTCACACTAATCCCTATAATTTCTATCTTGTTGTTAATCTTTATAAGCTCTATCCTTTTTACTGTCTAACATTATTCTTCAATAGTGATTATAAAAGGGAAAACATGCAGTTAGTTTTAAGATCCTTCCCTAAGTTTTTTCTGGCCAGGGCTCTCCATAGCAGAACTGCAGGGCCTTTAGTTTCCTGACTGGAGCAAGTTCTCAGCAATCCTAGATCGTTTTCACTTTGATTTGCCACATGTTGCCTTGAATTTCACTTTATTTTTCTCAGTTTCATGCTGATTGTGAATCATTGACCGCAGCTCTATCTTTGACTTCCTCTGCTTAGACTGTTGTTACGGAATTTTGGAATTATCTATTATAAGTACATAGAAATATTTTTGGCTTTTTCCTGTTGTTTTTCTACCTCTGTGCTCTTCCCTCTCTCCATCCCTTCCTCTCTGTAAGAGTGGTAGTAATTAACTGGGAGAGCCTATTTGTTGACTGCAGAAGTTTTATAGACAAGAAGAATAACTTGTGAGAAGCTTTCTAGGAATATTATGTTTCAAAACCATATTCTGAATTGTGCTTTATTATTATTGTCAAGACAACAATGTAGAAAAAAATAAAGTTAGGATCAAAAGTTATTGTCTGCCCCTGGTTCTGGAGTGTGACAGAGCTCCCGCCCAAGGGGTGTGGAGTGTGTCTGCTCATCCATTCTTGTGTGCTCATGTTCAGCCACATGCTGGGCTCTGCTAGGCCATGATGACCAGCGCGCTTTGAGAAATGTAAATTTCAGCAGTTTGCCTTTGAGAATTGTTCTCTATTATATGCAGTTGAGAAAAAAATACATATGTCCCTGTGACTAGATAATAATAAACAGTAAATAAATTTAGCTTGCATAGAAAGGCAATTCATTAAATAGCTATCAAACGCCAATCACTAAACTGTGGTCATCACATTATCTTCCTGCATAATCTTTAAAGAATAAAGAACCCACATAACATTTATTTGAATTGCCTGGATCTTAGAAAAACAGTAACAAATGAATAAGCATGATAATTATAAATTAAGTTTCTCTGAGATTCTTATTTTGAATTGCAATTTCTGTTTTAGAGTCCATCTAAAATGAATAATTTATATTCATTTTATATCCTTAAGAACTTAGTCCTTTTATGAAACAATTATGTGAGAGTACCTTAAAACTAATACCTTAAAACCTTACTAGTACCTTAAAACTGGACAGTGTTCTACAAATCTGTTATTATATTTAGCATTTTATTATGTATATTAAATAGATATATATGTATACACAATAATACAATACATCACATATTTTATAGATATATAACATAATAGTACCTTTTAAATGGTTAACATTTTATTATTGATTATATTTGGCTATATAATTTTCTTAATATTGGGAAAAACAAAACCTGAGATAAATACATTCTGATATTAAGAAAACATCAAACTTTGGAGAAATAATGAGAAAATTTGGGTTATAGTGAGAATTCAACCCTTCTCTTAAAGTCAAATCTCCCATTTACTCCTGAAATCCTCATAATACTTGCATTTTTGAGAACTATATTCCAGCAATTATGTTGCTTTTTTTGCTCCATTGTTATATTTTTCCCTTTGTAGTGAACATTTTTTGTTTGGAAATTTTTCATTAAAAGTGAACTAAAAACTTCCCTGACCCTATGTTCCAGCCAAACAACTTTCCATTTCCCCACTCTCTTTTACAGTAAAACTTCATAAAAGTGATAGTTCCCAAAAGGGATATGAACTACCACCAATACCTGACCTCTGTTCTCTCTTCTACTAAGTGTAATAGGCACACCTCTGATAACCGCACATGAAAGACTTTTATTATGAAGTTCAGTGACGTTTGTTTTGCCAAATCCGAAATTCCATTCCTTGTTCTCAGCTTACTTGATCTCTCAGAAATGTTCAGCATAGTTGATGTACCACTTGACTCTCACATCACAATCATTGTTCCTCCTATCTCATGTGATTTCACTCTTCATCTTCTTGGCTTATTTTGTTCTGTGAATGTCCTCTAGGTCTTGGAGACCCTAGGCTTTTCACCACTGATTCATATCATTTCTGACCATCCATTGACTTCCGGATGATCTAAAGCAGTATCATGACTTCATAAACTGGCATGCTTCTATTTCCCACCTTTACATTTCAATCCTATGGTATCATTCATTATCCAACTGTCTACCAGGGATCTCCACTTGAGTATCTCCTAAATTTTTTCGAACTTAGCATGATCCCAAAAGAACGTTTGATTCTTCTTTTTTCCACACCTGCACTTTCCTAACAGTACTTTTCACCATTATTTTGCGTCTCAGTAAATACTACAGACAACCATTCCCATCAGAGCAGGTCCAAATTCCAAAGTCATTCTTCCTTTCCTTGTCTTTCTGATCACTTGCAATTACAACTCATCCACAAGGCCTGTTGGTTCCACTGGAAAATTATCTTGAATTTATCTATTTCCCATCATCTCTACTTTTATCACCTCATCCAGTATTCTATCATCTCTTTTCCAACTCAATGTAATTATCCCAAGATGATCTTCCTGCTTTCACTTTTGTGTTCTACCATGATCTATCATATCATGGTAACTTGAATCTTCTTTTGTAAATAACGGATCAGGACTGGGAAAGTAACTAGCTGATAGGGCACTTGTCAAGCATGGATGAAGCTCTGGGCTCCATTCCCAAAACAAATATTAAACAAACAAACACATATATAAATAATGGGTCAAATGATAAGTTAATGACTTTCACTGCACCTACATTAAACCTTCTAAAATTTGTGACCTCTTTCTTGGTCCAACCTGATTTTATCCTTCACTCATATAATAAAATATTTTCCTTACATGCTACATAAGCTTGATGAAAATAACATATTTTCATAGAAATTTTTATATCATATTGATTTTTAAGAGAGAAATCTTATCCAAATTTGTACTCCTTCAAATACATGCATTTAACTCACTGTACTAACAATCTGTGTCAATACTACATACCATATTTTATAGACAGTAAAAATTATCATATATATGCAGTATATGTGCACATATGTATTTATGCTTATTTTCTATTATCCCTAACTAGAATATACGCAACGTGAGAATCGAAGCTTTTTGATCTCTTTTATCTCTGTATCAAAGTTCCTAAAACAGTGCCTCATATACAATATGTGCTTGGTATATATTTGATGAATAAATAATCTCAAAACCAAGGCTTACAAGAAATACATAAGAGTTCTGGGAATAATTAGCCTATACATAAGACTCAGGTAAATCATGCCAGTATTTGTTATTAAAATAATCCAAAAAGAATTAGAAAATGACTGAGCAGATCTAGGTAGCAATTCTTGACTCTTCCACTGCCCAGAAATAAAGCAGCATAAAAACAACTGACAAGGGAGTAAACGTTGTGGAAAAGTCAAATGTGTTGTTTCCAAGTTTTTTGGAGAAAAAAATCTAGAAGACCACAAGGAGGATGATTATAAAGAGGATTCAGGCTTCTGATAGAGAGTTTACCTATATTTTCTTTAAGACCCCTTCTTATATATAAAAGGTTTCTCCCCATTAGTTATCATAATCCAGTGTAATATCAAGTCCCACTGACGTAGCATAACTAATCTAATTGAATAGAATTTATTTTCCTCATCAAGTCAATGAACTATTTTGAATAATAAAATTGTGTTTCATACCTATCTCAACAGTATATCAAGACCTATATAAATTAAAAGAAATCCAAAACCTTTTTTTATAATCTAAGAAGGGGAATTTTTCTTTCCCTTCTTAATTCACCATCATAATTGTGGCATTTTTTTTTAGGAATATGGGAGAAATGTTATTAAGAGAGGCAGTATAAATCAGCTTACTCCTGGGGCCATTACTTTTCCCCCAAGAAGAGTCTTTCCATCTTTTTCTTACAGATGCCCATAGGGAATATGGGATCTAATGGGCATTTTTGCCATTTGTTGTTACTCATAATCAGTACTGTAAGGAAGGAAAGATACTCCTCCTTCCCTCTTAAGTTTAATAACTGGGACTATGAAATAAACAGACCACAGAAAGATTAACAAGATAATATGTATATTAATGTATTAATTTTAATAATAAAAGCATGGGGGCATCACAAGAAAAAAGTTGAACACCCAAAGTGTTGAGATTTGAGAGCTTATGTCATCTTAATTAGGGACAGGGAGGAGATGTAGGGCACTTGTAGAGAGCAAATGATTCTGAGGAAACATGAAAGGACCCTTAGAAAAGTTGATACAAGAGTTTGTAACAAAGTTTGTCTGGGTGTGGTGTTGACTTTCAGTCACTGCTTTTTAAAATTTATTTAACTTTTTTATTTGTTCTTTTTAGATATACATGACAGTACAGTGTATTTTGACATATTATAAAAAAATGGAGTATAACTCATCCCGCTTAGGCTCCTGTTCTTGTGGTCGTACATGATATGGAATTTCACTGGTCACGTATTCATCTGTGAACTAGGAAAGTTACGTCTGATTCATTCCACTGTCTTTCTATTCCCATTCTCTCTCCCTTCTCTTCATTCATCTGTCTAATCCACTGAACTTCTGTTCTCTGTGCCCAACCCCACTTATTGTGTGTTAGCCTCTATATATCAGAGAGAACATTCTAACTTTGTTTATTTAGGACTGGCTTATTTCACTTAGCATGATAGTCACCAGTTTCATACATATACTGGCAAATGTCGTAATTTCATTCTTATGAATAAGTAGTACTCCATTGTGTATACATATATATATATACACCACATTTTCTTTATCCATTTTTCTGTTTAAGGGCACCTAGATTGGTTCCATAGATTACCTATTGTGAATTGTGCTGTGAAGACATTAATATGGTTGTGTCACTGTAGTATGCTATTTTTAAATCCATTGTTCATAGACCAAGAAGTGGGATACCTGGGTCAAATGGTGGTTCCATTCCAAGTTTTCTGAGAAATCTCTATACTGCTTTCCAGAGTGGTGGCATCAATTGCAGTCCCACCGGCAATGTATGAGTGAACTTTTTTCCCCACATCCTTGCCAACATTTATTGTTGCTTGTATTCTTGATAATTGCCATTCTGACTGGAGTAAGAGAATCTCAGTATAATTTTAATTTGCACTTATTTAATTGCTAGTGATGTTGAACATTTTTTCATGTATTTGTGGACCATTTGTATTTCTTCTGTGAAAGCCTATTTAGTTCCTTTGCCCATTTATTGTTTGGTTCATTTTTTAATTTTTATTTATTTATTTATTTTTAGTGTTAAGTTCTTTGTGTTCCTTTTGTATCGTGGAGGTTAACACTCTATCTGAGGTTCAGGAGGCAAAGATTTTCTCCCATTCTATAGACTTTCTCTTCATGTTCTTGATTGTTTCCTTTGCTGTGAAGATTTTTAGTTTGATACCATCCCATTTATTGATTCTCGATTTCACTTCTTGTGCTTTAGGAGTTTTATTGAGAAAGTTGATTCCTAAGCCAACATGCTGGAGAGTTAGGCTTACTTTTTCTTCTAGTAGGTGCAGCGTCTCTGGTCTAATGTCCTGGCACCTCTTTTGAGGTAATACTCAATCTTCCCTGACTGATGAACCTTCAGGTAGAGGATGTATGGCAATTGATTTACTTTTGGAGATTATCTTTTGGTAGTTCTAGTCTTCTTTGTGTCACATAACAAAATATTTAACAAGAGCAACTTAGAGGAGGGGAAATTTTGGCTTGTGGCTTCAGAGATTTAGGTCAGGATCAGCCAACTCCATTGCTCTAGGCCCACAGTGATAAAGAACATCATGACAGAAGGGCCTGGTGGAGGGAAGCCATTCTGGTAATGGTGGTCAGGAAGCAGAGAGATGGGGATGTAGCCTAAGGGAAGATAAACCCTTCCAAAGAAAGCTCTTAGTGACCCACCTCCTTCAGTCACGCCACACCTGTCTGCAGTTACCATGGCATTAGTCCATTCGAACTAGGATGGACTAATTAATTACAGCTCTCACAGTTCAATCATTTCACCCTGCACATTCCTGAATTAACACGGTAGTTTTGGGGGACTCCTAACATCAAAAAAAAAAAGAAAAAAAAGGTAGAGAAAGATAGAGAAAGCATCTGCGTGTATTTGCTGATTTTCAAGTGTTCTTAATCTTAAAATAATCAATATGCTATGGTGGCATATCTGGCCTACAACTGTGTTAATTACCCAATAATCAAAGAGCTACTGTAATAGTACTGAGTACACAAAGACAAGGAACAGAAATCCCAGCTTCTCTCTCAATTACAAATAAACCAATTCAACTAATAGGAAAGTTGCTCCCGATTGGAGGTCACCTGACTGACTGGAATCTCTGTGTTCACACTTAACTTGCTGCAGGGGTTTAGGTAAGTGACTTGTCTCATTCATTGTGCCTAATGATGGCACTCATCACACCGTATGGAGGAACAAAGTCCCATGTAAAGTACTTATCAAGGAGCTAGATGTATCATAAATGACTCTCAACTACTATTCTCTGCTTTATGCTTTTTGAAGGCTTTCCTAATCCTGCTTCCTTTACCCTTTCTCTTGGTGATTATTTCTTATCAGTTGGGAATAAGGAGAAAATGTGGCATTAAACATCAAAAAATTAGGTTGGATAAAGAAAAAAGAAAAAAAGAGAATGATGATTCAGGGTAAGAGAGCATATCTTGTGACTATAAAGTAATGAGGTTGGCAATTTTCTTCCACATAAATTGTAAAGGCAAATTCTTAACAGGATTTTTTTCTGAAAATGCTCTGAGCCAAGACAGTGAAATGGAATAAATTGTGTCCCCCCCAAAGGGACCCTTTGAAGTAGGAGAGTCGTTTCAGTTATGTAGTCTGTAAAATATCCTAAAAAAAGAAGCCCACTTGACTTGTAATTTTATTGACAAACTAATCATTAAAATTGCATTAGAATCATTTGCAAATAAAAGACATATCTTTGCACACATACACGCGTGCACACACACATCAGTTTTATACAGTAATTGCAGAAATTCCTATCATAAGGCAGAGATCAAAGTGTAGATGGAAACACATTTGATGTTATGAATTGAGAGCAAATTACACTGCAGGCTTTTCAGCTTGGTCACATTCAAACAACTGCTTTGATATTTCAGCAAACATTTATTGAGTTTCTATTCTATTCAGTTATTGAAGTAGGTGCAGAGGGAGATTAAACAAAAAAAAATCTATTTTGATATAGTCCCTCTATGATCCAGTGAGTGAATCAGAGACATAAACAACTAAAACAGCTGCAGAGGGCTCTTTTGATAGAAATGGGAAATGTGTGATAAGAGAGGACAAGGAAGAGGACAACAGCCATCACAGTAAAAGAGGATTTGAGGTTTTCCTCCAGCAAGTGTGACTTGAGCTATGCCTTGAAAAATGGATGAAACCCTGTTAGGTAGAAAAAGTAAGAGAATGGTAAATGAAGCTGAGGGTTTTAAAGAAATAAACATGTTTCCTTGAAGTCATCGTCCCTTGACAATAACCTTAACTTTGATGTCTACCCTAGTCAAAGAAAACTACAAAAACCATTTCCACTGCTCCCACATTGCCTGTTGGTCTTAGGATATTTTCAGATGATTGAATTGACTGATGAGGTGGTTGGAGACCATTTGGAGAGGCAGACTTTCAGCTCTGAAGAAACTGGATCTGATATGAGCAAAAATCCCTATAAAAGATGCTGGCAAGAGTCCTCCTAGATCATGGGAAATATAGATTTGTGTATCATCTCACATTTTCAGCACCAGCCAGCAAATTCCTATTAATACTCTTCTTCAGAGCCTGGATGCTGAGTTATCAATTACTGTCTAAGCCAAGCAAGAGACTGTTAAGCAATTTGCTGATTCTCTGCCATAGTCCTAAACTAAGCACCAGTTCTGCTCCATGCATATGCTATTCTTATTGTGCTGTGGTTCATTCTAATTAAAAGTAATGAATTTCCTGTTTTAAATGGCAGGCAATTTTGTTTATTTTTGCATAAGGTGAACAATACAGAAGAGAAACCATGTTGACTGAAGATGCAAACATGGTGCATGGTGATAAGGACAACTTTTTCTACAGGAGAGTCTAGAAAGAACAGAAGGGCTCATTCTAAGAGTTGGGTTTAAAAGGAAACCCAGTGCTCTAGCAATCAGGGAGAAATTTATCATTCAAATGAGGCTAATGAGAAAAGCAGTGCAGTGGATGATGTGACAAAATAAACAACAAAAAAAGTGAATGATGAAGGAGTGACAGGCGGAGGAAAAAATGATAACGGTTTCATTTTGATGCAAAAAAGATTTGACAAACTCTTCCAAGAAAGTAACCAACATTTTACCTCTGTATTAGCTGAACAAATTACAATAAAAACAATTACTCTGATTTCATTGTGCCTAATCTGGCTAAATATTTAAGTAGGGAATAGTTTAATTAGCAAATTCAAGTTTGGGGTTCTATTTATAACATGTTACAATAATTTCTTCACTTCAGTAAAACTTCATGCCTTTTAAAACATCTTTATGTGAATATATTGATGAAAAATGGATCATTTGGGAAAGATGTGGGAAGGTGGATAACTGAAGTCTTATCAATGGCTGAATTTGCATGATTCACATATACAATGAAAATAGAAATATGACCCTTATTAACTTCTTAATAATGTTTTTATTTCTGAAAATAAAGACAAGATTATCTCTAGAGATAAAGCACAATGGGGGAAATGCTTTTTTGAGTATGCCTCAAAATTGAGGTTCCAAGCTCACTTTTATTTTATTTATTTATTTTTTCTATGTATACTTAACACATATAACAACCTTGTAGAAAATCAGAAGTTACTTTCACACAGAGAATGACCACTTTGAGTTAAGGCATAAACTAACAATGACTATCTTCAGCATTTTTAAGGTAAGAAATAGTGCCAGGAATTAGAAATGAGATAAGTGATGGACAGAAGAATTAGGATGAGGCTGAACAACAGGGTGATAAATGGACAAGGCTTCCAGGATGGAGATGACTGAATGACCCAGGGCCAGGACACCTGACTTCTGACATAATTATTTACCATATAGTCAATGTTTATATTTTAGCACAGAAATTATGTATGTATCCATTTATTCCAGGTAGGACAATCTTTCTCAATTCTGTCCCACTCTGTTTTGGGAAATTCTTAATTATCATTGTGTTATTCCTCTGGGTTACAATGAAGTGAGGCATTTGAGTTGTGTTGGGTATATTTTCTTTAAAAACAAATGGTCCCACACTGTAATATTCTTCTGAGCATTTAATCCTGCAGTGTTTGGTTCTTTCTTGATGTCAAGCTGTCAGGAGCCATCCTGTGGTCAGTATACCTGCCATGGCAGTCACCTCTTGTCTTCCCAGGGGAAACAGACTAGTACACTTACAGTGAAAACAGAATTAACCTTAGAATTGGACACACCTTAGCTCTCCCCCAGATCTCTTATGATAGTTTACTCCAAATGAGGCTCACTCTTCACCTATAAATTGAGGACCTCACATACTTTTATCTGAATTAAGTGAACAAAATCTGAAATTTGTAATATGATTACTGATACATGAAAAGCACTCAATACTTTTTTCCCTGCATATCTTCCCATACAGGTGACAGTGAGCCTTTGCTGTGGTTAGAGATTGCTAAGCTAGCTACATAAAAAGTTGCCTAAAATAGTGAATTGGCTCTGATTGAATGCCTGAGAGACTAAATTCATGTTTCTCTATTTTGGCTACATACTTCTAGGTTTGGGCTATATTCCAAAGAATTGAGATTATCTGAATAAGTGAACTGTCGCTATATAT
This sequence comes from Sciurus vulgaris, assembly GCF_902686455.1. NCBI lineage: Eukaryota > Metazoa > Chordata > Mammalia > Rodentia > Sciuridae > Sciurus > Sciurus vulgaris. The sequence continues at coordinate 62,299,417 of NC_136469.1, forward strand.
TGCAAATTCTTAACATTCAATATTCTTTATGTTCCTATGTTTAGACAAAACTTCTTTGCACTAAATTGAGACTTTGAGTTTAATCCTAGTTATCTATGCCATAAGAAAATTAGTGAAAAGTGTAATGTATTGGTTTTTCATCAGGGAGACCATAAAATTTCCCAGATTATTTATTGTATTAAGAATTTCCCCTCAAAAACATTTTAAAACTGTTTTAGTTTGTTTGTTACTAAGTATGCTTCAGATGATAGCAGTTTAACATTTCTAATTTCTTTTCATAGATTATGAAAATAAGATTTAAATTGTTATTGAGTTCTATGTTCTGAATAAATTTAAGAAATTCTGAGCTGGACATGGTGACATACACCTGTAATCCTAGTTACCTGGGAAACTGAGGCAGAGGAATCACAAGTTTGAGGAGAGCCTGGGCAATTTAGCAATACCCTGTCTCAAAATAAATGAAAGGACTAGGGATGTAGCCCAGCAGGAGAATGCTTGCCTCACATGCACAAAATGGGTTCAATCCACAGAAACACACACACATAAACACACACAAAATCTGAAAAATAAAATTCCAGCAGAAATTAGTTCCAAAATAATTTGTTTTAATGAATGAGAGCTCATTTTAGGGATTTTAAAGTTTTAAATATGAAATATACTCCAAAGGTCCATCTGTCCCAATTCATACCCCCAATTCATGCTCCCAATTCATGGTGATATTGGGAGGTGGTGAAACCTTTAGGAGATGGGATCTAGCGAAAGGAAGTTAGGTCACTGGGAGTGTATCCTTGAAGGGGATATTGGAACCCTGGCCCCTCCTGGCTCCCTCTTTGTTCCTGGGCACCATGAGATGCACAGTCTTCTCTGCCACCTGCTTACCACCATAGCATCCTTCCTTATCACAAACCCAAAACAAGGAAGTTAACTGCCCATGGACTGAAATTTCTGAAACCATGAGTCAAAATAAATCTTTCCTTCTTTTAAGTTTATTTTTCTCAGATATTTTTGTCATAGTAATGGAAAGGTGACTAATACTAAGACTTTACATATGTGTGGCATTTTGCAATATGGTAATTTACAACCAATGATAAGATGCTTACCTGTTATTATAAGGATACACAAACATCAATTTTAAAAAGTTAAAATTCCATTTGTTAATATGTGGATCTCTTTCCCATCCCCCCTTTTATTTTGAAGCAATAAATGTTTATTTTTTTCCTCCTAAGAGCTAAAAAGTTATCTTCTTTTAACATAAATTTCTTTTTTTTTTACCTTTTATCTTTTTTTTCTATTATGGTTTTGGCTGTATCTGCTTTAAACAGACAAAAATCATATGCATGCTTAATTGATATTAAATTCTTTCAAATATTGCAGCAAAAAGGCATCTAGAAATCACAGAACAAAGATATAAAATGTACAAAATGAAAACTGAGAAAAGATATTAAGCAGAGAATACTTTTAATTGATTTTGTTGGTATCTAGATTTTATCTTTCTCATGATTTACTCAAGTGAGTGACTCTAAGGAAATTTAATTGACTTGTTCTTTCAAATATACAATGCTTATTGAAATTTTACAAAGATTGTCTTGTTCAAGAAATTTTTCCTTCCTCAGAAATACATGGCAAGAAAGCAAATGGTAAGAATAAACATGTATGGATGTGTTTTTTTTTTTTTAACTAGTTTCTCTTGAATTATAGATCTGGGATCAAGGCTACTAATGAGATTATTTTAACAACACTGGTGATAATATTTTGCAAAATATTTTTTTATAATTTTTGCAAAAATAACCACAAAAATTTCTCCCATTTCATATTTTCTCTTTATAATATGATTAGAACTTTCTTCCATCAAGATATAAGGTCCATTTTCTCTCTCCTTGCTTCTGTGTGTGATTATGTCTATAGCAGAAGTGAGGCTATGTGACTTCTGAGTCCACGTTATAAATAGTGATAAAACTTTTGAATGATTTTCTTGAATTCTAACTCTAGGAATTCAACCACTACGCTGTGGATGAGAACAAGCAGCAAGTAGAAATGTGCACAGGGGAAGAAGCAAGACCTCCTGAACTACAGCTGAGCTCCCTGCTCACAGCCAACGCTGACTTTACCAGCCAGGTCCATAAGTAATCTAGAAAGTGGATTATATAGCTTTTAGTTAGGCCATCCCTGCTGATATTACAGAGTACAGTGATGAACTGTCCCTCTGAAACCTATTCTAATTGCAGATTTGTGAGCAAATTAAATGGTTGCTGTTATTTTAAGCCACTAAGTTTTAAGGTTACTGCCACATATGATTTCCTTAAATGATACCTAATATTCTGACTATTAACTTTGTATGAGTTAAGAGTGATCACTGGCCAGTTTCCCAGTTGTGAGTCAAACAATTTGTCTTTATAACCTTTAAATATTTTTCTACAGGTGACTTATATGTTCTTCTATTATGACAAGCCATTTAAATATGTCAATGTTAAAAGGTTTGTTTTTACTTGTAGAAATTTCTAATAAATTGTCTAGCTAATGTCAGTATTATGCAAGAACTGTCAATGCCATGGAGTTTTCTTTTAGCTCAATTTGAAAAGTACAGACTTTAGGATTTTCCATCCTCAAGAATGTGTCTGCTAAGAGCCTGCAACTGTGACTCAACAGCAACAAATGTAAAGGTAACTTTATCAAGGAAGAGTGTGGGTCATCAGTAAAGTAGCCTAGCTCTTCTCTCACCAAAGCAACTTTGTTAAATGGTAGATCAAATATAATTGCTGCCTAAGGCGGGGTAAGGTGCCCCAACTTAATGGGGCATTTTCCCCAGTACACTGGGTTCAAGAAATGTCAAAACTCACACAGTTCCAAATACTATTATTCATTGTCTCATTTCCTCAGGCAACTGAAAGATGGAATTGATTGGATAAAGTCACAAAATCCCATATGAATATCTGATATTTTAGAGAAGGTTTTAAACTGAATTCAGAGAAAAACATAAGGAGATTAAAAATAGAATCTACATATAATTTGGGGGATCACATGCAGGCCAATAGAGTGAGGTTCCAATTCTAAAGTGAAAAAACATATACAACTCCCTATAATAAGCAAGTTGTAATTAGCAAGGTAAGGTAATGTCAAATGAAGACCAGAATCTCAAAAAAGATGTATAGCCCCCCAAAATAATTGCTTTAAATGTCATAGAAATTAAAGGATTCATTTATTATATTAAACAAGAGATTATAGATGATATGGTATAATAGTTACATAAAATGAATTGGCAGAATTAAGAAAATATTTCAGAGTGAAAAATAATGACACTTTAGAATAATTTTTAAAATAGGAGTTAAACTGATATGTAAGGAAAGAATTCACAAAAACTATCAACATACAGACACACCATTAATGTAGATGTAGAAAAAAGTAAATACATATGCAAAAAAGGCAATATGTGCTGGGTTTTAGTTACACTGCTTAAGAAAAAACTGAATAAATAATATCAAAGGCTGCAAATATCATGAACAAATAAACTCACAAATAAATGATAAAGATTTTTAGCATTTCAATAAGTGGTAAAGATTTCAAACTCATAAAATCAAATGCATGTTTAAAAATTATAAAATTTTATATTTTGTGTTCTAGAATTATAGTTATTAAGAAATTTATAATACCAAGTTTGGAGGCTGGGGTTATCGCTCAGTGGTAGAGTGCTTGCCTAGCATGTGTGAGGCACTGAGTTGGAACCTCAGCACCACATAAAAATAGATTAATATAATAAAAAAAAATAAGTTTGACAAGATTATGAGGTATATGGTCACTCTCATACAATGCTGATAAGAAGACAATTTAGTACATTTCTAATGGATAATATGGTGCTTGTTAAAGTACCATGATGTAAAACTTTGGTAGCAATAGCTATGTGTTCAACAAACCCTGTTTCCCTTTTCCTTCTGGGCACCATAGTTGAATAAGAATTTTTGTGAGATATTAAATCTGCTGATAGATAGTATTATGGTTAAGATTTGGCCAATTGAATATGGCTAGAAGTGCTTTATACCACTCTAAATTTTGACCACTAAAAAATATCTTACATGTTGAGCTTGGTATCACACACCTATAATCCCAGTGACTTACGAGACTGAGTCAGGAGAATTGCAAGTTCAACACCAGTCTCAGAAATTTGGTGAGGCACTAAGTAATCTTGTGAGACTGTCTGAAAATTAGAAACATAGAAGGGCTGGGGATGTATCTCTATGACATTTGAACCCTGGGTTCAATCCTCAGTACCCCCATTGTCAAAAAAAAAAAAAAAAAAAAAACCCAAAAACTCACCTGGTCCGTTTTGTACTCTTTCTTTACTGTCTATATGTGTTGAATTATAACAATCCAGCAAAAGACTTGATGGTAGGAAATGGAGAAATGAGTTGGAGGGTGTCTGCATGCTTGATCCACTGTGTGGGAGAGAACCTCTCAGAGCAGCCAGACAACAACAACAACAAAAATCATATGTTCCACAATTGCATGATAAAAATAAATACTTGTATTAATCCACTAAAATGTTGGGCTTGTTTGTAACAAACACTGATTTATACAAAAATTTCTCCCTTAAAATGTGGTGTTGTCACGGAAAACTGTAATATAGAAGGTATTGATTGGGCTAAGTAGCATTAAGGAAACTTAAATCAGAGGCTGAGAAAGGGCAGCCTGGTAGTGAAGATGTTAACATACTTCTAGGAAATTTCAATAGTGAAATATTTAGTAAAATTCTTGCCTACGGTAAACTGGAAAGCAGTCCATATGTCTTTTTTTTGGTAGGGGGGCAGAGATTGAACTCAGAGATCCTGTACTGCTTAGCTAAGTCTCCTAGCCCTTCTTTTTTTTATTTTTTTTTATTTTGCTACGGGATCTCACTAAGTTGCTTAGGGTCTTGCTGAGCTGTTGAGGCTCACCTCAAATTTGAGATTCTCCTACCTCAGTCTCCTGAGCCATTGGGATTACAGGTGTGTGCCACCATTCTTGGCCAAACCACGTCTTACAGATCTTTCAGTTCTAGAGAAAGTGAGTGGAAAGAATGCATGTTTGTGTTGGCTATCATTGACTGCCCTTGGCAAACTATAACAAAGTGATGAGCTCAATAAAATCTCAGCTGGTCTGTAGTTGAAAGTAAAAAGGAATTTAGAGTGTACAGAGATTTGGAGCAATATAGAGATTTGTAAAACTATGGTTCCTGGACCTACGCAGTGCAAAGCCAAGATTAATCAAAGTGTCAAACACCAAAGATTGTAAAGCTTCTAAGCAGAAAGGAATGAACCATTTCTGTGGTAAGTATCAGATTAAACAGAGGGACTTCCAATCTCTTGTCTATGTTGGCCTAAGTAACTGTCACTATGTTAAGGCTATGGTGTGACCCGGTCCCATGCCTTTCCCTCACTCCCTGTACTTATCCAGGCACATGTCACATCCTGAAGTTCCTCTACTTCCTAGATATTAAACAACCCATTCTGACCATCACCTTATTTTTTTTTTTTCTTTTCACTTGTTTTCCACTGTACCTGCCTTTTCTGTAACTCTTTGAGGCTTCCAGTTCATTGGTCCTCCTAATTCCCCTGATCATCTGCTGTCTCTGTTCATATCTCTAGCCATTCTAGATTCCGTGGTCTGTCTTTACCTCGGCCCTGCCTTATCTCTGTCTTTTTGAGACACACGTCACTTATAACTCCAAATTCTACCTTTGTGCCTTTATCTAGGATTTTTAGTCTTTATGCACAATAATTTGCAGAATCATGTTTTTCTGTTATTATCATGAAACTGGCATAAAATATAAATTGAGATTTAAACACTTCCAAGTAATTAGAACCTTACTTATATAGGACCCTTCCTTATTTTCTTCATTTATGACTAAATTCTGCTAACATTTTTATCTCAGCAGATGATACTTGGGCTGTAGACTGCTTTTGGAAATGCTCTATCCCTTGGTTTCTGTGATTTTCCCTGGGCACTCTTTCTGTGATGTTGGTGTATGTGTATATATATATATATATATATATGACCAGTGATACACCAGAGGGATTCCTTAATATAAGATGAATATAGTAATATACTTTTGAACTTTCTTTTTATAAGCCCACATTATTTTAAATTGCTAACTAGTTTTCCAGAAAATTTTTCTATTTTTCAGCATATTACTTGCATGTAATTCTTCTTCTTTGTGAATATATTATTGTTATGATTTAGATATGAGGTGTCTCCCAAAAGTTCGTGTGTGCGACAATGCAAGAGAAGTTTAGAGGTGAAATGATTGGGTTATGAGAGCTTTCACTTAATCAGTGCATGAATCCACAGATATGAATAAACTAGATCATAACTCTAGGCTGATAGGGTGTGGCTGGAGAAGATATGTCACTGGAGGCTTGCCTTTGAGGCTTATATTTTGTCCCTGGTGAGCAGAGCATCCCTCCTCTCTGCTTCCTGGTGGTCATGTCCTGAGTTGCTCTCCTCCTCCACACTCATCTGCCCTGATGTTCTGCCCCACCGAGGGCCCAGAGCAATGGAGTCTGCTGTTTGTGGACTGAGACCCTTGAAACCATGAGTGCCAAACAAACTTTTCCTCATCCAAAATTTTTCTTGTTAGGTTTTTTTGGTCAGAGTGATGAAAAAATTGACTGAAATACATTATCATAAGAAAGCAGTTTATATTTTATTAATAATAGATATTAAATAATAATTATAATACATACCATACATATATATAATCGAAATAATTGTTCATCTACTGAACAAATATTAAAATATACCCATTAAGGAACTGTACCAAATGCTTTTCATGTATTAATTAATTTAATTTAATTCTCACAACAATGCTATGAGGAGATATTTTTAATAGTCCCATTTTACAAATGGGAAAAATGAGACTCTAAGAGGTGAAGTAACTTGCCCAAGCTCACAGATTTAGTAGAACCTTCAGTCATTTGAATCCAGGCATGCTCTCTCTAGAGTTTGTACTTTCATTCTTTTTTTTTAAATTTTAATTGAAAATCATAAATTTACATAGGGCAATATTGTTTGATTCATTCTGTTATTTTTTCCCTTCCCCCCCACCCCTCCCACCCCTCTTTTCCCTCTATACAGTCCTTCCTTTCTCCATTCTTACCACCCTCCTTATCCCTAACCCTAAACCTAACCCTAACCCTAACGCTAACCCCTCATACCCCCCCTTATATGTCCTCATCCGCTTATCAGCGAGATCTTTCGTCCTTTAGTTTTTTGAGATTGGCTTATCACACTTAGCATGATATCCTCCAATTTCATCCTCTCATTCTTTATCATATTACCTTTCAATCTCAAATAAGATGTGGGATAACTAAAGGATTTTTTTTTCTTTTCTTTTCTTTTTTCTTTTACCATGTAAGGCTCAGCAGAGGCATGGAAAATCTGCAGAGTATTATTAGATAACATGAGTGCATGTTTTTTCCAAGATGATACTTGGCATTTTTCCTCTGCTATTACATTTGTTCCAAACATTTTTGTAGTGTCTAAATATATCTGCATACAAGAACAAAAAAGGAATTTTTTTCAGGATATAGTACAAGAATAAATGTGTAAAGCTCATGTGAAAATGAAAGGAAGGAAAATAGAAAAATAAATTAAGGATCTATGGATGGAATTCAAACTCGTTTGCATCCTTGGCATAAATAAAAGTAGCATGAGGAGTTATGTCTTTAACATTTATTGGAGAGAGAACTTGATGGAGACACATTGATAATGTTTGAGAGTGATTTTCATTTGCTGTATGTGTCAAGGCTTATATTTTAGAGCTATTTTTTCAGACTATATAAAAAGGATAGAAGCAGTTATTGGGTGATATCTTTTTCTATTGAATTTGTTTTTGCCCATCCATAGTTATAAATGTCAATTATGTGCAAATATTATATAATAGGAATAGGCTTGTGGGTAAGAGGCTGTAACTACAGCAATCATTATTCCAATTAGTTATCCTACAAATAGTAATGGAATGAGTATGGAAAGCATCAGAAGTTTTTTGTTAGATGTGTTAAGTCTTAGATGAGCATTAGGTATTCAAATGTAAATATAAAAAAATGAGTCTTGTATAAATATATGAACTTTGGAGAAGAGATCTGGTCTTATAAATTTTAAAGTCATTAAAAATAAGGGAAACATCAGGTGGACTCCAGTGGTGCAGGCCTGTAATCCCAGTGGCTCAGAAAACTGAGGTAGGAGGATTGTGAGTTCAAAGCCAGCCTCGGCAATGTACAGGTGCTAAGCAACTCACTGAGACCCTGTCTCTAAATAAAATTAAAAAATAGGGCTGAGGATGTGGCTTAGTGGTTGAGTGCCCCTGAGTTCAATCCCTGGTTACCCCACACAAAATAAGGGAAACATCAAGGGTGAGGGATGCAGAACTGCATTATCTTTTATAGTACCACAACACATTTCTATTGAACACTTGAAACATAGCCAAGTTACTGCCTATTGAGAGGTGCTGTTAAGTATGTAATATAAACCAGATTTCAAAGACTTATTATGCAAAATAAGAATGAAAAGTAATTTTTACTAACATCTATAATATTTAAAGTTAAAAGGTAGTCAGACACATTGGAGTAGATAATTTTCTTTCAAGTCTTTCTTTTTACTTACTAGTGTAGCCACTAGAAAATTTAAAATTACACGTATGGACGTCAAATGAAGAAAGTATCTCAAGTTTTTAACTGACTTTGATGCTCCAAATAAATTTGGGGTTGAGTTTGACAATTGAGTGGGTAGCAAGAAGATTATTAGTATCTGTGGATCTGAAGGATAAAAGCCTAGTTAGAGAGAATTAGAGGAAAGAGATTGGAGAAAATTATTTTAAAAACTCTTTAAAGTATATTGTGGCAAAGGAGAGGATACAAATATGATGATAGTTGAAGGGGGCAGGGTAGTAAAGTTAAGAGATAATTGCTTTAGGTTTTCTTTTAGGAAAAAATAGCAGATTTTTTTCCCACTAATATGGTGGATATAGGGCAGAGAAGGTACCTGTTCATGGAGGACAACCAGTGTGGTGATTTCCTGGTTAATTTACAGGGATTGAAATTGAGAGCAAAATGCAGACCAACATGATGAACTGATCTTCTCACAGCAGGGGCTGTGAAAAAACAAATCAGCATAGAGATTTGCTACTTTAGGATAAAGGTAAACTAGGGATGAGTGTGAGATTCTCCATTTAAAACGTGAAGAGATGAAATATGGAAGGGAAGTAGTTCAGTAGTCAAAAAATTCAAAATTTTAATGTGAAAATCTGCCTTTAATTAACGAATAGAAACAGAAATTATTCTTAGGAAATAACAGATTAGTGTGTTCTAAAATATTATTTATTTTATTTGAACAAGCGATGAACTCTAAGTAGGGTTTCATTTCAGAGATGATGGATAACACTGTGGCTTTTCCTTGCTTCACTTCCATGAGTATACCTTGAAGATTTTCTTCATTACTGTTTATTGGAATTACAGAAAGTAATTAAGAATGAATATATTTTGACATTAAAACCAACATAAAAATCATGACTGCTTGAAGATGAAGGGAAATTAATGGCTTATTATGAAATAAAAACTTTTAGCTTTTGTATAAAGAAATAAATATAGAAAGAGTCCAGATTCTGCTTCTTTAATGCCTATTAAAACGATTAAGAATCCAAAGTACTATGTGTGTTTGAGTACTATTTTTTTTTTTTTTTTGGTGTGGGGATTTTTCCCAGGGGCACTTAACCACTGAGCCACACCCCAAGTCCTTATTTATATTTTATTTAGAGATAGGATCTCCCTGAGTTGCTTAGGGTCTCCCTGTGTGGCTGAGACTGGCTTTGGGCTTTGAACTCACAATCCTCCTACCTCAGCCTTCCAAGCTCCTGGGATTATAGGCATGTGCCCCCACACCCAGGTAAGTAATTGTTTTTAAAAGAAGTAATTCTAATACTTATTTTCCATTGCTTAAATAATTTTTATATTCAATAAAGGCTTCTATTCAAAACCCAATAAGGGTCTTGTAAAGAATATAATGTACAAAAGCAATAGGAAGACAACAGGAATAAAGCCTTCATGAATCCCTGTGGCAGGCAGTTTTTATTCACAAAGAAAAAGTTCTAGTCCATCTTTTAATTTTTTTTGAAAAATTTCTGACATCACAGAAACTAAACTAAAATGTATTAATCTTCTCCTCTTATATTTCCATGATAAGCAGAAAAAATCATGAACCAATAAAACAAAACAAAAACATGGAGACACTTACAAAACTAAATATGATTCTCAGCATTAAAAGCTGAACAGAAAAGGGACTAAATCTTTTAATTAAAAAAACAAAACACAAATAGATGATAACTGAAAATCTACAAACTATTTAAAACCTGGAATCACTGTTCAGAGACTACTCCAATGGATCACTGGTGGTGGTGAACAGCAGAACAAAATTATGGATGAATCTGCATTGCTCTAGCTGCTTCCCATGCCACCCACCTTTGAAGAAGCTTGATGTTGATTAGATATTGAGTCACCCCAATGCTGGCAGCAGATCTGGTGATGGTAATGTGCTTATCATTACATCTTTCCACTGAAATTTTGACCTGTGCCCCAGACATCGGGTGGATATCTTTGATTTGGGCATCTTAATGTTCAATTATGCAGCCAGTCAAACCATCTGAAATGGAGTTCATGAGAAGCAGTCTGAGCAGATACAGGCTAACCCCAATAGCCTTTCACCTCTGGAGAGCTGAACTGAATGCCACTGAATGTGTTGTTGCCACATGCCATAGGAAAGTGAGACTACTGCATTGCCAACTGGCAGTGGAGTGTCATACTGTCCTTGAATGGTGTAGGCCTCCTGAGATGTTCCTCCAGGTCAGGGTTGAGGAACATGTAAGGGGTGTTATGAGGAAACTGCTCCCTGTCACTGCCTGTGCTATACCCGTCCTGACCACTTGCAAAGATGACTGGAGAACTCGAAAGCTTTGGCCAGTATGGGATAATCAGAGCCTTCATGGGGGACTCCATCATGACCACTCAGATCTGTCTGGCACGCTAGTGATGGATTGTGGACTGCCAGCAATAGAGATGACCCACTCAGCTGAACTGGGGAGCATATCACCTGCTACCTGGACTTGAGTCCCTGTACTCTTTCCAATTTCCTTGATCTTGCAATCTTCTTTTCAAATGAGAGAGCCACTCTGACTAGCAGGGACCACCAGGCTCAGAATTACCAGGGATCTATTGACAGTTGTGCTATTGATCATAGAGCTGCTGATGTCTTTTTCCAGTTTGTCAACAATTATAGCAAAGTCTTTGAAGATGGGATTAGTGGGTCCAACCAAAGTTGTGATTCTCTCAGACAGTTTTCTCTTCTGAGATGTTGATACATGCCGTGCTCTCCTTGAACACCTTCTTAACTGATTCTCTTTTCTTTCCAATAATACTGACAACCTCATTTCCATACATAAATAACCAAGTGGTGAGGGGGTGACATCTAATCTGCCTTTTCTTTTGAATTTATTTTTTATTTTTAAAAATTTGTTCTAATTAGTTATATATGAGAGCAGAATGCATTTTGACACATTGCACACAAGTAGAGCACAATCTCTTATTCCTCTGGCTGTATACAATGCATAGTCATACTGGATGTGCTATCATTCCTGTATATAGGGTGATAATGTCTGTCTCATTCCACCATCCTTCCCAAGCCCACACCTCCTCCCTTCCTCTTACTCCCCTCTGGCCATTCCAAAGTTCTTTATTCTTCCCTACAAACCCCACCACACACACATCATGGGTCAACATCTTCTTATCAGAGAAAACATCCGGCCTTTGGTGTTTGGGATTTGACTTATTTCACTTAGCATGATATTCCCCAGCTCCAACTATTTACCTGCAAATGCCATAATTGCATTCTTCTTTGAGACTGAGTAATATTCTATTGTGCATGTTCTTTATCAATTCATCTGTTGAAGGGCATCTAGGTTTGTTCCACAGTTTAGCTATTGTGAATTGAGCTATTATATACTGCATCAATGTAGTATACTGTTTTTAAGTCCTTTGGGTATAAACTGAGGAATGGGATGGCTGGGTCAAATGGTGGTCCCATTCTAAGTTTTCTGAGTAATCTCCATACCACTTTCCAGAGTGATTGCACCAATCTGCAGTCCCACCATCAATGTATGAGTGCACCTTTTTCCTTACATCATTGTCAATTGCTTGTGTTCTTGATAATTGCCATTCGGATTGGAGTGAGATGAAATGTTAGAGTAGTTTTGATTTGAATTTCTCTTATTATTGGAGTTGTTGAACATTTTTTTTTCATATATTTGTTGATCAATTGTATTTCTTCTTCTGGGAAGTGTCTGTTCGGTTCCTTAGCCTATTTATTGATTGGGTTATTTGTTTATTTGATGTTAAGTTTTTTTTTTTAGTTCTGTATATATATTTTTTAATTCTGTATATATTAGTGCTCTATCTGAAGTGCATGTGATAAAGATTTTCTTTCATTCTATAGACTATCTCTTCATGTTATTGTTTCCTTTGCTGAGAAGAGTTTCCAGTTTGAATCCACCTCATTTATTTATTCTTGATTTTACCTCTTGTGCTTTAGGAGTCTTATTAAGGAAGTCATGTCCTAAGCTGACATGATGAAGATGGGCCTACTTTTTCTTCCATTAGGTGCTGGGTCTCTGTTCTAGTGCCTAAGTCTTTGAATCACTTAGAGTTGAGTTTTGCGCAGGGTGAGAGACAGAGATTTAATTTCATTTTGCTACATGTGGATTTCCAACACCATATTTGAATAGGCTAACTTTTCTCTAATGTATTTTTTGGCGCCTTTGTCTAGTCTGAGATAACTGTATTTATGTGGGTTTGTCTCTGTGTCTTCTATTCTTTATCATTGGTCTTCTGTCACACCTGTGCCCATGTGGAGCAGTGTTATGGAAGAGGTGAACTTTAAATGGTTAGGTCTTTGGTCATTTGTTGGGGTGAACGCTAAAAACTGCATGCAGAAGTCAATTGAGGGGAAAAGGGAAATTGCCAGTAAAGTGAAGGGAGTATCTGTGGGCAGGTAAAACAGGAATGGGAAAAGAGATCCCAGGGGAGGGGGAGTGTGGAGAATGGTATAGGTCAGGTGGGCAGGAAAGGGCACATGCTCCGGCTGCTCCAGTTGCTGCCTCTGCTGGTCTCTGCTTAAGTATTTCAAGTTCAACTTTTATTATTGAATACCATATGTCAACTGATGAGATACAAGTGTAAATGAAGATGTTCTTTCTGTCTTTAAGAATCTGATACTTAAGAAGAGTCATTCGTATTAACAGATAATATGCTAACAATAATATTAAGCATCTATATTTGTGAGGCGCAGTTCTCACAGCAACCACGCAACATAAATATCACATTTAATCAGTAAGGTAACTAGTTTGTCCAAATCTACGTTAACAATATAGCAGAAGTAGAATTTAATTCAGTTTAGTTTAGTCCTAAATCTTGTATTATTTCCTTCAATCCACTTTCCTCTTGACGAGCAAATAATATGTATTACCTCAAAATCTATTGAACAGTAAAATTTATTATCTCAAGCTCTCATGGGTAGGGATCTGGAAATGGTTTTGCTGGGTTCTCACTCTGCCCATTATAAACTGCAAGAGAGTGGCCTGGAGCTGTAGTCCTCCCAAGGCTTCCCTGGAGTGAGGCCAACTTCAGACTCACTCGTGTGTTGACATGATTCACTTCTTCTTGGATGGTTGGGTTGCGGATGTCAGTGCCTCCTGAGTTGTTAGTCAGAGACCTACCTTAGTTCTTTTCCCTCCACACCTCTCTATTGAGCATTTCACAGTATAGATTTCTTCATCAAGATGAGCAAATGAGAGAGAAAGCAAGGCTGAGCAATAGAAAAGTTGGAGCCTTTTTGTAACTAATATTGGATGTGATGTTCCATTGCTTTGGCCCTGTTGTTCTATTCATTAGAAACAGATAACTAGGTTCAGCTCAAACCCAAAGGGAGGAAATTACAAGAGAACACCAATACTAAGAATCAGGCATCATTTGGAAACACTTTAGAAGCAGTTTACCACAAGGCAAAAACAAAATATGATAATTGTAAGGTATAAAGCCACCCTTCTCTCCCTTTACAGGAATTTTCCGCCTCCCAACCACTTGTCAATCTGCAATCCACCCGCCTCTTCCATTACAGGAATTTCCGGCCTCCCCATCACCTGTCAGTCTGCATTCTGCCCGCCTCTTACCTTTCAGGAATTTCCGGTTTACGCTGCCATCATCTTCCTGCCTCCCGTGTTATGTACTAACATGTTATTGGTCCATCAGTCAGTCTGCAAGAATTCTCCACTGCCTTTGGTTCCTCCCAGCCCACAAAATTCGAATATCTGGGAGAAGCCATGAGCCATGGTCTTCTTCTTTTTTCTTTTTTCCACCCTGAGCAGACCTTATCCATCCCCATAAATAAAGTCTTTTGTGTGAGATCTCATATCTCCGGAGTGTTTTTTTCTGGGAGCTATTGGCGAGCCACAACTGAGCCAGCGACCCCTAACAATAATGACTTAGATGGGAAGTCAGTAAGTCTATTGGGGTAGGGAGAAGTGTTGAAAAGAAACAAGAGGTACCTAAATTATGGGCTGGAGATTGTATAGGAGTTAAGAAGTAATTTTGTTTTATGAATTTATTTTTTGTCTGGTGGGGAGAAAGGATTAAAACATAAAGTAGGAGGGAAAAGTCACTCCTGGAACCTGGAACAATATAAGAAAACATTGTGAGTCACAGCCATGGAAGAAGGTTGGAGATGAAATTGCAGAACCACAGACATTAACATATGGAGAGGATGGTAATATACTTGAATTGTTGATGAAATATAATGATACTGTTCTCTGAAGGAAAGTGTACATCAATACATTTGCTGCTTTTCTGAGATTCCCTATGAACTCTGTCCATTTTAAAACAAAAACTGTAGTTAATTAAGCCTGCAGAAAGTTTTGAAGACATCCTTACAAAGTAATTAGAATATTATTCACAAAGCAATGATCAGTTTCCAAAAAAACTTCAAGGAAGACAGTCATTAACAAGGAATGCAATACCACTAACTGATTAGGGCAAAAGTAGACATATATGAAGTTATTTTAGTAACCAGGGCAGTAAGATAAAAAGATCTGAGTAGGGAAAGGAATTGGGAAAAATATAGCTGATCACTTAGAAGTGTTAAGAAATTGAACTTGCTTAGTTAAAGTTCAAATAATATAGAAAGAAAAAATCACTTTAGATTTCTAGTTTTAGAAGCTGTATGATATCATTTTTAAAGATATGATATGTGGGGGATAAGAATTCAAGATTTATTAACATATTGTGTGTGTGCTATATTGTTAGAAATAAAATAAAAAACATAATATTGATGACAAATAATCTTATATTAAGTATTTATAAGTCACTAAGTACCATAATTGCCTGCAATAAAAGTAGAACTCATGGGCTGGGGTTGTAGTTCAGTGGTAGAGCACTTGCCTAGCATTTGTGAGGCACTGAGTTTGATTCTCAGCACTGAATATAAATAAATAAATAAAAGTAAAGATCCATCAAAAAATAAAAAAGAAAATTTAAAAAGATTAAGAAGCTTTAAGAAATAATAGAACTCATACACTATATTGGTACCTGTAGGAAATTAAAGTAGACAGGAACTAACTATCTACAACAGAAATTAGAAATAAAAATGCTTAGCTGGTTATTTGCTTTATTAGAATATTGTAGTCTAAATTAATTAATGGAATTGCACTTCTTTACATAATTAATGTGGTTTGAGCCAGAAAGTGCTTCTCTCTTTGTTATTACTCTGACAGTCAATTGACTTCCATAGATCAAATAATATTCCAAATCACCTTAGGCTCATAGTCATTCCCCATTATTTGCTTCTTGTTCCTCCTCTTCCAATCTTCTTGAGAAGCCCTGCTTTAGCTATGGTGGAAAAGAAGGACAGGGAGTAATGGGAATTTGAATTGATTTCTTTCTCTTGGCAATGACAAACTGGTGATCTTTTGAAAGTCATGGCCAGGAGAACGACCAGAAGATCTAGGGTTTGGAAAACAGTTGCCTGTCCTTCTGTTCTCCAGCCATCTCCTTTACCACTGGCATATTTAGAGGTTAGAATTTAGAGAACAGTACTTTGACCCTTATAGAAGCATGTCACTGTGACAAAATGCCTTATGAATTCTGATGTTCTCTTATTTGAGCTTTGGCCTGATGACGACTTCAATTTAATTCACTAAGAATGTTAAGGCCATTTGGCTGAACTATCAACAATAAAACTTATGTTTATTGAGTTGTGTTAGGAATACAGGAATGACTTTAACATTTTTATTAACTATGACCACCATCTTCAAGGACTATAAACCTAGTGAGAGGTCATAGAAATATATAAACAACATGAAAAAAGTGTTATAATGATAACATTTTTAATATGAAGTATGGAGATCCAGAAAAAGGAAAAATAATACATGTCATTAGAAATCAAAAAATTCTCATTTAATAATTGGCATCTGAGGTAGCCTATGAGTAATAGGATTGAGAGGTAGAGATGAAGCAGAAGAAATAGGAAAAAACATGATTATAAAACTTTTGACTATGTTCAAAGGCATTTCAATGGGAAAATGTCAGTCTTTTCAATAAATGATACTGGAAAAACAGTGCAACCATATAAAAAAATAAAAATAACAAAAACAAAACAGATAATTGGTCCTCAATGTATATCTCACACCTTTTACAGAAATTAAGTTAAAATATGGAAGTCTAATATAAAACGTAAAATTCTAGTTGGGTGTGGTGGCACATGCCTATAATCCCAGCAGCTTGGGAGACTGAGGTAAGAGGATTGCAAGTTCAAAGTCAGCCTTAGCAATTTAGCGAGGCTGTGAGTAACTTTGTGAGATTCTGTCTCAAAAATAAATAAATAAATAAAAAGGAGTGGGAATGTGGCTCAGTGGTCAAGTGCTCCTGAATTTAATACCCAGTATGAAAGAATAAATAAATAAATAAACAAACAAACAAACAAATAAATAAATAAATAAATAAAACTAAAATTTCTAGAAGAAATCATAGGTGAAAATCACTCACATAAAATACCAGAAGTATGATAGAGAATTTATAAATTAGATTTTATCAAAATTAAGACTTTTTGTCCTGTGAAAGAACTAGTAAGAAAATGAAAAGATCAAACAGAGTTGAAGAATGTACTTGTAGATCACATTTCTGTCAGAGGGCCTGTGTCTAGAATTCAAAATTTCTAAAAATCAAACAATAGGAAAACAAACCAGTATAACAAAGGAGCAAGAGATCTAGGTGTATATACCAGGGAACATATTTTGATGATACATGAACATACAAAAAGATACTCAACAAAATCACTCATTAGATAAATGCAAATTAAAATGACATAAAATGCTGGTATATACTAATTAGCACAGCTAAAACAAAATCAGAAACAAAGATACACAATATCAAGTACTGGTGAAGATGTGGAACACCTGGACATCTTTGCTGGTGGGAAAAATGAAAAGATACAACTGCTATAGAAAGTAGTTTGGCAATTTCTGGAAATGTTAAACAAATACTTGACATATGACCCCACACTCCCCTAAGATTATTTTTCTTAGAAAGAAATCAAAACTTTTAATTACACAAAAACTTGTTTCTGAATGTATAGCAGTTTTATTCTTAAATATGAAAACACCACTAACTATATTTCAATAGTTCTTTCACAGTAATAAGGTCTTAATTTTTATAAAATCTAATTTATAAACTATTGTTTTCTGTATCATCCTTCTGGTGTCTTATGTAAGTACTTGGTCTAACTCAAGATCATAAAGATTTGCACTTATATCTCTTCTAGAAGTATTAGAATTTTACATTTTACTTTTCAGTTTCAATGATTAAAGAAATTGCACTTCATCAATACATGGAATTTTACTCAGCAATAAAAGGTACAAAATATTGATTCATGAAATGATAAACACAAAACTCAAATGCATTTTACTATATGGAAAAGGTAAACCTCAACACGGTACATATTATGTAATTCCATTTTTATAATATTCTGGAAAATGCAAAATATTTGCAGTGAGAACGTATCAGTGTTTTCCAGGGATTGGGGACAGGAAATGTAGGTGGGCTATAAGAGAATTTTTAGTGTAATGGAACTATTCCATATTATGACTGTGTTGGTGAGTATACAGCTCTACCCATTTGTTAAAACCTACCAAAGTTTATAATAAAAAGAGGTAAGTTTACTATCTGTAACGTGAAATTTAATATTCAAAAATATAAAATGTAAGGATAGAGAATCACGTATCTCCAACTTTCTTGGTGCTAGAAAACCTATTACATTTCTCTAAACCCAATTCACAGATACTGTTAATACATTTTAATTGACAAAAATTTCAGCAACAAAATGAATTCTTGGGACTATACATTCTCCTTTCCAAGATAGGTTAACAATGTCAATAAACAAAAAGTATATAGGAAATAGACTGCTTGACTGGGAGTAGCAAGATGTCAGATCAGAGCTCTATCCTGAAACTTTATCTGTATTCGACCTTGAACTAGATTCTCAAGCCTGTTTCACCACCTATAAAGTGAAGTAATAGAATCCTCAGAGCTTTCTTAAAGATTGAATTCATCTATTTACTTGCATGTATTTTGGAGAGTGTTTGGCAAACCTAAAACTGAAAGTGTCTGTGAATGACATAGTCCCATTTGTGGTAATATAACCTGTAAAGGAGAGACTCATTGTAAATTTAATCTATTAAGTGTGCACGATAGGGATCTTTCTATGATTAGAAAAAAATTCTCTCTCCTAACAAAACCTTTTTGACTTTTTCTTCTATTTCAGTCAGCTCAGGGTCCTGTAATAAAGTACCAAAGTCTGGGTGGCTTAAACAATAGATATTCATTTTTTACAGTTCTGGAGACTGGGAAGTCCATGGTCAAAATGCCAGGAAATCCAGTTGTTGCCAAGGGGTCTCGTTCTGGTTATGGAGAGCTACCATATTTCTGTGTGCTTACATGGTCTTTCCTCATGATGGTTGTATGTGTGGAGAACCCCACTTTCAGGACCTCATCTAAATATAATTGTCTTCCAGGGACTCTCCTCCAAACAGTGTCATGTTGGAGGTTAGGTCTTCAACACACAACTTTCAGGGAAACAAAAATGTTCAGTCCTTAACACCCCCTATGACTTGCTCTAATCTTTGACTATAAATGCTACCAGAAGCAGTTTCAACGTGTGTAACAAAACAGAATAAAACAAAATACTCGGAAAATTTAGCATTAGCCAGGTTTGAATTTTAACCTATATGGAGCACCTATTAGCTTTGTCAACTTAAGTTAGAAAATGAATACAAACCTGAAGATCCTTATCTATAAGATGGACATGATAATAGCTACATTAAAATTTTGCTTTAAGAGGACTGGGGTTGTGGCTCAGTGGTAGAGCACTTGCCTAACACCTGTGAAGCACCACATATAAATATATGAATAAAATAAAGATCTATCAACATCTAAAAAATATTTTTAAATATTTTGCATTATGGACTAAATGAGAAATGGTGCATTAAACTAAAGCATTCAAGTGCATTCAAAATAAAAGTAACTTTATTATTATAATTTTTATTAATGGTATGTTCATATTCCTGAGTTTGTTTATGAAATAACTAAATTTTTCCAAATCATACACAATAATGTTGAGAAAAAAATTTTAAAGAATGTTTCTATAGTTTTAAAAATATTTAATGTGTTCCAATTCATTGTCTCTGTCTTTCACCCCAATTGTCAAAGATGAGTTTTCAAATAGAAAATAAGTGGATAGTAAGATAGTTTTTATGCATTTGATTTGATGAAGAAATTTTCTGTTTATGAATAAACTGTAAGATTGTGCTTTCGGAATGCTATATCCTTGGTAATAATAGCAATACTTCACTTAGCATTATGTATTATTGCAACTGGACCTTTTTTCAGTACATTTATTTGAGCATCATGCTTGTTTACATTTTTAGAACAGTTGGTGGTGATGTGTATGCTATATACAACTCTAATATTCAAATGATTCTTTGGTGCCTTTATAAATAGCAAACTAAGCAAAGAAGTAAAATTATCTAAAAGAATAGCTAAGCTTATTAGTAAAATTCTCTCTGGTATACATTTTTCTTTCCCTTCCTAAGAGGAATATCTATGTATTTTAAATGTATTTCCTGGAAAAACACTTTAGTATTAATTTCCATGCATAATTCAACAAGGTCAATTCTGTCATTTTAAAAATCTGACAAGAGGTGCTAAAAAAAAGGGTTCGGGAATTATATTATCAGATATAGGAAAGCCATGGTCATCACTTACTATCAGAAATTTTGCATGTTATACATTTTACCTAAGCACATTTCTGATTTTACTATTCTCATTCATGGATACATTGATTTTTTTTTCACTCTGTAGAAAAACTGAATAGAAAGTGTTTTTAAAGTTCTCTTTTTTAAACTTTAGTCCTATGTATCTGATTTAATTGAAAGAAGAAACCAAGGGGGGTGGGTGCTGGGGAGGTGCTGTGAGTGGCAAGGAGGAGGAGAGAAAAGAAACCTAAATGAAAATTTTTACATTCAATTTTAAGTTGAGTTTTGATTTAACCTACTAACATCTTGATTGAAACTAAAATGCCCATCACAAATATGAATGTCTTTTGTTCCCAACAATTTACAGCATTTTATGGCCTATTTCATTGCATCATAAATGTCATAATGACCAAATGTTCCATGAAATGTCATAAAATGACATGAATTACAGTTCTCATCTAGGTCTATGCCTGGAAAACCTAGTTTCTGGCTCATGCTCAGGTAACATTGTGATTTTGTGTTTCAAAATCTCTGTGTACTGTGACACTGAGTTAATTAATTTTACTTCATCATCCAAATGTACTGTTTCTTTCTGAAAAAGTAATTCATTAGTCTGAAGAGTACATACTTAACTGAATTAAGTATCTTCCAACCATAAGCTATAATTTTTTTTAACTTCAGCTAAAGATTATTAAAAACTTGTCTTAAGAAATCTCTCTTGCATGATTGTACCTTGTAACTACTGTTTCATTTTTAATATTAGAACATGTGCAGCTCTGGGAATTATTAAGGTGTATGAGGTTTCATCAAACTGTTCAAATTCAGTAATGAATGCCATGTTCTTTGACCACCCTATTCTCCCATTATCTTGTGTGTGCCAGAATGTAATTTGATAGTTTCCTAAATGCAAGTAAGGAAAGAAGGGGAAGGATCATAATGATGCTATTCACGCAGTGATGCTGCTTATGCTTGCATTACTAAACCTATTTTCACAGGTTGGTTTTACTACCTAGCTTTGATCCAGCTGGAAATTTAGCTTGCCAGATAAGAGACAGTTTTTAAAATATTAATTTTCAATTTATGTCAACACTTTTAAAGCATTGGCGTCTCTTTTTTCTCAATCCAAACAAGGAAATGATGCAGTTCATAGACAGTTTTAATGCATCTATTCATTTATTCAGCAAGCATTTATCGAGCCCCTACTGAATCTGGGCATTGTGGTTTGGAGGAGGAAACAGACATGGCAAGTTCTGTGTTTTCCTTCGTGACATTTATCCAGGAACTCAGAAAACAAGCATGTATTCATAAGTCCAGTTCCAAGCATCTGACTTTGGTAAAATAGGACATTTTCTACAGAATACCATTTTACAAATCTGCAAAGGAATAAAAATTGTTAATACTTGAGCCAGCATTTTATTTTTCATTCTGAAGTCTACTCTTACTTCTTTCTACTTTCTGCTGAATTTTCCCCATTTTTTATCATTGAATAAATTACAGGCAAACTAACTCAATCCTTCCTTCCCAGTAGGAGTTCATGCTATGGACAACCAATATAAATGTAATAATGGAAACTTTGGCATTCTTGATTTTCTCATTTCACTTAGTATATTTCTGGAGGAAAGGAATAAAGAAACAGAGGCACCAACAACAATCTGAACAAACAGGATTAACTAAGTCCCCCTAGTTTATTACCTCTCCATCATACCCTTTTACCCTCCAATCAGACTTCGAAGCATAACTGTCCATAAAAATAGTTTTTCCTATTTCCTTGGTGTTCATTTCTGAAGTCTCCTGGGTCATGTAAAATTTATATGAAATAAGTTTGTATGCAATTCTCTTGTTGGCTTGTTTTTTGTTATAGGGGTCTCATCTATGAACTTTTTGATGGAGAAGATGTTAGTTTTTCTCCCCTATGCCTTTACATAGGAAAATTACAAAATGATTTTTTGACATTTTATTAAAATTGGAAAAAAAAAAACCTAAAATAACGAGTTATACTGAAAGCTTATGTGGTTGAACAATGAATTTTAAAACAAATAAAATCAGCTTATTATAATGCCCCAAGAGAAAATCCTAAAGCCCAACTCAGCAAAACTAGTCAAGTATATAGGCAATTTATATATTCGGGGGTGGGGTGGTATTTAGTACAGAGCTTGGGGCACTTTATAATGTGGAAGAATACAGTGAGAATACTTGTCAACCCAATATTTCAAATTACTGAGTACATATGTGAATAATTCCCTTGACTTCACTTCTTATGAAGTGAATCTAATCACCAAGGGAAAAGTTTGGGGGAAAATGTCTATTTAAGGATTGTAAAAGTTTTAAACTTCCCATTTGTGTTCATTTGCCTAAAATGTGTCTGTCATGCCAATATAACTTAGAATTTTCTTCTTAAGCTTGCATTTTTTAACCTTAGCATATTATAATTTTTTTACACATGGGAAAACTGCCTGAACTCTTTCTATTTTTCTGATTAGTAATTCCAATTGCAAGAACTTTTAATTCAGATACAAAAAAACACACCAAAAAAAAAAAAAAAAAAAAAACCCTGTAGAAACATTTAAATATTTAGAGGAAAGGACAATAATAAGTGAGATATTCAGGCTTGTATAACCAAGTCAATGGAGAACATTTACTTTAGAGAGTAATAGATTAAAGTTTGTAAGTCATGTTTCCCTTATGGTTTGTGGAAGTCTTTTGAATCGTGTAACTTTTCTATTTAATGTAATCTCTTGATGTTATTGTTTTAACACTTTTGTATTTGTGAAAATTTTTAAAAATAAAATTCAACTATATTTCCAGAATGTTTTGCTTATAATGCTATGCTTACTAAAGGATATGAAGATAAGTGAGAGACAGTCTCTTCCATGAAAGATTGTAAGCAGCCTATAAGGAGAAATGAGCTGAGTGTAATTACTAGAAGAAAAATGTATAGGGGTAGGAGGATGTTTCGAATAGTAAATACTTTTCTCAGGTTTTTACTTTCAAGTGTATGCTAAACACTTCAGTTGTTAATAACAGAAGAAAAAATCCATTAAGAGTTCATCTCCAAAACATGAGCAACAAATATATGTGCATTCATTAGAGTCTCACTCTTTTTTCAGTTCTTTTGTTTTTGAAAGAGAAAATTATAGGCAGAGATTTTCAGGCCTTTGAAAATATTTCACACCTTTATATAGCTTCTCTATCTTAATGTTTCCTGGGGAAGCCTGTTATTTCTTAAAAGACACAATTAACATTTTAAGGTTTAATGTGTGGCTGTACCTGGTGATAGTCAAGACTCGTGAAAACTAATTGAAAGTCAAATTGAAAAGATGTTCAGGAAGCTGTAGAATTTGAACTTTGAACTAAAACACTGTTGTTTGTATGGTATATTTTAACATCTTTTTGTTAACTCTTTGGCATGAAAGACATATATTCTTCTAGTCTTCATTATTTTCATCAGGTCAGTGATGTTGTTGACTTGCTATGATGATAGAATGTGACTGCTTGCAGGGCAAAGTGAGCTAATTTGTTATCTTGAGGTTTCCTTTTATTATCAACTCTCCCATTTTCACTATACAAATCAGTGTGAAACAGCCCACTTTTTGATCTTTGGTTTTCAGTTTGAAGTCAGCCAGATTACAATCCCTGCTTATTCTTTGTGTGACAATAAAGTTTAATATTTTCTTTTCTAATATGACTTTTTTATTTGTGACAGGTTTTCTTTCATTATTAACAGGTTAAAAAGGAAATTTAATAACATAATTGATAGATATTCAATATTGTATATTTTAGGACCAATCACTGAAGTATCTCTTTTCTTAAAGAAAGAATGGATTATTCTGTTGACACATTTAAGGGATGAACCTGCCTCCTTTCACAGATTTTCATGCTGTACTAAAGAATATGCCAAAACTTAAATAAATTTGATTGATAAGTTAACACCTCCCAAAGTTGTTGTTGTGTAAACCTTTCTTGTTATTTAATAACCTATTATGTATCCTTAATCCTTGAACTTCTGGTTTTGTATGATTTGTATGTTTACCTTGAATTATTTGCCCAAAATTAACCTCAATTAAAGACGTTTGCAATCCAATAAACTTGCTTTTTGATATTTGGAATGCATTTTCTTGTATAAAATAATGTTTTCAGACTGGCATGTAAAATGTTATTGATACTGTAAAATGGATTTGATGAGATAAAAATAACTGATACATTCAATGCAAGTGAAAAGCAGGAGTAATGCTAGCATAGTGAAGTAATGTGCTTCTGTCATTCTTTGTAAATTATATATATAAAGCAAAATGTGGAAAGTTTTCAAATTTCTCTGCATGTTTCTCCTTGCAAGCAATAAAGTGAGGTTCTGGGCCCTTAGAGGACATCAGAAATCAATAGCATTTTTGTTGTTGTTGTTGTTGTTGTTATTTTCTTCCATGTAAAATTTTACTAAAAAGGTGAATAATGTTTGAATTACTGAAAATTTATTTGGATTGCCTTAAAATAAATCTTAAGATAAATTTATTATTTTAAAATAATTTATTATGACTTCAGTCCTTTAATGGTTTACAAATGACTTCTAAAAAATTATAAGAATATGACTCAGTTTTGATAACCTAGCAAAAGCTGCAAGACAGGTAAAGAAGACATACATGAACATGATGGAATAAGATCTTTTAATTCAATAATAAACCAAAGATATCAACAAAGACAGTATGCATACAATCTCCTTGTGGTAGATAAAGGAACAATGATATGGTTCTCCTGCCAACCACTAATGTCATCCTGATTATTATCCAAAGGTGTGAATCATCTCAGGATGAAGATAGAGATGTAAGAAGAGTCATTTGAAACTATAAAATATTAACTATGTGAAGACTTTCTACAAGGTTTTGATAACTGCATAAGTGAATGTTAAAAATAAAATTTATAAATCAGTATTCTGTAGCTAAATTTGGTTGTATGTTCACCACCTTTACAATTACCAGAAAATAGGAGAACATGATGATAATTTGTTGTTTTGGAGTAAAAGCTAACTTAAATATAGTATATTTTATCCTTCCTCTGAATTACATACTATGACAACTATCACTAATTGTCATCATTGCCATCCTCCTCCTCCTCCTCCTCCTCATCATTATCATCTCTAATGAAGGAAAGGCTTGTGGTGTAAGGAAGTAAAAACGAATTCAATTTGACTGTAGGGTATTTGAACAAAGTGGCCAATATCATGAATTGAGGCTGGAGTCAAATCATGTTTTTACGTTATTCTGAATATAACCAGGAGGTTAAGGGTATGATGATATTACAGCCGTGATGCATGTTTTCTTTCCTCTTTCTTTTCTCTTCCTCCATCCCTCCCTCTTCTCCTCTTCTTCCTCCTCCTCCTCCTCCTCCTCCTCCTCCTCCTCCTCCTCCTCCTCCTCCTCTTCCTTCTCTCTCTCTCTCTTTTCTCCCCCTCCACCCACTCTCTTTCTTTCTTTCTATTTCATTTTGGGAGGTCAAATAACCAGATAATCAATTACATATAGGGTTCTCAATTTTACTCCAGGGTGATCAATCCAAGAAATGGGGTAGGAGTTTAAAGGTGAGGTAGACATGTGCCAGGTAACCAGAACTACAGAATCTGCCACTGCAAAGGACAAAGGTACAACAAAGGGAGTTTATGGATACATGTAAACAGAAAAGGCAGTGGGAATTCCAGCTTCAGACACAGCTGGATAATTGTACTCACATGATGGCTGCATAAAGCTAGTGTTGGGGCTTGAAAAATGACACCCCCAAATCTTGTGCTTTGGATTTCAAAAGTGAGAGCA
Source organism: Sciurus vulgaris (assembly GCF_902686455.1). NCBI lineage: Eukaryota > Metazoa > Chordata > Mammalia > Rodentia > Sciuridae > Sciurus > Sciurus vulgaris. The sequence goes on from NC_136469.1 coordinate 62,325,583, forward strand.
CCTGGGAAGAGTAAATACAGGGAAGGACTGTCTCTGAAGCTCCTTTGTCTACAAAAAGACTGGATCTGCTAAACAGGAACACAATTGCCTTCAATCTTCTTATCAAAATACCATTAACCAAGGACGATTAAACTCACATGACAGAGGAAGAGGTTGAAAATCAAGCACCACATTTAAAACCCAGGGAATTCTGGCCCAGTCCATTGTCTTTGGGTCCACTCATCTCCCCTAAAAATCATTTACTCCCCCTCTAAAAGGAGGTATGAAGAGGATATCTAAGTCTAAAATATCTGTTTCCTTTTGAGTCTCATGTTTTGTGTGACTCCCTTGAATAAGTGCATATTAATAAATCTGTATGCTTTTCCTCCTGCTAATCTTTTGTCAGGTTATTTCAGCAGGCTCATTTACCAAACCTTCAAAAATAAAGTTTAAACTCCCTTTACTGTGTTTCACTGTCTGAGCTCTGTTTGTATGCATGTGATTTTGTTTTTATTTTTCGTAAGGAGTGACACAGATGGACAATAGCATCTTCAAGGTCATATTCTTCCAGTTAAATGAATCCAAGGAGATAGTGCTTTGTCTTCAATTCCTCTCACAATAAAAAGCCTCCTGTAATTTCAAATCAACTACCCATTCTTGAACCAATCACCATCAGCTGGGAAATGGAATACCTTGCTTGTATAGGCCTGTTCGCATGCCCAATCCTCAAGTAGGCATGAGGTCGACCTTTTCTGAATCACATTGGCTCAACAAAACAGGTTGCAGAGGTATTCATCAAAGGTAAAACGGGATGACGCTGTTGGAAAACATAAAAATGGGTTAATCATGAATGACAGATGAGAAAGCAGAAAAGTATAAAGACAAACAAAATACTGAGAATCTGTAAGAAATTGAAGGATGATAGATAGGTTCGAATGGAATTTCTAATGCTACTTTAAGAATATTATAAAAGTACATATTCCAGATCTCTACCCAAGACCTAGTAAATCAGTTTCACTAGGGTGCGGTATGTTAAAAATAAGAATCCAATGATTCTTCAGTACTCTGAAGTTTGGGAACCACTGGATAAAGTGATAACCATGGGAATTATAACCATGGGAAGACTTGAGACTTTTGCTAATTTCAATGGGTAATATTTCTCTGTTCTGTGAATTTATATGATTTGTATGTTTCTTGTTTTCTGAAGGAAAGACCAGGACTAGACAGAAAAAATAGACATCTATCACATAATACTGAAATAAAAATGGAGGTACTTTAATTAGTCTATGGTATGAAGAGGAAGATAGGGCAAAAATGTATTTAAGATCAATTAAGACTTCTTGGTGATTTTGCTTCAACCCTCAACCTCCCATATTTTCTCCACGTAGTAATTTACAGTCAATGAATTGGGTTCTTAAAAACTGATTTTTCAAGTTTTCAGTTGTGAAACTTGAAAACGAATATCCATGAATGTCTTTGAACACGAAAAAATTACAAAGTTTGCTTTGATTGAATTTCTTACAACATTAGACTGGAGAAAAGTGTCTAGCGTTCCCTCAGCATCCCTGAGGTATGTTGCAAACCCTGGATTTTTCTGGAGGACAGTGGGGCAAAGAGGTTGGGGAGATGCTCTTCTTCTTTGTTTGTTGCAAAGACTATTAAGATTTGGCCACAAGGTGTCAGTAAGACTTGAAAAACAATAGGACTTTGCAAAGTTCAATAAATTTTTTCATTCAGTTCCTAGAAGCAAATTAATATAGTCTTTGAATATATATATACATATATATATAATATATACACAATATATGTATATATATAATATATATATATACACAACGTAATGTATATATATAGTTCCAGGGAAAGAGAGGCGGTTCGACAGACTCATTGAAGCACACAGAATTTGAAACTTTGTCTTTTAAATTTTTTTCTCTGTGACAAAATTTGTTTCACCACACTTATGGAATATGGGCTGGTTTTTAATTTCCAAAATTTGAGTGACTCAAAATTCATAGTACAATGAAGTAGTTTAGCAACCCCACAAGGGACAGGGTGCATCTGAAGCAGGTGATGAGCAGGCAAGGTACCTTTCTATTACATTTAAATTGTCATGCAAAATGGATTAACAAGGAAAAAGTAGAAAAGGTGACCACACCTGTCCGTGTATAATGTTAGAAACCAATATCCTGTGGCAGTTTTGCAACTCAAATGAAAAAAAATTTTTCTCATTAACCATTTAGGTATCTGTGTTAGCCTTCTCACTATCATTACTTTTCCCTCTACTATTAAGAGATTTGAACATTAATCCATTGACCTTGCACGAAGTCACTTGAATACCTTGAGTTTATAGTCAGTTTAAATAAACCTTAAGTTAAAATTTGATGCTAAATGTCCTAGCATATCCATGATATCACCGTCAAAAATTATTTTGTTATCTATTGTTCTGGGTTCCAGAAGAGGTTTGTGTGGCGTTCTGGTAAATAGTTTGTTTTGATCCTGCTTCACTCTCAGTTTCTTCTGAGGCAGATATTTCAAGCACTTGTTACAACAGCCTATCTAGTCAAAGTCTGAGCAAGGTCACAAAGTCTGTTGACTCATATGGCAATTCTTGTGTAGAACACAAAATTCTGCATCATCTTTGAATCAAATCCAATAGAGCAAGATCCCAGCTGTCCTAGTATCTGCTGAAAACATAAGATTGACCTAGTTTAAATTGGTTCTCAGCATTATTTTGGAAAGCAAATTTTTCAAGACTGTGAGGATGATATAAGTTTATTTTAGAAAATTTGAAAAACACCAAGAAATGAGACAGCAGCTATTAACATGTTACCCCACAATCCTAAAGATTTTATTTTGTTATTTTACTTATTTCAGTGTTCACATTTTTCAAAAGAAGCAGCAATAGGCACTATTAATTTTGAATCAGAAATCACCTATTTGCCAATAAACGGAAAGATTTTATAGAGTTTTTTTTCCCATGACAATACACAAAAAGATACAGAGGAAAGATTGTATTGTTCCACCTCCTCAGCAACACTCAATTTCTTATAGCTGTTGCCAGAAAGAAGAACTAACATACATTTTGTTCTCCTCTTTCAAATATAGGATGTTTCTAGAAGTTTAAGTAGAAAAGAAATAGTGTACAAAGAGAGACATGAGGCAGTGGGAAGAGTCAAAATAGCTTCGGATGCTATTTCTAGGTGTGAGGTCCAGTATTATAAGGGAGTGGCTTATTTCCCTCTGTAACAAAAATGTCTGGGTCTGGGGGGTGGGTGTGCTGGTGAGTGACTGCAGAACTGGTGAATGAACAGAAATGCATCCTGATGTTTCTTTGCCCACACCTGCAGTTTTGCGTCAAGGCTTCATCAGAACTTTGGTTAGTGAACCTTATGTTGGTGTTTGCCAGATTTTAAAAATAATTATAATTTTCAGTGTTGTTGAACCTTTCCATTTCACTTACTCTTTTGTGTTGGTTTTGTTGGAAATGTGAAGAAGGGTCAACCAGCACACCTAAATTTCTGCCCTTTAACGCAGATCTTTATCATTGTTGCTATGGATATTCTCAATCTAAGTCATTAGTGGGCACTTTCTATTTAATACTTTTCAGTATAAATCAATCAGATGTAATTTCAATGCCTAATAGTGCCCAAGACATAGTAGGCACTGAAAATACATGAAAAGTATCAGTAAATTAAAATTTTAGGAGATAGTGATCTATTGCTAGATATTAATAATATAAAATAGATCTATTTTTCATTTTGTCATGTGTAATCAATTTAATTGGAGCCACAGTAGATACACTCCATAGCAGACACTGTTTATATATATATATATATATATATATATATATGTCATATATATATACACACCCACATATATGTACACACACACATATATATATGGCAGAGGGCATGCACACATTTGAATGAGAAACACCAGGCAAAATTATAAAAACAGAATATTGGAATTTAGATTATATACAATTTATACACAATGTAAGTACAGTTTTTTATTTTGGGTAATGAAAGAGAAAGGAACTAGTGAAATTCAATGTTTTTAGGAGTAAGTGGAACCCCAGTTAGTAATAAGTTACACTATCAGGAAGGAAACCATACTTTGGTAGTATGTAGGAGAGAAATTGGATCACAAATTGAACTTTGGTTATACTCAAACTGTGAAGTTGGAACATGACCTGAGAATATCACTAGATTTATCACTTTTGATGGTTTTCAGATTGCTTAGGCAGCCAGGATGCCCTTTTAAACTCTCCATCTGACTGACTGTCTGCATCCTTTCCTACAGAGCACAGGACTCTGCTACAGTGAGCCCTACATTTATCATGTTCAGATGTGTCTATTGCAATGTATTTTTCTGAAACTGGAGCAGAAAACCATGTGGAGATTGCAGCTGGTACCAAATGCAGTGCCTTACTTATGGTACAAGACATTCTTCAAGAAAACATTACTCAGACTTCCATGTACACAAAGAGAAAGTATTCCCTAGGGAGGATTATATAGCTGAAGGCATGAATATGCTAGTCAAAGATTTTTCAGAAGTAATAGGGAGCTTCCAAAAAGCCCCACACATATCTTAAAATGTTATTTATGGTACTCAGGTACTTTTAAGACAACTTGTATCTTCCCAAGGAATGCCATCATTAAAAAGATATAAAGTTGAAAAATTTAGGAAGGAATCAGTTTTGATATTAAGATCTTTCTTGACAGCAGGCACAAGTCCTTTTAAGTATTTCAATTCTAATATGCATTGGTGATTTTGACTTCACAGAATAAGGACATACACAATTTGACTTACTCTTTGTTTGTTCAATGAATATTTACTGAGAACCTCTGCCTTTAGACAAGCTGGGTATACCCTATGGGAGATATAAAAATGTTTAACACATAAAAATAACTAGATCCTCCAGGAACTTATAGGTCAGGTCTGAAAATGAGAAAATCACACAAATCTCTAAAATACAAAATATAAAGTAGTAAGCTGCATAAAAAAAGTGTAAATCAGTCATTCTCAGTTGGGCCTTAGGGACGGTGGAATTTTCTACAACTTTTTTTTTTTGAGGGGGGAGGGTAAAAATCATACATTGAATTCTTAAAATAGGATATATTTGAAATCAAGCCAATAATTAATTGAAGTTGAAACCAGTAAGTATACAGTTCATGAAAATGAGGCTTATGTTTTTATGTTTAATGGTAAAATTTACCTGATTGAAAACCTGTCAATCATGGCAAAGTGAATGGCTGACTTCATGACCTGAGTGACTGATGCCTTATTCTGTGAAAAACATTGCTATTAAAGTAACTGACAAAAGTGTTTGCTATAAACAAACCAATTAGTTATCTGGGAAATCAATTAGTTATCTGTCTCAAACTTATGTAGCAGATAGGAATCTCTGTTTAACCAAATGTTTGTTTATTTTCTATTACTCAATTACATTTCTGCTAGAATGACAGAAGAATAATTTTGTTCAAGATCTACCAACCTCTCCATTTTTCCCAAAGTGGTACTCTTTTATGCAATTTTACATAAAGTAAGACATTGCAAGGGCTCACTGCATCTTCAATCTTCCGTTTATGTGGGCAAAATCCATTGTTTTGTCTGGAACATTAACCAATCTGTATACCATTAAGTCACATAGGGAACCTCGTTCCTTTCTGCCTTGTCCAGTGGCTCTATTTCCTCTACTTCCATGAAACATTCACAGGTACAACATCATTCTGGTATTTCTGTGCAAAACTAGGGCAAATCCCAGGAAGTCTAAATGGCTGTCTTTTCTCTCAATTATTGTGGTGCCACCGGGGGAAGTGAGGATCAGGATGCATCAGGGAGGGAACCACCAATTTAAAATCCCATCCTGAGCATGATCCATCTCTTATTAGCCTCTTTTCCAAAGGAAAATTTCCTACTTTGAAATCTCCACTCTCATATTATTTATCTTAAATACTTAATATAGGCATAGTACTTCTCTATTTATGAAGAAACTCACCTATTGGAAAATAAGAGGAAGAGAAAGTTTCCTTTCCACCTCGTTTCATTTCTCCCATGAGGTATTGAGTAACAAAAGGTCTAGTTGTTTGAAATAGAACATAAAACAAAGTAAAAAAGAGGATATCTAAGAAAAATATCACAACAGGTTTACAAACATGTCCCTTTCTACATTTGTGTATATAATGATCACCTTATAACATTTTTATCAATGAAAAATCATACATAATAAATGAAGCTATAAAATGGAATAATTATTGGAACATATATGTGTTATTTTAATATCAATCCTTGAATGGACATTTGAACAGTATTTCTAGGTGTTCAGGATGTATAACAAAACAAAAACTCCTTTAATTTCAGAAGCATATGACCTATTTGGGGATGATGGTGCATACATAAGTCCCAGAAAAATATTACAGATGATGAAGATATGTAGAAAGTAGATTTTGACTAAAAGTCTGGGAGTGGTCAATTCTATTTGGTGGAGAATAGTTAGAAAGTCTACACAGAAGACTAACTTTGAGTTGGCATTGAGAGATGACCAGATGTCCTCGGCTGGTCAGAGCATCAAAGATCTTGCAGGAAGAGCAGACAGAAAAAACAAACAAACAAACAAACAAACAACAAACAACAAAAAAAGGGTAGCAGCCAGCATAACCAGGTAAGGTGTAGACTGGAATGAGGGAATCTGAAATAATATAAGCAATTTCACAAAGCAAGAGCTCAGGCTGGGTTAGGTTAGGAGAAAAGACTGACTGAAGATAGGAATTTTGAAGGACATTGCATGTCATTCTTCAGGAACCCATATGCCATTTTAAAGGTTGGGACTTTAGTATAAAAGTATTGAGAAATGATGGTTCTAGAGGAGTTATCTTGATAAGATTAAACTTGATGTTAGTTATATGATGACTTCAATTGTGGAGGAAAGACATAAGAGATGCACAGAAGATGCAGAGAGAAAATTTTGGAGAATATTACAGAAGTATAAGCTAATCACCCTTAAAAGGAATTTTAAGAGCTGGGAAAACTTAATTCTCAATGTTATAAAGAGGTTGAGCCGAAAAGACCTTGAGATCTAAAGCATACATAGAGGCTAACAGGGACGTGAAATTCAGGAGTGACTCTAGATATTTGACTTGGGTCTCTGATGTAAGGCGATATTTTTCACAAAGAAAATATGAAAAAAGAAATAAGTCTATTTGAGGAGAGAAATAATTCAGTGTCTAAATAAAATCTAGATTAATAATGTGAAGTTGACCTTTTTAATGCTGAGAAAGACTTTTTTCATGTCCTATAATAAATGAAGGTTTTGAAATGCTAAATTTAGAGCGCATAATCTCAAACTGACCATAATTACTCTTCTCAGTGACCCATTGTGCATAGTTTCAGTATTTCATGTTAAATTCTAGCTGCCACTGGGAGGTTATAGATCTGGTGTGACCTCAACATCTAGTATAATTATTCTCTTTGTAACCTGTAGCAAATATACCAGTGAATATTTTTGTGTAATTTGGAAGACAAGATTTCAAATTTACTAAAATTGGTCTGCTTTTAAAGATTTACTGGCTTTGTAAAAGGCTTTATTTCATCTGGCTATTGGGCTGTATCATTTTCTGTACTGTTCCTCATATTATGCCCCATTTACATTATGCCAAAGCAGCCAACAGCATCTACAATACCACCTTAAAAGAGAAAGCTGTAAAATCTCTGAGGGATGCAATTATGTTTATGCATATAATGGAGTGCTATCATTCAAATATACATATATAATGCTTTTTTCTGATACTGAAGACAAAACCCAGGACTTCTCTAACACCAAGCTACATCTTTAGCCCTTTTCATTTTCATGTTGAGACAAGATCTTACCAAATTGCCAAGGCTGGCCTTGAACTTGTGATCCTGCTGCCTCAGCCTCCTGAGTGGCTAGGTTACAGTTTTGTGCCACCATGCCTAGTTCTGTAATATTAAAAATTAATAAAATATGATCTTAACCCACCCACTAAACAGCATTAGTCAGGGAAATCTTTTTAGTAAGTGAAATGTTTTTTTATGTCACACAAAAATGTTAGAGCACTTATGGACGATTTCTGACTCTAGACCTGTTAAATGTAAATGGGGTTAGCACGTGGAGTTAGTGTCAATTTGCTTTAGCTGCCCCTTTAATGTTTAGACAAATTTTACTTTCAAAGGAAAAAGAAAAAAAGAAGAAAAATATCTGCATGCTCTTTCTCTCTTTAACCTTACTATTCTGTACTGCGTTTGTTTTTTCTGATGCTTGTCACTGTCCAGCAATCTCCATTCTAAAGAAAATCAATCCAATCACTATTTATTTTATTTACTAAACAAGCATTCATTGAGCCAGTCAAGAAAGTGTGAAAAAGTAAATATAAGTTGGTTTGTAAATCATAAGGACTCTGACAAGGGAACAAAAAATAAGAATCTCATGCTGGTCATTGCCATTTGACTACCAGACTGGATTGGGTATTGTTACATTATTCATGTGTGGTTTGGCATGTGGGTGTGTGTATGTGCATGCACATGCACTTATAAGAAAGAAGGAACAGTGGAATTAGACTGGTAGCCATGTACCTACTTTTTATGAGTGCATTGTGTATAGTGAGTGATGTAACTACTTTAATGGAGAGTCTTGGGATATGTGATCATGATCCAGTGCAGAACAGGATATGATAAAACCATGCAAGGAGCTCATACATAGTTATAGGGTGGAGCTACATCACTTGCTCTTTGGGGAAGAAAAGGTACCATATGTTCAGTTTAAGAAAGAATACTCGGACTGTGGAATTAGCACAACTTGAACCACAGATACAAGTAGGGAAAAGTTGATTGGTGCTAATATACCACTATTATATTGCCATTACAGTCAGTATATATACCTTGTAACTATTTGCACTAATTATCTATTGTTGCATAGCAAATTACTATAAATTTAGTGACTAAAAATGGCACATATTTATTATTTCACAGTTTCTATGTGTCAGGGATCCAGACATAGGTAGAGGAGTTTTCTGTTTCAGGGTTTCTCACAGGTTGCGATCAAGGAATTGGCCAGAGCAGATAACTCATGTGAGGCTCAAATGGTTATTAGCAGTCTTCAGACCCTTGGGACTCTCAGTCCAATTCTGATTGTTGGTCTAAGGCCATTCTCAGTTCCTTGTCATGTGGGTCTTTCCAAGAGCTAGTTTCATTCATGAAAACCAGCAAAAGAGAGAGAGTCAATAAAGTACCTCCTACCAGGATGAAAAGTACAATTGTATGCAAAGTAATCATGGAAGTGATATTCTAAACCTTTGCTGTATTTTATTGGTTGAAAGTAACTAATAGGTTCCTTCAATACTTAAGGTGAAGAGACTCCACAATTGCATGAATGCTAAGGGGTGAACAAAATTTTGGGTCACCTTAGAGTCTGCTTGCTACACTACCTATATGTGTGTATATGTATGTATATTTATTAGAATATATTGCAAATATACAGCACAGTTGTAGAGGCATCAATGATGTGTCTAGAAACATAAAGTTTGGAGACAGACAACTGGGTTCAAACCCCTATTCTGCTAATAAGTGGCTGTGTTCTTAACATTTTGTTAGTTACTTCTTTTTGCCTCAATTTCCCTACCTATAAAATAGGTAAAATAATCATGCTCACTACTTAAGATTGTACTGAGGGTTAAATGAGTTCATATGTTTAAGCAGTAGTGTCATTCCACTAAGTGTCTATTGGTACACATTTTAGATAATATGGTAAAAACACAGATGTACTCACTACCAGGCCAGACCTTGAAACACACACACTCAAGAACATGTTTGAGTTTGCAAAGAAGGCCTGGATATCTAGAATCATCGTTTCACAAAGACAGGCCAACTGACAATCTGCTTCTGAAAAGTAGGCCTAGAATCTTACTCTCTTCATGGAGTATAGCAGGATATGGAGGGAATTACACCCATTCTCCTAGATGTCCTGTGAAACAAGGATGCAAAGGGGAATCAGTCCAACAGGCTCTTTTTTTTTCACCCAAGTGTTATGGTTCAGATATGTGGTGTCCCCCCAAAACTCATGTGTGAGATAATGTGAGAAGGTTTCCAAATGGAATGATGGGGATATAAGAGCCTTAACCCAATTAGTGAATTTATTCCCTGATAGAGATTAACTGAGTGGTTACTGAAGGCATGTAGGGTGTGTCTGGAGCTGGGTGCTTGGGGGTATACCTTTGGGATTTATATTTTGTCATGCTTAGGGGGGGTCTCTCTCTCTCTGCTTTGCAATCATCATGTCCTGAGTCACTTTCCTCCACCACACTCTTCTGCCATGATGTCCTGCCTCATCTTGGGTCCTGAGGAATGGAGTGGGCCATCTATGGACTGAGACTTCTGAAGTGGTAAGCCCCCAAAATAAATGTTTCCTCCTCTATTTGTTCTTATTAGGTCTTTTGATCACAGCAGCGAAAAAGCTAACTAAAGCATCAGGTAAAATAATCCGAAGTATGTTTTCCTTCTGAGAACTGGAAATTCATTTCTGTGGAACCATGAGGAACAAAAATCAGTGTATTGACTCCAACCCCACCTGGACACTTCCATGACTTGAAGGTACTGCTTAGACCTGGCTCTAGCCACTGTTCATCCTCACAATACCCCTCTCACCTCACTCACTCTCCCCAGCAACTGACCTCTTGGATTCCCAGAGAAATCAGGTGTTTCTTGCCCAGGAACTTTGCAGGTACTCTTCTTCCAATTAAAATACACTTTCCACATCTCTTCTCACTGTAATTGATTGGCTTCAACTTCAGTGTTACCTTCTCATGGAGACCCTCCCATGAAAGGAGTTCTATCTCTTCTGGAAAGCTGTCCCATGTCTGTTTCTTCCCTACTTTCTTCGTTTTCTTCCTTTATTAGAATGTGGACTACATGAGTGCCAAGCTCCTTTCTATTGCTTTTGGCAGCTTTGGAAACATTTATAGGTGTTTGATAACAAATATTTGTTGACTGAATGAATGAATGCTTGAATGGAGTGGACTACATCATTACAAAGCTTGGGAGAAACTTAAAACATTTTAAACTCTGAAGATTTTCAGAAAAAAATGCACTCAATAAAATGTTCATGCAATGTTAGAGTCTATTGTGTTTTCCTCTAGCAATAATCTAATGTTCTATTTTTCTCTTCACATGGAGAACATTTTAATAAGTGATAAGATAGTTAAATTAATAATTTTATTCAAGAGCTTAGAAATAATGATTTATCAATTCTTATAATCATTTCAAATAGTAGCCAGGAGGCTGAATTTAACATTAGCTATTCATCATGTGTTGACTGGTTTTATAATAACTAGTAGTTTGATCTGGAGTATCTATTGGGGGTGCCACATTCTGCATGTCCAATATTGGATTGCCAATAAAAATCACATTTCCAATATCATGGGAAAATTCTCACAATATATTGTTAAAAAAAAAGTAACATAAAATTTCTATTTATGACGTAGCCTCGATTATTTTAAAAAGACTCTTAGAAATATAAGTTCTTTAAAAAAGTGTCTATTTCTATGGGTTGTTTGACTTTGGGGTGATTTTGGTTTTATTTAATTTGCTTTTATTTTTTTTCATAGTTTTTCTACTTCATAATTTTTAATAAGGGAATTTTCTAATGCAAATACAAAAATTATCTCTGTGTGTGGATATCTTCAGAGGTGAAAAAAAAAAAAATCAATGAGTGGTTGAGACCAATGTGGATTTAGGTATTGAAATGCTTTCAAATGAGAAGGAGATACGGACAAGCTGTATTAATTAAGCCCCTAGGGCAGGGACAAATGGACTAACAATGGTTAAACAAAGTTTGGACAGAAATCTCAGGGAAGCATTTCAAGCAGTGGGTGGTGTCTGTGTAAAAAACACCCTGCCAAGAGAAGCAGTGGAGCAGTCCCCTGATGCCACTTCAGGAGAACAGAAAGAGCACGTAGCGGGAGAAATCCCTGAGGACTGTTGCTATATTAACGGCTACTTACCACAGAAGTCAGGTAGGAAGTTGCAAGGGTTCTGCCAAGTCTTGGTGCTTGATATAACTGTGTTTAGACAAAAATGACATGTTTCATAGAAAATATGCAGGCCAAGCTCACAATTTGGTGGATTTTGTTTCTAAAAGATTTGTCCATTGCCAAGACAGTTCTGCACATCCATTTGAAATTATTTCTGAATCTTTATATTTGCTAATTAAATTTCTAAGTAGCACAAAGGAAGGAAACCAAAAAACTTTTTAAACATATATGTATCTCATTCATTTTTACATTTCTTTCTCTGCCCTCCCCTTCTCTATTAACACAGACTCCTTCTATTTTATATAGCCGTAAAAACCAGCAGGCTTCTCTCTTAATCAGTGTTGTCTAAGGTTCATTGCCTGAGGGCCCAGGTCATTAGTAAAAAAGGTCATTAGTTGGTGTTTTCAACATACAGAGACTGTCAAATGATCTCCTCATTTAATCTCCCCGTGATTAGAAACAGGCCCACTTTTGTAGTATTTAGTAATTTTATTTTCTTGTTGTGGGAGAGGTAAAAGGCTACCTCCTGGAAATGAAAGCTTTTAAAAACTAATAGCTGCTTCACAGTAGACTTGAAGGAATAGCAGACTATATAAAGACATTCAAAGCCAAAAGAAGGGAGAAAATGCAAGGAACTGGTATCTACTGCACCCCAGGTTTCTTCAAGGAGTTGAATTAAACGTGAAAGGAATCTTTCCACAGAGCGGTAGGCAGCCCTAACTTGCCTGCCCTCGTTACCTTACATCTTCCCACTGTCTGATTTCCAGCATTCTAATTGAAAAGGTACTTTGTAGTAAAAAGCTCTGTTTGAGTCACTTTGAAATCGTGATCCTCAGGTTTTCTTTCTGGCAAATGTTTCTTAGAGATCACTGAGCTTATTATAAACAATTCTCTGTTCAGAAGCTTCTAATGTTGGAACAGGCTTAATCCAGAGACCTTGGTAGAGGAAAAATAGCAGTCAATTACCCATGGGCTCTTTCGAAAGGGATTGTGTGCAGGTCTCCCTACCTTGACATGTTTCTTGGGGACCTCAGTGCCATGAACACAGAGAGCACCTTTGTTTAAGATGTTAGATCATAACTACATAGACCAATCCCTTTTCTTGGGGAATCATCTTATTTTGTCCATGCAGCCTTAGGAAGAGGGAGCTTCTTGGGTATTAGAAACTTTGTAAGGGAGAAAATAATGGTTACATTCATCTGGAATTTAAATAATCTTTAGGGAGATAAAGTGCTTATGAAGTATGGACCTAACGAATTTCTTTTTGCAATTCATTTTCAAATGTGGAAAATAAGATTAATGAATGTAATTATAGGTTTGTTTCCCTATTCTTCTAATACTTTCTTCAGCATTGTTATGCAATGAATTTTGTTGTATAATAATTGTCCTAAGAAAGTGATTTTTAATGAAAAGTCTTTGTTTACATAAATCTTTTTCAGTACAGAAAAATGACCTATTTGATTTTTTAAAGTTTCTTGAGACGGGACAATATGCAAGCCAATTAAAAAGAAAATGGTGAGCTTGAAGAAATTAAAGTGCAACCTAATAAAAAGCATAGTTTCATCATAGGTGACCACCTTTGAACAAATACTCAGCTGAGTTAGCTGCTCTGGGAAATTTGCTCTCTTCTGCTGAGTCGGCACATCTTGGAGCATTCTGGGCTTCACTAACTTGAAAGTGAAGAAGAGAATTACAGTCACCTGCTGTTGATGCACATGCCCTGTGATGGTTAATTTTTTGTGTGTCAACTTGGCTGGGATAAGGCATAGCTGGAAACATTATATCTGGGGGAGACTTGAAGGTGTTTCCAGAAGAGAGAAGCATTTGAATCAGTAAATGAGTAAAAAATATCTGCCCTCACTAGTATCAGACAATTCACGGAGGGCCCAACTAGAACAAAAAGGTGAAGGAGAGGCCACTTTGCTCTCTGCTTAAGTCCGTAAACCCATCTTTACTCATTCTTAGATATCAGCATTCTCTGTTCTTAGGCACTGGGACTTGGATCTGGACTTACCCTAGCAGCCACCCCGGCCTTTCAACTCAGGCTGAGGACATCAGTGGCTTTTTTTGGTTCACTGGCTTTTAGACAGATCTTGGAACTTACTGGTCTCTATATTGCATGAGTCACTTTGGATAATTCCTCTCTCTCTCTCTCTCACACACACACACACACAAACACACACTATTAATACACTATCTTTAGTGAATATGGTAGAAAAGGAAATGAAGGAAAATAATAACACATTGAGTTTCTATGTGTCAGGCCCTTTCCCTACTTTATCTTTTTAACTAATAAGAGTTAAACCCAGGCTACTCATCATTCTTCTCATTTTACAAGTAAAGATAGTGAGACAGTGAATTTTGACTTTCACAGAGTCATAAAGCTGGATAGGAAGGGGAAACAGATTTATTTCAACCCTATATTTTTCTGGTTTCGAATCTCACACTCTCTTGTCTATTTCCCATTGGTAAAACATACTTTGAAAAGATACACCTGTGGCATTTATTCTCCCCTGCTAAAGGCAGCAATAAAGATGGTGATTGGTGAAAGTCAGGGTCTGGGGAAGAAAAGTGCTTTAAACGTAATGGAGACCCTTTTGGGTTTTTCACTCTTCATCGGAAGGGCAGGTGTGGAGTAAAAAGGCCAGAACACATTTCATTCTGTTCACTGACACTAGTCAGCGCAAGGCCATGCTCTTAAGTCATGATTGTGTTTTGCTATGCATAGATAAAGCAAAACTTCCCTCTTCTCCTGTAAGTTCTTTTATGATGACTCTTCACTTCTTGCTAGGTGATATCTTGATAGGTGACTAAACTGTTTAATAGTTGATCATGGTACTATCAGTTATGACTCCCCTCTCTGACTGGAGACTAAACAACTATAAAAAAAGTAGATAGACTTTTCAAAGAAAATTATAATCATGGGACTGGGGGTGTGCTCAGTGGAAGAATTCTTGTCTAGCATGTGCAAGGCTCTGGGTTTGATCAGCACTGCCCTACCCTATCCTGTTTAATGTCTAGACAATCAGGGTGTTGATGGTATGGAACTGATAATCAAATTTCTGGTTATATGAAACCACTTAAAATAATCAGAAATTCATGAGTCTTTTGGTGGACTTAGAACTAATGTTTGATATAACTTGTTACCTATTATATATGAATAAAATCTATGGAAAGTTTGTATATATATATATGTATATATATATATATATATATATATATATGATGCCTAATATGTATCTCAATGTTAATATTTTCAAACCTAAACTCGTGATTATTTCCCCCAAAAGCCAGTCTATTTATGATCTTCTCTAAGTTAAGGCAGCTGCATTCTCCAAATATTTCAACTAAAACACTTGAAGTCAACCTTGATATTCAGAAAATCCTATCAGTTATATTTTCAAATAAGTTCAGAATCTGACCACTTTTTACCACTTTGAGAGCTACAAATTTGATATTAGTTTTCAAAAAGAATGAGGCAATAATATAGAAAGATCGATATTACATATTAAGTATAATCGACTTACAAATTAATTAAATTTGCTGTCATCTGTTTCATAATTTACCACTCTCAATAATAATTTATAGATAATACTTGTATATGCATTTGTTTTGCTTATACAAATAATAGATAAGAAAATATCTTTGAAAGACTTCTAGAGAAATTGGAGTAATGAGTTTCTTGGGAACAAAGTGTGTAAGAAACTTTTCTTTTAATTGTTCAACATCTTGTACCATCCAAAATTACACCAAGTGAATATTTTTCCAACTTTTAAAAATGAAATTTTAAAAGACTGTAATTATCCAAGAAAACATTGTGTTTATTTTTCCTCAGAAGTTACTTTAACTAGAAGGTACTTTTGAAAGGTAAATGTCTCAAGATATAGTTCCATTTGCACAATGTAATTTGTAAAAAAAAAAAAACAATTTGGTGTTATGTGGTATAGATAAAATTACACTATGGATCATTTTATACCACTATCTTATGTAGAGAAAGTAGTTGTTAGAAAATGGAGAGAAATTACCTAGGCCATTATGAGGTCTCATATCTAGTAAAAATGAGATCAAATTAAGAAAATGGAATGTATGTTTTGTGTATAAAAGGAAAAATCATAAAATCCATTAAATTAATAATGGGTCAAATGATGTTTCAGGGAAAATGATAGAAATCATGTCTCTAGAGACAATTGTAACTGAAATGGACAATGTGCTAGAAATGTCCTTTGGGGAATAATCCTGCTATCAGCAGAGAAAATACATGACTTCAGAGGATGGCTTTTTTCTTCTTTCCTAATGATCCAGTACTATGGTCATGAACAGTAATTAACTTTAAAACAACAGAGAAGTTGGATGGAAAGAACCATCCCTAAAATGTCAGATAATTAAAGAGAATGGAACAGGAAACATCCACTGGGGACATAAAATGTGCTACTCTCATAGAGCTATTAACTATTGCATTAGAGCCCCTAAATCATATGCAATTTTTACCAGTGACTTAGGTCAGTCTGGATCTTTCCATGAAAGAAGTTGAAAGAGCTTAATGTTTCATCTACTTGATGCCAATGGGAATGAGAACTTAAGATACACTTTTAGGGAGATGTATGATAAAGATGGCATATGCTTTTCTCCATTACAGTAGTAGGTCAAAATATCATTAATTTATTTCTGGAACTGTTTTTATGGTAACACATGCTGTTCATCATTTAACTTAGTTAACTACCCACCATACACTAACATTTTATTATCATTTTAGGAAGAAAAAGTGAAGAACTTCCAGGTCTTTGATTCATAGACATATATGAAAAGGCCCATCCTTGCTTCAGAATTCCTAAAATGCTGAACATAGGTTTGAATGGAGAATATATGAATGCTGCAATTAAGGCTTTCTGTTGTAGTTTTAAGCACATATTGTACAATAAATGTTTATAGAATCTATAGGAAACATTTATTTTAAATTTCAGAGAGGGTATTAAAATAGAATCAGTGCCACCATTGAATGCCAAAGGGAGATAATGAAAATGTCATCAAATATCAGAAATGTACTATTACTAAAATGATATTGCTAAATACTGTGCAGTTATAAAGCTATGTGTATATTTAGCTCATTTTCTCATGCCACAGATTCGTGCTTGAATAGAACCAATGACCTAGGTGGAACACTTGGTTCATATAAGAGAAAAAATTTGGAATCCAATTTTGCAGTTGTATTTTCATACTTTAATAGTATAGATAATATGGATACTATCTTTTTTTTTTTTTTTTTTTTTTCTTTTTTGGTCTGGATGACAAGAGGTTTGGGGATATAGATGAAATAAATAATGTGATTTAGAGTGAAATAGGGTAATAGAGCAGTTATGTTGTGAATCTAGGAGATAAAATGGACATTTAAATACAATGATATGGTGATGCATAAACATGGCAGGCATTGAATAACAATGCAATATTTTGAGCATGCAGTTTTCTATAGAAATAAGAACATCTGGAATTAGAATCAGAAAATTTTGGGCCCATATCTTGCTTATGTTGCTGTCTTACTTTGGAAATTTAAAAAGTTATTAAAATATCACTGAATCTCTACTTATGAGAAAGTTGAAATAATAATAGTAATAATAATTCCTATATCATAGGTATATTTTATGGATGTTATTTTGGTAGGCATTATCTGGAATAAAATAAGGGCTGAATAGCCATTGTTCTGTGTGAATTTTGCTATTAAAATGTAATAGTTAACATATTTTGTTTCAATAGTGACCTAAATGATGATTACTAATGAGGTATCAGCTTGTTAATATATATGTATGAAATAAGCTTGCCTTTAAAAAAAGTGAATGGTCATTAGGCCACATGAAGAAGAGATTTGGACTTGACTCAAAACTGAGGTTGGCTCACTTTTCCCCACCATTCTTTTTCAAGGGATTTGCAACTCTACCTTGTACATGCACCCTGAAGCCCTTTAGGTGCTTCCTCTAAGCAGTGGGCCTGGAGGGTGGCAGGATCCTAGAGGAAGAAGATTTGAATAAAGGGAATCCTGAGTCCCAGAGGACTTGAAACCTTCTAAAGATTGCAAAGGAATCAACTAAGTCAATAATGAAAGGATCATATGTTGCTTTAAAATTTTCTGACATATACATGCCCCGGGGCTCCCTCATCACAATGCACATTCGAGCCACCCCAAATGAAACACACAGTAATTTGCTGCAAACTTCTTTTGAAGAAGAGCCACTCAGAAATTACCTGGGTTTAGTATCAGAACAATTGTTATATTTCTGCTCAATTGCTACTCCACCTTTCTTAGTTCTTAGCTGGTACAGACCAAAGATAACAAAAGGTAGATTAACAAGAGAAAAGAAAACAAAAATTCATTAACATATAAGTTTCAAATACATGGAAGATACAGAGTGAGTAATTGTCAAAAAAATGGCTTAGACATCTCATTTACACAGCTTCTCCAACAATGAAAAATAAACTTCTAGAGAAATGAACAGACAAGGAAAAATAACTTTTTTGAGTCTCTGGGAGCCACACCTTGGGGAAGGCAAATACATTGAAATTTGTTTTGTAAGCTCATTTGATATTGCGTAGGTTGATAAGGGTCTGTAATCATCCTCAGTCATCAGATTTTGTCCTTCCTGGTAGAGAGGAGAGGAAGATGAGCGGTTTCTTTCTAAATGTGTCCTGTTTTTAAGCAAATGGAGGAAGACAGAGAGTTGCTCTTATTTTTACTGCTTCTCAATCACCTTCAGTTCAAAATAACCTTATGCCAAAGTGGCCTCTTTGGGGTAGTGTATTCTAATCCCCTATTATATTATACTTCTTTGATTAAAACTAAGTGTGTCTTTTCCTGACTTTTTTCTTGATTATTCTTGTAACCATAACTTAATTGCTTAAGTGGAAGAATCTGATGACCCAAGCACATGAGCAATGCCTGAGCCTATGACCTTGCCTTGTTCCCATCACCACAGTCCTTGATAAGTTTCCTCTCTACCATGGAGCACAGGCACCACGCTTAGGTCCCACCCCTAGTATAGCTACAGTCACAATTGAGTAATAGAAGCAGTTGTTTTTGTACCACTTGTAATGGTTGCATATAATTAAAGAAAACAAAACAAACCACAGTTTTGAAAAATGTTCATTGAAACAGTTACCAGTTAGATGTGGTTATCCTATTCTCCCAGCCCATCATAGTAAACTGTTACATTATTTTCCCAAATGTTTGTGTAGTACACTGCAAACTCCTGTTTAATGAACCTTTAGAAAGTAAACAAAATACTTCTTTTGGGCCAGCAGAACCCTGTCTAGTGTGCATATAATTAGCCATGTGCATTTTCTGAATCCTATTACATTTTAAGCAAGAATTCATTTCTCTTTGTCTCGCTTTCTCTTAAAACAAACAAAAACCAGTGGTGGAATGAGGCAGACATCATTACCCTATGTACATGTATGATTACATGAATGGTATGAATCTACATCGTGTACAACCATAGAAACAAAAAGATGTACTGCATTTGTGTACAATTTCTCAATATGCAATCTGCAAAAATAAAAAAAATTATAAAAAAACTAATGGTATTCCAGGAAAATGTATTTATCTTCAAGATTTTCAAGTCAGCCTTAGATGCTCTTTCACAGGCAAACATGTAGCTTATATTAGATTAAGTGCAAGACGAAATCATTTTTTCTTTCTTTCTCATAATTTACCTTAAGTGAAAGAGTCGTCTACAGCACATCTGGTTGCAAGACAGAACAATGCAATATTAATAACAAATAATGTTGCATAATGAAGAATTTCAGGTATATGAAAAGTGAGTCTCTACAGAGATTAGAATGATAATTTGTATTTGGTTGTGAGGATGAACACCTGTAATTGTTACTTTGCCCCATGGTAACTATCTTCATAAAATTAACAGTGATTCAGATTTATATTTGAAGATTTATTTGTATTAAATTTCAGTGCTAAGGAAATTTCAAGCAAATAAAATGTTCTTTTTTCCTCTAGGACAAAAACAACGATTGTGAGTACAAGACTATATTTAAAAGGGAAATGGTGTTAGAAAAGTAGCATCTATCTCTCGCTAAAGATTTTTTTTTTAATGTGCAAATGACCTTAAACAAAGGAGACTGAGTTGTCATTAACATCTTACTGTGTCTTAGTTGAATTGGATGCTTTTTTCTGAACATCTAGTTGAGATGATGGAAAAGAATATTGGTGAAATATTGTTTTTTAGAAAAATAATATTTCTCTTTAAGACAATACCCAATGTATAACTGTGTACTAATTCTCTCCTTGCATTGAAACATATTTGAACTCTGAATGATATAAGAGAAGAATACTTGGGCTATTACTAAATATAAACAGGTGAATACAAATCATTGTGGTATTTGTAAGAAACTAATAAATCAAAAGAATTTGTTATGGAGTCTGAATTTGACTACATGACCCTGTATATGATCATTTAAAAGCACAGTGATTAGAAGCAGTAGGTCTAGAGCCTGCTCATCTGTATTTAAATCTAGTCTACTCTTGTTATTAGCTCTTTCACCCAGAGAAGATGCTTAACTTCTCAAAATCTCAGTTTCCCTATTTCTGACATAGGGATAATGATAGCTTCCTTTTAATGAGGCTAAGGTTGGAATTCGATATATTAGCACACATAAAGCCCTCCAAACAATGCCCAGCACATGACAGAATTACTAAGTTGTAGTTATCATGATTATTATCAGTGCTTATGAACACAACCCCCAAAATTTGGCACGTTGGCATACTAAGTATTTTATGCTGAAAGAAATTGGGAAAAACACAAAAGCATGAAGGTCTCTCTGACCTTTTCCCACTGCCTCACTCCCTGGAGCAGACTAGAGAAAGACACTTTCTGACCTTCTCTCTCTCCTCTCTCCCCTGAAGACTCATGTGACAGGTGTTCTGCCCTATATCCAGAGGGAAGAAATGTCACACAGGGACACCAAAAAGGATCTGAATAAATGTCCTTGCTAGTTCCTCCAGTCTGTTACTATGAGATCATACCTTCTGCCCTCCAATCACACTTAGGCCTGACTTTCTAGAAAACTTACAAAATTTCCTGAGTCTTGTTGTAACTTAACACAATGGGTTCAACCCCAGTGAGTGGAAAACCTATAAACACAACTGGAAGAAGAATAAAAAAAAAAATATTTATCACTTGCAGTAATTAAGGAGAGCACTGGGAATAATTCCCAAAGATGTTTCTCCTAACAAAAAGAGCCAGAGATTTTTATTGGGTAAACATACATATTCATATAGGAAAGACTTGTCATAACATGCAGAGGTGACCATGTCCTGAGCATGCTCAGTTTAACATCACACATCACATGTGTAAATTGATGGCAGCCAGGAATGCCTGTGGGGGGGAATTTAGTGTTGGAATGAGCAAAGTGTACACTAAGTCACCTAAAGCCTGAGTCAGAGTGACTTGGAGATTGTCTGGGACCTCCTCTCCTTCACCTTTATGCAAGCGTAAAAGTACCTAAAATACCTAAAAGTACTGCCTAGTGGTTATCGTTTTGGTCTTCATTTCTGGATCATCTCGTATCACATAAAACTTACACTAAATAAATGTGTATGCTTTTCCCTTGTTAATCCATTTTTTGTTATAGAGGTGTCCCCCATGAACCTTTAAGCAGCAGAGGAGAATTATTAAATTTTTCTTTCTACATTATCATCTCAAGTGACAGAATATAGGAAATAATATAATGAGACGTCATATTTTTATCTTAACTAAATTAATTTGCAAGAACAATCAGGACTTCATCCTTAAGGTGCCACAGATGTGTAAAGTTCCAGATCTAGATCTTGACATAAGAATGATGACAAATATCTACTTTATACTGTATAAAACAATTCTATAAGCATTGTGTCTTTCAATCTTGTTTGTTATTGAGGCTTTATTATAGTAGTCCAATTTTTAGAGAAAACAACTAGTACTCAAGCAACTAATTAAACAATACTGAAGGCAGTAACTACAATAATGGGTGAGTAGTAGAGTTACCATGTTATGTTAGAATTTAAAGTAGGTACATGTAAATGAACTTTTATTCGGATACACAATTTAGACTTTAAGAAAACTTACCTCAAACACTTCAAGAAAGTATAGGTGTGATCTCAGAGCTGTATACTCTCAAAGGAGATGGCATAGGAGGGATGAATGGGAATGTAAAAATCAAATTCTTAAAATCTAATTATAAATTCTTATAAGGGATAAGAAGCATGGAGGTGTTTTTCTAATCATTGTCCATATACTATGTGTATCATAAATATGTGGGATATTGAATGAAAACATGGCTTCAGGAAACAGCATAAGTTTCACTGTGTCAAATTATCTGAAGCTAGGTTTGAAATTGATAACACTTTCTGAACAGCTTACTGGGTGATCTTAATTCGGGCCAAACTTTGATCTAAGGAATGTGTGGAGTACTCTAGCAAGCAGTATAGTGTATGCTGCTGAGAGGAGTCCATCCCTTCAAGCTCAGACACAACAAGTTGAAGAACTTTATTTGGAGTCTCAGGAATTGCAGATTATGGTAAGGGGTCTAGATAGCCCTAAATCAGTGTTCTGAGGAAGCAAGAATAGTGGGAACTTGTATAGGCTATTGACTGTTGAAAAGGAATAGTGTTGAATATACATATAGAAGATAAAGAATGTATAAACATAATGGAAATGTTCATAAAGCAAGGGCCCAGTAGCCTCTTAAGTGCCTCTTGACCCTCTGGGTCCAATGTAATGGGTTGTTCAGGTTGTTCTGGATGCCACTGGCCCAAGGTAGAGGTGATCAAAGTTCACATCCAAGTAGCAGCTGGCACTGTGTTTCAGTCCTGTTTCCTAATGGCTTCCTGACTTCATTTTGAAAGACTCTTTCAATGTTGCTTTCAATGTTTAATTTTCCTTTTATTTTAATAGAGGAAAAACAGGAACCACTTAACTTCTCCCAGTCTTTTCAATCAAATGATCTTCAAGGTAAAAGAATAAATAAAACTGAATTAAGAAAAAAAAAAAAAAAACTTGAACTTCATCAATGAGTTATTATATATTAACT
The DNA here is from genome assembly GCF_902686455.1 of Sciurus vulgaris. Taxonomy (NCBI): domain Eukaryota; kingdom Metazoa; phylum Chordata; class Mammalia; order Rodentia; family Sciuridae; genus Sciurus; species Sciurus vulgaris. The sequence continues at coordinate 62,348,673 of NC_136469.1, forward strand.
ATTGATTATTTAAGTTCAAACTGCTTGCCGAGATTATTTCTAAGATATAAGAATTTCATGTGTGTATTCAATAACCATTCTTGGTGATAACTGAAGATATAATATAAAAATAAAAAAAATATAAAGATATAACTTATATATAATTTGAAAGATTAGAATGAAGTTCCTATTTCCTTCCTTTCTTCCTGAAGAGACGTGCTGTGTTAAATACATGGACAAGCAAGTTCATCAACAATTAACATAATTACACAAAATTATGTTAGGCCTTAACAAAGGAAGTATTGAGACTTAGGATTCTGACTGATCATCAAGAATAAAAACAAAAAAATCTAATTTTTATTCTGTTTTAATAGGATTATTAACCTGGGAGGGTCATAGACATCTAGATTCTGCTGAAGTTTACTCATGTTTTTCAGAGAACTGGCTTAAATAAATTTCAAATAAGAATTATTTAGTGATTTTAAAGGACTATAAACTAGTACTAAGACAACAGTACCTATGGTGCAAACAGGAATAAATTATTTTAGGCAGCATTATTAAAAGTGCAGTGTTTCCAGCAAGGATGATTGTTATGGGAGATGTCAGATCCAAGGGAGCCCTGAAGGCACATGTGTTCAAGGCTTGATCCGAAATGCAGCAATGCCAAAGGGTGGGGCTTTTGGGAAATGATTGCATTGAGGGCTCTGATCTCATCAATGAATGACCCCATTTTGTGGCATCATAAATGAATAAGCTAATAGGTCATAGTGGAAAGTGTAGGAGTAGATCACTGGGGGTGTGACTCGGAAGGGTATCTCCTGACTCCACCTACTTCCTCTCTCTCTCTCTCTCTCTCTCTCTCTCTCTCTCTCTCTCTGCTTCCTAGCTGTCATGAAGTGAGCATTTTTGCTCCACCACATGCTCCCTGCCATTATTTTCTGCCTCATAATGGGCCCAGAAACAATGAATCCACGTGACCTTGAAGTGAAACCTCTGAAACTATGAGACAAAATAAATGTTTCCTCTTTTAATTTGATGTTCTTATATATTTTGCCTCCAAGACAGCACATTTACTATCACTGAAGTGGAAGTTCTCTGTGTAAGGAAATTAAGTCATATGTTGATTGGTTCTTTTGTTTGTAGAAAGCTCACATAGAAAAAATTTCCCCCAAATCTGAGACAGACAATGATCTGTTAAAGTGATAGAGAGGAATTTCAGTTTTGGATGATAATTTGGACTAAGCCACCTCTTTTAAGTTTGATGTTCTCCCTCTGATTTAGGTGGAGTTTAGGACTTGAGATGAAACATAACAACATGGCAGAAGAACATATGAAAGAAGGAAGAGAAGAGGGTGGGAGAGAGCCTGTGTGTTTGTGTGCGCGCGCGTGTGTGTATTCGTGTGTGCCTTTTGAAGAGCTAGGTCAGTTAAACTGTAGAATTTCATCAAAACTTCAATGTAATTCATGAGAAAGAGGAAGAAAATTATATTTTCTTACTCATCAATGAAAAATGAGAGAGAGAAGGCAGCGACTCAGGCTAAGGAGGAAGAGGAGGAGGTAGAGGAAGAGAGAAAGGTGGTTGAGGAATTTGGTCTTTGGACTTTGAAACTCTTAGCAAGTTGGTATGTTAATGACTGTTTAAAGTCTCCTGGCCAAACTCCTGGAGAGAGGAAACTCAGAATTTTGGAAGAAAGATGGACCACATGAAGATAAAGTGCTTTGATATGAAAAGAGAAATGAAAAGAAAGCAAGCAGAAACCAGGAGCTTAGAGTGTTCTAATGACTCTATTTTCCTGAAATTTGACTCAAAAATTTCCTAAGAAATTTTAGATTCAGAAGTCATTTCCTAAGCTTGTATAAAGGGTTTAAGTAACTTTCAAACTTTTTTAATAAGTCAGAATAAGTAAATATAAATTACCTATTTGAGCATGTAGTATACAGAAGTCAAAATAAGATATATATCATTATGATGTTGAAATACTATAATTTTTGTACCCAGGATTTACATGGTTAAAGTTATGAAAAGAAAAATTAAAAACTTATGTACTTTTCAATATGTTGTGCAGTGAAAAACATTGCGTGGCATTTGGGAGCTGAAACCTTTGGTCCCATTTCTTCCAACAAGTATCCAGTTGCACTTGGATAAAAGGAAGGTTTGGAAGCCTCAATTTTCTTTTCTGATGACCAGGGAGAAGATGGGTGATTTCAAAGATGTTTTTTATCTTAAGTTTACATAAATCTAGGGTTGAATAATCGAAGGTCAACAAGTATCCATAGTATGTGTCCTGTGAAATCCTTCATTCATAAAGTTGCATGACTCAGAAATAAGAGGAAAATTTTTTTTCTCAGTGTGAACTAGTTTTCATATCAGCTTTCCAGCTTTGTGCTGCATGTGTAAACTCATTTCAGAGACTTCCAAATAATTATCACTGATTAGGGGAAAAGGGAAATTTAGTTTCTACATCATAACATGGGAGAAGTATATGCTTGTTTTCCCTGGCATTAACAGGATCTTAATTCCATCTGAAAAGCTGACTTAACACAAGTTTAATCTTGTATATGTGTTATTATTGAGAATGAATCTGCTTTTACATTTGATAGAAAATATGATTGTGTTCTGATGAGAGTGACATTTAAAATTGGTTTCCAGACCCGATGTGCCCACAGAAACCTCACAGATGGAAGAGGAGAAAAATGTCAGAGAGGCTCATACACTTGGATTTGTTTCTGCTGCCTACATTTTTCTCCTGATACCTGCTTCTTGGCATTGCCTCTAGTGCCTCAAAAGGAAAACATGTTGCAAAATGATATATTATAGCATTGTACAATATGTTAATACATTTTTAAAAAAGGAACAGCTTTCTCTCCTCTCCTATCTCATCTTCTTCCCTTCCCTGGATTCCTCAGGACACTTTAACAAGGCTTAGATATTGCAGGGAATTCCCATTTCTCTCCAGGCATCTTCAACAGCAGTTCAAGAACTTATGTTACAAAGACTGATATATGTATTTTGAACACAAACAGAGGGAAAAACAAAAAGTTGAGGTCTTTTCTGTATGTCACTGTCTTTTAAATTACCCATCACTTGATAACTATATCTTCCTCTCTAAGGCAAAACTTTAGGGGTTCCACTTTTAGGATAAACCTTACAAGTGACGATGCTTCTAGTGGTAAGAAATGTTACAACCTGTAAGTCACATGACATTTGGAGAAAAAAATTTCTGACCCAGAAGCAAAGGGCTATTGTATTTATTAAATAACCTCTATTGGAAGAAATAAATTCAAAATGGAACAAATTGATTTAATCTAGCAAAATGACAGTACTTTTTGAATTCATGTATTCCTCCATAATGACTTTATGCTTCCTTTTGTATTCCTTATCATTCTATTTTCTGGGTTTTGGATATGAAATCCATATTTATCTGTTTTCAGTGACATGGCTCTAAAAACAATTTCATGATAAATTTCTGTGGAATATTAATCTCATCCAGAAAACAATTTCATGTTAAATTTCTGTGGAATATTAATCTCATCCAGACATCCTCAAAAACACAATGGTCAATATTAAAATTCCAATCTTTCTCTGCAGTAGAAAAACGTTGAAGTGTAGTTTACTGAAAATGCACATGTGCTTTTCCCAGTCAATTTTCCAGCAGTGGTATCCTTACAATTGTGATTTAGCCAAACAGCCTGAAACTATGTTGATTTTAGCTTCTGTGCTAAATACCTTAGGTATCATAGTGACTCTGTCCCTTAACAAAGCTGTGGCACTCAACAAGAGAAAACTGGTCGCTGAAACTGATGAAAAATCATCATTGTCATGATTATGAAACAGGAGGAGACAAGGGATTACAAGTTAAATGAGGTTTCTCCTTCAAAAAATGAAAAGCAAGTTAATCTAAATGACAAATTGGATGGACAATCTTACAAAATTGTGGGCTCCCCATTACTGGAAGTGTTCAGAGAACAGATGGCCACTAATCTATGGGAATCCTGCACTGGGTGGAAGTTACACCAGGTGAGCTCTAAGCCCTGTCTGATGCTGAGATTCTGTGTTCTAGGAACCATATGGTGAGGGTATTGAAAACAGGACTGAGAGGAAAGAGTCACTGTTAATCCCCCAGTTTTCTTCCAATTTTTCTTCACTTGCTGGGATTTGGAAAGGCAATCACATTTGGAACAGAGATGGTAAATCGAATTTGTATTTCTAACTTTATCCATAATGACCTGGCCAATATTCTAAGTTTGTTTCTATACTATTATATTCATCCTTCAAAAGACATTAATAATTGTATCTGTTAACTACATTTCCAAATGTTCTGAAGCATGGTCTCAGAGATGAGTCGTTTGAGGTGGCTGAAGCTTGGAATGAAGAAGAATATGAATGGTAGTCCATTTGCAGCAGAAGGGAAAGCACAGGAGATTATTCCCCAGTTCACTTGATTTTTACCTGATGATTTACAAGGTATGTAAATTAGGAGACAACCACAGAAGGTACATTTAATGACATCTTAATGCATCATGGAATTTACGACAAGGCATGAATAGCTTGTGCACTCAACCATTGGAAGCAGATGCTGCAATAATTCTACTTAATACTTAGAAGCAAAGTAAAGCATATTGTTTTTTGTACAAATGTTTATGAAACATTAATAAGAATAATATGCACCATTCAATGTTGAACATATAATCTGAAATCCTTTCCTATAAATATTTATAAAGGAGACAGTTTTGGTCTTAACATAAATTGATTTCAAGCCCAGATTCTAAAATGCTGCATGATTTTCTTTCTCTTGGTATATATTTAACTAGAGTAAGACTAACTGACTCATAGGGCAGCATCACTTTTTACTGTACCTATTTAGTGAAAGCCTAAAGGAATTGCTTTGAATCAATTCATAAAATAGAGTCTCAACAACAATAGCTCGGTTAGTGGCTTGGAAATGGAACTTCTACTATTGTGTTAGCTAGTAACTGCTGTGTTTGGAAGAAATAATGAGCTTCATTAAGCTCAAGGAAGTACATAGTTTCTAAATTATGTGGTAATAGTTGATATTTAAAATATAAATAATTTTAAAAATGCCTTTTTCATCAATGTCTGAAGTGTTGGCTTGGTTATTCACAATGCCCAATTATGGATATGAAAGGGGATAGGATATATTTGCGAAAAAGCTCTACATTCCAGTATTACAGTAAATTTGATTTACTGTTCAGAGGGCGATAGTTCTTCACTGCTGACTGCAGTGGCAGGGCTCTTAGTCACACTATTTTCTTTCTGGCAGTATCTTTTCTATTTCCAATTGTATCAAGTTTCTCTTAATGACTATTACTAGCCAATGTCAGGGTTCCCCCCCTCTTTAATGGAGGAACTGTTTTAGAGAAATAGGATACTCTTAACTGACTTTCTTCCAGTTAAAATGGTCCTAATTGCTAATTGTTGTTCAGCATTGTGGCACTGTCTAAGTTTGGTGGAAAATGTCAAGATTATGAAATGAATCTTTTTTATAACTTTATTTGTGTAATTATTTAAATATGGAGTAAAGGTAACATGGCAAATTTAAACTTCTCAAGCAATACGGTGAATTTTGAAAAGCATCAGATGAAATGTGAGTCTTGGGAAAAGTGAAAAAGGCTTTATGGTCTAAAGAATATCTCACAGCAATGAAGGAGAGAAAGGACAGATTGAAGGTGTTCAGAGCTATCTATAGGAGTGATTTTTCCTTATCAGCACCCCTTAAATCCATCCAACCCATTTTAACACAATGTGATTGATTATTTAAATCAGCCTTGAAACATTTTATAATAACATGATGTCTGCAATTCTCTAATCCATTACCTCATGTCTTATCATTTAAAAATGCTGATATTTGTAAAATCTTCTCTGAATGTTGTATTTATATTAGATTTCCAAATATCATTAAGCACATAAAATATCCAAATCTAAAGAGATCTCTAATCATGTCTTAGAAAAATTATTCTACCCCTTAGAACATTTCAAAGCTTGTTTTTGACCTACCTTTGTCTTACCAACTGCCAGAAACTGAGAAATTATAAAACAGAATTGATGAGTTTTCTTATTTTTCCATCATTGTGTATCTGCATCACATTACAGACTTGTTTAACATAATTATATTTTTAACAAATTTTATCTCAACCACATCTCCCTGTGAAGTAAATTGTATAACCAAAGTAAATGTTCACAAGATAGTACTAAAAATAATGTAGTTCTTAGGCATATATTTGTTTTAACTGGTATGAACTAGGATATGTTGAATTTAGATCAGAAAATAAGAGATTATTGTAAAATAAAGGATTCAGAAATGTTTGAATTTTCTCAGTATCATAAACTTTGTTTTGCTCTGGGAAGAGGAAAAAAACACGCAAATAGTGAATATATGCTACAACCCACAAGACTGGAGAGAGGCAGAGATGATAATTTAAACAAGTTTTTTTTTTTTCTTTTCAATGTTCAGTTTCCTTTAATGACCCCCATCTCCCTGAAGGGCAGGTGCAGGCAGCTAGGCTATAGCAAGAGATGTTCCCTTGAAGATCTTGCCCTGATTGAAAGCTTTGCCCACGTACTGGAAGGCCCCCTCCCAGGAAAAGTACTCTTGAACCAGCACCTGGGTCTCCTTGCTGCCAGGATCCAGTTTTCGCCATGTATATGATTCATAGTCCACCTGCCAATCTGGACTCAGCAAAAAGGCAAGCTCCTGGCCTCTGAAGACCAAGACTCCAGAAATGGAGCTGCTATTGTTGGTTCCAAAGAGGATGACACTGGCAAAGGCATTCTTCCTCAGTTTGTCCAATTTCTGAAACATTCCAGTGATGAGGTTGCAACTCATGAAATTCTGGGGAGCTCTTCAGGAAAGCGGTACTCAGCATACCATAAGGACCAGCCATCCTTATCAAAAGGCTCCCAAAAATATGGCAGAGCCACAGAGAGCCTATCTTCATTTAGTATTTGCATTTATATTCATCCAACACAAAGGCACTCTTAGGCAGGTAAGCAAAGGGGTCCTTGGCCTTGGGCTCAGCAGCCAGTGTCTGCTCACATTCATCCATCTGCTCCTCTGGAGCTGGGGCAGCTGCCTTTTTCTCCTCTTTCCACTCAGCCTGGGGCTTCTGCCTCTCTTCCCGTGAACCTTTCTCTTTCCGTGGGGTGTCCTTTTTAGGCTGGCTCTTTGCAAACTTCTTAGCATCAGACTGAGTCATCTTCTCACCAGTTTCACCTCCTCCAAGACAGCCTGGAACTGGGTCTGGTTAATGCAGGTGAGGAACCAGCGATTGGTATTGGGAAAGGCCTGGCAGAAAGAAGGCTCCAAGACCTGTTTACAGAGCCACAACAGGGTGCAGACAACTGTGATGTCAGCCAGTGTCACTCATTCGGGCACCCACCAGAAAAGTCCTTGTTTTCAAGTGAGCATCCAGCAGCCCCAGTATTCGCCTCACCTCTTCCTTTGCATTCTCAGTGGCCTGTTGTGGTGCATAATGCCCATGGTAGGGAACACCCAGGTACTGGCTGGAGGCACTATGTCACTATCAGCAAAGCTCTCCCACTGCACCACCTGGGCTGCTGCCTCTGGAGTACTTCCCCACAGCTCCTCATTGCTCACCTAGTAGACGATGACATTGCTCTTGAACACACAGAATCCATTGTCACCCTCAAATGCTGAAACCTTGCCAGCAGAAAATTTGCGGAGAAATTCAAGGGTGACATTGGTTTGGCGGGAGTGGAAATGGGGTGGTGCAAAAGCACATGGACCTGAGCCCACTTTACTGAGCAGCAATGAGGGCCTTGAAGGCCCTCCAGTTTTCGGGATGTGTGTACAGGGTCCCATCCGCCAGGGTGATTCTGCGGAGAAAAGGGGTGGTGTATGTATGCTGCCACAAAATAAGCCGCCAGGGAGAGAAGGCTTGAACAAGTTTTAAAGTGAACCTAGGATGGGAATATTTCAGAGCCCAAGTGTGTTCTAGTTCTAATAAGTGTCTTTCTTTTAAGGCTGTGCTCTTTATTCTTTCATTAAACTATGGACATGAACAACCTTACAGGGCTTGACCCCCTTGCCAGCCCTTTTATTCAAACACACTGGATCATATGACTCCAGCAGTCACTGAAGTATAATCCTGCTCTTCTAGATGATCATTACCATCATTTGTGATCTGAGGTAAGAGATCCTACTGTCTTCTAATACATGTCCCCAATCCTTCTTGAATATGTCCTTTATCTGCTACTCCAACTGGAGTGTGGCAGATACCAGAATGGCAATAGTAGCAGGAGGAGGGAATGAGCAATTTTATATATTCTATTGAATTTAATGTTCACTGCAAACACATTTGTAGAGATGAAGGAAAACGCATAAGGAGGTTAAGTATTTGTTCAAAGTCACACAATTATGACATGATGAAGCTGGTATTGGGCGAATTTCTGAGGTCAAAGCTTATGTTTTCTCATTAGATCACACTGGTAACAGCATGAAGGTACAGCAAAGATGTCCTTATACATGTAACCCCCTAAAAGTATTCACATGGTCATTGCCATGTCTACCATAATTTCTGGTTCCATCTAGGATGGATCGATGATAATCAGGGCATCATACCATTTAATTTGGTAATAGATTATAAACTAACCCTGAAATCTTGCATTAGTCTGGGAAATCAACCAAAAGAAAATATAAGTATTTCTCAAAGATAGTTTTCACTGGGTCATTTTGAAATATGAAAACAAATAATCAAGGCTCTGTAGGCTAAAGTTTCTGACCAATTACTTCTTTACGAGTTTATCTTCTGTGGGACGTTACTCTTATACCTGACATTTGGCATATGAATAAAAGTTTGAAAAAGAGAATTAGCTGGGGGTAGTAAAGGAATAAATGATTCTAGGAAAAAGCTTGAGGAAATGTCAAACTGAGATTATAGATTGCTGGAGCTGCTCTTCTTATAACTCATTTTCCTGGATATTCCTTTTGACAAGCCTTCATAAATATTGTCTTTGTCTCTTCAATTGAATTCAAATTTCTGAAGTTTAGAGGGCAAATAAAGTGTTTTGTTAACACTTATATCTTTGCTGTCTCTCATATAGTTGCTACTTAAATATTCTTTAAATATTAATGAACAAATGAATATGAATAGAAAAGTAAACTTTGACTCCTGTATAGGGTATATTACAGCATATTTGCTTAATGAGTAGCTGTCCTTTAAACATGAGTATAAGGAACAAAAATAAAATCTGTGGAGCAAAGATATATTAATCAGAATAGTCTTTAAAAACTTTGAAAATTTATCTATATGTGTTTGAGAATCTGCATGTTGCAAGTAGGCATGAAGTTTAGTGTTTTTTACAGTTTGGTTATGAGGTGTGCCTTGAAACAATACAGGAATTTTCAGAGGTGAAATAATTATATTACGAGACCTATGATCTAATCAGTGGAGTAATCCATTTGACAGATTGATAATTTGAAAGGAATGTTGTACTGGGTGACACTTGTAGGCAGGTAGGGTAGGGTGTGACTGGAGGAATTGGTTTCTGGGGGTGTACTTTTGAGGATTATATTTTGTCTCTGCACCTCACTTACTCTACCTCCTTGCTATCATGAACTGAGCTTCTTTCCTCTGCCATGGCCTTCTCTCTTAAAGTTCTTCTCACTTTAGGCCTAGAACAATGAAGTTGGTCAACTGGAGATTGAACCACTGAAGTCATGAATCCAAAATAAACTTTTTTCTCCTCTAAGTTGTTCTTATCAGGTATTTTGGTCAGAGTTATGCAAATCTAACATAGTGTTTATGGGCATACAGCCTACACAGTGGGTTTTCTAGTGTTCATTCTTTGTAACATTGGATTGGACAATATTCACATTATGCTTTTATTGTCAGCTATAAGGTATAGGCAATTTAGAACCACCACTTACCTTAGGGAATTGAGAAGAAACTGCTGGATTCTTTTTCATCATACCGAAGCCGATAGCAATGATAAGGCTGAAGGAAGGTGTCAGAAGCCCTGGGCTCTCATATTGCTTCTGATGATAGAAAAAGTGAGGCCATTAGTGTTGAGTAGGAGCTAGAAGCTTCAAATGATGGATTTGCTCAGGGATCCTAAATTTTATTCTTTACTTGTATCACAATTATTAAACTTCTAATCAGTAATTATTATTTATATTGTAAATGTATTTTGATAAAATTTATAAATAAATTTATATTGTAAATCTTTTTTGATAAAACAGTATTTAATAGAAATGCATTATGCTTTCGATATCAGTGAAAGCTAGGGATTTCTCATCTGAATGAAGATGCAATAGATTCATTTCTTGTTGCTCCTGAGAAGTACAGCTAAAAAACCTGGAGATTATATACAAATCAAACAGAAGGAACCTCTGAAAGAAGAGAAGAGGGCAGACAGCTATGGACTTTGCGCCCAAGGTATAACACAGAGAAAGTTCACAGGTTTTTCTTCCTTTATGCCTCATATATTCATCATATATCCAGAACGAGGCACTGAACAAGAAAGCAAGTTTGAAAACTCAAAGGGAACATACTAAAAACACACTTGCAAAACCCAATTTTAAAAAATGACGTCTTTCACTTTAGCCAAAGCATCAGAAGAGGTTCATCTGTAAGAAAGAAAACTTCTGGACAGTAACTTTCCTGTCCAAACCAAATGCCATAGCAAAAAGCTCCAATGCTACCCACCTCTGTTAGCAAAACCTGAGCAGGGATTACAGACTTGTAGCACTACTATCTATAAGTGCATCCCACCCCCAACTCTTGTTCTGGATTTCCAGGAAAAGAGAAAAAGAGTATGACTAAAAATTGTTCAGATAAATAATGGCTAAATATTCCCTAACTTGGCAAAAGACATACATCTACAAATTCAAGAAACTGAGTAAACCCTGAACATCATAATTCCAAAGAAAGCCATGACAAAAGAAAGCATGATTCAATTTCTGGAAAATAAACACAAAGATACAAAAGAAAAGGACCCAATTCCCTACAGAAGAAAACCAAGGCAACTGTCCCAGACTTCTATCTTCATTCCTGAAATACCCTTCAGGAATAAAATTGTGATCAAGAAATTCTCAAGTGGACTATCATGCTAAGTGAAATAGGCCAATCGCAAAAACCCAAGGCTGAATGTTCTCTGTAATATGTGGATGCTAACACACAATAAGAGTGGTGCAGGAGGAGAAGAGAAGTTCATTGGATTAGACAAAGGGGAGTGGGGGAGGGGTGGGGTGGGAGTAAGAAAGACAGTAGAAGGAATTGGACATAACTTTCCTTTGTTCACATATGAACACACTACCAGTGTAACTCCATATCAAGTACAACCACAAGAATGGGGAGTTATACTCCATGAATATATGTATAAATGCACTCTAATGTCATGTATATCTAAAAAAAATAAAAATCTAAATAAAACAAAGAAAAGGAAGTTCTTAAGTGAAGGAAACTGTGAGAATTTGTCACTGGGATATTTGCTCTAAAAGAATGGCTAATAGTAGGTTTTGAAATGAAATGAGCATAAAAAGAAGAAAATCATGGAATATGAAGACAAAGAAAAAAACAACTGAAAAAAGTAAAAATATGAGCAAACATATACTTTCTAAATTTTGCTGAATGACTAAAGCAAAGTTATAACATTTGTTAGATATCGTTCTCTTTACATGCTGAGGGAATATTTAAGCCTCTTCTATTACCAACTAAAACAGGTAAAGGAACTCAAAAAAAAGGTAAGAGTTTTTCTGTGACTACAAAAGAGTTGATTTTAGTGTTGATTATGCAAACATGATAAAATGGCATGAAACTATTCATCACGTATCAATTTCCTGGTTTTGCCATGGTGCTATGCTTAGGTAAATATAACTTCTGGGGGAAACTGGGTGATGGGTGCGCCAGATCTCTGTGATACTTTTGCAAATTCCTCTAAATCCCTAGTTATTACAAAATAGTATTTTAAAGATAAAATTTGTGGTATTTATGCTTGTTATATATTTCTTCTTTGAAATTCACTTACTGCACACAAAGAACTGCTCTAGGTTATTCATTTTGACTTGTATAGAGATTGGTCTTGACCCATCACTTCATCTGTGGAGTTCACAGGCTGGAGACGTGTTGTAGGACATGTTTAGCTTCCATTCTACCTGATATTTAAGAGGTCAGCATGAAATTTAACCAGTAAGTAAAATTTTGAAATGAGAATGATACTTTCTAAGCTAGCATTTAATCAGTGGAACTGTCTCTTTGTAGCTTCACACAAAGAATTAACTCAGTGAAATTTACTGTTATATATACAACCAATCTATTAGATATAAAAGAAAATGCTGTGGAAATATATAATTAAGATACTTCCTAATAATAATAATAATAATAATAATAATTTTTGAATGCTATTTTGTTTCTTGTGGATTAAATATACCATCATTAAAGTTTGGAACAGTTCTGCAATGTAGGTATTATTTTTTCTGTTTTCTTATCAGATAAGAAAATTTAAATAACATGCCCAGGTTTATATATCCATCTACTTAGTGGCCAAAAATGGCATGGTATTGGCACTAAAGTAGACAGACAGATCAGTGGTACAAAATAGAAGATACAGAGACAAACCCACATAAATACAGTTCTCATACTAGACAGAGGCACAAAAAACATACATTGGAGAAAAGATAGCTTATTCAACAAAAGGCGCTGGGAAAATTGGAAATCCATATGTAACAAAATGAAATTAAGCCTTTATCTCTCACCCTGCACAAAAAGCAACTCAAAGTGAATCAAAGACTTAGGCACTAGAACAGAGACCCCATGCCTAAAACAGGAAAAAGTAGGCCCAAATCTTCATCATGTTAGCTTAGGATCTGACTTTCTTAACAAGACTCCTAAAGCACAAGATGTAAAATTAGAATCAATAAATGGGATGGATTCAAACTAAAAAGCTTCTTCTCAGCAAAGGAAACAGTAACCTGAAGTGAGAGCCTACAGAACAGGAGAAAATCTTTACCACATGCAACTCAGATACATCACTAATCTCCTGAATATATAAAGAACTCAAAAAGCTTAACAAGAAAAAAACAAAAACAAAACAAATAACCCAATCAATAAGTGGGCTAAGGAAATGAACAGACACTTCACAGGAGAAGAAATACAATTGATCAACAAAACATATGAAAAAATGTTCATCATCTCTTGCAATTAGAGAAATATAAATCAAAACTACACTGAGATTCCATCTCATTTCCATCAGAATGGCAATTATCAAGAATAAAAGCAATAATAATAATTGTTGGAGAGGCTGTGGGGAAAAGATACACTCATACATTGCTGGTAAGAATGCAAATTGGTTCAACCATTATGGAAAGCAATGTGGAGATTCCTCAAAAAACTTGGAATGGACCCAACATTTGACCCAGCTATCCCACTCCTCGGTTTATACCCAAAGGATTTAAATTCAGCATACTACAGAGATACAGCCACATCAATGTTTATAGTAGCTCAATTCACAATAGTTAAACTATGGAACCAACCTAGATGCCCTTCAACAGATGACTGGATAAATAAAATGTGGTACATATACACAATGGAATAATCCTCAGCCTTAAAGAAGAATGAAATTATGACATTTGCAGGTAAATGGATGGAACTAGAAAATATCATGCTGAGTGAAATAAGCCAATTCTCCAAAACCAAATCTGAATATTTTCTCTGATACGTGGATGCTGATCCATAGTGGTAGGGGGAGGGGAGGGGAAATGAAGGAACTTTGGATTATGTAGAGGGAGTGAGGGGAGGATTGTGACGGTGGGGATGGGAAGGACGGTAGAATGAGACGGACATCAGTACAGTAGGTGTATGCATGGTTACACCAGTGGTGTGACTCAGCACTGTGTACAGCCAGAAGAATGAGAAGTTATGCTCCATTGTATACAATGTGTCAAAATGTATCTACAGTCATGTATAACCAATTAGTCAACATAAAAAAAATTTAAATTTAGGAATGAGGAAAAAACAGTTGATTTTAAAAAAAATAACCTGGGAATGCAAGTTTGCAGTAAAAGATGAGAGTGGGATTAAGACACACTAAAATTGGTATAGGTTTTTTAAAACCATAATATTTATACTTTACCATGCTCTCTTCAAATTAGGCATTATGCACTAATACTTAAAACCATGAAATCTGCACGATAAAATTGCTTCATTGCATTTTCTTACTTCTAAGGGTTTGAAAACTAGGTAATATATATTTCAATCTTTGTTTTTCTCACTTTCCCATCAGGCTTCCATAAAAACATAGGCATACAATCTTATTTTTATATTTAAGCAATTGTAGAAAGACCCTTGACGTTAAGAAATAGTTCTAGATATACAAGGTGGCAGACTAGAGGGTGACCGCATCTCCTGTCGCTCCAGAACTAAGGATTCAAGAAGGGGAGTTATTGAGAGACTCTGACCAACATACAGCCGCGGGGTGAGTCTCTCCCATCAGGTGAAGCTCGGCATGGGCGGCAGGCCCGGACAGTGGGCTTCTCAGAGCAGGGCAGGGCAGCGAGAGTCTTCCCCAAGAAGCCCTGCTCCCTCCTGCGGCAGGTGCAATCCACAGCCAGCTTCTAGGAGCACGCCCACCCAGTGAGAGCTTTTCCACACAGAGCCAACCCCAAACCCCTGACCCAGCAGCTACCCGGCCTGCAGGCGGCTTCTCAGACCAGGGCAGGGCAGCAAGAGGCTTCCCCAAGCAGCCCTGCTCCCTCCCACGGCAGGCCTGGTCCACAGCCAGGTTCTCAGAGCAGGCCCGCCTAGTGAGAGCTTTTCCTCACAGAGCCAACCCCAAGCCCTGGACCCAGTGGCAGGCCCCAGCCTGCAGGCGGCTCTGGGACCAAGGCAGGACAGCAAGAGGCTTTCCCAAGCAGCTGGGCTCCCTCAGGTGGGGGCAGACCCTATCTATAGCCAGCTTCTAGGAGAGGCCTGCCCACTGAGAGGATTTCCACACAGAACCAGCCCCAGCCCTGGACCCAGTAGTGGGCTAGGGGCAGCTTTCTTCAGAAGCACTGCATTATCAAGTTACTCCAAGAGTTCAGGCTACTGAAGACTGGGAGGTGATATACTGGAAATCAACAGGGACACTATAAGCCAATAGAGGAAATTTGCAATATCTCAGAGTCCCACTGAAATCTGACCAATATGAGAAAACAATGGAAGAAAATGTCTGAAACAAACCTAGATACTATATCAATAAAACCCAATGACAGCACAGCAGAAGAAATGTCAGAAAGGGAGTTCAGAATGTACATAATTAAAATGATCAGGGAAGCAAACGAGGAGATGAAAGAGCAAATGCAGGCATTGAAGAAAGAGATGAAAGAGCAAATGCAGGCATTAAATGATTGCACCAATCAACAGTTAAAAAAGCAAATATGGGAAGCAAAAGATCATTTCAATAAAGAGTTAGAGATATTGAAAAAAAAAAAAAACAGAAATCCTTCAAATGAAGGAAACAATAAACCAAGTTAAAAACTCCATAGAAAACATAACCAATAGGATAGAACACCTGAAAGACAGAATCTCAGACATTGAAGAAAAAATATTTAATCTTGAAAACAATATTGACCAAACAGAGAAGATGGTAAGTAATCATGAACAGAATCTACAAGAATTATGGGATATCATGAAAAGGCCAAATTTAAGAATTACTGGGATTGAGGAAGGCTTAGAGAAACAAACCAAAGGAATGAACAATCTATTCAATGAAATAATATCAGAAAATTTCCCAAATCTGAAGAATGAAATGGAAAACCAGATACAAGAGGCTTATAGGACTCCAAATACACAAAATTACAACAGACCCACACCAAGGCACATTATTATGAAAATACCTAACATACAAAATAAAGACAGAATGTTAAAGGCCGTGAGAGAAAAGAATCAAATTTCATTCAGGGGGAAACCAATAAGAATATCAGCAGATTTTTCAATCCAGACCCTAAAAGCTAGAAGGGCCTGGAACAACATTTACCAAGCCCTGAAAGAAAATGGATGCCAAACCAAGAATCTTATACCCAGCAAAACTTACTTTCAGATTTGACCATGAAATAAAATCCTTCTATGATAAACAAAAGCTAAAAGAATTTACAAAAAGAAAGCCAGCATTACAGAACATTCTCAGCAAAATATTCCATGAGGAAGAGATTAAAAACAATGATGCAAATCAGCAACGGGAGGAACTAGCCTAAAGGAATAGCCAAATAAAGGAGAAACCAAATCATGTCAAAAAACAAAACTGAGTCAAATGACTGGGAATACAAATCATATCACAATAATAACCCTGAATGTTAATGGCCTGAACTCATCAATGAAAAGACACAGACTGGCAGATTGGATTAAAAAGAAAAATCCAACAATATGCTGCCTGCAAGAGACTCATCTCATAGAAAGAGATACCCATAGACTAAAGGTGAAAGGATGGAAAAAAACATACCATGCACACGGACATAGCAAAAAAGCTGGAGTATCCATCCTCATTTCAGATAATGTGGACTTCAAGCCAAAACTAGTCAGAAGGGTTAAAGAAGGACATTATATTCTGCTTAAGGGAAGCATAAATCAGCAAGACATAAAAATCATAAATATCTATGCCCCGAACATTGGCTCATCCATGTACATCAAACAAATCCTTCTCAATTCCAGAAATCAAATAGATCACAACACAATAATACTAGGAGATTTTAACACACCTCTCTCACCACTGGATAGATTTTCCAAACAAAAATTAAATAAAGAAAACATAGATCTCAATAACACAATCAACAATTTAGACTTAACTGACATATATAGAATATACCATCCAACAAATAGCGAATGCACTTTCTTCTCAGCAGCAAATGGATCCTTTTCTAAAATAGACCATATTTTATGCCACAAAGCTACTGTTAGCAAATACAAGAAGATAGAGATACTACCTTGTAGTCTATCAGATCATAATGGATTGAAAGAAATAAATGAAACAATAAAAAACAGAAACTTCTCCAATACCTGGAGATTAAATTATACACTATTATATGATGAATGGATAACAGAAGACATCAGGAGGGAAATAAAAAATTCTTAGAAGCAAACAAGAACAAAGACACATCATATCAAAATCTCTGGGACACTATGAAAGCAGTACTTAGAGGAAGTTTCATGGAGCACATTCAACAAAAGAAGAAAAAATGAACAAATAAACGACTTAACACTACAGCTCAAAGCCCTAGAAAAAGAAGAGCAGACCAACACCAAAAGTAGTAGAAGACTACTTAGAAGGAAATAGTTAAAATCAGAGCCGAAATCAACGAAATTGAAACAAAAGAAACAATTGAAAAAATTAACAAAATAAAGATGGTTCTTTGAAAAAATAAACAAAATTGATAAACCCTTAGCCACACTAACAAAGAGAAGAAGAGAGAAAACCCAAATTACTAAAATTTAGAATGAACAAGGAAATATCACAATAGACACGAGTGAAATACAAAACATAATTAGAAGCTATTTTGAAAATCTATACTCCAACAAAATAGACAATTTTGAAGACATCAACAGGTTTCTAGAGACATATGAATCACCTAAACTGAATCAGGAGGACATACACAATTTAAATAGACCAATTTCAAGTAATGAAATAGAAGAAGTTATCAAAAGCCTACCAACAAAGAAAAGTCCGGGACCAGATGGGTTCTCAGCCAAGTTCTACAAAACCTTTAAAGAAGAGCTAATTCCAATACTTCTCAAAGTACTCCAATAAATAGAAGAGGAGGGAACCCTCCCAAACTCATTCTATGAAGCCAGTATCACCCTGATACCTAAACCAGACAGAGATACATCGAGGAAAGAAAATTTCAGACCAATATCCTTAATGAACATTGACGCAAAAATTCTTAACAAAATTTTAGCAAATCGCATACAAAAACATATTAAAAAGATAGTGCGCCACGATCAAGTGGGTTTTATCCCAGGGATGCAAGGTTGGTTCAACATCCGGAAATCAATAAATGTCATTCACCATATCAACAGACTTAAAGTTAACATTCACATGATTATTTTGACAGATGCAGAAAAAGCATTCGATAAAATACAGCATCCCTTCATGCTCAAAACATTAGAAAAAATTGGGGTAGTGGGAATGTTCCTTAACATTTTAAAGGCCATCTACGCTAAGCCCATGGCCAATATCATTCTAAATGGTGAAAAACTGAAAGCATTCTCCCTCATAACAGGAACAAGGCAGGGATGCCCCCTTTCTCCACTTCTATTCAACATCGTCCTTGAAACTCTAGTAGAGCAATTAGACAAACCAAAGAAATTAAAGGGATACGAATAGGAACAGAAGAACTCAAACTATCCCTGTTCGCTGATGACATGATTATATATTTAGAGGAACCTGGAAAATCCACCAGAAAAGTTTTAGAACTCATAAGTGAATTCAGTAAAGTAGCAGGTTACAAGATCAATGCTCATAAATCCAATGTATTTTTATACATGAGCAATGAATCCTCAGTAAGAGAAGTTAGGAAAACTACCCCATTCACAATAGCCTCGAAAAAAATAAAATACTTGGGAATCAATCTCACAAAAGAGGTGAAAGACCTCTATAATGAGAACTACAGAACACCAAAAAAGTAATTAAAGAAAATCTTAGAAGATGGAAGAAGCTCCCATGTTCTTGGGTAGGCAGAACTAATATTGTCAAAATGACCATACTACCAAAAGTGCTATACAGATTCAATGCAATTCCAATTAAAATCCCAATGACATATCTTACAGAACTAGAGCAAGCAATTATGAAATTCATCTGGAAGAATAAGAAACCTAGAATAGCTAAAGCAAACCTTAGCAGAAAGAGGGAAGCAGGGAGTATCACAATACCAGATCTTCAACTTTACTACAAAGCAATAGTAACAAAAACGGCATGGTATTGGTACCAAAATAGACAGGTAGATCAATGGTACAGAATAGAGGACATGGACACAAACCCAAATAAAGACAATTTTCTCATACTAGACAAAAGGGTCAAAAATATGCAATGGAGAAAAGATAGCCTCTTCAACAAGTGGTCCTGGGAAAACTGGAAATCCATATGCAACAGAATGAAATTAAACCCCTATCTCTCACCCTGCACAAAACTCAAATCACAATGGATCAAGGACCTTGGAATCAGACCAGAGACCCTTCATCTTATAGAAGAAAAAGTAGGTCCAAACCTTCAACTTGTTGGCTTAGGATCAGACTTCCTTAACAGGACTCCCATAGCACAAGAAATAAAAGCAAGAATCAACAACTGGGATAGATTCAAACTAAAAAGCTTTCTCTCAGCAAAGGAAACTATCAGTAATGTGAAGAGAGAGCCTACAGAGTGGTAGAAAATCTTTGCCACTCATACTCAGATAGAGCACTAATTTCCAGAATATATAAAGAACTCAAAAAACTCTACACCAAGAATACAAATAATCCAACCATCAAATGGGCTAAGGAAATGAATAGACACTTCACAGAAGATCTACAAGAAACCAACAGATATATGAAAAAATGTTCAACATCTCTAGTAATAAGAGAAATGCAAATCAAAACTACCCAAAGATTCCATCTCACCCCAATTAGAATTGCAATTATCAAGAACATAAGCCACAATAGGTATTGGGAAGGATGTGGGGAAAAAAGTACACTTATACATTGTTGGCGGGGTTGCAAATTAGTGCGGCCACTCTGGAAAGCAGTATGGAGATTCCTCAGAAAGCTTGGAATGGAATCACCATTTGACCCAACTATTCCACTCCTTGGCCTATACCCAAAGGACTTAAAATCAGCATACTACAGAGATACAGCCACATCAATCTTCATAGCTGCTCAATCACCATAGCCAGATTGTGGAACCAATCTAGATGTCCTTCAATTGATGAATGGATAAAGAAACTGTGAGATACATACATACATATATATATATATATATATATATATATATATATATACACACACATATATATATACACAATTGAATATTACTCAGCCATAAAGAATGATAAAATTATGGCATTTGCAGGCAAATGTATGAAATTGGAGAATATCATGCTGAGATAAGCCAATCTCAAAAAAACCAAAGGACGAATGATCTCGCTGATTAGCTGATGAAGACACATAATGGGGGGTGGGAGGGGTTAGTGTTAGTGTTAGTTTTAGGGTTAGGGTTAGAGAGGAGGGCAAGAATGGAGGAAGGAAGGAGTGTATAGAGGGAAAAGAGAGGTGGGAAGGGTGGGGTAAGGTAAAAAACAACAGAATTAATCAAACAACATTACCTATGTAAATTTATGATTACACACATGGTATGTCTTTACGCCATGTAGAAACAGAAACAACATGTATCCCATTTTTTTACAATAAAAAAAAGAAATAGTTCTAACCTTGACATGATCCAAAAGACATGTACTGACATGCTTCACTTTTCATAGATTATTTGTTAGCACTGGAGGCACTGTAGCAGTCAGATTTTCAGGTTCATGTCCTAATGGGCCAGTTATCATTAGTGCCTTCCGTTTTCATAGAGGACTTTCCTAAACTTAGTCATGTTAGAAGATCCTTTGCTCACCTGGAATGCCTGAATTGTTGACTCATTAGTGCAAAACTCACTGGTATTATTGGTAGATATATTTGGTCCTGAAAATTAATAAACATTTAATATCTAGGAAGTAGGGAGGAGTGTATTAAATTTTAAAGGGGAAAAAGAACTCAAGTTATATTTTGGTATAACAACATTTTTTCAAAATATGACTTAGAGAGATGCCGATTAATTTGACCCAGTGGATTCCTCCTGCCTCTTTTTTTCTCTACACATTTTTTTTACCTTTTGGATTAAAATTATTTGGATAAAAGTAAAATTTCTTTCTATTTTCTGAACTTCTCATGTAAAAAGTCATTGCTGTCAGTTTATAATTTGGATTCTGTAGAAAATTCGTAGGAAAATGAGTAAGGTATTATAGAAGTTGTTGGATTATTTTATCCCTGGGAAGTATACTCTTATTTATATGAATAATCAAGAGGTAGAAATGGGCAAAAATGGACAAAAATGCAGTTGCATTTTCAGTGGCTGGAAGGAGAGAGAAAAAGATGAGATGTTCATTTCAGCATCTAGGAGGCTTATCATTATTAATGCTAAATTATGGTATGTAATAAATGAAGATAATTTGATGGAAGGAAAAGCTTTTCTCTCAGTTGAGCTTTTAAAACTATCTTTCTGAGATGTTCACTAGAGCACTGTGTAATGGGAGATTGTTTCTAACCGCATCTCTAGACTCTGACTCAATTTCGTGAATATGATTACTTATGAGAGAGAACTTGAGCAACTCAGAGTGGGTAAGTGGTTTCCAAACAGACAGTCAATATCAATTAGTGCGACATGAAATCAATTTAATGATTCAGTAGATCTTGACCATCACTTTTGAAAATGAAATGGAATATAATAAGATAAAAATCAGATAAAGACAGACTGTATTAGACTAGAATTGGATACAATCAGAATAGATCAGGGGTGTATGTGTGTGATATTTTGTGAAGTGCTTACTTCAGTTGTAAGCATGCTTGTGTATGTGTTCTGGGTCTTGATATAAAATGTGCCTCTTAATATGTTGTGACTTAAAAATACTTTGAATTTGAAAAATGCAATGAAAGAGACCTAACAACTATAAATATATTTGCCATCTGTTTAAGTCAAATCACTCTGGCTAATTTTCTACTGTTAACTGAACAGAAAAATGAATGGACTTGATGCCTTAACAGGTTTATTCCTCATAAAAGTATTTATTTTGGCTTAGCTGTATTCTTCCATCCTACTTTTACTCTGGATGAAAATAAGAATATGAAACCAGTTTCAAAGTCAGAATTTTTCATTGCCCTGTAGGATTATCTCCATTCTGAATCATTTGGACAGATGTACCTTGTTGGTCTGAAATCTCTTTTATTGGGTGGCTAGTTCTTCATGCTTTATTTATATCATAATCACACAGTGTACACATTACTGATTATTCAGCTTGATGTGGGTATGGAGGGCAGTTTTTATTACTCTGAAAACCAGAAGACTGCATAATAGAGATGTAGTTTGTGAGCTATCAGATATTTCCGACTTGACTGTGGTAGAAAAACCCTAAAGTGACTCCCAAATATATCCCACCTTCTAGTATTTCTGGCTTTAGATAATCTGTTCAACTTGAGCGACATGATTCTTACTCATAGAATACAGCAACAATGAGGGGGTACCACTTAAAGTATAGAAGATTGAGACTTCTGTCTCGCTTGCAGATCCTTAGCATTGCCTTCTGAGCTTGCACAATTTGATGGTAAAGTTTTCATGTGAGAAAAGTCCACATTGAAAGGAACCAGGGGTGGCTTCCAGGCAATAGCCAGCAGGAACCTGAGTCCCTCAAGGACCACACGAAGAACTCTGCAAGATCTAAATACTGCCAGTAATTGGATGAGCTCAGAAGTGTGTCCTTCTCCAACTGAACCTTTAGGTAAGTCCCCAGATCGGCCCAACAACTCAATTTGTCTTGAGAGATTCTTAAACAATGACCTACCTATGACAGTCAAATTCATAATTCACAGAAATTGTGTGATAATAAACGTGTCTTCTCTTAAGCTGCTAAACTTCGGCATAATTTATTATATAGTTATTGATAATTAACGCATTGGTGTGTACTCCCATTCTCAAACAGAGTACATTTGGCAATTTGTAATTATTTGCAAATGTTTTTGTTTCCCATAAAGGCCAGATATGCTGCTAAACATCACACAGCACACAAGACAGCCTTCTAATGCCAAATAATTTTCTAATCCAAATGTCAATAGTGCCAGGGTTGAGAAACCATGATCTAGAGTGTATTTCTGTACCTTTAGATTCTAGATCCCATATTCCACATACTTTTTCTACTGTCTACTAATGAAAGGAAATTCTTTGTAAGTACATTTCTGGGAACACTATTGTAGAATCAATGGTATTTCAGAAATTTTTCAAGGAATAACAATATTTTTTTTTCTTTAGAAATATACCAGAAATAAAAGTGTGAAATGTGTCTACATTAAATTTTTTTTTTTTATTGCAGAGATCTGTCCATTATGAAATGTATGGGTGAGCTAAAAGCTGACAATAAAATGCCCAGATGAGCTAGAGAACTTTTACATATTAATCTCTCTATGGTAACACCTGAGCAGCCAAATTTATCTTCCTCTATATTTGGCAAGTTCCACTCCCCCCTCAGGCTAAGTCTCATTATGCCAAGTTCTATCTTACACTGAAATGGTTGACGTGCAATGAAAGGAGCTCCTAAAATCCTGGTGGGTGTGTCTGTAACTTTTACACTCAAACTAAAGTGCTTCATGAATAAATCAATGCAGTTGTCACTGAGAGAAGGCATATGGTCTTCCAGGAATTAAACTGTAAGCAGCCAGTTCACATTGGGTATGGCTAGTATGTTTCATTTATGACCTGTCCTGTCAGAGAAACAGCCTAATTTGTATCACTCACAAATTGATGTATTTCCATTACATAAAATCAATCTGAATGGTAAGAACAAAAACATTGATATGTTTGTGCTTTCTGTCTTCTTCAGAGCAATAATATAATTACCAATTATCATTATTATTATTATAATTAGGTAAGGAAACAAGAGTGGTAGCAGATATTCCATGGAAGAAATAGATTCTCAAGTCAAAGTCAAGAATTGTTATACTCAGGTTACCATAAACACACAGACTCAGCATTGCCACAAGCCTGTCTCCATCGAATAAGCTATGTAGCCTGGACTCTAGACTACCCATAGTAACACTTCATTTCATCCCCCACAGACTAGGAAATGCTGGTTAAGAATATAACTGCCAGGGTCTGTTACTCTTCATGAACATTTCCGGCTTAATTTATTTTGTAGACTATAGACAGGTGAAAGATTGAGGCCACATGATCATGAGTAATTGTGATTGACAAGCACAGATCTGAAAAGATATGAAAGTGCACAATGTGCAAAGTTTTTTAAAAAAAAAAAGGTAGTTTATAATTTCTTCTCATTTTTTCTTCAGAAACTTCAATGGCTCCTTATTTCCTGTAAAATTTTTAATCGCTGCCTGTCATTTAGTGAATTTTACTCTAATCACTTATTGAATATAAATATTACTTAGTACTTCCTCTCTTGAACCTTTACTTAAGTCCATTTCAACCAGACTCTTTTCTCCTTCTTATGTCTGTCTCACAGCTCATGGGGTTCCCTACACCTGAACTAACCTTTTCTCTTCCTGTACAAATCTTAAGCATCTTCAAAAGTTAATATTTCTCCCTCCAATGATACCATATTAAATCTCCAGCAGTATAGTTTTCTCTAAAATCACAAATGTTGTTTATTTATGTGTTTTGTTTTGTGTTACAGATCTGAATTCTCTTTGCATTTCTCAAGTATAACAAATGCAAAGCACTTAACAAAATTTTCAAACATGGATTTTTATTGCTCAGTTATCACATCTATATTTTTAATTTGATTGGCTTGACTTGATTATTTCTTCAGTATATCATTCACAGTACAAAAATCAAATAAGGCTAATAGAAGCACTTATATGATAATTAACTCAGTGGCCTATAGAAGCACCTTCCTATCACGCATCAACCCTAAGCCTGGCATTATCTAAATAACATACTGATCTTCTTTATTTCTTTTTGGTCATAAAATATGACTAATTCTTCTCAAAGATGCCTTTGACTTTGATCTAAACTGTTGAACTTCCTGAAAGAGGTTTTTTTTCCTAGGACAGGAAAGGCAATGTGGTTAGTGTGCAATTGCTGTGATGTGAGGGGAAACGAAATTAAATTTAATTAAGCAGTTTTAATGACCGAAATGTTAATACTGCTCTAGTTTATAATATCCAGCCTTAATGTATGTTTTGTCTGATGAATTCATAGTGCCTCTCAACCTTCATTTGCTTCTACTCTGCTGCCTGTCAAAGAAGGAAGTCGAATGGTTCAGAGGTATGAATAAACAATTCTCCTTCTTGTATAATGTGTTTATTTATGGCATATTTGTCTGATGATAAAATAGAACAGTAAGAAAGAATAGCATTAATCCTGAAAAATAAGGCATAAAGAAGCTCAAAATGAAATGAAGGAAGAGAAAATAAACATGAATCAGATTATTATGCTTTCTCATTAACTCTTATTGCAATCTTGTAAATGGAAGTAAATACCCTAGCATGCTTAGAGAACTGAATGCATTCAATTACCTGGACTTACCTGGAATGTAACAAAATATTATATGTTATAGATAGAAATTTAGGTTTATTCTTATTGCTTTGCCATCTTATCCTAATGATACCAGGCAATTAATACTAATGGCATCAAGACAACAAGTATTAGATCATAAATATTTTATAAATTGCAGTGCCAACTATTTGTTGGTACCTGTTTTGTGCATTTGCCTCTTACAAAGAGGAGTTTAAATATGTGACTCTCTAAAGAGAATTGCACAAGGAATCTTCTTTTGATTTCAGGAGAAATATCCAACAAATATGATATTAAAAAAAAGAAAATTAGTTGTATTTTTTTGTGTGGGAGACAATAGTTTTTTTAAATACATAACTCTTCATTTAAATGAGTAACTTACTTTAAATCCAGTCTATTCAGTACTATTTTCTCTTTTGGAAATTATAGATATCTGGTTGATAAGAAACAGAGGACAATCAGAGAGAGAATTTTGTACTTGCCTCACATAATATTATATGTACTAAATGTATATAGTGATTTTAAAAAAAGAGATTTAGCTTTGGAGAAGTAGATAGATGATGAGGAACTGGGAAAGCGCCTGGAAGAAGAGACACTGGAGGAAGAAGTACGGAACGACCTTGACAGAGAGGAGCACTTTCAAGCAGTGACTCTCACTCTGCCTGCACTAGGATTACATGGGATGACTAGGAAAGATGTCAGTTGCTGGGCTACTCCAAACACACTGCATCAAAAACCTTTCAGGACTTGACAGAAGTATCCAAATAGATAATAGACACATTTGATGATCTGAGAAATTAAAATTGGCACTGAATAACGGAAAGTATATATCTTTTTATATTTATAAGTATAGTACGAATGTGTTTAAAAGCACCAGGGAACTCATCTTTGGGCCTTCATTCA
The DNA here is from genome assembly GCF_902686455.1 of Sciurus vulgaris. Lineage (NCBI taxonomy): Eukaryota > Metazoa > Chordata > Mammalia > Rodentia > Sciuridae > Sciurus > Sciurus vulgaris. Next base: position 62,374,810 of record NC_136469.1, read on the forward strand.
TCTCTTCTTGCCTTTTAATTTCCCATGCTTACTTCATGGATCTCTGCCACCCTGGCTTCATCTGCTAGAGTTTACGAGGTAGAAGATTATCACATGACAAGCCCATGCTTTTACCTCTCTGTTGAAGAAACCAGCATTGACATTCTGAGTTGACATTCACCTAACTTCGATTTCAGATTCCTGGGGAAGGGATTCTTATTGGCTAACATTGGACAAAGTGCTCATCCCCGGTTTAATAAGTCCTGGCCAGCAAGAGAAAGCATGCTTAAAATTTTCTCAGAAATCATTCAAAAAGATATTGAACATATACTGTTTGACAAATACAGGACACAAAATCAGAAATAAAATCATGAACAATTAGGGATGAGGGAAGAATGTTCCCAAGGATGGCACATGAGTGTTGCTGGGACATATAACTAAAAACCTGTCTGCCCAAAGAAGGAAATAATGGCAAGAGTCTGATGTCCTACAAGAAGGCTTAGTTAAAGGTTACATCTGTGAAAGAGAACATAAAACGATTCTACCTTGAAAGAATATTCAGAATGAGGGAAACCTTTTAAGATATTTTATGACACTGAAAATATGTACAAATTATTAAATGTCTGCAATATGATTCTATTTAAGCCACATCAATGTTCATAGCTGCTCAATTCACAATAGCCAGACTGTGGAACCAACCTAGATGCCCTTCAATTGATGAGTGGATAAAGAAACTGTGGTATATATATACAATGGAATATTACTCAGCCATAAAGAATGATAAAATTATGACATTTGTAGGCAAATGGATGAAATTGGAGAATATCATGCTAAGTGAGATAGGCCGATCTCAAAAAGCCAAAGGACGAATGATATCGCTGATAAGTGGAGGATGACACATAATGGGGGGGAGGGAAGGGTTAGAGTTAGGGTTAGGGAGGGGGGCAAGTATAGAGGAAGGAACTACTGTATAGAGGGTAAAGAGGGGTGGGAGGGGTGGGGGAAGGGAAAAAATAACAGAATGAATCAAACAACATTGCTCTATGTAAATTTATGATTACACAAATGGTATGCCTTTACGCCATGTACAAACAGAGAAACAACATGTATTCCATTTGTTCACAATAAAAAAATAAAAAAATAAAAAAAAAAAAGCACAGGAACGGAAAAGATAGAGGAAGATATGCCAAAGTGGCATGAAGAATGCCAAGTCACTGGATTTCAGGTATTCTCTTCTCCAAATACTTCACATTTTTACAAATTTATACAATCAATACATAATATTTTATAAATAATAGGAAATAAAAAGATGAAATGAAATTTACTGTGCAGCTTGCTGGTCATCAGGCACTTGTGATGTTAAACAAGTCACTACTGTTAGGTCTGATAGCCACCAAAGAGGCAGTACTTGCTTTCAGTGTTTGCAAAACCACAGATCATTGACTTTCTGAATATTTATCTTCCGGAAGCCAATCATGGACACAGAACATAACTAGCACTTCCTGTAGGACATAGGCTAACTATTGAGATTATAATAGAATAAATACTCCTCAAGAATCCTTCTTCAAGATGCTGTGAAACTGCAGGTCTTTTTCCTAAATCAACAGAGTATGTGGGTTGACATCAATATAAAAATTACCTCTATTTAACTAAGCACATAAAAATATATCAACTATAACTTAGAGATTATTTATGCATGGCATTGGTTGCTCATGTGTCATTTGCATTTTCTTTTTATTAGGAGAAAATTGCAAGATAGCTGAGCAGTATTATTCTATCTCCCATTACAAAGGTAAATGGAATAAATATTATCTGCCATTGCAGAGGTAGCTATCATGTCGACCTGAGGCACTAGTGTATACAACTACATGTTCCTACCCAGAGTTTTAACTTCCGAGATAATTGCACAATGATACAAGAAATTTTCAGCCACTGCCTTGCCTGTTGTAGATGTGAGTGGCATTAGAGAGTCTCTGATGGCAATAATATTAAAAGCTGTGCTGCCCACAGATATTGGGGACACCTTTAGTTCTGCCTCCATTTTCTTGATCAATTCAGTTAGCTAGTCTTCCTGAGGATTCTGTGGAGTTGACATTGTTATTCTAAGCACAATTGATAGTGAAGGTCATTTAGTTTTGTATTAATATTAAATTAAATTCAATGATTGCTAGAATTCATTTTCACACTTACATATCTAACTTTCAATGTCTTGCTAACAATTTTCCTACTCATCTTGGGGTCTTAATGATCACGAAGAAGCCCTTTTCAGTTTTTTTAAATAGCATTTGTCATAAAACATGAATTTTAATAGTCAAAATGATAATTTACTTGGAAACACATGGTATACAAGATTCATGAAGTGTGTGAAGAAAAGTATGAAGAGTTGCAGGAGGACATAAAAGAAATACCAGATAAATAGGAGGAATTGGATAAAGTTGAGTACACCTCATTTCAAAATCACGAAAGGATTTTGTGATAAAAATTGGTCACTTGCTTCTAATATTCAATAGAAGAAAAAAGACTTCCTGTAGTGAAGGCAATTATGAAACTAAAAAAATATGGACAAGAACCTTGTAATTAGAGATAAAATCTTGCTAAATAATTGAACAGTACCATAATAATTTAAAGTGTGGTATAATGATAATAAAAGAAATAATACATAAAGACTAGAACCATATCTACATATAAAGGGAAATTTTACTATAGGAAATGTATAAGTCTATACAGACAGACTGGTCATAAATTTTATTTGATAAGGAGGAGATACATTCCTACCATGTCATACTCTGAGTCTAGGTAAAATAAACATCTAAAATTGAAAAAATCTTACAACTTTATGAAATACACAATATTATGCCAAAAAAAGTTTGAACCAATACTTTAATAGTATCAAAATTATTAAGAAAATTAACTTCTATATTAGAGAAGATAGCCTTAATGATGAAGAACAGATCAAAAGAATATATTCATGCTATATAATAAGGAAATTAATTAATATTGAAAACTTATGAAGGACTTTTGCCAATGAATTTGAAGAGTAGTAAAATGGATAACAATAACAACACTTAACTCTCAAAGATTAAAAACCGGGCTGAGATTGTGGTTCACTGGTAGAGCGCTTGCCTAGTACTTGTGAGATACTGGGTTTGATTCTCAGCACTACAAAAAAATATAAATAAATAAAATAAAGGCGTTATGTTCATTTACAACTAAAAGTACTTTTTAAAAAAAATGAGGAGACAGTTATCATTACCCTATGTACATGTATGATTATACAAATGGTATAAATCTACATCATGTACAACCACAGAAATGAAAAGATGTGCCCCATTTGTGTATAATGAATCAAAATGCAGTCTGTAAAAATAAAAAAAATTAAAAATGACAAACCAAAATTGCTTAAGAAATAAGAAAATATTCTCAAATTCAGAAAAATTCATCAAATACCATTCTATTCTCATGATAAGAGTAAATATTAATGAAAATAGAAAGTGTTACTGAGAATGTGGGAAAATGGTAACTTTCATACTCTGTTACTGGGAGTGTCAATTAGTACAACCAATTCAAAGATCAATTTGTCAGTATCTAATAATGTTGCCGATGTATGGATTCTGCACCCTAGCACATGTATCTCTAGAATAGTGCGTCTTATAAGTTTCTAAGCCCAACTCACTGTAAGAAATTCATTTCAATTGGCATTTAGAATGTGTGTCTATAATACGCATATACACATATATATACAGATTCATAAAACAGAAGGTGCTTTTATTCTATCATGTACTTTGATATTTTTATTTAATATTTACTTAAACATCCATAATTATTACCTCTCGTCTTAGCTTTCTGTCACTATAACAAATACTCCAGGTAACCAACTCACAAAGAGGAAAAGTTTATTTTGGCTCAGTTTTGGGGTGACCTATTGGTCCTGTTGTTCTTGGTCCTGAGGTGAGGCATCACAACATGGCCACAGTGCAGTGGTGGAGCAGAACCAATCACCTCATGGCCAGGAAGAGAAAGAGGGGAAGAGAACAGGCGGTGTTTTTCTCTCCCAATCAAGGACATGTCCTTAATGACCTGAAGTCCTCCTACTTGGCCCCAGCTTCCCTATAGCATCACACTTAGCACCAAGTCTTTACCACATGGACATTCAGGGAATACATAAGACCCAAACCATAGTATTTTGCCCTGGCCCACAATAGTTCAGATCCATTTCATAGTGCAAAATTTAAACAGTTTTCCCCAAGTTGCCACTTAACTGTCTTAACTCTTCCAACTTTGCTCAAGAGTCCAAGTCTAAAAGCTCCATCAAGACTCAAGTCAATCCTTTCGCTATGAGCACCTGTTAAAATCAAGGAGTTATATACTCCCAAGATACAATGATAGGATTGTCCCTGGATATACATTCCCATTACAAAAGTGAGGATATAGGGCAGTAGAAAGAAACTGGTCCAAAGTCAGGCCAAAATTCAGCAGGGCAAATATTAAATCTTAAAACTCGGGCATGTGGAGTACGCAGTGGTGGGATGTGGACTCCCAAGGACTTGGACGGCCTCAGTTCTATGGTCTTACTGGTTGCGTCCCACATGGCCACTCTCCCAGGCTGGCTTTGCATGCTGCCTGTAGTTTCCCTCAACAGGAGTTTCCTGGCCTCTCTTTCTCCCTGGGGTCTCCATTGTAGCTTGGATGTTGCTCTCACAGCTGTACTACATTTGACCCCCACTATGAACTGCTTTCAAGGATTCCAACACTGCAACACCTGTAGAATTTGCTTCGTGAGACACAATTTGAAAAATGCAAAAATGTATCCCTAAATATAAACATGAACAGCAGGCAGAAAACTGTTCCCCTAAATATGTCTACAACCTAATTCTGTGAGCATGGTGCCTTCCATGGCAAAGGAAAAGTGCAGATATCACTCAGAACCTTGAGATACAGGTTCCTGAATTATCCAGGTGTGCCCAATAAAATCATATGAATCCAAAACATACTGAGAACTTTTCTGAGCTTCAGAAAATCATAGAGATGGCAGCTTGAGAAGGACTTGATCCTTCATTTCTGGTTTTGAAAATGGAGGAAGTCAAGCATGAGCCAAGAGGCTTCTTGAGGCTGAAACAAGACCATGAAACTCTTCCTTCCCAAGAACTTCCAGAAGTAACTAGTCTGTGAACATCTTGACTTAGAAGAGACCTACGTTGGACTTCTGAACTCCAGAAATATAAGGCAATAAGTTCATTGCTTTAAGACAATCTGTTGTTATAGAAGGAATATAAAATCAAAAAATCCAAAATGTGATGTGGGTATATAGATCATATCAATAGTTATAATGCAATGATCATAAATATATGTGATCATTTTTGATTATTTTAACTTCAATTTAAATGTCCATTATAAGAGAATAAATGAATAATAGTACATTTATGTTCAATATGCCATGTATCATATCAAAACAAAATGAGCCAGATGTATCAACACATTAAGATCCCCCCAACATCAACTTCAATGATCAAAGCAACATAAATGCCTCAGTTTTTTTATCCATTCATCAGTTGAAGGGCATCTAGGTTGGTTCCACAATCTAGCTATTGTGAATTTAGCTGCTATAAACATTGATGTGGCTGCGTTACTGTAGTATGCTATTTTTAAATCCTTTGGGTATAAACTGAGGAGTGGGATAACTGGGTCAAAAGACAGTTCATTCCAAGTTTCTGAGGATTCTCCACACTGCTTTCCAGAGTGGCTGCACCAATTTGCAACTCCACCAGCAATATTAAAGTGTGCCTTTTTCCACACACCCACACCAAAATCTCGTAAAGAAACTGTGAACTGTGATATATATACACAATGGGATATTATTCAGTCATAAAGAAGAATAATATTATGGCATTTGCAGATAAATGGATGGAATTGGAGAATATCATGCTAAGTGTAATAAGCCAATACCAAAAAACCAAAGGACGAATGTTTTCCCTGATAAGTAGATGATGATATATAATGGTGGTGGGGGATGGGGTGAGAGAAGAATGGAGGAACTTCAGATTACGTAGAGGGAAATGAGGGGGTGTATGAAAAAAGTTGGAATTAGACAGACATCATTACCCTGTGTACATGTATGATTACACAAATGGTATGAACCTACATTGTGCACAACCATAGAAACGAAATAATGTACCCCATTTGTGTACAATGAATTAAAATGCAGTCTGTAAAAACTAAAAAAATTAAAAAAAAAACAAACAAATAACAAATTCATTTCCATACCATATATGAAATTGGTTTGTTAAAATTAAAAACACTATATATTACATATGGATATTTACATTTAGTAAAAGTCACTGGAAAATTCACTGGAAAAAAACAATTTATTATAATTGTTGCTACTGTGAAGATAGGACAGGAAGTGGGTATGAAGAGGATTACAAAGATAATTTCAAATATATCTGAAATAACTCAGGTTTTAATTTTTAGAATCTTAAAATATGTGAAAAAATTTAAAAATAGAAAAAAAATGGAAGGAAGGATGGGAACAAATATTTTGAGACCAAGGACCCTGAGATTAAGCTAAAACATACTGTGTTTATGAAAACTTATGCAAATTACTTGGGTCCTCTGAATTTTAGTTTTCTATACCTGTAAAACAAAGCTGTAATAATTTTCATTCAGGCTATTAGAGAAATTCAAAGAGATCATTTATGTATTATAAATAATAAAAATTAAATCCTGGTACATGTTATACTTAATAGATATTAGTAGTTTTTCTTTCCCCAGTTTTGTACCTGATTCTTCAATGTATATCTGTCAGAGATAGGGGGAGGAATGAACTCTAAATAAAAGTTGTTCAAGAACTACTTAACCTGATTCACAGAGACATGTGGATAACTGAATTTTATTTTAGCTCTATAATAATATATTCAGGAAGGGATCAGCCCAAGCTATAAACGTTTGGAGTGATTGAGAGTGAGAATGAGAAATTTGTTCAGTTCTTTCTTTTCTGTATACTCTCCCTTAACAATCATATTGCATATTGCTTTCTAGACGAGGTTCACCTGGACCAGGTATTGGGCTCTCCAGCCTGAATCTAGTTGAGACTTTATCTTGAACCTTTGAGCTATATTTGCCCTGGAAAAGGATAGTTAAATATTCAGGTTCTGATCTTTATTATTTTAGACTAATAATCCATATTTTGACAAACTGAAATGCTCATAATATTACCTGTTGTAGAATTTTGATAAATTCTATTATATATTCCCTCTAATGATGAATAAAACTTGTTTTATTGTTTTATCTGTCTTGCCTTCCTAGTGATGCTCAAAGATATAGGAGACTATTGTAATTATGAAAATATGAGGCCAGTATCCAGTATTTCTAATCTTTTATCCTTCTATGTCTCAGTACCTCTTAACTCACCATTTTCCCTTAGCTGTACTGACTAATTCAGTAATGGGATGTAGCCTCCAGGGATATAGCCTCCAGTAATGTTATGATGTTAGTTGGGCTTTTGGGATATAAGATTCTTTATATTGTACTGACCATGAAAATATAAAGTTATGATATTTATCATAGTCATCTAGAATTTTAGAGGGGTTTTTAATTTAGCCAAACTCTGGGAAGAAGAGTCAATCAGTGGCAAATTTAACCCTGTATATCAAGCTAAAATCGACCAGATCTTTTTCTTGCATGCTTAGTTACATACAAAAATACAAATACCTTATTTTTTTTTTTTACTTTGGACAGTTTAAATAGGTGTGTGTGTGTGTGTGTGTGTGTGTGTGTGTGTGTGTCTTTGAAGTGAACATAAAACTCTTTTCTTATGGAATATGGCAACCAAAGAATTTAGCCTGATAGCTTCATGTATTTGCTTTCTGCTGCTATAACAGAATATCTGAGACTGAGAAATTAATAAGGAGCAAGGAATTATTTATTACAGTTCTGGAGGCTAGAAATTCCAATATTAAGGTGCTAGCATCTGGTGAGGGCTTTGCAGCTCTGTCCTGAGATGATCGGTGCCACAGCAAACATGCTAGCTCGAGACTTTCTTCCTCTTCTCATAAATGACTAATTCCATCATGGTGTCCCATCTTCATGACCTCATGTAATCCCAATTACTTCCAAAAGCCTCACCTCCAAACACTATCAACTAATGAATTCAGACATTTAGTTTCTAACCATAAATTTTGTTGGAAGCATTCAAACCATAGCATAGCACTACAGTTCATAAAATCTTTCGGGACTTGTGGATGTATTCTAGTAGTATTGAGTGATGTCTGATTGATACTTGAGCTCTCCATTAAGATTCAAATATGAGTCCTCTCTTAGCTCATTCCATCCCTTCTTTCTACTCTGGATCTTCATCTTGCTTTCTATAAATGCGTATTCCTAGAGGGTTAGAAGTGAAGACTTGCCAATAGAGTCAGTTAAATTTTGTTTCCAAATCAACAGTCTAAGTAGGATTCATTAGTGATGTGTTATGCTTCACATATTGAACCTTCTGGTACTTCTGATTGCCTAAAACTTTCTTGAGAATATTGTCCCCTAATTTATTTGCTTATTATTCAAGAAGTAATAAACTTGCTTGAAGAATTGTGGGGTATTTCTTGACAGGTCAAAAGAGTGTATCTGAAAATTATTTAGTAATAAAGTGTATGAATTTAGAAACAACAGATGTTTCACTGAAAAATGTAGGGACTGAGAATAAGCCACAGAAGGAGATACAATTATTTCCCTGAAACATGACTAAGAGTAAACTAAGGGTTAAATAGTTGTGGAAGCAGTTGAATTTAGAGGGAAGAGCCAAAACCCATGGAGAACCTTATTCAAAAGGACCCAATCAAATTTAATCAAGAATATCTGGCATAATCATAAGGAATAAAACAACAAAATACACTTGTTGCTATTTCTGATATTCTTCCAGCTGCTTTCATGTATGCAATTTTAAATGACTTTCACATGGACTTCCCACCCTCTGATAAAGAATCCTTTTTTAGGGGCTGGGGAGATAGCTCAGTCAGTAGAGTGCTTGCCTTGCAAGCATAAGGCCCTGGGTTCCATCCCCAGCACTGCAAAAAAAAAAAAAAAAAAAAAAAAAGAATCCTTTTTTATATTCCAATCAGCATGTGGTTTATATGTACCTCTCACCTCGTTACGTTTTCTAACCACTGCTTTATCCCTTTCTGGACTTCCTACTCCTGGCGTGGCCTAACGTACTTTGGTTTCATTCTCCCATTTCCTGGGTCTGGAACTAGGTCTTTTTCCAACAATTTTAGGACACAAGCGGGGTTGTTTAATCATTCAGTTAAATTCCTACATAGTCTGAAGTTAGTGTAGATCCTCACAGGATTAGGCATTTGGTCCTCCAAGATCGTCACCCCTTCAGATGCCTGCCTCAATTGGGGTCATTAGGATTTGAGCACTTTCTGGCTGCTTAAACACTTAGGAATCACCACAACATTCCTCACAGATTCAATGATTTGCTGTAATAACCCACAGAACTCAGTAAAGTACAATATTTATGATCGAAGTTTTAATATAAAAGATAGAACTCAGGCGTAGTCAAATGAAAGATACATAGAGCTAGGTGTGGGGTGTGGTGGTATTCCATGCCCTCTTCAGGTGCAGAACCCTCTCAGAACATCAGTGTGTTCACTAACAGAGAAGCATCCACTGGCCCCCAAATCTCACTACTCTGAGTTTTTAGAAAGGGTTTTATTAGAAAATAATGACTGGCCATTGGTGAATGAACTCAATCTCCACTCCCATTTCCTGGTGCTTGCGGTGGTGAGGTTAAAAGTTGTAATGCTCTAATCAAATGATTGGTTCCTTTGGTGATCAGACCCATTCTGATACTATCTAGGGCTCCTACTTGAGCCCATTCATCAACAAACTCAGGCATGTTTCAAAGGAGTTTCTTAGGAATATCAAAAGACACTCAGGTATCAGTTTTATGGGCTCTGTGACAGAAATATGAAACAAAAAACAGCTATATTTTTTATTATACTACAAGATCTTTCTCTGAAGTTCAAGAGGCAACATGTAGATCAATCAGAACCTCCATTTCACCCTCACACATGCTTCGTTTTGCTTGCACTTTCTTTTCTGGGCCAGTCAAAACACTGTCTCTGAAAATTATTTAATGTTGCATGGAATGATTAGTCATTTTAAATGGAAAATATTTATTTATAACCATCATATAAAATCTAAATGTAAAATTCTTCCCAATATTTACGATCATTCTATTTGCTAACCAGTATATGTAGCTGTACCTAAGCCCGAAGGATTGCCCCAGTCTCTTCACCTTGGTTGCAGATGTTCCTGCCTCTCCTTTTTGTATGTTATTTGCCTGTTATGGTTTCACTTGTTCAGTTTGTGTTTCCATAGTCACTGCTGTAATGCCTAATGCCTTTAGTTCCAAAAGTTGATTATTGACTTGTATTACTGAAGATGTTAGGTGGTAATAAACAATCACAAAACTCAGCAGCTTAATAGAACTAAATGCTCTCTACCTCTTGCTTCATGTCTGAAAGACCAGCAGGGACCTCTCCTCTCTACAGTCACTGGGAACCTAGACCTTCACTGGGTCATCCTGGCACCTGTTTCTCAAGTTGCCCTAGCAGAGGGAAGAGAAACTGGCAACCCATGCGTTGACTCGTAAGAACTCTGCCCAGAACTAACGGGTCTCATCTGCTCACATTTTATTGACTAAAGCCCCATGAATCTCTCTTGAATTAATTGCAGGTACCATGATCATATCAGGTTTTGGTAGGAAATCCAAACATATAATCCATTTTCCTGGAGAGATTTTGACCAGTTTAAAGGATTTTTTTTTCCATGAGTAGCCCCAAACCATCAGAAGTTTTAATAATGAGCTTAATGGACTTACCCTTGGTTTGATGCTTGCCAAGACTCTGAGTTTTAATTGGTATTTTTAATGCAAAGTATTTCTCCATTTTATTTTTTACTGTTTGGAGTGTAGAAGCAGTTTTGCTTCCAACCCAACAAATCCCTGATTTGTGAACTCTTCCTAGTTTCTTTAAAATTTATTTTCTTGAGCTTATCTTCTTCTTCTGATACTTGTCAAACGCAGCCAATAACATTCCTCACACACTGTTAATAATCTATTTTTCCATCTCTTTTCCTAGGACTGCACAAGCTGGCTTTCAAGGAAGAGTAGAAAATTTACAAAATATTTGGCCCTGGGTAACACAGACCATTCTTTCAGACTCCTCTATTAGTCCATCAGCTATGTCCCTCTTTGCCACAAGTCCCTATACATGGAAATGTTTTAGTTCTGTTATTACAGCATCATGTCATCAATTTCTGTATGAATTATGATTGTCACTGTGGTGGGAGTAATATTATATGCATCAATGGGTTCCTTTGTCTCCCGCTTCTAAGAGTGTTCATGAGTAGAAGTCACTGGAAGGAGACTGGAGGATAAAAGGAAAATAGGATTCAGTGTACTTCTCTCTAAAGATCACTGAAGGTTGAATGGATCTCTACTGAAGGCTACAGCTCCTATCAGGCCCTCTCCACATAACTGCCATCCAAATTCTAGTTATTAACCCTCTCTGCTTGCTCTTTCAGCTCTAAAGGTCATAACATATCTCTAGAATTAGAACTCCAGCATCATCTCTGGTCAGTTTCCCTAACTTTGGAAGTTCCCAACTTTGTAAATACTTACTTCGTGTATATCTCTTCAATCACTTAGTTTGAGGAATTTCCTTTTAGTGCTCCAACCGATTATGTTATGTTCTAAGTAGCACATAATCTCCACATCTTTGTGGCTTAGCACAAGAAAAGTTTGTTTCCTTTCCAGGCCACCTACCCTCACGTGTGAGCAGGAAGCTCTGTTCCTCCAAGTCATTCAGCATCACAGGCCTCAGATTGGCTAGTGCTTCTGTGATCAACCAAGCTGTAGGGGATCTATGATGACTCATATGTGGTCTTTTTTCCTCAGCCTGCTTACATTTTTAACCTCAAAGGAGCAGCAGGACCAATCTACCATGCAACCAAAAGGATGACTTCAGAGGTAATTGAATAATTGCAAATTGTTCAAATATGGTTTTTCTGGAGCATCAAATTTTGATTAATTTAAGGCAAACATAACTCCTCTTAAGCTCATATGTGCCAATCATAAGAAAGATTACAATGCATACATGGAATATGATTCTATTTGTGCTCAGATAAACATCTGCTAGTATAAGAATTTTGTATAATTAGTCAAAAAGAAAAATGAATGACCACCAACAAATGACAATCGAATTGTGTTCATGTCAATTTATGAGTCTTCCACAACTGCTCAGCTCTACCTCAGTCCTTGGCTAGGGAGTGTCCATTTTCTTTGCTTTGCACCCAGAGCAGTCCCAGTGATTGGATTTGCTCTTCCATGTTCTTAAAACCCCACTTCGATCATCCCTGCATTTCCCTCCATTTTAACATTGCACATTGTCTTACCACCCCAAGCATGAGACAGGAGTTGCAACACTTACTCACATGGTATGAGATGAAGCAGTTCTAGCTTTTTAGTGAGAACCAATGTAATCCACTGGACTCATGGCAGTACTAGTTTCCCTCAAAGATAACTAAAAGAGGAAGTTAACAAAATGTAGAAAAACTGGGAGAGGAAACAGCACATGAAATGATCTTTGACCAAAGAAAGACAGGACATCATTTTCTCTTCCTCTCCCTGTAATTTAGAGATGGTTGGATTGTAGAGCCTCCAAACAGACTTTCTCTAAGAATAAGTAGTCAACTGCACTCTCCTGAACCCAGTGCTGTTCAGGAGCACACCACTTCAATCCTGCTTGTCCTTCACCATCTCAGTTCCCTTTATCCTCACTCTTAATTCCCTATTACTCTTCTGCCTCTCTCAATGCATTTATACCTAAGCTTTGCCTCAGGACTTATTTACTTAGGAACCTAAGCTCAGAAGACTAGAGATGGTCACAGACAGAAGATGCTCCAGAAGAAACATGGAAGTTGGATTTCTAAAAGGAATAAATACCTGGTTGTGTGGGTTGTTAAGTAGAGAGAGAAAAGTGACTGTAATGCAATAGCAGCATAATTAGTAACAATTTTAGTAGTGATTAATAGGATTGCTTGTTTTTCCTTGTTCTATTCTCAATTTATTTTCAATCTTACAATTTTGCCATTAGAGTTTCTTTCTTTTTCTCTGACACATATACTTTCATATATGTCTATAAAAGTCCTTGCTCAAGTTTTTTGGTGATAGATATACACTATTCATTAAAAGGCATAAGAAATGTTTAAATACTGAGATATCTGCAGATGAGGCCCCACTTAATAACATTTCAAGAGAGAATATCATTTGTGAACAGTTCGGCTCCAAAAAAGAAATTGAAATTTGTTTTGAATTAATCACTATTTCATCATGTTTCTTCTGCAACTGTCAATTGGCTTTGTTGGCACAAATCTGGCCGTTTTTATCTCATATTGATAGGTAGCATATAGATCTAAATTTTGGTGATAGGAATCTTCTAATGCCTGTATTCTGAATCAGGTCAAACTCATTTAAGAGTAAAAGAAAAAGAGGGTTCCAGGTACTAATTGAAATTAAACTGACTTTAGATGGATGAAAAAGTAGGGATTATTTATTTCACATGAAAATATGGAGATAAATGTTTGCTGGTGTTGGTTTCCATACCCAGGCCCTTCATATCTCCCTGTTGCATCACCTTAGCATCTTGACTGACACCACCCTCCCTCCCTAATGCAGCTAACCCATTTAGAGTTATTGACTAGATTGTCATAAAGTCACTCCTAACTGGAAGAGAGGCTGGACAAGGGACAGAACTCTTCAGCATCTACAGTAAAGAAGACAGTAGAGAAGATGATTAAATATGAGTTTTGGGCCACTTAATCTATAAAGTCTGTTGCAGATAATTTCATAGAATAATTAAAACCTGTCATAATTCTTATTTAAATGGTCTATTTTTACTCATTTTTTCTCACAAGAATTAAAGGAGATAGAGATTATTATTGTCTTCATTCTGTATAAGAAGAATTCCACACATTGAAAAACTTAAATGATTTGCTCAAGGTCAATGAGCAGGGCTCTGCTCATTGTACTCTGCTTCTGATATTTATTTTAAATGATGTCAAGAATATATTCATATGAAAACTATAATCTTTCCTGATGTCTGAATTCCTGTCTCTGGAAATACCTGCTACTGTACAATTTTAAAAAAATGTAAGCACTTTCAAATAATAACAGGAGTAAGTATTTTCTACTGGAAGGGCAAATACAGAAGATGCTGTTACTGTTCCATTAACACATTAAATGCCTTAGTTTCCCTAAGGCTGACCATTTTCTCCACTCATATTTTTTCTTGCTCTGTGATATGCCATAAACAAAATACTGTTAATTTAGCTCTCAAACTACTTGAATACTAGATCATAGAAATTAGTTTTGGTTCTTCTGAGCAATGAAATAAACAGGCTTTGTCTTAATGTAGCAACCACCTCTTTTCTTGTTTCATCTGTTTATAGTTATTGTTTTCATATTTTTATCCAAACATGACTTGTTTTCTATTTAGTCCTTTGTTGTAAGACATAATTGAAGGAAATATATTCACTAACTACATGGCGGCTTCTACTTCAGTTTTTCAATGACATGCATTTTAGAGTTTGTGAAACCCCAATTTACTTTACTTTATGCTGGTTGGTAGCAGAGCTTACCAAAGTGTTATGAGCAAAAACTGAATTTGAAGAGTACACCGGAGGAAAAAAGAAAGGAGAATTTGTCTTTGTTTTCTCATTCAGCATCAATTACTAAATGTCTATGTAGCACTGGCAATTATACTGAATCAAATTCTATGCTTCGCTAAGTCAGCGAATCTACAATCCTAGAAATGCCAGTCATTTTAGTGCAAGAGTCCATTGTGAATAAACCATTGTGATTCAAATAACTGGATTTTTCTTTGGAGCCAAAGATATAATGTTGTAACATGGAAATGTCTATTGGTAGGTTCTTTGTCTCACAAATTCAAAGAATGACATCCAGGGACACAAGGATGACAGTAAAGTAACAGGATTTATTAGTGTAATAGAAGGAAAGAAGAGTTCCTGAAGAGGGAGGGGTCCCAAGAGAAAGTTGCCAGCAGGTGTCTGTTTTCTAGGGGTCTGTAAAGGCCCTTCTAATGGCCTAAAGCATGTGATTGATGGAGCCTTTGTAAAGATTGATGCTAGCATCAACCACTTGATTTCTCCAAGCTATGTGTTTAATAGACCAATCAGAAGTGTATAACTTTAATGTCTTATTTACATAATTAAAAGAATAGGCCCAACCTTGTGGTTTGGCATATCTGTTGATGAAAGGAAACACTTCAGGTAAAGGTAGATTTTGGTTTTGCTAGGGATAGGGGTAGAGGTAGGGGTAAGTAAGTAAGAGGCATTGCAGTTGCAGCAGTCAGGGAGGCCTGGTTCCCCAGGCCCAACCTCTCCTTCCAGGATGGCTTGGTCTTCTTCCCTCTTTTGCTTCTATGATGCCGTTATCCTATCTGAGTATGGGTGGTCTACCTTTTGCCTCAGTGTTAGCAAGCTTCTAAGTCTAGATTTTAGAGCTTGCTCCTACATACAACTCTTTTTTTCAGTTTCCTTATATGAGTATTTGATGAAATTCTATATTTTAAATTTCCATTTGATCTACAAAACTTTTGTGATCATCTCACCATTTATGCTAATTGAAGTTTTTCAAAATGAATAAAGTATAAAATATTGTGTCAAGAATTATCAAGGTCCCTGATAACTCCCAAGGATGTGCTCTTTTATTTTATTTGTTATAATGTTATTATCTCCATTTTACCTTGACTCAGCAGCAAGTAGTTTTTATGTTGCCTGAGATAAAGTATTATTTCTATTAAAATTGCAATTGATCCTGTGTAATAACTACATTTTGAAACAGACCATCTCAGCTTTCTCTTGGCAAAGACTGTTTATATTTTAGAGTCTATATGGACTTACTGTTTGAATTCAACTTTTATTACATTTTAATTTTCCCAATACTGTAATGGTGTAAATTAACTAACATCTGATGTGCTTCAAACTTGCTATTAAGATTTGAAAAACAAAACTTTACTATGTTTGTGATAGTTGCAAAATTCTAGCTCTTTTCATGTTCAGCAATGCAATGTTGGGGATCTCAGTGCCATTCTCAGACATCTTTCTTATCTCTAAAACTGTGATGTCTGTCTCTGGCATGGCTTCCATTGGGTAGCTGTCAAGGTTGAATGAAATAAGTTAAGGGTAGACTTCTTAAGACAGAAAGCAAACAGTCCCATGAAGAAAAAGAGGCAAGCCAGTGGCTTTCCCAGAATTCTGAGGAGTGCTGGTACATCTTTCAGCAGCAAGGATACTTACTGAAAAATTTTGGGGAGAAAAATAAAATAATTTAAATTAAAATCAACATAAATGTATTATGGCATTTAAAATTCAAAACTTATAGGAATGTTTAAAATAAACTCCTCAAAAGTAAAAATGAGGAAAACCCTGTCTGGGCACTAAAACTCACTTTTTTCCCTTTATTCCCTTTCTTTAAAACCCATACCTTTCAACGAAGCGTGTGTATTTATTTTTCTCTATTTCTAAAGGGACTTGAGAAATATGCACATAAGTGTGCTTATATATGCATAATATGACATTCAATGTGACATTAATATTACCTTTGATCTTTCTGAAATTGTGTGCACTATATTAAAAAAAAAACCCTTCCCACTTCTGCACTTTACTACCTAATTCAACTTGCCATCCTCTCTTTTCTAGGTCACTGTAACTGCCTTTCAAATGACCTATTGTGTCCATTCTGGTTTCTTTCCATCCTCAGGCAAAATAGTGTTTTGGGAACTCTAATACAGTTAGGGAAATTTTCTTACTAAAAATCCATCTGTGGCTTTCCATTCTCACGGGATGAAGATTAAGGTCTTTTACATGTCTTCATGTGCCCACCACAGCCCATTCCCCACCACTTCCCCAGCCCTCCCTGTGTCTACTGCTCCCATCTTCTTTCAGGTCTTTGTAATGTTGAAACTCCGTCTTGCTATTGGACTTTTCCCATACTGCTCCCCACAGAAATGGTCTTCCCTCCCTTCATCGCCTAATGACTCCTCTCCTTGCTTGATCTCTTACATGAAAACTCAAAATACAATTTTAAAATATTTCCCTGCCCTCTCCAGTTAAGATAACCCCCACAAATAAGACCCATAACACCTCAGAGTGTCCTCTGTGGCCCTCAATACAATTGCAACCAAACATTATATAATAATTTCATTAAGATTTTCTTTACTGCTTTGTTACTTAGACTCCATAAGTCAATCTGATTTCATAACAACACGTAATAAAACTTTGTATATTTGATGAAAAATGAGGGAGTGAATACAACTATATTTTGCACAATGAAGTGTCATTTGAGAAACCTGCCATTTTTCTTAACATCTTCCAACTGCCAGGACTTTGCTGGAAGATTTTGGGAGAAAAATAAACTAGCTTAAATAAAAACCAATACATATTCTGAATGTTAAAAAAAAAAGATCTGTAAATTAGAATTATAATAATTTCCCTGACTAGTAATATTATCATATTGCACATTTCACTTATATCAAATTTTATTGCTAGCATAGTGTTGGATATACTGGACAATATAAATGAATTTTTAGACAAATGTATTCAGTGATACAATTTATAGGGAAATGAGTGGCTCTGTAGTTGATTTTAATTTGTTTATTGAGATGTTCTTTTATTAAGTTAGAACTATGTATATCCCACTTAGAAAGAGCGTATCACATTTTCATCTAACTTTTACACACTGTCATTTGAAGATGAAGAGCAAGCCAACATAAACTATTAATGATGTGTGGAAATGTAAAAAATTATGTTTTCTAATGCCAGGTGAGTAATTACCTTTCTAAGAAAATTAGACAAATTTGAAAAACTGAATTGCCAATATGATGATTTAGTTATGTGTGTGTTAAGCATCTATTATAGGTAAGAAATAGTGATAGGCACTATAGTGAAAACAAGATAAAGGAGAACTTTTGTTCTCAAGATTAGAAACCTAGAAAGAGAGAGCCACACTGATATGAAAAGTGCTACAGAATAATATTATGGGCTGAATGTTGTCCCTCCCCACCCCACCCCCCAATTCATATGTGGGGGCCCTTACCTCAAATACCTCATAATGTGACTGTATTTTAACATAAGGGCTCATAGGGTGTAAATAAGGTAAAACAAAGTGTTATGGGTGGGCCTTAATCCAATATGACTGGTGTCCTTATTAAAAAAAAAAAAAAAAAAAAAAAACGGAAAGAAAATCTTGTAAAGATGTTGGAAAAAGACAGCCACCTGCAAGTCTAGGAGGAGATCCATGGAACACATCAGGCCCTGCCAAAACCTTTTCTTGAAGTTCTCAGCCTCCAGAATGGTGAGGAAATCAATTTCTGCTGTTGAAGTCACCCAGTCTGTAGCACTTTGTTATGGCAGTCCTAGCAAGCTAACATACATAATTATAATAAAAATGTTTTGGGAGAACAGAGAAGAAAAAAAATTGGTTTCACTAGTGCTTTATAGTGGAGATAGTATCTCTATTTACTAAAATTCATGAGGACCTTCACAGCAAGATAACATTGTTTTCTGTGTCCATGAATCACTCAGCCAATATATCAAATTCAAATACTGCAATGTAACTTCAATTTTGGTAACACACCTGCTAAACCTAGGAGTTGCAAGTCCTCTGTATCACTTTCCTAAGATTGCTATAATAATTTACCACATACTTAGTGACCTAACACAATACAAATTTATTCTCTTATGGTTATGGAGGTTAGAGGTCTAAAATTAGTCTCACAGTGCTAAATTCAAAGTGTCAAGCAGACTTGTTCCTTCTGAAGTCTTTAGAGGAGAAACTGTCACCTGTCCAGGTTGTGGAGATTGCCTGCATTTCTTGACTCGGAGCCCTTTTTCAAGTCTATTCAACCACTAGGTTCCTTTTGCACATCTGCCACTACTGCCTTTGATCTTTTCTTCCTCCTAGGTGATTACTTAGTAGAATGCTAAACCCTAGTGCAGATAGTATTTCTTTTGCATCTCCACCATCCCTGCGTTTAGGTGTGATTATTATGCCTGTTATTGCTCTAGACTTTGAGTTTTTGTACGGGGCTTAAGTGTTTTGCCTAAGGCCATACCAATCCAGGATTTATACTCAGATCTGTTGGATCCAACACTTGACTAAAAGCTGTGTTCTGTTAGCTTCTTTGCAAATTTATTGCATTAATTGCAAGGCTACTCATGCTATACTATAGATCACATACTCTGTAGGGAATAAGCAATTTCTGTGAAACAATTTGTGTCATATTGTTAAGTCAAATTATTTTCCCTTTGTCTGATTGCCAAACTTGTATCTTACTAGGAATGGTACATGAAAAGCAATTGCTATTAGTTAAAATATGTGCTTTCTTATGTAAATTGAGGTCCTGAAAAACTCACATAGGAAAATGTAATCTCCAGTCTCATATCTTTGAAATTCCTGGTGAGTAGACAAATGCTACCATGTTTATAATATCCTCATATGCTTCTTTGTGTAAGTTGTGTTAATTTGTTTAGAAATAGTTCAGATTAGAAATACCCCATAGGTTTAATTCTGATAAAGGGAACAAGACAAAATATCATACTAACAGTTAGGTTTATTTTCCCCTCGTTTTCATCTTTTTTACTTTTAAACTCATTAAATGTCTGCAATTTAATATTTAATTCACAGTGCCATTTCTGGAAGCTTCCTGTGTATAGAAATATTTCTAATCAGCAAGCAGAATATCAGATTAAAGATTTTAAATCCTCCATCTGTGATATCTTAGTCTGAATGATGCTAATCTTGCAAGTTGCATTACTGCACATATATATTTTTAAAAAAGTCATCACCTTGCAAATTATCTTCTCATTTACAGCCCATAGAGGAGAATAAGGAGATGGACTGCCAGTCTTTGAGTGCTTCCCCGAGGATAAAGACTGCCAATTACATTCTGACCCACAGCACTGCAGCACAGCAGACAATAGAATGCAGAGCACTACCTCTCTGCCAGCAGACACCACTCCTTGACAAATCCTGCTACAATTGGCTTTTATGGATAACATTTCCCCAAAGAGCTGGAGTTTAAAATTTCCTAAAGCCAAGCCCACTGTGTATCTACTTCAATATGACAGACTCGACTGAAGAGCTAAGCAATAAAACCTAAACCAAATGGCATTATATTAGAAGCCATATATCAGATGCATAACTATGTTCCTCTCATCCTGAAAATGAAAAAATGAAAATCCATGACTACAGGTTGACTAACAAAACAAACACAATGAAGTTTGAAACATTACTGCCTTATTCATGGCTATAATTACATGTTGAGAGTTTAGAAACCTTGAAAAGTCTCTTTATGGTGTTGGAAACCAGGTCTTCTAAACTGAATATGTGGATGCACTATGGCTTGCCCCAATTTATCTCAAACATCTTCATGATTTACTTTGAAGGTTAAACTGGTAAATTACTTTTCCTGATTCCTGAAAGATCCTTCCTTTATATTCTTCACTGAATACAATATGGTTCATATTCATTAGGAAAAAGCAATAGGTTTCCAGGCAGAACATTTTACTGGAATGCATAAAGCACACATATTTGAGCATGTATTGAAAGAAGAGTTAGTAAGAATATTGTTTCCAATAAATCAGAGAATAAGAAACTATGAAGAACTACAGCAAGTTTTTCCTTTAGGAAACAATACTGTATAGATGCAAGTTGTATGTGTAACTAAAGTAAATGCAAAGTTAGTTTGGAAAAATAATATAACACTAACTTCTTTCATAAATGTAGGCAAATTGCCTGAGTTAACCCCAAGAGCATTGTATTTACTTTTAAATTATTGCCTTTGTTATTCCCCCTAGATTGTGCAGCATGAATGCTTAGGTGTTCCTACTCATACAATCTACACTTTGGCAAGGGCTTACACTGCTTTGAGGACTTTATAAGAACATTTACAAAGGAATGAAAAATTCTGATTGCTAAGCATTAAAAGGAGAGTATGCATAATATGGGAAAAGGTTATGAATTTTTATTACCCACTTCTCTGAGCTCTATTTTTCAAACCATTGTGGGGTCAGCATGGCTTAGTAGAAGGATCACAAGACCAAGAGGCATCAGGGTTAGATATTCTTCTGTCACATTTTCCACAAGTCATCTTTATATTCTTACATAAGTATTTACCACCTTACAGCCAGAGCTGATGATCTTTCATATTCAGTTCAGATATAACACTTTATGATTTAATTTTGCAGTTTTTTCATAGTACATCGTCTATCTCTGTCTACCTACTATTTCTCTACTATTTTTCCTTATCTGATTATGCATGAAATCTAAATTAAATAGTATTTATTTTATTTTGGGGTAATACTGCAGTTTCCAAAATCTAGTCATGTTCTTAAGAAAATTGGAAGTGTGGTTAAGAAAAGACTCCTGACTGATAAAAGTATTTCCAAAATTATAATGTATTATGTGATTTAAAATATGCCAAATTGAGACAGTTATTTAAGATAACAAATTTGATGCCAGGCAGAACAACTGTTTATTCATTTAATGGGCTTATCATGGAGCAAAGAGGAAAGATTAACATAGTAGATACAGAGAGGTCAAAGACTGAATAGATTAATTAAAGAAGTGATGGCACATTAAGAAGAAAATATATTTTTAGAGCTTATGGGGTTTATCTGCTTAAAAAGTAAATCTCTTGTTATCCCTTCTTTTGCCTTTTTTCTTGAAGATTGTGTGTGACTTGTATACATTGTAGGGTAAGAATAGAATATTTTATTTTTTATCTATTGTATTTACTACATTAAATATTATGATACTGATATCTCAAACAACCAAGTTCTTTTCTTTAAAAAAAAAACAGACTCCAACAAGAAAAATATTCATAGAATAATAAAAGAAACAAGATGCATTTGCAATAGAAGTAAAGGGATTGTTTTGAGGAGCTTTTTAAAGTTGCCCTGCTTAATTATGTTTTTCGAGATAAGCTTTCAAATACATATCTTCAGATCTTTACAAGTTTTTTTTGATATGTCATAAAAGTGAAGAAAAACTGCTGAAGGTAACAGCCAATGGGGAAATGCCAGGTTTCTAGATATAAGAAGAAAAGCCAATGCTCTCAGCAATATTAACCGCTTGTACTATGCAGTGGGAGACCATCAAGATAGTCATTTGAGCCTCAAACTGAAAAGTGGCTGTTGTTCTTGTATGCAGAACATCCTGTGTGCTCTTTTCCTTGTGGAAACACTTCCTTTGCTCTCTTTTGGGTGTCTCTGCTTTTATTTTCACTATCTGCATCCATCGTCATCCCCCAAATTGAAATTATTCTTCAATAAAGCATGGTTAAGAGGGGTCATCTTTTTATCTGTCTTTGAATAACCTAAAATAAAATCACCTTTAAAGAAATAAAAGAAAGGGACATTTATTGAAATTATTAAGAATCTGACAAATACTTATTGCATGACTGCCATGAGGAAGTCTCTATGTAAACTCTAGATATATGTGTCAGTTGGTAACAGTGTGAACACAATTTTTTAACATTAAGCCACAAAACTGGAAGGACTTTGCAAATATGCTATTAAAGTTCCATTGGGACTCTTATTTCTTTTTCTTTTGGGGTTCTTATTAACTAATGGTATTTTTAACCTAGCTAGGACATGCCAAGATCTTTATATATGTTACATATTCAAGGTTTGCAGTATGCACTCCATTGTTTGATAAAGAAGTTAAGAATCCATAATGTTGAACCATTTGCCTGAGATCACACTGTGTATGACAAATTGTAAGGTGACTTCCTATGATTGCTACCTCCTGGTGTTCTGACCTTTATTAATCTCTTTACGTTGAGAATGATCACATCTTTGTTAATCCCTTTACCTTGAGAATGATCAGAACATTTTTCTAATTAATAGAATATGCGAAATGTGGTATTATACCACTTTTTCACTTATGGATTATTATGCAAAATTCCGTCTTGCCAATGCTTTTCTGCTGTGGACTCTTGCTGAACTGATGAAGTAAGCAGCCATGTTGGGGAAGTCCAAATGGCAGGGAACTGTGGGCAACTCTGGGAACCATGAACAGATTCCATCAGTGGCCTCTACTGAAGTTCTTAGTCATAGCACTGAAAGGAAATTATTTCTGTGAATCAATTTAAGGAGCTTGAAACTGGATCATTCCCCAGTTGAACCTCCAGATCAGAATCCAGTGCTGGTTAACACCTTGTGTTTAGTCCACTGCAAGCATAAGTAGAGAGTCCTGAATCCTGACTCACAGAATCTGTGAAATAATAGATGTGCATTTTTTTTTTTTAACATTGCTAAGGTATAGTCATTTGCTATAGAGGAATGTTTATCTAACAAACAATATTTTAGATAAAGGCAGAATTCAAATCCATATCTGCCTGCCCATTTAAACCTATAATCTTTCTAGCATACTAGTGTTCTGCAAATTTTGAACCCAGAGTTGATTTCATCATAGTTATCTATAGGTCTTATAAAAATATTGTCTTTGCTAGGTGTGGTGGCTCCAGTCTGTAATCTTAGTTACTTGGGAGGTTGAGGCAGGAAGATCTTAAATTCGAGGTCAGTCTCAGCAGCTTAGTGAGACTCTGTCTCAAAACAACAAAAGATGGCTCCCAGTACAAAAGTGAATAAATAAATAAATAGAAATAAAATTTTGTGTCTTCACTTTCATAACTGTTATGAAACAGAATCTCTGGAATGAAAGCTAAGAATTTGCTTTTCTCACAAGCTCCTGATGGGATGCACATACACTTAAAAGTTGAGACCAATATAAAGTAGTTGTATACTTCAATTACTTAGAATGGATATAAGTCAGAATGTTCTTATATCCCTTAAGAAAGAGTTGGTTTTGGACGGCTAATAATAGAAAGTTTTTTTACCTCAACAAAATTATCAACTGGTAATAGGAAGAAAATCATGTCCTGTCAACAGAATTTGTGTATTTTCACTTCTGTTACATGCAAAAAAATAAATAAAATACACTTATTTTGTGACTTCAAATAAAATGGGAAAAATAAAGTATGAGATATTTGAGTCTTTAGTAGTTTAAGACTTTGTGAACAAATCTTGATAGCTTAAGCACTTTTTTGTTTTAAACATTAGTAATTATTCCTTTTGAAAGGTCTCAAAATACCTATCTTAAATCACATTTCACCTTTTAGGCAATAATAATCATGACTAAGATTTATGGGCATCACATAGAGAAATTTGTCTGAAATGTTTCTGAACTCAAAATTAACCCAAACCTGCATGGAAATATTGGTGAGTACCAGGCAATTCAAGGAGTTACCTTACTTTCAGAGTCAGTTATATAAATTTCATGTGTAGATTCAGAGTTGCAATGTCATCTTTTTCTGAAGTTCTATTTGATGCATTAAACAAAAACATGATGTTCATCTCCAGTGTATGTACCCAGTGGCTAGCCCTGTGCTTGATTCTACAGAGGGGAATAGATACATATTTTCTAACAGCTGACTAGAAAACAGGCACACCTATCAGTCTAACTTTATTCAAGACTTGATTTCTCAGGACCTAACTTTTAAACCTGATTTACAGGTATATTGATACAAAAACAGGGTCAAGAATGGCTAGAGGACCCACGTTAGCTACTATTAGACATAATTAGCATTGTCTATTGACTTCGTCATGCCTATTACTACTAATTGTGTGTGTTTTGACCTTATGCAGAAGGGGAGAGATTTATTATTAGGGTTTATAAGATGCAAAGGAAAAAGAAATCAACAAGCTTTTGCTGAAAATATATTATAATTTTCAAGAAATAAAGTCTAACTGCTTTAATTTTCCTTACTGGTTTAATTCTGATGGTGAAACGCAGGTATATCAGAAATGTTACTAAAATGGTTTTGCAAAACAAGGAGATAAAAATCACCTTGTGTCCAGCAGGTGTTAGTTTAAGTATTTAGAAATTTGCGTACTAAGACTATAATATCCTAACATGTTAGTCTATAAAAAAATTATTTTATTTTTCCTCATTAAAGACTAATCCTAGCCCCAAACCGTGGAGATACATATTCAGTCCAAGAGACCTTTTTTTTAATCCTCTGATATTCATCTTTAATACTAACTTTAAGTTTTGAACAAAACAAACCCTAAAGAATATTGGAAATTAAGGAAGATCAGTTGGACTGTACTAAGTATTAGAAAACAATGAAAAATAAGTTCCTCACTACAGAGAAATTCACAATCTGTCAAGGGAGATACACATATAGACAGACAACTATGAGCTAAGAGGCTTTAGCACTTCAATAACTTCTCTATGAAACTTCCTGGATGAAAGTCAAATGCTACTTCAATGTTTCTGTATGTTCAGCATGTAAATGGTGAGTATTTCTCTCTCAATTGTAACATGTGCACACACATATAAACATACACGCTCCTATTTCTGTAGTGGTGGGTGAATTACTATTCCATTTCTTATATGCACATAGGAAGATTGCACTTCTTGGGTCCTCTTGAAATTAGACCTCACCAAGTGACATACTTTGAGTAAAAGTGAGAACAGATAAAATGTGTGTGCTTCCCAAATGACTTGATTCCCTGGGCTTAGATCTCTGAACATGTCTTCTTATGTCAATGACCATAGCAAAATTTGATGGGAAAATACTCTTATGTAAAGCAGCCTGGGATGCTGAGCCAACACATGAAGAAAATTTGACCTGAAGGGAAAAAGGGAAAACCAATTAAAAAGAATCATAAATATGATGAACAAGAAATAAATTGCGTGTATTGTTGAATCATTGATAATTTGGGTTATAAGTTATAACACAGTGTTGTCTAATCTGACTAAAATATCTATTCAGAATAAATATTAATCCTCAAAGAGAAATTTATCTTATCTTAGAAGTAAACAATGAATCTGTCTCAATATTTTCAGTGTTAATTTTGTCTCCCAATAAAAAAGGTCTAAATATTATTTATAATAGTCTGGTTATTTTCTTTTATTATTTCTGTCCCCACCCTTCTACACTTTCAATTCATATCTCTTGAGATACATTTAGAATAAAGTAATTGAACATTTTAAGTTCTAACTGCCTCTTCAGTTGTAAAATCCAACCTACATTTTGAAATTATTATTGATTAAAATAGACTTACATAGCTCCTAATAAAATGCTGTTACACTAAATTCATATTTCATGCTGATATGGGGAATAATAGTTCATTTTTTTCAGGTCACATGTGTAAATTTGAAAGAATTAAACAACAAATGTAAGTTAAGTTGTACAAAATGATAATAGAATGCAAAAGAGGAAATAATTAATTTTATCTCAGTGGGGTGGGGAAAACTCTCTATAGTTAACATTTAAAAATACCACTTAAAGTAAAGGTAAAATAGAAAATGGATAAGAATTATATACATGGTTGTTATAACAAATATGTACTTCATGTATGTAAACTATACATGTATATAATGTTTATAGTTAAATGTGAATACACACATACATGTATACACAGTGAACAGCTACATGTCAATTAGAAGAATTGGATCACTTGTGTACTCTGAAATGAAGATTTCTTAAAAAGATAACACTAACTGAAAAGAATAAGGAACAATATAATCAAAACAGTGTGCAATTTGTAAGAATACATATAATCAAATGTTATATATCAAATGCATTAGAATGGTTATCTGTGATACGGAAAGGGAATAGTGAATAGGGATTAAAGAGAATAAAAATAAAGTGGACAGAAGGGAAGCTCTAATGACAAAGGATGATGTTTTACCATCAACTACATATTTTGAAAAATTAATCACACCATACCCCCAACCTTTAGCTAGCTGCTATGCCCTATGAAAATGTATAGAAACTGTGTTGCTTTGGTAGACCTTCCCCATTTAAGATCAAAGGTACAAGATTAATTATGGAATGAAAGGACTGGTTGCAAGAAAACCTATAGAGAGCACTGAGAATATGGGAATGATCAAGAAGAGTTTCTTATATGTAGGAGAATAAGAATAAAAACGGACTAGGTCTACTGGACAGATTTTGCTGCTAATGGAATTCACCAAAGGAATAGAATAAAGGAAGTTGAATCATGAAGCATATTATGGTACTAGATTCTTTTACTGGGTTAATCACCACATATACTTATGACATTCTAAAAGGCAAGGATCCTCACATCTCACTGTCAGCAGTATGAAAATATAAAAAAGATTACAAGATTATTTTTGTGTGCGGAAACAAAAAATGAAATTCTGGGGCAATTGAAGAAACATTGGGAATAATAAAGAGGAAAGGGAAAATTTTCTTAAGCTCAAGAAATAAAAAATTAAAAAATTAAATTCAACATTACTATTTCTTTTTGTCTATATAAAATCTGGCATTCATATATTAATAACATTGATTAAAGTATGATTTCGTGTTGTAAAGACTAAATTGGAAATCGATGATACCTAACCTCCTTGGAACTATGCATCAAATACTAACATTCCTCAAATTTTTACCCAGTTTGATATAATATATTGAAATGTTAAGATATAAAAATATTGATAGAAAATACTATTAACATAGCATAATTCTTTAATAGACCTATAACATAAATAAAATAGTTTTGAGTCTTTTTCTGATAAAAAATGGTACTAATATTATTGTACATTTGTTTTAGATTTTTATTGGCCTCTAAACAGAAATTTACCTCAAGTTTACATTTTCTAAATACTATAAATTCTGTGTCTCAGAAAAGAGAGAGCAAAGTGGGAAATACAAAAATATATGAATTATGTATTTCCTTCCCATTGCTACTTCCTCTGAAGGTTTGGAATTGAAAATAAAACAATATTTCACAGGATTTTTTAGTAATATAAATTGCCTTTAAAGTTCACATAGGGAATGGAAACTTTCAATCTGTTTGTGTTATATAGGACTGGAGAAAAAAATATATATATATATTTTTAATTTTAAGAGGTATAGTTTACTTATTTATTGAAATGGTATTTTCTCACAAAAATATATATATCTTTCACTTGTTCACAAATTTTGAGGTCCATATTACCTGCTTAATACTAACAAGATGATAATAAAGAGCTTTTATTGAGCTCCAGCACTTGTGTATACCAAACACTGCTCTAAGCTATTGACACATTTTAAATCACTCAATGTTTATTATAACTATGAAATATTTATATAAGGAAGAAAGTGAGGCGTTTCAGGGTCCTGCTTCATCGAGTGAGTTAGGACTGAGCTGAGTGTTCAACATGTTGTTTGGTTCCATAAGCTGTACTCTTACCTACCTGCTATCTTTCCTCTTCTAGTCATGACTCTTGTCATCTGGCATAAGGGAACCTCTCTAGAATTCCCCTTGCACATTATTTGGGTATATTTACTCAAATCCATAATGATTCTACTCCTCAAGTTTGTTAGAGTATTCCTATTCCTGTGGCTATGTTGTCTTTCCTTATTTAATACTTCTCCCACCTTAAATAGCTCAGTCAAAAGTTCCTTTATGGTTTCTCCAGCTAGTTCTATTAATCACAGTGGATTCCACCTTCCTCTTTCATTCTCATCATCTGGCACTTAGCTAAATCCACTCCAAGCTCCCTTCCAAAATGTTACTTTCTACTTTATTTTGTGATTGTATTTGCACATTTTCATATCTCTAAATATTCTTACAGTGTCTGAAGAAAGTCTTTCTTTCTTTTTTTTATTTTTAATCAGTATATCTAGTTTCATCTTTGAAAGCAAACCTCTTAAATGAATAGATGAGTGATTTGAATGAAAGAGATCAAAAGCACTGAAGTGAATCAATCTTGTAGAAGTAATTAAGGTATTTACTTTTGCACAGTTCCTTATCAGTTTTTTTCAGCCACAGAGACTATTTTAAGCATAAATTTGAATGACGGTTAAGAACTCTTTCACACACACATGAAGGAAACAATGTGTTTTATTTTTATATTTTAGGATTCTGATTTTTTTTACATGCAAAAATCAGATATATGACATCCAAACTTGATGTTCTAAATATTTTCAGCTCTGCTTACTCCTAGAAACTATATGATTTTCTATAAAATTGTGGTAATTTATAGTACATATCCTTAGAAACTGATAAAAGTATTCCATCTAAGTGAAAAAGTGTATGCACAAATGAATAAAAAAATTAATGAATAATGAGAAAACTTAAAAAATTAGCTAAAGCATATAAATTTGCTTCACTTTGAAACTAGAAAAATGTACTTCTTGGTTAGAGAAATAAGAAAATTTACTGTTACTGAAAGAGTTTGCACTCTTCCCATTTATCCAAGATGTTATTAATGTGAACAGTTGACATTTGTGGTCTAGACCAACACCCTGAACAGACAGGTAAATATATCAAACAATGACTTGCAATACTTATCTGGTAAGTGTTTGATTCTGATTCTTCAGGGCATTGA
The DNA here is from genome assembly GCF_902686455.1 of Sciurus vulgaris. Lineage (NCBI taxonomy): Eukaryota > Metazoa > Chordata > Mammalia > Rodentia > Sciuridae > Sciurus > Sciurus vulgaris. The sequence goes on from NC_136469.1 coordinate 62,404,274, forward strand.
CATTCACTTTTTTTCTGAAATAGTTGCTGTAAGTAGCTGTTCATTGGAAGGAACAAGATAGCAATGTAATTCCAAGAAAAATGACCTACTCATGGTAGAAAATTAACCAAAATTCAAAAATAATAGCCAGCAGGAATAATAATTCAGAATCAACAGTTTAGAGAGGTCAAACATTGGCATTATTGGACAGTAAAAAAATATAAAATGTGTATTTGAACAAATGTCAAGAATAAGGACCAAACATATTTAAAAAGGAGAAAAAACTGTACAACTAAAAATGGGAATAAAAGTAATAAGAAATGTAATGGAAAGCATGTCAGCATAGACACAGTTGAAGAGAGATTAGTAATCAGGAAAACATCATCAAATAAATATGGAGAATGTAGTACAGAAAATCAAAATATATACAAAATATGAAAAAATGTCATTAAGAAAACTGGAGGAGTAAAGGAAGGTATGTTTACTTCAAGTTGACCTGAAAGTAAAACTTCAAACAATAACTTAGGTTATGTGTAATATGATATTGACATGGCTTCCCAGTTGCCAGACTACACAAACAGTCCACTTATCTGGGTTGAGAAGCTGCGGTAGCATGCCAGAGCAGAGGGCTCAGGCGGCTGGAATTCAGGCAGCTAACACAAGCAACAGGCATGGGCCACTGCATTTGAGCCCACCATGCCAGTTTGGACCTGAGGCCAGGGCCTCAGACATGGTTGGCTAGCACCAAGGCAAACCAGGGCAGACCAACCTGTTGCCCTGGGGCAGCAAGCCCTGGCCTGGTATAAGAACCTGCTCCACAAAACACTGAGCTCTGGACCCCTGAGCATGCATTATTTTCTGGCCTCAACCTCCTGGGAACCTGGGATTACAATAAGAATCAGGAAAATGGTAGTGGGGCAGACCTGAATGAATTGCAGGGCTAATCAGTATCTTTGGTACTTTTCCAAACTCTGATTAGCATAAATTTGGATCAACAGCATTGACTCAAATGCAATATGAACCCCTAGACTAACACACTCAATTGGCAACCCCTCTTAGGTCTCCTCTTGCCTTTCAGGAGTTCTGTTTATATTCACACTTGAATAAATCCTACTCTTACACACACTTATCCTGATCTATGGGATTTCATTCTTCAAATTTCCAAGTTAAGAAGCTAGAACAAAGAAATTGATAGAGATCTGCCGGCATCTGCTGTAGTGCTGGAAGACATGGTCAGACATGAAGGGCTTCTTGGTTTCAGAAGCCTTAGCTTATGCAGATCCCACTAGCCAGAACAAGTGGAGAAACTCCTATGGTAATAATAATAACAAAAATGAAAAGTAGAGTGTAAGAAAATAAAGGAAAATTGTGATGTATTATTGAATTACTATTATAGATGACAGGGATTCAATTTCATTGTGTATCCTTTATGTAGCATGCCACATAAGAAATACTTCAGAACTGAACTTCCAAAGTAAGGAGAGTCTGGGAGTTATTGACAGGTCTTCAACCCCTTTAAGGAGGTATTAATTTCCCTGACATTACAAACTGTGAACTGACCTGCATCCATAGCTAAGGAAATGCTCTGCAACAGAAAGCAAAGAGATGCTATTATTATGTGTAATCTTGGGGTAAGGCATTGGCAATGTGTGAGGAAGTCACAAAAACAGCGCTGCTGAAGTGAGGTCAACCCAAAGGATGTGTGATGCAGAGCAACACAAATGTCTGCCATAGCTACCATAACCTAATCGGAGTTACAGAGGGAAGGCGAAAAGAAAAAAAAATCAGTATTCAAGATACAACAAAAAAAGGCACCAGGTATCCAAAGCACAATAAAATATACAAAACAAAAACAAAGATTTGAAAAGCAGGTAGAAAATATGCAGGAAGGGAACAAAAAATACCATGCAAAACTCTAAAGTGATTTATCAATAATAAGAACTGAAGGGAGATGAAATCTCAGTGTAGTTTTAATTTGCATTACTCTAACTGCTAGAGATGTTGAACTTTTTTTACATATTTGTTTATTGAGCATATTTCTTCTTCTGTGAAGCATCTGTTCATTTCCTTGCCCATTTATTAATTGGGTTATTGGTTTCTATTGTTTTAAGTCTTTTGAGTTCTTTATATATTCTGGAGATTAATGCTCTATGTGAGGTGCAGGTTGCAAAGATTTTTCTCCTATTCTGCGGGCTCTCTCTTCACATTCTTTATGGTTTCCTTCAATGTGAAAAAGCTTTTTAGTTCAACATCCTATTTGTTGATTCTTGATTTTATTTTTTCCTGTTTTTGGCATCTTGTTAAGGAAGTCAGTTCCTAAACCAACATGATATACGTAGTTTTGGGCCTATTTTTCATTTTATCAGACACAGGGTCTCTGATCTAATGCCTAAGTTCTTGAACAACTTTGAGTTGATTTTGTGCAGGGTGAGAGATAGGGGTTTAATTTCATTTTACTATATATGAATTTCCAGTTTTCCCCACACCATTTATTGAAAAGTCTATCTTTTCTCCAATGTATGCTTATGGTGACTTTGTCTAGTATGAGATAACTACATAACTACATAACAAGTATGTGGGCTTGTCTCTGTGTCTTCTATTCTGTACTATTGGTCTTCGTGTTTTGGTGCTAATACCATGCTGTTTTTGTTACTATAACTCTGTAGTACAATTCAAGGTCTAGTATTATGATGCCTCCTGCTTCACTCTTCTTGCTAATAATTGCTTTGGCTATTCTGGGTCTCTTATTACCCCGAATGAATTTCATTGAGATTCCATCTTGCTCCAGTCAGAATGGCAATTGTCAAGAATACAAGTAATAATAAACATTGGCAAGGATGTGGTTCACTCATGCATTACTGGTGGGCCTAAAAATTGGTGTAACACATTGGGAAGCAGTATGGAGATTCCTCAGAAAACTTGGAATGGAAGCACAATTTGACCCAGTTATCCTACTCCTTGGCCTATACCCAGAGGACTTAAAATCAGCATACTATAGTGATGTAGCCACATCAATGTTTGTAGCAGCTCAATTCATAAGAGCTAAACTATAGAACCAGCTTAGGTGCCCTTCACAGATGAATAGATAAAGAAAATGTGGTATATATACACAAAGGAATATTACTCAACCATAAATATAAATGAAATTATAGCATTTGCACATAAATGGATGGAACTAGGGAATATCATGGTAAGTGAAATAAGCCAATCCAAGAAAACCAAAGGTCAAATATTCTCTCTGATATGTAAATGCTAGGTCACCATAAAGGGGGTGATAGGAAAGAATAGAAGTACTTTGGATTTGACAAACAGGAATGAAGGGAAGGGCGGGAGAATGAGTAGGAAAGAGTGTGGAATGAATCAGACATTATTTTCCTATATGCATATATGAATACACAACAAATGTAATTCCACATCATAGAGAACCAGAGGAATAGGAAATTATATTCCATACATGTATAATATATCAAAATGCATTCTACTGTTCTGTGTAACTAATAAGAACAATAACAAAACATCGTACATATTAAAAATATATTGCTGATAATAAACTATAGTAGAGATATTCTAAGAATATTCAGTAAATAAATTATTAATTTGTGTATAAGACATCATATTTTGCTTGGAAATCTGGAGTTTTAAAATAGATTATATATAAATAAATCTTTGAAAATTTCTAAGATAAATATATCTGAGAACTTATATTGTGACTCATAAGTTTTATAACTCATACTGTGAATATTGTCTAGTGGCAAAAATATTATTTCAAATTTGTTGAACTGAAATTTTAATTTTGATTTATATACTTTGTGATTTAGTTACAGACAGTTCCACATGATCATTCATAAATACAGAATATATGGTTCTTAAGAAAAACAAGAACTGAATCTTAAAACCAGTAGCAAATTATGTTTAATATATTAAAAATTTGTTAAAGTAGCCTTATATAACCAGATAAAATATATTTCATGACTGTGGGTAAAATAAAACAATATTTTACCAAAAACTAAGGAATTTTTCCCCAATGGATGAAACTCACCAAAGTAAAGTATAAAAATATTAAGTCAGAAGGAAGACTGGAGTCTTATCCACAAAGAGAGAAAAAGAAAAAATGTAGTAAATATATGAATAAATCAACATGCTTTTTTGTGAATTAAATAATAATTATATAGGGTTTAAAAAGAGAACTGAAAGACTGGAGTTGTAACTGTGGTAAAATACTTGCCTAGTGAATGAATAGCTGGGTTTAATCTCCCATACTGGGAAAAAAAAAAAAAAAGTAAAATATACACAAAGTACTTTATCACTTGATGTGAATCAAGAATAGGTTTTTGGAATTAAAGTGTAGTTTTAGAAAGAATATTATCTTTGATTTTATAAAAGATGCATATTAAAGTATTTTTTATAACTAGTAAAATGATAAAGTATATAATTTCAATATGTCAAAAAAATAAAAGAAACAGAAAAAAGTAATTTCAAGTGAATTTAAAAAGAAAAACAAAGTTACAGATATAGCAAGTGCTATGGTCTGAATTCTCTCCCAAAATTAATGTTGCAACTTTGACAAAGTGACAGAATTAAGAGGTGGAATCCTTTGGAGATGATTAAGTTACAAGTGTAACCCTCATGTTTGGTACTGTAGAAAAGAACTTGAAGGAAGAGTTCACTTTCTTTTATTCTCCTGACATATATAGATGCAGTAAGAAGGCCCTCACCAGACACTCTGTCAGTGCCTTGTTCGAAGATTTCCCAGCTTGAATGAATGAATTTCTGTTCTTTAAAATAACAGTCTCAGGTATTTTGTTACAACTAGCACAAATGAACTAAGATGTAAAAAAAATACTAGAGATATTAAACATTTTTTCATATATCTGTTGATTTTTTTGTAGATATTTTTCTGTGAAGTGTCTGCTCAATACCTTAGCCCGTTTATTGATTGGGTTATTTGTATTCTTGGCATAAAGTTTTTTGAGTTCTTTATAAATTTTGGAGATTAGTACTCTATCTGAAGTGCATGTAGCAAAGATTTTCTCCCACTCTGTATGCTCTCTCTTCACATTGTTGATTGTTTCTTTTGCTGAGGAAAAGCTTTTTCATTTAATTCTATCCCATTTATTGATTCCTGCTTTTATTTTTTGTGCTTTGGGAGTTATATTAAGGGAGTCTTGTCCTAAGTCAACTTGATGAAGATTTGGAACTACTTTTTCTTCTATTAGGTAAAAGGTCTCTGGTCTAATTCCTAGGTCCTTGATCCATTTTGAGTTGAGTTTTGTGCAGAGTGAGAGATAGGGGTTTGATTTCATTTTGCTGCATATGGATTTCCAGTTTTCCCAGGACCTAGAATACAAGCAACAATAGGTGTTGGCAAGTATGTGGGGAACAAGTTACACTCATACATTGCTGGTGGACTTGCAAATTAGTGTAGCAGTAGTGTCATTACACATGACAGCCCTCCTCCTACATACACTACACTACATACATACATACTCTGGAAAGCAGTATGGAAATTCCTTAGAAAACTTGGAATGGAACCACCATTTGACCCAGCTATCCCACTTCTTGGTCTATACCCAAAGGACTTAAAATCAGCATACCACAATGATGCAGCCACATCAAGGTTTACAACAGCTCAATTCACAATAGCTAGATTGTGGAATGAACCTAGATGCCCTTCACAGATGAATGGATAAAGAAAATATGGTATATATACACAATGAAATGTTATTCAGTCATAAAGAAGAATAAAATTATGGCATTTGCAGGTAAATGAACGGAGTTGGAGAATATCATGCTAAGTGAAATAAGCCAATCCCAAAAAAACCAAAGGCTGAATGATTTCTCTGATAAGTGGATGATGATACATAATGGGGGGTGGGAGGAGAGGGGATAAGGCAAGAATGGAGGAAGGATGGATTGTGCAGAGGAAAATGAGGGGTGGGGAGGGAGCGGGGGAAAGGAAAGATAATAGAATGAAACAAACATCATTATCCTATGTACATGTATGATTGCACAAACAATGTGACTCTCTTCAGGTACAACCAGAGAAATGAAAGTCATACCCCATTTGTGTACAATGAATCAAAAAATAATAACAAAAAATAAGTAAAAATAAATAATAAATAAATAACCCCAAAGCCAAAAAATATAAACATAACCCAAATTAATAATTAAAAAAGTATAAATGGATTACATAATCTAGTTTTTACTCAAAGATAATGAAAATATATTTTCAAAATTCAGATGTTTGTTCAAACTAATTATGATATATTATATAATAAAATATAAAATTATAAATATGAATCAACTACAACTATGCATTATAGTTTAAGTGAACTTTACAAATACAAACTAGAGGAAAAATAGGCTCAAAAAGGAGGAGGGCTGTCATGTATAATCTAGCTGCACTATAGACAAAACTGATCTATAGTGTTAGAAGTTCTGATATTGTTACCTTTGGTTGTAGCAAGTCTCCAAGTTGCTGGTGATGCTGTATTTCTTGAACTGAATGCTCATTATATGGGAATATTCAGTTAGTGAATGTCCATTGAGCTGTACACTGAAGATATGCACCGTTTTATACGGATGCTACTTTTTAAGATAATAAACCTGTAAAAAGAAAATACAAATGGATGAAATTGGAGAATATCAATTGAAATAGCCATTCCCAAAAAACCAAAGGCCAAATGTTTTCCCTGATAAGTGGGTGATGATACATAATGGGTGTGGGGGTGAAGGGTGAGAGAAGAGGAGAAACTTTAAATTATGTAAAGGGAAATGAGAGGGTGGAGTGGGGAGTATGAAAAATGGTGGAATGAGACAGACATCATTACCCTATGTACATGTGTGATTACACGAATGGTATGAATCTACATTATGTACAAGCAGAGAAATGAAAAGGTGTACCCCATTTGTGTAAAATGAATCAAAATGCAGTTTGTAAAAGTAAAAAATAATAAAACAATTAAAATCACAAAAAAAGAAAATATATTTAAGTATTTTATAATCTAAGAATAAATTACAATAAAAATTTAAAACTCTTTAGAGTAAAACCAAAACATGTCATATACAGCAAAGTTCTTTTAGAGCAAACTTTACAACAGTGGAGATATTCATGTGAGAAAAAAAGCACATACTAAAATTTATTCAAATAAGTAGACAATTTAATATGTGAGAATACAGCAATATAATAAGTGCAAACTAAGTAGGAAGAAAGCAATACAAAGAAGAAATTTCTAAAATGTAGAATAGGTAAGTAAAAGAATAAATTTAATCCCCCCCCCATTTTTAATGAATAAAATTTAGCAATATTAAGAAATAGGGGAGAGATTCAAGATGGTGGACTAAAAGGATACTATATTCCTTGTTATTTTGTGACTCAAGATTCATGAAGAGGAATTACTGTTTCTCTGTGAGCCAGTCATTGCTGCTCATCAATCCCCTGCTGTTTACCCACTATTTGCCTGCTGAGATCACCTGCTATCTGCCAGCAGGTTGCCCACCATTTCAGTGCAGATCACCATTTGCCAGCCTCTTGTGTACTCATCCCCCGCCTTTCACCTACCCATCACCCCTGACCCATGTTCACCAGAGGATCACCTGACGTTAGCCTACAGACCACCCGCAGATCACCAGCAGTTCTCCTGCTGCCTGCTGCCTAGAAGTCCATTGTCACAGTACCAGTAGGTTTGGTTACATGTAGCTCCCACCATCTTGGGACACTGGACAGGGCCTGGAGATATTTTGGGGTACCGCCAGGCCTGGTTGCACCTGAGGTCTTTCTGTTGGGTGTGCTAGAAGTTGCCATCTGGTTCCTCTTTGCAGGGTTGCTCCTTTGTGTGAGCACATCCCTGGTGGTCTCCTTGCAAGTTGAAAGGTCATTGAGATATTGGGACCACAGGAAGACAGGGTCTAGGGGAGCTGAAGCTCAGGTTCATCAGATTGAAGCTAGGTTTGCATGGACCAGTCTGAATCTGGCAAACTAGGGGCAGTTCCTCATAGGGAGCACAGGTTGGAGACACTGGAGGAAACTGGGCTCTCTCTAGCTCAGTGAGTCTTGAAGTGTGCAGAGACAGAGGGGTCAGCTACAACACGTGGGAAGATTGGAAGAGGGGGTGAGTACATATTGCTATTGACTCACCCATCGAAGCAGTCCAGCACCCAAGGGACTAGAGCTAACATCAAACTTCAAACAACCCATCCCACCTACTGGCAGAGAAGGGAAACTGAGAAAATTTTAGGAAGTCAATGGAAGCAATCAATCACTTTTCCTTTGAGACTTTCTTTTTTCTTTTTTCCCCCCTTTTTCTCACCTTCTCTCTCACACCTCTACTGTATTTGAATCTACATATTTTTCATGCATCAAATTATTGAGGAATTGGATGTCTGAATAGCACACTATCATTTTAGTCTTATATTACTACTTTAAAAAAACTCTGTAAATATTTTTTCTCTCACTTATCTGTCTCCCTAAATTCTCTTTCTCACTTCTTTCATACTAACAGACAACCTCTATTAATTCCTCCATTGCTCTTACTATAAATTTTTTACCTCTATCTTCTCTCCTTCTCCCTCATAAACATCACATCTTACACTACTTCTGTTCCCTCATTGTCCATCATTTGAAATGGTAAATCCTTTTAGCATATTTACAGTTCATATTGTAGGTTTGGTTGCATGTAGCTGCCACCATCTTGGGATGGTGTCATCATACATCATTTCTTTTTTCTTTCTCTCATCATTTTTTTTCTTTTCTTTTTTTTTTTTTTTTTGATACTGGGGATTGAACTCAGGGCACTCAACCACTGAGCAACATCCCCAACCTTATTTTGTATTTTTATTTAGAGACAGGGTCTCACTGAGTTGCTTAGTTCCTTGCAATTTCTGAGACTAGTTTTGAACTTGGAATCTTCCTGCCTCAGCCTCCCAAGCCACTGGGATTACAGGTGTGTGCCATCACACCCAGCCATCATTTCTGTTTATTGTGACAAACCTGAGGATGACTTAATAGGAGCCATTTGGTATAAGGTTGTATAATGTTTGCATTGGGTGCTGTTAATATTGATTCTCCACTTTGAGGTGAGGTACTGAAAGCATTCAGAGACAATATAAGACTACAGGGTAGACACTATACTGCCCCAGATCCATACTGCTAGATGAGAAGACACATAAACAACATGAAAAAACTAGGGAAAAAAGAGTCTCAAACAAACCAAGATGTTCCAACAATAGAAACCATAGACAACACAGTAGAAGAAACAAGAGAAGGAGTTTAGAAAATACATAGTTAGATTTATCTTTCAAATAAAGGATGGTATTGAAGAGAGAATATAGGAAATAAAGATCACTTCAATAAAGAGGCAGAGATTATTAAAAGGAATCAAGCAGAAATCCTTGAAATGAAGGAAACAATAAACCAAATTAAAAATTCAATGGAAAGTATCACCAACAGACTAGACCACTTGAAAGACAGAACTTCAGACAATGACGACAAAATACATACTCTTGAAAATAGAGTCAATTGCACAGAGAAGATGGTAAGAAATCATGAACAGAAATTCCAAGTAATATGGGATAACGTGAAACAACCTATTTAAGATTTATTGGAATAGATGAAGGCATAGAAATACAAACCAAAGCAATGCACAATCTTTTCAATGATATAATATCAGAAAACTTCCCAAATCTAAAGAATAAAATAGAAAATCATCTACAAGAGGCTTACAGGACCTCAAATGTACAAAATTACAGCAGACCTACACCAAGGCACATTATAATGAGAATGACTAACATACAGAATAAGGATAAAAATTTAAAGGCTGTGAGAGAAAAAAATTCAAATTTTATATAGGGAAAAACCAATTCAGATTTCAGCTGATTTCTTAATCCAAACTCTCAATACCAGGAGATCCTGGAATAACACATATTAAGCTCTAAAAGAAAATGAATGCCAACCAAGAAGTTTATATCTAACAAAATTAAACCTCAGAATTGAATATGAAATAAAAACCTTCCATGATAAACAAAAGTTAAAGGAATTCACAACTAGAAAGCCTGTGCTGCAGAACATTCTCAGCAAAATATTCCATAAGGAGGAAATGAAAAATAAATAAACAAGCAAACAAACAAACAAAAACAATGAAAAAAAGCAAAGGGAGAATCTAGAACTAAAAGAAAGGTCAATCAAAGGAAAAACCAAGTCAAATTAAATGAGACAGACATCATTATCCTATGTACATGTATGATAACATGAATGATATGAATCTATATAGTGCACAACCATAGAAATGAAATAATGTACACCATTTATGTACAATGAATCAAAATGAAGTCTGTAAAAAACAAAATAAATAAATAATTAAAAAACAAAATTGAACTAAATTGACTGAGAATACAAATAATATCTCAATAATATGATGAATGTCAATGGTCTGAAATCATCAATCAAAAGACATGGACTGTCAGATTGGATTAAATAAAAAATACCCAACAATATGCTGTCTTCAAGAGACTCACCTCTTAGGAAAAGACATCCTCAGACTGAAGGTGAAAGTTTGGGAGAGATCATATCACTCACATGCACTGTGAAAACAAGAAGGAGTTTCCATTCTCATAGCACACAAAGTGGACTTCAAACCAAAGTTCGACAGAAGGGATAAAGAAGGACATTTCATACTGCTTAAGGGAATCATACATCAACAAGAGACAACAATTGTGAGTATATATGCCTCCCAAAATGGAGCATTATGTAAGTAAAACAACCTCTTTTCAATATCAAGAATCAAATAGACCACAACACAATAATACTGGATGACTTTAACACATCTCTCACACCAATGGATAGATCTTCCAAACAAAAGCTAAATGAAGAAACTATAAGACTAAATAATACAATCAATGACTTAGACCTAACGAACATTATATAGAGTATCAAGTGAATATACTTTCTTTTTAGTAGTGCAGGAATTCTTCTCCAAAATAGACCATATGTTATGCCACAAGGCAACTCTCAGTAAATAAAAAAAAAAAAAAAAAAAAAAAAAAAAATAGAAATACTACCCTGTATTCTATCAGATCATAATGGACTGAAACTAGAAATCAACAATAAAATAAAAAATAGAAGTTAGTCAACACCTGGATACTAAATAGCATGTTATTGAATGATGAGTGGATAGCAGAAGAAATCAGGGAGGAAATAAAAAATTACGTAGAGATCAATGAGAACATGATAGAGAATATCAAAATCTCTGGGACACTATGAAAGCTAAGTGGACACTAAGAGAAAAGTTCATTGCACTGAGCTCATACATTAAAAGAGTAAACAGGCAACAAATAAATGACCTAATATTACATCTCATGGCCCTATAAAAGAAAGAATAAATCAACACCAAAAGCAACAAAAGACAGGAAATAATTAAGACCAGAGCTGAATCAATGAAACTGAGAAAAAGAAACTTGAAAAACTGACAAAACAAAAAGTTGGTTCTTTGAAAAATAAATAAGATTGATAAACCCTTAGCTACATTAATGAAGAGAAAGAAAGAGAAAACTCGAATTACTAAAATTCCTAATGAAAAAGGAAATATTGTGATAGACAATACTGAAATACAGAAGATAATTAGAAACAATTTTGAAAACTTATACTACAATAAAACATAAAATCTTGAAGACATCAACAAATTTCTAGAGACATATGATCTACCCAAACTGAAGCAGGAGGGCATACACAATTTAAACAGATTGATTTCAAGCAATGAAATAGAAGACACCATCAAAAGCCTACCAACAAAGAAAAGTCCAGGACCAGATGGGTTCTCGGCTGAGTTCTACAAAACCTTTAAAGAACAGCTCATTCCAATACTCCTCAAAGTATTCCATGAAATAGAAGAGGAGGGAACTCTTCCAAACTCATTCTATGAGGCTAGTATCACCCTGATACCAAAACCAGACAAAGACACATCAAGGAAAGAAAACTTCAGATCAATATTCCTGAAGAACATAGATACAAAAGTTCTCAATAATTATGGCAAATTGCATATAAAAACATATTAAAAACATAATGCACCACAATCAAGTGGGTTTCATCCCAGGGATGCAAGGTCAGTTCAACATCCAGAAATCAATAAGCATAATACATCAAATCAATAGACTTAAAGTTAAGAATCATATAATTATTTTAATAGATGCAGAAAAGGCATTTGACAAAATACAACACCTCTTCATGTTCAAAACCCTAGAAAAACTGGGATCCTAGGAACATACCTCAACATAGTAAAAGCTATTTATGCTAACCCCATGGCCAACATCATTCTAAATGGAGAAAAAATGAAAGCATTCCCTCTAAAAACTGGAACAAGACAGGGATGCCCTCTTTCACCACTTCTATTTAACATCATCCTTGAACTCTAGCTACAGAAATTAATGAGATACAAATAGGAAAAGAAGAACTCAAACTATCACTCTTTGCCAATGACATGAACCTATATTTAGAGGATCCAAAGAACTCCACCAGAAAACTTCCAGAACTTATAAATGAATTCTGCAAAGTAGCAGGAGATAAAATCAATACCTATAAATCAAATGCATTTGTATACATAAGTGATGAATCCACTGCAAGAGAAATTAGGAAAACTACCCGATTCACAATAGCCTCAAAATAAATAAATAAATAAATAGATAGATAGATAGATAAATAAATAAATAAAATGCTTGGGAATCAACCTAACAAAAGAGGTGAAAGACGTCCACAATGAAAACTATAGAACACTAAAGAAAGAAATTGAAGAAGACCTTGGAAGGTGGAAAGATCTCCCATGTTCTTGGATAGGCAGAATTAATGCTGTCAAATGGCCACACTACCAAAAGTGTTACACAGATTCAATGCAATTCCAATTAAAATCTCAATGACATTCTTCATACAACTAGAAAAAGCAATCATGAAATTCATTTGGAAAAATAAGAGACCCAGAATAGCCAAAGCAATCCTTAGCCAGAAAAGTTAAGCAGCAGGCATCACAATACCAGACCTTAAACTATACTACAGAGCAATAGTAACAAAAACAGCATGGTATTGGCACCAAAATAGACATGTAGACCAATGGTACAAAATAGAAGACACAGAGACAAACCCACATAAATACAATTATCTCATACTAGACAAAGGTGCCAAAAACACACATGGGAGAAAAGATAGCCTCTTCAACAAATGGTGCTGGGAAAACTAGAAATCCACATGTAAGAAAATGAAATTAGATCTCTATCTCCCTCTGCAAAAAAATGCAACTTAGTGTGGATCAAAGACTTAGGCACTAGAACAGAGATCTTTCACCTAATAGAAGAAAAAGTAGGCCCAAATCTTCACCATGTCAGCTTAGGACTTGACTTCTTTAATCTTATTCCTAAAACTCAAGAAGTACAATTAAGAATCAATAAGTGAAATGTATTCAAGCTGAAAATCTTCTTGTCACCAAAGGAAACAAAACATAAAGAGAGAGCCTACAGACTGTGAACAAATCTTCACCACATGCACTCAGATAGAGGACTAACATCCAGGATATATAAAGAACTCATAAAAACTTAACACCAAAAATACAAATAACCCAATCAATAAATAGGCTAAGTGAACAGACACTTCAAAGAAGAAATACAATTGATCAACAACATATGAATAAGTATTCATCATCTCTAGCAATTAGAGAAATGTAAAGCTAAAACTAGTCTAAGATTTCATCTCACTCTAGTCAGAATGGCAATTATCAAGAGTGCAAGCAATAATAATATTGGCAAGGATATGGGGGGAAAGGTACATATCTATATTGTTGGTGGGAATGCAGATTGGTGCAACCACTCTGGTAAGCAGTGTGGAGATTTCTCAGAAAACTTGAAATGGAACCACCATTTGACCCAGCTATCCCAATCCTTGGTTTAAAGTCAGCATAGTGCAGTGACACAGCACATCAATGTTTATAGCAGCTCAGTTCACCATAGGTAAACTATGGAACCAACCTAGATGCCCTTCAACAAATGAATGGATAAAGAAAATGTGGTACGTATATACAATGCAATATTACTCAGCCTTAACAAAGAATGAAATTATAGCATTTGCAGGTAAATGGATGGAACTAGAGAATATGCTTAGTGAAATAAACCAATCTCCAAAATCCAAAGCTGAATGTTTTCTCTGATAAGGGGATGCTGATCCATAGTTGGGTGGGGGGTAGGGAAAACTGAAGGAACTTTGGATTATGCAGAGGGGAGTGAGGGGAGGGGTGGGGTGGTGGGGATGGGAAGAATAATAGAATGAGATAGACATTATTATCTTATGTACATGTATGATTACACTGGTGGTGTGACTCAGCACCATGTACAGCCAGAGGAATGAGAAGTTAAGCTCCATTTGTGTACAGTGTGTCAAAATGTGTTCTACTATCTTGTGGGTCCCTGGCCCCTCAGTCTGTCTCTTTGCTTCCTGCCATGTTATACGTGGTTTGCTCTGCCCTGCACTCCTGCCAAGATATGCTGGTCTCACCAGAGACCTGAAGAATTGGGGCCACCTAATCATGAACTGTAACTTCGAAAATAAACACTTTGTTATTTTGTTATGGTGACCAAAAGTTGATTAATGCCTGCACCAAATATTAAATCCTCATTATTAAAAAGAGCTACTTTTATTCATGTAAAAATTTGAGGCACAAGTCATAGAGACACCTGCCGGGGTCCAGCCCTAGCAGGAGTTCATGGGTTCCACACTGGTAAACGGGATGCAGGAAACAGCATTGGCGATGGATGGAGAATGAAAGACACAGACTCTAGTTCTGGTGCAATCAATCCCACTTTATTCTGGGGAAGGCTGGGTTTATATACATTTTTCTTCAGGCTTTGATAACAGACTTATGATTAATAAAATCAAAGAAGTTTCCGAAGCATAGGCAGAAATTGTTTTTACCGAAAGATTATGAGAAAACAGTAACCTTACAGATTATCCTTACTTAATCACAATTATTTTAAAAATATCTAATTACGTCAATGAGCTAATACAATGTTTATTTCGTTAATATCTAAACTCTATATGACCTAAGGCTATTTTTATTACTTTTTGCGGTAAAGCGATAGACAAATAATCTCATGTGACCATCTCTACCAGGTCCTTCTGGTTAATATCTAAATTGCAGAGTTAAGGGCTACAGGAGGGCAGCGGTCCCAATGGTTATTGTGTATCAACGTTTATTATAGGGGTGACATACTTTTTGTAGGAAGGAAGGAATGTTGTGAAACCTTATTCTTTTACCTTACCACCACACATAAACAAAACCATCATCTGGATTAAACCACCCTGTAGGAGACAGGGGGAGATCTATATCTACCTTCTATAAGGGCTTGCCTTTAGGGGGGTACCAGGGCTTGCCTAGATAAAATAAGCTAGTCCATATCTAGTAGCTACTGTGGGAGGTGCTTTGTCCTAGAACTTGGGGAAACATTGTTATATATAAATTTCTGTGCCCCAACAGGTTCTGGCTGTGCCACTAAATGCAGTGTTTGATTTTTAACATAATAAAAACATTCTCCTGTAGTGAGGTTAACATCACAGGGTTTCAACATGTGTTTTGTCTCCGTGAGGTTTTTCTGGAAATTTGTAGAATTATTCCCATCACCTCTAGCAAGATCCTCAGACTGAAGTGAGTAATATATTATTAGGAAAACTCCACAGAATAACATCCAAGCTAGGGAGGCATACACCTGGCTACAATCCTTTTAGGATGAGTCTCTGCAATCATCCTTGAGTGGAACTCTGTCAAGCACTGCAAGGAGAGCCAGGTGCCCCCGCAGTCACCCTTGCCTACTTTTTTTCTCTTGTATGCTCCATCTGATTCAGAGTAAGTTTCACTATTTCTATACCTAGAAAGTATATTCAAAATCCAGTTGCTGCTCATAAGCTCCAGAATTACCACTCTACCCAAGACAACACTAACCATCCAAAGAACTATTTAAATGGCTCCTGGATTGTCCCCTTGCTCCTACGCCTTGCCCACTGCTCCTGCACTTCCCCCATCATATGCAATTTCTTCTTCTAAATATAACTGTGATCATAAGTGTCCCCATCAAAGCCCTCCATTATTTATTTATTATATTAGAATAAAATCTAAACTCCATGGTACAATTTATAAGGTCCTGTATATTCTGCCAGTGACTCCTTTTTTTTTTTAATTTCACTTTCAAATGCCTTTCTAATCCTCTATTTAATTTCCATAAGATCTCTTCTTGTTTTTCTTTTTTAAATGCACTTCACAAATTTAGAGATAATCTAAAACAAACTACACACACATACAAACAAAAAATTTAAATAAGTTATGGAAGAGAACGTAAAATCTACCAATCCTGACAATGTCAAGTTAAAGATTCAATTGATATAGATTAAGGGGTGCATATGTGGATGAGGCAAAGCACCCAGTGTATTTTGACAAATATTATCCTTCTTAACAAATATCATTTATAGGAGCAAACTACTGTCATGAAGCAGAAAACAATTTTTACTTAAAATTATTTAGATTTTTCTATTTATGTGCTATATGTTGTATATATAAACACAGTGCTATACTTTGGCATTTAAAATTTTTAATGAAAATTAAATGTAATTTAAAGAGCTTAGAAAGCAATATTTTTTTAAAAAATGCAGTTGTCTGATCACACACCCATGAATGTGCTCACCAAAACTCACATACACAAAAAGCCTTCATTGTTCCACCTTTGATGTTGTACAACTTTTATCCATTAGAATTTCAGAATTGCTATGGACCAGCAATTATATTGTATCCTTCATTCTTCTCCATCCCCCCTACCTATCTTTCTCTCTTTCCCTTTATTCTTCACTTCGTTAGCTGGTACTTGCTTTTATAATGATCTTGCTTCTGTCTCTCATTTGTAAATTGCATGCTTGGGGTTAGATAATTTGGTTTTTAGTTCTTGGCTTGTCAAACCAAGAACTAAATATCTTAAGAGCTGTATCATAAGAGCCACATCAAGATATAGATCTGATATAGAATATAAGATTCTATATTTTGAATAAAATGCCATAACTGTATGAAAAATCTGAGGATCCTGAAAGCAAATGTGTGTAAGCAATTGTGGTCATGGAGTGAAACATCATTTACAAATAGAGTTAATCTCATTTCTATATTCATGCCCCTTTGTAATATGACCTTTCAGACCATATATGAAGCAGTGGCATATATTTCTCTACCCCTCAAATCTGGGATATTTTAATTTGTGTTTACCAATTGATCACAATAGAAATAATATCATATAAACTATAAACTTGCTTGCTTTTGCTCAACCTCTCTTGGAACTCTGAGACTGTCATGTGAACAAGATCAGCTAATATTATAGATGATGTGGTTCAGTGGTTCAGATTCATGAGTGGGGCAGTTAGACATAAACTGGACCCCAGTCAGCCTTGTAGCAGACCTCAAAGCTAGGTAAACCAGACTAGTAAGATGTCCCAGCTGACCTATAGACTTATGATGAATAATTAGTGATTGTTTTAAATCCACTGCCTTGGGAATGTTTGTCATATAATACTAGTTCACTAATATAATGACTTAAAGATACTTGTAATTAAAAATTCTTAATAGTAGAGAATTAGAAAATTAGTAATAAGGAAAAAATTTATAATTTATATTATAGTTTATAATATAACTATTGAAAATAGAAATAAAATACTATAGAGAGTAGTAATAAATAAGGGTTGGATTCATTGGTAAAGGGATGAGAGATGCTTAGCAGATATGAAGCAGGATTTTCGGTTCAACTTGTTTCTTTTGTGCAATATAATTTCAGTGTCTATAGTGGAATGATAAATTGCTTTTCTTTATTGAATAAGGGCTGGATAAATGATGCAGTAAAATATAATTAAGCAATGCTTTTTATTTGCCTCTTATAATTCTCATACCTTCCTTCCTGCCCCCAGTTGGTCTTCAAGTAACAGGAACATTAATGATGACAGAACTTACCATAGACTTCTCATTCCATAATAATGTTCTCTCAAATTAATTCTGGATGAGCATTTTTGATTAGATGTAGATAAACTGAGTCATGCTAGTTTACATAATATGAAGGAAAAGCTTTTGAAATGCCTTGAATGCAGCATATAATTTGGTATTATCCAGATGAGCAAAGGAACTAATTTTACCAACTGAATAGAAACACACCAGGAGAAAAGGAAAGACATGTTCTGCAGAAATTCAAATAAACTATATAGAAATGAAGAAAATTAGAGCAGATAAGTCAAGAGATGTTTTCTATTCAGAAACGGATAATATAGAAATAGGTCCCTGGAAACCATTATAGTAAATTTTCTACAGTGAGTTAAAGGTTATACAAATATAAATGATAGCATTTTGAAAAGTATCAACAAAACAGGGAAATGCTAGATTTGCATCATAAAGGATGCACACCTTGCTGAGCTTTGAGCAGGGCAAATGAAATGCATTTACATGAAAAATGGAAAGATGCTCTGTCAATATGAGCAAAGTGATGTGGAAAATTGAAATAATTATCTGGATAATTCAGGCCAAATATGCTAATGAGGTAAAAAGAGTTCTTTACAACTTGATTTATTTAGGTTACCTGTCTACATTTATTAAATTAACTGCACAATTATTAAAGTCTCTATTTTTCTAAGGTTGAATAGACTTTAGTATTGATTTCTTATTTTCAGGCTGAGGCAAAAATACCTCGGTGCATTATTGATATTTCCATATTGGTTACAGATAATATTCATATTTAATCTCACTATTCGTTAAATTAGAGTTTAATAAATTGGCACATTATATTTAAATTCTTATACCACTTTAAAATAAGTTTGTTAAATATGAATATCTAACTTAGACTCATATTAAATCATTTTCCCAAGCACAGAGCGAGCTGAGCTGCACTTCAATGGCTGAGAGCCATCAGATAGTTTTTCTTTTTTTTTTTTATTTTCTTTTATTTATTTTCTTTTTTCTTTTTTTTTTTTCTTTTTTATTTATTGTAAACAAATGGGATACATGTTGTTTGTTTGTACGTGGGTTAAAGGCATACCATTTGTATAATCATAAATTTACATGTGGTAACGTTGTTTGATTCATTCTATTATTTTTCCCTCCCCCCCACCCTTCTTTTCCCTCTAAACAGTCCTTTCTTCCTCCATTCTTGTCCCCCTCCCTAAATCTAATCCTAACTCTAACCCTAACTCCCCCCACCCTCCCGCTTATGTGTCATCATCCACTTATCAGCGAGATCATTCGTCCTTTAATTTTTTGAGATTGGCTTATCTCACTTAGCATGATGGTCTCCAATTTCATCCATTTGTCTGTAAATGCCATAATTTTATCATTCTTTATGGCAGAGTAATATTCCATTGTATATATATACCACGGTTTCTTTATCCACTCGTCAATTGAAGGACATCTAGGTTGGTTCCACAATCTGGCTATTGTGAATTGAGCAGCTATGAACATTGATGTGGCTGTATCTCTGTAGTATGCTGATTTTAAGTCCTTTGGGTATAGACCAAGGAGTGGGATAGCTGGGTCAAATGGTGGTTCCATTCCAAGTTTTCTAAGGAATCTCCACACTGCTTTCCAGAGTGGCTGCACTAATTTGCAGCCCCACCAGCAATGTATGAGTGTACCTTTCTCCCCACATCCTCGCCAACACCTGTTGCTTGTATTTTTGATAATCGCCATTCTAATTGGGGTGAGATGGAATCTTAGGGTGGTTTTGATTTGCATTTCTCTTATTACTAGAGATGTTGAACATTTTTTCATATGTTTGTTGATTGCTTGTACTTCTTCTTCTGTGAAGTGTCTGTTCATTTCCTTAGCCCATTTGTCGATTGGATTATTTGTATTCTTGGTGTAGAGTTTTTTGAGTTCTTTATAGATTCTGGAGATTAGTGCTCTATCTGAAGTATGATTGGCAAAGATATTCTCCCACTCTGTAGGCTCTCTCTTCACATTACTGATAGTTTCCTTTGCTGAGAGAAAGCTACTTAGTTTGAATCTATCCCAGTTATTGATTCTTGCTTTTATTTCTTGTGCTACGGGAGTCCTGTTGAGGAAGTCTGGTCCTAGGCCGACATGTTGAAGATCGGGACCTACTTTTTCTTCTATAATCTGCAGAGTCTCTGGTCTGATTCCAAGGTCCTTAATCCATTTTGAGTTGAGTTTTGTGCAGGGTGAGAGATATGGGTTTAGCTTCATTCTGTTGCATATGGATTTCCAATTTTCCCAGCACTATTTGTTGAAGAGGCTATCTTTTCTCCATTGCATGTTTTTGGCGCCTTTGTCTAGTATTAGAAAGTTGTATTTATTTGGGTTTGTGTCCGTGTCCTCTATTCTGTACCATTGATCTACCTGTCTATTTTGGTACCAGTACCATGCCGTCTTTGTTACTATTGCTTTGTAATAAAGTTGAAGTTCGGGTATTGTGATACCCCCTGCTTCATTTTTCCTACGAAGGATTGCTTTAGCTATTCTGGGTTTCTTATTCTTCCAGATGAATTTCATGATTGCT
Source organism: Sciurus vulgaris (assembly GCF_902686455.1). Lineage (NCBI taxonomy): Eukaryota > Metazoa > Chordata > Mammalia > Rodentia > Sciuridae > Sciurus > Sciurus vulgaris. Next base: position 62,424,803 of record NC_136469.1, read on the forward strand.
TGCTCTATTTCTGTAAGGTACGTCATTGGGATTTTAATTGGGATTGCATTGAATCTGTAGAGCACTTTTGGTAGTATGGCCATTTTGACAATATTAATTCGGCCTATCCAAGAACATGCGAGATCTTTCCATCTTCTAAGGTTTTCTTTAATATCTTTCTTTAGTGTTCTGTAGTTCTCATTGTAGAGGTCTTTCACCTCTTTTGTGAGATTGATTCCCAAGTATTTTATTTTTTTCGATGCTATGGTGAATGGGGTAGTTTTCATAATTTCTCTTTCTGAGGATTCATCACTTATGTATAAAAATGCATTGGATTTATGAGCATTGATCTTGTAACCTGCCACTTTACTGAATTCACTTATGAGTTCTAACAGTTTTCTGGTGGAATTTCCTGGTTCCTCTAAGTATATAATCATATCATCCGCAAATAGGGATAGTTTGAGTTCTTCTTTTCCTATTCGTATTCCTTTAATTTCCTTGGTCTGTCTAATTGCTCTGGCTAGAGTCTTAAGAACGATATTGAATAGGAGTGGTGAAAGAGGGCATCCCTGTCTTGTTCCAGTTTTTAGGGGGAATGCTTTCAGTTTTTCACCGTTTAGAATGATATTAGCCATGGGCTTAGCATAGATGGCCTTTACAATGTTAAGGAATGTTCCCACTATCCCTATTTTTTCTAGTGTTTTGAGCATGAAGGGGTGTTGTATTTTATCAAATGCTTTTTCTGCATCTATTGAAATAATCATGTGATTCTTGACTTTAAGTCTACTGATATGGTGAATTACATTTATTGATTTCCGGATGTTGAACCAACCTTGCATCCCTGGGATAAAACCCACTTGATCGTGGTGCACTATCTTTTTAATATATTTTTGTATGCGATTTGCTAAAATTTTATTGAGAATTTTTGCGTCAATGTTCTCTAAGTGTTGTAAATACTTGACAAACTCATTTAAGGTAGGGTTTTTCAAATGACAGTTTGACTCTAGCACTTTGATTCAGTCATAATAGTATCACTTTGATGATTAGATTTATCTTTCTAAACAATACAAATACTGAAAAAATTCCAGGTGAAAGTGGTTATGTAGGGGCAAATGGAATATAACATGGGGCTTCTACAGATATGTGTGAGAAAAAAATAAAGCAGGAAACTATAATGCTATTTGGAGAGAACCACTTAACATTGTGACCATTTTAAGCATTTGTATCACAAGTAACAATTAAGCATATATTTTATTTTAAATACTTATACTCTGAAGCTAGAAGATGGAAGATATATTAAACTTAAATTTATAAAGACCTTATGAATTGCTAAGTTAAATCAGAGTGCTAAAGATTCCTTCTGAGTGTGTTCAGACAATTAAGACAAAAAATACTTTCCAAGATTTTGTGACTTGACAGATACCACATGTTTTGAAAGATCATGTCTAAAGAGTTCTCATCTAAGGCATGGTCTACATAACTTATTATAAAATTTATAAGTTTGAAAGAACTTATTATAAAATTTATAAGTTATGAAGATAAATGAATCCCTCTATCAGGGTTTTGTAGCCTTGGCAATATTGAAATTTTGGGGCTAGATAATTTTTTGTTGTAAGGGTCTGTGCTTTGCATTGTAAGATATTTAACAGTAGTGTGCCTGGTTTCTTCCCCACTAAATGCTGGTAGTACCCTTCCCACCAAATGTGACAACTAAAGTGTCTCTGGACATTGACAAATGTCCCCTGGGAGACAAAATTGTCCTGCCTTATAATCACTGCCATAGGGGTGTACTTGGTAGTGTTGAGAACAAGGTGACATCTGTGCAGCCATGTTGTATGAACAAGCCATTTCGGGAACTGGCCCTTAAAACCTCCCCCCAGCAAAGGGTGCACAGGTGCTACCCTAAAGAGCCAGTACAGGACCAACAGGACGTACTGGGCCCCTGGGGTTTATCAAGGCTGTTAAGAGATACCTGTCTGAGAAATGGGCAGCTGCCCGGAAACCTTATCTATCAAGGACAGGGGAGGGGGCCTAGCCCCGACTCATCTCCTGCATAGTTCACCACATCCCTCCTCCCTTCTTCCTCCAGGACTGTTCAGTTCTGGAGGGACCCAATGACTTTCGAATAAATTGGCAGAACCCAACCAAAAGAGAACAAATGTTTAGCTGTTCGAATGTTAACCAATAATGTACAGGTCTTTGTATGTGAATGATTGGAAATTTCTTAAGTAGAGGGCTTTCTCATCCCTTGGGGCCGCTCCCCACTCAACCGTGGTAGTGGTCTGAGAGGCTGGTTCCGGTCCAGGTTCAAGCTTGCAATAAAACCTCGTTGTGTGATTTGCATTGCTGTGTGTGCACTTTGACTCCCTGAGAATCAGTCGATATTGAACCCCAATAGTAGTACTCTCAGCACCACTAGCCCTGCAAAACTGCCAAAGCCTCTTTCCAATCAAGTCCTAGAAATGCCAGTCAAATCTCAGAGATTGCAACTTTTCTGCTTTGTCCTAGATAGAGAGTAGATCTGGGGACTGAAAAGGAAAATGTGGCTAGCAGTGGCTTAGCAATGAAGAATCTAATTTGAACACCCCATAGGCAAAGCATAGTCAATTAGCCCTTTAATTTTCTTAAGCTTTTAGAAAACTCCCAAAGAAAACAATGAAGCCCACCCTGGGTATTTGGGCTCACATCCATTCTGTGTAAAATAAACCCTCCTGCTGGGACAGCTCCAGTCAAGTTGGGAATGTTGCATTCATTAGGTTCTAACAAATAGTGTGCCTTCCTGCCTACACTTGAATTTTCCCATCAAGATCAAAAGCCTGAACTCTAAAATCCTTAAAAAAAGAAATTACCAGAGACCTGTGCTAGGCCGGAATAGAGTCATTAGGGATGCCTGATTTCCTTCAATTCCTGTCATCCCTTGCTAGGGTTGTTGCTTTTTCCAATAACAAAAGTTTGTGAAAACTCTATGTTTAAGTGTTGCAGTTATGGCTGGCTCGAAAGTCATCATTTGTTTCCCTGGAACCAGCGAAATAAATTCTTCTGTTTGAAAATATCTGGTAGTGAAGAAAGGGTTTTATTTTTAATTGTCTATGCTTTTGCTGTTAGAATGATGACTGAAAATTCCTGTTGGTAAAAAACAAACAAACAAACAAAAAAAAACTGTCTTTTTATTTATATTGTCCATATTAAGTGATACTAATCAAAACTTTATTTCTTCGGATTAATTACATTAGTGGGAAATTATTTTTAAAGTGTCTGACACATGGAGAGAAAAAGTCCCATCTCCAACAGCCTTCTCAACCTGAGGAATATTGATATTTTAGACCATGTAATTATTATAGGGGAGACTATCCTTTTCATTGTAAGACATGTAGCACTTTTACAGTTTTAACCCACTATGTGTTAGTTGTACGATCAATATTCCTTCTTCTCAATTTCCCTATTAACATCATTTAGCATCCTACATAGTGTGGTATATTTGCTACAATTGATGAATATAAATATATTGTAATGAGACAAGGAAATAATAGGAATTGCTATAGTTGTGCGTTATGCAGTAATAATAAGCTGTATTTGCTATTTGCCTGAACTTGTAAAACTAAAATAAAGGCGCATAGTGACAAACTTGCTGTGTGGCAGGATGACACTCCTGAATAATGCCGATATGAACCTTTATCTATGATTTGAGTGGTGGCTCCTAGTCTAGCCGTGTTCTGGTCTTTATCAATGAAGACCAGAGCACGACTGGGCTGAAAATCACTACTTAAACCCCTGGACTTTTGGAGCAAACTGTCAGCAGCACCGTGACCAGAGGACTCCACATCACTCTTTCTCTTGACTGCCCCTGCTGCTGTCTACTCCATCACTGATTGCTGATTGATTGTTGTCACCGAGGCCAGACAACTGACCATCTCCCCCGTGATGACGACTGCCACCCAGCTTCCGGCTTATGAGACACCCAAGGACATCCAAAGACATTCAAGGAGCTGAGAGAGGCTATGGCTGAGAAGAATCCCCTGGGTCTTGCTGACTGACTTCTGGGCTAAGAGACATTGCCTTGAGTAAGTCCACGGGGATTGGACACTAGGTGAACAAGGGAGTGAATCTCAATGTATTTGTGATTTGCTATTATTAGGAATGTTAAGTTGAGTGTGTATTGCATGAATAAAATCCACGTGTTGGAACCAAACTTGATTCCTCTATTACTGCTTGGGACATATATAAATACATATGTATTTGTAATTATTATTAACTAAAATTCATAGTTCATGCAAGTTTCAATTTTTGTGTTGGTTCTGTGGATTTACCAAAAATATAATATTACATATCCACCATTATAGTACAGTACAGAACAGTTTCACTCCCCTAAAAATCTCTTCTGCTCTGCTTATTCATCCACTCCTCTCCAGCAACATCCATGAAACTCTGATCTTTTTTTTTTACTATCTCCACAGCCTTTTTGTGAATATCATTTACTTTGAATCATATAGTAAGTAACCTTTTAAAGTTGGTTTCTTCCACTTAGCAGTATGCTTTTAAGGTTCTCATCCATTTCTTTTTGTGGCTTAATAACATTTATATTTGCCATGGAATTATATTCCTTGGTATAGATCATAGTTTATCCATTTACCATTGAAGAGCATCTTGGTTGCTCTCAAGTTTTATTGATTATAAATAAAACTGCTGAGCACATTCACGTATTAGCTTTTCTGTGCTATGTTAGTTTTTTGTTGCTGAGACCAAAATACCTGACATAAACAAGTTAAAGAAGGAAAAGTTTATTTTGGTTTGGGTTTCAGAGGTTTCAGGTCATAGTTGGCTGATTCTGTTGCTTTGTGCCTGAGGCAAGGTAAAACATGATGGTGGAAGGGCATTGTGGAGGAAAGCTTCGCAAGTCATACTGTAGGGGGCAAGAATTATTCCGTTTCCTCCCAGTGCATGCTCCCGTTCCCATGGCTGGAGGCAACCATGTCCACCACCCATTTTCTACCTTCTCCCAGTAATCCATTTAGCTATCAATAAATTAATCCATTGATGAGGTTTGACCCTCAAAATTCAACCACTTACCCCAAACCCCACCTCTGAACATTGATTCATTGGGAACCAAACCTTTAATACATGGAACTTGGGTGACATTCCAGATTCAAACTATAACATGTGGACATAATTTTTCAAATCATTTGGGTAAATACCAGGGAATGTTTGCTGAATTATATAGTAAGGGTATGTATCATTTTATGAGAAACCACCAAATTGTCTTCCAAAATAGTTATGTTATTTTGCATTCCAACCTTCAGTGAATGAGAATTCCTGTTGCTTCATATCCTTCCAAAATGTGATGTTAGTGTTCTGGACTTGGGCCATTTATATAGCTGTGTAGTGCTATCTCGTTTTAACTTTCAATTTTCTAATGATACAGGAGCTGAACATATTTTTATATGTTTACTTGTTACCTATATAATGTCTTTGGTAAGATTTGAACTCAAATCATTTGTCCACACATTGAGTTTTGGTATTGTTGTTGGGTTTTCAGAGTTCTTTGCATATTTTGGATACTAGCCCTTTATCAGATCTGTGTTGTGCAAAAAATATTCTCCCACTCTCTGGCTTATCATTTTCATTTCCTAATGTTTTGTAGAGCAGAAACTTATGATTTTAATGAAGTCCAACTTATCAGTTATTTTCATTAACAGATTGTGTTTTGGTGTTGTATCCAAGAAGTAATTGTCAAATTCAGATCACCTGGATTTTCCCCTATGTTTTTATCCAGAAGTTTTATAGTTTCAATGATAATTGCAAAGCACTTAAAATAATACATATAAAACAAAGGCTATCTCTTGTGATTGTAAAATAATAAATACTTTACAAATTTCAAGGTTATTCTCCATGAGTAGCGTCTAATTGAAATTAATTTATTTTATAATCTTCCAGTTTTTATCTTTATTTAACATGACTACTCTAAATTATAGAATATGACATTGCGTGAATATTTCTTTGCCTCACTACAACTAAAGTTATAAATGATGATGTTTACATTTACTGATTTTTATAATTTCCAAAATACTTTACCTGCAAATACTTTACCTGCACTAAATATACATGAGTTATCTTTAACAACAACAAAAATAACAAAAACAAAAGCACTTTTTGTATGATTTGGTAAATGATGGATTGATATGTAGATATATTTACATATTTTTTTTCTTTTTTTATTACTGTAAACAAATGGGATACATGTTGTTTCTCTGTTTGTACATGGCGTAAAGGAATACCATGTGTGTAATCATAAATTTACATAGGGTAATGTTGTTTGATTCGTTCTGTTATTTTTTCGCTTCCCCCCTACCCCTCCCACCCCTCTTTTCCCTCTATACAGTCCTTCCTTCCTCCATTCTTGCCCCCCTCCCTAACCCTAACCCTAACACTAACACCTCCCACCCCCCATAATGGGTCATCATCCGCTTATCAGAAAGATCATTAGACCTTTGGTTTTTTGAGATTGGCTTATCTCACTTAGCATGATATTCTCCAATTTCATCCATTTGCCTGCAAATGCCATAATTTTATTATTCTTTATGGCTGAGTAATATTCCATTGTATATATATACCACAGTTTCTTTATCCATTCATCAATTGAAGGGCATCTAGGTTGGTTCCACAATCTGGCTATTGTGAATTAAGCAGCTATGAACATTGATGTGGCTGTATCTATGTAGTATGCTGATTTTAAGTAATTTGGGTATAGGCCAAGGAGTGGGATAGCCGGGTCAAAAGGTTTTCTAAGAAATATCCACACTGCTTTCCAGAGTGGCCGCACTAATTTGCAGCCCCACCAGCAATGTATGAGTGTACCTTTTTTCCCACATCCTCGCCAACACCTGTTGTTGCTTGTATTTTTATTAATCACCATTCTAATTGGGGTGAGATGGAATCTTAGGGTGGTTTTGATTTGCATTTTCTCTTATTACTACAGATGTGGAACATTTTTTCATATATCTGTTTGCTTGTACATCTTCTTCTGTGAAGTGTCTGTTCATTTCCTTAGCCCATTTGTCCATTGGATTATTTGTATTCCTGGTGTAGAGTTTTTTGAGTTCTTTATAGATTCTGGAGATTAGTGCTCTATCTGAAGTATGAGTGACAAAGATTTTCTCCCACTCTGTAGGCTCTTTCTTCACATTGCTGATAGTTTCCTTTGCTGAGAGAAAGCTATTTAGTTTGAATCTATCCCAGTTATTGATTCTTGCTTTTATTTCTTGGGCTATGGGAGTCCTGTTGAGGAAGTCTGATCCTAAGCCGACATGTTGAAGATCTGGATCTACTTTTTCTTCTATAACATGAAGGGTCTCTGGTCTGATTCCAAGGTCCTTAATCCATTTTGAGTTGAGGTTTTTGCACGATGAGAGATATGGGTTTAGTTTCATTCTGTTGCATATGGATTTCCAATTTTCCCAGCACCATTTGTTGAAGAGGCTATCTTTTCTCCATTGCATATTTTTGGCACCTTTGTCTAGAATGAGAAAATTGTATTTATTTGGGTGTGTGTCCATGTCCTCTATTCTGTACCATTGATCTACCTGTCTATTTTGGTACCAATACCATGCCGTTTTTGTTACTATTGCTTTGTAATAGAGTTGAAGGTCTGGTACTGTGATACCCCCTGCTTCGCTCTTTCTACTGAGGATTGCTTTAGCTATTCTGGGTTTCTTATTCTTCCAGATGAATTTCATGATTGCTTGCTCTATTTCTGTAAGGTACATTATTGGGATTTTAATTGGAATTGCATTGAATTTGTATAGCACTTTTGGTAGTATGGCCATTTTGACAATATTAATTCGGCCTATCCAAGAACATTGGGAGATCTTTCCATCTTCTAAGGTTTTCTTTAATTTCTTTCTTTAGTGTTCTATAGTTCTCATTGTAGAGGTCTTTCACCTCTTTTGTGAGATTGATTCCCAAGTGTTTTATTTTTTTTCGAAGCTATTGTGAATGGGGTAGTTTTCCTAATTTTTCTTTCCAAAGATTCATCACTTATGTATAAAAATGCATTAGATTCATGAGCATTGATCTTATAACCTGCTACTTTACTGAATTCACTTAAGAGTTCTAAACATTTTCTGGTGGAATTACCTCGTTCCTTTAAGTATATAATCATATCATCAGCAAATAGGAATAGTTTGAGTTCTTCTTTTCCTATTCGTATCTCTTTAATTTCTTTGGTCTGTCTAATTGCTCTGGCTAGAACTTCAAGGACAATGTTGAATAGAAGTGGTGAAAGGGGGCATCCTTGCCTTGGTCCAGTTTTGAGGGGGAATGCTTTCAGTTTTTCACCATTTAGAATGATATTAACCATGGGCTTAGCATAGATAGCCTTTACAATGTTAGGGAATGTTCCCACTATCCCTATTTTTTCTAGTGTTTTGAGCATGAAGGGGTGCTGTATTTTATCAAATGCTTTTTCTGGATCTATTGAAATAATCATGTGATTCTTGACTTTAAGTCTGTTGATATGGTGAATGACATTTATTGATTTCCGGATGCTGAACCAACCTTGCATCCCTGGGATAAAACCCACTTGATCGTGGTGCACTATCTTTTTAATATGTTTTTGTATGCGATTTGCTAATATTTTGTTGAGAATTTTTGCGTCAATGTTCATTGAGGATATTGGTCTGAAATTTTCTTTCCTCTATGTGTCTCTGTCTGGTTTAGGTATCAGGGTAATATTGGCTTCATAGAATGAGTTTGGGAGGTTTCCCTCCTCTTCTATTTCAGGGAATACTTTGAGAAGTATTGGAATGAGCTCTTCTTTAAAGGTTTTGTAGAACTTGGCTGAGAACCCATCTGGTCCTGGAGTTTTCTTTGTTGGTAGGCTTTTGATGACTTCTGGTATTTCGTTACTTGAAATCGATCTATTTAAATTGTGTATGTCCTCCTGGTTCAGTTTAGGTGATTCATATGTCTCTAGAAACCTGTTGATGTCTTTGAAATTGTCTATTTTGTTGGGAGTATAGATTTAAAAATAGCTTCTAATTATGTTTTGTATTTCACTCGTGTCTGTTGTGATATTTCCTTGTTCATTCTGAATTTTAGCAATTGGGGTTTTCTCTCTTCTTCTCTTTGTTAGTGTGGCTAAGGGTTTATCAACCTTGTTTATTTTTTCAAAGAACCAAATATTTATTTTGTTAATTTTTTGAATTGTTTCCTTTGTTTCAATTTCATTGATTTCAGCTCTGATTTTAAGTATTTCCTGTCTTCTATTACTTTTGGTGTTGGTCTGTTCTTCTTTTTCTAGGGCTTTGAGCTGAAGTTTTTTCATTTATTTGTTGAGTTTTACTTCTTTTATTATATGCGCTCCATGAAATAAATTTTCCTCTAAGTGCTGCTTTCATAGTGTCCCAGAGATTTTGATATGATGTTTCTTTGTTCTCTATTACCTCGAAGAATTTTTTAATTTCCTTCCTGATATCTTCTGTTATCCATTCATCATATAATAGCATATTGTTTAATCTCCAGGTATTGGAGTAGTTTCTGTTTTTTATTCTTTCATTTATTTCTAATTTCAATCCATTATGATCTGATAGAATACAAGGTAGTGTCTCCATCTTCTTTTATTTGCTAACTTTAGCTTGTGGCATAATATATGGTCTATTTTAGAGAAGGATCCATGTGCTGCTGAGAAGAAAGTGTATTCGCTCTTGGTTGGATGGTATATTCTATAAATGTCCATTAAGTCTAAATTATTGTGTTTTTGAGATCTATGGTTTCTTTGTTCAATTTTTGTTTGGAAGATCTGTCCAGTGGTGAGAGAGGTGTGTTAAAATCACCTAGTATTATTGTGCTATGGTCTATTTGGTTTTTGAAATTGAGAAGGATTTGTTTGACATACATGGATGAGCCACTGTTTGGGGCATAGATATTTATGATTGTTATGTCTTGCTGATTTGTGCTTCCCTTAAGCAGTATGAAATGTCCTTCTTTATCCCTTTTCACTAACTTGGCCTTGAAGTCCACATTATCTGAAATGAGGATGGATACCCAGCTTTTTTGCTGAGTCCATGTGCATGGTATGTTTTTCCCCATCCTTTCACCTTTAGTCTATGGGTATCTTTTTCTATGAGATGAGTCTCTTGCAGGCAACATATTGTTGGATCTTTCTTTTTAATCCAATCTGCCAGTCTATGTCCTTTGATTGATGAGTTCAGGCCATTAATATTCAGGGTTATTATTGAGATATGATTTGTATTCCCGGTCATTTGGCTCATTTTTTTTTTTTGTTTTTACAAGACTTGGTTTCTCCTTTATTTGACAATTCCTTCAGGATAGTTCCTCCCTTTGCTGATTTGCATCGTTGTTTTTCATCTCTTCCTCATGGAATATTTTGTTGAGAATGTTTTGTAATGCTGGCTTTCTTTTTGTAAATTCTTTTAGCTTTTGTTTATCATGGAAGGATTTTATTTCATCATCAAATCTGAAGGTAAGTTTTGCTGGGTATAAGATTCTTGGTTGGCATCCATTTTCTTTCAGGGCTTGAAAAATGTTGTTCCAGGCCCTTCTAGCTTTTAGTGTCTGGATTGAAAAATCTGCTGATATCCGTATTGGTTTCCCCCTGAATGTAATTTGGTTCTTTTCTCTCACAGCCTTTAAAATTCTGTCTTTATTTTGTATGTTAGGTATTTTCATTATAATGTGCCTTAGTGTGGGTCTGTTGTAATTTTGTGTATTTGTAGTCCTATAAGCCTCTTGTATCTGGTTTTCCATTTCATTCTTCAGATTTGGGAAATTTTCTGATATTACTTAATTGAATAGATTGTTCATTCCTTTGGTTTATTTCTCTAAGCCTTCCTCAATCCCAATAATTCTTAAATTTGGCCTTTTCATGATATCCCATAATTCTTGTAGATTCTGTTCATGTTTTCTTACTATCTTCTCTGTTTGGTCAACTTGGTTTTCAAGATTAAATATTTTGTCTTCAATATCTGAGGTTCTATCTTCCAGGTGTTCTATCCTATTGGTTATGCTTTCTATGGAGTTTTTAACTTGGTTTATTGTTTCCTTCATTTCAAGGATTTCTGTTTGTTTTTTTTCAATATCTCTAACTCTTTATTGAAATGATCTTTTGCTTCCTGTATTTGCTCTTTTAACTGTCGATTGGTGCCATCATTCAATGCCTGCATTTGCTCTTTCATCTCCTCATTTGCTTCCCTGATTGTTTTAATTATGTACATTCTGAACTCCCTTTCTGTCATTTCTTCTGCCATGCTATCATTCGAGTTTATTGATGTAACATCTAGATTTGTTTGGGGCATTTTCTTTACTTCTTTTCTCATATTGTTCAGGTATCAGTGAATTCTGAGATATTGCAGATTTCCTCTATTGACTTATAGTGTCCCTGAAGATTTCTAATATATCCCCTCTTAGCCTTCAATAGGCTGAAGTCTTGGAGGAAGTTGATAATGTGATTCTCCACAAGGAAGCTGCCTCTCTAGGGATGGTGGCCTTCAGGTGGGGTATATTCCCTGCTAGTGGGCAGAGGTGCCTCCACTTGTTGACCAATGGTCATCCAAAGGGGAACTAGGCTGCAGGCTGAGGCAAGGCCTGTTTGGGCCTGTGTCTCTGGTTTTACCGTCCTTGTAGGAAAACCTCACCTGGCAGGGAAGATTCGCCTGGTGAGGAGGTCTTGCTGATAGTTCCCCTCTAGTGGTTTCCCTCAATCCACAACTACAGCCTGGGCGGGGCAGCCTTCCTCTGCAACGTTCCAAGAGGCCCAGACCTACCTCCTGGGCCTGGGAGCCTCACCCTTCGCAGAAGAATCTCCTTAGGCTGCGTCTCCTCAGAGAATCTGCCCGCAGTCCTAGAACCTTCGCTCTGCCCCTCAGCTTGTCTCTGTGCAGCTCTTCCGCCGAGAAGCCTCCTAGGTGCTGGGACTGTGCTCTACACCTAATCGCCTGGAAGCGAGCCGCCACACACCTCCTCCTCTGGGTAGCCGCCTGGTGTTCTGTGTGGTCACTCCGAGTCCAAGCGACCCGCCACACACTTCTTCCTCCGGGCAGCCACCCGGAGCTCCGGTGTGGTGGCTCCAAGTCTATATTTACATATTTATATTTATTCTTTATTTTGTAAATTGTGTCTTGTCACGGAAAGGTAACAGATGACAATATAGCCCATGTTTGTTATCAATGTTCCACTTACTTAGTCTTTTATAAAATAGATAGATTCATCATCTGATCCCTTCAAGCAGTTAGCTCTTCATGACATTCATACTTTTGTTGTGGTTAGAAAAATTTCATTCATATATCATATTTAATTATAGCAGAAAATTTATGTATCAACTTGCAGATAAAATGAGGTTGTGCCTGTAAGATTCTATGATATAATGATACATTGATGAAAAGATACTTTTGTCTAGAAATGGCTCTGTATGCACAAATCTTCAGAAACATTGGAATGCAAATATCAGCCAATCTCTGAGGAGACAAATTACATAACGAACTGTTTAGATGTTTAAGGGAGAGGCAGATGTGGTAAATCTTTCTGAAATAATGCTGAAATACATGTGATTGTTTTATTTGCTTTTATTGAGGTTATTTTAAACGTCAAGCATGTCTTTCAGGGCATTATACTAGAATGAATAATCCTTTTTTTAAAAAACTGAAGATTTTTGTCAGGAAAAGATTCAACAATAAATCTTTATGCTGCTAAGGGGGCGAAGCAATGCGTTAAATTCTAGAAAACCTAATAATTTTATTAAACCTAGGAGTACAAAATCAAAAGGTACATTTTATACAAACCAAAATTCAAAGAAACATAAACTAGAAATTAATAAAATACATGGCTTTATATCACATATAGGTAAATTTCTACCAGAGGTAGGGACAGAACATGACCTTGATACAAAATTACAAAAGATGAAAGAGGTGGTAAGTTCATAGCCGCTTTGTATAAAGTGGCAGGTTCTAGTTAATATCAGTCTTCATTGCTAAACCAAGACTGTAAGCCTAGGAGTTGAGTAGTCTATTGACTTTATCTATACTTACACTTAGTCTATGCTTATGTGGTTTCTGAAAATCTACCACTCGTAAATAGCCTTTGAAGAATTGACTTCACCAGTATACACAATGCAGAAGTGCTCAGTCTTTCTAGGATCCTGATCACTCTGTTTTCTCTGTGAATTCATCCTCTCTGCAGACATTAGCATGCTAATTATTTCTTTGTGTTGATGATAAAGGGGAACGTTTTGAACTAGCTTTCTATTTGTAAATTTTGCTGTAGATAGAGACCAGTGTGCCTTACTTTGGCATTTCTTGTACAGGAAAGGAACATCAAATAGGACCTTCGGAGTACTAACAGTTTGGGCCAAACCATATTCAACATCTCTTCAGAAACAAGAACAAATTGTCCTAATTTTGGGCATAACTAGATGGGACTTAGATAATGTGACTAAAATAGGCGGGACTCAAGTAACTGACTAAATCTGAAGGATTCTGAGGTCTGGATAGGTAGGTTATTGTGGAATTACATGTGGGAAGACATGATTAAACATTAGGTGCTAAGGGTGGCACCCAAATGCTCTGTTCCAGGCGAGCAAAGACACAGTCAATGCTCTGGATTAGTTCCCAGTGGCAGTAGTTGATTGGAGCAGCCATAGATGGAGACCACTGAAGATCTGGAGGAGAGGGCAGCCACCCTTCAGGCAATGGCCTAAGTCCCTTTATTCTCTGTGTGCTTACTACTGGATAAGTGCTGAGTGCCACACACCATGATGGTGATGTAAAATAGAGTTGTGAACAAGGTAGACCTGGTATTTCCCCTCACAGAGCCAATGGTTTAGTGGAGAGATGAACAAAGATAAATTTACATATGCAATTATATAACTATAATCAGTGTGAGAGTATTTTGAATAAGTGCCATACTATGCTCCGAGACCATATGGCAAGAAAATATAACCTAGTCAACAGAATTATGGAAGGTTTCCCTGTGGAGGTGATATTTAAGCAGACTCCAAGCTGCAGAAAAGAGGCTGTCAAGAATACGACAGGGACAATTCCACAGAGGTTGGGCCACTAGGTCATTGCTAAGACACAGCCTCAGGAATGGGATGGGAAGAAGCCAAGTTTTTAAAAATCAAAGCAGAAGGACGAAGTCAGTACAGCTATAAGAGTGATTTGATGCCATACCAGAGAGCAAGGTTAGTACAATTTAGATGACTTTGTCCTTACTCTTCTGCCTTTAAACAGTCACACTTCTCTGACCAGCTTAGGCTGAGGATTGATCTCAGCCACTGGAAGAACATCTGAATTAAATAGGTTCAATTATAGGTAAAGAGAGTAGCAAGGGCCTTGGATCATGTGGGATCTGAGAAGAATTTCTTTTTAGTGTAAAAGATTTCTCCACAATCCATAGAATGCAGAGAGAGATTTTGAGGGTGTTCCATTATACCAAACAAATTTTTAACTATCAACAAATGTTTATTAAATGGCCTTTGCATGTCTGGTATTCTTTGGGGATATGGTAGTGAACAAGATCAGTTTTTATATTGAGATGCTTATCATTCAATACAGGAAACAATAATTACAGTAGAAGAGGAAACATAACATCATAAAATTGGGTTTTTAAAGATCACACAAAAGGATGAATAATCTCTAAACCCAGAGAGTGCAGAAGAATTTTCTGGAGAAAGCAGTGTTTAGATTGATCTGATTGGTGAATTAAAAAATACATGATTATTGATGATTATTGATATTATAGTATCACCCAGAAGAATGTTGGTCATGAAAAAGAAACAGGATGAGAGAATTGTCATAGATAAGAGAAAAAAGTGCACACATGCATACACACAGAACCCAAGGCAAGAGAGAAACAGTCACAGAACCCAAGGCAAGAGAGATTTCAAGAAGAAAGGAACTATAGACTATTACGAAGTAGTAAATTAGAATAAATTCCTGAACCATAAATTTTCTTCAGTTTTAGCAGCAAAGAGATAAGTGGCCATCTAGGCTAAAGCTGTTTTGACAGAGATTGAAGTCAAACTGTAGTTTACTAAGGATTATTTAGGAGGGAAGAACATAGAGATTAAAAATTGTGGTTGGGATTGGTGGTTCAGGTCTGTAATCCTAGCTACTTGGGAGGCTGAGGTAGGAATTGGCCTCTGTGATTTAGGGAGACTCTGTACCAATAAATAAGTAAATAAATAAACAACAAATAAATGGGCTGGAGATATAGCTCAGTGGTAAATCACCCCCAGCTTTACTTCTCAGTACAGGGAGAGAGAAAAGAGGTGGGGAACCAGAGGGCAAACTTCCCTGGGGCTCTGTGGGTATCTGCAGAACATTTGGAGAAGGGCTGTTTGATTTCCAGTTAATTTACTCAGTATCTGAACTACCTTAACCTTAAGGAAGCAATTACCAAGCTCAGGTGCTATTGACTTGCAGCCTTATGATATTTGGTTTCTGTTGTCAGCCTCCTTGAAGGCAGCACATGTTCACTTTCTACTGAAATCTTGCCATTCCCAGCATCTGAAGGGACTCAAACAACCCTCTGCCTTTTACAGCTTAGAAAGGAGATTCTCCCAACTTTTCCCATGTAGTAACTTTGGCTTTCTTATTCTTTTCCTTCTGAGGTAAAATCCCATAACTCTTAAAAACAAAACCTGGGAGAGGACTTACCTGCTTGAGCCTGGGACTTACCTGCTTGAACCTGGGAGAGGACTTACCTGCTTGAGACTGTCCCAGTTTTCATAGCATTGATCATCTTGGAATTTGAAGGGAAAAGTATTTATAGCAATTCAAGCAAAATCCAAGCTAATGTCTCAATAGATCACCTACCATAATTATCATCTCTTGTGCAAATTTGATGTCTTCTCTACAGTTGTTGACTTTATTTTTTTTTCCTAGTTGTGGTTTTTTACTTTTTATTTATTTATTTTTTCTGTGTGTGAGTGTGTGTATATTTTTCTGGGATTTAGAGACAGTGTATTGTTTTTATTAAACTACATTAAAGTGTACTAAGTCCATATAACCATTCTAATCTTATATTTCCAAAGTCCAAATCCCTTAAGGTTTACATTTCCTTATCGAACCCAGGGCCTTGTGCTTGCAAGGCGAGCACTCTACCGATTGAGCTATCTCCACAGCCCAATGTGCTTTAGTCTGAAAAATCTCCCTAGGTTTTTCTTCTCTTAAACATAGATGCATATAGTTCCCATGAACTGAAGGCACAAATGTGTTTAAAAAATCAACGCATAGAATCAGGAGAGTTTTATCTTCACCTACATTGGTTAACTGTGTAAACATTTTAAATGAAAGGAACATAGATACTTGGTATTTTTAACTATAACAGATGAAGCAGCTGCCACCACCTTAGGAAATTCACTTAAATGCACTCTCTGAGGGACATACTCATTATTCTAAGGAAGACTTTTCTTATTGTACACAGATCCTTAAATATAGAAATCTCTCATGAACTTTCTTATCCTTTATTTGCTTACACTGCCCTTCTCACTTATTGGTAAGCTTATGGAAGATGGTGTTTCTGACATAAACAATTTGCCTTTTTCTATTGGGGTTCATGAACCTGACAAGCAGCTGTAGAGTTCATTGAGATTTCTATTCATCTGGAATATCCTGTTCAATTCTTTCCAGTTTAGAAGAATATAATAATAATGCAAGTCCATACTGAATAATTTATATTTAGTTCAAAAAAGTTTTGAAAAATACTCCTTAGTAATTCAAAGAACAACTGTTTATAGTGATTAAAAGGCAGTCATACATGATAGACAGACTTGGTTTGGCTCTCATGATTTTAATCGTATCGTTCCATTTGAATTCTTTGTAAGTATTCACAAATTCAAGATTTCAAATGAAAACATATGAAGTTTTAAGCTATTATTGAAAAAATGAGATTTGGTGCAGTACTGTGATACATTTTGATCTGGCTGTAAGAAGAGTGAATAGCCCCATCCAGACAGCACTTTCACCTTGTCTCTTCATAAAGTGACCTGGCTACCATGCACCCTTAAATTTACAACACGGATCTATGTAGTTGATTTCTGGCAAAGAGGCTTTCACTTCCAAACTAAAAGGCAGACCAATGCCTTTAAAAAAAATGAAAAGAAACAACAACTTTTCACTTGGTGTACAGTGTGAGGTTTGAGTGTGTTTAAGTTCACTTTTCATCTTCCTTATAACCCTCCCTAAGCCTCTGAGATTTCCCACATGGTGTCCTATGTGTCAAAAAAAAATATATAGTTGTTCCTCAGTATCTGTGGGGGATTGGTTCCAGGACTGTTAAAGATACCCAAATCTGAAGATACTCAAGTTCCTTATAGCAAATGGGATAATGTTAATATTCTACTACATGCCCATGCATACTTTAAGTCATCTTTAGATTACTTATGACACTGAAGGCAAAGTAAATGCTATGTAGAAAGTTGTTATACTGCATTGTTTAGGGAACAATGGTAATAAAAGGTAATCTGTCCAGTGATCTGTCAGTAAATACACAATTTAAAAAGTATATATTTTCATTTCATTGTTGGTTGAATCCATGGATACAGAACCTGTGGAGATGGTTGCTAGGTAGATAAAAATAAAATTGCCAGTTTATATTTTACAAGTCATTTGGAAAACCATTCAAGGATACTTAAGGCAAAGTTTTATGCTGGGTTGTATGCAATCTACAGTTCTCCTAACAACCTATGTGTCTTAGCACATCAATAATGATTTTATCTTGTGCTAAGCAAAGCTTTTCTTGCTCCTTCTCACTTTATTTAGTTCTATAGTTAAACACTTGGAGTGTTGACTTTTGTAAAAAACAATATTGAGCCAAGCTATGTCTAACAAGAAATAAAATATCTTCTTTACTCATTTGTTGGATAATGTGTTTCCTATCACTGATATGGATCCCCTACTGCCCACTCACCAGCCCACCTACTGGTCCCTGCCCAGTAGTGACAGCAGAGTGGTGGAGCTGTGGAGGCCTGGTTGGCAAGCACAGCCTGCATGGAATTGGTCAAGCAGGAAAGGCAATCCTGAGACCTGTAAGACAAGGTGCACTGACCTGTCACCCTTCCCTGGCCAGGCCTGGAAAAAGCAAGGATATTTGTTGTACAAGCCAGCTCCACACAGCACTGCAGCCTGGAATCTGCTAGCATAAACCATCCCACGACCTCGGCCTTCAGCTTCTTCACTGCATATGAGGAAATGGAAGTGGGGGCCGAGCTGAATAAAAACTGGGATGATTCAGGGGATTCGAGAGTTAACCAAGAATGGTAGTTACTTTCCCAAATCCTAATTAGCATAAGTTTGGAACAACCACAGAGACCCAAGTGTTAAATAAACTCCTAGGCTAGCACATTCGAATGGAGAAAACTAGTTACAGGATCCCTCTTTCACTGCAAAAGTTCTCTTCCTGTTTCTATTCGTCAGTAGATCCTACTCTTGCACTCACTCATCCTGGTTTGTGAATTTCAGTCTTTGAATTTATGAGACAAGAACCTAGAAAGAAGAAATTGGCAGTGAGCTGGTGTGGTCTACTACAACGCTGGGGGGCATGGCCACCAGTAAGAGCTGCACCATTTCTTGACTGCAGAGGCCTATAACCTTACACAGGCCCCACCTGCCAACAGAAGTGGGCAGTGAGTTTCATCTCAAAACTTTGGTTTCACCATCCCAACCAGATTTGTCTCTTCCAGCTCAATGAGAATATGGTTCCATAATTCAAGATATATGCTTGATGTAGTGTGTGCAAGAGAAATATATTCCATCCAAGGTCACTACAGAGAGTTTACACTGAAAATATGGACATGTGAAAAATGGAAACCAACTTGCTAAATCTTTTAATGTCCTACGTTTGTGTTAATTCATGGCTCATGGTAATTTAAGTTATATACTGGCATAGCAATGTCAAAGTCCTCAAATGCAAAACTTTCATATTTTTATCCATTTTTTTATTTTAAAATTATTTTCTTTTATTTGTAAATGATATAACCTAGGAGAGATTTGCTTTTATGTTTGTATTCTGAGACTTTTAGAGAGATGGAATTATGAAGAATCTAACAAACACATAAATATAGAACATAAAAATGTGCAGTTACCAGGTTTGGGCCTTATTGTAAACTCACAATATCTAGAAATCCTTTTCTCTCTGCCTTTGGCCAAGAGAGCAGATGGATAATTACGATCCTCAAAAGATAAATTAAAGGAAGAATTTGGACCAACTGGGCAAATGAAATATACTGCTAATGGAGGGTTGTGGCGAAATGGCCAAATAAGAGTTGCGGGTGACCTTATTTCCCTCCTGGTGATAGTGCTTTCCAGATTAAAAGCTGTTTTCTTTTATTGAAATAGAATAGTGCCAAACACTGAACCTGCTTTGTAAGACATACATCAAGAGGGAAAATATTTCACCACGATGACATGACCTGACATTTTAAAGCAGATAACAAATGACATCTTGTCAATGGCACCAATTTATTATTCCCTCTCTTGTACCTTGGTGCCACAGCAGGATACACATTCCTTTTAATCATGAGACTGTGTTAAACAAATTTTTACCAGCAGAGACTATAAAATGTCCCTCATCATTTCCAAGTATCCTGACCTCTTGGCTGTCCCCACTGTAGCATATAAAGACAAAGGCTGTGCTAAATTTTTCATCATTTTATTCAATTTCAGATCCAATTATGTGAGGGTCTTCCATCACTTACAGGGAAGTCTATGCTATAGCATGAAGTGCCCCACATTAATCAGATTCTTTTTATCCTTGCAGACACCAGTGCTAAATCACATTACTCCCAAAAAAGGAACATGAAATAGATGCAAATGTATGAGGAGGGTTCTCTCTGCACAGTTACAATAGGATGTGACTCCTGGGGCTGGCCTTCCCATAAGGCCAGAAGTGTCTCAAAGTGCCTGTTGTTTTTCATGTTTTCTACCACATTCCTCTCCAAAAGGATCCCCTTCTCCCACTTGCTTTATTATCCCTCTGCCAGTTGATATCCTAGAGTCTACTACTTTGAACACGGCCCTGGGCAATGACTTTCTAGTAGAACTGTTGTAACTAATCAGCCTGTAAGCTGAAAAATGACCAGCTCCACACTCACTCAGCCTTTTCAGCAATGAAAACCTTCCTTTTATTTCAACAGTCTCTGACAACCATGCAGGACCAAGATCACAGATGCTGCATATGTTTAACTGATGACATTAAAACCGTGGGTCTGAGTGAACCAGAAAGATTTGCATTACTAAGTAATCTTAATGTTATTTGAAACTAATAGCATTTTCTTAATGATATCATAAAGTATTTTTAAATCATCTTTTCACACCTTATCATGAAGACAAGTTGCTCATGGTTTCAAAAGAGATATGAAAAGTACATTGTAAAAGTAAATAAATGTCGTATAAAAACTGATGGAGAATTTGGGAAATATTTTCTTTGTACAATGTAAGCTGTGTCATTTAAGACAAACATAGTTTTAAATATCACTGTGACAACTTGGTAATTATGTGTGTTATGTAACCTTTTAAAGTCACAATTTGTCCCTTTACAAAATAGGGACAATAGTGTTTGAGAGGATTAAATGAGCTAATATGTCAGTATATCTGACAGTGCTAAGCACTCAAGAACTATTTAATTTTCATTATCATCATGAAATCCTAGAAGAAAACAAAATGTAGTTGTTAATATGACCTCAGAGAACTGATGGGAAGGAATAATTTCCCCTGCTCTAAATTTGAGTGAAGATAGAGAAGTTTTGTTGCAGAAAATATTTTAATTTTTAAGAAAGTCCTCCATAGGAAAAAGCCCTACTAGCCTAAAAAACAAGTTACAACCAAAGTTCCTAAACCTTAATGATACCAAATAGTGACTTTAAAATAATAATTCTATAGTATCAATGAATGGAACGTTCAAATTTGTGTAGAAAATATTAAAAAGATTTTAGAACTCTATGTGTTTTTGGGAGTATTGGGTTTGTCTTCTAACTTGAATTCTAAAAACACGTAAGAAATGCATAGATCATATCATACACCTAGCACCTCACGCTTCACCTCACTGAACCTTACCTTCAGGAGCAATACGATCTGTGTGTTTCATTCATTCCAGATTTATGTAATGATTTGAAATAATTATAATTTCTTGACTTTCATTTAAAATATTTTTACACACTTTGAACAGATTTTGAGGGAGGAAATACAGGTAAAGCAAAATAGGCAAATAATTCAGTGACTCTCCAGAAATTGTCACTTCCTAAATGAGCTTAATATATCCATTATAGCCCACAAGACATGAAGGAGTCCAGATTTACAGTATGAATGTTTCTGTGAATGCAACATATACTCTTATCCTTACCCTTTACTTTTCAGAATAATTAGAATAAGTTATACTCCGTGTATGTATGATATGTGAAAATACACTTCACAGTCACAAAGAAGAAAAATAAACAAAAGCAACTACGTAGCTATGAACTAAAATAATGTTTTTACCTTAGATTGCATAATTCAGAGATATGTGACCAGACATTAGTTAATTGTATGAAAGCTGCTGTTTTACCTTGTGTTTTAGGATACCTTATATACAAGAGTTAGACAAAGGCTTAGGAATAAAGGATACTGTTGAATTTCAATTGAGGTGAAGTTTATGCATTGTGTTACATTCCATTCTCCCAGAATATAGAAGAAAAGGAATTTCCATTCTTAGTGTTTTTCCTGTAATAATCCTGGACATCATTTACCTATTTCAGTAGTATGATCCTAATTGCTTGTTAACAGTACTTTATAACTTAGATTCATGATTTTACTCATCTCTATTATTTACCTAATGTAGCTCTTTTTATTTCTTTCTCTTCCTTTTCATTTCCTCTGCAACAAAGAGAGTTCAGTTCCTTAAATCCTTACCTGTTAGTTATTGCAGTAACCGCCTACCTCCCTTTGCTTATTTGCCTTTTCACTTTGTCTCAATGTAACTTATTCTGCTCTCTTAGGTTTACCTTATTTCAAACTGTTTAGTTAAACTTAGCTCCTATTTAATAAAAGGCTGACAAATAGGATATGAAAATAAATAGTCAATGACAAATGCACATTGTATTTTATTACAACAGCCTCTTCAATGAAGAGGAGAGTGAGAAAAACCTTCTAAAACGAGTGGCTCTAAAAGAAGCCTAGAGACTTTGGTGATTAGAGTGGAACCTGGAGAGATTCTGGGGAAGATGCCTAGAAAAAGGGCGGCATGAGAAAAATAAGGGAGGAAATTCATGTCGTGTAGCAAGAGCACTATGACTGGGGTTGGCACAGGAATTCTGAGTGATTGACAGCAGAGCAGGTATAGCCCAGGATTCTAAACTAAGGAGAACTGGACTTTATGCAGCTGAAATTATTTTTACTAGAGAAATTTCACACAAAACTTTTTTAAGTTGAATTGAAGACATTAGGAAAAAGAATTAGCATTTAATCAGCATCTTCTGTAGTTTCACCCAAATCATCAAATATTACTGAGTTAGGGAATGAAGGTACAAACGTTAACACACAATGGTCCTTTATCTCTAGAAAGTCACAGGTTAATGGGGTATTAGGTACTTTTTTTAATGTACAATCACTGCTGTCATCATGTCCTATATATGTTCCTGAAAAATCTTACGTGTTGCAAAATTACACATTACAAAACCAGAGCTTAATGGAAAAATGGGATTGCATAGATCATCCACAACCTATGTAACTCTGCTTTTGTTAGTGCCAGAGCGCTAACAAAAGCAATAACAATCTTAATAAAAACAGAAGCATAGCTATAACTTCACTGTTTATTTCATGCACTCTACATTTGCACCAATAATAAAGTCAGTTGATCCTTTGCTGACTTAATCCCTGAGCTCATGATTCCCTTTAATATTTTTGAGAACATTCACTTATAATAGAGAACAGGTACATCAAAATTAAAATTTTCTATCCAGTATATTTAACTCATGAGATACATCTTCACAGCTACTTCATCTATACTTTCAAATTCCCTAGATTGCTTAATATTGTGGAAAGTACAACAGTTCTTGAAGAACTATTCCGAAAACTAATATAAGATAGTTCTTACATTTTCAGCTTTTTTTTCTCTTAAGGTTTTCACTTATTATTTATAGATGTCCAGTGATACTGAGAAAGTTTACTCTTGATCTTTTCAAAATATTAATAGCCTTACAAAATTTATGAATGAATCAACATTACTTTGACTTCTGTATTATATTGAGCTGATTCACCTACTTGGCTATCATAAGTGAACTAATTTCCAAGAAACACCTATTATAGTAGAACAGACTGAAATATATTAGGATAGCTGCGACAAAGGTTATCAAGGAATCACAGAGAAGGGGCATTTGATTTAACTTGATGTGTTTGAGAAGGGCTCCCTGGAAACAGTGGAATTTCATTTGGGGAATGAGCAATAATGACCACGCAAAGATGGTGAGAAGTGCATTTCCCCTGATGGAGAGGAAACTGAAGCACAAAGAACTTGCATAAATTGCGTACGATTGTAGAGCCAATGAGTTATTGGAGTTTGTATTTTAACACAAGCAATATTGTTCCAATGTACACTTTTTACCACTATACTGTATTGTCTTTTCTCAGGATTGCTATTTGGAACGTATTTCCATAGTCCAGTTGAGAAATGTTGAGTATCTGAATAATACCATGGATGGTAGAAATGAAGATAATATGAATAGGAGCAACATTTAGTAAGTTAGCTATGCAGATTAGGGGCATTGATTCAACATAGGGTAAAAAGGAAAATTAGTTTCTAACAAGAACTGATTATTGCAATGACAGCATTAGTAACTGAAATCTGGAATAAAAGAGGAATAGTCTTTGAGAAAGAATGTTGTTATGTTTGGACAAGTTGCAATGGATGGACCTGAGAAGGATTTAAATGATGAGGTATAACTGAGTGATTGATTCAAGGATTGCATATGGAGAACCAAAGCTCTGAAAAGACTTAAAGATTGAAAATCTAAGTATATAATGGGTAACAATTAGCATACAAATGATATTTAAAGAATGAGAGTACATAAGATTTCATTATAGATCAGTATAGGTCAATACCTAAGCCTTGAACAGAGGAGATTGCGTTAACAACAAAGAATACCAAGTGATAGTTCTGTAAGTAGAAATGAGTAGAGTCACAAATGCTAGAGGAAAAGAGAATTCAAGAATGGAGTAGGGCATGGTGGCACATGCCTAATCCCAGCGGCTTGGGAGGCTGAGGCAAGAGGATTGTGAGTTCAAAGCCAGCCTCAGCAATTTAGTGAGGCCCTAAGCAACTCAGTGAGACCAGTCTTTAAGTAAAATACAAAATGTGGCTGGGGATGTGACTCAGTGGTAGAGGACCCCTGGGTTCAATCCTCAGTACACACAAAAGAAAAAAAAAAAAAAAGAATGGATAAATGCTGTCTCAGTCTATTCAGACTGCTATAACAGAAAAAAATATAAGTTGGATGGTTTGTAAACAACAGAAATTTCTTTCTCATAGTCTGAAGACTGGGAAGTCCAGATTTGGTGTGAGGACCCACTTCCTGGATCATAGTTGGTTATTTTTTCACTATAACCTACATGGCAGAAGGGGCAAGGAACCTCTCAAGAGTTTTATGTTTTTAAATGATGGCACTCATCCCATTCATGAGGACTCCACCATTGTGACTTTAGCACCTCTCAAAGACCCCATTTCCAAATATTATTACCTTTAGAGTTAGAGTTCAAAATATGAATTTTAGGGAACATAAACATTTGTTCCATTTAAAGTGGTACATGTAGATTTTGTGGCCTATTTTGAAATAGGCCACTCAAAATCTAGATAAGACCTAGGTGAGACAATGGGTAGAGAGGCAAGACTGCTTCCAGTAGGCTAAGAATTACAGAACTGTGGAGTTATAATATATCCCTTTATGAAATTTTGCCTGAAAAGGCAAAAAGGGCTAGATATTAGAATTATTAGATATTAGATAGATATTAGAATCCAGGCAAGAATATTTTAGGATGAGAAGATCCAAATGTACTTAATAGCTAAGGCAAAGAATTAAGTTGTCATGGATGTTTGGGGTGTGGCAGAGATATGGTATTATTAAGGGGATGAGTTCCTGAATTAGATAAAGGAAGTTGTCATGGTTTAGATATGAGGTGTCCCCCAAAAGCTCATGGTGAGTCAATGCAGGACGGTTAAAGGAGAAATGATTGGGTTGTAAGAGTCTTAACCCAATTAGTGAATTGAGCTCTGATGGGATTAATTGAAGTGGTCAGGTGTGGCTGGAGGAGACTGGAATTGGGGTATAGCTCTTGGATATATATTTTTTATCTGGAAAGTGGAGTCTCTCTCTCTCTGCTTCCTGATGATGCCAGCTGCTTCTCCTTGCCATGCTTTTCCACCATGATGTTCTGCCTCACCTTGAGCCCTGAGGAATGGAGCCAGCCTTCTATGGACTTAGAACTCTGAAACTGTGAGCCCTCAAATAAACCTTTCCTTCTCTATAATTGTGCTGGTGAGATCATTTAGTCACAGCAGCAAAAATGTAACTAAAACAGAAGTGATGGGTGGACTTCAAGGAAATGGACATATCTTTGTTTCTTTAAGACTGAAAGCAAGGGAATAAGAAAGCTAACTGAGATCAGTATATTACTCTGAAGATAGGAAAATGCGATGTATTGGTCATGACAGCCTTGACTGCATAGATCAAGTAAATAGCAAAAATCATACCTGAGAGCATATGCTTGAGAACAAGTAAAATGGCTTACAGAGAATGGTGATGAGTGACAACTCCTTTTAAGGAAAAGGGGTTTGAAATTATTGAATTATTATGAAGAGCATAGTTACTCTTCCTGAACCAGAAATTACAGAATTGTGCAATATTCCTAAATAATTCTCAGCAGCCTGAGGTAGAAGAAAAGAAAATCAAATTGTGAGAATAATTGAGATGATAAGCTTTCCTGAATGGTATTAGACTTTGTGCTAGATCTTCAGATAAATTATTTCTGTTCATCCTTAGAGAATGAACAGAAAAATCTCCATTTTACAGATGACAAAACCGTAAGTTTTTGATAAGTTGATGAAGGTTATACAGGGAGTTTAACTCAGGTTCATTTGAACACCCAAATCTATGTTCTATATACCACACCTAGACATAGAAATTGAGAGACCAGATTTAATCTATGCTTTGGATATGACAGTGTAAACAGAATATACATGGATGTGAAGCTAATAGAAAGGCTTTGACTAAAATTTTATGGGCGGAAAGGAAAAAATGAATTTTGATTGGGACATGACAGTATGGTGAGTACATGACATTAGAAAGTGTGACACAGGAGTATGGCATTAGGGAAAATTCCAGTTTTGAGATGTTGTATGGAGGCTATCATGAAATGAGAGGAATGTCAAGAAAGCCATTTGAGGTTTGGAGTAAGAATTTGAGAGAGATAGAGTTGGGCCAAAAAAAAATGTTTCTCAATTGTTTCTCATCTTTACTGAGAGAGAATGAAATCTCCACTAGAGAAAATAAGAAAAGGAGATAGTTACTGGTCAGAAAAAAAATATATGTTGAAATTTGAATAACACACATTCAAGCTTATGACAGTAATGTTCAAAATAATAGAAGGAAATCTAAGGGAGGCTAGTACCATATAAACCAAAAAACAATTGGATGTCCAGGAACTGTTCCCGAGAGTCAAAGAAGATAGGGATAAAAATTTAGATATTGAAGTATTTCATTATGATATACAAAAAGAACAATATCTAATAGAGATATCATTGGAAGACAGTGGAGATTACAGGTTCATGTGTACACTTACGTGTGAGTGTTATTCATTTACTTGATAGCATTGCTAGTTGCAAAAATATAACTCTTAAAATATTCCTCCTTCAATTTTCTTACACTGAGGTGTGAACCTGGCTCTAGTTCTTTATGGACTTTGTAACCACAAGATTTTCTCATTTATGTTCAGTTTAACACAGTCTCATTGACATTTCCTGTTCTCAGGATCCTCTCTGCTCTCATCCTACTTCCATTTCATTTTTTATTTATGCATAACATTAGGATTAATTTGACATAGTTATAAAAGCACAGAATATAATTTGTCCTAATTCAGTCCCCAGTACTTACCCTTTCTCCTCCCTCCTCCACCCTCTGTACCTTTCCCTCTATTTGACTGGTCTTTGGGTTATTTTACTAACAGTTCTTTAGTTTTTTCTAATTAATGTCTTGTGGATGTACCTGATGGTGAGATTCGTACATGGTGTATTCATAAATGTACATAGGAAAGTTAAGTCAGATTTATC
Organism: Sciurus vulgaris; assembly: GCF_902686455.1. NCBI lineage: Eukaryota > Metazoa > Chordata > Mammalia > Rodentia > Sciuridae > Sciurus > Sciurus vulgaris. The sequence continues at coordinate 62,452,082 of NC_136469.1, forward strand.
CCTATTCCAATCCTCTCCCTTCATTCCCCATTGTTTACTCCACTGATCTTCTATTTTTTTTTTTTTTTTTTTTTTTTTTTTTTTATCCTCCACCACCTTATTTTGGATTAGGTTCTGAATAATACTCCTTTGTGTATATATACCTCATTTTCTTTATCCATTCATATGTTGAAGGGCACCTAGGTTGGCTCCATAACTTGGCAATTGTGAATTGAGCTGCTATAAACATTGATGTGTCTGTGTCACTATATTTTGCTGATTTTAAGTCCTTTGGATATAAGCCAGGGAGTGGGATAACTGTGTCAAATGGTGGTTCCATTCCTGGTTTTTTGAGGAATCTCCTTACTGTTTTCCAGAGTGGTTACACTAATTTGCATTCCCACCAACAATGTATGAGTGTACTATTTTCTCCAGATCCTTGCCAACATTTATTGTTACTTATATTCTTGATAATTGCCATTCTGACAGGAATGAGATGAAATTTCAGTGTAGTTTTAATTTGAATTTCTCTAATTGCTATAGGTGTTGAACTTTTTTTTATACAATTTGTTGACCACTTGTATTTTTTCTTTTGAAAAGTGTCTGTTCTTGGTTTTTTTTTTTTTTTTTTTCCCCCCTTTGCCCACTTATTGATTGGGTTATTTGTCTTTTGGTGTTAAGGTTTTTGAGTTCTTTGTATTTTGAGTTCTCTGGATATTGATCCTGTGAGGAGCAGGCGGTAAATTTTCTCCCATGTTGTGGGCGCTCTCTTCACATCTTGTTTCCTTTGCTGTGAAGAAGCTTTTTAATTTGATGCCATCCCATTTATTATGTTATTATTTATTTATCTCTGTTATTGGGAATTGAACCCATGGGTGCTTAAGCACTGAGCCACATCCCCAGCCCTTTTTTATATTTCTATTATGACGAGGGTTTATTTAACATGCTTAGGGCCTCTCTAAGTTGCTGGTGCTGGCTTTGAACTTGTGATCCTGCTGCCTGAGCCTCCTGAGTTGATGGGATTACAAGTCATTTATTAATTTTTTATTTTGCTTCTTGTTCCTTGGAGTCTTGTTAGGGAAGTCAGTTCCTGAGCTGACATGTTGGAATGTTGGGCCTACATTTTCTTCTACCAGTTGCAGGGTTTCTGGTCTAATTCCTAGGTCTTTTATCTACCTTGAGTTAACTTTAGTGTGGGGTGAGAGATAGGGATTAAATTTTATTATACTATGGGTGGATTTCCAGTTTTCCCACCACCATGTGTTAAAAAGGCTATCTTTTCTCCAACATATGTTTTTGACACCTATGCATAGTGTCAAATAACTGTATTTATGTGGGGTTGTCTCTGTGTCTTCTATTCTATTCCATTGATCTTCATTCCTGTTTTGGTGCAAGTACCATGCTGTTTTTATTACTATAGCTCTGTAGTATAATTTGAGGTCCAGTATGTGATGCCTCCTGCTTTGCTTTTTTTGCTAAGGATTGCTTTGGTTATTCTGGACCTCTTGCTTTTCTGAATGAATTTTATAATTGCTTTTTCTATTTCTATGAAGAAAGTCATTTGGATTTTGATGGGAATTGGGTTGAATCTGCATAGCACTTTTGGTAGTATGGCCATTTTGACAATATTAATTCTGCCTACCCAAGAACATGGAAGGTCTTTCCATCTTCTAAGGTCTTCTTCAATTTCTCTTCTCAGTGTTCTATAGTTTTCATTATAGAGGTCCATAAACTTTTTTTGTTAGATTAATTCCCAAGTATCTTATTTTTACTTTGAGGCTATTGTGAATGGGATAGTTTTCCTAGTTTCTTTTTCAATCAACTCATCATTGGAGTATAGGAATGCAATGGATTTATAAATGTTGATCTTGTATCTTGCTACTTTTCTGAATTCACTTATGAGCTATCGAAGTCTTCTGATGGAGGTTTTTGGGTCCTCTAAATATAGGATCATGTCATCATCAACCAGAGATAATTTGAGCTTTTCTTTTCCTATTTATATCATTTTAGTTTTCTCCTCTTGCCTGATTGCTCTAGTTAGTTTCAAAGACTATGTTTAATAGGAGTGGTAAAATTGGGCATCCTTTTCTTGTTCCTGTATTTAGAGAAACTGTATTTCAGTTTTTCTCCATTAAGTACAAGTTGGCTTTGCATTTGTCATATATAGCTTTTATCCTGTTGCAGTAAGTTATTTTTCTCCATAGTTTTTCTAGAATTTTAAACATGAGTAAGTGCTGACTTCGTCAAATGCTTTTTCTGCATCTATTAAGATAGTCATGTGATTTTTCTCTTTCAGTCTATTTATAGGTGAACTATATTTACTGATTTTCATATGTTAAACCAATCTCACATCCCTGGGATGAAACCCATTTGATCATGGTGCACTATCTGTTAACATGTTTTTGTATGCAGTTTGCCAGTATTTTATTAAGAATTTTTGCATCTATGTCCATCAAGGGTGTTGGCCTGAAATTTTCTTTCCTTTATGTGTCTTTTTCTGGTTTTGCTATCAGGGTGACACTAACTTCATAAAATGAGTTTGACAGTGTCCCCTTCTTTTCTATTTCGTGGAATACTTTGAGGAGGATTAGTGTTAGTTATTTGTTCAAGGTATGTTAGAACTCAGCTGAGAATACATTTGACCCTGGACTTTGCTTTGTTGAAAGACTTTTGATAGCTGCTTCAATTTCATTACTTAATATTGATCTCCTTAATTTTTCTATATCCTGATAGGTTAATTTGTGTACGTCATATATATCTCTAGGTATCTGTCAACTTCCTCAAGATTTTCTAGCTTTTGGAGCATAAATTTTCAAAATAGTTTCTGATGATCCTTTGGATTTTAAAAATGTCTGTGGCAAGATTTCCTCTTTCATCCTGAATTTTCTTAATTTGAATTTTTTCTCTTTTAATTTTGGTTGGTTTGGTTTATCGATTTTGTCCTTTCAAAAAACCCACTCTTTAGGCTGGTCATGGTAGCTCACATCTGTAATCCCAGAGGCTTGGAAGGCTGAGGTGGAAGGATGATGAGTTCAAAGCCAGCCTCAGCAACTAAGTGAGGCCCTAAGCAACTCAGTGAGAACCTTTCTCTAAGTTAAGTATAAAAGGGGTTGGGGAGTTGACTCAGTGTTTAAGTGTCTCTGGGTTCAATCCCTGGTACAACAAAACAAAACAAAACAAAACTCTGTTTTGTTTATCTTTTGTATGTTTTTTCCCTCAATTTCATTGATTTTGGGTCTGATTTTAATTGTTTCCTGTCTTCTACTGAGGTTTGTGTTGGTTTCTTCTTTTTCCTAGGCCTTGAGATGTAACGTTAGAATACTTATTTGGTATCTTCTTATTCTTTTAATGTATGTGCTCAATGCTATGATCTTTCTTCTTAGAACTGTCCTCATACTGTCCCAGAGATTTTGATGTGTTGTATCACTATTCTCATTTACTTCTGAAAATTTTTTTTAATTTCTCCTCTGACTCCTTCTGCTATCTATTCATCATCCAAGTCTATTATTTAATCTCCAGATGTTATAGTGATTTCTATTTCCTATCATTGATTTCTAATTTCATTCCATTATGATCTGACAGAATGCCTCTATTTTTTGTATTTTCTAAGATTTTCTTTGTGGCCTAAAGTATGGCCTGCTTTAGAAAATGTTCCATGTACTGCTCAGAAAGTGAATTCAATTGTAAATAGATGAAATATTTTCTAGATGCCATTTAGGTCCACATTATCAATTCTATTCTTTTAGTTCTGTAGAATCTTTACTTAGTTTATGTTTGGTAATCTATCTAGTGGTGAGGTAGAAATGTTAAAATCACCCAGTGTTACTGTATTGTGGTATGTTTGATTCTTAATATTGAGAAGGTTGTTTAACATGTGTAGATGCTCCATCGTTTTAGGCATAAATATTTATGGTCTTGTTGATGTGATTCCCTTAAGCACTATGAAGTGACTTTCTTTGTCTCTTATGTTTAATCTTGGCTTAAAGTCCACTTTATGTGATATGAGAATAGCTGCCCCTGCCTGTTTCTGAGTACCTTTTGAATGGTAAGTTTTTTCCATCCTTTCACCTTCAATCTTTTCATGTCTTTACCTGTGAGGTGAGTTTCTTGCAGACAGCATATTATTGGGTCTTGTTTTTTAATCCAATCTGCTAATTTACACCCTTTGATTGAAAAGTTTAGGCCATTTATATTCAATGTTATTAAGAAATGTTTTTTATTTCCTGCCATTTTCATTATTTCTAATATTTAAATCAGACTGGATTCTCCTTTGACTATTCTTCTCCTGTAATTTCTTCCTAGTTTGCTGATCATGCTTTCCATTCAATTCTTAATTTGGTTTATTGAGTTTTTCATTTTCGGGTTTTCCATTTCATTATTTTTCAGAATGTCTCTTTATTGAAGTGATCTTTCACTTTCTGTATTTTTCCTTGATTTCACTCATTACATCTTTTAACTCATAGGACAGTTTAACTAAAAACTTTCTAAATTCCTCTCTGACATTTCCTCAACTGTTCTATCACTTAAGTCAGTTGTTGAACATTGTGGGCTGTTTGGGATGGTTTGTTCCCTTGCCTTTTCATATTATTTGTATGTCTACCCATTTATTGGTATAGTTCTCCCTTCTTTTTTTAAGGGAAAGAATACTTCATGAGTTTCTCTCTGAGCTAGGTGAATACTCAGATTAAGATAATTTAAGTTAATGTGTGAACTCTGCTGATCACAATATCAGCACCATTTTAGCAGATGCCACTAAACTCTATTCATTATAATCACTTCAGAGCCAAGCCTTGTTCCATTCAAACTTATAAGCAATAAAAACTTTTTACTATTCTCCACAATCCTCAAATCCAGGTATAAACTTTTAATAAAGTTATGGGATAAGCAAAACAATTAGTTGTTAAATTTAGTAAACTTATAAACTTAAATGAGTGCTGACAAGTGGGAGGAAGAAAGATTGGGCCAAAAGGAGAGGGAAGGAGAGAGAGAGAGAGAGAGAGAGAGAGAGAGAGAGAGAATGAAAAAGAATAATTTACAATTTACACAGAAGTAGAAAGGAGAAATAGATGAATAGTGGGTATTTGAGTTAATAACTGGTAGTGCAAGAGGATGGATGGGGGAAAAGGAGATAAGAAGAGCAAGTATAAACTGAGGCTAGGAAAACAAAGACAGGAAAATTGATTCCAATTAATGCTTTAAAACATTAAATGAAGTACATTCAAATGGGTTGAAAGTACAATGTTGGCTATTGGGTTAACAATTATCTTCAAGTTAAAGAATTATTCATATGATTAAGCTTGACATTAGAAATATTTATAGTGAAACATGCCAGGGTTAAGAAAATTCTTGTTGAATCTTGGATTGGATTTCATTGGGGTTTGGACATTTAGCAGATGCCCATCAGTCTTTAAGTGTTGATTTCTCCAGAGTTGCAGGGACACAGAAGCCAATTACCTAGTTGCAATGAACTTCCTATGGGAAACCTCTGGCTTGTTCGTAGAGGTCTGCTGCTGATTGTTTGGAGGGTGCAGGGTTGTGGCTTGGCTATATCTGTTGTGTGTAAGAGTTCTGGATGCAGGCTCTGGAGTGTCCCTGTGATTGCTGTAGGTCATCATGTTGTTTCCCTCTATAGGATACTTTTCATAGTAGTGAAGATCCTGGTGGCTGTCTGTGAGCTCAAGAACTCTGGTTGTGGGTTTTCCACTGGTGTTCTGTGATACAGATGTATTCCTTCAGCTGATGCTGCTCTCTGGGGAACTATAGTAAAGGGACTCAGGTGGTTCACCTGAACTGTAGTTTCCACTGCCTTAGGTTGTTAATGGTGGGCATTATTTCCCTCTGTTTACTAAGTCTGATGTAAGATCCTGCAAGTATTCAAATAATGACCTTTCATTTGCTAGTTGTGATCATTGGTCAGCCTGGGCACCATTTAAGACTGGGTACAGCCACTTAGTATTGCCTAGGCTCCTATAATTTTCCACCTTCACTGATCTGTTTCCGGCTATCTTTGTGGGTACTTTCAGCTTAGGTTTCCTGGGCTATTGAAGCAACTTATACTAGTAGCCTTCTCTCCATGACTGTCACCATCTAGGAACTGGTTCTCTATGTCACTGATAGTCAGACAACTTTTCTCACAGTCCTGGGGTCTATCTCTAGGCTTTTCATGGTGCCTCCCCCCAGTGTCAGTGGTCATGGCCTGATAAATCCACTTTCCTCTGCTCAGGGTCAAAGCTGTTTTCTGCTGTCTCTGTATGAGTTGAGCAGATGCTACACAGAGCTTGCTGCCCTTGCCTTGGTTGCAGAACCTGAGCACGGTTAGTTGCAGTTCTCTACAGAGATTCCCACCGCCCAGCTCCCCTTATTCATGGTAATGGGGAGGAAGAGGGGGTTTTAGAGATTTTTGGCTAGTAATGGCCCTTCTGGAAGTTCTTTCTGAATGGATTCTTAAGAGGTCCCACTGTAAGTAACTTCCTTCCAGTTTAATTTGCAGCTGTCTTGGGCATGGGAAGATATTGTGTTGATTTAAGCGGGTAACTAGTTGGTTGATGTCTGCACAAAATGACTGCAGACTCCCAGATCAGTTTTCTTTGCAAAATTTGATTTTAAACTGGTTGCTCTGTTTTAAGGACCTGCTGTTTCCATCACACTTCAAATTTTGTCTCTCTAAAGGTTTTTACGTGGGCGAGCTTAAAAGATTTTCCACTTCCCCCCTTTCTCCATTGCCCCTCTCCCTTTCTTATACCCAGGTTTCGGTTTTGGGTTAGGAAACTCTTCATTTATTTTCTACTCTGATAACCTGTCTTTCACTCTCTGAGATTTCAGACTTTGTAATATTGAGTCTTACAGCATTTATTTGGTTACCTGTCTCTCAATTCTACTTTTCTTTGGTTACTTCCTTTCTGTGTTGTGAGGAGATCAGGACTCACTGCCTTGCTCACTTCTACCATCTTCCCTGCTTCCATTTCTAACCAGGGGACCTGACTGTTGCCAGTTCCTACTTTGCTCTCCCCAAAGACCCATGTTTCCTTCCAATGTGGCTTGCTCCAGTGTTGTTCTTCACGTTGACATCTCTGTGGTGTTTGTCTATGGAGTTGTGTTGCAATAACCCAACCCTGCCATTTTCTCCTTATACTCAACTTTTACAGCCTTGGCCATATTTTCCTGGGGTGATTGTGGGAAGATCTAGCTGTGATCCGTTTCTGAGAATTTTAAGACCTCAGCCATCAATAATTACTAGTACAGTTCTATAGTATCCTCTCTACCAGCGCCAACTAGGGCAAGAAAATTTTAGTCCCTGAGATGTGACATGCAAAATGGGACAGACCTCTCTACACTGTTTCTTAGTCTCTGCTGTTCCTTTCCCTTCCTTTTCCTTTCTCCTCTCCTCCACCCCTATCCTCCCCCACCCCACTTGACTTTCTTTGTTCCTTTTCTGTTTCTCTTTTTTTTAATGTGGTCCTAGAACTGGAATTGAACATCATCTTCATGTTCATTTTCAGTCTTAATTTTTTTTGATTGATTCCTTTTTTTTTTTTTTTTTTGGCTTATGTTTTCTCATAATTTCAAATGAATCCTCTTATAATTAAAGCTAGGAGGGTTTTTTAAATTTATTTTTATTGGTCTACTGATGATAACCGTACCAAGGGAAAGTGCTGATGCATTGTCTCAGCTGTAAAGGAGGATCATGTGGAAAAATGGGAAATCTGTGCTGCTTATTGTCTATTATTATTAATCTTCTTTATTACATCTTGCTCCTGAAAAGGATTTATGACATCAGCTTTTATATATAGATAAAATTGAAGCAAAAACTAAATGGATGGAGGCAGAAAGGGGAGGATACAAAGGCAAGGAAGGAAAGAGGAGATGAATTCCTGTGTGCCATAATGTCATCAGAAATTTGCTTGTGAGAGGCCACACATTTGACTGTTGAGTTCTGAACTTGTCTTAGAAAAGAGAACATTACAGGAAACAAGCTTCATAGTGTCCATAAAAAAAGATGCTCACCTGTTGCTTAGAAGGTGTACAACTATTCCTGGCACCGAGTCCAGAGCAAAACTTCTCCTTTGAGTCCTCATAAAAAGGACAACACAACATGGTAAAGAATGTCCTCCAGAAATTGTTGTAGTCACTACATTAGTGAGTTTTATGGTTCTGTTTTCACAGAGTCCTTCAGTGCAGGACCAAGGTGCAATGCCAAGGAGGAAGCACCATTTATTAGAAGTATTTCTGTAGGGACAACATTTTGCAGTCCATATGTGCCTTTTGCTGTTCGTGAGGCTTAGTCCGTGGGTAGGCTTTAGTGGGTCCTCTCTGAGGATTGAATTATGCCTCAGAAAATTTTCCAAAGACATTATTCTCTTAACTAAAGTTTGGATGGGTACTGAGTGGCAATAAATTTGTAGTTGGGCTCCCTAACAAGTACTTGGGGTGCAACTACTTTGTGTTATTGATAGAGAACAGAGCTGCATGCTCTGTTGTTATGTGTGCTGGGAGAGTATTAGCATCTAATAAAGAAGGGGTGTTTGAATGGGCTGGGATAATAGTGAATCCATTTCTATCCAGAAAATGGCTGCTAGGAAAAGGTGGTTAAAAAAAATCTCTTCATGAGGCAGTATGAGATCTACTTTAACTCACTGATTAGAAAAAGCCCCTAGAATCTGGTCATAATAATTTCAGCCTGAAGGGAGAAAAAGGTACAATGTGTGTATTTAAATACTCAGAGCAATTATGAAATCCAGCATGGGCTCCATTGGCCATTTGACCTTGAGCATTGTAATTTCCAATGAGTCCCACAAAATAAATTGGTTTTGAGTCCTATACAGAAGTAAATAAATGAGTAAATGTGTCTAAAATTAATTTATACTCAGAAAAGTACTAACTTCTATTTATCAAAAGTAATAAGGTTGTTTTCTTTGGAGTCAATAAGCAGCACTTCTTAGTTGACCAACTGAAGTTAAGAATCATAAATGTGAAATTCTTTCATTTTAGCTAGTGATATTATTCTTTTTAAAATAAAATTATTTGAAATAGAATTAAATATGTTGATTATTTTATTTCTTTGGTATGGCAGAGTCAGCTGTGGTAAAGAATCATTGTTCTCCAACATTGTGAACAGGTTGTCTTATATTAATGGTTAGGTTGTAAACTTCACTAAAGCAGAAAACACTGTTTCCTTGTCTCTTTTATCCTGACTCTCAGCAGAGTGCCTCATACATAGTAGATATTATTAGCTGAATTAGTTGCTGTTATTAATTGAACATTGCTCTTTAGTGTGACAAAAAAAATAAAAACATAAACCTCAAGAAATGTTTAATCAGTGACTTTGGATTCCTTTATTTAAGTAAGAGGTTCTTGCATTTTAATCGACGGTCTGATTTACAGGGAGGTATGATATACCAAAACATTTTGCTCCTTTGAAATCATATACCTTCACAAATATGGTATGAACAAAATATATATTCCGATTATTATGCAACTTAGAATTTGGAAAAATACAGAAAAGTTTATTATATTAGCAAGCTTAATATGATGAAGCAAAAGCAGCTGCTGAAGTGTCAGAGACAGTGGCTCTGCATTTGCAGATCATTATGTTAATTGAAAAATGGCAAATGCCAGATGTTTTTTATGCTTTCAGATTATCTGTTCATGCTACCATGATGCTTTTTCTGAAGTTCATTATGTGCTGAATATTAGACAAAGGTCTTGCAGGCTTGAAGACCAAAATTACAACCTTGAATTCAAGTTTGAATAAATCCACATTTCCATTTATGTATTTGCTGCTTGATAATGGTCTACCTACAATGACACAGATAATAGAAATTTTTGCTTTCGAATATATTTCTGCCAGCACCACCAACTGTTGAATGTTAAATATGAAATTTGGCAGTTGCAGAGATTTTCCATTACCTTCAAAAAACAGCATATAGACACCCAAGTCAAACAGCATACACACTAACAAAATCCACATCTGAACCATCTGGCAATGGAACAAACATGTCAATCATCTTTCCATCTTGGAGTGGCAGTGTTTCCTGAAATGTACAATTGAAAATTATTCTGATCTTCAAAGGAGGAAGAGAGAGAGAGAAAGAGAGGGAGAGAGCGAGAGATCAATTTTGTTTACTTGGCAATCGATCTAGTTCTAAGCAAAATTATGAAGTTAAAGAATGTCGTTGGTTTCTTGCCTCTGCTCTTCCATTCCTACTCCCACATTGCTATTTTATACCCTGTATACTCATCCTAGCTCCCTTAATTAATTAATTAACTTCTGGTTGCTGCCATACCACACATTGACCAGGAAGAGTTAATGCTTACAAATGATTTATCCCCTTTCAGCCAACACATTTTTTTTAAAGAACTCTGCCTCTAAGCAATTATATGTAATAATTAATTAGGTCAACTAAATCTGGATGATTATCTATCTAGTAAATTATAGTTTTGAGGTTAAAAATGATTTAGTTATATAAATTGTGATTTTTTTCCTCTAAAAGTTTTAAAGAGTAAGCATAATTTTAAAAAATTCTCACATCTCTCTAGTCTGCTTAGGAAATATTTGGGAGATTTTTAGCTTCACAACCCATGATACTACAGGTGTTAGGTTGGAGTACACTACCTATTTGGAAAATTTCTTTGACAAATGACTGGTAGAATTTGGCAGTAACAGTGGAGTGTAAGAATCTTTGGGTCTCTCAAATTTCTTGAGGACCTAATTACTTACTACTGAAATTTCTTATCCATTCAAAGAGATGCTGAGCTGAATTTAACAATAGCAACAACAAAAATTGGAAGTTCTGGTCTGTATATTTCAATTAGGACCTTTTTGAATCAGAGAGAAAACAAAATAGATATTGAATTCTATCATTTTATAATTTATTTTCTACTTTTATGAAAGCTGATATAATTTATTTTTATTTTTAAAAGACAGGAATTAGGTATAGAGAATTCTGCAATGTTTATCCTTTCTTTCAGCAGAGTATCCAATTATATCTTTTGCATAATGCAAAATCATCATCACAGAGAACACATTTTAAATTTACATCTCAGAGGGATTTCAATCATCCTTGGCATTCAACACTCAAAGCATTTCATATATTTATTCAGAACAGTATAACAGAAAGTACACAACAGATTGCAACTTTTTGGCAACATGCATTTGCAATGAAAGCTTGAGAAACATGTACAAATAAGAATGTATTATGGATGTTGCATGTTTTGACTACACACTGTGATGAGGGAATGATCACACATTTTCATTTAACAGACATTTTCTCAATAGCTTTATGCTGAGGGTATAGAAGGACAACTTCCTCATGTTCTGTTCTTATGGCAGTGTGCATGTTTTGTGTCCACGTTAGGGTATGTTCACCTCCATGTGGAGACCGTTGCTCTATGTGATAGAGCTAAAAGGAGCTCTACGGTCTCTGTATACACACAAAATTGATAAAAGAAAGAAAGGAACACTATTTGAAACAAATAAAAGCAAGAAAATAAGGAGCATCACATAAAAGAATTTACTGGATGACAATAGAAAAAAGAGCTTTAGACATCAAAGAGTTAGAAAACAGACCCGTTGGACTTGGAAATTAGGATATCCTGTGATTTCTGAGTACAATTTTATTAGAATGGTGGTGATAGAAATAAAATTGTAATTGACATAGGTGATAAGGAATTAGGAAAAATGGGCCAGTAAGTATGAGCAATTTCTTTTAAATAATTTTATGATTATGATCTGGGGAAAGGTGGACCTAGAATACCTGGAGGAGGACAGGTGGTGGTACTGGGAGGTGTAGACATGAGCAGAGGAAGGGGGGGTTGCCAGGTAACGGCCCCACATGCCTCCCATGTTATTTATGAGGTGACAGTGAGACAAGGGTACATTCTTCAGGCATCTTGAGGAAAAAGAATACCAGAATAGGAAAACCAGACACCTTGGATGCAGCAAGCACCTGATTAAAGATAAATACCCCCATCACCAAGGCACCTCTGAGAACAGTGGCTACTTTTCATACTATTCTAAGTGGTGCTTATCATCACACTCTTTCTGAGTCTCACAAATATTTATTGAGCTCAGCCTAGGTGCCTGGAACTCTATTAAGGTCTAGAAGGTTTCATAAGACTAGGAGAAGAAATGACTCATCAAGGAGCTTGAGTTTCTGTACTGTCAGGGAGCACTCCGTCAAGGAAAGTAGTTTTATTTCAGTCCATTCTCTTCTTGTGTTGAACAGCATTTCATTGTCACATTATTCCATTTGGCGCTCACATGTGACAGATAGCTTCCTGATTTCTCTGCACTTTCCTGGACATGTTAGCTGTATTTTTTGAAAGGAGAAAGGATCCATAATGTTAGCATTTATTCTTTCTCCTTAAGCTTTCAAATATTGCTAGGCTGCATGATTATCAGTGTTGCCTGCTGTGAGCATCTTTGTCCCAATACAGCATCATCAGTAGTGATTATATTAAGGTGTTGTCCCTGCACAAGATCTGTAACTAGGGCACTAGCCGCAAAGCTCATTCCACTAATTATGTGAACAATATTCACTTATTTTTAGCACATCAAATAATCTTTAAACTGCTTTTCCAGGCATGCATCCTCAAAACATTTTCTTTATCTGTAATGTTATTCAACTCTTATTTTTATACCACTAATGTGGAATATCTCTCTCAGGTTTTGTGAAGTTAAACTGCAATCATTGAACTTTTGCCATGACACTGAATTTTTTGTTAATTTTTTTCATATATTTATGGCACATAAATACTTAACACATCATTAGAATACATTTATCAAATTAAAAATAATATGTACAAGCTACAACAAAAATTATCAGAGAGATGACTCTTAAAATAATCATTTTTTTCCCTTTACTAAGTCCACATTCATTAAAATTTTGGAGTGAAGATTTCTGATTCCTCTTTCTCCCCTAGTTGTATCACTTCTTTTATTTGCCACTGGAAAGTAATGATATAGTTCTGATAAGCTGATTGCACTTTCAACAATAGAAGGGACTTTAGATAGCTTTAGCTATTAAGCAGTACTGAACATTTCCACCTTAATGACTGTTCAGGGCACTTGGACCAAGTTGGTCCAATCAAAATGAAATGCAGAGCTCTTGTTCTCTAAAAGGATTTATTTTTTCCTCCTGATGGTGTGCTGCCCAGAAGTGAGATTTGGACCTGTTGCAGCCAGTCTGAGAGTGGAGGCAACATGCAAGACTGACCTGCAAAAGAGCAAAAATCAACCATCCATCAAATGAGCCATATCCACCCTATAGCTGGTCATTTCCAGCACGTGAGTTAATAAAACCCCTGTACAGTGTGTGAATAAAAAGTTAAAATTTCTGATAATTATGAACACTTGAAAAGTGTCAGTTTCTTAAATGGATTAAATGCCAGTGATGGTTTGTGGAGCATTTTCCTACCCTACTCCCCAAATAAATAAACTGAAAACCTCTGTTGTTTCTCCTAGATTGAATTAGATGGGAGGTTTGTTGTTTCTCCTAGATTGAATTAGATGGGAGGTTAGATTTCAGCAACATAATATCTGACCAATTTGAAAAGTAGAATATATTAATAAGGAAAAAAATAAAGGAATTTCTTCTATTTCTCCCTATTGTTTAGGTGGTCAAAATCGAAACAGAAATAAAAGTTAGTGACCTAAATCTAAGAGATATGGTATCTTTGCACTGTGAGAAATTTGGAAATAGAAAAACAGAAAATCTTACAGAGAAGTCACTGTATTAATCAGTTTTTACACTTAACCAAAATATCTGATAAGAACTACTTAGAAGGGAAAATGTTTATTTTGTGCTTATGGTTTCAGAGACTCATTCTATGGTCAGTTGACTCCATTGCTTCCTGAGGTGAAGTGGAACAACTTGGCAGAAGAGCACGGTGGAGGAAGGTTGCTAAACACATGGCAGTCAGAAAGCAGAGAGAGAAAAAGAGTGAGGAACCAGGGACAGGACATAATTCTCAAGAGAATTCTACTACTTCCTCCAGCCACACTCTACTTGCCTATAGTTAACATTCCGTACTTCATTCAAAATACTAATTCATCAAATGTATTAATACACTGATGGGGTTACAAATCACATAATCTCATCATTTTACCTTTGAACATTGTTGCCTTGTCTGACACATGAACTTTTGGGTGACATCGCATATCCAAAGCATAAGACTCATGCTCCACAATTTTAAATATAGCAATATATAAGTTTCTCACACTGATTATATTTTATTTTAACATTGAAACTTGCCAAATTATCTTGTGTTCTATATACTGAATTGGATAAATTAAGCAAAACATTTCTTTCCTCTTGAGTTGTAAGTCATAGGTTGTTCTTTTCTTTAGTAATCAGCAAATTTCAGTTGTAAGTATGCAACTGATGGTTGCCTATTGGTTTTTTTTAATCATTTTTATTTCCACATTTTCCTTGAGTGACTAAATGATGTTATCTTGGTAGTAAATCATTTGGAATGATCCTAATGATGCAATAAGATTTACGGCTTGGGGTTTCTCGTTCCAGTTGCTATAGCAAGTCAACAGAAACAATCTTCGGTGTGCATAATTCTTTCTTTTTTTAAGCCTTGAATATAGACAAAATTTAGACTTAGGAACTTTGGTAAGTAGATTCCAGTGAGAATTGTTCAAGTATTAATGTAAGCTTCATAGGGTTTTGAGCAAAAAAGACCAAGAAAATTCTATTTCCTGATCTGTGTACTCATGAGATGTTCTGAAGATTAATGTGTCTCTTTCAGGACACTAAAGTACATTTAGAGCACTAAAGAAGTCATTTACTAAATGGTGCCCTTGGGACTTGAAAGAGTTAATGTGCCTCTCAGAAGGTGAGCAATGTACTCGCAGATATATGCAAGGATCGGCACCAAAGCTTATAAAGAATCATGAGAATGTTGGTTCAAAGCAGCTGGAAGTCCACAGCTCTATTACTTATTACTATAATCTTAATATATTTGCTGGTGTTAGGTGGTATATTCAGACAAATGAGAACCTTCTCACTTTTAAAAATTAAAACACGAGGTACTATGAATGTTAGCCAAGGAAAAATATTGTGAATGTGTAAATGTTGTCTAAATTGCTTGGATTTCAAGGAGACAAATTATTGGAATCCAGACCATCACTCCAAAAAGTGCTTCTTCTCAAATTAAAATTATAATGATAATGAATCTTTTGATCTTTTGCAGATTTTCTCCTAAAAAAAAGCAATGACCATGACAGCAAAACATGTATTATTTAAAGACAATGCTGAGAAATTTCACAATGTAACAAAATACAAAACCCTCAAGGAAGGGACAACAAAATATTAATGATTTTTTACCATAAGTGATGACATTGTAAGTTTTGGGGTATATTTTCTTCTTAAGATTATTGTCTTTCCTAAATTTTCTACAATGAACAAATCTTTTTCATTGTTCTATACATTACAGGAGAGTGCATTTTGATTCATTGTACACAAGTGAAGTACAACTTTTCATTTCTCTGGATGTACACAATGTAGAGTCACACTCCTCAGTTTATACCCAAAGGAATCAGCATACTCCAGTGATGCAGCCACATCAATGTTCATAGCAGCTCAGTTCACAATAGCTACATTGTGGAACCAACCTAGATGCCTTTCAATAGATAAATGGGTAAAAAATTGTGGTATATACACAATGAAATGTTAGTCATAAAGAAGAAAAAAAATATGCATTTGCAGGTAAATGAATGGAGTTGGAGAATATCATCATAAGTAAAATAAACCAATCCAAAAAAATCAAAGGCCAAATGTTTTCTCTGATAAGTGGATGTTAATACATAATGGAAGGGTGCGGATGGAGGGGCTAAGGGAAGAAGGGAGGAACTTTGGATTGTGTAAAGAGAAATGATGGGAGGGGAGTTGGGGGGGAGGGGGAAAGATGGTGGAATGAGACACATATCATGACCCTATGAACAAATCTTGACTCTTTTTGTCAAGGAATATTAAGAAAACATGAAAGCAGATTAGTAGCAACTCTGACTTGCTGAAAGGAGAATGTTGCTCTTTCACTTTAGTTCACCTGGTGAAAGAAGTTTGAACATTACACATGATCCTTGACAAAGGGAAAATTGTGCTCTTCTCAATGATTCCCAAGTATAAGTTAGTCTTCAGAGCCTGCTCTATGTTTCTCAGTATGGAAGTTTTGTATAAAAAGAAGAAAGGACACTCAGTGCCTTGAATGACGGTGGGCCTTCAAAATTTTTTCACCACCTTTTTCCTCAACATTCTTACTCTCACTGCTTGATGCAATCATCTTTCATGGCTTCATTTTCCATCCACATGTTAAAAACTCTCAGATATTTACATTCAAAATAGATCTCTCCAGTATACTCTGTCCATATATACCAATGCCTGGTACATGAGTATGTACCTACTAGTCACTGCGACATGAATTCATCTTCAGCTGAACTCAGATACTTCTTCAAAGAATGTTCTTTCCTTTTTCTCTTACTGAGAAAATAATATTACTATCTTCTCGTCTTCCCAAAGCAGAAATGGTAAAGCCATACTTAATTTCCAATCTCCTGAATCACTTATTTTATCAATATTAGCCCCCAAATAATTCACGATTTTCTTTATGTCTCTAGAATGCACTTTCACAGTCCCTATCAGGGTCCTTGATTTATCTTACATGAATTATTGCAATGATCTCTGAAATTGTCTCTCTTCATTTGACCTCCTCTTTCTATATCTGTCATTCATATTGCACATAGGGTCACATGAAGTCAGATTTCAGGCCCATATTTATATCTAGTTCCAAAGTCTGAGCTCTTCCCACCATAATTTATTTGCTGTCTATAAGGAATTTGAGGAAAGCTTTAACAATTTGTTTAGCAAAACAAAACAAAAAACAAACAAACAAAAAACCCAGACTTTGAGTTAAAGATGGTGGGTTGGACTCACGAGTTGGCTTTCATTCCTTTCTCAAACTCCACAAAAACAATATAACTTCAAATTTGTTTGTTTCAGCTCAAATTCCAAAGATAAAATAAAATTTAAGATTAGACGTCAGTATGATTTTAGAAGTACTTTTCTTTAGAAAATGAGATGAGCTCAAGAGATGGAAATACCAGATGTTCTCCCAAGGGAGTGGCCCAAGTTTAAAAGCATCACCCAGGATCGCACACTCAGAACTTCCACTCAATATTGGGCTGCCCTACTCTTGGGTGTGAATAGATAGTAATGTTCACCACACTATAGGAAACCCTCTAAAATCAAAGATAGAGGCTAAAATAAGGGGAAAAAATACTGAATACAAAGAAAATAAAACTTCAAAATTTAGTAGTGGTGGAGAGGGGTGGGAAACTACCAAAAAAAAAAAATGGGAGAGAATTTAAGGGGTGGGTGAGGAAACTTCTCTGTGACTGGTGGTAAATAAATACATGACTGCATGCAGTTGTTAAAATGTGTACATTCCACAGTGTAAATGTAAATATAAACTTTATTATACATAAATTTTTTAAAAATGATGGCAGTGGAACTCAAAATATAATACAAAGCATCGCAATAGAATATAACTGCATTAACATTGATTAAATGGTGACCATCCCCCAACCATCAAAGATGCTGTAGTACTAAGCCCTAGTGCCAGGAGAAAGAGGTTCCAGATATGTAACTTGGAAATTAGGTCTTTACAGAGTTAGTCATATTACTATAGTGCTATTAGTGTCCCCCTCACACAAAGACCAGAGTTCTTATAAAAAAAGGAGAAATTTGGATGTAGAGGTAGATGTACCCAGAAGGAAGACAATGTGAAGATACGCGGGGATAAAATGGCCATGATATCAGTGACCATACTGACCATACAATCTGAGTAATATGTCTATAAGCCAAGAAATGTCAGAATTTAGAAGAGGCAAGGAATTCTCTTCCCTAGAGTAGTCAGAGACAGCACAGCCTGTGAGTTACCTTGATTTCAGACTTCTAGACTCCAGAACTATGGAACAATAAATTTCTATTCTTTAACAACCCAGATGATACACTGTTATTGCAGTCCTAAGAAACCAATAGAGTAAGTCACTGTGGAAAACAGTATCTTGACTGCATTCTATTGTTCCCAACACAAACTATAGCACATACTACTGCATTTCAGTTAAAAATTTTTTTTCTCACAGGAGTATGGATTAGAATTCTAGAACAACTTTCATGTGTAGTAGTAGTGAACAAATGAATGAATATATTAGAGATAATGTAGAGTGAGAGAATCTTCTCATATTTGGAGAAAGAGTTTCCAGATATGGAAATGCTAGATGATCTGTATGCTGCCCGATTAGAATTGGAGCTATCAATAGAGAAAATATAAGTTCTGGTCATTAAATATGTATATACAACCAAGCAGATGTAGAAATATACATGTTTATGTGTCTGTGTGAGATCCTGTAAGCAATGGCATCCAGGGAGCAATAAGTACACCAAGTACCACAGTTTGGTCTTTAAATACTGTTATCCAATAAATCAACCTGTACTCATTGGAAAAGTTGTGATTCCAGGCCAAAGGCTACATAAATACAAGGTGAGCATGGAATGTCTTGTGATTTTTGTGTACTTTTTGAAGTAAGGAAGAGGTCAAAAATAGGTAGACACATGTTGATAATTTAGTAAAACTAATCTGAAACAGTCTAATAGATGAAAGCATGAACAACTTGAGCAAGGAAATAATGAATGATAATACTGGATTAAACTCAAAAAGTAAAATGCATATCCATGAGTCCATTCTTACATAATCAAATAATTAAATGAGCGTGTGTGGGAGGATAGCATTTTATTACAGAATAATTCCAATTAATAGATGTAGAAGACACAGACAAATAAAAGTCATAATTAGACGTAATGACAATAGTTATTGCAAGTAATATCCACTAATGGAAGCTCAATATAGGAACAAACATTGTGGATGAAACAAGATATCTGCAGTCTTAAGAGATCTCTAGAAAGTTTATTAACTATAAAGGTAAAATCATGTGTGTGCGTGTGTGTGTGTGTGTGTGTGTGTGTGTGTGTGTGTGTGTTTTGCTATGAATAAAGTGAGAAAAAAACATTTTCTCCATATGATCTGGAAAAGTATTTTCATTAACAAGATAATGTCAATCATAGGTATCCCTGATATGATATACTGAGAAGGGCACATTACCTTGACATTCTTCTCCAAAATCCACAACCTCAATTTAATCAGGGGAAAACATCATATAGACCCAAATTGAGTCATATGTTGCAAAAAAATTGATCAATACCCTTCAAGAATAAGGTCATGAAAGACAAGTCAAGACTGAAGAATTGCCACAGACTGGAGCAAACTAAAGAGACACAATGATTAAATGCAGTATGAGCTGCTGGAAGAGATAATGGACCACAGAGGGATAGTGGGAGAAGTGGTAAAACCTGATTGAAGTCTAAAATTTAGTGTATGTATTGTGTCAATGGTAATTTCTCAGTTTTGATCATTGTGCCATGGCTATGGTAGATGTTAGGATTAGGGGGAAATGAATATAACTACATGAGAACTTGCTACATATTTTTCTATAAATCCAAAATTATTTCAAAATAAAAAATTTAAGAAGAAAAATGCTAATGATGTCCTTATAGAGATAAGAGAATATGTTGCTGCAAGAAACAAATAACATAATACTATAAAAATTA
This sequence comes from Sciurus vulgaris, assembly GCF_902686455.1. Taxonomy (NCBI): domain Eukaryota; kingdom Metazoa; phylum Chordata; class Mammalia; order Rodentia; family Sciuridae; genus Sciurus; species Sciurus vulgaris. The sequence goes on from NC_136469.1 coordinate 62,471,731, forward strand.
CATTCCTGGAACACAAAACATCACATATTGAAATGAGGATAGTAGAAACAAGACTCAATAAAGGTGTCTATAGCTAATGATGAGGAAATCTTTTGGATAACAGGAAACTAATCAAAGAGAAAATAGCAGGGAGAATATAAGAAATCTAGAAGAGAAGCTCAAAATATATACTATCCCATAGAGAACAGAAAAAATCAAATTACTGTCAACATAATTTGAGAAACTATCCTAATTAGAAGACTCTCAATATGCCTTTGTTAATATCAACAAGGATTCATAGATGTTTATTTCATCTTGAGAAGTTATAATCGAATATTACTGTGTCAGATGAAAATAGATTCCATATAGACATATTTTTGTGAAATTTCAGATCCCTGAAGGCAAAGGAAAGAAGTGCTTTTGAGAGAGATCATGAAGGCCAAACACGTAAAAACTACATTGGATTTTTTTAGCAGCAGCATTTGAAGCCAAAAAAATAGAAAACTTTTAGCATAACATTTAGATTAGAATGTAAACATGCTTAACTTAATGTCTCAAATGTTTATGCCTAATGTATTTATTTTAGGAAATCATGGAGAGATTTACTATAAAACCCAGGGGTTAAATACAGTGAAGGTATGGATTTCAGCACAAGGGAGAAGCAAAAAAATATATATATATATTAGGGTGATAAAAGGTATTCCGGTCCCACTCCCCTAAAAAGGGAGGCTCTGGAAGTGATTTTCAAGATCAAAATTGATGGAATACTAAATGTATTTAGTACATCAATAGAATTACCCAAGAGAATAGGAGGATATGTTAGTTTTAATTATGTAGACTATCAAGCAGACAGAGGTAATCATTGACTTCAAGGAAGTCAAAAGTTGTACAGTAAGAAAAATTATTCCATACATATTTCTGTATGGCTCAGCTGTGAATTGTACTAGGCCCTACAAAGCTGGATGTAGAATTGTCCCAATATAGGATATTTTTATAGCAATATAGCAGGAATTTGGAAGCATGAATATGTAATAAAAGGAGAGCTGTGTGAAAAAGAGCTAAGTCTTAGTCTTCCATTGTGAGAAATCAATGACAAATCTTCCATCCTAAAATATATAAATAAGAGTAAAATGCAAGATATTTGAGATATGGAAGAAAATACCAAGAGAATCCATTTAATAATTCAATGTCAATGGTCTTTAGGGTCTACTATATAAGAGGACAAAATGTAGAGTTCTTGGAATCTTTAAGCAATGTTCATTTAATGTGAAAAACTCAACAAAAAAAGAATTAACTAATCAGTTCTCAAATTTAAAAATAATAAAATAGATTAAAGAACATTCCAAAATCAATCTTGTCCTGAATAATGTTATGAAAATATTTACTACATGAAATATTGAAATATTTACTACATGAAAATATTGACAGGTGCCTCACAATTATTAACTCAATCCTCTTAGTGATTACTCCCATGTAATGAACATGACACTATGTCTAAAAAATTATTCTCCAAAGTCACACATAATGAAATGACCATGACAGTCTGAACTGTCAGTTTGTCTTCAGAACCTACATTTTTAATAACAATGCCCCATGAGCTCTCACATAATGAAAATCACCAGGGGAATATTGTGATCCTATGCATAGACTCCTGGATATGGAGCAAGAACACCTGGGTCTGTATCCTAATTCTGCCATTTACCAACTATGAAGTTTTCAAGTCAATTAATTTCTATGTATTTTGGTTTTCTCCTCTGTACCTACAATACTAACTACTTCCTTGGGTGCTGATATTAGAATGAAATGAAGTGGTGGCAAGTTAAGCATAGGGCACAAACTGAGGTAAAAACCTAATAGAGAATGGCACATGTCATGCACTCAAAAAATGTTTGTTGATTTGCATTAGATAGGTTATGGGAATGAACACAAAGTTCAATGTTGATCTGTTTAAAATTTTTAATCCTACCTTTAGTCTCTTCTGGGTATCTAAAAAAAAGAATAATAAAGTCATAGATACTGTAAGGAAAGCTAAGCCATGCATGCTTTGCCCCCCACTCCTTTAGTACTGGGGATTGAACTCAGGGGTGCTTAGCTACTAAACTATATCCCAGTTCTTTTTACTTTTTATTTTGAGACAAGTTCTCACTATGTTGAGAAGACTGACCTCAGCCATCTGCATCACTGGAATCATATATACCATTTGATGATTTAAAATAGATGGTCTATATTTTCTTATGTATCTATTAGTTTTCCAAGAATCAATCTAGGATGATTATTAGTTAAGCTATTATGATATATTTGACTTTTTTTTCAAATGTTCCTTTTCCAAAAATAGTTTGTTGTTTGAAACTAATTCATGCCTCTGACTTAATTGCACTTGTTAAAATTATTCCCTTGGGTTGCTCTGCATGAATAATAAGCTCAGGCAGTACTTTTATACTCCATGGATAAAATTTTGACAACTTTAAAATAAATGTGCTCTAAATAATCAGAATCTACAAAACTGCACTTTAGAAGAGCTATTTATAAGTATTCAGGATATTAAGACATTTTTATTGTCTCTGGGCATTTCCCAAGTGGTCAGAGAAACAGTTGTGCCTTAGGATATTAATAGCTGTTGTGAGAAAAAGGTGTTCCATGATGATAAAATATTTGGGAAATGTTGAGTTAAAGTACAGTTTCTTTTCTGCAATGTTTTCCAGAATTTCTAATGTGGTAGCTTATGCCTGTATATCTAATGGACAAATAATAAGCAGTTTCTCAAAATTTATTTGACCATTGCATCTTGTTTGTTTGAGCTTGGTTTCTATTTATTATTTGTTTTTGAAGTTTCCTTGAGAAAAATCTTTTCTCAGAAAGTACTTCAGAAACTGAAAACCTAACTAATAGGAGCAGGAAATTTGGTTCCAGTGACACAATGCTGACTAACACAAGGGCAAAACCCCTTGACTTAACTCTCTTCCAGAAGGTCCCTCTTTCTAAAGGTTCTACCACTTTCCAACAGGGCCATGGGCTGGTGACCATGCCATTGACATATAGGTCATTGCTCCCATTTAGGATCTAAACTACAACAGCAATTTTCCATTGTTTCAGTGACATCACAGGTTTTCTCCTTTTTCTCTGCTGAGTGCAGTAGTAATAAACTTGACCATCGAAGTTTACAGAGAAGCCACATCTTCACAGCAAGAGTAGCCACAGAAGTATCCTATCCTGTACCAAAGTTAGAGCAGAAATCTCTATTGAAGTTGCAAGGTCTCAAAAATATGGAAGACATTTGTCGTGCAGACACCATGATAAATGTAACAACAATAATATTTATAATTCACATTTCTTTCACATGGGTTCTTTTTGCAACAAAAAAGAACATTTATAAATTTGATTTCTTTCCAATGTGTAACATTCATGGCAATAATTTTATTAAACTTTTGTGCATATAGATATCCCAGCATTTTTCTTTATGGGGAAATACATCCTTTAAGAAGTGCAATGTGCACATCTCATTTCTTCACAGTTAAAGTTTAACTAAAAGCAAAAAGCCACTAATGCATGGCAAATTTTACAATGCAAGCAGATGTTGTCGTTAGAAGAACATCTTCCAATATTAGCCTCTGGCTCCAGTCACTGCCATCCAAAGAACAGGGTGGAAGAAACAATTTGGCAAGCAAGAGATGCTGTTTGCTGGGGGCACAGAACATGATAACTAGTTGGAAGTCATTAAATTATAAGTGCCTATAAGTGTGATGCATAATCTATTTTTAAATGGTTTCAACTCCAGACTACCTTTTATAAATTTCTCTTTTCATCATTAAGTTGCTTTAAATATTTCTTAATTGAAGAAAATGTGATAACCTTTTATATGCAATATTTTAAATGTGATAACATGCATTCAGAGTTTTATTTAATTTAAGTCCTTTGGCTGGAATTCTTTCCATTTAACTAGAAAGACTAAAGTAGTGTGTAGGTTCTTAAATGTAAAATAAGGAGTAATAGCTTCAGGATTTGTTTTAGCTTTGTCATGGAAAGTGAACCACTACCAAAACAGTAGTTCTGATCAATAAGAAATGGTTCTGAGTACAGATCCCAGATGTGTTCCCTTCAGACTTGTCATCTGCAGCTGGTTTTTCTGTTTGCCAATTCCAACCCAAAGCTATGAGACAAGGAAGTCACAAACTCTCAGGGCACAGAGTGGAACAGAAAAGGATAGAATGGACCTGGAGGAACAAAGACTAACTACCTCAGGTAGGGTGGAATGGCTACAACAATCTAGTTGTACTGGGGCACTTTTCTCCTTGTCCAAGCAGATCAGTACACTAAAACACTCTGGAGAACAAGATATCATCTCTATGCACCAAATGTGGAGTATGAGCAGGGTATTAAACTGTACTGTACACACAATACATCAAAATAAAGACTTTTATAAACACTTGTTAGCATGCACCTTTCTATAACTACAGAAAGATATGGAGATTCAGCACAGACTCTAGATAGACAATTTTTTTTAAAATCCGGGACTCTACTTTTTGCCTGTATAACCTGGAGTAAAATCTTCTTGTTCTTGTTTTGTTTCTACCTGTAACTGCTGATAACAATACCTCCTATATGAAATTATTACAAATATTAAACAAAAAGATGATTGTTAAAAAATTTAGGAAAAATCTTGCTCTTGAATTTAGTGAAATATAAATAAGTTTGAGCTATTGCCTTCACAGAAACATGATTAGAGTCGAATACCTTGACTATGGCTACTTTCTTACTTAAGAAAACAATTGTCCCTGAAATTGAGTCTTCTGGACTCCAGCAACTTTCTTTCAAAAACTGGATTCCTCTTTAAAAACCACCAAATAATTGATAATACACTTAATAGCAGTTAAACAAATAAAGTATGTTTTAACTTATGTTTCATTTTCAATAATAAGATGTACTATCAGGAGTATCTCCCTTTTGATACAAAAAGTTGATGACTTGAATCCTAAGTCAATATGGATTAAATTGAAGAACTCATGAGAGTTACTCAGTGTATTTTATTTAAAATTCTTATTGTTGAGTCCATAAGTTGAAGTGATTGGAGCACTGAACATATTATTAGGAAGATATTTATGGCAACTAGAGATACTACTAAGATATTCATCAAAGCATTTATTGCTTTGAGAAATTTTATATTTGATATTTTAATAAAATAAACACATTTTTATAGACAGCATTATTACAATCACAACTTCAATTTTAACTTTTGAAGATTTCAGGATGAAACACAGTTTTGATGTTCCCTGTCACATTTCCAGGTTCTGCACTGTGATTTGTTCTCCCTGGGTGGTCCTTCATGATGAATAAATGGTGCAAGGTACAAAAATTAGATGAGTCTAAGATTAGAACAAAAGAAGTGAAGGTCCAAAACATTATATATTTGGAGAAATCACTGAAGTGTTAAGTGAAGATTTATAAATACGGTCAAACTTTCAACCTCTAAGAAAATCTGGGAAACATTTATCAAAACCAATAAATAGTAATTTCTTCAGGGTACTTTTCAAATGGTATTTCATCACTAGTTTTATTTTGATCTATTTTTTAAAACTTCAATTCCTCATGAAAACAAGTTGTATAGCTTATGGTATTACTCTAGCAAAATGATTTCCATAAATAAAGCAAGAAGCAATGGAAAGGAACATATATAAAGATTAATGCATCAGACTTTTAGGTTTATGGTGACTAACTATAATTCCTGAGCCTGAAGTTATTGGAAAGAAAATCTCTCTTATGGAAACAGGCAACAAATCCCAACCTATCTGAGTAACACAAGCAATTTACTTTCTCTTGACTTAAAGAATTGTGGTTTTATAGCCATTTTCCTCAAGTTTATTGATTTCATATGCAGTTTTGTACAATGACATAATGCATCTGGGCTTCACACACGGAGACAGAAAGGATAACTAACATTTGTGTCATTTGTCAACTGAAAGCAATCAATGGAACCTGGTCTCAACTTAGATGAGCAAAGCAACAAGGGGCAAATTCTCTTCAATCAAAGCACCTCTGAGACAAGAATGTTAAGAACACTTTAAAAGAGAAGACACAGAAATATGAAAAAAAAAATTCTATGGTTAATACTTCTTAGAAAATAAAATCATATGTGAGGTGTTAGCATCTTTTGATTGGTTTTGCCATTTTGGTGATTCATTTGTGTGTATGTGAATACCTACTTGATCTACCCAGAAAAAGGGAGAATTCTATAATCCCAGAAAAGTTCACTAATGTGTATTCTCAAGAAATGTACATTTATTCTAATAGAAAATAATTAGAAAGGCAAATGTGCTACCATATCAAAGTCCTACAATACTTTGTAAGTACAAAAGTTTTAGTATTATTTCATTTTATTTACCCCCATCAGTGTACCTAGTGAAAATTTTAAATTTGGTGAAACCCTTTCCTCTTTGTTCTTATTTTTCTTTGCCTCTGGCTTCTTTCTACAATTCCAACCACTGTTCCCAGTATCCAGTACTCAAGTGTTTCTCCATTGCTACTTGTTCAGAACCAACCTGATCAATTTCTCCATCTGCTCTATCTTCATCTTTTCTCAAAGAACTCACCCCACCCACTAGCTGCCACATCCTGACCACATGGCTCCAGTCACAGATAATAGAACTACTGAAGAGATCCGGATTCAAGATGGCGGACTAGAGGGTGGCTGCGTTTCGTGTTGCTCCAGGACTCAGGACTCAAGAAGAGGAGATATAGAGAGCCTTGGGACCAACTCAAAGCAGCCGGGCGAGAATCTCCCACTGGGCAGGCGTCCCGGAAGGGGCAGGAGTCCTGGACGGGGCGGTAGCCCCAAAAGCAGGGATCTTTGCAAAGTAGAATGGCCGGCGAGGCGCCCCTCCCCCCGCCGGAGCAGTGATCACAGACAGCTGGGAGCATTGAAGAGGGGGCTGCCCAGAGGAGAAGGAGAAATACGGGCTCGGCATGTCGCTTGGAATTGGATCAGCTGTGCCAGGGCTCCGGGCGGCTATCCGGAGGAGCAGCGTGGACTCAGGACTCAAGAAAAGGAGATATTGAGAGACTTGGGACCAACTCAAAGCAGCCGGGGGGCTGCCCAGAGGAGAAGGAGAAATACGGGCTCGGCTCGTCGCTTGGAATTGGAGGAGCTGCGCCAGGGCTCTGGGCGGCTATCCAGTGGAACAGGGTGGTGAGTGGTTTGGTCCCAGAGCATCCGCTCCTGAACATAGGGGGGTTGTCTGGAGAAGGAGGAGGAGCGCGGCGGGGTGCTTGGGCTCGAAGTGACTGCACCAGGGCTACGGGAGGCAGTCGGGACAAGAAGGTGCACAGTGAGTTCTTGGGACTCGTGACGCACCAGATCTCTGGGTGACTGCCTGGTGGAGAAAGTGGTGCGTGGTGGGTCACTTGGTCTTAGAGCGACTGCACGGATCAACAGGTGGCTGCCGGAGGAAAAGGCGTGTGGCGGGTCACTGGGACTCGGAGCGATTGTAAGGGGCTCCAGGTGGCTGCTCAGAGGAGGGGCCGCATAGCCAGGCGAAAAGTGCAGAGCAGGGTCCTAGACGGCTTCTTGGTGGAAGGGCCCCACAGACAAACTGAGGGGCGGAGCGAAGGCTCCAGGACTGCAGGCAGCTTCTCTGAGGAGAGGCAGCCGAAGGAGATTCGTTTGCGAAGGGTGAGGCTTCCAGGCCCAGGAGGTAGGTCCGGGTCCCTGGGAACATTGCAGAAGAAGGCTGCCCAGCTCAGGCGGTAGTTGTGAATTGAACGGAACCTCTGGGAGGAAAACCGACCAGCGAGACCTCCCCACCGGGTGACTCCTCCCTGTTGGGTGAGGTTCTCCCAAAAGGACCGTAAAATCAGAGACACAGGCCCAAACTGGTCTTGCATCAGCCCACAACCTACTTCCCTTCTGGATGACCATTCATCAGCAAGTGAAGGTACCTCTGCCCACTAGCAGGGAATATACCCCACCAGAAGGCCACCACCCCTAGGGAGTCAGCTCCCTTGTGGAGCACTGCATTATCAACTTCCTCCAAGATTTCAGGCTACTGAAGACTAAGAGGGGATATAATAGAAATCTTCAGGGATATTATAAGACAATAGAGGAACTCTGCAATATCACAGCGGTCAACTGATACCTGAACAATATGAGAAAACAAGGAAAGAAAATGCTGCAAACAAATCTAGATGTTACATCAATGAAACCCAACGACAGCATGGCAGAAGAAATGACAGAAAGGGAGTTCAGAATGTACATAATTAAAATGCTCAGGGAAGCAAATGACGAGATGCAAGAGTAAATGCAGGCACTGAATGATCGCACCCATCGACAGTTAAAAGAGCAAATACAGGAAGCAAAAGATCACTTCAATAAAGAGTTAGAGATATTGAAAAAAAAACCAAACAGAAATCCTTGAAATGAAGGAAACAATAAACCAAATTAAGAACTCCATAGAAAGCATAACCAATAGAATAGAACACCTGGAAGACAGAACATCAGACATTGAAGATAAAATATTTAACCTTGAGAACAAAGTTGAACAAACAGAGAAGATGGTAAGAAATCATGAACAGAATCACCAAGAACTATGGGATATCATGAAGAGGCCAAATTTGAGAATTATTGGAATTGAGGAAGGCTTAGAGAAACAGACCAAAGGAATGAACAATCTATTCAATGAAATACTATCAGAAAATTTCCCAGATCTGAAGAATGAAATGGAAGATCAAGTACAAGAGGCTTATAGGACTCCAAATATACAAAATTACAACAGACCCACACCAAGGCACATTATAATGAAAATGCCCAACATACAAAATAAAGACAGAATTTTAAAGGCCGCAAGAGAGAGGAATCAAATTACATTCAGGGGAAACCAATATGGATATCAGCAGATTTTTCAATCCAGACCCTAAAAGCTAGAAGGGCCCGGAACAACATTTTTCAAGCCCTGAAAGAAAATGGTTGCCAACCAAGAATCTTATACCCAGCAAAACTTACCTTCAAATTTGATGATGAAATAAAATCCTTCCATGATAAACAAAAGCTAAAAGAATTTACAAAAAGAAAGCCAGCATTACAGAACACTCTGCAAAATATTCCATGAGGAAGAGATGAAAAACAAAGAAACAAATCAGCAATGGGAGGAACCATCCTAAAGGAATTGTCAAATAAAGGAAGAACCAAGTCGTCTCAAAATAAATAAATAAATAAATAAATAAATAAATAAATAAATAAATAAAATGAACCAAATGACTGGGAATACTAATCATATCTCAATAATAACCCTGAATATTAATGGCCTGAACTCATCAATCAAAAGACATAGACCGGCAGATTGGATCAAAAAGAAAGATCCAACAATATGTTGCCTGCAAGAGACTCACCTCGTAGAAAGAGATACACATAGACTAAAGGTGAAAGGATGGGGGAAAACATATCATGCACATGGACTCAGCAAAAAAGCTGGGGTATCCATCCTCATTTCAGATAAGGTGGACTTCAAGTCAAAACCAGTCAAAAGGGATAAAGAAGGACATTACATACTGCTTAAGGGAACCATAAATCAGCAAGACATAACAATCATAAACATCTATGCCCCAAACAGTGGCTCATCCATGTATGTCAAACAAATCCTTCTCAATTTCAGAAACCAAATAGACCATAACACAATAATACTAGGTGATTTTAACATGCCTCTCTCACCACTGGACAGATCTTCCAAACAAAAATTGAACAAAGAAACCATAGATCTCAATAACACAATCAATAATTTAGACTTAACGGACATTTATAGAATATACCATCCAACCAAGAGCGAATACACTTTCTTCTCAGCAGCACATGGATCCTTCTCTAAAATAGACCATATATTATGCCACAAAGCTAATGTAAGCAAATACAAGAAGATAGAGACACTACCTTGTATTCTATCAGATCATAATGGTTTGAAGTTAGAAATAAATGAAAGAGTAAAAAACAGAAGCTACTCCAACACCTGGAGATTAAACAATATGCTATTACATGATGAATGGATAACAGAAGATATTAGGAAGGAAATTAAAAAATTCCTAGAGGTAAATGAGAACAAAGAAACATCATATCAAAATCTTTGGGACACTATGAAAGCAGTACTTAGAGGAAAATTTATTTCATGGAGCGCATTCAATAAAAGAAGTAAAAATCAACAAATAAACAACCTAACACTTCAGCTCAAAGCCCTAGAAAAAGAAGAACAGACCAACACCAAAAGTAGTAGAAGACAGGAAATAGTTAAACTCAGAGCTGAAATCAATGAAATTGAAACAAAAGAAACTATACAAAAAATTGACAAAATAAATAGTTGGTTCTTTGAAAAAATAAACAAAATTGATAAACCCTTAGCCACTCTAACAAAGAGAAGACGAGAGAAAACCCAAATCACCAAAATTCGGAATGAACAAGGAAATATCACAACAGACACGATTGAAATACAAAACATAATTAGAAGCTATTTTGAAAATCTATATTCTAACCAAATAGAAAATTTCGAAGACATCAACAGGTTTCTAGAGACATATGAATTGCCTAAATTGAACAAGGAGGACATACAAAATTTAAATAGATCAATTTCAAGTAATGAAGTAGAAGAGGTCATCAAAAGCCTACCAACAAAGAAAAGTCCAGGACCAGATGGGTTCTCAGCCGAGTTCTACAAAATCTTTAAAGAAGAGCTCATTCCAATACTTCTCAAAGTATTCCATGAAATAGAAGAGGAGGGTACCCTCCCAAACTCATTCTATGAAACGAATATTACCCTGATACCCAAGCCAGACAGAGATAAATCGAGGAAAGAAAATTTCAGACCGATATCATTAATGAACATTGACGCAAAAATTCTCAATAAAATTTTAGCAAATCGCATACAAAAATATATTTAAAAGATAGTGCACCACGATCAAGTGGGTTTTATCCCAGGGATGCAAGGTTGGTTCAACATCCGGAAATCAATAAATGTAATTCACCATATCAATAGACTTAAAGTCAAGAACCACATGATTATTTCAATAGATGCAGAAAAAGCATTTGATAAAATACAACACCCCTTCATGCTCAAAACACTAGAAAAAATAGGGATAGTGGGAACATTCCTTAACGTTGTAAAGGCCATCTATGCTAAGCCCATGGCTAATATCATTCTAAACGGTGAAAAACTGAAAGCATTCCCCCTAAAAACTGGAACAAGACAGGGATGCCCTCTTTCACCACTCCTATTCAATATCGTTCTTAAGACTCTAGCCAGAGCAATTAGACAGACCAAGGAAATTAAGGGAATACGAATAGGAAAAGAAGAACTCAAACTATCCCTATTTGCGGATGATATGATTATATACTTAGAGGAACCAGGAAATTCCACCAGAAAACTGTTAGAACTCATAAGTGAATTCAGTAAAGTGGCAGGTTACAAGATCAATGCTCATAAATCCAATGCATTTTTATACATAAGTGAGGAATCCTCAGAAAGAGAAATTATGAAAACTACCCCATTCACCATAGCATCGAAAAAAATAAAATACTTGGGAATCAATCTCACAAAAGAGGTAAAAGACCTCTACAATGAGAACTACAGAACACTAAAGAAAGAAATCGAAGAAAACCTTAGAAGATGGAAAGATCTCCCATGTTCTTGGATAGGCCGATTAATATTGTCAAAATGGCCATACTACCAAAAGTGCTATACAGATTCAATGCAATCCCAATTAAAATCCCAATGACGTACCTTACAGAAATAGAGCAAGCAATCATGAAATTCATCTGGAAGAATAAGAAACCCAGAATAGCTAAAGCAATCCTTTGCAGGAAAAATGAAGCAGGGGGTATCGCAATACCCGAACTTCAACTTTATTACAAAGCAATAGTAACAAAGACGGCATGGTACTGGTACCAAAATAGACAGGTAGATCAATGGTACAGAATAGAGGACACGGACACAAACCCAAATAAATACAACTTTCTAATACTAGACAAAGGCGCCAAAAATATGCAATGGAGAAAAGATAGCCTCTTCAACAAATGGTGCTGGGAGAATTGGAAATCCATATGCAACAGAATGAAAGTAAACCCATATCTCTCACCCTGCACAAAACTCAACTCAAAATGGATTAAGGACCTTGGAATCAGACCAGAGACTCTGCAGATTATAGAAGAAAAAGTAGGTCCCGATCTTCAACATGTCGGCCTAGGACCAGACTTCCTCAACAGGACTCCCATAGCACAAGAAATAAAAGCAAGAATCAATAACTGGGATAGATTCAAACTAAAAAGCTTTCAGCAAAGGAAACTATCAGTAATGTGAACAGAGAGCCTACAGAATGGGAGAATATCGTTGCCACTCATACTTCAGATAGAACGCTGATTTCCAGAATCTATAAAGAACTCAAAAAACTCTACACCAAGAATACAAATAATCCAATCGACAAATGGGCTAAGGAAATGAACAGACACTTCACAGAAGAAGATGTACAAGCAATCAATAAACATATGAAAAAATGTTCAACATCTCTAGTAATAAGAGAAATGCAAATCAAAACCACCCTAAGATTCCATCTCACCCCAATTAGAATGGCGATTATCAAAAATACAAGCAACAGGTGTTGGCGAGGATGTGGGGAGAAAGGTACACTCATACATTGCTGGTGGGGCTGCAAATTAGTGCAGCCACTCTGGAAAGCAGTATGGAGATTCCTTAAAAAACTTGGAATGGACCCTCCATTTGACCCAGCTATCCCACTCCTTGGCCTATACCCAAAGGATCTAAAATCAGCATACTACAGAGATACAGCCACATCAATGTTCATAGCTGCTCAATTCACAATAGCCAGACTATGGAACCAACCTAGATGCCCTTCAATTGACGAGTGGATAAAGAAACTGTGGTATATATACACAATGGAATATTACTCAGCCATAAAGAATGACAAAATTATGGCATTTGCAGGCAAATGGATGAAATTGGAGAATATCATGCTAAGTGAGATAAGCCAATCTCAAAAAGACAAGGGACGAATGATATCGCTAATAAGTGGAGGATGACACATAATGGGGGGGAGGGAAGGGTTAGTGTTAGGGTTAGAGTTAGGGTTAGGGAGGGGGGCAAGTATGGAGGAAGAAAGTACTGTATAGAGGGTAAAGAGGGGTGGGAGGGGTGGGGGGAAGGGGAAAAAATAACAGAATGAATCAAACAACATTACTGTATGTGGATTTATGATTACACAAATGGTATGCCTTTGCGCCATGTACAAACAGAGAGGCAACATGTATCCCATTTGTTTACAATAAAAAAAAAAAAAAGGAACTACTGAAGAACACTAAGGAGCTCTTATTTAAGCAGGACTAATAGACAGACTCACTGGTAACTATTAATTTTTGTGACCTTCTTCATTATCAATTAGATCTCCACCTCAGGAATTTGAAACAAGATGAAGGGGAAGACTTACAATGTTGAGTGAGCATGAATTAAAACAGAAGAGAAAGTAAAGTGAGAACTAAACTAGCAAGTGTGAACATTGTGCATGAGAAGTTAGGAGGGAGAAAGCCTCAGAGGAAAACAGTTGAGAGAGAAAAGAGATGCATTCACTGGTAGCAGAAGTGTAAGAGAAAACATCTGAGCCCAGAGAAGTGAGAGAATAGCTTCAATCCTTTATGTTTCCATTTCTAGATCCTATTTGAATGAGACCTGGCTCAGATTATCTCCTGGTCTTTGAGATCTGTGAACTTGGTGCATTCAGAAAACGCTATCTCATTCTTATGCTAGCTTGATTAGGTCTTTGTTCTTTGCTACCAAGTCATTCAATAAATTATTCAACAGATTAATTTGGAAAACAGGAATTCTGAAATTTCTAACAGTACATAATTCAAACACTTTTATATGTATTATCCTGTTTTATTCTTACAAGTATGTGAGGTAAGGAGGACAGGTATTGGTATCTTCAGTTAAAATGAGGAAATGGAATCTTGGAAAGCTGCAGCAATTATTGGACTTCCAAGACTGACAGGAATAAGAACAAGGCCAGAGCCTAGATTTTTCTATACAGTTCAAGCTGCTAAATTACAACTGAAAACACACACACACACACACACACACACACACACACACACACACTGTAGGATTTCTAGGCCATTTGATTCTTCATTTTTAAAGTATCATATTGGTCATAATGATTAATAAACATCAAACTCTTTTCTTACCCCCTCTGAGGAAATATAATTTCCTTTCTAAAACCTCTAGTAATTGCCACAGATCAGTCTTCTTGTCTTCCATGTAACATGTGTTGCATCTTCTTCACTTCCAGCTTGCCTCATGTGTGATTCTATTTATGCTGCTAATGAAAGCAGCAACTGTACTGGCATGGTATTTGAAGGTGCTCCTGAGACATGGAGATCTGGAACATGGAAGTCAGCATTCTCCTGCACCAAGTACACATTCATTCTGTAGATACCTTCCTGGTGGCTGTGCCCGCCTGGATGTTGCAGCACAACTCATGGCCAATGTCGAAAATTTTGAATGTGCTACTGCCAGTGTCTGATGCAAGTGCTATTGTCAGGGCCCATTTCAAATTCTGGAGGTGTTCAAAACAAGGCTGCAGTTTCTTCTTGAATTTTTAAAAAATATTCAGTGCAACAACCCATGAAGAACATATCCCAGGCTCCAAGAACTCTGTGAACCAAAGTGTCTTTCTTCATCTCTGAAGAAAATTCCTGTGCATTCAAGAGCAATTCCAGCACGCCATAAGTTATTGTCACTTGTTCATTCAACAAAGACTTATTAAGTACCCTATTTATACATTGTTCTTGCTGTGGTGAAGCTACGAACAAGGCAGATATGCTTCTTGAGTCTTTAAGTTTAAATTCTAGAACAACAAATTCTGAGAGGCTGCTACACTTTCTGTTGGTACATAAATGTCTGCATCAAACATTATAACCCTTTAATCAGGGTAAGTCAGTAATATATAGAAATGTCTATGTGCATTTAATAGACCCTGAGGGAAAAAGGGCTTTCTCTTTTCCTTTCTTGGACTCTGAAGAGAGAATACAGAACTTTCTCATACACATTATGTGAGCAAATTAGTACAATTAGCTTATTGGGCAGAAGAAAGGACTAAATTTAACAAGTTCTGTATGAAGTAGTCAAAAACTCAGATTTCTGAGTATGTTAAGGGAGTTAATGAATAATCTGATTGGATGCCTTGACTATAGAGTTGGAAAAAGGCAAAATAAACTGAAACTGAGGGTCAGGTGGCAGACAGCTTGAGTCAGATACACCTAGGGATCACAGACAGATCTCTAGTGGTTCATACCCCCAGGAGGATCATAGCTCAGGACCTTGTCATCCTACCATATGGACAGGATTGAGAGTCAGTGTCTGAGAAACACATCCTAGATATTCTACAGCAAATCTTTTCAGAACACAAAGGACAAGTCAGTGGAGCTTCAATTGCCATTAGCTTCATTTTCAGTGCACACCAATTATGTTTAATTGGAAACCGGTGAAGATCCTGAGACCCTGACTGGACTGGAAGGTTTCTGTCTGCTTCCTTCTCATGATATAAGAAGCTTGTTTCAGTCAGCTTTTTGTTGCTATGACCAAAACAGCCAAGAAGAACAACTTGGAGGAGGGAAAATTTATCTGTGGTTAACAGTTTCAGAGGTCTCAGTCCATAGATGGCTGACTCCATTGCTCTGGGACCAAGCTAATGCAGCAAAACATGGGGTGGGGGCCCAGGAGAGGAAAGCTGCTCAGCTCATGGTGAGGTCAGGAGAGAGAAAGGCGGGGTGTTAGTGAACAACCCTTTAGGGCATACATACCCTAGTGAGCCACCTCCTTCAGCCATGCCCCACCTGCCTATAGTTACCACGTAGGCAGTCCATTCAAACTAAGATGGTCCGATTAGGTGGAAGCTCTCATAATCTAATCATTTAACCTCTGAATATTCCTGCATTACAGGAGCTTTTGAGGGACTACTTATTTCCAAATTACAACAGAGTTATTTCAATAAATGAGTGTTTAATACATTGTTATTATTTCACCTCGTCTATAGTATGTACAGAGATTATTTATAATCCCAGGTTATAGGATATTTATGGGAGAATTAAGCTCTGAAATATTATTTAAAATTGTTCTTTGAGGTGGGACGGGTCCAATGGCTCTGCCGGTAGTCAACTAGCTGGGTCACTCTGATGACCACATCTCAGATAATGGATCCCCCAGAAGAATCAAAAAACAAGAATTTTTCTTTATGATTTTATTTTAAATACAGATTTGTGGTTGAGGTCTTGGTTTGCAAGAGTTGGGCTAGGTGAGTTCCAAACTTTCAAACCTTAAAATATGTAGGGAATAGAGTTCATGTCATAAAAATAGACTGAGAAGAACAGAGGTACCAGATGACTTTCTCCCCCATGTCCCCAAGGAATAAAAAAAGTTCACAGGATTAAGAGAAGAAACAGAGTGAGCAAGGGACTATCAGGAGAGATAAAGGTGTATGAGAGAGGAAGATAAGCCCATGAGGACAGGACTGAAGTCCCTAATGAGAACTGTATGTTCTCCATCCAAGTCACAATCGTCCATGGTAAGATTCCAGAGAGCCATGGGGAGAAAAGTCCGGTGTCCCAGACCACCACAGGAGCATACACTTATATCCCCTGCTCCAGAGCTATGTTTAAATTTCCTTCTGTCTTTCCAGAAGGACTTTCCTTTCAGAGCAGTTGGAATATCGCTCATCAGTCATATGGTAGCACTGATATCTGCCAGCACTCTGAAACGTTGCTTGATCCTATCTGAATAACCCTTCAAGAACAAGCAGCCTTACTGATTCAATGGTACAGGATCCTCTTAAACTCTAAGAAGGAAATGGTACACCACACAGTTCAAGATCCCCCTTGAGCATGAAGTCATTCATCTCTACAAAATGAAAAGCCTTTGAAAATAGAGCTTAACAGCTTGAGAAGGTATTTTTTAAGCAACAAATATCATGCTTCTAGCATATGTGTATAAATATAAATAATGCACACATAAATACATAAATGTGTATATATACATGTATATATGCATATGTGCATATACACATACATATGTGTATACATACGTATGCCTGTGTGTATATATGTGTGTGTGTGTGTGTGTGTATATGTGTGTGTGTGTGTATATATATATATATATATATATATATATATATATATAAATGCCAAAAAGAATTTTCTCTTTAGACAGGATTTGTTACCCATCAAAACTGTAAGGACTTTGTTTCTAAGTATATAGAGAAAATTACATTGGAAAAAAAAAGATTACATAGCTGTTACAGTTACTGGTGAGTGGACTCTCCATTTTTAAATATAGTTTTCATCTACACAGTTGCCTCCTTTGTGCAACTCTCCCTTGCTTTAGGGTTTCCCATTCATATTATAGAGAACGCTGTAGGTGTCTATCTCATTTCCTCACCCACCTCCAAAGTCCTTGGCACACAGATCCTTGCCTTTCCTTTGGGACAGTCTTTGGCCCTGGGATTGTACTTGGCCAGTTGTTAATGCCATCAGGAGTGTCTCTCTATCAATGAAGCAAAAGTTAATGACTCTATAAGGTAGTTTTTCCCTCCTATTGTGAAGTAATTCTATAGAATCTCTTAGAAGGTCCAGATCAGTAGTAAGCTCCCATTTCCCATAGCAATAACCCACTCACCAATAAAACTTTTATTGACTTCTTTCCTTTGTATTTCTTATTGTTCACTTCTTCACTGTTTCTTAATATCTCCACAGAATAGTCTACTTGTGTCCAAATCCTTGCTTTAGATATCAAAGAATCCCAACTAAGAAACACATTATAGAATCAATATATCTATGTATCATAATCCCACACAATTTCAGTTGTAAGAGATGTGACATGCTGATTTCAATTATCCCTATCTTTATTGATGTAATTTATTCAAAGAAAATATTTTTTTAATCTTGTAAGGAAATCTCAGTGACTGCCAACAGGAGGAACTCTGAAAAGCATGAAGCTCCAACCAATAAGAGGAAATCCTTTGCTGAGTATCTTATTCTTTAGAGTTGTATTGTCCATACCACTTCATCTAAATGTATTCCTTTTGGATTCAGGTTTATGTCTAAGCTGGGTGCCTATCATTTTCTAAAAACAGCTATCAGAATTGTCCTCTAAATCCCTTTACAGCAGTCCAAAGTTATAAAGTTCTCATCAAGGGAAAGCACAAAGGAATGTGAGTTTGATTTTGTTCAGTTAAAGAGATCTGTCCTTGGGAAATGTTTGTTTTGTTTAATTATGTACCTGTGTGTCTTCAAGAAGCACTGTCTCTGTTAAAGCAATATTGATTTACCTCCCTTTCTATCTAGGCATTCTATTTCACAGATCACAGTAGACATGACAGGCATTCCAAGAAATTAAGTTCAAAGAAAAATATATAGGACCTAAAGAGTTGTTTCTTTTTAAGCATTATTTTCTGTTTGTATATTTTTGAATTAGTTTGTTGATAAAATATGAAGGCACAAAGGTGATTTGATTTTTTACATTATATACTCTAGAGGTCTTAAAGCCTTTGAAATGAAACAGGAAAAAAAATCAAATGAAAGCAGGAAATGCATTTTTGGATTAATTTCCATAACTTATACCTGGGCCCAGCTTACCCCTGGTTATGATGGACAGGTGTCTGTTGGGACCTTCCTTAATTCACCTTCATTTATGGACCCGAGAAGGCACTTGTCATTCCAACCACATCTAGTGCCATTTAGAGACTATAACAGAGAATAAAGGGAGAACAAATACTGAAATTGGGAGGCATCTGGCATAATTCAAGGTGAATCTTATACTTGGGGATAGTCTGTCTTTATAAGAAGGAAGTGTAAACAATAGCTTTAATTTATGTCATGGCACATTCTTGAGAGCTCTTAAATTGTCTGATGGTAAAAATGGGAATGCTGCTAATAAAAAAGATTAAAGAGAAAAAAAACTGAAGGTATCTGACTGGCTAAGACATTTAATAATGGAATATGACACTCTGCTTCTAGGTCACTGGTTCCAATTCAGCCTAAATCAGAAGCAGCTGAAAGCTGTGATCACAGTGTGATGATCTTAGTTTGGAGGAAGATGAAGTCTGTTGCAGCCATAAATATACCAGAGTATCATAGCTTTTCATCATTTCTAGTTTTTTTTTTTTTTATACTAAACAAAGGCTTGATTCGGTTTGATCTTTTTATCAAAATTTCAGCATTGTCTGAAGAGGACTCTCAAAAATTGAGTAACAATCCTTTTCCTCAGAGATTTTACAAACTTACCAGTAACTTTGGTTTGTTCCAGGTGGTAACTACTGGTTTCCAAGAGTTTTTATTTCAATGTTTTAAAAAAGCATTCTGTCATTTAAGTTTGATATTTGAAAGGAACTACATTGGTGTAGCATCTTCTTTTTTCATTTTCTTACTTTTTAAAACTTCTTTAAAAGCATGCTTGGGCTTCTGGATAATTTTAGAAATGTGACCAAAAATATCTTGCTAAAAATGCCTTCTAGATTCCTGCTATGCTTAGCTCAACATTCAGTTTCTCTAGAGAAGCATCAAGCTTGAAAGGTATTTACGATAGCCACATAAATCGATGGTAATATCACAGGAAATGCCACTTATGTAATATATACACACAACAGCAATGTAATGGTTACAAACCCTGGGGCAGCAAGATTGTTTTAAGTAAATAGTTATTTGGTCCAGCCTAAAGGGAATAGGTTAAACTTCAAAGACAGCAAACAGCTATGAAGAGATTTATCTTTAAGCTATGAATAAAAGTCTTTCAAAAAGTTATCAACCCTAAATATATCATCCCTACCTATGACATTCCAAATGAAATTTGTATTTTGGAGGTTTGGGAAGTTTATGTAACTGTGAGGTGTTAAGTAGGAATAATGAAGTCTGTGTTACTAGAAACATGTTGCAAGTGTTTTGGCATCTGAATAGACTGGAATCTTGTCTTCGTAATTTACTACTATTAAGGTTCTTAAACAAAAGAGTAATCTTTCTAGCCTCAATCACCAGTCCTTAATTTCAAATCCTTAATCTATGAAATTGAGCATAACAATATCAGATTCACTTGGTCCTTGCGGTTATGTACAGAATATAGACATGATTAATATTTGTTTGCTTCCATCTAGAACTAGATTTTAATGTATAGTTCCTTTATAACCTACAAGAGGTTATACATGTATATGTACTACAAATCAACTTCTGAATATAGAACTTGAATTCAAGATTCTCATTAATCTCCTTTGTCCATTATGAATGGTATATAGCTGTTTATAGCATAATACAAATGAGATAAACAAGAACTACTACCTGAAGTAAAACCAAACAGCAACAACAATAAAAAAAATCCCCAATAAGCCAAGAAAGGAAAACAAGACCTTGATAGCAACTGTTTTAGTCAGTTTTTTCACTGGTATGACTAAAAAATCTGCCAAAAACAATGTTAGAGGAGGAAAAGTTTATTTGAGAGCTCACAGTTTCAGAGATCCATAGAAGGCTGGCTCCATTCCTCAGGGATTGAGATGAGGCAGAACATCATGGCAGAAGAGTGTGGAAGAAAGAAGTAGCTCCCAGGATGATCAGAAAGCAGAGGCAGAGGAAGGAGGAGGGGATTTCTACTTGCCAGATACAAATACATACCCTAAAGCCATGCCCAATGCCCCACCTACTCTAACCACATCCCACCTGCCTTCAGTTATCACTTAATTTATCATATCAGATAAATATCACTGATTGGGTTACGACTCCCACAACCCAACCCTTTCTCCTCTGAACTTTCTTACATCATCTCACACATGAGCTTTGGTGGATACCTCACATCCAGATCAAAACAACAGAACCCACTTGCTATCACAGTAACAGCTGATCAATTATCAATGCCCAAATGTACATTATTTGTGTTACTTGTAATATTCCTGTGTGTTATGGTGGTGGTGATGGTGTGTGTTTAAGTCTAATCAAAGTGTTTCTACACCTTAGCATAGTTTAGCATCCTCATCCACTCTGTTGATAGCTGGATGGTACAATTAAATACTCCTGTCCCACCCCAGACAGTATAAGCAAAGGGACAGATGCAAGATACCAAATGACTATTTCAATATTGGTCAAAACTCCCAGTAATGTTACATTGTTAGTGTAATAGAAGACCAAGTTGGGAATCATTTCCTTCCTCCTCCTCGAGTCTGCTTCTTGAAACAGCTGGGACTGCAAAGAAGTTTACAGGTGCATTTATCAACACACTTCCTGAAGGGTCAGAACATTTTACCAACCACGTGGTAAGTGGAGAAGCCATTGTCATCAGGTAAAAAGGATGGTGTCCCTGATCCAGGAATAGTCTCCACTTTCACTATCTATTATCTATAGGACTGAATGAAAGATTTTATTTAACATCTCTATGATTTGATTGCCTCTTCTATGAAATTGAGATAATTTGAGTTATATTACATAGGGTTGTTGGCGAAATTAAATGAGGTCAGTGTAATTGTCTTCTCCCCTACACAAGAGACTGTTCATATGTGAAATGTGTGGGGATGGGACACATTCCTCTATTTGTGGAAGACATGAATCTACTACCTGCGTTGGTGCATATTAATAATCTGAGCTACACTGTTAAAGAAAAAACAGGTGTAGAGAGAGAAGCTGCAAGTATTCTCCTCTTTAACTGCCATTCCCCCTGTCAGAAGATGAGGAGGGATAGGTTGGCCTCCATCTTCAGATTATCATTTTATCAGTTTTTCAAAGTTCCAAGGTAAAAGTGTTTCCTTAGGTTTGTGAAATAGAACAGCTTATATGCATATGTCATGTTTATCTCTTTAAGAAACAATGCCTAAAGAATACAGAAGAAACCATTTCTGCCTGACTTTTTTACTTTTTGCTGTAGAAAAGATCTGAAAAAGTATTTCCATGTAAACTTATAGGTGCGAAGTTCCACTTATTTCCCAGAATAGGAAGTTTTTCAAATTATTAAAATCCATAGACTCAGTATATAACTGAGGTTACTTACGTAGATTTCTGGTGTTATTTAAAATTTTATCATTTTAGAATTAATACAAGATTAAATGGATTGAAACAATGAGGATTTGACTCATTTCTTCTAGGGCTTGTAGGGAAAAATTAAATTCAAATAATTTCCTATAGGCAAGGCAGAATCCTTCTGATAGTGAAAGTTAACAGCAGTGACTGAGTTTTCAAAATTCTTTTTTTTTTATTAAAAATCATGTATTTACATAGGGCAATGTTGTTTGATTCACCCCCCACCCTTCCCACCCCTCTTTTCCCTCTATACACTCCTTCCTTCCTCCATTCTTACCACCCTCCTTATCCCTAACCCTAAACCTAACCCTCACCCTAATGCTAAGCCCTCCTACCCCCCATTATATGTCCTCATCTGCTTATCAGTGAGATCATTCGTCCTTTAGTTTTTGAGATTGGCTTATCTCACTTAGCATGGTATTCTCCAATTTCATCCATTTGCCTGCAAATGCCATAATTTTATCATTCTTCATGGCACAGTAATATTCCATTGTATATATATGCCACAGTTTCTTTATCCATTCATCAACTGAAGGGCATCTAGGTTGGTTCCACAGTCTGGCTATGGTGAATTGAGCAGCTATGAACATTGATGTGGCTGTATCTCTGTAGTATGCTGATTTTAAGTCCTTTGGATATAGGCCAAGGAGTGAGATACCTGGGTCAAATGGTGGTTCCATTCCAAGCTTTCTGAGGAATCTCCATACTGCTTTCCAGAGTGGCTGCCCTAATTTGTAACCCCACCAGCAATGTATGAGTGTACCTTATTCCCCACATCCTCGCCAACACCTATTGTTGCTTGTGTTCTTGATAATCACCATTCTAATTGGGGTGAGATGAAATCTTAGGGTAGTTTTGATTTGCATTTCTCTTATTACTACAGATGTTGAACATTTTTTCATATATCTGTTGATTGCTTGTAGATCTTCTTCTGTGAAGTGTCTGTTCATTTCCTTAACCCATTTGTTGATTGGATTATTTGTATTCTTGGTGTAGAGTTTTTTGAGTTCTTTATAGATTCTGGAAATCAGCGTTCTATCTGAAGTATGAGTGGCAAAGATATTCTCCCATTCTGTAGGCTCTCTGTTCACATTACTGATAGTTTCCTTTGCTGAAAGCTTTTTAGTTTGAATCTATCCCAGTGGTTGATTCTTGCTGTTATTTCTTGGACTATGGGAGTCCTGTTAAGGAAGTCTGATCCTAAGCCAGCAAGGTGAAGATTTGGACCTACTTTTTCTTCTATAATATGTAGGGTCTGTGGTCTGATTCTGAGGTCCTTAATCCATTTTGAGTTGAATTTTGTGCAGGGTGAGAGATAGGGGTTTAATTTCATTCTGTTGCAAATGGTTTTCCAGTTTTCCCAGCACCATTTGTTGAAGAGGCTATCTTTTCTCCATTGCATATTTTTGGCACCTTTGTCTAGAATGAGAAAATTGTATTTATTTGGGTTTGTGTCCGTGTCCTCTATTCTGTACCATTGATCTACCTGTCTATTTTGGTACCAATACCATGCCGTTTTTTGTTACTATTGCTTTGTAATAGAGTTGAAGATCTGGTATTGTGATACCCCCTGCTTCGCTCTTTCTACTGAGGATTGTTTTAGCTATTCTGGGTTTCTTATTCTTCCAGATGAATTTCATAATTCCTTGCTCTATTTCTGTAAGGTACATTATTGGGATTTTAATTGGAATTGCATTGAATCTGTATAGCAGTTTTGGTAGTATGGCCATTTTGACAATATTAATTCTGCCTAACCAAGAACATTGGGAGATCTTTCCATCTTCTAAGATTTTCTTTAATTTCTTTCTTTAGTGTTCTATAGTTCTCATTGTAGAGGTCTTTCACCTCTTTTGTGAGATTGATTCCCAAGTATTTTATTTTTTTTTTTTTTTGATGCTATTGTGAATGGAGTAGTTTTCCTAATTTCTCTTTCTGAAGATTCACCACTTATGTATAAAAATGCATTGAATTTATGAGCATTGATCTTATAACCTGCTACTTTACTGAATTCACTTATGAGTTCTAACAGTTTTCTGGTGGAATTTCCAGGTTCCTCTAAATATATGATCATGTCATCAGCGAACAGGGATAGTTTGAGTTCTTCTTTTCCAATTCGTATCCCTTTATTTTCTTTGGTTTGTCTAATTGCTCTGGCCAGAGTCTCAAGAACAATATTGAATAGAAGTGGTGAAAGAGGGCATCCCTGCCTTGTTCCAGTTTGTAGGGTGAATGCTTTCAGTTTTTCACCATTTAGAATGATATTGGCCATGGGCTTAGTGTAGATGGCCTTTACAATGTTAAGGAATGTTCCCACTACCCCGATTTTTTCTAGTGTTTTGAGCATGAAGGGATGCTGTATTTTATCAAATGCTTTTTCTGCATCTATTTAAATAATCATGTGATTCTTAACTTTTAGTCTGTGATATGGTGAATGACATTTATTGATTTCCGGACGTTGAACCAACCTTGCATCCCTGGGATAAACCCACTTGATCGTGGTGCACTATCTTTTTAGTAGATCATAATGGATTGAAATTAGAAATAAATGACAGAATAAAAAACAGAAACTCCTCCAGTACTTGGAGATTAAATAATGCACTAGTATATGATGAATGGATAACAGAAGACATCAGGAGGGAAATTAAAGAATTCTTAGAAGTAAACGAGAACAAAGACACATCATATCAAAATCTCTGGGACACTATGAAAGCAGTACTTAGAGGAAGATTTATTTCATGGGGCACATTCAACAAAAGAAGTAGAAATCAACAAATAAACGACTTAACACTACAGCTCAAAGCCCTAGAAAAAGAAGAGCAGACCAACACCAAAAGTAGAAGACAGGAAATAGTTAAAATCAGAGCCGAAATCAACGAAATTGAAACAAAAGAAACAATTGGAAAAATTGACAAAATAAATAGTTGGTTCTTTGAAAAAATAAACAAAATTGATAAACCCTTAGCCACACTAACAAAGAGAAAGAGGGAGAAAACTCAAATTACTAAAATTCAGAATGAATAAGGAAATATCACAACAGACACGAGTGAAATACAAAACAAAATTAGAAGCTATTTTGAAAATCTATACTCCAACAAAACAGAAAACCTCAAAGACATCAACAAGTTTCTAGAGACATATGAATTACCTAAACTGAATGAGGAGGACATACACAACTTAAATAAATCAATTTCAAGCAATGAAACAGCGAGGTCATCAAAAGCCTACCAACAAAGAAAAGTCCGGGACCAGTTGAGTTCTCAGCCGAGTTCTACAAAACCTTTAAAGAAGAGCTCATTCCAATACTCCTCAAAGTATTCCATGAAATAGAAGAGGAGGGAACACTCCCAAACTCATTCTATGAAGCTAATATCACCCTGATACCTAAACCAGACAGAGACACATCAAGGAAAGAAAATTTCAGACCAATATCCTTAATGAACATTGATGCAAAAATTCTCAACAAAATTTTAGCAAATCGCATACAAAATTCTTTTATATGTATTATTTTATGTGCTCATTCAAACAGCTTTGGGAGTTAGGGCATTTGTTAGCATTTTTTCGTGCTGTGTATGAGAAAAGTTAGCCTCAGATGGTTGTTATGGCTCCTGGTCACACAGTTAGAAAATGGAAGAGACAGGAATCAACCTATAGGGCTCCACATACATCTTCTGCCTCTGAAACTAAACACTGGCACTTATGATTTCATTTTTATTTTATTAAGCATTGGGTTAGATGGTTATTCTGTAAATATTTCTCAGAAATTACAGTGGTAACTAATAGGGGACCATTCAATTCAGTACATATTTATGGTTACACCTATTATGCTCTCTGATAATCCACTCTCTTTTTATAGTTCTCAGGTACACAAAATGAGATCACCTTACACTATATATTTGCCTCTCTGAAGAAATGTATATTTAGCATTTCAACTACTGCTGTTCTCGTAGTAGGGATCTAAGGCTAAATATATTCTAAATGGAAAACTGAATGCCCAGACTGTACACTAAAACAAACAAACCAGTGGGCCAAGTAATAGATCTTTAGCATAGGTACAAATTCTTGTAACAGTCCGTAGGACCCTTGGAGTCTAGAAATACATGTTATACCATTTTCAAGGTATTTCTGTTTTACATGCAGACTTGAGAGTTTGAATAGCAGATTCACATATTGGAGGACCTCAGCACAGATGACAAACTGACAGACATGATATCAAAGAATGCCCTAGTGGAAAGTCCATGGTTTCTTGCATCCTGCTTTTCAGCCCCTAATAAAACAGAAGTAGTCTGTCTTTTTTTTGCAGAGGGTGGATACCAGAGCTTGAACTCAAGGGCATTGGACCACTGAACCAAATGCCCAGTCCTATTTTGTATTTTTTTTTTTTACTTAGAGACAGGGTCTCACTGAGTGACTTAGTGCCTCACTTTTGCCGAGGCTGGCTTTGAACTCACGATCCTCCTGCCTCAGCATCCCAAGCTGCTGGGATTACAGGCGTGTGCCATCTTGCCTGGTTGTAGCCTTTTTAGACCATATTTGTGATGAACTGCTCAAGATTCATCAGTAAAGAAAAGAAAAAAACTATAAATAGCTTCATTTTAGAAGCCTACATATTTTTAATTGCTTGGACAATAAGGAATCAGATAACCAGAAAAAATTTCATAGTGAAAACACAAATATTGGAAGTTAGTATATCCATACGTTTTCCTTTCTAAAGTATGTATTGCTTGTTAAATCTTACATGATCATCTCTTATAATGTTGCACTAGCCTTCTAACAGATCAATCTCTTTCACTTTTGTACTTGTCTAGTTCTTCTCTTTGTAGTCTACACTTACCAGTCATCTCTCTCCCTCACACACACAGACACACACACACAGTCATCTCTCTCCCTCACACACACAGACACACACACACGCACAGCTCTTTTTATTCTCTTGTATAAAATACCTCAATGATGGCCCATCAACATGAGAATAAAAACTTAGTGAAAACTAATAGGAGTCATTCGACTACTCCCTAATAGCTGAACTGACACATACTGATAACCTTGAGTTTTCTCATGGTCTGGCATGCCAGTCTCAATGCAAATCACTCACTCTTTATATCATTAACCATCAGCCATAGAGTGTAGCCTAACAAATCTACTAAGGATTCTCCCACTTCAAGGCCTTTGTATAGGCTGACCCCTCACGCACCTTCATGTGGCTGGTTTATTAATATTGTTTGGGTTTCATCCCCACTGGGAAACCATTTCTAAGCAAGAGTAGATTCATATTGCTCTTCTCACCACCACCTTTAATTCCACATGAATGAAATTATTTTTCTTTCAACTTCACATTGCAGACTTGGGGTCTATGATGACTTATCTTGGTCACACTCTTTATACCCTATTTCTTTTAAAGAAATACTTTTATGTTTAAGAGATTCTAATAAAAAGTATTTGTATTCACTTTTTAAAGAAAATATACATTAAAAGCATGGTGTTCACTTAACTCTTTACTTAAGTGTAAGATAAATGTAAACACACATCAAAATCATATGAACTTTTATGAATGGAGCACACCCTCACAACTAGTACCCAGAACAGGGAACAACTTCACCACCCCTGGCAGTTCCTTCAGTTCCTTTCCAAGAGTCACTCATCCCAAGTGTCACAGTATCTCAGTTTAGATTGTTTCATTTTTCCTGATTTTGAAACTTTTTCAAATAGAAAAGTGTTGAAACTTTTTCATATAGAAACATGGTTTTTGTGTGTGTGTCTTTTCTTTCCCTCAATATTATGTCAGTGAGATTATTTCACATCTTTGCTCCTGACTATATTTTATTCATTTTCATTCTGTGCTGTATTCCATTGTATACTATAATTTACTCTTTTTTGCCTTTTGGAGTGTAATTTTCAGCTTTGTTACAAAGAGTGTGGCTATGGATATATTTCTACCGGCCTTCAATGAACATGTGTGCATATAAGAGTAAAAGGTCTGGCATTCACATGCTAAATTTTATTTTTTTTTCTAAAGCAATTGCATCCATTTATATTTCCATTAGCAATGTAGAAGAGTTCTCATTGCATTATGTCCTTGCCTTTGATCTTTCTTTTTCTTTTTTATTATACCCTTTCTAGTGGCTGTGTAGTGGTGATACACTATTCTTTCAATTTTATTTTCCTAATTACTACTGAAACTAAACACCCTTTCATAAGTTTATTGGTCATTTCAATATTTTTTCTGTGGCATGCCTGTTTGAGTCTCTCACCTACTCTTTTCTATTGGTTTCCCTTTATTTTTCTATTCATAGACAACTACATTGTATGTTCTCCTTTTATGTGACTTCCATTTTTTAAAATAGCCTTCTCTGGAGAGACAGATACTCTACATGTTATCATTGTCTTATTTACTACTGTTTTTATGTTTAGTGCTGTTTGTTTTTTATAAAAGATCTCTGAATAGCTTATAAAGATTTATGGAAAAGCTTTATTGTTTTATTTTTCTCCATTTGGATCTA
The DNA here is from genome assembly GCF_902686455.1 of Sciurus vulgaris. Classification (NCBI taxonomy): domain Eukaryota; kingdom Metazoa; phylum Chordata; class Mammalia; order Rodentia; family Sciuridae; genus Sciurus; species Sciurus vulgaris. Next base: position 62,500,279 of record NC_136469.1, read on the forward strand.
CAATCCATCTGCAATTTGCTTTTGCACATTGTATGAAGTAGAGGCCAAGATTTTTTTTTTATTTCTATGAATACACTAGTGACCCAACACCATTAACTAAAAACTTTACTGCTGTCCCACTGTTCTGACTGCACTGTTGTCAGAAATAAGATACAATGCATTTGTGGATTTGATTCTAAATTCTCTATTCTATTTTTTTATATTTGTCTATCTTTTTGTCAATAATTCTCTTCTTTTAAATACTATGTAACTTTATAATAGGGTCTTGATATCTGGTAGTCTAAGTTTTCCAACATCATTCACCAGGTTTTTTCTTTTGTTTTTTCCTTATGTTTATTTATTTTTTTCTGTTTTATAACCTTTATTTTACTTATTTATTTTTATGTGGTGCTGAGTATCAAACCCAGTATCTCACCATGCATTTTGATTATTGTAGGCAAATGGGGTACATCTTTTTATTTCTATGGTTTTGCATGATGTAGATTCATACCATATGTGTAATCATACATGTACATAGGGTAATGATGTCTGTCTCATTCTACCATCTTTCATACCCACCCACTCATTTCCCTCTACATAATCTAAAGTTCCTCCATTCTTCTCTCACCCCCAACCCCCCACCCCCATTATATATCATGATCTACTTACCAGGGAAAAATTTGTCCTTTGGTTTTTTGGGATTGGCTTATTTCACTTAGCATGCTATTCTCCAATTCTATCCATTTACCTACAAATGCCATAATATTATTCTTCTTTATGGCTGAATAATATTCCATTGGGCATACATACCACAGTTTCTTTATCCATTCATCTATTGAAGGGCATCTCGATTGGTTCTACAATCTAGCTATTGTGAATTGAGCTGTTATAAACATTGATGTGGCTGCATGACTGTAGTATGTTAATTTTCAGTCCTTTGGGTATAAACCAAGAAGTGGGATAACTGGGTCAAAAGGTGGGTCCATTCCAGGTTTTCTGAGGATTCTCCACATTTTCTTCCACAGTGGATGCACCAAATTGCAACTCCAAAGCTTTTTCTCAGCAAAGTTTACAATCAATAATGTGAAAAGAGAGCCTACAGAGTGGGAGAAAATCTTTTCCACACACACTTCAGATAGAACTCTAATCTCCAAAATTTATAAAGAACTTACAAAAGTTTACACAAAAATACAAAGAACCCAATCAATAAATAGACCAAGGAACTAGACGGACACTTTACAGAAGATATACAGGCAATTAATAAATATATGAAAAAGTGTTCAACATCTCTAGTAATTAGAGAAATGCAAATTAAAACAACTCTAAGATTTCATCTTACTCCAATTAGAATGACTATTATCAAGAACACAAACAATAATAGATGTTGGTGTGGATGTGGGTAAAAAGGCACACTTTTACCTTGCTGGTGGAGTTGCAAATTGGAGCAGCCACTCTGGAAAGCAGTGTGGAGAATCTCCTTTTGACCCAGGTTTGTTCTTAAGTCTATGATTTTCCATATAAATTTTACCAGTTTGTCAACTTAAAGAAAAAGAATAAAAAGTAAGTTTTAGGAATTTTAAATACAGGTCATGTTAAATATATCAGATTAATTGATTATTTTGACACCTTTGTGTAGTGAGTCTTTTGGTTCATATTATTTTTTCACTGACAATGTGGCTTTTATTTTTAAAAAATTGATTTGTAAAATCTCCATTCGCTCTTAGGTAAGTCATAAAAATCAAACTTATGGTCCTCAAATGCTCCTAATGTATTATTAACTAACCTAAATCTCCCCAAATTTCTCTAATAGAGTATTTTAAAAAATTGCTTATATTACCATTCACGTCCAAATATGGTTCCTTTACCACACACTCTCACAAAGAAGACCTGAAACTGCTCTTAAGTTGTTTTGCTCATGATACCATGCTACATGAGATCTATCTTGCCTGGTTTGCTTCTACCAATTAAATTCACATTTGTCTATACCAGGCAATTGTTCCCCTGCTTTTTTTCAACCTGCCAATCCAAGCTGCCACTAGACACGGTTTCACGTGATTCCTGGAGCTGCTTTCCACGGCTGGTGTGGTTACCAGCACCCTTCCACTCCAGGCCCACAAAACTACTGCCTGCTCCTGCCAAACTACAGCATGTGCAAGGTGTATCTGGGAAGAGTCTAAACATGATTCCTGAATAGATAGTCTCAAACACCCAGGTATAAGGGCTACTCAGTCATTGGATTCGCCAAGAAAGGCCTCTTTCCTTCTGTGTTCTGCTTAGAGTGACCAGTAGGGCTACTTGCATCAGGAAGTAAGGGTATTGTGTGAGTACTTCTCAGCCATAGCTCTGTCCCCTATTCCTACTAGGAACAAGATGCTTCAGGATGGCTTGAATTAAATTAATTCTAAGAGTCATCAGGTATTAAAAAACAAGGAAAGCGCTACTTGCCTGATAGTAGGAAATTCAGGTGCATATGCTTAACTCATTCTTCTGTTAAGTTTTTTTCTTTCTCTATGGCTCAATGTCTTAGTAATTTGGCTTTTGTCACCTTTACCTGTGCTTCTATTTAGGCCTCTATATTTGCTACCAGATCACTTGTCCACATCTAACCGAACAGTGGGTGTGCTTAGAATCCCTTCATTAGTCTTCTAAAAATTATAATATGTGAAATACAGCGTGGCTCTGTATGTTTGTTTTATCTATTGTGAATAGAACTGAGAGAATCAATAAGTCTTTGTGTGTGTGAATATGCATAAATGAATGTTTTTATTTCTCTTGAATAAATTCCAAGGAGTCAGGCTGGGGATATAGCTCAGTTGGTAAGGTGCTTGCCTAGCAACCATAAGACCCTGGGTTCAATACCCAGCACTGTAAAAATAAAAAAAGAAAAAAGAAAAAAAAAAATTCCAAGAAGTCAGTGTATTGTGGTTTATGGTTAAATGTGTATTTTGCATTTTTAGAAACTACTAAAAAACTTTAAAAAGTGGTTTTTATATTTTTACATGTTCAAGATGATTGTATGAAATTTCCAATTGCTTCATATCCACATCAACACATGGTACTGTCAATGTTTTTCTTTTAGCCATTCTAATACAAGAGTGTATCAGTTTGATTTGCATTTCACTTATGAAATGATGGCATCTTTAAATAAATTTACTACTTATTCAAATATTTTCTTTTGTGATTTCTTTTCAAATCTCTTTTTTTAAAATACATGTATGCATTTTTAGAAACTATTATGTTTAAATTAATCTATGTATATTTATTTCCTCAAATAGTTTTCATTTCTTTATGGTAAAAACCAGCATTTACATTTCTTTTTTCTAGATTTTTGAAATACATAGTAGTTATCATCCAAATAGTCATGTCCATTTTAATTGACTTGCTGTCTTATTTTTATCACCAATGTTGTGGCCAAAGGCCTGGATCCCAACACTTCAAGCCCTACCAACACCACAAGAAATGGAAAAAGCACTGGTGAAGTAGGAAAGAAATCTTTATTCTTAGTACGAACCCACCAGGAAGACAGATTTAAGGGCTCTTTTCAAAGTGGTGGTAATAGATTTGGGATTATGCAGGGAAAGTATGAAGGCAAGAGGAAAGGGAGTCAGGTCTTGAGCCAGGTGATCATTTTCCCAAGACTAATTACACAGAGACTTATTGGTGCCAATAAGTATTGTTGCTGCTTGGAGGGGAGTTTAAATTTCTATTGCATGTCATTTATCAGACCTGTGATCCTGGAATATAAAACAAGCTGAGGAATAGAATAATTCAGAAAAGAACAAAAGAACAGGTCAGAGAGAGAAAATAAAGTCAGTTTTGTTTAATGATTGGCCACTGCTTTATTATTAGAGAATTAGAAATTCTCTTTATTTAATCTTCATATCACATTGATCCTAATAAATTGTTTTAGCACTATGATGGACAAATCATTTTCCAAATAGTTGCTGCATGTACATCTGTTCTCACATTATATTGTTTGCCTTTTGGATTTTATTTTCTACCCCATCTCCATTTATTTTTAAGGATTTAAAAAAATTTAGCTGACCAAGATTGAATATATTTAAAGTGTACAAAACAATGATTTGATACATGTACACGTTATATAGTGATTTCCATAATCAAATTAATTAAGACACCCATCACCACTCATGGTGTGCACTGGATCCCCAGAATTTGAACTCTCTGGGAGTCTTCTGAAGAGTTTAAAGTTTTAATTCTTTTGAAGTTCATTTTTTTTTCAATTTTTCTTTTGTGGATTTTGCCTTTTGTGTTGTATCAAAGAAAATATTGACTCATCCAAGTCACAAACATTTTTCCACTATAAGTTTTATATTTCTACCATATACCATTATTTATATAATGAACATACAGTCAACTTTTGTTCATTTTTGTTTTTTGTGTGGTGAGGCTTCATGTTTACTTTTTCTACATGAATATCCAGTGTTCTAATACCATTTTTAAAAAGACATTTCTTGTATTAGGAGACTGATAAGTGTCATCAATAGAACATGAATGTTACTTTTCTGGTAAATTTATTATTCTGTTCCATTGATTCATTGATACATCTCTATTTTTACTAAGGTCATGCTAATTTGTTTCCTCTAGTTTTACAGCAATTATTGAAATTAGGTAATGTATGTCTTCTAATGGCTAGAATGTCTAGTATAAGAATGAGTCATAGTAGTGAAGTCAGACAGCTTGGCTTTATTGTAATCCTAGGGGGAATATGTTAAATATTTACCATTAATTATGAAGTTATTTATAAATTTCTCAGAAGTATATCTTATTAGTTTGCAGAAATTTTATCTGTATGTAGTTAAAAGTTTAAAAGTTGCCTAATGATGAATTTTGTCAAATGTACTTATGTATCTATTAAAATATTTATGCTTTTTCTTTATATTGTGAATATGGCAATTTTCAGTTATTGAATTGTCAATGTTAAAAAAAACTTACATTACTTACTGAAATAAATACACTTGGTTATGATATATTGGCCTTTTATGTACTACTGGATATGACTTATTATCTTGTTGAGAATTTTTGTTTACATATTCATGAAAGATACTGGTATTTTTTAAAAAATTTTTCAGTTGTAGATGGACACAATACCTTTATTTTATTTTATTCATTTTATGTGGTGCTGGGGATCGAACCCAGAGCCTTACATGTGCAAAGCAAGTGCTTTACCACTAAGCCACAATTCCAGCCCCAGGTCTTTTGTTTTTATTCAAATGGTCAGCTGAATTTGGTATCAGGCAAACATTGACTTTATCAAGTGAGTTGAGAATTATGTCTTCCTCTTTCTGAGTTTCTGTAGAATTGGTATTTATTACCTTACATGGTAGAATTCATTAGGGTTGCCAACTAAGTCTGGTCTACTCTTGTTTAGAACATTTAAAACACTTTATGGTCTTAAAACTGATGGAATTGCAAGGTTGTGTCCTTCATGATAATATATTTTTTAAAATAAAGGAAAAATTTTGTTTAATTTTATTTATGAACAATGTTTCCCTTTTATATTTAAATTTATAAGAGTATTTCCAATAGAAGCATTTTCTGCTTGAATTTGTTTTTTCCTTCTAAAAATATACAAACTCCTAGAAGGTAGGGATAATGCCTATTTGTTTTTATTTTGTAGTGCTTAATATAGGGGCTTGTGCAATAGTATTCAGTACTATAGATGTTTATTTAAATGAGCAAGTAAATAAATGAAGGAAATGTCAATGATAAAATTCATACTTCTTCCACTTATCTACCTAAGTCACAGCTTTCTCATCCATAACATGAAAAAATGCATATGCATAATATTCGAGCCTCAGTCAGCTTTGAAATCCTTTGCAAAATATTTATGCCCCAATAGTTTGGATGTAAGAAAAGGAGAATCCAATAGCAATGATTCTTTCAGGTGTACCTCAAAGTCTTTCATATATACACATCTTTTATATATCCTTTTTATCCTTTTCAGGCAAGTTTTAAAATTATTAATATCTGCAAATGTGTAAGATATTTTGGACCTGTAGCAATTTTTAATTCTGTGCTTTAATCATAAAGTTTTGTCATAAAAGGGACTAAGAGACAAGCTAATCAAGCCCCATCAGTGTGCAAAACAATTAATTGAGTCTCAGGAAAATAGATACCTCTTGCTAAAGTCTTTGAGCAACAAAGGAGAAAGGCTACTAAAGGTGAAAAGAGAACTAAGGTAATTGAAGTTTTTCTCTTCCTCTCTCACTCTCGCTTATCCTCCAAAGCAGAGATATTAAGATTATTAAGACTAAAAGAGATTTATAAAATAACTTATAGTATCCTTAAAAGTATAAAGATATCAATCAATGTAAAACTTTTAAAACCAGGTCAAGGATTCCCTTCCCTCTGTGGTTTTTCTGCAGTTTAGATTAAAAAAAAAATGTGTTTTATAATAAGTACTTCTTTAAAATATTACTTATCCCAGTGCCAATCCCAAGGCTTCAAGGAACCCATATTTCTTACAAATAATCCCACAATGAAGCTGAAATTGCCTCATGCTTTGATTTCAGGCATGTGTATGTACACCACACATATATGTAATTCTTATTTAAAAGAAAAGCTGTTTTAGGGAGCACATTTTCAAGATTGCTTGAATCAGTGTTTTTCTAGATTAGAATCCTAATTGGCTTCAAATAAATGTAATATTCTTTGTTATTAAAAAATTTCGTTTTATATTCCTAAAGTAAAAACTAACCTCCCTTCTTCGAGTCATATTGTTTTTTTTACAATTAGTACATCTATTTATCTGTTTCTTTCATTTCTGTAATGGAAGGCAAATAGATACTGCTAACCTACCCATACCTTTCTACATGGACTCATTTTCTAAAATACATTTATTTAAGTCCTTCCATGATTAATTGAATAATCTTGATATGGTTTACTTCATAAAGTGAAACTAAAAAGGCTGTCCCTCAGTTATCCAGTAACTAACTATGTGCTATTCTGAAACTAGGTCTTTAGTTTCCAGAAATGGGTAGGAATAATTGAAGAAGCAGCTGTTCCCTGTGAAGGGGAGAAGCCTAACAGTGGTACACTGATAATATTGGTGGGAGACAATTAAATTGTTCAATTTGTGTCCATTTAGAATCTTGCCTATCCTTAATATCATCTGACAATGCTTTTAGTGGTGTCACCTGCTAATTGAGAGTGCTTGGAGAAAAATAAAAACTGACAAAACATCTTTTTAGTTTAATAGAGTTATTACGTGCCTGAGAAATAGAAACAGACAGGGAAGGTAGAAGAAAATGAAAGGGGAAGGATCCATTGAGTCTTAAAGTCTACTTATATTAAACATATAATTCTAATGTTTCCGATTTTTCTACAAAGAGAATTTCAAAACGTGCAGCACTAGCTTTTGATTATTGAAATGATTTTCTTAATCTTCAGCTTAAAATAGTTGATGGGTAATATTCGTAGGACTTAGACTGTCTTTGGGAAATCTTCTCATAATGTATAGGTATAACTGTTCTGTGACAAATTACAATTAAAATGGAGAAGGAAGAGATGGAAAAGAAATAGCTAAATTGTGAATAATATAAGGAGATTATTTTAATGCATAAATTGCTATAGACTTCTGTTAATGCTAGAAATAAAAATTATTTGATCATACTTTGAAATATTTAACCATGTTTCATTGTTTGAACTCAGTTTTCATTGGGCTTAAGTTGAAATTTAATCAATAAAATAGGTCCCTTTAGAAGGTACATTAATGCTTTACATCAACAGTAAATTAATAGTAAGTAAATTCCATATTGATAGAGGAATGCTTACAGGAATGCAGATGAGATAGTGAGAGGCCAAGTCCGAGCTGATTCAGATAGCTTTGCTCCATGCATTTGCCTCTCACCAAAAGAGTATGCTGCCTCTCATATTGCAGAAATATTCAACATTACAACTCTTGGAATGCATTGCCAACAATTCCCTTCAGAGGACTTATTATCTTTGGTTCTGCATGTGTTTGTGGATCTAAATTATCGTTCCTATGTCTCAAAATCTACCATCTGGAATGTGAAAGAAAAGACTGAACAATTCAGATGTTCAGTCATTTCATTGTTCCTTAATCATCTATAGGAAGGGGAGAAGACAATTGCTGACAATAAACTATAATCAATTTATTCTAGCTTAATAATTACCAAATTTAAAAATTGTGCCTTAAAACTAATATTTGAGACATATTTTTCATTTTAGCTAGATGTATCCTCAATTTGTAAAATTAACCCTGAGTGAAATATGTATATCAAATCAATACTGCATGAAAACAAATACATTGCTAGAAATACAGGAGCCCAGGAGATAGTAATTAATTAGGAAATTAATGCGATTACTTTTAGTGACTTAAGGACAATGTTAAAAATTATATTTCTATGCTGAGGAAAAATACATTTTAGAACTTTAATAATAAAGTGTAGATAAAATTTTATTTTAACTTAATTTAGAAAGATAGACCATTGAAAAATAAATTTGCTGGTGTTCTATGGCAAAAGAAAATGAACACGAATCAGTATTTTAAGAAGGTAGAGAGCACTAGTCACTAAAGAAGTCATACCTAGAGAATATGTTTGGAAGTTTTCTGGAACTGACCAAATTATCTCTCAGAGTTCTTGCTGAAAAATGATTTAAAAAATGAAATAGTGAAGGAAGGCCTTAAAAGAATAAATAATATTGTGTGGGAAGATATTCATAAATAGCTTGCTTCTCCTAATTCTTTCTCAGAGCTTCCATATCTCTTTTATACATGAGATTATGTATAAATTGTCCAATGACTAGTTGGAACTCAAATGAATTAGTTTTTATAGTTGTTTCATCATTTTCAGAGCCCTCTACTGTTTTTATTTAAAATAACAGGTTTAACTGTAGCTGTTTTGTCTCCTGCAAATCAGTTAATTAAAAGATGTTCAATGACTGGTTTACTCTGGTTATTAGATCACTAAGACATTTTTACAGTATTGTTACAGAAACAGCATAGTCTGTCTATGCAACGAAATATTATTTTCTAGCAATTTCTGAAAGCACATCATTAAAAATCATTTGAATTATTTTAAAAAATTATGTGCTGATTTTAAAGCATAATTTGTTATAATTTTTTAATATAAAATTGTGACTGATATTATTCTGCTACTTTATCTAATCTTTACCTTTTCTTTATATTTTTTTCAATTGCTAGGCCAAACTTACTAACTCTGTAAACAAGTTCATAGGAATGTGAACTTGAGTAGTAGCTAAATTTTAGGCATAAGCTACAGAGATAAAACAATTAGGTCCCTCTTCTCTCTTATCCATTTCAGTCTCTGTGAAAATATGGGTCTTCTTTTGGTTATGATCTATCCATTTGATAATGGGTGCTACTGTAATTTATTAGGCCATTACTCATCTTCATTTTGTTTGTTAGCACAATGTGTGGGATGGTGATGGGGGAGAGATTCGATTTAAGGGCAGCAGGGGTTCCTGGGGAGATGGTAGGGCTTCTTTCTCACCTACAGTCTTTCTCTCTGATTTTTTAATTTTTAAAGCTTTTTAAGTTGAATCTTGTGCTAGCAGCCGCATGTTTGAGCATGAATTCCTTGGTTCACAGTGAAATAGCACATCCCTTAGGATAATGCTTTGAAGAGGAGATGACAGTAGTCCTGTTGGTTTGGCTTTGATGCAAATTACAGTCCCTGAATCCTTCAGTTCATGTCACATTCGTGAGTTGTCTTGCCTACATTTTCCTAGGATGAAGAAGAAAACTTATTTTAACCCCAAAGGAAAGATAAAAATACTAAGGTCAGTAAACACTGTTTTTTCTCTCCTATCGGAGTGTATAGAAGCTCTTAAATTGAACTCCATATGTATTTTCAGAAAATACCCTTTTCTGCTGCCCTGGTGAATTCTTTAAAACCTAAAACTTAATTCTGGGTGCCATGACAATGACCGAGAAAAATGTAAATAAAGCATGGATTTAGTCACTAGGCTAATCATGAATATTAATATTGGTTTGACATCACTTTTATGGGATTTAACAGAGAGCTTCTAGCAAAGTAACTGACAAATACTTCAGAAGTTTAAATAAAGTGAGTGGCAAAGGGCTTCTTGGCTGAAATGCTGCATCCATTCCCATCCATTTTTCCTCTTTTGTTTTTCTATTGTAGAGAATGTAGATTCTAAGCACTTAGTTTCCCAGCATATAGCAAGGTTAATGGTCAGATAACTTTCTGGTAAGTGAGGCGTAAGTAAAATTCACTCAATGGTTTCTAGGAAAACTTTACATTTCCTTATAAAATGGATAGACTGAAGGTTTGTTTGCCCAATTCATATGTTGAAATCCTGACTCCCAAAGTAATGCTATTAGGCAGTAGAAACATTAGGGGGTGGACGGTTTTAAGAGTGAAGTCCTCATGATTGGAATTAATGTCCTTATAGAAGACCCCAGGAAGTTAGTTACCTGCTTCCTTCATGGAAGACACAGAGAAAAGGTAACATCTATAAGGAAACAGACCCTCAACAGACACTAAAACTGCTGGTGCCTTGATTTTAGACTCTCTAGCCTCTAGCAATAAATGGGGTTTGGTTAAAAGTCACCCACTTTATATTATAGTAATCTAAGTTCACTAAGGCAACTCTACTATTAGTCACAGGAGCTGGGTGACAGGGTAATGGCAGTTGCACTGGTAGTGAGAATTCACTGAGACAAAGAGGAACAGAGGAGAGTTTGTTAGCTGGAGACCTGCTGCAGTGGTGCAGCAGGGACATGACAATGATGTCTGCCCAAGGACTCGGAGGGGGTCTGGGCTTCCATGGGCTTTTGCGTTCTTTGTTTGCCTTCAGTGGACTTTTTGCTAGGAGTGGTTAATACTAAATGGGGGATGACTGACAGATTCCTGTGCTTAGATATTACATATGCACCAAATGCTCATGCCTGGGTTTTACATTAGATGCATGAAATGTAAGTACTATGCATGGGGTCTTTTTGAAGAGGGTCTTTCCCTTCTTAGGTTACTAGAGTGTGAACATGCACCTCTGGATGGTTAGGCAATCTTTTGAAAAACAGCATCTGTTTACTCCTCAGGGAAATTTACTCTTCTGATAACTGCAAGGGGCAGGATGAAAGCGAGGTCCTTAGGCTTGTGTGGGCTCTGCTAATCAAGATGGGGTGGGGCCCTGGGACAGGGTCCCTGATTTATCCTGCCCCCTTCTTCTTCCGTCCTTTTATACTTTTGATCGCATGTGGTAGTTGAAATTTTAGGATCCATTGTCTAATCACAAAAGAAAGACTAAAAGAACATAACAGAAAGCCTGTATCAATATGTGTTGTAGACCTGGAGATGTGCCACCCACAAGTCCCTTCAAAGAAGGAATGGTTGAGAGCTATAAAGAAAGGAGCAAGCAGACGGCCTTTAACTAGCCCTTCAGGGTTTAACTCAGTACTTAGAGCTGCATGAAGTAAGGCTATACTCTTTGAGGTAGAGTTTTTACCCTGTAGTGGACAAGGCCATTTCAGGTCAATAAGGTCACTATGATGGATTTTGCTCACTTCAGAGAGTACTACCAAGGAGGGTAAGGTTTTGTTTGTTGTGTGCTGCAGTTTAGTCTGACCCAGTAGTGTTTATTCCCACTGTTCCTCATAGATGTAAATCCCCACTAAGCATCTTACACCCCAAACTGTGCCTCAGCATCTCTTTGAGAAAACCCAACTTGTAATAAGACAAAAAAAAAAAAAAAAAAAAAGATAATCATCTACTTCCAAATGATTTGGTAGATGAGAAAAAAATTTATTCAAACCACAGTTACTTGCAAAGTTTACAGGTTCGTAGTGTCAAATCACTCCTGTTCTGGTGTGATAGTTCCATAATTTTCTTCTTTTATTTAATTTTCACATGGAAGTAGAAGCATTTTTTTTTTTTATCTTAGAGTTTTAGAAAGAACATCAAACACCATTTGCTGCAAATTCCTTAATATACTAATAAGAAATCTAAGGCCCAGAAATACAGATACACCTTTAAGTAAGTCCCAGTCAAAAGGAAAATAAAGAGGTTATAGCAAACAAGTCATTTACTGATTCATTCATTTTTAGTATATTGCAACTTCATCAGTGTTTTCCCAGATTTTCAACTGTGATCTAGAGAAGTTGTTCTCAAGTGTAACTTTAAACTAAAGCATCAACATCGCCCAAGAACTTGTTAGAAATTACAAATGTTCAGGTCTTATCATAGACATATTGAGTAAAAAATTCTATCAGGGAGGAAGTAAATCCTAATAATCTGTATTTTTAAAAGAACTCCTAGTGATTCTGATGCATGGTGAAGTTAGAGAAAGATCTACTGCTGATAGGAGAAGCCAAGAGAATTAGGCTCTAATCCCAGATCACCTGCAGAATGTTGACATGATACTGCTGCATCCCTGATTCTTAGTTTACTTACTGGTTAAAAGAAAAGTGTCAAAACCAGGTGTGAGGGTACCCACGCGTTATCCGAGAGACTCTGAAGATTGAGGCAGGAGGATTGCAAGTTTGAGGCCATTCCCAGTGCTTAGCTAAAGCCTAGCAACTTAGTGAGACCCTATTTCAAAATAAAAAAATAAAAGGGGCTAGATTCAGTGGCTGAAACCAGGTTCAATCCCTGGTACCAAAAAAAAGAAAAAAAAAAAAAAAAAAAACCAAATTAATGTTTTCAAAACGTTTTGATGGCAATGGAGTGGTATCAGTAAGCGTTCTTCAGAGAAACAGAACTGTTTGATGTGTGTGCGCTCCTGTGTGTGTGTGATTGTGTGTATATAGAATGTTTAAGAAACTGATGATTGTGGAAGCTAGAAAATCCAATATCTATATAGTGGATAGGCAGGAATGGCTGATGTTGCATCTCAAGACCTAAGGCAATCTAGAAGATATCTCTCTTCCTCAGGAGAAGGGACCTCAGACTGTTTGCTCTTAAGACTTTCCACTGATTAAATGAGGTTCACTCACATTGTAGAGAATAATCTGCTTTATTCAAAGTGTATTAATTTCAGTGTTAATCTCACTTAAAAAATATCTTCCCAGCAACATCTAGATCAGTGTTTGATCAAATCATTATCTGAATACAAGGCTTGACCAAATTAACACCCCATAATTAACCAACCCAGGATCCTTTGTTTTAATGAATCAATCATCGATCTGCAGTATAGTATATAAAGCAAGTAAAGGCTCCATGGTGAAGGCAGCACAGTTCTCTGATATTTCTTACAATCAACATCTCCTTACTCCCCACACCATTGCTTCCCATTAGTAGACTAGTGACCCTGCAAAACCCACATAGATTTATCAATGCCCCATTTAAAAACCACATTGATACCTAGATGTGGTTCCTTCCATCTTTCAGGCACCAATTGATAAAGGAAGATATTCCAGGAAAGAACCTGAACACATTTCCTTTAGTTTAATTTTTTTAAAAAAATCTAATTAATTTGTTACTTGACAAAAAATATAACGAGCCCACATTTATTGATGCTTCCCCACTTAGTAGCATGTTTATTAAACAAAGCGATTATCAGCTGGTCACCTACTTTATTCATAGTTCTTTCTCTCTGATAAATGTTTCAAAAACTCATTTTATAAAAATATAGTAAAGGCAATTTTTCATTCAGTTCATGAATGAGTTTTTATAGATTTCAAACAAATGGAATAAGAATCAGTAAAATTTCAGTGTAATAATATGACAGTTCTTCATAGTATGGAAAATGCCAGTGTTACAAACCGTTAAGTTAAAGCAAGTGCTCCAGATACAGGAATAAGTCACTATGGGATTGAGCAGTAATGATTTCAGAAATAAAACCCTTTAGTACTTTCATTTTAAAATCATTTTGTCTGTTTTATCTAAACTAATCCAAAAGGGACATCAAAGTATCTGAGTGCCCATATGAAGAGAAAATTCTTTGTCACTGCCTTTCACACGAAACTCTAAAGCACTATGGAGGTTAATCAAGAATTAAAAACTGAATTCAAATTAATCACATTCTTTTTGAAACTTATTTTAGTATAGTAAAAATTGCTTTGTTTGTAGATGATTTTTTAAATTAAAAACTTGTTAAAGCTTGTTCAGTGATGAAGTTAATGTTCTGCCACAAACTTTCCTGTGTTCAACCTGTGTTCTCTGAGTGATGTACCTATGGACATTTCGTATGTTATCTCTAGCCATGTTATGTGTTCTTTCCTTTTATTGTAGGCAAAGACACAGAAATACAGAGATCATATGATGTTACATCACAAGTTTTCCTATGGAGTTTCTGGGCCTGGTTTTGTCAAATAACAATGATATGAGTGAAAAAAAATTACACCTCGGAGGCACAGGGGACCTTGAAGAAAGGGATTGTTGGGAGGAACAAATGAATCATTGCTTTGAACTCCAGGGCCGTGGATAGCCAGATTGTCCTTTTGAGTTCCCTTCAGTACAAGAGTGCTGAAAGATAGCCTGAAGGTGGCCACTATTAATGGGGCATATTCCATGCTTGGAGTGGATGTTATGAGTTCCATAGCTTTAAGTTCAGCTGCCTGCTTCCCTGGGGCTAAAGACATACCAGTGCACCTAAATAGCCTTGAGGTGCCAGCTGCCTGAGGAGAAATTACTGTACAAGTGATTTGTCCCAATCAGGCCAGTGTCCGTCCCAACAGCCTCTCATTTCTTGTTTACCTTGAAGAACCCTTCCTCACTATGAATTCCTTTGGTGTGTTTCACTATAAATAAAGCATTCGTGGGCTTTTTCCATTTGTTAGAATCAGACCCATCAGGTCTTTTCCACCCGTCAAGCCCCCACTTTCAAAATATATTTTTGTGTCCTTAGTTCTATTTCTTTTTTTTATTGTAAACAAATGGGATACATGTTGTTTCTCTGTTTGTACATGGTATAAAGGCATACCATTTGTGTAATCATAAATTTCCATAGGGTATTGTTATTTGATTCATTCTGTTATTTTTTCCCTTCCCCCTACCCCTCCCACCCCTCTTTTCCCTCTATACAGACCTTCCTTCCTCCATTCTTGCCCCCCTCCCTAACCCTAACTCTAACCCTAACACTAACCCCTCCCTCCCCCCATTATGTGTCCTCATCCACTTATTAGTGATATCATTCGACCTTTGGTTTTTTGAGATTGACTTATCTCACTTAGCATGATATTCTCCAATTTCATCCATTTGCCTGCAAATGCCATAATTTTATCATTCTTTATGGCTGAGTAATATTCCATTGTATATATATACCACAGTTTCTTTATCCATTCATCAATTGAAGAACCTCTAGGTTGGTTCCACAATCTGGCTATTGTGAATTGAGCAGCTATGAACATTGATGTGGCTGTATCTCTGTAGTATGCTGATTTTAAGTCCTTTGGGTATAGGCCAAGGAGTGGGATAGCTGGGTCGAATGGTGGTTCCATTCCAAGTTTTCTAAGGAATCTCCACACTGCTTTCCAGAGTGGCTGCACTAATTTGCAGCCCCACCAGCAATGTATGAGTGTACCTTTCTCCCCACATCCTCACCAACACCTGTTGTTGCTTGTATTTTTGATAATCGCCATTCTAATTGGGGTGAGATGGAATCTTAGGGTGGTTTTGATTTGCATTTCTCTTATTACTAGATATGTTGAACATTTTTCCATATGTTTATTGATTGCTTGTAGATCTTCTTCTGTGAAGTGTCTGTTCATTTCCTTAGCCCATTTGTCCATTGGATTATTTGCATTCTTGGTGTAGAGTTTTTTGAGTTCTTTATAGATTCTGGAGATTAGTGCTGTATCTGAAGAATGATTGGCAAAGATTTTCTCCCACTCTGTAGGCTCTTTCTTCACATTGCTGATAGTTTCCTTTGCTGAGAGAAAGCTTTTTAGTTTGAATCTATCCCAGTTATTGATTCTTGTTTTTATTTCTTGTGCTATGGGAGTCCTGTTGAGGAAGTCTGGTCCTAAGCCGACATGTTGAAGATCTGGACCTACTTTTTCTTCTATAATTTGCAGGGTCTCTGGTCTGATTCCGAGGTCCTTAATCCATTTTGAGTTGAGTTTCATGCATGGTGAGAGATATGGGTTTAGTTTCATTCTGTTGCATATGGATTTCCAATTCTCCCAGCACCATTTGTTGAAGAGGCTATCTTTTCTCCATTGCATGTTTTTGGCCCCTTTGTCTAGTATAAGAAAATTGTATTTATTTGGGTTTGCGTCCGTGTCCTCTGTTCTGTACCATTGATCTACCTTTCTATTTTGGTACCAATACCATGCCGTTTTTGTTACTACTGCTTTGTAGTAGAGTTGAAGATCTGGTATTGCGATAACCCCTGTTTCACTCTTCCTGCTAAGGATTGCTTTAGCTATTCTGGGTTTCTTATTCTTCCAGATGAATTTCATAATTGCTTGCTTTATTTCTGTAAGGTATGTAATTGGGGTTTTAATTGGAATTGCATTGAATCTGTATAGCACTTTTGGTAGTATGGCCATTTTGACAATATTAATTCTTCCTATCCAAGAACATGGGAGATCTTTCCATCTTCTAAGATTTCTTTAATTTCTTTCTTTAGTGTACTGTAGTTCTCATTGTAGAGGTCTTTCACCTCTTTTGTGAGATTGATTCCCAAGTATTTTATTTTTTTCAAGGCTATTGTCAATGGGGTAGTTTTCCTGATTGTTCTTTCCAAAGATTCATCACTTATGTATAATATTACTTTTCCAGTCTTTTATTTCCAGCGGATTCATGCCTCTGAGGGTACTTATTCCCTCCCCATGCAGGCTGCAGGTGAGAAGAGATTAAGTGTTAAAATGAGATAAAAGGGATTAGATTAGATCAAGATGGCAAATTGAATAAACCTGTCTCTCACATCTCACCTCAAGTTTCCTTGGAATAACTAAAAATAAAACTTTGAAAGAATAATGTTATGGGGCTTTAATTTCCAGGATGCTGGTATGGGGAGTTGTGTGGCCCATTTCTCAATTATATAAGCAAAAGTGTTGAAATTAAAAAACTAAATTGGCTTAAGGTTAAATGGCAAATTGGCCTAAGGGTATATAGCAGTTGAACAAACACTTATTAGAGAAAAAAGAAGCAGAAGTTTTTATTTGTTTCAGTAAGGACAGTGAGAGATCCTGGCATTGGACCTGTGAGCCTCTCCTGTCTACCCACAAATCTCTGCTTGATAAAATTTCCATACTTGCTAGGTGGGAGTAAAAGGAAGGGTCACCTTTCCTCCTTAGATCCTAATCAAGTTTTACAAAACCTTTTCAACAACCTTAGGTCATCAATATTTCTCATCTACTCCAAATGCAAGTTGAAGGTTAAATTCCTGAGAAGGCTGAACTAAGAGGTATGAGGCTCCTTTTGCGCCCTATCCTTATCCACAGGACAGAAACTCTACCCAGGTACATCAAGTTGAGAATACTGATGTTTCTATTGTTCTGGTCTCGGCTTACTCTCAAAGCAGAGGTACCATGATAGAAGAGGAAAGATAAGAAGATCAGAGGCTACTCTGCTACCCAGAGGTTACTGTGCCACCCACAGCCCAGAGTAGTGGTTTGGAAAGTTTTCCCAGGATGAGAGACAGTTTATTTAAAAGAGTACTCTGAAGCTGTGCTGAAAAGAACTGTTGTTTTTGAAACAGTTTGGGGAAGTCTAAGCCAAAAGATTCTCTCAAAAGCAGTAGATCCTCTTAATCATCAACGAACCAATGGCCATCTTTACTTACCACAGATAATCACAGAAAGATACAACTCAAAAAAATCTACTAGGGATGAGAAAAACCAAAGACTGACCTCAGAAACTACCACTGTCTGAATTGGAAGAGACTGCTGAGCAACTGATGCCCCAGGGCACCGTTGAGAACAATAGAGCAATCAGCCAGTATTACTGGAGTCTACTGGGCAGAGGGTAATACAAAATGAAGCAGATGGTTTAATAAGAGATCAGGGAAAGAGACAATCAAAGAGAGTTCCATTAAACCATTGTGATCCCAGGGTGAATGCACACATGCCCAAGGCCGCATTCTCAGAGGAGCGACACCAAAGACTTCATACTGTGAGAAAAATAGATTTTGCTAAAGTAGCCTAGTTAAGTCAAAACAAATACACCATCACCACAACAAGCTTCCAAGGGATGGAAGGGGAATTGATATCCAAAATTCTTAAAATGTACTATGCAAAACATCCTATATTTAACAAAATAAATTAGGAGACAGGCAGTATGTACGTATACACACAAAAAAGCAGACAACAGAGATGGCTTATGAGAGGGCCCAGATATTAGATTTAACGGATAAAGAGTAATCATTATAAATGTGCTAATAGACCCAAAGGAAGCCATACTTCGGTGATAAAGTTATAGAAACACCATTTAATCAAATAATACTGAAATCATTAGAAGAATCAAATAGAAATACTGTACATAAAAACTTCAGTAACAAGAAAACTTCAATAACTGAAATTAAAAATTCATTATAGGACTCAACAGTGAATTTGAGTTGGTAGTGTAAGGTCCCCCAAAAAGGAAACCCCAACTCTGTCCCATGGATGGATGGCAACCCCAATCAACCGCAGGAGGCGTCACTTGATGCAAACCGCAAGAGGTGTTTATTCCAGCGCGCTGGGACCCAACTCCAGGAGTCGAGTCCCTAGCAGAAAATCTTGTAGGTTTATAAAGGCAGAAACCACACATCGGGAGGGGTCACACATGAAAGGGAAAAGGGGGACAAAGCTGCCAGGAAGTTTCAAAGGGGGTCTGGGTTTGCTGACAACATGTTTCACAATGTTTTACAACAGGCTGTAGATTCTGGTCAATAGTTTCTGGTAATCCTACTGTTTGAGCACTATCTGGCTATCAGGCTCAATTTACTCTTTTACTCTCTGTTTGGGAACAGAGAACAGCTTTAAGGGCTTTGTTCCCATTACTGGGAGGGAAACCTTAGGGAGTTGAGATAAAACAGACAGCTTAAAAAAATGTCCATTCTTTCAGTAGTAGGAAGAATAAGTAAACTCGAAGATAGATAGAGATTATGCAATCCGAATAATACAGAGAAAATAGAATGACAAAAAATGAACTCTTACATAAATGTGGGGCACCTTTATATGTACTAAACGTATAATTAAAATCTCAGAAAAAGAAAAAGAAAGAGAAATCAACAGAAGAAATATGAAGAAACAATGTCCAAGAACCACAAATGTTTGCCAAGAGACATGGACTTACACATTCAGGAAGTTCCACAAACTCCAAGTAGAAGAAATGAAAGAGATATACACCTAGACACATTATGATTAAACAAACAGTGGAAACTAAAGACAAAGAGAAAATCTGAAAAGCATTAAGAAAAGAGATTTATCATATGCTAAGTATCCGTGATAGGACTTATAGTCAATTTCTCCTCAGAAGCAAAGGAACAAAACTATCTTGCAAAAATGAAGAGAAAGTGAAGGTATTACCAGATAAATAAAACCGGAGAGAATCTCTTGTTAGTAGGCCAACTTTAGTAGGTGCACAAAACAAATTCTATAGGCTGAAAGCAAGTAAGCAGAAATAGAAATTATAATCCTCAAGAAAACCAGAAAGTACCAGTGAAGGTAATTAAGCAAGAATGTAAACGCATATTTTTTCTTTTTTTCACTCTTAACTGATTTAAAAAGCAAATGTGTGAAACAATGGTGATAGATGGATGATTATTGATATTACGTAGGTAGAGATAGAGATAGGGATATATTTTATTATTGGTCCAACAGCAAAAAGGTGTCTGGAAGCAGAACTATGTGGAAGTGAAGGAAATGATACCAGATGGAAATGACAAATAGGAAGTTAAATACAACAGACTCCAAAATATATACTTGCTTTCTTTTCTTAATGACTTTCACTGACATAACATTATAGAAAGCAATAATTATAATAATATATTTCTGAGTCTGATGTATATGTGTGTGTATGCATATGTATGCACAAATTTGGGGAAGAAGCAGTACAGATATATAGAAATAACACTTCTAGATCTCACTGTATCTGTGTATCTGGAATTAAGTTAGCATAAACAAAACTGGACTCTGATAAGTTAAGATGTAAGTAATCCCTGGGGTAACTACTAAAAAACAAGGAAAAAAAGGTACATTACCAAAGGAACTGACGTACTGTAGTTTGAACCTTAAATATCCCCCAAAGGTCCATGTAGTAAAAGTCTTGTTTCCTACAGAAATGTTGGGAGAAATCCTAGTTCTTGACTGGCTGCAGTGAACGTGTCAAGTGTGTAAACCTGCAGGGAGAAGTGTTCCGCTTCGGCCACCTAGGACAGTACACAACTCCCCCAATTTGACTCAGTGTTACCAAGGGAACCCGTATAGGAACCTGGTGGTCTGATCCCCTGTGGCACATTGTGATTGGGCAACCTATAAAATATATAGCTGTTCCCGCAGTAAATGAGTTTGCAAGCTGCTCGCCACAAATTTGCTTTCACCCAACTCCCAGAGTCTGGGTCTTGATTCCACGTCACTTACCCTGCATATGAGTTAGCCTGGCACAAGAGAAACTACACGGAATCACTATTAAAAGATGGTAGAACTTTTTTGGAGGGGTTACTGGGAATTGAATCAGGGGAACTCAACTACTGAGTCACATTTCCAGTTCTGTTTTGTATTTTATTTAGAGACAGGGTCTGCTGAGTTGCTTAGTGCCTCACATGGCTGAGGCTGGCTTTGAAATCATGATCCTCCTGTCTCAGCCTCCCAAGTCGCTGGCAGGTTCCACCACGCCTTGCTTCAAAGATGGTAGAACTTTTAAGAGGTAGTTCTAATAGGAGATCTTTGAGTCATTGGGGGCATGTTTCTAAAGGGGATTGTGTGAAACCAGCCCCTTACTCTTCTTTCTTTTATTTCTCAGTAAGAGGTGAACGGTTTTGTTTTGGCACCCCAGGTACAAAGCAATAGGGGCATCTAATCATGGACTGAAATCTCTGAAATCATGAGACAAAATAAACCCTCTCTCTTCATAAGTTGATTTTCTCAAGTTTTGTTATAGGGACAGAAAACTGCCTAACAGAAAATATTATACTTAATTAAAAAGTAAGCAGCAAAAAAGAAACTAAAAATGACATGAGACAAAAAAATGTAAAAATAGCAGAAGTAAATCAAGTAATGTTATGAATAATAACATTAAATATGAATGGATTAATCAATCCAAACAAAAACAGAAGATCTGGATAAAATATAAAACAAGATCTAACTATCTGTTCTCTATGGGAAAAACAGTTTATGTTCAATGGTACCAACAGGGGTAAGGGAAAGGGTAAAAACAATATTCCTCATGCAAATAAGTCCCATAAAAAGCTAGAGTGAATATACTAATATCAAATGAAATAGACTTTAAAGCAAGTTGATTCATTTTATTTGATCAACTTGATTAAGGCTCAACATTTTCTTTATCCCACTCCTTGGTTTATACCCAAAGGACTTAAAATTAGCATACTACAGTAATGCAGTCACATCAATGTTTATAGCAGCTCAGTTCACAATAGCTAAAGATTGTGGAACCAACCTAGACGCCCTTCAACAGATGAATGGATAAAGAAACTGTGGTATATACATATATATATATATATATATATATATATATATATATATTATTCAGCCATGAAGAATAATAATATTATGGCATTTGCAGATAAATGGATGGAATTGGAGAATATCATGCTAAGTGAAATAAGACAATCCCAAAAAACCAAAGGCCAAATGTTTTCCCTAATAAGTGAATGATGATATATAATAGGGGTGGGGGGATGGGGAGTGAGAGAAGAATGGAGGAACTTTAGATTATGTAAAAGGAAATGAGAGAAAGTGGGAGTATGAAAAATGGTGGAATGAGACAGACATTATTACCCTATGTACAAGTGTGATTACACTAATGGTATGAAGCCACATCATGCACAACCATAGAAACAAAATGATGTACCCTATTTGTGTACAATGAATCAAAATGCAGTCTGTAAAAAATTAAATAAATAAATAATTTTTAAAAATAATAAAATAAAATACAATGCAGTAGGAGTAGGATGACTGATAAGAATTCTTGACCTTCATACATTAGAGAGTGGTGATAAGAATCACAGTATAGTGTTAACATTTAAAAAACAAACTATAAAGCACTAAGGAAACATATTAATAGTATTGGTAATATATACAGCTTAAAACAATTAAACTGAAAAAAACTGATAAATAGCTTATTTTAATACTCCACTGTGATATAGCAAGCCTTATATACATTATCTGTGTCTGGAGAAATGTAACAAAATGCATGCCGTTTTACATCTCTTAAGAATGACTTAAACTGGGTGAGGTAGCGCATGTTTGTAATCTCAGAAGCTTAGGAGGATTGCAAATTCAAGGTCAGCCTCAATAACTTAGAGAGACCCTAAGCAACTTGGCAAGAGCTTTTCTCAAAATAAATAAAAAAGGACTTGGGATGTGGTTCAATGGTTAAGTACCACTAGATTCAATCCTTGATACCAAAAAAATAAAAATGAAAAAAATAAGACTGACTTAAGAATGTGCGATGATATTGAAGATGAAGTCTCAGAATCAGTTCTTCTCAGGTGTGTAGGGAAATCATGTCAAATATTATTAAACTACTTTAAGACTCAATAATAGCAAAATTTCCGATTTTGTGTTTTGACATTGAAAAGAGCTTTGTAGCCAACAAGTGAATTTACAAATAAAGCAATGTAAGAGGTTTTAAGTGGAGAATGACAATATGGGAAGATATTGCCTTGCTACCATTGTCACAGAGACTGTTTTTAGTATGAAGAGCAAGGTTTCTGAAGACTCTCACAATTAGTATTTATAGTCACTGCAGACTCTGGCTTCACCTGACTATTGGCACTGAGCTCCAAGCCTTCCAAATGTCCCAGCAAATAAAATTAGAGGCAGAATTATGATCCTATTTCTGCTTGATATTATGCATGGCCAGAACTCTGAATCTCATCTAGGTACTTGAATTTACTCTTTCCACTAGAAGACAGATGATTTCTATTCCCCTGGAGATTAAGAAGCCTCTGGTCATGTATTTTGCTTGTCCTTTCCCTTGATAATCAGTAGGAATTGCCCCACTCTTCTATCCACACTCCTTCTCCTAGGATCTTTGTCGATTCTCTTCTTTGGAAAGTTTTACATTAAAAATCTTATGCCTTCATTCATCTGTACAATTCTAAGATAGTTACCTTATTTGAAAACTTTAAAATATTGGTCTCATCATACATTTAGGCTTTGTAATTAGTCTGAGGAAATATAAAAGTTCATCTGATGACTTGTCATAAAATTTTGTAAGACTTAGCATTATAAAAGGAAAACAGCGTTTTTAATCGTTGACTGATGTAAGACTTTAGGCTGCTTAATTATAGGTGAATTATTAAAAAATAAATGTAGCTAAATTGAATTCAGATCAGTATAAAATATATTTTACTTCATCATGTTTGAATTTCTTAAATAATTCTTGAAATTAATTATTAAATTGTTCTAAATTACAAACTCCAAATGTTCAGGATTTCACATTATTTGATCATTCATACATTAGTTCATTCAAATACTGATTAAAATCTCAAATACTGTGGAAGGTATAAGCTACAATAACTAGAGTTGCTTTTTTACAGCAGTTCTGAAGTGAGGGTCGTGGGGGAACCATGTTATGTCACAGCTACATTGTGTGTATTAGAATGAATATTATTGTTCGAGTTGAACAGAGTAGCAAACAGTGTTTGGGATGAAGTTACCTTTCAAAATTATGAAAGCATTTTTTCTCAAAGACTCACAAGTGTATTCAGTTGCTTTATTATTTTTCTTCAAAATTTCAATGAAGTTATTCAGGGATAGCAATACTTTGATTAACTGTGAATGTCCTTTTCTCATGTTTCGATGTTCTCTTTGCAGAGTGTTAACTATAATCAAGTATAATTTTGTATGTAAGCCATAGATAGAAGAAACAAAGGGTTAGGGAAGAAGTACAGTGGTAGAGCATTTGGCTAGCATGTGTGGGCCTCTGGGTCCAGTCCCTACTACTGCCAAAAATATATATATGTATGTATATACATACATATATGTACACATATATACATATATAGAAGTTTTTGTTTCATATATACAAACTTATCCATGAAACAAATACATACATTTATGTATTCCTTATAAATGTATATATATATACTCACACATATATGTGTACAAATATATGTACTTATTATATATATGTATTCATACATATATAGATATGAAACAAGGACATCTCCTTTTGCCACACCAAATTTAGGAACTATACCACTGTAAGAATTCAAGTGTGTGAGATAATTATCTACAAAAGAAATTAATCTGTGGAATAACCTGGACTCTGACTTTGTTCCAATGAAATTAAGTCAAATATTCAAAAACAATGCTGAATCTTTCCTCTTGGTTTTCCTTTACATATGCCACATGATCAAAGATTTTCTTCACCACATTCAAACATTCAAAGGAAATGTAAATTATGTATTTGTGGTACTGCTGTGAATTTCCTGACAATCCCTTCCTTTTCAGTATACTGGAAGAAAACATCTAAATTTTAGTTTGGTTTGATAAACATAGTTTGGTTTCATGCACTAATTAAATAATTCTTATAGGTAAATGCTTCAGTGTCTTTAAATAAAATGTACCTAGAGTCCTGCCCCTGCTTCTTACCAAGATAGTACCTAAAAGTGAGCTGGATGCAATATGGAATGACCATATGTAAATATGGTGTTTCCTGAATAATCTTTAGACTCTGCTGAGGGGTGTCTGGTCTGCACTCCCTAATAAACTCCTGTCTAGGGGGATATTTGCCCTGGCATCTCTTTTTGAAAACTGCAGTTGTAAGACTTCTATGTTTTACTTCCCTTGGTTTAACAGGGACAGACAGTGATTCTGGTTGATCAGGTCTTACCTCGTTCTCCCCAGGTCTCTTGACCTTGTGTTGGCAGCTCAGTAAGACACTCCTTGTTACAAGAAGACTTTGGCCCTAGCATATGACCCACCTCTGAAAAACTCTCCAGGTTTTTATACTTTTCCATTTTAATTGCTTACTGTAGCAAAGTATAAAATTTACATAAAACATATAAATTGTTTGAAAAGTGATTATAAAACAAAGAGTAATGTAACTATCTCACAGAATTAAAAAAAAAAAAAAAAAAAAAACATTCCCCTACACCTTGGAAGATACTGTACACTTCTAGAAGCTACCCTCCTTTCCAATTCCAGAATTAGCTGTCATCCTGACAATTATTGCAGTTATTTAATGTTTTCTGATTGATCACCAAAATATACATCTTTAAACAATATAATTTAGTTTCCTTTTTCCTGCCTTTTGAATTTATACAAAAATATTTGAAACAAATTTTTGCATCTTGTTTCTTGTGGTTAATACAATATTTGCAAAATTCCTTCATATTGTTTCATATAGCTCTCGTTTACTTCTTTTTAACTAATGGATCACATTGTGTGAAAATATGAAATATACATTGAAAGTTAATTATATTATATCCCATGGTATGGTCACATCAAATAATTTTAATTCTTGATAGACCTTTTGTGTCTAATTCTGAGCTATTAAAAATGATGCTGCTGGAAATGTTCTTTGAATTATCCATGGGATGTTTTGAAAGCTGTCCTCATCACAGCAGAGATAAATGGGCAGAAGATGAACTCTGGGTAGACTCTGCTTAATTTGTGCTACATTTTACTTTAGTGTGCATTTAGTGTGCATGGACCTTGAAGGCTGGTGCTAAGTACTATCTTTGAGATGATTTCCTGGAGTCCTGAATGTTAAGATGAGTCTCTTGACCTTGAAATTTAGCTTATATAAAATATCTCCTCATCCAGGTAACTATCTACTGCTAGCTTCCCTTCTCTCAATATCTCCATGCAAATAGCAGTGTGATGCCACCCATCACAGTGAGACAACAGTCACAGGACGGGCCTCTGCTACCAGGAGATTACAGTCCATCTCCCTTCCAGCTCCCAAGTGTACCCAGTGATGTACACATCTAAGTTGATTCTACTGAAGATCTGAATATTTCTGAATTCCATTCACAGGTTGAGACGAGAGGTAAGATCAGATGCTGGAACAAGTATCTTGGTAACTGATTCACTCTCTTCCCCTTTTCTCCAGCCTGTCCCCCATTCCCACATGTGAGGACTGGAAGAGCTGACTACAGGCTTTTGGACTTTCCCTTCCTGTGCTTCTCCAATCCCTGTGGTAGTTACATTATGTCTTAAGTGAAAGTACATTTTTCCTATATTTAAGAAAACAAAATTAATGATAAATCCCCCCAGGCTAAAGCAATTTAAAACAAAGACTCTGCTTTCCAAATTTATTGTCTCTCTGCAAAATCTAATCTGACACTGCAAGCTGAGAAATGACTACTTGTTCTAGCTTGTATCTGTCTTTTCTCTGAAGCCTCAGAACCCACTGTTTTTAATGGGTGAGAAATTCACATGGTTATGATGGTTTACAGAATACTGAAGTACATTTGAAAGTGTTCCAAAAATATTTTTCTCTTCCAGTTTTATGGTGCTGGGGGATGGAGGAGATAGAGAGGAGAGCCTGCTATGCTTTATCTTCCTTTGGCTTCACATATTCTTTTGTTGAGTTTAAATTGAGAGGTCCTGTCTAAAATAACTAACTGCTATAGGTGAAAACTGCTTGTGAAGGCTATACAAATTCTATGTGATTTTTCAAAAACAATATATTAGAATTAAAAAATAAAAGCAGTATGAGTTCATAATATAGCTATTTTATTATTTACATATACCTGGTATATTTTAATACATGAGAAATAGCTTTAGAATTAGGAATGTAAAATTAAGGCATTCTGTAACACACTTCATGAGACTTCAGGAATAGCTTTTAAAATGTCCTGCAAATCTAGAGCATAATAAATAAAATTTATCCTCGGAAATTTTCTCTGTTGCAAATTGGGACAAAGCGACAACTACCAAGAGTTGTAAATTGTTATATTGTTTACTGTGTCTCAAACCAAATTTTACACTGCTGTGGAGTTTGGGCTAAATGGAGATGCAGGTGGGTGGAGAAAAATGTCCAGATGGATCCAAGAGGCAACCATCAACCTGAGTGAGGTAATTTAAGGTGGATGAAAGGCTTTCTTTATTAACCATGCAGAGAAGAACATTGATCTACGTTATATAAATTTGAAAATATCTAGGTTTTCCACTTTAAGAAGAAAATGGAGTCCACTATATCATGAAAAAGAAACATTGAATTTAGTTTCCACCTCCACAATTGACTCCGAACAAAGAACAAAACTAATCATCAATATAATTAAAAAGATAAACTAAATTGGTGCATGCAATAGCACTTGGCATCATACACTAGAAAATATTTAGTGAACACAGAGAAATTAATAATTGATAAAATAGAGGAATAAATAAAACTGCGTACCTTTGGAAAAAAACCCTAATATTTTGGCAATATTCTGCTCATATTTAACAATGTTGCCTTTAATAAAATAACATGAGTTGCCAACATGGAGCAATTAGGTCAGACAAACTAGGAATTAATTACTGTAGACAGGCCCATATGTCACAAAAGCATTGCACATGTTCTCCAAGCTTGAAGGGGGGAAAGATTTATTCTGGGAAAGCTCTTGAGATACTAACAGGGACATTGCTTGCAAAAGTTCAAATCAAAGTGACTTTGCAGAATTCAAATCATGAAGGCATGAAGTTGGATTAAATATAAATTAGATGGATTCTTTCTAGTTCTTATTAAGTTACTTAAAATAACTCAAACAATATCTACATGGTATAGTTCCAACAGTCACAATGATTTTGCAGGAGTCAAATTCCAAGAAGGTGTTAGCCACTAATTCCCTTCATCCACATATTAAACCTGGTAGACAGAAATGATTATTAGCAAATAATAATCTTTTGGTTGAACATACATAATCTAGATTCAAGACATGGCCCCAAATTTAGTTTCAACAAAAGATTATAAATCAGCCTCTGTGATTTTACTTACTGAATATTCTCCAATGTCAACATTTTAGTCCTTAAAAATCACCATCAATGCAAAAGGAAGTCAACAGTTTTCTATTAAACTGGCCCTTATGGAAGTTAAAGTTAGTTGCTTTGGACAGGACTCTACCACATTTCTAATTCTGTGAACCCATTTTCTGAAATTGAAATGGTATGGCTGTTTGCCATGTGAAGTCTTTGAGATGCTTTGTATTCCAAAAGGTTCATATTTGGGGGAAAATATTTCAAAGACATTGCAAACTGCTTGGGGGACCCAAGCAAGTAATGGAATTCCAATCCAGAATTATAAAACCAATACAACCACAAACATAAGTAATAATGGGCAACACCTACAATAATGATAGAGTGCAATAGGGTTGGAAGGGACTATGGAATACTGGAGGGCACTTTCTGATAGTTTCAAATTGTTGTCATACTGGAATATGAACCAGATGCTGATTTTCCATAATAATTTAACCACATTTAATGTATTATAATTGATTCAAACATTAATTCAAACACTAAAATAAAGAGCAATTAAAATCAAATGCCCTGGACTAAACAAAAATATTTTAGGACTGAATTCAGTAGTCACCAAATAAGTTGAGACTTTGACTTTGTGGAAATAGAAGATACCTTTTCTTATCTTTTAAAATATTGCAGTTATTTTTACCTAGAAGAATGGTTCTCAAATTTTAATTTGCATCTGAGTCACTTGAAAAGGGTTAAAACCAGGATTCCTAGTCAAATTTGAATATCAGATAAACAAGGTAATTTTTAGTGTAAGTATATCCTAAATATTGCATGGGAGATACTTGTGTTAAAATATTACCCACAGTGTTTATCTGAAAATTCAAGTTTAATCGGATATCCTGCATTTCATTTGCTAAACTTGGCAACTTTAGCTGGGCTCATTGGCTAAATCTGTAATCCCAGTGGCTGAGGAGTCTGAGGAAGGAGGATCACAAGATCACCAGCCTTAGTAACTTAGTAAGGCCAAGCAACTTAGTGAGATACTGTCTCAAGATAAAAAATTTAAAAAGGACTGGGGATGGGGCTCAGTGGTTAAGTGCTCCCGAGTTCAACCCCTGGTACCAATTAATTAATAAATTAATTAGGCAAATTTACATATCTGTAAAGCTTGTTAAGACACAACTGCTGACCTCACCCTACGTATTTCCACATCAGTAGGTCTGGAGCAGCCCCCAAGAATTGGCACTTAAAATTCTTTTATAGATGTTGGTGGTACTGCTTTTGAGAACAAGCACCCCAAACAAATGTTAGACAATTTTCTTTTTTATTAACTTAAAATTGTCTCCATTTTCTCTTTTAATCAAGTATTAGTTCATTTTTTTCAAATATATATTCTTTGATTTTTCCCAGTGACTGCAGGTTAGTGTTAAATATGTATTGATGATTCCATCTTACTTTAGACTCGGAAGAACCACTTTCTCTCTCCTATTTCCAGTATTATCTGGTAGGATCTTTGCCCAGTACTTTTGTATGTTCAGGCAATTTTATGCTTAACTATAAAGTTTTACTGAATCAATTTAGCTTAAAAAAAAATGAGTTCCTTGAGACAGTTGGGCATGACACCTGCTATTCCTGCAACATCATCTTTTTTCCCTGCTCAGAGTAAATGAGATGCATTAGTTGTATTTGAAGGGGTAGCAATACCCTCACATACATGAATCATGATTATATTGATCTGGCTATGCCATCCATGAAAACTTTCTCAGAATATTATCACAACTCCATCTTTGAAATTTGTTTTGCAGACTATGTTACTCCCATCTTTGTAAACGTTGTAAACATTTCATCATCAACGGCCTTGATTTTGGCAACCTCACACCTCATCCTAACCAGGTGTTTTTGCTGGCATCCACACTGCATGAGGCCATTTTTAGTCCTTGGCAGGAGGGCAATAGAAATATTAAGCTCTTTTGCCTCTAAAGGTCTATTATCATCACCATTGCAATCATGTTCCATTGCGGCTCATTCTTCCTGACTTGTGACCAACTGTCTTGCCTATGTTCTGGTCTCTAAAAAGGCTATGGAATGTGTTCTGCACTTCTTTTGTCCTGACTTCCTCCCTGGGACTCTGAGTCTTTGCCCCTGTTTCCTGGCCCATGTAATCATCTGCCTGTTTTCTCTCCTCTGCCAATCCCACAGCTGGAGCCATTTATTCACCACCTGCAGCACATCTCAGATTTTTAGCACACAGCCCACAACCAGAGTACTGTCTCTGGGCCTCCAGCCTCATAACCTATTGCCAGTCTGCTTGCCACCCCACCTCCACCTGTGTGCAAACCTCTCAATTATGCAGGCCACAAGCCTGCTCTGTCAACATGCATGCCCACCTCCTACTGACTTCAGGACCTGCCCAAGAATTACTAGTCTTTGGAGGTGGCTACTTAGTGATTGCCAATCTATAATTCTGATAATACACTCTGCTGCCTTAATTTTGTTTTATTCTATCATTGCTTTCCCAAACAATGTAAGCATTTGCACCACATAGCAGAATATTGTCTCCTAAAGAGGTAATATACTTAGAAGTGCAAAAGTAAACTGTTCACACTCAGCATCCATGCCACACAAAAAGAAATAATGAGAAATAACTAGCCATATTGTAGTTTGACCAGTTCTCTTTTATAGCTACAAATGAAACATAGCTCATCTCTGGTGGAGTCCACAAGAACAGGACTTTAGAGTCTAGCCAAACAAGGAATCAGGCTCTGTTATATATTGCTTAAAAAGGTCATTGTTTTTCACCACTGTGATTAAAAGACCCGACCAGCACAATTGTAGGGGAGGAAAAGTTTATTGGGGGCTCAGTTTCAGAGGTCTCAGTGCATAGATGGCAGGCTCTACTCCTCTGGGCTCAAGGTGAGGCAGGACATCTTGGTAGAAGAGTGTTGCAGAGGGAAGCTACTCACATGATGATCAGAAGCAGAGGGAGACTCCACCTGCCAGATACCAAATATATACACCCCAAAGGCACACCCCAATGACCCACCTCCAGACACACCCTACCTGTCTTCAATTCCCACTCAGTTAATCCCATCACGGGATTAATTCACTGATTGGATCAAGTCTGTCATAACTCGGCCATTTCTCCTGTAAACCTCTTGCATTGATTGTCTCACACATGGGCTTTTGGGAGACACCTCACATCCAAACCATAACGTCATGAATATTGAAAATTTTTCAAATTTTAGGACTGCATAGATAATTTTGGATTTATAATGAATATATGAGTAGAAAGCAGGAAGAAATAAACTACCTGCCTCACACCCTTGTTCCTTAAGTCTCAGATACATAAATGTTGGAGGAAAAATATCATAATGACTTATACATTCAGTGGTTTATTAACCCCAGTTACTTCCAATTATTAAAGTTTATCCCAAACAACAAAGTTGCTTTATCCAGGGAAGATGTAAGAATCCTCAGAAAGTACTTTATGAGTTCAGGATAACTTAATGCTAACCATTAGGACCAACACATATTCAGAGTTTCATTCTGCAACTTAATCTTTAGTGTATCTGGAATTATTCTTGCTACCAATAATTTCAGCTTCACATCCTCATGATAGATTTTTATGACATTTTTAATGACTTCTTCCTAACTAGACTCTTAGCTCTTGACCACAAAAGCCATATGTTGTTTATTCTTTTGCCCTCTACAAAATAATTCTTGTAGATATCCTTGTAGATATGATGGATCCTCAATAAATGATAAATGGCTGGTCAGATCTTAATTTTGGTACTAAAATATTTTTATTCTTCTTTGTGACCAGGGACAGGTTTTTCTTGTCAATTGAATGAACCATTGGATTCCTACTTGTCCTGCAGTAGGATTCCTGCCAAATGTCCCAGTTTCTCAAGGTCTCAGGCTCCTGTTTTCCTCTTCTCTATTTCCTGAGAAAGTAGAATAGAGATTTGGAATTCTAGCCCTCCAGATTCCTATGAAACTTCCCCTGCAATGCTTATTATACTATCACATTCCTTTGTTTACATGAATGTGCTCACAGGAGATTGTTGCTAGCTGACACACCAGCATGAGTGGAATCCCAGGGCTATGCCTGTCACTATTAGGTACTGTGTTGGTTCACTAGGGTGGCCTAATAAATTACCACACACTAAGTGGTTCAAAGGAAATTTTGTTATATCACATTTCTGAAGGTTATAAGTTTAATGTCATAATATTGCAGGGTAGGTCCCTTCTGAAGACTGTGAGAGAAGCTGTCAAGCTTGTCTCCTAACTTCTGGTAGTGTGCTGGCAATCTGAATATTCCTTGGCTTTCAGAGGACAGAAGTACTCTCTACCATCTTCTGTTTCTTTAGGGAACACTAGTCATATTGAGATTGACTTCCATTATGACATCATCTTAATTAATTACCCTATTTCCAAATAAGATCATAATTTGAGGTGCTGACAGTCCAGACATTCAAATATGAATTTGGGTGGGGAAAAAATTCAACTAACTAAGGCACTGTCTACACTATAACTTATTCAATTCTCATAACAACTCTGTGAGGTAAGTATAATCATCTGCATTAAATAAGAACTCTCTCTGGGTTCTACCTAACTAGAGTTTTCAGGCAACTCTGCTATGTCTGTGTTCGCAAAATGTATTGTCTCTCATTCATAGAGCATCATAAATTCAGCTTCTTCAATAGAACTGCTCCCTGACTGAGAACTCTTACTATGAACTTTTGTGGTTATATTTTATTTGTTATTGGTTTTCTGGGCTACACAATTGCTTGTGGGCAAGGTTGTGGGCAACTAGGTGAAAAGATAAGAAATAATAATTCTTTCCTAGGAAATCATGCCAGCTGACCAACTTTTTTTTTTTTTTTCCAGGTTACTTTGTTTTATTTGAGGGCCTATTTTACCTTGATAAAAGCAGTTTCAAACTTCATGTGTTTTGGAAGGAAAAAAATTATTTATCTTATGTTTGAATAAACAGAAAATCTCTGATAAATTTATATTATCACAATATGTTATTGATATTTAATATTCTTTTTTACAAAGTCATATTTGATAATGAGTTTACTCAAGTGACATTTGTTGGAGAACAGAAAATACTTTATTGTACATATGTCACTGTACTTTTTTCCCAGGGCCTACCTCAATAATCTTTTTGTAAGCAGATGATTTTTATAGAAAATTCTATTTTAATTTATATAACTTCTTTATTGATATTGAGAATATAAGAAAACAATATAAAATAGGCAAATATTGAGTGAGGCAGTGTTTATTATAGACTAAAAGATTTCATCACTAGCTATTCAGGTTAATAATTGGAGTGTAGAGATAAGAAACAATCATCTAAAAAGTGCAGTTTATGCCAAGGTATCTTCTCCATGGACTGTGTTAAAAGATGGGGATACAGAGATTCTTGACTTTTGATGAGGCTGCATTCTGATAAATCCATCCTAAATTGAAAATATTGCAAGTCAACAATGCTTTTAATACACTTAACCTGCAAAACCCTACTCTACCCTAAATATGCTCAGAACACTTCCACTGGCTTGCAGTTACACAAAAATATTCTTTCATAAAGCATATTTTATAATTATTCAATAGCTCATGTAATTTACTAAATACGTACTTAAAGTGAAAAACATAATGTCCATATGTGTGTGTTTTTGTACCATCAAAGGCAAAAAAAAAAAAAAAAAAAATCTCAAGTTGGAACATTCTAGGCTAGAGATCATCTGCAAGCAAAATTCCCTCTAATACAGGACTGAAGAGTACCAACAGCACACTCAGATGTGAAGTCAGGTTAGAAACCACGGAGAGCTCCATCATCATTAATTTCTGTGTAACAGAAACTAGGAGTACAAACCTCTCAGGCAAGAATAAATTCACATGGATAAGGAATAAAATACCATGAACTAAAATAGAAAAAGCTGCAAATAAGTGAACTATCTTCTAGAATAATTAGAGTAGATAGAGATGAAGTCTCTTACTCTATAACAACAGCTATGCATAGACTATCATAACAATGCATTCAAGCAGAGTGGTGGTAGAACTTCATACACGTGTGTGGAAACAAAAGAAGAAAAAAGATGAAGACAGACTGACTTGTGGTCAAGGGTTAACCCAGAGGATGAGAAAATGATAATTAAAGCTGAAACTACAGTGTCTTTTATTTATAATTTGGGATATATGCTGTATTTAAAATAACTCTTGGTATACCATATATGTATATTCTTTATTTTCCAACTTGGTTTTACACTTAGTTTCAGTTTTAGTGAATTTTGTTGTTGTTTTCTCAAATGTTCAAATGAGAAGTTTCTGTATTGTTAACTTACCAGGTAAGCCTTCCCTACTATGATTACTTCTTACAGAATTGTTTCCAGATTAATCTATTTCCACATTTAAATGATAGCTTGATGATTCCTTTTTGCTCATATTTATTTTTCCTTTCACCTCAAGCTTGGATTTAACTGTATTCATTTTTTTTTCTATCTTTCTCTTTAATGTACTTCACACAGTGTGTGTAATATGTACTAAATATGTGGGGGAGCTAGGAAATACTTTGTAAGGTTTGAAGTGAAATAATTCTGATTGAGTATAGGCAAAATGCAGTGTTCCTTGCCTTTCTAAATCTAAGAGCAATGAGGTCCTAACAGAAATTCATGTGGTCACTCTGAGGAGGGAACTGCACTGCTCCCTGTTGACCACTACCACACCCTGACTCAGATGCCTTCATTTAATGACCCACATACTCAATTAGTACTTGGTTGAGTACCTCTTATATGCCAGGTAAGGGGCATACAATAGTGACTAATACATATGGAGCCCCTACTCTGCACACACAGAATTTATAAAGACAAGTAGATAAAAACCTATAATATATTTCTACATTATGCTTTTAATTTTTAAGTAAATGCTATGATGGGTATTTATGGCTTATTAACAGCTAACATAGCAAATATACCAAATTCATATTTAGGAACCAAAATTAACAGTCAATAAGACAGCTATCCATTCTCTAAAGTATATAAAAACATAGTTAGGAGATACTTAGGCAAGTGGGAGAAGAAGGGCATGAGGAAGACTTCTTCTGTGGTCCCACTGAATTGGGTACTCAAACACAGAGAGCCAGACAGAGTACACTGTGGAACTGCAATGAGGTCCCAGGGATGAAGACCGGAGTGTGCAAAGGAGAGAACAGTGTCGAAGGATGATGATAAAAAGGGAAGTAGGGACCAGAGTACAAAGTTTTGTGCAAATTCATATCCTAATCTGATTGTGTTCTGCAAAAGCCATCACTCAGGCTGGTTTAATTCAATGATGAAGATGCTAGACTGAAATCACTTGGCCAAAAGAGAAAGCAATTGCTTTTGCCATGATTTCTCTGCAAAGTATACATATTCTGCATGATTCCAGCTTCCCCAGGTCCCTCAACTTGGGTCCCCACTCCTGACAGGGAAGTCTCTGCAGTAGTTTCAGTTTCTTCCAGGAACAACTGTCTCGGTTCTGGTGACATGCTCTTGTCCACACTGCTATAGAGTGGCAGGGGCTTCCTATTGTTTCTCCCCCAAATTTCTTATTGCCTCATCATTCCTTGTTTCTTTAAATTTCTTTCCACCTCTTTGAAACTATTTGCTGTATTTTCTTTTCTCCTTTGACCTGTCTGTGTGGAGCTCATTTTCTTGAATGGAATCCGTATGATAAAAGAAATTAACAGGCTGCGTTAAAGAGAACCAGAGATTTTTTCTGAAAGAGTTGATGATAAATAAGATATTTCAAGTTGGGCATATCACTTAGTTGTGTATTTACCTCGGAGTACCACATTGACTGTCAATATTTGAAGGATCCTCCTCAACCTGCTCTTTTCTTTTCCAAAAGAATTACGACCCGCTTATATGAATCAATCTAGGGAAATTATCACAGAATTATGGGATCTGACCAAGTTAAAGAATATGACTTTAAACTTCCAAAAGCAACAGTTTGCAGAATATTGAAGAATAGAGGGGCAAGGTTAGTGGCAAGAGGACTAGTTAGGAGACATCTGGGAAAACCTCAGAGAGAGAAGCTGGACTATGTTACCTGCAGTGGACCTGTAGATGCATGCATGGCTTCCATCCAGAGAAGATGGTAAGCTCTTGTTGCGTTAAATTCTGGGAGGGGTGAAAAGGGAAAGGTATTCAAGGTGATTCCCATCTTAGCATTTGACTGAATGACAACGCTATTCACTGAGATGGAAAATACAAGAGGAGCAGGAAGCAGGAAAGCAAGTGGAGAATTCAGTGTTGGGATGCTGAGTGTGCGTTTCCATGGTACGGCAGTGGAGCTGTTCCGTGCTACTTGGTGTGCCGGTCTGGAGCTCAAGAGAGAATTCTGTACTGAAAGACAGGTGCAGGAGTTACCACAGTGTAATCAAAGCCACAAATGTGCAAACTGTTGCTTTTGGAAGTTTAAAGTCATAGTCTTTAACTTGGTCAGATTCCATAATTCTGTGATAATTTCCCTAGATTGATGCATATAAGCGGGTCGTAATTCTTTTGGAAAAGGAAAGAGCAGGTTGAGGAGGATCCTTCAAATATTGACAGTTAAAGACTGAGCTGTCTATCTTTCATGAATGTCCATTTCTAATTCACTTAAAACTTTCCTTTTCTCTACCTCTTGAATTTTGTTTGCTGAAGGTTTTGCTTATGGCTTATGATGACCAGCAGGCTTCTAAAAGCCCCTCCGTGGAGATTCAGGTAAAGCAGCTATACTGTCTTCCTGGGGACCTTCCCCCACCCCTTTGCTCCTAAATATTTCCTTTGACCACTTCTCATCAATGTGAAGTGAGTGGCTAAGTCTCATGAGTAACTGTGTTTCTTTCAGTGTCTTGTCCTTCCCCAACATTTTGGAGACAGCAGAACCACAAAGTGGAAGATTCTGATCTCAGAATGACTGTGTGCAGAGAAAGCGTCCCACTTACTAGAAACTTCCTCTTTGAATGTTTGCATGGAGGAAACATAAACCTTTATTGGTTAAGACATACTTTTTAGTTGTAACTTTTACAGAGATTTAGCTCATACCAAGTAATGCACTGCATTATTTCAGTTTCTTTTAAATTCAGCTCGATTCTGACTAGTCTTACTCTGTGTATCTTTTAACACTTCCCAAGGGACAGGATCCAACTGGCTTTGTAAATTACCATCTGACAAAGTATTCAACTCTGGGACAGATTTTCCTTCCAATCACCTGGTCCCTCTTATGTTCAGCTGTGAGTGACTGCCTTAAGGTTAGTAGCAGATTCTTGGAATTGATTCTGGCTGTGAGAACAGGGTCAAATGCAATGTGTGTATTCTCTTTCTGACCATTTTGCTCAGAAGAAGAGTTACAGTTTGCCCCAGTTTTCTTGGAGGAAGGCCTGATATATGCTCATTCAGTCAGTATAATCACTAAGACTACTCCTTTTTACTTTTTGAAGTGTCCCAGATCGGAATATAACTTAGACAATAATAACTTTATTCAACAAAGGCTCACCAACTTTCTCTAGTGCTAAACAGATTCCTCTATGTAAACTCCATCAGTATTTAACACACTGATGCTCAAATCTCATAATTAAGTCAATTAAATATTTCCTGGATTTGGCCCCTTCATTTATTCAATCTCACTTTTCATGCTAGATCCCATCCTTATCACATAGACGGTCAACTTATCATCCTAGGGGGCTCCCCTACCCTCCTTGGGCAACCAATTATCAGCGTGTTGGTTCAAATGGTGCTACCTCCTACCTCAACTCTAGGGTTGCGCCTGTGGTCCAGGCAATGTTGGTCAGAGGCTCAGATTTCCCTGGTCAATCTGATCTAATGAGGTTTGGGTCTGTGACCTAAGCAACATCAATTATGGCTATGCCTACAATTTTTGTTACAATAACAGGGAGAGTTATTTCCTATATTAGAGAGAAGGTAAGCCAGTAGAGACATAGACAGTCAGACATATGGACAGAGACAGATTGAGATTCCTGATAAACATGTCTAAATGAGTTCTAATATTGGACAACTCATAAAATTTTTCAGAATTGAATTCATAAATTCATTATCTTGCAATTTAAAAAAGTTATGATATGTGTCTCTAACTTGCTTCTTTGTGCTTCTGCACATGCCATTTTCTCGCCTGAAATGATCCCTTTCATGCTTTTCTCAATCCAACCTTCTTTCTTTAGGATAAGGTACAAGTACTCATCTGTCTTCAGAGATCCTTTTCTGACTAACCTCATTCCACTGTAATCAGTCATTCACTCTGAAGACATTAGCCTTTATACACAGTTCAAGCTGCAAAGCAACAGATGCTTGTTATTCTGTAGTAACTAGTAGCTCTGTTATTAGGGAGAGAATAGCAGCAGCATTCCATTATGCACTACAGCCTTTCTAGTAAATTGTAACAATGGAACTAATCAGTATAACACCAGTGTGTATCAGAACTCTTTCATTTAAACATGACAGAAATTCAACTTGTACCAAGTTAATTAAGGAAGAATCCAGTGACTTGCACACCTGGGAAATGCTAGTAGAGAATTCAGTGAGGGATGGAATCAGAGGTTCAAATGAGAGCACGTTCCCTCTTTTTCCATCTCTCAGCTCTCCTGCCCTCTGTATGTTTGCTTAATATTACAAATAAGCTCTCCAAGCGAGGAATTTGGCTATCACCATCCTTTTAGTTTAGCCATTAAATGTAGTGTGTCAAGTTAATTATCATCTACAAGTCCAAGGGAGGACTCTAATTGACCATCTCTGAGTTTGGGCCTGTCCTCGAAACAGTCACTGAGGCAAGGAGTACAGCGTTCTCTCATTGGCAGGGCCTTGGCTAGTCCATATGGCTCCAGAGCCTTTGTACAAATGAGCAAATGAATTCCCCACTAGGTAGATGCAGCCCTGCAGGTGAACAGCTTGGCAAGCAGATGGAGCCTTTATGAAAATTACAAAAAGGTGACCTTTCTTCGGGCATATATACCCCATGCCAAGGTACACAGCTTGGGGAGAGAAGCATGGCTAGATTTCAGACCCCTCTTATTCTCTGGCGGACACCATTGAGCACAACAAACTGCATAAGGCAGTTTCGCCACTGTGGATCACATGATCACCCTTTGTTGGAGGCAGGTGGTAAGGGTGGGTTGAGAGACAGGCAGAGAAAGTTGCTATAGATGGGTGGCTCCAGAGTGGACAAAACAAAAAATTAAGAAGACCAACAACGCATTTTCGCTTTGCCACACCACTGAGATATACTTTTCTCAATTATATAATGCTTTGTTTATGCTCACAGAGCATTGACATTATCTGATATTGAAATAAACAGGAAACATAGTTAAGAACTATTTTTCACGAGGGCGTATACAGATAGACAACTTTCTTCTCCACTTTTAACATAAAATTAACTAGTTTAATTTATAAATAATATAATTTGAGTTATTTTCTTTTTATTTATGTTGTGAGAAACTAAATGCAGGGTGCCATGACACCCTCCGTCTGCAATCTGTTTTACTTTTTGCTTTCAAATAATGTCAGTGTGAAGCCTATTTCCGGTTTAGCTAACTAAACAAGTTTCTAATACTCCATCAAGGAGATCTCAGACTCTTGCTTTAGCTCATCTGTGTTAAAATCTGGGACTTTCAAAAGTTGCTTGTTATGATAGCTATTATTGTCTGCATTCAAATTGCAGTAATAATGAAATATTTGACCAACTATATTGTCCACCCCTAATTATATGACTTTCACATGTCAAGCTAAATGATTTTAACTGGAAGTCAAGTTTCTCCCCACCGGAGAGTATGCTTTTCTCCTTTTGTTTCACCAGCCAATTGGTTTTGCTTTCCTTCTTTTTTAGCATATCATTATTTATCATCTCTTTCTCTTCTATTGGTCTTTCTGAAGCAAAGTTCTTTTCAGAGGAATAATATTCTTTATTATTACATTTATATTTTTCTTGATTTTTAAAATGAGTATGAACACTAAGGGAAAACATCAGTCTGAAATAGTTGTACATTAGTTTTTTTTACTAAATTATTTTGGAGGTTTTCTTTCCCAATTGAAATTTGCTATTTTCTATCATATTTTGATGGCCACACTATGTATTTTTGGTACCATCTCCAAATCTTGTCTTCTATTTATTTTATAAATACATTAGCTTTGAAATGAAGGTAGTGTTATAACATAAGCTCAAAAACCATAAAATAAATTATATATTAGTTTCATAAACTAAAGTATTCTCAAAGATGGCCTTCAAACTTATATGAACTTACTTTATTGCAAGACAAGGCATCCTAGGGAGTACCAATCCTGTATTGTTTTAAAAAGTGAATCAGCCAGGCATGATGGCACATGCCTATAATCCTAGCAATTCGGGATCCTGAGTTCAAAGCCAGTTTCAGCAATGGTGAGGCACTAAGCAATTCACTGAGACCCTGTCTCTAAATAAAATAGAAAATAGGGCTGGGAATGTGGCTCAGTGGTTGTATGCCCCTGAGTTCAATCCCTGGTGCAAAAAAAAGTGAATCAAACTAGTGGAGAAGAATGGAATTAAACATTGTGGTAAAATAGACAAACATATATCCCCTACAGAAGATACATTTTTTTGAATATTCATAAAGGGGATTTTCCTGCTTCAAATCATATATGTCATGATATGCTTATTGTTGAGAATAATAATGGAGAGTGGTGTATGAGACCTAGGGTCATGATTAGTGCAGAAAGAGCCAATTCAGTATCTGTGCTGCGAGAACCAAACAGAAGAGACTGTCACAGTCTTGGAGGATGGTTACTGAAATGCAGGGAAGTGCTCTGAGAGGAGTGAATGTTAGAAGAGTGAACCATGCCTAAAATATTTTCCAGAACCGAGATGAGCTATGATGCTTAAATGAATATAATGTCGAACACAAGCCTTTTCCAGTCATCTGCCTGCCATTGTGAGAAGTGTGGCTTGAGGACAAAAGAAGGAGTGTAGAACAATGTGACTGTTCAATGTTTGTATGTGCAAGGTTTTTCATTCTCACCTCAATTCTGCATTTAAAATAAAAATTTAAAAAATGGGACTAAGAATATTTGATGATTTTTAACAATTGCCAGAAACTGTACTCTTGGTTCTCTTAGTGAAACATAA
The DNA here is from genome assembly GCF_902686455.1 of Sciurus vulgaris. Classification (NCBI taxonomy): domain Eukaryota; kingdom Metazoa; phylum Chordata; class Mammalia; order Rodentia; family Sciuridae; genus Sciurus; species Sciurus vulgaris. The sequence continues at coordinate 62,541,371 of NC_136469.1, forward strand.
TTCCATTCAGTTATAACTTCCCATACAGAATATGATTTTATAAATTATTTTCATGTGAATGATATATTCGTATGCAGTGTGATGAAGTGTTAGCTACATCTATTGTGATGCTCTTTTCTTCTTTCTTTCTTCTGACTATCTTTCATTAATAGTTCTAGTTAATTTATTTCAGGTGATCTGTTGCAAACTTTGGTCCCTTATCTCTAATAGTCTTTTGTTGAACATAGTATTAAAATAATAAATTGAGTTTAAAAATTTAAACAATCTCTAGAGCGCAATGTATAGAAACTGTAGGTCCAAGAACATGAGAGAAAAAAATATGGAGTTCATTAATTCAGAAAAGTATGTAAAAATTTAATAATCCATGTATAAGAAGACCAAAAATGGCAGTTGTATAACAAAAATAATTCAAGTATAGCCTCAGCTATCTCTGTAACTGATATTGAAATCATTTTCTCTAAAAGTAAGAAACACGATCAATTATAAATTATGAATTTTATATGGCAATGTTTAGTTTAACTGATTTTTTCTCAGGTTTGATATAAACTGCAGTTATATAGCTTTGACTCTAGTCAGAGATCCAGTCTGAGCCAGAGTGACTGAAGGCTGGTGTGTTGTACATTCACTGCTGACCCTAGGTAAGGTGTAGCTACAGGAAGAACTGAGCCGCTATTCCTGGATGAACTGAGGCACTGGACTAAATATCTTGGTAGTAAGACATGACCAAGCATTGTGATTTTAAAATGCTTCAAATTGAATCTATAGGTATTAAAAAATAGGGTCAGTTTTAAGTTTCTTTTTTTTTTTTTCCCTTAAAATCCCCTGGAGGTATATTGTATTGCATATATTAAATAGGAATTTAAATATAAAGTTTAAAGTGAGACACTGAGGTACAAGAGATTTCCCATTCTAAATGAGTTGTGGAGATCCTGATATGTGAGATCGATCAACAGCATTAGTCAAAAGAAACATCCAAGAACTGCTTGAACCCTACTTTCACGTCTTATGAGTATAGCCAAGAATACGAAGGGAGCGGGGAAGGAGAACGGGAAAAGAGACATCATTCTAGGGAGATACTATTATGTCCCATTTAATGTCTTGGAGGGTAGATAGTTTTATCAGATAAAATGTAGGACTTCCTGTTAAATTTGAATTTAGATAAACAGTGAATAATTTTTCCTATAAATTTGTCTAAATACTGTGTAATTTGTCCTTTGCTAACCCATAGTCTAGTGTGAGGGCTTCCAAAAGGACCACTGATAGAGTGTGCACCTTTGGGGATATAGGCTGAGAAAGTCAGAGAGGCCTGTCCACCAGCAGCTTGTTGGCTGTTCTCTGCAGGAGAAGAGAGACTGGAGTGTCAACCATGACAAAATCATGAGCCACATCAAAGTGACTGCCAGAAGGGAACCTTCTTGAAGTCTGTCCAAGAAGTCAGGAATATGTGGGACCATGGGAATGAACGACTGGAAAGCCAGGGCCTATGGAAGGACAGATTGTGTGGTCCATGTCACCATCCACATTGCTGAAAGTGTTCCACAAAATCAGGTATGAGACTAAGGTATGAATTAAACTCATGACAAACCAAAGAATGTAAATATATTTTACAGTACATCAATTAACAGGAATTTTTGGCATTTCATCTTTTCCAAAATCTACAAAGCTGGATGTCTGTGGTGGTATTATCAACAGAATAAGGGGGAAGAAAGCTAATTATAATCCTTTGGGGAAAAAAAAAAATTTTACTTGCTACTCACAAATATTAGTGGATGGGGGATGTGATGGTTGAGGGGTGTAGGGAGAAGTGGCAAAGAATTTTACTTTTTATAGACTCATTAAAATGTAAGCTATTGTATGAAAAATTCTTATGAGACAATTTCAAGGGTTTTGTGGAGTAAATTCATGATAGAATGTTTTTATAAAAAATGACTATAAGAAAAAGTACCTGAGTAAATTTTGAAAAGGTCATGAAAGTCCATAGGTGGTATTACTTGTATTTCTTTATTCATGTTTGTTCATCCTACCAGTTATGTGTGTGTTTATGATTTTTTTTATTATTTATATTGTAGAAGTGTATAACATGGCATGAGTATGTGACTTCTTTTTGATAACACAAAAACACATTTTTGGGGGCTGGGATATAGCTCAGTTAATAGCGAGCAAGCACAAGGCCCTGGGTTCAATCCCCAGCACTGCAAAATAAAACAAAACAAAACAAAAAAAAAACCCACATTTTTGGGTAGCATCAAAATAACTACTATATGAAAAAAATGATAGCTTTCTTATTTATTTTATTAAACAAATTTAATCTGTCACTTTTATCTTTGATTAATTTTTAAAAAGTGAAAAATATCATTCTGTTGAAGAAGTTGCTATATAATTTTCATTCCTAATAAGAGTCTAGGAAATATGTTTTCAGTTAGACTAGGAACCGATGCCACCATAATCAGCAGATCACATTGTGTAAAATAAATTGTACACCATTCCCAACAATAGTTCTGGCATTGTTTCTTAAGGAATGAGTTTTCAAGTAGCAGGATGTCTTTGGAAGTCACTTGTGGTAAACCCCTACTGACACAGCTGTGTTGCTCTTTGCCTTCTCTTTCCTCTGCTTTTCTGTGCTATGATAAAGCCCATTTCAATAAAGCCAACTGATCTCAGGCTTGATATACACTTTAAAAATACAACGAGAAAAAAAAATGAGTTGTTTCAGAGCTAAGGGACATTTCTTTACATAGAACCCTTACAATTGTTTAGTGGAAAAGGCAGGCTTAGAAAGCATCAATTCTGTGAAATTTGAATGCATCCTAAGGTTTCATAGCATTTAAACCAGGGAAATTTTACAGGAAGACCTATATCTAAATGAGAAAGCATTTAACAAACAAACAAACAAACAAGGCAATATAAAAGCTGTATACCTGGAGTTAATACCTATTATATGCTGAAAATACATACAATTATTATTTAATTATATTATATCATGGTTGGCTTTTTGAAATTACTAAGAATTTAAATGTACTTGTATTTGTTTTCAACATTTTAATAACTGTTAGATAAAATAAGATGATCCAGTTTCCTGAAATTGTCTTATAAATATACTAAAATTTTAAGTTTAAATGTCAAAATTAATCATCCTAAAATACGCATAAAGTTATGCATGGTGGCACATGCTTGTAATCCCAGTTATTCATGAGGCTGAGGCAGGATCACAAGTTTGAAACCAGTCCAGGCAAATTAGCAAGACACTGTCTTAAAAGGAGAAAATAAAATAAAATAAAATAAAATAAAATAAAAAGGCTGGGGATGTGACCATGTGGTAGAGTGCTTGCCTAGCATGTGTGAGGCCCTGGATTATCCCCTGGTATTGTAAAACAAACATAAATGTGTATAGAAATATGTCTTTGAATTCCCAATGACTCCTTCATTCTTTTCTTTTTTTTTTTTTTTTTTTTTTTTTTTTGGCGGTACTGGGGATCAAACTCAGGGCCTTATACTTGCGAGGCAAGCACTCTACCAGCTGAGCTATCTCCCCAGCCCAGCTCCTTCATTCTTATTCCTGGAAGAGAATGGATTGGAACCACATTAATCACACATGAAATAGGAAACTTTCAGAATTGACTTTTAGTGGAGGAGAACCATTCTTTTAACTCATCACAGTGGAAATACCTCTGCTCTATTTGTTGTAAGTCCCACTACAAAGATGATGCCAAACACTTGATGTAGCATTTACTAGTCATAAGCAATGCCATTACATGTTTAAGCTCATATATTCCTTGGCTTAATGTTATGTCAAGCCTTCCTGCATAAGTCTTCCTACTGGGACTGTTTCAATTTCAAGAGTAAGAATGGCAGAACTGTGATTAGTCAGGCATTTTGTGCTGGTTAAGGTACCTCTATGATGTGTTCTAGACCTGAGTCTCATTTGATTGTTATATAATTATAGAAATTGCACAGGAGTAAGTTAAAGTTGAGAGGCTAATTTATATAAAAATATGGAAGTATAACTTTCCTATTTTAAGGAATGCCATGGGCAATTTTTCTATATTGATAAATGAGTAACTAAATGCAATCTGAGATATGGTAGAGATGTTCATGAATTTACACTAATTAAAATGAGAAGATTTTAATGCCCATAGAGACCAACATAAAAAGCTTGCAGTATAGTTTTTCCATTTCTCCATCTCAGGGAATAAATCTCTTGGTTTCAAGAAATGAAACAAAATTCTCTACTTGACTCTTCTACAGAAGGGAGCTCCTAATGGCTCCAATTTTAGAACCTCTGAGAACTCCCTTTCCATGAGAGACACCTGCTGGTTTACCTCACGGTAAGTAGGTAAGTAGGGCATATATTTAAAGGTATGGGATCTTGGTTAGTTTTAAAAAGGTAAAATAATTGACTGATATAATTCCCAAGTTTCTAACTACCTGGCACACAGTACTCATGTTCAAGGCTTAAGTTCATCAAATAGTAAAGCTAGCAGCAATGACTACCTTCCTACTGGTTATGTGAATCAATAGCTGTACTCAACCAATGTTCCACAATCCTGACAAAACACTTTTTTGAGTACTAGTTCTACCAAACTCAAAATATTGCATTATTATCTCAAGATTTATTTTGCCTATTTAATTATAGGATAATAACATGGTTAAATTTATACTTAATTCTAATACTCTCATTTGAAGGATGAGTTAAGTGAGGCTCTGAGAGAGTATATGATTAGATACTAAATATGTGGGTTTTCTTTAGTTTATATTTTCGTTATGATAATAAAATATATTTTTCTACCATTGATTTACCACTAATAAAGTGTCTTTCTCTGTAGACCATACATATGTAATTATTTTATATGGATTTTAACGATAATACGGAGAAAACACTCTAATTAAAATTTTTCTAGAAAGGACACTTGATACTGACCTCATTTGAAGCAAGTAAACAAATGATGACACATGGATTATATTTCAAACTCAGGCAACAGCTTACTTCCTGACATTGGAAAGGCTTTCTAGATTCTCTATGCTCCAAGTTTCTTAAATTGTGTAATTTTCAAAATGTTTAATATTTGTTGAAAATCAAATGTATGCTATGCTTTTTTATACATTCTAGTGTAGTTAAAATAATTGTGCAAATTAGGAGGCATAGTTCCTATTTTACAGAAGAAATTAAGACTAGGGAGTGTAAATGACTTGCCAAAATAAAACAACAAATAAAATGCTGATCTGCCCTTAGTCCATGCTCCTTAGGCCTAGAGTATGTGCCTTTTTATTTTATTATATTGGCTCCAATCTATACCAAGTACCAAGATCATGAGTCGCCCTTTTTAAAGAATATTCTATTTTGTGCCTTATTATTTCCATTCATTGCCGTGAAGGAACAACAGTAGTAAATAATCACTGACTATATGCCCATATTCTTCAAGTGTTATGTAAATTTAGGCTATTGATAGAAAAGGAGAAAAACATAGTAATATGATACTAGTTTCCCCCTCTTTGGTGAACTTTTATTTTGCTGAATTACAAAGAAATCATGAACTGACTGATATTCAATAAAGATGATATATGATGAAGACTTCATGGCATTGAATTCTTGAATGTGATTCTCAGTCTGAATCCTCATCTGGGCTTCTCCAGTCATGAGCAGAGTCCTCCGGAGAGAACTGCTCAGGGCCTTGAAGTCCTCTAAGGAAAGGACTTGCCCAACCTATCATATAGGGTGATTATGAGGGTCAAGTGCTTGTGATTTATGTGAAAGTACAACTGAAACAACATGTGAAAGTAGGTAACAAATAATTAAAGATTAAATTCTTAATGACTTCAGGAATGATCATTCATGTTAGTGTTGCATTGTAAAGATCATGTAAGCTCTTTACATCTGATGAGTGAGGACAATTTTTAACAGGAAGAACATTAACTACCTATTGTCGTTCTTGCCCCAAAAACTACTTTATTCTTACCGAAGAGAAGCTAGTAATAAAAATTACTCCATTCTATGATGGCTCAGGGTCAAGACTATAGAATCTTGAATTTTGATCCAAGAGATAGTATACAGAACTGCAGTACCTTGAAAATAAAGGAACCAGTCATTTCCTGGGTTGTATCTATGTAATAAGGGATAAGTGTCTGCAGCCAGAATTTGATAGAGAAAGTCTTGAAAGAGAAAGATCTTAAATTCCAGCACAGCATAGAGCAGTTACTAAAGAAGGATGGAATAAAGAATCTCAGAGATTGGTATTAAAAGTTTTACCCCTGCATTGAGTACACAGGATAGTTATCCTGGACAACAGAAGATTAAACAATGAAAGATGGGGATATAAATGTACCAGAAGAGAGAGATACTTCAGACATTCCTGTCTAAAATGTTCTGCTAATTCAAGAAGAAACAGAAAATCAATATAAATGCCAAATTAAATACTATTTGTAGCTTGTTGGATATATATTTATGCTTGAGTTCATAATTGTTTAGTAAAGAGCATATAGTTTTTTATTCCACAATGTGCCTTCAGTTATAGCTGACTATTTATGAGGTCTTGGATTTAAAGAAAATCAAACACCATTAAAATAGTCATGTATTGGGTGCAACCCAATAGACAATTTTAGCCAAAAGCATGGTACCTAAATCAATAAATAGCAACCCTCCCATTACAGAATGATAATTTAATTACTTCTCTACGTCTCATATTAAGAAAGTGCTTTGAAAGTTGTTACTATTGATCACATACAATTAAGAAGCACTTGAGTTCTCTTCATTTTGTCTTATCACATCTCTTATGGGGAAAAGGTACAATTATTCTAAGCCATTTACTGATGAAGAAGTTGAGTTTTGTTTGTTTCTATCACTTGTCCAAGATCATTTGACCAGCAGGAAGCATTCAAGGGTTTGAACCAGGCAGTCCAGCTTCAGAATTTAGGGTATTGATACTGACTGAATGGTTGGATTTTTTACTATTCTTATCTTGTACATGGAAAAGAATAAATGCTTTTTTTTTTTTTAGGATGAACATACATAGAGTTCTGGGCAGAGCGCCAGAACTTGGCTTGCAGCAATGCCTCCATTCCCCTTACCCAGACAACTTCTTTTTCTTTCTGAGCTATTGATGAGAAAGAACATTGTCTTTGGTTTTATAGCTGGTGAGCATTGAATAAGATATTCTCAGTTATAGACTTGTGCTTTGTCACTGGATGAAAATGATTCCAGCCATCACAGTCAAATATGTGAACACTTCTCACAGTCCTGTCATCTATCAAGTCAAGTGGTGATTTCTTCAGTTGATTTAGCATTTCCGTAAGACCCAGCTAGGAAATGCACAGACTAGTATCAGTCAATATAAGAGGGCCAGACAGAAACATTGTGATTGCTTCAGGCCACACTTTTTCTTGCAACTGTGCCTCTTCTTAATCCCGAACACTTCCCAATATAAAGAGTATAAAAAGAAAACTAAAATTATGTTATTCGAACATACTAATTGAATCCTATTGATTGTCTAGTAAATGGAAAGACCTTGCTGGTTCACCTTAAAATTCTGATACTCTTTTAGGTTGGAAACTCCACCGAGCTATGGATTCATTCATTCATCAAGGTATATTGTTGGAAGCTAAGACTTCATTCTCAGACTTTGCTCTTCTTCTGCTGTACTCCTTAAAATGACACCTGCCATTTATTTTCTGTAACTTTAGGGTTATTTTTCCAGGATTATCTACCAAGTGTGGGTATAGGTTGGAATCTGATGTCCTTATTGATATCCTTACTCCATTCACAATTTACACACAACCAACCCCCTCACCATCCTGCGAAGGGGGACCCTGTCCATTTTGGAAGTTTTATTATGAACAGAAATTGATAGAGTGCATTAGACTAGGATAGTGCTCACTGTAGATGAAAAGATGAAAACAGATTAAAAGAATATCCCTTAGTACAAGGCTCACATTATGTACCAGATTGACTCAACTGAGTCTCCCTGTCAACTGCTCTCTATTTGAATTTACAGAATTATCTCTACCCCAATTTCTGTTCTCTCTTGATTATTCCATTTAATCTCCTTCATATCACCACTACAGTCTGAACATATCCAGCCCATTTATTGGCTTATTTGTTATCTCTCTTCTATAAGAATCCCTAAATTAAGAAATCTTGGTCAAAAACTGTTTATACCTTATAGCAACTCTGTGAATTAACAAATTTTCTGGCATGTCTAAGTCTCAACTTGAACATCTGCAAAATTGAATAATAATTTAACATCTATTGTAAAGATTAAAACAATAATGTATATAAAGTTATGAACCTTGGATGGTATGCACTCAAGACCATTTCTTACTTTCCTCCATTTTCAGTACAGTGACACATTCCAAGTCATCATAATCTCTGAAGTAGCTGCCTCTCACTTTGCCCGGCTCTGTTCTATTTTCATATAAAGCTTCTTTCTAAACATAAATAAAATTGTATCAGTTTCTGATGTAGAACCCTGGTGTCTCACCTAGAAGGAATTTTCAGACTCCTTAAATTGGCGTACAGCACCCTGAGGATCTAGCTATTACCTATCTCTGGGACTTTCCTTTATGCCATCCTCTTCTTTTCATGCTCACCTCATATCTGTTCCTCAACCTAAAAAGCCCCCTGTCAGTTTTCTAACATTTTTTATTGCTTACCATTTTATTGCTTGCTATTTAAGGTTATACAGAAATACAACAGATTTATTTTAAAAATCAGATATTATAAAGATGAAATAAAGTTCTAGAAACAGATATCTAACAATGGATGAATTAAATAGAGTGGACAGAAAGAGGGAGAATTAGTGAATTAAAAGAAATAACTGATAAATAAAGCATAATATGGAAAACAAATGGAAAATTTCAAGAAGCTGTTGAAGTATCATGCATAGAATGAGAAATTCTCTATAGTTCTGAGCAGGATATAAACATAAATCCAGAACTGGGTACAGTGGCCTGAACCTGTAGTCCCAACTACTCAGAAACCTAAGGCAAGAGGAACATGTGAGTCTAGGAGTTTAAGGCCAGACTGGGCAACATAGTGAGATCCTGTGTGTAAATAAATAAATAAGAAAAGTAAAGTAAAAATCACACTTATAAACATTTTAATGATGTTGTAAAGAACCTCAAAACCAAAAGTAAATCTTGAAGTCACCAGAGACAATAGACAGATCATCTTCTGGAACCTACAATTAGACAGAAAACAGATACGTCATGCCAAGAGGCAGATGCCAGAAGATAATGGAACAGATCTTATCTTCAAAAGTGTTTTGGGGAAAAAATTATCTAAATGTTCATTCATGAGTAAAAGCATTTTAATACATAGACAGATTTTCCTTCCTTCCTTCCTTCCTTCCTTCCTTCCTTCCTTCCTTCCTTCCTTCCTTCCTTCCTTCCTTTCTTTCTTTCTTTCTTTCTCTCTTTCTCTCTCTCTCTCTCTCTCTCTCTCTCTCTCTCTCTCTCTCTCTCTCTCTCTTTCTTTCTCTCTCTCTCTCTCTCTCTCTTTCTCTCTTTCTCTCTTTCTTTCTCTCTTTCTTTCAATTTGTGCTGGTGGTTGAACCAAGGGCCTTACACATACTAGCCAAATTCTCTACATTGAGCCATACCCCCATCCCATACACATGTTTTCATTGACAAATATAGCAAAGGACTTATTTCAGAAAAAAAGAAAAGCTGGAACCTTAAGGAAGGAGTGAATTTCACGCATCAGTGGGTAGACAAATAATTGATTATTAAACACTACTGACAATTATTACTATAGTCTTTGAAAATAAATAAGAACAGACTGAAAGCAGTTAAAAAGAAAGTACAAATAAAAGAATGCAATTAAAACTACAGTAGCATTGCATTTTCTCCTGTCAGAATGGTCAAAGATTTTGATGATATACTGAGGTGGCCAACATATGTGGATGCATTTACTTTTATATAGTGCTAGTAGGATATAAAGTAGGACAGTTTTGTAGATTACAGGAAATTACTGTTCAAATTAAAAATGTACATGCTCTGTCTCTATCTGCTACACTGCTATATTTTTTTCACATAGCATCTAGTACTATCTAATATTATGCTATTTATCTATTTCCTTATTTGTTCATTTTCTGTCTCTCCCTCCTCAATTTGTTAGAGCAGTGCCTATGCATATCTTTGTATATGTAAACTATCTACATAGTTTGTATATATATAGTGTATATATATGTATATATATATATATACATACAGCTTATATAGATTAAACTATATATACAGATATCTGGTTTAATCAGGATTAATATGATGCAATGATTTGAATAAGTATCCTCAAAGCCCATGTGTTGAAGGCATGGTCTCCAGTCCATGGCACTATTGGGAGGGGGTACAATCTTAGGAGGTGGCCCAGTGGAAGCGGGAGGAAGCTAGGTTATTGGAGGCATGCTGATAGGATACTGGAACTCTGGCACCTTCTCTTCCTCTCTCTTTGCCTCCTGGCTGCCATGAGGCAAGCAGTTCCCTCTGCCATGTGTTCCCACCATGACATTCTGCCTTACCACAGGCCCACAAGCAAGAAACAATTAAACATGTACTGAAATCTCTGAAACCATGGCCAAAATAAACCTTTTTTCCCTATAAAACATTAATCTCAAGTGTTGCTATAGTGATAGGAAACTAACACATATATGGTTTTCTTGAGAATTAATTATGTTATTTAATTCTCAAATATTATCTCAGAGACCTTCTTTGTTTATCTTGTCTTCTTCTTAAGGAACACCCTACCTTTCCTGACACTATTTATTATGTTACATTGTTTTATTTTATTTTTTATAATGTCCTCACTATTCAAAAGAGTCATAGCATTTATTTGCATGTCTATTATCTATGTTTTCCTACCAGAACATAAATTTAGTGAGCACAAGAACCTGATCTATTTTGATCATGGTTGTCAGTGTCTAGACTGTATATTAAGAATTTCTGTGCTATTTTTTGAATGAATGCATAAATTAACAAATAAATGAGAACTTTCAAAAACTGTTATTAATGTAAATAAAATTAGACTAATTAAAAAGTACTTGCCCATCTTCCTTCTGAGATGGTAAATGATGTTTATCATTCTGCAATTACAGCTAAAAGAGGGACTCACAAAATCTTTTCTTCTGCCCAGCTTGAGAAAAAACAGTTTCCTTCTCTCCAACATGAGGAAGCAGCAAGGCAGAGAATGTATAGTATCCCTAGTCTCTCAAGAGAACAGTTTAAATTTCTGAGAGCCTTTGCTGAGCTCACTCCAGTTCAGTTCATCATACAAGTTACAGATTTTTTTCCTATTAGTAATCTAAATATTATATCTACTAGTCATTCTTTTTATGTTTCTTTTAGGGGTTAAACTATAATCTATTTTTATGGTACATTGGGGTGGTGGCATATAAATAGATTTCTTTTTTAAGATGTCATTTATAGAATTTTAGTGTTTATTTCTTCTCTACCCCACATTTTCTGTTCCACTAGGTTTATGATTTGAAGTGTCATAAAGTATGTGTAACGAGGAATATAAAATAAATACACTCTATACTTTATGATTAACATTTTTTCTTTTAAAATAAAAAAGCTTTTTTTATTTGCTATATTTTATAGCTCGATGTTGCCTTTTGTAATTAACGAGCTTTGTTTTTTAGAGAAGTTTTAAATTTACAGAAAACTTGAACAGAAACCTCAGGGGTTCCCATTTACTCCTTCTCTTCCGAATGTCCTATCTGCTGCTTCCTCCATTATTAACATCTGGCATTGATGTTTGTTATAATTGATGAACCAATATTGATACATTAGTATTAACTGAAGTTCATAGTTTACATTAGGTTCCATTCTTTGTGTTGTACAGTTCTATGGTCCTTTCCAAATGCATAAGATCTACACACAGAACAGTTTCAGTGCCCCAAAAATCCTTTGTGCACCACCTATACATCCCCAGCCCTTCCAACTTATGGCACCTGCTGATTCTTTGAATGCCTCTATTGGTTTTTCTTTTCCAGAATAGCACATAGTTACAGTCATATGGAATGTAATCTTGCCACACATCCTTCTTTCACTAAGCAATGTAATATAGTTTTCGCTGTCTTTTTATAGTTTAGTAACTAATTTCTTTTTAGCACTAAATAATATTTCATTGTCCAGATACACTACTGTTGGTTTATTCAATCACCACTGAAAGACATCTTGGCTGTTTTTGAGTCCTGGTATTTGTGAATAAATTTGCTATGGACATGCGTGTGCAGTTTTTTAATGGTGTTGAGACTCAGAAAGTGAATCCTCAAAATTTTGCTCCTTGGTATGTTAACCATTTAAAATTAAAAGCACATAAGGATCAGAAGATGCTGGATGAGGTTTTTCTCTGAAGTTCCCTTTATCTATCTAAAGATGGATCTATCAAGGAGGAACACAATTGACTTCAATCTTCTTACAGGAATTTAATTAACCGAGAAATATTAAACTTATAGAGGAAAAATCTGAAAATCAAACATCACACCTAGACTCTGGAGGAACTTGGTTTTATGTCATTGTCTGTTCTTCAGGCCCATTAATCTCATCCTCAAATCATTTACCATCCCTCTAAAATTGCCTATAGCCCCCACTTCCCTCTTCTCTGTGAAGAAGGTATTTTAGCTTCCACCATCTAGCTCTTGTTTGAGTTCCACATTTTGTTTGGCTCCTTGTGCACACCGTATGTCTTTTCTCTTGTGACTGTGACTAATTGTCACTTTATTTCAGTAGACTTGAATCCTCAGGACAACAAGGGGGTTCCCTCCACTCCTACAATAGACATAAATATTCTACTCATTTGGGTGAACATCTAGGAGACATAAGAAACTCTCAAACTCTCCTGCAAAGTGGCTGGTTCGTTTTGCATTTCCACCAGCAATGAATGAGAATCCCTGCTGTGGTAAATCTCATCAGCATTTGGTATTGTCAGTGTTTTGAATTTTAGCCATTTTAATAGATGTGTATGGGTAGCTCACAGTTGTCTTGGTTTGAAATTCGCTAATGATGTACGATGTTGAAAATCCTTTCATAAGCTTATTTGTCTTCTGTATATTTCTGTAGTAGGATGTCTGTTTAGATCTTTTGCTCACATTTTAATTGGATCATTTGTTGTCTTGCTGCTGAGTTTTAAGTATTCTTTACATATATTGGCTATCAGTCCTTTATTGAATATGTGGATGTATTTTGAAAATTTTCCTCCTACTCTGTGGCTTGTCTTTTCATTTTCTGAACAGTGTGTTTTTCAAAATAGAAACTTTAAATTTTAATGAAGTTCAATTTATCAAAATCTTCTATGGGTCTTGCCTCTGGTATTGTATTTAAGAAGTCATCATCAAACCAAGACTACTTAGATTTTGTCTTTTGTTATCCTAGAAGTTTTATAGTTTTGCATTTTACATTTAGGTTTCCAGTTAATTTTAAATTAAAATTTTGGAAGGGTGTAAGTTCAGTGTCTAGATTTACTTTTTTTGAAGTGGACATTCCTTCTCGTTTTACTGATTGAAACTTTCTTTATCATTGTTGGAGAACCGTCTGGGTTAAAATTGCTGTCGTTAATTGTGTTAGGTTTCCATTTAAGCCATTTCATAAATTAGATGTGAATATTTCTTGCTTGAATATATTATGAAATTTTAAATTCAGACTACATGTATACAAGGATGGCTATCATGTTTTAATTGAATAGGGTGCTTTATCTGAGATCATCCTAACAATCTCTATTTATCAGATTACTTGGAAAATTGAATCCATCTTCTTTTTCTCTATAGGCAATTAGAAACAATCTTTGTTTTGTTTATTCATTTTACCACTTTTTTCCCAGCCATAAACTTCTCTCGAGAATCACCCATTTCTGTAAATGTACTTATTCATGCAGAAAATTCTTGATACTGTTCATGTTTCAATAACTGAGCAGGACAGAAACCAAAATTTCCTTAGTTGTAAGCTGATACTCAGAAACTTTTCATTTATATGGTGGAGCAACAAAACACTGGCCAGAAATGAGGAGGACTTCAGCAAGAATTTACTGTAGCAAACAATTTACCCTGAATTAAATTCCAGAAGTACACAAGAAGAAGAACTTAAAGGAAGAAAAATTGTAATATAGAATTAGAGTTCCCTTTGGTATTTAGAATATTTTTATATTCTTTCATTAAAATATTCTAGGCTAATGGCATGTAAACATGGTTTATGAAATTGGCATATTTTCATACGAATAAATGATGGGCAATACATACTACGTATAATGTCCTGGCCTGTTATTTAAGGATGGTTTAAAGAATATTACTTAAGAGACATTGAAACTGAGATAACAGAAGGAGTACTGATGGATGGTAAGGTCTGGAATGTATTGAATGCTGTGTCTTACCTCATGGTTCCTTAGGGATTCACATCATCTTTCTGGTGTTCATTTCCTGGTGTTCAGTTTGGGTTTAAAAAAATAACCTAGCTTGGTCAGCTGTGGTGGTGCATACCTATAATCTCAGCATTAAGAAAAACTGAGGCAGGAGGATAGGAAATTCAAGGCCAATCTCAGCAACTTAGTGAGAACTCCACAACTTAGTGAGACCCTCAGAAACCGATCGAGACTCTGCCTCAAAATAAAAAGTATGGCCATGGTCCCCTTGGGCTCCATAGGGAGGGAAGAAGGGGGAGCTCTTTTTTTACGTTGACTTTTTTTCCCTACTCTGTTTTCCCTTTTTCCCTCAGCTCCATTTGGGGGCTTTCAGTCATCTCCCCATTTGGTCCCCTGGACTGTCTTTGTGTCTTTATTCTAACTTGTAAATAAAGAAAATATTATTCAAAAAATAAAAAAAATAAAAAGTAACAAGGGCTGGGGATGTGACTTAGTGGTAGAGCACCTGTGGTGGAATCTCCAACAACAAACAACAAAAATGAACAAGCAAAAAAAAAAACTACCAGACTTAAAATACTATAAAAACTAAAAATATTTTTCTCACATTTAAATAAATATCTCAGAAAACCTGCTAATTGTTACGTGGTCAGCACTGTAAACATGATGGGAATAGAGAAAGAAGACAGAGGTCACAGAAAACAGAAATTCTGCCTTCAGGAAGTTTGCAATGACCAAGACATATTTGAAATATATTTTTAAAAGCTAATAATAAATGAATTGCTAAATTATGGGGCACTTTGACTACCATAGTGAAAGACACACTTTAGCAAGTGAGGGCTAGAAAAATAATGAGATATTTCATAACGGAGATGACAAGTGGCATAGTGCCCAACCCCACCCTTCAGGAAGTGTCTGTTTCCGTGACGTACGTATAGGTGACCTTTCATGACATAGGGGTTTCGAAGATGATCTTCAGGGCAGGGATCTTGAGAGGGGGATTGTTTGGGTGAGCCCAGTAGAATCACATGAATTTGTAAAAATGGAGAACGTTCCTTGGCTGTACTGAGAAGATGTGACAATGGAATGACAATCAGAGATGTGGTGTGACTGGATCTGCAGATGGAGGAAGGGGGAATGAGCCAAGGAGAGTGGATGGCCTCAAGACAAGAAACCAGGTTCCTTTAGAGCCTCCAGAAAGGGATGCAGCCCCATTGATGCCTTGATTTCAGCCCAGAGACCCAGATAAGATTCCTTACCTAAGGAACTATAAGATAATAGATTTGTGAGGTTTTAAGCCACTAAGTTTATGGTGATTACTTACTGTAGCAATGGAATCCTCATACTGAAGAGGTAGGATTTAAGACTTATTTTGGTTTTGAATGATCACTGTAAAAACAGAATTGAGATGCAGGCCCGATTGCAGAGTGTTCCCAGTCCCAGAAGCAGGCTGGCTTGCCTGCATTGGAGGATCAGGCTGAATTTAGGCACAATCTTTCGAGCTACTGCAGTTGAGGCTGCTGCAGTTGACACTCTTGAGTCAGAGGAAGACGACAGGCTCTGAGGCCAGGGTGGTGCACACGAGCAACCTGATGATGACAGCAATTGTACCACTTAACCACCTGGGATCCCAGTTGTCTGAAATTGCAACTTTTTACATGTAATCACAGATCACCATATTTCAGACCACAAAAGATGTGAAGAGGTCACTGGCTCCAGGCCTCTGTCTTCATACAGATGGTTACTGACATCCTTCTGAACACAGCAGTGTAACATTTGCTTCAGCTGTCAATATAGTGGGTAACTCTAAAAGGCAGGCTGGTGGCACATTCACGTGAGAATCTTCAAAAGGGGAGAGACTCACGTTACTGACTCAATAAGTTTAAAAGAGAACTCAGTATCTGTTCCACTAATATAAAGCACTTTGAAATTTCACTTTCACATTTAAACGGCTCATTGAACGGAGAGCTTAGTTTTTCTTTGTAGATGAAACTCTTAAATTCCAAAGGATGTGAATAGCAGAAAAACCTCTTGAACTCCACGATGACTTTCTATTCTTCCTTGACTTTTCCAGCCAACATATCCCATATGATGTTTTCACGATATTTATTGTTTGCTTATTTAACCCTGGGCATGATGAAGTATTATCCTTTGAATAAATGAGTTAAAGAGATTAATCCCATATATCAAAGTTTGTCAATGTTATAAGAACAATCTTTAACAGCAAAAGAATGTCAAATCCAGCCTTGTATATTGTGTAGAGAGAAAATGCCTAAAATATGCTAATGAGAGCTTGTAGTTACACTGTTATTTATGGCAGAACATGCTGATCTTAAGTATGATTATGAGCACCATTATGTATTAGATGCCATTCATTTTGTTTTTCTCTGTCTGGTTTGAGGACCCGAGAGATTATATGTCATCTCAGCAGGCAGTCTGCACAATGTCTGAGCTAGTTGGAACACTGAGCACATTGCCTTTAAAAAGACTTAATGTTCTTATGAAAATGATCATTCAGGAGGACATCCTTCCCACCTCTGATGACACTCCTGCAGTCAGCGGACTTAATGTACCACTCCTAGGCAGGCAATGAAGGGTGGAGAAAGGATCTGCTTTTGGAGCTGGTCAAACCTGAATTTGAATTCATTTCTCTCAACTAACTTAATTCCTTCCTTCCTTCCCTTTTCCCCTTCTTCCTTCTCCAAATAGTTAAAATAATTTGCAATGCTCAGGCCGTTAATAAACTGGCCATTATTAAGCAATTATTAAGGCTTAATCTCTGCTTTTGAAAAGCACATGGTATATCATATACCACTGCTGGTGGTAAAATCTTGTTTAAATTGTTCAATTTTTCTGAGCCCCTAGCACTGAGCCCAGCATTGACTGAGAGTGAACTGAAAGGTCAATGTCCTTTTCCTTGATCCTAAATTCTTTGCCGGGGATGAGCCCACCTTAAAAATAGCTTCTCCATCTCTCTTTTCCTGTGCTGACCCTTTTAAATGATGGTGTGGTAGGATTGGGAAGGGTGAGCTTTCGCCATTCAGAGATTCCATCCATGTGGAGGGAGAACTATTAGCTTCACATTCTGGGCTTTTCTATGCCTCATCATCCACTCATTCTCCATTCAAGAGGAAGGACTTGGACCAAATCTCTCTCTCTCTCTCTCTCTCTCTCTCTCTCTCTCAGCAATCTTGTGAAATTGAGAAGCAGCCTATTTCAATCCAGACTATAAACTCTAAAGGTTTTATTACAGTGCAAAAGTGTATAGTGCCTTCCTCTGACACTGACATGGTGGATAATCCAATTATTTTATGGTGGTAATTCAGAAAGTCTACTTACTTACTGATAAAAGCCAAATCCTCTGCTCTTGGTTACAAAGATGTTATTTGGTTGTTTATCTGCCTTTCCTACTTTGTTCATAACTCAGATGGGAAGATAGTGATATCTATTGTGCCATCGTAAATCCCATTAAATAATAATTATTGTTTCCTTGGGATCCTTTTGCAGAAACTCTTTATTTATTTATTTATTATTTTTAATGACTCTCAAACCTGGGGTGGTGAGTCACAGGTCCCTCTCTCCCTTCTGTGTGAGAGTGCCTATTGTGGGAATCCTCCAATCCTGAAGAGTCTGTAAAATATGGTGTAAGGCTGTGCTTTTTTGTTTTCTTCTCTCTTACTTAGAAAGTAATATCCGGGTTCCAAAGTAGTTGTCACATTTCCTAATAATTTTCTTAATTACTGTTTTTAATGGTGTTATTCCACTTTGAATATGTAATCATTTTAAATTTGTTACAGTTTATAATACCCTTGTGAAGGTAGGACATCTTCATTTTGCAGATTAAGAAAACTTCAGCATAAAGAAAGTGACTTGCCTAATGTCACACAAACTGAGAATTAGCTGGTGGATATGGAATCATGCTGAATTAGAACTCATCAGTGAGCTAGCTCTTAAATGAAATTTACCTACAGACTCATCAACAGCAACAGCTGAAACTTTTGAAATGTCGAGCAGGAAATTTGGCTTCTTGCTCTGCTTAGTTATTATAATTCAATTTTTGATACAACATAGAATTCAGTGTTTTTATTTACTTACTTGTTTGTTTTATCCAGACCACTGACATGGAAGTCATATCAATAGTCCTAGAAAAGACTAAAGACTTTAAAATATTTTTCTTTATTAATTGTCAGTGTAACTGATGTAAAGATTGGAAATTTTTTTTCTTCTGACCTTCATCATTATGTGATAACAGTATATTAGAAACTGCTTGTAATACTTTGCAAATGACGAATTTTCAGGAATTTTGCAAGTCAGTTTTTAAATATGGCCATTACTGAAATTAAATTATATCAACTTAAAAATTATATTGAAAACAAAGAAAATAAATATCAAAATTCATCCCTTCCTCACTATTTTACTATGATCTCAACTTTGAGGTTCATTGATCTATGATATCCTGTAAGGTATAAATACTATGTGATTCTGTGCTGTTGAATACCTCTTGCCAACTCTGCATTTAATGGTTTCATGTTAGTAGCTTCAATTCAGATGTGGTGGGAATATTTAAACCAAGGAAATCAGCAAACTCTACAAATCAGGACTTAATTTGTTGTTTTGTTCATTATCTAGACTTAAGAAAGTAAAGGAAAAAATGTTAATAATAAATTTTAAACTTCAAGGTATTTCCTGTCTATTAATGTCAACATTATAGCTAGCTGCACAACCGCAAAAGGAAACTTTCAGTATTATAAAACTATTACTCAGTTCAGCAAAAATTTTCTATTCTGTTGGTAATGGAGCAAAGTTACATTTGTTTATTTCACCTTCATCTTTCTTAATATAAAGTAAAATGTTAATCAACATTCCTCTGAGAAATCTACATGTTTACCAATTGCAACCAGTTTTGCTATGACTATACGGGTTTAGCAAAAATCAGTAAAATACCCTTTGAGAATCAATTGACATGGAATTTATAATAAAAAGTATTATGTATTTTATTATAATTTATAAATTGTGACCATACTCTCTTTTTACTAGTAACACTTTTACACACACACACACACACACACACATACATACACACCTTTTTCCACAGAGGTGGTATGTAGTGGGTTGAATAAATAGTATTCACCCTGTTATGGTTTGACTCTGGAATGTCCCCAAAAGCTCATGTGTTGCAAGCATAGTTCCCAATACAGTAATATTAAGAGTTGGGACTTTTAGGCAATGATTGGATGATGGGGGCTCTGACCTCATCGGTGATCAGATTGATAACTGAATGGACTACTGGAGGTGGGACCTAGTTGGGGGATGTAGATTATCAATAGTGTGGCCTGGAAATTTATTTTCTCCCTAACCCCTTCCTCTCACTCTCTCTACTTTCTGTTTGCCATGAGCTTAGCAGCTTTCCTCTGATTCAGCCTTCAGCCATTATATTCTGCTGCATCTCAGTGCCAAAGCAATGGAGTTGGCCAACCATGAACTGAGACCTCTGAAAACACAAGCCCCAAATAAACTTTAAATCCTCTTAGTTGTTTCTAAAAGGAATTTTGATCACAGCACTGACAAATTGACTAACTCACTAACATACGCCTCAATAGACATGTATAATTCCCAGAACTTATAAGTATCAAATAATATGGCAAAAGAATGAACATTCCCTAATATCACAAAGGTGTGATAAGTGAAGGAATTTACAGAGGAGATGCTAATCTCAAGTAATCTGGATGGACTTTAAATGCAAACACATGTTTCCTGCAAAACTGAAGCACAGAGGAGGAGAGGAGGAGAAGGCAATCTAACAACAGAGGCAGAGATTGGAGTGATGAACCACAGAACAAGGAACACCTGTAGCCACCAGAAACTGGATGAGACCAGGCAACCATTCTTCCTCAGAACATCTGGAAAGAGCACAGCCCTGCTGAAACCTTTATCTCAGCCTTCCAATCTCCTGAGCTGGGAGACAATGAATTTGTGTGAAGCCACTTGTTTTACTATACTCTGTTATGATGGCACTAGGGAATAAATACAAGGTGTGATGAAGAAGAATTTTATGGGTTGCTTTGAGCCCAGGGTAAGGAAGAAGGTGTTCAAATTAGCAGGACTCTTTTCTCCCAACTTCTGACTTGTTCAATGTGTCTCTAGGCAATTCATTTTTAGATATGGTCCTGGAGTAAAAATAAAATGAATTTATATTAAAATCCTCATATAGTCTAGCCTTCTGCTAAACATGTGTGCCCCTCCACTAATATTCCTGAGAAGTGACTTCCTAGACTAAATGTCCTTCCCTTTCTAGGCTAACCTCCCAACCCATCACATAACAAAGTTTAACTCCCTTCTTTTTCTTGACAACTGTCCATTCACATATCTTTTCTTCAAACTTTTCTGTTATTTTTCACCCATTCACATTTTCACTGCCATTTATGACTGAGATCATATACCTTCTCGGCTGATGAGTTTTTGACTTTTGCGTGATTTCCTTGCTCTGCATTATCGCCATTATAAGTAGTGCAATACCTTGGAATTATGAAGGGTTCGCAAATCTTTGCACTAGATTGATTTACTAATTTGAAGGTTACTTACCTTCTCTATGATTCTATTGCTTTTCTGTCAGGCTTCAGCTCTACAGCTTGTTAGTCTCTGTTCTAATAAACCTCTACATTCTGGTTGTCTTGGTGATGCTGCTATTGTGTTTGCTTTCTCTTTATTAATCTCACTGATGGAAGAAGCAGAAACATGCTGCCTGAGAAGAGAGGTATTTTCAAATTAAATTAACATCGCCTGATATAAAATCTCAGTATGCTAACAACTGGAATCTTCAACAATTCGAGGAAAATCAAAAACAAATCACATGAGTACCATGCATGCCTGTGTTTGGCATTGGTTAAAAGACAAAAACAAAACAAAACAACAAAACAAAAAATCTATGACTTGGTTCCCAGAAACCCCAGGCTCTGGTTCAAGAGTGCTTTATAAATTCATTCTGATCTGATATTTGCAGCAATCCCAGGGTGTCTTCTATTAGTCTTCTTAGGAATAAATCTGGTTTTATTACACACAATTTGATTAATGGTCCAGGAGGCTTCCTTTACTACTTGGACTGTTACAAGGGTAGCTCACATTATGCTTTAAGCTCATCTTAGGACCTGTGGATGTTTACTATTTATAGAAAACTCTCCAAATATGTTTGAGCATTTAATCTTTCTGTAAACACTTCCTCGGTTACCTATAAATTATTGTGCAGTGTTTTCTCCGATAGCAGAAATATATGGTCTTTACAATCTAAAGTTTGGCAATTTTCATTCTGAAGGCTGAAAAAAGCAACATTTTAAGAAATTTACCAGTTTCTGATTTCAATTCACAGATCAGTTTGCAGTCAGGTTTAATGTTGTTTTCACCATATGTTTCCTGTGATTTTGAACTCCATAATTTCTAGAAACTATTGTTCTGCTGTTTAGCGTTTGCATTTATAGTAGTTCCCTTCAAGAGCATAAAATTATCATTTTAACTACATCCTTTGATTTCATACGGCATAGTTTTAGTCTTAATGCATCCTTTTCTAGGATGAGGTTAAGTGGAACATGAGCTCTGTAGAAGGACATTTCATTGCATATCCTACAGCTTTGTGCAAGCATCTCATAGCTGGAAAAATGATTCTTAACAACATTTTTATTGAGTTATAATTGACATACGACAAACTACATGTTTTTAAAAACGCACACACACACACACACAGAGACAGGGACAAACACAAAAACATACACGCACTTGCGCCCCGCCAGCACACACACCAGGTTGTGGGAGAAAGAGAGAGGTCTGTAAAATCATCACCACAATCAAAATAATGATCATATTCACCAGTCCAAGAGTTACATCTTGCTACTCTGGTCATCTCTCCTAATGCTTCTCACTCTTCACTCATTCCTAGATAATTATGGACAGGTTTTATCTCTACATAGATTGGTTTATAATTGCTAGAAGTTTAGATAAAAAATACTGTAGGTTCTGTTTGGTTTGGTATGTGTATTCTTTCACCCAACAAAGTTTGTGACTAATTATTGTATGCATCAAATCAGTCACTCCTTTTTAGTGCTGTATATTTTCCCATTGAATGAGTATACCACAATTCATCTAACCTTTAACATGTTGATGGATATTTGAGTTGTTCCCAGTTTGCTGACATTATAAATAACATTGTTTTGACATTTGTGTACAAGTCTTTTTTGGAATTGCTTTAATTTTTCTGGAATTCAGCCATGAATGAAACAAATGGGTCATATGGTAGGTATATGTTTATCACTTTAAAAAAACTGCCAAAGTGTTTTCCAAAGTGACTGTAATGTTTCTGCCACCAACAAGTTTCCAATTTATCCATATTCCTCACCTTGACTTAATTTGTTGGTCTTTTGTATTATAGGCATTATAATAGGTATGTAATGGTATTTCCTTGTGGTTTTAATGTTGATTTCCCTAATGATCGCTGATGTGAAACATTCTATTCATATGCTTATGTGACATCTATATATCTTATTTCATAAAGTGTCCAAATCTTCTGTCCATTTTTATTAAGTGTCCAAATCTTTTGTTTATTTTCTTATTATGAGAGCTTCCTATGTATTCTCAATATAAGTTAGCAAATATATGCTTTGAAAGTGTTTTTCTCCCAGTCTTTAGCATGATTTTTAATTCTCTTAACCATGCCTTTTATAGAAGTCCTTTAATTTATGAACTAGCACATCAATATTTTACCTTTTGAATAATGCCTTTGTTGTTATATTTATAAATCTCTTCCTAATAAATATCACAGAAATTTTTTTCTATGTTTATTTCTGTGTTATAAATTTAAATTTTACAGTAAGTTCATGGTGCAAGGTATGAAGTGAAATACTTTTTCTTATTGTTTCACAGTGTTCAGCACCATTTGTGAAAAAAACTATTATTTTTCTCCTCCAAGGCTTTTGCACCTTTGTCAATAATTAGTTATCCATTTATATTTGGGATAAATTTCTGGACTGTTCATTCTGTTCCATTTGTCTTGTGTATCTGAATGCCAGCACCACAGTGCCTGGTTTACTCTAGCTTTATAACTATTTTGGAAGTCAGGTTAAATCCTCCAACATTTTCCCCCCTGTATGTTTATTTGTTTATTCATGTGGTTATTTTAGGTCCTTTTTATTTCCATGTGTATTTTAGAAAGAGCTTTTTGGTTAATACAAAAATATCTATTTGGATTAAGAGTCTATTGAATACAAATAAAAATGGGCATTTTAACAATATCAAGTCCTCTGAATTAATAATTGATAATTAAAATAATTGATTCTTCCAGTTATTCTGAGGAATGATTCTTAAATACATGAATACCTATCTCTCTCTTTATTTAGGGCATCTTAATTCTCTAGGTAATGCTTCACAGTTCTCAATGCTCAGATCTTGCACCCCTTTATTAGATTTATTACTGCACATTAAATATTTTCTCAGTCTGTTGTATGTGCTATAATCTCACTGACTCACCATTTCTAGTCATTTGTGTCAGGTATATAGAAATAGAATTGATTTTTATATATTGATCTTATAATCTAAGTTCATTAATGGCTCTTTTGTCTACTCCATCAAATTTTTATATCAACTATTATGCTAACTGAGAATAAAGTCAGTTTCACTTCTCTTTATCAAATATTCATAAGAACAGTTCTTCATCTTGCTGTACTGCATTGGGTAGAACCACAAGTGAAATTTTAAATAAAAGCAGAGAAATTGGAAATAACTTGTTTGTTATTTTATTGAAAAATCATTTAACTATTCATCATTAAATATGATTCTGACTAGACATACAAATGTCCTTCGTCGGGTCATGAAAATTCTGTTCTTGTTTGCTAATATATTTTTTCTAAAGAATAAGTGCAATATTTTTCTCTTCATTCCCGTCTATTGAGATGATCCTGTGGGAATATGTAAATATGACAACTTACATTGACTGGTTTTTAAATGTTTAAGCTTCCTTTCATTCCTAGTTTAAACCTCACTTGTTCATCAGGCATCATTTTATGTGTTCTTTTTATTTTTGGAATAATGAGGTTTTTTTTTAATGCTTTCCTTTGATCTCTTTTTTTGTCATAACACGAACTCTTTGTCTTGTGATTTTAGGTATGTCTTGAAGTTTTGGAGTGTGCATTTTTAATTTACCTGTACATATTTCCAAATGATGCTGCACTTCTTTACAGGAGGTATTATGGAGCTTACAACCCTGGACCTCCATTTCACCTTAGCCTTTGTGCTACAGCCCTCATGCATTTCACTTCTTTTATACTATAAACCCACCTTCTGTTGGCATTATTTTGCTTTAAACAGATTGTTTTCTTAAGGAAAGCTGAATAATTAAGTGAATATACTCACCTGTTTAGTTTTTACCACAGAACTCTTCATTCCTAGTCAAACCTCTATCTGATAACATTGCTCTTTCCCTTGAAGGACTTTGTTTAACATTGCTATTGATACAGTTCTGCAGACGATGAATTGTTTAAGCTGTTTGTGTCTCAAATAGCCTTTATTTTACCCTTGATTTTGTGTTCTCTGGGTAAAATTCTAGGTTGCAAGTACTATTCTTTTTGTACTATAAATGTGTTTTTCCACTATTTCCTATTTTATTTTTGTATAAATGGAAAATAACTATTTTTTCTTTACCTATTTAGGTTCATTGTCTGGGGCTCTGCATTTGGACTGATTGCTACTCCCACAAAAATGGATTAATATGAAACACTAGAAAAAACAAGGATAGTAGGAACACACCTCAACTTGTAAAGGCTATCTATGCTAAACCCATGGCCAACATCATTCTAAATGGAGAAAAACTGAAAACATTCCCTCTGAAAACTGGAACACGACAGGGATGCCCTCTTTCACCACTTCTATTCAACATTGTCCTTGAAACTCTAGCCAGAGCAATTAGACAGACCAAAGAAATTAAAGGGACACGAATAGGAAAAGAAGAACTCAAGCTATCACTATTTGTCAATGATCATTCTATATTTAGAGGATCCAAAAAAACTCCACCAGAAAACTTCTAGAACTAATAAATGAATTCAGTAAAGTAGCAGGATATAAAATCAATACGCGTAAATCTAATGCATTTCTATTCATAAGTGATGAATCCTCTGAAAGAGAAATTAGGAAAACCACTCCATTCACAACAGCCTCAAAAAAATAAAATAAAATATTGGGAATCAATCTAACAAAAGAGGTGAAAGACTTCTACAATGAAAACTACAGAACACTAAAGAAAGAAATTGAAGAAAACCTTAGAAGATGGAAATATCGTCCATGTTCTTGGATAGGCAGAATTAATATTGTCCAAATGGCCATACTACCAAAGGTGCTACACAGATTCAATGCAATTTCAATTAAAATCCCAATGATATTCCTCACAGAAATAGAGAAAGCAATCATGAAATTCATCTGGAAGAATAAGAGACTCAGAATAACCAAAGCAATCCCAAGCAGGAAGAGTGAAGCAGGAGGCATCACAATACTAGACTTTACACTGCAGAACAATAGTAACAAAAACAGCATGGTATTGGCACCAAAATAGACAGGTAGACTGGTGGTACAAAATAGAAGACACAAAGACAAACCCACATAAATAGTTACCTCATACTAGACAAAGGTGCCAAAAACATACAATGAAGAAAAGATAACCTCTTCAAAAAAAATGGTGCTGGGAAAACTAGAAATCCATATGCAATAAAATGAAATTAAACCTCTATCTCTCACCCTGCACAAAACTCAACTCAAAATGGATCGAGGATTTAGGAATTAGACCAGAGACCCTACAACAAATAGAAGAAAAAGTAGGCCAGAGTCTTCATCAGGTTGACTTAGGATCAGACTTCCTTAACAAGCCTCCTAAGGCACAAGAAATGAAAGCAAGGATCAATAAATTGGATAAATTCAAACTAAAAATTTTTTTCTCAGCAAAGGAAACAAGCAATAATGTGAAAAGAGAACCTACTGAGTGGGAGAATACCTTTACATGCATTTCACATATAGCACTAATCTCCAAAATTTATAAAGAACTTAAAAAACTTTACACCAAAAATACAAAGAACCCAGTCAATAAATGGACTAAGGAACTGGACAAACACTTCTTAGAAGAAGATATACAATGATCAACAAATATATGTCTCTAGTAATTAAATTAGAAAATTAAAATCACCCTAAGATTTCATCTCACTCCAATTAGAATGACTATTATCAAGAACACCATCAATTATAGGTGTTGGTGTGGATGTGAGGAAAAAGGCACACTTGTACATTGCTGGTGGAGTTGCAAATTGGTGCAGCCACTCTGGAAAGCAGTGTAGAGATTGCTCAGAAAACTTGGAATGGACCCACCTTTTGACCCATTTATTCCACTCCTCAGTTTGTTGTACCCAAAGAACTTAAAATCAGCATACTACAGTGATGCAGCCACATCAATGTTTATAGCAACTCAATTCACAATAGCTAAATTGTGGAACCAACCCAGATACCTTGTAACAGATGAATGGATAAAGAAACTGTGGTATATATAAACAATAGAATATTATTCAGTCATAAGGAAGAATAAAATCGTGGCATTTGCAGGTAAATGGATGGAACTGGAGAATAACATACTAAGTGAAATAAGCCAATCCCAAAAAACCAAAGGCCAAATGTTTTCTCTGAGAAGTGGATGATGATACATAATGGGGATGGGAGTGGGGGCATAAGAGAAGAATGGAGGACCTTTAGATTGTGTAGAGGAAAATGAGAGGGGGCAGAGGGTGGGGATAGGAAAGATAGTGGAATGAGACATTACTTAAGTACATGTATAATTACAGGAATGGTATGAATTTACATCATGTACAACCATAGAAATGAAAAGTTTACCCCATTTGTGTACAATGAATCAAAATGCAGTCTGTAAAAATAAAAAATATGAAAAAAAGTTTATTTTTGTGTGTGCATACAAATACATGTACATATATATATGAATACGTGCATATGTACATGCATACGTTGTACAGTCTTGGAAGTATAGTTAGTAATAACTAATTCACAGGGTGGTTAGAATTTATACTCATACAGCATCTTAACCAACGATGCTTAAATTTGTAGAGAAGTGAGAAGAAAAAGCAAAACAACTTTGAACCTCTAGGGGCTACATATTGTAGGAAGGTAAATATATGGGGAATCAATAGTAAAAAAAGATCTAGTTAGTGAAGTCATTATGTAGATTTCTCTGATGCCACCTCTTGAGTGATAAAGCCCTAAAAGAAATGCCCCTGGCCATTAGTTAATTAACTCTAGTCTTTCTTGGTAGAACTGGGCAGTGGGGATACTTGCATCCTACAGGTTGTGAGTTTTACATTTCAGTAAAATCGAATAGAACGTAGAAGTTTCCTACATATCCCTTGCTCTCATACATGCACAACCTTCCCCATTATCGACATCCTCCACCAGAATGGTACATTTGGTATATCTGATGATGTATCAATGAACTAACATTGACACAGTTATCAATCATTGTCAGTAGTTTATATTAGGTTTCACTCGGGGCGTTCTACATTCTGTGGGTTGGAATGATTGATAATGGCATATATCTACCATTATAGTGTCATACAGAGTAGTTTTACTGCCCTAATGCTCTTTGCCTATTCATTCCTCTTCTCTCAACCCATGGCAACAATTTATCCTTTTATTATCTCTGGTTTTGCCTTTTCCGGGATGTCACATACTTAGAGTTATATATTATGTGGGCTCTTAAATTGGCGTCTTTAAAGTTTTTCCATTCTTTTTATGCCCTGATAGTTCATTGCTTTTTGGCTTTGAAAAGTGTCCCATTGTCTGGGGATGTACCACATTTTATTCTTTTATCAACTGAAGGACATTTCAGTTACTTTCGACTTTTGACAATGATGAATGAAGCGGTTAAAAATGGCTATGTGTAGGTTTTTGTGTGGGCATAAGTTTTCTATTCCTTTGAATAAATACTAAAGAGTATAATTGCATCATATGGTAAGATAAAATTATTCTTTTCTTAAAGAAATTACTAAACTGTCTTCCAAAGGGGTTGTACCATTTTGTATTCCCACCAGCAATGAATGAGGATTTGTGTTGCTCCACATTTTTTCAACAGCATTTGATGGTGGCAGCTTTCTCAATTTTGGTCATTTTAACAGACATGTTATTAACAATTTTAATAGTATTGTAGGGTTGTTGAGTCTTCGAACCTTTTATGTATTTTAATAACAGTGCTTTATTAGATATGTCTTTTGCAGATATTTTCTCCTGGTTTGTGCCTCTTAATTCTGTCTTATTGGTAAGACAAAACTTATGTAAGTTTCAATGAAGTTCAGCTTACCCATTCATTCTCTCATAGATAATGCCTTTGGTGTCATATCTGAAGAGCCATTGCCATGTCCAGGTCATTGAGGTAATTTCCAGGAGGTTTACAGTTTTGTGTGTCTGTTTTACTTTTAGGCCTCTGATCCATTGGGACTTTTAATTTTTGTGAAAGGTGTAAGTTCTGTATCAAGATTGATTTTAATTGATTTTATTTTATTTTTATGCATGTGTCACATTGTTCCAGTGTCATTTGTTGAAAAGGCTCACATTCATTACATTGTTTTGCTCCTTTGTCAAAGACCAGGTGACTGTACTTATCCAGGTCTATACCTGTGCTTTCTAGTCGGTTCCATTGATCTATTTGTCTGTTCTTTCATGAATATCACACTTCCTGGATTACTGTAGCTTTATAGTAAATCTCGTTCTTCTTTTTCAATATCTCTCATGTCAGATATTCTGAATCTTTCCCTCTCCAAACATACTTCACAATAACTTGCTGGCATTTTGCTTGAGATTGCACTGAATTTACAGACTACATTGGAAAGAACTGTCCTCTGGGCAATATTGAATCTTCCTATTCATGAATATAGAATATTTCTCCATTTATTTAGTTCTTTATTTTATTTTATTTGGCACTGGGAGATTGAACCCAGGGGCACTTAATCACTGAGCTGCATTTCAACCCTTTAATTTTTTTATTTGAGACAGTCTTACTAAGTTGCTGAGGCTGGCTTTGAACTTGTGATCCTTCTGCCTCAGATTCCTGAACTGCTGGGATTACAGGCATGTGCTATGACTCCTGGCAGTTCTTTATTTCTTTAATCAGAATTCTGCAGTTATTTTCATTTAAATACTTGCTATGTTTTGTTATGTTCATACCTAGGTTAGCTTTTCATTGTCACTATGACAAAATACCTATAAAGAGAGGGAGAGAGATAGAATGTTTGCCTAAGCCCTCTTAAACACAGTGTTCTGGCATGTTTGAAAACACTTAGTTTTAAAATTTATACCTGTTAGCTTTCTATACTAAGAAGAAGAAAAGATATCATGTGAATAACTATCCTGTTAAAATGTTTATTCAGAGCTAAAAGTTTCCTTATCCTGAAATGAAATCCAGGAAATGTTTTACTGGATCCTACTTGCAAAAGTAATTATGATTTCTGACTTGAATTAGTACATACTTATCAATAAGATAGTAAGGACTAAATAAGAATTGAGGGCAATAAAGTGAATTTATATTAACCTTCAACAACTCACTGGAATTAATATACATAAAAGATAATTGTATTGTTGTATTGTTGCTATTATTACATTTTATTTTATTTCCTTTCATTTTGAGTTAAATAAACATATGTACACATATATCTTATGAAATATTTTCTAATGTTGCAATAATTTGAACTTTACACTATTGCATTACTCATCCTTGAGTTCTTCTTGTTCACTTTTTGGCAGTTTGTGGATTCTGCAATGTCCAACTTGAGTTGGCATCCCCAGATAGTTGTTTAAGGTTCAGACATGTTCCAAGTTGTTATTATTTTAATTCTTCTGTCAGAAATAAGAACCTAGTTCTAAGAAAAAACAACCACTAATGCAATAAACTATTTTGTAAATATGAGCTGATTGGTTTTTACTGTTTCACCTGAGTATGTGCATTTTATTTTAATATGACTCATTGATTCCTATTATGCTCCAAACATGATTTCATATGCCAGTGTGTAATTTCAGCTAAATTTTTTCACAACACAAGTAATAATGTTAAGCACTTTTGGAGTTCTTTGGGGACAAGGAGAGATTTTCGTGGCTTTGAAGCCATCTCATAGTGTTTTTATCCAACTTAGTATAAGTGAATCAAAATTTGGGGAAAAGACTCATTAAATGAATTCTACATATAAAGTGACACATGATGCTTACTTTTCTGTTTTTCTGGATATAGGAGTGCCTTTTTTGAAAGAAGTTACTTCAGTACAAAATTCTTTTCCTTGGGAATGATAGAGCAATTTTCAGAATGAACTAAACTCTGCTAGAAATGACAAAAACATAAAATCATCCCTAATAGGCAGAAATTGAGTACACATTGCACCTACATGCAGTCTGTCACCCTAGTAGAGCATTTTACAGAGAACAGGGTGTGCAGCTGTGTTTTAATGGCACAATGCAGTTCCATCATCCCACACAATGCCTGGAAACTCTTCCAGAGAGTGTGTTATGTGCCTCTAGATAAAACATTGGTAATCTTGAAGTTTGGCCACATTTTCCCCCCTTAGATCTTACTACTTTTTTCTATCTAATTACTTTCTTTATCATCCCTGTTCTACTTTCTTACTAATTCTTATTTTAATCAAAATTACTAAGTAAATTCGAAATATATGTTTTACATTTTATAATAATGGTCTTCATTTGATTAAATTTAGTTCTTGGATTAAATTTATTTTCTAAATTGGAAAATTTAATTACATCTGAGGTAAAAGTACTTTTGTTTAAAATTTGCACAGAGACTTTGAGTTTAACTTTTCCCAAATATTTACATTTTTATATATGAGCTAGCTCAAACCATTATTACCTCACATACATACTATTAATATGTTTTGAAAATTGGCCTACATCTTCAGTCTGTTACAAGCTGGTTCAATCCAGTTTGACACCTTATCATTCTTAGGTTATTTTTATTTGTAAAAGAGGTCAGTAGCCACCAATGATTTGTTAGGTGAGAACCACAAATTTGTTATAATGCTAATACAAAACAATACATAAGATAAAAGTACATTTCAGAATACTGCTACTTAAGACAATGAATGACAAAAGCAGATATACAGCATTTTCTTATAAATGGAGCCTATTATCATTTTAGGCCATTCTTGTGAGATTCTTGTTTGAGAATTTTACTCAAGGCATATATGACAGTCTTCTAGAAGCATGCTTCAGCCAGTTTTTCATGGCTTTGACCAAAATACCCAAGAACGACTTTGAGAAGCAAAAGTTTATTTTGGTTCATAGTTTCAAAGTTTCAGTCCATGGTCAAGGTGAGGCATCATGGCCGAACAGGGAGGTGAAGGGAAGTTGCTCACCTCTTGGCAACTGAGAAGCAGAGAAAGGGAGGGAGAACAGACTGCAAGGAAGAAGTACACATCAGGGTATGTTCCCAGTGACCCACCTCCTCCAGCCACACCCTAACTGTTTACACTTAACATGAAGTCTGTCTATTCAAACTAGGTTGGACTGATTCGGTTATGACTCACTTAATCTAATCATGTTACCTCTGAAAGTTCCTGTATCGACATAGGAGCTTTTGGGGAATACCTCATATTCAAACCATAATGTAGCAGAATTCAGCTGCCCTTCTGATTGAAATGCATGAAATAATTCTTCATTAAATCTCTGAAGCAGATGTTTTGGGCCTAGTATGCTGCTTTGAAAAATACAAATTGCTGAGTCAAAAGTTACTTTAAATAACATGCATCACTAATGAAACATCATCTCTAATGTCTCTTATATTAGTTAACAAACTCAAAAGAACAGACGGATACAAAGATCATGGAAGAAAATTTATGAATTCTGGAATTTGAATTCCAGCTAACTAATTAAACATCCCTAGAGTAAATATTCTTAATTAGGATCATTAAAATTAACCAAATAGCTCAACAATATAAAGTTAATTTACACACACATACACACACACACACACACACACACACACACACACACACCCTACCCATCACCACCACCACCATACCACTACACTTGGCTGAAGCATTTTAAGGTAACTTATAGGATATAATTCCATGCTACAAAAATATTTCAGATTTACCTCCTTAAAATAAAGCTTTGTAGTGTTTGATACCCGTTTCCTGCTAAAAGGTTCAGTTCTAATCCTTGATATACTGAGTTAAATCCAAATCCCTCAGCATGATACTGATGGATATTCAAGATCCTCTGCATGAATCTTAACTTCCACCATGTCTCTAATGCTCTTTGATTTACTTACATGACTCTTCCCTATTTTCTTTTTCTCTCACTTTTTATAAATTTTTTCTCCATTGCCATAAGTAAATTCCTTTATTCTTCATAAATGCTAATGGCTCCGATTTTTTTTTCTGCTGCCTTCTGCACATCTCCTTATGGCTAACATGACCATTGGACTATAATAATAACCACTTGCAGAAATGAAAATCAATTTGGTGAGGAGTCAAAGCAGGGGAAAGAGCAGGGGTGTTCAGGAGCAGGTGGGGGTGTCTGATGAATAAAGACAGATCTTCAAGTCCAATCACAGTCATGGAGTCCAGAATCGCTTAAGTGTTACAGGTTTAAATTATTCCACAAATTTGAAGAAAGACCACAGGATGAAGTAGTAAATAAAGTCTAAGAAAATGACAGTTTAGGAAAAATCTTCAAGTATTGAGGCCAACTATTAACTTTTTCTCCAAAAGTGTCTTGATCTTCCGTGATATTAACCCATGATTAGTATCTGTATGTGTTTTGACATCACATGATTTTTTCATCTGTATGAGAATAGAGGGTATTAACATTATAAACACTTAAATAAGTTAATCCCAAACTTTCCCATGAAGCATTTACATGTTTTTAACTGAGGGAGAATAAATAACATATTTATTCCATGTTTACAATTCCTTTGAGTAGAAACCCAGATGGCTGCCTTTTATAGATATATATATATATTCCTCTCTGCTAGATTAAAGAGAAATATTCACAACTGGTGTAAAACAAGAAGTTGCACAGACATAGCAAAATGGATTGGGGGGTGGTGGGGGTCTAAGTTCTCCTCCCTAGAAAAATATAAGTGACTTAAATACTACTTTTCTAATTTGTATTTTTAGTTTTTTGGATTTTTTTTTTTTTTTTTTTTTTTTTTTTGCCTTTTTCCTGATCATTACCATCAAGCAAACAGTATAAACTGACAAAACTGAAATTTCCCCTCTTTAGGCAGAGAACGGAAAGGTGCAGAGGTAATATCAGGATGCTGTTTGAGTTTTCACAGGGAATAAATTGCTAGGTGATATCCTTTGATCAGTTTTTGCCTGTTCTTACCCTGAAGTGTTTGTTCATTGTGATTAGATGAATCAAAGTGTTGTCTATTCCAGAGAGAGAAATGTCTAGATTTTGGCAGATTTTAAAACAGAACACTTTAAAAAGAAGTGAAAATGATAATTTAGAAGTGAACTTTATTTTTCTAGTCTCTCTAAGTGATAGAGACTTAAGAAGTGAAAATATGAAGCAATCAACCAATCACTACTACTGATGCTTGCATGCCCTAAGAGCTCCAGGGGTGGTTGGTTCCCAAGGGAGATTCCATACTCTAGCTCTGCAATAAAGAGGAAAACTAATTCCCAGCCTGATTTTTACACTGTGTTTAGAGATTCCTTAAGGAATCTTAGTTTTTTCCTTCATGTGTCCCATCATAGATTCTTCCTCCCAAGAGTTGATTGACACCCTCCACTCCTGTCCTTTAGCAAGTACGTACACTAAATGCAAACCTTGCAACCTGCTGTCCTCATGACTTCCTACACAAGTATGTACATCATCCCAGAAAGAAGAAGGAAGACTTTGTTCTTAATTTCTTCCTTTCCTTGCCAAAGTGAGAGGGAAACCACAGGATGATGATATCCAAACTGGTATCACAAATCCTTTTCTTTATGCTAAGCTCCTACTCTTTCCACCTGAGTCTATTAATCTTGTAAATATTTGAGTACTTAGGTAATGCTAAAACATTGAGGCATGCTCTCTGACCTTGTGAAGATTACATTCCAGGGAACATTTATTAACAATATCGTTCTATTTAATCTCTTTAATCTTCACATGTTTTTGTTCTTCCCTTTGTGTGGATAACTACATTAAATTACTCATATCGCTCAATTAGGAAAAAAGGGAGCTAGTTTGACACATGAGCAAATCAAATTTTACAAATCTGCAATTGAACTCCTGTTCAGTTTATCCCACTCCTCCATTCAAAATGAAAGGGAGAGAGAGGGAAAGAAAAAGGCTTGTATTTATTTTATACTGTTTCTACTGATTGGTGTTACCCAGTTAAAGAAGCAAGAGACTTTTTGTTATCTTTTACTTCTCTTTCTTCTTCATTATCCATACCCAGCTTTATTTCAGACCCTAGTTGTTTCTCATGTGAAATATTTTAATAGATTCCTAAATGATATAGCTTTTAGTCATTTCTTACCCTTCCCCTCTGTTTTCCACATTGTCAACAAATTTATTCCTCAAAAATCCAACTCTAATCACACCTCTCACACATTATTTCTTTTTCATGTCTTTTGATTATCTTGAGGGGGAAAAAAAACCTAAAAAACAATCCTGTACCTTCCATACAATTTTTCAGGCAAAAATAATCTTCAGCAAGAAAATATATAACAGTGGTTGCTTCAGTACAGGGGTTTTGTGGTGGTGGGAGGTTAAAGGCTGCAAACGCAAAGGAACATTTTAAAGGTGAAGGAAATTTTCTATATTTTGACTGTGGCAGTATTTCCAGAAATATATTTGTCAAAACTTGTCAAACTGTGCATTCTAAATGGGTGCATGTTATTGAATGCAAATTATACCTCAGTAAAATTGATTTAATTTTTTTAAGATACAGGAATAATATCTACACACAGCTAAGAAAACATGTTGGAAACTGAGTCATCTTATTTCCAGCATTGTAATCTCTATATATGAGGTTTTTTGCACTTCAGAAAGATTTGCGAAATCAATCTCATTTTAAATATTTTGATTAAAAATCTTGTTGCATTTTAAAATGCTACCTCTGTTTAATGGTTTTCCTCTGATATTTAAAATTTCTTAGTTTAATTTACTTAATTTAAATTGTCCTAGGTGTGCCTAAGCAATTTTCAAGTTGCAAGTAGTATTAACTCCTGAAATCAATAGAAGTATAATTCAGGAAGGAATGGAGCTGTTAGTGACTAGAATAGTTAATGCCACATCAGAAAAAGGTTAACTGATAACTGGCTTCACTAATAAAAATTTGCTCTAATTATTTGTTTGTTTTGTCCTAATTTGTTTGCAAATAATAAAAATATTTTGGAGGTATTAGTAAGGCTTATGAAGGACTTTTAATGCTAGAAAAGAAAGCAGAATATTTTAAACAGAGGACAAGTTACTGCCATTCAAATTTCTTTGAACTATTCAAAAATTTTTCTGTACAAATTTAAAATTTAGAATTACACAATTTACTTTACCAATAGGTAGCTTTCTGAAAATTATAAGTAGTCCTTTTATTTCTCCTCAGATACATTTATTTCTATCTTTGCCTACTCCCCAAAAGAAGTTGCTCTCCTGAAGTATGTGTTAAAGGAAATTTGATCTGTGACGTGTTACACAGATGTACTGGTAATTTCTGTTTGAACTTCTAATTAAAGACAGATATGAAATTATATATATACATATATTTTTTCTCATTATTATTCTTTGCTTTTTTAATCCTATTTATCAACCAAACTAGGAATTGAATCTCTTGAGAACAGCAAATTGTTTTGGAGAGATGTGTGCTGAACTTTAACTAATAAAAAGAAAAATATGTATCTATTTTCTGTGAAGCTGATATAGATTTTCCATTATATTTTCTCTCCTAATACCATATCAAATCTCAGACCTAATTTATTTTCTTTCTTTTCTGTTTGTTTGTTTCTTTGTTTTTGTTTGTTTGTTTGTTTTTGGTGCCAGGGATTAAACTCAAGGGCACATAACCACTGAGCCACATCCACAGTCCTATTTTGTATTTTATTTAGAGACAGGGTCTCACTGAGTAGCATAGCACCTCGTTAAGTTGATGAGGCAGGCTTTGAACTCACAATCCTCCTGCCTCAGTCTTGGGAGCCACTGGATTACAGGTGTGTGCCACCATGCCAGGCTTCAGACCTAATTTCTATTTGGGGAATGACTGTAGCAGACACTGTTTGTACCCTTGTGCCAGTTCTCCATATTCCACCTCTGAATCCTGTGGCAGCTATAATCTGTGCTTTTCCCTCTTTCTTTCAGACCTTTCTGTAAACTGCAGAGAAAAACTCTCTGGGTCCACATGCAGGTGTGACCTATGGGGTTCCTGGGAGTTAAGGCAAGGGAGGGGTATGAAGACATCAAACAAAAGAAATTCATGATTGGCAGAAAAAAGTCCCAGTCTCTAACCCTTCCAAGGGAATTCTGAGTATGTGCAACAGAAGTCACCAGAGGGTCTCTGGTGAGATTCAGCCCCAGTTGCCTATACCCATGACAAGTACAATCATTTCCCCTTTACTGTCTTCTTCCTCCCTTGTCTCTTTCTCCCAACTTCCTCACTCCATTCTCCCGGTGATCACCTCTGAAATAAAGTACTTACACCCAAGACCTTACCTTACCCTTTGCTTTTAGGTAAACTCAAACAAAGAGGACTTCTATTTCATAATTGTTTTTTGACTAGAAAGTAACCCTTCTTTGATATATGTGCTTTATTTATATTTAAATTAGAGGTTATTTTTTATCTCTAAGATGAATACTTGGAAATCACACAATGGACGTGAAGGCACTGGTTTGAGTTCTTACTCAAATTCTCAATACATGCCACTGTTGCTGCCTGGAGGTCGCCTGGAGGTTGCCTGGAGGTCTCTCTGGGTGCAGCCGCCGCTTAATACACAATCTTAAGCAAATAATTTTCTTCTCATGAACCATGGTGGTTGCTAGTACAGCATGTGATGATAATATCCATTATGTGATTATGTTACAGTGAAGTTAGCTAATTTAGGGGAAATTCTTTGTAAGCACAGAGGACTGTATGGGTGCAAGGCATTTTAAATACTAGCTGCTACTGTTTGAGTGTTTCTATTCTTTCTGAAACTCATTAATCACTGCATACTTGGGAGTAAAAGTAAAACAAAAATCAATTTGATAATAGGCTTCCAGATTTCATCACTGCTTTTCATTATCAATTTGCCTATAATTACCTCTATAAGTGAAAAACCATTCACCTTTATGATGAAAGTTATTTAATTCCTCTAGAACTTCTGTTCCCATAACACCCTTCTGACTATTCTCTGTGTATACATCTGGGCCTCCAGAAAACATTGGCTCCATTTCTCTATTATTGGGAAATTCTTTGTTACACCCCAAGTTCACCATTTCTTTTCTGAGGTGATTTCTTTCTCAGAGTGCACCAGGAGTTCTGATTTTTCTCTTCATCTTTTACCTGCCTGGTTATAGTAATTCTTCCACCATTCCATTCATGTGGACACTCTAAGAAACTGAAGCCAGTGTTCGAGTTCCATAATTGTTATTTTAATTCCAGTTGCAGCTAAATTTGGCCAAAAAATCATCAAAGATAATCTAATGTTAAAATGATTTTATCATTAATACTATCTATCCTTTTTCACTGAAATAGACTGTATTTCTTTCCTTTCCTTTTTTCCTTTTCTAAAATCTACCCTGATTGTTTTCAATATTGTTAGTTCAGTTGTTTCAGCTCACAGAAATACTGGCACCTCTTTGAGTTTCTAATTTAAGATTTATTTCTTATATCCTCAGATTTGTATTGTATTTATAGCTCCGCTTTCTTCTGGTATTATACCCCTCTCTGTTTTAGGCATTTAGGATTCTGTGTAATGTTTCCTTCATTTGTTATCTAGCGTAGGTTGTTTTTTCTCTTCAGTAGTTATTTTCATTAGAAAATCTTTTTATTATCATTATGATTTATTTTATTCATCCTTTGTATAACTCTATAATAGCATGTTCTATCTATGTGACATTTTATTTTTCATTTATTTTGCTAACATCTAGTTATTTTGCCCTAGTTCTTTCTGTAAGCATCTTTATGAATGGCACAGAGATTGAATAGCGTCTCTTGTACCAGCATTCTTAAAGGAAACACTTTGCTGTGTATCATCTTGCTCCATTCTCTAAGATTCCTATTGTGTAAGTGTGGCCATTCAACTTTTATGGGAATGATCTCTGGTGCATATGTTAAATACTATTTTCTTATTTCTCATAGTTCCTAATAGTGTATACAGCTTCTAGTAAATTCTTAGTCATCTTTTAAATCAGACTGCCTTGGATTAAATTCACATTTATATGAGAGGCTATGATAATCATAGCAATTGATACAAATGTCAAAATCTTTGCATATTCACTAATGTTTTTTGTAAATAAGAATGACAATGTATAATGTACTGTTCATTCTAGTAAAATGAGTGCTTGAACTGGAACATTCTTAGCAAGGAGAATTTTGAATGGCACAAATGTTATGGTTTCATGAAGAGCATTGTACTGATTAATCTCTTAGCTTAGGGAGTCAGACCCATCGGATTCAAAGCCTGGATCCAAACAGTGATGTGAAATGTTAGGCAAAGTGAGTAAAGCCTCTCTGGATCAGGTTCTTATTTTGTTTTCGTTTTGTTCTATTTTTTTTATCTGTAAAATAGTAGTTCTTATTTCATAGGTTCTTATGAGAATTAAGTATGTTAAATATGCTGTATGTAGAAAGCAGCATGAGGGTGTTAACTATCATTTCAAAACTGTATTGGTTGTATGTCATTTAACTGTTCTCTCATGAGCATAAATACAACTCTAAATCAGCTCAGGTTCTCTTCTTGTAGAACCTGAGCAGGTTCCTAAGTAGTTTCTAGACTCTTATCTATATAAACTTCATGCAGTGACCTTTGAAAGTTTCAGACTGATTTTGGTTTGATACAACCTAGAGAGTTTTTTTTTCTTTCTTTCTTTCTTTTTTCTTTTCTTTTTTTTTAACATGGGCTTTAGGACACAGTAAGAGAAGTTCTTGGAAGTGGAAGTAGGAAGAGAGACCATTTGGTTGAATTAAATATAATTTGTATGATATTTAATTGAAATTATCAGGTATGATGGTGTTTAAAAGCAAAGTTTCCTATCTAGTTATGATATTAGTCCATTTCTACCATTATAATAAAATACCAAAGACTAGACAATTTATACAGAAAAAAAATATTTATTTTTCACAGTTTTGGAGGCTGGAAAATCTTAGT
The DNA here is from genome assembly GCF_902686455.1 of Sciurus vulgaris. NCBI lineage: Eukaryota > Metazoa > Chordata > Mammalia > Rodentia > Sciuridae > Sciurus > Sciurus vulgaris. Next base: position 62,581,058 of record NC_136469.1, read on the forward strand.
GGCTTGTAGGGACTCACTCTTTGCTTCTGAGATGGCATCTTATTACTGCATCCTTTGTGAAAGGATGAACACTGTCTTCTCATGTAGAATGCATGAACTCATTTCCTCAAGCCCTTTTATAAATATAAAAATTTCATTCATAAGGGTAGAACCCTATGACCCAACCACTTCCCAAAGACCTCACCTTGTAATATTGTTGCACTGGGGATGAAATTTCAGCATGAATTTTAGAGGAACAAAAAACATCCAAACCCATAGCACATGATTATCAGTCATGGATGGTTAGAGACCATTTTGGAGAACTTCTAAATATTTGTATTGCATCATCACTTACTGGGTCATTCTGATTTTCATGGTCTTTCTGAGTTTCTGTGACAAATATCAAAGGTAGCCACACTAACTTCCTTACTATGGAGTGTTCTTACTAAAGTCCATAAAGTCAAAATGGCTATTACCAATGTTCTAGATGCTCTTTTAGCATGCATTCATGCTGGCAAACTGTGGAATGGATTTATAGTATTTGTCAATTTCCATGGTATAAATACACCTGCCAGGCCTGATTAACGTTACCAACTGTTTAACAACATTGCAAAGGAGCCCCACTCTCGGAGGCAAAGGTGACGTGGGCGTACTCAGCCAATGGTTCTTGTGACTGGCAGAGAAAATTTCATGCAAGTTGCACATAGCATAAACAGGAGTTTGTGAAAATGAGAAGAAGAGCATTAAATATACAGTGTAGGCACTGAGTGGACCAGACCATCTCTGAACAGAATGGCGTGGCTCTTATAGGGTCTAAGATTTTTGGATCCCTCTCTTCTTGTCCTATTCCTTAATAACTGCTTAAGCAGTTTATTACCTCTTTGTTTAGTCCTCAGTTAATTTCCTTTGTGAGGATCCTGATGACCTAGTCACAAAGGGAGTATATTAAAAAGTGAGTATATTAAAAAGTCACAAGGGATAGTTGTGATGTGCTCTTGAGGCAACAGTTCTCTTTAAAGGTTATTATTACCCATGGCTGAGGAGATTAGACATCCACGTTCCCATTTATAGATGCATGGCCTGCTTCAGTATAGTTCTCCATGATTTCAAGTAATAGTCATAGTGGACTTAAGGGATTATAATCAACTATACTTGGGGTTCTTGCCTGATTTGATAAGGTTACCCATTATTTTGAGTGCTAGTTCCCCTAATGGGTTATAATTACCTATGGCCTAGGAAGACATTCTGGCTCCCTTTCTCCAGATGCTTTCCTGGTCTATTTCATAGGACTGTGGTTTCACACCTGTGATTCATGGATTTTCTTTAATGCTTTTATCTATTGTCTTCCATGGAAGTTTCCACCCTTCATTGTCCTATCTCTACCCACTTTCTCATGGCTGATTAGCTATCTAATAACAACTGGTTTATAAAAAATGACTAAAAATTTAACAGTGGACTTGGAACCAGTGATAGTTCCCCAGCTCAATGCTTATATTTTTCTTTCTATTTATGGTCCTTTTACTTTAAAAATCTCATGATTGTGAATAAGAATAAAACTTCCATTAATAACAATTTCAACTTATGTAGTTCTTAAAGAATCAAAAATGAATTTGGGATAAATATTGGAAGTTCATTCTTTGGACTCTCCTTGTCTTCTTCCAGAAAAATCCTATGCCATAATTATAGAGCAGGATCAAAGACACAGAATGTTCTTAAAGGTCTTGCAAATAAGGATTGGGAATTTTGGATTAGGGGGTGTCTAGTCTTTGCTTTCTTTCTCCTGCAGGCTACAGAAAGCACATGAAAAAATAATGGAAGTAGAGAAATTTAGAATACTTTAATTCAAAATGCCTAGCACAGCTTAACTTTTCTTCTCCAATATGACTACCAGTCTCCCTTAAGCATTCCGAGGAAAACTGAAAAAATTAAGCTACAACTTAATGCATTACAGCTCTTACTAGACTTGCTCAACTACTCTCTGTTAATAACTTCTTTCATTTTTCAATTCCCTTTACCCATTTATATTTTAACAATCATTGAATTTGAACACTACATGAGCTGGCGATAACAACAAAAAAACCAATTATTATTTTCTATTCGTAACAATATAAAACTCTAAAGGCAAGGAGTGTTCCATTTCGTTCACCTGATTATCCCGCTTAGAATGACGGAAGTTGCATTTCTTTCTACAGTGGGACAGACATGGATGCCAGTTGCCTTGCCAGTTTAGCAAAACAGGCACAGATTACATTTTGCATGACATTCAGCAGTTGAAAGGGGCAGAAATTAGTGCTAAACCTTACAAGAAAAAAGTGATACTATTCTTAGCTTTCCTAATAGCAGACTGATTCTTCATGTTCAGAAGCTTCAGATATTTCTTAGTGGTTTCATTTCCCTTGTTCTTTTATCTGAGTTCCACAATTACTCCATTGACATTATGCTCACTTGATTCTGAGCAATGAAGCTGAAAAGCAGTTTGCTAAGTTAAGGGCTGAGGGAATAATGTATGGATAAAACCACACTGTCGTGTGTGTGTGTGTGTGTGTGTGTGTGTGTGTGTGTGTGTGTGTGTAGATGTATCTATATATCTATATATCTCTATATATCTACATGTATATAGAGATGTATATAGATGTATATAGAGAGATGTATATATAGGTATACAGATATGTATGGATGTATACATAGATATATAGATAGATATAGATAGATATAGAAATATAGATATCTCCTTCCTCTAAATAACAAGATGTGTAGGACATGTCTGTGATAGTCTGATTAAATTAACTAGATCATCAAAGGGGAAAGTAGGCTGTCAAGACTGGTGACTCTGTCTTAATTCTTCCCTAATGTTCAAGCAGGAAGATAGGATGATATTTTTATAATCTTCTTGTGAATCTGGGACAACCTTGACCAAAGAAACAGAATAAGATTGGAATTTGGAAAGTTGAAAAAAACAATATATTGGTATGATATATTACTGCTGTTTGAAACATTTTGAATGACGAAAATAATGTGCTGAAAAGTAAGTAGTTTCACTCAAAGACCTAATTATGGTAAAAATCATCTTTTGACAATTTGTCTAGGTCAGAAAATTCAGGACAAAAATTATATGATTAAAACAAAAAGAAAAAGAAAGGAAAACCAATAATTTTCAAGTCTTTATGTAACTGTTCTCCTCTTGACCTTTTGAGTATAGCTCTGAGGCATTTTTAAAAGGGACAAGTTTTCCTTTTCCTCTTTTCCCTTTCCCCTTCCCTGACCCAGAGGCAGGGAACAAGATTACCCTGAGCTATTTGTGCTCCACAGGAAGGAGATATCTGCCAGAGGATCTAGGAAGTGAGAATCTCCTGAACTAACAAGTGAATGTTAACACACCATCAGGGTGCCCTGGGACTCCCTGTCAGGGCACACCTGGAATGTGGCCTTTGAAGAGCTCCTTTAAAATCCCCGTTCTTCCTGATGGCAGAATCACAGTCTGTGGGACAGGAGTTCCCTGAGCTTCTCCTTTGCTTGCAAAGCAGTAAAACTTATTTTTCCTTTTTCTCAAAACCACGTCCTCGTTGTTGAATTGGCATCGAGGCCGAGCTTTTGGTTACAATTAGTTTGTTATAAAGAGCACAAAAGGAGGTACTTTATTAAGATAAATTTTATGCTTATGATTTCTAGCTTTGATCAAAGATCATAAACATTTAAAATGACCTAAAAGATGAACATTAAACCCATCTATCAACAAACACTTTAATTGCAGTGATTTTCAATGAAAGGTAGCAGAATATGCCACACCAAAATATGCTGCTTTGACATACTGATTATTTTGAGCTGAAGGCAATTGAGAAAACACCTGATACCACTGTTTACCGGTGACGAGTTCTGCTTCCTCAAATGTTGAAGTTTGAACACTAGAGAAGCACGCCAAGGCAAGCATTTTAAGCAGGTTTTATTTCAGGGTAGTAATACAGATTTCTTTCAGGAGGGAGAAGGGGGCCATGGCTGGTGTTCTGGAGTCCCAAGAAGTGATTGTGCCCTGCAACTCTTATAGATTAGGGTCTTCTTTGCTCTGTTCTCTCCCAGGTTATCTTTCCTTCCTGCCTGAGTGACTAGGCCCAGGAGTTGCCCGTGACATATATGGAAAAAGGTGAGCAGCAGATGGCAGGGGGAAGGCCAAAGTGATTCAGGCAGGTAAGGGCCCAGGAGGCATTAATTAGCAGCTCCTTGCCTATAGTCCTTGACAAGGGCAGGTAAATTTGGTAATCAGTGGGCTCTGGAGATTGACATTCCATTCTCCCAGGGGCAGTCTCCAACTTCCAGATGCAGATGGCTTTCATGGCCTCCATTTCCTCCTTTTGACCCCATTCCCTATTTCTACCTGTCCTTAATTCTACCTTCACTACCAGAAAAACTCTTTGGCCTCTCCCCTTTGCTAAAGGCAGGTCACACAGTTTATAAAGGTTTCCCACCTCCCCTTTAGAGCAGAAAGACAGAGTTAAATAACTGAAAAGGACTTTACACTCTTATCAACACAGAGATGGCACAGGAGGAATCTGCATAACAAGCTTCACTAGACAGTATTTATTTACCATCAGTTCTCCCATTTATTTCTCTTCCTACTATTTAGAGTCCCTAGAAATGCAAAGTTCTTTTCCTTTGTCTTGTCTCATCTCTAAAAACTTATTTGTCTTCTCCTAAGATGTTGTATAACTCCAAATCTTAACTACTTATTTGAGTTACTGATCCAGTACTCCTTTGTATATACATGATTGCATACATAATAATTTTTTTTTTTCTTGATGATCTATCTTTTGTCCTTCTAATTTACAGGATCCAGTCAATAAGCAGAAGTAGAGTAGAGGAAAAACACATTTCCTCATCTTCAGAACTATACATAAACAACTGGTCAGTTACTGATGGACAATTTAGTGTTCTGTCTGGTATAGATAAGCTGAGATTTTTTAAATTATAACAGCATTACTCAATCCTGCAAGATCCAGCTAGCATTATCCTATAAATCAGCGATATATATTCCTTAGATACATGAAAGTTCTTTTCTACTCTTAGCCATTTGCAGATCAATTTTCAGGAGTCATTCTGACTGAGCAATTTGATTGCATCTTAAGAGGTTAAAACTCCTCTGGCAAGATATGCTGATTTATTGGTTTCAAAATGGAAATAAAAATTCTAAGTGCTGGATCAGCAAAACCAAGACACTGAAAGCTAGTGACCTTCAGGACTCTCATGAGAATTCCTGTAAAGGTGGCTTGATCCCAAAATCAAAGAGAGAATTGACTATCTTAGGCTTTACACAAGCTCTGATGTTCAAAATTGCAAATCTTGGATTAGACTTTGAGCAGAAAATCTTGGTATTGTGGACTCTTTTCTGGGAGGATACTGAGTTGAACAAGTCGGGGAAGGAAGATGTACTGACACATTGACATTTTAGTCTATGCAAATGGTTCTCCTTAGAGAAAAATTTCAAAATTTGATTTTTTTAATATTATAAAACTGTAAAACATAGTAGCCCTGCTAGAGCATATGACACTCACAAAGTCATTAACATTCATCACTTGCTGAAATACCTCCTATCCTCAAAGTTCTTCCATAGACTTCACATTTCTTGCGTACTCACTTCCCTCCCCCTTTAAACATCTCATAATATGTAATTGCAAATACTATTTCATATTTCTAAAAGTCTTTTTATGTGTTTTCCATCACACCACTAGATTAGTATCTAGGTAAGTAAATATTGCTATATAATTTTGGAATACTCAAACTTTGGCTCAGTATTTTCTAAGGATTTAAAAAATAATTTTAAAACAGAGAAGGTAAGTGATATCTATGGATTTGACCATCTATTAAGGAGTTAGAAGAAACCCACCTCCTCAAGAATTCCATGCTATGTTAATGCCTGGAAGGAATCACATATCTTTTTCCACCTAAAGTAATACCTTTTTTCTTCTCCTTTATAAAATTCCTACTTAGTTCTTAAGATTCAATTCAAAAGTTAGTTCTGAGAATGTCATACACTCTTTGACTTAAATACCTCTCGCACTGCCTTCTCTGTTGTATAAAGCATTTACATGTTTTTCTTTTCCATCAAATATGAACCAATTATGGTAAAGGGATTTGTTTCATTTATTGCATTCAGTGCAATTACCACAATGTTTGATAGTTAATGGGCCTTGGGAAGGTATGTTGAGTAAACGAATGAATGTCAAACATGAACCAAAAAGAAAGAAATCAGAAAAATAGGACACTGGTCCTGATGGTGCTGGATTTAAGGGTTTCTCTGTTCTCGAGCATCAGAATAACCATACAGTAACAATAGTGCTCAAATCTAACTGAAGACAAAGCTGTATTTCTGTGCTCTAGAAGGTAAATACCCCAATTACAAAAAAAAAAAAAAAAAAAAAAAAAAAATCTGAATTATTTTGGTGCACGTATGAACATCATTTTGGAATTCCATAAAATTCATTAGTATTAGACATATGCACATTAAATATTAGAGTCTGTGCTTTTGAAAATTGTGCTGTCTAAACAGTTTTGCAAACATATTTTTATAGTTTAAAATAAAGTCCATTTGGTTATTGGTTGCTAGCCATTGATCTGTAGGATAATTAAAAGACCCAAAACAATAACCAAAAAGCAGAAGACAGTAATTCAATATATTCACTAATATATAGACTTTGGTCATTTTTCAGTTAATGCAGACTGTTGATTTGCAAAGAGATTGGGGATAGCCTCAGCAGTGCAAGTCACCTACCATTTGACAAACTTTATGCTATAAATTTTGCAACTAGCCATAAGGATTTAAAGGGACAAGTCTGGTCTTACATAGAAAATGCACTGGGATTCAGTCACATTTTCATTATGATCTTTGTAACCTGGTAAACCTTATCCTTCCTCTAAAGATAAAGGAGACAAATCTGTGAGACTGTATCAGTTGATACTTGAAAGCAACACAGCACACAAAGATCTCAACAGACATAAGATTTCAATGTGTGGACTGGGAATGTAGCTTTGTAGTGTCAGTTTAAATTTTATCCCAACAAGGGTTAATTTGCTTCAACATTTTTAATTCAATTTTGCTACTAATAGATGTTGATAAATGTTCTTATTTTTCTGTAATTGTAAGTTTATTGTGCTTTGAATGAATTAATACATTCTGTCTTAATGATCATCCTTTATTGTGTATATTTATTGATTATCTGCGAAGAGGCTGCAATAGAAGGCAGTTTCTTTTTTGAGATAATCTAAATAAAACCACAAATAAGTCATTTCATATTGATGTCTTTGTTATTTTATTTTCAGGCCTGCATTCTTACTCTTCTTTACTTTCAAGACGTGTTGAGTCAAAAAAATTAAATATACATGCACTATATAAAATAAGAATATAGAGAACTATGTACAGGACACATAGAGCTTCTTTCTTCCTTCAGAGTGACAAATGAGGAGAGAATAACCTGAACTCAGAGATTGCATAAAATAATTTATGTAAGTACAAAAGGATGGGAAGCAGACCTCAATGGATTCAGAGAAGCCTTTATTCCTTCGAGGACTGGGGCGCTGTTGGGGCCCATTACCTGGATGGGGAAAAATGGCTGTCAGTTACAGGGGGGATTTTGGTTTTATAAGGTAAAATGATGTAATCAGTGGAAGCTGTGTACATGCAGCTTTGATAGTCAGGTTAAAACTTTAATTTAGGAGTGTAGTTGTAAGAAGTTTGAAACTTATTGTCTGGGGAGATAACAGTCTAGATCCAGAGGGATGAGTACTCAAAAATTGCCCATTGTTATTTAGGACTAATTTGCCATGGGGGAAGGTCAAGGTTTAGGGCCCAGCATTCAGTATTCCCGCCAGGGCCCATTGTTATCAGAAAAGAATTCTCTGGGAGAGATTTAATGCTTGGCCTATTTTTTCCTCCCACCTTCTAAGCCACACCACCCCTCCATTTTTCTTGGGGAGCTATCTTATAGGAATATTATTTTCTATAACCCTTCAATTAGATATCCCTAAGTTTTCCTAAAGAAAGTGTACAGATAAATCATTTCTTTTTTTTTTTTTATTGTAAACAAATGGGATACATGTTGTTTCTCTGTTTGTACATGGCGTAAAGGCATCCCATTTGTGTAATCATAAATTTACATAGAGAAATGTTGTTTGATTCATTCTGTTATTTTTTCCCTTCCCCCCACCCCTCCCACCCCTCTTTACCCTCTATACAGTACTTCCTTCCTCCATACTTGCCCCCCTCCCTAACCCTAACTCTAACCCTTCCCTCCCCCCCATTATGTGTCATCCTCCACTTATTAGCGATATCATTCGTCCTTTGGCTTTTTGAGATTGGCTTATCTCACTTAGCATGATATTCTCCAATTTCATCCATTTGCCTGCAAATGTCATAATTTTATCATTCTTTATGGCTGAGTAATATTCCATAGTATATATATACCACAGTTTCTTTATCCACTCATCAATTGAAGGGCATCTAGGTTGGTTCCACAGTCTGGCTATTGTGAATTGAGCAGCTATGAACATTGATGTGGCTGTATTTCTGTAGTATGCTGATTTTAAGTCCTTTGAGTATAGGCCAAGGAGTGGGATAGCTGGGTCAAATGGTGGTTCCATTCCAAGTTTTCTAAGGAATCTCCACACTGCTTTCCAGAGTGGCTGCACTAATTTGCAGCCCCACCAGCAGTGTATGAGTGTACCTTTCTCCCCACATCCTCGCCAACACCTGTTGTTGCTCGTATTCTTGATAATCGCCATTCTAATTGGGGTGAGATGGAATCTTAGGGTGGTTTTGATTTGCATTTCTCTTATTACTAGAGATGTTGAACATTTTTCCATATGTTTGTTGATTGCTTGTAGATCTTCTTCTGTGAAGTGTCTATTCATTTTCTTAGCCCATTTGTTGACTGGACTATTTGAATTCTTGGAGTAGAGTTTTTTGAGTTCTTTATAGATTCTGGAGATTAGTGCTCTATCTGAAGTATGATTGGCAAAGATATTCTCCCACTCTGTAGGCTCTTTCTTCGCATTGCTGATAGTTTCCTTTGCTGAGAGAAAGCTTTTTAGTTTGAATCTATCCCAGTGGTTGATTCTAGCTTTTATTTCTTGTGCTATGGGAGTCCTGTTAAGGAAGTCTGGTCCTAGACCAACAAGGTGAAGATTTGGACCTACTTTTTCTTCTATAATCTGCAGGGTCTCTGGTCTGATTCCGAGGTCCTTAATCCATTTTGAGTTTAGTTTCGTGCATGGTGAGAGATATGGGTTTAGTTTCATTCTGTTGCATATGGATTTCCAATTCTCCCAGCACCATTTGTTGAAGAGGCTATCTTTTCTCCATTGCATATTTTTGGCCCCTTTTTCTAGTATGAGAAAATTGTATTTATTTGGGTTTGCGTCCGTGTCCTCTGTTCTGTACCATTGATCTACCTTTCTATTTTGGTACCAATACCATGCCGTTTTTGTTACTATTGCTTTGTAGTAGAGTTGAAGATCTGGTATTGCAATACCCCCTGTTTCACTCTTCCTGCTAAGGATTGCTTTAGCTATTCTGGGTTTCTTATTCTTCCAGATGAATTTCATAATTGCTTGCTCTATTTCTGTAAGGTACACAATTGGGATTTTAATTGGAATTGCATTGAATTTGTATAGCACTTTAGGAAGTATGGCCATTTTGACAATATTAATTCTTCCTATCCAAGAACATGGAAGATCTTTCCATCTTCTAAGGTGTTCTTTAATTTCTTTCTTTAGTGTTGTATAGTTCTCATTGTAGAGGTCTTTCACCTCTTTTGTGAGATTGATTCCCAAGTATTTTATTTTTTTCGAGGCTATTGTGAATGGGGTAGTTTTCCTAATTTCTCTTTCTGAAGATTCATCACTTATGTATAAAAATGCGTTGGATTTATGGGCATTGATCTTGTAACCTGCTACTTTACTGAAATCACTTATGAGTTCTAAGAGTTTTCTGGTGGAATTTCCAGGTTCCTCTAAATATATAATCATGTCATCAGCAAACAGGGATAGTTTGAGTTCTTCTTTTCCAATTCGTATCCCTTTAATTTCTTTGGTTTGTCTAATTGCTCTGGCCAGAGTCTCAAGAACGATGTTGAATAGAAGTGGTGAAAGAGGGCATCCCTGCCTTGTTCCAGTTTTTAGGGGGAATGCTTTCAGTTTTTCACCATTTAGAATGATATTAGCCATGGGCTTAGCATAAATAGCCTTTACAATGTTAAGGAATGTTCCCACTATCCCTATTTTTTCTAGTGTTTTGAGCATGAAGGGGTGCTGTATTTTATCAAATGCTTTTTCTGCATCTATTGAAATAATCATGTGATTCTTGACTTTAAGTCTATTAATATGGTGAATTACGTTTATTGATTTCCTGATGTTGAACCAACCTTGCATCCCTGGGATGAAACCCACTTGATCATGGTGCACTATCTTTTTAATATGTTTTTGTATGCGATTTGCTAAAATTTTGTTGAGAATTTTTGCGTCGATGTTCATTAAGGATATTGGTCTGAAATTTTCTTTCCTTGATGAGTCTCTGTCTGGTTTAGGTATCAGTGTGATATTGGCTTCATAGAATGAGTTTGGGAGGGTTCCCTCCTCTTCTATTTTATGGAATACTTTGAGAAGTATTGGAATGAGCTCTTCCTTAAAAGTTTTGTAGAACTCGGCTGAGAACCCATCTGGTCCCGGACTTTTCTTTGTTGGTAGGCTTTTGATGACTTCTTCTATTTCAGTACTTGAAATTGGTCTATTTAAATTGTTTATGTCTTCCTCATTCAGTTTAGGCAATTCATATGTCTCTAGAAACCTGTTGATGTCTTCGAAATTTTCTATTTTGTTGGAGTATAGATTTTCAAAATAGCTTCTAATTATGTTTTGTATTTCCATCCTGTCTGTTGTGATATTTCCTTGTTCATTCCGAATTTTAGTGATTTGGGTTTTCTCTCTTCTTCTCTTTGTTAGTGTGGCTAAAGGTTTATCAATTTTGTTTATTTTTTCGAAGAACCAACTATTTATTTTGTCAATTTTTTGTATTGTTTCTTTTGTTTCAATTTTATTGATTTCAGCTCTGAGTTCAACTATTTCCTGTCTTCTACTACTTTTGGTGCTGTTCTGTTCTTCTTTTTCTAAGGCTTTGAGCTGTAGTGTTAGGTTGTTTGTTTGTTGAGTTTTACTTCTTTTATTAAATGCGCTCCATGAAATAAATTTCCCTCTAAGTACTGCTTTCATAGTGTCCCAGAGATTTTGATATGATGTTTCTTTGTTCTCATTTACCTCTAAGAATTTTTTAATTTCCTTCCTAATATCTTCTGTTATCCATTCATCATATAATAGCATATTGTTTAATCTCCAGATGTTGGAATAGTTTCTGTGTTTTACTCTTTCATTTATTTCTAACTTCAATCCATTATGATCTGATAGAATACATGCTAGTGTCTCTATCTTCTTGTATTTGCTAACATTAGCTTTGTGGCAAATATATGGTCTATTTTAGAGAAGGATCCATGTGCTGCTGAGAAGAAAGTGTATTCACTCTTGGTTGGATGGAATATTCTATAAATGTCCGTTAAGTCTAAATTATTGATTGTGTTGTTGAGATCTATGGTTTCTTTGTTCAATTTTTGTCTGGAAGATCTGTCCAGTGGTGAGAGCGGCGTGTTAAAATCACCTAGTATTGTTGTGTTGTGGTCTATTTGGTTTCTGAAATTGAGAAGGATTTGTTTGACATACATAGATGAGCCACTGTTTGGGGCATAGATGTTTATGATTGTTATATCTTGCTGATTTATGCTTCCCTTAAGCAGTATGAAATGACCTTCTTTATCCCTTCTGACTAACTTTGGCTTGAAGTCCACATTATCGGAAATGAGGATGGATACTCCAGCTTTTTTGCTGAGTCCATGTGCATGGTATGTTTTTCCCCATCCTTTCACCTTTAATCTATGGGTATCTTTTTCTATGAGGTGAGTCTCTTGCAGGCAACATATTGTTGGATCTTTCTTTTTAATCCAGTCTGCCAGTCTACGTCTTTTGATTGATGAGTTCAGGCCATTAACATTCAGGGTTATTATAGAGAAATGATTTGGTTTCTCGGTCATTTGGTTCATTTTTAAAATTTTGTTTATTTATTTGTTTGACACAACTTGTTTCCTCCTTTATTTGACAATTCCTTTAGGATAATTCCTCCCTTTGCTGATTTGCTTCTTTGTTTTTCATCTCCTCCTCATGGAATATTTTGTTGAGAATGTTCTGTAATGCTGGCTTTCTTTTTGTAAATTCTTTTAGCTTTTGTTTATCATGGAAGGATTTTATTTCATCGTCAAATTTGAAAGTAAGTTTTGCTGGGTATAAGATTCTTGGTTGGCATCCATTTTCTTTCAGGGCTTGAAAAATGTTGTTCCAGGACCTTCTAGCTTTTAGGGTCTGGATTGAAAAATCTGCTGATATGCGTATTGGTTTCCCCCGAATGTAATTTGGTTCTTTTCTCTCACAGCCTTTAAAATTCTGTCTTTATTTTGTATGTTAGGTATTTTCATTATAATGTGCCTTGGTGTGGGTCTGTTGTAATTTTGTGTATTTGGAGTCCTGTAAGCCTCTTGAACTTGATTTTCCATTTCATTCTTCAGATTTGGGAAATTTTCTGATATTATTTCATTGAATAGATTGTTCATTCCTTTGGCTTGTTTCTCTAGGCCTTCCTCAATCCCAATAATTCTTAAATTTGGCCTTTTCATGATATCCCATAGTTCTTGTAGATTCTGTTCATGATTTCTTACCATCTTCTCTGTTTGTTCAACTTTGTTTTCAAGGTTAAATATTTTGTCTTCAATGTCTGAGGTTCTGTCTTCCAGGTGTTCTATCCTATTGGATATGCTTTCTATGGAGTTCTTAATTTGGTTTATTGTTTCCTTCATGTCAAGGATTTCTGTTTGGTTTTTTTTCAATATCTCTAACTCTTTATTGAAATGATCTTTTGCTTCCTGTATTTGCTCTTTTAACTGTCGATTGGTGCGATCATTCAATGCTTGCATTTGCTCTTTCATCTCATCGTTTGCTTCTCTGATCATTTTAATTATGTACATTCTGAACTCCTTTTCTGTCATTTCTTCTGCCATGTTGTCATTGGGTTTTATTGATGTAACATCTAGATTTGTTTGCAGCATTTTCTTTCCTTGTTTTCTCATATTGTTCAGATATCAGTGGACCGCTGAGATATTGCAGATTTCCTCTGTTGATTTACAATGTCCCTGAAGATTTCTATATATATCCCCTCTTAGCCTTCAGTAGGCTGAAGTCTTGGAGGAAGTTGATAATGCGGTGCTCCACAAGGAAGCTGCCTCTCTAGGAGTGGTGGCCTTCAGGTGAGGTATATTCCCTGCTAGTGGGCAGAGGTGCCTCCACTTGTTGACCAATGGTCATCCAAAGGGGACCTAGGCTGTGGGCTGAGGCAAGGCCTGTTTGGGCCTGTGTCTCTGGTTTTACCGTCCTTGTGGGGAAACCTCACCAGGCAGGGAAGACTCACCCAGTGGGGAGGTCTCGCTGGTCAGTTTCCTCCTAGAGGTTCCCCTCAATTTACAGCTACCGCCTGGGCTGGGCTGCCTTCCTCTGCAAAGTTTCCAGGGGCCCGGCCCTACCTCCTGGGCCTGGGAGCCTCACCCTTCGCAGATGAATCTCCTTAGCCTGCCCCTCCTCAGAGAATTTGCCCATAGGCCTGGAACCTTCGCTCCGCCCTAAGCCTGTCTCTGTGCGGCTCTTCCACCCAGAAGTCTCCTAGATCCTGGGACCCTGTTCTGCACCTAATCGCCTGGCTGCGTGGCCCCTCCTCTGAGCAGCCACCTGTGGCCCCGAACAATCGCTCTGAGTCCCAGAGACCCGCCACAGGCCTCTTCCTCCAGACAGCCACCCAGTATGCCGGTGCGGTCACTAGGAGTCCAAGAAACTCACTTCGTGCCTCCTCCTCCCACCAACCACCCGTAGCCCGGGGCAATCAATCACTCCGAGTCGAAGTGACCCTCCCCGTTCCTCCTCCTTCTCCAGATAACCCCCCGGGTGTTCAGGAGCAGTCCCTCTGAGTGGCTCTGAATCCACGTGACCTGCTGCACGGGTCCTCTGGGCACCGCCCGAAGCTCTGGTGCGGCCACTCAAGACCAAGCGTCCCACCACGCTTCTCCTCCAGGCAGCCCCCCTGTGTTCAGGAGCTGTCACTTTAAGACCAAACAACTCACCACTCGCCTTCTCCTCTGAGCAGCCGCCTGGAGCGCTAATGCAGTCACTGCGAGTCCAAAGGACCCGCCGCTCTCCTTCTCCTCCTTCTCCTACTCCTCCGGGCAGGCCCCAGGGCTCAGAAGTGGTCAGAGTCCAAACAGCTCGCCACGCAGCCCCTTCTCTGGCAACCGCCTGTAGCTCTGGTGTAGTCACCCGAATCCAAGCGGCCGCTCCTCTTCCTCCTCGTCCTCAGGGCAGGCCCCGGTGTTCAGAAGCGTCGTTCTGATTCCAAACAGCTCGCCGCGCAGCTTCTCCTCTGGCAACCGCCTGCAGCTCTGGTGCAGTCTCTCCGAATCCAAGTGGCCACGCTCCTCTCCTCCTCCTCAGGGCAGGCCCCGGTGTCCTGAGTCCACACAGTTCTCCCCGCCACTCCTCCCCCGGGCAGCCGCCGGAGCCCCAGTGGCTGCTCCGAGTCCCAGCGCTGTGCCGAGCGGCCTCCTCTACGGCGCTCCCAGCTATCCGAGTTCACTGCTCCAGCGGGGGGAGGGGCGTCTCGCCGGCAGTTCTACTTCACAAAGTTTCCTGCGTTCCGGGACCCCCGTCCCATCCGGGATGCCCCCCCAGGGGGTGAGAGTCACCCGGCTACTTTGAGTTGGTCCCAAGCGTCCCAATATCTCCTCTCTTGAATCCTGAGTCCTGGAGCAACACGAAATGCAGCCACCCTCTAGGCCACCATCTTGAAAACCTCGAGAGAGAGACTTTGCTTAAGAGAGAAACTTGCTATGCCTTAAAGTCCTGCATCCTGTGAACTAAGGGTACATCCACCCAAGGTGCCCTAGTGAAGCGTCTCAGTTCTCCGTTCTGTGATCTGCCCTCCGCTGCTGCCCCTACTCGCTGCTGTGCCCTTTCTTCTGGCTTTTTTGCTAATGGCTGCTGTGGCGTGTCTTCTCTGGCTACTGCCGTGCTGCGTGTCTTCTGCTGCTGCTTTTCTTCTGCTAATGGCTGCTGTCCATGTTTTTCCCTCTGGTTGCTTCTAATGGCTGCCGTGGCGTGTCTTCTTCTGCTGTTTTTCTGCTAATGGCTGCTGTCCGTGATTTTCCCTCTGGCTGCTGCCACGCGTGTGTCTTCTTATACTAGCTTTTCTGGTAATGGCTGCTGTGTGTCCCTACTCACTCCGCCTACGCTTCCAGATAAATCATTTCTAAAATTTGTTTTAGGCTTATCTTCATTTCCTCCAATCTTTCTACTCTCAGAAGCACCTAAAAAGCCCCTGCACTGCAACCAGATTCCTCATTGTTAGTTAGCTCCTCCCACTTGCTGGCCAGGCATGCCAGGTTCTCAGGTTAACACATTGTCTAAGACACAACCCCTAAAATATATATGGTATGTCTTTTCCCATGAGTCCTGGCCACTATCCTAGCATTTTCTATTAAGGGAGGCTACAGTCTAACAGGTGCAAAAGATAGACTCAAATTAAAAAAAAAAAAAAAAAAAGAATAAAAGTGAGGGTTTGGACTGTTGATAATAATGAGAAAAAAGTCATTGTCTAGCAAAAAGATACTCTTGCTTTGATACCTCCAAAGTCTTGCCTCTTTATCTTGTTTTTCTAGTTCTGCTTTCTTAAGCTTCTATCTATATATTGCTCTTATAAACATCACAATGAATTCCCCTTCATACTTTTAAAGACTTTATAAAATAATATATTTCCTACACTGAGTCCAATACTGTTATGACACAATTTCTCACATGGATGAGAAGTGGAAGTCATCAAGTGATTCAGGGAACTTCCTGCCAGGGTAAGAAGCAAGATGAGTGGGTGGTGTCAAGTCGAACAGCTATAGCAGCACTTGCATTTAATAGAACATATAAGATCTTTGCTTTATGACTACATGTATATAATCACAGGTTTTTTTTGTTGTTGTTTTTTTTTTTTTTTTTGATGTTGAAACAGAGCTGAGGCTGATTAAGTGCAGTGAGCAATAGATAGGAGCAACAAATATCTATAAATGTGCCCACCTGAGTGTGATCAAAATTGCTTAGGTTAACTTGGTGTCTGAAAGCAAATGTTTGGGTTGGAAAAATGGTGATAATATCAGACAGAAAAAAAATTTTAAATGGTTTTTGTGTATCAATTTATCTTTCCTTCCTCCTTCCTTCCTGTCTTTCCCTCCCTTCCTGTTTTCCTTCCATCTTTTTCTCCTTCTTTCCTCCTTCGTATAGCCAACCTATCCTTTCCATGATTTTTCTCTGTGCTAGAAATTGCATATGCAGACAGAACTCAGTCTGTAAGGAATTGGAGGCCATAGATAAAAGTAGATAGTAATCAACAAGAGAACTAGATGTATAATTATAAATTTTAATGAAAGTTGTAAATGATAAGAAGAGGGTTCTATAATAAGATGAGGATGCCTAAGTGAGTTTATCACAGCAGCATTACACAGTAGTTAAGAACTCATCCTTTAAAGTCTATGGAAGTTTTGTTTCTCCCATTTTCAAACTTTGGGATATAGAAAAAAATAATTAATTTTGTGTGCATCAATTCATTCATAAAATGAAAATAATACAGTATTTGCTTCTTCATTGAGGAAGCATCCTTTTTCCTTAAGAATAAAATAATTAATATGTAATTAATCAAGCAGTGACTAAGAAGATGGTATTTCTTCATGAAAATTAGCTACCTTAACTTGAATGATCACAGAAGGTCTTCATAACACATTGACATGCACATTCTATTGATGATATTAGGAATATTTTATTTAATAATCTGTATTTATCCCAGTGCATTTCACAAAATGGAGAAGAGTTTAAATTTGTCAATGTTTTTTTCTTAATAGGGAAATTTAACTTTCACATGTGGCTCTTCAATGATTCACATGAAATTTTGATGATAATTTTATTATTTACTTATTTATTTTAATTTTTACTTTTTGTGGTGCTGAAGATTTAATCATGTCCTTGTACATCCTAGGCAAGCAATCTATCACTGAGCCAAATCCCAGCCAAGATAATTTTGTTTTTAATTGTGACAAGTTAACATAATTCTCAATGAGAAAATTGATTGAATCTGTGTTTTGGAATAAAAATCTTTTCTTACCAACATAGCAGAGAATAAATATCATGGCATCATTTGTTATAATACAAATTCATAATTGTTCTCCCCAAGTTAATTTGTTATCATATAGAATTTGCATTATGGAAACCTGACCCATGGGGAGAATGTGTTTATTTGAAAGTATTCAATAAATGTAGAACTTCAAGAACCATTTATTCAGAAAGTGACAAGTAGGGCCTTTCAGCAGCCTCTCACACAAGATTTGAAATTCACTGTCAGTCGGAGTTTGATGCAAAGAGGTAGGCCATTTAAATCATTTATTCTAGAACCCTAACTTTGCTCTGCTGAGAGTCTTTATCTACCAATTGTCTCAAATGAGATTTCCTCAATATTTCCCATTCTCCACATCAGGTATTGTTAGTTTGAATGTGAGGTGCCCCCCAAAAGCTCACGTGTGAGACAATTCAAGAAGTTTCAGAGGAGAAATGATTGGGTTGTAATGGTCTTAACCCAATCAGTGATTTAATGTAAGATAGGGATTAACTGAGTGGTAACTGAAGTGGTAGGGTGTAGCTAGAGGAGGTGGGGATTGAGGCATGGCTTTGGATATATAATTATATCTGGTGAGTGGAGTGTCTGCTTCCTGATCACAGTATGAGCTGCTTCCCTCTGCCACACTATTCTGCTATGATGTCTTTCCTCATCTTGAACCCTGAGAAATGGAGCCTGCTGTCTATGGATTGAGACCTCTGAAACTGTCAGCCTTCAAATGAACTTTTCCTCTTCTACAATTGTTCTGGTTGGGTTCTTTAGTCACAGTGGTGAAAAAGCTGACTAAAACACCTCCCTTACCGCTTGCTGGAAGTATATCATTCACCTGGAGGTTCAGTGGAAGCAGTGTTTACTCTCAGCATATCTACAGTTTTTTCCCTTCCAAGGGACTCAGAATCTGTGTTTGTTTTGCTTTGAATTTTGATTTGTATCCACCCTAACTTCGTACATTAGCAATTGTTTGTGTAGGGAACAATCATTTAAACGTGTTCGTGGATTTATTTATTTATTTATTTATTTTGTTGAAGTTAATTGCAAGACAAATATATGTCTGGCAAAAGGAATGTGCTTAGTAATTTCAGAGAAAGATGAGAGGAAGATTTACACATTAATAAAAGAATTTCAGAAAAGCAGGGACCATATTTTTTTATCCCTTACACCACCTAGTATCTGTCACTTGATGGTCTACAGGTTTATGCTACAAAACAGTTGGTTTAAACATTGTGGCATTCGATTCACTCTCTTCAGTCTGCGGGCCATTGCCTTTTACAAGGGACTAAATAAAGGGAAATTTGTTGACAATAGTACTGATGGTAGTACTGTTTAAATACTTACTGCATTCTGTCCGTTAAAACTAAAGAGAAAAACAAATCAAACAAAAAAATTGCAATTGACTATAGGTCATTTTGGGGTTCTTTTTTCCTCTCTTACTCCCTCTCTGCCTCCCTTCCTTTTTTTCTTTCTTTTTATTTCTACCTGCAAACTACATTGTTGATTTTTATACCTAAGAGAGATGCTCTTTTAGGGTCAGTATAACTAAGATTTGAGTAGCAAAGAGCAAATATTAACAAATATCGAAGTCTAGGTCAGAGTGTCATGTGTTAAAAATCAAGTCGCTTTGAAATAAAGTATTTCTAAAATAGACTTAAATGAAACAAACCCTGCCCTGGCCTATTTTTTCCCTTTGGTGGTAGACGATAATACCCTCACGCTCTCTACCTACTAACATGTCCTTAATAGAAGGCCGAACCACACTCCTTGTCAACTAACAAGAACAGAGCTTTGAGTAGAGAATCACATTACACCCTGAAGACCTTCCTCTCATAGAACACTTAGGGGGTTTGGTGGTATCATTACTTCATTCATTTATTCCTTAAAAAAATCTTGAATGATCGAGTCATGAATGAGACAAAGTCCTTCAGTTTTTGTAGGTATTGAAGGAACCATAAAATAAGTAAATGCATAATTTCAGCTTCTGATATACCAAGGAGAAAAAAAAGAAGAGTTATGGAGATAGAGAAAAAATGACCTGCAGAGCTTTAATATGGCTGTGATGATCATGGAAGGACTTTCTGAATAGGTGATTGTGATGGCTCTTCTGACATATCAGATTAGTTTTACTATGATCCCTAGTTGTTTATTCAAACAATAGTCTACAAGGTCCTGTGAAGAAAATGTGCAAATATAATTAAAGTCACTAATCCATGAATTTTAAATAAGAATGACTATTATGGATGGAGTTGACTTAATTAGTGAGGCCTTTACAATAAGGAATAGGAGCAGCTCTGCCTAAGGTAACAGCGTCATTCCTGTGGAGATTCAGTTCTCATAGTCTCCCCTTCCTGATGACCTGATGTGTACACTTGAAAAGCCACCCCACAACTACATAGGCTCTATCCTTAAAATAACATCTGATGACAATATTAGTCTGGAGGTATTGAGTAGGTACAGAATGTCAAATCTCCAAAGAGTATTACAGGGTTTTTATGTAACTAGCAATGAGAAATGTCCGTGGTGTATTAGTGTTTTGGACAACAACTAAAGTTTATTTCTCACAGTTTTAAAGACTGAGAAGTTTACAATCAAGGCACCAACAGATTTAATGTCAGTAAGGTCCTATTTCCTGGTTTATAGAATGGTGTCTTATTTCTGTGTCTTCATGTACTAGTCTCATTTGCATTACAATAATGAAATACTGTGGTTCTGGGAAACTTTACCAAAAAAAAAAAAAAAAGATTTAGTCTGACTCATAGTTCTGGTTCAAGGTCATGGTATTGCATCTGATGATGGCTTTCTTGCTGGCACAGAGAATGAGATACTATGTATTACTATAGTTAGGATCTGGAACATTCCCTAAAAGTTGATGTGTTGAAAGCTTTGTTCCTAATTAGTGTTATTGGGAGATGGTGGAAACTTTAAGAGATGAGTCTAATGAGAGGTCTTTGGATACTGGGGACTTGTCCTAGAAAGGGATTGTGGTAACTTCCTCTATCATTTGCTTCTTGTCCATGAGTTGAGCAGTTTTACTCTGACACATACTTCTGCAATGATGTGCCACCACAGGCCCAACCCAAGGAGTTCAAACAGCTCCTTTAGACTTATTTTATAAAGGCACTAATTTCATTTATGAAGGCTGTCCCCCTCCTGATCTAATCCCAACACGAAGTCTCCATTCATAATACCATCACCTTGAAAGCAGGGATTTCAATGTAAATTTGAGGGGAGACACAAACCCTTAGACCATAGCAGTGTCATCTTAAATAAGAGGAAGAAATTATTGTCTGCAAGTACTAACGACTACTCAGGCCAGAGTAGTATCTATTTGTGGAAAAGAA
Organism: Sciurus vulgaris; assembly: GCF_902686455.1. Lineage (NCBI taxonomy): Eukaryota > Metazoa > Chordata > Mammalia > Rodentia > Sciuridae > Sciurus > Sciurus vulgaris. The sequence continues at coordinate 62,601,701 of NC_136469.1, forward strand.
TGCCATAAGTAGTTGCTTAGAGAGCTTCAGGTGGAGCTGTATATACAGGTAAGTGGACTTGGTTTCTTACACAGATTATAGAGACAAAATTAATGCTAAAAACGTGGCTGTGCAGAGAGCTCAGAGTGATCTGTCTGCCTTAAAGTGGATGTATTTTGCTGGAGCTGTTCCTAGAGTTAACTGTGAAAGACAGAAGTCTACCCTCTCAGCCCCAAGACAGTTTTGTTAGTATCTTCTTTGTGCATTGCAAAATGTACCTACCTCACCCTGGAATACCTGGCCATGGGCTCATTCAAGCCTACATGGGTTCTACCGCAGGACTAGACATTTTTATCCATTTAATAACTAAAAAAGAGTCTTCCTTCTGCTTTATTACTCAACTCAAATCAATCTCGGAGTCCTTTAACAGCACTTGAGATTGTTACTTCTCCTTCAAGTTTGTCATTTCCTGTCTTCCCATTCAGACTACTCTCATTTGTCCTTGGTATTATCACAAATTTGCAGCAACATCTAAACTTGTCTCTCTGTCTTCAGTTTTCAACTCTCTAATCCCTTTTCATTATCTATAGCCAAAATTGTAGTTCTAAAGTGCAAAACGAATGCTATCAATTTAAGACCTTAATAGTTCTCCAATGCTTCCAGGAGAAAGTTCAGCCTCTTGACCTAGCTTTCAGTGCCCTCTTGACCTGCCTTTGAGTATTTCCTAGTCCTCATCTATCCTTTTTGCCACTTCTGACCTAGAGCCATCACTGAGCTGTATGTACAACTGATATTTCTCCAATACATCAAGCTGTGTGAACAACTGCATGTGCTTTGCTCCTTACCTGGAACTTGAAACCTCCTGCTACTGGATCTGTAGGTCTCAGCCTAGATGCCACTTCCTCTGAGAAGTTCTCCCTGACACCATGTGGGATGACCTGTCTCTGCTTCCAGAGCTCCTCACACTTATTCCAGTCATAATCCATATCAATTAGGCTGGAAGTGCACTGTTTTCATGTCTGTATCTTCTACTGGATCACATTTCTTGACAGAAACTTGTTCTCTTTCCCTCACTATTGGCTTATGAGGGGCTAGCATAATGGGAGACACACATGACAAGGTCAGGGCAAAGCATGATGAGTGAGAGGAAAGCTTTGGCTAAAGATGATAAAGAGCAGTTCTGATAATGTTTGAGACGTCTTCCACCCACCCACCCACAAAAGCCTCTCTAGGGAGGTTTATGAATGTAAATGATTATGGTCCTTTCTCTTGGCTTCAGGAAGAACTTTTAAAAATAGATTTAGGAACAATTTGTAAACAGATACTATGTTAGATCCCTTTTAAATAAGGGCCTATGGAACATTCGGGTGAAGGTGATTTTATGCGGTGGACAGATTAGGTCTCCCTACCAGCTGACTTTTGTTCTAGTTCCACTATTGCTCTCTCCCAGTACCACTGTTGGCATCTCTTCATCAGACCACCCAGGCAAATGCAGGTATGCCTGAGCCCTGATGGGCTACAGATCCAGTAGCAGGAGGTTTCAAGTTCCAGGTAAGGAGCAAAGCACATGTCTTTTCTAGGGCTTACTCCACCTGTTACTAATTATGGGCTAGCGCTGAAGCCCCTATTTAGGTACTAAACAAAACATAACATTCTATTAGATTCAAGGTGGTTTTGTTTTCAAATTGCATATGAAAGACTCTAGGGACATTGAGACCCACCTGCCAGGGTATTTATGTTCTTTATATTCACTGAAAAATAGGTTTTGAGCCTATATTATATTCTGGGCTCTGGGGATATAGCAGTAAATAAGACAAGACAAATAATTGTTCTGTCAATTATAAACTAGAAGGAGAAGCATGTGCTAAATGAGTAAAAGTGTAAGCTGGCCATGGAAGGAGGGTAGCAGTGCCACAGGTGTACATTTGGGGGTTTGGGAAGGCTTCAGGAATTGACATGTAGACTGTGAAGACGAAAGGATGTGCACTGACTAGTTAAGGACTGAGGTTTACTAGAAGGCTCTGCTTTCACAAGGCCTAATAAAGAAATCCTCACCCCTGCTATGGGCTGAGTGCCTTCCCTTACTGGTGGTGGGGTCACAGTCCCTCGAATGCTGGACTTTATTACTGCTGGAGTGGTGAAAGCAGCTGCTAGGGAAGCTTCAAATCATGCTGAACTTCCAAGGAAACTTAGTGAATGGAAACTTCTGTGGCCAAGGTGAAGACTGATAAAAGCGGGGGGCTTCCACCTACATTTTAGCCCACTCGTCACACCCTGAGACCACTACTCAGGGTGAGATGGCTGTTGTCACTAGCACCAGCCATTGCATAGAGTTACCCAAGGTGAGATCAGTACCATAAAACTGCATCAAGGAAAACTCCTCGTTCTATATTGATTTGCTTCATTGTCCTTGAATCCCACAGAAAGTATTACGTGAACCATCCTCTAAGTTCTTTTCCTCTTTTAATTGAAGACGTCCCTGAGAGGACTAAGTGAGGGGCCCATGGAGATGTGAACAGATCACGGACTTCTCTGCAGTCTTCCTCATATGCAACATCAACCTTCATTCGACCACTGAACACAGTAATGGATCAAGGTTTTGAGACTGGCACTCTTCGCTTAGGATTTATGAGGATGCTTGAATTGTACTCAAGTAATACTAAGCTCCTATGAGCTGCACAGAAAATTTTTAGTGCTGTAATCGTCATATGTCAAAGAAGCAAATAGTCAAAGCTCTACTGATGGAGGACAAGTTGTTATTCAGTGATAATCATGATACATAGATATCTTAATTTAGATGCATGGAATAGACATTCAATGATTACAAAGATTTTTTTTTTTTTAAATCAAGCAATGTTATACATTCAGAAATATCTTAGAAATTGCTTTTTTTGGCACCTGCAACTGCATTTCTACTGAGTAAATTCAATCTATAAAATGGTGAAGCATTTATGAATTAATTTAGAGATTTTCATATACTAATGAGCCAAATATATCTGATGTCAGAGTTATTATTATTATCCCCATTATTATTATTTTCAGTGTTGGGGATTGAACTCACGCTAGATAAATAGTCTACTACTGAGCTACACCCCAGTCCCACAGTCATTATTATTTAGAAATATTTATATCTGATTGGATCATTGGAAATTTTGTCATACTAATCTGAAATGACAGTCACAGTTAAAACTATTCATTCCTAAATTTTTCCTGCATTAATGTCATGATAACGCTTCCTCTCTCTGAAAGAGTAATATGAAAATTCATTAATTTTGTTTTTCTGAAGTACTGTCTTTCATAAAGAATAGTTTAAAGAATAGTTTGAAATCAGCTTTTTATTGCCACTTCTGAGATGTAACATCTTTCTGAGGAAGAGTTCAATTTTTCTGAACTTTTATCTTAAAAGAAAACCATGTATCAGGCACAGAAAAGGTTATTCCTGACCCAAATCTCTCTTTAGTGGAAGGCCAGGACACTGTCAGGTGGACTATACAAATAGTCTCTTGATTAAACTGAAGCAATGGGTAAGCTGAGTAATTGACTTTATATCTCATAAACCTATGGGTCTCCACAGTTGCTGTGTTATAACCTTATACTTTCTTTATCAGCACTACTGAGCTCTTATATTCTTTTTGGATTGACTAATATTGGCTATAGTCCAGAAGGTTGGATAAGAAATATTTACCATTGTATCCTGAATCCAACTCCCATCACAAATACTACCAAATTTAATCACAAATCACTCCATTTTTTGCTTAATAAATTTCCCATGCTAATTATTTTAAATCATTTTTCCAGTTACTGTTTTGTTTTCTTTGCAGATGTTTCACAATAGGATCAATTCCAGACTTTTAACAATCTGATTCATGACCCTTTGTTCTTACTGCCTTAATTAAATCACTCAGTAAAAAATCCAGATCTACATTTTGGCATCATCTGAGTTTCTGTGTGTGTGTAGTGTGTGTGTGTGTGTGTGTGTGTGTGTGTGTGTGTGTGTGTGAATGCATTAGGTGCTGTGAGGAAAACAGTGATGTGATTCATGAAATGATAGTGAATTAAAAGTCAAGGCATTGTTTTATCTCTTCAGATTGTTCAGGGCAACAAATATAAGACAATAATAAAAGAAAAATAATATGTTTATCTGAAGGAATCTGTTTGTCTATATTCTTCATAACTTTGTGATTAAACCATTCAACTTGGCTTGAAGAACAGACCAAAGAAGTAGGAGGAAGATAAAAAGGAGGTTGCAATTAAGCATAAGGCTACTGATCTATTTCATGGAATCCTTAGGAACTGAATCTGGTTATTTATTTCTTATTGTCTGAACTTAGATTTTTTCTGTCTTTCTGTGTCTTGAGAAGTTGTAGTCTTTGTTTTTTTTATTATGTTTGCTTCATTCCCTTCTCCTTTTTCCTGAAACCAGCTTTATCTTAATTCACAAAAAGTCTAGCTAGCAAAAGATAACAAGACTTTAGAATCTACTCACACATCCTAATGTTGCAGGGCGGGGGTCTGAGGCAGAGCTGGGGCAGCCACACCAGTCTTTTCTCACCAGTTTTTGTGATCATTCCAGAGAGATTTCAGACATGTCACTCAGAGTAACAGGCACGAATTTATTAGAAGAGATAGGAAAAGTGAGAAGGGGGACATGCTCAAGGGAGGGAGTGGGTCCTTTCAGGGAGGGGAGGAATACCGCACTCCTCTTGTTTTGTAGTTTTTTAAAATTATTTTTTGTTTTAATTAGTTATATATGACAGTAGAATCCACTTTATACTCCATAAATAATGGAGTATAATTTCTCATTCTTCTGGTTATACATGATGTAGAATGCCACTGGTTATATAGCTAAATATGTACATAGGGTAAAAATGTCTGATTCATATACCAGAGACCCTGCACCGTATAGAAGAAAAAGTAGGTTCAAATCTTAATCATGTCAGCTTAGGACCAGACTTTCTTAACAACACTCCCAAAGCACAAGAAATAAAAGCAAGAATCAATAATTGGGATAGATTCAAATTACAAAGCTTTCTCTCAGCAAAGGAAACTATCAACAATGTGAAAAGAGAGCCTACAGAGTGGGAGAAAATCTTTGCCACACATACTTCAAATAGAGCACTAATCTCCGGAATCTATAAAGAACTCAAAAAACTCTACACCAAGAATACAAACAACCCAATCAACAAATGGGCTAAGGAAATGAACAGACACTTCACAGAAGAAGATCTATAAGCAATCATCAAACATACGAAAAAATGTTCAACATCTCTAGTAATAAGAGAAATGAAAATCAAAACTACATTAAGATTCCATCTCACCCCAATTAGAATGGCGATTATCAAGAATACAAACAACAATAGGTATTGGCAAGGATATGGGGAAAAAGGTACACTCATACATTGCTGGTGGGGTTGCAAATTAGCGCAGCCACTCTGGAAAGCAGTGTGGAGGTTCCTTAGAAAACTTGGAATAGAACCACCATCTGACCCAGCTATCCCACTCCTTGGCTTATACCCAAAAGACTTAAAATCAGTATACTACAGAGATGCAGCCACATCAATGTTCATAGCTCCTCAATTCACAATAACTAGATTGTGGAACCAACCTAGATGCCCTTCAACAGATGAATGGATAAAGAAACTGTGGTATATATACACAATGGAATATTACTCAGCCATAAAGAAGAATAAAATTATGACATTTGCAGGGAAATGAATGCAGTTGGAGAATATCATACTGAGATAAACCAATCCCCAAAAATCAAAGGCCAAATGATCTCTCTGATAAGTGGATGACGATACATAATGGGGAGTGGGAGGGAGGCAAGTATGCGGGAAGGTTGGATTGTATAGAGGAAAAAGAGGGGTGGGGAGGGGGTGTTGGGAAAGAAAAATAACAGAATGAGACAAACATCACGACCCTATGGACATGTATGGTTACACAAATGGCGCAACTCTACTTCACATACAACCAGAGAAAAAACAGTTGTACCCCATTTGTGTACAATGAATCAAATTTTTTAAAAATGTGTGATTCATTTGACTATCCTTCCTACCCCAGTACCCTCCACTTCACTCCCCTCTACCTAATCTAGAACCAACCTAGGTACCCTTCAACAGATGACTGGATTTAAAAAATGTGTATTTTTATGGTGGAATATTATTCAACCCTAAAGAATAAAGTTCTGTCATTTGGCAGTAAATGGATGGGGCTGGAGAATATCATGCTAAGTGAAATAAGCCAATCCCCCAAAACCAAAGGCAGAATGTTTTTTCTAATATGTGGATGCCAATTCCCAGGCATCCACAGGGCTAGGGAAGAATAGAGTGTCCTCCAGTTTTATTGGTGGTCCTAGGGAAAATTTTAGAGACTAAATCCACGTCCACCTCTTGAGTTTTGACTGACTCATCAGACTTCGAAGTTCCCACATACATGGTAAAGGTCTAAGGCAATTCTGGATCAGTTTAGTCCATGTTGACTGGTTATAATAGAAATTGTTCTTATACATTTTATCATTAGGAGTAATTATCCTTGTCTCTTTAAGTTCTGAAAAGACATTTGCTGTCATCAGCATGAATGCATGGAACCAGTTAATAAACACGCAAGTTAACCGAACTGAATAGCCCAGAATAAGGGCATTCACACTTGGACTACATTCTAGGCAGTTCTGGAGCTGAGTTGTCAAAGGACTCAACCACTTATCAAAATACCCCAAGAATTAATTTTATCTATTAAGTCATCTTTTCTTGCCTTATATTCACATAAAATTTCTGGCAAATTTTTCTGATAGCTATGCTCCAACATAAAGCTGAAATGAGGTGATTTGAAAATGTCCAGACTATATTTCTCAATTTCATCCAGACTAAGGATGATCGGGCTCTATAGGCCGAAAACCAGGTTGCACTTTTAATAAACTATGAACAGCACACATGAGTAGAGTTTGCTGTACTAATCAAATAAAAGACATAAAATGTTAATGAAACATTTAATGGCCTACATAATCATTATTGTACTGCATAGTAATTAGGTATAAAATTGTAAGCAACTCACATGAAAGTCAATAATTGTAATGCTTTTTGTGACAGTTTGAATTCATACTGGGTTTGACAGACCGTTTTCATAGTGACATGATAAGAGTCTACTCAAGCAGTTTTGGGAGTTCTGGTCATTCAAAGGATAAAAACAATTTATAGTTGAAAGGAAAGAAGGAAGATGCAAAAATGGAATATGGGAAGCATATTGAAATGTATTAATGTGTTCATACATAACACTTAAATGAAAGATATATTGCTTGTTATTAATTTTTTTTAATTTAAACACTATTTTTAAGTTACTTTCCCAGAATATAATAAGATTAATTTGGCACTTTTCCCCAACTACATATACTTTTCCCTTTCTCAATCTGTTTCTTCCTTTCACACACAAAATAATAACTTACATGGTGGATTCTCCCTTATGTTCATTTTCCAATGGTGTCCCTCTTCAAATCATCAACTCAATATTTCCCCAATTTTCCAAATGCTTTCACTTCTTAAGGAAATAAAGAAAAGGACAGACTTGTACCACAGAAACAAAATGGCAGCCTGGACAACCATTATAGTCGAATCAGAAAGTTATGAATGGAGGTATTATGTTGGAGTTGAGGTAAATGATAAAATTTCAGGTTAAGGGGAAAGTATGAACCTTAAAGGGGAGAGAGACATAGCTCACAAAATACCCTAGGGATAGATTTGAGCAGGGTAGGAGCAGAAGGGTCATGAAGTAGGTCTTCATACCACTGCTCTGGTAACAAACATATCCTAAGGCAATTAGATTAAAGTTGCTGGTGACACCCAAATAATCTGTTCCTGTGATGTTTTATTCATTTTATTTATTTTTTTGTTCCTGTGATTTAAAAGAAGATAATCTTGAAAAACAATTTCAGAGACTGGGATGAAAATCAGCAACACTCCATGATCTTTCTTCCTGTGCCACTCTTGGCTTCCTGAAATGACTAAGGAAAGGTTTGCACAGGAATCAACCACCTTCAGTGTGGTGTCTGCCCGTGAATGCTTGATCAGTGGAAAGCTGAGCAGAAGCTTCTTCTCATACTGGTTGTCAAACCAGTATAAGTTTCTTGCTTTCTCCTGGGCAATCATCTCATGGTGGCTGCTTCCAAGAGTTTGGTTCTTTTCATTTATCTTCACCTAAGATTCAGCCAAAGGAACTGGGCAGCGAAAGAATAATTAAAATACAAGTGTTACCACATAAGCACATAAAGAAAAAAAAATAGTACCATCTTTCCTATGCCCCTTTACTTGTTCCCAGTCTTATTTTAGCAGTCTCCATTCTTACATTTAAGAAGATGACTAAAGGTAACGTGGAGAACTATTTTCCCCTCACTCATGTCAGAACCCTGCTGCTGAGAGGAAGTTGGTGGAAGCCTCCACTGTGTCTTAAATCAAGAACAGCACAGCAGTTTGAGATCAGAGGTAACAGATGGATGTTTTCTCAGAAGCAAGGAATTCTCAGTGTTCACCTTTAATGTGCATGCAGTAACACTAGAGAGTCACATGTTTACCTGCTCCAACTTTTCTCCCTACTGTGTCAATCTGCTTTCAACTGCATTTCCCTGGACGAAGTTGGGCAATCTCTCCTCCTGTCAGCTTTGGCCTAATGCTCTCAGCATCTTCCACCCTAGAGCCATTACCTCCTCAGCAGTGAATGCTCTATACCTAGTCCATATGTGTTTTTTCCTTTCTCCAGTATGTATTTAAGAAAAGAAAAACACAAAGGTTCTAGGCTTCCAACTATATTTATGATCCTGCTAATTCAAGCCATTTTACAAAAAAGCTTGTTAAAATATAAGATAATTTCAAAACATATTTGATTCCTTTTGCACAGAATATTAATTGCATGTGAAGAAAACATGGAGGCTGACTGAATGGTTCCCCTTTTTCGAAGACACTATGTTGAAAGTTAAGTACTTCCAAATTTATGGCCCCTTTCATCTTTAGTCAGTGCAAATATCTCATAAGTTTTATTTTTCTTTTTTCTCAGAAGAGCCTATTTCAATTTATACTTTCTCCAACATAAGTCCCTCCTACTGTTTGCTATTTATCTCTGGATATCTATGAATCTTTGAAAATTATATATGTAATTAAATAACAAGTGCTGAGCAGAATGTGGAGAAAAGGGGAAATTTGTATAGTATTGGTAGAAATATAAGTTAAGTATAGCCATTATGGAAAACAGCATGGAGATTACTAAAAAAATAAAATAAAATAAAATAGTACTACCAAATGATCCAGCAATCCCAGTGCTGAATATATACACATAGGATCTGAAATCAGTGCATTGAAGAGATATCTGTACTCCCATGTTCATTATGGCATTATTCAAGATAGGCAAAACATGGAATCAAACTAAGTGTCCACCAACTAATGAATGGATAAAGATGTTGTAATATGTGTGTGTGTGTGTACACAAAAGGATATTATCAACCTTTAAAAGAAGCAAATTCTATCATTTGTGACAATACTGTGAACTTGCAGGGAATAATTCACAGAAAGACAAATATCACATCATCTCATTTATAATGTAGAATCTTAAAAACTCAGATTCACAGAAGCATAGAGTATAAGGGTAGTTACTCCAGCCAGGAGTGGGTGTGGGAAGGGAGGCATGTTGATTAAAGTATACCGTATACCGTGTTTCGGTTAGACAAGAGAAAAGGTTCTCAGATATATTGTATAACGTGGTAACTATAGTCAGTAATAGTATTTTGTATATTTCAAATTGCTAAATTAATAAATTTCAAATATTCTCACCACAAAACTGACAGTTTTTTGAGGTGATAGACATGTTAATTAACCTGGTTTAAATATTCCACAATGTAAACATGGAATTTTTTTTTTTTTAAATGATGCTGGGGATGGAACCCAGGCCTTCACACGAAAGAGGCAAAAGCTCTACCACAGGTGCTACTCCCAGGACCATGTCCAAAAATAACTTTGTACCATGTACATATATGCAACTATAATTTTTCAAATTTACAGTAAGATAAAATCACATTAAAAATTAAAAATATCTAAAATATTAAAATTATGTAAACTACTGCTTTAATGTAAGTAGGTTAAATTTACTCTAATTGGATTGTACTAGAGACTGGAGAGTATTTTCCATTTGTGGAAAGTTGATGGCATATGTTTAAGGTTTATCAGAATGACTGCATCATGCTTCAGATGGTTCAGGTTTTTTCATCCATTGCACCTCATTCACTTCTGTAAGTTCTCTATTTAGACACTTCAATTACTTGCAACTCCCTGTTGTTAGAAAGCAATATAAACAACAACAAAGTGCTTACATTGCCTCTGTGTCCTAGTTCTCTGAAGCATGAAACCAGAAGTGAACTTCTGGGTGGAGTCCAGCTCATTAGTTCTACTAATTCTCAAAATGGCTGCACTAGCCTACATCCCCATTTGAAATGCTTCAGTGTGACCGGTGCCCAACCTCTCAATAATATTTGGTTTTGCCCAATTTTCCAATATTTTGCTAAAATAACATTTTAAAAATGAATTTTCATTATTGTTTTAACTTCATTTCTCACTTCATAATGAGGTTAAAACTATTTTCTTGTATTTTGGGTTTCCCCTTTGGTCTCTATTATTAACCATATTAGCTTTCCTATCTTTTTAATTAACCTATGTTCCTTAAGTGTATATTGAAAATTTTACTCATGCATTCTTTTAGTTCAATATTCTCTTCCTAGTCTGTCAACTAACTTTCTGTAGATTTTACCCATAGTTTCTTAAATGCCTTTCTTTTGTCATTTTGACATCCTCAGATTCTCATTATTCATTAAAGTCTAGCTGAAATGTATTTTTCTCATTAAACATATTTTTTATTATTCCAATATCATTATATTCATATATCATTCATTGTCTTTATCATGTGTCACTCACAACATATTCTTTGGAATATTATATATACTTTTATGATACCTCAAATAGTATAAACTGTGCTGAATATATTTTCATATTTCAGGATGTATTTGTGCTTAACACAGTGTTCAGAACATAGCTGCCTTTTATTGATCAGATATTTTTGTCAAGGTCTTCAATATGTGGTTGCCATCACAGAACAAGCATGTGTTCCGTGATTCATTTGTTAGTGTATTTTATTTGCTTATAAAGTTTCGACAAGGTTTTATTATAGTTTCACAATCAATGTAGCAATAAAAGCTAATAGAAGACTAAGCAAATGTTCTTATTAATAAAGCTTACATGCTTATTGCAAACACATCAAGAGATTCTTAGTCCTATTATATTGAAAGTATTGATTTATCATGAACTTTTTATTTTGATTGCTTACCAGCTATTTAGCTCAAATTGTCCATAAACATTGCTGTTAATTTTATAGCAAAAGTTGTCTAAAACAGTGATACATATATAAATTGCTTCCTGATACACATTCAGCCAGTGGCATACACTGCACTCTGACCAGTTTCCATGGTGTCCTTTCCCATGGTTACTTTTGTGTTGATCTTCACTTTACTAGGCGTGCTTATCAAATATTTTGTTTTTGAGCTTTTGAGGCAGGAGGTATTTTAACAATGCCCTAATTGAACTAGTGACCATTGGGAAAGGCTGCATACAAAGAATGGAAACAGAAGTGGAAGCTATTTAACTCCTACTCCTTTCTTGCCCCAATTCCCCAAACCCAGGCTGTGAACATAAACAGTGGGTAAGGGATCAGCAAAAGATGTGTATGTGATATTAATAATCACTTTAGAACCAAGACTTCAGTGCTTAGGTTATTTAATGTAAACATGGAGTCATTAAGAACAAATTGACCTCAACTGATTATCTGAGTGATCAAGTCCCCTTAGAGGACTTCTCTCCAGCCTCTTGACCAGATGAATAAGACCAGACTGGCTTCAGAATGGACCAAATTATATTGTTCCATTGTATGAAGCTACAAATATGTCACAATGAATTCCACTGTCATGAATAATTGTAATGCACCAATAAAAATACATTTTATGAAATGTTGCTTCGCTTAAGACTTTCAAATCAGAAAATGAGTATATTTCTCCTGTATCCTATCTTTTTTTTTTTTCTTGGTGGCACCAAATTCTAAAAGTTTTTACTATTTTTGTGAGACCCAAAAGCCTTAAGAACTCCAAAGTGACAAATCTACATCAATGAAATAACAAAAAAGGGTAATATTGTAAAACAAAATTTCATGGTCATGTATTCTTTTTTTTTTTTCCTAGGTTTTTTTTTTTCTTTTTTTGAAAGGTAATATTTATTTCAGAGAATATAATGCATTCGACATCTCTAGTAATTAGAGAAATGCAAATCAAAACCACCCTAAGATTTCATCTCACCCCAATTAGAATGGTTTTTATCAAGAATAAGAGCAACAATAGGTGTTGGTATGGATGTGGGGAAAAAGGCACACTGTTTCCTATCCTGATGAGAGCTACTCAAAGACTTGGTGTAGAGGGCAATAAATCAGTCATCTTGCTGTGGCTTTGCTGAAACTGACAAAGTTTAGTAAAACTTGGAAAATAAGACACTTCAAAGGATTTAAGACAGTATAAAATTTGTCTAAATTTAATATCTTTTTTAACCCAGTGATATCCATATTCATTTATCAATATATTGAATATTTTTTTCAAAGCACCTAAACACATCTACCTATATATCTGAAGTAAATTTTCCATTCCCAAGTTAACATGGTCCTTCATTATTTTTCAGAATATGAAATAGCAGAGAGTACTTTCTTTTGCTACAGATAAGGTAGCAGTTTTTTAATGTGCATATATTTGCATACAGGACTTTTCAAACCTCAAAAAGTTGACAAAATTTATAGTCTCTATGCAAGGATACTTTTAAAATTTATTAACTTTCTCATTTCAATCCTCTAATTGATCTTCCTTTTTTAAAATATATCTTCTTTTTACAAAGAATTAGTGATTTTACGCAAACTCATTTATATAGTTTCAAGTTGAAGAGTTATAGTAAAAAGTATCAGAGTTTCACATTTCTGAGTGATTAATTTAAAACTGAGCTGGAGGGCACAAATAACCTTCAACTTTTATCAGTGAAGAACTACCATAGACATTTATCTCAGTATCATAGATCTCTCTCTACAAGGCAACAGCACATTTTTTGGACATCCCTCAAAATACACAAATGCACTGAATGTCAAGCCATGAAATTATACTTGAAAAATACTTTTGTTAAATCGCTTCATCAGAGTTTACATTTATTAGAAATTTCATCAAAGATTTTTAACAATCTTTCTACTCAATTTTGTCCTTTTCTCCAATTCATTCTTTGTAAGTATGAAATGGGTAAAGAATAAATAATCGCTTATACCAAGCTAAGTATAATATAAAAGAGCAGCATTTAATTTATCTAGCCTCTAGAAAACCAAGGACTATAAGTCATCTCTCTAGTGACTCTAGAAAGCATGACTAAGTCCTGTGCTCAGGGATTTCTTTTAAAAAGTCTTCTAATAATAATGAAACATTAAAAATAACTCACAGAAGTATATTTCTAATGAATCTACTTTATTCTCATTTTCTACATTTCTTCCAATTACAATTAATATTCATGGTTTACACAAAAATATTTCTATAGCAAATAAGAGTTTGTACTTTACTCTTTCTTAATTTGATAATTCTACATGAGACTACTTTTCCTTGATGACATGTAACCTTCCAAAATAACATTTTCAGTTTCCACAAAATATTACATAGAATTGATGTGACTGATTAATTATCTCATTTTGGGTCATTATCTTATTTCCAGCTTTTCCTTATTCTTAACAATAGAATTATCCATCATTTGCTTATTTTCCTTAAAATACTTTCCCTGGTTCTAGGTGGTGAAACTCTATGTTTTTGTTTTTGAAAATTTTTGTCAAACTTTTCTAAAAGAACTACAAGAAACACCGACACCAATAAAATATTCTTGCACTCATGTTATAATACCATTGTAACAGTAGATATCATCAGAATACTTATAATGCAAATATCTCATTATTGGCTTGCTTGTGTTTTGTTGATTTAATTATGGAAAATAATCTAATGTTCACTGACTCATGTGTAAAGTATATATATTCATTTCTTATTATCTAATTATAATAATCTAAAATAATTTAGAGGAAATAGTCTATACACTATTGCTTGAAAATACTTATAGAAAAGGGTAATTAAGGCTGTGAAAGTAGACTACATTTCTCTTAACATTTATAAATATGAATATGATATTGAGAGTAATGTATTGGAATATCGGTACAGAGGGATAAAGATCAGTGCATAATTCTGTGACCACCACAGCAGAGGCTTCATCCACACATTGCAATGCCAAGGAGGACCCATGAAAAGGGTGTTCCCCAGTTCCACAAGCACAGTAGTCGCAGTCAAAATTCAGTTTCTTTATTTTAGCTTTCCACATTTGAATGTCTTAGTGAGCATAGGATCTTACTGATTCACATGAAGAGGCCTCCTTTAAGGGGAAAAATTGGGCCTGGGAACTTCAGGAGAAAGAAATCCATAGTAGGCAAGAGAATCAGGAGGTGATGTGAGAAGAATTTTGGGGGAGAAAACCCTACTCTCACCTCTCTCTTCCTGTGTTTCCTTACCCACAGAATTGAACTAATAACTTCTACTTCATAATGCTAGGATAAGGATTACATGAATTACTATGACCAATATGCTTTAAATTGTCCCTCATACTTGATATCTATTACTTAGCTCCCTAGTTTTCAGGTCTCTCGACCCTGGGAATTGATACATTGTTTTGTACCCCAACATGTGTTTCATCTCCATCACCAATGGTGACTCCATACCTTGGTCTACATTGAGCATTTCTGATTTATTTATGTTGTTATAAATGCTAAGTCTTCCTTTTGTGTTAAAAATGTCCTCATTTTGCATAAGAATTTACATGGTCATCGTGCATTAGCCTGTTTGGTTTCCTCAAGAACAGTCATCACCATCTAGTATATTGAAAATGTATTTGTTGATAGTCTCTGCCAGAGGTAAACTCCATAGCAAAGAATTCATATCTAGTGTCCAAAAAATGTATGATTTATAAACTAGTTAGGTGAATGAACTCACCATCTTAATTATAGTGAAGTTACAGTGGGAAGAGTTCATGCTATTTTGGAGTATATTTGTTGTGGCAGACTTGAGAGAGAAAAAGACTTGCCTAAACCATTCAGGGTGCCAAAATAGGAAAAGCAGTGGAGGTGGTTTGATCCACTGCACCTAATGTAGAATTGCTATGGTCAAAGTAATGACAAGATGCCTCTGGAAACACCTTTAAAACCCATGATCTATTTGTATCAGGAGATGAAAATGAAACGAAAGGACATTTCAAGTTCCTTTAGGTCTTTTAGGTCTGAGAAATGCATCACTAGTCCCTGGGGTACACAATTGTGTTTAATACTTAGGGATCAGAGAGAAGTATCTGCATGTTTCATACGTCTTTATTGTACTATAGACTGACCACTGCCTCCAAAGCAATGGCCTCTTAAGAGAACGAGAATAATCTTTCTAATTTAGATTTGGTCCTAAG